>NC_069081.1:12542552-22542552 GCF_025698485.1 Gossypium arboreum
TGAGCTTGGATCTAAATTACCACCAAAGCTAAATTGAGACTTAATCGATTACCCGTCCGGGCTAAATCCACAATGCACACATATTCTTCAGGAGGCTCGATCACTCAAGGAACACCTGTCCGAGCTAGATCCTTTCGATATTTGAGATCAATGGATTACCCGTCCAGGCTAAATCCTTTCTGCAACACATGCAGTATATCAAGTCACATGTAAATCATGGTTTACCCATCGGACTTCCTTTTTAACCTCAACTGGGACATTTATCATAATGTCATTATTAATAACACATTTCATGGACTGTCATGCCATCATCAAATACAATATTCATACATTCATAAAACATGCAATTAGATATATTATGAGTTTACTTTAACTTATTCGAACTTACCTGGTATCCGTTTTGGTTTTACGTCTCGGTTATTCCGAAACCTTTCGTTTTCCTCGATTGACCTCCAAAATTTGTTTCTCGGGTCTATAACAATAAAAATGAATCATTAATACCTCACATTATTCCTTTCAGGTCTAAATTTCACCCCCAGACAAAATGATCGTTTTCCCTAACTTTTCACATTTTTACGATTTAGTCCCTAAGCTCGTATAATGAAATGCATGAATTTTCTACATTACCCAAGCCTAGCAAAATGTTCTTTCCTCTTATGGCAGCCCACATTTTTCCATTATTTCACATTTCTACCACATATTTTACACCTTTTGCAAAAAGGTCATTTTAGGGGTTTTTAATGAAAATCATCTAAGAAAAGATGTTTAACACACATCCAACTTTCATATTCCTCCATAAAACATCAAAGAGTAAATATGTCACACATGGATCATTTTGCAAACATGAACCCTAACTCAAAATATAGGTACATATGGAGAGAGTAAGCTAGTGGGAATTTAAAAATACCAAGAACATTAAAAATGGGCCTGGGAGCACTTACTTTTGAGCTTGAAAATGTTAAAAACCCTAGATATAGAGGGCTTGAGAATTTCAGCTGGATGAGGGAGAAGAATGGCTGATTCTTGCCTTCATTTTCCCATTTTATTTCATTAATTAGCCAAATGACCAAAATGCCCTTAAGTCATTTCATTAAAATTTCATCCATACATGCCCATTTTTGTCCAAAAACTTAAAAATTGGGAAAATTGCTCTTTAAGACATTCTAATTAATAATCTAAAGCAATTTCATTAAAATTGCTTCTAGAATCCAAGTTTTGTGCTTTATTCAATTTGGTCTTAAATTTCCAATTGGACACCTTACTCATAGAATTTCTTCATGAAACTTTAACACATGCATATACTCATATTCTAGACCTCATAATAATCATAAAATAAATATTTCAACGTCAGATTTGTGGTCTCAAAACCACTATTCTGACTAGGCCCTATTTTTGGAATGTTACATTTCTCTCCCTTTAGGGACTTTCGTCCTCGAAAGTCTTACCAGTAAACAGGTGCGAATATTTCATGGATTTTTCCAGCTCCCATGCAGCCTCTTCTACACCATTTCGATGCCATAAAACTTTTACCAAAGCCACATCTTTATTTCTCAGCTGTTTAACCTCACGAGCCAAAATCTTGACTGGTTTTTCACCATAAGTCATATCCGGTCTAATTTCGATCTCAGTCGGTAAAATCACATGAGAGGGGTCTGATCAATATCACCTTAACATAGATACATGAAATACATCATCAATCTTTTCAAGTTCTGGTGGCAATGCCAAGCAATAAGCTAATGGTCCAACTCTTTCAGTGATCTCGTATGGTCCGATAAACCGCAGACTCAGTTTGCCTTTCCGGCCAAATCTCAATAACTTTTTCCGTGGAGATAATTTTAAAAATACTTTATCTCCAACTTGGAACTCAATCTCTTTTCTTTTCAGATCAGCATATGACTTTTGTCTATCCGATGTCGCTTTTAAGCAATCACGTATCACTTTAACCTTTTCTTTGGTTTCCTTAATTAGATCAACTCCATGAATTTGACTCTCATTGATTTCTGTCCAATTCAATGGAGTTCGATACTTTCTGGCATACAAGTCCTTATAAGGCAGCATTTCAAACTCATTTGAAAACTGTTGTTGTAGGTGAACTCTACCAATGGCAGGTATTTTTCCCAGCTGCCCAGAAATTCAAGGATGCAACATCGCAACATATCCTCAAGAGTCTAAATCATTTGTTCAGACTAACCACCAGTCTGTGGGTGAAAAGTTGTACTAAAACTCAACCTAGTACCCAAGGCTTCTTGTAACTTCTTTCAGAATCTCAAAGTGAATCTCAGGTCTTTGTCTGAAATAATCGATAATGGTACCCCATGTAATCTCACAATTTTAGATATATACAAATCGGCCAACTTGTCAAGTGAATAATCTGTCCTTACAGGAATAAAATGAGCCAACTTTGTCAAGTTATCAATCACAACTCATATAGTGTCTTTTTTTTTCGGGGTCAATGGTAATCTTGTCACGAAGTTCATAGTGATTCTGTCCCACTTCCATTCGGGGACAATCACAGGCTGTAGTTAACCAGAAGGTACTTGATGTTCAACTTTGACTTGCTAACATATCAAGCATTTCGATACAAATTTGGAGATGTCTCTTTTCATACCGTTCCACCAGTATATTTTCTTTAGATTATTGTACATCTTAGTACTTTTCGGATGAATAGACAAACGACTATCATGTGCTTCTTGCAAAATTATTTGAATAAGTTCATCGTTCCTCGGTACACAAACTCTATCTCTGGTCGTCAAGTATCCATCAGGACTAATCTGAAAATCTGATTCATTGTCCGACTCACATTGAGCTCTTTTAGCTTGCAGGACACTATCATTAGTCTGAGCATCATAAATTTCCTGAAGAAATGTCGACCTAGCCCTTAGCTCTACCAAAACCAAACCATCATTAAACAACGCCAATCAAGCATCCATGGCCCTTAGTGTAAATAAAGATTTTAAGCTTAACGCGTCAGCGATGACATTCGCATTTTCCGGGTGATAATCGATGATCAGCTCGTATTCTTTAATTAGTTCTAACCATCTCTGCTGTCTTAGATTCAATTCTTTTTGAGTCATCAAATACTTCAAACTTTTGTGGTCTGAGAATATACAGAAAGTCTCACCATATAGGTAATGCCTCTAAATTTTCAAGGAAAAAACAATGGCTACAAGCTCTAAGTCATGCGTTGAATAATTCTTCTCGTGTGGCTTCAACTATCGTGAAGCATAGGCTATCATCTTTCCATCTTGCATAAGTACACAACCCAGCCCATTTAAGGATGCATCACTGTAGACCACAAATTCTTTTCCCGACTTAGGCAATACTAGAACAGGGGCTTCAATCAGCAATGTCGTCAACTTCTTGAAACTCTGCTAACACTTTTCTATCCATTCAAACTTAATGTTTTTCTGTAGCAACCTCATCATTAGAGTCGCTATAATAGAGAATCTTTTCAAAAATCTTCGGTAGTAACTAGCTAAGCCCAAAAATCTTCTAACCTTGGTTACATTTTTAGGTGGTTTCCATTCAACGATGGCAGAAATCTTACTTGGATCAACTCAGATGCCATCACCCGAAACAATATGACCTAAGAACCTTACTTCTTGGAGCCAAAATTCACTCTTGCTAAACTTAGCATACAATTGTTTTTCTCGTAAAGTCTGCAACACAATTCTCAGATGCTTCTCATACTCAGTCTCAT
The DNA here is from genome assembly GCF_025698485.1 of Gossypium arboreum. Classification (NCBI taxonomy): domain Eukaryota; kingdom Viridiplantae; phylum Streptophyta; class Magnoliopsida; order Malvales; family Malvaceae; genus Gossypium; species Gossypium arboreum. The sequence continues at coordinate 12,546,253 of NC_069081.1, forward strand.
CCTTGGAATAAATCAAAATATCGTCAATGAACACGACAACGAACTTGCCTAGGTATGGCCGAAATATTCTATTCATTAGGTCCATAAATATGGCTGGTGCATTCGTTAAACCAAATGGCATGACAAGGAATTCATAGTGACTATACCTCGTTTTGAAAGCTATTTTAGGTACATTCGATTCCTTAACTCGCAACTGATAGTAGCCGTCTCTTAGGTCTATCTTAGAGAACACAGTGGCTCCCCTCAACTGGTCGAACAAATCATCGATTCTTGGCAAAAGATACTTATTCTTAATAGTCACCTTGTTCAGTTGCCGATAATCTATGCATAGCCTCATTGAACCATCCTTCCTCTTTACAAACAATACCAGAGCACTCTAAGCCAAAAAACTCGGCCTTGCAAAACATTTATCCGTCAGCTCTTGTAACTGTGCTTTTAATTCTTTCAGCTCGGTTGGTGTCATCCTATATGGAGCAATAGAAATGGGAGTTGTTCCTGGCACTAGTTCAATACCAAACTCTATCTCTCTATTAGGAGGTAGCCTGGGTAATTCTTCCAGGAACATGTCTGGATATTCACATACTATTGGTATGGATTCAATCTTCAACTTTGTTTCCTTAGTGTTTAGTATAAAAGCAAGGTAGGCTTCGTACCCTTTTCTCATATATCTTTGAGCAACCATTACTGTGATTACAACCAGTGGTGTATCCAATTCTCTTGAATCAACCCGTAAAATCTCACCATCTGGGTACTTCAATTCAATTACTTGCTACCACCATTTACAATTACATTATGTAGGGCTAACCAATCCATGCCAAGTATTACATCAAACTCATCACATGACAATAACATAAGGTTAGCCGGAAAACAATGACCCTGAATCGTCAAGGGACAATTATTATAGACTTTATTAACCAGGACTGACTTGCCTAGTGGGTTCGACACTCTGATTATAAATTCCATAGGTTCAATGGATATATTCATGCTAGACACCAATCTCGTACAAATGTATGAATGCGTCGATCCCAGATCAATTAACGTAATAACACAAGTGTTAAAAAGAGAAAAAGTACCCGTGATGACGTCAGGAGTAGAGGCTTCCTCTCGAGCGCGTATTGCATACGTTCTTTCCGGAGCTCGAGCCTCTGATTTCGTAGTGTCTTTGGCCGTAACTTGACTGCCACTAGTACTTCAGGGATATTGTGGAGGTCTACCTCATGAAATAGGAGCACTCAATTCCGGGGCTATTTCCACCTCTTTATCGGTTTGCTCTGGGTAGTCTCTAAGGAAGTGGTCAAGAGAACCACATCTATAGCACGCACCGCTCTTCATCCTGCACTCTCTGAAGTGAAATTTATTGTAGGTTTTACACTTTGGCTTTTGGTCATCTATACTCCCCACACTAGTCACCATAGGGGAGGAAGACTTCTGATTACATCGTTTGGAGCCTCTCGCTCTACCCGAATATCCTACAATGAACTGGAGCGTTCATGTTGACTCCTTAATTTCTTTGTGAGAAATGAGAGCGTCTTATTGCTGGATCTCTTGTTCGCAACTCGAGCCTCTCTCTTAGCTTGCTTCCTCGCATTATTGAGTTCCTCAGCCTTCTTGGACCGATCAGCTAATGTAGAAAACTCTCGTATATCAAGAATCCTAATCAATAGCTTGATTTCCTCATTCAGACCTTCTTCGAAGCGTTTACACATTTTTGACTCTATTTGAACCCATTCAGTCGCATACTGACTTAGCCTTACAAACTCCCTTTCGCATTCCGCTACAGTCTTATTTCCTTGTTTGAGTTCCAGGAACTCCTTTCGCTTCTAGTCTAAAAACCTTTGACTGATTTATTTCTTCTTAAACTCCACTTGGAAAAATTCCCAAGTAATGTTTTCCTTTGGTACCACTGAAGATACGGTTTTCCACCAGTGGTATACAGTATCCTTTAAGAGAGATACAACACACTTTAAACACTCCTCAAATGTGCACGATAATTTATCCAACACTCGTGTAGTATTCTCAAGCCAGAACTTGGCTCGTTCAGCATCATCATCAATCTTAGCTCTAAATTCTTCAACCCCATACTTTCTAAGCTTGTCCACTGGGGCTTTACCAACTCTTACAGGTGCCATACCTTGTGGCACTTCCTCATCAGGTCGGTTAGGGGAGAGGTCGTGGAATGTTGGGGTGATTTCTCAAATAATCCTTAAACCATTCATCCATTATGTCAAAGAAGGTGGCTCTGGCCTCTTCCCGGCCTTCAGACATAGGCCTTCTACTACTACTAAAAACATCTCGTTGTACGGAAGCTAGAGCATGGCTCTCGGCTCTCTCGGACTCATCTTGTGTATTATTGGAAGACATTTACTATATTTAAAGATAATTAAATAGTTAGGAGATATCACACTATCACGTTCGTATAATGGCATGTATAGCTAAACTCGATACACTCTATAGTAGTCCTAAAATTGACTAAATCATAGCTCTGATACCACTAAATGAAACACCCCTTACCCGTACCCGAGACCGGGATCAAGTACAAGGCATTACCAGACATGTACTGAAACATTTTTGGGAAATACGGGTTATAAAATTTTGTTCCAATTTGAACCCAATCAAACAACATCTTAGTGTCCCTATTATAGGCCTACGGGGCCCAAAATATATATTGAGAAAGGTCCGAGAATAAACCAAGGACCTGAGAAAGTTCTTGAAAAATTTTCTAAGTTAAGCCTCACACGCCCGTGTAGAGGCAATACACACGTACGTGTGCTTTGGGACACGCCCGTTTCCCTTACCCATATGGAATTACTTGAATTTATTTTCTATTTCAAACCTACAGGGGTTTTTACACGCCCGTGTCCCTGGCTCGTGTCCTTCACACGGCCTAGACACGCCTGTGTGGTCATCCGTCTCTAAAAACTCGAGCATTTTGTTTACGATGTTAGCATACATTTAAAGGCACATGGCCAAGACACACGCCTGTGTGCTAGGCCGTACCGTCCACACGGTTGAGAAACACGGCCGTGTCTATACCCGTGTGTTTACTACTATGCATTCTGACTTAATATTTTTAGGTGCAAGGAACACACGGCCATTTCACACACCCATGGGGCGGTCCATGTGTCACACACGGCCTAGACATATGCCCGTGTGTCCACCCGTGTGGACCCAAGACTTAGGTCACCCTCTAATAACCATATCCACTTATAGTTTTCAATAACACTTAACATGGTCTAATTATACTCTTAAATGATCTTAATATACCTTATTGCATGTAAACTTCATCTCATCGGTTTTTATATATGCTAGGTTGTCCCCTTTATCTTAAGGATTTCCATGACTTGTGACTCAATTAAGATTGGCCCGTTATCTTAACTCATTGCCAAAATTGTGGCTTAACCACCCCATGTGGTTTGGTCATGCTACATATGACTAATTGTAATACACCGTATTTAATCATCACAAGAACATTGGAACATAACATGTAACATCCCAAAATAAGGCCTAGTTAGAATAGTGGTTTTAGGACCACAAATCTGACATCAAAAAATTTATTTTATGATTATTATGAGGCCTAGAATATGATAATATGCATGTGGTAAAGTTTCATGAAGAAATTCTTTGAGTAAGGTGTCCAATTGGAAATTAGGGACTAAATTGAATAAATTGCAAAACTTGGATTCTAGAAGAAATTTGTATGAAATTTATTTAGATTATAAATTAGAAGGTCTTGGAGAGAAATTTTCCCAATTTCTATGTTTTTGGACAAAAATGGGCTTGTATGGATGAAATTTTAAAGAAAGGGCTTAGGGGCATTTTGGTTATTTGGCATTTTAATGAAATAAAATGGGAAAAATGAACAAAAAATAAGCCATCTTCTCCCTTGTACCAGCTGAAATTCTCAAGCCCTCCATAGCTAGGGTTTCCAAGCTTTTCAAGCTCAATAGTAAGTGCTCACAAGCCCCGTTTTTAATGTTCTTTGTATTTTTAAAATCCTGGTAGGTTACTCTCTCCATTTCTACACATATTTCATGCTAGGGTTTATGTTTAAAAATTTACCCATGCATGAGTTACTTTTATTTTTATGGATTATGGAGGAATATGAAAGTTGGATGTGTGTTAAACATCTTTTCCTGAGCGATTTTCAGGAAAAACCCTTAAAGGGACCTTTTCGTAAGAGTTGTAAAATGAGTGGTAGAAATGAGAAAATAATGGAAAATGTGGGCTGCCATAAGAGGGAGAAGTGTTCAGCTAGGCTTTGGTAAGGTAGAAATTGTATGTGTTTCATTATACGAGCCTATGACTAAATCGTAAAAAAGTGAAAGGTTAGGGGCAAAACGGTCATTTAGACCGAGGGTGGAATTTGGACCTGAAAGTATAATGTAGATTATTAATGATTTAATTCTATTGTTATAGACCCCGAGGAACAAATTCTGGAGGTCGATCGAGGAAAATGAAAGGTTTCAGAATAACCAAAACACGACACCGAAACGAGTACCAGGTAAGTTCGGATAACTTAAAGTAAACTCATAATGTGTCTAATTATATGATTAATGAATGCATGATGATTGCATCTATTGATGGCATGAAATTCCATGAAATGCATCCTTGATAATGATATGTTGAAAGAAATTGTCTCAGTTGAAGTTAAAAAGGGAATTCGATGGATAAAGGATAAACCATACTGAACATGTGAATTGAGGTCCTGCATGTGTTGCAGTAAGGATTTAACCTGGACGGGTAATCCATTGATCTCAATGATGAAAAGGATCTAGCCTGGACGGGTGTTTCTTTGGATGATTGAGCCTCTCGAAGAAAATATGTGTATTATGGATTTAGCCCAGACGGGTAATCCAATTAGGGTCTGAATTTAGCCTGGACTGGTATTTCAGATCCAAACTCAATAAAGGTGGTTGTCGCTATAAGGAATTTAGCTTGGACTGGTAATCCTGACATCACCTTATGAGTTTATGATACAGGAAATTTAGCCTGGACTGGTAATTTCGCCGTAAGATGTGAGGTTCGCGGGAGAGCATACTTGAAATGATCATTCGTACGAATTGACGTTTAATGGATATTCCATCGAGATTTCCTAGAAACTCAACAGGATTAATATGATGAATATAAATGAAATGATGAATGATGAGCTCATCTAAAACTAAATATAAAGTGCATTGTGCATGACTAACTTGTGAATTGAGTGCATGTAATAGGAAAGCCATCCCATGCTTGACGGTTTTAATGCCTAATATGGTTGCATGCTAATTATTCGGTAAGTTTACTTTCCAGTTATTCTGGCTTACAAAGCATCTAAATGCTTACCCCTCTCTTTTCCCTACTTTTTAGAGCTCAAAGACTCGTGAGGATTGGAAGACGGTTGAGAGAACCAGCACACTATCAAATAGATCAGTTTTGGTATAAAGACAATTTTAATTTGTTCCATGACATGTATAGGGATTTTGAGTATTTTGTTATATGTGTCATTTGATTTGCCAAATGAAGGCATGTAAAGATATGCCTATCTTTTGTACATGGCCCTGGGGAATTGGCTTATTTTAAAGTAGGCTATGACCTACAAATTTATGCATGTTTATATTCATATGTGATGGTTTGTTTATAATTGGCAATGAGTGAGAACAAGCCAATTTTGAATGTGTTAAAGTGACATGGAAACCCATAAATACAAGATGGGGAATAACTTATCATGTATGAAACCAATGATATGAGGTTTCCATACAATGAATTTTGCCAAGATCATTTATAAGAATATAATCATGTTTTACTTTGTGTTTGGTAATCATTAAGTATAAGTGATGAAAAGGGTGACCAAAGGCTTGGAAATAGCCTATTAGGGTCTACACAGTTGGACACACGGGTGTGTGTCCAGGTCGTGTGTGACACACAACTCATCCCCATGGGTGTATGTTATGGCCGTGCATCCCTTACACCTAAAATTTTAAGTCAGTATTGTACACGGGCAGGCCACACGAGCGTGTGCCTTGGCCGTGTGTTCCTAATTGTATGATATGGTTAAAGTCAGTGTTGCACACAGGCTAAGGGCATGGGTGTGTCCCAAGCCACACGGGTGTGTGAGATCACACGGCCCCACCCACACGGGTGTGTGACACTTCAAAGTAAGGGAAATTTTCTAAGGTATCCAAAGTTTATCGAATGTTCCCGATTTTGTCCCGAACTGCCCTTAGGTATGTTTTTAGGCCTCGAAGGCCTGTATAAGGGATGAGATGTACATGTTTGAAAAGTTTTAAATTTGAGCGAAACTTGGTGACCTGATTTAGTATGTTTGTAAGTGTGAAACCCCGGTAACGCCTCGAACCCTGTCCCGGTGTCGGATACGGGCTAGGGGTGTTACATTTTGTAGTATCAGAGCTACAGTTTAGTCAGTTCTAGGACTACCGTAGAGGATATTGAGGTTTTCTATACATGCCATTATTCAAATATTGATAGTGTGACATCTCCTAATTGTTTAAATTGTTTTGAATATAGTAAATGTCTTCTAATTAAGCACAAGATGAGTCCAAGAGAGCCGAGAGCCATGCTCTAGCTTCCGTACAATGAGCTGTATCTAGTAGTAGTGGAAAGGTTATGTTAGAAGGTCGTGAAGAGGCCCGAGCTGCTGATAAATGCCATATTATACATATCTATACCCCAAATACTTAGTATATTTATGAAGGTTTATTGCTAGATTTATGGATTTTGGTGCTCTTAATCCGATTATTTCATGTTTTGTACTCAAGAGATCACCAAGAGTCAAAAGGAGCCAAAAACAAGCTAAAAAGAGACAAAACGGATGAAATCGAGAAGACCACACTGCCTAAGCCTTGCCACACGGGCATCTCACACTCCCGTGGCCTTCGGGGGTGTCGACCAAGGCTTTCATGATTCACACGGCCTGGCCATTGAGCCCACACGGCTGTGTGCAATTCAACAAATAGAACACGGCCTGGTAATCACGTCACACGGTTGTGGGACACGGGCGTGTCCCTTTTTCAAAGAGCTGTATTTTACACGGAAAAGGATACTTAGGGAGGAAGAAAGCCAACCTAAAGCCTATATAAACACCCTAAGTATGACCTAAAAAGGGGTCACTCTTTCCAGAACGTTTCTGAAATACAGAACCACATGCCAGGAATTACTTGAAGGAAGCCAGACGATCCATCTGAAAAGTCGGAGCTACTCCAAGACTGAAGATCTCTCAGAATTCCTTTAGGGGTTTTAGAGTTTTCTTTATGTTTTGTTATTTTCATACTTTTGAAATGTACTCTTATTTTATTATGAACTAAACCACTTAGATACCTAAGGAGGATAAAACCTATGATGGATCTTGTTATTATTATCTGAACTGCATGATAAATACTTGATTTGTTCTTAATTATGTGTTCTTAATGCTTGAGTTAATATTCCGGGTATTAATTCATGATTTGATGTGCTTATGCAGAGGAGGAATAGACCCTGCATAAGAGTAGATTCGACATAATTAAGCGGAGTTGATCGGGCGCCTAGAAATAGGGTTACGAGATTTTGCCAGATTAGGGTGAAACCTAATATGAGAGTCCATAGATCGAGTTAATGCAACCCTAGAGTGTTAATTAAAGAAAAGTCTCGGTTATTCAATCTAGGGGTTAGACGTTATTAGTCTTGAATAGGGATAATAACATAGGTTAGGGAGTCTCACGGATCAAGTCAAGTGAATAAATCGTCCGGTTCAGAGTCAGATAACAAGTGAAATCTAGGTGGATTCCTCCTTGGGTGTCGTCTTTATTAATTGCTTCTCTTCAGGTCTTTTTCCAAATTCTCTCTTCACTTTAATTAAATTAGTTAACCAGTTTAAATAATTAGTTTAATAAACAAACCCTTTTATTTCTAGGCTAGATAATAAAAATATAGTTATTACTAGTACTTTTGGTTCCCTTGGGTACAATATCCCGGTCTTGCCATTACTATACTATTGTTCGATAGGTGCGCTTGCCTTTTTGTCGTGATAATAGTTAGTCTAGGTTTGATCTTCATTATAAATATTTATTACTTATTACGAATCACTGCGATCAAGTTTTTGGCGCCGTTTCCGTGGAACTAAAATATTAGGAACACTAAATTTTATTACTTTAGCCATTTATTTTTCTTGCAATTTTATTTTATTTTCTTATTTATTAATTTACTTATTCTTTCTCTTGGCAGGTTTTTTTATAGTTTATGATCAGAAAAAACCCGTCAGGACCATTACTTTTTGACGAAGAAATCGACCGCACAATTCGCAGAAATCAAAGAGAGATAAGGCGCAGCTTACGATACACGAAGAACGAGCAAGAAGACGAAACTCAACCGCCAACCGAAGAGATGGCTGAAAACCAAGACAATCAGCTGCCTCCTGCAATTGCAGCTAATCAAAATCTTGCTTCACGTACTATGTATGACTATGCCAAACCCTCTTTAACAGGAACTGAATCTATTATAGTTAGACCTGCTATTGCTGAGAATAATTTCGAACTAAAACCTAACACTATTCAGATGATACAGCAGTTTGTTCGGTTTGATGGCTTGCAGGATGAAGATCCCAACACTCACTGAGTAAATTTTCTGGAATTTTGCGATACATTCAAAATCAATGGCGTTTCTGATGATGCCATTCGTCTTCGTTTATTTCCCTTTTCACTGAGAAACAAAGCTAAACAGTGGTTGAACTCGTTACCACGAGGGTCTATCACTACTTGGGAACAAATGACCGAGAAATTTTTACTAAAATATTTTTCGCCGGCTAAAACGGCTAAATTGCGTAATGATATCTCTTCTTTTGTGCAGATGGATTTAAAAACACTTTACGATGCATGGGAGAGATACAAGGACTTACTGAGAAGGTGCCCTCACCATGGGTTACCGCTTTGGCTGCAAGTTCAAACATTCTACAATGGTGTGAATCCCTCGACTAGACAAATGATTGATGCAGCCGATGGCAGAACCATCAACGATAAAACACCAGAAGATGCCTATAAATTTATAGAGGATATGTCACTGAATAACTATCAGTGGTAAGTTATGAGGACAAAACCAACAAAAATAGCCAGCATTTATAACATCGACTCAGTTACTATGCTGTCAAATCAGGTAGAACTTCTCAATAAAAAGATTGATAGTTTTCTTGGTTCTACGCAGGTACATTCAGTAATGAGGTGTGACTCAAGCAGAGGAGGTGTGCATACAGAATACCAGTCCTTCAATCCCACAATCGAAGAGGAACAAGTCAACTATATGGGTAACAATAACTTTAGATCTCAAAATAACCCATACAGTAATACTTATAATGCAGGTTGGAGGAACCACCCCAATTTCTCTTGGGGTGGTTAAGGGAATCAAAAGCCACAAAACCCTAATGGCTTTCAATAGCCACCTTATCGACAAGAGAAGAAACCAAACCTTGAAGAGATGCTCTCTAAATTCATCTCGATGTCAGAAACCTGTTTCCAAAATACCGAGACAACACTTAAGAATCAACAAGCATCGATCCAAGGACTCGAAACTCAGATAGGCCAGCTGTCCAAATTAATCTCCGAACGACCACAAGGTAGCCTACCAAGTAATACTGAACCTAATCCGAGGGAAAACCTCAATGCAATTAGCACTCAAAATAAGGAAGGATTCGTTGCACCTGAGCTAGAATTATAGCAAGACAACATGATGAACAATGGTCGAGAAGAGGTAAACAATGATGATCCCAAACAGGTAAGTACGAATCATGAACCTCGCATGCCATATCATAAAGCAATGACGAAAGATAGATGTAACGCCCCAAAAATTGGGCCTAGAAGAGTTGGGCTTTGAGTCTGGGATTCGGATAGAAGAAAACCTGAATAGTTAAGAAGTTTTAATTATTATCGTTTAAGAAAGAATTTTTACTACTAGGAAATTCTTACTATATTTATTATTACGGATATTTTAAATTTTTATGAAAATTATTATTATTCTTGTATTATTGATATTTGAAATTTTATTATTAGATATATTTATAAAATTATTATTATTATAGGAAAGGAAAAAAAATTAGTTGTAGCATACGATTTTCTGGATTTTTGGGTTTTGTGATTTTAGTAAATCTTGAAATTTTCATGTTCTAAATATTGGAATTATGTTTAAATGTGTTAGTAGACCTTTAGAAGGCCCAAGACTAAGCTAAACACGGTAAAATATCAAGGTGGGATTTTTAAGTGAATAGGAGATTTGGTTAAGTGGGCTTTTAAGAAGAACTGCGTAAGTTATGACACAAATAAGGCCTTGGTAAAGTGGCAAGGTGACCCCACTAAGTTCCTAAAAAGTGGCGCTGGGAAGGAATTGGAGGTCCAGGTTCAAGTTGTAAGGTAGGCATATTGTTTTTCTTTTAATTTTTAGGCATGAACTAGGCATGTGATCACACGAGTAAATTTCGACAAGGGCCTTAGAGATGGGCGATTGCTCTAATTTAATATTAGGGTTAGGTTCTTTTATTTTCTATCTTAGAGAATTAGGGTTAGCCACCGAAAGCTTTCTTTCATCTTTTCCGAATTCTCACAAAAGCGAAAACACAAGTCTATTTCTCATTGTGCGAATTTTCTTCTTCTCTTTTCCTCCATGTTTTCTCTTCCTTTATGCTTCTCCTTCTAGCCAAACCTTCCGACCATCTTATTCACCTTCTTTGTCGATCCCATCTTCCATTAAACCTTCATCACCAATCGCCATTAAAAGGCGAAATCGAAAACTCACTACTTGTGCCGATTTCTCCAAAGCCAAATCCTTGAGATTTTTGTTCCTTGTGATCAACATTCATCTTCTCTAAACCCTTAATATCGTCGGCAACGTTACTCCAAGGTTATAGCCTCAAACCATCATCTTCTTCATCACCTAAAAAGCCGAAATACCATAGATTTAGGGACTTATAGCCGAAACTTCAGATCTTCTAGATTCGAGTTCTACCATCGTTTAGAGGATAAATCTGCATCAGATCTGCGTAGAAATCAAAGAGGAAAAAGTGAGTCTTCTTAAGCGTTGAATCTAACGCGTGATTCATTGGAGCAATCGGATTCGGAGCTAACTATCGATTTTGGCAAAAAGGTAAGGTTTCAAAGGTTTTTAGGGATATGGTTCGATCATGGATAGGTAAGTTTTGGGGGTTTAATGATTATGGTTTGTAAATAAGAACTGTGCTAATAAATTGTAGGACATCGAAGGGATCTCGAAGCGATCGTCGCGAATCGGTGTGTGTAGAACACCCTTCCTTAGTTCAATTCAAGAAAGCGAAATGCCAAAATCGGCATTTCATGGTCATGTGAGTATGCGAATGCTCTCAAGGCATAGCGTAATTGTTAGAACTGGCACTGCAAGGTGGTAAGCACGTTCGCGTGACATTTTGGCGTATTTCGGAAAAAGGGGCTCGATGGGCCAAAACTGGGCCCAATGGGCTTACGGGCCAATATGGGTAAGAGAGGGGCAAATTAGCCTGTTAGGTAAATGGTGGAATCAAATTGCATAAAACTATTAAAAATTACTGAATTAGCTTGTGTAGTTACGTGGAACACGAAATTACCCCTAAAGAGCAAAATTACCGAAATTACCCCTAAAGAGCAAAATTACCAATATACCCCTAGGGTTTAAATTGGTGAACGCATGATTGATCAATGTTGTATTTTACATGATATGCTTTTATTAATATCATTGCATGGGGTTGGGGTATTAATGGAGGAAGTCTTGAAAGTGGTTCATCCACGTCTTGGAGGCTTTGCCTCAATCGATCGAATTTGAGCAGCGTTGTCGCAACTGTGGTGTGTAGGGTGGGTGGGTTGAGATATTCCCACATGGTGTGTAGGGCTGATGCAGGCGGTGTAGCGGTTGGTGGGTTGAGTAGTCTCCCGGATGGGCTTGCATTCATTATTCTTGTTGTTACTCATGTTATCGAAGCGGGCCTATGGGCCACACTTGTTATGTAAAAGGGGCTAAGGCCTTGCTATCAGATTCAAAAGGGCTTGACCTCTGTAATCTTGTTATCTGAATAGGGCTTAGGCCCAATGGGCTCGAGCTGAATTGGGCTTTGGATGGGCTTCTGTATACACTGAGTTTTCCCAAACTCACCCCCTTCCTCTTCCATCCTTGCGGTGAGCCCTAGAATTGGTGGACTTGGAGCTGGGCGGGATTCAGAGTGGCCATGAAGATTAATTGCCGATTTTAATTAAGTTTAGCCTTTAATTTGGTTTACTTTATTTTTATTATGCTTAAAGTTGTAATAAGGCCTCTCTTTTTAATTGATTTTATTTTGGGGATTATTAAACTGGTTAGCACTAGGGTTCGTTTTATAAAATCTACTTGTTTTTAAAAGATCACGATGACGCGCAAAGTTTCCGCAAAGTAAATGTTTTTCCAAGAAAATAAATATTTTAAACAAACGTTTTCAAACTTAATCATTTTCTTAAGACGAACATAATCAAACGGTTTTCTCAAAATTATACGAGACGTTAGAGTGTGGCAATGGCGGTGTGCATGTCTAGGATTGGATCCGGGAAGAGCTTGGTACTTAAGCAGTTCGACGGACTCACCTCTTCTTTTTCCTGGTTTCCTACCGGTGCATGACTTCCATTCACTTTAACCTACTTTTAAAGTGTCTTTTACAACACCAACTCAGCTTTTCCAAATTAAATAATCGGAATGTTTTGAACGCATCAATGTGGCGATCGATCCGGTCATAACGCCCAGTGGGTTTAGGGTGTTACATTAAGTGGTATCAGAGCCTGGTTGCAACAACTCGGTACGTGGATCGGTCCGAAAATCTTTTTAAAAAACTTGGGCCTAAGAAGGGTATTTTTGGAAATGGTAAGTTTTTCGAGGATGTTCAAGTTTTTCTATTTGTTAAACGGGGTTAAATCAATAGTTTTAAAATAAAAGTATTTTCAAAGCAAATCTTTTTTCGGAAAACATGGGGTTTTTATGGACTGATCAGGAAGTGGCACATGAATCCCGGCACCAAGTCTGTAAGTACTTCTTTTTCCTATCTTGTAATGTCTTGAAATAATCTGTAGTTAGAATCGAGCCTTTTGATATGAAAGCGTAGATAGGTAGAACTAAAACCCTAAAAGATTGAAACCGTGGTTAGGATATGATTCTATAAAAACAAAAACTTTAAAATACTCTCTCTGCATAAGACATATGAATAAATAGTAAAAATATTTGAGACCTTTTGTAGTTATTTGATATGTGTACTGGTAATGTAAAGCATTGATTCTGCGGGTAAGCAAAGTCTGCCAACTTCGGGTAGCGGTAACTCAGAGCTTGGTATCGAGGCACCGCCGAGTTAGTAAGGAAAGTGGTAGAGGAAGTATTGGATACAAAATTAAGGAAATTAGGGAAGCGCTTCAAGGTGGTGCTTGGAGTGTAAGAAAAGAAAGGATTCTAGTTCTCGAAAACCAAGCCTCGCTCGTGAAACATGTTAAGGCACGACCAAACTATCCAATCAAGAAGATCGCAACGGACGTCATTCGGTGAATGCCATAGGAAGACAGGAGCATGTCGTAGATGTGGGTCCAAGGAGCATCGAGCTCGGGATTGCAAAGTTTGTTTTATTTAAATATATGTTACGAGTTGTATGCGTGCCTGATAAACGTTTCTTTATTTCGGTAATTGGATGTTCTGGGTCGTATTAAAATTATTTAGATCAGAGTGCGCAGCGGTACCATAGTAACATAGTGGTTTGACTTATATAGTTAATTGATAGTTGGAAATTTCGAGGACGAAATTTTTTTTTTAGGGGGATAGAGTTGTAACGCCCCAAAAATTGGGCCTAGAAGAGTTGGGCTTTGAGTCTGGGATTCGGATAGAAGAAAACCTGAATAGTTAAGAAGTTTTAATTATTATCGTTTAAGAAAGAATTTTTACTACTAGGAAATTCTTACTATATTTATTATTACGGATATTTTAAATTTTTATGAAAATTATTATTATTTTGTATTATTGATATTTGAAATTTTATTATTAGATATATTTATAAAATTATTATTATTATAGGAAAGGAAAAAATATTAGTTGTAACATACGATTTTCTGGATTTTTGGGTTTTGTGATTTTTAGTAAATCTTGAAATTTTCATGTTCTAAATATTGGAATTATGTTTAAATGTGTTAGTAGACCTTTAGAAGGCCCAAGACTAAGCTAAACACGGTAAAATATCAAGGTGGGATTTTAAGTGAATAGGAGATTTGGTTAAGTGGGCTTTTAAGAAGAAGCTCGTAAGTTATGACACAAATAAGGCCTTGGTAAAGTGGCAAGGTGACCCCACTAAGTTCCTAAAAAGTGGCGCTGGGAAGGAATTGGAGGTCCAGGTTCAAGTTGTAAGGTAGGCATATTGTGTTTCTTTTAATTTTTAGGCATGAACTAGGCATGTGATCACACAAGTAAATTTCGACAAGGGCCTTAGAGAGATGGGCGATTGCTCTAATTTAATATTAGGGTTAGGTTCTTTTATTTTCTATCTTAGAGAATTAGGTTAGCCACCGAAAGCTTTCTTTCATCTTTTCTCAATTCTCACAAAAGCCGAAAACACAAGTCTATTTCTCATTGTGCCGAATTTTCTTCTTCTCTTTTCCTCCATGTTTTCTCTTCCTTTATGCTTCTCCTTCTAGCCAAACCTTCGACCATCTTATTCACCTTCTTTGTCGATCCCATCTTCCATTAAACCTTCATCACCAATCGCCATTAAAAGGTCGAAATCTCGAAAACTCACTACTTGTGCCGATTTCTCCAAAGCCAAATCCTTGATATTTTTGTTCCTTGTGATCAACATTCATCTTCTCTAAACCCTTAATATCTGTCGGCAACGTTACTCCAAGGTTATAGCCTCAAACCATCATCTTCTTCATCACCTAAAAAGCCGAAATACCATAGATTTAGGGACTTATAGCCGAAACTTCAGATCTTCTAGATTCGAGTTCTACCATCGTTTAGAGGATAAATCTGCATCAGATCTGCGTAGAAATCAAAGAGGAACAAGTGAGTCTTCTTAAGCGTTGAATCTAAGGCGTGGTTCATTGGAGCAATCGGATTCGGAGCTAACTATCGATTTTGGCAAAAAGGTAAGGTTTCAAAGGTTTTTAGGGATATGGTTCGATCATGGATAGGTAAGTTTTGGGGGTTTAGTGATTATGGTTTGTAAATAAGAACTGTGCTAATAAATTGTAGGACATTGAAAGGGATCTCAGAAGCAGTCGTCTCGAATCAGGTGTGTACCGAACACCCTTCCTTAGTTCAATTCGGCAAAAGCCGAAATGCCGAAATTCCGGCATTTCATGGTCATGTGAGTATGCGAATGCTCTCAAGGCATAGCGTAATTGTTAGAACTGGCACCGCAAGGTGGTAAGCACGTTTACGTGACATTTTGGCGTATTTCGGAAAAAGGGCTCGATGGGCCAAAACTGGGCCCAATGGGCTTATGGACCAATATGGGTAAGAGAGGGCAAATTAGCCTGTTAGGTAGATGGTAGAATCAAATTGCATAAAACTATTAAAAATTCTGAATTAGCTTGTGTAGTTACGTAGAACACGAAATTACCCCTAAAGAGCAAAATTATGAAATTACCCTAAAGAGCAAAATTACCAATATACCCTAGAGTTTAAATTGGTGAACTGCATGATTGATCAATGTTGTATTTTACATGATATGCTTTTATTAATATCATTGCATGGGGTTGGGGTATTAATGGAGGAAATCTTGAAAGTGGTTCATCCACGTCTTCGGAGCTTTGCCTCAATCGATGAATTTGAGTGCGTTCTGCGCAAGCTGTGTGTGTAGTAATTTGGGTGGGTTGAGATATTCCCCACATGGTGTGTAGGGCTGGTGCAGGCGGTGTAGCGGTTGGTGGGTTGAGTAGTCTCCCAGGATGGGCTTGCATTCATTATTCTTGTTGTTACTCATGTTATCGAACCGGGCCTATGGGCCACACTGTTATGTAAAAAGGGCTAAGGCCTTGCTCATCAGATTCGAAAAGGGCTTGACCTCTGTATCTTGTTATCTGAATAGGGCTTAGGCCCAATGGGCTCGATCTGAATTGGGCTTTGGATGGGCTTCTGTATACACTGAGTTTTCCCAAACTCACCCCCTTCCTCTTCCATCCTTGCAGGTGAGCCCTAGAATTGGTGGACTTGGAGCTGGGCGGGATTCAGAGTGGCCATGAAGATTAATTGCCAATTTTAATTAAGTTTAGCCTTTAATTTGGTTTACTTTATTTTTATTATGCTTAAAGTTGTAATAAGGCCGCTCTTTTTAATTGATTTTATTTTGGGGATTATTAAACTGGTTAGCACTAGGGTTCATTTTATAAAATCTACTTGTTTTTAAAAGATCACGATGACGCGCAAAGTTTCCGCAAAGTAAATGTTTTTCCAAGAAAATAAATATTTTAAACAAACGTTTTCAAACTTAATCATTTTCTTAAGACGGACATAATCAAACGGTTTTCTCAAAATTATACGAGACGTTAGAGTGTGGCAATGGCGGTGTGCATGTCTAGGATTGGATCCGGGAAGAGCTTGGTACTTAAGCAGTCCGACGAACTCACCTCCTCTTTTTCCTGGTTTCCTACCTGGTGCACAGCTTCCATTCACTTTAACCTACTTTTAAAAGTGTCTTTTACAACACCAACTCAGCTTTTCCAAACTAAGTAATACGGAATGTTTTGAACGCATCAATGTGGCGCATCAGATCCGGTCATAACGTCCAGGCCGGGTTTGGGGTGCTACAATAGAGCAGACGAACAATTCGATAAGTTTGTCAAACTCTTAAAGAAATTACATATTAACTTACCCTTTATTGAAGTTCTTTTGCAGATGCCCAACTTAGCAAAATTCTTAAGGGAACTTCTAATCAAAAAAAGAAATTAGACGCTACATCGCATGTAGAGCTCAATGCAGTTTGCTCAACTATTCTAAAGGATGAGCTACCTAACAAATTGAGAGATCCAGGGAGTTTTACAATTCCTTGCTTAATTGGTAGTTTATCTGTGAATAATGCTTTAGCTGATCTAGGGGCAAGTATAAATGTTATGCCATATAAGATGTTTAAATGACTAGGTCTCAGTAAACCCAAACGGACTAGGATGAGCATACAATTGGCTGACAAAATAGTTAGATTTCCTAAGGGTATTATTGAAGACGTTCTCGTTAAGATTGATAAATTTATTTACCAGTAGACTTTGTCGTCTTAGACATGGATGAGGATAACGACGTACCTTTAATTTTAAAACGACCCTTTTTAGCAACTGCTAGAACCATTATTAATGTAGGCACAAGAGAGCTAACACTTCGTGCAGGTGACGATGCAGTAACACTCCAAGCAAGCGATTTAGTCAAAACCCCCAAGACTCAGGATAATACTATAAAACCTATCAATGATAAAACTAATATTCAATCGTCCTTGCAAGAACCTTTTCGAACCAAGACAAGAGAGACAGTGCACTACTATCATGAAGAGAACAAAGACATCCATGAAAAATGAAGACTACAGATAGAGGAGCTAGACGAATGGCGAGAACACAAACCAAGAACACATGATAAACCAAAATTACACAAAAACAAGCCCGATACCTCTTCTAATCAACTTAAGGTCAGTGATAAAGTCTTACTAGATGTCGTTGATCCTCACATTGTCACTACCACACCAAATGAGGAAATCCCTCTTACGGTACTTAGTATTTTTCCATTCGGTACAGTAGAGGTGAGTCATCCTAAGTTCGACACTTTTAAGGTAAATAACACTCGTTTAAAACCTTATTTTAAGATTGACAGTAGGAATGAGGAGTATGAACTCCTCGAACCACCATGAGCATTCGACGGAGAGGTAAGTCAAGCTTAGACTATAAATAAGCGCTTCTCGGGAGGCAACCCGAGCACTAACAATAATAACTTCTTTAAAAATTTAGCCATCAACACCTAATTTACTAACAAAGCTTTTGAATACAGGTTTTCCACAGAGACACGGCCAAGCACACAGGCGTGCGTATGGTCGTGTGAAAACAGGGCACGGAATTCCCCAAACACGGTCTACGATAACATGCCACAGCCATGCGACATGGCTATGGTAGAGCTTGCCAAAACAACATGGGCGTGCGACATGCCCGTGTGGAGGAACCATGGATGAACCTGTTAAAACAGCACGGGCGTGCGACACGCCCGTGCCTAACACCCGTGGTTGAGCCTGTTCAATTACCACGAGCGTGTTACCATACCACACGGGCGCGGGAGAAGCAAACAAAGCTAGGCACGACCATGCGACATGGCAGTGTGCCACACACGCCCAAGCCATACGGGTGTGTGATAATAGCCGGGCACGATCAAATTCGAAAAAAAATCAAAAAACACGGGCTACCCTCACAGCACACGGGTGTGGCCCTAGGCCGTGTGCCCCTCCCCTATATAAACAAACCACTGTTCATCTTTTTCCTCCTTTCAAAACCCTAGCCGAAATCCACCCTTCCCCAACCCCTACTCCCTATTCCGGCCACCATTCCTTAGATTCTCCCTTCCCCAACCCCCAAACAACACTCAAAGTCACTCTACTTGCATTAACCCCTATTTTCCCCTCCCTATACCCTCCATTTTTCCCACCACATGGCTTCCTCCACACGTCACACGCCCTTACTAGCCGCCACCATGCCCGTGCGCCGCCCTTCTCAACCTTACTTTTCCCCTTTGTGTTACTACATTAGTATTCTACATGCTTTACATAGAAATCGTATTATTTTGCTTTAGACAAGTTAGGAATTGGCCTTACAATTTTTTATATTTTGAATTGTTTAAATTACTAAATAGCATATAATAGTTTTGGGTCTATTGCTTAACTATTGATGTATCTTGGATTCTATCAATGCTCATGTATTTTTAGGTATATTATGTCATCATCAAGAGGCAAGAAGGCGGCGGTCCCTTCCTTAAAAAGACGTAGAGGACCGGGTTCTTCCTCGATACGAGCTACAGCTGAAGTTCGGCACCCGTTCCTTGAATTTCTAGAAGCTTCACAGGAGGAGCTATTTCAAATACTACGCGCAGGACCCATTAGCACAGGTCGCTGCGTCGACTGGGCTACCATAGAGCAAGTCCAACTCACTGATGCTATCTGCGCCCTCCTTTCCACAAACCAATGGGAACAGTTCTTCGCTATTACTGAGCTCACTTATTTAGAGCTAACTGTAGAACTATGCTCTACTTTTCACTTACAGGCGGTGATGACGAACAATGATGACCCCGACACTATTCACTTCCGATTAGGCGGTCTAGTTCTTGCGATGAGTGTCCCAGAGTTTGGAGTTGCTCTGGGACTTTACACCAATGAGTTTATTGAGGAGGAGGACATGAATGCACTACCACACAATATCCACATCTCCCCCTCTTTATGCTGGAAGGCTTTGGCACCACTCTCTTCCAGATACGACCCCAGCCGCTCGAAGGCCTTAGCCCTTGATCCTTCCTTACGCTACCTCCATGCCATCTTGGCACATAAATTGATCGGGAGGAGAGAGAGCACCGGCTCGTCACCACCCACGATGCTTACTATTTATGGTGCATGGCGAATGCACACGTGACTGACTTGGCCTACTTCATTGCTTTCGCCATTCGCCATCAAACCAAGCGGCATAGGAAGGGAGTGATCTCCATCGACCCCTACGTGATGCGTCTTGGCAGACACTTCAGCCTCCTTAACACCGCGGCCCAGCCATCAGCGCTTACACTATAGGTTAGATGTCCCCACAGGGTATCACGACTATGTTACACATGCGGATGATCGAGCGCCGACGTGGGACCAACCCTCCTTAGTACCGTCTCTCGCATGCCATTGACGAGGAGCCTTCGATCGCACCACCTAGGGAATGACCAGTTCATGCGGCTGCTTCATTGGCACATCTTTCCGATCGACTCACCTATTTCGAGTAGTATTGCACACACAGTTTGAGATGATCCACGAGCGAAATCGGCGACGTGACCGACAGATAGACGATATGTAGGCCATGATGCAGCAGCTGTGCCAGCACTTCCACATCGCACCTCCAGCACTACCACCTGAGGGCCCCACCGACGAGGATCATTGAATCCTCCTATTTTATTTTTATTTTTATTTATTCTTATTTTTATTTTTATTTTTATTTTATTTATTTTATTCTTATTTTCTTTTGATTTTTATTTTCATTTCAAATTTCTTATTTTGAAAGACATATCTATATTAGGAAATTTTTATTTTCCATTTTTTGGTATTTTTAACAAGTAATTCCACTACACTCTCTTCCACACCAACTCTTAATAAGCTCTTCATGATTCTACAGACTTCTAAGCAAAGCTGCTAGGAATATTTTACACAATGAGGAAACAAATAGGGAACAATACCTAACGAGTACCACGTTCAATGACCTAATTTCTTCATCTAGCCAAGAACAGTGGCCGCTACCACTTTCCCCAAACACTCCAGCCTCAGAATCAAGCTCTGCATCCTTTTAACAGGGATTTTCACCTCCTTTCCTCTTCTGATTTTCTTTATGTTGACTAGTCTATCTTTGTACATTGAGGGCAATGTACATCTTAAGTGTGGGGGGGTGAACATGGAACCTAACTTTTTGCATTATTCTCAAATCCCTGAATTTGGTCTTGTACTTAAGTGATTTTCTTATAATATTGATAGAATGAATTATGATTGATCTATAACTATTGTTGGTATATCATGAATTAGACTACAGGAATTGTGTATGATTATTTGACTATAGGACATTAAAGAATCGAGCATGATAAGTTGATATTTTGAGAACTAAAATTTTTAGATTATTTTCCTAAATTGAGGTATTATCTTGAAATCTTAAGTATACAGGAATGACATCAAAAACCCAAATTTTTGGTGAGATTTTTGAGCCTTTTGAGCATATAGCTTTCTTTCTTGCTCACTTTTTTTGTGGTTTGAGTGTGTCAACATTGAACTGTTATTCTAGAACTTGTTTCGATTATACAAATCAAGACCACACGTATGATTTGATATACTGAGATGATACAGGCACTTAGGATTTAACCCATTGACTCCATAAAAAGCCTTCTCACATAATTAAACCCTTAGTGAATCCCATTTGAGCCTATTAACCTTTTTCTTTGATTAACCCTCATCATTAACCCATTAACCTATTATTTTTGAAATCCTCTTACTTAATTTGACATTTTTATCGAGATTGAATTTAATATTGTTACCTCACTATGTTCACCATTTTTTGTTACTGAATCATGAAGTATAATTTCCGTATTGTATTAATTTGATTTGTTCTTAAAAAAAACCCTAGTATTATATTGTAATTCTCAGCAAGCTAAAGTTGTCATGAACTCATGTAAAATAGTTCTAGATACTTGTTTGTGGTTTAGTAATTAAGTTTTTGATAGTGGGGTAATATATTGAAATTTATCTCGATTCTAACCCTTTTCTCTTCAACTTGTATCCATACCTGTAACCTAAACCCCATTACAACCATGCAAAAGACCTTTTGATTAGTATATCGTATCATTTACAAGTGGTGGAGATTTGATTTTCATGCAAGCCTATGGTAATAACTTTTCATGTTAGACAATCGAGTGCTTAATCTTGAACCTTAAACGCTTTGAGTGATTTGAGTGAATCTTTAGTGAGGATGTCATCTCTTGTATATTTAGGACTAAAGTTAATTACTTAAAGGAAGGAGATTACCTATGATTTTATTATCAAAATATTCGATTTAGATTGTTTGATGCTTTTAAATGCCCCTATAGTTGAATTCTCACTGTATGATTTTCTGTGGAATAACTTGTAACATTATCAGTAATGATTATGTGATTGAGAGGAATAAATTCTAGCAGTAAATGAGAATTTTGCTTAAGGACAAGCAAATGCTTAAGTGTGGGGGTATTTGATAAACACCAAATTATACATATCTATACCCTAAATACTTAGCATATTTATGAAGGCTTATTGTTAGATTTGTGGATTTTGGTGCTCTTAATCCTGTTATTTCATGTTTTGTACTCAGGAGAGCACCAAGAGTCAAAAGGAGCCAAAAATGAGCTAAAAAGGGACAAAACGGACGAAATCAAAAAGACCACACAGCCTAAGCCTTGCCACACAGGCATCTCACACGCCTATGGCCTTCAGGGGTGTCGACCAAGGCTTTCACGATTCACACGGCCTGGCCATTATACCCACATGGCCGTGTGCAACTCAACAGATCGAACATGGCCTGGTAATCACGTCACACGGCCATGGCACACGGGCTTGTCCCTTTTTTAAAGAGCTGTATTTTACACGGAAAAGGATACTTAGGGAGGAAGAAAGCCAACCCAAAGCCTATATAAACACCCTACGTATGACCTAAAAAGTGGCCGCTCTTTCCAGAATTTTTTTGAAATACAGAACCACACTCCAGGAATTACTTGAAGGAAGCCAGATGATCCATTTCAAAAGTCGAAGCTACTCCAAGACTGAAGATATCTCTCAGAATTCCTTCAGGGGTTTTAGAGTTTTCTTTATGTTTTGTTATTTTCATACTTTTGAGATGTACTCTTATTTTATTATGAACTAAACCCCTTAGATACCTAAGGGGGATAAAACCTATAATGGATCTTGTTATTATTATCTGAACTGTTTGATAAATACTTTTTTTTGTTCTTAATTATGTGTTCTTAATGCTTGAGTTAATATTTCGGGTATTAATTCATGATTTGATGTGCTTATGCTGAGGAGGAATAGACCTTGCATAAGAGTAGATTCGACATAATTAAGCAAAGTTGATCGGGCGCCTAGAAATAGGGTTAATAGATTTTGCCGGATTAGGGTGAAACCTAATATGGGAGTCCATAGATTGAGTTAATGCAGCCCTAGAGTGTTAATTAGAGAAAAGTCTCAGTTATTCAATCTACGGGTTAGATGTTATTAGTCTTGAATAGGGATAATAACATAGGTTAGGGAGTCTCACGGATCAAGTCAAGTGAATAAATCGTCCGGTTCAGAGTCAGATAACAAGTGAAATCTAGGTGGATTCCTCATTGGGTGTCGTCTTTATTAATTGCTTCTCTTGAAGTCTTTTTCCAAGTTTAAATAATTAGTTTAATAAACAAACCCTTTTATTTCTAGGTTAGATAATAAAAAGATAGTTATTACTAGTACTTTTGGTTCCCTTGCGTACGATATCCCAGTCTTGCCATTACTATACTATTGTTCGATAGGTGCACTTGCCTTTTCGTTGTTATAATAGTTAGTCTAGGTTTGATCTTCATTATAAATATTTATTACTTGTTACAAATCACTGCGAGCAGCTGCCTTCTTTGATTTGATGGATGAATGGTTTAGGGATTATCTTAGGAATTGCCCCAATATACCAAGACCTCCCCTACCCCCTAACCAACCTGATGAGGATGTGCCACAAGGTATGGAACCGGTAAGAATTGGTAAGGCCCTTGTAGATAAGCTTAGAAAGTATGGGGCTGAGGAATGTAGAGCTAAAATCGAGGATGATGCTGAAAGAGCCGAATTTTGGCTCGAGAATACTATGCGGGTGTTATATGAATTGTCGTGCACACCTGGGGAGTGTTTAAAGTGTGTTGTGTCCCTCTTGAAGGATAATGCATACCATTGGTGGAAAACTGTATCATTGGTAGTGCTAAAAGAAAATATCACTTGGGATTTCTTCGAGGTAGAGTTTAGGAAGAAATACATTAGCCAAAGGTTTTTAGACTCGCAGCGAAAGGAGTTCCTAGAACTCAAACAAGGGAACAAGACTGTAGTGGAATACGAAAAAGAGTTCATGAGGCTAAGTCAGTACGCAACTGAATGGGTCCAAACTGAGTCGAAAATGTGCAAACGCATTGAGGAAGGTCTGAATAAGGAAATTAAGTTATTGATTGGGATCCTTGAAATACGGGAGTCTGTCGCATTGGCTGATCGGGCCAAAAAGGCTGAGGAGCTTAATAATAAAAGAAAGCCAGCAAAGAGAGAGGCTCGAGTTGTGAGCAAGAGGTCCAGCAATAAAACAGCCTCGTTCTCTACGAAGAAAGTAAGGAGACAACATGAACACCCCACTTCATCAGTAAGATATTCGAGTAGAGCGAGAGGCTCTAAATGATGAAGTCAGAAGTCTTCCTCCCCGATGGTGACCAGTGTGGGGAGTGTAGATGATCAAAAGCTAAAGTGTAAGAGTTGCAAAAAATTTCACTTCGGAGATTGCCGAATGAAAAGCAGCCCATGTTTCAAATGTGGTTCTCTTGACCACTTTCTTAGAGACTGCCCAGAGCGAGTCGAAAAAGAAGTGGAAGTAACCCTGAAGTCGAGTGCTCCCATTCTACGAGGTAGACCTCTGACATACCCTGGGAGTGCTAGTGGCAGTCGAGTTATGACAAAAGACGCTGTAAAACTAGAGGCTCGAGCTTTGGCAAGAACGTATACCATACGTGCTCGAGAGGAAGCCTCTGCTTCTGATGTCATTACAGGTACTTTTTCTCTTTTTAATACATTTGTTATTGATTTGATTGATCCGGGGTCGACGTATTCATACATTTGCATGAGATTGGTGTCTAGTATGAACATACCCATTGAGCCTACAAAATTTATTACTAAAGTGTCAAACCCACTAGACAGATTGGTCCTGGTTGATAAAGTCTGTAAGAATTGTCCCTTGACGATTCAGGGTCATTGTTTTTTGGCTAACCTTATGTTGTTATCATTTTATGAATTTGATGTAATACTTGGTATGGACTGCCTTGCATGATGTAATTGTAAATTGTGGTAGCAAGTATATTAAATTGAAATGCTTGGATGGTGAGATTCTACGGGTCGATTCAAGAGAATTGAGTTTACCGCTGGTTGTAATCATGGCAATGGTTGCTCAGAGATATATGAGAAAAGGGTATGAAGCCTACCTTGCATTTGTATTGAACACTAAGGAAACAGAGTTGAAGATTAAGCCTGTGCCGATAGTATGTAAGTATCTAGATGTGTTCCCAGAAGAATTACCAGTATTACCTCTTGATAGGGAGATAGAATTTGGTATTGAATTGATGCCAGGAATAGCTCCTATTTCTATTGCTCCATACAGAATGGCGCCAACCAAGCTAAAAGAGTTGAAAGCACAGTTGCAAGAGCTAACGGATAAAGGTTTTTCAAGGCCAAGTTTTTCACCTTGGGGTGCCCCCGTATTGTTTGTAAAGAAGAAAGATGGTTTAATGAGGTTATGTATAGATTATCGCCAACTGAACAAGGTAACTATTAAGAATAAGTATCCTTTTCCATGGATTGATGACTTATTCGACCAGTTGAAAGGAGCCACTGTGTTCTCTAAGATAGACTTGAGGTCCGGCTATTATCAACTGCGAGTTAAAGAATCGGATGTACCTAAGACAACTTTCAGGACAATGTATGGTCATTATGAATTTCTTGTCATGCCATTTGGGCTGATGAATGCACCAGCTGTATTTATGGATCTAATGGATAGGATCTTTCAGCCATGTTTGGATAAGTTTTTCATTGTGTTCATTGATGACATCTTGATTTACTCCAAAGATGAGATAGAGCATGCAAAGCACCTGAGAATTGTGTTGCAGACCTTGCAGGAAAAGTAGTTGTATACTAAGTTTAGCAATAGTGAGTTTTGGCTCCAGGAAGTTGGATTTTTGGGCCATATTGTTTCGAGTGAAGGCATCCGAGTTGATCCAAGTAAGATTTCTGCTATCGTCGAATAGAAACCGCCTAAAAATGTAACCGATGATAGAAGCTTTTTTGGCTTAACTGGTTACTATCGAAGATTTGTGAAGGGATTCTCTACGATAGCAACTCTGATGACGAGGTTGCTACAGAAAGACGTTAAATTCGAATGGACAGAAGAGTGTCAGCAAAGTTTTGATAAGTTAAAGACATTGCTGACTGAAGCTCCTGTTCTAGTATTGCCTGAGCCGGGAAAAGAATTTGTGGTCTACAGTGATGCATCCTTGAATGGACTAGGATGTGTGCTTATGCAGGATGGCAAGGTGATAGCCTACGCTTCACGATAGTTGAAATCACACGAGAAAAACTATCCTACGCACGACCTAAAGCTTGCAGCCATTTTTTTGCCTTGAAAATTTGGAGGCTTTATTTATATGGTGAGACTTGTCGCATATTCACAGACCACAAGAGTCTGAAGTATCTGATGACTCAAAAAGAATTGAATCTGGGACTGCAGAGATGGTTAGAATTAATCAAGGATTATGATCTGATCATCGACTATCACTTGGGAAACGCGAATGTGGCCGCAGATGCATCAAGCAAAAAATCCTTGTTTGCACTAAGTCCATGGATGCTCAGTTGGCATTGCTTGATAATGGGTCAGTTTTGGCAGAGCTAGAGGCTAGGCCGACATTTCTACAGGAGATTTATAATGCTCAAACTAATGATGATGACTTGCAAGCTAAAAGGACTCTGTGTGAGTCAGATATTGAATTAGATTTTCGAATTGGTTTTGATGGATGTTTGATGTTCAGAGATAGGGTTTGTGTACCCAAAGTGTAACACCCCAAACCCGGCCCAGACGTTAAGGCCGAATCCGACGTGCCACATTGAAGTTAAAAAAAATCCACGTTTCATTTTAGCGCTTTAAAACCGACTTTTGTTAAGCTTAACCAAGTGAATGGAAGCTGGGCACCAGGTAGGAATCCGTAACAGATGAGGTGAGCCATGAAGGCGACTTAAGTACCAAGCTCTTCAATTGGATCCAATCCAAGACATGCCCACAACCATTGCCACGCAAGGTTATAACGAGTTAAAATTTCTTTGAGTAGATAGCTTTGATAAATCGAATAATCGTGACGTTGTGTTATTTTGAAAACAAGTATCGTTTCGAAAACGCGTCCTAAGTCTAGCCCATTTGAATTATTATCAACCATATTAAAGTTATTAAAAATAAAATAATCCCAGAAAAGGAAAGAAAATAATAGTTAAAATGGCCTTATTACAACCCAAAAATAAATAGTAAATAAGATAACTAAAGAAAACTGGTCACTTGTTTCAAAGCCCAAAAGCGATCACTGTGGCCACTCTGAATCCCCTCCGGCTCCAAGTCCCCAAATCAAGCCTCACCTACAAGATTAAGGAAATAGGTGAGTTTGGAAACTCAGTGTGCAACAAGCCCCTTTCAGAGTGCAAAACAATATCAGCCTGCTAGGCCTAAGCCCAAATTCAATCTCAGCATATACTGGGCCGAAGCCTTTACATTATTCATGTCACTAGGCAGAAGCCTTTTCATTATTCATATCACTGGGCCAAAGCCTTTACTATAAATGATATGGCCCATAGGCCCATTCAATAATACATGCAACATCAATGAACCGATGCAAGCCCATTTGGGGAGACTACTCAACCCACCAACCGCTACTCTCTACCTGTACCAACCAAGCTCTCCATATGGGGAATAACTCAACCCACCCAACCAAACTCTCCACTGGCAGCATAGCTGCTTTATCATATAACTGGAGGCTTAGCCTCTTTTAATAACTGGGACAAAAGCCCTTTTTGATAAACTGGGGCAAAAGCCCTTTTCGGTAAACTAGGGCAAAGCCCTTTTCGGTAACTGGGGCATAGCCCTTTTGCACTTCCTCCATCCATATAAACCCAACCCATGCATAAATGAGTACATCATGTGCATATCGTATCACATCATATATATATATCAAAATCTCATGCATCAAACTCATAATTAAACCCTAGGGGTAAAATGGTCATTTTTACCTAGGGGCAAAACAGTCATTTTCATATTATAAGGGTAATTTCGAAATTTTACCAAATATTAGGGTTCTCCGTGTTCATTATCAGTTACTAACAATTTCATGTGTTTTGATAGCGATTCTAGCCCATTCTTAGTGAAACCGAGTTATTTGGCCAAAAACCCCTAATGGGCCATACATAGCCGAATTAGTCATCTGGGCCCATTTAGCCCATCTTCCATAATGGTCTTAGCCGTATTAACGTGCAATCTAATAGGATTCCATTTTCTACCAAATTTACTCAAATGGGCCTGGAAGCCCATTGGGCTGATTTCAGCCCCTCGAGGCCCAACTTACCATCGTGCACCAAATCGTGCCCTTACCTGTTCCAATGATCCCGATCATCAAACTTAGCGAATCTAACTAACCTATGAGCGTTCGCATGCTCACGAGTCCTCGAAATGCCAGAATTTTGGCATTTCGACTTTTCGACAAATATCGAGCTAAGCTACGAAAGAGGGTTCGTTACACACCTGCTTTGTGACGTTCACTAGCAAAGTCTCCTATGCTAACCTACAATTAACCATCACCATACTTAGTGTACAAATCATGCTTATCAAACCCAAAATCCACCCTACCATATTCGGCCAAAGAACCCCCTAATGGCCATAAATCACTTACTTTCACCGAGTTCGACGCTCGATCCAAGTTATCCAAATCGATACCCCAAGCCTTGCTGCTCCTCCAAAGTTATCTACTCCATTATACAAACCATAAGAATCAAATGAAAAAACCCAATAAGGCCTATATCTCAAATCAGCAACCTCCCTAAACTATAGGGGTTTCGCTTTTTAATCAGATTACTCTTGGATCGATTAGAGTACGAATACTTACCACCGCCTTCCTTTGTACCACTTAGAGTTCGACAGAAGAAGGAATTGGCCACCAAAAAGTGAAGAGAAAAGAAGGTTGCTGGTCAATAATGGAATCAGCACAACCAAGCTTCACAGGTTTTGGCTTTTGTGGCTTTTCGACAAAGGTGAATATAAGAAAGGGAGTAGTAGATGAAGCAAAAGGGAATAATGGGCTAGTTTCGAAAAAGAAAAGAGAGAAAGATGAATGGGAAGGGTGGCAGTTTTAGTTAGAGAAGAAAATAAAAAGAAAAGCATGGTTCTACGGTATTCACACAGAGGAAAATCGACACAACTATAGCCTAATGCCGAATATACAACCCTCAAATTCCCCTTAGCCAATTTTTCCTCCCTAATCCCCCCTATTCGGCCAAATCTAATCCCTCTTTCAAATCCCTAAAATCTCTCCCCTTATCACTCCTTAATCCATGCGTTTGACTGATTCAAACTCTCTCCCACAGAGTTCTATTCGGCTACAACTCCTGCATGCTCAAAGCATAAAAATTAACATCACATTTGCCATCACAGGGAATCAAACCCAGGTCTTCCCCAACCTCTTACACGCCACCTTTTTAGCTCCCTAGTGGCGCCACTTAGCCACTTTACCAGAGGCTCTTTTGTGATACATTTTACCCATAATTTTTAATAAGACCACCTATCCAAATCCCCTAACTCTTAAGTCCAAAATTCAAAAATTCTACGGGGTTTTGGCCAACACATGGGCCTTTTATAAGCCCATTTACACCACCAATTGTGAATTTCACAACCAAATACCAAATTTTAAAAACTTTACCAAAATCTCAAAAATCACGAAAAACCCCAAAAATCAGGATGTTACACAAAGACAATGAGCTTATTCAGAAAATTTTGCAAGAAGCACATAACAGTCGTTTATCAATTCACCTGGGAAGCACCAAGATGTATAACGATTTGAAGAAAATGTACTGGTGGAATGGCATAAAAAGAGATATTTCTAAATTTGTATCAAAATACCTGGTATGCCAGCAAGTTAAAGCTTAACATCAAGTATCTTCAGGTTTGTTACAGCCTGTGATGGTCCCCGAATGGAAGTGGGACAGAGTTACCATGGATTTTGTGAAAGGATTGTCGTTAACTCTGAAAAAGAAAGATGTCATATGGGTCGTAGTGGATAAGTTGACGAAGTCAGCTCATTTTATTCTGGTAAGGACAAATTATTCTCTCAGTAAGTTGGCTGACTTATATATTTCTAAGATTGTGAGATTACATGGGGTACCACTGTCGATTATTTCAAACAGAGACCTAAGGTTCACATCGAGATTCTGGAAGAAGTTACAAGAAGCCTTGGGTACTAAGTTGAGCTTTAGTATAGCTTTTCTCCCTCAGACCCATGGTCAGTCTGAGCGGATGATCTAGATTCTAGAGGATATATTGCAATGTTGCATCCTCGAATTTCAGGGTAGCTGGGAAAATTATTTGCCGCTGGTGGAATTTGCCTATAAAAATAGTTTTCAAAAAAGTTTGAAGATGGCACCTTATGAGGCCTTGTATCGTAGGAAGTTTCGAACTCTATTAAACTGAACAGAACTCAAGGAAATTTAGATTCACGGAGTAGATCTGATTAAGGAAACTGAAGAAAAATTTAAAGTGATACGAGATTGTTTAAAAGCGGTATCGGACAGATAAAAGTCGCATGCTGATATGAAAAGAAAGGAAATTGAGTTCCAAGTTGGAGATAAAGTATTCTTAAAAGTATCTCCATAGAAAAAAGTGTTGAGATTTGGCTGAAAAGGCAAACTGAGTCTGCGATTTATCGGACCGTACGAGATCATTGAAAGAGTTAGACCATTAGCCTATCGTTTGGCATTGCCACCCGAACTGGAAAAGAATCACGATGTGTTCCACATATCTATGTTAAGGCGATATCGATCAGACCACTCTCATGTGATTTCGCTAACCGAGGTTGAAGTTCGACCGGACATGACCTATGGAGAGAAGCCGGTTAAGATTTTGGCCCGTGAGATTAAACAATTGATGAATAAAAACGTGGCTTTAGTAAAGGTTTTATGGCACCGACATGGTGTGGAAAAGGCTACATGATAGCCAAAAGAAACCATGAGAAGCCAATATCCGGTCCTGTTTACTAGTAAGACTTTTGAATGAAAGTCCCTATGGGAGGGAGAAATGTAACATCCCGAAATAAGGCCTAGTCAGAATAGTAGTTTTAGGACCACAAATCTGACATCAAAAAATTTATTTTATGATTATTATGAGGCCTAGAATATGAGAATATGCATGTGATAAAGTTTCATGAAGAAATTCTTTGAGTAAGGTGTCCAATTGGAAATTAGGGACTAAATTGAATAAATTAAAAAACTTGGATTCTAGAAGTAATTTGTATGAAATTTATTTAGATTATAAATTAGAAGGTCTTAGAGAGCAATTTTCCCAATTTCTATATTTTTGGACAAAAATGGGCTCGCACGGATGAAATTTTAAAAAAAAAAGGCTTCAGGGCATTTTGGTCATTTGGCATTTTAATGAAATAAAATGGGAAAAATGAACCAAAAATCAGCCATCTTCTCCTTTTTACCAGCTGAAATTCTCAAGCCCTCCATAGCTAGGGTTTCCAAGCTTTTCAAGCTCAATAGTAAGTGCTCCCAAGCCCCGTTTTTAATGTTATTTGTATTTTTAAAATCCCAGCAGCTTACTCTCCATTTCTACCCATATTTCATGCTAGGGTTTATGTTTAAAAATTTACCCATGCATGAGTTACTTTTATTTTGATGGATTATGGAGGAATATAAAAGTTGGATGTGTGTTAAACATCTTTTCCTAGGTGATTTTCATGAAAAACCCTTAAAGGGACCTTTTTGCAGGAGTTGTAAAATATGTGGTAGAAATGAGAAAATAATGGAAAATGTGGGCTGCCATAAGAGGGAGAAGTGTTCGGCTAGGATTGGGTAAGGTAGAAATTGCATGTGTTTCATTATACGAGCCTAGGGACTAAATCGTAAAAATACGAAAGGTTAGGGGCAACACGATCATTTAGACTGAGGGTGGAATTTAGACTTGAAAAGTATAATGTAGAGTATTAATGATTTAATTCTGTTGTTGTAGACCCCAAGGAACAAATTTCGAAGGTCGATTGAGGAAAACGAAAGGTTTCGGAATAACTAAAACACGACATCGAAACGAGTACCAGGTAAGTTCGGATAACTTAAAGTAAACTCATAATGTGTCTAATTATATGATTAATGAATGCATGATGATTGTATTTATTTATGGCATGAAATTCCATGAAATGCATCCTTGATAATGATATGTTGAAAGAAATTGTCTCGGTTGAAGTTAAAAAGGGAATTCGATGGATATATCATACTTAACATGTGAATTGAGGTCCTGCATGTGTTGCAGTAAGGATTTAGCCCAGATGGGTCATACGTTTATCTCAATTATGAAAAGGATCTAGCCCAGACAAGTGTTCCTTTGGATGATTGAGCATTCCGAAGAATATATGTAACACCCTTACCTGCTACCGTCATTTAACAGATACAAGGTATTACCGAACATAACACATACCATTAAACATAACCGAGATATAAATATGTCATCCAATTTGATAGTGCATCGTATAACATATGTCTTGAACAATATTAGCCAACTTTAATGGCTTGTACAAAGTAGCTGGTCGAGTCTTGTAACTAATATTTTAAACCTAGACAAATATGACACGTAACAAAATAATTAAGCCTACTATACATGCCATAATTCAAAACGTTTAGTTCAAATACCCTAAAGTATGATAGTGCGGGTAGATCTTCACGATCCTTAACTCCCGAGCAAGCGAAGGACACTATAAAACAAAAGAGAGAAACAAAGTAAGCTTATAGCTTAGTAAGTAAGTATGTAAATACTAATTAAAGAATCTAACATGTTTACACAACAATTCAAGTATATCTACTTTAACTTCACTATTCATTCCACTTTGATTAAGCTGTCCCTGCGTCATATTCACTAAATAAATCATAACTCGAGTTACAAAACTCGAAATTCAAATCCGTAAAATTTCCTGAATCTAGACTCATAAAGCTTTTGCTAATTTTTTCTATAATTTTGGTTCAGCCGATTAGTACAGTTTATTTGTTAAAGTTTCCCTATTACACATTTCGATTGATTTGACCTCTATTCACTACGAATTGAATTTCTCTCAGTACACAATTCAAACAACCTGAAGTCTGTTTCGTTTAAAACTAGTCTCAATAAGGAATTTAAGCATGTAAACTACATTTCTTAATTTGCTTTGTACAATTTTTAATGATTTTTCAAAGTTGGAACAGGGATAACGTATTCATCTGAGCAAGTCACATACAATTGTAAATATCTCAAAATATAGAATTCCTTTGCTTGCTCTGTTTCTTTTATATGAAAGTAGACTCATTAAAATTTAATTTCACATCTCATTCAACCTCTAATTATATTCCTCCTATTTTTGGTGATTTTTCAAAATCACGTCTTCGCTACCATCTAAAAACAGTTTTAATGCTAATTTCACTCTTTCACACATTCTTTATGCTAACCTCATTTTATCTTATATATGTATATACCACAAATCATTTTCACCACATTTCATTCACCATAAGTGTAGGTCCAAACCACAATATCACCACAAAACCATCCCGTTGAACAATTTGGATCAATCCTCGATATTTAATGGTTTCAAAGACACACCCCACTATCATACTTCGTTTAGTTCGGCTCTCTTGTACACATGGTGAACACTTAGTACCACTCATGCGACCTAACCGATTTGTCTCGTAGCTCTCTTGTCTACATGGTGTCCTTCACTTGGAATCACGCATGCGACCTAGCTACATTTATCTTTCACGTAGCTCTCTTGTCTACATGGTGTCCTTCACTTGGAATCACGCATGCGACCTAGCTACATTTATCTTTCACGTAGCTCTCTTGTCTACATGGGATACATCTCGTATCACACATGCGACCTAGCTACTACTGAGGTGTCTCGTAGCTTTCTTGTACACATGATGTGCACTCAGCATCATACATGTGACCTAGCTACGCCCTCTATTTCATTCGATCTCTAGAATGTTCAACCGGATCTCTCTCTATATTTATTTCCATTCTTCCAATAGTCGATTTACATTTTAACATCAGCTAGTATATTTATATAATAGGCTGAAATATAAGAATGTACATGAAATTATTGTAATATTTACATACAAACTTACCTTGGTGCAAAATGTGGAAATTTTGCAATTTAGTCCAAAACTTTTTCCTTCCCCGTTCGAGATCAATTCGCATCTTTCTTGATCTATAATAACACATTTAGCTCATTTAATACTCATACTATTTATTTCAATCCAAAAATCACATCATGGAAAAATTACATTTTGCCCCTAACTTTTACAAAATTACAATTTTGCCCTAGGCTCGGAATTTAATTTCAGCCCTTATTCTTATGTTTTATGATATGCTGAACATTTTCTCTTCTACAACAACATCAAATTCTCACTCTATCATATAGTTATGAACAATAGGTATTTTTACCGATTATCTTGCTTTTACTCGTTTTCACTTAAAACCGAGTAGCGCAAGTTATTTAACATAATTTAAAATCTCATATTCTATCATAAAACATCAAAATACACAAATTTCACCTATGGGTATTTTTCCAAATATGAACCCTAGGTTAAATTATTACTAGCATAAGCTTAATCAAGCTTCCGGGATTCCAAAAACGTAAAGAACATTAAAAGCGGGCTTGAATCACTTACTATGGAGCTTGAAAATTGAAGAAACCCTAGCTATGGAGAGAGGAGAATTAGGCAGCAACTAAGGAGGATGATGATCAATTTTGTGTTATTTTTCCCATTTTATTTCATTTAATATCCAAATGACCAAAATGCCCTCCTTACTAAACTTTCAAAAATTCCTTCCATGTCCTAATTTTGTCCATGAACTTAAAATTGGTCAAATTGCTATTTAAGACCTCCTAATTAATATTCCAAAACAATTTCATACTAAAACTTCCGGGATGCAAATTTTGCAACTTATTCGATTTAGTCCCTACTTTCAATTTAAGCACTTTAGGTATAGAATTTCATCACGAAATTTTCACAAAATCATGCAATCATATCATAAACCCCAAAATAATTATAAAACAATTATTTCTATCTCAGATTTGTGGTCATGAAACCACTATTCGATTAGGCCCTAATTGGGTTGTCACAATTCTCCCCCTTTTGAGATTTTCGTCCCAGAAAATCTTACCGTAAAGAGGTTTGGGTACTGTTTCCTCATAGCTTCCTCGGGTTCCCATGTAGCCTCTTCTATCCCATGTCGTGCCACAATACTTTCACTAAAGCTATACTTTTATTTCTTAACTGTTTAACCTCTCGAGCCAAAATCTTTATTGGTTCCTCCTCATAGGTCATATCCGATCGAATCTCAATTTTTGTTGGGAAATCACATGTGAAGGATCGAACGATAACGTCGCAACATTGATACATGAAACACGTTATGAATTCTTTCTAACTCTGCAGTAAGACCAACCGATATGCCATTGGTCCAATTCTCTCGAGAATCTCGTGACGGCCCAATAAAAGCGGACTCAACTTGCCTTTTCGACTAAATCTCGAATCTTTTCCATGGTGACACCTTCAAGAACACTTTATCACCCACGAAATTCAATCTCTTTTCTTTTTAAATCGCATATGACTTTTGTCGATCTGAAGCGACTTTCAAGCAATCCGAATTACTTTTATTTTCTCTTCGGTTTCTTTAACTAGATCAACTCCATGAATCATTTCTCACTAAGCTCGGTCCAATATAAAGGAGTCCGACACTTACGACCATACAAGGCTTCAGACGGTGCCATTTGTATACTTGATTGATAACTGTTATTGTAAGCAAACTCAATCAAAGATAGATATTTCTCCCAACTACCTCCAAATTCTAAAACACAACATCTAAGCATATCTTGAGTACCGGATTACTCTTTCCGTTTGACCATCTGTTTGTGGATGAAATGCGGTACTAAAGTTCAATTTTGTACCCAAAGCTTCTTGTAACTTTTTCCAAAATCTCGAGGTAAATCTTGGATCTCTATCGATATTATAGACATAGGTACTCGTGCAACTTCACAATTTCAGCAATATATAATTCGCTAATTTATCAAGTGAGTAATCAGTGCGTCTTGGTATAAAGTGGGCTGACTTTGTTAATCTATCAACCACTACCCAAATAGCATCCTTCTTTTTAGGAGTTAAAGGCAAACCGGTTACAAAATCCATGGTAATCTTGTCCCATTTCCACTCAGGCACCATTACCGGTTGAAGTAATCCTGAAGGCACTTGATGTTCAACTTTTACTTGTTGACGAGATCAAACACTTGGTTACAAATTCGAAATGTCCTTTTCATACCGCCACCAATACTGACTTCTTTAAATTATTATACATTTTGTGCTACCGGGATGAGCGATAAAAACCATTGTGCGCCTCATGTAATATTTTCGAATCAATTTATCGTTTTCAAAGACACATATCCTGTCTCGAAACATCAAGCAGTCATCCGGTCCAACTCGAAAATCGAGTCGTAACTCGATTCACATTGAGTTCTCTTGATCCGCAACTCACTATCATTCTTTTGAGCATCACAAATCAATCGGAGAAATAACGGTTTAGCTCTCATCTCGCTAAGATTGACCCATCATCGACAATGCTAACCCGTGTTCATGGCTCTCAAAGTAAAAAGAAATTTTTCGCTCAAGGCGTCAAGAACTTACATTTGCTTTTCCGGATGATAATCAATCACTAGATCATAATCCTTTAATAATTCAAGCCATCTTATTGTCGCAGATTCAGATCCTTTTGATTCATCAAGTACTTCAA
This sequence comes from Gossypium arboreum, assembly GCF_025698485.1. NCBI lineage: Eukaryota > Viridiplantae > Streptophyta > Magnoliopsida > Malvales > Malvaceae > Gossypium > Gossypium arboreum. The sequence goes on from NC_069081.1 coordinate 12,582,795, forward strand.
ACTTTTGTGATCGGTAAAAATTCGGCATTTTTCACCGTACAAATAATGTCGCCAAATCTTCAAGGCAAAAACAACAATGCCGATTCCAAATCATGTGTAGGATAGTTCTTCTCATGCGGTTGTAAGCTGTCTCAAGCATAAGCTACCACTTTACCCTCTTGCATCAACACACATCCAAGGCACATCAATGATGCATCACTATAAATTACTGAACTCCTTTCCGACTAAAATTTGTACTAAAATTGGTGCTTCATCAATCGTGCTTTCAACTTTTCAAAACTTTGTTGACATTTATCAGTCCATTCAAACTTAACATTCTTTTGCAACAACTTAGTCATAGGAGAGGCAATCATCGAAAATCCTTCAACAAAACGTCTATAATACCCAGCTAAGCCTAAAAAGCTTCTAACCTCGGATACATTCTTGGCGGTTTCAATCAACGATCACGAAATCTTGCTTGGATCCACCGAATACCATCACCTGAGACTATATGCCCCAAAAATCCGACTTCACGAAGCCAGAACTCACTTTTACTAAACTTGGCAAATAGTTTCTTTTCTCTCAAGATCTGCAATATAGTTCTCAAGTGTTCGGCATGTTCGGACTCATCTCGAGAATAAATTAAAATGTCATCTATAAACACTACTACAAACTTATCCAAATATGGTAGGAAGATCCGATTCATTAAGTCCATAAATATAGTGGAGCATTTGTTAAGCCAAAAGGCATCACAAGAAACTCATAATGTCCATACCTTGTCCTAAAGGCGGTTTTCGCACATCTGACTCCTTAACTCTCAGCTAGTAGTAACCAGACCTCAAATCAATCTTTGAAAACACTGTGGCCCCCTTTAACTGATCGAATAAATCATCAATCCTCGGCAATGGGTACTTGTTCTTTATAGTCACCTTATTAAGTGATGGTAATCAATGCAAAGTCTCATTGAACCATCCTTCTTCTTCTGAATAATACAGAGCACCCAGGAGAGAAACTCGGTCTCACAAATCCCTTGTCTGTTAACTCCTGCAACTGAGCCTTCAATTCTTTTAATTCAGTCGGAGCCATTCTATATGGAGTAGTCGAGATCGGTGCAGTACCCGGCAACAAATCAATGGCAAAATCTATCTCTTGGTTCGGAGGCAACCCAGGCAATTCCTCTGGAAATACATCTGGAAACTCACAGACTATCGGTCCTGATTCAAATTTCAGTTGAGGCAACTCAATATTCATTACATAAGCCAGATAAGCTTCACACCCTTTTCTCATGTATTTCTGTGTAGACATGTGCGAAATCACCATAGGCAATTTATTTGATTCATCTGTTTCAACCCACAGAATTTCTCCATTTTCACATTTCAACTCTAGTGTCTTTTGTTTACAATCTACCTTAGCATCATACAATGTTAACGGTCCATTCCCAAGATAACGTCAAACTCACCAAATGGTAATGACATCAAGTTGGCCGGAAAATAGTGACCTTGAATCATTAATGGGCAATTCTTGCAAACCTTGTCAACTAGCACATATTGGCCTAAGGGTTCGACACTTTAATCGTAAACTCATAAATTCAACAGCAACTTTTTATTGGATATTAAATTCATGCAAATATAGGAATGAGTGGACCCGGGATCAATCAATGCAATAACAATAGTATCATAGAGAGAAAATGTACCAGTAATGACATCGGGAGATAATGCATCTTCTCGGGCACGTATAGCATAAGCTCTAGCAGGTGCTCTAGCTTCTGATCTTGCCGTTAAATCTTTCATCACAATTTTACTACTAGTCCCACCTCCAGATTTCTCGTTGGTCTACCTCTACTAGCGGTGGTATTTTGTCTAGCACTCAAATCTTTCTTCTTTAACTTTCTCCGGACAATCTCTAATAAAATGCTCGCGAGAACCACACGAAACAAGCTCGCTCGGTCCCCAACACTCACCATAATGTTGCTCGCCACATTCTCGACACTCGGGCTTTCTAGGTCGCACATTACCCACACTTGCCACCAAGTAGCTTGAGCTTTAGACCCGAATATGCTCTACCACGATCTCTGTGTGAATCCCCAATTGAAACCTGTCATTCGAGGGTTTGTCTCTTTGGACCTCTTTGGTTGAGATTGAAATGGCTTGCTTATCTGTCTTTTTCGACATCTCGGGCCTCAATAGCGACTTTTCTTCTTTCTTTGTTCAATTCTTGACTTTAAGAGCTCGACCAACCAATACTACAAATTATTTCAACTCCAAAATTCCTACAAGCACTTTAATGTCCTCATTCAGCCCATCTTCAAATCTTCTACACATAATGGCCTCGGTGGACACACATTCTGGGCATACTTCTTTGAGTCTTACAAATTCGCGTTCATACTGCTCTCAGACATTTTCCCTGCTTCAATTCAAGGAATTCCTTCCATTTTGATCAATAAATCGCTGACTTATGTATTTCTTTCTAAATTCTTCTGGAAGAAATCCCAAGTAACTTTTCTTTTGGCACCATCTGCAACCAAAGTCTTCCACCGGTGGTAAGTCGAATCTCTCAAAAGTGATACAAGACACTTTAAGCATTCCTCGGGTGTACATGAGAGCTCATCAAATACATGGGTAGAATTTTCAAGCCGAATTCCGCTTCCTCGGGATCATCATCGACCTTTGCTCTAAACTCTTGGCCCTTGTTTTGAATCTTGTCAACCGAAGGCTTGTTCATTCTTACCAAATCTATACCTTAAGCACTCTGAGAATAAATCGAGGTATAGGAGGGGTGGAGGAGGTTAAGCATTTGGATTTGCTCGAATAAATTCAAGATACCAATTGTTCATCATTTGGAAAAAGGCATCCCGAGCCTCATCTCCTTGTCTCAATGTCTCAGTCTACTTTCCACAGTAGCGGTCCCTTGTAAAGGGAGCCGGTGCATTACTATCAGCATCATCAGCCGCAGTTCCTTCAGGATCCATTACTATATTAAAACAAAACACAGTTTAGAATAATCAGGAGTCACCACACTATCACAATATTTTTATGGCATGTATAGCTAGACTTTTACACACACTTTATTAGTCCGAGAACCGACTAAACCATAGCTCTGATACCACTAAATGTAACACCCCTTACTGGTTACCGTCGCTGGAACAGGATACAAGGTATTACCAGAACATAACACATACCATTAAACATAACCGAGATATAAATATGTCATCCAATTTGATAGTGCATCGTATAACATATGTCTTGAACAATATTAGCCAACTTTAATGGCTTGTACAAAGTAGCTGGTCGAGTACTGTAACTAATATTTTAAACCTAGACAAATATGACACGTAACAAAATAATTAAGCCTACTATACATGCCATAATTCAAAACGTTTAGTTCAAATACCCTAAAGTATGATAGTGCGGGTAGATCTTCACGATCCTTAACTCCGAGCAAGCGAAGGACACTATAAAACAAAAGAGAGAAACACAGTAAGATTATAGCTTAGTAAGTAAGTATGTAAATACTAATTAAAGAATCTAACATGTTTACACAACAATTCAAGTATATCTACTTTAACTTCACTATTCATTCCACTTTGATTAAGCTGTCCCTGCTGCGTCATATTCACTAAATAAATCATAACTCGAGTTACAAAACTCGAAATTCAAATCCGTAAAATTTCCCTGAATCTAGACTCATAAAGCTTTTGCTAATTTTTTCTATAATTTTGGTTCAGCCGATTAGTACAATTTATTAGTTAAAGTTTCCCTGTTACACATTTCATTGATCGACCTCTGTTCACTACGAATTGAATTTCTCTCAGTACACAATTCAAACAACCCTGAAGTCTATTTCGTTTAAAACTAGTCTCAATAAGGAATTTAGGCATGTAAACTATATTTCTTAATTTGCTTTGTACAATTTTTAATGATTTTTCAAAGTTGGAACAGGGATCACGTATTCATCTGAGCAAGTCACATACAATTGTAAATATCTCAAAATATAGAATTCCTTTGCTTGCTCTGTTTCTTTTATATGAAAGTAGACTCATTAAACTTTAATTTCACATCTCATTAAACCTCTAATTATATTCCTTCTATTTTGGTGATTTTTCAAAATCACGTCCTCGCTACTATCTAAAAACAGTTTTAATGCTAATTTCACTCTTTCACACATTCTTTATGCTAACCTCATTTTATCTTATATATGTATATACCACAAATCATTTTCACCACATTTCATTCACCATAAGTGTAGGTCCAAACCACAATATCACCACAAAACCATCCCGTTGAACAATTCGGATCAATCCTCGATATTTAATGGTTTCAGCACACAACCCCACCATCATACTTCGTTTAGTTCGGCTCTCTTGTACACATGGTGAACACTTAGTACCACTCATGCGACCTAACCGATTGGTCTCGTAGCTCTCTTGTCTACATGGTGTCCTTCACTTGGAATCACGCATGCGACCTAGCTACATTTATCTTTCACGTAGCACTCTTGTCTATATGGTGTCCTTCACTTGGAATCACGCATGCGACCTAGCTACATTTATCTTTCACGTAGCTCTCTTGTCTACATGGGATACATCTCGTATCACACATGTGACCTAGCTACTACAGGGTGTCTCGTAGCTTTCTTGTACACATGATGTGCACTCAGCATCATACATGTGACCTAGCTACGCTCCCTCTATTTCATTCGATCTCTCCGAATGTTCAACCGGGATCTCTCTCTCTATATTTATTTCCATTCTTCTAATAGTCGATTTACATTTTAACATCAGCTAGTATATTTATATAATAGGCTGAAATATAAGAATGTACATGAAATTATTGTAATATTTACATACAAACATACCTTGGTGCAAAATGTGGAAATTTTGCAATTTAGTCCAAAACTTTTTCCTTCCCCCGTTCGAGATCAATTCCACGTCTTTCTTGATCTATAATAACACATTTAGCTCATTTAATACTCATACTATTTATTTCAATCCAAAAATCACATCATGGAAAAATTACATTTTTGCCCCCTAACTTTTACAAAATTACAATTTTGCCCCTAGGCTCGGGAATTTAATTTCAGCCCTTATTCTTATGTTTTATGATATGCTGAACATTTTTCTCTTCTACAACAACATCAAATTCTCACTCTATCATATAGTTATGAATAATAGGTATTTTTACCGATTATCTTGCTTTTACTCGTTTTCACTTAAAATCGAGTAGCGCAAGTTATTTAACATAATTTAAAACCTCATATTCTATCATAAAACATCAAAATACACAAATTTCACCTATGGGTATTTTTCCAAATATGAACCCTAGGTTAAATTATTACTAGCATAAGCTTAATCGAGCTTCCGGATTCCAAAAACGTAAAGAACATTAAAAGCGGGCTTGGAATCACTTACTATGGAGCTTGAAAATTGAAGAAACCCTAGCTATGGAGAGAGGAGAATTCGGCAGCAACTAAGGAGGATGATGATCAATTTTGTGTTATTTTTCCCATTTTATTTCATTTAATATCCAAATGACCAAAATGCCCTCCTTACTAAACTTTCAAAATTCCTTCCATGTCCTAATTTTGTCCATGAACTTAAAATTGGTCAAATTGCTATTTAAGACCTCCTAATTAATATTCCAAAACAATTTCATACTAAAAACTTCCGGGATGCAAATGTTGCAACTTATTCGATTTAGTCCCTACTTTCAATTTAAGCACTTTAGGCATAGAATTTCATCACGAAATTTTCACAAAATCATGCAATCATATCATAAACCCCAAAATAATTATAAAACAATTATTTCTATCTCATATTTGTGGTCATGAAACCACTTTTCCGATTAGGCCCTAATTCGGGTTGTCACAGTATGTGTATTACGGATTTAGCCTGGACGGGTAATCCGATTAGGGTCTGAATTTAGCCTGGACTGGTATTCCAGATCCAAACTCAATAAAGGTGGTTGTCGCTATAAGGGATTTATCCGGGACTGGTAATCCTGACATCACCTTATGAGTTTACGATACGAGGAATTTAGCATGGACTGGTAATTCCGCCGTAAGATGTGAGGTTCGAGGGAGAGCATACCTGAAACGATCATTCGTACGAATTGACGGTTAATGGATATTCCATCGAGATTTCCTGGAAACTCAATGGGATTAATATGATTGATCGCGTGATTCGTAACAAGTAATAAATATTTATAATGAAGATCAAACCTAGACTAACTATTATCACAATGAAAAGGCAAGCGCACCTATCGAACAATAGTAGAGTAATGGCAAGACCAGGATATCGTACCCAAGGGAACCAAAAGTACTAGTAATAACTATATTTTTATTATCTAGCCTAAGAATAAAAGGGTTTGTTTTTATTAACTAATTATTTAAACTAAGAATGCACAGAGAAAAGAATTGGGGAATTGTTTTTGGGAAAATCGATTGACTTGAGACAATACCTAAGGAAAAATCCACCTAGACTTTACTTGTTATCCTAGCTCCGAATCGGACGATTTATTCATTCAACTTGTTCTGTAGAGATCCCTAAGTTATGTTATTATCCCTATTCAAGACTAATAACGTCTAATCCCTAGATTGAATAACCGAGACTTTTCTCTAATTAACACTCTAGGGTTGCATTAACTCGATCTATGGATCCCCTTATTAGGTTTCACCCTAATTCGACAAAATCTTGTCACCCTATTTCTAAGCGTGCAATCAACTCCACTTAATTATGGCAAATGTACTCTTAGATAGGGTTTATTCCTCCTCTGAATAAGAGCATGTCTTGAATTAGTATCCTGGGATATCAAAACAAGAATTAAGAACACATAATTAAAAACAAGTTAAATATTTATCATACGATTCAGAAAATAATAACAATATTCGTCTTAGGTTTCATTACCCTTAGGTATCTAAGGGGTTTAGTTCATAACTAAATAAGAAAATATCTCAGAAGAATAAAGAATACAAAACATAAAGAAAACCTAAAACTCCTGAAGGGGAATTGATGAGAGATCTTCAGTCTTGATGATGAATCCAGCTTCTAAGATGGATCAATCGGCTTCCTTGGGGTAATTCCTTACCTCTCTTCTCCGTCTCCCCTTTTCTCCTCCTCTAGTGCGTATTTATAGGCTTTGGAATGCCTAGAAACCCTCCAAAGTGGCCTTTTTCGAATTGGACTTAATTTGGGCTCAACAAGGACACGCCCGTGTGACGTGATTGTCAGGCCGTGTTCGATCCGTTAAATTGCACACAGCCGTGTGGGTCAATGGCCAGGACGTGTGAATCGTGAAAGCCTTGGTCGACACCCTCGAAAGACACGGGCGTATGAGCTGCCCATGTGGCAAGGCTTAGCCGTGTCATCTTCTCGATTTGGTCTGTTTTGTCCCTTTTTGGCTCGTTTTTGGCTCCTTTTGACTCTTGGTGCTCTCCTGAGTACAAAACATGAAATTAAAGCATTAGGAGCATCGAATTCACCAATTCTAGTGAGAAATCATCTATAAAATGCATTAAACATGGGGTAAAAATATGTATAATTTACGGTTTATCAAATACCCCCACACTTAAGCATTTGCTTGTCCTCAAGCAAAATTCTCAACTTATAATTTCTATCAATAATATCCCAAAATAATATCTCATACATTGAGAATTTAACTAAAAGAACATAAAAGTTTCAATCATTCCAAGTTGAGCATTTTATCCTAAAAATATAGGTGTCTTCCCTCATCTAAGTAATTACCTTTAATTCAGAATATCACAGAGTTTTACATCCACACTAAAGATTCACTCAAATCACTTGAGGTGTTTTAAGAACAATAAAGGAAGCACTCAATAGTCAATAATGGAAAGTCATTACCATAGGCTTGCTTGAAAATTGAATCTTGACCACTTTAATTTTAAGATGATACATCAATCAAAAGGTTTTTAGAGGGTTGTAATTAGGCTTGGTTAGGGGGTGTGGTCACAAGCTGAAAGAAAGGGTTAGAATCAAAATTGAATTGAAAAGTTGCCTAACTAGAAAAAGAGTTAATCTTCACTTGCGTACAATAGAGCTTCTCTCAGAATATGAAATTACAGATATGTATACATAGTTGTGTTTTTTTTTTAAGAACAAGTTAAATAATATAGACTAAATATCAAGAACAAAACATAGCTAGGCAATCCATTCAACTCAAATCTCGACAAAAACAGGGATTAATTTAGGGGATTTCAACAATAATGGGTTAAAGGTTAATATTAAGGGTAATACAAGAATTGGTTTGTTGGGCTCAATGGGGTTTACTAGGGGTTAATCATGAGTGGGTTAATCCTAACTGCCTTAATCATTTTGATATATCAAATCAAATGGTGTGGTCTCGACATGTATAATCAAGCAATTTCTAGAATAACAGTCAATACTGGCGCACTCAAAACAATAATAAAAGTGAGAATGAAAGGATGAATAGATGCTCAAAAGGCTCAAAAATCCCACAAAAAATTATGACTTTTTGATGTTTAGACTCGTGAATTCTAATTCAAAGTAATACCTAGACATGGGGAAACAACTTATAATTTAATTTCTTAAAAATCAACTTATCATGTTTGATTATCTAATGTCTTAAAGTTTAAATAATCAATACATAAATTCCTATGTTTTAATTCAAGATATATCAATCAAAATCATAAATCAATTAAAATTTATCCTAAATATGATATGCGAGTTTTTCATGAGAACAAGGTGATTATTCAGGGATCTTTTTCTGATAGTCAAATAAATAACCCTCCACACTTAAGATGTACATTGCCCTCAATGTGCAATGATAGATGTTAGAGAATAAAAATAAGATAAGGAGAGAAGTGAAACTTCCTGTATGATGAATTCCTTGAACTTAGAGTTTTGGAGAGTGATCGGTTTGAGAGTGGAGGAGGATACTCCGGCAGTCGTAGAGGTTCATTAGGCCATAAGTCCTACGCCAAAAGAATATTATATCTAATGGTAGCTATGGTCGTGGTCGAGCAAGACATAGCAGTCATGGAGAACCTTCCCCGGTAGAGTTGTAGCTCCTATGTGATGATGAGCTTAGGAGTTTTATATAACTGTGATAAAATTAGGAACTTTTTAGGAGATATTAGGAAGTATAAGGATTCGAAAAGAAATAACCCAAAATAAAGAATAAAAATAAAATTCTAAAATCTAATAAAAATAATAGAAATATTTTCAATAATAAGTAAAAGCAGAAAATAATAAATAAATATTTCTAAACATCTTCATCATTGGATGGTTCTTAAGTAGGGATGGCGATGAGATGGGAAAATCTTGACAACTCTCTTTGTAGAGTAGCATCGATGTTGTCAAATTGTTGAAAACACTGAAGCTCGAATCGGGTGAGGTGCTCAGAGATGTTGGCATATGAAGCTGCCACATGAACTGGACGAGAGGGTAGTGGTGGCTGAGAATAGGGATCAGGGAGTGGAGAAGGGGAGATTTCAGCTAGGGCTTTTGAACGGAAGAAGAAAATGAGCAGTGGTTTGCTTATACAGGAGAGGGCCATACAGCCGAGGGCCACGCCCTTGTACTTGTGAAGGTGAGCCCCTGTGTTTCGAATTTTGCAATTTTAGGTCGTGCTTGGCTATTCTCCCACGCCCGTGTGTCTTGGGCGTGTGTGGTACATGGCCATATCGCACGGCCGTGCCTAGCATTGTTCACTTCTCTCTAGCCCATGTTAAGGTACCACGCCCGTGTATTGCTATCCACGGCTTAACGACACGAGCGTGTCTCACGCCCGTGTCGAAGAAATAGAATCGAGCCTTGTCCCTGGCATGCCCATGGGTTTCCATTCCCACGCCCGTGTACGTATCAAGTTTACCCAAGGCCATGTCACACGGCTATGGGGATTTATCGTATCCCGTGTTTTAGGGAAATCATTTACCCTATTTTCGTACGGCCATGTTTCCCTCAATGTTTGGCACACGACCTTAAGCACGGCTGTGTTATCGGTCGTGTGGTGATGGGAACCTATGCTTCAAATACTCTGTTAGTGACATAAATGTTTAAAACTTGAATTTAAAATAATTTAAAATGGTTATTACTCGGGTTGCCTCCCAAGAAGCGCTTGTTTACAGTCTAAGCTCGACTGTTACCTTATTAGTATACTCAGGGCGGTTTGTAGAGTCGTAGCTCCTCTCTATTGACTTTAAAATCCTCACCATTATAAAGTTTGAGACGTTGTCCGTTTACTTTGAAAGTACCATATGATGGGTGACGTACCTCTATCGTGCCATATGGATGAACAGATTGAATTACGAAGGGTCCTAACCATCATGATTTTAGTTTCCCGGGAAATAATTTGAGTCTTGAGTTGTATAGAAAGACAAGATCTCCAACTTCAGATTGTTTTTGTTACTTTAAACGAACGTCATGGTGCCGCTTTGTTGCTTCCTTGTATAGGCATGAATTTTCGTATGTATTGGCTCGCCATTCATCTAGCTTGTTCAGCTGCATCAACCTGTTTTTTCCTGCAAGTTCGGGATCAAGGTTTAGAAATTTAATAGCCCAAAATGCTTTATGCTCTAGTTCGAATGGGAGATGAAAAATTTTGCCATAAACAAGTCTATAAGGTGATGTCCCTATAGGAGTCTTAAAAATGGTTCTGTAGGCCCATAAGGCATCGTCTATTTTTGTTGCCTAGTCTTTTCTGTTTGATTTTACCGTTTTTTCAAGGATCTGTTTGAGTTCTCAGTTTGCTACTTCAGCTTGTCCATTAGTTTGAGGATGGTATGAGGTGGTCGTTCTATGATGAACTCTGTATTTTATAAGGGTTTTTTCAAATTGGGTATTACAAAAATGAGTGCCCCTATCGCTGATAATTGCTCTAGGTGTTCCGAATCTCGAAAAGAGTTTTTTAAGGAAACGTACTACCACTCTAGCATCATTAGTAGGTAGAGCTTGAGCTTCTACCCATTTGGACATGTAGTCAACTTCTACTAAGATATATTTATTTCCAAATGAACTGGGGAATGGGCCCATGAAATCGATACCCCACACGTCAAATATTTCACAAGAAAGCATATAGTTTTGAGGCATTTCATCACGTTTAGATATGTTACCTGTCCGTTGGCATTTTTCACATAAAGTAACATACCTGATAACGTCTTTGAATAACGAAGGCCAATAAAAACCTGATTCAAGAATTTTGTGTGCGGTCTTTGTTCCAATATAGTGTCCTCCGGTTGGCCCTGAGTCACAACGTTCCAATAATTTTGATATTTCTGATCCTGTAACGCATCTTCTGATAAACAGAAATGATCGTCCCAAAAGTAGTTTTTTATATCATTAAAGAATCGCTTCTTTTGCAGGTGTGTTAACCCTTTTGGGATAATGTTAGCAGCTAAAAAATTCGTGATGTCTGCAAACCAAGGTACCTCGGAGTTAGATATAGCGAAAAATTGTTCTTCAGGGAATGAATCATTTATTTCCATATCATCTAGTTCTCTGGTATTGGTTTTCTCGATCCTGGACAGATGATCAGCCGATAGATTTTCAGCTCCTTTCTTGTCTTGAATTTCCAAGTCAAATTCCTGCAAAAGGAGAATCCATCGGATGAGTCGAGGTTTTGCATTGGTTTTAGTTAAAAGATAACGAAGGGAAGAATGGTAAGTGTAAACAACAACTTTAGACAATATGAGATATGATCGAAATTTATCAAAAGCAAAAACCATAGCTAGCAACTCTTTTTCCGTAGTAGGATAGTTTTCTTGTACAGCTGTTAAGGTTTTGTTGGCATAATAGATAGGTTGAAAATGTTTGTCTCTTTGCTGTCCCAGTACTGCACCTCCTGCAAAATCACTGGCATCACAGATTAGTTCAAATGGCAAGTTCCAATCAGATGCAATTATAATTGGAGCATTAATTATTTTATTCTTTAAAGTATTAAATGCTTCTAAACATTCCTGATCGAAGTTAAAAGGTATATCTATTTCTAGCAATTTAGTTAAAGGCTTAGCTATTTTAGAAAAATCCTTAATGAATCTTCTATAAAAACCAGCATGTCCTAAAAAGCTTCTAATAGCCTTAACTGAACTAGGAGGTGGTAATTTCTCGATTGTTTCTACTTTACATTTATCCACCTCAATCCCTTTACTAGAAATTTTATGCCCTAGTACAATACCTTCTTGAACCATGAAGTAACATTTCTCCCAATTAAGCACAAGGTTTGTTTCTTCACATCTTATTAAAACTCATTTTAAATTTTTAAGGCAGAGATGGAAAGAGTTTCCGAATATCAAAAAATCATCCATGAAGACTTCCATGATATCTTCCTCGAGTTCGTCGAATATAGCTATCATACAGTGCTGAAAAGTAGTAGGGGTATTACATAATCCAAAAGGTATTTTAAGATAAGCGAACGTACCATATGGGCACGTGAATGTCGTCTTTTCTTGATCTTCAGGAGCTATTGGGATTTGGAAGTAACCAGAGAGTCTGTCTAGGAAGCAGTAATACATGTGTCCGGATATTCTTTCTAACATTTGGTCAATGAATGGCAAGGGGAAGTGATCTTTTCTTGTGGCGTCATTTAGTTTCCTGTAGTCTATGCAAACTCTCCATCCTGTAACCGTTCTTGTTGGGATTAGCTCATTCTTCTCGTTGGTCACAACCGTCATGCCTCCTTTCTTGAGGACAACCTGCACTGGACTTACCCAAGAACTATCAGAAATAGGATAAATAATTCCAGCATTTAGAAGTTTAATTACCTCGAGTTTTACAAATTCCTTCATGTTGGGGTTCGGACGTCTTTGAGCTTGCACACATGGTTTGTATTCATCTTCCATTAAAATTTTGTGGGAGCAAAAAGAAGGACTGATTCCTTTAATGTCAGAAATTTTCCATGCTATGGCCTTCTTATGTTCTTTTAATACTTGGATTAATTCCTTTCTCCTTGGGTTGCAAATTAAAAGCAATAATAACTGGTAATGTAGAATTATTTCCAAGGAATGCATATTCTAAATGGTTTGGTAATTGTTTAAGTTCCAGTTTGGAAGGCTCCTCAATCGAGGGTTTTTGCTTAAGTTCATCTTTGATCTTAATACCCTCATATTCTACTTGTCTTGATGGATGGTTATTAGGTTCCTCACCTATCTCCTCGTCTTGAGCTGGACACAGTTCTGTCATCTCCTTTTGTACAATTTCCTGAAAAGAGTCTTCAGTAATATGATCAACAGAGTCAATGAAATGACATGAATCATCTTGTTCCCTAGAGAATCTCATAGCATCATAAATTTTAAAGATCATTTCCTCGTCACCTACTTTAAGTACCAATTTACCATCACCCACGTCAATCACGGCTCTAGCAGTGGCTAGGAATGGGCGCCCTAAAATTAAGGGTACTTTCACATCTTCTATAATACCCCTTGGATATTTAACAGATCTATCGGCTGATTGAATACTCATCCTAGTGGGTTTAGGTTCCCCAAGACCAAGCTGTTTGAACATTTTATAGGGCATCAAATTAATACTAGCGCCTAAATAAGCTAGTGCCTTTTCAATATTTAGATTACCAATTAAGCAAGGGATAATAAAACTTCCTGGATCTTTTAGTTTGGTTGGGAGCTTATTTTGGAGTATGGCGGAGCACTCCTCATTGAGTTCTACTGTAGATAAGTCCTCAAACTTCCTTTTATTTATTAAAAACTCTTTCAAAAATTTTGCGTATGTAGGCATCTGCGAGATAGCTTCAACAAAAGGTAAGTTGATATGTAATTGCTTAAAAAGTTCAAGAAACTTACCGAATTGTGCATCAATACGATCCTTTTTTAATTTTGTTGGATATCGAACCGATGGTGAATATTCCTCCGGTACTGGTTTGTCACTATTTTCGGGTTTTTCTTCCCTCCTTTCGCTTTCCACGGCTTCTTGTGCTAACTTTTTTTCAGATTCCACTAACATTTTCCCATTCCTTACTGTAACTACTTTGACATGCTCTCTGGATTCAGTATTACTAAATAAATTTCCTGGTGGTCTTTCCGAGATTAGTTTAGGAAGCTGGCTTATCTGAGTTTCTAGTCCTTGGATCAGTGCTTGTTGATTCTTAAGTGTTGTCTCGGTATTTTGGAAATGGGTTTCTGACATTGATATAAATTTTGAGAACATCTCCTCAAGGTTTGGTTTCTTCTCTTGTTGATAAGGTGGTTGTTGAAAACCCTGAGGATTTTGTGGCTTTTGATTTCCTTGACCACCCAGGAGAAATTTGGGTGGTTCCTCCAACCTGCATTATAAGTATTACTGTATGGGTTATTTTGAGATCTAAAATTATTATTACCCATATAGTTGACTTGTTCCTCTTCGGTTGTGGGATTGAATGACTGATATTCTATATGCACACATCCTCCGCTTGAGTCACACCTCATTACTAGATGTACCTACGTAGAACCAAGAAAACTATCAATCTTTTTATTGAGAAGTTCTACCTGATTTAACAGCATAGTAACTGAGTCGACGTTATAAACGTCGGCTGTTTTTGTTGGCTTACACCTCAGGACTTGCCACTGATAGTTATTCAGTGACATTTCTTCAATGAATTCATAAGCCTCTTCAGGTGTTTTGTTGTTGATGGTTCCGCCAGCAGCTGCGTCAACCATTTGCCGAGTTGAGGGATTCAGACCATTGTGGAATGTTTGTACTTGAAGCCAAAGCGGCAACCCATGGTGAGGGCACCTTCTCAGTAAGTTCATGTATCTCTCCCATGCATCGTAAAGTGTTTCTAAATCCATATGCACAAAAGAAGAGATATCATTACGTAATTTAGCGTTTTAGCCGGCGTAAAATATTTTAGTAAAAATTTATCAGTTATTTGTTCCCAAGTAGTGATAGACCCTCGTGGTAATGAGTTCAACCACTGTTTAGCTTTCTTTCTCAGTGAAAAGGGAAATAACCGAAGACAAATGGCATCATCAGAAACGCCATTGATTTTGAATGTATCGCAAAATTCCAGCAAATTTGCTAAGTGAGCGTTGGGATCTTTATCCTACAAACCATCAAACTGAACAAACTGCTGTATCATCTGAATAGTGTTAGGTTTTAATTCAAAAGTATTTGCAGCTACAGCAGATCTAAATATGCTAGATTCAGTTCTTGTTAAAGAAGGTTTAGCATAATCATACATAGTACGTGGAGCAGGATTTTGATTAGCCGCAATTGCAGGAGGTAGCTGATTGCCTTGGTTTTCAGCCATCTATTCAGTTGGGGTTTGAGTATCGTCTTCTTGCTCGTTCTCCGTGTATCATAAGCTACGCCTTATTTCTCTTTGATTTTTGCGAATTGTACGATCAATTTCTTCGTCAAAAAGTAATGGTCCCAACGGATTTCTTCTAGTCATAAACTATAAAAACCTTCCAAGAGAGCGAAAAAGTGAATTAATAAATAATAAAATAAAATAAAATTGCAAGAAAAATAAATGGCTAAAGTAATAAAAATTTAGTGTTCCTAAATTTCAGTTCCCAGGCAACGGTGCCAAAAGCTTGATCGCGTGATTCGTAACAAGTAATAAACATTTATAATGAAGATCAAACCTAGACTAACTATTATCACGACGAAAAGGCAAGCGCACCTATCGAACAATAGTATAGTAATGGCAAGACCGGGATATCGTACCCAAGGGAACCAAAAGTACTAGTAATAACTATCTTTTTATTATCTAGCCTAAGAATAAAAGGGTTTGTTTTAATTAACTAATTATTTAAACTAAGAACGCACAGAGAAAAGAATTGGGGAATTGTTTTTGGGAAAATCGATTGACTTGAGACAATACCTAAGGAAAAATTCACCTAGACTTTACTTGTTATTATGGCTCCAAATCGGACAATTTATTCATTCAACTTGTTCCGTAGAGATCCCTAAGTTATGTTATTATCCCTATTCAAGACTAATAACGTCTAATCCCTAGATTGAATAACCGAGACTTTTCTCTAATTAACACTCTAGGGTTGCATTAACTCAAAATGGATCCGCTTATTAGGTTTCACCCTAATCCAAAAAAATCTTGTCACCTTATTTCTAGGCGCGCAATCAACTCTGCTTAATTATGGAAAATGTACTCTTAGACAGGATCTATTCCTCCTCTAAATAAGAGCGTGTCTTGAATCAGTATCCTGGGATATCAAAACAAGAATTAAGAACACATAATTAAGAACAAGTTAAATATTTATCATACGATTCAGAAAATAATAACAAGATTCATCTTAGGTTTCATTCCCCTTAGGTATCTAAGGGGTTTAATTCATAACTAAATAAGAAAACATCTCAGAAGAATAAAGAATACAAAACATAAAGGAAACCCAAAACTCCTGAAGGGGAATTGAGGAGAGATCTTCAGTCTTGATGATGAATCCAGCTTCTGAGATGGATCAATCGACTTCCTTGGGGTAATTCCTTACCCTTCTTCTCTGTCTCCCCTTTTCTCCTCCTCTAGTGCGTATTTATAGGCTTTGGAATGCCTAGAAACCCTCAAAAGTGGCCTTTTCCGAATTGGACTTAACTTGGGCTCAACAGGGACATGCCCGTGTGACACGGCCGTGTGACATGATTGCCAAGCCGTGTTCAATCCGTTAAATTGCACATGGCCGTGTGGGTCAATGGCCAGGCTGTGTGGATCGTGAAAGCCTTGGTCGACACCCTCGAAAGACACGGGCGTGTGAGCTGCCCGTGTGGCAAGGCTTAGGCCGTGTCATCTTCTCAATTTGGTCCGTTTTGTCCCTTTTTTTGGTTCA
This sequence comes from Gossypium arboreum, assembly GCF_025698485.1. Lineage (NCBI taxonomy): Eukaryota > Viridiplantae > Streptophyta > Magnoliopsida > Malvales > Malvaceae > Gossypium > Gossypium arboreum. The sequence continues at coordinate 12,599,517 of NC_069081.1, forward strand.
TTTTTTGCTCTTTTTGACTCTTGGTGCTCTCCTGAGTACAAAACATGAAATTAAAGCATTAAGAGCATCGAATTCACCAATTCTAATGAGAAATCATCTATAAAATGCATTAAACATGGGGTAAAAACATGTATAATTTACGGTTTATCAATGATGAATATAAATGAAATGATGAATGATGAGCTCATCTAAAACTAAATATAAAGTGCATTGTGCATGTCTAACTTGTGAATTTAGTGCATGTAATAGGAAAACCATCCCATGCTAGACGATTTTAATGCCTAATATGGTTGCATGCTAATTACTCGGTAAGTTTACTTTCCAGATATTCTGGCTTACTAAGCATGTAAATAATTACCCCTCTCTTTTCCCTGCTTTTAAGAGCTCAAGGACTCGTAAGGATTGGAAGAGGGTTGAGAGAACCAGCACACTATCAAATAGATCAGTTTTGGTATAAAGACATTTCTGATTTGTTCCATGGCATGTATAGGGATTTTGAGTATTTTGTCATATGTGTCATTTGATTTGCCAAATGAAGGCATGTAAAGATATACCTATCTTTTGTATATGGCCCTGGGGAATTGGCTTCTTTTGAAGTAGGCTATGACCTACAAATTTATGCATGTTTATATTCATATGTGATGGTTTGTTTATAATTGGCAATGAGTCACAAGAACAAGCCAATTTTGAATGTGTTAAAGTGAATGGAAACCCATAAATACAAGATGGGGAATAACTTATCATGTATGAAACCAATGACATGAGGTTTCAATACAATGAGTTTTGCCAAGATCATTTATAATAATATAATCATGCTTTACTCTGTGTTTGGTAATCATTAAGAATAAGTGATGAAAAGGGTGACCAAAGGCTTGAAAATAGCCTATTAGAGTCCACACGATTAGATACACGGGTGTGTGTCTAGGCCGTGTATGACACATTGCTTATCCTCATGGGTGTGTTATGGCCATGCGTCCCCTGCACCTAAAATTTTAAGTCAGTATTGTACACGGGCAGGCCATACGGGTGTGTGCCTTGGCCATGTGTCCCTAATTTTATGATATGGTTAAAGTTAGTGTTGCACACGGGTTGAGAGTATGGGTGTGTCCCAAGCCACACGACTGTGTGAGATCACACGGCCCCACCCACACGGACGTGTGACACTTCAAAGTAAGGGAAATTTTCTAAGGTACCCAAAGTTTATCGAATGTTCCCAGTTTTGTCCCGAACTGCCCCTAGGTATGTTTTAGGCCTCGAAGGCCTATATAAGGGATGAGATGTACATGTTTGAAAAGTTTTAAATTTGAGCAGAACTTGGTGACTCGATTTAGTATGTTTGTAAGTGTGAAACCCCGGTAACGCCTCGAGCCCTATCCCAGCGTCGGATACGAGCTAGGGATGTTACATAACATGCACAATTTTGTAGGTCATAACCTACACCAACATGAGCCAATTTCCATGGCCATATACAAGTGAATATGTATACTTTTATAATCTTTCATATTGACTAATCAAATGACACATATAACAAAATAACAAAAGGCCTATACATGCCATTGAACAAAATAAGAGTATCTATATACCAACGCTAGACAATATGATAGTGTGTTGACTCTCCAAACGTCTCCCAATCATTACGATTCCATGAGCTCTGTAAGACAGGGAAAAGAGAGGGGTAAGCATTTACATGCTTAGTAAGCCCGAATAACTGGAAAGTAAACTTACCGATTAATTAGCATGCATCTATATTAGACAAAAAAACCAACAAGCATGAAATAGTTTCCCTATCACATGCACCCAATCAACAAGTTAGTCTCACAACAATGCACCATGTAATTTGTCTTAGATGAGCTCATCATCCAATGTTTTCATTTTTATATCCCATGTTAATCCCATTGAGTTTCTTAGAAATCTCGATGGATTACCCATTTATCGTCAAGTCATAAGAGCGATCATCTCATGTACGCACTCTCGCGAACCTCGCATCTTACGGCGGGATTACCAGTCCAGGCTAAATCCCCCGTAATATCAACTCATAAAGTGATGTCGGGATTACTAGTCCAGGCTAAATCCCTTATAGTGACAAACACTCTTAATGAGCTTGGATCTGAATTACCAGTCCAGGCTAAATTCAAACCCTAATCGGATTACTCGTCCGGGCTAAATCCACAATGCACACATATTCTTCGAGAACCTCGATCACTAAAGGAACGCCCATCCGGGCTAGATCCTTTCGATATTTGAGATCAATGGATTACCCATCCGGGCTAAATCCTTTCTGCAACACATGCAGGATCTCAAGTCACATGTAAATCATGGTTTACCCATCGGACTTCCTTTTTAACCTCAACCGGGACATTTGTCATAATGTCATTATTAATAAAACATTTCATGGACTATCATGCCATCATCAAATACAATATTTATACATTCATAAAACATGCAATTAGATATATTATGAGTTTACTTCAAGTTATTCAAACTTACCTGGTATCCGTTTCGGTTTTGCGTCTCAGTTATTCTGAAACCTTTCGTTTTCCTCGATCGACCTCTGAAATTTGTTCCTCGGGGTCTATAACAATAAAAATGAATCATTAACACCTCAAATTATTCTTTTCAAGTCTAAATATCACCCCCAGACAAAATGACCGTTTTGCCCCTAACCTTTCACATTTTTATGATTTAATCCCTAGGCTCATATAATGAAATGCATGAATTTTCTACATTACCCAACCCTATCCGAATGTTCTTTCCTCTTATGGAAGCCCATTTTTTTCCATTATTTCACATTTCTACCATATATTCTACACCTTTTGCAAAAAGGGCCTTTTAGGGGTTTTTCATGAAAATCACCTAAGAAAATATGTTTAACACACATCCAACTGTCATATTCATCCACAAAAAATCAAAGAATAAATATGTCACACATGGGTTATTTTGCAAACATGAACCCTAACTCAAAATATAGGTAGAAATGGAGAGAGTAACCTACCGGGATTTTAAAAATACAAAGAACATTAAAAATGGGGCTTAGGAGCACTTACTTTTGAGCTTGAAAATGTTGAAAACCCTAGCTATGAAGGGCTTGAGAATTTTGGCTGGATGAGGGAGAAGAATGGCTGATTTTTTCCTTCATTTTCCCATTTTATTTCATTAATTAGCCAAATGACCAAAATGCCCTTAAGCCATTTCTTTAAAATTTCATCCATACATGCTCATTTTTGTCCAAAAACTTAGAAATTGGGAAAATGTCTCTTTAAGACCTTCTAATTAATAATACAAAGCAATTTCATACAAATTGCTACTAGAATCCAAGTTTTGCGCTTTATTCGATTTGTTCCTAAATTTCCAATTGGACACTTACTCATAGAATTTCTTCATGAAAGTTTAACACATGCATATAATCATATTCTAGACCTTATAATAATCATAAAATAAATATTTCAACTTCATTTTTGTGGTCCTGAAACTACTATTCCGACTAGGCCCTATTTTTGGGATGTTACAGTTTCCTTCGTTCATCCATGGTGAATTCGATTAGGAAGAAGAAAATGATAAAAGGTGATGACTTTATTTGTTTTATCTTATATTTTATCTTGTTTTATTATTAATTTAATATTTTAATTAACATATTTTCACTTAAAACCATGCTACGACCTCTACTATAATGGACTATGGCATAATTTTCATTTACATTAAAAAAAAAAAGTTTAATTATGCACTTTAGCTAATAATAATCAATAGTGATGAAGTTTTACGCCTTTTATGTTTTAGTCATTTTTCTTTAATTAACCATCCAAACACTAAAATTTTTGGACCAAACTTCAATTCACCTATATAATATCTCTATAAATATTTAATAATAATATTTATGGGTTCGATTTATAGAAACAAGGTCTTAATACCATTTTTTTCAAAACCACTTGACTTTAGGGACAGCCCACTTGAACTTAACTATTCATTCAAATAACAAAAATTATCAAATCACAATTCAATATAATACTATATTTGACTCATATAAATTAAGTAATAATAATTAGAGACTCAACAGGCACATTTGTGATCCCGAAACTATTGTTTCTGAAACCACTAAAAATAGACTATTGCAGCAGAATTAAAGTACTGCAAGACTAATATTTAATTAAAAAATATATTTACCAAAGCTTTGCCTAAGAGCAAATTTGAATCTCTCATAGAAATGCTTGGAATTTGCAGCGACTGAAGAAAGGAATGTTGAAAATTTGCTTTAGCTATTGCAGTCAAAATAATTTAGCTATTTTTAGCCATTTTCAATTTGTTGCTGATTTTTTTTTTAGATTATGAATCTTTTATTTTCTTATTCTTAGTCATTGGTTGTTGAAATTTTTCCCTACATAAGCATTAGATTTCAGTTCAATGAAACATACACTTTCCATAAAAAAATATTTCTACTTTTGTAACACCCCAAAAATCTAATCTTTGATTTGATAAAATTCATCATAACTAAGTATTTGCTTTAGTGGTTAAGTGCTTTGGGATATGTGTTTGAGGTCTTGCGTTCAAATCTTTACGTGAGCGAATGGGTAATATTTTTTGCTATTTTCATTCTGCCGGCCAAGTAGTGGTTATGGTCTAATTGAATTCTATGGGGAAAATCTAATAAGTTATCAGGATATCGATATCGATTGATTAGGGAATGTATTTAAAAAGAAAAGGATATATATTATTTATTCTTTTAATTTGATTTTTTTATTTTCTTTTCTTTTTCCAAAGATTCCATTATTCCCACATTCCATTTGTTTTGTTAGTTTTTATTTTTATTTATTTTGTTTTATTATTCCCTTTCTTACTTGTCACGATTTTTCTTCATCTTTTCTTTTTGTTCTTTTTTATTCTTGAGATTTCTTTTCGCTTTTGCATTTTTTCTTTATTTTCAATCTGGTTGGATTATCTTGCTTCGGTTTAGTAGGATTAAATAGTTAAGAGGTAAGGTTATTTTTCCTATTCCTTTTTTGAATGTTGTTCTTTTGGCATTTAGGTAAGGTTAATATTGTAATTTGTAAAATAACTTATGTTAAAATAATAGAAATCATAATTCATCATCATCTTTTCTCAATTCTACTGAAAATTCAAGAAAATAAAGAACCAAGAGAGCTTGCTAGGGTTCGGCCATTTTGATGCTCAGTTGTAAGTCCATTTTTGCCTCGTTTTTAATGATTTTTTATGTTTTTGAGATCGTTGCAACTAGGTCTAACTAGCCTAGGGACTATTTTGCAAAACTATTAATGATTTTAAATGATGCTATTGATGAATACATGTGTGTTTTGATGTTTGATGATAGATTATGAATGTTGGTTGTGAATTATACAAGTTTTATAAAGTGATTTTTGGTTAAAAAAAAACAAATTAGGGATTAAATTGTGAAATGTAGAAACTTAGAGGTTGAAATGTGAAATAAATGAAAAGTATGGGCTGCTAGGGGTATAATAGTAATTTGGATAGCATGGGTTGTGGTTAAATTACATGAATTTGTGTTTTTGTGAAATAAGGACTAAATTGTAAAAGTTGTGAAACATTAGGGGCAATTGTGTAAAAATTACCTTAAAGTGAATTTGGACTAAATTGAATAGAGAGATGATTAAATAAGTTAATTTTTATTATATTTAGATCAAGAAAGGCGAAATACGGACTTAGATCGGGGAAAGAACAAAGTTACGGAATAGTTGACTTGTTTCACTGTTTTAGCATCCGAGGTAAGTTTGTATGTAATAAGCATTATTATAATTATGTTTTAAATGCTTTGATATTGCATAAATTTTGAATACGAGACTATGAAAACATTCTAAAATGATTCGACGATGATTCGACATTTGAAATCCTAGTTGAACCTTAGGAATAAATTTGGATACTAGTGACATGTCATTAGGGATTATTGTGATTACGTGATCCGAGTGTTGGTCATGTACGTCCTACCGGTGGCTGAGTATACCGGCATGTGTTGTGGATACTTGACAGCTTGTGTGAGCAGAACCGTGTAACTATGTTTTGACTAACAGCTTGTATGAGCAGGCCCATTGATAGCTTTAATGTGAGCAGTATATGTGATACATTGAGTTGGCTTCGGGCTATGATATTGGAACTTAGTGTCCGAGATTCTAGAGTATCTAATAGTATTCCAAACGGTTCAATGGTTAAATGAAAGATAAGACCAGGTATAAGATTGATACGTAATGGTACAAGTATATTCATAAACCGCATAAGCTTAAATCGAAGAAGTTGTGAAGTTCATATATAATCTTGTGATCGAAAATATAAAAGGTTTGTTAGTTAAATGAATTATATGTTGATATGTTCAAATTGATAAATTGTATAATCATGTTAAGATTGAGTTTATTTCATATGAGCTTACTAAGTTATAAAGCTTACTTTGTTTAATTTTCGATGTTTTATAGTGACTTCAAAGCTAACTCAGACTCGGGGATCATCAGAGACATTATCACACTATCCAGCTATCAATTTGGTACTTTTGAACTTATTTTTTGAGTATATGGCATGTATAGGGACTTTGTTCATTTTGGTATATTTGGTAATGTAGTGTGTCATTTAAAATGGCTTGTTAATGTTTATAGTTTGGTTTTGTATATTGCCATATAAGTTGGCTTGTTTTGATATGTTTGAATCATGTATATATATATATATAGCTTGAATTGTGAGTTCATGGATAGGTATGTGATTTTTGTGGACAATAAAGGTTGTAAAGGTCGATTGGTTGATATTAGAGTAGTCACATGCTTATGAGTTTGATGTTTAATGATGCATGATTGGATGTGTTTAGCAAGTTAAATTATAAAGGTGAATTTGGTATAAATGGTATGATATGTTTTGTGATTAGAGTGTATAGAGAATGGAAGTATAGAATGTGCATGATTTACATTTGAATTGGCTGGTTTAAATGCTTATATATGTTATATGTTGGTGCCAATTGATGTGGTGTAGGTACATGCAAGTTAGAGTGGCAAAATGGCTTGGTAAATATCCTATTTTTGTCCACACGAGCAAAGACATGGGCGTGTGTCTCAGCCATGTGTGATACACAGTCATGTACACTTCGTGTTTCCCCTGGTGTTGAATTAAAAATCAAGTTAGTATGCTCCACGGCCTCCCACACGGGCGTATGACTTGGTCGTGTGTCATAAATCAATATACCCTACAGGTTTGGCACGGCCTAGCACACGGCCTGGTAATGGGCGTGTATGTCCATTTTTAGGGCACACGAGATAGCCGCATGGGCATGTGTGTTAGCCGTGTGACCCAAGTTAGAGAGTTCCATAGGGTTGGACACGGGCTGGGACACGACAATCTGATCTCATTTCGAATGTCACACGGGCATGTCTGTCGGCCATGTGAGACACATGGTAGGGCCACACGGACGTGTGTCCCCTATTTTGAGAAAAAATTTCGAAGTGTATTAAAAGTTTCCAAAGTTATCGATTTAGTCCCAAACCACTCTCAATGCATGTTTAGGGTATCATAGGCTCGTATTATGGACAAAATGGTTGGCAGTGAATGAAATTTATATGATTTGATTTATATGATTTGATTAATTGTATGTGAAATGTATAATTAAAATGTTTTATAAGTCCGGTAATGCTCCGTAACCCCTATTTTGGAGTTGAATACGAGTGAGGGGTGTTACGTTTATTGGTATTAGAGCTACAGTTTAGTCGATTCTCGGTCTAACGTAGCGTGTATGAGAGTCTAGCTATACATGCCATATATAACCTGTGATAGTGTGATGACTCCAAGGAAATTAAAATATGTTTTCGTATAGTAAATGGATCCCGATCGAGCTGTAGCTGATGATGTTGAGAATAATGCGCCAGCTCACGCTCAAGGGGTCATGCCTTCTCAATCTAGAAATATATCGATTAGTAACGGAAGAGAGGCTAAAGAAGCCTTTTTCCAAATGATGATTGAATGGTTCACGCAATTTGTTAGAACCAATGCGGCTGCTCAACAACCTTCACCCCCACCTAATTCCCAACTTGTTCCTATAGCTCTTCAAGTTGTGGAACTTCAACGACTGAATAAGCATCCAGTTGATAAGATCTGAAAACACAGGGCTGAAGAGTTCAGAGCTACCATTGATGATGATCCTGAAATAGCTGAATTTTGGCTTGAAAACACTATCGAGTATTTGATAAACTATCTTGTACTCCATTCGAGTGTTTAAAATGTGCCATATCGTTATTGAGGGACACTGCGTACCAATGGTGGAATACTCTAGTATCAGTGGTACCGAGAGAAAGAGTGACTGGGGAATTCTTTCAGACTGAGTTTCAGAAGAAATATATAAGTCAGAGATTTCTCGATCAAAAGCATAAAGAGTTTCTAGAATTGAAACAGAGTCGAATGACTGTGACCGAGTACAAAAGAGAATTTGTACGGTTGAGCAAGTATGCTCGGGAGTATGTTTCCATTGAAGAAATCATGTGCAAGCAGTTCGTTGATGGGTTGAACAAGGATATTAAACTTCTAGTTGGAATTCTAGAATTAAAAGAATTTGTTGTCCTGGTTGATAGAGCTTGCAAAGCCGAGGAGCTTAGTAAAGAAAAGAGAAAAGAAGATTTAGAGGCTGGAGATTCGAGAAAGAGACCGATGAATAAACCATATCAACCTTCATCAAAGAAATTTAGAGATTCGTTCACTCGTCCAAATGTTTCAATCGGGCATTCGAGTAGAGATCGTGGAAAACAATACTCAAGTCCTAAAGCTCAAGCTACGTTAGTATTGAGTGTTGGTAGTGTGCAAAATTATAAACCTGAATGTCAGCAATGTGGAAGACGTCATCCTGATGAATGTAGAATGAATAGCCGGGCCTGCTTTAAATATGGTTCGCAGGATCATTTCATATAGGATTTTCCAAAGCTAGTAGAGAAAGATAATGTTCAAAATGCAAGATTGAATAACACAGCCACTAAAGGGAGGCCACCAAGAAATGCGGGAAATGCGAGTGGTAATCACGCTACTACGAGAGATTCTACAGTAATATCCGAGGGTAGAGCACCTGCTAGAGCTTATGCTATTCGCGCTCGCAAAGAGGTGTCATCACCTAATGTTATCACCGGTACATTCTCTCTTTACGGTATTAATGTGATTCCATTGATTGATCTTGGATCAACTCATTCATATATCGATATGAATTTAGTGTTTAGTAAGAATTTACTTGTTGAGTCGACAGAGTTTGTGATCAAAGTATCGAACCCCTTAGGAAAATATGTTCTCGTTGATAAAGTTTGCAAGAATTGTCCTTTCATGACTCCAGGTTACTGTTCTCTTACGGATTTGATGCTTTTTCCATTTGATGAGTTCGATATAATTCTAGGTATAGATTGGTTGACTCTACATGATGCTGTTGTAAATTGTAGATGAAAGACTATTGAATTGAAATGTCAGAAAGTGAAATTATTCAAATTGACTCAAATGAATCGAATGAATTACCTACCGTGATTTCGTCTATGTCAGCTCAGAGATGTGTGAGAAAAGGGTGCAAAGCCTATATTGCTTATGTTTTGATACAAAAGTGTCTGAATCAAAGATTGAATCAGTGTCTATAGTTTGTGAATATCTGGATGTATTTCCAGAAGAATTACCAGGGTTACCACTGATAAGAGAGGTTGAATTTGCTATTGTGTTAGTACCAGAAACTTCACCGATATCTATAGCTCCGTATAGAATAGCTCCAACAGAATTGAGAGAGTTGAAATCTCAGTTGCAAGAGTTAACAAATAGAGGTTTTGCACGACCTAGTTTTTCGCCCTGGGGTGCTCCAGTATTTTTCGTAAAGAAGAAAAATGGGTCAATGAGAATGTGTATTGACTATCGACAACTCAACAAGGTTACAATAAAGAACATGTATTCGTTGCCAAGAATAGATGATTTGTTTGATTAGTTGAAAAGGGCAACAATGTTTTTGAAGATTGATTTGAGATCTGGCTATTATCAGTTGTGAGTTAAAGACTCAAATATGCCGAAAATTGCATTTAGAACGAGGTACAGACATTATGAATTTCTTGTTATGCCTTTCGGATTGACTAATGCTCCTACAATCTTTATGGATTTGAATAATTGAATTTTTAGACCATGTTTAGACAGATTCATTGTTATGTTCATTGGCAACATTCTGATCTATTCACGAGATGAGTCTGAACTCGCCCAGCATTTGAGAATTGTGCTACAAACTTTGAGAGATAAGCAATTGTTTGTTAAATTTAGAAAATGTGAATTCGGGCTTCGAAAAGTCAAATTTTTGGGACATATTGTTTCAGCGGAAGATATACGAGTTGATCCGAGCAAAATTTCAGCAGTTGTTGATTGGAAACCACTGAGAAATGTATCTGAAGTCAGAAGTTTTCAGGGACTAGCTGGCTACTATTGACGTTTTGTAAAAGGATTCTCGATGATTGCTACTCCTATGACCAAATTGCTACAAAAAGATGTAAAATTCTAGTGGTCTGAAAAATGTCAACAGAGTTTCGATTAGTTGAAAGCAATGCTAATTGAGGCACCAATGTTGGTTCAACCTGAGTCGAGTAAAGAATTCGTGATTTATAGTGATGCGTCATTGAATAGTTTGGGTTGCGTTTTGATGCAAGAAGGAAAAGTTATAGGTTATGCCTCCAGACAGTTGAAGCCACATGAAAAGAATTATCCGATGCATAATTTAGAGTTGGCTGCTATTGTGTTCGCATTGAAAATCTGGTGACATCATTTGTATAGTGAAAAATGCCACATCTTTACCAATTACAAAAGTTTAAAGTACAAAATGACTTAAAAAGATTTGAATTTGTGACAACGGAGATGGCTCGAGCTATTGAAAGATAACGAGTTAGTAATTGATTATCATCCGGGGAAAGCAAATATAGTTGCAGATGCTTTAAGTAGAAAATCTCTATTTGCTTTGAGAGCAATGAATACAAGACTGACTTTGTCCGATAATGGTTTGATTCTAGCAAAGTTGAAAGCTAAATCGGTTTTTCTTCAACAAATTTGTGAAGCTCAAAAGTGTGGTTCCGAGTTACAAGCTAAAAGAGTGCAATGTGAGTTGAATAGTGATTTAGACTATCAGATCGGAGCCGATGATTGTTTAATGTTTCGAAATAGAATTTGTGTACCAAAGAATTTCGAGCTTATTTAGAAAATTTTACATGAAGCACACTGTAGTTGTTTACCTGTTCACCTTGGAAGTACCAAAATGTACAATGATTTGAAACAATTGTATTGGTGGTCGGGTATGAAACGAGACATTTCTGAGTTTGTATCGTAGTGTTTGATGTGTCAACAAGTCAAAGCTGAACATCAAGTGCCATCGGGATTACTAGAGCCTGTGATGATACCAGAGTGGAAATGGGATAAAGTTACGATGGATTTTGTATCAGGTTTGCCTCTGTCTCCAGAAAAGACAGATGTCATCTGGGTTGTTGTTGATCAATTATCGAATTTTGCACATTTCACTCCGGTACGTACAGACTATTCGCTTAATAAATTAGTTGAATTGTACGTATCTGAGATTGTTAGATTATACGGGGTGCCAGTTTCAATTATTTCAGATAGAGATCCGAGGTTTATATCGCGATTTTGGAAGAAACTATAAGAAGCTCTTGGTACAAGGTTAAATGTTAGTACAGCTTTTCATCTGTAAACTAACGGTCAGTTTGAAAGAGTAATATAAATTCTCGAAGATATGCTTCGTTGTTGTGTATTAGAGTTCGAAGGCAATTAGGAGAAATATTTGCCATTGGTTGAATTTGCGTATAATAACAATTTTCAATCGAGTATAGAGATGGCAACGTACGAAGCTTTTTATTGCTGTAAATGTTGAACTCTGTTGTATTGGACCGAATTGATTGAGAAAAAGATTCATGGGGTTGATTTGATTAAAGAGACTGAAGAAAAAGTGAAAATAAATCGCAACAGTCTGAAAGCAGCTTCAGATCGACAGAAATTGTACGCAGATTTGAAATGTAAATACATTGAATTTCAAATCGGTGATAGAGTATTTCTGAAAGTTTCTCCATGGAAGAAAATCCTTCGATTTGGTCGTAAAGGTAAACTAAGTTTGCGATCCATCGGACTGTATGAGATCATTGAAAAAATAGGACCAGTTGCATATCGGCTAGCTTTACCATCAGAATTAGAAAAGATTCACAATGTGTTTCATGTGTCAATGTTGCACCGATATACTCCGTCATAGATTGAAATTCAACCTGATATGACGTATAATGAAGAACCGATCAGAATTCTAGCTCGAGAGATTAAAGAGTTGAGAAATAAATGTATAGCTTTGGTGAAAGTCTGGCGGCAATGTCACGGGGTTGAAGAGGCTACGTGGGAACCCAAGGAAACTATTAGAAAACAATACCCAAACCTATTCACTGGTAAGATTTTCGGGGACGAAAATCCCTAAGGGGGAGAGTTATAACAGTTTGTTTTTAGTCAAATCTGTATAGTGGTTTTAGAACCACAAATCTGAATTCAAAATACTAATTTTATTATTATTATAATGTCTATGGCATGTTATTATTATTGTGTGAAATTATCGTTAAAGAATTTTATCGTTTGAATGGTTAATTTGATAAAAAGGACTAAATCACGTAAAGTGCAAAAGTGTTGTTCTATTAGTAAAGGTATCAAATGCCTATGAAATTAAATAGTGGAAGTCCTTATGTGGAAATATACCATTTTAATTATAAGTGGACAATTATGGGTACATATTAAGTGATTTTTAATGTTATTAGACAAGGTTAATATGGTAATTTGTAAAATAACTTAAGTCAAAATAATAGAAATCATAAATCATCATCATCTTTTCTTCATTCCACTGAAAATTCAAGAAAATAAAGAACCAAGAGATCTTGCTAGGGTTCGGCCATTTTGATGCTTAATTGTAAGTCCGTTTTTGTCCCGTTTTGAATGATTTATATGTTTTTGACATCGTTGCAACTAGGTCTAGCTAGCCCAGGGACTATTTTGCAAAACTGTTATAGATTCTGAATGATGCCATTGATGAATACATGTGTGTTTTGATGTTTGATGATAGATTAGGAATGTTGGCTGTGAATTACACAAGTTTTATAAAGTGATTTTTGGTAAAAATGCAAATTAGGGATTAAATTGTGAAATATGGGAACTTAGAGGTTGAAATGTGAAATAAATGAAAAGCATGGGCTGCTAGGGGTATAATAGTAATTCGGCTAGCATGGGTTGTGGTTAAATTGCATGATTTGCATTTTTGTGAAATAATGACTAAATTGTAAAAGATGTGAAACATTAGGGGCAATTGTGTAAAAAATTCCTTAAAGTGAATTTTGGACTAAATTGAATAGAGAGATGATTAAATAAGTTAATTTTGATTATATTTAGATCAAGAAAGGCAAAATACAGACTTAGATCGGGAAAAGAACAAAGTTATGGAATAGTTGACTCGTTTTGCCGTTCTAGCATCTAAGATAAGTTCGTATATAATAAGCATTGTTATAATTATGTTTTAAATGCTTTGATATTGTATAAAATATGAATACGAGACTACGAACACATTCGACAATGATTCGACGATGATTCAGCATTTGAAATCCCGGTTGAACCTTAGGAATAGATTTGGATACTAGTGACATGTCATTAGGGATTATTGTGATTATGTGATTCGGGTGTTGGTCCTGCACGTCCTACCGATGGCTGAGTATTCCGGCATGTGTTGCGGATACTTGACAGCTTGTGTGAGCAGCACCGTGTAGCTACGTCTTGATTGACAGCTTGTGTGACCAGGCCCGTTGATAGCCCTAGTGTGAGCAATATATGTGATACATTGAGTTGGCTTCGAACTATGATATTGGCACTTAGTGTGCAAGATTCTAGAGTATCTAATAGTATTCTAAATGGTTCAACAGGTAAATGAAAGATGGGACTAGGTATGAGATTGATACGTGATGGTACAGGGATGTACATAAACTGTATAAGCATAATTCGAAAAAGTTGTGAAGTTCATATATAATCTTGTGATCGAAAATATAAAAGGTTTGTTGGTTAAATGAATTAATTGTTGATATGTTCAAATTGATGAATTGTATAATCATGTTAAGGTTGAGTTTATTTCATATGAGCTTACTAAGCTATAAAGCTTACTTTGTTTAATTTTCTATGTTTTATAGTGAATTTAAAGCTATCTTGGACTCGGAGATCGTCAAAGACATCATCACTTTATCCAACTATCAATTTGGTACTTTTGAGCTTATGTTTTGAGTATATGGCATGTATAAGGACTTTGGTCATTTTGGTATATTTGGTAATGTGTTGTGTCATTTAAAATGACTTGTTAATGTTTCTAGTTTGGTTTTGTATATTGCAATATAGGTTGGCTTGTTTTGATATGTTTGAATCATGTTTATATATATGGCTTGAATTGTGAGTTCATGGATAGGTATGTGATGTTTGTGGATTATAAAGATTGTGAAGGTTAATTGGTTGATATTAGAGTAGTCACATGCTTGTGAGTTTGATGTTTAATGATGCATGATTGGATGTGTTTATCAAGTTAAATTATAAAGGTGAATTTGGTATAAATGGTATGATATGTTTTGAGATTAGAGTGTATAGAGAATATAAGTATGGAATGTGCATGATTTACATTTGAATTAGCTAGTTTAAATGCTTATATATGCTATATGTTGGTGCCAATTGATGTGGTGTAGGTACATACAAGTTAGGGTGGCAAAATGGCTTGGTAAATAACCTATTTTTGTCCACATGGGTGGAGACACGGGCGTGTGTCTCAACTGTGCGTGATACACGATCATGTGCACAGCCATGTGTCCTCTGGTATTGAATTAGAAATCAAGTCAGTATGTTCCACATGGCCTCACACACGGGCGTGTGACTTAGTCGTGTGGCATAAGTCAGTATACCCTACAGGTTTGGCATGGCCTAGCACACAGACTAGTACACAGGCATGTATGGCCATTTTTAGGGCACACGGGCGTGTGTGTTGGGGTGTGACCCAAGTCAGAGAGTTACACGGGGTCAGACACGGGCGGGGACATGGCCAGGTGATCCCATTTTGAATGTCCACACGACACGAGCATGTTTGCTGGCCGTGTGAGACACACGATCAGGCCACACAGGCTTATGTCCCCTGTTTTGATAAAAAATTTCTGAGTGTACACTCTCAATGCATGTTTAGGGCCTCGTAGGCTCGTATTAGAGACAAAATGGTTGGTTGTGAATGAAATTTATATGATTTGATTAATTGTATGTGAAATGTATAATTAAAATGTATTATAAGTCCGGTAATGCTCCAGAACCCTATTCTGGCGTTGAATACGGGTGAGGGGTGTTACATACAATCTGTTATAGATGGGATTTGTGTATATGGAAGAAATGTGGCCAGTATAATAATCTACTGTATTTGGTGGCTCAGCCACACATATTTTCGGAAACGGCGATAAATCGCCTAATGATCTGGCAACTAAGTGCAAATATTCTTAAAAGTTTCGTACCGACACTAAGCGATGTATAGGATTGGATGGGTATTTAATACCTTATATGGTGTGTAGGGAGGGCCGAAGATATGTAGCTGATGGGGTAGGATTGTAAAAGAGCATCTGATTCTATTTCTATATGTGATATATGTTATGTATATGCTCTGTTATAAATTATATTTGAAATTTAATCAGTGATACTGATTTAATAAGTTACACACTGAGTTTCAAAAACTCACTCTCTGTTTGTCTGTCACTTTCAGGTAACCCTCAAACTTAGGCAGATCGGTGCGACAAGAGCTCAATTATAATAATTTGGTACATTTGATTTATTTAAATTTGGAATTAAGTTGTTTTGTAAATTTTGGACTATTTGGACACTTGGGACTATTTCAATTTTGGACTTTAATATCGTTTTTTTTGCTCAAAATTGATTGACCGTTTTTATTGACGGTGCTCGGTTTTTCTGCAAAATAATGGATTTTCAAACAATTTTCCAAAATTTAACCCACTTCAGATTTTCACATAACAAAAGCTAGCGATGCATTTTCAAAACCAATGAATTATGGGTTTTCGAATGAACTTGCAGTAACATCTCCAGACTTAGCCATAACATCTAGGCCGAGTTTGGGGTGTTATGATAAACTATAATTTATACATATTTTTACCCCATGTTTAACGCATTCTATGGATGAGTTCCCATTAGAATTTGTGAATTTGATGCTCCTAATGCTTTAATTTCATGTTTTATACTTAGGAGAGCATAGGAGAGCGAAAGGAACGAGAAACAGGCCAAAAACAGAGAAAATGAACCAAAGTACGAAATCAACACGGCCTGGACCTCCTCACACGGGTAGACGACATGGCCGTGTCAATTTGGCAGGCTCGAGCATGGCCTAAAGTAATTGCACATGGGTGTGTCACACGGGTGTGTCCCTGCCGAGCCCAAGTTGAGTCCAACTCGGAAAAGGCTAATTTTGAGGGCTCTTAAGCATTCCAAAGCCTATAAATACACCCTTGGGGAGGAAGAAGAGGGAGACACAGAATAGGGAGTAAGGACTTACTCTAATGAAGCCGATTGATCCATCTCAGGAGCCAGATTCACCATTAAGATTGAAGATCTCTCCTCAATTTCCCCTTCAGGAGTTTTGGGGTTTTTTATGTTTTGTATTCTTTATTATTCTAAGATTTTTTCTTATTTAGTTATGAACTAAAACCCCTAAATACCTAAGGGGAATGAAACCTAAGACGGATCTTGTTATTATTTTCTGAATTGTATGATAAATATTAAACTTGTTCTTAATTATGTGTTCTTAATTCTTGTTTTGATATCCGTGTTCTTGATTCAAGATAAGCTCTTATTAGGAGGAGGAATGACCTGCCTAAGAGTACATTTTCATAATTAAGCGGAGTTGTTTGCGCGCCTAGACATAGGGTGACAAGATTTTGCCGGATTATGGTGAAACCTAATAATGGGATCCATAGATCGAGTTAATGCAACCCTATGGTGTTAATTAGAGAAAGGTCTCAATTATTCAATCTAGGGATTAGACGTTATTAGTCTTGAATAGTGATAATAACATAACTTAGGGATCTCTACGCAACAAGTTAAATGAATAAATCATCCGATTCGGAGCCAGAATAACAAGTACAGTCTAAGTGGATTTTTCCTTAGGTATTGTCCTAATTCAATCGATTTTTCCCAAAAGCAATTCCCTAATTCTATTCTCTGTGAATTCTTAGTTTAGATAATTAGTTAGTTAAAATAAAAACCTCTTTATTCTTAGGCTAGATAATAAAAAGACAGTCATTACTAGTATTTTTAGTTCCTTTGGGTTCGACAATCCGGTCTTGTTAAAACTATACTATTGTTCGATAGGTACACTTGCCTACATCGTGATAATAGTTAGTTTCAAGAACGATTAATTATAAATATTTAAAACCTATCACGAAATCACGCGATCATGTTACAACTTTCTTCTTGCCTTTGTTGTGTTTTTTTTTTCATCAAGTTTTTTAAAAAAAACTCCAACATCAACTAGGAAAGTATTGTAAAAAAAATTCATGGTCGAGTCAATAAGATCATGAAAATTATTTCAATTTATTTGTCTCTTATTTTACA
The DNA here is from genome assembly GCF_025698485.1 of Gossypium arboreum. Classification (NCBI taxonomy): domain Eukaryota; kingdom Viridiplantae; phylum Streptophyta; class Magnoliopsida; order Malvales; family Malvaceae; genus Gossypium; species Gossypium arboreum. Next base: position 12,617,151 of record NC_069081.1, read on the forward strand.
CAATGGATTTGCCTAAACCAATACCCAATTTTCCTTTAGTTTTTCTGGGATCGTGTCTTATATTAAGAGGCTTGGGAGGGGTATTACTTACCAATACAATTTATTCTACCTTTTCATTCAGATTGTTTCTTGTTTGTATATCATTATTTTATATTCTCTCCAATTCTCATTTTGTAGCTCCTTTCTAGCTCTTTATTTATGTAGGAGCCATAAATGTTTTAATCCTATTTGATGTGATGTTCATAAATGGTTCAAAATATTATAAAGATTTTAATCTATGGAAAATTAGAAATGACCTTAATTCGTTGGTTTGTACAAGTATTATTGTTTCAGTAATTACTACTATATTAGATACATTATCGTACGAGATTATTTAGGCTACAAGATCAAATCAAATTGTAGAACAATTGATACGTGATATTCGCGATAGGTTTTAAAAATTTATAATTAATCATTCTTGAAACTAACAATTATCACGATGAAGGCAAGTGTACTTATCGAATAGTAGTATAGCTTTAACAATACCGGATTGTCAAACCCAAAGGAACCAAGAGTACTAGTAATTACTTCCTTTTTGTTATCTAGCCTAAAAATTAAGGGATTTGTTTATCTAAACTATTTAACTAAACTAAGGGTGCACAGAGAGAAAATTGGGAAAAGCTTTTGGGAAAACTCGATTGATTAAGACAATACCTAAGGAAAAATCCACCTCTTCACTTGTTATTTGACTCTGAACCAGACGATTTATTCATTTGACTTGATCCGTAGAAACCCTTAAGTTATATTATTATCTCTCTCGAGACTAATAACATCTAACCCTAGGTTGATTTATTGAAATCTCTTTCTAATTAACACCCTAGTGTTTAATTAACTCGATCTATGGACCCCCTTATTAGGTTTCACCCTAATCTGGCAAAATCTTATCACCCTATCTCTAGGCGTGCAATCAACTCTGCTTAATTATGAAAAATTTACTCTTAGCCAGGGTCTCTTCCTCCTCTAAATAAGAGCATTAACTTGAATCAATATCCTAGAATATTAAAACAAGAATTAAGAACACATAATTAAGAACAAGTCAAATATTTATCATACAATTCAGATAATAATAACAAGATCCGTCTTAGGTTTCATTCCCCTTAGGTATTTAGGGGGTTTAGTTCATAATTATAAAAGAAAACATCTCAGAAGAATAATGAATACAAAACATAAAGAAAACCTAAAACCCCTGAATGGAAATTGAAGGGAGATCTTCAGTCTTGATGATGAATCCAACTTCTAAGATGGACCAATCGGCTTCCTTTGAGTAATTTCTTGCCTCCTACTGCCCCCCTTCTAAGTGCCTCCTCAGGTGTTTAAATAGGCTTTAGAATGCCTAAGAGCCCTAAAAATTAGCCTTTTCCGAATAAGACTATACTTGGGCTCGGCAGGGACACACCCATGTGACACGCCCGTGTGTGATTACTCCAGCTCGTGTTCAAGGCTGTTGGATAGGCACGGGTGTGTAGTCTTCTCTTGTAAGTCTTGCTTTGATCCTGACAAATGGACACAGCCGTGTGACACACCGGCATGAGAAAGTCCAGGCCGTGTTGATTTCCCATGTGGGTCCATTTTCTATGTTTTCAGCCCGTTTCTCGCTCTTTTTACTCTCCTATGCTCACCTAAGTATAAAACATGAAATTAAAGAATTAGGAGCATCGAATTCACCAAGTCTAAGGAGAAATCATCCATAAATGCGCTAAGCATGGGATAAAAATATGTATAAATTATGGTTTATCAAATACCCCCACACTTAAGTGTTTGTTTGTCCTCAAGCAAAATCCTCAACTCACAATCAATATAAATTCTTCTCAATTTATAATCCCTATCAATAATATCTCAAAATAATCCATAAGTATCAATACATTGAAAATTCAACTAAACGTACATCAAAGTTTCAAACATTCCAAGTTGAGCATTTTATTACGAAAACATAGGTGTCTCCCCTCATCTAAGTGATTACCTCTGATCAAAATATCACAGAGTTTAACATCCTCACTAAAGGTTCACTCAAACCACTCGAGGTGTTTAAGGACATCAATTAAAGCACTCATTAGTCAATATGAAAAGTTATTGCCATAGGCTTGCTTGAAAATCAAATCTCCACCACTATATATTGAGATGATACATCAATCAAAAATGTCTTTTAGAGGTTTATAATGTGGCTTTGGTTAGGGAGTGTGGTCACAAGCTGAAGGAAAAGGTTAGAATTGAGATTGAATTGAAAAATTACCTAGCTAGAAAAATAACTAGTCATCAATTGAATACAAGTGAGCTTCTTCTCAGAATATGGAATTAACACTCAAACTCAAGAACGACGAATTACTACTAATATGTATGTAAGTATATATATATATATATATATATATTTAAGAACAAGTTAAATACATGGAACTTAATTATTGCAACGAAGAATAAAACATAGCTAAGCAATTAGTTCAAATCAAATCTCGACAAAAATAGGGATCAAATTAGGGGATTTCAACAATAATGGGTTATGGGTTAATATTGAGGCTAAATCCATTAATGGCTTGTTAGGCTCAGAGGGGTTCACTAAGGGTTAATTATGAAGGTAGGCTTTTGTGGAGCAAGTGAGTTAAACCTAAGTGCCTTTATCATCTCGACATATCAACCCAAATGGTGTGGTATTGACATGCATAATCAAGCAAGTTCTAGAATAACAAATCAAAACTGACACATTCATAATGAAAGTGAGCATGAAAGAAATAAAATATGCTCTAAAGGCTCAAGATCTCACAAAAATTATGGCTTTTTGATGTTCAAACTTGTGAATTTCAACTCAAGATAATACCTAAACTCAGGGAAACAACCTAAAAGTTTTTAATTCTTCAAAAATCAACTTATCATGCTTGATTCCCTAATGTCTTAAAGTTTAAACAATCAATGCATAAATGCCTATGTTTTTATTCAAGGAATATCAATAAAATCATAAACTAATTAAAATTCATTCTAATAGTGATATGAGTGATTCACGTGAGAATAAGACAAAATTCAGGTATTTCTAATGATAATATGAAAGACCCCCAACACTTAAGATGTACATTGCCCTCAATGTACAATGATAGATATATTGAAACATATAGATATATAATCATAAGATAGGGAGAGAAGTGAAACTTCCTAAATGATGAATGAACTCCTTGAATTGGAGTTATGGAGAATAATCGGCCAAGGCAATAATGAGAGTGGAGGAGGATACTCTGGTAGTGGTAGAGGTTCATTAGTCCATAAGTCCTGCACCAAAAGAATATAATATCTGGTAGTAGCTTTGGTCGTGGTCGAGCAGGACATAGTAGTCGTGAAGAACCTTTCCCAGTGGAGTTTGATCGCGTGATTTCGTGATAGGTTTTAAATATTTATAATTAATCATTCTTGAAACTAACTATTATCGTGATGTAGGCAAGTGTACCTATCGAACAGTAGTATAGTTTTAGTAAGACCAGATTGTCGAACCCAAAAGAACTAAAAGTACTAGTACTGACTGTCTTTTTATTATCTAGCCTAAGAATAAAGAGGTTTTTGTTTTAACTAACTAATTATCTAAACTAAGAATTCATAAAGAATAGAATTGGGGAATTACTTTTGGGAAAATCGATTGAATCAAGACAATATCTAAGGAAAAATCCACTTAGATTGTACTTGTTATTCTGGCTCCGAATCGGATGATTTATTCATTTAACTTGTTCCGTAGAGATCCCTAAGTTATGTTATTATCCTTATTCAAGACTAATAACGTCTAATCCCTAGATTGAATAATTGAGACCTTTCTCTAATTAACACCTTAGGGTTGCATTAACTCGATCTATGGATCCCCTTATTAGGTTTCACCCTAATCCGGAAAAATCTTGTCACCCTATGTCTAGGCGCGAAAACAACTCACTTAATTATGACAAATGTACTCTTAGACAGGGTCTATTCCTTCTCTGAATAAGAGCTTATCTTGAATCAGTATCCTGGGATATCAAAACAAGAATTAAGAACACATAATTAAGAACAAGTTAAATATTTATCATAAAATACAGAAAATAATAACAAGATTCGTCTTAGGTTTCATTCCCCTTAGGTATGTATGGGTCTTAGTTCATAACTAAATAAGAAAACATCTCAGAATAATAAAGAATACAAAACATAAAAAAACCCAAAACTCATGAAGGGGAAATTGAGGAGAGATCTTCAGTCTTGATGGTGAATCCGGCTTCTGAGATGGATTAATCGACTTTCTTGGAGTAATTCCTTACTCCTTATTCTGTCTATCCCTCTTCTTCCTCCTCAAGGGTGTATTTATAGGCTTTGGAATGCTTAAGAGCCTTCAAAATTAGCCTTTTCTGAATTAGACTCAACTTGGGCTCGGCAGGGACACACCCGTGTGACGCGCCCGTGTGCAACTACTTCAGGCCGTGCTCGAGCCTGCCAAATTGACACGGCCATGTGGTCTACCCATGTGAGGAGGTCCAGGCCGTGTTGATTTCGTAATTTGGCCCATTTTCTCCCTTTTTGGCTTGTTTCTCATTCCTTTCACTCTCCAATGCTCTCCTAAGTATAAAACATGAAATTAAAGCATTAGGAGCATCGAATTCACCAATTCTAATGGGAAATCATCCATAGAATGCATTAAACATGGGGTAAAAATATGTATAAATTACGATTTATCAAATACCCCCACACTTAAGCATTTGCTTGTCCTCAAGCAAAATTCTCAACTCGTAATCAAAATAAATTCTTCTCAACTTATAATTTTTAGCGATAATATCTCAAAATAATCCACAGGTAATCATACATTGAGAATTCAACTAAAAGAACATAAAAGTTTCAAACATTCCAAGTTGAGTATTTAATCATGCAAACATAGGTGTCTCCCCCCATCTAAGTAATTACCTTTAATTTAGAATATCACAGAGTTTCACATCCTCACTAAAGATTCACTCAAATCACTCGAGGTGTTTAAGGACAATAAATGAAGCACTCAATAGTCAATAATGAAAAGTTATTACCTTAGGCTTGCATGAAAATCAAATCTCCACCACTATAATTTAAGATGACACATCAATCAAAAGGTCTTTAGAGGGTTGTAATGAGGCTTGGTTAGGGGGTGTGGTCACAAGCTGAAAGAAAGGGTTAGAATCGAGATTGAGTTGAAAAATTACTTAACTAGAAAATAGCTAGTCATCAATTGCGTACAATAGAGCTTTTCTCAGAATATGGAATTTGACTTCTTTAGCTCAGAAGATTACTACTATTAAGATGTATACATTTTTTTTAAGAACAAGTTAAATACAAAGTCTAATAAAACTTAGCTAAGCAACTATTTCAATTCTAATCTCGACAAAAAAATGGGGATCAAATTAATTTAGGGGATTTCAACAATAATGGGTTAAGGGTTAATACTAAGGGTAATACATTAAATGGGTTGTTAGACTCAAGGGAGTTCACTAAGGGTTAATCATGGAGGTAGGCTTTTCATGGCATGAGTGGGTTAATCCTAAGTGCCTTAATCATTTTGGCATATCAAATCAAATGGTGTGGTCTTCACATGCATAATCAAGCAAGTTCTAGAATAACAGTTCAATACTGATGCACTCAAAGCAATAATAAAAGTGAGCATGAAAGAATTAGTAGATGCTGAAAAGGCTCAAGAATCTCACAAAAATTATGGCTTTTTGATGTTTAAAACTTGTGAATTTTAACTCAAAGTAATACCTAAACTTTGGGAAAACAACCTAAAATTTTAAATTCTTAAAAATTAACTTATCATGCTTGATTCTCTAATGTCTTGAGGTTTAAACAATCAATGCATAAATGCCTATGTTTTAATTCAAGATATATCATCAACGTCATAAATCAATCAAAATTTATCCTGAATATGATATGAGAGCTTTCTAAGAGAACAAGGCATTCATTCAGGGATTTTTCTGATAATGAAATAAATACCCCCCACACTTAATATGTACATTGCCCTCAATGTACAAAGATAGATATTAGAATATAAAAATAAAATAGGGAGAGAAGTGAAATTTTCTGTATGATGAATTCCTTGAACTGGAGTTTTAGAGAGTAATTGGTGCGAGAGTAGAGGAGGATACTCCGGCAGTGGTAGAGGTTCATTAGTCCATAAGTCCTGCGCCAAAAGAATATTATATCTAATGGTAGCTATGGTCGTGGATGATCAGGACATGGCAGTCGTGGAGAACCATTCTCAGTGGAGTTTTTAGTTCCTATGCGATGATGAGTTTAAGAGCTCTATATAACTGTGATAAAATCAGGAACTTTTTAGGGGATATTAGGAAGAATAATTACTCATAAAGAAATAACTGAAATTATAATTAAAAATAAAATTCTAAAATCTAATAAAAATTAAAAGTAGTTTTAATAAAAATTAAAAACATAAAATAATAAATAAATATTTTTAAACATCTTCATTGCTGGATGGTTCACAAGGTGGGACTGGCGATGAGATGTGGAGGTGCTAACAAATTTGTTGTAGAGTAGCATCAATGTTGTCAAATCGTTGAAAACACTGCTGCTCGAATCAAGTGAGGTGCTCAGAGATGTCAGCATATGAAGCCACCGTATGAACTAGATGAGAGGGTGGTGGTGGCTGAGTCGGTGGGTCCTCGTGCTATTGAGGGACATCATCAAGAATGTCCTCGTAGGCCTCCTCCTCGGTAGATTGGGTGAGACGATATTGAGGAGGGTAGGTTCCTTGGCGCTTTTTGATCATCCTCATACTAAGCATGCTCGAGATACCTTGTGGAGACATCTGGCCAATGAGGGTTAAGGATGATTCCTGGGCTGCGGTGCTGAGGAGCCCGAAGTGTCGAGCCAACCGAGTAACATAGGGGCCAATGGAGATGACCCACTTCCTATGCCGCTCCGTCTGGTACTAAATCGCGAGGGCGATGAAATAGGTAAGGTCGATGACGTGCCCGTGCGACATACACTATAAAAAGTAGGCATCGTAAGTGTTGATGACGTCAGTGCTCTCTAACTGTCCTGTAATCGTGTGAGCCAAAATGGCGTGTAGGTACCTCAGAGAGGGCAGGAGAGCCGATGCCTTGGAGCGGCTAGGATTGTAAGTGGCCCCACCTGGTACTAGTGTACCCCAGCACCATGAAGGAGAACGATGGATGTGGCGGTTAGAGCATGTAAGTCGTTCTCCTCCTTGAATTCCTCCGTATATAAACCCAGTGCCATACCAAATTCTGATACGCTAAGCTGGCGAACTAACCCGCCTAGGCGAAACTGGACCGTGCCGAGATCATTGTAGTTCATCATTACAGTCTGAAGATGGAACGTTCAGCATAGTTCCATCATGATCTCGAGGTATGTTGGCTCGATGATCTTAAAGAATAGCTCCCAAGGGTCGGTGGTTAGGAGGGCCCGAATTGCTTCAGCCAACTGAACTTGTTCTACCGCGGCCCAATCGATGCAGCAGTTTGCAATTAAAGGTCGGGCCCAGAGTATTTGGAATAGTTCTTCTTGGGGCCCGATGGGGAACCTCAGGAAAGGGTGACGAACTTCCGCGGTAGGACCCGATAAAGACAATGCTCCCTTCCTTTTCTTTGAAGCAGGGACAGCGGCCTTTTTACCACGTGAAGACGAAATTCTGAACCTGCAATCAAAACCATTACTTTGTTTTGATGAGTGGACAAGGAAGATTGTATCTAAATTCAAAAAGACTTAGATTATAACTAATATTTCAGCCACAACTATCATCACTTAACAATTCTAATCAAACTAATCCATTTTATAGCATACTTTTGTGGCATTGCATGATAATAGCATAAATTAAAAAAAAGTTGGCAAATAACAAGAAGCATTTGAAAAGTATGAGGATTGAGTTAGAATATTTGAAAAAGGCATGAGTATTCCACCAATCCTAACCATGAATATTTTACTATTAACTAATCAAATGGAGTAAAGAAATCTTGTAATGAAATAAAAAAAACTTGAACATGAAAAAAAATGAAAATTATTCTAGATTATGACATTTAAAAGTATGAAAATAACATAAAAACTTGCATATTATTATGATAAAAAGCCTTGGAAATCATTAAAATAAACAAGAAAGAAGTAAACAAACGCTAGGAAGGGAGGATTGAGCGTCAAAAATGGAGTTGGGGGTGGCACACGGGCGTGGCGCGGAGGCCGTGTGGAATTGAAATGGCTAGGGTTAGGGTTTTTTGAGTGGGGAAGACAATGAATAATGTAGGGTATTTATAGATTTTTGGGCACACGACCATGTAACACGCCCGTGTTCCCCAATTGCAACCCGTATGGTTCGCAAATTTTGAATTTGGGCGCGTCTGACATTTAGTACATGCCCGTGTCAATCTCACAGGTTCGACCACAGGTGCTAGACACGGGCATGCCGCACACCCGTGTTGTTTTAACAGGTTCGTCCACAGTTCTTCCACATGGGCGTGTCGCACGCCCGTGTTGTTTTGGCAGGCTCGACCACGGCCATGTCACACGGTCATAGCGTTTTATCGTAGCCCGTGTTTGGGGAAATCTTTACCCTATTTTCACACGGCCTAAGCATGCCCTTGTGCTTGGCCGTGTCTCTGTGGAAAGCCTGTATTCAAGAGCTCTGTTAGTAAGTTAGGTGTTGAAGACTAAATTTTAAAGAAGTTAATACAGTTAGTGCTCGGGTTACCTCCCGAGAAGCGGTTATTTATAGTCTAAGCTCGACTTACCTCCCCGTTGAATGATCATGGTGGTTTGAGGCGTTTATACTCCTTATTGTTGCTATCAATCTCATCAAAATAAGGTTTTAAACGGGTGTTGTTTACCTTAAAAGTGCCAAACTTGGGATGACTCACCTCGACCGTACCGAATGGGAAAATGCTGAGTACCGTAAGAGGGATTTCTTTATTCGGTGTGGTAGCGACAATGTGGGGATCTGCGGCATCTAATAATACTCTATCTCCAACCTTAAGTTGATTTGGAAAGGTGTTGAGCTCGTTCTGTCGTAGATTCAGTTTGTCAAGTGTTCTCGGTTTATGCGTCTGCCATTCATCTAGCTCCTCGATTTGTAGCCTTCGATCTTCATGAATAGGTCCTTTACTATTGCTTGAGAATGGCTCATGTACTTTCTTCAGACTCATTTTCTGCAAAGAAGGTTGCACCATATTGTCAGTTTTAGTAGAATGGTTTAGACGATCACCTTCAATTTTCAATATGTTGCCGGAATTGTGAGCTTGAAGGGTGATTGTTTCGTCTCCCACACGGAGTGTGAGTTCACCTATGCCAACATCAATAATTATTTTAACAGTTGCTAAAAAGGGCCTTCCTAGAATTAAAGGAGTGTTGCTATCCTCCTCTATGTCTAGAACAATGAAGTCAACGGGAAACATAAATTTATCGATTTTAACTAGCACATCTTCAATAATACCCCTAGGGAATCTTATAGTTTTATCTACTAATTGAATGCTCATCCTAGTCTATTTGGGTTTCCCGAGACCTAGTTGCTTAAACATTTTGCAAGGCATGATGTTGATACTAGCCCCTAAATCAGCTAATGCATTATTAACATCTAAACTACCAATTAAGCAAGGAATCGTAAAACTCCCTAGATCTTTTAATTTGTTCGGTAACATATTTTGCAGAATAGCTGAGCACACTGCGTTTAGCTCCACATGCGATGCCTCGTCCAACTTTCGCTTATTTGCTAAAAGCTCCTTTAAAAATTTTGTTGCGTTTGGCATCTGCGATAGAGCTTCAATAAATGGTAAGTTAATGTGTAATTTTTTTAAGAGTTTAAGGAATTTACCAAATTGTTCATCTGAGCGGTCTTTCCTTGTCGCGTTGAGGTATGGCATACGAGGTTTATATTCGACATTCACTGATTTGTCTTTATTATGACCTACCTCACCTTGACCTTTGCTTACCATAGTTTCTTGCCTCGATCCTGGTTCAGGCTCAACGACTCATTCGTCATCTTGAATATTAATTGCGTTGAGTTGTTCCCTTGGGTTGGGTTCAGTATTACTTGGCAAGCTACCTTGTGGTCGTTCGAAGATTAGTTTGGAAAGCTGGCCTATCTGAGTTTCGAGCCCTTGGATCGACGCTTGTTGATTTTTAAGTATTGTCTTGGTGTTCTGAAAATAGGTTTCTGACACTGATATAAACTTTGAGAGCATCTCTTAAAGGTTCGGCTTCTTTTCCTGTTGATAGGGTGGTTGTTGAAAACCCGGAGGATGTTGTGGTCTTTGATTTCCTTGACCGTCCCACGAGAAATTGGGGTGATTCATCCAACCTGCATTGTAAGTGTTACTATATGGGTTATTTTGGGATCGAAAGTTATTGTTACCCATATATTGGACTTGTTCCTCCTCGATTCTAGTGTTGAAGGGTTGATACTCTGTGCATGCTTCTCTTCCATTCGTCTCGCACCTCATTACTGGATGTACCTGAGTAGAACCAAGTAAACCATCAATCTTTTTATTTAGAAGTTCTACCTGATTTGACAACAGAGTAACCGAATCGACGTTATAAACGCCTGCTGTTTTAGTTGGCTTAGTCCTCATGACTTACCACTGATAGTTATTCAGTGACATCTCCTCTATAAACTCATAGGCATCTTCAGGTGTTTTATTATTGATGGTTCCGCCAGCAGCTATGTCAACCATTTGTCGAGTAGAAGGATTCAGGCCATTATGGAACGTTTGAACCTGTAGCCAAAGCGGTAACCCATGGTGAGTGCACCTTCTCAGTAAGTCTTTGTATCTCTCCCATGCATCGTAGAGAGTTTCTAAGTCTATCTACCAAACGAAGAGATATCATTAAGTAATTTAGCCGTTTTAGCCGGCGAAAAATATTTTAATAGAAATTTTTCGGTCATTTGTTCCCAAGTAGTGATTGACCCTCGTGGTAATGAGTTCAACCACTGTTTAGCTTTGTTTCTCAATGAAAAAGGGAATAACCAAAGACGAATGGCATCATCAGAAACACTATTAATTTTAAATGTATCGCATAGTTCCAAGAAGTTTTCTAAGTGAGCGTTGGGATCCTCATCCTGCAAACCATCAAACTGAACAAATTGATGTATCGTTTGAATAGTGTTAGGTTTTGGTACAAAAGTATTTGCAGCTACAGTGGGTCTAACTATGCTCGATTCAGTTCCTGTTAAAGAAGGTTTAGCATAATCATACATAGTGCGTGGAGCAGGATTTTGATTAACCGCAATTGCAGGAGGTAGTTGATTGTCTTGGTTTTCAGCCATCTCTTCGGTTGGGGGTTGAGTATCGTCCTCTTGCTCGTTCTCTGTGTATCTTAAGCTTCGTCTTATTTCTCTTTGGTTTCTACGAATTGTGCGATCGATTTCTTCGTCAAAAAGTAGTGGTCCTGACGGGTTTCTTCTAGTCATAAACTATAAAAACCTGCCAAGAGAAAGAAAAAAATGTAAATTAATAAATAATAATAATAATAAAATTAAATTAAATTAAATTGAAAGAAAAATAAATGGCTAAAGTAATAAAAATTGAGCGTTCCTAATATCTTAGTTCCCCGGCAGTCGCATCAAAAACTTGATCGCGTGATTTCGTGATAGGGTTTAAATATTTATAATTAATCATTCTTGAAATTAACTATTATCGCGATGTAGGCAAGTGTACCTATTAGACAGTAGTATAGTTTTAGCAAGACCGGATTGTCGAACCCAAAGGAGCTAAAAGTACTAGTAATGACTATCTTTTTATTATCTAACCTAAGAATAAAGAGGTTTTTGTTTTAACTAACTAACTATCTAAACTAAGAATTCACAGAGAATAGAATTGGGGAATTTCTTTTGGGAAAATTGATTGAATTAAGACAATACCTAAGGAAAAATCCACCTAGATTGTACTTGTTATTCTGGCTCCGAATCGGATGATTTATTCATTTAACTTGTTCTGTAGAGATCCCTAAGTTATGTTATTATCCCTATTTAAGACTAATAACGTCTAGTCCCTAGATTGAATAATTGAGACCTTTCTCTAATTAACACCCTAGGGTTGCATTAACTCAATCTATGGATCCCCTTATTAGGTTTTACCCTAATCCAGCAAAATCTTGTCTCCCTATGTCTAGGCACGCAAACAACTCCGCTTAATTATGACAAATGTACTCTTAGACAGGGTCTATTCCTCCTCTGAATAAGAGCTTATCTTGAATCAGTATCTTGGGATATCAAAACAAGAATTAAGAACACATAATTAAGAACAAGTTAAATATTTATCATACAATTCAAAAAATAATAACAAGATTCGTCTTAAGTTTCATTCCCCTTAGGTATTTAGGGGTTTTAGTTCATACCAAAAAAAGAAAACATCTCAGAATAATAAAGAATACAAAACATAAAAAAACCCAAAACTCTTGAAGGGGAAATTGAGGAGCGATCTTCAGTCTTGATGGTGAATTCGACTTCTGAGATGGATTAATCGGCTTCCTTGGAGTAATTCCTTACTCCCTATTATGTGTCTCCCTCTTCTTCCTCCTCAAGGGTGTATCTATAGGCTGTGGAATGCTTAAGAGCCCTCAAAATTAGCCTTTTCCGAATTGGACTCAACTTGGGCTCGGCAGGGACACGCACGTGTGACACGCCCGTGTGCAATTACTTCAGGCAGTGCTCGAGCCTGTCTAATTGACACGGGCGTGTGGTCTACCCATGTGAGGAGGTCCAGGCAGTGCTGATTTCGTACTTTGGCCCATTTTCTCCTTTTTTGGCTCGTTTCTAGATCCTTTCGCTCTCCTATGCTCTCCTAAGTATAAAACATAAAATTAAAGCATTAGGAGCATCGAATTCACCAATTCTAATGGGAAATCATCCATAGAATATGTTAAACATGGGTAAAAATATATATAAATTACGGTTTATCAGAGTTTTTAGTTCCTATGAGATGATGAGCTTTTAAGCTCTTTATAACTGTGATAGAATCAGGAACTTTTTAGGGAATATAAGGAAGCATAATTACTCGTAATGAAATAGCCAAACTATAAATTATTCAATAAAAATTATAAAAACTAAAATTAAAATAATATTAAAGAAAAATGAAATAAAAAGTACTTAAATAAGATAAATAAAAACAATAAATAAAAATTTTTTAAACATCGTCATCGCCGGATGGTTCGCGAGGTGGTGGTGGCGATGAGATGTGAAGGTGCTGAAAAATCTGATGAAGTGTAGCATCAATATGATCAAAACGCTGAAAACACTGCTACTCAAATTGAGTAAAGCGCTCAGATATGTGAGAGTATGAAGCCGCCGCATGAACTGGACGATGAATGGGTGGTGGCTGAGACGGTGGGTCCTCATGATGTGGAGGGACATCATCAACAATGTCTTCTAGGACCTCCTCCTCGGTGGACTGGATGAGGCGGTACTGAGGAGGGTAGGTGCCGCATCGTTTCTTGATCATCCTCATATTTAGCATGCTCGAGATACCCTGCAGGGACATCTGGCCGATGAGAGTGAGGGACGATAATTGTGCTTCTGTGTTGAAGATCCTGAAGTGCCAAGCCAATCGAGTCACATAGAGCCCGATAGAGATGACCCCTCTCCTATGTCGCTCCATCTAATGGTGAATGGCGAGGGCGATGAAGTAGGCAAGGTCGAAGACGTGCCCGTTTGCCATGCTCCACAAGAAATAGGCATCGTGAGTGTTGACGATGTCAGTGCTCTCTCACTGTCCCGTCAGAGTGTAGGCCAAGATGGCATGTAGGTATCGCAGGGATGGGGCGAGGGCCGATGCCTTAGAGCGGCTAGGATCATAGGTGGCTGAGGCAGGGACGAGGTCCTTCCAGCACTTTCAGAGAGAGTAGTAGATGTGGCGGAGGAGGGTGTCGAGTTCATTTTCGTCCATGAACTCCTCCATGTACAGCCCTAGTGCAATTCCAAACTCCAGTACGCTTAACTGGCGCACTATACCACCAAGGCGGAACTGAATCTAGGATCATCGAAGTTTGTCATGACGACTTGGAGATGGAAGGTCAAGCATAGTTCCATTGTGAGCTCGAGGTATGTCGGCTCGATGATCTCAAAAAAGAGCCCTTATGGTTCCGTCGTTAGGAGGGCCCGGACCTCGTCAACCATCTGAATTTGTTCAAGTGCGGCCTAGTTGATGCAGCGGCCCACGCCTAGGGGTCAGGCCCGTAATGTCTGAAATAGTTCCTCCTAGGGTCCCAAGAGGAACCGGAGGAACGGATGCCTAATCTTTACGATAGGACTTGAGGATGACGCTATTCCTTTCCTCTTCTTCGAGGCGAGACAGCGGTCTTCTTATCACGTGAAGATGACATGGTATGTCTGCAGTGAAAAAAATCGAAGTTCAACCAATATGCCCCAAGAATAGCATGGAAAAACAAAACTAAATAGGAATATTTCATGAGACTCACGTACTAGATGAAGTAAACAAAACTAAAATAACTAAAACAAATATATCAAGTTATTAAAATAGGACTATGAGAATAATGCGACAGGAATATCTAATGCATGAGTGCATGTGGGTAAGCATAAAGTCCATGGAAACGAGAAAAATGGATGAATGTAATATGAAAAAAATTGGAAAAAATTTTTAATAACAAGCATGAGTATTTCTATTATATGAATATCCACTTAAAATAGTCAAATGGATCAGAGAAATCATGAAATAAGTAAAATATTTAAAGAAAATAGAGAGAACAAAGTAAACAAACGCAAAAGGGAAAAGTTTGGGTCGTGAGGAACAGTGTTGTATGCGGCCCACAAGCGTGGCAGGTAGGGCGTGTGAAGTTGCAGCGGCTAGGGTTAGGGATTTTTGGGGAGGAAGATGATGAATAGTGAAGGGTTTATATAGATTTTGGGGCACACGGCCGTGGGGCATGCCCAGTGGGCGCTAATTTTTGCCCGTGTGTTTCGCGAGTTTTTTAAATTTGGGCGCATTGAGAGTCAGCACATGCCCGTGCTCTTTGGGCGTGTTGGTGCACACTGCCATGTTGCACAGCTGTGTTCTGCTTCGTTCGCTTCTTCCACGCCCGTGTATGGATGTCCACGCCCGTGTTATTTTATCAGTTTTGAGCACAATTGGTAGGACACGCACGTGCTAAATTCTCAGTTTCAACCACAGTTAAAGACACGGGCGTGTCGCAACCAGTGTTGGTTTGACAGACTCGACCACGGCCATGTTGCACAGCCGTTGCAACTTATCACAACCCGTGTTAAGGAAGACTGTGCCCTGTTTTCACACGGCTGTATCGCACGGCCGTATCTTCTCTCGTGGTGTGAGTACAGCCTAAGGCACGCCTGTGTGTCCGGCCGTGTGGATTAGAAGACCTGTGTTTCAATAACTAAGTTAGTGATTAGATGATAAAGACTAAAATTTTAAAAAGGTTAACATCGTTAGTGCTCGGGTTGCCTCCCAAGAAGCGCTTATTTATAGTCTAAGCTCGACTTACCTTTACTGGTGCATGGTCATGGTGGTGCGAGGAATTTATACTCTTCATCCTTGCTATCAATTTTATCAGGATAGAGTTTAAGATGAGTATTGTTTACCTTAAAAGTTTCAAATTTGGGATGAATTACCTTGAGTGTACCATATGGGAAAATACTTAGTACCGTAAGAGGGATTGCTCTGTTAGGTTCAGAAGTGGCAATATGAGGGTTTGTTGTATCTAGTAGTACTTTGTCTCCAACCTTAAGTTGATTTGGTGCGATATTGAGCTTGTTATGGTGTGGTTTTGGTTTATTATGTGTCCTCGATTTAGGTTTCTGTCATTTATCTAGTTCCTCGATTTGTAGCCTACATTCTTCATAGATGGGTCCTTTGTTGTTTCTTGAACATGGCTCATGTAGGTTCTTCGAACTTATTTCCTACAAAGTAGGTTGCACCACATGGTCAGTTTTAGTAGAATAATTTATACAACCACCTTCAATTTTTGATGTGTTACTCGAATTACGAGCTTGAAGGGTGATTGTTTCGTCTCCCACACTAAGTGTGAGTTCACCTGTGTCAACATCAATTATTGTTCTAGCGGTTTGATACGTGATATTTGTGATCGGTTTTCAATATTTATAATGAATCGTTCTTGAAACTAACTATTATCACAATGAAGGCAAGTGTACCTATCGAACAGTAGTATAGCTTTAGCAAGACCGGATTGTCAAACCCAAACGAACTAAAAGTACTAGTAATGACTATCTTTTTATTATCTAGCCTAAGAATAATGGGGTTTGTTTTAACTAACTAATTAACTAAACTAAGAATTCACAGAAAATAGAATTGGGGAATTACTTTTGGAAAAATGATTGAATTAAGACAATACCTAAGGAAAAATCCACCTAGACTTCACTTGTTATTTGACTCTGAATCGGACGATTTATTCATTTGACTTGATCCTTAGAAATCCTTAAGTTATATTATTATCCCTCTCGAGACTAACAAATTCTTGTCACCCTATCTCTAGGCGAGTAATCAACTACGCTTAATTATGACAAATGTACTCTTAGACAGGGTCTATTCCTTCTCTGAATAAGAGCTTAACTTGAATCAATATCCTGGAATATCAAAACAAAAATTAAGAACACATAATTAAGAACAAGTCAAATATTTATCATACAATTCAGATAATAATAACAAGATCATCTTAGGTTTCATTCCCTTAGGTATTTAGGGTTTTAGTTCATAACTAAAAAGGTAAACATCTCGGAAGAATAATGAATACAAAACATAAAGAAAAACCCAAAACTACTGAAGGGAAATTGAGGGGAGATCTTCAGTCTTGATGATGAATCTGGCTTCTGAGATGGATCAATCGGCTTTTCTTGAGCAATTCCCTGCTTCTTCCTTTGTGTCCCCCCTTTTTCTTCTCCTCTAGGGCGTATTTATAGGCTTTAGAATGCCTAAGAACCCTTAAAATTGGCCTTTTCCGAATTGGACTCAATTTGGGCTCGACAGGGACACGCCCGTGTAACACTCCCGTGTGCGATTACTTCTGGCCTTGGTCAAGCCTGTTAAATAGGCACAGGCGTGTGGTCCACTCGTGTGAGTCATGCTTCGACTCTGCCAAATTGACATGGTCGTGTGGTCTACCCTTGTGAAGAGGTCCAGGTCATGTTGATTTTGTACGTTGGCCTATTTTCTCCATTTTTGGCTCGTTTCTCGTTCCTTTCACTCTCCTATGCTCACCTAAGTATAAAATGTGAAATTAAGGCATTAGGAGCATCGAATTCACCAAATCTAAGGAAAAATCATTCATAAAATATGCTAAGCATGGGATAGGAATATGTATAAATTACGATTTATCAAATACCCCCACACTTAAGCATTTGCTTGTCCTCAAGCAAAATCCTTAACTCATAATCAAAATAAATTCTTCTCAACTTATAATTCCTATCAATGATTTCTCAAACTAATCCATAAGTAGTCACACATTGCAAATTCAACTAAAAGAACATTAGTGCTTCAAACATTCCAAGTTGAGTATTTAATCACAAAAAACTTAGGCATCTCCCCTTATCTAGATGGTTACCCTCAATTCAAAATCTCACGGAGTTTAACATCCTCACTAAAGATTCACTCAAATCATTTGAAGTGTTTAAGGACAATGAAATTAGCACTCATCAGTCAATATGAAAAGTTATTACCATAGGCTTGCATAAAAATCCAATCTCCACCACTATAAATTGAGATGATACATCAATCAAAAGGTCTTTAGAAGGTTGTAACGAGGCTTGGTTAAGGGGTGTGGTCACAAGCTGAAAGAAAAGGTTAGAATCGAGATTGAATTGAAAAATTGCCTAAGTAGAAAAATGACTAGTCATTAATTGCGTACAACAGAGCTTTTTTTCAGAATATGGAATTTAACTTCTTTAGCTTAGAAGATCAGTACTACTAATATGTATACATGTATTTTTTTTTTTAAGAACAAGTCAAATTACAAAATAGAATAAAACATAGCTAAGCAACTATTCCAACTCAAATCTCGACAAAAATAGGGATCAAATTAATTTAGGGGATTTCAACAATAATGAGTTATAGGTTAATATTGAGGGTAAATCAATGAATGAGTTGTTAGGCTCAAGGGGGTTCACTAAGGGTTAATTGTGAAGGTAGGCTTTTATAGAGTGAGTGGGTTAAATCTAAGTGCCTTTATCATTTTGACATATCAAATCAAATGGTGTGGTCTTGACATGCATAATCAAGCAAGTTCTAGAATAACAATTCGATATTGACGCACTCATAATGAAAGTGAGCATGAAAGAAATAATAGATACTCTAAAGGCTCAAGATCTCACAAAAATTATGGCTTTTTGATGTTTAAACTTGTGAATTCTAACTCAAGATAATACCTAAACTTAGGGAAACAACCTAAAAGTTTTTAATTCTTCAAAAATCAACTCATCATGCTTGATTCTCTAATGTCCTAAAGTTTAAACAATCAATGTATAAATTCCTATGTTTTAATTCAAGATATATCAATAAACATTATAGACTAATTAGAATTCATTCTAATAATGATATGAGAAGATCGCATGAGAATAAAACAACATTCAGGGATTTTTCTGATATAAAAGACCCCCCCACACTTAAGATGTACATTGCCCTCAATGTACAAAGGTAGATATATTGAAAAATATAGATTTATAATCATAAGATAGGGAGAGAAGTAAAAATTCCTGAATGATGAATGAATTCCTCAAACTGGAGTTTTGGAGAATAATCGGCGTGAGAGTGGAGGAGGATACTCCGGTAGTGGTAGAGGTTCATTAGTCCATAAGTCCTGTGCCAAAAGAATATTATATCTGGTGGTAGCTATGGTCGTGGTCGAGTAGAACATGGCAGTCGCGGGAAACCTTTCCAGGTGGAGTTTTTAGTTCCTATGTGATGATCTCTTTATGACTGTGATAAAACCAGGAACTCTTTAAGAGGTATACTGAAGCATAATTACTCGTAGTGAAATAGTCGAAGAATGAAAATTGTAAAAACTCAGGATAAAATAGTATTAAAAGGAAATAAATAAATAAAATAATTTTAAAATATAGAGATAAAAATAAAATAAAATAAATAATAGGTGTTTATAGAGAAATTGGGGCACATGGCCGTGGGGCATGCCCGTGTGCCCTAATCTCAGCCCGTGCGTTTCGTAGTTTTCAAAATTAAGCGCATTGGTGTACATGGCCATGTTGCACGACCGTGTCGATCTCTGTTCACTTCTCCCATGCCCGTGTATGCAGGCGCACGCCTGTGTATGCAGGCGCACGCCCGTGTTAAATTGACATGTTCACCCATGATTTCAACACACGGGCGTGTTACACACCCGTGTTGTTTTGGCAATTTTGCCCACGGCCATGTCGCACGGTCATGGCTACTTATCGAATCCCGTGTTGGGGAAGAAATTTTTTCCCTATTTTCACATGGCCGTATCGCACGACCGTGTTTCATCTCGTGATATGTGCACAGCCTACGGCACGCCCGTGTGCCTGGCCGTGTGGTTCTGAAAAGCCTGTGTTCAATGATTTGGTTAGTATGTTAGATTTTAAAAACTAAAATTTAAAGAAAGTAATATTGTTAGTGCTTGGGTTACCTCCCGAGAAGCGCTTATTTATAGTCTAAGCTCGACTTACCTCTCTGATGTGTGATCATGGTGGTTCGAGGAGTTTATACTCCTCATTCCTTCTATGAATCCCATCAAAATAAGGTTTTAGGCGGGTATTATTTACCTGCCAAATTTGGGATGACTTACCTCGACTGTACCAAATGGGAAAATGCTAACTATCGTAAGAGGAATTTCTTCATTCGATTTGGCAGTGTCAATGTGAGGATCTGCGGCATCTAATGAAACTTTACCTCTAACCTTAAGTTGATTTGGTGAGGCATTGGGCTCGTTCTAGCGTAGTTTTGGTTTATCGTGTTTTTTTCAGTTTAAATGTCAGTCATTCATCTAACTCCTCGATTCGTAACCTTCGTTCTTCATGGGTAGATTCTTTGTTGAGGATTGAACATGGCTCATGTGTGTCCTTCAAACTTATTTCCTGCAAAATAGGTTGCACTATATGATTAGTCTGAGTAGAACAATTTGTACAATCACCTTCAATTTTTGATGTGTTGTTCGGGTTGCGAGCTTAAAGGTTGATTGTTTCGTCTCCTACACGAAGTGTGAGTTCACCTGTGCCAACATCAATAATTGTTCTAGCAGTTGCTAAAAAGGGCCTTCCCAAAATTAAAGGAACATTACTATCCTCTTCTATGTCTAAAACAACAAAATCAACTGGGAATATAAATTTGTCAATTTTAACGAGTACATCTTCAATGATACCCCAAGGAAATCTGACAGTTTTATCTGCTAATTGAATGCTCATCCTAGTTTGTTTGGGTTTCTCTAAACCTAGTTGCTTAAATAATTTTTAAGGCATAACATTGATACTAGCCTCTAGATCAGCCAACGCATTATTAACATCTAAACTACCAATTAAATAAGGAATCGTAAAACTCCCTAGATCTTTTAGTTTGTTGGTAGCTTATTCTGAAGTATGGCTGAGCAAACCGTGTTCAACTCGACATGTAATCTTTCATCTAACTTTCATTTATTTGCTAGAAGCTCTTTTAAAAATTTGACTGCATTAGACATCTGCGAAAGTGCTTCAATAAACGGTAGGTTAATATGTAGTTTCTTTAAAAGTTTAAGGAATTTACCAAATTGTTTGTCTGAGCGATCTTTGCTTGTCGCATTGGGGTATGGCACACGAGGTTTATATTCTGTACTTACCGGCTTTGGGTCATTTTGGCCGACCTCATTCTTACCTTTGCTTACCACCTTTTCTGGCCTTGGTTTTGCAACTAACCCTTCCTCATTTTGAATGGCAATCACGTTGAGTTGCTCCCTTGGGTTAGATTTAGTGTTGTTTGGTAGGCTACCTTGTGGTCGTTCGGAAATTAACTTAGCGAGCTATCCAATCTGAGTTTCGAGCCCCTGGATTAATGTTTGTTGATTTTTGAGTGCTGTCTCAGTATTCTGAAAACGAGTTTCTGACACCGAGATGAATTTGCTTAGCATCTCCTCAAGGTTCGGCTTCTTTTCTTGCTGGTAAGGTGGTTGTTGAAGACCCGGAGGATGTTGTGGCCTTTGATTTCCTTGACTGCCCCACGAGAAATTGGGATGGTTCCTCCAACCTGCATTATAAGTGTTACTATATGGGTTATTTTGGGATCTAGAGTTATTGTTACCCATATATTGGACTTGTTCCTCCTCGATACTAGGTTTGAAGGGTTGATATACTGGGCATGCTCCTCCTCCATTCAAATCACACCTCATCACTCGATGTACCTGAGTAGAACCACACAAACCGTCAATCTTTTTATTTAAGAATTCTACTTGGTTAGATAGCATAGTAACCACCTCGAGGTTGAAAACATCGGCTGCTTTCATCGGCTTTGTTCTCATAACTTGCCATTGATAGTTATTCAGTGACATCTCCTCAATAAATTCGTAAGCCGCCTCAGGTGTCTTATTATTGATAGTTCCTCCAGCGGCTGCATCAATCATCTGCCGAGTCGAAGGATTCAGGCCATTATGGAACGTTTGAACCTGTAGCCAAAGCGATAACCCATGGTGAGGGCACCTTCTCAAAAGGTCCTTGTATCTCTCCCATGCATCGTAGAGTATTTCTAAATCCATCTGCATAAAACAAGAGATATCATTACGTAATTTGGCTGTTTTAGTTGGTGGAAAATATTTTAATAAAAAATTTTCAGTCATTTGTTCCCAAGTAGTGATTAACCCTCATGGTAACGAGTTCAACCATTATTTAGCCTTATTCCTTAACGAAAAGGGAAACAACTGAAGGCGAATGGCGTCATCAGAAATGCCATTAATTTTAAAGGTATCGTAAAATTCTAGGAAATTTTCCAAGTGAGCGTTGGGATCCTCATCCTGCAAACCATCAAACTGAACAAATTGTTATATCATTTGAATTGTGTTAGGTTTCAATTCAAAATTATTTGCAGCAATAGCAGGTCTAACTATACTTGAATCAGTTCTTATTAAATTAGGTTTAGCATAATCATACATAGTGCGTGGAGGAGGATTTTGATTAACAGCAATTAGAGGAGGTAACGAATTTTCTTTGTTTTCAGCCATCTCCTCAGTTGTGGTTTGAATATCGTCCTCTTGCTCGTTCTCTTTGTATCTTAAGTTTCGCCTTATTTCTCTTTGGTTTCTACGAACTGTACGATCGATCTCACTGTCAAAAAGTAATGGTCCTGCGGGTTTCTTCTAGTCAAAAACTATAACAACCTGCCAAAAAAAGGGAAAAAGAAGAATTAGTAATAAAAATTAGAATAAAATTTAAATTAAAGTAAAAGTAAATGGCTAAAGTAATAAAAATCGAGTGTTCCTAATATCCTAGTTCCCCGACAATGGCTCCAAAAACATGATACGTGATATTCGTGATAGGTTTTAAATATTTATAATGAATCGTTCTTGAAACTAACAATTATCACGATGAAGGCAAGTGTACCTATCAAACAATAGTAATATTCGTGACAGGTTTTAAATATTTATAATGAATCATTCTTGAAACTAACTATTATCACGATAAAGGCAAGTGTACCTATCGAACAGTAGTATAACTTTAGCAAGACCAGATTATCGAACCTAAAGGAACTAAAATTACTAGTAATGACTATCTTCTTATTATCTAGCCTAAGAATAATGGGGTTTGTTTTAACTAACTAATTAACTAAACTAAGAATTCGCAGAAAATAGAATTGGGGAATACTTTTGGAAAAATGATTGAATTAAGACAATACCTAAGGAAAAATCCACCTAGACTTCACTTGTTATTTGACTCTGAATCGGACGATTTATTTATTTGACTTGATCCGTAGAAATCCCTAAGTTATATTATTATCCCTCTTGAGACTAACAACGTCTAACCCTAGGTTGAATAATTGAAATCTCTTTCTAATTAACTCCCTAGGGTTGCATTAACTCGATCTATGGATCCCCTTATTAGGTTTCACCCTAATTCGGTAAAATCTTGTCACCCTATCTCTAGGCGCACAATCAACTCCGTTTAATTATGAAAAATGTACTCTTAGATAGGGTCTATTCCTCCTCTAAATAAGAGCTTAACTTGAATCAATATCCTAGAATATCAAAACAAGAATTAAGAACACATAATTAAGAACAGGTCAAATATTTATCATACAATTCAGATAATAATAACAAAATCTGTCTTAGGTTTCATTCCCCTTAGGTATTTAGGGGTTTTAGTTCATAACTAAAAATGTAAACATCTCAGAAGAATAATGAATACAAAACATAAAGAAAAACCCAAAACTCCTAAAGGGAAATTGAGGGGAGATCTTCAGTCTTGATGATGAATTCGGCTTCTGAGATGGATCAATCGACGTTCCTTGAGCAGTTCCCTACTTTCTCCTCTGTGTCCCCCCCTTTTTCTCCTCCTCTAGGGTGTATTTATAGGCTTTAGAATGCTTAAGAACCCTCAAAATTGGCCTTTTTCGAATTGGACTCAATTTGGGTTCGATAGGGACACACCCGTGTGACACGCCCGTGTGCGATTACTTGGCCGTGGTCAAGCCTGTTAAATAACCACGGACGTGTGGTCCACCCGTGTGAGTCGTGCTTCGAGTCTACCAAATTGACACGGTCGTGTGGCCCACCCGTATGAGGAGGTCCAGTCTATGTTGATTTCGTATGTTGGCCCATTTTCTCCGTTTTTGGCCTGTTTCTCGTTCCTTTCACTCTCCTATGCTCACCTGAGTATAAAATATGAAATTAAGGCATTAAAAGCATCGAGTTCACCAAATCTAAGGAAAAATCATTCATAAAATGTGCTAAGCATAGGATAGGAATATGTATAAATTAAAGTTTATCACGGTTGCTAAAAAGGGCCTCCCTAAAATCAAAGGAACGTTACTATCCTCTTCTATGTCTAGAACAACGAAATCAATTAGGAATATAAATTTTTCAATTTTATCGAGTACATCTTCAATAATCCCCCTAGAAAATCTGATTTTCTTATCGGCTAATTGAGTACTCATCCTAGTTTGTTTAGGTTTCCCAAGACCTAGTTGCTTAAACATTTTGTAAAGCATGACATTGATATAGCCCCTAAATCATCCAAAGCATTATTAACATCTAGGCTACCAATTAAACAGGGAATCGTAAAACTCCCTGGATCTTTTAATTTGTTGGCCAGCTTATTCTATAGTACGGCTAAGCAAACGGCATTTAGCTCCACATGCGATGCCTCATCCAACTTTCGCTTATTTGTTAAAAGCTCTTTTAAGAATTTGACTGCATTTGGCATCTACGAAAGAGCTTCAATAAATGGTAAGTTAATATTAACTTCTTTAATAATTTAAGGAATTTACCGAATTGTTCTTCTGTGCGGTCTTTCCTTGTCGCGTTTGGGTATGGCACACGAGGTTTGTATTCTTTACTTACCGGTTTCTGGTCATTGTGGTCCACCTCACCCTTACCGGTACTTACCATAGTTTCTTGCCTCGATTCTGGTTCAGGTGTAACTAACCCTTCCTCATCTTGAATGGTAATTACATTGATTTGCTCCCTTTGGTTAGATTTAGTGTTACTCGGCAGGCTACCTTGTGGTCATTCAGATATCAATTTAGCGAGCTGACCTATTTGAGTTTCGAGTCCTTGGATCGATGCTTGTTGATTCTTAAGTGTTGTCTCTGTGACAGCCCTAATTTGACCTTAGTCGAAAAGTGGTTTCGGGACCACAAAACCGAGTCACAAAAATAATTAAATGTTATATTTTGTGCTTATTATATGTGAAAGTGCATGTGTGAAAATTTCATGCTTTGATTTTTTCATTTGTAAGTGAAATTATTAAATAGGACTTATGTGAAAATTTTTTAAAATGTGATAGGTTAATTTGTAGTGGCCAAATAATTTATGGTGTAAAATAGGTGGATTTGCATGTCAAATTTCCCACTTTAATTTGTAGTGGCCAGCCATAACGATGATGATAAACAATATATGCATTTTAAATTAGCATTATAAAATTTAATGGCATTATTATTATAAAATAAAGATAAATAAAATAAAAAAATAAGGAAAAGGACAAAGCTTGTTCATCTTTGCTTTTCATAGTCGAAATTAGGAGAGGAAAAAAGCTCAAGCAACATTCGGTCATTTACTACATGATTCAAAGGTATTTTCCATGTATTTTCTTGATATTATTGCGCAATTAGAATGGTTAAAGCATTGCTTAGTTAACCCATGTTTAAATTTTGAAAATTTTTGTGTTGTGAGCATTCGGTCATGAATTGAATTGAAGGAAATGGTTGTTGTTTCATGTTCTTTTTATAAGTAATGGTAGACAGGTGAAGTTTGAGCTAGTTAAATGTTCATATAGGTGGTTTAGATGATAAGGAAAATCGGCTTGTGTGTATGTGTAGTTGCTGAATGTGAATTTAGATAACATTTGAGTAATGTGTGTTTTAAAATGATGGAATGGAGATTTAAGCTTGATAAAATTTTGTTAAGAATGAATGAAAGAAATATATGTATTCGGCTATGAATGATTAGATAATAAATTGGTGTGGATGCTTTGATGGTATATGCACAATTATAAGTTGAATTTAAAGCTTGTTAAATTTGTCCTTATCATTGCCGAATGAGTTTCATAGTTAAAGAAAATTATTAAAGTACTTAGTTAATTGATACTAGGTTAATGGTGTGTGTATAAATTATTTAAAATATAAACTTTGTATAAGTATTAAAGTTTGTAGATGAATTCGGCCTTAGGAGAAATTTTGGTATAAAATGCTTGAATGTTAAATAGGTTATTGCTTTAATGACCGAATGTGCCAAAGGCTAATGCATGGACTAGTTGATCAATATGTGTTAAAAGGGAAACGTAAATAAATACCTATTTGATGAGCTATATATATATATATATTCGGCTATATGGTAAAGATATGTATATGAAAATATGATAAGCCATATGAGTTTTGTGTTTGTGTATGTGAACTAAGCATACAATGAATATTCGGCTATGAAGGTTATAGGTTAAGTCATAGGAATTTTGGTAATGTACATGTTCGGTCATTAGGGTTATATGTACTTTGGCTAAGTGAGTTATGTGTTAAGGTAAGTTACTTATTTGATATATGTATTCGGTCATAAAGGTGTACATGAGGAAATGTTAAATTAATTGTATTAAATTGCTTAATGTGATTAAAAATGTGTATGACCATTTTGTATTTGAGCTAAAAGTAGCTATATGACCTATTAAATTTCTTGTCATATTCGGCCATAAGCTAGCATGATGGGACTTTAATAAGTTAAATTTTGTTTGAATTAGTTCAAGAGCATAGAGAACTAAGGTTGGACAGGGGAAAAGAGAAAGTAGTTGAATAGCCGATCCGAGACTGTTCGAAAATATTCAAGGTAAGTTTTAAGTAGTTAAATATAAATAATATTCGATAATGACATGACAGATTATGATAATTAAGTATTACTTGTCATATATGTATATGGCCGAATGGCAATTGTAATGGAAGTAAAATGTGATATGCTTTTATGATCAAATGATAGTGTTAGATGAATATGAGTAAGATGTTATGTGTAAACTATCAAATGATAAATGTGAGTGATGGAATGCAATAAAAGTGAATAAAATGTAAGATGATATATTCGAATGATGCTTGTAGGATGATATATTCGAATGATGCTTGTACCTAATTTGGTGTGATTGTGTTATATGAAACTTGTTGATTTGAATATCGTACAGTACTATTCGGGCCTTTGAGCCTAGCAGGCTATGATGCCGGTGAGATACTATTCGGGCCTTTGAGCCTAGCAGGCTATAATGCCAGTGAGATACTATTCGGGCCTTTGAGCCTAGCAGGCTATAATACCGGTGAGATACTATTCGGGCCTTCGAGCCTAGCAAGCTATAATGTCGGTGAAATGATATCAAGCTTCGAGCCTAGCAGGAGAAATGCCGGTGAATGAATTCGGGTTTAAAACCTAGCAGGCTGAATGTCGGTGATTTGATAAAAGTCTAAGACTAAGATACCTCGTGTTAGAATGACAAATGAATACATTCAATATGTTAAGTTGGCCAGGTACGTATTATGTACTTATATGTGAGTATGATTTGAATTGAATCATAAGTGTATAATGTGATACATATGTGAATAAATGTTATATCTATATCTATGATCATGATACATTCGGTCAATGTGTGAAAGTATGAGAAAGTATTTTATTTATTTATGATATATGAATTCAGATTAAGTGAAATAAGAATGCTAAATGTGCATTATGTGCTTGTGTATATTCGGCCAAATGGTAATATATTTAGAAAATGGCCTATTGAGAAATTGAATAATTGATGTATAATTGAGTTTATTTGTTTGCATTGCTTAAAACTTACTAAGCTTATGAAAGCTTACTCTGTTTGTTACTTTTCTCTGTTTTATAGATTGTTGACTTCAGTCACCTGCTCGGGGAGGGATTGTCAGCAACTCGTCACATTATCTATCATTTTGGTACTACTATGTTTTGGAGCTAGTATGGCATGTATAGAATAGACTTAAGTGAATGATATTTTGAGATGTTGTTGTATATAAGCCATGCGAATATGGCAACTTTTGAATGTCGATATAAGTCTGAATTTCGATCTTTGATTGCGTTTGACTATGCATATAATTGCTAATGAAATTATGTAAATGTGAATGTACAAATGTAGTGTTTTGGATTGGTAACTCTTCATAACCCTCTCCGGCGACGGATACGGGTTATATAGGTGTGACAGTCTCGATATTCTAAAAATGAGTTTTTGACACCGAGATGAGTTTTGTTAGCATTTCCTCAAGGTTCGGCCTTTTCTCTTGTTGGTAGGGTGGTTGTTGGAAGCCTGGAAGTGGTGGTCTCTGATTCCCTTGGCCTCCCCATGAGAAATTTGGGTGGTTCCTCCAACTTGCATTGTAAGTATTATTATAAGGATTATTTTGAGATCGAGGATTATTACCCATGTAATTTAACTGCTCGTTCTCCATGTTGTGGCCATACGGTGGGTATTCTGAATTGCTTGATCCACCTCTACTTGCTTCACACTGCATTACTGGGTAAACTTGTGAAGAATCAAGAAAACCGTCAATTTTTTTATTCAAAAGCTCTACCTGATTGGAGAGCGTGGTGACTGAATCGACGTTAAAAACGTCGACTGCTTTTGTTGGCTTTGTCCTCATGACTTGCCACTGATAATTATTCAGTGACATCTCTTCTATAAATTCATAAGCATCCTCAGGTGTCTTATTATTGATAGTTCTGCCAGCGGCTGCGTCAATCATCTGTTGAGTCGAAGGATTCAAGCCATCATGAAACGTTTGAACATGTAGCTCGAGTGGTAACCCATGATAAGGGCATCTTCACAAAAGGTCCTTGTATCTCTCCCATGCATCGTAGAGTGTTTCTAAATCCATCTGCACAAAAGAGGAGATATCATTACGTAATTTAGCTGTTTTAGCTGGCGAAAAATACTTTAATAAAAACTTTTCGGTTATTTGTTCCCAAGTAGTGATTGACCCTCGTGGTAACGAGTTCAACCACTCTTTAGCCTTATTCCTCAACGAAAAGGGAAACAACCGAAGGCGGATGGCATCATCAGAAACGCCATTGATTTTAAAAGTGTCGCAAAATTCTAAAAAAATTGCCAAGTAAGAGTTGGGATCCTCGTCCTGCAAACCATCAAACTGAACAAACTATTGGATCATTTGAATGGTGTTAGGTTTCAGTTCAAAATTATTGGCAGCAACAGCAGGCCTAACTATGCTTGATTCAGTTCCTGTTAAAGAAGGTTTAGCATAATCATACATAATACGTGGAGCAGGATTCTGATTAGCAGCAATTGCAGGAGGTAGCGGATTTTCTTGGTTTTTAGCCATCTCCTCGGTTGTGGTTGAAATATTGTCCTCTTGCTCTTCCTCTGTGTATCTTAAGCTTCGCCTTATTTCTCTTTGGTTTCTGTGAATTGTGTGATTGATCTCACAATCAAATAGTAATGGTCCCGAAGGGTTTCTTCTAGTCATACACTATAAAAACCTGGCAGGAACGAATAAAAGAAAAAATTAGAAAAGAAAATAAAAATTTAAATTGCAAATAAAATAGAATGGCTAAAGTAATAAAAATTGAGTGTTCCTAATATCCTAGTTCCCCGGTAGCGGTGCCAAAAACTTGATACGTGATATTCGCAATAGGTTTTAAAAATTTATAATTAATCGTTCTTGAAACTAACTATTATCACAATGAAGGAAAGTGTACCTATCGAACAATAGTATAGCTTTAGCAAGACCGGATTGTCGAACCCAAAGGAACCAAGAGTACTAGTAACTACTTCCTTTTTATTATCTAGCCTAAAAATTAAGGGATTTGTTTATCTAAACTATTTAACTAAACTAAAGGTGCACAGAGAGAAATTTGGGAAAAAGCTTTTGGGAAAACTCGATTGATTAAGACAATACCTAAGGAAAAATCTACCTAGATTCACTTGTTATTTGACTTTGAACCAGACGATTTATTCATTTGACTTGATCCGTAGAAATCCCTAAGTTATATTATTATCTCTCTCGAGACTAATAACGTCTAACCCTAGGTTGATTAATTGAAATCTCTTTCTAATTAATGCCCTAGTATTGCATTAACTCGATCTATGGATCCACTTATTAGGTTTCACCCTAATCCGACAAAATCTTATCACCCTATCTCTAGGCGTGCAATCAACTCTGTTTAATTATGACAAATTTACTTTTAGACAGGGTCTCTTCCTCCTCTGAATAAGAGCATTAACTTGAATCAATATTCTGGAATATTAAAACAAGAATTAAGAACACATAATTAAGAACAAGTCAAATATTTATTATACAATTCAGATAATAATAACAAGATCTGTCTTAGGTTTCATTCCCCTTAGGTATTTAGGGGGTTTAGTTCATAATTATAAAAGAAAACATCTCAGAAGAATAATGAATACAAAACCTAAAGAAAACCCAAAACCCCTGAATGGAAATTGAAGGGAGATCTTCAGTCTTGATGATGAATCTGACTTCTGAGATAGACCAATCGGCTTCCCTTGAGTAATTCATTACCTCTTACTCCATGTCCCCCTTCTAAGTGCCTCCTCAGGTGTTTAAATAGGCTTTAGAATGCCTAAGAGCCCTAAAAATTGGCCTTTTCCGAATAGGACTATACTTGGACTCGACAGGGACACGCCCGTGTGACATGCCCGTGTGCGATTAGTCTAGCCCGTGGTCAAGGCTATTGAATAGGCACGGGCGTGTAGTCTACCCATGTAAGTAGTGCTTCGATCTTGCCAAATGGACACGTCCGTGTGACACTCCCGTATGAGAAATTCCAGGCCGTGTTGATTTCTCATGTGGGTCCATTTTTTCCGTTTTCAGCCCGTTTCTCACTTTTTTTACTCTCCTATGCTCACCTCAGTATAAAACGTGAAATTAAAGAATTAGGAGCATTGAATTCACCAAGTCTAAGGAGAAATCATCCATAAATGAGCTAAGCATGGGAGAAAAATATGTATAAATTACAGTTTATCAACAATATTTGATAAGTAATAGTCAACAAATTGAAATTCATTTAACAACCGATTTTTTTCTTCCATTTGAATTCATTTCAATAATTCTTTTAGTTGCTTTGCTAGGTGCAATTGTTGTGGCTTGTTAATAATAAATCTTTCTAACTAGGAATAGCAAGCAATTAAAATTAAACCTTTTTCTATTTTTTGTCTTATCATATCAATTTTCTTTGAATTCTATTTGAATATTACTCATGTACAAAATAGAAATTCGTTTATTCAATATATTTTCAATAGATTCTTTTTTTTTTTTGGTTAAATTCTAGTCAATCAAATCTATTGAATTATTATTCATATTAGTAATGAATCAAAATTGACAAGGACTTGTCTAATGATGCTTGAACATTTACTTGTTTTTTGGGTGCCTATTTTCTCTACTCGTACTTATGGATTGAAACGAGCCGAAATATGGTTAGGGTTATTATGTGTCTTGAACTTATACTAAATGTGATTAACATAAATTCTGTAATATTTTCTGAATTCTTTTATAGTTGGCAATTAAAAGGAAATATTTTCTCAATTTTTGTTATAATTATTGTTCTTGTTGAAGTAGCTATTGGAATAACTATTATGTCCTTAATTTATCATAAAAAAAAATCAACGCATATCAATCAATCAATTTTGTAGAATAAGTAATATTAATGATATTAAATTATAATATTCACCAATTTGAATTAGTATGTGCTTTGATATGGTCTGCATGTTTTTAATGCCCATTTTCAAGTATGTTTGATGCTTTCTTTGTAAGAAGTGTTTTAGTATCTGTCTGGAGTGTTTTTAACTTAAAATTTTGATCCCCTAGTTCAAGGTTTCAATACCTTGCTTATAGGTCTTGAAACAATTAAGTCATAGTTCAATTTTGCCTTAAGGGTCCAAGGAATCGATACCTAGCTCAATTGTTGCTGAACAACTGAGTGATAAGGGATCAGACCAAGATCATATTAAAGTTGTTCGACTCGAGAAAGATTCAAATTTGACCTGAAAGAAGAAACAAAATTGTCCCCTTTGAAGAGCAAAGCTTCAATAAAAAAAAAAGCTTCAGGAAACAGTTCATCCAGTTACAGATCAGAGTCATACAGACGGATAACAGATCAAGGCATAATCAGATGCAGAATAGAACAAAGCAGATGTAGTTACTTAATACCAACCGTTACACACCATCTCCGACCAACCCGACACACCAAATAGGGTATTTATTACTTATCCAACTCTACACACTACTCGGAGTCGATCCGACACGTTTCAGAGATTATAGGCTAGCTGCCAGATTAGCATATGGATTCAAAGGATTTAACCACTGATTCAGAATAGAATACTTCCTCCTGATTCAATTCTCATCCAATGCATATACATACTTCACATAACAATTAATATAGAGTTCTATACGAATATTAAATATACTCATACTAGTATACAATAGATCAATTCTAGTAATTTTAGTCAAACACAATGCACACATTGATAATCAGTAGTTAAGTTCCAAATCATATAATATCAGTTTATGCAGTTAAATTCAGTTCAAATGACCTCACAGAAGGCTTGTATTCAGTTTGAGCGATGCTTGAAATATGGCGAAATTTTGCAATCTGACCCACCCACTCATGTGGTCTCACATGGCCTGGGTAGCTACCCCATACGACCCCACATGGCCTGGCACATGCTCGTGTGTCTTACATGGCCTAACACACGGTCATGTCCTCCGCCCATGTGATCATTATTTTGTAATCAGAGAGTTACATGGTCTGGACATACGCCCGTGTCCTTGGCCCATGTGATCTTATTTTGTTATTAGTGAGTTACATGTCCTAGACACACATTCATGTCCTTGACCCGTGTGATCCTACACTAACATGGCCACACACGGTCTGGACACACGCCTGTGTCTTTTGCCCATGTGGCTCTTACTTGGTAGACAGTGAGTTACACGGTCATGTAGCTCACACGATTATGTTTCTTGGCATCCAAAATTTGTAAAAACTCGAGTTTTCAGTACACACTTGAAGAAATTTTGATGCGGAAACAACACAAAGAAAATCCAAAGCCTAGATTAGCAAAAATAAAAAAGTAATCAATTAACTAAAACCATGAATTTCACATAATCAACACCTTTAGCACTATGTCAAAACTTTTATCAATAATTTTATCAATAATCGCATTCTCGATAATTACATTTAAAAGCATCACATAGAAAAACACCAAAACTACCCAGCTGTAGTGGTGCGGTTAAACGCATTCATAATTCACTACGAAATTGTAATTGCATTAACAATATGTGGGAACAACTTGGATTGGACGTTGAGTGTGAGAAACTTGGTGAAGTTGGAGATTGGGTTAGTAGAATCTGTAAGGATGAAGGAAATTGAAGGATGGTACTTGTTGTGCCCACTATCTTAAGCTAGATGGGGAAGAAACGATGAATTGCACAATGGGAAGAGAAGATCAACACAAGATACTTGTCACTTTGTGAGGAACAATTGGAATGCATAAGACCAAACACTAGCTTAAGACCGGGATTTAGTCGAATGAGGGATGTTTCACCACTAGGTACGGTAATTTTGATGCTGCCTTTAATAATGTTTATAAGAGTGGAAAAGATCAGCGTTATTGTTTGGTAACCTTTATATTGGTACGTCTCATGCAGCTAGTAAGGATCTAAAATGGGTGTTTGAATTAGCTATCGGAGTGTATATTTGGATGGAGATGCCCTTCAATTCGTTAAGTTAATGAGCATGTATAAAATATAACTACACTATAACAATAAATTGTCAACAAGTTATTTTAAAATAGGATCAACAAAACAAAAAATTAAATGACATAATGGTAACTCAAAACTTCTTTTATTATATTACATTATCCTTGCTTTAAAGTAAATAAATATATGCTTTTATAACAATTTAAATATTTAAATTATACCTTTTTTTATTTTAGTATCCAATATTTATTTTTGTCATAAGTGATGCTTAAATTATTTTTTCCCAAATTGATATCTCTATTATTCAAACCATTAAGTGTATCTAAAAAGGTATAACCATAAATTAGTACCTAAACTATGTTTTCCTTTTTACATTTTGATATCTAAGCATTTTTTAGGTCACAAGTGGTATATAAACTATTTTTTCTCAAGTTAATACCTCTATTAGTTTAATTGTTAGCCAAACCATTAAGTGTATTTAAAAAAAATGACCAATTAAAATTGCAACATGACAAAAATAGACAAAAATATTATTCTTTTTACATATATTCTTTTAATTTATATTTTCTTTCTTTCGTTTTCCTCTCATCTAAGGCTTTTTATACAATTGTGAGCATTTTGGGTTTCATGGTTTTGATTAAGATTTTCAGAATTGGATAATGGTCGAACCGATCAGACCACCAATTTTTAATTTATCCAGTTCAATCAAATAAATTATTAAAAATTTTATAAAAATAAAAATATATTTAAAAATAGAGAAAAACCTATTCAACTATTGTTTTAGTGGGTTAAGCCTATAAAAGAAATAAAGTTTTAAAAACACTAAAAACTCTTGAGATTATATAAATAGATCGAATACTTATCTTAAAAATAGATCGAATACCCCATGCCCACGTTTTAGGATCGATTGTAAAAAGTGTCTGTTGCAGTGATTTAATCCTATTAATGATGTGTAAGTCGTACAAAAAATTGATTGGAAAATATATATAAAATAATTTATAATATATAATTTAAAATAACATTAAAATGTAAAACTAAAATTAAAATTTAAAAACAAACTAAGAATAAATCTTTGCCCAAGTGTCAACTATTCATATTTTTTTTACATAATATTTAAAATTACTTAAAGTTCTTACCTAACCTATAAATAAGATGATAATAATCTTAAATACGCTCAAATTTTCGTTCTCCTATATTAACAATAATACTTATACCAATTGAGATGAGACTCAATCAGCAGTAATAAAATTTTAACTTTATCAACATAAATAATACTTTTAAATCTCATCATATATAAATTAATTATTTAATTTTTTAAAATTAAAATAACTTCAAATTATAAAACCATACATAAACAATTAATGATAATAAAAAATCTCAAATGAGAGGCTCTCATAATTTCCAGTTGGTCTTTCACATTAATAGCCTCATTTATGCAGAAGAAGCTTACTGACTAACAAGTAACCAACATATTAATTTAATTCATTTATGAGGGAAGAATAGAAATGTAACGCTTGAGATTGATAATTTAGGTATCATAATTTATTTCATCCTTCAATCTTAATATATATATATATATATATATATATATATATTTAAAAAAATCTCTTTTAACCCTTAAACATGCTATATTTATTAAATCACACTAAAATTAATAGAAAATTTATCGTCTATTAATTTTATTAACGTAATATACATGTAGATTATCACATGGATCCATAAGCAAATAATTAATTTTAAAAATTTAAAAGGTTCGAAAAAATAAAATTATTAAAACTTATAAAAATCGTGAAAATATTTTTAAATATTTTAAAATTTTAAAAATTAATTAATTACTAACATGTCATACACATTAACTATCATATAAATGTCATGTCAACAAAGTTAATAAATATTAATTTTTTCCATCTATTTTGAGATAATTTGATAATTAATGGTTAAATGAGACAAAAATTAAATAAATAATAAAAATTATTTTTTTATAAAATTAAAAGTATACTGATAATTTAAGACTTATTTTTGCAATATGCTAAATGCAATTTATTCTGGTACTTTTGCATAAAAATGATACTAGAAGCTTCTAGTCAATTGTTTTCTACCACATGTCTTTGATAATATCATTATTTAAATTTTTTAATAATATATTTAAATATAAAAAGTACAAAAGAATAGTAAAATTACAAAAGCAATTAAGTCCTTAATCCAAATCCAATTAAGCCCTTCAAATCATAAATTGTAATTTTACTTTTCCATCAAATCCCAATAATGAGAATGTAATTGATGTGGCAGCTGATTTGAAAAAGTGATAATGTTAGAAGGTTTAATTTAATTTTTTAATTATTTTATGATCCATTTTTGTCTTTAAAACTAAAGTTCTGTTTGTTTGTCAGTAAAATGTTTTCAGAAAAATTATTTATTTTTCTGGAAATAATTTACTTTTCTGGTGTTTAGATGAATCTGTGTAAAATATTTTCTGTTGTTTGGCAGATTTCCTGAAAATATTTTTGAAAAAGCTATTTTTACATATATTAATAAATTTATATATATATTAATAAATTTATATTTTAAATTATTTTACATATATTGCAATGATTTATTTATAAATAATAAATTAAATTAAATTAAATATATAATAAATTAAAAATAACTAAAATCAAATAAATTATTTCTAATTGTGTTATAAAAAAATTAAACAATGATTGAATAATTATAAATTAATTTTCAAACCACAATTAATATTAAATGCTTTCAGCACTAGAATCCTGAAAAATGAATGTAACACCCCATACCCGAGACCGTTTCCGGAGTCGAACACGAGGTGTTAACGGACTTAATTCATTAATTAAACAGCTCATACAATTCATTTTAAAATTTCCAGACAAGCTGGCTAACTGCATCACAGTCGCTTTAAAAATCATATCTCGAGTTACGAAACTCGAAATCCAATTCCGTAAATTTTTCCTGAAACTAGACTCATATATATATCTACTGATTTTTTTCTAGAATTTTTGGCTGGGCCAATTAGTACAGTTTATTAGTTAAAGTCTCCCCTATTTCAGGGTTCAACTACTCTGACCTCTGTGTATTACGAATCAGATATCTCCATATACAGACCTTCAATGACTATGATGTTTGTCTCTAATAAAACTAGACTCAATAAGGAATCTGTACATATAAAGCGCGACTTCTAATTATCTTTATAAAATTTATGGTGAATTTCCAAAGTCATAACAGGGGATCCAGAAATCGCTCTGGCCCTGTTTCACAAAAATTTAAACATCTCATAAAATATAGCTCATATACCTCTTTCGCTTATTCCATATGAAAATAGACTCATCAAGCTTCGATTCCATAACTTATTCATTATTTAATTCCATTTCTACTATTTTTAGTGATTTTTCAAACTCACGTCACTGCTGCTGTCTGAATCTATTTTATGGTAAATTTTACCTATTTCATGGTTTCCATGGATTAGCTAGCAATTTGACATACATAATACCAAATATGATCATGATTAGCCATTCCAATGGCTAATCATTACCAAGCATTTCTATTTCCATACCACTCAATAACCATATCATAAGACCATACATATAAAATGATTATAATGCTATACATGCCATACTCAAAATATACAAGCCATTATGCCAAGATGGTATACGGATAGTGTGAGCGTGCCTCCGACCGCTTCCGATTTCCGAGCTGGCTTGTCAACACTACAAGGAATGAAAAGGAGGAGTAAGCATAAATGCTTAGTAAGCTCACATGCAAATAGCAAGTAACATAACCATATAAGCAAACATAAAACATCATTTGCATAATCATCACCAAGACATTCATATCACCTTTTCATTTATCATCTTACCATATTGTTGTTATATCGAGTTTTCAACCCGAGGGTTAAGTACATACCTGCTCAAAGTATCCATTTCACAACACTTACCAATACGTCCCTTTCATCTTGAGTATTCCTCCATTTGAGTAGAACTTTACCCGTTGAACACATCTGAATATAATTCGGATACATGGAAAGTTTGCACATAAGTGCCACATATGTAGCCAAGCTACCATGTAACCCGCCCATAAGTGAACTCGGACTCAACTCAACGAGCTCGGGCGTTTGCATCCATAAGTGAACTCGGACTCAACTCAACGAGTTCGGATGCCTAGTTACATCTCACGAACTCGGACTCAACTCAACGAGTTCGGACATTCGCATCCATAAGTGAACTCGGACTCAACTCAACGAGCTCGGATGCCCAAATATCCCAGTGACATGTCACTTGTATCCTAATCCATTCCTGAGGTTCAACGGGACCTTTTTCCCAATCATGTGTCTCAACCATCTTCTACGGAATGCCGATACCGATACTCGGTAGTATTTCACATTTTCCAAGTATATCACATAATTTGACATATTATCAAACAATTATCACAAGTATAATATTTCATAATAATTATCATATCATTTAAAAACATTAAAACATTTAAAATAATAACTATGTTACCAACATTTACATATGAACTTACCTCGTATGCGAAAATGGCTATTTTACCATTTCGTCCACAACTTGGTATTTTCCCCATTTTAGCCCAATTTCAGTTTTCCTTGCTCTATCATTTAAAATATAGTCTAATTAGGACTCACATTATTCAAATTGACCCAAAATCATATTTTGGAAAAATTACAATTTTGCCCCTAAACTTTTGCATATTTACACTTTTGCCCCAAAGCTCGTAAATTAAAATTCAGCCTATTTTCTTATGTTTTATGACATGCTGATCATTTTTCCTTCTATGGCAACATCAAATTCTCACTCTAACATGTACTTATGACTATTAGGTATTTTTACCGATTAAGCCCTTTTGCTCGTTTTCACTTAAAACCGAGTAGCACAAGTTGTCTAACATAATTTAAAACCTCACATTCTATCATAAAACACCAAAATACACAAATTTCACCTATGGGTATTTTTCCAAATATAAACCCTAAGTTAAATTATTGCTAGCATAAGCTAAATCGAGCTACCGGACTCCAAAACGTAAAAATCATTAAAAACGAGGCTAGAACGGACTTACAATCGAGCTTGGAAGCTTGAAAACCCTAGCCATGGTTTCTCCTTGCTATATTCGGCCATGGGGTTGAAGATGAGCAAAATTGGCTTTTAATTTTGTATTTTAATTCATTTTACCCTAAATGACCAAAATGCCCTTACTACTAAACTTTCCAAAATTCCTTCCATGTCCTAATTTTTGTCCATAGACTTAGAAATTGGTAAAATTACTCTTTAAGGACCTCTAATTAATAATCTAATTCAATTTTATGCAAAATACTTCTAGAACACAAGTTTTGCAATTTATTCAATTTAGTCCCAAATTTCAAATTAAGCACTTTATGCATAAAATTTCTTCACGAAATTTTCACACAATCATGCAATCATATCATAGACCTTAAAATAATCATAAAATAATTATTTCTATCTAGGATTTTGTGGTCACGAAACCACTATTCCGACTAGGCCCAAAATCGGATATTACAACTCTCCCCCTTCGTGGATTTTCGTCCCGAAAATCTTACCGAAAAGTGGTCTTCACTTTTAATCTCATATTTGGTGCCAAGAACTTGCACTTAGACTGTACCTCCAATACATCTCTTCAATTTCTCATATGATCTAAAAGCTTACGCCTCAACTCTCAACTGTTCTTAAATTTTCAACCCTTCTTAATTTCCCATGATATCATGACATAAAACCCGGATCTCAACTTGATTTAATGGAGACCGGAATTCCAAGAAATCCGACAATTAAAGAGACCTGAAATTCCATGAATCTGATGAGTAGGAATTCATTCAATACGATGTGATTTATAGATCTCGCCAAACATTTAACAATAGGATACATCCCATTTTCCTTTTTCCGCCATAGAAATAATTCTGATATGGCCTCAAGAATAATCCTTCTCATTTCCATCCCAATATCAACATTGACAAGGATAATTTTGATAGATCCCAATGCTCGGCTTTAACCCCTTTAACAACTCCGATTTTATGTAACATCGGATGCTCTAAACTATCACATTACCTCACTGTCTTGAAACACATCACAATTCATACAACAATACATTACTGAAAGTCAGGAAGTCATTGCTCAATGTAGACTAGTCTAGTTCAGACGCTTCGGTTACCAATATTCTCATCTATCCGAACTCTGTCAACATGTAATAAACTTTTCAGCTTTCACAAGATGGAAACCTTATCATTCGTAGTGACTTAAACTAATATTCAACTCTTTCTATTAAATATAGACTTCTCGTTCAAACTATTTACTCTTTGATCTGTACAAAATGAAATTCTATTATCAAACTTGGGA
Organism: Gossypium arboreum; assembly: GCF_025698485.1. Taxonomy (NCBI): domain Eukaryota; kingdom Viridiplantae; phylum Streptophyta; class Magnoliopsida; order Malvales; family Malvaceae; genus Gossypium; species Gossypium arboreum. The sequence goes on from NC_069081.1 coordinate 12,656,869, forward strand.
AAAATAATCCTGACATAATTGTCACATGAAATCTTTCAAATAAATAATTTACCATACCGACTAAAACTCGCGCTTTTATCACCTATGCCTTTACTGATGTCAAATCCTTACATAGAAATTAGAAAAAATCCCAATACTAAAATCACCACATTACCAAGATCAAATTAGAAGTATAGTCATATTTGACATGATTATCACGAGCTGAAGAATGTACTTCGAACATGAGTCGTAATTGACAAATTATGGAACAAAGATAACAAGAAAACCGAATAAAGAAATCCAAGATAGAGAAACCCGGAATAAAGAAATCCAGAATAAAGAGATCCAGGATAAAGAAACCCAAGATACGATACTATTTGGAGAATCGAAAACCAAATTCATAGAGAAAATACGAATACTCGATAATTCTTCAAAGAAAGAAAGTCCAAAAGAAAACATCATTTAATCCCACTGAAATCAAATATAACAAGATCAATATATCTTCCCATACATATATATCAGATGAAGCATCAAGTAGAAGAAACAGAATCATAATATCATATGAATTCTCTCATCAATTCTTATCGATTTAAATGAAATAGAATACCCGATAAAATAGAGCAATATAAATTATAAACCAATCAGGACTACCAATGCTTTCATCCAACACCGAATTAGAAGACATTCCCATATAACAAGAATTTCTTCGAAGATCAATAGCCATAGAAATATTTCGAGAACGGGTGAACACATAGAACATCTCAAAAGAGACGCTAAATCTGTCCGGTCATAATCTGTCACACTCGGATAATTCACATTTGAAATATCATTTCCCAACTAGTTCTGCCGTCACAAATTTTATATTAAACCATTCACTAAAAAGGCCAATTCTGAATAAATTTCGATTTACACTTTTCTCGACCTTGCACTTGAGTAATTCGATTTACCAAGGAGAATTCCTTTTCTAACTAGGACAAGGCATAACTCCAATAATTTTTACGTCAATCCGATACTTTTCGGCTCGACTTTACTTATCAGCTCATTTTCAATCTCGGATCATACTTATAATTATTCTATCACTGAACTCTTTGGGTTCTCAACCAAAACTTATTCAATACAAATCTCATGAAATTCCATTATAAGTACCACTTTGGTAAGGGGAGGGTTGTAGGACCTCGACTCGACTTTCTTATACATACACATATGACACAACTTCCATCATCATAGTAACATCATCAAAATCATGTCATTCATTCATGTTGGCTTACACCAATTTTCCTATTGTCCCATTTAGACAATATACTTATGCATACATTCTATGTTTTCTAGACAGCTTTACTTATCTATTCAATTAATTAAATTAATTCATGCTCATGACATTATATAAGGCCAAACAAACATAGATATTTGCATCACTATCACAACTTTCATTTCGTGCATCATCATGTACATATCATTACAATCATATAATTCAGTCCAACAATTTAACATAGATAAGTTCATTTCATTATAATCCTTTACCTCATAAAATTATATACCATTAACATTCATCAACATTCGACATCCAATCAAGACAAGGACATTTTCATTCGTATCATAATATTATGATCTTTATTCATACCTCTACTACTTTCTATTTATTCCGTTCATCTTATCAAGTAAGCCACATACACTACATCATATGAGCATTAAGCAAATATGAATATTTATCACAACATGAACTTTCATCTCACATATTATCACATATGTATCATAAACCTTTATTCATACTTTTCTGAACCGAGACTTATCATAATCATAATTTTACTCAAATACCTTTACTTAACATTGAACATGCTTGGCGCAGCTCGGTTGGAGAGTACCCTGTCTAAATAAGACGGTACTTATACGCGTCGGAAGACATCACACTATCACAGATCAGTAGCATGTATAGCTAAACTTTTACACATGCTAGGTTAGTCCGAGAACTGACTAAACCTGCTCTGATACCACTAAATGTAACACCCCGTACCCGAGACCGTTTCCGGAGTCGAACACGAGGTGTTAACGGACTTAATTCATTAATTAAACAGCTCATACAATTCATTTTAAAATTTCCAGACAAGCTGGCTAACTGCATCACAGTCGCTTTAAAAATCATATCTCGAGTTACGAAACTCGAAATCCAATTCCGTAAATTTTTCCTGAAACTAGACTCATATATATATCTACTGATTTTTTTCTAGAATTTTTGGCTGGGCCAATTAGTACAGTTTATTAGTTAAAGTCTCCCCTATTTCAGGGTTCAACTACTCTGACCTCTGTGTATTACGAATCAGATATCTCCATATACAGACCTTCAATGACTATGATGTTTGTCTCTAATAAAACTAGACTCAATAAGGAATCTGTACATATAAAGCGCGACTTCTAATTATCTTTATAAAATTTATGGTGAATTTCCAAAGTCATAACAGGGGATCCAGAAATCGCTCTGGCCCTGTTTCACAAAAATTTAAACATCTCATAAAATATAGCTCATATACCTCTTTCGCTTATTCCATATGAAAATAGACTCATCAAGCTTCGATTCCATAACTTATTCATTATTTAATTCCATTTCTACTATTTTTAGTGATTTTTCAAACTCACGTCACTGCTGCTGTCTGAATCTATTTTATGGTAAATTTTACCTATTTCATGGTTTCCATGGATTAGCTAGCAATTTGACATACATAATACCAAATATGATCATGATTAGCCATTCCAATGGCTAATCATTACCAAGCATTTCTATTTCCATACCACTCAATAACCATATCATAAGACCATACATATAAAATGATTATAATGCTATACATGCCATACTCAAAATATACAAGCCATTATGCCAAGATGGTATACGGATAGTGTGAGCGTGCCTCCGACCGCTTCCGATTTCGAGCTGGCTTGTCAACACTACAAGGAATGAAAAGGAGGAGTAAGCATAAATGCTTAGTAAGCTCACATGCAAATAGCAAGTAACATAACCATATAAGCAAACATAAAACATCATTTGCATAATCATCACCAAGACATTCATATCACCTTTTCATTTATCATCTTACCATATTGTTGTTATATCGAGTTTTCAACCCGAGGGTTAAGTACATACCGCTCAAAGTATCCATTTCACAACACTTACCAATACGTCCCTTTCATCTTGAGTATTCCTCCATTTGAGTAGAACTTTACCCGTTGAACACATCGGAATATAATTCGGATACATGGAAAGTTTGCACATAAGTGCCACATATGTAGCCAAGCTACCATGTAACCCGCCCATAAGTGAACTCAGACTCAACTCAACGAGCTCGGGCGTTTGCATCCATAAGTGAACTCGGACTCAACTCAACGAGTTCGGATGCCTAGTTACATCTCACGAACTCGGACTCAACTCAACGAGTTCGGATGCCTAGTTACATCTCACGAACTCGGACTCAACTCAACGAGTTCGGACATTCGCATCCATAAGTGAACTCGGACTCAACTCAACGAGCTCGGATGCCCAAATATCCCAGTGACATGTCACTTGTATCCTAATCCATTCCTGAGGTTCAACGGGACCTTTTTCCCAATCATGTGTCTCAACCATCTTCTACGGAATGCCGATACCGATACTCGGTAGTATTTCACATTTTCCAAGTATATCACATAATTTGACATATTATCAAACAATTATCACAAGTATAATATTTCATAATAATTATCATATCATTTAAAAACATTAAAACATTTAAAATAATAACTATGTTACCAACATTTACATATGAACTTACCTCGTATGCTAAAATGGCTATTTTTACCATTTCGTCCACAACTTGGTATTTTCCCATTTTAGCCCAATTTCAGTTTTCCTTGCTCTATCATTTAAAATATAGTCTAATTAGGACTCACATTATTCAAATTGACCCAAAATCATATTTTGGAAAAATTACAATTTTGCCCTAAACTTTTGCATATTTACACTTTTGCCCCAAAGCTCGTAAATTAAAATTCAGCCTATTTTCTTATGTTTTATGACATGCTGATCATTTTTCCTTCTATGGCAACATCAAATTCTCACTCTAACATGTACTTATGACTATTAGGTATTTTTACCGATTAAGCCCTTTGCTCGTTTTCACTTAAAACCGAGTAGCACAAGTTGTCTAACATAATTTAAAACCTCACATTCTATCATAAAACACCAAAATACACAAATTTCACCTATGGGTATTTTTCCAAATATAAACCCTAAGTTAAATTATTGCTAGCATAAGCTAAATCGAGCTACGGACTCCAAAAACGTAAAAATCATTAAAAACGAGGCTAGAACGGACTTACAATCGAGCTTGGAAGCTTGAAAACCCTAGCCATGGTTTCTCCTTGCTATATTCGGCCATGGGGTTGAAGATGAGCAAAATTGGCTTTTAATTTTGTATTTTAATTCATTTTACCCTAAATGACCAAAATGCCCTTACTACTAAACTTTCCAAAATTCCTTCCATGTCCTAATTTTTGTCCATAGACTTAGAAATTGGTAAAATTACTCTTTAAGGACCTCTAATTAATAATCTAATTCAATTTTATGCAAAATACTTCTAGAACACAAGTTTTGCAATTTATTCAATTTAGTCCCAAATTTCAAATTAAGCACTTTATGCATAAAATTTCTTCACGAAATTTTCACACAATCATGCAATCATATCATAGACCTTAAAATAATCATAAAATAATTATTTCTATCTAGGATTTTGTGGTCACGAAACCACTATTCCGACTAGGCCCAAAATCAGGATATTACAATGAATGAGTTTCATCTCCAACCGTATGTAGGGGTGTTCAATCGGTTAACCGGTCGGTTAACCGACCCGAAATAATATTAACCAAATTAACCGACCTTTTAAAATTTTTAACCGTTAACCGAACCAAAATATTTTTAAAAAAATTAACCGAACCTAAAATTTTTCGGTTAATTCGGTCGGTTAACCGAATTAACCAAAAATTATATGTTTTTTTTTAATTTTTGGTTAAAATAAGTATAAAATTAACCGAAAATTAACCGAATTACCCGAATTACCCGAATTGCCCGAATTAACCGAATTATTTGTATAAAATTATATTTTTTTTATTTTTAGTTTTAGTTTTAGATTTTTATTTTTATTTATTAAATTATTTGTAATTTTTATGATTGGGTTGGGTTGGGTACTAGAGTTAATATATATTAGATTGAGTATTTAGGTTTATGTTGGATTGAGTTTGAGTGAATAGTGAGCTATTTATATATTATAATTTTTTATTAATTTTTTTCGGTTAACCGACTGATTTCAAACCGAATTAACCGTTAACCGAAAACTTAAAAAAATTTTAACTAACCCCCAACCGAATTAATTCGGTTAACCGACCGATTAACCGAATTCGGACGGTTAATCAAATTTTTTCAGTTTTACCCGAATTTTGCACACCCCTAACCATATGTATCCAAATCCTTCAGCAATAACAAAGTTTATGCTACATCAGTCTTTTAAAGTAGCAAAAATGGCCATTTCATACATCAGTGCACGCCATTCAGGCTTTGGTGAAACTGCCGGATGCATACCATACTCAAGTGTGGCAGCTGTAAAACGCTGAGAGTGTTCTAAAGCACAAGTGCTCCTCCCCAAACTATTGCTCAATAACTTCACCTTGAACTGTAACACGAAGTGATCTGTGAATAGTTTCTGGTGGTTGAGATAATATAACAAGATGAGTTGGATCACCTCCTCTTCCAACAGTCCCACCACGACCATGGAACATTGTTAGCTTCATTCCAAATTTCTTAGCAACCTTTATAAGCTCCTCTTGAGCTTTGTATAATTTCCAGGCAGCAGAGAGACGCCCAACATCTTTACCTGAATCTGAATACCCAATCATAACTTCTTGCTTTCTATTGATCTGATTTCTGTACCAATCTACTGAGAAGAGCCGAGCCAAAGCAGTAGGTGCAGCCTCCAAATCTGCAAGCTTCTCAAATAGTGGAACAACTCTTAATGGTTGCTTCACATGGCATTCACGTTGCAGGAGCTCAACAGCAAAAACATCAGAAGGTGCAGTTGCCATTAAAATGATGTACGCTCCGAAGTTATCTGCTGGGAGCTCTACTAAGACATTGAATGTGTCTAAAACATCAACAATTTCTTCTGTTTTAGGAAGATCTGAACCAAACAGTGGACGCTTGCCACTTAGTTCAGATAATAGCCATTCCTGCATTTGTTCTTCAGACCACTCTCAGTAGGAACCAATTTCCAAGTGTTTGGTAATAGCATCTAAGACATCTGTATGACGGTCAGACTCTTGCCTAATGTCAAGTCTGACAAGTGAGAGCCCAAAGGTTGACACTTGCCTCAAGAAATTAAGAAGGCTTCCATCAGCAATTGGCCAGTCACCACAAGAGCAAAGTGATATATAACAAAGTTCAAGAGGTTCCAAGAACTGCATAAATTTTAAAACTTAATTAGTGCCAGGGTTAGTTAAGAAGAGGTTACTATAGAAAAAATATACACGTAATAAAATGCTATTTATGATCATAACAAAAATAGTTACTTAAGAGTGATGTAGAATGGTCTTTCAGAACCTAATTCAATAATTATTATTTTTGGTGGGGATTTTCCCATTCCTAATTACAACAATATAGTCAAAGAGGAAATTTACTATTCTCTGTGTTGTTCCGACTCTTCATTTTTGTCAAAGAACCTATGTTCAACACCTAAGCCCGATGCATATCAAGGCATGACTATGGCCCTCCAAGGATTCTTCAAGTACATGGAAAAAAATGAACATACCCTTGTTGGATGCATACCCGTAACAAACTCTTGAAAAGTGTAGAGTGACATATGGAAATCTCTATTTCACTTGTGAAAAGTAAGGATATTCCAAACTAATAATAAAACCATGATATAGGACAAAAAAAAAAGATACCTGCTCAATGTTGGTGAAAGTTGTTTCCTCCAGAATCTCAGACATACCATGAGATAATAATTGCCATGACCTTTCACGTGTTTGATACAGCTTGTCCCTAACATCACCAAGAATAACACGGTAGGGAGGGATTTGTTTCCAAAACTCTGCATCAAGAGTTACATCAATTAGAACTTAACCAACATAACAGATCATTGAACAAAATATATGTAGATACTACCATTTCCAAGTCACTTAGTCTAAATTCAATCTTTGAGCATGCTATATAACATACATTAAAGAAAAATCTTATCCCTTCATGGAGAATTGGCGAGGGAGAAAAAGTCTTTATACTTCAATTCAAAGTATATTCTGATAACAAGAACTTCAGTCCATTCTGCAAAGCTATTTAATCATGTAGAAAGTGCATAATCTAGATTCAGAATAAAATGAACACAAAACAAAAACTAGCGTGTATACCTATGCAGTGTTTAGCATCTCTCCTTAAGGATCTATGAAGTTCATCAGCACGAACACGAACCTCATCACTGCAACGCCACATGGACAACTGCAAAGACATCGACAAGAATTTGCCTAAAATAGGTCCTTTCAGAAAAGCTCTATAAAGCATGTTCGATGGATGAGCTTAATACCTCAGACATCAGATCCTCAATCTAGGAATAGTACAAATTGGCAGCCATCATTCTAGCCAACAAGCAAACATCCCTTGTGACCTCAGGAGTTACCCTTGGGTTGCCTGCATGATAAATCAAGAAAATGCTGAAACACTCCAAAAGATATTTGAGTAAAGAAACAAAGTAAGAACAAAAACATCTGTTTCCGGCTTTAGAGTTTTGAACTTCATGGTGTTCATTGTAGTTAATTAACAGTACAGAAAGCTACAATCCAACATTGATAACTAAGTTATAAAAAAATTTACCTTATCTCAGAAGGATATAGGCTTGTCAAAGAAACCATTTAGCACCAAAAGCACACACGATAGTCAAACAAGATAAACATCTTACCTCCCGATGCTTATAATTCTCTTCATCTTCTTCCTTATCACGAATTCTTCCAAGTTCCATTGCCTCTCTCTTAAATTCTAACTTCAACTCATCTAACGTTTGAGGGAAGGCATGGTAGTCAAACTGATTGTAAGATTGTAAATCAGATCCCCATTTCTCAGTATCCCATCCCTCAGTTCTATAAGCTCCCATGTTTCGATTATGACCATCGTAGGAATTAAATGAGTTGCCACATAAGGTAAACAGCCTGGGGATTTAGAGTGGCTCAAGCGACTTCTAGCTCCATCAGTACCATAAGCTTCATGAAATGAAGAGTATGGTAAGCACTTGATTCAAGTGCGCAAAGATCAGCTTTTAACTAGACACAATATCTTATATTCACAAAGTGCACCCATCCGTTGCAATCCACAAATGCTTTCAGTAATTGACACAATTCACAGTTGTGGATTAAATATGTCAACTGTGAAGTAAAACTAATAAAGGCCAGGTCGTTTACATGATAACCATTTCAGTTCAAAACAAAAGGCCAAATGGTTGTGGAACTATAAGTAATTTTATGAATAAATTTACCCTTGGAATCTTCTTTGTTTCATAAATTTCCAACAAAAATAAAGCTAAACTATAACTAGTTCTATGAACAAAGAAGAAATAAGATGAGAAAGAGAAACATAAAAAAAATCAACTGAGAAACAGGAGAAACGTAGAAAGAAATCAAGACTACCACGGACTTAGAGCAAAGTTGCTGAGATGCTTTTATAGATCACGAAAAAGCAAAGCAAGTTCCTCTTCTTCTGTTCAGCAGTCTTCACGCCTCAGTACCAGTAAAAAGGGAAAAGAGTGCAAAAACAAATTCGAACAAAAATCAAAACCGAGTAAATTTCAAGCAGGAGAAAAGGATTGAGAATTGAGGAATGAAATAACAATAAGCACTGTGATCGAATCTGTAATGAAGAAAAATGGGTTCATCAGAAAAGACAAACCAAAGTTAAACATTAGAAAAGACAACACCCTTTCCCCATATCAATTTTTTTCGTTCTTACCTTCGAGAGAGGAAGATGAATGCCAGTGTAGATTTTGACAACGAAAGACGAAGATAGGTAACAGCTTTGATGAACGCTAGTGCCTGGTGTTGAGAATCAGTTTTGGTTGACGACAAGCAGAAGATCAGGTGTCAAGGATGGGGGAAGGGGAAGGGAAAGCAGAAAATCAGTGTTGGCTTCTAATTTTCTTGAAAATGTCTTACCAAATTAGAAACAGTAAGACATTTTCCAAAATTAAAGGGTTCTTTTCCCATGTTTTGTAATTGATTTTCCGTTGGAAAAATATTTTCAGCCAAACAAACAATGGAAAAGGTTGAAAAGCTTTTCCGGAAAATACTTTACTTCCAAACAAACAGACCCTAAAAAATTTAAAAACATTCTAACAAATTTAACTAAATATATATTATAAAAATTATGAATATTATAAATATATTATAAAAATTATAAAAAGATTATAGAAAGTTTTAAATATAATTAAAAAGTTATTAAAAATAATTAAAAATTAAAAATTGAAATTATAAAAATTATTAAAATATTATAAAAATTAGAAAATAAAATTATTAAAAATAAAAAATTTACTAGTTCTTTTTCTTTTCTCTCACAGACATCGTATCTCAACTTATCCTTACCAATTTTCCTCTACCAAAATCATTACCCATCATCAATTTAAGTCATAAGCACTAAAGTCATCATCATTCAAACCCATCACTTGACACTTCTCATAAGTCCAATCACAATCACACTTCAACATCTCCGTCCCTCACTACTGAAGCCAAAAACTCTAAATTGAAAAATAACAAAAATATATATATACTTTTTTAATATTTTTAAAAGTTTTATAATTTTTTATAAACTTTAATACTTTTTAAAATTTTAAATCTTTTAAATAATTTTTATATGATTTTCTTGAAATTTTTAAATTTTAATTATTTTTATAATTTTAAACGGTTTCTAAAATTTTAATATTTTTCATTTTTTATTTTTTATAAAATTTTAATACTATTCTACAAAAACCATATATAAAAATATTAAAATATCATAAAATTATAAAAATTGATTTAAAAATACAAAAATGATAGAAAATTATATAAAATCATTAATACATTTTATAGTTTTAAATTTTTGAAAAATTCAATAATTTTTATTTTTATATTTTATATTTAATGTTTAAGAATATTTTAGAACTTTCAACTTAAATGCTAAAAATTCGTTGTAAAATAAATTTTAAAAATCAATTAAGTCCTTCATGTCATCATTTTTTTATATCAGCTATCACAACATTATTTATCCACGTCAGTCATATGTTAGCTTGTCAAATCAACATTTAAGGCCTGGGCTTTGAGGAAAAGTTACATTTCAAGTGGCTTAGGCTCTATTTAGCAATGCTTAAAAAAAAAAACTTTTGGTTTGAAAAATACTTTTAGAAGAAAAATTGTGCTAAACAAATAACTTTTCACCGAAACGAATGACTTTTCAAAACCCTTATTCAAAAGCACTTTTACTTTTCTTGAGCAAAAAACACTTTTGAAAGTATTATTACTTTTTCATTGTTTTATTTTTCTTATCTCATTTTTCATTCATTTTGAATTGTAAATGCTAATGTAAAATTTTTAATACTTATATTTGGTCTATAAATATTACCCCATTTTGAAACTTTAATCCAAATACATATAATATTTTAATTTGTTAGGTTTATATTTTCTATGTTATGTTAAGATCTAATATGAGTTATATATTCAAATTACATTTTAAAATAAAATCATTAATTAAAAAATATTTCTTAAAATAATACAAATGTGTTAATATCTAATTACAAATATTTAATGGTTATATTTAAATATCTAAAATATAGTTTATATATTCTAATTAAATTTTATAAATAATTAATATTAATTGCTTTAAAATATTTAAAATTTATATTTCATATATTAAAATATTAACAACAAATTATAATAATTTTTTATATTCTTGCTAAAATATCATAAATGGAACTAATTTGAACATTATTTAGATGTATATTTGTTACTTTATAATATCATGTCTAAAATAGACATTTTATTTTTCAAAAGTATTTTTGATAGCAATACTAAACACTTAGATTTTAAACTAAATTTCTTAAAAGTACTTTTTAAAAGCAATGCTAAAACAACTCTTATTTAAGTACAATTAGTTATTCAAAATACTTAATTGAATGTTGTTATCGATTAGAAAATTAATTAATTTTAATTATTTTAAGAAGATTTATTTCACATTTTCGCCTCGAATGGTGATGAAAATTCTTTTTATTTATATTAATCAGTTTTGATAACTTTTAAAATCACTAATTTTTCCTTATTTAAGTGTTTTTAAATAATAAATTTAATCCTTAATTTTTTTTTCGTGGCCCTCAAGGTAGACACCTAATTTTGTGTAAGTTGTACAATTTCGAATTTATGAAGCTTTAAATCCATAAAAACATGGACTATATGATATTTTTGAGCAAAATCATTTTTCTTTAATTCTAGTTTTAAAGCTAAGTTAAAATTAACTTAGTTTTGAAATCGAAATTAAAATTTGATTTTGAAATTGGGACTAATTTGAATTTCTCTCACACAATTTAAAGACTTGAATTGGACTTTGTTTGGAATTTTGGGCCTTGTTTGATAGATCATTGTAAAAATTGAATTAATCGAAAACTAATATTTTCAATGATTTAATTTTTTTATGTATGTTTGATAATCCAAAATAAAAACAATTTGATAGAATGTTTTATAAAAAGTGTAAAAATAATAAGTAGATAAGAGCTATTTATCACTTAATGAAGAATATTTTCAATTAATTATATTTTATTTTCTTTATTTTAATATTATATTATTTTATAAAAACTTTATATTTAAAATTTTATTTTTGTTGAGAATAAAATGGAATGTTTAAAATTAAAGATAAAATGTAGAGTTTTATTTTTATAATTTAAAATATAAATTTATCAAATAATCTAATTGTATTCAATAATTAATTTTAATTAATATATAAAAAATTATAACTTGAATTCGTTTTCAACACTAATTTTTTCAGTTTATCAAACAACACCTTATTTAAAATAATTTAACTTTTAATCGTTGATTTTAAATTATGATTTTATTTTATTTTTGCCCTCAATTAATTTTGGGCTAATTTTAATTTAATATGAATTTTTTAAAAAATGGCATAGAAATGGTGGGTATTTAGATATCCACATATGATTCTTCAGCCTAAAAAAGGAAAGGAAAAGAAAAGTAGAAATAATAAAAGAATTTTTGGTTATGTTTTGAAAAAGGGGTATATTGGTGTGGCCCAATGATTAAAGCCCGTTTGAGTTAAAAGTCCAAAGATGGGTTGAGTGCCCTTTTTTCTATGTTCTTAGGTTTTGGATTGCTGTCATTTGATTAAACAACATATTATAGCTTATTTAATAGTACCATAACTGGCTTTATGAAGTCAAGCTACATCTTCATTAGAGAGTCCAAGCTCATCCCTAATTCTACAAATATAACAACTGCAATCCACACTTAAACCACTATTTATTTTTATTTTTACTGTGTAATTATTTTATTATGATCGATTATGGAAATTGCCTTGGATTTGTTGTTTTTTAAATTGATTTGTTAATGTGTAATTTAAGTTTTATTCAATTTTGTAAGGCTTGTAAATATTAGTTCTAATTTTTTTAATTTTGGTTAAATGTTAATAATTTGATATTTATTTAGAATTTAGATTATTTTGATATCACATTAGATTTAGGTAATTTTTCTATAATTACTAGGATAACGGAGTCATTAGTTTTAGAACAATTTACGTTAATGAGAAGCCAAAAATCTTAATAAAATGTGATAAAGATAGAACAGTATTGTCTTAGGACAGGTATTGTAGGGATGTTAATCCTTCCCTATGTAACTATACTCTTAAATTTAGATCTTGGAAGTAGATTGAGTTTGTTCTTTTATTATTTCTCCTACCTTCTTAAGGTAGATTTTAAAATGAGTTAACTCGTAGATGGGTAACTATATTTAGCCTAAAATTAGTTAATGGCAACTCTAGTTATGAATTTCTTGTCTAGCGTGTTGAATTTGCTTGGCACATTATGAGAGTTAGGATAGGGGTGTGCAAATTTCGAATAAAATTGAATTAATTCGGTTAACTGATTGAATTTGATTAATCAATCAGTTAACTGAATTAATTCGAGCAAGAGTCGGTTAATAATTTTTTAGAAGTTTGGTTAACGATTAATTCAATTTCGAAATCGATCGGTTAACCAAATTAATCGAACTTAATAAATAATATTATAATATATAACTATTTAGTCGGGGTTGGTCTATTCGGTTAATTTTTTGAAAGTATAAATTAATCGGTCAGTTAATTTAGTTAATTTTTAATATGTTTTATACTTGTTTTAACTAAAAATAAAATATATATATATATATATATATATATATAAATTTCAGTTAATTCAGTTAACTAATCGAATTTAGATCAATTAACCAATTAGATACTTCATTAAAAAACTAAAAAGTTGAACTATGAATTGAGTGAGGAAAACAGGAATAAATTAAAACTTAATTGACTACCTCTAGTTTACCCTCGTAAAAAACAACATTTTAAATAAAACCATTTATTATAGCTCATTTTTTTTCCTGAAAAAGCCACCTACTTCATCATCATTTTGGATTGCAAATACATTTTACACTTACTTAAAAATAATTAATCAAATATTATTTGTGCATAAGTCTTATACACTATTTATGCACCACAATTCACCGCATCAAAATAAAATAAACATTCTAACGGTTTTGATCGATGAAACTATCATGGTCAAGTTTCTTAACCAAACTAATAATAAAAACGTTTAATATTGGGATAAAAGAGTCTAAATAAATATTACATTTTATCCAAAAATAAAATATATAGTTAGAGAATTTTAAAAACATAATATTATTTTTTAATGAAATAATAATCATTTTAAAAATAACTATACTTAAAAAAACTAAAACTTAAAAGTATAAATATTTTTAAGTCAATAACTATATTTTAAAAATAGTTATTTATTAAGGTAAATTATACATATAATCACTTAACTATAAAAAATTCTTATTTTAAGCACTCAAAATAAAAAATTTACAATTTAGATATTTATGTTATACTGTTTAATTATTTTGGTCACTCTAATTAAAATCATAAAGACAAATTAACATAAAATTTTCTTTTAAATTTTAATTTTCCATGTAAAAGTAAAATTCATGTCATTTTTATTCATTTAAAAATTATCATTTTAGTATCCAAACTTCTAATTTAATTTAAATGAGATATAACCCTAAAAAACTTGGGATATTTACAAATGTTAACCTCCGGCGGCAGTTTCAAATGCAACGATGAAAAGGGAGGACTTGAGAAGGGAAGACGAAGTAATTTGTGTTAGGGTTTCATTTTCAAATCGAATTTGGGGATTAACACAACAATGAAGAGGAAGGAATTGGGAAGGAAGACAAATGAATTTGGCTTAGGGTTTCATTTTTAGATTTGGAGATGTCAAGAATGGCTAGAGAAAGAGCCTTGTTCAGGTTCCTTAAGCCTGGGCAATGTGTACAGCTCGCCGACATTCAAGCCACTGCCATGTGGGGCGTTGCTGCAACTGGCGCTCTTTCGCTCATCTAGGTTTCATTCTTTTTCAATCATTATTTCTTTATTGCTGTTAGATCCATAAAAAATTGTTTTGATTGTTTATCATAAAATCTCCCTTTGTATATGTATTAAATTGTTTTTGGATCTGTCTTTGTAAGAGTTGAGATGAAGATGAAGATGAAAATAATAAAATGAATTTTTTTCCCAATTCTCAGTTGAAATTTGAGGAAGAAGATGACAGTTTTGATTTATGGGGTTTTCAATTATTTAATTATTTTTTTCTTTTATTTTGGTTAATAATTAGTATTGAAAAAAATTATATTTTAGTTCTTTAAAGTGGTATGAAATACTTATAACGTGGTAAATTGTGTCATGTGGCATCCAATGATTAGTTGACGTGTAAAAGAAATATCATGTCAGATATTCGTTGGATTTTTTAAAAGAGTGACTAAAATAAATGAACTATAATGTAGGTGCCTAAAATAAAAAATTTTTATAGTTATGTAACCATACGTGTAGTTACACTATTTATTAAAACTATGTTATTGCAAACTCAACTTCGTGAAAAAAATTATTAATAAATATATCTATAAAAATAATATAAATAACAAATGATTTGATTGAAGGGTAAAATACAAATGTTGAAAGTTGTAAAGACTTGGTTTTAAGTCTCATAATGTGTAACTTTTTTTATTTTTCTATGTGAAAGATATAAAATGATAAAACATCCTCAAAATAATATAATTTACTTTATAAAATAAGGATATTTTGTCATTACTCAACTGAATTAGTACTTAATTGACTTGTGACATCAACTAAGTCAAATGCTTTATATATAGTATATAATTGTTTTTTTTTTTACACAATGCCTAATTCTACTTATAACTTCTCCTAACCCCTAAATCGAAAGAAACACATACTTAATCGCACTTCAACCTATATCCTTTTAATTGTTTCAATAGTAATAATGCCAATTAAGCTAAAACTCAATTAGCTAGTGATATAGATTTAAAAAAAAATGTTTTCTTAAAATCAATAACTATTATTAATGGGACCATGAAATAAAAGAATGAAAATATATGACACATAGTAAAAACGATAAATAAATCACTACAAACTAATGCACAAATGTCATGTCTGCAGAATAATCTTTAAAAAAAAAAAGACAAACTGATAGTAACTACAACATTAGAATAATTCAGAAGAAACTAGAGATGCATCTTGATCAAATCACTGAAATTTACATTCTAGCCTCGCCATCATCAAATAACCTAACGATGAATACCAATCAACCAAGAAACAACTGCCAAAGGCCCTAAGAGACTCACCGCATCAATGATGCACAAAATGCCAAGTCTTAGATGGCCCACCCTTCTCATAATTGAAGGTCCTACCTCTTTAGCTGCTTTATTTTGGTGCTAGCTTTAAAAATGTGCTGAATGCTGGTGATGACGATTGTTTAGCCTCGGATGGTGTTGATTGTAGATGATTAAAATTTTGGCACACTTGAGGGTGGGCAAGTCGTACAACTTATTTATTGAGTATTTGAAATCATGAAGAGAATAGAAATAAACTTCAAGATGACTGAATCAGTAAATGAAATTAGCAATGGTTAATAATTTTTCAACCACTACAGACATTTTGTAACACCACATACCTGGCCTAGATGACAAAGCCAAGTCTGGAGAGCTACATCAAATATTTCTCAAAACATAACTCCTGAAACTTAGTCTTTTTAAAGTCATCTAGAAATTAAAGGAATTTAACCACATAAAGTTTAATCTGAGTTCATCATATTAGTAAGTCGAATTCCTCGAATATACTGAAAATAAACCAGTAATATAGATAATAATAAAAGCTAATAAATAATAGGACCGAGCTCCTGGTCTGCTGACCCGATCAAGTCTGAATGTTACCTTTAATTCAATCAACCGACAAAAATGAATTAGCAATGCAATAAGGAAAATAATTACATATTCAATAAAGCTGTGATTAAACCAATAAAGTTCTAAGTTTAGATTTTGAATCAAACTCAAAAGGCAATTTGTTCAATTAACATACCAGACACATAATAAGTCAAATTCATTGTCAGATACAGAACAGATGTAATTATCCTACCTTCATCTTTTACACACCATTTTCGACCAACTCAATACACCAAAATGAGTAATTAATACTCATCCAACCATACACACCACATAGTGTTGATATGACACGTTTCAGTAATTGCAGGCTAGCTGCCAGATCAGATTACATATACTGGTGGTTTAACAACTGATCCAGAACAGAGCACTTCCTCATTTACACACATTCCCACCCAAATGTAAATGCTGATTTCAAATGTCAGTTAACATAGAAGTCTATACGACCATCTAGATACAAATCATACTCGTACTGAATAAATTAATATAATTAACGATTTTCATACGCAATACACATACAGATTTTTAGTACTCATCAGATCATAAAATAGCAGTTTATACAGTTTAATTCAGATCATACGGACCCCATAGAAGGCTTGCATTCGTGTCAAAAGACACTTGTGGTCCAAGGGAAAAATTCCAAATATTGGTCCACACGTCCGTGTGGTTTCACACGGCCTAACTAATTGGCCCATGTAGTTTCACATGGCTTAGCACATGCTCGTATGTTCGCCCGTATGCCTCACACGGCCTAACACACGCCCATGTGGTCCTAATGTACAAATAGTGTGTTACACGACTTGGACACTCGCCTGTGTCCTTGGTTTGTGTGAACCCTGCACAAAACATTCCCATGCACAGCTTGGACACACGCTCTTGTCCTCAGTCCGTGTGTATCTAATTCGTGAATAATGAGTTACACGGCTAGACACATGGTTGTGCGATTCACATGACCTACCATACGGCCGTGTGGCGTCAATAACCATGTTTTCTAGCGTTCGAAATTCACAAAAAGTCAAGTTTTCGGTACGCACTTGCTAACGAGTCGATGTAGAAGCAACAGATTTTGATCCTGAATCCTAAAAGCGACAAATAGAAGTTCAAAACATAACCATTACGAACCAATTCGCAACAACTATCATCGACCAACTAAGTCAAAATCTCGACAAAAACCCCAAACATGAAAACAACCATTACCTTCGCACGATGCAACAATTCCCGAATCTAAAGCATTTTTGGAACGACTTCCTCATGACCTTCTCCTAATGTGCAGTAATTAAACATTTAGACGGAGAATCGAGAAATGTAATAAAAAATAAGTTTTTGACCAAAACATAAAACAACGAATATAAATAAAAATTGAACACCAAAACTTACGAAATTAACGGAAACGAACTTACCCAACAACAACAGCAAGATGAGAACGAGAATTTAAGCAAGGATAAAAAGGAAAAAGAGAAAGAGGAGCAAACAGTGTAAAGCAAAAGGAAAAGGAAAGAAAACGAAAGAGGGAGGAGAGAGAAAGAACGTTTAATTTCTATTTTAAAACTACCTTTCAAAATTCTAACAATTAGCAAAAAAAAAAAATCCTTTAACGCATGCACCGAGACTTGAACACAAGACTAAGTAGAATAGATAAGCTTAACTAGTAAACCAACAGGCTCATTTTTTATATAGATTCGCACAGAATTAAACTTAAGTCGACAATTCAAGGATAGAGGTTAATTTAGAACAAAATAGCAAAACTTTCTAAAGTCCTGAATCAAACCCCCAACCTTAAACATATAAACAGAGCACATAACCATATATACAAAAATTTAATTACTATCGAGTTCCACAATCAAACATTTAGATTTTTGGGGTGTTATACATTCAACTAAAGAAACCCCTACTTTTAATTTAGTTTATTCATATAAGCCATTATATGTATACAGAATTTATATGCATGAGAACGAGAGGCCATTTTCTCATAGGGAAACCATTTTTACAAAAAAAAAAAAAAGAATTTTGGTTAACCATTACAAAGCTAATGGAAGCACCAAATTTGATTGCTTTTAATTCAATAAAATACCTAAGCATGTTTAGGTCTTAGGATTGATTATGAAGAAACATACTATAGGCTATCAAAGTTTATTGTTTGGCCATTGCTTGCAGCTCTTTGCTAGTAAATAACTACCATATCTCTAGCTCTAATCCTTAGTTCCAACTAGGTATGGTCATTTTCATTTTAATGTTCTGCTACATATGGTTTAAAGAAAGAGTCATAACAAGAGTGATCAAAATGAATGAATTATGTAATGTGGGTGGCTAAATTGTAAACCTTTTATTTTGGGTGTCTAAAATGAAATTTTTTTATAGTTATGTCACAGTTTGTATAGTTACCCTATTTATTAAAACTATATTATTGTAAACTCAAAATGTGGTTGAAAAATAGAATTATTAATAAATATATCAATAAAAAATAATATAAATAACAAAGAATTTGGTTGAACGGTAAAAAACAAATGTTGGAAGTTGTAAATACTTGGGTTTAAGTCTTATAATGTGTTTATTTTTTCTATTTTCTATGTGAAAGATATAAAATGATAAAATATTCTCAAAATGATATAATTTACTTTATAAAATAAGAATACTTTTTTCATAACTCAAAAGAGTTAGTGCTTAATTAACCGACATCAACGTGTCATGCTTTATATAGAGTATAAATTGTTTTTTTTACATAATGCCTAATTTTACCTATAATCCCTTCTAAACTAATGCACAAATGTCATGTCTGCAGAACAATATAAAAAAAAAGAAAAAGAAAAGAGAAAGACAAACTAATAGTAACTACAACATTGTAATAATTCATAAAGAAATTAGGATGCATCAACTTGATCAAATCGGTGAAATTTGCACTCTAACCCCCACCATCATCAAATTAACTTGACGATGAATACCTATTAACCAAAAATCAACTACCAAAATCTCTAAGAGACCCACCGTATTAATAATGCACAAAAGGCCAAGTCTTAGTTAGTTTATCCTTCTCATCATCTCAAATCTATTACAATCACTATAATTTATCGTTATGAAACTCATTGAGAATTGTTACTAATAAATCTGATGGCATTTTTATATTATAAAATAACATATATATGCTAAAATATACTAGAAACTAAAAACTAAAAATAAAATTACATCAACTTTTAAAGAAAACAAAGTAGAAAAACAAAAATCATTAAACATAGATTTGAGATAAATGTAGATTAAAATTAAAAACAAAATAAAAATACTAAAAATAACTAACAATCAACCCAAAAGCTGACAATGATATCAAAGAAAAGATTTAGTTTTACAAATTCTTAAAAGACTCATAATTATTTTTTTATTATAGTAATTTTTATTTGACATTATTCTTAATCTATATAATTGCATCGATATCTTTAAGCTATGATATCAAGGTCTTGTTTTGACCAGAAATATATATAAAAACTCAGGAGAACTATATTAGTATAAATAGAGATATAGATCCTAATAAATTTGCAAATCGAAAACAAGTTTCCTCAAAAGATTTCCTTCATAAATTGCCGACCTACTCTCATCTCTCTACAGACAACCCCGCCGCAAGAGATACCTCTCACAAGCCCTCTGTCCCACCCTCCTAAGCGCTCTCTTGCATTCAAGTTTCCGACAGGAAAGCAAAGTAAGCTAATTTTTTTATTTTCTGTTTCCGACCTTACTGATTGTTAGTCTCTCTTTGTTACATTGTCAGTAAATTATAAAGCTTTATTTATATATGTATCTGTGTGCAATTCAGTTTATCATATCAGAACAGATGGGCAAACGTAGGACGGAGATGAAGCTGATAGAGAATGAGAAGGCTCGTAAGAGAGTTTTCGAAAAGAGAAGGACTAATTTGTTAAAGAAGGCCAAGGAGTTATCAATTCTTTGTGATATCAAGCTACTGCTCATCATCTATGAACATGGTAAAGTAAAAGCTGAGATTTGGCCCCATAATAATGTGGAAGCTGAACAAATCATCGAGTGGTTCAAGCAGCGGCGTATTGACAAAACAGCTTGTGATTCTTCCGCAAGTAAGAGGAGAAGATTTGGTGACAAATTTGATATATTGGATCACAAGAATATGGTCAATCACTACTCCGAGAATCAACTTCGAAACTTGATTTTCGAATTGGATGCAAAGATTGCTGCTGTTATGAACGTAATTCAATCAAAACTGGTTCTTAAGGGAGGAGCTGGATCACCAAAGAACAAGGGGAAGGGAAAGGAAGCTGTTATCTACCAAGAACCGATTAAAACCCCACAACACCAGAGTTTTCAGACATATTGGCCAAAGAAAAATTTTATTAGCTATCCTGAGTTTGAAAATAGTAGTAGTATTCCGTATGTTCCATTGCCGGTTCATTATGTTGATCCATCTTCGATACAATCACCTTACAAGGATGCTAATTCCTCGATGGGTTACTACGACCCTAACGTTCACCCTGTTCTTCCATGCATTTATTATCCAAAGATGCCTGGTTTTCCCCCTCAGATGAATGCTTCAGACTTGGGTTTCTTTCCTCCTTTCAATTGATTTTTTTTTCCTTCCCTTTTTTAGGATTTCTGGAAATACATTATAGTATTGATATTCTTGGATAAGTGCTGTTTTGTTTTCATTGGTTATGACTATTATAGGGTCTAGTTGCTTCTGTTTGAAAGTATTATATAGATGAAAAACATATTATGAAACTCAGTGACATTGGCTCTGACATTATTTTATTTTAAAGGAGTAAACTCTGTTATGTTGACAATATATCAAACACCTGGTCTGCATGCAACTCTCACAAAAAAGAAGAAGAAAAGAACACGAGAACACTTGTTGAAAACCAGTACAAATCCATTCAGTACTCAACACAATTGAAACATAGCAACATTGTTCGGCTTCCTAAGAAATCAAAAATTTTCTGTTGGAATCGGAACTATCTTTAGACAAGTTGGACTCCAAAGATTCTAAACTAAAACCATAACCAATACCCTGTCCAAATCCGAACCCAAACCCAATACCACAACCAGCTCCAACCCCAAACGCAAGCCTCAAATGGTTCCAAGGCCACCCACCATACCCAATTCCCCCAACCAAGCCGAAACCAACTCCAACGCCACAACCGATCCCAGCACCGCCGCCTGGGCCTAGTACGTTCTCCTCCACTTTCTGGCGGCTTTCACGGAGGAATTCTGACACTGGAAATTGCTTGTCTTTCTTTTTCCTCTTCATGTTTCCTTTCCATTTCCACAAGGAATTTGCGTCTTTGGATCTGGTTTTCATGTGATTGAGCCAAGGGAAGTTAGTGTATAGTGAAAAGGGGATTGGGTTGGGACGTGGGCGACTTGAAATTGAGAACTTTATCAATCGTGGTGTTGGATAATATGAAGGGAAATTATCCTATTTATTACAACTACAGCCTTTTAGGTTACGGACTACAAGTTAACAGAATGACATAAGTAATTATCAAATTTCGTAGTTTTTTTTTTTTTTCAATTTGAATTTCGTCTAAAATTTATTATTTTTTAATATAGCCAATTTGGGTGGCAAATGAGTGGGATTGGGTCCCGCTTTTTTTCTATTTGTTTTGTTTGAGCTTGAATTATTTTGAATTTAGATTTTTTCAAATTCAGGTTTTTCAAGGGTTGGATTTGATAGAAAAATAGAATTTGACATATTTCATTTATAATTTCAATGATATATATACACATTTGAAGCCCAAAACTAACTCTTATATAGCAGCAGTACATCAAAACAGAAAACAAGAGCAAAGAAATTTGAAATCTCCTAAATACCAGGCATGTAGAAGGTTGAAGACCAAGATCATTTAACAGAGAGCAAACCCGATTCATTTCAGCAGAAGTGTTAGCAATAGATCAATATTCAGCCTCTATGGAGGAATGATCAACGGTTCGTTGCTTTTTGGAGCTCTATGAGATGGGATTGCAACCTAAATAGATGATGCAAGCACTAGAGGATGAGAAGTCATTGAAGTTTCTAGCCTAATCAAGATTAGAGAATGCATGCAAGGAAGTAAGATAGTCACGATAGAGCTGGAGACCATGATGAGGAGTGCCACAAAGATATCTAAGTAATCATTTAACAAGGGCCTAGTGTTCAGTGGTTGGTTTGTGCATAAACTGAGACAACTTATAAATCACAAAGGCAATATCAAGGCGCGTAAGTAATAGATATTTAATTAAGTAAAAACGATTAAATTAAAAAAAAATATAAAATTTAATAAATCTTGAATTTTATTGATTTGATAGTCTAATTATTAAATGAAAGGGACTTAAGCAATAATTAGTCCATAAGGTTATTGATGCACGATTATAGGCTTTTAAATTGTTGAGTTATAAGGTTATAATTAAGGTACATTTGTAATTTAGTAAATTCACTAAAAATTAATAAAATAAAAAGAAATTAGCCATCATCTTTTCATGCTCTTCCACCGAAAATCAAAAGAGGAATTCACCATTTTTGGAGCTTCAAATTCGGCCAAACATAAAGCTTTGCATGTAAGTGATTTTGAGTCCGTTTCTTATAATTTTATGTTTTTGAGATCGTTACAACTAGGTCCAGCTGGCCTGTACCTTCGTTTTTGAATCTATTAAAAATTTTGAAAGTTGCCATTGATGAATTTTGGTTGTTTGTGATGATAACTATATGTTTGAAGCTTTGGTTATGATTTTTGATGGTTTTATAAAGTGATTTTAGTTAGTTTTTTATTTAAGGACTTAATTGTTAAAATGTTAAAGTTTTAGGGATTAAAGGTGAATATGAGGTATTTTATGGACTGTTTAGAAGTCTTAGCCATTCAGCTGTAATGTTGGCTTGAGTAAAATGGTTAATTTGATGATTTTCGGGTTAAGGGACTAAATTGTAAAAGTTGTAAAAGTTAGGGGTAATTATGTAATTTAAAAAAGGGTATAAAATGTAAAGTGAATTAGAAGGTGAAAAGTAATAATTGAGAAATTTTACATTCTAGATCAAGACTTTGTTGATATACTTGAAAAAGGAAAAATCATAGATTAGTCCCTAAACTTCTACAACTACTACAATTCAGTCCATGTAAGTTTGTACAGTTTATAACTTAACACTTATATGAAATGTTTGATGATATAATGTGATATAATAGATATATTTGATTATAAATAACACAAAGTTATTGAAATTCAATACTTGGATCGGATTGAACGTGAAATAGAGTACAATCAAGATATAACATGTTATGGGGGATTGGAGTAGAGGTTGTTGTGGAGTGATATATATATTTCCCGAGTAGGCAGAGGTTCAGCATTTGTTGCGAACTCTCATGTTATACTCTCTGTTTTGGCGTGTTTTCGGTTGGACTAGCTATTCGAAGCAATTGGCATGTTATCGGGTGGATTGGCTCTTATGAGCATTTGGCATGTTATCGGGTGGATTAGCTCTTATGATTGTCTGACGTGTTTTCGGTTGGAATATTGATGTACTCATATTTGTATGTAGTTCATCAGATTTATCTGTAATGTAACTTGTTTAGAAATTTTGATGGTTATGATATGTATTTAGGCTTTGAATTAAATTTTGAAATTCACTTAGTTGAGATTGTGGATGATAGGGAACACATATGGTTGTATTATTATTGAATGATTTGTTGTACTTACTTCGGTAAGATTTGTTTTTTTAGTACATTGAACTTACTAAGCTTCAATGACCTTACTTGTGTTAATTTTACTCTTGTAGATACTTTAAAGGTAGGACAGTCAGATCGACACCCAAGTCACACTATGCACTCATTTTCAGTAGTTTTTAGAACGTTCATTTCGGGTTTTATGGCAAGTAATAGGCTTGTGTGTCATTACTATTGTTTTGATATGTAAAATGTTAAAGTATGATCTTAAGCGCAAGTAGTTAACTTAATATGAAAAGTGAACTAAGGAAGATGTGTTAGTGCAAATATATGGTATGTGTTAATGGAATGTTGTGATTGAGGTGCCTTTGTTAGGCATATTGGTTGAGTGTTAGATGATGTGATTTATCATACTTTGAATGATAGTTCTTTTTGTTGTAAAATTGTATATACTTGTGGTATCAATGAGGATACATTAGTTAGACACTTAGGATGATTGATTTAGCATGTTTTTAGCTTGTTTATGTAAGAGCCCAAATTTGACCGGGCTGAAAGCAGAATATAAATAAATAAATATTTATTTAAAATGTCCATTAAAGTCTATTTACAAATAAACAGGCCTCAAAGCCTGATAAGCCCAAAGCTCGTTACACTTGTAACCCAATCAGCCTAAAACCATTTACCCGGTAACTACCCAACAGGCCTAAACTACCCAGCAGACCCACAAACACCCGTGACCCAATTAAACTAGCTAGCCCAAATTCAAAAAGCCCAATCGGCCCAGCTTGTTACACCAAGGCAGGAAACCCTAGGGTTTCGCTTTCTCCTCGCCGCAAAATGAAGCTTCCGTATAGTTTCAACGACGCGCTCGCTGTCTCTCATCAGCGCCGTGATTCGACCTCCGTGATCAGCGCGCAGCAAGGTCATTGCCGGATCCCTCGCTCGATTGCCTGCAAAAAAAGGAAACAAACAGCAGATACGCGAAAAAGCAGAGCAGAAAATGGCAAAAAAATCACAGCACATCAGTCAAAGATACAGAAGACACAAAATAGAAAGAAATCTTAGATTTCTTTCCCCGAATATGTAAGGGACCAAGGCTATAAAGCCTTTCTTTTCACTTGTAAAAAGGACTTACGTTCTGAAAATACAGAGAGAATCAATAAAACTAGAGATTCAGCAGAAAGATTTGTTCTCGCACATATATACACAGCAAGCATCTCAATCGATTAAGTATACAAATGTGAAATTTTTAATACATATACATACATGTAAACTGTAAATAATGAAAAAGTAAAACGTCGAACTTTTATTTGCGTTAAAAATCGAGGTTTGGACCTCCAACCACCGTACGGGGAGGAGTTGGTGACGGCGCGTGGGCGCGTAAGGCCGAGGACCAAGGCTCGGCTTGACGGAGGCCGGAGCTAAGCACTCTCTCTCTCTCTTCTCATTTCAGAGAGAATTTTAAGTTTTTTTTTTTAAAAAACCCGGTGTAAAATGATTTTCGGGCTAAAGCTTTGGTTTATATAGCCCCTATGAAACGTCGACGTTTTAGACCCCCAGGATCCGCGCGTTGACCCGATTACCCGGGGAGGATCCGCGCATTTTTAAGAATTGGGTTAATTACCCAACTGATCCTTCTGCCCTTTTTTGTATTTACAATCAAACTTTATTTTATTTATGATTTGGCCCAATATTTTATTTTAGTTTTAATTTAGTCCTGATGGCTATTAAATTATATTCTGGAAAGCGTTGCCGTTTTGGGATAGGGCAATTTGCCCAGTGAGCCCTTTTGATTTTGCGCGCGTTTTAAATAGGGCCTCAATTCAATTTTAGTTCTTTTAAATTCGCCCCGTAATTTGGCTGGACTTTAAATTTAGTCCTATATTTTTTTTTATTCTATATATATATATTTATATATTGTTATTTGTTTTATTTTAACTTTACTTTTATATTACACATTAAAATTATTTTATTACAAGTATTATTATATGTATTATTATTATTTGTTATTTTCCTCAAATTATTATTATTTTACATCAATTTTTATATTATTATTATATTTTCACATATATTATATATTTACTAATTATTTATACATGTCATTTTTACATATAAACTTTCATTGTTTTATGTTATATTTCTTATTTCCTATATATTTTATTATATAACATTTATTATGATTTATTTTTTATTCTATATTACTTTTTTATATATGTTATGTATCTCATATATTACCAATTATATTATTTATGTTTATATCATATATATTATTTAAAATTTGTAAATTATCATTATTAAAATATATTTTTAACACATATTATATACATATCTAACTATTAATTATTTGTTTATGTATTATTTCATTTTAAACTGATATTTTGAATCCTTTACATACTTTTAAACCAATATATTTTATATGCATAATTATTATTCTATTTTTGTTATTATATATTACATATTATATTAAATACTATTTTAGAATTATTAATATCACATTTTAATTATGTGTATATTTTGTTAACAATTATTAATTTTATTTTTATTAGATCATTATATATTTTTATATTGTATGTGTCATGGGTGTGTTAAATATTATTTTATAATTATTATTATATGTTATATTTTGTAAACATGTACATTGATATTATATTTTTATTTGCATGTCATATATTTTTAATTATTGCTTTCTTATATATCATGCATTATTTAATTATTACCTTGTATGTTTGTATATTTTGTTTATTCATTCTCAATACATGCTATATATATCTTTGTATGCATATTATTAATATTTGCTATTTTATATGTATGAATCTAATACGTTCTTTATATCATTGCCATCATTTTGTTTAAATGCACGTATTATTTACCTACTACAATAATATGTTACTATGTATGATTTATAATGCAATACAATTCCCCACGCATCATCTTTAAAAAGACAAGGCTCCAAATTTTCAAAAAATATAAAGGCAATGCTTGGTGTTTGGAAATTTCGAAAAAGTAGTGCCCTAACTTATTGGATTGCGACTTTTCTCGTTAAGTTTGAATAGTCAAGTACCCTTCTAAGTTTTTAAAGGTTTTCAAAACGTAAGCGACTGTCTTGGAGCTGCAAAGCGATATGTCCTAACTTACTGGATGTAGCATTTTTTCGTTTCA
The DNA here is from genome assembly GCF_025698485.1 of Gossypium arboreum. NCBI lineage: Eukaryota > Viridiplantae > Streptophyta > Magnoliopsida > Malvales > Malvaceae > Gossypium > Gossypium arboreum. The sequence goes on from NC_069081.1 coordinate 12,684,207, forward strand.
AGATAGGGATTTCTAAAAAGGCAAACTTAGTGTGAATACTTTGATACAAGTGAACCCAAATTTTCAAAAATCAAAATATTTTAAAGAGGATTACATCTTAAAATCTTTAAAATTTTCGACATTTAAAGACACTTGATAATCAATTAGGTACCAATTTTTAGGCGTTACGAGGGTGCTAATCCTTCCTCGTACGTAACTGACTCCCGAACTCGTTCTTTTGATTTCGTAGACCAGAACCGATGATTTTAAAACAAAATGTTTTAAAGGTGATCCAATCACACCTAAAAAGATTGGTGGCGACTCCCATTTTCGTTTTTTTAAAGTCGATTCCCATTTTCCAAAACTCGATTTAAAAATGGTCTCAACAGCTTGGCGACTCTATTGGGGACTAATAAGAGAGTCAAGCCGTGTAATTGATTATCTCTTGTCTTAATGTCGAAAATTAAAAATTTTAAAATTTAATCCTCTTTACATTACATGCGTTTGTATTATTGCATGTGTTGCTATATTTTGATACGCATAGCATTTGCATGACCGTTGTGGTCACACCCTTAAGTAGGAGTGAGAAACTACGCCTTCGTGAGGTTTTCGCCTCATTGTCGGATAGTGGATCACTTTCGAGATACATCTGTACCTATGGTTTCGTGAGATTTTCATCTCTGTGCAGCCATAGGGAAATGTATTCCCCCGTACTGAACTCGTTTCAAATAAGCCTATAATTGGTGAGAATCGAGGAATCTGCTAGTTCGGTTACCTCAAACTTTAGAACCGGCCTCATATAGAAAACCGTAAGAACCCAATTTAGTTAGATATTACACTTTAGGTATTACCTTATAAGTTACGTAAGAACCCAATTTAGTTAGATATTACACTTTAGGTATTACCTTATAAGTTACTATTAAGATTTATTGATATCATGTGGTACTGACTTTTCTTTTTCTTTTGTTTGCATGTCATTTTGCATTACAAAGGTATCGATTCACAGTCAGTTTCTAAGATAGAGAGTTTTATTATGGAGAACGGACTTCTTGATAGAGTGGAGGGCAACGCCAATGTCCATAGATGGTCTGAGCAAACTCAACTAGAAAAGGGAGATAGTGTAGCTGTTGGATACGTGTTGGAGCTGCCAGATTACACTCGCATCAGTGTCACGCAGAATAATCTCCAAGAGCTTAAGGAGATTTGAGATCTGTGGGAAAACGAGACCATACATTTATTCTACGGTAATTACGGAGACTTACCTTACTTGCTTGATGTTCAGGTAGACGAGCATTTGTTCCGAGCCCTTGCACAGTTTTGGAACCCAGCGTACAGTTGTTTCACTTTTGGGGAAGTAGACTTGGTACCTACCGTGGAGGAGTACACGGCTTTACTTCATTGACCTAAGTTTCAGAGTGATAGGATCTATTCTCGAGCTGCTTGTGTCCCTACCATTTGGAAGAAATTAATGACTATTACGGGGATGAGCGAGTAGTGGATCATGGCCAGAATCAAAGAAAAGGGTGAGTACAAATGCATTTCATGGGACGCTTTGAAAGGTCTGATTTTGTCACACCCTGATGAGACGAAGAAGGTAGATGTTTTTGCTTTAAGTTTGTATGGATTGATGATTTTCCCTAAGGCTTTGGGATATGTGGATGAGACAACCACAGATCTTTTTCATCGACTCGGTAAGAGAGTTACTTTCGTTCCTGTGATTCTAGCAGAGACATTCAGGTCTTTAGGTGCATGTAGGAGGGCTAGTGCAGGCAGGTTTGTTGGTTGTGCTCAGTTGCTTTTAGTTTGGTTCTACAGTCATTTCAGATTGATAGATAAGGTTGTCTGTCGGGTTTTCTTTGAGGATTACTCCCCCTTGAAGGACATAGTAGCTTCAACAAAGAGAGTTGAGGTTCCAGAGGAGAATTGGATGGCGCTGCTTCAGAATCTTCAGTCAAAGGATGTTGAGTGGAGGGCTCCGTGGATGATTCCAGGTGAGATTCTTTACCGATGCGGCAGTTTCGATTGGGTCCCTCTATTAGGAGTTTGGGGAGCTATTGGTTATGCCCCTTTGCTTGTGTTGAGGTAATTCGGTTTGAGGCAGTTTGTGCCAGCAACCCATGGGTTGGCTCAAAGTGAGTTCATGTATAGAGGAGCCGACTACAAGAAGAAAGTCAGTGAGATCTCTAGTGCTTGGAACAAGACTTGTCGGTTGAAGGGAGTAGCTATTAGCCCTGCTACGACTCCAGAATATATTAAATGGAGAAGCAGAAGGATTGACGATAACATCCCCAAGCCAAGTGGAGAAGAAGTTCGACTGATGGAGGAATATTTGCAAGTGATGCCCTCGGAGTTGGAAATTGTGAAACAAGAGTTCGAGAGAAAGAATTTGGAGCTCGAGAAGAGGATAGCGAAGCTCGAAGAGGAAAAGATGTATTTGAGCCTAGATGTTGATGTTCAAAAGATGGAGATCGAGAAAGAGAGAAAAGAAAAGAGGAAGATCGAGATGATTTGAAGGAGCATTACAAAAAGGTACAAATATCCTTGAAGAGAGAAAGAGTAAGAAGGGCTTCAGACCAGCTGCAGAAAGAGATCCAAGAAGAAAAAGTTAGAGCCCAGTATTGGGAAAGGAAGTTTCAGGAGATGCAGTCGCAGAATTTGGCATTAGAGGAAGAAAATAAGGGGTTGAAGTCCAAGGTAGCTGAGCTTGGAAGATCTCTTCGTTGGCGTCAAAACCATGATTCTACGGTCGAGTTACGGGAACTAAAAAATAAGGTGGAAGATTTGGAAGTGGCGTTACATGATGGTGAACTTCGGATCGAGCAGCTCGAGGCATAAGAGGATTATCTAAAGGAAGAGCTTCATCAGTCTAGAGGGCAGGTCAAAGAGAGGGATTACGTCATTGTTGAAGCCATAGCCCAGATTCGAGAGGTTGCTGAATATGTAAGAGACTTAGCAATACGAGCTGATGTATTGAGTCTGATGTATGAATCGTCGTCAGGCATAGGACGAGAGTTAGCCCTTTTGTTAGATAGAGTTAAAACTTTGGGCATTAGGGCAAAAGTGTATTTGTAATCCTCTTATATGTAAAGACATTCTTTTTCTAAATAAAGCTTTCTAAACGAAGTTGAACCAGAATCGATATTCTTATTGCATTCATGCATTTGCATCTCATAGCATTACATCATATCATATGCATTCAAGGTTACATCATATCATACTAAAACTAAGAATATAGACCAAAGGTTTGAACAGTTGCAAAATGATATGCAAGACCAGTTGCAAGAGCAGTTGGCCAAAATGCAGAATGAGATGATGGAGCAAATGTTAGAAGCTCAGAGGAACATGATGACCGAAATGGCTCAGCTACTGAGGGCCACTGATAAGGGTAAGGCTCCTATGGCCATCGCTGAAGAGGAAAATGGGGGTCCTCCTCCAGGTTTTACTCTGCCTCATGTGCCATTGCAAACTGAGGCACCTCCTAGAAGGCCATCTGTCACTGTGAGGCCTCAACATGGGCCAATTGATACTGGTATCCATATGAATTTCCCAGCTGGTTCAGGATTTAATTTGGGTGACAATCCTACTAATCCTCTCGTTCCTGACCTAGATATGGTGGAAAGGGAGGATTTGAAAGTCGAAGCTGCAAGGCAATTAGATGAACGCTGCAGATGGCTAGAAGAAAAGTTCAAGACTTTAGTAGGCACTGGCAATCATCATGGGATTGATGCCAAAGATTTAAGTCTAGTCCCAAACCTAGTGTTGCCTCACAAATTCAAAATGCCGGAATTTGAAAAGTACAATGGTACTACTTGCCCAGAGGCCCATATCACAATGTTCTGTAGAAGGATGACGGGGTATGTAAACAATGATCAGCTGTTGATCCATTGTTTTCAAGATAGTTTAGTGGGAGCAGCAGCCAGGTGGTACAATCAGTTGAGCCGGGCTAGAATAAATTCGTGGAGGGATCTTGCACAAGCCTTCATGCAACAGTACAACCATGTGACTGATATGACGCCGGACAGGATCACACTTCAAAACATGGAGAAAAAGCCTAATGAAAGTTTTAGGCAATATGCACAATGATGGAGGAAGGTGGCAATGCAAGTACAACTACCACTATTAGAAAAGGAAACCACCATGTTATTTATCAACACTTTGAAAGTGCCGTTCATCACTCACATGATTGGAAGCACCACGAAAAGTTTCGCGGATATAGTTATGGCAGGGGAGATGATTGAAAACGCCATAAGGGGCGGTAAAATTGAGGGGGAAGTAGCCAAAAGATCGGCCCCAAGAAGAAAAGACAATGAGGTAAATAACACAAGCAGTTTCAATTCGAAGGCAGTCATGGTAAGTCAGCCCAAATTAGCCACAGTTGGGCAACAGGGCTCTCAAAAGCAGGAATCTAGTATTAGGCATGAGAGGATGCAATTTACACCTATACCTGTGATGTATCAGGAGCTTTATCAAAAATTATATGATGCGCATGCTATAGCCCCTTTCCACTTGAAACCATTACAGCCTCCATATCCAAAATGGTACGATGCAAATGCCAGATGTGAGTATCATGCTGGAATATCGGGGCACTCAATTGAGAATTGTACGGGATTCAAGAAAGCCGTAGAGAGGTTGATAAAAAATAGGGTTTTGAAATTTGAGAGTGCCTAAAATATTGAGAACCCTTTGCTAAACCATGACAATCAAGGAGTGAATGCCATTGTTGAAGCTGGTGGAAAAAGGGGGAAGGAAAATGTTTCTGAGGTGAGGATGCCTTTAAGGGTAATCTGGAAAGAGATGGCGAAGAGGGGGATGATAACCTCTAAGAAAGAAAGCGAAGGAACGGGGAACTACTGTGAGTTCCATGGGAAAGAGGGCCATGAGACCCAAGATTGTGAAAAATTCAAAGCCTTGGTGCAAAGCTTTATTGATAATAAAGAGCTAAAAATTTTTGAAGGTAGCTCTTATGAAAGAGAAATAAGTGCGTTAGAAAATGTACAACAAGGAACCAACCGGCCAAGAATTATTATTTCCTTGCCGGGGAATAATGAAGTGTGGGCGCAAAACAGGCCCAAAGTGGTCATTCATAAACTCACGCATTTCCCCTACAAAGATGACAAGAGGGTGCCATGGAGTTACGACTGCAGTGTAACAGTACCTAAAGAGGAGAGTATAGCCAGTGCATCTAAGGATGTGCAAAATGAAGGTTCCTATAAAAGAAGTGGGAAACGTTATGATGAGGGGGGCATTAGAGTGGAACCCATCAAAGCAAAAGATGAGAAGGAGAAAAAGAGCGAAGTACCCATCAACGAGCAGGTAAGGGAGGAGGAGGCTAAGGAATTTCTAAAGTTCCTTAAGCATAGTGAATACAGTGTGGTCGAGCAGTTGCATAAGCAACCAGCGCGCATATCAGTTTTAGCCTTGCTTCTGAGTTCTGAGGTGCATCGGGAGGTATTGTTGAAGGTACTTAACGAGACATATGTCACACACGACATATCTGTCAATAAGTTAGATCGGTTGGTAAATAATATCAGTGCTGACAATTTCATCTACTTCAATGACGATGAAATTCCACCTGGGGGCATAGGATGAACTAAGGCCTTACACATCACTACTCGATACAAGGGATACACGCTTCCAAGTGTACTTGTTGATAATGGGTCTACTTTGAATGTTCTTCCATTATCCACATTGAACCGACTACCCATTGACAGCTCACATATGAAAACATGCCACAATGTGCTAAGAGCTTTCGATGGAACCGAAAGGAAGGTGATGGGGCGAATTGACATCCCCTTGGAAATTGGGCCAAATATATATGAAATTGATTTTTTAGTAATGGATATCAAACCTTCCTATAATTGCTTATTGGGGAGACCATGGATACACTCAGCAGGAGCGGTACCTTCCTCATTGCATCAAAAAGTGAAATTAGTGACAGATGGACGGTTGGTAACCATCAATGCGGAGGAGGACATTATAGCAACAGTCACTAGCAAGGCCCCTTATGTTGAGACAAATGAAGAGGCTATCGAGTGTTCTTTCCGCTCTTTAGAAATCATTAGCGCAACTTTTATTCTGGAAGGAAGTGAGGTGCTAGCACCTAAGATGTCTAGAGCCACGAGGATGGTTCTGCAAATGATGATGGGGAAGGGAGCACTGCCAGGAAAAGGACTGGGGAGACAATTGCAAGGTGGGGTTCAGATCCCAAATCTGATTGAAAAGAAAGATTGCTTTGGCTTGGGCTTCAAGCCAGACCACAAGCACAAGAGGCAGGAAATTGAGAAGCACCAAGCAAGAAGAAAGGCGCGTTTGAATGGAAGAGAAGTGGAGTGGAAGCCGATGGCATTCCCACCTATATCTAAATCCTTTAAGTCAGGAGGATTGCTGATAGAAGAAAGTTGTCAGGTTAATGCTGTACATAATAAGGGATCGGAGCAAAGAAACCTCGAGGGCATTCGCCCTTACGAACCGGGGAGCTCTCTAAATAATTGGACTACGGAGGACCTTCCTGTAGTCTTTAGAAATTTTTCAGAGTAATTCTCAAAACATGTCTATTACTTTAGGGCTAGGAGTAGTAAGATTACATTTGTGAAAATAGGCCTATGTTCATCCATAATTATTTAAATAAAACATAACTTTTATCAATTTGAACGAGTATTGTTTCATTTTTATCGACCAAAATTCCTTTAAATTTTGGCAATTCCTATTCTTTTATTCATAGTACATAAACAATCATTCTTAGATTCATTCATTCTTTGTATATTCTTTCATACCCTTACAGGTCCCTAGATATCAATGATATGAGCACTGATACTACAGCTCCTGATTTCTCTTACGAGCAAGACATGTGTTTAGAGGAACCTCAGGATTTTGAAGATGTTCAAGATTATGACGTATCTCTCGATCTGTTAAGGATGGTAAAGCAGGAGGAGAAACAAATCATGCCACATGAGAAGGAGGCAATAGAGAATATAGCCCTAGAGGAAGGGAATGAGTTGAAAATTGGAACCCTAATTAGCAAAGACACAAGGCATGGTCTGATTGAGTTGCTTCGAGAGTTCAAGGATATCTTCGCCTGGTCATATCAGGATATGCCTGGATTGAGTACTGACATTGTAGTACATCGTTTTCCGATAAGACAGGATTGTAAACCAGTCCAACAGAAGTTGCAAAGAATGAGGCCAGACATTGTCCTGAAAATAAAAGATGAAGTCAAGAAGCAGTTCGATGCAGGGTTCTTACAAGAGGTAAAGTACTCTGAATGGGTGGCTAACATTGTGCCTGTTCCTAAGAAAGATGGAAAGGTACGAATGTTTGTTGATTATAGAGATCTGAACAAAGCAAGCCCAAAAGACAATTTTCCTTTGTCGCACTTTGACACTTTGGTTGACAACACAGCGGGATATTCGTTGTTCTCCTTTATGGATGGTTTCTCAGGATACAATCAGATAAAGATGCATCCTGAGGACATGGATAAAACTACTTTCATAACCCTGTGGGGGACCTTTTGCTACAAAGTGATGCCATTTGGGCTGAAAAATGCAAGGGCAACATACCAACGAGCTATGGTAAACTTATTCCATGACATGATGCATAAGGATATTGAGGTGTACGTTGACGATATGATTGCCAAATCGCGTACAGAAAAAGAGCACATTGAGGTCCTGAGAAGATTGTTCTTGAGATTGAGGAAATTTCAGTTGAAGCTCAATCCAGCAAAGTGTACCTTTAGAGCCAGGTCAGTGAAAAGGGAATTAAAGTCGACTCAGACAAAGTCAGAGCCATACGAGAGTTACCTTCACCACGTACTCAGAAGGAAGTTCGAGCATTCTTAGGAATGTTGAATTACATCGCTCGTTTCATTTCACAACTGACCGAGAAATGCGATCCAATTTTTCGCCTCCTCAGAAAACACAATCAAGGGGTTTGGGATAAAGAATGCTAGAAGGCTTTTGAAAAGGTCAAGCAGTATTTGTTGAATGCTCCAGTATTATCTCCACCAAGCCCAGATAAACCGTTAATACTGTACTTGTCAGTGTTCAGCAATTCTATGGGACGTGTGCTTGGACAGCATGACGAGTCAGGGAAAAGGGAGAAGCCAATTTATTATCTCAGTAAGAAATTCACTGACTGTGAAATAAGATATTCGCTAATTGAAAAGTTGTGCTGTGCGCTGATTTGGACAACATGAAGGTTAAGACAGTACATGCTATACCATACCACTTGGCTCATCTCAAAACTTGATCCATTAAAATACAAGATGGAATCAACGGCTCTAAATAGGAGAATTGCGAGATGGCAAATTTTGTTTTCAGAGTTCGATATAGTCTATGTGAGTCAGAAGGCTATCAAAGGAAGTGCGGTGGTAGACTTTTTGGCCCGTAGAGCTTTGGAGGGTTACGAGCCATTGAATTTTGATTTTCCAAATGAGGAGCTAATGTGTATAGCAGCAACTGAAGATTCTCCATGGAAGCTAAATTTTGATGGGGCTTCTAATGCAGTCAGAAATGGAATTGGGGCAGTCTTGGTATCTCCGAATGGCGATCATTATCCGTTCATGTGCAAGTTGGACTTTGACTATACAAACAATATGGCTGAATACGAAACATGCATCATGGGGCTCCAAGTAGCCATAGAAAGAGGCATAAAAACCCTAGAAGTATATGGAGATTCTGCATTGGTAATCTATCAGTTAAGAGGTGAATGGGAGACAAGGGACCCTAAATTGATCAATTATCGAATGATAGTTTTGGGGTTACTAGGAGAGTTCGATGACATCACCTTCAATTATCTCCCACGAGATGAGAATCAGATGGCAGATGCTTTAGCAACCTTGGCTTCAATGATTAAGGCAAACAAAGAGGAGGAGATGAGACCAATTCAAATGAGTGTCTATGAAGCTCCAGCCCATTGTTGCAACATTTAGAAGGAAGAAAAAGATGATAACCTTTGGTGTCAGGATATATTACGATATGTGAGAGATCGTAAATATCCTGAACAGACCAATGAAAATGATAAACGAACTTTGAGAAGGTTGGCCTGTGACTATGTCTTGGACGGGGATATCCTATACAAGAAAAGCAAAGACCAAGTACTTCTGAGATGTGTCAATGCTGTGAAAGCTAAGCTTATTTTAGAAGAAGTTCATGAAGGTGTATGTGGGACACATGCAAATGGGTTCACAATGGCAAGGCAAATCATGAGGTTTGGCTATTATTGGGCCACTATGGAAAGAGACTGTATCAACTATACCAAGAAGTGCCATAAGTGTCAGATTTATGGGGACAAAATTCATGTTCCACCTTCACCCTTGCATGTTATGACTTCTCTATGGCCCTTCTCCATGTGGGGCATGGATGTTATTGGACTTATATCACCGAAAGCTTCGAATGGACATCGGTTTATCTTCATGGTAATTGACTACTTTACAAAGTGGGTAAAGGCCGCCTCTTATGCGAATGTTACCAAATCAGTTGTGAGTCGATTTTTGAAGAAGGAAATCATTTGTCGGTATGGAATGCCTGAGAAGATCATATCTGACAATGCATTGAACTTGAACAACAAAACGATAGCGGAGGTTTGCGACCAATTCAAGATCAAGCATCACAATTCTTCTCCCTATCGTCCAAAAATGAATGGGGCTGTGGAGGCCGCTAACAAGAACATTAAGAAAATAGTGGGGAAGATGACTGAGACTTATAGAGACTGGCATGAGAAATTACCGTTTGCACTCCTCGCCTATCGGACATCTGTCAGAACTTCTACTGGGGCAACTCCATTCTCGCTAGTTTATGGGATGGAAGCAGTGTTACCTATTGAAGTAGAAATACCTTCTCTTCGAATTTTGATGGAGGAAAAGTTAGATGAAGTTGAATGGGTTCAGTCCCGATATAATCAGTTGAACTTGATTGAAGAAAAAAGGCTAAGAGCTATTCATCATGGTCAGATGTATCAGAAGCGAATAATGCGGGCTTATGACAAGAAAGTTCAACCAAGGGAGTTTCATGAGGGAGACCTTGTGATGAAAAATATTCTTCCTATTCAAAAGGACTTTAGGGGAAAATGGATGCCGAATTGGGAAGGGCCGTATGTCGTGAAGAAAGCTTTCTCCGGCAGTGCATTGATCTTAACAGAAATGGATGGGAAAAGTTTACCCAATCCAGTGAATTCAGACTCAGTTAAAAGATACTTTGTCTAAGAAGGGAGTGTCCAAGGTGAAAACCGGCAAAGAGCGCCTTGAGATGTTTCAAAAAAAAAAAAAAATGAAGAGGCCAAGGTGAAAACCCACAAAGGGCGCCTTGTGACCAAAGGGGTTTTGAGTTGAAAACCCGAAAGGGCAGCTCAAATATTGAAAGACATACGATAATCTTGCTATTCAACGAAGAGCGAAAAATGTCGTATACTGGGGCATCAACAGAATACTTTGAATCTTCTAAACACATGCCTTCATGAAGTTGATGTATAAGCACTCAAGCAGTGATATCTAGGGCATCTAACTTCTCTTTCGTTTGCTATCTTTAGATTCTATTTCTTCTTAAATATAGGCTTTCATGGCTAATTTCCCTTTGTATCTTTTTGATAATTCATTAAAATTCAATTACTCATAAAAGATTCATTCATTTTCCATTATTCTTTAAATATGTTGCATTGAAATAATAATAGATGAACTAAATACGTTCACAAATGAAGTTTTGCGCATTACTCTGGAATTTCTAGATAATACAAGAAACTAAAATAAGACAATTGTTCGAGAGATCCACGTAAATAGGGGATAAATAAACTCGAGAAATTCCTTTCTTCTAGTCCAAAAGGAAAATGAACAAAACCAATGATTCAATTCTTACAGACATCCTCAGTAGATTGTAGTATTGGAGGAAGGTCTACGGGCTGAGCAAAAATGAAATTTTGAATGGTGACGCTTAGGATAGGGGTCGTATTCATAGCATTTTGCATCATAACACATTTAATTAGGAACATTCGACTCACTTCGAGCATAGCATCCTAATTATCAGGCATAATCATTCTACAGGTTATCAAAGACGGTGTGCTTTAGTCTCCTAAACAGCAGGGTAATAGGCCGCAGTATAGCAGATCTAGCTTTCAGATGTTTATACTGAAGCAGATCCAAGATGATTTGGTATTCTTGTGTTTACAAGAAACAAATCGAGGACATAGCAGATTTGACTCTCAGATGTTCTCAAATATAATAGATCTAGCTTTCAGATGTTTATACTGAAGCAGATCCAAGATAATTTGGTATTCTTGTGTTTATAAGAAACAAATCGAGGACATAGCAGATTTGGCTCTCAGATGTTCTCAAATATAGCAGATCTCACCTTCAGATGTTTATGCTGAAGCAGATCCAAGATGGTTTAGTATCCTTGTACTTACAAGGAACAAATCGAAGATATAGCTGATTTGGCTTTCACGTGTTTACGTTGAAGCAAATCTAAGATGATTTGTCGTCTCTGTATTGTCAGAGAACAAATCGAAGTCTGGCATCTTCATTTTGATGGAAGGCAGACACACAGCAGATCTCACCTTCAGATGTTCTCAAACAAACTCAAGATGGTTTGGCATCCTTGTGCTTACAAGGAACAAATCGAAGAAATAGCTGATTTGGCTTTCACGTGTTTATGATAAAGCAAATCTAAGATGATTTGTCATCTCTGTATTGTCAGAGAACAAATCGAAGTCAGGCATCTCCACTTCAACGGGGAGCAGATACATAGCAAGTCATACCTTCAGATAATTTCACTAAAGCTAGATTCAAGATGATTTGGCATCTCTACAAATCAAAGAAGCAGACTCGGTATCTCTGTGTTCGGCAGAAAATAGATCAAAGATATCAACATAGCATTCTTGAGGTCGTAGGGAGAAGATAGGTTGAAGACCATTCAAGGAAGTGATCACAAAGATTGGGCCAGACCGGACAAATTTGGTCCTTTATGGTCTTTGCTCAATTCCTATTACATAGTAATGAGCAAAGAGGGGCAGCTGTAAGAGCCCAAATTTGACCGGGCTGAAAGCAGAATATAAATAAATAAATATTTATTTAAAATGTCCATTAAAGTCTATTTACAAATAAACAGGCCTCAAAGCCTGATAAGCCAAAAGCCCGTTACACTTGTAACCCAATCAGCCTAAAACCATTTACCCGGTAACTACCCAACAGGCCTAAACTACCCAGCAGACCCACAAACACCCGTGACCCAATTAAACTAGCTAGCCCAAATTCAAAAAGCACAATTGGCCCAGCTTGTTACACCAAGGCAGGAAACCCTAGGGTTTCTGCCTCTCTCCTCGCGCCGCAAATAGAAGCTTCCAGAAGCAATTTCAACGGACGCGTCTGCTCGTCTCTCATCAGCGCCGTGATTTGACCTCCGTGATCAGCGAGCAACAAGGTCATTGTCGAATCCCTCGCTCGATTTCCTGCAAGAAAAGGAAACAAACAGCAGATACGCAAAAAAGCAGAGCAGAAAATGGAAAGAAAATCACAGCACATCAGTCAAAGATACAGAAGACACAAAATAGAAAGAAATCTTAGATTTCTTTCCCCGAATATGTAAGGGACCAAGGCTATAAAACCTTTCTTTTCACTTGTAAAAAGGACTTACGTTCTGAAAATACAGAGAGAATCAATAAAACTAGAGATTCAGCAGAAAGATTTGTTCTCGCACATATATACACAGCAAGCATCTCAATCAATTAAGTATACAAAGGTGAAATTTTTAATACATATACATACATGTAAACTGTAAATAATGAAAAAGTAAAAGGTCGAACCTTTATTTGCGTTAAAAATCGAGGTTTGGACCTCCAACCACCGTATGGGGAGGAGTTGGTGACGGCGCGTGGGCGCGTAAGGCCGAGGACCAAGGCTCGGCTCGACGGAGGCCGGAGCTAAGCACTCTTTCTCTCTCTTCTCATTTCAGAGAGAATTTTAAGTTTTTTTTTGAAAAAACCCGGTGTAAAATGATTTTCGGGCTAAAGCTTTGGTTTATATAGCCTTTGTGAAACGTTGACGTTTTAGACCCCTAGGATCCGCGCGTTGACCCGATTACCTAGGGAGGATCCGCGCATTTTTGAGAATTGGGTTAATTACCCAATTGATCCTTCTGCCCCTTTTTGTATTTACAATCAAACTTTATTTTATTTATGATTTGGCCCTATATTTTATTTTAGTTTTAATTTAGTCCCGATGGCTATTAAATTATATTCTGGAAAACGTCGCCATTTTGGGGATAGGGCAATTTGCCCAATGAGCCCTTTTGATTTTGCGCGCGTTTTAAATAGGGCCTTAATTTAGTTTTAGTTCTTTTAAATTCGCCCCATAATTTGGCTGGACTTTAAATTTAGTCCTATATTTATTATTATTATTCTATATATATATTTATTTGTTTTATTTTAACCTTACTTTTATATTACATTTGAAAATTATTTTATTACAAGTATTATTATATGTATTATTATTATTTGTTATTTTCCTCAAATTATTATTATTTTACATCAATTTTTATATTATTATTATATTTTCACATATATTATATATTTACTAATTATTTATACATGTCATTTTTACATATAAACTTTCATTGTTTTATGTTATATTTCTTATTTCCTATATATTTTATTATATAACATTTATTATGATTTATTTTTTATTCTATATTACTTTTTTTTATATATGTTATGTATCTCATATATTACCAATTATATTATTTATGTTTATATCATATATATTATTTAAAATTTGTAAATTATCATTATTAAAATATATTTTTAACACATATTATATACATATCTAACTATTAATTATTTGTTTATGTATTATTTCATTTTAAAACGATATTTTTGAATCCTTTACATACTTTTAAACCAATATGTTTTATATGCATAATTATTATTCTATTTTTGTTATTATATATTACATATTATATTAAATACTATTTTAGAATTATTAATATCACATTTTAATTATGTGTATATTTTGTTAACAATCATTAATTTTATTTTTATTAGATCTTATATATTTTTATATTGTATGTGTCATGGGTGTGTTAAATATTATTTTTATAATTATTATTATATGTTATATTTTGTAAACATGTACTTGATATTATATTTTATTTGCATGTCATATATTATTTAATTATTGCTTTCTTATATATCATGCATTATTTAATTATTACCTTGTATGTTTGTATATTTTGTTTATTCATTCTCAATACATGCTATATATATCTTTGTATGCATATTATTAATATTTGCTATTTTATATGTATGAATCTAATACACGTTCTTTATATCATTGCCATCATTTTGTTTAAATGCACGCATTATTTACCTACTACAATAATATGTTACTATGTATGATTTATAATGCAATACAATTCCCCACGCATCATCTTTAAAAAGACAAGGCTCCAAAATTTTGAAAAAATATAAAGGCAATGCTTGGTGTTTGGAAATTTCGAAAAAGTAGTGCCCTAACTTATTGGGTTGCGACTTTTCTCGTTAAGTTTGAATAGTCAAGTACCCTTCTAAGTTTTTAAAGGTTTTCAAAATGTAAGCGACTGTCTTGAAACAGCAAAGCGATATGTCCTAACTTACTGGATGTAGCATTTTGTCGTTTTGAGATAGGGATTTCTAAAAAAGCTAACTTAGTGTGAATACTTTGATACAAGTGAACCCAAATTTTCAAAATTCAAAATATTTTAAAGAGGATTACATCTTAAAATGTTTAAAATTTCCGACATTTAAAGACACTTGATAATCAATTAGGTATCAATTTTTGGGCGTTACGAGGGTGCTAATCCTTCCTCGTACGTAAACGAATCCCAAACTTGTTTTTTTGATTTCGTAGACAAAAACCGATGATTTTAAAACAAAATGTTTTAATGGTGATCCAATCACACCTAAAAAGATTGGTGGCGACTCCCATTTTCGTTTTTTTAAAGTCGATTCCCATTTTCCAAAACTCGATTTAAAAATGGTCTCGAGAGTTTAATGTTGCTTTGAATAGGTCTTTTGGACGCTAAATGGATTACTTAGAGTGCAAGTAAGCTTGAAATGGTAAACTTGTTGTTTAAGGTTCATTTTAGGTCTACACGGCTTGAGACACGGGCATGTGACTCAGCCATGTGTCTGGCGACATTATCGTGTGTCATCTGATGATTTCTTTAAGGTGTAAGTCAGTGAGTTACATAGCCTAACACATTGTGTGACACACAGACGTGTGGGGTAACTCAGCGAGTTACATGGCCTAGCACACGGACGTATGACCTTATTCAAAGAGTTACACGGGTGAAGACACGGGTTGACACACGGTCGTGTGTCCTTAGTTCGATTGCTACATGGCTTGAAACACGGGCGTGTGTTGCATCCGTGACCTGGCCACACAGTCGTGTGACCCTTATTATGCAAATTTTGCATCTTTTTCCTAAACTTTCCAAACTATTTCAAATTGGTCCCAAATTGTTTCTACGTTATTTTTAGGGCCTCAAGGGCTCAAGTTGAGGGCAACATACATGTGTATGAATGGTTTATTATGTGTTTATAATATTGAATGGTATAATGTTTAAATGTTCTGATTGTTTAGTAACACTCTGTAACCCTAATCTGATAACAAAGATGAGCTAGGGGTGTTACAGAACTGGTTTAACATCTAACATCTGTGCATGAGTAAGAATGTTCAACAAGTAACGTCGTTGAGAAAGCAAAAAACCATGCTTGTTGGGAAGAACTTCAACACCAAGTAAGAAAGCATGTCTAAGTCCTTAAGTGAAAATAAACTTGCTAAGAAATGAACAAACTGATTTACCACTGCGTCATTATCCCTAGTGATAATTAAATTGTCAACATAAAAAAGTAGATACAATGAATGGCCATCAGATTTGAAGACGAATAGAGATGTACCAACATGTGAATTTTTGAAGCCTGAGTAAAGTAGGAAATTGCCGAGTTTTTGACACCAAGCTCGAGGTGCTTGTTTTAGGCCATAGATATCTTTTCGAAGCTTATATACATATGTTGGAAAATCTCGATCAATGAACCCTGACAGTTGACTCATATACATATTCTTACTGAGATGGCCTTGTAAAATGATGTTGTTGACATCAAGCTAACGAAGGGACCAACCACGACTTACTGCATGACTAAGAATAAGACGGATGGTGGCTGGTTTGATTTTCGAACTAAAGGTGTAATGATAATAAACTCCTAAACATTGATGAAACCCTTTTGCAACTAATCGTGCCTTGTACATGTTAATGGAACTATCAGATTTATGTTTAATTCAAAAAATCCACTTACAACCCACTACATTTTGACTAGAATTAGATAGCACTAGCTCCCAAGTTCCATTTCGAACAAGAGCATCATATTCTGCCAACATCACTCCATGCCATTTTGGTTTTTTTCAAAGCTTGAGTTGTTGTTGTAGGTTCAAGGTCAAGCGATTTGGATTATTGGGTATGAAGGTTTAATTTTTGAATAGGTTTATGAATGTTGGCTTTTGCTCTGGTTTGCATTGGATGGTTTGGTCATGGTGTGTTTTGGGTAGGTTGAGAGACGGGTGGTAAGGGGTTTGTAGTGGAAGTTAGTGGGATGAATTGGATTTGACTCATTTATGAAGTGGTGGGAAGTGGTTGTTTGGTTTGTCACGAGAGATTGTGTTGGAGCTTTGCATTGGGGCTGTTGGGTACCGACTTCGAATGGAGATATGCATGATGGTGGGATGTCGTCTTGTATTAATGGTAGAATCCAAGTGGAAACGGTGGTGGAATCTAGATGAGGAGTTTGAGTAAGTAATGTTGTAAATGGTAAGACAATCTCAATAAACTTCACATGTCTAAAAACATAGATTTTGGTTGTGGATGGATTATAACAAAAATAAGCACTTTGAGTGAGAGAGTACTTAAGAAAAATGCATGGTTTGAAACGTGGTTCAAGTTTGTGTGTTGTATATGGGTAAAGCCAAGTATATTACAGACAACCAAAGACTTTGAGTTTGGAATAATTAAAAGAATCATAAAATATTCTTTCATAAGGAGAAAAATATTGCAGTGTCAGGGTTGGCATGCAATTGATCAAATATATTGCATTGGCAAAAGAATTAGGCTAAAAAGTTAATAGAATAGATACATGGGAAAGTAAAGCGAGACATGATTCCACAATATGGAGATGACACCGCTCGGAGAAGCCATTGTACTCGGGAGTATGGGTTGGAGTAGTAAAATGAGATATACCATTCGCAGATTAGCAATAGTAGTATATTCATCACCATTTTCTGAATACACTGTTTTGATTTTTTTTATCAAAATGGTTTTCTACGAGTGCTTTAAATTTGATGAAAATGTTTTTCAGTTCTGATTTTTGTTTGAGGGGTTAAAACCAAATATACTTATGGTAATATGATCAATAAAAATAACATAATATCTAAAACTGTCATAGGAAATAACTGGTAAGGTCCAAACATTAGAAAAAAACTATTTGAAGTGGTCAATTGGAAACTAAAGTAGACGTAGATAATGAAAGCTTACGACTCTTTTTCCAATGACATACATTACATGAAAAAGGTGAGACCAAGGAAGATAAATATAAGTTGAACCTAGAGACAACATGTTGTAAGATAGGAAATGCAGGGTGTCGCAATGGATGATGCCACTTTGTCAAAGTGGTTTTGACACTGGAAAAAGCAAAGGGTGAAGAAGATGAGGAAGAGGTTGGCCACTCATATACACCATCCTTAGTTTGACCTATCAAAAGTGTTGCCCCTGTGCGAAGTTCATTCATAAGAAAAGAATAAGGCAAGGATTCAATGGAAACATTGTTTGAGATGCAAAATTGGGAAATTGAAATCAAGTTTTTTTTCATATGTGGACTACAAAGAACATTATTTAAGGTAAATTGAGCATTGAGAGTTTGGATAGATGTGGAACCAATATGAATGATTAGAAGTGTAGTGCCATCTCCAATCATAATGTCGTCAGAGGCCTTGGTATGGTGCATGAAATGGTAGATTGTTGAAATTAAAAGTGACATGGTTAGAAGTACCACTGCCCAAAAGCCATGTTGATGTAACAGAAATATTGGTAGAAAAATGAGCTATTGGTTGCCATGGAGAGATTATTGTTTGAGCATTGGAGTTGTTAGATGACTCAACTTGAACCAGATAAAAGGACGGGCAACTCTTGGCTATATGTCCCTGAATTTGACAAATTTGGCAATGTCAAGATAAGGTCGCAGAGAATAACACTCAGTCCATGGGGTTTTAGGCCTGAGTAATGCAACAGAGCAAGTAGAAGAATTGGGTGATGGGTGCCAACCTATATTGTTAATGCTAGTTGTTGTAGGTGATCTCCAGTTGTTGATGTGTCCTGAAGTAGTGCCAGAGTTTGAAAAATTACGGTGTAACACCCTTATACCCGACCTGGTTACTGGACCAAGTAATAGTAAAATGACCAACTTAGTATGTAACACCCCTAACCCGTATCTGTTGCCGAAATAGAGTTACGAGACATTACCAACCAATACACATCATTCTCATACATTTAAGCATTCATAATCATAGTCCATTCAAATCATTTACAATGTCCCTAATATAGGTCTATGAGGCCTTAAAACATGCTTTGAAGAGGTTCGGGACTAAACCGATAACATTTGCAAACTTTGAGAAACATAGAAAATTTTCAAGTTTTTAAGGGTCACACGCCCGTGTGAACAAGCCATGTGCCTCACACGATTATCAGACACGTCTGTGTCACAGGCCGTCTGAAAATAGGGCATACATACTGACTTGTACCACACGACCGAGGACATGCCCGTGTGCCAGGCCGTGTGAAATCTAAGGGGGTTACTGACTTGGGTCACACGGCCGACCACACGCCCATGTACTAGCCCGTATGACACACACAGTGAAACGACACGCCCGTGTGTCTAGGGCGTGTCAAAACTGTAGGATATACCGATTTTAATTCGTAAGGTACCCCAGGGGACACACGGCCGTGTAACATAGCAGTGTGTCGCACACGGCTGAGACACACACCCGTGTCTCTGCCCGTGTGGACAAAAATAGGCCATTTGATAAGCCAATTTGCCACCCTAACCACTAGTACACTTAGCAACCAAATTGGTACTAATTCAACACATAAATAGGTAGCCAAAACATGGCAATTCATACATATATCATGTCATCTATATTCAACCATATCAACTACTTAATTCCATATTCAAAACATACCAAATCAATATGCCAAAATCATCAATCTCACATGACTATTAAATGCATTTACTCATCAAAATATCACCTATTTCATGACACAAATTGCACTATATCTCTATCTCAAAATCAAACCACAATATGCTAATCTTTCAAGCACTAATACATCATTTACTAAACAACCAAAAGCAACTATTTGGCTATATCAATAACTATGGCAAACATAAAAAATAAGCCAACATATAAGGCATTATATACATCATATACATATCACTTATCAAACACAATTCAAGCGAACTTAAATGGCTATACACATCATCATTTACAAGCCAAATCACATGGCTAACATCATAGCTCAAAACATAACAAAATGACACTAGCTTATACATGCCATATACCATATGTACAAAGCTCCAAAAGTACCAACGAGTTAGTCGATAGTGTGATGTTGTTTCCTGATGATCCCTGATGTCTGAGATAGCTTTGAAAATCTATAAAACATGGAAAGAACACATCAAATAAGCTTTAAAAGCTTAGTGAGCCATATACAAATAAAGCTATCATATGAATCACAACATTTCTATCAATAGACCAAGTACAAGTAAACACATATAGTTACACAAACCTTTCTCAATGAGTACATATGCATTTTCTCATGTAAACTTATCAATTACTTCACTTTCCAATACTTGTATGAATCTCGTACGTGCCTGAGTCATTTAACTCATTAATACATACTTTCTCAACTTGTCTTTGCCCATTGGACCATTCAAAATTATTAAGGATACTCAAAAATCACATAAGCTCGTACAATGCCATATCTCAGATATGGTCTTACATGTTATCACACATCGATGCCACTATCCCAGACAGGGTCTTACACGAAATCGATTAACGATGCCAATGTCCCAAACATGGTCTTACACATAATCTCAAAACAATGCCAATGTCCCAAACATGGTCTTACATGTAATCACATCACGATAACCTAATGTCATGACATTCATATCCTATACTATTCCTAAGGTTCGTTCAGGACTTTTGGATGTTGTAATTTTATTTATTCTTGCTCGTATTTGCTCTTTCAACATTCATAGGATTTCAATGACAAGTAATTACATATAATTCAATAGAAAGACATTTATTTGAATATGAACTTACCTCGTAGTCGGAAGTAACAGACGGGGTCAACTATTCGATAACTTTCGTTTTCCCCGGATCTAAATCCAATTTCTTTCGTTCTTGATCTATATACATTCAAAACTAACCCTTTTATTCATCAACTCATTCAATTTCATCCACAAACACATATTTGGGAATTTTTTCACTTTAGCCCCTAAAGTTACACATTTATTCAATTTAGTCCCTATTTCATAAATACACAAAATTCACCAAATTTGACAAAACCCATGCTTGGCCGAATTCTGTATAGGTCCCTAGTAGCCCATATTTTTTATTTATTTCATAATTTAACCCCTCAATTTACACTTTTCTCAATTTAATCCTTTATTAACATTTTTGTCAAAAATCACTTTATAAAACATGTATATCAAACACCAAGCTTGCATAATTCGTCATCAAACATCATAAAACTCATGGATTCATCAAAAATTTCAGAAATTAAGGACATTGGCATAGAAATTAGCTCACGATGATTCATAAACCAGACAGGGTCTTTTTCTCAAATTGAGCTATTAAACGATAAAACTAGCTCACGAATTTTTCACACACATATATTCACATGTTGTAAACACTAAAAATAATATTAAAATAATTTTACGACCTCAGACTTGTGGTTCCAAAACCACTATTCTGATTTAGCTAAAACCGGACTGTTACATAGTATTTCACTGATAAAAACTTAATTATTACAAGTTACTTAGCTCAAATTACATTATTGATATTAATTATGAAACTGATAAATATATCTTAGGCCATCATTACATTTACAACTACATTTTGCAGTCAAAAACAAAATTTTAAGAAATACAAGGCACTCGACCATGTCTCCAGGACGTGTAAGTCTCTAAAACGTATGGTTTATTTAAACACTACCTCCAATAGTCATACGACCGTGCATATGGCCTGTGTGAGCCACACGGTCGGGTTGATAACCCGTGTAACAAACTGGAATCATGTGGTTCTAAGGACAACTTTTCCCAAAAGACACATAGTCATGCCACCAGCCCGTGTATGCTACATGACTTTGTGGTTAGGCCGTGTAACTTTCTGAACTTGTGTCCCTTATAGTTTGAAAATTTTGAAAACTTTTAAAAATTCTTGCAACTTAGTCCCTACATGGAAACTCAATTTCATTCCATTTAAAACTCCAATTTCAGTATAAAAGACACTCAAACACTTCTATATTACCATACAACATTAACATACTAAAATTTCATTTAAATCCTTCAAAAATTACAAATTTTGAAACATGGCCTATCATACTTAAATCCTTAACTAAAAAAAAAAAAACTATGTACATGCCATTTCTACATCAAAACAAAATACCTATTTTCTTGAGCTTGAGGATGTGATGAGATGAGCAACTAACGACCCCAATCAAACTCATCCAATCTAACTGTACCTACGCGTTGAAAATAAACGCGTTAAGCCGATGAAAGCTTATTAAGCACTATAAGAATAAATGAACATAAGATATGTATAATATGTTACAAATCTGCATCGTACTTCCATACCTGAATATCATTATAACTAGACATTTATTTCTAAAAAAAAATACTTACCTTGAATAATTTTTATACTTACCTTGATACTTTAAATACTTGTATTACTTGCATTTCATACATTTCCCCACAGTAGACCATTTAGAACAATTTAAGATATACAGATCAAGTATAAAGGTGCAGCTATATGCACAAGTAAATGGAGAGCACCAAGGTGCTATACAGAGAATACAAACATGATAAACAGAGAGCACAAACATGCTAGAAAATAGAAAGAGCGCTGAGGATCCTTAATGGCATGCGACTAATATCCTAATAGTTCTAATTCTATCTACTTGGGCACAAAAGTTGAGTTTCATACATTTATATACTTTAGATAAGTATTTAGGAAAAGATTTCACATTTTTTTTCCATCTTTCACAATTTAGTCCCCATTTCATAAATCACAAGTATAACACCTTTTTCACACATATTTCTTTCACAACATCATTACTCAATATTCAAACAAATATACAATTTCATATTCTTCACCTATATTTCTCTTTACAAATCTCATAATTTCATAATTTAATCATTTATTTAATATCTATTTATATATACAATTTACATTTCTATCCTAGATAATTTTCATATTACAACGTAAGCATTTAAAAAATAAATTAAAATCTTGTAGTACTTACAACAAAAGTTGAAATGAAGTTTTTTTTTTCTTCTCACTTTTTTGACTTCTCTTTTCCTTTTCCTTCAACTGGCTCTTCAACCTTCTTCTCTTTTTCTTAAATACATAACAAAGTACATAATATTATCAAGTTAAAACAACAACTAAATAACTTTTCCCATGCTATTTAATGAAATTAATCTTTTCTTACCTTAAATACTTGATATTACAACTAAACCCTACCTTTCTCTCTTCTTCAACTCCTCTATGGAAGCTCTCCTCACAAAACTAAGGTATCTATTAGCTTTATCTAGTGTCTTTACTTAAGAAACATAAAAAAATGGAAGATTTTGAGCTTGATTTTGCTCAACAATGTTGGAAGGACATGTTTGGGATAAAAGCAAATGTTTAGAAAAGAAGGGATAAAAGTGACGGTTTGGAGAGAAAGATGGATGTTTTTCTCCATCTTTCTACATATTTCCTTTAAAATAATTAAACTTGTCAAATTGCTAATGAGACCCTTAGCTACCCATCTTTATATATTGACCCATTATCATTATGTCTAAAAATATCTATTTGGCGAACTACCATTGTATCATTCTTCATCTTTCATAATTCCTAGCATGACTCGTACTTAACTTTTGGTAAACTTTTTCCTAATCCTCCCTTCCTTTATACCACCACTATGTATCTCCAAACTTTTTATTTTTCCTACTTTGGCCACAACAATTTCTATACCCTTCCAATTAAGTCAGTACTTCTATTTAAAATTTTCCTACCTATGGAGTATTTTCTAATTTCCTATCAAGATTAAATACTTCCTAATTTAATACTTAAAATTTCTATTTATTCTATTTCAAGAATTTCTAACTAAATTATAACTCGATACTTCACTGTACCAAACTCTGAGGCATATTGTGAATGTTACAGTGGCCCTTGTTGTTGGTTTGATTTGTTGGATAAGCAGAACCAGAAAAATATAAGGGATCACTTTTGGTACCCTAGAGAGAGGTTTCAAAATTTATAGGTTTTTCATGTAATTCTTCAAAAGAGATTAGATTGTCTCTGGCTTAAATTGCATGAACCAACTCTCTGTCGGCTTTACCAAATTGTCTAGGACCTTGCCAATGAGGTATTCATCATTGACTAACACATCGAGAATGGCAAGTTCATCTGATTTGGCCTTAATGGTTTGAAGGAATTTTGTAATGCTGAGAGAGCCCTTAGTAAGTGTCACATCCCAAAAATTGGGTTTGTTGAAATTGGGTTAATGAATCGATAGTGGTCACACCTAAATTTTTTAAGATGACCTTTGCATATTTGATAATATGTATCAAGTCTAGTGATTAAGTAGTGGTGGAGTTGTTCTTGAAGACCTGAGCTCGAATTCCTTCCCTCACATTATTTTCTATTTGGTGCAATTTTGCTTCAAACCATAATAAATGTCACACCATGTTTTTAAATAAATGTTAACGAGCAAGTGAGTTGGCCTAGTGGTTAGGAGCATAATTAGATTCCATTAGGTCCTACGATCAATTCCCTACATCCTCATTTTATTTACTAAAATTTTTGGCTCATAAAACCTTAGTCAAAGTTTCCATTACTGTCCACTCCTAGTTACCTTACAAGGGAAGATTCTTTCCTTTTTTCACTCCACATGTTCCCCATGATCCACTTTTCATGCCATTGTCTCCCAAAGCTTCTATTTTCTCCCATTTACCAAGCCTGAACCATCCATCCCACCTAAGATAACCGCCATTCACATTTTTCTTTCATTTTGTTTTCTCCTCCTCCCCCTTGGCCGTTCCTTCTCCTTGCTCCTCCCGTTCTCCCTTTTTTGTTCTATTTTAGACTCTAAACCTCCTCCTTTTCACCGCTAATTTCAATTCTTTTCACCACCACTTTATATCATTCTTCATCACCAAACCACTACTTCACCATCGCTGTATCACCACCGCACCACCACCGTCATTAGTCACCATTTTTCACAAATTTTTATCTTCTCTTCACTTCTTTAGTGATAATTGATCTACTAATCTTCTCTTAAGTTCATAGATTATTTCTATTTCTAACCTATTCTTTTTATTTTGGATGTTGAACTCCTCATTAGATAAATCTCCTTTGTCGAATGATTATTCTAGCGATTGTTGATCTCTCCAACTTAATCTTAGTAACGTAAGTATCTATGGGGAAAACCCATATCAATTTATCCATTATTTATAACCGTGAATAGGGGCTAATTTTTATGTGATTATTTTTGACAAGTTGATTTGATTATTCAGATTCTCTACACCCATAAGAAATCAATCAGATTTCTTCACAAAAAGGAAATAAGAGTAAGTTTTCTACTCAAACTCTTATGAGTTAGAGATTGAATTCATGGTCAAGACTAATAATTTTATTTTTTTAATAAATCATCTTTTAAATCAGATCAAGTGGAAGATTTGTCTTTTTGTCCCATCACTGAAGATTGGAGTTTAGATCTAGTGGAAAGGCTAATCATCAGGTGTGGATTGAACTTATTAGAAAATTTACATATGGACTTATTGCCAAATATTAGATATATATTTATTTAAGATTGAAAACTTGATAGGAGTCCCATAATGTGAAATATGAAGAATACCTTATGTATTCATAAAGAAATGATAAATCCATAATAAAGGGGAGAATACAAGTAAATAGTTTGAACTGATTATTTTGTTAATGTATGTTATAATTGATATGACTTGATGATTGTTGTAAAATTGTGTATACTAACTCTTATGTTATGTGATTTTATGGCAATATTGGTTATGCATGAAATATATAAATAATAGCATTGTTGTGATAATTGAGACATGGTTTGCATGTTAAGCATGTCAACTGTATTAATTATAAATTCGACGCATGTTAAGCATGTCGATTATACTGATTATAAATTCGATTCGCATGTTAAGCATGCCACTGAAAATATTGTTCATATGCCATATCACATGCATGGGGTTGGGATGATTATGAGGGGAATAAGACTTTGGTAGTTTTACTAAAATATTGAATGACTTGGCCACAATGTTATTGAGCAGCTTGGCCACAATGCTATTGAGTGGCTTGACCATAATGATGCAACTTGACTGCGATATTGAGTGGCTTGGCCACAAACGTTTTTGAGTGACTTGACCACAACGATGTAGCTTGACTGCGATATTAAGTGGCTTGGCCATAACGTGATGCATTATTGGATGGACGTGTTCTGGGGAACTCTTTATAGTGTGTAATGGAGATGGGTACGAATGTTTTTGAAAAACTTGCATTGATTTCTAAAAAAGTTCTGTATTGACATTCTCATGCACCTTAATATATGTGAGATGATGTTGAATATAAGTGTTGCTATATTCATGAAATGTATGGCTTAAATTTTTTTCTCTTTTATGTTGAATTCACACTAGGCTTTAAAAGTTCATCCCTTTAAAGTTTTCCCACTTTTTAGATAACCTACGAGGCTAGGACTTGGATACAGCTATTAGAGGAGTTTCTCGGATGTTTTCATACATAAGTATTTTAAATTAAGTTTAATACTTATTTTAGGATTATAATAAGTTTGTTTATGGACTGTGGCATGGGACATTACTTTGGGGATTTTTATTCTGTTTCGCATGACTTGATTGCATGATATTAAGTTTTAAAAATGCATAAATTAGTGTTTGATAAGATTATGCATGAAACTTAGTTTTTATTAAAACTTGGAAAAAACACTCTTTTTCGCCGCACAACAAAAAGAAGTTTTAAACAAAGATATGACTTAGTTTTTGAGGTTTTAAATTGTCTATTGATCTTTTATTGAATTTACATAAAATATTGATTTTTAACAAAATATGGTTTTAGCAAATTTTTTCATTGTGATTTTTATAAAAATCTGTCAATATTACATTTTTTCCACTGCGATTCTGAGAAATGAGTCTTTAATAAAATTAGACTTAGTTTTCAAAATTACTAATGTTTACAAATGAGATTTCTAATGACATTTGTTTTTCTGGAGTTAACGTGTTTTCCCAAATGAAGTCGAATAGCCAAGTTCTCTAGTTTTGCATAAAAAGTCAAATAGTTTTGAAATATGATTGGAATTATAATATTTTTGAATAGTGATCAAACTTTTACAAATAAAATATCGAAATCATCGATTTCTAAATTTTCATGTTTTTGCGAAAGCAAGTTAAATATTCGATTTCACTAGTTACTTATATGGTTTAAAAAAGTATGTTTGAAAACTACGAAAGTTTTTCTAGGCCAATCTAGTGGCCAAGGTAGCTTTTGAATTCAACCATAACAATTGGGCCTGGATTGGGAGGTTACAGTAAGATTCTTGAAGTGAGTTTTCATTTGCTTGATTCCTCCTGGGGATGACTTTGCATAAGTGGTGGCTAAGGTTGTCCATGCTTCTCATGCAGTTTTGGCTCATGATATGAATGAAATTATTGTAGGAGATAAGGAACCAATGATCGTATTCAAAATTAATTGATCTTGTCGAATCCATATTGTATAGGCGTGATTCGACATAGTAACTTGGTTTTGGGTGATTGTAGCAGGTGGGCAAGGTTTTGATCCATCAATATATCCCAAAAGATCATATCTGACAAAGAAGGTTTGAAACTGTAGTTTCCATGAAACATAATTGGTAGATGTAAGTTTAAATGGAGTTTGGGTTGTAACATTGATAGTAATCAAGGTGTTGTGAGGTTCATTTGTATTGTGGATAGTGGGTGTAGAGTTGTTAGTGTTCATGATGGGAAAAGAAAGTTAATGCATTGATACCATGACAGAAGAATGGAATTCTTCACCTTTCATTTCTCATTTCAACGATATATATACACATTTGAAGCCTGAAACTAACTCTTATATATCAGGAGTACATCAAGATAGAAAACAAGAGCAAAGAAATTTGAAATCTCCTATATATCAGGAGTACACCAAAATAGAAAACAAAAGTAAAGAAATTTGAAATACAAACAGATATGACGGGATTCCATAGGAACCGGTCTTGTGGTGGAAGTCTTTTGTTAGGATTTTCTCAAGCTTGAACATTTTTAGATTCAAATTTTTTTTGAACTCAAATTTTTTTTAATTCAAGCTTGGATCAAGTCGTAAGCTCTAATAAATTCAAATAATTTTGAATTTTTAAGTTATTAATATTTTAATTTTGAATTTAATAATTCATTTTGCTTTTATAGATCACAACAAAATTCAGATTTGTTTTTAAAAACATAAATTATAGATATTTAATAGAGTTCTTTATATAAAATAATTAAATTGCTAATTGTATGTAAAATGTATTATATGATACGTATATTACCTAAAAAATATCTTTTATTTTATTATTATACTATATTGACAATTAAATAATTTTTATCCTTTTATTAAATTTATAAACATAATACTCATACTCCAAAATATTTTTTTCAAACTCCAAATATATTATACTAAACCCAAGCCCAAATAATATTCACACACTTGAAAGTTAGCCTTCCTATTATATTATATAATCCTATATCATATAATATATTTTATATTAGTTTATATATATGGATTAATGATTAAACATTATAATATTATGTAATACTATATCTTTTATTATAATCAATAATATAACAATAGTTATATATATATATATGTATATGTATATGTATTTAAAGTTTTAGTAATAGTTACATATTATATTACTATATCATGTAATACTATTTCATCTACTATAGTTAGCGATTAAAACGAACTTTACCGACCAAATTAAGCCAATTCAAGCAAATCGATTGGTAAGTTCGATTTTGATTTTGGAACAATTAATAGTTGAAAAAAATGATTTTTTGTTGAAAAAATTCAGTTTAGAAAATGATTTTTTGTTGCATAACGGAAAATTACTTTTTTCCTAAAATTGAGTCTTTGTATTATTTATAGCAATGATAAACCATAATTTATACATATTTTTATCCCATGCTTAGCACATTTATGGATGGTTTCTCCTTAGATTTGGTGAATTTGATGCTCTTAATTCTTTAATTTCATGTTTTATACTTAGGTGAGCATAGGAGAGTAAAAAGAGCGAGAAACTGGCCGAAAACGGAGAAAATAGACCCACATGGGAAATCAACACGGTCTGGAATTCCTTACACGGGCGTGTCACACGACCGTGTCCCTTTGGTAGGATCGAAGCACGACTTACACGGGTAGACTATACGCCCATGCCTATTCAACAGCCTCGACCACGGGCTGGAGTATTCGCACACGAGCATGTCCCTGCCGAGCCCAAGTATAACCCCATTTGGAAAAAGGCCAATTTTGAGGGCTCTTAGGCATTCTAAAGACTATTTAAACACCCGATGAGGCACTTAGGAAGGGGGACGTAGAGTAGGAGGCAAGGAATTACTCAAGGGAAGCCGATTAGTCCATCTCAGAAGCCGGATTCATCATCAAGATTGAATATCTCCCTTCAATTTCCATTTAGAGGTTTTGGGTTTTCTTTATGTTTTGTATTCATTATTCTTCTGTGATGTTTTCTTCTATAATTATGAACTAAACCCCCTAAATACCTAAGGGGAATGAAACCTAAGATGGATCTTGTTATTATCATCTGAATTGTATGATAAATATTTGGCTTATTCTTAATTATGTGTTCTTAATTCTTGTTTTAATATTCCAAGATATTGATTCAAGTTAATGCTCTTATTTAGAGGAGGAATAGACCCTGTCTAAGAGTAAATTTGTCATAATTAAGCGGAGTTAATTGGACGCCTAGAGATAGGGTGATAAGATTTTGCCGGAGGGTGAAACCTAATAAGGGGATCCATAGATCGAGTTAATGTAACACTAGGTGTTAATTAGAAAGAGATTTCAATTAATCAACCTAGGGTTAGACGTTTTTAACTTAGGGATTTCTATGGATCAAGTCAAATGAATAAATCGTCTAATTCAGAGTCAAATAATAAGTGAAGTCTAGGTGGTTTTTTCCTTGGGTATTGTCTTAATCAATCGAACTTTCCCAAAAGCTTTTCCCCAATTTCTCTCTGTGCACTTTTAGTTTAGTTAATTAATTTAGATAAAAAAATCCCTTAATTTTTAGGCTACATAATAAAAAAAAAGTAATTACTAGTACTCTTGGTTCCTTTGGGTTTCGACAATCCGGTCTTGCTAAAGCTATAGTACTGTTTGATAGGTACACTTGCCTTCATCGTGATAATAGTTAGTTTCAAGAACGCTTAATTATAAATTTTTAAAACCTGTCACGAATATCACGTATCAAGTTTTTGGCGCCGTTTCCAGGGAACTAGGATATTAGGAACACTCAATTCTTATTACTTTATTTATTCTACTTTATTTGCAATTAAAATTTTTATTTTCTTTTCTAATTTTTCTTTTATTCATTCTTGGCAGGTTTTTATAGTGTATGACTAGAAGAAACCCGTCGGGACCATTATTGTTTGATAGTAAGATTGATTGCACAATTAGCAAAAACCGAAGAGAAATAAGGCGAAGCTTACGATACATAGAAGAAGAGCAAGAGGACGATACTTCAACCATAACCAGGAAAATTCATTACCTCCTGCGATTGCTGCTAATCAGAATCCTGCTTCACGTACTATGTATGATTATGCTAAACCTTCTTTAACAGGAACTGAATCGAGCATAGTTAGGCTTGCTATTGCTGCCAATAACTTTGAACTAAAACCTAACACCATTCAAATGATCCAACAGTTTGTTCAGTTTGATGGTTTGCAGGACGAGGATCCCAATGCTCACTTGGAAAATTTCTTAAAGTTTTGTGACACTTTTAAAATCAATGGCGTTTCTGATGATGCCATTCGCCTTCGGTTGTTTCCCTTTTTGTTAAGGAATAAGGCTAAACAACGGTTGAACTCATTACCACGAGGGTCAATCACTACTTAGGAACAAATGACCTAAAAGTTTTTTATTAAAATATTTTTCGCCGGCTAAAACAACAAATTACGTAATGATATCTCCTCTTTTGTGCAGATGGATTTAGAAACACTCTACGATGCATGGGAGAGATACAAGGATCTGTTGAGAAGGTTCCCTCACCATGGTTTACCACTCTGGCTATAAGTTCGAACATTTCACAATGGCCTGAATCCTTTGACTCGACAGATGATTGACGCAGCCGCTGGTGAGACTATCAATAATAAAACACCAGATGATGTTTATGAATTTATAGAAGAGATGTCACTGAATAATTATCAGTGGCAAGTCATGAGAACAAAGCCAACAAAAGCAGCTGTCATTTATAACATTGATTCGGTCACCATGCTCTCTAATCAGGTAGAACTCTTGAATAAGAAAATTGATGGTTTTCTTAGTTCTTCACAGGTTCACCAGTAATGCAGTGCGAAGCTAGTAGAGGTGGATCAAGCAGTTCAGATTACCCACCCTATGGCCACAACATGGAGAACGAGAAGTTAAATTACATGGGTAATAGTCATCGATCTCAAAATAATCCTTATAGTAATACTTACAATGCAGGTTGGAGGAACCACCCAAATCTCTCATGGGAAGGCCGAGGAAATCAGCGACCACCACTACCTCCAGGCTTCCAACAACCAACCTACCAACAACAGAAAAATCCGAACCTTGAGGAGATGCTAACAAAATTCATCTTAGTGTCAGAAACTCATTTTTAGAATACCGAGACAACATTTAAAAATCGATAAGCGTCGATCCAATGGCTCAAAACTCAGATAGGTCATCTCGCTAAATTAATATTTGAACAACCACAAGGTAGTTTACCGAGTAACATTGAATCTAACCCAAGGGAGCAAATCAATGCAATTACCATTCAAGATGAGGAAGAGTTAGTTGCACCTGAACTAGAACAGAGGCAAAAAACTGTGGTAAGTAATGTAAGGGTAATGTGGACCACAATGACCAGAAACCGGTAAGTAAAGAGCACAAACCTCGTGTGCTATACCCAAACGTGACAAGGAAAGACCACACAGAAGAACAATTCGGTAAATTCTTTAAATTATTAAAGAAGTTACATATTAACTTACTGTTTATTGAAGCTCTTTCGCAAATGCCAAACGCAGTCAAATTCTTAAAGGA
Organism: Gossypium arboreum; assembly: GCF_025698485.1. Taxonomy (NCBI): domain Eukaryota; kingdom Viridiplantae; phylum Streptophyta; class Magnoliopsida; order Malvales; family Malvaceae; genus Gossypium; species Gossypium arboreum. The sequence continues at coordinate 12,715,831 of NC_069081.1, forward strand.
GATTTTAACAAATAAGCGGAAGTTGGATGAGGCGTCGCATGTGAAACTAAATGCAGTTTGCTTAGCCATACTACAGAATAAGCTGGCCAACAAATTAAAAGATCCAAGGAGTTTTACGATTCCCTGTTTAATTGGTAACCTAGATGTTAATAATGCTTTGGCTGATTTAGGGGCTAGTATCAATGTCATGTCTTACAAAATGTTTAAACAACTAGGTCTTAGGAAACCTAAACAAACTAAGATGAGTATTCAATTAGCTGATAAAACAATAATATTTCCTAAGGGGATTATTGAAGATGTACTCATTAAAATTGACAAATTTATATTCCAAGTTGATTTCATTGTTCTAGAAATAGAAGAGGATAGTAACGTTCCTTTAATTTTAGGGAGGCCTTTTTTAGCAACCGCTAGAACAATAAATGATATTGGCACAGGTGAACTCACTCTTTGTGTGGGAGACGAAACAATGACCCTTCAAGCTCATAATTCGAGTAACACATCAAAAATTGAAGGTGGTTGTATAAATCATTCTACTAAAACTGACCATGTGGTTCAACCTAGTTTGCAGGAAATAAATTTGAAGAACCTACACGAGCCATGTTCAAGCAACAACAAAGGACCTATCTATGAAGAACGAAGGCTACAAATCGAGGAACTAGATTAATGGCGGACACAGAAACTGAGAACACCTGATAAAGCAAAACCGAGCCAGGATGAGCTTAATACATCACCAAATCAACTTAAGGTTGGAGACAAAGTACTACTAGATGCAGCAGATCCTTGCATTACCACTTCTGAACCTAATGAAGAAATTCCTCTCACGGTACTCAGTATTTTCCCATATGGTATAGTCGAGGTAATTCACCCCAAATTCAGAACTTTTAAGGTAAACAATACTCGTCTTAAACCTTATATTAATAAAGTTGATGGCAGGGATGAGGAGTGTAAACTCCTCGAGCCACCATGATCAGACACCAGAGAGGTAAGTCAAGCTTAGACTATAAATAAGCGCTTCTCGGGAGGCAACCCGAGCACTAACAGTAATGATTTATTTAAATTCTAGTTTTTCACATCTAACTACTAACTGAGTATTGAAACATAGGGTTTTCCCATCCACACGGCTAGGAACACAGGTGTGCCTTAGGCTGTGCTCACACCATAAGAGGAGACATGACCGTGCGATACGGCCGTGTGAAAACAGGGCAAAAATTTTTCCCCAACACGGGATGCGATAAGTTGGCACGGCCGTGCAACATGGCTGTGGGCGAAACTACCAAAATAACACGGGCGTGAGACATGCCCATACCTTGAAACCGTGGTTGAAACTAAGAAATTAACATGGGTGTGTGACACGCCCGTGCCATTCACTCGTGGTCGACACTGTCAAACTAACACGGACGTAGGCTATCATACACAGGTGTGGGAGAAGTGAACTAAGTAAGACACGACCGTGCAACATTACCGTGTACACCCACACGCCCAAGGAACACGGGCGTGGGGAGAATGTCAGACGGGCCTAAATTTAAAAATCGCGAAACACACGGGAAAAAATTAGGGCACATTGACATGCCCCACAGTCGTGTGCCCTAAAATCTATATAAACCCCTCACTATTCATCATCTCCCTCCCTAAAAATCCCTAACCCTAGCCACTGCAACTCCACACGCCCTACCTGCTACCCTTGTGTGCCGCCTACAACACTGTTTCCGACGACCTAAGCTTCTTTCTTTTGTGTTTGTTTACTCTTTTCTCTCTATTTGCTTTAAATATTTTGCCTATTTCATGATTTCGTTGATCTATTTAACTATCTTAAGTGAATATTCATAGTAGAATAATAATACTCATGCTTGTCATTAAAGAATATTGCCATTTTTCATACTATATTCATCCATATTTCTCGTTTTCATGGATTTCATGCTTATCCACATGCATTCATAGATTAGTTATTCCCGTCATATTATTCTCATAGTCCTATTTTAATAACTTGATATATTTACTTTAGTTGTTTTAGTTTTGTTCTCTTCATTTAATACGCGAGTCTCATGAAATATTCCTATTTAGTTTTGTGTTTTCATGCTATTTTTGGGGCGTATTGGTTGAACTTCGACTTTTCAATGCACGTATACAATGTCATCCTCACGTGGTAAGAAAACTGCTGTCCCCGCCTCGAAGAAAAGGAAAGGAGCAGCATCATCCTCGAGTCCTACCGCGGAGATTAGGCACCCTTTCCTCGAGTTCCCCTTGGGACTCCAAGAGGAGCTATTTCAGATATTACGGGCCTGACCCTTAGGTGTGGTCCGCTGCATTAACTGGGCCGCACTTGAACAAATTCAGATGGCTGACGCGATCCGAGCCCTCCTGACGACTGAACCATAAGGGCTCTTCTTTGAGATTATCCAGCCGACATACCTTGAGCTCATAATGAAACTATGCTCAACCTTCCATCTCCAAGTCATCATGACAAACTTCGACGATCCTGGAACGGTCTAGTTCCGCCTTGGTGGTCTAGTGCGCCAGTTGAGCGTACCCGAGTTCGGGATTGCAGTAGGGCTGTACAGGGAGGAGTTCATGAACAACAATGAACTCGACACCCTCTACCGCCATATCTACTACTCTCCCTCAAAGTGTTGGAAGGACCTCGTCGTTGCCTTGGCCTCCTATGATCCTAGCCGCTCTAAGGCATTGGCCCTCGTCCGATCCCTGCGGTACCTACACGCTATCTTGTCTCACACTTTGACGGGATGATGAGAGAGCACCAGCGTCGTCAACACTCACAACGCCTATTTCTTATGGAGCATGGAAAACGGGTACGTCTTCGACCTTGCCTACTTCATCGCCTTCGCCATCCGCCATCAGATAGAATGACATAGAAGAGGGGTCATCTCTATCGGGCCCTATGTGACTCGATTGGCACGACACTTCGGGCTCCTCCACACAGCGGCACAATCATCCTCCCTCACACTCATCTGCCAGATGTCCCTATTGGGCATCTCGAGCATGCTAAACATGAGGATGATCAAGAAACGACATAGCACCTACCATTCTCAGTACCGCCTCGTCCAGTCCACCGAGGAAGAGGACCCAGAGGACATTACTGATGATGTCTCTCCATGTCATGAGGACTCACTGTCTCAGCCACCACCCATCCATCGTCCAGTTCATGCAGCAGCTTCATACTCTGACATCTATGAGTGCCTTACTCGATTTGAGCAATAGTGTTTTCAGCGTTTTGATCACATTGATGCTACACTTCATCAAATTTGTCAGCACCTTCACATTTCATCGCCACCACCACCTCGCGAACCATCCTGCGATGACGATATTTAAAAACTTTTTATTTATTATTTTTATTTTCACTTTTATCTTTATTTATCTTATTTAAGTACTTTTTATTTCATTTTCCTTTATTATTATTTTAATTTTAGTTTTTATAATTTTTATTGAATAATTTATAATTTCGGCCATTTCATTACGATTAATTATGCTTCCTTATATTTCCTAAAAAGTTCCTGATTCTATCACAGTTATAAAGAGCTCCAAAGCTCATCATCGCATAGGAACTAAAAACTCCAATGGCAAAGGTTCTCTACGACTGCCATGTCCTGCTCGACCACGACCATAGCTACCACCAGATATAATATTCTTTTGGCACAGGACTTATGGACTAATAAGCCTCTACCACCACCGGAGTATCCTCCTCCACTCTCATCATTGCCTTGGCCTATTATTCTCCATAACTCTAAATCAAGGAGTTCATTCATCATTCAGGAAGTTTCACTTCTCTCCCTATCTTATGATTATTTATCTATATTTTTCAATATATCTATCTTTATACATTGAGGGCAATGTACATCTTAAGTGTGGGGGGGTCTTTCATATCATCATTAGAAATCCCTGAATTTTGTCTTATTCTCACTTGAATCACTCATATCACTATTAGAATGAATTTTAATTAATTTATGATTTTTATTGATATGTCTTGAATTAAAACATAGGCATTTATGCATTGATTGTTTAAACTTTAAGACATTAGGGAATCAAGCATGATAAGTTGATTTTTGAAGAATTATAAACTTTTAGGTCGTTTCCCTAAGTTTAGGCATTATCGTGAGTTGAAATTCACAAATTTAAACATAAAAAAGCCATAATTTTTGTGAGGTCTTGAGCCTTTAGAGCATATTTTATTTCTTTCATGCTCACTTTTATTATGAGTGCGTCAGTATTGATTTGTTATTCTAGAACTTGCTTGAATATTCATGTTAAGACTACACCATTTGATTTGATATGTTAAGATGGTAAAGACACTTAGGTTTAACCTACTCACTCCATAAAAGCCTACCTTCATAATTAACCCTTAGTGAACCCCTTTGAGCCTAACAAGCCATCAATTGATTTAGCCTCAATATTAACCTATGACCCATTGAAATCCCTTAATTTGATCCCTATTTTTGTCGAGATTTGATTTGAATTAATTGCTTAACTATGTTTTATTCTTCGTTGCAACAATTAAGTTCTATGTTATTTGATTCAAGTAAAAAAAAATACTTACATACATATTAATAGTAATTCGTCATTTTTGAGCTTTAGTGTTAATTCCATATTCTGAGAAGAGGCTCACTTGTATTCAACTGATAATTAGTTATTTTTCTAGTTAGGTGATTTCTTCAATTCAATCTCGATTCTAACCTTTTCTTTCAGCTTGTGACCACACCCCCTAACCAAAGCCATGTTACAACCCTCTAAAGACCTTTTTAATTGATGTATCATCTCAATATATAGTGGTGGAGATTTGATTTTCATGTAAGCCTATGGTAATAACTTTTCATATTGACTAATGGGTGCTTTATTTGATGTCCTTAAACACCTCGAGTGATTTGAGTGAATCTTTAGTGAGGATGTTAAACTCTGTGATATTTTGATCAAATGTCATTACTTAGATGATAGGGGACACTTATGTTTTCATGATAAAATGCTCAACTTGGAATGTCTGAAACTTTGATGTACTTTTAGTTGAATTTTCAATGTATGATTACTTATGGATTGTGTTGAGATATTATTGATAGGGATTATAAATTAAGAAGAATTTATTTTGATTGTGAGTTGAGGATTTTGCTTGAGGACAAACAAACGCTTAAGTGTGGGGGTATTTGATAAACCATAATTTATACATATTTTTATCCCATGCTTAGCACATTATGGATGGTTTTTCCTTAGATTTGGTGAATTTGATGCTCCTAATTCTTTAATTTCACGTTTTATACTTAGGTGAGCATAGAAGAGTAAAAAGAGTGAGAAACGGGCCAAAACGGAGAAAATGTACCTACATGAGAAATCAACATGGCCTGAAATTCCTAACACAGGCGTATCACACGGCTTACACGGGTAGACTACACGCTCGTTCCTATTCAACAGCCTTGACCACGAGCTAGAGTAATTGCACACGGGCGTGTCCCTACCGAGCCCAAGTATAACCCTATTCGAAAAAAGGCCAATTTTGAGGGCTCTTATGCATTCTAAAGCCTATTTAAACACCCGATGAGGCACTTAGGAAGGGGGACACAGAGTAGGAGGCAATGAATTACTCAAGGGAAGCCGATTGGTCCATCTCAGAAGCCAAATTCATCATCAAGACTGAAGATCTCATTTCAATTTCCATTCAGGGGTTTTAGGTTTTCTTTATGTTTTGTATTCATTATTCTTCTGTGATGTTTTCTTCTATAATTATGAACTAAACCCCCTAAATACCTAAATGGAATGAAACCTAAGACGGATCTTGTTATTATTATCTGAATTGTATGATAAATATTTGACTTGTTCTTAATTATGTGTTCTTAATTCTTGTTTTAATATTCTAGAATATTGATTCAAGTTAATGCTTTTATTCAGAGGAGGAATGGACCTTGTCTAAGAGTAAATTTATCATAATTAAGCGGAGTTGATTGCACACCTAGAGATAGGGTGATAAGATTTTGCCAGATTAGGGTGAAACCTAATAAGGGGATCCATAGATCGAGTTAATGCAACACTAGGTGTTAATTAGAAAGAGATTTCAATTAATCAACCTAGGGTTAGACATTATTAGTCTCGAGAGAGATAATAATATAACTTAGGGATTTCTACACATCAAGTCAAATGAATAAATCGTCTGATTCAGAGTCAAATAATAAGTGAAGTCTAGGTGGATTTTTCCTTGGGTATTGTCTTAATCAATCGAATTTTCTCAAAAGCTTTTCCTTAATTTCTCTCTATGCACTCTTAGTTTAGTTAATTAATTTAGATAAAAAAATCCCTTAATTTTTAGGCTAGATAATAAAAAGAAAGTAATTACTAGTACTCTTGGTTCCTTTTGGTTTGACAATTCGGTCTTGCTAAAGCTATACTACTGTTCGATAAGTACACTTGCCTTCATCGTGAGAATAGTTAGTTTCAAGAACGCTTAATTATAAATTTTTAAAACCTGTCGTGAATATCACGTATCAAGCAATAAACACTTTGCTAAATTAGTACATATCTTTTGGGGTTAAGCAAGCTTGTCGTTTCTTATCTTTCTATCAATATGATCTTCTCTTCTATTCTTGAATCCTCGATTTCCTTAGAAAATGGGCTCTAAATTCATGAACTGATAACACAATGAAAAATTATATGTATTCTAATAGGAAAATCAAATTCTTTCTATAGGCTAGAAACTTGATAGAAGTTCTCTTTGAAAAATATGTTTTAAAAGAATATTTTACTAAATTTTGACAAAGTAACTCATTCAAGAATGTATGCTTTGACCTTGCCAATAGTCTCCATTTATAGAGAGAAACACAATATTCTTAGTCAAACAAAAGGTTGCTAAATTGAGTGAATTTTTCGCAGATAAGCTTTGTCACGTCCAAAAATATTGGGGGTTAATTGAAATAATTAACCAATAAATGGATTAGGCTTGATGGTTAAGTAGATAATGCCCTCTCTAGAGGTCTTAGGTTTGAGCTACCTTTCTCCTATACTCTTTATTTTATTTTCAGCAACTTAGGATAAAAACCACTGTGAAATATATATTGTTGGGATTTAAAACCAAACAAGAAATAGGCCTTAGGCCTAATGGTTAAAACATTAGTATCCTTCTCTTTGATCCAAGTACGAGCCATACTCTTCCCCTTCCATTTTTTTATTTTAGCCCAAAACTTTAAGATATTTACCCTTGTCACCCTAGGGTTTCAAACCCTAGACTATTTAACCATTCTTTTCTAATTAGACTAGGGTTTTGCTATCTTTTCAATCCCATTTAGAATTTTATTTCCATCTTTTCTATTTCTCCTCTATTTTTTTCTTTCTTTTTCTTTGCATCATATTTTTCACCATTTTGTTGAAAATTAATTTTTCTCTCTTGAGTCAAAATTGTTCTTCGTTCAATCGTTTTCCTACCATATTAGTATTCATTTTCAATAACATTCATTTTCTTGCCAAGGATCGGTAAGTACATCTCGTTCTTATGATTCGATTTAGTAACTCTACCATTCAAATCCCTGAACTTTAATCTTTAATTCGTTCAAGCGATTCATTTGAAATCTTGATAAATTCTTCACAAATCTCGTCAAATCTTGAAATCAACCATTAATTCATGTGTAAATGTCATTTCAAGGACCTACTTTAGGTGAATTGGACCAAAACCGAGCGTGAGGGACATCGCTCAGACCCCCGGTGAGTTCTATCCTAAATGAGTCGATGGTGATCATGTATAGGAATAGGGCCATGCGGGTGGACCATACGACCATGTGCCCTACAAACCCTAGGCTAGTGGTTTGATAATGGGCTGCATTTCGATATCAAAGTTGAGGTTGCTCGACACCAGGAATGGGTGTTTGAGACCCTAGTGGAGAAAGCCAAAATTGTAAAGGAGATCAAACAGGTGGAACGTGAAAAATGGGAGAAAATTAAGGTCTTGATTAAGAGAGATTCTGGTTCTATTGGTTCAAACTCTCGTCTCGTAAAATAAGTTAGGGAAGGTAGACAGCAGCAAAGGGTTGTTGTAACCAATTCTAGAGGTAAAATTCCCAGCTGTACGTATTGTGGAAAATATCATTTGATCTAGTGCTAGAAAAATTTAAGTGTTTGCCTGAGGTGTAGGTTGATTAAACACAAGATCAAAGATTGTCCTTATCAAGCCGAATCAACAGAAGCTTCGGCACGGAATCAAGCCCCAAACCAAAGATTGGGTCAGTTACCTTCAAGGGGCCGAGGTCAAAATAGGGTCATAAATAATGTAGCAATTTAAGCCAACTGACTTGAGGCTAGATGCTCTGCCTTTGCTTATGTCGTTAGAGGTCGTAAGGATAATGATGCGTTTGATGTCATCACAGGTATTTTTACCATTAATTCTGTCTCATATTTTTCCCTAATAGACATAGGATTTACCCATTCATATGTTGTTTATAATATGCCTGATAAACTAGGTGTTGGGAAGAGAGAACCACTATTGAAGTTACCATAGTTAGCCCTTTAGGACAATCAGTTATTGTAAATAAGATCTATAGGAGATGTCTTTTGGAGGTTCAGAGTGTAGTGTTTTTTGCGGACTTTATGTAATTACCTTTTGGGGAGTTTTATTTAATTCTGGGTATGGATTGGTTAGTGGAACACCAAGTTTTCCTAGATTGTGTGTCTAAGAGAGTACCTTAAAAACGGTTCAGGGTAGTGAGATTGTTATGGTTGGGAAGCGATGAAACTATTTATCCAATGTAATCTTCACTATAGTTGCCGAGAAGTTAGTTCGAAAGGGATGTAAGGCTTATTTTGCCTATGTGTTATATGTAAATGTAAATAGCTCTATCATAGATAGTATCCGAATAGTTAGGGAATTCCCAAATGTGTTTCCTAATGAGCTACCAGGGTTACCTCCAGATCTTGAGGTAGAATTCAGAATTGAATTGTTGTCAGGAACTGCCTCGGTGTCCATTGTTCCCTATCACATGGCAGCTAAAGAGCTTCAGGAATTAAAAATACAACTTTAAGAGCTTTTGGATTGTGGGTTTATTAGACCTAGTGTTTCTCTATGGGGAGTTTCTATCCTGTTTGTCAAAAATAATGATGGATCCTTAAGGCTGTGTATTGATTATCAACAATGGAATAAACTAGCCATTAAGAATAAACATCCTTTGCATAGGATCGATGACTTTTTCAATCAATTTTAAGGTGCAACAGTGTTTTCTATGGTAAATTTAAGATCAGGGTATCATCAACTAAAGGTAAAAGACCCAGATGTGCCCAAAACTGTATTTAGGACTCGGTATGGTCACTATGAATTTCTAATAATGCCTTCCGGATTAACCAATGCTCCTACCGTGTTCATGAATTTAATGAACCAAATGTTCCATCCTTTCCTTGATTAGTTCATCGTTGTGTTCATCGACAACATCTTAGTTTATTCAAAAACTGAAACCAAACATGAAGAAAATTTTGCAAATCCTCCGCGAAAAGAAACTGTATGTCAAACTGAGTAAATGCGAAATCTAGCTTAAGGAAGTTATGTTTCTAGGACATTTGGTATTCTAGAGAGTATCTATGTGGATCCGAAAAATATAAAGGCCATCCTAGAATGGAAACAACCTAAAAATGTTTTTGAAATCTGAAGTTTCCTTAGTTTAGTCAGGTACTATAGTAGATCTGTTAAAGGGTTCTCTCTAAACGCCACTCCACTAGCTAAGTTCTTGAGAAAGAATGTAATGTTTAAATGGAAAAAAATCAACAAACTATCTTTGAAAAGCTAAAGGCTATGTTAACTCAAGCTTTCCTATTGATTCAGCCTAAATCAAGAAAAGAGCATGTGGCATACAACGATGCATCCTAAACTGGACTTAGATGTATGTTGATGTAAGGAGGAGAAGTAGTTGTCTATACATCAAGGCAGTTGAAGCAATATGAGTGAAACTATCAGACTCGTGACTTGGAAGTGGTAGCAATGATGTTTGTTTTGAAAATCTTAAGACACTACTTGTATGGTGAGAAGTTCTATATCCATATTGATCAAAGAGTCTCAAGTATCTTCTCACTGAACAAAAGTCGAACCTGAGGCAACGGAGGTGGATAGAACTGTTAAAGGACTATGTTTGTGTAATTGAACACCACCCTGGAAAGGCCAATGTAGTGGTGGATGCTCTAACTAGAAAACAGATGACCGACCTAACAACAATGTTTTTCATGTTCTAGTGTATGATGAAGGTTTACTAGCTAAACTAAAAGTGAAACCCACCTTGGCTAGTGAGATTAAGGCTAAAGAACTTAGATGTGTCATTGTTGCTAAGGATTAAGTAAGTAGAGGACGAAAAAATTGAAGATTTTGGGTTCAACAATTATGGTATTTGGTGCTTCCATGGGAGGTATTATGTGTCAAACGATAACGTTCTAAAATAGACCATACTTTGGAAAGCACATGCTAGCCCATATGTCATGCATCCCAGAGAAAATAAGATGTATCGAGATTTAAATGAACTATATTGGTAGCTTGGACTAAAACGTGAGGTGACTGGATTTGTAGCTAAGTGTAACGTGAGGTGACTAGATTTGTAGCTAAGTGTCTAACGTGTCAACAAGTGAAAGCTGAACACTAGTTCCCTTTCGATCTATTATAATCAATTAAAATACCGCAGTGGAAGTGAGAGCGAATAACGATGGACTTTGTTAGTAGGTTACCCTTAACACTTATTAAGAAATATTCAATATGGGTAATAGTAGACCGACTAACTAAGTCAGCTATTCTTAACTATCCGTATGAATTGTTCTTTATAAAACCTGGATAAGTTATATATTTTAGAGATTGTAAGGTTGCATAAGGTACCCGTACCAATTATTTTAGATCGAGATCCCTATTTCACATCTCGATTTTGGAAGAAGCTATATGAGCACTGGATACTTGCTTGGATTTTAGCACTACTTTCCATCTGCAAATGATAGACAGTTCGAGCAGTTCATTCAAATATTGGAATATATGTTAAGGGGTTACACTATCGAATTTCATGGTAATCAAGAGGAACATTTGCCTTTAGCAGAATTTTCCTATAATAATAGCTTCCAATCAAACATTCAAATGGAACCTTATGAAGTCTTGCATGGTCGCAAGTGTCAAACACCACTATGTTTGATCGAATTTGGTGAAAGGAAAATTTTGGCTCCAGAAGTGGTATAAGAGTCTGAGGGGAAAATTAAATTAATCCAAGATAGACTAAAAGCGGCTTTAGATTGGCAGAAGTCATATGTAAACTTAAAAATAAAATACATTGAATATAATGTTGAAGATCAAGTTTTCCTGAAAGTGTCCTCATGGTGGAAACTGTTGAGGTTCAGACAAAGGACAAGTTAAGTCTTAGATTCATCGAACCATACAAAGTTCTTAAGAGATTCGGCCCAGTTGCATACCAATTAGAATTACCTCCTGAATTGGACTGCATCCATGATGTATTCCACGTCTCTATATTGAGAAAATACTGATCTGACCCTTCCCATATTGTTCCAATTGAGAAAATCAAGTTAAGATCAGATTTGTCCTTTGAGGAGGAACTCGTACAAATTCTAGATCATGAAGAAAAATTTCAGAGAAGGAAATGAATCCCACTTGTTAAGCTTTTGTGGTAGAACCATGGCATGGTGGAGGCGATATGGGAACTAAAAGATACTTTTCATTAACAGTATCCTCATCTGTTCGAACTAAGTAAATCTCGAGAAAACAATTTCTTTATGAAGGGGAGAGTTGTAATGCCTCAAACTATGGGGGTAAAATAATTAACCAAGAAATGAATTAGGCCTTATGGTTAAGTAGATTGTGACCTCTTTAGAGGTCTTAGGTTAGAGCTACCCTTCTTCCATTTCCCTTCTTTTTTATTTAAACAACCTAGGATAAAAATCACACTGAAATATATATTCCTGGGATTAAAATTGAGACAAGAGATAGGCTTTAGGCATAATGGTTAAAATGTTAGTATCTTTCCCATTTATCCAAGTTTAGCCACACTCTTCCCTATTCTTTTTTTTTATTTTGGCCCAAAACTTTGGGATATTTACCCTTGTCGCCCTAGGGTTTCAAACCTTAGACTATTTAACCATTGTTTTCTAATTAAACTAGGATTTTGCTCTCTTTTCAACCCCATTTAGAATTTTGTTTCCATCTGTTCTATTTCTCCTCTTTCTTTTCTTTCTTCGCCTTTGTATCATATTTTTCACCGTTTTGCTAAAAATTATTTTTGCTTTCTCAAATGAAAATCATTTCTCGTTCAATTGTTTTCCTACCATATTAGTATTCTTCATCAATAACATTCCTTTTCTTGTCAAGAGTCGATAAGTACATTTCATTCCTATAATTTGATTTAGTAACTCCATCGTCCGAATCCCTAAATGTTAATCTTTAATTCGATCAATCGATCCATTTGAAATCTTGATAAATTCTTGACAAATCTTGATCCATTGGACTAGAATTGAACGTAGGGTACATTGATCAGACCCTCAACAAAAGGTGTGTGTTCTATCCCAAGTGAATTAATGTTGATCATGTATATGAATAGGGTCACATGGTCTCCCACATAGGCGTGTGGACCACACGACCCTCCACACGGCCATGTTCCCTGCAAATCCTAGGCTAGTACATGAACCACGCGACCACAACTCTTCCACATGGCATGCCACACAACCGTACCTCTTTTGTAGGTTAATTTTTGCATTTTTCAAATGGCAAAAATATATTACATAACCTAGCCACACGTCCGTATAAGTGTGTCCCTATTTACAATCTTGCCTAGAATTTTATGAACTGTTCAGTTTAGCCCATATAAATCCTCAAATTACTTTTAGAGATTTTATTCACTTGATTGAGTCCCTAATATTATGAATATGCTAGAATCTATGAATTGATAACTGAATTACTATTGTTATAATGTTTGATATGTGAACGATACATGTTTATTGTCATTGTATTTCTAATGAACTGTTATTGTTATTCACACCACTGTTTTACCAAATACATGTTAAGCTTGCCTACTATTACTGTAGAACTGAATACATGATAAGCATTAAACATATCTACCATTTTTACATGATAGTGTTTCAAGCATGTCATATTGCACTACATAGGGTGGGGCGATTATACAGAGGAAGTACTAGCAGTTTAATAATCTGCAACAGTGGTGGTTCATACACAAGTTAATGACACCTTTTATTTGTAAATATATTGTACACATACAACAAGTGGCAGTTTATCTCTATATTACTGGTTGTTTATCCACAAATTACTGACATCTTTTATTTACAAATACGTTGTGCATCCATGACAAGTGGCAGCTTGTCCACAAACAAATTTTTTTAAATACTGGTGGTACATCAACAGGTTTTTGAAACTAAATCGTAATCTTTTGAAACACACTAAGTTTTCTTTAAAAATTAAAACAAATGTTTTAAACAACTACATTTAAAACTCTGATAGTTCTACTAAGCCATTTAGGTGGCCAATGTAATCTTTTGAATTTCAGTCTAACGTCTAGGTTGGGTTAGGGAGGTTACAAGCTTAATTGATTTCTTCACTTAAATTTAGGGGCTTATATATCCCTTTAGCCTACATTTATCAATTTTGATTCTATGAAATTCTATGAAATATGTTTAGATAAAGTTCAAATAAATTTTAGTTTTATTTATTTAAAATCGTTCAAAAAATATAATAATTTAATGTAAAAGTAAATTGTTCATGTGTTAATTAAGTAAGTTGTCCACATCAGTTTTGAGTGCTAAACCTTGTAATATAATAAAGGTAAACTACTTAGTTGGTTAACCAAATTTTAAGACTCTTTCATTTTGTTCATCCAAATTGAAATCTTTGCAATTTTAGTACTTAACTTGTAACACCCCAGTTCTGGCGGGTACAAGGTTTGGCATATAGTCTTAATGTAGTATAATTGGTGAAGCAGTATTCGCCCAAGTACATCTTTTGGCATATAGAGTAGGCGTATACAGTTATGTGTTTAAGTTAACAAAGGTTCTATGTTAGATTTCTATGTTAGTTAGAATAAGATAGTAGCCAAGTAAAGCAATATAAAGGGTATGAGTTCACATCAGAAGTATAGTACGCCTTTTTACTATAATACTATACAAGTTAAGTGCAAGGTAAGTTGATTAGAAACCAACTGAATGTGAACCAGGATAATTAATAGATAAGAGGATACTTAATTAGGTTTCTTAAAAGTTGTAGACCTTGGATAAAACAATTCAGTAATGATGTGAAATTTGTCAAGTCCCAATAAAGACTTGGATTACATTAATGGATAATCAAGTTAAAGAATGAGGGAGTTTTCTTCTTTCTTCTTCAAGAAGCACTACTATCAAAATCTTAAGAAAAACCTAAAGTATTACCTTCTCTCTAAGTTAAAGTTACAGATAAGAATCTTTGTTAATGACTACTCTATGTTAAAGTTATAAAAGATTAAGTCGGAATAAGTTTGTGAATAGTTGATCGCGTGATTTTGTGATAGGTTTTAAATATTTATAATTACCCGTTCTTGAACTAACTATTATCGCGATGTAGGCAAGTGTACCTATCGAACAGTAGTATAGTTTTAGCAAGACCGGATTGTTGAATCCAAAGGAACTAAAAGTACTAGTAATGAATGCCTTTTTATTATCTAGCCTAAGAATAAAGAGGTTTTTGTTTTAATTAACTAATTATCTAAATTAAGAATGCATAGAGAAAAGAATTGGGGAATTGCTTTTGGGAAGAATCGATTGACTTAAGACAATACCTAAGGAAAAATCCACCTAGACTTTACTTGTTATTCTGGCTCCGAATCGGACAATTTATTCATTCAACTTGTTCCGTAGAGATCCCTAAGTTATGTTATTATCCCTATTCAAGACTAATAACGTCTAATCCCTAAATTGAATAACCAGACTTTTCTCTAATTAACACTCTAGGGTTGCATTAACTCGATCTATGGATCCCCTTATTAGGTTTCAACCTAATTCGGTAAAATCTTGCCACCCTATGTTTAGGCGCGCAATCAACTCCGCTTAAACATGACAAAAGTACTCTTAGACAGGGTCTATTCCTCCTCTGAATAAGAGCATGTCTTGAATCAGTATCCTAGGATATCAAAACAAGAATTAAGAACACATAATTAAGAATAAGTTAAATATTTATCATACGATTCAGAAAATAATAACAAGATTCGTCTTAGGTTTCATTCCCTTTAGGTATTTAGGGATTTTAGTTCATAACTAAATAAGAAAACATCTCAGAAGAATAAAGAATACAAAACATAAAGAAAACCTAAAACTCCTGAAGGGAAATTGAGGAGAGATCTTCAGTCTTGATGACGAATCCGGCTTCCGAGATGGATCAATTGGCTTCCTTGGAGTAATTCCTTACTCCCCCTTCTCCGTCTCCCTTTTCTTCCTCCTTTAGGTATTTATAGGCTTTGGAATGCCTAAAAGCCCTCAAAATTAGCCTTTTCTGAATTGGACTCAACTTGGGCTCGACAGGGACACGCCCGTGTGACACGCCCGTGTGACACGCCCGTGTACGCTTACTTCAGGCCATGTTTGAGCCTGCCAAATTGACACGGCTGTGTGGTCTGCCCGTGTGAATCGTGCTTTGATTCTGCCAAATTGACACGACCATGTGAGCCACCCATGTGAGGAAGTTCAGGCCGTGTTGAGTTCGTACTTTAGCCCATTTTCTCTGTTTTTGGCCCGTTTCTCGTTCCTTTCGCTCTCCTATACTATCCTAAGTATACAACATGAAATTAAAGCATTAGGAGCACCAAATTCACCAATTCTAATGAGAAATCATCCATAAAATGCATTAAACATGGGGTAAAAATATGTATAATTTACGGTTTATCAATAGCAAGATAAAGAAGTAAGGCTTCATATAAGGGTTATTTAGATTTGTGATGATGGTAAAGGTTACGAATGAGTTTTAATGGTGTTCTTTTGTTTTACAAGCAATGGTTTTTTTAGTTCTTTGTTGGGTCTGAAGTTCAAGCTACTAATTGTGGGTGTCAAGTGAGTCTCCATACTAACTCATGCATGTATATTGTTCATACAAGATATTTCCATGGTAATTCACCGGATTATGAAATAGAAACAAAAAAAAGTATAGTTTGAATATTTTCTGGGGTTTGCATGTATAGTTTGTATGAATTTAACAAGTTATAGTATGATATGTATGTGACTATATAAGAGGTTATTTAAGGATATTTGTGGTTGTGTGTTTGTTTGTTGAGGATGATATATACATTTGGTAAAGATATGATGAGTTCAAGTAATGTGATGGGATGTATGATCATGTATATATGTCTCAGACGTATGCTATGTAATACATTCTGTTAAGAGTTTGTATTTGTTTTCGCTGTATTTTCTAAAGGGGCCCGTTGAGACTTCAAGCACAAAATCTAAAAGGAAAAGTCTATGGTCATGGCACTCTTTTTAAGGGACTAAATGATGGTTGTTACCCAATGCGGATTTCTGCATGTTCTAGGATGATGATGGGCAAACTTCACAAAAATATGAGTTTAGGAAAATACATATTACAAACATGTCAAGAAATAAAATGCCCTCGTGGCGAATCCTGAGAAACGCCTTTGTAGTGAATGATGAAGAGATAGTCTCTGTGGCGAACCCTGCAATAATCTAAGAGATAAGCCCTTGTGACGCACTTTGAAAGAATGACTTACATGGCGAATTATGAAAATAGTGTCATTGTGACATATCATAGTAAGACTCTCAATGGTGTATACCTTAAAGGAATGATTCTTTTGGCAGACTCTATATTAAATTGTTTTGGCGCGTTCAATATGGTTCGCAAGTGTGATAAGAATGATCAATAAGGAATGGTGTCTTTATAGGCTACGGTAAAGAAATAAACAAGACCATGATTTAATTGTGAATAATAAATTAAATAGATATAGAGAGGTGATGGGTTAACTTTATAGATATAGAGAGGTGATGGGTTAACTTAAGAAAAGTGCTTTCTGAGTAAGGATTCCAAATTTGATATTTGAAGGAGGTATCTGCTATTTGTGTACATGACCATTCACGAATTGTGATAAAAAAATGGCTTAGAGTTATGCATGCAAGAGTAACGGTGTTTTGGTTGTAAGGACCTCTGGAAAAGTAATGGATAAAAATTTATGAAAGGTCATATTGAAGAATGTAAGTGATGTATTGGAGATGTTGATGAGTAAGTAATAATTTCAGAGTAAGGTATGTTAATCTATAATGAATGGAGAACAGGATTTGAGAAAAGCATTCGCCAGAGACAAGTTGAAGGACAAGAACATTGAGATCGTCATAACGATTCATCAGTAACAATGAGCAGCTATTGCATAGGTAAAGGACATTTCTCTCAATAAGTTCTTATGAGCTTACATGAATTGTATGCTTTTGTTTTAGGTTGAATGTGAGTACGCCAAGAGGAACGATGTCAGGATTACGCTAAAGGAAAGGGCGTATTGGGTTATTATTCATACATAGCAAGTTTGGCGGCGCATTCAAGTATGAATCGTCACTGAGAAATCCATACTTTGGGATGTCTGTAATAGATTAAGACTTCAAATTAAATATTGTTGTATTTTAGTTATCATGTATTGTAGTTGCATTCACTTCTTGTACATGCTCATGTATTCAAGTTAGAAATTTTGTAATTAAATAAGTTATAATTGATTGTAATTTGTATATGTAGACTAAGTCTGTAATGACCTGAAATTTACAGGTATCAGAAATCGTATTTCCGGCTTACTATTTTAGAAAATTAGGTTCGTAAATATTTATTAGAAAAATTTATGAAGCTAGTTGAGTGATTAATTAGATTTTAGTTAAGTGAATTAGCTTGAATTAAGGTTAATTTAGTGTAAGGACTAGATTGAATATAATATAAAAATTTAATTATAGACTAAAGAAAATTAAAGGGACTAAATTAGCAAATAGCCAATAAAAGGGAATAGTGCCAAATGTATGGAAAATATTATTCCATGTGTATGTATAATATGCATATATTTATACTTAATACTTAAGTGTATAATATAATAATATATTAATATAATAATATAATATAATAAAATTTAAAAGAAATAAAAGAAATAAAAAATAAAGAAACAAAAGAAAGAGAACAGAAAAGGTGGAACAGAATAGGAAAGAAAAAGAAAGAAGAAAAGAAAAAGGGAAAATTAGGGTTTTGAAGCTTGAAGCTTAATTTGGTAAGTCAATTTTGTCATTTTTCTTGCAATTTTGATATTTTTGGAGTCTTGGAGACAAATATTACTTGATGTAAGTGGAAATTTTGAAAGTTAAATGATTTTTAGACATGGGTTATGTTGAATAAATTGTTGAAATAGGGATTTAATTGAATGAATTTTAAGTTAGAATTGATTAAGGGATTAAATTGTAAAGGAAGTTATAAGTTTTATGATTGAGGGACTAAATTGAAAGAAATTGATATTAGGGTTTTACTATGAACATTGATGGATAAGGTGAATGTGATAGGAAAATTGAATAGATTTGAAGTGTAAATTGAGTAGTAAAAATCAATGAATTAGTTTGGATTAAATTGAAATTGAGGTTTGAATTGAATAGAAAATTCAATTAGTTATTGTAAATTGTTAATGTATTAATAGTATAAATTATTTAATTTTCGTAGCTAACGTAGTATTTGAGACATTGACGAAAAAAGGAAAAGAGAAGGTTGACGAAGAGTAATTCGAAAACTACGGTTTGTATTTCTATAAACCAAACTTAATAGTTATTTACTGTATTATTTATTATTTAAATTACATGAAAAATGAAAATGAGGTAAGTATTGTTAACTTATTGTACTGATTTGAAACGTGAAATTTTAAATTAAAAAGGAACTGAAAAACCCTATTAACAATGTCGGGCTAGTCGGATATAATTGACATGCTATAGGATGGGAAGTGTTCAGGGATATTCGACCTTGAGTCGATAAGGCATCTCGTGTGTCGTACTGTTACTGTTACTATTTCGTATTAAATTCTGACGAGGTACTCTGTATTGTACTATTACTATTACTGTTATTTTTCAGCTTCGGCCGATGAAGCACTATGTGCTATACTAGTGTGTGGGTTGGATCCGTGTATCCGTCCAGGTTTGAGTTATGTTAATAGGGGTAAACTATTGTACTGAAGATTGAATGACACCGACTAAACTGAAAATCTTATTGGTTTTGATTCTAATGATATATGTTTTATAAAATAAAGACAATTGATTGAATATTTATGATATGTTTATTTATTAAAATCTATGGTTTAAATATAGATTTAAATTTAAGTATTGGTTTATAGAAATACCACTGAGTGTATATTCAGCGTACAGTTTATTTCTGTGCACAGGTTAAATACGAAAGCGACTAACAACTCAGCATCCAAGACAAGCCTGAACTCAAATACTTGGTTATGTATCTTATTTTGAGAAATGGCATGTACCTATGTTATCTTTTGGAAATCATTTTGAATGTGATAGTGTAAGAATGATAATGGTTAACCCATGAATGTAAAGTTTATGTTTACAATATGGTCATTTATATAGTCTAATTGAAGTGATTTAATTAGTACCAAAGTACATTGTCTAGAAGTTTTAGGTTAAACACTTACTAATACACTCGAGTTCGATCGTAACATTTTGATGATTATAATGTGAAAGAGATGTATTTAATCATGTTTTGGATTGGTTGAAAGATTGGTTTTAAATTTTGCTTGTTACTGAAGTTTGCAGGGTTGGTAAACTTAGACTATAAGGCTTATTTTGAGTCCACACGGTCTGTCACACGGGCATGTGATAAGACCGTGTGAGACATATGGTTTGCACACGGGCATGTTGTTAGGCCGTGTGTCCCCTACACCTAAATTTTGTAAAATAGAATGCTCAGGTTTACCATATGGGCAGAGACACGGGGGTGTGTCTCAACCGTGTGGGGTACACAACCACAATACACGAGCATGTGCCTGGCTGTGTGAAAACTACACTAGATTCAAATTGAAAATAATTCTACACGGGCTAAGCACACGGGCGTGTGTCTTGGCAGTGTGAAACTAGTTTGTTCATGAGCAACAAATAGAGAAGTATACGGGTAGAGGACACGAGCGTGTCTTAGTCGTGGGAGTCACACAGGGTGACAACACGGGCGTGTCTCTAAACCACATGGGTGTGTGATACTATTCATTAAAAATGTCTTGGAAAATCTTACGAAAAAGTTTATAAGCTTTTGATTGGGTTCCGGTTTGTTCTTAACATATTCCATGAGCCTATAATGTACCAAAAAGGGGTTAATAAGATATATTACTAAACTATACAATGTTTAATTTTATTTGATTCATGTTATAAATTGTAGTGACTTGTAATACTCCGTAATCCCATTTTGATGTCGAAAAAGGGTTAGGGGTGTTACAAAGCCTGTGCTTGTATTCGTTGTAATCCCCAAGATCTGGATCCGAAAAATTGGATTAGGTTGAGGGTGTTACATAACTTTTGGGACGTTTTCATTTTAGTAACCCAATCATTAAATATTTAATGGCGGTTGACTATACAAACCATATCATGTTTACACTTTCATTTGGGTCACCCAACTTCTAAATCTCTTTCATTTTGGTCATCCAACTTCTAAGTCGCTTTCATTTTAGTCACCCAAAAAACTATCCAAAAGACTATCCTTTTTTTATGTATTGATTGGGGTAGAAAACTTTAATGATTAAAGTGAAAAAGAGGTAGAAACTAAAATAATGCTTTAAAAAATTGTCGAATTGTACTTGTTTACCCCATTGCTAGAAGCTCCAAATTTTTGTTCATTTAATATTGAAAATTTAAATTTCAAAACATCAAAATTAGGACTTAGTGTGAGGGGAGATGAAAGAGATATAATAGAGGACATCATGAGACTTGAAGAGCAACAATAAAGGAGGCCCAAAACCATAAAATTAAAAGCAAATCCTGGTGAGTGGTTCTATTGAGATTAACTATTTGTGAATGTATTTTAGCTGGAATAAATGAAAATTGTTTCGTGGAATGTTAGGGGACTGGGTTCGGATATAAAGATAACAATGGTAAACAGATTGGTTAGACTTCATAGGGTGGATGTTTGTTTTTACTGGTATCAAAATTAAAAGAAGTGTTAAAGGAAATTATAAGTAGAATGTGGGGCGATGATAATTTTGATTTTAGATTTACAGCTGCTGTGGGCCGGCCAAGTGGGTTGATAACCATCTGGGACAAAGCAAGTTTTATGTTGTAAAAAGATATGTGCTCTAATCGGTAGATTGTGGTTGAGGGTTATGGTGTTAGGAAGAGTGGGAAAGGGTGTTGATTAATGTTTTATGGGCCTAATAAGTTGAGGGACCAGAGAATTTTTTGGGAGGAAATAATTGAGATAAGAGAAAAGATTACAAATCACTAGATTGTGAGTGGTGACTGTCGAAACCATTTTCAAATCGAGTTTTGGAAAATGGGAATCGATTTTAAAAAACGAAAACGGGAGTCGCCACCAATCTTTTTAGGTGTGATTGGATCACCTTTAAAACATTTTGTTTTAAAAGCATTAGTTTTGGTCCACGAAATAAAAGAATGGGTTCGAGAGTCGGTTACGTACGAGGAAGGATTAGCACCCTCATAATGCCCAAAAATTGGTACCTAATTGATTATCAAATGTCTTTAATGTCGGAAATTTAAAAAATTTTAAGATGTAATCCTCTTTAAAATACTTTGATTTTGAAAATTTGGGTTCACTCGTATCAAAACATTGACACTAAGTTAACCTTTTGGAAATCCCTATCTCGAAACGACAAATCGCCACATCCAATAAGTTAGGACACAACGCTTTGAAATTCCAAGACAGTTGCTCGTATTTTGAAAATCTTAAAAACTTAGAAGGGTACTTGACTATTCGAACTCAACGAGAAAAGTTGCAACCCAATAAGTTAGGGCACTACTTTTCTCAAGCTTTCAAATACTAAGTATTGCCTTTTTATTTTTATAAAACTTTTAAATATTGTTTTAAATGACCTTTTAGAGTGACAATTCTATATTACTGAAACATATATATTCAAATAGCTTATATTACAAAGTATTATAACACTTTATATAAATGCAATCACTATAAAGAGGGTAAAATAGAATAATAAAAATAATCATGCTAAGCAAATAGGAATATACCCAAAAGAAAGCATAATAAATGCACTAATTATATACAATATATCATAAATAAAACATTAAATAATATAAAAACATGGTAAATATTAATGTGTAAAATATGTATGAGTAAAAATAGATGACATACATAGCGAATGGATAAATAGAATTTACATAAAATATAAAATATACAATCCAATAATTTAATGTACGCATGAATGGATTAATAAATGAAATGATGCATATAATACAATATATCAATGTATATAAAAATATGTATTTGAAAGTAAATTATAAAATTCTAAGATATTACATAACATATGAAATACATAACATAACAATAATACATTAATTCTAAAGTAAAAACAAATATTGTATAATAATAAAAAACATAAGTTTTAAAAATATATGTATAATATAAACAATTGATAAATAGAATGAGCATATAAAAAATGTGATATTTAATAATAAATTTAAAATATAATAAAAATATATTTATAAGAATAATAATTATATAAAAAATATAAAATATATTGGTTTAGAAAAATAATGTATAAAATATCAAATGTGTAAAAGAATTTATATTTATAATGAAATGATTATATAATATATATACATGCATAGAAAATATATATTTGAAAATAAACTATATAAAAGGTTAAATATTATGATATATAAAATACATGATCAAATGTATAAAAGATAGAAAATATATACATATTTGAAAAATGGAGAAATTAAAATAAAAAAGGGTTGAAAAACTAAGATAGACGAAGAATAAAATAAGAACAAACCACAGAGAGTAAGAACGCAAGAGGGAGAGAAATTTGAGTGAATGCTCTCAAGAATTCTTATTGCTTCAAAAACTCAAGTGATTTACAATGAAGGGAGAGGCCTCTATTTATAGTTGAGCCTCCCCAAATCCAACGGTACAGATCAATTACATCAATGGTTAAGATTAAAGGATATCTACAAATTAAATCTCCAAGATTACAAAATCATATCTTCTAAGATTGTATATCATATCTAAGATTGCAATCATATCTAAGATTGTATCATATTTAAGATTGCAATCATATCTAAGATTGTATCATATCTAAGATTGCATATCATTGAAGATTATATTTCCATATGAGTCAAGCTTGTAGATGGACCTTAAATATTTTCAAGTAATGGGCCATTCCGATCGGGCCAAATTATATTTGTAATTCTGGACTGAACTTGGACTTCGTTTTTTTTTTGGGTTTATTATTTTAAATACTGAAATGGGCCAGGCAAAATTGAGTGTCTACAGTGACTTTAACGCAATTAGATACAAGAGTGAGAGAAGTAATTGTGTAGGATTATTAAGAGGTTCGAGGGATTTTGGAAATTCATAGAGTATTACAAGTTGGTGGATTTGCCATTGCTCACGGTTGGGGAGGTAGACAATGTAATGATTTAGATAAAATCTGGAAGTTAAAGGTGCCTCCTAGAGTGAGAAGTTTTCTATAGATGATTTATATTGATTGTCTTCCTACGAAGGTGTTCCTTATTAGAAGAGGCATTAAGTTGAATCGTTTGGGGGACGGTTGCCCTTGGTGTTATAGAGATCAGGAGAATGCGATGCATCTATTCTTTCTTTGTAATTACATTGCAAGTTTTTTTGGTGGAAAATTCTGGATTGGTGAGAGGTGAAATGGAGACCATTTAAAGGTTTCTCTGATTTTTTCACATTTTGTAAGAATGTCTCCTATACAGGTGTGATCACAAGTTTATGGATGATCTCGGTGTTAGTAGCTTGCTGGTCTGTGTGGATAGCAAGAAATGAGCTCGTTTTCGATAGAAAGTGGCTGAAATGTCCAACTTGGTTTTTCTTTCAAAGACTCGGGCATTAATGTGGTTTAGATCGGTGTATGAGGAATGGAAAGTGGATGAAAGAATCTGGTGGGTCTGTCCATATAAAAGTTGGTGTAACATTAAAAATTCAGGTTTGAGAGGTAAGTTTTGGTGTTCGTTGTGTTATGGCGGGATTAAATTTAACATTGTGGTGTGACAATAGAGGATGAAGCAGGGTGTGGAGGGGTGCTAAGAAATTCGGATGGCGTGGCAAGAGCTTTATTTTCTGGTCCGATCTCAGCAAAAGTCTCAATTGAAGTGGAGGGGAGGGCGGTTAGCATTGCTTTGGATATTTTTTTTAGAGATGGGATAGAAGGGTAAATGTTCTTTAGTCATAGAGGTTGGTTCAATGGAGGTGATCAACTGGTTGGTGATTAAAAGTTTAAGACCATGGTTGTTGTCTTCTCTTTTTAAGGAAGTTGATTCTAGGTTGTCTTTAATTGGTTTTGTATCCTTTTTGATAGCAGACAAGAATGAGAATAAGATGGTAGTGGCATTGGCGAGTGCGGGTCTGAAAAGGCAGGGTATGTTTAAGTCATGGTGGTGACCTTGTTGTGCTTATTGTGTGGTGTTAGTAGGATTTTTTTTGTTGGCAGTGTTGAGGTTTTTTGGGTATATAGAGCAGGTTATTTTTAGTTTTGAGGTATGTTTATCAGACGGGATTAAGGGGGGTTTATGGTGGAGTGATTGTTATTTTCTATCAGTGTTCGGGTTTTGCTCATTGGTTGGAACTGCTTGTACCTACTGTTTTGTTTTTGCCATGTATCAGTTATATGGCCGTTGTACTTTGATTAAGCGAAAAAAATCAATTAAATAAGTTATTGAAAAAAATATCCCTTGATAGTGTTAGGTGGTTTGTTAATATAATATTAAATTAATTAATTTAATCTCCTTCTAAATTTTAAAATTTTATTTTATGTTTCCAAATTAAAATAAACTCCAATAACTCGTAATAGTTATCTATGAAACCCAAATTTCTTTTGATTATATAATATTGAATTTTCCATGCTAAGCTAAAAGTAAAGAAAATTCTTGCAATTAATTAATTTATTTTCCATGCCAAACAAAACTTAAAAATATTTTCATCACTTCTTTACCCAAATGAGGAACAAATATTTTCATCACTTCTTTACCCAAATGAGGAACAAACATTAAATTAATTGCAAAGTTTTTCTTTGTGTTTAGCTTAGCGAAGATCCAAGATTATATAATTAAAAGAAAATTAAGTTTATGAGACAATTATTAAATATGAGTTTTTGAGTTGATTTCCTTAAGAATAATCTGAAACATAAAATAAAATTTTAAAATTTAAAAGGAAATTAAATTAACTAATTTAATTTTTACAAGAATAAATTGGTTGATACTATCAAAGGATAGAAAATTCCAACAAGTTATTTAATTGATTTTAATATCTTAAAATTTCAATATAAAAGAAAATAGAAATTTAAAATTTTTGGCAATGGGATAAACAAGTATAATTTGATTTTTAATATATTATTTTAGTTTTTATCGTTTTTCACTTTAATCGCTTTTTTTACCTCGATCAATACTTAAAAAAAAGACATTTTTTGGGTGACCAAAATGAAAGTGTAAATATGATGTAACGTGCACAAGCCAACTGCTGTTAGAGGTTTAACGGTTGAATAACTAAAATGAAAGCGCTTTAAAAATTGAGTGACAAAATTGTAAGGATTTTATTATGAATGATAAAAATAAAAACGCTTTAAAAGCTGAGTCACCAACTAACTAGATAGTTTATCTTATAACATTATCTATATATATAATAAAAATACATTTGTAGGAGTTTATAGTATATATTTTATTAAAAAATCGAAAAAGAGAAATATATACTTCTTTGACAACTACTAATAAAATTGAAGCAATATGTGAGAAATACATTGATATCGATACATCTTCTTTTCGAAATTTTACAAAATAAATCAAATGGGCATACTACGATCAATGTATTATAGTATATACTTGTTTAAGGTCGGGTTACAAGTTTGAATCTGGTTATTTATTTAAGTTCAAAACGAGCTTTCACCAAAAAAAATAAAAAAATTAAGAATGTACTTTGTTTGGGTTCCGATAATATAAGGTTGGAGTTCGACCTGATGTGCTTTTTAATATTGTAACATGTTATATTATATTATATTATTTATATCATAATAAAAATTAAATCATTATTAATATATAATATTATTATGTTTTAGGTTTAAAATTTTAATAAAAATATATTTATTAAATATCAAATTAAAATGGCATAAATTATTTTAAAGGAAAATTTAAAAATATGGACGAAATTAAAATAGATTTAGATTAAACTACTAAAAATATGGATAAATTTAGATAAAATTTAAAACTCATATTTCAAATCGAACTGAATTATATTAATATCACATAATAATTCTACACCAACCCAATCATAAAAACCTATAGGGAAAGGATTGTATGAAACAAAGATGAAGCATCATCCTGTATCCCTTACCAAATATTCTAAAAGGATTGTATGAGATAGAGACGCCACATCATCCTATATCTCTTACCAATTATTTAATGTTATTTCAGCATCTTTTTTCATATTATTCAAACATTATTTTGGTAATTTTTTTAGCCTAAACCTTGCACCCTAGACCATGTACCTAGAAACCCTAGACCCTAGATCCCAAACCCTGGAACCTGAACATTAAACCCTAGACTTTGGACCTTGGACCTTAAAACCTAGACCTTGGACCCTAAACGTTGTACCTTGAAACCTAGACTTTGGACCTTGAACCCTGAATCCTAGACCCTGGATCCTAGACCTTGGACCATGAACTTAAGGTTTAAGGTCAAGGGTCTAGGGTTTAGTGTCTAAGATTTAGGGTTAGGAGTCTAGGATTTAGGGTTTATAATCAAGGGTCCAAGATTCAAGGTCTAAGATTCAAAGTCTGAGGTTCAAGTTCAAAGTTCAAAATTTAGGATTCAAGTTAAAAAATATTAAAATAACATTAAATAATTAGTAAAAGATACAAAATGATGTAGTTCTTTATTTCATACCATCCTTTCCGAATATGTATATTATACCATATCTTCTCAATCTCCTTTCATAATTTAACAGAAATTTTCATTATCCTCTCCTTTCGTTTACCGTTCCAAACTCATTTTTACTAAAACAACGCACCCTATTTCATTTCCTTTAAAACGTCCATTTTTTTTAGATTGACTTTTTTTAAAAAAAAAATTGGCAAATTCAATCCAAATATAAAGTTAGAATGGACTAGTGGTAGTGGTAGTGGTTGTTGATTATGGAATAAGATATTAGGCAACATATATATATGTTGATTGACGAGGGGGGCCATGGTTAGTTAAAGCTGTGAAATAGAAGCAACAAAACAATGATAATTATTAACCTTACTTAAAAAATGGCATTGAAAAAAGCATCTCTCTTAATCTTAGCTAACTCAATGATAGTAAGCAAAAATAAGGAAACAAAATCCCCTCTTAACCAATCTGTTCTCCAACTCACTTTCTTTCAGACTACGCCAAAACATTCTCCCCAACCATACACTTTCTCTTCCCATATAAAAATCTCTATATTTTATCCCCTTTTTCTCACCCTTTTCTTTCTTCTACGCCAACTGTTCCACATCCCCTTTGGCTTCTTTTTTTTTTCCTATTTATTCAAGATTCCTTATTGGGATTTCAAGGGATTTTTCAATCCTTCCTCCTTCTAAATTGGAAAATTCCTAGGTACAAAATTTGGGATTAGAAACCAGACCTTATAATATAAAAATGATTTCATCTTTGTTTCTATACATGGTCTAATTTATTTTCTACTTTGATGCTTGGTCTTGATTTTACCTAGTGCAGCACGATATTCATCATGGAGAAAATAACATCTTTATCTTCTGATCAAGACACCATTTTCCCCGCCACAGCCACCTCATGTGCCACCATCTACGACCAAAACTATGTATCACCATCGCCATTTCAAACCAACCACCAACAGTGCCATCAAGATATAGCAGCCGACTTCTCTTCAATGTACAACTTCATATTCCCACCTCATTCCCTTCCCCTCTCGCCTTCCTCTTGCTCTTCCTCTTCATCCAATGACCCCCACCTTAATCTCAACCTCACATCCGACGCCACAGCCACCAAACACCGCCTCAACCAGGCTCGTGTTGTCCTCGAGTACGACCAACTTTGCGACCACTATAACATTTGCTTTGCTCGTCTCCAAGCTCTCAATAGAGACATTGAGACGCTACGTAGAGAAAATAGCGATCTTCTCGTGGCCAACAATGAGTTGATGAAGCTCTTGAATCTCTCGTCCATGGCTGTCATGAATAACCGAAACCTGCAACGCAAAGAACTGCCGAAGAGCGTTTCGGTGAGGTCAAGTAATTATCTTAAGCTCAACCACCAACAAGGTCCGAGAAACCAGCAGCAAGTCGTTAATCCGTTGGTGAGTTAATTGTTTTTTTTTTTTTTTCATTTCCTGCCAGCGAGAGAAATGATCAAGTTGACAATTTTATATATATACACAATACATTAAAAAACATGGATACTATTTTCGAAATAAAATATGAATAACTTTTTTACATATAAAAAGAAAATGATTTTGATTTTATATTTTAAAAAGTAATTATATCTGATTTTTTCAATTACATTGATGTATCTTAGTTTTTTTTCAATAATTTAAATATATACAAGAAATTCTATCACATATGTATTCGTGTACAAATTATATTTAAAACAAAAGAGTGTATTTAAAATAAACTATTAATAATAACACATACATAATATGTATGAAATTAAAATAAAAATTAATTTAAACTGTGAGTAAAAAAATTAAATAAGTAAATACATCAAATTAAGAATTTTAAATGCACTCTATTTTTCATCATAGTATTGTCAATTTTTCTTAAGTTAATATCAAGTTGATTTATGATATTATCTTAATTAATGACATTATTAATATGTACGAACAATATAAGTGAAAATTTGTGTAATACCATCGAAATTGATAAAAATATCAAAATAAACCTTTGATTGAAATGGTAAAGATAACATTTTATAAATATTGGTAGCATGAGTTCAAATTTCAATATATGCAAATTTTATTCGGTTTTATTGAAAATATAAAAATCCACCATTGTTAGAATATAACTTATTTCAAAACATGTAAGGATAGTTTAGTAATTTTTAATCTGTATTGTTGTTCAGTTGACTAATCGCACCAACTCAACTAGGGATTAAATAATAGTATAAATTATATAAATTTAGATTAAACTTTAAAAAATTTATTGAATTTGATATGAGTAGTAAGTTAATCAATAAAATTAAAAAAAACTCAAATTCTAGAACAAAAATATATAACTATAAAGAGATATATATTTATATAAATTTTATTATTTTCAAAATTAAAATTAACCCTTTGCAAAAAAAATCATATTTTTCTAGCTTCCTATTTTTTAAGGGTAAATTATGGTAGAGGTCACTCAACTTTGGTTTCTTTCGTTTTTATCACCCAACTATGAATAATTACAAAATGGTCACTTAACTATTAATAAAAATTTTTTGGTCACTCAACTATTTAATTTTATCTTTTTTTGGTCACCATCGAATTAGCGTAAAAATGAAAACACTTAAATATCTAAGATATTTGGTTGACCAAAAAGACAACATTAAATAATTGAGTGACCATTTTGTAACTTTTCATAATTGAGTGACTAAAAAATCAAAATTGAATGACTACTAATATAGTTTACCTTTTTTCAATAAATAGAAATAACTTTTTCCATGTATTTCTAATTTTTAGTTTTACTCACATAGAAGGCTTGCCATATTTTTAATATAAATAATTATCTTATTCATAGTTAAATTTTTAGATTAGCATAGTGATAGTATAATTAATATGGTTTTCACTCACATTTTGTGTTGGGTTAATTATTTATTTTTTGACTAAATCCTAAAGTAAAATTTAAATGTTAAAATTTGGAATTTAATTTTTATACTTTTATTTTCAAGAATTTAGTCCCTATTTTTAAATTTAAAATTTAGGTATCCATGTAACAAAAGAAATTGTAATGGACCTAAATTTAATATAAAATTTTAATGGTGCTAACAATTCTTAAAAATTCACCACATCATTTTAATCGAATAGAATATTTAGATTAACTAATGATGTTATAAAAGTTGAGGCATCAACTTATATCAAAGTTAAAGTATATAAATTAAATCTTAAATTTAAACGAAATATAAGGATAAAATTAAAATTTAATCATTCCTATAATATAAAAGATAGAGAGATTAGTGTATATATATATATATATATATATATATATATATATATATAAACAATGGACAAGTGTCCATTATTATGGCCTTCCTTTTATATATAGTTGTATAGATTAATTGTACTAGTTTTTTTTTAAAATGAATGTTGCAAATTAAATTAAATATTCATAAAAAGTATTTTTTTATATATTTAATTTTAGTTAGAGGTGTTCAAGGGTCGATCGGATCAGGTTTGGAACAGGTCGAGTTAGATTTAAGCATGATATTAATATACTTTATATTTGCCCAAGTCCGGCCCTGCCTGGAATATGAACTTAAAATTTTGCCCAAACGCCTTCATATTTGTAAAATGTGTCTAACCTAAACTTATTTTAAGCTCACCTTTAACTTTTTTAATATATATTATTTTAATTTAAAATTAATATTTTTATAAAAAATTAACTATTAAAATTTTATATATAACCATCTTAACATTTTTAAAATGTTTACATTATATATTACTATAAATTTTAGGCGAACCTTTTGATTTGGTTGGATAACTAACCTATGAATAAGTTTATTTTGATCATATCCATAATTCTTTTTATACAATGAGAATTCAAACCTTTACTATTCCTAAAATAGATATTCACCTAACCAATAGACTACAACTTGAAATTTTGTATTTATGATATTTTTATTTCTCCACCCATATTTATTTATCTATACTAATAATAAAATATATGATTAAGTTTAGTGCTGAATAAGTCAAATTATATTTAACCAAGAAAAATAAAATAGAATCAATAAATCATCCACTAAATAATAATATACTAAGGTATTTATATATTTTAATGTTTATATTCTTTTACAAAGATTACATACTACTTTAGTCTTTAAAACACAGCCGGCTTTTATTAATAACTTTTTTTTTTTTTTAAAGATAACTATTCTCTCTTTTTTTTCAAAAGTATATATTTATTTTATGTAGAGGGTGTGAAATATAATAAAATATACTTACTTAACCATGCAAATATTACTATAATAAAATTCAAATCATAATTAAATTGTTTTTAAATTGTTTTTACCAAGGCGGAGTCAGAAAAATTTTTATGGGCAAAATGAAATTTTAATTTTTAATAGTCTATATCTTTATAATTTTTAAAAGATTAAATCAAATTTTTATAATTTTAAGGAGACCAAAGTATAATTTTACCTTTACTAATTTAAAATTTTAAAATTTCTAAAGTACCTAAATAACATTTTTCTATTTTAGGAGGATTAAGCCCTACCAGCCTCTAGATTAGCCCATAATTTTTACCAATTCAATATACAAAAAATTTTACTTTGTGTAATTAAATAACATATATAAATTATTTTGATAATGAAAATATACTGCTAATAGAAAACTGCTAATCATGATTATTAAAGCATTTGTAAAAGGCTGTAAAATGGATATGTTATAAATTAAATTCTTCATTATTCAAATTTTTTTCTTAATAGTTAATAAGTTGATGATAATAATTTATAGATAACATATAATTAATAAAAATATAATATATTAGATTATATTATAAAAATTTATATATCAAATAAAAATTACTTACTATATAAATAATTAAAATTTTCTATTTAAAACAAAATTAATATAATTTTTTACTTTTTATTAATAAAAATAATAATTTAAATATAAATAAATTAATATAAAATTTTATTTTTTATTATATAAATTCATGTAATAAAATATAAATTCTTATTTATAAGTATGATAAAGTAAATATTTTTAACCTATAAATTTGATAAATCTTATTAATAGTAAAAATATTTAAAATGAAAAATTTAATAATATAATAAACAACAAAGGTTAAATTAGCCTGTTCAAAAGTTTTTCCAAATCGATGCTTTTATATAACTTATAAATTATAGATATAGATCTTAGATAATGATATATGTAGAAATATATATATATATATATATATATATATATATATCGTTACATATTAAGTTTGTTGATAAATTTATTTAATTGAATTAATGCAGCGTGAAATTACAAAAATTCAATTGAAAAAAAAGTAAAAAATATAAGTTAAATTAGATTATGGCATACTTATGATGTAGGAAACAAAATTATGTAATAAATATATTTATAAATAATAAATAAGGTTTTAGTTGAATGGTAAAGTATAGATGTTGAAAACTGTAAAGGCCTGGGTTTAAATTTTATTATGTGTATATTTTTCTATATAAAATATATAAAATGGAAAAGAAACATCATCAAAATAATATAATTTATTTTGTAAAGTAAAGATATTTTCACCATCACTCACCGACCGTTGATGCTTAGTGTTTAGTTAATTAGTAACACCAATTCAACTAAGTACTTAATATATATAATATTGATACTTATACTACAATAAAAGTATTTATAAAAATCTATACTCCCTTAAAAAACTCGATTTCTCAAATATATATATATATATATATATATATATATATATATTAATATTTCCTTAAAAGACAATTCAAAACTTTTATTCTTTTCACCAACTTTAATGCGTATATACATAAATGAATTTTAAAATATTTTCAAAAACATCATGTAACTTATTTGTTTTTTTAATACTATTAAGTTTTTTATTATTATTTAGTAAATGTATTATAAAGATTTTTATATTAAAAATTAAGAAGGTAAAAACAATTAAATTAGTCTCCATATATTAGTTTAAAAAGTAAATTGATTCTTTATATTAAAAATTTTATCAATTTATATTATTAAAATTGACACGATTGACGGAATAATAAGACAATAATATGAGCGTGATACATTTACCTCATGCTAATATATATGGACCCCTTTTAATAATAGAAATAGATAAAAATTTTAGCAGAAGAGTCGGTTTACTTTTTTATCTAACATACAGAAATAATTTATCTATTTTTTAAATAAAAAATAAAATACATTTTAATTCTTAATACAGATTAATCCATAATACTTTTACGTTTTTATTCTTTTACCTTAGCCATGCAAACACCGTGGCTTTATGAAGAAAATAAATAATAACTCAGCAAATTTACAGCTTGGGGTGCAAGTGTCATCTGACTGGAGGAGAGAAAAGGCGATTGAATTGGATGTATACAATCAAGGAATGGCTAAGACAGAACTGTGTGATACATGGGAAGAGATAGGGTCATGTCCTTACGGTGAGCATTGCCAATTTGCCCATGGCATCACTGAGTTACGCCCTGTTATTAGGCATCCAAGGTACAAGACCCAGGCTTGTCGAATGGTCCTCGCTGGTCAGATCTGTCCCTACGGTCACAGGTGCCACTTCCGTCACTCTCTTACCGAATAACAATCACCACTAAATTCCGGCTTAATACCAATTATTTGGCTTAAACAGAGAAATGTAAATAAATTGATTCTAATAATATCAGAAATATCTGCGGGAAACTCATTCTGTTCAAGGTCATAATTATGAAAATAATTTTTCCTCGTAAAAGAGATTTACTTATTGAATTTATGTGATTTATTTTTTAAATTTGAAGGGAGAATTTATGTGATTTAATTTGCTTTTTTTTGGGGAGATATTATCTGCTTTTTTAATTGGACTATGTTGCAGAATTGTTTATAAGAGGAAATGATAATTTGATAAATGCATCAAATGCAAAATAAATAAATAAACATTAGAAAAGAAAACTGAACAGATGGAGAAAATTAAACTGATGAATATTATTCAGCAAGGTTCACAATTTATACTAAGTGAAAATAAAAATCCACTAACAATATGTTCCTAAAGTTAAGCATCAAACATAAATTCAAACAACAGAACTCCTAAAAATAGCAAACGTTAAAAATAACAAACACTAAAAATAGCAATCCTAAACACATCAACTAATACTCCTTGCTTTAAGAGCTACAAACACCAAGTGTTGTTCTCAAAACTTCAAATTTGCTTACTAGGAGCGGCTTGGTGAAGATATCTACAACCTGCTCCTCTGTTTTGCAATTAACCAGTATAATATTACATTCTTTTTGTACTTCCTTCAAAAAGAAAAGCTTAATGTTGAAATGCTTAGTCTTCCCATGAATTCAATACTGGATTGTAAGAAATTGCAATGGCAGCTTGATTATCAACGAAAATCTTTGTGCTTTCCTTCTATTCAAGTTTAAGATCACTGAATAATTTTCTCAACTACAAAGCTTGATTAACAGCGACTACTGCAGTAACAAATTCTGCTTCAGCAATGGGTTGAGCCACAGTTTCCTGCTTCTTCGAGCTCCATGAGAAGACACTAGATCCAAAAGTAAAACAATAGCCTGATGTAATACTCAAGTCATAAATGGAACCTTCCCAATCACTTTAGAAAAGCCAACAAGCTTGAACTCCTTGCTTATGTGAATTTAACACCAAAATTACTCGTGCCTTTGATATAACGAACTACTCTCTTGGCAGCCCTGAAATGCAATTCACTGGCACAATGCATCATTTAAAATATCAGGACGTGTTGCTGTAAGATACATTAAGCAACCAATCAAACTTCTAAGATATCCATCAGCAACTTTATTAGCTCCATCTTCTTTACACAACTTCTCCTTTTGATTCATAGGAGTACTCACTTCCTTGTATTCTTCAACTTTGAATTTCTTCAAGATTTCCTTGGCATACTTTTTCTGGCAGATGAATACTTTATGCTTAGCTTGCTTAATTTCCATTCCAAGGAAAAGGCCGAGATCTATTATCTAAAAAACCTTCATCATCTCCTGCTTGAATTCCTCAAGCAACTGTGCATCATTTCCCATTAGCAAGAGATCATCAACATAAAGAGAGACTATGAAAATATCATTATTTTGACTTTTGACATAAAGAGTGGTCTTAGAAATATTTTTTTCAAAACCCAAGCTCAGCAAATGATCATTTATCTTGCTGTACCAAGCTCTTGGAGCTTGTTTCAGCCCATAAAGAGCCTTCTTGAGAAGGAACACCTTTTCTTCCTCTCCTTTATTCACAAAACCTTCAAGCTGCACAATGTAATTTTTTTCCTGCAAAGTTCCATTTAAAAAAGTTGATTTTACATCAAGCTGATGCAATCTCCAATTCATTTGAGTAGCTACAATAAGTAAAAGTCTTATGGTGTCTAAACAAGCATTTGGTGCGAAAGTGTCTGAATACTCCACGCTAAAAACTTGTGCATAGCCTTTGGCCACTGTTATAGGCCAATTTTGGGTCATTTATAAGACTCAGGCCCAAATATATTACAATTAGACTTAGCTAACCCAAACAACAATATCAGACCCACTTAAGCCCATTAAACCCAATCCCTAAACCCATCAAAACCCGGAGCCCAACAACTAGACCCAAAACCCACTAACCCAATAACCCCAACTAACCAAAACCCACTAAACCCAAAACCCATTAAACCTAACTAAACCCACTAACCCACTGGCCCATTTACAACCAAAACCCTAACCCCATTTTCGACCCCCCACTTGCGTCTGACCAGCGCCGAACCCCACCAGCACGCCCAACCTTGGCCACCACGCCCCATGCCGTCTGACACACCCACCACCAGCATCGGCCATGCCTTGCAAGAAATAGCAGACAAACAAAGCAGAGGCAAGAATGGCAAAAATAATAAAAAAGGGCATGTAAACAGGCTATAAAAGCCAAAACAAAACCTTGTAACAGGGAGAGAGATTTTCAATCAATATACATATATTAGCTTCCTAGATGCAAGCAGAACAGTGAACCCAAAAACAAAGTTTAAACTCCGAATCTAAAGAAAACGCTAAGAATCAGATTCAACCTTAAGGTGATTTTCAAATTTTTTTTTTCTTCTTTCCATCATTGTTTATCTTCTGTTAGTGCATATATATATTAATAACATAAAATATAAATAAATAAATAAATAACACAAAAAAATTTATTTTTCCGGCCATCAGACGCGGTGGTTTGGCAACGACGACGTTCGACGACCGGATCGAGCCCTCCTCGGCGGAAATCGCTCCGGCTCCCTCTCCTTCTCTCCTTTTCTCCTTTTTTTTCTTTCTCCCTAACTCAAATGATTTTTTAAAATTTTTGACTTTTATAGGGGTCAAACGCACCGCTTTGGACCCCGGTTTTAATGAACAAAACGACGCCGTTTTATTTGGCCCGACCGATTCGACCGAACCCGCCTCAGATCCGCGTGTTTTTAACTCAATGGGATATTTGTGCAATCGGTCCTTCCGCATTTTTGTTGTTTGAATCAGTTTATATTTATTTACAAATCGGCCCTAAAATTTAAACCGATTTGTGATCTAATCCTATTAATGCGCTGCGTTTTGATAGAGCGGATATATTGTTGTTTCATCCCCATGTTTCATGCGCGTTGCAATTCGGTCCCGTGGCTTATTTTATTTAATTTCGCCTAAAATTTGCTTTTGAGCTCGATTTAGTCTTTTTTGCTAGATTACGGTTTTATTTTCAAATTATTTGTTTCTTATTTTCGTTAATTATTATTATTAATTATAATCTTTATATTCTTATTATATTTACTATATTTAATATATGTAATGGTGTATATTGTATTATGTATGAGATATGCGTATGTGTTCTATATATATTTATGGAATATTATTATTAGTTATTTTTAATATGTGTATTATGTAAATATTTTAATATTATATTCTATACATTATTTCACATAATATTAAAGAACACGTGTTCTCAATATAACCATGTGCATTTAAATATATACTGTATATATTTGGGGAAGCATTGTAAATAGTTTTTTTATTATCTTTTAACATGTATGTATCATATAAATATTTGAGTGTTATATTATGTATATATATATATTTCCAATGTGTATATTTTTATTGTATTTTTATACGTCATATATATTTTTCAAGCTATATTACATTTCACATATTATCATATAAATATGTATATATATTTTTAACTACTTTACGCACATTATTTTTTAACTTCACACTATGTATATATTTTGAACACCATACATATTGAGTATTTCTAATGTCCCATTTATTTATACCCACGCATTTAACATATCCATGTAATGTACTAGTAAGTTCATTCTATGTCGTTATCATTTCTAAATATTTCATGCAATATAATTAATAGTTACTCTTTTAACATTATTTTGAAGTACGTGTATATTATATGTATTCTTTTAATATGTATTACATGTATATATATATATATATTCGATTCTACATTGTGTATATACATATTTTCAATGTTATCTTTTTAAATCATAAATCGTTTTATATATTTTCCATAGTCTTAACTAGATTTTATATTTTTATATGTATATTATTACATTTATTTTATTCTTATCATATATATTATCAATACATGTACTTTATTATATGTATATATATATCATGTACACATATTAATATTATTATGTAAATCTTTTCATCCCTATTTTTATGTATATATTCGTAATGTCACTTTTACATATGTATATTCAATGTTTTTTTCGTTTTCGATATTATTGTCATATTTAATCTTGCATGCACGGTTATTGTTTTAATATTTTTGTTATGTTTGTCATTTGCTTAAATATGTATACCTAGTCCTTTCATTTGTCTATTTATTTCGTATTCGTTTTGTCTTACACGCTTTTAAAAATCACGTTTTGTTTCTAAATTAATTTCGATAATCAAAGGCAACATATCGGTTTAATACCAAGTCGACGGTTCCATTGCTATGTTGAGTGGAATTTGTCGGTTCGTGTTTTAATCGGTATACCCTTCTCAAAAAAGGAAATCAAAATTGAAAGTTTTCGTGTTTTGAATCGGATCACGATTGAATATTACTTTGAACTCATATTTTTGAAAATCAAGACAACACTTGTTTATGAGATACCAATTTTTGGGTGTCGCGAGGGTGCTAATACCTTCCTCGCAGAATCGACTCCGAACCCTAATTTTTTCTCGGCTTTTAACGTAGACCTTAACTCGGCTTTTTTCTCGTTTTTAAAAAAGGGAAATCTAATAGGTGTCCGATCACACCTTGAAAAAGGATCGGTGGCGACTCACGGTTTATTTTAAATCAAACTTTAATTTCCAAGTTTTAATGGCCACAATTAGCTAATCGGAAGCTAAAGCTAATTTTACGTCACATATTTGGCGACTCATTGGGATTTAACTTGTGAGTCGAGTCGAATTAAACACGTTTTGTCAAAATTTTCAAAGTAAATATTTGGTCGTGATCCGAAAATCTCGTTTTCAAAATTCATGCATTTGTATCGTGTTGTAAATATTTCTTCTAACTTACTTATTTGGTTGTTTTTTAGTTTTCAATTTTTATGGTTTTAATTTTGGTTTAGTTTTTTTAGTAAGACGTAAAGGTTTATGAAGTTTTTCCCACATACCGTGCACTTGCATTTTCGCATAACATGAGCTCTCTACCCGGGCTCCGTCCGCTTAGGTGAAAGTAAACGCCACGCCTTCGTGAGTTAACTTGTCCCTCCGCATGAGCTAGTGAATACTTTCGGGTTACATATGACTTATGCTTTCGTGAGTTAACTTGTCCCTCCGCATAGGCATAAGTAAATGTAATCCTCGAATTGAACTCGTGAGCTGTGATGGGTTATGACCGGGCTTCGTGCTAATCTTAGCGCATTTATAGTACGAGCAATTCGAGTACTGTCTAGAACCGAGACTACATATAATGAACCATACGAGCTATCCAATTAGAGCCATGCCGAACCTCTGTCCGCTTATAGTCACCAAAATAAGTACACGAGGAAAATGCCTTTCATTTACACTATTTATGCAAAATAATTGGATCGGGTAGTTTAGTTTATTTTTCAAATTTTGTTTGTTGTGTTTACTAACCAAGTTTGCTTCTTTTTATTTTTATCATGCATCATAGGCATCATATTAGGAAGGTGTTGATTAAAGGTTGGTTGCCAAAAAACGGGTTTCTGATGGAGGAGTCAATTACACAAATGACCGAGAAGAATGCCGTGGTGCGGAACTGGTCTCTAAAAACTCAGAGGGACAAGGGGGATAGTCTTGTGGGAAGGCGTGCTGCCAATTTGCCCGAACAAATAACTGCGAATGTTCGCCAAAATAACCTCGAAGATTTGGTTCAAATTTGGAATCAGTGGGGTTCAGACACTAGAGACATTTTCACTGAGAGGTATGGAGATATAGCTCACCTGATCACCATCCGTGTAGACGAACAGTTGATTCAAGCCATGGTTCGGTTCTGGGACCCAGCTTATCAGTGTTTCACCTTCAATCAAGAAGACATGACTCCAACCATAGAAGAGTATGCTGCTTTACTCCGCACCGACAATGTACAATTCGGCAAAATATATGTGAAGGAGCCTAAGCCGATGACCTTCAAGAAAAAGTTAGTGAGACTGACAGACATGACCGATGCATGGGCTGAAAAACAGATGAAGAAGAAGAACGAAACCATTTGCATTCCATGGTCTTCCCTACGAGATTTGACTCTAAACCATCCCGACATGCTGAAAAGGGTAAATCTATTCGCTTTGGCCATTTATGGTCTGGTTATTTTCCCAAAAGTTCTCGGACATCTCGAAGTGGTAGTAGTTGATTTCTTCGAAAGGTTAAAACAAGGAATCAACCCTGTCCCAACCATCCTAGCCGAGTCCTTCAGGTCCCTGAGTAGTTGTCGAAGAAAAGGGGAGGGACGATTTATCGGATGCGCGCAGTTGCTCAATGTTTGGATTTTGAGTCACTTCTAGAAGGTAGAGCGCACTCCATTCCATATGTTTTCTAAAACATTCTCCCCGCTAGAAGCTTTCCTCAAGAAAGAATGGCCGAAGGAAGTCACCGAGCAACATTGGGTATCGATCTTTCGTAACCTTCAGCAGAGGATATAACATGGAGAGCACCCTGGATCCGTCCTTCAGTTCTGCTATACAAATGTGGAAGCTAAGATTGGGTACCTTTACTTGGGTTATGGGGAGGAGTTGGATATGCTCCGCTATTGGTTCAAAGGCAATTTTCTTCGCGACAATTCCCCCCGCAACTAGAGGATTAGCATAGTTCGAGTTCGCTTTCACGGGTGAAGGATATATGAAGAGAGTCCGAGACACTGCAAAGTCTTGGAAGGAAATTCATTTCATGGAATTAGCCTTGTATGCTGATACCCTTACCCAAGATTACAACGTATGGAGGAAGCAACGGGTAAATAGTCGACAAATCTCGACAACAAACCACCCCATCCGAATCCTTTCTCAAGGAAATGCCGTCGAGCTAGAAATGGCAAGACAAGAATTCGAGCGAGAAAAGACCAAGATGTCTCGAGACCTTAGTGCCCTTCAAGAAGAAAACTATCAACTGAAGATTGAAGTTCAGGTTGAAAGATTCAGAACTGAAAAAGTACAAAGAGAAGCCGAGATTGTGAGAAACGACTTAAGGGACCTTCATTTGGAAAACAAGAAATTAAGAAACACTATAAAGAATAGCG
This sequence comes from Gossypium arboreum, assembly GCF_025698485.1. Classification (NCBI taxonomy): domain Eukaryota; kingdom Viridiplantae; phylum Streptophyta; class Magnoliopsida; order Malvales; family Malvaceae; genus Gossypium; species Gossypium arboreum. The sequence continues at coordinate 12,756,582 of NC_069081.1, forward strand.
GGTTAGGCAAGTTGACAGCAGAATGGAAGGAAGAAATTAGCAATATCAATGGAGGAATGGTGTTTTGGAAGGGAAAAGCGAAGAAAGAGGAGGAAAAGGCTGCGCGCGCTGTGATAGAGTTAAGAGGGAAGAACGCCGAGTATGAAATAACGACTGCAGAATTGGCGAATAGTCAGTCTGAACATCAAGAATTAAAAAGGAAAACACGAGATCTAGAAAATATGCTGCAATCTCATCAACAACAATTAAATAACCTCCTGAAGGCTCTAGAAGAGAAGAGTGAGCAGTACGATAGGGACATTCACGCGTATGAAGGAACTCTCAAAGGAAAAGAAATGTAACTCGACTTCTTGATCAATGAAATTCGCAAAGCGGCTATGCAAGTGGTCCAATTATCAGATGAAGCTGAAGTCCTCAGTTGCCAATTCCCTCCGAGCCGAAGATCGAGTATATCAGAGTTTTTAGAACAAGTGAAGAAACAAGGCAATGTGGCTAGGAAATTTGTGTAACCATTGGAAAAATGGAAACTTTGTGTAATATGCTATGTTGATAAATGAAATGCCTAAATATGGGGTTACCTTGAAATTAACACCAATTTTTTGCATTCCTTGCATAATTAACATATTAACATTTTGACATTCGTACATTCATTCATGCATTCATCCATACATTGCATATCCCATACTCGGTCGCTGAAGACAAAATATATAATTCGCAGTTGTAATACCACAAGACTGGAACCACGTCATCAGTATAAAACGCGCCGACAAGCTAGAGTGATGGAAGCTGAATTCAATGAGAGAATTGAAAGGATGGAAAGGACTCAAAAAGAATTACAAGAGCAACTGGCCAAATCGCAACAAGAGACGAGAGACCTAATGATGAGATCTCGAGAGGAATCACTCAAGTAAAGAGATCAAATGGCCAAAATGATGGAGATGATGTCAGCTCTAGTTAAAGGAAAAGGACCCGTGCGGAGCCCTGGCATTGAAGAATCTCGATCAAGAATTCACCACGATCAGGATCCACTCTATCCCCCAGGATTCACTCCACCACTCGCATATACAACACAAAGAGGGTATACTCAAGGGGAACCCACTGGCTTGGAACATCGACCCATGCCACCTGCTCCACCCACTAATTTGGGGCAAGGAATATTCGCGTCAAGCCCAGGGGCTAGTCCTGCTGATCCACTAGTTCCAGATTTGGATGACCCAGTAGAGGTAGCCAAGTTGAAATTGGATAACCATGACGCAAAATATAGGAGTCTAGAGGAAAGAATCAAAGCGATAGAAGGCATGAAGTCTTCTTCGCACTAGGTGCCAAAGAGCTCGATTTGGTACCGATCCGATTTTGCCCCAAAGTTTAAAGTGCCCGATTTTGAGAAGTATGATGGGACAAGATGTCCAAAGGCGCATTTGGTCATGTTTTGTCGAAAAATGACCGGTTATGTGAACGAGGATAAACTACTCATACATTGCTTTCAAGATAGTCTAACAGGGTCAGCTCTCCGTGGTACAATCAACTTAGTAGAGAAAAGATTCGATCCTGGAAGGACTTGGCGTCAGCATTTTGCGATCAGTACAAGCATGTATCGGAGATGGTGCCAGACCGTATGACCTTGCAAATGATGGAGAAGAAACCAGCAGAATCCTTTAGACAATATGCGCAAAGATGGAGAGATATCTCGGCCCAAGTGGAGCCTCCATCGACTAAGATTGAGATAATGATCCTTTTCATCAATACTCGAAAGCACCATTCTATGACAAGCTGGTGGGAAGTGCTACGAAGGATTTTTCGGATATCGTAATATCTGGTGAACTCATAGAGAATGCCGTCAAGAGCGGCAAAATGGAAGGATCAGAAGGCTCAAGAAAAGCAGCACCCGTAAGGAAGAAAGAGCCAGAAGCCCACATGGTGGGAACTGGGAGTCGTTACGTTCCCAATTCGTATCCTAACCAACCCCGACCTCAAAATTATCCACCCCCGAATTTCCATTATCCTCCTCAAACACCTTACTACCAAGCATCACCTCCTTCCTACCCTGTATACGCCATGAATAACCAAAGGCCCGTCACCACATTCCCACAAAACACTCTACCCACTCAAAGCCAACCCAGAAATGAACCAAGACCAACAAGGCCCAATCCCGAGAGACAACAATTCACCCCTATTCTCAGATCATATGGGGAATCGTACCCAAAACTTCGGAGAAGCAATTAATATCTCCCCATTACATGGCACCCTTAAACCTCCATACCGAAATGGTACGATCCAAACGCTAGTTGCGCATACCATGCAGGAAACCAGGGCACTCTCATCGAGAAGCATCTTGCTTTCAAAAGAAGAGTTCAAGGACTTATTGACGCGGGTATCCTACGATTCGATAGTACCAGTAATGCCACGGGGAACCTGTTCCCCAACCATACCGAAGGGAATGTGAGCACAGTGGGGAAAGAGGATGAATGGAAGGACAGAAGATGTGTTTCAGAAATAAGGACGCCTCTGCAGAAAATCTGGGAGGTTTTGGTTAAGAAAGGATTGCTCAGTCACTCTGATAGAATTTTTGGAGAAGAAGGTCAAAGTTTTTGCAATTTTCATGGGAGTGTTGGACATGACATTCATTCATGTGAGGACTTTAAAAGGTTACTTCAAGACCGGATGGATAATAAGGAGATCAAGGTCCTTAACATGAGGGAGGATGTCAACGAAAGAGAAGTATGCGTCTCTAATAGCCAATCATCAGGGCCTCTTTATAGTGCTAATCGACCATTGGTAATTTATTACGACACGAAGAAAGAGCCGGTGAAACCAAAAATGATAATCGAAGTACCATCTCCTTTCCCTTATAAGGACAATAAAGCAGTACCGTGGAAGTACAATGTCAATATCATCACACCTGAAGGGGAAAAGCCCGAAGCCACAACTGAAGACATTGGGGAAGTAGGTCATTTTACCCACAGTGGGTGTTGTTATTCGAAAGAAGTTGAACCGGTAAAGAAAAGTAGCAACTCGAAACAAAAAGGGAAAGCAGTGATGCACGAAGTCGAGGTCGAGCAAGAAATTCCACCCGTGCAAGAAACTAAAAAGCCTATGAATGAGGAAGAAGCTCAAGAATTCTTGAAATTTATTAAGCACAGCGAGTATAGTGTGGTGGAACAATTGAGCAAGCAGCCAGCACGAATCTCAGTTCTATCTCTACTGTTAAATTCAGAACCACATCGGAATGCTTTATTGAAGGTGTTAAATCAAGCTTATGTGGCCAACAACATATCTGTCGAAAAGCTTGATAGATGGGTAAACAATCTGAATGCGGACAATTTCATCTCTTTTAGTGATGATGAGATACCGCCAAATAGTAGAGGCTCGGTGAAAGCGCTGCATATCACGACTCGCTGCAAAGGCTACATAATACCGAACGTACTCATCGATAATGGGTCAGCATTAAATGTTATGCCATTGGCCACGCTTTCTAGAATACCGATGGATTTGTCTTACTTAAAGCCCTGTCATTCCATGGTAAGGGCATTCGACGGGACGAGGCGCGAAGTCATGGGAAAGATCGAAATCCCTTTGGAAGTGGGCCCTTACATCTATGAGGTCGAGTTCCAAGTCATGGACATTACACCCTCTTATAATTGCCTTTTGGGAAGACCTTGAATCCATTCTGCTGGAGCAGTCCCATCATCCCTCCATCAAAAGGTGAAATTTATCATGGATGGCTGTTTGGTCACAGTCGAGGGCGAAGAAGACATTGTCGCATCTATTTCTGCTGATGCGCCATACCTGGAAGTAAGCAAGAACGCAGTGGAATGTTCCTTTCGATCCCTTGAATTCGTCAATGCCACTTTTATCGCTGAAGGAAACAGAATTTCGATGCCAAAACTATCGAGAAATACCAGAATGGGTGTCAAGTCGACCGTAGGAAGGGGAGCTCGTGCGAGAAGAGGTTTAGGGAGACATCTACAAGGAATAGCTAGGGCTTTAAAGCCAGTGCACCACAAGGCCCGATACGGTTTGGGGTTCTAGCCTGACATGCGTCAAAGAAGAAGACAGTGGAAGAAGGATCAAGAGAGAAGAATTGTAAGAACTTTAGGCCGAGAACCAGAATGGGAATCGATAGAGTACCCTCATTTGTCAAAAATATTTACATCTGCGGGAATGTTGTACCCTGGACAAGATGATCCACGAAACATGCTGGGGTTAATTGAAAGGGGTTTTCAGAATGTCAGTATAAGTGTCATCGACAAAGAAGCTGGTGCAAGTAAAGATGTCTCGAGGATACGCCTTTGCCCTCCTGGTTTTATGTTGAACAATTGGACTACTGAGGAGCTTCTTATAGTTTATAAGTCTTCAGAGTAATACTAAACATTAACCTTCTATTGTGTCATTAGATATAATAGAATTCTTTTGTAAGAGCCTGCATTCGCTCTTTATCATTTAAATGAATATTCGATGAAGATGCATTTTGTCACGATTTTTCGCGTTATCACTAATTTCATGATCATTTTCTCATTTCATAGCCTATCTTTACATTTGCCTCATTACCATGACATAACATTTTGTTTGTTGTTTCCAATACTTGGATGTCCCCCTATAGCTTCCTTTTCCATTTCAACTTTCAGGTGTTCAGATATTGACGAATGAATAAGCCCGTTACGAATCTTGAAATCGATTTTGAGAAGGCTGTTTGCTTAGGAGAATTTGAAGCCGAAGAAAATGCTGAAGATTATGTCTCGTCTCCTGAATTGTTAAGAATGGTGGAGCAAGAGGATAAACAGATTCTGCCTCATGAAGAATCTGTGGAAACAATAAATTTGGGCATTAAGAGAGGAAACAAGAAGTGAAGATTGGGAACTTCTATTTCAGAGAGTACCAGGCATAGTTTGATCACTTTACTCATGAATACAAAGATGTTTTCGCATAGTCATACCAGGACATGCTGGGGCTAGATGAAGATTTAGTGGTCCATAAGCTCCCATTAAAGCCAGAATGCAAGCCCATCCAGCAAAAATTAAGACGGATGAGACCCGAAATGCTGTTGAAGATAAAAGAGGAAGTCAAAAAGCAGTTTGACGCTGGCTTCCTACAAGCCTCCAAATATCCAGAATGGGTGGCTAACATAGTCCCGGTACCAAAGAAAGATGGAAAAGTACGAATGTGCGTGGATTACCACGACCGAATCGAGCAAGCCCAAAAGATAATTTTCCTTGCCACATATTGACACGTTGGTGGACAACACAGCAAAACATTCATTGTTTTCTTTCATGGACGGATTCTCGGGGTATAATCAGATCAAGATGGCCCCTGAGGATATGGAGAAAACTACCTTCATAACAATGTGGGGAACGTTCTGCTACAAGGTGATGCCATTCGGGTTAAAGAATGTTGGGGCAACATATCGAGGGCTATGGTAACGTTATTCCATGACATGATGCACAAAGAAATAGAGGTCTACGTCGACGACATGATTGCTAAATCCCAGGGAAGAAGAGCATGTGGTGAACCTCAAGAAGTTGTTCGAGAGGTCGAGAAAGTTTCACTAAAGCTTAATCCACCAAATGTACATTCGGGGCTACCTCGGAAAGTTGCTAGGCTTCATTGTCGAAGAAAAGAGGTATTGAGGTTGATCCGGATAAAATAAAAGCCATCCAAGAATTACCACCTCCGCGCACGCAAAAGGAAGTTAGAGGATTTTTAGGGAGATTAAACTACATCGCCCGATTTATCGCTTAACTTACCAACCAATGCGACCCAATTTTTCGGCTTCTTCGAAAACATAACCCGGGAGAATGGAACGAGGAATGCCAGGTGGCCTTTGATAAGATAAAACAATATTTGTTCAGTCCTCCAGTGCTAGTACCGCCAACTCCCGGAAGACCATTGATTTTGTATTTGACTGTGTTCGAAAATTCAATAGGTTGCATACTGGGGCAACACGACGAGTCAGGAAAGAAAGAAAAGCGATCTACTACCTCGGCAAAAGTTTATCAATATGAGGCAAAATATTCGATCCATTGAGAAATATTGTTGCATACTGGTTTGGGTAGCTCGGAGACTTAGACAATACATGTTGTACCATACGATATGGTTGATTTCAATGCTGGACCCGATAAAATACATGATGGAATCGCCGGCACTATCAGGAAGAATGGCGCGATGGCAGATTCTCCTCTCAGAATATGACATTGCCTATGTAAGTCAGAAGTCGATAAAAGGAAGCGCAATAGCTGATTTTCTAGCAACTCGAACAACAGAAGAATATGAGCCTTTAAGATTCGATTTCCCAGACGAAGACTTAATGTGCATCTCAGAAATAGAATCCGAGTCATCAAAAGAGAAGTCATGGAAGATGTGCTTTGATGGTGCGTCGAATGCGTTGGGGCATGGGATTGGAGTAATCCTGGTATCACCAGACGGGAATCATTATCCGTTCACCGCAAGACTGAACTTCTTCTGTACCAATAATATCGCAGAATATGAGGCCTGTATCATGGGGCTTCGTGCAGCTATCGAGCGAAACATCGAGATCTTGAAGGTGTACGGAGACTCAGCCCTAGTGATTTACCAAATCCGTGGAGATTGGGAAGTGAGGGACTCAAAATTGATTAAGTACATCGATTTAGTGGCTGGATTAATCAAGGAATTCAAAGAAATAACTTTTCATTACTTCCCACGAGAAGAGAACCAATTGGCGGATGCCTTGGCCACTTTGGCTTCAATGTTCAAAGCAAGTAAAGAAGCAGAAATAATGCCCCTCAAAATGAGCATATACGAGGTCCCTGCACACTGTTGTAGCATTGAGAAAGAGGCAGACGGACGACCATGGTTCTATGATATCTTAGAATATATCAAGAATCAAAGCTATCCCGAACAAGCGAATGAGAACGACAAAAGAACAATCAGAAGAATGGCAGCAGGATTTGTTCTTGATGGGGATATCCTATATAAAAGGGGAAAGGATCAAGTACTTTTGAGATGCGTGGATGATGTCGAAGCCAGAAAGATACTTGAAGATGTCCATGAAGGAATCTGTGGGACACATGCCAATGGTTTCAGTATGGCCAGAAAGATTATGAGACTCGGTTACTACTGGTTGACGATGGAAAGCGACTGTATTAGTTTTGCCAGAAAATGCCACAAATGTCAAATCTATGGCAATAAAATTCATGTAGCCCCTTCGCCCCTTCACGTCATGACTTCTCCGTGGCCTTTTTCTATGTGGGGCATGGATGTTATAGGGCCAATTTCTCCAAAAGCATCAAATGGACATCGATTCATTTTTGTGGTTATCGATTACTTCACAAAATGGATAGAAGCTGCTTCATTTGCCAATGTGACGAAGACTGCAGTTTGCAAGTTTTTGAAGAAGGAAATCATTTGCCGGTATGGTTTGCCTGAAAAAATCATTTCAGATAATGCCACGAATCTGAACAATAAGATGATGAAAGAAATATGCGAGCAGTTCCAAATAAAGCATCATAATTCCTCGCCCTATCGCCCAAAGATGAACGGGGCTGTTGAGGCAGCTAACAAGAACATCAAGAGGATCATTGGGAAAATGACTGAGACATATAAAGATTGGCACGAGAAACTTCCATTTGCTTTGTTTGCATATCACACCTCTGTGCGAACATCTACGGGAGCAACTCCTTTCTCTCTAGTCTATGGAATGGAAGCTGTGCTACCTATCGAGGTTGAGATCCCCTCTCTGCGAGTATTGATGGAATCAAAGTTAGAAGAAGCAGAATGGATTCGAGCTCGATATGATCAGTTGAACCTCATCGAAGAAAAACGTCTAAGGGCAATTTGTCATGGGCAAATGTACCAAAAGAGAATGATCGCAACCCATGACAAGAAGGTACGACCAAGAGAATTCCATGAAGGAGAACTCGTGCTGAGAAAAATTCTCCCAATACAAAAAGATCTGCGAGGGAAATGGGCACCAAACTGGGAAGGACCGTACGTCGTAAAGAAGGCATTCTCAGGAGGAGCTTTGATCCTTACCGAGATGGATGAGAAAGAGTTGTCAAATCCAGTGAACTCAGATGCAGTGAAGAAATATTATGCTTGAGATGAAAACCCGAAAAGGGCATCTAAAAAAAAAAAAAAAGAGGAAGGGATCAGAGCGAAAACCCGAAAAGGGCGCTTTGGTTAAACATAAAAGATTAGAATGAAAACCCAAGAGGGCGTTCTAATGGAAAAAATATTCGGTTTACAAGGCAAGGCATTCTAAACTGTACGACAAACAGTGAGACTGCAGTATTTGAAGCATCTCTGAAAGCTTGAAATCTTCTACGCAAGGAGCCAGACTCTAAAAGATTCTTGATTGAGGAACGTGAAGAGTTCATGTGTCAAATATCTAAAGCATTTGTATCCATTGAATACGATCTCTTCTTTGCACATTTGTACTATCATTAGTTAACTTTTTTTGTTTGCCACATTTGAAATAAAGGAATATGAGATATCCTTTTTGTCCCTACCTGACCATTTTCATGCATATCATTATGTGTTTATTTACATGAGAAATGGTGAAATGACATGCCCTAAACAAAAGAAAGGTTAAGCATTACCTGGATGAAAATTTAATAAGCGCAAGAGTCTCAAAGTAGGAACAAAGTTCAATTGGGGACAAAAGAGTGACATCTGAGGAACGTCGATTACTCGTGAAGCTTGAAGACATGTACATGGCGAAAGAGAAAGTAAAGAGTCAAGTAACGAATGCGGACCATCACAAGAATCGAGACAAAAAAGACATCGACGAACATACTTAAAGAGCTTTCGCATAATTATGTAGGCATAAAGGCATTTAAGACAAACATGTGCATATCATGATAACATCATGCATGGTATTTACAGTACTCCAAGAGAGCAAGAAATCTGGAATGAGAGTCGCATTGAATCAAATGAAAAGACACTTGAATTCTACCAAATGACAGTTTTGATATTTTGATGTTCAATTTCGTCCTCCAATTTTGTTTTTCCAAAATCAACTCATATCGCGAGAAGTGAGTTGAGCCTCGTGGTCTGTTGAGGTATTTTCAATTTCTACTTTTAATTCATGTTTCCAAGAAAATCGACTCATATCGCGAGAAGTGAGTTGAGCCTCAGGACACGCTGAGGTAATTTCAACTTCTGTTTGTCAAAATCAACTCATATTGCGAGAGGTGAGTTGAGCCTCAGGACACGCTGAGGTAATTTCAATTTATGTTTGTCAAGAATCGACTCATATTGCGAGAGGTGGGTTGAACCTTTTAATTTCTACTTTATCAAAATCAACTCATATTGCGAGAGGTGAGTTGAGCCTCAGGACACGCTGAGGTAATTTCAATTTCTGTTTGTCAAGGATCAACTCATATTGCGAGAGGTGGGTTGAACCTTTTAATTTCTACTTTATCAAAATCAACTCATATTGCGAGAGGTGAGTTGAGCCTCAGGACACGTTGAGGTAATTTCAATTTATGTTTCAAAAATCAACTCATATTGCGAGAAGTGAGTTGAGCCTCGGGGTACGCTGAGGTATTTTCAATTTCTGCCTTTTAATTCATGTTTTCTAAGAAAATCAGCTCATATTGCGAGAGGTGAGTTGAGCCTCAAGACACGTTGAGGTAATTTCAATTTAAGTTTCAAAAAATCAACTCATATCGCGAGAAGTGAGTTGAACCTTGGGGCACGCTGAGGTAATTTCAATTCCTATTAAATCTAAAATCAACTCATATCGCGAGAAGTGAGTTGAACCTTGGGGCACGACGAGGTATTTTCAATTTTCATTTTTAATTTCAACTCATATGGCGAGAGGTGAGTTGAGCCTCAGGACACGCTGAGGTAATTTCAATTTCCGTTGTAAAAAAATCAACTCATATTGCGAGAAATGAGTTGAGCCTCTGTTCACCTGCTGAGGTATTTTCGATTTTTGTTTTTAATGTCCGTTTTTAAAGAGTCAATTTATATTGCGAGAAATGAGTTGAACTCAAGATCACACGCTAAGCAAAGACTAAAGATTGAAGCTGATGGAAAACACCAGATTTGGATACCCTGAAGTGCGATGAAGTAGGTCAAAGTTGCAAGTCCGGCCTCCTTGAAGTTGCAGTAGAGCTGATCGAGGATATCAGATCTTGTCTCGCTAGAGTTACAGAAGAGAAGATCACGAATCTCATCTCACTGAAGTGATAAAAGAGCAGATTGAAGCCGCAAATTTCATATCCTTAAAGTTACATTAGAGAAGATTGAAGTTACAAGACATATATCAGAAAGTGCGGTGGATTGAACCAAAGCTACAAGATGAGATGGACTAGAAGGAAACTATTTGAACAAGAAGAGCACCGATGAAGTTAAGACTCGGCTAGACGGAGCAAAATTGGCCTCTCTTTATGTCTTTGCTCTATCCCCGTTACACGACAATGAGCAAAGAGGGGCAGCTGTTATAGGCCAATTTTGGGCCGTTTATAAGACTCAGGCCCAAATATATTACAATTAGACTTAGCTAACCCAAACAACAATATCAGACCCACTTAAGCCCATTAAACCCAATCCCTAAACCCATCAAAACCCGGAGCCCAACAACTAGACCCAAAACCCACTAACCCAATAACCCCAACTAACCAAAACCCACTAAACCCAAAACCCATTAAACCTAACTAAACCCACTAACCCACTGGCCCATTTACAACCAAAACCTTAACCCCATTTTCGGCCCCCCACTTGCGCTCGACCAGCCGAACCCCACCAGACGCCCAACCTTGGCCACCACGCCCCATGCCGTCTGACACACCCACCACCAGCATCGGCCATGCCTTGCAAGAAATAGCAGACAAACAAAGCAGAGGCAAGAATGGCAAAAATAATAAAAAAGGGCATGTAAACAGGCTATAAAAGCCAAAACAAAACCTTGTAACAGGGAGAGAGATTTTCAATCAATATACATATATTAGCTTCCTAGATGCAAGCAGAACAGTGAACCCAAAAACAAAGTTTAAACTCCGAATCTAAAGAAAACGCTAAGAATCAGATTCAACCTTAAGGTGATTTTCAAAAATTTTTTTTCTTCTTTCTATCATTGTTTATCTTCTGTTAGTGCATATATATATTAATAACATAAAATATAAATAAATAAATAAATAACACAAAAAAAAAATTTACCTTTCCACCACCATCACATATGGCGGTGGTTGGCCACGGCTGGCCACGGCCATGACGTTCGACGACCGGATCGGAGCCCTCCCCTGGCGGAAATCGCTCCGGGCTCCCTCTCCTTCTCTCCTTTTTCTCCTTTTTTTTCTTTCTCCCTAACTCAAATGATTTTTTAAAATTTTTGACTTTTATAGGGGTCAAACGCACCGCTTTGGACCCCGGTTTTAATGAACAAAACGACGCCGTTTTATTTGGCCCGACCGATTCGACCGAACCCGCCTCAGATCCGCGTGTTTTTAACTCAATGGGATATTTGTGCAATCGGTCCTTCCGCATTTTTGTTGTTTGAATCAGTTTATATTTATTTACAAATCGGCCCTAAAATTTAAACTGATTTGTGATCTAATCCCTATTAATGCGCTGCGTTTTGATAGAGCGGATATATTGTTGTTTCAGTCCCCCATGTTTCATGCGCGTTGCAATTCGGTCCCGTGGCTTATTTTATTTCGAATTTCGCCCTAAAATTCTGTTTTGAGCTCGATTTAGTCTTTTTTGCTAGATTACGGTTTTATTTTCAAATTATTTGTTTCTTATTTTCTGTTAATTATTATTATTAATTATAATCTTTATATTCTTATTATATTTACTATATTTAATATATGTAATGGTGTATATTGTATTATGTACAGATATGCGTATGTGTTCTATATATATTTATGGAATATTATTATTAGTTATTTTTAATATGTGTATTATGTAAATATTTTAATATTGTATTCTATACATTATTTCACATAATATTAAAGAACACGTGTTCTCAATATAACCATGTGCATTTAAATATATACCGTATATATTTGGGGAAGCATTGTAAATAGTTTTTTTATTATCTTTTTAACATGTATGTATCATATAAATATTTGAGTGTTATATTATGTATATATATATATATATTTCCAATGTGTATATTTTTATTGTATTTTTATATGTCATATATATTTTTCAAGCTATATTACATTTCACATATTATCATATAAATATGTATATATATTTTTAACTACTTTATTTACATTATTTTTAACTTCACATTATGTATATATTTTGAACACCATACATATTGAGTATTTCTAATGTCCCATTTATTTATACCCACGCATTTAACATATCCATGTAATGTACTAGTAAGTTCATTCTATGTCGTTATCATTTCTAATGTATATGTATATTTCATGCAATATAATTAATAGTTACTCTTTTAACATTATTTTGAAATACGTGTATATTATATGTATTCTTTTAATATGTATTACATGTATATATATATATATATATATTCGATTCTACATTGTGTATATACATATTTTCAATGTTATCTTTTTAAATCATACGTCGTTTTATATATTTTCCATAGTCTTAACTAGATTTTATATTTTTATATGTATATTATTACATTTATTTTATTCTTATCATATATATTATCAATACATGTACTTTATTATATGTATATATATATCATGTACACATATTAATATTATTATGTAAATCTTTTCATCCCTATTTTTATGTATATATTCGTAATGTCACTTTTACATATGTATATTCAATGTTTTTTCGCTTTCGATATTATTGTCATATTTAATCTTGCATGCACGGTTATTGTTTTAATATTTTTGTTATGTTTGTCATTTGCTTAAATATGTATACCTAGTCCTTTCATTTGTCTATTTATTTCTGTATTCGTTTTGTCTTACACGTTTTAAAAAATCACGTTTTTGTTTCTAAATTAATTTCGATAATCAAAGGCAACATATCGGTTTAATACCAAGTCGACGGTTCCATTGCTATGTTGAGTGGAATTTGTCGGTTCGTGTTTTAATCGGTATACCCTTCTCAAAAAAAGGGAAATCAAAAATTGAAAGTTTTCATGTTTTGAATCGGATCACGATTGAATATTACTTTGAACTCATATTTTTGAAAATCAAGACAACACTTGTTTATGAGATACCAATTTTTGGGCGTCGCGAGGGTGCTAATACCTTCCTCGTGCGTAACCGACTCCCGAACCCTAATTTTTCTCTGGCTTTTTAACGTAGACCTTAACTCGGCTTTTTTCTCATTTTTAAAAAAAGGAAATCTAATAGGTGTCCGATCACACCTTGAAAAAGGATCGGTGGCGACTCCCGGTTTATTTTAAATCAAACTTTAATTTCCAAGTTTTTAATGGCCACAATTAGCGACCGAAGCTAAAGCTAATTTTTACGTCGCTACAGCCACAAGTCTTACTTTGTGCTTGTTGATTGAGCCATCAACATTAAGCTTGGTTCTGTACACCCACTTGACTCCAATCACCTTCCTATCATGGAGTTGATCAACCAACTCCCATGTTTTATTTTTCTTATCATAGACAACTCCTCATTCATTGCAGCCACCCATTTTATGTCCTTCATTGCTGTGACAAAATATTCAGGTTCACAACTATATTACATCTTGCATAAATGTCAATGAGCAACCTAGTACCCCTTGTTAAAGCATCATCCACCAACTTATTCAGCCAATTTTCATCTTTATCTGTGGTTGAAACAAGAAAATTAAGCTTTAGATCTGTTGTGTTTTGGCCACTTTTCTCATCCCAGTTCCACTCTTTATCTTCCACAAAATGAACATATCTACTTGTAACAATTTTCCCAGACTGCGGTTGGAAAATTTTATAAGCTTTTGTAATAGTGCTATAGCCAATAAAGACTCATGGAAGTGCCTTTTTGACTAACTTGTCTCTCTTGATCTGTGAAACGTGAGTGAAACACAAACAACCAAATATTTTGAGAAAATTTAAAGATGGTTTATGACCATACCAGGCCTCATATGATGTTTGATCTTTGCCCGCTTTTGTGGGCAGACTATTCTGTAGGAAAATCGTGGTATAAGTTGCTTCTGCCTAGAACTTTTTAGGTAAATTTTTCTCATGCAACATACATCTATTCATGTCTAAGGTGTATTTGTTTTGCCTTTCACTAACTCCATTTTGTTGCGGAGTATAAGGAGCTGTTAACTGATGCTCAATGGCATCTTCTTCACAAAATGCATTGAAATTTTCTAATGTATACTCCTTGCCATTATCGGACCTCAATATTTTAATGTGGTTGCCACTTTGATTTTCCAGTCTTCTTGAATTTACAAAATACTCCAGCTACTTCTGATTTGAATTTTAAGAAGAAGATCCAACACATTCTTGTAAAATCATCAATAAAAGCAGCATAATACCGACTACTTGTAAATGAAGGAGTTTTTTGAGGTCCACAAATGTTTGTGTGAATCAATTGAAACTTAAAAGTGTCTCTCCACGCTGTCTTGGGAAATAACTTTCTATTTTGTTTTCCAAATTGACAAGCTTTACATGTCGATATGTAATCAACAAGTTCCGAAAGATCAATTGCCATCCTTTTAGACTTCATCTGCAGTATCCCCTGATGGTGATAGTGTCCTAGCCTTTTATGCCACAGCATTGCGAGGTTTTCTTTGATTAGAAAAGTTGATTGCTCTTCCTACACTAGATTGAGGGAAAAACTCCCATTCCTACCATCTTAACTTCAAACATCTTCTGTCCTATAGTATCCTCTATTATAGATGCCTTTTCCATGAACTTCACTTTGAATCCCTTCTCTACTAATTGACCAACACTAAATAGGTTTTTATCAATATTAGGTACATATAAAACATCAGTAATGAACTTGGTACCTGAATAACTTGTAATGGCTATAGTTCCCTTTACTTTGACTGTAATATAGTCATCATTCCCAATTCTAACCTTTTTGGACTCGGTACTCTTCAGTTCTTTGAACAACTCTTTATCATGTATTATATGATTAGTGCAACCACCATCAATGAGCCAGCTTTCATTTGTTTCGTGACTAGTGAAACAAATTGCAACAAAACGTTGATCTTTTTCTTCTTGATCTGCCACTTGTGCTTTATCTCTTTGTTGCTGATTTTTGTACTTACAAATAACAGCCTCATGTCCCATTTGGTTACACTTTTTGTACTTTCCATCTGGTCTTCTCCAGCACTTGAAAAGAGGGCGACGTTTCTTGCTACAATGTTGACATAGAGGATAATTCTTCTTTAGTCATGATATTCTATTTCCAATTTTACTTTTGTTCCTAAATACAGAGCTTTCTCCACTCGCAGCATGAATCTTTTTGTTCTTTGGCCTCATGTTCTTTCCATCATCTTGATGCTTAACTGGTAGGGCACCTTCGACGACTCCTTCTTGCCTCATTACACGCCTTTGCTCTTGTGCTTGTAGAGCACTTAAGAGTTCCGTCAAAGTAATCATTGACATATCCTTCATGTTCTCTAAAGTGGTGATGGTAGCCTCAAACCTTTCAAATACTGTTACAAGGGTTTTCTCCATAATCCTTGAATCTGCTAGAGAAGAACCTAGCAACTTGACCTTATTGGCTATGTTAAGGAGCCTTTTAGAATACTCATTGACTGTCTTAGTCTCCTTTATCTTATGTAGCTCAAAATAACGTACAAGATTCAACACTTGCATCCCACGAATTCTTTCATCTCTCTAGTACTTAGTCTTGAGATAATCCTATATCTCTTTTGTTGACTTTAGAGACATAGTTCATGTGAAAATAGTTGGTGAAAATGCAACAAATAAACAAGTTTTTGCCTTTTATTCCCTTGTCTTTTTTTCTTTTTGTGTTTTGATCTGTGCCACGGTACGGTTGGTAGGCAATATAGGAATCTCATAGTCTTCTTCCACTGGTTCTCAAAGATCTATAACCTCCAAGTAAGTCTCTATTTGCAGTACCCAAATCTAATAATTATCTCCATAAAAAATAGGCGGCGTAATTGAAGAGAAATTAATTTTAGCTTCCATAAAGCAACAAAAACTAACACATGACCTTTAAGAAAAAAGCTCTGCTTACCAATTTTTGGTATTTTATCAGAAAAGAAAACTTAACAGATGAATATTATTCAATAAGGTTCATAATTTATAGTAAGTGAAAACAACAACTTACTAACAATATGTTCCTAAAGTTAAGCATCAAACCTAAATTCAAATAATAAAACTCCTAAAAATAGAAAACATTAAAAATAGCAAACACTAGAAATAGCAATCCTAAACACATCAACTAACAGTTTTATTCCATTTCTTTGACTTTAAATACTAATGTATGTTACTTAAAAACTCAATCCAACTTAATTTTACTATCAAAAGTAATAATTCCAACAATTTAAACTCAAACCTAAAAGTGATTTGAACTCAAAATTGATATGAATCGAAAATTGATTCGAACTAAGAATGACATGAACAAGTGACTCAAAATTAAATTAGGTATAATTTAAAAAATTTAATAAAATTATAATTAAAACTTAATTGGTTTTGCTTTAATTCATAATTTATTAGTGCAATTTGAACTAGAGCCGATCATGGGTTTGGCTGCCCGGCCTACCAAGGCCCTTAGAAAAATGGGAGGGTTTGGGTAAAAATATAGGCCGAAAAATGGGCTTGGGCAAAAAACGAGGCTGTTTAGAAAACGGGCAGAGCCTCGAGTAAGAGCTTTTTGGCTCTGGCTCTACCAATTATATATTAATATATATTTTTATTTTATTTTAATTATTTTAAATTTTAATATAACCATTTTTATTATATTATTAATTTGTGTATTGTTTTAAGAATTGTTTTAGTATTATTTTTATTTGTTTTAATATTTGTTTTATGTTTTTAAATATATTTGATTTATTATTTTTAAAATTTTTTATTTAATGAAATAAAAAATTAATATGGGCTAGCTAGGGCTTAGTAATTTTATTTCGGGCGGACTTGGGCAAAATTTTAGGCCCATATTTCGGGCTGGGCCCGCCCGACCCGAGCCTAGTAGACGGGCCTAAAAAATTGTATGGGTTCGGCCGAACCCGGCCCGGCCCGAACCCGGCCCGGCCCGGCCCATGATCACTTATGATTTGAACCTATATCATATTATTTCGATAGAAAATTATAAATACAATAAGCACTTGTTAAAAAAATATAATGTCTCTTTATTTGCAAATAAAATTAACAAGTGAAGAGAAATGATTAAAGATACACTCAAGTTTGCAAACGAATAGTTGCATAAACTAATAAACCTTAAACCATGAAAACTGTTGCAAATGAGAAAGTTCTTCAATCCGCAACAACTTATCTGCAATAGTGAGAGTCCATGGACAATGTGCATTAGTGGTGAGTATTAGAAAAATCATGTTAAAAAAAATAAGTTTTAGTTATAAAGAAAATTTAAAATTTTCGAAAATTGAATCAGTTTGTAATATTTATGGTAATAATATTTTTCAAAAAGTACTTTTGTTTTGTGCAAGATGTATCCGAAATTGTAACACCCTATACACGGCCTAGATGTTACGGTCGGATTATAGAGATTACATCGTACAAGCAAGAGAAACAAACATTTAGCTTAGAAGGAAACCCACTTTAACAAATAGAAAATTTAATCGAACAACTTTTTTGAAAACACAACGATTTTCAACTTTTTTGAAAACACAACGATTTTCACAACTTAATTGTATTGTTAAAATCAAAACCAACTTACTTGAAAAAAATTTGTTTACTAAAACATTTTGGGAGAATCTCAATTAGTCTTGAAGCAGAAAACCTTATAACTTTTTGTGTATAAAACCGCGATTGATTTTTAATTATCATAAGTTAAACACTTTTAGGCATTTAAAACCTTTACATAGTAAATATCAAAATAATGCTAACGAACTAACCAAAAATTAAAAAGTCCATAAAAAAAATAAAAAACCCAAAACAGTCCAAAATATCCATAATGAAAAAATAAAAAGAAAAGTCCATAGCGCATAATCTGAAATCGTGAAACCCGAGCTCTGGAGTCATTGTCCATTCCTAGGTCGGAGGATTACCTGAAACAAAGCATACAGATTGCGAACTTTAAGCCCAGTGTGCGAGTTGACCCATAATTTAAGTATATTTATAAATGTATAACAGAACATTTCATAGCATATTTTTCCAAATATTTCATACCTTATCAAGATTTATACGAATCAGATCTTCTCATATCATAACATTTCATGTTATATCGAATAGTAGTATAACATATCAGATCAGACCATAGCATATAATATCGGATCAAATCATATCATAACATATCCTATCCTATCCCCAACCACTACACACCATCTCCATCTAACCAATCACACCATATAAGACTACAAGAGTCCATCCATCCAATCACACCAATATGTGTTGGTGTGCCACTAATATATTTGCAACTAAGCTACTATACATAAATTTGCGGTCTAGTCACCATAATTGCAGTACAAGTTGCCATATAGCACTTCCTCTGTCATATCATAACCTGTCCGGAAAGCACATGCATATCATAATCATATATCATACATACTTATATCACATAGCATATAACAAGCATATACACATATTTTCATATAGATCATAACATAGCTTATGGTTTATTTATAAATTATCCTACCTAGCATACCTTTAAGCTTATTCATATGTAATTACGTACTATACTTAAGCTTTACTAGCCCCGTAATATGCTTACGAACCTAAATTTTGAGTATCCCAAACGACCCTCAATCGGGCCTAGAAATTGGACAAACGAACCCACATAGCCTTGTGGCCCACACGGTCCAAAAACCCAGCCTGTGTGATCCACATGGTCTGCAAAATTTCATACAGTCGTGCGCTTCACATGGCCTAACCACACGGTTTGTAAAAACACACACGGCCATGTGGCACATACGATCTATCACACGGCCTGTCACATGGCCATGTGGCACTGGGCAATTTCAAAAATAGCCCCCTGTTTGATGATTTATCATTTTTCTATTGAGTTTTAGGGTCATTTTCACACACTTGATAGTGAAGTTATTCCACCACACAATTGAACACTTAGAACCCTGCAAACGACACCAAAACCAAACATTTACGACTTCGATTTAGCACAAATATTTCCACTTAAATTCATTTTTCCTCTCAAGAGAACAGTCCCTAAATTAATAACGAACACTTATTGCAACTTATAGCAACTCCTCTAAGAACTTAATTTGCTAGAGGATCATCTATCAGCACACATTCTTCCCCTAACCACAATCACAAACCACAACACCAAATCAATAAAAAGAAATCATTAACCAACAGATTTATGTTTAGAAAAACAAAACCCCAACTTAGAAAGAGTCAACCTTCCCACAACTTACCAACATGACCAAGACCACCACGACAAAAAGAAAGAATGAGTGAAAACCGGGGTCACAATAGGCCTTAACGGTGTACTTATGCAATAAAAGAAGAATTTGCAAAGATTCAATAGAAAAAGAAAAGGGGTGACATTGGCAAAAGGATGAATCAAATAAAAGAACAAAAATAAAATATGAAACAAAATTGAAAGAAAGAAAAGAATGTGCAGACTAATAAGGGAGGGTGATTTTGACAATTCCCAATGAGAAAGTTTAGGGATTTTCTTTTAATAAAATAAAATAAAATAAAATATTTAAAAGATTAGTTTGATCCAAAACCACCCACTAGATTTATAATTTACAAGAAACTCTATAACTAACAAAAGGCTAAGCCAAAAATGTTCCACACTTGCACATAACAAAACTCTAACTCAAGACCAAGAGATAACCAAATGCTTAACTACTGCACCACCAAGCTCATTGTTGTCACAACCCAACAAATAAAATAATCTAAGCCTTAAGGCTCAAGCTCAACATAAAGTTAAAATTAAATAAAATTTTCAACACAAGAGATTCAAACTTAGGACCTAAAACAAACTCTAGGGTACTTAACCAACACTCCAAATCAAATTATATGACAAAGATATTCAAAAAATCTAAAAATTTGGGGTGTTACAAAAACATTCCCGACTTTCAATCCAATTAACTTCTTCGCTATCCTCGTACCTAGAATTGTGTCGAGTGTAGACTCAAACAATAAGAACCAAACACAGAACCAAAAATGATTTATTACTTTCAGTAGGGAAAGTAATTCTCTCAATAGAAACTGGTAGAAATTATTATTCCCAGAACATAAAATTTATTCTAAGAAAATAAATTTTCATGACTTTCTGACAAAATAACAATATATGAAACTTATGTGTAAAAACTTGTAAATAGCTCTACCAGTGTCATCTATTTATATGTAGAGGTAAGAGAATCTTAATTGAATAAGTATAACACAAATAAATTTTATTTAATAGAAAAACACTCTCCTAGCCTAACCCTAATCTAACTAGGAGAGGGGGCAAACCCTAGATAAAAACACTAAGGTTGTCACCCTTCATATGCAAAATGAGGGGGATTAGGTCTCTCATGTATTGGGTCCAATTATATGTGCATCTTGGACTTTTAACCCAACACTTCATAATTTAATCCAACCCAATATTTGTTTTTTATTTCCAATATAAATATTAATTAAATTAAATTAACTAAATTAATTTCTCAATTAAATAATTTCCTCAATACAATTCTAATTTTGTTAGAGTTATGACGACTTTATCGTAAAAGAATCTATATATTTAATTTCTATAATCAGTAGATTCGTAATGACTAATTAATTTAATTCCATTTTTTAACATAATTCTCAAGTTGTTTCTATACTCAATGTGAAATGCATTCATTTGTGAATGCAACCCATTTCTCTAGTTTCATCAATTTTGTTCATTTGGTTCTACATGCAATTCAATTCTAGTTTCAACGAGCTAGCGAAGGGATCAATTGGGCATGTGTAATTATGACTCAAACAATTTATAATTAAGTTCCAACTTTTCGTCTATTAATTATAAACTTATTTACTCACGAAATAATTCTATTATAGTATTGTAATTGAGCTCTCCCTAATTAAATACTGTTAGAATTAAGTGACCCAAATTCTTATTTAAATAAAATACGATGAAAAATAAAATAAAAGTAAAATCCATATAGAACTAGACTTCTTTTATTTTATTTTAGAATAAGGTTTTTAAACCTTATTAAACTCCATCTATTTTATATTGATTAGGATAAGGTGTTTCAATCCTACTAGAATATGGCTTTACAAGCGTATAAATAGACATAGTCTATTCCTCTTGTATTGATTCAAATTTTCGACATAGTGAATTTTTTTCTCCTCTGCCCGTGGTTTTTTCTCGAAAGGGTTTCCACGTAAAATTTGTGTGTGTTTTTATTTTTATTTTTATTTTATTTTTTCTCAAATTGGTATCAGAGCTTCCAGGTTATTCATCTCGATCACGGTAATGGCGTCTTTGAAGTATGAAATTCCGCTGTTGGAGCGCAATACCAGATTTGCATTGTGGTAAATTAAGATGCAAGTAGTTCTTGCACAGATGGATCTGGAGGATGCCTTGCTAGGGATAGATAAGATGCCTTCGACATTAACAGATGAAGAGAAGAAGCGTAAGAATCGAAAGGCATTAACACAATTACATCTGCATTTGTCCAACGAAATTTTGCAGGATGTGATGAAAGAGAAGACTGCCACTGCATTATGGAAGAGGCTAGAACAAATATGTATGTCGAAAACTCTAACAAGCAAGTTTCATATGAAGCGGCGTCTTTATGCTCATCGTTTGGAGGAATGTGCGTCTGTACACGAACACTTAACAGTGTTTAAAGAAATTCTCTCAAACTTGAAGGCCGTGGAGGTTCAGTATGATAAAGAAGATTTAGGGTTGATTCTACTTTGTTCGTTGCCCCCGTCTTATTCAACCTTTAGAGACACGATTTTATATAGCCGCGAGTCTCTCACAGTTGTTGAGGTATATGATTCTTTAACCTTGTATGATAAGATGAAGCATCTTATGATTAAACCCGACTCTCAAAAAGAGGGTTTCATTGTTCATGGGAGACAAGATCGAAATGCTGATGATGATCGTGGTAGGACACAGGAACGGAATCCTCGTGGTAAATCTAAAGGTAGATCGAAGTCTTCAAATAGAGGTAAAACTTGTAACTTCTACAAGAAGAAAGGGCACATTAAATCTGAGTGCTATAAGCTACAAAATAAGATTAAAAGGGAGGCTGCGAATCAAAAGGGAAAACAACCAGAAAATTCCGATGAAGCCGATGTTGTAGAAGATTATAGCGATGGTGAACTTCTAGTTGCTTCTGTCAATGATTCTAAAGTAAGCGAGGAATGGATACTTGATTCAGGCTGCACCTTCTACATGAGTCCCAATCGGGATTGGTTTACAACTTACGAAACAGTGTCTGAAGGTGTTGTTTTGATGGGAAATAATGCTTCGTGTAAAATCGCAGGTGTTGGAACAGTTAAAGTTAAGATGTTTGATGGAGTTTTCAGAACACTTAGTGAAGTACGACATGTTCCAGAATTGAAGAGAAATTTAATTTCGTTGAGTACTCTTGATTCAAAAGGGTACAGATATACAGCTGAAAGTGGGATTTTAAATATTTCCAAAGGTTCCCTTGTTGTGATGAAAGGGCAAAGAAAAACTTCCAAGTTATATGTTTTGCAAGGTTCTACTGTTACTAGTGATGCAGCTGTCGCTTCCTCTTCCTTGTCAGATGATTATATTACTAAACTTTGGCATATGCGCCTAGGGCATATGAGTGAGAATGGCATGGTAGAATTGAGTAAAAGAGGACTTCTTGATGGGCAAGGAATTTGCAAACTAAATTTCTGTAAGCACTGTGTTTTTGGGAAGCAAAAGAGAGTTTGATTCACTAGAGGAATCCATAACACGAAGGGAATGTTGGAGTATATTCATTCTGATCTGTGGGGGCCATCCAGAGTGCCTTCGAGAGGTGGAGTTAATTATATGCCAATCTTTATAGATGATTTTTCCAGAAAAGTTTGGGCGTTCTTTCTAAAGCAGAAAAGCGATGTGTTTTCCGCATTTAAGTCTTGGAAAATTATGATTGAAAAATAGACGGAAAAACAAATAAAATACCTCTGCACAAACAATGGCTTAGAGTTCTGTTCTGATGAGTTTAATAGATTGTGCAAGTCAGAAGGGATCATGAGACACTTGACAGTTCGTCATACTCCACAGTAAAACGGCGTTGCAGAACAAATGAACAGAACGATCATGGAGAAGGTTCGATGTATGTTGTCAAATGCCAACTTATCGAAGTCATTTTGGGCCGAAGCAGCCTCTATTGCATGTTTTTTAATCAACCAATCTCCATCCATTGCCATTGAGAAAAAGACTCCACAAGAGGTGTGGTCTGGTAATCTTGCTAATTATTCTGATTTAAAGATTTTTGGGTGTCCTGCGTATGCTCATGTTGATAATGGAAAATTGGAACCGAGATCTATTAAATGCATTTTTCTTGGTTATAAAGCTAGTGTAAAAGGGTATAAGTTATGGTGTCCTGAAAATAGAAAAGTTGTGATTAACAGAGATGTTGTTTTTGATGAAACAGCTATGCTACCTAACTTATCTCTTAAAGACTCTTCCAATAAAAAAATCAAAAGCAGATGGAGCATCAGATTAATACAGAGTCGACTCCTCAAGCTAGAAAAAAAATTGAGAATAGAGTTGCTTCTTCACCACAATACTCTATCGCCAAAAATAGAACTAGAAGAGAAATTAAACCTCCAAAGAAGTATGCCAAGGCTGATCTAGTTGCTTATGCTTTAAATGTGGCTGAAGATATAGATGTGAATCAAGAGCCATCTAATTATTCTAAGGCGGTTAGCTGTGAAGACTCAAAAAAGTGGATGTTTGCTATGCAAGAAGAGATGGAATCACTCCACAAAAATAGAACATGGGACCTTGTGAAACTTCCTAAAGGTAAAAAAGTTGTTCGTTGTAAATAGGTGTTTAAAAAGAAAGAAGGGACTCCATGAGTTGAAGAGCCCAGATATAAAGCAAGGCTTGTTGCAAAGGGTTACAGTCAAATTCTAAGAGTGGACTTCACATATGTGTTCTCTCCAGTTGTTAAGCATAGTTCGATTCGAGCTTTGCTTGGTATTGTGGCCATGCATGATTTGGAGCTTGAGTAGTTAGATGTAAAAACTACATTTCTGCATGGAGAACTTGGGGAGGATATTTACATGCAAAAACCAGAGGGTTTTATAGTCTCAGAAAAAGAGGACTATGTTTGCTTACTGAAAAAGTCCCTTTACGATTTGAAACAGTCACCAAGACAGTGGTACAAGAGGTTTGATTCCTTTATGACTTCTTATGATTTCAAAAGAAGTAGTTTTGACAGTTGTGTTTACTTTAAGAAAAACAATGATGGTTTTTTTATATATCTACTTTTTTATGTTGATGACATGTTGATAGCAGCAAAAGATAAAGGAGAGTAAGAAATGTCAAAACCCAACTAAGTAAAGAATTTGAGATGAAAGATTTAGGACCAACAAAGAAGATACTTGGAATGGAGATTCTTAGAGATAGAAAAACAAGTAAATTGTACCTAAGTCAGAAGGGGTACATTGAGAAAGTTCTTTGTAGGTTCAATATGCAGAGTGCTAAGCCTGTTAGTACTCCTTTAGCAGCCCATTTCAGACTTTCATCAGTTTTGTCTCCACAATCAAATGATGAGATTGAGTACATGTCACATGTTCCATACTCTAGTGCAGTGGGATCTCTCATGTATGCTATGGTTTGTTCATGTCCATATTTATCATATGCAGTCAGTGCAGTTAGCAGATACATGGCGAATCCCGGTAAAGAACACTGGAAAGCAATTCAGTCGATTCTAAGATACTTACGAGGTACTACTGATGTTTGCTTACAGTTTGGAAGAACTAGAGATGGAGTCATAGGGTATGTTGATGCTGATTTTGCTGGAGACCTTGGTAAAAGAAGATCTCTCTCGCAGGTTATGTCTTTACAATCGGAGGTTGTGCAATCAGTTGGAAAGCCATTTTGCAGTCTACAGTCGCTTTGTTTACCACTGAAGCTGAGCACATGGTGATTACTGAGGCTTGTAAAGAAGCTATTTGGTTGAAAGGACTCTTTAGTGAACTCAATGAAGACCTTCAAATCAGCACAGTATTTTGTGACAGTCAGAGTGCCATCTTTCTTACAAAAGATCAAATGTTTCATGAGAGAACAAAACACATTGATGTTTGGTATCATTTTGTTTGTGATATTATTGTTCGTGGTGATATTGTTGTGAGCAAAATTAGTACTCATGAAAATCCTGTAGATATGATGACTAAGTCACTTCCTATAACCAAGTTTGAGCATTGCTTAGACTTAGTTGGTGTTCATTGTTGAAGTTAAACCCTTAAGGGGTTTTATGGAAGAGGTGTAGAACTTGTTTATTGAAAGTTCGCGATGAAGAACTTGTTCATTGAGAATTTGTGTCAAGGTGGAGATTGTTAGAATTAAGTGACCCAAATTCTTATTTAAATAAAATACGATGGAAAATAAAATAAAAGTAAAATCCATATAGAACTAGACTTCTTTTATTTTATTTTAGAATAAGGTTTTTTAAACCTTATTAAACTCCATCTATTTTATATTGATTAGGATACGGTGTTTCAATCCTACTAGAATATGGCTTTATAAGCCTATAAATAGACATAGTCTATTCCTCTTGTATTGATTCAAATTTTCGACATAGTGAATTTTTTTCCCTTCTGCCCGTGGTTTTTTCCCGGAAGGGTTTTTACGTAAAATTTGTGTGTGTTTTTATTTTTATTTTATTTTTTCTTAAATACCATTACAAAAGCTACTTAATCAGTGATTATCCAATGACCTTGACATTAGCGTGTTACCCTCATAGGATATCATTAATTTCTTTGGGATAAATACGTTCTCCCAATATGATCCTATTTTATCTCATGATAATCATTACATCTTCCTTTATGAAAAGTCAATTACTATCAAATAGTAAATAAGTCATTTATCACAAAGACAAACAATCTATGGCCATGTTTACTTTTTATCTATCATGTAATGTCGATGAAAGAATTTCATTTACCAATTAGTTGGGCTATGAATTCTACTATTATGAATGATGCTACATACTGCAGAAATTATATACCTTACGCACTAGCTTTCAGTTCTTTCTATTTGAACTCTGGCTTTTACTAACATCAAAGTATACGAGTTACATATACATAGTCCATCATCCATTTAGGATTAAGGTATGCCACATTATGAATGTCATAAGTGAATAAACCCATAAATGAATCTAGGATCTATTACACTTGTGTCATGTCTGATGTACTGTCAATCTAGTAAGTTACACCTATGTCTCTATCTTTTGGGAGTCATTCGCTCGGATGCTCAAGATAAAACATCTCCCTAATTGGATTTGATAAATGACATATTAGTCTTTTAATCACTTTGCTCATTTTTTATTAGACTAAGGACATATTTTGGTTCATCTACTAATACAAGTTGGCTTTTTGTATTACAATCTGACCATATAATACCACTTAGTATTAGTTAAAACATTAAATAACTAGTAAGTCAATATTTTATTTTCTTCTATTTTGTTTTGCATGTAAAAATATTAAGGATAATATAAAAAGGGTATTAATGTAGTTAATGGATATTATTATTAACCAATTTGTTCAAAAAATACAAGTATACGAAATGAATATGCTACAGTTAGGAAACCAGATCTAACAGTGAGGAATAAGATGGTGAAGTCTACAAACATGTTTGATAAAGGTGGTGAAGTGACAAGAGGGGATCTCTTATTTGACTTGGTGAATAACTTTGGCCTTATGAGAGGAGAGGTGATTCCTTGTAGCAAATGGTCTTGAATGGATTATGCCAAGAAGTATCCTTGTGAGATATGAGATTATGCCAAGGAGTGCATTTCTTTCATGGGGAAGCCTTCAGACAAATGAGATTTAGTGACATTATGGAATGGCCTTTTTTCGTAAAGGGAGTCTCAGACGAACGATGATATCAAGGAATAGTCTTCTCCCATGAAGAGAGTCTTGAACAAACAATGTTACTTGGTTGTGGCTTGATCCCTTGTGAATGACTGTGAGAGCAAGCTTCATTCAGAGGCCTATAATGAGGAGACAAACATGAAAATCATTGAAGGTTATCCTTTGAGATACACTTTGACAGTCAAGTCAACTATCAAACAAAGTATGCAAAGTAATTGGAAATAAAGTATATGGAGAGTGATATGTTTACGGTGTAAACGAGGTGAGGTAGAACATCCCCATATGATATGGTAAGACTAAATGATGGTTTTTGCTAAAGAGGTGTAAAAATATATAAAGAGAGAGAAAGCTGAAGATAGATGCTCTTAAATAGAGGAGAATAGCTTTGATGTGCTATAATTTAATATATACAATTAGGGCATTTTCATGCTTACTTTAGCTTGTTTTTAAGTGAAATTGAGCCTTCTAGCTGTTAGTATTTAGATATGGTGCATTTAGCTTTAGCTGTGTTTTTATGCTATTTTTAGTGTTTTAACATTATTCAAGTTTTATGAAGTAAGTGATACTTATGTTGTGCTTAATTTGGTTATGTTAGAGAGTTAGGAGGACCATGGCAAGTAAAACATGAGAGACTTGTAGAAATAGGGCCATGTCACAAGTTGACATTGATCATGGTCACTATGTGAGTTGTTATTTTGAGAGGCTAGGAGATGTTCAGCTTGAATGTTGTGACATTAATTAGAATGAGATTGTGACGGCACAAACTGTGTGAAATGAGAAGTTGAGACTTAAAGGAAACGTCGCGATGTGAGTTGCTCGAAAGCGTTACATGCATTCATCCCATATTGAAGGAGATATGGATGTGAGTTAACTTGCAACATGAAAAGTGTTGAAGTTTTGACGCCAGCCCTTAATGTCGTAACATGATCTCTAAGGTTGCAACATTGATACCTAGACACCAGCAAGTGAGAAGTCCTTTGATAACATTGTGATAATGGAGGTCACAAAGTTGATCTGTAGAATTAAATCTTATGACAGTTATTGAAGGGAAAATTTGTGGAATTTTGGTTCCGAATTCTTTTTAAAGCGAATTTTAATAGGGAGAAAATGGTTATTTAGTCTCCTACAATGAATATTTGCTTTGTATCAGAATTAAGAGATTCATTTAGGAGTTTTAGAGATTTTTAGACTTTAGAAAAGTAGACTTTTATAGAGACTTTTGAGAGAACATTTTCTTTAGCTTTGTGAGGTTTTAATCATAAACTAGTTCTTGTGGATGGTAATATGATATGGAGATAAAAAAAGCTTTACCTTGAAATATGGATTCTTTCATATGAATTAGCAATTCTAAACACTTTTCTTTTATTCATGTCTATTATTTTAATATTTAGAAGGCTTCTTATGCTTTGAATTCCATGATGTGCTAAAATTCTTGATGGTTGATTAGAATACTAGTTGTTAATTGCAATTGAGGTACATGTTTGATGTGCCACACCCTAAGTCTAACGAATCCAAGAATAACGCGTAGGGTTGTGAAGTTATCTGATAAACCTCAAAAGTAACATATTTTAATCCTATGCTTGGCGTATTTTCGGATGGTTTATCATAAGATTTAGTGAATTTGATACTCCTAATCCTTTAATTTCATGTTTTATATCCAGATGAGCATAGGAAAGCGGAAAGTGCGAGAAAAATGCCAAAAACGGACAAAATAGGATTATTTCAATGCTGCACATTGATCATGATATGATGTGATATATGATACGTACAATAAGTTTTATAATTTATAATGGATCGCTCTTGAAAACTAACTATCACGACAAAGTCAAGCGCACCTGCCGAACAGTAGTATAGCTTTAGCAAGACCGAATTGTCGAATCCTAAAGGAACTAAAAGTACTAGTATTAACTTTCTTTTTATTATTTAGCCTAAAAATTAAGGGTTTTGTTTATCTAAACTAATTAACTAGACTAAGAACGCACAGAAAGAAAATTGGGAAATTTTTTTTGAGAAAACTGATTGATTAAGACAATACCCAAGGAAAAATCCACCTAGACTTCACTTGTTATTTGACTCTAAATCAGACGATTTATTCATTTGACTTGATCCGTAGAAATCCCTAAGTTATATTATTATCTCTCTCGAGACTAACAACGTTTACCCCTAGGTTGATTAATTGAAATCTCTTTCTAATTAACTCCCTAGTTGCATTAACTCGATCTATGGATTCCCTTATTAGGTTTCACCCTAATCCGGAAAAATCTTGTCGCCCTATCTCTAGGTGCGCAATCAACTCCGCTGAATTATGAAAGATCTACTCTTAGATAGGGACTTTTGCTCCTCTGAATAAGCACATCAGTACTTGAATCAATATCTTGGAATATTAAAACAAGAATTAACACATAATTAAGAAAGAGTCAAAGATTTATCATACAATTTAGATAACAATAACAAGATCCGTCTTAGGTTTCATTCCCCTTAGGTATTTAGGGGATTTAATTCATATTTATGAAAGAAAACATCTCAAAAGAATAAAGATAACAAAACATAAAGAAAACCCAAAACTCCTGAAGGAAATTGAAGGGAGATCTTCAGTCTTGAAGATGAACCCGGCTTCTGAGGTGAATCAATCGGCTTTCTGTGAGTAATTCCTTGCCTCCTACTCCGTGTGTCCCTTCTAATCCTCCTTTAGTGTGTTTAAATAGGCTTTAGAATGCCTCCAAGCCCTTAAGAATGGCCTTTGCTGAATAGAACTAGACTTGGGCTCGCCCGTGTGCAAGTACTTCTAAACCGTGCTCAAGGCTGTTAAATAGGCACGAGCGTATGGTCTACCCGTGTAAGTGTGTGTCAATTCTGTCAAATTAACACGGCCATGTAGTCTACCTGTGTGAGGAAGTCCAAGCTGTGTTAGAGCCTGCTAGAACTACATGGCCGTGTAGTCTACCCGTGTGAGGAAGTCAAGGCCGTGTTGATTCTCCATATTGGCCTATTTTCTCTATTTTTGGCCCGTTTCTCTCTCTTTTTACTCTCTTATGCTCACCTAAGTATAAAACATGAAATTAAAGGATTAGGAGCATCAAATTCACCAAATCTAAGGATAAATCATCCATAAATACACTAAGCATGGGATAAAAATATGTATAAATTATGGTTTATCAAATACCCCCACACTTAAGCATTTGCTTGTCCTCAAACAAAATCCTCAACTCACAATCAAAATAAATTCTTCTCAACTTATAATCCGTATCAATAATATCTCAAAATAATCCATACATAATCATACATTGAGAATTCAACTAGAAGAACATCAAAGTTTCAAACATTCCAAGTTGAGCATTTTATCACGAAAATATAGGTGTCTCCCCTCATTTAAGTGATTACCTTTGATTCAAAATAACACAGAGTTTAACATCCTCATTAAGTATTCACTCAAACCACTCGAAGCGTTTAAGGACAACAAGTTAAGCACTCAATAGTCAATATGAAAAGTTATTACCATAGGCTTGCATGACAATCAAATCTTTACCACTTATAAATTGAGATGAAGCAACAATCAAAAGGTCTTTAGAGGGTTGTAACGTAGCTTTGGTTACGGGGTGTCGTCACAAGCTGAAAGAAACGATTAGAATCGAGATTAAATTGAAAAGTTACCTAACTAGAAAAATAACTAATCATCAATTGAAAACATGTGAGCTTCTTCTCAGAATATGGAATTAAACACTTAAGCTGAAAAACAAAGAATTACTACTAATATATATGTATGTATATTGTGTATATATATATATTTTAAGAACAAGTCAAATAACATAGGCTAACTGTCAAAAATAAAACATAGCTAAGCAATTTATTCAAAACAAATCTCGACAAAAATAGGGATCAAATTAATTTAGGGGATTTCAACAATAATGAGTTGCGGGATAATATTAAGGGTAAATCAATGAATGAGTTATTGGGCTCAAAGGGGTTCACTAAAGGTTAATTGGGAAGGTAGGCTTTTATGGAGTGAGTGGGTTAAACCTAAGTGTCTTTATCATCTTGACATATCAACTCAAAGGTGTGGTCTTGACATGCATAATCAAGCAAGTTCTAGAATAACAAATAAATATTGACGCACTCATAGCAATAATAAAAGTGAGCATGAAAGAAATAATAGATGCTCTAAAGGCTCAAGATCTCACAAAAATTATGGCTTTTTGATATTTAAACCTATGAATTTTAACTCAAGATAATACTTAAACTTGGGGAAACAACCTAAAAATTTTTAGTTCTCAAAAATCAACTTATCATGCTTGATTCTCTAATTCCTTAAAGTTTAAACAATCAATGCATGAATGCCTATGTTTTAATTCAAGATATATCAATAAAAATAATAAATTAATCAAAATTCAGGGATTTTTCTGATAATGATATAAAAGACCCCCCACACTTTAGATGTACATTGCACTCAATGTACAAAGTTAGATTTATTGAAAAATATAGATATAAGATCATAAGATAGGAAGAGAAGTGAAACTTCCTGAATGATAGATGGAATCCTTGAATTGGAGTTATGGAGAATAATCGGCCAAGATAATGATGAGATTGGAGGAGGATACTCCGGTGGTGGTAGAGGTTAGGTTCCACAATCACAATGTCCAGCGAAGAGGTTATCGTGGTGATCGGGCTGGACATGGCAGTCGTGGAGAACCTTTCCCAGTGGAGTTGCAAGTTTCTAAATAATAGTGAGCTTTGGAGCTTTAACTATGATAGAATCAGGAACTTCTTTTAGGAAATATAAAGAAGCATAATTACTCGTAAAAAATAGCCGAAAATATAAATTGTTCAAGAAAAATTATAAAACCTAAAAATGAAATAGTATTAAAGGAAATAAAATAAAAAGTACTTTAAGAAGATAAATAAAGATAAAAGTGAAAATAAAAATAATAAATAAAAAAATTTAAACATCGTCATGGCCGGATGGTTCGCGAGGTAGTGGTGGTGATGAGATGTGAAGGTGCTGACAAATCTGGTGTAGAGTAGCACCAATGTGATCAAAGCACTGAAAACACTACTGCTCAAATCGAGTAAGGCGCTCAGAGATGTCAGAAAGTGAAGCCGCCGTATGAACTGGACGATGGATGGATGGTGGCTGAGACGGTGGGTCCTCATGACGTGGAGGGACATCATCAGTAATGTCTTCTGGGTCCTCCTCCTCGGCGGACTGGACCAAGCGATACTGAAGAGGGTCAGTTCCACATCTTCGCTCTATCATCTTCATATGTAGCATACTCGAGATACCCTGTGAGGACATCTAACCAATGAGAGTGAGTGAGGATGATTGTGCTGTTGTGTTGAGGAGCCTGAAATACTGTGCCAGTCGAGTCACATAGGGGCCAATGGAGATGACTCCTCTTCTATATCGCTCCGTCTGATGGCGAATGGCGAGGGCAATGAAATAGACAAGGTCGAAGACGTGTCTGTTCACCATGCTCCATAAGAAATAGGCATCGTGAGTGTTGACAACGCCAGTGTTCTCTCGCTGTCCTGTTAGAGTGTCGACCAAGATGGCGTGTAGGTACCTCAGGGATGGAGTGAGGGCTGATGTCTTAGAGCGGTTAGGATCATAGGTGGCCGAGTCAGGGACTAAAGAACTCCAACACTTCGAAAGAGAATAGTGGATATGGCGATTGAGAGTGTCGAGTTCATTTTCGTCCATGAACTCCTCCGTGTACAGTCCTAGTACGATTCCGAACTCAGGGACACTCAGTTGGCGAACCAAACCACTGAGACGGAACTGGACCATTTCAAGATCATCGAACTCTACCATAGCGGTTTGAAGGTAGAAGGTCGAGCAAAGTTCGAGTGTGAGCTCGAGGTACATCGGTTCGACGATTTCGAAAAATAACCCCCACGGGTCAGTAGTCAAGAGGGCCCGAACTGCATCAGCCATTTGGATTTGCTCAAGTGCAGCCCAATCAATGCAGCGGCCCATACCTAGAGGTCAGGCCCGAAGTATCTGAAAAAGTTCCTCCTGGGGTCCCAAGGGAAATTGGAGGAACGGGTGCTTAATCTCCGCGGTAGGACCCGAGGATGATGCTGTTCCCTTCCTCTTCTTCGAAGCTGGGACAGCGGTTCTCTTACCTTGTGGGTTTGACATAGTATCTACTATGAAAACATGAAGGTATAAGAATAATCCCCACAAATGGAAAAGCATGCAAGTACGTTAAAATAATATTTCATAGGGGTTTTCTGACTAAAGGGAAAATCTACTAAAAAACAACCAAGTCCTAATCAAATCATGAATAGAAATACGAGAATGATGCTAAAGGAAATAACTAGTGGATGAATGCATATGGGAATGATAATGAATGAATGTATCATAAAAAATGGCAAAGAACTATCACTAGAACTATGAAGATAAATTAAAACAGTTAAATAAAACAAGAATAGATCATAAAATTAGAAAAAGAAATAAAGATAATAAAGAGAAAAAGTGAACAAACGCAATAGCTTGGTGGAAGGGGGAGCTTGGGTCATCGATGGTGGTGCTATGGTCGGCGCACGGGCGTGGCAGGGAGGGCGTGTGAAAGGATTCCGACGGCTAGGGTTTGATATTTGGGGGAGGGAATGATGAATAGTGGGGGCTTATATAGATTTTAGGGCACACCGTGTGCCCTTATTTTGGCCCGTGTGTTTCGTGACTTTCAAATTTGGGCACGTCTAAAATTCGGCCTACGCCCGTGTTCATTGGGCGTGTTGGGGCACACAGCCGTGTCTCACAGTCGTGTTTTTCTTCGTTCGCTTCTCCCACGCCCGTGTACGTATGCCCACGCCCATGTTATTTTGACAGTCTTGAGCACAGGAGGTGGGTACGGGTATGTCGCACGTCTGTGCTAAATTATCAATTTTTACCATGGTTTCTAGACACGGGCGTACCGAACGCCTGTGTTGTTTTGTCAGATTCACCCACGGCCACGTCACACGACCGTGGCCACTTATCGAATCCTGTGTTGGGGAAAAAAATTTTCTTGTTTTCACACGGCCATATCGCACGGCCGTGTCGCCTTCCGTGGTGTGAGCACAGCATAAGGCATGCCCGTGTGCTTGGCCGTGTGGATTAAAAAACCTGTGTTTCAAGGACTCAGTTAGTGAATAGATGTTAAAAACTAAAATTTTAAAGAAATCAATACCGTTAGTGCTCGGGTTGCCTCCCGAGAAACCCTTATTTAAAGTCTAAGCTCGACTTACCTCTCTGTTGCGTGGTCATGGTGGTGAGAGGAGTTTAGACTCCTCGTCCCTACTGTCAATTTTATCAAAATACGGTTTTAGACGAGTACTATTTACCTTGAATGTACCGAATTTGGGATGAATTACCTCGACTGTACCGTATAGAAAAATGCTAAGTACTGTAATAGGAGTTTCTCTATTAGTTTCAGAAGTGGCAATGCGAGGGTCTGCTGTATCTAGTATTACTTTGCCTCCCACCTTAAGTTGATTCGATACAACTTTAAGTCCGTCATGGTGTGGTTTTGGTTTATCGTGTATCCTCGGTTTATGTGTCCACTATTCATCTATTCCTCGATTCGTAGCCTTCATTCTTCATAGATAGGTCCATTGTTGTTATTTGAACATGGCTCATGTGTGTTTCTAGAACGTGTTTCCTGCACAGAGGGTTTCACAACATAATCAGTACTAGTAGTATGATTTATACAATCACCCTCGATTTTTGAGGGGTTACTCAAATTACGAGCTTGAAGAGTAATTGTTTCATCACTTATACGAAGTATGAGTTCACTTGTACCCACATTAATTATCGTTCTGGCAGTTGCTAAAAAGGGTCTCCCTAAAATTAAAGGTACGTTACTATCTTCCTCTATGTTTAGAACAACAAAATCAACTGGGAATATAAATTTGTCAATTTTAACGAGTACATCTTCAATGATACCCCCAGGAAATCTAATAGTTTTATCAGCTAACTGAATACTCATCCTAGTTTGTTTAGGTTTCCCAAGACCTAGTTGTTTAAACATTTTATAAGGCATGACATTGATACTAGCCCCTAAATTAGCCAAAGCATTATTAACATCTAACCTACCAATTAAACAAGGAATTGTAAAACTCCCTGGATCTTTCAATTTGTTGGCCAGCTTATTCTGTAGAATGGCTGAGCAAACCGCATTCATCTCCACGTACGACGTCTCATCCAACTTCCGCTTATTTGCTAAAAGCTCCTTTAAAAATTTAACTGCGTTCGGCATCTATGAAAAAGATTTAATAAATGGTAAATTAATGTGTAATTTCTTTAGAAGTTTAAGGAATTTACTGAATTATTTGTCTGTGCGGTCTTTTCTTGTCGCATTGGGGTATGGCACTCAAGGTTTGTACTCATTACTTACCAGCTTCTGCTCATTCTGGTCCGTCTTATCCTTAACTTTGGTTACCTCAGTTTCTTACCTCAGTTCTGGTTCAGGTTTGACTAACCCTTCCTTCTCTTGAATGGTAATTGCATTAAGTTGTTCCCTTGGGTTAGATTCGATGTTACTCGGCAAGCTACCTTGTGGTCGTTTAGAAATCAATTTGGCGAGTTTGCCTATCTGAGTTTTGAGCCTTTGGATCGACGCTTGTTGATTCTTAAGTGCTATTTCGATATTCTGAAAACGAGTTTTTGATACTGAAATAAACTTTCTTAGCATCTCCTCAAGGTTCGACTTCTTTTCCTGTTGGTAAGGTGGTTGTTGAAAACCCGGAGGGTGTTATGGCCTTTGATTTCCTTGACCACCCCACGAGAAATTGGGATAGTTCCTCCAACTTGCATTGTAAGTGTTACTATATGGGTATTTTGAGGTCTAGAATTATTGTTACCCATATATTGAACTTGTTCCTCCTCGATGTCGGGGTTGAAGGATTGATATTCCATGTGTGCTCCTCTTCCATTTGAATCGCACCCCATAACTGGGTGTACCTGAGTAGAACCACACAAACCATCAATCTTTTTATTTAAAAGTTCTACTTAGTTAGATAGCATGGTAACCTTATCGAGGTTGAAAACACCGACCGCTTTCGTCGACTTTTGTCCTCATAACTTGCCACTGATAGTTGTTCAGTGACATCTCTTCAATAAATTCATAAGCTACTTCAAGTGTTTTGTTATTCAAAGCTCCACCGACGGCTGCATCGATAAGTTGCCTCGTTGAGGGGTTCACACCGTTGTAGAACATCTGAACCTGTAGCCAAAGTGGTAGCCCATGGTGAGGGCACCTTCTCAAAAGATTCTTGTATCTCTCCCATGTATCATAGAATGTTTCTAGATCCATCTGCACAAAAGAAGAGATGTTATACCTCAACTTAGCCGTTTTAGCCGGCGAAAAATACTTAAGTAAAAAATTTTTGATCATTTGTTCTCAAGTAGTGATCGACCCTCGTGGTAACGAGTGCAACCACTATTTAGCTTTGCTCCTCAATGAAAAGGGAAACAACCGAAGGCGTATGGCATCATCAGAATTGCCATTGATTTTAAAAGTATCCCAAAACTCTAGAAAATTTGTCAAGTGATTGTTTGGATCCTCATCCTGCAAACCATCAAACTAAACAAATTGTTGTATCATTTGAATTGTGTTAGGTTTCAGTTCAAAATTATTCGCAGCAATAGAAGGCCTAACTATACTTGACTCAGTTCCTATTAAATTAGGTTTAGCATAATTATACATAGTGCGCGGAGTAGGATTTTGATTTACTTGATCAGCCACAATCGTAGGAGGTAGCGGATTTTCCTGATTTTCAGCCATCTCCTCGGTTGTAGTTGAAATATCATCCTCTTGCTCTTCCTCTATGTATCTTAGGCTTCACCTTATTTCTCTTCGATTTCTGCGGGCTATACGATCGATCTCACTATCAAAAAGTAACGGTCTCGACGGGTTTCTTCTAGTCATACACTATAAAAACCTGTCAGAAGCGAATAAACGAAAAATTAAAAAAGAAAATAAAAATTTAAATTGCTATAAAAGTAAAATGGCTACAGTAATAAAAATTGAGTGTTCCTAATATCTTAGCTCCCCGACAACGGCGCCAAAAACTTAATCGTGATATGATGTGATATATGATACATACAAAAAGTTTTATAATTTATAATGGATTGCTCTTGAAAACTAACTATCACAATGAAGGCAAGCTCACCTGTCGAACAGTAGTATAGCTTTAGCAAGACTGGATTGTCGAATCCCAAAGGAACTAAAAGTACTAGTATTAACTTTCTTTTTATTATCTAGCCTAAAAATTAAGGGTTTTGTTTATCTAAACTAATTAACTAGACTAAGAACGCACAGAAAGAAAATTGGGAAAAAACTTTTGAGAAAATTGATTGACTAAGACAATACCTAAGGAAAAATCCACCTAGACTTCACTTGTTATTTGACTCTGAATCAGACAATTTATTCATTTGACTTGTTCCGTAGAAATCCCTAAGTTATATTATTTTCTCTCTCGAGACTAACAACGTCTAATCCTAAGTTAATTAATTGAAATCTCTTTCTAATTAACTCATTAGTGTTGCATTAACTTGATCTATGGATTCCCTTATTAGGTTTCACTGTAATCCGACAAAATCTTGTCACCCTATCTCTAGGCGCGCAATCAACTCCACTTAATTATGAAAGATCTACTCTTAGACAGGGACTTTTGCTCCTCTAAATAAGCACATCAGTACTTGAATCAATATCCTGGAATATTAAAACAAGAATTAACACATAATTAAGAACAAATCAAATATTTATCATACAATTCAGATAACAATAACAAGATTCGTCATAGGTTTTATTCCCCTTAGGTATTTAGGGGATTTAGTTCATATTTATGAACAAAAACATCTCAAAAGAATAAAGATAACATAACATAAAGAAAACCCAAAACTCCTGAAGGAAATTGAAGGGAGATCTTCAGTCTTGAAGATGAATCCGACTTCTAAGATGGATCAATCGGCTTTCTTGAGTAATTCCTTGCCTCCTACTCCGTGTGTCCCTTCTAATCCTCCTCTAGTATGTTTAATTAGGCTTTAGAATGCCTCTAAGCCCTTAAGAGTGGCCTTTTTCTGAATAAAATTAGACTTGTGCTCGACAGGGACATGCCCGTGTAACACGCCCGTATGCAAGTACTTCAAAACTGTGCTCAAGGCTGTTAAATAGGCACGGACGTGTGGTCTACCAGTGTAAGTTGTGTGTCGATTCTGCCAAATTAACACAGGAATGTAGTCTACCTGTGTTAGAGCCTGCTAGAACTACACGGCCATGTGGTCTAGCTGTGTGAGAAAGTCAAGGCCGTGTTGATTCTCCAGGTTGGCCCATTTTCTCCGTTTTCGACCCGTTTCTCACTCTTTTTACTCTTCTATGCTCACCCAAGTATAAAACATGAAATTAAAGGATTAGGAGTATCGAATTCACCAAATTTAAGTATAAATCATCCATAAATGTGCTAAGGATGGGATAAAAATATGTATAAATTATAGTTTATCACACATGGCCCAGACACTTCCACACGGGTAATCCACATGCCCATGTTAGACGCACGGTCAGACCACACACTCGTGTGTCATGGCCGTGTCGACTTAAATCCATATTAGAGTTGCACACGGCCTGAGCACCATCACACAGGAGTGCCACACGACTGTGTACTTGTCGAGACCTATTTTAATTCTACTCAGAATAGGCTAATTTTAGGCTATTTTGGGCATTCCAAAGTCTATTTAAACACACTAGGAGAGGATCTAAGGGGTACGCAAAGTAGAACACATGAATTACTCGAAGAACGCCAACGGATTCAGCTCGGAAGCAGGATCGCCTTCAAGACTGAAGATCTCCCTCCAATTTCCCTCTCGAAGTTTTTTGGTTTCTTTATGTTTGTTGTTTTCTTATTTTTGAGATGTTTTCCTACTACAATATGAACTAAACTCCCTAAATACCTAGGGAGGATGAAACCTAAGACGGATCTTATTATTTAATATTCTGAATTTAATGATAAATAATTGTTCTTGTTCTTAA
Source organism: Gossypium arboreum (assembly GCF_025698485.1). Lineage (NCBI taxonomy): Eukaryota > Viridiplantae > Streptophyta > Magnoliopsida > Malvales > Malvaceae > Gossypium > Gossypium arboreum. The sequence goes on from NC_069081.1 coordinate 12,795,597, forward strand.
TTATGTTTATTAATTCTTGTTTTAATATTTTCAGGATATTGATTCAAGTTGATGTGCTTATTCAGTGGAGCAAAAGTCCCTATTTAAGAGTAGATCTCACATAATTAAGCAGAGTTGTATACAAATCTAGAAATAGGGCGGCATAAATCTGCCGGATTAGAGTCAAATCTAATAAGGGAATCCATAGATCGAGTTAATGCGACAATAGGGGTTTTAATTAGAAAGAGATTTCAATTAATCAACCTAGAGTAAGTTGTTTTTAGTCTCAAAAGAGATATTAACATAATTTAGGGATTTCTACTGATCAAGACAAGTGAATAAATCGTTAGATTCAAAATCAGAATAATAAGTGAAGTCTAGGTAGATTCTTCCTTGGGTATTGTCTTTATTATTGGTTTATTCGATTACTTTATTCACTATCTGCCGCGTTCATTAGTTAATTAGTTAGTTAATTTTAGACTAAAATAAATCCCTTATATTTTAGGCTAAAAAATAGAAAGAAAGTTAATACTAGTACTTTTAGTCATTTAGGATACGATACTCTGGACTCATCGTAACTATACTACCATTCAATAGGTGCGCTTGTCTTAGTCGTGATCGTAGTCTAGTTTAGTGGTTCATAAAACAATCATCAAGTTTTTGGCGCCATTACCGGGGACTAAGATATTAGGAACTCTTGAATTTTATTACTTTAGCCATTTTTTTATTTTTATTGTAAATTACTTTTTGTTTTGATTTAATTTTTACTTCTCTTCTAATCTCCCTGCTATTTGCTTCTGGCAAGAATCTCTAGTTTATGACTAGAAGGAACCCGTCAAGATGTTTGCTATTTGATAGTGAGATAGAAAGCATAGCTCGCAAAAATCAAAGAGAAATAAGGCGAAGCCTACAGTATATAGAGAAAGAGCAAGAGGACGTGACCGATATACCCGAAGAGATGGCGAACAATCCGACTAATCCGCTAACTCCTGTAGTTGCTGCAAATCCAGTAAATCAGCATCCTGCTCCTCGTACTATGTATGATTATGCTAAGCTTACTTTAATAGGAACTGAATCGAGTATTGTTAGACCTGCTGTTTTTGCAAATAATTTTGAACTGAAACCTAACACGATTCAAATGATACAACAGTTTGTTCAGTTTGATGGTTTGTAAGACAAAGATCCAAACACTCATTTAGCAAATTTTCTGGAATTCTGCGACACCTTTAATATCAATGGCGTTTCTGACGATGCCATTCGCCTTCGGTTGTTTCCCTTTTCATTACGGAATAAGGCTAAATAGTGGTTAAACTCGTTACCACGAGGGTCAATCACTACTTGGGAACAAATGACCGAAAAATATTTGCTTAAATATTTTTCGCCGACTAAAATGGCTAAATTGAGGAATTATATCTTTTCTTTTGTACAGATGGATTTAGAAACACTTTATGATGCATAAGAGAGATACAAGGATTTATTGAGAAGGTGTCCTCACCATGGGTTACCTTTATGGTTACAGGTTCAGACCTTCTAGAACGGTGTGAACCCCTCAACAAGGCAACTGATTGATATAGCTGGTGGAACTTTGAACAACAAAACACCTGAAGAGGTTTACGAATTTATTGAAGAGATGTCACTAAACAACTATCAATAGCAAGTCATGAGAATGAAACCGACAAAAGCAGCTAGTGTTTTCAACCTCGATGCGGTCACTATGCTATCTAACTAGTAGAACTATTGAATAAAAAGATTGATGGTTTGTATGATTCTACTTAGGTACATCCAGTGATGAAGTGTGATTCAAATGGATGAGGGATGCACAACACAGACTATCCATCCTTCAACCCTAGCACCGAGGGAGAACAAGTCCACTATATGGGTTACAATTCTAGACCTCAGAATAATCCATAGAGTAACACTTACAATACAGGTTGGAGGAACCATCCCAATTTTTCGTGGGGTGGTCAAGGGAATCAAAGGCCACAACACCCTTCAGGTTTTCATCAACCACCTTACCAACAAGAGAAAAAGCCGAACCTTGAGGAGATGCTTAAAAAATTTATCTTGGTGTCAGAAACTCATTTTTAAAATACCGAGACAGCACTTAAAAATCAGCAAGCATTGATTCAAGGGCTCGAAACTCAAATAGGTTAGCTTGCTAAGTTGATCTCTGAACAACCGTAAAGGTGGGTTGCCTAGTAATACAGAAACTAACCCAAGGGAGCAACTCCATGCCATCACTGTGCACGACAAAGAAGGGTTAGCTAAACCTAAATCTGAAATGATGCAAGAAGCTGTGGTAAGAAATGGTAAGGTTGAGGTGAGTCATGGTACACAAAAGTCGGTAAGCAAAGAATATAGACCCTGTGTGCCATACACCAATGCGACAAGGAAAGATCATACAGACGAAAAATTCGGTAGATTCCTTAAACTCTTTCAAAAATTACATATTAACTTACCGTTTATTGAAGCTCTTTCGCAGATGCCAAACACAGTTAAATTTTTAAAGGAGCTTTTAGCAAACAAACGAAAGTTAGATGAGTCATCTCATGTGGAGTTAAATACAGTTTGCTCAGTTATTTTGCAAAACAAGCTACCCAACAAACTGAAAGATCCAGGGAGTTTTACGATTCCTTGTCTAATTGATAGTTTGAATGTTAATAATGCCTTAGCTGATTTAGTGGCAAGTATTAATGTCATGCTCTACAAGATGTTTAAGCAGGTAGGACTAGGGAAACCCAAACAAACTAGGATGAACATACAATTAACTGATAAAACTATTAGATTTCCTAGGGGTATCGTTGAAGATGTGCTTGTTAAAATTGACAAATTCATATTCCCAGTAGATTTTGTTGTCTTAGACATGGATAAGGACAGTGACATACCCTTAATTCTAGGCAGACCCTTTTTAACAACTGCTGGATCTATCATTGATGTTGGAACAGGTGAACTCACATTTCATGTAGGAGATGAAACAATTATTCTCTAAGCTCATGATTCTATTAAAATGTCTAGTGATAGAGATGATATTACAAGTCATTTTGATGTGAGTAACATTACAACTCAGCCTTTTGTGTAGGAATTTCCTTGCAAAGACGTGATGGAGCCATAGCCAAACTCATTCAATACCAACAGGACGTTTCTTGAAGAACGAAGATTACAGATTGAGGAACTAGATGAATGGCTAACACAAGTTAAGGAGAAACTGAGAGTACAAGAGGAACCAAAGTGAATCCATGACGAGCCTACACAAGGTACTATTGGATGATACAGACCCTCGTATTACCAATTCTGAGCTTAATAAAGCAATTTCCTTCACGATACTAAATGTCTTCCCTTACGGTACAGTTGAGGTAACACATACTGATTTCGGCACTTTCAAGGTAAACAGTACTTGACTCAAACCTTATTTTGATAAAATTGATAGCAGGAAAGAGGAGTTTCGACTGTGAACCACCATAACCGTGAAAATATGAGGTGAGTCGAGCTTAGACTCTAAATAAGTGCTTCTCGAGAGGCAACCCGAGTACTAACACCACTAAATAGCTTAGTTTATCTAATTTTCATGTTATAAGTGCAAGTTTTACACCCATATGGCCTGGACACACGAGCGTGTCCTTGGTCGTGTGGAAACAGGGCTAAAATTTCCCAAAAATCGACATGAACACGGCCTGCAATAAATCTACATGGTCGTAGGAAACACAAGGCCTGGACATACGGGTGTGTCCTAGGCCATGTGAAACCTGGAGCTTAATATCTCGAATTTTAACAAGTTAGAGAGTTACACAGGCAAGGCCCACGGCCGTGTGGGAGACACTGTCAATCCACATAGGCGTGCGATAGGTTACACGGAAGTATGAGCGAGCCACACGGGTGTGGGCGAAGAAAAAAACATAAAACACGGCCATGCGACACGGTCGTGTGAACCACACGGCTAGGATACACTGGCGTGTCTAAGGCCATGTGACGAATGGGCATTAAATTTTCACGATGAACACGGGCTACACTAGAGCCACACGGGCATGTGGCACAGCTGTGTGGCTCAACACAGGGTCGTTATATGACCGTGTCCCTTTTTAAAATCGTCTTCTTCTTCAAAAGCTTTATTCCTCAGCCTCTGACCCCAACCCCGTCCCCTACTCCGACCATTGTTTGACCACCATCAAAAGCATTCTTTTTCCTCTTCCTTCTTCTTCTCTCCTTTCCTCTTTCACCATCAATCTTCCACATGCACACAAGCGCCGACCAACAGCCCCCTCCCTTCGTCGCATACTTCCATCAACTGCAACTGCACCCGCCCCACCCACCATCCAGCCAAGACCTGTACCAGCCGCCGCCGTTCGTAACTCCATCCGTCCTATCCACTGTCGGTCCTTGTTTCTCATTTTTTTTAGTTTACTTTATTATTATTATTATTATTATTATTATTATTATTATTATTATTATTATGTCTTTTATTGTTTCTATTGGATTCTCTGTTCTTGATTCATAAATCTTTTCATTGTTAATTTTACTTAAGTACTAATTTGCTTAGTTTTAATACAAGTCTGGATAGTATTTTAGTTATTTGGGTTCTTTGATTTATTTGTTTGTGTCTTCCTTTATTTTAGATATATATTCCTATTAGTTTTATTATTATTATTATCCTTTGATATCATTCTATTTACTTAGTTTAATCGATTGAGATGAATTTTGATGATTATTTTGTATTTGTCTGCCTATTGTGATGATTCGTCCAAAATTGTGTGATTCCCTTCTTACAGGTTCTCTATGACGAACACACGAGGCAAGTCCAAAGTTGCTATTCCCCTTCGAAAAAGAGGAAGGGGCCTGGTGCGACCTCTTTAAGTACCTCTGCTGAAGTGCACCATCCTCTTTTACACTTCTCGTTAGACCCGCAAGATGATTTATTCCAACTCCTCCGCATACGACCATTGGGAGTGGGCCGCTATATCGATTAGGCTGCTTTGGAGTAGGTCCACCTCAGTGACCTCGTTCAAGCCCATCTTACCACAACTCCATGGAATCTTTTTTCCAAATCATCGATCCTACTTACATGGAGTTGACCCTTGAGTTTTGCACCACATTCCATCTTCAGCACGTGATGTCCACCCATGACGAGGATGGCACTATTACATTTCGACTTGGTAGCCTCATACGACACATGAGTGTACCGAGTTTGGAGCTGCTTTGGGCCTATACACAGAGGAATTTATGGCCTCTTAGGACTCTCTCCACCTCCACCGTCATATTCACTACTCGCCCTCCTGCTGTTCGACAGATCTTACTGTGAGTTAGATTCCCTACGATGTGAGGCGCTCCAAAGCGACTTCTCTCCCTCCAGCACTACGATATATCTATGCCATCTTGGCTCACACCTTGACTGGGAGGCGAGAGAGTACAGAGTCGTGAGCACTACTGACGCCTATTTATTATGGAGCATGGCCACCGGTCATGTCTTCGACTTTGCTTATTTCATCACTCTCGCTTTCAGACACCAAACAGACCATCATAGGGAGGGTCCCATTTGTTTGGGTCCCTATGTCACTCGCCTAGCTTACTATTTCGATCTCTTCAACACACCGGAGATGTCATCCACACTTACTCTTGTTGGCCAAATGTCCCCTTAAGGCATCTCGAGCATGATTCATATGAGGATGATAGAGCGGGGTCGTGGAGTGCATCCTCCTCAGTATCGATTGTTCCAGTCTAACACTCACAATGAGCCCGAGGACATTACTAATGATGTTCCTCCCCATCATGAGGACCTACCTTCTTAGCCACTTCCGAGTCACAGATTTGTTCAGTCTGTTGCCACCTTGGCAGACCTCTCTGAGCGATTCACACGCTTTGAGTAGTATTTCACTCAGTAGTTCAACAGCTCTGCTCAGCGATTTGACAGTATAGAAATAACCCTGTAGCAGATCTACCAGCATTCTACATTTCGCCTCTAGCACCCCCACCTCGCGATGCATCTGATGGTGAGGACCTTTGAGTCCACTTATGTTATTTTTATTTTTATTTTCTAATTTTTATTTTTATTTTTATTATGTTGCTTTTAGAGACTCATTTTTTTTTTATTTTGAACTAATTTTATCTTTATGGCTTTTATCGAGTAACCTTCTAATCTTCTTCAACAGCTTTGTTTCATTTTCTTTAGTTGCTCAGAATCATTCAATAAAATTCACTTTGCCTACATCTCAGCTCTTCACTATTCTAGGATTTTTCATCCAATTTTCAAGGCAGTTTCAATTTTCTCCCTCTCTTATGATATCCTGCTTATATTGGTATTATCTATCTTTGTACATTGAGGACAATGTACATCTTAAGTGTGGGGAGGCTAATTGTATTATTATTTGAAAATCCCTGAATTATATCTTGTCATCAAATAATTTTCTCATGTTACTATTAGTGTGAATTCTGATTGTTTATAATTTTATTGATATGTTCTGAATTAACTCATAGGTAATTGTGCATTGATTGTTTAAACTTTAAGACATTAGAGAATCAAGCATGATAAGTTGACTTTTTGAGAATTAAAATTGCTACGTTGTTTCCCTGAATTGAGGTATTATCTTGAAGTTTTGAATTTACAGGACCGACATCAAATATCCATAATTTTCATTAGATTTTGAGCCTTTTAAAGCATATATCTTTCTTGCTCACTTATTTTATTGGTTATGAGTGTGTCAACATTAATTTGTTATTCTAGAACTTGCTTCGATTATGCATGTCAAGACCACACCTTTGATTTGATATACTGAGATGATAAAGGCACTTAGTTTTTAACCCACTTACCCCATAAAAAGCCTACCCACATAATTGAACCTTAGTGAACCCCTTTGAGCCTTAACCATTGGTTTTTGATTTTCCCCTTAATGTTAACCCACAACTTAATCCTTTTTGATTCGTTAAGAATTTCTCCATTTTTATTGACTCCCTTTTTATTGAGATTTGATTTGATTAGTTACCTAACTATGTTCGTTCATTTCATTTGTTGAATTATTTCTTATTATGTACTTTCTATTATTGTTCTTATTCTTAAAAAAAACAATGTATATTTATATACTCATGTAATTACATATTGTTATACTTTCGTAATAAGCTTGGACAAGTTAAAGTTATTATTTTGAGAAAAAAGCTCACTTTATTAGTTTTGGATAGTTTTAATTTTGGCACTTGTTTGTAATTCAGTAATTAGCTTTATTTTTCTAAGGTTGGTAATTTATTAAATTTATCTCGATTCTAACTCTCTTTTTCAGCCTTTATCCACACCTTTAACCCAAGCCCCATTACAACCCTGCTAAAGACCTTTTGATTTGTGCATCATCTCATTTATAGTGGTGGAGATTTGATTTTCATGCAAGCCTATGGTAATAACTTTTCATGTTTGACTAATGAGTGCTTAATTATTGAACCTTAAACACTTTGAGTGATTTGAGTGAATCTTTAGTGAGGATGTCAACTCTTGTCGATTTGGAATTAAAGGTAGTTATTTGGATAAAGGGAAATACCTATGATTTTGTGATTAAAATGCTCAACTTGGATTGTTTGAAACTTTGATGTTCTTTTAGTTGAATTCTCAATGTATGATTATTTGTGAATTATTTCGAAACATTATTGATAAGAATTATAAGTTGAGAAGAATGCATTTTAATTGTGAGTTGAGGATTTTGCTTGAGGACAAACAAATGCTTAAGTGTGGGGATATTTGATAAACCTCAAAAGTAACATATATTAATCCCATGCTTGGCATATTTTTGGATAATTTATCATAAGATTTAGTGAATTTAATGCTCCTAATCCTTTAATTTCATGTTTTATATCCAGATGAGCATAGGAAAGCAAAAATTGCGAGAAAAAGGCCAAAAAGGACAAAATAAGATTATTTCAGTGCTGCACATGGCCCAGACACTTCCACACGGGTAATCCACACGCCAGTGTTAGACACATGATCAGAACACACGCCCGTGTTTCATGGTCGTGTCGACTTAAAACCATATCAGAATTGCACATGGCCTGAGCCCCATTATACGGGTGTGCCACACGACCGTGTCCCTGTCGAGACCTATTTTAATTCTACTCAAAAAAGGCTAATTTTGGGCTATTTTGGGCATTCCAAAGTCTATTTAAACACACTAGGAGAGGATCTAAGGGGTACGCAGAGTAGAACACAGAAATCACTCAAAGAATGCCAACGGATTCAGCTCGGAAGTAGAATCGCCTTCGAGACTGAAGATCTTCCTCCAATTTCTCTCACAAAGTTTTTTGGTTTCTTTATGTTTTGTTTTTTTCCTATTTTTGAGATGTTTTCCTACTATAATATGAACTAAACTCCCTAAATACCTATGGAGGATGAAACCTAAGACGTATCTTATTATTTAATATTCTGAATTTAATGATAAATACTTGTTCTTGTTCTTAATTATATTTCTTAATTCTTGTTTTAATATTTTTAGGATATTGATTCAAGTTGATGTGCTTATTCAGTGGAGCAAAAGTCCTTGTTTAATAGTAGATATCACATAATTAATTAGAGTTGCATGCAACCCTAGAAATAGGGCGCCATAAATCTGCCGGATTAGAGTCAAATCTAATAAGGGAATCCATAAATCGAGTTAATGCGACAATAGAGGTTTTAATTAGAAAGAGATTTCAATTAATCAACCTAAAGTCAGTTGTTTTTAGTCTCGAAAGAGATATTAACATAATTTAGGGATTTCTATAGATCAAGACAAGTGAATAAATCGTTAGATTCAGAATTGGAATAATAAGTGAAGTCTAGGTGGATTCTTCCTTGGGTATTGTCTTTATTATTAGTTTATTCGATTACTTTCTTCACTCTCTGTCGCGTTCATTAGTTAATTAGTTAGTTAATTTTAGACTAAAAAAATCTCTTATATTTTAGGCTAAATAATAGAAAAAAAGTTAATACTAGTACTTTTAGTCCTTTAGGATACGATACTCTGGACTCACCGTAACTATACTACCATTCGATAGGTGCGCTTGCCTTAGTCGTGATCGTAGTCTAGTTTAGTGGTTCATAAAACGATCATCATTATCCGTTTGGCATAGTGGAACCCGTCAATTTTTAGTCTTCAGGCGGATTAGAATCTAGCGTAATGTATATGTCGTGGAAGTGATTAAGGATCTTGTCTCAGGATATTCTGATGCTTAAGAAAAGATCATGTTAAGCAAAAAGTAAGCCTGATGAGAGTTACTGCCAAAAGTATGATATGCCCAATTACCGAAGCAATGTGTTAAATGGGTTTTGTAAAGTGTCCTGATTAGGAGTCAACTAGATTGATTGGTCAAATATCATTGATATGGAATCCTCATTTATGTTTCTTTAGGAATCTGTAGGCCACTAAGAAGGATAAATTTTGGATTCAGTGACACTTGTTATGTTCCACTAATAGGAAATTGGGTATATATATGTGTGAAAAGGGTTCATGAGGGAGTTTCTTCTTCTTTTAATATATTACTCTCTAATTTTTTTTCTTAAACTTAAATGTTATCTCTTCTTCATTAAGTTGGAAGTCAAGTATCTTGATTTAATTAGTGGTTGTTCCACTTTCTAATAAGTATTATAGCTTTGAATTTTAAGTTTTGAATAAGTAAGTCTATTAAGAGGTATATGAACAGTAAGTCACGAATACAAGGCCTTGCATTGGGGTTATTTATGATTGAGATGTTAGCAGATTGTACAAAAATAGGTTTTAATGGTGAATCTATATTCTTTAAGCAGTTGCTGTTGTTGGGTCGAGATGGATGTCCACGTCTAGAGCTTTAAGCTACAATTGGATGAGTATTACGTGAGTCTCTATTCTGACTTTTGTATGTTAATTGTTTAGGTAAAGACATGTATATAATGATAACACCTCAGATAATAGGTAAGTATGTGAAGCATACTAAAAATGATATATGTATGTGATGATGTTATGTATGGAGTATTGTATGAATATAAAGTGATTGATAAGTATGCAGGTAAAGTCTGATATAGGAATGTACCAATTGATCAGCTGTGCGTAAACAAATCTAGGTAATGAATTTCGAGTAAAATATCCATTTATGATGCCTTTGGTAGGGTGGTTATATTACTAACCAGATTGTAGATCACGATATGTAAATAAGTGCATGACCATGTGGCGGGACCCATAGCATTGTATGATCTGAAGACACTCATGGTGATGCCTCTAGTAAAATGAAGACTAGACTGATAGATCACGACCTAAAAGTATGTAAGTCTATGTGGTGGAGACTTGTGGCGTAATATGATGATATGAATATTCATGGTGATGCCTTCGGTAATATGTAAATCGAACTAGCAAATCATGACATGAAGTTATATATAAGTCTATGAGAAAGAAACCCATGGAACCTTCTAAGAAAGTCCGTCCGGATCGTAAACACGTGATTTTGTATGTTGCCTATGTGGCGTGATCTACTAAGCCTTTGTGGTGTATTTTGAATTGCCATTGTGGCGAATCCCGATACGTCTGTGTGGCTTATTCGGCAATATGTATATGCATGGAAAGTTAGGTTATTCGCCTTTGTGTTAGGATCTGGGTAAATTTTGAGATTTCTTCTATAGCTAATTCTATGATGAGTATCTAATGAGTTTGAAGATAGTATGGTTTGTCTGATATGGTAGTAATATTAATAAGCCGTGAGAGGCAAATTTTGAATGAGGAATTACGTTTGTACTTTTAAAGGGAATTCGCCTTAATAGTCTGTCAGTTTGAAGTAAGGGCATATTCATATTGTGAAATGTATAAGTGTCTGTTAGTTTGATTTTAGTTACTTTAATCTAAGTTATCTAATATCTGTCAAATTTGGGTGGTATCATGTATTGTTCTGGGAAAAGCTGGAATTTAAGTCATTGGTAAATTTGGTATTCTTACGTTATGAATTATAGATGTTTAGAATTCTTCGGAATGATCTGGAGTGTTTCTGATCAGTATGTGAATGTATGGAATTTGAGTCAAGGTATGTTATGACTAATAATCTGATTAACAAAACTTGGTGTTAGAATCTGCCAAAAGTGAATAAGTAGTATCCACCAAGAGAATAGTATCTGTGGTCAACTATTTTAGAATAAATGATGAAAGTTGTCTAAATAGAAGAGAAGAGATAGTATCATCCGGTAAAATCTGAAGTCAGCCAATTAGTTAAGTATGATACAATAAGTATGGCAAGTGGCGCATAAGTAAATATATAGGTCTCTGACAATGTGTAGGTATCTGCCAAAGACAGATTTGGTAATCCAAATATCCAGAATGTAGAATTTAGCAAGAAAGGTTCCAAGGTATTTTGAATTCAAACTCACTAAGTTTCTGTAACTTACAAGTGTTTTGTTTATGTTTCAAGAGATGTTGTTTGAAAGAGTTCGCCAAGAAGGACGACGCCAGGAAGGCACCAAGGAAGTGACGATCCGGGTTATTATGCATACAGTGGACAACTTAGTAATAAGGCATATAGTAGGATTACGCCTTATCGTGTTTGTTTTCTGTAAACTTATGTGTTGTAAAAACTTGTGACAAGTCTGATGTATTATTTTATCTTTTTAAATATTTTTCTTTGTTTATTTAATAGTAAGATCTTAGTTAAAATAATAAGGAATATGTTTTAAGTCAAAAGTACAAGTTGACTTTCTTTAAAAGTTTTTGCTAAGTACAAGGGAAGTAACACTTGAGATTCAGACCTGGTGAATTTGGTCAGGTTGAGGGCGTTACATGATGATTGGTTTATTATTTGATTGTGTTAAGATGTTTAGTAAACTAGAATTGACGCCTCTAGTTGAAAATGTTCATAGATGAGACTAGGAGGAGATTTTACCATGTAAAACCTTAAAATGATCATACTGAGTAGTGAGACCGAGGTGAGCTATTAACTAGGTGAGACTAAGAGAACATCCTAGGCAATAGTTCCTAAGTGTCAATATGATTGAGAAGGGATTTCCATTAGGAATGACGATACAATCTAAACATGCATGTCAATTCAATTAGTAACTAGTTGAACAACTGATCATCGCATTGTTAATTGCATTAGTCTAATAAAGAAAGAGGACTTGTAGGTTATCTTACTTAGTAAACAATCTAGGTTAACTTTTTTATGATTTTGATATTGATTGCATTATCAATCATTAAGCAAAGTAAGTTGATAATTTCCTAACTAGTAAGTCGTGTAACTAGTTCATGGTTTACTAATCAATCCTTAAGGAAAATGATCTTTCGAATGCTTGTATAAGTATTTCATTATAAAAGAGTACTATTATATTACATCTTAACACTGTTATGGTTGCGATTTTTCTGTGCTAAAAATTGATAATATATATGTTTTGCAAGTGAAATGTACGTGGACTATAAAGTTGTTGATGCCGTTACCGAGAATTATAATGGCATAACCATGAATAGTTGTTCGATTTGTTTACTAGTTAAGTAATATCAATTAAAAGATAGTTGGATTAGTTAGTGCCCTTTTATTTCTTTGTATTATTTTTTATTGTGTTGATAAGTGTTTATTTTTTTAAAATTTTTGTAAGTTTTGGTTAATTAAAAGAAATTAAAAAGATATTTTAAAATATCGAAAACATTTTATTTTTATTCTATTTAATTTTAATGTTTCAATATTTTTGAAAATTCCTTTTCTTTTCTTTTCATTATTTATTTCAAAATCTTAAAAAATTGTTTTTTTTTTTTTTTTTCATGTGTTATAAATCAAAATATCACTAAATTCTATTCACTCCAAAAATTTTAAATCAAATAAATATTATTAACAATAAAATATTTATAATGATAATTTAAAAATAAATTGAATAATAATAACCATATTGGTCAATTCAAAAGACTTTTTACTATTGTTTCATATACGAGTTGTTATTTCTTACACTAGATCTGCACCTTTTAACCCCACAAGTAGAATTAAAAATTTGTCATACGTCCCATTTATTTTATATTTTTAATTTTTAATTTTTTTACTATATCTTAAAACCACATGTCATGTTCTCAATTTGTTTATAATTTGTTTATGGAGTTTTTAAACTCCACTAGAATATACCAAATAATTTTAAAATACTACAACATTTGATTTTACAATATTCTAGTCAAAATTTTAATTCTACATATAAGGTTCAAATACTACAACACTTCTCATTTTTGAATTATTATTATTTATTATTTTAGTACCCCATCAAAAGGATATATATCACCCATTCAACATTGCTCGAAAAGTTTTTAAACTCCATTGGCTGTGTGAAATAATATCCTAAATAATTTTTTATTTTTATTTCAAAATTATTTCTGATAATAATTAACTTATAATGATTTAATTATTATATGTATTACTATGGTTTCGGTCACGCTTTACATTGAATTGATTATTTATTTGTGTCAAATTATAGAGTAGAAATTTAAAGGTTAAAATATACTTTAAGTTCTTATACACTCTATACATTTGGAAGTTAATCACTCTACTTTTATTTTTAAGAAATTAATCAATCTACTTTTGAAATTTAAAAATCTAGGTCACGTTATTACTATTGTTAAAATTCTTCTATTAAATTTACTTGGTGTAACATTTTGAAATTAAAAAAAGAGCATTCATTTAGTAGTGATGTAGCAATAAAATAATATTGAAAATACTGATTTTGATTTTTCTTAAAAACTTTTCAAATTTGTCACGGTAAAATGTTTTTGAATAGAGTTTTTAAAAATGATATGAACATTTTGATTGAAATAGTTAACAATACAAATGACATTTTAAAGTAGAGAGAACAGATTATGTCAAAATTAAAGTAGACTAAATATCAAGTCTCAAAGATAGTATAGAGACTAAAACTAAAATTAGACCATTATCTTATAATATTAAAAAAAACAAACAAAAGAAATAGGAAGCCATATAAATTATATATAATCAGGTAAAACTTAATAATATTGATTATTTGAACTAATTAATAATAATATGAAAATATAAAACTAAATTATGTTAGAAATTAAATATCAAATTTAAACATAGGATTACCAATACTGAAATTTATTTTTTTATAATGCAAAGAAAACTAATAAAAAGAAATTTCCAAATCATACACACAAAAAAAACAAATAAATTAAAACCCTTGGGACATTACTTGTATATATAGAAGCATAGATAATAGGCCAAATATCAAACAATTGCAGGGAACCATAAATTTACTACATCCGAATGGATTTCTCTTGTGGAAGCTTGGATATCTATGGATTAATTCTAAACATCTTATAAAGTTGGTTTCACTTTAAAAACAACATTTATTGAAAGCATCTACTTTAATTACTGTGAAAATCAATAGTTTTTGACACTATATTAATAAATGCAGGAAAACAAGGAATTAAAATGAACTGGTATTTAACTGCTTCTGGTTTCCCCCGCACACAGTGTTGACATCATAGCTGAAAGCAAAGTTAAAAAAGAAAAGTAAACAGGTTTGCAGTTTTTAAGGACGAAAACTAAATCCCATCCTATGCTAATGGTAGTGTATGTTGTTTCTAAAACCTTTTTGAACAGAAGTTCACTCAAAAAAGATGCTCAACTCATTATGACAAACACCACCTGGTAGGTTAAAATTAGAGGAATCAAATTCTTTTTTCATTCAGATTAATCAGACTGCACTATATATATTGATCCATTGAATCTTGACATGAACAGGCCTACGCTAGAAAGGTTAACCATGGACTTGAATCAATCTATGGAGTTCACACCTTCTGCAACCTCTTCTCCTCAAATTCATAACTTCATGCCAATGACTTCTTTCATGTTACCGTTTCACCAGCCTTCCAATGAGGTTGCCTTTTTCTTTCCTTTGAAAATCATATTTTCTTTTTATATTAAATGTACTACCCATATTATTATTCATTTTAATCTTCTTATGTCTTGGTGAAGGACGGTGAAGAAGTGAAGCAATCACATCTTCTGGTCCAGAAACGCAGTCTAGAGTTGTTTTGGTACCAACAAATGTTGGAGATTCATAACATTTCAGGTCCCTCAATAATTTTCCTTTCTCTTTTCATCTGTTATTCTGCTTTTTTTCTGATTGTTGTGTTGTGTGCCTGTTTGCTTTTATACTGAATTAAAGCTTTCAAGAGCCACCATCAGCTACCTCTGGCAAGGATCAAGAGGATTATGAAATCTGATAAAGATGTGAAGGTTAATTTATTACTAATTTTCATATGATTTTATTTTATATTTTCAATTTTGATGGACTTTTTACCAATATTTCATATGTTGCACTAGATGATCAGTGCAGACACTCCTATCTTGTTCTCCAAGGCCTGTGAGCTCTTCATTCTAGAGCTCACCCTTCGTGCATGGCTGCATACTGAAGAAGACAAACGCGGAACCCTACAGCGCTGTGACGTTTCCAAGGCGATAAGGCAAGAGGAGGCACTCCATTTCTTATTTGATGTCGTCCCGTTGATTAACCACAAGGTCCTTTTATATATCAATGCAGTACATAATACATTCAAATGCTACAAAACTATCAATGAGCAAAGTTGTATAATCTTCAAATTCATATATCAAGTGTCGGTAAAAGTCCTATATTAAGAGTTAGATTACATTTTATCAGATTACATTTTATCCCTTTTACTAAAAAAGTGAGCAAATTAGTCATTGTATGTTTGTCTAAAGAGCAAGCTGGTCATGATAAAAATTTCATCTATTTCTGCTGTTCTGCTATTAAAAACTGGGACTTATATGTCATCATAAGGTACACATGTCACTATCTGATAATTTTGTTAGCTATGTCAGTTTTTAACAGTATAAATAAATGAATTTTTTTAACAGAACTGATCAATTTACTTTTTAATCTAACATATAAAAATTAATATATCTATTTTTTGAGTAGAGAGGACAAAATGCACAAACATTACTTAATTCTTATATAACATAGCTATTATTAGATTCCCTACCTTACAAGTCAACATTTGAGGTGGGTAGGACTATTTGAACACTACGAATTTTTGTAGGATGATGATGGGAAATTTCTCGAGGAAAATGAGCATCATTCTGTTAACCAACCGCAGTTTCCTCTGTTGGACATGAATGCTGTGAGAATTAGAATGAGTTCAAAAATAATTATTTGATTTGTTGTTAGAAAAATTGTGGTTTAATTCTATTATTATTTATTTACTTCGTAGGAGCTGGTTATTAAATTGCAGAAGCTCAACAATATATGATTAAACCTCCTATGTCCTCTCATGAGTTCGATTAAGGTATATGATATTTAATATGAAATAGAGTTTCACTTTTGCACAACATTAGGAATTAACAATAATTAGGTTTGAACTGGGTTCAATTAAAGAAAAAAATCTGGGATATTTATCTTTTGTGAATTTATATAATGCATTGCTTGATACTTTGATGGTATACATTACTATTTTAGTTTGTATAATGCTTTTGAAAGTTCTTTATATTAACTATTAAGGGATAGTTCATAGACCTTTTATTTTTATTTGTTTTGCCTTTACATAGTACACATGACTGGTTCTCTTGTTTAAGCAGTGAATGAAGCTGGCTGATTACAAAAATTGCAATCGTATGTGGAATATGAAGAAGCAGCCTTAGTAAAAGAAAAATGAAATCCAGAGTTATTTTATATATAATTATTTTACATTCATATAGATTGTCTTATCTATTTTATAATAATAACTTAATATATATTTCAACTTGGCATCTTCATTTTCCTTTATCCCCCTATTCATAGAATATGCCTTTAGTTTGTACATAATTTTAACATTGACACAATAAAAATATTATATTAAAAGGTAATTAAAACCGTTATACCCTCTCCATTTCATCCATCGTTGAGTTATCCAAAGTCCAGTAAAATTGGACGAAATTTAATTTTGTGACTTTGCCAGAAGTATAGTACTAACTTCACTTCACCAAAACATCACATCACATGAGGCGGGCGAACACAATCCCTAAAAATATATGGTGAGAGATTCTGTCAATATGTATCAATTTATGATCTCTAAGAATTAACAATGCTCCAACCAGGCATCTCATATAATCCCCTCACATTAGCACCAACAAGCTCCTAGCTAACAATCCACCACTCTACCGCCTGTACCTATGAAGTAAAACACTTGATGATTGAGAACCACGCCAAGCCAGTCTCTCTTTGTAAATACTTCCTCTTGGCATCAAGACAAGGGATAGATACACAAGATCAACCATATAGCTTACACTCAACTCGAGTATCACCTCTAACCCTCCAAACCTCCATCCTTAGTGCTTCTCCATGCCACAGGAGATGTGGGCCACCACTTTGTATTCCCTAACATCTTATATAACTTAATTGTTATAATAATTGATGAAGTCTATGAGAAACAAACAAAAAATTATATGGTTATCGTTGGAGAGCTATCATTATCAGGATCAAGAAGACCAATATGCTAGCCATTATCAGCATAACATAAAATTGAATATCGAGGTCATGATGACAATATAAAAACTTACCTTCCATCTTTCCCACAATTTTAACGATGGGACAACCATCACACTCTTTCATATCTTTTTATTGATTATCAAGAGGAGAGATATTATTAAGATCCAAGGATCAAAGAGGATTTTCGATCTACAACCCAATAGTATAGAGAATTACAAGCCCAAAATGAGTTTCTTTTGGCTCAACTCTAAGAATGTGCCCCGAAAGGAACCTAGAAAGACAATGAGAAGCTGAGAAAGGAAGAAGAAAAAGAATCTTCTCGAGGCTAAAGATGATCTTTGGAATATTAGTATTGCCTTGACTTACAGGGAAACCAAACCACCACTTTGCCTAATGGAGTAAAGATGAAGCTATAGTAGGATACTGAAACTATCAACGCCCAAAGCACCTGAAAAGGGTATCACTGACACTCTTCTTTTAATACTTGCCTTTGAATACCTCACAAAGAAAAATTCTTGGTGAAAGTAAAGGAATATTAGGAACCTTTCTTCCCATATGGTTTAGTCTATAGAGGAAGAAGTCCATAATTGAGTGACTACTTCACAATAATATAGGCCACACAACAAATGACTACCTCAACTTGAAGGATGCCATTTAAGTAGATGTAAGGAAAGGCCAATCAAAGACATTTACAAAATGAAGACCTTGCTCCCAAAAAAGGAGGAAGGGAGACATCATGGTAAAAAGAATCCCTAAAGCCTCAAAATATTGGTGAAATAGAAGGATGTCTTTGGATTCTAGCATACAACAACCATCTTCTTTTAAAAAATAAAGGCAAAAACGAGAGAAGGGCGAATAGGTTCCCTCCAAGATAGAGCACTTAGTGAGGCCAACAACACGAACCCTTTGTGTGAAACAAAATGTTACTTGCCAATGAATAAACAAAAGGGGCAGCTTAAAATAAAGTTAGAGTGACTTCTAATATAAAAGATGCACGAGCTTATAGGAAGAAAAAGACTCAGATTAGTTTGATGCACTTCCTTATTAAGTTAGAGTGAGAATACTTTATTTATGCCAAGAGAAGTAATGTCATGTCGAGCACATGAAAAGGTCAAGGCACACAAAGGAAACATTCACCACATCATATCATCTTCTTAGATCTCCTTATTAGAACAAAAATGCCTTCTAGCTTATTGAATAGTGGCTTAATGAGAGAAGAAGATAATCACAAACAAAGCTAACTACTTAAGTATGTAAAAGTGAAGGCCTTCCTTCAATGAGAGGTAATGAATGGATCCCTTAATGACTCCTTTCATATAAACATGATGGCTCCTTAAATCTCCTTATCAAATGTAAGTGTAGAAAATGCTACATCTTATCATCACGAATTAAAAGGGCACGAGAAGAACCATCCCATATCAAGCTCACTTGTGCAACCATTGAGCGTAACATCTTAGCCTTTAAAATGATATAAAGGTGAATAGAAAAGTTTCAGAATGTGGAACATGACTTACGGGAACCGCAATATATCGGTGCATGCTTGATACATTCCTTCGTAAGCTACAAATAAAACAAGAAGATGAAAAGATTCCCTAAGAGGTCAATGGAGAAAAGTAAAAGATATTCTAGTTGGAAAAAACGGTTTAGAAAATAGTGCTTTAAGGCACAATGAAAGTGCAAAATTTTTCTTTAAAACCGAGCCATTGTGATATTTATAGGAATAAGCATTAACCACAATTATATTTGTGCTTTGTATAAGGCAATTAAGTTAATAATGGCTCTCTACTAAACGACATTCACTACTATTCTCGAACCATGAATTACTTTGAGTATGGGATCAAAGTATCATGAATCAATTGCACAAAATGAAGACTTTATTAATTTTCAATAGGAAAGGTCATTCTCTTTATAACCGAAATTATGCATTTTCCAAGAAAATAGAATTTATTCTATAAAATAAAATTTCACTATTTTTTAACAGAATAATGACATGAATAATGTGTATTGAAAAGCTTAACACATCATTCCTATTCATAGAGAAACAGTACAAGAGTTCTATTCGAATAAGATCTAATTAAATAACAATATTTAAATAGTAAATACAACTTCTAGTCTAAGTAGAAGAGTAAGGGGTGGCGACACCCTTAGAGTAAGGCCCCTTTTATATATTTGGTCTAATTATATGTGTTATCGAGACTTTTATCCAACACTTATAATTTATTCAACCCAATATATATTTTTATTTCTCAAAATATTAATTAATTAAGTCAATGAAATAAATTAACTAAATTAATTTCTCAATTAAATTATTTTTCAACCAAATTCTAATTTCTGTTAAAATCATGACAATTTTATTGTACTAGAATCTATAAAGAAATATATTTAATTGTCTTATTAAAAAATCCATAATGATTAATTAATTTAATTCTCACTTGAACTTTAATTGTTTAATTTCAATTAATTAAATAATTCAAAGATCTTAAATTAATTTCTAAGTTATCTTTTGTAGTTAGTGAGAAAACGCATTTACTGCATGTAGTGATGTATATGGTATATTTCCCTTACTTTATCGTTTTCATACATTTCATATTATTGGTTCTACATGCAATTCGTTTTTAGTTATCTTGAGCTAGCGAATGACTGATTGAACATATATGATTAGAGCTTAAATAATTTGTAATTAAGTTTCTGCTTTTTGATCTATTGTGATTTGACATGTTTATTTGTTGTGCCTTTGCACACATTTTAGCATATTTTGAGTAGAATCGAGTCATTTTAGTGTCAATTTGCGTTTTTAGGTTTTTAAGTAGTAAATGAATAAGAGTGGAACTCACAAGTGTTTACAAGTTTAAAAAAAAAAAACTAGGTAAAAGATTGAATTTTTGCACTTTAATCTTTGAAAGCTTGTTTCTTATCTTCATTTGGGAGTCATTGAACCATATTTGTACCATCTAACAAGTCTGGAGACGTTTGGAGTTGTTAGACACAAATTGGAGCCGTTGCAACACTGAGTTGACACATTAATTATATTTTGCAGATGACTTGTACCAATACAAGTGTTTTGGTACCAATAGAAGTCTTAAAAATTATAGCCATTAGAGGTTGTGGTATCAATACAAGTGGGCTAATAACAATACAAGTCTGAGGGAAGAATAAATGGAACTTACTATCTGACTTATTGTGATACAATTCCTCAAGGGCATTGATACATGTTTATGGAAAATTAGAGGTGCTCATTGTCTGACTTGTTGCGATACAAGTCTTGGCTAGTATTGATATAACTCTAGTTGCATCGATACTCCTAGGGCTTTGTGCGATACTTCTCCCTTAGAATCATGAGAGATTATTATCTCAATTGTATCGACACAAGTGGGCCAGGGGTTTCGTATAAGTTTCTAGACTTTACTAAAACAATTGTAGAGGAATTTTCAAGGACTTTTAGGATTATAAGAAATACTCTAAATCAATTTAATTAGATTTATGAGTTTGAAAACACTTGTGTAGGGACCCAATTTTGCCCAGGCCCATACAAAACAAAAACAAAAAAATAAAATAAACTAAACAAAATAAGACTTGTCCATTTACAACCAATACCAAACCCATTACAAGCCCAAACCAAAATTAAACACCAGCCCAAAGCTAACTAAACCCAAACCCCCAACAAGTCAACTAACCCTAAGCCCAAACAACAAACAAAAAAACAACAAAATGTTGCATTTATTTTTCTTATTCGAATATAAAGAAATTGGCTTTTGATTTTTTTTTACCTACATAGACAATCAATACAAAAAAAAACTAGGTTACGAATACAAAAAAATCAATAGAGAGAAAACAAATAGATTGATCAAAGGAAACAGTATTGGCCAAAGGTGATTGTTTTAGGTTTTTTTTTTTTAATCCTCTCTTGATACAAATATTGATAGAAATACATAAAAAAATAAAAAGGAGAGAACACTTACCAGAGGCGATTCCTCTTCTACCGTCGTCAGAGGCCGCGGCATCTGAATACCTCTAAACCCCTTAGGGTTCTGATGAGGATTTGGAAGACGATAGAGGCCTAGTTCTCTCCCCTTCTTATGCATTACTTTCTTCTGCTTTTTGAAGCAAAAAGAAACCCTTTTTTAGCTTTTAGAAAAGGGACTTAAAAGGGGTTTGAGGAGGCCGATTTTGGGCGTTTTTGATGGTCGGCTACGGTGGAGCCATGGCGGAGGCTCACCGAGCCCTATGGCCGGAATATAGGTTCTCCCCAGAGAGAAAAGAGCCTCTCTCTCCCTTTTTTCTTTAAAGAACACAAAAAGAATGAATTTAAAGAGTTTTTTTTGCCTTTTATAAGCACAAAGAAATGGCACCGTTTCATTCAGTTGCAAAGCGCCCCAAAACGATGCTGTATATAGGGACTGACCTGATGACCCGACCCACGTAGGCCAAGATCCATGTGTTTTTACTCTTAACGGGTTATTTTCGGAGCTGGTCCCTCCGCTTTCGTGGTCTGTTGTAATTCGACCCTGTTTCCTTTTTCTTTTCTTTTAATTTTTGCCCTGTAATTTTTGTAGTATTCAATTTCAGTCTTTATTGAAGTTATGTGTTTTGGAGGACAGGGATATTGCCCCATGTGGTCCCCCATCTCATTCGCGTATCACAATTTGGGCCCAATATCTTATTTTCATTCCATTTTGTTCCTTTTAATTCTGTTTTGATTTCAATTCAATCTCGGCTTAATTGATTTCATTATTTGTGTATTCTTGTTTATATGTTCCCTTTTTTAATACTAAAACTTAAATAATATTTATATGTAATATCTATCAACCTATTTACTCATTATTTGTTTTCATGATTAAACTCTATTTATCAATTTATTCATTATTTTATAACTCATTATTTTTAAAAATAATTAATATTATTTATATCATGTACCTACATATTTATTTCATTTATTCATTATTTACCTCTTATTTTTAAATACTTTGGATTAATCTATTTCCTTTTATTATGCACTTCATATTTCCTTTTACTTACTTTTATTATTGTTATTATCTATCGTTATTGTTATCATTTATTTCATACATCGTTGATTGCTAATATTGATATTAAGTCACATGATTATTGTAATTGTATCTTATGAACTGTTGTTAGTATACTCATGCCGTCACCATTCGATAGCATATTTTATTCATATGCCCTTTTAATGTTATGATGATTTTCACACGAATTTATAAAATGGGAGGAAATAAAAATCGGTAATATATTGCGTTTTGGAAATCAAGAAAATCGTGTCCTAACTTACGGGATTTCGATTTTC
The DNA here is from genome assembly GCF_025698485.1 of Gossypium arboreum. Taxonomy (NCBI): domain Eukaryota; kingdom Viridiplantae; phylum Streptophyta; class Magnoliopsida; order Malvales; family Malvaceae; genus Gossypium; species Gossypium arboreum. Next base: position 12,818,300 of record NC_069081.1, read on the forward strand.
TCGTTAACCCGAAATAGCCGAATACTCCTTTTAAGCTTTAAGATACATAGGTTTTAATTAAAATAAAGGCAATATTTAGCATCTAGAAACTCGAGAAAGTCATGCTCTAACTTACGGGGTTTTGATCTTCTCGTTAAATCTAAATAGCCAATATTCCTTCGAATTTCAAAATACATTTTAAACAAAACAAAGAAAATATTTGGTGTTTAGGAACTCGAGAATGTCGTACCCTAACTCACGGGGTTTCGATTTTTCTCGTTGAATTTTAAACAACCAAATATCCTTTTAAAAACTAAAGCACGGCTTTTAAAATAAAAATTTAAAAGGCTAGCTTACTTTCGAGGGATTCAAATGCAGTGTCCTAACTTACGGGATATGACATTTTGGTACTTCGAGACGAGAGGGCCTTCAATACTCGTTTTAATTTGTTCAAAGTTTTTAATCAACATTAATAAAAAGGAGAGGATCATACTTTAATTTTTTTCGAGTTCTCAACTTTCGACGTTAAGACATTAATTAATCAATTAGGTATCAATTTTGATCATTACGAGGGTGCTAATCCTTCCTCGTACGCAATCGACTCCTGAACTCATTTTCTTGAATTTCATAGACTAAAATTATTATTTTAATAAATCACAATATTTTATTAGAATGATTAATCATAAGGTAACCCGATCACACCTTATAAAAAAGGATTGATGGCGAACCCTGTTTTCATTTTCAAAATAAAATGTCGACTCATTTTTCAAACACAAAACAAAATGGTTTCGACAGCTTGGCGACTCTACTGGGGAAATAAGAGAGTCAAGTCGTAAATTGATTAATTTCTGTCTTTTCGTTGAAAATTGAAAATTTTGTTTTAAAATACGATCTTTTTATTGCATTTCATTCGTCATTTTTTTATGATTTTGGTTGTAATATGTACTTTATTGATTTGATCTTTAGGTGTTTTCGCATATTGCATTTCATGATCGTTCGATCTACCCTTTTTAGTGGGAGTGAGAAACTAGTCCTTCGTGAGGTTTTCACCTCCGTATAGGATAGCGGATTGCTTCCGGGATACATATGTACCTATGTTTTCGTGATATTTTCATCTCCGTATAGCCATAGGGAAATGTATTCCCCTGAACTGAACTAAGTCTATATAAGCCTATAATGCATGAGAATCGAGGAATCTGCTAGTTCAGGTACCCCTTCTTTAGAACCAAACCACATATAGTGAGCCCTAGGAGCCCACCCTAGATAGAACCACCAAACCCCTAAAGGTCACCCGAATAGGTGCTCTATTTGTTGTTTATTTCTTATGTACTGACGTGTTTTGTTTTGTTTTGTTTATAATTGCATTGCATTGCATCATCATAGAAAAGAGGTGTTGATTCACGTTTAGTTGCTAAATAGAGAGCTTGTCATGGAAAATGGATTTCTTGATAAAGTGGAATATAATACGGCCATTCGAATATGTTCCGAGTAAGCACAATGAGAGAAGGCTGATAGTCCGTGGAGAAATATACGACTATACTTCACTGCCCGAGGATTCGAGCCGACAAAGATTATTCGGGAGCCGTCAACTTTCTTAAAGAAGCTAACAAACCTCACGAGGATAAGTGAGCAATGGGTCGCAGCCCAAATCAAGCAAAAAGGAGCTAGTAGAGGCATCTATTGGGAAGTTCGCGAGGTTTGATCTTAACATCCGGATATGAAGAAATGGATCGATGTCTTTGCCTGGAGTATGAGAGTAAGGCCGTATATGTTTCTGCTTTATGTAAAGAGATTTTTTATCTAGAAAATTTGTTCTAACAGAATTGAATCAAAACCAACGTCTCTTTTTGCATTCATTTCATGCATCTGCATTGCATTTCATCATATGCATTGAATGTCACAAAAGGGTCCTAATTAGTTAAAAACTATTTCAGTTAATCTGGAAACCGATAAAAACCTACCAAGTACACATCATTACGGAACCCGAAGAAAAAATAAAGTGATGGATAAAAGATTGAAAAGGTTAGAACAAATGCAGAAAGAGATGCAAAAATAGATGCAAGCACAAATGCATGAGCAATTGGCTAAAATCCAACAGGATATGAGGGACCAAATGCTGGAGTCACAAAGAAACATGATAAACCAGCTAACACAACTACTGACCGGTAGGCTAGACAAAGGAAAAGGTCCTATAGTCAATACTGGAGATAAAAATGAAGATCCTCTTTACCCTCTTGGTTTTACCACGAGAAATGCTCAAATGCAACCCAAGATGTACACGCGAAGGTCATCCGTTACAATTAGGCCCCAACAATTTCAGGTCGGTGCCTCGATGCCAATCAACTATCAAGCAGGCTTAGGCTCTAATCCAGGGGATAACCCAATTAATCCCGTAGTCCCTGATCTAGATGACATGGTAGAAGCTGAAAGAGCGAGAGTGGAACTCTCAAAATAATTGGAAGACCGATGCAGGTGGTTAGAGGAGAAGTTTAGAGTAATGGAGAGTGTTGGCTATCACTGTGGAATCAATGCTAAAGATTTGAGCTTGGTTCCAAACCTGGTGCTTCCCCCCAAGTTAAAAACTCCTGAGTTTGAGAAGTATAACGGGACTAGTTGCCCCGAGGCTCATATTACCCTGTTTTGTAGATGAATGACTGGGTACGTCAACAATGATCAGCTATTGATTCACTGCTTCTAGGACAGTTTGGTTGGGGCAGCATCCAAATGGTATAACTAATTGAGCCGTAACAAGATCAACTCATGGAAGGACCTAGCTCAAACTTTCATGAAACAGTATAGTCACGTAACGAACATGACCCCGGATAGGATCACCTTGCAGAATATGTAAAAGAAATCAAATAAGAGCTTCTGACAATACGCCTAAAGATGGAGGAAGGTTGCTATACAAGTTCAGTCACCTCTCCTAGAAAAAGAGACCACCATGTTGTTCATCAATACCTTAAAGGCTTCATTCATCACTCATATGTTGGAGAGTGCCACTAAAAGCTTCTCAGATATAGTGATGACTGGCGAAATGATCGAGAAAGCGGTAAGGAGCGAAAAAATAGAGACAGGGGATAGTACCAAGAGGTCAGCCCCAAGGAAAAGGGAGAATGAGGTAAACAACACGAGCACATACAACAAAGGTCATTCCAAGCAACTCACTATAAACCAACTGAAGACGGTAACTGTCAACCACCAAAGCGCCCCAAGACAAAAAGCCAATACAAAGATGAATACTAAAAGGATACAGTTCACACCTATACCTATGACGTATAGGGAGCTATATCAGAACCTATTCGATGCACACGTAGTGTCCCCTTTCTACTTAGAACCGATGTAACCTCATTTTCCCAAATGAAACGACACAAATGCTCAGTGCGAATACCATGCTGGAATCATTAGGCATTCAATCGAAAATTGCACTGCGTTTAAAAAGCTAATTGAAATATTTATTAAAATGGGGATTGTGAAGTTTGACGACCCATCCACGCCCAATGGAGCGGGAGTTCCATAATGAAGAGGGGCATGAAATCTAAGAATGCATCAAGTTCAGAGCCCTGGTGCAGGACATGATGGACAATAAAGAAATCAAATTTTATGAAGATATCGAAGGCCTGGTAGGAATGTTGGGGAATCTAAACATTAACGACATATCCGAAGAGGGAACCGGGGAATAGAATTTTCCAAGTGTCTGCCCTAACGTACTTGGGGGTGTTTTGAACAATGGGACTGTGGAAGAGATCATTGTATTTCTTAGAGCCAATTTAGAGTAAAATTCAAAACACGCTTGTTGCTTTAAGCCTAGAAGCAATAAGAATTCTTTTGTAAAATAGGCTTATGTTCAAAATCTTTATTTCAATAAAATGCATCTTTGCTATCATTGCAAGCAAATATTCTTTTATTCAAAATAGTTATTCTTAAATTCATTTGTTCTTTGGACTTTCTTTCAAATATTCTTTCATTCTTCATTCATGATCATTCCATACAAATAATTATTCTTAGATTCATTTATTCTTTGGAATATTCCTTCTTACCTACGACAGGTCTCCTAGATATCAACGACATGAGCGACACTGCTACTAACCTAGAATCTCCTTTTGAGCAAGATATGTGTCTAGAGGGATCTCAGGACTTTGAAGATGATAGAGATTGTAGCCTATCTCCTGATTTGTTAAAGATAGTATAATAAAGTGAGAAACAGATCCTACCTTACAAAGGGTCAATGGACATTATGAGCCTAGGAGAAGAAAAAGATGTGAAAATAGGAGCCTATGTCACCTTAGAGACAAAGCGAGACGTCATTGAGTTATTTCAAGAATTTAAAGATGTTTTCGCATAATCGTATCAAGATACGCCTGGGCTACTAAGACGTGTGGATGTTGTTAAGGCTAAAAAAATCTTAGAAGAGGTCCATAAGGGTGTCTGAAGAATACATGCTAATGGTTTTACAATGGCCAAGCAAATCATGAGGTTCGGGTACTGCTGGTCCACCATGAAAGGGGATTGCATCAGTTATGTCGTAAATGCCAAATTTATGGAGACAAGATTCATGTGCCTCCTTCATTTCTTCATAGACTTTCCCTATGTGGGGCATGGATGTTATTGGGTTGATCTCATCAAAAGCTTCTAGCAGACACCGTCATCTTTGTGGTCGTCGATTACTTCACTAAATGGGTGAAAGTCGTTTTATATGCCAATATTACAAAGTTAATAATCATCAAATTCCAAAAAAAAAAGAGAAATATATATATATATAAAGGAAAACAAAACAAAACAAAAAAGATCGTGGGGAAAATGACCGAGACTTGTAAATATTGGCATAAGAAGTCACCATTTACCCTCTATGCTTATCGAACGTCGGCCAAGACCTTCGGTGGGGCAATACATTTCTTATTGGTTTATGAAATGGAAGCAGTTTTGCCCATTGAAATTAAGATTCCTTCTCTCCAAGCTTCGATTGAGTCAAGAATTGGATGAAGCAGAATGGGTCCAATTTCAATATGATCAAGTGAACCTGATTGAGAAAAAGAGTTTGAAAATATCTATCATGGTCAAATGTATCAAAAACGAATGATGCGAGTTTATGGCAAGAAGGCTTGCCCCATAGAATTCTATGAGAATGACTTAGTTTTGAAAAGGATCCTTCATATACAAAAGGACTTCAGAGGAAAGTGGATGCCGAATCTGGAATGACCTTATGTGGTAAAAAATGCCTTCTCTGGAAAAGCATTGATTTTAACCGAAATGAATGGCAAGAACTTGCCTAATCCCATAAATTCGGATTCAGTCAAAAGAAAAGAAAAGAAAAATGAGAGGCCAAGACAAAAACCCTCAAAGGCCCCTTGAGACCAAAGGGGTTTTGAATTGAAAACCCGTAAAAGGTAATTAAAATTTTTATAAAAAGTGGGGCTTGCGGTAGTCTTGCTATGCCTGAATTAACAATGAGGAGGTATGATACATCTTGGGGCATCGACAAAGTACTCAAGATCTCCTAAACACATGTCAAGCTCAAAATGGTTCTCAAGAAGTTCGTATAGAGAAGCTCAGGCTGCGATATCTAGGGCACCTAGTTTTCATCTTACCCATATTGAATTTGTTATCCTTGATTACTGTATTCGTTTTGAGCTATGATCCCAATCAATTTTATTCTTATTACATTTGCTATCTTTGCTTAACTTATTCATTTTGAGTCAATTTTCTTCTTATTACATTTGCTATCTTTGATTAACTTATTCATTTTGAGTTAATTTCCTTCTTATTGTATTTGCTATCTTTGATTAATTTATTTATTTCGAGCTATGCTCCCAATCAATTTCCTTCTTGTTTATTGTTATGATCTTTTTAAAGCATTTTGCATTTAAATAATGATTAATGGACTAATAAAACTTTCACGAAAGAAGTTATGCATATTACTGTGGAGGCTTCTAAATAGTACAAGAACCTAAAACAAGACTGTTGTTTAGAACTCACCAAACCTAAGGGTTGGAAATGTTTGAGAAAGAGGAGTCTAAATTGTGACTAACTCTTCAGATTTTCTGTCAAAGATATCAGTTGAACAAGGAGACAAAATATTGTGCCAGTGATACAACCTCGACAAATAACGAGCAATGAGAATCCAAGCATTAAAGGGGGGTCATTCTTGAAAAAAATGATATTCTGCATTCATGCAAATATCATGCATATACATCTAGTCATGATACCCAGAGAATAGTGTAACAGATTTGAAGAAGCCACAAATCCTATAACCCTGAGCTGCAGTGGGATGGATTGAAAAAGATACAAATCCTATACCCCTGAGTTGCAGTGGGATGGATTAAAGATGGTACAAATCCTATACCCTTGAGTTATAGTGGGATGGATTAAAGATGATACAAATCCTATACCCTTGAGTTGTAGTAGGAAGGATAAAAATACACAAACCTTATCTCCCTTAAGTTGCAGTGGAGCAGGTTGAAATTACTAATTCTTATCTCCTTGAAGTTCTAGCGGAGTAGATCGAAGCTACAAATCTCTTCTCCCTGAAATTACATTGGAGTGGATTAAAGCCACCAATTCTTATCTCCTTTAAGTTCTAGTGGAGTAGATCGAAGCTACAAATCTATTCTCCCTGAAATTACATTGGAGCAGATCAAAGCCACAATCCTTATCTCTCTGAAGTTGCAGTAGAGCAGGATAAAAATACACAAACCTTATCTCCCTGAAGTTATAGTGGAGCAGGTTGAAATTACCAATTCTTATCTCCTTGAAGTTCCAGTGGAGTAGATTGAAGCTACAAATCTCTTCTCCCTGAAATTACATTGGAGCGGATTGAAATTACCAATTCTTATCTCTTTAAAGTTCCAACGGAGTAGATTGAAGCTACAAATCTCTTCTCCTTGAAATTACATTGGAGCAGATTGAAGCCATAATCCTTATCTCTCTGAAGTTGCAGTAAAGTAGGATAAAAATACACGAACCTTATCTCCCTGAAGTTGCAGTGGAGCAGGTTGAAATTACCAATTATTATCTCCTTGAAGTTCCAGCGGAGTAGATCGAAGCTGTAAATCTCTTCTCTTTGAAATTATATTGGAGTAGATCGAAGCCACAATCCTTATCTCTCTAAAGTTGAAGTAGAGCAGGATAAAAATAAACAAACCTTATCTCCCTGAAGTAGCAGTGGAGCAGGTTGAAATTACCAATTCTTATCTCCTTAAAGTTTTAGCGGAGTAGATCGAAGCTGCAAATCTCTTCTCTCTGAAATTATATTGGAGTAGATCGAAGCCACAATCCTTATCTCTCTAAAGTTGAAGTAGAGCAGGATAAAAATAAACAAACCTTATCTCCCTGAAGTAGCAGTGGAGTAGGTTGAAATTACCAATTCTTATCTCCTTAAATTTTTAGCGGAGTAGATCGAAGCTACAAATCTCTTCTCCATGAAATTACATTAGAGTAGATCGAAGCCACAATCCTTATTTCTCTGAAGTTGCAGTAGAGCAGGATAAAAGTACACAAACCTTATCTCCTTAAAGTTGCAGTGGAGTAGGTTGAAATTACCAATTTTTATCTCCTTGAAGTTCCAACAGAGTAGATCGAAGCTACAAATCTCTTCTCCATGAAATTACATTAGAACATATTGAAGCACCAATTCCTATACCTCTGAAGATACAGTGGATTGGAACAAGGTTACTTGAAGAAGAGAAATACCCAAAGAAGTCGAAATTCAGAGACCGGGCAAGATTGGCCCTTCTTAAAGGTCTTTGCTTAATTCCCATTACACGACAATGAGTAAAGAGGGGCAGCTGTACAGGCCCAAATCTGCCCGGGCCCATACAAATACAAAATAAAAACAAATAAAAAATCAAATAAAACCCATTAAATAAAGTCCAAATTTTTAACAGCCCAAACTACCACAAACCCAAAATCAATCCAAACAAACCTATACCCAAGACCCTAGCCCAATTTATAACCCAAAACCCCTAGACCCAAAAATACAAGACCCAATAGGCCCAAAATTTTCAGGTTTTCGGAAATCCTAGGTTTCCCTTGCGTCGTAACCACCAATAGCCCCGACCTCTACCGCTACGTTAGCCTCTGTATGCCACCCTCGTGCCTCCACATCCTCGCCCCATACCTGCAGAAAAAACAAACAAAGGACGACAGCACAAAATAGCAGCAAAATGAACAAAAAATTGTAATGGTTCGGCTATAAAAGCCATGAACATGACATTGTATTTTCTCCCTCATTTTTTACGAATATACACAGAGAATCAAAAATGAAACAAAAAAACTCAGATCAGAAATCAGATTATTCTAAGGTCTTTTGTTTTCTTTTATTTTCTTTATTTATTATTTTCTTTTTTTGAATCTATTATATATATATATATATATATATATATATACATATATATCGGAAAATATAGATATAAAAGAGAGGAGAAGCTTACCTTTATGATTGGCCTGAAAAAAAAAATAAGGTCTTGACTTCCATTTCAGATATAAATGATGACAATGCAATCTTGCAATGACAGACGATCTTGGGAGTTAGTAGAAAATCGCAAGGGGCGGGAGAGGGAGAGAGGATTATTTTCTTTTTTTAAAAAGAGTGTAAAAATGAATTTTTTTTAAAGTTTTTTTTTTACTTTTATAGCCCCTCCATACGGCGTCGTTTTGGAGCAAGTATCAAACGCCCAAAATGGCGTCGTTTCGCCCAAGACCTGTTCGACCCGACCCGCTCCAGCCAAGGTCAGCGTGTTTTTTTATTGTTTTGCAATGTAATTTTTTTTATTTTTTTAATTTTTGCCCCACGATTTTATTTCGATTACAATTTGGTCCTCAGACTATGTGAAGATTGGACACTAGAACAGTGTCGTTTTGGTGATAGGGTGTAATTGCCCAATTAATCCCTCCATTGTGGCGCGCGTTTCAGTTTGGCCCTCCCTTAAGCTGTGCGTTTTGGAGGGAAAGGAAAATTTTCCCTTTTAGTCCCTCCTTATTATTCGCACATGCTATTTAGTCCTCTTCTCTCTTTTTTTTTAATTTTTGCCACAAATTCCTGCTTCAAATTTCAATTTAGTCCTTTTTTTGTTATTTTCGCTATTTCATTTTCAAATAAATTAATTTAACATATTATTACTATTATTATTACATTTCCATATTTTTTTATTCAAATACTATTATTATTTATTTAATATTTATTTATCTACTTATATTTCTATTATTATTATATTTCTACAAATTATATTTCTATTTATATTTATGTATTAATATCATTATTTTTTTACTTTATTTTTTATATTATTATTATTATCATCATTATTATTATGGTTTTAACTATTATATTTAACATTGCTTCATTTATTTGTTTATTTGCTAAATTTCAATTTTAATTAAATTTTTATCAGTTCTTACTTATTTATTTATTCATTATTGTAAAAATTACATTACTTATTTTTTACTTGTATTTTATTATTATTCTTATTATTTAATTTATTTATTTATTTATGAATTGTATCATTGATTTTATTTATATTTTAATTTGGTTCTTCATTTTCAATATTTTTATAAATTATTTTTTCTTACATTATTTATGTATTTATTTGATTTATTTCTTTGCCTTTATTCTTTAAGTTGGTAGTCCTTTTATGTGCATACTTTGGTATCATTATCGTTGTTATTATTTATTTCATTCATCTTTGATTATTTAATTAGTCTACACTATGCAATTCTCGTAAATCGTTCTAATTAGTATATTCGTTCTCATTCATGTGAAAATTTTATTCACATATCATCGTTTTAAAAAAATTACATTTCGTTTAAGCAAAATACTCAATATTATTCTAAAAAAAAAAAAGAATTTTCAATAATAAGGCAATATTTCGAATTTAGGAAACTCGAGAAAATCGTACCCTAACTTACGGGGTTTCGATTTTTTCTCGTCGAACCTAAATAGCCAAAATTCTTCAAATTTCAAAATACATGAATAAGATAAAGGCGATATTCCATGTTTAGAAATTCGAGAGATTGTGCCCTAGCGTACTGGTTTCGATTTTTCTTGTTTGATCCAAATGACCAAATGTCCTTATAAAATTAAAATGCATGAGTTTTGAAAATCAAAAGACAAGCTTATTCTCGAGGGTTTAAAATGTAGTGTCCTAACGTACTGAATGTGACATTTTATTACTTCGGGACAAGAAGGTCTTTAACATCCGCTTCGATTTATCCAAACATTTTGTAAAATTAACATTAATAAAAAAGGAGGATCGTATTTTTAAATTCTTTATGGATTTTCAACTTTCGACATTAAGACATTAATTAATCAATTAGGTATCAATTTTAAGCGTTATGATGGTGCTAATCCTTCTTCATACGTAATCGACTCTTGAACCCGTTTACTCGAATTTCGTAGACCAAAATCGTTGTTTTAATAAAACAAAATATTTTATTAAAACAATCAAATTACGAGGTGATCCGATCACACCTAAACAAAAAAGATTGGTGGCGACTCCTATTTTCATTTTCAAAATCAAAGTCGACCCCGTTTTTTCAAAAAAATAATTTCAACAATTTGAAAATAATTTTCTAAAATTTTATCATGAATTTTAACAATTTTAATAAAATTTTTAAGTTAATTATGTTACATCAAAACATTTGAAATCAAGGCTAACAAAAAGCTTCTGTGAAAAAAAAAAGCAACAAGGAAAATATTTTAAGTTGTGTTTGATTTAATCGGGTTTCATGATCAGGGACTCAAGGTTGGTTGTGCTTGAATACGGGTTCCTAGGGTGATGATGGGTAGGGGGCTTGGCAATGATGAAATGATGAGCTGGTCATAGGTGATTTTAGTGACGAGGGAAATGATGTAGGCAGTGTGGTGACAAGTGTCGAGTTGAGGATGGTGATTGATGAGAGGGTCATAAAGAGTAATGGTGGAGGGTCCAAGAGCAAGAGCTGGTGGTATCCGCGTGGGGCTTGAGGAGTGCTGGTAATGCATGCAAAGGAGGTGGTGTGGTTGGATAAAGGTGATGGCAATAAGTTGAGGCAAAAGCCGAGAGAGGTGAAGTAGTGGTGGAAGCTTTCTGTTAAGTGTTAATTTTGATAGGAGATGGTGAATGAAATTGCAATGATGATTGGGGGAGTCTATGCGAATGTGAGAATTAAAGTGAAGGTGCCAAGAGAGAATTAAAGTGGATGAAAGGGTTGCTCTATGATGAATGTAAAATTTAAGGTTTTCTTTTATTGTATGGGCTTTAGAATATTTAGACTTAGCTTAAAAAAGCAATATTTTTTAAAGAAGAATAATATGAAATTGTAATTTCATGTTATCCCTATATTTTATAATAGAAGAATGACAAATTAGAATTTTTTTATTTTCAGTTTTTTCTTTTGAAAAAATTCAAATTCAACTAAAATGCTAAAATTAAGGAGGAAAAATATGATTTGTTATTCTTCTACTAAAAATGAATAGAGATGATGTGAAATTACAGTTTCATACAATCTCTTCTCATATTTTTGTTATTTTATTGAGAAAAAAAAGCTTAAAAATACATTTGCTGTTAGAAACAAGAATAAACAAAATAAAAAAATTCAACTTCGTGTATTATTATATCTTGAGCTCTTGTTTGATTTTTTCTTTTAAAAACAAGTTTAATTTTTGGAGATTAAGGTTATTAAAACAAAATTATTTAGTTATTGAAAATTATTAATTTTAAAAATGAATATAAGTATTTAAAGATGTTGAAGGAATTTTATTTACATTCTTGATATTATTAATGAATGTCTTAAAGTGTAAAGGATATATAATAGTTAGAAACAAAAAATTCATTATCAACAAAAGAAAAAGGCATATAACATACAACATAGGTAAACTATACTTATGGTCACTTTTGTTTATTTTAAGTTACATTTTAATCATTTATATTTGAAATATTACGTTTTAATCACTTACGTTATTGTAGTTGTAATATTTTAGCCACTGAACCGTTAATTGTCATTAATGGCTTAACGGTAAGCTGACGTGGCACGTAAAATCATAATTTCAAACAAAAATTTTAGGTTAAATTATACAATTGATCCCTATATTTATTTTTGAGCAATTTAATTTTTATTCTTTTTATGTTCTTTTAAACTTTTCTTTTCTGTTCTTTTTTCATTATCTTCTGTTTTTCCCTCTATTTTCCTACCTTCTTTATTTCTTTAACATTTCAAGAAATCGAATTGGCTGTGAAGAAAGAAGTAGGAAGTCAAAAGCCATCATTGCCTATAGTCAAAACTCATAAGCCCATACAATGGTTCTTTCTTCACTGCCAAGTCGACTTCCTAATATGTTAAAAGGAATGGAGAAGGTAGGAAAACAGAGGGGGAAGCAGAAGAGAATAGAAAATAAAGAAAAAAAAAAGGAAAGTTAAAAGAACATAAAAAGAAAAAATTAAATTACTCAAAATAAAAAAGTATAAGGCACCAATTGTATAATTTAACTGAAAAATTTTGTTTGAAATGATAATTCAACGTGCCACATCAGCTTACCGTTACATTTTTTAACAAAAATTAATGGCTCACTGACTAAAATGTTACAACATGATAACAGAAGTGATTAAAATATAACATTTTAAATATAAATGACTAAAATGTAACATGAGGTAAAAAAAAAGTGACCATGAGCGTAGTTTACCCTAGAACATAGACAACTGAGCTTGAAGCAAAAACATTGAAACATAAAGGACCAGCTAGCAAATAACAAAAGTTAAAAACCTAAGTAAAGATATTAAATAGACTTCAGATCGGATCTGTGCTGGGTGCTCAAAGATATGATAGCGACAAAGCAAAGCAAAGCGGAGCCGGAAAAAGAAGAAACCAGAGAAGAGGGGAAAGGGAAATTGAGCTACTGGAAATTACAGGAATGGGGTCTTTGGGATGAACCATTCGAAAGCTTTTCATCGTTTTAGTCATAAATTGAAGTTCTTCCCGAGGCCACCCATTCCAGTGATTTCCAGAGGCTTATCCCTTTCTCTTACATCTTCCTTGCTTTGTTTATATATGGAAACGGAAGAAAGTAAGGCCGTATCTTTGTAATTTTTTTCTTCTTTTTTTAATCTCTTCTTGATCTGATCTGTTTTGTTATGATATAAAAAATACATATATATATCAGGCTAGCTGCTTCTGCTTGTATTGTGAGGGATCGCACATTATATGGGAAATTTGAGCAGGAAAACTGCAGAATCTAGTCAATCTTGGATTTTGGACGAGAATGATCAATTAATGATGTTCACTCATTTCACTTACACATTTGAATTATGTTTATGTTCATAAATTATGCTTACAGAAGTTGATGCGAATATAGCAAAGGAGAGGGTAAAAAAGGGATTATAGGCGTAATGATGCTTAATGTTTAGAATTTTTCATCATTTTTATTAAGTTAAGATTTGAAAAAGAAAAGAATGGTTTATAATTTTTTTTTCAAATTATATTTCCTATAAAATAATTTATACAAAAGATTAATAGAAATATCTTAATAGAAAAATTACTTTATTTTCCCAACTTGAAATAGAAACAAAAAAGAGGAGAGTAATCAAGGACATTCATCTTTTTTATTTTTTATTGAATAAAAGAAATCTAAAGGAAAATTTCTTGCATGGTGTTTTTTTTCTTAACCCAGGTATCCACTCTCTACTTCAATAATTTTTTATTACGAGTATTTTTGAAAAAATAAATAATTGATTTTTAAATATGATACATTTTGTGAATGATAATTGAATCCCAACCACATGAAATGAATTACAGGAAGTATCTTACTTATTTCTCTCTAATTTTATTGCTATCCAAATATAAGATAATTGTTGATTGAAGCACAAAATCAGTCCCTAGATTAATCTATCCACGGATCCGCCTCAGTAGGCGTGGTGTGGAGAATAACAATTTTTACTAGGGTTAATGTTGGGAAAAAATTTCTAGTTAATTGAATTAATGAGTTTTATTTTATCATTCTAGCTTGATTTGTTATAGTATAATTAATTAGTACAATATTTTGAAACATATATATTTAAAAACTTTTCAAAGAAAAAAGAATATTTTAATATGATAAACTTGAATCACTAATTAATTTATTTAGTTTTTCAAAATTATTATTTTAAAAATTTTAAAATTGTTAGCTTTTCTTATATATTTTTAGAAATTTTAAAAAAATTTATATTTTTGAAAAATATAGATTTTGAAATTTTATAAATATTTTAAATACAAAAATTATTTTGATTTTTTTAAATTGTAATATTCGACTCGAACTCAAAACACTTGACTCAATTAATTCAAAATTGAATTTTTTTTTACTTTTTCGAATCGAATCGAATTTTGCTAACCCCTAACTTCTACAATGATTTCATCCCATCTAAATTCAAATTAAGTAATCTTAAAAATTATTTTATCTAATTTTAATTATAGAAATATAAATATTAATAACATATTTTTAAGTATAAAAAATAATGAATTTTAGCTCACACCGACCTCTTGTCTATTGAAGACTAGAAAAAGGTTTGGGGTGTGTCCATTTCACCTTTACATGTGGCTCTAGGCCATCCATAAATTCATAATCTTATTTGCCATCAATTTTCATTATTTACCAAATGCCTTGGGGGTTGGAACATTACAAGATTTGGAACCACAGTTTGCCAAATTTTTGCTTGTCTCCTACAACGTGCCATTTTCCTAGCTCTCAACTACTAGTCTATGTACTATACTTTTGCCTTCTACATTCTTCTACCATTTGTTTATAAACAAGTGCAGCCCCAAACATTCATCTACTCAACACTTGGCACACCACAATGGCTCACCACGGGCATCCTCCACCTCCACCAGACCCTTTTGCACCCCCACCGCCAGGGCATCCGGCACCACCTCCGCCAGACCCCTTTGCTCCACCACCGCCAGGGCATCCGGCACCACCTCCACCAGACCCCTTTGCACCACCTATGTTTGGGCAGCCTCCACCGCCAGCACCACCTATTCCGCACAATCCGCCACCACCTCAATTTGGGCAGCCTCCACCTCCTCAAGGTCCAGGAGGACCTCCTCCACCACCCCCATATTAGCCTATAGCATAAAAATTTGATTAGATTCTTATAGAATTGTAACAATAAATAAGAGAGTAGATATTGTTATGTTGAATGTTGGAAGTGGATGGTAATAATCTTTATGTTACAATAAATGAGTTAGTGGTTGTTGCTCACAAATTTCTCACACCCAAATTCAAAATATAAGAACTAATGACAACCAACTTATCATTTTGTATTGGTTTCTAGACTTGCTTTGTATCATGTGTTGTTTGGAACATAACCAACCCTGATGGAAGTCCGTTTTTAAAAGTGAATTTTTTTTTAATTTCCTGCCTGTTTAAACTATTAATTGGAATACTTAATTCACTTGTGTAACCTATCCAAATATCAAGAAATTATTAAAATATTTCTTTTACATAATAAATTATATTGTTATGGGATATATTCATCCTTTACATAAACCTAACTAAAACACATAAAAAAAATGAAATTTCAACCCAAAATACTTTTTTTTACTTTTAAATTTTACTATTTCAACAGGAATTTCAGTTAATTTTGTATGAATTTTTAAATATATTTTAAGATAATTTCTTTTTCACATGAGTGAAAATAATTTAATGTTTTTATGGATTTCCATGAAAAAATAATTGATGGAATTTTTTTTTTGAAAATCCTTCAGAAAATTAAAACAAAGTTCGTGTTCACTGTTCACCTACAAATTTGTTTTTCTTGAAGTATCCTTCAGTAAGAATTTTCCAAAATAATTAATTAATATTTTCCAATTTCCTATTTGGGGCCTAATATTGCTTTGCAAAACCCATTGAACAAAAATGATATAATAACATTTTTCTCCTCTAACTTCATAAAAAAAAATTCATTTTAACTTTCTATTTAATTTTTATCACTTTTAACATACGAGCTTACATCTTTTGTTAAATCACCTCAAAATGTATAGAAAAATTGACATTTATTGTCAACTCTATTGACGTGGGCATACACGTGGATAACCATATAAATGAAATGTCAACATTTAATTAATTTTAAAATTTAAAAATATTAAAAATATTTTTATAACTTTTATATTATTTTAATCATTGTAATGATTTTTAATTTAAAAAATTTGAAAATTTTAAATTTTAAAAATTAATTAAATGCTAATGTGTCATCCACATAGTAATCCACTTGTATGCCATGTCGAAAAGTTAAAAAATGTTAACTTTTAATCAATTTTGAGTTGATTTGATAAAAAATAATTTTAAGAGCTAAAAATATTAAAATTTAAATGAATGATTAAAATAATTTTTTATATAACGGAGGAAAAATAAATTTTATGCCAAAAAAATTCCTTTTAATCAAAAAGAAAAAAGGAATATTGTTCTTTTTCTTTCCAACAAGAAAACAAAAACATAAAAGACAGTGCACCTACTATATGAGTCAAAATTTTATGTAATAAAATTTCTAAAAATGATAGAATTATTAAGTATAATTTTGTTGAAATAATAAAGTTTAGTTATTAACATTTATAAGGTTTTGGGTTTAAAACCTAATGCAAATATTTTTTAGATTTTCTATAAAAGAAAAATTAACCTTCAAAATAATAAGTATTGCTTTGTAAAAATAAGAGACGTTTCATAAATTTACCACTAGGTTAGATCCCGATTGAAGGGTAACACAAACTCAGTAAGAATCTTAAATATTAGTGCAAACAAAGTAATTTTTGAATCAATTAAAGACTGTCACAAGTCAAATCGAAATTACCGTAAGTTTAAAATGATGACATCATATACTATGTTGTAATTATTTTCTCTACTTAATTTAGATCAATTAAAAGATACATAATAAAATTTACATTATCACTAATTAAACTAAAATGATTAAGTGATATTATTATATTATTATTTTAGAGTAGATAAAATAGTTTAATATTCAGTAAATCACTCAATTGAAAAGTTTACATTTAATAAGTACTTTCTTTTACTCAAGTAATTGGAACTATAAAAAAGGGTTACCTCCAACCCATTCAACACATATTCAAAAGTTCTTTTAAGAAGTCTTTAAAGAAATTCAAGAGCTTGAAGAAATTTTGACGAGCACCATATCAGTTATAAAGGAAAATCGTTCTAACACCCTGTTACCTGACCCAATCGCCAGGTCCGAGTTGCAAGGTGCTACATTCGTTGCTGGACCAACTATAATTACATTCAATCACAGATCGTTAAACATTCAAATATAGCTAGAACATGAGTATCAAACGATACATAATCGTTACAGGGTCTTATACGAACTTATGAAAGCTTTTCTAATCACCCAATGCCGAAATAAGGCCAAACTGTAAAAAAAATTTAAGATTTTCAGTTGATGTTCCGACATTGAGGGTTCCTCGTCACGGTGCAACTCTCTATTTGATGCTCGCCATGACCCTGAATCATGACGTTGCCACATGGCTTTGTGCTTGCAACTTCAAAGGTTTTTCATCGTGACGTGATTCACTGTTTTCACAAGAGTCAACTTGGTACTAGTTTAGGAGACCTAAAATCATATTTAAAAATTTTCCATTCTACTATACCATGTTTGGGAATATGTCCATATTATAGTAAACATGTAACTGTTTTCTAATATTTGAATAATGAATAAATAAATAAAGTTAATTTTATATTTCAATGTTATATATTTTGTGTTTCTGTCTTTCATGTTTTGCATACATAGAAAAATTGTGACTAGTAAATATTAGCTCATTGATTGTCTAAGTTCAAATTGATGATAAGTGCCATTGTAAGAACGTTTACATTATGAGAAATACAACTTACTTCAGTAGATAACCTAAACGAGTCCATAATACCGTAAAAGAATCAAAGTGAGCGTTTGATTCAAATACTCAGAAGGATTATTATGTCATCTAAAATTTTAATTAGGGAGATAACTAGTCTTGACTATCAGAGTAGTTGGTTCCACGGGTATAGACATAGATGTATTCATTGAAAAAATGATACATTGGACTGGACCCAAGATGAATTAATCTTGGATCCGTTTGTGAATTAATTCACTTGTAACATCTATGGTGTGATTTACCTAAATCCAAAGTTAGCTGCTGACCATGCATATATAACTCATGTGCTTTGATATAAGTGGAGGCTTATTCTCTAAAGATGATCGAGCACATAGTCAGTATGTTGGGTACATGACTTGTGTATGTCGTAGATTTACTAGCAACAATGGAATTCATAGCGCGATTAAAGAGTTAACTGTATCCTCTCATTGACATTATGTGGATTGATAAATATGGAACATGGCTACGAGTTGCTTGTTCTCGAACAAACAATTTATCATAGTCATTTGTTGACAGTGATCATATTAATCATTATGAAGAAACAATGGTGATAATAAGATAAAATAGAATTGTATTGAGTGAACAAATTTAACTCAAAGAAATCAAGGATATTATATAAGGGTAACACATACATGACGAGGTCATTGGAGAAAACAGTTGGATGAATTGTTTTCATAAAGAGTATACAATAAGGAGTTTTCAGTCTTGGTACTTCTTGTGGATTGACTCAATGTTTAAGTAAATTACGAAATATCGAAACGATACCGTCGAAACCAACCCTTTATTTTTTATTATTTAAAATAAAAAAAAAAGCGGGGGAATCGACTTTTTGAAAATGGAAATATGGAGTCGCCACCGATCTCTTTATTTTGGTGTGATCAGATCACTTAAGAATTTGGTTATTTTAATAAAACATTTTCGGTTTACTAAAATACCGATTATGGTCTACGAAAATTTTAGAAAACGGGCTCGGGAATCGGTTACGTATGAGGAAGGGTTAGCACCCTCACTACGCCCAAAATTGGTACCAAAGCGATTAAATACTGTCCTTATGTCTAAAATGTTTTTGAAATGTGGTTCCCTTTTTTAATAACATTTGAATAACCCGAGTTGATTGTCAAAAATCTTCTTGTTTCGACAACCAAAAATTTATAATTTGAAAATCACAAAAGGATGCTCAACTATTTAGTCCAACGAAAAATCGAAACCCAGCACAGTAGGGTATGATTCCTCGAATTTCCAAACATTGACTATTGCCTTACCTTATAAAATACGTGTGAAATTCCGAGGAGATATCGATTATTTTGGACAAATGAAAAAGCGCAGCCCAGCACGATAGAGCTCGATTCTCAAATCGCCAAACATCGAACATCGCCTTCATTTTGAAAGATTTTAGAAAATGTGAGTGAAATTCCGAAGGGATCTTCAATTGCTTCGGACCAATGAAAAAGCGCAACCCAGCACGGTAGGGCACGATTCTCAAATTGCCAAACATTGAACATCATCTTCATTTTTAAGTGTTTTATAAACATGAGTGAGAATGTAAAGGAATGTTCGATCATTTTGAGAAAACGAGAAATCACAACCCAGCATGATAGGGCATGATTCTCGAATTGTCAAATGCCGAATATTGCCTTCGTTTTAAATAATTTTTAGAAGATATGAATGAAATCTTGAAGGGATATTTGATTATTTTAAACAATCGAAATTGCAACCCAACACGTTAGGGCACGATTCCACAAATTGCCAAATATCACGTATCGCCTTCGTTTAAGGGATTTTAAAAGACATGAGTGAAATTTTGAAGTGATATTCGATTATTTTGAGCAAACGCGAAATTGCAACCCAACACGTTAGGACACGATTCCGCGAATTGTCAAATATCAAATCTCGTCTTCGTTTTAAAGAATTTTTGAATGAATAACTCGAAATAAGACGAAATTAATCGTAAAAACTTGGATTTTATAGAACCGCATCTCAAAAACCAAGTGGAAAACGATGATATGAGGTAATAGGTGTACACATAAAATACGACAATAGAAGAGTGGAAGCAATACGATTTATTTGACCAACTAACAAACACTTACAACTAAGCACAATTAGCTTGGAAATATAACTCAATCTCAATCATGCATGGAGAATAATTAACATGGCAATATAAAATAATGAACAAATAAATAATGCCACGATAACATGCATGGGAAATAATTTATATACAATACAATAAAGAAAATAATACTACAACAATACAACACCACAAAACAATACATAAAAATGTGCTAAAATGACGTATATAGCATGATATAAAATAATTAACATAAGATGTAAAAAGAGGAACAACATAGCAATTAGAAGCCCATGTGGTATAAAGTGATTTTAAAAATAGTGACGAATAAATGAACACATAATATATAGGTTGACCAATTTGCATAAAAAGTAAGGATATATAATTATTGAAATAGATATTATAGAGTAGAAATTTGAATCAAATTGCATGTAAAATGTTTTATACACAAATGCATTTAAAATCGACAATGTACGTGATAATAATGTATATAATATGAAAGAATAATAAAGATATGTGACAAGTTATAATACACTAAATAGATTTATAAAACATATATACATAAGTTTATTATAAAAGGAACATGAGATTAATAATAAGATACATATAAATTTTAAAATAGTCCAAAAAATCATACACATGCCCTTATATCGAAATGTTTAAGTAAGAGGCTATATAAAACACAAAAGCAATATAATATCAAGAATCATTCAAAATAATAATTTTATAATCACAAAGAGGAAGCTTCCAAAATAATTTCATATATATGTATAGAGAAAATACTTGGTAAATCATAAAGCAAAAAGTGTTTTGGAATAGAAACATCTATGAAAGTAGTAAGCGTATTAATATATATATATAAATTTAAAAGTGGGTGCATGTAAATTCATATAAAAATGCTAATATGTATAGGCCTAATAATGTAAGTAAATCAAATATATACTATTATAGCTAAGTATAAAAATAATTTATATGGAACATATATACAAAACACGTTATCATAGCAAAAATATACATTAAAATACATGGTTCTAATAGTATATAGATCACGTATAGATAACGATAAAATACATATAATAATAAATTAAAAATATATTATATAAGATTATATATTAAAAGACGAGGATAAATTTAAAAGAAACTATATCGTAAAATAATATAGAATTAATAATATGCATAGAATAAAATAATCTTACTATAAAGTACGTGTATATATATATATATATAATAATTTGAAAGATGTATTATGTAGGATTATGCAATAAAATATGAAAGTAAATTTAAAGAAAATTATATGTGAAAAATAATATAAGATTAATAATATGCATAAAATAAAATTAACCTTATTATAAAGTATGTATATATGTATATAAAGGGACATCTTTAACAAACAAATTTAAAAGAAAATAAGCAAATAGATATATAGTTACATATATAGATATATATACATATATACGAATGACGGTAATGAATAATGAACTAAGACCATGTAAAACTTAATAAAAAGAATAAAATGGTTTCAAAGGATAAAAAAAACTACTGAAAATAATAAATAAAAGAAACTCAATTGAAACAAAAATGAAATTAAAAGGACAATTAATAAATAAAATAGGTTACTGAAATTAGAAGGAGGACTAAAGCTTGACACGCGCGAACGCATAGGGACTAAAACTGGTAATATACCAGATCCCAAGGTGCTACATTTAAACGCGGATCCGATTGCAAATAAACATAAATCATCAGTCCAAATTAAAAAGCTCAGGAAGTCTCGAATGAACTCAATCAGAGGCTAATATAAAAGGAGGGACTAAAAGCACAAATTTCCCTTTACCACGGCCAACGCGCGGGTCATGAGGGTGTTGGATCGGGTCATCAGGCTTGGTTTTAAAACGGTGTCGTTTGAGACCATTATAATTGGTCCAAACGGTGTCGTTTTTAGTCCCTTAAAACCCTTGACCGAACCTCTTATTCAGTTGAACCCCTACCTCTTTCTTCCTGTTTTACCAAACCCTAAACTCCCCTTTTTTGTTTGAATCTCAAGAGGCCTTAGCCACCACTTGATCGCCGAACGGCGATTGACGGAGGGAGACTTGTTCGCTCACTAACCCCCCTTGGGCCCTTGCTTTAAGGACTACTGATTTCAGGCCTTACACCTCGCCCCGACTTCGATTAAAGCGAAGAAGACGAAGATTCCGGCAGTTCGTTCGTAGAGGTAATCCCTTTACTCCCTTTCTACGCTCGAAATGACCGTATATGTAACCAAACAAAAAGAAAAGAAGATGAAAACCAACGGGAAAGAAGGGCCAAAGCCGAATAATCACCTTTGCAAAGTTTTGATTTCTTTTCTTTGTATTAAGTATACAAAAATGTGCGTATGTTGCGTAAAAAACTCACCTAGACTATTACATGGCCTTTATAGCCGAAAAAAATGAAAATGCTATTTTTCTTCTTCCCTATTCGCTACTGCTCTGTGTGTCTTTTTCGCAGGTACGGAGTCTGCTGGCATCGTACGGAGGTGGGGGCGTGGCGTACGAGGGCTGTGCGCTGGTGCTGTTGGAGGCGTTGTCTGGCGCAACGTGGTTTGGCCGCTAGTGAGAGCTGCGGTGCAAGGAGACCCTTGCCCCAGGGTTTGCCAAAATTGGGCTCAGTTTCTGGGCCATTTGGGGTATTGAGCTATGTCATTTTGTAAATGGACTTGTAATTTGGGTCTTGAAACATTGGGGTTAATTTGGTTTGATTTTGGGTTGTAATTGGACAGATAATGGACTATTGATATCTAGATTTTTATATTATTTATTGTTTTTATTCGGGCCGGGTAAATTTGGCCCACTACAGATACTTCTAGACATAATTGCAATTACTAGAGCCTAATTGTACATGTCTGATTGGTTCTTCCGCTAGCTCAACAAAAGCCAGATCAAACTACATTTGAATCAGAAGAAAATTCTATGACTTTGAAAATAATTTAATTGAGTTGATGCCATGGAGTCTTTCATCCACCATTTTTGACACCACTAAAAAATGGGATATTACATTTACTGTCCTAGTGGACTATCTCTATTTTGTGTTGATTGTCCTAGCGGATTATCTCTTTTGTGTTTACTGTCCCATTGGACTATCTTTGTTTTGCGGATGCCATGGAGTCTTTCATCCATGGTCTTACACCAATCCACCATCTTGGTGTACTATAATATGATGTCATAGAGTCTTTCATCCATGGTCTTACTCATTATACCTAGATGCCATAACATCTTTCATCTATGGTCTTACACCGTATACCTTATACTTGTACCATGCTGCTATGACATCTTTCATCCATGGTCTTACGTTACGTACCTCATACTAGATTGTAATAGCATATTTCATTTATGATCTTACACCATATATCGTTATCACAGTGTCGCCCCGAAGGACTGTTCAATACTGCCGTCGTGGTAAACACCTTTCTATGGTTCTTATTTCTCAAATTCTCCTCCCATTACCTCCTTTATACCACCTAACAATGATGCTCGAACACCGCAGTGTTCCCTTCACAATGCCCCGAGCTTTGCCCATGGAGGTATCTAAAAGGTTCACTCCCCATTTCCTATCCTAATTTCACCTATCCCATTGAGGCTTTTCCCACAATTATGCAATGCATGCACATATATCATATTTCATGTTGATTTCACTTCTCGGGGCTTCGAGAATTACCTACACATGCGCACAAAACAAACAACCGTACGTTTAGTGATAAAGCTCGGTGGTACTTTCATGATTCTAGGTAATATAAAATAAAGTAACATTTATAACATGCTATGATATTTATAATCTCAATGCCTACTAATACATATTCATATTGTAAGATAAGTATATAATTAATTATATATAAAGGTATACAATTATCAATGCAAACTAATTTAACTATCATAGAAAAGAATGATCAAATTCAATTACATATATCAAAAGCTATCTTAAGGCCTTTAGTTATCTACACCAATTAACAATTTAAAACATTCAAAAACCATTCATTATGAAATTCAATATCAAGTTCATTTCACATAAAAAATTCGTTTAACAAATCGCCCGCACCTCTTTGAGGAGTCTATTAACTCATTCATATTCATTTCAATATTATATTCTATTATTAATCAATTTAATTACCTTTTTAAGTTTTCCAATTTCAAATATAATGTTACATCTGATGGAACCCTAGTAAAACGGACTCGAATACATGAGTAAACTGCATCACACCAGATAGCTCGTATGAGCTTAAACTACAACACACTACGGCACAGAAGTGCAAAGTCTGAAGGAATCAAATGCGTAGTCATATGCTAATACACCCCTCCACCATACCATATTATACTCTATGATCCACTACAAATGCTAGATCCCAGTATAACCTGTAATGGTCTCCGTACAAACACATATCACATATAAGCGCGCATAAAAATCTATTGTCATGCCAATTGTATCCTAACATTTTTACTAAGTTTACGCGGGGCTCAATTATATATGTATTTTTTTTCATACATGTAATCATCTTACTCGCATATTCATACCTTGTATTCGGTCACATATGCATTTTTGTACCCTATACACTGTTCTATCACATATCAATTATTTTACAATTTAGTACATATATCGTTTCTCATTCGAATTCACAATCACAACCCCATTTCAAAATCAAACACACATATTTCATATTATAAGATATATTTCAATATAATTTTCACATCACATATCATAATTCGAATATCTCATATCATTTCCCATTTATTCATTTTAGTCTTCTATCTCGATGTTTTATATCAAATTCAATCGAAAAAATCCATATTATAATAATAGACTCACCTCAATGATTCAACAATCAATAAACATGCAAATAAAATCAAACAATTCTATCTCGAATGATAAAAGTACAACCCAAAGTTTCGAACGTCACTCTTCGACGAATTTTGCTTTTCTTTTCCCTCTCGGCTATTCGATATTGTCGTTAGCTACGGATAATTATAAAACATATCATACAATCAATTTCAAGCCAAATCAGAATCAAATAAGAAATCACAAAGACTTTGTAATTTATTCAATTTAGCCCCAAAAATTGGGACAAGCATAACTTTCAATTTAGGGCTTTGGATTAAAATTCGATTTCACCAAAACTCATTAGAGAGCCTCTATTTTCTATTCTTACCAACAATTCATGACAATTTTTCATTTTATCTAATTTGGTCCATAATGTACGAAACTAACAATTAAACTTTACAATCTAGTCCTTTTTATAAATTAAGCTTAACTTCTAACAACTTCACACCAATTTCATCTATTTCTCAACAATGGAAACTTTAAAAAACTTTAAAAATTTTACAAATTGATACATGAGCTAGCTAAATCAAGCTCCCATGACCTTAAATTTACAAAAAATTACAAGAAGAGGACTTGATTGCATACTAATTTGTAGCCGAAAGCTTGACGAAACTTATGGTTTTCTTCTTCTTTTTTTCCTTGGTTTAATGGTGGAAGAAGTTGAATTAATGTTCATCTTTCCTTCCACCAAGCTATACGTTTAATTATAATAATTTTAATTACTAATCGTATTTAATGAGAAACCAATACCATCGTCCACTAATACTTGGTTAAGAATGGTTTATTAATCATTTTGGCCTCTTTGGGTAATTGTAATTTAAGTTTTCAAGCCTTTTTCTAATTAAAAATAGATAGCAATTAGAATTTTACAATTTAGTCACTAAGCCTTAATTAAACATAAGTTTGGCTAAATTGACTATCCAAATTTTAATTCATCTATCGGGTCGTTACAATCATCTTTTCCATTTTTTATGAAAGTCGCCTTTTGATGTAATTCAAATGATAGAAAAGAGGCTAAACTTGTTTTTTGAAGGCCCTTGAAATGGGATCATCCTTCCATCTATGATCAAGTCTAGATGACCCTTGGGAAGATCTAATTCGATTGCGCTCACAAAGGAGATAAAACCTATTTTCAAAATCAAGTCTCGTCAACCCTTGAAGCAAACTCAACCATCTAAGTTCAAGTCTCAAAAACCCTTGGATTGAAACTCTCTCCAAATCTATTTTCAAAATCAAGTCTCGATGAATCTTGAAACATACACCATTAATTCAAGATCAAGTCTCAAAGACACTTGAATCCAATTAAATCAAATTCTCAAGCAAGCACTCTCCAGATCAAGTTTCAACTATCCTTGAAGCGACTAGTATCCTTTTTAATATCAAGTGTAAATGACCCTTGGGTTAAAAATCAACCAAAGAGAAAAATCAAATGAGTTTTCTTTGTAATTGGAAAATCCAAAAATTATATTTCTTTTCAAAGTTTATAAATAAAATTTAACTCCAAGTTTTGTATGTACAATTAGTATAGATTGCAAACTCATACTTTCAAAATAATTGTTTGTATTTAATATGCTAGGAGTTTTTAAATTTAAAATTTAGTCCTTATACTTTAAATTAAAAAAGTAAAATTTGTGCTTTTTTTTAATTTAAAAATCTTGGTCATGTTAACTTCCATCCAAATTTGATCCAATTTTGGCCATAGTTGTTCGCATATTATAAAAAGTGGCAAAATAACCTTTTTTAGTATTCATTAAAAATTTTATCTTTTAATAAAAATTGCAATTTTTTAAGATACAAAATTATTAAAAATAAAAAAACTCTTTAAAATTCATAAATTAAGAATAAAAATATCTTAAAATTATAAAAATATAAAAAATTAAAAAAATTATTTACTCCTTAAATGCATTTGTTTGGATCGTATTAAATAAGATTTGAATAAATATTTCCTAATTTAAATCAATTCCGATTAAATTTAAATACACTATACAATTTTTCCCGTTTAAAATACAGTATTTAAAAATTTAAGATTTAATTATAATATATAAAATTTGTATAAATAAAATTAAAAAAAAGACGGTGCAGTTTTGCTGATGCTTTTTAATGATGGTATGATTGTTTGATCTACTTGCCTTCAAAACTTTTACCTTTCAAGAGGTATGGGTAGAATTAGTGAAACCATGATGATGAATGTTACATAAGTTTGTACTTAAATTTCAAACAGCCATGATGCTGCCAGGAAAATGTTTTTGATTGTATGATATAAAAAGACAAAATTTAAAAGGTGTTTGGTAGGTAAGCAAGATGGGCAAAATTTTATAAAGTCAATCAATTCATCTAGCTTTCTCTTAATATAAAAAGTAGAGAAAATTTAGAGATTATAGATCCGTGTTTGTTTTGAAATGTTAAATATAAAATTGGTTGGAAAACAAAACCTCTATCCTTGGAAAATATCTGGAACACTTGCACACCTGTAATTCACCCTTTCATTTCTTTGTGGCTAAGTAATTTCCTTTCCCCTCCGTCAGTCATCCAACTATCAGTCTCAAATCATTTTATTACATCTCTACTCTCCATTTATATATATATATATATATATCACCAAATCCCCTTATCTCTAAAATCTAAATCCTGCCAATTGATGGAGTTTCGTAGGCACCCGCCCTCCCCACCACCTCCAGACCCTTTTGCACCACCACCACCACCACCGCCATCACGACAAGATCCTTTTGCACCACCACCACCGCACTTATATGGTGCACCCCCACCACCTCCGCCTTACTATGCTGCACCTCCTCCTCCCGCACCCCCTCATCATCACCATCCACCGGGTCCACCGCCACCGCCTCATGCTTTTTCACCACCTCCTGGACCTCCTCCACCACCTTATTTTGATCCATATAGACCACCACCGCCTTGGAATCGCCCTCCTCCACCATACTAGCTAGCTATAAATAATTGCCTTGGGAGTTTTATATTTCAGCAGTGTACGAGCTTTATCTCCCCATGAGGCAATTAAAGGTTATGTAGGTTTTTTTTACCCTTCTTCCTTTTCCCCCCTCTGTCTGTAATTTTCCTTGTTTTTAATAGCCTTAAGAAATTTATTTCTAATTATATATGTGCTGCCTTGAGGAAAGACGATGCTATTATGTTTTTCGCCCCCAAAAAACCGGTAGTAGATTGGATAACAAATTATGCAGTAAAATAGATAATGTTCAACAATAAGAAGATCCAATTGAGCAGGTGGAAGAGCCCATTTTTTATGCATTTCCAGTACAATCATTTGTTTGCCTCTGCTTCACTCGTATTGTGGTTTTCTCAAGGTACAAATCTTGATAAAGTTGATAAAATCAACAAGTTTAGAATTAACAAAAATAGATTAAGATGATATATGAAACCAAATGGAACTGTGGAAAATAGAGTAGGCTGTCCAATTGAATCCATGAAGAGATCTTCAATGAATTCAATTGAAGACTATAGTCAATCATCTAAGATAAATTCTTGGCAAATTAAAGTTAGAACATTAGCTTGAATAATTGATAAGAATCAAACCAACATAGTTAAGCGTTTAAGCGTGACAAGAAAGTGGGTACCTTTTTACAGTATGTAAACATAACATAGATGAGTTGTTTATGAATTCGATTTTCTTATTTATCCGGAGTCTACCTTAGTGATAAATATTTATCCTGTTTAATAACTACAGCAAGTGATTTAATTTATCAGATCACGCTGACAATTTTTCGCACCTTTTATCTTGAAGAGTGGATGCTGTTACTATTGAATTGACTCCTTGTGAATTTAATAAGTAAAATAATCATATAAAAAGTTTTACTATTAATATGTACTTATATAATAATATTTCTTACAAGAACAAATTAAAAGCTTAAGTTTCTCAGTACATTAGCATATCTCTCAATTAAATAGATTATTTTGAGATTTACTAACATAAAAATCTATCAAATCCCACTAAAACAAAAAATAAGATAAGCTAAAAATAAATTAATAACAAGTAATGCAAATATTGACTTTAGGCAGTTAAGTAATCAAAGTTTTAGTCCAATTCAATATTCACATTTTAAGGGATTAGATGGGTTGATTCAATTCCATCTTTAAAATGTATTTTTTAAGTGATTTTTTAATTGATGGATTAAATATTGTTCAATAAATTGTTAATACTTTAGATAAGGAAATTGTCTTTACACACAATTTTGGTGGTGGTTAGGGAGTGTGCACTCTTTTGGCACTTGATTGCTATTTCTATTTCTATATTTCTCAATAACTTCTCATTTTTGACAAATTGTTGACCAAAGTTATATCATCAGGTGACCTCAACTCCCATTATCACTTTCTCATTAACTCAATAAAAACTTAGTTGTAGCAAAGAAACAAAAGATGGTAAAAAAATCATGTAAAAAGAGTTCATAAATGAATATAGTCTAAAGTCAACATCTTTATTATTAAGTTATTGTTGGATCTAGTGCTTTAAGTGTGATATATTTGTTAGTGAATTTGTATTTTTGTTAAACAGATTGGTTAATAAAATAATTCATGGATTATATTAATATAATTTGTATAATTGTTTTCATGTGATTTTTTGTGCATTAAAAAAAAAAAGAAATATTGGCTCACTGGTTGTTTAATATTTAAACTAATACTAAATGCTATTACATGGTTGAATCATAATACCTTAAGATAAATTATATTAATAGACGAACCTAAACATGTTCTTAGTTTAATTGGAAATGAGTAAATTGATTGAAAAATTAATATGCTGCTTATCAAGTTCAATTAGGAAGATGTATTGTCTTGGACAACGGTTCGGATGACTTTCAGAAAATAGAGACATATATGTGATTGACAGTACATCGGATTGGATCCCAGAAAAATAGATCTTGAATCTGTTTACGGATTTATTCACTTGTAACATTCAAAGTGTGACATACTTGAATCTTGAGTAGATGACGGATTACATATGCGTGACTCGTATACTTTGATATAAGTAAAAGTCTAAGTTCAAATAGATAAAGAATCGAAAGTTGGTGCGTTGGTTATACTACTTCTGTAGTATGTAGTGTCATTCATAACATTGTGTCATTCACAACATTGTAAGTCATAGCTTGAGATATAGATAAATGATATTTTCTCATTAGCATTACATGGTTAATAAAAAGTAAATGTAGCCACGGATCGTTCGTCTTTGTGATGAATGAATTGATTACTTTTTTATAGTAATTGGCTTTATATGAAAGAAGATATAATAGTTACCATGAGATAAAATATGATCATATTGGAAGAACAAATTTATTCCAAAGAGATTATGGATATTCTATGAGGGTAACACACTTATGACAATGTCATTGGACGAGCACTGATTAAGTTGCTTTCGTAATGATATGTCATTAGGGAGAGCTCATTCATGACAGTATAATGGAATGATTTCGTGATTAAATGAGTTTATAATTAATAGGCAAAAAGCTAGAATTTAATTAAAAATTATTTGAGCCCTAATCACATGTGTCCAATCGGTCCCTCCACTAGCTTGTTGAAGCCATAAATGAATTGAATGTTGAATCAAATGAACAAAAATAGATAGAAATGGTAAAAATGGAGAAATGAGAAACATTTGGAAATGAATGTAGGATTTTTCCAAAACGAACCTGAAAATGAATTTATGATTTTCGAATTAAATGAAATTCGAAAATGGAAATAAATCATTTAGTCATAGTGAATCTGTTGAATGTAGAAATATTAAATATATTTTCTCATAATTTTTTTTACGGTAAATTCGTCATTATTTTAATAGAATTGGGTTTAGAAAATTATTTAACTGGGAAATTAATTTGAGATGTTTATTTTGGGAAATAGAAAAATAAATATCGTATTAGATCAAATTATAAAATATTGGGTTAAAATTTTAGAAAATACTTGTAATTAGACCCGATATGGGAGAGGCCAAAAAGCCAGATATGGAAGTTCTTTTTTTCTATTTGAAATAGACTTCTACATATTAACTAGGTTTTCACCTCTTCTCTCTATAAATAGATGGCACTGGTAGGACTAAATACATAATTTTAAAATATTGTTACTCTGTCCGAAACTAGTGAGAATTTATTCTTTAAGTATTAAATCTATTTTCCGGAATAACAATTTTGTCGGTTTCTATTGAGAGAAGTTTTGCTTTCACACTGAAAGTAAATAAAACTATTTCTGGTTCAGTGTTTGATTTGAATTGGTTGACCCTACACACAAAGCAATTCGTGGTACGATAATAGTAGAGAAAGTCGTTCGATTGAAATCTGAGAACGACAAGGATCTGTCTAGCTGAAAACACAAGTGCGATTTCAATAAAGGGTTCATTGTTATAAATTTAAAAAATTAACTTAATTTTCAAAATTTTTATTTTCCGTTGTGCGAGAAAATCGTTTTCAAAATAATTTTTTTTCCAACAATCATCTCCCCTTTAATCTACACCACCGTTCTCCCCCTTTTTGTTTGACAAAATGGCAAACTATTAATCATTTGGACAGACTAAAATATCAGCTAGCAAGGTTGTCTCTTCGTCAGCCATGTTTTTGACAGCTTTAGCTTCAGCTCGCAGCTTACATAATGCCTCTGATTGAATTCAATGGAGGCTCGAAGGTCAGCAATTGTTTTAACCTTGAGGCCCTTGGGGATGGAATGAATGCTTGCGGCAGTGGGCACTCCCTGATCACCAATCTCTTTCTTTTTAGCTTTCTTAAACTCAAGATCTGAGACTTCTTTAGGTTCATTCACAGCATGTTTTCCCTCCAGCCACTTGTGGGAAAACTCAAGCTCTGGTGTAGTTTTCTCAAACTGTTCAGTGGGACGAACCAATCTTTGAAGCCCTTTAGTCATAAACTCTTACATGGACACATTTTACTCGAATCTGCCTGGAGTTTGAT
Organism: Gossypium arboreum; assembly: GCF_025698485.1. Lineage (NCBI taxonomy): Eukaryota > Viridiplantae > Streptophyta > Magnoliopsida > Malvales > Malvaceae > Gossypium > Gossypium arboreum. The sequence goes on from NC_069081.1 coordinate 12,849,962, forward strand.
ATCATAACTGGACCTTTAGGAAAACTAAATCCATAATTCGAACAAACTAGCGTATGGGCCTTGGTGTATGCATAATAAAACCACCACCTTGTGAGCAAGTGAAATTGAGAAATGCGATAGCCTTTAAAGGCAAAGATGCCTTGTAGGCAACTAGTCAATTAATCTTTAGTGCTTGTAAAGGCAAGTTCTACCTCTTCGTCTCCTTGAAAGGCTTACTGGATACGCGTTAGAATAATTAAAACATATTAATTATATACTTATATTTTATTCACTTGAAGAGGTTAAGGGAATGTGTTCTCCCTCACCTCGCAAAGCATGTCATGCGAGCCTTCTCTTATGTTGCATCGACTAAACAAAATAAACAAAACTATTTATTTCTTAGTTTCTCTTAGTGAGGTATACTTATCCTTATGAAACAAACATGAGTAGTTATTTATAATATGATAATTATATGATACTTTATCCTTCAGTGAGGCATATTCGAATATGAACTTGTTATTCACCTTGAGAATGTAATACCTCAAACTTAGCTTGAAAGTTCAGTTGGATCTGGAGCATTATAGTGGTCGTAGGAGTGACTTGTTCAATCCATTGTTTATTTATTATACATACCATCATAAATTTTAAACATTTAAGTAGAGTTGTCAATGGGTCGAGCCAGGTTAGGCCAAGCCTTGGCTCCAAAAAGTTTTTCATGCCCCAACTCATTTCAAGCTGGGCTGACTCGCTTACAAAGCTAATTTTACTGTTTAAAAAATAATAAAATATTGAAAAAAATATATTTATAATTGATATTTTATATATTTTATAATTAAATTTAAATTTTAAAAATATTTTTTTATTTTTTAAATTGAATTTGGGCCAAGTTGACTTGAGGTACAAAAATCCTTGTCCAAGCTCGACCTAAGTCGGGTCGGGCCTATCGAACTTGTAATGGCTTGATTTTTAATGGTATCGTAAAATGCAGTTCGGAGTTCCATTTCGTAAACCAAGTACAAAAATGTAAAATAAGAACATTTAAAGAGTTAATATAAAAATAAGAATAATAAAATACTCATCAATAGACTCCACCAATAAAAATCCATCCAATAAATCCAAAATTAACAAAAAACAGAGAGAGTGAAAGGTAAGTGGAGATTTTTCGATAAAAGAAGCTAAAGGGTGAGAAGGGAATTTTATTTAATAATCGGTGAGTGATTTTTTATTATATTTTAGATTTTATAATTTTTGAATATTTTATATTTTATATTTTAAATGTAAAAGTATGTCCAAAATAAATTTGAAGTTTAAAATGTTTTGATTGGTTAGTACAATTCAATTAAGTTTTTAGCAAAATAATAAGTAGTTAAAATTTTTACATTTTCTAATAGTATTCATGTATTGCACTAGTGTGACTGGAAATGAGCCAATGTGATCGGTATGGACTGAAATTTTTACTAGTACAAAAAAAGGTATTGCTTGTTTCGCTTTAAAATTGAAATGATGCGCACTAATCGACAAAATTAGAATTAGTGCGAAACTAAATAACATAGTGAAAAAATGAAGACGTTATATCTATAGTATATCTATGTATGATGTTATAGATTATAAATTAAAAATATAAATGTATATGCAAATACACATGTCTGATTTTAAAAAATCAGACATCTACAAAATAGGAAAAGTATATTAATCAAATATATAAGGACATTTATGAACTAATTATTTTATATTATCAGTTTTAGGTCTAGTACTTTATCATTATTAAAATTATCATCGTAGATAAAAAATACAATTACATTTTTATTAATATAAAAAAGTACATAAAATTAATAAAATAAGTTTTCACAGCCTGAACACGCGAGAAAAACATTTGGTACAGAAGGATCTGGTTGAAAAAAAAAACAGAACTTGCTCTTTTATGTTGGGAGCTGCATTCTGTGATGGGGTCTTTTAAAATGATCCATGAACATGTGTCCCATCTAACATTCTCTCCCTAGCCATTATTGCCTGCAAATTACCATACATGCATTCCAATTAACCATCCAAGTCTAGGAATACTAATAATAATTAAATATACATATTTGGAATGGAAATCTGAATAACATAAAATTATAGTAAAATGGTTGTGAAGAAGAACCTGATTTTTCCAATTTGTGAAAATGGATACTAAAGCAAGGAGGATTCCTTGTACGGTGGATCCACACAACATTCCAAGCCAAAGACCTTCCCCTCTCCAATGCAAAACAAATGCACCTAATACTCCCATTGGTATTCCAACAACATAATATGCCCCAAGATTTGCATAAGCACCAATATGCTGCCACCCAATTCCTCTCACAATGCCTGCCATTTCAATCATCGATTTAGTCTGGTATTACCTTAACACCCCCCCCCCCCCCTTTTCCAAGCAATTGTGAACTACACATTTGTTGGGAACTGACCAGCAAGTACCACGTGTAAGCTGTCCATGATAATTGATAGGCACATTAGGGGAACCATTTTTGCCACATTATTGACTACTTCCTTGTCATCACTGTATGCATATCCGAATATGTGTCGGCAACAGAAAAGACTTACGCTTGCAATTACTGCTTCTGTAAGTGTAACAAGCATCACAACAACGGTAGAAATTTGTGCTGCTTCTGGATTTCCGCCACCTAACTCATTCGATACCCTAGTGCTGCACAATATTGTAGGATGGGGAAATTATTTTTATCTATAAACATATAATTTTAACTGAAAAGATATAAGGTCAAATAACCTTGCAGCAACACTAATCCCAAATGGTATGTAGTAATGTAGAGACGAACTTGTAAAGCTGCAGATTCAAAAACAAATGGATATTGAAGTTGAATGCAGTAACCAAGAATATAATTGAATATGTATACACTTAATAATCATACCATATAGAGATAACTGATGTTTGGAGCTCTGCATCGGGTAGGAGCGCGGAAAGGAGTATAAGAATCTCAAAAGACCACCATTCAAGACTAGTTGTAACAAAGAAACAAGAGTATATCATTGTTATTAGGGGAACCAAAACAAAATCGCCATTAGTTGGGCCAAAAGGAATAACTTACCAAAGCATTACAGCAGAAGGAATTCCAAAGCGAAAGAAATGCTTGACACTCGAGAACACATCCTTGAGGATGAAACAACGAGTTTTCTTACAGGAGGCTGAGTATCTCATGTAGAAACCAAGCAAGATTACATTTAACCAATAAGACAAGCCAATGGACAGTGCTGCTTCCGTATTTTCTAACCCGGATTTGAATACCAAAACCCAACAAACAGGAACATGGAAGCATAGAGTTGCGAGTGAAACGAAGAGCATTGGAAGAATCAAGCTCTGGGTATGGAAATATCGAACTTGAGATTGAAGAATGGAGTAGGGGAATAACGCAGGAATAAGCCATATCCCGTATCTCCAAGCCACCTTCGCAATTTCAGGGTCTTGCCCCGTTAGCACTAATAGCTTGTCCATGAATACCCACAGCAGGCACACCGGAAGACAAATTGGAATTAGACACATTATTGCGCAATAAGTATAACTTCCAAACTTTTGATATTGCTTTGCTCCGTAAGCTTGACCGCATAAGGTTTCCATGGCACCAGCAAATCCCGACTTCAATTCTCAGCAGATAAATAACCGGTGTTAATTAGCATTAGGTCCACATTACTACTTTTTCAAACTATTGGAATCCAACAAATGGTCGAATTAATTAGATTGTGATTCAAAATAAATTAATTATTAAAAATATTTAAACATTTAAAATTTTACAAAAATATTTTAACATTTAATTCAAACAAATTTTAATCTAACTCAACCGGTTCAGATTAAATCACAAATGACTAAATTTTTTTCTCTCTAACTGAGAAAGTGTTCAAACTGTTATCTCTTCTCATTGTTTCCTAGGGTAGGATGAAATTATTATTTTTGAAAAGATTTGGGTTGTACCTTACCCATTTTCTAACTTCACTGTTGATATGAAAATTAAGATTTGTTTAAACTTGTAATTAAAACTTTCGTTTAATATCTACATGAGTTTAAATTCCATCATCACCTTCCTTTTCCTTTCAATTTTGTAATGTTAAATAATTTTAACTTGATAACTATGCTTAAAAGTTATTAAAACATATTCAAATTTTGATACTTGATAAAATAAATAAAAAATTGAGAGGATGAAAATATAAATTTTTTTTCAAAAGTGTGCTTTTGTAAGAAAGATAAAACAAATGAAAGAAAATAATAATTTTTCCTCCATTACTTGATAGAATTGAAAAAAAAGATATATAACACGTTTAAAAATGTATACTTTTGAATTAATATACACATCTTTCTCATTTTCTTTCATCAAATCTTTTCAATTTAGAAAAATTAACTTATATGTATTATAATAAAAATAATTATCTCTCCTATTTTATTTTTTCTCACTTTTCTTCCTAATCAACCACCTTCAAAATTTATCTTCTTTTCACTTTTTCACTCCCTCTTTCCATCCTTTCACATTTAATTTTCATCTAACCAAACACACACTAAAACCCAACTTGAGCTGTAGCGGATATCAACATCAACTTATCTATATATTAAATTAGTAAGGTTTAAAGTAATATTCGGAATTAAAAAAAGTGGAAGGAAGTAAGATTTACTAGGAGGCTAAAGCCAGTGACATTGCAGAAAGAGGTGGCGATTGCAACAGCAGAGAGTGAGAGTTGACCAAGGTGACCTGCCATCATCACTGACACAGCCTGAAGAAGGTATTGCGACACTGCCACCGCCATGAAAGGAACTGCAACCGAGCTCACTTTCTTAAACTCTTCCAGGAACAACCCCCATCTCCTCCCTTCCCTCTTCCCCAGCAACAGTTCATCCATTTCTTTCTTCTCTTTACTTTCCTCTACCTTGTAACTCCAAATTTTTTATAAGCACTGTATTAATTAAAACATCCAGTTGCTTCTATCATTGTGTTTTTAGTCGTCATCTAGTAGAAATGATAGCATAAGCTAAAACCACCAAAAGGTGCAAAACAACAAAACCAAACAAATACAAACGGTAAAGCAAATTGGTTGTTGCCCCTAAAACCACAATACTGACTACTGACTCATTAAATTTTGTTCAATTTGCACCCATTGTAATATGATTATTTATATTAATTAAAACTACCAAATTTCTTCTGTAATTGTTAATTCTTTACAGAATTATCTTGTTCAGCCCGTGAGAGTGAGATGGAAGTGATACAGCCTGAAAAGTATATATTTATTTGCTAAAATTTACTTCGCTTGTTGAAAAATTATTTCCATAATAAATTAATGAATCAATTGATTTTTTTTATACAATCATGATGATATCCATTATCGGTTCCAAACTTAGATTTTAAATTAATTTTAGTAATATAAATGGTAATTAAGGGTATGTCATAATCTTCTTGATAATATTTCCGTTTAAGCTGTTAGTGTCACAACACAACTTGACACTAACTCAAAATTGAATATAACATCTTGTTAAATAATTATAGTACATTTAGTATACTTAATTATGTATTTACGTGTTTAAATTTCTTTTTACTAACAATTTAATCTAATTTTTTCAATAAAATATTGTACATATTGTATGTGTTATTATTAATTAATTTCAAACCTCACGTTTTTATTGTTTATCATATGTTATATTCAAATGCACACATGTATTCTAAGTACATTTAGTATTTTTAATATAATGTATTTACGTGTTTAATTTTTTTACTAACAATTAAATCTAAATTTTTTAAACAAAATATTGTACATATTACACGTGTTATTATTAATTTATTTCAAACCTTACATTTTAATTATTTATTGTATGTTATATTCAAATGTACACAAGTATTCTAAATATATGATTTTCACACACATATGCATGTGATAGGTGTACTGATTTTAATTATGTGGCATGATTCGAGTGGAAGTAATAGACGTTGATATTGAAATACCAAAAGAATTTGATATAAACTATAAGCTGTCATGTCAGATCAATAAGAACAAAACTATATGCAGAAACGTACCTAAATCCATTGTTGGAGATTGCACAGAAAGTTTTGATCTTCTAAGAAAATAGTTTTTCTCTTTGTATAACCCTGTGATGGGGATGGAAGAGAAATACGAGATCTACCTATTTCTTGGGGACCAATACCTCTTTTAAATAACTGATTATTAAATCAGTTTTAGGTATTTATAATTTGGCCCCTCATTAAATTATAAATACCACTTATGGTATCTACACTTTATTTCCAAGACACTTTAATACCTATGATACTTATAACATAATTGGTCACTTAATTTTGTATCACACTTTATAATAACATTATACATTATACATATGTGCCCATAATTGAAGATTTTAATCCAACAATCTCCTACTTGGGCAACATATGTTTCCTGATAAATGTATAACCTTTTGAGCTCAAAATTTGCTATCATATAATAGGAATTCTATAACAATCTCGTCCATCAACTATATCCATTTAGGATCAAAGCAGTCTTTGTCTTATTAATCATGACTAAACTCATCAATGGTCACATATACAAATATAGTCAAATGACATAGATCAATCATGGCCGCGTAGCATGGAAATTACATGCAATGTGAACCAAACATGCTTATTTTCAACCGGTTCTTCTTAAATTCAAGTGAGGTCAATATCAAATAAACCGAATACTTCATTTCTAATTAGAAAATAACCAAATACATAAATGTCTGAAAACAAACATAAAGCAAATAAAATACAAGCTCCCACTAAACCGTGACGTCCTCAAATAATGTAACACTCATATAAGTAGTGTGCTCATGAAAGACCTTGGGTGGTAAACTTTTTGTGAGTGGATCCGCTATCATGGAGTTTGTCCCAATGTGCTCTATGAATATTTGTCTAATTTGCACTCTTTCTTTCACAATTAGTAAGTCAATGTGCTTTAACTTAGATGAGCTCATATTGTTGTTGGAATACAATACCTCTAACTTATTGTCACAAAATAATTTGAGTGGTCTTTCTACATTCTCCAAAATGTGCAGCCTAGTGACAAAGTACCGTAGCCATATTCCATGGTTTGATTCCCCGTAGCATGTTACAACTCTGCTCCCATAGTGGAAAAAGCTGCAAGTGTCTGTTTGACACTTTTCCAGGATATAACTTCTCTAGTTAATAGATAAGTATAGCTAGATGTAGATTTCCTGCTATCATGGCACCTAACGAAATCAGAATCAGAATACCCTACGACCTCCAAATGATCTGATATCTTATAAGTGAGCATGTAATCTTTAGTTTTTTGAAGATACATCATAACCCTCTCGGTTACTATGGTTACTTAAATATCTGCCTAACATCCCAACAATGTATGCAATATTCGAACGCTTAAATACTTGAGCATACATTTGACTTCTAACAACTAATACATAAGGAGTCTTTTGCATTTCCTGAATTTCAATGTTACTTTTAGGGCATTGAGTAGGACTAAATTTATTTTTTTTTAGCAACAGGAATGACACCTGATCTATTTATCCTCTGATGGATTAAGGGAATTTTTCACTAAAATACTATAAGTTATTTTGATTGTAAACTTACCATTGGTGGTCAAACTTGACCCAATTGCATCAGGACCTACTAGGTGGATCGGAGACAATATGCTTACAATATAAGAAAGAATATCATTATTTAAAAAACATCGCATATAATCCCAATTCTAGTCACCCTCTATAGTCACTACCTCTTGAAGAGTGATAGTTTCATCAATGAGGGAAGGAGTCTGACAATAATTAATAAGAGGACCCACCTCTGCTATAGAATTATCAATCCAAAATTTGATAAGATTCTTATCTCTAATCGACCAAAGTAGAATTTGACACAAAATGGGCCAAACCTTAGCAAGCGATCTCCACACAAAGAAACACTTCTTGAAATATCCTCTAGACAATATTAAAAAATCTTGTACTTAGCTTTGAGTACCCTAACCCATAAAGCTTGCTTATCTGTAAGAAGATTGAAGCCCAACTTAATTACAAACGAATCATTCTATTTTTAAGCAAAAACAAATTATATTTTAAGTATTTATGCTGTGAGTAGAAATGGATGGGAAAATTCATGAGGAGATAGTTGTTTGTTTGAGATAAAAAGATTGACGCAATATTATTATGAGAGGAAAGGTAATGGCGCCGACGCATATTAAAAATGAAGGTTATAGATTTTGAGGCCATTGAAATTGGCACTCTTCTACGTTTTTTTTTTAATTTAATGTGAACACAAATTATCACAATTAAATACCTGTGGACCTCATTCAATTTGAATTTAGTTTTTGTTTTTTTTAATTTTAAATTTCCCAAAAGATTAGACTAATTATGATAAATTGCTTTTAAGGATAATTAAAATATAATTTAAATATACATACTCGTATGGTGAAAATAATTATGTAACAAATTTATTAAAATTGGCATAAAAATAAAATATAGTTTTGGTTAAAATGGTAAAATTAAAAAGTAATGTAATGTTTGAAAAGTCATTTAATAATTAAATTTAGGTGTAATTGCTTGTAAATTACACATGAGCAACATGTTTGGGTGACTATTGTAATTAGTAGGTCTCATTAAATTGAATATAATTGGAGTACCCTAATTTCACTTTCAATTCTTAGGAGAAGGTTGATAATTGTGTAATTACACAGTATTTACAAGCAATTACTTACCAATTAGGTTATGACTTCCCAAACACATTGTTGAGTTAAGTTAGAATCTTTTTATAAATATATTTATAAATTTTTTATACAATAATAAACTATTTTAATTTTAGGACATGTATTTTATTTTTAAAATATAATAATGTATTTATTATTGTATCCAAAATGCTTTTCTATTAGACATTTCACGTTCAAGTATTTCACGAAATTTTTACCTAATAGCAAATTAGGTTTGTAAAGGCAATGTTATAAATTCTATACTACTCTTTCATGGTCACGTATTTGTGTACCCTATCATAAGTGTTATAAATGTTGTTGAACAATTTATAAACTTTTTTTTATAAATGCTATTTTATAGATTATATTTTTTACCTAATTTAAGTAAAATTAATAGTAATCAAATGATTGTAAAAGGGCTACGAAGTTGGTTTGCTATTGAACAACCTAGCATTAGTTAAACACAATTTAAGTTTATAAAAGCAATTATAGCTATTGAAACCATTTTTTAAGTTTGAAAAAAATGGGGATCGACTTTAAAAAATGAATATGGAGTCGCCACAAATCCTTTTTGTTTAGGTGTGATCGGGTCACCTAATAAAATATTTTATTTTATTAAATGTCGATTTTGGCCTACGAAATTTGAGAAAACAGGTTCGGGAGTAGGTTACATACGAGGAAGGATTAGCACCCTCGTTATGCCCAGAATTGGTACCAAATTGATTAAACAATGTCCTTATGTCTAAAATTTTAAAAAAAATTGAAATACAATTTCTTTTAAAACATTTGAATAACTTGAATTGGATTTTAAGATTTACTTGTTCCAAAGAAATAAAATACCACATCCAACACGTTAGGACACGATATTTTAAGCCTCCCAAAACTGAGATCATCTCATGATTCCCAAAACACGCAACAAAATCTTAAAAGGGTATTCCGTTATTTGGCCAAACGGAAGAAAATCGAAATCCAGCACGTTAGGGCACGATTTCACGAATTTCTAAATACAAAACATTACCTTATTTTGAGGAGTTTCCAAATAAGTAATTATGAAATCGGCTCCAAATACTTTTGTTTGGTTTATTTCAGGGTAAAAAACAATCGGTGTTGGCAAAAATTTGGAATTTAAAATCATGATGCAACAAACATACAAGCATATTAAGCATGAAATAAAAGTACATGGCAATAATATTACATGAATGAACAATAAGAAAAACATAAAGGAACAAATTAAGGTTCATGCAATGGTAACATATTATATGTCGTATAAATACAAACATTAATAATCAAAAGCTAAGGAATTAGAAGTCAATTTACAAGAAATTTCAAGCAAAATACACTAAAGAAATATCAAGTTTTAAAATAAAATAAAATGAACCAAGGGAAAAATTTGAAAGCATCACTATACCAATAATACAAAAGTTTTAAAACAAATCATAGATATAAGAATTTAAAATAAGAAGGGAAAAATAATATATTAAATAGTAATATATAAACGAACTTTAAAATAAATATTATAAAGTAGATAATTTACATGAAAGTTTGAAGTAAACCAAGAAAATAAAAAAAATACATGAAATGGTAATGTGTAAATGAAATTTCTAAAATAAATAATGTATATATAAAAAAGGTAAGTGATATACAAAATACATGTCAATTTAAACAAATAATATACATGAGATGGAAAAAACCTTAATATAAATAAAATATATGAAAATATTAATAATATATGAAAGTGTTTGAAAAAATAAATATATTTATATATATATATATATCAAGGTACGAAAATAAATTTCATAAAATCCTAAAGTATAAAATTATAAAAATAATTTTAAAATCAACAAATCATGTAATAAATCAATGTTGGAATATACAAAAGAAAATAAAAATCTACGATATGTAATTAATTAAAATGGCACAAAATAACATGTTAAAATAATATATATATAAAAAATAATTTTAAAGAATATAAAATGTAAATTAAAAACTTGACTGAAAAAAAAAGTTAAAATCAAAAAGATAATTTGTAAATAAAAAAATGTGAGACTAAAATGTGAGGCGCATAAAGTAACAAGGACTAAAAAACAAATAAACCAAACTCCCAAAATGAAACATTTAAGCACAGACTGATTTGTAACGGAACGCAAATTCTAAGGACAATTTAAAAGAATTAAAGAAAACATAAACATAGCCGATTGAACACTAGCGCGAAGGAAGGGGACTGATTGCACAAATTCCCCATTTTGAGCCAAACACCTGGGCTCCAAAGATTCAAACAGCGCCGTTTTGTTTGCCATTTAAAAAAAAACCAAAAAACCATTGAATGGCATTCTGCCCTTTTTCTTTAGTAAAACCCTAGCCCCTTTTCTATCGTTTCATCACCATGAGCGACAGATAACATCGAATCCAACTCTATTTGGAGTCATATCCTCCTAATCCTCATCTAAACTTCAATTTCAACGAAGCAAACAAGGATTCGAAGGCCCTTATCAAGGTAAGTCCCTCCTCCTTTTACATATTTACACGAAAGATTTATGTGCAGGAACAAAGAAAAAGAAAAAAACAAATTGAAAACCCAAAAAATAAACTTCAATTCACCTCTTAAGAACTGATTTTGGATTGCTTGGTATTTTAATTTGTGTGTTTATTCTCTTTTTTATTGCATTCGTAAAAAAAGGTCCCCTTGCAATATATTTTCAAAGGCTTCTATAACCTTTTTACAACCTATTTTTACACTTTGCAGGTACGTGCATAGGTATATCACTGATGTGGCGTGGTGGAGCAGCACACGACGCGGAGGAAGTGGGCGACGTGCGGTGCCTGGAGACTGCCTTGGTTGCGGCGGCTGAAGGTGTTGGCTGCTAGGTTTTTTATTTTTGTTATTTTTTTGATTGTTAGGGTTTGCTTAGGGGTTTGGGTAATTGGGCTTAGGGTTTTGGTTTTGGGATTGGGCTCGTGTAGTATTTGGGCTAGTGTGGGTAGTGGTATTGGATTGTTTTGGTCTTTATTTTTTTGTTTATTTGTTTGTGGGTCTGGGGCTGGGCAATTTTGGCCCATTACAGCTGCCCCTCTTTACTCGTTGTCGTGTAATGAGAATAGAGTAAAGACCTTAAAAGGGTCAATTTTGCCCGGTCTTGTTGAGTCTTGACTTCTTAACGCTCCCTTTCTTCAGGTAGCCTCGCTTTAACCCACTGCATCTCCAGGGGTATAGGAGTTTCGTTTCAATCTGTTCTGCTACTGCTTATGATTTGTAATCTTCAGCCTGTTTCCCTACTGCTTAGGGGGATAAGGCTCACCGTCTTTGATCTGCTCCACTGTTGCTTAGGGAGATAAGATTGTAATTTTTGGCTTATTTCCCTACTGCTTAGGGGGATAAGGCTTACCGTCTTCGATCTGCTCCACTACTGCTTAGAGAGATAAGATCTGTAATTTTCAGCCTGTTTTCCTACTGCTTTAGGGGATAAGGCTCACCGTCTTCGATCTGCTCCACTATTGCTTAGGGAGATAAGATTTGTAATTTCTAGCTTGTTTCCCTACTGCTTAGGGGGATAAGGCTCACTGTCTTCGATCTGCTCCATTACTGCTTAGGGAGATAAGATCTGTAATTTCTAGCCTGTTTCCCTATTGCTTAGGGGGATAAGGCTCACCGTCTTCGATCTACTCTACTACTAGGGAGATAAGATCTGTAATCTTCAGCCTATTTTCCTACTGCTTAGGGGGTTAAGGCTTACTGTTTTCGATCTGCTTCACTACTGCTCAGGGAGATAAGATATGTAATCTTCAGCCTGTTTCCCTACTGCTTAGGAGGTTAAAGCTCACCGTTTTCGATCCGCTTCACTACTGCTTAGGGAAATAAGATCTGTAATTTTCAGCCTGTTTCCCTACTACTTAGGGGGTTAAGGCTTATCGCCTTCGATTCGCTCCATTACTGCTCAGAGAGATAAGATCTGTAATCTTCAGCCTGTTTCCCTACTACTTAGGGGGTTAAGGCTCACCGTTTTCGATCTACTTCACTACTACTTATGGAGATAAGATCTGTAATTTCCAGCCTGTTTCCCTACTACTTAGGGGGTTAAGGCTCACCATCTTCGATCTACTCCACTACTGCTTATGGAGATAAGATCTGTAATTTCCAGCCTGTTTCCCTACTGCTTAGGGGGTTAAGGCTAGTGGAGGTTTGTTGCTTCAACCAAACTTGCTACATCATCCTCTGGGGGACATATCTATAGAATCGATTTCATAGGCCTATGTTTATACCTAATGATGATGACTAAGATGCTATGATCAGAATGAGTCAAATGCTCCTAGCTAGATGTGCTATGAATGATATATGTATGAATGTAAAATGTCATGAGAATGCCCTATTTTAACGTTTGAGCTATTATTGCTTGCTGCTTGTCCAGATTGTATCACTGACGTATGTCTTTTTGTTCAACTGACAGAAAATCTAGAATCTTCTTCTCAAGTATTTTCAATCCTTAGGCTTGGTGAGTTCTAAATAATTATCCTGCTTTAGGTTCTTGCATATTTTAGAAGTTTCCAGAGTAATATATAGAACTCCTTTTAGTGAAAGTGTTATTAGTCCATTAATTATTATTTCAATATGAAATGCTTGAAAAAGATTATAAAAATAGATAAAAACTGAAATTTATTAGGAACAAAATCTGAGGAGAACGAATCAATCAAAGAGAGCAAAAATTATCGGGATACAATAATAAGTAAGGGGGAAAACGAATAAGTGCCCCAAATATCGCAGTTTAAGTTTTACCGCAAGGACTCTTCGAGGACCACTTTGAGCTTAACATGTACCTAGAAAATCTGGAGTACTTTGTTGATGCCCCAAGATGTAGCATACTTCCTTTCTGTTAATTCAAGCATAGCAGATTATCACATGTCTAATCTTCAATCAAAATTTGAATTGCCTTTTTCGGGTTTTCAATCCAAAACCTATTTGGTCTCGAGGTGCCCTTTGCAGATTTTCACCTCGGCCTTTCCTTTTTTTTCAAAGTGCCTTTTTGTGAGTTTTCGCCTTGGCCTCTCCCCTTTCAGGTGAAGTACTTCTTGACTGAATCTGAGTTTACTGGGTTAGGAAGGCTTTTACGGTCCATTTTCGCTAATATCAGTGCCCCTCCAGAAAAAGCTTTCTTTACCACATAGGGTCCTTCCCAATTTGGCATCCATTTTCCCCTGAAATCTTTTTGCATAGGGAGAATCTGTTTCAATACCAAGTCCCCATCATGGAATACTCTGGGGCGAACCTTTTATTGTAAGCTCGCATCATTCGCTTCTGGTACATTTGACCATGACGGATAGCCTTTAGCCTCTTTTGCTCAATCAAGTTTAGTTGATCATACAGGGATTGGATCCATTCTGCTTCGTTCAGCTTCAACTCTGATAAAACCCAGAGGGAAGGAATTTCGACTTCAATGGGCAAAACTGCCTCCATCCCATAAACCAATGAGTAAGGTGTTGCCCCGGTAGAAGTTTTGATCGACGTTCGATAGGCGTAGAGAGAAAATGGTAACTTTTCATGCCAATCCTTGTAAGTCTCAGTCATTTTCCCCATGATCTTCTTAATATTTTTATTATCCGTCTCAACTACCCTATTCATTTTCGGGCGATATGGTGACGAGTTGTGATGTTTGATCTTGAACTGCCTGTAAACTTCCACTATCACGCTGTTATTTAAATTTAACACGTTGTCGGATATAATCCTTTCTAGCATGCCATATCGACATATGATCTCGTTCTTCAAGAACTTGCTGACTGCCGACTTTGTGACGTTGGCGTATGAAGCAGCCTCTACCCATTTGTTGAAGTAATCAATGACCACAAAGATGAAACGATTTCCATTAGAAGCTTTCAGCGAAATCGGCCTAGTGACATCCATGCCCCGCATTGAGTAAGGCCACGGAGAAGTCATAACATGAAGAGGTGAAAGAGGCACATGGATCTTGTCTCCATAAATTTGACATTTATGGCATTTCTTGGCGTAACTGATGCAATCTCCTTCTATCGTAGACTAGTAACACTTGAATCTTATGATTTGCCTAGCCATCGTGAACCCATTAGCATGCGTCCACAGACATTTTCGTGGATTTCTCCAAGATTTCCTTGGCTTCAACAGCGTCAACACATATTAACAGCACCTGATCTTTCCTCCTTTTATATAAGACCTCTCCGTCTAAAACATAATCACTGGCCAGTCTCCTTAACGTTTTTTTATCATTTTCAGTTGCCTGATCAGGGTATTCACGACTCTTTACATATCGTAGAATATCATGATACCAATAATAATCATCTCTCTCCTCTTCTTTGTTGATATTGTAAAAATGAGCTGTAGCCTCATAGATACTCATCTGGATCAGCTTCATATCCTCTCGTTTATTTACTCTGATCATAGAGGCTAGCATAGCTAAGGTATCAGCCATCTGATTTTCATCTCGCGAGAGGTAACAGAAAGTGATATCATCAAATACCTTGATTAAATCCAGAACTAGCTCTCGATAGTTGATAACTTTGGGTCTCTTGTTTCCCATTCACCCTTGAGCTGGTAGATCACCAGTACGAAATCCCCATATACCTCTAAAACCATGATGTTGAGCTCTATAGCTACACGGATTCCCATGATACATGCTTCGTACTCTGCCATATTATTTGTGCAATCAAAATCCAATTTGCAAGTGAATGGATAATGATCTCCGCTTGGAGATATCAGGACCACCCCAATTCCATTACCAACGGCATTTGATGTTCCATCAAAATTTAATTTCCAATGAAGATCTTCTAGAGTGTCTTCTTTGGTAGTTGCCACATACTCAGATCTCCATTAGGGAAATCAAAGTTTAAAGACTCGTAATCTTCTAAAGCTCTACTGGCTAAAAAATCTGCTATTGTGCTCCCCTTCACAACTTTCTGGTTCACATAGATCATGTCAAATTTGGAGAGCAGAATTTGCCATCGTGCTATCCTTCCATTCAGAGCGGCTGACTCCATCATATACTTAAGTGGGTCTAATGTCGAGATTAACCAAGTCGTATGATACAACATGTACTGTATCAATCTCTGAATTGTCCAAACCAAAGCACAACATAGTTTCTCAATTGGCAAGTTTCTCATCTCGCACTCAGTGAATTTCTTGCTGAGGTAGTATATCTCATTTTCTTTCCTTCCTGTCTCATCGTGTTGGCCGAACACACATCCCATTGAATTGTCAAATACTGTCAAATACAGTATCAATGGTCTACTCGGACTAGGTGACATTAACATTAGGGGATTGGACAAATATTATTTAACCCTGTCAAAGGTCTTCTGGTACTCATCATCCCACACACCTGGGCTGTGTTTCTTGAGAAGACGAAATATGGGGTCACATTTCTCAATTAGTTGAGAAATAAATCGGGCGATGTAATTTAGTCTTCCCAAAAAACCTCGAACTTTCTTTTGAGTACGTGACAGGGGCAATTATTGTATAGCCTTGACTTTACCAGGGTCGACCTAGATTCTTTTTTCACTGACAACAAAACCGAGCAGCTTTCTTGATCTAGCCTCGAAAGTACATTTTGTTGGATTGAGCTTTAGCTAGAATTTTCTCAGCCTCAAGAACAATTTCCTCAAAACCTGTATGTGCTCTTTTTTAGTTCGAGGTTTTGCAATCATATCATCAACATAAACCTCAATTTCCTTGTGCATTATGTCGTGAAACAAGGTTACCGTGGCTCTTTGATACGTTGCTCCCATATTTTTAACCCGAATGGCATCACCCTATAACAGAATGTTCCCCAAAAGGTTATGAAGATGGTCTTTTCCACGTTTGCAGGATGCATCTTTATCTGATTGTATCCAGATAAGCCATCCATGAAAGAGAACAGTAAGTAACCTGCCATATTATCCACTAGAGTATTGATATGAGGCAGCGGGAAGTTGTCCTTTGGGCTGGCCTTGTTTAGGTCTCTGTAATCTACACACATCCGCACTTTTCCATCTTTCTTATGGACGGGGAAGATATTGGCTACCCATCCCGAGTAATTCACCACTTGTAAGAAACCAACATCAAATTACTTCCTGATCTCTTCCCTTATTTTTACTGTGACATCGGGTCTCATCCTTCAGAGCTTCTATTGAACTGGCTTGCATTCCTCCTTCATAGGAACGTGGTGTACTGCAATATCAGTGCTTAAACCAGACAATACGACCATGCAAAGACATCTTTGAACTCCTGCAGTAGTTTAACGAGGCCCTGCCTTGTTTCATCGGTTATGCAAGTTCCAATTTTCACCTCTTTCCCTTCTTCCAAAGTCACATTCTTAGTTGTCTCTTTATGGGGTAGAGTTTGTTTCTCTTCCTGTTCTACTTAAACAAATCTAGACATAGCCCACAGTCTAGGTCATCTTCAAAATCCTGAGATTCCTCTAAGCACATATCTTGCTCAAAAGGGGATTTTGGGTCCATAGCAGTGTTGCTCGTATCGTTGATATCTGGAGACCTAGGCATGAAAGAATATCCAAAGAATGAATCTAAGAGTGGCTTATTTGCATGACATGGTTATGAATGAAATGAGAGAATAAAAGAATATTTGCCCGGCATGAGACAAAAGAATGCATTTTTTATTAAAACTAAAGATGTTTGAACATAAGCCTATTTCACAAAAGATTCTTATTATTTCTAGGCTTAAAAAAACAAGTGTGTTTTAAACATTACTCTGTATTAGTTCTAAAAACTATAGGCATTTCCTCCGCAGTCTAGTTGTTCATAACACTTCCAAGCTCGTAAGGGCTAATGCCAGATAAGTTTTCTACCATCCCCCCTCCTCAGATACGGCGTTGATGCTCAAATTTTCCATCATATCTTCAGTCATTCCTTCCCTTGTCCTCTTCCATTCAAGATGGTTAACCTCTCCTGATACAAATGTATTGGATATATGGGGAAAAGTCATTGATTCCCATTTGACCTCAGCTCTACTCAATCGTGCTCTTCGTCTCTCCTACTTTCTCTCCAGCTCTTCCTTCCTCTGTTTGGCGTCTGGTTTATGCCCCAAGCCAAAACGATCTCGCTTTTTAGCCAAGCTCGGCACTATGACCTGTCCATGGAGGTATTTTTTGAGTCCCCTTCCAACTAATGTTCATTTTGCTACCGTCAGTCGTATGCTCATCCTCGTGGCTTCTGATATTTTTGGCATTGGGACCTTGCCTCCTTCGATGATGAAAGTTGCATTTATGAACTCTAACGATCGAAAGGAACACTCTATCGCCTCAGTATCATTCTCTATGTATGGCGCATCATTAGTAACGAATGCGATAATGTCCTCCTCTACATTTATGGTTATCAGCCGACCACTCGTCACCAACTTCAACTTTTGGTGCAAAGATGATGGTACTGCTCCCGCCGTGTGATCCAAGGCCTCCTCAATAAACAATTATAAGAGGGTCTGATGTCTATCACAAGGAAATCTACCTCGTACGTATTGGATCCGATCAGAAGGGGTCTCAATCCTTCCCATTACTTTCCTTTCAGTGCCGTCGAATGCTCTCACTATTTTCTGGCACGTCTTCATATGAGAGTTATATATAGGTAACTTGTTCAATATGGACAAGGGAAAGACATTCAGTGTTGACTCATTGTCAATTAATACCCCCGGTAGTGTATACTCTTTGTACCGAGTAGTGATGTGCAGAGCCTTGGTAGACCCCATGCCCCTTGGCGGTATCTCATCATCACTGAATAAATGAAGTTATCAACGCTTATGTTGCTGACAAGACAGTCTAGCTTGTTTACCAAAATGTCTTCAACAACATAGGTTTTGTTCAAAACCTTCATCAGCGCGTTACGGTGTATTGGCGAGTTTAAAAGTAAAGCCAGTACTGATGTGCGTGTCGACTGCTTGTGCAGCTATTCCACAACACTATACTCACTGTGTTTTAGGAATTTTAAAAATTACTTGGCTTCATTCTCAGTTACCGATTCATTAACCAATGGCTCTGACCTTTCTCCCCCCTGTTCCATCATCAGGGACTTCCCTTTTTCAGGCTCAACCTTCGTATCTGGCATACTGACCAAACTCTCCTTTCTTGAATTTGTCACATTACAATTGTAATTCCAAGGCACCCTTTTGCTATCCTTATAAGGAAAAGCTGCGAGTTTCTGAATTACAACTCTCGGTGCTGTTTTTGCTCCGACTTTGTTGACTCTCGATCATGAGATGGTCACTACCGGTCGATTTACCTCAGCAACCTTCTCTACTGGCTCTCTTCCTGCGGTGCACACATCCTCTCCTTCAGCGAACTCAAAGAACTCTAGCTCCTTATTGTCCATTAGGCCATGTACTAAGGCCCTGAATTCACTGCATCTCTGAATCTCATGGTCCTACTCCTCGTGGAATTCACAATAGTTCCTCTCTTCTCGGGGTTTGCTCCCCACGTCTTGCATGATTAAACCTCTTTCCACCATTCTTCTCCAAACCTCTTTCAACGGGGTTCTTACTTTTGCAACACTCAACTTGATTCTTTTTCTCACATTGTCAATTATTGCATTCACCCTATTATCAGTATGATTGGGTAATTGATTTCCTACACCAGGTACCTCGTCAAACTTCACAACGCCCATATTGATGAGCCTTTCGACTAACCTTTTGAAAGAGAAGCAGTTCTCTATCGAGTGTCACACTGTTCTCGCATGGTATTCACATTGAGTACTTGCGTCATACCATTTGGGACATGGGGGTTGCAACGGTTTTAAGTAGACAGGGGCTACAACATGCTCATCAAATAGGCTTTTGTACAGCTCCAAGTACGTTATTGGAATAGGAGTAAACTGAAGCTTCTCCGTGCTTTGTTTGGTATTGGGCTCCTGACTTGGTGAGGCTTGCTGGCCCTTAGCCATCATTCTCGGTTGATTAACCGTGTCTGGTTTTACATAACCCATGTTCACATTGCTGAACTCATTTTTTTTCTTCTTCGAGGCTGACCTCCTGGTGCTTTCCCCAGCCTCTATCTTCCTGCACCTTATCGCATTCTCTATCATTTCACCGGACATCACTATGTCCGCGAAACTTTTAGTTACATTGCCCGGCATGTAATTAATGAATGATGGTTTCAAAGTATTAATGACGAGCATGGTTGTTTCTTTTTCCAGCAATGGTGGTTGGACTTACATAGCAACTTCCCTCCACCTCTGGGCATATTGCCTGATTGTACCATTTGGCCGTAGCCCTAGCCAAACTGTCTTGGAAACAGTGAGCTAGCAATTGATCATTATTGACATGACTAGTCATCCTCCGACAAAACATCATGATGTGGGCCTCAGGGCAACTGGTTCCGTTGTATTTCTCAAACTCCAGTATTTTGAACTTCGGAGGGAGCACTAGATTCGGTACCAAACTTAACTTTTTAGCATCCACACCAAATTGATAATCAGTGCTTTCCAGTGCTTTGAACTTCTCCTCCAGGCATTTGTATCGATCCTCCAGCTGCTTTAGGAGTTCTCTTTTTTTCCCTTTCCACCTCTACCGTGTCATCTAGATCAGGGACACCGGGATTTATTAGATTATCTTCGGTGCCTAAACCTGTCAGGCAGTGTGTTAATGCTGAAACGTCGGCTTGATGTTGAGGACTGATATTGACAGACACCCTTGGTGGATATGTGTTGGGCTACCCTGGGGTATTTGTTGGGGCAAAACCCAGCGGGTAGACAGGGTCCTCACTGTCATTCCCTGGGTTGACCATAAGGCTCTTCCCTTTTCCTGGCCCTCCGAGCAGTAACTGGGTTAATTATCTCATCATGTTCTTCTGCAATTCTAGCATCTGATCTTTCATATCCTGTTAAATCTTGGCCAGTTGCTCTTGCATCTGTGCTTGCAGTCGATCCTACATTTCTTTTTACATTTGTTCCAGTTTTTCCAGCTTTTGATCCATAACTCTAGTTTTTCTCCGTGTGTAGTAGTGATGTTCCAGGGTAACTATAACACGATTTCTAATTAATTAGGGCTCATTTGTGAAGTTTAATGCACATGATGCAATGCAATGTAAATACATGAGATGAATGCAAGACTAAAGAGATGTCAATTTTGATCCAATTCCATTTAGAAAACTTTATTAGAAAACAAAATCCTTTACATAAAACAGATCATATATACGGCTTTGCCCTAATGCTCAAAGTTTTAATTTTCCTAAGAAGGCAAGCCAGCTCACGACCCCGGTCTGACTCTAACTCATAGTTCACGCTTAGCACATCAGCTGAACCGCTAAGATCTGTAAATGATCAGCCATCTCTCGTATCTGAGCTATAGCTTCGCTCATGATGTAATCTCTATCCCTGACCTGGTCTTGCGATCGATGGAGCTGTTCCTTCCACTGCTCATTATTCGACTCCAGGAATTCAATTCGAAGTTTACAGCTTTGTAACATAGACTCGAGTTCTTCACCTTCCCTTTCAAATCTTCAATCCTGCTTAGGCTGGCTCTTAATTCAATGTTGGAGTTACGACCATGATGCTGATACAGTGCCTTTTCTAATTCTGCTACTCGAGCTACTAACATCTGCTTCTCATCTTGGCCCTCAATCAAGCTCTTTTTTAAGGTGTTTTTGCGTGCTTGAGCATCATGAAACCTCTTCTCCCACTGATTAGCTCTAGCCTTTTCTTCTTGAACTTCTTGTCGCCACTGCTCCGATGTCTTCCCCAATCCAATTGTTCTCATCGACATGCGCAACTTCTTGTAATCGGTCTTCAAACTGCCCAATTCTTCTTCGTTCTTCCCCTTTCCCTTTCTTAAATTCTCAGCCTCGAGTTTCTAGACATCGACGTCTAACCTCAAATGCAACTTTTCCTCCTCCAATTGTTCTATCTTTTTCCCTAACTCCGAATTTCTCTTTTTGAAGTCTTGTTTGATAATTTCTAGCTTGGAGGGGATTACTTATAAGTATTCTTCTATCGATCGAACGGCCTCTAAACTCAGCCCAGGGATGTTATCATTTACCCTTTTATTCAACCACCATTGTATTCAGGAGTCGTCATTGAACCTACAGCCAATCTCTTCATTCGGTGTGTCTGTTTCCAAGTATCAAAAATCTCTTGAACTTTCTTCTTATAGTTGTTCTCCCTATACGAGAACTCACTCTGAGCTAGTCTATGTGTCATCGGTATAAAATGTCTCGATCTATACTGTCTTAAAACAAGCAAAGGGGCATATCCAACAGCTCCTCAAATTCCAGGTAGAGGTACCCAATCAAAACTCCCACGTCGATAGAGGATCTCATCAGGAACAGACCAAGGAGCTCTCCACTCAACGTCCTCCTCTTGAAGATTTCAGAGGAGCGCGATCCAGTTCTCTTCTGATATGTCATCTTTCCTGGGCATGGCTGTTGTCTCCTTTAACGGGGAGTAATTCTCAGAAAAAGCCCTATAGGAAACTTTATCCACCTTCCAGAAATGGCTGTGGAACCAAGCTAACAATAACTACGCGCACCCTATAAATCTACCTTCACCTGCCTTCCAACATGCACTCAAAGATCTGAATGTCTCAGCTAGAATTGTCGGCACCGGTGTGACCCGTTTGTCGAGTCGTTCAAATAGGTCGACAACTACTTCATCTATATGCCTTAAAGTTTTGGAAAAAATTACCAAACCATAGATACTCAAGGCGAAGACATCAACCATTTTCTTTATATTCGGATGTGCTACGATCAAGTCCCTCGAACTCACCCAAAGAATGCACTTACCATCTTCCTTTTGCTGAATTCGGGCTGTAACCCACTGTTCACTTATCCCGGTGACACTCATTAATTTCTTTACAAAAGTTGGGGCATTAGCAGCCTTGGAATAAGTTTTGTCGACTTGAACCTTTGAACAACGAAGTAAAACTGTATACTTCTCCACAGTAGGCACCAAGTCCACCCTCTCGAAGGTGAAACAACTATATGTTGGGTTCCAAAACTGAGCCATAGCCCAAAACAAGTACTTGTCCACCTTGATATCGAGCAGCTAGGGTAAGTCGCCATAATTTTGATAGAACAGTTACCTAGCCTTATCATCCCAATGGGTCTATATATCCCTCAATTTTTGGAACTCGTTTTGGGTCACATTGATACGAGTGAAGTCCCACAACTCCGATGTATGCCCCTCAGCTAGGCTATCCCCTTTCTCAAGTTGCATCTTTTCTAACCATATACAGACAACCGCATTATCCTCCACTTTATCAAGGAATTCGCTCTCCATGACAAGCTTTCTAATTTAGTAACCGAACAGAAATCGACACCTCTTTAATATGAAATGACATGCAAACATAACCACAACAAAACATAACAAGTTAGTATCAAAAAATAAAAATCAAAGCGAATAGAAAATAATCAAGCACCTGTCTAGGTAATCGCTAGGGTTCAACACAGCTTTATCTAGGGCGGGCTCTTAGAGTTCACTATATGTGGCTCGGTTCTAAGAAAAGGGTACTTGAACCAGCAGATTCCTCAACCCTCACCCATTATAGGCTCATGTAGATCGAGTTTAGTTTAGGGGAATACATTTCCCTATGGCCATGCAGAGGTGAAAACCTCACGAAGACATAGGTACGAATGTATCCCGGAAGTAGTCCACTAGCCCATGCAGAGGTGAAAACCTCACGAAGGCATAGTTTCTCACTCCCACTTAAAAGGTGTGACTACAACGGTCATGCAAGATAATGCGAGAGGATATAAAAACTCAAAATGCAAAACACAAATAAAATGATAAAAACCATAAAACCCATGAAATGCAATGAAAGGATCATATGTTAAAAACCAAATTTTAAATTTTCGACAAAAAGACAGAAAAAAATCAATTTTACGGCTTGACTCTCTTATTATACCCAGTGGAGTCGCCAAGATGTCGAAACCATTTTTCAAGTTTGAAAAAAACGGGGATCGACTTTAAAAAACAAATATGGAATTGCCACTAATCTTTTTTGTTTAGGTGTGATCGGGTCACCTAATAAAACATTTTATTTTATTAAATGTCGATTTTGGACTACGAAATTTGAGAAAACGGGTTCGGGAGTCGGTTACATACGAGGAAGGATTAGCACCCTCGTTATGTCCAGAATTGGTACCAAATTGATTAAACAATGTCCTTATGTCTAAAATTTAAAAAAAAAATTGAAATACAATTTCTTTTAAAACATTTGAATAACTAGAATTGGATTTTAAGATTTACTCGTTCCAAAGAAATAAAATACCACATCCAGCACGTTAGGACACGATATTTTAAGCCTCCAAAAACTAAGATCATCTCATGATTCCCAATACACGCAACGAAATCTTAAAAGGGTATTCCGTTATTTGGGTAAACGGAAGAAAATCGAAACCCAGCACGTTAGGGCACGATTTTGCGAATTTCTAAACACGAAACATTGTCTTGTTTTGAGGAGTTTCCAAATAAGTAATTATGAAACCGGCTCGAAATACTTTTGTTTGGTTTATTTCAGGGTAAAAAACAATTGATGTTGGCGAAAATTTGGAATTTAAAATCATGATGCAACAAACATACAGACATATTAAGCATGAAATAAAAGTACATGGCAATAATATTACATGAATAAACAATAAGAAAAACATAAAGGAACAAATTAAGGTTCATGCAATGGTAACATATCATATGCAGTATAAATACAAACGTTCATAATCGAAAGCTAAGGAATTAGAAGCCAATTTAGAGGAAATTTCAAGCAAATTACACTAAAGAAATGTCAAGTTTTAAAATAAAATAAAATGAACCTAGGAAAAATTTGAAAGCATTACTATACCAATAATACAAAATTTTTAAAACAAATCATAGATATAAGAATTTAAAATAAAAGGGAAAAATAATATATTAAATAGTAATATATAAACGAACTTTAAAATAAATATTATAAAGTAGATAATTTACATGAAAGTTTGAAGTAAACCAAGAAAAAAATAATACATGAAATAGTAAAGTATAAATGAAATTTCCAAAATAAATAATGTATATAAAAAAGGGTAAGTGATATACAAAATACATGTCAATTTAAACAAATAATATACATGAGATGGAAAAAAGCTTAATATAAATAAAATATATGAAAATATTAATAATATATGAAAGTGTTTGAAAAAAAAATATATGTATATATATATATATCAAGGTACGAAAATAAATTTCATATAAATCCCTAAAGTATAAAATTATAAAAAGAATTTTAAAATCAACAAATCATGTAATAAATCAATGTTGGAATATACAAAAGAAAATAAAAACCTACTATATGTAATTAATTAAAATGGCACAAAATAACATGTTAAAATAATATATATAAAAAATAATTATAAAGAATATAAAATGTAAATTAAAAACTTGATTGAAAAAAAAGTTAAAATCAAAAAGATAATTTGTAAATAAAAAACTGTGAGACTAAAATGCGAGGCGCATAAAGTAACGAGGACTAAAAAATAAATAAACTAAACGCCCAAAATGAAACATTTAAGCACAGACTGATTTGTAACGGAGCGCAAATTCCAGGGACAATTTAAAAGAATTAAAGAAAATATAAACATGGCTCGATTGAACGTTACCGCGAATGAGGGTGACTGATTGCACAAGTTCCCCATTTTGAGCCAAACACCTGAGCTCCAAAGATTCAAATAGTGTCGTTTCATTTGCCATTTAAAAAAACCAAAAAACCATTGAATGGCATTCTACCCTTTTTCTTTAGTAAAACCTTAGCCCTTTTTCTATCGTTTCATCACCATGAGCAGTAGATAACATCGAATCCAACTCTATTTGGAGTCTTATCCTCCTAATCCTCATCTAAACTTTGATTTCAACGAAAAAACAAGGATTCGAAGGCCCTTATCAAGGTAAGTCCCTCCCCCTTTTACATATTTACATGAAAGATTTATGTGCAGGAACAAAGAAAAAGAAAAAAACAAATCGAAAACCCAAAAAATAAACTTCAAATCACCTCTTAAGAACTGATTTTGGATTGCTTGGTATTTTAATCTGTGTGTTTATTCTCTTTTTTATTGCATTCGTAAAAAAAAGGTCCCTTTACAATATATTTTCAAAGGCTTTTATAACCTTTTTACAACCTATTTTTACACTTTGCAGGTACGTGCGTGGGTATATCACTGATGTGGCATGGTGGAGCAGCGCACGATGCAGAGGAAGCGCGCGATGTGCAGTGCCTGGAAACTGCCTTGGTTGTGATGGCTGAAGGTGTTGGTTGCTAGGTTTTTTGTTTTTGTTTTTATTATTTTTTTTGGCTGTTGGGGTTTGCTTGGGGGTTTGGGTAATTGGGCTTAGGGTTTTGGTTTTGGTTTTGGGATTGGGCCTGTGCAGTATTTGGGCTGGTGTGGGTAGTGGTGTTGGACTGTTTTGGTCTTTATTTTTTTGTTTATTTGTTTGTTGGTCTTGGGCCGGGCAATTTTGGCCCATTAAAATAGTGGAAGGATAATAAGGTTTGTTTCTCAAATTCTAGAGTGCTAAGAAATGTTATTTATGAGATATCCCAAATATAAAACTCTTTACTCGAGTTTAGTTGATAACTTGAGTTATGGATGTCACTTTGAGCACTAAGTTCACTAAACTTGGCTTTCATCTTCTCCACTTAATATTGGCATTATTAAGGTCATTTGTGGTAATTTACAACATTTCTAAGCTTCCTATAAAATTTGGCTCCATTCAAGGGGTCATTTTGGGCTTGTTTGTGGCAAAATAGGACAAAATGAGCAAAACAAAGTAGTTGTATCCATTCGAGTCTCAAATGTGCTGATATCTCTGCTTAATACAATTTATTTTTACATTTTTTTGATGTTATACCAATACAAATCCCACTTATGCCAACACTAAGGTGCTTGGAAATCAAACAAACCTAAATCATTTCCAAACTTTGACCACCATTTCTAAACCTTAAAACATGCCAAATTATCACCCAAACATCACATAATTCAACTATATCTCATTATAGAACTTAAACATTCATCAAAATTGAAAATACCAATAAGCATGCAAGGTACAGTTTGAACCTCCAAACTAGTTTTCTATATACGTTCACATGGTTCTAACCCTATGTACATGCCATTCTAAGAACCTAAATATAATATTCATATTCTTCAAGCTCTTGTTTAGTGATAAGATATGATTCTAGATGTCAACTTTGAGTGTTGCCCTCAAGAACAACTTTTTACCTACGCGCTAGAAAAGAATGCACTAAGTTATTGAATAACTTAGTCAGTACTCAAAGAATTCAAACTTAGATTTATTATTAATCAATTAAAGAATTAAGCATAATAACACATTATAAAAAATAAATTTGAAGTTTAAGAACTTGTCTAATAATTACAATAATCCAATATAATCCACTTACCGTAATAATATAGCCCATAGTATACTTGAAAGAACAAGAAGGATATATGAACTTTTCACTTAATACACTAGCACAAATGTGCTTAAAAACTCTAGAGCACCGAAGTGGTAATGTCACTGAAGTACCGAGGTACTATTACACTATGCACCATGGTGCCACTTTCACTTGCGCGTATTAATACCCCTAATGGTATGTCATCTATCCAACAAGTTTTAATCTTGTCTACATGGCAATGCTAATAACATGAACATCAATTTATTTCATTCATTCAAATTTATTTAATATTTTCTCATATTTTACAATTTAGTCCTTACTACTTAATATTCAAATGCACATATTATCATCACTCTCACACTAGATGTCTTACTCTCAATTAATGCTTCTCTTGATCTCATTCACATTAATTACAAACATAACTAGGTATATCTTAAAATTATAAAATTATTATAACCATCTTTAACATATTTTATACTTAAATTTTTAGTATGGTAAGAAGGAATTTTAAAAGTACTTACTTATGTTGGCTTGATTTTCTTGCTTATGTTTTCTCCTACTTTCCTTTAATCTTTTGTTACTTGTTTTCCTTTATTTTTATCTCTTGTATCAACTTGTATTTATCTTCATTAACATATTAATAACATAAAGTATAAATAATCATAACACTTGTCTAATAACACTTTCAGGCACAACTAATTAAAATAAACATGATATTATCATTAAATCATGAAGCTCTTATCTTGATGCCTTAGTTTCTCACACTAATTTATTTTTTCTCTTACTTCTATCATGTACATACAACTTTCTTTCTTGAAAACAACCTTCCTAACTTATTGAAAACTTGATTGTACTAGGGATTTATATTAAAACTATGGTTTCTCTCAAATGAAGAAAAAGGATGAAATTGCAAAAAAAAAAAAAATCTTCTTCTTTTTCCTATGAGTGGCATGTAAATGAAATAGGATGAGAGTTTCCCCATCTTTCTATTGAAATATCTCTTTAATTTAATAATATAATAACATAATTTAATATAAAATCTATCTATAATAATTTATATTCAATGACTAGGATTAAGTCTCAATTTCTCGTGAAATTCAATAGCTATAAATAATGCGAACATTTTCCTAATTTTCTTATTTAATAATTCCATAATTATCATTTCCCAAAAATGATTTTTTTGCACTTTAAAATCTTTTCGATTCATCCTTTGAGTCACAATTCAATTTTAATAAAATTACACTTCTAATCCATCCACTTTTCCCACTGATTCAATTTTATCTTTTTATATTTTATATTTTAATTTTCATACTTTGACCTCTACACTTTTCACAACCTCAAATTGGTATCTCTCAGCGTATCAACATTTTCAACTTCACCAGATATCCATCTACTTTCTCTTATGTCACTAGTAAATCTCATTTTATCTACTCTGAAAAATCTATTTGTATTTTCTTGAAATAACACTTCCTACAACATGTCGTAAGTTGTAAATTCATCAAAAAAAATTCGTTATATTTATTACATGACAACGAGTTAATGCACTTGCAAATATTGGAATAGTTCAATTATGTCCTTGTTAAAAATATATTGATTTTAAAATGATGACTATTAACCCAACATTTATGCAAAAATTCTTTGATTAGAGCAAAGAATTAGTTCCTTTTAAAAATAACACTCAACAAAATTGGATTTAGAATTTTAATACAATTAAAGTGTAAATTTTTATCATATTATAGGTAAATATTAAAATTGTCACTATATTTTATTTTGATTAACATTTGTTATTATATTTTGAAAATATTTGTAAAATTACCACTCAAGTTTTATGTGAATGAAGTTTACAATAAAGGTTGAAAATTATTGAATTTTGTAACAAACTTTGAGTATCTTAATTAAAATTTACAACTCAATATTATTTTTAATAATTTAAAAATAAAATATAATAAATCTTTCAAATATTTAATTTTAATGGTTAACAAGAAGATACTTTATAAAATATTGGATATTAATAAATTAAATTATAATTCTATTTAATGAAATAAATACTTGAAAATTAACATATATAAAGAAGAAAAATAATTTATTTTTATAAAATAATAATTTTATTCAATAATATATTAATTAATTTATGATTGTTAAATATTAAAATAAAATATAAAAGTATTTTTATTAAAATTTATCTTCAAATTATTTTAAATTGAAATTGAATAAAAATTAATAAAAATCATACTTTAGTGGCAAATTTCAATAAACAAAAATAAAGTGGTTGTAACGCCCTGAATAATTTAATTTTATTTCTGTGAAATTTGATACAAATGTGTATATGCTTTAGTGGTTAAATTTTTGGGGGTATATATGAGATCTTGGGTTCAAGCCCCTCATTTGGAAAATTTTGGTTATTTTTTATTTTAGACTTATCCTTGGTGGGTTGGGCTATATTTTATCTTTAGTAAACTCATATTAAAATAAACTTGTCGGTTTGAGTGGTAAAGGGGTTATTGCAATGGATGTCATGTGTTCAAATCCTTGTGAGAGTGATAATGTTAATTTTTGTTTTGGTTAGCTGAGAGTGTTTGAGTGGTCTTGAAATTCTGAGGTGTTCTGACATCAAATTTTTTCTCTTTTTCCCCCTGTCGAAACCATCCCTCGATTTAAAATTTTTAATTTAATGAAAAATGGTGGAATCGACTTTTTGGAAAATGAAAATATGGAGTCGCTTGTTTTGGTGTGATCGAATCACCTAAGAATGAAGTCATAACCTTTTTAGTTTACTAAAACAAAGATTTTGGTCTACGAATTTTTGAGAAAACAGGTTCGGGAGTCGGTTACGCATGAGGAAGGATTAGCACCCTCATTACGCCCAAAATTGGTACCAAATCGATTAAATATTATCCTTGTGTCTAAATTAAAAGTTTTTGAAATGTGGTTCCTTTTATAACGTTCTAGTAATCCGATTTGGTTGCCAAAATTTCTTGTTTCAATGTCCGAAAGTATATAATTTGAGAATTACAGAAGGATACTCAACTATTTAGTCCAACGAAAAAAACGAAACCCAGCACAGTAGGGTACGATTCCTCGAATTTGATGTACGGTCTAATGAGGCTACTACGAAATATTTACTCATGGGTGGGGCAAGCTCTTCTATTCTGGTTCATGGTTTTTATTGGCTATATGGTTCCAAATATTGACCATTGCCTTACTTTATAAAATACGTGTGAAAATTTTGAGGAGATATTCGATTATTTTGGACAAATGAAAAAGCGCAACTCAGCACGATAGGGCTCGATTCTCAAATCGTCGAACATTGAACATCGTCTTTGTTTTTAAGTATTTTTTTTAAAACATGAGTGAAAAAGTAAAGGAATGTTCGATCATTTTGAGCAAACTAGAAACCACAACCCAGCACGATAGGGCATGATTCCCGAATTGTCAAACGCCTAATATTGCCTTCGTTTTAAAAAATTTTAGAAGATATGAATGGAATTTTGAAGGGAAGCCCAATTATTTTGAGCAAACGCAAAATTGCAACCCAACACGTTAGGGCACGATTCCGCGAATTGCTAAATATCGAACCTCGTCTTTATTTTGAGGAATTTTAAAAGGCGTGAGTGAAATTTTGAAGTGATATTCGATTATTTCGAGCAAACGCGGAATTGCAACCCAACACGTTAGGGCACGATTCCGTGAATTGCCAAACATCGAATCCCGTCTTCGATTTGAAGAATTTTTGAATGAATGATTATAAAGCTAGTTTAAGACGTATTAATTCAATTTGAAATAAGACGAAATCAATCATAAGATTCGGGTTTTATAGAAAAAACCATATTTCAAAAACTAAGATGGAAAATGATGATATGAGGTAATAGACATATACGAGATATGATCAACTAACATATTAATAATTAAAATTAGCTAACCTAAAAGTGTAACCCGATTGCAATAATGCATGGAGAATAATTACTATGAAACAATGAATAAATGAATAATGCCACGATAACATGCATGGAAAATAAAATGATTAATACTAGATACGCAGGCAAGATGTAAATCGAAGACATAACATGGTATAAAACTATTTTTAAATGAAGACGAATAAATGGACACATAACATGTGGGTTGACAAATTTATACGAGAACTATGGGTAACTATATAGTTTTTGGAATAAATATTATAGAATGAAAGTTTAAATCAAATTGCATGTAGGCTATTCTAGACACAAATTTATTTAAAAATTGACAAAGTACATGATAGTTTAAATAATATATAATACAAAAGAATAACAAAGATATACGACAAAACATAAATACACATAATATATTTATAAAACATATGTACATATAAATAGCTTTGAAAATAATCATTAAATTAATAATAATATATATAAAATCTTAGGTTGGTCTAAAATTATATACTTACCTTTATATCAAAAGATTTAAATAAGAGGCTATATAACACGAAAGTAATATAGAATGAAAAATATTGAAACATAATCATTTTATAACTACAAAGATGGAGTTTCCAAAATAATTTCATGTATATACATATATAAAGAAAATACTTGAATAAATCATAAAGCAAAAAGTATTTTAAAAAAAGAAAATAAAAAAAACTATTAAAGTAATAAGTGTATTAGCATGTATACCTATGAATTTAAAAGCAAATACATGTAAAATAACATAGAAATAATAATATTTTAGGCTTAAATTAATTTTATAATAGATTACATAGTAGATTTAAGAACATGCTCACATACGTGGAAAACTATACGTAAAAAATACATAGATTTAGAGATACATAATGGATGAAGCATAGGCATCAATAAATATATATACATACTCGTAATAATAATTTAAAAGACATATTATATAGGATTATGTAAAAGAATATAAAAACAAATTTAAGAGGAAATACGAGTACAAAATGATATGAGATTAATAGTTTATACAAAGTGGAATTAGCTTTATTACAAAGTACCTATATATATATATATATGTAATTGTGTATGTATAAGAACATTTATATAATAAAAGAAAAAAATAGTATGCAAAAATGTGAAAATATGATTACCAAAATTATAAAATAAAAAAAGTGATACCAATGATACAATTTATGCAAATAAATGAACATGAATAGAAACATGAAATGAATCTAAAAAAAAAACTAAATCGAAATCAAATTAAAATAAAAAATTTAAATAATATAAACGGTTAAAATACAAAAGGGTCGGCGCGTAATGTACACAAATATGAAAGGACTGAAACGGGAATTATTCCAGGCTCCAAAATGCTGCGCTTCATTATGGACTAAAATGAAATGCGCATAAATTATAAGGGCCGAATTTAAAAAAAAAGGAACAAAACAAATACAGCCAATTGAGTCATTGCGCAAATAGAGAGGACCAGACGCATAATTACCCCTCAAAGACCTAGTGCGCGGGTTTCAACCTAGCGTGGGTCGGGTCATTGGGTATTGGGCTGCCACATGGTGTCGTTTTGAGGCCATTGACATTGGCCAAAACGACATCACCTAATCCCTCCTTTTAATAGCCTAAACTAACCCTAATGAAACGATTAGCCGCTCACACAAAGAAAAAAGAAAGGAGAAAAAACCAAAGTTTTCCCCCTTTTAATGTTCGGCTGATCAATGGTCTCCCCAAATGACTGTTCTTCTGCCTCTTCTTTCGACCCATAGAGTGGTCAATCGAGGTTTCATTGAACCAAGAGGATTCATGGGTCTCGCTTACCAGCCACAAATCGACACTGTATTTCGACGGTAGCAAAACAAGTGGAGACTCGAACGCTTCGGAACGTAGGTAAGCTTCGTCACTTTCTTTTTCTTTTTGATGATAAAATAACAGAGGACTTGAGTAAATAAAAATAAGAAGAGCAGAGAATTAAAAAAAGAGAGAAGGGAAATCATCTTCTTTTTGTCTATTCTTTTCTTTTGCTTTGCTATTGCGTATGTATCTCTTTCTATTTTCAAAAGGGGGAACCCCTCTTTACAATTGAAACAAAGGCTTTATAGCCGAAGAGAAAACCAAAAGGACAAAATAAAAAATCGAAATACAAATTTCATTCCTTTCTCTTTGCTGTTTTTTCGTTTGTTTGTATTTGCCGTGCGTTTGTATGTTTTTGCAGGTACGGGGCATGTGTACGAGGGCTGGGCGCTGGCGCTGGAGGGTACGGAGACTGGGGCAATGTAGCTGCTGAGGCGCTAGCACCGTGCGGGGTCTAGAGGCTGCAGAGGGTTGCGCGCAAACGAGGGAGGGATGACCTAGGGTTGCTGAAACCTTTTGGGCCATTTGGGCTCATTTTCAGTATTGGGCCATTAGATTTGGGCTAGAGGGACTGTTTTGGGTATTTGGGTTTGCAATAGAACATTATTGGCCATGTAATATTTGTTGGGTTTTTAATTATATTTATTTATTTACTTGGTTTGTTTGTAACGGGCCCGAGCATATTTGGCCCCCTACAGCTGCCCCTCTTTGCTCATTGTCGTGTAACGAGAATAGAGTAAAGACTATAAATGGGCCAATTTTTCCTGGGCCTGCTGAGCTTCGACTTCTTGGTGCTTCTTTTCTTCAAGTAGCTTCAATATGCTCCATTGCAACTTCAGGGAGACATGGTTCGTGTGTTTTTATCCTGCTCTACTGCAACTTTAGAGAGATAAGGATTGTGACTTTGATTTTGCTCCACTACAACTTTAGGGAACTAGGGTGATGGCTTAAATCTGCTTCACTGCAACTTCAAGAAGCCAAGATTCGTCGTCTTCGATCTGCTCCACTGCAACTTCAGGGAAACAAGATCTAAAATTTCAACCTACTCCACTACAACTTTAGAGAGCTAGGTTAGTGACTTAAATCTGCTTCACTGCAACTTCAGGAAGCCAATATTCATCGTCTTCGATCTGCTCCACTGCAACTTCAGGGAAACAAGATCTAAAATTTCAACCTACTCCACTACAACTTTAGGGAGCTAGGTTAGTGACTTAAATCTGCTTCACTGCAACTTCCGGAAGCTAAGATTCGTCGTCTTCAATCTGCTCCACTGCAACTTCAGGGAAATAAGATCTAAAATTTCAACCTACTCCACTACAACTTTAGGGAGTTAGGTTAGTGGCTTAAGTCTGCTTCACTGCAACTTCAGGAAGCCAAGATTCATCGTCTTCGATCTGCTCCACTGCAACTTCAGGGAAATAAGATCTAAAATTTCAACATACTCCACTACAACTTTAGGGAGCTAGGTTGGTGGCTTAAATCTACTTCACTGCAACTTCAGGAAGCTCAGATTCACCGTCTTCGATCTGCTTCACTGCAACTTCAGGGAAACAAGATCTAAAATTTTAGCCTACTCCACTACAACTTTAGGGAGCTAGGTTAGTGACTTAAATCTACTTCACTGCAACTTCAGGAAGCCAAGATTTGTCGCCTTTGATCTGCTCCACTGCAACTTTAGGGAAACAGGATCTGTGGGATTCACCAATGTCACTACACTGTCTTCCAAAGACATGATTTGTAGAATTGGTTTCCTGTATCAAATAATTAGGATGCTATGATCGAGATGAATCATATGTCCCTAACTAGATGTGGTGTTTATGTCAGATAATTAGAATGGCATGATCAAAATGAATCAAGTGGTCCTAAATGAATGATTATGAATGTGGCAATGTTATGAGAGTGATTCCTTTCTAAATGCTTAAGGTATAATTGCTCATAACTCGTTCGAGTTCCATCATTGATGTGCTATCGCGTCTTCTTACTTACCCGTTATCTCTGACAGAATATTTGAAGAAATAGTCCTAATTTGGATTTCTCTTTTTCCAATATTTCCCAACTTTGAACCTGGTTAGTCTTGACTAGTCGCCCTGTTTCAGGTTCTTGTACTATTTAGAGACTTTACAGAGTAATATGCATAACGTCTTTTGTCTGAATATTACATGTCCAAAAATTTCGATTTCAACAAAAATGCTCGAAAGAGATTATCATAATGGACAAATGGCATTTTATTAAGCAAAATTTTGATGTGAATACATAGGAATATGAATCTGATAAGGTGCAAAAAATGAGAAAAAGGTGCCCCAGATATCGCAGCACGAGTTTCACTATTCTAATTTCTCAAAGGCTCATTTGAACCAAATGTGTATTCAAGAGATCCTGCACATTTTGTTGATGCTCCAAGGTGTACTGTTCTTTTGTCTTGTTGATTTTGGAAGGACAAGACTACCATATGCCCCATATTCAGAATTTGAGCTGCCCGTTTTCGGGTTTTCAACTCAAAAGCCCCTTTGGTTCCAAAGTGCCCTTTGCGAGTTTTCCCCTTGGCCTCTCCGTGTTTTTTCTTTTGATAATCTCAGAGCACCCTTTGCGGGTTTTCACTCTGGCTCCTCTTCTTTCAGGTAAAATACTTCTTGGTCGAATCCGAGTTTACAGGATTGGGCAAGTTTCTACCGTCCATCTCGGCTAGGATCAATGCTCCTCCAGAGAAAGCTTTCTTCACCACTTAAGGCCCTTCCCAATTAGACATCCATTTCCCTCGGAAATCCTTCTGTATGGGAAAGATCTTTTTCAAAACCAGGTCTCCCTCGTGGAATTCTCTAGGGTGAACCTTTTTATCATAAGCCTGCATCATTCGTTTTTGGTACATTTGACCACGACGAATAACTTTTAGCCTTTTTTCCTCGATTAGGTTCAATTGATCATATCGAGATTGGATCCACTCGGCTTCTTCCAATTTTAACTCCAACAACACTCGAAGGAACGGGATCTCAACCTCGATCGACAACACTGCTTCCATTCTGTAGACCAAAGAAAAAGGGGTTGCCCTAGTTGAGGTTCTAACTGACGTTCGATAAGCAAAGAGGGCAAACGGTAGCTTCTCATGCCAGTCTCTGTAGGTTTCGGTCATCTTTCCTACAATCTTCTTAAAATTTTTATTGGCTGTTTCCACTGCCCTATTCATCTTTGGGCGATACAGCGACGAGTTGTGATGTCTGATCTTGAATTGACTGCAGACTTCCGCTATCATACTGTTGTTCAAGTTTAATGCATTGTCAGATATGATCCTCTCCGGCATTCCATATCGACATATGATCTCCTTTGTCAAAAAATTACTCACTGCCGATTTTGTCACACTAGCATACGAAGCGGCTTCTACCCATTTGGTGAAATAGTCAATAACCACAAAGATGAATCGATGCCCATTGGAAGCTTTTGGCGATATTGGTTCAATCACATCCATGCCCCACATAGAGAATGGCCATGGAGAAACCATGACATGCAGAGGTGAAGGAGGCACATGAATTTTGTCTCCATAGATTTGCCACTTATGGCATCTCTTAGCGTAGTTGACACAGTCTCCTTCCATAGTGGACCAATAGTACCCGAATCTCATAATTTGCCTGGTCATTGTAAAGCCGTTAGCGTGTGCCCCACAGACACTTTCGTGGACTTCTTCCAAGATTTTCTTAGCCTCTACAGCGTCTACACATCTTAGTAGCACTTGATCTTTTCTTCTTTTGTACAGGATACCCCCATCTAGGACATAGTCGATGGCCAATCTTCTTAGCGTTCTTTTGTCATTCTCGCTTGCCTGGTCCGGGTACTCACGATTCTTCACGTATTGCAATATATCGTGATACCAAGGGTGATCATCTTTCTCTTCGTCTTCTTCAATATTGTAACAGTGCGCCGGAACTTCATAAATGCTCATCCGGATGGGTTTGACATCTTCTTGTTTGTTCACCTTGATCATGGAGGCTAAGAAAGCCAAAGCATCAGCCATCTGATTTTCGTCTCGTGGAAGGTTGTGGAAGGCAATGTCATCAAACTCTTTAATCAATTCAAGGACCAGCTTCCAATAATCGATTAACTTAGGATCTCTAGTCTCACATTCT
Organism: Gossypium arboreum; assembly: GCF_025698485.1. Taxonomy (NCBI): domain Eukaryota; kingdom Viridiplantae; phylum Streptophyta; class Magnoliopsida; order Malvales; family Malvaceae; genus Gossypium; species Gossypium arboreum. The sequence continues at coordinate 12,886,882 of NC_069081.1, forward strand.
CCCTTGAGTTGATAAATCACTAGCGCAGAATCCCCGAACACCTCTAGCACTTTAATCTTGTGATCTATGGCTGCGCGGATGCCTATGATGCACGCTTCGTATTCCGCCATGTTATTCTTACAATCAAAATCCAATTTACTAGTGAATGGATAATGATCTCCATTTTGGGATACCAATACGGCCTCGATTCCATTACCCACAGCATTTGATGCCCCATCGAAGTTCAGTTTCCAAGGAAGTTCTTCCAGAGCCCCCTCTTCAGTGGTAGCAACACACATTAGGTCTTCATTCGGGAAGTCGAAGTTTAAAGGCTCGTAGTCTTCCAAAGCTCTACTGGCTAAAAAATCTGTTATTGCACTTCCTTTTACTGCTTTCTGGTTCACATAGACTATGTCGAATTCAGAAAGTAGAATCTGCCATCGGGCCATCCTTCCATTCAAGGCAGTTGACTCCATCATGTACTTTAAAGGGTCCAATGTTGATATGAGCCAAGTGGTGTGACACAACATATACTGCCTCAGCCTTCGGGTTGTCTAAATTAGGGCACAACACAACTTCTCTATCAGCGGGTACCTTGTCTCACATCCTGTGAACTTTTTACTAAGATAGTAAATGGCCTTCTCTTTCCTGCCTGACTCATCATGTTGACCCAATACGCATCCCATGGAATTCTCGAATATTGCCAAGTACAGTATCAACGGCTTATCGGGGTTAGGTGGCGTCAGCACCGGGGCGTTGGATAAGTACTGTTTGACCTTGTCGAAAGCCTTTTGGCATTCTTCATCCCATTTTCCTGAGTTATGTTTCTTGAGGAGGCGAAAGACAGGGTCACATTTCTCGATCAATTGTGAAATGAACTGAGCAATGTAATTAATCTTCCTCGAAAGCCTCGAACTTCTTTCTGAGTGCGCGGCGGGGATAGATCTTGTATGGCTTTAACTTTGTCTGGATTGATCTCAATCCCTTTCTCACTAACCACGAATCCGAGCAACTTTCCAGACTTAGCTCCGAAGGTACATTTGGCTGGGTTGAGTTTTAGCTGGAACTTCCTCAACCTCAAGAACAATTTCCTCAAGACTTGTATGTGCTCCTTCTCTGTTCAAGACTTTACGATCATGTCATCGACATAAACCTCGATTTCTTTATGCATCATGTCATGAAAAGGGGTTACCATGGCTCTTTGATAAGTTGCCCCCGCATTCTTCAATCCAAACGGCATCACCTTGTAGCAGAACGTGCCCCACATGGTTACAAATGTGGTTTTTTCCATATCTTCAGAATGCATCTTGATCTGGTTATATCCCGAAAAATCATCCATGAATGAAAACAGTGAATGTCCCGCCGTGTTGTACACTAGGGTGTCGATATGAGGCAATGGGAAATTTTCTTTTAGGCTGGCTTTATTCAAATCTCTGTAGTCCACACACATTCGCACCTTTCCATCTTTCTTAGGGACAGGAACGATGTTGGCTACCCAATCTAAGTATTTTACCACCTTCAGAAATCCAGCGTTAAACTGCTTTCAAACCTCTTCCTTTATTTTTAGCAAGACATCGGGCCTCATTCTTCGCAGTTTTTGCTGAACTGGCTTACACTCTTCTTTTATAGGAAGTCAGTACACCACGATGTCAGTGTCCAACCCAGGCATATCTTGGTATGACCATGCGAAGACATCTTTGAATTCTTGAAGTAATTCAATGAGGTCTCGCTTCATTTCTGCAGTGATACATGTTCCGATCTTCACCTCTTGTCCTTCTCCTAAGCTCACAATTTCGATTGATTCTTTGTGAGGTAGGATTTGTTTCTCGTCTTGTTCTACCATCCTCAACAAATCAGGAGATAAGTTACAGCCTTGGTCATCTTCAAAATCCTGAGAATCATCCATACATACATCTTGCTCGAAAGGAAATTCTAAGTCGCTAGCAGTGTCACTCGTATCATTAATATCTAGGGACCTGTTATGAGGACGAAGGCAGATACAAAGAATCAAAAGAATTCGAAACATTTATTTGCGTGATATGATTATGAATGACGAATGAAAGAATATTTAGAGGAATGTTTCAAAAAGAATTCGAAAGTAATCATTTGTATGGTTATGAATGGAATTGAAAAGACGAGATAACATTTGCTCAAAAATGATAATAACCGTGTATTTTATTGAAATATCGTTTTTAAACATCAGCCTATTTCACAAAAGATTCTTATCACTCCTAGGCCTAGAGCAATAAGTGTGTTTTAGACATTACTTTGAATCCGTTCTAAAAACTATAGGGATCTCTTCCACAGTCCAGTTGTCCAGAACACTTCCAGGCGTGTAGGGGCAAATGTCCGACAACTTTTCTCTTCCAGTCCCCTCTTCGTACAAGACGTTGATGTTCAAACTTTCCAGGCTTTCTTCTATAGCTCCCATCATTGGTGTGTCTCTCTTGGGATGAGTGATTCCCTCGGACACAAATGTTTTCGATATGTGGGGGAACGTCATTGGTTCCCACTTGATTTCCTCCCGTTAATCGAGCTCTGCTTCTTTCTTGCTTCTTTTCCAGCTCCCTTCTCCGTTGTTTAACATCCAGCTTAAATTCTAGGCCGAAGCGGTCTCTCTTGTCTTTCAGCATAGGCGTTTCAGCCCTTTCTTGCAAATGTTTCCCAAGCCCCCTTCCGGGTAGGGCCCCTTTTCCAATCGTCAACTAGAGGCTCATGCTCGTGGTTTTGGATAATTTCGGCACCAAAATTTTGCTTCCCTTGGCGATGAACGTCGCGTTAACAAATTCTAAAGATCGAAATGAGCATTCGATTGCTTCATCATCTATCTCCAAATAGGGTGCATTATTGCTCACAGTTGCAATAATATCTTCTTCAGCCTTGATCGTTATCAACCTCCCCTCCGATACTAGCTTCAACTTTTGATGCAACAAGGAAGGCACTGCCCCAACTGAATGTATCCAAGGCCTCCCCAATAAGCAATTGTATGAGGACTTGATAACCATCACGAGAAAATCCACCTCATATGTGTTTGGCCCAATCTGGAGAGGTACCTCGATTCTGCCCATCACTTTTCTTTCCGTGCCATCGAATGCCTTCACGATGTTCTGGCACTCCTTCATGTGAGAGCTGTCTATAGGTAATCTGTTCAACGTGGTCAATGGCAGGACGTCCAAAGCTGATCCATTGTCAATCAGTACGCCTGGCAGCGTGTACCCTTTACAGCGTGTGGTGATATGCAGAGCTTTAGTCGACCTCATGCCCCGGGTGGTATCTCGTCACCATTAAAGAAGATATAATTGTCGGCATTTATGTTGCTCACCAACCGATCCAGCTTGCTAACAGATATATCATTGGCAACATATGTCTCGTTTAAGACCTTCATTAGTGTGCTACGATGAACTTCCCAGCTTAGAAGTAAGGCCAGTACTGAAATGCGGGCTGGTTGTTTACGTAGCTGTTCCACCACACTGTATTCGCTATGCTTTAGGAATTTTAAAAACTCCTTGGCCTCCTCTTCGTTAATTGGCTCATTAACAAGTTTGGTTGCTTTTCCCTTCATTTTCTCGACCACCTGGGCTTTTCCTTTTGTGGGTTGTTCCTCCTCATTCACCGTATCATAATGCCTCCCGCTACATGTATAGGAACCTCTGTCTTGATCCCCTCTTGAAGCGCCAACCAGGCTCTCTTTTCCCGGTATCTTCACACTGCAATGATAATTCTATGGGACCTTTTTGCTGTCTTTGTAAGGGAAGACTGCAGGTCTTTGGATTATGACCCTCGGTGGCATTTGTACTCCAGCTTCATTATTTTTGGGTCTCGAAATGATCACCACGGGATAATTAGGTTTTTGATTCTGCGCCTTTGATTCTCCCTCGGATGCGCATACATTTCCCTCTATGGGGCTTTTAGCTTCTTCATAGAATTCTGTTTCTTTGTTATCTATCATGTTCTGCACGAGGGCCCTGAATTCGACACATTCTTGGATTTCATGCCCCACCTCGTCATGAAACTCACAGTAGTTTCTCTCTTCTTCGGATTCTTCCCTTGGATCCAATGCTATCAATCCTCTCTTGGTCATCTCTTTCCATACCCGCCTCAACGGGGTCTTGACTTCTGCCACCTCGTACTTGGTCTTCTTGTTCAAGCCTTCACTTATACCATTCACTCCTTGGTCGGTATGATTGGGGAGTAGGTTTCCTACTACATTGGGCGTGGCTGGATCATCAAATCTCACGATTCCCACCTTAATGAGTCTTTCGACCACTTTCTTGAACGCAGTGCAATTTTCGATTGAGTGCCCAGTAATTCCTATGGTATTCACATTGGGCATTTGTGTCATACCATTTGGGATACGGGGGCTGCAGTGGCTCCAGGTAGAAAGGGGATACTACATGAGCGTTGAACAGGTTCTGGAACAACTCCCTATACGTCATGGGTACAGGGGTGAATTATGGCCTTTCTTTATTCTTCCTCATATTGGATTCTTGTCTTACAGAGCTTTGTTGATTGGTAGTCACCGTTTTGGGTTGATTTACGGTAATTGACTTGGACTGCCCTTTGTTGAATGTGCTCGTGTTGTTTACTTCATTGTCCCTTTTTCTCGGGGCTAACTTCCTAGCACTCTCTCCCGATTCTATCTTGCCGCTCCTTACAGCATTTTCGGTCATTTCTCTCGTCATCACTATGTCGGAGAAGCTCTTGGTGGCGCTTCCCAACATATAAGTGATAAAAGGGGCTTTCAAGGTGTTAATAAAGAGTATTGTCGTCTCTTTTTCTAGAAGCGGCGGTTGAACTTGTATGGCCACTTCTCTCCACCTTTGTGCGTACTGTCTGAAGCTTTCATTTGACTTTTTCTCCATATTCTAGAGAGTGATTCTATCGGGGGTCATGTCCGTCACATGACTGTATTGCTTCATAAAGGCCTGGGCCAGGTCCTTCCACGAGTTAATCTTAGAGCGGCTTAATTTGTTGTACCACTTAGACGCCGCCTCGACCAGACTATCTTGAAAGCAGTGGATTAATAGCTGGTCATTGTTAACATATCCCGTCATTCGCCTGTAGAACATAGTGATATGAGCTTCAGGGTAACTTGTTCCATTGTATTTCTCGAATTCGGGCATTTTGAATTTAGGAGGAAGAACTAAATCTAGGACCAAACTTAGGTCCTTGGCATCAATCTCTTAATGATGATCAGCGCTTTCCATGGCTTTAAATTTCTCCTCAAGCCATCTACACCGTTCTTCCAATTGTTTTTATGAATCCATCCTCGCCTTTTCTTCTTCAGCAATTTCATCCAAGTCGGGAACGGGTGGATAGTTCGGGTTGTTGACAAAGTTAGAGCCTGAGCCGATTTGGAGGTTCATCGGTATTGAAGCTCCAGCCTGAACCGGCTGGGGCATGATCGTGACAGATGGTTTCGGTAGGTTAATTTCAAGCTTCATCGGTACATGCATCGGAGTGAAGCTAGGGGGTATTGAGGATCTTCGTTAGTTTCTTCAATTCTGTCCATGGGGCCCTTTCCCTTATCCGTTCCTCCTAATAGCAATTAGGATAACTGACTCATCATTTCCCTTTGGGACTCCATCATTTGCTCCTTCATCTCTCGCTGAATCTTGGCTAGCTGCTCTTGCATCTGAGACTGCATTTGTTCTTGCATGCCTTTTTGCATCTGCTCCAATTCTCGAGTCTCTTATCCATTGATTTTTTCCTTGTATCGTAGGGGTGCGTGGTTGGTTGGTTTTCGTTGGTTTCCAAGTTACTGAAATAATTTTTAGTTAATTAATTAGAAAACTCTTATGGCTTTTAATGCATAATGATGTGATGTAATGAAAATGCATGAATGCAAAAGAGACATAAATTTTGATTCAACTGCCCTTAGAAAATTTCACTTGAAAATAAAATCTTTTAAAAAAAGTCGAGTTACAAATAAAATTTCGTTCTAACACTTAAAGTTCTAATTTTTCTAAGCAACGAGGCCAGCTCTTGTCCGCGCTCCGACTCTAACTCATATTTCACGCTCAGTGTGTCCGCCTGAACCGCTAAAGTTTGCAAGTAGTCTGCTACCTCCCAAATCTAGGTTATGGCTTCCCCCATGAGGTAATCTCTATTTCTGACTTGGTCTTGCGCATGGTGAAACTGCTCTTTCCAACGATCCTCGTTTGCTTTAAAAAACTGGATCCGCATCTCGCAGTTTTGCAGCGACGCCTCTAACTCTTCTATTTTTCCTTTCATTTCTTCTATCTTGCTCAAGCTTGCCCTCAATTCCATCGCAGTGTTGTGGTTTCGGTATTGATGCAGAGACTTCTCGAGTTCTGTCACTCTAGCCCTTAATTCCCCTCGCTCATTTCTACTTTCCGACAGACTTTTCTCCAAATCTTCGTTTTGTGCCTGAGCTTCTCAGAATTTCCTTTCCCGCCGGTCGGTACTAGCCTTTTCTTCTCGAATTTCATGGCGCCATTGTTTGGACGTCTTACCTAACCCCGCAGTTCTCATAGACAGACGCAGCTTCTTATAGTCAGTCTTCAAGCTGTCTAGGTCTTCTTCGGCCTTAGTTTTCCCTTTTTTCCGCTTTTCAACCTCTGACCTCTGGATATCAGCTTCTAACCTTAGGTGCATATTTTCTTCCTCCAATTATTCGATCTTCTTCCCAAGCTCTAAACTCTTCTTCTCGAAATCTTGTCTTATAATCTCCAATTCTGATAGGGCGACTTGTAATTGTTCCCCGACAGGTCGAGCACTCTCCAAGCTTGGCCAAGGAATATTGTCATTAATCCTCTTCTTAAACCACTCGCTGTACTCGGGTGTTACCATGGAACCGACGGCTAACCTTTTCATCCAACAAGTTTGCTTCCAAGCATCTGATAATTACCGAACTCTCTTCTTATAGTGAGCACCTTTAAACGAGAATTCACTCTGAGCAAGTCCGTAAGTCGTGGGTACAAACTGCCTCGACTTATATTGCCTCAAGGCTAGCAGTGGAGTATACCCGGTAGCTCCCCAAATTCCTAACAACGGCATCCAATCAAAGTTACCACATCGGTACATGATCTCATCAGGAACCATCCAATAAGCTCTCCACTCGATATCCTCCTCCTTGAGGTTTTGAAGAATATCCATCCACTTCTCCTCCGAGATATCCTCTCTCCTCTGTATAGCTGCCTCTTCTTTCAAAGGGGAATAACCTTCGGAAAAGACTCGATAGGAAACCTTGTCTACCTTCCAAAAGTGCTCATGAAACCATACCATCAATAGTTGAGCACATCCAATAAATTGCCCCTCGCTTGTCTTCCGACATGAGCTCAAAGATCTGAACGTTTCTGCCAATATTGTCGGTACCGGTGTGATTCCCTTTTCAAGGCGATCGAACAAGTCAATGACCGCCTCGTCCACATGCCTCAAAGCCTTAGGAAAGATCACTAATCCGTAGATGTTTAAGGCAAATATATCGACCCTCTTTCTTTCATCTGGATGCGTCAAGATCAAATCTCGTAAATTCTCCCAAGGGATACATTTGCTATCTCCTTTTTGCTAAATCCGAGCGGTGACCCAAGGCTCGCTCTTCCCAGAAGTGCTCATCAGTTTCTTCACGAAAGCCTGATTACTAAAAACCTGGGCATAAGTCTTCCGAACCTGAATCTTTGGACACCTAAGCAGCGTAGTGTATTCCTCCAAAGTAGGTACCAAATCCACTTCTCCAAAAGTGAAACACTTGTACGCGGAATTCCAAAACTGCACCAGGGCTCGGAACAAATGCTTATCCACTCTAATGTCTAGCAGGTAGGATATGTCACCGTAGTTTTGGTAAAACAACTGCTTAATCCCTTCATCCAAACTAGCCCAAATGTCTCTCAACTCTTGCAGCTCATTCTGTACTACATTGACGCGAGTGAAATCCTGCAGCTCCGATACATACCCTTCTGCCAAGCTATCCCCCCTCTCAGATTGTAGCCTCTCTGACCAAGCACGAACGGCCGCATTATCCTCGACTTTAATAAGAAATTCATTCTCCATGTCAAATTTTCTAACTTAGTAATTGAATGCGGATTAATGCCTCCTTTAATATGCAATGTCATGCAAAAAAGATAATCAAAACAAAACACCGATTAGTATCAAATAATAGCGATAAAATACAAGCATATAAACAATAATTATAGCGCATATACGGGTAAGTACTAAGGCTCGACACAACTTCACCCAAGGATAGCTCCTAAGGTTCACTATATGTGGTTTAGTTCTAGGAAAAGGGGTACCCGAACCAGCCGATTCCTCAATCCTCACCCATTATAGGCTCATATAGATCGAGCTCGGTTCGGGGGGATACATTTCCCTATAACCATGCGGAGATGAAAATCTCACGAAATCATAGGTACGTATGTACCCCGGAAGCAATCCACTAGCCCATGCGGAGGTGAAAACCTCACGAAAGCGTAGTTTCTTACTCCCACTTGGAAGGTGTAACCACAATAGTCATGCAATGGAATGCAGTGCTATTCTACAAGACCCTCACAAACATACAATCAAATGCAATAGAAAGATACATGATTTTTTTTTAAAATAAATTTTCGGTCTTTTAACAAAAGAATAGTAAATAATCGATTTTTATGGCTTGACTCTCAAGTTCCGTCCCCAATGGAGTCGCCAAGCTGTCAAAACCATCCCTCGATTTAAAATTTTTAATTTTAATGAAAAATGGTGGAATCGACTTTTTGGAAAATGAAAATATGGAGTCGCCACCGATCTTTGTTTTGGTGTGATCGGATCACCTAAGAATGAAGTCATAACCTTTTTAGTTTACTAAAACAAAGATTTTGGTTTACGAATTTTTGAGAAAACAGGTTCGGGAGTCGGTTACGCATGAGGAAGGATTAACACCCTCATTACGCCCAAAATTGGTACCAAATCGATTAAATACTATCCTTGTGTCTAAATTAAAAGTTTTTGAAATGTGGTTCCTTTTATAACGTTCGAGTAATCCGAGTTGGTTGCCAAAATTTCTTCTTTCGATGTCCGAAAGTATATAATTTGAGAATTACAGAAGGATACTCAACTATTTAGTCCAACGAAAAAAACGAAACCCAGCACAGTAGGGTACGATTCCTTGAATTTCCAAATATTGACCATTATCTTACTTTATAAAATACGTGTGAAAATTTTGAGGAGATATTCGATTATTTTGGACAAATGAACAAGCGCAACCCAGCACGATAGGGCTCGATTCTCAAATCGCCGAACATTGAACATCATCTTTGTTTTTAAGTATTTTTTTTAAAACATGAGTGAAAAAGTAAAGGAATGTTCGATCATTTTGAGCAAACCAGAAACCACAACCCAGCACGATAGGGCATGATTCCTGAATTGTCAAACGCCGAATATTGCCTTCGTTTTAAAAATTTTTAGAAGATATGAATGGAATTTTGAAGGGAAGCCCAATTATTTTGAGCAAACGCAAAATTGCAACCCAACACGTTAGGGTACGATTCCGCGAATTGCTAAATATTGAACCTCGTCTTTATTTTGAGGAATTTTAAAAGGCGTGAGTGAAATTTTGAAGTGATATTTGATTATTTCGAGCAAACGCGGAATTACAACCCAACACGTTAGGGCGCGATTCCGTGAATTGCCAAACATCGAATCCCGTCTTCGATTTGAAGAATTTTTGAATGAATGATTATAAAGCTAGTTTAAGACGTATTAATTCGATTTGAAATAAGACAAAATCAATCATAAGATTCGGGTTTTATAGAAAAAACCATATTTCAAAAACTAAGATGGAAAATGATGATATGAGGTAATAGACATATACGAGATGTGATCAACTAACATATTAATAATTAAAATTAGCTAACCTAAAAGTGTAACCCGATTGCAATAATGCATGGAGAATAATTACTATGAAACAATGAATAAATGAATAATGCCACGATAACATGCATAGGAAATAAAATGATTAATACTAGATACGCAAGCAAGATGTAAATCGAAGACATAACATGGTATAAAACTATTTTTAAATGAAGACGAATAAATGGACACATAACATGTGGGTTGACAAATTTATACGAGAACTATGGGTAACTATATAGTTTTGGAATAAATATTATAGAATGAAAGTTTAAATCAAATTGCATGTAGGCTATTCTAGACACAAATTTATTTAAAAATTGACAAAGTACATGATAGTTTAAATAATATATAATACAAAAGAATAACAAAGATATACGACAAAACATAAATACACATAATATATTTATAAAACATATGTACATATAAATAGCTTTGAAAATAATCATTAAATTAATAATAATATATATAAAATCTTAGGTTGGTCTAAAATTATATACTTACCTTTATATCAAAAGATTTAAATAAGAGGCTATATAACACACGAAAGTAATATAGAATGAAAATATTGAAACATAATCATTTTATAACTACAAAGATGGAGTTTCCAAAATAATTTCATGTATATACATATATAAAGAAAATACTTGAATAAATCATAAAGCAAAAAGTATTTCAAAAAAGGAAAATAAAAAACTATTAAAGTAATAAGTGTATTAGCATGTATACCTATGAATTTAAAAGCAAATACATGTAAAATAACATAGAAATGATAATATTTTAGGCTTAAATTAATTTTATAATAGATTACATAGTAGATTTAAGAACATGCTCACATACGTGGAAAACTATACGTACAAAAATACATAGATTTAGAGATACATAATGGATGAAGCATAGGCATCAATAAATATATATACATACTGTAATAATAATTTAAAAGACATATTATATAGGATTATGTAAAAGAATATAAAACAAATTTAAGAGGAAATACGAGTACAAAATGATATGCGATTAATAGTTTATACAAAGTGGAATTAGCTTTATTACAAAGTACCTATATATATATATGTAATTGTGTATGTATAAGAACATTTATATAATAAAAGAAAAAATAGTATGCAAAATGTGAAAATATGATTACCAAAATTATAAAATAAAAAATAAGTGATACCAATGATACAATTTATGCAAATAAATGAACATGAATAGAAACATGAAATGAATCTAAAAAAAAAAAAATCGAAATCAAACTAAAATAAAAATTTAAATAATATAAACGGTTAAAATACAAAAGGGCCGGCGCGTAATGTACACAAATATGGAAGGACTGAAACAGGAATTATTCTAGGCTCCAAAATGCTGCGCTTCATTATGGACTAAAATGAAATGCACATAAATTATAAGGGTCGAATTTAAAAAAAAAGGAACAAAAAAAATAGCAGCCAATTGAGTCATTACGCAAATAGGGAGGACCAGACGCATAATTACCCCTCAAAGACCCAATGCGCGAGTTTGAACCTAGCGCGGGTCGGGTTATTGAGTATTGGGCTGCCACATGGTGTCGTTTTGAGGCCATTGACATTGGCCAAAACGGCATCACCTAATCCTTCCTTTTAATAGCCTAAACTAACCCTAATGAAACGGTTAGCCGCTCACACAAAGAAAAAAAAAAGGAGAAAAAACCAAAGTTTTCCCCCTTTTAATGTTCAGCCGATCAATGGTCTCCCCAAATGACTGTTCTTCTGCCTCTTCTTTCGACCCATAGAGTTGTCAATCGAGGTTTCATTGAACCAAGGGGATTCATGGGTCTCGCTTACCAGCCCCAAATCAACACTGTATTTCGACGGTAGTGAAACAAGTGGGGACTCGAACGTTTCGGAACGCAGGTAAGCTTCGTCACTTTCTTTTTCTTTTTGATGATAAAATAACAGAGGAATTGAGTAAATAAAAACAAGAAGAGCAGAGAATTAAAAAAAGGGAGAAGGGAAAATCACCTTCTTTTCGTCTATTTTTTCTTTTGCTTTGCTATTGCGTATGTATCTCTTTCTATTTTCAAAAGGGGGAACCCCTCTTTACAATTAAAACAAAGGTTTTATAGCCGAAGAGAAAACCAAAAGGACAAAATAAAAAATTGAAATATAAATTTCATTCCTCTCTCTTTCCTTCGTTTGTTTGTATTTGCTATGCGTTTGTATGTTTTTGCAGGTATGGGGAGTGTGTATGAGGGCTGGGCGCTGGCGCTGGAGGGTACGGAGACTGGGGCGATGTAGCTGCTGAGGCGCTGGCACCATGCGAGGTCTGGAGGCTGTAGAGGGTTGCGGCGCAAACGAGGAAGGGATGACCTAGGGTTGCTGAAACCTTTTGGGCCATTTGGGCTCATTTTCAGTATTGGGCCATCAGATTTGGGCTAGAGGGACTGTTTTGGGTATTTGGGTTTGTAATAGGACATTATTGGCCATGTAATATTTTTTGGGTTTTTAATTATATTTATTTATTTACTTGGTTTGTTTGTAACGGGCCTGGGCATATTTGGCCCACTATACCCCCTTCTAACATTTTTCCCTTATCGGTAAACTTCCTTTCGTTTTCCTTTGATTCAGTCTGTGAATCCTTTATTCAATCGTCGCTACTGCGATTTCTTGGTTCTTTAATTAGCTTGTAAGTAAAAATTTGCATCCTTTTAACTTTTGGTTTGAGTTTAGTGATGTTAAACTGTAGTGATTAATTGGCGGATTCTGTGATTAGGTGAAGGTTATGAGGCGGAGAATTGCATTCCAACAAATAGTGTGCGTTAGAGGTGGTTTGTCGTCGGTGGTTATAAGTCAGCTTTGTGTTGGTTCTTGTTGACAAATTCGTTAATCAAACTTCTAAATCGGTGTTGGGTATTTTGTTTTTAGGTTTCTAAAGGCTCGGGATTGTTTTCGCATCGAAACGAATCAAGTGTGCACTCCTAACACGAAAAAATCAAGCTTCTGCGAAAGCCGAAAAAGCATTCTGTCGACGCCACACGGACGTGTGCTTGACCGTGTGGCTGGCTATGTGTGAGACACAGCCGTATGTTTGACAACAGCATGGCCATGCGCAGGACACGACCGTGTAATGGTGTGAGAGTGGCCATGTGGGCCCACACGGGAATGCCACATGGGTGTGTGGGTTTTGGGCCAGGCCGTGTGGGCCATACGGACTTGTAAACCTACACGGGCATGCGGGCTCATAATTCTAAAACTTTCTCTAGGGTCGCACGAGTCGTTCCGATTGACTATGGGCCTACCGTAGGGTCGATAAATGCTAACCAAAACCTATTTTATGTGCGATGGTATTCTAATAGACTAATCTGAGTAAGATACTAAATGTATGTTTGACTATACTATTTAAGTATGTATCCATTTGTATACGAGCATGTTAAGCATGTTTAATCTGATATATCTGCATTTGTATTTTGTATCTGTGTTTGGAGATGGGAATTATATATATATGTGGAGGAAGTGATCTGTATGGCGACTCTTCGCCTATATTCTGGCAGCTTGTCTGCATATTATCTGATATGTGCTGCATCAACACTATATGGTGCGTAGGGATGGGTGGGTGTTTTTAACCTCACTTGGTGTGATGGGATGGTCAGAGATGGTGTGTAAAGGATGGGTGTAGGACTCTGAATATCTGCTCTGTTTATCTAATTCTATTATCTGCATCTGTCATGAATCTAAGTCCACATCTGTATCTGTCTGTATATGAGATTTTTGTGTATATTGCATGTCTACTTCTGTTGGGTTACACACTGAGTTTACGAAAACTCACGTCTGTTTGTTTGTTATGTACAGGTAATCCACAGACTTAAAAGGATCAGTGCGGCGGAGTCTCATGGTGATCACAAGTTTATGAACAGAATTTAAATATTGGTTTTTATTTAATTAAGGATTATTTATGAGAGTTATGTAATTTTGGACTCTCCAGATTGTTTGATTTTTTTTTTTTGGATTTGGATTTCGTTTTGACTCTTTTATCATGACTGTTGACTAGAAACTTTGTTTTACAAAAACAAAGATTTTCTTTCCTAAAAATACGAATTAGATTTCCAAAATATAACGGTTTTAAAGACTTTCGCTCTAAATTATGTTTTGGCAAAAGAATTAATTAAATAACGATTTCAATAATAGTTACGTAAACAAATATGGGATATAGAACTTGGATGATTTATTGAACAACTTTACAAAGTTTTATTGAAGTAACACTGATTTCAAAACCCTTCTTTGTAACACTCTCGGATTCGGCCATAACATGTAGGCCGGGTTTGGGGTGTTACAGTGGCATTAATATAAGGTTGAAGTATAGTGGTAAGTAAGTATAGTGAAAATTTTTAATTTCTAGACAAATTTTTACATTAACCCAATTTAATATGTACAATTTATTTATGCATTGCTAAGCTCCGAGCCTACGACTTTATATACAATTTAAATGTCAATGGAAACCGATAGTAGACAAGATTCCATTGGCAGCCTGAACCAAGTGCACTAAATCCATGATTATGGATGCTTGCAAGTAGATTGTAACCAACGCTAAAATCCCAAGAGCCAAGCTAGGTTTGGTATTCATCAAATACGATTGCAATAACCCCACAATTTGGCAAATGAACTCGTTGTACGATGTATAATACTGCTTCTCCCACTCCATCCAATCCGCCGGTGGCTCATAATTTCTCTCAATAATCTTCATATCATGAATCCGTTTCCTTAACACGATCAAGCTTTCATTCACTAGTTGTCCACTGTGATTCCATTGTTGAGACTCTCTTCCGGCTGCAAAAACCAGACTGCAGCGAGACCTTTTATCGTGCCACCGTGGGGTAAACATTTTCCGGGAATGTAGAGATGGAAGGAAAGAAGAGGAAGAAAGAGAAGCTGATTCCATAGTTGAAATTGGAAAAATCTATGCAGTTAAACTACAGAATGGATGATGAATATTATAGCTATGCGTTCCACAATTTATTTATAGACATGAATGTCAAGATGTATCGTTGATCTCAAATGACATTAAATTAAAGCTTGACACATGGCTAATCACCTAGTTGCAAATAAAATATTGGTAGATTTATATCTAAAAAAGTTGGTCGGTTTCAGGTTTATATTTTCTTTTGTTGAGGAACATGGTATAGTAATGAAGGTCGGTGAGAAACTATTAATAAAGTTGATTGATTTGTTTAATCTTGCTACGTTTCCGTAATAGATTCTTGAATCAACTGTTGGTGATGTTGAGATCGTCGCAATTTAAAACACAACTTCAAATACATAATTATTTCTTCGAATTTAAGTAATTCTTCTATTAGAAAATTAAAATTGTCACAAGCGGTGTGACCAGTCAAGTCTTCGCTTCGTTTGGACTTATCATAAACATACTCTTTTCATATATCAAATATCGTTTTCTGTTCACCGGTTCTTCGCATTTTTTTTATACGGATTAGAATTTGAAACTTGCTTGAGTTTATGGGTGCAATTGAGTTGAGGTCAATTTAAAATTCAAGTGTGTTTTTACCTATAAAATTGTCATATTAATTGAAAATAAATTATTAATTTTGTTAATGATAAAATATAAAACAATCAATAATCAAATATAAACATTTCAAAATATAAAAGTGAAAGTTTTCATCAAAATAATCAAATAAAATAATATTAGTCTATAATTGAAATTAAAACCATAATCGCCAACTAAATCTTTAACTCGTAAGAAGTTTAAGCACACTCAAATATATATATTTTTTACGAGTAATTCTAAGTATTATATAAAAATAATTAAAATATTATAAATCTACTGTTTACAGTTCACACTACTCAATATTTTATGATTGATGTTTTACCCATATTTTTTCCATTACGTCTCCAAAAATACAACCAAGCTAAAAATGTCCCTTTAGTTTTACATTATTTTTATTTTGTTGATTTGATAAAAAAAAAATTCTTATGTTGATTGCATTGACATTTATGCACCAGGAGAGACAATCATCCATGCGATAAGGGATTAAACGAGGCCCTATTGGCAGAGGATGATGAACGCTGCATTGATTGGATTGAGCGTGCATTACAACTTATGGTGGTGTCTGGCAAAAGGCTCCAAGCATCCCGTCTTTGAACACGCGCGTAGTCTCCAAGTGGAAGTCTACTTGCATAATTATATGCTATTAAATGGTTTCCCTATGTACTCAAGCTCAATGTGGAGGCGGCTTATGGGAAACTGGCAGTAGGGGTGGGACCGATTGGGTGACGCGGCTTTGGTGTGTGTCGGTGGCCAGCATTGCTGAGGCCTTTGGTCCGAAATTCTCGAGGCACAGGCTTTTGTTACCGCGTTCGATTTGTGCATTAAGAAGATCTTATCCACGGGTGATTATAGAGGGAGACGTATGGCATAGTCTCCAAGCTTCAAGCCCCCTGACGCAGTGTTAGTGGTGTGGAGCAT
The DNA here is from genome assembly GCF_025698485.1 of Gossypium arboreum. Classification (NCBI taxonomy): domain Eukaryota; kingdom Viridiplantae; phylum Streptophyta; class Magnoliopsida; order Malvales; family Malvaceae; genus Gossypium; species Gossypium arboreum. The sequence continues at coordinate 12,903,157 of NC_069081.1, forward strand.
TTAGCACAAAAATGAAGCATAAAGAAATGAATTGTCACCTCACAACCCCCAAGAGCACGTATAAGGAAGCCCATGATACTCTGTAAGGATTTAATTAGATATGAAAAGACTCAATCTGAAAGGAGTTCCACTTGAAGCAGGAGAACATGATCAAGACCTATTTAAATCTGAAAAATTAAGCAACAAATTCTCAAAGTCATATATAATCCAATACGAATAAAAATGAAAAGAATAGGAATGGAGAATAAGCAAGGTTTGGCCAAGAACAAGAAGAATCCTTGTTGAACTTGAATTGGATGAGACTTAGGACATAAGTAGCCTGTTGAACTTGTTTAATGATCCTTGGGATTCTGGAAACCAAATAAGAGTAACTAGAACACTTACAGATCAATTCCAGAAGCCTAAAGAATGGATTAGAAAGAAAACCGAAAAGAAGTTTAGAGGAGATATGTTGTTTTATTGAAATTTTTGGAAAAGAATTTCCAACAAGAATAATAAATGGTTTAATCAACCCTATTTATTAGTATTTGATTTTTCAGGAAGGGAAATGTAATAATTATCATCAGATAAAATAGAATTATATTGAGAGAATGAATTTATCCTAAATGGATTAAAGATATCCTATGACGGTAACACATATGAGAAGGTTATTAAACAAACACTTAGCAAAGTTGTTTTGCTAATGATAGATAATGGGGAGAGTTCAATCATGATAAATAATGTTATAATTAATGGATAGAGAGTTAGAACTTAATTACAAATTATTTTAGCCATAATTATATATGTCTAACTGATCCCTCAGCTAACTCAGTATAACCTTGATGGCTTGCATTAATTAATGAAATGAAAAATGTGAAAGAACAAACTAGAGAAATTGATCGCATGTATCACTATCCGCAGTGAATGTGTTTTCTTACCATGAACAAGAAATGACTTGGAATTAATTTATGTCTCCGAATTATTATTTAATATGAAATTAAATAATTTAAGTTTGAAGAACAAATTAAATTAATCAAGTCATTATAGTTTCACGATAACAAGATAATTAAGTTAAATTGTTCATAGATTCTAGCACGATAAAATCGTTATAATTTTAATAGAATTAAAATTGGGTTGAGAAAATAATTTAATTAATATGATTGATTATTTGAATTAATTAAAAAAATAAATAGAATTTGTGTATACGAAAATATATTTATCGGGTTTGAATAAATTATATGAGTTGATTTAAATACACATATAATTGATTTGATATATGACAAGGTCTGACAAGACTAATTTAACAGCAAATTGTGGAAAGCCCTAGTCCCAGAAAAAGGTTGCTGTTGCCGCCCCAATGGTACACTCTTAGTAGGAGTTGCATTTTCCGATTTAAATATTATTATTTGGTTAATATTTGTATACATTGATATTCTATCCAAATGTAGAAACACTATTTTCTTAAATAAATTCTATCTTTTGACAAGAAATCTTCTTTCGATTTACAACCCGTTAAAGTTTCACAATAAAGTTTTCATTGATTTGCTAATAGAGCCCACACTATAGCAAATTGAGGTCGAGGATAGTGGAGAAGATCGAGTGGTTGAAAGTAGAGAATGATTTAGTCAACTTCATACAAAACACAGGTACAATCCAGGTAAATAACTTTATTGCTATAAATACCACAACATGTCAATTTCGAAAGAAAATTTTAAATTATGTTGTGCATTATTCCGCTATTTTTCAAACTAATTTTTCCAAAAATAAAAGCCCTCATTCGAGCTTTCCAATAAGTATAGTTAAAATATCCAATGAGTAGTGGAGCTAAGAGATGGTACTTGCTTCTTTCATGGCCTCCATGATTGTAATCAGTGCAATGATTGCCTTCAACTAACTGTTGAGTCCTACTCTAAGACTAATTGAAAAAATATGTTTGCACTCTATCCCAACTTAGGGTCCTAAGAGTTGGTTGGATACAAGTTCAAATAAGACTGTGTAAAAAAAAGCAACAAGTAAATAAGAGAAAGAGTGAAGGTAAGCACACAATCTTTATTAACGCAGTTCGAAAAATAATTCTACTCCGTGGAGTCTTACTTAGTACATGATTTATTCAAAAATCGATTCAATAACCTATTGGCTAAAATTCAGTCTACCCTTACATAAGAAGTATCTACAATCTTAATAGATAACTTTGACTTGTTACAATTACTCACCCAAATAACTTCATGTAGAAAAGAGCCAAGTTAGCTTGTATATATTAGGAATTTACTGATATGTTATAATCTGGTAGAATAGGATTTATTATTTATTTTCTTAAGACAAATAAGATCAGTCATTATTAATTTCTAATTAGTTGCTTTCCTTGTTTATTAAGATTCCTAACTTTGTGGGATTGTCCCATTATCTTTCTTAGAATAATGGACTGAAATGTCAGTCATCTTAATATATAAGTTAGGTTGTATTTCTTTTATAAGAAGAATAATTTTCCCGTACTAACTTTCTCATGGTACCAAAACTAGGCTCTAAACCCTAAAACAACATGCATACATAAACCATCTCCTCTTCGGAAGTCAAATCCAGACCTGAGCAAAATCCTTCAGCAAAAAACTATGAAAATTTCTCAGCCAATATCACCAAAAACTCTCATATTCCTATCACTAGTCACAAGCTCAATGGCCACAAATTTTTTTAGTGGTCACAATCCTTCCTTATGTATATTTCTGGTAAATGAAAGAATAATTATCTCACCAATGAGGATCATATTCTAACAACAATGGATCCCAAGTGTCCCACGTGGAAGATTGAAAATCATATAGTCATATCATGGCTAATAAACTCCATGACCACAAAAATAAGAGAAGATTTCCTTCTCTACAACATAGCTAAGGAAATCTGGGATGCGGCAAGAGAAACTTACTCCAGTTCCAAAAATACCTCTGAACTTTTTGAAATTGAAACTCGTCTTCATGATTTACAAAAAGAAAGGAGATGATTATCACTCAATATTTCAACACAATAACTAGATACTGGTAGCACCTTGATCTGTTTGAAATATACCCTTGGAAATGTTCAGATGATGCAGCTTTACACAAAAATATTGTTGACCAAAAGAAAACATTCAAATTTCTCCTTGGTCTCAATAATGATTTGGATGAAGGGGGAGAATCTTGGGCAGCAAGCCTCTACCTTCCATCCGAGAGACATCTGCTAAAGTTAAAAGAGAAGAAAGTAGGAAGAAACTGATGATGACAGAAAAAATGAGTTTCCTGGTTGCTGAAGGCTCAGCCTTATATACACATAACTCATCTCAGGATAACAAGTAAAGAAAAGGAAGACCATGGTGCGACCATTGTAAGAAACCTGATCACCTCAGAGAAACTTGCTAGAAATTTCATGGGAAGCCTGCTGATTGAAGGCATAACCGAGCACGCCGGGATCGGGATAGTTGAACAAATGTTGTCAACACTTCTAACAACAACAACAACACTAGCTAAGAAATCAATCCATTCACCCGGGAGCAAATTGAGGTACTATAGAAATTACTCGGACAAATATCCCTACTACCGAACAGTATACAAGCATGCTAGTACATCAAGGTATATTTTTTTCTGCTCATATTGCAGCAACCAGAAAATTAAGGTTATGGATAGTTGACCCTAGAGCTTCAGATCACATGACCGGAGAGATTAATGTATTCTACAAGTACAGTCCATAGTCAAGCCCCTATACAGTATGAATAGCAGATGGATCACTCTCAAAAGTGGCAAGAATTGGATCAATCAAATTTACAAAGGACCTTCTTCTCTTATCTGTCCTTTATGTTCCAAAATTAGATTGCAACCTGATTTCTATTAGCAAACTCACTCATGACTTGAACTATGTGACTAAATTTTATCCAAATCTTTGTGAATTTCAAGTATCAAATTTAGGAAAGGTGATTGGCAATACTGAAATTTGTGCTGGTCTGTACTTGCTTAAAAGGAACTCTCTTCTATATGGACAAGTTCATTCAATTTGTGTTTCTAACTCTTTCTCCAATTATGTTTCTATTTCAAATGAAAATCAAGTCATGTTATGGCACTGTCGCCTTGATCACCCAAATTTTCTGTACCTTGAAAATTTACTTCCTCATTTGTTCAATATAAGCCTTCACATCCCTTTTCTATAATTCATAGTGAAATTTGGGGACCTTCACGAGTGCAAAATATTAATGGGTCTCGTTGGTTCATGTCTGTTATAGACGATCATACTAGAACCACTATGAAAGAAAAATATGAAACTGGGGAAATCTTTAAGTCTTTTTACTCCATGATTCACACCCAGTTCAAAAGAAAAATTTAGATTCTTAAGACCGATAATGGCAGGGAGTATTTTACATCAGCCTTGGGTTCCTATTTCATAAAACAAGGAATTATTCATATGAATTCTTGTGTTGACACCCCCTCAACAAAATGGGATAGCCGAAAGAAAAAATAGACACTTGAGGTAGTTGGATCACTCATGTTTACTAATCATGTACCTAAACACTTCTGGGGTGAAGCCATCCTTACTGCCACCTATCTCATCAATAGAATGCCTAGTCGAATGCTAAAATTTCAGAGACCTTGTGAAGTCCTCCTACAAGCCTTTTCTCATGCTACATATTTTCCTTCTGATCTTCCATTCAAAGTCTTTGGTTGTTCAACATTTGTTCACATACACCAACAACATTGAACCAAACTTGGTCCCAAATCAGTCAAATGTATTTTCCTAGGATATTCTTCTAATAAAAAATGGTACAAGTGTTATTCACATGTTACTCAAAAGATGTACAATTTTATAGATGTCACCTTTTTTTAACAACAATCCTATTTTTTCAAATTCGAAATTCAAGGGGAAAACTCAAGAGAATTTCAACTTTGGGAAATTCTTCAAGGTACTCAATCTGTGTATGTTTCACCCCAAAGTGTCAATCTGGCAATCTTACTCCCTTTCGAGTTTTCAAATATCTTACTTCTTCCAAGTCCTCAAAATCTTAATCTCCATTCCACATCACATCTAAACAACACACCATCCGAGCCTTAGTTCCATGAGTCCACTAAACCTCAACTTAGTGCAAATCATTAAGAACTTTGTGTCTATTCTAGAATGAGATGACCTACTAAAAATCTGGAGAATAGAACTAAAATCAGAGATTGTCAAGAACTTAACTGGAGTCTCTTACTTCAAAATTGTTGGGTTTTTGACACACTTTAACCAGGGTAAAGTAAGAATTTCAAACAGAGCACCAGCAGCAACGTATTATACCCGGATAAAATATGAAGGAAAAATGCTTGAAGTTCAAGCTTTTAGCTATTGTTGGGGATTTTTGACAGCAGAGGAACGGAGCAGAGGAAGAAATACAGATGTAACAAGGCAAGATTTTTACTTGCTCACAAATGTGCAGCAAGGGAGCTATGGCTTCAGCTCATTTAGCTCATTCATTCAATTAGAAAAACAATACATTTATAGATAAAACATATTACCAAATACTACCTACTCCCACTTAGTAGCCTAAGGACTTGCTAAGCATTACTTGTACACATCAATAAGTGAATTATCAGCTCAATCATCACCTAAACCCATCAAAACATCAATAACTAAGTTCATTTTCAACCAAACTAAACTAAATTGCAACTACAACAATCAACATGTTGTCTAAAGATGCAAAGATGCATACAAGTCGTATGCACTCAACAAAAACATAACAGCAGCATGGATGGCCAATTTCCAACACTCTTCCTTGGACTCCATGCTGCAAATGTCATTTATTCATCAAGTTTTTGAACTTGGCAGTCCTTAGATGCTTTCTTTCAAGCTGACCCTACACAAGCACTTCATTTTCAACCTTGGCAAATGGAGTCTTCTCCTCCTTCACAGCCTTGGTTGACAACACATCTTGCCTTGTTCCCTATTACAGCCATGCTTCTTCTTGCATAAACAGCTTGCAAGTATAGTTTGCTTGCCTTCAGTCTGCCATTTTTGGCTTGCACCTACTCGGGCTTGCATTTTGCTGCTCGCAACTATACACCTTTGACAGGCTCGCTTTTTTGCTTACTGTCTTCAATAGGTGTCTTCAACTTTGCTGCTTGCAACCATACACCTTTGACAGGCTCGCACTTTGGCTTACTGTCTTTAGTTGGTGTCTTCAATAGGCTCGTAACTATCACTTCTTGCTAAGCTTGCAGCTTTGACATCTTGCTAAGCTTGCAGCTTGCACATTGGAAAGCTCACATTCTTTCCTTGAAACTCCTCCTTCAGTCTATCCCAGGCTTGTTTTGGTGTCTTCATTTTAACCACCCATATGTTATAGCCTTCTCCATTGGAGACTGGTGGTGCAGCTGGTGAGAAGCCTGATGAAGCCATCGTTTTTTTTTTAAAGTTTGCTAGAACAGGTCCCTTAAGAATGCGGCTCTAGATACCAATTGTTGGGTTTTTGACACACTTTAATCGGGTAAAGTAAGAATTTCAAACAGAGCACCAGCAGCAACGTATTATACCCGGATAAAATATGAAGGAAAAATGCTTGAAGTTCAAGCTTTTAGCTATTGTTGGGGATTTTGACAAGCAGAGGAACGAGAGAGGAAGAAATACAGAGTAACAAAGCAAGATTTTTACTTGCTCACAAATGTGCAGCAAGGGAGCTATGGCTTCACTCATTTAGCTCATTCATTCAATTAGAAAAACAATACATTTATAGATAAAACACATTACCAAATACTACCTACTCCCACTTAGTAGCTTTGGGACTTGCTAAGCATTACTTGTACACATCAATAAGCTGAATTATCAGCTCAATCATCACCTAAACCCATCAAAACATCAATAACTAAGTTCATTTTCAACCAAACTAAACTAAATTGCAACTACAACAATCAACATGTTGTCAAGAAGATGCAAAGATGCATACAAGCCGTATGCACTCAACAAAAACATAACAGCAGCATGGATGGCCAATTTCCAACAAAAATTTCATACTTGTATAGATTATTCGACTCGTGAGCCTCTTGTTCATTCTGTTGATGATTCCAATTTGCCTATTGCTCAAATAAAAGGTGTCCAAACATGTACAAACCATCCTATTGAGAAATATGCAGCATATGGGAAATCTCTTCCATCATATAAAGCATATATTTCAACGATTGATAATATAAAGATACCAAATTCAATTCAAGAAGCCTTGAAAAATCCAGTATGGAAGAAGGCTGTCAAGGAAGAAATCAAGCCTCTAAATAGCAATGGAACTTGGACTCTTACAGAGTTACCTCAAGGGAAGAAGCTAGTAGGTTGCAAGTGGATATTTGTAGCTAAGCATAAAGCAGATGGAAGTATCGAGAGGTTTAAAGCTATACTAGTGGAAAAGGGCTTTACTCAGTCACATGGAATTGATTACTAGGAAACCTTTACACCTATTGCCAAGTTAAACACAATTCGAATACTGCTATCATTAGCAGTAAACAAAGACTAGTTGTACCAACTAGACATCAAAAATTCCATTTTGAACAGAGATTTTGAAGAAGATGTTAACATGGAAATACCTCCAAGTTTAGAAAACTCTTCAAACAACCATCAAGTGTGCAAGCTGAAAAATCATTGTATAAACTAAAACAATCACCTCGTGCTTAGTTTGACAGGTTTTCCAAAACAATAGTAAAATCAGATACAATTAATGCGAAGCAGATCATTCCTTATTTGTAAAATCCTCATCAGAAGTTAAAATTGATATTCTCATTGTTTACGTTGACAACATCATTCTAACTGGAGATGACTCAGAGGAAATTATCAAACTCAAAAGATTACTTGCTGCTAAATTTGAAATTAAAGATCTTGGCACTCTCAGATATTTCCTAGGCATGGAGGTTGCTCGATCTAAGGCAGAGATTGCTATATCCCAAAGAAAGTACATCTTAGATTTGCTAAATGAGTCTGGCATGCTTGGGTGTAAACCTATAGAGACGCCTATGGACCCCAACCTAAAGTCAAAGAAAAATGTGGAAAGTGTACCAGTGGATAAAGGCCAATATCAAATATTAGTGGCCAAATTGATCTATCTCTCACATATGAGGCCAGACACTGCATTCTCAATTAGTGTTGTTAGCCAGCACATGAATGATCTGCATAAGGAACATTTAGAGGCTCTGAATCGGATTCTCAGATACCTAAAGATGACAGAAAGCCATGGTTTACTCTTCAAAAAGAGTCAAAGTCGTAAGATAGAAGTTTACACTGATGCAAGTTGGGCTAGAGAATTAACTGAAAGAATATCAACAAGTGGTTACTACTCCTTTGTTTGGGGCAATCTTGTGACATTGAGAAGCAAAAAGGAGTCTGCGATGTCAAGAAGTAGTGCAAAATCAGAATATCGTGCTCTTGCTTTGGGTATTTGCAAGGGAATATGGATTCAGAGATTACTAAGAGATTTAAAAGTTGATTTTAAGGACCAAATAAAATTATATAGTGACAATCAATTTGCCATAAGAATTACTAAAAATCCAGTTCATCACGATAGGACCAAGCATGTGGAAATTGACAGGTTTTTCATTTTAGAGAAGGTCAATAATTGAATTGTCCAATTGAACTACATCCCTACTCAACTGCAACTTGCTGACATTCTCATCAAAGCTCTTCCAAGAATCAGCTTTGATAAATTCAACTCCAAGCTAGGATTGTATAACATATACACCTCCGCTTGAGGGGGAGTGTAAAAAAGAGCCAAATTAGCTTGTAAGAGATAAGATATCTCGACACAGTGGCATCTTGATACCACCAGGAACGGGCAAAACAAACTCTAAGGAATCAAAAAAATTGAAAAATTGGATCTATGTCCAACGGATCACACCTACCAAGAAAAAGTATTTTGTTTTGGTTCGACCTGTAACCCCATATGAAATAAAAGTTGCTAACTCAAAACCAAATCTTGAAAGATTTTGTTGCAATCAATATAGTAAATCAATATAGATTTATAGTAATAGTAAATAATAAGAATAAGTAATACAACAATTTCGAACTCTATTTAGAATCAAACCACCGTACGGTATTTTCTTTAAGTATCTTGTAGGATACTGTTGTTCCAGCCACATTTCTCTTTTCGCTCTACTAGTAATTTAATTGGAGCTTGAACCCGAGTTTCGGTGGTCGTCTTATTCAAAACCCCAATTATGAAATCCCCTCTCTCCCACTTCACACCTCGGAACGCACCGTTCTTATAGAGAGAAAGGCACTTTCACATCTTCTTAACCCGAAATGGTGGGGAGAGGAAAGGTTCCTTTTTTAGGGTACTCGGGAGCAGATCCAGTGGAGACGAGGTGGGGCTCTGAGCTCAGAGGATTAGAGCACGTGGCTACGAACCACGGTGTCGGGGGTTCGAATCCCTCCTCGCCCACAACCGGCCGTATGCTTGTTTGAGTAATAGCAATGAGATTCCCCAATATCATGCTAAGAATAGCTAGGATTTCCAGAAGAAGATGCCATTCGTTTGATGAGAAATAAAAAAGTACAAACACAAACTAACAACAAATACATAAGTAAAATGTAACACAAGCACTTATAAAAGATATATCAACACATATGACAGCTTCCTCGTGTAGATAAAATCACGATTTGATTTGCATCATTATCCAGGTTAAAGTCCTTCAATGTTAATCTCAAATAAAATCTTAAAAGCCAAGCAAACTAGTCAAATTGATCACCAAGGTCTAAAGGATAAGGATAAGTTCTTGAGATAAGGCAAGTTAATCATTTCTGCTCTTCCTCTTTTAAATCCGACCATCATCATTGAAGATAGAGTAAATCATGGCTTGAGGATCATTTTCTAATAAATGTAACATATTATGAAGATCAATATAAAAAAATGTCAATAATGTACTGCACTTAGGCTATCCTTAAGAGATATTCAAACTATTGTCAAATATCTGTTCAAACATGATGTTTGAATAAGGGTTAGATCATGGTGTTTAAACATGCAATTCAAGACAGTTAAGGTCTCAACATAATGGTTTGAGTTGCTAAACATACAATTAATATCTTAACATTTTGGTTAGAGGTTGGGTTCCTCTACTTGAGATATGCTGCATATCCAAAGACTATTAACTTGGTTCGAACCATACATCAAAAATGAAGAGGTAGGAAAGTTTTGACTGCTAAAATGTGTGTGGTATTCGGATATAGTAATATGGTAAAATCAGCCTAAATTATATTTAGTTTAGAAAGTATGTGAAATGATGGATTGATTTCTAGATAGTATATTTTATTTTTCTACAGGTTAGGAAGTTTGTTTTTGTCTCACGGGATATTCAGTTTTCCATATAATTATGCTTACTTCTCCCTCATAATTTTCTTACTGTAATTGGTTATCTTTTTAAGAAAAAAAAAACAAAGAATTGCAAAGGGATTTTCTTCCTTTAAAGTTCTATATGTTTTGGTTTGTTTATATTGAGATCATCTTGTGTTTCATTTTGTTTAAGAAAGTTCACTTTATATCATAGCTTTGTTGTTATTTAACCGATGTTATTGTATCATTTAAGTGATATTTTAGCCCTTACTGCTACACTAAATAACCATTGTGAGTACACTAATGGTGTTGGACATAATAATGTTATGTGAAACAAACATGGTGTTTTTAGTGTTTTGTAATCTAATTATATAACACTTTTTTTTCCCTCTAAAAATGAAAATTACTTCAATGAGTGAAATACCTATATTTGATTTTCAAGTTGTGCCTTTCAAGAGATAAATTCAGGTCTTAAGGGAAAAAAAGGTGAGATGTAAATTAAAGTGTAAAAAAAGAAGTCATTTTAGTTTACTTTTCAATGTTAATTTTCAATGTAGTTTACTTCATTGGAGTATGCTAATCAATTGGTCCAAGATTTTTATTTTATTTTATTACTTTCATATGTAAATTCAAGTTTAATTTTAGATGAATTATGGATAATTTTAAATATTATATAAAAAATAAATTGTATTGATTACATAAAAATAACTTAAATAAGTTGTACTTTTACGTGGAACATGAATTTTAAAATAATGTTTTTAAAGTTTTGGGTTTATTAATCTTAGTGGTTTCTAAATTTTTAACTCCCTAGCTTTTTAGGAGTTGTGGCATGTGGTTAAGTACTCAAGCATTCTAGAGCAAACCATTCTTGCGATATAGGAGTGATTATGAGTTTGTTAACTACATATAAATAACTTAATTAAGTTGTGGAACATGAATTTTAAAGGAGATTTCCAATTCAAATTTGTATAAATGTTAAAATAATTTTAAATAATTATAAAATAAATAAATAGTTAAAATATTTATATGAACATATAAAATGATACCTTATTTTTAAACAAATACTCATAATTATTTCAATAATAAAAAATATTATAATATTATTCTATTTATTAAAATTATAACCTAACTTATTTTTAATAATTTCACAAATATCAAATAATTCAATATTTTCATTATATACAATTTTTAGTCTAATTCATTAAATAGTCATATTCTATTCTTATTTCAACGCAACCACTACAAATAATGTTACAGTATATGCATTAATTGACTTTGGGTTGAGACATTTATATTTATGCACTATGTTAGTAATAGAAAATAGTTTACCGGTTGAGTCAACTGATAGTTAACCTGATTTGCAAACAGTGTCCACTGTAAATTCGGGGTTATGACTTCTAACGAATTTGACATTATTCACGATGCTAAAGTGAATTACTGATAGAAACAAGTTGATTTGAGATGTCAGAACGATGAATTGATTTTTGTTGAGTTTGCTAAGATTGATTATGTTTCGAATAAAATTTCATTGATATCTACACATAAATTGATTTGATAAGACTGTAATGCATTTTTAGCCTTTATATTAGATTCTAGAGTATCTGAAATAAAAGTTGATAAGTTGCTAATAGTTTTACGAGTTTACAGATGTTTTTTCTGAGGAATTGTCAAGTTTATCACTAGAGTGAGAAGTCGAGTTTGCTATAGAATTAGTGTCAAGGACTGCTCCAATTTTGATTGCCCTATACAAAATGGCTTCAACTGAATTAAAAGAATTAAAAGCTTAGTTGTAAGAATTAACCGATAGAGATTTTATTATACCGAGTACATCACCTTAGGGCGCACTTGTTCTGTTTGTGAAAAAGAAAGATGAGTCGATGAGATTGTGTATATATTATTGGCATATAAATAAAGTCATGATAAACAATAAATATTCGTTGCTTCGTATTGATGATTTATTCGATCAACTGAAAGGTGCCACGGTGTTTTTGAAGATTGTTTTCAAATTGGTTTCTACCATTTGTGAGTTAAAGATGTTGATACATCGAAAACAATATTTAGGAACTGTTATGGACACTATGAGTTTCTATTTATACCTTTCGAATTGATTAGTGCTTTTGTAACATTTATGAATTTGATGAATTAGGGTTTTATTTGATGATATATTGATTTGTCATAAAACTGATTCAGAGCATGCTCAGCAATTAAAAAAATTGTATTACGAATGATTTATTATGAACGCTTTGATAATTGTATTACTGAGAACGAAGCTATTACAGGAAAACGTTAAATTTGTTTGATCAGATAAATGTCAACGGAGTTTAACCAGTTGAAAACTTTATTGACAGAAGCTCCGGTACTGGTTAAACCTAAATCCAAGAAGGAATTCATTGTTTACAATAATGTTTCTCTTAGATGACCCTAAATTATGCTAGTTCGATTATCATAGAGTTGAGAGTTAAACCATTAATTCTTTAGAGAATTTGTGAGTTGCAAAGAAAATATTTGAATTTGTTAGCTAAACAAGAATAGATTCAGAATGATCAGATCACTAATTTCAATATTGATTGTGATAATAGTCTATATTTCCAAAATTCAATATGTGTACTAAACAATTTTTAAATTATACGAAACATCTTACACGAGGTTCATAGCAGCGTTTATTTGATTTAAACTAGGCAGCGACAAAATGTGTAATGACTTGAGATAGAGTTAATGGTGGTCGAGAATGAAACATGAAATTTTAGAGTTTGTACCGAGATGTTAGGTATGTCAACAGGTCAAAGTTGAATATCAAGTTTTGTCTGAGTTATTACAGCCTAATGTAATTTTCAAATGGAAATGAGTTCCGATTGGAAATGAGAGTGAGTCACGATGAATTTTGTATCTAGACTATCTTTAACGTCGAGAAAGAAAGACTCAATCTGGATTATTATTAATAAACTGATGTAATCTGTCACACCCAAAAATAGGGCTTAGGATTTTTAGGAGTATTTTGGGAATTTTAGCCTTCGAGTGTTCAGAATTTTATGGCATGGCATATCAATAATGTTTTCAATTATGGTTTTTAGAAAATTAAATCAATTCCTAAAAATGAGTTTTAAATACCTTTAATTTTCGAAAAAGGATAGATTTTTAAAAGAGTCAAAATTATGAGTTTTTATGAAACAATTAGACCAGAGTTTTAAAATCAACCTAAAAACCTCATTCAAACAGCTTTGTTTCACGTTAAGTTTTGCTCCTCACTTGCTTGTGTCGTTTTTTCTCTCCTCTTGCTCTTCTAATTTCTTTTGATCTTCAATTCCTAATTACCTTTGAATTCTAACACCCTTGAACCTTAAATCTTCATAAAAACAAAGAAAATCACCCAAACCTCACCAGCTTCTCCAAAACGTGAGTTTTCCAAATTTGTGTCAAAGCTTGTTTTTCTCCCACTGAAGGTAACCATTTTACTTTCTATGAGTTTTAAATGATATCTAGTCGCTTAAACTGAATTTTTAGCCATTGAAACGCATGTTTTAAAGAAAAGCTAAAAATCAAGTCTTTAATGGTGAATTTCGAGTTTGTGGATAAAAACTTGATTTTAAAGTGTTTTTCAACTTGTTTTAACATGATTAGAAGCTTTCTATAGTAATTTTGAAGTTTCATCAAGGATTTCCCGCATTTTAATGATTTTTTTTAAATGGCCAAAACTTGTCAAAAAATTTTGATACATTAAAAAGTGTAGTTTTGCGTAGTTTAAAGGTTAGGAATTAGTCGTAGATGAATATGTAGATAAATGGAATTTGTTTCATGCCAAAACATTAAGTGTAGACCAAGATATTCGAATTTAAAGTTTTCTATGTTAAAAGTTTCGGTTAAAAGATAAGGTAGCTTAGGCTTATGTTTGTGACTGTTTTAATGAAGTTGATGACTGATTGTTGAATGTTTGTTTGTGTGGTATGTCTTGTTGAAGCGTCGAAGTCAATAAGACCTTCAACGAGTAAAGATAAAGGCAAAGAAAAGCTTGTCTAAGTTTTTGGTTTTTCGAAAAAAGTGAATATTTCGGTGAGTGTTTTGGAATAGCTACTTATAAGCGATTCGTTGTGTATTTGGGAATTTAGAGGTAACTTAAACCCCTTTTCTAAATTTCGAGTGTAAATGTTCTTTTACCTATGCTAAATATGTGATAAATATGTTTGTGAATTATGATAAAGAGGATTATGATGTGATGAAATATGAACATGTTGGGATGATTGTTGTGATGGTTATTATGAGGGTAAGTTATTCATGCCATGTGACAATGTGTATAATGTGCTAATGATATGATTATACAGTGAATACATGCGGATAATCGGTAAGTAATATTTGATGACATTATGGATATTTTGGCATTTTGACTTAATGAAACTGTTGGATATAGTTGGCATATCATAGGATTGTGAGTACTCACTTATTTGTGATTGTGATATATGGGGCGCTGAGGTCCAGAGATAGTTTTGGAGAGATAAGGGAATGTGAGCCAAGCTCCATTCACTGGGATATGTATGTGTAGTGTGTTGGATAGCGTTAGCTATATGCTTCGCTTATGGGATATGTTGACTCTACAAGTCAATGTGTAGTGTGTTGGAGATCCGTGTATCCGATGTGTGGTGATAGAGTCTACCTTATGTTTCATAAACTCTAGAGCCAAATTATCATACACTGTTACTAATATGACTAAATGTGCTTATATGTGCTTATATGTGATTGATGTGTGTCAAAAAATTGATATATGTATGCCTAAACGCTCGTAAAAATAAGGTGTAAAAGAATGTAAGGAATATGACTAAATATGTGAATCATGTCACTTAGTTAATGATGTTTTGGGAATAAGTTGTGTAACACCCTTTACCAGTATTCAATGCTGGAACGGGGTACGAGGCATTACTGGACTTACCACACAAACTATCATACAATTCTGAGTCATAAATTTTGCATCTAAATTAAAACCATTTGCAATTAATCATAAAGTCTCTACTACGAGCCTACGAGGCCTAAAACATGCATTGGAAGTGGTTCGGGACTAAACCGAGAATTTTAGAAATTGGTGCTTCTGTCAACAACTGTTTTAACTTATCAAAGATCTCTTGACACTTCTCGCTCCAAATGAAATGCACATTTTTCTAGAGGATTTTTGTCATTGGCATTGCTATCTTCAAGAAGTCATTCACAAATCTTCGATAATACCCAGCCAAGCCCATAAAACTACGAACTTCTGACACATTCATCGATGCTTTCCACTGAACGATCGCTTCAATCTTTTTTGGATCTACTCGGATTGCATCCACTGATATCACATGTCCCAAGAACACCACTTCAGTTAGCCAAAACTCACATTTGCTAAATTTTCCAAACAATTGTTTCTCTCGCAACACTTGTAACATGATTCGTAAATGTTGTTCATGTTGGACTTCTGATTTTGAATAAATCAGAATATCATCAATGAAAATGACTATGAACCGATTAAGATATAGTTGAAAGTTTTGGTTCATTAGATCTATAAACGTTGTTGGGGCATTTTTCAATCCGAAGGGCACCACTAAAAATTCGTAGTGACCATAACATGTTTGAAAATCTATTTTCGGTACATCATTAACCTTACTTTTAACTAATAATATCCCGACCTCAAGTCAATCTTGGAGAAGACAGAAGCTCTTTTAAGTTGGTCGAATAAGTCGTTGATATGCAGAATGGGGTATCGATTCTTAATTGTTAACTTGTTCAACTGACGATAATTAATGCAGAGTCGCATCGAACCATCTTTCTTTTTAACAAATAATACCGGAGCTCCCTAGGGTGATGTACTCGGGCGAATAAAACCATGTTCCAATAAATCCTGTAATTAAACTTTCAATTCTTTCAACTCAGTCGGAGCCATTGGATACAGAGCTATAGATACGGGAGCTGCACCAGGAAACTCTTCGATTGCAAATTCAACATCTCTATCTAGCGGTATCCCAGTAATTCCTCAGGAAATATGTTAGAAAACTCACAAACAATTTGAATACTACTAATGTCTTCTCTTCCCATTTTTGAGTTAATGACATATGCCAAGAAGGCTTCACACCCTTGCTTCAACAATTTATCTACTTGTATTGAAGAAATAATCCGATTTGGCCCATTTGTTTTCACACCATAAACCTCTATGACTTTCCCCTCTTTATTTTGGATGGAAAAATTTTTCTTGCGACAGTCCAAAACTACTCCGTGTTCATTCAACCAATCCATACCCAATATTACATCAAAATCACCTAAAGGCATAATCAATAAATCTACCAGAAACACTAGATTTTGAATCTTTAAATAACAACGTTTACAAACTTGGTCTACTAATACAGTTTGAACCCAAAGGACCTGACACAGACATAGATACATTCGACATTTCATAATTCATATTCCCAGATTTAACCAGATCAGAATTGACATATGAATGAGAAAAGCCTGGATCTATCAAAGTATAAACAAGTGTGGAGAATAGAAGAAAAATACCTGCTACAACATCTGTAGCATCCCCTTCATATGCACGTGCGGATGCTCTGGTCTCAAATTGATCGGTGACTATATCATCCTTCTTTCTCGATCCTCCCCTCAAAACCAATCCTCATCTACTCGTCCCTCAGCTCCTCACTGTAGATACGACTCTCAGAGAATCATTGGGTGAATCATTTTCGTGCTTCAGACATTTTTTAGCTAAGTGTTCTAATGACCCACAGCAAAAACAACCTTTCACTAATTTCCAGCATTTTCCCTAGTGCTTCTTTCCACAATGTTCGCAATTCTGTATCTCTGAAAATCTATTTGGCCCTTTTACACTACCCACTAATAACGTAGGTTGACAGTCTTGCACTTTAATTGGCATGCTCGACCTTGTAACAGATTTTTTAGTTTCCCGTGAGTCTCTACTTTTTTTTTATGCAGAGGAAGGATTGAAGTTCCCAAATCGTTTACTTATAGCATGAGGGGGTTCAACCTTTTTGCATAGCCCTAGAGATTGTTCGACCATTTTTGCTTATTCTGATAAATCGGTAAACTCTTTAATTCTCAATATTACTAGTTGGGTCCGAATTTCATTGCGCATACCCCGAAGGTAACGTTTGCAATTCTCCTCTTCCGTAGGAGTCAACTCTTTCCTATACTTGCTAAGTCACGAGTATTCCCTTTCATAGTCTACTATCAACATATCTTCTTGTTTTAACATGAGAAATTCTTGTTTCTTATCTTCAAGATAAAGCTCACCAACGTATTTCTTCTGGAATTCAATTTCGAAAAATTTCCAATCAGCTACTTCTGTAGCCACATGTCTCGTAACTATGTTCCACCATGCATAGGCTTCTCCTTGTAAAAGTGAAACTGCACAATCAGGGAGTGTATTCTAACTGTTGTAAGATTCGAGTCATTGAATCTAACCAAAATTTTTCCATTGAGGGGTCAACTCCCTTTGTTCCAACAAACTCAGTAGCATCGTACCTCATTAGTTCTTTAATAGGTGCTCGCCTAGTCACAGATGTGGTCGTCGGGAGCGGAGCGACTCCCGCTACCCTTTGAAGAGCATCCGCTAACACTCGCAATACATCATTATCAAATTGCCCCTAAATTGGGCCACTAGTAGCATTAGGTCATCGTACCTCGTTAATGTGCACACTCGGGATTACCGACTCAAATTCGTCAGATTCTCTAGTGGATTCATTACCAATATGTACTTCTTGATCGACTACGTTATTAGCATCATCTGGCATCTTTACATTATAAATGAAAACATGATAATTAGCATCCAGTCCCGACTTAAACTCAACTCGACTTTGGCATATACCTCTAGACTCACTTCTGAGCTTGGTTTAGCTTGATAATCGGTTAAACTTGTAAGCTTTGATACCACTTAATGTAACACCTCTTACCTGTATTCAACGCTGGAATAGTGTACAAGGCATTACCAGACTTACAACGCAAACTATCGTACAATTTCGAGTCATAAATTTTGCAGCCAAATTAAAACTATTTGCAATTAATTATAAAGTTCCTAATACGAGCATACGTGGCCCAAAACATGCATTGGAAGTGGTTCGGGACTAAACAGAAAACTTTGGATTTTTTTTTTACAACACTTAGAAAATTTTCCACTATACAAGGGTCACACGCCCATGTGGATATGGAACATGCCCGTATGGGCAGGCCATGTGGTTACACACGCCCGTGTCTCAACCTCGTGTAACTCTCTGACTTGTAACTCATGAACAATTGAAATTCTAATTTAGCCCAATAAGGCTTCAATTCTCTCAATAATTCAGGTAACTTTATCATAAGATCAATTAATGATATGACACCCAGTGCCTAGCGGTAAACCGCAAAAAAAGGGTTGCGCCTAGCGCTAATCGGATTAACCGACAAAAATGAAAGTGAGCCTAGCTCTAGTTGGATTAACCAACAATATTTGTACCCAGTGCTAGTTGGATGAACCGAAGATAATGATTTTGAGCCCAACTCTCGTTGGATTAACCAACAATATTTGCACCCAGTGCTAGTCGGATAAATCGACAATAATGATTGTGAGCCCAGCTCTAGTTGGATTAACCAACAATATTTTCACCCCGTGCTAGTCGGATAAACCGACGATAGTAATTGTGAGCCCAGCTCTAGTTGGATAAACCAACGATGTTTGCACCCAGTGCTAGTCGAGTGTACCGACGACGGTAATTGTGAGCCCAGCTCTAGTTGGATGAACCAACGGTAATTACGCCCAGCGCTAGTCGGATAAATCGACGGTTGTACAAGTATCTACTTCCATAAATTTCTCATTCATTTTCCTTAACATTAATTCCATAATATGCCTACATTTTATATCAAGAGCTAATTTAGCATTAATTAATTCGTAACTAAAAATAAAATTAAGTTCGAGTCCTCGAACTTACCTTAACAAAATAGTTGTAACGGTGAGGTCGATAGCTACTCCGTTACCTTCATTTTTCCACGATTTGCTTCTGATTGATGTGTTCCTTAACCAAAGTTCATAATTTCATTCAATTAATGCTATTTCATCATCTTAATAATTATATTTATACATTCACATCATTCTACTTTATATTATAAAAATTATCCCAACTTTTAATCACTTGTTCAATTTGATCCTCAATGCCAAACATAGAATTTAACCTCATTAAAATTACATCTACATGTAAGTTATAAAAATTTCAAATAAATATAATTCATCTAAAATAGTCCATTACCTTTACAAAAACATTTAACCATTTAACTTTGTCACTTTGAATCTATGACTTTCAAGTCCTTAGAAGTTATTACTCACAATTTACTATACAATTTGCCCACTTTAGTCTACAAAACTTTGCATTTCTCATCCATGAAAACTTCCATCACTTTTATTCTTTCACAAAACTTCAAGATGGGCAATCTAATTCATAATATTAAAACACTAAAAATATCATTTTCATGACAAAACAACCAAGAATTACTTACCAATTTAGGCACGCATTAAACCCCCCCCCAAGTTGAACACTCTTCCCCTTTTCTTCCTCAAAATTTCGACAGCAAAAGCAAAGAAAATTTTTTACTTTCCCATTCTATCTTTCTTTTTACCTACTCTCTCATTTATCTATTATTATTATCACTTTATTTCTTTTCTTTTATTAATTTTTTTCTTACAATAATAGTTATCTATAGTAGATATCCTATATACATATATTAATTTCATATAGACACACTAACTCCATTTGACTAAAATCAAAATAGACTATTTATTTAAATAGCCTTTGTAACTAATTCTTTCTTATAATTAATTTTGTCCCTATCAATTAAAATTTCTATTTTCTATTCAATTAACTTCTAAAGAAAACTCCAAACATTACAATATTAATATTTTGAACCCGACACACAGAGGCAGTGCCCCGAAAGTATATTTTTCAACAACCCCAACTTTCAGGTCGTTACAAGTTGTATGTTGTTTGGTTGATGCATGACGACTTGTTTGCATAGTGGTTGTTCTGGGCATTCATTGAGCTTGTTAAGCTCACCGACTCCATGTTATCTTTTGTAGAGTAGTTGCGTTCCCAGTGTGAGAGGTGTGGTCATCAAGGGATTGATTCAAGCCATTCTTTACTTATTACAATAGGTGTTTTGCTTATTCTAGTACTAGGGAATAAAAAGGTAATGTGGTAGACATTTATATCGGTTTATTAAGATGTATTTGGGATTATTTGTATATTGCATATGTTTGGGAAGCTTGTGAACTTGGACACGGTGTTTGGTTTATTGTTTAGACACTTTGATGCATATGTGACTAAGTGAATGAAGCATGATGTTTAGGGACCAAGTTTGAATGAGTTAAATGCTTTTATATGCTGAATTTTTGTAACCTGAAGCAAAGGTATCGATATTACAGCTTTTAAAATGATACCTCTATATTTTTGAAAGTTTAGGGAGTCAGAATATCAATTTGGTATCAATATCTTGACTCGAGTATCGATACTCATGGTATAATTATCGATACATTGCGAAAGGTACTGATATTTTCCAATGTTTTGAAATTTGGTGAGAAACTGAATGCTAGTTTGGTATTGATATTTCCTTTAAGTGGGATCAATACTACTTGAAGTAAATATCGATACCATAGAGGCAGTATCGATACCTACGTAACATTTTTGGGAAAATTTGCTAAGTAGGCCCAATGCTTGAGATATGTGTTTCTTTGTTGTATGTTAGTATGATTAAATGCTAAACTAAGCTTGCATGACTTGATATTCTCATAGATGCTAGAATAATTAAAGTGAAACGAAACTGCATGTTTTTCAACACTGATAATTACAATGAAATCGACATAAAATAGTGGTGTGGCATCGCGGTATTCGACCTAACGTCCAGGCCGAGTATGGGGTGTTACAAAGTCGACTCACTTTATTGTAGTCAGAACGGATCACTCGCTTGAAAAGCTAGTTGAGTTGTATGTATCTAAGATTTACCTCTAAATTTCAGAGTAAACTTCATGAAGCTATGGCAAAAACAAACGGATAGTCGAAATAGGTAATTCAGATTCTGGAAGACATATTACAATGTTGTATCATTGAGATCAAGAGTAATTGGGAAAATGTTTACTATTGGCTGAATTCGTTTATAATAACAACTATCAATCTTGTATTAAAATGATACTGTTTGAAGCTTTTTACGGACAAAAAAATGTAGAGCTCCGTTATACTGGTCAAAATTGAGCGATAAAAAGCTAGTTGGGATAGGTTTGACTCCGAAAAAAACCAAAGAGCCTTTGAGATAACCAAAACTATTATCAAGTGAGAAATTTCGAGGACGAAATTTTCTATGAGGGAGAGTTGTAACGGCCCGTTTTCAGTGGTGTTGGAAACAGTGGTTTAGAGACCACAAATCTAACAAGTGAGTTCGTAAATATTTTTTTAATATTTATGAATCAAATATAATATTATATTAAATTTTGATTTGATAAATTTTGGTAATTGGACGAATAGTTAAGTTTAAGTGATTTGTCTTTAAAGTCAATTGGTTTTCGAAAATGAGCTATTGAGACTCCATTTATGCTAATCAAGCTCGTAAATATTTTATTATATTTAATAAAATATTTACAGAGTTACTATATAAGTGTATTGAATTCAGTTAGAAAATTTGAACTTTTAGATAGTTATTTAAGTAAAAGGACTAAATCATAAAAGCTGCAAAAGTTAATCGCTATTAATTTATATGAGCTAAATGGGTATAAATGTATAATTTGATGGTTTTAAAACTAATATGCCATAATTATTGTTTTCGGACTGTTAGTGATGAATTATGGAATAAAAGTTAGTGATGAATTATGGAATAAAATAATGTTTAAATTATATTAATTAAGTTAAAGTAAAAACAAATAATAATGGAAAGGCATAAAAAAATTATCATCTTCTTCTTTTCTATCTTCCTTCCATCAAAACACCATGGCAAGAAGAACACCAAGATCGACCAAGCCATTTCCTTTTGCATGGTATGAATTGTAAGTCCATTTTTAATGATTTTTATGTTTTTGAGACCGTTGTAGCTTAATCTAAGCTAATCCAGGATTAATTCATAAAATTGTTAAATGTTTTGATTCATGTCATTAATGAATTTGTGATGTTTTTGAAGTTTGATGATAGATTATTAAACTTGATAGTTAAATAAGACTATTTGTAAAGTGGTTTTGGTTGATTTTAAAGTTTAAGGACTAAATTATTAAAATAGTAAAGTTACATGATTTCTTGTGAAAAATGATAAATATGATCTGTATAGATATTATATAAAATTTTACTAGCATTGATTTGGTTAATTTGTGATAGATTTAAAATTTCGAGTTTAGGGACTAAAATGAATAAAAGGTAAAAGTTCAAGGTAATAGTGTAAAATATTATTAAATTATTGAAATTAGATAATTGAATTAAATTATTATATTTAGAGAAAGAAACAGATCAATCGGTTGATAATTGCGGGAAAGGAATAAAGTCATCGAGTAATCATCGTCGAGGTGTCAATAGCTATTGTGTTTTGGTAAGTTCGTAAATTGATTAAATTATTAGTAGTTGTATTTTTTATTTAATAATTATCTACGTATGTTGTGATTAAGTTTGTTTGCTTGATAAATGGTAATTGATGAAATGGAATTAAGTTGCATTGTTAATAAAGTTAAATGTTATGATTGAAAATGGAATATTGTATAGTTGAGTTCTTGTGATGAAGTAATGTGTATATATATATATAATTAAATGATACAAATATGAAACATGATGTGTATGAACCTTGTGAATGTTTAGGATACAAATGATATGTCATTAAGGTTATTTACTGTTTCGGGTGCTAGTCTTGGATGTCCTACCGATGGCTGAGGTCTTGCATTTGTTGCAGATTCTCCAAAACTCGTGTGAGCAGCATCATGTAGTCTAACATCCCAACCCACAACTCGTGTGAACAAACCCGTTTTACAGCTTGTGTGAGCATTGTTCTCGTGTATCCAACGTTATTTCATTGTGGTTCATCGAGTGAAAACTGAATAAGCTGTTACAACTTACCATTTCTTAAGCACAAATTATAAAATAAGCATAACATCATTACCAAGACCATAAGCTTAGTAAAATCCTATACAAGCACCATCAAACTCACAAGTTAGTAAGTTCAGACATGATACATATGAGTTCAACCATATCATAAATAGATTTCATGTACACATCATTTAACTCATTAACCTTTTCATAAGATCATGAACCATTATCCAATTGTATACATACCTTGCCATTAATCTTTACATACTTGTTAAACCATCTAGAATTGTATTGGATACTCAGGAATGCTCACACATAGTGTGCCTTTCCATATAACCATAACATTTCCTTTTCAATAGTGCTCACATGAACTGTGAAATGGGCTTGTTTACATGAGTTATGGGTCGGAATGTTAGTTACACAATGCTACTCACACAAGCTGTGGAGAATTCGTAACAAATGTAAGACCCCGACCATCAGTAGGACATTCAAGACCAGCACCCGAAACATGGAATCCTTAATGACATGTCATTCATATCCTAAGAATTCTTAAGGTTCAAACGGGATTATTTATCCATCAATTACTCAAACATCAATTTACATGTATTTTCAAGTTAGTTTATGAATAACACAATATAATCGATAATCAATCAAACTATCGTTAATAAGATTATAATTTATACGAACTTGCCTCGATAACTATAATCGTAAAAGTAGAACTAGAGACTAATCCAAAGCTTTCAACTTTCCTCGATTTAAATCTAGTTGTTGTTTATCTTGATCTAAATGAATAATTTCATTCAATTAAGTACCTCAAATTAACCTCAATATTCAATTCAATCTTTAATTTATATAATCATAAAATTACAAAATTACCTCTCCCATTTTAACTTTTTCACAATTTAGTCCTTAAGATCATAACTTGAAAGTTAACTATTTTAACCCAAACCCATGTTCACTGGTTCTACAAAGGACCTTGGAACAGCCCATAATTACCAACATTTCACATTAAAACCCATGAATTTTTACACTTTCAACAATTTAATCCCTAATCCCAAATTCATCAAAAACCACTTGACAAAACAAGTTTGTATAACAACTAAGATTGATAATCTATCAATTAACATAAAAAAATTCAAAAATAATCATATAAAGTCCCTCAAAATTTAACAATTTTGCAAATTAACCCCTGAGCTAACGAGACTAAGCTAAAATGAACTCAAAAACATAAAAATTAATAAAAATGGGACTTGAAAACCTACCATGCACAAGACACAAATGACCGAATGCTCCAAGCTCCCCTTCTAATGATGATTTCGGTCAAAGGTTGATGAAATGAGGAAGATGATTATATTTGGCTTAATTAACTTTATGTTTATTTACTAATTTACCATCTTACCTTTATTATTAATCAAAAAATTCAATTAAACCTTGTCCATAGCTATTCACTAACTTAATTATGGTATAATTACCATCTAAGTCCATTAATTTACCTTTCCATAGTCATTTAGTTCTTTTAACTAATAGAATTCAACTTTTGCACCTTTTTCAATTTAGTCATTTTTACCTAATTAACCATTTAAACTTCAAAATTTATTAACAAAACTTTAATACAACTCTAATATAACCCCATAAACCTTAAATAAATATTAAATAATAACTCACTTGTCGGATTTGTGGTCCTGAAACTATTGTTTCCGACACTACTAAAAACAGGCTATTACAACTTCATTTCTTGATTCTAGAATCCCTATGAAGTTCTGGATGATATTTCAAACATATAAGACATGATATTCTTGTGGTTACCTCGAACATTCCCCAAATTTCGTATTGTAGCCAGAATTCTCGTGGCTTCATTAGATATCAAACACAATCCCTTAATATTCCGAGCCACATATAATCATAAACACGTCAGAAAGAATGCCCAAGCCTCCTTCATCTCTTGCTCTACCAAGGAAAAAGAGGACCAACGTTTTTATTCCAATCCTAAGAAACAACCACCAACAGTTACTTCTTGTACTTACCATAGAAGAATGTGTCATTTTTGAACAATAGGTTTAAAGTCCAGAAAACTTCAACAATAGCAACTTGAATGTTTAGAATAAACGATGAAATATATGCATTCCTTTAACAAAATTAGTAGCTAGTTGTACGATTGCACCCGATCATCATATAATCACCTCATAAACTTTTACTTCACCTACCATGCTTTCTTGTATGAGATGGGATAATGATATCTGCTCCGAATCTCGAGAATTAAAACTAAAAGGGGCATGTGCAAATTTGATACAACCAATGCAATGATGGAATCACAAATTAAGCTAGAATCCAATTTTGAATGATCTTTCGATACCCTTGTTGCAACGCATGTATGCGGGTTGTTATATATGTAAATTTTCCACATATGTTTCTTTTGTATATAGGCTACTCAAATCTGTCACATGCATTCCTAGTCATATTTAATGCATTTACATGCATAATGTTAGCATTGACTCTATGACACTGAAATTTGATGACTATAATGTTGTAATCCCCAGTTCTCTTCATGACATCTATCGATGGAAAAAGTAGTCCGAATGTGAGCTAACCATTGTCATCAATTGGAGGGTAATTCAAATCAAATAGTTCATGAGCATATCCGGGAAATTCATGGCCGCAAGTGTGGACACCTAACATCCAATAATAGCTTAGCAATATACATGTACAATGATTGTGACTCATTCGGATAGAAACTATTGGTTCGTCTAACAACTTAAGATCATTGGCAACGACAGCTTCAACATCAACTTCTTTCTAGGCTTGAGCTTGAGCTTGAGCTTGGGCTTAGGCTTGGGCTTGGGCTTTAGTGAAGTCACCAAAGTCATCATATGTGATTTTCCCAATCTCCAGGATCAAATCTTTGAAAATCATTTAGAGAAGAAGTGAGGCTAACGGGTAGGGCAGACTGTGCATCAGCAATCCAATGGGGTAAAGCTTGCCCTCTCTTCTGACCATCTAACTGCGTGGCATGTTCCTTACTGAACCCTTTTTCCTCACCTTCAAGAACTAAGCTACGTAAGTATTCGGCATTTGCAGGCCCTGTACACTGAACCATTTTCGAGAATGCGCTTTCTCTGTTAACTAGCAGTTCCTTTGGAGTATTGTGTTCTAGAACCTGAAAAAGCAACATCAGAAGTTATCTAGGCACCAGTGAGTATCTTCGTTTTTATTCCCCAATCCAAAGGCAACTTAATCAGGCACAGTAAAGTATATAGTTGGTAAATATTTGCCAAGTCACTCTGAGAATGGAGTCAATCTTGCCTTGAAGATATCATACAGCTACAAGCAATCTATTAAATGAGATGGAAATTTTGCAGAAAGGAAAAGAAGCCAGAAATATGAAGGGAATAACACAAGTGAGAAGGAGCACCTGACCAGCATCAAGTACAAGAATCCGGTCACAGTCAATAATGGTATTTAGTCTGTGAGCAATAATCAGGATGGTGCAAGATTTGAATTCTTCACGAATGGTTTTCTGGATAAAAGCATCAGTCTTAACATCCACTGCTGCAGTTGCTTCATCAAGAACCAGAATCTTTGACCTTCGCAACAATGCTCGGGCAAGACACAATAATTGTCTCTGCCCAACACTAAAATTCTCCCCACCCTCCAAAACCTTGAGGCAGACGATGAGAATATTATTTCAACACTTCACTTCTTGCTTTGATTAATATATACATAAGTTTCTTCATTCACAAAAGGTTATACATATTAAAGTTTACTTTAAATACCATTAAAAGCTTAATAGACATAGAATTCAAGCAAATATTTGCAGAAATACATGATTTCCCTTTTATTTTTGACTATTTTTCTATTTAATACCTCTGCATCCACACCGAAAGAGTTCCTCAAGATGACATCCTTCAAATGTGCCCTTTCTAAAGCCTCCCAAAGGTCATCATCATTGTGCTCATTAAACGGATCCAAGTTTAATCGCACAGTTCCTGAATAAATTAAAAACGACCATTAAGATGAGAAACTTTAATGTCGGATGATATTCTCTAGCAAATATTGTGCCATAAAAGCACAATAATTTAAAACATAAAACGAGAACTTGGCCGAGGACAATCAAGAGTTAAATTCATTACCGGAAAAAAGAACAGGGGATTGTGGTATGATACTAAGAACCTTCCGCATATCTGTCAGTCCAAATCTGGCAACATCGCAACCATCAATCAAGATTCTTCCTTTTTCCAGCTCTACAATTCGAAACAAAGCATTCAGCATGCTGGATTTCCCTGCACCAGTTCTTCCAACTATCCCTAGCTTCTCACTTGGAGAAATAATAAAGGACAATCCACACAAGACCGGTGGAAGTTCAGGTCTATAACGTAGGACAACATCCTCAAAGTGAATTGACCCAGATGATGGCCAACCAGGTGGAGGACTGCGGCTCTCGATTACGTCTGGAGCCTCTGGAGGCAAATTGATATATGTACTCACACGTTCCACAGCATTCAAGCTGTTCTCAGCTTTGCTT
This sequence comes from Gossypium arboreum, assembly GCF_025698485.1. NCBI lineage: Eukaryota > Viridiplantae > Streptophyta > Magnoliopsida > Malvales > Malvaceae > Gossypium > Gossypium arboreum. The sequence goes on from NC_069081.1 coordinate 12,930,980, forward strand.
GCTTGTCTTAAAACACCACTCAATAGCCTAGTGATATTTAATGTATAACTGAGAAGTAGACCCATTGTTGATGCAAATGCTGCCTTGTTTTCTGCTCTTCCATTCTGCAGAACAGTGACGGTTGCTGTTAACCAAATAATGAGGCCTCCTAGAGTTTCTAATCTTATAGCCAGCCAATGATTTGAACTAGTTTTTGCCAGCGTGAATCTGATATTATTATCCATGGACCTCCCAACAACATTGGCAATCCAATCATAAGCTCTGTATGCACGAATGGATGAGAAGCCATCGAATGCTTCTCTAAATTGTGCATAAACAGGTGATCTGGTAATAGAATCCAAGCGTTTTACTTCACGAGATGTGCTCTGCAAAAGCAAATGGTCATTGAAATTTGAGAAGAGAATATCTGTGCTAGAAGAAAGATAATAATCAGTAAAGAATACTTAAATGTCACGAAACTAAGGTAGAATACTTGCTTATATACATACTGAACTAGGAAAATAAAATGGCATTTACAGATCACAAATTGAGTGAAAATTATGATGCTAGAAAGAAGTCTCAACTTTCAACCTTTGTCATCTGGACATTCATTTTCCCAAAGTACCAGCGTCCAAAAAATACTCAAACATGGTATGAGGTCTAGTCCTCCAAATATATGGAAAAACTTAGAAAAAATTGAGCAGACATATACAAGGAACACACCCCTGAGTCCAGGTAATATAGGTCTCTGGTAATTAGAAAGTATTATTTTCTTAAATTTCCACATGTAACTGACAATTATGGAGCATACCTGATAATATAGATAGGCTGCATAAAACAAGATGAGAAGTGGCATGATGGCCCAAAATGAAAATATGCTCACGATGCTTATCAGTGTAAAAGTTGAAAGAAGCTGCCACAACTGATTCAAAAACATATCCATAGAAGTGGCAACATTACGATCTATATCACCTAGATCTCTTGAAAACCTATTGATTACTCGCCCAATTGGATTAGTCTGGAAAAACAACATTGGAGCTCTTAGGATGGAATTTAGCATCATATCATGCAATCTTCTGGCTGCACCGAGACTTGAAGTAATAAGCCAAAACGAGTTTGTCAGAATCACAGTTACCTGAATCCATTAAAATGGTAAGTAACTCATTGTAATAAGCACTAAAATAAAAGATGAAACAGCTATTGCTTTATGAATCAATTTTTGGTTCTGGCAGGAAGACAGACAGACAGACCAGAGAAAATGCCTAACATGTTATGCTGTTTAGCTTATGCTTATCTACTTCTAGGAATTATTCTCCATATCACTGCATTCATTGCATATTTTACAGTATATAAAAGTTATATCCTACAAAATTACTGCTCATTTAAAAAGATAACTTGTTCTTTGAATAATCGTATTTAAAGCTAAGCCATCGCTTAGCTTTCTTGATAAGATAAGCAGAGTATAAATAGATATCAATACAAACCACTTACTAGATGCAGAAAAAGAAGCACCAACCTGACTAAATCCTAGAAGCGCATAAATGAGAATGTAAAATTCAGGCTTATAACTCTTTGAAGCACTTTTATCTGTCCAAAAGCGTAACCACATGCTGCTTAAAATTCTAAGAACTTCAGTTGAAAAGTAGAATGTAAAAAGTATCACAACCACCCATAGGCCTCCTATAGCAGCCTTATACCTGCAAAACAGTAAAAGACAAATAGGTTCTATGCCCATCTCAAGTTGAATTGATGTGAAGTGCAGTTGATTTAAATGTGAATTATGTTAAGCATCTAACCTCAAACCTATTGTCAATAGGTGGAGAGACTCGACACAAGCAAAAAATCATAGGAAATCTAATAGTTAATTGATGAGAGATAACACCATGTAACATTGTATCATTTGGTAGCTTAATAGGGGGACTACACATGGACAACCTCATATCTTTTATTTTTAGGAAACCTGTGTTAAGATTTTTTTTTCTTTATTGTGTCATTTTATGTAATCTCTTATTTTCAGTATCTGATTCTTTTTCCTTTATTAGGATTTGATTAGATTTTATTTGATTCTTTTTTCTTTCTCCCTTGCTATTTAAAGGGAGAACAGTTTTCATAAAATACAGAGCACATTCTCTTAGCCTTTTTCTCTCTATTTCTTTAATAAGATGGAAGCAATTATTAAAATCAAAGTTAATATGAAAAGCATGAGGTTTAGTGTACTAATGAGTATAGGGTGTTATCCTATATTACCTCATAAGAACATTCCAGCTGACCAGACCTGTTTCCCTTTCTTCTTGCTTTACAAGTGTAGCTTTCATGCCTTTCCTCCTGTTTGCAGCATTTGCATCTTTTAGAATATCATTTATCTTATTCTCAACCATCTTATTGGAATTTGGTTCTAAGTTTTCCATGTCTATGTATCTTTCATCTCCCTTCCCTTCTTGTTTTTCCATTTTCCCAGCATTTTCCATCAACTTCTGAAATATCCTTCCTTTTCTGGAGACTTCCTCAAAGGTACCCTCTTCTTTAATTACACCATTAGAGACAACAAGGATGTAGTCTACATGTGGAAGACAATGCAGCTGGTTTGTGACAAGTATTCTGGTTTTTCCTTGTAATTCTTCCTTGATACACCTGTTGAAAACCTGCAAATGACTTCAGATTAGACCATATAGCATAACCACAAGAAATCTATTTTCAGATCAACGAAGGTTGAAAATACATTAGAAAGAAAAAGGTAATGTGGAAAGAATATACGAGAAATATTTGGGCTTATGTTCTTTGGGTTTCCTGCTGTCATTTTTCATTTATGGCTTTGGACCTATTTTAAGCCCAATTTATTCAAAAGCTTCCTCATCCTTTCTGGAAAAGAAGTAATAGATCTATAGTTTCCCACTAGAATCTTAGGAGTCTATATATTATGTGATCTTTACATTAAAAAAAAAAAACTATCCTCATATAAGATTTCAGCACCGCTGCTCTTATTTCTTCACCTAGGTAAATCTCATTTCTTCACCTCAACTTCTAAACCTATCAAATCTCACACAAAAACTAAAATTCTTTGGCTATGTCCACCTTTTTGACCTTATTAACCAGAACATTTAGCCTCACTTAGTTTTCTTGTATCCAACAGAAGCCCTAGATTCATATCGGTTTGACGCAAACCTTCATGCTTCCAGGTAGAATGTGAAAGAAATTGCATTAATCAGAGTAAACAAGTTACCTGTTCTGCAACATGAGCATCAAGGGCACTTAAAGGGTCATCAAATATGTACACATCTGAATTGGAATAGACAGCTCTAGCCATGGAAACTCTCTGTTTCTGCCCACCACTTATGTTCACACCTCTTTCACCGATCTCAGTGAGGTCATGATCCTGAAGGACAATGTTAAATAGTTAAGGAGACATTCCATGGTAGAAAAAGAAATTACAAGATGTTTTAAATTCACGTAACAGGAAGGATGTCAAGATCCTGCTGTAGAGCTGTCACATCAATTGTCTTCCAATACTGTTCTGGTTGAAAGCTAGACCCAAACAAAATGTTGTCACGAACCTGTGAAAATAAATTTTAAGTACATAAGCAAGCATGCTATAGAAAGGAAAATTTCTTAGTCAAAGAAAATTGGAAGCTGTAGAAAATTGAAATGGAAGTAAACATCAATAATGAACATAAGCAACGCTGCAACTTACAGTAGCATTAAAAATCCATGAAACTTGAGGAACATAAGCAACAGTCCCTCTTATAACAACACTTGAATTTGCATCTGGAGGAAGCTCCCCTAGAATCGCCGATATAAGGGATGTTTTTCCTTCTCCAGTTCCACCAACAATTGCGAGTAAGCTGCCAACCGGTACATCTAGATTGATATTTGATAAAGTGGGCTTCTCTGCCTGAAAAAAGAAGAAATAAAAAAAAATAATTCCAAATTGTCTTTATCCAGAAAAGTTGCATCTTGCAATATTAACAATGTTAAGGTTAATAAGTGCATGAGATCTTCCTCACTATAAAGCAGGAAGTAGTGCATGGTAAATCACTAAGCTGCTATTGCTATTTCTAAGTTATCATGTCCTATGTATCCAAAGCTATAATTCTACAGTCGATCCCTTCAGACAGAACAAAATATCTAAAAAGTCAACTTGCGTTCCGTCTTTCCAGCCACTTACAAAGAATTGAGACAAACCAAATTTATCGACTGATGATTAGTAAAACCCTTCACAAGCAATATTAAATACAGAATTCCAGTCTAGAAAGCACTTGACTCATAATTTGAGAGGTATAAAAACAAGAAAAGAACTTTAAAATGACCTTTAAATCCCATGAAAAGTTTCCATTCTTAATTGAGATGGCTGGAAGCCCTGGCTGAAGAAGTGGATTTGGTGCTAGAACTCTCTCTTCAGCTAAGAAAAGCTCCTCAAGACGTTGCAACGATACATTTGCATTTGCAACCTAAAAACCAAGGATTAGACTGTCAAGAATCCAATAGAAGCTATTTAATAACCCCATTAAGCTTAATGACTGGCGAATCTTGAAAATTGTAGCAATTACATTGCAAATAATGATCGACTAAAAACTAAATACATACACCTTTTAAGCTTATTTTTCATTCATGGCCGTAATATCATAAATTTTCTTAGACATCTATTAAGTTGTTGAGTGACAAACCAGTTTTATTGTCTGGCTAACAGGTTGATTGTTAAGAACTTTGATAAATGAGAACAACTACTGAAGGTACAAAAAATTTACCGCATGAAACTTAATTCTCAATAAACGAAAAAATAAATACCTGAGAAATAAACTATAAAAGTTTTCCCTCCAATAAGATTTCAGCAATGAAGAATATACAGCTGTAAGCCAATTACATTATGCAAAATATAATGATGTAAGGGGTGAAGTAAGTTAAACCTGACTTAACAAATTAGGAAGACATTCCAGAGGAATTCGTAGCAATGCAAACAATGAAAGTGATGTGAATGCCCTTGCTGGTGTCAGATCCCCACCAAGCAAAGTGAACATCCCAAATGAAACTACTATTACAACAACTGGTATGCTGTTCAATATGAATCTGTTAAACTGCAACAAAAGGCAACTTATTAAAACAAAATATGGTAAAACAGTCATAGTTTTTGTAGCCTGAAGACTAGCAGCATCAATAGCTGCTCCAACAAGAGCAGTTTAAGATTAGCCACATAAATAAATAAGCATTTAAAGTGCGTTTACATTGCATGCAACTTGCATAACTGACATACATACCATAACATCTAGTTTATAAATCATGGATTTGTAGTCACAAGATAGGCCACCAATTCCTGGAAACTTGCTTAAAATGGAGGTTCAAATATTATGCTGGTGGCCACTGGCCACCAAAATCACATTTCCCTTAGAAAAGAAAATATATCAAATGACGAAGCATTGCATGTCCAGGATAATGTTTGATGACCAATAACTGCATTTTCCAGAGCAAAAAGCAAGTGCAACTATTGGTGAAAGGTAATTTTCGCATGCCAACTAGAAATATCGTTTTATGTTTTGGAATGTTCACATAAAAAACACAGACACTCAGAAGCAATATTATAATTCAACTATCATACAGCAGATAGTAGTTGAGCTCTCTGAAGCCATGACAGCTCATCATTCCGTATACTGTGAACTCTAGACTGAAAGCACTTCTCCCATGCATAAAATCTGAAAAGTTATCAAGCACAGATCAGCAATCACTGTCAAATATCAAGATAATATAGTGAAACCTAAGGAAGTGCTTTCTGAATTAGACCATACTTCACAGTGTCCACAGCAGCTAGAATTTCATTCATAAGATTGACCCTCATGTCAGTCCACTCTAGTCTTTGCTTGGTCATCTTTTGCATTTTGCTAACCACAATAGTCTTTCTCCATGTGTAAAACAGAGAAATCAGTTAACACATGATCAATCATCAGATAGATGATTTAAATTATTTTCATCTTCAATGACAGTAGTTATCATAAGATCATTGACATGGAAAATGATTTCCCAATTTAAATTCATTTTGCTTGCCTTGCTGGCAGATTTCTCAGTGAGAACGTTTAATCTAATAATTTAGTTTTTCTAACTATGTATTCTTTGAGGCTCTTTTGCTCTCTTTCTTTTTTCTTTTCTCCAATAGAAGTAGACTGCATGAGTTATGGAGGTTAGTTATCAGTAAACTTCACAGACAGGGTTTAAACTACAATTAAGTTGGCAGAACATCATGTTGAAATATGTATATATTTTAAATTTATTTAGGTAGATAAATCTTATTTGGGTAGATAAGTTTTATTCATATTCTAGAAATATTTTATTTTGTCTTTTAGTAGTTTACTAGAATAAGGGAACTATTTTCTTTTTATGTTTTAGTAGTTTATTAGAATAAGGAACTATTTTCCCAATTAGAATTAGGACTCTTTTCTCCATTTAAGTTCAATTCTTTAGTTAATAAGATCTGTACAATTTTATTCAAAGCTCTCTTGAAATCTTTCATGGCATCTGAGCTAGGTTAAAATCTCTAGTAACATCATGGTTAAAACAGCCTTCACTGGAGATAAGAGATCCAGCAATCAAATAGAGGAAGAAAGTTCTACAGTTGAAACAACTACCGAGAGTACAATGACTCAAGGGACAGAGGCGTCTCACCTTTCTTTTCCACTGACATCTCACAAGTTGAATGGCAAGAATTATCTAGAATGGTCGCAGTCCGTAAAATTAGCAATTGATGGGCGTGGCAAGCTAGGTCATTTAAATGGAGAAGTTGAGCAACCACAAGTGGGCGATCCAAAGATGAGCAAGTGGAGGTCAGAAAATTCTATGATAATTGTGTGGCTTATTAATTCCATGGAAGCATCCGTAGATAAACCTTTTCTTTTTCTTCCAACTACTAAAGATGTTTGGGATACTGTGAAAGACACCTATTCAGATTTAGAAAACGCTTCACAGATTTTTGAGTTAAAAATAAAACTGTGAAAAGCTAGGCAAGGGGAAAAAGAAGTTACTCTTTATTATAATGAGATGATGTCTCTTTGGCAAGAACTGGATCAGTGTTATAATGATGAATGGGAGTGTCCCGGAGATGGTGTAAAAGCTATGAAAAAAGAAGAGAATGAAAGAGCTTATTTGTTTCTGGCTGGTTTAAATAAAGAATTTGATGAAGTGAGATCTCGGATCCTAGGGAAAAGACTGCTTCCAAAACTTTGTGAGATTTTTTCTAAGGTTAGAAGAGAGGAGACAAGGAGAAAAGTAATGTTAAAGCCAGGGTTTAAAGCTAATGATGATAATTCTGCTCTTGTAACTATTAAAAATAATGATGATAGTGAAAAAAAGAAAAAACCTTGGTGCGATCACTGCAAAAAATATTGGCACACTCGTGAAACGTGTTGGAAGCTCCATAGGAAACCGACAAATGGAAGGAAAAAGAGTGGCAATGGTCGTGGTTCACAATCAGGGGATAGCAGAGCTTTCCAAACAACTAATGAAAATTATGAGGGCCAAAGTTCTCTAGAAAGGTCTCCATTCACTAAGGAACAATTAAAGCATCTACACAAGTTTTTTCAATCACCACAATTTCTGATGAATTCTTCTATTCCTAACTCATCCAATAATCCTTCTTCCTCTTTTGTCCAATCAAGTACTGATTTTTCTATTTTTTCCAATGTCAAGCCTTGTAAAACAAACACATAGATCGTTGATTTTGGAGCTAGTGATCACATGACTAGCAGTCATTTTCTTTTTTCAACTTACACACCTTGCGCAGGAAACAAAAAGATCAAAGTAGCAGATGGGTCCTTCTCGGCAATAGCCGGGAAAGGCACTGTTAAAATTTCATCTTCCTTGGTTTTACATGACGTTTTACATGTGCCAAATCTAGCTTGTAATCTCATATCGGTCAGTAAATTATCCCAGTCCTCAAATTGTCATGTTATATTTGACTCTTTTATGTGTAAGTTTCAGGACATGGTCTCAGGGAGGATGATTGGCAATACTAAAGAATTTGGTGAAATTTACTTTCTTGAAGACGACCATCTAAGTCAACCAACAACTACTTTATGTTTAAATTCTGTTTCTGATTTTGATAAGGTTATGATTTGGCATTATAGGCTTGGACATCTTAATTTTTATTATTTAAGATATTTGTTACTTAATCTATTTAAAAATAAAAGTCCTTCTTCATATCATTGTGAATTTTGTAAATTGGCTAAAACATCATCAATCATTCTTTCCAACTGATGTTTAGGGACCTTCAAGGGTCTCGACTTTTTCAGGAAAACGTTGGTTTGTCACATTTATTGATGATCATACTCGACCTTGTTGGGCGTTTTTATTAAAAGATAAGTCTGAAGTTAAAAATGTATTTCAGTCTTTTTATGCTATGGTGAAAACACAATTTGGTGTGAAAATAGAAGTATTTCGAACTGACAATGGTGGGGAATTTTTTAGCGACCAATTAGGTGTTTTCTTAACCAAACATGAAATAGTCCACCAAAGTTCTTGTACAAATACACCACAACAAAATGGGACTGCAGAAAGAAAAAAACCGACATCTTTTGGAAGTAACTAAAGCCTTGACGTTGACTAGTCAAGTACCAAGTTATCTTTGGGGCGAAGCCTTGTTAACAGCTACATATCTTATTAATAGAATACTCAGTAGAACTCTAAATTATAGAACTCCTTTTAGTCTCTTTAAAGATAACTTTCCTAACTCTAAATTGATTACAGATTTATCCCTCCGAGTTTTTGGGTGTAGTGTTTTTGTTCATCTTCACAACCAAGGTAAACTAGATCCTAGAGCAAAAAAATGTGTCTTTGTTGGTTATGCTTCTAATAAAAAGAGTTATAAATGTTATGATCCAATTGATAGGAAGATTATAGTTACCATGGATGTCACATTTGTTGAAACACAATCTTATTTTAATTCTAATCTTCAGGGAGGGAATTATACTAAGGAAGATTCTATAATTGATCAAGAAGAGACTAGGAATATACAACATAGGGATTCTAATAATGGGGAAGGCGAATTTATAATTAACACAAAAATTAATGATGTTAATATTAATGAAAAGGAGGATGAAGGTGTAGAGTCTGATCATGAAAATAAAGAACAAAGGAGTTAATTATTTACTCAAGAAGAAATCGAAATCAAGAAAGTAGAATCCACCAGATTCATCACCAAGAATCCGACCCGCAAGATCCTGTCAAAAGTACAGGTAAAGCTCATAATCCAGCCAATGAATTTTTTGATTTAGATATTCCAATTGCCAAAAGAAAAGGTGTTAGAAATATTGTCAAATATCCCATGTCTAACTTTGTATCCTATAAAGCCTTATCTTCGACATTCTCAACCTTTGTTTCGTGTCTCGATACTGTACAAATAACCAAAAATGTGATAGATATTTTACAGGTTCCTAAGTGAAAGGAGGCTATTTTAGAGGAGATGCGTGCTCTTTAAAAAACAGGTACATGGGAAACAATGGAATTACCTATAGGGAAAAAAACAGTGGGCTGTAAATGGGTATTCACAACCAAATTCAAACCAGATTGACCTTTAGATAGATACAAAGCCCGGTTGGTAGCTAAAGGGTACACTCAAACATACGGGATAGATTATCTTGAAACGTTTGCTCCAATGGCCAAATTAAATTCCGTCGAGTTCTTTTATCAATTCTTTGTTAATCTTGATTGGTCTTTACTGACTAGATGTGAAGAATGCTTTCCTAAATGGAAAACTTGAAGAAGAAGTTTACATGGATCCTCCTCCAGGTTTTGAAGAAAAATTTGAAACTCGAGTATGTAAACTCAAGAAATCTTTATACGGTCTGAAGCAGTCTCCTCGAGCTTGGTTTGAACGATTCACTCAAGTTGTTAAAAAACAAGGTTACTCACAAGGGAAAACTGATCACACAATGTTCTATCAACATTCACAAAAAGGTAGAATAGTTGTTATTATAGTTTATGTCGATGATATCATTCTTACAGGAGATGATGTTGATGAAAAAAAGCGTCTCAAGGAGCATCTAGCATTGGAGTTTGAGATCAAAGACTTGGGTCCTTTGAAATATTTTCTTGGAATGGAAGTTGCTCGATCAAAGAAGGGTCTTGTGGTCTCCCAGAAAAAATATGTGATTGATCTTTTAAAAGAGGCTGGGATGAGTGGTTGCCGCCCAGCTGACACACCAATTGATCCAAATGTAAAATTTGGAAATAAAGAAGGTCGATTAGTTGATAAAGGGCAGTACCAAATATTAGTACGTAAGTTAATTTACTTATCACATACAATGCCAGACATAGCTTTTGCAGTGAGCTTAGTGAGTCAATTTATGCACTCCCCAATGGAGGAACATGAAGAGGCAGTGTTTCGAATTCTAAGATACTTAAAGAGTTCAAGGAAAGGGCTTATTCTTCAAAAAATCCAAACAAAGAGGAATTGAAGCTTATCTGAGATGCAGATTAGGCGGGCTCAATAATGACGGAAGATCTACATCGAGGATCTTGTACTTTTGTTTGGGAAACCTTGTGACTTGGCGAAGCAAAAACAAACTGTTGTAGCAAGAAGTAGTCAGAGGTGAGTTTAGATCAATGGCTCAAGGAATTTGTGAAATGATGTGGTTAAAAGAATTATGGAAGAGTGAGGAACCAATAACTTCACCAAGGAAGTTATTCGTGATAGCAAAGTGCCATTAGTATTGCTCACAACCCATCCAACATGATGAACTAAACATGTTGAGATTGATAGACACTTTATCAAGGAGAAGATTGAAGAAGGCCAAGTGTACATGCCGTTTGTTCCTTCAAAACAACAGATTGCTGACATACTCACCAAAGGACTCTCTAAGACAAGCTTTGATTTTCTTGTAAACAAATTGGGCATGATTGATATATATGCACCAACTTGAGGGAGGGTGTTGAAATATGTATATATTTTAAATTTATTTAGGTAGATAAATCTTATTTGGGTAGATAAGTTTTATTCATATTCTAGAAATATTTTTATTTTATCTTTTAGTAGTTTACTAGAATAAGGGAACTATTTTCTTTTTATGTTTTAGTAGTTTATTACAATAAGGGAACTATCTTCCCAATGAGGATTAGGACTCTTTTCTCTATTTAAGTTCAATTCTTTAGTTAATAAGATCTGTACAATTCTATTCAAAGTTTTCTTGAAATCTTTCACATCATGCCAATGGCTAGCATCAACTTATCAAGTAAATTCTCACTTTGCTAAGAAAATGAAATTGTCGAATAATGTGGTAACGTGTGTGAGTACTTTTGTTTTGGTGGACAGTATATCAGAGATAGGTATTTTAATTTTGTAGGATACTAGTTACTAATTAGTTTTCCTAGTTTGATAGGATCAAATGTGTCTAAATAGGACTGTAGAAGCTGTACTGTAGAAGCTGTATTTTCACAATTGAATTAATTCCAGTGAAATCAATTCTCCACATGGTATCAAATGTTTTTGGTTCTTTCCTAAGTGTTTTTTTTCTGGTCAAATTCTTGCTTCTAGTGTTTATTCCATGATATCAGATGTTTTTGGTTCTTTCCTAAGAAGTGTTTTCTTTTCCCGGTTGAAATCTTCCTTCTCTTGTTCATTCCATGGTATCAGATGTTTTTGGTTCCTTTCTAAGAAGAGTTTTTTTTCTTGGTCGAGTTCTTGCTTCTCCTGTTCTATTCCCAAGTCCTTTCTTTCCCTATCATGTCAGACTCAACCAAAATCAATCTTATCATAGAAACTACCATGATTTAAAACATGGTTTCTTTAATCACTACAGCTGGATATTTACAAAACACCCAACCGGTTTGATTGACACAAGATCCTAAATCAGAGGCATGGATTAACAAGATTCCATGTGATGTCTTGCTTATGGGATTCAATGCTTCCAGAGGTTAGTCATACGTGTATGTTCATTTCCTCTACCAAGGAGATTTGAGATGTCCTTCGGCAAACATATTCCAAGTTCAATGATGCTGCCCAAATCTATGAAGTTAAGGCAAACATTTCAACAATCAAACAAGGGAATCGATTCGATATGGTTGAAAATCTGAGAAAGAAATGACTAAAAAGAGAGAAGAGAGCACAAGAATACTGAGTAGAGAGAGAGAGTGAGAAAACCAATTCCAATTTCATAACCAGCTCCTTTGCCTGATTGGTGGCTAAAAAGGAGAAAAACGGATCCTTAACAGCTGTCATAACTAAGCTGAAAACTCACCGTTTCATTAAACGGTCCCTCTATCCTAAAAACCCAACCCCCAAAACGCACTGTATTATTTAAAAGAGTCCAAAATGCAGCGTTCACAACAAAAAAAAAACAAAAACAAAAACTGGAATAAACAAAATTTTAAACAATGACCGTTGTTTGACCGAAGCTTGACTTTCATTTTGGTCCATAACACAATTTGTTATGGAATATTTGAGCCTCTTACAAGGTTTATGGCAGGAAATGGATCAAAATCATCAAATATATACAAGTTGTAGTGAGGATGTTGCAAACCTAAAATGGTTCATGGAAAAGGATCGTATCTAAGACTTACACTCATGCCTTAATGCGGAACTTGATGCTGTGATAATCCAAATTTGGGGAAAGTAAGATTGCCTTCTTGATGAGGAAATATCTATCATTCAAAATGAAGGACAAAGGGGTGTTATGTTGGAGAAACCAATAGTAGATGGATCTGCTATTGTTACCAACACTACCAGATTCAAAGACTAGAGCTCTACAATTGACTAAAGTCTGGAGGTGGTAGGAAACAACTAAATGCTTGCTTCTACTTATATTCAATCCAAACTACAGAACTTTCCAAACCATGCGCAAGGACTTTGTTTTAGTCATTCAAGGATTTCTGCAAAGACAAACTTTCCTATACTCCCCCTAAGCAACAAATCTTGGTGGTTACTCTGTATAAACGTCTTCTCAAAGATCTTTATGTAAGAAATCACTTTTTAGTATCCATCTGGTGTAACAGACAGTCATGAACAGATACAAATCAAGATTAACCTTAATTGGAAATACCCACTTGCATCCAACAACTCTTTTTCTAAGAGGAAAATCAATCAAGTCCCAAATATCATTTGTATCTAATGCATTTATTTCCTAGATCACTGCATCTTGCCAATCGAAATGACTCAAGGCCTCCTGAATAGTATTGTGAATAGACACAGAATCTAAAGAAGCGGTTAAAGAACAAGACAAAGGGAATAGATGATTATATAAAATAAAATTAGCAATTGGGTAGGTGAACTGACATTTACCTTCGTGACAGGGCAATTTGAAGATCAAGATCACCTGGAGTCGGATCTAATAACAAAGATGTCGATAGAAGACATGTACCACGAGTCCATTGTCTTCTAGAATAAACTCGAATAATTGGTAGCTTCTCAAATGCAAGTGCAACAGATGTAGGTTCATCGGATTGTGCAATAGATAAACTTGAAGGTGTGCCAACGTAGATTAACTATTCATTATTCTCAATATGGTAAGCCAATTTATACATGATCCTCAAGTACCTCACATGTAGGTTGTTTTTCGCATTCTCTGCTATCTAAAGTCTACCTGTTTTTCTCCAAGTATGGTCACCTCCAAATAGAGGCCTTCACAGATGCAGACTGGGCTAAATATCCAGATGATAGGATGTCTACATTTAGATATTGCATGTTTATGGAAGGAAGCCTAGTTACTTGGAGAAGCAAAGAGCGAAGTGTAGTCGCTTGATCAGGTGCTAAAGCAAAGTACATGGCTATGGTTCAAAGTGTCTGTGAGCTTTTGTGGTTGTGAAAGGTATTGGAAGAATTAAATTTGTCAAGAGAAGACAAATTATCCTTGTATTGTAACAACAAGGTTGTCCTCAACATATTGCAAAATCCAATGCAACATGATCAAACAAAGCACATAGAGATTGATCGACACTTCATCAAAGAAAAATTAACTATTGATGCCTTGAGCTTATTTAGTGAGACGTTTGACAAACAGTTAGCTGACTTATTCATCAAATGACTTAACAATAAGATTTACCATAATTCGGTCTGCAAGTGGGACATTTTTTATATCTATGGCACCAACTTGAGGGGGAGTGTTAACTAAATGGCCGTGTATAACTAATTTTTGGGGATTCAATTAGCTTAAATTTAAGGATGGTCGTTACTAGTTTCCTTATTCCTAGCTATTTTATATGTATAAATAGCTTTGTTACCATGAGATATATCGGCAGCTGTGGATCGTTTGATTGGAATGAAATTTGGAATGGGAATACTTTAACACTATTCATTGAATCATATCAAATAAAATGGCAAGGTTAAGTGCAGTGACAGAATTCGGGTCAATGTCACTTGATATATGCGTCTTACTTTGGTTAACAATATTCTTGATGATCTAAAGGTAAAATGGGAAGGTCCAATGCGGTTGTACTGTAACAACAAATCAGCAATCAACATTGCACACAACCCAGTGTGGCATGATAGAACCAAGTATGTTGATGTAGATAGACATTTTATCAATGAGAAATTCAACAATGCACTTAGTGTCCCATTTTATTCAACAAAGGATCAACTAGCAAATATACTAAGGGGCGGAAAATAATATGTTTCAAGACATTGTCAACAAGCTTGATATGAAGGGTGATCATTCACTAGCTTAAAGGGAAGTGTCAGATAATGTGATAATGTGAGTGTTTGAGTTTCGGAAGAATGCATATCAGAGAATAGTGTATATGCCAGATAAGAATTACAATTTTGTAGGATGCTAGTTTTCGATAAGTTTCCCTAGTTTGATAGAATCAAAACTGTATAATTAGGAGACTGTAGAAGTTGTATTTTCACAGTTGAATTAACTCCAATGACATCAGTTCTCTACAGAAATTACCTGAAGTGGGACGATGAGAACTAGTATTAGTGATCCGAGAAGTGCAGCAACACGGAGTTGTTGATAAAGAAGAACCATGGCACCAATAATTCTAAATGGAGCAGACCAAAATATATGAACCTGTTGGCATACTTGCTGAACAAAGTAATAACAGTTCAAATCAATCCTCTAACTTCCATGAAAAGATAAAAACAAGATTATGGTCTTATCACTTCTAGTTGAAACCAAAAGGTTAAATAAAAAATAAAGAAGAATAAGTGCTTCATTTGCAACTCATAAATTTCAAGCATATTGTCTAAGAATCTGCAACAGTTTAAAAGTTCCCATACATTATGTTTCTCTTGTTAGGTCAATCAGGGTCCAGAAAAATCAAGTTATGATAGGAGAAGGTGTCAGATTTTAACATATCAGATTTTTCACATTTAAAAAAAAAAAATTGAAGAAAAAGTGCCCAATATATCCCATGTTTAGGGTATCAAGGTGTAGTACTTCATTTGATGTTCCAAAATTCCAAATTTCAGTTTGACAGATATTGATAGTAGTATTTACTGTGAAAATTGGTTCAACAACAACCTTCTCTTTCTTCTAAATTACATCATCATCTTTCTTGAAGTAATAAAGTAAGGCATAATTCAAAAATATTTCAAGATATATACAAATATGCTATCTTCTGTCTTCATGGTGGATTCTGATTCTGAATGCATAATGTACATTTTGGCATCCATGAGCATCAGCATTTTCATATAAATTAAACAAGAGTCATACCTGAAGTGCGTTGACATCTGTTGTGATCATATTTGTTATCCTCCCAGATGGGAAATTCTTGCGAACCTCATGAGTCAATCTCAAAGATTTGTGAAATATAGCTGCCACCTACAACAGAAGTAGTAAAATATAAGGACAGGAATCAATCTCATACATTAACTTCCTATTCCAGGGGCTTTCATGAAAATACTAAATTTCTTATTGGCTATAATAAAATTCTGAAAGCTCATATATTATGAGAGTGTGGAATGAGTGTATGTATAGATCACTGAATTGAAATGGATAACAGAAAGGCCAAATGTCTTCCGACTAAAGCAATAGTACTATAATTGAAAGGAAAAGGAGGCATAATATAACACCTTCAAAATGGCTCCATGTTAGTTTTTATCTATTCTAGGATGAAGAAACATGTTACCAGAGTAGACCGTAGACGAAAACCAACACGCCAGATATTCTGCACATACTGAGCCTCAAGTAGTACAACACATAACTGACATGAGGTGAAACAAGTCAAAACATCAGAACTGCAGCAGCAGCTTTCCAAGGAATCATTTCATTGATTAAATTCTTATCAATTACAGGAAGAGGTAACAGAAGCCATTTTTTTATCTTTGGCTGAAAGAGCAAACAAAGAACCTAATTTGCTCATGGAAATACTTGACCTAATGTATGTAACAGCATTTGCATGGAATGAAAAGAAATAAAAAAAATGGAATAGTTTTCAAAAAAATATATGGATAAAAGCAATGTTACCAACACCTATTCAAATAACAGACGAAAGGAATGTCAAATTTGAAAAGCCCAACGACCATTCAGTAGGTGGAAACCACCACTGAGATTCAGAAATTATTGAAAAAACATAATCCATAGCACAGATATCATATTATGTTATGAATTAATTTGTACAAAAGAAAATCTCAAACTGAATGATTTGATTTGTATTAAACCAGAAGTCAAGATAAGGAACATTGTCTTAAACTAGAAGTCACAATAAGGAAACACGGAATAGGAATCATACCACTCCAAGAAACATCAAGAAGGCATAGGTGTAACCAAACCAGGCTGGGTCACCTTGTTGTATAGACTGCAAATTTTAACAAGAGAATTACAATTTTAACACAAGGCATCATCTCTAAAATTGGTCAATTAAAGGATTGACTACCACAAAATTTTCTGTGGCTAGTGGAAGAAATTATTGTTTTATTGTTATTATTTAAAATTTCTCCAATTTCTTTAAATATGAACATCATCATGGAACCCTAGGATTGGCAAATCAATAGGAAAAGAATAAAAAGCTCAATCAAATACTCCTTGAGAAAATACACTAACCTGTAAGAGATGGTTTAATAAAATAGGCTCTGTATACTGACAAAGGATAAATACAACCTGTGATGTTCAAATATGAATCTATAAGCTTGCATTCAAAAGTTTGTTTCAGATTCTTTACCAAACAATCAAATCTTCATGAAATGTTAAACCCCCATATGAAAGTGACACTTTATTGAAAGAATGTGAACGGTCCACAATGGATTCATCAAGAAATTAAATATAAAGAATTTTAAATTTAAGCAAAAGAATAAAAAAGCTTGATCAAATACACCTTGAGAAAATGAGATTATCTGCAGTATACCTCAAGATTAATATGCCCAAGACACATTGTCACGATCTAGCCAGACCAATCAGACCTTGTTGTGAATGCATAATCAGGAATTCTCCTCTTTAGGCACGCACAGTTCCCTCAAGGTTTTACCACCCTCAAGTGCTCCTCTACAGATTCCAACCGACATCCTCACATACAAAAGAGTGCACTCGACAGAACAGATAGATTTGGTATCTGTTCTACATAGTGCTCACCTTTGTGTGTAAGGATGCAGATTCGAATTTATGGAGGTAAAAGGGTGCCAAAACCTTAAGAGACCTACACATACCCAAAGAGGAAAATTCTAGATTATGCATTCACAAAACTGTCTAACTAGTGAGGCTGGGTTGTAACATTAAAAGACACATTTTTATGTCATAACCCACCCCAGCCAACTGGGCCACATCGTGAGACACAAACCAGAATTGTCTTTTTTGGGTACCCACAAATCCCTTGAGGTTTTCTTACCCTGAGGTGTGACTCCACAATGTCGAACCCACATCCTCACACACAAAGAGTGCACTCTGCAGAATGGATGCCAATTGATCTATGGGTACCCAAAGAGGACAATTTCGGATTACAAGCCTACTAAATATATACATGGAGACCCATACCTAATTGACATAATAATCCCTGAAAAATAAGGATTAAAATTGATTTTGTTTACAGAAAAAAAGGAAATTATCTAGAGCTCTAACTACGGAAATAAATTTAAATTTCCATTGACCTTAACCAATGCCATAAACTGCTCACACAGAATTATCTATTCTGACAATTTTGATTTAATTTTCTTAATTTCTTTACTTATTTCAACCTATGTAGCCTGCATAAATTGCCTGACCTCTGAGGTATATATTCTACACATTAATCTTCACTTTCTATCTCCGTAAATTCTTATTTGTCTTCTATTTTCATTACTAGAAGCGTGTGAGAGGAATGCTCATTACCTTGATAACACCTCCCCACCAAAACCTGCGTTACTCATTTAAAAACAAAAGTTTCAGTGACTCAGTATATATGAGACAATATGAAATCTATACTTCGTGGAGAAATCTTCAGGATGCATAAGTTTTCATTACAACTATACAGGAAAAAGAAGAAAAAAAAAACCATGTAGCTAACAACCTTCTTCCTAAGCTATTATTCAAAGCTCTCAAAAGCCGTGGCTTAGATCTTCGGCTTTCTTTGGCCCAACATGTATGGAACCTGCAAAATAAAAATTTTTATCATTGAGTAGCTGTGCGTGGAAGAAAATGCAAGGGAAGCAACAAAAATCCTAACTTTTGAATCAACATTTCAGTCTGATCCCATGTATCTAACTTCCAAACATCATATTCAGTGATAGGTCTTCTATAACCTTGCTGCATGAGGGGAGTAATCCATCCAAAAGAAATTCCTGCCATAGCATAAAGCAGCAAAGTTTCAAAAACTCATAAGATTGTAGCAAGCATCCCTGACCAAACATTCGCACAGAACTGATGTTGCAACATGATGCTTACAGTTAAAACTCAACACAACCCAACTCTTTCCTAGTAACCCCACTAACTGCAACCTGCTATATGGCCCTCTTCTGAGATAGAGCGGTGGAGAAAAGTGAACATGGTATGGGGCCTCAACCCAACTGTCTGTCTTAGTACACAAGTGAAAGAACCTAAAAGGAATACCAAGGACTATTATGCACTCTTCAATCTTCTTGTTAGATACTTATCCAACTCGTCAAGTGGACATGGTATGGGGCCTCAACCCACCATATAAAAGGGAAAATCTAGAAAATATGGAACGCACCAGTCTTGGACACCTACCCAGCTCCAACACTTGTGATTCTCAGCAACATGGCCCAAGGATACCAGGCTACTGGTAAAGAATATATATATGCATGTATACATATTAATTATATCCATTTCGCAATGTAAAGCATCCCAAAACACAGGTTGCTTTTTCACAGTCCAACCCAGTCATTACCTAGTTAGTTATAGTTCCATTAAAATGGCAACAGATAACTGGCAAGCCTGCAGCTATTTTAACTTTTTGAACTTGCAGTACCATCACCACTCAATCGGAGTACTTACTTGAAATAAAGTTGGCATGCCTCTCCGGGCAAATTTGCTCTCTTCCAGAAAGTGGTTTATATTCTTCATCATCATATGACTCATTTTGTACCAAAATATAATCCCTGAGATTGGGAAAATAAACAAGTAAAAGAATCCCAAATAAAATCTGCATCAGAAAATAAGCACAAGTAAATGAAACTGCATTAAAATTACTTGAAAACAAAAGCATTAAAAGCATTTAAATAAAGGGTCCAGGTTTTCTGTCCCACCTAATTTAATTTTAGATCGCGCTAGGAAGTATTGGCATTTGATCTGGAGCTTGAACTTAATTACTTCAAACCCAAGAGGTTATAAAGGCCTAAATAAATTTGGGAGCAATCTGGACAAATACTAGTAATGATCTCTCCACTTTGATTTTAAGACCAAGAATATTTTGTCAATATGTTATCTTTTTAGTATAGTAAGTGGAAAGAATGTAACCAAGAAAAAAAAGGAGGTTGCCTAAATTGATGCCAAGTCATGTCAACCTAAAGTGACATGTAAGTGGTTAACTGGCATCAAGGCAAATATAAAAGCAGGAAAACAAATATTTTATGGAGACATTGGGAAAAATAGAGTAGGATATATGGAAAATATATACAACAAACCTTGCAGAAAAAGGTACTGACGCTCAAATATAGGGCATAGCTGCATGAGCAAACAAACTTGTAATTGTGAGTGTCCTAGTGACATATTCAAGTACAGTATATTTTATCTACTCAGGGCCCAAACAGATAAAGTTTAAATGGATAAATGTGAGGAATCTAGCCTGCGGAATAAATCCTTCACGGGCAGAATGAGATTGAGTAGCACAGCATTGCCCAGAAGAACATAAACAATGCCAAAACGCACATACCACCGAAACTCACAGATGTAACTTTTTGTTTCCAAGCTTATCATAATAAGCACAGAGCACCATGCAGTAGCCTCAATGATCAAAGAAGTTGCCTGTAAGGGAGTAAATTACGAAGCACATACAAGTTTGAGCAAGCTGCTGCACTGCACATAGTAGATAACCAAATTGAATTCCGAGAACTAATGGTAACATCTAAGAATCACCAGGAATCAAGTAAATCAAATTAGATGAAATAAGCAAATAGATTCAGTACAAGTATACCAGTGGTCTGGTTTTCTAGCCATAATAGTAGCTATAATGGTCCTCGAAAATTTAAACTTAGAAATAAAGAACCTATTCCACTAAAGATTAGTAAAATATTCTTGATTGTATGGTGTTATACTAGAAGATAAAGTCCGAGTCAGTAAGGCTACAAACAGGTACAGCACCACCTACAAGATTGAACAGAAACTCACCTCATAGGGAGCAAGACCAGTCTCTCCATTCAAATTAAAGATAGAAATACCCATCAACAATCTTAGTAGCGGCTCAATGGTACAACAACCAGCCAACAAACCAAGTATACAACTATAGCATTTTGAACTCAAAGAAAACCTCTGAACTTGGGAATTCTTCTTTATCAGAAATACCCGATAACAGCACAAGCCCAGTAAAACCAAATGAGAAATGGAAATCACCATGGAGTTGATGGCACAAGATGTGTATACACCAAAAGCACCATCAACCACTTTTGTCCGTGCCGTATTTGCCACTGGCTGACAATACCAAACCAAGGGTTCAAATGCCATCACCAGCCACCCCCTGAAAGAGAGGGAGAAAAGAAAAGTTCGATTAGACATTTACTCAACTCATCTTCTCCTTCTCATGGTAGAAAATAAGAAATGTAAAAGGAAATTTTGTGCCTAGTTATTTTTACTTACTATACAGTCCTTGCTCATTAAAAGAAACAGCTTCAACATTTAACAAATTTGTAGCAAATGGTAATCCATATACATCCCAACAGAATCATACAGAAAATGAGAATAACAAAATAGGTAACATGATCCCAACTAAAACCACACCCGGACATAAAGTAACACAGAACATTTTTAATTTATAATGTTCAGAACCAAGTCTATAAGACTGTAACTCATACAAGGAAAATGGGATTAAAAATCAAAGTTTCAAGTTTCAGCAACCATCCCCATCTTTTCATAAAGGGTATATATGTACAAAATACGAAGCATATCAAACATGTAATTCAAGATAAACTATGAAACTTGTTCTATTACTAAGCAATTATGAAACCCAAGCACTCAGATTCGTCTTTCATATCCCGCAACAAACACAACAAGAACGAGAGCAGCTAAGATTGAAAGATACCTCTAGGCTACAGGGACTAGGACACGACAGTGTTATTCTGGGAATTTGAGTAGCACGTTCGGAGTCCAGTCTTTATGTCGTCGTCCAGCAAGCCAGTTGAATTCAGTAGGAAATGGAGGGTTCAAGGTTGTTTCCACAATATATATATAAGATACAAGGCACGGCGCCACAGCGGCTTAAGCTGACGACTGAGGCACTTGTGCATTATTTTGTGCATTATTTTATTAAGAAGAACGACAGAGACGCATGAATTAAAGAAAGACCTTTGTCTTTGCGAGTCTTCCTTACAATCTATCTTTACTAAAGTAAACATTTTCCGGGGGAAAAAATGGAATTGCAAAAAAGAAGCTTCCACTTAAAAAAAACGAAAATTGAATAAAGAATGCACGATTACGATTTAAAGAAAGACTGAAACCTTGACCTTATTCTCTAATTCCATCTTTCTTTAACGCTTTTTACAAACCCTAACGCCTGATAGATTTCCGATTTTCGACGGTAATCTTGATTCATGTCTTCCATAGTTGCGACCTTTTGGCTTAAAATGTCACTTCTCTTTACCTGTAACCATAAGAAGCCCGTAAATCTGTTCAGGCAATGGCGTCACTTTCATTAGCCCGCCAAGAGGGGTTGCTTTTTAAACTTAAGTAAACCACCTCAGTAGTATTTTAGTTTTTCTTGTTTTGATAACTTTACTTTTTATTTTGATTTTGTTAAATTTTATCATCATTCAATTTTTATTGTCTTGATCTATCACCTCGGTCATTCGATTGTGTGCCTCTCTTTTGATCAATACACTCTTATCATTTGTCAGATTGTCAAATAGAATCACAGAACTTTCAACCCAAACTTAAATTGAGATAAGCCCCTTTTCTATTTCTTTTTCCTTTTTTGTTGAATATTGACTTTTTTTTCTTTTCTATTTGCAGGTTTGATTTAGTTTCTTCGAAATAATAGGGAACAATTCTTTTTTTATTATGTTGCTTGGATTTTTCTTTTGTTGAGTTTTTAGTATAGGTGATTGTTTATGATTTGGGCTTCGAGTGTTTTAGTGTGATAGTTAAAGCAATAGATTCTTCTAAGTTGAATGCTGAGGAAGGTGGAGCCGGAGGCAACAATGGTGAGAATGAGGGTGTGGGATGATGAAAATGATGTTGTGTCGAAGAGGGTTGTGATAGGGATGTTGAGTGGTAAGAGTTGTGCCAAATATAATGACAGTGGAGTGATCAATTTGGCCAATTTTTTAATAAAGATGACTAAATTATTTAAAAATAATCATTATTTAAAATGATTAACAAGATAGTTTACCCCAAAAAAATTATATAATAACCAAATATGACTTTAGTTACAACGTTGAGATTAAGTTGTTAAAAATCATAATGTTCGGGTTTGAATTTTATCATACACAAATATTTTTCTAGAATTTATATGTAAAGACAAAAAAAACTTTATAAAAGGAAGGAATTTTTGGTAAATTTTCCATCAAGTTAGAACTTGATTGAAAGGCAACACAAACTCGATAAGAATCTTAAATATTAATATTGATATTAAATTTAATGTAATTAATACTTAGGGTAAACTATACAAATAATCACTCAACTATAAAAGTGTTTCTATCTTGGTCAACCAGCTATAATTTTTTTTATTTAGTCACTAAAGCTTTCGAAATTATATTTTTTAGTCGCCTAATGTTAAGTTAATAAATGAAGTCTAACATGGCATTTTCTTATTGGCTTAAAAACAAATTTAGTCCTTCAATATTTAGACATTATTTCAATTTAATCTTAACTCTAAAAAGTAATTTTAGCTCTCAACATATACAAA
Source organism: Gossypium arboreum (assembly GCF_025698485.1). Classification (NCBI taxonomy): domain Eukaryota; kingdom Viridiplantae; phylum Streptophyta; class Magnoliopsida; order Malvales; family Malvaceae; genus Gossypium; species Gossypium arboreum. The sequence goes on from NC_069081.1 coordinate 12,954,347, forward strand.
ATGCAAGCCTTTCGAATTGGATCAACAATCAAACCGATTAAACCACTAGTTCTAGTTCAACCAGTTTGTCTCGTTCAATTGAATCAATTATTAAAAATTCGTAAAAATAAAATATATATATATATATATATATTTATAAAAATTAAAGAAATTTGATTCAACTATCAATTCAACCAATTCTGCCAGTTTGCGGGTCAACCAGTCTAACTGTTGGGATCTAGTATATTATCCTCAAAATTTTAATAAAATATATACTTGTAATATTTCAAATAAATTAGTTTAATAAAAATAATTTATTGTCATTAATATTTTTGTATATTATCCTCAAGAATTTTTGAAACATTCCATATCCAACCCAATCATCGGATCCAAATACATGAGGTTACATTATGCTACGAAGCAACTTAGGCTATCTCATTACATAATCATAAAATTTACATATCAATACTCATCATATATACAAGTTTATACTTCCTATCACATTCCATAATTTAATCACAAAATAAGTTTACTCACCCTTCATGCAAGGGCGTAGCTGGCGGGTTGACAAGGGCAGCGGCCCCCCGTAAAATGAAATTTTTTTATTTAGGCCTTTTAAATTTTTTGAAATTTTAAATTAGTAAAGATAAAATTACACTTTAGCCCCCTAAAAATGAAAAAAATTTAATTTAATCTTTTAAAAATTATAAAGATATAGGCTATTAATATGGTGAAATTACATTTTTACTATCGTAAAAATTACAATTTAATTTCGACCCCTCTTAAAAACTTTTCTGGCTTTGCCCCTGCCTTCATGAGACAAGTATATAAACATTACCTTAAACAATTCACACTTATCAAGCTATGTATTGAAAACAAATCATGAAAGCACAAACTAAAATAGCTACTTGTCTACGACCTTCGGCTTTCATTTATCTCCAGATGGTCCAACGTCTTCTTTAACAACGTATGATAATTCAATTATAAAAACATTATTGGTTTTCACATTATCAAATGTAAGCACATAAATTAAACATAGTTTGCATTTTTTTTTCATTTTAGTCCCTATATCCAAAATGGTTATATCTTTCAATATTTAGTATCAAAACAAAATATGATTTCATATTTACTTACTAGGGACCTCATTCTTTTAATCTATAACATAATTTCTTAACAACTTTCAATTTATTCAATTTAGTCATTACTAACATTAATATTTGAGACACTCGTATGCCACAATTCATCCGACCAAATTTAAATTTGGCTCAATAAAAATAATACAGGGACCTTCTAAAACTATTATTTTACTATCAGCCTCAAAATTTTTATTCCTTATCATTTAGTCCTAAATAAAACATAATTTATCAATTAATCTAAGCTGGATCCAATATCACCTACCACATTTCTAACATATTTTTCCATCACTTAATTTAACTAGGTTCATGCATAAATTCAAGTTATTTATATCCAGATTTGCAAACTTTCTAACAATGAAAATCTAACTTAAAACTTATTAATTGCATAAGCTTTCATAAACTATCATTATTAATCAATAATTTTACAAAAATTAAAAGTATAACTCACCTATCTTCCCCAATTGAAGTTACGGCAATGGTGGAGGAAAAGGAAAATCTTTCTTTACTTTATTTAGTTTGGGCAGCAAGAGTGGGTGGAGAAGATAACCTTCTCTCTCCCATTTATACCACATATGTATAGTTAGATTAGAATTGTAATTAAATTTAATTAATCTCCTTTAGTTAATTAACAAAACCATTACTTAATATAATTCATAATAATGTCATCCCACTAACTATTAAATTGGTCTTATTATCATTTAGTCCTTAGTTTAATTTCTAACTAGGTCCTTCTCCTTTTCCTAAATTAAAATTTAATAGTGACTCTTTTTACAATTTAATCCCTATACTATTTTTAATAACAAATTTAATTCAATAACATTTAATAATTCAAAATTTCTTATCCATACTTGACTTGTAATTATTCTATTTTAATTATTTACTAACTCAACTCAATTAATTCAACCTAAAATCGAATTTTGCAACAGCGTTGAAAATTGGGTCATTACCATTTTTGCATGCAAAGCAAAATGAACGTAAATATTGACTTACTAGTTATCTAACTTTTAAACTGATATTAAACGGAATTACCTAGTCGGCTTATAGTTCAAGAAAACAACTTTGATAAGTAGATAATCTAAACACGTCATTAGTCTAATCGAAATTGAGTAAATTGATTGATAGACTAATATGTTGTCTATCAGATTCAAATGGAGAGATACTTTTTCTTGGATATTGGAGCGAATGACTCCTAAAAGATAGAGATATAGATGTGGCTGGCTGAACTAACAGTACATCAGACAAGACCCAAGTAGAATAGATCCTTAATTCGTTTATAGATTTATTCACTTATAATGTTCAAAGTGTGACTTACCTCAATTATGAATAAGTTGCTATGTGTGCGTGACTCATACACTTTGATGTATTGATAACCTACGTTTGATTGATAAATGAACTGGAAGTTGATACATTGAGTATACGAATTTCGCATGACATAACTTCACTTACAATAGTAGAATTCATAGCCCAATAAAAGGTAAATGATATCCTCTCGTCAACATTACATGATAGATGGAAAGTAACGTGGTCACGAGTCATTTGTATTAGAGATAAATGATTTAATTACTATTTTTTAATAATTGACTTTTCATGAAGAAAAATGTAATGATTACAATGAGATAAAATAGGACCATATTAGGAGAAAAAAATTAATCTCAATGTGATACACAAATAGATGGGGTGAAATTTATTAAATTTCATTCACCAAAGCTGTCATTTTCCAAGTTTGGAAAATAAGTCAAATTGCAATGACTTTTTAGATAGGATCCAAGCATTTCTGGATTGAGATGTCTCAAAGAGTTCGAAGCTCTATCTTTTAACTTTGAAACACACTTCGAATCACTTGATTTGGAGTCCGAGAGCTCAAGTTATGACTGTTTTATTGAAGACTGCGCAAACAAAATTTTTGGACGGAATTATTACGGGGAATTATGAGTTTCAAGCTTTAATTTGTGTTTAAATCATATTGGGTTCAAGTTTAAGGCCTAATTTTGATTATATATGAGCTCAATATTATATATATTATTTTTTTATTTTGTTATTTATTCTTAATTTTAAGATATATTTAATTATTTCAAGTTGTTTAGTAATTTTATGTTTCTTAGTCGACAAGGATGTTTAGTTCTATTAAAACTACTTCTTGTTTAGATTAATTAGAGTTTCATTGTACTTGAGAATTTTATTTGGATAATTAGCAAGCCTATATTAAAGCCTCCTCATTGTTCATTAAAGGCATTGGTTGATTCATTTATTAATAATTTTTAACTCTCTGGGAGTTAATTTCTTTCATTCTTGATTACTTCATTTTAATTTTTAGAAGTGGATTTGTCTTCTCAGTTTTCTTTAAGGAATCGTGGGAATTCATTATTCATCCTTCAATTTTTCAAAGATTATTTATTGGAGGACTGATTAGAGTCATTAATTAAATTTTTAGGGTTTATATTTCAAAGGGTTTAGTTGGACATCTATTTTTTTATCCATATCCATCGGTTTATTCGATCCATCTTCTACCTTTTAATTTTCATTTTCTTTATTTATCTATGTTTTAAATCTTAAGTTTTCTTTTATTCTTAAATTTATTCTTTTAGTGGTTTTCGTTTTCTTTGTTTCTAAATTTGTTTGTTTCTTCTTTCAAGTCAGATCCGAATTATTTTTCAAGTCAAACAATTTGAATACAATCTTCCTCCGCCGCCTATCATTTGGTATCAAATTTGGACATTTTTCAGTCATTTCCTTGTGCTAAATAAATTGTTTTCACCGATTTTGCTTAAACAACCTTTAAAAATTATTTTTACCATGAAAATTTTCAAAAAAAATATTGATTTCAATGGGTAAACAAATTCAAATCGATCTAAAATTTGGTATATTGTTTCTTGGCACTTTGGTACACTACAAAAATATTTACCTAAAAATAAAAATAATAATATTTTTTGGGTTGAATCTTGCCCAAAATTTTTAGATATGATATTTATCACATAAAGAGACTCCAGTTTAATTTTCGTGATTTTAGCACATCGAGAACACCTCGAACGAAAAATTCAATTCAAGTTGTTTTCCATTATTTCAGGTTTTTTTGCTGGGTAGTTTATTTTCTTTGATTCTAGCATTATGTTTTCTTTTGTTTTTAGCTTTCTTATTCCATTATGCATTCTAACACAAAAAAAAATAATCTAAAGAAATAAGAAGAGATTACAAAGTAGAAGTAGGGAATAAAGTACCCCTAGCAATATCCTGTTCTAAAATTTCTTAAAACTCCAAAGGCGAGGCTTCAAATAAGCATAAATCTTCCTCGTTTGCAAATGCCATTTTAGCTAAAGTATTCGCTGCCTAATTATCCTCTCAACGAATGTGTCGTACGAACCACCTTTCTTCTTGGGATAAAATATGTTGAATTCTCCTAACGAGAGAGATATTTGATCCAGCTGAATTACGATCACAAATGACTTTAACTACCTCTAGATTATCTGACAGGATTGTGTTATAGGTTTGAAAAGAGTTGTACAAATTGTTATATTATAAAAGTAGTAATAAATTGAGTAGTGTATAATTGCTTTTTAGGTAAAATGAGAAAAGTATATAAAGATGATAGAAGAGAAGATTGAGGAGTATTAAAGGAAATTGAATTGAGAAGTATGTTGATAGTAAATAAAAGTAAGGATTATATCGTAAAAGTGTCAAAAGTTTTGAGGTTCAAATACAATTATTCAAAATTTGAAGGTTGAAACGTAATATGAGCAAAATTAAAGGACCAAAAATGAAAATAATCCAATTTTTTACTAAATGAAATTGGTGTGTAGGGACTAAGTTGAATAAGTCGAGAAATATAAAGGACTAAATCACAATTTTATAAAAATTAATCTAATATTTTTAAAAATTATTGTCTTTGTTGTAAATATCAATATTTTATACTTAAATATGAATTTAAGTAATCTAATGAAGGATTATTCTAAAATTTATTTTGCAGTTTTTTGTACCCTCTTGTATATGGAGAATATCCAAAATAAATGGAAAAAAAACTATAACAAAGAAACTTCCAAAATTCAGCAAAAGTGAAATGAAGACTCTGAGAAACTCCCTTGATTTTCTTGGTCTCAACCACTATACTTCTTAACATATATATGATCGACATATAATGTGACGGGTTACCAACAAAATTAGAATGTTGAGTTTACTTGTAAGTCTTGAATTTTATTTTATTTTTTCTCTCCAAAAAAGTGTTCCATTCCTTCCATCATATCAACTTACCAATTTGTGTTTGCAATTAACAATTGCTCGTAATGGAGTGCCAATTGATCGCCGGATAATATTTGTGTTTCTTGATTTATCTTATTTCTTTTTACTTCAAGGACTAACATCAACCTTGCAATTTTTAATTTATTTAAATTAAAAATTTTGAAAATATTTTTTTATTATTTTTAAAGAATATTATTAATTTGTTGTGAACCTTTAATCTTTTTATCTTAGAGTTTAAAAAATTTAAAAGTTTGACAATGATAAGTTTCTGAGGTGTATTTAGAAAAAAAAGTAATAAGATCCAGTTTTTTACTACTTCAACAATAAAATTTTAAATCTTATAACAATATCAATCTTAACACAACTTTTAATACTCATGTACCTAAAGGAAACGCAGGCTAACTCTCAATGGTTGTATGAAGTCTCATGGGAATGTACAAAACTATCACATATGTTAAAAAACATTACGAAAGTTGTAATATAAATCTCACAGATGAGGCAACAAATCTTTTAAATAAAAAAAAAAAACATTTTCCTTCAATTTCACTTTTCCTTTCATTTTAGTTTTTATACCAAAAGTTTCTAAACCTCTATTTTTATTTTTATTTTTATAAATGATAGGAATAAATTATCTTGAATCTCATATTTTCTAAAGCATTGTACACTTTATAAAAGCTATTTACAAGAATTAAAGAAAGCCATAAATTATCTTTGATTAATAGAGAAAAAACACCACACAAAGAGTACATGCAACCAAGAAACAAACAGAAGTAAATAGTACCAATCTCAAGTGCCAAGTAGCAGCAAACATGGGTACGACAGTAATAATTCGAACTGGACATTAACTTATGATGTGTGAGGGAAAACAAAGCACTATACACACATAAAACAATGAAGAAAAACACAACTATCATCCAAAAGGGAGCATAACATTTTTCACTCACGTCGTTACAACAGCGCAAAAATCACAAAATTATATTACCCTCTCTCCTGGCTCTTTCATTTGCCAGATGATCCACAATATTTTTTATACACCTAGGAATTTCAACTATTAACCAATCCTTAGTGTTAAGCCCTTAGGATGTTATCTCAAGAACCACCTTCTTTAGCATCTCGGAGACCTTATATGGATTCTAAATTTTTGGTACAGCTCCTACCCAAGCTAGCAAAGACGGCACAAGCTTCATTAGTAATCCAATGTAATGCTAAGCTTGTATCATTCTTTGCATTTGTTGACCATTTGACTACAAGGTTATTTTGTGGTAGTACCATAAGTTGGCATATTTTAGAACAAAAATATTGAGCTATTTTTTATTATTATGATATTTAGACAAGTTAGAACCCCAAACATGAAGACCAATTGAGTTGAAATTGTAAACTTGAAGATTGATTTCTTCTGGATTAAGTCTAGTTACTTACGGAACAAGTAAAGTCACTTTCTATAATTGAAGACATTGGATCATTGGAAAAGTTATTAGATTATAACTCTTATGTAAGCAAAACTTAAATAGTATATAAACTTAAGTTTTGCCTAACTTAATGTCATCACTAGAAAGTAACCAAGAGATTGAGAGTTCGAAAGAGCATAAAATTGTTCAAGTTACAAATGTGTATGTGTGCATTGCTTTTGTACGTAATCAAGAGAGACTTTTGAATTGCAAAACTAAGCTTTTGAGGAGGAAGCTTAATGGGAGAGTGATCTAGTCTTTGTACAATGGTGAGGTCACTAAATTGATAAGTGTTAGACCAGTGTTAGGACTTAAATAATTGGTTGTATTATGACAATGATAGTAGATTATTGCTCTAGGTAAGGCCCCACAAACGTAGACTGAGGTCAAGCTGCGTAAACAATCTCAATGTTCATCTTTATCTTTTATACATTTCTAGTTTTGTGGTTGAAACTATAACTACAATTCCAAGCACTATTGTAGCCATGGTTTTTGTTTGCAAAGCAAATACCTTTTTGTTTCTACAATTGGTATCAGATCTTTTCACTTAACATAAATAGTGATTTTCATGGTTGATATAGTTGCTTGCAATGGAAGGATTGTCAATCTCACGTCCTTCCTTATGCTTGATGGAGAAAATTTTGCTTATTGGAAAGACAAGATGAAAGCAATCATCAAGTCAATAGATGAATGAGCCTAAAGGGTTGTTTTAACTGGATGGACTCATCCATTTCCTAAAATTAAAGCAATAAAAACTTTCAAGCCAGAGGCAACCTAGACCATTAAAGAATAAAATATTGCTAATGCCAACTCTAATGAACTTTTTTCTATTTTATGTGGAGTAAATGCTCAGGAGTTTAAGAGAATTTCTAAGTGTACTGAAGTAAAATAGGCCTGGGAAATACTAGAGACAACTCATGAAGTTACCAATACAGTGAAATGATCCAAGCTTCAAATGTTGACAACTAAATTTAAGACTTTAAGGATGTAGGAAACAAAGACAATTTGAGAGTTTTATGAAAAACTCTGTAACTTGGCCAATCAGCCTTTTTTTCCTAAGAAAGTGAACACTTAAGCTCCAAGCTTGTAAGGAAGGTTTTTAGGTTATTACTTGATAGTTTCAGCATCAAAGTAACAGCTATCGAGGAGGCCAAAGATATTGATACCATGAGGATTGATGAGTTAATTGGATTTCTCCAAACCTTTGAGATCAACTTGGAAGAAGATAAGAAAGGTAAGTCAAAATTGGAGAAGAATATTGCCTTTTCAGTGGCAAAAACTATGTCCATTGAACAAAGCACTGTTATCAAAGAGATGCAAGAATAGTTGGATTTGTTTACTCAAAGGGTTCAACAAGATGGCCAAGAAACAATTTGGAAGGACTAAACAATTTGAGTAATCTAAAGCCATCCTGAAGGGAAATTTCAAGAACAAATCTAAGTCAAATGAACTGGTTAAGGAGAAGAAACAGGGAATTCAATGTCATAAGTGGCATGTTTGTAGGCATATCTAAGTAGAATGTGTTAATAATTTGCAAAAGAAAAAATAAAAATCTCTATGCATGACCTGGAATGATAAGGAAACCAACTTAAAATCAGAGTCTGACGATCAACAGGTGAGCAATTTTGTGGCCTTCACATCAATGATTAAAAAAAACCAGATGGTTTTAATTGTGAATCATTTAAGTTCAATAAAGAAGAGGTACATGAAGAATTGTTTTAAAACCTAAAAGTTCATATTGGAAAAATGGAATCTTTTGTGTGAGGTAAATTCAAAACTTTTCACTAAGAATGATTTTATGAATAAGAAAGTATCCATGTTGATCGATACAATAGATGCAAAGTTAATGAAGCTTGATGAGCAATAAAAAAGGGTTGAATAACTTGAAGAATAATTAAAAGATGCAAGGTAGACTCTTGAGGAGTTCAATTGTAGCACTAAAAAATTGAATGTAATGATAGCAACTAGAAAAAGGGACTAGATGACAGGACACCTAAGCTTCACAAACAAAAACAAAGTTGTTGTAAAAATTCCTAGAGTGTTTGTTAAGGCAAAGAACAATAAGTTTATTGGAAAAGCCTAAAATCCAGACCAAACCAGCTCAATCTACCAGAAGAAAGATCATTTGCCACTATTGTGGTGTTTCAGGCCATATTAGGCCCCATTGCTTTAATATGCTCAAATATCTTTGACGAAATAAAATAATGACACAAATTGTGTTTACTACTGCTCGTACTATTTGAAAAAAGGAAAAATTTGTGTAGAGAATAAAACATCAATAACGTTTGATTGTTGCACACTAGTCCTTCAAAGCTTCAATTGGTGATATATGGTCCTTTAATAGTGTTTGCTCATGTTATATGATTGGTAACCTCTCATGCTTAAGTAACTTTGTTGAAAGCTATGAAGGTAGTGTCACTTTGGAGAATGGGAAAAAGGGGAAGATTTATGGCAAAGGGACATTTATAGTTGATGGAATACCTAACCTAAAGAATATGTTATATGCTGATGGCTTAAAATATAACCTTGTCAGCATTAGTTAGCTTTGTGATTAGGGAATACTTGTGAACCTCACAAAGGACAAGTGTATGATAACTTTAAGATGGAATGAAGAAGTCATGAAAGGTGCTAGGACATTTGACAACTACTATAAGTCCTTCTGCCATCCATGTCAAAAGTGGTCAAACTAGAATTGTGGCATAAGAAATTGAGACACATTCACTATCTAAGATTACAAAGACTTGTACATTATGATGCAATTCGAGGCTTTCCAAAAATAGGAGGAACAATTCCTAAATTCTATGGAGATTGTCTCAAAGGGAAGCAACACAGGAAGTCTAATAAACTATTGGCACATATTCAAACTACAGTTCCACTTCAACTTCTTCACGTAGACCTTGTTGGACCAGTGCAAATTGAGACCATTGGAGGTAACAAGCATGTATTGTTTTGTGTTGATGACTTCTCACATTACACCTAGGTTATATTCTTGAAAGAAAAGCCTGACACCTTTAATGAGTTTAAGAAACTATACAAAAATGCTTGTGATCGAGAAAGGAAAAACCATTGGAGCTATTGTCAGGGTTAGAAGTTATCATGGCAAGGAGTTTGAAAATCAAAAGTTTGTTGACTTTTGTGATAAGGAAAACATTGCTCATGAATTTTTTGTTACTGAAACTCTTCAACAGAATGGAATGATAGAAAGGAAAAATAGAACCATTCAAGAGATAGCTTGAATAATAATGAACAACAAGGGAATCTTGTAAGTTTTGGGCTGAATCATTTTGCACTAATGCTTATGTCATCAATAGGGTTCACTTGAAGCTAAAGACTTGCGCAACTCCATATAAATTATGATGTGGTAAGAAACCTAATGTAAAATATATTCATTTTTTTGGCAATTTGTGCTATATTTCAAGAGATAGGGTGTTGATCTGGTGCTTTAAGTATAGTATTTTCGTTTATGTACACTTGTATTTTTCGAATAAATTGGTTTAGTAAAAATATTCATAAATTATATTGATACCATTTGCATATTGTCCTCAATGGTTTTTTGCACACAAAGCAAAATGTAAACATATATTGTTTCATTGGTTATCTAACGTTTAACTAATATTAAGGGGTACTACGTGGTCGGATCGTAATACTAAAAGACAACTTGTATTAGTAGATGAATCTAAACACATCTTTAGTCTAATCAGAAATGAGAAAATTGATTGAAAGACTAATATGTTATCTATCAAATCCAATTAGGGAGATGATTTTTCTTAAGTATCCGAGCCGATTACTTCTAGAAGATAGAGACATAGGTGTGATTGACTGGACTAGCAGTACATAAAAAAAAAGAACCAATTAGAATAGATCTTGAATCCATTTATGGATTTATTCACTTGTGACGTTCATTGTGTGACATACCTTAATCCTAAGTGAATGATGGACTATGTATATGTGACTCATATACTTTGATGTAAGTGAAAGCCTGAGTTCAAATAGATAAGAAACCAAAAGCTAGTGTGTTAGGTATACGACTTTTGCAGTATGTAGCATCATTCACAATAATGGAATTCATAGACCAAGAAATAAGTAAATGATATCCTCTCATTGGCATTACATGATAGATGAAAAGTAAATGTGGTCATGAGTTGTTTGTTTTTATAATAAATGACTTAATTACTATTTGATAGTAATTGACTTTTTATGAAGGAAAATGTAATAGTTACCATGAGATAAAATAAGATCATATTGGGAGAACAGATTTATCCTAAAGGGATTAAGGATATCCTATGAGGCTAACACATTTATGACAAGGTCTAATGACAAGCACTAATCGAGTAAGTTTCATAATGGTATGTAATTAGGGAGAGCTCAATCACTATACTATAGTGGAAAGACTTTGTGACTAAATGAGTTCATAATTAGTAAGTGAAAAGCTGAAACTTAATTATAAATCATTTGAGTCCTAATTATATATTTCCAATCGGTCCTTCTGCTAGCTTGTTGAAACCAAAAATGAATTGCCTATATAATCAAATGAACATAAATGGATGGAAATAATTAAGTTAGAATAATGGGTCACATTTGGAGATGAATGTGATTTCTCACTAAGTATGGAAATGCCTTGAGAATTAATTTAAGTTTTTAGAATTATTATTTAATCAAATAATTGAAGTTTGAAAATGGGTTTAAATTAATTGGTCAATATGATTCTGTCGAATATGGAAATGAAATATATTTTCTTACATATTCTTTTACGTAAAGTTTCCATGATTTTAATGGAATTAGAATTGGGTTAAGAAAATTATTTAATTGAAAATTAATTTAATAAATAATATTTATTTTGGGAAATAAAAAAAATGTGTTGGGTTGGATTAAATTATAAAAAATTATGTTAAAAGTCCAAAAAATACATATAATTAAACTCAATACAGGAGAGATCCCAAGCCTCTCATAATACATATGAAGGGCAGCAACCCTAGTATAGTTTACTAAGGTTTGCCACCCCCATCTCCTAGTTAAACTAGGAGACTAGTTTTTTTATCAGATAAGTATTATTTGTATTCTACTAATTGAATCAATATTCTCATATCTCTCCTTATAAATAGATGACATTGGTAAGACTAAAAATATACGATTTTGAGATATTGTTATTCTTTCTGAAAATAGTGAGAATTTATTATCTAAGTATAAATTTTATTTTCTGAGTATAATAATTCTACCGATTACTATTGAGAAAGAATTACTTTCCTACTGAAAGTAAGAAAAATGTTTCTGGTTTTGTGTTTGATTCGTAATTTTTCAAGCCCACACTTGAAGTGATTGGTGGTAAAAGAATAGTGGAAAAGGTCATTTGATTGAATTACCATTCAAATAAAGCTTCATTACAATGTTTTTTTTATGCATTTTTATGTTAATATGCACAAGTTATTATCTCCATTAGTTGTATATATTAATAATGTTGTTAATTGAGTTGGTGTCACAAGTCAACTTGACACAAACTCACAATTGTTGACAAAACATTGATAAATAGTAGTAGTGCATTTGGTATTGTTTATCTGATATATTTATGTGTTTAAATTTTGTTTAACTCAAAATTTAATCTATTTATTATTTTAATATCATATCTATTTCATGTGTTATTATGATTAATTAGTTTCAAACTATACGTTTCATTATTTATTGTATGTTATTTTCAAATACACGTGCTCTAAATATATGGTTTCCACACGCATATGTCACAGGCCGCGGATCAAAGGTTGTGACCATTGTACATAGAACGTCCCATAAAGGTCAACTAATTAAATGGAGCTCATTCAACCTACTTGAACTGGCTCGATTCGTGGAACATATGGAGAAACCCATCTACTTGAAGCCTTGGTGGCCCAGTGAAACACTCTAGTAGAACTAGAGTTACCAAGGTCATTATTGTAAATCCTAAAGGATAAAGATGTATAAAGTTTAAATCTCTTAGGACTATCATCTCGTAGATAGGCACTAATCTTAGTCATTGATGTAATTCGATCTGTAACATTGGATCTACAAAAGCTCAACTATAAATAGAGGTTTTTCCCTTCATCCGTAATCATCCCATTGCATCCCATTCTTGAGTTAAGGAATATATTGAGAGCATTTACTCAAACAATTTGGAGTGCTTTTGCTTTCTTTTTGGCTTTTTTGTTTTTTGTTTCTCTTTTTTAGAGTTTGCTTTTGCTTTACTTTGGTGTCCTAAAGAATTTCTGCAAGAACTCCCATATTTTAAGAGTAAGGTTGACTTAGGCAGATTTGAACCCAAGAAATCGCCTAAGGTTGCCTATTTTTCCAAACTAAAGTTTTAGCCTCATGATGTTGGTATCCAAGCTAAAGTCTGAAGGCATCGATTGAGATGTCGAAAGGAGTAGAAGAACATGTTGAACTAATGGAAACCCGTGGGAGAGGCAAGAAAGCTAGTAACTCAAGGGAAATGCTATCAACTTTGGAAGATAGAGATTTCAAACTTGAGGGCTACATGGGGGATGTGAAGGAGACCATTGAGGTAGTCAGGGGATGCATTAATAAGTTGAACTTGATGAAAAAGAAAGTCAGGGACTATGTGGTGATAGAGGTGATCGCGGGCTGGGTCGAGCTGTAACAAAATTTTAGGCCTGTTTTATAGGCTCGACCTGAAAAATGGGCCTAAAATTTTGTCCAAGCCCAGATAAAAAATAAAACTCGAGCCCAGCCTGACCCACTCGTATTAAATTTTTTATATTATTTTTTATATAAAAATAAATTTAAATAAATATATATATGATAAACCATAAATGTAACATGTTTTAATCCCATGCTTGGCATGTTTTTAGGTGATTTATTACATAAATTAGTGAATTTGATGCTCTTAATCCTTTAATTTCATGTTTATATACTTAGGTAAGCATAAAGGAGCAAAAAGAACGGAAAACGGGCCAAAATCGGACAAAACGGGTTGTCTTAAGGATCCACACTACTAAGCCAATCCCACACGAGCTGAGCACACGCCCGTGTGAACCACACGGGCTGGCCACATGCCCATGTGCCAGCCTGTGTTGATATCGCTTCCTATTTCCAAAACACGCGGAAAAAGCCAATTTTTATGGACTCTGAGCATTCTAAAGTCTATAAATACATACTAGAAGAGGACCTAAGAGACACACAGAGTAGAACATAGAAATTACTCGAAGAACATCAACAAATTTAGCTCGGAAGTAGGATATCCTTCAAAACTGAAGATTTCCATTAAATTTCTTTTGAAGTTTTTGGGTTTTTTTATGTTTTGTTATTTTCCTATTTTTGAGATGTTTTCCTCACATAATATGAACTGGTACGTGATATTCGCGACAGGTTTTAAAGATTTATAATTAATCATTCTTGAAACTAACTATTATCACGATGAAGGCAAGTGTACCTATCGAACAATAGTATAGCTTTAGCAAGACCGGATTGTCGAACCCAAAAGAACCAAGAGTACTAGTAATTACTTCCTTTTTATTATCTAGCCTAAAAATTAAGGGGTTTGCTTATCTAAGCAAATTAACTAAACTGGGGATGCACAGAGAGAAAATTGGGGAAAAGCTTTTGAGAAAACTCGATTGATTAAGACAATACCCAAGGAAAAATCCACCTAGACTTCACTTGTTATTTGACTCTGAATCAGACGATTTATTCATTTGACTTCATCCGTAGAAATCCCTAAGTTATATTATTATCTCTCTCGAGACTAATAACGTTTAACCCTAGGTTGATTAATTGAAATCTCTTTTTAATTAACTCCTAGTGTTGCATTAACTCGATCTATGGATCCCCTTATTAGGTTTCACCCTAATCCGACAAAATCTTATCACTCTATCTCTAGGCGTGCAATCAACTCCACTTAATTATAACAAATTTACTCTTAGACAGGGACTTTTCCTCCTCTGAATAAGAGCATTAACTTGAATCAATATCCTGGAATATTAAAACAAGAATTAAGAACACATAATTAAGAACAAGTCAAATATTTATCATACAATTCATATAATAATAACATGATCTGTCTTAGATTTCATTCCCCTTAGGTATTTAGCGGGTTTAGTTCAAATTATGAAAGAAAACATCTCAAAAGAGTAAAGATAACAAAACATAAAGAAAACCCAAAACCCTGAATGGAAATTGAAGGGAGATCTTCAGTCTTGACGATGAATCCAGCTTCTGAGATAGATCAATCGGCTTCCCTTGAGTAATTCCTTACCTCCTACTCCCTGTGTCATTTCTAAGTGCCTTATCAGGTGTTTAAATAGGCTTTAGAATGCCTAAGAGCCGTCAAAAGTGGTCTTTTCTGAATAGGACTATACTTGGGCTTAGCAGGGACACGCCCGTGTGCGATTGCTCCAGCTCGTAGTCAAGGCTGTTAAATAGGGATGGGCGTGTAGTCTACCTTTGTAAGTCGGGCTTTGATCCTGCCAAATGGACACGGCCGTGTGGCTTACCCGTGTGAGGAAGTCCAGGCCGCGTTGATTTCCTATGTGGGTCCATTTTCTTCATTTTCAGCCTGTTTTTCGCTCTTTTTACTCTCTTATGCTCACCTAAGTATAAAACATGAAATTAAAGAGTTAGGAGCATTGAGTTCACCAAATCTAAGAAGAAACCATCCATAAATGTGCTAAGCATGGGATAAAAATATGTATAGATTACAGTTTATCATGAACTAATTTCCCTAAACACCTAGGGAAGATGAAACCTAAGACGGATCTTATTATTTGATTTGTTCTGAATTACGTGATAAATATTTGTTCTTGATCTCAATTTGTGTTCTTATTTCATGTTTTTAATGTTTTCAGGATATTAATTCCTGATTGATATGCTTATTCAGTGGAGCAAAAGTCCTTGTCTAAGAGTAGATCTCGCATACTTGAGTGGAGTTGTAACACCCTGAATTTGGGCCTAGAAGTTTTGGGCCTGGAGCATGGGAGTGGTTGAAGGTAGCTTATAATATTTTGTTGTGCATGTAAATTTCGTTAATAAAGGCTTGTTTTGGTGGTTAAATGTGCTAAGAAGTGTTGGAGAAGTCCTGGGTTCAAACCTGGACTCTAGCAAAAATTTTGGTTTAAGATGAATCAAACCCTAGGTGTAGCAAGTAGGCCTTAAGAATATTGCTGGAGAAATTGTGCCACAAAAAGCCTTGTGGTCTAGTGGCAAAGTAGCGCCACATAAGAGGCAGGAAGGTGGCGTTATAAAGTTGGCAAGGAGGTCCAGGGTTCGAAACTCATGGCAGTCAAAGAGCATTTATTTTTCTAACAGAGGGCTGCAAGAGTTGGTGTTGAATTTAAACTCTGATGATGGAGGGATCCCACAACAGGAAGCTAACATAAGATTGGATGCGAAGCTGGCTTTAAATAGAGAGAACCATGAGAAGAGTAAATGTACCTTTCTTGGCTGATCCCTTTCGCTTTATGGCGTGCTCATTGGGTTGGGCGTCGGCTAAGAGTGCTCGGAGCACGGATTAACTCCAGTCTCCTATCAGGTGTGTATTTCTCACTACTCTAGCTGTAGGATGGCTACTTCAGGCCGCGATGGTTCGAAATGGGCCATGTGGGCCCAATGGGCCTACAGGCCCAATTGGATAAGTTGTTTGATTGTGTAGTAAATATTGGACTAGGCTAGGTGAATCTCATATCTGTGGCTAGATTTGGGCTAAAAGGGCCACACGAGTGTGTGGGCCCATTTGGGCCGAGAATGGACTTTAGATCCATTCGTATTGTTATCCCTGTTTAGAATACTTTAGTTTACCAAATTACTAAAATACCTTTGTTTTATAAAATTACTGAATACCCTTGATTAGCAAAATTACCAAAATACCCCTGGTTTATAAAATTACCAAAATACCCATGGTTTGTAAAATTACCAAAATACCCCTAGTTTGTAAAATTACCAAAATACCCCTAATTTGTGAAATTACTGAAATACCCTCGACCTGTAAAATTACTGAAATACCCTCGACTTGTAAAATTACCAAAGTACCCCGATTTATAGAATTACCATTTTACCCTCGATTTATAAAATTATTGAAATACCCCTGTAGGGTAGAATTACTGAAATACCCTTGTGGGGTAAAATTACTATTTTGCCCCTAAGATGTTAAATGACTGTTTTTCCTTTGTGGGCAAGTGACTAACTTGGACTGTGTGGTTGACGGATTTGATTGTGAATATATGTTGGTGATATGAATGACTTGACTGTGATTGTTTGATTCAAATATGGGCATGACATTCTGCATACATGACACGTTGCATGGGTTGGGATTTTGTAAGGAGGAAGATCTGATCTGTTAGGATCGCATGGTTGCTTGACGACTGTGGATCCACCGAAGGCTTAAGAGCCATATATTCGTACTGATTTGATAAAGTCGTAGGGGTCGCTCGAGACGACTGTGGACCGATCGATGGCTGAGTGCCGATCATGTTACCGAAGGCTGTGTGCCAAACGTATTTGCCTAAGGCTATGTACCAATATATGATTATTGACGACTCTATGTCGATCATATTTACTCAAGGCTATGTGCAAACTATGTTACCGTCGCTGATGGCTATGTGCCTAACATGATACAGCTACCGATGGCTTAAAGCCAATTATTCTGATTATGGCTTTGCGCCAACCTACATATAGCTCTGTGCCAACCTGATTATGGCTGTGTGCCAAACTTATTTGCCTAAGGCTATGTGCCAATATATGGTTATTGACGACTCTGTGTCGATCACATTTACCTAGGGCTGTGTGCCGGTTATGTTACTCTAGTTGATGGCTATGTGCCTAACATAATGCAGTTATCGATGGCTTTGTGCCATGTATTCTGTTAAGTGGCTTTGCCACATTATCTGATTATGGTGGCTCTGCCACAATATTCTGTTATTAGCAGCTTTGCTGTAAATTCTGTTGTGTGTAGTAGATGGGTGGGTCAAGTTGTCTCCCCACATTGTGTAAGGTTGGTACAGGGGTGTATACGGCTGGATTGGGTTGGGATTGCATTCACATTTTAATTCGATTACATTACGACATCGATTCGATTTCGTCACCTAATTCGATTCGATTCGATTCGATTCGATTACATTACGACATCGATTCGATTACGTCACCTAATTTTGATTTTGATTTTGATTCTGATTCTGATTCTGATTCTGTCACCTGATTCTGATTCTGATTCTCATTTTGATTCTAGTTTTGATAATGCTTCTTATTCTGTAATGGGCTAAGGCCCATCTGGTACTATCTGTTATAATGGGCTAAGGCCCAATTGATACTGAAACTGTAAGTAGGGCTAGGGCCAGACTTTTAATTCTTTTATATGACTGACTGTTCCTTTTATATAGTAGGGATTTCACACTGAGTTTTCATAAACTCACCCCATTTATTAACCTTTCAGGTAATTTCCAGCCTTAGACGGATCGGAGCTGCAAGGGGCTTGGAGGAAGCCACACACACTGTTTATGTTACAGTTTTGATTATTACTTTTAAATGTTTTTATGTGGGTTGTAGTAAAGCCATTGTAATTTTCTGGATTTCAAATTTGGAATTTTATTTATTCTTCTTATAATTGCTAGTATTAGAACACGGTTTTCTAAGGCAACTACTGTTGTTCAAAACATCACATATCCGCAATTCTTTTTAAATTAAGCTTCCGCAACTGCCAAGATTTTTACAAAGTTGTTAAGAATGTTATTCAGCTGAGGTTTTCTAACAAGGTTTAGAAAGGGTATAAGTTTTTAATTATTAAGAAGGGTTTTTAATGGAAACATGGTTTTCGAAAAACACTTTAATGTGACACGCCAGATTCGAGCCAAACTTCCAGGCCGGATTTGGGGTGTTACAGGAGTTGCATGCAACCCTAGAAATAGAGCGACACAAATCTACTAGATTAGAGTCAAATTTAACAGGGAAATCCATAGATCGAGTTAATGCGAAAATAGGGGTTTTAACTAGAAAAAAATTTCAATTAATCAACCTAGAGTCAGTATTTTTACTCTCGAAAGAGATATTAATATAATTTAGGGATTTCTACGGATCAAGTCAAATGAATAAATCGTTTAATTCAGATTTAGAATAATAAGTGGAGTCTAGGTGGATTCTTGTTGTCTTCCTCATAAGTTTTCTTCAAGTATTTTCTCAATTCGCTCTCTATCACTTAGTAATTAGTTTAGTTAGAATTAGATTTTAAAACAAATCCTTCAATTTATTCGGCTAAATAATAAAAAGATAGTAACTACTAATACTTTTAGTCCTCGTGGATATGATATTCCCGACTCACTATAGCTATACTACCATTCGATAGGTGCACTTGCCTTTGTCGTATTTTAGTTAGTTCGTGACGTCATCAAGTTTTTGGGGTCGTTGTTGGGGACTAAAATTTTAGGAATGCTTGATTTTTATTAATTTGACATTTCTTATTTTATTGTATTTTATTTTTGTTTTAGTTTTATTTTTAATTACTAATTTTTCTTTTATTTGCTTATGGTAGATTTCTTTAGTTTATGACTAGAAGAAATTCGTTGGGACCATTGCTTTTTGACAGCGAAATTGAAAGTACAGCTCGCAGAAATCGTAGAGAGGTGAGACAGAACCAACAAAGTACAGAGGAAGACCAAGAGAACGCTGCTGAGGAGATGGCTAACAATCAGAATAATCAGATACTCCCTGTGAATCCTCTAAATCCAAATCCTGCTCCTCGTACTATATACGATTATGCTAAGCCCACTCTCACTAGAGCTGAATTGAGTATTGTTGACCTGCTATTGCTGCAAATAATTTCAAACTAAAACCTAACACTATTCAAATGATTCAACAGCTTGTTCAGTTTGATGGTTTGCAAGATGAAGACCCAAACTCTCATTTGGCCAATTTTTTAAAATTCTGTGATACTTTTGTGACATCCCTAATTTAACCTTAGTCGGGAAGTGGTTTCGGGACCACAAAACTGGGTCACAAAAACATTTAAATACCTTATTCCATGCCAAATATATGTGAAAATGCATGTGTGAATTTTTAATTCTTTGATTTAGTTAAATTGAACGTGAATTGAAAGAAAAAGGACTCATGTGAAAGGATTTAAATATATGTGGCTAATTTTAAGAGGTTAGTAAAAGAATGAAGTAAAATAGATGGAGTTGCATGTCAAATAGTCCATTTCCTAAGGATAGTGGCCGGCCATGACAAGATTATGGGCAAAGGAACATGTTTCCAACATGTTAGGTTAGTGGTGTATGTAGGAAGCCATAAAATAAAAGCTAGCATTAAAGAATTGAAAAAAAATGATGAGCATGGATGCCCCCATTTGCCGTGAATTGAACAAGAAAAACAAAAAAAAGTGCTCATCCTTTCTCAAATTTTTGTATTGCCGTGAGTGAGGGAGAGGGGGTTTGGAGAAGCTTGGCCATACTTGCAACTAGATTGAGGTATGTTTGATGTCATTCCTTAAGATTCATGCATGTTTTAGTTGTTAGTTTGAAACCTACCTAGCCCATGGCTTAGATTTCTTTGCTATTTGATAGAGATGAAGTTCGCCATGGAGGTTGTCTTTCTTGGTTGGTATTTTAATGTTGTTGTGACGAAGCATGAAGAGAAGTGAGATGAATGTTTAATAAAAGGAGATTTTGTGCCATTGAGTTCTTGTTGTTATATGTGTATGTGCATGAGTATTCGCCATGCTATAGAATCCATGTTGCAAAATAATTAATGCTTAATGTGATATATAATAGTACTTGTGAATGAGCTTGAGAGTATCTAAATTATTAGTTGGAGGTGCCGAATGTGGTCTTGGATGAATTTTAAAGAACAAAGAAATTTTGGGTGACTATAGGTCAAGGACATTCGCCAAAGGCTTGTGTGCTAGCAAAGTCGGCCTAGATGGGGTAAATGTTAAGTGTTAAATGTTCATGAGATAAAATTTTGTGATTTGATGAATTAATGATGATAGTATAGTTGATGTCATGTATAAATATGTGGCAAGACGGTTAAACTAGTTAATTTATTGATTAAGCTCAAGAAGCTAGAGGTGGAGAATCAAGCAAAGGCAAAGGAAAGAACATCGAGTAGCGAGTTGGAACCATTTTACCCAATACAAGGTAAGTCATTAAGCATATATTTGATATTGCTTAAATGATTGTAATATCTATGCAATTGTGTTTAATGAGATGAAATATATACAAATGTATGTGTATGAAAAGATGATATTGTTGAACGTGAAAGAGATAGTGAAATGTGTAGGAAGTTTGCTTCGGCACTAAGTGTGCGAGAAATAGATGTGTACGGTGACGAGATTGGCACTAGGTGTGCGAGCTTGTAATGTATGGCACTAAGTGTGCGAGTTTGGACTATATGGCACTATGTGTGCGGGCTTGAATCACATGGCACTAAGTGTGCGTGATTGAGTATTAAGCACTATGTGTGCGAACTCTACACATATCTCCGATTGAATATTTATATGGAGGTGTGACTTTATCGAGATGAGTATGGACAGCGGAAAGAGTAAGTACCTTGAGTTCATGGCTAATAGATGCTATGTTCATGCTCGGGGTGGAGTTGGTAAGATTTAAATCTATGTGATGATTTCAATTGCATTCCCGTAAATAAGGTATCATGGAATAGATGAAAGTTCATTTGATTGCATGATTGTTGCGGAAATGAAATGATGTATGGAAATTGCTTCAAATATCCTATTGAATAGTATATGAAATGTAAATGTATGACTTGGTATGAGATTGATCCGAAAGGTCTAAGGAACGATGGTATAGTTCGGTATGGCTGGAACACTTGGCCTTGTTTCATTATTTCATTTTATGATAATTATATTAATGGATGGTTGTGGAATGCTTATGACTTACTGAGTTATAAACTCACTCGGTGCTTTCTTGTCACCCATTTTAGGTTTCTTGGACTCGTCTCCTTTTGGGTGCTCGGAACCGTCAACGAAGTCATCACACCGTGAGCAATTTTGGTATTGTCTTCTTAGTCAACTTAGGAGAACATTTGGCATGTATGGGCTATTTTGTTTTGTTAAATTTTGGGTTGTAAACTTTAAGCCATGTGAAAATGGCCTATGTGGTCGTTTGAGTGGGATGCTAGAATCTATAGCCACGAGTCTTAGAAACCTTAATTTTGATAAGGTGGCCATAATTTGTGTCACGTATGATGGATGATTAGTAAGGCTAAGGAAGGATTCATGAAATTGGCATAGTCTCTGCAGTAACTGTTGCGGACAGCAGCAGTGATATGAGATCGAAAAATCACTAAAAATAGTAGAAGTGGAATTAATTGCTAAAAAATTACGTACTCGAAGCTTGATGGGTCTATTTTCATATGGATGAAACGAAACGACCATATGAGCTGTATTTTAAGAGATATTCAAGATTTTTGAGACAGGGCCAGAACGGTTTCTGGATTCTATGTTTCGACTTTGAAAATTTACCATAAATTATCCAGAAACAATTAGAAGTCATGCCTTATATGCATAGATTCCCCTTTGAGTCTAGTTTCATTAGAAACAAACGGAATGAGCATCGGAGCTCTGTACGAGATGATATCCAGGTCGTAATGCGCAAAGGTCAGTGTAGTCGAACCCCAAAACAGGGGTGACTTTAACTAATAAACTGTACCAATTGGCCCAACCAAAAATTTTATAAATAAATCCACGGATGGATATATGAGTCTAAATTCAGGGAAAATTTACGAAACTGGTTTTCGAGTTCTGGAACTCGAGATATGATTTTTAAGGTGACAGGGACGCAGTTTGCCAGCTGGACTGGAAATGTGAAAAATAGTCTGTGTGACACATGAGAGTTGGTCTGAGAACCCCTCATGTCCGACTCCGGCAACGGTATCGGGAACGGGGTGTTACAACTTTCAAGATAAATGGCATTTCTGACGATGCCATTCACCTTCGGTTGTTTCCTTTTTCATTGAGGAATAGGCTAAACAGTGGTTGAACTCTTTACCACGAGGTTCTATCACTACTTGGGACCAAATGACTGAAAATTTTTTACTGAAATATTTTCCACAGGCCAACATAGCCAAATTGAGGAATGATATATCTTCCTTTGTACAGATGGATCTTGAGACTTTATATGATGCACGAGAGAGGTATAAGGACTTATTGAGAAGGTGCCTTCACCATGGGTTACCCCTATGGCTACAGGTTCAGACTTTCCACAATTGTTTAAACCTCTCAACTAGGCAAATGATTGATGCAGCTGCCAGTGGTACTATAAATAATAAAACACCTGAAGAAGCTTATGAGTTCATAGAGAAGATGTCACTGAATAATTATCAGTGGCAAGTCATGAGGACAAAGCTGACAAAAGCAGCCGGTGTTTTTAACGTTGATGCGTCACCATGTTGTCAAATCAAGTAGAACTTTTAAATAGAAAGATTGATGGTTTATGTGGTTCTACACAGGTATATTTGGTGATGCAGAGTGACATGAGTAGAGGTGGAATGAGCAATTCAGAAAATTTACCCTACTGTCCTATCATGGAAAATGAGCAAATGAATTATATGGGTAATAATCCTAAACCTGAAAATAATCCTTACAGTAATACTTACAATGCAAGTTAGAGGAACCACCTAAATTTCTCATGGGGAGATCAAAGAAATCAAAGACCACTATCCCCTCCAGGTTTTCAGCAGCAAACCTTATCGGCAAGAAAATAAACTGAACCTTGAAGAGATGTTGGAAAAATTTATTTTAGTGTCAGAGACTTATTTCCAAAACATCGAAATGGCTTTGAAAAGTCAGCAAACATAGATTCAAGGGCTCAAAAATCAAATTGGGCAGCTTGTTAAATTAGTTTCAGAAAGGAAACAAGGTAGTTTGCCTAGTAACACTGACCCCAACCCAAGAGAGCATGTAAAAGCAGTTACATTGAGAAATGGGAAAGTGTTAACTGAACCTGAATAGAAGTTGCCGCGAGAATCTGATAAGGAAAAGGGCAAGGAGGTAAAACCTGAAGTGAGTGTAGCACCGGTACTTAAGGAGTATAAACCGCCCATCCCATAGCCGACAAAGTTGAAGAAAGACAGCTAGATGCATAGTTCGGTAAATTTCTTGAACTTTTTAAACAGTTGCATATTAACTTACCTTTTGTTGAAGCTATTTCACAGATGCCTACATATGAAAAATTTTTGAAGGAGCTTTTAACAAATAAAAGGAAGTTTGAAGAGCTGCCTACAGTGAAACTTAACAAGGAATGTTCAACTATCCTACAAAATAAAGTGCCAACCAAACTGAAAGATCCAGGAAGTTTTACTATTCCCTGTTTAATTGGTAGTTTAAATATTGAAAAGGCATTAGCTGATTTAGGTGCTATCATTAATTTGATGGCTTATAAAATGTTCAAGCAGCTTGGTTTTAGGGAACCAAAACCCACTAGGATGAGCATTCAATTAGCCAATGGATCCATTAAATTCCCTAAGGGTATTATTGAAGATGTGCTAGTTAAAGTAGATAAATTCATATTCCCTGTTGTTTTTGTTGTGCTTGACATGGATGAGGATGTTGAAGTACCTTTGTAATGAACCGAAAGTTACGGTATCGGAAATTGAGTCTTGAGTACTGTTTCCGTGAAATTTATTCATGAATATTTATTAGAAATATTTATGAATTATAGTTGAATGGTTATTTAATGTTTGATTAAGTTAAGTAGCTTGAATTTAGAATAATGACTAAATTGCATACGGTATAAAAGTTTAATTATAGATTAAAGATTAGTAAAAGGGACTAATCTAGCAATTAGACCCTAAGTGCCATGTGTGTGAATGTATGATATAACATGTGTAATAGTTGGTATATATGTGTAATAGCTATAAGATATTTTATGTTACAGCTATTACACATGTTAATTTTATATTTATTATAGGTTAATAATAATATAATATAGTATAATGAATAAAGAATAATGAGTAAAGAAACATAGAAAGAGTTACAGAGAGCAAACGTGAGAAAGAAAGAAGGAAAGAAAGAAAGAAATAGAAAAGGGAAATTTGAGGATTAAGGCCCTAAAGTTTAATTGGTAAGTTGTTTTAGCTCATTTTCTTATGATTTTTATGTTTATGGATGCCTAATTCAAAGTTCTACATGTATGAGGTTAAAATGAAGAAAATAGAAAATTTTTAGATATTGATTTAGTTGAATAAATTGAGGTTTTATGGGTTAAATTGATAGGAATTGAAGTTAGAAGTGAAAATTGAGTGATTTATTAAAAGAATTCTAAGTTAGGTTTAAATAGGGATTAAGTAGTAGAGCTCAAAATTTATGTTTTATAATGAATTTTATGAGTTAGAAATTGTTAATGAGTTGATTAAAAGAGAATATGAAGCTTAAGTTAAAGAAAAAAAGATTAGTAATGGAAAAAGGACGAAATTGGAATTTTTGTAAAAGTTTGATAGAAAGTGAAAATGTGTTTTATGAATTAGTATATTGATGATTTTTAATTGTATGATTGTTAGTAGCAAACGTAGCACCGGATACGTCATCAAAGAAGGGAAAAGAGAAAGTGAACGAAGATATCGATTAAATTCGATAAATAGTGGTTTGTATTTCTATAAACCGAGTTTAATCGTTATTGTTATATTTGATATTTATATTGTATGAAAATGTGAATGAGGTAAGTATTTTTACCATATTGAAATGAATGTGATTTTGAATACCCTATTAATGATGTCGGGCTAGTCGGATATAGTTGACATGTCATAGGAATTGGAAGTATTGGGATATTCCGACATTGAGTCGATGAGACACTATGTGTCGACTACTGTTAAAGTTCCAGATTTGTTCCGATGAAGTACTTTGTGTACTATAATGTTAAAGTTCGGATTTATTCCGATGAAGCCCTATGTGCTTATCCCGAGTGTGGGTTGGATCCGTATCCGTCGATGTATCGAAGTTATGTTAATAAGGGTAAATAAAGTAAAGGTTATTAAAGTCTTGATTGATATTGAATAATAGCAATAATGTGTTTGAATTACCATGTTTTAAAGTTGATTAAGCTATTGTTTATAGAAATACCACGAGAGTATTCTCAGCAGACGGTTTGTTTTCGCATGCAGCTAGGTACGAAAGTATAAGGACTCAAAGATACAAGCGATCCCCAAACTCAAATTGGTGAAGTTTCTATCTTTTTGGAAAATGGCATTGTACCTAGGATGTCTTTTGGTTATTTTGAAAGTATCTAAGTTGTTAAATGATATTTTGGTATGTTTTGTAAATGTTACCAAAACCTTAAGTATGGTATGTTTTGATAGGTTAGTGAAGAGTAATAAGAGGAATTGTTGGTAAATGTTGTAGAGAGAAGAAATGAAGATGTTATAAACTTAGTTATCAACATTTTATACTAAAACAGATTTGGACAGTAACAGTAGTCCAACTTTGAAAATATACCAAAAATAGTATAAAGTGAATTAGATGATGAATAAAATATGTAATTGAAGCTTAATGAATATATTTTTATATGGAAGAAACAAAATAGGTAAAAGAGTTGTATTTTATG
This sequence comes from Gossypium arboreum, assembly GCF_025698485.1. Classification (NCBI taxonomy): domain Eukaryota; kingdom Viridiplantae; phylum Streptophyta; class Magnoliopsida; order Malvales; family Malvaceae; genus Gossypium; species Gossypium arboreum. The sequence continues at coordinate 12,980,660 of NC_069081.1, forward strand.
AGATATTTACGTTTTGGTGAAACAGGGTTAGAACAATTTCTGGATTCCCTGTTCTGACTTTAGAAATTCACCATAAATTGTGTATTAAGAATTAGGACTCAAACTTTATTTGTATGGATTCCTTATTGAGTCTATTTTTAATTGAAACAAATGGAATAGTCATTGGATTTCTGTAAAGGAAGAAATTTGATTCGTAGTGCACAAGGGTCAGAGTAGTTGAACCCTGAAACAGGGGAGACTTCTTCTAATAAACTGTACTAATTGGCCTAACCAAAAATTCTAGAAAAAAAATTAGTAAGTAGATATATGAGTCTAGTTTCAGGGAAAATTTACGGAATTTGATTTCGAGTTTCGTAACTTGAGATATGATTTTTTTAGCGACCGTGGCGCAGATGGATAGTTTACTACGAAAACTGTTTAAGTGCTAAGATAAGTTTTGTAATGTCTCCTGCTTGACTCCGGCAACGGTCTCGGGTAGGGGGACGTTACAACCTTTGATTTTAGGTTGTCCATTTTTAGCCACTGCTAGAGCTGTTATTGATGGGGTGACAGTAAACTTGTGCTTAGGGTAGGTGATGAAGAAATTATTTTTAAAATCTATGATGCCATGAGATTCTCTAGAGATCAAGATGATTCCTGTTATTTTATTGATCATCTTATTCAAGATTCTTTACAGGAAATTATTCATAAGGACATGGTAGAACTGTGTCTTACTCAAGGAGAGGAGGTAAATGACGATAATACTTTGATAGGTAAGACAAAAATTGATTTAGATTCTAATGAGTCTTCACTGAGACAGAAGAATTATGAGGGTATTGAGGTAAACGATGAATTAAAATTAAAACTCTCTATTGAATAACCTCCTAAATTAGAACTAAAGCAATTACCAAGTCACTTAGATATGCGTTTCTTGGAATTAATTCTACATTACCAGTGATTATTGCTTCATATTTGCAGCCGAATGAGAAAGATAAGTTACTTCAAGTATTAAAGGAGCACAAAAGAGTCATAGCTTGGAAGATTTCTGACATTAGAGGGATCGGTCCTTCTTTTTGCACCCATAAAATTTTAATAGAGGATGAATACAAACCATGTGTGCAAGCTCAAAGACGACTGAATCCTAACATGAAAGAAGTCATTAAGGCTGAGGTAATTAAACTTCTAAATACTGGAGTTATTTATCCTATTTTTGACAGTTCTTGGGTGAGTCCTGTGCAGGTTGTTCCTAAGAAAGGAGGCATGACTGTTGTGGCTAATGAGAAGAATGAGTTGAACCCAACAAGAATAGTCACGGGATTGAGAGTTGCATTGACTATAGGAAGTTGAACGATGCCACAAGAAAAGATCACTTTCCTTTGTCATTCATTGATCAAATGTTGGAAAGATTATTGGGGCATATGTATTATTGCTTCCTAGATGGACTCTCTGGCTACTTCCAAATCCCAATAGCTTCTGAGGACCAAGATAAAACGACATTTACATATCCATATTGTACATTTTCTTACTGAAGAATGCCTTTTGGATTGTGTAATGCTCTTGCTACTTTTCAGGTTGGCTATTTTTGATGAACTCATAGAAGATGTTATGAAGATATTTATGGACGACTTCTCGGTATTCAGTAATTCTTTCCATCTTTGCCTTAAAAATTTAAAACGAGTTCTAATAAGATGTGAGGAAACGAACCTTGTATTTAATTGAGAGAAATGTCACTTCATGGTTCGAGAGGGAATTGTGTTAGGCCACAAGATTTCTAGTAAAGGGATTGAGGTTGATAGAGCGAAAATTAAAACCATTGAAAAATTACCTTCTCCTAGTTTAATTAAGGCTATTTGAAGCTTTTTAGGACATGTTGGATTCTATAGAAGATTTATTAAAGATTTTACTAAAATAGCTAAGCCTTTAACGAATTTGCCAGAAAAAGATGTGCCTTTCGATTTCAATCAGGAATGTTTAGAAGCATTTAATACTCTTAAAGGAAAATTAATTAATGTTCCGATTGTAGTTGCTCCTAATTGGAATTTACCCTTTGAACTAATATGTGATGCGAGTGATTTTGCAGTAGTTGCGGTTCTTGGACAGCGAAGAGACTCAACCAATTTATTATGCTAGCAAGGCATTGACAGCCGCTCAAGAGAACTATACAACTACAGAAAAAGAATTGCTAGCTGTGGTTTTTACATTCGATAAATTTAGACCATATTTAATATTATCTAAAGTTGTCATCTATACTGACCATTCAGCTCTTCGTTATCTCCTCACTCAATCTGATGCAAAACCTCGTCTTATAAGATGGATTTTGTTATTGCGGGAATTCGATTTAGAAATCCAAGATCAGAAGGGAGCTGAAAATCTTGCAGCGGATCACCTTTCCAGGTTAGAGAACTCACATCTCAAGGAGCTTGATGAGAATGAGATAAATGACTCGTTTCCTGGGGAACAAATTTTGGTTATAACTGACTCTGAAGTCCCTTGGTTTGTAGATATTACAAATTATCTAGCTACTAACATCTTACCAAAAAGGTTGACACGTCATCAAAAGAATCGATTCTTTGTCAATGTGAAAATTTATTTTTGGGAGGATCCTTTTCTTTTTCGTGTATGTGCAGATCAAGTGATTCGAAGATGTGTTACACAATCAGAAGCGAGTAAAATTTTGGAGCATTTCCACTCAGAACTGACTGAAGGACATTACAGTGGGACTAGGATAGCACATAAAGCGCTTGAATCAGGTTTTTATTGGCCCACACAATTCAAAGACGCTTACATGTATGTTACTTCTTGTGATAGATGCCAGAAAACAGGTAATATCTCTAAACATGATGAAATGCCTCAAACGTATATGCTCTCATGTGAAATATTTGATGCTTGGGGTATTGATTTTATTGGTCCATTTCCTAGTTCGTATGTTAATAAATATATCCAAGTAGCGGCTGATTATATGTCCAAATAGGTAAAAGCTCAAGCTTTACCCACTAATGATGCTAGAGTGATAGTTAGATTTCTCAAGAAGCTCTTTTCTCGATTCGGAACACCTAGAGCAATTATTAGTGATAGGGGTACACATTTCTGTAACGCTCAATTTGATAAAGTACTTAAGAAATATGAAGTGCATCATAGGATAGCTACCCCTTATTGTAACAGCCAAATTTTTCAGTGGTGTCAGAAACAGTAATTCAAGATCACTAAATCCGATGAGTAAGTTTAGAAATTTTATCAAATAATAATTATAGGTCAAGCGCGAACTTAAAAGAATTATTTTTAATTTGTGAATTTTGCGATTTTAAAAGAATTAATCAGGTAAATTGGGTTGAAAACTAGGTATCGAGACCTCAGATTCATAAACCGAGCCATAAATATTTTTATAAATACTTATGGAGTGTTATTAAGTTAGTATTAAAGTTTCGTTAGAAAATTTTAACGTTTGGTTAGTCAATTAATTAAAAAGGACTAAATTAAAAATAGTGCGAAATTTATTAAATTGTGATTAAATAGTTTAAGTGATTAAAAAGGAGGGATTTAAAAGGAATTGGACCCAAATTGTATGGGCTGGACGGTTGGGCAAGAAAATTAGCAAAAAAAGACAAGGAGAAACAAGGGCAAAATGGAAAATTTTGCAAATTAAACATATAAAACAAGATAAATTTGAAAAATCTAGAGATATCATCATTTTTCTTCAGTAAAAATGCCATGGGAGGTCTGAAAGTTGCTGGTTTTTCATACTTTGACATATGTGAGTTCAATTCTTGCCCTTTTCTTTGAGATTTTTATGTTTTTGTGACTTTTACAATTAGGTCCAAGTGTTTAATTCATTAGTTTTTGATTTTATGAACAAAATTAAAATCTATCATTGATAATTTTTGGCTGTTTATGATGAAATAAAATGAATTTTAAGCTTTGATTTTGTTTTTTTGATGATTTTATTAAGTAATTTCAATAGAAATTGATTTTAGGACCTAATTGTGAAAAAGTTGTGAATTAAGGTTTAGTGTTAAAATTATGATTTTCAAAGGTTGTGTAATAGTTTAGAATGATGGAATAAAATGTTAATTGAGAAAAATTATCTTAATAGATGGGCTAATTGAGTAAGGACTGAATTGTATGACCTGTGAAATTTAGAGGAAAAATGGTAATAAACATCTTGAACTAAAACAGTTTTGGACAGCAGCAGTAGGTTTACTTTGAAAAATCACCATAAGTTTTAAAAATCAAATTAGAGGATGAATAATATATGAAATTAAAACTTATTGAGTCTAGTTTCTCATAGAAGAAATGTGAAAGCAATTGAATTGTAAATTATGAGATATAATGAATTTTGTGAGACAATGTTAGAATGAATTCGGGTTCCCCTATTTTGACTTTGGAAAATCACCAAAAATTGGGGAAAATTAATTAGAGGCTAAAATTTATATTCTTAGAATCCTTAATGAGTCTATTTTCAATAGAAATCAACGGGAACATTATCCGAGTTCTGTACTATGATATAATTAATTTTTAGTGAAGAAAGGTCAGAACTGTCGAATAGTGAAACAGGGGAAATTTAAATGAATAAACTGTACTAATTGGATAAACCAAAAATTCTGAAAATTTTATGGTTTAATGATATGTGAGTCTAGTTTCAGGGAAAATTTACGGATCTTAATTTGGAGCTTTGTATCTCGAATTATAAATAATTGAGTGACTATGACTCGTATGAACAGCTTGATGTGAGCATTAATAAGTAAATTGTGAAATTGTACTCACAAGAATGTTATATACATTAAGGATGTGAAATGGAGAGGAGGAGGAGGAAAACAAATGGTATATGTTTATAAGAAAACAGTATGAGAATGATACATATCATGACATATATATATATGACTAGTTTCAATATGATGCTTGTTGGGTATGAAGTTGGATTGAAATGTCTAAGGCAAGTATTTTATTCCGCGCATCTGAAATGTGGTATTTTACAAAGATATGATCTAGCTTTAAATATAAATGTTTGATGATTAAGCTGAAAATATTTGGTAAGATGATAATCATGGTATAAAAGTATAAGTGGTACCATAATAGACAAGGTAAAATGAGTATGAGAGACACATGTATGATGACATACAAATGCTATGTTTGTAGTTTAATTGAGAATGTTTAATCATTAAATGAATACCATGTTATATGCTTTTGATTTTGTATAAGTGCGTAAGACATTAAGATTGACCAAGGCTTGGAAATAGCTTAAATATTGACCACACAGGCAGAGACACGATCGTGTGTCTCAGTCGTATATGGAACACGACTTTAGGACACGGGCGTGTGATGTGGCCGTGTGCCCCTAAATTGATGATGATGTCATAAATGAAAGCTCCACGGACAAGGGACAAGGCGTGTCCCAAGCCACAGGCGTGTGGAATCCATGACGCCTAATCACACAGGTGTGGGTATTGTTCACAAGTAAAATTTTTAAAAAAATTAAGCTTAAAAATTTTATGAGAAATCAGTTGAGCTCCGACTTGATTTTAATGTTCATGTTGGGTTTCGAGGGCCCAAATAAAGGTCGTTATATATATATATATATATATATGATCTCAGAAAGTGAATAGTAATGTTTCGATTAATCTGTAAATATTCTGTATATACTGGTAACACTCTGTAACTCTATTTCGGCGACGGATACGAGTTAAGGGTGTTATATTTAATGGTATCAGAGCTATGGTTTAGTCGGTTCTCAGCCCAAACGTAGTATATGTGAAGTCTAAAAACACATATCATTAAAATATGTGATAATGTGATATCTCTCGACTCTAATGAAATTTGTTTTACTTATAGAAAAAGATGTTTTTCAACCAAGCTAATTCTGATAATGCTAAAAGCGATACTCAAGTATACGAGTAAAATGTTGATTATGATGATCGGTATAAAAAAAAGCATGAATAAATGTTTTATAATACACGTCGATGATGAATATTATGTTATATGTATTATTAAAAGCAAATTATATTACCACATGAAATATTATGTTGATGACTAAATTACAAAATATATAAAAGTAATATATGAAGTACATGATAAGGATTATTAGAGAATTATGAATGAATAGTGAATTTTGAAATATAGTACATGTATTGAAGATACAGAAGATATAAGTATATGAATTATTGGTACAAGGATTAAATTGTAAAGCATGTAAAAGTATTATGTGAAAGGTGTAAAAGTGATATGCATGTATGAAATAATTTGCCCAAGTAGACAAGATTAGAACTACTGGGATGTTAAGGGACCTCAGCATGCTCTCTGATTATTAGCATGCCAGTGCTCTCTGAATATTAGCACGCCAGTGCTCTCTGATATTTAGCACGTCTGTGCTCTCTGTTTAACACATCTGTGTTTTCTGTATAGCACTTTAGTGCTCTCTGTTCATTAGTGCATAATAATGCACTTCTGTATAAGTCCTGTATATCCGAAGTGTTCTATCTAGTCTACTGGGCCTCTGTTAAGTAAAAAGTAAACAGTTTTCGTTATAAGGTAAAAGATTATCCCTGAATAAAAATGTTAGTTATGATGAAGCAGAACTCGTAAAAGTACGGATAAATGTTTTATAATACTTGAGAATAATAAATGTTACATGAGAAAATATATGAAAATTAAATTATGAGACTTTACGATCTATACCCCTTTACTAGTACAGTTATATACAATGGGATTCATGAGATTTATATTGATTTCAAAAGTGGAAAGTGAAAAAGTTCAATGGTTGAACAATTGATAATACAGTCGGAACTGAGAATGAATTAATAGGCAAAGATGGGTTCTGAATAGAGACATCAATTTTTTCTAAAAACTAGCTGGGATATACAGTACCACTGTTAAATAAAGAAGTTATTTATAGGAAAATCGATTTGTTCAAATATGGAATTTACAGAACGATTAACTGAAAATTTCTTCCGAATTAATTTCTTGAGTGAATCGAATGATGTGAAATCATTGATGACTATACCGACCAATGAATTCAGAATAAATTACAAAAATATTTGAATATAGCTATTATAAATAGGTATATTACAGAAAAATTTTTGTTGGGGATTTTATATGGGTGTCTTATATGTACTGATATTTTCAGAAGTATATGCAACTGTTCATGTTTGGATGCTATAATCATTATATGGAAAAGGTTAGATAAATATGCTAACAGACAGAAATTGTCGCAAGTCTGATTGATTCACAAGTGGTATTACTCTATCTTTCTTTGGTTATGTTTGAGATAAAAGTAAATGGTGAGATTCATGTGAAGCTATTATTCTGTTTTTACGGGTTGTTACTCTGCATTATATACGTATTGGAAAATCTTGATTATTTTGTGAATGTTGATTACATGATTGGTTTTATTTGATGATGATTTTATTCCAACCCAGTTAAATGCCAAAGTGGGGTTTTCTTTGTGAAACTGAGAAGCTCAGAAATGTGATAATGGGTGGTAATCTAAATAAGTTTGGAGCGAATTTATTTCTGATGTTGAATTTCAGGTCGAACATGATTTTTGTTATTATTGTTATCTCGAGATAGAATGTATGTATAGATGAATCTGAAGTTTATATAGAAGTTTTTGCACAAGGCTCAGTAGTAGTTATTCTGCCCATCCAAGAGAGATAAGATGTGCAGTTATGTGAGTTAGTTGTGCTAGTGATTGTATGTGCTTAATGATATTTTGGATTCGTATTCAGACATTGATTTGTTAACAGGTAAAAGACGAGAAACCAAGTGTATTTAGTACTAATACAGTCAGTGATGAGACGAGTAAGTTATGAGATAGAATTGCCATAGATTTCGTATCGGGATTGTCATTTTCTCTGAAAAATAAGATGTTATTTGATTGTGGTTGATCATTCGACAAAGAAAGATTCGTATGATCATTTTAGTATGTACAAAATTTTTATTGAACAAATCAATTGAGTATAAGTAATTATGAGAGAATAAGTGAGATCTTGATGATATGCTCCGACACTGTATGCTACAATCTAAAGGTTATTGGGAAGAGATGTTTGAGATTAATTCGGTTGTGATTCTGAGAAATTCTGTGGAAGTTTTTCATGAGAGTTGAAAGCAACTTTTTCTGGTAAGATTTTCGGGGACGAAAATCCCTAAAGAGGGGAGAGTTGTAACAGCCAAATTTTTCAGTGGTGTCGAAAACAGTGATTAGAGATCACTAAATTCGATGAGTAAGTTTAGAAATTTTAACAAATAATAATTATAGGTCAAGCGCAAACTTAAAAGAATTATTTTTAATTTGTGAATTTTGCGATTTTAAAAGAATTAATCAGGTAAATTGTGTTGAAAACTAGGTATCGAGACCTCGGATTCATAAACCGAGCCATAAATATTTTTATAAATACTTATGGAGTGTTATTAAGTTAGTATTAAAGTTTCGTTAGAAAATTTTAACGTTTGGTTAGTCAATTAATTAAAAAGGACTAAATTGAAAATAGTGCAAAATTTATTAAATTGTGATTAAATAGTTTAAGTGATTAAAAAGGAGGGATTTAAAAGGAATTGGACCCAAATTGTATGGGCTGGACGGTTGGGCAAGAAAATCAGCAAAAAAAGACAAGGAGAAACAAGGGCAAAATGGGAAATTTTGCAAATTAAACATATAAAACAATACAAATTTGAAAAATCTAGAGATATCATCATTTTTCTTCAGTAAAAATGCCATGGGAGGTCTGAAAGCTGCTGGTTTTTCATACTTTGACATATGTGAGTTCAATTCTTGCCCTTTTCTTTGAGATTTTTATGTTTTTGTGACTTTTACAATTAGGTCCAAGTGTTTAATTCATTAGTTTTTGATTTTATGAACAAAATTAAAATCTATCATTGATAAGTGTTGGCTGTTTATGATGAAATAAAATGAATTTGAAGCTTTGATTTTGTTTTTTTGATGATTTTATTAAGTAATTTCAATAGAAATTGATTTTAGGACCTAATTGTGAAAAAGTTGTGAATTAAGGTTTAGTGTTAAAATTATGATTTTCAAAGGTTGTGTAATAGTTTAGAATGACGGGATAAAATGTTAATTGAGAAAAATTATCTTAATAGATGGGCTAATTGAGTAAGGACTGAATTGACCTGTGAAATTTAGAGGAAAAATGGTAATAAACATCTTGAACTAAAACAGTTTTGGACAGCAGCAGTAGGTTTACTTTGAAAAATCACCATAAATTTTAAAAATCTAATTAGAGGATGAATAATATATGAAATTAAATATTATTGAGTCTAGTTTCTCATAGAAGAAACGTGTAAGCAATTGAACTGTAAATTATGAGATATAATGAATTTTGTGAGACAAGGTTAGAATGAATTCGGGTTCCCCTATTTTGACTTTGGAAAATCACCAAAAATTGGAGAAAATTAATTATAGGATAAAATTTATATTATTAGAATCCTTAATGAGTCTATTTTCAATAGAAATCAACGGGAACATTATCCTAGTTCTGTACTGTGATATAATTAATTTTTAGTGAAGAAAGGTCAGAACTGTCGAATAGTGAAACAGGGGAAATTTAAATGAATAAACTGTACTAATTGGCTAAACCAAAAATTTTTAAAATTTTATGGTTGAATGGTATGTGAGTCTAGTTTCAGGGAAAATTTATGGATCTTAATTTGGAGTTCTGTATCTCGAATTATAAATAATTGAGTGACTATGACTCGTATGAACAGCTTGATGTGAGCATTAATAAGTAAATTGTGAAATTGTACTCACAAGAATGTTATATACATATCATGACATATATATATGACTAGTTTCAATATGATGCTTGTTGGGTATGAAGTTGGATTGAAATGTCTAAGGCAAGTATTTTATTCCGCGCATCTGAAATGTGGTATTTTACAAAGATATGATCTAGCTTTAAATATAAATGTTTGATGATTAAGCTGAAAATATTTGGTAAGATGATAATCATGGTATAAAAGTATAAGTGGTACCATAATAGACAAGGTAAAATGAGTATGAGAGACACATGTATGATGACATACAAATGCTATGTTTGTAGTTTAATTGAGAATGTTTAATCATTAAATGAATACCATGTTATATGCTTTTGATTTTGTATAAGTGCGTAAGAGATTAAGATTGACCGAGGCTTAGAAATAGCTTAGATATTGACCACACAGGCAGAGACACGACCGTGTGTTTCATCCATATATGGAACACGACTTTAGGACACGGGCGTGCGATGTAGCCTTGTGCCCCTAAATTGATGATGATGTCATAAATAGAAAGCTCCACGGACAAGGGACACGGGCGTGTCCCAAGCCACACGGGTGTGTGGAATCCACACGGCCTAACCACACGGGCGTGTGGGTATTGTTCACAAGTAAAATTTAAAAAAAAATTAAGCGAAAAATTTTATGAGAAATCAGTTGAGCTCCGACTTGATTTTAATGTTCATGTTGGGCTCCGAGGGCCCAAATAAAGGTCGTTATATATATATATGATCTCAGAAAGTGAATAGTAATGTTTCGATTAATCTGTAAATATTCTGTATATACTGGTAACACTCTGTAACCCTGTTTCGGCGACAGATACGGGTTAGGGGTGTTACACTTATCACCTTCAAACTAGCGGACAAGTCGAGGTCGCAAATCGAGAGCTTAAACGTATACTAGAGAAAACCGTGGAATCAAATAGGAAAGATTGGGCGATGAAAGTAGATGACACTTTATGGACTTATAGAACTGATTTTAAAACACCCATAGGAACATCTCCTTATAATATTGTTTATGGGAAAAGTTGTCATTTACCATTTGAGTTAGAGCACAAAGCATTTTGGGTTATAAAATTTCTAAATTATGATCTCAAACTTACAGGTGAGAAGATATTGATGCAGTTGAATGAGTTAGATGAATGGCGAACGAATGCTTATGAGAACTCATAACTATATAAAGAAGCAACAAAGCGATGCCATGATACTCGTTTGAAGCAGCCAAAACAATTTGCAGCAGGGGATCTTGTCCTTTTATATAATTCAAGGCTCAAGTTGTTTCTTGGAAAGTTGAAATCAAGATGATCAAGTCCATTCGTAGTACAAACCGTCTTCCCCTACGATACAATAGAGGTATCTCACCCAAAATATGGCACATTCAAGGTAAATGGTATTGACTTAAACTCTATAATGGTGAGGATTTTAGGAATGATAGAGAGGAGCTTCAACTCTGCAAACTTTCGTAATCATGCGTGTGAGGTAAGTCGAGCTTAGACATTAGATAAGCGCTTCTCAGGAGGCAACCCAAGTACTAACACTGCTAATTTCCTCATTTTTATTTCATATTATTTCTTTAAAATCAACCAAACATTAAAATGTAAGTTTTTGACCCACACAGCCTAGACACATAGGATTGTCCTTGGCCGTGTGGATTTTGGGACTTAGTTTTTATTTGTAAAGGAAATCGACAGAGAGTTACACAGCCAATTGACACGACTGTGTAACCCATACATCTATGACACACGGGCGTGTCCTCGGTCGTATGGGCCTTGAAGCTTAAAATCCCAAAAATAAACAGAGACACGGGCTAAAAGAGTCTACACGGGAGTGCGACACGGCGGTGTGGAACACACGGCCTGGACCCACGGGCGTGTCCTAGGCCTTGTGAAAATTGGAGCTTTATTGTTCAAATTTAAAACAAGTCAGAGAGGTACACTGGCAAGGCACATGGTCATGTGTTCAGTCATACAGGCGTGTTGGAGGCCATACGGGCGTGGGAGAAGCAAAGATAATTGCACATGACCGTGCAACACGGCCATGTAAAACACACGGCTTGGATACACAGGCGTGTCTAAGGTCCTGTGAAAACTGGGCTTGAATTTTTACCACACACGGGCTGAGGGGAACGACACACAGGCGTGTGACCCTTAAAGCCATAACCTCATTTTTTTCTTTTCATTTGTCATCTTCTCCAAATCATCCAAGAACCCTAGCCACCGCCGCTCCTTTCTCCTTCTCATCGTCCGTCGACTAGCCATTATGCCTATAATCCAATCCCTTTTTCTCCCTCCCTCCTCCCCAAGAACCATCCCTATCCTCGCTTGCCCCTAACCCCATTCGGTCCCCCTCTCCCTTTCGAACCCCGACCATCCACCCTTCCCCTTCACACTCTCAACCCGACTAGCCACCACCGCACGCCCCTCTATCATCTCTTCCCCTTTTTCCCCAAGTCGTACGAACCCCCTTTCCCTCCACTGAACCTCCCTCATTCTCCCTATTTTCCTTCCACCGAACCAGCCCCAAACCCGCTCAGCCCCGACCACATCCCCCTAGCACCGATCTGAACCACCCGAACCCCTACCGTTCAGTTACCGTTAACCGCAGTCCGTACCTACAACCACAACCATAGCAGTCGATTTCCCCTTTTAGCCCTATTTTTTTAATTTATTCTATTCTATTTTCTTTATTTTATATATTTATTTATTTATTTTTGGTTATTCTTTTCATCTGCTGATAATTTTTATGACTATGATTCTTATTTCGCTTAGTAACTTTCTATTTTAATTAAGTTAAGAGTTTGACTTATGCATACTACTACATTTACTTATTATTTCTATTTAGTACATTTTGGTTTTTTGAGTCTTCTTTGGTTCTTTTTCATTCATGCTCTGCTCATTCCATTAGTATTATTTATTTCTTCTATCTCATTTGAGTTTTTGTATTACGTAGTCTTATTCGATCTTTTGATTATTTATTTCTTTATCTATATATTTCGCTTATTGCTATTATGTCTAATATGATTAGTATATGTCAGTTCCTATATATTTTATTATCTCAATTACTATTGTCAGTATCACCTAATTTGTCTTTTAGTGCTGATTTATTTTTAGCCCTGAATCTTTTCTTTTATTTACCATTCAACTTTAATTCGTACTTGGATTTACTATATGGTTTTGGCATGCTAGAGTTTTCATCCATACTGTTTTAAGAGTAATTTATTTAGGGCTATTTCGATTTCACCGTCTTGAACTTTATTTGCATACTTGGTGATTATTCTATTTATTAATGTGGCTCTTTTTCTTTTCCCAGGTACATCATGACTAACACTCGTGGGAAGACTAAGACTGTTGTCCTTGCTTCGAAAAAGCGGAAGGGACCCAAAGTGACCTTCTCTTTGAGCGCATTCGCCGAGGCTCGGCATCCTTATCTTCGATTTGTAGTGGGCCTCCAGGAAGACTTATACTGACTTCATCAAGTAGACCACTCGATTTAGGATGTTACATTGATTGGGCCGTATTGGAGTAGGTCTGTTTGGCTAGGTGTATTTTGATGTCTAATGGTAGATTATGCAAGTGTAATGTTTGATAAACAACTTTTGCTAGGTGATTTTTGATGAAAATATGAAAATGACCAATTTGTAAAAAGATTTCAAAATGTGTATAAAAGAATGATTAAATGGAAAATGTGGGTTTTTATAAGCTTGAAAGAGGTTCATCTAGGCTTGGGTCTTGATGAAATTGAATAGATTTCATTTTACGAGCCTAGGGACTAAAATATAAATATGTCAAAGTTTAAGGGCAAAAATGTAATTTTTCCATAATTTGAGTTTTGGACTAAATTGAGTAATGTCATTAATAAATGAGTTAAATTTTCTATTAATAAATTGAGTAATGTCATTAATAAATGAGTTAAATTTTCTATTATAGATTAAGAGAAACGAGGTTCGGACCTAGATTGGGAGAAAAACAAAGTATTTGACAATTAGGTCCATTTCCTACTAATTTTGTACTGAGATAAGTTCTTATGTAAATAATACCTTACTTTAATTATATTTTAATTGCTTTACTATTGTATGAATTGTAATCGACCATTGAGTGTGTTTGACAAAGTTACGACAAGCGTGAAATCCCGATTGAACCTTAGGAATAGATAGGATGCAAATGTCATGACATTAGGGTTACCGATGCTATGTGTAAGACCATATATGGGATATGGCATCATTACGAGACTTTGTTTAAAACCATATATGGGATATGGCATCGATGTGAGATTTCGTGTAAGACCATAGCTAGGTTATTGGCTTCGATATGAGATCCCATGTAAGACCATATCTGGGATATGGCATTGGTGTAGTACTATGTGTGCGAGATACCCGAGTATCTTTTAGTATTCCAAGTGGTTCAACGGGGAATGCAACGATAATGTTAAAGTTGTGAAAGACTATGGTATGTTGTCAATTGGTACAGGTATGTAAATAAAACTCATGCTTAATGAACTTGATATGTGATGAGTCCCTCGGTAAGGTTGTGATTGAGTAAGTTTGATTATGAGAATTATAATGACATTTATGTTAATTTACTTCAAGTAAATTGTATGTTAAATGTGAGTTATAATGCTTATTATTTGCATGGGAACTTACCAAGCTTTAAAGCTTACTCCCTTTTCTTTTCCCTTGTCTTACAGTGTCGCCAAGCTAGCTCGAATTTGGGGATCGTTAGAGGCTCCATCACATCATCAACTTATTATTTTGGGTACCAAGGAATTTAAAATTTTGAATTATGGCATGTATAGGGACTTGGTTATTTTGTTATGTGTCATAATTGAATTGGCCTAATGTATTGGCCTATATTGGTTGATAATTCATTTTGTAAATGGCCATATGAAATTGGCTAATATTGGTTGAAGTATTTAAGCATATGATGAGGTTTTCATGGATGTGGAAGTTTGCATGATTGAAGTTGATAAGTATGTGATGTTTGTATGTGGTAGATGGTAGCATGTGAAAGATGTGTGGATGTCTTGAATTTGGCTGAATTGATTGATTGTAATTGCTTGGATTGGTGTTATGTTTTGTTGTGTAGGTGTATGCATAAAAGGGTGACAAAATGGCTTGGTAAATATCCTTTTTTTTGTCCACACGGGTAGACACGCAGGCATGTGTTTAGGCAGTGTGTGACACACGGCTTGCCCCATGGGCGTATGTTCTGGCTGTGTGTCCCCTGCACCTTAATTGTTGCAAAACAAAATGCTCAAAATTGAGCACACGGGTAGAGACAGGGGCGTGTGTCTCAACCGTGTGGATGACAGGGCCTTAGGCACGGGCGTGTGCCCTGGGTGTGTGAAGCCTGCACCTATTTTATGAAAAAAATCATGAATTTTTAATCAACCACACGGCCTAGCACACGGGTGCGTGATTTGGCCGTGTGACTTCAATTTGTTCTTGGGTGACAAACAGTGAGTTACACGAGTTAAGGACACGGGCATGTGTGACCACATGGCCTACCTACACGGGCGTATCCTAAGCCACACGGACGTGTCCTAAGCCACACGGGCGTGTGGCTTTTAAAAAAATGAAAAATTTTCTAAATGTTATGAAATTTTCTAAAGTTCTTGGCTTAATCCCGAACCGCTTCCAATGTATGTTTTGGACCTCGTAGGTTCGTTTTAAGGACGTTACGAATGTTTGTGAAATGTTTTAAATTTGGATGAAAATTTACGTCTCGGTTTTGTGTGATTGCTTGTGTATAAGTCCAGTAATACCTCGTACCCTGTTCCGGCGTCGAATACGGGTAAGGGGTGTTACAGGACTCTTGTTAGTTATTTCTTGTGCAATCATGATTGGAGAATTTAGACCTATAGACTTGCACTATGCGAATTTGTTTGCTCGAACTTATATTTAACGGACTTAATTCTATAGATTTTTAGAAAATAAAATCCAAATGGGTTGAATCAACCTAGAAGCTTGAGAACAAGTCCTACAGACTGTCTTAGCTTACAATATAATCTTTATGGACTCATAATTTCGAATGATTCAACAAACTCATGCTTGGATGATAATCCATTCAAATTCTTGATTGAATAATGGTCTTGCTAGACTCACACGTATTGATTTTTGTTTGGAGGAATCAAACTTGCAAATACATACTTGTGTGTTTTAAGACAAGTCCTGCAGACTATCTTATATATGTATACATAAAGGCAAGTCCTTTCGGACTGTCATAACTTGCTACTTGACAAATCCTATCACAACACTAGCCCTTTATCAATTAACATTCAACCATAACACCAATACACTATTCACTTACAGCCCGCCTCAACAACAATACTTCATTCATTTAACATTCCGCCACAACACCAATATTTCATTCATTTAACATCCCACCACAATGCCAATACTTCATTCATTTAACATTCTGCCATAACACTGATACTTCATTCATTTAACATCCCGCCACAACGTCAATATTTCATCAATTTGACATCTTACCATAACACCGGTACTTCATTTATAATATACCTTAATTTTGGACACAACATTAAATGTTAAAAAGCCATTCGCAATTCTTAATTAACCTACATTCCTCTTTAATTTTTATAGTTCACCAATACAAGAGCAATTCACATACCCTCTAGCAAAATTCATTCAACAACCATAGACTCATAAATAAACAATAGATCACTATCGATTAATACTTCTGCAAATTATGCAGACAATAATTATATACGCCAAAATATTCAACATATTCACACTCAAAATAGAACAACATCAACAACACTTTCACACAGCAGCATCAAGGTTCTACACCTCTAGATTTCACAGTTAAATTTTCTAGCAACCATAAACTTGCCACATGCAAAATGAAAACTGAAAGTCGGAGTTCAGGAACTAACTCGCAAAACACCCAGATGCTAGAATCCTACACTTGCCTAGCTTTTCCTTTGTCATTCTGTCCTCCTTATTAGTTAACTAAACAAAATAATCGTTCATTAATCAAAACAACGACTTTTACAAGTGAGACAAACAAAACCCATTAACATGCGTAATATTTTTGTAGGTTAACTATTGGGTTTATGTTCACGGCCATGAATTGTCCCATAGCTTATAACTTTCTTACCTTTTTCCTTCAATAAAAAAAGGTATAGAAAGTTTACCAACTCATCAGATTCTTACTTTCTCAAGATAATATGTCTATCCTTTCCTTTATGCAGGTTGCTCCGTAATTCCTTAACTCCTTAATTCCTTGTTATTCCATAAAAGAAGAGGAAAATAAAGAAGACGATTTCTAGAATAAGAGAGAATGTACCAATATCATCTTTAGTTCTCTTACTTATACCCCCTCTCCCCTCTATTCACCAATTTCCACATTTTTCATTGTAAAATATTTAAGTTGTAATCATGTTGTTCCTTACTCAAATAATCTAGTTCAAATGCAATGGAACCAGAATTGTAGTTTAACTAATCTACCAATCGGTTCTCAAGTTTCAATAATTCACACTAAGGTCCTCATAGTTGGAAAGTTTCTTAATTTGGTACCTCTGTTTAATATGAAATTTAATTCAACGTAATCATTTCAATCGATGACGTCTCTGAAATCAAGACCAAACCTTAACTTAACAGTTTCGGGCGTGACAAATAACTTACGCATATTAAAATAAAAATATATTAAAATGAAGCTTTACCTAAATGGTAAATTTAAGATTTTATACATCTAATTGGTGCGGGTTCAAATCTCACCCATATGCATATTTTAATAGGTTTTTGTTAAAAATGAAAAGACTAGAATATCCTCAATAGTATAATTTATTTTAATTATGGAAGGACATTCTCATAATTTCCTAACCAAGTTGGTGACCCGATTAAAGGTGACACCGACTCAGTAAAACACT
This sequence comes from Gossypium arboreum, assembly GCF_025698485.1. Taxonomy (NCBI): domain Eukaryota; kingdom Viridiplantae; phylum Streptophyta; class Magnoliopsida; order Malvales; family Malvaceae; genus Gossypium; species Gossypium arboreum. The sequence continues at coordinate 12,998,284 of NC_069081.1, forward strand.
TAATAAATAGTATAGTATGGATGCACAAATATATATAAATTAAAACCTAGATATAACTTATTAAGTTTCAAATGAAAACTAAAAATTGCTTTTGTTTTTATGGTAAATAAGAAAGTTTTATGCATTATGTCTTTGGTTCAAATCTCATTATGTATAAATTTTTATTGATTTATAAAATATAAAAAGATAAAAACACCTACGTAATCATGTAACTTACTTTGCAAATAAAATGAGTTTTTAGTAATTCCCTAACTAAGTTAGGACCCAGTTGATGTGTGATACCAACTCGATAAAGGGCTTAATAAATAGCATAGATATAGAATTGTTGGAAGTAATAAAGTGTGCATAATTAAAATTAAAATGTAAAAAAAATTAAAATAAAATTTTAATTGGGTGGTAAATTGAAGGTTTTACTAGTTCAAATGTTTTGTGTCTAATCACACCATAAGCATATCATATTGGTTTTATTTTAAATAAAAGACTGAAGAATCCTCTTGTAATATAACTTAGCTTAATTATGGGAGGTCATTATTGTAATTTAACAATTGAGTTGGTGACCCAGTTGAGGGTGACACTAACTCAGTCAGGGACTTTTATGGATTATTAATATAATAAATCCTATCACACGCGTATGCGTGTGGAAACCACGAATTTTAGAACATAGATGTGTGTTTTAAAATAACATACAATAAATAAAGAAACATTTGTTTTGAAACTAATTAATCATAATAACACATGAAATATGTAAGATATTAAAATAAAAAAATAGATTAAATTGTGAGTGAAACGAAATTTAAACACATAATGCATCGAATAAGCAATACTAAATGCACTACAATTACTTATCATGGTTATGTCAATAATTGTGAGCTAGTGTCGAATAGACTCGTGACACCAATTTAATTAACAATATTATTAATATATATAGTGGTGGGTCCAAAAATATGACTTAGGAGGGCAAACTTATTTTTTTTATATCCAAAATACTAGTTTTTTTAAGGGGTTTGGGGCAAAATTTAAAATTTTAAGGGGCTTTATGTAATAAATATCATCTTAAAGGGGTGTTATGTAAATTTCTAAAAAGATAAAGGGTAGTGGCCCCACTTGCCCTGTGACAGCCCTAAATTGACCCTAGTCGGAAAGTGGTTTCGGGACCATTAAACCGAGTCATAAAAATAATTAATTGTTATATTCTATGCTTACTATGTGTGTGCATGCATATGTGGAAGTTTCATTCTCTAATTTTACCAATTTTGTGAGAAATTATTAAATAGGGATCCATGTGAAACATGGTGAAATATGATAGGCTAATTTTAAATGGCTTATTAGTGCATGTTAACACAAAGGTGGAGTTGCATGTCAAATAACCCATTTCTTAAGGTTAGTGGCCAGCCATGACATGATGATGGGCAAAGAAAACATGTCCTAGACATGTTGGCCTAGTGCATTATGGAAGGGAAACAAAGAAATGAAAAAAAAAAAGGGAAAATGATGAAGAAAAATGTGTGTATGGATACTCTTGTGCCGTGACAAAACAAAAAAAAAAAAAAGGGGAAGAAAATTGGTTGTTCATCCTTCCTCATTTTTGTTACAATTGCCATGACTTGAAAAGATGAAGGAATAGGGAAATCTCCTAAAGCAAATCGGCATTCTTCTTTAGCTAGCAAGAGGGTGATGAAAACAAAGCTTGGAACTTAAGCTCTTCTTGGCGAATGTAAAGAGGAAGAGGGAGAAAGACTTTCGGTCATGGAAGGAGAAGAAAGGTTAGTGAAAAGTGTTAGATTTGTTTTGAAATTCAAGCTTGTTTTAGGTTAATCATCTTGCTTCTTACTTAACCCAAGCCAAAAGAATCTTGAAATCTTGATGGAGGTATGGTACATTCGTTTATGGTTAATGGGAGAATAATTTGATTTTGAGCCTTTAAACCTTGAGGAAGAAATTGTTGTTGCAAGAAGTTGAGCTTATTGATAGTATAAATTTCTAATGCACCTAAGGTAATAGCCGAACATGTAGTGGTTTAATGCCTTGAACAAGTGTCGTTTAGATGTTCTAAGATTGTCTAAATTAGATGTTTAATCATTTAAGGGTTCGGCATGGTGCATTCTTGAAAAGAGTTTGATTTGAAATCATGAGATCTTGTTGACTTGTGTTTAAGTTGTAATCGGCCATGGGCTATGGGTGTTTGCTAATCCGGTTTTGTTGCATAGGTGTTAAATACCTTGTATTGGGAATTTGATGAATAAGTAGCAATAAATTAAGATGAGATTGAGTAAATTTTTAGCTTAGTTGTGTTAAGTATTCGGCAATAATCATAATAATGTATATGAATGTCGTATCTTTGTGTTTGATGGAGAGGTGAATTGTTTGATTTAGCTCCAAAGCAAAGGGGGACTAAATCGGACAAAGGAAAGGAGAAAGCAAACGAGTAGCCGAATTGGAACCGTTCTACCCTACATAATGTAAGTCATTAAACATATATTTGGTGTTGATGTAAATGACCATAATATATACGCAATTGTGTTTAAATGAGTTGATGTGTAAATGAAAATGTATGTGTATGGAATGATGCCATTGTTGAATGTATAAAGGCAGCAAAATGCATAAGGTATTGGTCTCGGCACTAAGTGTGCGGGTATAAATGGACACGGTGACAAGATTGGCACTAAGTGTGCGGGTTTAAAATTGTACAGCACTAAGTGTGCGAGTTTGATTATATAGCACTAAGTGTGCGAGCTGAAAATATATAGCACTAAGTGTGCGAGCTGAAAATTATATAGCACTAAGTGTGCGAGCTGAAAATATATAGCACTAAGTGTGCGGATTCACTATATGCTCTTGCATTACAATTGGCACTGAGTGTGCGACATTATCGAGTTAATCCCGAACAGTGGATCGGGTAAGTACCTTGAGCTCATGACGAATAGGCAATACGTTCATGCTCGGGGTTGAGCTTGGTAAGCTTTAAATCTATGTGATGATTGCAATTGTATGATTGTGGTGTGTAAAAAAAAAATGCCTCAAATATCTTATGGTATAGAATATGAAATGTGGATGTATGACTTGGTATGAGATTGAACCGAAAGGTCCGAGGAATTATGGTATAGTTTCGATATGGATGAAGTACCTAGCCTCGTTTATTGTTTGATGTTGTGAAAATTTTATTAATGGATGGTTGATGAATGCTTATGACTTCTGAGTTATAAACTCACTCGGTGTTTTCTTGTCACCCATTTTAGGTCTCTTGGACTCGTATTGTTGCGTGCTCGAACCGTCGTTGAAGTCATCACACCGGCTGGAAATCTTTTGGTATTGTCCTCGTAGTTGAACTAGGAGAACATTTGGCATGTATAGGCTATTATGTTTTGTTGAATTGTGGGTTGTAAACTTTAAGCCATGTGAAAATGGCCTATGTGGTCGTTGAGTGGGATGCTAGAACCTATAGCCACGAGTCTTAGGAACTTTAATTTTGATAAGGTGGCCATAATTTGTGTCATGTATGATGGATGATTAGTAAGGCCAAGGAAAGATTCATGAAATTGGCATAGTCTACTGCAGTAACTGTTGCGGACAGCAGCAGTGATATGAGATTGAAAAATCACTAAAAATAGTAGAAGTAGAATTAAATAGTGAATAAATTATGAAATTGAACCTTGATGAATCTATTTTCATATGGACGAAACGAAACGACCATATGAGCAGTATACTGAGAGATATTAAAGTTCTCGTGAAACAGGGCCAGAAAGGTTTCTGGATCCCCTGTCTCGACTTTGAAAATTTACCATAAATTATCCAGAAGGAATTAGAAGTCGTGCCTTATATGTGCAGATTACCATTTGAGTCTAGTTTCATTAGAAACAAACGACATGAGAATTGAAGCCCTGTACGAGAAGATATCCAGGTCGTAATGTGCGAAGGTCAGTGTAGTCGACCCCTGTAACATGGGCGACTTTAACTAATAAACTGTACCAATTGGCCCGACCAAAAATTCTAGAAATAAATCCAGGGATGGATATATGAGTCTAGTTTCAGGGAAAATTTATTGAACTGATTTTCGAGTTCTGGAACTCGAGATATGATTTCTAAGGTGACAGTGACGCAGTTAGCTAGCCTGCCTGGAACAGAAATCAATTATTTCAAAGAGAGAAATAAGGGAAGGAAGCCCGGTAACACTACGTGGTCAAATTCGGTGACGGTCACGGGTTTGGGGTGTTACATTTTATTGGTATCAGAGCTATGGTTTAGTCGGTTCTAGGACTACCATAGCGCGTGTGAGTCTAGCTATACATGCCCAAAATGTTAGTGCTTAGAAATGTGATGACTTCTGACGGTTGAAGTTTTTGTTTTGATTTGCAAATGGAACCCGGGTAGAGACCCTTGGCGGATGACGTTGAAAGTGTAGTGGCTGTTCTGCGCAAGGGACACCGCCTGTTGAGCCTCGATCATCCATGAATAATCAAGTGAAGGGCGAAACAAGCCTTCTTCACCATGATGAATGAGTGGGTCGCATAATATGCCCGAACCAATCCTATTGTCCAACCATTCTCGAATTTAAATACTCCACCCAAGAGCCCGTAATGCCTCTAGTTATCGATCTGTGAGGCTGAGTAAACCACCGTGGACTTGATTAGGAAGCATGGGGCCGAGGAGTTCAAGGCCATAGTTCTTGATGATGCCGAAAAGGCCGAAGTTCGCTCGATAACACCATTAGAGTGTTAGATGAACTGTCATGCACACCGATGAATGTCTTAAGTGTGCTATATCCTTGTTGCGAGACTCGACTTACTATTGGTGGAGGACTTTAATTTCCATAGTCCCAAATGAACGAGTTACTTGGGATTTCTTTCAATCCAATTTCAAAGAAATACATTAGTCAACAGTTCATCGATCGAAGCGTAAGGAATTCTTGGAACTCAAGCAAGGCGGATGACCGTATCTAAATATGAACATGAGTTCGTAAGACTTAGTCGGTATGCTCGGAGTGTGTGTGGTGATGAGGTTGCTATGTGCAAGAGATTAGAAGAAGGTGAATTTGAAGCTAGAGATTTTCGTAAAAGATCGACGGGTAAAGCTCCATTCTCATCAGAAAGAGGTTCGGGAGGACACTAATAAGTCGAGGGCGGTGCATGGAATTTCCATCGAGCCCGACCATTGACGGACTCGAGCTACTTGGTAGCTAGTGTGGGCTATAATCGTCAAGAGAAACCCGAATGCCCCTAATGTGGAAGACGACACCTAGGTGAATGTTGGGGTAAGTCATTAATAGGGCTGTTATGGATGCGGTTCAAGGACCACTTCATTAGAGATTGCACGGAGCTAGATGAGAAGAATAAGATGCAAGGTGCAAGACCTAGTGAAACGACGGCTAGAGGTAGGCCCCGAGAATTTCTCGGAGGTAGGGGTGGTAATCGAGAGGAGCCTCGACACTACATTCGATCCGAGACCCGTGCTCTGCTAGAGCATATGCCATCCGCGTCACGAGAGGTGGCATCCTCCTCCGACGTTATCACCGGTACTTTTACTCTCTTTGATACTAGTGTGATTGCATTGATTGACCCCGCTCTACTCATTCATATGTATGTGAAACCTTAGCATCCAAGAAGACTCGCTGTTGAGTCATCGAGTTCGTAATTCGGTGTCAAACCCTTTGGGTCAATACGTACTCGTTGATAAAGTGTGCAAGAGATGCCCTAATAATTCGAGAATCTGTTTTCCTACCGATCCGATGCTTCTACCATTTGATGAATTCGATGTTATTCTTGGTATGAATTGGTGATCGTACATGATGCGTTGGTGGACCGCAAAGGAAAACCATTGATTGGAGGAGTGCAAATAATGAGGTAGTCCGAGTCGAGTCTCTTGATTTAAAAGGAGTGCCGCGATAATATCTTCTATGACCGCCGGAGATATGTGAAAAGGGTGTGAAACATACCTTGCGTATGTGTTTGAAAGTAAAGAGACGGAAAGGAAACTCAAATCGGTACCAGTGGTTTGTGAGTATTCAGATGTTTTTCCTGAGGAGTTACCGGGATTGCCACCGGTTTGAGAAGTGGATTTCGGCATCGAAGTTGTACCGGGTACTACGCCGGTCTCAATAGCCCCGTATCGTATGGCATTAACGGAATTAAAAGAATTGAAGGTTCAATTGCAAGAATTGACGGGTAGAGGTTTCGCTCGACCGAGTTTTTCTCCATGGGGCACACCTGTATTGTTTGTGAAAAAGAAGGACGGAACCATGAGGTTGTGCATCGACTATCGTCAACTCAATAAAGTGACGATAAAGAATAAAAATCCATTGCCACGAATTGACGATTTGTTTGATCAATTAAAGGGAGCCTCAGTGTTTTCAAAGATAGATTTGAGGTCGGGGTACTATCAGTTGAGGGTTCGAGAATCGGACATACCCAAAACTGCTTTTAGAACGAGGTACGGTCACTACGAATTCTTGGTGATGCCGTTTGGGTTACTAATGCCCCTGCGGTATTTATGGATTTAATGAATAGAATTTTTAGGCCATACTTGGATCGGTTCATAGTTGTATTTATCGATGACATTTTGGTCTATTCGAGAGATGAAACCGAACATGCTGAGCACCTGAGGCTAGTGTTGCAAATTTTACGAGATAAGCGATTATACGCAAAGTTCAAGTAAATGTGAATTTTGGTTGAAAGAGGTTAGCTTTTGGGGCACGTGGTGTCCGTGACGGTGTCGAGGTGGACGAACAAAATTTCGACCATAGTCGATTGGAAACCTCCGCGGAATGTTACCGAAGTTAGGAGCTTTTTGGGGCTTACCGATTATTACAGATGATTTGTAAAAGGTTTTTCGATGATAGTTGCACCGATGACGAAACTACTCCAAAAAGATGTTAAGTTCGAATGGACGGAGAAATGTCAGAAAAGTTTCAATCAACTGAAAACTTATTTGACTAAAGCCCCAATTCTAGTGCAACCCGAATCGGGCAAAGAGTTTGTCATTTATAGTGACGCATCCCTACTTGGGTTGGGTTGCGTATTGATGCAAGAAGGGCGAGTTGTGGCCTATGCGTCGAGACAATTAAAGCCACATGAGAAAAATTATCCGACCCATGATCTCGAATTGGCTGCCATCGTACCCGCCTTAAAGATATGGCGACATTACTTATTTGGTGAGAAGTGCCATATGTATTCGGATCACAAAGGTCTCAAATATTTGATGACCCAAAGAGACTTAAATCTGCGACAAAGACGTTGGCTCGAGCTGTTAAAGGATTATGAGCTGGTCATTGACTATCACCGGGAAAGGCTAATGTGGTTGCGGACGCCTTAAGTCGTAAATCACTATTTGCTTTATGAAGCGATGAATGTACACTTGTCGTTTCTACCCGACAATGTGTTAGTAGCGAATTGAAAGCCAAACCATTATTGATACGTCAAATTCGTGAAGCTCGTAAAGTCGACGATGAGTTGGTTGCAAAACGGGCTGAGTGTGTTCGAACAAGGACTCGAATTTCAAATCGATGATGACGATTGTTTGAGGTTCGAAGTCGTCGTGTGTTCCAAAGAATTTAGAACTTATTTCGATAATTCGAACAAAGCCCATTGTAGCCAAATGGCAATCCACCGGAGTACGAAGATGTACAATGATTTGAAACGTCGGTTTTGGTGGCATGGTATGAAACGAGACATCTCTGACTTTGTTTCGAGATGTTTAATATGTCAACAAGTGAAAGCGGAGCATCAAGTGCCTTCAGGATTACTTCAGCCGATCACGATAGCCAAATGGAAATGGGATCAAGTAACAATGGACTTTGTGTCTGGGTTACCATTGACTCAGAATAAGAAAGACTCGGTCTGGGTCATTGTTGATAGACTGACCAAGTCTGCTCATTTTATTCCTGTCCGCACGGATTTTTCGCTTGATAAATTGGTAGAATTATACGTCTCCCAAATTGTTCGATTGCATGGGGTACCTATTTCTATCATGTCGGATAGAGACCCAAGATTTACATCGCGATTTTGGAAGAAATAGCAAGAGGCTTTGGGTACCAAACTGTATTTTAGCACTGCTTTTCACCCCCAAACCGATGGTCAATCCGAACGGGTAATTCAAATACTCGAGGATATGTTGAGATGTTGCATCCTTGAGTTTAGTGGTTCATGGGAACGGTATTTACCTTTGGTTGAATTCGCTTACAACAATAGCTTTCAATCAAGTATTAAGATGGCGCCTTACGAGGCTTTATACGGTCGTAAATGCCGTATCACATTATTCTGGACTGAACTTAGTGAAGGAAAAATCTTCGGGGTTGATTTGGTTAAGGATGCCGAGCAAAAAGTTCGAGTAATTCGTGAAGGTTTGAAAGCTGCTTCAGATCGCCAAAAGTCGTATGCGGATTTGAAAAGAAAAGACATTGAATATAAGGTTGGAGACAAGGTATTTCTCAAAGTCTCACCCTGGAAGAAGGTGCTTAGATTTGGCCGTAAGGGCAAATTGAGTCTGAGGTTCATCGGTCCGTATGAAGTATCTGAACGAGTTGGGCCAGTAGCGTACCGATTAATTTTACCCCCTGAGCTCGAAATGATCCACAACGTTTTCCATGTCTCGATGCTTCGACGATATAGGTCTGACCCGACACACGTAATTACTCCATCTGAGGTCGAGGTTCAGCCTAATTTGAGTTATGAAGAAGAGCCGGTTCGCATTCGATGTGCGAAGTAAAAGAGTTGCATAATAAGAAAATCCCATTAGTGAAGGTGTTGTGGCATAAACACGAATTGAAGGAGCCACTTGGGAACTTGAGGACTCTATGAAAGAGCGATACCGAGCCTATTTACGGTAAGATTTTCGGACGAAAATTTCTTAAGTAGGGAGAGTTGTGACAGCCCTAAATTGACCCTAATCGGAAAGTGGTTTCGGGACCACTAAACCGAGTCATAAAAATAATTAATTGTTATATTCTATGCTTACTATGTGTGCATGCATATGTGGAAGTTTCATTCTCTAATTTTACCAATTTTGTGAGAAATTATTAAATAGGGATCAATGTGAAACATGGTGAAATATGATAGGCTAATTTTAAATGGCTTATTAGTGCATGTTAACACAAAGGTGGAGTTGCATGTCAAATAACCCATTTCTTAAGGTTAGTGGCCGGCCATGACATGATGATGGGCAAAGAAAACATGTCCTAGACATGTTGGCCTAGTGCATTATGGAAGGAAATAAAGAAATGAAAAAAAAGGAAAATGATGAAGAAAAATGTGTATGGATACTCTTGTGCCGTGACAAAACAAAAAAAAAGGGAAGAAAATTGGTTGTTCATCCTTCCTCATTTTTTTACAATTGCCATGACTTGAAAAGATGAAGGAATAGGGAAATCTCCTAAAGCAAATCGGCATTCTTCTTTAGCTAGCAAGAGGGTGATGAAAACAAAGCTTGGAACTTAAGCTCTTCTTGGCGAATGTAAAGAGGAAGAGGGAGAAAGACTTTCGGTCATGGAAGGAGAAGAAAGGTTAGTGAAAAGTGTTAGATTTGTTTTGAAATTCAAGCTTGTTTTAGGTTAATCATCTTGCTTCTTACTTAACCCAAGCCAAAAGAATCTTGAAATCTTGATGGAGGTATGGTACATTCGTTTATGGTTAATGGGAGAATAATTTGATTTTGAGCCTTTAAACCTTGAGGAAGAAATTGTTGTTGCAAGAAGTTGAGCTTATTGATAGTATAAATTTCTAATGCACCTAAGGTAATAGCCGAACATGTAGTGGTTTAATGCCTTGAACAAGTGTCGTTTAGATGTTCTAAGATTGTCTAAATTAGATGTTTAATCATCTAAGGGTTCGGCATGGTGCATTCTTGAGAAGAGTTTGATTTGAAATCATGAGATCTTGTTGACTTGTGTTTAAGTTGTAATCGTCCATGGGCTATGGGTGTTTGCTAATCCGGTTTTGTTGCATAGGTGTTAAATACCTTGTATTGGGAATTTGATGAATAAGTAGCAATAAATTAAGATGAGATTGAGTAAATTTTAGCTTAGTTGTGTTAAGTATTCGCAATAATCATAATAATGTATATGAATGCCGTATGTTTGTGTTTGATGGAGAGGTGAATTGTTTGATTTAGCTCCAAAGCAAAGGGGACTAAATTGGACAAAGGAAAGGAGAAAGCAAGCAGTAGCGAATTGGAACCGTTCTACCCTACATAATGTAAGTCATTAAGCATATATTTGGTGTTGATGTAAATGACCATAATATATACATAATTGTGTTTAAATGAGTTGATGTGTAAATGAAAATGTATGTGTATGGAATGGTGCCATTGTTGAATGTATAAAGGCAGCAAAATGCATAAGGTATTGGTCTCGGCACTATGTGCGGGTATAAATGGACACGGTGACAAGATTGGCACTAAGTGTGCGGGTTTAAAATTGTACAGCACTAAGTGTGCGAGTTTGATTATATAGCACTAAGTGTGCGAGCTGAAAATATATAGCACTAAGTGTGCGAGCTGAAAATATATAGCACTAAGTGTGCGAGCTGAAAATTATATAGCACTAAGTGTGCGAGCTGAAAATATATAGCACTAAGTGTGCGGATTCACTATATGCTCTTGCATTACAATTGGCACTGAGTGTGCGACATTATCGAGTTAATCCCGGACAGCGGATCGGGTAAGTACCTTGAGCTCATGACGAATAGGCAATACGTTCATGCTCGGGGTTGAGCTTGGTAAGCTTTAAATCTATGTGATGATTGCAATTGTATGATTGTGGTGTGTAAAAAAAAAATGCCTCAAATATCTTATGGTATAGAATATGAAATGTGGATGTATGACTTGGTATGAGATTGAACCGAAAGGTCCGAGGAATTATGGTATAGTTTCGATATGGATGAAGTACCTAGCCTCGTTTATTGTTTGATGTTGTGAAAATTTTATTAATGGATGGTTGATGAATGCTTATGACTTACTGAGTTATAAACTCACTCGGTGTTTTCTTGTCACCCATTTTAGGTCTCTTGGACTCGTATTGTTGCGTGCTCAGAACCGTCGTTGAAGTCATCACACCGGCTGGAAATCTTTTGGTATTGTCCTCGTAGTTGAACTAGGAGAACATTTGGCATGTATAGGCTATTATGTTTTGTTGAATTGTGGGTTGTAAACTTTAAGCCATGTGAAAATGGCCTATGTGGTCGTTGAGTGGGATGCTAGAACCTATAGCCACGAGTCTTAGAAACTTTAATTTTGATAAGGTGGCCATAATTTGTGTCATGTATGATGGATGATTAGTAAGGCCAAGGAAAGATTCATGAAATTGGCATAGTCTACTGCAGTAACTGTTGCGGACAGCAGCAGTGATATGAGATTGAAAATCACTAAAAATAGTAGAAGTAGAATTAAATAGTGAATAAATTATGAAATTGAACCTTGATGAATCTATTTTCATATGGACGAAACGAAACGACCATATGAGCAGTATACTGAGAGATATTAAAGTTCTCGTGAAACAGGGCCAGAAAGGTTTCTGGATCCCTGTCTCGACTTTGAAAATTTACCATAAATTATCCAGAAGGAATTAGAAGTCGTGCCTTATATGTGCAGATTACCCTTTGAGTCTAGTTTCATTAGAAACAAACGACATGAGAATTGAAGCCCTGTACGAGAAGATATCCAGGTCGTAATGTGCGAAGGTCAGTGTAGTCGACCCCTGTAACATGGGCGACTTTAACTAATAAACTGTACCAATTGGCCCGACCAAAAATTCTAGAAATAAATCCAGGGATGGATATATGAGTCTAGTTTCAGGGAAAATTTATTGAACTGATTTTCGAGTTCTGGAACTCGAGATATGATTTCTAAGGTGACAGTGACGCAGTTAGCTAGCCTGCCTGGAATAGAAATCAATTATTTCAAAGAGAGAAATAAGGGAAGTAAGCCCGGTAACACCACGTGGTCAAATCCGGTGACGGTCACGGGTTTGGGGTGTTACATGCCCCATTGTATCCTCCAATGAATATATACAACTAACAGAGATAAGAACTTGTGCATATTAAAATAAAATTGTATAAAATACATTAAAATGAAATTTTGCTTGAATGATTAATTTAAGATTCTACTAATTCAATTGGCAGGGGTTTGAATCCCATCATATGCATATTTTAATTAATTTTTGTTAAAATGGAAAGGCTAAAATATCCTAAAATAGTATAACATATTTTAATTACAGAAAGGTAATTTCGTATTTTCCTAATCGAGTTGGTGACCTAATTGAGGTGATACTAGCTCAAGTAAAACACTTAATAGATCAGTATAGAAGTATAGATGTACAACTAATGAAGATAATAACTAGTGCATATTAAAATAAAAATGTATAAAACATATTGAGATGAATATTTTATTGAGTTGTAAATTTAGGATTTTATTATTTCAATTCGTATACGTTCAAATCTTACTATATGCATATTTTAATTGTAAAATAGCTTATTACCTCAATTAGTATAACTTATTTTAATTATAAAAGGGTATTTTATAATTTTCTAACTAAGTTAGTAACCCAGTTGAGAGTACCACCAAGTCAATTAGGGACTTCCTTTATTAAGTTGATATTGATTATCTATCGTGTCCTATCTCATCTAAAAAATTACTTTAATATCAATTTACATTTAAAATAAGTTATATTATTTTAATGTGCTTTAATCTTTTATTTTAAAAAATCAATAAAAATATATGCATAATATTATTTGAACCTATACTAATTAGATTAAACTACAAATTTACCCCACAACCAAACTTTATTTGAGAGTAGTTTACATTTCTGGTTATTTCAACTAAAGAAGAAATAGAAAAACATAACGAAGAAAATGAAAGAGAATATTAATTTATATTATATATTTTTCTTATTATTTTTCCGAAGGAATTACATTATTATTCGTATCTCGTGGAGCTGAATGATCGGCTGCGGGTAAAAGATTTCCTTTAGAGTCATATAAAATCTTCCCTGAAAAATCCAACGGACGACACCGTTCTCCCATTATGATTGTCTTCCTCCATACAGCTTCATCACTTACACTATATAACCTCCTCCTTCGTCCTCAGCCTGCACTTTTCTCCAAGAAACCAGCTTCACCATCAGCTGAGCTTTATTTCCAAGGTAGCTATTTATCTTCGACAGCAGCTTCCTTTCACTTGAGATGTTGCTTTCTTCCTTCTTTTCGAATCCCCTCTTCTTGTTTGATGCACAAAGGAATGTTATGTGATTGATACTACACACAAAACTACTAAAATAAGAAATGCTATGGCTGAATATGAAGGGTTTTCAATGGGAAGGCTTGGCCTTAAGATAAGAAGACATCTTGCCATCGAAGAAACAATTCTCTTTAGCCTTAATCTAAATGCTGTAATTAAAAGCTTCGGGTTAAACACCACCTTGATGATGGAGATTTATATCAGTAGCCGAGTGAATGTTGATTTAGGTAGTCAATTATTCTGTCAACAACCGCGTGGTGACGTGGCACACTGCATCGGACCGTCGTGTTTTATACGTTGACATTGACTTGACCGATTGACTTGGGAAGTCTAATCTCTTAAATGTCCAAAGTTTGAAGATGCACTATTAACTCAAAATTAATAGTTTTCATACAAAACAATACTTTTAATCCGTTATTCTTGTAAGCATTTAAAATTTATAATCAAATACCAAAATCTATAACGCAATGTCAATTTTGTTAATAAATATCAATATTTTTAACACATATCGAAATTTGCATGAAAATTCTACAACTCCTCCCTCCTTCTCCAATACAAGAGAAAAATATTCTTTGATCTTTTTTCTTTATTATAATTTAAACTAATTTCCGTTTTTACTTCAAGAATAAAAAATATTGAGAGAAGTTTGTTTGCATAAAGAGATTTTCATCTTTGTTTTATTTGCATGAAAAGATTAGGGTGTTAAAAAAATGAAAGATTCTTAAAAACAATTTTGGGTGTTAGTTTTGATTAAAAAAAAAGTGGTAGCTTTGAAAATTATTTTTTTTGATTTAGGCTCAAAATTTCATAATAAAATTTCATAAGAGAAAAGAAAAATATGAAATTTTAAAAGAAAACCAAAAGTATTTGGGAAAAAAAGTTTTAAAGCAAATATATATTATGATAGAAGAATGGAATTCTACACCTTTCGTTTCTCATTTCAATTATATATATACACATATGAAGCCCGAAACTTACTCCTATATATCAGGAGTACATCAAAAAAGAAAACAATAGCAAAAAAATTTGAAATCTCTTATATATCAGGAGTACATCAAAACAGAAAACAAAAGTAAAGAAATTTAAAATACAAATAGATTTGATGGGATTCCATAAGAACTGGTCTTATGGTGGAAGTCTTATGTTAGGCCTCCTTAAGATGGATATTGACAAGAGAGTCCAATCTCGAAGAATGAGAAAGTGAGTCCAAGGGAGTGGTTTTGTTAAAATATCAACAACTTGATCAATGAAGGATACATGTGCAACTCGCAAAGTACCATTTTGCACTTGATCACAAATGAAATGAAAGTCAATAGCCACATGCTTCATTCATTAATCAAAAATAAGTTTAGAGCACAATTGGTTTGCCCTAATATTGTCACAGTATATCACCAGGCATATAGAAGGTTGAAGACCAATATCATTTAACAGAGAGAGAACCTAATTCATTTCAGCAATAATATTAGCAACGGATCAATATCCGGCCTTGGTGGAGGAACGAGCAATGATTTGTTACTTTTTGGAGCTCTAGGAGATGAGGTTGCAATCTAAATACACAATGTAGGCACTGATAGATGAGAAGCCATTGATGTTTCCAACCCAATCAGCATTAGAGAATGCATACAAAGAAGTAGGAGAGTCATGATAGAGTTGGAGACCGTGATGAAGAGTGCCACAAAGATATTTGAGTAATATTTAATAAGGGCCCAATTTTTTATGGTTGGTTTGTGCATAAAATGAGACAACTTATTAAACTGCAAAGGCAATGTCAAGGCATGTAAGTAATAGATATTATAGACTACCCACTATTGCTTAAAATTATGAAGGATCAGATAAGGTAATCCTAGTGTACCATCCCAAAACAAGGCCTATATGTAACATCCCAATTCTGATGGGTACAAGGTTTGGTGTATAGTCCTAAAATAGTTTTTTTGGTGGCGTAATATTCGCCCAAGTACATCTTTTAGCACATAGAGTGGGCGTATTCCATTATGTGTATGTAATATAATTGTGGTTTGATATCAGATTTCCATGTTTGTTAAAGTAGGATGCCAGATAAGTAAAAATGTATTGTGAATGAGTTCATGTTTGAAGGGTAGTGCGCCCTTTAATCTGTAGCACTGTGCAAGTTAAGTTACAAGGTAAGCTGATTAAGAATTTACTTGATGTAAATTAAGGTACTCAATTAGGTTTCTTGGAAGTTTTTTTTATGTGATTGAATAGTAAAATGAAGAAATAAGGCTTTGCATTGGGGTCATCCGTGCTTGAAATGATGATATATAGTATTTGAATGAGTTTTAATGGTGTCCCTACGTTTTATAAGCAGTGGGGGCTACAGTTACTTGTTGGAAGTTGAATTTGGAGTTCAAGTTGTTGTTCGAGGTGGTTAGGTGAGACTTTATACTGGCTCTTACATGGGTATTGCTCATATCATGATATCTATGGAAAATTGATTGAATGGTGATGTTGAGATCATGAAAGATGTAGTATGAGATGGATGATGTACGAGTAATGTAGAGTGAAGTAAGGTTGCATCTGAATGTCTGGAATGTATATTATGTGATGTGTGTTATGTTGGTTGGATATTAGTAAATCCAGATGATAATGCTTAGTTTATTTCAATGTATAAAGAGTTTGTAAAGTGAGTTTGTGTCTGTTTTCCACGAAGTTGTTAAAAAGGGGTCCGTCGGGACTTTAAACACGAATTCTAAAGGAAAAATCCATAGCCATGGCACCCTCTGAAAGGAATTAAAGGATGGTGATTACCCAATAGGGTTCTCTGCATATCCAGGACGATGATGAGCAAACCTCACGTATTATGAGTTTAGGCAAATCCATGTCGTAAACATGTCAGGAAAGAATAAGCCTTTGTGGTGAATTAAGAAAGGTTAGCCTTTGTGGCAAACTCTATATGAATCGATGTGGTGTACCCGCATGGCCTTTAATCACGATCAAAAAGACTAGAATAAGCTAGAGTGTTTGATGATTTCAAGGTAAAGACCAAGTAAATTCAAAAAATTATTGAAGATGATAGTTTAAAGAAATAACGAAATGGATTAGCTTTCATTGAAAGAGCAAATCTGAATAACGACTGCGTTTGATAATTCAAAAAAGAGTATTTGTCTGTAAAAAATAATAGAAAAGAGTAGTAGAAGTTAAGATTTGGTATGAAAAGCAAATTTCAATAATGGTTTGCAAAGAGTACGGGTAAGGATCCATGATCAAGATGAGTTGAAGGAGATTCCTGAGAGAATGAAGTTATTACTATATGATGGTAATGGATTTAGACTAGGATATAACAAATAGAAGGAATGAAAATGTTTTGCAACTTGTGTGACACTTACTATGATAAATAGTGGATGATGAAAGAAGAGAAGCTGACAATAATGAACTACTTGGTATTGTACAAAATGACGACTAAGGTATAAGAGATTATTTCTCACTAAGTTCTTATGAACTTGCATAAGTTACAGTTTATGTTTCAAGTTGAATGTAAGTATGCGCCAAGAGGGGCGATGCTAGGACTATATCGAATGAAGTGGCGTATCGGGTTATTATGCATACAGAGCGAGTTGGGTGGTGTATTCAAAGTCTGAAAATTCACTTAGAAAACCATATCATGGGATAACTATAATAGCTTAGGACTTCGAATTAGATATCCTTGTAATTAAATTATCATGTGTCATAGTTGTAGCTACCTATTGTACATATATATTTGTGTAATTTAGTTTGAATTTGTATGAAGTTAACTTGTGAATTAATTGTAATTTGTATAAGTCGAATAAGCTTTGTTTGTATTTGTGTTGTAATACCCGAGATCCGGATCCAACAAATCAAATTGGGTTGAGAGTGTTACACTAGAAGTTTGAGCTTGGCAAACAGAGGTCGCCAGTGGCTTTGGTGAAGCAAGGTTTGCTAGGGAATTTCGTGAACTATGATCGATAGTAGGTCTGGCGAGCAGGAATTTGCCAAAAGGCTTGGCAAGCTAGTATACGTCAACAGGTCTGGCGAGATGGTATATGCTAGCAGGACTGGCACGATGGAGTATGCTAATAGAACTGGCAAGCTATTGTTCAATAATTGGTTTGGCGTGTTGGTGTTCACCAGTAGGTTTGGCGAAGCAAGGATCGCCAGTAGGCTTGGTGAAGTAAGGATCGCCAGTAGGCCTGGAGAACTGTGATAGTTATTTTGGGCCGAGAGTTAAAAATAGGAGTAATTGAAGGGTAATTATAAAAAAAAATTAGGAAGTCAACTTATTTTACAATACCATTAGAACATTAGAACACTCAGTGCCTATAAATTAAGCCATCTTCATTAGAAATTTCATATTTTGTTAAGCAACAAAACTCTTTCAAATTTATCATTATATAAAAATACTTACTCTAACTAGGAGTATAGGGGGTGGCAACCCTAGTTAAACAAACTAGGGTTTGTCGTCCCTCTTTTTAAACACGAGGGTTTTTGAGCCTCTCATATATTGGGTCCAATTACAAGTACTTCCTATACTTTTAACTCAATATTTTATAATTTGATCCAACCCGATATTTGTTTTTCTATTTCCCAAAAAGAAACATCTTAAATTAATTAATTTCTCAATTAAATAATTTTTCAACCCAATTCTAATTTTATTAAAATCATGACGACTTTACAGTAAAAGAATCTATGAGAAAATATATTCAATATTTCTACATTCAATAGATTCACTATAACCAAATGATTTATTTCCATTTTCAAACTTCATTTAATTTGAAAAACATAAATTCAATTCCAGGTCATTTTCATTTTCATTTTCATTTTAGAGAAAACCAAATTCATTTTCAAATGTTTCTCATTTCTCCATATGTACCATTTTTATCCATTTTTGTTCATTTTATTCAACATGCTTTTCTCCTAATAATTATAAACTCATTTACTCATAAAGTCATTTTACTATAGTATAGTGACTGAGCTCTCTCCAATAGTATACCATTACGAAAGCAACTCGATTAGTATTCATCCAATGACCTTGAAATAAGTGTGTTACCCTCATAGGATATCCTTAATCTCTTTAGGATAAATCTATTCTCCCAATATAATCCTATTTTATCTCATGGTAATTATTACATATTCTTTCATGAAAAGTCAATTACTATAAAAAATAAATGACTTGTGGCCACGTTTACTTTTCATCAGCTATGTAATGCCTATGAGAGGATATCATTTACTTATATCTCGAGCTATAAATTCCACTATTGTGAATGATGCTACATACTGCAGAAGTCATATACCCAATTCATCAGCTTTCAATTCCTTATTTATTTGAACTCAGACTTTTACTTACATCAAAGTATATGAGTCACGCATACATAGTCTGTCATCCACTCAAGATTTAGGTATGTCACACTTTAAACGTAACAAGTGAATAGATCCATAAACGGATTCAATATCTATTCTTCTTAGGTCTAATCGGATGTACTGACCGTCACATTTATGTTTTTATTTTCTGGGAGTCATCTGCTCCGATGCCCAAGACAAAGCATCTCCCAAATTGGACTTGATAGACGACATATTAATCTTTTAATTGGTGTTCTCATTTCCGATTAGACTGAGGACATGTTTAGATTCGTCTACTAATAAAAGTTGTCTTTTCGTATTATGATCCGACTATGTAATATCGCTTAGTATTAGTTTAAATATTAAACAACCAGTGAGCCAATATTTGTTTCTATTTTTCTTTGCATGCAAAAACTACATGAGGACATTATACAAAGTATATTAATGTAATCTATAAATTATTTTATTAACCAATCTATTTAAAAAAATTACAAATATATATAGACGAAAATACTACACTTAAAGCACCAAATCCAACACTTGCAACATTTAGACTTCTGATGTTAATTCTAAAATTAACAGAATATCAAAATTAATAGATCAAAATATTATGTTATGGAAGTGCGATCTTATTCATAGTGTTTTTTTGTCTTAACGAAGTGAACCTCATTTGTAGTATCTGTTTCTATAATACGTGATTTCATGACTTGTTGGTGTGGCAACAAGACAACTCAAGTTGTATAGTGCTAAATGGAGGTACATGACAATTAGGGGTTACAACAACAACACAAATTACTTGTCCTCTACTTTAACAAACATTACATATCAACAAATTTTTTCTCTAAGCTATGTAGTCTCTTTCCGCCTAACAAAATTATTCTTACAATATGGAAGTTTTATATGGGTTTTATCCCTACTTGTGATAATTTGCCTTCATGATATTGGCCATCAGAGTCTGCTTGTTTACTTTGTCAATCATTTGAGGAGTCCATTGTCCATATCACCCGCAATTTCCTCTCTCTTAGTTTAGTTTGGGTTGATCTCAGCGTTGCATGGCCACAACAATTGAGTAATGTTACTTTCACAGATTGGATTTCCTCTCTATTTAACCATAATGATTCACAGACATGTTCTCTAATTACAATCACTGTACGGGCATTATGACATATGCACAACCAAATTTTCCGTGAAGGGAACTTAAATGAATTCTAGAAACAATGGTTTTTATAAAATCTTACCTTTTGGACTTCTCAAATGTCCAAACATCTCTCCCTTTCAAAGATCTTTGCCATTTAGAATGTTGGTCCCCTCTTGTTGATGGCAACTACAAAGTTAACTCTGATGCAGGTTTCAGGCAATCTAATGATTCTGCCTTTGTGGGTGTTCTAATCCATGACCATTCAACCCCAATGATTAGGGCATGCACATTATGTGTCACCCATTTCCCTTTTGCATTTGCAACAGAAGCCTATGTTGCCTTTCATGCTTTAGTTTTTACTCTAGATATGGGTTTCCAAATAATAGAATTAGAAGGAGATAGTTTAACTGTTATTTGCAAGTTAGAAAGTTGGGAATTTGATTGATTAGTTATCTTTGTTTTTATTGTTGGTGGCAAAAAATCTTACATCTGATTTCCATTCTTTTTCATTTTGCCATGTTTGTAGAGAAACAAATCAGGTAGTGCATCTTCTGGCTTAGCATGGACTCTCCCTCGATGGCGATCATTTTTGGGTGGAAGAAAGCCTTCCATGAATTGCTCAACACATTGAAGAGGAAGGCAAAAGACTGAGATGGTTTGCGGGATAGGCTTTTCTTTTTCTCATCGTGACATTTAGATTACGAAAAGCAGCTTTTAGAGTCTTCTATTGTTGGAAGCTAGTCGAACTTGTTAATATCTAGACATTATTTTCTGGTTGGCTTTTATTACTTACACCATTATTTTGGTTGCACAACACGTTTATCTTCTCGAGATAATAAAGATTTCAAGGGGTGTTAAATTGCAATTAGAAAGGGCCTAAATGAAGCAAATTTTAGTTTGATTTTTTGGATCCACTAAAAATCAGTTCAATTTACAATTATTTAAAGATTCTCCTTTGGAGGAATGAGTTTAATTTAGCTTTTGTAGTTTATTTAAAAAAAAAAAAAACCAAACAAGTGTATAGTTTCAAGGAAACCGCCGAGTAACCTCACAAATGCAAAAACTAGGAGAATAGATTGTAGTATAAATAGCCGGATGGAATTCAACCTAATAAAAAAATATAAAATATATATAGGTAGCTAGTGAGAATTTACATCAACTAAAAAGAATGGTTGGCGCTGCTTTGAAGAAAAAGCAGGTAAAAGGGGTATTCCAATTCCAAGGGTATAGGATTCTCTTCTACCTTAAAACTCATTCTTGCTACAAACCCCACTTCATTTGATTTTGAACTGTTCAGGTGGCATTCTTTATTAGGGTTTTATTTAGTTTTCGTCTTATTTCTTGGGATTTTCGATCATTTACAGACAACCCATTTAATCATTACATGCATGATGCATGATTTGAAGTTAATAAACTATTATTTTTAATTGTTTTATGCCTCAAAACCAAAGCTGAAGAATAATGGCAGGGCTTTCACTTTTCCTAAAGTTTGAAATACCTATATGCTTGAATGCTTTGCAAAGCATGCCTTAATTAATGCTTGTCATGGATGTAAGGGTTCATAGTTTGGATAAGTTCTTCTTTACAATGGATTCGGCTCATGCTAGTGTTAGACAGACTTCAATAGAAAGATAAGCTAATTTATGTATACATTTACCCAATTAAATCTATATATAATTGACGAGAAAATAATGTCTGTGATTAATTATTCTTAGTAATTTATTTTTAAAATTGATATGTATTAAATTATTTTAATTTTATAAAATAATTAATTTATTCAATAACAAAAATAGAAGAGACCATAAAATACTTTATTAAATTAAGAGATTGCCTTAGGTTTTTTCTTTACCGTAGTGTTTAATTTATCTAACTTATACAATCACTCTTAATAGATGCTATTGAATGATTAAATCTTAAAATTTGCAATTTTTATAACAGAAAAATGGTATCCTAAAATTTTCAACTCAAGTATTAATTTTCAAAAAGAATAAAAATGAAAATTAATTAAATAAAAATGAAAAAATGGTTGGATGTAGGGCCATTTTTACATTTACAACATCCACATGCCATTCGCTTTCATAACCGTAGCCAACACGTTTTAACTTTTTGGGTAAATTGCACTACTAGTCACTAAACTATGAGTAATTTTTTGTTTTAGTTATTAAACTATTTAAAAGTTATCATTTAGGTCATTAGGTTGTTAAAATTGATATTACAAGGCTTCAGAGGCGAAGCTAAAAAATTATTTTGGAGGGTTGAAATTAAATTGTATATTTTTACGATAGCAAAAAGGCAATTTCACTATTTTAATAGCTATATTTTTATAATCTTTAAAAGATTAAATCAATTTTTATCATTTTGGTGGGGCAAATTATAATTTTACTATTACTAATTTAAAATTTTATAAATTACAAAAGGGCCTAAATAGAAAATTTTCCATTTTAGAGGGGTCGAGGCCGCCCTTGCCAGCCCCCTGGCTTTGCCATTGCATGACTTCCTTTGTTCACACTGCCTACAACAATCAAAAACTCTCTTTCCCCTCCTCTTTTACAATTCTGTTTTTTTCATGAAATAATTTTGGACTTCACAAATCTTCAAACCAAAATTTAAACAACTTTTTTCTACTATCTTCGATAATGACCATTAGATTGACTTGAATCTAAGGTAAGTTCATTTACTCATCGATGAGTATTGATCCACAATATCAATCATTAAATTGTCGCTTGATGCTCGTTGGTGAAATTTTAAAAAATCTTAACAACTAAATGACTTAAATAAAAACTTTTGACTAGTTTAATGATTTAAATTAAAACTTTTAAATAGTCTAATGATTAAAATAAAAACTTTCAAATAATTTAATAATTAAATTATAACTTTTTTATTAAGTCACCAAAAGATAATATATTCATATTTTATTGAGTAATGATAGTTTACCCTAACTTCCTCTCACCCACTCCTCTCTACATTTTCCAAAATAGATAAATAAATAACCTATAACCACATAACCATGCATCGAACGTGAGGCAAACAAGCCTCACAACCCCACGTTTTAACTTCCATTGTTTAAAATAGCTACTAGTTTTAAAGACTCGTCCCTTGCACATTAGATAATTTGTTCAAATTATAACATAATAATAAAATAACTCTAGTAATGAAATTTTAATAAATCATTATAGATAATAAATTAATTTGAAAGGTAAATTAATTTTAATTTTTTATGGAGTTATCCCACTTACCCTAAACTCGATTAAGAAAAAATTAATTTGCTACCCTAGTAATGGAATTACCAAGTGATTGTGGCTGCCAATATATTATTACTTTTCCTTTTGGTATATAAAATTGTCTTGATTCTAATCTGAAACTAATAATTGAATCATTCAATCACATCTAATTCGATTTGACTATAAAAGTTAATAATTTAAATTGAAATTTTCTAAATTAAAAATTACTTTTAACAATATACAATCTAAATATATAATTCAAAATTATCATAATTTATTTGAAAATGTAAATTTTTATTAAACCACCCATGCATATAATTACTAATAGTAAATTTTAAATTTAAATATTCAAAATCGAAAGGTTCCTATAATTGAAATAATTTAATATTTTCGGAGTTTATATATAGGAGAGATATATTATAATTCAGTTCTGCACCTCTTTCTTTCATTTTCTCTTGGCAAAACAATATGGTGCGGCATTCGCATCACAAGAATCCTCGATCAGTTCTTATGATATTTCCATTTCTTTCAATTATATTTGCTGTTCCAATCAATGCCTCTACCAAGATTTTAGAAGAAATGGTACCGGTGGTCGTGCCCCAAGCACCAACTACTGAAATTAAGTGCGGAGCTTGTCCCTGTGTGAACCCGTGCGGCCAACAGTCACTTCCACCTCCTCCACCGCCAAGGTTCACATACTCTAATACACTTCCGTCTCCTCCACCGCCTCCAAGATTCTACTACGTGACCGGTGTGCCTGGTCAGTTGTATGTAGTTGATCCGGATGATAGGTGGAGATATTTCTCTAATGGTGGGCGGAATTTTGTGGGGGGTTTCGTTGCTTTTATCTGGCTATGGGTTGTTGGGGCTCTTCATTATCTATTGAGCATCCTGTAGAATTCTCCATTTTGGAAGATAAATGTGTGTAGGTTTGTTATTATTGGTTTAATTTCTTAATTAAATGTTGTACCTGCTTATGTTTCATGTTCTTGATTGGATATCAACATATTTTTCTATTTCAACAATAATTTGGTCATGAAAAGATAAAACAATAATTTCAAACATAAATATTTCTAAAGTAGAAGAATCAATTCTTTTTAAATTTTTGGCGGATGCTTCCTTCACCTTACTCTAATTCCATCTTCTTTTATCAGTTTTCAAAAACTAAATATAATATAAATTAATTAATAGCTTAATTATTTTTAAAATTTTAAATTATAAAAATTATTTTATTCCTTTAACTCTTTTTCTTACTTTTTTTTAACCCTCAAACTATTATGTTTCGTGATATAGAATAATTTCGATGAAAGAATAAGCGGAACTATTAACTTCTTAAATGTAAATTCACGTGATTTTTCTTTAAATACATGTAATTATATATTAATTAATGAATAAAGAAAAAAAACACTATATTTATTTTTTGATGATCAAAGAAGGAATAGGGTTGCTTGGGGTTTAACTCAAACTCGTATAATTACAACATAATGCTCTTGTCACTGGGTCAAGAGATTGTTAGAAAAAAAAATATTATCTTATAACTGAAAGTAAACCTGCTCATTGGCCGGGTACTTGCCAAGTCTAAAGGCCTGTCTGAAAGATGAGAGGGTTGTGACAAAATATGAGATTTAAAAAATGAGCTTGGGTAAAGTTTATGACCCATTTTTATATGGGCCAAGCATTGGGCAAGATTTTTTTGCCTAAGCTCATTAAACCCGAATATATTATATTATAAAAATATTATATTAATTATATATGTTAAATAATAAATTTATATATATTTATATTAAATCACTAAACTAATAACAATTAAATCCATCACTCAAAACCTAAAAAAATTATCCAGATAAATAACTCAATTTAAAATATAAAAATTTAAAATTATATTTAATACAATAAAATATTTATTATATTTATTTGTGTTATTTAATATAATAAAACATTTATTATAATTATAGTAATATTTTTAATATAAATAATTTTAATGTATTAAAAGTTTATTTTAATTTTTGATGAATTATATTTTTAAAATATTTAAAAAATTTAATTTAAAAAAATTAGATATAAATAAATTAAGTTAGTTCAAAATTTATCTTTCTTAAATTGAAGCGAACTTTAAATGATTGAATTTATTTTTCGAGCTGAATAAAACCTATAAATCGATCTAAATAGGTTTGATCTAAACCCGATCCGGCCCGGCCGATCATCACTTCTAAATGAAGCTAAAATCCTACTCTTCTTTTTATCAATCTCAAAATCCCAACCTGTCAAATTTCCAAAACAAAGTTAATCAAATTTGTTCATCAATCTCAAAATTAAATGGGTGGGAATTAGGAAAGGTGAGACTCAAAACCCCTAACCTCAAATCTCCGTTCATCAACCCAAATCCTTGTTATCCAAACCCCATTATTCGACCAAGGTTTTTGATTCACTTTTCGTCTCGTAAAATGTAGGGCTCTTTGCAGTGAAGTTTGCGGTTGGTCTTCGAAATATTTCGACGAAGGTCAATCATCAGCTTCTGCTCCATTGTGGTGAAGTCGTGGCTTCCTTTGCCTTTTTTTTTTTTTACTTGTTGGATGTTGATATTATCTACTTTTCCTTTTATGAATATTATGTTTTGGGGATGGGTTTCGGTAATGGAGCGGTGTAATATGTTTGGTTGCTGGTTTTGGGTCGATGATGAAGGTGATAGGGTTTTGGGCACGGTGACGAAGGGCTAGGTTTGGTTTGGTTAGGTTTGGTTGTTGGTTCGTTTTATTTGATTCCTTGTGTGAAGCATGGCTATGGGTATTCAAAATATTCCGATGAAGATCAATAGTCGGCTCTTGCTCCATCAGCTTTGTCATGGTTAAGGGTATTCAAAATATTCTGGTGAACCATGGTTATAGGTGTTCAAAATTTTCCGATGAAGATGAATATTTGAAATGTTCCTTTTGTTTTAGCTTTGTTGTTGTTTCTTGTTCTTTATCATTACATTATGGGTATTTTGGTCTACTGTTATGAGTTCTTGAATCATTTATTTGTATTTTGGTCTGCTTTATGAGTTCTTGAAGATGAATATTCAAAACATTATCATTTCTCCTTTTCATTAATAAAATTTCTCATTGATTGGAGGGGTGTTGTGTCCAGTTTATTATGGACAATGGGGGTTTCTAGTGTTCTGTTGGTAAAAGTTGGACCTTTTCTTTTCTTTTTTTTTTGCCGATTAAGCTGGATTAATTGATTGAGAGAAAAAAAACTAACAGTAAATTGATATCTAAAAGAAAAATAGTTTTATGTTATTAGTTTTTCTATGAATTTTTTGTCTTATATTCTTAAATTTTTACCAGGAAGTTTTGCAAGAAACATATTCGATTTGATGCTTCAAGGATATGGTTTTTCCAAATCCTGTGTTAAAGGTTCACTTATTTGAAAATATTAAGTTGTAGGTTATCTTCAACTTAGTGGCAATCAGGAGGGTTTTTGATGTTCATACTACTCGGAGATGAAGGGTTATGAAGTCCTTAAATAAAATTGATAGCATTTAGAATCTCTGGTGTCACTGGGTAAGAAAACTATCTTCGTAGAAGGCTAATCAAGTGTGGAGAACGTTTTAGGAAACCAAATATTTAGAGAAAGTTGCAAATTCCGGGGAGCATTTATTTTTCATATGACGAGGGTTAATGGCTGAAATTCTATTATTATCCAGACTGACCCGGCGGCTCTGTCTCTGACTTGGCTGAACCGAAAGTTGAGCCTCCACCTTCAACTTTACTGGGACAGACTCCAATACTTGCAAGTAAAGAAAGAAAAAGAATTCCATAAAATGGAGAATCCTTTAGCACATTTTCCTCAACCCGAACTTGTTGATCAACCTTCAGCACCGGTTCTTGCTTCTTCCAATGTGCCGCCTTTAGCTAGCCCCTTGCCTCATTCACTTCGTTCCAGTAAGTATTAGATTTCAATTTTCTTTTCGGCAGCAGAAAGTGAATTTCTGCTTCATTCGTACAATTATTTTTTAGGTGTTCTTTAGATGTAATTGCTTTCTCTTATATGCGTTTGAAAAGAATTTTTTATTGAATTTGATTTATGGTATTTTAGTGTTCTTATACGGTTTTGGAGGCTTGGAATTTTCTAGGGTTTTAGACTTAATGGGCTGTAAACAAATGATAAAAAATACGAAAAGGAAAAAAGAAAAGGGGAAATGATTTTGAAATGTGGCTTTTACATTTCAAAGTTGCGTTTTATTTAACTTAAATTAGCACATTTTTTGCACCCTACGCCTGAGGCAATATAAGGGTTTTAGCTCCCAGAGTGCGCCTTGCACCCTTGACAACCTTTATGTATGGTTGCCTAATGCCATGGAGGAGCCTACTCATATATCGCTTCTTACACTTTATGCCACTGTAGTAGCGGCAGGAACTTTTCTTGTAGCCTGCCGTCTTCCTCGTTCCATAATCATACCTTCAATAATTTATCTAATATGTTCGAAATGTATAATGACAGTATTATTAAGGGCTATTATAGCTCTAATGATATTAGATAGTTCTAGTGTATTCGGCAATGTCCAACTGGGTTGTATGATGTTACATCAAAATTGTCATTGTTTGGCACTTTAAAATGTCCTTTTGGAATATGATATTATGGCATTTCTCGCATTGGATTATGGTTTTATTTCTATTATGATTGAAAATGAAGACACGTTTTGTTATTTAATGTATGCTTAAGAGCTTGACTATCATGTGAACTTCTGTCATGCACCTTTAATGTTTCTTGTGTGTTCATAATTTTTCTCTATGATCTTTCTATGGTTGAGATCATGTTACACAGATCAATTTTTTTTCTTTGGCTCACTTGTAAGCTATATTTTTATCGTCTTTTTCTTTTTTTTCTTTATTTGAAAGTCGACATACCTTACTAATTCATGCTTGATTTTGTTTAGGGCCTCCTGAATCCTTTATGCATAAGAATAGGTTACAGGAGTTTACTCAACGATCATCCATACAGCTTCCAGTGTATCAAACTGTTAATGAAGGATCAGTGCATGCGCCCCAGTTTCGGTCAAGTGTGTTAGTTGATGGTGTAACATATACTTCTGAGACCACCTTTTCTAATAGAAAAGCGGCCGAACAGGATGTTGCCAAACATGCACTGGAGTGTATATCAAAGAAGTTAAAGGATGAAGGCTGTCCTCTCATTCGTGAGGTTTGTTGCATTCTTACATCTTCATTTAAATGTTTTACGTTTATTCATAACTGTTTGTTTGTCTTGAAACTTACTAGTCAAATTAGTGGGTA
Organism: Gossypium arboreum; assembly: GCF_025698485.1. Taxonomy (NCBI): domain Eukaryota; kingdom Viridiplantae; phylum Streptophyta; class Magnoliopsida; order Malvales; family Malvaceae; genus Gossypium; species Gossypium arboreum. The sequence continues at coordinate 13,026,447 of NC_069081.1, forward strand.
TTTGTTTTCCTTATATTATATATCTTAGCCCACGATATAAAGAGGACAGGGTTTAAATAGGTTTTTTTATTTTGATATTATGCAATTTTTACCATAATTATGCAAATTTTTCGGCATTGTAGTATTCTTTTGCTATTTTTAGCCACACTCATGATTTGTTTTGAGCGAAGGGAAGGAAATTCTTTTACTTATTTTGAAGTGATCTTTTTTTACAAGAGTTTTACTCACCCTTCTAATTTCAAGTATATACTAATTATTCTTAATGTTTTGACTAACTATTTTAATACTTATGTGGTAATTAAGCGATTCATTATGTTAAATACATTCCAAATGAGGCATTAAAGTGTAAATGAGAATAGGAAATGAAAAATATTTTCTATAACGGATTCTTAAATAGGTATATCATACTTGCATATCAAACAGAAGTATGATAATTGCTTTGGGGTTTGCTAAACTTTTGGTTGCTCGTGCTCTAGGATACAGTATTTTGCAAGTCTATCTTAAATGAATTTGTGGTGAAGATGAATCTAGAATTGCCAACATACAATACCATTCAGTCAGGAGGAGTGCTTCCCCTTTTTGTGTCTACTTTAGTTTTCAATGGTGCAACTTATAGAGGGGAAACTGGTAGAAACAAGAAGGAAGCTGAACAATTAGCTGCACGTGTCGTCATACAATCACTTCTTGGTATCTTTCTTTTTCTATTTAAAAAATTCAAACATATATATGTGCATGCACGCGTGTAAATATACCCTGATTTCAAGCCACTTATTAGCTGGATAAATTCTCATCTCTTTGTTGGATCACTAATGCAGCCGATGATAGGTATGGGACTGTTGTTTCAGAGATCATAAAATCCAAAGCTAAACTTTATGATGCCTTGAATAAAGCCAAGGATTCCAGTTTTGACACTACACTTGCTGGGGCAAACAGACTGAATCATAACAATACAGAGGTTGAAAATAATGCAGTCACTAACCATGTTCCAAATACTACCCACCCAAGCTCTGGAGCTAAACATCTACGCCATGAGTTCAAGATTTCAAAATCAGGAGAAGGTACTGATTGCATTGATCTTCCAATTGCTTTTGTGCCAGCAGTCATTGGACAGGGTTCAGATGCTGGTGAAAGTTCTTCAAAAAAGCAACGCAAGAAGAAGAAAAGGGCTAAACTGAATACTACTTCTCAGTAAGCTTTGGTTTGTCATCTTCAATGTGGTTTCTGACCTTGTTTTGTGTCGTTCTTCTGAAAGAGTTTTCTGCGTATCTAATGATGAGCTTTGGTGTCTTTTCATACACTAAGACAATTTATGAGATTGTTTTTGGTGCACTAGTAGTGAATCTTTTTACTCCACAAGCAGTTGTATTAGTTTTTTTAGATTATTTCTTTTAGTATACTTTAAAGTATATTTTTCATCCTACTAAACTACTCTGTGGATGGCGGGTGAGATAATTTCTAATAATTTAATTTGCAATAGTCACTTACATGAGAGATGGCACTGTACTAAATTTTGTAATCGTCAAAGGTGCCATGCCATAATACCTTGTAGTTCCTCGACAGAATGATGTCTTCTGTTTGTTTGTCTTCATTCGTCACCTTTATTTTATTAAAAATTTGTATTTTTGGATGAGGTCAGTCAATTTCTTGTTTCCCAGTGGTGTTTTCTTTTCTTGAAAGAATAAGGGAGGGAGAGTGATTGAGGGGATCTTGGAGGTCAAGTAGAAGTTTGCCTATGTTTACTAACATTTATGTATTAATTTGCAGGTCGGTAGTTGCTGGTAGCCCATTCAATCAAACAACACCTTGTTCACTTGCTCTATGAAACTTGCCCATCGCTTGCGTGATTTGTAGCAAATATTTTGTAAGGTTTGGCACTGAAAACCTTGGTCATGGTTCTTAGATGGTGTTTGCAAGATATTTATACCATTGTAGTAAAACGTATGAAGTGTTTTTCCTGTCTTTTGTTATCCTTGGGAGCAGCTGATAAGAAGCTTTTGTTCAAGTGAGCCAATAATGGCCGAAGTGGAAGAAACACTACTTATTGTTGCGGAAAGGAACTTGGTTGGTCTATGATTTGTGTTCCTCATGCTCACTTTTTCTGTTGCTAAAACAACTCATTTTTCTTGTTATCTGAGTTTGCTTAGCCAAGTGATGATCTTGTATCCGGTTGATGTTTTGGTATAAATGAGATCTTGCAGTTTGGGAGACGTGTTGAGTGCTTAAACTAATTAGATTTAAGTTGTACAATTGTGAGTAGTTAAAATGCGACCTGTATGTAGATAGATAAACAAAATTAGGTTGTAAATGTGAAAATGCAAAATGTATATATATTGAGAGAAAAAAGTAAAGTGATTTTTAATTAAACCATACTTGAGTTTATCAAAATTCAGAATGTTGTTCTCTTTGTTTCTTATTTTCGAGATTCTTATGATATTACAATATCGAGGATAATAAGACACTTTAGTTTGTAAATCACATTAACAAATGCTTTACTCGCATCAACATTGGATCCAAGAGATAATAGTGAACATGTTTAGTGGTAGTTTTGGGTTCATTGGGTTAAAAAATGGTCAATTGTGGGTCAAAACTTTATAATCGGTACTGATACAAATAATGCAAACAACTGAAAATTTGGTAACTGCAAATGGAATGAGGAGATTAAAACTTTGGTCGAATAGCAATAAATGTAAGGATCATTTTGAATGCAGGTGAATAATATTTCAATGACGAGAACCTAAACGTTTGATTTATATTTGTTTCTATTATTATTAATTTTTATGTAAAATTTATTGATATTATTATGATTTGATGGATATAAATGATTTTTTATTTTCTGATACCATTACAAAATAAAGTGAAAAAGATTAAACTAACAATCAAATCATACAAATAGTAATTGTAGAGCCCAAATTTTGCCCGGGTCCAACAAGCAGAGTCCGGAACTCCAACCATCCAATTAGCACCCCACTAAACCGACCACTAACTCCATCACTCCACTAAGTCCATTACCCCACTTGCCACCATGGAAGGAAGCAATCAGTTGTAAAATTTGGCTATAAAAGACATTCAAAACTATTGTAAATGGGGGTTCTATTTTGGGAGATGAATCAAGGATCAATGCAAAAGAGGGTTTTTTTGAGGTTCGGCTGTCGTGTATGGTGGCGTCAACGGCGGCTCGTGGGGGTCCTGTGACCGGAGCAAGGCCGGACCGATGGCCGGATTTAGAAGGGAGGGGGAGAGTGTTATTTTTAATATTATTATTATTATTATATTATTATTATATTTATTTTATTCTGTTACTATTATTTTATATATATTTATTACCATCATTTATTTATTATTATTATTAGTAACATATTGTTATTTTTATTATTTTATTATTATTATTGTTATTATTATCATGGTACTATATTAAATAGTTTTGTACTATTATTACTACTATTATTATATTTTCATTCTATTTATTTATTTACCTAAAAACTTTATTTTATTTTATCATTTATTTATACATAATATTTTTCCCTATATTATTATTATTTTTATATTATTTTCATTTTTTAATATATTATTATTATTATTGTCTTCTATTTTGTTGTTATTATTATTTTAATCGTTATTATTATGTTTATGGTTACTGTTAACATTATTCTATTATTACTATTATTATCGTTAATTAATTTTATATTTTCATTACCTTATATATTTTCTTTTTATATTTGTTATGATTATTATTACTATTATTGTTTTATTATTATTTCTTACATACTTTCATCATCCTCATATATATATATATATATATATATATATATATATATATATATATATATTATTTTCTATTTTTACCATTAATATTATTATTAACGTATTATTTTTTATTAATGTATTATTATTATTTGCGTTATTAACTATGTTATTTTGTTATCATTTCTTTTGATTGTCTATGTTAGTTTTAAAATTGGTCCATCTTGTAGTTTTGTGAATTATTTTTTAATATTTGTATTTTGTAATTTATTAGCGTGACATTTTACTCACAAATTATTGTTTAAAATAAAATGTTTTTCGTTTAATTGTTTCTTTTTATTCGAAAGTTTTTTTCAAAATAAGGCAATACTCGGTATTTGGCATCTTCGAGAAGATTGTGCCCTAACTTACTGGGTTTCAATTTTCCTCATTGAATCTAAGTAACTGGGTACCCTTTTTCAATCAAAACGTATAAGTTTCAAATAAAAGTTTTTTCTTAGGAATTCGAGGTGTTGTGTCGTAACTCACTAGGTATGACATTTTGTATCCTGAGATAAGGATTTCTAAAAAATAAGAAAATATTTCGTGTTTGGAAATTCGAGAAATCGTGCCCAATCGTGCTGGGTTTCAATTTTTCGTTCAACCGAATAACTGAATATCCTTTTGAAATTTCGTCCATGTTTTCTTAAATTAAAATGAGGCAATATTTTGTGTTTCGAAATTTGAGAAATCGGGCCCAATCGTGCTGAGTTTTGACTTATCGTTTGACCAGATAGCCAAATATCCCTTTGAAATTTCAAATGCATGAGTTTTGGAAATTATAAGATGACATTGTATCGAGGGTTTGAAATGTTGTGTCCTATTGTGCTGGATATGATATTCTATTCCTTCTAATGAGAGAATCTCAATATCCAATTCAAGTTATCCAAACGTTTTAAAGGAATTGTATTTTAAAATCTTTTTCAAATTTTCAACATTAGGACGTTAATTGATCAATACGGTACCAATTTTGGGCGTTGCGAGGGTGCTAATCCTTCCTCGCACGTAACTGACTCCCGAATCCGTTTTCTAGTTTTTCGTAAACCAAAATGTTATTTTAATAAACCGAAATGCTTTATTAAAATGATCGATCACAAGGTGACCCGATCACACCTAAACAAAAAGGATTGGTGGCGACTCCATTTTCGTTTAAAAGTCGACCTCCGTTTTTCAAAATAAAAATGGTTTCGACAGTAATTATAGGTTGCTACGTAATATCAGTTAGTTTTTCAACTTCTCTCAAGATTTTGTCTAGATCTTCATACACCTTAATCAACTTGAAATTGAAATTGGTTTCGAGTGTGAGAATGTGGTCCATAATTGGCCCCATGACTAGTGAATTTGGAATATAGTTCTTTTCAATGATTTTGCCCAACAACTTGTCCTTTACCTTAATTTGCATGAATTGATGCCAACATAAATATCAATAACAATAATTTTCTTGCTGCACAATCTTCATGATGTTTTCTTCATTTTGAAATTGATTATGTATTCATGTCTAGTTCTTTGATTAAAATTGTCTATACAATCATCTCATTACTTTTGCACCACCCAGATATAACCAAAGAGGCCTAATAAGAGTGGGCCTCTTTTGAGTTTGAAACTTGCTCCTTGTATTCCAATCTTGAATCAATCCATTACAAATTTGCTTTTAGAACTTGATTTGTATACTCATCTGCTTCATCAATAACTGCAATTGGATTTGGCTTGATTCCTCATAGATTACTTCATTTCTATGTATCTAAATTCCCACAATGTAATAGTAATCTCGATCGTATCCTCCTTCAAGTAAATATCCCCTTTTTGAAACATTCCCAAAACAAGTGCTCTATGCTTTCTTCCTCTACCTGACGAAGAGAACATTCTATGTTCAAGGATTTAATCCTGTATTGGATCACAGTGTTGCAAGGTAGAGCTTTATTTAGAATCTTCCAGAGAAACATGATTACCTTCTAAGGCAATTTAAGTTTCCACAGAATTTTCCATGTTTTCATCGGGACAGAAAACAAGGTTGTGTTTTTATTCGTTGCCTGAATGTTGTCGAGTTCTTGAAAATAGATTTAACAAAAAAACTCATCATCATGAGTTTGTTTTCATCTTATTTTTATGGGTCCATCAAAAAGTGCTTTTGTATCCTACCATCTTTGTCTATTCATATTGAGAATCTCATTTCTAATTTCTTCTTGACAAGGTGACTGGCTGCTCCAAACTTCTCCATTTATTGATGTTATGCCATGTAACAGTGTTCCTAATAATTTCTTTCCCTAAAGATCTCCCGATATCTCCTGTCTCTGAAGGAAGCTTTCAGTTATGTAGTACCTCTTAACCAAGGTTTCATTTAGAAGCCAACTCTGATTGTTCACAATTCTGTAAGTTATTTTGGCTAGCAATGCTTTGTTAAAAATTTGTTAAAAATTTGCATTCTTCTTATACTAAAGCCTCCAAGTTTTTGCTCAGACATAAATGATCTCAATTTAGGAAATGAATTTTCCTCTTGTTCTTTTCTTCCCAGTAAAATTTTCTTATTTCCATCTTATTACAAAAGGTTTTTGGAGCTTAACAGCAAGAGAATTGGTAAATCGAATTGATTGGATTTCCATGAGGAAAGTTTTGACTCTACTGTTAAGCATTGTTTGGAAATTTCTACTTTTTTTATTGAGCAAGTTTAGCACCTTTCCCAAGTATTTACCACCTTTTGTTACTAGTTTCACCTGAAAAATATCCCTCAACATTCTTTTGAATTTAGGGTGGCAATTTTTACTAAACCCAAGCTTTGATTTGTTGTTGTTAATATCAATCCAGAAATGAGCAGTATTGATCCAGGATGTTCTTATTCAATATATGTAAGGTTACATTTAACTGTGAATTAAATTGAAACATCAAGATATGGTTATATATAACAATAATTATTGCACATCAAGAAATGCTTAAAGTGTAAGTTGATATGATTTTGTACTAACGCATACATTTCTAGCTGAACTAAAAAGACTATGCACTTAAAGCATGCAAAAGGATGAGAAACATTTTATATTGTTTCTGAGTATTAATCACACTTGGATGTTTTGTAAAATAAAATGAGATTTTAGTTGTAACACCCCATACTCGACTAAATCATCGGGTCTGAGTTGTAAGATGTCACATTCGTTGTTAGATCAACTATGATAAACCATACTCAAAATTCAGCATTAAATATCCAAATACGAGCATTTCATGCATAAAACACAATAAGTAATCATTTTTTGGTCAAATATGAGCTTATGAAAGCTCAATAACATTCCGTGATCGAACTTACATTTCCAAAACTTCCCAGACTGATGTCACGACTTCCAAATTTTGGTGTTGCGACATTGAAGATAGTTTACAAACTTCCCAACCTGAAGACTAAATCATAAATTTTTCAAAACATAACAAAGTCAATGTCGCACCTCAAACAGGAGACGTCTCACTGAGATAGCTTGATGTCGTGACATTCAAGGTGTGAAGTCGCGGCTTCCACGACAGTCCACTAACTCCCAATTTCAAATGTTTCCAAAATAACACAAGACTTCCATAGGTGACCATAAGGCCCTAAACTGATAATTTCCACCTCCAAGATAGTTGAATATACAATTTCCAAATGAACAACATATTTACCATGTTGAGCCATTAACCATTTCATTCATTCACAACATCATTGCCCAAGATTGACCATTTTACAATTTGAAACTACCTAATCTTAGGTACATGCCTTAAACAAAAAGAAAAGAACTATACAAACTTTGTTGAGTCCGAGGTTGCGATTTGGATGTTGGATTCACCTTCCAAAGCTTCAAGATAACTTATACATGCACACATAATAAACAAACCATACATTGAGCAATAATGCTCAATGGTACTTACATGATTCAAGTTAATATAATATAAACATTAACAATTGATGATAATGAGAACAACATATATTGCTTATCAACTAAATTAGGTTAATATTATACATTGAAGTGAGTATACATATTAATTGTTATGAACCATTCCTTATGCATTAATAGCATTCAAACCAAACATGAGATCAGCATATACTTGTATACCATAAATGTTATGCCATCCAATTTCCATAATTAGCTAACATCAATAACCCATTTGCATATCTCTTATTGGAGTCTATTGACTCATTTGCATTTGTCCCGGCCCCAGGGCTTGTTTTCCACTGATTCACATATTAGTTTTCATGTCTTTTCTATCATAAACCACACATGTATACACAACATACCAATTCCATCATTATTTCGTAGCTCTTATTCTGCGTTAGTCATCATGGGTTGCTTGGCAATGATGACTTTTGTTATATACTTATTTTACCATCTCGGGTGGTTCGGCAATGACGGTTCATACAATACAAACATATTACCATATCGGGTGGCCCAACAACAATGGTTTGCATTATTTCAGTGTTCTACCATACCAGATAGCCCAACAATGATGGTATCCATTACCTAAACATTCTACCAACCTAGATGGCCTATCAATGATAAAATCCATTACCTAAACATTCTACCACCTTGGATGACTCGACAACGGTGGTTTTCAACCTAAGGCATGCCAACTAATTCGACGGTACTCCAGACCGTTATTAGGGTAGCACTAAATCAATATTCATTGTAACCACATATCACATTTCAATTATCATCAATTCATTTCGTACATCACATATAATTTAGCAAATCATTTCGTAATCGTTTTACTATACTTGAATCAATTCACAAATCGACATTCAATGCCGTCATACAATTTAATTTAATTTACTATTATGATATTTAATATCAATCACACCAATTCAATTCATACTATCATTATATAATCACCTCAATATTCAGTTGTATAATTTACGAGTACATGCAAACAATTAAATCGATCTTAAATGATAAGAGTACAAATCGGGATCTCACGTCACTCATTGATAGTTCTTGCTTTTCCTTTCCCTCTCAATGACTCAATGTCAACTTTAGCTCAACGTTAACGTTAGTTACGTATAGTCACAAGACATATATTAATATAAATTTCCAACCAGACCACAATCAAATATAATGTTAAGCATATACTAGTATTAAAGCTTTCGATCTAAAGCTTCATATTAAAATCTGATTTCACATTTATTCATTAAGGACCTTATTCTTTCTATTCCTATCACAATTTCATAACAGGTTTGCATTTAATTTAATTTTGCCCTTAATGTAACAAAGCTAACAATCAAGCTTGTGAAGCTTTACAATTTAGTCTTTTTTTATAATCTAAGCTTAATTTATATCAAATTCATACCTAATTTATCCAAATCTCAAAAATCAAACCTTATCAAAATTTCATTAATTAAACAAATTGGTACATGGGCTAGCTAAATCAAGCTCCTATGATTCAAATTCCATAAAAATCAAAGAAATATTTTTAGGGACTTATTTGTAATTGATAGTCAACTTTTAAACAAAGCTATGGAGGACGACAAGAAATTGAAGAAGATGATGGCTTTTTTCATCTTTTCCCTCTAGTTTTACTTATATAGTTAAATAATTATAATTAAACTTAATAAATTAAGTTAATCATATTTAATTAAACATTATTCTTTAACTAATTTAATCTAATTGCATTCAACATCACATCCCACTATCATCTATTTAAAAATGGTCTATTATCAGTTTTAGTCTTTTAGATAATTATTATCTAAGTCCCCATGCCTTTTCCTAATTAAAAACCTATAACGATCAAACTTTTACAATTTAGTCCATAGGACTTTATTAACCACATTTTCGACTAAATTGCTTAACCAAATTTTAATATATCTAAATAGTAACTAATAAATATCCTTATTTATATTTATGGGCTTAGTTTATGGAAACGAGATTCTGAAATCGTATTTTTCGATACCACTGAAAACCTGATCGTTATATTAGAATTTTGTAGACAAGATACACTTGCAACCTTTCAAAAGTGCATGGGTCAAATTAATATAAAATAAAAAGTATATTAATGACTATAGAACTCAAGAGAAGTAAAGTGTTGTGAGAATCACTAGAAAGTAAAAGGTTTTAAGAAAATGAAGTTTCATAACCAACTTAGCTCAACTAATTGAATTGAGTATTGATTCTAATAGAGTACTCGTTATTATTACAAAATAGATCATTTGTATATAATAGAAAGAGGCAATAGGTTAGATTCATAAAATATGCATAGAAGTAAATAACATGCAAAGTAAATAGCTTGAAAGTAAAATGAAATCAAGAGCAATAAGTTAGTGGTTAAAGAGTTGCATTAGTTAACAAGATTAAACAATCAATATACTTAATCCATGCTACTTATGATTTTGGTAGTCCAAATTAACACCTAGAGCTCTCTTGAGTTTAATTAGGCTCTAAACTAGATTTGAGTTAATTAACAAATTCACATCCTAATTGTAGCTTACGCATGATCGACTAGGTATTGTTGACCTTTTGGTTCATAAAGATTCTCCAAATCTTGAATATCATTCATATACTTAGAATAGAAATTCCTTGAATGCTTTAAGGTCTCATTTGCCTACAAGCTATTGAAGAGAAAAAGAATAGCAAAATAAAAATTAACTAATAATAAACTAATTACAAGAAACGAAAGAAGAAGGAAAGTAAAAATAACATCCCTTACTCGATACGAAAGCCGGATCGAATAAGGAATGCCACATTAGACATTGAAGTGTCCTGAATGATTCAATCACACAATCAAAATATATTTAATCTCATGATACCAAACAAGCAAATAATTATTTCAAGCAACCACATATGATTACAAACAAAAATCGAGCTCAAACAACATAAGCATGAGTTGTGTCTTAGCCTCCGATCTTGCAACTGTCTTAGTAGTCCTCCTCTTACCACTCGCAACAATTAAAGATTTGATCTCTAAGCCTGAGTAGCACTAGAAAAAAAGATCAATCTTTAGCAAAATGATCCATAAACCCACATTTGACACAAGCTCGAACCTTCCTCCAGCACTCCCTTACGACCATAATGGGTGTTTTAAGAAACAATTCACATCAGTTTTCAACATTATTTTTATTGTTTTAAGAAACAATTCACATTAGAATTTGAATTCACCATTATAAAATAAAATTTTCTATTGGAATAATGCTCTTAAGAAAAGTTGACATCAACATTCTAAATGAAATATTTAAAAATATTAATTATTTAGACAACTAATTATATTATAAAAGTAGAGGATCAAATTATGTCAAAAATTAAAGTATATAGATTAAATCATGAATTTCAACATAGTATACAAGCAAAATTGAAAGTTATTTATAAAATAATAATAAACAATGCAAACTTAAAAGAAATGAGAAGCCACATATCAATCTCTAAGAACTTAAGGTATTCAAAAATATATAACCACATAACATTTCAATAAAAAAAGTTAATGATATTTACTATTTAGACTAATTAATAACATTAAAAAAATTTAGGGACCAAATTATGTTAGAAATTAAACTGTAGAGATTAAATCTCAAATTTATGCATAATAGAAAGACCAAAATTGAAATTTAACTATTTCTAAAATGTAAGAAAAAAAAAAGGGGAAAAAAAGAAAGAGAGAACAAAGGAGGACACATGGGAAATGGACAACAACATGGACACTACTTTTATACATAGGTGCAAGCATGGTTTCTAGTTCGCACTTCACGTTAGGTTAATTATTTGTTTGTGTCAAAATTATAGAGTAAAAATTTGATAATTAAGATATGCTTTCTGTCCCTATACATTTCGTACAATTGGAATTTAGTTACATAATTTTATTTCCAGTCTTTTAATCCCTTTATTTTTTGAATTTGAAAATTTAGATTCATTTGTCACCATTGCCATATTAGTAGTCATGTAAGAAAAAAATGATGTCGAAAATATTGGTTATGATTTCTTTTCCTAAAAATACTCATTCAAACTTGTCACGATAAAAAAAAGTTAACTTGTTGGAATAGTGTTCTTAAGAAAGAATGATGTCAGCATTTTGAATGAAATAGCTAATAATAATAACTATTTAGACTAACTAATGACTATAAAATTAGGGCATAATGAATTTTTTGATCCTCCAACTTTACAAAAAAAAAATCATTTTAGCCATTCATTTAAATTTTCACCTTTTTTAGCTCTTGAACTTACATTGTTTGTCAAATAACCCCAAAATGAATGAAAAAACTAACGTTTGTTAACTTTGCTGACGTGATATACACGTGGATTGCCATGTATATGTCACATTAATAATTAATTAATTTTAAAAAAATATTTTTTATACTTTTTTAATAATTTTAATAATTTTTTATTTTTAAAATATTTTTATTTTTTTAGCTCATTAAAATTTTAAATTTTAATTAATTGCTGACATGACATCCACGTGACGTCAACAAAGTTAATAAACATTAATTTTTCTATTCATTTTGGAGTGATTTGACAAACAACGCAAGTTTAAAGGCTAAAAAGGTGAGAAATTAAATAAAGGGTTAAAATAATTTTTTTCCGTAAAGTTGGAGAGCTAAATAAATCATTATACCTAAATTAGAGGACCAATTTATGTCAGAAACTAAAAGATAAGATTAAATCTCAAGTTTCAACCTAGCCTAGAGGCCAAAACTAAATTTGATCATTATTTTTAATATATATTAAAAAAACCAACATAAATCTAAAAGAAATAGGAAATGATATGTCAATCTCTAAGATTTACATTTAAATTATACATAATTATGTAATATTTTAATTGAAAATTAATGACTTTAACTATTTTAATTAATTAATAACATTATAAAAATATAATAATAAAATTATATTAAAAATTAAATTTTAAATTTATTCAAATAGAAGGATGAAAATAGAGATAACCCTTCCTTTTGTATATATTCATGTAAATATATAAAATATGGAAGCCGCCGACAATTATTACTGAGAAGCTTCATAAACTTTCTTAAAACCATATTTTGATGTCATAAGAAATCATATTTAAAAAGATTTTTTTAATCATATTGTTGTAATGAATATTAATAATTTGTAGTAGGTGGCTGTTAGAAATAGAGGGACTTAAGACTGAGTTACTGACAATTATAAAGTACAATAAAGTTGTTCAAACTATAAATGCAGTGAATCAATCATCTACCAAGTCACCAGCATATTTGGGCCAAATTAAGTGTGAAAAGGAAGTACCCAAAATTCATTCAATGCAGGAATTCATCATCACAAAATTAGCTACAATGAATTTATGTGGTTTGAAAATGTTCCTCAAAGAGAGCGTACAATAAAAGTTTGTAGTATGAAATTATATTTAATTAATTTAATGCAATTTATATAATTAAAAGAAAAGAAAAGAAAAAGGTTGGATGGCAGTGAGAGATTGGCAACTGTTTCAATCCGTAGTGATAGTGGAAACTTTGGGTAAGTCTTAAGAAGACGAAAAGGATACAGGCCCACAAATAAATGGATTCCATTCCACTCTCTTGGGTAAGAACCTGACGACCAATTATTGGTTTGTACAATGTTGCAGACCAGGTGATTTTCTTAAGGATTAGTTCACACCAAAATTTGTGGCTCATAAAAATATTAATTAATTATAAAAATGGGGTAGGGACAAATTATTTATAAAAATAGTTATTTATTATTGTTTTCGTCTGTCTGACATATCAATAATACCATTTTCTTTTTTCAATCAATCATTAGCTAATTATTAGTCTTTAAAAAATATTTTTTTATTAATGTCGTCACTATATCAAACTACATCCGTATATTTTTATCAAAATAGTCGTGCAAATATAGGTATATCTAGTTTAAAAAAAAAATTAGTGTTGCAATCGGTGTGTTAGGTAGCATTGAGAATTTTTTTTTTTAAGTTGTTAGGAAAAAAAGATTGAGAAGAAAAAAAATATTTTTTTAATTGGTATTGCTGGTGTGTCAAGCAGCACAGATGGTAATTTAAAAAGGCATAAACGTTTATGGGTTTTTTGGTTTAAGCCTTTAACATTTTTTTATTGACACCCTCAATGTTACGATTTTTTTAGAAATCAATCCAATTTTAACGGTAAACATGAGTTGACCATCAATCAAACGGCAGGTCAACGAAAAAGCTTATATGGCATGCCACATAAGCACGATATCATAGATGACATCATAAAAAAATTCATTTTTTTCATCTTCTTTCTTCTTATTTCTTTCTCTCTTCCCCTTTAACTGTTGTTACAATAAAACATTTTTTTTCTCAACGCTTTATCAAATTTTCTCTCTTTCCAAACACATCTTTAGTTTTTAGTTTTTAGTTTTTTTATCTCTTGTCAGATTTCCTCAACACCTCCATGAGTTATTAGTTTTTTCTAATCAACACATCTTTGTTAATAAAATGACATATAACAAACATCCAAAAAGGCATGCAAACTAATGAAATTCATTAGAACGTAATGTAAATGCATATATATATATATTTATATGCACACCACCATTTTCTTCAGTTTTCTCACCAACTAAACAAAATAAAACGAATCCATACAACAAAAAGAAGCTAACTTTCTAGTTTTTAACAAAAACCCAATAAATCCCACATCCCATTTTATACTAATTTAGTTAGATCTACCAACTTTAACCTCCAAATTCAGTTTTTAAACCTTCCATAATCCTATTTGTTTCTTGAGAAAAAAATAGAGAAAGAAAGAAAAAGATCAAAGTTCTAGGAATTACCATAATCATCTTCAACATGAAAATTAAAGGTATGGTTATCACAATTGTAAGTAAACTTGTTGTTGGAAGAAGTTAGTTTCTACAAACACTAAGTTGCGATTGCTGGGAAATTCCTAGTGAACTCAGTGTACTCAGCCAAGGTTGTTGTTCCTCGAGCAACGAAGCTGTAAATAAATGCTTCCTGACTCATTCTTTTTCTCTCTTGAACTAAACTGAGTTAGCTCACAAGTTAGTCACATAGACAAAATAGAGAAAGACAAATGAGCTTTGCTTGATTTACTACTTCGAAGTTAATGTCTCCTTTTTCATGTTTTTAAGACAGAGTCTGCCATTTCTTTATTTGTTTCAAAAACAATTTTGTCTGAGTTTAATCTTCTTTTGTAATTTATTAATTTCTGTTCTTTATTTTTTGAAATATGTATTTTCAATCCGAATTTGAGTGTTTGGAAAGAGAGAAAATCTAGGAAAGCATTGAGAAAAAAATGTTTTATTGTAACAATAATTAGAAGGGAAGAGAGAAGAAGAAAGAAGATGGAAAAAAATTAAAATTTTTTTGATGATGTCATCTATGACATCGTGCTTATGTGGCATGCCACATAAGCTATTTCGTTGACCTACCGTTTTGTTGACGGTCAACTCACGTTTACTATTAAAATAGGGCTAATTTTTGAAAAAATTGTAACATTAAGGGTGTCAATAAAAAAATGTTAAGGGCTCAAACCCAAAAACCCATAAATGTTAAGGGTATTTTATGTAATTATGTCATTTAAAAAAACCAAATGTCAGAAAAAAAAAAAAGAAAGAATTGAGACGTAAAAACATATTTTTTTTCTAATGAGTGATGCCAATGTGTAAGGTAGCAATGGTGTTTTTTTTTTTTTAAAAAAGTCAAGGGAAAAAATTTAATTTATTAGTAGTGCCACTAACGTGCCAAGCGGAACTTATGGTCCTGTGTTGCTATCAGGCAGCACCACCCAGTATATATGCCGCATCCTTGGCCAAAAGTTGTTTCTGTTGAAGTTTTTAATTTCTGTCGAAGTTAAGGAAAAAAAAATAAAGTTTTGTGTTTAGTAGAATGGGAGAAAATAGGAAAAAATGAAGAAGAAATATTTGTGTTTTAGACTTCAAAAATCAAGTTTAAGTTTATAAGATTAGTTTGTAATTATTTACATGTAATTATTTTTTTAATAGGTGCTACTATTTTTTAAATAAAAGCTATTTTTTTTATTTTTAATGTATTTTACAGATTTAGTATCGAAGATGAATAACCAATCCTTCGTATATGTTTATTTCGAGGGGTAATTTTACAAACAACAGTTGATTATATATTTGAATGTGTAATAGCCCGTTTTTCAGTTGTGCTGAGAACGGTGGTTTTGAAACCTCATTTTTTAATGATCAAGTCAGTAACTGTTATTATTTAATATTTACGAGTTTATTTTAGTTTAATATTGAGTTTTGGTATAATAATTTTGTTGAATTAATAGTTAATTTTGTATAAAGATTAAATCGCAAAGCGATAAAAGTTAATTACAATTGATAAGCGCTAAAGGGCTTATTTAGTAATTAGACCTTTTGTTATTAAGTGGACGGTTTAGTGAAGTTATAAGTTATAATTTATATTAAATTTATAATTAAAAAGTATAATATGTTATGAATATCTTATTAACTGGATATCCATCATGATCAATATAAAGTTTTAATGTGCTTTAAATTCTAATAATTATTAGAATTAGATCTTTACTTCTTTTATACTTATTATACCTATAAATAGAGACTACGGTGAAGCATTGTAATCATCCATTTTGATAAATAAAATGCATTCTCTATTGCTTTCATATTTTCTTTGTTTTTATTCTCTCTATATCTTTTATTTTATAACACGTTATCAACACGATAATTATTTTTTTTTTCAAAATCTTTCGAAGTTGTCCTACAAATCAAATTCCTTTTCATATTAAACTTCCACCCTTACAACTTCATCTTCAGGATGTTGAAAGATTCAATCTCAGAATGGATGCTCGTGATAATAGTCAAGGTGATGTTAAACATCTTCAGGTATATTTTATTATGTTTTATTTATTATATCATTTTTATTATAATTGGAGAACAATTATGACAACATGAATGGATAGATTCTGATTTAAGATCCACGCATATTTGCGATGGTGATTATGAAATAAAAAATCAATAGAGGCGTTTAGAAGTCTGCCCTACCCGATTTGTTACATTCTATGAAGTGAATGCAAACATAAAGAAAATAAAAGATATAATTATGGACCACTAAAAGTCAGAATATATTAATAAATATGAGAACAATAAGAGTTCTCAAGATAACTCTTAAAAGGTAAAGATAACTTATATTATCAATGTGATATGAAATATTATTGGCCATGCCCAAATATTTTGTTTTTGTTAATATTCATTAAAAAGGGATATGAAAATGTAGTAATGAATTCTATCGTTACAGAGAGAAAATATTTATCTTATTTGCTATTGAAACAAACAAATATTATTCCAATAATTGATAGTACAAAATTAGTTGAAAGCTCTAGAAGAGCTAATATATCAATATCTAAAAAGCACAAAATTTATGATGTTAATGCATTACTTTTAAAAGATATTTATAATGGATTTTATATTGAGATTGTAAATGAGGAAAATATTATATTTCATATAAATAAAAAGAGAGGATTTGGTTATTAATTTATATTTATTTTATAATCTTTGTGATCTTCTTTTGTCATCATCCTCATTAAAAGATTGAAAGTAAAATATTTGACTGTGAAAGATCTATTTATGAGCAATGAAATATGATAATTCTATCTAAAACTCGTTATGGTTGGATGCACCTGAAGTTGCAAAAGTTTTTTAATATTTGAAGATTTTGGCATATTCCTTGAAGCGAATATTGCATATAATTGTTTGGAAATTATATTTATTTTGTTGACTTTATGGCATTATAATCTTCACATTGATTTAGACATTTCCAGTAGTGAATGTCACAATAGCACTTATATGTGGATACAAGTAAAAGGAATGGTAGTAAAATGATTAATTTGTTACAATTTAGTACAATTGAAATACATGTTAAAGTAAATTAGAAGTTTACTAATACAAATGCATTTACTACTTGGCGTGACCAGTTAAACTATCCTGGATCATATATGATATGAAAATCAATTAAGAATTCTTATGGACATTCATTAAAGAACTAGAAGATTCTTTAATTTAAAAGAATTCTCATTTATTGCAAAAATTGATTATTAGAAACTCACTAGCTAAAGTTGAGATGTAATGTCTTGCATTTCTGAAATGAATATGGGCATATTCATCCACCATGTGGATGGTTTTGATATTATATTATTTTGGTAAATGCATCTAGAAAAAAAATCACATGCGTTATCAACTCGCAACCTGTTGTTTGTGAGATTGCTTGTTTAAATAATTAATTTCAGATAATGTAATTAAAATAATTCATCTTGCTAATGTTATTGAGTTTACATCCTAAGTTTTCAATGATTATTGCATGTCAATTGGGATAAAAGTTGAACATTATGTAGCTCATGTTCACACATAAAATGGTTTAGCTGAATTGTTTATCCAATGCCTCCAACTAATAGCTAAATCGTTACTTATGAGAACAAAACTTTCTATTTCAGCATGAGATTGTGTTAATTTACATGTTGTACGCATCAAGCCAATAAATTATAAATACACCCCATTATAATTGATTTTTTGTCAAGAGCCAAATATTTCTCATCTTACAATTTTTGAATGTGCGGTATACGTTCCAATTACTCCACCACAACGCATAAAGATGAGTGAATCCTCAAAGAAAGTTTGGAATGTATATTAATTACAAGTTTTTTTATATTATTAGATGTTTTGAATGTATTTGATATTCAATTAAGACATGATTTGTGATTACAATTTTGATTCGATAATTTTCCCGAAATTAGGGGGAGAGAAATAATAACTTGTAATGAGTTTGGGGGAGAATAATTTGAACCAGAAGTTCAATAAAGATAACTTATTACAAGTTAACTGTTAGATGTATTTACAAACTTAATGAGAATAACCAAGTGTTATATACCATCTAATATTTTAATTTGAATCAAAATCCCAGTAGGACAATCAGTTATAATAAATAATAGATTGATCGGTTCCAAAGATGAAAATTCTTCTAGATGGTCATATAGTGAAGGCGGGTGCTCTAGAAGAGACCCAAGACATAACTAATAAGTAAAACTCTAGAAGAGATTCAGGTACCTGAAACTAAATTTTAAAATAATGAAAATAAGAGATCTCGATAAGTTATGTCAATTCGAGAAAATGTGGAACCGAATAATAAAAGTGGTCGACAATGATTTTGCATGCATTATTATTATTATTGAAATAAGGAAATAAAAGGAGAATCTTGAATAAATCTATTGAGAAATACAGATATGGAATAAATTGATCAAAATAGAAAACGCAACTCAAGTACAATTAAATTCGTGGAGTTTTTGGACCAATAGTCCAAATATCTAAAGGTATAAAGCCAGTAAGGGTGCAATTGAAGTAGTTTTCCAAAAGTGGAATATGAATTTTTTTGCTAAGTTCTGACATTGATTATGAAAAGATATAATATTCTTTTGTGGTGGATGTAATAGCCTTTAGATATATTATTACAACCTTTTATGAATCACTATATAGTAAAGTTTATATTAAAATCCTTGAAGGATTTAGGATGTTAGAAGCATATTGAAATTCTCGAGAAATTGTTTATTTATATGAATTGAAATAATTTAAACATATGAGGTAAATTTGACTTAGTGAATAATAGTTAAAGGAGGATCATAAAATGGTCTAAAATACTTATTTGTGTTTTTATAAAAGAATCATGATTAAAGTTTGTTATGATTATTGTTGAATCTTCGGAAGAGATCAAATATATTTCCCTAAATTTTCCTCACTTATGACTTTTAAAAGAATGGTAATATAAATGCTTAACAAATATATTCAAATAGTCATTTGAAAAACTAGTATTCAAGATTGAATATGTAGAATATGAGAAAATATGTGATGTTTTCATAAGGGGGAGTAAATACACGTTGCACTCTTTTTCCCTTAATCAAGGTTTTGTCCCATTGAGTTTTCCTGGTAAAGTTTTTAATGAGGCAGCATATTATGCGTATTATAGATTGTGTATTCTTTTTCCTTCATTTAGTTTTTATCCCACAGAGTTTTTCCTAATAAGGTTTTAACGATGCACATTATCTACCAATGGACACTCAATGGGGAGTGTTATGAATATCTTATTAAATGGATGTCTATCATGATTAAGATAAAGTTTTAGTGTACTTTACATTCTAATAGTTATTAGAATTAGATCTTTACTTCTTTTATACTTCTTATGCCTATAAATAGAGACTCTGATGAAGTATTGTAATCATCCTTTTTGATCAATAAAGTACATTCTTTATTGCTTTCATATTTTCTTTGTTCTTTAGTCTCTCCATATCTCTTATTTTATAACATAATAATAATAATAACAATAATAAACAAAAGGGGTGGTCTATGGAAAGAGAAAAACAAAGTCTTTTTAAACCCATTCCACCGAATTTTCATGAAGCTCAACGAAGAAGAATAATAATTTTAGGGTTTGGATTTTAGTCCTTCAATTTAGTAAGCTATTCAAGTCTCTCTCTTTTTTTGTAATTTTTATATTTTTGAGATTTTAGGAGCTTAATTTAGCTAGCCCAGAGATTAATTTGTGAAACTGTTAAAGTATCTAAAAGTTACCATTGTTGAATCTTGAAGGTTTAGATATGAAAAATTACTAATTTTTAAAGTAAAAAATTGTTAGCAACATATGGAGTAAAGTGCAAAAAATTTGAAATTAGCATGAAATTTCTATAATTGTAAACATTAGAAGGTCGTAGAAGGATGAAATTGAGATCGTTTTTGAAATCGAAGTTTAAATTTGAAAGTTATGATATTTTTTATTTTAGGGACTAAAATGAATAAAATGCAAAATTTTAGGAAATTTTTATAAAGTGAACATTCATTGTTTGCTTTAATTCGTTCTTGGTTAAGGTTGAGTTTTAATTTTAGTTTCGTTCCATAGTTTATTTAGTGCTCAATTGGTTTTCTTTTTAGGTGAGGGGGTTTTAAATCAATATTCTTTACCGATGTAATCATCATGTTGTTTGCTGTTCTGGTGTGGGTAAGTATTTAAATGCTGTTTTAGGACTATTTCTTTAAGAAAAAAGGGTATCTTTGAGTAAGATTTCAGGATTTAATTGCGTTATAGTCTGTTCATTTAAACGTTATATGTAAGATTCAGATTGCAATAGTTGGGTGAATGATAAATTCTACTATTAGGTATGTGAAACTAACCCAAAACCTCGCTCAAAACTCGAGAAAATTACGAAACAGGGATTATTTTCGACACTGCCCTTCGTCACACGACTGTATAGAACACATTACCGTATGTGATTACACATTACTGTAAGCCTTTAAAAGCAAAAAATTAGGTACGCCATTCGTAAATAAGCTTTGAAAGCATGTTATGTGGGATCTCTATGTATATGTTATATATTATGTAATGTTTTGTAAACATATGTTTAGACATGCATGTTACGTAAGCTTTTTTATATGTATTTGTATATGTTAGCATGTTCGTATATATGATCTGTAGTGAGTTTGATATGTTGAAGGAAGTGCACATAAGGCAATTTCACTGCAATTATGCCGTCTAGACCACAATTTTTCTGTCTGGTAGCTCAATTGCATATTTATGCGTGACACATCGCCACATATCGGTGTGATTGGATGATGGACTCTACTAGTCCTAATTGGTGTGATTGGTTGGTCGGAGATGGTGTGTAGCAGATAGGGTAGAATATTCTGTGATATGTTCCGATATGATATATGTTATGTCTTGATATGAAATATGATATGCTCCGATGAGGGATGTGATAACCTCTGATATGTTATATGATACATGATAAGAAATTTCGATCTGATACAAAATCTATACATTTTTTTATGTTATGTGGGTTAAACTACACATTGGCGTAAAGCCAATGCATTTGTATGTTTTTTTTTAGGTGATCCTCAAGATTAGGATTGGACGGCGACTTTGGAACTCGGTTTTCACGTTATTGGATTGCACAATGAGTTTTAGTATGTTTTGGACTTTTCTTTGGACATTTCGAACTTTCGGATACTTTAATTTTTGTTTGAGGACTTTTAAATTTATTTTGGCATTTGCTTTTTTAGACTTAAATTTATTTTGAGGATTTTAATTTAAGACTAAACGACATAACTAACAAACGTTTAAATTTTTATAAGACTATGTCACTACAACGTTGTTTTTCATTGCAAAATTTTTCTTTGGTTAAAACATTACATTATTTTACTCGCAAAAGGATTAAATAAATCGGTTATGTTTAGTAAAAGAAAAATTAAATGCAGTTTTCATCAAATTACACACGGGCTTTGGAATTGAAATGCTTGTTTTCAGTAAGTTATTCAAACTGGTTTTTCCCAAAATTGAAAGTAGATTTTCACCAAATTGCGTGCTATACAATCCGACCATAATGTTTAGGATGGGTTTGAGGTGTTACATTTGGTGGTATCAGAGCCAGGTAGAAAAAATCAGGTTGTATATTTGGTTCCAAAATGTTTTAGAATATAAACTTTTGATTTAAATTGGAATTTTACTAAAATGGCCTTTGAATTTTTAGAAAGTGAAACCGAAACTCCTGCGCCGATCCAAGTAAGACTCTAAACTTTAGTTATGCTTTAGATATACTTTTGCATATAACATTTTAGTATAACTAATTGCCTTAGAGACTGTAGTTGTAACACCTTTAACCCTTATCCGTTGCCAGAACAGAGTTATAGAGCATTACTGGACTTTTTAGATAAAAAATAAACACTACATATCATTTAATATGCATATCATAATTAATCATATTGTCCCTTTTATAAGTTCTCGAGGCCCAAAATATGTATTAGAAACAAATCGAGACTAAACCGAGTACTCAAAATTTTTCTAAAAATATAAAAAAATTTTCAAAAAAATAGGGGATACACTCCTGTGTGGCCAAGCCGTGTGGCTTACACTACCAAGAGACACACTAATGTCTTAAGCCGTGTCCAAAATTAGGTGCTCATTGACTTATGTCACATGGTCAAGCCACATGTCCGTGTGCTAGGCCGTGTGAGCATACTGATTTACAATATTAAGGTGCAGGGTTCACATGATCAAGTCACATGCCTGTGGGCTAGGCCGTGTGCCACACACAGTTGAGACATACGCCCGTGTCTCTGCACGTGTAAAAATACTTGAGCATGTGTTAGCCCTGTGGACTCAGAATGAACCTTAAACATCAAGTTTACCATTCCTTGCAATCTTGAATACCAAGCAACTCAAATACCATTCGTTCAACCAAATCAAAACATATAAAAATAATCAACTTAAATGCCTATCCGATGTTCCCTCATGGATTCCACATTTATATTATCTAAAACATATCATCAAAACATCAATTTAATCCATGTTATAAGCATACCAATTTCAATCAAATTTTACCTAAATCATGAACACTTAAATATCAATTTAACATACCATATTAAAGCTTCAAACACAAATACATGCTTATAGATATATATCAACCAACATTAAAATTATAATCTTATTTACAACTAAACCACAAAATAGTTAACATTTAGACACCCTAGGTATATGCCGACACAAAATAGATATACATCACCAAGTTTGAGATCGGGATAATTAATGGATGCTGAATCGGTGATTACACTTAAGTACCTAACTTGCGCACGGAAAACAAAACTGTACACTGAGCATAAATTCAATGGTATTTTTATAATCCGAATATTTAAAAGCAAAATTAATATAACATGCACAGTTAATAATACAATAACAATAGCCATTCAATTAATTAGTTCATAACAAATCATTCATAACATATTCAATTCTCATCATTTGCTATCTCAAATAGCTTTTCACAATATGATAAACAATCCATGTGTCTCATATTCATTTCACATTCAATGTTTTCCAATACCAATCATAGTATTATTTCATAGAATTACCCTTATTAACATGACTCGGACTCGGACGAATACACGGATCCAACCAAAACACACTAGTTTGGTACCTAGTACCTCATCAGATAATTCGAAGTAATAAGTTGACACCTAGTGTCTCATCGGTTAAACTGAAGTGAATTGGCACCCAGTGCCTCATCGAATTAATCCGAAGTAATAGAATGACACCCAATGTCTCATTGACTCGAAGTTGAAGAAATTTCTGAACTATTCCAATCCTGTGGCATGCCATCTATATCCGACTTAG
Organism: Gossypium arboreum; assembly: GCF_025698485.1. NCBI lineage: Eukaryota > Viridiplantae > Streptophyta > Magnoliopsida > Malvales > Malvaceae > Gossypium > Gossypium arboreum. Next base: position 13,050,300 of record NC_069081.1, read on the forward strand.
CCCGATACAATTAATAGGGTTTTCAATTTCACAATTCAATAACAATCAATATCAAATATCAATTTTCCATATAATCACATGTACAATGAATTCAATTCAATTCAATATCAAAATGTCATAACTCACCTCAACTACTTACCATAAACACTAAATCAAATCACAACAATTAATAATTAGATTCGGATTATAGAAATACAAACAAGAATTTTCGAGTTATTCCTCGTTGACTTTATCTTTTCCCTTCTTAGTCGAGATTTCCGGCATAATGTTAGCTACGAAATTAAAACAATTAAAATTCATCAATACAATACAATTCAATTTCACATTGAATATTTTAATTTTTATTCAACATTTTCCTAAATTCAAATTTAGTCCCTAAACCGAGACTAACTTTATTTCATCACAATTAATTCTATATTTTCATTCAATTCCCACTTTAAACTAGATTTAACTCTCTAATTTCACTTAAATCCCTAAATTTCAAAATTTTCACAATTTAGTCCCTAATACTCAAAATTTACAATTTATTCTACAATTCAATTCCTTTTCATTTCTAACTTAAAAATCTATCAATTTTGTCCCTAATACTCTAACTATTCAACATAGAAAACATTTAAAAACTTAATAATTTCTAAAATTTTGACATAGGTTAGGTAGTATTTAATACCGAGATTCTAAAAACATAAAAATTATAAGAAAATTGACTAAATTGACTAACCAGTTGAGCTTTGAACCCTTAAAAACCCTAGCTTTCTCTTTTTCTTTTCTTTCCTTTTTCCTTCTGTTTCGTTTTCGATTCTCTTTCTTTTTTTCTATTCATTTTATTAATATAATATAATATAATATAATATAATATACTTAACATTTAAGTTTTAATAATATTATAATACATATATTTTACACATGTTTTAATTTTTATGCCACCTCAATTATGACCATTGGAAAATTGCTTCTTTAGTCCTTTTACTTTTTCTTTAATCTATAATTAAACTTTCACTCTTTATGCAATTTAGTCCTTATACCTAATTACTCTTAATTTATGCAAATTCACCTAAACAAAACCTAATTAACTACAAATATTTACGAGTTCGTTTTATGAAAATAGAAACCTAAAAATTCACTTTCTGATACCCGTAACTATCAGGTCATTACAGTAGTGCAATAACACACTCTCTAAATACTGATAAGTACTTTCAATAAGATTTTGAAATAACGATTTAAAAACTTAAATTGATGCATAAAACTTTGAAATTATAGATAAGATAATGAATACTCATAGATCTCAAGGACGTGGTACTCGTGGGCACGGTAATCACTGTCAAGGGCTCGAGTCGAGTCATCTTCAATGAGTAGTATGCCCTAATTGGATACGAGTGAAGCTGAACGAATTTCAACAGCTAAGACTGGGTCCAAGAGTCGGATCGCCGGGTAAGACGCACTGTCCCAAACAATGTTAAAGTTTAAAGAGGGTTGTTGGGACCCATACTTGATCTGGGAGCTGAGGGTCAAAAATGAGCGACTCTAGTCCAACGGAGCTGACTTGCTTAAGGGCTTCACTAGAATCACCTTGATTGTAGCTGAATACTAGTTAGAGGCTACAGAAAGGATAATTAATTATTTAGACTGCACCTCTAAGCAAAAACTGAAGGGTGTAGCATCTTTGCTTCGCGATGAGGCATATCAATGGTGGTTGACGATGGATAAGGGCATTCAGCCTGAGAAGCTAACATAAGATTACTTTTGAGGTGCTTTCCACAATAAGTATGTGGGGGTAAGCTATGTTGAGGCCCGTAGATGCAAGTTTATGGGGCTAACTCAATGGGATAGACCAGTGGTCGAGTTATTGAGATTGAGTAGGTATGCTCATAGTTTGGTGGACATTGACTACGACAAGAGTATCCGTTTTAATGAGGGTCTGAGGTACAACCTTAGAATTTTGATAGCTTCTCAGAGAGAGTAGGTCTTTGTAGTATTAGTCGACAATGAAAAAATTGTGGAAGAAGTTAAGCGTACTGAGCGCAAGAAGAGGGAAAGAGGGAAGAATTAGAATAAGAATAAAAGGGATTGGGGCCCTTTCAATTCTTCGTAATGACTTATACAATGAGCCAGATATGGGGGATATAACACCCCAAACTCAGCCTAGACGTTATGATCGAATCTGGAGGTGTCACAGGGAATGGGTTTGAAAGCGAATTTCAAACGTTAAAACCACTTACGTTTCTTTCAGACTCCTATTTGTTTGTATCCAAATTCAAAATGTTGTTCAATTACTTACTTTGCCTTTAAACGTGATTTTAAAGCAGAAGCTTTCGACAACTGTTCTATTTCAAAAATTTAGTTCGCAGTTTCAAAAAAACCTTTATTTGAGTACAAATTATGATTTTTTAGAGGAAAACATTTTGTTTAAACATGCAGTTTATCAACATATAAAACCGAATCCAGCAGTTATGAAACCCAAAAAGTCCAAAGAGTCCTAAAAGGTTACAACTCTCAGAATAAAAACAAAATCATATTTAAACCACAAATTAAAATCTTTAACAAGATTACGACCACGTGGTCACCACTGAGTCTTTGCTGCACCGATCCGCTTAGGTCTGTGGATTACCTGAACAGAACAGACAACAAATGTGAGTTTATGTAAACTCAGTGTACAACCCACAAAATTAAGTATACAAGCACACAGATTTAGATACACGATCGAAGCGTAAAGCAGTTTGATTGAGAATCGGATCTAGATTGATTCTGAATCTGAGATATGCATAAGTCCTACCCCCATCTTTTACACATCATCTCCGACCATCCCATCACACCACGTGGGGTTTAAAATACCCACCCATCCATACACACCACGTTGTGCCTTTAAGACACATATCAAAATATATATGCAGCCAAGCTGCCAGAATATAGGCGATTAACGCCGATCAGATAACTTCCTTCATACATATAAATCTCCACCCCTAATAACAAATACAGAAATCAGATGCAGATATAACAACCTCAACATGCTTTATACAGATAACAGATACACATACATCAATATATTCAAGCATATGTTTAGTATCCTACATAGATCAGTCTATCAGAATATTCTAGCATACAAACTGGGGTTTAGTTAGCTATTATCGACCCTATAGTAGGCCCACAGTCGATCAGAGTGACCCGTGTGACCCTAGAGAGAATTTCAGAATCATGGGTCTACATGCACGAATGGGCCCACACGCCCAGATTGACCTTTGCCCATGTGGCCCACATGACCTGGCCCAAAATCCACACACTCGTGTGACATGCCTCTGTGGCCCACACACCCAACTTGGCCATGTTCGTGTGGCTCACATGCAACACTCGAGCCACCACACGGCCTTGTCTCGCACACGATCATCCACATGGGTGATCACACGCTCGTGTGGCGTCTATAGTACAATTTTTCAGCTTTTGTTGAAACTCAAATTTTCGGGTTTTGGGAACATACCGGGTATCGGTTTGATGTTACAGCAAATACGAATCCTCCAGAACCTAAAAATTGACACATCAACACTCAAAATTAGACTTAACACACGATTAAACAGTAACTACGAAGCGGACAACAATTAAAACAAGTGTTCATCGCTTACCCTAACACCTCGACTGATTCTTAGACCATGATTCTGCGTGAGAGGAGTCCCATTCTACTTGATTTCTTGCTGGAAAAATAGAAAATAAGGTACCAGTAAATAAGGAAATGAATACTTTTAACACTTACTAAAATTCCTCTTATCGAATACCCAAAGGAAAAGAAGAAGCAACCAACGGAATTGCCGACAGATCGAAAAAAATAAAAAGAAGAATCAAAAGCAAAATGAAAATACCAGATTTGGGGAGAGAGAATTTTTTTGAAAAAAAACAATAGATAAAAAATGAAAATATCCTCAAATCCCTAATTTTACTCTCACTAACCCACTAACTCATAACTCCCTCAGAAATCCAACTCTACTGAAACTCTTTAATAGATATTCGAGTAAAAGTTGACACTCTCGCTAACACAGAGATTCAAACACAGAACCTCCAAGACATCAACCCTCTTACCACTCAAACGAGTAGGCTCATTCTGATATGAATTCACAGGCAATTAAATAAAAGTCCATTGATCAGAGATAAGGCTTTGATTAAAAAAAAAAAAACCAAAATTTTCCAAAGGTGAAACTTAAACCTAAGACCTCTCACACATACCTAGAACACTTAACCAATGAAGCAGATACACAGTTGTGTCAAAATTATACTGAATCAAAAATAAGAAAATTAGGGCATTACAGGGGACCTCAGAAGATGAAGTTAGTCACTAGAGTTGAGCCTGTTGCTACAGTTGTGCAGGCACCGATTTGTGGATTCTGCAATAAACACTATCTGAGCTAGTGTTGGAGAAGGATTAGAGCATGTTATAGATGTTGGTTCATTGAGCATAAGATTAGTGAGTGCCCCCGTATGGTTAAGCTGATATGAGCTCTGGTTTAGGGTCAGATTCAAACTTAGATGGTTATTCAATAGCCTACTAGGGGCCATGGTTAGATAAGAGGGGGTAATGGAGAGGGACGTGGCCAGAGAGCAATGGGCAGAGGAGCGGGTTAGGTTGAGGCCAGGCAAACCAGCCTTGATTTATGCGGCAAGATGTTGTGAAGACAAGGATACGACCGACGTGATTGTCGGTGCATTCACTATACATTCTTTATCTTATTTTAATTTAATTAATTGTAGTTCTACGCACTCCTACATATCTAGTAGTGTATCGAGAAATCTGGGGATATTGGCTGAGGACACTAGTTGTGAACTTTCTGTGATTAGTCCTTTGGGTCAATATATTCGAGTTCGCTTGAGGTTTAGGGGTTTGTGGTTCTGATGGATTTGATAGAATTGTTGTTCAGAGATTTCAACCTGATTTTAGGTATAGATTGGTTGGTGGAGCAACGGGTTGGATTAGATTATGAATCTAAGATAGTGATCTTTAAGGTTGGAGATGATGTAGAGGTTGTGATGGTTAGCAAGCGTTGAGATTATCTATCTAATGTGATCTCTGCTGTAGTAGATGAAAAGCTAATTCGTAACGATTTTTATGCATATTTGGCATATGTACATGATACAAGTAATGTGGATTCAGTTGTGGAAAGGTTTTGTACTGTTAAGGATTTCTCTGACGTTTTTCCTGAGGAGTTGTCTAGATTACCTCCGTATAGGGAGGTAGAGTTCAAAATTGAGATTCTGCTAGGGACAGCTCCGGTGTCCATCACCCTATATCGTATGGCATCGAATAAGTTGAAATAATTATATTTGTATCTTCAAGAACTTATAGATAGAGGGTTCATTCGACCTAGTGTATCCCTGTGGGGAGTACCGATTTCCTTTGTTAAGAAAAAAATCAGTACTATGAGGATGTGTGAATTACCGTTAATTGAACAAATTGACGATAAAGAGTAAATACACACTTCTAAGGATTAATGATATGTTTGATCAATTTCGTGGAGTATCTGTGTTTTCAAAAGCTGATCTTCGTTCCGGATATTATTAATTGAAGGTTAAGGAGGTCATGTGCATAAGGCTACTTTTAGGACTCGTTACGGGCATTATGAATTTCTTGTTATGTTATTCAGCTTGATTAATCTTTCGATAGCGTTAATGGATCTCATGATTCTTTTTTTTATTCTTTATTGTTTCTTTTTCGTTCCTATTCTGCTTTCAAATCTGATAAAACCACGAATGGGGCTTAAACTAAAAAATAGTAAATGATTATTTTGTTCTTGATAGTCATTACTTTAATCGGAAGATAGGAGGATACTCTGGATCGGAATCATGAGGAGTACTGCCTAGACATTTCTACGAATTTAAAGCCCCAATTAGTATTCTTCTTATGTTATCCAGAAGTCACTTTTTATATAATTTACATAATTTCCATTACCAATCCTTTATGTATTTTGGTGTTCGTAACCATCCACTCGTTTTTTGTTTAATCCCCATCGAGTCTTTTAGTCATATCTAGGTCAATTCGTCATGGTATTTATTGATGACATTCTGGTTTACTAATGTTTAGGCTGACTAATATTTGAGCTTTGAAAAGATCAAATCAGTTTTGACTCAGGCACCCGTTTTGATTCTGCCAAAATTGCGAAAGAGTTTATTGTTTATAGTGAGGTGTCGCATACTGGTTTGGGATGTGTATTGATGTAGGAGCGTAATGTGGTAGCGTATACGTCTAGACAGCTTAAGCAACACGAGGGTAATTACCCGACTCATGACCTCAAGCTTGTTGCGATTGTCTTTACACTTAAGATTTGAAAGCACGATCTGTATGGTGAGATGTACACTATTTACACCACTCATCAAAGCCTTCAGTATATCCTCACTTAGAAGGAGTTAAATCTTAGGCAACGACGTTGGATTGAATTGCTTAAGGATTGGTAAGGCCAATATGGTGGCTAATGCTCTGAGTCGTAAATCCATCTCTGAGTTGCGGGCGATGTTTGCTCGCTTAAGTTTGTTTGATGATGGTGTAATTTTGGCCGAGTTTAAAGTTAAGCAAACTTGGTTGGATGAGATTAGGAGTAAGTAGCTTCTAGATGTGGGTAAAACTTCATACTTTAGGTTTAATAAGGATGGCATCCTATTATTTTTAAGGTCATATTTGTGTGCCTAGTGATGTGAATTTGAGGTAACCTATTCTGTGGAAGTGCATAGTAATTCTTATGCTATGCATCTCAGTGGTAATAAGATGTACCGTGACCTTTGAGAGTTGTATTGGTGGCCTAGGCTAAAACGTAAGGTAATTGATTTTGTGTCACATTGTTTGATGTGCCAACAAGTTAAGGTTGAGCACTAACTTCCTTCTAGGTTACTTTAAACCATTAAGATTCCGTTGTGGAAATGGGAACAGGTGACTAAGGATTTTGTGAGTGGGTTGCCCTTGACACCCACTAAGAAGGACTTAGTTTGGGTTATTGTGGATCGTTTGACTAAGTCTGCTCACTTTATTTCGATTAGGACTGACTACTCCTTGCAAAAAGCTGGTGAAACTTTATGTCTCTAATATTGTTAGGCTTTATGGGGTTCCGATATCGATTATCTCGGACCGTGATCCTTGTTTTACGACTCGTCTTTGGTAGAAATTACATGAGGCTTTGGGTACTTGACTATATTTTAGTACTACATTTTATCCACAGATCGATGGACAGTTTGAGAAGATAATTTAGATTTTGGAGGATATGTTTTGGAGTTATGTGACGGACTTTTGGGGTAGTTGGAAGGAGTTTTTGTCGCTGACTAAATTCGCTTACAATAATGCCTTTCAATCTAGCATTCAAAGGGCACCTTATGAGGCATTGTATGGTTGGAAATGTCATACTCCAGTTTGTTGGACTGAGTTGGGAGAGAGGAAAATTCTAGGTCCTGAGTTAGTAGCTGAGACTCAGGATAAGGTTCGTTTGATACGAGTTCGACTTAATGCCACTTCTAATAAATAAAAGTCTTACATAGACCTTAAGAGATGAGATATTGAGTTTAAGGTAGGGGATCGTGTTTTTTTTAAGGTGTTTCCTTAGAAGAAGGTTCTTAGATTTGGTCGTAAGGGCAAGTTAAACCATCGGTTCCTTGGGCTGCATTAGATTTTGATAAGTGTTGGGCCAGTCGCCTATTAGTTAGAGTTGCATTCGAAGTTGGATCACATTCATGATTTCTTTCACGTATCCATATTGATACATTATCGATCTAATCCTTCTCATGTGGTTCTAGTGGAGAGATTGAGTTAAGGTCGAATTTGTCTTTTGAGGAGGAACCGGTTCAGATTTTGGATCGTGAGGTTAATGTCTTGAGGAGGAAGACCATTCCATTAGTTAAGGTGATGTGGAGGAATCATGGTTCCAAGAAGGTCACTTGGGAGCCAGAGGACTTGATGCATTATCAGTATCCTTATCTCTTTAACTCATGTAAAATAATTAAATTTGGTTTAGAAGGAAAGGTGTTGTGATTATGTATGTGTGGTTTTAGGTTTGAACCCTTTCTTTGAAATTTTGTTAATTTTTTGTTCTATTCCTATCCCTGATTATTTGGTTTAAATCTTATTTTTGGGCAAGTTATAACAAAATGAGCCTGCTAGTTTAGTGGTAAGATGTTAGCTTACCCTCGGGTCTTGTGTTTGAATCACTGTATGTGCAATGTGAGAATTCTTTTTGTTTCTGACCAATGTTATATACAAATTCTAGTAAGGAATTTGTGGGTTTAGATTTTGATGGAATATTTTTATTTGATTTTTGAATTATAAAAAAAAAAAGAACCATCCCCAAGTTTACTCCCATTTCCTAATCGTCCACCCCTCTTTCCTATGTTTCTTTCTTTTTGGTTTTGTTCTATTCTTTTTCCTCTTTAGAAAACTATTTCCTTTTGTTAATTCTTGCTGTCGTTTTCATTGTGGGAGTTGCATTGTTTCTTTGTTTCAATCAAAAGGCAATAACAACATAAGTTTTGTCATTGATTTTTCTGATATTGTTCATTTTAGTTTGTTCTTTGTTAAGGTTGACTTTTAATGTTAGTTTCATTCCATAATTTATTTAATGCTCAATTGGTTTTCTTTTTAGGTGAGGGGGTTTTGAATCAAGATCTTTTAGCAGTGTAATCGTCGTGTTGTTCATTATTCTAGTGTGGGTAAGTATTTGAATGCAATTTTGGGACTATTTCCTTAAGAAAAGAGGTATCTTTGAGTAAGATTTTGGGATTTAATTGTATTATAATCAGTTTCTTTAAATGTTATATGTAGGATTCGGAGTGCAATAGTTGGGTGGATGATATATTCTACTATTATGTGTGTAAAACTAACTTAAAACATCGTTCAAAACTCGAGAAAATTGTGAAATAAGGGCTATTTTTTAAAACTGCCCAATGCCATACAGTCATGTGCTAGGCTGTATGGTAGACCATGTACACCAAACTGTTGTGTGTAGGCCAAGTACCAGGCTGTGTAGAGCACACGGTCGTGAGTGATTACACGGCCTAGATTGGTAGATTGTGTGGAGTATACGGGCTGGATTGTTGGGCCGTGTGGGCCCTTTTAGCAAAATTTTAGAGCCTGTTTGGGAGCTGATTTAGGGACTTAAAATTTGGATTCGTGGGAATTATGGTAAGCCTTTAAAAGTGAAAAATTAGGTATGTCATTCGTAAATAAGCGTTGAGAGCATGTTATGTTGGATCGTTATGTATATGTTATGTATTATGTAATTTTTTGTAAATATGTTTAGACATACATTTACATAAGCTTTTTGATATGTATTTGTATATGCTAACATGTTCGTATATATGATCTGGGGTAGGTTTGATATGTTGGAGGAAGTGGATAAGGCAGTTTCACTGCAATTATGGCGACTAGACCACAAATTTTTTATCGACAGATCAGTTGCATATTTATGCGTGACACATCACCACATATCAGTGTGATTGGATGGTGGATTCTACTATTCCTAATTCATGTGGTTGGTTGGTCGGAGATGGTGTGTAGCGGATGGGGGTGGGATATCCTATGATATGTTCCGATATGATATATGATATGCTCTGATGAGGGATATGATAACCTCTGATATGTTATATGATACATGATAAGAAATTTCGATCTGATACAAACTTTATACGTTTTTTTATGTTACGTAGGTTGAACCACACGCTGGGCGTAAAGCTCATATGTTTGTATATTTTGTTTCAGGTGATCCTCCCGGATTAGGATTGAATGGTGACTCTGGAACTCAGTTTTCACGTTATTGGATTGCACATTGAGTTTTAGTATGTTTTCGACTTTTCTTTGGACTTTTCATACTTTCTGATACTTTAATTTTTGTTTGGGGACTTTTAAATTTTATTTTGGTATCTGTTTTTCCAAAGACTTAATTTTAATCGGTACTTAAGACAAAATGACATGACTAACAAACAATTAAATTTTGATTAAAACTTTACAATATTTTACTCACAAAAGGATTAAATAAGTTGGTTATATTTAGTAAAACAAATTAAATGCAATTTTTATCAAATTACTTGCGGGCTTTGAAATTGAAATGTTTGTTTTCAATAAGTTATTCAAATTGGTTTTTCCCTAAATTGAAAGTATATTTTCACCAACATTGTGCGCTAGTGTTTTCATGTACGATGTAACCTCCACAATCCGACCATAACGTCTAGGCCAGGTTTGGGGGTGTTACATTTCATATAGCTTAAGTCAGTTATACAACCTGGCCACACGGTCGTGTACCCATTCACATGGTCCAAGGCTTCCCACATGATCCAGTCACACAACTGTGTGTCCCCTGTTTTTCAGATTTTACAGTTTTCCCCTATTTTTTAGATTTTATTATTTTACCCTTATTTTTTAAAAATTTTATAGTTTTGCCCCTTTTTTTAGATTTTACAATTTTTCCTCTATTTTTCAAAATTTACAATTTTTCCCCTATTTTCAAATTTTGCAATTTTTTCCAAAATTTTTTGTTTTGTTTAATTTAGTCCCTGATTGGTTTCTAAACTATTTTTAATATTTTATTTTATTCAATTAATCCTTTGATAATATGGTTAATGCTAGAATTATAATCTAATTGACTGAATTATCAAATTATGTACGTGTTTGATATGTTCAGTTTAGTCCATATATATGCTTGAAATTTTTTTAGAGTTTATTTTGCATAATTTAGTCCCTGAATTTGTGGTATTCTAGAATTTTTTATTTGATAATCAATGTGTTATGGCTATATTATTTGTGAAATGTATATATATGCTATGTCATTGTGAACCAGATACTCTGATAGTGTTAATATTAACACCACCCTATTGAAATACTTGTTAAAGAATATTAATTGCAGTTACTAAAACTGTATAGCATTCTTAAATCATGTGCATACAAATTGGGTTTTTTGTGATGACGTATTTATACTTATGTATAAATTGTTAAGTGAACTGAAATACCACATTTTGAAATTACTATTATGAATTCTGAAATACTATTGATGGTTAATTTGAAAAAGTAGTACTCTAATTTGGTAGTTGCGTGTGACTATTATATACGTTATTATTTAGAATGACTTATCAACTGTTTGCACTAGTTTTACCTGTGATGAAACTCACACTGAGCTTCATAGCTCGTTCATTTTTTAATTTCCATCTTTTCAGATAATCCTCCAAGATAGAACACGGACACGACATTTAGAGGGGCTTAGCTCGAATCTGTTTTCCTATGTAAACATTTTAGATTTATTATTTGATATTTTATTATTCAGAGATTGTAGGGATTTATTTTTGAACTGTGGCAAAAGACTTAAGTTTTAGGTTTTAGTTAGCATGCATAACAATTAACTTAATTAAAAAAATATGGTTTTAATTAATTAAGCATGAAATATAGGTTTTACAAAAACTAAGTTAAAAATCACTTTTTCGCTGACAGATTGTAATTAAAAATTTTAAATAAAAAATAAATAAATAACAAAATTTTCTTAAGAAAGTCACCATTACTTAGGAAAGTTAAATTAAATTGGCTTTTGATAACTTACGAGATTTTTTTAAAAATAGACTAAATTTTCTTCTAAAATAAATAAATATTTTAAATTGATTGTTTTATAAACTTTGATTGTGCTAGGCCATCTCGGTGGCCAATGTAATCTCCTGAATTAGGGTCTAACATCTAGGCCGGGTTAAGGAGGTTACAAGAGTTGTTTATTAAGTTTCATTGGGTAATACAGTAGTACGAAAGGTGTAATGAAAGTGAGATGTATCGTGTATATGCTTAAAGATATCCTAGTGAAAGATCGAATGTCAATTTTGAATATATGTATACCTATGAATAATTTGGGGTTAGTTTGAATATGAATATAACTCACTTTGTTGTATTATGCTTTGATGAATTAGGCAAACTTGATTATTCATGTTAGTTTTACATACGTACTTGTTATTTGAGATAAGTTAATTGTTATTTACATATGAGCTTACTAAGCATTTCGTAATGCTTACCCCATTGTTTTTCCTTTTTTGTAGATTTTGAATTTAGAACAGGTCGATCGAATCTTCAAGGAGCTCGCACTATCCATCTTCTAATTTGGTAGATTTTTAATCGCTCGAACTCGATTATATGTGGCATGTACTTAGGAGTGTCAAATGAATTGTAATACTAAATATGTTTGAATCATAGTGAATATGAACACTTAAGGTAATGGCATTTTGATCATTTTCATAGTTTGTATTATATTATGTGAATATACATTTTGAATGTCATGTTTTAAGGAATGAATGGTATGAAATAGCATGATTTGGTTGAATGGTTTATATATAAACTTGATGTGAATTGGTGTCAAGTGATGGCAAATTGGTTAGTTGAACTTAGGATCATTTGATGATTATATGTATTGTGTTATAAATGGTTTTGTGTAGGTTATGATTGTGCATAAGGCACCATTTTAGGTATCATTTGATTTGACATGAATAAGTACTAAAATATGATTATTTTGACCTTTTTGGCATTAAGTATCAATACCTTGAATAAGAATATACGTACTTAACCAAATGAATAGTATTTTAGAACAATAGAATGCTAATTTGGTATCGAAACTTAAATAATGGTATCGATACAAAATGACTTGTTTTAGATTTTGAAAATTGGTAGAATGCCAAAACGGTATCAATACTGAATCTTGGTATTGATACCTATACTTAGATTTTGAAAACTTTGCATTCCGGTCCTTATTCATGCTCGGGTAAACTTTAGAGCTTTTGTAAGCTCAATTAAGTCTCAATTTTTTTTTAAAATCATATTATATGTGGAGTTATGATGTGATTTGGAGTTAAATGAATTGTTGGTTATGAATTGTGTATGTTTTTCTCAGATAACAGTAGTAGCATCCTATAACTCGAGTTCAATGATAGGACCAAGTGAGGGGTGTTACAAATGTCATCAGCAAATATGAATAAGGTTTAATAAGAATGTAAAATTCAAAAGATTAGTGCAAAAATTGCTCAATGTTATGGGAAGAGGATATATAACAGCCTGTTTTTGGGTCAAATTGGAACAGTGGTTTCGGGACAGTAAATCTGAAATAGAAATATTTATTTTATTACTTTTTTAAGGTCTACATCATGATAGAATAATTGTTTGAAAATTTCATTAAGAAATTTTATCGTTTGAGTGCGCAATTTGACTAGAAGGACTAAATTGCAATTTCCTTTAGCTAAAGGTGTTTAATTGTTATGAATTCTTAAATTGGAGGTACTTAAATGGTAATTAGACCATTATACTTTAGGATGGGCAAAAATCAACACGATTAGGTGAAATTTTAAAGTTATGCATTAAGGGTAAATTGGTAATTTGGTAAATAAAGACAAATTAACCTAATAAAAGTGTCCATATTCTCAATTTAGTCCCCCTAGCCGAAATTTTGGAGGAAGCCATAGCTAGGTTTTGGCCAAGTTTTCAAGGACTAATTTGAAAGAAAGTTAAAGTCTAAAATCTTACCCATGTTGAATATGTTTGTATTTTGATGTTTGATGGTAGAAAATGCATGTTTATTATTAGTTAAACAACATTTGCAAAGTGATTTTCGATAAAAAGGTCAAATAGGGACTTATTTGTAAAAGATTATAAAATGTGTAGAAAAGTATTAATAAATAAAAAATGTGGGTTGTTATGAATACAAGTAATATTCGGCTAGGCTTGGGTTGTGATGAAATTTAAAGACATTCATTTTACGAGCCTAGAGACTAAATTGTAAAATGGTGAAATGTTAGGGGCAAAAATATAATTTTTGCCATAATGCGTTTTTGGACTATATTGAATAATTTGATGATTAAATAAGCTAAATTTGACATTATAGATCAAGAAAAATGAAGTCCGGATCTAGATCAGAGGAAAAACAAAGTATTTGACGAATAGATCATTTTTGCCACTTTTGTAACCGAGGTAAGTTCGTATGTAAATAAGCTTTATTGTAATTGTATTTTAAATGCTTTAATTTTGTATGAATTGTGCAAAAAACTCTAAGGACACATTCGACGAAGTTTTGGAAAGCGAGAAATCCCAATCGAACTTTAGGAATAGATTAGGATACAAGTGACATGTCACTAGGGTATTATGTTATATGATCCTACCGGTGGCTGAGTATACTGGCATATGTTGCGGTTACTTGACAGCTTGTGTGAGCAATACCGTGTAGCTACGTCTTGACTGACAGCTTGCGTGAGCAGGCCCGTTGATGGTTCAAAAGCGAGTATATGTGTGTTATGAGATAGAGGTAGCAATGGCTACATATGTGACACATTGTGTGTAAGGTTTCCCATGTATCCGATATTGTTATTCCGAGTGGTTCATTGGGTATGTCATCAATGAGAATAAGTATGAAACTATTACGAGGTGGTGCAGGTATGTACATAAAGCTTACGATTATTAAATTCGTGAAATGATGATTTCAAGATAAGTTTGTGATGGAATGAATTATGGTTATGAGATTATGGTAGAATTTCATTATCTTATATTACATTACTTGAATGTTAAATGTATGGTAAGAATTGCTTTTTTCTTTCATACAAGCTTACTAAGCTATATAGCTTACTCCGTTTTATTTTCCATGTTTTATAGTGTCACCAAGCTAGCTCGGATTGGAGATCGTTAGAGATCGCATCACACTATCAAACTGTCATTTTGGGTATTGATGATCTTTTATATTTTGAGTATATGGCATGTATAGGGACTTGATCATTTTATTATATGTGTCATCATGATTTTGGCCAAATGTATTGGCTTGTAATACTCAAAGGCTTGATTTGGTATTTGGCCATGCAAATTGGCTCATTTTGGTCAAATTGAGTGTAAGCTTATATACATATATATACACATATGCATTTATGTGCCAATGCCTTTTGATGATGTGGTTTATATTGATTTGCTACATGTTGATTGTGGCTTAATGACTTGTTGTGAAATGGATGAGTTTGGTTCATTGATAGGCTAGAGTATCTTGATAAGTTAATGTAAGTTGAAAGTAGTCTTAGTGGTGTTTATGAATGTGAAATTAGTTTATTTGAGTTGGCATAATGAAATATCATGAGCATGATAGACGATGGTATTGTATTGACATGTGTTGGCCGTGATTGTGGATGTTTTGGTTGTCTAAGTCCACCATGAATTATGCCATTGAATTTGTGTATGTGAATGTAACACCCCATAACCCTATACTGTCACTGGAACAGGGTTACGGAGCATTACTAGACATATCGAACAAATTACGAATAACTCACAAATAATTAACATACAAAGTATAAATTTAATCCTTAAGTCCCTATAATGGATCCTCGAGGCCCAAAGCACGTATTAGAAATGGATCGGGACTTATCCAAGTGCTCGGAGAATTTTCATAAATTTTAATTTTTTTTTAACTCAATATAACATCTTTTATATATATCTAACCTTCCCTGCAATTTCAAACCGGAACCAATCCAATACGAATGATATAACCAATTCAATTCATACATGTAAAGATCTAAAACATACCAAGATTAATACTAGAATTTACTATATGATCATTCATAACATTATTCAAATTAAATTAAAAGTACTATTTAATTATCAATTCAAACATAATGTTATATATACCGTTATCAATCCAAAACCATATTAACTTAAAATACAACCTAGGAACATGCCACATATACCACAATAAAATATACATCACTAATGTTGCTGAGATCGGGATTGGTTCAGATGCTGGACCAGATTTTGACTCCTACTGACCTGTGCACGGAAAATAACCGTACGCTGAGTATAGACATACTCAGTGGTTGATAAACCATAAATGTAAGATATTTTAATCTCATTCTTAATGCGTTTATGGATGATTAATGATGTAAATTAGTGAATTTGATGCTCCTAATCCTTTAAATTCATGTTTCTATACTTAGGAGAGCATTTGGGAGCAAAAGGAGCGAAAAAGGGGCCAAAATCAGAGTTTTCAAGATCTACACGGGTAGGCCACACACCCATGTGCCAGCCCGTGTTGATATCGCTCCCTGTTTCCCAAACACGCAAAAAAAGACAATTTTTAGGGTTTTTGAGCATTCAAAAGTCTATAAATACATACTAAAAGAATACCTAAGGGGAGATGCAGAGCAGAAACAAAAATTACTCGAAGGAAGCCGTTGGAATCATCTTGGAAGCAGATCCACTTCAAGATTGAAGATCTCCATTCAAATTTCTCTCGAAGTTTATTTGAGTTTTTTATGCCTTGTTGTTTTTCTAAATTTGAGATGTTTTCCTTTTACATTATGAACTAAGCTCCCTAAATACCTAGGGAGGATGAAACATATGATGGATCTTATTATTTAATTTTCTGAATTACATGATAATTACTTGTTCTTGTTCTTAATTATGTGTTATTAATTCTTGCCTAAATATTTTTAGGATATTAATTCAAGTTTGATGTACTTATTCAGTGGAGCAAAAGTCCCTGTTTAAGAGTAGATCTGGCATAATTAAGCGGAGTTGCATGCAATCCTAGAGATAGGACGACATAAATCTGCCGGATTAGAGTCAAATCTAATAATGGAATCTATAGATCGAGTTAATGCGATAATAGGGGTTTTAATTAGAAAGAAATTTCAATTAATCAACCTAGAGTCAGTTGTTCTTAGTCTCGAAAGAGATATTAACATAATTTAGGGATTTCTACGGATCAAGAAAAGTGAATAAATCGTTTGATTCAGAGTCAGAATAATAAATGAAGTCTAGGTGGATCCTTTCTTGGGTATTTTCCTCTTTATAAGTTTTCTTCAAGTATTTTTCCCAATTCGCTCTCTGTCGCATTCAGTAGTTAATTAGTTAGTTAATTTTAGATTAAAACAAATCCCTTATATTTTTAGGCTAAATAATAGAAAGATAGTTAATACTAGTACTTTTAGTACTTGTGGATACGATATTCTAGACTCACCATAGCTATACTACCATTCAATAGGTGTGCTTGCCTTAGTTGTAATCGTAGTCTAGTTTAGTGATTCATAAAACGATCATCAGTGGTATTACTATAATTCAAACTATAATAACAATAATGAAATATAAATATTAAACATATAACAATTGAATTTTCTCAAATATTAACTCATTCTTAAACTTCATTTGTTAATAATAGTAACACAATTTCAACTATTTATCAGTTTCAATCAAATATCATACACTTCAATTTTCTTCACTACATCAATGTTTAATTCATGCCTTCCATTTCCAATCTCAATTTCAATCCACAATTTAAATTTCTCATTTCAGTTTTTTACCCTATTAACAGGCCTAGACTTTGGCGGATACACGGATCCAACTAAACACACCAGAATGGCACCCAATGCCTCATCGGATAGTTCGAAGCAAAGTTGACACCCAGTGTCTCATCACCCTAACAGAAGTAAAGTGGTACCCAGTACCTCATCGAATGTATCCGAAGTACAATAGTGACACCCAGTGTCTCATTAACTCGAGGTCGAAGTATCCCTGAACACTTCCAATCCTATGGCATGCCAACTATATCTGACTTACTCCGACTAGTTAACAGGATATTTAATTCACTTTCTTTGTTTCAATCAATATTCACATCAATTCCACTTAAATCACAATTTCACTTTCATTTCAAAAATCCACTTTCAAAATCAAATATATTTTCCATTAACCAATCAAAATACAATTCAATACTAACGCATATTTCTCATTCAATTCAACTTCATTTTAAATCCCAAATTCTCTTTCACTTCAACAATTCAATCATAATCCAATACTAAAATTTATTTAACAACCATTTCAATTATCATTCAATTCCATAACAACACTTACCTCATAATTTACTTACCAAATACATAATTTAATTTAACATTTAATGAATAAATAAATAATTTGAATTATAGTAATACAAACCCGAAATTCTTGATTTACTCATCGATAATCTTCTGCTTTCTCTTTTGAGCCAATACCTCTGGTTCTTTGTTGGCTCTGAAAATAATAATAATTTTCACTATTAATTACAACATTAAATTATAATAAATAATTGAATTTTATTCTATTCCTACTTATTCTCAATTTAATCCTAACTAAGTTTACTTACTTTTCTAACTTAATTCATACTTCTTTTCTACTTAATTTCTTGCCATATGAAACTCAACTATTCAATATTCATAATAAAACCCTAATTTAAAATTTCTTCCAATTTAATCCCTCTATCACAAAACTTATAGCTTCTTTTACAATTTAATCCCTTTATCAATTCTAACTTGAAATTCAGTCAATTAAATCCCTAATTCACTATTTTGTTCAACATAAACTATATTCAAAAACCTTAAAACTTCCAAAACCTCAACTTAATTTCATCAAAATTTTGTTCTAAAGCTTCTAAAACGTCAAATTTAAGAGAAAAGGACTTAATTGACTTACCAAATTAAACTTCAAGCTTTAAAACCTTAGTTTCTCCTTTTCTTTTCTTTCTTTCTTTTCTTTCCCACTTTCGAATGGCTTTCTCTGTTTCTTTCTATGTTTTATTTCCTTTCTTTCCTTTTTTTGTTTCTACTTAATTTATAAATATCTATTTGATAACAAATATATATATGTTACAATTGTACATTATCTCCATCCTACATTTGTCTTGATCTAATCTATTTCATCATATAATAATATAATATTAATAAATATAAATATTTATTTACTTAAATAAAAAGTAATTAAATAAAAAATATTAAAATTGTATGTTCATGATTTATCACACTTTTATTTTATTATCACCTTACATTTATCAACTTATTAATTTATTTATTAATTTAATACACAAATACATATGTTACAAATGTGCATTTATACATTGTTACATTTGCATATCATCATCACCATTAACTTATCATGAATTTAATTTATTTATCATATAAAAATCTTTTAATATAATTAATAATTATAAAATATCTTTATACTTAAATTATAAATAAATTATGTATTTAAATTACAATAGTACAATTATAATTTTTACACATGTATATTTTATTATCATACATTTGTATTTATTTAATTTGTTTCATAATATAATATAATTATAATATAATCAATTAATAATAATATATAATATATATACGTAAGAAAAATCTCAGATTTTTCACTCTAATTGCCGCCTCAATTATATCAAATGGCATATTTTCCATTTTGGTCTCCCTTTCTTTTTATTAATCTATAATTCAACTTTTGTCCCTTATTCAATTTAGTCTTTTTTCCTAATTACTCTTAATTAAGCTAAATTCACCTAATTAAAACCTAATTAGACACACTACTAGACTCATAGGTATTTCTAATAATTATTTACAGGTTCGGCTTACTGAGACGGAGGCGCTATAATGTATTTTTTCGATGCCCGTGAATTTTGGGTCATTACAGTGAATGTGTAAATGAGGGTGGCAAATGACTTGGTAAATAGCCTTTATTTTGTCCACACGGGTAGACACACGAGCGTGTGTCTAGGCCATATGTGACACACGGCCTGCCCCATGGGCATGTGTTTTGGTTGTGTGTCCTTTGCACCTTAATTTTGAGAAACAGAATGCTCAAAATTGAGCACATGGGCAGAGACACGGGCGTGTGTCTTAACCGTGTGAGGGACACGGCCCCGAACTTGGGTGTGTGTCCTGGCCGTGTGAAGTCTGCACCTCTTTTATGAAAATTAATTAACCACACGGCCTAGCACACGAGCGTGTGGCTCGGCCTTGTGACTTCAATTTTTTCATGTCTTGTAAAACAGAGAGTTACATGGGTTAGAGACACGGGCGTGTGACCCCTGTTTAAAGCAAAAAAAAAAAAAAAATTAGTTCTGTAAAAATTTCCTAAGTTATCGATTTAGTCCCGAACCACTTTCAAAGCATGTTTTGGGTCTCGTAGGCTCGTATTAGATACTTTATGATTGAATACAAATGGTTTTTAATTTGGATGCAAATTTTATGACTCAATTTGTATGTTCGCTTGCGACGTAAGTACGGTAATGCCTCGTACCCTGTTCCAGCGTTGAATACGGGTAAGGGGTGTTACAGGCTGTCCAAACTATTCTACAAATTTCCAGTTTTATCAAATTCATGCAAATCTGCCGAGATGGAACTTGTACATAATGAAGACAATGGGGACTATGATCGCACTTTACTGCTCAATTGGGAATGTGGACATTGAACCAGTTGAGTTGTTTGCTGAGTTAGCGGATATTGAGCCCGTTCAAAATGTCACTCCATTATGTCAACAACTGGGAATTTTTTGGTTTTTTTTTCTCACTATGTATACCCGTATTTTTACAGGTATTTTGAAAAATACATACAGGTGTCGCCTGACATAGTGGCGACACCAATTTTTTTTTTTTGAAGCCTGATAATTGTGTCATGATGGGCTGACAAAAAAGGATGGTATCGTTGGTGTGTTAGGCAGCATTGATAGGTACTGTAATAAATAATCTATTTTCGTAATTAATTAATTTTTATATTAATTTTATAAAAACCACAATTAATTAATTAAATATAATGATTTATTTTACTCTCAAACTTTATAAAAGAATCAAATATGTTGATGATTACTTCATAGATGTTTGATTCATTGCATTTATAGTTTCAACAACTTTATTGCACTTTATAGTTGTCACTAAATCTGTCTAAGGCCCTCTATTCTAACAACCACCTACTAGAAATTATTATTAATATTCATTACAAGAATATAATTTAAAAATTACTTTTAAACATGTTTTTAGTTTTAAAAGTATAAAAAGTGTAAAAATATTTTTAAAATTTTAAAAATTTAATTAATTGCTAATGTGGCTTACACATGGCAATTCACATATATGCCATGTTAGCATATATGCCATGTCGCAAAGTTAACAAATGTGAATTTTTCTATTCATTTTAGGATGATTTGACAAACAATACAAGTTCACGAGCTAAAGAGGTGAAAAATTAAATGAATGGCTAAAATGACCTTTTTTTGTAAATTTGGAAGACCAAAAAAGTCATTATCCCATAATTTTATAATGCCATTAATTAGTCTAATAGTTACTATTGTTAGCTATTTCATTCAAAATGCTTACATCAATTTTTCTTAAAAACAATATTCCAATAGATTAAATTTTTTTATTATGACAAGTTTGAATGTGTACTTTTAAGAAAAAATCATAATTAATATTTTCAACATCATTTTTTTTCTTACATGTATACTAATATAGTGATGGTGAAAAATGAACTTAAATTTTCAAGTCCAAAAAGTAGAGGGACTAAAAGTTTGAAAATAAAAATATGTAACTAAATTTGTAACACCCCTAACCCGTATCCGCTGCCAGAACAGGGTTTCGGAGCATTACTACCATTTACAGATCACTAAAAAAAATTTAAATACTTACCGATTCAATGCATCATATAAATAAATATATTACCATTCAATCAACAGTTTGCAGTTGTATAAGCATCAAACAACAACATTGTTAGTATACTTGCACATATCTCATATAAATTCAACATCGATATATCTATTTTCTCGACATATCGCACTTGAGTTTAATAATAGTCTCAATTACATAATTTCCTTGTATCAACATATCAAAGATAATCATATATGTACATGTCATGAAACATATCATGCTCTTACTGTTTCTTCATAAGCATATATCATTCATTTCATTATATCAATATTTCATGCTCCATCATTTCCATATATTTTATGTATATTTATTTCGGTAATAGCTTATATCAAACTTAACATAAATTATATTTCATGTACTTATACTTATTTCGTTTATCTATCTTCATAATTATTTCATATAACCATTCGTCATCGATACATATTACACGAATATCAATTGTTCAATGATGCTAGGCGTCTCCGTCCACGGTCTTATTTATCTTTGACATGATGCCATAGTGTCTTTCAACTATGGTCTTACTCATTTTCTGTCATGTTGCCATGGTATCTTTCAACCATGGTCTTGTTCATTTCATATCACGTTGCCATGGTATCTTTCAACCATGGTCTTACACATTTTATATCGAGTTGCCATGGTATCTTTCAACCATGGTCTTACATTCAAGTTGCCATGGTATCTTTCAACCATGGTCTTACACATTTCATATCGAGAGCACACTCCATGAACCTCATCCTTGCAGCGGGATTACCGGTCGAGCTAAATCCCGCAATATAAACTCATAGAGTATTGTCGGGATTACCGGTCGAGCTAAATCCACAGCGACAATTACTCTAATGAGCTTGGATCGAATTACAGTCGAGCTAAATTCAGACCTAATTCGGATTACCGTCCAGGCTAAATCCATTTTACACATATTCTTCGGAGGGCTATATCAGATAGGATCACCCGTCCGGCTAGATCCTTTTACCGTCAATTCCTTTCGAGAGATCCATCGAATTTTCCTTTCATTCAAAGCGGATTTCTTCCCATTTTATCAAATATATCAATGTTTCATAAATTTTCATACAATGAACATTCAAATCATATTCACATCAATAACATACAATCTCAAGCATTTGAATATAATTCAAGTTACGAACTTACCTTATTGATTGCTCGTGTTTATTATTTCATTATTACGATATATTTTCTTTTCCATGATCAAGTCTCGTATTTGTGTCGTCCGGATCTTTATAAATAAATTTGATCATCATTTTCATTCATTTCATATTCTAATACATTTAATTAATGCTCTAGGCAAAATTACCATTTTGCCCCTAAACTTTAATTAATGACGATTTCATCCTTAGGGACGAGGAAAGTAAAATTCTTGCAATTTAATCCTTATTTCCAACTATTATTCTCATATATATTGATAACAGTCCATGAATTCTATAAAATATCAAAATTTTCCATAATTTCAACACTTTTCAATTTAATCCCTAAAACATGTTTTCCCCCGATCTTGAACTAAATTGATAATTTCGTTAAATTTTTGTAATTTAAATAATAAAATAATCTATTTCATGCAATTTAGTTATTTCGACATTTTACAAAATTGCCCATAAAATTTTACTTTTATTCAATTTAGTCCCCGAGCCTAAAACATGCAAATTAGCCATGCTAGATGAATATTCATACATATTTTCCTCCTCCTCCTCTCCATTCCACATCCTTAATTTATATAACATACAACAAGTAACATTATCAATAATTTCACTATTTACTTATATGTACATTCAAAACTGTCCATTTGCGTCATAGTCACTAAATTATTTATATATTAAGCTACAGAACTCAAAATTAAGATCCGTTAATTTTTCCTAAAACTAGACTCACATGTATTCTTATCATAAAATTTTCAGAATTTTGATTTAGCCAATTAGTACAGTTTATTCATTAAAGTCACCCCTGTTCTGCTGTCTGACAGTTCTGACCCTTCTTCACTAAAATTAGTTATCTCCTTTTACAGAATTCAAATGATGTTCTAGTTTGTTTCTAATAAAACTAGACTCATTCAGGATTCTATAAATATAAATTTAAGCCTCTAATTATTTTTCTTCATTTTTTATTATTTTCAAAGTCTGAACAGGGAACCTGAATTCATTCTGACCTTGTCTCACAAAATTCATTATATATCAAAATTTACAAATTCATTGCTTACACTGTTTCTTCTATGAGAAACTAGACTCATTAAGATTTAATTCCATATTTTTTCATCTTCTAATTCAATTTATAAAATTTATGGTGATTTTTCAAAGTTAGACTACTGCTGCTGTCCATAACTGTTTTAGTGCAAGATATTAATTACCATGTTATAACACCCTTATTTTCTTTTTCTACACCATTTCTCATCACTTTCTCTTATTTTCTCTTCACTAACATATCAAGAACATAGGACCTTATGTAATAAAACTCTACTATAACATTATTTCCATGATTTATCAACAATAACAAACTTAAAACATATTGAAATCTTGATGTACTTACCTTATTCTCTTGATACCAATCTTTAACTTGATTTTCTCTCCTCCAGCTTCTATTTCTTGAATCCAACTTGATATTCTAACTCCCCATGTTCTCCTTAATATTTTCTCTCTTGGTAGCTATGGAAATTCATTTGATTTTTGGGTGAAAATGGTGAATTTTTGGTAAAGGACCAAATTGTAAAGAAAGTAAAACTTTCTTTCTTCCTCTCTTTCTCTCACGTTAGTTTGCATGGAAAGGAAAGATGATGAAAATTCTTCATCTTTCTTTCCTTATATACTAAATAAATAATAATAAAATAATATTAAATATCTCATAAAATATTAATAAAATAATATTTATCTAATTAATTAATTTAAAATATCATTAACATAATCATTACATTCTAGAATTCTCTCTCTTACTAATTGACCATTTTGCCCTTCATGATCTTTTAGAATTCCATCCTTGAGTCATCATTTAATTTGGTAAAATTGCAATTTAGTCCCTCATAGTTCTTCACTTATTCAATTTGGTCCCAATTCATCCATTTTCCTTAGTTTCTAGATCATTCTACCCTTAAAATATTTACACTATTGGTCCTTCATCTTTTCATATTTACACTTTAACCCTTTAAGTCTTGAGTATTTACTCTTAGGCAACAAAACTTTTCTAACTTTTACAATTTAGTCCTTTCTGAATCAAGATATCATAATTTACTTCCCAATGTTGCCATAACTCAAAACTTCCCTTTTATCACTTTATTTCCTTATTTTATTATATCAAGGATAATATATTCTTGTAAAAATTTTGAGGTATTACAAAATTCCAACTATACAAAGTGTATAGAGATATAAAATATATTTTAATTTTTAAATTTTTACTCTATAAACCTAACGTGAAGTGTGGGCTAGGAACCATACTACCACCTGTATATAAAAGTAGTGTCATGTTGTTGTCCATCTGCCATGTGTCCACCTTTGTCCAGCTGCCATCTGCCATGTGACATCAGAGAATTTGATAGAAAAATTTTAACGATGATAACAACTGAACCTAAATTTTTAAATTGGAAAACTAGAGGAACTAATTTCTTGAAAATAAAAGTAAAGGGATAAAATTTCAAATGTATAGGGGCTTAGAACATATTTTAACCTTAGGATTTTACTCTATAATTTGACATAAACAAATAATCAACCTAACACGAAACGTTAGCCAGGAACCATACTAGTCTGTATATAAAAGGAAGGCCTAAGGCCTTCAGCAATTGACATGTAAGTATATTTTGGTATTCTTTTTTTTTTTATGCATATATTACATAAAAATTATTAAATTTTAGTTTTGATCTTTCAATTATTTATAAAATTGAAATTTAATCTCTATGCTTTAATTTGTAACATAACTTTATATAAAAGGTAGGTGCACATGGGTATACCTTGGTGCTCTCTTTCTCTCTCTCATTATAGAAAAATAGTTAAATTTTAGTTTTGGTCTTCTTATTTTGCCTAAATTTGAGATTTAATCTTCATACTTTAATTTCTAACATAATTTTGTCTTTATTTTTTATAATGTTATTAATTAGTCCAAACAGTTACTATTGTTAAATTTTTTGTTAAAATATTACGTAGTTGTAGATGATTTGAATGCCTTAAGTATCTTAGAGATTGAAACGTGGCTTCCTATTTCTTTTTGGTTTGCATTGCTTTTCTTTTCTTTTCTTTTTACATTATAAACGATGGTCAATTTTCATTTTTCGCTCGTATGTTATTCTAAAACTTGAGATTTAATTTATATTTTTTATGTTTTGACATAATTTGATCCATCTACTTTTATAATATCATTAGTTAGTCTAAATAGTTAATATTATTAACTATTTTAATTAAAATATTGATGCCAATTTTTCTTAAGAATATTATTCTAACAAAAAAATTATCATGACAAGTTCGAATGGGTGCTTTAAGAAACAATTCACATCAATATTTTTAACATTATTTTATTGTTACATGACTACCAAGTGGATATATATATATATATATATATATTTTAATTTCAAAATTTTACACAAATGATTTTAATAGAAGAATTGAAATAGTGGTAATAGTTGGTCTACATTTTTAAATTTAAAAAGTAGAGATCAAATTCAAATGTACTAAGTGCTTAAAAACTCAGAGTGTATTTTAACATTCAAATTTTACTCTATAATTTGACATAAACAAATAATCAACCCAACAAGTGTGGGCTAGGAACT
Source organism: Gossypium arboreum (assembly GCF_025698485.1). Lineage (NCBI taxonomy): Eukaryota > Viridiplantae > Streptophyta > Magnoliopsida > Malvales > Malvaceae > Gossypium > Gossypium arboreum. The sequence continues at coordinate 13,076,466 of NC_069081.1, forward strand.
ATATAATGATGTATTTGATAAATTGAAAAATTAAGTACTAAATTTTCTAAGCATTGAATTTATATTATAAAATTATTTTATTTGCTAATAATAAATTTTAATTTTTAAAAACCATTGTTCCATAATTTTAATATTATTAATATGATAATATTTATTTTATTTGAAATAAATTTTGATATAAAAGTTAAATATAAAAGTTAATTTTAATAAAATGAGAAAACAGCTCATTTCACAAATAATATTTTGAAAATAAAACATAATATTTTCAAATATGAGGCTTGGACACTAATTCTGTTAAGTTTGGAACATAGAGTTACATGTGTTTCTCAAAGGACAAAAAGCTAACAGCTTGACTTAATTAAATTATTTTATTGAATATTAGGTTCTACTCAGATGATATATTTCTTTTACTGGATTTTTGATAGAATTGATAAAAACTAGTTAGAAATATATAATGGGCCTATCAAACCATTGGGCTTCAAACTACCAAATCATTTTCAACATATACCTCAATTCATCTCTGCCTCCATGGAATAACCTTTATTCATTTCCATCTCTCATTGCACACATGACACTACTTTTTTTTATATAACACCTGAATAAATAATTTCAAAATTAGTAAAATATTTTAAAAATCTTAAATAAAATTATAATTCCAATTTTTTAAAAAAACTTCAAAATTCAAACTAAGTTAATTACATTTTTTGGTTGTTTGCATAACCTTGAATTCATATGGTTAATTGTAATTTTTTAATTTAAGGTACAGAAAATCTTTAAAAGTTTTCAAAAATAAAATTAAACACCTTTAAATGCATTACTTGTAACATTTTAATATAAATTTAATTCACATAAAATAGAATTTTAATTATTATCCATGTGATTGATTAAAAATTAATTATCCTTGTATTGATTAAACAAAAATAAATGTTCCAAAAACATATTGTTAATATTGAAAACATTTATTCATTTACATTATGCCATGCAATACAGTGTAAGAAAGTCTTTATAAATAAACCAACCCAAAAATAAAGGATGTCTTGAAGAACAAATCAGGCAAATCCCCATCAAGACTAGTAGTAGTACCCATGAAGGAATTAGAAAATAGGAGCAATGAGAAAATACTAGGATCACCTCTACTAAGCAAGGACATCAGCTAGAGTCTATTAGCAACAATGAGGGGTTACACCTTAAACACCTTCGCACATTCCCATATAATTGATATACTCACAATGATTACCATGTAAAGGACGTATACCCACTCTAGGTTAAGAATTAACTTTTTCTCTCACCCAATTTGATTATCCTCAAAAATTATCTTGACTCCAACTTAAGCACTGAAGAGCAACCTAAAGCATTAGCCCTGTGATGTTAAAAAGTGTTAGTTTTGGGTCAAAATTGTGACCCAAGTTTTTTTGGGATGTCAAACCGAGAGGTTTCCAAGAATTAGGGTCGAGTTAGGTGATATATAATTAATTAGTTGTTAATTAGATTTATTAAGGTGTGATAATTAGTGGGAATAGGATTAATTTGTAAAGTTTACAAAGCTTTTGAGATAGACTTGTAAATTTACAAAAGTTAGATGTTAAGAGTTTTTTTTTTTTTTTGGGGGGGGGGGGTTTAAAAGACAATTTGATCAAAGATCTGACAGAAATTGGAAGCTTGGCAGTTTTTAAAAGGGATGCAGAGCTGGTTTCTTATTTTCAAGAGAATAAAGATTTTCTTTACAATTTTTCTCTCAAGTCTTCTTAGTTTTTTCAACTTAATTTTTTTATTCCTATTGATTCAAATGCTATGGTAAGTTAATTTTTCATCAAATTATTCAACATTTTCTTTTTCCAAGCTCATGCTAGTTTGGAAGAACAAAGGAGGAGTTTGAGTTTTTGATTTCTTTGTATGATAATATTTGAGTTTTCTAGCAAGATAATGAGTTTTCCAACTAAAATTTATTATTTTTTAAGTTTGATAAATGGATTTTTATTTTATTTTTTCTTGCATTCTTTTTTATTTTTTGAGACTTTTTAAGATAGAGTGAGAGAGTTTTGATTTGAAACTTTTTTTTTGAGACGCTAAATTTTTTTTATAAATTTAAGTTTAGAATCATGAGAAGGCTATATTTCAAGTTAAGAATAGTGTTTAGAACTTAGTGTAGGTTTTGATAGATGGTGTGGTGGGTTTTGTTTATTTTTACTGGAATATCTAATTTTATTATCAACAATATTTTTATACTGACCATAAATAAACACATCAGACATTGAAATTCATTTTTATATTTTTAATTTCCATTATTAAAAGCTTAAAATATTGGAGAGAGTGTGACATAATATCCAAAGTTATCACCACCCCTAACATGCAATTGGCCGTGCCTAATATGCTTATTACCTAATTATTCAATATAGTTGTATTGTTATTTATATTTGTTACCTAGTCGTTTTGTACAAATTAAAATGACATAACTTAACTTGCACATTAAATTGTAAACAAAAAATATTACTAAACGAATAAAAGGCCACATACTCTAAATGTATGTAATTTCTCTTAAATGATTGAAAATCTATTTTGAAAATCTTTCATAATTTAATTTTAATTTAATGTGACTTTGAGTATACTTAAATTATTTTTGTTTAATTTAAAATTAGAGAAAAATAACAATAAATTTATTTAATTTTTAAAAATATTAATCGATAATTGATTATACTTCAATTATAATTGAAATGATCAAATTCACATAAATTGAGTAATATGGTCAGTTAAATAAAAAAAAATAGGTTTAGTGAAAGGATTAAATATATGGAATAATATTTAGTACACTATCAATAGAGTTTTAGACTCCACAAGTAAAATTAGGGGTTAACAAGTATTATATAAAGGTATAGTAAAATATTTAAAAATAAATATTTAAAAAAAGAATTTACATGGTAATTTTTAAAGTTTACTTGTGAAATTAAAAAAAACATTATCAGTGTATCCAATACTAACCCTAAATATATATTATATATTAATTTTTTTATCCCGTCGATGCATTGGTTAGGTTGCATGTATCAATTTTAATATTTTATATTTATTTGTTAAAAATTATTATAATATTTGTAACATTTCAGTAATATTATGATTGAAAAAATTAAAATAATATAAAATTTTAATTATTAAAATTATGATAATTTGTAATATGATAAATATAAAATCAATGAAATCTCACCCAATATATTGATAGATGAGGATCTATATTAAATCAAAATGTTTCCTTATGCATTTGAAAATAATTTAACCAACATCTAATTTAGCATAAATTTAATTCACCACATATGGATGGGTACATGGAGTTAAACATAAATAAATATACAAATCATAATTACATAAAGAAAATAAGTAAATAAATGTAAATATATATACATATTCATGCAATATTAAGAAAATATTTTAAAAAGAATCACTTTAATTGACATGTCATTATACGTTATAAATATATACATAAGAATGTAAGATTTAGAATATATATATATATATATAAATTAATTTCACATAACTATACTTAGTATGACATAAATACAACAATTAAAAATAAATAAAATGGGCTATTAAAATAAACTTAAAACTAAGGAATTATACCAAGCCCAAACTTTTTGGGCTAAAAGCTTGCTTGGCGAAGCTGAGATGATAGAGTGGCCCTCGCGAGTTAAGCCACCGTCGTCAGTGGCCTCGTCTACAATGACATGATATAAATGCTATAATGAAAAACATGACCTTCCTTTTGATCAATGCCTTGCATCGCAAGTAGCAACTTACTTTATTAAGTACTATTTATATATATACTTTTAAAAAAACGACAACTTGAATCCCAAGAAATAAATTAACTAATGTGTAATAAATATTTCAAAATATTATAAATAGGATTTCTCAATAATGTTTAAATATTTTTAAATTGAAACTTGAAAACCAAAAAGAAGTAAATAAATGGTGAAACAAGCACGATGCCCAGCAAATCATTAGCACATGATTAAATGTGATGGAGAGAGAGAAGGAATAGTTTTAAAGAAATCCAAGCCATGTGGGTTTTAGGCTGGAAATTATTACCACCTTCTTCCCCACGAAATCAATCACATGCAAGCTGAATATTACCACCTTGAGAATGGACGACATGGGCCTACTGCCCCCTTCTTCCTTAACATCAACAAACAAATAGAATAAGTAGATTTTTCAATTGTGTCATGCACCCTCCATTTTTCAATCACCCAATTGTTGGACTGTATTTCCATACTACCACACTGACAGCATGTTGACTTCTTTCATCTCAATATACCAAATATTAAGTACTTCTCATGTTTCATGACTTTCTTATATAAATTTCATAAAAATATACTTTTTTCTTATATTTTATTGTTTTTTGAACTTTTTTTAAATTCCACATCTTTTTTATGGTTAGGCGAAATGGGCTGAATTTCGGACAAAAATAAAGGAAAAGGATGATGATCAGTAATAGACCCAAAGTTGGCACGAGGGCCTTGAGGCCGTCTAACTCTGTACAAGGTTTGTTGTTAAGGGAACTTCGATTATGGGTCAGTGATGGTACCTTAATGTCCCTGCTTGGGATCGGTTCACTACTACCCAAGTTGTAACCACTTTAAGCAAAATGAAGCATAGAGTGGTTAGAATGGATGAGAAGTAGGAACCCACAAAAGCCGACATGCAAGCCAATGGGGGGTGATGGTTCAAATATTCCCTCATTATATTCTCCATCTTCAAATTCACTGTTAAGATTGACCGGACTTAAACAACAAACAAGTAAAAATAATATAATAAATTAAAAAATTAAACACACAAATTTAATGTGGAAAAATTCCTCTAAAGAGGATAAAAATCACGGGCAAAGATAATTTTACTATAATGGCAAAAGAACGAAAAGTACAAAAGATGGAGATAAAAAACTAAACCCCAAAAACCCGAAAATAAAAAACCATCAAAGCGTAAACACAAAATTCTCTAAAATGTGTTATAAGTTCTAATATCTAATAGGTGTCTATTCTAAGGTTGTAAAAGAGTTTATAGGCTAAATTAGCAAGTCAAATAAATTATGCTAATAACTGCTAAAAAATATTATACTAATAAATACTAAATCTTTTAAAAATAAAATATATTTTTGTTTAACTTAACTTGCAAACAATCCCTGATAATGGTACAGGGGAGCCACCTCTCAAAATCATGATGGAGAGCATGCGGTGTAATAAACTGCCGGTAGGGGAACAAATGATTCCGGTAACATCAGTGACACTATTAATTCTTGCTGAAATTGATCGAAATATCGAGGAGGAAACTACTTCGAGGGATGATGATGAGAGCATGGAGGAGTCTGAGGATGAATCCTTGCAAAATATCGTTTAGCTTGCTTCAATTTCCAAGTATGGTTTTCTTTTCAGGATGAATCCTTGCACAGTGCTGATGTGGGTAACAACAACAACCGCCAGCTCTAGTGGTGGTGGCAGTTACTACTACTCTCCAACCACCACCAGCTCAATCCGGGGGTAACAACAACAACAACTATACTCCCCCGCCTCCGGGTGGTCTCATTGGCGGCATGTATTACCCTCCACCAACGTACAAAAACTACCCAACACCGCCACCTCCGAACCCCATTGTTCCTTACTTCCCATTTTATCACCACACTCCTCCCCCTCCTTCAAGGTCTGAAAAGCTGTTAGCTTGTCTGGTTTCAACCCTTGTTTCGTTGTTCGGTTGTTTCCTTTATGTCTTTTGAGTTTTTGACATTAAAAGCTTAAAAGAGGGTGAAAAAATAAGGTGGCAAATTAGCAGATCTGGAGAAAACTTCTACTGCTAAGAGGAAGAAAATTAAGGGAGCTACTTCAATGCTTTCATGATGAAATGGAACTGAGAATCTAAAGATATATGGAGTAATCTTTCTCTTTGTTCTCATGTTCTCTTTTTTTTTTTTTCTTGCTGTGGGATGTTCTGTAATTTGTTTATGATAATTATTGTATCCATTTTTTGTTGTATTAATACTAAGGTTAACTGGAAACTAATAAGAAAATTAGCCAGAGTTGACAATAATTCAGCTTTAAAATTTACATGCTAAGGGCTATTTTTTGAATTTACAAAATTTTTAAAATTAAAATTTCTCATTTTGTAATTATTCGATAATTAAATTTATTAAATTTTTAACGTTAGGTGATTAAATTTGTTACATCAATATAATCATCAAATTTTACGATTGTACCGGTTAGTAATGAAAATATTAAATTTTATATAATTTAATGAATAAAATAGAAAAAATTTAATCATCAAAATAAAATGTCTTTAGTCACCTTTTGTTTACTCTAAAACTTTAAATTAGATTGTGATAAGAATAAAATCAAAGTTGTTTATTATTATTATCAAAAAATCAAAAGTTTAACCATTGAAATACATGAGTTATTTATAGAGATTTTTTAAGAAGTATTTTTTATCTTCTCTTAATAAATTTTAATTAATTCGATCAACCGTAAGCAATAATTTAGAATTTGTTATTTTCATTATTTTATGGGTTTTATTTTTAAGGAAACAATGTTAAAAACTAAAATGAAAAATACCAACAAATCAAATATCACACAATAATATATATTAATTTAAGATATATGTATGTAATTCGATCCAAACATTGCAAGATTATATTCCTAATTTTATTTAAAATTCAATTCAATCCCAAAATAATAAATGAAGAGGAGAGATAAGAATTTTGTTCATATTGTGGATGGAACATTAAAATGATAAGAAGAGGAAACTTCATCTTGAAAATACTGAAATTTTAGAACCAACCAATTTGTTCTTTGGTCCAATTAATTTCAATTTTTTAATATCAATAAAATATATTAATTTAATTTTTTTTCATAATTTTAGATTTGAGCTAGGTTTGGATCATGAGTTCATTTAAAGCTTGTTTATTGTTTCATGAGTATATTAATAAATTTATTATGTTTTGTATGTTTGTTTATTTATAATATAGTTATTATGATTATTTATAATTGACTATTTTATGTCTAAAAATATATATATATATATATATATATATATATATGTTTATTGTTTATTTATTTATTATTCATTAGTATTATTCGTGAACATGTTCAATATCTGTTATGTTTGTTTAATGTTTGTGAATATGATCATTTAGTGTTCATAAACATATTCATTTAACTTAAAAGAACAAACATGAAAACACGTAATTTTTAATAAACGAACATGAACAAAAATTTTAAATTTTTTAACGAATACAAATCAAACATCAACAAACAAAGTTCCATTCCTTCATGCTACATTCACTCACAGCGTTAATTATTGTTCATCAATTTTTTATAATTGGCACCATAAGGTTTGCATATTCAAGGATAAGTTTCAAATTCTATAATAATAAAAAATGCTTTACTTGGTTGATAAGAATACCTCTTTTGAAAACAAGGAAAGGTCAAATTGGGTAAACTATAGAATTGGTCATTTATGTTTATATGGGTTTTTGTTTTGATCGCCGAACTTTAAAAAATTATTATATAATTACTAACTTTATCAATTTATTATGTTATGGTCACTCTGCCGGTAACTTCGGTTAACGGAGAAACAACAAGTTAATATGGCATGTTAACTTCACCTATAGGATTTTAATTTTAAGTAAAGTTAACATGTCATGCCAACTTATCGTTACATTTTTATGAGAATTAATAATTCAATCACCATAATGTAAAAATCAATAATGTTTATAACCAAAATGTAAACTTATGCAAATATAAGTGAGTAATTTTGTAGTTTATGCTATCAAATATGGGCTTTTGCTTCCTAAAATTAGATATGATAATTCATATATTTGTCTTTTTATGTTATGTTTGGATTTTTTGCATCATATTGTGTTTTAGTTATTTTTCTCATTCGTATTCATACTTGGTGGAATTAAGGTATTCATCATGTTCATTTTATAATTTATGAATATCAATCTTTTGAAATTTATAGTTGTCTTTATTCACAATGTTAGTTCTAAGGTCCAAACTTCAATTATTTCCTGAATATGCTCAACATTAGTAGATAAAATTTAATATAACTTTAAATATAAATTAAACATAAAAATTTTGTATAAAAATTAAAACATTTTGCCACATTTTATAACTTCTTGTAAGGTTAATATGTTTTTTATCTATCCAAAATTATTTCTTTATTATATATATATAAAGGGTTATAGATAGAATGGGGAGAAAAGGAGTTTTTGAAGGTTTACATGGATTGGTTTGAAAATAAGTTGGCAACTGTATTGTCAGCTGGTGGCTAAGCAATCAACAAAAATTGGACATTGGTTTGATTTACATCTATTTATATACCGACAGAATCATGAAGAATCAAATCTTTTTAATTATTATGATGATCATACATACCTTTTCCATTTTATTTTATGTTATTTTTGTTGGGACCTTCAATCTCTATCTTCCTTTGTTAGGGTAAATTGTAAGTTTAGTCGCTTATATATTTTTAAATTACGTTTTAATTACTAAGTTTTAAATATCATTATATAGTCACTATCTGAAACACCCTTTATCTATATCCGTCGCCGGAACAGGATACGAGGTATTACCGAATCATAGTACATACCATTAAATAAAACCAAGACAAAAATATGGCATACAATTAGATCATGAATCATTATAACATATGCCTTTAATAATATTAGCCAATTTCAAAGGCTTCATACAAAATAATCGGTCAAATACTATACTTAATATTTTAAAACCTAGACAATTATGACACATAACAAAATAACTAAGTCTACTATACATGCCATAATTCAAAATGTTTAGTTCAAATACCAAAAAATATTGATAGTGCAGGCAAATCTTCAACGATCCTTGACTCCTGTGCAAGCTGGACGACACTATAAGACAAAAGAAAGAAAAGAAGGTAAGCTTATAGCTTAGTAAGCAAGCATGTAAATAATGAATAAAGAATCCAATATGTTTACACAATAACTCAAGTGTATCTACTTTTAATTTCATCATTTACTCCACTTTGGTCAAGCTGTCTCTACTGCATCATACTCACTAAATAAATCATAACTCGAGTTACAAAACTCGAAATTCAAATCCGTAAAATTTTCCTGAAACTAGACTCATATTACTTCTTACTATATTTTTTCTAGAATTTTTGGTCTAGCCAATTAGTACAGTTTATTAGTTAAAATTTCCCCTGTTATACAGCTCGACTGATCTGACCTCTGTTCACTACAAATTGAATTTCTCCCAGTACACAATTCAAATAGCCATGAAATTTATTTCTTTTAAAAATAGACTCAATAAGGAATCTAGACATATAAACTATATTTCTTAATTAGTTTTTTTTTACAATTTTTAATGATTTTTCAAATTTAGAACAGGGGATCACATAGTCATTCTGAGCAAGTCACGTACAAATATAAATATCTCAAAATATAGAGTTCCTTTACTTTCTCTGTTTCTTTTACATGAAAATATACTCATTAAGCTTTAAATTCATATCTCATTCAGATTCTAATTAAATTCATACTATTTTTGGTGATTTTTCAAATTCACGTTACTGCAACTGTCTAAAGCAGTATTATTACTAATTCACTCTTTCACACTTTCTTTGTATTAACCTCATTTAGCCTACATATCATAATTCACTTTCACCATATTTCATACATCACAAGTGTAGGTTCATGATTACAATGTCACTATAAAATCATCCCGTTGAACAATTCGGATCAATCCTCGATATTTGGTGGTTTCAGCACACAGCTCCACCATCATATTTCATATAATTTGGCTCTCTTGTACACATGGTAAACACTTAGTACCACCCATGTGACCTAGCCAATTTATCTCGTAGCTCTCTTGTCTACATGGTGTCCTTCACTTGGAATCACACATGCGACCTAGCTACATTTATCCTCTCCCGTAGCTCTCTTGTCTACATGGGATACATCCCGTATCACACATGTGACCTAGCTACTACATAGTATTTCATAGCTCTCTTGTACACATGATGTGCACTCAGCACCATACATGTGACCTAGCTACAATTCAATCTTTCCGAAAGTTCAACCGGGATTTCTCTCACTATTACTTATTTCCATTCTTCCAATAGTCGATTTATGATTCAAAATCAACTAAAGTATATAAAATAGGCTGAAATACAAAAATGTAAATGAAGTTAATGTATTATTTACATACAAACTTACCTCGGTGCAAAATATGAAAATTTTGCAATTTAGTCCAAAACCTTTTCCTTCCCCCGTTCGAGGTCGATTCCACGCCTTTCTTGATCTATAACAACACATTTAGCTCATTTAACACTCATACTATTTATTTCAATCCAAAAATCACATTATGCAAAAATTACATTTTTGCCCCCTAACTTTTACAAAATTACGATTTTTCCCCTAGGCTTGGAAATTTAATTTAAGCCCTTATTCTTATGTTTTATGACATGCTGAACATTTTTCTCTTCTATAACAACATCAAATTCTCACTCTAACATGTACTTATGAGCATTAGGTATTTTTACCGATTATACCGTTTTGCTCGTTTTTGCTAAAAATCGCTTAGAAAAGATCGTTCTCCTAACCTCAAACATTCATATTCTACCATAAAACATCAAAATACATACATATCATTCATGGGTAAATTTTTAAACATAAACCCTAACTCGAAATAATGGTAGAAATAGGTAAACCGAGCTACGAGGATTTCAAAAATGTAAAGAACATTAAAAACGGGGCTTGAATGCACTTACTATTGGGCTTGAAAGCTTGGAAAAACCCTAGCTATGGTGTCTATGAGAGTTTCGGCCAACTTAATGAAGATGATACCAAATTTTGGCTTTGTTTTCCCATTTTATTATTTTATTTACCAAATGACTAAATTACCCTTCATTAAAAACTATGATGTTTTATCTTCTTTTAAGTATTTTTGTCCAAACTAGTATAATGGTCTAATTACTATACAAGGACCTCCACTTTAAAAACCCATTACTCACAAGTACTTAGTACCTTTGTGAACTAGAACACACATTTTACAACTTTTGCAATTTAGTCCTAAATATCAAATTGGACCCTCTATCGATAAAATTTCTAAACAAAATTTTCACACAGTCATGAAATCATGCCATAGACCTTAAAATGATAATAAAACTATTATTTCTATCTCGGATTTGTGGTTTCAAAACCACTATTCTGTTTTGGCCCTAAATCGGGCTGTTACACTATCATTATCGATTATTACGTTATGGTCATTCTGCTGTTAACATGATATGTCACATTAACGTCACCATTTCAGATAAACTTTTAGATAGAATTGTATAACTAGTCCTTGTAATTTTTGTTTTAAGCGAATTTAATTCATTTTCTTTGGTTGAAATACATATTTGACCTCCTCAATTTGACACATTCTCCAAGTTGGTATTTATTGTTTAGAAATTTTAAAATATATTAAAAATTATAAATTATGAAAATATAAAATTGTAAGAAATTTTTAAAAAATATATAACAAAATGGTAAAAACACCTTTCCAGACAGTCTCAACTTTGATATTTAACAAATTGGTCCCTTTAAAAAAAATCACAACGTTAATGTTTTTCATCAATTGTACATTATTTTGATTGGTATAATAACAAATTTAACCCTAGATGTTTATATATTATGTATAAATGTTGACATAATGTATACATGTTGTGGGCCAACTTTGTTAAATTGGGATCAAATTGATAAAATGTATAAATATTGTGAGTTAAATTTGATAAATCAAGACCAAATTGACAAAATGTGTAAACGTCAATGGCAAAATTTGTTATTATACAAATAAAAGTTGTGTACAATTGACAAAAAATATTGATGTTGTGATTAATTATTTTTAATTACTCACTTTCGAAAATTGATGGGGATAAATTATTCTGATTTTTTTAAAGAAACCAATTTACTCAATATCAAATTTGTGTGGGACTAAAGAGGCTTTTTTTTTTAAAAAAAAAGAAAAGAAAAAAGAGTCACATTTTAACAAATTGAAAAATTACCCAAATTTGTTTTCATGAATCCAAAAATTAAAAAGAAAAAAAGAATGTTAAGAATTTTTTTTTGGGGGTTCTTGGCATTAACGAGTTCCCCTTGTCGTTGCCGCATCTCCGTCACCCAGCCTCTCTTACGTTCGTTCTAGGTTCTTGGTTTTTGTGTGATGAAAAATTCAAAATGTACAAAATCCCAACCTACATCATAAGGCACGGAGGCTACAACTCCACTTTCTAGCTTGTCTAACCCACTCCAAAACCTTGTTGGAATCCGGATAGCTAACCATCGTGACCCTCATTTGTTTGGGGGTTCACTTTCATTTGCGTCACTCTTTTCACACCTTTCACTAATTTCTTCACCCTTCCCTTGCAAACCCATAAGATTCTAACCATATTTAATATATCTTTTTCCTTTCTAAGATTTGATAATGCATATTAATTATGCAATATAAACAGTTTGGTGTAATGGCCTCTGTGAGACAAAAATCAAGCAGAAGATAAATAGAGAAAAGAAAAGATTAAGAAGAAATATAGAAAATTTAAACTAACTCGTCACAAGTTTGAAAAGAAAATTTCATCGAAAGTGTGGAGTTTTATTTCCCATATTAACTTTTATCTCCACTGTCTGCACCCCACCATCAACAGTAAATATTAACCAAACACCGGAAACATGGTCAAATATTTTCATGCAATGAAAATGTAGAGTTTTATTGGGGATAAAGGGAACAGGGTTTAGAATTTCTACCTATATTTAGATGTGTTTATGAGTCGGGATGAGACCCGATTTCAAAAAAAAATTCAAGTTCAAGCCTATTTTTTTGGGCCATCCTAACTTGCCAAAAAACATCATTTTACAATTCAAAAAAAATTGAAATATAAAAATTTATATTTTTTATAATTTTATAATTAAAATAAAAAAATATTTTTATTTAAATTGAATTCGGGTTGGGTCAAGCTAGCCCGAGGTACGAAAATTCTTGTCCAAGCTTAACCTTAGTCGGGTTAAGCCAATTGAGTTGGGCGGCTATCCAACCCTTGGACAGGGTCGAGCTAGCCTGAGGTGCAAAAATTCTTGTCCAAGCTTAATAAACTAAAAACAAGCTTATTCTCTAATTAAACGTTATTGAGCTTGTTTTTAGTTTTATATACTTTTATAGTGTTTTGGAATTTTAATTTTTTAAATTTTTAAAACTTTTATATATTTTAGAATTTTTTAAATAATAAATACCAATTTGGGAGAAAGTGTCAAATTTAGGGTTAAATGTGTATTTAAGTCAAAGAAAATAAAAGAGAAAGAATTAACTTGCTCTACTTCAAAGAAAAAAAAGAATTAACTTGCTCAAGAAAAAATGCATGGACAAAATGTACAATTTGGCCTAAATTTTTTCATTGAAATGATGATATTTGTAACCTCCTCAACCCAGTCCAAAAGTTATGGCCAGATTTTGAAGGCCACATCGGCCACCAAAATGGCTCAGTGAGAAAAACAATTTAATTCTTAGAAAACTTATTCTTAAAATATTTTTCCTTATATTTTTTCTGAAAGTCAGTAGTGGCCTTCTCATTATAAAAATATTAGCTTTCGTCAAGTTTAATTAAAGTCCAAATAAAAAGTTGCTTATTACTTTTACAAACATATTTGATTATTAATTCATTATTCGAAGCTTCGAAAACCAATTTTGCAATAGAAAATCTGACGTGTTTAATTTGTTAGTAAATCCATAATTTGTAATTTAAACATGACCAGTTATTAAATCAATCCAGTTGTTTAACGTCCATACATGAAAATACTAAAAATATCCCAAAATCAAACCTCATGCCATAGTTCATATAAAAATAATTACAGTTATAAACAAATATAAAATTATAAAATTAAAGATACTTTATTTAGCAAACACTAAGACGAGACCCCCGATTCCTGAGTTGAACCCTAACCTTGCGGATTACCTGCAAGATATTAAACTAATGGGGTGAGCTATGAAGCTTAGTGTGAGTCAATAAAAGGTACAATTATACAAGCAATCATAACAGATAACATTCAACAGTGTCATTTCAAAATTGTAAATGACATAACCAATCAATGTATGAGCATATCATATGTATGATGCAATGAAAAAGGTTTCTACCTAACCATCCGCTATATACCACGCATTCCCCAAAACTCGTCTACCGAACTCCAAATAGTGCAAGCCAAAGCTTGTTATGGATAAACCATCAGTAACAGTAATGTAGTTAAATTGCTAGTATAAGCACAAACGAGCTGCCAGTAGTGTGGACAAGCTACCAATAACGATAATGCAGATGAATTGTGAATAGTGTGGGCAAGCCACCAGTAATGCAGACAAGCTGCCAATAATGCGATTAAATTGCCCAATCTCCTAGATAATCCAGTACAGTGCACTGACAACAATATTGTAGACTTTAAATGCCGTCGGTACTCCACAAAAATCCTCCGTCTACCACAAATACCTTCTCCATACAAATGCAATATGTCATACAATCAATAAGCACACCATGCTTTTAGTAACTGATTCGATACAATGGCATACTTAATATGCATGTCAATATTTAGTATTGATGTATGCTTTGTCTATTTTCATTTAACAGTAACAATGGCATGCTCACATGGTTTTCATACAGTCAATATCAATCATGGCACAAAACATGTATCTTGATCAATGTTTCAAAATCTAGCATGCTATACATGCTTTTAATACGCAATTTCATTACAGATTAAGCAATCGAAGTCATGACATATCAATCATATGGTCAAAAATTGCATAGCACAAGTCATATATTTCATGCAATTCATACACAATTCCATCGAACTTAAGCAGTCCTTTAACTATTACACTTTCTAATTGATTACGTACCTTCCATGACACCCCACTTATTAGCACTTAGGTCATTCAACCAAGCCAAAACCAGCAAGTAAATTTAGCATTTAAATATGTATTAAATTACTTTTAAGCTAATTAGACATAAGGAAATACCCACATTTAAATTCACAAATCGCAGCACTAAACCATAAAATCCTCACTTCCACACTTAAGCCTTAAATGAGCCTAAAAAAAAAAACACTTAGTACTTAAAAATATGGTTAACGACCAGCCTTGAAACACCACTAAGAGTTTGTCCAAAGTAGTGTTACAAGCACAATTTTTTAGATAAAAAACGATAAGCGAACTTACCTTGATTTGCTGCAAAATAAGAGTGCGGACGAGATTAGACTTCCCTACTAATTTGAGACATTCTGATTAGCACATACGACTAAAATAACACTTAAAATTAGTAACTAATGATTAATTAAAGGTCTTAGAGCATTCACCCAACCAGAAAATTTAACAAAACAAATGCAACACAATAGCTTGCCTAAAACCGCACTTATGCTTCTTGTTAACTAAACCTGAGATGTCGGATAAGCGAGATCAGATGCACCTTTATTTTTTTGATCAAAATGGGCCTGGAGGCCACTGCCTTATATTAACAAGCATTAGCAAGTACAAGCCTATGGATATAACTCGGATACACCATGTTAAAAGGAAAGGTACAACGTTTATTAACAACAACTTTACAAAGGCTATCAGCCACTTTTTTGCTCGAATGAGCGACCCACTCAATCTTAAAATTGATGAAAGAATCCAACAAACCGAAGATTTCCTTCAACTGAAAACCAAAGATCGAAATGTCCTCACAACGAGCATTAAACCGATTGACTAAACTTGCACATTCGATCTCAAAAAAATCCCTTGTGATGTTATGAGCCTAAATAATCTTTCCCTTAAAGCTTCTACCTCAGCCTAGAGATCAAATACACCTTTAAAAGGTTAGGGGATGTTTTTGTCACGACCCGAAAGTTAGTGGTGTCAAAAAGCATATTTTGAGAGCCCCATTTTCTTAAACTGGGCTCGTAAATATTTTTATTAAATATTCATGGAGTTATATTAGAAGTAAATTAAATTTCGGTTTGTAACACCCCAAACCCGGCCTAGACGTTATGACCGGATCCGACGTGCCACATCAAAAACGTTAAAAATATTTTTCCGTTCTAAGTTCAGAAAATCGTACTTGATGTTCAAAGGATTAATTCATTAAGGGTTAAAGTGAATGGAAGCTGTGCACCAGGTAGGAAACCGGAAAAGGAGGTGAGTCCATCGGACTGCTTAAGTACCAAGCTCTTTCGGATCCAATCCTAGACATGCACACTGCCATTGCCACACTCTAACATCGCTTATATTTTTAGGTTACCATTGAAATTATGTCTATTTTAGAATAAAACGTATTGAAGTTTGTAAAACGTTATCATAGTAGAAGCCTTGTTTGTAATCGTGTTACTTCGAAATCAGTTTATGTTTTTGGAAAACGAACCCTAGATCTAGCCCATTTTGATAGTTAATATAATTTAAGGTCATCATGATAAGTTATAAATCAAAACCCAATTAAAAATAATCATAAGCGGCCTTATTACATAACAAAACCCAAATCATCAAAGTAAAGAAAATTGAAGTCCAAATCATCAGAAGAAATCCATATTGCAGAACGAGTGGCCACTCCGAATCCCTCGCAGCTCCAAGCCCACTATGGCTGGGGATTACCTGCATAGATGAAAATAGGGGATGAGTTTGGGGAAACTCAGCATGTAAAATTAACCCAACCATAGCCCATATCAGCTCAAACCACAGAAACAGAATAAATTGGCCTTAGCCTAGAACAAAATACAGAATTAAGCCCATAGGCCCATAACAGATTAGATCAGATATTTCATGTATATGCAAAACCAACACATAACCAACCATATACACCCCCTTACCAACCTTTCACCATGTGGGGAGACTACTTGACCCACCCAACCGCTACACGCCACAGAATTATGCAGCATGGCTACCAGAACAGATAATGTGACAGAGTTACAGATCTGAGATAATCGTGGCGAGCCACCGAAGCGTAAATATGTAGCAGAGCCACCAGATTAGATAATTGTGGCATAGCCACCAGGACGCTTCCTCCAAAATATAACCCATGTCCCCATGCAACAAATATTCTTTCATGGCATACATCATACAGATTTAAATCAACATGCTTTTCAGACAAAATTAACCCTAGGGGCATATTGGTCATTTACACCTAGGGGTATCATGGTAATTTTTCATACATAAAAGTATTGTAGTAATTTAGCTACTTTTAGGGTTTTCATGCATATCCTATCCATTTACGTACAATCAGAATACTTACCGCGCATACTTACCAAATTGAGCCTGTTGGCCCATGAACCTGATTTTTGGCCCATTAAGCCCAAGTTATCAAAATGCACGAAATCGCACGTACCGTAGTTTATTACCTTCAGAATGCCAAACATACAAACCCAACTATCTTACGAGCATTCGCACACTCGCAATTTCCCAAAATACCAACTTTTAGGCATTTCGGCTTTTCGGCTTTTGCCGATCTAGTCTATGAGAGGGTGTCAGTTACACACCTGTTTTATGACGATTCGCTGACGAGATCCACGGACGAACTGCCTACAATTATAATACTACCACGTTAATCTTACTATCGAAACGAACTACATATTAACTTCTTACCATATTCGGCCAACAACACCTTAGGCCTTAGCGTTCCTACCTTTGCCGAAAATAGTGTCTCGATCCAGATCCGTTCGCTCCACTTGTCCAAGCCCTTGATCAACAGCCTCTTAATCACACTATTACCAAAATAATACTATTATCACAACCCCTTAGGGCTACAAGTCCAAAAAGCGACAACCTCCCTAACCTTTTAGGGATTCGGCTTTTCTTAAAATATGCAAGATAGACTAAGTTGGAAAGACTTACCACCGATTCTTCCAGTCAACGTTCCCCCTTAGTTCCTACTTGATTCTGATGCAGTTCTAAGCCCTCAAACGATAACAAAAGTCGAGCCCTCAGTGATCTCAGTATTCGGCTATGTCCCTAAGATAGTGTGAGAGTTTCGGCTTTTTGCAAAAGTGTAGAGAAAGATAAAATATGAGGGTTTTACTTGTGGTATTGTCGTGAAACACAGGGGTTTAGAGGTTGAGAGAATCGGCCAAAAGATGATGAGAAAAATAAGAGATTTGGCTAGGGAAAAATCGGTACAAAAGGAGTCAAGTTTTCGGGATTTCGGGATTTGAGGCAATCGACTATAGTCTTAAAAATAATGGAAGAAAGGTGGTATAGAGTAGGGTGGCTGAAGGATTCTGCTATGGGGAAAAGAAGAAGAAAAGAATAAGTGGATGGAGAGAAGAGAAAAAGAAAAGAAGAAGAGAATGGTCAGGAAACGGCACCACTTACCACTAATGCCGAATTTATACTGGCACTAACCCTAGCCGAAATTCCCATGCTAAAGTCCCTTGGCCGGCCACCTCTTGTTCCTTGATCAGCTCCTAGATTTCCTCCCTTATCTGCTCCTAAATCCTATCCCTTTCAACTCCTAAATCCTATCCCTTATCAACTCCTAAATCCTCTCCTGACAGACTTTCACTTCAGTTCCACTACTTACCTTTTCTGAACATAAAAATAATAATTCCCTTAATATGTTGTCATTGTGACTTGAACCTCAGCTCTCCTAGCATCCACACGCCACTTTTATAGCCTTGCCAGTGGCGTCACATGCCACTTTGCCACTTGCTTCCTTATGTCTTATTTTACCCAAATAATATTTAAGACCCCTGTTAACCAGAACCCCTTTTTCTTATGGAATTAAAATTAATTAAAACTATCGGGTTTTACCTTAAGCTTGGGCCTTCTAGAGGCCCACTAACGTACTTAATCCTACGACAAACAAACAGGACACAGAATTTTCAAAATTTTCCAACATTTTTAAAATTCCCGAAAATTAGGGCGTTACACGGTTAGGTAATTTCATTGAATTAGAACTTATTTTAAGTACATGAATTTAATTGAATAAGTGTTAAAAGTTGAATTTTAATTAATTCATAAGTGAATATCTAACAAGGGCTTATTAATCTAGTTAAAAATTAATTTTAAATTTTTGAATAAGTGAAAATAAGTCATTAATCTAGTTAGTGGGCGGCATCATGATAGGTTGGATAAAAAATGATATAAATTTTATTATTATAATAAAACATAAGTTAATTACTAACAATTGATAATAAAGAAAAAACGAGAAAAAGAGGAATTAAAGAAACAAAAATATTTCTCTTTTATATTTCTTGCATGCCAAATTGTTGAGAGAAGAAAGGAGACTTTCAGCTATTAAGTTCCATTTTAGAAGCTCAAATTGATTAGTATGTGTTGGTCCTTATTACTTAAATTATATATATTTGGAACCTTAAGAGCATGAATTAGCCTACCTATGTTGGAATTTTTAGAAATAATGATGTTTGTGGAAGTTAGTATTGTAGAGAAATTCAATTTTTTGGTGTTATTTGGATGGATTTTGAGTTCGGAGGGTAAATAGACATATTGGTTAAGTGACTCTTGATGATTTTAAATTTTAGGGGTTTATTTATGAAAATGGTAAACTATAGGATTATATTGTGAATTAATTGAAATTATGAGTTGTTTAGACCTTGTGAAAAAATAGATTAGCATGGGATTTCTTAATTGTAACTAAATAACATGTTTTAGAATTGAGGATTAAATTGAATAGAAGGTTAATGTTGAGTGAAAATATGTTAAATGTGGTTAAAAGGTTAATGGTTTGAATAAATGTTTCTTATATTAATTAAATTAATTATATGATTAATTTTAGATCGAGAAACAAAAGGATCGGTTGGTAATCATGGAAAAGAGAATGCCGCTGAGTTATTCAATTGTTTAAACTAGTAGTCACTTCAATATCTAATTATATGTGTTCTAATCATTAATTACTTGAACAAAATATTATAGATTTATATTGAATGTTATAGATTTGATCATGAGATATAACATAGTTGATTAGTGTAAAAGAGATTTGATTATGAATTGATGAAATGTGGAATTATATAATTATGTATATCTGTCAATTTATCTGACTAGCGTTGGGTGCAACCTTCGTCAGTTTATCTGACTAGTGCAAGGCACACTATTATATTTTTCGATTTATCCAACTAGTGCTGGGCACAACCTTCGTTAGTTTATTTGACTAGTGCAGGGTACACTATTATATTTGTTGGTTTATCCGACTAGCACTGGGCGCAACCTTCGTCAGTTTATCTGAATAGTGCTAGACACATCATTATAATTGTCAAATATCTTACTAACACTGGGCACAAAACTTATTTACAGTTTAACCATTAGGCATCGAGTGCCATTTACTGGATGACTAGTATCGACAGGGAATAATATATCTATTGAGGAAAATTTAGCTTGTGAAAGATGTCATGGAAGATATACAATATGAATTATGGAGTAGTGTGGTAAATTTCCATAGAAAAAACTTATATGTTATGAAATGTAAAAAAAAAGTTACGTTACTAGGTGTAAGTGTGATACTTCAAGTGAATGGGTTTATTAAATATGTGAACCTTTCTTTGAATGCACATTAGGAACTTACTTTTGTTCAATGACTTAGCATCCACGACAAATCCCGAACTCAATGTTAGTGATGTACTTCTCTCTCTCTCTCTCTCTCTCTCTCTCTCTCTCTCTTTTGTATTTTGGCGTGTACCTTGGTTGTTTTGGTCAGATATGGCCTGCTAGATGTTTGAATGTCCCTTTTTAAGTATCTTGCATAAAGATAATGTTGTGTAAACTTGATAAATATTTTGTTCAAAGCCAACAAATGTATATAGTTATGTATGATTGTGGATATATATATATATATATATATGTAAATATTTATATATAATAGTTCATTTGTAAATTAGTTAGTTGGAATGTATGTGTTTAACTGTTGGGATGGAAATCTTGAAGCGATGTTTAGTTGGTGATACTTGTAATGGTAATTTGTTGAAAGTGTATATGTATTTATGTTTGGTCAAATTGGTTGTTGTTTGAATGAAATAGGTTGCATATAGTAATGTATAGTTTTAGCCTAGCTAATTGATGATTGTTGTTGATTGAGGTGCCTTTGAATGGCATATTGGTTGGATATAGAAGGAGTGAAATTTTAGCTTGTAATTGATGATTTAAATGTGGTATCAATAAGGGAACATAGGTTAGGCACATAGGATGTATGAAATTGGCATGAATTTGATTTGTTTTGAGGTGTATTGATGACATTTATGGATTGGTTTTTGGCTTGGCTTAATGGCCAAATATAGTAGCAATTTGCCTTGTTTTGGGAACAAATTATGGTACACATTGAGACATGGGCTGTCACACGGCCGTATGTCACACATGGTCTATTCACACGGCTGTGTGTCATAAAATAGTTTGTTACACGGTTGTGTAACCTTAATTTGAATATACACATGATGAACACACGGGCTAGGACACGGCTGTGTGTCGGGGCTTCGAATATCCGCACGGTCTGGGCTATGACACACGGCCTGACCACACGATCGTGTGCCCCCTACTTTCAAATTCTCAACTCTTTCCTACATTTTCTGTTTTGTTTTGAATTGAGCCCAGATTGTTTCCAATATATTTTTAGGGCCCGTAAACTCGGTTTAAGGCCCGTAAATGTATATTTATTGTGAATGGATTATGATTTGATTAATTGTAATTATATTAAATATTTATTTTTAAGTAATGTTAAATGTTTGAAACATTATCGTAATACTCTGTGACCCCAATCCGTTAAAGGAGAAGGGTTAGGGGTGTTACGTTTAGTGGTATCAGAGCTATAGATTTAGCCAATTCTCAGAATTGAGTTTAGAGGTACATGTCAAAATTGTGTTGAAATTGAGTCGGGATTAAATGCTAATTATAATTGTTTATATTTATAGTTAAAAGAAATCAAATAAATCTAATAATATGGTGGATCACGAGATTCATACTGATGATAAAATTATTGATGAGTTACACAGGATCGAGTCAGTAACACCAAGTGTTCGTTCTGATGGTACTTATTAACCAAATGTTAATAGAAGCCCTAATGAAGGGCAAGGTGATACTAATATATTACAAGTCACTGTGGAAGTTCTTTAGAAGGTAGCGAGAGCCACTCTTCCGATGATACTCGCACCTACAGTTAAACGAGCTCCTATTAAAGTATTGAAGAGATATGATGCTATAGAATTTACTGGACTGAAAGGAATTTATCCGTCAACGACCGAAATATGGTTGGAATCCATAACACGGGTTCTTCAACAATTAAAGTGAATATCTTGGGAAGAAATTATTTGTACAGTTTCATTATTACAAGGAGAAGCCTACACATAGTGGTAAATCATCACACGACACGTTCCTACAGAAGCTCTAGATTGGAAATTCTTTCAATTTGAATTTTAAAAGAAATATGTCAGGGAACTATATCAGGGAACTATATCTCGATGATAGAAAACAAAATTTCTTTTGTTGAAGCAAGAAGATTTACCTGTGTTGGATTATGAATGAGAATATAAGCGCCTTAGCAAGTATGCTATAAAACTTATCCCTATCGAAGAAGCAAGCTGTAAGCATTTACTGCAGGGAATGCAAGATGAAATTCGGGCTTAGTTAGTGGCATTAAAAATTAAGGATTCATTTATTTGTCTGAACGGGCAAAAATGGTAGAGCAATCATTGGGATTGTGTAAGAAATCTAAACCTTCTCGTGTTACGAAAAAGCGTTTTGGGACTCTCAATTCGTATTCTATACCAGATAAAAGCAAAGGGTCTCGGGATTTTAGAAAGATAATTGCAAGATTGGCGGCATCAAATAAAATGCGAGATCGTCAACCTACAGCTTTTGCTGGGAGTGTAAAAGGGCTGAATAAAACTTCTAAAATGTCGACCTGTGAACATTGTGGTGTAAAAACTGGCGAAAATGCTAGAAATTGACAAAAAGGGTTGTTTCCATTGTGGATTGTTGGAGCATTTCGCTCGTGAGTGACCGAAGAACAAAAATAATATACTTGATGATACACAAAGAGCCACCTCTCCAGTTAAGAGTCGAAGGACTAGTAGAGGTGGATCGAGAAAAGGGAGCGAAGCAGTCGCTCATCAGCCTGAGGCCAGAGCGTCGCCTCGTGCTTATGTTGTGCAAACATGTGATGATGGAGATGCTACTAATGTTGTAGCAAGTATTTTTTTGTTATTCTTCGTACCTGTTTTTACCTTGACTGGTCTTGGTTTTTCTCATTTGTATGTTAATATTGATCTAGTCAAATCTGGGAGTATGAAATCTGAGGTTTCAAAAGTAGTCATATTTGTATCAAGTCCATTAGGCCAAACAGTGTTAGTTAATCAAGTTTGTAAACGATGTCCATTAAAAATTAAAAATTTAACATTTCTAATAGATTTGTTAATTATTCCTTTTTGTGAATTTGATGTAATTTTGCGTATGGATTGGTTAACTGAACACGAGGTAATTCTCGACTATCGGACGAAAAAGTCTTCGGTCCAAGATCTAAATAATGAGATTATAGAAGTTAGTGGCATTAAAATGAGTGGTTCAACTCGAATTGTTTTGTCAATTTAAGTTAATAAGTTATTGATGCAAGGTTGTGAAGCTTTCTAGCTGATGTTATCAATTCAAAGACCTGGAATAATGAAATCAATAATATTCAAACTATTTGTGAATTCTTTAATGTGTTTCCTGAGGAATTTTTAGGATTACAACCTGGTCGGGAGGTTGAGTTTGTAGTCGAAGCATTCCCTGGTTCAGCTCCGATCTCCATACCTTTTTACTGTATGGCACCGACTGAGTTGAAGGAATTAAAGGTTCAGTTGCAAGATTTATTGGAATGTGGTTTTATATGTCCTAGTATATCACCTTGGGGATCTTTCTTTTTATTTGTGAAAAAGAAAGATGGTTCGATGCGACTTTATATTGATTACTGTCAATTAAACAAGTTAACGATTAAAAATTGATACCCCTTCCTCGCATTAATGATTTGTTTGATAAACTAAAGGGAGCTTCAGTCTTTTCTAATATTGATTTACGATTGGGTTATTATCATTTGAAAGTAAAAGATAGTGATGTACCAAAAACAGCTTTTCGAACACGTTATGGTCACTATGAATTTTTAGTGATGCCCTTCAGATTAACAAAAACTCCAGCGGCATTTATGGATCTCATGAATCACATTTTTCAACCTTATCTTGATCAGTTCATGGTAGTTTTATTGACAATATTTTGATCTATTCAAAATCGAAAGCTGAGCATGAACAACATTTGTAGATCTTTTTACGAGAAAATAAATTGGTCAGAGAATTAAATAAATATGAATTCTGTCTAACCAAAGTGGTATTCTTGAGGCATGTGATATTAGCTGATGGAATTCGTGTCTATCCAAAAAAGATTGAAGCAATTGTTCTGTGAAAAGCACCGAGAAATGTGATAGAGGTTCGTAGTTTCCTTGGCTGAGCCGGTTACTACCGAAGATTTGTTAATGGATTCTCGAAGATAGTTTTGTCAATGAAAAAGTTAGTACAAAAGAATGTTCAGTTTGTTTGGTGTGAGTAGTGTCAGGGAAGTTTTGAAGGACTGAAACAAATGTTAACTGAAGCACAAGTTTTAACTTTACCGAAGTTGGGAAAGGATTTTGTGGTTTACAATGATGCCTCGTTGAATGGTTTAGGTTGTGTTTTGATGTAAGAGGGGAAGGTGACTGCGTACGTGTCCCAATAGTTAAATGCAATTATCTGACGCATGATTTAGAGCTAGTTGTTATAATTTTTTATCTAAAAATTAGAGACATTCCTTGTATGGTGAAAAGTGTTACATTTTTACCAATATAAAAGTCTTAAATATCTCTTAACACAAAAGGAGTTGAATTTAAGACAACAATATTGGGTTGAGCTTTTGAAAAATTACGACTGTTTTATTCAATACCACTCTAGTAAAGCTGATGTCATGGCGGATACACCGAGCAGAAAGGTACAGTTGAGTTGCAAGCAATGTTCGATCAACTCAGCATTAATAGTGACGGCAGTTTGCTAGCCGAGTTAATAATAAAAACAGTGTTATTTAATCAGATTAGAGAAGCACAGTTAGAGGATGTCAAGTTGATGGGGAAAAGAAACTTGATTTAAGATAGCTTGATTGGAAATTTCAGCATTGATGATAGCAATTGTCAAAGGTTTCATAATTGAATCTATGTTCCAAATGTTGTCAAATTAAAAGAATTGATACTCCACGAAGCTCATGACAGTCCTTTTGCTTTATACCTAGGTGAATTGACAATGTATCACAACCTTCAAGAATTGTATTGGCGGCCTGGAATGAAAAAGGAAATAGTTGAATTTGTGGCTAAATGTCTAACCTGCCAACGGGTTAAGGCGGAACATCGGGTTCTCACTGGATTGCTTTAGCCTATTTCTATTCCTGAATGGAAATTGGAGCGCATAACGATGGATTTCGTAATTGGATTACCGTTATCCCAGAATAAGAAAAATGGTGTTTGGGTGATAGTTGATTGTTTTACGAATTCGGCTCATTTTACAGCAGTTAGAACGAATTGGACACTACAAAAGTTAGCTGAAATGTACATTCGAGAAATTGTCAAATTACACGACGTACCTATGTCAATTATCTCTGATCGAGATTCTCGATTCCTTCGAGATTTTGGAAACAACTGCATGAATCACTTAGTACAAGACTTAACTTCAGCACCGCCTTTCAACCGCATGCGGATGGGCAATCCGAGTGTGTTATTCAAATTTTAGAAGATATGCCTCGAGCTTTTGTAATCTATTTTGAATCAGGTTAGGAACATTATTTACCGTTAGCTGAGTTTGTGTACAATAATAGCTTCTAATCGAGTATTCAAATGGCTCCATTTGAAGCTTTATATGGTTGTAAATGTTGAACGTCTATTTGTTGGTCTGAATTAAGTGAGAAGAAAGCGGTTGGGTAGAATTGATTCAAGAAATGGAAAATATGGTTAAGGTGATTCGAGACAGATTAAAAGCAGCTTTCGATAGACAAAAATCATATGCGGACCTGAAGCAGTGGGACATTGAATTTTCCTTAGGCGATATGGTATTTTTAAAGGTCTTGCCTTGTAAGAAAATTCTTTGATTCGAAGAAAAAGGGCAGTTGAGTCCTCATTTTATAGGACTGTATGAAGTTATTGAAAGAATTGGACCTATTGTCTTTTGGTTGGTATTACCTACGAAACTGCAGAAAATGCACAATGTTTTCCACATGTCCATGCTCAAAAAATATCGTTCAGACTCGTCTCATATTATTTCAGCGAAGGATATAGAAATTCAGTTTGATTTATCATACGAAGAAGACCCAGTTGAAATTTTAGCTCGTAAGGTGAAAGAGTTGCATAAAAAACGTATTCCCCTAATGAAAGTTCTTTGGCATAGCCATAGCGTCAAAGAAGCGACTTGGGAGTCAGAGGAAACGATGAGGTCTCAATATCCTCACCTCTTTTCAAGTAAATTTCGAGGATGAAATTTTTTAAAAGGGAAAGAATTGTAATGATTCAAAATTCACCTCTTTTCAAGTAAATTTTGGGGATGAAATTTTTTAAAGGGAAAAGAATTGTAATGATTCGAAAGTCAGTGGTGTAGGGCGGCATATTTTCGGAGCCCCGTTTTCTTAAACTGAGCTCTTAAATATTTTTATTAAATATTCATGGAGTTATGTTAGAAGTAAATTAAATTTCGGTTAGGTAATTTCATTGAATTAGAACATATGTTAAGTAAAGGGATTTAATTGAATAAGTGTTAAAAGTTGAATTTTTAATTAATTCATAGGTGAATATCTAACAAGGGCTTATTAGGAAAATAAGCCATTAATCTAGTTAGTGGACGGCATCATGATAGGTTAGATAAAAATTTATATAAATTTTATTATTATAATAAAACATAAGTTAATTACTAACAATTGATAATAAAGAAAGAAATGGGAAAAGAAAAATTGAAAGAAAAAAAAAACATTTCTTGTATTTCTTGTATGTCGAATTGTTTAAGGAAGAAGGGAGACTTTCGACCATTAAGTTTCATTTTAGAAGCTCAAATGGATTGGTATGTGTTAGTCTTTATTACTTAAATTATATATATTTTGAACCTTAAGATCATGAATTAGCTTACTCATGTTGGAATTTTTAGAATTAGTGATGTTTGTGGAAGTTGCCATTGTAGAGAAATTCAAAATTTTGGTGTTATTTGGATGGATTTTGAGTTTGAAGGGCAAATAGACATATTAGTTAAGTGATTATTGATGATTTTAAAGTTTAGGGGTTTATTTATGAAAATGGTAAACTATAGGATTATATTGTGAATTAATTGAAATTATGAGTTGTTTAGACCTTGTAGAAAAATTAGTTAGCATGGAATTTCTTAATTGTAACTAAATAACATGTTTTAGAATTGAGGATTAAATTGAATTAAAGGTTAATATTGAGTGCAAATATGTGAAATGTGGTTAAAAGGTTAATCGTTTGAATAAATGTTTCTTGGTGATTTATTAATTAAATTAATTATATGATAATTTTAGATCAAGAAACAAAAGGATCAGTTTGTAATTGTAGAAAGGAGAAGGTTGCGGAGTAATTGTTTATGACCTTAATAGCCATCACAATATAGTAAGTTCGTAGTCCATAAACTGAACTTTAATTATTTAATTTATTTAAACTGGTGGTCACTTGGATATCTAATTATATGTGTTCTAATCATTAATTACTTGAATGAAATATTATGGATTTATATTGAATGTTATAAAGTTGATCATGGGATATAACATAGTTGATTAGTGCAAAAGATTTGATCATGAATTGATGAAATGTGGAATTATGTAATTATGTATATCTGTCAGTTTATTTGACTAGGGCTGGGCGCAACCTTCGTCAATTTATCTGACTAGTGCAGGGCACACTGTTATATTTATCGGTTTATCCAACTAGCACTAGGTACAACTTTCGTCAATTTATTTGACTAGTGCAGGACACACTGTTATATCTATCGATTTATCTAACTACCGCTGGGCACAACCTTTGTTAGTTTATCTGACTAGTGCAGGGCACACTATTATATCTGTCGGTTTATCCTACTAGCGTTGGGCGCAACCTTCGTCAGATTATCTGACTAGTGCTAAGAACATCATTATAATTGTTAGTTATCTGACTAGCGCTGGGCATAAAACTTTTTTACGGTTTAACCGTTAGGCATCGTGTGCCATTTATTAGATGACTAGTATCGGCAAGGAATAATATTTCGATTAAGGAAAGTTTAGCTTGTGAAAGATGTCATGATGAAAGATACACAATATGAATTATGGAGTAGTATGGTAGGCACATAGGATGTATGAAATTGGCATGAATTTGATTTGTTTTGAGGTTTATTGATGACACTTATGGATTAGTTTTTTGCTTAGCTTTATAGCCAAGATAGGATAGCAATTTGCCTTGTTTTGGGAACAAATTATGGTACACACAGCCTGAGACACGGGCTATCACACGGTCATTTGTCACATATTGTCTATCCAAACGGTAGTGTGTCTTTTTGTTTCTAGATGCAGGTTTCACACGGCCTGTAACATGGCCATATGACCTTAATTCAAATGTACACATAGGTGAACACACAGGCTGGGACACAATCGTGTGTCGAGACTTCGAATGTCCACATGGTCTGGGCTGTGATACATGGCCTGACCACACGACCGTGTGTCCTCTATTTTCAAAATTTTCAGCTTTTTCCTAACTTTTCTATTTTGTTTTAAATTAACCTCAAATTGTTTCCAATCTATTTTTAGGGCCTCGTAAACTAGGTTTAAGGCCCGTAAATGTATGTTTATTGTGAATGGATTGTGATTTGATTAATTGTAATTATATTAACGTTAAATGTTTGAAATGTTATTGTAATACTGTGTGACCCCAGTCCGTTGACGGGGACGGGTTAGGGGTGTTACAGTTTAATATAGAGAATAATTGAAGAAAATTTTGTTGTAAATACGCGACAAGATCATAAAATACAACAACCCACAAATGAATACCAAAGAGGCGGCACACTACCACAAATGGCGACAAGATCAAGGTTGATTTGGGGCGGCACAAAATTGGGGTTTTGGCAGCAAAAGATACAATTTTTAGAAGCTAGAAACGACAGTAAATGATTTAAAAAACAACAGAAAAATAGACAAGAAAAGATCAAGAAAAGAGATGGTCAAGGGGAACAAACCAACACCACCACGAGTGGAGAAGATAGGTAAAAGTTTAATGGCAGCAAAAAGGGGATGATTTAGGTGGCTCAAGGAAGGTTTGAAGGCAGCAAAATAACAGGAATAGGAGGCGGCACAACAATGGTGGAAAAACTTTATGCTTTGGACAGCACAAGGGGGAAGAAAGAAGAAGAAAAATTGAGAAGAAAGAAAGAAGGAGTGGGGAGGGACGGCTAGGGAGAAAAAAAAGAGAAAGAAAAGATGAAAATACTATACATAAAAATTAGTTTAATCTTTTTAAAAAAAACTGATAGCCTTTTTGATAAATCAGATAAAATATATTTATCCTTTTTTTTTTCAGATTTATCAAGAGATTTTTAATGTTAGTCAGACTGAAATCTGAACAGATTAGTTAGAATATGGACAGCACAAACCTCAATTAAAAAAAATGTGAGCGAGGGGAACCAAACTCAAGTTTCAAGGAAACTACACTAATCACTAGGCTAGAACTCTTTTTTTTTTTAAACTCTTACAACATTTATTTTTAAAACAGGGGGTGACACCTACTAGGGTTTGGAGCAAAATTGCACAAAATAAGAATGATGCATGGGAGGGGATTTGAACTTAGGTTTTAAGGACAAATTCACTAATGTTTAATCATTAGACCATCAACTTATTTTTTTCATAAACACATAAATGTAACCTTAAAAATCAGAGCATAATAACTTTTGGTTCACTAACCAATTTCTTCTAACTCGATTTTTGGGATGTGACAATATTAGCATGTTATATCAACATGTCGCCACACCGTTAACAACAATTAATGAATCAGTAATTAATAAAATTAATTGAAAACTTTAATAACCATTTATAAATTTTAAAATTTCAAAGAGCAAAATAAAATTTTAAGTAAACATAAACTTGTAATTTATATGAATTCATTCTTTTTCTAAAAACAAGATTCAAATTTTATTTGGAACCGTTTTGCCAACTTAAAACTCAATTTTTTAAAAAAAATCTATATTACATTTAATATTTTAAAGTAGAATTTAGCTAATTTTTTTCAAAACAAGGAAAAGAAAAGTATTTATTTTAATTTTTAAGAACATTTTTTAAATATATATATTTAAACATTTGTTATAAAAAGGGTATAATGTTAAATTTAGTTCTTAAAGTTTATATTTTTTTGTTAATTTGACCTTTCTTTTTTAGTTAAATTTGACCCTTAATTTTTTTTAAAAAAATCTTATTTGACCATAACCTTTTAAAAGAGTTAAATTGTTGTTTTTTAACGAAAATCTTGACTAAAACATTAAAATTTTAAACATAGCAGCTCAAATGACAATCAATATATACTTTATGCTAAGTTTTTAGAATTTTCATGAACTTTTTATAATTTTTTAATTTTAAATATTTTTATATTTATTGACTTGTCATATAAGACAAATATTATCATATCTAGAGGTGTTCACAGTTTGGTTAATCAATTGATGGCCGAATTTAGTTCGGTTGGAGGTCAGTTAAAAGTTTTTATATCGGTTAATTCGGTTTGAAATCAGTAATTAACCGAATTAATCAATTAACCAAAATAAATAATATATTATATATAATATATATAGTCGACCTCCAATATATAAATATTAAGATAGCCCAATATATGAAAGCACTGGACTACGAGTTTTTTTTACGTAACATGTAAAACCCTGGATTTTGGGGTTAGAAGTTTTGAGTTTTGTGGTTAGGGTCAGTGAGAAGGTTGTGCTATTATGTTTAGTTGCGCTTTAAGTGACAGAATGGGCTTGTTGGTCTGGTGGTTGAGTAAGTGTTAGAGTAACTTAAGGTTCTGGGTTTGAGTCCTTGTAGGTGCGTATTTTGAGAAATATTTTTAAATTTTGTTTTGTTAAATAGTGGTTTGTGGTAAGTTAAATTTATAACTAATTATATTTATTTATTTTTGCTAATTATTAATATTTTTAGAAATTCTTTTTACTGGACATTTTTCCCTTTTCTTTATTTTCTTTTTCTTATTTTGTTCTTCATTATCTTTATTCTTCAAAAAGGTTTGCTTGGGGATTTTGGAGAGTCACTTCTTTGTTGTCAAGTCGGTGTCGGAACGGCTTAGATCACAAAACAGGTGTGGGATTCAAACCTCTTTCAATATACTTGCGATTTGTTGTTTTACTGTGAATTTGACAATCTTTTCGTGGGTTTCGAAAAAATAGGCAGTTAAAGCTCGTTTTGTCTGCAATCTCTAGAAATTTAGTGTGTTGTGAGTGGAGGTCAATTTATTGATCGTAAAGGCTCGATTTTCAAGTTGGTTACGGGTTTTTTCATGGCCACACTGGCGTGTGTCGGATCACACGGTCGTGTGGAATTAAGAATTAGGGTTTTCATGCAAAATTTGGTGCCATACGGTTATGTGGCTGATTTGGGGATTTTTGTCAATCTTCACACGACTGTGTCCCCTAGCCACACGGGCATGTGTGTTTGGGGATTAAGGTTTGAGTGATTTGGTGCCACACGATCTTGTGGCTAATTTAGGAATTTAGGAATCCCAACCGACCGTGTGTCTTAGACAAACGGTCGTGTCTGGTGGGCACACAGGCGTGTGAGACCCTCACACGGCTGTTTCTGCCTTGTATTCTATTTTAGTACAAATGGACAATGAGTTAAATGGCCTACTCTCATGGCCATGTCCCTGGCCCACACGGGCGTGTGCCTCCCTTCACATGGGCATGTGCCCCTCTTCACATGGGCGTTTGACCTCTCACGCGGCCTAGACATGTCCACAGGGCCAGAGCACACGGGCGTGTGATCCTTAGGTACTTATTTTGGTTCTATGTGCGTTGCTGATCCAAAAATGTGTCTGTATGCTTCAACCCTTGGCTAAGCTTTAGTAAGGGTAGTTAAGATTCCGATATGGGCTACTGCTCCTGTGTTATTTGTAATTATTGTGTGAGATGTCTGACTCTAAACCTGGTTGACTGGATGTGTGTGTGCATATCTGTTCTGTCTAACTATTTATTAACGTGTCACTGTTCTGTGAGATTATGTGCATACATACACTTGCATAAAGTAAAGTTTTGGGTAGGATTGCGAAGAAAATGGAGACTGATTCTGATCTGATCTGGCAGTACTGTAACTTATTCATACAACGATTTACCGCACTATATTGCATGTATGTTGGCTTTGCTGTGAACTATTATCTGATTTGGTAGTTTAAACTGCAACATCTCTGTACAACGGATTACTGCATTGTACAATACTGCATAAACGCCAGCTCTGCTGTGTATTAATATCTAAGTGGCTTAGTCCACATATATGGTGTGTAAGGTTAGATGAGCCTTCGAGGTCCTATGTGGTGTGTTTCAGTACTTGACAGCATTCATGCGCATCTGTTTGGGTGAAAGACTATTCATCTGTACTTTGTTTATCTGAAAAACACTTGTGTTCAGTATTCTGGGTGAACTTGGTGTGCTCTGACTGTTACATGTGTTGAGGTGTTGGTTTTATACTGTATCTATTTCTGCGTGTATCTGTAAGAATATTCTTCTACTGATCTGTCACCTGGAGTTCTCTTCAGTAAGTATGATGTTTTTCGTTTGAACTCACACTGAGCTCGTGTACCTCACCCCCTTAGTGTTTCCTCTTGCAGGTACGTTTCTGAAACTCTGATGCTGAACTCGGTATACAGATGTCTCAGACAGTCTCGGTGAAAAATAAATTATAAGTTTGTGTTTTTAGTTTTATTTCGTTATTCGATTTTTGAACTGTATGGTTTTGTAAACATTGTGGTACAAGTTCTATTTTTGGATTTATATCATGAATCCTATTTTATTCGTAAATTAAGCCTAACTTAAAATTTTCTGATTAAAGACTAAATGGAATTTAAGTTAACTCGTGTTGTAAAATTTTCCTACGATTACTTTGGTGATCAATGTAACATCCAGAATTCGGTCTAAACGTCTAGGCAGGGTTTAGGGTGTTACATAACAAGCCAATAATGACCCAAAAATAAAAAAAAATAAAAAACATTAATATTAAACATTTAACAAAAATTTAAAATTTAAAAGTGAAATTGAAACAGAAAGAAACCCTAGCAGTCAAATTGGTCTTCTTGTTGTCATTTTTTTCCCCCTTTCATTTGGCTTAACCATTTTCAATTCATTTTCAAGTTCAACCAAGCTTCACCCTGCATCTGCAGCATCCCAACTCGACAACAGCACCATTTTCCTTTTCGTTTCAAGTTTCAACAATCAAGCAGATAAAATTTAATTATCTTTTGGATTCAAAGTATCTTTCTTTTTATTTAAAATTTAATTATTAAAGGAGTGTCGTTTGCGATGCATTAGGCAGAATGTATGTAAATATATATAAATGTTTATACATTTTAATCCATTTATGTATTGTATATAAATGTATTTTAATTTATTGTATAATTTTTATTCTTGCATAACGTATACCAAACCAGCTTCTATTGAGGGTAGTGTTACACCACGTACTTTGGCAGATTCTAGAAATTCAGCAGGTGAAACTTCAAGCCAAACAAAGAGGACTACTGGGAAAAGAAAAGTCATCCCTCTAAGGTCAGAAGATTAGTCTCACTTCACTAAGATTATTAATAGTTAGGATGCAAGTATGACCAAATGTAATTATTGTGGAAATGAATTTTGTTGTGATGGGAAAAAATGGTACAAGGTCATTGAAATATTATATCTGTTCATGTAAGAAAAATCCTAATAATATTGTTGACACCAGGAAAGAACAACTAGTTTTACCGTAAGGGAGTTGAATAGGGGGAAAGCATCTTTCAACTTGGAGATTTGATCAATAAACATGTAGGAAAAGTTTAGCACAAATGATTGTGTTTGATAAATTACCTTTCAAGTTTGTTGAAAGTGAATGCTTTAGGGAATTTATATCTGTGGCATGTCCTAGGTTTCATATTCCTTCACGAATTACTATGAATAGGAATGTTTATCAATTGTATTTAGATGAAAAGGCTAAGCTAAAACAACTTTTGAGAAGTTCTTGTTCAAGAGTTTGCTTAACTACTGACACATAGACTTATTTACAAAGAGTTAATTATTTGTGTATCACTACTCACTTTATTGATAAAGATTGGAAATTGAATAAAAAGATTTTAAATTTTTTTTCCAATTTCTAGTCATAAGGACGAGTCTATTAGGATGGTGATTGAGAAATACTTGTTGAATTGGGGGATTGATAAGTTGTTTACGTTCACCGTTGATAATGCGAGAGAGCCTCATATGGTGGCATTATTTTTGTGCATATGAGGTTGTTTAAATGATGTTGTTATTGGTTATTTGATAAAGAAATTTAGCCCTCGAATGGGTTTAGTTCAAAATGGTAAATACCTTCAAATGAGATATATGACACACATTGTGAATTTGATTGTTGTTGAATGCTTAAAGGAAATGAATAAATCAGTTGAACATGTTAGGGGACTGTTAGATATGTGAGGAATCTCCAACTAGATTACAAAGTTTAAGGAGTTTGTGGTGGTAGAAAAGATTGAGTGTAAGAAGATGTTGTGTCTTAATATTTTACGAGGCGGAACTCGACCTACTTAATGTTAGACATTACAAAAAATTTTTAGAGAGCTTTTGAAAGATTTGAATAGCAAGATACAAACTTTAAGGCTAGAATTGAAAAAGGAGGGGTTGGCCTAGTGCGAATTATTGGGCTAGTGTTAGAAACTTGAGGGATTTCTTGGAATACTTTTACGAAGTCACTTTGCATGTTTTCGACACTTCATATGTTACATCCAATAAATTTTTTGATGAGTTTTTTGAAATTGATATCATTTTACAAGATGTTCAGTTAAATATTGATGTTGAATTTAGTGTTATGGCCATGAAGATGAAAGACAAGTTTGATAAGTATTGGGGTGATATTGATAAGATGAATTTGGTTTTACTTGTTACTTGTGTTTTAGATCCTAGAAAAAAAATGAAGTATCTTGAATTTGCACTTAGTGAAATGTCTAATGCTGAAAAAGCTTATGAAATGATGCAAAAGTTGAAGGAAGCTTTGTAGGAATTGTTTGATGAGTATAAGCCACCATCTCATAGTACTTGTAGCCAGTCAAGTGTGGCAACACATGTTTCTTTCAGTGAACCACAACAAAAAATGAAAAGGCGTATGCAAGCTTTGTATAAAAAGCGTGAGTTAGAAAATGGTGGTGATGACAAATCTTTTGAATTGAATAAAATCTAGTTGAGTTTAATGAGAATTTTGTCGAATATTTTGACATTTTATTGTGAAGGAAAGTGAATAGCCCTAAAATTGTATAAGCTTGATCAATTTAGGAGTTCCTTAACTCCTAAAATTGTATAAGCTCTTGTATGTACTCAAGATTGGATTCGAAAATCATCATCACAAGAAGACATAAAGAAGATTGAAGAACAAATCCAAGAGCTTGATAAGATTGAAAATGGTATATTTATTTTTAATTTAATAGTTTCAATTTTTTTACCGCTTCACTCCTACATTAACTTATTTAATCATTTCAATGTTTAGACTTTTCTTAGAATGCATTAGAGCCTACCCTAAATTTATGGGCTTTCATGAGTTGAAGGGTATACTTGCTATCTTATTCTTGTTAACTTACAATCGGTCCCTTTATTTATATTATTTGATTTTTTTAAATGTATATATTTCTATTATATGCTCATTTTTTGCACATATTTTGTAGGGATAATGCAAATAGAGATATTTTGAGAGAAGAAATGGATGCAAAAGGAGAACATTAAAAACTATTACATTTTAGTCATGTGTTGCCTTTGTGACTCGTTTTGAGTTACTTTTTTAGACTTTTTTGAGATGCTTTTGTTTTGCTATTGTTAGATTTTCAGACTGTTTTTTGGCTTTTTATGCTGTTATTTTGAGCTTTAAAGGCTTGTTGTTGTTGTTGTTGTTGTTTAACTTTGAGTACTATTATGTGCTATCATTTTTAACTTTCAAGACTTACTTTGTGTTGCTTTTTTAAACTTTTAAGATTTCTTTTATGTTGTCATAGTTAATTTTTTGTTTGGTTGTTAACTTTCAAGACTTGTGTAGTGTCTCGAATGTCTTATTTATTATTTTTACCTACATTTAAAATTTTTTGAACTATTAAATAAAAGAAAATAAACATTAGTAATGCATCTTTTATATGTTTTATATTTATTTTAACCAAAAGACAAAAACATATAAATTAGTTAAGCTGAATTAAACGAAATATTTTGGTTCGGTTAATGCATTTGAAAAAACTTTGGTTTGATTAACAGTTAAAGATATTTACATTTCAGATAATTCGGTTAATAGTAATTATGTTCAGGTATTAACCGAACCGACCGTTTGAACACCTCTAATCATATTAGCATAAAAGTACACGTAAATTATCATTTTAAAAATTAACATTTTTGTTAACATTTTCGTTATAAAAAGTGAAATGACTCATTTTAAAAATTAAAAAGTCAAATTATTAAAATATGATATTGAAAGTATGCGTTAAAAGATATAAAATTTAAATTCGAATGGTTTCGGTTTTAGTAAAAATAATGACAAGTTTGACAAAAAATTTGTGTATCAAAAGAGTTAATGAAAACGTGGGCCTCCCAATTTGTGGAAAGTACAAACATGATATTATTTATTTAAATTTTTGGTCCCAATAAACCTGGATTATCCAAATTACAGAAGAAAAGGATAAAAAAGGACAGTGACAGTGACAAACAGTAATGATGTGCTTTTTCTAAATCTAAAACAAGATTCTCCTTTATATTATACTCATAATGAAAGAGTAGATTATAAATTGTAATATCTAATTATTTCAACTTCTCTATCACCATGCTTTTGGTATCACTACCCTTGCTCATCTCACAATTACATGCCTTCATGAGTGGGGTTGTGCCACACTCGTATCAAGTATTTACATTCATTTTTTAATTTTGAATTTAATTTAGTTTATTTCTTGCTTAAAGGCCGATTAGATTGAAGAAAAATAAATTCATCTTCTCATATTTGATTTTTTAAAATTTATTTATTTAAAAATAAAGTCTTTAAATAATATAATGCACTAAATATATTAAAATGACTAAAATAATTTTTTAACACATTAAAAATATTTATATTAAAAATACTACCATACATTTAATAAATGTTTTATTATATTAAAAAATACAAATAAATATAATAAATGTTTTATTTTATTAAATATTATTTTGAAATTTTATATTTTGTATTGGGCTATTTAGTTGGGTAAGTTATTTTTAAGCTTTAAGTAATTAATTTCATTGTTAATGGGTTAGTGATTTAATATAAATATATATAATTGATATATTACTTTTTATAACATAATATATTCGGTTTGGGTTAGGTCAAGTTGGACTCAAGCAAGAAAAATCTTGCCCAATGTTTGACCCGTATAGAAAACTATCTTAAAGTTTACCCAAGCCCATTTTTTCGGGCCTATATTTTATCTAAACCCTACTATTTTCAGGTGCCCTTCGAGCTTGGACTGATGGCTTGAAAAGTAAGAGGGTTTGGCCAAAATAAATACCTGAAAAATAGGTTTGGACAAAAAATAAGGCCCGTTTTCTAAACGGACTGAGCATCGGACAAAATTTTTTGGCCCGAGCACAACTTGAATCACATGCCTAAACTTTTTCCTTTTTTGTATTTCCAATTTGTTGGAAAACATTTATTTTAATATTTTTAATGTATTTGATGTATCATATTTTTTAAATTTGTTTTTATATAAAAAATAATATAAAAAATTTATTATGATGAAGTTGGGTCGGATTCGAGTTTAACATTTTTAATATGGGCCGGCCTTGGGCAAAATGTTGGGCCCATTTTTCAAGTCAAGCTGGGCCCAAGACCTAGAAGTGGACCTAAAATTTTGAATCGGCTCGGGTCTAGTGACAACCCCTTTTAAGAAGGGCATAATGATATTTTTTATCCTCAAACTTAATAAAAAAGTCATTTTAGTCTTTCATTTAATTTTTTGCCTCTTGAACATACATTTTTTGTCAAATCACTCCAAAATGGATGGAAAATGCAACATTGGTTAACTTTATTGATGTGTATTGCCACGTGGATGACACGTCAACATTCAATTAATCTATATATTAAATAAAACCAGCTTCTAAGGAACCTTTAGGAGTTAATCGGGATATTTTAGGTAGTATAAAAATCAATAGGAATAATTCAAAAATTAGAACTTAATAAATGCAATTTAACTATTTTGTAAAAAAATTATTTTATTTATTTATAAAATTTAAATTTAATTATTATCTTTTAGTTATTTTTTATTTAATGTATATTTATATCTATAGCTCTTAAGGAGTCTTATGAAATAAATAGAATCAAAATTCACTTTCTTTTCTTTTATACTTTCCTTTTAATTAAGAGTATAATTAATTTTTTTTTGAATAAAACATCTGGATCTTATATTCAATAAGACAAAACAAATCCAAAACAGACCTAATAGGCCTGGAACAAACAAAACAAAACTAATAGCCCAAAACCAAGCTGAGCAGTCCCGAACCAAAACATAAACAAAATAAAACAACAAAAGATCCAGCAAAGCAAGACGGGGAGCTCTAGAGACTTCTTCAGCTAGCTGTAAACCATTTAATAAACCCATCCCTCAAAAGCAACAAAGACACCTGTGAATCGATGCAAAACATAAATGCTTTCTTTAATTTTCAGCAGGAGCCATCATTTCCATAAAAAAACTTCCAAATATCACAAATCATCCTGGCTTTTCAACCTTCATCCCAAAAACTTTCCGACAGTAAATCCAACGATTCAGTCCCC
Source organism: Gossypium arboreum (assembly GCF_025698485.1). Lineage (NCBI taxonomy): Eukaryota > Viridiplantae > Streptophyta > Magnoliopsida > Malvales > Malvaceae > Gossypium > Gossypium arboreum. The sequence goes on from NC_069081.1 coordinate 13,115,489, forward strand.
CAAAGAAACCTTCCAACTTCGATCGGCCACCATAGCTTCCTCCGCTCCAATCAAAACCATGCCCAGCAGATAAGTTGATTTGTTCTTTTGTAAGCCCTCTTTCGCTATGAAATGAGCAACTTTATTAGATTCTCTAAGGATAAACCAAAAAATACAGGATTCAAAGGCAAAGATCAGATGCTTTAAATCTGTAATGAAAACTTCGATTTCTAATCTGTCTTCCTTTCCTTTTTACAGTTTCTGAATTACTGATCGCGAGTCACCTTCAATCTCATCCTCTCTCAACCCTAGAGATAACTCAAGATGGACGCTTGGAGATACGCCATCGCTTTCACAGCAAAAGCAGAAGGTATATTCTTATGAATAACTAATTTTGAGCAAATCACCTCTGCCTTAGTATTCCGTATTACTAACCCCGAGCATGACTCTTTCTTCTCCTTGGTAAAAGCAGCATCAAAGTTGATTCAAACCCACGGATCAGTCGGCGCGACCCATCTACCCGTCTGAAGTCGATTCACTAGTAAGCGCATACTCAACCCATCGAGTTTTTTGATGTAGTTTGTTATGAAATTTGCCATTTGAGTCCCAGATTGTTCTTCTCTTTCATGAATAAACCTGTTTCTTGATGTCCAGATCACCCACATAGCACATGCAATCACCCTACACTTGTTCAAAGAGTTTAACTCAAAAATACATATAAGCCTATCTTTAAAACCAGTACTTTCCCCAAGAGTAGGCCAATTAAAGCCTAACTTTTCCCATGTCTCCTTTGCAACAGAACACTCCCTGAAAACATGCTCCTTCGTTTCTGTCCCATTTTGGCACCTTTGACAAGTTGCGGACGCCATCATTCTTCTATAATGTAGATTACCAAAAGTAGGCAAAAAATTACAAGAAAACCTCCAGTTTGTAATTTTAATTTTTGGAGGTAGATCTAGGCTCCACAATCTTTTGTAAAATTGTTTGTAGTCTGTTTGCATTTGATTCTACTCATCCTGTAAAAGTAATTTGTGCCCACTACAAACCGTGTATTCCCCCGTTGGCTCTCCTCGCTAGATAATATAGTCTTCCTGCTGGTTCGTGGATAAAGGAATGCATAAAATTTGCTCCGCATCCTTCTCCAGGAAGGTACTGTGTATCAACTCTGCTTTCCATTCTCTCATACTGTCATCAATTAAATCAGATACTATGGACAAACTCGAATTGGCATTTAAATTTTAAACTCTAAAATCGTAACTTCCAGGTACCTATGCATCTCCCCAGATGGAAACCTTCTTCCCATCGCCAATCCTCCAACCCAATCCCTTTAAAATGAGTCCTTTTGCAGACCACAGACTCTGCCGGGTAAGAGAAGGTAAATTTCCTAAACTGGAGTTTAAGAAATCTGAGTTTTTAAAGTATTCGGCCTTCAAAGTACGCGCTAGTAAAGAATTAGGGTTACGTAACAAATGGCAACCCTGCTTTGCCAGTAACACAATATTAAAAGAATTCAGATTTCAGAAACCCATCCCACCTTCATCTTTTGAAATGCATAACGATTTCCAGTCACACCAGTGCAATCCTTTTTTTCCATGACTTTTTTCCCACAAAAAACCCCCAATTATATTTTCCATCTCCACACATAAAGTTTTTGGAAGCAGAAAACAAGACATTGTAAAGGTAGGAATTGCTTGTAAAACTGCTTTTATAAAAACCTCTTTTCTACCTTGAGAAATATGTTGTATACTCCAACTATTAATTTTCTACTTCAAACTGTCCTTCAATGTTTGAAAAGCCAATTTCTTATTTCTTCCCACCATATTCGATAATCCCAGATGTTTTCTTGGCCCAGTCGAGCAACAAACATGAAGAGCCTGAACCACCAAGTTTTTATCTTGATTGTGTACATTTGAGCTAAAAAAAATCGTGGACTTTTTAAAATTTACACACTGGCCCGAGCAAAGTTCATACTCTTTTAAGATCTCTCTAATCACCTGAATTCCCCCATCTGAAACCTCTCCAAACAGTATACAATCATCCGCAAACATGAGATGAGTGATTGGTGGAGACGTTCTACAAACCTTAGCACTCGAAATTTTTCGTTCCTGGCAAGCAAGTCTTATCAGAGCAAATAACCCCTCTCCACAGAACAAAAATAAATAAGGGCTTAAAGGATCTCCCTAACGTAGTCCTCTTGATGGATTAAATTTAGGCCCTTCTTTACCATTAAACAAAATTGAAAATTGGACAGAACTAATATAGTGAAGTATAAAATCAATAAAAGGGTCAACAAAACCCATTTTTGACATCATACCTTTAATGAATGGCCATTCCACATGGTCATAGGCCTTGCTCATATCTAGCTTAAGAGCCATCAAACCCTTTTGCCCTGTTCTTTTGTTTTTGAAAGAGTGAAGTATATCGTATGCTAGCAAAACATTGTCAGTTATGAGTCTACCCGACACAAAGGCACTTTGAGAGTCGTCAATACACTCATCCAACACTTTTTGTAGACGATTAGCAATTGTTTTGGCAATAATTTTATAAATTACCGTACAAAGGCTAATCGAGCCAAAATTCTTCAAATTAAGAAAGTTTGGGATTTTTGGTATTAGAACCAATTGTGTTCTATTTATCTCATCTAAAGATTTTCCATTATTCAAAATATCCAAACAGAACATGCTAGTATCTTTACCAATAATGTGCCAATACTTTTGGTAAAAAATTGCTGGAAACCCATCTGGTTCTGAAGCTTTTGTAGGCCCTATTCCATTTAGTGTCGCAATAATTTCCTCCTCTGTATAACTAGCCATCAAGCTTTGGTTCATGCTGTCAGTTATGCAACGCGGTACCCCCGACAAAATATGGTCCAAATTTTCTATTTTACGAGACTCAAAAAGATCAGTAAAATAATCTCGAGTAGTATTCTCAGTTTTATTACAATTTGTGGCAAGAGAACCGTCATTCCTTTGCAAACCACGAATTCGATTCGTACGCTTTCTTTGAGAAGCAAACTTATGAAAAAAGAAGTGTTATTATCCCCCAATTTCAACCAATTTGCTCTTGCTTGTTGTTCCAAAAATCGTTCTTTCTTTTCCATCTCCTTATTTAAGTGTAATTTGACATCAACAAGCTCGACCATCGATTCCTCCGAGCGCTCGGCACAATTCAAACCCTCAATCTCCTTGTTAAACTTTTGACCTCATGACATTTATTAGCCATAATGATGTCCCCCCATCTTTTCAGTCCCTTAGTAAGCATTGCAATACGATTTGGATAAGAACCCAAGATACCCTCCCATAACTCTCGAATCTCTTCCTCACATGACTCATCCAAAACCCACCATGCTTCAAAAACAGAATTGTCTAGTTCTGTTACCCAGACCGCTTACTTTCGTCTCATTAAGTAAAGGACAGTGATCCGAAAAAGAGTAAGGAAAGTATATCAAAGAATACGATGGAAAAAGTTGAATCCATGCATCCGTAGCAACACCCCTATAAATTCTTTCTCTTATATTATTTTCTAATACATGACCCCTCTCCCAAGTGAACCAAGGTCCAGAGAAGCCAATGTCAACTAATTGACAATTTTCCAAAGTTCTGCGAAAAGCCTCCATTCTGGTCTTATCCCTTAAATTCCCACATTGCTTCTCATTAGCAAAAAGAATATCGTTGAAATATCCTCCAACCAACCATGTTAATGAACTAGTCTGCCCCAATCGCCTAAGCAAATCCCACGTGGCAGCTTTATCTCTTACATCCGGAGCTCCATGAATCGCCACCTTGGTGTCCCCTCCTCTTCTTGAATTTCACGTTAATATGATTATTGGAGAAATTCTTCAAAGTTACCAAATGACCACCATTCCACCTAAGGTTTAATCCCCCTCAAGTCCCCTCCGTAGAAACATCAATACCGTTAAAAAAACCACAACGCCTCCTAATATTCTCCATACGGGTAGCATTCAATTTCGTCTCCATAAAGAAGACCATGTGGGGATGATAAGTTTTCAGCATATGCTGAAGACGACGTATTGTTCACGAACTCCTCAATCCGTGAACATTCCAGCATAAAATTTTCATGGCTTCCAGTTGGCATACCCACCGGTAGCCACCGATACAGTTTTTTGGTGAGTTGAATACCCCCCACTTATCTCCATCGAATAGCATTGGAACCCTTGGAAATTAAAAAGTCAGACCTTTGTCTTTTCTTTACCTCATTATTGGAAATTGGGTTCTCCTCCAACTGACAATCCATTCTCGTCAAGTCCAATCCATTAGCACAATCCACAACAGCCCGAGCCTTCATTGATTCCAGCCCATTCAAACAAAATTTCATCTGTTGACTTTGACAATTAGCCAACACTTTCCCTAAAAACTGGTGTGAATCCTGCCTCTGATTTGAATCGTTTGAAGATTTAGAGCCTTCCAAATTAATTCCTAGGATAGAATTAAAATCAGCCCATGATCATTTCCCATGATTTTGCCTAGAAATTTGTCCAGATTTCACATCAACACGATTCTTTCCAAAAAAAGAATTGTCTCCCTCCTCCCTGAGCCATATGCTACTAACGGTGGTGGCCTTCCTCGGCTGCGCCCTCAAAGTCAAATCCCACCCCATTTCTACTTCCTGCATCCCACATTATAGCCTTGTAGGACAGAAACTATCTCCATGACCAAGACAGCCACATAAGAAGCAAAATAAAGTTAATTTTTCATATTTGAATTTTGCATAAGTAAGATTTGATTCGGACAACTTGATTTTTTTCCGTGTCTTTAGAGGCTGCCTAACATCAATTTGAACGCGAATTCGTAGAAAATTTTTGTAGCTGATCGATAAGTTCTTCATATCATATTCCAGAAACTTACCAATGAAATTTCCAAATTGTACCACCATTAATTCTTTAATAAAACTTGGAGGCAAATCATGGATCTGCACCCACCAGTCTGAAAACACCAAAGGAATTGACTTTGGATCTTCATTCTCCTGAATCCTATGGAAAGTCAATAGGTGGTTATTAAAAGTCCAAGGTGCCCCTGTTATAACATGATGAATATCCACTTCGTTAAAAAACTTGAACAGAAATCGCTTTTCACCCAAATCTGAAATTTGAACACCTTCCAAGGGTGCCAGATATTTATCATTGTATTTCTTATGGCTGGGAAGTGGACCACACTAGCAGTTAGAAAACAACCCACCAAACAGAAATTAAACGTTGGGTCTTGTGCTTCATCCCCATTCTGAACAGAAAAAACATCCTCTTCACTGTCTTCCAAACTCAGATCTACCAGCCTTCTTTCCATAAGTTACAGCTCACAGGAAATAATCCCACAGGAATAGCAGAAAAACCAATACCAAAGCAAAAACAAAAAAATAAAACTAGAGAATACCCAAATCGTGCCAAAAGGCAGACAAAGACGCGCCAAAAAGCAGACGAGTCAAATGATATTTGAAACTAAGAAAAACTCATTAAATTATTATTAAATTACAAAATCGATAATAATTATTTTTCCTTACTAAGGCAGAATTGTATCTATCTTCAAACCCATTGATTTGTTTTTTCAAGAACTTTAAATCTCTTATCAAATTTGCCATTAATCTCATTTTCCTTTCACTTTTTAAACACGAAAATATTTTCAAAACCCCACTAATTATTTTAATTTTTTATATTAATAATAAATTTACGTTAATTTTAATCTCTCCCAACCCTTCGATTTTTTTCATATAATTAAATCAAACAAAGATTAATTTTCTTTGAAGTGGTTGATTATTTTAGCCAACTATAATGTGAAGAAAAAAATTGAGTTTTTTTAATTCGTTATTAAATCTGGAATTATTAATTAAAAGATGAATTAAAAATACAAAATTTGAGAACAATATATTTATTAATTAAAAATAAAAAATCTTGAAATAATATGAAATAAAAATTACAAATGTGTTTAAAAAGGAGAATTAAACCTAAGTCTAAAGGATGAATATTTAATCATTGAACCAAATGAGTCGATATGCTAAAAACATTAATTAAAAATATAAAAAGCTTAAAACAGTGATATATATATATATATATATATATATATATATATATATATATATATATATATATATATATATATGTGTGTGTGTGTGTGTGTGAGTGGGAGAGAATCAAACCTAAGATTTAAGAATAAAACTACTAACATTTAACTATTTAACTAAAGAAATTAATCATATTAAAAAATCAAAAATGTAACTTAAAGGAAAAGCTCGTCAGGTTGGGTGTGATTTTCCACTCTCTTTCAAAAATGACTTATTCATTAAATTTTCAAAAATTGACCTATTTAACCAATAAATATATAATAAATATATATATATTACATATATCATTATGTTAAAATATTTGAAATTAATAATTCATTTATATATATAATACAAACATCAACTAATTTTTTGATATATATATTTTTTATATATAATATTCATATGTCAAATATTTTTTTGATATACACATAAAAATTATATAATACTAAAAATTACTACACTCATTATATGGATTGAAAAATAAATATTACACATTAAAATTATATTTACTAAAAATATTCATATTTTTAATATTATTTGATTTTATGAATAAAAGAGTTATTAATTAAAAGATGAATAAAAATATTTTTTGAAAAATATATTTATTAATTAAAAATAAAAAAAAAGCTTGAAATAGCATTAGGGGTATAAATGAATGGAACATTCGGTACACTGTTCGTGAAACGTTCGCTTATGTTTGTTTATTAAGCTAAATAAACGAGAACAAAATTTTTATGTTCGTTTAATAAACGAACTAATATGAATAGAGGTGTGTTCGGTTCATTTATGTTCATGAATAAACTCGTTTAAAAGCTCATTTATTAGCTTGCTTATTGACTCGTTTATTTATTAATGATATTTTCTTATAAAATTCCATTAGTATATATTAATAAAATTATATCGGTTTGTATTTTTTATTTATAATATAATTATTTATATTTATATTTGACTATTTTATATCTAAACAATATGTGTGTGTATGTATTTATTGTTTGTTTATTTATTATTTATTAACATTGTTCGTGAACATGCTTAATTATATGTTCGTGAACATGTTCGTTTAATGTTTGTGAGCATATTCGATTAAGTTAAATGAACATATTCGTGAACATTAAACAAACGAACATGAACACACATAATTTTAAATAAACGAACATGAACAAAAATTTAAAATTCTTAACGAACATAAATTGAATATATACAAGCTTAAAAATAAACAAACGAATATGAATAGAGGTTTATTCGTTCAAGCTCAGTTCATTTACAGCTCTAAATAACATGAAATAAAAATTATAAATGCGTTTAGAAGAAGGAAATTACACTTAAGTTTTAAGGATGAAATTATTATCTAACAATTTAACTAAAGGCACTAATATGATAAAAAAATATAAATATGAGTGGAAGAGGAATTGAACCTAAGATTTAAAGACAAAATCACTAACATTTAACTACCTAAAGAAACTATTTATATTAAAAAATTTAAAAAATATAATTTAAAGGTGAAATGCTCCTAGCTAGACGTACTTTCCCTCCCCTCTCTAAAAAAACCTATTTTCCTAAAGTTAAAAAAAAAATCAGTCTATTTGACCTTAATTGCTAATTTTGCTGACTAATTGCAAAAATGTGTTAATAAGAAAAAATAGAGTAGCAAATTGTAGGCCCTAATTTGGTACCAAATCCTAGCAGCGTGGCACACGTGTGAAGATGAAAATAATGGAAATTTCAAGCTTTATTATTATTATTATGATTATTATTATTATGTTTGACCAATCAAAATCAAAATATTAATAGTAACCAACCTCACCAGAACTCAATTGCTAGTTTCTTCAAAACAACCCTTGACATTGGACTTAATTTGTGGTTGAAAATGATTTAGGTAATGTTTTTTGCCAAGCTTCACTCATTAAATATGCTTATGACCATCCATCTCATAAAACCCTTTATTTTTATTTAAAATAATAATTAAGATTTGGTGTTAGGAGGGTGTCTATCATCAATTTTAATTTTAATTTTTAAAGAAAGTCTTTTAAGGATAATAATATATTAAAATAAAAAATCTTTCAACTAATATATTTTATTTAAATAAGTTTTATGCTTTTTTAGTTAAATCAGCCTTTAATTTATAATTTTTTCTATTATTGATTTTAATATAAAAGGAAGGATATTTTGAATTTTTAAATTAATTTGTATTTAATGTTTATGTGATTTTGATAAAAATAGTTTATTAAATAATGACGTAAAGGGTAAAATGATTTTGAGAAAAAATCAATTAAGCCCTATGTTTGACTAATGTTTTCTGTCTTTAACTGTTACGTTATTAACATGGCTGTTAATGGCATTGATGTGGTACTCTATCTCACCAATAGTCTGTAACCTCCCTGGCCGAAATGTTAAACTCGAATTCAAAAGATTACATTAGCCACCGAAATGACCCAGTAAGTTATCGGAGTTTATAAAATAGTTATTTAAAACATTTTTTTTAATTTCGAAGAAAAATTAGTCTATTTTCATAAAAACTTACGAATTATCAAAACCGGTTTAGATTAGCTGAACTACGTAACAGTGACTCCCTTTTGAAAATTCAATTATTTACCAATTTATTCATTACTCGAATTTTTTAATTATAACTTAGTAGTGAAAACATGATATCTATTTATATTTTTAGTAAAATTAGAATTTCATGCATAATTAATTAATATTCATATTTCAATATCCTAAAATCAAATTAAATGTCATGTATGCAATAAAAGCTCAAATCTTAAATCCCATGCCACGGTTCAAAAATAAAGCAATACAGTCTCTGAATAATAAAACATCAAATAATAATTATAAAACATTTTGATAAAACAAAATCGAGCCGAGACCCTCCGGATACCACGTCCGCGTGCTAACTTGGTGAGTTATCTGTAGAGATGGAAATAAGAGGGGAGTGAGCCATAAAGCTCAGAATGAGTTCCATCACAAGAAAATCAGTGCTAAATAGTAATCCAAGCATACATAATAATAGTTTTCAGTATAGTAACAATCATATAGCATAGCAGAAATTGACAGTTCATTCCAGCATGCTTATGCGTGTTTACATAATACAAAGAAATTCTAGTTTAACAAAAAAAAAAAATGTCCTATCCCACCACTACGCTCCATAGTACTCTTTTTATCCTATATACTTCAATTTGTGGATGAGCCATTAGGGTTGCAGGTTAATACACTGCCAATAGTTGTGAATGCACAACTGGTTTGCAAATAAAAGTTGCTATTAAAAATTGTGGCAAAAGAAAAGGGGGATAAATACCTAGGGTTTTCAAACTTTTAGGGGGCTGTACAACAATTTACCCTTGCTGTTGAAAATAAAAGGAAATTGAAGAGGATTGGAGTGGAGTGGAGTGGAGTGGAGTGGAGTGGCTCAAACTTGAGTATACAAGGGGGGAAAAGCAACTGTGTAACCATTAAGCCTAAGCCTATTTCTTGTTAAGTTTTTACTCCTAACAATATATATTTTAATTTGGTTTCTTAGTTTGCTGAAAATTGAAGAAAAGAAATAGGAGAGGACCTCTATGTCAAGTGCATTAACTACTTAACCATCAAGCCTAAGACATTTCTTGATTAATTATTTCAATTAACTTCTTACATTTTGGAGTGTGACATAGTTGTTGAGGTGTCAGTGCATATTAGTTGTTACATTAACAAAAAAAAATTAAATTCTTTAAGAAAAATTTGTTTAAATTTTTATGTCTAAAATGAACATGGAAAATGGTTAAATAATTTTTTTCAAAATTATAAAAATTTGTAAGACATTATTCAAATTTATAAAAATATTAAATAAAATTTAAAAATAAAATATTAAAGTCATTTAAAAATTTATTCTAGAATGAATATAAATATATGATTGTTCGGATTCATTTGTCGATTCATTTTAAGTTATTTTTAAACTATGTAAAGTTTTTAAAAATTATTTTTCATATAATAACTTTTAATATTATTATCCTTTAAGTTATTTGTTTAAATTTATTTTAAATTGTCTTTCTTTCTTTTTCCATTATATATATACAATATGTGTATAAATATTATAATAATATAAAACTTTAGTAGTATATATTTTTATTTGATAATACTTTATATAATATATTATTATATATTATATATTACAATCCCCACTTATTTTTAAATAAAACTTGAAATTATTTCTAGATCACTGAGCGGTACATAATCAAAAGTGGCTTATAACTTTTGAAATGAAACAAAACATGAAATAATACTTTTGTACCACAAAGTCATTTTGATTTCTATAAGGCAGCATGTTAAAGAGCCATGCGCTATATACTGTAAATAGCAAGTACTCTCAGATTCTACTAGTCAATCCTAAAAAATAACCTTTTGACTTTTCTACTTGCATAGGCCAGCTCATCAAAAGTGTAACAGTACACTTCACTTATTTGACACACAACCTATAAGTCTCGTTAAGGACTATAAGTCTAGCCTACTCATTGGGAAATGGAGTGCACCAACCATCAAGAATAAGACTTTGTTAGAATAGTCTTTGCCCCCACTATTTTAAAAATATTTAATGCACTTGAATTGTTAACCTCATTGACATATTTACACAAGATAATATTTGCTAAAACCCCTTTGAACTTTGATGCATATGATTTTTGAATAAAGAACATCTTTGATCAACATCAATTATAATAGGGTAAAGTTAGACAAGACTATCTTCATTTACTGGTGGCAGTCTCATACTTCTCATGGTCTTATAATTTTGTCACTCGATAATAGCTTAATTAAGGGTCAGCAAATCTCAATTATAATATTATTCATTCAAAACTTTACTATACATTTCCTTTCAAATTTTACTATTCTTTTTATGTTCAAAATTTACTCTTCTTTTTATCATGTAAGTAATTATATTCATTTTTTATTTTTTGCAATATGTTTACATTTTACTAATTGCTTGGTTATTCCGCGCTTTTGCGATTTTAATATCAAGTTAGATACACTCTATGTTAGTGTATTGATTAATATTTTGTTGTGGTTATTTATAATATATTACTTAAACATTTGTGGAAGACCATGCTTAAACATGAAGAGATAGTCTTAATAGCTTATTGATTTCACCATCTATGACATCGTGATTTGTAACTGATTTAGATGTTGAAGGTGATTTGTTGTTTGTAAATTGTAACATCATGTAATTTACATGTTATGCTATTGAACTTTCCATAATTTTTATTACTTTACAATAATGTGAAATTAGCATTCATATTTGATTTACATTCTACAATATTTTGATGACAACTTCCAATGTTCAATTAATGGTTGGTGGATGTTGAGCTAATATGTATTGTTTCTCTCATGCAAATCAATCTCATGAAAATTATTGAAATTCACCGTCTCTTTTAAAATCATTTAGTGCATGTTATACTGTAGTAAAATTTAATTATTTTTGTAACATCTTAAATCCGGCCTAGACGTTCAGTCCAAGTTTACAAAGTTACATCATCGACACTCAAATACCACACCAATATAACAAAATAAAACTAAACCATACATCACATAATATCCATCACAAATATTAGTTAAGTATATAATCTTCCAAAATTCATACTATCATAGTTTACCGAAATTCCTAAAGTAGTATTTAAACGAAAGATAAAAGCTTGACCGAACTCCCGCGACACCGACCCATTCAAGACTGAGAATGTAACACCCCCTACCCGTATCCATTGCCGGAATAGGGTACAAGGCACTGCTGGAGTTTACTGAACATTTTCAGATAATTCTGAGTAATTTATTATTCAGATTTTAAAAATAAACATAACGTCTCTCTATTAGGCCCTCGAAGCCCCAAACATACACTAGAAACCAACTGGAATTAAATCGGGATTAAAAAAATTTCACAAAATCTTAAATTTTATTTTCATCTAAGTACTTACCATTTCAATGCTCCTTATAATTAAACATGTTACCATTCAATCTAGCTTGGTACTTGTCTAAGCGTCAAACAACACATTGTTAGTATACTTGCACATATTTCATATAAATTCAACATTAATATACTTATTTTCTCGACATGTCACACTTGAGTTTAATAATTGTCTTTACTTACATAATTTCCTTGTATCAACATATCAAAGACAATCATATATGTACATGTCATGAAACATATCATTCTCTTACCCTTTTTTTTTCATAAGTATATATATCAATCATTTCATTATATCAATATTTCATGCTCCATCATTTCCATATATTTTATGTATATTTATTCCCGTAAAGTTTATATCAAACTTAACATAAATTATATTCCATGTACTTATTCTTATTTCGTTTATCTATCTTCATAATTATTTCATACAACTATTTTGTACATATATTTCCATATGACCAGTTCTTGTAAGCATTTCACACAACCATTTCATATAACCATTCGTCATCCGGTACATATTACCTGAATATCAATTGTTCAATAGATGTCATAGCATCTCCCATCCACGGTCTTATTTATCTTTGACATGATGCCATAGCGTCTCCCATCCACGGTCTTATTTATCTTTGACATGATGCCATAGTATCTTTCAACTATGGTCTTACTCATTTTCTGTCATGTTGCCATGGTATTCTTTCAACCATGTTCCTATTCATTTTCCCGTCGTGTTGCCATGGTATCTTTCAAACATGGTCTTATTCATTTCATGTCACGCTGCCATGGTATCTTTCAACCATGGTCTTATTCATTTTCTATCATGTTACCATGGTATCTTTCAACCATGGTCCTACACATTTCATATCATGTTGCCATGAATAGGATCATCCGGGCTAAATCCATTTTCCACATATTCTTCGGGAGGGCTATATCAGGATAGGATCACCTGTCCGGGCTAGATCCTTTTTACCGTCAATTCCTTTTCAAAGATTCATCGAATTTTCCTTTCATTCAACCGGGATTTCTTCCCCCTTTTTTTTTTATCAATTTTCATATAATAAACATTCAAATCATATTCATATCAAAAACAAACATTTCAAGCATTTAAGAATATAATTCAAGTTACATGAACTTACCTAGGAAAATTGCAGAAATATCAAGATTCAGGGGTATTTTGGTAATTTACCATTTTCCCGATTTTCACTCAATCTTAAATTGAAAATTTCATTCAATTTATTAATTTGGATAATAAAACAATTCATTCACTTCAATTTGGTCATTTTTGACATTTTTACAAAATTGCCCCTAAAGTTTTACTTTTATTCAATTTAATCCTTAAGCTTAAAACATGCAAATTAGCTATGCTAGTGGATATTCATATATATTTTTACCATAAAATTTTCAGAATTTTTGGTTTAGACAATAAGTATAGTTTATTCTTTAAAGTTACCCATGTTACTGTCATCGCAGATTCGACCTTCTTCACTAAAAACTAATTATCTCATTGTACGAAATTGAATGATATTCCTGTTTATTTCTCTTGAAAATAGACTCATTCAGGATTCTAAACATAAAAATTTAAGCCCATAACTATTTCTATCCAATTTTTTTATGATTTTCCAAAGTCAGAACAGAGGAACCCGAATTCATTCTGACTTTGTCTCACAAAATTCATTATATCTCATGATTTACAAATTCATTTCTTACACCGTTTCTTCTATGAGAAACTAGACTCAATAAGATTTAATTTCATATTTTTTTATCTTCTAATTCGATTTCTAAAATTTATGGTGATTTTTCAAAGTTACTCTACTGCTGCTGTCCAATATTGTTTTAATGTAAGCTGTTTATTACCATTTTTTTTCCTTAAGCTTTAATAAATAACAATTTCGTCCCTACTCAATTAGCCTCTCAATTGAGCTGATTTTTCTCAATTAACACTTTATTATATCACTTTAAACTACTTTACAACTTTTGGAAATCATAATTTTAGCACTAGACTTTAATTCCAAACATTTTCACAATTAGGTCCTAAAATCAATTTCCATTAATTTTACTTGATAAAATTATCATATATCAAAATTAAAGCTTCAATTCTATGTTTATTCATCATATGCTTCCAGCACTCATCCATAATAATTTTAAAATTAGCCCTTCAACATAAAACTTATGAATTACTTTACAATTCAATCCTTATTTCATTTCTAACTTGAATTTCTATCAATTAAACCCTTATTTCATCATTTTACTCAACATGAACATTATCTAGAAACCTATTAACTTTCAAAATATCAACTTAATTTTATCAAAATCTTGTTCCAAAGCTTCTAAAACATCAAAATCAAGTAAAAAGGGCTAAATTGACTTACCTATTAAACTTCCAAGCATCACACATTTAATTTTTCCCCTTTTTTTTCTTTCTTTTCTCTTTTTCTTTCTTTCCTTCCCCTGCTATCTGTTTCGTTTGCTTTGTTTTCTTCATTTCTCTCTTTTTTTTCTTTCTTTTCATATATATATATATATATATATATATATATATATATATATATACACATATGTATTTATACTTAAATAATAAGTATTATTTATTTATTCATGTGTATATTATTAGTACATTTGTATTCATTTATAACCATACATTTGTCATTATTTAATATATTTATCATATAAAATCTTATAATATAATTATTTAATTAATAAATATCTTTTATAATATAATAAATATCTATTTAATATCTAATACATGTTTTACAAATGTATGTATTTTTATCCATACACTTGTATATTTTATTTACTATACATTTGTCTTTGTACTAATTTATTTATCATATAAATATCTTATAATATAATTATAATAAATTAATTTAATATCACTTATTACTAATAAATATATATATTTTATAATTTGAAATCTAAGTAAAAATCTTAGATTTTTACTTTATATCTCTTACCTCACTTATGCTAAATGGCATAATTTTTATTTTGGTCCTTTTATTTTCTTTTAATCTATAATTAAACTTTCACACTTTATTCAATTTAATCCTTTTATCAATTATCCTTAATTAAGCTAAATTCACTTAATCAAACTCTAATTAATCACTCAATTAACTTTTTTTAAAAAAAATTATAATTATTTACGGATCCATTTTTCAGTAACGGAGACTAGAAAATACACTTTTTTTGATAACCGTAAAATTTGAGTTATTACAGAGAACCACCTGAAACTAACCAATAATAAAGTGAGTTGTGAACTTAGTGCAAAAAGAAATTTGTTCATATAAACACATTTACCAAAAAATGTCTGTATTCAAAGATTCGATCTGATAACATAAACATTTCTAGTTCAGATTCAAGACAGATTAATTTCAGATGCAAAAACAATTTCAGTTTCATATACAGAATATATCAGAGTCAGATGCATATATTCCTAACCCTCTTCCGCTACACACCATCTTCAGCCATCCAAACACACTGTTAAGGGCATGCAATACCTAGCCAACTCTACACACCATAGAGTGTCTGTCTGACACGTTTACAGAAACACAGCTTAATTGCTAGATCGTAATGCGATGAAACACCGAAATCAGAGTTATACATATGGCGGCTCAGCCACTAATTTAAAACAAATCATTTCCTTTTTCTCAATATCTTAACCTATGTAGATGCATAGTACCAAGATCCGCAATATGTATCCACAATATGTATTCAGTTATTCTAAATTGTTCCACAAGTAGATAGCACAGTTCAATATCAGATTAAGTATCACAATGCACGTACAAGTATGGAATTCATTTGTATGTCACAGGGTATCAGAGAGTTCTCATTCAGTCAAATTCAGACCATTCATAACATGGGACGTCAATATCAATCCTAAGTAACATTTATGGCTTCAAAATCGATTTCGAGCCCTTTTTAAATGCCACACGGCTTGGGCACATGCCCATATCCTTGCCCGTGTGGTTTAAAGCATAAACAGAGGGCTACATGGCCTGAACACACAACTGTGTCCTTTCAAGTGTGACTCACACGGCCTGAGGACACACCCATGTGCTCGCCTATGTGGTCCTAAGTCACAAACAGTGAGTTACACGGCCTAGACACACGCTCGTGTCCCCTGCTTGTGTGAACTATGCACTATTATTGCCACACACAACTTGGGCACATGCCCATGTACATTGCCCGTGTGGCTCCAAATTGATGGACAATGAGTTACACGGTTTACCACATGGCTTGGACACATGCCCATGTGGCTGGCCGTGTGGAGTCAACAACTACCATTTTCGACGATCGAAACTTGCAAAAATTAAGGTTTTCGGTACGCACCTGATCTCACTTTGATGGAAAAACAATGCGGAGATTACCTGGAACTTAATTAACCATTCAACAATTAATCATTTGACTAAAAGACTAAATAATGCAAACCTTAATACTCAATCAATTATGTCGAATAAATCGACACGAGGAAACTTTCAACAACGAACGCTTACTGATGATTCAATAGTGCTAAATCGACACGACATGCGAAGGATCACTTCCCTCCGTACTCACTCCTAAGGGAACAAAACAACTAATTATCAGAGAGTTTAAGTAAAACAAATCAGAGAATTCCCAATTTAACAACGCAACAAAAAACTAACAAAACTTCGTAGAAATTGAAGGATTCCAACAGAACTTACACAAAATTCTTCTAATAACTTAAGGGTCTCACTAATTTCTGATATTCACTTGTTGAACATAATCGAAAATGAGAAATCAAAGAAGTAAAAAGAAGAAAGAAACGAAAAATAAAAAGAAAGAAACGAAAAAGAAAAAGAAAGAGTACAAAACTTTAACAAAATTTTAATGATGTTTTTATCTTAACCACCAACGTACTTTCGACAACAAGCAAAAATTCTCCTAACACATACGGTGGGATTTGAACTCAGGACCAGACATGATATAGACAGATGTTTAACTAGTGAACCAGCAGGCTCATTCTTGACCTAGATTCGTACAGAATTACACTTAACTATATACCGCATGGATAGGTGTTGTTCTAAAAGGATAAAACTTTTAACGATATAACTCGAACTCCAGACCTTAAACACAAAAAGTAAAGAACAAGACCACAAATACAGAGATTTAAGTACTGTAGATTTTCACAATTAAATTCTCAAAATTTTAGGGCGTTACAATTTCGATTCCCTCAATGATAATGGGATATATAAGCATCGTGCACACAATTAAATATAGTAGTGTGTACATATATTCTCGAACATTATATTAGCAATCGCTAGTATCCAATAGGACACTTATAAAAATTAGAAACAAATTAAACTAATTACAATAACATGCATTTGTAATGCTAATAAAATTATATACAATCAGTTTACTTGTACAAATGCACTCGAAGAGCTCACAACTTCTTGCCCTTTAAATTTCAAATAAATTAAAAAAATACATTTTGAAAATAAATAATAAATAAATCCAAATTATTATTTATAAATTCAATGGAATGAAAATATTACAAAGATAAGAAACCATTAGTCTTTATAAATATAATCAACCAATAATAAACATGATGATTTGGGTTTAGTTAAGTCAAGTCCCTTTAAAAAATTTTAAAAGGGCTTAGCTAAATTGCAAGTGCGCTTGGGACTCCCCTTTACATGGATAATGTAACACCCCTAACCCGTATCCATCGCCGGACTAGGGTTAAAAGGCATTACCAAACAATCAGAACATTTTGAATTCATTTCACAATCTAAAAGTCATACTTAATCATATCATAATCAAACATCAACATAAAGTCTCTTTCTTAGGTCATCGAAACCTTAAACATGCCTTAGAAAAGAATCGGGACTAAACCGAGTGCATATAAATTTTTCTAAAACTTAAATATTTTTCTAAGTTAAAAAGGTCACACACCCGTGTGAACAAGCTGTGTGCCTCACACGGCATTAGGGCATGCATACTGACTTGTCCACATGGCCACATGACATGCCCGTGTGCCAGGCCGAGTGAAATTTAGGGAGGTTACTAAATTGGGTCGCATGGCCGACCACATGCCTATGTGCCACACATGATCGATAGACACGCTCATGTGTCTAGGCCATGTCAAAACTGTAGGATATACTGACTTAAAATCGTAGGGTACCCCAAGGGACACACAGCCATGTAACATGACTGTGTGCTGCACACGGTTGAGACACACGTCTGTGTCTCTGCCCGTGTGGAAAAAAATAGGCCATTTGAAAAGCTAAATTTGCCACCCTACAATCGTAAACTTATAACAACAAATTTGGAATCATTTCCATACACTTATAGGCAGCCCAAACATACCAAATCACACACATTTCATGCCATTTCATAGTCAACCATTTCATTACTTAATTCCACAACTAAAACATACCAAATCAATGTACCAAAATCATCACAAATTACATAAGTTCCAAATACATAAACTTATCATTTTATCACATATTTCATACCACAAAACTTACCAATTCAACATTCCATATTCAAACCATCACATAAGCATTACATACATCATATAACTTACTTATCGAACACATCATTTAAGCCAACTTAAAAGGCCATACATACCAATATTGACAAGTCAAACCTCATGGCTAGATATTCATATCATAAAACCTATCAATATATCTCTAGCCTATACATGCCATATATCATATGTACAACTTTCAAAATGGTACCAAAATAGATGTCCGATAGTGTGATTGAATCGCTGACAATTCCTGGATCCAAGCTAGCTTTGCAACACTATAAAACAGAGAACATTTCACACAGTAAGCATTAAAGCTTAGTAAGTTCATGATATAACACATTTAACTCATCAATTAGAACATAATTCAATCAATTAACTAACACTTAATACAACTCATCACATTACTCATTTCATCATTCATTTACAAAATCTTTCATCTATTTCATACTCTATATCATCAACCAAATAGGTTCTGTACATAAGTATACCATTACGTTCATATCTATCACATTTATCACTTCAATACTCGATGCACTAATTCCTTTGATCATCCTTAAATGTTCAATGAACTCGCACACTTAGTGCTAATTAAATAGCTGAAGCTATAATAGTATCGCACACTTAGTGCCATTACAATAAATCGAATTAATATCGGTATCGCACACATAATGCCCTTTATTCAGCCAACGCTATTTTAATCTCACACACTTAATGCCATTGTATTAGCCGTAGCTATTTCTTTATTCACACACTTTGTTCCTCATAAAGTCAATCCTTAATTCACATATCAAACTTCACAATGACATTTCTATTCATTTAAACTCATATAAACATTGTTTAAACAATATGTATTATACACGAACTTACCTTGGACGTAAAAACTATGATATTAGTCGATCAATCGAGCATTTTGTTTTTGCCTCGATCTTGGTCCGAATTTCTCCTTTCTTGATCTATATAAATTCAAAATTCACTTATTCAATCTCAAATTAATTAAATTAAATTCATAACCACATAATTTAGCCTTTTTTCACATTAACCCCTAATTTTTATATTTTGACATTTTAGTCCTTATTACACAAAACACCGAAATATACAAAATTCATCCAAATCATGCCTTAGCCAAATCTTCCTATGGTCCCTAGCAGCCCATATATTTTATTTATTTCACATTTTAGTCCTTCAATTTCTCATTTTCACAATTTAGCCTAAAATACTCAAATTCATCAAAAACTCAAAGACAAAACATATTTATCTATAACATATCTTTTATCTTTCATCATTTAACAACACAAAACTCACAATTTCATCAATGGCTCAACTCAAAATCATCAACAAAATGAGAAATTGAGACATGGGCTTGATAGAACATAAAGTAATGATCACAAAAACGTAAAAATTATCAAAAACTGAACAAAAAATCATACCTTAATCAAAGAAGACAAGGCCGCACCCTAACTTAGTCTTTTTCTTTCTTTTTTCTTTGTTTTTTTTGGCAAAAGATGAACACATAATGGCCTTATTTCATGTTTTGTTTAATTAATCACATATTAATAATTAGTTTACCATTTTGCCCTTACATTAAAACATTAATAAACCATTATACATTAGGCCATTTATGTCCATTAGCCTTTTCAATGACATAATAGCAACATAAGGACCTTACAATTAAAAAGCCATAACAATTTAACACTTTAGCAAATAGAACACATCTTTTGCATGTTACGCAATTAGATCCTTTTATCAAATTAAGCACACAAATGATAAAATTAATACACGAAACTTTCACACATGCTTAAACACTTATTGTAAACACGAAAAATAATATTAAAATATTTTTCTGACTTGGATCTGTGGTCCTGAAACCACTATTCCAACTAGGGTCTAAACCGGGCTGTTACATATAATATCACAGCTTTGCAACAATGTCTTGCTTATGCGAAGGTATGTGTTGAGATTTTTGTTGATTTTGAAATCCCTCATTTTATTAATGTTGAATTGCGTGATGGTTCCTTTGTTTTTATTGGAGTTGAAGTACCATGGCTGCCGATACATTGTTTACAATATCGATCTTTTAGTCATTCTGGTAGGCACTATTTTAAGAAAAATAAGGTGAAAATTTGTAGGGTTAAGCAAGATGGTGCAGACATTGCTCAAATTTCTGTTCCTTAAAAATATGCTACAGTTCAAATTAGAGTGCACTTGATGGTGGTGTAGCTTTGACTTCAACTTTTGAAGTATTCTCTAAGGGTAAAGCTATGGTTGTATATCTTTCCCCTACTCTTAAACCGAAGCATGTTTATCTTACGAGATCTAGTAATAGATTTGAGGCTTTGAGTGTTGAGCTTGAGGATTCTAATGATGTTGTTGTTGATAATATTGATCCTGAGTAAGATGTTGATGATGATAATGGAACTGAACAACTTGAGTTTTCTCCTCGGAAGCCTAGGTTGGCCTCACTGGCAGTAGCTCCTCTTGTGAGACCTTTGATAGCTACAAAGCAAGAGAACCTTGACAAAAGTAAGAAGAAGATGAATAATTCTCCTATTAAAGGGCAAGGAAAAGTAGGTGGTAAGAGAGGTGGTAAAGAAGGTACATATTTTCTTTTGTGTTCCATGATTATTCTCTTTTGGAATATTAGTGGGTTTAATAATACTCTAAAGTAAAAAACTTGTAGTTGATAGGTTAGTTAGATTGAAGATTGATGTTTGTTGTTTGTTGAAAACTAGAGCTAAGTGTAATAATGCTTCGGTTATTTTGGGGAAGTATTTTCAGGGGTGGAACTTTGTTTGCAATTATGATCATGTTATTAATGATAAAATTTGGCTTATTTGAAAGAGTGTTTGTATTGTAGATGTGTTGTATGTCTTTAGTCAATATATTACATGTAGTGTGCAAGTGCAACATTAGAAAGTCTTCTTTTTAGTTGTTTATGCTTATAATGATGGTGTTTCTCATCGAGAGCTATGGTTTCACTTCTGTTCTATGAGTGGTTAATTTGGTGATACTTCATGGTTGTTGGGTGGTGACTTTAATGTCACGTTTTTGCTTGAGAAGATTTTTTCTTTCGATAATTTCCAGTCTTTTACTGTTCATATGAAGGATTTTCAAGCTTTGGTAAGGAGATTGAAGTCTTTGATCATGCTTATTTTAGTCATGTTTTCACTTGGTCTAATAATCAATTGGATAGGCCCATTACGAAGAAGATTGACAGAGTTCTTATTAATGTAACTTGGTTGCGGTTTTGACTCATTCATGGGTTGAGTTTGCTGCTCCTGGTTGTTTAGATCATTGTCTTTCTATTGTTTGGTTGAAGCAGCCTGTGCAATCCTTGCAAAAGCCATTTTAGTTCTTTAATTTTTGGGCTAAGTATGATATGTTTTTGCAGCTTGTTGCTGAATCTTGGTAGCCTACTGTGGTGGGTGATCCTATGTTGAAGTTATTTACCAAGCTTAAGAGTCTTAAACCTGTCTTAAAGATGCTCAACATTAAGAATTTTGGTAATATTTCTGCTTGAGTTAAGGCTAAGGCTAAGGCTAAGGAGTAGAAGAGCTTGCAACTTGCTTTGTTGCTGGGTGATCTAGTTAGAAATGGTCATCTTGATTAGGTGAGAGCTGATCTTTTGGTTTTGCAAGAGGTCGAAGCATGTTTTTATTGACAAAAAGCTTGGGTGTAATAGATCAGGAAGAGGGATCAAAGCACTAAATTTTTTCATAATATTGTTGTAGTTAAGAGGAATAAGTACATTGTTACTTCTCTTTTTGATGCAGCTGGTAATCGGTTGGGATCTTTTGATTAAATTTTTGCAAAAAATTTGGGGTTTTATCAAAATCTTCTTGGCACAGTTGATTCTAATATTGTTGAGTGCCCAGATTCTTTGCTTCAGGAGGTACTACCTTAATTGTCTAATGATGCTCATCGTGTATTGACTAGCCCTGTTACTAATAAGGAGATAAATGCAACTATTTTTGGGCAGAAGAATGAGAAAACCCTTGGTTCTGATGGTTTCACAACTTTCTTCTTCAAATCTTATGGGGTATTAAGCGAATTTATGAGAGGATAAATGGTACCATGTCTTATTCCCTGTAAATTAATCTTTATTACTGTTTTATAATTACTTTGGAAAAAGAAGAAGGAAGAACAAAATTATTTATTTTTCCAATTGTGATTATACTAAATAGTGATGTACGGGTTTTCCAGTCTTTAAATGTATGAGATTTCTTGCTCGTACATTCAATGACCGCAAGATATTTATAATGATGATAATGAGTTAAATAAGAAGACATGCAAAGCTATAATTCAGTTTTGAGGTTGTTCAATATTTTTTTGCATCCTCCACTTTTTTAGCTGCCTTTAATGCTACTTCAACTTCCTTGGTTCCCAAGTGTGATAATCCTAGTTATGTAAAGGATTTTTGGCTTATTTCTTGTTGCAGTTTAGTTTATAAGTGCATGACCAAGGTTTTGGTTAATAGAAGATTCTTTTTCTGTCTACTTTGATTTCTAATAGTCAGAGTGTCTTTGTTAGAGGGCATAGTATTACTGATAATACCATATTGGCTCATGAGCTAATGTAAGAGTATGTCAGAAGACATATTTCTCCTAGATGTGCCTTGAAGGTTGATCTTCAAAAGGCGTTTGATTCTTTGCACTAACGATTTTTTCTTTCAATACTTAGAGCTCAAGGGCTCCCTAAAAAGTTCTTAAAGTGGATTAAAGTTTGTTTAACTACTCCTTGATTCTCTGTCTCCCTTAATGGAAGCCTTGTGGGTTCTTTCAAGGGAGGAAAGGTATTAGGTAGGAAGATCCTCTCTCTCCTTGCCTCTTTGTGCTTGCAATGGATGTGTTATCCAGGTTATTGAATATTGTTGCCATAAATGCTTTCTTCAAGTATCATTCTAAATGCTTCGAGTGTAGTTGACTCATCTAATGTTTGTTGATGATCTTCTTATTTTGTCTAAGGGTACTATTGATTCGATGGTTGGTGTTTATTATATTCTTAAGCAGTTTTACTTACTTTCTGGGTTGCAACTCAACGTCTCCAAAAGTGAATTGTTTGTTGCTAAGGCGCCTCAAGAGAAGTTGGCTCTCATGACTACTTGCTCATGGTTTAAAGTTGGTAGGCTACCAATGAGGTACCTTGGTGTCCCTCTTATTTCTTGAAAGTTATCTCGGTATGACTGTACTGCTTTAAGCAATAGGATTCTGGACAGGATTCAATGGTGGTCTACTAAGCACTTGAGTCATGTTGGCAGACTGCAACTCATTAAGGCTGTGATCTTTAGTGTGCAAGCTTATTGGAGTTGTCAATTTCTAATGCCTAAGAGTGTTTTTATGAAGGTTTGTTAATATTGTCTTAGCTTCTTTTGGAAAGGAAAGGTTGGCTCGAGTCGAGGTGCTTGTGTTTGTTGGAAGGCTATTTATTTACTTAAATCTAAAAGGGGCTTAAAACTAAAAAATATGGTAAAACGGAATCAAGCTTGTATTTTGCTGCTTATCCATGCCTTGCTTGTAGGAGAAGGTCTTTTTGGACCGCTTGGGTTAGTAAAATATGTGTTAAAAGGGTAGGAGTTTTCTGGATGTGACTCCAACTTCAATGAGTAGCTAAAATTAGCAAATGATGCTTAAGTTGAAGCCTTTGGTTGATATCACTTCTCAACAATTTGCTAATGCTAAAGTGAGTATTTCTTGATTATGAGAGGCAATAAGAACTCGTGGTATGAAGGTGGAATGATACTGTTTGTTGTGGTTCCCTTTACATATTCCCAAGCATTCTCTTATTGCTTGGATGGTCATTCTTAAAAGACTCTCAACCCGGGATCGTTTGCTTGCTTTTGGGATTTTGGTTGATACTTGTTGCTTTTTCTATATGGATGCTGCAGAGAGACGTGATCACATTTTCTTTGAGTGCAGTTTTTCAATAAAGGTGTGGTAGTCAGTTTTGCGCCTTTACCCCATACGTAGGGTTGTGGGAACTTAGAGGCAAGACTTAGCTTGGGCAATATTGAAACTTAAAGGAAAGTCCTTGCTTGTTGCAATACTCAAACTTGCTTGGAGTGCATATTTGTATGTGATATGAAGACAGAGGAACAAGAGGTATTTTGGTGCATCTTTCTTAACTATCGATGCTTTCTTAACTATAGATACTGTCTTGGTGCAGATTAAAGAGATTGTGCGGGCTCGCTTAGAAGGAGGACCAATCAATAGAATTGATCATGTTAATACTTCACTTTGTGCTTTTTAAGGTATCATTGGCTAATTTATTTGTATAGCTTAAAGTTACTTTACAATTTTTTTTTTGTTCTTTTGTAATAGTTTAACTACAATCTTGGATTAATGATTTTCATCATTCATTAAAAAAAAATACTAGAGAAAGTTCAAAACAGATTGGAACTAAAACTATATATTATGATGGTGGAAACACATAACCTAATATTAATTAAAATGTCTTCACTTTTCTATCACAATTTAATGTTCCACCGGCATGTCTATACTAAACTATTTGTTTTCCTTTAAATAGGAAATGATGAAAATTACTTTTAACTTCATATTTTTCTTTGTTATTTTCCTTTTAGTAGATTGCAAATTAATATGGGTGAAAAGAATATACATAATCAAATTCGAATATCAAAATTACAACGTACCACACCTTAAAATATATTGTATAAACTAACAAAGGATTCATATATTTTTCTAGGGTTTTCAAAAGATCACTAAGATATATACTATTACTTTTTCTTTTTTGGTATATGAAAATAGGAAGTTATCCTTAATAGTTTTTATAAGTACACTCAATTTTTGGTATATATATTTAATTTTTAATTTAAATTTCATTATAGATTCTTATTATATCTGTTCTTTTGATACAATGTTTAAAATTGCTTATAGCTCATTCTCAACCCTTAAATAAGAGGATAATACATTTTAGCGCACTCGAATCCATATCTTTTTGCACGGACAACAATATTGATGTCAATCGAACTAAGATTCAATCAACATATATACTCTAAGAAATCAACATATATAAATATAAAAGCAATCTAATAACATATTTACTATTATTAAGACTTTACATTTTGTTATTTATTCCTAACTTGTTCTTTCTTTTCATATTTAAAAATAATAATAGCAGTAATAACATCCATAAAATGTGTTTAAATAAACTTCCCAAATTACATAAATAAAGTAATTGGTGTCACTTGAATTTTTTCTTTCCTATATATTTATATTATTAAATATTTTATTGAGTTGGTGGAACCAATTCAATCAGAAAAAAGATGTAAAAGCAATTTCTTTTAAAAAGTAATAAATATTAGTATTAGAGTGCTTTTTTATTATAAATTTTATTCTTTTAATTATTAAAATACTAACATTTTATTTAATAAAAATTAGGTTATTAGAATTTTACAAATTTAAAAATAATTATAAAAATAATAGTTATATTAAAATATAAAATAGTCCATGTGGATATCATTATATTTGTAGAAGTTTATAATTAACTTTAAGAAAATAAAAATAAAAATATGTATTAGAATTAACTGCAAATCATTTTTGAAGTTTAAGTTTTTTATGTTATAGTGGCATCACGTGTATTAAATCAAATAAAAATAAGAAGAACTTTGAAAAACCACCTATTTATGTATAATTTGATAAAAGTAAATTGAGCTATTGAAATCCAAATTTGCCTCATAAAATTATTGACAAATTTTAAAATCCTTCATTATATTTATCCAAAAAGTAAATTTATCTTTAGAATTTTAAAAACTTGAATACAAATGAAATCATTTCTAAAATCTCTTACACAAACACACCTTAAATTTAAATTTATAAAAAAAAATCTACACATGGTAGGATTTGAATCTAAAACACCAAGCTTTCTAAGTGCGAGCTTGGTACAAAAGAAAATGAGAGGAAAGAAAATATAATGGAATATCATTTTATTCTAATGCATAAAAATTAATTCTTTTAAATTAGAATGATGAGGGAAAGAAAATAATAGAGAAGTGTGTGCTAGTTCAAAATTATGCATTTTTCAAATGTTTTATTTTCCTTTTTCTCATTTCCAACTCTACCAAGTAATTAATGAAAAAATTATTTTTCTTTTAAATTTTAGTTTTATCTTTTCTATCAAACATGACTGAGAAGAAAAATTATATTTTCATCTTTCTATTTTCCATCCTTTCAATTTTTTTTTTCTTTCCAATTTTCTTTTTACTCTACATAGCAAAGTTTAAATCTTGTCATTTTATCCAAAAACCTCATTAATGTTACACACACACACACACACAAAGAGACTACAAAATTTTCTTCACCTCCATCGTGAATATGACATACTGTAGGACCAATTAAGAATTGATGTTAAAAATACTTTTGAAAAGTTTAATTTAAAAATTCAAAGATTTAGTATTACTCGTAAAAGTTTTTTTGAAAAGACAAAAATGTCTATTGTAATAATACAAAAAAAATTCTTAAATTATATTGAATTTATTAATATTATGATACACACTTAAATTATAATAAAAATATTAAAATATTATTACAACTCATTATTAATATTTTTAAACGATTAATATATATTATTTATAAAATATAATTTACCCATATTTTTGGACAATCGCTAATATCACACTTTTTAGGTCTCGGTGCTCGTATTATACTTTAAATGTATTAAAATCACATACAAATATAATTATCAGAATTATTTAAAATAATTTTTGAATAAAAATATTTTTAGCTTAAATTAAAAAATTCGGATTAATTTAAAGAAGTTAGTTAGTTTTTTTATTTATTATTATGATATGATGGGAAGCATTTTATTAAAAATTAGTTTAGCTTAAGCCGAAGATTAGATATTTTATTAAAGTACGTGTGTCATAATACAAATGTGTTAAATTAAAAGTGTAAACACAATATTAATTTGTGTTTAAATGTATTGGAATTATTATTTGGAAAATGTTTAAAAGTGGTTGTGAGAGATTATATGTTGTTGGATGCCCCCATTTCATTCATTTTGGTAAAACCATGATTTGTTTTTGTTTAATTATAATAATGCACCTCTCACTTCTCTCCTAATCATTTCTTAATCCATTTTCCCAATCTGAGAAAATCATTATCCCACAAGCTTCCCCTTTTTCTTAGTTGGTGTCTCATCTATGTTTCTCACTTTCTCTCTGCCTTCATTTTCTCCGCTTTACTCTTTACATCAACAATCTTAATGTGTAATAAAAAAATTATGTATTAAAAAAATTAATATTTAATAAGCTGATAATGTATTTTTTTATTTTATAATAAATTTTAAAAATTGTCACTATGTCTTTTCTATAGACATTTGTCAACCCTTTATTCTATTTGTAGAATATAAAATTTAATTTTGATTATCAAATACTTCCCTTTGAAGAAAAGGGTAATAGTATCTGTTCTTTTTATAATCTCATTATAGATTATAATCATATTTGTTTTTTAATACAATACCTAAAATTACTCATAACTCCTTCCTAAACTATATATTAAATAATATCCTTATCTTGGAAATTTATTTTATAAGATAATATTTTAACTATATTTGACAATATAATTATATTATTTTATTTATAAAGCTATAAATCCATTTCTAATATATTGGTTGAGAATGGTATTCCTTTAAAGTTTATATTAACAGTTTAAAAATTTTAATCTAACATTCTCGAGGAATTGGCTCTCTGTGAGAGGTTTTTGAAATATTGTCTTCTAAGGAGTTAATTAAATCCTCAATAGTAAAGATATAGTACTCAAAGTGTTTATTTTCAATTTTAGCCTCAAGATTTTTATGTCTCAACTCCAAAGAGAGCCAAAGAGGTTCAAACCCATGCCCTTAAAGGGTCTTAGTAGGTAATAACACTACCACATACATGGTAGGAAAATAAAAATCAAAGGCCAAAATTGAGTATAAACATCTCAAATACAATATCTCTACTATTCAAATATATGATAGGTTAAACATTTCAAAAATTTGTCCGAGTAAAAGATTCTACTCCCTCCATTCAAACATACAGAGAATAACAATTGTAATTTTGAAAAGGGATTCTCATTTACTTTTTCAATATCTTAATTTGATTATTCATTAAATACATAATTAATAATTGAATCATACAAATTTAAGCAGAGATTATGAAACTACATCAAGTTTTCTCATATTTCCCCCACTTTCCTCGAAATAAACCAAAAATATAATCCCAGTCTAATTTGTCTGATCTTTACATTTTTCACCTTCTCCCACTAACATAGCATTAATCTTGTCTTAAAAATTATAATATTATTTGTATGATCAAGTTTTAATGTTTGCGTATAGTTTATGTCTGCATTACATTGCCCCATACCCTTTATATTAGTCACCCACCCCTCTTATTCCTCTTTTTTTTCTCTCAGAAAATTCTCCCCCACTCTTCAAGCAAAGCACCTTTCACCTTTTTTTTTTTTTTTTTTCTCAAAGACTCAGCCTTTCTTTTTAACTTTCTCTCTCTTTCGTCCTTTTGGAATCTGGGAACCTGTGCTTCTTATTGCTTACATTGAGATCTGTTTCAAAGCTATGGGTTTTTTTGAAGAAACCTGCACTAACTCTAGGACTTCAAAAAATGGCTTGATTGCTCTCTATGCACCAACCTCTACTTCATCTGCAGATCTCCATAGTGATTACAATGATGTAAAAACCAAATCCTTCTTAACAAAAATGATTTGGGATTTTGGTCTAGCTTGTTTTCTTCCTGATTATCAAAGGAAAAACGGTTCAGGAAAGAGTCAGAAAAACAATGGTGAAAAGAAGCGAAGCAATTTGGAGCATAATAAGGCTTGGTTGTTGGCTGAGTCAGGTGGAGGAGCTGAGTTGACAAGCACTGACCCACAATCAGTTCACTCGTCTTTCAGGTTTAGTTTTTGTTCTCAAGTTGAACTCGAAGCCATCACTGCAAATTCTTTAAGTTCAGCTACTGTTTTGATGGTGAATTTGGATAATGGGGTTAGTGACGATAGAGCTAAGGAATTGAAATGGAGAAGGATTGAGTCTCTGGAAAGAAGTATTTCACCAGTCGCCAAGTCTTTGGTCAGATTCAGCTATGGTGAAATTGTTTCAGCTACTAGAAATTTTTCCAAAGGTATCAGCTTCACGAATTTGGTTTCTTTCATTATTTTTTCAAAAAAATTCTATTCCTATTTCTGGTACGGGTTTTTGTTTTTGATTGGTTTTTGATTGGAAAATCAATGGTGTAGGGAGGGTTTTGGGGAGAGGAGCATTGAGCTTTGTTTTTAAAGGCAAAGTTGGACTATTGAAGACAACTGTGGCTATTAAGAGGCTGGATAAAGAAGATAAGGAATCTGCAAAGGCCTTTTGCAGAGAGCTGATGATTGCTAGTTCTTTGCATCACCCAAATATTGTCCCTCTATTGGGGTTTTGTATTGATCCTGAGGAAGGTTTGTTTTTGGTGTATAAGTTTGTGTCTGGTGGAAGCTTAGAACGCCATCTTCATGGTAACTCTTCACTTTGGTTTCTTGTGGAACTTTTTATTTAGATTTGTAATGATTTTTGAATGATTTAAGGGATGCTATTTTGCAGATAAGAAGAAGGGAGCAAAAGGACGACCTTCAACTCTTCCTTGGTCTGTTAGGTATAAGGTTGCCTTGGGAATTGCAGAGGCTATTGCATATCTACACAATGGAACTGAAAGATGTGTTGTTCATAGAGACATCAAGCCCTCTAACATTCTTCTTTCTTCCAACAAAACACCCAAGGTAAAGATCTTGGTCTGATTCCTTTAAGACCAATTCTTGTATCTCATATCTCTACTTCTTAATGGTTGCAGTTGTGTGATTTTGGATTAGCAACTTGGACATCTGCACCCTCAATCCCATTCCTTTGCAAAACTGTTAAAGGCACATTTGGGTATGCTTTCAACAACAGTTTCTCAGAGAAGCTAAAAATCTTTTTATGTGCTCTTTGCTTTGGTAAAATTTATTATTTGGTATGTAGGTATTTGGCACCTGAGTATTTTCAACACGGTAAAGTATCTGATAAAACCGATGTTTACGCTTTTGGGGTGGTCTTGTTGGAGCTGATAACCGGACGCAAACCAATTGAGTCAAGACGGCCTCCAGGAGAAGAGAATTTGGTCCTATGGGTAGGTTTTTTTATTAATTCGTCACAAAACTTACCGTGCTTTGCATTGAATTCATAAAAGTTGAAAGAATTGTTCCCCTTAACAGCTTCCCGGGGAGCAAAAGAGGGGTCCTCTCTTAACATCAGAAGTGACAGTACTGAAAATACTTAACCATTATGGATGATGACTATTCGATAATGAAATTTCTCCCAACTGTGGACCATAGAGCTGAAATGGCCACTTGCTTTCTTGAACCTTTAAATCTTAAGTTTGAACGAGCACTCTTGTGGTGAGACAGCTCTATCATGGAATTTGTGGAAACCTTTTGGCATATTATTATCGATCAAAATCTCGTATTCTGCATTTTTCATAGGTTCTCAACCCTATGTAGTCATTGATGTTGTCGGTTTTTTTTGCTTCAATGATTCAATGCTTTGGAACGAAATCATGATACGCCTCGGAGCTCCTTCGCAGTTAGCTGATATGATTCATTCACCCTTAGCTTAGCATATACGTTTTCATGATAATTTGTTTGTTATTAGCTGTAAAATTGAAATTGTATTTGTAATCTTTTAAGTTTGTTTCGATTTTCAGGCAAAACCTCTATTGCATAGAGGAATGGCAGCCGTCGAAGAATTACTCGACCCAAGACTCAAATGTACATTGAAAAATTCAACTCAAATAGCACGAACGATACAAGCTGCAGCAGCCTGCATAAGCAATGAAGAATCACGAAGGCCAGCCATCGATGAAATTATCGCGATATTGAGAGGTGAAGAAGAACCATTCTACTCGATTAGGAAGAAGTCCAATTTCTCTGGAATCATTGATTGTTACTCTCAATTGCAACATTCAAAAAGTGAGATGAAGAGTCACTTAGCCTTGGCAATGCTAGGAGTTTCGGAGTTTGAGGATGACGATCACCTTTATTGTCGGTGAAACATGGAATTGATTTTCATCCATGGAAATTTTCACCCACACCCTTTTCTTTGTTGCTTGCTTGACCAGAAAGTTTTAGGCATTAGAAGAAAAAGAAAAAGAAAAAGTGTTGAAGTGTAAATAGGAAAAAGGGGTCTGATGAAAGCTGGTTTGTATGTACATACCATGATTCCCTCTGCCTCTGTATTTCTCATGAAAAACCACTGATTTTCATTTGAACGTGTGATTTTCCATTAGCGGTGACTGACTAAATTTGTTCAATTGCAATTTCAAGTTGTAAAATTTTTTGAAACATTTTCAGGTGATGTGATTAATAAACAAGTCAATACTGTGTGGTTGGATTGTTGATTAGATAAGCCTACTCAACAAAGGAAGGAAAATTTGTGGCCAATGAAAGGAACTTTCTGTTCTTAAAAATAGACAAACCAAACATTGAAAGCAATTAAACGACAAGAGGTAACAGTTTAACTACCAACAAGTTGTTATCATCACATCAAGAAAAAGAACAAAGAATCTTATTGGATGTTGAGTCTCTCATCAGTAAAGAAGAAGTAAAGTTTCACAAAATATTTGCAAAGATAGTCCCCGTGACAGAGCCAGGTGTTACCCATGCATCTCCGACCTCTGTTGCACCATGCTCGCTCAGATTTTCTCTGCATGGCGAAAATTGTCATGTTTAAAGACAAGGTTGTAGTAACACTTGAGGCTTATTCTTATGCCTAATGTTTACGTGGGTGAATCAAGGGTCCACAGTTGAAGTAGCCATCAAAGAAGTGGGTTCACTAATTTCAAGAAGACGGCTTTAATCATTGTCAGCTATATTGTTTTCTTCGGGGGTACAAAACAAAAGCATACTAATGTAATACTTAATGCCAATCTACATATATATATATATATAAATAGGATACAACTACTCCTTTAGCTAATGCTTCTGTGTCATGTGCCAGTGGGTAACTTCCTTGTTGTTATTGTATTTGGACATGTACTGTTAAACTTCCGAATATCCGCTGCCAGTGGTTCTAATTTCCAGTGGACAAACTTCCACTGTGAGACGACATCTCTTTATGTTGTTGAGTGTTATCAGTTTGCTTGAATAGCGTTTTCCAACATAATATCTGTCATTGACCCCCTAATTATTTTTATTTGAATATATTGAGTACATAATAGATTTGAACTTAAGTTCAAGATTGAGAAAATGCTGAGTTCAACAAAAACTTAAATTTAAGAAAGCTTGAGCTGTAAAAATTCAAATTTAAAATTCATTTGATCTAAACTTAAGATAAATCTGATTTAAAATTGAAATAATTTTAATTTATAGCTTTGTAACAATCTATATAATTTTATAATATTACTTAAAACAAAAATAAATAATAATTATTTATTTTATGAAAATGTGTTCATAAGTATTGTATATTTATATTAAAATTTTATTAATGACAAAAGTAATTAATATTAAAATTAAATGAATATAAAATGTTTTTAATATTATAATTATATATGCATAATAAATATATAAAATTAATCCGTTATTGAATTAAATTTTAATGATAGTATAAAGGGTAAACTACTTAAATAGTTATATTATCAAGTTTTTAATCGAATTATCTAATTTTAAAAAGTTATAAGATGGTCACATGAGTTATTGAAATATTTTTTAATCTATTTTTGTTAAAGTAATAGCAGAATGGTGACATGACTGTTAAATAATTTTAAAATAAAATAAAATAACATATATTTTCATGTAATTTAGGAAAAGTTAAATTCCTAAATAATTAAAATACAAAATTCACCGATTTTGTCCTTTAAAAACCCAAAAAATAAAACCCACCCTTCATCCTCTTCGCCATGAACACAATGGTTTCTTCTTCTTCACCATTGATGGCAACCTCGGAAGAAAATTGAAACGACCCTTTATTTTACACAAAAATGAAAACCCACAAAAATTCCAAAAACTTCCATGCCAGTGAAGAAATCCAAAAATCAAGTAAAGGACCAGAAAATTTGTTCTCATGTAACCATACCTATGTCAAAGAAGAAATGTTTTGAATCACTTCAAGTGTGCCGTTTAAACTTTTCCATTTACCCATAAAGATTGAATCATTGAACCAGAAAACTTAGCAGGCAATTCTCCTTTAAGATTGTTTAAAGCCAAATGGAGTTCAGTCAAAGATGGAAAAGTTTCAAGGTAAAAAAACTTGGGAATTTGCCTTTGATATTAGCATTGTTGGCTGAGAGTTTTCAAAGAAGATGTTTCCTTTAAGCTCACTAGGATCTCCCATGGTTCAAAAGGGCTGTTGTTGAGGTGAATAGAAATCAATGAAATTAAACCAGTGAAGAAATCTGAAGGGAAAGATGGGAATTGATTTTTTTTTTCCTAAAGCAAATATGGGAAATTGTTGTTGTGAAAGTTAGCTTCTTGTAGCTAGGTCGAGTCTAAACCAGTCAAGTGAAGATGATATCTATAACACTTCTTGTCTGACTCAATCTCCGAGTTCGAGTTACATAATTCTACATTCATTGCCACAGTCAAATTTATATCATTCAACCATTTTCTCATGCATTCTATGCTACATAATCATTTTTATGTCTCATACAAGCTTACGAAAGCTCTTTCGCTATCTCAATGTTGAATTAGAATCAAATTATAAAGTTTTCAAAATTTCGGGCCGATGTTGAGACATCATGATTTTCATGTTGCCACATTGTCAATCAGTGAGTCACATTGTGACTTCAGACATCTTGACGTTGCGATGCCATTCACTGTCGATCTATATCTTGATATCAGGGACTCATGGTCGCGATGTGGCCCCTGTTTTTAGCAATGAACATATTGATACACTTTTCATGCTTTCAATCAAACACCTATATGCATTCATACATCTTTCCACAATCCAAAACACCATCAATACATATCAATCTATATCAATTCAAGCCTACAATCATGTGAGATCAAACATTCAATATGGTACAAAACAAATATTCCTCATTTTATCATATTTAAGCCATTTATCCATCTAACTATGCTAAACTACTCCATTCAAGTTCAATACATTTATACCTATGCCATTTGAACATCAAGAACTCACACAACTTTGACATGAACTCAAACAAATTATAAACTAACTATATTTCATGCCTAACATTCAAACATACCCTTTTCAAACCATGCATCAATTTAGTTGCCCAACTATTTCAATTTGCAACCCTTAGCATACCAAACTCAAGCAAGATCAAGATCATCATTCTTAATAGCATCAAACTTGATGAAACCATGCATCGACTAGGTTATATGCCATTCTAAACATGCAACTTCAACCATTTGCATAACAAAGTGATCTTATATAAATGTCACAATACTCAAAATGAATCTACCGTCTTGTTGATATCATGTGCTTTACGCTGATCCGGCTCGATAAGTTCTGCAAGGTGATGATTTACAAGTAGAGAAACAACTAGAGAAAGCATACAAATGTTTAATAAGTTCAAATGAAAATACTATACTTACCTTGATCACATATAAGCATGATAACTACCAAACATTTTTGGCATACAAATTGACTATCCTTGTCACATAATGTCATCACTAAGTGTATGCCAACATTAACATCCAAATAGGTTAGGCACATAAACATATCAAGAATATCATCATTTCATACCAATGTACTTACATACCACGTATCAAGTCGCAAAAATTTATCATTCTAATTTGAATCACAAATCATGATAACATATCAATGTCACATTCTATTTCTAATATATAAGATTACACCAGTTATGCAATATTCATTTCAATATATTTCCAATATTTCCAATTTCAATTATAATGTTTTTCCTGATGGAACCCTAGTAAAATGGACTCGAATTCACCGGGTTAACTACACCATACCAAGTTGCTCGTCCGAACTGAATTTACATCAAATTACTCGTTAAGGCTAAACCTATAGCATATCATCAGGTTACTCGTCTAAGCTAAACATGTAATAATCTTCCTACAAGCATGTATATGACCCTATTGACATGTCAATCGTATCCTAAGCTTTTTACTAAGTTCACATGGGCATCAATGTTACATATTTCATTATCATCCCTGTAATTATTCACATATACATATCACACCTTGTAAATGGTCACATATTTAATTTCCATATCACGCAATCATTCGTATTTTCACATTTGTACCATGTATTATTATGTAATAGTTATTCATTACATAACATTTCAATTCAACCCATTATTAGCCATATAAGTCAAATTCACTAGTATTTCAACTATAGTCAAACATATATATATATATATATATATATATCGAATTAAGCACAAGCATACATATAACACGGGGTGAGATAGTAAGTTCCATATGACTTACCTACTTAAAGCACCAAAATGAGTGGATTCTTCAAGGGTTAATCTGCAATTTTAGCTTTTTCCGTTTTAGCTCCACTTTGGTCCAAATCTTGATCTATATAATTATTTTATATAACACATCACTGCCAAACATTTTCACAGAATGTCATGATATGCATGGACTTATATAAATTTGATTTCTCTCATATTTTACATTTTATTCAATTTAGCCACTGAACTCAAGATAAACCTAACTTTCGATTCCTATCTTCGAATTCAAATTTGACTTTATATATTTTTATTAGGGACTTTATACTTTCTATTTTTGACATGATTTCATTACAAGTTTCACATTTATTTAATTTGGTCCTTAATGTAACAAAGTTAACCAACAGGCTGGATTAACTTTACAATCTAATCCTTTTCATAACCTAAGCTTAAAATCTATCCATTTCAAGCCTAATTCTTCAAGAAATCAACAATGATAACTTTCTAAACTTTAACAGCTTATCAAATTGGTACATGGGCTAGCTAAATCAAACTCTCATGACCCTAAATCTATAAAAAAATACAAGAAAATAACTTAAATTCTTTTACCATAAAGATGGTCGAATGTTAAATGAGGGTGTTTGAAGTTTCCTTAACCTTTGGCTATGGTCAACAGTGAAGGAGAAGAAAGATGCTACATTTTTCCACTATCTCATGCTTTTATAATATGATTATTTTTTTAATCAATCTAACTTAATTAAGTTAATCGTGCTTTAATTAACATAATTATTTCTAACCATTTACATAATTGAAAATGTCATCATCCTCCACCAATTCCTATTGGGAAATGGTTTAATTGTCATTTTAGACTTTTGGTTAATTACTATTTAGGTCTTCAAGCCTTTAGCTAATTAAAACTCTATAGCGATTAGACTTTTACAATTTAGTCCCTATGTCTTAATTAACTACTAATTCGACAAAATTACTCGACCAATCTTTTTTTGATCGTTTTGTTATGAAGTGATCACTCTGTCGTTAAGCTCCGTTACCTCCCTAACGGTAATCCTATATGGCAATCCAAATAGATTTTAAGTGCCAACTTGGATATCCAAATAGGATGAGAATAGATTTTTAATTAAATAAATTTAAATAATCAAAATTTTTAAACCCT
Source organism: Gossypium arboreum (assembly GCF_025698485.1). NCBI lineage: Eukaryota > Viridiplantae > Streptophyta > Magnoliopsida > Malvales > Malvaceae > Gossypium > Gossypium arboreum. The sequence continues at coordinate 13,152,495 of NC_069081.1, forward strand.
AAACCTTAGACTGAAAAAATCTTCGCCTTTTTCTTGTAGTTTTCTTTTTCATTTGCCTGAAAAAATTATCATCATCTTTATTGAATCAAAACAGTAAAAATCAAATTTAGTGTTTTATCAATCGATTGAATTTTTTGAGGTTTTTTCTAATGTTTTGATTCAATAAAGATGATAATAGTTTTTTTTTTTAAATGAAACTGTACTTAAAATTGCTCTAAAGCACGAGAAAAATCACCTTCTCCTTTTTAACATTCCAATATTTGCTTATCAAAACTTAGAAATAGTAGAAAGATTTTTCTAAAATCTTCTCTCTTTTTCCTTCATTTGGTCTATTACTTTCCCCATATTTTATAAAATCATACGATTTCTTTTCTTCTACCAAAGAGTAGTACAAAAAAATGGATAGAATTCTTTTTTTTCCCTCAAGAAACTAAAATTCATTGTTCAATTTAGGTCTTTTGTCCTTGACGTCTTCTGTATATATATTTTTTCTGTTAGTAAGGCAATTAAGAAGTTTGTTCTCTCAATTCTCAAGAGAGAAGTATAAACTTATTTCTTGCATATTTTAAATTAAAGAGGAGAATGTGATTTTTCTCGTGATTTAGAGCCATTTTAAATACAGTTTCAGTTTCCATCAAATCTAAACCTTTGCAGTTTCCAAAAAATTCAATCGATTGATGAAATACTAAATTTGATTTCTACTGTTTTAATTCAATGAAAATGATAATAGTTTTTTCAATCAAATACAAAAGAAAACTAAAAGAAAAAGGGGACAAACGATTTTTTCAGTCTGAAGTTTAGGGTTTAAAAAATTTAATTAATTAATTTTTTTAATTAAAAATCTATTCTCATCTCATTTGGACATTCAAGTTGGCACTTAAAATCTATTTGGACAGTCACATAGGATTATCGTTAGGGAGGTAACAGAACATAACGATAAAGTGATCACTTCGTAACAAAACGATAACTTAAATGACTAAAATATATTGTAACACCCTAACCCCCGCCTTGATGTCCAGGCCCAGTTAGAGAGTTACATCGTCCATAGTAAAATTCATACTATCATAACCCAGTCAAATTGGACCATTTGTCACATAATACTCATCACAACAACAATTGAAACATATAACCTTCATAAATTCCATAATATCATAAAAACATAAGTCCCTAATAATAATGCTTAAAAGGAAAGATAAATGTTTGACTGAGCTTTCGTGACACTGACCCGATCAAGACTGCTTACCACCTGAAACCCAATCAATAAAAGGGTGAGTTGTGAACTCAGTGCGTAAAAGAAATGTAACTCAACAATGGTTACCCATAACAAAATGAGCTGACTTGGTCAACCGATCAACAATGACCCAAACCGAATATTTCTTAGTCAGAGTTAAAGGCAACCCCGTAACAAAATCCATTGTTACCCGCTCCCATTTTCATTGTGGAATCTTAACTGGCTGAAGCAGCCCAAAGGGCAACTGATGTTCGGCCTTAACCTTTTGACACGTCAGAGAGTGGGATACAAAAGTGACTACCTCCTATTTCAGACCGGGCCACCAATAAAGCTCTCGGAGATCTAGGTACATCTTATTCCCACCAGGATGCATAGCATAGGGACTACCATGTGCCTCCTACTAGATCGAATGTCTTAATACCTTGTCATTGGGTACACAAATCCAGCCTTTGAAGCATAACACATTATTTCTATTCAAATTAAACTCAGAATTCTCATTCGAGTCAATATGTTGCATACGTTGGACTAAAGGCTTGTCGTTCATTTGCTTAGCTCGAATCTGTTCCACCCAAGTTGGTTTTACTTGTAATTCAGCCAACAGTCCTCCATCCTCAACCAAACTTAAACGAGCTAACATTGCTCTCAGATCCGCCATCGATCTGCGGCTAAGGGCATCAGCTACCACATTAGCCTTACCTGGATGATATTTTATCGTACAATCGTAATCTTTAAGTAACTCGACCCATCAGCATTGCTGAAGATTCAACTTTTTCTGGGTTAACAAATACTTGAGACTTTTATGATCGGTGTAAATAATACACCTTTCACCATACAGATAGTGTCTCCAGATTTTCAAAGCAAACACAACCGCAGCTAGTTCAAGATCGTGCATAGGGTAATTACCCTTGCGTGTTTTCAGCTACCATGATGCGTAAGCGACCATGTTACCGTCTTGCATAAGCACACATCCTAACCCGACATGTGAAGCATCACTGTATACCACAAACTCCTAACCCGATTCCGGTTGAACCAAAATAGGAGCTCGGGTCAGAACAGACTTAAGCTTATTGAAACAAGATTGTTGTGCCTCAGACCACACGAACGGAGCATTCTTACGCAGCAGTTTCATTAGAGGTGACGCAATTAGAGAAAATCCTTCGATAAACCTTCGGTAGTAACTGACTAAACCCAGGAAACTATGAAGCTTAGATACATTTTTCAGCTGTTTCCACTAAACAACAACTTTGATTTTCTTGGGGTCAACACGGATTCCCTCTGCCATCACCACATGACCCAAAAAGGCGACTTCCTACAGCCGAAACCCATACTTATTGAACTTGGCGTACAACTGTTTTTCTCGGAGCATCTGAAGTACAATATGAAGATGATCATCATGTTCAGTTTCAGGTTTAGAGTAGATCAAGATATCATCGATGAAAACCACTACAAATTGGTCCAAGTACGGTTGAAATACCCTGTTCATTAAATCCATAAATACTGCCTAGGCATTCGTTAAACCGAAAGGCATCACCAAAAATTCGTAATGTCCATAATGAGTTCTGAAAGTAGTTTTGTACACATCAGCCTCTTTAACTTTGAGTTGATGGTGACTTGAGCGCAAATCGACTTTGAAGAAAATGGATGCTCCTTGAAATTGATCGAACAAATCGTCAATTCTCGATAACGGGTACTTATTCTTAATTGTCAACTTGTTCAACTGTCTATAATTAATGCACATTCTTATCTACCCATCCTTCTTCTTAACAAACAATACTAGTGCCCCCATAGAGACACACTCAATCGATAAATCCTCTATCAAGAAGTTCCTAAAGTTGCGCTTTTAATTCAGTTAGCTCTTTTGTTGTCATACGATAGGGCACAATGGACACTGGAGCAGTGCCGGGTAATAGATCAATTCTAAATTCCACCTCTCTATTTGAAGGTACTCTAAGAAATTCCTCGGGAAAGATGTCTAGAAACTCCCTCACAGTATGAATATCTCTCACTGAAAGCTTTTCAAGAAGAGAATCGAATACATAAGCAAGGCATGCCTTGTACCCCTTTCGGACTAACTTATCGGCTACGAGAGTGAAAATTACATTAGAGAGGTAATCTCGGCGCTCACCCACTATAACCATCTCGTCATTATTAGTCAATCTCAAGGTAACCTTCTTGGTTGAGCAGTCTAGACTGACACGATACTCAATGAGCCAATCCATTCCCAGAATTAAGCCAAACTCATTGAAGAGTAATTCCATTAGGTTAGCTGGAAATACCAAACCCTAGAGTTCTAGGGGTACTCGTCTATATACTCTATCAACCCGAATTGACTGACCTAACGGACTAATTACAGAAAACTCTCTAGCAGTATTCTTAACAGTTAAACCCGGATTTGTAGAAACAACACTAGCTATGTATGAATGTGTAAAGCCTATATTAATGAGAGCATAATACGGAACAGAATGAATAAAGAAAGTACCTACAACAACATCAGCATCATTTCTCTCATTGCAATGTCTCATCGCATAAACCAGTGCCAGCTAACGAGCCTCAGTCTAACCTGTACCTCTACCTGGTGCTCTCTGTCCTTTCCCCGATCCATTAGCACCCCTACCAATACCACGACCTCTAAATGGTTGCTAAAATTCTCTCAGAGGTCGAGCAGAATTGGAAGTCGGAGTCTGTATCATGACTGGTACTGAATCAAGTCGACGGGGGTAATCTCTAACTCCTTGCTCCATCGAACCACAACGGAGGCACGCTCCTAATTTCCTCTAGCACTCGCCCGGATGGCGCTTTCCACAAGCACTACACTGTTGAATCTTAGTCACTCCAGCTGGTGCCTTGACCCTCAGAGGCCTATCAAACCTCACTCGCTTCTTAGGGCACTGAGCAGAACCAGAGGAACCCGAATCCCTCTCAATGTTATTCTGATCCTTCTCATGATCACGACGCTTGCACTCAATGCGCTTCATTTCTTCCACTATCTTCGCTTTTTCAACTAAAATAGCAAAAACTTACTCCTACTGAGGAGCTATCAAAAGCTGCAAATCATATCTCAATCCTTCTTCGAACCTCGCAGACTTGTCATAGTCAGATACTACTAAAGCCCGTGCATATCTACTCAGTCGCAGAAACTCAGCTTCATACTCAGCCATAGATCAGTCACCCTGAGCTAGGCTCATAAACTCGAGTCGGCGAGCCTCAACATAACTCGCCCCTACATACTTGCCTTAGAAGGCGTTTTTGAAATAGTCCAAGTTCACTTGTTCAGGCTGGGCACCCTATTTAATTTTCAACCACCACTGATAAGCTTTATCTCAAAGTAGCGATACAACACCCCTCAATTTTTGAGTTGGAGTACAGTCAAAATCTGTCATAATACGCTCAGTAGCCTCGAGCCAATATTCAGCAATAGTGAGAGTGAGTCCTATGACACCTCTGAATAATTCAGCCCCATTCGACCGAAATCATTCAATAATCGACCTTTGACCTTCGATCTTGAATGGGTCCCAACGACCCTCTCCAATGGCCGTATCATGGCCTAGGATAATGCGTCGTCCCCAGCCGTCGGAGTCTGGGACTTTGTCTCAGTAATGGGGGCACTAACAGTTTCGCTGGTTTCTAAATTGGGCATTCTACCCATTGAGCATGACTTGGCTTGAGCTCCTCCTCGGCGTCCTCGACGCCCTCGCATACCATGTCTATTACTCATTATGGAAATCTAGCTACAATGTCAGAGTACACAAATCGATTCAGGCATCCAACAAAAGGACTTCACTAATACACATCCAAAACTTTTTTACAAATAACTATTTAGGTATCACAATCTCTATAAAAGAATAGAAATACTTACAGGGCCAGCGCCGAAAGCTCGATCGTCACTAAATTTTCAGCGTTTCCTTATGAATGCAAATACTAAATTGTCACTAATTACATTTCTCACACATTATGAGCCCAAACACAGTTCAAGTGTTGTTTAACCTGGCTTTGATACCATTAAATGTAACACCTTAACCTCGGCCTAGACGTCCAGACCCAGTTAGAGAGTTAAATCGTCCATACTAAAATTTATACTATCATAACTCAGTCAAATTGGACCATTTGTAATGTAATACTCATCACAACAATAATTTAAATATATAACCTTCATAAATTCTGTAACATCATAAAACATAAGTCCTTAATAGTAATGCTTAAAAGGAAAGATAAATGTTTGACCGAGCTTCCGCGACACTAACACGATCAAGACTGGTTACCACTTGAAATCTAATCAACAAAAGGGTGAGTTGTGAACTCAGTGCGTAAAAAGAATGTAATTCAACAATGGTTTCCCATAAAGGAATTCCAGTTCAGAGATTCGGTTCGACATAGAAGCATATTCAGTCCCGATTTAGAGCAGAGGTGTTACATATATGTATATATATAATTCCAGTTCAAATATAATTCAGATCCGATTCAGATGCAATGCTCATATTTCCATCCGCTACACACCATCTTCGCCTAACCCAATACACCACTATGGACACTTAATGCCCATCCATCCCTGCACATCTTTAGAGTGTTCAATGACACTTTCACAGAAATACAACTTAGCTGTTAAATCAATATGCGACAAGTTTCAGAGTTAGAGTAAAGCTCATTGTGGCATAGCCACGATTTCAGTATAGACTCCCTCCATCATCACAATCTCCCACCACATGTTAATGCAGAATGCAATTATCCGTATCATACGTTTAGTCATTTTAATTCATTATACAATAAACTAAGATAGTTCCAGAACAGAGTAAATATCACAGTGCACACATAATGTTGTTACTTACGAATCAGTCTTAGTGTATCAGACATATCTCATATAACCAAATTCTATTGTTCTTACGTTGAGAAAACCAATATCAAGGTTATGTAATATTTTCGGCCTTAAAAGTTAGTTTTTAGCCTAATTATCTGTCACATGATCGGGTCACACACCCGTGTGCCTTGGCTGTGTGGTTTTCAAGTATAAACAGTAAGTTACACGGCCTGGACACACGCCCGTATCCTTGCCCGTATGGTTCACATAGTCTGGGTACACCTCCGTGTCCCTGCTCGTGTGGCTTTTATACCCCAACAATAAGTTACACGGCTTGGACACATGTCTGTGTGGTTTCAATAGACAAACAATGAGTTACAGCTCAAACACATGCCTACGTTCGTTGCTCGTGTGAACCCTGTACCAACATGGCCACACACGGCCTGAACGCACACCTGTGTGCACTTCCGTGTGGCCCTAAATCAACAAACAGTGAGTTACACAGTCAATCACACGACCTGTCACACGCCCGTGTGATGTCGATATCCACCATTTCCAGTGACAGAACTTTGTAAAAACTAAGGTTTCCGATACACACCTGGAAAGATTTTGAAGAGACAACGATCCTAGAGATCCTCGAAACCTAAAACAAGTATTTAGTAACACCATTTAGCCAATTAATCAGTAGAACTTCCTGATTGCTCGCTTAAATTCCACATCAAAAGTTTCGACACAAAACCTTCAAACATTCCAAACTTACCAAAACTTCAGTAATAACCACAAAGATTGTCTTGTTGCTATTCTTTGGTGTTAATAGCTTTGCCTGATATGTAAAGACACAATCATTAAGAAGAGATTCTCAAACTCACAAAAGTATTCTGTCCCAAACAATTTACAAGGCGTAGAAAAATCGCGAAGATGCTCGCATTAACAGTTACTTACCTACAACCTTTAGACCAGTGACTAACAATGGAATTTTCGTTAATCTGTATTCTCTTACCACTTTCGATTAACACAATAATCAACCGAAAAAGAAGAAAACGATAGAAACAACAACAAAAAAAGAAAAAAAAAAGACGAAGAAAAAGGGAATAAAACTCTCGTTAATTAATTCCTAACTTCCAAGCTGATTTCTGATACTTCATAAAAATATATTCCTAATGCATACGATGGAATTCAAACTCAGAACCAGACAGAATACAAATAGATGCTTAACCAGTGAACAATCAAGCTCATTCTTGTCACAATTTCACACTGAATCAAACTTAAGTGGCTAATGTGTGGTTATGGTTTGATTTCCAAAACAATAAAACTTTTAATGAGACGACTTGAACTCCAAACCCTAAACATAGAAGTAGAGCACAGAACCACAGATACAAAAATTAATTACTGCAGATTCTCACAAATAAACTCTTAAATTTTTGGGGCGTTACACATATCATTTCTAGCATAAGTGACTAAAATGTTATCTGAAGAAAACAAAAGTAGCTATTTTTATAGTTTACACTTTTTATTAATATAATTTGTTTATTAATATTATTATATTTATTTTAATTTTTAATTTTGAATGGGTTTATTTTTATTTAAGTTGAGTTTTGAATAAATTTTAAATTGAACTTAGATTTTTTTTTTGCCAAAGATTTTTAAGACCACCAAGTAAGACAAACTGCTAAGATAGTAGGCAGGTTTCTGAATAAGATTTTTTAGCTACCCAAGTTACAACTTTGTTCCCAAATCTAACAACATGGCTAAAAAGATAGATCTAAAAGAAGTTATTTAATTAAAAATGCCATCCACAACAGAGATAGCATCCCATGAACACTTTAGATTTCCTTTTAACACTTGAACAACTCCTAAACAAACAGATTCAATAAATACTCGGTTCCATCCACTGCGATGTATTAGATCAGAACCTAACCTAATCACGAAGGTTTCAACCATGAATGCATTTAAAGAACAAATTTGAGTGTTGATTCCATCAATTACATCACTATGACAGTTTCGAGCAATAGTAGTGATATCTATAGTGTGAGAGTCACTATGGAAAGCAACATCACAATTTATCTTAATAACATCAGAGGGAGGCGAGGACCAATTGACATTACTAATGGAAATTCTTGGGTTCAACATAGAAGAAACAAATGTTGATTTCAAGAAATCAGACAATTTACTAACTATCAAAGTCCAAAGTTTGCAACAATTGTCTTTAACTCCATGGAAAGAACCAATTATACCTAGATTTTCATAAGCTCCAACACAACTGAGTGTTAAGGCTAGTACCTAGAAAGGAACCAAAATTAGGATAATTATTGTTGATTTTTGCCCACCATGTAGCCATAAAACAAAATCCATAAGTGTTTGGGGAGTAACTAAAACCAAAAGCTCTCCACATGGCCTATGCCAAAGGCAAAAAAAATGTGTTCAATAGATTCCGTGTTAGCTCCACATCATGAGCATCCTTTGGAGAAAGCATGTTGTCTTTTTGTGAGGTTTTCGTTGGAGGCGACAACATTATGCACTCGTCACATGAATGACTTGATCTTTTGAAATGTTTTAAGATTCCAAAATGTATTCCAATCTAAAGTGTCCCATTGGTGTTGTACACTAGGTCCAATCTGTTGATTAGAATGAAGTTCATTAGTAAGGGGATTTGATATCCTTTTTTCATATTATAAGAACCATCATGGGAGAAATGCCAAAGTAACTGATCTTGTTGATCCCATCCACCAATGGGTATTAAAGAAATAGCCTCACTTTCTTCTTTTGTGAATAACTCTTGTAGAAGAGGTATATTTCACAATTTATTATTGTTTTGAATAAGGTGTTCTACAAGACAAAGCCTTTTTTGTTGCTTTGAGGCGAAGCGATTTTGAAAGAAGGTAGTGATGAAATCCATTTTTCATCCTATGTCAAAATACTCTCACTGTTTTCTACATTCCATCTTAGTCCTTTATCAAGGAAATCCAAACCTTAAATCAAGTTGTTCCAAGCTCATGAGCATTTTTTTCCTCTTTTAGCATGAAAATGGTTAGAGGCTGGGAAATAGATTTCTTTGAGAAGTTTTACCCCGTTTGTGTCAAGGTCTTGGATCGTTCTCCATGCTTGCTTTGCCAATAAAACAATATTGAAAGCTTGGAAATCCCGAAAACCCATTCCACATTTCTTTTTCTGAATGGCTATTTTTTCCCATGACATCCACTAGACCGAGCATTTAGAATGATTTGCACTAGACCATAAAATGGATTAAGGATAACATTCATTTCCTTGCCAAAGGTAATGGGAATTTTAAAATAGTGCATTATGTAGATTGGCATGGCTGCAATGATAGGTTTGATTATAACTTCCTAGTCTGCTTGGGATAAAAAATTTCCCTTCTAATTCTTGATTTTGTTGGCTACTTTTTCTTTTTAAAAAGTTAGTGCTTCTCTTTTAACCCAACCTCATATAGATGGAAGTTTTAAATAATTTGATTTTTCCGGCATGATGGGCTTCTTAAGATACCAACTATTGATTCCTTTAAAACAACATATGCGTTAGGAGAGAAAAAAAAATCAAAGACTTCATTTTATTGACAGCCTAGCTCGATGCATCTTGGAAAAACTTAATCATTTCAGAGATAACTGTTGCATTAGGTATATTGACTGTGCAAAAGCAAACAATTTTCTATGAACAAAAGATGAGAGATTGAAGGTCATTTTCAAGTAATACAATAACTCTCAAGTTCTCTTGATTTTTTTGCTTTCTCGATGTTAACTAATCAAACATGTGCAATGAGGTTGAACAAAGCAAGGGATAGGTAGTCTCTTTGGTGGAGTCCTTTACTTGGAACTATTGTACAAATGTTCTCTCTGTTTATTTTAATATTCAGAGTTTTTGTAGAGATGCAAGTCAAGTTTAATGGCCATGACACCTTTCCTTCCCTAATTCTTTCTTTTAAAGGCATGAAATGCCTAACGTGCCATGATGATATTATTCTAAATAAGTCTTCATGGTATGAAAGCTAGTTAGGTTAGTGAAATTAATTTAGGCAGAATTGGTTTCAGTCGCGTGACAATAATTCTTTAGATGACTTTATAATAAAGTTGCAACACCTTATGGTTTGAATTCAACTATCCATTCGAGATTGAGAATATTTGGTATGAGGAGCAGATTGGTGGCATGGAGTTTTGCAGGCAAAATTCCTTTCGCGAAGAAATTCTTGACAAGAGCAATAACATCATCTTTAATTCTATCCTAGTACTTATGATAGAACATCCCCATAAATCTGTCCAGGCCCAACACTTTGTAGGTTCTAAATGGAAGATAGCTTCTCGAATCTCATCTAGAAGCACATTTTTTTGCAACACCTTAATCATTTCATTTGTAACTTCTTTGTCAATTGTTTCAAGGCATTCGACAATCCTGTTTCCAGGGGACTATTGAAACAATTGTGAAAAATGATTGATGAAAAGACTGTTTCTAGGGGATCATCAACGAGAATTGTAAAAAGGGAACCTGAGTAAGAAAAAAGAAAATTTAAAGGGAGATCACTGATAAAACCACACTAGAGAACCGATCAAAGGAATCAGAGTAAGAGATCGGATAAAACACGATCAAAGAAATCAGAGACGGATCAGAGAAAACCCACTAAGGTAAGGTTAAATGGACTTAGGATTAGGTTTAAATACAATAGGTATAAAGTTGGTTAATTTGGTTTAAATGATTTTGAATTTCAAAACCGAACTGAACCGACAACATAAAATCAATTGATTGCCTAATCTAACCTTAATGTTTATATATAAACTATTAATATTTTTTTAGTAAATAAGAAACATCACTAAGTGATTACAATAAAATCATAAATCAAAACTCAAATTCTTTTGAATCAACCCTCGTATAGTTTGAGGAGGGATGGGGAACACTTGGATACTTGTGAAACTTGGAGCAGCATGTTTAGCCATAAAGTCTGCAACTTCATTATGCGCTCTGGGAATATGACGGATCCGAACTTCTCAATTTCTATGCAATATTTTGAAAATAGCACGTATCTACAATATGACTAGCAGTAGAGTTACCGACTAACATTAATTCAACTAACAAAGCATTATCCGATTCAAGCTCAACTTGTACAAACTATTAATATTATATATTATGCAATATGATATAGCATTATATAATATAGTAGTAGGGATAACTTTTGAATGTACTAAGAGTATAGGGATTTAGTGCATATTTCAACCAATCTAATCATAAACAATAATATATAATGATAATTAATATATTATGTATTACTATTACAATATGTGATATAGTATTACATAATGTAATAATATATTTTAAAACTATTATTACATATATAACTATTCATTGGTCCAAAACCAAAACCAAACTTACCAACCAATTTGCTTGAATCGACTCAATTTGATCGGTTAAGTAAATTTTAATTGGTCACTACAATAGATTATATACTATTACATAATATAATAATATAGTATATAGTTTTACACCTTTTCGTATCACTTTGTATAATTAATATTTTAACAATCCGACTATTGAACTTATCAATGTTGTTGTACTTTTCATGCATGTAACTTTTGAATTGATTTGATCTCTATCATATTGATCTAAAATACTATATATTAATATTTATTGAATGATTAAAAGTTTTTACATAGAAAAATAGTTAGAAATTTTTAAGTAAGAAGGTTGGTAATAAAACTAAAACGCGCCATGAAATTTTGGTTTTAAAGGATTTGTAGGTTACTGAAATTTTATAATAACATTTGTGCTCTATAAGAAAACTAACAAGTCATATACTGACTTAGTGTTTCAAGACTTTTTTTTTTCGGTAAGGCGCTTCTAGAATTCGAATTTGAATTATTGTTTTTATACATTATAAATAAAGTAGAGTTTTTGACCTAAGATTTAAAATTATCCATAATCCTTTAAAATAGAAAAATAATGTTTTTATTACACTCAGTATTAATAATAATGAACATACTAATTAAAATAATACTCAATTAACTACCTTAAAAATAATTATTACGTAAAAATTAACACAAATAAAATAAAAAGTTATTGGATGTTGTAAATTAAATTCACGTTGTCCGACGTAACTTAATGTGAGATACAACATATGAAAAAAATTTGAAACATGACACGATAAAGAAGAGAACACAATACAAATGTATAAACACGCAAAAGTTTTTTTTAAAACAAATTACTTATATGTAAAAAATTATAAAATATGTTGAATCCAATTATAACAAAAAAACACACACACACACATATAAATCTTATCCGAAGAAATACGTTTCATGAAATCTCACTTTTAGAAGTAATTTCAAATTTTAGATTTCATCATTTAGTTAATTTTCATTTTAATCATCTAAATAAAAATTATTACAATTTAATCAGATTAGAGAATCCTTTCCAGCATTAAATTCCCAAATAACAACTTATTGCGCAGAACAAGTCATCATTTTTTACTATTTTTTGACCCCAATTATTGTTTATCTTCTTCTTCCTTAACTCTTTTTTTCTCTCTAAGCCAGTCTCCCACACCTATGCTTCCTAAAATCTATTATTGCCAAATCTTAAAAAAAAAAAAACCCAAATTAGCATGAGAGAAATAGGGTGACTACTAGTTGACACTGTTGAGGTAAAATGAGCTAAGAGTTGTTGAGTGACACTCAACAATACTAACTACAGACTACCACTGAGGTAATTAAAAACTAGCCTTATTTGGTTTGATGATTTAATGAAGAAAATATTTTGACCTATTGAGTTTTTTTATTGAAAATATTATGGTTCACTAATGGAAAACCATTCTATAGCATTTAGAGTTTGGATTGGATTCTAGTGAATCAAATCAACCCTTGAAATATGAAGGCTCGATGAAGACTATGTAGCTGTTAAAGAAATTAGATTTTTGATTGATTGTACTTTGATTGTTGAAATTGTAATAGTTATTTTTAAGGAATTATTTTGTATTCACCTAGATTCTAGATTAGCAAGCCGAATTCAAATATATGCTTTTAAGGCTTGTATTGGTTTTGTATGAGAAATTATTGAGTGCATTCTAATCTGTTCACTAAGGAACTGTTTTGTGAGATATTGCAAATTGCATTGTAAATATTATTGAGTGTTTACTGCCCACGTTCTCTAAGGAAGGATTTAGAGTGAGTGTTTTAGTCTTTAGATACAAATGTGAGATCTCTATATTTTGGGGAGTGATAGAGTATGAATCACTTGTTGTATTGTGAATTAAAGATAGTGCAAACGTAAGGAAATCGAATTGTCTAAACAAACCTTTGCGTTCTTTCAATTTTTGTTTGCACAATTTTTGATGTACCAAGCTATAATAGCCACTACAGTCTAAGACTTTTATTATAGTTATCATTTTAAACAAACAAGCAACTTAGAGTAGCAACATAAACATACAACCTACCAGATTTGAGAATATACCACCTCAGCTGCTAGTAAAAAGCAACTTGAAGCAATATCCATTTAAAGCCCATCTGCATTAGATGATAGAAATGTCAGAAATAGGTTCATTAAGCAAAAGTTGGTTGTTCGATGAATCCATTGTTATAATAATACGCACCAGCCTCTTTTCTTCCATTTCATGTTCGGCTGACCATGAAAAAACACATCTTTCCCCATCTAAATGATGACAATACCAAAGAGTGAGCCCCATAAACCAAAAATACATGCAATTTATTGAAGGGTTTTTGAACACATTGACAATAGGAAAGAACTAGAAAAGTTGAATCCAACCTGAGCTTTAGTTGCAGACGTGCCCTCTTCATACTCCATAGCACCACCAATAAGAATTTTAGGCATGGAAATTGCTCCCCCGAGAATGTACGGATAATAGTGTAACCCTTCTTGAATCTAAGAAGTTGGGGGAAACGACTAGTTATGTGACAGCCCTAATGTGACCCTAGTCGGGAAGTGGTTTCGGGGCCACAAAACCGAGTCATAAAAATAATTACCTGTCATATTTGATGCTTATTATATGTATATATATGCATGTGTGAAAAATTTCATATTTGAATTTTGTTTAATTGTAGGTGAATTTTAGTAAATAGGACTTATGTGAGAAAATTTTGAAATGTGATAGGTCAAAACATAAGGATCTATTAGTGCATGAAATAAAAAGGGGGACTTGCATGTCAATTTCCCCTAATTAGTAGTGGCCGCCATGACAAGTATGGTGGACCAAGTGTGATGGACAAAAAACATGTCATAAACATGTTAAGTTAGTGTTTCATGGGAGGTATGATAAAATAAGGAGCATGGGAATAAAATAATGAAAGGGAATATGATGAAAACAAAGAAAAAAAAAGTGTGTGGTTGTTCCTCCATTTTGCCGAAACTAGAAAAAAAAAGAAATGGAAAGGCTTCATCCTTTGGTTCTTCTTGGCCGGTTTGAAAGGAGGAAGAAGAGAGGTTTCGGTCACCTTGAGCTTAAGGGGAGGTTAGTATGTTGTGTTAAATTCTTAAGTTTTAAACTTGTTTCTAGTTAATTAGCTAATTTCTTACACAAACCATGGCAAAATTTCGAAATCTCGGTGATGGCTTGAACATTCGGTTTTGGTTGTTGAAAGGAATGAGTTGGAGGTTGGATCATGTTAAGATTCGGCCTTGTACATAAACATTAAGAGTTTGATGTTGTTGTGATTTTTGGAAGGTAAATAAGGTTATACACAAGATAAATACTAAGATTTTGGTTGACTTGTTTTTAGTGAGGTTCGGCCAAGGACCTTATGTGCAAGTTTATTCGGTTTAAGTAGAGAAAACGTGACGGGTAGATATGAAGTAATGTGTATATTGGTTCAGCTGCTAAGCAAGGAAATAATTGTTAGTAACATAGTATCTATGCACTTATGTATATATATGTATGTACAAATAACCTATTTAGCTATGGATATCTAAGGTGTTAAATAATGAAATTCTTGATGACTTGGGTTAAATAGCATTCGGCCAAGGACTATATGGGCTTACTAATTCGGTTTAAGTGAAGAAACTATGATAGAGAAATATGACTAAATTGTGGACTTTGACAATTTAAATGATGCATTTGACTTGTGTACCGACCTAGGACGATACGTGTTTCTATATGAAGTTAGATGGCGTTGATGAAATTCGGTAATGCATGATGTTTAAATAGTATTGAGCAAGGTCATTGTACTTAAATTGTATGACATACATGTATTGAATGGAATTGCTCAAGTGAAAAATAATTAAATGAATTTATTTGTTTAAATTAAGCTCAAGAGCAAAGGGGATCTAAATCCGATAAAGGGAAGGAAAAAGTGGTCGAATAGCCATCGAAATCGCTCGACAACATCCGAGGTAAGTTTTGAGTAACGAGACTTAGTTTACGATTTGATTAAGTCATGACGCATGAGCGTAACAAATATACTGGTGATATGATGATTCTACTTGAATTTTATGTTGAGTTAATTTGTCTATACGTGTGACGGTAGCCGTATGTGCATAGAGATCGTGTCATAAAGCAAACTAAACCATGTTGTTTGTATGCGGCTAGTAAGTCGAAAATGGGATTGCTTAATACGTGACTTGTGTTTGAACTCGATTATGAAAATGGAATATAAATGTGTCATGATTTGTTGATATGTGCATGAATGTTTGGATGATAACCGGCTAAGTCCCGAAGGCATTTGCGCTAGTGACTAGTTTGGGCTAAGTCCCAAGGCATTTGTGCGAAGTTACTATATCCGGCTAAGTCCGAAGGCATTCGTGCGAAGTTACTATATCCGGCTATGTCCGAAGGCATTCGAGCGAGTAGCTATATCCGGTTAAATCGAAGGTACTTGGCTTGGGAATGAGCGACCTTGCTGTAATAGTTTCAATTAATACGCTCGTAAAATCCCAGCAATGAGGTATGTTTCGTATGTGCTTTGAATTAGTCGATCCCTTACAAATAAGTATTCGCTCAATCGATAAATGAGCTACCGGCCTTTGGCTATGTTGATCTTTTGTGTATGAATATAAGGGTTGGTAATGTGAAGTAAGTATGATATTGAGAATTTGTGAATGTCAAATTATCCATTTAGCCATATGAATGCTACATTTTAGTTGTGTCAAATTTTATGGCTCAAAACTTACTAAGCATTAAATGCTTACTCCGCTTCTGTAAATCTCTGTTTTATAGATTTTGGTTCTTCAGCTATCGGACTCAGGATTTTTGAAGTCGAAGTCGCCCACACTATCAAAGCTCCTTTTGGTACACTTTTGGTAGAACTTTGAAATGGCATGTATAGGACACCCCTTTTTTTTTGTTATTAGTCAAGTACTTTGGTGTTGTATATATTTGGATAGCCATGCGAAAATGGCTTATATATATTTTGAGCATAATGTTATAATCATCTTGAATGTATATGTTCATTAAGAGGCATGGAAATGTTTAGAAACGATTAGTCATTAGAATGTTTCATCATGATTATATTTTGGGCTATATATGCCAAAGGGCTAGTTGAATCATGGAAACTATGAAATAGGTAAAGTCTACCTTAAAGGCAGATGCTGACAGCAGCAGTGATGTAGATTTGAAAAATCACTAAAAATAGTAGGAATGGAATTAAATAGTGAATAAATTATGTGATCAAACCTTGATGAATCTACTTTCACATGGAAGAAACGAAACGATTATATGAGTTGTATGTTAAGAGATATTTAGGTTTTTGCGAAATAGGGCCAGAACGGTTTCTGGATTCCCTGTTCCGACTTTGGAAATTCATTATAAATTAACCAGAGACATTTAGAAGTCATGCCATATATGTATAGATTCGTTTTTGAGTCTAGTTTCTATAGGAATAAACGGAATCAGTATTGAATCCCTGTACAGGGAGATATCCAAGTCGTAATGCATGAAGGTCAGTGTAGTCGAACCCTGAAACAGGGGAGACTTTAACTAATAAACTGTACTAATTGGCTCGACAAAAAATTCTAGAAAAAATTTTGTAGATGGAAATATGAGTCTAGTTTTAGGAAAAATTTACGGAACTGGTTTTTTAGTTTTGGAACTCAAGATATGATTTTTAAGGTGACAGTGATGCAGTTAGCCAGCTCGTCTAGAAATTTAAAATGGACTGTGCAAATAAGTGAGTTAAGTCCGCAAACCCCTCGTGTCTGACTCCAGAAACGGTCTCGAGTACGGGGTGTTACAATTTTATTGGTATCAGAGCCACGGTTTAGTCGATTCTAGGACTACCGTAATACGTTTGGGTCTAGCTATACATGCCATTATATGATTATTTGATAGTGTGGTGATTTCTGACAATTGAAAATGTGTTTATTATAGTAATGGATCCCGATCCCGACCGAGCGGTAGCTGATGATCTTGAGAGTGTAGCGCCTGCTCCCGCACAAGGGACAGCTCTGGCGGACTCTCAACCTATTGCTAGTAATCCGAATGATGAAGCTAGACAAGCTTTCTATAGCGTGATGAATGATTGGTTCAACCAATACATTCGAACTAATACGGCTGTTCCACAACCTCCATTCCCGACAAATACCACCTCAAGACCTACCATACCTCCCAGAATCGACCAAATAAGGTCAAATAAGTCCCCGATTGATGAATTGAAAACACGGACTCATGAATTTAAGGCTACGGATAGTGATGATGCCGAGCAAGCTGAATTTTGGTTGGACAACACTATTCGGGTACTCGATGAGCTATCTTGCACACTCGATGAGTGCCTAAAGTGTACTATCTCCTTGCTACGTGATTTTGCCTACTATTAGTGGAATACGTTGACTTCTGTTGTGCCTAGAGAGCAAGTAACTTGGGAGTTTTTCCAAACCGAGTTTCAGAAAAAGTATATCAGTCAGAGATTTATGGATCAAAAACGGAAGGAATTTCTTGAACTTAAACAAGGTTCCATGTCGGTTACCGACTATGAACGAAAGTTTGTAAGGCTTAGCTGGTACGCACGAGAATGCATTTCCTCAGAAGCCATAATGTGTAAATGTTTCGAGGATGGATTGAATGATGATATAAAGCTGTATGTTGGCATATTGGAAATCCGAGAATTTGTGGTACTTGTCGAGCGAGCTTGCAAAGCCGAGGAGCTCAAGATGGAGAAAAGAAAAGTCGATATGGGAGCAAAGGAGTTTCAGAAGAGGTCTTGGGAGGCCCTTTCAACATCATCGAAGAAATTTAGAGATGATTTGGGCGATCTAGAGACACATTGGGTTTTTCTAGACGAGACCGTGATCGACCCTCGTGAGTGCACGAGTCATTTCGGTCGCCGATGTTGGAAATGATCGTCGAGATGAACTGAGTGTCAGATTGCAGTAAATGGCACTTTCGGGAGTTGTAGATTCCATGACCGCTCTGTTACAAGTGCGGGTCACCGACCACTTTATCAAAGATTGCCCGAGATTGTCCGAACATAACGTAAATCGAGTGGGAAACCCGGTGCTACTACCGCTCGGGGTAGACCATCTAGGAATACGGCAATGCTAGTGGAGGTCGAGAGGATCTAGAGATGCTACAACCAGATCCGAGGCTCGTGCTCTGCTAGAGCTTACGCTATACGCCAAGACGCGAGGATGCTTCCTCGCCAGATGTTATTACTGGTACTTTTACTCTCTTTGATACTAATGTGATTGCTTTGATTGACCCTGGTTCTACTCATTCTTATATATGTGAAACCTTAGCATCCAGTAAGACTCTACCTGTTAAGTCTACTGAGTTTGTAATTCGGGTGTCAAATCTTTTGGGTCGTTACGTGCTTGTCGACAAAGTGTGCAAGAAATGTCCCCTAATAATCCGAGGTTCCTGTTTTCCGGCCGATTTGATGCTTTTACCGTTTGACGAATTTGATGTTATCTTCGGTATGGATTGGTTGACCGTACGTGATGCAATTGTAAATTGTAAAAGAAAAACCATCGATTTGAGGTGTGTAAATAACGGGATAATCTGAGTCGAGTCTACTGACTTAAATAGGTTGCCAGCTGTAATATCGTCGATGTTGGCTCAGAAATATGTAAGAAAGGGGTGTGAAGCATACCTTGCGTATGTACTTGATGACAAAGAGTTAGAAAAGAAGCCCGAATCTGTGCCAGTGGTTTGTGAGTACCCGGATGTTTTTCCTGAAGAATTACCGGGTTTACCACCTGTTCAGGAGGTAGAGTTTGGTATTGAGCTTGTACCTGGGACTACGCCGATTTCGATAGCTCCGTATCGTATGGCACCAACCGAGTTAAAAGAGTTGAAAGCTCAGTTGCAGGAGTTGACGGATAGGGGTTTCGCTCGACCAAGTTTCTCACCTTGGGGTGCACCAGTATTGTTTGTGAAAAAGAAGGACGGAACCATGAGGTTGTGCATCGACTATCGTCAGCTGAATAAAGTGACAATAAAGAATAAATATCCGTTACCGCGTATTGATGATTTGTTTGATCAACTAAAGGGAGCCTCAGTGTTTTCAAAGATAGATTTGAGATCGGGTTATTACCAGTTATGAATTCGAGATTCGGATATACCCAAAACTGCTTTCAGAACGAGATACGGTCACTACGAATTCTTAGTGATGCCGTTTGGGCTCACTAATGCCCCTGCGGTATTTATGGATTTGATGAATCGGATCTTTAGACCGTATTTGGATCGGTTTGTAGTTGTGTTTATCGATGATATTTTGGTCTATTCGAGAAATGAAACCGATCATCTTTGAACACCGGGATTAGTGTTGCAAATTTTACGAGATAAGCAATTATATGCTAAGTTCAAGAAGTGTGAGTTCGGTTAGAGAGGTTAGCTTCTTGGGCCATGTGGTATCTCGATCGGTATTCGAGTTGACCGAACAAGATTTCGCCATACTTAACTGGAAGCCTCAGAAATATTCTCGAGGTTCGAGCTTTTTGGGACTTGCCGGTTACTACCGACGGTTTGTAAAAGGTTTCTCGATGATAGCCACACCCATGACGAAGCTACTTCAAAAAGATGTTAAGTTCGAATGGACGGAGAAATGTCAGAAAAGTTTTGATCAACTGAAAACTTATTTGACTAAAGCTCAAATTTTAGTGCAGCCCGAATCAGGCAAAGAGTTTGTCATCTATAGTGACGCCTCCCTACTTGGGTTAGGTTGCGTATTGATGCAAGAAGGTCGAGTTGTGGCCTATGCGTCGAGACAATTAAAGCCACATGAGAAAAATTATCCGACCCATGATCTCGAATTAGCTGTCATCGTATTCGCCTTGAAAATATGGCGACATTACTTAATTGGTGAGAAGTGCCATGTATTTTCGGATCACAAAAGTCTCAAATATTTGATGACTCAAAGAGACTTAAATCTGCGACAAAGACGTTGGCTTGAGTTGTTGAAAGATTATGAGCTTGTCATTGATTATCACCCGAGAAAGGCTAATGTGGTTGCGGACGCCTTAAGCCGGAAATCACTGTTTGCTTTACGAGTGATGAATGTACACTTGTCTGTTCTACCCGACAATGTGTTAGTAGCTGAATTAAAGGCCAAACCATTATTGATTCATCAAATTCGTGAGGCTCAGAAATTCGATGACGAATTGGTTGCAAAACGGGCTGAATGTGTTTCGAACATGGAATCAGAGTTTCGAATTGATGACGACGATTGTTTGAAGTTCAGAAGTCGTTTGTGTGTTCCAAGGAATTCAGAACTTATTTCGATGATTCTGAATGAAGCTCATTGTAGTCGAATGTCAATTCACCCGGGGAGTACGAAAATGTACAACGACCTAAGATGTCAGTTTTGGTGGCATGGTATGAAATGAGACATTTCCGATTTTGTCTCGAAGTGCTTAGTATGTCAGCAAGTGAAGGCGGAACATCAAGTGCCTACTGGTTTACTTCAGCCGATCATGATACCTGAATGGAAATGGGATCGAGTCACGATGGATTTTGTATCTGGGTTGCCAGTGTCAGCAAGTAAGAAGGATGCGATTTGGGTCGTTGTTGATAGACTGACTAAGTCGGCTCACTTTATCCCTGTACGCACGAATTTTTCATTGGATAAACTAGCTGAATTGTATGTTTCTCAGATTGTGAGATTACACGGGGTACCTATTTCTATCGTGTCGGATAGAGATCCGAGATTCACCTCGCGATTTTGGAAGAAATTGCAAGAAGCTTTGGGTACCAAGTTGCATTTTAGCACCGCTTTTCATCCCCAAACCGATGGTCAATCCGAGCAGATAATTCAGAAACTTGAGGATATGTTGAGATGTTGCATCTTCGAGTTCAGTGGTTCATGGGAACGGTATCTACCTTTGATTGAGTTTGCTTACAACAATAGTTTTCAGTCAAGCATTAAGATGGCGCCTTACGAGGCTTTGTATGGTCGAAAATGCCGTACACCATTGTTTTGGACCGAGCTCGGTGAAAGTAAAATTTTCGGAGTTGATTTGATTAGAGATCTTTGAATGTAAAGTAAAAGTAATCCGTGAAAGTCCGAAGGCGACCACGATCGTCGTAAATCGTATGCGGATTTAAAACGAAGAGATATTGAGTATCAGGTGGGAGACAAAGTGTTTCTTAAGGTATCGTATCGCCTTGGAAAAAGATACTCAGATTTGGCCGTAAGGGCAAATTGAGTCCGAGATTCATTGGGCCGTATGAGATCTCCGAACGAGTTGGCCCAGTTGCATATAGGTTACTTTTACCCCCTGAACTCGAAAGGATCCACAACGTTTTTCATGTTTCGATGCTTTCCTACGCACGTAATAAACCCCTCCGAGGTCGAAATTCAAGCCGATATGAGTTATGAAGAAGAATCGATTCGTATCCTAGCTCGAGAAGTGAAAGAGTTGCGAAACAAAAGGGTTCCGTTAGTGAAAGTGTTATGGCTCAAACACGGAATCGAAGAAGCTACTTGGGAAACCGAGAATGCCATGAAAGAACGATACCCAAACCTATTTACCGGTAAGATTTTCGGGGATAAAAATTTCTTAAGTGGGGGAGAGTTGTGACAGCCCTAATGTGACCCTAGTCGGGAAGTGGTTTCGGGGCTACAAAACCGAGTCATAAAAATAATTAGCTGTTATATTTGATGCTTATTATATGTATATATATGCATGTGTGAAAAATTTCATATTTGAATTTTGTTTAATTGTAGGTGAATTTTAGTAAATAGGACTTATGTGAGAAAATTTTGAAATGTGATAGGTCAAAACATAAGGATCTATTAGTGCATGAAATAAAAAGAGGGGGACTTGCATGTCAATTTCCCCCCCTAATTAGTAGTGGCCGGCCATGACAAGTATGGTGGACCAAGTGTGATGGGCAAAAAACATGTTATAAACATGTTAAGTTAGTGTTTCATGGGAGGTATGATAAAATAAGGAGCATGGGAATAAAATAATGAAAGGGAATATGATGAAAACAAAGAAAAAAAAGTGTGTGGTTGTTCCCCATTTTGCAAACTGGAAAAAAAAAAGAAAAGGAAAGGCTTTATCCTTTGGTTCTTCTTGGCGGTTTGAAAGGAGGAAGAAGAGAGGTTTGGTCACCTTGAGCTTAAGGGGAGGTTAGTATGTTGTGTTAAATTCTTAAGTTTTAAACTTGTTTCTAGTTAATTAGCTAATTTCTTACACAAACCATGGCAAAATTTTGAAATCTCGGTGATGGCTTGAACATTCGGTTTTGGTTGTTGAAAGGAATGAGTTGGAGGTTGGATCATGTTAAGATTCGGCCTTGTACATAAACATTAAGAGTTTGATGTTTTTGTGATTTTTGGAAGGTAAATAAGGTTATACACAAGATAAATACTAAGATTTTGGTTGACTTGTTTTTAGTGAGGTTCGGCCAAGGACCTTATGTGCAAGTTTATTCGATTTAAGTAGAGAAAACGTGACGGGTAGATATGAAGTAATGTGTATATTGGTTCGGCTGCTAAGCAAGGAAATAATTGTTAGTAACATAGTATCCATGCACTTATGTATATATATGTATGTACAAATAACCTATTTAGCTATGGATATCTAAGGTGTTAAATAATGAAATTCTTGATGACTTGGGTTAAATAGCATTCGGCCAAGGACTATATGGGCTTGCTAATTCGGTTTAAGTGAAGAAACTATGATAGAGAAATATGACTAAATTGTGGACTTTGACAATTTAAATGATGCATTTGACTTGTGTACCGACCTAGGACGATACGTGTTTCTATATGAAGTTAGATGGTGTTGATGAAATTCGGTAATGCATGATGTTTAAATAGTATTGAGCAAGGTCATTGTACTTAAATTGTATGACATACATGTATTGAATGGAATTGCTCAAGTGAAAAATAATTAAATGAATTTATTTGTTTAAATTAAGCTCAAGAGCAAAGGGGATCTAAATCCGATAAAGGGAAGGAAAAAGTGGTCGAATAGCCATCGAAATCGTTCGACAACATCCGAGGTAAGTTTTCGAGTAACGAGACTTAGTTTACGATTTGATTAAGTCATGACGCATGAGCGTAACAAATATACGGTGATATGATGATTCTACTTGAATTTTATGTTGAGTTAATTTGTCTATACGTGTGACGGATAGCCGTATGTGCATAGAGATCGTGTCATAAAGCAAACTAAACCATGCTGTTTGTATGCGGCTAGTAAGCCGAAAATGGGATTGCTTAATACGTGACTTGTGTTTGAACTCTGATTATGAAAATGGAATATAAATGTGTCATGATTTGTTGATATGTGCATGAATGTTTGGATGATAACCGGGATAAGTCCCGAAGGCATTTGCGCTAGTGACTAGTTCCGGGCTAAGTCCCGAAGGCATTTGTGCGAGTTACTATATCCGGGCTAAGTCCCAAAGGCATTCGTGCGAGTGACTAGTTCCGGGCTAAGTCCCGAAGGCATTCGTGCGAGTTACTATATCCGGGCTAAGTCTCGAAGGCATTCGTGCGAGTTACTATATCCGGCTATGTCCCGAAGGCATTCGAGCGGGTAGCTATATCCGTTAAACTCAAGGTACTTGGCTTGGGAATGAGCGACCTTGCTGTAATAGTTTCAATTAATACGCCGTAAAATCCCAGCGATGAGGTATGTTTCAGTATGTGCTTTGAATTAGTTGATCCCTTACAAATAAGTATTCGCTCAATCGATAAATGAGCTACCGCCTTTGGCTATGTTGATCTTTTGTGTATGAATATAAGGGTTGGTAATGTGAAGTAAGTATGATATTGAGAATTTGTGCATGTCAAATTATCCATTTAGCCATATGAATGCTACATTTTAGTTGTGTCAAATTTTATGGCTCAAAACTTACTAAGCATTAAATGCTTACTCCGCTTCTATAAATCTCTGCTTTTATAGATTTTGGTTCTTCAGCTATCGGACTCGGGATTTTTGAAGTCAAGTCGCCCACACTATCAAAGCTCCTTTTGGTACACTTTTGGTAGAGCTTTGAAATGGCATGTATAGGACACCCTTTTTTTGTTATTAGTCAAGTACTTTGGTGTTGTATATATTTGGATAGCCATGCGAAAATGGCTTATATATATTTTGAGCATAATGTTATAATCATCTTGAATGTATATGTTCATTAAGAGGCATGGAAATGTTTGGCAACGATTAGCCATTAGAATGGTTCATCATGATTATATTTTGGGCTATATATGCCAAAGGGCTAGTTGAATCATGGAAACTATGAAATAGGTAAAGTCTACCTTAAAGGCAAATGCTGACAGCAGCAGTGATGTAGATTTGAAAAATCACTAAAAATAGTAGAAATGGAATTAAATAGTGAATAAATTATGTGATCAAACCTTGATGAATCTACTTTCACATGGAAGAAACGAAACGATCATATGAGTTGTATGTTAAGAGATATTTAGGTTTTCGTGAAATAAGGCTAGAACGGTTTCTGGATTCCCTGTTCCGACTTTGGAAATTCATTATAAATTAACCAGAGACATTTAGAAGTCATTCCATATATGTATAGATTCCTTTTTGAGTCTAGTTTCTATAAGAACAAACAGCATCAGTATTGAAGCCCTGTACAGGGAGATATCCAAGTTGTAATGCATGAAGGTCAGTGTAGTCGAACCCTGAAACAGGGGAGACTTTAACTAATAAACTGTACTAATTGGCTCGACCAAAAATTCTAGAAAAAAATTTTTAGATGGAAATATGAGTCTTGTTTCAGGAAAAATTTACGGAACTGGTTTTCGAGTTTTGGAACTCGAGATATGATTTTTAAGGTGACAGTGACGCAGTTAGCCAGCTCGTCTGGAAATTTAAAATGGACTGTGCAAATAAGTGAGTTAAGTCCGCAAACCCCTCGTGTCTGACTCCGGCAACGGTCTCGGGTACAGAGTGTTACAAGTTATTATATTCATTGGAGACCATTCATGTTTAGCCTAACAACAAGGTGTAAAAATTCATGTCATACGCAACATGCATACAAAAGTTATTCAACAAAAATAACCATAGTCAAGGAACATCACTGCTTCATTTTGGAACCAAAAGCCATAGAATTTCTCGTTGGAGAGCAGCTAGTTAACATGGACTAAATATGGAGATATAAAACTTCATCCTAACTTTAGAAGATATTATCCTTGTGCTGGGAAAGCGAAGCCATAGAAGCTAAAGAGGAAGAAACCATCACTAATTCCAAGACTTGATGGTCTCGAACTTAAGTGATAGGTTGACAGCCTAATTCCGAGTGTATATTTCTGATCATTAACATTCATATTTGGATAAGGAAGCAGGGGTGTGGGAGGTGGCTTGGAGAAAAGAAATGGGTTAAGGAAGAAGAAGATGAAGAGTGGTGAGGTCAGAAACTAGTAAAAAAAAGTTGACTTGGGATGCACAATCAACTACCATTATGGGTTTAATGCTTGGATGTCAAAAAGTGAAAGTATTCTCTGGTGAATAAATTAGAAGAAATTTTATTTGGATGACCAAAATGAAAGAGTTTTAAAAATTTGGTGATCAATTAGATAGTTTACCTTTTCATCTATGATGTTGGAGTTATATATATATATATATATATATATATATATTTAATTTAGCATCCAAGTAATTGATTCTGAAAATCCAAATTCATATATTTTCCAAGTCCAAATTTCCAAATGAGTCCTAATAAGTAATTTTTTTATTTAATAGTTTCCATAATTTTAACAATACTATACTACGAGACATCAAGAAAGCATCCAGCAAGACAATAAATTCAGAAGAAAAAAAAAAGGTACTAATAAGTCATATATATATGAACAATGAAGAAACTGTCCAATGGTGCCAGCTTATGACACTCAAAAGACTACCATATAAGCATCTTATATGCTTAATTAGCACCCAAAAGAAAAGGCCCGGGAGGGGGGGGGGGGGACAGCTTAAAATAATTTATCTAACCTATGTTACTCATATTTGAAATATATATGAAACACCCATAATTTAGAGAGATCAAAGTCCTCTTGAACCAGGAACATGAATCCATTCCAATTGAAGGTCCACTTCACCAGTCTCCACATTTCTAAGCCTCAAGAACATGTCTTGAACAACTTTCCCATTGTTCCAAATTATGCAACTCTCCTGTGACAGACAGTTTTCCCTGCTTGGCTGAACTTTAGTGATTATAGTTCCATTGGGAAGCCCTTCCAAACGCATCTTTACAGCATTTACTAATGGACCGATCTCGAATTCTGCATCCCCCATTTTATCGTCTAAACTGAACGTGTCTCTATCATATACCGTCTGCCAAAAAGGTATAACAATAATCATCAGAAAAATGAAAAATGAAAAATGAAAAATGAAAAACAAGCTTGAGATTGAAAAAAAAATAAAAAATACTTACAAGCTTAACTGGAAGACTTAGGTCTGCAATTGAAAGAGTTAAGTCGTCATTCCATTCTGGATTCACGTTCTTCTTTATCACACGAGTCTTTAATTTCTGCACACTCAGACAGATTATTACTTAAAACCTGGAAATGGTAAAGTGAAGAGACAAAACCCAGAATCTAAAAAAGACGAGAAAAACAAATTACCTGTTTTCCCATTCTGATAACAACATAAGGATCGCTGGTCAAAACATCTCTCACAGCAAGATTCACCCCTCTTTGAACATGAATTCTCAACAACCCTAGCAAATTCTCCATCGAGAAACTTTGGCTTTAACTCTGTTTTCTGGTGTGGAATTATGGATGATTTAAGGTGTGTTGAAATGGGCCGGTGGCTGGTGGCTGGTGGCTGGTGGCTGGTGGCTAATGGAATGGCCAAACTACGAAGCGTGGTATTTATACTGGAATCGGATTACCCAAAAAGCAGTCAGATTAAATTCATTTACTAAAAATGAATATATATTGGTAGCTCCAATAGAAGATTGAGTTTAGTAAAAGAAAATTACGCGTCAAGTTTGAATGAATGTAAATTAAAAGACGAGTTGCAAAAAAGAAGAGGACATTTTGTTTGACTTGATCGAAAGAACGACATAAAAATAAAATAAGACCGATTTGCACTCTGACTATTATCACCTTGCTACGTCAATGATAACACCATTTTAATAATTTATTTTTCATTTCATCCAATCATATTATCTTACTTCATTTTTCTGTTAAATTAAGCTAAATAATCAATACAAATCTGTCACCTCAAACCTACACCATCAATTATTAAATATTTCTTTTTCTTAAACTATATTAAAATTTTGGAAGGGTAAAAAGAATCAGAATTTTTTTAAACTATATTAGTTTATTTTCTGAAAATTACAGTAAAATCATAATTTTTTTAAAAAATATGAAGACTTCAGAATTTTTTCTCAAAACCTTCATCAGGCTAATTTAGCCGTATATGCAATTTTTTTAATTATCTTTTTAGATATATTTTTTTAAATTAAGGAATTAGGCCGATTTTGGAGAGAGTGTGTGAGGCCTAAGTGTGAGTTAATATACTTTGTAACTGTGCAGGAGACCATTAGAAGGCATGCTAACTTGATACTGATTGTTGTGTTCCAACATAAAGAGTTTGATGTCACAACATAGACAATATGAGCATATTGTCCTCAATGTCGCTACATAGGCGCTAGAAATGAAACCATGAAAGTTTATAGGTAGATTTGAGGGGTCAAGGATGCATCTTAGAACACATACATTTCATATGTCATGCTGGGATATGACCATTATTTCAGAAACCCTTTTTATGGAAGTTAAGTTTCAAGGTGACAATGCTTGATACGGTAATGAGTTGAAGTCTAAGTGGAGGTCCAAGTCGACGGCCGTGTTGAGGTCAAGGGTTCAAATATAACCGGGGGCCAGTTAATGGTCATTATGCGGTCACGAGTTCAATCTTTTTGGATAGCATACATAAGACTAAGGTCATAATCATAAGGAAAGATGAAGGGATTTCTAGTGTAATCAACGTAATTTTTTTTTTATTTTCAGGTAGTTGGTATCTTTAACATTTTATTCTTACCTAAAGGCTGACACCAAGGTGGACACAAGAGGATTCTTAGCCGGAAAGCGGATGTTCCATCAGAGTAGAGGTCAAATTCGGGTCAACGCTTCTGTTGCCCCTAAAGGAGCATCACCTTTACTCTAACGTCACGACTGTTGCCCACTTGAGAGTCCTTCTACATTCATAGTGGTCCTGGCCTTCAGATAAGAAGGAAAGTTAAAGATATCGGCTGCGTGGAAATAGATATAAAAATTTACGTCGATTATACTGGGGAGCCCCATAGTTTTTCCCTATAAGTATGCTCTCAAACTTTTGTATGGTATTTATAAGGCAACATCTTCGAGTATCTGAAAAGTTTAAGCTTGTTCTCGTATAACGACCGTCAACTAGCTTTACCATTATACTCCGATCCATGACCTAATAATGACTATTGATCGAGACCTCTACGTAGACTTCTACCCGTGACTATATAAAGAAAAATCACCTCAAAACCTGACTTCCATGGGATAGGTTTCTAAGGTAATGATCTCATCTCGATAGGATATATGAAATGTGTGTATCTTGGAGTAATATCACATCACCGATGACTCAAGAATACCTCAAACTGAAAATTTTATTAGTGACAAAAAATTTTAACACTAAAGTGAGGAAGAAAATCGAGAGAGAAATATTGTAAAATGGAAGGATAGAGGTCCGGAGAGATGGAGTGTAGAGGGGGAGCCCCCTTTTATAGGTGTGAGAGAGAGCTGTGGTTGCAAAGAAAAACATTTCGTGGTTGAAAACGTGCCATAAGACCAATATTTTCATCAAATATCCTCAATGTACTTCAAATCTTACCCCGAATTTTCGAGATCAGCATACCTTTTTGGCGGACTTTAGTGGAAATTGTAATAAGGCTTGTCTAGTTAGGCGCACTTTCTTGTTATGTTAGATTTGAAGTACCTTTACCCAGTGAATCTTGGATAAGATTTGAAGCATGTTTTGAAACACTGAATACCCTTTAAAACACGCGTCTGATAAAATTATTTGATCTGTAAAACGTATTTTCGAGCATCGAAGAGCATTTCATTATTATTATTCAATGAAAGCGCATCTTTTGAAACACATTTTGAAGCACGCATTCCCTCTCTTATTGTTCTATTTTGCTATTAAAGTATCGAAATATCAAGAACTCAGACATGCAGTAAATTCATATCAAACATTAAAGAGTTGCACTACGAGTATTATTTTTATTTCTTTGGATAACCATCTGAAGATGTTTTTGTTATAAATATCTAATTCATTTTAAATTAAAATGAGTCGATGAGTGAAATACGTTATTTACCACATCGGTCAAATCTATAATATGGAAGTCGAGCTCGTATTTGCAGGAGTCCAGTCCATGGAATTGGTTTTCAACTGTACCATTCAATTGTGTAAGCTACGAACTAGAATCAAGAGGAAAGTTGGGGGTTCGAGTCGAGGAAGAATTTTGAGCTTGCAATGTAGATATACGGCATCGTTGACCCCGAGCTCAGGCTGGAGGCAATCATATCATCATATTACTCAAAAGAAAATATTGTAATAAATTTATATGTCAAGTTTACCAAGGCTGATGGAGTTGATCCATCTTCAGCCACTATTGCGGCTAATGCAGAAACCAAAGCTGAACCATAAAGTCTTACTACACGGTTGTGCGGTGGGTTCATTGGTTTGTTACAAAGATCCTATTATGATGTCCTTGAAGTATCAATGGGTAAACATTCATCAGTTTCTAGCACCGATTTAAACTTCGACGGCCACTATCAGTTGAGGTCTGAGTGTAACCTGAACTACAACACACAGATACGACATTCAGTCAGTGTGTTTGATTTCAACTTTGATAGTTCAGTGTCCTGGGGCAAAAGCACTTATACTGAGGGGCTAGCAACTTACACCAGTTCGCAATCCAGTTCAGATTTTGTTGGGTACATGGGTAGAGAAGAATTGATAACTTAATCCCTACAATCGAGTCCGGTGAGTGTACATCGAACCTTTTGGTTGAAAATGACAATGAAGGCGCACTTGAGGATGTAGTTGATGAATCAGAATCAGACCTCGATCCAAATCAGCAGTTCGATCTAAATGGTTCAGAAGTAGTACTTTTTTTTTAACCAAAGCAGGTTTCAATTGAGCCAAAATCTTGCAGTTTTAATGATGACGGCTCGAACAATGCTTTGGATTCAGATTCGTGATTAAAGGTATATGAACCTCTACTTCATACGATAAATATTGACCTCTCCGTTGGTGGTGGTTTAAAGTTTCAACAACTATCGCACAGAACACTTAGCCATGCAAGCTTATCGTCAAATGTCCGAGTACTAGAAGTTAGCATGAAATACCTCAGTAAAGATGCTTTTCTTGCTGCATTGAAGTGGTATAGCTTCAAGAATGGTGTGAATTATCATGTCACAAAAAATTGTTCGAAAAAATTCGAGAGAAAGTGCACAATGAGCGACGGGAGGTGCAAATGAAAAATCATGGCATCTTTTCAGAAGAAGACACAATTGTGGATGATAAAGAAGTATTTCGATCCACATACTTGTGTTGCAATAGGTACGCGATGTGATCACTCAATTTCTTACATAATGTGACTTGATCGGGGTCTTCATTTTTTCCAATAACATAACTTTAACTCATAATTTGCAAGTGTAAGTCAAGATCATTCAAGGCTAGACTCCGGGGTTTTTTACCTAAATAAATTAAAAAAAATTATATACCCAAAGATGTTGTCAACTGGATTATTTACGAAAATGGTACATTTTTTTGGGTCGCACCTATCTGACAGGTGCAACACTTTTTTTTTATAATAAAAATTATATATTTTTTGTTTTTTAAATAAAATATTATTATTTTATTTTTATTAAAAATATTTAAATTTATATAAGGTCAAAATATGGTCAATGGTTCAAAATATGAGTAAAAAATACCCAAAAACAGGTCGCGCCTGTTAGATAGGCGTGATTGGTCGCGCATGACAAGTAGGCGCAACTGCTCTCCAGCTTAGCTCCCCCTGCACCTCTCAGCTGCCTTTTGTCGCATAGCCCCCCGTGGCACCCCTCTGTTGCATAACACTGCTTGGCAGTGTGTAGTCCTTTCAAGGGAAAAAAAATTGTAAATGGGGGACCTTATAAGCATGGCCCCTAAGTTGAAAAATTGAAGCACCCACCGGAAGAGAGAAA
Organism: Gossypium arboreum; assembly: GCF_025698485.1. Classification (NCBI taxonomy): domain Eukaryota; kingdom Viridiplantae; phylum Streptophyta; class Magnoliopsida; order Malvales; family Malvaceae; genus Gossypium; species Gossypium arboreum. The sequence continues at coordinate 13,184,092 of NC_069081.1, forward strand.
GAAAAGAAAGAAATGAGAAGAAAAAATAAAAAGAAGAAAGAAAGAAAAAGTAATTTATTATTTTAGTAAATAATTTTGTTTATAATTTAAAGAGTTTAATTAAGATGTTGAGAACTTTTTTGTTATTATTTATTATTTATAAATTGTTTATGTTTAGTGTTTATAATTTTGGGTTAATATTTTGTATGAATGTAATTTATTTTTGTAATTATTTTAAAATTAATTTGTTAGTAATTTAGGATAATGTTATAATTTTTGTATTTTAATTATTTTAAAATTAATTTATTAGTAATTTAGAATTATGTTATAAATTGTTGTGTTTACTTTGAGTCTATTGCCACGGTTCCATGGTACCCAACCATTGTCGGAAAGATGTGTTCGTCTAACCTTCGATGTCACTCTTAAATCGAGTCATCTTTTACCGGAAAATGTGTAGCTCTAGCTCATGCACTATGTATATATTAAAAAATTATAAGTTACAGTCTCGCCACAAAACATTAGGTTATATATTGAATGGATAAGGTTATTCTTTACCTATTCTTACAACTTGACTCTGCCAGTCTGCATTCTTATAATCTCAGTGGAAATTAAGCGCGATGTGCTGGATGCAATAAATGGATCTCCATGGCACACTGGAACGCCTAATGGTGGCAATTAATCATTTTTATCTATCAGAGATGATGCAAATATTATCATTACTAATAATATACCTCCCTAGGTTTGTCAAGAAGAATTCCTACGACTCCATGTTCTTCTTATCTACGACATCAAAAGCAATCGGCAGCACATTCTTATTCCCGTCTTGAGCAATTGCATGAAGTAGGATCTGTGTATATTTACTATATAACCATGTTTCATCTACTTGCAAAAACGGCTTGCAGTGGGGAAATGGACGCACGCATGGATCAAATGTCCAAAGCATCCATTGGAAATTTTTTTCCTGGTTGTAGTTGGTCATCCGGGTCGTAATAAGGTCGTGTCTACAACTTAATGACAGTTTTCGGCACACTCTCTCATAGCGGCTATCCATCCTAGTAACTCATTGTATGATGCATCGAAATCTTCGTACAATTGCTTAATTGCCATCTGTTTAGCTATCCATGCCTTCCGGTATGATACTCGATACTAGAATTGTGCCTGCATTTTGACAATCAATACCAAAACTTTAATGGTCAGCATGTCTTTAACCATTGTCATGATGTACGTATAGATAGTTTTGGAATCAAATTTTCGATGATCTTATGTCATACGTGTTGAAGTGCATGTGTGAAGCCTAACAAATTTTCGTATCTTCCACATCTGTGACTTCTGGATAAATGCAGCTCGTATCCTCCAATTACAGCCTTCCGCCGACCTCTAACACTCTCCAATATATAATTTCAGTTTAGACATGACGACTTTGAAGTCTACTGATATATTCATGCTATACTACTTAATGGAAAATATGCAATCTTCCTTACTTTTGAATCTCTGGCCCATGAACAACTCCTCAGGATTGGAATATACGGTCATCCGATGAGCAGGTAGTATTTTAGGTACTCTGAGAACTCGACCGCGTGCGCCGCATCAGGGTCTATTCGAGACATGTGTGCCCCAACATTATTGTGTATCATAATACAATGAATCTGTTCCCGACTGAAGACGCATTAAGGTTTCCATCCTCATTCACGCCATCGTTATCAATATCATCCAGGACCTCATCCACGTTGGGGTCACTATCACTATCGACTTCGTGATTAGAAAGATCACTACTATGATATACATCATCACCAACCACAGTCTTGGGTGTAGCATTAAGATCAATGTCGATCCCGTGTATAGTTGATTGACTATCAATGTACAATATCAAAACCACCATACACGGCTCTTGAGCTCCATCTTCTTCACCTAATGGAGTGGGATCTTCAATTGGCTCAACACCAGTTAACTCAGCAAATAACTAAATCGGTGCATTTTGGTTGCTCTGAGTCCCACAATAAAAAGCGGCCATTGTCTCCATGTCTTCATCGTCTACAAGTTCCATTTTAGTGAATTTTATGGGATCTGTCGAAATTGAAAACTTGTAGAAAAGTTTCGAGATCCTTCTTTCACAACGTCTATAAATTTTTTCACTAATTTTTTTCTTCATATCATCAAACGAGATATTTCTATTAAATCTCATTGCTACTTGTTTACGACATTGAAATATACATCCTACGGTTGTTGTCAAAATTTTTCCATCGAAATAAATGCATACAAAAAACTGATTCTCCATCTTCGATACTAGACCTGTTAAAAAAATTTAAAATTCTCAAAATAGTTTCAAATAGCAAAAAAGTTATATAAAATTTTTAATGCAAAATTTTTCATTCAGAAGCTAACAAAATTAATAACCTAACAACTTTCAAATAACAAAATTACTAACAAAACTCTACATTCTATTTAAAAAGAAATAAACTAAAATACATTATCCTTTTTCTTGTTTTCTTTTCTTTCTTTCTTCTCACTATCTTCTTACTTCTGTTCTGCTAAATTTTGTGTCTGTTGCTCTGCTAAATTTTGTGTCTATTTCTCATTTGATTTTTACGGGAGTATATATAAGGGAAAAACTAAGCACCAAACGCGTCTGTAGGCCCTACCAGTCGCGTCTAGCGGATAGGCGCAACCTACCCCTATACCATTTTCGTATCTCTACACGGGTCATATACTGATCCAGGAAAATAATAATAATATTTTATTAAACGAAAAAAATATATTTTAATATAAAAAAGGAGTTACGCCTGTCAGATAGGCGCGACAAAAAAAAATACCATTTTTGTAAATAATCCAGCTGACAACCTATTTGAGTATATAATTTTTTTTAAATTTATTTAGGTAAAAATCCCTAGACTCCGTTATGATATCTGACATTATTCTTCTACCTATGATGAAAGTGAGTCTCAAAATTCTCATCTCGGTGTTGATTTCCAACATCCGTAGCAAGTACGATTACACTCTATCATACTATAAGGCATGAGTTACAAAACAAAAAGCTATGGATAAGTTGCATCATGATTGGGACGTCGTACAATGATTTATGACAATGGTGTTAGGTACTGGATCGGTATGTACTAAGTTCAGTTACCGATCTGGAAACACACCCAGCGTACTTTAGTGATAATTTGGTCTTTGGGAAAATAGTATTCCAACAACTCTTTTTAACCTTCGATCAATGTAAGGAAGTTTTCCGACACTGCAAGCCTTTGGTGCAAATCTACGACACCAAGCTGTATGGTAGGTATCAGCATCGATTGTTGATGGTCGTTGCCTAGGATGATATTCGAAGGATTTTGCCAATAATGTTTGCAATAACTCCCTCTGAAAACACAAATGGCTAAGATTTCTTCTTTAGCTGATTGTGTCGTCACATTTGCTCACAGCCCGACATATGTGTTATATCCGATAAGGGAACCAAAATCTTGTCCGCTATTGAGCGACATGGTAGCCTTTGGAATCGCACCCACCATAAGTACTGTATAAGTCTTGTCGGCTCTAACTACAACTTAAAATGGCCTTTGAAAAGTGATCAAGATCAGTGCATTGACATGGGTATGCCATTTCCACTTTATCCGCAACCATGCTAAACCATATATCATTGTATATTTTTACGTTCATCGATATACTTTTCTCGGTAGTGGATGAGCTCATCCAACATCGTTTCCATGAGATGTTAGATAACTTGCATGCCATCAACAGCGTCAGTGCGGACTACCTCGTCAACGTACCCTTCGATCAATAGACGCAATCATATGACTGGGGTTTACGGTACAGGGACATGACAACGAACCTAGTTGAATGCATCAATTCTGTACTGAAGGGGATGCGCCATTTTCTGATAACCTCAGTTGTTAAAGAAACATACTTTTGCCTAGCTACCTCATTTACAAAATGAACGATGACATATGCTAGGCAAATAGTGGATGGTCACATTTGGTGTGAAGTTTTCATGAAAGAAATTAGACAAAATACAATGAAAGCTTACATTATGTATGTAGTGTGTCACTTGCGTCGAAATTTGAAATTTCAGGTCACAAAGTACGTTAGGCTTGATCAAGACATGTCAGTGGCATCATATTGTGTAAACCTACCAGAAAGGATTTATGATTGTGGGAGATTCTAGGCACTTCGATTTCCATACACAAATATAATTGCCACATATGCAAATTTAGTACACACCTTATATTAACGTTGTACACAACTTGGAACGCATGCACAATGTATGGAGACTTAAACTCCCACCCATCTTAGATGAGAGTATGTGGTCACTAGTATCCAGTGCCTCATTCATTTGAGTTAGCCCCAAACATAAACTTGCGTCGCATCCCGAAAGGTTGTTCGACTTCCACTTGGATACACACCATTTGAACTTAGGGCATACAAATGCAACATGTTTCATATTGAGGGATACATTGAGGCCTCAATGTCATTACCATTAATTTTATTTTGTGATATAGAATTGATAACAATGCTTCTTCTTTTTTTATGTACAAAATCTGTTCTTTTTTTCTTTTGCATTTCAGTTGTATTTGCCATCGTCTACTAACATTTATATAGTGGAAAAATTGCTACTTTAAGCACTACTTAAAGTACCAATTACAATTTCTCTAGTAATTGAACTTTTACCATTTTTATGATTCAGTCTCTGTACCTTCATTAATCACTAGTTAGACAAAGGTACCTATCTAAAGTTACATATTTCATATAAAATATTATATATGAAAAATTACGTATAATTTACATTAAAGTTTAACAAAGACATATAATAGTTGCAATAGAAATGTAAAAAATTTGATCGTTTTTTTTATTGATGTCATTTATATTTCATCACAATAAGTGAATGAAAAATACATCATCGATGCCGCCAGCTAAATGTGTGCCACAAGACAGTGGCTGACGAGCACATGTAGGATTTCTATGTACAATTAATGGTGTAGGCTCCTCCTCTTGATCATGATCATCATTCTCATCTTCTTCGTCTTCATCTTCATCTTCACCCTCGTACTCATCTTCATCTCCACCATCATTTTCATCTTTATCTCTACCCTCAGCTTCGTCTTCGTCTCTATCGCTCTCCTCTGTGCTTGAGTGTGGTGTCGTTCTAGTCTCTAATCGTGTGTCCTCCACTCCACAAGAAAACGGTTGTACCAATAACCCACACTGATAAAATGATAACGCAGTGGGTGTTTGTGACACTATCGGGGAATAACCGTACGATGTCGCAAAACTCGAACACGTTGGCATTGACCCAGGCATTAATACTGGCATTGATAATGACATCGGTGTTGCCAACGATATCGGTACATATATCGGCATCTGTGTCAATAATTCCATCAGCATCGACATCGGAATGGGGGCTCAGAATGCTAGGGATGGAGGTGTCCCAAAAAAGCTGTCTGCGGGTGGTGTAAATATAGGGTGTTGTGATGGTGCATAGTGTGATGCTTGTGAAAAAAACATGGGGTTAGTGAAATGAACAAAAATAAGTGGAGTGAACTAACCGAGATGTGTAGACATCGATTACGCTTGTTGGGATAAAGTCAATGACGAACTCGTCGTGGCACCTCATCCGAACCCATGTCGCTGGGGCGATCGTTGTGGCATCTTCTAACGAAGTTGTCTACTCATTACCTATACCGACAGTAGATATGACTTGCTTGCGACTTTAAACCAAGGCATAAACTCCAAACAGGTCACCATATCCGATTAGAAAGGGGTTCGCTGATGGATAAGAATTTCATCCTACAATCCCAAATGTCGATTTACTTTTTGTGGTAATCTCGCCAATTTTGGTCGGTCTTCCCCTGTAGATTGAGCTTATGCAATGCTTCCATGTCTCACCAATTTTTTGCCTCTTTGTGGTAATCCGATTCGTGCATCTCCACTGATGCGTACACTGTCAATGACACATTCGCATCCCTATATTCCAAATGGACAAAAATTCTGGTAGGACGCATTTTATTATATACAGATCGGGGCATGACATCCACTCAAATTGCAATGCACAATTGTAAATTCTGTACATAATTTTAAATTACAAATCTTTGCGTAATTATTATAGGTTTGAAAAAATAGGCAACTAACCTCGGCTTTCAAGCGTTGATCTAATAATAGTCAGATATTTTTGAGTTGCTCCGAAAGTTCTACATAACTCAGCCCATGGTTCCACTTATTCAAGCAATATGTTAATTCAAACATAAAATAAATAAACAACATTTAGTATATTAATTGTTATAAAATAGTTTTTACCTTGGCACCAATGGGAACATATAAGTTCACTCGAAGACGTAAAAATGGTAGTCACCACCACGCCCATGACTGCAACAGGAGCAAGAAACCACCGATTGACATCTTATCTGATTCTGTCGCCCGACATAACTCTCGGTACAATATGGCCAACACGACTTATCCCTAACTCAGTCGTCCACATTTTTTGAAGTTAACTAGGTGTAGTAGTCACCTTATATGTACCAAATTTTAAGATTTATCGAGTATTAGAATGCCCCCGATTAACCTCAGAATGAATGCTCAAACGTATTGTTCTTTGACAAATGTCGGGCGCATTCGGAAGAAGTTCTTTGAAATTAGTTTCCAACCACTTCATATCTATCCCACCACCTTGAAACTTGTTCGACACCCTCCCCAAAAATGTCTCGCAAAGGTCCTTTTTACCGGGAACGACTACCGACCTCATAAGGACTGACCTATCCATCGGTAAGCCGAGTTGTAAAACTACATCCTAGAATGTGATTGTACACTCATTGCATGGAAGATGGAATATGTGTGTCTCTATTCCATCTTTCAACCAATTCACTGATAAGTGTAAGATTCAATTTGTAGCCCCGAGCATACGAGATGCATGTAAGAATCCCGCATTTAGCAGATAACCACAAATTTCGGTGTCTGGACTCTTTGACAAATTATGTATGAACCCCTCCGAAACATGATCATCTGTCTATTTATATCGACAAAATAAAATAATTTAATATATTTGTTCTTATCGTTATCGCTTGAGCAACGGAAATATGTTTGTCGTCGAAACAAATCAGAGAACTTGTCAATTGTGAAAATTTAATCGAAATGAATATACGAAATAATTAAACAAAGTTATAGCATTTTAAAACAAAGTGTATAGGAAAATTTTAAAAAAAAAATTGAAGGAATTGAGAGAGTTGAGAATTTAGAGAGAATAAAGAGAGTTGGGTTAGAGTGAAAAGAATAAAAAAATGACCTGGTATTTATAGGAAAAAAATCGCTGGTGGCCCTTTTAAAAAAATTTTATTGTTGCCAACGTTTAAAAAGCCGTTGAGAAAAATTACTATTGGAGGAAAGTGCATCCGGCACTAGGCATGCTTTCTTGCCACCTATGCAGAAAGTATGCCTAATTAGACGTACTTTCACACACTCTTTCTAAAAACAACTTATTTTCCTAATGTTCTAAAAATTGCCCTAAAAACCAATTAAAAAAAAAAGAAATACCTTTCTAATTTAGCCCTATCAACAGTTTAAAAAAGAATTCCAAAAAACCTTGAAATTGAGAATTTTATCCGGAAGATTTAAGAAAATCTAAAATGTTTCATAATTTAAAAAAAAATCTAAAAACGGAAATTTTCAATTTTTTCTGAAATATTCAAAAAGGCTTTGAAATTTTTAAAATTTCATGATTTCATAGTTTTTCTTAGTTTTTTTTTGGTCAGATTCTTTAGATAATTCTTTTTATAAATTAATGAGTTTTACGTTATTATAATTTTCAGAAATTTTTAAAATTTATTTATATTTTTGTAGTTTTTTTCTTTTTACATTTTTCTTGAAACTTTCGTTTTATTATGTCTTGACATTGAAGCTTTCGCTTTGACGCGTTGCTTATTGCCTCTTCAAGGTATTTTTATTGGAAAAACGAGTTGGGTAACATGGTGGATGGAATGTACGTATCGAATTTCTTTGAGATATCAAAGTGATAAACGTTAACAATTACAGGGGCTAATTGAATATTTAACCAAATTAAATATTTAAATTTATATATTAAATGATTGAATTGGGTTGATATTTATTGCGAGTAAAAATTATCTCAGGCTACAACAATGAGAGCAATTGAACTAGATACATCTGGAGTGACTTACGAGGACTTACTGAATGTTTATAGACAAGTATGATTGGCATCTCGTTAAAGTGGAATGGCAAGATGATGAGTATCAAATATGTTATTCTAGTTTTATTCTTATGTGATGCACCAATTATTGTATTTAATAATTAAAACATTTTAAAATAATTTACATTATTTTTAAAATTAATAATTTTAAAAATAATATAAATAATGAGTTAAAATAAAGTATTTAGAAAATAATAAATTTAAAAATATATATGCTATTAAAATATTTTTAAAAAAACTATATTTGCCCATTTATTTTTAAATTATTGTTCATAGTATTTAAATAATATTATTACATAAAATTATTATCACATTTATTAAGCTACATATTAATGTCATAATTGTTTCTTATATTGTTTATATTTCTTATTTAAAGTTATTCGTTAATATATGTTTAAAAAATACGTCAGTGTTTTTTACTTGCAACACAACATGTGGATCAAGACCTTAAATACATTACCATATACATAAAGGCCTTCCATACATGAGAAGATAGATGGTTAAATTTCAATTTTAATCCCTTTGCTCTTTTGAAATAATATAAGAATCGTTAAATTTTAGTTTTGATCTTTATATTGTGCTTAAATTTGAAATTTAATCTTTATACTTTATAAAATTAAAAATAAATTGAGTTAGGGCTCAATTAACTCAATCTATTTTTGAGAAATAGGCTCAAAATCTAATATTTTTTATAGGTATATTGATTTTTTTGGCTCTCTTGCTTTATAAAAAAAGACATTTTAGTCCTTCATTTAATTTTTGCCTTTTTTAGTCCTTGAACTTGTATTTTGTGTTAAATCATCTCAAAATGGATGGGAAAGTAATTTTGTTGACGTCACATATACGTGGATTGGCATATAGATAACATGTGAGCATTTAATAAATTTTTAAATTTTAAAAAATCTTTTAATATTTTATAATATTTGTAATTGTTTTAATGACTTTAATTTTTTAAAATAGTTTTTATAATTTTTTTGAATTTTTAAATTTAAAAAATTAATTAAATGAGGATGTGACATCCATGTGTATGCAACGTCAGTAAAATTAAAAAAAACATAAACTTATCCATTCATTTGAGGTGATTTGAAAAAAAATATGAAAAATTAAATAAATGGCTAAAGTGACTTTTTTTTATAAAGTTGAGGAGCCAAATAAGATAGGGTTGGGGATAACCGAAAGACTCGTTGAAATTTATTTTCCTTTTACATTTTAAGTTTTGGAATTTGAGAAATGTTTTCATCAGTTTCAAAAGTGGATTAAGGGCTAGCTTAGCATTGCTTGTAAGAAATGCTTTTGGTAAGTGTTGTGAAAAAATGTTTTTTAAAAGTTCGATTTAATATTTAAGTGTTTGGTATTGCTGCCAAAAAGTATTTTTGAGAAATAAAATATTCATTTTAAACATTATATAGTTAAGTAAAAGAAACAATTTAAATAATATTTAAATTCATTAATATTGCAATATTTCATTAAAAATATAAAATAATTTGTTATTGCTTATTATTAATATTTTGATATATGAAATACAAATTTTAAATATTTTAAAATAATTAATATTACTTATTTATAAATCTAACTGAATATATAAACTATATTGTAAATATTAAAATATTACCTTTAAAATTTAAATATCCAACATTAAAATAATTTTACATCCAATATAAATATTATATAAAATACTTTAAATTATGAGGTTAGAAAGCACTTTTCCTAAACGTAAAAGTAAAAAAATTCAAAAATATTTTTGAAAAGTACTTTCTAAAAGGGTTTTATTCATATTTTAGCACTCAAATTTTCCCTTTTTTTTCTAAATAGATACTTAAAACTTTTTTTTTCTCAAATAGAAACAAACTTTTTTAGTCCAAGTGATTAACGGTATTTGAAAAAAAAAAATATCCCTGACCAATCCAGCTTCGACACATGTATTACTTTCTTCCATGTCAGATATTTAAACGAAATAAATAAATTATTTGTGAAAAGATAAATAAAAAATAAAAAATTTAATATACATAAATGTTTTACTTTTATAAAGTAACAAACGGTAAAAAAAAAAAAATACTATTCTTCATTAGTTTCCCTTTTAAAGCTCTCATGGCAGCCTGTAGGGTTATCATCATCCTTATATTCGAGTAGAACCAACTTGACCTGGTCACTACTCGAACAACGAGTTAATTTGCAAGTGAATTGCTTCTCAATGATTCGATCTCTGCGCAATTTGAACTCTTTGGGACAAGCTAAAGCGGCTACCATGATAGCATGATCAATTTTATCGAATATATCAGAGTAATTGTTTGTATGGAAATAGCCCTTCCATTGTTTTATTGCCCAACCTTTCATCTTCATGGATTTTTTTTTTGATGAAATTGAAATTTAAAAAGGATAATAAAAAGGTGAATCCAATTCAGATCAAAAGAATCGAATTCCATTTGAACTCAATTTTTTCCATACAAGATAAAAAATCTATTTGATATTGTCCTTTTGAGTGTGTGTTTTTTTCAAAGTTTTAGTAATCTGATGAAGAAAATGGATGATCGAAAAGAAAACTATAATCTTTTTTCGAATTCTCGTAATAAAACAAGACGAAAACAAATTTTCATTTTTTTTTTAAAAAAATCGCAGATGAATTCTAATTATTGGATTGAAGCTCCAAGGAAAAATTTTAGGTAAAATAAATGTAGTTTGTGAGACATGCCATGTATTAATTTGTAAACCATGTTAGATGTTGACATGGTTGAGTTAGGTGTTGACTTAATTACTTCTTCAATCATGTCCGCCAATTGCGTTAGATGTTAATTGGGGCCTAATGTCAGATTAATGGAGCCGATTTCGGTTTTGTCCTAACATAATTGTTCGGAAAAATTGTTAGGAGAAATATAAATGATATTAATGTAAATAATGAAATTTTATTTAAATTAATTTGTTTAAAAATTGTGAGTATAAATGACGAAGAAAATTGAAGATAAAATCTTTGATAGTCTACGATCTTTATTAGTATATTATAATTTTATATTTTATAGTTGTTTAATAGGAATTGGATTGCAATTGATTTATAGTATGTTAGCAAGAATCAAAAACTCTTATATATTGATAGACTTGTATAAGCTTATATACCGAGTATTGAGAACACTTAATTTTTCATTGAGGAACGTATTTTGTGAGTGCATTTTAGAATAAACAAGTTGCGTTTACAAAGTTCCCAAAGGTAGAACTTAGAGGTGAGTAATTTAGGTCATTAGATACAAAGGTAAGGTTGCTACACTAGGAGAGTGATAGAACTTAAATAACTTATTGTATTAGGGATTAAAGATAGTGAATTGACTCACTAAGTTAAACTCCACAAACGTAAAGAATCCGAACCGCATAAATAATCATTTGTGTCCTTTGTTTATTTTGTTTATTTTGTTTTTCAATTTGTTCATTGAAATGGCAACTGAAGTTGTCATGCTGCAAAAGCATTTCCATTCAACAATATGTTTTCTAAGCAAATTAGCAATTGTTTGATTCAACATCTACAGTGAGCTTTCTCTATAATAATCACCTCTATAATAATATTTCATTATTATAGCCAAGTTTATTGTAGAGCTAATTTTTATGTTTTATTTTTACCTTTTATAATACATTTTCATCAATAACAACAAAATAAGTTTTCTATAAATACTTATTGTCTCAAATTTTGTAAAATTAATTCTATTCCTAAGTGAATAAAAATCATAAATTTTAGTTATTTTTTTTCAAAAATGCTTAAATTTTATATAAAAATATTTTAATAATATTTTATTAAATAAAATAATCTTTTAATAAATAAAATTACATTTGTAAATTTTATTAAGATATGATTTAAATCTCATTAATTAATATTATTAATAATTATAGTTTTTATTTTTAAAATTTTTATTCATTTAAACTATAAATTGAGTTTAGGTTGAAATCAATGTATTCAAAATACCTAATGTCAATTATTCATATAGATTTTTTTCATTTTGTAACACTCCAAAAATTTAAGTGTTGTTTGCCAAATCACACAATCACACAATCAATTTATTTAAGAAAAATTAAACACACTATAACTTAAGTGTAACACTCCTAACTTACATCCATCGTCAGAATAGAGTTACGAGGTATTACCGATCAAAATATAACTCAGATCAAATTCCATTATTAGCTATCTAATAAAAATTGGTAAAAACAAAATTTATCATACTTCAATTCTTATATACAATAATGCCGACAAAAACATATGAACATTGGACGTTAAACTTCTAATCAAATATATATTTCGATTCATTAACTTATCAAAAATGTATATCTTAACTTATATGACTTTTGAACAACGCTAATGTAGAATATTATATATCCATGCAAATGTTATGCGCATACCTTATGCAACCAAATATACGTCATTTCGTTTCATATAATAAAATATTGCATATTAGTATTTGTTCGCCAATTTACAATATTTATAATTCATAAGTACATATATATATATATATATATATATATATATATATTTATAAAATCTCTAGCTCAACAATTAATCTACTCAAGTAAATCAACCGAAATGTTAAAATAATGTACCCTTAAAGACCTATACAAAATCATATTCACCTTTCCTCTATTCGGTTAACAAAGTTTACCTTTACAACCGTGGGCTTAGATTAAACACAATGTACATATATATATATAGCATCCACAAAGCTAACTAGGCTACACACTTTTCATCTCAAAATATAATCATCTTTTATCTTTACCGAATTACAAATTTAAGACCATAATACATATATATATATTTCCTAGGATCACATACATACATATTTCAAAATCACATTATACTAGAATATTAATAAAGACAAGTGCTAAACCACAAGTCAAGTCAAGTCAATTTATTATGCGCTTATATAGCTATATAAACATATCCAGTTGGTCATAACCATCTCATTTATACCTACTCAAAACATGAATCTTACATACAAAGTAATAACATATCAAAGCATATTTATCTCATATTCGAATATGACTATTTGATCTTTAATGTTAAACTACATAATTATACCTTATTAAAGCACACCAACCGAATGATCATATACTTTAACTTAATAGGAATCATATTCAAAACCTTTGAATATACCTAGGTATATATGTTCCGGTCAATATGTTCATACCACATCCAAGTCATTAATCAACTTTAATACACAACCAAGCACATATCACAAATAATATTCATTTATAGCATAAAATACCTTAGCTAAAATAAACTCAAACCATAAGCAACATAACCGATTCCAAGCAAGATAGTTAAGCCATTTTCGCATAGCTAATAATACATTCACTTCCAAGATAACTAACCTCAAAACCAGCCTATACATGCCATAATTTAAGTTTAGCTTAAAGGTACCAAAATAGTAGATAGTGTGATGAGCTTGTCTGACAGTCCCCGAGCTTGTAGATAAGCTTGTCTGACAGTCCTCGAGCTTGTAGCTTGACTTCAAAATCTATAAAACAAAGTAACATAATACACAGAGTAAGCTACCACAGCTTATTAAGTCATAAGCAAATAAACAACTCAATATCACAATTGACTCATATTAACTAAACGAAATGCATTAACATTTCCCTGCTTGACCTCAAACTTACAAATTCTAAAAATAATACATTTTTCACAGACTACTATCCACCTAAGCTGAATATATATATAACTTCCAAACCAAATAGTCATAATAAACCACACATCCATATACTCTTTTATGCAACTTAAGAATCATCAAATGACATCTCATATATAATAATACCTAAGTGGCCGAATATACAAATCATATATACACATATTAAGTAACATTTCAATGTTACACAAATTATTCATTCACAAGCCGAATACACATACCAAATACACAAGAATTCTTCTTTAGCATTATACATGATTTACAACACATATCCATAGTACTTTCTTACCTTATCTCAAGTAGATATCAAGTTAATTCATACCTGGCCATTTAGCTTGTATTACACAATCCATACACGATTTACCTTTGCCTGATGAACCATTCAGAATTGGATAGGACACTCGGATAATCACATAAATTGTACAAGTCCAACGTCCTAGACGTGGTCTTACATGTAGCCACATATCGATGCCACTGTCCTAGAGAGGGTCTTACTTATAAACACATATCGGAATCACAAATCGATGCCATGGTTTTACTCGTACACATATATCGTAATCCTATGTCATGAAATATGTATCCTAGCTATTCCTAAGGTTCATACGGGGCTTTTGGACGTCGTATCTCGGTCGAATCGTATTTGTAAACATAATTCCCAACCATTTTCACATTCGGCTATTATTTATATAGACTCATAAAATTCAAATCAGCATTATACATTCTCATATATTTAAAATTTACGACATTTATTTGCTTATAAACTTACCTTAGACGTCGTAAAACGGGACAGGGTTGCTAGTCGACAACTTTCGTTTTTCCCTAGTCCAAATCTGATTTCTTTGGTTCTTGATCTAAACATATTCAAATTAAGCTCATTCAAACATATTTTCATTCAATTTAGTCCAAAAACCCATAAATGGGCAAATTACCATTTTACCCCTAACATTTATAATTTTTACAATTTAGTCCTTATTGCACAGAACACAAAATACACAAAATTTCAAAGCACTCATATTAGGCCAAATGGTACCCATACCTATACAAGCCCATATATTTTATTAATTTCACATTTTAGTCCCTCAACTTATTATTTTTGCAATTTAGACCTAATTACTCAAAATCATCAAAAACTCCAATACAAAACATGTTAATCTAAAACATATCTTTGATTTTTCATTATCAAACAACAAAAATCACAAACTATCAACAATGGGTTTTGTAGTACTCGAAGCAACGATCTCGAAAACGTAAAAATTATCAAAAACTGACTAAGAACGAACCTTGAATCAAGATAAGAAAGATGGCCGAACCTAGCTCTTGTTCTTTCTTTTTCTTTTTGTTTATAATCAGTGCAGGAACAAAGAAAAATAATGTGATTATAGCTTATCTTTTTGTGATATATTAATATATATATATTAACTTATTACTATTTTACTTAACTACCCTTAATGAAATAATAATAATATTATATAGCATATGTCCATTACCGTCCAACATCATGTTAATAGAATAATTTCATCATAAAGACTCCAAATTAGAAAACCATTAGTAATTCGGCCCTTATACAAGTTACCACTTAATTTTTATTTTACGAGTTTAAGTCCTTTTATTTAATCGGACACCTAAACGATAAAATTAAATTATGAAAATTTCAAAGATATAAATTCACACAAATAAACACAAAAAATAATTTTTAAATATTTTTCTGACTCAGATTCATGGTCACGAAACCACCATTCCGATTAGGGTCTAAATCGGGCTGTTACATTAAGCATTAAAAAAATAACAGCCAAATTAAATAACATACTTATATAAACAAACTCAAATATATTTAACAACTAGGATGCTTAAATGCTTGGTTCAATTAAGATGTAAACTAAATGAACAATGAATTACTAAATGAATGACTTCATTAAAAGATGCAAACTTTAATTAACATAGGAGTTACATAATGCATGACTTTATTAAATGCAGAACACATAATGCATGTCATAATTAAAAGATGTAGATCAATAATGCAAAATATTAATCAAAGATGCATTTAATAAATAAGACATAATTAAAGACTCATATTATAATAACTAAAGTAACTAAAATAAATAAATCAAAGTCCTTATTCCAGCAACCAAATTAACAAACTGGAATTAAAAGCTTCATTTTGCACTTGGGCCCCTCGAGTTTGGGCCAATCCAGATGTCGTCGAATTGTTTCAAAACATGATGTGGCCGAGATCGCATCAAAAAGTGACCCAAAAGGACTTACCTAAACAAGCATTATAAGTCAATTTACCATTCATTGACATCAAAGCATAAACATACCAAACTTTACCATTTACATATTCACCAAAACATCATTATACCAAAGACTTCCCCTGTTACAAGCCACTTTAACCAACTTTAAACAAGTACAAAATGGCTACCAAAATGAAGATGATAGTGTGAGAGCTTCCAAGATAATCCAACCAAAGCAACGATTTCAAGAGTCCTACAAGATCAAATCAAACGAATAAGCATGATAAAGTTTAATAAGTTCGATTAGTAAACTCATTTGCTATCAAATGCTAAATTTCTAAAGGATGTTAACCTTTATTACATCGGCAATAAGTTTGCTAGGCACTAAGCCTGAATAACACTGGTACTAAACCTGCTAGGCACAAAGCCTGCTAGGTACAAAGCCTGAATAACAGTATGATTCAACACTTAAACATCAAATAAAGATTTAATCACTAACAAGGAGTATAATTCAACTATACTTAAAAAAAATGAACTTACATGACTAGTTTGCAGTATTTGCAAAGCACGGAAAATACTCCGAAATTTTACCTTTCCACAATCGTCAACACGTTCGTTATTTAAAAAAATAGTTTTATTCAATTTAAGTATCTCTAAACTTCAATTTAATCCATAAATTATTTTTATGTAAAATTATGAAATTACCCCTAACATTTAATTTTTTTTTACAATTTAATCCTTAAGCTCATAAATTAAAATCTAACCATTTTAATCTAAATCCATGTTAATCAAACATGCAAGGGACCTTGAAACAACTCATATTTACCATCATTCTACTATAAAACCCTAGAATTTATAACTTTAACAAATTAGTCCCTAATTCCAAAATTCATCAAAAATCACTTAACAAAACTTGTTTATTTTTCATCAATGATTCTTAATCTATCAACTAACATCAAAATTCATTAAAAAAATTCATGGCAAGTACCTCTACTTTTAACATTTTTATAAATTAACCTTGGGCTATCTAGACTGAGCTAAAACAATCTCAAAAACATAAAAATCATTAAAAACGGGACACAAAATCGTACCATGCAAGGAAGAATTCAAAACGAAGCTCTCTCCCCTTCAACAATGGTGGCTTTAACCAAGAAGAAATAAAATAGGAAAATGACAACATTTGTCTCTTTTTTCTTTACTTAATTTCATTTAATTACCTATTTACCATTTTAACCTTAAAACTTTATTTAAATTTCACTTAAACCAAGCCTATAAACATCCACTAACCCATTTATTGGTATAATTACCATTCAAGTCCCTCAGTTTAAGATTTCATAACCATTTGACCCTTTTAACTAATAGAACTAAACTTTTTCCCTTTTTACGATTTAGTCCTTTTTACTTAATTAACTACTTAAACATCAAAATTTCTTAACCAAATATTAATACAACTTAAATAGAATCAATAATAATAATTTACTCGTAGAAATTGTGGTCCCAAAACCACTGTTATGATATCATTGAAAATGGGTTGTTACAATTGTTAACGCCACATGGTCATGTGCCAGGCCGTGTAAGCCACATGGTCATGTGCCAGGCCGTGTAAGCCACATGGTCATGTGCCAGGCCGTGTAAGCCACATGGTCATGTGCCAGGCCGTGTAAGCCACATGGCCATGTGTCAGACCATGTAACTCACTATTTTTGAATTTGAGGCACACAGGCTAGGGCCATAAGCATGTGTCTAGGTCGTGTAACTCACTGTTTTGGATTTAAGGTTACACGGGCCAGGGACATATGTAACACATCTTACCTGTATTCGTCGCCGGAACAGGGTACGAGGCATTATTGGACTTATACACAAGCAATCACCCAAAATCAAGACGTAAAATTCCATCCAAATTTAAAACTTTTCACAAACATTCATAACGTCCCTAAAACGAACCTACGAAGTCTAAAACATACATTGGAAGCGATTCGGGACTAAACCAAGAACTTTAGAAAATTTCACAACACTTAGAAAATTTTTCATGTTTTAAGAGCGACACGCCTGTGTGGCTTGGGACACGTTTGTGTAGGCAGGTCGTGTGGTCACACAAGCCCGTGTCTCTGGCCGTGTGCTTAATTCTTAGTATTCTGTTTTGCAACAGTTAAGGTGCAGGGGACACACGGTCAGAACACACGCCCATGGGGCAAGCTGTGTGTCACACACGACCTAGATACACGCCCGTGTATCTACCCCTGTGGACAAAAACAATGCTATTTACCAAGCCATTTTGTCACCCTTTTATGCACACACCTACACAACAAAACATAACACCAATCCAAGCAATTACATTCAACCAATTCAGCTACAATCAAAACATCCACACATTATTCACATGCTACCATTTACCACATACAAACATCACATACTTATCAACTTAAACCATAAAAATTTCCACGTCTATGAAAACATCATCATATGTATATATACTTAAACCAATATTAGCCAATACCATATGGCCATTTACAAAATGAATTATCAACCAATATAGGCCAACACATTAGGCCAATTTAATTATGACACATAACAAAATAACCAAGTCCCTATACATGTCATAACTCAAAATGTGAAATTCATTAGTACCCAAAATAATCAGTTGATAGTGTGAGTGGATCTCCAACAGACGTCGATCCCCGAGCTAGCTTGGTGACACTATAAAACAAGAGAAAGAAAAGTGGAGTAAGCTATATAGCTTAGTAAGTTCCCATGCAAATAATAGGCATCATAAACCAACATTCAACATACACTTAACATGATGATAATTGGCATAATTATTATTAAGATCTTATAATCATAACTTACTCAGTTATAACCTTATTTAGGGTTTATTACGTAACGAGCTCATCACATATGAGTTTTTCGTACATACCTGAGTCATCTCGAATTGGATTTACACACAATTCGTCTTCGACATACACATTAAATTACCAGTTGAACCACTTGGAATACTAAAGGATACTCAGGAGTCCTGTACACATGGTACCTTACCAATGCCATATCCCAGATATGGTCTTACATGGGATTCTCGTATTAATGCCAATAACCCAGCTATGGTCTTACACGAAGTCTCTTATCGATGCCATATCTCAGATATGGTCTTCCACGAAGTCTCATATTGATGTCATATCCCAGATATGGTCTTACACGTAGTCTTAGTAACCCTAATGTCATGACATTTATATCTTATCCATTCCTAAGGTTCAACCGAGATTTCACTCTTGTCGTAACTTTGTCGAATATGTCCATGAGTCAATCACAATTCATACAATAATAAAGCATTTAAAACATAATTAAAACAATGCATTATTTATATAAGAACTTACCTAGGTACAAAAATAGTAGAAATAGGACCTAATCGTTAAACACATTGTTTTTCCCCTAATTTAGGTCCGAACCTTGTTTCTCTTGATCTATAATAGAAAATTTAACTCATTTATCATTCAAATTACTCAATTCAGTTCAAAAATCACATTAGGGATAAATTACATTTTTTCCCCTAAACTTTGACATTTTTACACTTTGGTCCCTAGGCTCGTAAATTGAAATAGATTTAATTTCTTCAATTCCCAAGCCTAGCCAAACCTCTTTTATACTTATAACAGCCCACATTTTTCATTTAATCATGCTTTTTCACATTTTTTATAACCTTTTTACAAATTGGTCCTTTTGACATTTTCATCAAAAATCACCTAGAAAAAGTTGTCTATCATACACCAAACACACATTTTCTACCATTAGACATCAAAATACACACATACCTAACATGGTTCAAACCCTAGACCTTAATCATTTCTCAAATTAATGGTAGAAAGAGATAGATCTAGTGATAAAGACTTTAAAAATGTAAAGAACATTAAAAATGGGGCAAGAACGGACTTACAATCGAGCTTGAAAATGGCCAAACTCTAGCTATGGCTTATCTTCTAATTTTTGGCACAAGCATGAAGAAGTTGGGCTAAATTTTGGCTTGATTTTTGCTTTTTAGTTCTTTTAATTACTAAATGACCAAAATGCCATCTTTTTCAAAACACTAAAATTCTCTTACCTCATGTCTATTTTTGTCCAACTTAAATTAAAATGGTCTAATTACCATCTAAGGACCTTCAATTTAAATTTTCATAACAATCAGACACCTCTAGCATGTAGAACTTAACTTTTACACTTTTTTACAATTTAGTCCTTTTTACTATATTGAGTGCCCAAACGTCAAAATTTTCGAACGAAATTTTCACGGAATCATTCCATAAAATTTTAAACCATAAAAATGTAATAAAAACAAGTTTTACTATGTCAGATTCATGGTCCCGAAACCACTATTCTGACTAGGCCCTAAATTGGGTCGTTAAATTCTCCCCCTTTAGGAATTTTCGTCCTCGAAAATCTTACCAAAAAATAGGTTCGGGTACTGTTTTCTCATAGCCTCCTCGGGTTACCACGTAGCCTCTTCGACCCCATGTCATTGCCATAAAACTTTCACTAGGGCTATACTCTTATTTCTCAACTGTTTAACTTTCCGAGCTAAAATCTTGATCGGCTCTTCACCATAAGTCATATCAAGTCGAATCTCAATCTCTGATTGAGAAATCACATGCGAAGGATCAGAACGATATCGTCGTAACATCGACACATGAAACACATTATGAATCCTTTCCAACTATATCGGTAAAGCTAACCGATATACTACTGGCCCTACTCTTTCAAAGACTTCGTATGGCCCAATGAAACATGGACTGCCTTTACAACCAAATCTCAGAATCTTCTTCCATGGAGATACTTTCAAAAATGTTTTATCACCGACCTAATATTTGATCTATTTTCTTTTCAAATATGCATACGACTTTTGTCGATCTGAAGCTACTTTCAAGCAATCACAAATTACCTTTATTTTTACTTCCTTTTCCCTAACCAAGTCAACCTCGTGAATCTGTTTCTCACTAAGCTCAGTCCAATATAAGGGTGTTCGGTACTTGTGGTTATACAATGCCTCATAAGGTGCCATCTTAATACTCGACTGAAAACTGTTGTTATAAGTAAACTCGACTAATGGTAGATACTTTTCCCAACTACCCTCGAATTCTAGAACACAACAACGGAGCATATCTTCGAGTACCTGAATCGTTCTTTCAGACTGACCGTCGATTTACAGATGAAATACGGTACTCAAGTTCAACTTTGTACCCAAAGCTTCTTGTAACTTCTTCCGAAATCTCGAAGTGAACTTCAGATCTTTATCCGAAATAATAGACATAGGCACCCCGTGCAATCTCACAATCTCAAAAATGTACAATTTGACTGATTTATCAAGTGAGTAGTCAGTACGTACCGGAATAAAATGAGCTGATTTCGTTAATCTATTAACAACAACTCAGACGGTATCCTTCTTTTTTAGAGTCAAAGGCAACCCAGTTACGAAGTCCATAGTAATCCCATCCCACTTCCAATCGGGTACTATCACTGGCTGAAGTAAACCCGAAGCCACTTGGTGTTCGGCTTTTACTTATTGACAAATCAAACACTTCGAAACAAACTCTGAAATATCTCGTTTCATACCTAACCACCAATACAATTTCTTCAAATCATTATACATTTTTATACTACCTGGATGCAAAGATAAACAACTATTATGTGCTTCATGAAGAATTTTCTAAATAATTTCATCATTTTTCGGTATACAAACTCTACCTCAGAACATCAAACAGTCATCGGATCTGGTATAAAAATTTGGGTCACTACCCGATTCAAAATGAACTCTTTTGGCTTGCAAATCACTATTACATTTCTGAGCTTCACAAATTTGTTAAAGAAACAACGGTCTAGCTCTCAACTCGGCTAAGATCGAACCATTATCGGACAAAGTCAACCGTGTATTCATCGCTCTCAAAGCAAACAAAGTCTTTCTACTCAACGCATTTGCGACTACATTTGCCTTACCCGCGTGATAATCAATTACTAGCTCGTAATCCTTCAGTAACTTAAGCCATCTCAGTTGCCGTAAGTTCAAATCTTTCTGAGTCATCAAGTATTTTAAACTCTTATGATCAGTAAAGATATGACATCTCTCACCGTACAAATGATGTCTCCAAAACTTTAAAGCAAACAAAATGGCGGCTAACTCTAAATCATGCATCAGATAATTCTTCTCGTGCATTTTTCAATTGTCTCGAGGCATAAGCTATCACTTTGCAGTCTTGCATTAACACACATCCTAATCCATTCAATGACGCATCGCTAGAAATTACAAATTCTTTTCCCTGTTTAGGTTGCACTAAAATTGGTGCCTCAGTCAATAATGCTTTCAACTTTTCAAAACTTTGCTAACATTGTTTGAACCATTCAAACTTAACATCTTTTTGCAACAACTTGGTCATAGGAGTAGCAATCATTGAATAATAAGAAATTCATGTGCCCATACCTTGATCTGAAAGCAGTTTTCGGCACATCCGACTCTTTAACTCTCAACTGATAGTAGCCAGATCTCAAATCAATTTTCAAAAATACTGTTGCTCCTCTCAACTGATGAAATAAGTCATCAATCCTTGGTAAAGGATACTTGTTCTTTATAGTCACCTTGTTGAGCTGACAGTAGCCGATACAAAGCCTCATTGATTTTTTTTTTCTTCTTTACAAATAACACTAGAGCACTCCAGGGAGAAAAATTAGGTCTCGCAAAATCCTTATCCGTTAACTCTTGCAACTAAGATTTCAATTCTTTCAATTTAGTCGGGATCATTTTATATGGAGCAATAGATATCGACGAGGTCTCTGGTATTAAATTAATATCAAACTCGACTTCTCTAACTGGTGGTAATCCAAGCAACACTTCTAGTAATACATTCGGATATTCACAAACTATCAGCACTGACTCAATTTTCAATTCAGACTCTTTTGCATTCAACACATAAGCAAGAAAAGCTTCACACCCTTTTCTTACGTATCTTTAGGCAGACATCGAAAAAATCATAACAGGTAACTCATCTGAATCATCTGAATCAATCTGAAGAATTTCACCATTTTCACATTTCATTTCAATAATCTTTCTTTTACAGTTCACTACGGCATTATACAGCGTCAACGAGTCCATAGCCAAAATAACATCAAATTCATCAAATGAAAACAACATTAACTCAGCCGAAAAACAATGACATCAAATCATCAAGGGAAAATTTTTGTAAACTCTATCAACTAATACATGTTTGATTAAAGGGTTTGACACTCTAATTACGAATTCAGTAAACTCAACAGGTAAGCTCTCACTAGCTACCAATTTCACGCAAACATAAGAATAGGTCGATCCAGGATCAATCAATGCAACTAAATTAGTATTATAGAGAGAAAAAGTACTGGTGATAACATCAGGAGATGTTGCTTCTTCACGAGCACATGTGGCATAGGCTCTAACAGGTACTCAAGGTTCGGATCTCACAGCGGTATCTTTTGTCACACCTTTACTACTAGCTCCATTTCCAGTATTCTTCGGTGGCCTACCCCTATTAATAGTATTACTCGGCCTTGCATTCTGAATTTTTTTTTTCTCAGCCATTTCAGGGCAATCTCGGATAAAATGCTCTTAGGAGCCACACTTGAAACAAGCCCGGTCATTCATTCTACACTTGTCGAGATGTCTTCTTCCTCAATACTGACATTCAGGTTTGTTAAGCCTCACATTACCCACACTTGCCATTGAAGTGTCTTGAGATTTAAAACTTGAGTACTGTTTCCTAACGTCTCTGTGGGAATACCCAGTTGATACATTCGAATAGGAATACATTTGTTTAGATTTCTTTGACTGAGATGGAAATGACTTACTTATAGGTCTTTTCCTCAAATCTCTAGTTTCACAATCAACTTTCTTATTCTCTTTATTCAACTCTTCAGCCTTACAAGCTCGCTCGACTAATACCACAAGTTCTTTCAGTTCCAAGATCCCAACTAACATACAAATATCCTCATTCAATCCATCCTCAAACCTCTTACACATAATAGCCTCGGTGGAAACACACTCTCGAGCGTATTTTCTAAGCCTGAAAAATTCTCGCTCATATTCGGTCACTGACTTACGACCCCGTTTCAACTCAAGAAATTCCTTACGTTTCTGATCGATGAACCGCTGACTAATATATTTCTTTCGGAACTCCTTTTGAAAGAATTCCCAGGTAACCCTCTCTCTCAGTACCATCGATACCAGTGTATTCCACTAGTGGTATGCAAAATCTCTCAGAAAGTGAGGTGGCACACTTTAAACACTCATTCGGTATGCAAGACAACTCATCAAATACTCTGATAGAGTTCTCGAGCAAAAACTCGGCTCTCTCGAGATCATACTCCACATTATCCCTAAAATATTCAGCCCGATGCTTTTGGATCTTATCAACCGGGGGCTTATTCATTCTTACAAATTTCATACCTTGTGGAGCTACGGGAACCGATCGAGGAATAGGTGGGGTGGAAAAGGTTGGGCATTCAGGTTTGTTCAAACAAATTTCGTATGCACTCATTCATCATATGGAGAAAGGCTTCCCTACCCCCTTCTCCCTAGCTAATCGTTAGGGGTCTACTATCAGACGGCGCTGCCCCTTGAGCGAAAGCCAGCGCATTACTTTCAACATCATCAGCCTCAGCTCGATTGGGATTCATTACTATATAAAAACATAATTCAAACTTGTCAGGAGTCATCACACTATCACAGTTCATTTATGGCATGTATAGTTAGACTCTTACACACGCTATATTAGTCCGAGAATTGACTAAACTGTAGCTCTGATACAACTAAGTGTAACACCCCTTATCCGTATTTGATGCCGGAACAGGTTACGAGGCATTATCGGGCTTATACACAAGCAATCACCCAAAATTGAGACTTAAATTTCTATCCAAATTTAAAACTTTTCAAAACATTCATAACGTCCTTAAAACAAACCAATGAGGTACAAAACATACATTGGAAGTGATTCAAGACTAAACCGAGAACTTTAGAAAATTTCACAACACTTAAAAAAAATTTCATGTTTTAAAAGCCACACGCCCGTGTGACTTGAAGCACGCACATGTGGACAGGCCATGTAGTCACACACGCCCATGTCTTTAACCCATATAACTCTCTATTTGTCACCCAGGAAAAAATTAAAGACACATGGTCAAGTCACACGCTCGTGTGCTAGGCCGTGTGGTCGATTTAATTTTTATAATTTTTCACAAAACAGGTGATCTTAAATAGCAATTTGACCAATTTTAAGTTCATGGACAAAATTAGGACATGGAAGGAATTTTTGGAAAGTTTAGTAGTAAGGGCATTTTGGTCATTTAGTTATTAAAATGAATTAAAAACAAAATTAAAAGCCAATTTTTGTCCATCTTCTTCATTAGGCCAAAATTTCAAGGGTTCTCCATAGTTAGGGTTTGTTTCAAGCTTCCAAGCTCCATAGTAAGTGATTCCAAGCCCCGTTTTTAATGTTCATTACGTTTTTGGAATCCCGGTAGCTCAATTAAGCTTATGTTAGCAATAATTCAACCTAGGGTTTATATTTGGAAAAATACCCATAGGTGAAATTTGTATATTTTGATGTTTTATGATAGAATATGGGGTTTTAAATTATGTTAGACAACTTGTGCTACTCGGTTTTGAGTGAAAACGAGTAAAAGGGCTTAATCGACAAAAATACCTAATAGTCACAAGTATATGTTAGAGTAAGAATTTGATGTTGCCATAGAAGGGAAAAATGATCAGCATGTTATAAAACATAAAAATAAGGAATAAAGTTTAATTCCTGAGCCTAGGGGCAAAAGTGTAATTATGCAAAAGTTTAGGGGCAAAAGTGTAATTTTTCCAAAGTTCGTATTAAATGCTGTTTTGATGAATGTATGTATTAAATAAGATTAATTTGGCATTATAGATCAAGAGAAACGAGATTCAAGTCGCGATCGAGGAAAAGAAAAGATTGTGGACTAAATTGCAAAATCTTTATATTTTGGTACCAAGGTAAGTTCATGTGTAAATAATGT
Source organism: Gossypium arboreum (assembly GCF_025698485.1). NCBI lineage: Eukaryota > Viridiplantae > Streptophyta > Magnoliopsida > Malvales > Malvaceae > Gossypium > Gossypium arboreum. Next base: position 13,210,185 of record NC_069081.1, read on the forward strand.
AGCATAATTGTTATTTTTAAGTTATTGATGTTAATTATATGACACGCTGATTTTTAATCGTGAAATATTATGCTTTGTGGTTAATGTTGAGTAATATGCAAATTATGTTTACTACTTGATAAATATGAATTGCTACCGAGTATCGGTTCCGATATTCCATGGGAGACGACAAATGTGAGATCGAGGGAAAAAGCCCGTTTGAACCTTAGGAATAGATTAGGATACAAGTGACATGTCACTAGGATGGTTGAGCATCCGAACTCGTTGAGTTGAGTCCGAGTTCGTGAGATGTAACTAGGCATCCGAACTCGTTGAGTTGAGTCCAAGTTCACTTATGGATGCGAACGCCCGAGCTCGTTGAGTTGAGTCCAAGTTCACTTAGGGGCAAGTTACATGATTTCTTGATTACATATGAGGCACTTATGTGCAAATTATCCGTGTATCCGAGTTGTATTCCTATGTGTTCAACGGGTGAAATTTCTAGTGAAATGGAAGAACACTTAAGGTGCAAGCAACGTTTTGGTAAGTGTTGTGAAATGGACACTTTGGACAGGTATGTTCTTAACTCTCGGGTTGAAAATAGATACAACAATGATAAGGTGGTAAGATGATGAATGATGTTTAGAAATGTGATATATGTTTTGGTGATACCATGCTAAAGTTGTTTGGTATATTTGTATTGTTATGTTACTTGTTATTTACATATGAACTTACTAAGCATTTATGCTTACTCCCTCCTCTTTATTTACTGTAGTTTTGAACAAGCCAGCTCGGGAATCGGGACGGGTCGAAGGTTCGATCACACTATCCAAAGGACTTTCATCTGGGTAAATGGCTTGTAAAACTTAAGTATGGCATGTATAGCAATATACTTATTTTGTGTAAATAATTTTATGATATGGCCATGATTGGTTGAGAAAATGTTTGATATTGATAAGTCATGGTGATGGTTAAATTTAGATCATGTTTGATATCATGGAAGTTTAATAGGTTATCTAGTTCATAACAACTCATGAAAAGATGAAATTTGCCTTAAAATAGAATATTGTCTGCAAAGAATGACATGAATTTGAAAAATCACTAAAAATAGTATAAATGGAATTAAATGATGAACAAGTTATGAAATTGAAGCATAATGAGTCTATTTTCATATGGATAAAAAAAGGCATATAAATTATATTTTATGAGATATTTGAAACCTTGTGAAACAGGGCCAGAGTGATTTATGGATCCTCTGTTCTGACTTTAAAAATTCATAATAAATTTTACAAAAATAATTAGAAGTTTTTCTTTTATATGTACAGATTCCTTATTGAGTCTAGTTTTAATAGAAACAAGCCTCATAGTCATTGAAATTCTTTATAGAGTGATATCTGATTCATAATACACAGAGGTCAGAGCAGTCGAACCCTGAAACAGGGGAGACTTTAACTAATAAACTGTACTAATTGGCCAAACTAAAAATTCTAGAAACAAATTAGTAAATAGATATATGAATCTAGATTTAGGGAAATTTTACGGATTTTTATTTTGAGTTTCGTAACTCGAGATATGATTTTTCTTGTAACTATGACGCGGGTAGCTAGAAAGCTGTGAATGTAGAAACAAATGATTTGAAGTTCTTAATTTGATAAATTATGTTCGGTAACGCCATTTTCTCAAAACACTAAAATTCTCTTACCTCAAATCTATTTTTGTCCAAATTAAGGTAAAATGGTCTAATTACCATATAAGGACCTTCAATTTAAAATTTCATAACAATTAGACACCTCTAGCATGTAGAACTCAACTTTTTCACTTTTTACAATTTAGTCCTTTTTGCTAAATTGAGTGCCCAAATGTCAAAATTTTCGAATGAAATTGTAATATCTCGAATTAGGGCCTAATCGGAATAGTGGTTTTGTGACCACAAATCCGAGATAGAAATAATTATTTTAAGATTATTTTGAGGTCTATGATATGATTGCATGATTGTGTGAAAATTTCGTGAAGAAATTCTATGCATAAAGTGCTTAATTTGAAGTTAGGGACTAAATTGAATAAGTTGCAACACTTGCATTCTAGAAGTTTCTAGTATGAAATTGCTTTGAAATATTAATTAGGAGGTCTTAAATAGCAATTTGAACAATTTCAAAGTTTATGGACAAATATTGGACATGAATGGAATTTTTGGAAAGTTTAGTAGTAAGGGCATTTTGGTCATTTAGGGGTAAAATGAATTAAAATACAAAATTAAAAGCCAATTTTGCTCATCTTCTTCACCATGGACGTGTATACCAAGGGGGGCTCCATGGCTAGGGTTTCCAAGCTTCCAAGCTCGATTGTAAGTCCGTTCTAGCCTCGTTTTTAATAATTTTTACGTTTTTAGAGTCCCGATAACTTGATTTAGCTTATGCTAGCAATAATTCAACCTAAGGTTCATATTTGGAAAAATATCCATAGGTGAAATTTGTGTATTTTGGTGTTTTATGATAGAATATGATGTTTTAAATTATGTTAGACAACTTGTGCTACTCGGTTTTAAGTGAAAACGAGCAAAAGGGCTTAATCGGTAAAAATACCTAATAGTCATAAGTACATGTTAGAGTGAGAATTTGATGTTGCCATAGAAGGGAAAAATGATCTGCATGTCATAAAACATAAGAAAATAGGATGAAGTTTAATTTCCGAACCTTGGGGCAAAAGTGCAAATATGCAAAAGTTTAGGGGTCAAAATGAAAATTTTTAAAAATATGATTTTTGGACTCGTATGAATAGTGTGACTAATTATTAGGCTAAATGTGATATTATAGATGAAGGAAATAGAGATTCGGGCTTAAATCGAAAAATACAAGGTTACTGGACTAAAATGGTAAATTCTTTGTTTTCGGATTGAGGTAAGTTAGTATGATAATAATAATGCAATGTTATGTTTGAATTATATTTCTTACTATTATTGCATATATTTTATGATTTAATATATTGGAAAAGTTGATGGAATGGTGTTTATGATATGGAAATATGACATGAAAGAATGTTACATGAAATGCAAGAAAATAAAGATACATGACAAGTGATATATGAAATATGTGATATATGTTATGTAAATTCTTAAAAGCTGATTTGATAATTGAGTTGTGTCTTATTATACTATGGATAGTGAGATCGACACTTCGAGTAAATTCGTACATAAATAATCTATCGATTCTTTTATGATATTATATTTTGATATCATATGAAATGTGGTCGCCTATCAAATGGTTATTTGATGTAAATTATGAATTTAAATTGATTATGGATAATTTAGTAAAATGTTCAAAAGTGAGGAATTTCCGATTGAACCTTGAATAAAAACGATCTGAATGATCTATTGTGAGGTCGCATGTGTAGTACTAAGTGCGAGGCTACTATGCGTGCCAAAAGCTGTGATCACGTGTGTAGTACTAAGTGCGAGCTACTACGTGTATTAGATGGTGAGGTCACGTGTGTAGTACTAAGTGCAGGCTACTACGTGTACCAGACTGTTGGTCACATGTGTAGTACTAAGTGCGAGCTACTATGCGTGCAGATAGCCGGCTACAAGTGTGGAAATGGGAAAATGTGCGAGCAATTGTGTATCATTATTATTCGATGAGTTCAACGGAAATCGATTAAATGAAAATACATGTGAAAGTGATTATGTGATGAACAAGTGCAAGTATATGTTTATTTGAATTTATGAGCAATATGCTCAATATTTGAGCGAACCTCAGTAAAATGGAATGGATTAAGTGAAATTGTGTAAAAGTGAACTTTAGTAGTAAAACAGTCTTAGACAGCAGCAGTGCCTGACTTTGAAAATTCACCAAAAATTGTGTAAGTTGAATTAAATTTAAAAAAAACTATAGAAATAAAGCTTAATGAGTCTATTTTCACATGAAAGAAACATAGGAAGCAAAAGAATTCTATATTGTGTGATATTTGAATTCTTGTGAAACAAGGTCTGAATGAATTCGAGATCCCCTGTTTTGACTTTATAAATTCACCATAAATTGTAAAAAAATTATTGAGAGTCATACATTACATGCATGGATTCCTTATTGAATCTAATTTTAAAGGAAAGAAATGGCATTGTCGTTGGAATTCTTTACAGGGAGAAATTCGGTTTGAAGTACACAGGGGTCAGAGTAGTCATACTCTGAAATAGGGGAGACTTTAACTAATAAACTGTACTAAATGGCCCGACTAAAAATTCTAGAAAAAAATTAGTAAGTAGACATATGAGTCTAGTTTCATAGAAAATTTACGGAATTGGATTTCGAGTTTTTTAACTCGAGATATGATTTTTTTTAACACCGGGACTCCAGAAAACAGCCTATCCTGAATATGTGTAATTGTAAAATTATAGTGTTTTATCTTGAAAAGCATGGTAGAATTTGTATATTATTTTCATATGAACTTAATAAGCGTAAAGCTTACCCATCCTCTCCATTTCTTTAGTATTGGCAGGTCGGCTCGGGGTTGGAGATCGTCGGAGGCAAAATCACACTATCAAACTATCATTTTTGGGAAAATTAATTCAAATATTAGAAATCTCAAGTGAGTGGCATGTATAGGAAGTTGGTTTTTGATATGTATTTTTATTATGATTTTGATCATACGTATCAGTCTGCATTGAGTTATCGTACAAAATCATGAGATGTGGTCCTTATCCATTATGGTTTATAAGTTTAATTAATCGTGCCATGTCCTATGTTTTGATGTGATGATATAGTTAGCTTTGTTTGTTATGCATGTGTTCGAAAAGTTTTGAATTAAATGAAATTTTATGGCCCGGTTTTCGTCTATGTGTATTGTTAAGTCTGGTAATGCCTCGTACTCTATTCCGGCCTTGGATACTGGTAAGGGGTGTTACAGAAATTTTCACAGAATCATTACATAAAATTGTAGACCATAAAAATTTAATGAAAAAAGTTTTACTACGTCGAATTCGTGGTCCCGAAACCACTATTCCGACTAGGCCCTAAATCAGGTTATTACAACATAGGCATGTGTCTAGGCTGTGTAAGGGAAATTTTAGGTTGTGAGTCACACGGGCATGTGCTTGGCTGTGTGCAAAACTATGTAACTCACTATTTTGAGCCACACGGGCTAGCCAACCAGGCTATGTAAATCCACACGGGCATGTAGGCCAAAAATCAAGTTTTTTCCCTAGGGCCATAATCATTGTTCAAACTGAACTTAGGCCTATGGTAGGGTTTGTATGATCTGAATTAGAAATTGGAACTGTTATCTGACAATTTGTTATTGAATAATATGTTATTATGATATATGCATTTGTTATGAGATTTGATAAGTGTGATAGCACTAGATGAGCATGATCTAGAATTGTATTATTGTATACTTGTATCTGATATCTGTTAACTTTGCATTTGCATCGGGATTGAGATTGTACAAAAAAAGAAGTGTGAGTAGTTTAATAATCTGCCAAATCTGATGGCTAAGCCACATATATTTTTTATTCTGGCGATTTAATGCATTCTAATCTGGCAGCTAGGCTGCAATTATTCTGAAAACGTGACATACAGTCACTACGCAGTGTGTAAGGATGGATGGGTACTGGATGCCCTATATGGTGTGTTGGGATGGACAGAGATGGTATGTAACAGATGGGGGTAGGAACCTGTAACTATATCTGATATGTTCTGCATATGTATCTGAGATACTCTGTGTTTGTTTCTGTATCCGATTATGAGAATTTGACTTACTAAAGATAAACTGAAATCACATTTATTATATTATTGTTTAATTGAGGATATACGTTACACACTGAGTGTAAACTCATTTAGTTTGTTTGTTTGGATTTCAAGTAACCCACAGACTTAAGTGGGTTGGTGTAACAGGAGCTTGGTCAATTCTTTATAGTTATTTTACTGTTTTTATAAACTTATGCTATTGTGTGTTATTTGGATTACGCCTTGAATGTTTGAATTTCTATGTTTGATTAACTAATTACGGGATTTTCGAGTATTGAAATTCAAGTAGAAAAAAGATGGTTTATTCTGATATGAATTGATGTAGCCTCTAGACTTGGACTTAGCTTCTAGGCCGGGTATGTGGTATTACAATTTTTATATAATAGAATTTTTATTCGTTTGAACTACACAATTGGGTATGTTAATTAATTACTAATAATGTATTATTTTAAATTAATTATGTTTTAATTAGTATTACAATTGTATATCAATTAAAATTAAAATTTACCATTATAATATAACATTCAATACTTATCCACTTTTAAACATATAATATTGATAAGTTAGAAATATCTCAAAAATAATATAGTATTAAAGTAATGGTTTATTGAAGAGTAAATATTAAGTCATATTCAAATGAAAATCATGCCTGAAATATTATTTTAGTTGATGATGAGTTAATATTATGGTATTTGTTCATTACACATTTATTTATTTAGTTTATTACACGTATTATATTAGATTTATTTTAAACTCACCCTTATTCACTTTTTTCGAGTAGCTTTTTCATTTGTGTATTTTGCTAAAATTTTAACTTTTATTAATTTTTTGATTTGATATGTAATATATCACAACAATCTGTTCCTTTGATCTAATCGATATGTTGTTTTTTTTTTTTCTCATATTTGCCTAAATTTGAGGGCTAAATGCTTATTCGTACCAATAAAGAGAAGAACAAATCCAACAGACACAGGAAAGCATGACCGAGTCAGAAAATGAAAAAGATAATTACATAAAATCCATCAATTTACTATAATAAATTCTTATTATTTTAGTATAATTTTTAATTTTTCTAAATATATTTTGAGGAAGTTCCTTTTCTAATTTATCCTTAATTTATTTCATAGAATTAAATTATTTAATCTCAATAGTTTTTTTCACTTTACGAAAATAAACTATTATAAAAGTTTTCTTTTTGCAAATTTTTAAAAAAATTTTAAATTTTTCCCATTTTATAAATTATTATGACTTTTAAAATTATATTTACATACTTTAGAATTTTATAAAAGGAATTATTTTTAAACTTTTTATATATTATAAATAACTTTTATATATTTTTAAACAAAATAATATATAATATTTTTTTAAAAAAGAAAGACACGTGGCGTGTTTTAATAAAGCCAAATGGATGGTCAAAGCTGGTCAAAGGTGTTTAATATTGGTCATCATCCGATTAACTGTAAGTCAAAGTCAAATGTATTTTTTAAATTTAAATTTAAATATAATAATTTTATTTTTAAACAAACTTAATTGTCAAGTGTTACATTTTGATTAATGTCATATGAGGATCGATTTTTTTAACATCGTTACCAAAAAGAATTGAACTGAATAACGAAATTATAATTTAAATATAAAAATTAAAATACTAAAATAATAAAAAGTACACAATTGAAAACAAAATTGAGCATAGAGGAAAAAATATCAAACATAAAACCTAACTGACAACGGAAAATATAAAGTGGAGCAATAAAATAAGATTTAAATTCAACCATACAACCATCAAATATAATTCAGAAATAAACAAATAAATTAGGTAAATTGTTAAAATAGTCACTTTTGTTTTCCTTATATTATATTTTAATCACTTATATTTGAAATGTTATGTTTTAGTCACTTATGTTATTGTCTTGTAACATTTTAGTCACTGGGTGTTAATTTCCATTAACAATGTAACGATAAGATGACGTGACACGTTAAATCATCATTTCAAACAAAAATTTTAGGTTAAATTGTACAATTGATGCTTGTATTTTTTTCGTTTTGAACAATTTATTTTTTTTCTTTTACATTAAAAGGGGTGGAGATGGGAGAAAAAATAGAGGGAAAAGCAAAAAGGAATGAAAAAAAAAAAAAAAAAAAGAAAAGTTAAAAGAAAATAAAAGAAAAAAAAAGTGTTTAAAACGAAACTATATGGAGATTAATAGTATAATTTAATATAAATTTTTTGTTTGAAATGATGATTTAACGTGTCACGTTAACTTCATTTATTAATCGCTGTTTACGACAATTAATGATTCAGTGACTAAATTATCATAATATATTAACGTAAGTGACTAAAACATAATATTTCAAACATAAATAACTAAAATATAACTTGAAAAAAATAAAAATGAATATTTTAATAATTTACCTTAAAAATGAATTTGTTAGAAGAGATTATGGAATAAACAATGAGAGGTCCATTTTGATTCCCAACCAAAAGAGATTCCCATATGAATTTGTGGTGTAAGATGTCATCTAACTCACATGTTTTCCTTTTCAATGAACTCCTTTGTCGCACGTTCTTTTGTTATTTTAAAACCATTATCCAATCAATCTTGATAACATTATTGACTTTGAATAGTCAATAAATCCTTGTTATATTTTAAAACTATTTAATAATGTCTTCTTGGATTGACTTTGACTCTTCTCTTTAGCATTTATATTTTCTTAATTAACCTTTTCTTCTTAAAAAAATTTTTAATTTTTATATTCTTCTTAAATTTAGAATTTAGTTCATATATTTTTATTTTTAAAATTTAATTTTTTAATTTTAAATTTCAAAATTCAGATTTAATTGTTAAAATTATTTTGTTAAATTTAGATTCATTACAATGTCAAATTTCTTAGTTACATTGTTATCAAATAAATTTTTATTATTATTTCAAGATGTCAAAAAATAAATTTAACAAAAATTTTAACATTGTTAACAACTAGACCTAGTTTTTGAATTATGATAAGTAGAGAGGCTAAATTCTTAGAAATAAAAGTACAGAGACTTATGACATATTTTAACTTTTTTAGTTACCTAACTTTTAAAACTTTCAAAATGGCCACTCAAATTTTTTTTCTATTTCCGTTAAGTGTTTCATAAAATGGTTAGATGACTGTTTGAAAGTTGGTATAAAAATAAATTTAGCTCTCAAATGTTACATATTGTGTTGATTTAGTCATAATTTTGAAATAAATTAACCCTCAACATTTAACACTTCCCAACTCGACCTAGATGTTAAGCCTGAATTCAGAAGGTTACATCGCCACCGAAATGGCCTTAGTAGAACTATCGAAGTTTAAAGACAATTGTTTAAAACGCTTGCTTTTAACTTTTAAAGAAAACTTAGGGTGTTTAGAAAAAATTATAATTTAGTTTCAAAAATCAATTGATCTTGTTAGAATTAAGTGACTCGAATCCTTATTTAAGTAAAATACAGTGGTAAAATAAAATAAAAGAAGAATCCATATAGAATTACACTTCTTTTATTTTATTTTAGAATAAGGTTTTTTAAACCTTATTAAATTCTATCTATTTGATATTGATTAGAATAAGGTGTTTTAGTCTTACTAGAATATGGCTTTACAAGCCTATAAATAGACATAGTCTATTCCTCTTGTAAAGTATTCGAATCTGACATAGTGAATTTTCTTCTCCTCTTCCTGTGATTTTTTCCCGAAAGGGTTTCCACGTAAGAATCTGTGTGTTTTTTATTTTTATTATATTTTATTTTATTTTATTTATAAATTGGTATCAGAGCATCCATGTTTTCATCTCGATCACGGTAATGGCGTCTTTGAAGTATGAAGTTTCGCTGTTGGGTCGCAACACCAGATTTGTGTTGTGACAAATTAAGATGCAAGCAGTTCTTGCACAGATGGATCTGGAGGATGCCCTGCTAGGGATAGATAAAATACATTCGACATTAATAGATGAATAGAAGAAGCGTAAGGATCGAAAGGCGTTAATACAATTACATCTACATTTGTCCAACAAAATTTTGCAGGATGTGATGAAAGAGAAGACCGCCGTTGCATTATGGAAGAGGCTAGAACAATTATGTATGTCGAAAACTCTAACAAAAAAGTTGTATATGAAGCAAAGTCTTTATGCTCATCGTTTGGAGGAAGGTGCGTCTGTACATGAACACTTAACAGTATTTAAAGAAATTCTCTCAAACTTGGAGGCCATAGAGGTTCAGTATGATAAGGAAGATCTACGGTTGATTCTACTTTGTTCATTGCCCCCGTCTTATTCAACCGTTAGAGACACGATTTTATATAGCCGCGAGTCTCTCACAGTTGATGAGGTTTATGATTCTTTGACCTCATATGATAAGATGAAGCATTTTGTGGTTAAACCCTACTCTCAGTGAGAGGGTCTCATTGTTCGTGGGAGACAAGATCAGAATATTGATGATGATCGTGGAAGGACACAGGAACGGAATCCTCGCGGTAAATCTAAGGGTAGATCAAAGTCTTCAAACAGAGGTAAAACTTGTAACTTTTGCAAGAAGAAAGGGCACATTAAATCTGAGTGCTATAAGCTACAAAATAAGATTAAAAGGGAGGCTGCGAATCAAAAGGGAAAACAACTAGAAAATTCCGGTGAAGCTAATGTTGGAGAAGACTATAGCAATGGTAAACTTTTAGTCACTTCTATCAATGATTCTAAAGTAAGCGAGGAGTGGATATTTGATTCAGGCTGCACCTTCCACATGAGTCCCAATTGGGATTGGTTTACAACTTACAAAACAGTGTCTGAAGGTGTTATTTTGATGGAAAATAATGCTTCGTGTAAAATCACAGATGTTGGAACAATTAAAGTTAAGATGTTTGATGGAGTAGTTAGAACACATAGTGACGTACGACATGTTCCAGAATTGAAAAGAAATTTAATTTCATTGAGTACTCTTGATTCAAAAATGCAGATACACAGACTAAAAGTGGGGTTTTAAAGATTTCCAAAGGGTCCTTGTTGTGATGAAAAGGCGAGAAAGATTGTCAAGTTATATGTTTTTGCAGGGTTCTACTATTACTGGTGATGCAGCTGTCGCTTCCTCTTCCTTGTCAGATGATGATATTACTAAACTTTGGCATATGCGCCTAAGGCATATGAGTGAGAATGGCATGGCAGAATTGAGCAAAAGAGGACTTCTTGATAGGCAAGGAATTTGCAAACCTGAATTTCGTGTGAGCCTTTGTGTTTTGGGAAGCAAAACAGAGTTCGATTCACTAGAGGAATCCATAACACGAAGGGAACATTGGAGTATATTCATTCTGATCTGTAAAGGCCATCTAGAGTGTCTTCGAGAGGTGGAGCTAATTATATGCTAACCTTTATTGATGATTTTTCCAGAAAAGTTTGGGCGTTATTTCTGAAGTAGAAAAGCGATATGTTTTCCGCATTTAAGTTTTGAAAAATTATGATTGAAAAACAGACGAAAAAATAAATAAAATACCTCCGCACAGACAACAGCTTAGAGTTCTGTTCTGATGAGTTTAATAGATTGTGCAAGTCAAAAGGGATCGTGAAACACTTGACAGTTCGCCATACTCCATAGCAAAATGGCGTTGCAGAACAAATGAACAGAACGATCATGGAGAAGGTTCGATGTATGTTGTCAAATGCCAACTTACCAAAGTCATTTTGGGCAGAAGCAGCCTCTACTGCATGTTTTTTTATCAACCGATCTCCATCCGTTGCCATTGAGAAAAAGACTCCACAAGAGGTATGGTGTAATGAACCGAAAGTTACGGTATCGAAAATTGAGTCTTGAGTACTATTTCCGTGAAATTTATTCATGAATATTTATTAGAAATATTTATGAATTATAGTTGAATGGTTATTTAGTGTTTAATTAAGTGAAGTAGCTTGAATTTAGTTTAAAGGACTAAATTGCATAAGGAATAAAAGTTTAATTATAGATTAAAGAAGTAAAAGGGACTAATTTAGCAATTAGACCCTAAGTGCCATGTGTGTGAATGTATGATATAACATGTGTAATAGTTGGTATATATGTGTAATAGCTATAAGATATTTTATGTTATAGCTATTACACATGTTAATTTTATATTTATTATAGGTTAATAATAATATAATATAGTATAATGAATAAAGAATAATAAGTAAAGAATAGAAAAGTTACAGAGAGCAAACGTGAGAAAGAAAGAAAGATAGAAAGACTAACAGAGAGCAAACGTGAGAAAGAAAGAAGGAAAGAAAGAAAGAAATAAAAAAGGGAAATTTAGGATTAAGGCCCTAAAGTTTGATTGGTAAGTTGTTTTAGCTCATTTTCTTATGATTTTTATGTTTATGGATGCCTAATTCAAAGTTCTACATGTATGAGGTTAAAATGAAGAAAAATAGAGAATTTTAGATATTGATTTAGTTGAATAAATTGAGGTTTTATGGGTTAAATTGATAGAAATTGAAGTTAGAAGTGATTAGTTAAAGGAATTTCTAAGTTAGGTTTAAATAGGGACTAAGTTGAGTAGAGCGCAAAATTTATGTTTTATAATGAATTTTATGAGTTAGAAATTGTTAATGAGTTGATTAAAGAGAATATGAAGCTTAAGTTAAAGAAAAAAGATTAGTAATGGAAAAAGGACGAAATTGGAATTTTTGTAAAAGTTTGGTAGAAAGTGAAAATGTGTTTTATGAATTAATATATTGATGATTTTAATTGTGTGATTGTTAGTAGCAAACGTATACTGGATACGTCATCAAAGAAGGAAAAGAGAAAGCGAAGCGAAGATATCGATTAAATTCGATAAATAGTGGTGCGTATTTCTATAAACCGAGCTTAATCGTTATTGCTATATTTGATATTTATATTATATGAAAATGTGAATGAGGTAAGTATTTTTACCATATTGAAATGAATGTGATTTTGAATACCCTATTAATGATTGTCGTGCTAGTCGATATAGTTGACATGTCATAGGAATTGGAAGTATTGGGATATTCCGACATTGAGTCGATGAGACACTATGTGTCGACTCATCGTTAAAGTTTCGGATTTGTTCCGATGAAGTACTTTGTGTACTATAATGTTAAAGTTCTGGATTTATTCCGATGAAACACTATGTGCTTATCCAGAGTGTGGGCTGGATCCGTGTATCCGTCGATGTCCGAAGTTATGTTAATAAGGGTAAATAAAGTAAAGGTTATTAAAGTCTTGATTGATATTGAATAATAGCAATAATGTGTTTGAATTACCATGTTTTAAAGTTGATTAAGCTATTGTTTATAGAAATACCACTGAGAGTATTCTCAGCAGACGGTTTGTTTCCGTCTTGCAGCTAGGTCTGAAAGTATAAAGACTCAAAGATACAAGCCGATCCCCAAACTCAAATTGGTGAAGTTTCTATCTTTTGGAAAATGGCATTGTACCTAGGATGTCTTTTGGTCATTTTGAAAGTATCTAAGTTGTTAAGTGATATTTTGGTATGTTTTGTAAATGTGACCAAAACCTTAAGTATGGTATGTTTTGATATGTTAGTGAAGAGTAATAAGAGGAAGTGTTGGTAAATATTGTAGAGAGAAGAAATGAAGATGTTATAAACTTAGTTATCAACATTTTATACTAAAACAGATTTGGATAGTAGCAGTAGTCCAACTTTGAAAATATACCAAAAATAGTATAAAGTGAATTAGATAATGAATAAAATTTTTAATTGAAGCTTAATGAATCTATTTTTATATGGAAGAAATAAAATAGGTAAAAGAGTTGTATTTTATGAGATATTTACGTTTTGGTGAAATAGGGTTAGAACAATTTCTGGATTCCCTGTTCTGACTTTAGAAATTCACCATAAATTATGTATTAAGAATTAAGACTCAAACTTTATTTTTATGGATTCCTTATTGAGTCTATTTTTAATTGAAACAAATGGAATAGTCATTGGATTTCTGTACAGGAAGAAATTTGATTCGTAGTGCACAAGGGTCAGAGTAGCTTAACCCTGAAACAGGGGAGACTTTTTTTAATAAACTGTACTAATTGGCCTGACCAAAAATTCTAGAAAAAAATTAGTAAGTAGATATATGAGTCTAGTTTCAGGCAAAATTTACGGAATTAGATTTAGAGTTTCGTAACTCGAGATATGATTTTTTTTAGCGACCGTGACGCAGATGGATAGTTTACTACGAAAACTGTTTAAGTGCTAAGATAAGTTTTGTAATGTCTCCTGCTCGACTCCGGCGACGGTCTCGGGTAGGGGGACGTTACATATGGTCTGGTAATTCTGCTAATTATTCTGATTTAAAGATTTTTGGGTGTCCTGCGTATGCTCATGTTGGTAATGGAAAATTAGAACCGAGATCCATTAAATGCGTTTTTCTTGGTTATAAAGTTGGTGTAAAAGGGTATAAGTTATGGTGTCCTGAAAATAGAAAAGTTGTGATTAGCAGAGATGTTGTTTTTGATGAAACTGCTATGCTACCTAACTTATCTCTTAAAGACTCTTCCAATAAAGAAAATCAAAAGCAGGTGGAGCATAAGATTAATACAAAGTCAACTCCTCAAGCCAGAACAAAAATTGAGAATAGAGTTGCTTCTTCACCACAATACTCTATCGCCAAAAACAGAACCAGAAGAGAAAATAAACCTCCAAAAAAGTATGTCGAGGCTGATCTAGTTGCTTATGCTTTAAATGTGGCTGAAGATATAGATGGGAATCAAGAGCCATCTAATTATTCTGAGGCGGTTAGCTATAAAGACTTAGAAAAGTGGATGTTTGCTATGCAAGAAGAGATGGAATCACTCCACAAAAACAGAACATGGGAACTTGTGAAACTTCCTAAAGGTAAAAAGGTTATTTGTTGTAAATGGGTGTTTAAAAAGAAAGAAGGGACTCCAAGAGTTGAAGAACCCAGATCCAAAGCAAGGCTTGTTACAAAGGGTTACAGTCAAATTCCAGGAGTGGACTTCACAGATGTGTTCTCCCCAGTTGTTAAGCATAGTTCGATTCGAGCTTTGCTTGGTATTGTGGCCATGCATGATTTGGAGCTTGAGCAGTTAGATGTAAAAATTTCATTTCTGCATGGAGAACTTGAGAAGGATATTTACATGCAACAACCAGAGGGTTTTATAGTCTCAGAAAAAGAGGACTATGTTTGCTTGCTGAAAAAGTCCCTTTATGATTTGAAACAGTCACCAAGACAGTGGTACAAGAGGTTTGATTCCTTTATGACTTCTCATGATTTCAAAAGAAGTAGTTTTGACAGTTGTGTTTACTTTAAGAAAAATAGTGATGGTTCTTTTGTGTATCTACTTTTTTATGTTGATGACATGTTGATAGCAACAAAAGATAAAAGAGAGATAAGAAAGGTCAAAACCCAACTAAGTAAAGAATTTGAGATGAAAGATTTAGGACCAGCAAAGAAGACACTTGGAATGGAGATTATCAGAAATAAAAAAATAAGTAAATTGTACCTAAATCAGAAGAGGTACACTGGGAAAGTTCTTTGCAGGTTCAATATGCAGAGTGCTAAGCCTGCTAGTACTCCTTTAGCAGCCAATTTCAGACTTTCATCGGTTTTGTCTCCACAATCAGATGATGAGATTGAGTACATGTCACATGTTCCATACTCTAGTGCAGTGGGATCTCTCATGTATGCTATAGTTTGTTCACGTCCAGATTTATTATATGTAGTCAGTGCAGTTAGCAGATACATGGCGAATCCTGGTAAAGAACACTGGAAAGTAGTTTAGTGAATTCTAAGATATTTACGAGGTTCTACTGATGTTTGCTTACAGTTTGGAAGAACTAGAGATGGAGTCATTGGGTACGTTGATGCTGATTTTGCTGGAGACCTTGATAAAAGAAGATCTCTCACAGGTTATGTCTTTACAATCAGAGGTTGTGCAATTAGTTGGAAAGCCACTTTGCAAACTACAGTCGCTTTGTCTACCACTGAAGCTAAGTACATGGCGATTACTGAGGCTTGTAAAGAAGCTATTTGGTTGAAGGGACTCTTTAGTGAACTCAATGAAGACCTTCAAATCAGCACAGTATTCTGTGACAATCAGAGTGCTATCTTTCTTACAAAAGATCAAATGTTTCATGAGAGAACAAAACACATTAATGCTCGGTATCATTTTGTTCTTGATATTATTACTCGTGGTGATATTGTTGTGAGCAAAATTAGTACTCATGAAAATCCTGCAGATATGATGACTAAGTCACTTCCTATAACCAAGTTTGAGCATTGCTTAGACTTGGTTTGTGTTCATTGTTAAAGTTAAACCCTTAAGGGGTTTTGTGGAAGAGGTGGAAAACTTGTTCGTTGAGAGTTTGCAATGAAGAACTTGTTCATTGAGAATTCGTGTCAAGGTGGATATTGTTAGAATTAAGTGACTTGAATCCTTATTTAAGTAAAATACAGTGGTAAAATAACATAAAAGAAGAATCCATATAGAATTACACTTCTTTTATTTTATTTTAGAATAAGGTTTTTTAAACCTTATTAAATTCTATCTATTTGATATTGATTAGAATAAGGTGTTTCAGTCTTACTAGAATATGGCTTTACAAGCCTATAAATAGACATAGTCTATTCCTCTTGTAAAGTATTCGAATTCGACATAGTGAATTTTCTTCTCATCTGCCCGTGGTTTTTTCCCAAAAGGGTTTCCACGTAAAAATCTGTGTGTTTTTTTTACAGATCTTAGTGATTGTTTTGCAAAAGTTAGAATTCTATTTATATATATATTTCAATCCTCATATACATAGCCAAGCAGCAGAAAAATGATATCTAACATAGTTTTAATGAAAGCCAAATTTCATGCATAAATAATTGAACTCCATAGTTTAATATCTTGAAATCAAATTTAATGTTATGCATGCTATATAAACCTAAAACCTAAGTCTCATGCCACAATTCAAAAAAACAATTCAGTCTCTAAATAATAGAAATTATAATAATGAGTCATAAAATAATTTTATAAAATAATTAACCGTGTTGAGACCTTCCGGATGCTAGTTCGCGCCCTAACCTTGCGGGTTATCTGAAAAGATGGAAGTTAAAGTGGAGCGAGCTTAAGAAGCTCAGTGTGAGTTCTATCACAAGAAAATCAGTGCAAACAATAGATGACGCATACAAAATAACAATTCTCAGAACAATCACACTAATATAGCGATTCAAAGTATCAATTCTTTAGATCAACACATCTATACAATAATATTTCAGAACTCACAGTTTATGTATGTACATACTTATGAATGGCGGTGCAGTTTCATTTTATCATAATAGATCCTACCCAACTCTGGTACACACCATAGTAGGAGTTCTCTAGAAATCCTCCCCCTTACACCACATTGTGGATGAAACCACTCATCATTGTGGATAAACACACTCATTGTTGTAGATAAACTACTCATAATAAAAATTGTGGATCAACCACTAGAGTTTTTTGATAAAAAGTTTTGCAAACAAGCTACCGATACGTTGTGGATAAACACTCATTGTTGTAGATAAACTGCTCGCACTTCTTCCATTTAATCATTCTACCCCATACAATACAATATGACATGCTTATAACATATCAATATGGTAGCAATAGTCATGCTTACAACAGATCAATGCGATTGCACAAAACATACTTATCATGTATTTGGTTTAACGGTATCAAAAGCCATGTTGAACATGCAATCAGTAATACAAAGGCATTAGGCATGTAGTATTCACATATAATGTATATAATAGTAATAATTCAATCACTCAAATCATAGATTTCAATTACACATATTATCAAGGATTCCATTGAGAGTAATAAAACTTTAAAAATAGTTCAGGGGCTATACAGGGACTAAACAGAACAAATCATAAATTTCTAGACAAAACTGTAAAACAGAGGTCACGCAACCATGTAAGATGCTAAAGGCCGTGTGGAAGAGTTACATGGTCGTGTGGTCAAGTTGTGTAACAGACCGTAACCATGTGGAAAAATGCTAAAGTAACCCTATAGTAGAGGGATGACCGTGTAGCAGGTTGTGTGGAAGGTTCTTGGTCGTTTAGATAGTTCAACTATGAT
Organism: Gossypium arboreum; assembly: GCF_025698485.1. Classification (NCBI taxonomy): domain Eukaryota; kingdom Viridiplantae; phylum Streptophyta; class Magnoliopsida; order Malvales; family Malvaceae; genus Gossypium; species Gossypium arboreum. The sequence continues at coordinate 13,227,970 of NC_069081.1, forward strand.
TAAACTTAATCACTTGATAAATATTAAATTTAATTTAATATTAAATCTTATTAAAATAATAAAATATTTATCTACAAAATAAACATGAAATTAAAATGTAATATTAAGATAATCACTTTCATATTAAATTAATAAAATACTATGAAGATTATTATTAAATTTAATTTAATATTAAACTATTAAAATAATATTATTTTTGGAACGATTAATCTAAAATCAAATTCTCTAGTAGAGTCCCAGCAGGAGTGTAACTCTTCCACTACTCAACCACCGAAGACCAACAGCCATCGACCACCAGGACACCGTTATCACAGCCATCGGCATCGCCGTGTCTGGTGATGCAGGTGCAACACCCTTACGGCACCCCGAGCCGGTTCGACTGCTATCGGTTTGGTCCGAGTCAATGACAACCCGATCGGTTCGGTCTAGCCACTGGTTGGACCATTGGTTTGGTTTCACATACTGGGCTTGGTTCGACCAGTTTTTGAGTCTTGGTCTTGATTTTGGGCTCTCAGGATCAATTTACGATCTTAGGTCCAATTTTCAAGTTTAATTACCCATTGAGTCAATTTTTCTGACTTGAAAATTAATTTCCAAAAATATCATTATAATTTTAAGTAATTTTATTAATTTAATTTTACTTGGTCAAAATTAATTTTTTTTCAAAAATCACTTAGATTTTCCAAATTAATTTTTCAATAAAATTCTTTAATCAAATTATCTAGTTGAACAATTCTCACTACCACCTAATTTAATTCCACATTGAATAAATAGACTTAATTAACTTATTCCAAAATCGTAAAATTTTCTTTTGATTCAAATATAGTCTAATCGAGCTTTTGTTAAGCTAGCGGAGGGACCAATTGGACATATACAATTAGACTCTAGTAATTGTAATTATGTCTAGAAGTATTGTTCCAATAATTCGCAATTACTTAATCATGGAGTCAATCCACATTAAATACCATGATTAAAAACTCCTTATTGTATACTCTTTACGAAAATAATTTATCCAACTGTTTTATCCAATGACCTCGTTATATGTGTGTTACCTTCATATGATATTCTTGATTCCTTTGAGTTAAATTCTTTCATTCAATATAATCCTATTTTATCTCATTGTCACAATTATGTATTCTTAATGAATAATATGATCACTGTCAACAAATGACTGTGATAAATTGCTCGTTCGAGAACAAGCAACCTGTGGCTACGTTTCATATTTATCAATTCACATACTGCCAATGAGAGGATATTCTTAACTCTTTATTTGAGCTATGAATTCTACTGTTGCTAGTAAAGTCATGTCATACACAAGTCATGTACCCAACATACCGACTATGGGCTCGGACATCCTTAAAGCATAAGCCTCTACTTATATCAAAGCACATGAGTTGCATACGCATGGTCAGTGGCTAACTCAAGATTTAGGTAAATCACACTATAAAGGTCACAAGTGAGTTAATTTACAAACGAATTCAAAATTAATTCATCTTGGATCCAATCTAATGTATCACTCTACCAATGAATACATCTATGTCTTTACCTGTGGAGTCAACTGCTCCGATAGCCAAGACTAGCCATCACCCCAATTGGAATTGTAGACGACATAATAATCCTTCTTAGTATTTGAATCAATTGGTCACTTTGATTCTTTTACGAGATTAAAGACTCATTTAGATTATCTACTAAAGTAAGTTGTCTTTCTCGCAATGCAAATGTTCTTATAATGCCACTTATATTCAGTTTGAACTTAGACAATTAATGAGCTAATATTTGTTTGTCACAATTTCGCTATGTATGCAAAATATAAAAGACAGAAATACAAAAGACATAATAGTGAAATGTGAAATTAGCTTTATTTATTTGTTCAAATAAATAGAAAACAACTACATATTTACTACAATATGTAGCACATGATTGTGTGATGGCCGTGTAGTCCACTCATATGGTCCAAACGCCCATGTGGGTGATCATGTGTAACAGCTTGTTTTTCAATGGTTTCGGGACCACAAATCCAACAAGCAAGTCCGTAATACTTAGTATTTAAATTATGCAAGTGAATTATAAATTGAATTTAAATTTTAATTTGATGAATTTTAACTAAATGAATTAATGGTTAAGTATAAGTGGTTGTCCTAAAAGTCAAGTGGTTTCGAAAAATGAGGTATCGAGACCTTATTTCTATAAACCGAACTCAAATATTTACGGAGTTATTATTTAGGTATGTGAAGGTTTGGTTTAGAAATTTTATTGTTTGATTAGTAAATTAATTAAAAGGACTAAATCTTTAAAGTCGTAAAACTTAATTGCTATCGAATTATAATGATTAAAAGGTTTAATTAATATAAGAGGAAGGATTTAGATGGTAAATTTACCATTTTTATATAGTGGGACGGTTAGTGGATAAATTTTATGCATTTTATACATTAAATTTAAATGATTATAATAGAACATATAATAATAATAATATTAAAAAAATATAACAAATCATCATCATCTTTATTCATCTTCTTTGGAAATCAAATGCTCCATGGAAGAACATTTAAGCTTCGGTCAATTTTTTCTTTTGCATGATCAAGAATTGAATCGTACAGAGATTAATTGGGGAAAAGAGAAAGTTACGGATTAGTCTTTATGAGTCAAGCGAAATCATAATTTAGGTAAGTTTATAGTGTAATAATATGTATATGTGTATTTCTTTATGACTATATATATATTAATTGCTAGTTAATCATAATAAATGTGAAATTTCATTGTTTACTTGTAAATTATTAAATATTGTAATTAAGTACAAATGAAAAATGAATATTTGGTAGTGATAAATCTTGTGGTTGCACAATATTGAAATGAATATAACAGATTTATAGTATGTGTACAGAACTAAGAAGTGCCTCTGAATGGTTGATTTATTGATATTATGAATTTAGGTATAATGCTTGGTTGAACGTAGTAAACGATTAAGATACAATTGGCATGCCAATAGGATTAATACACGCGCTTGTACGGATTGCACTTTGGTGTCTCTGTTTGCACTTTGATGCCTCTGTATTTGCACTATAGTGCATTTGTTAGCATTTCAATGCTCTCTAGTGTATTTTGGGGGAAACCCAAGTATCCAAGTCAATTTGTTATAGTTCAACGGCCATGAAATTTTACATTTAAATGTTAAATTACTTTTTGAGGTGAATTTATGTATAATGATATGTTTGTGTATATATGTTTATGTATGGAAGCATGGATTGCTTTGGTTTGAGCCATTGTGTATATTGAATTATATGATTGAATATTTTGGTACTAATGATATATGATTTTGGAATTGGTTGTCAGGAATTTAATGATTTAAGTTTAATTAGTGATATAAGTTGTGGTAAGTTAAATTGAATTTTAATTATGGACTTACTTAGTTTCATTAGCTTACTTATTTTGTTTTGTTTTCTATAGTTAACGTTTTGAGGAACGGGTCGGACGGATCAACTTCAACGCTCACACTATCCAGACTCTTTTCGGTAGATTATGTTTTTGAGTAATTTTGGTTTGTGGCATGCATATAGAGTTTGATGTTGTTAAAGTTAGCATGCTAGTTGACTTATAATTAAGCTTGTATGGTTGTGAATTGATAAACTATGTTTCATGTTGATATTATTTTGGCATGGTAATGTTTGGTACACTTGTTATTAAACATTATTTTGGTTTGGTATCTTTTGATATGTTTGAAATATGAATGGCTAATTTGGTAGGTAACATTTGATAATGGATAGGTCTGTTTTGCCTTTGGTATGTAATTTTGGTAGTTGATATATTGGAGACATTGTTGTTAATGGTATAACATGTATGAGAAGATGAAAATGTAAGTGAATTACATATTATTTTTGCTTAAAAATTGTGGTGTCAATGAGGGCACCTTGGTTAGTCATTTAAATGCTTGAATAGGTGATATTATTGACTCTTATTTGATAGACGAATTTGGCTTGAAATGAACTTTTAAGGATGAGATTTTACCATTTTTGAGTTAGGTATCGATATTTTGGCTTCTAGTATCGATAATTGATCATATGAATAGTTTAAAACAAACAGAATTCCAAAATGGTATTGATTTTTATTTGAGTATTGATACTTTTTCATAAAATAACGATCCCATATAATAATTATCGATACCCTTATTTTACAAGAATTGAATTTTGGTATCGATTTTTCAGTAAGATGTCGATTTAGTATCAATACCAATTATGGATTTTCTATGTTGACTTCAAAACCTAAAAATTCTGTAATTCCATCCTATTATATGTTTGGATTTCACAATTAGACCGTCATAGAGTTCAAATTTAAATATGTTTATGTATATTTGATTTAAGTTATAAACAATTGAGTTTTTGTTTAGTAAAGTATTTATCAATTATTGAATTTTATCGTAGCATCTTTTTACTCAAGTCTAGCGACTGGGCTTGGTAAGGGGTGCTACACCATGTGGCCTAAACCTACACACGATTTGCCTCAATTCACTTGGTAAAGAAGACACACCTTTCCACATGTTTTCGACTGACATTCATCACGATAGATTTTGATTCGATTCTTCTAGATTCGGTCCTTCAACGTTTAATACACACAATTAACGATTAGTGTCAAGATTTGGCAAGATCATCAAGGATTTGGTAAGATCCAAAGAAATTGATTAATTTAATTGAAATATTAATATGAGATAATGATATTACGGTAATTTGAAATCTAATCATTGAAACGAATGCACTTACCGATCTTTGGAAAAGATAAGAAAACTATTTGATAACAATCTAAATATAATAGTAGAAAACAACAAATGGGGGAACAATTTGGTTGGGGAAAGAAAAATAATTAACAATAATAGGATGAAATTATGGTGTAAAGAAAAGAAAAAAGAAGAAAAAGAAATATGAAGAGCAAATTCTATTGTGATTTGAAAGGGGGCAATATGAAAATATAATTAAGAAAAGAACAAAAAAAGATGGTGGAATACTAATTCTATTGGAATTTTGAGGAAAGGAAATATATGAATTATAATTAGGAAAGAATTGGTTAAATTTGGTTTGTAAACCCTAGGGGTGGCACATGTAATTTACCCAAATTAGGAATAAGGGGGTGACTGTTATGGTTAAAATTAGGGGTTTGCCAAAAAAATTAGAAATAATGATGAAGAAAAGACTCAAACCTTGAACCTTTAAGGAGGTTACTAATGTTTAACCATTGAACTTGTGGCTCATTTCTTACTTATTTTAGACAGTTAATCATATATATGTTTTTGCGTGTTTTTGTCGAAAATTTACAAAATTATAAAAGGACAAAGGGTTTTGAACTTGAGACCCTAGGATAGATGCTCTAAATCTTTACCATTAAGCCTCAATCTCATTTCACGTTTAATTTTATTTCTTAACCGTATATATTTATTTTGGGGTGTGACTTTACCCTAGTTTGCTGAAAATAATAAAATGAGAGAAAGGGAGCTCAAACCTAGGATCTCTAGAGATATTTACATTACTTAACTGCTAGGCCAAATACTCAATTTTATTTAGATTCTTACAACATTTATTCTTAAAACGAGGCGTGACACTTGCTTGGGCTTGGAGCAAAATTGCACAAAATAAAACTAATGCAAAAGGAGGAATTTAAACTTGAGTTTCAAAGACAAATTCACTAACACTTAACCATTAAGCTAGTAACTTTCTTATTTAACACACATACAATGATAACCTTATAAATGAGGGTTGACCACTCTAGGTTTCACAAACCCTGATTCAACTAACCCTATTTTTGAGACGTGACACATCATTTATATATTGTCTCAATTTGGTCTTAATTCTAAAAATTAAAAAAATATATAAATATTTTCAATATATATTAAATTTCAATATATATATTTATAAAATAGCTAGATCTTGATTCTATTTTTATATATTTTTTAAGATTGTTTTTTTGAAAATTTTATATATTTTTGAAAATTTTAGAATTAGGACCAAATTCAAATAATATGTAAACATTGAAGGTTAATTTTTAAAAATAATGACTAAATTGCCACAATATATAAAAGTTCAAAGCTAAATTTATTATTATTTCAATTTTTAACTGTCACTCACCCTTCAATTAAACATTTAACAACACTTAAGGAAATTGACCAAAAAGAAAAATATGATTAATTGGGTGATCATTTTGAAAGTTTTTTAAATTAGGTGACAAAAGAAAACTTAAATGTAATTATGTAGTTTAATTCTTTTATAACTTCTTATGTTTTGGTATGACAATAATAAGACACATTGCGCTCTCATACAACTTCAAATATTGAAAACGATATATTTGTAAGAGGTAACCACAAATCCGAATATAAATTTTAAAAAAGACATGAATGGTAAAAAAAAAAAATCACCTTCCTTCACCAAATTACTCTTGTTTCAATAGATCACACAATATTGCCACATTTGCATTCAACTTGACCAGTTCCAACTGCAAAGCAATGGTTATCAATTAACCTCATAATTTCCTGTTTTTTCATAATCCACAATGCTAACCTCCTCAATTAATCCATTCTTCTAGCTCATTCAAGGGCATTAGTAGTCATTGCCATAACTTAACTCTCCATTAATCATTTTAACTTATGGTCTAATTTCACAGTCACTCCCTCATGTTTTACTCCAATTCCATTCTAGTCCATAGCCAAATTCTAAATTCAAAATTTTCCTCCAAGTTCATTATCTATTCAAAATTTATAATGTATAATGTATTACATTATTTATATATGATGCGATTTATATCACACAAAAACTATATATATAATAACATGTAAAATTTTAATAAATAAACAAATAAAATCATTAAATATTAAATTAAAATGAAATTTGACTGATTTTTATAATTATTTATTTAAAATTTATAAAAAAATCTTAATATTTTAATAAAAATATTAAAAAGAAAAATTGTGTCAGGTGATAGTTTTCTAACCACTTGAATGGTTAATGGGTTTGTTGATGGGAGCTGAGCCTCACCCTCGCTCTGCTGTTCACCTTCAACCCCAACACACCTTCCATCCCAAGTCCTAAAAAACCTAACCCCCCGAAGAGAAAAGAAAAAAAAGACTAGCCATGGATTCCAGCCAACCCCACCCCTCTAAGCCCTCTGCCTCCAAACTCCCCATCAAGCGTAAAGCCCCTCACCACCCCCAGTTCTTCACCCCAAAACTTGAATACCAACCCATCATTCTTCCTCCCCCCAAACCCAAACCCCAACCCCAAACCCCCCCTTTCAAATTCCAACGGATCTGGTCAGAGCCCGACGAGATCCGTTTCCTCCAAGCCCTTCTCCGATCCCATCCTCTCTCTTTCCCCAAAGACCTCCCACTTTTCTACTCCTCCTTTTCCCACTCCATGTCTCAACCTTATACCAAGTCCCAACTCTCCGAAAAGCTTAGGAGACTTAGGAAAAAATTCGGGGTCGTTTCCTCTAGGCTGGCTCGAGGCTTGAACCCTTCTTCTCTCTCTCTTCATGATCGAGCTCTGTTTGATCTTTCTAAAAGGCTTTGGAGCCCCGAGTTTGCTTCATCATCCCCTTTTGGTAAGAACAGTTCCGGGTTTAATGGCGTTGCTGGGAATGGTTTTGATGATTGTGACACAATTGATGATGACGGGGAAGTGAAGATTAACGGGGTTAGTTTGCATTATGATTTTGCCGCGGGAAGGGATGAGGTCACTAGTCGCGAGACAATTGATGGGGTGTTGGCGAAAGGCGTGTTGAATGCGTTCGATGAGTGTCTCAAGGAGGTTCGGATGATGTTCATGAAGCCGGGTGTGGTGTGCATGGATACAACGGAGAGGAAGTGGAAGGAGCAAAGGGTTTCTGAGTTTGACGTGTTGGGTAGGCGGCTGAGGCTGGTTATCGAGAATTCTTTGACTAGGCGATGAGTTTTTCTTCTAAAACTGGTCGAATAATTGAGATGATAAAAATCCAGCCCTTTGTAGATAAATTTTCAGGTTGGTTCATGTTTCGATGTTCTTCCATATTGGAGTGTTTTTTTTTTTTTAATAGAAGTCTGATTTTTTCTTTTACATGGTATACTTGTGAGCTTCAAATGTTCATGGAATCCCCTCGTCTTCAGTAGTTATTGTTGATAAAACTGGTGGTTATTGCTCATCAGTTGGGATGATAAACTTTTCTTGCTGTTGCTCATTATAGCAGATAAATTTTCAGGTTGGTTCAGGTTTCAATGTTCTTTCATATTGGAGTGTTTGTTGATAAAAAATCTGATATATTAATATTGTGAGCTTCTAATGTTAATGAAGTTTCTTTGAGTTCAAATGCTATTGTTATGAGGAATCTGAGAATGACTTATTAAATATTAAAAGGGATGAATAGATTGTTTGATAGCAACAACTAAAAGTTTAACTTGGATAATTGAAAATGTAATGTTTTATTGTGGAGATTTGCTAGAATGCTTTGAGTAGATTCTATTGGAGTTATGGAGCATTTTATGTTTAATAACCCAAGGTTCTTAGAGAGTAACATTGGATGGGTAATTGCAGAGTACTTTGTCAGTCTTAGTAGTTAGAGCAATTAGATAAGATCTTAATCATTTTAGGTTCATTTGTCCTGTGCATTATTCTTCGTTGGTTAGATAACATTTTGAGCAACACGTTGTGTTTTAGGAACAAAATTGAGTTTTGTTTGCTTCATCCGGCAACACAGTATTCTCGGCTTTGAAAAATGAATTTCAAACTGTTTAGAGAAGTCATCTTGCATCTTGCAGAAACTGATCAGTCTTTATATTTGCGTCTCACCTTTTCCACATTGTTATTTTGTTTGACTTAATTATATATCTCCACATTGTTACTTTTCTGTTCCTCAGTTTTCTTAACTTCTGAAATGATAACATCAATTTCAATTGGAATTGCATGTTGAAGTTGAAGATGCTTGCTTTTTTTCTTTTTGTGTGTGAGTGATGGTACATACACTGAACTCTCAATTATTTGAAGTGTTTTCTGGCACTGAAGTGAAATTTAAGAATCACAGTAGTTATAAATACTGTAGGATGAGGATTCTTAGTGCTGTTCCTATTTTTTCAAACAACCGTTTCAATTGCTCTGATCATGATGCATGTTATGTTTTAAAAGCCTCAATCTGATCATGCCAAATTTGAGCTTTAGGCCAAAATACTGGTATGGCATGTAATGTAGTGACTGATTTGAGCAATGAGATATGGTGCTTGAAGAACATGCAGGCACACATCATATTGCATCTTGGATGATGCATGAATGAAAGCATCAACCATTTTGCCCTGTCCACTGAGAAAATGAGATTAAGGACATGAATATTATCTTTTATTTAATAAATGTAAATTTGTAAATTATCATTACATTATTAGTAAAGTAATCAATGAATTAAACATGATAAAGTAACTTTTATGATATTTTAATCAATACCTTTTAATGCATGACAAATGTTGTAAAATAACTTCCTCTACAATCACCTTCCAAAAAATCACTTAGCAAAGTACAAAGTATTTAAATATAAAAAGAAAAAAATGTTAATAGAAAAGCTTATCGACGATGGGGCGAGCTTTACACAAAGCTTCCAAAGGGTGAAGCTTAGGCGTGATGGTCCCTTTACCTTCACTCATATCAATTTCCTTTCCCTCAATTCTTTCCCATTCAAAGCACTGAATCAATGATCCCAAAGTCAGCCCCACCATTCGTTGAGCTAGATTGGCCCCTGGACACGCCCTCCTCCCCAACCCAAACGGCAAGAGCTTCTGAGAATGCTCTATTTTCTCACTATTACCATCAAATCTCTCAGGCTTAAAGCTTGTTGGATCATCCCATACGTTCGGGTCTCGATGGATGGCCCATGCGTTCACCAACACGATTGTGCCACTTGGCACGTCATATCCTCCGATGCTGCAATCAGTGGATGGCATGTGTGGGACTAAAAGAGGCGCTGCAGGGTATAACCTAAGTGTCTCATATATTATACTTTGAAGGTAATGCAGTTTGAGAACATCTGATTCTTCAATCAGCTTTTCTTCACCAATTAAACTGTCTATTTCATCTCTAGCTTTCTTCAGCACTTGCGGGTGATTTAGCAAATTGGCCATTGCCCACTCCATTGTTACTGATGATGTATCAGTTCCTGCGAATAGGATCACCTGCACACCACACAGCAATATTCTTAATTTCATCATACTTACAAAAAAGTATTGATCAGAGTAGAAAGACTGAAACTAACCATTATGAACCCCTTGATAATTTCATCAGTGTAGTAAAGAGGATCAGATTCTTGCATGGAAAGGAGATGATCAATCATACTATTATTCTTCAGTTTATTGCTTCGATGGTCGTCAACCAACTTTTGCAAGAATCCATCCAATCTTTTTCCAAGCTTTTTCAGCTTTCCTTCAAACCCTAAACCAAACCAGTTCAACACAGGCAAGTAATCTGCTGGATTTCCCGTTCCACTGTTCTTAGCTACCTCCACCATAAGCTCCCTAAACTCCCTGGCTTCTTCTTCATTCGTCACTTCATCCCCGTAGTACCGTTTTCCCGCCAACATCCTCATTATGTTGTTAAACGTTAAGTCGGAAAGCATGGATTTCAGCTCCACTTTGACAAAGTCCTGACGCGAATCAGTCGACAGTCTTAGCATCAACCGCCTGGTTTCGTCTTTCCGAACGTTTACGGAGGCGTTTAGGCGACCCGAGGAGAAGATTTCGGTGGCACCAATTCGACGTAAGTTGCGCCAATGATCACCGTAAGACGAGGAGACAAGTGTGGTGTAATTGTAGCCTAAGTGCTTGGCGATGATTAACTTGGGTCGGTTTGCGAAGATGATATCATTCTTGATCAAACATTCCTCGGCTGCGGTGGAGGACGACACCACGACCATGAGCCGGGAACCGAGTTTGAGAGAGAAGATCGGACCATATTTTTGGGAGAAAGTGTGGTGCAAACGATGGATGGGTGGTTTTAGGAGGTGAAGGTGGCCAACAATGGGGAGTGAAGGTGGGCTCGGGGGGAGGTTTTTACGGTGTCTTCTTGATTGAAGAAACAAGTGCAAACAAATGAAAAATATAAAAGAAAGAAAGGAGTAGAGAGTTATTGATTCTTCCATTCTTTTTGGCTTAACTTTCGATGGTTTTTCTTTTTATTGAAACCTAAAATGTTTATATACAGGGGCTTACATATAAGTGTCGTCCAAGAAATTAACTCTAGTTTCCAAATTTGACCTACTTTTCAACGGGTCAAAAGTCAGATTTTTCAAATGCCCTAAAAGGTTTGATTTTTTGGGGTCATACCATGTTTTGCATTAGTAAAACATTAGTTATCTAGAGGGGGAAATTAGAAATTTTGTTGGGAAATCAAGATGAGTTTATAAAATTTATTAATTTTTTAAAAGGAGTAAAATTATGCCTTTTTTTCATTTAATCAAAAATTAAAAAAGAATAAATTGAATTTTGTAATTTTAGAGAGGGGTCAAGGCTTCTGCCTGCCCCTTTTGGTTATGCTTCGATTATGAATATAATGCATGTACTTTAATTTGATGAATTTTAGTCTTTTTACTTTTAAACTGGTCAATTTTAGACCTATACCTTTTTGTTTTTGAAATTTTAGTCTTGACCAAACTGTAATGATTAAATTTATTTGGTTAAATTCTACTATTAGTATTGTATTATTCGTAAAATTGTATATTTAGAGCTAGTTTAGCATTGATTTTGAAAAGTGTTTTTGAAAAGTTTGATTTAAAAGTATTTAGTATTGCTGACAAAAAAAATAACTTTTAAGAACTAAAATGTTCAATTTAATCATAATATAGTAAACTAAAAAAAGCATTTAAATAATATTTAAATTGATATATTAAAATATTTCAATAAAATATAAAAATAATTTATTGTAACTCATTATTAATATTTTATATCTGAAATACAAATTTTGAATATTTTTAAGTAATTAATATTAATAATTTGTAAAATTTAATTTGAACATATAAATTATATTTGACCTTAATAGCACTTTTGAAAAATAATGCTAAACACACCCTTAGTCCATGTTCTCTAACTCGATCATTCTTAATATCTATAGTCTTTAAAATTTGAAATTTTAGTATTAATGGAAGCGTTAGTCGTTAAATCTATTAACTACTTTTTGAGTGTAACTTATGAAATAATAAGCTAATATTACATTACACATGCGATAATATGTTGGCCACATTAATTTTTGAAAATAACATAACTTAATGAATTTTATAACTACCATTTACTTAAGATTAAAATTTTAAAATTCTAAAAATATAGGAATTGAGGATAACCAAATTAACATATAAGGACCAATTTGTTTTGTTATGGTATTCGTCATTACCAACCCGCTACTTGGTTATTCGATTATGACCGACCCGATCCCCTTTACTCTAATAATGATAGCCTGCATAGTTCGCTTACATGAGCTCGCACATGGTGGGTTCGTATCATTATGCAAGTAAACCCAAACTTAGAGAACACCTATTAATGTTAGAATAGAGTATGTGTTGGCATGCATGTAGACCTATCTAGGACGTCACAACCAAGAACCATGTCATATAAATAGGGAAATTAGTTTTCTTGAAAGAGACACACAAAAACAATCGACATGTATATTTTTTTTCAATAAAACTAAAATGTAATTTAAAATATAATTAAAGAGTTTTGTGGCAGTAGAATAGATAGAAAAGTAAAGCATGGAATGGAGAGTTGGGTAGGAAGGTGATTAAGTTAAAATTAATAGAAGAAATGTGGTCAAACATGCCTCTCCCTTAACCTCCTACATGCCGTACGTCATTCATTGCACTTCCTTGAAATAATTGAGTTCCTCCGCTCGACTCCGTCTCCATTTGCGCTTCTTCTTTTTCATGGTTGAAATCTTTAAATTCATCATTCAAATTAAACTCATCCACTTACCAAAATATTACATTCTTGTTAGGGATAGAAAGAAAATTCAAATTCAACGGGTTTTGACTCAACCCGATTTATTAGAGTCGGATTTTTTTAAAAAATTGGATTCGGGACGAGTTGAGTTAGATGAAATTAAAAAAAATATTTGAGTTGGGATTGAGTTTGAGGTAAATCTGTCCTAGCTCAAGATATTTATAAAAATACCCCTAATATGTACATTAATATATATATTAACATTTTTCTTTCAATAAATAAATATATAAATAAAAATAAATATACTAAATTTTAAGTTCAAACTAAAAAATAATAATCATATTTGCTTCAAAATAATTAAATTAAATTCGGGTCGGGTTTGGTCGAGATGAAGTCCAATCTTTTATTAAATTTTGAGTTTGAGTTTTTTCTTAAGAGTTGAGGTTGAGTCGAGGTCAGAATGGATCGGTCAAATCTTGAGTCGAGGTGAGCAAAAATTTGCCCCACCTTGTTACCATCCCTAATTCTTGTTTAAGTTATATATATATAACATCTTGTTTAAGTTTGAGTTGAATATAAGTGATGAATTAAAATAAAATAAATTAGCTTTTCAATTCTAGGAAATTTTTGTTATCATCTAATTTTAAAAATTATATTTTAGTCACTAATATTTTTAAAATTATTTTTTTGTTATTCGATCGTTGATCGTTAAATGGCTAATGGTGGCATTTTTTAGTTGGTATAGGAATAATTTTGATTTTTAGTTTTTATACTTTCTATCAATTTTACCTTTATAATGTATAAAATTCAAAAATAATTTTAAAATAGAAAATTCAATGTAAAACTATTTTTAAAAAATAAAAATGTAAATAATATATTATCAAAATTATAAAAATATAGGAACTATATAAAATTTTAAAAATTATACAATTTAAAAAAAATAACGAAGTTACAATAAAGTTATAAAAATATTAAAAAAATCTAAAATGAATTCTTTCAATGGATTGAAAAAGTAGAGTGACATTTACATTTCCATCCATCATCCTAGTTTTAAGGGCTATTTATTTTACACTTTTAAAATTTTAAAGTTTTATATATTTTATTTTATTTTTCTTGGTCTATTTAAAATCACTTAAATTAGATAATAAACAAACTAAGGCGTCAAGCTTAAAAAGCTTAGTAAATACATTCAAATTTCATATCTTACCTTATTCACAATAGTGTTGATTTTCGTACAAACATATGATTGAGTTTCAATAATGCCGACTTCATACTGAATTCATAATAGGACTCAACTCTCAAGTATAATTCATTACACATTTTCGTGCCACTTATTGAAATGACTTGCATAGTTACCACTTATTGCTCAATCAGTGAGTGTTTGACTTATACTATATTGCCTTAAATTTCATTTCCGATCTATACTTATGAGCTTAAGAGCTTATAATTCTAACTTTTTTTTTTTTTTAAATTATACATATCAAATTAACATATTATCATATCAACTTCATAACCTTTTGTAACTTAAATAAGATGAGATTTGGATATTCGATATTTCAATCGATTACACCACATGCATATATTGTACTAACTGTTTATCCAACCTAACACACCAAACATATAAGGGCTAAAGTTGCATCGAGGTGTTTTGCCATAAGGCATCATATCTCCATTCATAACATATCTTTATTAAAATCACGCGCACATTAATTTTTATGTCATGCCAATTATATCTTAATTGATCTACTAAGCTCAAAAGGGCAATTCTCGTATTAATCATTCAAATATTTACATGGTTCACATATAGCATAAATCATGCTTCATACATTTGATCACCACGTATCACAAATCACATATGGATGCTCCTTGAGAAATCTTTCTTTTCTTTATTACAATTTCACACATTCACTTATTTACTAGGCGACAGTATCAACGTTTCACATACTTTATTGTCAATTACCTCATATGTTTTCAAATATTAAAGAATCCAGTCACATTTACACTTTTATAACATATTCATCAAGAAAAATATTTTTCTCAACAATTAGTGTCATGTTCTATATGTTTAGTTCATTCATAATAAACATTTTTATTACCAACTCATATTTACAAAGTAGTTTAATATTACAGCTCTTCAAAACAGGGTTGTCTAGTCGTACATCAGTCATTAAATTATTTATATCTTAACTTGCAAAATTCGAAATTATAATTTTTTTATTATTTCTGAAATTAGATTCAATTATCTTCGTACCATAAAAGCTTGAAAATTTATATGAATGTACACTTGATAATATTTTCAGGCATAAGAAGAAAATTGTGAAAAAATTTTAAACACAAACCATGACTGCTGTCTCCAACCAACCTGTATGGCCTTAACTCATTTTCAACATTTAAGCCAATATCACTAATATTACCATTTTCTTTCTAATTATCATAACATGCCAACTTCCCATTCCAATACCAACTTAAATTTAACCATTTATTATACTAATTATTAAATCTAATAATAATATAATAATATTGAAAGAAAGTTAGCAAATCCAAGAGTACTTACCTCTTGGTTGTACTTAAGTTTAAAACTAAGCTTATTAACACCTTGAATCTTTCTAACCCGAAGTTATGGCTTATTGATCAAGTGTTCATTTATCTCAAAAATATCTCGAGTTCGAATTATTATTATAAAAAAAAAACACTATGAATCCTTTTGAACCCTAAGTTATGGCCTATTGATCAAGTATTCATATGCCCAAAAATATCTTGAGTTCAAATCATTGTAATAAAAAAAAAAAACATTTTAACTACCTTGGGAGCTCATCCTCTACGATTTCCCTTTTTCTCAACACTAAACATATAATAAAAATATTGTTACTCAAACTTTCATAAATTTCTCACAACAAAAATCTCAAATGACAAAGATGAGGAAGAAGGATACTTAATTTATTACCTTAATTAAAGCTTTCTCTCTTTAACCCATATTTTATCTCATTATACTATAGAAACCATAAGCTTCAATGGAGAGATTAAGGATGTAAACATGCTTAAAGGATACTTAATTTTTTACCTTAATTAAAGCTTTCTCTCTTTAACCCAAACTTTTTCTCACTATACTATAGGAACCCTAAACTTTAACGGAGAGATTGAGGATGTAAACATGCTTAGGAGGTGATTTTCTGAGCTGGGGCATAGCTAGTGATAGGTCTTGTCCCCCTCAACCAAACGGTATAATTTGCTTTTAAGCCTTCCAAAAAATAAACATTAAATCTAAGCATTTTAAGCGTTTAGTCAAATAGAAAATTTTGAATTTTGACCCTCTAAAAATAAATAATTTAATTTAAGTATTTTTTAACACAATAATTTTAACTTTGGCCCCAAAATTTTATAATTTTATCTCGATTCCCATAAAAAATTTTGTGTCGTCGCCCCTATTTCTAACTAATTTTAGTAATGAATCAAAGTTGAAAGTTATAAGGTTGATTTTGAGGGAAAATGCAAGAAAATGAAAAAGAGAGAACTCTCCCATTCAAAGTCAAAGTTGGTCAATGATTTAAGTTAACAGGCTTATTTTAGGAATGCTTCTCAAAAGCGTTTCTGGCAAAGAAAAAAAAACACATATTTAATGGAGAAGATGAAATTTTCAATTTATGAAAAATTACTTTTGGATCAATATTTAGTTTAGAAAAAGTATTTTTTTCCCTCAAAAAATAGCTTATTTAAGAATATTTTTGTCCCAACATACTTTTAAGAAATATTCTTAAATTGGCCCAAAATTAACTTACGTGATTCACATTTAATCACCATATTATAAATACATCCAAACATATAATATTTCTATCATAAATTTCACATACCAAAATGTCATTATATGAGAAATTCCCACTTTTGCGCCTTTTCTCTACCAACTATTCGTTCTCATCAAATGTAGCATTTTACATATCCAAACTCCATAAATCATAGTTGTACTCCCATATGATAAAAATTACATGGTAAAAATGAAAAATAACTACAATTTGATCCTTGTGCATTTCAATCTTTTCCAATTTGATCCCAAAATTATTTCTATCGTACTAATTCATGTTCCAAGTCATTCCCCTGCCAAATAATCATTTATAGCTCATATTTTCTCTAGTTTTTTTAAATTAGAGTTTAATCCTCGTACCTTTTAAATTTTCCGATTTAGTCATTTTTTTTCACATTTTCACATTCAAATTGTCTACCTTGATTTCCATTTTCAGAATCAAATTAATTCCTTCCAATTTCTCCCAATCTGACTCATTTTCTAATTTTCCTAAAAAAATCAGTGTACGATCTCAAAACAGTACCGAAAATTTTGGGTTAAAAAAAACAATAAGCAAAAATAAACGAACCATAAATGCTAAGATGAAGCTAATCCTTCAAATTACAAGCAGGAAATATATAATCTGATTTCAACCAATAACCGCTTTTGCCAAGCTATCAACTAAGCCATTAGCCTCTCTAAAAATCTCCAACCAATAAACAACCTCTAGCAGTTTCACGGATTTGTCCAAGCTCTTCAAATGATTTCCAAAGTCTCCATGGACAAGAATTCTCCTTATTACGCCAAGCAATCGCCATAGCCCTTAACTCAACTTTTACTAGGATTCTGACATTCAAGGGGGCAAGAAAATAGCCCCGACAGTTGTAATATTGTCATTGATTACTAAGGGTTTCATGGAGAAATCAGACAATTTGATAGCATTGTCAATGTTCTTCAATCCTTCTTTGAGTCTCATTGTTTCCTTCTTCAACCTCTCTTCCATGGAAGCCAAAGCCACTGCCACATCTACTAAGCACTCTAAGGAGAAGACAACATCATTTTCGTTTAAACCCATCTTCTTTGCTTAAATATCAGATGAATTCTTATGATGATGGGAATTCCTATTTCAAGTAGAGTTGAAAATTAAGTGATCCTATACCTGTAAGGATTTGGATATTGGTTTTCAAGCGTTATGATTAAAATAGTTCAACACTACCTAGAGATATTTAGAAGATATATAAAACAATTGTGGATATGAACAGTACTAACCTTTGATCATCAAAGCAATTACGGTCTGCTTCTAGTAGCCCCACTAAATTTAGCATACAGAGGACGAACACCACATATTGTAACAATCTTTGTAGAGCATCTGAACTGCAGACCTGCAAATGCTGTTATAATAGAAGAATAACCAGTATCTCTGGGTTCATCGTCATTCCAAATTTGCCAAACTCAACTGAAAATACAGCTGACAGCCACTGCCAAATTGGTTTGCCAATCAATCAAGAATCAGAATTCCTGATTAATACCTCACAATTTCAAAGCATAATATGGACCTTGAACAACTTGAAACCGGACTACTTATATAATGATAAAAAGGCATACAGATTTTGGCCTACACTTTAAATGCTTAGAAGTTCATAGAACAAAGAAAAAAAAACCAGAAGACAAGAAAAGCAGGCATTTTACATTCAACTAACAGTTGGTTTTAATCTTAAAAAGGAAAAGGAAAAAAATTCTATTTATGGAGGTGGATGTTGGTAAACAGATTGAACTTTAGATTCCAACAGAGAAACATATCTATCAAGAACTGAAATCACAGCTTCGAACTCAGTCACTTGCTGTTCTATTGCATCAATCTGTTGAACATATTCATCAAAGTTCCCACTCTTGTTCTTCAACTGTTCAACAAATACACTTAACCCAGAGGCCACATCCCCAAATCCTTTGTACTCTTGAGCCACTCTCAGATTCATCTTCTCCAATAGCTCCAAAACATTGTTAGTCCCCTGCACAAACAAAGGTTAAACAAAACCTGGATAGCCTTCAAAGGATTGAAAACTGGAGCGAGGTATCTGAATTATAATGAAGTATTTAGAGTTTTAGAGAGATTTGAAATGGGGATTTACGGAAACCTGGAGTTCTGATTTGACCATTGAAGAGAGGCTGGTGAAGAGATCGTTGAGCGACTCGGCAAGGTCGTCTTGGACTTCTGGCTCTTTGTCAGCCATGGCAGGCTTGGACTGGAACCAAGTAGTTTTTGCGTTAGGTTTCTCCAACGATGAGATTTAATATTAAGCAAGCATGTACAATGAATGGCCTTCTAAGGAAAACCTCAAAACAATATGGGCCTTCCGATGAGACAGCAACTCATCTCAACCATTGAAAACCAAGTAAAAATGTCGAAATGGGTTTATTATTTATTGTCAATATAACAATTCTTCTTTCTTTATTTCATACAAATCCAATAACCTAATTTTCCATCCTAACTAATTGCTATCATTTATGAAAGGCTAAATTATTAAAATAGTCATTTTATTTATTTTAAATTACATTTTAATTATTTACGTTTAAAATGTTATGTTTTAATTATTTACATTAACGTGTTGTAATATTTTAGTCACTGAGCCATTAATTGTCATTAATGGTGTAACGGTAAGCTTACATAACACGTTAAATCATCATTTAAAACAAAATTTTTAGGTTAAATTATATATATGGTCATCATATTTTTTCGTTTTGAGTAATTTTTTTTTATATTCTTTTGAACTTTCTTTGTTTTTCTTTATTTTCCATTCTCTTTGTTTCTCCTTCGCTTTTCCTCCTTTCTTCATCACTTTTAACTTAGTTTTTCTATGTTTTCTATTTGTTAAAACTAGTCCCTATATTTTTTTTATTTTTTAATAATTTAATTTTTTTCTTTTATTTCTTTATTTTCCTTTTCTTCTTCCCATCTAGTTTTAACAAATGGAAAATATAGAAAAACTACATTAAAAGAGATGGAGAAGGGAGGAAAACAGAGGAATAAGCAGAAGAGAATGAAAAATAAAGGAAAGATAAAAGAAAATTAAATTAAATTGTTCAAAACAAAAAAATATGAGACCAATTGTATAATTTAACCTTTTTTTTTTTTGAAATGATGATTTAACTTGCCATGTCAGCTTACCGTTACACCGTTAACGAAAATTAACGACTTAATGACTAAAATGTTACAACATGTTAACGTCAGTGACTAAAACATAACATTTCAAACAATGTGACTAAAATGTAACTTTGAGGTAAACAAAAGCGACTATTTTGATAATTTATCCGAAATGTTAATATTTTATGTAATGCCCCAATTAGTTTATTGTTGTTTTTCTAAAATTTAATATAAATGTGTATTTGCTTTAGTGGTTAAGTGTTTTGGGTGTGTGTATAAGGTCTTGGGTTCAAGTATCACATTTGAAAAATTTTGTTATTTTTGATCCAAGCCTTATTCCTTTTGGGTGGACTTATGTAGTATCGTTTGTAAACTCATATTAGAATGAGCTTGCTGATCCTTGTATGAGCATTGAGGCAGTTGAGAGTTAGTGGTCGGTTACTAGTGGAATAATGTGGGGGTTGAGATATTGTAGGCATTAATTTAAATTTTTATTTTAATTTCTCAATTTTTTCCCCTCTCTCTGGCGTTTTCTTCTCTGTTCCTCTATCAACTTCTTTTCTTTTCTTTTCTGATTTCGGTCTTATTTCTTTCCTTTGATTTTCAGTCCCTTCGCGTGCTTTGTAGGTAAGATTACGCTGTGGGTTGAGGGAGTTGTTGTGTAATACTTTAGTTTCTATGGGTGTTTTGGGCTGATTTGTTATACCGTTTTGATAGGTGTTTCTCAGAGAATTCGAGACCCTTCAGTTGTGTAGTGAATTTTTGAGGCTGCTATTGTCAATGGTAAGTTTTTGAATTGTTTAAGTATGAATTTCTGTTGTGATTTTGGGTTTGGTTGCGTTGTGCTTAAAGGGGGTCTCGTTTGGAATTGTGAACTCATTTTGATTGTGGACGTTTTGTGATAATTTTAGGTTTTATTCATTTCGGGGGTGTGATTGCTTTGAAAACGAACCAGGTATGTACTTTTAACACGAAAAATTGAGCTTCGGTGAAAGCCAAAATTGGAGTTTGTTAATGCCACACGGGCGTGTGGCCGACTATGTGGTTGATCGTGTGCTAGACACTGCCTTGTGAATGACACGATTGTGTGATGATGTGAGTGTGGCCGTTTGGGCCACACGGGCTAGGCCAGATGGGGCGTGTTTGTTTTGGGCCAGGCTGTGTGGGCCACACAGGCAAGGCCAACTTGCGCGTGTGGGCCAACACAGGCATGTGGGTGTGACTGACTGTTCTGTTTGAGTATATATATGTTATCTATATACGAACATGTTAAGCATGTTAATTCTGTATTCTATATCTGTGTTTGGGGTGGGTTTTACATATGTAGAGGAAGTAATCTGTACGGCAACCTTTCATCTATATTTTGGCAGCTTGACTGCATATTATTCTATCATGTGCTGCATCGACACTATATGGTGTGTTGGGATAGGTGGGTGTTTTTAACCCCACGTGGTGTGATTGGATGGTCAAAGATGATGTGTAGCAAATAGGGGTAGGATTCTGTATATCTGCTCTGCTTATCTGATTCTGTTATCTGTATCTGTCATGAACTTATTTCCTAATCTGTATCTGACTGTATGTGAAATTCTGTGTATGTTACATGACTATTTATGTTGGGTTACACACTGAGTTTACGAAAACTCACAGTTGTTTGTCTATTCTGTTTAGGTAATCCAAAGACATAAGCGGGTTGGTGCAACGGAGGCTTAGCGGTGACCACTTGATGAGAAACTATTTCCATTTTTATTATTTAATGGTTTTACTGAAATTTCCAGCTTTCGTGAGAGTTTTGTAATTTTTGGACTCTTCGAACTTTTTGGACTTTTTGGTTTAAATTTTTGGTCTGGTTGCGTTATGATTTCTAAACTGCGACGACTTGACAAAATATCGATTTTATGTGAGCAAAGATTATTTTTGAAAACACGAGCGTGGTTTTGTTTTAAACGGTTTTTCAACTTCCGCTGCGAAATGATTTGGTTACATTAAAGGATAACATGTAATAGTCAGTAATAAATTTATAAATGAATACGTTTTATTAAACTTGGATGTTTTATCGAAGGATCATTAATTTCAAAACCCTTCTTCGTGACACTCTTGGATTCGACCATAACGTCTAGGCCGGGTTTAGGGTGTTACATTTTAAAAATCTAAAGATATTTTTGTAACGACCTAATTTTCAGTGGTGTCGGAAATGGTGATTTGAGATCACTAAATCCGACAAATAAGATTGAACAAGATAGTAATTTAATATTTATGAGTCAAGTAAGGATTTAGAAGAATTTTTGAAATGGTGAAATTAGTGAATTAAAAGAATTTATTAGGTCAAACGGGTCAAAAACGAGGTATCGAGACCTCAAAATTGAAAATCGAGCTATAAATATTTTTATAAATATTTATGGAGTGTCATTGAGTTAGTATTAAATTTTTGTTAGAAAATTTTAACGTTTGGATAGCTAATTAATTAAAAAGGACTAAATTGAAAATAGTGCAAAATTTGTTAAATTGTGAGTAAATAGCTTAAGTATTTAAAAAGATGGATTTAAAGAGCAATTAGACCCAAAGGTTAATGGCTGGACGGTTTGGGTATGAAATAAGCAAGAAAACAATGTGAACAAGGGGCAAAATTGGAAATAGCATAAAAGTTAATAGTTAAATAATGATGTAATTGAAAAATCTAGACATTTCTTCATATTTTCTCAGCCAAAACGCCATATAAGGTCTGAAGAAAGCTGGTTTTTCATATTTTTATATCATGTGAGTTTAATTCTTGCTTTTTCTCGATAATTTTTATGTTTTTATGACTTTTACAATTAGGTCCACTTATAGAATTCATTAGTTTTTTATTTTATGGGTGAAATTGGAAGTTACCCTGGATGGATAAGGGAATTTTATGATGAATTATTATGAAATTTAAGTCCTAATTTTATATTAAGGTGGTTTTATTAAGTGATTTTGATAGGAAATGATATTTAGGACCTAATTATGAAAAAGTTGTGAATTGAAGGTTGCTGTTGAAATTCAGAATATAAAAGGTTTTGAAATAGTTTATAATGATAAAATAAAGTGTTAATTGAGAAAAATTAGTTCAATTGATGGGTGAATTGAGCAGGGACTAAATTGTGAAAACTGTAAATTTTGGGGTAAAAGTGAAATTTTGAAAATTGAACAGCATAAATTGTGAAGTGAAATAGAAATCAAATAAATGCTAATGAGTAGAAATATTTTATACTATAGATCAAGAATCCAAAGAAGAACGAGGAAAAGAAAAAGTTACGGAATAGTCCCTAAATTTCAATATCTTCTACAAATTAGCCGGGTAAGTTCATATGGTTGAATTTAGATGTTTATTTGTGAATGATTGAAGTATATAATGTGTTATTATATACGAATTTGTTGTGGGATTGTGTAGATTTTGTTAATGAAAGAATAAATGTGGAAATGCAAATTAGGAAAACGCAGGATTGAGTACGGTTCGTATCGTGACGTGTGATGAATTGATGGATAAGACCATGGTTGTTCCATGGCAAAGTGTGAAATGTAGGTATGGTATCATCCATACTGAGTTGTGAAATGTAGGTATGGTATTATTCATACTGAGTTGTGAAATGTAGGTATGGTATTATCCATACTAAGCTGTGAAATGTAGGTATGGTATTATCAAATCCATACTGAGTTAAGAAATGTAGGTATGGCATTTCCCATATCGAGTTGAAAAATGTAGGTATGGTATTTTAATGAGGAAAACCATACTGAGTTGTGAATCATGGCATTGAGCAACGACGTACTCAATTTCGTAAGCCGTTTCCTAATTTGATTATAAGAAATAAAAGAGAAGTGATCCAAATGAAAGAGATTAAGTAGTTGTTACTGTTGAGCTCAACTATGTGAATTATTATTACAATGGTTGTGAATCGCAGGAAACTTTAGTAAATGTTTTGGTATTGTTTGGAAATATTATGTTTGGTAAGCATTACTTTTAAACCTATGAACTTACTAAGCTTCAATAAGCTTACTTGTGTGTGTTTGATATTTTTATGTAGATTGAATTGAAGTGAAGTTGGTAGATCGGATCAACACAACAAAGCACACTATCCAGATCAATTCCGGTAGCTTTTGTTTTATGTTTGAAGATTTATATGGCATGTATAGAGTTTAAATGAAATGAAGTAAAGATGTTATAAACTAGTTAACAACATTTTGTACTAAAACAATTTTTAGTTAGTAGCAGTAGTTTGAGTTTGAAAATTTACCATAAATCATGAAAATCTAATTAGAGGTTGAATAAAATATGAAATTAAATCTTATTGAATCTAGTTTCACATAGAAGAAACGGTGTAAGCAAAAGGTTTTCATATCAGGAGATATTTGAATTTTTGTGAGACAAGGTCAGAGTGATTTTGAACTCCCCTGTTCTGATTTGTAAAAATCATTAAAAATTTTAAAAAATTAATTAGGAGTCATACTATATATGTATGGATTCCTTATTGAGTCTATTTTTAAGAGAAATAAACGGCTTGGTTATTTAAATTCTGTACATGGAGAAATTTGGTTCGTAGTGCACAGGGGTCAGAGCAGCCGAACCCTGAAACAGGGGAGACTTCAACTAATAAACTGTACTAATTTGCCCAACCAAAAATTCTAGA
Source organism: Gossypium arboreum (assembly GCF_025698485.1). Taxonomy (NCBI): domain Eukaryota; kingdom Viridiplantae; phylum Streptophyta; class Magnoliopsida; order Malvales; family Malvaceae; genus Gossypium; species Gossypium arboreum. Next base: position 13,252,437 of record NC_069081.1, read on the forward strand.
AAAAAATTAGTAAGTAGATATATGAGCCTAGATTTTGGGAAAATTTACGGATTTGGATTTCGAGTTTTTTAACTCGAGATATGATTTTTTTTGCGTCTGTAATGCAGTTGGACAGCTTGTTTGGAAAGTGTGATATAAATTGTTTGAATTTGTTTAAGTACTCAAATAGGTTTAGTAATGCCTCGTGCTCGACTCCGGCGATGGTCTCGGGTAAAGGGGGCATTACAATTTTGATATAACCTTAGAAATTTTGGTAAATTCTTAAAAATATTGGTATGCCAAAATGTTTTAGTTGATTAAGTTTGGGCATTAACGAAATCATTAGAAATTTTGGTATAACCTTACAAATTTTGGCTAGACTTCAGCAATTTTGGTAAATCTTAGATATTTTTGTATAACCTTAAACACAAAATATTGAGTTGATGGAGTCTAAGATACTAGGAAAATTTTTAAAAATTTTTTAAAATTTTGATATAACCTTAAAAATTTTAGTAACACTTTTGGAGATTTATACATCATTAAAAATTTTGGTAAAACTTTATATATTTTGATATAACTTCATGAATATTGATAAATATTTTGGTATGCACAAATATAAGTTATTCAAGTCCATCTTTAAAGATTTTAGTAAACTGTTGGGTCTAAAATAACTCACATATATTTAAAATTTTACAAGTTGCTTTAATACATTTAATTTAAACTTTATATTTAATAATTATTCTCTTGTCGATTAAGTTTTAATTTGATTAGCATAGGTATTGTTGTCAATACAGGAGGACGTGGGTTCAAATATGTTGAACTACAATATCCTCCTATTTATGGGTTAGGAAGAGGCTATATGTCGAAAAATTAAATATGATTAGAACATATAATAAGATTGATAAAAAAAAAATATTGTCTTTGTAATCAAATGTAAAGCACCAAACTTCTCGGAGTGATGTATGATGATGCTCACATTTTACAAGTCTAAGATTTACCATATTTATAATTTTGCAACTTTGATTGCAAGCCTCCACAAGATGATTATTGCATACAGTGCAATGAAATATAAAATTACATTCACTTCCCTAAAAATCTAACATTTTTATACAGTTGAAAAGAGGAGAAGTTGATCTAATTAAATGGCTTGAGAAACCGAAGCCTGGGTTGGATGATTCTATAACTCGGGTTCTCTTTAGGGGCTCATGCTCATTGATTCTTCTTCAACAAAGATATGGCATTGCCATACACGAGCACCATATTTGAAAACACAGAAAGGACAATCATGACAATAGCTAACATCCTGTCCTCCTTTCTCGATATAACATGGCGATCCCTGAAACCGGATGGAGTATGATTTGATGGAAACCAAACAATAATGGTAACATCGACTTTAAAACCAAAGATGATGAACTGAATGGAATTGAAAACCTCACCTAAGCGTTACAGCGGCGGGAAAAATGAATCCAAGGCAAACTGCAGCGGTTGCTCCAGTGAATTGGAAAGCAACCCAGATGCTGGGTATGAAATTTGCACCCAAGAAGATAAGTATCAAGAGTCCGGAAGTAATAAAAGCAAACCTCGTGGTAGACTGGGGTAAAGGGCTCGCGGAAGGGAAGAAGAGGCCATCTATGTTGATTCTAAGTGGATAAAAGACGATGGGAAATACAAGCATGAGGTGAGCAGCATAGCTCACACGGACAGCATCATTAAGTAGGTAGCTATAGGGAATGCCTAGGTCAGTATCGAAGTTGGCAAGCACATCACCCAATGTTGCATCACCGAATAGAAGGAATCCGAAGAAACTTGTCAATATGTAAACAATTGAGCATGAAGCGAGAGAAGTTCGAACAACTGCTCCTATCTGGTTTTTGTCTTTGAGTTCATTGGCTATATTGTGAACTGAAAATTGTTCAAAACATATGAATCTTAAGTATTCTGATTAACCTGCACTGAAGTCCAGATGAAAAACAAGTTACTTTAATCAAGCCGCATACCATTGTAGTGGCAGATAAATGCGGTGACTAGAACAGGGAATACAGTGAAGAGTTTCCAGAATGAGGTCAAATCAGTGACATCCGGTAGCAATCTCGGCATCACTACAGTTCCGCTAATCAACTTGAAAATTGCGATGGCCAGAATAATGACAAGAAACGCAACAGCAAGAGCAACTGACAATGCCGACGAAAATCTTAAGGAGTCTGAAATATGAGAATGCACAACAGCAAGTTAGTGACATGCAATAAAAGCTATAGAATTCAAAGACAGGATGTTTGAGTTTGGATTTAATAAGTAAAAGAGCACTGCTGATTCTCCGAGATAATCGAAATAAAAACACTTATAGGATTTGTAAATTCCATCTATGATAAATGAACGAATGTTCTTCGTAGAGCTGCTCTAAAATACCAAAATAGTTATACATCTAATATGTTTACCGATTAACTTGGGTGCTTTCTACTTTAATTGTGTCGATATTCTAAGTGCTAATATCTCTTAAGAACAAGCAAGACAGATAAAATTCAGCAAACATTAGCACAACAAGACCACTAACCAATGCGTTTAAAACATGGCAAAGGAGAGAATATGCCGATTGTTGAGATGAGAAGAACAAAGGTACGCCCGTTCCACCAATGTTGCCCGAACCAACCTTCAAGGACACCAGCATGGTGAACTCCACTTGATGATGTTCCAGAAAGCACATCACCTTCAAGAAACAATTTATGAATTATAATAATTTTATAGCTCAATTGAATGTAAAAGAACAACCAGATATGCAATTTTAAGTTGAATGAAATGAAACCATACCAATAATAATCATGTACACAATGAGAACTCCAATGTTGTTGACTAAAACACAGATTTGCAACATGATTTTTCCATACTTTCCAAATGCATCCCCCATAAGACCTCCATAAGAAGTTGTTTTTCCAGCCTTACTAAACCTTATCAAGAACTCAATAGAGGCATCAGTTAAGAAGGCCATAAAGATGATAAGAGCAACACCAAGAATCAGTCCCAGGACTTTCATTGTAGCGGGCAAGGCCATGATCCCTGCACCAACAATTGTTGTTGACAAGTTAAACACTGCCCCAATAAAAGAGGCTCCATTAAATTCATCATGACCAGCATCTTCATCTTGTTCTTTGGGTATCAAGGGAGCTTTCTCATCAGCAACATGTTTGCTCCTCCCTGAACCCTTCTCTTTATTTGGTGTTATATCCCCAACTGTCATCTTCAAAATCACCAAAAACGCTCCAAGAATCTGATTCGCACAAAAAAGACAAAAGCTTTAGGTGCCAAAACATTAATTCCCTGGATAATTTTTTTTTTTTTTAAAATTTCATTAATAGTCCTAGCCTCTAAAAAATCTAAACTTTGCACCCTTTTGAGGTTGAAAAAAAGAGAAGATTTCTCTTCTGCACCTAAAGATATACCTTTTCCAAATATATTAATACAAAATTCCAGCCAACAAAAGCTTAAAAACCCAATTTATATTTCCTTGAATTAAATCGAAGATAACCCCAAAAAAGGAAGATCAAAATTTCACCAGACACAGAATCTAAAATTAGAATCTAGTACTAATAATAGAATGATTTGGGATATTTTAATTCAAGGAAGCACGATAGAAGGATGGTGCATGTTATCAAGTTTCCGCCGTTGTGCATTAGCAATTGTAATGGCTGAGCTCTTTCTCCCGTTCTTTGACTTTCTTGCTACTTATGCAAGGATCCTGTTTCTGCCATTGGGAAACCCTTCAGCCGCTTGACCTTTCCATGCAAATTTGAAGGGAGAAAACATAAACAAATTCGACTGGCGAGTTTACTTAGCTAAATTTTAATATCTTAATTACGGATGGTAATCGAGTAAGGCATGAGGAAGATCGGTTCATGATTCATCTACTTCCATCCAAGTTTGCATGAAAATTTTCATTTTATTTTTGGGAAGTGTGACCCTTTGGCCAATACGTTATTATAACTTCAACCTCTTCATTTTTATTTTTTAATAGTCAATTGATAATTAGTAATTAATATAATTATGTTATATTGCTATATAACTATACTATTTATAAAATTTTATGGGTTCATATATAAAGATGTTCATTATTTAAATTATTATTTAAAGTTAAAGTAATATAATCCACACAATGTGCTTTTATATATATTAGCTTTTGGTAACACGTAAGCTATACCTGAATACATGTGTTTATATTTTTATTATTTAATAAAATATTTTTATTTCTTATAATTGAATACATTTAAATAAAGATAAAAGAACAACACTATTTTGAAATTTTATGTAAATATTTTAAAATTTTAATTCTAATAAATAAAAATTATTTAGAGAATGATTAGAGTGTGATTTAATTTGCAAGTTTACAATAATAATAGATAAAATAAATTATGATTTTAAGGTATAAAATTATCAAATTAACTATTAATTTTAAATTTAATGTTTAAACATTAGTTTCAATTTTTTTTTAGTTTTAACATTAAAAATATTTTTAATAATTTATATTTTAATTTTTTCTATTTAAGACCAAAAGTTGTTAGTAATTAAAAGAAAATTCAAATTGTATTGAATATAATCAAATTCAACTTTATAAATCATGTTGATAATATCTAATTAGAATGAGATCATAATAATATATATTCCAATTTTATAATAATTTATTTTTGTAAGTGACAATTGATATTAAACCATCTAATTGTAATAAAAAATAATATGAAATAAATTAAAGAAAATATAAAAAAAACCCTCCAACTCCTTAAAATAATTAAAATAAAAATATATTTAAATAAATTTAAGAAATCCAGGTTCCTAAAATTAAAAATAACTTTTTAATCATTATTTTAGTACTCTATAAAATACTTGTAACTTATCACTACTAATTTGGGTATGAAATTAGTTACTAATAATTTGATTTGACTAAAATTACAATGTGTGTCTAATTCACGATGCAAAGTATAAAATCAAAAGTACAAACAAGTATTATCATTCATATTTGTGGAGTTGCACGAATAATGCAGATTTTTTAGATGTTATTGTTTGCAAATGCTTAAATGATCAATTTTATTTATAATGGTAAATCGTAATTATAATTTATGTATAATTATAACATTAATTAATTCAAAAGAATATCTAATAATAATTAATTAAAATACTCCATTGTGTAGTTCAAGTGAATAAAATTTTATTAACCAAATAAATATAAAAATATTATTGATGTGATATTATTAATGATATATCTTAATTTTAATTGATATATAACTATATCATTAATTAAATAGTAATTAATTTTAAAAATATCTAATAATAATTAATTAATATACTCAAGTGTATAGTTGGAATGAATAAAATTCTATTATTAAAAAATAAAACTTATTTTTAATGTCAATTCAAGAATATAATGAACAATGAAAGGTATTCTTATTGATTCAAAATTTTTACTAAACTAATGTTTTTATATTATTTATTGATTATATATTATAAATTATAGATATTTTATATCTATATACTCCAACCTAAAGGTATTTATAGGTCGGTCGGGTTGAGGTTGTACTTAAGCATAATATTAACATATTTTATACTTGTCTAAGTTCAGCTTGATCCAATTCATGAGCCTAAAATTTTACTCAAACTCACTCATATTTGTTAATGACTAACCCAAGTTTATTTTAGGTTCATATATATATTTTTAAAAATATTATATTATTTTAATTTAAAATTAATATTTTTATTTATTAAATTTTATTCATATGCAACTTTAAATTTTTGTAAATATTTATATTGTAGTATGATGTATCACTATAAATTTAAATTTATGCGTTATAAATCACATAATATATAAAAATAACATAGTATAATATATTACAAAAATAGAAATAGATCGGTCAGTCAAAGTTAAGTCGAAGTCGAGCTCAAACTTTAAATATTTAAGCTCAAGCTTAACTCATTTTTAGTGACCTTATTTTTTTTTTCAAGCTCATTTTTAATCTTAATATCTATTGTTCAAATCAAATTTGAACGAGTAATTTTTTTAAAATAATAATTTGTTTTGGGTAATTTTTGTTTGAGTTGATTGTCAATTTTTCTGAGAACTACTAACTTTATCTGTTTTATTTTAAGGATCATAACTTGTGGGAAATTTTACTTGTAATTTTCTTTTGGGTAATTTTCTCTTTCTAATAAGTTGCATATAATCCAAAGTTCACTTTTCACAATCCTATTATCTTTTGTATTTTTTATTTGATATACTCCTAATTTCTTCTTCTTTGTTTTCTTATCTATTTTTATATAATTTATTATCTTTGTCCTCATTAGCAATAAGAGAAATATAAATTGATACTAGATGAATTTTCAATTGAAAGTACAAGACTTTTCTCTTCAATTACAATAATTATTAGCAAGTAGCGTCCATAACATCATTTTCTTGCAACATTTTGGAATCATCAATAATTTTTTAAATCCATTTTAATTTATATCTTATTCATGTCGTCAATAATAACTATTTAATTAATCACGATAACAATTTCAAACTCATTTAAACTCAAATCCTAGAACAAATAATACAAATTTTCATGGGGATTTGCTACTTGATATGTTGTTTTTTTACTCTAGGTGTGTGTTTTTTGAAATGAATTTTGCTTGCTTGTTTATGTGGGGGCTATCTTGTTGTTGCATGGATTAGAATCTTGGCGAGTTTACTTTTGTTGACAACCATGGGAAATCTCTACTTGATTTATGGTATTGGAGCCAAATTTTCGACAAGGAGTGTTTATTGTTGACAGCCATTGGAAGTCTCTTCTAGTCGGGTATCTTGTGATTGTTTTCTTTAATTTCCGATTAATTTGGCTAGTGCGATTCAAGTGAGCTATGAACATCATTCGCTAGAGAGCTATTTGCTTATTGTCAAGTCTTGACTTTTTACCAGCTTCTCTTGTGGCTGATTTTTCAATGATTTGTTGAGTACGCATTTGAGTTTCTTGCACCAAATTTTTTTTCGTGTTTCTTGATTTTATTGAAGCAAAGTTTGAGTGCTTAATTTATTTTTTGTTGGTGTATTTTGTATTTTACTATCATGTTTAGGTGTGTGTCCTAAGTTCATTTTAGTTGTGTTTTTTTTTTTTTTGGGGTACTCGGGGTTCGTGTTAAAGCACTTGTGGATGTCAATGTTGTATTATTTTTGGCCTTTTTTACTCGTTTGGGTTTTAATATAATTATCCCCAAGCAAAAAAATAATAATAATACAAATCTTTACTGCATTAACATTAATCAGCTTTTGGGTCTACCAAGTGTGAGCTCGTTTTGAATCAAAAAAATTTTCACAAAAATTACCAATTAGATAATTTCGCAATTGCTCTAAACTTTTGGGTCAAGTTATAAATAAGAAAAATATCTCTAGAAAGTTTGTAAATTAATTTCTTCAAAAATTTAATTTAATACTTATTTTAATATTAAAATGATTATCTTAAAACTAAATCTTGTTAAATTAATAAAATATTTATCTTGATAAGTATTATATTAATTTAATATTGAAGTGATTAAGTTTAATCATAATTGAACTCTCTAAACTCTTCCTATATAAAGGGAATCTTGTGTTATTATTTTATACACACTTGAATTTAAGAAAAGTTGTAAAGAGAAAATGTAATATTAAATCTATTAAAATAATATTATTTTTAAAATAGTTAATCTAAAATCAAATTCTCTGGTAAAGTTCCATTAGGAGTGTAATTTTTTTACTGCTCATCCACCGAAGATTCATCGCCATCGACCATTTTTTGACCATCGGAATGCCGCCGTCGCAACCGCCGGCACCCCAAGCTAGTTTGGTTTCTACCAGTTCGGTCTGGTCCAGTCACCGATTGGATCGACGGCCTGATTTTACATACCGGGCCCGCTTTGACCAGTTTTTGGCTTTTGGTCTCAGTTTTGGGCTCTCAAGCCCAATTTACTATTTCAGGTCCAATTTCAAGTTTAAATACCCATTGGGCCAATTTTCTGACTTGAAAGTTAATTTCTAAAATATTATATTAATTTTAATTAATTTAGTTAATTTAATTTTATTAGATCAAAATTAATTTTTCCAAAAATCACTTAGATTTTCAAAATTAATTTTTTAAGAAAATTCTTTAATCAAATTTTTTAGTTGAACAATTCTTAAGACTGTCTAATTTAATTCCACATTGAATAAATCGACTCTATGAAATTATTTCCAAAATTATAGAATTTCCTTCTTATTCATAAGCAGTCCGATTGAGCTTTTGTTGAGTTAGCAGTGGGACTAATCGGGTATATACAATTAGGCACTAGTAATTGCAATTATGTCCAAAAATATTGTTCTAAGAATTCGTAATTACTTAATCATGGAGTCAATCCACAAGAAGTACCACAATTGAAAACTCTTTATTGTATACTCTTTGCGAAAGTAATTCATCCAACTACTTTGTCCAATGACTTCATCATCTGTGGATTACCCTCACATGATATCTTTGATTCATTTAAGTTAAATCCGTTCACTCAATACAATCTTATTTTATCTCATTGTCATCATTGTGTCTTCTTAATGATTAATATGATCACTGGCAACAAATGACAGTGATAAATTACTCGTTCGAGAACAAGTAACCCTTGGCCACGTTCCATATTTATCAATCCACACAATTTCAATGAGAGGATATCGTTAACTCTTTAATTGAGCTATGAATTTCACTATTGTTAGTAAAGTCATGTCATACACAAGTCATGTACCCAATATTCTGGCTATCGACTCAATCATTTTTAGAGCATAAGTCTTCACTTATACTTAAGCACATGAGTTACATATGCATGATCAGTGACTAACTTAGGATTTAGGTAAATCACACCATGAATGGCACAAGTGAATTAATTTAGAAATTGATTCAGAATTAATTTATTTTGGTCCAGTCTAATGTATCATTCTACCAATAAATACATCTATGTCTCTACCTATGGAGTCAACTGCTCCGATAGCCAAGATTAGTCATCTTTTCAATTAGAATTGTAGACAACATAATAATCTTTCTAAGTATTTGAATCAAATGCTCACTTTGATTCTTTTATAGGATTATGAACTCTCTTAGATTATCTACTAAAGTAAATTGTTTTTCTCGCAATGTAAACGTTCTTACAATGGCACTTATCATTTGTTTGAATTAGACAATCTATGAGCTAATATTTGCTTGTAACAATTTCTCTATGCATGCAAAATATGAAAGACAGAAATACATAATACATAATAATGAAATATGAAATTAACTTTATTTATTTATTCACCGTTCAGATAAATAGAAAACAATTACATGTTTACTATAATATGGGCACATTCCCCAACATTTATAGGAGATAATAAGGGGAAATGGTGCCATATTCTTTTCTTCTTGCAGGAGAGGTATACTTACATCTTCATGCACATTGTTGTTACCTTATCTGAAGTGCAACTAATCCATTGGTTTAGTGCTTTAGTAACATTGAAAGACTTCGAAAAATTGTCGAAATCACTCAAGATAAGCAAGTAGCCTGCAATTGTGTTGAGCTAGTGACTTTATTTTTGTACTCTTTGTTTTACTGCTTAGTCTTTTTTGGTTTCTTCTTTGATTTGGATTTTGGGCTCTATATTTAGACATTTTTCCTTTTCCTCGTAAAAAAATACTAACTATAAATGATAAATAGGAAAAGGTCGTTGAATGAGATAGAGCTAAATAGTAAACATATTGTGTGACATTTTCAACTATAGGATGAACATGTCTTACATTCTTTACTAATTTCCTCAACACGTTTTTTTTTCTCAACGGATGATTTGAGCTCGGTCACATCATGTGAAGATTCAAATAGAAGGGCTCATAAGTGGCCAATGATCCATTTCTATTTGCAAACATGATCCATTTTGGACTATTATGGAAGAATGGTTGGGCCCATTATGTGAAGCCCAATACTAAGATGAAACATTACTTTGGATTAACTATTTAGGCCCTATCACTTAGCCATTTAGTTTTTGGTTTCAAGGTTTCGTTGGTTTAATTTATTATCTTCCTGTAGTAATGTTTTGTGTTTTTAGGTGTCAAATGTGTCTTCAATTTATGCTTTGCATAATATTTAGTTTCCACAGCTTTTGTGTGTTTATATTATGTTTATGCCGTGTTACATGTTTGTTGTCTTTAGTGTGTCATGTGTCATGTTTATTATGTTTTAATTTCATAGCATGTATATTTCTATTTATATTGTGTTCGATTTTTAACTATAGTATCTTTGAGATGTATTGTTTGTGATTTTACAAATAAGCTAACGGTCTTTATTTATAGTATTTGTAGGTATATGGCCGGTCACAAAAGTGTTCTTATAACCATTCATGTTCCCATGCAAATTTATGCACACATGTTTACTTAGCCAACTAGATTTCATGCATTCATTCAAACAACAAGTGACCGTTTCAATTTTGCTCCCAAGTGCATTGTTCTTGCCAAATTCATGAATGGCTGAATTCATGTACCAAAACTCTTGAATGGACATTTTTTCAAGAGGGAATAATGTGAGTTTTGAAGCAAACATTGAATCTACAAGTTCATATATGGTAGGGGGAATTAAGGAAACCATTCGTGGATTCATATATTTCCTAAGTGCATACACATCCAAGGGAGATGTTTGACCTTTCATTCATTCATAAACACCAAGAAGATGTCAAGAGGGAATACATTGCAAGAGAAGATGGACATGACCATTTGGTCATATATGGAACCTAAAAATTTACATTCATGTCCATTTGTCTTCCTAGGATAGTCTACAAATAGTTTGCATTTTGTAACTTTGAAAGGTTAGAATCTCGATTTTAATAAAAAAATATATTTTGAGAGTTTATTCTTTTAAGTTTTGAAGAATGCCCTCGAACTTATCAAGACTTTGTTTTGTGGCGTTCAACCCTTTCGATCTTATCATTCCCCTTCTCATCTATATTCGGAGTGCGGTGATCAATTATATCGACTATTCCTAACTCTTTATAGTTAGCGGGTCTTAGTTTTCTATTTTTATACTTTTCGATTCCATAACAAATTTATAAAAAATGGGTCATGATCTACTATATTGTTGGTTCTTTTTTAGGTTCGTTATTATGTCGAAGTCTCATCTTTCCTTATAGTGTTATTTTAATTTTTTTCGTTTTAACTTGTTTTCATACTTGTTAGAAATGGTCAAGCAACAAAAGTGATCTTGTGATCATCTAATAAATATGAGCTCATATCACCAAAGGAGAACATCATTTGGTGACAGCATGTATATGATCTCTTAAAGCCACACCATCATAAAAAAGTATTATCATCTTCACCAACTATGGATTCATCAATTAAAGTTAACTTTATGGCTTTATCAACTCTGTCAATGGCTAAACTATCTAGTTCATCATACAAGTTTTTGATTCATAATGTTTACTTGATCTTATTGCTTTTTCATAAATTCTTAGAGATTGTAACATTACACTATTGAACCACAAAGTAGATAACTCATTTTCCTTATCAATAATTGCACTCATTAGGATATCCAAACTACCATTTTTCTTGGCATCTTTTCTCCACCTACATAAGATGTATTGAGAAAGTAAGGAAAATACTTCATTCTTTATGAAAACTGCCAAAACATGTCAACACAAAATGCCCATGAATTCAAATTTGTGGCAATTACAAACACCACAATTTTATGATACGTCAAAAGTTATCATATAAATTAGCTTTTCCTTGTTAATCTCATGTACCTTGTATACTTTTGAACCATCATTAACACCAACTTTGTTGGCAACATACTCTTGAGAATAAACCAACTCATTTTGAAATGTTCTAAATAATTTTTGAGTGTATATATGAGAGGTCTCAGCTTCCATAGGATATAATGTTTTAAAAACGGGTTTTGAGTTCATGGTCTTGAAAATTTTCTCTCATTCTCTAGTATATCGATCATTGATAGTTTCTTCAAATTTCTTAACAAACTTACTTACTGAAGTACTGGCTTTGACATAATTCTTGAAAATTTTATTCAGACTTTCACTTCATTGAATTGTTGACATTCCAGCACAAAAAGAGTTACATAAAAATGTCGGTACCCACTTTTGAAAAATAAAGTAAATTTGGTCTAACCATAAAATACCTTGTAAATTATATGTTTGAATAAGTCTCATCCATTTTCAAACTCATCAGGAGTAAGTGTATTATGAATGCAATTATTAAACTCCTTAAAACCAATATTCTAAATGTAAAACATCACTCAAAGTTTTCAGGAAATTTCTTCTCAATATTCCGAATGCAAAAATGGTGTATAGTAAGCAGCAAAACTGTTGCAATTGCATTTGTATTTGCAGAATCTTGATCTGTGGTGATTGTTTTTGGAGGACATCTATACATAGCTTCAAGCCAAGTTCTCAATAACTAAATAAATTTTTTCTTTGACTTCATCCATAATAAAAAGCACATCTAAATAAAATAGACTGATAACCCATTTTCCGTGTTCTTTCTTAGATATTAAAAGCATTGCTTTAGAACCTTCTCTAGTTTCATCCAATGCTACATGAATTCTATCTTATCTCTTAAAATGTTTATTTCCTCCACACCTTTTGAACAAACAAATTCTCGACAAATTATTACTTTATTAGTTCTGAATCTAAAAATAGAGTGCCAAAAGCTTTAACTCTTTCATAACTGTTATAATATTTTTGTGCTTCATCCAGTGACTCAAATTCTATGCCATTATATGGTTCTGGTTCTCAACAATTGATTGTTGGATACCATGCTCAAGCATATCTTCATGTTCAACACCTTGATTTTATTCAACTTCGATCAAACTCATCTGATCAAATACTATTGTATTCTCCATTTTAATCCTTAAAAGATAAAACAATTATTTAGTCATGGTTTGATAAATGAAAGCTAAAATAAACTATAAAGCTATAAGACATTAGCACATGTGGAAAAAAATTACATAAATTAAAATTTTCTCTTCCAAAATTATAAATAAAAGTTTCTTGATATTTTAAAGTTTCCAAAATCATACAGAGAATAAATTATATAAAATAGATAAGAAAACAAGAAGAAGGAATTAGGAGTATATCAAATCAATAATATAAAATAATAACAGTATTTGTAATGCCACAAATTTTGAGTGTTTAATTGCAGAATCCTATAAAAATTAAACTTATGTATTTGTGGTTTTGTGTTCTACTATTGTGTTTAAAGTTTGGAGTTCGAGTCGTGTCGTTAGAAGTTTTATTATTTTAAAACAACCCCTATCTGTGCATTACATAGTTAAATGTAATTTTGTGTAAACCTATATCAAGAATGAGTTTGTTGGTTCACTAGTTAAACATTTGCATTTTGTCTGGTCCTATGTTCGTGCCCCATTGTATACGTTAGGAAATATTTTGATTGTTATAGAAAAATTCATTGGTCTTTATGACAAAATATTTTAAATGTTTCTATTTTTTTTCTTTTCTTTTCCTCTTTACATTTTTCCTTCTTCATTCCCTTCTCTTTTTCCTCTTCTTTCGCTTGTTGTTTTTATATCGTTTGAGCGTGCTATTTTCGATCATTGGACTTGTCATTCAGATCTATTGTACGAGTCAGGTAAGTACATCTTTTATTATCTTAATTGTGTTAATTTGTTAAAAATTCTAAGAAACGACAGTGTTATATCGTTTATAGTTTGCGCTAATGGATAAATTCTCGTTGTTAAATGATGTTGGTTCTTTATTTTAGGAATAGGTGTTGGAAGTAACAAATCTCGACAAGTTAATTCGAGTAATTGTAGTTAATCTTTTGGTAAGTGTCGATTCCGTTGAAGGTTTTATGTTAAAGTTTTCGACATAAGTTTCTGTGTATAATTGTGCATCATTGTCATTAAATTCGGTTGATTAAAAAATTGGATGTTGTTTTAGGCTTCAGAGACTCTCTATGTTGTTATCGCTTCAAAATCTCTTCAGGTGCGTTTCGAAAACCCTTGTTTTTGTAAAATTTGGATGTCGAAAAATGTGGCTATCGATGCCACACGGTCATGTAGTAGGTTGTGTAGCTTACTGTTCATTGAATTTGAGCTATACGGGCAAGAGATACGGGCGTCTGTCCAAGCCGTGTGTGGCTATGTTAGTGCAGGGTTCACACGGGCAAGGACATGGGCATATGTCATGGGCATGTGTCTCACTGTTTATGATTTAAAATCACAAGGGCAGATGACATGGGCATGTGCCCAGGCCATGTGAGCCACACAGGCAAGGACATGGGTGTGTGTCTAGGTCGTATGACTCACTATTTACAATTTAAAACCACACAGGTAGACGACACGGGTGTGTGTCTAGCCGTGAGAACCACATGGGCAAGCATAAGGGCATGTGCCAGGTTGTGTGGCATATAGATAAGATCCAAACCTTATTTTTAAGACTGTGAGTGTTGTTTGATGCAAGTACTGACCTCCACAATGTATTGATAATCTGAATTTGATTATATGAGGATTATCTGATGCTCTGAGACTAAGATATGGATTGTACAAAAGTATGTGTACAGTGATAACTATTAACAATACTGATCTGTAATATCTATTTATGAAATGAATCGAAATGATTGAACACCTATTGTTGATATTTGTAATATGCATTTGCATGGGTTGGGATATTGTGAAGGAAGAAGTAATCTGCTCTGAACCAGTGGCTAAGCCACGATGTATATATATGAATTTAGCACTTTGTCGCATTTCGATCTAGCAACTAGCTTGCATCTCTGTAAACGTGTCGGATAGACACTTTATGGTGTGTAGGGTTGGTTGGGTATTAAACGCCCTTAATAGTATGTTGGGATGGATGAAGATAGTCTGTAGTAGATGGGGGTAGGAATAACTACATATATATATCTGATCTGTTTTGAATCTCAAACTGGAATTTCTTCTCTTATCTAACTGAATCTTGGGATTCGAGAAGTTATCTGACATATGTACTTCAATTGTATGAATGTCTTTAATGCATTGGGTTCACAACTCACTTCGTTGTTAATTGGATTTTAGATGGTTCCCAGACTTGCACGGGTTGGCGCTGAGGGAGCTCAGTCAATCTGATTATGGTTTCCTAAAACTTTCTATTAGTAATTGTTGTTTTCTCTGACACTATGATGTTTGGGAAGATTAAACAATTAGTTAATTACTGTGATAGTTATAAAGTGTTGAATGATTTCATTTTGATTGTGTTTATAAATGTTGTTTTCCTAATATCAGCAATATAACCTTCTGGACTTGGTCTGGATGTCTAGGCCAAGTTTAAGGTGTTACAGGATTGGAAAAGTGAACTTTGGAATATATGCAACTGATTAATAAAAAAGAAAAAAATACCCAAAAGAGAAATACAATAAGTAAAATTACCCAGAAGTTATGATCATTAAATAAAAAAGATAAAGTTACTAGTTCTAGAAAAAAAACTAACAATGAACTCAAACAAAAATTATCCAAAACAAATTATGATTTTTACCTAAAAAAAGAATTAATAGTAAATAATAGAAAATCAGCAATAGAAAAACGTAAATTAACCTCCAAAATCAAAGCATTAGATATGAAATGAATAAAAAAATTTGATTACTTGGGACATAGAAAAGAATTTAGGCTTCCAAATTTAGAGACGAGTTCAAACTTTTAAACCAAATTCTGATTTGGGGTTTAAGTGAAGAGATTAAAGGATACACGAAAGAAATATAAGTTTACCAAAAAAAAATAACGGAAGTATAAAGAGATGAGAAATCAGAGTATTAAGGAGTCTTTAAGTTTTCATAGAACTATCCATAGCCTTCCCAAATACATAAATAAGAGAATAACGTGGTTTAGTGCATGAACTCACGTCCTCCTGCATTAGCAATAAGGCCCATGTCAATCGAGCTAAGATTCAATCCATAATACACCCTAAAATGTTAAATAAAAACTTTTCCGTATTTTTTAAAAAAAATTATTATTATTTTCCTTAAATACTAGATGACAAAAACTAAAGCATGACTCCACTGGTTGTGTACCATATAATTTCCCTTAGTTTAATATATGTCTAAGTGATTTTTTTTTTATATTTTTTACTATTTTTAATTTAAATTAATGTAGGTAATTATTTTTTAATTTAGATGGACAATATTATGATACAAATTTTAAAACTTATATATGTTAAACTAAGTATATTGATAAGATTTTTAATAAAAAAGGGAAATATTTTTAAAAAAATTTAATTTAAATTTGGAAAATTGGAAGTCTAATTATGAATTAAGAGAAAACCGAACTTTAGTGAGGAAGACTCAAGCTGTTAGGCAACAACTTTCGAGCTAATTTTAAAATTTTGTTGCAACTTTTATACTTGGTAATATATTCTAAAATTTTTATGGGAAACAGATCATTGAGCCTAGTTTCTAAAACATCAAATGGATCCTTATTTCAAATTTTATAGATTGAGATATAAATGATTTAGTAATTGGTATATGAGTGGACAACCCTGTTTTGGAGGTTAAGTTGCCTAAATTGACTTGTATATGTGGTTTACAATAAGAAATGATGCATGATGAAAATGAATTGTATATATGAGTCATAATATTTAATATTAATAATTGACTAAGAAAGGTGAATGAATAATGGTCAAAAATATGGAAAGACTAAAGAAGTGTATGAAAGAGTGTCTACTCTCTAACCAACTGTAATAGATTGGATTGTTTTCATATTTGAGTTGTTGACAAATTGTTGAGCTGGATGTTTGGATTATACTAAGATTGTGGATCGTATCTGGCCCATCAGTGAAGGTCATATCACTTGAGGAAACATATATGGAGGATTGGATCAAATGGGATTATGCTTATCAAATCTCTTAGATCAAGAAAATTGGATTGGTCCGAATCACTGAAGAGTAAACTGCCAACAATCATTGTTTACATTATTTGTAATTATCTTGTATTTATCTTGTTTAGTTTTTTTTTATAGGAATTGTGAATGTTTTGAGTATATACTTGAATGGTGTTAAAGGATCTTTTGAATATGGTATGTGTCTACTTCATTAGAAGGTGATTTGGAATGATTTCTAAGTGGTTTTAACTTGAATTTTTTATCCCCTACATCAAGATTTTGGAACCTTGCATGTTGGTATCGATACAAGTGAAGTTAGTGGCCAAAATAAGCTCTAAGGGTCCAAGGTGCTCGTGCATCCCTAAGAGGTATTAGTACATTACAAGTTAGTAGCTAAATTGCTACAGTAATGCATAGAGGTACCTATACACCCCTAGAATGTACTTATACTTTGCTCCAGTTTTGGCTAAAAGATTGTTTTGGTCATTTTTTATTCTCGAGAGCTTGTATTTGGTTTCAAACACCTCCAATTATTGGAAAAAATTCGGTTCGAAAATGGTTTTCTTACATAGCAAAAAATTAAAGTTTTGAAAACAGAGTTAGTTCTTAATATTTATAGCAATAAACCCTTTACCAAAATCACACCTGTGTTTTTTACTAGACGGATCCTTGTCGTTCTCGGCTTTCAATCAAATGGCCTTCTTCGCTATTCTCGTACCACAGATTGCTTTGAGTATGGACTCAAATAAATTCGAATCAAATACAAAACCATAAATTGTTTACTTTACTTTCAGTGGGAAAAAAATTCTCTCTTAATAAAAAGCGATAGAATTGTTATTCTAGAAAATAGAATTTATATTTAGAAAATAAATTCTCACTATTTTCGGGTATAATAGCAATGTCTTTTAGTTATGTATTTAGCCTTACCGGTGCCATCTATTTATATGAGAAGAGGTGAAATCCTTGTTAAATTGTAGAAGTTTATTTCAATAGAAAGATGAACTCCTAATCTAACTAAGATTAGGTAGGGCACAACCCTAGTTAAATATACTAGGGTTTGCCTTCCCTAGCATTATCATTAGGGGCTTTTGGGCCTCTCCAATATCAGGCCCAATTATAAGTACTTCTTAAACTTTTAACCTAAAACTTTATAATTCAATCCAACTTAATATTTGTTTTTCTATTTCCCAAAACTAACATCTTAAATTAATTTCTTAATTAAATAATTTTCTCAGCCCAATTTTGATTCCGTTAAAATATGACGACTTTACCGTAAAAGAATTTATGATAAAATATATTTAATATTTCTACATTCAACGGATTCACCATGACCAATAAATTTATTTCCATTTTCGAACTTCAATTATTTAATAACTTAATTAGATAATAATTCGAAAAACCATAAATTCACTTTTCAGGTCATTTTCATTTAGAGAAAACCACATTCATTTCCAAATGTTTCTCATTACTCTAACTTTACCATTTTCATCCATTTATGTTCATTTGATTCAACATGCAATTCATTTCTGGTTTCAACAAGCTAGTTGATGGACCGATTGGACATATGCGATTAGGGCTCAAACAATTTATAATTAAGTTCCAACTTTTCGTCTATTAATTATAAACTCATTTAGTCACAAAGTTGTAATATCCAATTTTAGCCCAAACCAATAAAACCAAAATAAACCCCCAAATAATTCAAAAGTCCAAACTTCAAGTCCATTTACAACATGTGTAGCCCAAAATTAAAACCAGACCCATTACATATCAATTAAACCAAACCCACTACCTAGATTTTAGCCATAATCAAAACCCCATCAGCCCATTACCTAAACTAACCCTAATAGCCCACTTGCTTAAAATTTTCAGCAAACCCTAGCCACCAAGTTTTCAGCCGCCACTCCTCCTCAGCCTTGGCCATCACGCACGCCACCACCATCGCTCAGGGCATCAGCCACCGGCCTTCCACACGTCTGACACCTGCAAGACGAAACTAACACACAAAATACAAGAAAAAAAAGAAGAAAAAAACAAAAATAATAGCAGACAACAAGCAAAAAAAAAAACAAAAAATGAATCTATGTAATTTGGTTATAAAAGCTGAAACATCCCTTTGTAGTTTTTTTACGAACACTAGCAATCGAAAAGCAAGAATACAAAAAAAAGGTTGATTTCGATTTCCATTTTCGTGTCTTTTCGTTTTATACTTTTATTTTTTTATGTAAATCTACTCTAAACGAAAATAAAAAGAAGAAACTTACCGGAGTTATCCCGTGGCCGCGTCGTCGGAGTTCTCATCTCCGTCGCCGTGGTCGTTTCCTAAAAGGGAAGAGAGGGACTTTTTCCTTTTTATTTTCGGAGTTTGGAGAACGTGGCCTTTCGGGTTCACCTGGAATGGGACTAAAGAGTCCCTTTCGCGCAACTCCAGCCTTTGGCCCCGACGGCAGCACGGGGGACTGCTGAGGGTTCCTTCGGTCGGAGACAAGAGGAGAGGGAGAGAGAGTTTAAAAGTTTTTTTTTAGTTGAAGGCTAAAATGAAATTTTAAAAAAAAAATCGGCCTTAAGTAATAAGAAGTAAACAACGCCTTTTTGGAGTGGGAGTCCAGGTGCCAAAACGGCACCGTTTTGGACCACCCACGTGCGACCCGACCCGTACCCATAGAGGATCCGCGCCTTTTTGACCATTGGTCTATTTGCGCAGTGGGTCCTCCACTTTTGAAGCGTGTCTCATCAGGGTCCCTTTTGATTTTTTTAAACTTCTGCCACATGATTTTGTCTCCTCTCTCATTTTAGTCCTCCGTCCATTTGAGGAAACTGGCCATTGAAACGCTGCGCATCAAAAGGCCTGGGATATTTGCTCTTTCGAGCCTTGGTCTTTTGTGTGTTTTTTTAATATAGTCCCTGGTAGCTTTTGGTATTTACGATTATGCCCCATTTTTTATTTACTGCCTTGCAAAGCAGCCCTAGACACATTAACTTCATGTTTATTTTTAATTTGCTTCTATTTATTTATTTATTTTTATTTTCTTTTTGTTTTTATTTTACTCTTTAAACTGTTTTATATTTTATTTATTTTATTGTTTCATATATATACAGTTCTCTTAAAAGCTGTTTTATGTATCATTCATTTAAAATTGATCTATAGTTTTCATTTCAAATTGTTTTGTTGTATATTATTTTAGATTATGAGTATATATATTTCCTTAATTAGCTACTTTACTATATATTATTTCAAATTATTTTATATGTTATTTATTTTATGTTTTATGTATATGTTATTTTATTTTAAACTTTTACATATCATATTTTAAATTCACATATTAAGTAGTTTAAACTATTTTATGTGTTATTTATCTAAAATTTATATATATATGGTTTATTTCAAATCGTATTATTATTTACTTTAAGTTTATATATATTATTTACTTAAGGCATTTTATTATTTATTCGTTTTGAATTATTCTTATACACTATTTTTAAAAAAAATACTATTTACTTGAAATTGCTTGATATTTTTATTTTATTTCATTTTCTTTGATTATCAATATTGGACTTTAAATGACGTATGTTACGTGATTATTATCATTGTGTGTATTATATTTAGCCTATTCGTATTTTCATTATTGTCATTCGCTTGTATTCATGTTGTATTATTCCACACTCCATGTTATATTTTTGTTTTATCTAGCCTAAGTCATATCATACGTTGATTCAACATATTTATCCAACTTGAATCACTTATTTTTTTAATCCAAACAAATAACACGTCGATTAAATATCAAATTCGCTACTATTCCAAACAAAAATTTCAAAATAAGGCAATGTTTCGCATTTTGGAACATCGAGGAATTGTGCCCTAACTTACGGGGTTTCGGTTTTCTCATTGATTCTAAATAGCCAAATACCCTTTCGAGTTTTAAAATACACGGATTTCTAATCAAAATTAAAGACAAACTTGCGCTCGAGAGTTTATGGTAGCGTGTCCTAACTTACGGGATGTGATACTCCGATATCTCGAGACGAGGAAATCTTTAGCAATCTTTTTGATCTAATTCAAGCATTTTTTTTAAAATCGATGTTAATAAAAAAGGATCGTATTTCAAATCCATTCCCGATTTTCAATTTTCGACATTAAGACACTAACTAATCAATTCGGTACCAATTTTTGGGCGTGTCGGGGGTGCTAATCCTTCCTCGCATGTAACCGACTCCCAAAGTTGTTCTCTTGAAATTCGTAGACCAAAATGCCGTTTTAGTAAACTAAAATTGTTTTATTAAAACAAAGGTGATCCGAACACCCCTAATAAAGATTGGTGGCGACTCCCATTTTAATTTTTGCTTTCAAACAAAGTCGATTCCCGTTTTTAAAAAAATAGTTTTGACAGCTTGGCGACTCCACTAGGGACGTTGAGAGTCAAGCCATAAATTGATTATTTTTGTCCTTTGTCGAAATTTGAAAATCTGCTTTAAACTTACGATCATTTCATTACACTTCATTTTTGTGTTTTTTTGTCTTTATATTTGATTGGCTTCTGGTTTGATTCTCTTAGTATATTTTTGCGTATCATACTGCATTATCGGTCAATTTTACCCTCTTAATTAGAAGTGAGAAATTACTCCTTTGTGAGGTCTTCACCTCCGTATAGGATAGTGGATCGCTTTAGGGATACATCCGTACCTGCGTCTTCGTGAGATTTTCATCTCCGTATAGTCGTAGGGAAATGTATTCCCCTGAACCGAACTTGGTCTGTATGAGCCTATAATGGGTGAGGATCGAGGAATCTGCTGGTTTAGGTACCTTTACTTTAAAACCGAACCACATGTAATGAGCCCTAAGAGCCTACCTTAGGTGGAACTACACCAAACCCTAGTGGTTACCCAATTAGATGCTTGATTATTTTCAGTTTGCATTGAGTTCTATTCTTTGTTTTAATACTAACTTGTTGTGTTTTGATGTTATTGCATGGCATCTCATCATCAAAGGGTGTTGATTCACGTTCGGTTACTAGATAGGAGAGTTTAGCATGGAAAAAGGGTTTTTTGATAGAGTGGAGGATAATGCGGCCGTCCGAATGTGGTCTGAAAGGACGTAGCAAGAGAAAGGTGATAGTTTGGCCGAGAGATATGAGTCAGAGTTGTGGGATTTCACTCGCATCAGTGTGACTCAAAACAACCTACAAGAATTAAGGGATATATAGAATAATTGGAATAGCGAGGTTAAGCAACTTTTTTACTGTAACTACGGCGACCTACCCTATTTGCTCGATGTAAAGGTGGACAAGTACTTATTTCGAGCCCTCGTGCAGTTTTAGAACCCCGCTTACAGTTGTTTCACCTTCGGAGGAGTCGATTCAGTACCTACTGTGGAGAAATACATGGCTTTACTTAATTGCCAGAAGATTCAAGCCGACAGGGCCTATTCAAAACCTGTCAACGTCCCTCCCTTTTTGAAGAAATTGATGAATATCACGGGGATAAGCGAGCAATGGATTACAGCTCCCATCAAGCAGAAAGGGGATAGTAAGTGTATTCCTTAGAGAAATTTGAGGGACTTGATCCTTGCACACCTGAATTCGAAGAAAAGGGTTGATGTTTTTACCTTAAGCCTCTACGGTTTGATCATCTTTCCTAAGGCACTAGGACACATAGATGAAGCTGTCTCAGATTTATTCGATCGACTTGATAAAGGCACCACACCCATCCCAGCAATCCTAGCAGAAACTTTCAGATCCTTGAATACATGTCGGAGAGCGGGCGAGGAAAGATTTATTGGTTGTGCACAGCTTCTTTTAGCTTTGTTCCATAGCCATTTTGGAAGGTGGAAAAGGTCTTCTATCGGGTTTTCTCCAAGGACTATTCCCCATTCAGAGAATTAGTGGCTACATCGAGGCGAGACGATATCTCAGAGGAGAAATGGATAACTATTCTCCAGAATTTGCGAGTCGAAGATGTTGAATGGAGGGCTCCATGGTTGATCCCCGATGAGATCTTATATCGGTGCGGTGATTTTGACTGGGTCCCTCTGGCTGGAATATGGGGAGCCATTGGATACACTCCACTACTGGTGTTAAGACAGTATCGATCAAGGCATTTTATACCGGCGACACAAGGGTTGGCTCAATATGAGTTCCCTTATAAAGACAACAATTATAAGAAGAAGCTTCGTGAGATATCAGATGCTTGGAACCAAACACGAAGAATAAAAGGATTCACTACGGGCCTGATAACGACCCCCGAGTATGATTGGTGGTGGGGTAAGAGAGTCAATGACAATATCCCTATGCCGAATCAAGGGAATACCCACCCGATAAAGGAGCATTTACGAGTCATCCTGTCTGAGTTAGAGATCACTAAGCAAGACTTCGAGAAAAGAAACTCAGAGTTGGGAAAGAAGATAGAGCAGCTAGAAGAAGAGAAAATGAAGTTGGGATTAGACGTCGATATCCATAAGCTAGAGGCTGAGAAGTTAAGGAAAGGAAAAAACAAGGCCGAGAAAGATTTGGATAGTCTGAAAACTGATTACAAGAAGCTACGTATGTCGATAAGAACTGTCGGTTTAGTTAAAACGTCGGAGCAATGGCTCAAGGGATTAAAGAGGAAAAGACAAGAGCCGACCATTGGGAGAAAAGGTTTCAAGATGCCTGAGTATAAGAGGACACTCTGAAAAAGAGTTTGTTAGAAAGCCAAAATGAAAAGGAGAAGTTACGAGCTCGAGTGGCTGAATTGGAAAGATCACTACATCAACATCGTAGCCGTAATTCGGTAATTGAGCTGAAGGCTAGTTTGAGCAGGATCGAAGAGTTGAAAGGGAAATTAGAGGAACTCGAGACTACACTACGAGATAGAAAAATTCGAGTGGAACTTCTTAAAGAAAACAACGACTATTGCAGGGAACAGCTTCACCACTCTCAATACCAGATTAGAAATAGAGACTATGTCATGGGCGAAGCTGTGGCTCAAGTTCGGGAGGTAGCCGATCACTTGCAAACCTTGGCAGTTCAGGCTGATGTATTGAGCTTAAAGTACTAGTTGAAATCAGATCGAGGCCGAAGCTTAGCTTGGCTTTTTAGAAAGGTTAAGGCTTTGGGCATTAGGGCAAAGTCGTATATGTAATCATCCGTTCTATATAAAGAAATTTTTCTTTTAGTAAAGTTCTTCTAATGAAATTGAATCAGAATCAACGCCTCTTTTTACATTCATTCATTTGCATTACATTTCATCATATGCATTAAATTTCACGAAAAGACCCTGATTAAACAAAATTATTTCAGTTAATCTGGAAACCAACAAGAATCAACCAACCGAATGCAGCTACAATACCTATCGTAAAACCAAAGCAATGGATCAGAGATTAGAAAGGATAGAACAAATGCAAAGGGATATGCAAGAGCAATTACAAGCACAGATGCAAGAGCAACTGGCTAAAATACAACAAGATATGAGGGAAAAAATGGAAGAATCCCAAAATAATATGATAGGCCAGTTGGCGCAGTTGCTGGCTAGAGAACGCGAAAAAGGGAAGAGCACTATAGGGAATGATAATGAAGACCCTATCTGTCCTCTAGGCTTTGCTCCGGTAAACACTTAACCACAACCGGAGGTGCACCGACGAACGATATCTATCACTATTAGACCCCAGCAATACCAGACCGGTGCTTCAACACCGATGAATGTTTCTATAGGTTCGAGCTCTAATCTCGGGGATAATCCAGCTAATCTATTTGTCCTGAACCTTGATGATATGGCAGAAATGGAGAAAGGAAAAGTAGACCTGGCAAAACAACTCGATGACCGGTGTAAATGGCTTGAAGAAAAATTCAAAACAAAGGAGACTACTGATTATCGTTTCGAGATCGATGCTAAGGATTTAAACTTGGTCCCAGATCTGGTGCTCTCACCAAAATTTAAAACCCCGGAGTTTGAAAAATACAACGGGACTAGCTGCCCTGAAGCTCACATAACAATGTTCTGTCGAAGGATGACAGGGTATGTTAACAATGATCAGCTGTTGATCCACTGTTTCCAAGACAGTCTGATCGGATCTGCGGCCAAGTGGTATAACCAGCTCAGCCGTACCCAAATTGGTTCATAGAATGACTTGGCTCAGACTTTCATGAAACAATATAGTCACGTGACAGACATAGCACCCGATAGAATTACTCTGCAAAACATGGAAAAGAAGCCAAGTGAGAGCTTCAGACAATATGCCCAATGATGGAGGGAGATACAATGTAGGTCCAACCGCCCTTCTTGGAGAAGGAAACGACCATACTTTTTATCAATACCCTGAAGGCCCCATTCATTAACCACATGTTAGGAAGCGCTACTAAGAGCTTCTCGGACATAGTAATGTCTGGGGAGATAATAGAAAAAGCGATAAAATGTGGGAAAATTGAAGCGGGAGAGAGTGCCAAGAGATCAGCTCCAAGAAGGAAAGAAAATGAGGTGAACAATGCGAGTGTATACAATAAGGGTTATTCCAAGCTAGTCGCAGTAAGCCAGGCGAGGGTGGTGACTACTAGCCATCAGGGCTCCGCAAGACAAGATTCTAACCCAAGGCCTAACACGGAAAGAGTCCAGTTCACGCCAATCCCAATGACGTATAGAGAGCTTTACCAGAATATGTTCGATGCGCATGTAGTGTCTCCATTTTACCTGAAACCTATGCAACCTCCATTTCCTAAGTGGTATGACGCAAACGCGCAATGCAATACCATGCAGGAATCTCGGGACACACGATTGAGAACTGCACTACTTTCAAAAAAATTAGTCGAAAGTTTCATAAAGATGGGCATTGTGAAGTTCGATGATCCCGCATGACCTAATGTGGCGGGAAATCCGTTACCCAGTCATTCAGACAAAGGGGTAAACGCGATAGTTGAAAATGGAGGGAGGGGAACCAAGATGGATGTATCAGAGGTGAAGACTCCGTTGAGATGGGTTTGGAAGAAGATGATAGAAGAAGGTTTAGTCACTCAAGATTTAGGGGAGAAGCCCGAAGGAGCAAAGTACTACTGCGAATTTCACAACGAAGAGGGTCATGAGATCCAAGAGTGCAATAAATTCAGGATGCTGGTATAAGGACTGATGGAAAATAAGGAGATTGAATTTTTTGAATGTACCGAGGGCCCGAAGGGAGAAGATGTGTGCACATCAGAGCAAGGGCCAACCAACAAAGTCCATGGGGTCAGTCACCCGATCGTAATTATATCCCGACCAAGAGTCAGTGAAGTCGGAGTACCAATTGCGCCAAAAGTCATAATCCAGAAGCCCGTTACTTTCCCTTATAAAGATAGCAAGAGGGTGCCTTGGAACTATGACTGCAACGTGACAACCCCGAGAAGGGAAAACCCAGCTAGCACTTCAGAGATAGGTCAAGACAAGGGTTTCTATACACACAGTGGAAGGCGTTATACCCCTAACACAAAGGTAGAACCAGCTAAAGGAAAATTTGTGGTAGTTGAACAAGAAAAAAAAAAGACAACCAGACCTGAATCACCTGTCAATGAGCCTGTGACTGAAAAAGAGGCTAAGGAATTCTTAAAATTCTCAAGCACAGTAATCTGACATTGTAGAACGATTGCATAAGCAATCATTTCGCATATCGGTACTAGCCTTGCTCTTAAGCTCAGAGACACACCGCAATACATTGATGAAAGTGTTAAATGAAACATATGTTGCGGATGACATCTCTGTCAACAAACTCGATCTTCTAGCCAATAACATCAACACTGATAATTTTATTTTCTTTAATGATGATGAAATACCACCGGAAGGTATGGGATCTACAAAGGCCTTGCATATCACCACTCATTGCAAAGGGCACACACTGCCGGGGGTACTAATTGATAATAGATCGGCGTTGAATATCCTGCCTTTGTCCACATTAAATAGGTTGCCAGTAAACAGCTCTCACATGAAGACATGTCAAAACATAGTGAGAGCATTCGACGGTACTGAAAGAAAAGTGATGGGAAGAATCGAGATACCTCCATTGATTAGTCCAAACACATATGAAGTGGACTTCTTAGTAATGGACATCAAGCCTTCGTACAATTTCCTGTTGGGGAGACCATGAATTCACTCGGCGGAGGCAGTGCCGTCGTCACTACACCAAAAATTGAAGTTGGTAACTAAGGGTAGGCTAGTAAAGATAAACGCGGAGGAAGACATCATTGCATCCGTTACCAGTGACGCACCATACGTCGGTACGGAAGATAAGGCGATAGAGTGTTCCTTTCGATCACTAGAATTTGTCAATGCTACATTCATTGTCGAAGGAAACAAGATCCTAATACCCAAAATATCCAAAACTACAAGGATGGGCCTGCGATTGACGGTAGACAAAGGAGCCCTGCCAGGAAGAGGACTTGGAAGATGCCTCCAAGAAAGGATCGAGTTACCAGTGCTAAGGGAAAAATGAGACCGCTTTGGCTTAGGATTTAAGCTAGATACGAAGCCAAAGAAGAAAGAGTTAGAGAAAAGGTAAGAGATGAGAAAAGCGCGTCTGCGCGGTGAGGAGGTCAAATGGGAGCCGATGACCTTTCCTTATTTATCTAGAACATTCGTGTCAGGAAGGACTATTTACTCCAAAGGAAGATCGACAAGGAAAGAGTCTGCCGAAGAAATATTAAACAGTTTGAGCATTAATGCCATATCTGAAGGGAAAACTGAAGAGAATTTATCTAGAATTCGCCCTTACATCCTGGGAAGTGTTTTGAACAATTGGACCGCAGAGGAGATCCCTGTAACTTTTAGGATTAACTCAGAGTAATGTTCAAAACAAGCTTATTGCTTTAGCCTAGGAGCAATAAGAATCCTTTTATGAAATAGGCATATGTCCAAATATTGTTATTTCAATAAAAAATGCATTTTTACGTATCATCTTGAGCAAATATTCTTTTATTCTTTCTACTTTATTCATAATCATACCACACAAATAAAATATCCTTAGATTCTTTTGTTCTTTGGATTTCTTTCTTCATCCCTATAACAGGTCTCCAGATATCAATGATATGAGCAATGTTGCTACTGACTCAGAGATTTCTTTTGAGCAAGATTTGTGTATGGAGGATATTGAGGATTTTGAAGATGATCGAAATTGTAACCTATTTCCTGACTTGTTAAGGATGGTAGAACAAGGGAGAAACAAATCCTACCTCACAAAGAGTCGGTGGAAATTGTTAGCTTAGGAGAAGGAAAAGAGGTGAAGATTTGAGCTAGTATCACTGCAGAAACAAAGTAAAACCTCATCGAGTTACTCCGGGAATTCAAGGATGTTTTTGCATGATCATATCAAGACATGCCCGGATTGAATACTGATATCGTGGTACATTGACTCCCCATAAAGGAAGAATGCATGCCAGTTCAACAGAAACTCCGAAGGATGAGACCCGATGTTTTGTTGAAGATAAAAGAAGAGGTCAATAAGCAATTCGATGCCCATTTCTTACAAGTGGTCAAGTACTCAGAATGGGTAGCCAATATAGTCCCGATTCCTAAGAAAGATGGGAAGGTATGAATGTGCGTGGACTATCGAGATTTAAACAAAGCCAGCCCAAAAGACAACTTCCCGTTGCCTTACATTGATACATTAGTGGATAACACGGTAGGTTACTCACTTTTCTCCTTTATGGACGGTTTGTTGGGATACAACCAGATAAAGATGCATCCCGAAGACATGGAAAAGACTACATTCGTGACCATGTGGGGGATGTTTTGTTATAAAGTGATGCCGTTCGGACTAAAAAACGCAGGAGCAACATATCAGAGAGCCATGGTAACTTTGTTCCATGATATGATACACAAGGAGATCGAAGTTTACGTTGACGATATGATTGCAAAATCCAAAACAGAGAAGGAGTATGTGCAAGCCCTGAGGAAACTATTCTTGAGGTTAAGGAAGTTCTAATTAAAGCTCAATCCCGCAAAATGTACCTTCGGGGCCAGGTCAGAAAAGTTGTTGGGATTCGTAGTCAGCGAAAAAGGGATTGAGATTGACCCAGATAAAGTCAAGGCCATACAAGAATTACCACTGCCGCGCACTCAAAAAGAAGTTCGAGATTTCTTAGGAAGACTAAATTTCATCGCCCGTTTTATCTCACAACTAACAGAGAAATGTGACCCGATATTCCGTCTCCTTAAGAAGCACAATCCAGGTGTATGGGATGAGGAATGCCAGAAGACTTTTGATAAGGTTAAGCATTATTTGTCCAATGCCCCAGTACTGATGTCACCTTACCTGGATAAACCACTGATATTGTACTTAGCAGTGTTTGAAAACCCCATGAGATGCGTACTAGGCCAACATGACGAGTCAGGAAGAAAAGAAAAAGTAATATACTATCTCAGTAAGAAATTCACCGAATGTGAGACAAGATATTCGTCGATCGAAAAGTTGTGTTGTGCTTTGATTTGGACAACCCGAAGACTGAGACAATACATGTTGTACCACACAACTTGGCTCATCTCGAAACTAGATCCTTTGAAGTACATGATAGAGTCAAATGCTTTGAACGGAAGAATGGCTCGTTGGCAAATTTTGCTTTCTAAGTTTGACATAGTCTACGTAAACCAAAAGACTGTAAAGGGGAGTGCAATAGCAGATTTTCTAGCCTGTAGAGCTCTAGAAGATTACGAGCCATTGAGCTTTGACTTCCATAATGAAGATCTAATGTACGTTGCAACCATTAAAGAAGACTCCCAAAAAGAACACCATTGGAAGCTGAATTTTGACGGAGCTTCCAATGCTGTGGGGAACGGAATGGGGGCAGTCTTGGTATCCCCAAACGGAGATCATTATCCTTTCACCAGTAAATTGGATTTTGATTGCACAAATAATATGGCCGAATACGAAGCATGTATCATGGGAATTTGTGTAGCCATAGAACGTAAGATTAAAGTGCTAGAGTATATGGGGATTCTGTACTAGTGATCTATCAGCTTAAAGGTGAATGGGAGACAAGAGACCCTAAGTTGATCAATTACTGAAGGTTGATTCTTGAGTTAATCGAGAAGTTTGACAATATCACTTTCTGCTACCTCAAACGAGATGAAAACCAGATGGCTGATGCCTTGACAACCTTAGCTTCTATGATCAAAGTGAATAAATAAGAGGATGTGAAGCCTATCCAAATGAATATTTATGAGGCTCTGGCTCATTGCTGCAACATCGAAGAAAAAGAAGAGAAAGATGATCATCCTTGGTATCAGGATATTTTGCGGTATGTGAGGAGTCGTGAATACCCAGACCAAGCGACTAAGAATGATAAAAGGATATTAAGAAGGCTGGCTAGTGACTATGTCTTGGATTGAGAGATCCTATACAAAAGAAGGAAGGATCAGGTACTCCTAAGATGTGTAGACGCTGTTGAAGCTAAGCAAATCCTAGAAGAGGTTCATAAGGGTGTATGTGGAACACATGCTAATGGTTTCACTATGACCAGACAGATCATGATATTCGGATATTATTGGTCCACTATGGAAGGAGATTGTATCAACTATGCCAATAAGTGCCATAAATGCCAAATTTATGGAGATAAAATTCATGTACCTCCTTTACCCCTTCATGTAATGACTTCTCCATGGCCTTTCTCTAAGTGGGGCATGGATGTCATTGGGCCAATCTCACTGAAGGCATCTAATGGACATTAATTCATTTTTGTCGTCATAGATTATTTCACCAAATGGGCAGAGGCCACATCTTACGCTAACGTCACAAAGTTAGTAGTTAGTAAGTTCTTAAAGAAAGAATCATATGTCGATATGGGATGCCTGAAATGATCATATCAGACAATGCATTGAACTTGAACAACAGCTCAATAGCAGAGATCTGTAGCCAATTCAGGATCAAACACCACAATTCGTCACCATATCGCCCAAAGATGAATAGTGCGGTGGAAGCAGCCAACAAGAACATCAAGAAGATCATAGGAAAAATGACTGAGACCTATAAAGATTGGCACGATAAATTACCATTTGCCCTTTATGCCTACCAGACGTCAGTCAGAACCTCTACCGGGACAACGCCTTTTTCTTTAGTTTATGGAATGGAGGCGGTTCTGCCTATTGAGGTCGAGATTCCCTCTCTACGTGTGCTGTCAGAACTAAAGTTAGATGAAGCAGAATGGATTCAGTCTCGATACGACCAGTTGAACTTAATTGAAGAAAAGAGACTAAAGGCTATCCTTCATGGTCAAATGTATAAAAAGAGAATGATGCAGGCTTATAATAAGAAGGTTCGCCTTAAGGAATTCTATGAAGGAGACCTTGTTTTGAAAAAAATCCTCCTCATACAAAAGGACTTCAGAGGAAAATGGATGCCTAATTGGGAGGGACCTTATGTGGTAAAGAAGGCTTTCTCTGGAGGAACTCTGATTTTAACCGAGATGGATGGTAAAAGCCTGCCTAATCCCGTGAATTCCGATTCGGTCAAGAGACACTTTTCCAAAAAAAAAAGAATGGAGAGGCCAAGGCGAAAACCCGTAAAAGGGCGCTTTGAGACCAAAAGGGTTTTGAATTGAAAACCCAAGAATGGGCAATTCAAATCGAAGTGGGGCATTTAGTAGTATTGTCTTCTCTAAATTAATAAGAAGGAATGATGCTACATTTTGAGGCATCGACAAAATACTCTTGGTCTTCCAAACACATACCTAGTTCAAAGGGTCCTCGAGAGGATTTGCGCAACGAAGCTCATGCTGCGATATTTGGAGCACCTATTCTTATCTCATTCATTTTGTATTTTTGGCAGAATGTGCTATCTTGATTAATTTATTAGTTCTCGTTTTGTATCTTAGCAAATTTGCTATCTTGATTACCCTATTCATTTTGAGCCTTGCTCTCAATAAAATTCTATCTTGTCTACTGCAATAATCTTTTTCAAGCATTTTTCGTTGAAATGATGATTAATGGACTAATAATATTCAAAAAAAAGAGTTCTGCATATTACTTTGAAATGTTTCTAAATGATACTAGGACCTGAAACAGGACTAACTAGTTTGAAATACCCTAAATTTAAGGGTTGGAAACATTGGGGAAATAATAGCCCAAATTGTGATTATTTCTTCGGGTTTCCTGTCAAAGGTACCAGTTGAAAAAAAGGACAGAGTAATACGTCAATGATAAAACCTCGGTGAACAACGAGTAATATCAAATTAAGCATTAAAAATAACGTTTTTGCATTCATGCAAACATCATTTATACACATCTAGCTAGGAGCATCTGATTCATTCTGATCATGACATCCTAATCATTTGGCATAAATAGGCACATGAAACCGATTTTACAGATCATGTCCCGAGAGGATGGTGTAGCAACATCGGTGAATTTACAGATCTTGTCTCCCTGAAGTTGCAGTGGAACAGATCGAAGACGGTAAATCTTGTCTTCCTGAAGTTACAGTGAAGCAGATTTAAGCCACCACCCTATCTCTCTAAGTTGTAATGGAGTAGGCTAAATATTGTAGATCTTGTCTCCCTGAAGTTGTAGTGAAGCAGATCAAAGATAGCAAATCTTATCTCTCTGAAGTTGCAGTAGAGCAGATTAAGGCTAAATCCTATACTTCTGAAGTTACAGTAGGTCGGATCAAATCTACCATGGCAAATCTTATCTCTCTGAAGTTGCAGTAGAGCAGATTAAAGCCATTAACATTATCTCCTTGAAGATGCAGTGGAGCAGTTTGAAATTACCAAGTCTTATCTCCCTGAAGTTGCAGTGGAATAGACTGAAGATAGCAAATCTTATCTCTTTGAAGTTGCAGTAGAGTAGATTAAGGCTATAAATCCTATACATCTGAAGTTGCAGTGGGTCAGGTCAAGTCACCATGGCGGATCTTATCTCCCTGAAGTTGCAGTGGAGCAAATTGAAATCGCAAACCCCATCTCCCTGAAGATGCAGTGCAGCAGGTTGAAATTACCAAGTCTTATCTCTTTAAAGTTCCAGCGGAGTAGATCAAAACTACATATCTCTTCTCCCTGAAATTACATTGGAACAAATCGTAGCAACAATTCTTATACCTCTGAAGATGCAGAGGATTGGAACGAGGCTATTCGAAGAATAGAAGAAGTCAAGATTCGGCAAGACTAGGCAAAATTGGCTCTTTTAAGATCTTTGCTCTATTCTCGTTACACGAAAATGAGCAAAGAGGGGCAGTTGTAATAGCCAATTTGGCCCAAACCAATAAAACCAAAATAAACCCACCAAATAATTCAAAAGTCCAAACTTCAAGTCTATTTACAACATGTGTAGCCCAAAATTAAAACTAGACCCATTACACATCAATTAACCCAAACCCACTACCTAGATTTTAGCCCAAATCAAAACCCCATCAGCCCATTACCTAAACTAACCCTAATAGCCCACTTGCTTAAAATTTTCATCAAACCCTAGCCACCAAGTTTTCAGCCGCCACTCCCCCTCAGCCTTGGCCATAGCGCGCGCCACCACCACCGCTTGGGGCTCCAACCACCGGCCTTCCACGCGTCTGACACCTGCAAGACGAAACTAACATGCAAAATAGAAGAAACAAAGAAGAAAAAAACAAAAATAATAGTAGACAACAAGCAAAATAAAAAATAAAAAACGAATCTATGTAATTCGGTTATAAAAGCCGAAACATCCATTTGTAGTTTTTTTTACGAACACTAGCAATCGAAAAGCAAGAATACAAAAAAAAAGGTTGATTTCGATTACCATTTTCGTGTCATTTCGTTTTATACTTTTATTTTTTTTATGTAAATCTGCTCTAAACAAAAATAAAAAGAAGAAACTTACCGGAGTTATCTCGTGGCCGCATCGTCGGAGTTCTCATATCTATCGCCGTGGTCGTTTCCTAAAAGGGAAGGGAGGGACTTTTTCCGTTGCATTTTCGGAGTTCAGAGAATGTGGCCTTTCGGGTTCACCTGGAACAGGACTAAAGAGTCCCTTTCGCGCAACGCCGGCCTTTGGCCCTGACGACGGCGCGGCGGACTGCTGAGGGTTCCTTTAGTCGGAGACAAGAGGAGAGGGAGAGAGAGTTTAAAAGTTTTTTTTTAGTTGAAGGCTAAAATGAATTTTAAAAAAAAATTGGGCCTTAAGTAATAAGAAGCAAACGGTGCCGTTTTGGAGTGGGAGTCCAGGTGCCAAAACGGCACCGTTTTGGACCACCCACGCACGACCCGACCCGTACCAGTAGAGGATCCACGCCTTTTTGACCATTGGTCTATTTGCGCAGTGGGTCCTCCACTTTTGTAGCTCGTCTCATCAGGGTCCCTTTTTATTTTTTTAAACTTCTGCCACATGATTTTGTCTCCTCACTCATTTTAGTCCTCCGTCCATTTGAGGAAACTGGCCATTGAAACGCTGCGCATCAAAAGGCCTGGGATATTTGCTCTTTCGAGCCTTGTCTTTTGTGCGTTTTTTTAATATAGTCCCTGGTAGTTGTTGGTATTTACGATTATGCCCCATTTTTATTTTTCGCTTTGCAAAGCAGTCCCTGCATACATTAACTTCATGTTTATTTTAATTTGCTTCATTTATTTATTTATTTTTATTTTCTTTTTGTTTTATTTTACTCTTTAAACTGTTTTATATTTTATTTATTTTATTGTTTCATATATATATCAGTTCTCTTAAAACTGTTTTATTTATCATTCATTTAAAATTGATCTATAGTTTTCATTTCAAATTGTTTTGTTGTATATTATTTTAGATTATGAGTATATATATTTCCTTAATTAGTTACTTTACTATATATTATTTCAAATTATTTTATATGTTATTTATTTTATGTTTTATCTATATGTTATTTTATTTTAAACTTTTACATATCATATTTTAAATTCACATATTAAGTAGTTTAAACTATTTTATGTGTTATTTATCTAAAATTTATATATATATGGTTTATTTCAAATCGTATTATTATTATTTACTTTAAGTTTATATATATTATTTACTTGAGGCTTTTTATTATTTATTCGTTTTGAATTATTCTTATACACTATTTTTTTTAAAAAATACTATTTACTTGAAATTGCTTGATATTGTTTTATTTTTATTTCATTTTCTTTGATTATCAATATTGGACTTTAAATGACCTATGTTACGTGATTATTATCATTGTGTGTATTATATTTAGCATATTCGTATTTTCATTATTGTCATTCTCTTGTATTCATGTTGTATTATTCCACACTCCATGTTATATTTTCGTTTTATCTAGCCTAAGTCATATCATACGTTGATTCAACATATTTATCCAACTTGAATCACTTGTTTTTTTAATCCAAACAAATAACATGTCGATTAAATATCGAATTCGCTACTATTCAAAACAAAAATTTCAAAATAAGGCAATGTTTCGCATTTTAGAACATCGAGGAATTGTGCCCTAACTTACAGGGTTTCGGTTTTCTCATTGATTCTAAATAGCCAAATACCCTTTCGAGTTTTAAAATACACGGATTTCTAATCAAAATTAAAGACAAACTTGCGCTCGAGAGTTTATGGTATCGTGTCCTAACTTACGGGATGTGATACTCCGATATCTCTAGACGAGGAAATCTTTAGCAATTTTTTTGATCTAATTCAAGCATTTTTTTTGAAATCGATGTTAATAAAAAAGGATCGTATTTCAAATCCATTCCCGATTTTCAATTTTCGACATTAAGACACTAACTAATCAATTCGGTAACAATTTTTGGGCGTGTCGGGGGTGCTAATCTTTCCTCGCACGTAACTGACTCCAGAAGTTGTTCTCTTGAAATTCGTAGACTAAAATGCTGTTTTAGTAAACTAAAATTGTTTTATTAAAACAAAGGTGATCCGAACACACCTAATAAAGATCAGTGGCGACTCTCATTTTAATTTTCGCTTTCAAACAAAGTCGATTCCCGTTTTCAAAAAAATGGTTTCGACAAAAGTCATTCCACTATAATATTATGATTGAGCTCTCCTTAATGACATACCATTACGAAAGCAACTTGACCAGTAAATGTCCAATGACCTTGTCATAGGTGTGTTACCCTCACAGGATATCCTTAATCTCTTTGAGATAAATTCGTTTTCCCAATATGATCTTAGTTTATCTCATGGTAACCATTACATCTTCCTTCATGAAAAGTCAATTACTATCAAATAGTAATCAAGTCATTCATTATAAAGATGAACAACCTGTGGCCAATGAGAGGATATCATTTACCCATATCTCAGTTTATGAATTTCACTGTTGTGAATGAAGCTACACACTACAGAAGTCGTATACCCAACACACCAACTTTCAATTCTTTATTTATTCAAACTCAGGCTTTTACTTACATTAAAGTATATGAGTCACATATACATAGTCCGTCATCCACTTAGGATTAAGGTATGCCACAATGTGAATGTCACAAGTGAATAAATCAATAAACAGGTATAGGATCTATTCTTCTTAGGTCCAATCTGATATACTGTCAGTTCAGTCAATCATGTAACACCTATATCCTGTTTTCGTTGCCGGAATAGGATATCAGATATTACCAGTCAAGTTGGAACAGTTAATACGATTTACATTCAATAATCAATTCAATTCCATAATTATAAGTAATATTCAATATGAAAGAGATTATTCAGTTTCAAGTCTTAAATCAAGTTTTCAAAACTCTAAAAATAAGTTACAAACATTCAAGGACCAAACCGGAACAAATCAAAACTTTCAGGGAAAATTAAAAAAAAATTCAAGTTAGGGGTCACACGGCCGAGTGACAGAGTCTAGCCCGTGACATGGCCGTGTGGTTAACCTACACACACGTGTGCGACCTCACACACTCGTGTGCAAGGACCGTGTAACTCTCTAATTTGGATTACACGGTCTTGTCGTAAGCCGTGTGTCAGCCCGTGTAACATTTGAAATACCCTCACATGATTGTGTCGTAGGCCGTGTGTCTGCCCGTGTGATAACTGCACCTATACTATTTTTAAACAATTCTGGGCATACGCCCGTGTGGGTTGCCCGTGTTCTTCACACGACCATGTGACAGCCCATGTCCCAGGTCGTGTGAGACAAAAAATGACCAATTCTAAGCTAAATTTTCACTTATTTTCTTAGGAGCTTAAGCACATTCAAATACACACATTCAAATTTTCACTTATATAGCACTTTCTGTAATACCCCTACCCGTATTCATTGCCGGAATAGGGTACAAGGCATTCTAGGAGTTTACTTAATTAATTTTTTATATTCAATATAGCCCTTTATAAATATCTAACCTTCCTGTAATATTAAATCGAGACCAATCCACATCAACCAAATCAATTCAACATATTTTCAAGATAAATTCATGCATATTTATAAGATAACGTCATCACATATCTAAAACCGGTTTGTTAACCATACTAATGGCTAACTTTACATTCATTTCACGTTAACATTTACTTTGTTAGCTTATACATGCCATTGATTTCCAAAATAAAGTTTCTTTATATACCGAAATCTCGAGGTTGACGATGTGATGTGTCTCCCACCAAATCCGACCTCCGAGCTCTTAACACTACAAAAGCAGGGAAAAAGGAAGCGGGTAAGCACTTTGTGCTTAGTAAGCTCATGTAACAAGAATTATACTTACCTAATATTTTCAATACAATATAATAAACATTCATATATCCATTCAATGCATTATTACCCTAACATGCACAAACTCAACATTCAAGTTTGTACAATAATTTCCATGCATCAATAATATATATACCATGATTGATGAGCTCGTCAATACCATGATTTCCATTTCCTTGTTATTTTTCCATATTTATCCCGTTGAATTTCTTGGAATTTTCGATGGATTTTCAGAGGTACACTTTTAGTGTACAATTCCGAGTCCGTCAATTCATATTCATATGCGCATATCCATTTTAGAGAGCACACTCCTTGAACCTCAACCTTATAAATGAGATTACCAGTCCAGGCTAAATCCCGCAATATAAACTCATAGAGTATTGTCGATTGCCGATCGAGCTAAATCCTCGCAACGACAATTACTCTAATGAGCTTGGATCTCGAATTACTAGTCCAGCTAAATTGAGACCTAATTCGGATTACCGTCCGGCTAGATCCTTTTACCGTCAATTCCTTTTCGAGATCCATCGAATTTTCCTTTCATTGACGGGATTTCTTCCCATTTTATCAAATATATCAATGTTTCATAAATTTCCATATAATGAACATTCAAATCATATTCATATCAAAACATGCATTTCAAGCATTTAAGAATATAATTCAAGTTACACGAACTTACCTTGATACTTGTTTGTAAACAATAAAAATCTACTAATCCCGAACTTTTTCCTTTCCTCGATCTAGCTTCGTATTTGAATCTTCCGGATCTAAATAAATAAATTTAATTATCAATTTAATACATTTCATGTTCATATGCAACATTCTCTATAATTCAACTATTATTTATATTTCATTCAAAGCTGTCTACTTGAGTCATAGTCACTAAATTATTTATAACTTGAGTTACGGAACTCCAAATTAAGATCCGTTAATTTTTCCTGAAACTAGTCTCATATATATTTTTACCATAAAATTTTCAGAATTTTTGGTTTAGCCAATAAGTACAGTTTATTCTTTAAAGTCACCCCTGTTCTGCTGTCGACAGTTCTGACCCTTCTTTACTAAAAATTAATTATCTCTTCATACAGAATTCAAATAATATTCTCGTTTATTTCTCTTAAAAATAGACTCATTAAGGATTCTAGACATATAAATTTAAGCCCATAATTGTTTTTCTTAATTTTTTTATGATTTTTCAAAGTCAGAACAGGGGAACCCGAATTCATTCTGACCTTGTCTCACAAAATTCATTATATCTCAAAATTTACAAATCCATTGCTTACACTATTTCTTCTATGAGAAACTAGACTCAATAGTCTTTAATTCTATATTTTTTTCATCTTCTAATTCGATTTCTAAAATTTATGGTGATTTTTCAAAGTTAGTCTACTGCTGCTGTCCAAACTGTTTTTGTGCAAGCTGTTTATTACCATTTTTCCCCTAAGCTTTTAATAAATGATAATTTCGTCCCTACTCAATTAGCCTCTCAATTGAGCTGATTTTTCTCAATTAACATTTTATTCTATCACCTTAAACCAGTTTACAACCTTTAGGAATCAGAATTTCAGCAATAGACTTTAATTTCAAGCATTTTCACAATTAGGTCCTAAAAATCAATTTCTATTGAAATTACCTAATAAAATCATCTCATAAACAAATTAAAGCTTTAATTTAATTCTATTTCATCATAAAATTACAGCACTCAACCATGGTGACTTTCAATTTCATCCATGAAATCAAAAACTAATGAATTTATTAGTAGGACCTAGTTGTAAAAGTCCTAGAAACACAAAAATTACAAGAAAAAGGCAAGGATTAACTCACTTGGTACAAAAATTATGAAATATAAGCTTATAGAACCCTCCTATGGCGTTTTTAGCTGCTGGAATTGAAGAGAAATGAAGAGAAATCTAGATATTT
This sequence comes from Gossypium arboreum, assembly GCF_025698485.1. Lineage (NCBI taxonomy): Eukaryota > Viridiplantae > Streptophyta > Magnoliopsida > Malvales > Malvaceae > Gossypium > Gossypium arboreum. The sequence goes on from NC_069081.1 coordinate 13,291,744, forward strand.
CCTATTTAGTCCTAACTTTATTTAGTTAATTTTGCAATATTCCAATTTTACCCTTAATTTATCAAATTTTCTGCTGATTTCATACCCTTGCCGTCCAGCCCAAATAACTTTTGGGTCTAATTGCCTTTTAAATCCTTTCTCATTAGACTCTTAAGCTATTTAATCACTCTAGCAACTTTTACACCTATTACAATTTAGTCCTTTTCATTTAATTGACTACCCAAACATTAAAATTTCCTAACGAAATTTTAATACCACATTAATAACATTTCATAAATATTTATGAAATTATTTTTAACTCGGTTTTACGAGATAGAGGTCTCGATACCTTGTTTTTACCCAATTTCTTCAATAATTTCTTTTTCTATCTAATCACTAAATTGGTAAAATTTTTCTATCAATATTTTCATACGATTTTCCTATCATATCAATTTTCAAACAAAAATATTGAAATAAATTTCTCTTTAAATCGGATCTATGGTTACGAAACCATTGTTCCGATAACCTTGAATTTAGGCCATTACACTTTCATAGGCTAAAAACCATTTTCAAATGCTTTCAAAACATGTCAATAGATTCAACCTATATATCAAACCAATATGCCCTCATTGACACCACAAATCATTTCATAACATTTCATCTTTAAGGTTTCATATACAAGATATAGTTATACATCAAAACATCAATTCATTCCAAACCATAATCTCACATATTGTCAATGTTTTCTACCATCATGCTTTAATACTTAAACTTATATGAAACATGCATAATTTCATTTGTCGCAACACATAACACAAACTTAAGTAAACTTGCTCAAACTAGGATTCAACATCATACATACAAAGAGGTCCTAGTACATGCCATATATACCAAACTATAACAAAGTCTACCAAAAATCTCCTGGATAGTGTGATTTCTTGTTTTGATCCGATCTTCTAACCCTTCAAAATGTAATCTACAAAACAAGACGAATACAAGTAAGCTTGAATAAAGCTTAGTAAGTTCGTTTGTATATATTGATAAACCTTTCCAATTAAACATAGTAATCGATTAAAATTAAATGTTGAAATTCCATAAAACACAACCTTTATCATAAATTAACAATCAGTACAATAGTTTAGTATATTCAGCGAATAATGCTCATTTCAGCTTTACTTAGTATTTTAGTATATTTCGCTCGATTAAGCTTCTTCAATATATCAGTGGATAACATTCCACGAGATTTATTTAGTATATCAGTAGATTCTTGTACTCAATAGAACATTCTTTTCAATAGATTCAGTAGATATGGCTTGAGAGCGCATACGTTTCAATAGATTCAGTAGGTATCGCTCATCTGAGCACTAATCAGTATATTAGTGGGTAACACTCACTGATCTCATTCGGTATATAATATAAAATTCAATAACAGTATACTAACAAAGAGTATAAGGATTATTAGAAGTATAAATAAATGCATGAATTTACAAAATTGATTTATAGTAATGACTCATAGTGTCTAAATCAATGATCAATGTCATTTCAATTCATTATTTCCATTTCCAATCACATACATCAATATAATCCAATATTATGCAATTAAGTTCCTATAATACATTTAAAAATATACTAAAATTAGCCAGTACGAACTTACCAGACTAAACTGCAGCAACGACAAAGTATACGGGTTATCTAGTAATTTCCTCTTTTCCTCGATTTTCCACTAGTATTGGATCTATAATAATTCTATTCAATTCACTAATTCTAACAGAAAAATTAATTCATTTTATGCAATTAAGTCTTTTTTGACATTTTTATAAAATTACCCCCAACATTTTATTTTTATACAATTTAGTCCCTAAGCTCAAAACATGTAATTTAACCAATTTCAAATAAAATCAAGTTTATCTGAACTGTATAAGGCCTCTCTACAGCCCATAATTTTTTTATTACACAACAAGTCCCTATAATTTTATCACTTTAACGATTTAGTCCGTAAACATTAAAATTACCAAAAATTACTTTACAAAATAGTCCTATCTAGCAACCAAGGTTAATATTCTACCATAAAATTCAAGAATAACTCAATTTTATCAATGGCATAATCCAAAACATTTGACAATTTTACGAATTAATCCTCGAGTTAGCTAGATTAAGCTAATATGAGCTCAAAAACATAAAAATTACTAAAAACGGGTAAGATTTACCTACTCAATCGACGAAACCTAGATTGGCTAAAGTTTTATCCTCTTAACAATGGTAGATTCGGCTTTTGAAGGAAAAAACAAAAAGATGATAGCCAATTTTGGCATTTGTTTTATTTTCATATTACCAAATTTCATAAATTACTACTATATAACCTTACAATTTGAATAAAATTTCATGCAATTAGCCTTGCAAACCGTCCATTATCTACTCAAATAGTATAATTTCCAATAAAGGGAAGTTTAATTACACAATTGGCTCTTCAGTTATTTTAAAATTTAACTAAACAAGTTTATTTTTAATTTAATCCTAAACTAATTAGGACTAAATGAGAAAATAGCCCAAAAGTTAGAGGATTCAATCATGCCACCACCGCTTAGACTTTTTGACCATGGTTTAATTACCATTTTGATCCTTTTACTATTTTAAATCTATAGCAATTACCTTTTACCTTTTTTACAATTTAATCCTTTTACCTCAATTAAGCAATAAATCATCAAAATTACCAGACCCAACTTCAATTCACATATAATATGACTCTATAAATATTTAATAAAAATATTTATACCTTTTATATTACGGAAACAAGGTCTTACTACATCGTTTTCAATAACCACTTGACTTTTGAACCAAATCACTTATACTAACTTTTAATTCAATTATTTAAAATCATCAAATCAAAATTCAATATAAAAATCACTATTGACTTGTATAATTTAAATACTAATTATACGAACTTACTCGTTAGATTTGTGGTCTCAAAACCATTATTTTTGACACCACTGAAAATAGGCTGTTACAAATCATAACTATGTTTCTATATTCTGGTAGTCATCGTTTTGATGCCCAAGACAAAACATCTTCCCAATTGGACTTGATAAACGACATATTAGTCTTTCAATCAGTTTGCTCATTTCCAATTAGACTAGATACATGTTTAAGTTCATTTACTAATATGAGTTATCTTTTTGTATTACGATCCGACCACATAATACCACTTAACAGTAGTTTAAACATTAGACAACTAGTGAGCCAATATTTGTTTCTATTTGCTGTGTATGAAAAAATCACATGAGAACATTATACAAAGTATATTAATGTAATCCATGAATCATTTTATTAACTAATATGTTTGGAAAAAATTACAAGTGTACATAAATGAAAATACTACACTCAGGGCACCAAATCCAACACCAATCACTTTTGAATCATTTCTAAATAATTTTAAAATGTTTCTAGTGCCTCTAAATTGTCTTAAAGTTGATTCCTTGCATTTGTGTTGGTAATATATCTATATCGGTTATCAGGACAGGTAAGGAGTGTTACAATATCAATACTTAGCCTCCAAGTCTCAAGACATGAACTAGAAGTTTCGAGACTTAGCCTTGTAAATGACTATAAACTACTAGTCTTTTGAAGAGGTATTAATGCCCCCTTAGTAAGTATAGAGACTTGAGTTGCAAGGACAATTTCTCGGCCTGCAATTAACGTCTCTAATGGCTATACATCATTATCAATAGCTCCAAATGTCCACAAACTCTTTCCTTGATATAAATGCAAGTAAGACACTTAAAGACTCATGAGAGACATATCCAAACATCAAAGTTAAGAGAAAAAGCTTCAAAATTATTTCCCACTCTTCTCTTGTACATGGTTTCAAAGTTCATATTGTAAAATCTTTTATCATTCTTATTTCATTTATTTAATAAGCTAAACTTTGTAAACACATACCTTCCTAAAAGCTCTATTGTTTACTTCATCATTATCACCAATTGTAATTTATGACGGTTTTAGTTGAGCCAAAAAAATGGTTCTAGAATAACTATAAAAGTTAGGGAGAAATATTTTATCTGAGCCTTAAGAAAAATATAGTATTGTAAAGGTTATGTCTTCTTCTTGAAAGGTATCAATTCTAGTAGTGAATTGGGAAAAACTGAGGTAATAGAGGTAGACAATCACTTTAAATCACTTATGCAACTTTTTCTCCTTCTCTCAATTTTTTTTAGAAAAGTTTTTAAAATTCTTAAAATACCAATTCACCCATTCCCTTGATGTTTTTAGGCCTAACATTAACTTTAAAAAATGAAAGAGAAAATGGTAGCTTTGTGGGTGTTGCTATGGTGAAGAACAAAGACGGTCATATGGCTTTCTATTATAAAGGATTTATGTGTAGTCAAGACTTCATGAGAGAATTCTTTTGTTGACTCTAATCCTTTTGTATACACATGAATAAGGAATTAGTATATGGAGAGATATTATCTTGAGAAGTTAAAAGCGAACTGGAAACTCATCTCTATTATGAATGACATCAAGGAAATCATACAAGACATTGCAAAAGAATCATTCATGATTTGAAGGAGTTGAATGATTGAACACAAAAAGCATCTTATATGAATTTTCCGTTTAATTGGTCATCATCTTTTGTTGATCTCTTTAGATGATTTTTTTTTGAAAAGCTTTAATATGTAAAAAAATACTTTATATATTTTAATTTTCCATGTCAAAATAAAATCATAATAAATTTAAGTGAAATATTTTATTTTCATCTATGAGTAAGTGGAATTGCAACAAAATTCAAAAATATATATGAATGGTAAAATTAATAAAAATTAAGAACCTTACAAATTAATAGATTAATAAGATATTAATATGTTAGACTTGTTCGTACGAATGAAACACTCACTAACCCCTTATGCTCTTCGGAGAGCACACCCTAATTATGGAAAAAAATCCCTAGATTTAATTATAACATTTTAAAAATTTGAGACTAATTTAAAATTGGAGCCATGGTTTTGTTATGATGGATGCAATCAACCTAGTGATACCACAGCAGAGCAAAAAGCTCAGTTTACATGCGTCACTTTATTCTGAAAGAATAAGTTTTTATATATTTTCTATTTGGAATGATACTACTTTTTCTTTCATTTAATCTCTTTAATTTTGTTTTCAAAATTTCACCGGCGGAGTGTTTGTGTGCCTTAATCTAAGTTCTCTTTTAATCCATTTCATTGATTTGGTTTCTTCACAAAATTTTCTCTTCTTTTTCTCTAATTTTTCTTGTTCTTCTCTGCAACTTTGTCGACCCTCAACTCCCTGCAACTTTCCAAAAAGGTAATAAATTTCCATTTCTCTGCTTTGCTTTTATTTATTTGTTTTTGGACTTGGGTTTCTTGAGAAACTGACCGAAACCACTTACATTTTTAGAGTACGCTAGATGGGTAAGTGATGATCTTTTTATTAATCTGCAGATAGGCTTTTGTTATTAAGTTAAAATCATGATAATTGCAGAACAGAAAGAGCAATGGATTCGATTTATTTGATTTGGAAATGAATTTTCTTGTTGATATTGATTCTCACGTTATTGTCTTTTTTTTTTCTTTGGAGGATCGCACTTTTATTATTCATTTCTTACATTCAATTCTCCACTAGCTATAATTAAGTAAAAAGAAAGAAAAAAAAAATACAGACCTTCAATGAAAATATTGGTTCGGAAGATTTACGTCTGAAGAATATGTATATGTTAGTAGTTAGTGACTTGATGAAGAGGTTTGTATCCATAGAGTTGTATAATTTGTTATGTCATAAATTTATGTGAAATTGGAATTCCTGTCACTGAATTTGTACAATTAATTTATACCAAATGAGTTAGCTTTTGGCGTGCTTGTATTAATTAAGACAAATTTATACTAAATGTGCTTGTATTTCTAAGCTGATTTCTTGCAGAGTTTGGTTAGAGAAGCATGAACAATATCGGTTTGAAACATAACATACCCATATGTTTCTTTAGCTTCAGTTGGAGAAAATGAGTTGAATTTGTATCAAGCTATGTAGGGTCTTTCACTGTAAAAATTTGCAAAGTTGTTCTGCAAACCAGCATGACAAACTTGAGAGAAAAAGTAGAATAGACTGCATTGAGTTAAATCCTAGAATGGGATTGTCTACTTCTGAAATAGAATGAAACCATCTCATGATCTTATTTGACAAAGATCCTGTTTGTTTTCTGTCTTGACATTCTCTGATCTTTTTTTTTTTTTTTTTTTTGCTAATGATATTTGGTTTTGAATCAGAGCAGCTTACTGACCGTTGAAATGGATGCTGATATCCTTCACGAAGAAGGTGTTTCTGGTGATGAATTCAATAGTATGGAACTGGAGGCAGGATCAAGTAGAGCTGACATACTTGACGGGATATCATCTGGTGGAGAGGTGAATGAAGAATTTGGAAGGGCTAACGAGATTCTAACAAGAGTGGAGTTAGATTTAGCATGTTCCTCCGAGAAATTGGTTAACTTAAGTGTACTTACAATGCATTTGGCAACTAGGGAAACTGACTTCGAATCATTTATGTCAGAAAAAGACAATATGCAGGTTGAATCTATGGAGAAAGCTTTGGAATTTGATCTCTTATCAGGAATTTTAGATTCAGAGGTTAAAGAACTGAATAAATTTATGGAGCATCTTGAAACTTACATTATTAGTTCCCGTGAAGCGATTTCTTCATTTAAGCACTTGGGAGAAACTTTCTTCAAAATGGAGGAAAAGCTACTTGATTCTGAAGAATCCTTGAAGCAGTCACGAGATCAAGTCTCAGAAATTAAGATGCAGGCTGCTGATTTCCACAGGATTTTATCATGTCTTCATGGAAATGAAAACAGTAAGCTACAGCTCTGTTACTAACTTTATTTTGTTTTTATATTTTGCCACTGATGGAATTAAAGAACCAACAGTGGGCATATGCTTTAGAAGTTTATAACATGGACTAGATATCTTTGTTTTAGAACCTGCTAATACCTATGTAAAAGAGTAGGGAGAATGATTTTACTGATGTTACTCTGTCTTTGTTGCTGTACCACCAACATCTAGAAGATTACGTCCAAAAGAAGGAAAATCAATGCAAGTTTATGATAACTGAATGCTTTCAGAGCGTATTCTTATTTTTGACCAGTCTCATTCTGCTGTTTCTGGATAAAGTCAATGAAATATTATGAATATATATTTTGTGAAAGGACAAGGGATGAATAAGAAAAATATTTACTTTTATGTTCTTTTCCTAATATACGCTTATTGCTAGGGAATGATGAAAATGGTGTGAATGTCTCTGAAGGTGATCGATTGTCTAGTGGTAATACAAAGATAAAAATGCAAACTATTGAACAGCAAAGGCATATTTTGAGAATGCTGGAGAAATCTTTGGCTCGGGAAATTGACCTGGAAAAGAAGTTTGCAGAATCTAGGCAAATTGAGGAGGAGCTGAAACCAAGGATACACACGTTAGAAGAAGGGATGGTCAGCATGGAGGAAGAGACGATGGATGTTAGTGAAAGGTTGTTTGAAGCACAGAATGCAGCGGTGGTGTTTATGGGGATTTCAAAGGAGCTATTGGGTCGACTCCAACTTGCCCAATTTAATTTGAATAACTCAACTCATCGAGAAACTGAGTTAAGATCAAAGCTTGAAGAGTCCACAGTGAAGTTGAAAGCCAAAGAAAGTGCATTGCGGACGCTTCAAAGTAGTGATACTAGACTTAGTGATTTTGTTCAAGCGCAGGTAGACACCTTAAAAGAAAAGTTGACTGAAGTTGAAAAAAAGTTTATTCTTGCTGATTCTGAGGCGTTCACTATGCGTGAGAAGGCAGATTCATTAGAGAAGCAACTGAAAGAGTCTGAATTGAACTTGTCAAATGCAAAAGCTTCTCTTGATGAAAGTCGGGAACAACATGATGCTTTATATTCTCTGATCAATACATTGGAAAATGATACTGCTGATTTGAAAGCGAAATTATTTGAAGCTGAAAAAAGAGCACATAATGCTGAATCCAAATGCAAATTAATAGTTGAGACTAACACGGAACTTATTGAAGAGCTGAGTCTTCTTAAAGGCCAGGATCTTACATCTGAAAAGGTGGAATTTCTTGAGATGCAATTGAAGGAATCTGAGATCCGGTTATTGAATGCTGTAGCTTCTGCTGAAGCTAGTCAGGAGAAGCAAAATATGTTGTATTCTACCATTGGAGATATGGAAAATCTAATTGAGGATCTAAAGCTAAAGGTTTCTAAAGCTGAAAATAGAGCTGACAGTGCAGAAGATAAGTGTATCATATTATCTGAAACTAATTCAGAGCTAAGTGAAGAATTGCGCTTTTTGAGGGGTAGACTGGGTTGCTTGGAGGCATCTCTAAATCAGGCTGAGGAAATGAAAATGGCAACTGCTAGGGACATAGGCATTCGTACTCAACTGATAGCAAATTTGCTTATGCAACTGGGCATGGAAAGAGAGCGCCTTCACCAGCAGGTATGCTTGCTTTACTTCCAACTTATCTTAGTCAGTTTTTGTTTTCAATGTTGATTTCTAACTGAGATATGCCCCGTGTTGGCCATTCTATTCATCACTTCTATAGAGTCTTGAAAATGTAAACCCCACCCCCCCCAAAAAAAAAAAAGTGGTTTGGACTAAATTAAGAATGAAAATGACTGTAAAAGCTAAAAAGTATTGGTAACTATCTTACTTAGTTCACCTTAATCAGTTCAGTAAATTCAAATGATTTTTTGGTTAATCTACACAATGCTGTTTTAACCTTCATGAAACCTTGGTGAATTACCCAATATGATGCGATAGCATGTGGAACTAGTTATTCCAAAAACGAACTAAAAATTCTAGAAATTTATTTAACCTATTGTGGATTTGGAAATATGAATAAGCATTTCGCTAATAAACATTCCCTTCAGAGGCCATTTAAGAGTTTTTTATCAGATTTTACTTATTGTACCAAGTAAAGATTCGAATATGTTCGTTGAAGATAGAATTGGTTTTTGACAACCTTTAATTATTTTAGCACTCTACCTGAAATGCCTGTCTTGCTAAGCAGATATCTGGATTAGCCACGGAAAATAAAGTTTTGATAGTAAAGTTGAAGCAAACATACAAGGACCACTCTATTGTTCAGAGCCATGAGAATAAGGGAAATGTCAAAGATTTTTTGTTTTCAAAGCAAGACTCCACAGCTGCTCCTGCAAGAGAAACTAAAGAAGAAATAGCCAAATCATCGGTCGGTGGTTCTGAGGTAGGATTTTCCTAATTCATTTCTCATATCAGTTAGTGCAGGTGTTTAATATGTCCTTCCCATGAATTTGATTGCCATCTTATGCTATATTGTTATAAAATACTCTTAGGGATGATACCTAGGTTGGACATAAATTGCTTCAAATATGTGAGTTTATGACCATTTATCTGCCTCATCTGTGAATTAGATTCTGTTATGATAGTATGTGGTTGAGGAATGTTCTATGGAAGAACTGGAATAAAGGTCTTAAACAGGCATATAATGCGTAAGGGTAGCAGCTTCTTAATTTCCTTTGCTCATCTATGATTTTATTTAGAGTTTCAAACTGTTGATACTTAAGCTGGTATTTCTTGAGACAAATGATTTCAACTATGGCTATTTTTAGCAGTTTACCCGGCATTTTTGCTTCCTCTAGGATATGTGCAGCTTTTACATTTATGCTCGTATACCATATGTGCTACTGGCTCAAATTCCATAGACTTTTGAGGTACCCTTTCAAGCTTGCTGTACCCTCTTGCTTCATTTACCCTGAACTCTTCATGGTGTTGTTACTTAACAGCACTCTTTCTTTCTGTCTGTCTTGTCTTTTTCTTTTCTTCTTGTTATTGTCATTTTCAAGCCCGTCCTGAGAAGCTAGATGAAAAAGTATACTCTTTTACATTTGGGGGGATCCATTGATAGCATGGATCATATCTATTGAGATAAAACTTGGTTCCTTTTGAAGGAGTCAAGCTTCTGGCCAAGAAGTATAGATGATCTTTTAAATGCACCTGCAGTACGTAAAAAGATGGAAAGTAGAAAAAAGAGAGAATGAGAGGAAATAACACAAAAAACTAGAAGAAAGCAAGAACAGGAGGGAATTTTTCTCAAAGTCTGCATTGTATTCTCCTCAATCGGAAAACTAATTGACTATCTAGCCCTCCTAAAATTAGATTAAGTCCTATTTTCTTAGCTAGGTATGAGGCGGTGATTTGTTTTCTTTTATTTGTTGGCTGTGTTTTGCAAAAGATTTCTATTTTGCAGAATTGATCGAAATTAAATATGTTGCTCTCAATTTTGTTGGTGTGATGTACCATTTTCAGCCGGACAAGACTACTGAATCAGTTGGTGAGTCCGAAGTGAAACCCACAGATGGCACGTCACAGGACGAGACTGTGAGGACAATAGATGCAAGATTGCTTAGCTTCAAGCACATTTCCTTGGCATTGCTCGTTTTACTAGCTTCAACAGCAGCAGCTTATTATTTCCAGAAGCGGAAAAGCCCTTTTTATTGATGATATGTACATTCATCCTTTCTGTTATTGAATCTTGACAAGGTTTTACACGTTTTCTCTCTTATACTAAATCCTTTTGAAGTTATGAATCTGGTTTTCACCTAAGTTAAAATGGTACTAAAACTTTAATATATGCTATCTTCTCTAAAATTTTGCTCGGATTATTGTTTTTTCTTTTCGGGCCGGGGCTTGGGGGGGGTAGAATATGCGTGGTTTTGAAAATATTTTTGGGATGAGGTGCCGATCCGTAGATTGAAGACCTTCAAATGCATTGGAAATTGTGCTGCAGTGAAAGAACAGTTTTTCATAGCTTTCCTTTATGTTCATTAAGACTGGTGGAAAAACGTAGGCAATGAGCTGTGTTAGGAGGATTGTTTACTCTGGTATTGTAGATTTAATCGCAATGATGTGCTGATACGTAGGTCATTGAAGGATTCTTCTTTTGCTTCTAACATAGTAATGTTTAATTCCTTTGCAGGTGTTTCCTTTTTCATTTTATTAGCTCCCAAATAATTTGAGTAATGGTGCCTTTGAAGTAGGCCTTTTTGGTGTGATTTTAAACTATCTATATATATAGGCATAAGAAAAAGATTGAGCCGTTTATTTCGTCACCATTTTCTTCAAGCAAAAAAATCTATATCATCCACGTAGCATCTCATTTCATCAACTAAGATACCAAGCGTGTCATATATCTGTTTGCATCTTGGATGAGCCTTTTCACCAACAAGGAATGCATGAACCTCGTCTTTTATTTCAATCCAACTACAACCAGGTTCCTTCTTGAGCTTATTATACCTCATTATTTTCCTCATATCCGAAACCTTCTCCCACACTCCGGCATCAGCATAAATATTTGATAGAAGAATATAGGCAGAAGAATCCTGAGGGTCCAATTGCAGAAGAGAATCCGCCACCTTTTCCGCCACCTCTACATTCCCATGGATCTTGCAAGTGCTAAGCAATGTTCTCCATATAACATCATCAGGTTCAAAAGGCATATCATTTATGAGGCTTAATGCCTCGTCAACTTGGCCCGCCCTTCCCATTATATCCACCATACACGAATAGTGCTCCAACTGAGGAGCTAAACCATAGTCACTTGACATCAAACCAAAATAATGCCATCCCTTTTCTACGAGCCCTATATGTGCACAAGCTCGAAGGACTGAAACAAATGTTGCATGATTTGGGGTCACATTCTTAACAATCATATCTTCAAAAATTTGAAGGGCCTCTTCTCCAAGGCCATGTTGGGCATACCCACAAATCATGGCATTCCATGTTACAAAATCCCGATTAGTTGCTTTCTCAAATATAAGCTTGGAATCATGCATGTTTCCACATTTTGAATACATATCCACAAGAGTGCTGCATATGTATGCATCCGATTGCAGTTCAAGCTTGATAATTTGAGCATGAATTTGCTTACCAAGTCCAACAGTAGCCAAATTAGCACAGGTATCAAGAACTGTTGCATAAGTGAAGTGATCTGGGTTTACCCCCATTCCCAACATCCGGGAAAAAAAATTCTGAGCCTCTTCACTTTCTTTCTGCAGAGAAAATCCCGAAATTATTGCATTCCAACAGACCATGGTTTGCTGCTCTATTCTGTCATGGATCTTTTCTGCCTCTTCCATCATCCCACATTTGCAGTACATATCAACAAGAGCACTTGCAACAAATGAATGAAACCCTATTCCAGATTTAATTATTCTATTGTGTACCTCCATGCCATAATTCAAGGCTTTTTGACCAGCACAAGCTTTTAAGACACTGCCGTAAGTGAACTCATCAGGCTCCATCCCAGAATGCAGCATGGAAACAAAATGAGAGAGTGTTTCCTCTTCATTTCCGTTCTGTTCATGTGCTGCAATAATTGCATTCCAAGAAATAGCATCCCTTCTCTCCATTTCATAGAAAACGCGACATGCTTCAGTTAAAGCTCCAGATTTACCATACATGTCGAGAATAGTATTGGCCACACAAATATTTGACTCACAAGTAGTTTTGACTGCTAAGGCATGTACTTGAACGCCCTCCAAATACCCTTTAATGACTGCACAAGCACTAAATGCTCCAGATAAACTTATTTCATCAAAACCAAGATCAGATTCGAGCAGATGTTGAAATAAATGCAAAGCTCGAATGGCCTGATCATCACTTTGGGCATAGCCAATTATTATGGCATTAAAAGACTGCAAATTGTGAATTGGAAACAAGTTAAATATCTTTTGAGCTTCAGTCATGCTACCGCATTTTGAGTACATATCTAATATTGCTGTCCCTACAATTAAATCCGATGCGAAATTCGTCTTCAAGGCATGACCATGCAACTGCCTACCTAACCTAAATGCAGAGAACCCGGCGCACAACCTGAAAACACTAGCATAAGTTGACTGACTAACCCCAATACTTTCCCTTTGCATTTCTTTGAAAAATTCAACACCCTTAATGAACTTATCATTTTGAACACAACCTGCAATCGCAGCACTCCAAGAAACCCAATTCTTCTCGGGCATTTGATAAAAGAACTTAATTGAATCATCTAACCTCCTACATTTTCCATACATATCCACTAAAGCACTCCCTGTAACCACATCTTTATCAAAAGCAATCTTAACCGCGACACCATGAACTTGTATCCCCGCATCAACGTCTTCCAAAACAGCACAAGATTTTAAAACAACAGCAAAGGTTGTCCAATCAAACCCAACTCCTACCCTCCCCATTTCCACGAAAACCAAAATGGACTTCAAACATTCACCATTCTTCAGATACCCCGAAATCAATGAATTCCACGAAATAACATCCTTTTCAGGCATATCATCAAAATATCTCTTTGCAATTCCCATCATCCCGTTACTAGCATTCCCGAAAACCATTGCATTCCACGACACGACATCTCGTTGAGACATTTTATCAAACACTTTATTAGCATACCCCAAATCTCCACATTTTATGTACAACTGGATCAAACAATTGGCAACAAAGACAGTTGGGACAAACCCAGATACTATCATTTGACAATGGGCTTGTTTGCCTGGATTTAACGATGTTTGATTTGAACATTCTTGGAAAATGTGGGAAAATGTTTTTTTCTTTCTGGGTGTTGGTTGCCTTGTTGTTAGAGTTGAAACCGAGATAGCTTTAAAGAGATGTGTTTTGGATGAGGGATGAGAAAAGAGGAGCTTCGGGAAGTTGAAGTAAGAAATTTTATATGCCATTTAAAACCTTTTGTTGCTGTCATGCTTTGGCGGATGTCTTTTTCGACTCTTGAGTATTATGCAACTTCCGTTTCAAGTTTCAGCTAGAACTTACAAGGGTTGTGGAGGAGGCAAACGCGCACATTCGGATCATTTGTTTTTTCTCAGGGCTCGGGTGGTTTTTGAATTCCTATCCTATTTTAAGAGGAGAATCTCCTACAAATTATTTAGAGATAGACAGAATCAAAATTGCAACTGCATATTAGATTTCTCTTCCTTATTCATTTAAGATAATTCTTTCTCCATCATTTTTTATTGCTTTTAAAATTATCTATTCATTGTAAATTGGTCCTAAATGTTGTTAGGATGAATGAGATAGAAACTTTAGCGCTCCTAAAATTTGTCATTTGTGTTTCAGAATTTGATTCTCTTCTAAATTTAACTTTCTAAATGTTGTACTAGTACTTCATATGTTAAAGGAAAATCTTAGAGACATTCTAAGTGACATGATAATATCAATTTAACTGTGCTATCTTGGTGTAAAGAAACTTGAGTTAGTACTTTAGATTCAGAAAATATTTTGTAATTATGGGTATGAATTTAAATAATTAAATATTGTAAAATGTTTTTATTGGTTAAAGAAACCATAAAATTTGGGTAGAAATTAAAATGTATTAGACCAAGATATAAACTTATTTCTATAGTTCCTAATAAGGAATCATTAAACATAACGTGTCTTTGGTCTCTTAAGACAATTAAAAGTTTTTAGTAAAAAAAACCATAAAATTCTTTAAAAAGGGTTAAAGACCCACTCAATAAAAGAATGCCTAAGGTTCTTTTTTTGGCATTTTGAGAGTTATTTAACTTGAGTTATGAGAGTATGAATCTTTTTTTGAGATAAATTACACTCATGATCACTTTAAAATAGGTTTCGTCTTATTTTAATCACTTTAAAAAAATTTATCAATTTAATTACTCTAATTAAAATAACTCTTCAAATTAGTCACTGCCGTTAAAAATTCCGTTAATCCACTAATCGGTTGCTGGCATGGCACATTAGCTCCTTAAGTGATCGGCACGTGTCATTTTAAAACTAAAATCAAGAATTTCTATGATTAATCTAAAACACTTTTTTTAAAAAAAAATTTAAGGAAAGAGAGAGCTTCATGGCTTGCAATTGATACTGTCGATTTTTAGATCTCTGAATCCTAGCCATTTTTTCTTTTTATCATGTAAAAGTTTTCAAGATTTTTCTCCCAAGATCCTTTCTTATATTCTTTTTTTAGGAATTTAGGTAGCCATTGATCGGAATTTCACTATACTTTTCAAAACTCTTGATACGGCCACGCCCCGAGTCACATCAAGCTCAAGCAAAGACCCTTTGGAGTTGCCACAAGGACCTATCACCCGAGTTTAAGCCAAGCAATTCAAAGAGGCTATTTCAGCCTTAGTCAACCAAGTGTAGGGCGAGACATTAGTTGGACATATTGAGAGAGCTTGGACCAGCTCAATGAAATCACCTTGCAACCTCTTGCAAGTTGAACTCAGCTCAAACTTAGCTCAATGAGTTCGAATCAGCTCAATGAGCTCAAACTTAGCTCAGTTTAATTTATGCATTTTATTAGTTGCTGGAATAAATTAAATGTGTTTAGCTAAATTAGTTAAATCAGCTCAAATAATTATTATGTGTTTAATGTGTCAAAAATCTGGACATCTTAAATATGTTTTAAATGTGTTTTAATTTAATACATTTTTTTAATATGTCTAAGTTAATACATGTTATTAATTTGTCTTGGCCTATTACATAATTTTAATATGTTTTAGCTCCAGCCGAATTAATGTGCACGTTTAATATGTCCTAGCTGCTGCCGAAATTATTGTGTCTTAAGACTAATTAATTTTGTTGATTTATTAGATGCAGCTACATACATGAACGGCTTGAATAAAGGTGTACGGATGGTTCAACTCTTCCAAGCATCTCTTCGTGGAGTCTAAAGGCCAAAAGAGCTGCTGATTTATTTCCCCAAGCTAACTGTCTAAGTCTCCAAGGCAGCTGTGAAAAATAAAATAAAATAAAATAAATAAAATAAAGAACACACAAATTTTACGTGGAAACCCTTTCGGGAAAAAAACCACAGGCAGAGGAAAAGAAAATTCACTATGTCAAAAATTTGAATCAATACAAGAGGAATAGACTATGTCTATTTATAGGCTTGTAAAGCCATATTCTAGTAGGATTGAAATACCTTATCCTAATCAATATAAAATAGATGGAGTTTAATAAGGTTTAAAAAACCTTATTCTAAAATAAAATAAAAGAAGTCTAGTTCTATATGGATTTTACTTTTATTTTATTTTCCATCGTATTTTATTTAAATAAGAATTTAGGTCACTTAATTCTAACAATCTCCACCTTGACACAAATTCTCAATGAACAAGTTCTTCATCGCGAACTTTCAATAAACAAGTTCTCCACCTCTTCCATAAAACCCTTAAGGGTTTAACTTCAACAATGAACACCAACCAAGTCTAAGCAATGCTCAAACTTGGTTATAGGAAGTGACTTAGTCATCATATCTGCAGGATTTTCATGAGTACTAATTTTGCTCACAACAATATCACCACGAGCAATAATATCACGAACAAAATGATACCGAACATCAAGGTGTTTTGTTCTCTCATGAAACATTTGATCTTTTGTAAGAAAGATGGCACTGATTGTCACAAAATATCAGATCGATTTGAAGGTCTCCATTAAGTTCACTAAAGAGTCCTTCAACCAAACAGCTTCTTTACAAGCCTCGAGAATCGCCATGTACTCACTTCATTGGTAGACAAAGCGATCGTAGTTTGCAAAGTGGCTTTCCAACCGATTGCACAACCTCCGATTGTAAATACATAACCCGTGAGAGATCTTCTTCTATCAAGGTCTCCAAGCAAAATCAGCATCAACATACCTAATGACTCCATCTCTAGTTCTTCCAAACTGTAAGCAAACATCGGTAGTACCTGTAAGTATCTTAAAATCCATCGAATCGCTTTCCGGTGTTCTTTACCAGATTCGCCATGTATCTCGCTAATCGCGACCGACCGCATATGATAAATCTGGACGTGAACAAACCATAGCATATATGAGAGATCCTACTGCACTAGAGTATGGAACATGTGACATGTATTCAATCTCATCATCTGATTGTGGAGACAAAGCTGATGAAAGTCTGAAATGAGCTGCTAAAGAAGTACTAACAGGCTTAGCACTCTGCATATTGAACCTGCAAAGAACTTTCTCAATGTACCCCTTCTGACTTAAGTACAATTTACTTGCTTTTTTATCTCTAAGGATCTCCATACCAAGTATCTTCTTTGCTGGTCCTAAATCTTTCATCTCAAATTCTTCACTTAGTTGGGTTTTGACCTTTCTTATCTCTACTTTATCTTTTGTTGCTATCAACATGTCATCAACATAAAGAAGTAGATACACAAAATAACCATCACTGTTTTTCTTAAAGTAGACACAACTGTCAAAACTACTTCTTTTGAAATCATGAGAAGTCATAAAGGAATCAAACCTCTTGTACCCTTTGTCTTGGTGATTGTTTCAAACCGTAAAGGGACTTTTTCAGCAAGCAAACATAGTCCTCTTTTTTGAGATCGTAAAACCCTCCGTTGTTGCATGTAAATATCCTCATCAAGTTCTCCATGCGAAATGCGCTTTTACATCTAACCGCTCAAGCTCCAAATCATGCATGGCCACAATACCAAGCAAAGCTCGAATCGAACTATGCTTAACAACCGGGAGAACACATCTGTGAAGTCCACTCGAATTTGATCTGTAACCCTTTGCAACAAGCCTTGCTTTATATCCGGGTTCTTTAACTCCTAGAGTCCTTCTTTCTTTTAAACACCCATTTAAAACGAATGACCTTTTTACCTTTAGGAAGTTTTACAAGATCCCATGTTTCTTTTTTGTGGAGTGATTCCATCTCCTCTTGCATTGCAAACATCCACTTTTCTCGAGTCTTCACACTAATCGCCTCTCGAATAATTAAATGGCTCTTGATTCAGTATCTATATCTTCACCACATTTAAAGCATAAGCAACTAGATCAGCCTCGGCATACTTCTTTGGAGGTTTAATTTCTCTTCTTGTTACATTTTTTGGCGATAGAGTATTGCGGTGAAGAAGCAACTCTATTCTCAATTTTTGTCTTGGCTTGAGGAGTTGATTTCAGTATTAATCGATGCTCCACCGCTTTTGGTTTTCTTTATTGGAAGAGTCTTTAAGAGATAAGTTAGGTAGCATAGCATTTTCATCAAAAACAACATCTCTCGCTAATCACAACTTTTCTATTTTCAGACACCATAACTTATAGCCTTTTACACCACTTTATAACCAAGAAAAACGCATTTAATGGATCTCGGTTCCAATTTTCCATTATCAACATGAGCATACGCAGACACCCAAAAATCTTTAAATCGAATAATTAGCGGGATTACCGACCATACCTCTTGTGGAGTCTTTTCTCAATGGCAACGGATGGAGATCGGTTGGTCAAAAACATGCGAGAGGTCGCTTACGCCCAAAATGACTTGTAAGTTGGCATTTGACAACATACATCGAACCTTCTCCATGATCGTTCGTTCATTCGCTCGCAACGCCGTTTTCTTTGTGGAGTATGACGAACCGTCAAGTGTCTCATGATCCTTCGACTTGCACAATCTATTAAACTCATCGTAGCGTAACTCTAAGCCATTGTCTGCATGCGGAGGTATTTTATCTGCTTTTCCGTCTATTTTTCAATCATAATTTTCCAAGACTTAAATGCGAAAACACATCGGTTTTCGCTTTAGGAAGAACGCCCAAACTTTTTCGGAAAATCATCAATAAAGGTTAGCATATAATTAGCTCCACCTCTCGAGGGCACTCTGGATGGCCCCACGATCGTAATGAATATACTCCAACGCTTCCTTCGTGTTATGGATTCCTCTAGTGAATCGAACTCTCTTTTGCTTCCCAAAACACAAGACTCACGAAATTCAGGTTTGCAAATTCCTTGCCCATCAAGAAGTCCTCTTTACTTAATTCACCATGCCATTCTCACTCATATGCCCTAGGCGATATGCCAAAGTTTAGTAATATCATCATCGACAAGGAAGAGGAAGCAATAGCTGCATCACCAAGAATGAGAGAACCCGCAAAACATATAACTTGGCAATTTTTCTCCGCCTTTCATCACAACAAAGGACCCTTTGAAATCTTTAAAACCCCACTTTCAGTGTGTGTATGCACTTTTGAATCAAGAGTACTCAACGAAATTAAATTTCTTTTCAATTCTGGAACATGTCGCACGTCACTAAGTGTTCTGACAACTCCATCAAACATCTTAACTTTAATTGTTCCAACACCTGCGATTTTACATGAAGTATTATTTCCCATCAAAACAACACATTCAGATACTGTTTCATAAGTTGTAAACTAATCCCGATTGGGACTCATGTGGAAGGTGCAGCCTGAATCAAGTATCCACTCCTCTCTTTCTTTAGAATCATTGACAGAAGCGACTAGAAGTTCACCATCGCTGTAGTCTTCTACAACATCAGCTTCACCGGAATTTTCTAGTTGTTTTCCCTTTTAATTCGCAGCCTCCCTTTTAATCTTATTTTGTAGCTTATAGCACTCAGATTTAATGTGCCCTTTCTTCTTGCAGAAGTTGCAAGTTTTACCTCTGTTTGAAGACTTCGATCTACCCTTAGATTTACCACGAGGATTCCGTTCATGTGTCCTACCACGATCATCATCAGCATTTCGATCTTGTCTCCCACGAACAATGAGACCCTCTCCCTGAGAGTCGGGTTTAACCACAAGATGCTTCATCCTATCATACGAGGTTAAAGAATCATAAACCTCATCAACTGTGAGAGACTCGCGGCTATATAAAATCGTGTCTCTAAAGGTTGAATAAGACGGGCAACGAACAAAGTAGAATCAACCCTAGATCTTCCTTATCATCTTGAACCTCCATGGCCTCCAAGTTTGAGAGAATTTCTTTAAACAACATTAAGTGTTCGTGTACTGACGCACCTTCCTCCAAACGATGAGCATAAAGACGCCGCTTCATATGCAACTTGCTTGTTAGAGTTTTCGACATACATATTTGTTCTAGCCTCTTCCATAATACAACGGCAGTTTTCTCTTTCATCACATCCCGCAAAATTTCGTTGGACAAATGCGAGATGTAATTGTGTTAATGCCTTTCAATCCTTACGCTTCTTCTCTTCATCATTAATGTCGAAGGCATCTTATCTATCCCTAGCGGGGCATCCTCCAGATCCATCTGCAAGAAGCGCTTGCATCTTAATTTGCCACAACGCAAATCGGTGTTGCGATCCAACAATGAATTTCATACTTCAAAGACGCCATTACCGTGATCGAGATGAATAACCCGAAAGCTCAGATACCAATTTGTGAAAAATAAAATAAAATAAAATAAAATAAATAAAATAAAGAACGCACAAATTTTACGTGGAAACCCTTTCGGGAAAAAAACCACGGGCAGAGGAAAAGAAAATTCACTATGTCGAAAATTTGAATCAATACAAGAGGAATAGACTATGTCTATTTATAGGCTTGTAAAGCCATATTCTAGTAGGATTGAAACACCTTATCCTAATCAATATAAAATAGATGGAGTTTAATAAGGTTTAAAAAACCTTATTCTAAAATAAAATAAAAGAAGTCTAGTTCTATATGGATTTTACTTTTATTTTATTTTCCATCGTATTTTATTTAAATAAGAATTTAGGTCACTTAATTCTAACAGCAGCCTTGAAAGTTTTCACATTGCTGAATATTCCTTTCACATGACAAGGCTGTTCGGTTTTATGTGTTCATACATGGGGTTGCTCACATTCGGTTTTCACACTTAAAGGACTATCGAAGCGCCCCAAGCTGCCTTTAATTAGTTCAAAAACATTAAGCTGATCAAAGCAGCTCAATTAATTAAGTGCACCCCCTTGGTCGAATTTAAGCATGGCCTTTCAGCTCATTTCAACTCACCTTTCACTTCTATTAATATCCAGCTATTAGAAACTTCAAAAGGTTGTCCATTGGCATCCTCAAAGCTGCTGGAAGCTCCAAGGAAGTTGCTAGGAAATTTCCAAGAAACTTTAGCTCATTTAAGTTGAATTCAAATGTCTATTTAGTTACTATTAGTGACTATTCAGCTAGCCTAGCTAAGTAGCTATAAATATGAACCAATTGAGTTGTATTTTAGACTTTTTCCATTTTGAATGAATATTGAGTTATTTGTGAGGTTTTTATCTCTCAAATTTCGTCCAAGACTCAGCTTGACTTATCTGCTAGTAAGTGGCATCAACCTGTTTCTTTTATCGAACTTATCACTATTGTAGTGTGGCGTTCACCTCAAACTTTATACCTTTGGTTCTTACCTTCCTAGGTAACAGGTCAAGGTCTATTTTCCATCATCTATCCACATTATAGTCACATAAGTCCTGGGTCAACACTCACCTATAGTGTTGGTTCGATCTTGATACTTAAGTTCGATTTCCATTCCATCCAAGTTAACACCTATCCCATTTTGTTCTTTGTTAGTCGAAACTATAACAACAAATACTTAGCCATTTTTGAGCCTATCTTTGTTACCTTACTCTATACTTAGCCTAATTCCAACCATACTTCAAAATTGAACGATACTTCTTCGTTAGATGATCGGGCACATAAACGACTCGGACAACTCAACCAGGCTGTGGTTGTATCAACTCTATTGGCTTAATTTTTTTTCTTTTTTATCTGCAACCTAGTCGAGGATTGTTTCTAACGAGGATATGAACATTTAGGTCTCATTTGATTCAATTTTGCTTGGTTTTTAGATTTTACCTGAAAACAAAAATTAAAAAAAAAAAGAAGTATTTTGGACTAATTATAGAGATGTCTCTAACTTTAGTAAAAAAAATATCACATGTCAACCACTCAATGGCCTATGTGTGATGCCAACAATCCGTTAGTGGGTTAACGGAGTTCTTAAGGGCAATGTCTAATTTAAACAATTATTTTAATTAGAGTGACTAAATTGAGAAAAAAATTAGAGTGGTCTAAATAGGACAAACCCCATTCTTGAGTGACCATAAGTGTAGTTTACCATTTCCTTTTGACATTCTAATTTTATTAATAGACATGACTTTTAATTAATCATTTTTTGTCCAATCATACAAGGAGAAAATTTCTTATACATTTTCAAGGGGCATTATTTAACTTATCTATTCCACTAAGCCAATTTTTAAAGAATTTTATGGTATTCTTACTAATAAAACTTAAAATCATTTGAAAATATAAAAACATTTCAATTAAAGTGGAAAAATCCTAAAATTTTTAAAAAGAAAAAATCATAAAATTTTAAGATTTTATTAAAAAACCTAAAATTCCAAACAAATGATTTTTTTTAATTTTATGAATTTTTTAAGTTCTCATACATATAATTTTAAAATGTCTATATAATTTTCAAAAATAGATTATGATTTTTTAATTTGTTTAATAATTTTCTAAGTTTTAAGAATTTTCCGAACTTTTCAATATCTTTTTAATTTTTTATATTTTTAAAATTAAATTTTGTTAGGCTAAGTTATCAAAATAGTCACTTTTGTTTGTCTCTTGTTACATTTTAGTCACTTATGTTTAAAATGTTATGTTTTAGTCACGTTATCGTGTTGTAACATTTTAGTCACTGAGCCATTAATTATCGTTAACAATGCAACGGTAAGCTAACATGACACGTTAAATCATCATTTCAAACAAAAATTTTAGGTTAAAGTATACAATTGGTCCCTATATTTTTTCTTTTTAAGCAAATTAATTCTTTTATTTTATGTTCTTTTAACTTTCTTTTTTCTTTCTTTTCCATTCTCTTCTGCTTCTCCCTTTGTTTTCTTCCCTTTTCTATTTTTTTAACGTGGTTTTTTTATATTTTCCTTTCGTTAAAACTAGTCCCTATACTTTTTATTTTGGTGAATAATTTAATTTTTTTTTATTTCTTTATTTGTTAAAGCCAAATATCTTTGATTACACACTCTATGTGTAAACCCAAAGACCATTTTCGATAACTGCAAGATAAATAAAATCAATCCTATTGAATTAATCAATATTGATTCTTCTTCGATATATAATAGAACACCAAGCTAAATTCTACCAAAGACGTTGATTTGCTTACCAAATTGATGCCAAGAACTAGAAGCCAAGCTAACCTTAATGAGATCAAAAGGATTAACCAGATTCATGAGAATCTTTATTGAAATATTAGATCCAAATAATTCTTTAAAATCACTACAATAATCTATTTTTGGATCCAAATATAATTTGAAAACATTGGGCAGCATAGTTTGGTATTATATTTGCCATGGGTGGGACCATCTTAGACCATTCTCAGTCTACAAGAAATTAAGAACCTATTGTTCTCCCCTTCCATCAAGAGCTTAGCCACTTGAGTTCGTCCTCCAAGACTTTTCACCGTGGGTCCAGATGATGCATGGTAGTGAGGTTTGAAGAGTCCAATATCTAGTTCCTGAAAATCCATCCCCATATTCACTTGCTTTTGAGTTAAACAGATTCTCAAATCCCTTGCTGCATAATTTGAATATCCCTCCCCAACTCTGCAAAATTAGTCCCCAAGGTAGTCATCAACTTCAGATGAAGGAAAGCAAAGGAGGATGATATCAAATAGAGAATCTGTACGTATGCGCAAACAAAGGCACTTGAATGAGCTATGGGCACATTTAGTTGGCTGAGAAATGAGAACAACCAGCTTATACATAAGCTCAACCATGATAAGGTTGTTCTATAGAATGCTCAGCTCAAACAGGAAGCCTATGAACTCCGTCAGATACTTTCAGATATGTGGCTGAGCAACCCGAGATACTTGGAAGGTGTCTCCTTGGCAACCATTGGCTTTCCTTCAATGTTCATGGTAGTTGAGTGCCAATCTGATAGCACCAAAATGGATATGAGTGTAACCATTAATGTAAGAAATTAAGGAAATGTCAATAACATGTTTTCAACATTTAATTTGAAACACTCCTAATCCATATCCATCGCCGGAATAAGGTTACGGAGCATTACCAGACTTATCAATTAAAATCCCAACAATTCTCAAAATCCCAACAAGCATCATTCAAATACAATCATATAGTCCCTAATATGAGCCCTTGAGGCCTAAAACAAGCATTAGAAGTGGTTCGAGACTAAACCAAGAACTCAGAGAAATCTTTGGAAAATATAGAAAATTTTCAAAATATAGGGGACATACGCCATTGTGGCCCGGCCATGTGTCTCACATGGCCAAAGACACACCCATGTCACAGGCTGTGTAGACATTCGAAATGGGATCACATGGCCATGTCCCAGCCCATGTCTTACCCCGTGTAACTCACTGACTTGGGTCACACGGCCAACCACACGGCCATGTGACTAGTCCGTGTATCCTTGGAAAGGCCTCACGCGCTCGTGTGCCAGGTTGTGTGCTAGGCCGTGTGGAGCTACTGACTTAGTTTCTAAATAAATACCAGGGGACACACGGCCGTGTCACCTAGCTCACACACGACTGAGACACACGCCCATGTCTCTACCAATGTGGATAAAAATAGGCTATGTTTTAAGCCACATTTCTCACCCAAAATGATGTCAACCTAGGTTCAACAATGCATAAACAACTAATGCATAAATAGGCACTTATAACCAACCAATTTCAAGCCAAAATCATATACTACCAATATCAACAACCAAAATGCTCATAAGCATCCCAAATAACCATTCAAATTCATACCAATTTCACATCCAAAAATCACATAAATGATCAAACTCAACTATTAGACTTTGTGCCTAAATAAACATGCATACCACATTCTTAAATTCAATCATTTTGTACTCAAAATACCAATTCACAATGATAAACCGTAAATTATACATATTTTTACCCCATGTTTAATGCATTTTATAGATGATTTCTCATTAGAATTGGTGAATTCGATGCTCTTAATGCTTTAATTTTATGTTTTGTACTCAGGAGAGCACCAAGAGTCAAAAGGAGCCAAAAATGAGCCAAAAGGGGACAAAATGACCAAATCGAGAAGATGACACGGCCTAAGCCTTGCCACACGGGTAGCTCAAACGCCTGTGTCTTTCGAGGGTGTCGACCAAGGCTTTCACGATTTACACGGCCTGGCCATTGACCTACACGGCCGTGTGTAATTTAACGGATCGAACAAGGCTTGGCAATCACATCACACGACCGTGTCACACGGGCGTGTCCCTACTGAGCCCAAGTTAAGTCCAATTCGGAAAAGGCCACTTTGGAGGGTTTATAGGCATTCCAAATCCTATAAATACGCACTAGAGGAGGAGAAAATGGGAGACGGAGAAAAAGGGTAAGGAATTACCCCAAGGAAGCCGATTGATCCATCTCAGAAGCCGGATTCATCACCAAGACTGAAGATCTCTCCTCAACTCCCCTTCAGGAGTTTTGAGTTTTCTTTATGTTTTGTATTCTTTATTCTTCTGAGATGTTTTCTTATTTAGTTATGAACCAAACCCCTTAGATACCGAAGGGGAATGAAACCTAAGACAAATCTTGTTATTATTTTCTGAATCATATGATAAATATTTAACTTGTTCTTAATTATGTGTTCTTAATTATTGTTTTGATATCCCAGGATACTGATTCAAGACACGCTCTTATTCAGAGGAGGAATAGACCCTGTCTAAGAGTACATTTGCCATAATTAAGCGGAATTGATTGCGCGCCTAGAAATAGGGTGACAAGATTTTTCCGGATCAGGGTGAAACCTAATAAGGGGATCCATAGATCGAGTTAATGCAACCCTAAAGTGTTAATTAGAGAAAAGTCTCGGTTATTCAATCTAGGGATTAGACATTATTAGTCTTGAATAGGGACAATAACATAACTTAGGAATCTCTATGGAACAAGTTGAATGAATAAATCATCCGATTCGAAGCCAGAATAACAAATACAGTCTAGGTAGATTTTTCCTTAGGTATTGTCTCAGGTCAATTGATTTTCTCAAAAGCAATTCCCCAATTCTTTTCTCTGTGCGTTCTTAGTTTAAATAATTAGTTAATTAAAACAAACCCTTTTATTCTTAGGCTAGATAATAAAAAGATAGTTATTACTAGTACTTTTGGTTCCCTTGGGTACGATATCCCGGTCTTGCCATTACTATACTATTGTTCGATAGTTGCGCTTGCCTTTTCGTCGTGATAATAGTTAGTTTAGGTTTGATCTTCATTATAAATATTTATTACTTGTTACGAATCACGCGATCACACAACAAGGTATTCACATAGAAATTATAAACCAAATATTAAAATCCATTTACACATATATACATAACCGAGTATACCAAAATAAGCCAAATCACATGGCCATACATATAACCAAAACATATATCATTTACAAGCCAAATCAATTGCCTATCAACATTACAAATATATAGGCCATATTAACCACAACACTTATACATGCCATATAACCAAGTACACAAGTTCAAAAGTACCAAAATGATGGTTGGATAGTGTGATGAGATCTTCAGAAACTCCCAATCTGAACAAGCTTCAAAATCACTATAAAACACGGAAAAGTAAACAGAGTAAGTTATTAAGCTTAGTAAGTTCGTATGGCTAATAAGTATAACTTACCATTCATTCAAAATTTAAGTAATTTAAACATAATATACTACAAATCAACTTAATCACAAGGCTAACATATATTCATCCACATAGTAAATCATGAAGCTCACAAATTTCATAGATTCAATGCTTATATGGTCTACGTACATACCTGTACTGATACATATCAATCTCTTACCCTGTCATATCATCAATATACCCGTTGAACCATTTGGAATAATATCGGATACTCGAGAATCACGTACCCTAAGTGCCAATACATGGTCGAAACTATCTCAATCTCATATCTCATATGTAAATGCTCATCTCTAGTTATTATTGGGTCTGCTCACACAAGTTGATGGTCAAGACGTAGCTACACGGTGCTGCTCACACAAGCTGACAAGTAACCTCAACACAAGCTAGAAAATTCAGCCACCGGTAAAATGTATGGACCAGTACCCAAAACATAATAACCCTTAATGACATGTCATTTGTATCTTATCTATTCCTAAAGTTCAACCGGGATTTCACACGTCGCCAAATCTTTGTCGAGTATTTTCGTGAAGTCTATGCATCAATAATGCAATAATAAAGCATTTAAAACACAATTACATTAATACTTATTAACATACGAACTTACCTCGATCACAAAAACAACGGAATAGGATCGACTAATACAATACTTTATTTTTCCCTCGATCTAGATCTGTACGTTGCTTTTCTTGATCTATATAATCAAATTTAACTCATTCAAAATACATTCTATTCAATTTAAATCAAAATTCATATTATATCAATTTTACACTTTTACCCCTTATATTTTAACATCTTTACAATTTAGTCCCTAGCTCATAAAAATGCAAATTCATGCAATTGAGTCCACACCCATGCTAGCCGAATTTCATCTATGTTCATAGCAGCCCACACATTTCATTATTTCACACATTTCACCACTTAATTTTCATATTTATCAATTTAATCCCTAATTGACAATTTTATAAAAAATCACTTAACAAATGTTGTTTATCTAACAACAATCATCCATTTTATATCATCAAACATCAAAACACATACACATTCATCAATGGTAAAATCCTATACTTTTAACAGTTTCACAAATTAGTCCATGGGATAGCTAGATTAAGCTACGACGACTCTAAAAACATAAAATCATTAAAAATGGATCAAAATTTCATACCTAAATGAAGAAATGAAGATGATCAAATGAAGCATTCAAAAATGGCTTATCCCCTTGCATTTTTCAGTTGAAAATAGATAATGGAAGATGATGAAAATTTTTGTTTTATTTTAATTAACCTTTATTTGTTAATTTCCTAAATTAACCTTTAAAACATTTAATAATTACACAAAATATCAAGCCATTATCATCCACTAACTCATTAATGGACTAATTACCATATAAGGACCTCTATTTTAAAATTCTATAGCTATTAGACACCTTTAGCAAATAGAACTCAACTTTTACACTTTACGCGATTTAGTCCTTTTATCGGACTAAGCATTCAAACGATAAAATTTCTTAATGAAATTTTCATAAAATCATACTGTCATGCTGTAGCCCTCAAAAGAATAATAAAATAAATATTTTGACCTCAGGGTCTCGAAATCACTGTTCTGATCTGACTAAAAACGGGCTGTTACATAATTCTTCCCCGCCTTGTTATTGCATGTTATTCAGACATTCATTTGACATGAATTCGAGCTATGCTACCTTGATCTCTTACCTTTAATATTGTATCAAAAAATATATACTTCTTTGATATGTGATACTCTTGTGCCCATATGTAAATACTTTGAATATACATGCCAAATAAAGGTATTTAAAAAAGGTAGACTATAAGTAAATTTCTCTTTTGGTCACTTAAATTTCTTTTTTTGTCATTCAATTATTTGTTTTCTTTTTTCCATCTCATCAAATTACTAATTGGAAGATAACATAACAGCTTTTAAAATTGGCATAATAGCAAATTTAATCTCAACATTTGTACATTGTGTTAACTTAGTCTTGATTCCAAAAAATTAACCTTCAATATTTATACATTGTGTAATTTGGTCTTTTTCTTTTTACATTTTTACTTTTATTTATAATGTTGAGAGTTAATTTTAAAAGAATGATGAAGATGAAAATATTATCTTGGATGTTCAGGTGTTTTCATTTTTGGCTTACTTCCGATCAAATTTAATTGATAAATTTTATTTTTTTAGCTTTTTAGGTGAAAGGATCACAAAAAAAAAAAAGAAAGAAGCAAAATTAAAAAAACAAATTACACAATGTATAAATGTTGATGGTTAAATTTTTAGAATTAAGACTAAATTAACATAATGTATAAATGTTGAGAGTTAAATGGCTATTATCCTAATTTTAAAAGTTGTCATGTCATCATTCCATCTGACATTTAACAACTTGTGACAAAAAGGAAAAAGACCAATAGTTAAATAACTAGTTTGTAATTTTTATAATTAAATAGTAAAAAATACTAATAATTAGAAAACTATAAGTATAATTTACCAAAAAAAAAAAGAATTCGAGTAACTTCATTTCAAAATAGCTTCCTTCAATTATTACAAACAAGAAAAAAAAAATGTTGGACTAATTTTTTCTAAGGGAAAGCAAAAAATGTATTCTATGAAGGAAATAAAATGTCACGTACTAAAAAAGGAGATATGTATGTCCCTTCTCCCATCTCCTACTAGTTCATGTTCTCTTGACTCATTAATCACTCGATTTTTTCGAGTTTATACGTCTAATTAGAAGGATTTAATATTTTATGAAAAAAATACAAGTTATTCATCATTTTATGTGAATTTTTCTAATGGTTAAACATTTAATATCCATATTATTTCTTAGAGTCATATTTTTATTTTGTATAACTTAACTTTTAATCAAGCATCGTATATTCTTTTCTTAGTTTCAATATACAAAAGTGTTATTATAAAAAAAAGTAAATGTGAATAATTTATTTTATAATAGAAAGTAATAATATTATTTAAGACATTTATAATATAAATAATTTATTTATGTCGATTTTGTATATATATATATATATATATATATATATATATATTTTGAAGAATAACAAGTATAAAATGCAACATCTCTTTTAAACATTGTACAAATAGGATTTTTAATATTCTAAAATTATTTAAATTATAAATTTTTTATTTTTAATATAATTTATTTTAATTATTTTTAATAATGATTAATTACATAAATAATTATAAAATAAAGAGAGATGGGTAGAATAAATAATAAATAAAATATGAAAGCAATATAAAATGTACTTTATTGATCAAAAGAGTAATTACAATGCTTCATCAAAATCTCTATTTATAGGTATGAGAAGTATAAAAGAAGTGGAGATCTAATTCTAATAACTATTAGAATTTAAAGTACTTTAAAACTTTATCTTAATCATGATGGACATCCACTTAATAAGAAATTCATAACACTCCCCCTTGGATGTCCATTAATAGATAATGTGCCTCGTTAAAACCTTATTAGGATAAAAAACCTAACAAGGGAAAAAGAGTACACAATCTATAATATGCATAATATGTTGCCTCATTAAAAACCTTAATAGGAAAACTCAATGGGACAAAACCTCGATTAAGGGAAAAAGAGTACAATGCTCATGAAAACATTATATATTGTCTCATATTCTACGTATTCAATCTTGAATACTAGTTTTTTAAATGCCTATTTGAATGTATTTGATAAGCATTTATATTACCATTCTTTTAAAAATCATAAATGAGGGAAAATTTTGAGAAAGATATTTTAATCTCGCAAAAGATTCAACAATAATCATAACAAACTTTAATCGTGATTCTTATATAAAAATACAAATAAGTATTTTGGATCATTCTAAATACTTATTCAACTACTCAAATTTACCACATATGTTCAAATTATTTCAATTCATATAAATGAATAATTTCTCGAGAATTTCAATATGCTTCTAGCATTTTAAATCCTTTAAGGATTTTAATATAAACTTTTCTATATAGTGATTTATAAAGGTTGTAACAACCATTAGACGCAAGTTAAATCTTTTATGAATTGTTAATTTAATAATATATCTAAAGGTTATTGCATCCACCACAAAAACTTTATACATTTATTCCGCTTTTGCAAAACTACTTCATTTACACCCTCATTGGCTTTATACATTTAGATATTTGAACTACTAGTTCAAAAACTACTCGAATTTAATTATACTTTAGTTGCATCTTTCTATTTTGATCAATTTATTCCGTATCTATATTTTTCAATAGATTTATTCAAGATCCTCCTTTTATTTTATTATTTCAATAATAATATTGCATGCAAAATCATTATCGACACTTTTATTATTCGGTTCCACATTTTCTCGAATTGACATAACTTATCGAGATATCTTATTTTCATTATTTTAAAATTCAGTTTCAGGTACTTGAATCTCTTCTGAAGTTTTACTTATTAGTTATGTCTTGGGTCTCTTCTGGAGCACCCGCCTCCACTGGATGACTATCTAGAATAATTTTCATCTTTGGAACCGATCAATCTATTATTTATTCTAACTAATTGTCCTACTGGGACTTTGATTCAAATTAAAATATTAGATGGTATCTAACACTTGGTTATTCTCATTAAGGTTGAAAATACATCTAACAGTTAACTTGTAATGAGTTATCTTTATTGAACTTCTGGTTCAATTACTCTCCCTCTAACTCATTATAAGTTATTGTTTCTCTCCCCCTAATGTTGAGAAAATTGACAACTCATGTCACAATTAAATCTCGAATTAATTTCTTGAAAAAATTATATAGAGACTCATATAAATATACATTTCCAATCTTTTATTATGACCTGTGCGTTGTGGTGGAGTAGTTGGAACATATACTGCATGTAATGTCCCCCTACCTGAGACCGTTGCCGGAGTCAAGCAGGAGACATTACAAAACTTATCATAGCACTTAAACAGTTTTCGTAGTAAACTATCCATCTGCGTCACGGTCGCTAAAAAAATCATATCTCGAGTTACGAAACTCGAAATCCAATTCTGTAAATTTTCCCTGAAACTAGACTCATATATCTACTTACTAATTTTTTTCTAGAATTTTTGGTCAGGCCAATTAGTACAGTTTATTAGAAGAAGTCTCCCCTGTTTCAGGGTTCAGCTACTCTAACCCTTGTGCACTACGAATCAAATTTCTTCCTGTACAGAAATCCAATGACTATTCCATTTGTTTCAATTAAATATAAACTCAATAAGGAATCCATAAAAATAAAGTTTGAGTCCTAATTCTTAATACACAATTTATGGTGAATTTCTAAAGTCGAACAGGAATCCAAAATTGTTCTAACCCTATTTCACCAAAACGTAAATATCTCATAAAACACAACTCTTTTACCTATTTTGTTTCTTCCATATAAAATAGATTCATTAAGCTTCAATTACATATTTTATTCATCATCTAATTCACTTTATACTATTTTTGGTATATTTTCAAAGTTGGACTACTGTTACTGTCCAAATCTGTTTTAGTATAAAATGTTGATAACTAAGTTTATAACATCTCCATTTCTTCTCTCTACAACATTTACCAACAATTCCTCTTATTACTCTTCACTAACATATCAAAACATACCATACTTAAGGTTTTGGTAACATTTACAAAACATACCAAAATATCACTTAACAACTTAGATACTTTCAAAATAACCAAAAGACATCCTAGGTACAATGCCATTTTCCAAAAGATAGAAACTTCACCAATTTGAGTTTGGGGATCGGCTTGTATGTCGAGTCCTTATACTTTCGTACCTAGCCTGCAGACGAAACAAACCGTCGCTGAGAATACTCTCAGTGGTATTTCTATAAACAATAGCTTAATCAACTTTAAGACATGGTAATTCAAACACATTATTGCTATTATTCAATATCAATCAAGATACTTTAATAACCTTTACTTTATTTACCCTTATTAACATAACTCGGACACTAACGGATACACGGATCCAACCCACACTCCGGGATAAGCACATAGTGCTTCATCGAACAAATCCGAACTTTAACGATGAGTCGACACATAGTGTCTCACCGACTCAATGTCGGAATATCCTAATACTTCCAATTCCTATGACATGTCAACTATATCCGACTAGCCCGACATCGTTAATAGGGTATTCAAAATCACATTCATTTCAATATGGTAAAAATACTTACCTCATTCACATTTTCATACAATATAAATATCAAATATAGCAATAACGATTAAGCTCGGTTTATAGAAATACAAACCACTATTTATCGAATTTAATCGATATCTTCGTTCACTTTCTCTTTTCCTTCTTTGATGACGATCCGTGCTACGTTTGCTACTAACAATCATACAATTAAAAATCATCAATATACTAATTCATAAAACACATTTTACTTTCTATCAAACTTTTACAAAAATTCCAATTTCGTCCTTTTTCCATTACTAATCTTTTTTCTTTAACTTAAGCTTCATATTCTCTTTTAATCAACTCATTAACAATTTCTAACTCATAAAATTTATTATAAAACATAAATTTTGAGCTCTATTCAACTTAATCCCTATTTAAACCTAACTTAGAATTCTTTTAATAAATCACTCAATTTTCACTTCTAACTTCAATTCCTATCAATTTAACCCATAAAACCTCAATTTATTCAACTAAATCAATATCTAAAAATTTTCTATTTTTCTTCATTTTAACCTCATACATGTAGAAATTTGAATTAGACATCCATAAACATAAAAATCATAAGAAAATGAGCTAAAACAACTTACCAATTAAACTTTAGGGCCTTAATCCTCAAATTTCCCTTTTCTATTTCTTTGTTTCTTTCCTTCTTTCTTTCTCACGTTTGCTCTCTGTAACTCTTTCTATGTTTCTTTACTCATTATTCTTTATTCATTATACTATATTATATTATTATTAACCTATAATAAATATATATTAACATGTGTAATAGCTATAACATAAAATATCTTATAGCTATTACACATATATACCAACTATTACACATGTTATATCATACATTCACACACATGGCACTTAGGGTCTAATTGCTAGATTAGTCCATTTTACTAATCTTTAATCTATAATTAAACTTTTATACCGTATGCAATTTAGTCATTATTCTAAATTCAAGCTACTTAACTTAATCAAACATTAAATAACCATTCAACTATAATTCATAAATATTTCTAATAAATATTCATCAATAAATTTCACGGAAACAGTACTCAAGACTCAATTTCCGATACCATAACTTTCGGTTTATTACAATTCTCTCCCCTTAATAAATTTCGTCCTCGAAATTTACGAAAAGAGATGGGGTATTGAGATCTCATCGTTTCTTCGGTTCCCATGTAGCTTCTTCAACACTGTGACTTCGCCATAGCACTTTTACTAAAGGAATACGTTTATTACGTAATTCTTTTACCTCTCGTGCTAGAATCTCAACCTGGTTCTTCTTTATACGATAAGTCGGTCGAATCTCTACATTCTCGGTAGTAATAACATGTGAAGGATCGATCGATATCTTCTTAGCATAGAAACATGGAAGACATCGTGCATTTTCGTAGTTAGGAGGTAAGGCCAATCGATACGCCATGGTCCAATTCTCTCAATAACTTCGTAAGGCCCAATAAAACGAGGACTTAATTTTCCTTTTGACCAAATCTTAGAATTTTCTTCCAAGGTGAAACCTTTAAAATACTTTATCCCCGATCGAGTATTCAATATCCGTCGTTTCAAATCGCATACGATTTACATCTATCAAAAGCGTTTTCAATCTTTCTGAATTTTCTTAATCGTACTTTTCGTTTCTTGAACCAATTCAGTCCAATCATCTTCTTCTCATTCGATTCATCCAACATACGGGTGATCGGCATCTTCGCCCATACAAAGCCTCATACGGTGCCATTTGTATACTTGATCGAAACTATTATTATACACAAATTGCTAATGACAAATAACATTCCAGTTAGACTCAAAATCAATCATACAGCTCAAGCATATCTTCTAAAATTTGTATTACCCGCTCAGATTGACCATCATCGTGGATGAAAAGTCGTACTAAAATGAAGTCGAATCGAAAGATTCATGTAATTGCTTCCAAAACCTTGACGTAAACCTTGGATCTCTCATCGAAATTATTTATTTTGGAATACCATGTAATCTAATGATTTCCGAACATAAACCTCAAGAAGTTTCTTTAACGACCAATCGGTTCTTACTGACTAAGAAATGAGTGACTTCGTAAGTCGATCAACTATTACCCAAATAGCATTCTTTTTACTTGTAGACATCGGTAATCCCGTCACAAAGTCCATCATTATTCGGTCCCATTTCCATTCGGGAATATTGATGGGTTGAAGTAATCTCGATGGAACTTGATGTTCGCCTTCACTCGTTGACAAGTCAAACACTTTGCCACATATTCGTTATATCCTTTTCATTCCCGACCACCAATACAATTCACGCAAATCACGATACATTTTCATACCTCCGGATGAAATGCAAATGGACTATTATGAGCTTCTCAAGAATTAACTCTTTCAACTCGTAATTATTCGAATGCAAAGTCGATTCGAAATCTTAGACGACCATTTCCATCAATGCTAAAATTTTCATTGTACCATTCGAATCATCTCTCTTTCTTTAACAACTTATCATCTTCTAACTGTGCCGATCCGATTCGATCAAACATTCGGCTTTATTCTTAATTCGGTCAAAAGGCTTCCATCTTCATTGATACTAAGTTGTGCAAACATTGCTCGTAATTCAAACACGACTTTTCTACTCGGTCGTCGGCTACTACATTAGCCTTCCTCGGATGATAGTCTATGACACAATCATAGTCTTTTAGAAGCTCTATCCAACGCCTTTGTCTCGATTCAATTCTTTTTGAAAGCGATACTTCAAACTTTTATGATCCAGATAAACATAGCACTTTTCACCATAAAGATAGTGCCTCCAAATCTTTAAGGCAAAAATTACATTGCTAATTCTAAATCATGAGTTGGATAGTTGCGTTCATGCGGTTTCGATTGCCTTGAAGCATAAGCAATGACTTTCCCGTTTTGCATCAGTACACATCCCAGTCCACTCAATGAAGCATCACTGTACACTACAAAATCTCTTTCTGATTCTAGTAAAGTCAACACCGGTGCCTCTGTTAACATTCGTTTTAATGCTTCAAAACTTTTCTGACATTGCTCATTCCAAACAAATGGAATATTCTTCTGTAGTAGCTTGGTTATCGGTAAGGCTATCTTTGAAAATCCGTTGACGAATCTTCGATAGTAACCAGCCAATCCGAGAAAACTTCGTACCTCTGATACATTCTTAGGAACTTTCCACTGAATAACTACTTCAATCTTCTTTGGATCCACTCTAATTCCATCCGCTGATACGACATGACCAAGAAACACAACTTCTGATAACCAGAATTCATACTTGCTCAATTTTCCGTACAATTGCTTTTCTCGTAGTATTTGCAAAACAATCTGGAGATATTGCTCATGGTCTTTTTTTGACTTGGAATACACCAAAATATCGTCGATAAAAACTACTACGAACTGATCCAAGTATGGCTGAAAAATCCGATTCATAAGATCCATAAAAGCAGCAGGGGCATTTGTCAGTCCAAATGGCATCACTAAAAATTCATAATGCCCATACCTGCATGCGGAATGCCTTCTTCAATATGTCGCACTCTTTTACTTTCAAGCGATAGTATCCCGACCTTAGATCAATCTTTGAAAATATCAAGCTCCTTTCAGTTGATCAAACAAATCATCTATTCGGGAAGTGGATACTTGTTCTTGACGATCAATTTGTTAAGTTGTCGATAATCAATGCACAACGCATCGACCCATCTTTCTTCTTAACAAATAACATTCGAGCTCCCCATGGTGATGTACTAGGTCGTATAAAACCTCTCGTCCAATAAGTCTTGCAACTGTACTTTTAATTCCTTTAGCTCAAGAGGTGCCATACAGTGACGGAGGTATCGATCACGGATCTGCACAGGTAGACTTCAATCACAAATTCTACCTCTCGATCGGGGTAATCGGGTAATTCCTCGGGAATACATCGAAAATTCACATACGATCTGAATTTTACTACACCGACTTTCAACTGAATCAATTAATCACATATGCTAAGAAAGCATTACAACCTCGATGAAGAAGCTTGCTAGCTTTAATGGCGAAACAATACGAATTGATCCACTAGTCCGAATACCATTTACTTCAATTCTATCTTCACTTTCATTCGAACAATAAACTTCTTCTTATAACGGTCTAAAATCACTCCATGTTCTGATAACCACTCCATTCCCAAAATAACATCAAAGTCGCCAAATGGCATAATCAACAGATCAACAGGGAATATTCTATCTTGAATCATTAACGAACATCTTCGACATATATGATTCACTAAAGTAGTTTGTTCCGATGGACTAGACACTTCTATTATAACTTTAGACAATTCAAACTCTAATTTTTTGTCTCAACTACTTTCGATTAACATATGAATGTGATGACCCAGGGTCTATTAAAGCATAAATGGGTGTTGAATTCAATAAGAATATACCTGTCACCACATCGTGAGCATCTTTCTCTTCTCGAGTCCTCACAACATACGCTCGAGCTGGAGCTCTAGCTTCAGATTGTTGTGTAGCACTCTCACTAGTTCTTCTAGTACCACCTCTAGCAAACGAACTACTTCGACCTGATCCCCGGCCTCTGGAAGCAAATTCAGATCTTTGCACTCACTCGGTGTTGTTCCAGATATCTTTGGGCAATCTTTAATAAAGTGATCGGTAGCTCCACAACGAAACAACCTCCATCAACTTTCTACACTCCTCTTTGTGTCGGTTTCCACAATGCTCACATATTGGAATTTCAGATTCTAAATCGGACTTTGATATCGCCATGAGACACGATGATCTGTCTTTTCCGACCTCGATCACTCCTTTCCGATCGAGAACTAAATCTCAATTACCTCATGATTCCTTTGACCGCTTAGGTGCGGACTTGAACTAACCATTCGGGACATTTTTCATCGAATAAGCAACTTGGACTTTTTATCCTTCCGAGAATTTGTTCAATCATCTTAGCTCTTTCCATTAAATCCATAAACTCGGTGATTCTAAGAGGCATCAAGCGTAGTCTAAATTCATCACGTAATCCTCTTAAAATCTTTTACATCGGTCGGCTTCGGTTGGTACAAACTCGGTGGCATATCTGCTCAATCTCGAAATTCTCGTTCATAATCCACTATAAGCATCTCACCTTGTTTCAGTGTTAAGAACTCTTGTTTTTGTCATCTATGTACATTTCTCCCAAATACTTATTTTGAAACTCTTTTGAAAGAAGTCCCAACTTATCTGTTCCTCAAGTACATTCGAATCACCGATTCCCACCATACTAAAGCTTCCTCTTGCAGTAATGAGACAATACACACTAAGCTTTCTTGTGGTGTACATTCAAGTTGCTTGAACTCTCTTTGTAGTCTTTAACCAATTTTCAGCAGTAGTCGAATCAATTCCCTTTGCACCCAAAAATTCTGTAGCTCCATATTTTCTCAATTCTTTAATTGGAGCTCTTCGGGTAGTAGGGATAGAGGATGTAGCAAGCATAGTTCCTACCGCTTTTTGAAGGGCATCGGCGATTATTCTAAAGACTTCAGTATTATCACTTCCAACATTCGGTTGATTTCCCACTGGATTCACACTTGGAGTTGCAGACTTCGATTCATTCACATTATACGGTTCATCATCTTCACTATACATATCTTGATCAGTATCCTCAATGCTTTTATCAGACATTCTTAATGCTATAAAACAAAAATATTCAACAAACATATCAGCATCCAATCCCAACTCAAATTTGACTCAGTAATGGCATGTACCTCTAGATTCACATTGACATTCGATTTAGTCTTAGAACTGACTAAACCTAAATAGCTCTGATACCAATCAATATTGTAACGTCCCCCTACCCGAGACCGTTGCCGGAGTCAAGTAGGAGACATTACAAAACTTATCATAGCACTTAAACAGTTTTCGTAGTAAACTATCCATCTGCGTCATGGTCGCTAAAAAAATCATATCTCGAGTTACGAAACTCGAAATCCAATTCCGTAAATTTTCCCTAAAACTAGACTCATATATCTACTTACTAATTTTTTTCTAGAATTTTTGGTCAGGCCAATTAGTACAGTTTATTAGAAGAAGTCTCCCCTGTTTCAGAGTTCGGCTACTCTGACCCTTGTGCACTACGAATCAAATTTCTTCCTGTACAGAAATCCAATGACTATTCCATTTGTTTCAATTAAAAATAGACTCAATAAGGAATCCATAAAAATAAAGTTTGAGTCCTAATTCTTAATACACAATTTATGGTGAATTTCTAAAGTCAGAATAGGGAATCCAGAAATTGTTCTAACCCTATTTCACCAAAACGTAAATATCTCATAAAACACAACTCTTTTACCTATTTTGTTTCTTCCATATAAAAATAGATTCATTAAGCTTCAATTACATATTTTATTTATCATATAATTCACTTTATACTATTTTTGGTATATTTTCAAAGTTGGACTACTGTTACTGTCCAAATCTGTTTTAGTATAAAATGTTGATAACTAAGTTTATAACATCTCCATTTCTTCTCTCTACAACATTTACCAACAATTCCTCTTATTACTCTTCACTAACATATCAAAACATACCATACTTAAGGTTTTGGTAACATTTACAAAACATACCAAAATATCACTTAACAACTTAGATACTTTCAAAATAACCAAAAGACATCCTAGGTACAATGCCATTTTCCAAAAAGATAGAAACTTCACCAATTTGAGTTTGGGGATCGGCTTGTATTTGAGTCCTTATACTTTCAGTACCTAGCCTGCATGACGAAACAAACGCACGCTGAGAGAATACTCTCAGTGGTATTTCTATAAACAATAGCTTAATCAACTTTAAGGCATGGTAATTCAAACACATTATTGCTATTATTCAATATCAATCAGTACTTTGATAACCTTTACTTTATTTACCCTTATTAACATAACTCGGACACTAACGGATACACGGATCCAACCCACACTCGGGATAAGCACATAGTGCTTCATCGAACAAATCCGAACTTTAACGATGAGTCGACACATAGTGTCTCACCGACTCAATGTCGGAATATCCTAATACTTCCAATTCCTATGACATGTCAACTATATCCGACTAGCCCGACATCGTTAATAGGGTATTCAAAATCACATTCATTTCAATATGGTAAAAATACTTACCTCATTCACATTTTCATACAATATAAATATCAAATATAGCAATAACGATTAAGCTCGGTTTATAGAAATACAAACCACTATTTATCGAATTTAATAGATATCTTCGTTCACTTTCTCTTTTCCTTCTTTGATGACGTATCCGTGCTATGTTTGCTACTAACAATCATACAATTAAAATCATCAATATACTAATTCATAAAACACATTTTCACTTTCTATCAAACTTTTACAAAATTCCAATTTCATCCTTTTTCCATTACTAATCTTTTTTCTTTAACTTAAGCTTCATATTCTCTTTTAATCAACTCATTAACAATTTCTAACTCATAAAATTCATTATAAAACATAAATTTTGAGCTCTATTCAACTTAATCCCTATTTAAACCTAACTTAGAATTCTTTTAATAAATCACTCAATTTTCACTTCTAACTTCAATTCCTATCAATTTAACCCATAAAACCTCAATTTATTCAACTAAATCAATATCTAAAATTTTCTATTTTTCTTCATTTTAACCTCATACATGTAGAACTTTGAATTAGACAACCATAAACATAAAAATCATAAGAAAATGAGCTAAAACAACTTACCAATTAAACTTTAGGGCCTTAATCCTCAAATTTCCCTTTTCTATTTCTTTCTTTCTTTCCTTCTTTCTTTCTCACGTTTGCTCTCTGTAACTCTTTCTATGTTTCTTTACTCATTATTCTTTATTCATTATACTATATTATATTATTATTAACCTATAATAAATATATAATTAACATGTGTAATAGCTATAACATAAAATATCTTATAGCTATTACACATATATACCAACTATTACACATGTTATATCATACATTCACACACATGGCACTTAGGGTCTAATTGCTAGATTAGTCCCTTTTACTAATCTTTAATCTATAATTAAACTTTTATACCGTATGCAATTTAGTCATTATTCTAAATTCAAGCTACTTAACTTAATCAAACATTAAATAACCATTCAACTATAATTCATAAATATTTCTAATAAATATTCATCAATAAATTTCACGGAAACAGTACTCAAGACTCAATTTCCGATACCATAACTTTCGGTTCATTACACTGCACATCCAAAAATTTTAAGATGAGAAATATTTGGCTCTTGACCAAAAATAAATTGTAATGGGGAGTATTTAAAATTTATTGGCTTGATGCGTACAACATGTAAATCAATACAATCTCATATTGATATAGAAAGTTTTGTTCTCATAAGTAATGATTTAGCTATTAGTTGGAGGCATTTGATAAACAATTCAGCTAAATCATTTTATGTGTGAACATGAGCTACAGGATGTTCAACTTTTATCCCAACTGACATGCAATAATCATTAAAAACTTGGGATGTAAACTCACCAACATTAGCAAGATGAATTGTTTTAATTGCATAATCTGAAATTAATCATTTAAACAAGCAATCTCGCAAACGACAGGTTGCGAGTTGATAATGCATGTGATTATTTTGTAGATCCATCTACAAAAATCATATAATATCAAAACCATCCACATGGTGGATGAATGAACCCATATTCATTTCAGAAATGCAAAACATTAAATCTCAACTTTAGCTAGTAAGTTTCTAATAATCAATTTTCATTGAGAACAAAAAACAAATGAGAATTCTTTAAATTAAAGAATCTTTTGGTTCTTTAATTGAATGACCATATGAATTCTCAATTAATTTTCACATCATATACGATTCAAGATGGTCTAATTGATCAGGCCAAATAGTAAACACATTTGTATTAGTAAACTTCTAGCATGTGTTTCAATTGGACTAAATTGTAACAAATTGATAATTTTATTATCATTCCTTTTAATTTGTATCCACATATAAGTACTATTGTGACATTTACTACTGGAAATGTCTAAAACAATGTGAAGTCTATAATGCCACCAAGTCAATAAATATAATTTTCAAATAATTGTATGCAATATTCGCTTCAAGGAATATGCCAAAATCTTCAAAAGCCCAAAAATCTATTAATAGTAAACTTTGGGAGTGAATCTTAT
This sequence comes from Gossypium arboreum, assembly GCF_025698485.1. NCBI lineage: Eukaryota > Viridiplantae > Streptophyta > Magnoliopsida > Malvales > Malvaceae > Gossypium > Gossypium arboreum. The sequence goes on from NC_069081.1 coordinate 13,333,558, forward strand.
TTTTCATATGTATAACAGGTATATAACCAATGACTTTTCATACATAAGTTTTCTCTCTTGCAAGTTCTCATTAGTAATATTTTACCACGTAATTTTAATTGAGAACTTATTCTAAATACTGTAGAGTTATACTCACAGTTTTTAAAAAATACTTACAACTTTAAGTGCATCCAACCATAATAAGCTTTAGATAGAATTATCATATTCTATTGCTCATGAGTAGATCTTTCACAGTCAAATATTTTGCTTTCAACCCTTTAATAGGGATGATGATAAAAGAATATCATAAAGATTATAAATTAATAACTCAATCCTCCTTTTCATCCTTTCAAAATAGATATCTATAGCAATAGTGATTCATATGAAATATAATATTTTCCTCATTCGAAATCTCAATATAAGATCCTTTATAAATATCTTTTAAAACCAATGGATTAACCATCACAAGATATTAATATATTAACTCTTTTAGAGCTTTCGACTAATTTTATATTATCAAATATTGAAATAATATTTATTTGTTTTAGTACCAAATAAGATAAATACTTTCTATCTATAATGATAGAATTTATTACTACATTCTCATATCCTTCCTCAAAGAATATTAACAAAAACAAAATATCATATGTGGCCAATAATATTTCATATCACATTGATAACATAAGTTATCTTTACCCTTTGAAGAGTTATCTTGAGAACTCTTATTGTTCTCTTATTTATTACTATATTCCCACTTTTAGTTGTCTATGAGTATATCTTTTATTTTCTTCATGTTTACATTCACTTCGGGGAATGCAACAAATCTAGTAAGACGAACTTATAAACATCCCAATAGATTCTTTATTTCATAATCACCATCACAAACATGCGTGGATTTTAAATCATAATCTATCTATTCATGTTGCCATGATTAATCTCAAATTATAATAAACAATAAATAAACCATAGTAAAATATACCTGAAGATCTTTAACATTATCATCATCACTAGTATGTATGAGATAGTTCGAAAATATTCCTGATTTCATATAGATAACGGTATCAAATCTTTCACCATCCTTAAGAGCAAAAAGTAAAATAAGTTAATCAAAACAATAATTACATATAATGAAAGAAGAATGAAAAATAATAATTAGATATGAAACATTAAATAAAAGAAACTTCCTGTAAAAACTTTGCTTCTTGCTGTCAAAGAAATTAAAAATCATGGAGGATAAATTTGATCGTCGATAAAAAGAACTATCACTTTGAGCAAGATCGTGCTGATAACATGTTATAAAATAAAGAGAGATGTGGAGAATAAAGAACAAATAAAATATGAAAGCATTATAAAATGTACTTATTGATCAAAAAGGGTAATTACAATGCTTCATCAGAGTCTCTATTTATGGGTATAAGAAGTATAAAAGAAGTAGAGATCTAATTCTAATAACTATTAGAATTTAAAGTATTTTAAAACTTTATCTTAATCATGTTGGACATCCACTTAATAAGATATTCATAACAAATACATTTTTATTAAATATCATAAAATATAAACGCATATATTTGACTTTGTCATTACAAATATTTTTATTTATTTATAATATTTATGGCATTTATAGGTAAGATTTTAATTTTATTAAAATAATTGGTTGAATGAACTTAATAAGAAAACTTATAAATAAAAAATTTGATTCCATTAAAAGAAATTTATTGAATGGATTTATATAATAAATAAAAATAAAATTTATATTAATTATTTTATATTTAAATTGTTATGGTTACATTAACAAAAAATAAAACAAAAAGAAAGTATGTTACTTTTATTTTAATTGTTTATTAACTTTATATTTTTTATATACAATTTTATATACAATATAATATAATATAATCTCTTATTTTATTTTATGGTTGTATTAATTATAGATATGGTCATTGTATTTACTTTTAAGAAAAATATAAAAGTTGAATTTGAAGAGTTTAATTTAAAAATAGTATTATAATAAAGAAATAAATTATATTAGGATCATTGTTATAGTTTTTAGGCACTAATAAAATAGTACCACGTTATTAAATTTTAAAAATAATAAAATATTATTATACATTTATTTATATTTAATATCTTCTCCAACTTAATTTAACTTTAATTAAATTACTTAAAATAATTAATTTTTAAATTATAAACAAACATCTTTTCTTCTTTTACAAATTTTAATCATTTTTTTCTCATAAGTTAATTTTTTTTGTGCAATCAATTTTTAAAAAATTAACATTTTTTCTGCACTTTTTTCCATATCATTGGTACATAATCGTGGTAATTATTTTACCATAAATCCCGAACCTAGAACCTTGAACTTCAAAGTTCAAGATTTGGATTCGAGATTTAAAGTTTAGGGTTCGAGTTTGGGTTTTGAGTTTGGAATTCAATGTAAAAGTTCAAGGTTCGGGGTACAAGTTTAGGGTTCAGAATTCAATGTTCAAGGATTCGGGGTATGGGTTATGAGTTATGAGTTCGGAATTTAGAGTTTTGGTTTAAGGTTACGAGTTTGGTGTTCAAGGATTCGGGGTATGGGTTATGAGTTATGAATTCGAAATTTAGAGTTTTGTGTTCAAGTTTAGGGTTTAGGGTTATAAGTTTTGGGCTTAAAGTTCGGGATAAAAAATTTATTAAAATTATGTGTCAATCATATGAAAAAAATTGTTAAATGTTATTAAATAATAGAAAAGGGACCATGAATAATGTGATGAGAATAATTTATAAAATAATTTCTCTATGGATGAGTGTATAATAGTAATTTTATATTATTAAAATTTGACTGGTAGTTAAAAATTTTACTTTATGTAAGTTATTCCCTTATAAAAATATTTGGACTGCTAAAGTAGGAATATATTTGGAAAGAAAAAAAAAAGAAAAGTTTTATAGAATTTAAGTGGTTGGATCAGTAATTGAAGACAATCGATCGAATTGAAAAAGTTATGGATCATATTGGTCCGGCCCATTACACATATAACTACGGATCTCACCCTCTTCAGTCAGCCCGACAAATTCTAACCATCTCAACGAACAATCCCTACACCCCCCCTCACCCTAAACACTTCCATCAATTTCTTCATTCCTTTTCTTCAGTTCATCAGTCAAATCTTAATAAATCAACCACATCTTCTAACCCTTTCATTGTCAAATCTCAGATCTCATTACTGTGTCATTCTTTATTTATTTATTTATTTAGTTTCACTAATCAGTCTAAGAGACGGACAGAAACAAAGCAGTGTAAATAGCTGAATTTCGATGGCTGTGGCTATCAGGGGAGCTCGCGGTGGCGGATCCGGCGGTGTTGGAGCTGGTTTCCGCGGTTTTTTTTCTTACAGGATCTTCGTCTCAGCCATGTTTTCGCTTCTCTTCATTGCCACTGCCACCGTTCTCCTCACTACTCGTCCTTCTACAACTCATCAGCACTCTGTAAATTTTTCCTTCTTCAAAATCCTTTATCATTTGTTCTGTTTTTGGTTTTTTCAGATACCCTTTTCTTTTTTCTAACTTGGGTTTTTTTAGCCTCAGTAACATGCCATTTATTTCTCTAATTCGGTGCTTCAAAATTTAAATCTATTTGGCTTTTATTCATACACTTTGGCGATTTGCTGAGCCTTTAATACTTCACAATCTAATCTCTCTCTCTCTCTCTCTCTCTCTATGGTTGTTTTCTGCTAGTCTCTAGGGCAGAGCTTGCAGTACTTTAAAATTCATTCTGTTTGGGGTTTTAAATACCCTTTTAGATGTTCTAACTATTTTCTTTTCCGGGGTTTTCTAGCAGAGGTTTCGAAGTGGCGGAAATGCTTACATGCATAGAACGTTTGTAGCATTGAACTCGGACCCTCTCAAAACAAGGTTAGATTTGATATACAGGCAAGCCAATGATCACATCACATTAGTGAAAGCATATGCAGCTTATGCAAGGAAACTAAAGCTTGACATTTCGAGGCAATTGAAAATGTTTGACGATTTGGCTAAGAATTTCTCCGATATTACATCTAAACCGAGGTATAAATCCTCTTTGTTTGAAACCGATGGGAATCTAGATGAGGATGTCTTAAGGCAGTTTGAGAAAGAAGTGAAAGATAGAGTGAAATTTGCTAGGTTGTTAATAGCTGAATCTAAAGAAAATTATGATAATCAGTTGAAAATTCAAAAGTTGAAAGATACTATTTTCGCAGTTAGGGAATTATTAGGTAAGGCAAAAAAGAATGGAGCTTTTGCGAGCTCAATTGCTGCCAAATCAATTCCTAAGAGTTTACATTGCTTGGCAATGAGACTGGTGGAGGAGAGAATTTCCCATCCGGAGAAGTACAAGGAAGACTTGCCTAAGTCTGAGTTTGATGACCCCGATTTGTACCACTATGCTATATTTTCTGATAATGTGATTGCAGTTTCTGTGGTGGTGAGGTCTGTGGTGAAGAACGCTGAGGAGCCTTGGAAACATGTGTTCCATGTGGTAACTGATAGAATGAATTTGGCTGCAATGAAAGTTTGGTTCAAAATGAGACCTGTAGAAGGAGGTGCTCATGTGGAGGTGAGGGCATTAGAAGACTATAAATTCATGAATTCCGCCTACGTGCCAGTTTTGAGGCAAATTGAGTCTGCTAAGCAGAGATTTTACTTGGAGCATAAGATGGAGAATGCTACCAAAGATGGGAGTAACACGAAGTTTAGGTATCTTGAGCATATGTCAATGTTGAATCACCTTAGGTTTTATTTGCCTGAAATGTACCCTAAGTTGCATAAGATTTTGTTCTTGGATGATGATGTTGTGGTTCAGAAGGACTTGACAGGGTTGTGGAAGATAGACTTGTCTGGAAAGGTGAATGGAGCTGTAGAAACCTGCTTTGGGTCGTTTCACCGTTTCTCTCAGTATTTGAATTTTTCACATCCTCTCATTAGGGAGAGGTTTAATCATAAGGCTTGTGCTTGGGCTTATGGGATGAATATTTTTGATCTTGATGCTTGGAGGCGTGAGAAATGCACGGAAACGTATCACAACTGGCAAAACTTGGTTAGTACATTATTTTCTTTAAAGAAACTTACTTATGTTTGATACAAATAGGAGTAATAATTTGTTAGCTACTGGTGTTACAGATCATTTCATGATTTTAATGGAGAAAGAGAAACAATGTTTTTACCTGCAAAAAATTGACAACACACTGTAAATAAATGATGACTCCTTTGTCCTAATGGTAATAGAGTGGTCTCGGAGGGAAAATTAGAAATGATGACAAATAAATACAACTTTTAGGAGTAAAACCAATTAATTAACTTCAAGTTTTAAATACAACACCTCAGTTTTGCTAATGGTTTGAATTATGGATCGAAGTTATGGAAGTGGATGTGTAATTAACTTTTAATTGATCTTCTGATCAGAATGTTGATCGGGCTCTGTGGAAATCAGGTACTCTTCCGCCTGGCCTGATCACCTTTTACTCATTGACAAAATCACTGGACAAATCCTGGCACGTGCTTGGACTTGGATACAATCCAAGCATTAGCATGGATGTGATCAACAATGCTGCACTCATTCATTATAATGGAAACATGAAACCTTGGCTAGACATAGCTATGAACCAATACAAGAATCTCTGGACCAAATATGTGGATAATGACATGGAATTCCTGCAGACATGCAATTTTGGAGTGTAGGTAAGTAAGTACTGGTGCTTCTTTCTCAATAATCAAGTAACAAAAATAGAAATTTTAGCGATTGTTCATATAGGCTTGCTATATTTCACCAACATTTACACTATTCTTTAGTTTAACTGCCAGAGTAAAGCTTAATGGTTTTATCTTTAGTTCTTTCTCCCCTTTATTAGGCTTACTATTTGTTTATTCTTAAATTTGCTGTTTTGTTCTTGAAGATGTCAAGCACGAATTGTACTGAACCAGATTATATATGTATACACTTAAATGATTCTTTGATAGTGAAATCTTTTCCATCAATACATTTGTCAACTTACAAAACTCGACATGTTAGTCTAGTTTTATGGCAATTCAAACTTACTTTCAGTTACTGTTATGTCTCTCAGGTTTGTTTGTCTGCTTTACAAGTTAGATTGAGAGTAAAAATTTCCCATGCATAATGGTGCAGTAGGTTAGAAGCTATGTTGCTCCGGCTCTTATTTATTTTTTGAAGCATCTATATTTGACTCTCGTTCCTGACACATGGATAGGTCATAGGAGGTGACTTCCAAAAATCTTCTAAATATGTTTAAGAATTTTGAAAATTTCATCATACTCGTATCAAATACATACCAATACCTGATACTCAACTCTGAATTTATGTAAATTTTTTTGATATCGTCTTAGCTTTTTAGCACTTGGAATCTTGCAACTTGTAGTTCTCCATCTTTTGTTGTAGTTACCGAATGTGAGAACCCTTAGATGGTTTGGTGAAGGTTAGGTTGCTAGGTTTCCATCTTTAATCTGCACTCAACCGTACTGTTGAACTTAGTCCTATTTGTAGACTAAAACTTATGTTTTCATAAATCTTACTCAAGCTTAGGACTCTATAGTTTTTCCTCTTTTTATAGAATAGGTTCATTAAGAAACCAATTGAAATAAAAGAAGAAAAAAGCCCCTATAACTGCTCGAATTCTGGCAATCAAATTCTCGAGTATGGTCTCTGTAGGAGAGCTTAAGCGTAAGAGTTCGAAGCCAGTAATATTTCTATGTATAGGTGTCAAGAACAGGCGTTGCATCTTATTACCATTTAATAGGAAATGGTATGGCAATAAGATTGTCGATTAATATTATCACAATATCACAATTTTAAGGAATAATTTATTTAACAGCTTCGTTGCTGTTTAATAACTATTATTGACTAACATTTCACTATATTTTTCTTATATCTGATTTATCATTTAACATCAACTTAAAAAAAAAATTTATTCCATTCCCAATCAAATACATCTATTAATCATTGTTCTTACATTCAAATGCATATAATATATATATATATATAGGTATATATACATTCTTTAACTTTTATACATTACATCCTACCTATGCATCACGCAAATATACAAACTAGTAAATTTATATTATATTGTTTTTTACACATATATTATAAAATCTATAAATATCAAAATATTCTAATCTATATTATTAGTATATATAAAAGGAAGGTTTTAAGGCCTTCCTTACATGGCACTCGTCAAATGTCAATAGTTTTCTTTCCTAAAAATAAAATAAAATGAAAAGCTAATGGTTAAATATCAATTTTAATCCCTTTACATTTTACATAACACTTGTCTGATGTCAACTCTGTATTCGACATAAGAAGCTAGTGGCCAAATATCAAGTACAACCCCTTTACTTCCTTTTTGAGATTATATAAGAATGGTTAAATTCTAGATTTAATTCTTATATTTCGCTCAATTTTGAAATTTAATCTTTTACTTTAATTTTGACATAATTTGATTTCTTAACCTTTATAATGTCATTTTTAGCATAAACTATTACAATGTCATTAGTTAGTCTAAATAATTTATTCTAATTAAAATGCTTATGCGATTTTATTTAAAAATTATTGACATCGTAAAATTTTCTATTAAATTCAGATCCATACAATTTCATTTTTTTGTTACATAGATACCAAGTGAGTTTTTTTTAAATTTGAAAATGTCGCACAAAAAAAATTAATAGAAGAATTTCAATAGTGTTAACATATGGACTTAAATTTTAGATTTGAAAAATAGAGGAACTAAATATTTGAATATAATAGTATAGAATCAAATTCTAAATATACAAAGAATACAAGCACTTTAAGTATATTGCAACCTTTAAATTTTTACTCTATAATTTAGTAAAAAATAATTACCCTAATGCAAAGTGTGGCTAAAAATCATACTAGTTAAAATATATAATAATATAATTAAAATGTTATCATATCTTACATATATATATATATATATATATATATAAATAGTTTTTTTAAACAAGGTAAAGGTTATTTATAAAAATACTCTCAAACCTAAAGCTCTCAAACTTGTCGACAATGGCTGGTGGAGGAGGAAACAGGGATGGCAAGGAGCGAAGTGCTTTCATCCCCAGCCCTTATGAAAACAATTTTCGGCTCTACTCATATTGCATCTTCACTTGCTTGGAAGGTGTCTCTTCAACTTCACCATCAAAATTGGACGGAGATTTTTTTGTATGAGCAAGCCAAAATAACTAATATCACAACAATGAGTCCTATCCAAAAGTGGGCCTAGAAGAAATATGACAAAATTTAGATTGTTATTTATTTTCTTTGAAAATAAGGTAAGGGAATTAGTATGCCTTAAAATTATTTTATGATAGAAAACTTAGCTTGTTGGTTCAATAGTAAGGCTTTAATTTATCCATAGATTAAGTTCAAACCCCTTAGTGAGCATATAATCAAAATATTTTTATTTCCTTGTTTTTTGCCCCAAAAGTGATGAATTTTAAAAAAACCTAGCCCAAAAATAATTTTTTTTTTTCAATTTAGTCTCTATTTTAAAAAATAAGTTCTAAACCCACATGAATTTGTAAAACCTATTTCAATTAGGAAAAAAAGTTTTATAAATAGCTAATTTCAAAACAAACCCTAGAATTTACCAAGCAAATTTTCAAGAAAACATCCTCAAAATTCTTTCTCATCCAAACCAACTTTCAAAGCCAAAAGAGTAAAAATTTTTCGAAAGCACCCTTCAAGTAGATCTCCAATCTCCTTTCCAAACAAAAGGTTTTTAAAATCTTCAAAACAAGTGTGGGATCTAAACCTAAATCTTTGTGTACAATTGAATCAAATAGGAAATAGAGAACTAGTATAGGTGAACACCCTTTGTGCAAATCTATCTGGGCGAACCCTTTCACAAACCCCCCATTTGTGCGAGCCCCTTTTGCAAACCTCCTTGTGCGAACCCATCTGTATGAAACCCTAGGTGCGAGCCTTAAAGTGCGAACTCCGATTAAGCGAACCCCTATGTAAAAAGATATAGGATTGGTCATGCGAGCCCCCAATATATTTGTGCGAACTCATCTATATGAAACCCTAGGTGCGAGCCTTAAATTGTGAACCCCGGTTAAGCGAACCCCAGTTAAGTGAACCCCTATGTAAAACAATATAGGATTGGTCATGCGAGCCCCCAATATATTTATGCGAACCCTAATTATTGATATCTGTGAGCTTATATGATTATGTGTTAGGTGAGCCATGTATTTATGTTATGCGAGCCATGAATATATGTTATGCGAACCCTAGGATTATGTGAGACTAAATGTATATGAACCCTAGGATTATGCAGACCTTTATGCATTCAAACCCTTGGAACATTCAGGCCTATATGCGAACCCTAGGTAAATGCAAACCTATATGCAAACCTTAGGACTAGGTACATGTGAGCCTATATGCGAACCTTAGGAACTTATGAGCCTTTATGCGAACCCTAGGTACATGTGAGCCTATATGCGAACCCTAGAAACTTGCAAGCTTGTATGCGAACACTAGGTACACGCGAGCCTATATGCGAACCCTAGGAACTTGCGAGCCTGTATTCGAGCCCCATGTACATGCGAGCTTGTGAAACTTAGGAATTTGCGATTTTATATGCGAATCCTAGGAACCTACGAGCCTATATGCGAACACTAGGTACATGTGAGCCTATATGCGAACCCTAGGAACTTGTGAGCCTATATACGAACCTTAGGTGCATGCAAGCCTATATGTCATGCGAGCCCTAAGAACATGTGAGCCTATATGATCATGTGAACCTGTAAATGTCTTAAATAATTGGATTGTTAATTCACATAAAATCCTGTGCATGTGACATTGTGTTTTATTTGTTTACTCGCACCAATTTTGTGTAATTGTGAGATAATGAAAAAACTGTATGCTTGAATACATGCCTTATTATGCCAAGTATGAAATTTTGAAGGTAGCATCAAATGATGATAAAAAAAGCATAAAACATGCTAACTTTATGTGCATAATTACACGAAATCGGGTATGGAGGACAGAGGAGTTTCATAGGAGACAGTGACAAATTAAGTCCACACCGAAAGTCAGTACTACACGGAGTAGGCGGCAATGTCATCTAAATCGGACAGGATGGGGTGATAGTTTAATAACACCATCAAAACCAAACCAAACCGAGATAATAGTTTAAAAAGCCATCAAAAAGGGCAATCGGGATGGTAAGTAATTGTAGTAAAAGTCACAGTCACAGGTGACAAGTGAACAACCATTGACACCGAGAATCAAACCCTAGATGGTCAATTATTGTAGTGGGTTTTGGAATGTAAAGCAGTGCTCAATGGCAGATAGGATGGACGGGTAGAAATTTAAAACATAATTGCATCATATATAATTGTTATTCATTGATTTATTATATGTTTCATGAAGAATGCTTTGTTTACTGCTGAATTTTATCTATATGCATTATTGTTGTCAATTATATGTAATGATTTAGAATTTAGTCTCTTACTGAGCTGTTGTAAGCTCACTCTCCCTTTTCCTTTACTTCTCAGGTAGTGCAAAAAATTAGGACTCCGTATGGCATTGGAGGAATCTCGAATTAACAACTTGTTTTATTATTTAAAAAGTTCCATTTACCTCTTATTTTCGGGATTGTAATTATTGATTTCTTGCTTTTACATCTTAAGTTTGGGATTGATTAATTTATTTATTTTAAAGCATGACACTTAGTTAATACTATGATATTTGCATGCTTTTCGGTTTCGTAAGCCATTACCTTCGATGCTTCACAAAATACTTTACGTTTTGAAAAAGTCTTTTGTTGAAAACCTTAAACCGTTTTTCAAAACGCCACAATAATAAATATTTAAATTGAATTGTTAAGTAAAATTGGTTTAATTTAATTAATATTTTTCTTGAAAACAAAAGAATGATTTTTAATACAAATCAAACAGAAGTAAAAGAGAAGCTTTACAGGATCACTTTGGTGATCTTATGTAACGCCCTCGTCTTAGCCGAAACTCTTAGACCGGGTTGGGAGTGTTACAGCTATCAGCATTGCTACACCACTAAAAAGGTAAGGAATTGGAGAGCTCCGGTATCAAAATCCAACTCCCGTAGCTGCTGCTGTCGAGTTGCTTGCAGGCCTCATATTCCTATATCTATTTGATATGCAAAACTAATTCCTTCCTACTGGTTTTTATAGTGCAATGTAATGGATGTTAATGGGAGGTTTTAGATTTGTAGTAGCAAGCAATTTGAGTTCCACAGTGACTACTGGGTTAGGACAAAGAAATTATGTGGGTTGGTTTTTAGGATGGTTCCCAATTTGCTAATTATTTATGTTAAATAAAATATGTTTTTTATTAAAATATTAATACAAAACATTCAGCATATCTATAAAAAAAAAAAAGAAAAGAAGGTGTTCTGATTATAACATCCATTTTCTTTTGAAAATATTTCAACCATGGAAAGAGTTGTATTTATTTTTATATTTCTTAACTTATTTTACAAAAAAATTGTAAAACATTTATTTATATATAATTATATTAATTGTATGTCAATGTAATAAATTCATTTTAAAAATGTTTAATTATTATAATTTACTTAACTATGAGTTTTTTTAATAATGTGTCATAAGAAATATTAGAGAAATATGCAATATATAAATTTACATAAAATTATAATGAATTTATGTTAGATTAATAAATATGAGTCTTTAATAAGGTTTATAAAAATCATTTATAGAAACAGACATAGGTTGCTTATTAAATTATTTTATATTTTTAATATTACTTTTATAAAATTTATTTAATTTTTATTTAAAAATTAATAAAATTAAAAATAAATGAAGCAAATGAAATTTATTTGTATATAATATTAGAACAATGTAATATTGTTTTTAAATATGTTTATTTAATCAAAGTATCAATTATTAAAAAGTAGTTGTATTATTTATTAAAAGTATTAATTTTTGAACCCATATGTTGGCCTAATGTTTAGGGTGTTCAACACTCTAGGTGTGGCTAGGATTTGAATCGTGCTAGTCTCATTATTGTTAGGGTTTTACCCTCCTCTTGTAATTCACCAAAAAAAATATTAATTTTTAAAAAAGTTAATGTAACTTGTGTGTAAAACTTAGTTTAATATAAAATGTAAATTAATAAATCAAAATGCCAATAATTAAAACTTTGTAAATATTGTTTTAACTTTAATGTGGGACTTGAAAATTCAAATATAAATTGGAATTCTATAGGTTAAATAATGAGAGTAAAGTAAACATATGAAAAGTCATAGGGACTCGTATAATAATTTAAAATTTTAATCTAATCCCTTAACTCGACCTAAATGTTATAACTGAATTTTGAAGGTTACATTGACCCTCGAATGGTTTAGTAAAATTATTGGAGTTTATAAAATAGTATTTTTAAAACATTTGCTTACTTTAGTAGAAAAATTTAGCTTATTATCTTCTTTTCACTAAAAGATAAAATTTTCTAAAACGGAGGATTTTAAAATTTACTTAGCAAAAAATAATTTTCAATTTATATAATTTTCAAAATATCAATTACATGATATCGCAACGAAAAACTGAAATTCAAAATAGTTTTAATGATGAAAAACCAAAATTTTATGCACAATTAATTCAAAATCCATGTTTCAATATCCTAAAATCAAATTAAATGTCATCATGCATACCAAATAAACCCAAACTTAAGTCCCATCCACAATTCAAATAAAGCACTATAGTTCCAAATAATAAAAATTAAATATTAAGTCTGAAATACTTTTAACGAAAATATTAATCCGAGCTGAGTCCACGTTCTAACCTTATGTGTTATTTGTAAAGATGAAAATTAAAGGGATGAGCTTAAGAAGCTCAGTGTGAATCCAATCGCAATAAAATCAATGTAAAAAAGTAGACACAACATACAAAATAATAATTCTTATAATAATCACAATTGTATAACAATTTAGAGTATCAGATTTTCAGATCAATATATTAGCATAATATTTTAGAATTCACAGTTTTGCATGCACATACTTATGAATGACAATGCAATTTCAGTTTATCATAAAGGATCCTACCTCCATTACACACCATAATAAGAGCTCCTTAGGATTCATCCATCCGTTACACACTGTGTTGTGGATAAACAATCATTGATTTGCAGATAAACTGCTAGTAAAAAATATTGTGGGTAATCCACTAGTATTTTCACTTAAAAATATTTGTAGATAAACTGCCACTTGGTTTGTGGACGAGCCACCACTTGTTTGTAGATTATTAAACTACCACTCTTCCTCCGTATATATCGTCCCACCCCATGCAATGCAATATGACATGCTTATAACAGAACAATGAAGAAACAGTAGACATGCTTAACATGTATTCAGTTCAATAGTAGCAGTAGAAATGCTTAACATGTACTTAGTAGGGCGGTAATAATATGTCACAATTTATCAATATCACAATGACAATAGGCATGTAACATTCACATCTTATACAATATAACAATAACAATTTAGTTATTAAATCACAAATTCTAGAATAAACACAATATCAGAGACTCAATTGAGAGAATAAAAACCCTAAAAACAATCCAGGGGTTATATAAGGACTAAACTGAACAATTCATAAATTTATGGGAAAAATTGTAAAATAGGGGTCACATGTTTGTTTGAGAGGCTTGAGGTCGTGTGGACGGGTTACACTGCTGTGTGGAAAATGATAATTTACCCTATAGGAAGGACACGACTGTATGACAGGTTGAGGCCGTGTGGTCCACCTGTGTAGGAGACTATGTGACCCTGATCCTACATACGATCACCACCGACTCACTTGGAAAAGACACACACACCTTTCACCACGGGTCCGTTCTACATTCCTCACGCTCGATTTTGGTCTGATTCATATAGATCCAGTCCTTCAAATGACATTTACACATGAATTAACAATTGGTGTTAAGATTTGACAAAATTATCAAAGATTTGGCAAGAATCGTAAAAGATTGATTCATCAAATGAAAGATTACCGTTAGATGGTAATATTACAGAAATACAAGATCTAATAGTTGGAGCGAGGTGTACATAACGTTTCTTGGAAAAGGTACAGATGCTATTGATGGAAATTACAAAATTGATAGAAAAACGATTGAACGGGGGATGATTGATTTGGGAAAGCAACATAATCAATAGCCTTAGGATGAAAATATAGTGTAAAGAAAAGGAAAAGAAAATAAAAAGAAAAGAAATTGAAGATGAAGAGAAATTTTACTAGAATTTGAAAAGAGACAATCCTAATAAAAATGGGAAAAAGATGACTAAATAGTTAAGGTTTGAAACCCTAGAGCGACACATTTCTGATTTAGTCTTTTAACTCCTGATCGTATATACTTTGGGTGTGACTTTACCATAGGTTGCCAAAAATAAAACGGGAAGAAGGGAGCTTGAACTTGGGTCTCTAAGGAAGGCTTTTAACACTTAGTCATTAAGCCTAATTCACTTCTTGTTTAACCATTTCAATTAACCCCCTATATTTCAGGCGTGACATTCAAATTTATGATAAATTAGGAAATGATAAATTTATGATAAATTCAAAAGTAATATTATAATAATAAATAGTTAAGGAGTTTATAATTTAAATAAAAAAGGGTAATGTTATCTTTTATTCCATTGATTAATAAATTTGATTGACTGATTCTATTTAATTAAAGTAAATATGAAAATGAATTAAAAGTGAATGTATATTAAATATTTATCAATTAAAATTTTCAATTAATTAATTATTTAAAATATTGTATTTAAATAAAATATATATAGATAATAATATGAAATTATATATCTGATTATTTTAACATTGTAAATTATTAAAAAATGAAATAGAAGTATAGCAAATTATGTTTTTACAAAAGATTACTTAGCTAAAATGAAGTAAAATAATATATTTGCTTGTTTTAGAAAAATAATATTTACTTTATTGTATTTATTATTAAAACTTAATTCTAATAATGAGACCCACTTTGAATATAACTAAAAAAGTATTTTGGAACTCAATAGAACTCAATGTTTCCATAAATATTTCCGATAATTCTTTATATTATATATGAGTTTTCTTTTTGTCCGATGTACGAATTGATCACGTATAATAATTAAAATATGTTATATTTCTTATAGAGTTCTATTTAGTTAAATCGGTTCCTAGTCAATTAATGACGACACATGATAAAATAAAACTCATTACAAACTAAAAATTATCAAAAATGCAAGCATTCTTTCTTTCATTAGAAACACATGGCTTAATTCATGATTTAGCTTCTAAAATAGTATGTCTGTTTTTTTTTATCCAATTTAGTACTTGAAGTATACTTGTTTCCCAATTAAGTACCTAAAGTATGTCTCATTATGTTTTTAATCCAATTTTTAATAGAGGTTAAAAAAATCAATGGCCAATTAAATAGTGTCTCGTGGCATTCTATTGTAAAAAATACATATTATTTTATCAAATTTGAACCAATTAAAGTGTTCAAGTAGTGGCATTTTAATTTTCACAAACAAAATTGTTT
The DNA here is from genome assembly GCF_025698485.1 of Gossypium arboreum. Lineage (NCBI taxonomy): Eukaryota > Viridiplantae > Streptophyta > Magnoliopsida > Malvales > Malvaceae > Gossypium > Gossypium arboreum. The sequence goes on from NC_069081.1 coordinate 13,349,089, forward strand.
TAACTTTTTCCTTTTTAACATAAATATATATTTACTAAGGCCTTGTTTGATACTTGAAAAATATAAATCCATTGAAAATATTAATTTTCAATGATTTAACTTTCTATATGTTTGACAATTTTAAAAAATATTATAGAATTTTTTCTATAAAAAGTGTAGAAAAAAATAAGTAGATAATAACTAGTTATCACTTAATAGAGAATATTTTAAAATATTTCGATTTTATTTTATTTATTTTGTATTATATTATACTATAAAAAATTACCTTTAAATTTTGATTTTGTTTAGAATAAATAAAATGTTTAAAATTTAATGATAAAATGTAAAATATAATTTTTTTTGTAAATCAAAATCCATATTTATCAAATAATCTAATTATATTCGATAATTAATTTTAAGTAATATATTAAACACATTTATAATTTAATTTCAGTACTTAATTTTTCAATACTTATTTTTTGCACTTATTTTTTAATTTATCAAATCTTATTAAATTTAAATAGATCTAAAAATATTAGTCTTCTTTAAAAAAATGCCGAAAACGAAAAGCGAGCTAAAAACAAGAAAATAATGAAATTTGAGCACAAACAGTCACCGGTGAAACTGCTAGAATTTTTTAATTTTGGCTTGGGTTTTATTTGAGTTTGGTTTGAAAAGAAAATATTATTTAAAATTTAATTTATGTAAAGGAAAATTTAATTAACGAAAACTTATATAATTTTAAATTTTATATTTTTCTTGAATTTTATATAATTATTTTTATAAGTTTTATAAGTTTATATCTATTATAATTTTTTTATATTTTATTAAAAATGTCAAGTGACATTTTTTCATTCGTCAAAATATGTAAATGGGACTTTGGCCAAAGGTGTAAAACGGTTTTTTTTTTACAAAATTAATTAAAAGTGTAATAAATGCATACTTTAGGTATTTAATTGAGTCAAAAATTTAAGTACCAAAATAAAAAATTTATATACTTTAGGGTCAATTCGTGAATTAGGCCTAATATATATCTAAGACTAATTTGCATACCATAGATTAAATAATTAATTCTTAATTTTTTAAAAAAATTATCATTTTACAAATAATATGGTTAAGAAATTAGAACAAAATAGTATATACGTTTAATTTTAAATAAATCTATACCCTAATATAAAAGTTCTCAACAAATTCCTGGATTTGAGAATTTGATAACCTAATTTCATGACAACACAACATTGACTTTTCAGAATTTATTAGTTAGCCATAAAGTACACGGTGGTGACACTTGTGGACTATTATGGGTAGGTGGTTTGAAATTATAGAATATTATTTGTCTTTGGGTTAATTTAAGTAATTGTTCCTAGATTATTAGTTAAATTTTAAATTTGTCTCTAAACTTTAAAATGTTCTATTTGAATCTTTAAATTATCAATATTGTTTCAATCAAGTTATTATGTTAGTTTAGCCATTAATTTAGACGTTGAATGCCAGTTTGGATCTCACGTGGAGCATATTTAAAATATGAAGAAAATATTATAAATACGTGTATATTTATCACATAAACATGTTGGAGATGTAACACAAGCAGCATCAATAAAATTTAGGAGGACCATTTTCTTTTCTTTTCTTTTAATTTTAAAAACATCAAATTTAAGTTACTCATACAATAGTTACTCATATTCTTACAATTTGATCGATGTATTTTAAATATGTTCTACATCAAATTTAAACTAGCGTTTAACATCGAAACTAATGGCTAGGCTAACAGGACATTTTTGACACGATATTGATACTTCCAAATTTAGAAAACCAATTTAAGATCCGAACTGTACATACATACATACATACATACATACATACATATGATCACATTATTTTGTGCGTGTTTAAATTATTATAATATTTTTATACATTTTGATTTTTAAATTTCAAAGTATCAATATTATATCAAGATTCTATAGTTTCTAAATTATATATACGTGTCATATTCATGTTAGTTTTGTATAGTTTCGTATTTTGTGTAGTTCACTTTAGTTACTCAATTACAAATGATTTTATATGAAATTTAATACATATTATAGTTTTGTTGTGTATATTTTACTTTTGGTATTATTTGTTGGAAAAAAAGCTATTGCAAAAGAAAATTTGTTAGCATTGGCTAGAAAATAAATAACGAATTAAAAAAAATCAGAAATTTACTACACCGTGGCTTTAGAAACGAATTCGCCCTCATCGGTGTAATCGTGTAGTGGACGTTGTCCCTCAAGGTTAACACAGTGCTCCGATATTTATACACCTAAATAAGGAAGATGAAACTCAATTGGTGTTGCTCTTTTCAGGGAAATCACAGTAGGATTAATTCCTAGAAAAGTTTAGAGGGGTCATAGCCTGTCTCGCTTAAAACCCAAACTCCTAAACAAAATTTTCTCTAAATTGCTTTAGGGGAAAAACCAATAGAATGTTTAAGAAAATCGGAAAGGAAGAGGAGGAAAGTAACCTCTATTTATACTAAAAATGGAAGGACAACACGATAAATGGGCAGGGACGAAAGAGTAAAAAATGCAGGAATAGTTTTAAAACTATCTCACTATTTCCGCCCAATAGTTAAAAAAAATAATAAAACTTTTATCCAAAAAGATATACATGCGGTACGTGTCTAATACATGTGTCAATATGAACATGAACACAAGCAAGGGGCACTGGTGTAACAAGCCTATGACCCAATTACTCAACGAGAGCAAGAAATAGAATTATATAAAAACTCTTTTGATAGCTTGTACTTAACAAATGTAGGATATACCCACAAACACCGACCCATTGCATTATCAACATAATTAAATATTTTAAATATTTTTAATTTTTGTGATGTATCTTAAAACATCTCATATTTTATGTGATTTGTTATAACTGTTTATTTTAACCTTAAATTCATTTATTCAAAAATTAAAATTATTACAGATTGATAGAAATATGATAGCATTTTCATAAGAAATATTATTATTATTTTTATTTTTCGAAACGAAACGAGGGCATATTCTAGTATATATAAAAAGAATATTAAATTAACTATTATCCATTCTATAAAAGTTATTAAATCCATTATTAAAATCCATATTCTTATTTTTAATATGGTTTTAAACTATCATGTATACAAATTATTTTTATTTATTAAATTGATTATGATTTAATTTAATTTTTAAATAATTCTAATCAAGTTTTTATTACTTTGAATTAATTATTTTAAATTTTTACATAAATTAAATGAATAATATTAAAATATTTAAAATTTAATTTAATTATTTTAATTACTTTATTGTCTTAGTAATATATTTTAAAAATTTTACATTCTTTCTAAAAATATGGTTTTAAACCGATGGAAGTTTTAGTATGTTAATAGCATAGTTATTTCAAGTTTGTTTATAACAGATTTAAAACCAATTTTTTATTTTAATTAAATTTTAATATGTAAATAAATTTATGAATATATAATCAACTTACATCATATTTCAACCGCAAATATTCCGATTTAAAATTGATCTATCTTGGTTTAAAAAATTGAGTTTTGGATCCAATTTTTAACATTAACTAAAATCGAGTCATTTCAAAATCACTACCTTTTATTTCCTAATTTATCAAAACAATAAATTTACTAGACAACACTTAAATTCTTATCTTCTGACTTTGATTTCTTATACTTTCTTTTTTTTTAACTTTTTTCCACCTTCATCCATAAACTCATTAATTCAATCTTGAAATCTAAGCTTTTGATGTTGTTGGGAACTTTATTTTACTTGAAAATTTACTTAGAAATCAAATGTTTTAGGTGAAGAATGTGAAATTGGATGAAGAAGGACCAAATTGAAAAAAAAAAAACTTTATTTCTTTCTCTCATGCATGGATAGTTTGGTACATATTTCCTTTAATAATTATTTAGTAAAAATAATAAAATATGTAAATATAATAATTTCAATCCAAAGGCTAAGATTTAATCATACTTTTCATTAAGATCCAATGCTCCTTGCCAAACTTCCATAATTTAATAAATTTAATAAATATATAAATATATTTAACCAAGGGTCCACATTAACTTCCACTTTATCAAGTGAATCTAATGACTCAAATTCAGTTCACATGTTGATGGGTATTTTCGTAATTTTACTAAAATTATATTCATTTGAAAAATGATGATTTTGCCCTATATAACTTTTGAGAACCACGTTAGCCTTTTTTTTACTATTAGTAAAATTCATCTCTAGCCCTTCCAGTTTTCCCACCAATTCAATTTAATCCAATATCATTTGAATTTCACAATTTTAGACATCACTTTTTATAATTTTATGATTTAGTTTATGCCCCGGATTAACATCTCACGTCAACTTTCTCCGGCATCAATAACTTCCTCTAACAACACTGATGTATCAAATTTCATCTACTATGTATATTCTGGGTATAACATCACTTACATGGTAATGGTTTTAGGGGTGTTACACTCACTATCTCAAACTTGTGGTGTGGGTGCATCCTCATACGCAGGAGTTGAATGAGTTTATCCATGTTTTCCTAGTCAGCATCTTCACTATCAAGCTAAAGCTGTTGATTTACATATCTATATTGGAAGCCCCACAATCCAAGTCAGCAAATGAAGTGCCTTGTAGTTTGAACACTAGTAATATTTACTTGCCAGATAGAAACAAAGTGGCTTCAAGTTCAAAGTTCAAATGATCATATCCTTCCGTCAAAGGTCTTGATGAGAAAAGATGAGCCAGAAAGATTTCATGGACAAAGAAGTTGGATGGGATCACTATCTAATAATTAACAAGGAAAAGGATTGTTGGAAATGCAGATTAAGACTGCTGACTACAGCTCTTCCATTGAAAACGAAAAGTGATTAGATCGTTGTTTCATCCAACACAGCAATTTATCAGGAAACCATAAACCCCATACAACATCATGTGGTCCTCCTTGCTCTGCCTCTTCTACTTGTCATTACATCATGAAGTGAAATTTTTCTATTTATAGAACCTAATAAAAATATATTAATTATTTTGATGATTAAATATTACAACCATAAAAGAAATGTAAAATAGCAAATGTCTATGAAAATAATAATTAAATTCTAACATTTTCATTCAATAATTTTAAATTATACTTAAAAACATAATTTAGCATAGATACAGGACGTAATTTCATCTTTAATAAAAATATTTCAAAATTTTAATCATAAATTAAAATATTTTTCTAATCTAAATGTAATGATATAATTAAAATTACAATGTATTTTAATTAGTTGAAAAATTCTTTAAGCTCTTTTTTTCTATTTAAAATTGAAGTAATATAATTCTTCTTTTCTTACTTTTCTGATTAATTAAAAGATAATAATTTTAAATATAAATTAATTTAATATAAAATTTAATCTTCTTATTTATTATTATATAATCTCATTTTTAAAAATGTCTTTTAATAAAATTTCGTGTTTTTATTTATTTATAAGTATGATAAATATTCTTAAAAATCAATGAAACTTATTAAACCAAAATTTCCATTTAAATTAAATAAATAATTAAAAAATACTTAAAATGAAAAAAATTATAATCAACGATATATTAAAACGTCTTTAATAGAATCAAAACTCTATATCAGGTAAAGCTCTTATAGAGTTCCCTTTAACACTAAAGTAGAGTATCAGGTAATCCGGTAAATGAAAAAAAAATCCTCATATTTTTTTATAATTTTTATTTTCTTTAGTATATTTCTTCAGAATTATTGGTAATCAGCTGTCATAAATTTTACACTCCTTCGTAATCATTCGCAGTCTCTCATAATTTTGGTATGCACTCAAATTTTTGATATGCTTTAAGTTTTTGTGACAATTAAAAAGTTAGGGATATTAGAATTTCATTTTTGATGTAGGAATTTAAAAATATTATTATTTAATATTTACGAGGTTAATACGAGATTTAATTAAATTTTGGTCCTTTAATTTTATTAATTGGATAGTGTATCAACCCTAAAGTTAATAGTATCGAAAAATGAGATATCGGGATCTCGTTTCTATGAACTGAGCTCGAAATTATTTTAAATAAATATTTAAGAAATTACTTTACAAGTGAATTGAATTTAAATAAATAATTTTGTCAAATTAGTGATTAATTGTAATACAAAACTAAATCGTAAAAATAATAAAAGTTGATTGTTTTTTATTTTTATTTGTTAAAAGTACTAATTAATATTAAAACAAGGCTTTAAATGACAATTTAGCCAATTTAAATGATGTACGACGTTTAGGTGATGATTTGTGTGTAAATAATGTTATTATAATATTTATATAACATAAAGAAATGAAAAGAAACAAAGCCATATTTTTTTTCTATTCGTCTTCCACCACCGAAAACTCCATAGAAATAAAAGAAGAAAAGCTCCCTTGAGTTTCAATCTTTCGAACCTTGTATGATCAATCAATTGGTAGGTAATCAAGAAAAAAAATTGTGGATTAGTCACTGATACTTTAATTATCGCTGATTTTACTTGATAAGTTTATATGGAACTTACTATATAAATTTTATGATATGTTTGATTATATTTAATGTTTATCAATTTAGATTAATTATAATTTTGATGAATTTACTTAAAAGAGATTAAACCGTAAACTATAAATTGTATGATAAATATGAATAAGTATTTGAAAGTTGGTATAATTTGATTATATGTTTTATGGTTGATAGATGATATGCTAGAATTGTATTAATTGGAATGACAATGTGACATAAATGATATGTGTCTTGTTGGTATAATTATGTTTTGATCATGTTACTTATATAGGTGAATAAGTAAGTAGGAGAAGTGAATTGGTATGAGACCAATTAGTAATTGATTAAAGTATAACATGTATTCTTAATAAGAAATTGTAGGATTGAATGTTAAAGTTGAAAGATAAGATGTATATGGTTATTTGTATATGTTTTAGACATGTTTTATGTGATGGGAGAAATGAATTAGTTAAGTAGCTTAAATAAGTATGCATAGGCAAGGTAAGCAATTATAGTATGAATTGATGATAGGTTGAATGAATAATTGAGTGGATGAATTGAAAATTGTATGCTAAATGCTAAATTGTTCCTTATTGAGTTGGTTGTTTTGGAATGATTATATAAATGAGAATGGTTGAGAATGTTACAACTTAGAGATGGTATGTATATAAGACTAATAAATGTGAAATTTTAGGGATGAGTAACCCTTATATGAAGTATGAACTTGATGGGGAATTGTTAGATAATACATGAATTGTTATAAGTCTTGTATGTCTTTGCATAATTTGAAGCATATAGGAATGATGTTTGATCTTGAATGGTTTGTAATGCTTATATAACCTTGTTTTGAAATGGTGCCAATGAAGCATATTGGTTAGATGATTAGGAGGTTAACATGAGATGTTTTAGTTGAGTTTGAAGTGCTAAGATGATTGGTATGTCTTATTGAGTGGCTGATGATTACATAAGTTGTTAAGCTTAGCAAATTGTCCTTTTTTATGTGGAATAGCATGTATGGTATTATGGTTGGTTAAATGGATGTATTAGTATGTGTTTAGATTGGTTTTATGTAGGTTTGAATTACCAAATGTGCACTAATTGAGCTATTAATTTGATTTGGCATGAAATTTGATACTTAATGGCACATTCTTGCACCATACGAGCTGGCACATGGCAGTATGACCACTAGAATGTAGAAGTCTTGTAGCCACACAGGTTAGCCACACGCTCATGTGAGTATTGTAGATATGGTAAAAATTTGATCCATACGGCCTCAGTTTGTTGCACGGCCGTGGGTCGTGTGACTTTTAACCCACACGACCATAATGAGTTACATGGCTTAGACACACGACTGTGTGACCTCTTATTTTGCACTTTTTCCCTTCATCTTGTAAAAGTTTCAAATTAGTCTTTGTTTGATTCTAGATTAACCTTAGAGCTTTTCGTAAGCTTATTTTAGACTTGGGATTGGCTTTATTTCATATTATACATGGGATTATGACATGATTTGATGATCAAATGAAATTAATTGTTATAAATTGTAAGTGTTATATTTCGATATTTATGTAATATTTTGTACTAGTTGAATGATGTTATAATCAAATGTTATATTTTATATTCTAATAATATATATACAATGGATATGCATATGTATAAAGATATATGTAAATTAAAATTTTCATAGTTTGATTTTATCATACTTAGTGTATATATTACTTTTGAATTGATTGTAGTTACTCCGGCAATGAATGTGACACACTGTAACTCAGATTCAACAATCAGGTAGGGTATAAGGTGTTATAGTTTTGTCATGAGAAATCAAATTTTGGTATAAAAAATAATTTTTGCATACTAATAGTATTTATTATATATAGCAATAAATGTAAAAATATTGAAAATTGAACAAATAAAGCAAATTTTGTAAGACAAACCAAAAATTTGCACTTCATATTCTTTGATACATCCTCAAAATTTGTATTTCCTCATAACTTTTGGCATTCTCTCATTTCTTTTTGGTATTCTCTCAAAATTTTTGCACACTAATAAAATTTATTTTATATAGTAAAAATTTAAAAATTACGAAGGAGTACAAAATATTGGTTCGTCTAAACATTTTGTTTTGCTTATTTAATTTTCAATAATTTTAACTTTATTAGTATATATAACAAATTTTATTAGTAAAAATAGTATTTTTAAATAAGAAATTGATTACTCATGTCAAAACTTAAATTTGAAAGCATATAAAAAATTTTATAAGGAGTACCAAAATTTATGAGAGAATACCAAAAAACACGAGGAGTAGTAAAAACATAAGAGAATACCAAAATTTGTGAGGATTGTAAAAAAATTGTGAGGAAATACAAAAAATTATGAGGAATTACTAAAAAACTTGATGGGGTACCAAAAGATATGAGGGTTTATTAAAAAAAAAAGAAGAGAAAGTACCACAAATTATGAGGTGTGGAGTGTGCCTTGTATTTATGAATTGACATTGTGACGAGGAAGAGTCGACGTCTTGACAACGCGACACTCGATGTTCCGACAACGTGAATAATGACGTCCTGACGAGGGACATGCGACATTGCGATGTGTTTCCAATTTAACCGAGTTTTCTTTTCCTATTTAAATTGTGCTATTGTTTCCAATTAAACTTTGATTTGTTTAGGGTTATTTTAGTCGTGTTTAACCTACGAATATAGTCTATAAAAGGGACTGTTGTAACCTAGATTAATCATCACCGTCATTTTTGAGATTGAGAGAGTTTTGTGAGTTTTATGGAATTTCGGGTTTTAGCCATAGTGTTTTGCTCTTTTGAGGTTTAGGATCTATTTGTTGAGATTTTCTCCATCTTGTACTCTTTTGATTTTTGCTCATTTAGTAAAGTCTCTTTTGCCCGTGGTTTTTTATCCTCTTCTTTGGAGGATTTTTTCCACGTAAATATTTGTGTGTTTGTTCTTCTCTACTTTTACTTTTATTTCTCGTTGCATATACGGGTTGATTCCCAACAAATTGGTATTAGAGCTTAGTTCAATTTTCGTATTCAACTCATTTAGAGATGGTAATGAGGTTCGATATCGAGAGGTTCAACAACTACACAAATTTCAGTTTATGACAAGTTTAAATGATGACAATTCTAATTTAAAACGGCCTGAAAAAGGTCGTTACCAGAAAAAGCCCGAAAATCTAGATTAGTTAGAATGGGATGAGCTTGATGAGAAGACCCTGTCTATAATTTAGTTGTACCTTACGAATGATGTGTTACAAGAGGTACTATTAGAGAAAATAGTTGTAGACTTTTAGAAACCCTATATATGACAAAGTTTTTGGCTAATTGTTTGGTGTTGAAGCAGCACTTGTATACATTCAGTATGGGAGAAAATGACTCTATTAGGGCTTACATCAGTGTGTTTGTTTCTCTCTTGAATGATTTGAAGAACGTTGAGGTTCAGATTGATGATGAAGATCAAGCTATGCTACTATTGTGCTCTTTGCCCCCTTTCATATAAGTCTTTTAGGAAAACTTTAATTTATGGTATAGATAAACTCTCAATCGAGAAAGTGAATGGAAACTTGTGAAGAAAAGACAAACTCGATAGTGAGTTTGGTTTGAGTAGCAGTTTGGGTTGGAAACCCTCGACATTTTTTGTGAGAAGTTGAATTGATTCGAGGTCGAGGAATTGAGACAATATATGTGGCTACTGCAAGAAGAAAGGTCAGATCAAGATAGATTGTTACAAACTACAAAATAAGAACATAAGAGTAGCTGAGAGCAACGAGGATGAAGTAGTTGATGCTAATATGATTGAAGAAAAGGGTGATGGTTGGTTTTTCGTATCCACGATTAAAAGATCTAAGTCTACATCCGAGTGGATCCTAGATTCATGGTGTTCTTTCCGTATGTGTCCCAATAGGGATTGGTTCTCCATATATAGTTCAGTTGAAGGTGGAGTTGTGTGTATGGGGAATGAATCACTCTGTAAGATAATCGATATCGGTACTGTTCAGATCAAGATGCATGATGAAATTATAAGGAAACTGTCAAATGTCAAGCATGTGTTTAATTTAGAGAAAAACCTCATCTCTTTGAGTATGTTGGACTCAAAAAATTTCAAAATCATTATAGAGTCAAACGACATTAACATATTTCGTGAAGCTCTTATTTTGATGAGAGGTCAAAAGACTGGTAGTCTATATGTTCTTCAAGGTTCAATCGTGACTAGTGTATCAAAAATTTCCTTAACAATTATGGAGTCAGAGTTGGCTCAATGTCAGTTTAAGAAATTTGGCTCTTTCAAGTTAGGTAGTGGATCTGCAGTTAAGAGTCTTTTAGATTTCAAGTTCAAAATCCGGTTTGGGCCTGGTAAGTATCCTACAAAAGGTTTAGATAGGCCCTTGATAGGCTCGAAAAAAGAGAATGAGAAAATATGAGTCAATGTGAAGATTTGTGGAGTATGCCTCATATTTACGAATTGACGTTTCAAGGAGGAAGAGCCAATGTCTATGCCTTGTATTTACGAAATTGACGTTTCAATGAGGAAGAGCCAATGTCTCGATGATGAATAGCTGACGTCCCAACGAGAAGAAAATAACATTCCGACGACGCGAAGAATGGCATCCCGATGAGGGACATAGGATGTTGCGACGTGGCGACGTGTTTCTAATTCAACCAGGTTTTCTTCTCCTAGTTAAACTCTGCTATTGTTTCCCAGTTAAACTCTGATTTGTCTAGAGTTATTTTAGTCGTATTTAACCAACGAATTTAGCCTTTAAAAGGGCTTTTGTAACCTAGATTAATCATCTTCGTCATATTTGAGATTGAGAGAGTTTTGTGAGTTTTAGGGAATTTCGGGTTTTAGTAAGAGTGCTTTGTTCTTTTGGGGTTTAGAGTTTATTTTTTGAGATTATCTCCATCTTGTACTCTTTCGGGTTTTGCTCATTTAGTGAAGTCTCCTTTGCCCGTAGTTTTTTATCCTCTGCTTTAGAGGAATTTTTTCACGTAAATATTTGTGTATTTGTTCTTCTTCACTTTTACTTTTATTTTCTCATTGTATATACGGGTGGATCCCCAACATGAGGAACTATAAAAATTGAGGGATTATCAAAAGTATGAAGGACTACTAAATAATGATTTGTTTTATAAAATTTTCTTTTCTAATATAAACAATTATGAGGGAATACCAAAAAAAAAAAAAGAAGAGGGAGAATGAAAAATTATGGGGGATTAACAAAAATTTGGAGAGCATACTAAAAATATGAGATGTACCAAAATTTATGAAAGAATACTAAAAAACATGAAGGAGTAAAAATTATATGGAAATACTAAAAACATGAAAAAAATACCAAAAATATTGAGGAAGTACTAAAAACATAAGGGACTATCGAATAATGGTTTGTCATATAAAATTGCTTTATTATTCAAATTTTTATTTTAAAAATTCTCTTTATATATAATATTTTGGTAGAAAATATTAGGATACAAAATTAATTATTTTAAAAAATTACAAAATTTTGGTTTGCAAACATATTCTCAAAAAATTTCTTAGTATAAAAAATATCTTTTATTCCAAATATATATTTCTTATGCCAAATCCTAATTTTTAAAACTTATTCAAAAATTTTAAAAGCATACCAAATATTATGAGGATTGTCAAAAATTTTGAAGAAGTATCAAAATATAAGAGGCGTGTATCAAAAATTTTGAGGAAGTAGAAAAAATTGTGAAGGATTACCAAAAATTATGAGGGAATAGCAAAAAAACATGAGAAAGTATGAAAAATTGTCAAAAAGCAAAAAAAAAAAAGAAAAAAAAAGGAAGGATTACTAATAACACGAGTAAATACCTAAAAAAAATGAAGGACTATCAAACAATGGTTCGTTTTATAAAATTTTCTTTGTTTAATCAATTTTTTGATATGCAAAATATCTTCTTTTTTTACTCTAAAATATATTTCTCGTGCCTAATTCTAATTTTAAAGTATACAAAAAGGAATATGAGGGCATACCAAAAAACATGAAAGAGTGCAAAAATTATGAAAGATTATTAAAATTTTGATAGCATATAAAAAATGAGATAAAAAAACTAAAAGAATACCAAAAAACACGAAGGAGTATCAAATATTATTATGAATTATCAAAAATATGAAGAAATACTAAAAGATATGAGAAAATACCAAAAATTATGAGTGGTTATCAAAAACTATGAGTGACTGTTAAATAATAGTTAAGCCTTATAATTATTTATTTACTTATTCAAATTTTAAAATTTTTCTTTATATATAATATTTTAGTACCAAATGTTAATAATTAAAATTAATTATTTTAAAATTATGAAATATTGATTCAAAAATTCCCAATAAAATGTCTTAATATGGAAAAGGCATATTTTCATGCCAAACCCTAATTTTTAAAGCATAGAAAATATTTTAATTGCATACCAATATTTATGAGCAAATGTAAAAAATATGAGAAATACAAAAATTATGAGTGGTTATCAAAAAACCATGACAGTTTACCAAAAATTATGAAGGATTACCAAAAAATTATGAAGATGTACTAAAAACTATGAGAGATTAAAAAATGATAATATGCCAAAAAAAAAAGAGAGATTTTTTTAATAAAAAAATAATTAAATACAAAAATGGAGTGGGTAATAGATTAATTACAAAAATGTGATGTTTGCTACAATGACTTTGGGTGCTGTTTGACACATTGGCGGTATTGATGAATTTAAAAAAAAAAAGTCTGACATGAAAAAAAAAGTTAAAAAAGTGAATTTTTTTTTTAATTTGTGCTACCAATGTGTCAGGCGACATCCCCTTAATTAAATAAAAAAAAAGTTGTTTTTTTTTTCTTTTTCTCTCATTAGATTTGGTAAATGGAAATGTTGGGAAAATGAATTAAAAGCTTGGAAGCGAGGCATTGGCTACCGAAAAAGTGAGACATTAATTGTGTGGTGTTGGAACCACAACTTTTAGTCTTTTTTTCCTATTAGACTTTTCTTTAAAAAAATTTACTGGTGTCGTCAATGTGTCAAGTGGCACCACAAAAAAATATTTTTGTTTCACTTTTTCAACTTTTTTTTTCTTATCAGACCTCTATTTTTTTAAAAAAAGTTGATCGATAAAGTCAATGTGTCAGGCGACACTCAAAACTATTGTAGCAAACACCAAATTTTCGCAATTAATCTATTCCCCACCTGATTTTTGTATTTAATTAGTTTTTTAATATTATTTTTATAAAAAAGCCACCAAAAAATATGAGGCAATACAAAACTTATGATGGTGTGTCACAACCCGAAATGTCAAAGTTATGTTGGAAGGGTGAATTTGGCGACTAATTTGAAAAGCTTACTAATTGAGCGGGTTCTAGTAGAAATAAGAAGAAATGACAGATTGGATGTGGAAAGATCAGATTTCAACATTGGTTCTGTTGAGTTTAAACTAGGAATATTTTTAGTGGGAGACATGATGGTTATGGACATGTACAGTTGGCTGTTGTGTTTGGACTGATGAAGAAATGCATTAGTATATAAGGGAGAGATGTTTTTTCTTTGGGAGGGGTTCCTTCATTTTTCTATTCATTCTTCATCTTCTTCATTGGTTTGGTTGCAGGAAAGAAAGATTGAGAATGGTCTATATGGAGAAAAGAATCTAAAGTTTGTGCATAAGTAATGAAGAATTTATCAAGCTGGCTTGGGTAGCAAGGGAAGAAGCTACGTAGAAGGTTTTGGCGTCTCTAAAACTCAAGCCTTGAATGGATGTTTACGTTTTGGTATTGCTGATGGGCCCGTAACTTCTTTCCTAAAATGATGCATTCTATGGTTAAATGATGATATATCAAGATGCATGCAGTGTGTAAATATGAAAGTATATGACTGGTTGTAAGTTTATCTATGAGGTATAAATGAGATTTTTGGAATGATGTTTGCTTGTTATGTTGGTGGAGTGTTGAGCAAATGATGTGTCATCCTATAGTTGGATGTTGTGTAAATGATGAGTTACTCTATAATTGAATATTGATGTATCACAAGACTTGTTGTGTTGATGTGAAAAATGCATGAAATGTTTGGTGTAATATGTGTCATGCTTAAGTTGTAGTATTGATATAATGCCTGTGTATGATATACGGAGTGTGGATAGTTGTTTTAGTAGATGTAAGATGGAGAAATGTCGCATTGTGCACTCTATGCCATATGCTAACTGGCTTTATATAGGTTCAGGTGGATAGTACAGAGAATGTATATGCATGGTTTTCAGTTTTGCAGAGGTTTGGTTGGATTGTACGGAGCTATATGTGCAAATGACTATGATAACCCAATGAGAGTTCTATGAATGTATGAGACTTTGCGGAGTCTAAGGTAAGCCTCATATGTGAAATGGAAGTTCATGGCCATGGAATATGAAGGTTATGAAAGATATGGAAGTCCGTCAGGACTATCTTATAAGTAGAATTTTGCAACAGAGGGATCCGCTTGCATGAGTCCACCAAGGAGTTCGTTCTCTTGTAATCTATCATTGTGTACGAGCTATCTGTTTATGTGAATCTGTAAAACAAAGATATGACAGATTAACATGACTATTTAATATGTATGATTCCACAAATAGGGGATTCACTTTTAAGAATCCGCCAATATATTAACTGTTTCTAAAAGTGGAACACTATTAGTGAGATATTTGTTGTTGTGAAACAGAGACAGGATCCAATGATCCGCTAGATTTGTCTGTTTGATTATGACGATTTGATCTTCTTATAAATCCAAAATGTGGTTTTTCCTTATAAATTTGTCGGCATGTTTTGTAAAGCATGAATCCGCAAACTTGAGCTTGAAACAAGAATCCACGATGGATTATATTACAAATCTGAATCTGTCAGAACAAGTTATTAGTCTACTACTAGAATTATTTGCCAAGATCTGCCTTATTTGAATTATCTATATGTATCTAACAAAGGTTTATATAAGGATCATTAAAGGTTTTCTTTTATAAGTCCGTGAGTAATAATACACAAAGATTTCCTCTCAAGGAAGTAATTGCATATAAGAGTATTTAGGCAACTAATGAGGATAGAACTTGTAGGGATAATCTGCCAAGTGGTCAAACATTTTTTTGCATTATAATATTACATCTGTGAAGTCTCGTCAGTGAGAGCTCTTTATATGCACAGTTTTGTATAGCTGATTACGAAATCTCTGTTTTCAAGTTATCTTTAATAGATCAAAGGTAGTTAGGTAAGATGAAATGTTCTTCAGGTTGTGCAAGTATTTAAGCAATGGATTTCTTGAAGATGATGTACCAAGTACAAGTAAGCCAGATCGTATGGTACAAATACCATGCTAATGAGATTGGCGAACAATCAAATTTTAATTCTAATTCATAAAGTGCCAGTTTGATAGCATTATACTAATGCAAGGTATGCATAACTCACTAAGATCAATTGAACTTACGTTTGAGATATTATGTATTGCAAGTATTAAGGGAATTCAATAGTTCGTGAAGGGACCAGACTAGAATCTGTCGTACCCAAACAGTTGTGCTTCCTAGTCGCAATATGTATACAGTGGGGCAAACCAAAGGCGAAGTCTTATTTCTAATTAGTTTTGATAAGGATATCTTTTCCAAACTAAGCAAATATCTTATTTGTTTAAACTACTTTGTAAAATATTTAGTATATCAGATTAAGGTTACATAATCGAAATAAAGTTGTGGTATGGTCAATCAAATAATTGCATCAACCTAGAATGGCAGAATGTGTATTATTAATGTGCTAGTTAAATTTTGGTTATGAAGTGTAGCACCTTGTAGTACAGATCCGACGATCGGGTCGGGTATGAGGTGTTACAATTTTATTGGTATTAAAGCTTCAATTTAGCGAATCTTCAAGAAAAAAAGATTTTGAAAGTTAGCCACTGTATGCATGTTATGAAAATTTTAGCTTAGCCTCTTGAATTGTTAGTAAGTTATATTTTGTGTTGTATGGTTAAGTACAATTGGTTGATACTTATGAAAAGTATAACTTGAGGAGAAGAACCCACAAATTTCTAAGTTGAATACAAAATATGAAAGAATCACAAGAATCAGAAGAAAAGTAATGAAGACAAATAAATTTAGAAATAAGTTAAATTCCAAAAAATTGAATTCGTATCATTGAAAAAGGGGACATATATAATTACAAAAAGAAAGTTATTCTGCTCCCTCAGTTTGCTAGTTATCGATAATGGTGTTCTTTGAATCCTCTTCTTCTTTTTGATTGGTTTCTTTGATAGGAGCAGGGCGAGTCATCTCAAACTTTATGAGAAGGAAGAAATTGTTGGACTATTTATATTCTTGCTGAAACTCTTCCCATTGCTTACTTGAGGGACATAACACATCAAAGCCCATATCAGAAGTGGTGAGTTTGCGCATACAATTGAAGTTCACCTATTTCACGTTGAAAGGTTCCACGGTAACTTGGTCATGCAATATGAGGTTCGATCTTAGTTTGTGTAGATTGTACCTCATACTAGCAGTGTTGTTTACCTTATACTTTTCTAGGGCTTCATGGTTTTCTTTGCATAACTACTCCATATCGGCCAAGTGTTGCTCCTCCAAGGTTTTATTCTTATTCTCTAACTAGCGAACCCTCTCCTTTTCTTTGGTTTCCAAAGACTTACATTTAGTCTCTCAAGTGGAGACAGATTTAGCGAGCTCCTAGTTTTGGCATATTGTTGCCTTATTAGATTGGCGGAGTTGGGTAAGTGTTTACTGGTTGAAGTGTATAGCCCTCTCAAACTTAGCCTGTTTGGCTTCGCCTACACTACAAAATTTTTGAAGGGCCCAATCGAGGAGTCCACATTCCTCCACCATCATTTGAAAAGATTCTACTAGTTCTACCAAGGATGGTTGATGAGCATTTGTGGATGAAGAGGAGGGGAATGTATGTTCTTTCAGCTTTAGGGGCAGATCCCTTTCCCACTTTTGATTGATTTCTTGAAGGGAGAAAAGATATTGTTCAATGTTGACATGAATCCACCATGGAAAAAAGTTGGATACTTCACTAGAAGGAGTAGTGAAGTGTTTAGATCCAACAGGATAAGAGCATGGATAGGAGTGAATGGTGCCAAAATTGGGTTCCACGGAAGGAAGTTCTACAACTTGAGCGGGTAAGTCCCGGGGCATGGAGAATTTTTTTTGAAAACTAGAACTAGAGGGGAAAGTAGATGGAGTAACTTCTTTCACATGAATGTTGTTAGGTCGTGTCTATGGAGTAACAACTTCTTCCTCCTCTCGCACATCATCTATTAAGGCTTCAGCATCCGTATTGATATGCTGGGAAAATTGAGACGAACTTGAAAAACCAGAAGAGTTGCAGCAACAAAAGTATTATTAGTGCCATGAAGAATGAAAACCCTACCAAATGACCTACCTTAATCATCTATTGGCATAAGGGACTAACGTCGAGGACATGTATTATAAATTGAATAAAAGAAGCTAATGGGCTCTTTCCTCTTCCCCACTAACACCAGGGCCAAGTCATTGCTGAACCCATATAGCCACTCCATTTCGGCAGATTTTACCCTTATGGGATCCACACCTAATATTAAATCAGCAACCTTATAACAGTTGGGACTTTTTCCCCTAAACAAAATTAGAAGACGTTCCTAACCATTAAAAGCTCTTCGAGTATCAATGAATGACCCTTCTTTAATCTATTATATTGTGCAATTGCGATGTCAATATCCAATGCTTGTTTCTAAAGGAAAGTGGATTCACATGCAATGGATCATTGGGTTGGGAAGCCAAAATCAACTTCCAGTTTTCTCCTCACCTAAATGTACTTGTTACAGTTGAGGTGAAGATTGAATGCCTAGTTTTTTAGAATGGGCTCACGGCCCATGTGAGTACAAAAGTGGACCATCCTAGTCGAGGTTCCTTAAGTGATTACCTTCAACTGGTAAATGTGTTGGAAAACGCAAAGAAGTGGTAGCTCGTCTCGCAAATTGCAACCTATGAAATATGCCACCAATATCCACCACGATAAACTGACGAGTTGTCCTGGTGCAACCCCATACTCTTTTTGAACAGTGCATAAGAATGGATGTAATGAGAGATGGAAACCTACATTGAACAGATAAAGGGGAAGTATAAAACCATCTATGGTGTCACGTAATCTACACTTTCTTTTTACGACCTTCAAGTTGTAGGCAAACTTAGGCAACTGGATTCCCCTAGCTTCCAAATGCATTATCGTTTCCTCTTCAGAATTTTGGCACCAATTAAAAGGTGATTGAACTGGAATATTGACCTCTCAATTTTGTGGCCTTTCGCCCCCTTTAATAGTTGACCTACTCTCACAACCTTTTAGGGTTCTACCACTACTGCCTCTTCCTCTACCACAGTAGCTCCATTTTAGCATTTTGACAAATGAATGGAAGATAAAGAAAAGGAAGATCAAAGAATTACCTTTGAAATGGGGTTGAGTTTTGACTGAATAGAGAAGTTACATTTCGATCATGAAAAAGGAAGAGCAAACAAAGAAAATTACGGCAAAAGAAAAAGAAATAAGAGATTTTGGAAGAACTTGGGCAACAAGAAAAGTTGGAGAAAAACGATTTCAAAAATTGTTGATTCCGCTTCTCCATGTTTAGTTATAAAGCCAATCGTCCACGAGAAGTTTCACGTTTAAAAGAATTGTAATAAATTATTCAAATCCTCCAATCCGTGCTTTGCCACTGTTAGTTTCTAGGGTTTTCTTAAACCCTTGGCATTAAAAAATGTTGGAATATCCTCTAGTATAAATCATATAAGTAAATATACAACGAATTGAGTTCGTCCATTATGCATCTGCCAAAATGAATCGTGCAAGGAAAATATTTGTTAAGGCTATATATTTCGACACTCTACAAGGTTACATCCTATGTCTATTCCATAAGATTATCCACCAAAGTGTCTAATTGAGGAATCTGTCTATAATGCAACTGTTCATTTTTTCCTGTTTGAAAGAAGCATTCCGCGCAATGACTATGTAGCACTAGATGCATTATGAATTGATCTATTAGGAGAAAGGGTATGAAGATTAATCGAAATACCTCGTGTATGGTTATTTGTTATTATATGCCACCTTAGTATGACTTATATCATTCCTAATCTTGCGTAGGAAATTTCGGGGATGAAATTTTATTTAAGGGTGAGAGAATTGTCACACCCCAAAACGTCTGATGTGTCACAAAACTAACTAAAAATACGTCAAAGGCAAATACACCTATTGATGAATAATATGCTATGGTGAGTAGAGATATCATATCCACGAGGAATAAAAGTATTAGTAATTATTGTTTTCCTATTATCTAACCGATAAATTGGAGTGATTGGTTTTAAACTAAAATTACTGAATTAATCTAACTAAAAATTCAACAGAGAATAAACCAGGAAAGTAACCGAAAGATAACCAATGAGAGAGAGAAAACACAAAAAAAAGAATCCACCTAGACTACACCTATTATTATGAATCTAAATTAAACGATTTACTCACTTGGTATCTTGATCTGTAGAAATTCCTAGATTATGCTAATATCTCTTTTGAGAGTAAGAACAACTGACTCTGGGTTGATTAATTGAAATCTCTTTCTAATTAAAACCCCTATCGTCGCATTAACTCGATTTATGGATCCCTTTATTAGATTTGACACTAATCCAATAGATTTATGTCGTCTTATTTCTAGGATTGCATGCAACTCCACTCAATTATGCTAGATTTACTCTTAACTAGGGATTTTTCATCCATTGAATGAAGCAATTAAACATGAATTAATATCCCGAAAATATTAAAACAAGAAATAAGCATACATAACTGAGAACAAGAATCAAATATTTATCACGTAAAACAAAAATTAAATAATAGAATTCATCATAGGTTTCATCTTCCCTAAGTATCTAGGGAATTAGTTCATAATTCTGAATAAAAATATCTCAAAGTTAGAATAATCATAAGAAATAAAGAAATTCATAAAAGCTTCAAAAGAAATTAAAAGGAGGCCTTTGGTCTTGATGGAAATTTGCTTCAGTGTTGGCTCTAATGTTGTTCTTCGAGTTGTTTTCTTCAATAATCTTTGATGGCTCCTATATCTCTTCTTCTATTTGGTATTTATAAACTTTAGAATGCTCGGAAAACCTAAAAATTACATTTTTTTGCTTGTTTGGGAAGTAGGTTCCGAAATCGACATGGCCTACCACATGGTCATGTGTCAAACATGTATGGCTTACACGGCTGTGTGTCAAGCCCGTGTGAGAGGGCCCAGCTCGTGTGGCTTTTGAAATATGCTCTTTTTGACTGATTTTTACTCGTTTCTCACTCATTTTGCTCCCAAATGCTCACCTAAGTATAGAAACATAAATTCAAAGGATTAGGAGCATAAAATTCACCAATTTGCATGAATAATAATCCAAAAACTCATTAATAACGGGATTCGAATATGTTACTTTTATCGCTTACCAAATATCCCTACACTTAAGCTTTTGCTTGTTCTCAAGCAAAATCCTCAACTCACATTAAAGTTAATCTTTCTCAACTTGTAATTCTCATCAATAATGTTTCAAAATAATTCACAGACAATCATGCATTGGCAATTGAACTAAAAGGCCAATAAAGATTCAAATAATCCAAGTTGAACATTTTAAAGTACGAAAACATAGGTGTCTCTCCTTATTTAAGTAATTATATTTTATTTAAAATCAACAAGAATTGACATCCTTACTAAGGATTCACTTAAAGCACTCAAAGTGTTTAAGGTTTAAGAAATAAGCACTAAGCAGTTAAACAAGAAATGTCATTACCATAAGCTTGCTTGAAAATCAAATATCCACCACTATAAAATGATATAACAAACCAATCAAAAGGTCTTTAAGAGGTTGTAATGAGGCTTAGGTTAAGGGTGTGGAAAAAGGCTAGAAAAGATGGTTATAATCGAGATTGAATTGATAAATTACCAAACTAAAAAAAAATGCTGAATTAAAAGAAAGCGCATCAATTAAGAATAAACAAGAAGAAAGAACAAGCTTATTGTTAAAATATGAAATTAACTGTTCAAGCTCAACCAACGTATAACTAATTAGTAATCAATAAATATTCTATTTTTTTATATTTTTTATCTAGAACAATAAGAAATAATTAAGCAAATCAAACAAAAGAGCATAGTTAGGCAATTATCAAATCAAATCTCGACAAAAAGGGATTCAATGAATCAGGAAAGAGTCATAATGAAAAAAATGAATTATGGGTTAAAATTCATAGGTTAATCAAGAAAAGGTGTATTAGGCTCAATAGGGTTCACTAGGGGTTAATTAAAAAGGTAAGCTTTTATTGGATAAGTGGGTTAAAATCTAAGTGCCTTTATCATCTCAGTATATTAAATCAAAGATGTAGTCTCGACATGCATAATTGAAACAAGTTCTAAAATAAAAAATCAAGTTGACACGCTTATAACCAATAATAGAATGAGCATGAAAAATGTACGCTCTAAAGGCTCAAAATTTCACAAAAAATCATGGTTTTTGATGTCATACTTGTAAATTTAAAACTTCAAGATAATACCTCAATCCTAAAATTTTTAATTTCTAAAAAATAACTTATCATGCTTGACTCTTTCATGTCTTAAAGTTTAAATCAACCAATGCACAAATATCTACAAATTTATCCAAATCAAAATTAATTTACTATAACGGAAGTATGAGAATAGTATTTAAACAAAATAAATAATTTAGGGATTTTCTAATAATTATATGAATAACCTCCCCACGCTTAAGTGTACATTGTCCTTAATGTACAAATATATATAAGCACAGTATAAGCATAATATCATAAGAGAGGGAGAAAACTGAAATTGCCCTAAATATGGATGAATTCGCCAAAATGGTGAAAACCAAAATTGTAGGCAAATATAAATGTATTGCATAATTCCAAGCAACTAATAAGAAAATAAACACAAATAATGAAGAAGATTAAGAGGTTACAAACTCAATTTGGAAAAACCATAAAAATAAAAACATAGTTCAAAAGATAATAAAAGAGAGAAGACTAAGAAAATAAAAATAAAACAACTAAAAATAAAAATAAAAATAAAAAATAAACATAAAAATAAGAATGAAAAGAAAAGAAATAAAATCAATGATCTTTGTAGTCAGAGGCATCAAGATCGCGAGACATCGGTGATGAAGAGGATATGTGGAGGTGCTAACAGATATGCTGCAAGGTCACATCAATAATGTCAAACCACTCAAACTAGTGCCACTCGAAATGAGTGAACCGCTCAGAGAGGTCCGTAAGGGTGGCAACAGAAGTAGTAGTACGGTGACTCTGAGGTGGATGATGAAGTGGATCTTCGTGGTGGAAAGGGACATCATCAGTGAAGTCATCATGCTCATCTTGAGGGTCAAAATTAGATAACTGGTATTGAGGAGGATCCACTCCTCACAGTCGTTTGATCATCTTTATATGACTCATACTCGATAACCCCTACGAGGTTATATGTCCAATTAATGTGAAGGAGGACTACTCCAAAGTGTTGAGAAGGCCAAAGTGTCGTACGAGGCAAGTTACGTAAGGGCAAAAGCAAATAGGACTCTTCCTACTGCAGTTTGTTTGATGGCAGTAAGCTAGAGCGAAGAAGTAGGCAAGATAAAAAAATGTGCCTCGTGGCCATGCTACATAAAAAATAGGCATCTAATGTACCGACGACGCCGATGCTCTCCCTCCGACCGGTCAATGAGTGAGTCAAGATGGCATGAATATAACGCAATACATGAGGTAGGGAATTCGCCTTCGATCGTCTAGGATCATAAGGCGTCGTGCTAGTCGTAATCCCTATACAACATAGAGATGGCGAATAATGGATGTGCTAGCTGTAAGCTCTCAGCATTCGTGAACTCTTCAACATAAAGTCCCAAAGCAGCTCCAAATTTTGGAACACTCAAAGAACGAGTCGTATCACCGAGTCGAAAAGTAATGGTGCCCGGCTCATCATGGCTCGACATCACATGCTGAAGGATGAATGTCGAACAAAACTCAAAGGTTAGCTCTGAGTAAGTGGACTCGAGATGGAAAAGAACCGATCCCATGAAGTTGTAGCAATGAATGCGTGGACTCGATCAACTAGCTGAATTAGCTCTAAAGCCGCCCAATCAATATAATGGCCTAATCCCAGTGGCCGTTTTCAGAGATGCTGATAGAGGTCCTCTTGAGGACCATGCGAGAGTCAGAGATATGGATGGTGTGCATTGGCGGAAGTGCTAGAGGAAGAATTCGCGCTTGGAGTTTTGCACTTTTTTGAAGCGGGAATGACGATGTTAGATTTCCCTCTGGTGTTCGTTATGAAGAATCTGTAATAAAATAAAAGAACCAAATATCATTATCCCAAGAAGCAAATAGATGAATCAACATAGTATGTGCAATCCAATAAATCATGCAATAAAAATCAAAGTCAACCTCAACAAATTGACAAATAAATAAATCGACATTGAACATAATATAAACAAAAATTAGAAAAAATGATATCGAAAGAAACAAAACTTAATAATAAAAAGAATCAATAATGAACGGCACTAAAATAATCGAAAATTGGAATAATTAATAACAACTATAATACTAAGTAATAAAATAAGAAAATAATAAATGAAAATAATAATACTAAATAAAAGAATATGAGTAAATAAGTATTATTCCACTAGAACTAAAAATAATAACAATGAAAGTAATCATAATAAATGAATAAATAAAAACTAAGGAATAATAAAGCAAAAACTAATAAATTTATTAACAATAAATGATAATGCTAAAATAATAATAATGATCATAATAATAAATAAAATAATATGAAGAAAAAATAAAAAAGGGTAAATGGGGAGGACAGATAGTGGGACGGTGGTTGGAGTTACAATGGGGTGGTGGGCATAGTCGGTGCAAGTTCGTGCGTAGGTGGTGATTGGGATGGTGGCGTCGAGTCTGTGGAGGGTGAAGGGAGAAAAGGGAAAGGGGGTTGGGTTTTTGAGGGGAGGGTTACAGCTCGAGCGTTTAAGAAGGGAGGAAGAGAGAAGGGGCTAGTGATAGGTGGCGATGGAGTGGGGCCAACGGGGGTGATTCAACAAGGGGGAAGAGGCAGTTGGCTCGTGCGTGGGTGGTGGTGGATTGAAGAAGGGAGGAAGAGAAAAAGAGAAAAAAAAAAGATAAAGAAAAAAGGGAAAGGAGGAGGGGCAATAGAGTGGGAGGGTGACAGTGAACAGTGGTCAGTGACAGGGCTTTGTAAGGAGCTTGAGCGAGGTACGGTTAGGGGAAGACTTGAGAAAGAAGACAAAGTCAAAGAAACTTAGGATTTAAGGGCTAAAAAGGGTGATACGGTTGTGTCACACGATCGTGTGACACTCCCTCAGGCTATGTGCATTCAAAATGTAAGCCCAATCTTTACAGGGCCTTAGACACGCCTGTGGGTCTAGGCTGTGTATGTTGTTCCTTCACTTCTCCTACGCCTGTGTGAGAAGCCGCATGGAGTACACAGTCTTACACACGCCCGTGTGACAGGCCGTGTCTCTTACCCGTGTAACTTATTGAATTGAAATTAAAACTGAAAATTTTGCTCTAGTACTCACACAGCCTTGAACACGCCCATTTTTCCAGGTCGTGTATGCTACACGACCGTGTCGCCAGGCTATGTGGATCACCTTAGGTCGTGGATCAATTGAATTTGGAAAAATTAAGTTCCAGGACTCACACGGCCTAGGACACGCCCATGTGTCCAGGCCATGTGACTTACACAGCCATGTCTTCACACCTTTTAACTCTCTGTCATTTGCTCAATTATGCACATGGCCTGGGACACAACCATGTGTCTAAGCCGTATGTGTCACATGGCTATGTCACCGAGCCATGTGACTCACTGTCGATTACCCCATCGTGTACACAGCCTGGGAGACGCTCGTGTGTCCAGGTTGTGTGGGTCAAAAATATTTTTTAATTTAAATTAATTAATTTTATTAATTTTAAAATAGCATGGAATTAAATTAAAAGAATTATCAGAATTTAAAAACTCGGGTTGCCTCCCAATAAGTGCTTATTTAGAGTTTAAACTCGACTTTACCTTGCATACGCATGGTTACGGTGGTTCTTGGAGCCGAAGCTCCTCTTTCTCATTAGCATTTTTAATACCAAGATAAGGTTTAAGTCGAGTACCATTTAACTTAAATATGTCGAACTCCAAATGTGTTACCTCGACTGTACCGTAGGGGAAGATGTTCAGTATCATAAATGTGTTCGATTCGTTTGACTCGAGCTCTGAAAGGGCAATTCGTGGATCCATTTTGTCTAGTAGTACTTTGTCCCCAACCTTAAATTGGTTCATTCCATTCACATGCTCATCATGACATAGCTTTGGTTCTTCATTTTATTTTTTCAATTTCTCTTTGACATGTGTTCACCATTCATCTAGTTCATCGATTTGCACTATTCGCTCTTCATAAGTTGTTTTGTTTCTATCACCTTGACTAAAACATGGCTCTATCATATTTTCACGAGGGATGTCCTGCAAAAAAGGTTGAGCCATGTGGTTACTAACATTTACAGAACATTTAAAATCATCTCGGTCCCTAGAGATTCTCACAGAATCACGTGCTTGGAGAATAATTTTTTCATCACCTACGTGAAGCATAAGTTCACCCGTACCAACATTGATAATAGTCCTAGTAGTGGCTAAAAGGGGGCGACCTAAAATCAAAGGTACCTCACTATCCTCATCCATGTCTAATACAACGAAGTCAATGGGGAATATGAATTTATCAATTTTTACAAGTACATCCTCAATAATACCCCTAGGAAATCTAATGGTTCCATCCGCTAGTTAAATACTCATCCTAGTTTATTTGTGTTTCCCAAGACCTAGTTGTTTAAACATTTTATAAGGCATGACATTAATTCTAGCCCCTAAATCAGCCAAAGCATTATCAATATGTAAACTACCGATGAGACAAAGAATAGTAAAACTCCCTAAATTTTTTAGTTTGTTAAGTAGTTTATTTTGAAGAATGATTGAACAAACTGCGTTGATCTCCATAGTCAAAAAGTCGTCTATCTTCATTTTGTTTATCAATAGCTCTTTTAAGTATGTGACATAATTTGGCATCTGTGCAAAAGCCTCAACAAATGGTAAGTTAATATGTATTTTTTTAATAAGCTTAAGGAATTTACCATATTGTTTGTTCATGTGGTTTCTCTTCAATGCGTTAGGATATGGCAATCGAAGTTTATATTATTTGACAACCGGATTTTGTTCTTTCTTATCTTCCTCAACCTTATCCTTGCTCACCACATCTTCTTGCCTCTGTTCTTGTTCATGTTCAACTAACCCTTCCACATTTCGAATAGTAATTGCGTGAAGCCGCTCCCTTGGGTTAGTTTTAGTATTGCTAGGCAAGCTACCTTGTGGTCTTTCCGAAATTAATTTAGTAACTTGACCTATTTGATTTTCAAGTCCTTGAATTGACGCTTGTTGATTTTTCAGTGCTGCCTTAGTGTTTTGAAAATGAGTTTCTAACACCGAGATAAACTTTGTCAAAATCTCCTCAAGGTCCAGCTTTTCTCTTACTGATAAGGTTGCTGGAAGCTAAGAAGAGGTTGTGCTTTTTTATTTTCTTGACCACCCCAAGAGAAATTGGGATGGTTCCTCCAACCTTAATTATAGTTGTTACTATAAGGGTTATTTTGAAGTCTATAATTGTTACCTATGTAATTGACTTGTTCATTCTTTGTGTTAGGACCAAAGGATAAACATTATGGATTACTCATTCCACCTCCATTTGTATCACATTGCATCACCAGATTTGCCTTCGTAGACAAATATAAACCATCAATTTTGTTATTAAGAACTTCTATTTGGTTTGATTACATGGTGACTACATCTAGATTAAAAACATTGGCTGCTTTCATCGGCTTTGTCCTCATGACTTGCCACTGATAATTATTTAGTGTTATCTCCTCTATAAACTCATAAGCTGCTTCGAATGTTTTATTGTTTAGTGTTTCACTGACTACTGCATCGATTAACTACCTAGTCTAAGGATTCAAACCGTTGTAGAAGGTCTGAACTTGCAACCATAAAGGTAACCCATGATGAGGACACCTTCTCAATAAGTCATTGTATTTTTCCCATGCATCATATAACGTCTCTAAATCAATCTGCACAAAAGAAGAGATGTCATTCCTCAACTTAGCTGTCTTAGTCGGTGGGAAGTACTTCAGAAGAAGCTTTTCGCTCATTTGAGCCTATGTAATGATGAAACCTCGTGGTTAAGAGTTTAACCATTGTTTTGTTTTGTTCCTCAATGGGAATGGGAACAATCGTAAGTGAATGGCATCATTAGTTGTGCCATTAATCTTGAATGTATCGTAAATTTTTAGAAAATTAGCCAAATGAGTATTAGGACCTTCATCTTGCAAACCATCAAACTGAACAACTATTGTACCATCTGAATAGTGTTCGACTTTAGTTCAAAATTATTTGCAGCAATGGTGGGTCGCACAATACTCGATTTAGCCCCAGTCAGAGTGGGCTTGGCATAATCGTACATAGTACGAGGAGCAGGAGCTGCAGGGGCTGTAGAAGGTAGCTGAATATTCTGATTATCGCCCATCTCCTCAGTAATAATGATGTCTTCTTGTTTTCTACTATATTCTATTGACTTTGCCTTGCTTTTCCATGATTTCTGCGAGTAATACTTTCAATCTCGCTGTTAAAAAGCAATGGTCCCGAAGGGTTTCTTCTATTCATAAACTAAAAGAACCTGGCAGAAGCAAACAAAAGAAAAATTAGAATGTAAAAATTAAATTAAAAAAATATAAATAGGTAAAATCAAATAATAAAAGGGTAAATTAATAAAAATAAAGTGTTTCTAATATTTTAGTCCCTGGGAATGATGCCAAAAACTTAATGTGCCACGAAACTAAATAAAAATACGACGAAGGCAAGTACACCTATCGATTAATAGTATTGCTATGGTGAGTAGAGATATCGTTTCCACAAGAACTAAAAGTATTAGTAATTACCATTTTCCTATTATTTAGCCAACAAATTGGAGTGATTGGTTTTAAACTAAAATTACTAAATTAATCTAACTAAAAACTCAACAGAGAATAAATCAGAAAAAAAAAATCGAAAGATAACCAATGAGAGAGAATACCTAGGAAAGAATCCACCTAGACTTCACCTATTATTATGGATTTGAACTAAATAATTTATCCACTTGGTATATTGATCCGTAGAAATCCCTAAATTATGCTAATATCTCCCTCGAGAGTAAGAACAATTGGCTCAAGGTTGACTAATTAAAATCTCTTTCTAATTAAAACACCTATCGTCACATTAACTCGATTTATGGATTCCCTTATTAGATTTGACTTTAATTTGATAAATTTATGTCATCCTATTTCTAACATTGCATGCAACCGCACTAAATTGTGCTAGATCTACTCTTAAACATGGACTTTTACCCCATTGAATTAAGCACATTAAACATGAATTAATATCCTGAAAATATTAAAACAAGAGATAAGCACACATAACTGAAAACAAGAATCAAGTATTTATTATGTAAAATAGAAATTAAATAATAGAATTCATCATAGGTTTCATCTTCCTTAGGTATCTAGGGGATTAGTTCATAATTCTGAATAAAAACATCTCAAAGTTAGAATAACCACAAGAAATAGAGAAACTCATAAAAACTTCAAAATAATTTAAAAAAAGGTCTTCAATATTGATGGAAATCTGCTTCAGAGTTAGCTCTAATGGTGTTCTTCGAGTTGTTTTCTTTAATAATCTTTGATGACTCTCATATCTCTTATTCTATTTGGTATTTATAGACTTTAGAATGCTCAAAAAGCCTAAAAATTACGTTTTTTCGCGTGTTTGAGAAGCATGTTGCAAAATCGACATGGCCTGGCACATGGCCGTGTGTCCAACACGTGTGGCTCACACGACCATGTGTCCAGCCCATGACCGTGTTCATGCGTGTGCTTAAAATAAATGGTTTTATAAAACAATTTTAAAGTGCAAATTTATTACAAGCGTACAGGTCAGTTGTAATATTTATAGTGTTCCAAAGATCGAACCCAAATGAGTTGGCGATTTAGCAATTCCTATTCAAAAGCACGAGAAAGCATAAACAAAGAAA
Organism: Gossypium arboreum; assembly: GCF_025698485.1. Classification (NCBI taxonomy): domain Eukaryota; kingdom Viridiplantae; phylum Streptophyta; class Magnoliopsida; order Malvales; family Malvaceae; genus Gossypium; species Gossypium arboreum. The sequence goes on from NC_069081.1 coordinate 13,378,781, forward strand.
TTTAACACTAATTTCTAAATTAACTATCCTAAGGGCTAAATTGTAAAGATTTTAAAAGTACTAAAAATTCACAAACAACTAACAATCGAGTGTTTGTTAGCTTTGATGTGGTTCATTAATCTTTGAACTAAGGTCCTAAACTGTTTGAACTCCCAAAATGGCTCAATTTTACCTCTCAGTCTCAATTTTACCAAGTTAGACAAATTAGTCCGGATTATCTCTCGATCTCACCGATTAACATAGGACTAATGAATTGGTGCCCAACAAGATCTCCTCTTAGTCTCACTTGGCTAGATGTTCCCTTAGGGTCCTCAATCCTAAGTTTTTAGGTTCATTCAATTAATCTAATTTATTACAATTTAGTCCCTCAGCTAAAAATCAACTTACCTACATCTTTATTAACCAACCTTCTTTGGAGTTTAGTTACCCATGTTAAAAACTGAATAAAAAAACATAAAAATCAAAACTTTAACAGCCATGAACATTAACCTTAAGGAAAACATAAAATTTGGGATTTTTACTCTTTAAAACTTGAAAGAAAGATAAATGAAGCATCTAATAGTGAAATTGAAAGCTAGAAACATAAAAGGAACAACCTTTAACTGATTAAACATAAAAGAAACTAAAATGCATCAAACTTAAAGATGAAAATTTCATTACAAGAAAGGGAAAAAGATTAAAGTTGTAAATAAATCTAGCTACAGTAATAACTAATCTGGCTAACTACCATTAACATTAAGAAGAACAAGAAAATGTGCAGGAAAAGTAAACCCTAAGCTATGGAAAAGAAAACTATTCTAAACCTAAACTAAAAAGCTTTCTAAACATAAACTACATCATTCCTTTCTTTTTCTCGGCCAAAAGTGGCTTTTAATAGTTAATTTTGACCTCAAAATGTTGCCTAAAATGCTATTGGACACTGGCTTTTGATTGGTGCTTCGGGTGGACAAACTCTACCCCTAATATCATTTTTTTCTCCACACAATAGAGATATTGTGATACCCTAGTCAGAATACACAATGGGAGTTGTCATGAGGTGGGTATCGCAATACGCTTGTAGCTTGGTTCCAAATCTTCTTCATTTTGAGACTGTCGATGGTATTGCGATACCCTAGCTCCGATATCAAGATACCACAACTTGTGGCTTGAATTCCACTCCATTTGGGCCACCTACATGTCCCTACAACACTCAAACACACATTAGGGTCTCTAATGGCACAATTGGCCATTTTAGATAAAAAAAAAAAGAGGAAAAAGAGGTAATTTCATAAATCTACTTGTAAAAACTAAAATTATGTAAAAATACTAAAAAGACACTAAAAACACTTGAAAATAAGCTCTTTAAGTGAAAAAAGATACCCAATTTGGCACATCAATTTGTGGCAGATCAACTCCCCCATACTTAATTCTTCGTTTGTTCTCAAGTAAACACACAAAACATGCAAAAAGAAAGACAACCCTTAAACAATGAATTTATTTGACATTTTATGAAAGGACATGCATTATGAACTAAGTTCTTTTATTGTACAAATCCTAATTGATGCATTGTAAACTCATAGGTTTGAGATTAAACAGTCTTAGTTCAAAAAGTTATAGAGAAAACAAAAATAGAGGCAGTTTATAAAAATTAAATTTTTATACATTATTCCATCACAATAAGAAATAAAGATATGATGTATCTATGTATGAAAGAAATCAACTTATTCATTTACAATAAGTTTCTACAAGTTTCTGTTTGTAAAAGGAGACGCTAAAGTCACATAGGAGTTAGAGGCTTGTAACGTTCTGAGGCTTGATTGGTACGGATTTAAAGAAAGGTCATCTCAAAACAATTCAAGCACCATGAATAGTATAGCACATGACATTGTTCTTAATTCCCACCAAATGTGATCGTTTCATCTCATCGCCTTATCTCTCCTTCTTTCACCTTCCTTATCTCTCCAACAATGTCGAAGAGATTGGTTAATATTAGCTCTTTTTGAGCATAATTATTTTGAGCCATTAATGTTATGCTCTTTTCTTTTTCTTATTTTGAGCATATTTTTCATTCGTTTGGTCTTTTCTCTTACAATGCTTTTGATCCTTATTATATTTTCTTTCTTTCACATTTTTGTTTATTTTTATGCACAATTTTTAGTAAGAATCACTTACAAGCTAAATTAATCTCTTCACTAATCACTCAAGTAAATTTTGTAAGAAACCTCCGCAATGTTCCTACTTAACCTCGATGTCCATGGTTTGATGTCCATTCGATAGTGCAATACAAGGTTTAAGGTCTGTGAAGGGTTGAGTTTCAAACTCAATTTCTGCTCAAGGTTTCATACATAAAGGCTCATCAAGAAAGGAAAATGTAATGCTCAAATTAGGGAACTAGGGATAATGTAGCATCCAAGGTTGGTCTTTTAGGCTTTAGGCTGCACAAACAATACCTTAGGTCATACCTTTGCATTTCAACTAAGGCCAAACCAAAACATGTTTCTACTTATCTCAATGAATAATGACAATTTCTAAATCATCCATCTATACACCTATCTTCATTCTTATTGATCATTTGGACAAAACAAAGAAATTTTCAACTGCCTCTATCCTATTGTACAATGTAATCAATTGAACTAAACAGTTTATTCACAAAGCAAAGTATTCATCAAACGTCAATTAAATTTTATACATTCAAAATACTTAATACACAATATCATGCCACAATCCACCGATGTCAATCACTTCATGTTCAAGCACCATGCATACAATAACAAAAAATCAAAGAAATAAAAGGAAAATATTTTCGAAATTTTTTGAAAAATAGCATAAAAGCTGTAAACATGCCAAACACGCATAAAAACAAAGCAAAATTAAATAATGTGCATCCTCCTTGCACATAAATTATACATTATCCTCAATGTGTAGCCAAATACAAAAGATTAAGAGGTTACCAAACTTCACTAGAAGGAGCATCAAACTAGATCGGGTCGTCCACCTTCACATTTAAGCTCGAAATTATTGTGTAATCTTCAGTTGGCTGACCTGTACAGAAAACAAAACAACACACAAAAGAAAACAAATGCAAATAACAAAAAAAAAAGTCCAACTAAGTAAGGAGTTTAGGACTTGAAACTAAGTCAAATTGGGGTTTTAGGTTGAGTGTTAGGTTTTAAAAAGGGTATCATGTTTTCAGGCTAAAACTTAATTTTGAAAATGTTTGGGATATCACGATACTAGAGGGTCAGTTTCGCAATATCGAAATGTGTTTTGGCCTCCCTTCAAAACTATTTGTGGTATCACGATATTGAACCATGGGTATCACGATGCCACTCTAATATACTCAAAAAATTCTCAAATTTTCAACTAACTCCCATTTACATAAAAATTAAACCTATAAAATCCTAAATTTAAACATGCAACAAATTTTAATTCTAAACTAAACAAAAGTAAATAGAGTCTTAGCTCGAATAAGTTTAATTATTTACAAAATAAGTTTAAATTTAAAATCACTCTTGAACGATAAGTTATGCCCTTGAAGTGGAATTTCCATGAAGTCCTCGAGAATTTAACCCTTCTCTTGTTCATCTTTGGTTTGATAAGGACATTTTTTAGAAAATGAACATATCAAACTCGCCTTGACTTAGGTTGTGTTTATATGTACACTTCGAGTCAATTCTTACTGAAATTGAACCCATTCCATTTCACCTTCTGATGAATAATCAATTTCGATCACAAACTCAACTTGTTCTGAGTTCTCTACCTTTATTTGAATATGCCTTTGATAGAGAACTTCCTTGACTAGTTCTTTTCGTAAGGTTTCTTCTAAAACATCTGAGAAGTGTGACGGCTCCTCCACACTTACCTCATGAGAGTTGGAGATTTCTTCAATAACGCCCAATACTTCACTCAGTTCTCTGATCTTTATCTCTTGTTGCGAATCGACCTTCAAGTCATGTGGTTCAACAACTGTTTAGGAGGCCTCCTCCTCAACTTCAACAATGTTTGGCTCGACACACTTGTCCACCGAAGCACTCTCCCTAACGTAGCATTTGACGGCTTCTAACATGAGGTCCAATTAATTTTGTATGGTTTTCAAATTTTCTTGGCACTCAGACATGCCATCCTCAAATGCGCTACTCTAAGTGTTTTGGTAGTGATCTTCATTAAACTCTTCCCAATACGCATCCCCATTCTCTTAAGAATACGAGGAATACGGGTTGTACGGGTCGTATGTCGAGTGGCTACCTTCCCATCCTTGGTTGTCGCTTTTCACCAGACATGCATAACTATACAAGTCATTATAAGAATCATATCTCTGCCTCCAATAGAGGCCGTAATCATCCTAGCTAAGTGTTGAAGTGCAATCCGCATCAGACACGAACGATCCTTCAAGCCACCTATAGTTACCATTAAACATGACTATCAGTCAACAATCAACAAAAAAAAACCAAGAAAACAATAAAAAAAATGTTGTATCAATAGACTTAATTTTTGCTAATTATCTCCCTAACGAGCATGCAATAATTAAACAAAAATCACCAAATCTTACACAGACTCCCAGACAACAGCGTCAACAACTTGATCGCGTTCACGTTTGCGCGTGAAACAAATGATTTTACAAAACAATTTTAAAGCGTGACTTTACTGCAAGCATATAGGTCAATTGTAATAATCATAGTGTTATAATGAACACTGGAGTATTCCAAGGATCGAACCTAAATGAGTTGGCGATTTAGTCTATTGTGCCAATTTAGTGTTAATTCTAAAAAAATTATATAATAATAACTTTAATCCTCAACATTTATATATTGTGCCAATTTAGTCTTAATTCTAAAAAATATAACCTTAAACATTTACATATTGTGTAATTTAATCTTTTTTACAGTTTTAAAATTTTTTAACACTTTCACTTAAAAATAAAATAAATAAAATTTTCAACTAAATTTAATTGAAAATATATAAAATTGGAAACATTCAAAACTTTAAGATAAAGAGTTTTTCATTTTAAAAAAATTAACAATAATATGACAAAGAAAAATGAAACAGTATCAAAAGAAGAAAGGATAGTGTAAATATTAAGGGACATAAAGAGTCGTGGTCACATGCCAAGGAACATAGGTCCGCAGACTCGTGTCAAAACCGAATCTTAGCAGCTGAAGAGTGGGGCCAGAAGTCATGGTTGATTGCAAAGTGTCATCAGCTAAAATGGCGAGTATGTACTATCTTTTTCATCTACTTATTATTCCAAAAGCCAATGCAGAGATGTGTGGATTCACTAAGCTAAAAAAAAAAAAAAAAGAAAAAAAAAGGAAGATAATGCAACAAAACTAAGCCAAATCAGAGATGTGTGCGTACAATCTCCTTCTTTTTTCTTTTTTTTTTTTCTAACACCAAAACTAAGCTAACCACAAGATAATGCAACAACTTTTAGCAGCCACTAGGTTGCTGCCATGTGTCTGTACCAGGATTCTCTTCTCCCACTTGGGTTTTTCCATACAGTTAAGACCCTCCCTCCTCACTTCAATGTGCTGTGCTAATACACTCCTAGTTAGTTTGAGCTTTTGAGAGCTAAAGTGTAAGAGATGTTGAAAGAAGAGATTAGTGATGCTGGTGGTGGAAACGATTGGGCGCGTGTCTGCGACACATGCCGCTCCGCAGCTTGCACCGTGTACTGTCGAGCCGACTCGGCGTACCTCTGTGCTGGATGTGATGCCCGAGTGCATGCTGCGAACCGGGTCGCCTCGCGCCATGAACGCGTATGGGTGTGCGAGGTATGTGAGCGTGCCCCTGCTGCCCTGTTGTGCAAGGCAGACGCTGCATCCTTATGCACTACTTGTGATGCCGAAATCCATTCCGCCAATCCGCTTGCTCGTCGCCACCAGCGTGTCCCCATTCTTCCAATTTCAGGATGTCTGTATGGCCCCTTGCCCACTGACCATGGCTGTCGAAAAATGGCATCGGCGACTGAAACTGAAGATGGTTTTATGTGCACAAACGGAGACGAGACAATTGCAGAGGATGAGGACGAGGCGGCTTCATGGTTACTGCTGAATCCTGGGAAAAATAGCACCAACCAGAATAACGGGTTCATGCTTGCTGGGGAGGTTGACGACTATCTGGACCTCGTAGAATACAATTCAAGCGTGGAGAATCAATTCACTGATCAGCATCAACAACAACATTACGGTGTTCCGCACAAGAGTTATGGTGGTGATAGCGTTGTGCCAGTTCAATCTGGAGAAGCAAAAGATCACTTTCAGCAGCAGCAGCAGCAACACCAGAATTGTCAGTATGGCCTGGATTACGATGCCTCAAAAGCTGCATACAGCTACAATGGTTCCATTACTCGCACTGTAAGCTATACTCCCAACAATTTTATACCAAGTGGTTCAGTTATTAAACATAGAATTTGATTTCTATTCCAAGTTCTTTATACATATATATTGTACTCCAATTCTCTTTTAATCCAACTGTCAAGTGTCAACAATATAATCATTGGGGACGCTTATAAAGAAAACCCCCTTTTGCTTTTCCCGTTGAAACACAAAAGCAAAAGAATTTCAAGAATCTGAAATTTGTAGAATCTATCTTTTCATGTTCACTTTCTCAAGCTAAGAAGGTCTACCAAGACTAGTAAATTTTCTAACTCAAAACTGTAACAAGTACTACAACTAGACAGCTTTTGCTTTGTAGCATGAAAAGACATTAAAACAAGAAAAAAGAAAGTTTGGCGGTTGGTTTTTCCTATATTTGTCAAAATATGATATTGATAAATGGTTTGATTTTCAGTTTCAACTCAGAGTAGAACGATATGTTTCTTACTCCCTGAACCATGTTAGGTATCCCTCTCCTCTGTGGACGTCGGCATTGTGCCGGAATCAACCATGAGTGATATCTCCATCTCCCACACAAGGCCGCCTAAAGGTACAATTGACCTCTTCTCTGGACCACCGACTCAGATGCCAACCCAACTTGCACCAATGGAAAGGGAGGCCAGAGTCCTGAGATATAGAGAGAAGAAGAAGACAAGAAAGTTTGAAAAGACAATAAGGTATGCTTCAAGAAAGGCATATGCAGAAATGAGACCTCGGATCAAGGGTCGGTTTGCCAAGAGAACCGACGCGGAAGTTGAAGTGGATCAGATGTTCTCCACAACAGTAATAACTGGATATGGCATTGTACCTTCTTTTTAAAGTGCAGCAAGAAATGGAGTTAGTAGTAAAGCTCTAATGCTGATACTGTATCTTTCTTAATATAATTGGTCTGAATCAATTAGATAGATATGTTTAGTGATCTTTTTTATTGTCTAAATCATGCTACTGGTATCTTGTAATTGCATGTATATCTATAATTTTGGAATTTAATTCTTTGCAATTACAGATATCCATTCTTTAATTCTTACTCTTCCATGTTTTGCTATAGTTTCAAGGAAAGAAAGAAAGCATCAAAGACTTGCCATGCTGAATGGGACGGCCTACTATACTTACCTTTAAGAAAAGAAAAGAGCAAATTTGGAGGCGGTGAATGTTAAAAGGATCCAATAATAAAATTCTGGCTAGCCCCATTTTGAAGATTCCCTTGTGCACCACCTAGACAAGCACAAGATTATTGCTGCCACAAAAGAAAAAGCAGCATTGAGTGAAATCACATACAAAAAAAAAAGGTTAGAACATTGAGAGAGACAGAAATATAAGTGAATATTGGAATGAAAGCAACATATACCCACTGCTATTCCCATAAGGCAAGAACCATATTCCATTCATGTTTTAAGCTCATCAATGCCTAATGAAAACTTAAAAAATATCATTTAATCCATCCATCAGGGTAGGGTCTAGGGTCCTCTTCGATCCAAGAGATTGAAGCATCTATTTCTGCAACGCCATTCATTGAGCATCATTTATTTTGCACATAAAGTAAGCATTTCAATCAACACTAGTTCTATCTATGCCTTAACTACATGATGTCAAGCAGCTACTCAACGAAAGAAAGGTAGGCTTTCACCTGTATCACTTCCCTAGGGATGCGTAAAGGAAACAAAGTTTAGCCACATGCAAAACAACTTACAATATTGTCAAGAGAGCTACCACTTCACCTTAAACAGTGGTACCCTCTCAGCATACGACTTGTAGTATTCTAATTTGAGCATGCTTATATTCTATTACTTCCAAGTCACATTATCTTCTGTCAATTTCTATATCCAGCAAGCACTGGCTGTAGTTTTGATGCTTTATTGGTCCAAAAAGATTATGCCGCCAAAGATATTCACATGGTGAAAATATATGCCAAAATATCTGCATCAAAGAAAAACTGAAGATGATGTCTTAGAACTGCTAAATTTTCCAAAAATGATTTTTCTATGTTGAACTAGTGCTACACCATTAGTACTCTTCGGTTCATTAACAGGTAAGACATTGCTTCCATGTTTTAACACAAGATTAGAAAAATAAAAGATAATGGGGATAATTTGCCAGTGAAGTGTACACTGACAGTAAAACCTTAAAAAGGGAAACAAAAAAGGTGAAAAAAGCAGACTGCACTTTGCACTTTTTTACAAAGGAAGAGATGTACATGATCAAAGTTGAGCCATGCAAAGTGGAAAAGTTTGTGGAGGTCATTGTTTAATACCTCAAAAGTTCGGTCCCCGATCAAGCTTACTATTTTCACAAGCTATAAATGATCCTCAGGCCTTACAAGATATCATTTTCTGCTTTGTCATACATTCAGCAACATTGCTTCGCCTTCACTCATTTATGCATAGATTCTTTATTGTTTATTTACAGATCTCGAATTAACTTTAAGAGAAACCTAATATTGTATAAATATGGTATAAATAATAATTTATAGAATTGGATTTGACCAAGAACACTATAATAAATTGATTTCTTTCTTGACCTTTTTCCATTTTATTACACAAACCATTAAAAATGGAGGTTTTAAATTATATATGTGTAACCTTATTAGATAAAACGATGATCATTATATATGATCAATTTTAATGTTACTATGCCCGTCAATAACAGAATGAATGGACAAGATTTAATTGCTATTAAAAAAAACATTGATACCTTAAATTGGGTTATTTGATTTTAGATTTTGACCATATATTTGGGTTGAAATATTAAACTCAAATTTTATGATTAATCATAGTGGTTAATGCTTTTGTTAAGTTAAACAATTGTTAAGACACAAGCGAAGTGTTTGGAGAAGTGACTAAGAGAATGAACACTACTTCAAGTACTACGATAATTGGAATAAGACAAAGCGCACAAGGATTGTTTGTGCGATTTAGTTTTCTTATGTCTGTGAAGTCTAATTTAGTAAGAAATATTCACTATTTTCAATTCTTACAACAAGTGAACCTAGATCTATCATACACTCATAACAATTCCCTCACTTTTTCACCTTAAAGACTGATACTCTCACTATTAAATTCACCTAATGTGTAATAACCTGTTTTCAGCGGTATCAGAAACAGTCGTTTCGAGACCATAAATTTGACAACTGAGTCCGTAAATATTATTATTTAATATTTACGAATAAAATATAATATTATTTTGAATTTTGATTTGATAATTTTTGTTAATTGGACGAATAGTTAAGTTCAAGTGGTTTACCCTTAAAGTCAAGTGGTTTTAAAAAATAAAGTTTTGAGACCTCGTTTCTGTAAACCAAGGTTTTAAAAAATAAAGTTTTGAGACCTCGTTTCTGTAAACCAAGCCCGTAAATATTTTTATTAAATATTTATGGAGTTATTATATAGGTTTATTGAAATTTGGTCTCAAAGTTTTGATGTTTGGATAATTAATTAAAGAAAAAAAGGCTAAATCGTAAGAGTTGCAAAAGTTCATCGCTATTAGTTTATCTATGCTTAATAGTCATAAAATCATGACTGGAAGGCCTTATGTTGCAATTAGACCATGTTAAAATAGCTTGGACGGTTAGTGGATTGTTTTTAAGTGTTTTATATGTTAAGTTATATTTATTTTATAATATATTTTAAAATAATAAAAGTACAACAAATAATAAAACAAAAAAAACAACCATTTTATTTTTTTCCCACTTTCTTTAATCTCATGACCGAAACTCCATGGTTGAGCAAGGAAGCATTCGGCTAAGTTTTAGGTCTTTTGCGTGATCAGAAATGAATCCAACGGACAATAATCATGGAAAAGGAAAGTTGGCAGAGTAAATATCGGTGTTGCACTCATAATCGTTTTTTATTAGGTAAGTTCGTAACCTGGTTAAATTAATTAATTCTTGTTTTGGAAATTTAATATCTATTTATGTGGGGATCGAGTTCATTGGCTTGGAAAATGAATAAGACTATGGCACTATACCAAGAGTGAATAAGACCATAATTGAATGACACTATGACACTATTCTGGAAATGAGTAAGACCATAGCTGAAAGACGCTATGGTATCATGATTCAAACGAGTAAGACTGTAGCTATAAGATGCTATGGCATCACGATTCAACGTGTAAGACCATAATTGAAAGATATTATGACAAAATAATCAAAATGAAAAAGATCACAGTTGAAAGACATTATGGCATCATGTCGGAAATAAATAAAATCATAGTTGAAAGACACTATGGCGTCATATCAAAAGTGTGTAAATCACAGCTAAAAGACGTTATAACATCCTTTGTACAATTGTTTATCAGGTAATATATATCAAATGTTAAATACGTTATATAATATATGAGATGGATGTTTTGAATTTCATAGGTTATTGATAAATGTTAAATGTATAAAATGAAATGGGTATATAAAATAGTTATATAGGATAAGATATTGTATGGAGAAATTGATATGAATTATTGAAATGAAATGTGATTTACAAAATGATTATGTATTAAATGTGCAATATGAAATGGTTACATTAGATAGCTATTCGAAATGATTATATATAAAAAGAATATATAAAATGATTCTATGAATCGGTTATGTAACAGCTCAATTTTCAGTGGTGTCGAAAACAGTAATTTGAGACTACTAAATCCGACGAGTGAGTTCAAAAATTTTTATTATTTATTATTTATAAGTCAAGTGTGATTTTAGAAAGATTTTTAAATTAGTGATTTATGTTTTAGAAGGATTTATTAGCTAAAGTGGTTTTGAAAACGAGGTATTGAAACCTTCATTTTATAAACCAAGTCATAAATATTTTTATAAATATTTGTGGAGTGCTATTAAGAAAGTAGTAAAGTTTCATTAGAAAATTTTAACGTTTTGATAGTTAATTAAGTAAAAAGGACTAAATTGAAAAAGGTGCAAAACTTGCTAATTAAAGAAATAGTGATTAAATAACTTAAGTGGTAAATAAGGGAGGACCAAAAAGGCAATTAGACACCCATTAGAAGGCTGAGGCGGCATAAGCAGAGAAAAATCTTGAAATTAGGTGATTTAAGAGTAAAATGGTCATTTGGGAAATTAAATTAAAAATAAAACAAATAACTAAATTGAATTCTAGACATTTCTTCATCAATCTTCAGCCAAAAACAGCCATAAGAGAGCTCCTAAAGCTATTTTTTTTCATATTTCCACATCATGTAAGTTCAATTCTTGCTCTTTTCTTGAAATTTTTGTGTTTTTAAGACTTTTACAATTAGGTCCAACTATCTATTTCATTAGCTTTTAATTTTATGGGTAATTTTGAAAGTTACCATTGATGAGTGTTGGATGTTTGTGATGAATTAACATGGATTTAGAGCTTTAATTTTTTTTATATGATGATTTTATCAAGTGATTTTGATAGATATTGATTTTAGGACCAAATTGTGAAAAAGACCAAATATTAGGGTTTGGTATTAAATCATGTTTATCAAGGGTTGTATGATAGTAGAGAATATTTAGATAAATTGTTAATTGAGGAAAATTATACTAATTGGGGAAGGACTAAATTGTAGGAAAATTATACTAATTGGGGAAGGACTAAATTGTAAAAACTATAAAAGTTAGGGTAATTGTGTAATTTTGAAAATTAAGAGGTATTAATTGTGAAGTGAATTGAAACTGAAATATACGCTAATGAATGAATAATTTTACATTTTAGATCAAGAGCCCGTAGACAAACGTGAAAAAGAGAATATAGCAAAATAGTCTCTAAACTACTGCAAATCTTACAATTTAACCTAGGTAAGTTTGTATGGTTAAAATTTAATGTTTATTTAGTAACTTGATTAACGTTATTATGTATTTATTCATATCTATTGTTGAAAATAAAATTATTGTTAAATTATGAAATTAAATTAAATGTTCAAAACAAGTGAAACGCTGGATTGAGTACAATCGTTTTGTGGCAAAGGATGAATTGACAGCAAATTACCCAAGTAAACTGAGATTCAACATTTGTTGCGAACTTTTGTATTTACTTTCTGTTTAGCTCTCATGAGTTTCTGTTAACTCATATGAGTTTCCGTTTAACCCTAATGGATTTCCATTTAACTCTTTTGAGCTTTAGTTTAACCCTTATGCATTTCAGTTCAGCTCCTATGAGCTTCCGTTCAACCCTTAAGGGTTTTTGTTTAGCATTTATGTGCTTTTGTGCAGCCTTTGGGCTTCTGACTACGATATACTCATATTCGTAATCATTCTCCGATTCAATAAGGGTTGTTAAGTGACGTATGAAATTAATGTATAATGACTTAATGTTATGATTGGTATTGATCTAAGATAAGTGAATTCATCAATTAAAGTTGTGATTGGCAGGAAATGTACATTGAATGATTTACTTAAGTGATTTGTTATAATATGTATGGTAAGACTTATGTTTAACATATTGAACTTACTAAGGTTCATTAAGCTTACTTGTGTTGTTTCATGTTCTTGTAGATTAACGTGAGGTCGGGAGATTGGATCAACACATCAAGTCACATTATCCAGCTTAATCCGATAGCTTTTGCAACGTATATTTTGGTTTATGTGGCATGTATAAGGTTGGTGTGGAAATGAAGTACTTAAAAATATGGTTATGAATGTTATATGCTTGTATATATATAAATAGAAGTAGATTTTGATAAACCAATGAGATGGATGAAATAGGTAAATTTAAGTAATTAAGTATTTGTGATGTTATGTTAAACTTAAAACATGATTTTGGCTTGTGTTAATTGTTTGTTTGGGATGTACTGATGTATTGAAATGTTGTGTATAGGTTGATAACAAAATGGGTGACAAAAGTGGCCTTAAAATGACCTATTTTCGTCCACATGGGCAGAGACACGGGCATGTGTCCCTTGCGCCTAGTCAAAATTTTAAAATTTTGAGAAAAATTCTGAGTTTCTGGTTTAGTCCTGACTTGTTTCTAATGCATATTTTGGGCTTCAAGGGCTCATATAAGGGACAATGTGAGTGAATTGTGATTGGTTTGTGTATTAAATTATATGAAATGGTCGTAATTGGTCTGAAAAGTTTGGTAACGCTCTGTAACCCTGTTCTGGCGATGGTTAAGGGTTAGGGTGTTACAGGTTATATAGAAATAATTATATAAAAAGTTTTTATGAAATGTTTATATGGATATATATATATATATAATGAACATTTGAGATGAACGCTTGAAATGAGAAATGTGAAATGTTAAATGAATAGATGTTGAATGAGTGATATATCTAATGTGTTTACTTGTATATGTTTTATAACATGTGAAATGTTAAATGAATAGATGTTGAATAAATGGCATATCTATTGTGTTTACTTGTATATGTTTTATAACATGAAAAGGTTATAAGTTTCGTATATATGAACTCACTAACCTTGTGAGACATGTTATGTGTCTAGGTAAGGAATGAACTCATGACCATGATATTGAATTATCTTGTAATATGTTTAAATTACATCTTTTTCAATAAGTTAAAGTTTATTACAAACTTACTAAGTTTTACGTAAGCTTACCTCGTGTTGGTTTTTCTTCTTTGTAGATTGTCGGATATGAGCTGTCGATTGGATTGCTTTTGGAGATCACACTATTCGGTAACTTAATCAGTAACTAATTGCTCACTTTGGTCCAATTATAAGTGGCTTGTAAATAGGATTTAGGTATATATATGTTTTAAGCATTATGGATATGTTTTGTATCAATTGACGTATGAGTTGTGTTTATTGATGTGAATCTTAATTAGTATTTTGGTTGATTGTAGTATGTGATGGCAATGGTATGTCTCTAAAGTGTTTTTTACCGTTTACTATATACCTTATGGTAGTAGTTTGATGTTTGGTTCATTGGATGTGTATGAAATAGATGTACAGATATGTTTGATTGGTTTATAAGGTAGGAATATGTGTATATTGAATGTGTTTCGAAGTTATGAGAATAGTTTATATTTGTTTGGTTTGACACTTAAAAAATGGGTAATGTTTTGGCCTGTTTTAGAAGTCAATTTCTGTGCATGCGGCCTGGGACACAAGCTGTCACACAGCCGTGTGACACACACAGTCTCCCCACACAGTCGTGTGTCTTAATGATTTTTAAGTGCAAGATCTTTCACATGAGCTGGCCATTGTCACACGGCCGTATGACCTCTATTTACACTTTTTTCTCAAAATTTTGTAGAAGTTTCAATTTAATCTAGATTTGATCCCAGATTGTTTTAAATGTTCCGTAAGCTTGAATTAGTTCTAAAATTGATTGAAAAGCATGTACATGATTTAATATGAATTATTTGGTTGAGTCTGATTGAAATTATCAAAAATGTCTAAAGATTATTGCCGTAATATCTTATAGCTCGGGTCATGTGATTGAACCGAGTACAGGGTGTTAGATTTAGTGGTATTAGAACTATGGTTTAGTCGATTCTAGGACTGAATGTAGTATATAATGAGTCTAGAAATACATGTCACTTTATAACCTGTGAATGTAGCTTGTATGCCAAGTAAATGATAGAGATGCTTGAATTTAGTATGAATGTGAATATTTATATGATCACATGTTTAAAGATATTTAAAGGTACCAAAGATGTAATTTGGCATTTGGATTAATGCTTAAAATTTTATATGTTGAATTTTTGGATCACTTTGATCAGTTGGTATCGATGCTTGACAAGTTCAAAAATAATAATGTTTTAGGGAACTGGCTTCATGGTCGTGACACTCCCTTGTCAGTGCCGTGGCATCAAGCCGTTGGTCCTGTAGTCATGACTCTCCCCTATTGAGATCATGACATTGAGCTTTATGTCTTCAAGGTCGTGACTTTCTTCCGTTGAAGTCGCAACATCAAGTTCTTATTTTCTAGGTTGCGACTCACTTTAGTTGAAGTCGGAACACCATACTACTGTATTAGGGGTTGTGAAATTCACTCTTTGGTGTCATAAAAATACCCATTTTTTTAATATAAATTTTCCATTTTAGTCCCTCATCTGTCATAGGATTAGTATGACAGCTTTCATAAGCTCACTCATGACATGAAATAGAATAAATAATTTGTTTTAATGTTTTGAAAATTAATTGTTGGTATGACCTGTCTATTAGATATTAATTTTAGTTCTTCCGGTAACGAATGTGCCATCTTACATTTCGGATTCGATGATCGGGTCAGGTGTGGGGAGTTACATGTAAAGCCTTTTCTTCGTCGATCGACTTCTTCACAACTTTGGCTTCTTCTCATAATTTGACACAATGTCTCTAATTGAATTCAATGGATGATTTAAACTTTGAAATTATTCTTTGTCTAATGCCCGAGGGAATGGACTAGGTGTTTGCAGTTGTGGACACTTCATAAGATAAACCATATTTGTAACACCCTTGACATCCCCCGAGAAATGAATAATGTCAATTCGGGTTGACACGTGTTCAAAATTTCCAGATTAGAAAAAATAGAATTGTTAGTATTAATGGAGAAGGCAATTGGGTATTATAGGAAATTAAAAAGACTTTTGAATTTAGGAAAACTATTTTAAGGAATGGACTAAATTGTAAAAGTGTGAGAAGTGTTAGGCCATAGTAAGAAAATTAATTAGAAATAAGAAAAGACTAGATTGAATGAATGAGGAAAAGAAGAAAGCCTTGGAGTGTAATTTAACCATGAGAGTACAAAAATAAGTGGATGAGGATGGGAAAGTATTAAAGCCAAATATGTGGCATGGAAATAAGATTTTTATAATAAAATATTGTATAATAAAAAAAATGAAAAGATGGATAGATATTTTTTAGAGAAAGATGTAGAAAAAGAGAGAAGAAATAATAATAATAATAATAATAATAATAATAATAATAATAATAATAATAATAATAATAATAATAATAATAATAATAATAATAATAGGTCATCATCATCGTATTTTCTAGCTTCCCTCTCACGTCTCTCACTCTCTAATTTTAGCAAACTTTTTCTTCTTTCCATTTTGATCCTTTTTTCACCGTTGTTATTCTTTCTAAGCTCAAAACTCCCAAACTTCCACCATAGACTTTAGTAAAATTACAATAAAAACTTCATGACATGCTAAGTTTTTTGTGAAGTTAGCAAGGATATATACTTGAGGGAAGAAAAAGAAAGAGTTAAGGATTTTGGTTAAGGTTAAGGTAATGATAATAAAGTTTATTGTAGGATTTCATATTTATCTAATCAAAATGCACAAAAATGGTATGTGATTTTGTTTTGATGTTAAATGTTGTATATGTGTTGTGTTAATGAAGAGAAGGAGAAGGGGAGTGAAAATCTAATTGGTGATAACGACAAAGAGATAGCAAATGAGTGAAGGAAGAAAGAATGGGTCTTTTCAAAAAAATTTGTTGTAAGCATATAATTTTTTTTACTTTATTTAATTAAAACCCTAATTGAAAACCTTGATAAATTGGTTTGGTAATATTCATGCGATTTATTAGTGTATAAAATTATATTTTTAACTATGAAAATCATTTGAAAGTGAAAGTATATTCTATTAGTGAATTGAAAAGTGTATTTATAGTAATTTAAAGATTAAAGACTTAATTGCTAAGAGTACAAAATTAGATAAGTGAAATAGATTAATTGTTAAGAGTACAAAATTAGATAAGTGAAATAGATATTAATCTGAAGTATTCAAGTTAAATGTAAAATTTTGATAAGGTGAATGTCAAGTAAAATTTGATGATTGTTAATTCTATTTACATAAGGACTAAATCGTAAAAATAGTAAAGTTTGAATTGTTTCATTGTTGAGAAATAGTGAGACAATTTTATACTATGTATGCTCATGTAGACAAAACGAGAACTAGTAAATATAAATGGCATGCCATTAGGAAATTGATTAAGCGAACAAGTGATAGTGGCATTATGGTGCAAGTGAAATCGACAGTACGGTGCAAGTGTATTGCCACTTCAGTGCAAAGTAATATCTGTACGCCTGTGTAAAGAATAGCATATCCTATTGTCTTCTATTTAGTCTACATTTGGGCAATAGCATTATAAGGTAAATGAATGTAATATGACATCAATAAGTAATTTGTAACTTGTGGAATATTATGGAAACAAAATTAGTGTAAGGTGATTGAAAGTAAAGATAGTATTATATATTTTTGTATATGTGTTGTGTAAGAAATTAATTTTAATTGCATATTATAATTCTTGATATGCTTACTAAGTTCTCGCGAGCTTAATGCATTTCTTTTCAAATGCATAGGTAAAGATCATTTTAAAGCTAAAAGGTAAAGATCATCTCCAACTCATCTCATCACATCTCAAGCCTTGGTGAAAGTATATTTAAATTTTGGGCATTAGATTTGGCATGTACATAGAGTTTTAGTGATAATGTTATTTATAATCTAAAGGATGAAATTGTTGGGTATTGATCTTCATTGTAAACCTTGCATTTTGGTTATTTATGAAGTTGTTTTATGTTGAACTGGGTAGTGTTTAAAGTTGGTAATTGGTATATTTGAATGCGATATTGGATGTTTCAAGGTTATATGGCATATAGAAGTGATTTAAGGTGTTTGGGAGAAAAATGTGCAGGTTTTGAGTTGCAGGATTGAGATTGCTACATCGGGTGTTTGAAGTCAAGACGAGCTCAAGTCAAAGAGTCACGTTGTAATATGAAAACTCTCGAGGTCAAAACGAGCTATAGATGTCGTGACGTGGGAAACCCTAAAATCACGATGAGCTTCAGGTGGTTTGGACCTTTACCCTTTGGTCCCGAATTGACTTTTGGCCACTTAGAAAGCTTTTGTAAGCTTGTCTTATGCTCGTATTAGTGCATAAATCTCACTTTAAGTGTGTTATGAGTTGATGACTTGAATGAAATGTTTAATTGAATTTTTTAGAGATCGGAGTTGCCTCAAGAACTAATGTGACATCCTAATACCTTGACCTGATGATCAAGTTGTGGAAGGGGTGTTACAATATTTCTTTTCTCCATTATCCAACTTAGAATCTGAAGGTTCCTCCATTGGTTTATTCACAGTGTGTTTCTCTGCTAGCCATTTATAAGAAAACTTTAATTCAAGTACAAGCTTCTCAAGTTGTTCTATTTCTCGAACGATTCTAGGTTTTTGAAAGTGGAGTCTTAGAAGATATGAGAGGGGTAAGGTAGTAGGTAATGGTGATAAGTCAATTAAGCAAACTTGACAATTTCATCAAAGATGATTTGGATAAGATCAAATTCAATCATCTCTACTACTTTTCTCACTAACTCAACCATTCTCTTACTAATAGATATACTTGTATCTATACAAGTGGATTTGTGATGGTAAAAGTCTTCAAAATTATGACCGCTAGAGCCCGATGTATCAGTAGAAGTCCACTTGTATTGGTAGAAGCCTGAGGATTTCAAGGATTCGGACTTGTACCGATAGTTGTATCAGTAGAAGGTGTAGGGGATTCCAAAAATTATTTATTGACTTACTTGTATTAGTAGAAGTTCCCTTAAGTATCGATAGAGATCTAGAGGTATGTTTGATGTGTTTTTTGGCTTAGTTCTACTGGTAGAACTTCTTCCAAGCATGGATACAACTTCCTAGACTTCCCAAACTTGTATAAAATGAGTTTAAAACACTTAAAAACATTTTGGGTTGACTCAATAACATTTAGATAAATCTAAACTCATTTAAAACATATTTTTTTAGTATTTTTACAAGTCTTTAAAATGTTTTGAAAATGTTTAACAAAATTTTCAATAATTATTTTCAACAAATGACTTAGGAAATAAAAATAAAATTTATCTTAAATGTTATTATATCAAAATCTTGAGACATCAAAGCTAACAATATTGATGCCATGATAAAAAAAAAGTTATTCATCTCACTATTCTTCTCATTAATGAAATGCTTCATGATCAAATCATGAATTACCTCAAAATCACTATGTATCACAAAGATCAAATTGAAAATATTTGAACAAAAATAGAAAACAATTTTTTTGAGTTAGAAAGATGAAACCAATAAATGGAAGATGGATACATGTTCTTAGCCCCTTTCATTTAGGAAGAACAAAAAAAACATAGGACTCAAATCGACCTTCTAAGGTAGAAACCCTCGACCTAGAGTGTGAAGAAATTGCAAACACCACTAACAATAAACTGAGTTGTTGCTAAGTCTTCAAAAAAATCTAACAAGAAATGGATCTTGTCTAAAAAACCTCTTAAAGGATATTCACATTTTCAAATTCAAGATATCTTTATAATGGTGTCTTCATACCAGTTGCATAGGAATAAAACAACATGAATTTAAGGGAATTCTGATGCTAGTTAACTAAATGCTAATAACAATGCTAATTTTAAAGAAATTCTATTGAACATAATAAAAAAACTAAAAAAAATTATCCAAATTTCTAATGGATCACATGTTAGTAACATATTGTTGTTAAATAAAAAGCCTAAATGTTTAACCCATTGTAGTTGGATCTTATCTAATTGGACTTGTAAAATGTTAATAGTCTTATCTTCTTGATTCAAGCTTAATTTTTCTTCTTCTTCATCTTTCTAATGTAGATGCTCCAAACTCCTTGAGATAATTTTTTAAAAAAGTCTTAGATTCGTCCTTAAGTTTTTTTTGAAAAAAATTTAGGTGAAAATGCATTATTTTAAAAAAGCTAAAAGACTTTGAAAAAAAATAAAGAAAAAGAAAAAACAAAGAGAAACCAGTTGACTTCGCCCTGTGTACTATATAGACCTGTTCATGGGTTAGGTTACTCACCCAGACCCAAAAGCCCACTCAAATTTTGGGAGGGTTTAGGAAAAATTATTAGGCTAAAAAATGGGTTGGGAAAAAATTAAGCCCATTTAAAATATGGTTCGAGCTTAGGCTTGAACATTCAATGCCCGAACTCGGTCTAATCCAAAACCGTTTTTAAGATCATAATATTTTATATTATATTATTTATATTTATAGTATGTGATTTTTAACACAAAAAATTAAATTCATAGTAATATATAATACTATTATAATGAAAATATTAAAAAATATTAAGATAATTTTATATAAAATTTTAATAAATTAAAATATGTACAATCATTGAATATTAAATTAAAATAATATAAATATAATTTTTAGCATTTTAAAAAATAATATGGACGAACCTAAAATAGGCTTGAGTTGATCATTTGGAAATGTAGGTGAGTTTGAACAAAATTTTTTATCTATCTTTCAAAGGTGAACCAAGCTTGGACAAGCATAAAGCACATTAGTATCATGCTTAGATCTGATCCAAACTCGACCTAATCCAAAATGTAACCTTCTCAACCCAGCCTAGACGTTAGACTCGCGATCGGAAGATTACATTAGTCACCGAAGCGGCTAAATAAACTATTAGA
This sequence comes from Gossypium arboreum, assembly GCF_025698485.1. Lineage (NCBI taxonomy): Eukaryota > Viridiplantae > Streptophyta > Magnoliopsida > Malvales > Malvaceae > Gossypium > Gossypium arboreum. Next base: position 13,399,482 of record NC_069081.1, read on the forward strand.
GTTTTCGAAAACGGCCTTTTTAAAACATTTGTTTAATTTTTTTAGAAAACTTAGTTAAGTACTTGATTTAAACCTCAAGATTTATTTATTAACTAATAACAGAAAAGATGGTAATTACTTTTGTTTTTAGTAAAACCATGGTTTATCAGATAATAATCACCTAGTAACCTAATTTAAATTCATAAATGAATGTCATGCAAAATAAAAATTCAGAACTAAATCCAAAGTTTCATGCCACGGTTTATAAATAAATAATATAATCTTTTTAAGGAAATAAAGAATAATAATGAAACTTAAAATATTTAAGAAAAAACAAAACTAAGTTGAATCCCTCCGGATGTCGCACCTACGTCCTAACCTTGAGGGTTATATGAAAAGATGGAAATTAAATAGGGGTGAGCTATGACGCTCAATGTGAGTTCATTTACAATAAAACTAATACAAATAGTTTTTAGGATACATTAAATGACATTGCACATAATTATCATATATAGCAATTCAGGTCAAAGTATGGTTTTTTCAATGCAATCATTATTTAAGCATTAGAACTCACAATCACAGATTTCAAAATAATTAATTTTTCAAAATTGCCCATTATAACCATATAGGGTATACTCATATTTATATATATGTATCCATTCATATGCACATAAATCACATAACATAACTTTTAGACATGTATGCATATGATATCAAAGATATCATACAATTTCAGTTTTAAACAGGATTTATCCTACCCCACCACTACAAACCGCATTAGAAGTTCCCCAGAAATCCAACCACCATCACACCAGATTGTGGAATAACCATCGTTAGTTTGCAATTTTTACTGCCAATGGTTGTAGACATACAGCAAACTACTGCAATCGGAATATGCTCTGAAGTGTGTACACAGCAAAATGTTACAGATGAAACCTTCCAATGACCGTGGAAGCACAACATACTCACAGATAAAAGCTGTCAGAGTGTTGTGATTGCACAATAAACCAACACAGATGGAATCTACCCTAGCTATGAATACACAACAAACATTTAAATGTAGATATATTTTCGTTAGTTCCTCCATTCATATCGACCCAACCCATGTAATGCAATATAATTAATTTAACACATTCTTATATTGAAACATTTAATGTCTAACACATGGCAATTAAGTAGCAAAGTCATGCTTTTCATATATTTGATTTGGTAATAGTTTAGGGCACATCATTCATATGATCACAACAAATGTATATATGGTAACATATACTATTTTTAATTCATGCAAACATTCATAATCACAAAAAAATTCCATATTAATTCAATCATTCATGGATTCTAGCATGCCTCAAATCATCAAGGACCTAATTGCATAATTTAATTTACTAAAAATAGTTTGAAACCTATTCAGGGACTAATCTACTCAAAACATAAAATTTTGGGTCAAAATTATAATTTCTTAGTTCCAAGGGACACACGACTGTGTGACCGTACCCTTTGGGAAGCCCTGGGTCGTGTAGAAGGGGTACACAACTGTGTAAGAGATTGAGGTCATGTTTTATTTGAAGTTCCAACCTATAGGGGAGACACGACTGTGTGGCAGACCATGTGGAAGCCCTAGGTCGAGTGAGAAGTGAAATCCTAGGGTTTCAAGGGGGAACATGGTCGTGTGTGAGGTCATGTAGTCCCTACGGGCGAGCTATATGCCCGTGTGGTAGGTCGTGTAGTCTGGGTTAGTTTCGATTTTGTCTCAATTTTCCTGTAAAAGAACACACACCTGACTTCTGAAGTCTCATATGATGATCTTCACATCCAAATCTGACTCGGAATACTTACAATAGTTCTTTCAATCAAAAAATGCAAGAATTAATATCAACTTTCAAGATTTATTAAAACTATCAAGATTTTTGAGAAATTTCGTAAAAAATTCGTATCCGACTAGAAAGATTGACAAGAACGATCTTTATTTCAAAGTTCCAGGGTTTTACGAAATCGAAAATATGAATGCTTACTGATCTTGACATGTTATAATAGAATTGGTGGTCATTACGCTAAATTGACACGAAGGATGGATTGAATGAGTCTCACTCTCAAACTTAGGATCAAAATAAAATTTCCAACAAGAGAGAAAGAAGTTATTGCAAAAGAAAATATGAAGAAAGAATGGAAAAGACATAGGGGAAGAAATTCTAGTTTAGTTTGAAAAGAAAAACCAAAATTCTAATATGATTAGAAAGGAAGTTAAAAGGCTAGGTTAAGCAAATTTTAGGGGCTACTTTGGAATATTACCCATATTAAGAAAAAAAAAACAAATGGCAAGAATAGAGTTAGCATGGATAAAACTTGGGACAACGAAGAATTGTGCCAAGGTCTTACCACTAAGACAACAAGTTCATTCTTGGTCATTTTCTACCACATTTAATATTTATACTAGCTTGGTTTTTATCCTTAGTAACTGAAAAATTAAAAGGGAAAAATGAAAAAAGTGAGGCTTGAACCTTGGTTCTCTAAGCAGTATACTAAGTTCTCTACCACCTAAACTAAGGCTTCTTCCATGATATTTTTAATAATTCTAACCCTATAATTTTGAGATGTTACATACAAACTCCCCCTAATACATTAAGGACACGTTTGGTTCAGTAGAATGGAATAGGACTGTAATGGAGTAGCCATTTTGTGGGAATGGAATAGGGTTGTAATGAAATTGAATAGGTGTAATAGTGGTTTGGTTGGATTAAATCAAATGTATATTGTAATAATATTCATGTGTTTGGTTGAGAGGAATAAATATGTAATAGCAAAAAAAAAAAACACTCGAATGATAAATATGCCCTTTCATATTTAAATGTATTTTTCACATCAATTTAATATTTAATAATAATTTTTTCTATCAAAGAAATAATATTTTATATTAAAAGATTTTTCTTTATTTTCTTCATCTTTTTCATATTTGTTGATCCCCTCTCTCCACAAATTCATTTTTATCTTCATCCTCCAACTTTTTTCCAGAATCTAGAGAACCACCATCATTGTTGTTGCCTTCCGCCACCGTAACCACCAACATGAATTTACCCAAATATTACCAAGAACTTTTCTTGATCTCTTCTTTCATATTTTTCATTTTGATTTTCCTAAAAACCCTTGAGGGAACCCAAGACTTGTCCATAGAAATCGATACGACCATGTCAACCGACAAGTTTTAAATCCCAAAGTCAAGGTTTCTTTGACCAGGTTAACCAACAAAATTCAACATATAATTTACAATTGAATTTGACCATTACGAGGACATGTCTACCAAAAAAACATAATTACAAGTCATTTTTAATATTCTACTTAAAAAAGGTTCCAACAAGCCTATCTTAGCTGTAACAGCCCGTTTTTAGTCAAATCAAAACAATAATTTTGGGACCACAAATTCGAGGTCAAAATATTTATTTTATTATAATTTTAATGTTTACAGCATGATAATATGATGGTGTGAAAATTTCGTTAAGAAATTTTATCGTTTGAATGCTCAATTCAGTAAAAAGGATTAAATCGCATAAAGTGTAAAATTTGGATTATATTAGCTAAAGGTGTCTAATAGCTATATAACTTTAAAGCAGAGTTCCTTAAGTGATAATTAGTCATTTATAATGTAAGTGGACATTTTTGGACATGTGTTAGGTGAATTTAATGATTTATAACTAAGGTTAATATAGTAAATTGGTAAATAAAAATAAATTAAAACAAAACAATAGTTCCTATCATCTTCCATTATCATTCATCCACCAAAAATATACCTAAAGAGTCCATTAATATAGCTTGAAGCATTCGGTTCACTCTCAAGCTTGCATGTAAGTGAATTTCATCTCGTTTTTAATGATTTCTATATTTTTGTGATCGTTACAACTAGGTTTAGCTAGCCCAGGGACTATTTTGCAAAAATTTTAAAGATTCTAAATGTTTCCATTGATGAAAATGCGTGTTTTGATGTTTGATGATAGATTATGAATGTTGTCTGTGAATTATACAAGTTTTGTTAAGTGATTTTTAGTTAAAATGCAATTTACGAGCTAAATTATGAAATGTGAAAACTTAGTGGTTAAAATGTAAAATAAATGAAAAATAAGGGCTTATAGGGGTATAATAGATTTGGCTAGCATGTGTTAATTTTGAATTTCATTAATTTGTGATTTTATGAAATAAGGACTAAATTGTGAAAAATGTGAAATATTAGGGGTAAAAGTATAAATTTGCTTAAATGTGAATTTTGGAGTAAATTGAATTGAGAGATGATTAAATAAGTTAATTTTGATTATATTTAGATCAAGAAAAACGAAGTTCGGATCTAGATCGAGGGAAAAACAAAGTTTTGGATTAATCGGTCTATTTCATCGTTTTTAAACTCGAGGTAAGTTCGTATATTACAAGTTTTGATACAAATGTATTTTATATGCTTTAATATTGCATAAATTGTGAATATGAGACTATGGATATGATCAATAGTGATTTTACGATGATTCGACATTCGAAATCCCGGTTTAACCTTAGGAATAGTTTAGGATACTAGTGACATGTCATTAGAAGATACATTAAGTTGGCTTCGGGCCATGATATTAGTACTTCGGGTGCGAGTTATACCGATCTAGCTTCAGGCCATGAATATCTATTAATTTGGCTTCGGGCCATGATATCAATATTTCGGATATAAGTTACCTTGATTTGGCTTCGGGCTATGGTATAAGTACTTGGCATGCGAGACTCTTGAGTATCCAACTTCTATTCCGAATGGTTCAACGGGGAAACAAAAGATGTGATTGAGTATGAGAATGATATGAGATGGTACAGGTATGTACGTGACATATATAAGCTTTGGTTCGAAGAAACTTGTGAAGAATGTGATTGATATCATAATTGTGTATATGAAAGGTTTGTTAGCTAATATATGCTAAATATTGATATATTCTATTTGTTGTATTATAATCTTGAGATTGAATTAGGTTTATGGTATACGAGCTTACAAGCTTTATAGCTTACTTTCTTTATTTTCCCGTGTTTTATAGTGTTATCAAGCTAGCTCGGATTTGAGGATCGTCGGAGATCGCTTCACACTATCCACCTATCTCTTGGTACCTATGAATTTTGGTATTTTAATTATGCGGCATGTATAGGGACTTTGGTAATATTGGTTATGTTTTGGTTATGATTTTGGCCATTTGAATTGGCTTGTAAATGTCTAAGGTTTGGTTTGTATATTTGGCCATGTGAGTTGGCTTAGTTTGGTTGATTTTGTTTATGTTTATATGTATACAAATGACCTATGTTATGTGATTAAGGTTGGGTTCATGATACTTATTGTTAATAGGTAATTTTAATGTCAATTGGTTGATAATTGGGAAGTTTTGCACTTGTGAATTGGTGAATGATGATGCATGTTTGGAAAGGTTTAATTAGTTGATTTGAATATGTTGAGTTGGTATGATTTGAATGAGTAAAACATGAGATAATAAGCATGTTTAGTTGTTGGCATTGAAATTGTATGTTTTAGCTTTGATTGTGGTTGAATTGGATGTCCATTTATGCTATAAATGAGTACCATTTGAATTGTGTAGGTGTGCAAAAATTTAGGGTGGCAAATTGGCTTGGTAAATAGCCTATTTTTGTCCACACGGGCGTGTGTCTCAACCGTGTGTGACACACAGTTATGTTACACGACCGTGTGTCCCTTGGTGTTGAAATTGAAATCAAGTTGATATGTTCTACATGGCTTCACACACGGGCGTGTGACTTGGCCTTGTGGCATAAGTCAGTATACCCTACAGGTTTGGCATGGCATAGTACACGGACTGGCACACGAGTGTGTATGGCTAATTTTAGGGTACACGAGCGTGTGTGTTGGCCGTGTGACCCAAGTCAGAAAGTTACAAGGGTCGAACACGGGCTAGGACACGACCATGTGCTCCCATTTTGAATATCCACATGGCCTGTGACACGGACGTGTCTGTGGCCATCAGAGAGACACGGCCAGGCCACACAGGTGTGTGTCCCCCTTTTTGAGAAAAATTTTTAAAGTTTCGTGAAAATTTCTTGAGTTATCAATTTAATCCCGAATCACTCTCAAAGTATGTTTAGGGCCTCGTAGGCTAGTAATAGGGACAATATGATTGTATTTGAATGAATTAAATTTGGTTGATGATTTTTTCTTCAAATTGGATAGTTGTTTGTGTTGTAAGTCCGGTAATACTTAATAACCATATTCTGGTGCTGAATACGGGTGAGGGGTGTTACATTACCATTAAGAAAAAATGTATAAATAATCAGAGAGTTTGATTTGAGAATAAAATTAAACAACAAAGAATGTTACATGTTTTAATTAGAACATCTTAAAAAGGGAAATATGTCAATCTGAACGACACATGCACTCTTTAAATCGTGAATACCAGTAAACATTTCTAGCTTTAGGCCTACTCTAGACATGTTTAGTTTGTCTAACTGCCTTCCTCACTCTCCGCTCAAACACTTTCCATTCTATAGTATTGTTTTTTATAAAGATATCAGCTAGTCTTCGCTTATTTGGCCATATTGTAGGCATCCTCCGTCCACCATAGTATATATTCAATACCTAGATACCAAAGATGATAACTAGCTACCAAAGTCCGTCATGGAAAATGCATCAACTATAGTGCAGGCAATAAAGTCCAGTGTTGTTTGCTACAAATGAAAGGTCATAATATGTCATTGCACTCACACCAAGTATGATAGTAATCAACATTGATAAGAGCATAGAAAACCATTTGTAATAATCTTACTAGTCTTAGAAAAGCTATATAAAAAGTATTAATATAATAATTTCCAAATATCTAACAAGCATTGGCAGTTTGTGCATAGTGAAAAGAGCTAATGCCAAAATAATTTTGAAAGCTCAAATTTTGGTAAAGACCAACATCCAAAGGACTAACAACTCATCAATGCAACAATAGCAAAAGCTGTACTTTTCATCAAAAAAGAAGTGGATATGTTACATTGTTACTTGAGATGAGAAATTCTTAAATGATTCAAGTTCGACGGATGAAAGAAAATTCTCTTTGGTAACTAAATTAGGATACAAACTTGTCAAAGTAGCTAACCTTGATGTCCCTCCATATATTTGTGCCCCTGCGACATATATTTGAGTCTTACGATTGAAACCTAAAGCAGCAAACATAAGTACAACTTCTTCTGGTGTTAATCAACATAACCCTTCAGATCTTAGCAGAGGAAGGTAACCTACAGCAATTTAAATAGTTGGCTTTAATATAAAGCAATATAAGATTGTAGTTAATAAATTTAATTAGCAGTTTAGCTGATTACAATTAATAAAAAGTTGTAATATTTTTACAGATCTAACACAGATACATAGCATGTAATTTAACCAATATGTAAGTATAAAAAAAAAGATTTTTCTAACCAAACAAAATTCAAATAATTTTAGAAAAATAATCAAAAACCATCAAATCAAACAACTTTCATTAAAAGTGAAGGAAACCCAAACTCATAAAGCAAGAATTATACGATTTCATGTTCATAACAGATGACAAATAAAGCAAAAAAAAACTCTTTAAACATGAAATAAAAAATATATATGATTTCAAAACACTATAAACAGCAAGAAACCAAATGATCTGAAACATGGTACGAGAATGATCTAATTTCTTAAGCTAGAGATTGAACTTGAATTCCGTAACTATATAAATTATTATGATTTTGAAAGCCAATTCTAAAATATTTTTCTATTAAGATCAAAGTTGATAAATTTAATTAACAGTTTAGCACATTACAATTAATAAAGAAATTGTAATCTTTTTTGCAAAAAACTAACTCAAAACCCAGAAATGGCACAATATGCAAAGTCATGCTCAAAGATGAATATTTTTTAACCTCAAGAAAATGAAGTATCAAAAAGATTTAATTACACAGCAAATGTCCAGGACTATGATTGTGAAGCTTCTTGGTCAACAGATTTCTTACCATGCCATGTCGAATAAACTCCAGGCGATATAGAAAACTAAACAATCCTTATAGGTTCTTGATTTGGAGAATGATTATTTTTCGGCTCGGTTCCAAAATGAGAATGAGTACCTTGCTGCGATATCAGGAGGACCGTGGACAATTTTTGGTCATTACTGAATGGTTAGGCCATGGACACGAAGTTTTTCAACTGACCAATCGCAACCCAACAATCTATTGGTTTGGGTTAGACTACCTAGTTTAATGGAAGGGATATACACCACAAGTCTATTGGAATTTATTGGTAGGGTAATAGGACCGGTCATCAGAATAGATCAAAATACTAACACTAGAGCTAGAGGACAATTTGCTCAACTTGCAGTTTTTTTTTATTTCGACCAACCTCTAGTATCTAAGATTTTGATTAATGATAGGATTCAATGTGTGGAGTACGAGTCGTTACCATTGGTGTGTTTCGACTGTGGGCGGTATAGGCACAGTAGAGAGATTTGTCATTACAGATATGATCAAGAGACGACTTCAACAATGGTTGAGGATTATTTACCACAAGAAATGCCTAGGACCCCGAAATATGTTGAGGAGGAAATATATGGTCCTTGGATGTTAGTAGAACGGAAGTAGAAGAGAGGAACTAGACTGGTGCTAGCAAAATCAGTCAAAGCTACAACGGCCGGTGAGAGTAAAGGTTCTAGATTTGAATCTTTAAGCAAAAATCTTGGCGATGATTCTGAGGATTTTGCTAAAGATGTTAATGTAGAAAATGCGGATCAGATTTCTAAGACGCAACTTGAGGAAGATATGAGGGAAAAAATAACAAAACGAGAAACTGATGTTAAAACTAATGGGAGGAATAGGGGCAGGAATAAACCAATTAATAAGGGGAAAGGTTTAATGTTAGAGGGTGGGCTGAAAGTTGGTCGAAAGATACTGAAGCTGTCTAATTCTCTTAGTGAGCTTCCTCTAGTCTGGCCAAAAATCCATTTGATGATAGATCCAAGATGAGACCCATTTTACTTGGTAAAAATATGGGGAATTTTCATTTTCAGGCAGCTGGCCCAAAGTTGAACAGAGAAAAACATTTGGCAGTGGTTTTTTCTTCCAGTAAAGGGGAGAACACAGTAGAAATGAATGCCCAAAGAAGACAGTTTCCCATTTTGTTAAATCGTATAGGGGAAAACTCAGGCCAACGACCAAACAAAAGAATTGAAAGAGAGGTGGGGGAAAATATTGAGCAAGAACCTCCCACTTTGACAATTAACAATGAACCATCACTATCTATTACAGAAGCAGTGGAAAAAATTATACATGGATTGCATAGTCATGTGGGTGAAAGTTCTAAAATGGTGGATGATGTGGTGGTTGGTAATGCTTCGGGTGATGAGTCACTAGAAGACACTAGTGGAGCTTGATTTTGGGGTAAGATACTTCTTTTGCTATATTTATTCTAGATTTTATGGCATCAGATTTTCATTTTCTGTTTTGGAATTGCCAAGGTTGTGGACACTCACGATTTCATAAGTTTTTGAAAGAATATAATAGAGAATTTAAACTAGATTTTGTTGCTCTGTTTGAGGTTAGAATAAGTGGCATTAGGGCTGAGGCTGTGATTGCTAAATTAGGGTTTGATTACTCATTTAGAGTAGAAGCAGCAGGTTTTGCTGGTGGTATATGGTTGTTGTGGAAATAGGGTTCTAGTGTGGAGGTTCTAAAAGCACATCCTTAATTTATTCATGTGCGAGTCAAGGACCGAAGATGCTGCTGGCCTTTCCTCTGTACTGTGGTGTATGCGAGTCCCCAACGAGGTTTAAGGGCACAGTTATGGGAACACCTTGATCTTTTAGCTTCTGGAATTAATGAGCCATGGCTATTGTCAAGTGATTTCAATGTGGTTATGAGTGTTGATGAACGTCAGGGTGGAGCTGCTACTAGCAAAGTTGGGTGTTCTCGATTTAGATCTTTTTTCATTAATAATGGATTCATTGATTTGGGTTTCTAAGGGCCAAAGTTTACTTGGAGTAGGGGGTAGTTGTTTCAGAGACTTTATTGGTCATTTTGCAATGGTGATTAGCAAAGTTATGCTCCAAATACCACAGTACGACATCTTTATAAATTAAAGTCTGATTATCATCTTTTATTAGTCTCAACGAATCCAGAGAGGTTTGAAAATGGCATTTGACCATTTCTTTTTCTAACTAGTTGGTTATCCCATCCTGAATTCCAAGATGTGATTTCGAAGGCTTGGAGCTCTAACAATGGTATTATGCAAAATCTTGAGAAGTTTTCAAAGTAAGTACAGGTTTGGAATAGGAATGTGTTTGATAATATTTTTTACAGAAAAAAAACAAGTTAAAAGAACTAGAACATGTGCAAAGGGATTTAGAAAGAAGATTCAGTACAAAACTTAGTTTGAGAGAAACAGAAATTCGACTTGAATTAGAACACATCCTAAATCAGGAAGAACTGTATTGGTTTCAAAAATCTCGAAGCGAGTGGTTATTGAATGGGGATAGGAACACTGTATTTTTTCATAATTGCATGTAGAAGAGAAGGCAGAAAAATAAAATAGAAGCTTTCCTAATTGAAAGGATTAGTTGGTGCTTTGATAATGATATGTTACAAAGGCATGGAACTGATTATTTCTCCAAGTTGTATACAGTGGATAATTATTTGACATGGAGTTTTCATGTGCGTGGGCGTTTCCTGAAGCTTGAGACTAATGTAATTAAATTTTTGTTAGCTGAAGTCACTGAAGAAGAGGTTCATCGTGCAGTTTTTAGTATGAGTCCACTTAAGGCACTTGGGGTGGATGGGTTCCATGCCAAATTCTATCAAGCTAATTGGGAGGTAGTGGAGATCTGTATTTTTAACTTAGTCAAACGTGTATTTTCGGGAGAATGTTTGGATCCCAAGCTTAACAAGATTCTTTTAGTGCTCATTCCCAAGTTTTTTGGAGCAGAAACTATCAATCAATTTCGTCCCATTAGTTTGTGCAATGTTCTATACAAAATAATTACCAAGACGATTGTAATCCATCTTCGACAAGCTATGAAAACGTTGGTTAAGCAAAACCAATCAAGTTTCATCGCTTCACGAAACATATCAAACAACATAATTATTGCCCAGGAAGTTATTCATACTATGAATACCACAAAAAGTAAAAAAGGGTGGATGGTTGTCAAGAGGGCCTAGAGAAGGCTTATGACAGAATTCGATGGGATTTTCTTAAGGATACTTTGATTGATGCTGGTTTGCCTACAGCTTTTGTGAGAACTATTATGCACTGCGTTTCATCATCTTCATTACAACTACTCTGGAACGGTACTCTCTCACGAGAGCTTATCCCATCTAGATGTGTGAGACAAGGGGATCCTCTATCTCCCTATTTGTTTGTTCTTGGCATGGAACATTTGGGGCATCTAATTGAAACTTCGGTTGAAGAGGGGGTTGGAAACCAATTATGCTTTCACGTCGAGGCCCAGATGTCTCTCATCTTTTTTTTTTTTGCTGACGATCTTTTACTTTTTGGTAGAGCTACGGTACAAGGAGCAGATTCCCTTAGACATGAGTTGGATAGATTCTATTGGTTCTCTGGCCATAAAGTTAATAGACAAAATACATAGATTTTTTCTCAAGCAATGTGACAGAGGAGGTAGCTACTGACTTAAGTGCCAATTTGGGTTTCTCTAGGGTGGAGGATTTGGGAAAATATCTTGGCATGCCTCTCTTTTATAGTAGGGTTGGGAGGAATACTTTCTCCTTTATGCTGGATAAAGTTCGGAATCATTTAAATGGATGGGATGCTTGAAAGCTGTCTTTTGCTGAAAGTCTTACTTTGGTGAAGTCGGTCCTTTGTCGATCCCAAATTATTTTATAAAAACAGCCCGAATTCCAATTACGATTTATAAGGAGATTGAAAAGGTTGCTCGGTATTTCCTCTGGAGTTCTAATAATGAAAGGAGAAAGGTGGCTCTAGTAAGTTGGAGTGATGTGCAGGGATTTAAATAGCAGCCCGCAATCGGAATAACGGCCGCTATATTACAGTAGCGGCACTGTCCGAAATCGCTATTGCCAAAAATAGTGGTGTGAAACCGTTTCACACCGATAGCGGCGGATCGCGGCCACAATTTAACGGGTAACGGCAGATTGCGGCAATAACGGGCCGCTATTCCTGTTATTTCCCATTATAGTAAATAAAAAAAATTCATCTATCAACATTCAACAGAAACACAAACAGTCAACACAATAAAAAAAAAGCCAAAAGGGAATATATTCCCCTGCAAAATCAGAGTTTTCAATAATAATAAAAAAAGTAAAAAGAAGTTGAATACTTGAATTTGAAAAGCAAAGAACAGTACGACACAGCAGCATATTTCTCAATCTCATATTTCGGCAAACAAGAACAAGTGAACAACACAGCACGACAGCAGTAGATGAAATCGCCGAGGACTTGGATCTGAAAAGCAAACCCTGCCCTAATCACTTGCACATTCAAAGATTGATAGTTTTCAAGTAAGTTACCTAAAATTTTGTCTTGGTTCTTGGCTTCTTGCTTGCATGTCTTGAATCTGCACTTCTGCAGTGCATATGTTTTTTAGAGACTTTAGGGATGAACCGATGAAAGGACTAGGGAGAACTGAGAAGGCATACAACAACCAACAACATATTCCAAGAATTTCAGAGGAGAGGATGATAAAGTTTCTAAAACTCTTCAGTTTTTCTTCTAAATTTTGTGTGTTTAGTCACTAAACTGTTTAGGGATTTAACTTTGATTTGAAGAAATAAGAAGAAGTGAAGAAGTAGAAGAACAGAGGCGTTTTGTCTTTTGTGGGTTATAAATTAGGTGTTTGTCGTTCTTTTATTTTTTTAATTAAAATTGAAAAATATTTAATAATGCTCCACTTACTTAGGTAAAACTATTCTCACTTGTTTGAATAAAATTAAAAAAAAAAAGGAAAGTAAAACAAAGTTAACTTCGAAAAATAAAAATAAAATTATTTTGAAAAAACGAGATTAGAATTTGATTTAATTTATATATGTATAAAAAATTAATTCTGATCTTATTGTATTAAAAAGTATTAGTTAATTATTAATTTTTAAATTTAAAGTAAAAACATTAATTTCAATTTGTTTGCTTGTTTTAATATTAAAACTAATTTCTTTTTCACCCCAAAAATAATAATTTCTTCACATTTTATATTTTAAATATATTTTTAATTTATTACAAATAAAAAATTATTAAAAGGTACATTTAAATTGAATCAAATACATACATAGCAAAAGCTAAAAATGGTGCCACTACTATTGTCATTGTTATATATCTATTTTGTTGTAATGTGAAAAACAACTCCTTAATAATCATGTAATAAAAATAATATTGTAATAAATCTAAATCTAAAAAAAAGAGATAAAATTTTTAAGTAAGAAAGAAATATTAAACTTCAAATATAGAAAGACTGAAAGAGTATAGATGATAACCAATAAAATTTTTTGTGAATCAATATTATATAAAATCATGACATATTTTACATTGCAATTTTATCAACTATAACTTGGGTTGAGGATAAAAAATGTTTGCTTCCTTTCTTTTAAAACGACATAAGAAAAAAAGAAAGGAAGAAGAAATGCAATTAAGAAAAGAAAGAAAACATGAAACAGTGAAAGTAAAAGGTTGGTGGTTGGTGCCTTGGTGGTATGGATGCCATATCCGATAGGTTAGTCCAGAATGATGGTGCCATTGTCTCCAAGCAGAACTTGCATTCAACAATAATTCCAAATATTATTCTGGAACCAAAAACTTTGGAACCAAGTAATAATGGGTTATGGTGTATTGTTGTTTTTAAAAAAATAAATAAATTATGTATAGATTATGCAATAAATTTAAATTTTCCATGTTAATGATGTTTACTATTTTTTTTGTATTATATTGTTGATAATATAAGTAATTAGTTACTTATATTTATAAATATAATTTTATGTTTCTTATATATATAAAAATAAAGCACCACGTGAAGAGTTTCCGACTAAGGGATTGGAGGGTGCACCAAGTAATGATATAGGTTGGCACTTTGGAACTCCAATGCCAAATGGGAAAGGAAATATCGTATGTAAACTTTGTGGTAAAGTTGTGAAAGGAGGAATAACACGATTTAAAGAGCATATCGCTCATAAAACCGGCAATGTTGCACCATGCCCTAATGTTACTGGTATGTGATACTTTATTGTTATTTTTAAATGTTATTGTAAATTTATCAATAAAGTTATATATAATTGATAATAATATAAAGTGTGAATTATTTTTATTTCATTAACAGGTGTCATTAGAGAAAGTATGATGAATGTACTGAAAGAAAGCAACACAAAGAAAATAGACAAAAAGAGGAGAAAATATGATTTCTTATCTCAATTAAGAGAAGAGGAGGATGAACACGAGGAATTCATTGATGAGATTTCTGCTATAAGGCAAGCAACTCGAGAAAGTATCCAATTACAACACGAGTGGCATAGAAGGGAAGAATTCAGACGAAGTACTGGTGGTTGGGATAACATTTATGAAAAAAGGCGATCTTCTCAAGGATCATCCATCCCAATTGAGTCTGAGTTTACCTTAAGGGGAGCTATACCTGAATTGGTTAGAAGTAAAACTTCAAAGCAACCAAAGGTCAGTGACTCTTTTTTAAAGAGTTTTTGAAAGAAGATAGGTGAAGCGGCTTCTAAATTTTTAATATATGAAAGACTTCCTTTTCAATTAGCAAGCTCTCCATGGTTGTATAACTTAATTCAAGTGTCAACAGAAGTTAGACAAGGTGTAAAGCTCCCAACACCTTATGAGGTTTCAGATGTGTATTTGGAGTCAGAGTATCAACGAGTTCCTAATTGGGTAAACGGACTAAAGACTCATTGGAAAGAATTGGGTGCAACTCTAATGTGTGATGGTTGGACCAACAGTTTGAATCAAATGCACATCATTAATTTCCTTTTTTATTGTAGTAAAGGAACCATTTTTTGGAAATCGATATATGTCTCAAATGTTCGTAGTAGAGATGCTCAATTCTACTACAGTTTGCTAGATTCAGTTGTAGAAGAAATTGGAGAAAATTACATTGTCCAAATAGTGACGGATAATGAGGCAGCAATGAAAACTGCTGGAACAAAATTAATGTTGAAAAGAAAACATCTATATTGGACCTCATGTACAGCTCACTGTTTAGATTTATACCTTGAAGATATTGGGAAAAGGCCCAGTGTAACAAAAGTGTTAAATGAGGCAAAGAAAGTGACTTGCTTTATATACAATCACATTTGGACTGTTGATTTGATGAAGAAGTATACACAAGGGAAACAAATACTTCGACCCGCTCTTACTCGATTTGCAACTCATTTCATTCAACTTGATAAGATAACAAGACAAAAGCAAGGTCTGAGAGAAATGTTTAGTTCAAATGTTAGTATTTTATAATTAGTTAATATAATTACTTAAATATAGTAAGTAGCAATCTTTAATGATTTTATTAGTTCCAAATAATTTAAATTATATTATTTTAAAATTTTTCTTATGAATATATAGGAATATAAAGAATCAAAATGGGGACAGCAAAAGTCAGGGCCTACTTATGAAGCTAAAAAAATTATTTTGGGAAAAGATTTTTGGAAGAAAGCCAATGACCTCATAAAAGTTTATGAGCCCTTAGTAAAAGTATTGATACTTGTGGATAGCGATGAAAAACCAACAATAGGCTTTATTTATGAGGCTGTTGATAGAGCTAAACGAGCAATTCAACAAGATTGTCGATATTTTACTGAGTACAAAAAGATTATTGACAAAAGATGGAATTTTATGCATTTCGACTTGCATTCAGCTGGTAAGATAAAATGTTTCATATAATTAAGAAATATTTTTATATTTTATTATTTTAAGCTTTAGATTATTATTATTTGATGATATTCTTATAAATTATACTTAGGTTATTTTCTTAACCCTCAATTTCAATTTGGGGTGGAGCATTCTCAGAATGTACTAATAGAAACATTAGAAGGTATACGATCAGTAATTGAAAGATTAGAACCTTCTCTTGATACTCAAGTCAGAATGGTTAATCAGGTTAGATTCAATTCAAGTACTATTATTTGTAACTTAGTTACATAATTTGAAATAGATTTTTTTTTTACTCTATCTTTTATTTATGCAGTTGTTACTATTTAGAGATAAACATGAGACATTCGGTACTCTACAAGCGCAAAGAGCTTGGAAGCAAATGAATCTGGGTAAACAATTAATTAAATTATTTAATTTAATTTATATTATTTAATTATATTGTACATTTTGAAGTTATTTTGAAATTTAAATAATATTATGCAGCTGAGTGGTGGATAATATATGGCACATGTGTTCCCGAATTACAAAAATTAGCAATTAAAGTGCTTAGTCAAACAACTTCAGCATCAAATTGTGAACGAAATTGGAGCACATTTAGTTATATTCACACCAAGGCAAGAAATAGGTTGAAGTATAAAAAACTTGAGAAACTAGTGTTTACCTATTACAATATGAGGCTTCAGATAAGGCATCAAAAAAGAATGAGCACTGATGATATAAACACTAGTTTTAATCCTATCAGCCTTGATTATATCTTTGAAGATGTTGATCCACTATCAAAATGGCTTCATGAGAAAGAGAATTCATTATTAGATGGTGAAAATGCCGGTATGTTGCCTGTGGATACCTCTGATGATGAAATGGATGTTAATCAATCTCAACAACCAAATTTGTCTCATTCAAGTTCTAGTTCAACGCCAAGTCAGAGTGGCGATGGACCCGACGGTGGTGGTTTAAGTCCAGTTGATGAGGATGATGGATATAGTAGTGATAGAGGTGAAATTAGGTCTTCTAGTCAGTATGGAAGAGAATATGGGGTTGGTACCACTAGTGGACATTTCCGTGATAGATCAGAGTTTGATGGAAATATGTTTCCTGAACCTAGGAGAGATAGAAGTGAACCTAGAGCTCCAACAAAAGGAAAAGGCAAGAAGCATACTTCTATAGGCTCTTCATCTGGTAGGAGATCGAGTTCTAGTAACCTTGGGTATAGTGATTCATCTACTAGTACTCAAGGTTTTTATCCACCAGAACAACCCTCATATTTTCAACCTTCACATGGTTATCCACAACCATATGGTTATTATCCACCATTTCCTAATTATGGTGTGCTATACCAGCCTCAAATGCATCCTCCACCACCAATGTATCACCCACCTCCACCTCTCATGTATCCTCCTCCTCAAATATATCCTCCACATCAATTATATGAAAACCAATGTGAAAATTTTACTTTTTTTGGATATATTTTTGGACAAAGGCTAAGAGAATCAAGTCAAGAACGCTTTCAAAGTAAAGGTGAAGGATCTGATCTTCCTCGTCATTCTACTAATTGGTGAAAACTAAATCATACCACTATCATTATTTGTAAGGTATGTTTTTTTAAAAGAAAACTTTTGTTAATGTTCTTAATTTTGATGATATTAAAACATTTAAAACATATCTTTAGATAAATGAATGGAGCATATTTTATGAAAAGATAATTAAGAATCGAAGCATGTTAAACTATATATAAAAGTAGAATGAGAGTGAGAATAAGTGGTAGGAAATAGGAATAATTAATGAGAATCTATACATTTATCTATTCTTTTTTTCCTTTTGCAAACATAGAATGTTTATATCTTCATCATCTTCAAAGTGTCAAGAAATATTGAAAACATCTCTCGGTATGAATTTTCAATTATTTTATCTATAAAAACTTTCAAACTTATTAAATATGATAAATGTTTAATATTTCTTTTTTACTTTGTTATTAGTTAATATAACATTATTATTAGAAAATTAAGTAAATAAATATAAGAATAAGTAATGATTATAAAAGTTGTGTTCTCATATCATATTAATAAAAGTTCATAAGTGTTAGAAAATACTCTAAAAATCGTTAAAAGTGACTTTTTATAATTATAATTATTATTTTTATTGTTAGAATTAAGTGACCCAAATTCTTATTTAAATAAAATACGATGGAAAATAAAATAAAAGTAAAATCCATATAGAACTAGACTTCTTTTATTTTATTTTAGAATAAGGTTTTAAACCTTATTAAACTCCATCTATTTTATATTGATTAGGATAAGGTGTTTCAATCCTACTAGAATATGGCTTTGCAAGCCTATAAATAGACATAGTCTATTCCTCTTGTATTTGAGTAAAAATTTTTCGACATAGTGAATTTTCTTCTCCTCCGCCGTGGTTTTTTCCGAAAGGGTTTCACGTAAAATTTATGTGTTCTTTATTTTTATTTATTTTATTCTATTTTATTTTTCACAAATTGGTATCGAGCTTAGGGTTATTCATCTCGATCACGGTAATGGCGTCTTTGAAGTATGAAATTCATTGTTGGATCGCAACACAGATTTGCGTTGTGGCAAATTAAGATGCAAGCGTTCTTGCAGATGGATCTAAAGGATGCCCTGCTAGGATAGATAAGATGCCTTGACATTAACGAGATGAAGAGAAGAAGCGTAAGGATCGAAAGGCATTAACACAATTACATCGCATTTATCCAACGAAATTTTGCGAGGATGTGATGAAAGAAAAGCTGCATTGCATTATGGAAGAGGCTAGAACAAATATGTATGTCGAAAACTCTAACAAGCAAGTTGCATATGAAGCAGCGTCTTTATGCTCATCGTTTGGAGGAAGGTGCGTCTGTATACGAACACTTAACAGTGTTTAAAGAAATTCTCTCAAACTTGGAGGCCATGGAGGTTCAAGTATGATAAGGAAGATCTAGGGTTGATTCTACTTTGTTCGTTGCCCCCGTCTTATTCAACCTTTAGAGACACGATTTTATATAGCCGCGAGTCTCTCACAATTGATGAGGTTTATGATTCTTTAACCTCGTATGATAAGATGAAGCATCTTGTGGTTAAACCCAACTCTCAGGGAGAGGGTCTCATTGTTCGTGGGAGACAAGACCGGAATATTGATGATGATCGTGGTAGAACACAGAGCGGAATCCTCGTGGTAAATCTAAGGGTAGATCGAAATCTTCAAGCAGAGGTAAAACTTGCAACTTCGCAAGAAGAAAGGGCACATTAAATCTGAGTGCTATAAGCTACAAAATAAGATTAAAAGGAGGCTGCGAATCAAAAGGAAAACGACCGGAAAAATTCGGTGAAGGTGATGTTGTAGAAGACTACGGCGATGGTGAACTTCTAGTTGCTTCATCAATGATTCTAAAGTAAGCGAGGAGTGGATACTTGATTCAGTTGCACCTTCCACATGAGTCCCAATCGGGATTGGTTTACAACTTATGAAACGATGTCTGAAGGTGTTGTTTTGATGGGAAATAATGCTTCATGTAAAATCGCGGTGTTGGAACAATTAAAGTTAAGATGTTTGATGGAGTTGTCGAACACTTAGTGACGTGCGGCATGTTCCGAATTGAAAAGAAATTTAATTTCGTTGAGTACTCTTGATTCAAAGATGCAGATACACGGTGAAAGTGGGGTTTTAAAGATTTCAAAGGGTCCTTGTTGTGATGAAAGGGCAAAGAAAGATTGCCAAGTTATATGTTTCTGAGGTTCTCTTTATTCTTGGTGATCAATTGTCGCTTCCTCTTCCTTGTCGGATGATGATATTACTAAACTTTGGCATATCGCCTAGGGCATATGAGTGAGAATGGCATGGCGAATTAAGCAAAGAGGACTTCTTAATGGGCAAGGAATTTGCAAACCGAATTTCTGTGAGCCTTGTGTTTTGGGAAGCAAAGAGAGTTCGATTCACTAGAGGAATCCATAACACGAAGGAAGCGTTGGAGTATATCCATTACGATCTGTGGGGGCCGTCCAGAGTGCCTTGAGAGGTGGAGCTAATTATATGCTAACCTTTATTGATGATTTTTCCGAGAAAAGTTTGGGCGTTCTTCACGAAGCGAGAAAAGCAATGTGTTTTCCACATTTAAGTCTTGGAAAATTATGATTGAAAAGCAGACGGAAAAGCAGATAAAATACCTCCGTCATGAACAATGGCTTAGAGTTACGTTACGATGAGTTTAATAGATTGTGCAAGTCGGAAGGATCATGAGACACTTGACGATTCGTCATACTCCACTGAAAAGCGGCGTTGCGAGCGAATGAACGAAGCGATCATGGAGAAGGTTCGATGTATGTTGTCAAATGCCAACTTAAAGTCATTTTGGCGAAGCGACCTCTCTGCATGTTTTTGATCAACCGATCTCCATCTGTTGCCATTGAGAAAAAGACTCCACAAGAGGTATGGTGCGGTAATCCCGCTAATTATTACGATTTAAAGATTTTTGGGTGTCTGCGTATGCTCATGTTGATAATGGAAAATTGGAACCGAGATCCATTAAATGCGTTTTCTTGGTTATAAAGTGGTGTAAAAGGCTATAAGTTATGGTGTCCTGAAAATAGAAAAGTTGTGATTAGCAGAGATGTTGTTTTTGATGAAGCGCTATGCTACCTAACTTATCTCTTAAAGACTCTTCCAATAAAGAAAACCAAAAGCGGTGGAGCATCGATTAATACTGAATCAACTCCTCAAGCCGGTACAAAAATTGAGAAAAGAGTTGCTTCTTCACCGCAATACTCTATCGCCAAAAAGCAGGACAAGAAGAGAAATTAAACCTCCAAAGAAGTATGCCGAGGTTGATCTAGTTGCTTATGCTTTAAATGTGGTGAAGATATAGATGCGAATCAAGAGCCATTTAATTATTACGAGGCGATTAGTGTGAAGACTCGAAAAGTGGATGTTTGCTATGCAAGAGGAGATGGAATCACTCCACAAAAACAGAACATGGGATCTTGTAAAACTTCCTAAAGGTAAAAAGGCATTCGTTGTAAATGGGTGTTTAAAAGAAAGAAGGACTCGGAGTTGAAGAACCGGATATAAAGCAAGGCTTGTTGCAAAGGGTTCTGATCAAATTCGAGGAGTGGACTTGCAGATGTGTTCTCTCCGGTTGTTAAGCATAGTTCGATTCGAGCTTTGCTTGGTATTGTGGCCATGCATGATTTGGAGCTTGAGCGTTAGATGTAAAAGCGCATTTTGCATGGAGAACTTGAGGAAGATATTTACATGCAACAACGAGAGGGTTTTATAGTCTCGAGAAAAGAGGACTATGTTTGCTTCTTTGAAAAAGTCCCTTTACGGTTTGAAACAGATCACCAAGACGGTGGTACAAGAGGTTTGATTCCTTTATGACTTCTCATGATTTCAAAAGAAGTAGTTTTGACAGTTGTGTCTACTTTAAGAAAAAAAGTGATGGTTCTTTTGTGTATCTACTTCTTTATGTTGATGACATGTTGATAGCGACAAAAGATAAAAGAGAGATAAGAAAGGTTAAAGCCCAACTAAGTGAAGAATTTGAGATGAAAGATTTAGGACCAGCAAAGAAGATACTTGGTATGGAGATTCTCGAGAGATAGAAAAGCAAGTAAATTGTACCTAAGTCGGAAGGGTACATTGAGAAAGTTCTTTGCGAGTTCAATATGCGAGTGCTAAGCTGTTAGTACTCCTTTAGCACCCATTTCAGGACTTTCATCGGCCTTATCTCCTCAATCGATAATGAGATTGAGTACATGTCACATGTTCCATACTCTAGTGCGAGAGGATCTCTCATGTATGCTATGGTTTGTTCACGCCCAGATTTATCATATGCATCGGTCAGGTTAGCGAGATACATGGCGAATCACGGTAAAGAACATCGAAAGCGATTCGATGGATTTTAAGATACTTACGAGGCACTACTAATGTTTGCTTACGTTTGGAAGAACTAAAGATGGAGTTATAGGGTATGTTGATGCTGATTTTCTTTGGAGACCTTGATAGAAGAAGATCTCTCACAGAGTTACGTCTTTACAATCGGAGGTTGTGCAATTAGTTGGAAAGCCACTTTGCAAACTACGATCGCTTTGTCTACCAACAAGGTGAGTACATGGCGATTACTAAGGCTTGTAAAGAAGCTATTTGGTTGAAGGGACTATTTAGTGAACTCAATGAAGACCTTCAAATCAAGACGATATTTTGTGACAATCAGAGTGCCATCTTTCTTACAAAAGATCAAATGTTTCATGAGAGAACAAAACACATTGATATTCGGTATCATTTTGTTCGTGATATTATTGCTCGTGGTGATATTGTTGTGAGCAAAATTAGCACTCATGAAAATCCTGCAGATATGATGACTAAGTCACTTCCTATAACCAAGTTTGAGCATTGCTTAGACTTGGTTGGTGTTCATTGTTGAAGTTAAACCCTTAAGGGGTTTTTGGAAGAGGTGAAGAACTTGTTTATTGAAAGTTCGCGATGAAGAACTTGTTCATTGAGAATTTGTGTCAAGGTGGAGATTGTTAGAATTAAGTGACCCAAATTCTTATTTAAATAAAATACGATGGAAAATAAAATAAAAGTAAAATCCATATAGAACTAGACTTCTTTTATTTTATTTTAGAATAAGGTTTTAAACCTTATTAAACTCCATCTATTTTATATTGATTAGGATAAGGTGTTTCAATCCTACTAGAATATGGCTTTGCAAGCCTATAAATAGACATAGTCTATTCCTCTTGTATTTGAGTAAAAATTTTTCGACATAGTGAATTTTCTTCTCCTCTGCCCGTGGTTTTTTTCCCGAAAAGGTTTCCACGTAAAATTTATGTGTTCTTTATTTTTATTTATTTTATTCTATTTTATTTTTCACATTTATGATTTACAATAAGTTGTGCGAATTTTAAAAAAATTCACGACCGCGATACCCGCAGTGACCGTAATAGCATCCGTTATGTTCGCAACCTTGATAAATGCAACGCGACCGAAAACGCGGCCGCAACCACAATTTAAATCCCTGGTGATGTGTATAGACCAGTTGATAAAGGTGGTCTTGGTATTCGACGATTGTATGACCAGAACATGTTTTTTCTTTTAAAATTAGGCTTTAATTTGGTGACGAATACGGATGCGCTATGGGTAAAGTTTTTTAGAAACAAATATAATATTCATGGGATCATACCTAAAGATTTGCATCGCAATAATTGTTCATATGTCTGGCGATCCATTGCAAATGTTTGGGGTGAAGTGAAGAAGGGACTCGTTTGGACAATTCATGATGGACGAGCAGTTAATTTCTGGAATGATGTCTGGATTCATGATTTGGGCCCTCTAAAATTTCATTTCAATGGTAGTGGTACTCTTGATGAAACCATTCGCGTTTGTGATGTAATAAATGCAGAAGGGGAATGGATTCCACTTAGCTCTTAACAGTTCTCCCTTGAGAGGTGGTTAACCGAATACAAACTTGCAACCCTCCTCTAAAGGAGTAGGTAGCGGATCGTCTATCCCAGAAGTGGATGGTTGCCGGGAAATTTTCTATGCATGAGTCATACAAACATATTTGTTGCCCCATCTCATCTAATCAGCTCGAGGATGATGAAGTCATTTGGAAAATGAAAATTCCTCAAAGAGTTAGGACTTTCTTGTGGATGCTTGTTCGGAATAAGATTTTGACAAATAAGGAGCGCGCACGAAGAGGTATGTCTTTTTTTTCCTTTTTGTAAACAGTGTGGCAAGTCGATTGAATTAACGATCCATGCTGTGAAAGATTGTGATTTCGCCCAATTGGTGTAGAAGTCTTTATTACCTAATAATGTTTGAAATGTTTTTTTCAACTTTCATATTGGGGAATGGGTACACTGGAATATCATGAATAAAGGGATGCTTAATATTGATGGTGGTGAATGGTCGACCCTCTTTTCAATAGTGACTTGGTTCATCTGGAAAAATCGTAATGCTTTCATTTTTAAAAATGCTAGTAGCAGCAATCATGAACTCATTGCATCAGCTCTTACTTGGACAAAATCTTGTAGGTATAATGCCAAGATGTTTCATTTGGCTTGCTCTTCTAAAACTGAACAAAGATGGCAGCGTCCCGATTCAGGTTGGGTCAAGATTAACGTTGATGGTTCTGTTTCAAAAAACAACACCAAAGCAGTAATCGGAGAAACTATGCAAAACTCAGATGGGGAGTGGCTAACGCGTTTTAACATGGTAACAGATATAGATGAGATATTCAGGATTGAATTACGAGCGATTGTTGAATGGATGAAACTGGCTTGGTTAGAGGGGTATAAACAGGTTGAGATTAATTGTGACAATGTGATGCTTATAGATACTATTTGTAATGGGTTCGCATCAATTAGTAACATTACAAAAGTCTGATTAATTCATGAATGGTGCAATAAGTATTGGAAAGTGAAGTTTAGGTATATCTGACGAGGAAGTAACAAGGTAATTGATTGTTTGGCAAAAGCAGCAATAAGGAAGCTAAGCCAAGTAGTTCTATTCCTAATTCCACCACAGTATGTTATATGGCTGCTACAAGAAGATAATTATGATCCCTTATATGAAAAAAATACTGTTCTTATCCATTCCTAACTATTAGGAGTGTTTTTTTTTTCCTACCAAAAACAGACGGGATGTGAATGAAAAAATAGAAATAAATAAAAGTAATGAACAATGATCCATACCACTATAATTGAAAGGAAGGCTCTAAGGGTCTTATCTTTTGACACGTATACAAGTTCTTTTTAACTAGGGCAAAACTCTTCTTTTTACTGAATCCCACTTCATAAATAGAAAACCAATCCCACACATCTCTCAAGGCCTTTTAGGTAGACGAATCTGGACCCTTGAACTGGAGTTTTTCCTTAATGGAATAATAAAAACAAGGCAAGAATCACCAAAACTTTACACACGTCGAACATGTAGCATTAACGTTAGCATCTATCACTCCATTAAGACCCTCAAAACTTTACATATGTCGAATATGTGGCATTATCGTTAGGACCTGACACTCCATTACAGGGCCACCTTCACGTTTCCTCCTTATACGTTGCATTTGCTTACCCAAGTTAATGGAAAGGAAGAACTAAAGAAACTATACTCAAGAAGACACCTTCTAGTGGAAGAAAACAAAAGATCCTCATCAATGGTAGCCATGTTTATAGCAAAGTGTTCACTCAAAGGCTCAAACTCTTTCTTTCTTTCTTTCACTTAATCTTCTTGCAAAGTCTCAGGAATATGCTTCACTACCACCTCGTCCAAACACTTAGAGGTAAGGTGACGAACCCATTGACTTAGTTCTTCACTTCTCTTTGGACACTTTTTTATGGAGTTGGTTTGCGAGGAATTTCAGGTAAAAAATTATGCATATAGATGAAGAAAAAGACCCGAAAACCAATGAAGATGTCACGGAAGGAGCAAAGGTGAAAATGAAAGAAGTAACTAATAGAGTGCGGAGACAGCCTGAAACAACAAAGAGAAGGCCAAAGAAGGAATGGAGAGGAAATTTTAGAAACTGCATACGAACTGAAAGACAATACAAAATAAAAATAAAAAAAACAAATGGTGTGAAGAAGATAAAACCATCCCAAAGGATTGTGGAAGTGAAACGCATACGAGGCTTTTGGGGTTTAATAGCTTTTATGCAATTGATCAGGACTGGATAAACATAAAAGTATAAATAAACAAAAATCGGCTTATAACCGAGTATGATACGCTAGTAATACTTGGTTGTTTGTGATCGTATCAATAGCTCAATTAACATTTGCTACACATATATCAATTTGATCATATTATATTTGCTTTTGAGCAGGTGAAAAGTACTATCTATGGCTTAGAGGATTATACAAGGGAGGCAACAACTATTGATCCTCGAGAGACAGTGTGTGTTTTCTGAGAAAGGTTCCATTGTACTGTCAATGGTATCTTATGATTATTTTAGTTATGGCATCTCGTTACACAATGCTTAAGAATAAAATTCACACAAACGTTGTTCATAACTCCACAAGACAAAGATTACTTTGCCGAACTCTATTCCAGGTAATGGCATCAGTTTACAGGCTTCAACATCTACCTTACATCATGTATTACAAAACTTGATATGATTCTTCCTTTCTATGCCTTATGTTTGTATTTGCTTTACTATCCTCAGATAATCATGCAATTACGATGACCCACTCTTTTATCTTCATACACTGTATTGTTAGATATTTGTGTCCTCTCTGTTTTCTTTGTTAGGGGATTGTATGAAATTGTTATTTCACGTGATCTCTATCTCTTTCTCTCTTAATTTTTTTTTAGTATTTGTAGTTGGATTTAATTTTTTTCAAGAGAAAAAGTTAAAACTCACGGAGAAGAATCTGATTTGTTATTCTCTTAATAGAAAGGGATAGGGATAACGAGAAATCATAGTTTCATTGATATGTAATTATTGTATATTTTAATTTAAATATTTCCACTTAAATTATAAATCAAAATAAGATTAAAAGGACGAAATTAGGGAGTCGGTGGATATTAATTTTGAAATATTTTCACTATACCTCATGCTTTTCTTTTCTTTTTAAATTCGTTTTTATTTTTTAAAATGGTTTTTAAAATTTGATTCAAAAGGTGTTTAAACCATCAAGTAATAATAACAAATAATATATTATAATATAATAGATGAAAGCTGAGCGAAGAATGGCAGGAAAAAGAAGGAACAAATTTGAGCAAAGGCTAATTGGGTCCATAACCCAATTGAAAGTCGAACCCACTTTAATACCCAATCAAAGCAAATGGGCAGCTCAATACCTCTTAACTAAAATAATAATAATTTGCTATTGCTCCCCATGTTCAATAAAGCATGATTTGCATTAATTAAATCAAATGTCTGGAAACATATTATGATTTAAAATTTTAATTATATTATAAATTTAGATTATATTTAATATTTTGATTAAATTGGTCTTACCTTATAACTTTTTATTTTATTATTTCAAATGTTTTGTTTTGAATTTAAAATATTATAACTTTTAACATCTCAATTTATTGAGCTATCTCATTATTCACATTCTTATTTTAGTCAATTTAATTTTTATTTTTTGTTAATGTAATCATTAACATTAAAGAAATTAATCAAATTGGTCATTGTTAAATTTTTTTATTTTTTCTTTTTTCCGGTAATTTTTGTTTGTCCTCTCTTTTTTTTCTCCTTTCTAATCTAAGAATTTTAATCATTGACATCCCTTAAAGATGTCAGGTTGCTTCCGTCAAATCATCACTAATAAGCGTCAAATCATCATTGATAAGCTTAAAAGTAATGGGATAAGGATATCAAAGTACGAAAATTTTGAAGCATTGAGATCAACCTCATAACTTTTTAGAGTGTTTTTTTTAGAAATTTAATCTTGTAAATTTGAAAGGAGGCTTTTGGCTTTATTTTGGTGAATTTGGTTTGATAGTTTTGATGTCGAAGGAGACATTGGACAATTAGAACGTGGATAGTGAGAATTAGCGATTGTGGGTAAAGAGAAGGAAACAAGGAAAATAAAGAGAAAAAAGAAGCATCTCTCATCATTGTTCATTGATAGGACAACTCTCGTCAGTGATGGTTTGATGGAGGAAGCAACAACATCTTTTAGGGAGTGAAGATTAGGATTTTTAAGTTAAAAGGGAGATGATATAAAAATAATAAATAAAAATTTTTTTAAAAAAAAAAGAAAAGAAAATGAGAGCATTCTGTTAATTTTAACGGAAAAATGAACAATTTAATTAATTTTTTTATCAACAGTGATCAAATTAGGGTGACTAAAATAAAAATAGTCACCTCAAAGGAACAAACGGGTAATTTATCTTTAATTATTTTAATCAAAATATTCTATTGTTATAACAATTTTTTAAAAGGGTAACATTATTTTTTACCCACACGTGTATCATAATTTAATATAATTTAATATGTTATATGAAATTAATTATATTTAAGAAATTCAATCTAAGCATTTTTTAAAATGATTATTTTAAATGTATAGTCAAAACTTACCTGATAATGAGAGATATCTAAGGATCAAAAAATAATAATAATAATAATAATATTACTTGCGAATCTGACAAACCAAATTTTGGAATACCTTTACTTTATTAATTAACTCATTAAAAATAAAAGCACAACCATGTGCACAATGTATTAATAATCATGATAAATATAATCAATGAAACTTAATATGAATTTAAAATAATCTTATAAAAGTACTTAAACTACCTAAAATTTCATAGTTAGGTACTTGAAGGTTTTTTAATCAAAGTAAATATTTAAAATTTTATTCTCTTTTATCATTTTCAATACCAATAGTTGACTCTCATTAAAAGAATATTCAAACCAATTCAATTATGACATTTATCATTTTTAATTAAATACGTAAAAATTAAAAATAAAATTTCATATCCTCTTTCTTTCCCCTTCATCAAAAGCCTCATAAAACCTAACCTATCATGGCTTCAAAATGGATAAAATGAGGGTTGTCTTTTTTCTTTCTATTTTGAGTTTTTAGTATTGGAAATGGAGGTTTTTCTTTGTAGAGAAGATGAAGATGAAAGGAGAGATTTAGAGATGGTATTTTTAAATTTATTTTTATTGAATTTTAATTTTAAATATTTTATTTAATTAAAAATTACACTTGTCATAATTTGATTGTGTGGAGTTTTTTTCAACGAGTGTTAACTGTTGTTACTTAAAATGATAACAAAATAAAATTTTAGGTACTTCCTTTGACAAAAAAAAAGATCTTCAACTACCTAAATAAAAAGAATCTTTCATATTATGAATCGAGCGACAAAATTTCAAAACATAAAGAACTTAATATTAAATAGCAAGTTGAAATATTCATATTTTATCTCTAACTTTGTTTTCTATTTCAACTTGGACTTTAAATTAATTAAAATTTATTATTATAAATATAATTCAACAAATGAAGATTATTTTTATTGATAAGTTTAAAGTGTCTAAAAATTAATGGAGTATTAAAGTAGTAGTTTTTCAAAGAAAAATTTGTAAGTCATAATCGAATAACGATACCACAAAAAGAGATGAAAGAACATTTTAATTAATAATAAGGTAAAATTATAATATTCATTCATTCATCGCTTCATATATTTATTTAGTTTATAATATATGTTATACTGAATTTGTTTTTGAACTCTCCTAGTTCGTTTTCCCTATTATTGTATATTAAGAAAGCTTCATTTTATAATTATAGAATTTACTTTACGCCGTTTTTTAATTGGTATTATAATAATAATTTTATACAAATATTTAATTTATTATTATTGTTTAAGTAATTTGTAACTTCAAAGTAATGATGATAACAGTAATGATGGATTGAAGAAGATTAAGATACAAGATAAAGAAATCAAGTAAGAATTTCTTTAAGGGCTTCAACTAAGGGTAAGATATTTTATATTGTTGAAAAGATAATATATTTTTCAATTGATACGGGTTTAAACTCATTTAAATTTTAAAATTTTATTTTCAACTTTTTATTTTATAATAATTTCTATTTTTAATTTTCACATATTTACAATTTTTATTAATAAAAAACCAAAATCATTCTTTATTCAAATTAATTAAGTAATATGATTGTGAATTGGGCGACAACTTCGTAATAGATGTCGTCGTGCGTCTTTCTCTGACTATGGTCTCTTATTTTGGACAAACATTATTGGTCCCTAACTCTCCGTTGTCCCCTACACATTCCCTTTATCATCAACTCTCTTTCTTCCTTCACACATACGCTATACTGACATAATAAATCTAAATAGATAATTCACAATTCTACTTTTCTTTAAACAAAGATAAAATACCACTTAAATCTGATTTCATTTTTATATGGTGATTAAAAATAATTTTTGAAATTTATCTTTCTTTTTTAAATAAACTCACAAAATATTTTTATTTGCACCAAACAAATAACAGATAAATTATTAAAATGATTTTAAGAAGATTTCCTTCACATAATATAAACTTATAGAATTTATACAAATATATTATAATATTATATTATTTCATCATCATTAACAAATACAAGGGAGGCAAGTGAGAGTCATTATCCCTTAATTTTTAGAAATTTATATAATACTCTTTTAAGATGAACTTTATTACTTTAAACATCTTTAAAAGTTTAAATTCTGCCCTCATACCCCCTAAAAAACCAACCCTTTATAAAATAATTCTTTTAAAAGTTACAATAAAATAAATAAATCATCAATTTTAAAATATATATATATAAAAATTAAAGAAAAAAACGTTTACCCATAAAACTGAAAAAAAATAGCCTATAACAAAATGAAAAAAAAAAAAAAGAGTAGTGAAAGATAGTAATTAACAAATTATAAGAGAAAGAAGAAGAAGAACAAGAAAAAATTCAAGGCATTTTTAAATATTTTGACTTATTTTCTTTAGTTCTTTTACAATTCTTTACTTTTATATTATCTATAAGTACCCAAAAGAAAAAAAATTCAAATTTTAGAATTTAGGATTTATAATTTTATTAGGGTTTTATTTTATTTTATTTTGATATGTTTTAGCTTAATTTTTATATATGAACTTGTAAAGTATTTCTTAATTATTTTACTAGATATATATAATAACATTTTCTTAATTAAATAATCATTGTTTCAACTAAAGATGAATTATAATATTTAAATAATATATATATGTATCGTTAATTATTGAATGATTATACATGAAAATTAATAGTAAAAAATGTAGTCAACAATGCTAATATAAATAGTCGTATTTTTGGATTCGCCACTGCTCATCATCCATTAATATAGTCTTTGATCACTTTACACGCCATTATTATTTTAATATGATTTGATAATGCCTCCTCGAAAAATCAAGGCTTTAATTCTTAATTCTTTTTATATAATTCTAGCTTATTAATGTTAAAATCTCCAACTTTTTACTGATAATTTTTCTTAGATGCTACTTGATTGAATATGCTTAATTATCTAATGTTGTTTATAAAGCTAAACCTATATTTTAATTAATATACAACTCTAAAATTAATTAACTGATAATTAAGATGCTTATAGTTCTATTTAATTAATAATTCTATTTTACATCAATAAATAAAAATTTTAAAAAAATTAACACAACATTTTTCGTCAAATTTTTTAAATAATAATTATAAATTAAATTATAATTATAATTATCACATTTTTCTATATTTTATGCTAAGAGTTTTATCCAAGTAATAACTCTATTTTAAAATCAGCACAACTTATTTAACTAATAATTCTAAATTAAATTATAATTAGTTTTAAATTTAATTTAGTAATATGATGAAAAATAAAATATATTCTCATCAAGTTAAAAGGTTTTCCAAATTTGTGCTTTTATATATATATATATATATTTTAGATTATAATGTTATATATTTGATATAAATTTTAATAGAAAATAATTGTATATGTAACCCTCCAAACCCCGCCTAGATGTTAAGACTAAATTCGGAATATTACATTGGCCACCAAAATAGCCTAGTAACGATCGGAGTTTATAAAATAGTTGTATAAAACATTTGCTTATTTTTAAAGAAAACTTAGCATGTTATCTTAATTTTCTTGAAAGATATAGTTTTCTAAAAATAATGGAATTTAAAGTTTACTTAGTAAAGGTTGATTTCTAATTATTATGTGTTTTCAAAACTCATTTACATAACAATGCAACAGGAAAAGTAATATTTAACCTAAGTTTAATGGAAACTAGATTTTTATGCATGATTAATTAATAATCCATATTTCAATAACCTAAATCAAAATAAAATGACATGCATGCGAAGCAAATCCAAAACCTAAGTCTCATGTCATAGTTCAAATAAAATAACAAAGTCTTTGAATAGTAGAGATTGTGAATAATGAATCTAAAATACTTTTATAAAAGAAACAGTCTGTGCCAAGTTCTCCAGATGTCGAGTCTATGTCCTAATCTGGTGGGTTATCTGTAAAGATAGAAATAAAATGGGGAGTGAGTTTAAGAAGCTCAGTATAAGTTAAATCACAAGAAAAATTGGTACAAAGTAGTAGATAAAGCATGCAAAATAATAGTTCTTTAGAACAATCACATTCGTATAGCAAGTCACAATAATGGTTTTATAGATCAATGCATCACTACAAAATTTCAACATTCATAGTTTTGTATATGCACATGTTTATGAATGAAGATGCAATTTCAATTTGCCAAAAGAAAAATCCTACCCAACTCCGCTACTTTCCTCACTGGGAGTTCCCTTGAACTCAATCATCTTTATACATCGGGTTGTGGATTAACCACCATTGCTTTGTAGATAAAAACTACTACTGGGTTGTGGATGCATAACATATTTGTAGATAAAAACTACCACTGGATTGTGGATGCATAACATATTTGTAGATAAAAACTACCACTGGGTTGTGGATGCACAACATTTTCACAGATAAAAACTACCACTAGGATGTGGATGCACAACATATTTGTAGATAAAAACTGTTGTGGATGCACAACATATTTGCAGATAATAATTATTGTAGATGCACAACATTTTCACAGATAAAAACTACCACTAGGCTGTAGATGTACAACATATTTGCAGATAAAAACTGTTGTGGATGCACAACATATTTACATATCGTCTCAACCCATGCAGTGCAATATGTCATACTTTGTAATAGAACAATTCAACACTAGCAGTAGACATGCTTAATATGTATTCAATTAAACACTAGCAATAGACATGCTTATCATGTACTCTGTAGGGCAGTAACAATAATAACACTAACAGTTTATCAGTATCACTTTGAAAAAAAGCATGTAATATTCACTTATCATGCGATGTAACAATAGCACTTTAGTCACAAAATCATATATTTCAAAAATAACACAATATCAGGGACTTATTTGAGCAAATAAAAACTCTAAAAATAATTCAAGGAATATACAAGGATTAAATTGAACATATCATAAATTTCTGGGCAAACTGTAAAATAGGGGTCACACGATCGTGTGTTTAGGTCGTGTGAGAGGTTTTAGGTCGTGTGGAAGGGTTACGCGATTGTGTGGCTAGGCCGAGTAACAGATTGTGATTGTGTGGTAAACTTTAAAATTACCCTACAAGAGAGACACGATCGTGTGGCAAGCCGTGTAGAAGGGTTGTGGTTGTGTGGTTCATGAACTGGCCTAGGATTTATAGGGACATATGGCCGCGTGATGGTCATGTGGTCCAAATGCCTGTTTGGGGGACCATATAGCCTTAATGCTACACATGATCACCATTGATTCACTTGGGAAAATACACACACCTTTCACCGAGATCCGATTAACATTCTTTATGCTTAATTCTAGTCTAACGCACCTAAATCCAGTCTTTCAATAGTAAATAAACACATTTAAAAATTGATGTCAAAATTGGTGAGATTATCCAAAGCTTAGGGCAATAACCATAAAAGATTTGATTAGTCGAACAAAATATCTACGTAGAATAATGATGTTACGAAATTATGAGTTTTACTTATTGAAATGAATGCATTTACCGATCTTTGATGAAAATAAGGATGCTATTGATGGAAATTTCAACAATCGGTAAAGAAACGAGTGAACAAGGAATGATTCGATTCGAGAAAGAAAAAATAATTTACAGTAATGGAATGAAAATACGATGTAAATAAAATCAAAAGAAAAGAAAAAGAGAAGAAATAAAGAGAGCTAAGCAAAATTTTAATAAGAATTAAAAAGAAAACAAAGTGTCAAGTCTAATTAGGAAAAGATGGCTAAATACCTAAGGTTTGAAAACCCTAGGGGCAACATAGTAATTTCCTCAAAGTTGTCGAAAATAAAAAGACTGCATTTGGGAAAGGTGTAGCTCAAACCTAGAATCACAAAGGGAAAGTTTAGCTCTTAACTAGTAGCTTTAAAGCTTATTTCTTGTTTAATCTTCATCCCTGACCGATTTTATATTAGATGTGGTTTTTAGGTTGTCGAAAATAAAAGAAAAAGAAATAGGAGGAAGAGAGCTCTAGCATGGTCTCTAGAGAAGATAGCTAACACTTAACCATTTAGCCTAATACATTTCTATTAGCTATTTCAATTACCCACCTATATTTTGGGGTGAAACAACTATCCCTTCCTTAAAAAAATTTCGTCCTTGAAATTTACTTGGTTCAAACAGATGGGGATACTGTTGACGAATTGAGTTTTTTGGTTCTCACGTGGCCTCTTCAGTGTCATTGTTCCACTACAGAACTTTAAGAAATAGGATTTGTTTCTTTTTCAAAATCTTTACTTCGCAATCTAAAATCTATATGGGTTCCTCCTCAAAAGACAAATTGAGTCTCACCTCAATCTCTTCGATAGGAACAATGTGGGACGGGTCAGATCGATACCGTCTCAACACGGAGATATGAAATACATCATGAATATGGTCCAGTTTAGGTGGTAATTCTAATTGGTATGCCACTGGATCGACTCCCTTAAGGATTTTATAGGGTCCGATGAACCTAGGACTTAACTTGCCCTTTCGTCTGAACCTCAACACTTTCCACCATAGGCACTTTTAGGAAGACTTGATCTCCGAAGCTGTATTCAATGTCCTTTCTCTTTAGGTCCACGTACGACTTCTGCCTATCTGAAGTCGCTTTTAAGTCTATCCTAGATTAATCTAATTTTCCCCTTATACTCATGTACCACTTTGGGACCCAAAATTTTCCTTTCACCAAATTTAGTCAAACATAATGGTATTCAACACTTACAACAATACAATGCTTCATAAGGTGTCATTTGTATACTCAATTGGAAGCTATTATTATAGGAAAATTCATCTCGAGGAAAATGTTCCCTTTACCTATTTCAGGATTTGATAATGTAGCTCATTGAATATCTTATAGGATATGAATAACTCACTTGGACTGTCCATCAGTTTGCGGATAAAAAGCAGTACTAAAATCCAAACGAGTACCCAATGCCTCATGAAGTTTCTTCCAAAATTGAGACATAAATCGGGGATCCCAATCTGAAATAATTGATACAGGTACTACATATAATTTTTCAATCTTCAAAGTATATAACTTAGCCAGCTTTTGTAAAAAATAATTCGTATGGACAAGTAAAAAATGAGTTAACTTAGTTAATCGATCTTCTATTACCCAGATTGAATCTTTCTTAGTAGGTGTTAATAGTAACCCAATAACAAAGTCTATTTTTATTTGCTCCCACTTCCACTGAGTTATTTTAATCGGTTGTAATAAGTCAGAAGGAAACTTGTGTTTAACTTCACTTACTAATATATTAGGCACTTAGCTACGAAATCTGTTACTTTTCATTTCAGTCCAGGCCACAAGTATAGTTCCATTAAATCTTGATACATCTTATTTCTTCCGGGATGTATAGCATAAGGGTTATTATGCATTTCACAAAGTATAAACTATTTAGATCCTCATCATTCAACAAATAATACCTCCATCGAAAGCATAGAATACCATCTACATTAAACCCCCAAATCCTCAATTTTGTCATCCTCTACTTGCTTAATCCATGGCAATAATGACACATCTAACGGTTGTTTAACCTTAATCTCGCTAACCAAAGTAGGTTTCATTTGTAGTTTAGCTAGTAAACCTCTATCATCTACTAGACTTAACAAACATTGCTTTTAGATCGATCATCTGTTTTCTACTTAGAGCATCTACCATTACATTGGCTTTTCCAATGTGATATTCAATTACACAGTCATAGTCCTTTAACAATTCTATCAATCTATGTTGCCTTAAGTTTAACTATTTTGAGATGAGCAGATATTTGAGACTTTTATGATCGGTATAGATGTAGCACTTTTCACCATACAAGTAGTGTCTCCAAATTTTTAATGCAAATACCACTAGTACCAACTCTAAGTCATGAATCAGATAGTTGCACTCATGCCATTTCAACTGCCTTGATGAATTGGCAACTACCTTTCCACCTTCCATCAACACACAACAAAGGCTAGCGTAAGATGCATTGCTATATACCGCGTACTCTTTTCTCAATTCAAGCTGAATTAACACGGGAGCTTGTGTTAACACAACCTTTAGCTTTTCAAATCTAACTTGTCACTCATCCATCCATTTAAACAGAACATAATTCCTCAACAACTTGGTTAAAAGAGCATCAATTAAAGAGAACCATTCAACAAACCTACGATAGTACTCGACTAACTAAGGAAACTTCGGATTTTAAAAACATTTTGGATTGTTTCCATTCCAGAATAGTATCTATCTTTTTCAGACCTACACGAATACCCTCTATGGATACCATATGTCTTAAAAACATAACTTCCTTAAGCCAGAACTCATATTTGCTCAGTTTGGCATATAATTTCCTTTCTTAGAGGATTTCCAAAACTTTTCTAAGATGTTCATTATGTTCGATTTCAGTTTTTGAGTAAAATAGAATGTCGTTGATAGATACAACAATGAATTGATCAAGGAAGAGTTGGAACACTTGCTTCATTAAATCCATGATGGCGGCAGGAGCATTGGGCTATCCAAAAAACATTACAAGGAACTCACAATGACCATAAAGAGTCTTAAATGCGATTTTAGACACATCTATCTCCTTCACCTTTAATTGATAAACTTGGACCTTAAATGAATTTTTGGAAAATATTGTTACACCTCCAAATTGATCAAATAGATCATTGATTCTAGGTAGATGATGTTTATTCTTAACAGTCAATTTATTTAACTAGCGATAATCAATGAATAGCCTAAGGGATCCATATTTCTTCTTGAAAAACAAGACTAAAGCTCTCCGCGGAGAAACAACAGACCTAATAAACCTATGATTCAACAGCTCCTACAGTTGAACTTTCAATTCTTTAAGCTCTTTAAGTGCTATGTGGTAAGGAGCAATGGGCACTAGAACAATTTCTAGTAACAACTCAATTTTTAATTCTACCTTATGATCTAGAGTTAACCTTGTTAGCTCCTCGGGAAATACATTTGGGAATTCTCTAACTGTTCGAATACTATCTATAACAAAGCTATTTGCATTCACATCCATTACATAGGTTAAATAAGCCCTGCACCCTTTTTGAACTAATTTTTTGGTGACCATAGTAGAGATTTCATTCGATAGATAATTCTGTCGCTTCCCAACCATAATGATCTCACAAGCCTTATTCGTTTTCAAGGTTACTCTCTTAGAGGCACAGTCTAAGCTAACTTGGTGTTCTACTAACCAATCCATTCTCAGAATTAAATCAAACTCCCTAAAAGGTAATTTCATGAGATCAGCCAGAAACACTACACATTTAAACTCTAATGGCATCTTCTATAGATTTTATTTACAACAACCACCTGTCTTAAAAGGCTAACTACAATAACATTAGTAGTGGTTTTCTTTACCCCCAATATTTAATTTATTAGACATATTACAAGCAACATACAAATGGATAGATCCTATGTCTATTAAGGCAAAGTATGAGACAAAATGAATGGTGAAAATACATGTGATAACATCGGATGCATCTTTATTCTTATGACCTTTAATAGCATAAAAAAAGGTAGATTATCTAGCCTCAGTTTGGTTCGTACTAGTTGCTACGGTATTTATGACCCTATTCTGACCTTGGCTATTAGGATGTAATTGACCCACTCTTTGATTTTAGGCTGGAGCATACACTTACCTGTTTCGATGATGAAAATTTTTTACTATATGCTCCATCGACTGACACTTCAAAAAAACACCTAATTTCTTCCAACACTTACACGATTTGTTCTTACTAAAATATGTATAATTGTAAATCCTATATCCAAAATTAGCTACAATGACCTTTTACTGTGGTCTACCCTCTTTGGCTGATTTTATAGGACAAGAATTCAAACCAGTAGAACCAAAATCTCTCTTGATCGAAACCTTACTTTTCTCCCGTTTTTCGCGTTCCACTTGTTTGATCTCCTCCACAATTTTGATTTTCTCAACTAATGTTTCAAACACCCTTTTTTGGTGTGGAGCAACCTAAATTTTGATGTTGAAACACATCCCATTTTCAGTCCTCATGCATTTATTCCGCTCCGTGGCGACCATACATTAAGCATAACAACTGAGTCTAAAAAATTCAGCTTCATATTCTACCACAGTCCTATCTCCTTTTTTCAACTTGATAAACTCGAGTCTATGGGATTCTACATATCTAGTGTCCACATATTTCTTTTAAAAGGCATCTTGAAGATATTCTCAGGTCAAACATTCAGCTTTGGTATTCCTTACAACAAACTGCCACCAACGATAGGCTTCATCTCTTAACAAGGACACAATGACCTTCGATTTTTGTTCTAAAGTACAATCTAGATCCTCCAGAATCCTTTCCATTGACTCCATCCAGTACTTATCCATGGTAGAGGTCGTTCTAACAACACCCCTAAATATTTCAGCCCTATTCGACCGGAGCCTCTTTGTAACAGATTCATGGCTCCTTGATCCGATTTGGGCTCCAAGAACCCTTTACAGAACTCTCAACATCACCTGCAACACTGCATCATCTTCGTTCTCGTAACCTACACCACCATTGGCGGTAAAATTCTCTACGTACTCCTCCTCAAGGATTAGGTTTTTTCCCTGTATATTGGGCGGCTCAACAAATGCAACTCTACATGGCCTACCCCTACCACATCTACCTTAGGTATTCATAATGATCTCATGGAAATTTAGAGTCTAAAGTTTATTTGCAGTTTTTACATAAAAGTTCAAGTATTAACTATTTGTCATAAGTGTTTACAGTTTGAATATTATAGCTTATCTAAAGTTCCAAAAGTAACGGTAACTAAATTAGGACCGACATCGGAGTCTCAAATTTTAATTTCTTTAAATAAAAGTATTTTTCAAAAGATTGTGGCATAGTTTTTTTTCCAAAATACTTATTTTCAATGCATGCATGCAGACTCATTTAAATTTCCACAATTCGAGTTTTGTAAACCTAACTCTAATACCACCTAATGTAACCCCCCAAAATCAACCTAGATGTTAAGATCGAATTCAGAAGATTACATTGGCTACTGAAATAGCCTAGTAACAATCAGAGTTTAGAAAATAGTTGTATAGAACATTTATTTATTTTTAAAGAAAACTTAATGTGTTATCTTTATTTTACTAAAAGATATAGTTTTTCTGAAAATGATGAAATTTAGAGTTTATTTAACAAAGGTCGATTTCCAATTATTATATGTTTTTCAAAACGCATTTACATAACAATGCAGCGGGAAAAGTGATATTTAACCTAAGTTTAATGGAAACAATATTATGTATGATTAATTAATAATTCATATTTTAAAAACCTAAATCAAAATAAAATGTCATGTATGCCGAGTAAACCCAAAACCTAAGTCTCATACCACAGTTTAAATAAAATAATACAGTTTTTGAATAGCAGAAATTACGAATAATGAATCTAAAATAATTTTATAAAAAAATAGTTTGTGTTGAGTTCTCCAGAAGTTAGTTCGAGTCCTAACCTAGTGGATTATCTGTAAAGATGAAAATAAAATGGGGAGTAAGCTTAAGAAGCTTAATATGAGTCCAATCACAAGAAAAAAACGGTGCAAAACAGTAGATAAAACATGAGAAGTAACAATTCTTTAGAACAATCATATTCATATAGTAAGTCAAAGTAACAATTTTATAAATCAATGCATCACTACAAATTTTTGTATGTGCATTTTTTATGAATGGCGATGCAATATCAGAATATCAAAAGACTCCGCTACACACCTCACTGGGAGTTTCTTTAAACTTAATTATCATTATACACCAGGTTGTAGATTAACCACCACCACTTTGCAGATAAAAACTACCACTAGGTTGTGGGTGCACAACATATTTACAGATAAAAACTACCACTGGACTGTGGATGCACAACATATTTACAAATAAACTGCCACACTTTTTTCGTACATATTGTCCCACCCCATTCAGTGCAATGTCATACTTTTTAATAGAACAATTCAACACTAGAAGTAGACATGCTTATCATGTATTCGATATGACGGTAACAATAATAATACTAACAATTCATCAGTATCAATTTAACAGAAGACATGTAATATTCACTTATCATGTGATGTAACAATAGCACTTGAGTTATAAAATCACAGATTTCAGAAATAACACAATATTAGGGACTTGAGCAAATAAAAACTTTAAAAACAATTCAATGAATATACAGGGGCTAAAGTGAACATATCATAATTTTTTAGGAAAACTATAACTGTCGTGTGGTCAGGCCATGTGGAAGGGCTGTGGTTGTGCGGTTCACAAACTAGCCTAGGGTTTGCAAGAGTATATGGCCATGTGGTCCACATGTCCGTTCGGGAGATTGTGTGGCCCTAATCCTATACAAGGTCACTACCGATTCACTTGGGAAAAGACATGCATTTCATCGGGGCCCAGTTAATGTTCCTTATGCTTAGTTCTGGTCCAACACACTTATATTCGATCCTTCAACGATAAATAAATGCAATTAACGATTTATGTCAAGATTGACAAGATTATCCAAAGACTTGGGAAAAAAACTATAAAAGATTTGATTAGTCGAACGAAAAAGGTACGTGGAATAGTGATGTTATGGAATTACGAGTTCTACTGATTGAAACGAATGCACTTACTGACCTTTGATGAAAATAAAAATGCTATTAATGACAATTTCAACGACCGGTAGAGAAACGAGTGAACGGGGAATGATTCGATTCAGAAAAGCAAAAATAATCGACAATAATAGAATGAAAATACAATGTAAAGTAAAGGAAAAGAAAAGAGAAATAGAAGAAATAGAGAGAGCTAAGCAAAATTCTAATAGGAATTGAAAAGAAAACAATGTGTCAAGTCTAATTAGGAAAAGATGGGCTAAATACCTTGGGTTTGGAAACCCTAAGGGCGACATAGTAATTTCCTCAAAGCTGCCGAAAATAAAAAAAATTGCATTTAAGAAAGGTGTGGCTCAAAAGGGAGAAGCTTAGCACTTAACCATTAAGCATAAAGCCTATTTCTTGTTTAATCTTCATCCTTGACCAATTTCATATTATGTGGTTTTTACTCTAGGTTGCCAAAAAAAAAAAAAAAAGAAATGGCAGGAAGAAAGCTCAAACTTGGGTCTCTATAAAAGAAAATGACACTTAACCATTTAGCTTAACACATTTCTTTATTTAACCATTTCAATTAACCCCTATATTTTGGGCGTGACAATATATCAAAAGTAAATATTATGTAAAATATCATGTTTAATTCAAAAATAATTTCTCGAACGCAAAATAAAAAAAATTAATTGTGAATTTGAAAACACTTTTTGACTTCAAAGAAAACATATTTGACTCAAACACATTTTTGAAAAAAACAAAGCCTAAGTGGAATTTGCTGTCAAAGTCGCCGATCCTAAAGACGAAAAAAAAAAAAAAAAAGGGAAGACTGCTAGAGTAGCGTTGAAGATTTTAGGCGACAAAGGAGCAATACACAGTGAAAGACTTTAGGTTCATCCCACATTCCTTTGATTTTGATGTTGTTTGAGTATCCTCATCTTTAGTATAAAGAGTTTGACTGTTTAATTTTTTTTATGTAATTTCAGTTTAAATAATATTCAATTTCATAACATCATTTTCTGGGTTTACAAATGATTTAAAAGACCTCCAAATTGTTACTAGGTGGCAGTGATTGAGTCATTTTTTTCAACAAGGGTGAAGCCCCACTAATCCACCTTTCTACAATTTGCATTGAGATTTTTAGAAACAAAATCAAGACTTTTTTTTTTTTTGTCTTATTTCTAGAAGCTAATAAACTCTACTTCCTTTCCTACGTCAGATTCCGCGTTTAATTTTCTCTTCTTGTGTTCTTCGTTTTGGATCCCTCTCCTTCAACGGTTTACATAATGTATGTTTGACATTGTCAACCACACGGGAATAATAACATTCACCCAATAAAATCAGAAACTTTTAGGTTAGAATTAAATTATATTTTTTTATGATACTAAAATTATAATTTTATTATTTTAATAATTTATAATTTTAAAGAATTAAAATAATTTTTATTATTTGAGGTGATTAAAGTATAATTTTATCATTATTAGTTTAAAATTTTATAAAATATAAATGAGTTAAAAGAATTTTTTCATCTTAGGGAGATCGACCCTGCCAACCCCTTTTACTTTGCTTCTGCATCCATGATATAAGTTAAAGAAACTATTTTATACAAAAAAATAATTTCTTTTCAAATTT
Organism: Gossypium arboreum; assembly: GCF_025698485.1. Classification (NCBI taxonomy): domain Eukaryota; kingdom Viridiplantae; phylum Streptophyta; class Magnoliopsida; order Malvales; family Malvaceae; genus Gossypium; species Gossypium arboreum. The sequence continues at coordinate 13,441,591 of NC_069081.1, forward strand.
ATTTAATAATAATTATTAGTAAAATGATAAAAAACTTATTTCATATATATTTGATCTTTTATAAGCATAAATAAAATAACATCCGATTAACTGGTGAGATTAATTTATAATAAATATAGATGAAATTTATCTTATTTGTCAAACATAACATGTGGTATTATATTCTTATTTTAGATTTTTAGATATTTAATAATCAATGTCGTATTTATATTTAATCCTCTTCCATGTTAAATTTTAACTCAAGAATCGAGACTTTACAACTTTTAATGTGTAACTCAAGTGTTTCGTTTCAATTTTTTTTATCGCAATTCTGTAAATTTCCATTAATAATCAAAATTATATAAAATAATTCTCATCTATAAAGTTTTTCTCCTTACCAAAAGTTAATAAACCAAACATAAACCCTTTTAGAGTTTGCAAATACAATATATAATTACAAATATATATTCAAACAATTATAAAGTAGAATTAAATTAATACTAAATATAAACGGGTCAAGAATCAGAATAAATCAACTTAACAGAGTAAAATCCACACATAACAACAATAACAACATATAATGAAATTTGAAATAGTTGACAAAGGTAGAGGCCCTAGACTTTTAAGACTGGATGTGAGTCTCACTCTCCATAATTATAATATGTGACTCATCATGCGTGTATGACATGTGTGGATTTTATTTTATTTTATTTTTAATTTGATTCGATTTTATCTAATTTTATCTATTGTGCATTATACTAATTAAATTCTACATGTGAAATTTGATTTAAAAAAATTCAATAACCTTAAAATGAAATATTCTAAATTATAACATTTCGCATAAAAGCATATAGTGTGGTCAATAAAATCGGATGGTTAAGGAATTTAAATTTATGCGACCACATTTGTAAATATATTATTAATATTTGTTCTTATTTTAATTATTTTTTCATATTATATTTATAAAATATTAGTAATATGATCAAAGGCCTTGATTTTATGCATATATAATTAAGCCAACAAGAAAGAAACCGTGTTTTGAAATTTCTTGTATTTCAGCTTTAATTTATTTTTTTAAAAGGACAGCACTTTCTTACTTTTGCTACTATTGCTATATTTTTTAATAATGTTTTTTTCCTCTTACCCTATAATTAAATTGTCACTTCAATATCCTTTTTTTTACCAGGTTGATGTCTGTATTTTCATTACGTAATCCACGTTACTTCCAAATCACATTTTCATTAAGAAAATACATTGCCATGTGTCAAGAAAAGGAAAAAATCACTTAAAAATATTAAAATATAAAATCCAAAAATCATTAAAAATCTAAAAAAACTCAAAAAATCTTAAAACTTAAAAATTATTAAAAACTTTAAAATATCATAATATATTTTTGAAAATTATAAAAATTAAGATTACAAGTATGCAAAACATTAAAAAAATTCGTAAAATTTTTTAAAAATTATTGGAACTTAGTCTTCTATTTTTTTTAGAAATTTTAAGATTATTATGATTTTTTTAGAATTTTATGGTATTTTTACTAAAAAAACTCTAAATTTAAAATAAAAAATACCTTAAAATTCTTTAAATTTCATAAAATTATAAGATTTTTAAAACCCAAAATTCCAAAAAATCAATTTTTAAAATTTTATGAATTTTTAATTTTTTGATGTTGCATACTTCTAATTTTAAATTTCTTTCATGGTTTTCAAAAATAGATTATGATTTTTTAGTTTTTATAAATTTCTAGGTTTTAAGATTTTTTGGTTTGTTTTTGGATTTTTAATAATTTTTATTTTATTTTTATAATTTTAAACATTTTAAAGTGATTTTTCCTTTTCCTTGACATGTGGTAGCATGTCATTGATTTAATTCTTTTAAAGAAAATTTGGGTTGAGGTAAAAGATTACAGAATGAGAATACAAGGATAAAATTGATAACAAAATAAAATACAAGGGTCAAACTGATAAAAATTATAATACCAAAATATAATTCAACTATAATAAATGAAGCAAAAATGGTATTAAGCCTTATACATATTATAGTCATTGCAATTTGTTTTTCAAGTTTGAATAGAATTATTTAATTTCCAAGACTGCTGTTAAAATATATCTAATAAAAATATAGGTAATCTCTTTCAATATATATATATATATATATATATATATATATAGTTAATAGATTTATTTGTATTATACTCTCAATAAAATTTTAATATTATTTTAAAAACTTTAATATATAATGTTTGGTATACATGAGAATGTATTAATTAAAATCTCTAAAAGTTACATGATCATATTTACTTTCCTAAGAATATAATGATAATTTACAATTTATTCTTATTAAATAAAAATAATATTCGTGTATTTAATTTTGATAATCAACTCTTTTTTCTTTAACTAATATTTGAATTAAATACTTAATAATAAATTTTAATTGATATTTTAAAAAATTAATTTATAATTTTAATTAAAAGCAAAATTGTTTCAAATTTTTCTTACATATATTTTGTAAATATATTAATGCACATATAAAATCATGTATATATAAAATTTGTTTTGGTATAAATTTAAAATATATATATATACATAGTCTATATCTTTATAATTATATTTTAAAGAATTAAATCAAATTTTTATCATTTTTCGGAGGCTAAAATGTAATTTTATTATTACAAATTTAAAATTTTAAGGTGTCTAACTAGAAATTTTTCATTTTAAAGAGAACTAAGGCATCTGCCAACCCCTAGATTCGCCACTGCCCATCATCATAAGTAGAAAACGACTACAAAACTATACTTCTTATAAAATAATTTATATCATACCATCTCAACCAAAGCTTCATTAATTTTTATATAAACTATAATAAACATAAATTTTTACCTCATATTATAAATGTAGTATAATTAATTTTTATTTAAATATCTATCAAAATTAATTGTTAATACCAGCTTAGTTTATAAAATCAATAAAGCTAATAAAAAATTGACTAACAACACTTTTAAGGTCTTCTTATAAACATATTTTCTATTTAAAAGATTACAAAAAGTATCTATCATTTAATGAATATCACAATCTATGTCCATGAAAATTAACTAAAACAAATTAAAACCCCACATAAAATAATTTTTTGAAAGTGACAGACAATCAAGATTTAAATTTTTCTGAAAATTTTATATATGCCAATATGATATTATTATTGTTTTTCATACTTTTTTTAAAAATTTAAAATGAAACACAAGAAGCAAATATGTGTATTTTTATATTAAGTCGTCGCAGCTGATAGCTTCAAGTCAACCCTATAGAAGTTGACGTATCTCTTTTTATTCAGTTCACATAATAAACCTACACTTCCGGAAGCTTCATGCCAACGGTTAGCATATATATATAGTTGTATGCATGTGAAAACTACTTATTTTAAATACAAATTTTTTAAAATAAGATTTAATAAATGATAAAATATATGATTTAAAATTGATTAATTATAACATATGAAATATTTATGATATTAAAATTAAATAAAATAGCTTAAATTAAAATTTAAACACGTAAATATATCATATTAAGAATACTAAATATATTACAATTTTTATCATTGTGTTGTTATCAATATTGAGTTAGTATCAAGTTGAGTTGTGATATCAACTTAATCAACAACAATATATCGAGTTGAGTTGTGACATCAACTTAATCAACAACAATATCAATATATATAATTGATGGAGGTAACAAAATATGCATAATAATAAGAAAATGTAAATATCATTTTAAAATAAAGCATTAATTCAGTGATAAAATTAAATGTTTTATTGATATAAATATTGGGGGTTCAAATCTCACTATATCTAAATGATTTTCGTAATGCCTCTATTCGAGTTAATATTTAATTGACTTGTGACATTAAATTTTTACTACGAAATTTGCTTTCGTAGGGATCAACAATGATGGTAATCACCCAATGGTTGAGGCAATTTGGAAGTTAGTTGTTCAGCTGAAAATAAAGATTTTTAGTTGGCTGGCATGGAGAGATAGAATTATGTCCAACCTGAAAACAAAGTTGTAGCATGTGCGGACTTGTAAAAGAGGAAGAAAGGAGTAAATTCAATGCTAATGCCCATGAATCAGTGTACTATAATTTAGTGAAGTCTAAGAACAGAAAGGGTTGGGGACTGCACTTTTCACTTACCTTAATCCCTCAATTCAAACAACAAAACTTTATTCTTCATCCTAACCATTCACTTTTACAAGAGAATAGTGGATAGAATAATTATCTATAATAATATTTATTAATTAAAAAAAAATTCTAATCAGAATTGACATTGAAATATTATTATAGAGATGGTATCCCAACAACAATTCCACTGCAAAATGCCGGAGAAATGAGTAGTCAAAATTCCAAGAAACCATTCTAATCTTACAAGTACCCAACACAGTAGAATTATCCGATTAATGCTCCCTATATCATACCAAATTTAGACTGCTGGATATGAAGGTCGCAGCCAGTTGTAATGCAACAAGTAACCGACGATAGCTTAAATTAGCAGACGCCTTTTCTTATCAAATTTATTAAGAATCTAAACAGGTAGAAAATAGCATATAAAAACCTTAAAGCCAGGCATGAAATCTCTATACCATTTTTCCGAGCCTGCATGTTCAGTGAAGCTACTTCCCCTTTATAATTGAAATATAACTATCAACTTAAATTTTTTACTACTTTCACATATTATTTTACCTTTTTTAAGCGTCAGAATCTAAATTTCTGATTGTGTGACGATCCTTGTATGGTAAAGTTGTGATTGTTTTGGGTTCTCCTCTAGGAAGGAGATCAACCGTAGAAATTAGACTATGGAACCATCACACAAAATTAAACAAATCTTTGTTAATATATAAATTAGTCTACAAGCAAAAGTTAAAATAATAATAATAAAAGAAGAAACTCGTCTATAATCTTTCTTACCAGATATCCATCTGTCCATCCCTAGGTTAGATATTGTTGGGTTTTTCCAAAAATAAATATTTTACTTTTACTTTTACTTTGATGTTGTTAATTCCAGTCTATATCTTGAAACTGAAGGTGGAAAAAGAATAAGAAAAAAAAAAAAAAGATTCTGAAAGTAACATCGCACGTGTGTTACGCGTCGTTTCATTGATATACACGTGTATAAACCCACACAGGGGAAGTGGGGGGAATTCAGTTATATATATATGAAGGTGGGAGCTTGTGTATGTGCTTTGTTATTATCAGTGCATCAAACATCGAAGAGAGTTCCAGTTTCTTGCTCTTGTTTTATCTCTTGGATCATCTGCTTTGTTCTAATTATTTCATTTCATTTTCTGGATAGAGTTTTGATATTTTTGAGAAACCCATTGTTTGATAAAACACTTGTTTTTAATATACATATAAAGATGGGAAGACAACCATGTTGTGAGAAAGTTGGGTTGAAGAAAGGGCCATGGACTGCTGAGGAAGATAAGAAGCTAATCAGCTTCATCCTCACCAATGGCCAATGCTGTTGGAGAGCTGTTCCTAAGCTTGCAGGTCTCTCTCCCATTCCTGTTTTCAGAAATTTATGCAATGTTTTAAAAAGCAAAAATGAAGATGTTTGATGTGTGATTGCAGGATTGTTAAGGTGTGGAAAGAGTTGCAGGTTGAGATGGACAAATTATTTAAGACCAGACCTGAAAAGAGGACTTTTATCTGAATATGAAGAGCAAATGGTGATTGATCTTCATGCTCAACTTGGAAATAGGTTAATTACCCCATCTTCATTTATTTTTCTACCAAAGACATTATGGTTATTATTATTATGTGGTTATGATTTTCCTTGAAAACAACTCCATCTTTCACAATCATTTCCATCCAAATCTCACATGCTTTAGAAATTGCACTTTGAATTTTATTAAATATATTTGATTTATAATTATCCAAACCTCTTTTACATGGACCTCTCTTGTGGTTGCAAAAAAGTCATCCTTCTTTGTAGTGGTCTCAAATTTCAACTCATTATTTTACTTTATATTATCACGCTTGCTGCTTTTCTTTTTTCCTTAAAGAAATTGATTTTTGACATTTTCAGATGGTCTAAGATTGCCTCTCATCTCCCTGGAAGAACTGATAATGAGATCAAGAACCATTGGAACACTCACATCAAGAAAAAGCTGAGGAAAATGGGCATTGATCCTCTCACCCACAAGCCACTATCAACTGCTGAAGAGCAGCCAAAAGAGCAAAAGAAGCAAGTTCCAAAAGTTGACAAATCCATACAGCCTGAAACATCCTCACAGTCCACTATAACTAAAGCAAAAGAGGAAGATACGAGAATGACAAGCTCATCATTTGACCCAATGGATATGACGACGAACAATGAAAACATTGATGGTTTTTGTACCGATGAAGTTCCATTGATTGAACCCCATGAAATCTTGATCCCTGGCCCTGCTGCACCCTCAACATCTTCTTCTTCTTCTTCTTCTTCATCATCATCTTCTTCTACTACTCATTCTCCCAACTTCCTACAACAATTTCACTACTTCCCTGCAGATTTTGAATGGCCTTCAGATAACAACACCAACAAGACCGATAGCAACAATTTGAGCTTGTGGGATACTGATGATTTCAGCGGTTGGGATTTGCTGATCAATGATGATGATAATCATACAAAGCTAGCTCTTGATTCATTATCATCTCCTCTATTTCAGTGCCTAAGAATGGGCTTTGATCAAGATTCTCAGACATATCCACTTTTATGATTTTTGTTTTCACTTTGATTTTTATCATGTGTTTTCTTTATTTCTTAGTTTCTCCTTTTATTTTTAATGTTTTCATAAAATATAATTTTTTTAAGTTGGCATAATAGTTAAAGTGTTCGTAACTCCAAATGTGACTTAAATTTGAGTCGCGCTATTCATATTATTGTTAGAGTTTTACTCTCCTTTTAGAATTCACCAAAAACAAATATATATATTTCTTGTTTTCCTATTGTATATGGTAAGTTGAAAGACGAATTCAAAGAATTTTGAGTTAAATTTAATATATTAAAAAGTGTTACAAATAAATGTGAATGTCCATATTCTAACCCCTTTATTTATAAGGTAACTCATTCATTATGCAAGTTGTTTAATGTGTTAATGAAGCACTTAAATAAGCTACATTTATTTATTGCATTGAATTTCAATTTACTTATAAATAGTACTCATTCGTAAATGAAAAAGAGATAAAGAGAAAATTATCTGTTACTTTAAGTATTTTTTATTTGATTATTTTATAATACGTTATCAACACGAGCTTCTACGAGTTCATAGTGAAGTTCACGTCATTTTGACTTTATATAATTTGCTTGTATAACTCCCGTTAAACTATATACGATATAACGTATTTTCATAATTCTTTTATTTTATTTTTAGATAAAATATTTGCTTTGGGTAACATTTTCACATTTATTTTTACAACTAAAATCTAATAACGATAATTATATATACATTTTTATTAAAATAAATTTCAATTAATTTAATTTGTGTTAAGTTATTATTATGACTACTCCTCTCTATGCCAATATTTGACATACATATTATTATTTAGCAAATTTGGTATACATGTAACTTTATTTTACAATTGAGAATGCTTATTATTTTACTAATATTTTTTATTTTGATTTAAGTGATTATAATGTCAAATCTTGCCAAACTTGAATTTGCGGCTTTAGACATCTCAAGCAAGAATTATTTATCATGGGTGTTAGATGCTGAAATTCACCTAGATGCTAAAGGTATAGGAAATACTATATTAGCATATGAAGAAGCATCTAATCAAGACAAGGCAAAAGAAATGATTTTCATCCGTCATCATCTACCCAAAGGATTAAAAGTGAAATATCTCACTGTAAAAGACCCTCTTGAGTTGTGGAAAAATTTAAAAGAACGATTTAACCATCAGAAAATGGTGATACTCTCTAAAGCTCGTTATGATTGGATGCACTTACGGTTGCAAGATTTTAAGACTGTAAGTGAATACAATTCAGAACTTTTCAAAATTAGTTCTCAACTAAAATTACGTGGAGAAAACATAACTGATGAGGACTTGTTAGAGAAAACATTTTCAACCTTTCATGCTACTAATGTGCTCCTATAGCAGCAATACTGTAAAAAAGGTTTTAAAAGGTATTCTGAATTGATTTCATGCCTTTTGGTGGCTGAACAAAATAATGAGCTATTGATGAAAAATCATGGAATTCGTCCCACTGGTTATCCATCATTCCCTGAAGTGAATGTAGCAGTACACAATAATTATGAAAATAGAAAATATAGAGGTCGTGGCTGTGGTCGTGGACGTAGTGGAGGACGTGGTCGAGGATGTATTAGTAATCGTTATCATGGTGGTCATAACACTAATACTTCTAACCACCAGAAAAATAATAACAATCAAAGACAAGAAAGAAGTGGTCAAAATAATCCTTCAAAGATTGTTGAAAACATATGCTACCGATGTGGTATGAAGGGGCATTGGTCACGTACCTATCGTACATCTGAGTATTTAGTGCAACTTTATCAAGCATCCATTAAAAAGAAGGGAAAGCATATGGAGACAAATTTTATATCCCAAAATGATGAAATTGAGGCAAAAGATTAAGATAGTCACTATAATACTAAAACTGACCATGCCTACGAGGGTGATAAATTTAATGACCTTAATAATATAACTCACCTAGATGTGGCAGATTTTTTTGAGAATCATTAAAAAAATTGATGTTATTTTGACATTTTTATGTTGTTTTAAGTATTTTTATTTTCTTGCATAAAGAATAATAATTTTTATATTTAATAAATATTAATTTGCAATGTTTCTCATATTATATTTTGTTTTTTTACGAAGAATATGAATATTCAACAAAATTTCGATGGACCCAAAATCAATGGAGACATGTGTCTTGCAGATAGTGCTACAACACATACGATACTCAAAGATAAAAAATATTTTTCTCATTTGACAATAAGTAATGCCCATGTTAATACAATTTTAGGTAGTTCAAAACTTATTGAAGGCTCTGGAAGAACTATTGTAATATTACCTAAAGGTATAAAATTTGTCATTAATGATGCTTTATATTCCACTAAGTCTCAAAGAAATTTATTGAGTTTTAAAGATATTCGTCTTAATGGATATCATATTGAGACTATGAATGAGAAAAATATTGAATATTTATATATTACAAATGTTGAATGTGGAAATAAATATGTTTTGGAAAGGCTACCTGTTTTTTCATCAGATTTATATTTTACACATATTAGTGCAATTGAGTCACATGTTACTACAAACTAGAAGTTTGTAGAGCCACATACTTTTACTATTTGGCATGACCAATTAGGCCACCCTGGATCTATTATGATGCGAAGAATCATCAAGAATTCAATTGGACACCCATTAAAGAACCAAAAAATCCTTGATTATCTTGTGTCGCTTGTTCTCAAGGAAAATTGATTATTAGCCATCACCAGCTAAAGTTGGGATTGAATCTCCCGTATTTCTGGAACTTATTCAAGGTGATATATGTGGGTCCATTCATCCACCATGTGGACCATTCAAATATTTTATGGTATTAATAGATGCATCTAGTAGGTGATCACATGTGTCTTTATTATCGACTAGCAACCTGACATTTGCGAGACTACTCGCACAAATAATTTGATTAAGAGCACAATTTCTAGATTATGCAATCAAAACTATTCATCTTGATAATGCTGGTGAGTTTACATCCCAAGCTTTTAATGATTATTGTATGTTAATTGGGATAAAAGTTGAACATCATGCGGCTCATGTTCACACACAGAATGATTTAGTTGAATAGTTTATCAAACGCCTCCAACTAATAGCTCGACTATTGCTTATGAGAACAAAACTCCCTGTTACAGCTTGAGGATATGCTATTTTGCATGCAGCAGTGTAATACCCCTATACCCGATCCAAATGTACAGATCCGGTATAGGGGTGTTACATTTATTGGTATCAGAGCTTAGATTTTCTGATTTCTGGGTAAAGAACGAGTCTAGAAGTACATGTCATATAGAATATATCGATGTGATGAGATGTGATATTAATATTAGAAGTATTGATAAGTTAGAAAATATGAATTGTTACTGATAAGGAAATAATTTTGAATTAGTTAGTAATGACTCAAGAGGGAAATAGATAAATACTGAAATTTGATAAAAACTTATTGTTGTCATAGATATTGGAAGAAATGGCAGTAAATTTGATATTGCCTGATGAGATAACAACTTCAGCGCAGAGGGTGGAAGTTGATAGGATGATGAGAAAAGTGCAAGATTATATAGTGAAATCAGAAGAAGACATTGTTCAACATCTTATTACTAGAAATCGAAAGATGCAAGAAGTGTTATGGAATGGTCATGAATTGATTAGAAAGAATAAGGTGCAATACCTGACCCTTAAAGGAACATTAATAGAACGAGATTATCAAATGATTTTAGATCAACTTTGGAAGACATTGCTACCGCAAACTTATTGGAATATAGTTATATGCAACGTGAAGTTTATAATCTCTGAGGGAGTAAGGAAAATAGTGAGACAAATAGTAGGTTTACGAAAGTTGAATTGGAAACAAAGTGTCTTTGACATGCCATGGATGGAAAAATTTGTTAGGAAATTACCAATAGAATTTTTAGATTCAATACCCGTTATAAAGATGGAAGAGGAAGAAGATCCTAAGGAATTTCCAAATTGGATCGTAGAAGATAAATTTGAAGAGAATTGCGAACCTAATATAGAGAATTTTCCGGGGAAAGATACAGAATCAGAGATGGAAGAAGATGTAGAAATGGATTTAAGTGGTTAAAAGTAAAAGTTAGGGACTAGTGAATATGAAGGAAAAGGAGTATATATGTATATATAGTTGTACATGTATAGAATGAGAACTTAGAAAGCTAGAGCCTTTGAATGAAAAGTTTGGTATGTTAATATAAGGTTAGTCTTTTGGAAATAAAAGAGATAATAGAAATATGAGAAGTAGAATAGAATAATAATATTTTCCAATTATGAAGATCGAAAATGAATTTTTTTAAGAAAGAAGTATAGAAAGAAATAAAGATTTTAGTTAAATAAATAATCAATATTAATAAGAGAATAAGAGAAAATAGAGGTTTTTGAATGAAAAGAATATAATAAGTCTAAGAGATTGATGGTATATAACATTATAGTATACTAATAGAGATAAGTTATAGTTAAGAATCATAGTATTTTGGTTAAAAAAAGTGAAAATTATCAACGATATATTTTTAAGGTATAGATTCTAGTGAGAAGATGAATTGGAGATTTTCTTGAAAAAGTACGAAAAGAAGAAAAGAGAAAATAATTAGGTAAAAGAGTTATGATAAGTTCAATTTTATCACGTTCAACTAAGCAAAGAAACTTGAGAATCTGTACTTGTTTACAAACAAGAAGAGCAAGATAAAATAGGATCTCACGGTATTACCAAGGCAAGTATTAAAGGTTTAAGGAAAAGAACTATTTGACCCTGTGATAAATGCGAAAAATCTCATTAAGGTGAATAATGGATGTTTTCTGGAAGATGTTATAAATATGGCTATAAGAGACATAGAATAAAGGATCGTTCAAAATTATTGAGAAAACCAAGGAATAGTCTGTAATGGGTATTAATAAGAGGATAAATTGAATTTTAAAATATATATATATATAGTTGAATAGTAACAAGAGAACGTATTATTCGGGAAAGAAGAAGAGATGAAGTGATATTAATGTTTGACAATAGAAAAAGGTTTATAAGGAGAAGAAATAGTGAAAAGTTAGAGGATCTAGAAAAAATTTTAAGATCTAATGGTGAATGAGTATAAAAGAAAATAAGTTACAAAGTCTGTGAATAGATAAGCATGTGTTTGTAGTAAAATAATTTAAAGTTATGAATAAGTAAATGTTATTTAGTTTCAGTATAGAGATCTAAAAGACTAATTCTTAGAGATAAGAATGAAAAGATACATTAAGAATAAAAGGAGTGTTCTTTAGAAATTTAAAATTATGGAATAATAATAAGATTTATGATATGAGTAAGAAGTGAAGAAATTTGTAGGCTACTAACAGTTTAATATAGAGATTTGAAAGACAAATAGAAATTTCAGAATCATGAAAGTGATAAAGGAGAAAAGATAGAATTTAAAATTTATGATAGAAGATATGAATGAAAATATAGAGAAATACTTGTGATAAAAAATCAAAATAAATTATAGAAGATAAGAATAAAATTGACCATGAAAAATAGTGTAAGTATTTTAGAGAGCATAAAAAGGTAGCAAAATGATTTTAAGAATTAGCAAATAAAGAGTGATTTAAAGTGTGAAAAGAAGAAGAAGAAGGAATATGCAAAGTTGTAAATTGTGTAATAAAAGAGGTAAACTTTGGAAAGGATAGTTACCTCAAGGAGACTATTAGCAGCGGCCAAGCCAATAGATTTCTAAAGGTTTGGATTAAGAGTAATAACTCTGATCTATAACTGGAATAATCATTGTTTGCCTCAAAAAGAGAAAGAAAAGAATGGAAATAAAAATGAGAATATAAAAGTATAACAAAGTAGAGTTTAAAAAAATGTTAAAAAGAATAGTGTCGTGATTTGTATGAGATAGTTGTGATCAGAATAATAATAAAAATAAATGAAAAGAAAGAATAGAGAATGAATATAAATGATAAGCTAGGTAAAGCTAGGTAAATATATGCAGAAAGGAACTATAGAATTATAAAGATGATTTTAGGAATATTAAATGAAGAAAAGACTTTTGGTTAAGTGGAAAGAAAAGAAATAAGAAATCAATTGAGTAAAAAGGAAATATAGGATTATAAGAATAACTCCAAAGATAATCTACTAAAGGTTTTTGATTCTTATGGAAAGAATTTTTGCATTTATAATGATGCTCCTTGAACTGTTTTAGTTGTGTTTTAATGCAAGACTGGAAGTGATTGCTTATGTATTTCGTCAACCAAAAATGCATGAACACAATTATTTGACACACAATTTAGAACTAGCTGTTATGGTTTTTGCTCTAAAGACTTGAATACAGTATTTGTATAGGGAAAATATTATATTCATACCGATCATAAGAGTTTCAAATATTTTCTATCTAAAAAAAAAAAGTTGAATTTAAGATAGCGTTGTTAGATAGAGCTTTTGAAAAAAAAATTTGATTGTGTTATTGATTATTACACTGATAAAGCTAATGTTATAGCTCATGCATTAAGTAAGAAAACAACAATTGAATTGCGAACAATGTTTACTCAACTTAGTATCAATGATAATGAAAATTTATTGGTTGAATTAAAAATCAAATCGGTGATGTTGAACACATTAAGTCAGCGCAATTAAAAGATGGCAAATTGGTGAAGTAAAAGAGGGTTCCTTTAGTGAGAGTATTATGGAAAAGTCATAATGTGAGGAAGCAACTTGGGAATCGGAAGAAACAATGAGAGTTCAATATCCTCATCTCTTCTCAGGTAAATTTCGAGGACAAAATTTATTAAGGGGGAGAAATGTAATGACCCAAAGTTCATGGGCATCGAAAAAAGTATATTATCGGGCCTCCGTCTTTGTAAACCGAATTCATAAATATTTATTAGAAGTAATTATAAGTCTAGGGGTGTGTTTAAATTAGGTTTTGATTAAGTGAATTTAGCTTAATTAAGAGAAATTAGGAAAAAGGATTAAATTAAATAAGGTGTGAAAGGCTAATTATAGATTAAAAGAAAATAAGAGGGACTAAATAGGCAATTAAGCCTATTCCATTAAATGGGTGGCAAACACTTATAAAAACCTAATTTATATTTTTTAATTAAATATTATTTAACTATAATATATATTATTATATTATAATATTGTAATTTATATTAATTATAAATAAGATATTATATTATGAAAGAAATAAATTTATGCCAAATGTATGGTGATGATAATGTATATGTGTAAAATACATATTAATACACTTATAATTTATTTATATATTTCTTAAATAATAAGTAAAAGATATTATTATTATTATTATTATTATTATTATTATTATTACAAATTAAAGAAAGATAAATGTATGGTGATGATAGTATACAATTGTAATAATATATATGTATACATTTGTAATACAAATATTTATTTAAGTAATAGATATTTGTTAAAAATATATTATAATGTATAATTATAAATAGGTAAATAAGATAATGGAAATGAAAAAAGAAAGAAACAAAACAAAAAGAAACAGAGAGCAAACGAAAATAGGAAGGAAAGAAAAGGGAAAGAAGGATAAAGGGAAAATTTGAGATTTCAAGCTTGAAGTTTAATTGGTAAGTTAAATTAAGTCATTTTCTAGTAATTTTTGAGTTTTTGGAATCCTAGAGATAAATACTATTTGATTTATGTTGAAATTTTGAAACTTAGTAGATTATTAGATGTTGTTCATGTTGAATAAATTGAAGTGTTAGGGGTTAAATTGATATAATTTCAAGTTAGAAGTGAAAAAGGGATTAAATTGTAAAATAAATTATAGGTTTTGAAATGATAGGGACTAAATTGAGAGAATTTCAAAATTAGGGACTATGGTGAAATTTGAAAGTGGAAATTAGTCTAAAGTGGGATTTAAATGAAAACATGAAATTAGTTTTAAATAAAATAAAGTTAGTTTTGATTAATGGACTAAATTGAAATGTGAGCAAAGGTAGAGTATAAATTGAAATATTGAATATGAAAATTGTAGTATATTGATAAATTTTAATTGTTTCAATTTCCATAGCTAACGTTGAGTCAGAGATCTCGGTTAAGAAAGGAAAGGACCTAATTGAAGAAAAAGGAAAAGAGAAGGCTAACGAGTGAAGGAAGAATAAAATACATCATCTCAACCTTTTGTTGTAAGTACTACAAGATTTTTAAATTATCTTATTTAAATGCTTATATTACGGTATAAAATTACTTAGAATTAAAAATTAGATTATGGAATTATGAAATTTATTTAAGAAAATTATAGGTGGAAAATAAAAGAATATATGAATTTTGTAATCCAAATTACAATTATTTCCTAAGTTGTGCAAAATTAAGGATTAAATCGTAAATTTGGGAAATTTTATATTAGAAATAGAAAAGTGAAGTGCATAACACTTAGAATGAGAAACATTGATGTTGTAGTGTATTTTGGAATATTAATAAGTATTGAATTATGTTATATGTGTTATTAAAAGTAAAATATATTGCTACATGAAATTTTGTTCTAAGGACTAAATTACAAAATATATAGAAGTGATATCTGAAATACATGATAAGGATTATTAGTGAATTATGGGTGAATATTGAATTTAGAAAATTTATTACATTAAATATAGTGAAGATAAAAGTATATGGATTATTGTTATAAGGATTAAATTGTAAAGTATGTAAAAGCATTATACGAAAAGTGTAAAGGAGATGTGTGCATGATATAATTTGCCCAAGTAGACGAGATTAGACTATTAGGATATTAGTGGCATGCCATTAAGGAACCTTGTGCACTCTCTGATTATTAGCACATTAGTGCTCTCTGACTAGCACATCTGTGCTCTCTGTTCATTAGTGCATAATAATGCACCTCTGTATTTATTCTGTATATACAATGTGTTCTATAAAGTCTACTTTGGGCTAAGAATATGAAATGTTAACAAAAGTGAAATACCAATGTGTTAAGGTAAGTGTGATAACTTACAAAAAGATAAGTTAAAATTTTTTTTTATTAAAAATAGGGCATAAGTGAAGAAACTTATATGTGTACAAATATGTATTAATTGAATAAGTTTTAAAATATTTTGTTATGATTTATTTTCATATTTATTCTTGTACTGCTTACTAAGCCTTCACCGGCTTAACGCGTTTATTTTTAACGTGTAGGTACAGTTAGACTCTAAGAGGTAAAGTCGGGTTAGAAGATTTCTCATCTCATCACATCCTCAAGAGCTTCAAAAGTAGGTATCATATTTTGAATTAAAATGGCATGTACATAGGTAAACTAAATGTGGTTGATCTAAGTTGAAAATAATATGTTTAAATATTTAAATTAAACGGTATCTAGCCATAACCATTCTGGCACCAAATGTAATAGTCTTATACTGGATCTGTAACATCCCAAACCCGGCCCAGACGTTATGGCTGAATTCGACGTGCCACATTGAAATTTAAAATCCATGTTTCGTTTTTAGTGTTTTAAAAACCGACTTTTGTTAAGCTAACAAAGTGAATGGAAGCTGGGCACCAGGTAGGTATCCATAACAGAGGAGGTGAGCCATGAAGGCTACTTAAGTACCAAGCTCTTCGATTGGATCCAATCCTAGACATGCCCACAACCATTGCCACACTTGGTTATAACGAGTTGAAATTTATTTGAGTGGATATCTTTGACAAACCAATTAATCGTGATGTTGTGTTATTTGAAAACGAGTATCATTTTGAAAACGTGCCCTAAGTCTAGCCCATTTGAATTATTATCAACCAGTTTAAAGTTACTAAAATAAAATAATCCCAAAAAAGAGAAGAAAATAAAGTTAAAATGGCCTTATTACAACCCAAAAATAAATAATAAATAAGGTAAACTTAAGAAAACCAATCACTTATTTCAAAAGCCCAAAAGCTATCACTGTGGCCACTCTGAATCCCCTCCGGCTCTAAGCCCCCACATCAAGGCTCACCTGCAAGGTTAAGAAAGGGGGTGAGTTTGGAAACTCAGTGTGTAAAGTATCCCAACCAGAGCCCAAATCAGTCCAAGCTTTACTGGGCCTAAGCCCTATTCAGAATTTAGTGTTAACTGGGTCTTAGCCCATATCAATATTAATCTGGGCCATAGCCCCTTACAGTATAGAGTATATTAGGCCTAGCCCATATCAGTATCAATCTGGGTCGTAGCCCTATTACTAGTCGAGATATATTGGGCCTTGGCCATATTAACACAATTGGGCCCATTTCAATACAGTTGGCCCATAACAAAACAGCCTCATATGATTAATGCATGATAACCCCATCCACCTCGCACTTGCCTCCGTCCATCCTACACTTCCCGTGGGGAATAAATCACCCACGCCATCCCTACACTTTACAGTGTTAGCAGGATTCATGCACTAACTATAATCCGCAAGAAAGTCGCTTATATCGTAATATGTGGCACGACCACCGAGCAGGTTCTTCCTCCATAACATAACCCGGATCCCATGCAACAGATATACATGTCATGGCATACAACAAACAGAATCAAAATATCATGCATTTCAGTCAAAATTAACCCTAGGGGTATAACGGTTATTTTGCATCTAGGGGTAAAATGGTAATTTTCATACTTAGGGGTAGTTTAATAAAATTTACTATTCTAGAGTTTACATACATATTCTAACCATTAACACATTAACAGAAGCACTCACCGAGCGTTTTTACCGAATTGGGCCCGTTGGCCCACTAACTCATTTTCGGCCCATTAAGCCCAAATATACCGAAGTGCACGAAATTGCGCACTCTGCAATCATACTGCTTGCGATTGCCAAAATTAACCACCAAACCACCTCACAAGCACTCGCACGCTCGCAAGTTCACAAATGCCGGTTTTTCAGTTTTTCGGCTTTTGCCGATCTAGTCTATGAGTGGGTGTTGTTTACACACCTGTTTGCGACGAAACGCTGACGAGTTCCACACACGAACTGACTACAATCAATTACTAATACGTTAACTATGAATCTATAGCAACTTATCTGCAAAACTCGTTACCAAAAATTGACCATTAACACTTTAGGCACTAGTGTTCTTACCTTTGCCGAAATATGAACTAGATCCAGATTCAATCGTTCCAATTATCCAAGCCTTCGATCAGTTGCCTTTAATCCACACTATAGGAAAACAAATCAAATATCACCACTAAACCCATTGATTACAATCAACAGGCACCCTTTGCATATAGGAGTTTTTCGGCTTTTACCTTAATTCATGAATAACGAAAGAAAGATTCGAGCGTTTACCTATATCATTATGACACTACTCCCAATCGATTGTAGATCCAACCACCGCACAAGAAGGGAAAATACTCAACCAAGGGTTCGGCCTTTGCAGTACCTCAAAATAGTAAGATTTCGATTTTGGAAGAAAAGATACGAGGTTTGGCTTCAATGGAAATTCAGCTAACCAGTTTTGTTGAGGATTTATAAGAGAAAAGAAGAAGAAGAATATGAAGGATTTAGGTTCGGAAAAAAGATAGGATGAAAATCGACAAGAAGAGAAAGAAAACAAAAGAGGGGAAGAGATGAGAGAAGGAAAGAAAATAGAAAAGGAGAGAATTGTTCAGCTTTTGGGAAAAATAGAAAAGAATATGAGCAAAAGAAATAAGATAAGATTAGAATAAAATAAAATCCTTTTCCAATTTTAATTCCTTCCTTATCTCCTTAATTCATGGCCAAATTCAAAGTTTGAATTTAATTCAAACTCCCTACTGCTGAGCAGCAGATCCACCGCTTCACCAACTCCTCCCGGTGCTAGTAGCGTTTCAATACTCAGACGGTCCTCAAGACGCTGCTGCACAAAAAAGAAGCACCTTTTTGCGCATAACGCTGTTCAAACCTGGGACCTCCAGGTTGCCCAACACGCTGTTGGCCACTGGGACACGCATTTGTTTTCAATAATATACCATCACATTTTATCTTAAGGGTTACCTGCTGAAGTCCCGTTCATTTTAAAAATATAATATTAAAACATACCTTCGCTTGGACTCGAACCTGTACCCTTGTGAAACTCCTAGCACCCTACTGCCACTATGCCATAAGCTCTTTTTATGTTAAATTATATTCGTAACTCCTCTTAACCCTTATTCTAACGTCAATCTGCATATTAAAAAAAACACCCAAATTGCGCACGACGTGCCTTAAACCCAGGCACCTCTTCCGCCCTCCTAACATACTTGGCCACTAGGCCAGAAGCTTGCTTCTGACATGAATTAGCCTGAACAATTAATAAGGCCTACCTGCGACAGCCTTTGGTTTTTTTAAAATAAAAACCCACATTTGCGCACGCAGGGAGTCAAACCCCTACTCCCCTTCCTACTGCTTAACACGCCTAACCACTAAGCCGAACTCCTCCTCATGTCCAATTTTAGCCCAACTTATTAATAAACCTTAATGCCCAGATCCCCTAAAGAAAAAAAAATAATAATTTTTGCTAGAGTCTTGGACCGAATTTTTCCCACACTTTAAATACTTCTAAATTTATTTAAAAACTAAAATAATAATAATAATAACCATAATAATGAAAATTTCAAATACGATAATATATATATATATATTTTCCTAATAATAATAATTATAATTTCCATAAATCAATAAAAATAGATACAGTAAAATTTTCTAATAATAATTTAATTTAAACACTAAATTAACAACAATAATTTTATAAATATATTTGTATCTAATAATTATAATGATAATAATTTTCACAAAAATTAAAATATTAGCAATAACATAAATATTTTATCAATATATATATATTTTTTAAACACTAGTAATATTTAAAACTTCTCAATATTCAGGTTTTCTTCTATCCGAATCCCAGACTCAAAGTTCAACTCTTCTAGGCCCAATTTTTGGGGCGTTACAGGATCCGTACGTTTGGATCGAGTATAGGGGTGTTACAAGTAGCATTTGTACGCTTAAGGCCAACAAGTTATAATAAGGACTCCCATTACAATTGGCTTTTGGTCAAGAGCCAAACATTTTCCATCTTAGAATTTTTGGATGTGCAATATATGTTCCAATTGCTCCACTACAACTCACAAAAATGGGTCCTGAAAGGAGGTTGGAAATATATGTTGGTTATGAATCTCCTTCTATAGTTAAATATGTTGAACCATTAACTGGAGATTTATTTACTGCATGATTTATTGATTGTCATTTTGATGAAACAATATTCCCAACATTAGGGGGAGAGAAAATACAACTAGTAAAAAAAATTACATGGAATGGATCATCATTATCTCAATTAGATCTTCGCACAAGTTAATGTGAACAAGAAGTTCAAAGGATCATACATTTGCAAAACATCACCAATCAGCTACCAGATTCATTTACTGACCTAAAAAGAATTACAAAACCTCACATACCAGCTAAAAATGCTCCAATACGAATTGATATCCCAATAGGGCAAATTGTTAGTGCAAAAGAAAGTAATCCACGCCTAAAGCGTGGAAGGCCAATCGATTCCAAAGATAAAAATCATTGTAAAAGGAAAGGAGAAATTATTCAAGATGATAATATTGTGGAGGCAAGTGCCCAAGAAAAGGCCAAAGATATAACTAATCAAAAAACCCTAGAAGAGGTTCAGGTGCCTAAAAATGGTGATAACAAAGGACTCTCAATAAGTTATGTTACTTCAGGAAAAAGATGAAACTGAAAAAATATAGTTGTCGACAACAATTTTTCTTATAATGTTGCTATTGAAATAACAAAAGAAAATGAGGATCCTAAGCCTAAATCTATTGAGGAATGTAGAAATAGAAAAGATTGGCCAAAATGAAAAGACGCAATTCAAGCATAATTAAATTCACTTTTTAAACGTGAGGTTTTTGGACCTATAGTCTAAACAATTAAATATGCAAAGCCGGTAGGATATAAATGGATATTTGTGCGAAAATGAAATGAGAAAAATGAAGTCGTAACATATAAAGCACGACTTGTAGCACAAGGATTTTCACAAAGGCCCGGCATTGATTATGAAGAGACATATTCTCCTGTGGTGGATGCAATCACGTTTAGATACCTTATTAGTCTAGCAGTATGTGAAAAACTTGACATGCATCTAATGGATGTTGTTACAGCCTATTTGTATGGTACACTTGATAATAAAATTAGGTAAAAATCCCAGAAGGATTTATAATCCCTAAAGGATATAGAGTTTCCCGGGAAAAATACTCAATCAGATTAAAGAAAAGTTTATATGAATTAAAATAATCTGGATGTATGTTGTACAATCATCTTAGTGAATATTTGTTAAAGAAAGGTTATAAAAACGATCTAATCTGCCCATTTGTTTTTATAAAAAGGTCTGAATCAAAATTTGTGGTAATTGCTATTTATGTTAATAATCTAAATATTATTGGAACTCCTGAAGAGTTTCAAAATGCAGTAAATTATTAAAAGAAAGAATTTGAGATGAAAGATCTTGGAAAAACAAAGTTTTATCTTGTCTTGGAGATCGAGCATTTAAAAGATGGAATTCATGTCCATTGGTCAACTATTACGAAAAATATCTTAAAGAAATTTTATATGGATAAAGAACATCTAGGATTAGAAAACATTCCCATATAACAAGAATTTCTTCAAAAGATCAACAGCCATAGAAATTTTTTTCTGAGAACGGATAAATACATAGAACATCTCAGAAGAAATTGTTAAATCTATTCAGCCGTAACTGTCACACTCAGATATTACACATTTCAAATACCATTTCCCACAACTAGTTCTGCCTCACAAATTTCATGTTAGACCTTTCACTAAAGAAGACCAGTTTTGAATAAATTTTGATTTACACTTTTCTCGACCTTGTACCTGAGTAATTCAATTTACCAAAGTAAATTCATTCTTTAACTGAGACGGTGCATAGCTCCATCATCATAGCAACATCGTCAAAATCATCATATGACACAACTTTCTTATACATATACATATGTATATGACACAACTTTCATCATCATAGCAACATCGTCAAAATCATGTCATTCATTTCAGGCAACACAACATTCATGTTGGTTTACACCAATTTTTCAATTATCCCATTTAGACAAGTATACTTATGCATGCATCTTATGTTTTCTAGATAGCTTTACTTATCATTCATTTAATCAAATAAGTCATGCTCATGACATCACATAAGGGCCAAACAAACATGAATATTTGCATCACAATCGTAACTTTCACTTTGTGTATCATCATATACATATCATTACAATCATATAATTTAGCCCAAACAATTTAACATAGATAAGTTCATTTCGTTATAATTCTTTATCTCATAAAAATATCATTAACATTCATCAACATTCAATGTCCAATCAAGACAATGTCATTTTCATTCGTATCATGATATTATGAACCCTTACTCATACCTCTACGAATTTCCATTTATCCCATTCAACTTGTCAAGTAAGCCAAGTGCACTACATCATATGAGCATTAAGCAAATATAGATATTTATCACAACATAAACTTTCATATCACATGTTATCACATATATATATCATAAAATTTTATTCATATTTTTCTAAACCGAGACTTATCATAATCATAATTTTACTCAAATACCTTCAATCACCTTGAACATGGTCGGTGCAGCTCGGTTGGAGAGTACCTTTGTCTAAATAAGACAGTGCTCTTACGCTTCGGGAGACATCACACTATCACGGATCCGTGGCATGTATAACTAGACTTTTACACATGCTAGGTTAGTCCGAGAACCAACTAAACCATAGCTTTGATACCACTAAATATAACACCCCTTACCCATATCCAAGGCCGAAACAGGGTACGAGGCATTACCAGACTTAACCATACACATAGACGAAAATCGGGCTATAAAATTTCATTTAATTCAAAACTTTTCGAACACATGCATAAACTCATATTTAAAGAAATATAATGTGGAAAAAATGAGCACTTACACATCCATAATCATGCAATAACATGTCATTCACTTTAAACATATTTGTTTACCATCCTGTATATAATATACATTCTTACACTAACTAGAACTAGACATGCTAAATCTTACTCTCATTTTATACCATCAGAATGTAGTTACCAATTTGTCCATTAAACATCCATATTCAAGGCAACATTACTTATTTCCATTTAATTCATGATCCACTGGTCTGCATTTAACTTACCTGATGTATTACCAATCATGCATAACAAACAAAGCTAACTATATCATCACATCAAAACATAGGACATGGCATGATTAATTAAACTTACAAACCATAATGGATAAGAACCATATCTCTTGATCATATACGATGACTCAATGCAGACCGATACATATGGTCAAAGTCATAATAATAATACATATCACAAACCAACTTCCTATACATTCCACTCACTTGATATTTCTAATATTTGGATTAATTCTCCCAAAAATGATAGCTTGATAGTGTGATTTTGCCTCTGACGATCTCCAACCCCGAGCCGACCTGCCAAAACTAAAGAAGTGGAGAGGAGGGGAAAGCTTTACGCTTAGTAAGTCCATATGAAGTTTATAAGCAATTACCCAAAAAAAAATTTTTTTTAAAGTAAAACATCATAATCGTACAATTTACTCTTGTTTAGGTTAAACTGTTTTACCGAGTTACAGTTACAAATTCATTTATATCTGGAGCTATGAGACTCAAAATTAAATTTCATTAATTTTCCTTGAAACTAGACTCATATACCTTTCTCCCATAAAATTTCCATAATTTTTGGTTTAGCCAATTAATACAGTTTATTCATTAAAGTTTCCCCTATTTTTCTGTCCAATAGTTCTGACCTCTCTTCACTAAAAATTAATTTTCTCATAGTACAGAATTCTGATAATCCTCTCATCTGTCTTTATATAGAATAGACTCATCAAGGATTTTAATAATATAAATTACAACCAATAATTATTTTTATACAAAATTTAATGATTTTCTCAAATCAGAACAGGGGATCATGAAGTCATTCAGACTCTGTCTCACAACAATTTAAATATCTCATAATAGAAATTTCGATTGCATATACCGTTTCTTCTATGTGAAACTAGACTCATTGGGATTTAACCTCATATTTATTCAGCCCCTAATTCAATTTCTAAAATTTATAGTGAATTTCCAAAGTTGTACCACTGTAGTAACCCAAAACTGCCAAGGCTAAATTTACTCATTCATTACTATTATTCACCAAATCCATACAATATCATTTCATTCATAATCGTAAGAACACGTAATTATGCTTCATAAGCATAAATCCATAATCTCAATGTCATCAAGTATCAAGGACTTATTCCAAATCATGTCATTTTCATAATATTCACCAAATACTATATACATCATAGATCATCACATGTCAAGGCATCACACATAACTTTAGTGTACATACCTGTACAACTTGTAACATAACTCAAAAACATACTCACCAATGGCTTATCTCATTGGGATCATCAATGAATACTTCGCCATTTACCCGTTGAACACTCGGAATATAATCAGATACACGGAATGCATGCACAGAAGTGCCATGCCCACAGCTAGACAAACTCAATAGCCTGCGGTGTGCGCATCCATAAGTGAGCTCGGACTCAACTCAATGTGCTCGGATGTCTAGTTACATCCCACGAACTCGAACTCAACTCAACGAGTTCGGAACTCAAATATCCTAGTGACATGTCACTTGTATCCTAATCTATTCCTAAGGTTCAAACGGGATTTTCCTCGATTACATCTTTGTCGTCTTCCAAGGAATGTCGGAAACGATACTTGGTAGCATTTCATATTTATCAAGTAATTCACATAATTTTGCATACTCAACAATAACCACAAAGCATAATATTTCATAAGAATAATCATCATATCATATAGATAACGTTAAATTACTTAAAATGTCAATTATGTTACCAACATTTACACATGAACTTACATCTCATTTAATATCAAGGAAATAATATTAAATTACACATTGGATTATAAAAAAAATCATATGAACTTACCTCGTATGCAAAAATGGGCATTTTTACCGTTTTGTCTACAACCTGATATTTTTCGATTTTAGCCCGAATTTTGATTTTTCCTTGCTCTATCATTTCAAATATAGCCTAATTAGGACTCACATTATTCAAATTAACCCAAAATCATATTTTTTTCAAAATTACAATTTTGCCCCTAAACTTTGTCAAAATTACATTTTCCCCCTAGACTCGTAAATTAAACTTCATCCTATTTCCTTATATTTTATGACATGCTAATCATTTTTTCCTTTTATAGCAACATCAAATTCGCACTCTAACATGTACTTATGAACATTAGGTATTTTTACCGATTATGTCGTTTTACTCGTTTTCACGTAAAATCGCTTAGTAAAAGTTGTTTAACATAATTTCAAGCTTCATATTCTACCATAAAACATCAAAATAAACACATTTTACCTATGGGTATTTTTCCAAACATAAACCCTAGGTTAAATTATTGCTAGAATAAGCTTAACCAAGTTACTCAGATTTCAAAAATGTAAAAAACTTTAAAAACGGGGCTAGGGAGAACTTACAATCGAGCTTGGGAGTTTGAAAAAACCTTAACCATGGCTGTTGCTGGCAGAAATGGTTGAATGAAGAAGATGATAGCTAATTTGGCTTATTTCCCTTTTTAATTCTTTTAATTATTAGTTTACCAAAATACCCCTAACTTAAAAATATTTTATTACACCCATTTCATGTTTCATGTCTATTTTTGTCCAGCAATTAACCAATGGTCTAATTACCATTTAAGGACACTCAATTTAAAATTTCATAACAATTGGACACCTCTAGTATGTAGAACTCAACTTTTGCACTTTTTACGATTTAGTCCTTTTGACTAAATTAAGTGCCCGAGCGTCAAAATTTTCAAACGAAATTTTTATGAAATTATTCCGTGAAATCGTAGACCATAAAAATATAATAAAAAATAAAATTTTCATCGTCGAATTTGTGGTCCTGAAACCACTGTTTCGACTAGGCCCAAAATCAAGGTGTTACAAAGGCTGTATCAAAACGAGTGCCTGAATCAACACTGACTAAAGCTTCTCAAAGCTTGCTTGCTAATCATTAGTCCACTTGAAATGAATATTCTTACATAACAACTTTGTCAAAGGAGCTACAATCAAGGAAAACCCTTCCAAAAATCTTTGATAATACCCCGCTAGACCTAGAAAACTCTGGATCTCTAAGACACTTCCACTTAAGAATAGCCTCTATCTTTTTTGAGTCCGCACGGATACCCTCGAAAAAAACCACATGTCCTAAAAACATAACCTCCTTCAAATAGAACTCACACTTACTTAATTAGCATAGAACTTTCTCTCTCGGAGAATCTGCAAAACCACCCTAACATGCTAATCATGCTCAGCTTCGATCTTAGAGTATATCAGAATATTATTGATAAACAGTACAAAGAACTAATCTAGATTCGACTAAAACACTCTATTCATGAGATCCATGAATGCGGCTAGAGCATTAGTCAAACTGAAAGGTATAACTAGGAACTCGTAATAATCATAACGAGTCCTAAATGCAATCTTACACACATCAGATTCTTTCACTTTCAACTGATAGTACCCAGATCTCAAGCCAATCTTACAAAACATTAATGCCACTCGAAACTAATCAAACAAGTCATCGATCCTTGGCAACAAATACTTATTATTTATCGTTAGCTTTTTCAATTGTCGGTAGTCCACATACATTCTTATAGTACTATCATTCTTTTTGACAAATAACACGGTGAACCCTAAGGCGAGACATTGGGTTTTATGAATCCACTATTAAGAAGTTCTTGAAGTCGAACTTTTAGTTATTTTAGCTCATTCAATGTCATGCAATATGGTACAATGGACACCGGAGTTGTCCCAAGCAGAACCTCAATCCTAAATTCAACCTTTCGGTATAGTGATAACCTTGGCAGTTCCTCAAGAAAGACATTCGTAAAGTCCTTAATCATTCCAATTCCCTCCACAGCTGAACCAACAACATTTGTATCATGCACATAGGCCAAGTACACCTCACACCTTTTTCTAACCAGCTTTTCAGATGCCATAGTGAAATTACATTAGATAGGTAATCTCGACGCTTACCAACCATAACAATCTTCTTACCATCCACGGTCTTTAGAGTTACCCTCTTTGAAGCACAATCCAGATTGAATTGATGCTCTTCTAACCAATCTATGCCCAAAATCAGATCAAAATCTCCAAATAGTAACTCTATTAGATTAGCCAAACATACAACCCCCTGAATTTAAAGCGGACACGTCCTATGAACTTTATTTACTTGCACAGACTACCCCAACGGACTTACTACCAAGACCTCACTAGCAATTTCCTTAATATATATTCCCAACTTACAAGATACACTACTAGCAACATGCAAATGTGTGGAACCAACATCAATTAAAGCAAAGTACTGATAAGAATGAATAGTAAATGTACCTGCTATAACATCAGCTGCATCCCTGTCCTTGTGACGTCTTGTCACATATACTAGTGCAGGCTGCCTAGCCTCAATCTAATTAACACCTCGCCTTGGTGCCTTCTATCCATGACTACCACCATTACTAGCCCTAAACTGACCAGGATCCCTTGGAGGCTAAACCTGATCCTAAACCGGAGCTTGCATCAGCTCAGCTCAATGCGGACAATCCCTAATGCAAAGCTCTATGGACCCATAGTTTAAACATGCTCTTATCCTCTTCCAACACTTTCCTGAATGGCGCTTACCACAATTTATACAAATCTGATCTCGACTCAAATTCACTATTGCCTCAACCTACTGAGGCATGTCTACTCTAGCCCATTTCTTAGGTCGTGGAGCTATATAAGAAGAACCCAAATCTCCTTTATTCTGATTCTTATTTTGATTTTTTAATCCTCTCCACAACCTTAGTCTTCTCTATCAAATTTTAAAGACCCATTCCTACTATGGAGCTACCAAAACTTTCAGATCATAACCAAGTCCAGCCTCAAAACGAACACTCTTATCACAGTCAATAGCCACCAAAATTTGTCCATATCTACTCAGCCTTAAAAACTCAACCTCATACTCAACCATAGACATCTCGCCCTACTGAAGCCCGATAAACTCCAACCTACAAGCCTTGATATATCTCACCCCCACATATTTCTTCTAGAAGGAACTCTGGAAGAACTCTCAGGTCACACGTACAACCTGTGTGCTCCGCACCACAGACTACTGCCACAAACTACCACCACTAATAAATATCATTTCAAAGTAAAGATATCAAACTCTTCAACTTCTGCTCTGGGGTGTAGTCCAAATCGTCCATAATTCTCTCAGTAGCCTCTATCCAACACTTGGCCACTGTAAGGGTAATGTCAATGATACATTGAAAAACCTTAGCACTGTTAGACTGAAGTTGCTCAATCACTGACCCTTGGCCAACATATCTAGATTGGGCCCCAAAAACCCTTTACAAAACCCTAAACATAGCCTAGGACACTGTATAGTCCTTTATGCCTTGATTACCAATCTCAGTAGTTAGCATCTCAACTGTCTCACTTGTTTCCAAATTAGGCATGTTACCCAAAGAAGAGGACTCAGCTTGAGCCACTTGACAACGCTTATCGTGCCTTCGTGTGCAATGACCACGTGTATCATAAGTACTCATTATACTTATCTACAAGTTAAAAATTCTAAAGATTAGCTTAGGTTATTTTCAATCCTATGTTTAAATTTTTGGCAGAAGTAACTTATCTAAAGTAGAAAATGTTTTATTCCACAATCTCTAAAGTCCAACAATTTTACTAAAATAACTAAAGTAAAAGTAACTAGAGTAAAAAGGTTCTTACTTGGATCAAAGTCGGAGTCTCGAATTTAAGTTTCCAAAATCTTTTGTAGATTTGATGTAAATTTACCCATATTATTATTCCTGAAAATTCTTTTAAAATTTTAAAATTAAAAATTATACATGTAAATTTTTTTAACCAAAAAAAAACTCGAGTTTTGAACTTGGCTCTAATATCATGAAATTTAACACCCCAAATCTGGCCTAGACATTATGACCGGATCTTGAAGGTCACATTAACTACCTAAAACTTTGTTTATTTGCTTTCTAAACATATTTTATTCTTGTATCAGAAATTTTTGAGAAAGCTTGTCCAATTTTACTATAAAGAAAACTTGAAAGTTGTTAACTGTGTGTCTTCCAAAATGTTTGAATATATTTCAAGTCTATTAAAAGAGTCATGATATCAACTTTATATTTTTCTTTAATGACAACTCGATTTCTTAATTAAACATTTACAGCAGAAACACCCTTAACTCGTTTAATTTGAAAAATGACCATTCAAATTTAGTTTACGAAAAAACTCATCTTATATATTGTTTTAGTTTAATAAAATCAATAAAACCAACTAAAAATCCATAACGTTAATAATTTCCAAAAACCGATAAGTAGTCCCAAATAAAAAGTCCATAAATTTCAATTGTGAGTTCAAATAGATTGTCTTATACATAAATGGAAAATCTAAGGTCTCGTACACCGCCCAATCCTAAGTTGTGGGTTACTTGAGATGATAAAACAATTGGATAAGCTAAAAGCCCAGTGTACAACTGTAAACTCTAAATTATATATGGTTTTTCTAGCCATTTTTACCACCTTTTTACTTAATAATAATACTAATCCCGAGTATTTGTTAATTAATTAAGTGGGTTCTGTTTATATTCTGATGATAGGCTTGAATTTATAAAAAAATGCAAATATAAGCTTTATTGTATTAGCTTTGTGCATAATTTAAATTATTGTATGTTAATTGCTAATGTGTTATATTTTATTATGCAAGGAACCATGGAGATGATACAATATGGAGCTTATTATAATGCTGCATGAACATGAGCTATTTATTTCCTATATTGGATGACAAAACCATGCTAAATGGGTCATCAAGGTGTTACGTTAACCCAGTAAAAAATATGATACATGATGGACAAGTCTAATAAGCTTAGTGGGTCATGAAACCATCCAACAATGGGGAGTCAAGCCCAAATTCAGCACAAGCATGTTAGCTACCCAGAAATCTCTTTTAGGACAATTATTTGGAAGTCCCTACATTTAGAGAATCATTAGAAATTAGCACACAAATATTGCCCTTGAAATCATCCAAGGTATGCCTAAATTTAGCATCATTATATGCTCAAATCAAGCAACCACCTACTTCCACTATATGTGGCCAGCCAAGCAATGGAGAAAATGGAGGGATTTCAACCCTATTTTTAGTAAACTCTACCATCTAGTTCAAGTATAAATACCCACACTTATCCCCCATATCCCTCATCTAATCATTCTCTAATCATTCCTACATCCCTCATTCAACTATTTTCTCATTTCCACTTTTCATTCCCACACACAGCATTCCATTTCTCTTAGCCAGCAAAGCCTTGAGAAGATCATCTCTTGGCTGGCCACCTTGAGGAGCCATTAGCAAAAGAGCAACACAAGGAGTGTAGGGGAACTTCTTCAATTAGAGTTCACGAGATTGCTGATTCGACAGAGTTTATTCGTCTTTTACTTTGTTATTTTGATTTTAATCATGTCTGCAATGTGCTTTGTTATCTTGTCATCAACAATGGTAGCTTAAATCTGTTTAGATAGGATGATTGCATTGATTCAATGAAGTTTTTTTAAATCATGTTTATAGTGTTTTTGCCTCAAGCAATCATGTTTTCAACTAAACTTAAGTATGTATTTCTTTCATACGTGATTGGATGCATTAGAATTAACTGTGCGATCTTGACCAGATGACGACTAGTGGACGCAATAATTGGAATGTAAATGCTTAATTTAGATCCTGACTCAATTAAATTGAACGTTCATAATAACGTTAAGGAGCTCTATTATCTTGCATAGTTTTTAAGTTTATGTGATTAAACTGTTTCAAATCTGACCCTTCCTTGTTACTTCACATGAATTCTAAGAAACCCTTAATTTAATATGATCAGTAAAACGCATGTTTTACTAAGTAAAAGATTCCAAGAGGACTTAATTTGGTTTCAAAACTCATGAAAGATCGAGTTGCCATGGAATATTTTTCGAACACTATTAAACATGAGGAAAATGAATTAAGTTGAAAGATGTAATTATCCTAGCCTATTCATGCTATTGATTGTTGATTTTCTGTCTTTGCTGCTAAATTCATTTCATACATCTCATTTCATACTTCGCATTTAGGTTAAATTGCATTAGGGATCATCTTGCATTTAAACAACTTAATCATCATCACTCAAAATATTGTGTTTTTATCACAAGATTGTTAACTTTAATTTTACAATTAATTTATTAACATACACAGTCCCTGTAAAGAAGATAACTTTTTTACTTACTTATTACTTGATAATGATTGTGTACACTTGCACAAACCGAGCGTTACAGCGACCTGGCGCAAAAACAAATCGGATCTTCACATAACACATAGATGGCATATCAGAGCAGATTTTCAGTTATAGAGCATGTTTGATTATGCAATTTCATACAGAATAATCATACCCCCAAATGCTACACACCATCACCGTCCCACCCAACACACAAATTAGGGTAATTATAAACCCATCCAACCCAAACACCAAATTTGTGGTCATGTGCCACTATAAAAGTATGCAGTTGAGTTGCCATATATAATGTGAAAAATCACCAGAACAGATAAACAAATTTTGTTGTTAAATCGCCAGATTTACAAAACATAGTCTGTCAGAACTCCTCCGCACCGTATCATAACCCACCCCAATACACATGCAACATCATAACTCATATACAGATATACTTAGATTAATAATTTTCAACTATGCCCATAGAAGATTAGAGACATGCTAATGGTGAATAAAAAGTTACACGTCAGATATACAGCTTACACGACTTACCATGCTTTCAGAAAATATCCATACAACAACAATATAATAGATAATATCTATCGATCTACAAACATATCCATTTAACAAATTTAACAGTTTCACTAACCTTGAACCAATGACCCAACATATAGCTCTAACTAATAGCTCAGCATGGGCCCATACGCCCTTACCTGACATGCTTGTGTAGCCCACACTGCCAGACACACACCCATGTGGAACACACTATTAAACACGGTCGTGTTGGCGTTGACGATTCCAATTTTTCACTGTTTTACGAATTTCTAAGTTAATGCCACAGACCTAAGTATTCTTGGGATGTTGACAAAATAGAAACTGTCCAATTTCTACACACATGGCATCCATAATTAAACAAAATAGCAAGAAACATCCCCAAAATCAAACTAGACATCCAACCCTTACTCGACTAAAGAGTTCGACCATAGTATAATAATCATTCGATCCTTGCCAAAATTATACAACCAGCCCCCAACTAAAGTACTCGGTCACTTACCCAGAGAAGAAGCAATTCTTAAGGCACTTAGTTCGTCGATGTAGTGTTCATCACATAGTTTTCACCTAATAGAAAAATCATAAGAAACCAAAATTAACCACCAACTCATCTATCATCCGACAACAGAAACCTCTCGAGTAAAACCAAAACAACATATCTAATAATCTAATGGAAAACACTTACAGAACAAATTACGATTACCATACCAGATTTTCCTAACCATGCACGACCAACAACAAATCAAAAAACAACAACACTGAAACAGATGGACAAAAACAAGATAGGAAATAGAGATGGAAAATAGAAGAAAATAAAGGACGTTGATTGCTATATTAAAGAATCAAATGGAAAAAGAAGAGAAAAGAAGAGATAGAGAACTAAAAAGAAATGACATAAAAAAAATCCCAACAAAAAAGAAACAAACGTGAAAAGAAAATGGAGAAAGTGGGAAACGACAACAAATGAGGACTTTTAGGAACAATATTTCATAATTTTTAAAAATTAAATCTAATAAAATCCCATCTATCCAGATTTAGTTATTATCCTTACCAAATTACTTAGAATTTGAATTTGACTAAATTCGTAAAGTTTGGGTGGCACAACAGGGGAAATAAATAAAAAATGATTCAGTTTTGGCCACAACGGGATTCGAACGCAGGTTGCAAAGGAAAGGAGAATGCTTAAACATTGATCCAACAGACTTATTCTTTGTCAAAAAAAACCAAAAAAATTACATCAAGCTAGGTGTGACTAGCTAGATATAAGGATAAAATTAACCAAAATTCAACGAGAAGAAATCAAACACAAAACCTCCAACACACAATTAGTCACTTAACCATTGAACCATATTAATTAACTTGACACAATTAAGAAATTCAAAATTTAAGAAACTTGGGGAACTACAAATGTAGTGCGGTGATAATTAGGAAGGTTCCCCCAAACCTCAAAGATCTCAGTAATTAATCATTCTGATAGTAATTTGAAAGGGTAAATTTTGGCAAGGCCTTGTACGACCTTGGAGCGAGTATAAATTTAATGTCCTTGTCCATCTACTGTAGGTTAGGCTTAGGAAACCTCTAAAAAGCTACTTTCACCCTGCAACTGGCTGGTAAGTCATTAGTTCACCCAAAAGGTGTTCTCGAATACGTTCTAGTGAGGATTATTTAATTCATATTACTGGTTGATTTCATAGTGTTAGACTTTGAGAAAGATGTTGAGATCCCCGTCTTATTAGGGAGGTCGTTTCTAGCAACCTCTAGGGCCACTATTGTAGCGAGGTAAAAATTTTAGCTTAGCTTGGTCGCTAATTGTGGCGATTTATTGAAAAAAAGTTTAAAATTTGACGTTTGATTTTTGAAATAAACAGGGAGTCGCCACCGATCCTTTTTTCTAGGTGTGATCGGACACCTATTAGATCTCTTATTAAAACAAATAAAAGGCTAAGTTTAGGTCTACGTTAAAATCCAGAGAAAATTTAGGGTTCGGAGTCGATTACTGCGATGAGGAAGGTATTAGCACCCTCGCGACGCCCAAAATTGGTATCTTATTAAACACATGTTGTCTTGATTTTCAAAATACGAATTCAATTTGACATTTAAGTGTGATCCGATTGAAGGAAATGAGAAGTTGCAAGTTTTTTGTTTTTAGAAGGACGTCCGTTTTTAACAAGAGCCAATTAATTTCACCCAACATAGCGATGAAATCGATGACTTAATGTTAAAATCGATACATTGCCTTATTCTTAAAATTAAAATGTAAAAAGTTTTAAAATGATAGTAAAAAAATCCAAGAATATTATTGTCAAAAAATGCGAATAATGATGTGAATAATAAAATATATAAAATATAAAATATTAAAATATCAAAATATTAGAATAATAATAATTAATATTGACAAATAAAAATAAAATAGAAATAAAAAATATACATAATATATATATTAGAAATAATAATGATGTTTAAAATCAATACTATTAATAATACTACATCAATATGTACATATATAAAAAATAAATACGTGATAATATTAAAATATGTACATAATATAGTGTTAAAAATACATACATAATATAGTTAAGATATATATATAAGATAACATGTAAAAAAAAAAAATATATATATATATATATATAAATAATATAATATTAAAGATATATACATAAAATAGTATAAAATATATATATACGTAATATAGAATTTAAAATATACCTAATATATTAAAAGAATATATATAATATAATATTAAGAAATATAATAATAACAAAAAGGAGAGAGAGGAGAGGGTGGATGATTTTTACCACAAGGTCACCATCGTCCGGTCAGCTCGATCACGGCGGCCCACCAGACACTGCAAATGGGACCTCAAAAAACTGTTTGGTAAAAATGGGTAAGCTTCCTCCTTTTATTTTTTTTTACTTTCGCATAAAAGAAACAAAATAAGATTGAAAGGAAAACAATAAGTAAACAAAGAACTTAAAATGAGAATAGACAAAGAAACCTCTTTTGCTTTGATCTTTGATTAATCTTCAAAAAAAAACTAGCTTCTCAAAAAACTAGCCTTCACAATAACTCTTCTCCTTGATTACTTTAAAAAGAAACCTCTCCAAAAATCCTTTACAATAACTTTCTCGCCCAAAAACTCTCCAAAAAAAAAAATCTCCCCTCCCATAAACAAAATATGAGAAGGCTTATATAGCCATTTACAAAATATTTTTTTATTGTTTATGTCTTCATTTGTAGGTACAAGTGGTGGTGGAGCAAGTATAGTTAGTGGAGTAGGTAATGGAGCAAGTGTGGCTAGTGGATTTGGTGGTGGAGAAGGTGTGGCTAGTGGAGTTGGTGGTGGAAAAAGAGTGGCTAGTGGAGTTGGTGGTGGAAAAGGTGTGGCTAGTTGAGAAAAGTTTAAGTTGTGGGCTAGGTTTTTTATTTTGATTTGGGCTTAGGGTTTGGGCCATTGGGGTTTTGATGTAAATTGGGCTTTACGTAGTTAAGATTTTGGGTTTTGGGTTTAATTTTGGTGGGTTAGGTAAGGCTAAATTGGGTTTTGATGTAAATGGGCTAAAATTGGCCTACAACAGCTGCCCCTCTTTGCTTATTATCGTGTAACGAGAATAGAGTAAAGATATAAAGAAAGGCCAATTTTGCCCGGTCTTGCTAAGTATGGACTTCTTTGGTGCTCTTCTCATCCAGTAGTCTCTTTCCATCCATCGCATCTTGTAGCTTTGGTTCAATCCATCGCAAATTCGGAGATATGCCTTGTAGCTTCAATCTGCTCCAATGTAATTCAAGATGCTCTTCTATCGCTCGGTGAGATAAGGTTTTGGGTCTTCTCTTCGCCACTTTAGAAAGGCAAGATCGATATCCTCGATCAACTCCACTGCAACTTCAGGAGACAAAATCGTGTCTTCAATCAGCTCTAATATTGATTCTTTACTCGGCATGTGATCCCGAACTCAACTCATTTCGCAATATGAATTGACTCAGTAAAACTAGACATTAAAAACAGAAATTGAAAATAGCTCAAAGACGTGAGCCAAGGCTCAACTCACCTCTCGCAAAAGTAGATTTTGAAAATACCTCGACATGTGAACCCAAGGCTCAACTCACATCTCGCAATATGAGTTGATTTTTGAAAATATAAATTGAAAAACAGAAATTGAAAAGCGAAATTAAAACAAAATTTGAAAAGACCTCGGTGTGGTTCGAGACTCAACTCACCTCTTGCAATATGAGTTGATTTTTGAAAAGCAGAAATTGAAACGCCTCGGCGTGTGACTCCGAGGCTCAACTCACCTCTCGCAATATGAGTTGATTCTTTGAAAGCGAATTGAAAATAGCTCAAGACGTGAGCAAAGGCTCAACTCACCTCTCACAATATGAGTTGATTCTTTGAAAGCGAATTGAAAATAGCTCAAAGACGTGAGCAAAGGCTCAACTCACTTCTCGCAATATGAGTTGATTTTTGAAAACAGAATTAAAAGGCTCAACTCACCTCTCTCAATATGAGTTGATTTTTGAAAAGTAAAAATTAAAAACAGAGTTTGAAAGACAGAATTTGAAAATTCCTCGGCATGTAACTCGAGGCTCAACTCACCTCTCGCAATATAAGTTGATATTTTGAAAAGCAGAAATTGGAAAAAAACAGAAATTGAAAATACCTCAGCATGTCCTGAGGCTCAATTCACCTCTCACAATATGAGTTGATTTATTTTTTTGAAATTAAAACACAAAAATCGACAATTCCTCATCGTGCCCCGAGGCTCAACTCACCTCTTGCAATATGAGTTGATTTTTGAAAAACAGAAATTGAAATTACCTCAGCATGTCCTGAGGCTCAACTCACCTCTCGCAATATGAGTTGATTTTGACAAACAGAAACAGAAATTGAAAATACCTTAGCACGTGAGCCGAGGCTCAACTCACTTCTTGCAATATGAATTGATTTTTTTGACAATAGAAATTGCAATTACCTCAACATGTCCCGAGGCTCAACTCACCTCTCACAATATGAGTTGATTTTTGAAAAACAGAAATTTAAAAATACCTCAGCGTCCTGAGGCTCAACTCACCTCTCGCAATATGAGTTGATTTTACGAATGTAAATTGAAAACAGAATTGAAAAGACCTCAAAGATGTGAGCCGAGGCTCAACTCACCTCTCGCAATATGAGTTGATTTTTGACAAACAGAAATTGAAATTACCTCAGCGTGTCCTGAGGCTCAACTCACCTCTAGCAATATGAGTTGATTTTGAAAAAAAAAAATTAAAAGTATCTCAACGTGTCTTGAGGCTCAACTCATCTCTCGCAATATGAGTTGATTTTCCTTGAAAAGTATGAATTAAAAACATCAAAATACCCAAAACCTGTCCTTTGGTAGAACTCGGGTGTCTTTTCCTTTGATTCAGTGCGACTCTCATTCAAGATTTCTTGCTCTGCTGGAGTACCTGTATATGCTATGTATGATGTTATCATGATATGCACATGTTTGTTTTAAATGCTTTTATGCCTACATGATTATGCAGTGCTCCTTAAGCATGTTTGTCGTATGTCCATTTAGCCACGATTGTTGAGGATCTGTGTTCATTGCTTTAATTCTCGACTTTCTCTTCAGGCCTTATATCTGCCTTCAAGCTTCACGAGTAATCGACGTTCCTCAGATATCACTCTTCTGCCCCCAATTGAACTTTGTTCTTACTTTGAGACTCTTGTGCTTATCAAATTTTCATCCAGGTAATGCTTAACATTTCTTTTATTTAGAGTATGTCATTTCTCCATTTATCATGTAAATAAACACATAATGAGATGCATGAAAAAGGTCAGGTAGGGAAAAAATGATATTTCATATTCATCTATTTCAAATGTGGCAAATAAAGCAAGTTAACCAATAAGAGTAAAAAATGTCAAAAAGAAAGAAAGGATCGTATTCAACGGATACAAATACTTTAGATATTCGACACATGAACTCTTCTACGTTCCTCAATCAAAAATCTTTTCGAGTCTGGCTCTTTGCGTAGAAGATTTTGAGCTTTCAGAAATGCTTCAAATACTGTAGTCTCACTGTTTGACCCGCTGTTAAAACGCCACGCTCTTTAAGCCAGGTTTACCTCATTAGGACGCCCTCTCGGGTTTTCATCCTAATCTTTTGTGCTAATCAAGACGCCCTTTGCGGGTTTTTGCCTTGATCCCTCTTTTTTTTTTTGGATGCCCTTTTCGGGTTTTCATCCCAAGCATAATATTTTTTCACAGCATCTGAGTTCACTGGATTCGGTAGCTCCTTGCCATCCATCTCGGTAAGGATCAAAGCTCCTCCTGAAAATGCCTTCTTTACAACGTATGGTCCTTCCCAATTTGGTGCCCATTTTCCTCGCAGGTCCTTTTGTATTGGGAGAATCTTCCTCAGTACGAGTTCTCCTTCGTGGAATTCTCTTGGCCATACTTTCTTGTCATGGGCCGCGATCATTCTCTTCTGGTACATCTGCCCGTGACAAATTGCTCTTAGACGTTTTTCTTCGATGAGGTTCAACTGATCATATCGAGCTCGAACCCATTCTGCTTCTTCTAACTTTAATTCCATTAAGACTCGTAGGGAGGGGATCTCAACCTCAATAGGTAGCACAGCTTCCATTCCGTAAGCCAGAGAGAAAGGAGTTGCTCCCGTAGATGTTCGCACAGATGTGCGATATGCAAACAAAACAAATGGAAGCTTCTCGTGCCAATCTTTATATGTCTCAGTCATTTTCCCAATGATCCTCTTAATATTTTTATTGGTTGCTTCAACAGCCCCGTTCATCTTTGGGCGATAGGGTGAGGAGTTATGATGCTTTATTTTGAACTGCTCGCACACTTCTTTCATCATCTTATTGTTCAGATTCGTGGCATTATCTAAAATGATTCTTTCAGGCAAACCATACCCGCAAATGATTTCCTTTTTCAAAACTCGCAAACCGCAATCCTCGTCACATTGGCAAACAAGCGGCTTCTATCCATTTTGTGAAGTAATCGATGACCACAAAACGAATCGATGTCCATTTGATGCTTTTGGAGAAATTGGCCTATGACATCCATGCCCCACATAGAAAAAGGCCACGGAGAAGTCATGATATGAAGGGGTGAAGGGCTACATGAATTTTATCACCATAGATTTGACATTTGTGGCATTTTCCGCAAAATTGATGCGTCATTTTCCATTGTCACCAATAATAACCGAGTCTCATGATCTTTCCGCCATATTGAAACCATTGGCATGCGTTCCGCAAATTCCCTCATGGACCTCTTCAAGTATTTTTCGGCTTCAACATCATCCACACATCTCAAAAGCATCCGATCCTTTCCTCTTTTACAGGATATCCCCATCAAGAACAAATCCACGCCATTCTTCTAATTGTTCTTTATCATTCTCATTCGCTTGTTCGGGATACCTTTGATTCTTGATATATTCTAAGATATCATGGAACCAAGGCCGTCCATCTACTTCTTTCTCAATGCTACAACAAAGGTGCGGGGACCTCGATATGCTCATTTTGAGGGCATTATTTCGCTTCTACTTGCTTTGAACATTGAAGCCAAAGTGGCTGTGGCATCACCAGTTGGTTCTCTTCTCGTGGGAAGTAATGAAAAGTTATTTCTTTGAATTCCTTGATCAATCCAGCCACTAAATCACTGTACTTAATCAATTTTGAGTCCCTCACTTCCCACTCTCCACGGATTTGGTAAATTACTAGAGCTTAGTCCCCGTACACCTCCAAGATCTTGATGTTTCGTTCGATAGCTGCACGAAGCCCCATGATACAGGCCTCATATTATGTGATATTATTGGTACAGAAGAAGTTCAGTCTTGCAGTGAACGGATAATGATTCCCGTCTGGTGATACCAGGATTGCTCCAATTCCATGCCCTAAAGCATTTGACGCACCATCAAAGCACATCTTCCATGACTTCTCTTTTGATGACTCGGATTCTATTTCTGTGATGCACATTAAGTCTTCGTCTAGGAAATCGAATCTTAAAGGCTCATATTCCTCTGTCATTCGAGTTGCTAAGAAGTCAGCTATTGCGCTCCCTTTTATCGACTTCTGACTTACATAGGCAATGTCATATTCTGAAAGGAGGATCTGCCATCGTGCCATTCTTCCTGATAGTGCCGGCGATTCCATCATGTATTTTATTGGGTCCAGCTTTGAAATTAGCCATGTCGTGTGATACAACATATATTGTCTGAGTCTCCGAGCTACCCAAACCAGAGCGCAACAATATTTCTCAATGGACGAATATTTTGCCTCATATTCAGATAACTTTTTGCTGAGGTAGTAGATCGCCTTTTCTTTCTTTCCTGACTCGTCGTGTTGCCCCAGTACGCAACCCATTGAACTTTCGAACACAGTTAAATACAATATCAATGGTCTTCCAGGAGTTGGCGGTACTAGCACTGGAGGACTGGACAAATATTGTTTTATCTTATCAAAGGCCACCTGGCATTCCTCGTTCTATTCTCCCGGGTTATGTTTTCGAAGAAGCCGAAAGATTGGGTCGCATTGGTTGGTAAGTTGAGCGATAAATCGGGCGATGTAGTTTAATTTCCCTAAAAATCCTCTAACTTCCTTTTGCGTGCGCGGAGGTGGTAATTCTTGGATGGCTTTTATTTTATCTGGATCAACTTCGATACCTCTTTCACTGACAATGAAGCCTAGCAACTTTCCCGAGGTAGCCTCAAATGTACATTTGGTCGGATTAAGCTTTAATGAAACTTTCTCGACCTTTCGAACAACTTCTTGAGGTTCACTACATGCTCTTCTTCCCTGATTTAGCAATCATGTCGCCGACGTAGACCTCTATTTCTTTATGCATCATGTCATGGAATAACGTTACCATAGCCCTCGATATGTTGCCCCAAAGATTCTTTAACCCGAATGGCATCACCTTGTAGCGTAACGTTCCCCACATTGTTATGAAGGTAGTTTTCTCCATATCCTCAAGGGCCATCTTGATCTGATTATACCCCGAGAATCCATCCATGAAAGAAAACAATGAATGTTTTGCTGTGTTGTCCACCAATGTGTCAATATGTGGCAAGGGAAAATTATCTTTTGGGCTTGCTCGATTCAGGTCACGGTAATCCACGCACATTCGTACTTTGCTATCTTTCTTTAGTACCGGGACTATGTTAGCCACCCATTCTGGATATTTGGAGGCTTGGAGGAAGCCAGCATCAAATTGCTTCTTGACTTCCTTTTTTATTTTCAACAGCATTTCGGGTCTCATCCGTCTTAATTTTTGCTGGATGGGCTTGCATTCTGGCTTTAATGGGAGCTTATGGACCACTAAACCTTCATCTAGCCCTGGCATGTCCTGGTATGACCATGCGAAAACATCTTTGTATTCACGGAGTAAAATGATCAAACTATGTCTGGTACTCTCTGAAATAGAAGTCCCAATCTTCACTTCTTGTTTCCTTTCTTCAGTGCCCAAATTTATTGTTTCCACAGATTCTTCATGAGGCAAAATCTGTTTATCCTCTTGTTCCACCATTCTTAACAATTCAGGAGACGAGACATAATCTTCAGCATTTTCTTCGGCTTCAAATTCTCCTAAGCAAACAGCCTTCTCAAAATCAATTTCAAGATTCGTAACGGGCTTATTCAGGTCGTCAATATCTAAGCACCTGAAAGTTGAATGGAAAAGGAAACTATAGAGGGGCATCCAAGTATTGGAATCAACAAAGAAATGTCATGTCATGGCAATGAGGCAAATGTGAGTATAGGCTATGAAATGAGAAAATGATTATGAAATTAGCGATAATGCGAAAAAAAATCGTGACAAAATACATCTTTATTGATATTCATTTAAATGATAAAAAGCGAATGCAAACTCTTACAAAAGAATTCTATTATATCTAAGGACATAACAGAATGTTAACGTTTGAGCATTACTCTGAAGACTTATAAACTACAAGAAGATCCTCGGCAGTCCAATTGTTCAACATGAAACCCAGGGGACAATGGCGTATCTTTGAGATGTCTTTACTCGCGTCAGCTCCTTTATCAATGACATTTATACTGATATTCTGAAAACCCTTTTCAATTAACCATAGCGTGTTTCGTGGACCATCTTGTTCAGGGTACATCATTCCCGCAGATGTAAATGTTTTTGACAAAGGAGGGTACTCTATTGTTCCCATTCTGGTTCTCGGCCCAAAGTTTTTGCAATTCTTCTCTCTTGATCCTTCTTCCACTGTCTTCTTCTTTGACGCATGTCAGGCTGGAATCCCAAACCGTATCGGGCCCTGTGGTGCACTGGCTTTAAAGCCCTGACTATTCCTTGCAGGTATCTTCCCAAACCTTTCCTTACTCGGGCTCCCTTTCCTACAGTCAACTTGACACCCATCTTGGTATTTCTCGACAGTTTTGGCTCGGGAATTCTGTTTCCCTCAACAACAAAAGTGGCATTGACGAATTCAAGGGATCGGAAGGAACATTCTAGTGCGTCTTTATTCATTTCCAAGTACGGTGCATCGGCAGAGACAGATGCGACAATGTCTTCTTCTCCCTCGACAGTGGCCAAACAATCGTCCATGATAAATTTCACCTTTTGATGGAGGGATGATGGGACTGCTCCAGCAGAATGGATCCAGGGTCTTCCCAAAAGGCAGTTATAAGAGGGTGTAATGTCCATGACTTGGAACTCGACATCATAAATGTAAGGGCCCACTTCCAAAGGGATTTCGATCTTTCTCATGACTTCGCGCCTCGTTCCATCGAATGCCCTTACCGTGGAATGACAGGGCCTTAAGTAGGAAAAATCCATCGGTATTCTGGAAAGCGTGGCTAATGGCATAACATTTAACGCTGACCCATTATCGATGAGTACGTTCGGTATTATGTAACCCTTGCAGCGAGTCGTGATATGTAGCGCTTTCACCGAGTCCTTACCATTTGGCGGTATCTCATCATCACTAAAAGAGATGAAATTGTCCGCATTTAGATTATTTACCCACCTATCAAGCTTCTCAACGGATATGTTGTTGGCCACATAAGCTTGATTTAACACCTTCAGTAAAGTATTCCGGTATGGCTCGAATTTAAAAGAGAGATAAAATTGAGATTCGTCTTTGGTCGCTTACTCAATTGTTCCACCACACTATACTCATTGTGCTTGATAAATTTCAAGAATTCTGAGCTTCTTCCTCATTCACGTGCTTTTGGTTTCTTGCACGGTGGAATTTCTTGCTCGACTTCGACTTCGTGCATCACCGCTTTCCTTTTGCTTCCAATCGCTATTCTTTTCATCGGTTCGACTTCTTTCGAATAACAATGCCCATCTAGCGGGTAAAATGACCTACTTCCCCAATGTCTTGATTGTGGCTTGTGCTTTTCCCTTCAGTGCGATGATATTGACATTGTACTTCCACCAGATCGCTTTATTGTCCTTATAAGGAAAGGAGATGGTACTTGATTATCATTTTGGTTTCACCGGCTCCTTCTTCGCGTCATAATAAATTATTAACGGTCGGTCGGTGCTATACAGGAAACCTGATGATTGATTGTCAGAGACACATATTTCTCCACTGTCGGCCTCTTTGGCTTTACAAAAAATCCCAATCTCCCTGTTATCCATCATATTTTGCAGTAAATTTCTGAATTCCTCGCAGGACTGAATGTCGTGCCCTTCAATGCCATGGAACTCACAAAAACTGTGACCTTTTGCATCTTTTCCTTCGGATACTCCGTTAACACGACAGAGCAACCCTTTCTCACTTAGTACCTCCCAGATTCTCTGCAGAGGTGTTCTTACTTCAGAAACCCATCTTCTACTTTTTCGTTTATCCTTCTCTTCTACTGCGCTCACATTCCCTTCGGTGTGGTTTGGGAATAGATTCCCGATCGTACTGCCAGTACCATCAAATTGAAAAATGCCCGCATCGATGAGCCCTTGAACTCTCCTTTTGAAAGCAAGACAGTTCTCAGTAGAATGCCCCTGGTTCCCCATATGGTATGCACAACTAGCGTTTGGATCGTACCATTTCGGGTATGGAGGTTTAAGGGGGGCCATGTAATAGGGGGATATTAACTGTTTCTCCAAAAGTTTTGGGTACAATTCCCCATACGACACAGGCATGGGAGTAAACTGAGGTCTCTCGGATTAGGCCTTGCTGGTCTTGGTTCATTTCTGGGTTGGCTTTGAGTGAGTATCGTGTTTTGTGAGAATGAGGTGATGGGTCTTTGGTTGTTCGTGGAGTAAACAGGATAGGAAGGAGGTGGTGCTTGGTAGTAAGGGTTTTGAGGGGGATAATAGAAATTTGGAGGTGGATAATTTCTAGGTCGGGGTTGGTTCGGATATAGATTAGAGGCATAACGGCTTCCCATTCCCACCATGTGGGCTTCTGGTTCTTTCTTCTTCATAGGTGCTACCCTTTTTGAACCTTCTGAGCCTTCCATTCTACCGCTCTTGACGGCATTCTCTATGAGCTCACCAGATATTACAATATCCGCAAACTCTTTCGTGGCACTTCCCACTAA
Source organism: Gossypium arboreum (assembly GCF_025698485.1). NCBI lineage: Eukaryota > Viridiplantae > Streptophyta > Magnoliopsida > Malvales > Malvaceae > Gossypium > Gossypium arboreum. The sequence goes on from NC_069081.1 coordinate 13,485,752, forward strand.
TTTGACATAAAATGGCGCCTTTAAGGTGTTGATAAAGAGAACAGTTATCTCCGTTTTTGTTAGTGGGGGTTCCACTTGGGCCGAGACGTCTCTCCATCTCTCGCAAGATATCGTCTGAAGGTCTCTGATGGATTTTCTCCATCATTTGCAAGGTCATCCGGTCCGCACCATGTCTGATACATGATTGTACTGCTCGCAGAATACAGACGCCAAGTCCTTCCAGGATCGAATCTTTTCTCTACTAAGTTGGTTGTACCACCGAAGAGCTGACCCTGTTAGACTATCTTGAAAGCAATGTATGAGTAGTTTATCCTCGTTCACATAACCGGTCATTTTTCGAAAGAACATAATGAGATGTGCTTTTGGGCACCTTGTCCCATCATACTTCTCAAAATCAGGCACTTTGAACTTCGGAGGCAAAATTAGATCAGGTACCAAACTGAGTTCCTTGGCACCTAGTGCGGAGAAGACTTCAGTACCTTCTATTGCTTTGAGTTTTTCCTCTAGACTCCTATATTTTGCGTCATGGTTATCCAATTTCAACTTGGCTACCTCTACTGGGTCATCCAGATCTGGAACTAGTGGATCAGCAAGGCTTGCCCCTGGGTTCGACACGAATATTCCTTGCCCCAGATTAGTGGGTGGAGCAGGTGGCATAGGTCGTTGTTCCAAGACTGTTGGTTCCCCTTGAGTATACCCTCTTTGTGTTGTATATGCGGGTGGTGGAGTGAATCCCGGGGGATAGAGTGGATCCTGATCGTGGTGAATTCTTGACTGAGGTTCCATAACATCGGGGTTCTGCACGGGTCCTTTTCCTTTGACCAAAGTTGTCATCATCTCCATCATTTTGGCCATCTGATCTCTTTGCTCGAGTGATTCTTCTCGAGATCTCACCATTAGATCTCTCGTTTCTTGTTGCGATTTGGCCAGTTGCTCTTGTAATTCCTTTTGAGCCCTTTCCATCCTTTCAATTCTCTCATTGGATTCAGCCTCCATTACTCTAGCTTGTCGGCGCATTTTATACGGATGACGTGGTTCCAGTCTTGTGGTATTACAACTGCGAATTATATATTTTATCTTCAGCGACCGAGTATGGGATATGCAATGTATGAATGAATACATGAATGTCAAATGAATGTCAGTCATGAATGAATATGCAAAAATTTGGTGTTAATTTCAAGATAGCCCCTATTTAGCCATTTCCTTAATCAAAGGAGTATAACACAACGTTTCGGTCACTCGTATAATTGACTCCTCCATTAGAAACCCGTTTTTGGCAACCAATCTCTAATCAACACCTTCCTAACAAGATGCCTTCGATGCATGATGAAAAATAAAAATACAGACAAAAGACCTTGGTTAGCGCAACACATATAAACAGAGAAAAACTGTGGAGAATCTAACAAATTAAGCTACTTGGTCCAGTGGACTCGATTCCCTTGCTTAGAAAGCACAAATGTAAAAGAAATAGAAGGTAAGATGTGCTTTTCCCGTGTACTTATCTCGGTGACTATTAAACGAGCGGAGGTTCGGCATGGCTCTAGTTGGGTGGCTCGTATGGTTCACTATATGCGGTTTTGGTTCTAGACAGGTATTCGAATTGCTCGTACTATCATCTGCTAAGATTAGCACGAAGCCTCGGTCATAACCCATCACAGGCTCACGAGTTCAATTCGAGGATTATATTTACTTATGCCTATGCGGAGGGACAAGTTAACTCACGAAAGCATAAGTCATATGTAACCCGAAAGTATTCACTAGCCTCTTGGAGGGACGAGTTAACTCACGAAGGCATAGCGTTTACTTTCACTTAAGCAGACAGAGCCGGGTAGAGAGCTTATGTTATGCAAAATGCAAGTGCACGGTGTGTGGGAGAAACTTGCAATCCTTCCATTTATTTTAAAACTACAAAACTAAAACGAAAGATAAAACAAATTAGAGATACGTATGTATGATTTTTAAAAAACAAAACTTAAGGATAATGATTAAATATTAATTTGAACACGGAAATTTGAAAATTTTGACAACACGCGTTTAATTCAACTCGACTCTCAAAATGGAGGTCCCGAGTGGAGTCGCCGGTATGTGACGTAAAAATTTTAGCTTAGCTTGGTACGCTAATTGTGGCGATTTATTAAAAAAAGTTTGAAATTTGACGTTTGATTTTGAAATAAGCGAGAGTCGCCATCGATCCTTTTTCCTAGGTGTGATCGGACACCTATTAGATCTCTTATTAAAACAAATAAAAGGCTAAGTTTAGGTCTACGTTAAAATCCAGAGAAAATTTTGGGCGTCGCGAGGGTGCTAATACCTTCCTTGTGCGTAATCACTCCCTAACCTAAATTTTCTCTCGGATTTTAACGTAGACCTAAACTTAGCCTTTTATTTGTTTTAATAAGAGATCTAATAGGTGTCCGATCACACCTAGGAAAAAGGATCGTGATTCTGCTTATTTCAAAATCAAACGTCAAATTTCAAACTTTTTTTAATAAATCGCCACAATTAGCGACCAAGCTAAGCTAAAATTTTTACGTCGCTACAGCTATTAATGTGGGAAACATGAGTTAACTATGGAAATCGATGGGGAGGTGGAGGTTTTCAAGTGAATCGATGCTTTTTCTAATTCTAGGGAACCACCACCTTTCTCGGTTTATGATTTTCAGTAGATTAACTCGTTATCTTACCCTGCTACTAATTTTTTATCTTGCTTAGAGTTTTTGAAATTTGTAGGATAACATTCGATGCCGAGAGGCATTAAAGTCCAGAAGAAAGTGATTGTTTTGAGGCGTCCCTTAGACTACCACAATTAGTTGGAGAACAAACGTCTTGTACATGTGTCAAGGACACCCTACAAATACCATTTCGAGGGCGTAATCGATCACCTCGAAATGTATTTGTGATTTGCATATTAGACTAGAGGCAACCATTTTTTTGAAAATGTATAAATTGTGTCATAAATGGATTGTATAAATGCTTGTAGATAAATCAAGTTGAATCCATGTTTGTTCATTTGAATAAATGTAAGCATGATAGGATTTGAGTATTGTGAAATATTTTAGGAATGACCTAATGCACTGTTTGTATAGCCTAGAACCTAAATGCCTAACTCGTATGCTTAATACCCTTAGTTTCCATATTTTGAGCCTCAAGTATCCCTTACTTATGAGCCTAAATTGAGTTGAAAAACTCAATCCCTCTTTATCCTTAATATTAAAATGCACTATGAAATGGACGTCGAGGCATGAATATTAGGGGTAGGTAGAGACATGTTGGTGGCTTCGTCGTATTCTTAAGAGAAAAGAGAAGAAACAGTTTGATATAGTATATATAGACTCTCACTAAGAAAAAAAACGAAAAATGAAAATATTGTGAGAGACTATTAAAAGCATTGTGAGTGAAAAAATAAAAAATGTAGGAAAAAAAACTCAAACAGAAAAATCAAATTTAAGCTTAAACAAAAATCGTTCGATTCATAATGTATTAGTGCTTGCTAGTTTTCTGTATACACCAATATTAAACAATATCTTCTAAATTTTTGGAGAGATAAGGAAGACGAGAGATGGAGAAATAAGGAGGTGAGTTTAATGATAAAATTGAAATGAATAGGGAACAATGTCGTGTGCGTCACTGTTTTTAATGCTTGAAACCATTTTGAGTTACCTTTCGTTTGAACTTCTAACTGTCCTAAACCTCAAAATGTTACAAGCCTAGAAAACCTAAGTGACCTAAACACTTCATGTGCACAACTCTATTGACTTGCTTATGTTTTCTTTGATGAACATTTCCGATTCACTTTTTGTATCTATAAGGTATTTATATAGTCCATTTTTTAGGATAACGAAATTTTATATATATCCATTTGAATTGCCTTTAGATTTGTTATCATTTTGATTTGATGAACTAAGTCTATTTACCTTAAGAGTATTCAAGTTAGCTAAATATCAATCTTGGGTTGCATATGAAATAGTCCTGGTACGAATTTAATAATTAACTACCATGTGCTGTTTTGCTTGATTTAGTTTGAGGTTCACCTTTTATGCATGTTTGTGTGTTTTATTGAGGACAAGGAAGGACTTAAGTGCGGGGGGTTGATCTGTCGTAATTTGATATGTCAAATTAGGCTCTCCATTACACTTAACGAGCTTGTTCTTGAGCAATTTGAATGTCTTTTCTATGTTTTTACATAGTTTTAGTTCTTTGCTTTTATAAGTGAATTAATGCATTTTATGATACTTTTGAGACCCAAGATGACCAATTGGCACTCGAGGTGAAACATCTGCGTTTTAACTCGGAGTTAGGTACAGTGATGGATCGGGTCAAGAATTAGTGCAAAATACTTGAAATATAATAAATAGAAATTTTGAGTATTTAATTAGGAAGTATTTAGACCCGATAAGAGATTAGAAAATACTCCTTAGATAATTTTTTTTTAAATAGATGCATTGACTTAATTGAAAGAATTGAGAATTTATGGCCAAAGTAGGAAAAATAATAAACTAGGAGATACATAGTAGTAGTGGAAAGGAAAGAAGGAAGGATTAAGAAGAAATTTAACCAAAGTGAAGTATGAGTCATCGTAAGAAATATGAAAGATGAGAAAATATAGAGTGGTAATTATCCAAGTAGATATTTATAAATGCTATAGTGTAAAGATGGATGGCATAAGGATTTATTAGCAATTTGACCTTTTTAATAAAAAAATGAGATATTTTTAGTGGAATGGTGTAGAAAAGTGGAGAAAAAGATGAAAACTTTCATCTTTTCTTTACCCACCAAATCATCACCCACCCCCATTTCCATCAACCTTTCATTTTTATTTCCTTTGTGTCATTCCTTCATTGTTGAATCAACCAAGCTTAAAACCTTCATTTTTCTTTGAAATTTCTTTTGTAAAAATTAAAAAGAATGCTAGTGAACATCTTAATGTCATGAGAAAACTTTCATAGATGTGTTAAAGGAGAGAAAAAGCAAGAGTTAGGGTTTTGGGTTTTCAAAGAGTTAAGGTAAGAGATAAAGAAATTATTATGTCATACATGTTTATTTTCATAATCTAGCATAGAAAAGTTATTTGATTTTAGTTTTAACTTATAAATGTTACATACTTGTTATGAAAATTGAAGAAAAGGAAAAGAAAAGGCTAAGGAGTGAAGGAAGAATAGGATATTTCATCTCAACTTTTGTTGTAAGTACTACAAGGATTTAAATTTATTTTCTTTAAATGTTTATGATTTTATTATAGAAATTATTTATGATAGAAATGTAAAATAAATATATATAAATATTAAACAAATGATTAAATTGTGAAATTAGGAAACATGTAAAGAAAAGTATAGGTGAAGAATATAAAATAATATAATTGTTTGAATACCAAGTAATGATTTTGTGAAAGAAATATATGTGTGGAAAATGTATTATACATGAGATTTATCTATTAAAGACTAAATTATAAAATAAAAAAAAGGAAAAGGTGAAGTATTTTTTCGATATATATACTTATTATGAGGAGTTAAACTATATTTGGTTATAATGCCCAAGTATATTGAATTAGAACTACTAGGATATTAGCGGCATACCATTAATGGACTTTAATGCGCTCTCTGATTATTAGCACATTAGTGCTCTCTGTTTAGCACATTCATGCTCTCTGTATAGCACCTCAGTGCTCTCTGTTCATTAATGCATAATAATGCACCTCTGTAATTGTTCTGTATATCCGATATGTTCTATAAAAGTCTATTATAGGCTAATGTTTTGAAAGGTGAGCAAATGATTTCCGCAAAGTGTGGTGGTAAGTTTGGTAACTATCAAAAGTAAGTTAAATCTTTGTTAAAGTAAGATATAATTGCAGAAATTTTGCTTATGCGTAATATGTTTTAAATTTAATAAGTTTAAACATTATGATATGATTTATTTACCTATTAGTTACCTTGTAGTGCTTACTAAGCCTTCACTAGCTGAACGCGTTTATTTCAATGCATAAGTACAGTTAGACTTAAAGAGCTAGAGTCGAGCTAGGAGATCTCTCATCTCATCAAATCCTCAAAGAGCTCTAAGAGTAGGTACAATATTTTTTTGAGTTAAAATGGCATGTACATATGTACACCAAATATGTTCCCAAGTGTTAAGGACTAAAATGCAAGCTCTTGAGACTATCTATTTTGGTTTTTATTTGAAGTACTTTAGTTTTATATGAAATGAATTGTTGAAGTTATAAGTATGTTTGCAAATGTGGTTTGTTAATGTGATAGTTGTGATTGAATTGGAATTGTTTTAAGTAGATTTAATGCATCTTGAATTGGTCCTAAGGGTTGAGATGAATCCAATATATTGCAGGGGATTTTAGTAAACTTTTAACTAATTTTTTTTTTTAATTTTTTATTTTTACCAAAATTTACCTTCGAAACTTAAAATTTCCAAACACAATCGATCATCCATTAATGACTTCAGATGTTTATATTAATAATTTTTTTAGTTAAATAAGTTAATACACTATGGGTAAATGTTTAAATTATACAATGTCTAGCCAAAACCGCTTTGGCACCAAATGTAATAGTCTTATACCGGATCCATGGGATCAAACCGAGTATAAGGGTATTACACGGGGAATCTAATGACATTAGTAGAGGGTTGTATGTTTACATATGGTTGAGATACCCCCTCTATAACCTATACATGGCTCTTCGTAGTGGAAGACAATATCTTTCATTATTGAAGGATTAAATTAACATCCCTAAAGATAATATTTGAAATACTTCTTTTGGAAAAATTGACTCACTCTTAAAATTACAAAACATTTAAGTCTTGAATTAAACTTTTTAAAAAATAAAAAAAATCTCATGATTGATTGAAAGTAGGAAAAGTCTCGTTAGTGGGATCCCTTCATTAGCCCACTCGCCAACAAACGCGTAGAATAGCAGACACGGCAGGTAGCAAGAAAACAAATTGACTATAAGGACAAGTATCGGCTTCACATCATTCTTGTCCAAAAAAAAGTCAATACACTTTTGGGGCTTGTAATAGATCCGATTACACGGCATCGCAACCTTTTTCTTTTTTCTTTCCAACACCTATCACAGTCAAATCAACTATTTAGGACACATATTCCCTAATTTTTGCGATCACTGTCCTAGTGGATTTTGTAGATAATTGGAAATCAGCTCAACTTGAACAAAGGATTTATGTTAATTAATTTATTTTTAAGTTTGTTTATATTGATTAATAACTTCAAAATTATATTTCTATATGTATAGGTTAAAAAAAAATATGTTCTTAAACATTTAACGAATATATAATTGAATATATTTTTAATAATAATTTTTTTCGTAATCATGTTATCTATTATCGACAATAGTAATTAATTTGCTAACTATGACGGTTCTTTAAAAGATAAATGTTTGACTATAAAATGTATTTCATTTACATGAGTGATAATTGAACTCTTTTGATAACATGGTTAATGGATGAGATAAACAATTACCACACCACACGTCATGGTTATAAATGTAGTTATAAATAAATAATCATATATCTTTTTAGATATGAAATAATCAAATATAAATAGTAATAATTAGAAAAGACGATTTTTGATTTTAATTTTGCTTTTAAGTCATATTCGGTTTAATTTTGATTATGTATAACATCAATAATATATTTATTAAATCTTATATTTTTGGATTTATTTATTCTAATATTTTAGATTAATAAGAGTTTGACTATGTCTAAGAAGATTTATGTTATTTGCTTTGCAAGATAATTTTCTAGATGTTAAGAAGTTTAATAATTACTTTAAGTTTCAGGTAAGTGTTAGACATGCTTATAAATACTTAGGCATGGATAGCCACCACCATAATGTAGTTGATTATTTTGATTAATAAAATCGCTCTAAGGGAGCTTTTCTTTTCTTCCATGACTCAAGACTAGTTTCTTGTTTCTTTCTCGATAAAACTGTTATTTTAATTTTTCAAGATTATCTAATTCAAGTCAATCAGGAGGGTTAATTAAAAGCAACTAAAATTCTTTGTTAGTACAAATTCACTAAAAAAAAAAGCTAGGCTCTCTATCCAACTACTTTACCACCAGCACCATCCATCTTTCTTCTTTTCATCAATTCATCTATCATCTATTGTTATTTTTCTTTTGTATCAAATTTCATTTTCGAACTCATTTTATTATTATTTAAATAAACTCATTTTATTCCTTTCAAAGAATTGAATTAAATTTTAATATATTATATTATTAATTCCTTAATTAATTTAACAATCACATACTAATGAAATATTTTTCAATAAGGTTACTTTTAACCTTCCTTTTAATATCATTCTACCTAAAAATACTGATTTATTACACCTCTTTTTAATTCTCTTTTCCTATAGGTTGTCATGATCTTTTAAAAATTCTTAAATCAATAGGGTTTTAATATATATTTTTTTAAAAATTTAGATTTAAAATATCTACTTCAACATATATTAGTTCTTATAAATATATTATTAAAGCACTATAATATCAATTAAATCACTAACATAACCATAGATAATATATTAGTAAAAACATAATTGTATGCATCAATAAAGCTACCAAAAACTAGTAAATTTTTATATGTACTCTTTCACTAATAAATCATATATTAGTAAAATTGGTGCATTGGTACACCAATAATTGAGTAATTTTATAGTATAATGGTTTACATGGAAAATATATTATTCAAACTATAATTATTTATTTTATAATTTTAAAATATCAAATAAAAACATATAACCTATTTTAAATTCAAAATGTTTTCAATTTTAGATTTGAATACATATTACTTTCTTTAAAAAATACTTTTAATATTTATTTTAATAACCCAGAAATAAAAATATCAATTAGACCATATATTTAAAAATTTTAATTACAAATATTAATACCTAATTATTCAGTCTTAACATATTGAATATTAGACATGAAATGTTTCTTTTCCAGATTAAAAATGTAACTTAATTGTTCTTAAATGGGATAAATCTCAAAATTATACATAAATTTTGATTTAATGTGCAATTGTATACATGAACTTTAATTTGGTGCAATTATACACGTAAAACTCTAGTTGTGGTTCAAATGTATACTTGAAACTTTAATTTTGATTTAATCATGCACATTTAATGAAATAAATACATCAAATTATTTTTATATTGGATAAATATAATTATTCATGTATGTAATATATAAACATAAAATGATGGTAGATCAATAATTGTGTTAATAATTTACAAGAATTGGACCAAATTAAAATTTTATGTATAAAATTACACAAAATCAAAATTCATGTGTACAATTACACATTAAATCATGTAAACTTAACACATATCAATAATACTGAAAAATATGTACAAAAATATTTTTCAAACAGATGCACAAATATTTGCATTATGAACTCTGACTTTCCCAAAAGATTATAATTAAATTTCTAAATTTATTTTACATTACATCTAAAATTAATAATAATTTTCACATAATATAAGCTAATAACATGAAAGACTGAAGAATGCTTCTTAATTACAAATAAATAATAAATAATAACTTATTTTTCTAAAATTAGCTTCAATTGTTTAATGTATTAAGTCAATTTTATGGTTTACAGTTACCCCATATTTGGAACCATCAAACTATTGTTTTTCTTTTCACTTGAATTTTTATTGTTTAAAATGAAATATTTTAATCAGTTAAACTACTAAAAATTGGTTTGTATTATGAAATTTGTAAAATATTTCTCATGCATATTTTATTGAAATTTTAAAATTTTCACAATAAATTTTAGAATTAAATATAAATATTAAATTAAAACTAATATATATACTATAGAAATTTAATATTTCGATATAAAGAAAGAATTCAATGTGTCATAGTTTATACACCATCATTTGGTATTCTAATAATTTGACATTAGTTTATATTTCAATTTTAAAGACTTAACATATATTTAATGGAATTTTAATTAATACTTGGTAATTAATTGCTAAAAATAAAAAATCATAAACATTAAATTAAATTAAATAATTTTCAATAAATCTTATATTTAAATAGATATTTTAATTGAAATCATGAATTTTTAAAAAAATTATGTTTTTTTTATCATTTAGATGAGTATTATTAATTAATTAATATTTATTTTAAATATTAAATATTAATTTTCTTAAGTTATATTAATCATAATACAAACTATTATAATTTCAAAAATTAAAATTGAAAATACAAAAGTTAATATTGCAACTTAGCCTAATTTCACGTAGAGAAAAATGGCTTCCTTTGTGCTCTTAATTTTTCAGGATTCCATGTTCTCTAATTTCACATAACCCTGCAATTATTTATTGATGTCAATTAAGAAAACAAAAAAGGTATATGAATTTTCAGATAAATTATTTTAAAATAGATTCAAATAATAGTTACTATAAAATTATAAACTGAATCGACTGATGGATTTTAGTTTATATTATAAAATTTTAATACATATTTTAAAATTGATTCAAATCATATATAATTTTTGCACAGGTAGAGAAAATTTATTTGGCTTTTAAGTGATCAGCAATAATTCACTTAATGTGTATGGTTTTCTAGAAATATTGGCTTCCAAAATATATTTGATTTGTACAGGGGTGTCAAACGAGTACATAAAAAAATAAAAGGCATTTTTTGGATTACAATACAATTTAAACATACATTAAATACAATTTAAACATAGATTAAATACATCAATTGAACGGCTCTTGTGACTGTTAAAGCTTCCATTAGTTGGGCGCAGTAGTTTGATCTAAGTCACAGAAGCAATCAACACTCCCCTCAAAGTATTGCTTCTCAAGTCTAAATGCTGCCAGTCTTTTGATAAAGGGGTTTCGGAATGCGAAATCTTACAAATCAGAATAAGAATTTTCTTTTAAAATTGGATTTAATATTGTTGCTAATACTGAGGCTCTATAGGTGCAAATCTTGAAGAGCAAATATAACATTCAGGGATTGTTGTCAATTTCGATTTCAAGGAGTTGCCACTCCTTCATCTGGCTTTTTAACATGAGAGTGTGGCCTGAGGTTCTCAACAGTGTATATTGGACCGTTGGCAATAGACACGTGATTAGTTTTCAGAATGATGTTTGGGTTAGAAAGGTTAGCCCTATTAAATTTTTCTATACAGGGATAGAGTTGCTGGATGAGACTATTGGAGTTTGTGACATGATTGATAATATCGGGAATTGGGATTGACCTCGTCTAAATCAATTGTTGCCTAACCATATCCTCCTCCACATTGTAGCCATTTTACTCCTTGATCCGACTGCAGATGTTGATTGTATCTCGTGGAAAAATGACTCATTCTTTTCTATTGAAACTTTCAAAAGTATTTACTCTATTGGTAATTTTGCTTCGCCTATGAATTGGAAAGCTCCACAATGAGTTCGATTGTTCTTGTGGCTATTGTGGTGAGAGATCTTGAAGGCACATGTCAAATAAAAGCCATTGTCCCTGATGCGGTCATGTTATTGAGTCAGGTATTCACGCAATTTAGGATTGTTCTTTCTCAAAAGTAGACTAGAATGTCATGGTTCCTTTCAATGCTAGAAGTATCTTCTTCTCATCTGATCTTAATTAGTGGTTAGTGTTGAACTTGGCTAATCAGAGAGATCTTGGTAGCAGAGAGATGAACTGGCTAATTTTGTTTTCCATCATATGTTGGTTGTTATGGAAATCTAGTAATAATTTTATTTTCAAAGACAACCATAGTAGTATCAAATCAATAATTTCTACAACATTAACATGGACTAAGAGCACGGAGAAATCAAATATAGGTGATCTTCTTAGACAAACTAAAGCCACTCTTAAACATTGGATTCCTTCGGAGCAAGGTTGGGTCAAATTAAATACAAATGGTGTTGTTTCGAATAACACTAATGGTGTAACAGCCCGTTTTCAATGAAATCGGAACAGTGGTTTCGGGACCACAAATCCGAGTCCATAAGAAAAATTATTTTAAAATTATTTTATGGTCTACCGTATAATAGGAATATAGTATAAAAAATTTGTTAAGAAAATTTTACCAATTACATGATTAATTGATAAAAGGACCAAATTGCATAAAATGCAAAAGTTGAATTCTAGTAGCTAAAAGGATTAAATAGCTACGGAATTCAAAATTGGAAGTCCTTATATGGCAAATAGACCATTAAGAGGAGTTAGTAGATAAGTTTGATGATTCATCCAAGGAAAATTAGAAAAAGAAAAGGATAAAATTGGAAAGATGAAAAATAAAGATGATAAATAATAAAATAAATAAAATATCATCATTTTATCATCTTTCCCAAATAAAATATGGAAACCCTAGCCATGGAGGATTGAAGAAAGAGAAAACTTATTAGGCCTAATTAGGTAAGTATTCAAGTCCCATTTTTAGTAATTTTTATATTTTCGATATCGTAATGGCTTAATTTAGCTATCTCAGGGATTAATTTGTAAATTTATTAAAGAAATAAGGTTTTTACATGGATGAATATGCATGGATTATGAAATTTATGGTAGAAAATGAAAGGTTGTTGATAGATAAACAACTTTTGTAAAGTGAATTTTCATAAACTTGTGATTTAGGGACTAAATTGTAAAAATGTAAAATTCATGGAAAAATTCTGAATTTTATGAGTTACATGGGCTGCAAATTCTATATGTAAAAATTGGTTAGGCTTAAAATAAGGATTAAATTGCATGAATTTCATTTTCTAAGCCTAGAGACGAAATCGTCATTAATTGAAAGTATAGCATCAAAATGGTAATTTTTCCTAGGATGTGAATTGAATTGAATTGAATAGGAATTGTATTAAATTCAGCTAAATTTACTCGTATAGATCCAGATAGATCAAATACGGAGCTAGATCGAGGTAAAAAAAAAGTAATGGATTAGTAGCATACGAGTTTACGAACATTGTCGAGGTAAGTTAGTGTAACTAAATTGAGAACTTATATGTGTTAAATGAATTGTATGTATGTGATTGTAATATTGTCATGTATATTAAAGTATTCACATATTCAATAATGATCGATAAGTATAAAGTCCCGTTTGAATAGATGAAATTTGATTGGATACAGGGTTCCCTTGAATTGGTTGTGATCTTGCATATGTTGCGGACACACCATAGCTCGAAAGAAAGTCCCGTTATTAGCCCTCTTGAGCTTCCCGTTATATGGTTCTTGCGAGCTTCCCATTAATAGCTCTTCGGAGCATCCCGATCGGTCGTGACCCTGCATGTGTTGTGGGCACACCGCAGCTCTTATGAGCGTCCCATTATATGGCTCTTTGTGAGCTTCCTGATTAAAGGCTCTTTGTGAGCTTCCTAATTAATGACTCTCTGGAGCTACCTGATATGACTCACTTAAACTTCCCGATATATGGCTATCCGGAGCTTCCCGATTAATGGCTCTTCGGAGCTACCTGTTATTAGCTCTTATGAGCTTCCTGATTATGGCTCTTTTGAGCTTCCCGTTATACATTCCAGATAAGCTTCCCAGTATATGGCTCGAGAGAGAACTTCCAGATTATGTGCTCAAATGGGCACTCCCAAATATGAATTGACAGATTTCAGGTTCATACACTTTATGTGTACTACCCTTATATCCATTGATATTTTAAATGATTCAACAGGTAAAGTTCTGATGTGAGATGATATGAATACAAAATGAATTACTATGATAAATACTTGAAATAAAAAGATGTGATATGTACATGTTCATGGACACTTGAAGTGATAAATAAATGTATGTGGAAATTGAATATTGATGAGCTCATTCATGTTTCTTGGTATTTATGTGAATTACATGACTAACATGTTTGATGAAGTTGTGTGTTTTAGGCTATTAGACAAATTGCTTGGATGCATCCTTACATGTTTATTTTAATGAAAATGGATGGTAATTTAATTTCTCGTTATACGAACATACTTTGCATTAAATGCTTACCTTGTTTATTTCCTCTATTTTACAATATTTAGAAGCTCGTAAAGGTTGGACGTGGGTCAGAGCAATATCACACTATCCTTCAGCTCGTTTTGGTATAAATAGCAAAATTTCTTTTGGATATAATGGCATGTATAGGTTAAATTGGCCAAATGATGACATATAAATATTTAGTTGTAACTAGCCATTAGTATGACTTGTGTTTGGTATATCTTGATATATAAATATATGGCCTAAACTTGATTGATATGTGTGTTTGAAATGGTTAAATGGTGGAAAGTTTATAGATCTATTTATAATTAGGTTTGAGATAGCATAATTAGTAAAATATGCCTATATGCACATATATGTATTTGGCAAGTTTGAACACTTGAACATATGTGATAATATGTCATGCATAAAACTTAGTTTTGGCCTGATTTTAATGTCTTGAATTGGTTGGTGAATGTATTAAAGAGTTGATGTAGGTGGAAAACAAATTGGGTGAGAAATATGGCCTTGGAAAGGGCCTATTTTCGTCAACATGGGAAGAGACACGGGCATGTGCCTCAGCCGTGTGTGACACATGATCTAGCAATGAGCGTGTGTGTCATCTGCATCTTAAAAATTTCAAAACAGAATGCTTAAAATTGATCACACGACCTGGCACATGAGAGTGTGGCTTGGCCGTGTGACCCCTACACCTATTTGATGTAAATCTTCATTTTCACACGGCTTAGCACACGGGCGTGTGACTTGGTTGTGTGACCCAAATCAGAAAGTTACACGGGTATGGATACGGGTTGGACATGGCCGTGTGCCTTATTTCAAATGCCCTCACAGCCTGAGACACGAGCGTGTGTACCCTGCACCTAGTAAAAATTTTGAAATTTCGCGAAAAATTCTCTAAGTACCCGGTTTAGTCCCGACTTATTCTAATGTATGTTTTGGGCTTCGAGGGCTCATATAAGGGACTTTATGAATAATATCTGACATGGATGTTAAATAATTTAAAATGTTTGTTTTGATCTATTTATTTCGGTAATGCTCTGTAACTTTATTTCGGCGACGGATATAGGTTAAGGGTGTTACAAATGGCGCATCAATAGGAGGAGTTTTTAGAGACTCGTTTGCAAACTGGTTACATGGCTTCACAATGAGAATTGAAAATGAGAGAATTTTTAAAGTTGAAGCTAGAGTTATTTTGGAAGGACTCCAAATTGCATGGGAAGCTGACTATAGACATTTAGGTCTAGAATGTGACAATGCGATGGTAGTTGAATCGATTTTGGCTGGAGAGATTATTGTTAATAGGATAACAAAGTTGTGACTAATTAATCAGCTCCTAAAACACAATTGGAGTATACAAGCATGTTCCTAAAGATCACATCAAAGTTGCTGACCACATATGGTTAAACTAGCTTGTCATAATCTTAATAATTTATAGAGGTTTGTAGAACACCAAACTTAGCTCTAGTGTTGCTGTATAAAGATTTAAATGCATCGTCTCTTACTACTATTTAGGAATTTCATTGGTTTGTAATCGATATTAGTTGTACTTTGTACCGAAAAAAATATTAATATTTGTATTTCACAACCTTTATGCATTTATTATATTCAAAATATTATAAATATATTAGGTTCTAAATGGCTTTATTCACAAATTAAACCTTGTGCATATACATAAAAGAAGACTAGTTAAATTATATTTTCTTTGTCATTTTAAATTTTTATCTAGATTTTTCTATTTAATTTTGTTAGTTTCCATAAATTCAAATTAATCATTTAATTATTGTTTTTGATTACTTTCTTTATCAAATATTAAAATTTCAGTTATATTTTTAGTTAAATATTATTTTTAACTTATAGTTAATTTTTGGATAAACCGCATAGGTCATCACTCAACAAGAGTAAAGAAAATAAAATTGTCAGTTAATTGTAAAAGATTTTTAAATTGATCATCCAATTTATTGGGTTTATTTTTTCATTTTTTATTTTTTGTCCTTTTCTGTTATATTAAGTCTGTGATAGATGGAGTTTGCTGTTTGGCACCTTTTTGTCTGTCTTCTATGACACGCTATGGTTTTTGTTTTCTCTTTAGTTTTCTCCTATTTTACTTGCTTTCTTGCTCCTTGTAGTTCTGTGCTGTCTATGTTTCCTTGATTGTGTTCGGTCATTTGTTTTCTTGCGTAAGAATATGGAGCAAGATTTGGCAGAACTAAGTCTAAATGATTGGGAAGAAGAGGCGTTCTCTATACCGGAGGATGTGGGAGAACAAAATGCCATGTATAGTTTTTGCTTGGTGGGTTGTTTTCTTACTGCAAGTGTGGTGAATTTTCCAGCAATGAGGAATGCTATGGCTAATATTTGGCATCCTTTGGAGGGCGTGCAAATTTTAGATCTGGGAGAGAAACGCTTTCTATTCAAATTTTTTAATGAAATTGATATTTCAAGGGTAATTATAGGTGCGCCTTGGACTTTTAATAATCAACTTTTAGTTTTTCATAGGATTGGGGAGAATGAAGATCCAATGGATGCTCCTTTGGTGTATTCTGATTGGTGGATTCAGATTCATGATTTGCCACCTAGATTTTTCGGAGATTCCATGGCATGCAATTTGAAAATTTTATTGCTAGTTTTTTGGAATATGATTCAAAACAATTGTCTTATGGTAATATGAATTATATGCGCATTAGAGTTTGAATTGATGTTCGACTTCCTTTGAAGAGACGAAAGAAAGCCATGATTTCTGCAACAAAGTCCACTTACGTTAAGTTCAAGTATGAAAAATTAACGTTATTTTGTTTTTTATGTGGATGTCTTGGGCATGAGGATAGTTTCTGCCCGAAAAGGCTTATTGGTGATGGGTTGGGATTTGTCGTGAAGGGCGCAAGGGAGGAGAGCTTCCATTGTCAACAGCATCTGGCTGAGGGGGAATGGAGATAACAGTATTTATGGAAAGTCCAATTTGGGGCATCAATCAAGGCTACATTCTAGTCCTAATCAAGGGAGTGAATCTTGTGGTAATTTTAATCCTATTTTGGGAATAAATTTGGAAGGTTCCAGATCTCAAGCTGTTTTAAATACTGTCTAGCTTGGAAATAATCTGGATATTAATAGTGCCAAGGATTTGAGTAAAGGAAAAAGTCATACGGAGTGTAGTTCACAGGATTGTGATTTTCAAAAATTAAACTCACATGAGATGGGCCAGCTGTATGGAGCGGGGATGGCAAATATGGACTGTGTGAATTAGAAGAAGAACCTTTTCTCCATGAAGATGGAAAAAAAGATAAAGATTTAATACTTTGGCATCCAATGTTTCTACAGGACAGGATTCTTTGGAGACTACAGATAGGTGTCCAGCTCATTTGAAACAAATATCAGGGGCTTCGAAGGGGCAAGCCGGCCAGCAGCAATGAAAATTTTGTGCTGAAATGTTCGTGGATTGGGGAGTCCGCGAACAGTTCGTCAGCTTCAGTACATGCTAAAGTTTTATCATCCCAAATTGTCTTCTTTATGGAAACAAAATTGAGCTCAACAAAAATGGAACTTGTTAGAAGACGATGTGGATTTTTTAATGGCATTGATTTCCTTCCGATGGATCCAGAGGTGGTTTAAGCATTGGGTGGAATGAGAGCAATTTAGTTGATTTGAGGAGTTTTTCAAGGCACCACATTGATGTTGAAATTCAAGAAGAAAAAGATGATTCTCGGTGGCGTTTTACCGGGTTTTATGAGGCACCAAATGTAAGAAATAAACATGAGGCTTAGGATTTACTTCGAAGTTTAGGAAGAAATAATTTACTTCCATGGTTAGTTGGGGGCGACTTCAACGAGATTCTTTTTGCCCATGAAAAACAGTGAGGGTTGCTCAGAGAAGAGGATTTTTGTAATACATTGGATGATTGCTTGGTGGTGGATATTGGGTTTTCCGGGACATGGTTCTCATGGGAAAAGGGTAGAATAATGGAACGCAATATTAGAGAAAGATTAGACCGGGGAATAGCTATAGATTCGTGGCTTCAACTGTTTTCAACTTATTTTTTGAGACATCTACCACACTCTTTCTCCAATCATTACCCGCTGCTTATTAAGACGAAGACTGATGTGGTAAGTAGAAGAACGAGAAGATTTTGTTTTGAATCTTGGTGGACATTAGAGGATTCTTGTGAAGAGGTGATAAGAAAGCTATGGGAGGATAGTTCTGGATCTTTCTTAATTCGCATGGATTATCTTGCAGATGGTTTGAAAGGTTAGGCGAAAAAGATAAAGCATAAATGAGGGTCTGATGTGAAACGTCTAAACAGGAGGCTGGAAGAGTTGATTTGTGGCGAGAGATCGGAGGAGAATTTGGGTGAGATTGTTAGGATCAAACTCCAACTGAATATGGAGATGGATAAAGAGGAGAGGTATTGGGAACAACGGGCTCGAGCTAATTGGTTGAAAATGGGTGATAAGAATACTGCATCCTTCCATAAATATGCGTATCAGAGAAGCCGTGTTAATCAAATTTGTGGTCTTCAAAGACTTGACAGCTCGATTGCTATGGATGGTAAGGAGGTGGAGTCCATTGTTAAAGGGTACTTTTTTGACCTTTTTATGCCGAAAGGAATTGGGAATTTGAACCATATACTTTCCGGGGTTCATTTGTGTACTTTGAAAAGAATGAATCGAATGTTGCTGGACATTTACTCAGAGGGCAAAATTATAGAGTCGCTGAAAGGTATGGGGCCTACAAAAGCTTCAGGTGCTGATGGTTTCCCCGTTATTTTCTATCAGAAGTACTGGCACATCATTGGTAAGGATACTAGTGATTTTTGTTTAGGAATTTTGAATAATGGAAGTTCTTTGGAAGAGATTAATAAGACTCAACTGGTGCTGATTCCTAAAACTGCTAATCCTACCAATTTGAAAAATTACCGTCCCATTAGCCTGTTAATAAGACTCAACTGGTGCTGATTCCTAAAACTGCTAATCCTACCAATTTGAAAAATTACCGTCCCATTAGCCTGTGTGTGTATTGTTATTTATAAGATTATTGCCAAGACAGTGTATTGATGGCGCCTAAAGTGCGTTCATTCCCGGTAGGCTTATTTCTGATAATGTTTTACTCGCATATGAAGTTCTTCATTCTCTTAGAAATAAAAAATGTGGAAGAAAAGGTTTCATGGCTCTAAAATTAGACATGAGTACGGCCTATGATAGAGTTCAGTGGCCTTTTATAAGAGAGATGATGAGTAAATTAGGCTTTGATGAAAGGTTCATCAATATTATCCTTCAATGTATCAGTTTCGTCTAGTACACGATTTTAATTAATGGGGAGTAAGGATCAAGTTTCAGGTCTTCTAAGGGCCTGGGCCAAGGGGATCCTTTGAGTCCCTATTTGTTTCTGTTTTGTGGAGAAGGGCTTTTTACATTAATGAGACTGGCTAGTCAGGAAAAAAATTTCTGTTGCCAGGGTTTGCAGATCAGCTCCACCGATCACCCACCTCATGTTTGCAGATGACTGCATTTTGTTTGGAGAGGTCTCAATCAGGGGGATCTGTGTGATGAAGGATATTCTCAAAGAATACAAAGCTTGTTCGCGGCAGTGTGTTAACTTTGAAAAATCAACAGTGTTCTTTAGCCCTAATGTGGCAGATCAGGATAAGGATATGGTGTTTCAGATTCTTAATGTTAGAAGCTCGAAAAATCCAGTGAAGTACATTGGTCCTCCTAACATGGTGGGTCGATAGAAGAAAATCGCCTTTCAAAATTTGAAAGATCGCTTAAAGCAACAGATTAACAGTTGTAGTTTAAGGCACATTTCTCAGAGAGATCCAGAGGGTTTTATAAAGGCTGTTTTGCAATCACTTCCCACCTATACAATGGCTTGCTTCCTTTTGCCAAAATCGTTATGTTTGGAATTAGAAAATATTATGGGGGCTTTTTCGTAGAGGAAAAATCAAGGAAAGCGTGGGATGCATTGGTACGATTGTAAGTCCATGTGCGCGCTTAAGGAAAATAGGGGCATGGGTTTCCGCAATCTAAATCATTTTAATATCACTTTATTGGCAAAACAGGGTTGGCTTTGTTACGTAATCTTAATTCGTTACTAGTGCGTACTTTTAAAGCTAAATATTATAATGAGTCGAACTTTTTAAACTCCAGTTTGGGAAATCTACCTTCCTTTACCTAGCGAAGTATCTGGGCTACTCATGGGCTTTTGTTGAAAGGACTGGGTTGGAGGATTAGAAATGGAAACAAGTCTCTATTTGGGAAGATGCATGGATTCCTGGCAATGATGATTTTAAAGTACAAAGCACAGAGGTTAATTTGAGCATTCAACAAGTTGTTGATCTGATTGATGCTAATGCTTGAAAATAGAACTCAGAGTTGATTTTTAATACCTTTTCGGA
Source organism: Gossypium arboreum (assembly GCF_025698485.1). NCBI lineage: Eukaryota > Viridiplantae > Streptophyta > Magnoliopsida > Malvales > Malvaceae > Gossypium > Gossypium arboreum. The sequence continues at coordinate 13,506,090 of NC_069081.1, forward strand.
GCAGGACGCAGAGAGGATTCTTTGTATTCCCTTGTCTTTGCAGGAGCACGATGATGTTGTCATTTGGCGTGGAGAGCCGACTGGTTAATATTCGTTACGAAGTGGGCATAAACTCCTTTTACATGATAATCTTAATAATTTACAGGCTAGTTACAAACAATTTTACAAAAAATTGTGGACTCTTGACCTACCCTCTAAAATAAAGATTACAGTTTGGCGAATTTCTCGTAACTATCTACCTACTTTTAGTAATCTCCAATATCAACGAATGAGGGGCTCCGCGACTTGCAGTCGGTGCCAGGATGGAGTGGAAATAAGGGAACATGTGTTCCGCGAGTGCTCTGTTGCAAAGGAAACATGGGAATACTTGAATATAAAGTGGATCCTTTCTGAAGAAAGCACTGATTTCAGAGAATGGTTTAAATGTATTTTTGAGTCTAGATCTAAAGCTATTTGCAGAATATTTGCATGCACTTTATGGGCACTTTGGACTTTCAGAAACAGATTTATCCATGATGGTGAGATTAAGACGGGTGCTCAAATTGCAATTTTTGTTGAAAATCATATTAAGGAACTTGATGGGTTGAAACAGAATGTACCTGTTGAACGTCTCTATGTGGCTAGTTGGGTTGCTTCGGAAGGAACGAGGATCAAGATTAACTTCAATGCTGCTTTTAACAATTGCAGGAAGGAATCGTGTTCAGGGTTAGTTATCCGTAATGCTAAAATAGAGGTTATTTGCTAAAAAATAGTTATGAACTCAAACATACCGTCTGTCTTCGCTGCTGAAGTGGTGGCGTGCTTTCAAGCGCTACAATTGGGTTTACAACTGGATATGAGGGAGGTGGAGATCGAGGGTGATTCTCGAACGGTGATTCGAAAGCTTCAAGAAGAAAATGAGGATAGATCTGAGATTGCTGCACTCATAAACGGTTCTAAAAGTATTAGCTTAGGATTTCAGACCTGCGTCTTCCTCTTTACAAACAGAGAAGCAAATACGGTTGCTCATATCATTGCAACTGAAGGATTGGTAAGAAGAGAGTCAACTTATCTGGAGAACATGGTTGCTTTTGGAGCGGCGGGAGTGGTGGCTGAAGATCGACAGAGGACTGAGAGTATGAGAGAGCTGAGGGGACGGAGAGTAAGGGAAGAGGAAAATGTTTTTTGAATCTGTTGTGTGGAAGAGTTTTCAAGAATGTGGAGTTTCAAGAAGCCTTTGAGGGTTGAAATGGTCAGATATTAATTTGATTGCTGATAATTATTGTTCTGACGATTGTTGTTTTCAAGGGGGTTTATGGGGTGGTTTCCAGCTGGAGCAAGAATGCTCTAGTGTCACGGGCCAGAGTTCAAAGCCCGTGACCATCGAACCAAATGCATTCGATGGAGGTCTATTACTTAGATGGGGATCATTTGGCCCACGTGAGCTGGCCCGATTCAAAGAACTGTTGGAGAAGCTTGTCGGATCAAAGTCTGGTTGGCCCGACGGATGCCCGTTGCTTGAAGAGATTGAAGGTCCATCTACAAATATGGAAACATGATATGATATTATAATCTTAGAGATCTTAGATATGATATGGAATCTTAAAAGATATTATTTTATAAGATTACATATCTTATCTAAGATATGTAATCTTAGAAGATATGATATTATATTTGGTAGTAGGTAACCTTTAATCTCGTCCGTCGATGTAATTGTATCTTGACCGTCGGTTTTGGGGAGCTCAAGTATAAATAGAGAGCCTCCCCTCATTTGTACACACTCCATTCATTGTTTCATTATTCTTTGTGAATAAGAGAATAGAGAGCATTTACTCAAACACTTTGTGTGCGTCCCTTTCGTTGTTCTTATAAGCTTCTTTTGGCGTAAGTAAGTCTTCCATTTGACGAAGTCGGTGCCTTGGAGGAGTTCTTAGGAATCCTCATTCGAGCAAAGGCTGACTTGGGCGAGTTTGGACGAGCGAATCGCCTAAGGCCGCACGGATTGCGAGACGAAAGGTCTAGCCCCGTGACAAGTGGTACCAGAGCTAGAGTTTGAACCAAGAAGTATTCGAGCTGTTGGATCAAAGGCACTGTTGGGATGTCGAAAGAAGATTTCGAACAAATACGGGCGAGAAAGTCTTTGAGGGAGATGCTGTCGGCAGTAGAGGTACGCGTGGGTAAACTTGAGGAGTCTATGGAAGCCGTTAAAGAGTCTGACAATGCTCGTGGGGAAAGTATTGAAGACATAAAGGATCAGTTCAGAGACTTTGTGACCACGTGTCTAACTTCCCAAAGGGATAACGTGCAAGAGTTGCTAGATTCCCAAAGGAAGAAGCTGACAGAGAAGAACAATGCTCTCGAAGCCATGGTGAAGGCTTTGAAGGAGGAAACAATGGCCGCGACGCTGACTTTAAGCACAAGAATAGAGGAGCTCGAGGGAGAGCTGGCCTTGTGTCGAGCAGCGGTGGAAGAAGGAGTGTCGAAAAGACTCAAGATGGCGAGTGTGTCCGGAACCGAAAGAGTTTGCGGGGACAAGGTCTGCATGTGATGTGGACAATTTCTTGTGGAGGATGGAAAACTACTTCCGTGCCAAAGGCATCGTGGATGATGCGGATAAGGTACAAACTGCTTCATTATTTCTTATTGATATTGCGCTTTTATGGTGGCGAGGTAGGACCACAGATGAAAGGCAATGTGAGATTGGAACATGGGAGAAGTTCCAATGCGAGTTGAAGGGACAGTTTTACCCAGAGTTTGCCGAGGAAGAAGCTCGGGCAAAGTTGCAAGGAATAATGCAACGGGGCACAGTGGGGGAGTATGTTTGTGAGTTCAAGGAACTCATTCTCCAAAGTTCGGATATGACCGAGAGAGAAGCAATGCTTGCTTTTCAAGAGGGATTGAAGCCGTGGGTCAGACAGGAGGTGGAACAAAGAGGTGTCCAAAAGCTATCGGAAGCCATGAAGGTAGTGGTATCCGTGGTTAAGCTTGGTCTAGAGAAAGACAAGCTTGGATCTTCCAAGTCCGAGGAAAGGGGCGTATGTGAAGAGAATCACAAGGAAGATACGGATGAGTATGGCAATGGCAACGGTGACAATTGTGGTAATGGGAAACCACGAGTTGGGAAGAAGAAACCCAAGAAGAGAAGGGACAAGCTGAAATGCTTTCTCTGCGACGGTCCACACATACTAAAGAAATGTCCGATGAAATTCGCGCTTAGGAAGAAGCCGGTGGGTAAGGCCTTGGGACTTGGTTCGAGCGCAAGGGGTGTTGAAGCCAAGGAGGCCGAAAGCGAGAAGAAGCCAGTCGAGTGCTTCTTATGTCATGGTCCGCATAGGTTGCGGAAGTGTCCGAGGAAGTCTGTCATCGAAGAGAACGATGGAGCAGACAAGGAGCCCAAGAAGCTTGGTTCGAGCAAGGGTAAAGCCGAAGCCAAGAGGGCTAAGAGGAGCAAAAAGAAGCGAGTAAAGTGCTTCTTGTGCCGTGGTCCGCATGAGTTGCGGAACTGTCCAAAGCAAGCCGTAGTCAAAGGAAAGGCAACGTCCGAGCATAGAGAGTCGTCGGAGGGGCTTCCACCCAACGGAGAGGTGAGTTTGTCATCGAACTTAGAGGAAAAAGTTGCGATGAAAACAATGAAGCTTGGACCAATAAGGCTCGTATCAAGTGAAGCGTCGGAGTTGGCCGAGTCATTGACAAGGCTTCCACCTATGGGAGAGGTGGGTGGTGCATCGGACTTCAAGGAAAAAGAAGTGATGCATGTGGGACAGTTGACCCGAGTAAATGCAAAGGTACATTCGAAACACTCTGATAGTGTTTTGCATTCTAACTTGTGTACTTGGCGAGAACGTAGGGGCCCTTTCGAAGTTCTTGAGCAAGGAGGCCGAGAGACTTTGGGCCAAGTGAAGCCAAGTGTCGTGAATCATGAGGATTCTGTTCGAGGGAAGTTAGAATGTGGGCAAGGGAGTGACATAACTCCTTGTCATCGAGATGTACCAACGAGTAGGACGGCTCGAGTTAAGAGGCGACGGAAGCCAAGGCAAAAGTCCAAAAGGAAGGGAAGACCTAAGACGACAAGTGGGATTCAAGGCGAATCAAGTCAGTGTCATTCAGGAGTCGCAACGAGGACGTTGCGAGAATGGGTGGGGGAGAATGTCACGGGCCAGAGTTCAAAGCCCGTGACCATCGAACCAAATGCATCCGATGGAGGTCTATTACTTAGATGGGGATCATTTGGCCCACGTGAGCTGGCCCGATTAAAAGAACTGTTGGAGAAGCTTGTCGGATCAAAGTCTGGTTGGCCCGACGGATGGCCGTTGCTTGAAGAGATTGAAGGTCCATCTACAAATATGGAAACATGATATGATATTATAATCTTAGAGATCTTAGATATGATATGGAATCTTATAAGATATTATTTTATAAGATTACATATCTTATCTAAGATATGTAATCTTAGAAGATATGATATTATATTTGGTAGTAGGTAACCTTTAATCTCGTCCGTCGATGTAATTGTATCTTGACCGTCGGTTTGGGGAGCTCAAGTATAAATAGAGAGCCTCCCCTCATTTGTACACACTCCATTCATTGTTTCATTATTCTTTGTGAATAAGAGAATAGAGAGCATTTACTCAAACACTTTGTGCGTCCCTTTCGTTGTTCTTATAAGCTTCTTTTGGCGTAAGTAAGTCTTCCATTGCATGCAGTCGGTGCCTTGGAGGAGTTTTTAAGGAATCCTCATTCGAGCAAAGGCTGACTTGGGCAAGTTTGGACGAGCGAATCGCCTAAGGCCGCACGGATTGCGAGACGAAAGGTCTAGCCCCGTGACACTAGAGTATCCCTCTTTGTCGTTTTGCTGGTTTGTGGAATTGGGCTACTTTTGTTTTTCTTTGTGTTTGGGCTTGCCTTTGGGTTATTTTGTTTTATTAGTTTTTGTTATTTTGACTTTGGGGGTATTTTGTTTTGTTCTGTGTTGGGTTGTTTTTGGTTTTTTGTTTTTCCGTTTCTTGTGTTGGACTTTGTCTGTTGTTGGCTTGAATTTGTTTTGGCCTGTTTCAATATAATCAGTGAATTTATTAAAAAAAAAAAAGTCTGTGATAAATGGATGACATAGCTGTTCTAAAATTATTATAAAAATATATTTAACCTTCAACAATTACATATTTATCAATTTGATCATAATTATAAATAAATTAATCCTCAATATTTATAAATTATTTGGTTTTAATTCTAATAAAATTATATTTTTTCTAAAATTAAAAGTTAAAAAATAAATAAAAATCTAAAAATATATAATAAAAAACTTGCAAAAAAGAACTTGCAAAATTTGCAAAATCGAATAGAGGGAAAACCCGAGGCGAAAAGGGTAGGGGTGGTGCGTTGGCTGGGGCAGAGACGAAGACGAATGAGACGGAGATAGAGATGTGGTTGGTGTGGGTGAAGACCATATATTGCAACAGTGACCTTTGGAGCGGCAGAAGATGGCGAAAGTTTCACGTTTCTTTAGTAGATCTAGGATTTGTTGATTTTTTTTTTAACAAAAACTAATTGGGAAATATGGAAAAGGAGATGGAGATAAAGATTTTGGTCAAATTTTGATAGCGTTCTAGGCTGATGGTCTATGGCGTACGGTGGACAGTGACGGCAGAGGTCAACTGAAATCTAGGTTTGGCGGTGGTTTTGGGGGAAAATGTTTAATATTAAAGAAGGAGTGAGGGGAGAGGGAGATGGAAAATTGTTGAATTTATTTAATAACTTTTAATTTTTATATTACATAATCTATTTAAAGAATAATATTTTTTAATAATACTTGTAGTTCTTACAAAATATTTTTAGAGGCTGAATTAAAGACAACATTAAAAATTCAATTAAACTTTGAACAAATGTTTTTTAATCATATTTTAATTTCTGGAAAAGGGTATTTTTAGATATAAATGCATTTTTTTATATTTTGAAAATCTGTGAGAATTTTATAATTTTATTAAAATTAGGATCAAATTGAAATAATTTATAAATGTTGAAGGTTAATTTCTTTATTATCATAAATAAATTGATAAAATATGTAATTATTAAAAGTTAAATATGTTATCAAATTTAAAATTATCACATCATTAATATGTCACGCACTTAAAAGCACATAATGAAAAATTATAAAAAGAATAGACTTGATATGCTGAATGATTGATTTAAACTTTTTTATGGTTGAGAGTATTGGAAAATATAGACATAACATATATAATAAAGGTAATTACATGTTATTATTTATTATCATGATAGGTTAGCTCAAATTAAAAGTGATCGATTTGGTTAAAATTTTATTGGACTTTAATTATTAAATAAAACATGAGTCAAATATGTGTAGATACTCTAGTAATTGAGTCCTAATCAAATTCTAATTAATGAAGGCCTAATTAGAATTTGGTTAGAATTAATATGCCAAGGTTATAAATATTATGGTTATTGCCCCCAAATTATACACAAGATATCTTTTCTAATATCCTATCATTAGGAAAGAGAGAGTAGATATTCTCTGAATTTCTTGTGTGCTAATTAGGAAGATCAAATCCTCAAGATCTGGTAAAACTTCAAGAAATTCATGGATTCAGGTACGCTTCCGCATCTAGTTCTGTTATTTATTTATTCTTGATGATTCTATTTTATATTAGATACTATTTAAAATTCTAACAAGTGGCATCCGAGCTTTGTCATGTTGAATCATTGAGAATAAATTGATTCTTTATTAATTTTGGATTGATTCGTTTTTTTTTAATTTTATGGATTTAATATTTTAATTATATATTATGTTGAATCTTTAAGATTCTTGATAAAATTTTGGGTTTTGATTCTTTAAATAAAGTTTTAAGGTTTTATAAATATAATCTAGTTTAATATTTGCATATGTTATTTGAAAGGTGAAGGTTTATTTATTTATTTATAATCAATTGATAAAATTGAAGAATTCCAATTGAGTTATATAATTGGTTTTAAAAGTTAATTCACTTGATAATCGAATAAATGAATATTGGTAAGATATATATTTTTTCGCATTATTTGTTTTAAATTTTCTATTTGTAGTTGAATATATATGGAATCATCATCCTTTATCTTTATTTATGATGAATTATATTCACCATTGAATTCAATTCATATATCTGAATGATTACTTTTGGTTTCTTTTAGAATTATTTTATGTAAGTTTTAGTCTTTATGAAATCGACTAAAATTAAAATATTTGGGATTATTTTTTAAATATGGTGGCTATGAATTTTCATATGTAGTTGCACATATAAAGACTTTTATATAATTTGGGATTCTTTTTATATTTTGTGGTTATGAATTTTTTTTTTTAGTATTTGTGCGTATAAAGAAGTTTTATGATAATGTCTTTAGTCATGAATATAAATTTGAGTTTACATGAAATATGTAAGGCAAGCTAGTATTATTTTTATATTTGTGTGTGTATATATATTATATGCATATCAATAATTTTGAGGATTAATGCATGATTATAGTTTGTGTGAACAGTGTTTATAACCATTATTCAATAAGATATATTTTATAGTTTAATTGGTGAAATTAAGTTTTGATGGATATCATTGAAGTTAATTTTTTTGTTATGGTTATATATTCAATTTTATGGGTGCTTTGGTGCAAATTCATGTCAACTATATACATATTTAAATATTTTGGTTTTAAATTTGGTTATATAATCTTAGGTTTTGGCATCTTATGGTTCCAAATATTTGGTGAAATTATGATGATATGGTTTATTGTATGAATTATGGGATATGTCAACTATTATGATTTTGTTTTTGAGATTTATTGGCTTGAAAATATTTTTCAAGTATTTATGTGAATATCTGTTTGATCATAAATACAACTTTGAATTTACATGGTAAATTCAAGGTAAGTTTTTCAATTTGATTATGAATACATGTATATGTGTGAATTGCTTTGGTGTTTTTATCCATGCCAAAATTATAAATACATGTCCTTGTTAATTATTTGGCTTTGAACCACTACATTATTTCTTTTTGGTTTTGATATATATGATTTTGGAACAAAAAAAAGAGAAATAGTCAAAAAAATTAAGGTTTTCGGTTTTTTATTGCATTATTAAAACAACCTTATATTGGGTTATTTCAAAGCCTATAAAGCAATAAAAAATAGTTTTGACATTTAACTATTGAGAAATTTTAAATTTGAATATTGATATATTTATATATATTTTAAAATAACTTAATTGAAGCAAAAATCACCAAAGTGATTTTTTGTATAAATTATTTTGTTTTAAAATATAAAAGTGTGTGCATGTAACTTAAGTTATGTTAATATTGACTGGCCCAAATGAAGGTTAATAATATTACATGTGCAACTATGGTGATAAACATGTGACGGTTATTCGGTTTTACATGTGAGTAATAAATTGGCCCAAAGGAAGATTTATTATTCGACATGTTTTTATTGTCAATGTTTGATTACTCCACCAATATATCACTTACAAGTTAATATTTTGTCCAAAGATGAAATATTAATGGAGTGTCCAATATCTTGATATGAGGTTTTCCTTTATTCAAATTATTTTAGTTTAAATTTAAAGTCTTATGTGAGGTTATTTTGATTTATTCAGCTATTATTATATTTGTCAACATATTGTTTTGGGATAAATATATATAAATATATATTATTATCTTTTAATTTGATTGAAAGATGAAATTAAGGTAAATATTTTGAAACAAATAAACTCAGATTTTGACTTTTAATTAAGGATGTCTAATATTTTAAATAAATTAGTTGAAACAAAATGCCGCTAAAGTGACCTCTTTTGTGTAGATTAGTTTATTTGAAATATTAAGATGATTATATGTTTTTTTGATTCATGCGTTTATTAATTAACCCGAAGGTAAGTTAATATTTGACAGAATTACAACGATATTTGTGGTGATAAATGTGTGACAATTATAAGGTATTTTATGTGAGCAATAAGTTAGTTCAAAGATTAATTCATTGTTTGACATAGTTTATTGTCAATGTTTGATTGCTACAACAAGAGCACTGCTTACTGTTAATATTACTGTCCAAAGACTTGATATTAATGTTGTGTTTGGTATCGTGAGATGGGATTAGCTATTATCCTGAATTTATTGTTTACTTATGAATATTGATGTGAGTTTTTATTTATTTATTTTTTGTTTTATATTCAGCTAATTCATGTTCTATTGCCACAATATCTACTAATATAAATTTTATACCCATGCTTAATGGGACTAATTTTAAGGAATGGAAAAGGCACTTACTTATAGTGCTTGGCTGTATGGACATAAACCTTGCACTAAGGGAAAAAACAACCTGCACCTCTCACTATGGAAAACACCCCTTATGTTAAGAGGGATTTTAAGAGGTGGGATCGGTTCAAATTGCATGAGTCTAATGATCATGAAGCACAACATTTTAGAAGCCTTTAGGGGCATAGAATCTGAAAATATTACTCAGGCTAAGGTTTCCTTGATGAAATTGAGAAACGTTTTGCTAAAAACGATAAAGTTAAAATGACATCATTTCTAACTTCTTTGATGTCTATAAAGCATAAGGGTCAAGGAAATACTGAGCAATCTAAGGGCTATGAATTTTATGATCCCACAATTAGGAATATTTTTTAGACGAGAATTGAAACATTCTTTTAAGACGTTGAGTTTGGAGGGAGAAATAAGGTTAGAGACATTGTTTTTAAGGAGGAATTGAATTTTAACTCAGTTCCTACTATCACTTTTGATGATGTTTAGGTTCTCATACCTATCATTGATTAGGAAGTGAATCTATAACCTCAATAAGACAATGTTAAACAACTCCCTAGTCAAGATGAGGTAATTATTCCAGAAGAACAAACTCAACAACCTCAAGAATGAACATTATTAAAAATGTCCACTAAGGAAAGGGTTATAATGGCTTTAGTAGAATATTTTGATATTAAGCTACATCAGATGAATATTAAGTTAATGGTTAATTTTCTTTATTTGCTACATTTGAAATAAATAAATGTGAGGTGTCCCTTTACCCCTACCTGACCATTTTCATGTATCTCATTATGTGGTTTATTTAAATGATAAATAGTGAAATGACATACTCTGGACAAAAGAAATGTTGAGCATTATCCGGATAAGAATTTGATAAGTACAAGAGTCTCAAGGTAAGGACAAAGTTCAACCAGGGGCATCTGAGAAACGTTGGTTACTTGTAAAGCTTGAGGATAGGTACAGGGCCTAAATAGAAAGTCAAGAGCCGAAGAAATGAATGCAGATCATCACAAAAAAATCGTGACAAAAAAGGACATAAGAGAAACATGCCAAAGGCGCATAGCATAATCATGTAGGCATAAAGGCATTTAAGGCAAACATATGCATATCATGATAACGTTATGCATGACATCTACAGGTACTCCAGTAGAGCGAGAGGACGTGATGATAGCTGTACTGAATTAAAGGAAAAGACACCTGAGTTCCACCAGATAACATGTTTTGGTATTCTGATGCTTTTATTTTTGTTTCAAAAATTCACCTCATATTGCGAGAAATGAGTTGAGCCTCAAGACACGTTGAGGTAATTTCAATTTCTGTTTTCAAAATTCAACTCATATTGCGAGAAATGAGTTGAGCCTCAAGACACATTGAGGTATTTTCAATTTCTGCTTTTCAAAAAATCAACTCATATTGCGAGAGGTGAGTTGAGCCTCAAGACACGTTGAGGTATTTTCAATGTGACAGCCCTATAGTGACCCTAGTCGGAAAGCGGTTTCAGGACAGCTAAACCGAGTCACCAAATTATTTGAATGTGATATTTATGGTCTAAAATATATTAATATGAATGTGCGAAAATTTTAAGCTTCGATTTAGTTAATTGCATGTGAATGTAGTACATAGGACTTGTGTGACACTTTTGAAATGTGATAGGCTAATCTATAAGGATCTAATAGTACATGTAATCAAAAGGGAGGACTTGCATGTCAATTTTCCCCCCCTAATTAGTAGTTGTCGGCCATGAGCATGAGGGTGGACAAAATGTTATGGCTAAAACATGTCATAAACATGTTGGGTTAATGCTCTATGTAAGGAATAATAAAATAAAGAGCATGGGCAATAAAGTATTAGTGTTAGTAGGATGAGAAAAAAAAAAAAGAATGTGTATGATTGTTTCCCCCCCCCCCCAATTGCCGTGAGTTGAAGGAAAGAAAACAAAAAAAAAAGTGTTCATCCTTGAACATCTTTGGCCGAAAACTTTAAGGAGAAAGGAAGAAGAAAGGTTGAAGAGGTTGGGCCATGCATGTAACTAGGCTAAGGTATGTTTGAGGTTGCTCCATGAGATTCATGTATATTTTAGTAGTTAGCTTGAGTTCTAACTAGCCCATGGTTCAAATCTTTACTATGTCATGGAGATGATATTCGACTAAGGTGGATTTGTGTTGATGTCATTTGCATGCTAAAAGTGAAGCTTTGTAATGATGCATGTGATGGTGGATTGATGATTCTTGAATCTTCTTTTTAGCATTTTTGAGTGAGACATTAAGTTATTTGTTTAACCATGACCAAAATTGAAATGGTATGGTGTTGTGATGCATTCGGCCATGGTAGGAAGTAGAAGAGAAATATGGTTGTTGTTCACGTTATTTGGATGAGAAATGGTAGTAAGGTGAAGTGCAAATGTTAGTGTTTGATTTACTAGTGTATATATGTGTATTGGCCAAGTTTTGAACTTGAAACAAAATGGTGTTTAGTCAATACAAGTGACCATACTTGTAGAATGTATTAAGTGTTGCAATCGGCCTCAACATAGACATGCATGTTCGGCCACATGAATGAGTACAAAAGTTGATGTGTATGTTCGCCATAGGTAAGCATATTGATGGCTTTATCTTGACTTAGAAAATTCGCTAAAGGAATATTAGCTAATATGTTGAATTCGATTCGTGATTTCGTACATATGTGACTCTAATGTCTAATGTATATATGGGCTAAGTACCTTGAGCTTCTCTTTGATGTTCGAATGAATTGTATTAAATTGCTTAATGTGATTAAAATGCGTATGACCATTTTGTATTTAAGCTAAAGGTGGCCATATGACCCATCAAATTCATTGTCATGTTCGCCATAAGCTAGCATAATGAGACTTTAATAAGTTAAATTTGTTTGAATTAGCTCAAGAGCTTAGAGGACCAAAGTTGGATAAGGGAAAGGAAAAAGTGATCAAATAGTCACCAAATCGTTCGACAACATCCGAGGTAAGTTTTCGAGTAATGGAGCTTAGATTATGATTCGATTAGATTATGTCTTAAGTAAATCAAAATCATGCTCTTTGTATGTGGCTATTGAGCCGAAATTTGTAAGTGTGATAAGTGTTTTGTGTTTGAGCTTTGGTAATGAAAATGAAATATGGATGTGTCATGATTTATTGATATATGTGCATGGTTATTCGAATGATATCCGGCTAAGTCCCAAGGCTTTTGTGCTAGGTGACTATAACCGGACTAAGATCCGAAGGCATTCGTGCGAAGTTGCTATATCCGGCTAAGACCGAAGGCATTTGTGCTAGCGACTATATCCGGCTAAGTCCGAAGGTATTTGTGCTAGCGACTATATCCGGCTAAGTCCCGAAGGCATTTATGCTAGTGACCACATCCGGCTAAGACCAAGGCCTTGTGCAAGTAGTTATATCCGCTAAATCTCAAGATTACTTGAGTTTGGGAATGAGCGATCTGCTGTAATAATTTCAATTAATACGCCGTAAAATCTCAACAACGAGGTATGTGTTGTACATGCATTGGATTAATTGATTCCTCTTAAATAGCATTCGCTCGATCGATTAAGGAGCTTCGGTTTTTGTTAAGTTGATCCCTTATGTATGAATATAAGGGTTGGAAATGTGAAGTAGGACTGATTTTGAGAATATATGTGTATATGAAATTATCCGTTTAGTTATATGAATGCTGTACTTGATTGAGCCTAATTCCATTGCTCAAAACTTACTAAGCATTAAATGCTTACTCCGTTTCTTTGAATCTCTGTTTTATAGATTTTGGTTCGTCACTATCGACTGGAGTGTCAAGTCAAGTCGCCCACACTATCAAAGCCCCTTTTGGTACACTTTTGGTTGAACTTTGAAATGGCATGTATAGAACTACCCTTTTTGTTGTTGGTCATGGACCCTTTGGTTTTGTATAAATTCGAATAGCCATGCGAAAATGGCTTATATACACTTTGAGCTTAATTTTATAATCGTCTTGTATGATGTTCATTAAGAGGTATGGAAATGTTTGGGAACGATTAGCCATTGGAATGGTTAATCATGATCATATTTTGTGCTATTTATGCAAAAGGGCTAGTTGAATCATGGAAACTATGTCATAGGTAAAGTCTACCTTAAAAATAGATGCTGATAGCAGCAGTGACGTGAATGTGAAAAATCACTAAAAATAGTAGGAATGGAATTAAATAGTGAATAAATTATGTAATCGAACCTTGATGAACCTATTTTCATAGGAAAGTAACGAAACGATAATATGAACAGTATATTATGAGATATTTAAGTTTTCGTGAGACAGGGCCCGAACGGTTTCTGGATTCCCTGTTCCGACTTTGGAAATTCATTATAAATTAACCAGAGATAATTAGGAGTCATGCCATATATGTATAGATTCCTTTTCGAGTCTAGTTTCTATAGAAATAAACGGCATCAGTATTGAAACCCTGTACAGGGAGATATCCAAGTCGTAATGCACAAAGGTCAGTGTAGTCAAACCCTGAAATAGGGGAGACTTTAACTAATAAACTGTACTAATTGGCTCGACCAAAAATTCTAGAAAAAAATTTGTAGATGAACATATGAGTTTAGTTTCAGAAAAAATTTACGAAACTGGTTTTCGAGTTCTGAAACTTAAGATATGATTTTTAAGGCGACAGTGATGCAGTAACCAGCTTGTCTGGAAAATTTTCAAATGGACTGTGAAAATAAGTGGATTAAGCCCGTTAACCCCTCGTGTCCAACTCCGGCAACGGTCTCGGGTATGGGGTGTTACATTCAATTTCTGTTCAATTTATTTTTTTCAAAAATCAACTCATATTGAGAGAAATGAGTTGAGCCTCAAGACACGTTGAGGTATTTTCAATTTCTGTTTTCAAAATTCAACTCATATTGCGATAAATGAGTTGAGCCTCAAGACACGTTGAGGTATTTTCAATTTCTGTTTTCAAAATTCAACTCATATTGCGAGAAATGAGTTGAGCCTCAAGACACGTTGAGGTCATTTCAATTTCTATTTTCAAAATTCAACTCATATTGCGAGAAATAAGTTGAGCCTCAAGATATGCTGAGGTATTTTCAATTTCTGTTTTTCAAAAAAAAATCAACTCTTATTGCGAGAAATGAGTTGAGCCTCAAGACATGCTAAGGTATTTTCAATTTTTATCTTTCAAAAAAAAATAAACTCATATTGCGAGAGGTGAGTTGAGCCTCAGGACACGCTGAGGTAATTTCAATTTCTGTTGTCAAAAAAATCAACTCGTATTGCGAGAGGTGAGTTAAGCCTCAGGTCACACGCTGAGGTATTTTCAATTTTTTGGCTTTTTTAAAAATCAACTCATAATTGGAGAGGTGAGTTAAACTTCGGGTAGCATCCCGAGCTATTTTCAATTCCTTGTTTTTCAATAAAGAATAAAGATTGGACATTTGAACAAAATTTAGTGCTTTTAAGTCTTTGCACTATCCTTGTTTCACAATGATGAGCAAAGAGAGGCAGCTGTAAGCACTAAATTTTTGTCCGACTAGAATTCGTGTTTAATTTACAAAATTTCAAAAAAAATAAAAAAATAAAAAAAAATTGCATTTTGACCCCTAAATTTTTCTTTAAATTTCACTTAGACCCTTAAACTTTCCTTAAATTACATTTTAACCCTAAATTTTCTAAAAATTACATTTAGCCCCAGAAGTTTTGCTGCATTTGTGATTTGGTCCTTCAGACAGATTACGTAATTTGGGGCACCCACTTCCCAGATTTTCAAGCCAAAAACATGGGTGGTTGTTCCTTCTTCACCCACTACTTGCAAATGGCATAAAAAAGAAGCAAAAGGGTAGAAATAAAGGAGGGGACACACCAAAAATAAAGGATTCTCCCATTTGAGAAAAAAGAGCCAAAAAAAATTTCAGCAAAAAAATTTCCAGCAAAAAAAAAACCAAAAAAAAGAACATTCAGCAATCTAAGCAAGAAAAAACTTCAATATTCGGCAAGCAACCAAGCAACCAAGGACTAGCCACCATTAACACCACAACCAAGCTCCCAAACCGAAACCCACTCTAAATACCCGAGCCAATCGATTATAAGCCACCCCAAAACCCAAACCTCAACTACCCATAACTTGATTTCACGCGGTGCATACGATGGCTGTTGGTGGCGCGCACGGTAGAAGGAGAAAGAGGGGTTCGACGGCTTGAAGCTTGGATCTCTTCTTTCTTTGTTTGTTTGCTGCTGGAGATTTGTTTGTTTTGGGGGGGGGTTTAGTATTAAAAAAAGAAATATTTTAGTTAATGGGTTGGTTTATGTAAGGTTTGATGGGTTAAATTTAGTTTGGGTTAATTAGTGGGTTGGGTGATGATATGTTAAGTTAGTGAGTTGGGTTGGTTGTGTTGGATTATTAAGTTAGTGGGCTGAGATTGGTTAATGTTGGGTTGAAGTAATTTGGATTTTGTATATTTTATGTAGTTTTTATTTGTAATTGGTCTAACCAAAAATTGGTCTTAAAAAAATAAAATAAAAACAATAAAAAAATTAAATTTTAAAATGATCGGGTCAACCTGACTCTATTGGCGGCAATTTGATCCGGTTAAGATCACCCACAAAGGCCGATTTCAACAGCCCGAGATGAAAAGAGATTAATTTCAGTAATCCATAATATTGGGGCTTCGGTATATTCTTACCTTTTTTATTATTATTTACCTATTTCAATTTAATATATATATTTTTATAACTATATTATATACATACATATATATATATATTGTACAAATCATTATTTTATATTATTGTTGTAAAAAAATTTATGTATATATTTTTATGTATGTTTCCTAATATTTTCTTTTATTGTAGATATTATTATTATTATTACATACTTTTATTATATGCATATATATATATGTATTTTATGTACATATTATTATTATTATTATTACCAAATATATCATTTTTTTCCTATTTTATTATTAGTACATGATTTGTTTTTATTTTCCTTTTTGTAAATATCATTATTATTGTTATTCTAATATTCTAGTATTTCATATTAATATTTTCATTAATGATATCATTTTTTGTCGTTTATCTATTTTAATTTCTCACTTTAGGAATATTTTTTCCCATGTTTTGATTAATTTCAATATATAAGGTAATGTTTCGCATTTTGGAACATCGAAGAATTGTGCCCTAACTTACGGGGTTTCGGTTCTCTCGTTGGTTCTAAATAGCTAAATATCCTTTTGAGTTTTGAAATACACGGATTTGCAATTTAAATTAAAAGACGACCTTGTGCTTGGGAATTTATGGTATTGTGTCCTAACTTAGGGGATGTGATACTCCGATATCTCGATATAAGGAAATCTTTAAACAAATCGATTTAAGCCAATTCAAGAATTTTAAAATCAGTATTAATAGAAAAGATCGTATTTCAAGTCCCTTCCCGATTTTTAATTTTCGACATTAAGACACTAACTAATCAATTCGGTACCAATTTTTGGGCGTGTCGAGGGTGCTAATCCTTCCTCGCACGTAACTGACTCCCGAACTCATTCTCTCAAGTTTCGTAGACTAAAGGCCCTGTTTTAGTAAACTAAAATTGATTTATTAAAACAAATGTGATCCGATCACACCTAATAAAAGATTGGTGGCGACTCCCGTTTTAATTTTCACTTTCAAACAAAGTCGATCCCCGTTTTCAAAAGAATGGTTTCGACAGCTTGGTGACTCCACTGGGGACCTCGAGAGTCGAGCCTTAAATTGATTATTTTTGTCTTTTGACAAAAATCGAAAATCAGTTTTAATTTTACTGCATTGCATGTTGTCTGTTATTTTCACGACTCTCTTTATAATATGCTTGCTTTAAGTGGTTTAATTATTTGAAGTATCTTTGCATATCGCGTCGCATTATTGGTCAATTTCACCCTCTTAAGTGGAAGTGAAAAACTACTCCTTCGTGAGGTCTTCACCTCAGTATAGGATAGTGGATCGCCGAGATACATCCGTACTGCGTCTTCGTGAGGTTTTCACCTCAGATATAGCCGTAGGGAAATGTATTCCCCTGAATCGAACTCGGTCTGTATAAACCTGTAATGGGTGAGGATCGAGGAATCTGCCGGTTTGGGTACCCCTACTTTAGAACTAAGCAGCATATAGAGAGACCTAGGAGCTCACCGTAGGTAAAGCCACTCCGAACTCCTAGCAGTCACCCGACTAGGTGCTTTATTTGATTTATTTCTCCTGTGCTAACGTGTTTTGTTTTTGTTTTTTTATATAAATGCATTGCATTACATCATTATAGAAAGGAGGTATTGATTCATATTTGATTGCTAAATAGAGCAGTCTGTCATAAGAAAATGAATTTTTTGATAAAGTGGATTATAATACGGTTGTCTAAATATGGTCCAAGTGAACACATGAAAGAAGACTGATAGCCCGTGAAGAAATACAAGACTTTGCTTCATTTCCTGAAGACAGAAACTGACAAAGACTATTCGAGAGCCGTCACGTCTTGACATTCTTAAAGGAGCTGACAAGTATCACAGTAATAAGTGAGCAACAAGTCGCAGTATGGATTGAGCAAAAAAGGAGTTAATATAGACATCTCTTGGAGGATTCGTCAGACTCGACCATAAGATCCGGATATGAAGAGGAAGATAGGTGTCTTCACTTGGAATATGAAAGAAAAGTCGTATATGTAGTCCGTTTTATGTAAAGGAATTTGCTTTCTAGAAAAGTTGTTCTAATGAAATTAAATTTAGAATCAATGCCTTCCTTCTTCTTTTTTGCATTCATGCATTTGCATTACATTACATCAAAGAAAAGAATGTGTTGATTCGAAATTCGATTCCTAAATAGAATACATGATGTAATTGCCGAAGATTCAAGCCAACAAAGGTTATCCAAGTGCATGACGAGAGAAAGCTAGAAGTCCACGAAGGAATACATGACTGGATTTAATTACCGACGAAGATTATCCGAGAGCCGGTACTTTTTGATGAATATCATGGAGATAAGTGAGCAAGAGATCGAGGCTCAGATTAAGCAGCAATGAGCTAGCAAAGGCATATTTTGGAGAATTTACAAGATTCGACCATGAAGAAAAGATCAGCGTTTACTTGGACTATGAAGGGCAAGACCGCATATGTAATCTATTTTCATGTAAGGGAATTTGTTTTCTAGAAAAGTTGTTCTAATAGAATTGAATTCAGAATCAACGTCTTCCTTTCTTTTACATTCATTCCATACATTTGCGTTAAACTTTCATTAAAAGACCCTAATTAGGTAAAATTATTTCAGAACCGACAAAGGATATAGACCAAAGGTTGGAAAGAATAGAGCAAAGACAAATACGGATGCAAGAGCAATTGATCCAAATTTAACAAGATATGCAAGAACAAATGCTGGAACTCCAAAAAAATATGATGGGCCAGTTAACCTATTTACTGGCCAAAGAATTTGAAAAAAAGAGTAGCCTAGTGGTTAATAGTAAGGATGATGAAGACATCGTCTATTCCCCAAGTCTTGCCCCAGTAAGCGTCCTGACCTAACCAAACATGCAAGGGGCACCCGTCATTATCGGACCCCAATATCGGACTGATGCCTCGGTACTGTCGAACTTCCCGATAGGTTTAGGTTTTAACCCAGAAAATGATCAAGCCAAACTAGTTGTTCTGGCAAATATGAAAGAAAAGGGAGAGTGGACTTTAAAGGCCCCAGAGAAGAAGAAAAATGAATCGAATGATGCGAGTAGGTATAACAAGGGTCGTTCGAAGGCAACTACCAACTATCAGGTTTTCCAAAGGCAATGACCCAATCCGAGACTGAACTCGAGAAAACCCCAGTTCGCGTCCACCCCAATCACGTATAGGGAGTTGTACCGTATTTTGTTCGACGTACATGTCGATCCCTTTTACATGAAACCCTCAAACCCCGTGCACGAAATGGTACGATCTAAACGCTTAGTTGTGCATACCATGCGGAAACCAGGACATTCCACGGAAAGCGCTTAGCCTTTAAGAAGAGAGTTCAAGGACTCATTGATGCGGGTATCCTACGATTCGATAGTGCCAAGAATGAATCGGGAACCCGTTCCCTAACCATACCGAAGGAAATGTGGGCGCAGTAGGGAAAGAAGGGGAATGGCAAGTCAGAAGATGTGTTTCGGAAATAAGGACGCCTCTGCAGAAAATCTGGGAAGCACTGGTTAAGAAGGGATTGCTCTGCCGCCCCGACGATAATCTCAGAGAAGAAGCTCAGGTTTTTTGTGATTTTCATGGAATTGTAGGGTACAACATTCAATCATGTGAGGAATTTAAAAGGTTACTTCAAGACCGAATGGATAATAAGGAGATTAAGGTCCTTAATAAGAGAGAAGAGGCCAACGAAAGAGAAATATGTGCCTCTGACAGCCAGTTATCAGGTCCCTCTTATAGCGCGGATCGACCGTTGGTAATTTATTATGACGCGACGAATGAGCCGGTAAAACCACAAATGATAATTGAAGTACCGTCTCCTTTCCCGTACAAGGACGACAAAGCCGTACCATGGAAATACGACGTCAATATCGTCACACCTGAAGATGAAAAACCCAAAGCCATGACTGAAAGTGTTGGGGAGATAGGTCATTTCACTCGTAGTAGAAGATGTTATTTGAAAGAGGTCAAACCGGTGAAAAAGAACAATGACTGGAAGCAAAAAGGGAAAGTAGTGATGCATGAGGCCGAAGTCAAGCAAGAAATTCCATCGGTGCAAGAAACTAAAAAGCCTTTGGATGAGGAGGAAGCACAGAAGTTCTTAAAATTTATCAAACACAGTGAATACAATGTGGTGGAACAATTGAATAAGCAACCAGCACGAATCTCGGTTTTATCTCTACTGTTAAATTCGGAGCCACACCGGAACGCTTTGCTGAAGGTGTTGAATCAAGCTTACGTGGCAAATAATATATCCGTTGAGAAGCTTGACAGATGGGTGAATAATCTAAACGCGGATAATTTCATTTCTTTTAGTGATGATGAAATACCACCCAACGGTAGAGGCTCAGTGAAAGCAATGCATATTACGACTCGCTGCAAGGGCTACATAATACCGAACATGCTCATCGATAATGGGTCGGCACTCAACGTTATGACTTTGGCCACGCTTTCTAGAATTCCGATGGATCTGTCCCATTTAAGGCCCTGTCATTCTACGGTAAGGGCATTCGACGGGAAAAGGCGTGAAGTCATGGAAAATTTGAGATCCCTCTGGAAGTGGGTCCCTACATATATGATGTTGAGTTCCAAGTCATGGACATTACACCCTCATATAACTGCCTTTTGGGAAGACCCTGGATCCATTCTGCTGGAGCGGTCCCATCATCCCTCCATCAAAAGGTGAAATTTATCATAAATGTCTGTTTGGTCACTGTCGAGGGAGAAGAAGATATTGTCGCATCTATCTCTGCTGATGCGCCATACCTTGAAGTGAGCAAGGACGCAGTGGAATGCTCCTTCCGATCCCTTGAATTCGTCAATTCCATATTCGTCACTGAGGGAAACAAAATTCCCGTGCCTAAATTGTTGAGAAATACTAGAATGGGTGTCAAGTTGACTGTAGGAAGGGGAGCTCGAGCGAGAAGAGGTTTTGGGAGATATCTGCAAGGAATAGTCAGGGCTTTAAAACCAGTGCACCACAAGGCCCGATACGATTTGGGGTTCCAGCCGGACATGAGTCAAAGAAGAAGACAGTGGAAGAAAGATCAAGAAAGAAGGATCGCAGAACCTTAGGCCGAGAACCAGAATGGGAGCCTATGGAATTCCCTCATTTGTCAAGAACATTTACGTCTGTAGGGAATGATATACCCGAGGCAGGACAATGCACAAGTCACAACGTTAATGATCGAAAAGGGTTTTCAGAACATCAGTATAAATGTCATTGACAAAGGAGCTGACACAAGTAAAAATGTCTCAAGGACACGCTTTTGTCCCCCTGGTTTCATGTTGAACAATTGGACTGCCGAGGACCTTCTTGTAGTCTATAAGTCTTCAGAGTAATGCTCAAACATTAACATTCTATTGTGTCCTTAAATATAATAGAATTCTTTTGTAAGAGCTTGCATTCGCTCTTTATCATTCAAATGAATATCAATGAAGATGCATTTTGTCATGATCTTTCGCATTATCACTAATTTCATAATCATTTTCTTATTTCATAGCCTGCCCTTACATTTGCCTCATGCCATGCCATAACATTTCGTTTGTTGGTTCCAATACTTAGATGCCCCTCTATAGTCTCCTTTTTCATTCAATTTTCAGGTGCTCAGATGTCAACAGCATGAATAAACCCGTTACGAGTCCTGAAATCGATTTTGAGAAGGCTGTTTGTTTAGGAGAATTCGAAGCCAAAGAAAATGCTGAAGACTATGTCTCGTCTCCTAACTTGCTAAGAATGGTGGAACAAGAGGATAAACAGATTTTGCCTCATCAAGAATCTGTTGAAACAATAAATTTGGGAACTGAAGAAATGAAGCAAGAAGTGAAGATTGGGACCTCTATTTCAGGGGGCACCAGGCATAATTTGATTGCTTTGCTCTGCGAGTATAATGATGTATTCGCATGGTCATATCAAGAAATGCCAGGATTGGATGAAGATGTAGTGGTTCATAAGCTCCCATTAAAGCCAAAATGCAAACACATTCAACAAAAGCTAAGACGGATGAGACCTGATATGTTGTTGAAAATAAAAGAGAAAGTCAAGAAACAATTTGATGCTGGCTTCCTACAAGCCTCCAAATATCCAGAATGGGTGGCTAACATAGTCCCGGTATCAAAGAAAGACGGCAAAGTACGAATGTGTATGGATTATCGTGACCTGAATCGAGCAAGTCCTAAAGATAACTTCCCCTTACCGCACATTGACACATTGGTGGATAACACGGCAAAACATTCATTCTTTTCCTTTATGGATGGATTATCGGGGTACAATCAGATCAAAATGGCCTCGGAATATATGGAGAAAACTACCTTCATAACGATATGGGGAACGCTCTGCTACAAAGTAATGCCATTTGGGTTAAAGAATGCTGGGGCAACATATCAGAGGGCTATGGTGACGTTATTCCATGACATGATGCACAAAGAAATAGAGGTCTACGTCGACGATATGATTGCTAAATGTCGAGGGGAAGAAAAGCATGTAGTGAACCTCAAGAAGTTGTTCGACAGACTGAGAAAGTTCCAGCTAAAGCTCAATCCAGCCAAATGTACGTTTGGGGCTACCTCGGGAAAGTTGCTAGGCTTCATTGTCAGTGAAAGAGGTATCGAGGTCGATCCAGATAAAATAAAAGCCATTCAAGAGTTACCACCTCCGCGTATACAAAAGGAAGTCAAAGGATTTTTGGGAAGGCTAAACTACATAGCTTGATTCATCGCTTAACTTACCAACCAATGTGACCCAATCTTTCGACTTCTTCGAAAACATAACCCGGGAGAATGGAATGAGGAATGCCAAATGGCCTTTGATAAAATAAAAAAAAATATTTGTCTAGTCCTCCAGTGCTGGTACCGCCAACTCCGGGAAGGCCATTGATATTGTATTCGAAAATTCAATAGGTTGCATACTGGGGCAACACGACGAGTCAGGAAAGAAAGAAAAGGCGATCTACTACCTCAACAAAAAGTTCACTGAATATGAGGCAAAGTATTCATCTATTGAAAAATACTGTTGCGCTCTGGTTTGGGTAGCTCGGAGACTCAGGCAATATATGTTGTATCATACGATATAGTTAATCTTAAAACTGGACCCAATAAAATACATGATGGAATCACCGGTACTCTCAGAAAGAATAGTACGATAGCAGATCCTCCTATTGGAATACGACATTGCCTATGTAAGTCAGAAGTCGATGAAGGGGAGCGCAATAGCTGACTTCTTAGCCACTCGAACAATGGAAGAATATGAGCCAGTGAGATTTGATTTCCCGAATGAAGACTTGATGTGCGTTACAGAAAAAGAGTGCGAGTCATCAAAAGAGAAAGCATGGAAGATGAGCTTTGATGGTGCATCAAACGCATTGAGACATGGGATTGGAGCAGTCTTCGTATCGCCAGAAGGAAACCATTACCCATTCACTGCTAGGCTAAACTTCTTCTGTACCAATAATATAGTAGAATATGAGGCTTGTATCATGGGACTTCGTGCAGCAATTGGACGAAACATCAAAACTTTAAAGGTATCTGAGACTCACCTTGGTGATATACCAAATCCGTGGAGATTGGGAAGTGAGAGATTCAAATCGGTCAAACACGGTGATCTAGTGGCGAGTGATTAAAGAATTCAAGAAATAACTTTTAATTACCTCCCACGAGAAGAAAACCAATTGGCTAATGCCCTGGC
Organism: Gossypium arboreum; assembly: GCF_025698485.1. Classification (NCBI taxonomy): domain Eukaryota; kingdom Viridiplantae; phylum Streptophyta; class Magnoliopsida; order Malvales; family Malvaceae; genus Gossypium; species Gossypium arboreum. The sequence continues at coordinate 13,529,713 of NC_069081.1, forward strand.
CACTTTGGCTTCAATGTTCAAAGAAAACAGAGAAACAGAAATAATGCCTCTTTAAATGAGCATATATGAAGTCCCTGCACATTGTTTCAGCATTGAAAAAGAGCCAGATGGACGGCCATGGTTCCATAATGTCTTAGAATATATCAAGAATCAAAAGTATCCCGAACAAGCAAATGAGAACGACAAAAGAACAATCAGAAGAATGGCAGCGGGATTCGTTCTTGATGGGGATACCCTGTACAAAAGAGGAAAAGATCAGGTGCTCTTGAGATGTGTAGATGTTGTTGAAGCCAGAAAAATACTTGAAGATGTCCATGAAGGAATTTGCGGGACACATGCCAATGGTTTCACTATGGCCAGGAAGATTATGAGACTCAGTTATTAATGGCTGACAATGGAAAGCGACTGCATTAATTTCGCACGAAAATGCCACAAATGTCAAATTTATGGTGATAAAATTCATGTAGCCCCTTTGCCCCTTCACGTCATGACTTCTCCGTGGCCCTTTTCTATGTGGGGCATAGATGTTATAGGGCCAATTTCCCCAAAAGCTTCTAATGGACACTGATTCATTTTTGTGGTTATTGATTACTTCACAAAATGGATAGAAGCCGCTTCATTTGCCAAGGTGACAAAGACTGCAGTTTGCAAGTTTTTGAAAAAGGAAATCATTTGCCGATATGGTTTGCCTGAAAGAATCATTTCAAATAACGCTTTGAATCTGAACAACAAGATGATGAAGGAAGTGTGTGAGCAATTTCAAATAAAGCATCATAACTCATCCCCCTATCGCTTGAAAATGAACGGAGCTATTGAAGCGGCCAATAAGAACATTAAGAAGATTATTGGGAAAATGACCGAGATATATAAAGACTGGCACGAAAAGCTACCATTTGCTTTGTATGCATATCGCACATCTGTGCAGACATCTACGGGAGCAACTCATTTCTCTCTGGTCTATGGAATTGAGGCTGTGCTACCCATCAAAGTTGAAATCCTCTCTTTACGAGTCTTAATGGAGTCGAAACTAGAGGAGGCAGAATGGGTTCGAGCTCGATATGACCAGTTAAACCTCATCGAAGAAAAACGTTTAAAGGCAATTTGTCATGGACAGATGTACCAGAAGAGAATGATCGCGGCCCATGACAAGATAGCACGGCCAAGAGAATTCCACGAAGGAGAACTCGTGCTGAGAAAGATTCTCCCAATATAGAAGGACTTACGAGGAGAATGGGCACCAAATTGGGAAGGTTCATACGTCGTAAAGAAGACATTCTCGGGTGGAGCTTTGATTCTCATTGAGATGTGTAGAAGCCCAAATTGCCCGGGCCCGATTTCATCAAAACCCAACCAAACCTCTAAACCCACTAAAACCCTTAATCCATGACCCATTTACATCTACCCAAACTCATTACAAAACCCAAACATTAAACCCAATTCAAAAGCCCATTAAGCCCCCCCAAAAAAAACCTAACCCTAAAAAAAAGAAAAAAGAAAAACCTAACCCAAAAAAAAAAAACTAAGAAACCCTAGCCACCTATCCACTTTCCCACTTGCCCCATTTTTCCTCCCATTTTTGATATCCATTGTCTACCACCACCACCTACAAAATAGAAAAAGAAATAATAGAAAATCATGTAAAAGATGGCTATAAAAAGCCATTTAAAAATCATGTAAGAGAGAAGGGGGATTTTACAAAGATTGAAGAAAGAAACAAACACAAAAATCCCTTCAAATTTTGAACACAAAAGAAACATCAATAAAAAGTTTGCATTTTTTTCTTTTTTCCTCTTTTTTCGAATCTTTTTTCTTTCTTTTTTTTGTGTTGCTTTTTTTCTTCCTTTATATATACATATATTGTTAAAAAAAAATTATTTACCTTTTCCTACCACAGTAGGCGTGGCTTCATGACGGGCATGGCGGCGTGATGGTGGTGATGACCGCCCCCTTGGCCAATTTCCTTTTCCCCCCTCCCTTCTCTCTTCTTTCTCCCTTCCTTTTTTTTTTTTTGGTCAAAAATTGGCCTTAAAGTATGTAGCGCTTTGCGATTTAGTCCCTCTTGCTATGTTATGTTTTGAGGGGAGGATTAATTGTGTCCTTGGTCCCTCTAAGTCATGCGCGAGTTCTAATAAGTCCTTTCTTTTTGTTTTTATTACGAATCCGCCCCAAACTTTCTGTTTTAATTTCGATTTAATTATTTTTTTTATGGTTTAGCTATTTTGTCATTAAATCAGTTAATTTTTATCATTTTTATTATTTATACTACTATTTCCTTTTATTATTATTGTTACTAATATCAATCTATTACTATTATTAATACTACTATGTAGTAATGTATATTTTACTTACGTATATGTATATATACATTTATATATGTTGTTAATTTATTACTTTATTTTAATATCTTTATTATATTTACTTTTTATATTTTAATATCATTATTATCATGATTATACTATATGTTAGTGTATATATATATATTTTATGTATATGTTTTTAATATATTTATGTATATACGTATGTAACATTATTACTAGTCATTTTATCCCTAACATTTATGTATTATGTAAATATTTTAATATTATATTATGTATATATTATGTATATATATATATTTTTCAGATATATTATGTACCTATGTTTTCAATATTGTATGTTATATATATTATTGTATACATATTTTAACATTATTAGTTATACATCTTTTATACTATTTTATATATATTTCTAATATCATTGTATATTTCTAACATCATTATTATTTAAATATATATGTATGAATTTGTATAGCGTATGAATAGTTTTATATTATTATCATTTCTAATATATATGTTACGTATATATTTTAAGGTTATTAGTTACATATAATTCTTATCTTTGTTCCATGTATATATTTTTATATCATCTTATGTACATATATAAATACTATGTTATATACATATATGTAGTATGCTTTTTAATACCATATTTTATACGTATTATTATTATATCTATTTTGATCCCTATTATATTTATTGTTAATACTAGTACATATATTTTATTATGAGTATATATATACTTTTATATATAATATTATTTTCATACATTATCATATTTATTATTATACCTATTATTTTCACTATTATCATTTATTATTTTATTTTAATATTATTATATATATTCTTCATATATGTTATGAACATATTTTTTAATATCTATTTTATATATATGTATATATTATATATATTTTAACATTACTAGTTATATTTTTACTATCTTATGTATATACTTCAAACACTATATATAGTATATTTCTAACACTATTACTATTTATATATATATATATATATATATTGTACGTACATAATCTTAATATCTTTATTACGTATATATTCATTGTTTTTATTTCACGTTGGATGCTATTATTACGTTTAATATATTGCATGCATTGTTAGTGTTTTAATATTTTTGTCATATTTATTATTTGTTTCAATGTATTTCCAACTCGTTTATTTTTTGTCTCCCGCCCATTTTATATCATTCTTGTGTTCATTACTTTAAATATTTTTATTCATGTTTTTACTAATTTCAATAAATAAGGCAATGTTTCGCATTTTGGAACGTCGAAGAATTGTGCCCTAACTTACGGGGTTTCGGTTCTCTCGTTGGTTCTAAATAGCTAAATATCCTTTTGAGTTTTGAAATACACGGATTTCCAATATAAAGACAACCTTGTGCTCGGGAATTCATGGTATTGTGTCCTAACTTACGGGATGTGATACTCCGATATCTCGAGATAAGGAAATGTTTAAACAAATCGATTTAAGCTAATTCAAGATTTTTAAAATCGGTATTAATAGAAAAGATCGTATTTTAAGTCCCTTCCCCGATTTTTAATTATCAACATTAAGATACTAACTAATCAATTCGGTACCAGTTTTTTGGGCGTGTCGAGGGTGCTAATCCTTCCTCGCACGTAACCGACTCCCGAACTCATTCTCTCAAGTTTCGTAGACCAAAGGCCCTGTTTTAGCAAACTAAAATTGATTTATTAAAACAAAGGTGATCCGATCACACCTAATAAAAGATTGGTGGCGACTCCTGTTTAAATTTTCACTTTCAAACAAAGTCGATCCCCGTTTTCAAAAGAATGGTTTCGACGAGATGGATGGGAAAGAGTTACCTAATCCAGTTAATTTAGATACTGTGAAGAAGTATTATGCCTAAAAAAAAAAGATCAAGGTGAAAACCCAAAAAGGGTGTCTTGATTAACACAAAGGATTAGAATGAAAACCCGAAAGGGCATTCTAATTAAGCAAACCCGGGCTTAAAGAGCAAGGCGGTTAGGTCAAACAGTGAGACTACAGCATTTGAAGCATTTTACAGTAGCTCGAAATCTTTTACGCAAGAAGCCATGCTTGAAAAGATTCTTGATAAGAAACGTGGAAGAGTTCATGTGTTGAATATCTAGGGCATTTGTATCCGTTGAATGCGATCCCTTTTCTCTTTATGACACTTTTTCACTAACATTGGTTAATTTTCTTTGTTTCCTACATTTGAAATAAATAAATGTGAGGTGTCCCTTTACCCCTACCTGACCATTTTCATGTATCTCATTATGTGGTTTATTTAAATGATAAATAGTGAAATGACATACTCTAGACAAAAGAAATGTTGAGCATTACCCAGATAAGAATTTGATAAGTACAAGAGTCTCAAGGTAAGGACAAAGTTCAACCAGGGGCATCTGAGAAACGTTGATTACTTGTAAAGCTTGAGGATAGGTACAGGGCCTAAATAGAAAGTCAAGAGCCGAAGAAATGAATGCAGATCATCACAAAAAAATCGTAACGAAAAAGAACATAAGAGAAACATGCCAAAGGCGCATAGCATAATCATGTAGGCATAAAGGCATTTAAGGCAAGCATATGCATATCATGATAACGTTATGCATGACATCTACAGGTACTCCAGTAGAGCGAGAGGACGTGATGATAGCTGTACTGAATTAAAGGAAAAGACACCTGAGTTCCACCAGATAACATGTTTTGGTATTCGATGCTTTTATTTCGTTTCAAAATTCAACTCATATTAGAAATGAGTTGAGCCTCAAGACACGTTGAGGTAATTTCAATTTTTGTTTTCAAAATTCAACTCATATTCCGAGAAATGAGTTGAGCCTCAAGACACATTGAGGTATTTTCAATTTCTGCTTTTCAAAAAAATCAACTCATATTGCGAGAGGTGAGTTGAGCCTCAAGACACGTTGAGGTATTTTTAATTTCTGTTCAATTTATGTTTTTCAAAAATCAACTCATATTGCGAGAAATGAGTTGAGCCTCAAGACACGTTGAGGTATTTTCAATTTCTGTTTTCAAAATTCAACTCATATTACTAGAAATGAGTTGAGCCTCAAGACACGTTGAGGTATTTTCAATTTCTGTTTTCAAAATTCAACTCATATTGCGAGAAATGAGTTGAGCCTCAAGACACGTTGAGGTAATTTCAATTTCTGTTTTCAAAATTCAACTCATATTGCGAGAAATGAGTTGAGCCTCAAGACATGCTGAGGTATTTTCAATTTCTGTTTTTCAAAAAAAAAAATCAACTCATATTGCGAGAAATGAGTTGAGCCTCAAGACATGCTGAGTTATTTTCAATTTTTATCTTTCAAAAAAAAAATCAATTCATATTGCGAGAGGTGAGTTGAGCCTCAGGACACGCTGAGGTAATTTCAATTTCTGTTGTCAAAAAAATCAACTCGTATTGCGAGAGGTAAGTTAAGCCTTAGGTCACATGCTGAGGTATTTTCAATTTTTTGGCTTTTTTAAAAATCAACTCATAATTCGAGAGGTGAGTTAAACTTCGGGTAGCATCCCGAGCTATTTTCAATTTCTTGTTTTTCAATAAAGAATAAAGATTGGACATTTGAACAAAATTTAGTGCTTTTAAGTCTTTGCACTATCCTTGTTTCACAATGATGAGCAAAGAGAGGCAGCTGTAAGCACTAAATTTTTGTCCGACTAGAATTCGTGTTTAATTTACAAAATTTCAAAAAAAATAAAAAAAATAAAAAAAATTACATTTTGACCCCTAAACTTTTCTTTAAATTTCACTTAGACCCCTAAACTTTTCTTAAATTACATTTTAACCTTAAATTTTTTAAAAATTACATTTAGCCCTAGAAGTTTTGCTGCATTTGTGATTTGGTCCTTCAGACAGATTACGTGATTTGGGGCACCCACTTCCCAGATTTTCAGGCCAAAAACATGGGTGGTTGTTCCTTCTTCACCCACTACTTGCAAATGGCATAAAAAAGAAGCAAAAGGGTAAAAATAAAGGAGGGGACACACCAAAAATAAAGGATTCTCCCATTTGAGAAAAAAGAGCCAAAAAAAAATTCAGTAAAAAAAATTCCAGCAAAAAAGATTTCTCGCAAAAAAAAAACCAAAAAAAAGAACATTCAGCAATCTAAGCAAGAAAAAACTTCAATATCCGGCAAGCAACCAAGGACTAACCACCATTAACATCACAACCAAGCTCCCAAGCCGAAACCCACTCTAAATACCCGAGCCAATCGATTATAAGCCACCCCAAAACCCAAACCTCAACTACCCATAGCTTGATTTCACGCGGCGCATACGATGGCTGTTGGTGGCGCGCACGGTAGAAGGAGAAAGAGGGGTTCGACGGCTTGAAGCTTGGATCTCTTATTTCTTTGTTTGTTTGCTGCTGGAGATTTGTTTGTTTTGGGGGGGGTAGTATTAAAAAAAGAAATATTTTAGTTAATGGGTTGGTTTATGTAAAGTTTGATGGGTTAAATTTAGTTTGGGTTAATTAGTGGGTTGGGTGATGATATGTTAAGTTAGTGAGTTGGGTTGGTTGTGTTGGATTATTAAGTTAGTGGGCTGAGATTGGTTTATGTTGGGTTGAAGTAATTTGGATTTTGTATATTTTATGTAGATTTTATTTGTAATTGGTCTAAACAAAAATTGGTCTTAAAAAAAATAAAAAAAAACAATAAAAAATATTAAATTTTAAAATGGTCGGGTCAACCTGACTCTATTGGTGGCAATCTGATCCGGTTAAGATCACCCACAAACGCCCATTTCAACAGCCCGAGAAGAAAAGAGATTAATTTCAATAATCCATAATATTGGGGCTTCGGTATATTCTTACCTTTTTTATTATTATTTACCTATTTCGAATTTAATATATATATTTTTTATAACTATATTATATACATATATATATATATATTTTTTGTACATATCATTATTTTATATTATTGTTGTAAAAAAAATTATGTATATATTTTTATGTATGTTTCCTAATATTTTCTTTTATTTTAGATATTATTATTATTATTACATACTTTTATTATATGCATATATATATGTATTTTATGTACATATTATTATTATTATTATTACCAAATATATCATTTTTTCCTATTTTATTATTAGTACATGATTTGTTTTATTTTCCTTTTTGTAAATATCATTATTATTGTTATTCTAATATTCTAGTATTCCATGTTAATATTTTTCATTAATGATATCATTTTTTGCGTCGTTTATCTGTTTTTAATTTCTCACTTTAGGAATATTTTTTCTCATGTTTTAATTAATTTCAATAAATAAGGTAATGTTTCGCATTTTGGAACATCGAAGAATTGTGCCCTAACTTACGAGGTTTCGGTTCTCTCGTTGGTTCTAAATAGCTAAATATCCTTTTGAGTTTTGAAACACACGGATTTTCAATTTAAATTAAAAGACAACCTTGTGCTCGGGAATTTATGGTATTGTGTCCTAACTTACGGGATGTGATACTCCGATATCTCGAGATAAGGAAATCTTTAAACAAATCGATTTAAGCCAATTCAAGAATTTTAAAATCAGTATTAATAGAAAAGATCGTATTTCAAGTTCCTTCCCGATTTTTAATTTTCGACATTAAGACACTAACTAATCAATTCGGTACCAATTTTTGGGCGTGTCGAGGGTGCTAATCCTTCCTCGCACGTAACTGACTCCCGAACTCATTCTCTCAAGTTTCGTAGACCAAAGGCCCTGTTTTAGTAAACTAAAATTGATTTATTAAAACAAAGGTGATCCGATCACACCTAATAAAAGATTGGTGGCGACTCCCGTTTTAATTTTCACTTTCAAACAAAGTCGATCCCCGTTTTCAAAAGAATGGTTTCGACATTAGTGTTCGAATAATGTAATATTATTGCCACATATTTTCATTTCATGTTCAATAATAAGCTTGCATGTTCGTTATTGCATCGTGATTTTAAATTCCAACTTTTCGCCCAATATCAATTGTTTTTACCCTAAGATAAACCAAATGAATATATTTTAAGCCGGTTTCATAATTGCTTATTTGGAAACTCTTCAAAACAAAGCAATGTTTTGTGTTTGGAAATTCGAGAATTCGTGCCCTAACGTGCTGGGTTTTGATTTTTTGTTTGGCCAAATGACGGAATACCCCTTTAAGATTTTGTTGCATGTTTTGGAATCATAAGGTGATCTCAGTTTTTGGAGGCTTAAAATATTGTGTCCTAACGTGTTTGATGTGGTATTTTATTCCTTTGGAATGAGTGAATCTTAAATTCCAACTCGAGTTGTTCACACATTTTTTAAAGGGATCGTATCTTAAATGTTTTTTCAGATTTTCAACATTAGGATATAAATTAATCAATTAGGTACCAATTTTGGGCGTCACGAGGATGCTAATCCTTCCTCGTACGTAACCGACTCCCAAACCTGTTTCTTGATTTTTCATAGGCCAAAATCCATACTTTAATAAAATAATTTATTAGGTGATCCGATCACACCTAAACTAAAAAAGATTTGTGGCGACTCTATAATTCGTATTTTAAAGTTGATCCTCGTTTTTCAAAATAAAAATAGTTTCGACAGTTTGGCGACTCCACTGGGGACCAATAAGAGAATCAAGCCGTAAAATTGATTGTTTTCTGTCATTTTGTCAAAAATTTAAAATTTGGTTTTTAACTTACGATCCTTTTTATTGCATTTCATGGATTTATGGTTTTTGACATTTTATTCGTGTTCTGCATTTTGAGTTTTTTATATCCCTTCGCATTGCATTGCATGACCGTTATGGTCACAACTTTTAAGTGGGAGTGAAAAACTATGCCTTCGTGAGGTTTTCACCTCCACATGGACTAGTGGACTGCTTTCGGGATACATCCGTACCTATGTCTTCGTGAGGTTTTCACCTCCGCTTGGCCATAAGGAAATGTATTCCCTTGAACCGAACTTGATCCATATGAGCCTATAATAGGTGAGGATTGAGGAATCTGCTGGTTCAAGTACCATTTTCCTTAGAACCGAGCCACATATAGTGAACTCTAAGAGCCCGTCCTAGATAGAGCTATGTTGAACCCTAGTGATTACCCAGATAGATGTTTGATTATTTTCTATTTTGCTTTGATTTTTATTTTTCGATACTAACTTGTTGTGTTTTGTTGTGGTTATGTTTGCATGTCATTTCATATTAAAGAGGTGTCGATTCCTGTTCGGTTACAAAATTAGAAAGCTTGTCATGGAGAGAGAATTCCTTGATAAAGTAGAGGATAATACGACTATCCGTATGTGGTCAGAGAATATGCAACTTGAGAAAGGGGATAGCCTAGCTGAGGGGTATATGCCGGAGTTGTTGGATTTTACTCACATCAATGTAACCCAAAACGGGTTCCAGGGATTGAGGGATATATGGGCTCGTTAGGATGATGAGACTAAGCTGCTGTTCTATAAATGTTATGGCGACATACCCTACCTGCTCGATATCAAGGTGGACAAGTACTTGTTTCGGGCTATGGCCCAGTTTTAGAACCCGTCATATAGTTGTTTCACCTTCAGGAGGGTGGACTTGGTGCCTACTGTGGAGGAGTATACAGCTTGCTTCGTTGTCCAAAGGTTCAAGTCGACAGAACTTATTCTAAGGCTGCTAATGCCCCGAATTTTGTAAAGAAATTAATGAGTATCACTGGGATGAATGAACAATGGGTTACAGCCCGAATTTAACAAAAGGGTGATGGTAAGTGCATTCCTTGGGTGAGTTTGAGGGACCTGATCGTAGCACATCCAGATATAAAAAGGAAAGTTGACGTCTTCGCCTTGAGCATCTATGGTTTGGTAATTTTCCCAAAAGCTTTAAGGCATATAGATGAAGCAGTTGTCGACTTATTTGAACGACTTGACAAACGGGTCATGTAACACCCTGAATTTGGGCCTAAAAGTTTTGGGCCTTGAGCATGGGAGCGATTGAAAGCAGCTTATAATATTTTGTTGTGCTTGTAAATTTCGTTAATGAAGGCTTGTTTTAGTGGTTCAGCGTGCTGAAAAGTGTTAGAGAAGTCCTGGGTTCAAACCTGGACTCTAGCAAAATTTTGGTTTAAGGTGAATCAAACCCTGGGTGTAGTAGGTAGGCCTTAAGAATACTGTTGGAGAAATTGTGCCACAAAAAGCCTTGTGGTCTAGTGGCAAAGTAGCGCCACATAAGAGGCAAGAAGGTGGCGTCAGAGGGTTGGTAAGGAGGTCCAGGGTTCGAAACTCATGGCCAAAGAAAGAGCATTTATTTTGCTAACAGAAGGCAAGAGTTGGTGTTGAATTTAAACTCGATGATGGAGGATCCCACATCGGAAACTAACATAAGAGTGGATCTGAAGTCGGCTTTAAATAGAGAGAACCATGAGGAGAGTAAATGTACCTTTCTTGGTCGATCCTTTCGCTTTATGGCATGCTCATTTGGGTTGGGCGTCATTAAGAATGCTTGAGCGGATTAACTCCAGTCTCCTATCGGTGTTTATTTCTCACTACTCTAGCTGTAGGATGGCTACTTCGGGCCGCGATGGGCCGAAAGAGGCCATGTGGGCCCAATAGACCTACGGGCCCAATTGGATAAGTTATTTGATTGTGTAGTAAATATTGGACTAGGCTAGGTGAATCTCATATCTGTGGCTAGATTTGGGCTAAAAGGGCCCACACGAGCGTGTGGGCCCATTTGGGCTGAGATTGTTATCCTTATTTAGAATACTTTAGTTTACTAATTACTAAAATTCCCTCGACTTGTAAAATTACCGTTTTACCCTCGATTTACAGAATTACCGTTTTACCTTCAATTTACAAAATTACCCTTTTATCCTCGATTTACAAAATTACTAAAATACCTCTAGTTTGTAAAATTACCAAAATACCCCTAATTTGTAAAATTACTAAAATACCCCTGGTTTGTAAAATTACCAAAATACCCTTGGCTTGTAAAATTACCAAAATACCCCTAGCTTGTAAAATTACCAAAATACCCCTGATTTGTGAAATTATCAAAATACTCTTGATTTGTAAAATACTGAAATACCCCTGTAGGGTAGAATTACCGAAATACCCCTGTAGGGTAGAATTACTGAAATAACCCTGTAAGGTAGAATTATCGAAATACCTCTGTAGGGTAGAATTACTGAAATACCCCTGTAGGATAGAATTACCGAAATACCATTGTAGGGTAGAAATACTGAAATACCCTGTAGGGTAGAATTACCGAGATACCCTTGTGGGTAAAATTATCATTTTGCCCCTAGGGTGTTTAATGACTATTTTGCCCTTGTGGGCAAGTGACAAACTTGGACTGTGTGGTTGACGGATTTGATTATGAATAATGTTGGTGATATGAATGACTTGATTGTGATTGTTTGATTCAAATATAGGCATGACATTCTGCATACATGACATGTTGCATGGGTGGAGTTTTATATAAATGGAAGAAGTGCGAAAAGGGCTTTGCCCCAGTTTACCAAAAAGGGCTTTGCCCCAGTTATTAAAAGAGGCTAGGCCTCCAGTTATATGATAAAGCAGCTATGCTGCTAGTGGAGAGTTTGGTTGGGTGGGTTAAGTTATTCCCCACATGGAGAGCTTGGTTGGTACGGGTGGAGAGTAGCGGATGGTAGGTTTAGTAGTCTCCCCAAATGGGCTTGTATATATTCATTGGTATTTCATGTGATATTGAAATGGGCCTATGGGCCATACGATTTACAGTAAAGGCTTCAGCCCAGTGATATAATTTATGGAAAGGCTTTTACCAAGAATCGTTAAACGAAAGGCTTTACCAAAGATATGTCGAGACTGAATAGGGCTTTGGCCCAGATTGTACTGATACCGTGTTATTCACTGTTTGTTTGTTATTAGGATTACACACTGAGTTTTCGTAAACTCACCCCGTTTATTAACCTTTCAGGTAATTTCTAGCCTTAGACGAATCAGAGCTGCGAGGGGCCCGGAGATGGCCACACTACTGTTTCTGTTTCTTTTAATTGCAATTAGATTTCGTTTTGGGTTTTTTTTTATGTAATAAGGCCGTTGGTGGGTTTTAAGTTTTAATTTGGATTGTGATTTCTTATACTAAACTGCTAGTCTAGAAAAACTCGAGATTTTAAAATGGCATGATTTTTTTAAGGAATACGAGTTTCCAACAACAAAGTTTTCAAAATGCTTCCGCGATTTTAAATGAGGTAATATACCAAAGGTAAACAAATTGGTAAACGTTTTGATGGGAAATGTGGTTTAATAATAAATTTAGATTCAGTAATGGATTTTCACCGGAAAGATAAAATTTGAAAAATGGTTTGATGTGACGCACAAGATTCGACCATAACGTCTAGGCCGGGTTTGGGGTGTTACAGGTCACACCGGTGCCGGCAATTCTAGCCGAGGCATTCAGATCCTTGAGTGCATGTCGGAGGGCAGGTGAAGGTAGATTTATAGGGTGCGCACAGTTATTGCTAGCTTGGTTTCACAGCCATTTCTAGAAGGTGGATAAGGTTTCTTATCAGATTTTCTCTGAGTGTTACTCCCCGTTAAAGGAGATAATAACCCACGTCCAAGAGAGATGACATATTAGAAGAAAATTGGATCGTGCTCCTCCGAAATCTTCAAGAAGAGGATGTTGAGTGGAGAGCTCCTTGGTTTGTTCCTGATGAGATCCTCATCGGTATGAGAGTTTTGATTGGGTATCTCTGCCTGAAATTTGGGGAGCTGTTGGATATGCCCCTTTGCTCATTTTAAGACAGTACAGATCAAGACAGTTTATACCGATGACGTATGGATTAGCCTAGAGTGAGTTCTCGTATAAGGAGAACAATTATAAAAAGAAGGTTTGAGAGATTTCTAATGCTTGGAAACAGATACGCCGGATGAAGAGCTTGGCTGTAGGATCAATGACGACTCTTGAATACAAGGGATGGTTGAGTAAAAGGATCAACGATATTGTCTCTAGGCCGAATTTAGAGGGCATTCAATCGATGGAAGAATACTTGCAAGTAATCCCCTCTGAGCTAGAAATTATAAAACAATACTTCGAAAAGAGAAATACGGAGTTAGGGAAGAAGATAGAGCAATTGGATGAGGAAAAGATGTATTTGAGGTTGGATGTTGACGTTCAGAAACTCGAGGCCGAAAAGTTAAGAAAAGGGAAAAGAAAGGTTGAAGAAGACTTGGACAGTTTGAAAACCGATTACAAGAAGCTGCGTATGTCGATGAGAACTGCTGGATTGGGAAAGACGTTAAAGCAGTGGCGACAAGAAGTTCAAGAAGGAAAAGCTAGAGCTGATCAATAGGAGAAGAGGTTCCATGATGCTCGAGCACGTGAAAGTGCCTTAAAGAAAAGCTTGGTTGAGAGCCAAGATGAGAAGGAGATGTTAGTAGCTCGGGTAGCGGAGCTAAAGAAGTCACTGCATCAGCACCGTGGTTGTCACTCTGACATTGAGTTAAGAGTCAGCCTAAGTAGGATTGAGGATTTGAAAGGGAAGGTAGAAGAACTCGAGTCTGCATTATAGAATGTGAACTTCGAATCAAATTCCTTGAGTCGAACAATGAGCAGTGGAAGGAACAGCTCCGTCGATCACAGGACCAGGTTAGGGATAGAGATTATATCATGGGCGAAGCTGTGGCTCAGATTTGAGAAGTGGCCAATCATTTACAGACCTTAGCGATTCAAGCTGATGTGCTAAGTGTTAAGTATGAGTTAGAGTCAGACCGGGGTCGTGAGCTGGCTTGCTTTCTTAAGAAAGTTAAAACTTTGGGCATTAGGGCAAAGTCGTATATATGATCTATTTTATGTAAAGGATTTTACTTTTTAATAAAGTTTTATAAATGGAATTGAATCAGAATCAACGTCTTTTTAGTTTTGTATTCATCTCATGCATTTGCATTTCATCGCATTATGTACATTAAATTTCACAAAAGGACCCTAATTAATTGAAATTATTTCAGTTAATCTGGAAACTAATAAAAATTTACCAACCAAGCATCGTTACAGTACCCGTGCTAAGACAAAAAATATGGACCAACAATTGGAAAGACTTGAATAACTTCAAAGAGAGATTCAAGACCAGTTACAAATGCAAATGCAAGAGTAACTGGTGAAGATCCAACAAGATATGAGGGAACCGGGGAATAAAAGTTTCCAGACCCTTAGGTACTTGGGGATGTTTTGAATAATGGGACTGTGGAAGAAAGCCTTGTATTTTTAGAGCTGATCTAGAGTAATGTTCAAAACATGCTTGTTGCTTTAAGCCTAGGGGCAATAAGAATCCTTTTGTGAAATAGGTTGTGTCCAAAATCTTTATTTCAATAAAATGCATCTTTGTGAGTAAATATTTTTTTATTCTTTATATATATTCTTTTGTTCTTTGGACTCTCTTTTAAATATACTTTCATTCTTCATTCACGATCATACCATACAAATAATCATCCTTAGAATCATTTATTCTTTGGAATCTGCCTTTGTACCTACAATAGGTCCCCAAATATCAACAACATGAGCAACGCTGTAACTGACTCCCTTTTGGGGTGAGATATGTGTTTAAGCGGATCTCAGGACTTTGAAAGTGATAGAGATTGTAACTTATCTCCTGATTTGTTAAGAATGGTAGAAAAAGATAAAAAACAGATCCTACTTTACGAAGGGTCAGTGGACATTGTGAGCAAGAGGCAAAGATCGGAGCCTGAGTCACCACAAAGACAAAGCGAATTGTCATTGAGTTATTCCAAGAATTCAAAGATGTTTTCGTATAACCATGTCAAAATATGCTTGGGATATTAAGACCTGTGGACGCTAATGTCTATGCGGCGTTAGAAGGACACATGTTAATATTTTCATGGTAGCCACACTAATCATGAAGTTTGAGTACTATTGATCCGCCATGGAAGGGGATTGTATCAGCTAGGTCGTATTTAGGGAGACAAGATTCATCTGCCTTATTTATTTCTTCACAGACTTTCTCTATGTGGGGCATGGATGTTATCAGGCCATTCTCGTCTAATATACATTGATTCATCTTGGCAGTCATCGTTTACTTCACAAAGAGGGTGAAGGTCGCTTCATATGTCAATGTTACAAAGTCGACAATCATCAGACCCCCCAAAAAAAATTGTGTCGATAAGTAATATCAAAAAAGATCATGTCTAATACAACTGTACAATGTCAAAAGTTTGCAAACTGTTCAAAGATCAAACACCATATCACAGTGCAGCAAAGGTAGCCAAAGAGAAAAAAAAAGTAAAAAAAAATAATAAAACAAAGGTTATAGTGAAAGGCGACCGAAACTTGTAAGGATTGACATAAAATAGTTACCGTTTACCCTCTATACTTATCAAACGTCGGCTAAGACCTTCATCGGGGCAACGCCTTTCTCATTAGTTTTGGAAGCATTTTGTCCATTATTTCTTTTCTCCAAGTCTTGCCAGAATTAAAGGTTGGATGAGGTAGAATGGATCTAATCCCAATATGATCAGTTGAATTTGAAGGATATCTATCATGGTCAGATGATGCAGGCTTGCGACAAATGGGGTTTATCCTAGAGAATTGTGGGCCTGGCATTGAAGAAGATCATTTTTATATAAAGGACTTTAGAGGAAAGTGGATGCCAAATTAGGAAGGACCTTATATAGTAAAGAAAGCTTGTTCTGGAGGAGCATTGAAATTGGCTGAGATGGATGGCAAAGACCTACCCAATCCGGTGAACTCAGATTCAGTCATAGTTAATAGTTTCAAGAAAAAAACAAAAAAGAAAAAGAAACAGGAGAGGCCAAGGCGAAAACCTGCAAAGGGCGCCTTGAGACTAAAGGGGATTTGAGTTGAAAACCTGAAAAGGGCAGCTCAAATTTGGATCAAAGTGGGGCATACAGTAGTCTTGCTATGCCTAAATTAACAATGACAAAGTATGCTACATCTTGGGGCATCGATAGAGTACTCTAGATTCCTTAAACACAGATTGAGCTTAAAATGGTCCTCAAGAAGTTTGTACAGAGAAGCTCAAGCTGCGATATCTAGGGCACCTAGTTTTCCATTTTACCCATTTTAGATTTGATATCTTTGATTTTCTTATTCTTTTCAAGATACATCTCAATAAATTTCCTTCTTAATTACATTTGCTATCCTTGGTTAACTTACTTGCTTCGAGTTATGCTTCTGATTCGTTGTTATGATCTTTTTCAAGCATTTTGCATTGAAATAATGATCAGTGGACTAATAATACTTTCATAAATGGAGTTTTGCATATTACTCTGGAAGCTTCTAAATAATACAAGAACTTGAAACGGGTTTATTGTTTAAAATTCACCAAGCTTAAGGGTTGGAAATATTTAAGCCCAAATTGAAATTATCTTCTTGGATTTTTTTTGTCAAAAATATCGGTTGAACAAAAAGAATTTACATCGGTGTTATAATCCCGACGAAGAGCGGGCAACAAGATTATTCTTGAGAAAAGAAAAATGGTATTCTGTATTTATGCAGATATCAATCATATACATTTAGTTATTACACCTAGGGAATGGTATAACAAATCAAATTGATTGAAGATAATGCAAATCCTATACCTTTGGGTTGCAGCAGGATGGATAGAAGAAATTACATGTTATTCCCCCGAAGTTGTAGTGGGGAGTACAAACCTTAGGCCTCGAAGTACAGTGAAATGGACCTTGAAGTTACAACGGGGCAAACCAGTTGAGCAAAGTAGGTTTTTCTACGGGTTTTTAGTTGGAAATGCTAGCCGAGCAGGAAGGCAACATAATACGACAGTGATAAAATTTTGATGAATAACGAGTGATGAAACTTTAAGCATTTAAAAGGAATCATTCTCATGACATTTCTTCATTCACATCATTCATAACACATTTGGTTAAGAGCATCTGATTCATTTTGATCATAGCATCCTAAATCATTTGGCATAAATATAGGCATACGAAACTGAGTCTACAGGGCATGTTCCCCAGAGGACAGCGGAGCAGACTGAAAATTGCAGATCTTATCTCCTTAAGCAGTAGTGGAGCAAATCGAAGACGGTGAATCTTATCTCCATGTATCGGCAATGGAGCAGATTTTAGCCACCAGTCTTATCTTTCTGAGGTAGCAAGAGAGTAGGTTGAAGATACAAGTCTTATCTTCCTGAGGTAGCAAGGAAGCAAACTGAAAATTACAGATTTTATCTCTTTAAGCAGTAGTGGAGCAGATCGAAGATGGCGAATTTATCTCTATGTACCTGCAATGGAGCAGATTTTAGCCACCAACCTTATCTTTCTAAGGTAGCAAAAGAGTAGGTTGAAGATACAAGTCTTATCTTCCTGATGTAGCAAGGAAGCAGACTGAAAATTACAGATCTTATCTCCCTAAGCAGTAGTGAAGCAGATCGAAAACGGCGAATCTTATCTCCATGTATCGGTAATGGAGCAGATTTTAGCCACCAGCCTTATCTCTCTGAGGTAGCAAGAGAGCAGGTTGAGGATACAAGTCTTATCTTCCTGAGGTAGTAAGGAAGCGGACTGAAAATTGCTTATCTCCCTAAGCAGTAGTGGAGCAGATCAAATATGGCGAATCTTATCTCCATGTATCGATAATAGAGCAGATTTTAGCCATCAGCCTTATCTCTTTGAGGTAGCAAGAGAGCAGGTTGAGGATACAAGTCTTATATTCCTGAGGTAACAAGGAAGCAGACTGAAAATTGCAGATCTTATCTCCCTAAGTAGTAGTGGAGTAGATCGAAGACGGCCAATCTTATCTCCATGTATCGATAATGGAGCAGATTTTAAGCCACTAGCCTTATCTCCCTGCGTTGCAGTGGAGCAGGCTTAAAATTACAAGTTTTATCTCCCTGAAGTCACAATGGAGCAAACTGAGGATGTAGAGTGGATTGAAAGCACAATTCTTATACCCTTGAAAATGCAGTGGGTTGGAATGGGATGAGCATAAAGAAGTCGAGATGTGGCAAGACTGAGCAAAATTGGCCTTTTGTGGTTTTTGCTTCATTCTTGTTACACGACAACAAGCAAAGAGGGACAGCTGTAAAACCCAATTTTTGCCCAGCCCAAATACCTAATTACATGAAATAGCCCAAATTACAATAAGGTCTAGACCCGAAGCCAAATTGTGCTAAACCCAAACTAACCAATCCAATTACATTGAACAAGCCCAATACCCATGGCCCAAAATCTAAACACCCTTAGCAAACCCTAGCACCCAATACCTTTGCGCCGCAGCCCCCACGTTTAGCGTCCCTTCACCACACACGTCGGCACACCAAGCACGACCCCTAGCCCGCGTGTTGCACGCCCACGTTCATGCGCTCCGCCCCTTCACGTCCTCACGACCTGTGTTTTGAGCTGCTTGTATTTTGGCTATAAAGCCTTCGAATTTTAATTGTAGAGGGAACCTTTTTTCCTTTTTTTTTCAAAATAATAGAACACGAATGAATTTGGAATGTAAAATATACACAAAAAACAATAGAGAGCAACTGAAGGTATATCTATTAGAAGTGGTTATTTGCACCAATTTCATTTTGTTTTTTATTTTATTATTTTCTTTTCACTCAAGTCCGCAATATATATACTAAATATATAAGAGAGGAAGGGAGACTCACTGGAGTTGCATCGTTAAACTGCAGTGAGCACTCCATTCATCATGATTGGGGCTTGGTATAGGCCTTTCGACTGAAGCAAGGAGAAATGAGTTTTTAAACTCTAGGGTTTTTAAGATCAGGGGTTGAAAATGTTTTTAAAACAAATTTTAGGTTAAGTAAGCAAAATAAAACAGCACCATTTGGTGTTGGACCCACGCATTTTAGCTCAAAATAGGGGATTTGGGCATTTAGTCCCCCCCTTCACGCTAGCATTCAATTGAGCCATGTTTAAGTTTTTTTAAATTCTTTTAAATTGTCCCTGGAATTTGCGCGCCGTTGCAAATCAATCCGCGCTTAAGTGTTTCATTTTGGGCATTTGGTTTATTTGTTTTTTAGTCCCCGTTGGTTTATACGCCTCGTATTTTGATCCTACGGTACTTTATCATTTACAAATTGTCTTTCTTATTTTAACTTTTTTAAAATTAAGTTTTTAATTCATATTTTAAATTTTCTTTTTATTATTCATTTTTTTCATATGTTATTTTACTATATACTGTTTTAATAAATTACATATTATTAAGGTTTTTATTTCTTTTTTCTTTTTTGCATATTTTTACATTGATTTATTGTATGACTTATTGGTCTTAAAATTCTTTTATATAATTTTATACTTTAGTGATTTGTATGCTATTTACTTTCATACATTGATATATATATATATATACATCCATTTGTTTGCTTCAAATATTTTTATGTGTTATTAATATTTGTATATATGTATTATTCATAGTAAGTCTTCTCATTTCATGTATATTACCAATTTGGATTGACATATATTGCTTTATACGCCACTTACCTTTTTCATATACATTATATATTTTGAAATTTCATTCATACATTATTATTTCATATATATATATATATATATATATATATTCTTATTTTACTTTCTTGGTATTTTAAACTTTCATGTAAGTTACTTATTTCAAGGTTTATGCATATAATTGATTGTTTGCATATTGATGTTTCTAAAGTACGTTTTCTTTATATCACTCATTTGTTTACTTGTTTTTTAAACTTGCTACATGTTATTTATGTTATTAATTCTTAAATTTACTTTTAAATCATTAGCTTCCAAATGTTAATATTAGTGTTCAAATAATGTAATATTATTGCCACATATTTTCATTTCATGTTCAATAATAAGCTTGCATGTTTGTTATTGCATCGTGATTTTAAATTCCAACTTTTTGCCCAACATTAATTGTTTTTACCCTAAGATAAACCAAATGAATATATTTTGAGTCAGTTTCATAATTGCTTATTTGGAAACTCTTCAAAACAAGGCAATGTTTCGTGTTTGAAAATTCGAGAATTCGTGCCCTAACGTGCTGGGTTTTGATTTTCCGTTTGGCCAAATGACGGAATACCCTTTTAAGATTTCGTTACATGTTTTGGAAATCATGAGGTGATCTCAGTTTTTGGAGGCTTAAAATATCGTTTCCTAACGTGCTGGATATGGTATTTTATTCCTTTGGAATGAGTGAATCTTAAAATCCAACTCGAGTTGTTCACACATTTTTTAAAGGGATCGTATCTTAAATGTTTTTTCAGATTTTCAACATTAGGACATAAATTAATCAATTATATATCAATTTTGGGCGTCACGAAGGTGCTAATCCTTCCTCGTACGTTACCGACTCCCGAACCCATTTCTTGATTTTTCGTAGGCCAAAATCCATACTTTAATAAAATAATTTATTAGGTGATCCGATCACACCTAAACTAAAAAAGATTTGTGGCGACTCCATAATTCGTTTTTTAAATTCAATCCTCGTCTTTCAAAATAAAAATTGTTTCTACACCATAAGTTTAGTGGAAGTAAGGTTCTATATTTGGTTTTATATGTTAATGACATACTGCTTGTCAATAACAAGTATAGTCTCAATCAATGCCTTAAGAATGATTTTGAGATTACAAAAATGCATAGATTTTTTTACATTTTAGCAATGGAAAATCTAATGTACATTCAGGTTTGTATACATTGGAATATTGTGTATATTATTGGGATGTTAGGAAGATATTTTAAGCAACCCTAGTTTGGACCATTGGATAGCATCCAAAAGGGTTATAAGGTATTTTTAGAGAACAAAAGATTACAGGCTCACATATCGAAGATCTAATTAGTTAGAGATCATCAGGTATATAAACTCCGATTTTGATGGAATATGGATATAAGATTTTGTCACTAAGGTGCAAATTGAGAAAATAAATTGCAGTATTTTATTCCAAATGCAACATGAGCACATTAAAGTCAAAACACATAGACTTTAAGTTCCTGGTTGTTAAAGTAAAAGTTCAGAATAGTTAGGTACTTATAAAGCATATTAGGACAAACTCCATGATTGCAGATCCGCTTACTAAGGAACTACACCTAAGGTTTTATAAGAGCACATTGCTTATATAGGTGTAATGTCATTTAAAGGATATTTTGTTTTAGTGGGAGTTTGTATTTTTAAATACTTTTATGTTATAGACACATTTTCAGTTATTTCAGTTTAAAGATAATAGGTTTATTTTCTGCAGAAATAAAGTTTATTTGGTTTATTCACACTCTAATTTTGGTAAGGTTTGATCTCACTAAGGAGGACCAGTTGGAAATAGACATGTTTAGATCATATTGCATGCAATTTCCATGCTACACATCCATACTTGATCTATGTCATTTGGTTGTGTTAATATACGTGATCATGGATGGATTTAGTTACGATATATGTAACGAAAGTCTTCTTGGTTCTATGTTAACATAATTAATGGACAAGATTGTTCGAAATATCTTTTGGATATGATAGTAAAATTTTGAGCTCATAAGCTTATATAATGACATGTAATTATAGTGTAATTAGTATATATATGTGGTCCAAGTGGGAGATTGTTGGAAAATATGGACATCACATATATAATAAGGGTAATTACATGTTATCATTTACTATCATGATAGGTTGGCCCAAATTAAAAGTGATCTAATTTGGTTAAAATTTTATTGGGCTTTAATTATTAAATAAAGTATGGGTCAAATATGTGTAGATACTCTAGTAATTGAGTTCTAATCATATTCTAATTAATGATGGGCTAATTAGAATTTAATTAGAATTAATATGCCAAAGTTCTAAGTATTAGGGTTATTGTCCCCAAATTATACACAAGATATATTTTCTAATATCCCATCATTAGGAAAGAGAGAGAATATATTCTCTGAATTTCTTGTATGCTAATTTAGAAGATCAAATCCCCAAGATCAGGTAAAACTTCAAGAAATTCATGGATTCAGGTACGCTTCCACATCTAGTTTTGTTATTTATTTATTCTTGATGATTTGAAATGATAAATCCTAGTTTACGGTTCTAATTTTATATTAGATACTTTTAAAATTCTAACAAAAGATTAATTTTTTCCCATAATAAGTACTTACTTTATTAAATGTTAAAATTTTTATTTATTTTTCTTATTTTAAAATTTCTAATCTATAAATATTTGGTTTTAGAGATTAGTTTGGTGGAGTTTTAGTTGCAACAAATGCTATGGAAATTGTTTTGCAAATGAGTCCTGGAGAAATAATATTGTAAATAGGTATAGGAAGAATATTTGTGAGAAGTTTTACAATATTCAATTTAGACATATTCTATAAACCAAAATGTAATGCATGATGCTATCAACATTGATTAATAAAATTCTTCCTTCCCTTTCAAAATAATAAAAGTTTACATTTCAATCTCAATAAACCACCAATTCGGGCGTAGTTAAGGTTCCTACATGCTCCCAAAATCAAAAATTTTTTATATAAGTTTTTAAAATTTTAAATTAATAATGATAAAATTGTACTTTGGCCCCTTAACAATGATAAAATTTTGATTTAATCATTTAAAAATTATATTTTTTTCCTAAAGCTTTTTAGTTTTGAATTTTTAAGAATCAAGACTAAATTGATAGAATTCGTAAATTTTGTGGTTAAATTTGTTGAATTTTTAAAATTAGAACCAAATTGGTAGAATTTATAAACATTTGAGGATAAATTTATAATTATACCAATAAAAATGTTTTCATTAGTCATTTAATGGATAAGTGGCCAAAATATTAAATCTTTTAAATATATTTTGTAATTATACGGATGAATTTTTTTAATGGATGAGTGGCTAAATGTTTTCATTTAGTGATTAAATAGATTTTTTAAAACCTAAGTGAAAAAATAGAATCAGCTTAATAGTTGGGCAACTACTTTTATAGTTTACCCTTAAAAAAGGTAAACTAGACCCAAGGTTATTAAATTATGGTTAAATTACACCAACAGTCACTCAACTTTAGGGTAGCTAACAAAATAGTCACCCAACTTTTGAAAAATAACAAACCAGTCACTAACGTTATAAAAAAGTGACAAAACAGTCACTGACTAACAGTTTACATTAGTGTCTTAATGAATCATTGATGTGGCGATTAACTAGTGATGTGGCGATTAACTTGCTACATTGGATGAAGAAATTGAAAAAAAAAACCCTTAAAAAAACCTTTTAACAGAGAAAAAGAAAAAGAAGAAGAAGAAGGAACATCAATTTGCAACGCAAAATTAAATGAAAATAACAAAGAAATTTCCTTTTACATGTATTATTTGAGATACTGGATCAGAAAGCTCTCATTAAATGGAGCGTAATTGTATGCCATGATTATCTCTGCAAATTTGCAATTTTCCAGTTAGCAGCTCTGGTAGATTTAATATTTGATACCATTGTGGATAATATATCTCCCAAGCTTTTGGTAACTATGGACTATGGATTTTTATGCTTGAGCTTGTAATGCAAGCAAGGTTTTGTGAAAGACTTCAGACTGTGTTCTGAATTTTGAGTATTGGTATCTTATGTTGTTATTGAAGTTTGTCCTACAAGGATTGACATGACTGCTTCCTGAAAGGTTCTCTAATTCAGGGATAGGTCCAGAAGCAGGTTGTTGTGAAATTTTGTTAACATTGGATACTTATGTATAGCTAGAAACTGATAAAGAGTTCCCCTACCTCTTCCCCCTACTTGATTTAAACTAATCATCTAATTGATTGCTTCTGAAGCTGAGAAAGAGATGCATTAGCACACAACACTTTAATTGTAGTGTTTTGAGTATATTTTTATTAGGAATTGGATCCAATTAAATATTTAAATGTGGCATCTCCATCCCCTTCTTCCTTGGTGTCTGCATATCTAAGTAAAGAAGATAAAAAAATTTCCTCAAGTTGTATCTTCTTTTTCTTTGTCTGTAGTTTTTCCTGTACTGAACAATTTGGTACACTTATGCAGTAACTGCAACTTTGGGCACACTTATTGCCATCAATGAGCATATAATCTATACTGCCCCTAAAGAGAGCCATACTGGCTTGGCTGACCCTTTGTCATTCCCTTCTGGGTTGTATATATTTGCATTAAAGGACTTGGGAACTTTGGTTGAAGTTGTGGCAGAGCAATACTATGGTGATAAGAGATGGAATTTTATTACTGTTAAGAAGCTACCAAGTAAGAAACATTCATCATCTGAGATATCCACTTTAACGGTGTGATTAGTTGGGTGGAAAAGTGAAGGGATGGGAAGAGGGGAAAAGTGATAGGAGAGAGCAAGACAGTTTTTTTTTTTACAGTCTATTCTTTTTCTTCTTCTGCTGCTGCTGCTTCTTCTTCTTTTTCTTTTTCTCTGTTAAAGTTTTTTTTAGGGTTTTTTTTCAATTTCTTCATCCAACATGGCAAGTTAATTGGCCACATCAGCTAGTTAACTTGCCACATCAATGATTCATAAGACACTAATGAAACTGTTAGTCGATGATTGTTTGTCACTTTTTTATAACATTAGTGACTGTTTTGTTATTTTCTAAAAGTTGGGTGACTGAAATGAAACCTAGGTGACTATTTTGTTAGCTACCCTAAAGTTGAGTGACTGTGGTGGAATTTACCCTTAAATTATTAATAAGTTTACGTTTTAACCACTCAACTTCAAAAAGTTATAAATTGGTCACTGAATTATTTGAAAGTTTCCATTATATCACTAGGTTGTTAAAGTTGTTGTATGGCCTTCTCTTTTTACATCGAATGCACCAATTGAAAGCTCACTTTCCCCTTATCTTTCATAGTTCAATTTTTTTTCAGGAAACAAATTTAAAAGTCATGAATTTGCAAATCAAAATTCAAACAATTTTCTTCTCCAATCTCTGACACTGGCTGTTAGGTTGACTTAGATCTAAGGTATGTTATTTTACTTATTTATGTGTATTGATCCATCGTACCGATTATTAAATCATCGCTTAAAGCTTGTTAGCCTAACTTTAAAAAGTGAAGAACAATATAGCGATTTAAATGAAAAATTTTGAATAGTTTAGTGGCTTAAATGAAAACTTCAAATAGTTTAGTGACCATTTTGTAACTTTTTAAAGTTGAGTGACCAAAACGTAAACTTACTAATAGTTTAGTAACATTGGTGAATTTACCCTAAAAATTGGAATTGCACCCGGGTCGACCCTATGGGCATCTTTATTAACATCGACAATTTTCATCCACGTTTCCCGAAACCCTAACTTCGCCCACATTATATAGAATCACCCCAACAATCAAATCTCGAGCAGCCGAATCCTATCAAAATCCCCGCCTTTTTCTAATTCTAAAACCCAATTGATCTCTCAAATTTCTTCACTTTCTCAATAGCATCTCTCTATGATCCTCGGTGTTAATATATAAAACAATAACACAAGGTAGGATACGAAAAGATGCAATATCGAAGGTACTTCTGGACATGCAGTTTCCGATCTATGGATTCTCGCATTTTCTCGTAAGTTCCACAGTTTTAAAATTTATTTATTTTTGCTCAATGATGATTGATTTGCTTTAACCACACTGAAAATAGAGATCTTGGAGTTTGGGTTTTTCGAAGCCTTTTTCTCTATGGTTTAAGGCGAATTGCTAAGCTTTTTGTGTTTGATTGTGGCTTCATGATTCTGTTTTCTAAGGGTTGAGGTTAATGTTCCTTTTGTTACATATACTTTTCTTTTGGATTATGGAAGAAAGCTTTTTGTCAAACACTTGGAAGTTTTTGGTTTTTTTTGTTGGTCTTAAATTTAAGAGAAGAAGAAAAACCCTTGCTTTTTTTGATCTCTGATGTGGAAAACATTGGCCTTTCAACTGAGAGCAATTAATCGCTTCATTCTTTGTCTTTTTTTTTATCCTAAGATTTTTTGTGTTTCTGATTTGGACATTTTTAGTTATTTCATCTTTGATGGTTTTGGCTTCCAAAAAGTGTCCTTGATAGAAAAAAGCATTTTGTTTTGAGAAATTGATGGAAATTGGGAAATGATGACAGCTTAATTGCTGGATAGTATCTGAGCAAAGCTTTGAAGATTTTTTTTTTCCTTTTGCACGTCAGTCTGATTCCAACTTCCAAAACTTTCATCTCTACCGTTAAAACCGGTTAACAAATATCTAGGATTCAGGGGACGATGATGATAACATAGATAGTTCTTTTAGTTGTGGTGCTTCTAACTATGTTCAGAGATCTAAAAGGTTTGCATTTAGAGGTCCTGGAGAGAATTTGTGTCCAGGATTTTGAATTAGGTAATATCTATGGGCGTTGGTTCTTCCTCAAAGGTTAGCTTTTTCTTTTCTTTGGTACTTGTTTTTTATACTTGAGTTTGAATTTAGTCATAGCACTCTATCAATTTGTAAATAAGTAAAGAAGAATGAAATGGCATTACTCTATGTGCTCCTTGCTATTGATACAGTGGACAACGCTGTTTAGTAATAATTGAATGGCAGATGCGTCGCATGTTCTTTCCTAATTTCACACTGCTTAAGAAATAGGTAATCATTTGAATCCCAGTCCTCCATATCGCTTCACTAATGCAGCCTTTTTGTGTTTGTGCGCTTCCATATGAATCTTGCCCTGCCCTGATTTAATTATACGAGTTACTTTGCTTTTGATCATATTGTTACATTGCTGCATCTTTTTAGTTATACTATTATATGCATAAATTTTAATATAAAATTTTCCAATGAGATGCCTTAAATGCAGGGAATGAAGCTCATTATCAATGGGATAATGGCAAGATTTACCCATGTACTTCAATAAATTTGTCAATGTAGTATCTATACATTTACAGCATGTTTGGTTGGCATGAATAACTAAACGGCTCCTGGTTGATTCAGTGATAAACAGTCATTTGTTAGTTTGGTTCACTGAATCCTTCATTCAACGAAATCCCATTCATGCCCTATTCCATCTTCTCCCGTAATAGCCATTCCCCACCAGAACCAAAGAATAGCAATGCAGAGCCTCCACCGAATAAAGAAAAAAAATAACCTCCCATTTTTGCCCTTCACCCACTCTCCCTCAGCAAACACCTCAAGCCACGACACCCCATCCCTGTCTCCTCGTTTCCGTTCAATTATTCGCATCCCACGATAGAGTTTTTGATTTTGAATCAGTTACAGAGTTTTTTTAGCAAGAAAAAGAAAAAGAAAACAGAGATAGGGAAGATGAGGAAATCGTTCAAGGATTCTCTCAAGGCTCTTGAAGCTAACATTCATTTCACCAATACCCTGTAATTTCTTCTTTCTTTTTCTCTTCCTTGATTTTTTTGTAGATGAACATCATGAATTTTTTTCTTTTTGTAGATAGCAAGGGATTTCAATTTCAGGTTGGGATTGTATCTACAAAGACTACAATATTTTTCTATTCGCTAATTACTCTATCAGTGCATCAGTGATTTCCCTTTGGATTTTTCTCTTGATTTGGGGTTTCTTTTGTTTTGGTAAGTTTAGATTTTCATTTTATCTTTTTTTTTTGTTTGTTTTTTTTGGGTTTGTGCGTTTATGGCAATTTGTTAGAGCTTTGCTGCTAATAAATTTCCTTTTTCCTTGCAGGTGTTCTTATTTCAAAAGGCTGCCCTCTACAACTGTAATGTTGCTGGAACGCCTGCAGTTGTCACTCATGGATTGTACCCTGTTGAAACCATTTCTACTGTTGGCAAAATTTGTGCAAAGGTAAATTCTGTCTCATAAATGTGCATAGTTGAACCTTTTGACATATGCAGCTCCAAATTGGATACCTATGGCCTTGATGCCCTTTGAGTGACTATGATATCATCCTTTTGCTTCACCTGTGGAATTTGTTTTTGAATTTTATAATATTATGATTCACATACTCTATATTTTTTTCCCTAGAGATTGCGTATATACATATATATATATTAGTATCAGATATTTTTGTCTCACCTGTGGAATTTGTATTTGAACCTTACAATACCAGAACTTACATTTAACAATGACAGGACTATCTGGCAGCACCCTCAACAGCTGACCAGTCTTACATTGTTATTTTAGAGCATACAATTGCAGAGAGAGAACGTAGGTAATTTATTTGCATAGTGTTCTTATATACCATAATGTATTTTAGAGAGAGATGGGTTTATGAACTTGTTTGGGTGCTAAATAGATTGGAGTTACAGTTTTTAAGTGATTGTGAGGTAATGCCTATTTCTGATAAATGATAGTGTGATGTTAAATTTGATGCACCAGTTGTTGATGTTTTGAAAGCTTAGAATGCTTCATCCATACGAGACAGTGTATTGACACCATATTCATGCAATGGAATAGTCTTGTGTGACTTATTTTAGAAACACCCATAATTTGTGTTTTGATTTCTGAAAATTTCATAGAGACGACAGCAGAAGTATATTAAATTATTAAACACTTGAATAGAATATGATATTGCAAAGAAAAAAAATAATGCATGGTTTTTATAAATAATAATTATTGTCAGGTGTATAATTATTTTACAGTTACTTACCGATTTGCCTATTGTTGCATGTCACCCTTTACTGAAAGGTAATTGATTTTCCAATTTGCATATGCTTATTAAGTGTTCAAATAGTTCATATTGGCTTTATTACTTCTTCCCTTATAGGTATTCTAAGTCTCTGGTATGTTCTAGCTATTAATAATGTTCTTCCATGTGTTCCATTGCCTCTAAAACAAATTTAACATTAATGTTCTATATTCAACAAACAGTGACCACTCTGCGTATGTGCAAGACATGAGTGCACATAATTTCTTAGAGGTAGGAGCAGCTGCTTTACTTGTTGGAGATATGGAAGCAAAAATGAATGGCCAGCCCTGGAAATATTTTGGCACTGCATGCCTCATCTTGATCAACTCTTACAGCCTTCACCAGTCACAACAATTGCCAATTCTGCTTCTGCTCGCTTCCATTTAAGAGCAATTACAGCATTGAAACGCAGTAGAGGAGGACCTCATCAAATTTGGTATGTTCTTCACTTACTCTCAGATTATTGCTTTGATGACTTTATGTTTAATATCACTTACCATTATATTATTTGCACGGTTCCTAAGGATCTATTGTGCTGTAATAGACTTATATGGTTATGCTGTCAGACTGATCTTTGCAATTTGATGGATGGGAAAGGTCATAGACTGTTAGCTTTTAAGGCAATAATTTCAAGCTTCTTTCCCAGTTAAATGTTGGGAGTCTTGTGGCTTGAGGTTCTGTTTTCTACAAACCTTTTTCCGTACCTAATTGTATTATGACCCCTTTTATGGAGTTTGCAAATTTGATTAACTTGGAGGGTCTGGGACATTAAAACAGTAGATGAACTCTGCATGTTTTGGTTTGTTGTGCCATATTACATACAACCAATCTGATGTTTACTGTATTCTGGATTCAAAAGAATTTAACCAATTGTGTTAGAAAGATATGTGTGTTTGTAACTTTTGTTTCATTCTAAATTTCTCTGTTGCTTTCATTTGGTTATGAATTACGTGTTTTGACTAGTTGGTGTTATACCGTGTATGAAAAATCTGATGTTAGCCGTAATCTGGATTTAAGTGAATTTAGCCAATTAGAAAGATATATATTTCAGTTTAAGAGAAAATTAACATGATTATCTGGATACTCTGAAAATTAAGCTTCTTTAAATGGTAGTATAAATAGCAAGGTAGAGTTGTTTGAGTTTAAGAGAAGATTAACTATGCATAGTTTTAAACCTGAATTTTGAATAAAGTTGTATGGTTACAGTTTGGGTTATTGGGTATAATTTGTGTAGGGCTGATTCTCCTGCAAGCACATTCAGCATTGAAGGAATTGTTCCATTTTCATCTTTTGTTTTCTTAGATTTCCTTTTTATCTTGAAATATCTACATAAAGCTTGATGGTCTACTGGTACTGCTAATAGTGCTTGATAATTTTCCTCAAATAAAATAACTCCCTATTGTTGTAATTTCAGTACGCTACATGGATGACTATAGTTTTTCCGACGCTACATGGATGACTATAGTTTTTCCGACCAGTATGACAGCATATCTTTATCTCTACTCTAATGGAGAAGTATCATTGGCTGCCACCCAACCAGTGTAATAGATGTCATTTTACCGTATATTAATTTTTGAGATCAATATGTAATTTTATCATATCTTAATTTATAGTTCCATCTTTTTTGAAGGTACTAAACATATTTTTTTAATATTTTAGGGGGCTAAAGTGTAATTTTACCATAGATCAATTTGTAATTTTATTCTTTCTAAAGGGACGGAATTGAAAATTTTTATTTCAAAGGCTATAAGTTTTGATTTTTATTTCACATATGAACATAACTAATGTTACTAAAATTTAGTAATTTTTATGTAAAATTTGAAGGTTTTATTTCACCAATAGATTGTTATAAATAATTAATTTATTAAAGAGTATACTTTATAATTAATTGTTGTTATCATGTTATTATAAAGGATAAAATAAAATATAAAAAATATGTTTTTTATTAAAATTGACTGTTAAAATAAAATGTTATCTAGTTGGCATTTAAAATTTAATTAGACTGTCACGTAGGATTATTATTAGGAGATAATAATAACATAAATGACTAAAACGTAACATTTCAAATATAAGAGACTAAAATATAATCGAGGCAAACAAAAGTGACTATTTTTGTAGTTTACTCATAAATAAAACATTGCAATATATGTAAAAACAATTTAAAATATAAATTTATTAATATATATATATATATAATAAACTCAAATAAATAATAAAAAGATGATAAATTCTTAAATGTATATTTGTTTAATTTAAAACAACTTTTATAAAATATTTTCAAGAAATCTACCAAATAATGAAAATATTTTATATAGATTCATTCAAACATCATAAAAGTAAATCATTTCTAAAAAGTAAATCATTTTCAAAAATTATTTTCCGAAAATATTTTATTGGCAAACAAACGCAAATTTAAAGATGTATTGCAATTTAAAAATAATAAAGTAGATTATATATTTTTTATAGTATTATATATTTTATTTTTAATTCATATAATAATAATTATATAATGAATGTTATTAAATTATATTTTTATTAAATTATATTTAATAATTATTATGATAAAATATGGTCAAACTATTTATTATTTTTATTAAATTATTTTAATAATAATCTTATTAAAATTTAATAAAATAACAATAATCATCTATCTTAACAAAAATTCATTAAGGGTATTCGGTCATTTTAGTTTTTTTCTTATGTTATTACAACATCATTTCATTCAACCAAACATAAGAATACTATTACAGTTTTATTTCATTCCATTCAACCAAACAGTTGAATTACTTATTACAGCTCTATTCCATTACAGTTCTATTCCATTACAGCTCTATTCCATCACAGTGAACCAAACATACTGTTAATTTTTCCTGTTTGGTACTTGTACTTTGTTTCCGTTAACCATTCTTGTACTTGACGATAACGGCGTTAGATTTTCTCCTGATATGGCATGTTGCCCAATCAGGGGCCGCTACTTGATGTCCTTCGGAGCAATTCTATCTTTTTCTCCTTTTTTTTTTTTCATAAAAAATCAGATCTCTTTTAAATTTTACTTCAAACTCTTCTTCCTATGAATAAAATTTAAAATTATAAAGTATTTATAAATTCATTAAAACGTATTTTCAGAAATAAAATTCCTTTTAAAATGTATTATTTAAAAAATTTCTTTTTACATTTCAAATTATATTTTTATTTGTAAATATATAGTTTTAAATTTTCATTAATTTTCTCCGTTACTCTTTCATTTCTTTTGTTATAGTTTCAACATTCTTCTCTACTAATTTGTTTTTATTTTCTTTTCTTTCTCAAGAACCAAACAGAAACAGAATACTAGAAGAACCAAACAGAATACTGAGAATATGTGAGATTTTGCAGATTTTGAAAAAAATGAGGAACAATTGAATAACATTCATTGATAAACCAGCAATTATTTGGTCCAAAATGACATAGAGATTCAAACAAACAAACAAACAAAGGAATCTCATGAATGAATGGATTTTGTTATGAACTTCCAAGAAGAGAAGAGAGGATAACAGAGAGAGAAGAAGAAAACAGAATTTGATTTTTGCGCAAACCACGCATAAGCTCCATTTCCTCCCTCATTCAGCATGAAAGGGAGTAACTAACAGCTCCTATGACCGTTACAGCCACGGCACACAGCTGTCACGGTGTTAAAACGCATGGTATCAATAATAGTCCAAAACGTCCCGTTTACTAAGTCGAAACTCA
The DNA here is from genome assembly GCF_025698485.1 of Gossypium arboreum. Taxonomy (NCBI): domain Eukaryota; kingdom Viridiplantae; phylum Streptophyta; class Magnoliopsida; order Malvales; family Malvaceae; genus Gossypium; species Gossypium arboreum. Next base: position 13,562,240 of record NC_069081.1, read on the forward strand.
CTTAACTACCCTAACTAATAAAAGAAACAAGATTCCCCTAAGTGGAGTCTTCAGGGAAAGTGATAGCCCACTTTACTAAGACCTTTGTGACAGCACGGTTGCCTTTCTTCACCATCCTTCTATCCAACACCTGGACAGGCTCCTTGATGATGGCCCCATCTGTGCCCACCAGTGGTAAATGAGATTGAACTGGGGCCTTCCCAATGTGTTTCTCAAGCTGAGAAATATGATAGGTGGGGTGGATCCAAGACCTTGGTGGTAGCTGCAAGCGATATGCTGTCTTGCCAACCTTGGCTTCAAGCAAGACCCAAAGAATTTAGGGGAGAGTTTTTGATTGAGAACTATCCTTAGTCTGTCTATATGGTTGGAGCTTCAAGTAGACATAATCCATCACCTTGAAGGACCTATCACTTCGTTTTCGATCTGTCAATTGCTTCATTCGATCATGGGAGAAGAGGTTTGAATGGAGGTATGGAAGGTGGTATCCACCATTTGGCCAGAGGCAGCCACAATGCCCATTCTCCAGGCATTTCCCCTATCATACATCACAAATAACTCTCCAAGCATCGATTTAGGACCTCAGTTTGGCCATCGGACTTGGGATGATAGGTTGTGGACAGATTCAGTTTTGTACCAAGCTTTTTGAATAATTATTGCCAGAGGTGGTTCCCTCTATGAAATCCATGCTGATTGATGTCCATGACCTCTGTGGTATTGGTAGGGGCTGTAAAAGACCAAGATAAGCAGCTTGATCATATTTACACTTCTGACAACTCAGACACTCCCTCACCCATTGCTTGACATCCTTGGTCAACCTTTTCCAATACACAAGACTAGCCAAATGATGTCGAGTAGCGTGCACCTTCGAGTGAACCCCAATGACGCCCTCATGGAAATGCTAAAAGAGTTTTTTCCTCAAGTTGCCATGATCTCCAATCACCAGTTTCCCCTTTCTTCTCAGCTCTTTGCCATCCTAAGAATATTTGGGATGTAAGGATGGTTGCACTTGAATGTCAAGGCATAGTTTGTCGAGTTTAGGGTCCAACAACAAAGAATCTCGAGCCTTATTTCATAGATCGGAGATGAGTGTGCTCCTAGTGTATTGTAACAATTGAGCCTCCTATCCATAAGGCCATTTAGGCAAAGCACAACCACCACATTTTGGGACCCTTTCTTGTAAATTGCCACATAGTTGTACCCCAATATTTTGGCTACCATTTCTGTTGGAAAGGGGTTATAGCTTGTTGGTCGGCCAAAAACCGAAGGCTTTGGTGATCAGTACAAATTTGGGACCTTCTCCCTACTACTGCCAAAAGGAAAACCAACATCTCTTTGTAAAGATATAGAGGGCTTGGTGTTTGGCTCCAAGGGCTTTGTTAAAAAAGGCCAAAGGCCTCCCTTCTGATGTAACATAGCTCCCACACCTTGTCCATATGCATTAGCATCAACACAAAATTTAGAAGTGAAGTCTGGCAAGGCTAGAACAAGTGCTGCACAAATAACTTGCTTAAGCTGTTGAAAAGATTCATTAGCCAAGGCAAACCATTCCCAAGGTACTTTCTTCTTCAACAGTTGAGTCAGAGGTTTGGCTATAGTCCCATAATGTTTAATGAATCTGTGATAATAGCTAGAAAGGCCCAAGAAACCCCTTAGTTCCTTCATTGAAACTGGAATTGGCCATTAAAGAACATTGTCAGCCTTGGTTCTATCCATTGCTACAACTCTTTTGGAAATAACATGATTTAAGTACTCAACCTTTGAAGTGCCAAAACTGCACTTACTTTGCTTGGAGTACAGCTTGTGTTCCCTCGTATACTTGGTAGCACACAACAATACAAGCCCTTTCTCCTCCTTTTTTCCATGTCATTGTGGGAGAGAGATTTAGTAGGCCTCTTTTGACTAGTGGCAACTGGAGGACCCCCTCTAGAAACTAGTGGGTGGTTTGTTGTGGTGATGGCTTTTGGGGTAAGGAGCAGGGTAGGTAACTTGGGGTACCCTCCACTCCCTACATGAGGATTTTTCTTCTGGTTATTCATCAAAATGCTCTCAACTTAGCGAGCAATAAAAAAAAAAATCCTTCAACTGAGGTTTTGGGTTTGAATAATTGCAAATACTACCCAATTTCTACCTTTAAATTGCTAGTAAATATACTCCAAGCATTGCTCTAGGGTAGCTGTAGCTGGTTGAGTAAACTTACAAAGATATCATGGTAGTGACCAACTGTGTACCAGGGGGTCAAGGAAGGTGCTGGACCCAAACCTCTCCTTCAATCCTTGAACGTAGTTGTCCCAAGTAAGCAAACGCAGCCCGCCTTGTCTCTGAGCAAAGAAGTGGTGCCAATCAAGAGTCTTCCCTTCCAAATGCAACATGACTATCCTCACTTTAGCACTGTCACTGACTCCATCATCTTTAAAATATTGCTCCAATTTGGGCCATCAGCCTTTGAAATCCACTTCATCGAATCTTGGACATTCCAGTTTGAAGGGTCTTATTGGTGTTTCCACATTGCCAACTCATGATGGTGTTATCATGTACCTTAGATCTACCATAGGAGAAACAACCAAGGCTTCCTTTGGAGGGAAACCAGGTGGAGGACCTCCCAGTATTCCTTTCCTCTTGTATTGAGAAGAACTAGTGACAAGCACTGAAGGTTGGCGTCCCAGATACTGTTCAAATAACGTTTGTAGTTCAACCTTGATCTCCCCTCTGAACTCATCTCGGACCTCTTTCAAACGAGAGTTGAGCTTAGTGTCCCATCGAGAAATCTCCACTTGCAACTTGAGTCACCTCCTGTTGCAGATGACCCAACTCCTCCTGAAGTTAGGTTGTCATTTCTTCACCGACCATGGAGGATCGAAAAGGTCTGATACGTTTGATACGAGAAAATAACAAGCAAAGAAATAATATTGAGAATAATGAAGAGAGGAGGAAGATCAAGAGAAGGGCAAGAGAGAAGTAAAATTTTTGTGTTGTAAATTCATAACAGTTTCTCCCCTCAAACCATGCTTAAGAGGGAAAGAAGCAACGGTTATGGGAAACGATTTGGCAAGCCGTTATGACAGTTGTGCCATTCCATAAGCATCGTTTCATTAAACAATATAGCACTCAAAACGCGTAGTTTAGACACGACTCAGACCCCAACCATAACACACCGTTTTGTTGAGTTTTCCAAGTCCCAAAATGCTGCGTGTTTACAAGTAACAAAAATAAGAAAATAACAGAACAAATTACAAACAAGCATAAATGACTGTTATTGTTTCCTTCCATATTAATATAATTAATCACGAATTATTTGACTTGATTTTCATAAAATATTAATTCATTTTAATAGTATAAAAAGGTTTGTATGTTTTTATCTTAATTTTTGAAAAAAAATGTTTCTATTTTACCTTTTATTCCATCATCTTTGAAATCTTGAGGCTATATTTAATTTTTAGTTAATTTGTTTCCAATTTTGCTATTTATTAAATATAAATAAGTTTATTTTGATGCCTAAATTGCCTAATTAATTCCTTAAATACAACTTCTAATGTTACCATGAGAAATTATTTTATAATTCACGGTTCTGTCAATTAAAAATAAATACATCATCTTTTTTAATTAAAAAATAGTTTGAAAATTTAGTTCAATGTACATATGATGTGGAAAAAAAAAATGATGTATTTATTTTTAATTGGTAGAGACCATAAATAATGTGGTACGGAGGGTTCATAAAATAATTTTTCGTTAATCATTAATTCAAAATTTTAAATTTTATTATTGATTGTTGATTAGGAATTTTCAATGATCTTCAATGATGTATCAAATATTTAAAGATACCACTTGGAAAATAATTAACTATGTCACATATGGATTATTTCCTTTTTAGAAGAAAACCTATTTAGGGTGTGTCTAATATTGTTTTTAAGAAGTACTTTTGAGACTAAAAATATTTTGAGATAAAACATTTTTAAACAAGTTACTTTTGAAAGAAAAGTACTTCTCTTAAGCTAAAATTAGCTTCAAAGCATTTTTTTAAAAGTTTACGAAAAATACTTTTTGAGAAAAATAAAATTCTTTCGAAAAATATTCCTAATTGTTACAATGTTTTGAATGTAGAGTTCACGGAAAATAAAATAAAAGGGTGTTGGCGTTTAACTAAGAAACCCTAGATTTCGTGTATAATATAATTTACTATATTTAGATTGATTTCACGAAGTATTAGATATCAAAATAAAACGAAAATTACATATTTAAATTTAATTTAAATACAAGCTTCTTTTGACCATAAACCCAAATGGTCTCATATATTGGTCAGAGAATCTATAATTCCTTAATTTTTTAAAATTAATCTTTGACTATTAATGCAATTATATGCTTTTATTCATTAATATAATTAATATTGAGGATTCCTTAAATAATTTGAAAGGTGATAATATTGTTATTCTACCATAAAATTTTCATTCATTTATCTAATTTTATCATATTTTTTTAACATTAATCTCATTTTTAATAATAATTTGAAAAAGATTTTTAACATGTCCGTTCTTTTTAATATAATGTTTAGAACTATTTATAACTCATCCTTAATCCTTTAATAGGAGGATAATATACTTCAGCACATTTGAACTCATGTCCTTCTATTCTGACAATAATGTCGATGCCAATCGTATTAAGACTCAATCGACTTTTACTACGTGTTCTATTTAGAAACATAACTTGTTATATGTCTAATATTTATAGTGATAAATGGCATGAGTACAACTATGTCATATAAGACTATTTTCTATAATTATAACTTCATATTGCTATAGTGTGTGTATATATATATATATGAATAAATACAAATATATTTTTGTTCTTAAATTAAATTACTATGATAAGTTATACCATATATAAGATGAATTAAGACAATATAAACGTGACATGAAAGAAAAATTAATCTTTAAATCGAGACATTATGATAGGCTATGTAAAACATGATAGACACAAGAATAATCTGAATATAATATACATACACAAACATGTTAAAATGCATATAAAATGAATTATTAGAATATAATATATATATTCATTATACTTTAAATAATATAAAACACCAACTCATGTAAAACAAATACACAACTGTGATATGAAAAATAATTTTCTAAAATATAAAATTAAGAGATTAAAATTTTCATTTTCATTTTCATCCCTAAAACAAACTCTTTAAATATTGAACTTTATCTTATCATAATTACTCTTTTAAAATCATTAAACACCTTTGTTTATGTGGCTACAAATCAGCCATGGTAATTTTAAACAATTTTAAAAATAAGGTATTATTTTTAAAAGGAATAATGACAAATTAAACATTTGAAGTTTACATTCTTTTCAATTTGACCCCTATTTTTTAGCTAAATTTGATATTCAACCTTTTAAAAGAGTTTAATTTAATTATTAACTTTTAAAAAGAGTTTAATGGAAATATTGATTAAAATGTTAAATTTTAAACATGAAAATTTATGTATATTGCATGCTATTTTTTAATTTTTATATTTATGTTTTTAATTTTGAATTTATCTGAATATTTTTGTAATTTTAAATTCTTTGTTGTTGAGGATTACCATGTGGTTGCGGCATCACATTTCCATAAATGAAAATGATAATATAAAAATGATAAAGATAATTAATTAACTATTTTAAGTGAAACAAAATTCTACTAAAACGTTACAAAGTTTTAATAAATTAATTAATTCTCAAAACATTACAATTATTTACAACATCACAAAATTCTAATAAATCAAATTAATCCTTTAAGCTTATTATTACTTAAAACTAGTATGATTTCTTATTACGATTCATGTGGCGTTATAGAATGAATTTTGAAAGTTAAAATATGGTTCAAGTCTTCGTATTTTTGTGTATTTAGAATTTAGTCTTTATATTTTTATTTTTAAGAATTTAATCTTTCTACTTTTGAATTTGAAAATTCTAACTCCAATTATTAATACCATTAAATTTTTTGTTAAATTTGTTTGAGTGAAATTTTAAATTTTTTTTAAATACTCAAATGGTAACCATGTAACAAAAATGACATTAAGATGGACGTGAATTTAATAGATAATTTTAATGATGTTAATAACTCTTAAATATTACATCATCATTTTAATCAAAATAAAATATTTAGACTAATTAAGGACATTGTAAGAGTTAACGTATCAAATTATGTTAAAAATTAATGTATAAAGATTAAATCTTAAATTTAAGCATAGTGTAAGGATCAAAATTTAAACTTTACCATTATTACATAATCTATTAAAAAAATGCCACTTTGCTTCTACTTGATGCACGGACAATTCAATTTAAATAGTGTGAAATAGGCTTCTCATGATCTTAAATTGGGTCAAGCCAATTACTGAAATTACGAATTAGATAATTAGTGATTTTCAGTTAAGGACTATGTTAAGAGATTTTAAAATATTGATATTTTTAAAAAATATATAATTTTATGGTAATCCCTTAATAATTGTTATGTATGATTATGTGCATTCAAAAACGTATTTTTCAATAAAAGGAAAGGACATTAATCATTTAATCTTGGCATTTAAAACATTTTTAAATAAAAAAGAAAGGAAATCAATCAATCTAATACCACCCCTTGACTTACCCTATTTGATACACAACTAGCACTTTTGATATTCATTTTGAGCAAAACTCTTTAAAAGGGTTTTTGAGAGGGTTTACCGGGTGGATCACATAGAACCTAGGATGCTTTCATTGCTGCCGAGGTTTGCGACCGTGACAGAGTTTTCAACCCATACTAGTGTTTTTTTTTCTTTTTCAAATCGTTTGAGGTATATTTGCAACCTTTTCAAAACAGGTTCATTCCTTGTACATGGATTCATGAGTTGTGATCAGTAAAATTATTTTCTTGCTACGCCACGGAGCGTACCATCATTCCAACAACTCCATCATCATTAATCACCTCAGGCTTTGTCCATCCTTCTTCAATAGCTTTCCATGTATCTTCATTAATAAACATAATAAAATCTCTCATCCGAGATTTCTATTAAGCATAGTTTGAAGATCCAACATGAAGAGGTGCTCGAGAAATAAAACTTCCTTCTTTCATAGCCTCCATGGTAGCAATTATGCTAGGATCGTCTTCAACCAACTCTTGAAGCCTCCTCTGATACCACTTCAAAATAAAGAGTCAGTTTACTTCTTGTTCATTGTTGCCTAAATAGTTGTTCAGACTTAAGTTTGAACAACATAAAGAACATAAATGAAAGCAGCACAAATAAGGAGAGATAAACACACAATATTTGTTAATACAGTTTGAAAACAATCATATTATGTGGAGCCTTACTCAATGAATGTTTATTCAACAATTGATCCAACCACTTATTGGCCAAAGTTCAATCTACGCTTATAACAGAAACAATTGTAGCCCCAATATATAGCTCCAACTTATTACAACCACTCACCTAAACACCTAACTTACAAACAATTTTAACTCTCACAAATAATGTTTGTTAACTAAGTGCAAGAATACTAGAAAATTTGATAGCAAATAAATCAATAAAATTAGCACAAACACTCTTTAAAGATGCATCCTCAACATGCAAATTGTTGCCTATTTATAGTTCAAATGAGAAAGCCTTTTAGATCACTTTTTGTAGAGATAAAATCATCCTTAATAGCATAATAATCCTAGATAAATAAGCTCCAAATTTTATCTCAATATGAAGCTTGATAAACCAAGTAACATCAGCACATAAATCACTAAGGATAAAGGCTAAAAGGATAAGGATAAGCCTTAATTGATAAGGCATATTGATCTTAGTCTTCTTGAAATAGCCAAAAATGATTACCATGGTTTGAGATGAAATGATAAATCACTAATGAAATGATAAATCACTAAGGATAAAGGCTAAAAGGATAAGGATAAGCCTTAATTGATAAGGCATATTGATCTTAGTCTTCTTGAAATAGCCAAAAATGATCACCATGGTTTGAGATGAAATGAAACTTTTTCTAGGATTCATTTTCTTGTGGGGAAAACAATTATGTAGGTATACATAAAAAATGTAAAATCAACCTTAATAGCATAATAATCTTGGATAAATAAGCTCCAAAATTTATTACAAGATAAAGCCTGATAAACCAAGTAACATCAACACATAAATCACCAAGGATAAAGGCTAAAAGATTAAAGATAATCCTTAATCGATAAGGCATGTTGATCTCAATCTTCCTCAAATAGTCAAACACGATCACCATGGTTTATGTAACACCCCTAGCCTGTTTCTGTTACCAGATTAGGATCACAGAGTGTCACGATACAATTTAGAAAAATTATTCAAAAATAATACTAACCTTCAATAACTCAAATTAACAATAGTGTAATACACTTATGGGTTTTAAATCGAGCCTACGGGGCCCTAAAAATAGTTTAAAAACAATCAGGGTTCAATTTGATATGAAACAGTAACAGTTGAAAAAAATAGTAATAGGGGTCATACGACTGTGTGACAAAGGTCAGCCCGTGTGGCTACTCCACACGCCTGTGTACTTAGACCATGTAACTCTGACTTGGAATACACGGCTGTGCGCTAGACCGTGTGGAACTTGCACTTAAAATAAAAAGTGACACATGACCGTGTGACAACCCGTGTCTCAAGTCGTGTGCAATACAAAAGTCCCCTAAACAAGCCATTTTCAACTCACATACTTTAGCACCAAGCCAAACCATTCCCATAAGCATTCATAAGACCCAAACACATTCAAACACACTCCAAATCATGCCAAAACAACCAATACTACTCACTTTCAAAATGTCATGCATAAGAATTTAAAATCACATATCTACACCATGTTTACAAAACATCCTAAAAAGGACAAAAAAAATATATATAAATAGACCTGGCACCTAATCAAAACAAGCCAAGATAATGTTTAAGCCCTATTACATTTTATTTATAACCTTAACCAATGTAACCGAAAGCTACCAAAACAATGATTGGATAGTGTGATTGTGCTCCAACGAAATTCCAACTGATCGAGCTTTCTAATGACCTACAAGAAAAGAAAAACAAACACATAAGCATATAATGCTTAGTAAGCTCGTATAAGACGTAAACAAGAACTTACCAAAAAAAAAGGCTCATTTTATAAAGTTAATGCATTATTCCATTATCATGCTCATGTGTATCTCAGATTCCTATTTTCAATCACCATTCTCACAAGTTGGTGAACTTGTACATAACACATTCAACATCTATCCAATGTGATATTTATACATCTCAAACTTTTGCTTAAAACTTTAATCCCCGTTGAACCAAACAAATCTATTTGGGATAAACGGGACCATCCTCACACAAAGTATGCATGTACATGTAAGTATAATCGTAGCCTGAAATGATCACATGAGTCATGAATTGGGCCTGTTCACTTAAGCTATGGGTTACGATGTTAGACTACACAATGCTGCTCACACGAGCTGTGGAGAATCTGCAACAAATGCGGGACCTCAGCCACCTGTAGGACATCCAGGACTAGCACCCGAAAACGTATAATCCCTAATGACTTGTTATTTGTATTCTAAGTATTAGTAAGGCTCAAACGAGGCATGTTTCCATATCATTCCATAATTCTCAACGCTTTACACACCTTATCTTAATTTACATAAACTTACACTATCATCTAAATAATAAATTAACAATTTATAAACAAAGAGATTATACAAAGCACAACATAAATAAAATTTCCATAAAATTACAAAATTAGTTAGTTTACCATTAAACGAACTTACCTCGACTACACGATTGCACAAAAAGGTACCGACGACTAATCTGAAGCTTTGGCCTTTCTACGATTCAAGTCTGGTTGTTGCGCATCTTGATCTAAATAATAATTTTGTTCAATTAAATCCTTCAAAGTCAACTTAAAATAACTAATTCGAACTCATAACCCTTTATAAGGTGATTTTGCAATTTACCCTCAACACTTTAACATTTGTACAATTAAGTCCTTAAATAAAAATTCACAATTTAACCACAATCCATGCAAAACCAAACTAGCCAATTTTTCTATGTTTTCATTTTAGCCCCAAAATTTCTATCATTTTATATTTTTCACATTACATTTTACTATACTCTCAAATAGGTCCTTAAACTCAAAATTATCAAAAATCATTTATTAGCATACTTATTCTTAACCTTCAAACTCAAGGATTTAACAACTAAGTTCACAAATACACTTATCGCATTCATGGTAAGTCTTTAAACTTCTAACGATTTCACAAATCAACCCCGGGTTAGCTAGACTAAGCTAAAATGAACTCAAAACATAAAAATCAATAGAAATGGACCTCAAAAACTCACCCAAGCAAAAAAAGGAGCTTGGCCAAAACTCTTATTGTTCAACAATGGTGTTTTGCGTTTATGGGAAGAAGAAGAAGTAAAACAATCCAATGTTTTCTTCTTTTTCTCACCTAATACCACTTATTACCATATTTTTAATCAAAAGAAAAATTTTAACCACTCAAATATCTAAAGTAGGTGACCCAACCGTCCGCCATTTTTTGATATGGTGTAATCACCATTTTGAGTCCACCTAATCCATTTTCCTTGGTTGATAGATACAATTAGTTAATAGAACTCTACTTTTGTAGCTTTTACAGTTTAGTCCTATTTACTTAATTAATGATTCAAACATTTAAATTTCTTAACTAAAATTTAAAATGACTTTACTAAATATTCATAAACATTAAATTAATAATATTTACTGACTCTCTTGTCGGAGTTGTGGTCCCAAAACCACCGTTTCTTACACCATTGAAAATCGAGCTATTATAGTTTAAAATAAAATAAAACTCGTCATGATATTCTTATGCTTAAGGAGAAAACAATTATGTAGTTCCAAGTAAAAAATGCCATCATCTAATAACACTTACAATGTCTTGAAAGTCTGTTTGGGTAGTTGTTTAAATAGGTTGTTTAAACACCAGCACTGGACGGCTCTAATCCCAACAATTTTCATTTAAAAATGAAAATTAAATTTTTGTGGCCACGTATCATCATCTCATAGATTCTATTTGTGATGTCAACTGATTTTGATAGTCAATGTGGTCAAAGACGACTTCCGTTAATGAAATGTTAAGGGCTCAATCTAATGCGAATTAAGACAAGAGGTCTAATTGTTTATTTGTTTAATTTTTCTTAAGGGCTTTTTAGACTTATTAGCCTAAAATTTGCTCTTTTTTTTAGGGTGTAAATTTTGGCGCCGACAATCCAATTTTAAGAAATCACAACCAATTGTCTCTAGTATACTTTGATTGAGTTTGTGCCACGAGTTAATCAGAAACTAACTCAATTGAAAAATAATTAAAAAATAATTCTTTTTACAAAGTCGTTAAATTATTATTATTAGCGTGTATTTATCTTTTTATATTTTTATAAATCAAAAAGATTTACACAGTAAAATTTGAATCATAAATTTTGAATCTTTTAACATTACCATTTCAAGTAAAGCATCATTTGATTCTTACATAACTTTCCGATAAAGATATTTGTTACATAAATTTTTATGCATGTTGGTCAACTATCATATACACAAATATATGTATCGTGACAAGTAGTATAAAAAGATTGTTTCCAAAAGAGGATTATTTCTGGCCAACTATTACTTTATAACCTTTCCAAATAGAATGAAATTAGAATTTTTAAAATTAAATCTAGTAAAAAATTTGCATCTAGATTACTCTTTTCAGAACTAATATGGGTTGAAGCACTGAATGGAACAATCGGGCGATGGAGTCCTTGAAGGACATTAATCTCAACGGTCCTGAGGTAAAGCAGCGATTTGGCAAGTTTGGGGCTTTTTTAATGCTTGGGATAATATATTAACGAGTGTATATCAGAACCATAATATGTTGTTTATATATAATACATGTAATTTCCAGCTGGTTGATTCCTCTGCTGCTGAACTGTGTCCTAACACCCGAGGAAGGCTCCTTTATGATATTTGCAGATCAGTTTGGGCTTACACCTGATGAAGTAATCTCCAAAATCATGGACGCATGTGTCATGTGGCTTATGCGATGTATCCTTGAATATCTGTATCAATGATGTCCACATATACTTAACCTGTGGTATTAGTATCTCACTATATGCTGCCTGTTCAACGTTCTCATAATGCATTGAGTATCACAAAATGTTAAGATGGCGAGGTAAACTATATATATATATATTTATATAATGCCTAAAATTACTTATAACCTCTTTCCACCCTTAAATAGAAGAATAAATGCGCTTAACCCACATCCTCCTGCCAAAAGCCAACAATCAGCTACTGTTCCAAATTTTAGAAAAAAAGATTTATCATATCTAACAAAGGAGCGAAGAGTATGTAAGAAATGTCTTCCACATCTTCACCTACCTAAACTCAAATTTGACTCACATTACATAGCATAACATGCTATGTTGCTTGGGATTCTTTATTTTCTTAAAATACCACGCCCGACATTGGTCCTGTTCTACCATTGATATAGAAAGACGTAATCCTCCAAACATAAGAAAACACTTAAAGACAACATATTCAGGTAGAACGCATCTGAGTCTGGGTAACATAAACTACATATACACAGCAAAGTAGAAAATATGCTACAGAACATAACTAAGTGCAGCCTGATGTCAAAAGGTATTGACACATTGTACAAGCAGTATGTAAGTGATCATATATCCATGTTATCAAATATTTCACCATCTTCCTCGTAACACAAGTTGTCAGCAGCAAAACCATCAGCCACCAAGTTACTGCAAGAGACAATATATGGTAATGAGGCTTAAAGATAATCATGAAGCTTGTACATAACTATAAATATCACAGAATACAATTAGACCCACCTTAAGCAGCAAAAGCTTGAACTCACTACACGCTTTAGTTTCCTATTGTAGAAGAAGAAACTGAATGACCATCTGAAAATATAACTCCACAACAGTTACTGAACAATCATGGCCCACTGACAACTCACTAAAGTATTAATATAATACACACTTACATTGCCCCTTTCTCCAGAAAGGGATCTGCATCAGAGTCTGGATTATAACTATAAATTTCGCACTCCGAGAGTTTCACAACCTGCATAACCGGGTATTTAAAATTTCCAGCTGCTGAGACTTGCATTTAGTCATTTCGAACTTACACTCACCTCATCTAGAGGCTTATAAATCGTTTCGAGGAGTGAACTGCCCCCATATGCCTCGATCCATTCCTGTCAATGATGTGAAGCAGGAAACTTAAATGCCAGGCACAGTGACTTATTTAAGGATAAAACATACCACAATTGAATGAATACTAGCTATCGCTCTTCTCACATACTACAAACCACTATCAACAGCATCAGCATCTTCCCCCAAATCCATCTCTTTCACCCCGAATGACATGAGCACAACACACCATTGGCCCAAAGTTTCATGAGTCTGATTAACTCCCAAAAAAACTGATGAACATGCAAATTCTAGACTAAAATCACTTAAGTTATATTCATGACCAGCATAAATACCACAAGAACAGGAGATAGGAGAGTGCAACAAGAGTATCTGCAAGTTACTTTTAGAGGAAATGCATATTCCTTCTCTCACAAATGTGCCCAATAATCTTTTGATATCCAATGTCAAGAGAATAAATGAATACTTATGCCAATACCTTTGACGCTTCAAGCATGTTGGTATCAAAAATCTGTTTAAAGGTATCCCAGCTTTCCTCTGTTAAGAACTGGTGTGCTTTAACTGCACTGGAACCACATCAGCACATGCAATATCATAATATAAGAGAACCATATAAGACACACATGAATGTCAGTATAAAGCATTCAATAGAACAAATAAGACTTGAATCAGACACAATCAAACCCGTATAACCAGAAGAATTAGATTTGGGAAATGGAGAGAATTGAACTCTCAGCTCCTCCAAGAGCGACAGTATGCTGAACTGTCTGTCAAAACCTTTTGACAACACTCCCATTGCAATAAAAGGAGGATTATATAGTGGGTTGTCAAGTCGCCAAATAAGCTGACAGTGGCATTACCCCATAATCCTCCTTTTAAACTCTCTTTGAAATGAAAATGTGCTGATGAAACATATACAGAGATACCTTAAGTCATAATCAGGATACATGTGATAGAGGGTAAGCACCAGATAAATCAATGTCTTCCGACTGAAATGCACAATAAAAATCTGGTCAAAAGTCATGAATGAACATAAATCAAACTACCTAAAACTGAATATAATATTTACAACCTTGATCTACTCAACAGGAATTCAACTGGTGAGGAGGAGTCAGTATCTGAGGATTTCCCCAGATAGTCAAGGATCTGATATGAAACAAGCATCAGAAACCAAAATTCTAAAGAAAATGGAGCCAAAAACATGATATGTTGAATGTTCTCAAACCTCATTCTCCAAACTGAGAGATAGTTTTTTATCTGTTCCTGTGTGTTTGCCTAGAAGCATGAAAAAATTGAGTTTGAACCAACATCTCCAAATGTTTGGGACAACTTATGTAGTTGAACTTACAAGAGTATGCTTCAAGTCTTCCTTTGATGGTACGCTCACCGAGGTTTAATTCACTCAAGAAATCATTTATTCTATAAAATAAGATACAAATTAAGTCAGACTTTAAATCAAAAGGCAGACAAAGATCATGGATCTAAGAAGGGTGAGGAAAATTTGTTACCATTCCATTTTCTAATAATTGAAAATTACCAGTCACGCAGAGTATACTCTAAGAACTTCATACAGAATATGTTCAGACGGATAATTGAAAATTACCGGTCAAGCGGAGTGTATTCTAAGAACTTCATACTGAATACGTTCAGACTTCAGACAGATTAATGGAATTTGCTGTTAATGATGCCAAAACTTGAAGGTCCTGCAGACAAAGAAAAGAAGACTAGAATGTAGAAACTATCAGTACAATGATGCAATCAAATAAAAATGCGTTAGGGCCAGAAGCTGGATTCATATATCAAAGTAAGTCAAACTCAAATGGCAAAACAAAATTATAAAACTAAAAATAGAATTTCAAATAAAAAAAAAAATCTTCATTTGTGAAACAAAAGCACACCCACACTAATATAGCCCTCAATTTTGTCACTTCCCAGCATAAATTTTGTCTCATCTCTATCTTCAATCCCATTATGCCATTATTGAAGATTTAAACATTGACAAAAGAAATCCCATTATTCCATTTCCCAAATCCATATTTAAATTCCATCCCGTGCATCAAGTATAAAGTCTAATACAAAAAATTGCTTGCCAAGGCTTACTGATTTGAAACTGTTCATCGTTGAGGAATTTGGTACTTCTGATTAGAGTCAAATTTATACTTTCACTCTATTTAAATATGGAATTTTGCTACTGCACATTCCATTTCATTGATTTATAAATAAAAAAAAATTAACAGGATTAGAATATTTCATGGAACAATTTGTTAATGTGATTGACCAATTTAGTGATTTTCATTAGTTTTAGTCCAAAAATCAACAAAAATGAAAGTATAACCGCAAAACTGAACGAATTTGAAATCCAACCGCAAACTTCAGACAATTTCACATGAACTGAATCAAAAGGAAACTACAAATGTAAAATCAAATTACAAAAAGTAAAAGAAGTTTCTAATTAAATGATAAAATCAAATCACAACAACAGAAAAGGGAATATACCCTTGGCTCGGTTCGATGTCAGAGAAGAAACGGAAAGCTTACCGGAGTTTCTGTTCGCCGGCGTTTAACGATTGGGCTTCCTAAGTTAGAAGAAAAGGGGAAGTTCTGAAAAGTGAAATCTCGTAAAAATCAGAAATAATTAGAATGAAAAGAAAAAGAACGTGGCTGATTTTTTTTATTTGTTTATTTATTTATTCGTAAATATATATTTTTACAAGGCCATAATGCAAAGTAGTATATTCATGGCATAAAATTATTACAAGTTTTTCAATATTCATCTTGGTCCCTCCGTCTTTCGATGTTGGCGGCAGGATTAATTTGTGATTCTTACAGAAGTTTGGGGGCTAGATATATATTTCTCATAATAGTTGTTTGACTAAATTATTATCAACTTCAACGAGTTTGGGGGCTGCATGCTTATACTTACTAACAATATTTTTTCGCCTTCCGAAATTATTTTTTTAATATTTAAAAATAAAAGTAATTTTATTTACTTATATTTTTGTAAAAATATTTTTCATATTGAAATGGGATTAGGAAATTGATTGGATAGAATTACGAGTATAGTTGATATGTTATAGGATTCATTTTATCGGAGTTATTTTTACTACAGGTGTATATCATTTCGATAATTTTCCAGGATACAAGGTGTTCGTGGGAACATACCACTTAACACCAAGTAGATTTTTATTAGATAGTTCTCTATATGGGTGTTCAAATGGTTAACTTAACCGAACTATATTAATCGAAATAACCGAACTTTTTAATCCTTTAATCATTAATTGAACAAAAAAAATTAATCGAACAGAAATATTTCAGTTAATTCGGTCGGTTAACCAAATTAACCAAATTATTTTTTTGGTTAAAACAAATATAAAATAAATAAATTGATAATATTCATTTGACCGAATTAATCGAATTAAAATTACATATAATTTGTATTATTTATTATTAAGTTTGGTTAATTCGGTTAATTACTCAATTTTTGAACCGAATTAACTGATAATCGAACTTCCAAAAAATCATTAATCGACCTCCGACCAAATTAGATCAGTTAACCTGTCGATTAATTGAATTAGACATGTTTGGTCTGTTAATATGATTTTAACTGAAATTTGAACACCCCTAGTTCTCTAGAACACTGGGTGTCCGTGAGCACATATCGATAGTTTCTCTTGAGCATTGGGTGTTTGTGGAAATGTATTATTAGTTCCTCAACATTGAGTGTCTGTAAGTGTATATTGGTTTGATAGTGAAATAAGCTGCGTATCCGTCTTTTAGTCCATGCCTGGTTAATAAGGGCTAAAATATTAATGTAATGTAGTTAAAATACATAGTGTTTTATAGATACATATACTTTGAATATGAAATTTATATGAGAACAATATTATAAAAAATAGATCAATATGCTTGATACTTGAAATTAGAATGTAAAATCCTGAGGGCATATCAATATGATGGATAACAAGAATTAGACATATAAAAAGCATATAAAAGAACATTTGTGTTACAAATTAAGAGTCCTAAGCGCCCTATGGTACTATGAAAACAAAATGAATTATTCAATATATGGAATTGAGATGCAAAGTGTATCATTAAGCTAGCAAATGAGGATTAATTTATTGGTTGGGCTATATCCTTGATAAACCGTAATATATACATGTTTTTATCCCATGCTTGGCATATTTTTGAATGAATTATCATAAGAGTTGATAAATTTGATTCTCCTAATCCTTTAATTTCATGTTTTATACTCAGGAGAGCTTAGGATAGCAAAAAGAGCAAGAAACGAGCCAAAAACGGACAAATTGGGCCTAATTCAGTGCTTCATACGGCCTCGGCACTTCTACACGGGTAATCCATATGCCCGTGTGTGACACATGGGTAGGCCACACGCTCGTTTGTCATGGCTGTGTCGACATTAAACCAAGTCAGAATTGCACACGGCCTGAGAACTTTTGCACGGGCGTGGCACACGGCCGTGTCCCTGTCGAGCCCAAGTCTAATTCTACTCGGAAAAGGCTAATTTTGAGGGTTTTGTGGCATGTCAAAGTCTATATAAACACCCTAGAAGAGGATTAAAGGGGAACATATAGAGTAGAAGGCAGAAAAGACTAGAAGAATAGCCATCGGAATCAGCTCAGAAGCAGGATCTCCTTCAAGACTAAAGATCTCCATTCAATTTCCTTAGAATTTCTTTGGGTTTCTTTATGTTTTGTTGTCTTCCCAATTTTGAGATGTTTTCCTTTATTATTATGAACTAAATTCTTTAAATACCTAGGGAAGTTGAAACCTAAGACGGATCTTATTACTATTTGAATTATATGATAAATACTTGTTCTTATTCTTAATTGTGAGTTTTAATCCTTGCTTTAATATTCCAGGATATTCATTCAGGGTTTGATGTGCTTATTCAGTGGAGCAAAAGTCCCTATTTAAGAGTAAATCTTCAATAATTAAGCGGAGTTGCATGCAATCCTAGAGATATGACGACATAAATCTCCCGGATTAGAGTCAAATCTAATAAGGGAATCCATAGATCGAGTTATGCGATAATAGGAGTTTTAATTAGAAAGAGATTTCAATTAATCAACCTAGAGTCAGTTGTTCTTAGTCTCGAAAGTAATATTAACATAAGTCAGGGATTTCTACAAATTAAGTCAAGTGAATAAATCGTCTAACTCAGAAGTGATAAGTGAAGTCTAGGCGGATTCTTCCTTGGGTATTGTCTTCTCCATCGATTTTCTAAACAGTATTTTTCAACTTTCATCTCTGTCGTGATCTTAGTTAATTAGATAATTAGTCTTAGTTAAAACATTCTTTTAATTGTTAGGCTAGATAATAAAAAGATAGTAATTACTAGTACTTTTAGTCCTTGTGGATACGATATTTCTGGTCTCACCATAACTATACTACTGTTCGATAGGTGCGCTTGCCTTAGTCGAATTTTTAGTTAGTTTAGCGACCATCAAGTTTTTGGTGCCTTTGCCGGGGACTAAGATATTAGGAACACTTAATTTTTATTACTTTATCCATTCTTTATTTATTACAATTTAATTTTGTTTTTATTACTAATTTTTCTTTCTTCACTTCTGGCAGGTTTTTGACAGTTTATGACTAGAAGGAACCCGTCAAGACCTTTGCTTTTTGACAGTGAAATCGAGAGCACAGCTCGCAGAAACCGAAGAGAAATAAGGCGAAGCTTACAATACATAGAAGAAGGGCATGAGGACGACACCAATAACACTGAAGAGATGGCTGAAAATAGAAATAATCCGCTGCCTCCCGTGGTCGTCGTAAACCTAGTAAATCAGAATCTTGCTCCTCATACTATGTATGATTATGATAAATTTACTTTAACAGGAACTGAATCGAGTATAGTTAAACCTGCTATTGCTGCAAATAAAATTTTGAACTAAAACCTAACACGATTCAAATGATACAATAGTGTGTTCAGTTTGATGGTTTACAGGACGAGGACCCAAACACTCATTTAGCAAATTTTCTAGAATTCTACGACACTTTTAAGATCAATGGAGTTTTTAACGATGCCATTCGTCTTCGGTTATTTCCCTTTTCATTAAGAAATAAGGCTAAACAGTAGTTGAACTCGTTACCACGAGGGTTTATCACTACTTGGGAACAAATGACTAAAAAATTTTTGTTCAAATACTTTCTGCTAGCCAAAACGGCAAAATTGAGGAATGATATCTCTTCTTTTGTGCAGATGGATTTAGAAACTCTTTATAATGCACTGGAGAGATACAATGATCTATTGAGAAGGTGCCCTCACCATGGGTTACCTCTATGGCTGCAGGTTCAGACTTTTTACAACGATGTGAACCCCTCAACAAGACAACTGATCGATGCAGCCGTCGGTGAAACTTTAAACAACAAAACACCTGAAGAGGCTTACGGATTTATTGAAGAGATGTCACCGAATAATTATTAGTGGCAAGTCATAAGAACGAAGCTGACAAAAGTAGCTGGTGTCTTCAACCTCTACGCGGTCACTATGTTATCTAACCAAGTAGAACTTTTAAATAAAAAAGATTGATGGTTTGTATGGTTCTACTCAGGTACATCCACTGATGTGGTGTGATTCAAATGGAGGAGGACATCACAACACAGATTATCCATCCTTCAACCCTGGCACCGAGGAGGAACAAGTCCATTATATGGGTAATAATTTTAGACCTCAAAATAACCTGTATAGTAACACTTATAATGTAGGTTGGAGAAACCATCCCAATTTCTCGTGGAGTGGTCAAGGAAATAAAAAACCACAACATCCTCCAGGTTTTCAACAACCACCTTACCAATAAGAGAAGAACCCAAACCTTGAAGAGATGCTCACAAAATTGATCTTGGTGTCAGAAACTCGTTTTCAGAATACCGAAACTGTAACACTCCTATCCCGTAACCGTCGTCGGAATAGGTAAGGGGCATTACCAGACAGACAGAACTTTATAGATCAATACAGAATCACAGATATCACATATTATTAATGCAGAAGCAAATTAACAATTTATCCATTATGGAGGTCTCCAAGACCTAAGACATACTTTTAGAAAAGGTCAAGACTAAACCAAACACATTCAAAATTTTCAGAACTTAGAGAAAATTTTCAATGCTGTTGAAATCACACGCCCGTGTGACCAGGCCGTATGTCTTACACGGGCACTAGACACGCCCATGCGCTATGGCCGTGCCAAAACAGAGTATATATACTAACTTTCACCCACGGCCAACAGACACGCCTGTATGCTATGGCCGTGTGATACTTAGCTAGCTAATGACTTAAGCCCACAGCCATATGACACCCCCATGTGTCTTAACCATGTGGCCTTAAGGGGTTACTGCTTTGCATACACGACCACAAGGCACGCCCCTGTGCCTTAGCCATGTGGTATAATGCAGGCTTGGTTTAAGCCAACTAGCCACCCCTTTTTGGGTCAATCCTACAAGTAACATTAAACAACATTTATACCTAAATTTTCATTTAATTTCATGCTCAAAACATGATTTACTATAACTAAATCATCATCATTCAATAACTTATTCAAATCCATACCAAAACTAAGCCCAAACATATCATTTGTTAGCCAACTCTCATGGCATAACATATATACATACCAAAATGAGTTCGATAGTGTGGTGACAATCCTCAACTATCCCCGAGCCTTCAGTAGCTACGATAACTGAAAAATAGACAGAAATTATACAGAATAAGCTACAAAGAGCTTAGTAAGCTAAATACAATTGGTCTAACTATTAAAGTATATAAAGTAAAAATCAACAACAAGAATTCATAGCCATTTCACAGAATAGTTCACGAGCCTAACCATGCTCATTTTCTATACGTGTCATGTTTCATTTCCATAATTTCATACATATTTCACATTGATTATCTCACAGAAACAGAGTCTTTCATATTCAAAAATTTAGTACGATACAAACATACCTGTATAGATTATACATTTCATATATTCATTCTTATATGTCGTACTCTATCATCAGACGGTTCAAAAATGATACAGATACTCATATACGGGTACAATACCGACGTCTCAGACGTGGTCTTACATGTAATTCAGATGCCTTTGTCCCAGACAGAGTCTTACTCGAATTCAGATACGATGCCGATGTACCAGACATGGTCTTACACGTAAATCTCAAATTGAGGCCTGTGTCCCAGACACGGTCTTACACTATATCTCAGATCTATGCCAACGTTCTTTTAGAAACATACAGAGTTTTTCAGATACTAACATATTATCAGAGTTTACTCAAAATTTATTCATCAGTCTCTCAAGGCCATCCAATACAGATTACAGTTTGTATGCGTAGAATTTAGTCAATTTAATACGTAATTGTAATTTGACTTACCTCGTACGAATTTCGAACGAAAACAAGTCGACTATTCAACTATTTTGGACTTCCCTCGATCTAAGTCCGATTTTCTTTATTCTTGGTCTATTACAATTCAAATTCAACCATTCATTTCATTCAAAATAATCCATGAACACATATTTAGGGCACTTTGCATTTTAACCCATACATTTTCACACATTGACAATTTAGTCCATTTTTCACAAAATCACAAATATGCAAAATTCACCAAGACTATAGCTTGGCCGAATATACATAGCTTCCATACAAGCTCAAATAACATATTTAATTCACAATTTAGTCCTTCACAACCTCATTTTCACAAATTATCCCAAATAGCTCTATTCCATAAAAAATTCAAGAACAAAGTATGACAATCTCACATATATCTTTCATAATCCATATAAAAACATTACAAAGCTCATATAATCATCAATGGAACATTTCATAATCTTCAACAAAAATAGAAATTCAGATATGGGTTTTGAAGAACACGAAGTAACAATCACAAAAACATAGAAATTATCAAAAATCGAGCAAAATAAACTCACCTAATTAATTATGCAATAGCTGAATATCATAAAGCTTCAATGGCTATTTCTTTTCTCTATAATCGGTGGAAGATGATGAGAAAATAAACATGCAATAACCTTTATTTTATTAAATTTAACTTATTACACCAATTACCATATTGCCATTTAGTTATAAACATTAAAATTCACCTACCATATGTCCATCAATGTCCATTACCCTTATC
Source organism: Gossypium arboreum (assembly GCF_025698485.1). Taxonomy (NCBI): domain Eukaryota; kingdom Viridiplantae; phylum Streptophyta; class Magnoliopsida; order Malvales; family Malvaceae; genus Gossypium; species Gossypium arboreum. Next base: position 13,584,578 of record NC_069081.1, read on the forward strand.
AATGGCAAAATTACCATGTAGGGACCCTTATTTTAAAAGCCAAGACTAATTAACCCCATTAACGATTAGCATGCAACTTTTGCATTTTACGCGATTTAATCATTTTTCATAATTAAGCACAGAAACAGATAAATTAAATCACAGAGACTTCGCAGATATAAATTCACATATAACAGACACAGAAAATAATATTAAAATATTTTTCAGAATTGATTACATGGTCTCAAAACCACTGTTCCGACTAGGGTCTAAATCGGACTGTTACAGAAACAACACTTAAGAATCAACAAGTATCAATTCAATGACTCGAAACTCAAATAGGACAGCTCGCTAAGTTGATTTCTGAACGACCACAAGGTAGCATGCCCAGCAACACAGAAACTTACCCAAGGGAGCAACTTCATGCCATTACTGTGCACAATGATAAATGGTTAGTTGAAGATGAACCGAAACCGAGGCAAGACAATATGGTAGATAACGGTAAGGTTGATGTAAGCAAAGAGTATAAACCTTGTATGTCATACCCCAATATGACAAGGAAAGATCACACGAATGAAAAATTTGGTAAATTCCTTAAATTATTAAAAAAATTACATATCAACTTACCGTTTATTGAAGCTCTTTTGCAGATGCCAAATGCAGTGAAATTTTTAATGGAGCTCTTGGCTAATAAACGGAAGTTAGATGATGTGTTGCATGTGGAATTAAACGCAATTTGCTCAACTATTCTACAGAATAAGCTACCCAACAAGTTGAAAGATCTAGGGAGTTTTATGATTCCTTACTTAATTGGTAGTTTGAATGTTAACAATGCTTTGGCTGATTTAGGGGCAAGCATTAATATTATGCCCTATAAAATATTTAAACAGCTAGGTCTTGGGAAACCCAAACAAACTAGGATGAGCATTCAATTAGCAGATAAAACCATTAGATTTCCTAGGGGTATTGTTGAAGATGTGCTCGTAAAAATTGGTAAATTCATATTCCCAATTGATTTTATTGTTCTAGACATAGAGGAGGATAGTTGTGTCCCTTTAATCCTAGGACACCCCTTTTTAGCAACTGCTAGAACTATTATTGATGTTGGTACAGGTGAACTCACACTTCGTGTAGGAGAAGATACGATCACGCTCCAAGCTTGTGATTCGGTCAAGACAGTAAGTCATAAAGATGATTCTATAAAACATGTTAATGAGACTAATCATATGGTTCAACCTTCTTTGCAGGAAATATTTCAGAAAAACATAAACAAGCCACGATCTATTACCAACAGTGGGATCATCCATGACGAACGAACATTACAAATTAAGGAACTAGAAACGAAGAAAACACGATAAACTAAAGCATTGTCATAATAAACTTAAAGGTGAATCGAATCAACTTAAGGTTGGAGACAAAGTACTGTTAGATGAAGCAAACCCTCGTGTTGCCACTTCTGAACCTAATGGAGAAATCCCTTTTACGGTACTCAACATTTTTCTATACGGTACAGTCGAGGTAACTCATTCCAAATCTGGCACTTTTAAGATAAATAGTACTCGTCTACAACCTTATTTTGATAAGATTGATAGTAGGAATGAGGAGTTTCAACTCCTCAAACCACCATGACCATGCAAATATGAGGTAAGTCGAGCTTAGACTATAAATAAGCGCTTCTCGGGAGGCAACCTGAGCACTAACACCACTAACACATTTATTTTATCTATTTTTCATGTTTTTATACAGTTACAGTAACCCACATGGCCTGGAAACACGGTCGCGTCCTTGGCTGTGTGGAAACAGGGCTAAAATTTTCCGAAATCTACATATACACGGCCTAAAATAGAGCCACACGGGCGTGTGACACGGCCGTATGGACCACACGGCTTAGACACACAGGCGTGTCATAGGTTGTGTGAAACATGGAGCTTTTTTTTTTTCAAATTTCAAACAAGTCGGTGAGTTACATAGGTAAGGCACACGGGCGTGGGAGAAGCGAATAACGTAGTACATGGCTTGGACACACGGGAGCGGATCAGGCTATGTGACGAATGGTCATTAAATTTTCGCGAGGCACGTGGGCAATACTCGAGCCACATAGGCGTGTGACACGGTCGTGTAGCCCAACACCGGCCTCACACGACCCTGTCCCTTTTAAACCCTAACCCCTCTTTTCTTTTTTCTCTTACTTTGTTTTTTTCCTCTCTTCTTCAACCCCCAGCCACCGCAGCTTTTACCCCCACCGACCGGCCACCATCTTTCCCATCTTTTCTTCTTTTGTTCCCTTACCTTTCTTTTTCTTTCTTTCCCCTCATTTCCTATTTTTCCCTCTCACATTTTTCACTTCTCCCACTGACGACCCACCACTGCCAACGACCTCCCTCGCCGTCCACCCTCACACCTACGTCCGTGCCCCCCATTCCCCTAATAACGACCCGACCCTTTAAATGCCAACAGCGCCTCCACACCTCTGACCACCGTTTAGTCGGTGTACCCTTTCTCCTCTAACCTATTATTATTATTATTTTTTTTATTATTTATTTTTATTACTATTTATTCTATTTTACTTATTACTCATTTCTTTAGTTTCTTAATTCTTAATTCTTATTATTAGTTATTATTTATTAGCATTTATTTTAGTTATTTTTTCTTATGGTTATATTTTTTCTTGTGTTAGATTCAGTATAAAAATTATTAATTAGTTCACTTCATTGTTCACTTTTTTTATTATTATTCTCATCTGTTTCTAACATTAGGTTTAGTTATTTAGGAGTTTTGCTTTTTGCCCTTCCAAATAGGTTATTTAGGATATTTATTCTTATTCATCATTATTATTAGTATTATTTGCTTTTGCCCTTTATTATCCCATTTCTCCATTTACTATATGAATCGTGCATGCTTGGCTATTTGTACATGTTGATTGGTTCTTTAGGCTTCTTGCACCCTACTGTTTCAAAACCTTAGTTTACATATTTGGTGATGCTTTGTCTTAATACATTATTTCATTTTCAGGCACACCATGACGAACACATGAGGAAAGAAGACTATTGTCCCCGCTTCGAAAAATCGAAAGGGTCCTGGCGCAACCTCCTCGAGCGCCTCGACCGAATCTCGTCACCCTCTGCTTAGATTTTCATCGGGCCCACAAGATGACCTGTTTCAGCTTCTTCGAGTACGACCATTAGGAGTGGGTCATTGTATTGACTGGGCCGCATTGGAGCAGGTCAGACTAGCCGATGAGGTCCGTGCTTTCATTACCACTGCCCCATGGGATCGGTTCTTTGCGATAATCGAGCCCACCTATTCAGAGCTTACTTTAGAGTTTTGCACTACCTCTCATTTATAGCAAGTGATGAATACCCATGACGAAGCCGGTACTATCACTTTCTGACTTGGTGGCTTAGTGCGACATATGAGCATCACTGAGTTTGACGCAGCTTTGGGCATCTACACTGATGAGTTTATTGGTGCCGATAACTTTCTTCGCCTCTATCGTCACATCCATCACTCACCTTTGTGCTGTTGGACCGACATTACAACTAGTCAGATCTGTTATGACACGAGTCGCTCAAAGGCGGCATCTCTTTCTCCTACTCTACGATACATCCATGCCTTATTAGCTCACACGTTGACTAGCAGGAGAGAGAGCACCGGAGTGGTAAGCACTACTGATGCATACTATCTTTGGAGCATGAGAACTGGTCATGTCTTTGATTTGGCATACTTCATAGTGCTTACTTTTCGTCATCAGACAGACCGCCATAGGAAGGGTCCTATCTGCCTTGATCCCTACGTGACTCGCCTAGCTCGACACTTCGGCATCTTCGACACTCCAAAGATGTCTTCGACATTCACATTAGTAGGCCAAATGTCTCCTCAGGAGGTTTCTAATATGATCCACATGAGGATGATAAAGCGACGCCGTCGATTCGACCCCCCTCAGTACAGACTCGTTTACTCTGATGACCAGGATGAGCTAGAGGATATTATTGATGATGTCCCTCCCCTTCACGAGGACCCACACCCACTACCAGTCGACATCCTGCTGCCACTTTGACCGATATATCCGAGCGACTTACTCACTTCGAGCAACAGTGTTTTGCGAGGTTCGACAGCATCAAGGTAACTTTGTAGCAGATCTGCCAACACTTTCACATTTCGCCTTCACCACCATCACCTCGTGAAGCTAACGCATCTGATGATGAGGACCTCTGAGTCCATTTATTTTATTTCTTTTTCTTTTATTTATTTTTCTTAAGACTTATGCTTTATATTTTGAACTATGTTTATCTTTATGGTTATTATCAAGTAATCCCTTAATTCTCTTCCAAAGTTGTGTTTATTTTCTTATTCGTAACTCAGAAGCATGCCTTTCATTAGCCTTATCTACAACTCTAGCTTTCACTATTTCAAGGATTTCATCCAAAATTCAGGGCAGTTTTGCTTCTCCCATTCTCTTCTGATTTATGCTTATATTATTATTATCTATCTTCGTACATTGAGGACAATGTACATCTTAAGTGTGGGAGGTTATTTATATGTTTATTAAAAAATCCCTGAATTTTTATCTCGCTCTCAATTAATTTCCTCATCCTATCATTAGAGTGAATTCCGATTGATTTATAATTTTTATTAATATGTTTTGAAGTTAATCATAGGGAATTGTGCATTGATTGTTTAAACTTTAAAGGTATTAGAGAATCAAGCATGATAAGTTGACTTTTGAAGAATTAAATTGCTAGGTTGTTTCCCTGAATTGAGGTATTATCTTGAAGTTTTGAATTTACAGGGTTGACATCAAATACCCATAATTTTCGTGAGATTTTGAGCCTTTTAGAGCATATATCTTTCTTGCTCACTGATTTTGTTGGTTATGAGTGTGTCAACATTGATTTGCTATTCTAGAACTTGCATCGATTATACATGTCAAGACTACACCTTTGATTTGATATACTAAAATGATAAAGGCACTTAGGTTTTAACCCATTTACCCCATAATAAGCCTACTCACATAATTAACCCTTAATGAACCCCTTTGAGCCGTAAACACCATTTCTTGATATTTTCCCATTAAATGTTAACCTACAACTTCACCCTTTTTGATTCGTTAAGAATTTCTCCTTTTTCATTGACTCCTTTTTATCGAGATTTAATTTGATTAGCTACCTAACCAATGTTCGTTCATTCCAGTTGCTGAATTATATCTTATTATGAACTTTCCATTATTGTACTTGTTCTTATTCTTAAAAAAAAAACGTATATTCATTACGTATTGTTATAAAAATCTTGGACAAGTTAAAATTATTATTTCGAGAAAATGAAGCTCATTTCATTAGTTTTGGATAGTCTTAATTTTGGCAATTGTTTGTAATTCAGTAATTAGCTTTTTTTCTTTTAAGTTGGGTAATTTAAATTAATCTCGATTCTAACCCTCTTTTTTAGCCTTGATCCACACCTTTAACCCAAGCCCCATTACAACCCTGTTAAAGGCCTTTTGATTCGTGTATCATCTCATTTATAGTGGTGGAGATTTGATTTTCATGCAAGCCTATGGTAATGACTTTTCATATTTGACTATTGAGTGCTTAATTATCGAACCTTAAACACTTCGAGTGAGTTGAGTGAATCTTTAGTGATGATGTCAACTCTTGTCAATTTGGAATTAAAGGTGATTACTTAGATAAATGGGGGATACCTATGATTTTATGATTAAAATGCTTAATTTGGATTGTTTGAAACTTTGATGTTCTTTTAGTTGAATTCTCAATATATGATTACTTGTCGTTCACTTCGATACAGTGTTGATGAGAATTATAAGTTGAGAATAATTTATTTTAATTGAGAGTTGAAGATTTTTTGCTTGAGGACAAGCAAATGCTTAAGTGTGGGGATATTTGATAAACCATAATATATACATATTTTTATCCCATACTTGGTATATTTTTGGATGAATTATAATAAGATTTGATAAATTTGATGCTCCTAATCCTTTAATTTCATGTTTTATACTCAGGAGAGCTTAGGATAGCAAAAAGAGCAAGAAACAGACCAAAAATGGACAAATTAGGCCTAATTCAGTATTTCACACGGCCTAAGCACTTCCACACCGGTAATCCACACGCCCGTGTGTGACACATGGGTAGGCCACACGCCCGTGTGTCATGACCGTGTCGATATTAAACTGAGTCAGAATTGCACACAGCCTGAATACTTTCACACAGGCGTGGCACACAGCCATGTCCCTGTCGAGCCCAAGTCTAATTCTACTCGAAAAAGGTTAATTTTGAGGGTTTTAAGGCATTCCAAAGTCTATATAAACACCCTAGAAGAGGAGTAAAGGGGGACACACAGAGTAGAAGGAGAAAAGACTAGAAGAATAGCCATCGGAATCAGCTCAGAAACAGGATCTCCTTTAAGACTGAAGATCTCCATTCAATTTCCTTAGAAGTTCTTTGGGTTTCTTTATGTTTTGTTGTCTTCCCAAATTTGAGATGTTTTCCTTTATTATTATGAACTAAATTCTTTAAATACCTAGGGAAGTTGAAACCTAAGACGGATCTTATTACTATTTGAACTATATGATAAATACTTGTTCTTATTCTTAATTATGAGTTTTAATCCTTGTTTTAATATTCCAAGATATTCATTCAGGTTTTGATGTGCTTATTTAGTGGAGAAAAAGTCCTTGTTTAAGAGTAAATCTTCCATAATTAAGAAATCTTCCATAATTAAGCGGAGTTGCATGCAATCCTAGAGATAGGACGACATAAATCTGCTGGATTAGAGTCAAATCTAATAAGGGAATCCATAGATCAAATTAATGCAATAATAGGGGTTTTAATTAGAAAGAGATTTCAATTAATCAACCTAGAGTCAGTTGTTCTTAGTCTCGAAAGAGATATTAACATAAGTTAAGGATTTCTACGGATTAAGTCAAGTGAATAAATCATCTAATTCAGAAGTGATAAGTGAAGTCTAGGCGGATTCTTCATTGGGTATTGTCTTCTCCATCAGTTTTCTAAACGGTATTTTTCAACTTTCATCTCTGCCGTGATCTTAGTTAATTAGATAATTAGTATTAGTTAAAATATTCTTTTAACTGTTAGATAGATAATAAAAAGATAGTAATTACCAGTATTTTTAGTCCTTGTGGATATGATATTTCCGGTCTCACCATAACTATACTACTGTTCGATAGGTGCGCTTGCCTTACTCAAATTTTTAGTTAGTTTAGTGATCATCAATCCTGTATGGTGAAAAGGGTCTATGATATAATTTATCTAATTCGGATTATGACACACCCATGATGGTTGAAAAATAGTTAGATAACAAATATATTTATTAAAAATTATACAAAAAATAAAACTTTTGTTGAAACGATAAAGATCAATGTTTAAAATTTGTTTATGACATAGATTCAAATCTCACTTTGTATAAGTTTTTTTATTAATTTTATACAAAAAAGAAACGAAAAGAAGTAAAAACATTCTCATAATACTATAACTTAACATATAGAAAATTTAATGCCTGATTGACTCGTGACACCAACTCAATTAATAACTTAAATATAATATAATTTCAAGTTTAAGTAACATGTTTGAGTTAGCATTTCGAATTTTAATATTATGGATAACATATGAATTTGAAGTATAATAATAATAATAATAATAATAATAATAATTGGTAGATAAAGATGGCCTAAAGCGAAAACCAAATATTACACTAGATTCTCAAAGCGGTAACATAATCCGCCTCAACTAAACTTCGAGCTGATTACGGGGGGTTCTCCAAACCATTTGATTTCTGTGAAAGTTGTCGCCATACATTTGGTCATATGATCAACAATAATATTTTGGGATCTCGAAATATGAGGAATAAGGACTTTCCAGTTTTGATTTAACAAACGATGAAAAAGACGTAGTTCCAGTAAGCTACTATCCGCAGCACCACCAGCTAATATTAACTCTACTAATAATGCATTATCACATTCAACTTCCAACTTTCGATAACCCTTTCCCCACGATAGGAGTAGACTTTTGAGTATGGCTCTTGCTTCAATCTTAAAAATTGAATCATTACCTAATTAAATCGGAAATCTACCTAACCATTTTGCATCAGCATCTCTAAACACTCCCCCAATGGCTGCAAATGAGCCATTTTGCGACACAACTCTATCCTTGTTAAGCTTAACTCATCCTCTATTCGGGCCTACCCACTATTTGGTTGTCACCATCGGGTTTGCATGCAAAAATTTTGCATTCAATAGCTTCTAACTTCTTGTCTAACTTATGTTTGTATCCATAATTTCCTGAACACAACAATGGCCTGTCGTAAACAAATACATGTTCCTATTCTTCCATAATAACCAACAAATTATTGGGAAAAACATTTGCCACTCAATATAATGATATCCATAACCTTCTATATTTTGCAGATTCCACAGCAACCAGTCTTAAAGTGATAGCCCACATCGCCTTAGAGAAAGTACAATCACATAAAGCATGGATCCTTGATTCACCCACATGGCTACATCTCGCACAGCTATTGTCATTCGTTATGTGTCTCATTGCCCTTACATCATTAATCAAAATTCTTCCTTGCCACAATGTCCATAAGAATATTCTAACCTTTTGAGGCACCTTTTCTTTCCATATCAATGTCCAAATATTTGCGTTGACACACAAGTCAAACTGATGGAGTCCCTTATAAGTTTTAGACGAAGAAAATACTCCTCTAGTCACCTATTTCTATGCAAGACGATCAAAATCAGCATTTATCAAGGGTGGAACTACTATGCTTATTTATAATACAATGTGATCAGGAAGTAAACTCATCAAATAGGCCAATCCCGATTACCATTCCCCTCCACCATGTCATTAACTTGAAGAGCTTCATCCAATTAGGACCCCTTGTGTGCCACACTTTCAACGTGCCCACCTTAGGAACCCAATAATAATTTTTTTAAAAATTATAGAAAAGAAAATTAAATTTTAATAATTTCAATTTGTTCTGTATATATTTGTTGAAGTCTTTTTTATTTAAAAATATTTGATATAATATAGGTGAAGATTTTAAATCCATAAATAAAATTTTAAGGATTTAAAATCCACAAATAAAATTTTAAGGATAATTCGTGTTCTATTTAGATAATAATAATAAAACACATGATAAATCCAATATTTAACCTTATTTATAGAATTAAAAATGGGAAAATATTTCATTAACCATTTTCTCTTGACTTATTTGTAGCAACTTTTTAAAAAAGTATTTGTAATAATAGTTAGGGTAAACTATCAAAATAGTCACTTTTGTTTATCTCAGGTTACATTTTAGTCACATATGTTTGAAATGTTACGTTTTAGTCACTTACGTCATCACATTATAACATTTTAGTCACCAAATTGTTAATTGTCGTTAACGGTGTAATAGTAAGTTGACGTGGCACGTTAAATCATCATTTCAAACAAAAAATTTAGGTTAATTTATACGATTAGTCTCCATATTTTTTCGTTTTGAGCAATTTTTTTTCTTTTATGTTTTTTAACTTTCCTTTTTTGTTCTTTATTTTCCATTCTCTTCTGCTTCTCCCTCTGTTTTTCTCCATTTTCCGTTTCTTTTAACGTAATTTTTCTATGTTTTCCATTTGTTAAAACTAGTCCCTATACTTTTATTTTTTTTGAATAATTTATTTTTTTCGAGTGAGTCGAGCTTGTGGACTAGTTTTAACAAATAAAAATATAGAAAAACTATGTTAAAAGAAATAAGAAGGAAGGAAAATAGAGGAAGAAGTATAAAAGAATGGTAAAAAATGAAAGTTAAAAAAACATAAAAGAAAAAAATTAAATTGCTCAAAATAAAAAAAAAATAGAGAGACAAATTGTACAATTTAACCTAATTTTTTGTTTGAAATGATTATTCAACGTGCCATATCAACTTCATGTTACACCATTAACGACAATTAATAGATTCAATGACTAAAATGTTATAATAGGATAACGTAAATATCTAAAATATAACATTTCAAATATAAATAATTAAAATATAATCTAAAATAAATAAAATAATTATTTTAATAATTTACTGTAATAATTATTAAAACTCTTGTATAGGTTCAAACATAATAAATTTCCATCCTCTCCCAATATTGTTTTGATAACAAAATATTCATAATTTATGCTTAGGTATATAAAACTAAAAGAACATAAAATAGCATACATATGAAATTTCTATGCCTTAGAATACGTCTCATTCGCTCATCCCACTCAATAAAAAAAAAAAAAAAATAGACGACAAATATGACGAAAGTACAAAGCATCCCAATTAATCCTTTTTTATTGGTAAGCTAAAGGTAGGTTTGAGCGAGCGGTAAGATGATGTGCGATACAGTGTAATATGTTTAATTTATTTTTTGTCTCATGTTACAGTATCGCTATAATATTTAATTTTCTTATCACTGTTATTTTTACACTAACTGTAAGTAAACGCATCATTTATCCAAATCCACCCTAAATTCAATGTCGTTAAACTATTAAAAAAATTATATTCTATTCATATAACTTTTAAAAATTACAAAATTTTCATTAAATTATTCTAAAATTTTCTTTTAAATAATTAAGCTATTAAATTTTCTATTGTTTGGCATTCTCTATATTCACACCAAACTCTTATTCCCCTTTCCTGTTACAATTTAGTTTTATTTTCATAAAACTTCTTTAAATTTTACGAATCTACGATTTGGATCTGAGGTACGTTATTCTCTTTGTTAACGAGTACAAATCTATCATATTAATCATTAAATCGTTGCTTGTAACTTACTAGCTAAACTTTTAAAAAAATTAATAATCTAATAATTTAAAGGGTAAATTATAAAAATAGTCACTTTTATTTATTTTAGATTATATTTTAGTCACTTATATTTGAAATGTTATATTTTAATCACTTATGTTATTGTTTTGTTATAAAGTAGTCATTCTACCGTTAAGCTCTGTTACCTCTCTAACGATGGTTCTATGTGGTACTCCAAATAAGTTTTAAATGCCAACTTAGATGTCTTATGTGATAGTCCAAATTAAATTTATTTAATTAAAAACTTATTTTCATCTTAACAACTAAAGATCTAAGTTAACATTTAAAATTCATTTAGATTACCATGTAGAACTGTTGTAAGGGAGATAACGGAACTTAATGGTAAAATAACTATTTTGTAACAAAACGATAATGTAAGTGACTAAAAATAATATTTTAAATATAAATGACTAAAACATAATTTAAGGCAAACACAAGTGACTATTTTTATAATTTACCATAATTTAAATAAAAGTTTTAAACGCAAATTGGAACATCGTAAAAGTCGGATTTATCACCAGGCACTGAATGAAGCCTATTTTTACCGGCTAAACAGTCAGTTTGATTTATTTATTTTTTAATATAATATTGGCCTATCACCCCTTTAATGGAAATTCCATTTTCATCAAGTTGCAACTTGAAAGCCTCCAACCGAGACTCTTTCTCTTTTTAACTTCAGTTTTTCGTGTTTTCTTGTTTTGTTATGTCAACTCTGGAGTCTTTACTAATCAAAGGATCATCAAATTATCAAAAGCCGTGGCAAGGAATTATCATGTTTTGCCTTTTCATTTACTGATCATCTTTTGATTAGGTATGGGTTCATGTGTAATTTTGCTAATTTTCATATCTTTGCTTTACAGTATCTTCTCTTTTTCTTTTTTGGTGGCTGCCTTTTGCTCTTGGGTTTGTTTTGATCTTTTTTCTTTATCATTCATTACCTTTGGGTTTTTGATTATATATATAAAAGAAATTTGATTTATGAAGGTTTTCATGATCTATTTTTTTATTCTGATTTATGAACTTTTCTTCAGAAAAATTGGGTCTGTTAAAAAATAGGGGTAATGATTTGGCAATGTCATATGTGAAAACCCAAAGATTGTGGAGGCAAGTGAGACTTTGGATTAAAGGTTTATTCTTTAGATGTTCTTTTTTATAGGGGCTGATAGTTGAAAACTGTTTGACTGATTGTTTCAACTCTCAAGAAACTACATAGCAGAAGAGTTGAATTGATCTTCTAGCAATGGAAACATAGCCTGGGTGCCTCACTAATTTTTGCAACTAATGATATACAATTTCAAGTCTTTCTAATACCTCATAATTGGTTTTTGGATGTAAAAATGGGAGCTTGCTTGATTGTATGGTTTCTTGCAAATTTCCGCTTTTAGAGAGCTGGTTAAAGTTCCTATTAAACAACAAATTTTCACTTTCGAGTTTTACTTTATTATGTTACATGGTATGATTTTTTGTTCATCATTCCACCCCCCGGCTTTTTTTTTTTTTTGCTGTAAGCTTGCTCTCTGCCTGCCTTCAAGAGAATTGGGCTATCAAAGGCTTTCTAATTTGAATAGATTCATCTCATGCAGCAAGCCTACTTAATTTGTGTACTGCAAGATGTTCTCATTGCCTGAGTGCTTAAAGAGACGAAAACATGGGTCATAGTGGTGACTTAGTTGTCCTTGGCATCTCTGTTGGCTTGGCCATTGGTATATTGATAGCTTCACTGGTATTTTTCGGAATAAGGTGGTACAGAAGGCATGCAAAACTGAAAAGAGGTTCAAATGAACCTAGTGTTACAGTTCTTCCAATAAGAACAAATGGCTTTGATACAAGCACCGACTTCAGTGCATCTCTCTCGAAATCTATAGCCGTCCAGGCACCAGAATATCATCAGAAAAGTTCTCCAAGTTCTTGGTGGAGTCTTCATAGTAAAGATCGGTTTGCTTCTGCTTCTGGTTTGCCAAAGTATTCCTATAAGTAAGTTCATTTCTAGTTTGAGTATAGGCATTATACTTAAGTGGAATAATATCGAAGCAATTCATGTTTAGAGGCTTACCAAATTCACATTTCCTATAATGATAAAAATCGATATGAAAATTTCAGTTTACCTCCCTTTCTAAATAAAGATAAATGATTAATGTTCAATGTTTATTTGTGAAATAAGCAATGCGTTTATCTTATTCATTATGCTTTACAGGGAAGTCCAGAAAGCTACACAAAATTTTACAACTATTTTAGGAGAAGGATCATTTGGTCCTGTCTATAAAGCTACAATGCCTACTGGTGGCGTAGCTGCCATAAAGGTGCTTTCATCTGGTTCTCATCAGGGGGAGAAAGAGTTTCACACAGAGGTAAGCAGCACTAACAATTCAAAAAGAGGCCTCCCATTAATTAGGGAATAGGTTGATTTCCAGCAGTTTCTTTTTTCTTTTTCCTTCTTATGGTATTGCCTGGATTAATCTGACTATATGAGGAACTGGTTTCAATCAATTGAAATAAAATTATAAAAGATAAATTTTTTATTTTGTTTTATATCAAAGTATTTAGAGCTAAGATCCATTAATGGATGTCGGATTATCTTTCAGTAGCCTGTACAAGTAGGTTAAAATGGACTATGGTTCTTAATTCTATCTAGGTAGGTGCAACCTACATTCTGATATCTTATTTATCTTTTACTATTCATCAATAATTCTCTCAAGACAGCTGCTGAGGTTGCAATTCTATTCCTCGAAGGGGTGGAAATGAAGTTCCTTCTGAACATATTTTATATTAATTTACTATTGGTAACTAAAGCATTTTAACTATTAAACCATTTTGTTTTCAGGTTTGTCTACTAGGAAGGCTGCATCATCGGAATCTTGTGAACTTGATAGGATATTGCGTGGATAAAAGACAATACATGTTAATTTATGAGTTCATGAGCAACGGAAGCTTGGCAACCATACTATATGGTAAGCTTGGAAACCACTTCTTTGTTGCACCTGTCATCTTATATTTTCCATTGTAGATGTGTGTTGTGCTAGAACATACCTGTTTATGAAAAATCATAATGTTACAGTGGCTTGTAACCTAAAACCATGGTCACTGGTCTGACTTGCAGTTACTGTCCTTTTCTGTTTTAACCTGTAATATAGGCCAAAATTTCCATCATCTTCTCTAGCATTCCTATACTACTTATATGCTAATGCCATCGTCTATTTATTATATGGATATTCAATATTCTGCAATTAGAGCCAGCTAGGGGAATTTGAGTAGTGCCAATGACATGTCAAATTATGTAAATTGATGGACTACTAGCATCTTTTGTCTATGTGTTTATCAATGATAGGCCCACTTTTGGGATGGTTAATGTTGTACGGTCATCATGTTCCACCAAGTTCTATTCTGTTAAGTGTTACCTGCTACCAAGCTTTTGAATGCATCGATATTTTAATGTTATTTGGACCCCAATTGGCACTGTGTTGCTAACCCTAACAATAATGATAACCAACCTGGTCTATGTGTACTCAGATGAGGAGGAGCAGGGTCTGAGTTGGGACGAAAGACTTCAAATTGCTCTTGATGTTTCACATGGCGTAGAATATCTTCATGAAGGGGTAATGATAAAATGATTCAAAGTTTATTTTCACCGTTGTTACTGGAACTTGTTACTTTACTTGAATATCACCCATTCTTGGACAGGCAGTCCCTCCGGTAATACATCGTGATTTGAAGTCAGCTAATATATTGTTGGACCAATCAATGAGTGCCAAGGTGCGCAAGCATATAAAGGCTGATATTTTTCAGACCCTTTCTTTTTAGTTGATTGAAGATAACTATAATGCACTCTAAATGGCATGACTCCACTACTGTTTCTTTTTCCAGGTCGCTGATTTTGGGTTGTCAAAGGAGGAGGCTTTTGATGGCCGAAACTCTGGCATTAAAGGTACATACGGGTATATAGACCCTGAGTATATATCCACAAACAAGTTCACAATGAAGAGCGATGTATACAGTTTTGGCGTCATAATCTTTGAGCTAATTACAGCTATCCACCCGCACCAGAACTTAATGGAATACGTTAATCTTGTGAGAGTCTCTTCTCCCTATGTAGTGAAGTCTTGCTTGTTAGTAATTCATACATCAATCTTTTCTTAACATAAACTTCCTTTACAAGGCCGCTATGAGTCCAGATGGGGTCGATGAAATCCTTGATAAACAACTGGTTGGAAAATCCAACATCGAAGAAGTGAGGCAGCTTGCTAAAATTGCTCATAAATGCTTGCATAAATCACCTAGAAAGCGGCCTTCAATGGGCGAAGTAACACCGGCTATACTGAAGATAAAGCAAAGGCGCCTCGGTAAAGAAGACATGATGTCCATGGCTGAAGGGGATTTTTCACGAATTATGAGCAGGATACAGGAGCAGCATATTGAGCTGACCAAATTGGCTAGCTAGGTCAATTGAACCGCAGCTTCCCCTTTTTTCTGTTCCAGTTTTATTTCACCTAATTTTCTGTTTTTACGCCCTTCGCCCCCCCACCCCCGTAGAAAAGAAAAAAGTCCTACTTTTTGCAACTGATGGCAAAGATAGTTACAACATACAATTGAAACAGTTACAGAGAAATAGGGTGTTTAAACATTTCTATCCCTTCATGTGTAGTATACAGTGGTGATCAAAGGAAGGTAAACGTAACTAGCATTTAGATCGGATCAAATTAATTTTACTATTAAATTGATGAATTTAACTTTTATATTATTAAAAATAATCAAATATATTGAAAATTTTTGAGATATTTTATTTCATGTTAAACTGTAAATTAGAAAATAATAATATTTGATTTTTTAATAATTAAATTAATAATAGAAAATTAAAAAACAAACTTCACAAGTACTGTTATTTTATCTTCTATACTCGGTAGTGGGCTCTGACTGGCAAATATCATCTGAAAAATCTCACAAGCCTTTCTACCCCTTTTCTTTTTGGTTTTATGATCTTGACAAGGGATTGCCCTTAGCGGTGGCAGTTAGCAAAATGGAGGGGCTTAGGTTGGATTATTTGGATTCAAATTCTTTCTAGTTTGGGCCTTAATATATTCTTATCCTTATTTAGTTTATAGATAAAATGTTGCATGTAATCTTATTGTGTGTATTCTAAGCAACTATATATACACCAACAAAAAGTGATTAATAGAATGAGGTGAAACAGTTAAGGCTGTAAGACATAGGATGATGGTATTGTACTACTACAAGTTCAGCATCCTTGAAAATGCAAAATCATCCAAATTTGAATGCAGCGAAACTTCTTAATGTGTAGTAATTTCACGATAACACTCTGCATCCTACAACATGTACGTTTACACGCAGGTATCAATCTCAAATTGCCAAAAATATATGAAACTCGAGAAATCAATCCCCGCAAAGAAGATGGTAATTTCTAAAGACAGAATCAGAGATACTATAATCTCGACTGAAGGAAATAAAATAACAAAAGAGAATCCAGAAGTCGCCCAACTAAAGGGGTTAAGCAATTAGTAGCGCGAGTTTAAACTTAAAACTTCAAAATATAGTCAAGGAAGACTATCATATAAACTGGTATGAAATACTGGCCCATATGCTATAACCATAATAAAAAAGATATTTGCAAAACTTTAAATCACAGGAGGTGGACAAACCCAATAAACTTCACATTATTTGAATCTGCAATATCGTAGCATTATTTTTCTTGTAAATTCCTTATTATATTCAACATTCAGGAATCAAGAGCAGTTCAACCAGATTATTTATATATGGACACCAAAGGAAAAAGAAACAGAACCAAAAAACACAAAGCAAATGGAAATGGTGATAGTTAAAGAGGCGAAGAAAAGTGAACAGTAGTCCTCACCTTTCATGATCTAAAAGTAGTACCCTATCTCCAATAAGAGTAAGGTCAACCCGGTCAATGTCCATCCTTCACAGGAAAACCTTCAAGTAACCTACAGTATTGCTTTCTGGTTCCAACAACCCTCAAACCTTCTAACTTTAGCATTGAAAAGATTAACTAAATCAAAACTGGCATGAAGTTCCAAGCCTCTGTCTCTGTCTCTGGCCTACACTCCCTGATTTACGATTAGAAAATGCCAGGTAAACCAAATGCTGGAAATTCTCAAGATACTGTACCCACTCCTCTTCACTCATATCAGCTAGTTTCACAAATCTGGTGCTTCCAGCAAGCTGTTCATTCACACTTCTGTTTCCAGATGACGTTCCAGACAAATAGCCATTTTTCTGCATTACGTTTTCATGCTTCCAACTCTTGTCTCCAATGCTAACATTTTTCATGGACATTGACAGTCTTGGAACAGTTGGAGCCTTTTCTTGGGCAGTAAAAGCATATTCATCTGACCTTGGGGGTATTATATTCCCATCCTCCTCTGTCCATTCCTCTACATTCTCTTCTACCTTGGAAAGTGGGTTCCGGATATTTCCACCAAGTGGCCAACAAGCCTGTGGTGCCAATTTCTTTTCTAGATTACAAGTTATATCTGACTCCTCCTCACAGTCAATTTCAAACTGGAATTCATTCTCGACAGCTCTCACGTTATCAGAAAGCATATTCCTTTCCTCTAAAAGTCTCCTCGCCTCAATACATATGAACTCAAGTTCACTTGGCTCCTCCTGCTGGCCTTGAAACTCCCTACTCATCATCTCACCTATCTCAGCTAAACACAGACCAGAAATTGCTGCTTCCTTGAGGAAAATAGTGCAAACAACCAAGACACGAAGACATGCCTCTCGAATCATTGGAAGCTCCATTCTGAGCAGTTCAGAGTCTCGAAATGGATCAAGATGAGATATATATTCAAGCTCATCCTCTGAGAAAGGAATTGATGCCTGAGGCCAATGGATCCACTCAAAGTAGGGGTCCTCCAGGTTTTCTGGAAGGCATAGGCCATGATCAATTGGAACAAGCTCCACTTGATCAAGTCCTCCTCCTCCATCAATTTTCCTTACCAGAAGATTTCCAGCATGCCTATCAGTGTTCAAGATGCGGATATCCAATATCCCTATCTTATGTACAGCAGCAACTGGAAAGCTTGAAGTCCCATAATCACTGGCATCAAAATCATGAGGGATAAACTGCTGCAGAGAAGCAATCTTGCTAAACTCCTTTCGCTCTTGCTGCTTGGTTCCATTCACTTCACCATTGACATTAAAAATGGAGTGTGTGACCTTCACAAGAGCAGTAGAGGGCACATTGGCAAAGTGATCATAATCAAGAAGATAAGCTGCTACCTCCCTAAAGCCAGTCTCCCCAACCCGTACTGAGCGTTTCAGTCCTGGCTGCCCAAGGGCTTTGCCAATAAAACCTTTTGGGTTGTTTGGAGCATAAGGTTCTTCATCAGTTGGTTTAACAATTGCACAGTTTTCACCCTGGCAATCCCGAAAATAGTAGGCACCGCCTAGACCTCCACAAACAGGGATGGGATCAATCCCAAAGTTCATTGCTTCCACAATTTTTCTTACAAGTTTTCTTATCCTGGAAAAGTGATCTGAACATACTAATATCTCAATGGGACCACTCTGATCTCTCTGCTGTACATCCTTTCCAGTAGGTGAGAGACATGGTGTAGATGAGCTTCTGTGCATAAAGTTTTTCGTGAGAAGAAGTGGAGAATCATTTCTGACAGTACTTAGATCATTCTTCAGCACTACATCCCCAAATATGAGAGACCTCTCCTCTATTGGAACATTAAGAGCAATCTGTAGTTTCCTTTTCACAGTATGGGCATTGTCACTGCTATCTAACTCTATACCAAGAACAGAGCCTGTTTCAGTCTGCACAAAGACACGTCTTCTTCCAGAAGATTTCCTTTCCATCATCTTATTTCCATGAAATTCACTATTAAAGAGTCCCTTAGATGCTGCAACAGCCATCCAGTTACAATGGAGCAGTTCAGATCAAGATATGTGAAATGAAGGGGAGAACTGGTAGAGTTCAGTGCCAGCAGTGAAGATGGCGGCAGCAGAGAGCTTTTCTCTCAAGCAGACGCCAAACTCAAATGCTGGTAAGACTTGAATGGAAATGTTTGTGTTGTAAGTGTTCATAATCACCAAGATGAATTCAATTTGGTGACTCCTTGTTTTACATTGTAACCGATTCTGTAAAGCAAAAGCAGATATAAAATATAATGAAACTGCTACATTGAGGAAGCAAGCCAATACCATTAACCAAAGGAAAGATAAAAGAACCATTAGAAGAATCACAAGAAAAACTGATTCATTAAAAGAATCAAAAGAAAACCTGATTCGTTAACCAAAGGAAAGATAAAAGAATCATTAGAAGAATCACAAGAGAAACTGGTTCAATTTATTTAAAGAAAAAGGAAGTAAAAGCTGAAAATTCCATTTTCAAAGATCAAAAAGAAATTTCAAGGACTAAATACATCAAGTAAGGTAATCAGAGGAAAGAACCAATAAATTAAAGTCTTTTGAACCAAAAAGAAAAAGCACACTATAAACGCATTACTAGAGTATTTATGAAGTAAATTCAATGTTTAAATAACAACTGTCTATGGAAGACACCAAAAGAACCAAAGCTGAAGTAAACTTAATTTGCTTCATAAAATAGACTTAAAGAACAGAAATATCACCCATGCTTACTTGATCTAATACTTATCAAGTTAAAAATTAAAATAAAAACCCCTTTGTCATGAAATCTAAATACTGTAAAGGAAAAATATAATAACAGACCGCTTATCCATTCCAACCTTAAAAAGCTCTACATGTTTCGCCCTCAAACGTACCTTTACTCAACTAAGATGCCAATTGAATTTGAATAAATACACTTAATTATGTAAAACTGAGCAAACATGTAGCCATGGTAGAAATTAAATGCTAAACCAGGGCTGTGAATTAGAACGAAAAGAAACAGAATTCGAAGAATAATATTAATTTCTATAAATTATCATTACAATCCATAGTTTATATTAGGAGTAAAACATTCATTTTGGTTTTCTAAGACAATTATTCATCGAGAATATTGTTTGCTTTTCCATCCGAAAGCGTTTTTGCGTTCACTTTTGCTTTCAAAAAAGTATCAATCAAATAGAAAAATCAACGGCGGAAAACTTTTATCTTCAATAAATTTCAAGATATGAGTTCCAAGAAAAAGAAGAATATCAACATTTCATTCAAAGAAATTTTTTTCCTGATAGTTTATATGATTTACCAAATCGTTATATATATCAAAAAAAAAAATACTTTGCTTCATTTTTTTTATTCTTCAATACGCTAACAACCAGCTCAATTTCAAGAGAAAAAGAAACAGAAAGAAAAAAACAGTTCAATTCCACTCTTCCTAATTTTAAAAACAACTATAAAAATCATAGGGAAAGTGAGGATGAAAGACTCACCAGCGACAAAGAAATGGACGGCGGAGCAGCGATCGAGAAAGAGCTACCGCCGCTAATGAGAACAAACGGTAGAGATTCAACGATGAGAAGCTAAACCAATGGCTATGATCCGATTAGTCTCCCTTTTTATAAAATTATTTATTGTTCTTTTCGCTTTTTTCTTTTTTCCTTTTTCTCTGTCCCGCTTTCTGTCTGAGATTTATCTTTAACCTCTTTTCAGGAGAAGCGGAAGGAATTTTAACGGTTAAATAATAAAAAGTATAAAAATTTTCCAAATTTGTTAATTGGGTAGTAAGGACTACGTGGATTGTGGAGATTGTGCCATGTAATAGAATTGTGACGTGGCCGGATCTTAGATGGGTGGAGCAGTTAATTAGTTGGTCTCGGGCGTGATTGGCGATGCCTAGGATTAGTAAGTGTTTTATTTGCTTTTTTGTCAATAATTAATACCCCAATCCTTGTACTCATTTTTTAAATTTAATATTTTATTTGTAATTACATTGATTTAATCTCCCTACATATCTTATTTAAAAATTAAAATCCAACCTAATTTCCTTTCTTTACCGTTACAAGATTGATTAACTTGAAATTTGACAAACTAAGATAATATAGTAGTCAAACAAATGGATTGTCATTTTTTTTTATTTGCTATTTGCAATTGAAAATCACGGAAGTATATAAATGATTTTGTTTTTAATGATGGGCATAATAGCAATAGAGAAGTGCTTTTGCTAGCATCTCGTGGGTCAAATTTATTTTTTATAACTAACAATTACATTAATAAATTTTTATTTCGGTGAGTAAAAAATTTTGAAAACTTACAAAAAAGATAGGTGAAGTTTAATATAAATGGATTTATAACCGTAATTGGAGAGTAAGCGGTAATTAGAGGTATGGGCAGTGTTAAAAAATCTTTACTTTCTCTTGCATGAGATAAGAGATACCAAAAGATTGAGGTTGAGAGTGATAATACATTGATTCAAGTCCTTTGTAATTTTTATACTTCTAAGAATTGTCTTGCGGAAATTTCACTTATCAACTAACTTAGTAAGAGGCAGTGGTTGATTGAATTCAAGCAAATAAATAGAGAGAAGAATTCTTGCATTGATAGACTAGCAAAGACGGGACATTTGATGATGGGAGGGCTATGTTTGTTGGAGCATCCACCGGATGTGTTACTTGACATGTTGCAGGATAGGCACCAGCATGACACTTCTTGGTCTGATTTAGGTTGATTTTGTTGTGCTTCTTTTGAATCCCTCAATTATCCGACAAAAAAAACTGTTAAGGTCGAACCCAGGGTAATGTTAATTAATTTTTGTTAAATTTAAATGTGTGATTAATTAAATATTATAAATCTACACTGAGTATTAAGATGTTATACATTTACATTTAATGAAAATTCGTTAAATATATCATCAATTGAATTTCAATTTTTAAATCAAACATATAAATAATTAAATTTTGAAAAGCAAACTAACTAAATTTCAAATGTTTAAAAATACAAACACAGTAAACAAAATTAAACCTTTTTAAAAATTGGATGAGAGGAAAACCATGTATATATTTATATATTATATTTGATACTTAAATTTTGTTTTAATGTTCAATTTTATATGAATTTTTTGTCTTTAAGTACTTGATTTTGGGTTTAATATGGAACATAATAAATGAGTAATATCTTGTCTATAATGATTAATTTTTTTAATTTTTTAACATTAATCTCATTATAGATTCTTTCATTATATCTATTTTTTATACAATGTCTAAAACTACCAATAATCCTTCTCCAACCTTTAAATAAGAGGATAATACACTTCAGTGTACTCAAACCCGCGTCTTCCTACATTGACAATAATACCAATACTAACTAAACTAAAACTAAAACTTTAATTTTATGCAATGCAATAAAATTTCTAATTAATATACAAAACCTTAATTTTCATGTAATCATACGTATTAAAAAATCATCAATCTTACTTTATGAAAAAATAATAATTTTGTTTCATTATGTGATTTTAAATTTTAAATTTATCATTATAATATTTTTATTACTTATAAAAGTTTTTATTAAGTTAGTGTTACACATCAATTAAATCTTAATTTAATTAAAGAATTACTAAAAAATTAATTTATTTACAAAATAAATTATATTAATATGTGGAATTTTTTAAATATTTTTATCCTTTTACCATTTGAACTAAAACAATTTTTAGTTTTTATATAAAACTATAATAAGTATATTTGTTATTTAACTTTGTTATATATTTGTATATCTATACTATTAATAAAATTCTTTATTGAGTTGGTGTCATGAGTCAACAAGCACTAACTTGGTTAGTAAATTATAAAAATTGGTCATTCATATTTAAAAGAAATTATATTATTTGAGGGTACCTTAATATTTTTAATTGAAAAATAATAAAAATACTTTTTGTGTGGAAATCACAAGTTTAGAACACAAATGTGTGTTTAAAAATAGCAGACAATAAATAATGAAATGTATGGTTTGAAACTAATTAATAAATAACACATGAAATATGTATGATATTAAAATTAAAAAAAAAGAGATTAAATTGTTTATCATTGTGTTGTGATCATGTGCAAGTTTTATTGGTTTTTATTAAATAAAAACTAAATTATCTTCGAATAATATATCTTATTTTAATTACGGAATGAGATTTATGTAATTTCTCTAACCGAGTTGTTACCCAGTTAACTCATGATACCAATTCAGTTAGGAGATTAAATAATAATATAAATTATAATTAATAAAGGTAATAAAATATGCATAACAAAATTAAAATGTATAAATAAAGTAAAATAAAGTGTTGGTTGAGTGGTAAATTTAGAGTTTTTCCAAAGTAATTGTTCACTTAGCCCTCATCAAATTCAACATTACTAAAGGTGTCTTCATCACTCCATGTGGCATATAAAACCTTTTTTTTCTTCTTTAGAGTGTTAACACACTCAACTTAAATATTACCATAGCCAAGGTATTCATGATACTGAATGTCCTTCTATTCTATCTCAATCTCCTCTTTGACAACAACACACTCTTGGGCTTAAAAGTGTTTTTTGATGTTTTGAAATTCTTGAACCTCTTAGCTTACTTCTTAAGGGCTTTATTGAAGTTCTGAGTATGCATATCAACCTGCTCTTGGAGTTCTTCTATTTCAGAGGCATTGGGACTTGACACTTCATCAGCAACTTGGAGTGCAATGCTCCTTTCTCCCTCGGACTACTGTTCTTGGATTCATCCAAGTTCAACTTAGAAGTTTGTAGGGACCTTATCAACTAATCAATATTCAAGTTCTCTAGATCTTTAGCCTCCTCAATTGCAGTCACCTTAATTGAAAGCTTTTCAAGAAGTGACCATAAGACCTTTTTCACTAATTTTGAGTTGGAATACTCTTCACCAAGAGCAAATACATGGTTAGATAGGTCACACAATTTAGTATAAAACTCACTAATTGTCTCAAAATCTTACATTCTCAAAGTCTCAAACTTGGTGGTCACTATTATGGCTTGGCATTGCTGAAAAATGTGCAAACAAAAATAAAGAATACCAAAGATTTGTTTACACAATTCAACTTTCCTATGTCTACGGAGCCTAGTTTAATGAGTAATTACACACTCTTTAGTCCACTATACAACAAGTGAAGTACACTCTATCCTACTCCAAGTATAGAGATCTCACATTTATTCCTAAATACTAGAATACTCATGTCACGCCCCAAAAAGCGATGAATCTGAGAAAATGAGTAAGATTGGTAGGTAGACTGTTGGGCATACTGTGGTAACATAATCTGCAACCATGTTGGCCTAACGGCGAGTTAGAATATCGCCGCATACTAGCATTAAAGCATCCACTCATTGGTGGTATCTAAGGAATTAGTCACAAGATGTTTTCAAGTGAAAAAGGATTTCACCCAAGAAAGTGTGCGCCTGTGAAGAAGTACGCCCTAGAATTGTGTTTGAACACTAAGAGCCCATTAAGTGTATGAAGAAGTTGTAGGAGACTTAATTGTCTTTAATACCACACCAAACGTGAGTCTCCATCAAGATATAGTATGCTTGATTTTTATGAGCACTATTTAGTTGGATCTTGTATCAAGTTTGGTTGAGATTTGTTGGGACTTTGCAACAACAGAAGCAGAGATCATAGTAAATAGTAGAGTAGCAAGATGTATGAAAGATTGTTTGAATACTAAGACAAGTCAACTAATCAAATCATCACAAGCAACATGGTTGACCATTTATCAATTGGAGTCAAATGGGCTGATTTGACATTCCCCATGACTGGTCAATAGTGAAATTAACCTTCCCTAAATTTTCTTTTACTTACCTTGGATTTGGTAGGGAAATCAAGGGGTCCGAGAGTATATTTATAGGAGGGACCATTTTAAATGGTTTTTCTTTCTACTTATTTAAGTTGTTCTCTCTAACCTCAACAATTTCTTTTTCGTTAAGATCGAACAAAGATCTAGTTTAATTAGTAGATGATTTTGCATTTTGGTAAGTCTTTCAGCTTTACATGTTATGATTATAAAAGGGAAGAGTATTATAGGAAGGCCCTACATAGGGGTGGTCGCATGTAGTTGAAATGTTAGTAAAATGTTTGTAATGGGGATCCTAATGGCTTATGATCTTCTAAGTAGTTGCTACTACTGGGTTAGGAAAGACAATCGAAACAGAAACTCCAAGACAAAGTAAAGGTAAATCTCTGGTTAATCTCTACAACTGACTAATGTATATCATTTTAATTCGAATAAATGGTTAATGCCTCTGTAGATATTTATGTTTTATTGAGAAAATATTTGTATGATTAAATGTGAAGAAGAGATATATTGTATAGACTCCGGTAGGGCAGATATATTGCTAATCGGATAGGCAAATCACTGTGAAATGGAGATTTATTATGTAGTCTTCGATAGGGCAGATATATTGCTAACTAGACTGATAGATCGCAAAATAAATTTGTGGAAAGCCCATGGCTATGATAATACGCCAATATAGCGAGATGAGTTAAAACCATGTGAGTGAGGCTCTATGGCATCCATTGTATTGGTCTGCTGGGAAAATAAACATGAAAGCCAGTATGGTAAAGATGTAGCCCGTCGGGACAGTAAACATGAGGTCTGCTGGGACCGTAAACATGAGGTCTACTGGGACTGTAAACTTGAGATTTCTCTAGAAAGCCTTTTTTGCTAATTTGTTAAAAGCCTTTGTGGCGTATTGACAGGGACTTTCTAGGTTTACAATCCAAGTGCAATTTATATTCAAGTAATAAAATCTTAGGAGTCCGAGGTCGATCCATAAAGAAGTTGATTAGAACTTACAAGATTACAATTATTATGTTAGAACAAAAAGTTAACACTTAACTTTGGAATGAGTATTGATAATGCAAGTAGTAACTTGGGGTGAGTAAAATCCAATTCAATTCGAAAAATTCGATAAAAAATTCAAATTTCGTATTAAACAGTTCGAGTTATTTGAGTTAATCGAGTTATTCGGATCAACTCGAATAAAAAATTAAGTTTTTCAATTTAACTCGAATATGAATTACACAATTCGAGTTATCTAAAAATCCGAATAAGAAAAGACAAAACTACGTCGTTTTGATAAATGTTTACCTTTTCTAAAGTTAAAAGTCAAAACCATTAAGTTAAAAGGCAAAACTATTAAATAATCTTGTACTTCATCTACGTGTTAAAATTCAAAACCATAAAGTTAAAAGTCAAAACCATTAAATTAAAAGGCAACACTACGTCGAGGAACCATTAAGAAATTATTTTATTATTTTTATTATTTTTAGTCTACTCGACTTGAGTAACCCTAGCAGTAGCAAGAAACAATAAATATAAAAGTCAATGTAAGAAATTAACTAAAAATAATAAAAATAAATACCTAGAAGAAAATATGCTGAGGTTAGAGGATCAACTCTTGGTGTCATATTAAGATTAAATTTTAATACTCAATGTTATTACTCAATTAGAATCCCACACATAAATGAAGCTCCCAATCGAATAATCTAGTGATAGCAAGATAAATTCGTATTTTTAATACATTTATTTTTGGCTAATTATCGAATAAGATGCTACTAAACTTGGGCTCTTCTTATCATGAATGAAATTGGTGTACCAAAATTCAAATTCATACCAAAAAGGGGCTAAATTGGAACAAAAAGCAAAGAAGAGGGTTAGATTGAAAGGTTGAAGATTTAAAGTTGGTTGGATAAAGATTGAAGGGTTGAAGATTAAAAAAAAGTGGCTAGATAAAGATCAAATTATTTTTGATATTGTTAAAATTCTGTAATTAGTTTAAACTTGATCTTTAGTTTAAATTTGATTTTTAAATTTTGATTTATTTAGCGATAATGTTTAGGAAAAATCTAGCTAAGTTTTAGCATTTGAAGTATGTATAAATACCTGGTGGCTATAACCACTGGGCAGACTTGGATTTTTAAATAAAAACAATTCCTTTATTTTTTTCCCTTCATCTTTGCGTCAATAGTTCCTTTTGGCATATTGCCATTAGATTTCGATTTCAACATTTTTAGGTAATTTGCTTCCTAAGTCCCTTTCACCTTTCACCTTTCACCTACTCCATTAAAGATAATTTTCATACTCCATCTAAGTATGATTAATTTCATGTTTAACTAATCCCCTTTAGCCTTGGCCTGCTAAATGCTCCAACGAAACAATCGTGAGATACAAACCCGCTGTAAAACCTCTCAACGCAATATTCACTATCTCTCTGGTATATGAGATAGTACAAATTCGTCCCCTAAAGTTGATTCAAATTTGATTCAAAAAGTGCAAGTTAGGTTGGAGTTGTTTGGCATACAGTTGGGAAGCCAAGTTGGTCGTGCTGTATTTAGACTCCCGCAAACAAATTGGCGTATCCAAGTGGGAAACGACCAGTTGGACTCCGTCAAATGTGAAAGTGATCAGATCTAAATGACCTATGCTGTTGAGGTCGTTGATTTGAGTTGGGCATTTTAGATCATAAGGCTGTCAAAATCTTGAATTGTGAACATGTGTATCTCGATTAGAAATTTTGGCAAGGGTCGGTTACAGGTCGTACTGGGATTTAATACACAAGGAAAAGTTGGCAGTCGAGACGTTCTTGGTTGTTATAACCAGCTTATTGCTTGGAAGGGAAAATCTATTTTTCAAGGATAGGTTCAAGTTCAGAGTATACCGAGGCTAAGGTTAAGCTTTAAAATGTTTTATATACCTATTTATTTTATTTGCTTAAATTTATTTTTGCAATTTCAAATCTGTTTTCATTTTATTACATTACATATTTATTTATTTATTTTATTTTCTCTATCAACTTAAACCCCCTTCCATTTTTCAGCTAGCAATGTACAGATTGTAGGCACGACTATACCGCGACAATAATTCTAGTCATGAGGAAAAGGAAAAATTGGATAACCAGTCCTTGTGGATTCGGCCCTACTACTTTATACTGCTATTTAGTGTTATTTGGTTGTAGGAATTTATATTTGGTGGTTTTGACGCCCATCATCTAGTATTATATATCTAATAATTATGCATATGAATCCATGGGCAAAGGTACATCTATTAAAGTAGTGTCCAATATGATTGTCCAATAATTCCAAAAGTTTAGCAAATGAATCCATATGCAAAGGATGGTGCAATATGACTGTTCAACTATTTAAGTTCAATCTAACCATATGGTATTATAATCACCTGATAACTTCAAGACTTATAAAAAGATTTCAAATATTTATTATGCCAATTTTTATGTCTAAAACAAATCAAGGTTCATATATCCAAGCATTCATTTTGCCATATATTGTTTATAACAAATAAAATATCTTACTTTACAAGTATGATTATAACAAGTGATTGATCATTAATTTTAGCTCAAATGATGAGTATGAAATTTAACTTAATATTTGCAAAAAGTTTTGCCCTTTCACCTCAGCATTGAAAACGTAGAATAACATAACAAAATTAAACAACTCAAACTTATATAAAAAAAGACATATTAGATATAAGAAACTTGAAATTTTACACGAATAATGAAACAAACAAACACTTAACAAGAAAATGATCTTGATCTCAACTTCAAGATGCCTACTATGATGAAACCAAAGGCTATTTATAAATATTTGTGAAGAGGAAAATGACAATACAAAAGACTTTTTAATAATAAATTTCTAGGCCTATTTCTTTGTCATCTTTTGAGTCAATTTTCACAGGTTAAAAGATGACTTCTTTTGTCCAAGTTAATGTCTCTCAATAGGAAAAGTCCAAGAAAGTTGATTGATGGTCCATGTTTTTTCTATTTACTGTAAAAATTTCAAATTCAAACTCCAATTGTGCTAGGAGATATGAGTCAAACACGAAAATGCGTCAACATTGTCCATCAATGTGAAACTTGTAATTTTATTTTTACTTTTGGATTTCTTCTTGATGAATTTTGGTGTTGGTGTTCTAATATTTGAATAGATCTTCAAATCCCTTTTTCGACAACATAAGGTACACCCAAAATGGAGTCCCAAAGCTTGAGGTATGATCGAAACACTAAAAAGTGTTAAGATTGAAAGTTCTAAAAGTGTCAAAATTACAAATTGTGAATCTTTGAGCTTTGAATTTCACTCATCATCTTGGATCAACTTTAGGCTTAGTGCATTTAATCTCACGATTCCATGTATTGACATCTTTTTCTCAAACCTGTTTTACCTATAAATTCCACATTCACTGATCATGGATGAAATTGAAAGAGCTCCTGTTGAAAATGAGATTTGACAAGTGCACACATACGTGATTATTTGCAACCTCTTTGAAACTCAACACCCTCTTGCTTTATTTTACCTTTGAATGCAAATAACTATCGGTTCAAACCTAGGATGATAACTTTACTTTCTAATTTTCATGATTTAGAGTCTGAAAGTCCTTACTTACATCTTAAAGATTTTGATAAAGTATATGCCACCTTTAATGATCCACCGTGTACTAATGAAATTGATAAAATCAAATTATTTCCTTTTTCTTTAAAAGATAAAGTGAAAATTTGGTTTAACAATTTAAAACCAAGATCAATTGCTACTTGGCAAGAAATACAAATTGAATTTTTAAAGAAATTTATTCTAACACAAAAGACCAATGCTTTTAAAAGACATATTCAAATTTTTTTGAAAAATTCAAATAAACCATTTTTCAATGTTGGGAACATTTTAAAGATTTGTTAAGTTCTTGCTCACATCATGGTTTTGAAAATTGGCGAACTTTAAGTTTCTTTTGTGAAGGTTTAACTCTTGAAAATAAACAATTTGTTGATACAATGTGTAAGGGAGAGTTTCTTGATAAAGGACCTGAAGAGGCCTTTAACTACCTAGATCATTTGGTAGAAAATTCCCAATCTTGGCACATAGTTAACCCTTCTGAAGGTTCCGTTAGATCAAATCTTGCTAATAATAAAGGAAAATATCACCTTAGTCAAGAAGATCTAAGTGCTAGGATGGCTAGTTTAACTAGAAAGGTTGAAGCCATGGAGTTTAGGAAAGTACAAGAAGTTAAATTGGGAAAACTTGAAGAAATTTGTGGTATTTGCGAAATCATGAGAAATTATATTGTAGAATGCCCAAACATTTCACTTTTCAAAGAAATTTTGCATGATCAAGAAAATGTTGTGGAAACATTCAAAAAACGCTTTAATTCTCTATATTTAAGAACTTACAACCCTCAATGGAGAAACTACCCTAACTTCAGTTGGAAGGATAATAATCTTACTTGTTTCCCCCAACCTCTAAAACCTCTCAACACTCTGACCCAACCATCTTCACATGTTAAAAGTTTAGAGGAGCATTGTAAGAATTCATGTAGACACAAACAAATGTCAACAATCAGACTTTACAAGATATCAATGAAATCAAGAGCACACTTTCTATGTTGATAGCCTTATTGCGTATTCAAGAAAAAGGTAAGTTTCATGCTCAACCTCAACCTAATCCTTCTACGCAATGTCATGTTTCTTATCCTAAAGAAATACAAAAAAAGAATATTTGAATTCTATCACAACTCTTTGAAATGGGAAGGCCATCGACAAAAGCATTCCTTCTAAAGCCCAAGAGCCCAATCTCGATCCGTAAAGTAGTGGTAAGGATAACGATAAGCCTAAAAGTTCTGACAACCTAGACAAGGAGAAATATGGGATTTCTACTCCTTTCCCTCAAAGATTGCAACCAATAAGGAATTTGGATCAAAATGCTAAAATTTTAGAAATTTTCAAGCAAGTCAAAATTAATATTCCTTTATTGGATGCAATTAAACAAGTTCTGTCATATGCTAAGTTTTTGAAAGATATGTGCACAATTAAAAGGAAACATAATGTGCAAAAGAAAGCTTTTTTAACTAAACGTATGAGTTCAGTCATTCAGCATATCACTCCACCTAAATATAAAGATCCTGGTTGCCCTACAATTTCATACATTATTAGGAACACTATAATAGAGTGTGTTTTGCTTGACCTTGGTGCTAGTGTTAATCTTTTTCCTTTCTTTATTTATCAATAGTTAGGTTTAGGTGAACTTAAGCCAACATCTTTCAAACTTCAGTTAGCTAAGAAGATATGTCGGTTCAAATTGACAAATTTTATTTTCTAGATGGTTTTATTGTTTTAGACACACATCTTGTCTCAGATTCTACTGTACATATCCCTATTATTTTAGGTCATCCATTCCTTGAAACTTCTAATGCTTTGATTAATTATAGGAATGGTGTTCTAAACTTGTCTTTTGGAAACATGACATTAGAATTCAATGTGTTTATTGTTTGGAAGCAACTTGTTGAAGATTATGATGTACATGAAGTAGACTTTATTAAACAGCTTGTCCATAAACAGTACATCAATTCAAAATTATTCAATCCTCTGGAAAATCATTTAACTAAATTTGAAATTGATGAAAAAACAAAAAATCCATTCATTGGTTCTATGTTAAATTCTTTTCAGGGACAAGATAAGAACTTTTATTGGAAACAAAAATTTAGGGAACTTCTAGCGACTACAAATGTTTTGACACCATCATTTGATCAACCACCCAAGCTTGATTTGAAACAACTACCATGTGATCTGAAATATTCATTTTTGGGTGAGAATGAAACTTTTCCAGTCATAATTTCCAGAAAACTTGATGCTCACCAAGAAGGTAAGCTACTGAAAACTTTGAAAATGCATAAAAATGCATTAGGATGGACTGTAGCTGACATAAAAGGAATTAACCCATTGATTTTCACACATAACATTTATTTAGAGGAAAATGTTAAACCTTTTAGACAAATGAAACGAATGCTTAATCTTAATATGAAAGAAGTGGTGAGAGATGAAATTATTAAACTCTTAGATAATGGAATCATTTATCCTATTTCTAATAGCAAATGGGTAAGTCCTACTGAAGTTGTACCTAAAAAATCTAGGGTTACTGTATTCAAAAATGAAAATAATGGATTTGTCCCAATTAGGACTGTTACTGGTTGGCACATGTGCATTAACTACATGAAACTAAATTCAGTGACCAGAAAAGATTATTTCCCTTTACCTTTCATGGATCAAATCTTAGAAAGAGTTGCGGAGCATGAATTTTATTATTTTCTATATGGATATTTAGGGCATAACCAAATTTCAATTTCACTTGAGGATCAAGAAAAAACCACTTTTACATGTCCTTTTGGCACTTTTGCACATCAAAGGATGCCTTTTGAACTATGTAATGCACCACCCACGTTTCAGAGATGCATGCTTAGTATTTTTAATGATATGGTTGAACGCATTTTAGAATTCTAGGATGATTTCTTTATTTTTGGTGATTCATTTGATGATTGCTTATCCAATTTAGAAAATGTTTTAATTAGAAAATGTTCTTAATTGGAAAAAAATGTCATTTCATGGTCACTAAAGGAATTGTTTTGGGACACGTACTTCCTTCAAAGGGGATTGAGGTAGACAAGTAAAAAATTTGAGTTAATTTCCAATTTGCCAGCATCACAAACTGTAAAGGACATTAGGTCATTTTTAGGACATGTAGGATTTTATAAGAGATTCATAAAAAAATTAGTATTATATCTAGGCCTTTGTGTAATCTCTTATTAAAGGATAGTGTGTTTGAATCTACTAAAGAGTGTGAAATGGCTTTTGGAAAACTTAAAAAGTATGTTCATTTCTGCTTCTATTATGAAACCCCCTAATTGGTCTTTCCCATTTGAAGTAATGTGTAATGCCAGTGATTACGCTATTGGTGTTGTGCTAGGACAAAGGAAAGATAAGAAATCATATGTCATTTATTATGCAAGTAAAACTTTAAATAGTGCTTGTAACGCCCCAATTTTCGGGAATCCTGTGAATGTTGGCATAGGTTTAATTATGTTAGTAGGCCTCTAGAAAGCCCAAACTTAAGATAGAACCCGACAATTTTAGTTAATTTTTGTTCCATAAGAAAAAGGGGGTGAAATTATGAAATAGGACCTATGTGAAAATGTTTGAAAATGCTATAGGCTAAATTGAAGTGGCCAAAAAAATAGGAGTGCAAAATAGGAGGATTTGCATGACAAACCTCCCATTTTACATGAAGTGGCCAGCCATCATGTTATTGTAGATAAAATGTACACTTGATATCCATAATTTATGGTACAAATTGATACAAATTGATAATAGGTTAGGTAAATGTTCAATGATAATAGGTTAGGTAAATGTTCCATGATAATGGGTTAGGTAAATGTTTCATGATAATGGGTTAGGTAAATGTTTCATGATAAGAATTTCATGTCTTTTGTATTAAAGAATTAAATGGATGAAATATGAAGTTTTATTAAAAGAAAAAGAGGTGAAAAGAACAAAGTTTTGTCCATCTTTGTTCATCATAGCTGAAAGTTAGAGAAGAGAAAGGAGAGGAGAAAGCTCTTGAGTATTCGGTCATTAGGAGGAGGAAAATTGAAGGTAAGTTCTTGGTACCTTGCTTCTATTTTGAGGTTCATGAGTTCTTCTTGATTCTACCTTAACTCTTGAAGTATATTTTGATTTTTAGTTGTGTTGTGAGCATTTAGTCATGAATTAAAACGAAGGAAATGGTTGTTGTTTCATGTTCTTTTGATGAAAAATGGAAGATAGGTGAAGTTGAGCCAAACAAATGAGCATGCATGTGCCTTAGATGCTAAGGGGAAAAATCGGCTAACATGTTGTGCTTTAAAATGATGAAATAGAGATTATACTTAATTAAAATCATGGATATGTGATGATTGATTGGTGATATACATGTTTAATTAACAAGCATGCAAGTTAGGTGTGAAAGAGTGATTTGGTAATAAATCTGCTTGGGACAGCAGCAGTAACGTGACTTTAGAAAATCACCATAAATTGTGGGAGAAGAATTAGAAGCTGAATAAATTATGTAATTAAATCTTATTGAGTCTAGTTTCTAATGAAATAAACAAGAACATATTTTGAATTCTGTACAATGAGAAATTTGATTCGTAATGAAGGGTGGTCAGATTAGTCAAACAATGAAACATGGGAAACTTTGAGAAAAATCTGGTATTGATTGGCTAAACCAAAAATTCTGAAAATTTTATGGATAGAAGATATATGAGTCTATTTTCAGGAAAATTAACGGCACTTGATTTGGAGTTTCATAGCTCCAGTTATAAATAATTTAGTGACTGTTGCTCAGGAAGACAGCTTGCAGTGAAATTATGATTATGTGGTAAACATTGACAAAAATTTGTTAATGAGTTGCTTATTGATTTCTTATAAGCTTACTATGATCCGTAGGTGTGGTTGGCGAATATTGTAAGGGGTTAATACGTAGTTTGTATTTGAATAGTTAGATTAACGTGTTAGTAATCCAATTGTAGGCGGTTCGTGTGTGGATCTCACAAGATATCGTCGCAAACCGGTGTGTAATCGACACCTCTCATAGACTAGATTGGCGAAAGTTTAAAAGTCGAAATGCCGAAAAGTCGGTATTTTAGGAATTTGTGAGTGTGCGAATGCTCGTAAGATAGTTGGGTTTGTATATTTGGTAATCTAAAGTAATAAACTGCAGTACGTGCGATTTCGTACATTTTGATAATTTGGGCTTAATGGGCCAAAGATCGGGTTCATGGGCCAACGGGCCCAATTCGTAAGTATCTTGTGTAAGTGTTCTGATAGTACGTAAATAGTTAGGATATGCATGAAAACCCTAAAAGTAGCTAAATTACTATAATACCCCTATGTATGGAAAATTACTGTTATACCCCTAGGTGCAAAATTACCGTTATACCCCTAGGGTTAATTTTGACTGAAAAGCATGACGATCTGATTCTGTATGATGTATGCCATGATTATATATCTGTTGCATGGGGACATGGGTTATATTATGGAGGAAGCGTTCTGGTGGCTATGCCACAAATATCTGATCTGGTGGCTCTGCCACATATATCTGTTCTGGTGGCTCTGCCACGATTATCTGTATCTGGTGACTCTGTCACACTATCTGTTCTGGCAGCCATACTGCAAATTCTGTGGTGTGTAGCGGTTGGGTGGGTCGAGTTGTCTCCCCACACGGTGTAAGGTTGGTACGGGGTGTATACGGTTGGATATGGTTGGGTTTCGCATAAACATGTAATATCTGCTCGCTCATTATGGGCCTATGGGCTTTATTCTCAATTCGCTCGGCTAAGGCCAACTTATTCTATTTCGTAGTTTGAGCTGATATAGGCTATGGTTGGGTTAATTTACACATCGAGTTTCCCCAAACTCACCCCTTTTATTTTCATCCACGCAGAAATCCCCAACCATAGTGGGCTTGGAGTCGTGAGTGAATTTGAGTGGCCACCCGCTCAAAGTTTGATTTTCTTCCGTGAACTGGACATCCTTTTAATTACGTTTGAGGTTTTGGGCTTTTAAATGTAATAAGGCCGCTTATTTATTTTTGATGGTTTTATATGTTTTATTAAGATAGGTAATATTTATATTTAACTGTTGAAATTGGATAGCTTTAGAGGCGTTTTCAAAAAACAAGAATGGATTTCAAAATAACACGAAAACAAACAAAGCTTTCGTAATGAAGATATTTTCCAAAATTAATCACTTTTCCTAAAAGGACTTAATCAAATTGGTTTCTAGAAATATACATGACGTTAAGGTATGGCAATGGCGGATTGCATGTCTAGGATTGGATTCAAGGAGTTTGGTACTTAAGCAAATCCGATGGACTCACCTCCTCTTTTTCGATTTCCTACCTGGTGCACAGCTTCCATTCACCTTAACCCTTAATGAATTAATCTTTTGAACATCAAGTACGATTTTCTGGACTTAGAATAGAATTTTTTTTTTACGTTTTTGATGTGGCATGCCGAATCTGGCCATAACTTCTGGGCCGGTTTGGGGTGCTACATTTAGTGATATCAGAGCCCAGTTACAACAACTCGGCTGTGGAATGGGTTTACAAAAACAAAGATTTTTGAAAGCGAAAATTTTATAAAGAATGCGAAAAGCTTGATTTTCAAAATTTAGATCTTTAGAAGGTGGCATTCAATCTCCTACCAAGTCTGTAAGTATTCAATTTTTTCAATATTTTTTGAATTATCTGTCTCAGATCAAACCCTACTAGGACACTCTAGATAGGATGATCTGAAACCATAGGAAAATTTGATAAGAGATCAAATCGTAGCTAGACT
Source organism: Gossypium arboreum (assembly GCF_025698485.1). Taxonomy (NCBI): domain Eukaryota; kingdom Viridiplantae; phylum Streptophyta; class Magnoliopsida; order Malvales; family Malvaceae; genus Gossypium; species Gossypium arboreum. The sequence goes on from NC_069081.1 coordinate 13,620,468, forward strand.
CCGATTCTGCGAAAACAAACTCTGAATTACTCTCTGATTCATAAAACATCCGTAATAAACACTGAAATATTGAATTAATGCATAAAAATTCGTAATCGGATAATACGATATGAGTACAAGAGCCGCTCGTGGAAGAGGCCGTAGACGAGACCGAGGTAGTACTCAAGTTGGATCTTCGTCTTCTTAACACATACCTGCTGGAGTAGCACGACCACCACCGGTGGATGAGAATGGGCCGTATGATCGGGCTGCGGAGGATGATGCGCTGTCACAGGCAATGCTTCATGTTCTGGAAAGGGTTACAGGGGCAAGTACGGGCAATGGAGTTTGGGGATCTATTTCTAAACGACTTCGGGCTAACGGAGCGGAGATCTTTAGGGGCGTGTCTGGTATAGCCCCAAATGTGGCGGAATATTGGTTGGAGGCCACAGAACGGATTATGGACGACTTGGACTGCTCTGAGGAGATTGTGAGCGGGGTATCTGTACTAAGTCATTTGGGTCACTCGGTTAGGGTAGACAAATTGTATAGGGATGTACCCTTAGAAACTCAAGGTAAGATTTTCCTTGGAGATCTGATGGAGTTACCGTTCGAAGAGTTTGATCTCATTTTGGGAATTGACTGGCTTGTTAAGCATAAGGCGACTCTGGATTGTGCTGCTAAACGAATGGTATTAAGAACTACAAAGGATGAGGAGGTTATGGTGATAGGTGAGAGAAGGGATTATTTGTCCAATGTGGTATCCGCATTAAGAGCCGAAAAGTGGATTCGGAAAAGTTGTGAGGCCTAATTGGTATTTGTAAGTCAGTCGGAAGAGGAGGGATTGACAGTGGATAAGGTTAGGACTGTAAAGGAGTTCCAAGATGTTTTTCAGAGGAGCTTCCAGGATTGCCTCCGAATCGAGAAGTTGAGTTTGGAATAGATTTGTTGCCTGGAATGGCGCCTGTGTCTATCGCACCGTATAGGATGGCACCGAAGGAGTTAGTAGAATTAATGCTCAAATTCAAGAGTTGTTGGATAGGGGCTTTATTAGGCCAAGCGTGTCTTCATGGGGAGTACCGGTGCAATTCGTGAAAAAGAAGGATGGTAATGCGGATGTGCATTGATTATCGCCAGTTGAACAAACTGACGATTAAGAATAAGTATCCACTGCCAAGGATTGATGATCTGTTCGACCAGCTTAGAGGAGCTTCTGTATTTTCCAAGATCGACCTTCGATCTAGATATCATCAGTTAAGGGTCAAGGAGGCAGATATCCATAAGACGGCATTCAGGACTCGGTATGGTCATTACGAGTTTCTGGTTATGCCATTTGGACTGACGAACGCTCCTGCAGGGTTTATGGACCTGATGAATCGTGTGTTCCAACCATTTTTAGATCAGTTCGTAGTCGTCTTTATTGACGATATCCTGGTATATTTTGAAAATGAAACGAAACATGATGAGTATCTCCGTATAGTGCTGCGAGTGTTAAGGGAGAAGGAACTCTTCGCGAAGTTCAACAAGTGTGAATTTTGGTTGAGGGAGGTAACCTTCTTAGGACATGTGGTCTCTGCCGAAAGGATTAAGGTGGACCCTCTGAAAATTGAAGCGATTTTGGAGTGGAAGCCGCCTAGGTCAGTGTCGAAAATACGGAGTTTCCTAGGACTGGCAGGATACTATAGAAGGTTTTGGAAGGTTTTTCTGTGATGGCAGCACCTCTGACAAAACTCATAAGGAAAGGAGTACCGTTTGTATGTACTGAGAAGCAGCAGGAAGCTTTTGAGAAGTTGAAGAAAGTTCTGACTGAAGCACCAGTGTTGATTCAACCAGAGTCTGGGAAGGGCTTCACTGTGTACAGTGATGCGTCACATGTGGGGTTAGGATGTGTACTGATGCAAGAGGGTAAGGTGGTTGCATATGCATCACGACAGCTTAAACCTCACGAAGGGAACTATCTTACTCATGATTTGGAGTTGGCAGCATTGATATTTGCACTTAAGATTTGGAGACATTACTTGTACGGGGAGAAGTGTATTATATACACAGACCACAAGGGTCTTAAGTATTTGTTGACTCGGAAGGAGCTGAACCTTAGGCAAAGGAGATGGATTGAGTTGCTTAAGGATTATGACTGTTCGATCGAGTATCACCCAGGCAAGGCTAATGTGGTAGCCGATGCTCTAAGTCGTAGAGTCAGATTCGATCCGAGAGCAATGTTTGCTCGTGCGAGTCTCAGATGATGATAGAAGTCATTGGTGAGTTGCAAGTGAGGCCAAACTGGTGGATCAGATTAAGGAAAAACAGTTGAACGATGAGTCTTTGGTCGCTCGTTTTCAACAAGTTAAGGAAGGGAAACTTCGAGTTTGGGACCCGAAGAGATGATGCAACAACAATACCCTCATCTTTTGGATCGTAAATTTTGAGGACGAAATTTCTTTAAGGAGGGTAGAGTTGTAACGCCCAATTTTCGAGAATCTCGTGAATGTTGGCATAGGTTTAATTATGTTAGTGGGCCTCTAGAAAGCCCAAACTTAAGATAGAACCCGACAATTTTAGTTAATTTTGTTCCATAAGAAAAAGGGTGAAATTATGAAATAGGACCTATGTGAAAATGTTTGAAAATGCTATAGGCTAAATTGAAGTGGCCAAATAAATAGGAGTGCAAAATAGGAGGATTTGCATGACAAACCTCCCATTTTACATGAAGTGGCCAGCCATCATGTTGTTGTAGACAAAATGTACACTTGATATTCATAATTTATGGTACAAATTGATACAAATTGATAATAGGTTAGGTAAATGTTCAATGATAATAGGTTAGGTAAATGTTCCATGATAATGGGTTAGGTAAATGTTTCATGATAATGGGTTAGGTAAATGTTTCATGATAAGAATTTCATGTCTTTTGTATTAAAGAATTAAATGGATGAAATATGAAGTTTTATTAAAAGAAAAAGGGGTGAAAAGAACAAAGTTTTGTCCATCTTTGTTCATCATAGCTGAAAGTTAGAGAAGAGAAAGGAGAGGAGAAAGCTCTTGAGTATTCGGTCATTAGGAGGAGGAAAATTGAAGGTAAGTTCTTGGTACCTTGCTCCTATTTTGAGGTTCATGAGTTCTTCTTGATTCTACCTTAATTCTTGAAGTATATTTTGATTTTTAGTTATGTTGTGAGCATTTAGTCATGAATTAAAATGAAGGAAATGGTTGTTGTTTCATGTTCTTTTGATGAAAAATGGAAGATAGGTGAAGTTGAGCCAAACAAATGAGCATGCATGTGCCTTAGATGCTAAGGGAAAAATCGCTAACATGTTGTGCTTTAAAATGATGAAATGGAGATTATACTTAAGTAAAATCATGGATATGTGATGATTGATTGGTGATATACATGTTTAATTAACAAGCATGCAAGTTAGGTGTGAAAGAGTGATTTGGTAATAAATCTGCTTGGGACAGCAGCAGTAACGTGACTTTGGAAAATCACCATAAATTGTGGGAGAAGAATTAGAAGCTGAATAAATTATGTAATTAAATCTTATTGAGTCTAGTTTCTAATGAAATAAACAAGAACATATTTTGAATTCTGTACAATGAGAAATTTGATTCGTAATGAAGGGTGGTCAGATTAGTCAAACAATGAAACATGGGAAACTTTGAGAAAAATCTGGTATTGATTGGCTAAACCAAAAATTCTGAAAATTTTATGGATAGAAGATATATGAGTCTATTTTCAGGGAAAATTAACGGCACTTGATTTGGAGTTTCGTAGCTCCAGTTATAAATAATTTAGTGACTGTTCCTCAGGAAGACAGCTTGCAGTGAAATTATGATTATGTGGTAAACATTGACAAAAATTTGTTAATGAGTTGCTTATTGATTTCTTATAAGCTTACTATGATCTGTAGGTGTGGTTGGCCGAATATTGTAAGGGGTTAATACGTAGTTTGTATTTGAATAGTTAGATTAACGTGTTAGTAATCCAATTGTAGGCAGTTCGTGTGTGGATCTCACAAGATATCGTCATAAGCAGATGTGTAATCGACACCCTCTCATAGACTAGATTGGCAAAAGCGAAAAGCGAAATGCCGAAAAGTCGGTATTTTAGGAATTTATGAGTGTGCGAATGCTCGTAAGATAGTTGGGTTTGTATATTTGGTAATCTAAAGTAATAAATCGCAGATGCGCGATTTCAGACATTTTGATAATTTGGGCTTAATGGGCCAAAGATCGGGTTCATGGGCCAACGGGCCCAATTCGGTAAGTATGCGCGGTAAGTATTCTGATAGTACGTAAATAGTTAGGATATGCATGAAAACCTTAAAAGTAGCTAAATTACTATAATACCCCTATGTATGGAAAATTATTGTTATACCCTAGGTGCAAAATTACCGTTATACCCCTAGGTTAATTTTGAGTGAAAAGCATGACGATCTGATTTTGTATGATGTATGCCATGATTATATATCTGTTGCATGGGGACATGGGTTATATTATGGAGGAAGCGTTCTGGTGGCTATGCCACAAATATCTGATCTGGTGGCTCTGCCACATATATCTGTTCTGGTGGCTCTGCCACGATTATCTGTATCTGGTGACTCTGTCACACTATCTGTTCTGGCAGCCATGCTGCAAATTCTGTGGTGTGTAGCGGTTGGGTGGGTCGAGTTGTCTCCCCACACGGTGTAAGGTTGGTACGGGGGTGTATACGGTTGGATATGGTTGGGTTTCTGCATAAACATGTAATATCTGCTCGCTCATTATGGGCCTATGGGCTTTATTCTCAATTCGCTCGGGCTAAGGCCAACTTATTCTATTTCTGTGGTTTGAGCTGATATAGGCTATGGTTGGGTTAATTTACACACTGAGTTTCCCCAAACTCACCCCTTTTATTTTCATCCACGCAGGAAATCCCCAACCATAGTGGGCTTGGAGCTGTGAGGGAATTCGGAGTGGCCACCCGCTCAAAGTTTGATTTTCTTCCGTGAACTGGACATCCTTTTAATTACGTTTGAGGTTTTGGGCTTTTAAATGTAATAAGGCCGCTTATTTATTTTTGATGGTTTTATATGTTTTATTAATATAGGTAATATTTATATTTAACTGTTGAAATTGGATAGCTTTAGTATGCGTTTTAAAACAAGAATGGATTTCAAAATAACACGAAAACAAGCAAAGCTTCCGTAATGAAGATATTTTCCAAAATTAATCACTTTTCCTAAAAAGGACTTAATTAAATTGGTTTCCTAGAAATATACATGATGTTAAGGTATGGCAATGGCGGATTGCATGTCTAGGATTGGATTCGAAGGGAGTTTGGTACTTAAGCAGTCCGATGGACTCACCTCCTCTTTTTCGGTTTCCTACCTGGTGCACAGCTTCCATTCACCTTAACCCTTAATGAATTAATCTTTTAAACATCAAGTACGATTTTTTGGACTTAGAATGGAAATTTTTTTTTACGTTTTTGATGTGGCATGCCGGATCCGGCCATAACTTTTGGGCCGGGTTTGGGGTGCTATAGTGCTCAAATGAATTATTCTACTACTGAAAAAGAATTACTTGTAGTAGTTTTTGCATTGGAAAGATTCAAATCTTACCTTGTTGGATCATCTATTGTTGTCTTTAGTGATCATGCAACTTAAAAATATCTTCTCTCCATAAACAATGCCAAACCCAAGTTGATTAGGTGGATTCTTCTTTATGAATTTGACATCACCAATAGAGATAAGAAAGGAATAGAACTTGTTTGTGATAAATCTTTTGAAACTTCCCCAATTAATGATAGTTTTCCTGATGAACAACTTTTAAATATCTCTGTTACACCATGGTTTGCTGACATTGCTAATTTTCCTGCCATAGGAAAAATTCATTCTTAATAGAGTTTACAAGATAAAATAATTTTTTTTCTAAGGTAAAAAAAATTATTGGGATGATTCGTATTTGTTCAAATACTGCCTTAATCAAATTTTTCGAAGATGCATACTTAACAATGAGGTGCATAGTGTCATTAATTTTTGCCATTCTGAGGCATGTGGTGGTCATTTTTCAACTAAGAAAACTGCTAAAAAAATTTTACAATATGGATTTTATTGGCCAACCTTAATCAAGGACGCTTATAATTTTTGCAAATCATGTGAAGATTACAAAAAATATGGATCCATTTCAAAATGAAACATGATGCCTTTGAATCCAATTTTCGTGATCGAAATTTTTATTGTTAGGGTATTGACTTCATGGGACTTTTTCCATCATTATTTGGTTTCTTATACATTTTGGTCGCAATAGATTATGTTTCAAAATGGATAGAGGCAATTCCATGTTGAAATAATGATCACAAAACATTGATAAGTTTTTAAAAGAAAATATTTTAAGTCGATTTGGGATTCCTCGATCTATTATAAGTGAGGTGGAATACATTTTTGCAGTAAAATTTTTGAATCATTAATGAAGAATTATACCATTACACACCTAGTTGCAACCCTTTATCACCCTCAGATAAATGATCAGGTAGAACATGCAAATAAGGAGGTTAAGAACATTTTGGAAAAAAAATAGTTAATCCAAATCTCAGAGATTGGTATCTGAGACTTAATGATGCATTATGATCTTATTGAATTGCTTTCAAAACATCATTGGACATGTCTCCCTATGAATTAGTTTATGGAAAACTTTTTCATTTACCTATGTAACTTTAACTGAAGGCATATTGGGCAATTAAAATGCTTAACTCCAATCTTGATGATGCTTCTAAGTTGAGAAATCTGCAAATTAATGAACTTGAAAAACTTAGAAATGATTCTTCTGAGAATTCAAAAATAAATAAAGAAAGAACCAAAGTTTTTCGTGACATGATAGTGTTAAGAAAGACATTTGATGTTGGACAAAAGGTTTTGCTCTATAACTCCCGACTTTACTTAAGATCAAGGTGGAGTGGTCCATTTGTTATAAAGCATGTGTACTCTCATGGGGCAGTTGACATTGAGAATCCAAAGAATGGCAATGTATTCAAGGTAAATGGACATACACTTAAATTATTCCTAGAAAACCAATTTGCTCAAGATGAAATTCCTTATCTTTCCGATCATTGTTACAAGAATGTTTAGGTGTAAATATATATTTTACTAATTAGGAGTTCATATTATTATAAATATTATTATCATTTTTATTGTTACTATTTATTTTAATTCTCTCTTGGTTTTTTTTTTTTACCCTGATTAAATGGGGGATAAGGTACTCCGTGACTTTATAGTCAGTCTCATCATCTACCCATAAAACTAATATTGCATATTTTTACTTTTGAATCTTCTCCAATTCAAAACCTTTTACTCTTCTCTCCCATCTCGTTTTCTTTGCTTTCAAAGTATACTAATGTTTTTTGTTCGAACTTTTTTTGTTTTCAAAATGGATAATGTTGCTTCAAAGTCACAGAAACTATTTTCTTGTCTCCCTAGAAATACGATAGTGAAGCTTTACAAGGTCTGGTGCTAAAAATTAATTATGCTCATGCATATGCCTACAGACATATGATTGATCATTGAAGAAAAGGTAAGATTTGAGGAATATCTTCATTTTTTGTATTTACCTGGCACAAGTAGAAGCAATTGTGCAAGAAAGCAAAGAACAAAGAGCTTTGGAGTGATTTGTCACAAGTGTGCTAGACGAACCTATAACGGTAAATGTCGATTTATTGGGATGACATTTGTAAATCGAGTAGATAAAACAATATTCATTAAGGACGGATTGTGTAAGGAGAACTTTGGAGATATTTGAATTTCTCTTGAAACCCATCTTAGTGGAGATGTGGAAAAAGAACTTCTTGATTTATAGTCACAGTTTCACTATGAATGGAATCGTCTTGGGAATCTAACAGTAAAAGACCCTATTTTCCATTTTATAAGAAAATTAGATGGAAAGTTGATCCTCGACTCATAGAAGGCATTTAAGTCGTTATTGGACCTAAAATCGGACGAAGATGCGAGCCACAACCACAACTACATTAAATAATTCTCATCTTTTAATCTTCATTTGTAAAAATCATATTCTTCTTTCATTTTACATTATGTTTGTATCTATGTTATTTATCTCGATCTCAACTATTTAAAAAATAATAATAATAAATTTAAAAAAATGAAAAAAGGGTTATTAATATTGTTATTTTATTATTGTATGTTTTAGACTTTCTATCGCGCGTGATAAATTTTCTCTTCCATATTATTGTTTCGTTATTTATGTTTTTTTATTACTTGATAATTAATTATGCCATGTTCCTTTTTGAATTTTTCTTCTCGAGAAATATTTTATTTTGACATGTTTGATTTGTTTTCATGACATCTTATTTTCTCTTTCTATTTTATTATTATGTAGTGTCCGAATTTTATATAATTTACTACTCCCTCATTCATATTCAGTGTAACACCCCTAAGCCGTATCCGCTGCCAGAACAGGGTTTCGGAGCATTCATCCATAATTTACTAATAATCCTTATCATGTACTTCATATACCACTTTTATATATTTTTTAATTTAGTCATCAGCACAATATTTCGTGTAGCAATATAATTTACTTTTAATAATACACATAACATTCATCATCGACATGTATTTATTCATACCTTTATGAATTCCGATTCATTCTAATCAACTATGTACTCATATACCTGAGTATCGTTTTTAGCATTATCAGAATTATCTTGGGTTAGAAAGCATATCATTTTATAAGTAAAACAAATCTCATCAGAGTCGGGAGATATCATACTATCACATATTATAATGACATGTGTTTTTAGATTTCACATATACTACGTTTAGTCCGAGAACCGAATAAACCGTAGCTCTGATACCACTAAATGTAACACCCTTAACCCGTATCCGCTGCCAGAACAGGGTTTCGGAGCATTACTACCATTTGTAGATCACTTAAAAAAATTAAAATACTTACCGATTCAATGCATCATATAAAATAAATATATTACCATTCAATCAACAGTTTGGTACTTGTATAAGCATCAAACAACAACATTGTTAGTATACTTGCACATATCTCATATAAATTCAACATTGGTATATCTATTTTCTCGACATGTCGCACTTGAGTTTAATAATAGTCTCAATTACATAATTTCCTTGTATCAACATATCAAAGATAATCATATATGTACAAGTCATGAAACATATCATGCTCTTACCGCTTTCTTCACAAGCATATATCATTCATTTCATTATATCAATATTTTATGCTTCATCATTTCCATATATTTTATGTATATTTATTCGGTAATAGCTTATATCAAACTTAACATAAATTATATTCCATGCACTTATACTTATTTCGTTTATCCATTTTCATAATTATTTCATACAACGCTTTTGTACATATATTTCCATATGACCAGTTCTTGTAAACATTTCACACAACCATTTCATATAACCATTCGTCATCTGATACATTTTACCTGAATATCAATTGTTCAACAGATGTTATAGTGTCTCTCATCCACGGTCTTATTTATCTTTGACGTGATGCCATAGTGTCTTTCAACTATGGTCTTACTCATTTTCTGTCATATTGCCATGGTATCTTTCAACCATGGTCTTACACATCTCATATCAGGTTGCCATGGTATCTTTCAACCATGGTATTACACATCTCATATCAGGTTGCCATGGTATCTTTCAACCATGGTCTTACACATCTCATATCAGGTTGCCATGGTATCTTTCAACCATGGTCTTACACATTTCATATCAGGTTGCCATGGTATCTTTCAACCATGGTCTTACACATTTCATATTAGAGAGCACACTCCCGTTAACCTCATCCTTACAGTGGGATTACCAGTCCAGGCTAAATCCCCTATAATATAAACTCATAGAGTATTGTCGGGATTACCAGTCCAAGCTAAATCCCCTGCAACGACAATTACTCTAATGAGTTTGGATCTGAATTACCAGTCCAGGCTAAATTCAGACCCTAATTCGGATTACCCGTCCGGGCTAAATCCATTTTACACATGTTCTTCGGGAGGGCTATATCAGGATAGGATCACCCGTCCGGGCTAGATCCTTTTTACCGTCAATTCCTTTTCAGATATCCATCGAATTTTCCTTTCATTCAAACGAGATTTCTTCCCATTTTATCAAATATATCAATGTTTCATAAATTTCCATATAATGAACATTCAAATCATATTCATATCAAAAACATGCATTTCAAGCATTTAAGAATATAATTCAAGTTACACGAACTTACCTCATTGCTTGTTTGTGTTTATAATTTCATTAATCTGATATCTTTTCTTTTCCACTATCAAGTCTCATATTTGAGTCGTCCGGATCTTTATAAATAAATTTGATCATCATTTTCATTCATTTCATATTCTAATGCATTTAATTAATGCTCTAGGCAAAATTACCATTTTGCCCCTAAACATTTAATTAATGACGATTTCATCCTTAGGGCCAGGAAAATAAAATTCTTGCAATTTAATCCTTATTTCCAGCTATTATTCTCATATATATTGATAACAATCCATGAATTCTATAAAATATCAGAATTTTTCATAATTTCAACACTTTTCAATTTAATCCCTAAAATATGTTTTCCCCTGATCTTGAACTAAATTAATAATTTCATTCAGTTTTGTAATTTAAATAATAAAATAATCCATTTCATGCACTTTGGTCATTTCTGACATGTTTACAAAATTGCCCAAAAAGTTTTACTTTTATTCAATTTAGTCCATGAGCCTAAAATATGCAAATTAGCCATGCTAAATGAATATTCATACATATTTTTCCTCCTCCTCCTCTCCATTCCACATCCTTAATGTAGATAACACACTTGTAAGTAACATTATCCATAATTTTTATTATTTACTTTTATGAATATTCAAGCTGTCTATCTGCATCATAGTCACTAAATTATTTATATCTGGATCTATAGAACTCCAAATTAATATACAATAATTTTCCCTGAATATAGACTCATATATATTCTTACCATAAAAATTTCAGAATTTTTGGTTTAGCCAATAAGTACAGTTTATTCTTTAAAGTTACCCATGTTCTGCTGTCTGACAGTTCTGACGCCTCTTCACCAGAAATTAATTATCTCCTGATACAGGATTCAAATGATGTTCTTGTTTGTTTATCTTAAAAATAGACTCACTCAATATTTTATAAATATAAATTTAAGCCCCTAATTATTTTTATTCAAATTTTTATGATTTTTCAAATTCAGAACAGGGGAACCCGAATTCATTCTGACCTTGTCTCAAAAAATTCATTATATCTCAAAATTTAAAAATTCATTGCTTACACTATTTCTTCTATGAGAAACTATACTCAATAAGCTTTAATTTCATATTATTTTCATCTTCTAATTCGATTTCTACAATTTATGGTGATTTTTCAAAGTTAGTCTACTACTGTTGTCCAAACTATTTTTGTACAAGCTATTAATTACCATGTTATAACACCCTTATTTTCTTTTTCTACACCATTTCTCATCACTTTCTCTTATTTTCTCTTCACTAACATATCAAAAACATAGGACCTTATGTAAGAAAACTCTATTATAACATTATTTCCATGCTTTGTAAATAATAACAAACTTAAAACATATTAAAATCTTGATATACTTACCTTGTTCTATTGATACTAATCTTTAACTTGATTTTCTCTCCTCCAGCTTCTATTTCTTGAATCCAACTTGATATTCTAACTCCCTATGCTCTCCTTAACATTTTTGTCTCTTGGTAGCTATGGAAATTCATTTGATTTTGGGTGAAAATGGTGAATTTTTGGTAAAGGACCAAATTGTAAAGAAAGCAAAACTTTCTTTCTTCCTCTCTTTCTCTCACGTTAGTGCATGGGAAAATATGGATGAGAATTTCTCATCTTTCTTTCTTTATATACTAATAAAATAATAATAAAATATCTTATTAAAGTATTAATAAAATAATATTTATCTAATTAAATAATTATAAAATATCAAAATATCTCTAGCATCATTATTACTTTCTAGATTTTCTCTCTTCCAATTGACCATTTTGCCCTTCATTATCTTTTAAAATTCCATCCTTGAGTCATCATTTAATTTGGTAAAATTATAATTTAGTCCTCATAGTTCTTCATCTATTCAATTTGGTCCTAATTCATCCATTTTCCTTAGTTTCTAGATCATTCCACTCTTAAATTATTTACACTATTGGTCCTTCAACTTTTCATATTTACACTTTAACCCCTCAAATTATGAATATTTACTCTTGTGCAATAAAACTTTTCTCACTTTTACAATTTAGTCCTTTCTTGAATTAATATATCATAATATACTTCTCAATATTGACATAACTCAAAATTTCCCTTTTTGTCACTTTATTTCCTTATTTTACTATATCAAGGATAATATCTTATTGTAAAAATTTTCAGGGTATTACATTCAGACACTAAGAAAAACATGTCAAGTACTTCAACTCAAAAGTATGAATAGATTTGTGTTTTTTGTAGATCTTATCCAGGAAAAGATAAAACTTTTACATATATAGCTATAAACTTGGGCAAAGTGCTAACCAATGAAAAAATTAAGCTAATTTATGGAGGGGGAAGTATGAGTTTTGTAACACCCTAAATTTTTGATTTTCAATTTTTGCGATTTTCAAGCTTGGAAGTGTCTGAATTTGTGGTTCGTGTTATTTGGCTTAAATGTATATTAGGTTAAGTAATTATGAGCTCTAGGCTTTGTTTGGGAGGTCCTAAGTTTAGATTGTAACTTGTACTAAATTTGGGTTTTTAATTGAATCAAGCCTGACTTGAGGTCAGTGGGCTTATAAGGAATTGCTGGTAAAAATTTAACAGAATGGGTCTGCTGGTCTAGTGGTTAAGTGACAAGGGATTACGCTCAAGGTCAGGGGATTGATTCCCAGCAGTGGCGTTAGGATTATTTTTGCTGCAAGTTTCAGTAAACGTTGGGCTTCATTAAAATTCTGAGTTGTGGGCTTTAAGGGAAAAACCTAGGGTTATCTTTTTCTTCCTCCTTTTTGGCAACATAGTTTTTACTTGTCGTTTTCTCTTTTCTCCAAAAATTTCCTTTGCTGCCGAAATTTCCTACTCTATTTCTTTTCTCCATTCGTTTTTCTTTCCCTTTCGTTTGGCTTGGTGCTTTGCTAGTAGATTTCGTCGATTTGGTAAGTATCACTTTATGTAAGTTAAGTATTTTTTGTTGGAGATTGTTAAGAGAGGTTTTGGTTGCTGTTTAGGGGGGATTCAAGGATCTGTAGATTATTAATCGGGGTTCTAAATAGCAAGAAAACACCGTTCTTCGTCGAAGGTAAGTAGATCTCGTGTTTTGGGTTTTATCCAATCTTAGGTAAATCAATTTAAGTGACTGATTTGGGCTCGATTTTGTCAATCTTAGGCTTTAGAGTGCTCGTGGCTGGTTTTACAGCGGAAACAAACTAGGTGTGTACTCCGATTGCACAGAAAATGAGTTTTGACGAAAGCCGAAAAACTAGTCTGTCGATGCCACACGGGCATGTGGTCTGCCAGTGTGGTAGCTTGAGTCGCGAGACACGGGCGTGTGACAGATAAGCCAGGCCGTGCGCGCGTTACACGAGCACGACGGACATGGGCGTGTGAGGCTGGCAAGGCCGTGTGCTAGGCATGGGCTCAACCATTTGGGCTGTGTAGGCCGTACGGACGTGTGGATCACACGGGTGAACCATACGGGGGTGTGGGTTTTGGACTAGGCCGTGTGATCCACACGGGCAAGGCTAATTTGAGTCGTGTGGGCCACAAGGGTGTGTGGGCCCACACGGGCAGGGCACACGGGCGTGTGAGCTCAATTTTTCCTAAAATGTTCTGCAAGGTTGCACGGGTCACCTAAGTCGACTGTGACCTGCTTGTAGGGATAGTATGCGTTATTTAGACCCCATACTCTGAATGATTACTGTGTTGTATGAAAGCATACTACAATAAACATGTATATCTGTGTAATTTCATATATCTATTCTGCTATCATATGATCTGATTTCTGCATATAAGCATGCCACGATATTTATGATGTATCGTATTGGGTTGGGTTGTTGTAGAGTGAAGGAAGTCTGAGAGGTGATTAGCCTATTATCGGATAGCTATGCTGCATATATCTGTTATGTACTGTTTTACAGTACCACTTGGTGTGTAGGGCTGGATGGGTCGATTTTATCCCCATACTTGGTATGTAGGGCTGGGTGGGTCGATTTTATTCCCGCATAGTGTGTTGGGTTGAATAGAGATGGTGTGCAGGGTTGGTGGGCATGATTTTTGTTCTTTGTTTTCTGATCTGATCTGCATGTGATATCTGTATGGCTAAGGCCGAGTATCTGTATTCTGTTATCTATTTGTATGCATGTTGTTTGTGGGGATATACACACTGAGTTTGCGAAAAATCACCCATTTATTTATTTTATGTCAGGTAATCCTCAGTAGTAGATGGATCGGTGTGGCGGAGGGCTCGATGGTGACCATTGTTGGACATTTAAGGATTTTTGAATAACATTCTATTTTGTCTGCTTTATTCTAAATATTTATTTTTGAGATTAAAATGTCTTGAACTTGAACTATTTTTTTAAGTTTATTTCAGGATTTTAAAATATTAAGCTATTGATTAAAGATTTAATGGTGTTTTAGCTTCCTCGATAATGAAATGTGTTCACCTAATAATCGGATTGGAGATTTTACGACTTAAGTAACGATAATAAACTGAACGATTTTTAACTTGCTAAGATTTCCTAAAAACACTCTCATGGGAAGCCGTCAGATTTGGCCATAATGTCTAGGTCGGGTTTAGGGTGTTACATTTAGTGGTATCAGAGCTAGGTTTGCAAAACTCAGCTGTGAATTTGGGTTTCAAAAGTTGGGTCTAAAGAAAATGATTTGTGAAATATTGGAAATATTTTTGATAATAAGTATGTGGTACATTGAGCCTCCAGCACTGATCCTGTAAGTTCTTTGAAACTTTGATATGTATTGTCTGAAAGTATGCTTAAAATGAAACATTGTCTGTATTTGTCACAAATACTATGTATGTATTGTGAGACTACTACAGGTAGAACTTTACTAAGACACTTAGGTAGTGTAAACTGAAACTGTAGTGAGCTTATTACTCGCGATAACTGACTCTGAAACATTGATACTATTTTGCATAAAATATCTGCTAATAATTATCGGAACTGTAAATTGATGTGCATAAAATTTCTTAATACAGATTAATTCGATAAGTACAATGAGTACACGTGGTACTCGTGGACAGGGTACTAGAGGCCGAGGTAGAGGTTGTAGAGGGATTCGAGCTAAGTCATTCGTATCTGATATGATCCCTAATCTGAACATTAGCAAGACGTCGGTGTCACCTGTTACTGAGACGGGTGTTGAGTCTCAAGACCGTGCAGCTAGGGACGACAAACTGTCTCAGGACATGCCGTGAATTTTAGATAGGGTCGCTAGAGCTAATGTTGGATCTGGAGGTTATGGGTCGGTTACAGAACGACTCCGGTCGAATAGGGCTAAGATATTTAGGGGCATCGCTGGAGTTGCTCCGAGTGTGGCCGAGTATTGGATGGAGGCTACAGAGCGCATAATGGATGATTTGGATTTTTCTGATGAGTAGAAGCTCAAAGGGGCTGTGTCTTTGCTTCACGATGAGGCATACCAGTGGTGCTTGACCGTTAAGGAGGGTACCCAGCCTGATAGGTTGACTTGGGATTTGTTTAAGACCGTCTATCAGAATAAGTATGTGGCAGCTAGCTACACCGACGCTAGGCGACGTGAGTTTCTGAATCTCACTCAGGGAGACCGTTCAGTGGCCGAGTATGAGGCTGAATTTTTTAGGCTGAGTCACTATGCGAGGGGCATGGTGATGAATGAGTATGAGCGCTGTATTCGATTTGAGAATGGTCTTTATGATAGTCTACGAGTTCTGATAGCTCCTCAGAGGTTAGTCTTGGTTGAGAAGGCCAAGATAGCTGATGAGGTGAAGCGCTCTGAGCGCCAAAACAGTGAGCAAGGGAAAGTTAAGAGGGATTCTGAGTCTACTGGTTCTAGTATGAGGCCTAAGAAAAAGGCCAGGGCTGACGGGTCCGTTAGAGTTGGGCCTAAGGTTGCACCTGCTGGGGTGACGATCTGTCAGCTATGTAATAGACGCCATCCAGGCGAGTGTTGGAGATCTACTAGCGCTTGTTTGAAGCGTGGATCGATTGAGCATCGAGTTAAGGATTGTCCACTGAGGGGTAATCAGGTGCAAGCTCCGGTCGTTGAGACTGCACAGTCGCCGAGAGGAGTACAACAGCGACCTAGGGGTCGAGGACAGGCTAGGGGTGGTAACGGTATGGGTCGAGGTCAGAGAGCACCTGGCAGGGATGTTGGACCGACTGAGGCGAGACAGCCTGCACTTGTCTATACTGCACGTTGCCGTGGGGATGGAGATGCTCCAGATGTCATCACGGGTACGTTTTTTAATTCTTAATGTACCCTATGTTACACTGATAGACATAAGCTCTCCACATTCTTATGTTGCATGTCCTGTGTCTGAGACCTTGGGGATTTCGTATGAGAGCACTTCTAGTGAGATTTCTGTGGTGAGTCCGTTGGGTCAGTCCATTAAGGTCAGTGAACTGTTCAGGGACATTTCGTTGGAAGTCCAAGGGACAATATTTTTGGTTGATCTAATGGAACTTCTGTTTGGGGAGTTTGACCTTATTCTAGGTATGGACTGGCTGGTGAAGCATCGTGTAAGTCTAGATTGTGTCGAAAAGAGGGTGGTCCTGAGGACTGAAGAGGATAATAAGATAGTCATGATTGGGGAATGACGGAATTATCTGAGTAATGTGATATCTGCGATGGTAGCAGAGAAGTTGGTGAGGAAAGGAAATGAGACGTTTTTAGCCTACACCAGTGCTTCTGATTCTGTAGGCTTATCGGTTAAGAACATCCGTGCTGTGAAGGATTTTCTAGGTGTTTTTCCATAGGAACTAGTAGGATTGCCTCCGGGCCGTGAGGTAGAATTCGAGATTGAGTTGATTCCTGTATAGCTCCAGTGTCTATCGCCCCTTATCGAATGGCACCAAAAGAGTTGACAGAACTTAAGGCTCAGATTCAGAAGCTGTTGGATCGTAGGTTTATTCGTCTTAGTGTGTCTCCATGGGTTTCTGATTCTGTAGGCTTATCGGTCAATGACATCCGTGCTGTGAAGGATTTTCCAAATGTTTTTCCAGAGGAACTACCAGGATTACCTCCGGGACATGAGGTAAAATTTAGGATTGAGTTGATTCCTGGTACAGGTCCGGTGTCTATCGCCCCTTATCGAATGGCACCAAAGGAGTTGACGGAACTTAAGGCTCAGATTCAGGAGCCGTTGGATCATGGGTTTATTCGTTCTAATGTGTCTCTATGGAGAGCATCGGTTCTGTTTGTGAAGAAGAAGAACGGTACGATGAGCATGTGTATCGATTATTTTCAGTTGAATAAGTTGACGATTAAGAATAAATACCCACTTCCGAGGATAGACGATTTATTCGATCAGTTCAAAGGAGCTTTAGTGTTTTCTAAAATTGATCTGTGCTCAGGTTAACATCAGTTAAGAGTAAAGGAGGCTGATGTGCATAAGACGATATTTAGAACTCAGTATGGCCATTACGAGTTCCTAGTTATGCCATTTGGGTTGACTAATACACCAACAGCATTCATAGACTTGATGAACCGTGTGTTCTAGCCCTACTTAGACCATTTCATGGTGGTGTTCATCGACAACATTTTGGTGTATTCTAAGTCTGAGGACGAGCACGACGAGCATTTAAGAGTGGTTCTGTAGATTCTTTGGGAGAAACAGCTATATGCGAAGTTTAGTAAGTGTGAATTCTGGCTTAGAAAAGTGACATTTTTGGGGCATGTAGTTTCTATAGAAGGGATTAGAGTGGATCCTCGAAAGGTTGAAGCTGTGTTGGGTTGGAAACAGCCGAAAAGTGTGTCGGAGGTTCGCAGTTTTCTGAGTTTGGTAGGTTATTACCGACATTTCGTAGAAGGGTTCACGTTGATCGCAGCATCGTTGACTAAGTTACTGTGTAAGGGGGTTCCCTTTGTTTGGAAGGACGCTCAGCAGGAGAGCTTTGAGAAGCTCAAGGTAGTCTTGACTCAGGCTCCAGTTCTGATGCAACCTGAGTCTGAAAAGGATTTCGTGGTTTACAATGATGTGTCACATGTAGGTTTGGGTTGTATCTTGATGCAAAATGGTAAAGTGGTCACGTATGCATCTCGTCAGCTCAAGACTCACAAGGCTAATTATTCGACACATGATTTGAGTTGACAGCGATGGTTTTTGCTCTTAAGATCTGGAGGCATTACTTGTACGGCGAGAAGTTTATCATCTACACTGATCACAAGAGCCTCAAGTATCTCCTCACTCAGAAGAAGTTAAATCTTAGGCAGCGTCGATAGGTAGAGCTACTTAAGGATTATGACTGCAGCGCTGAGTATCATCTTGTTAAAGCCAATGTGGTGGTAGATGAGTTAAGTCGTAGGGTGATAACCGATTTGAGAGCGATGTTTGCTCGACTGAATCTTTATGATGATGGGAGTCTTCTAGCTGAGTTGCAGGTTAAGCCGACGTGGTTGGATCGAATTAAGGATAAGCAGTTGGGGGATAAGTCTCTTGAGTTGCGATTCCATCAGGTTGAGGCTGGTTCTACCATTGATTTTAGGATTGACAGTAATGGGGTGTTGTACTTTCGAGATAGGATTTGTGTACATAATGATGAGAATTTGAGGTTGTCGAGTTTGAAGAAGGCGCATAGTGGCCCTTACGCTATGCATCCTGGTGGTAACAAAATGTATAGGGATTTTCGAGAGTTGTACTAGTGGCCAGGGTTTAAACGTGAGGTGACGGACTTTGTTGCTCGTTGTTTGACTTGCCAGCAGGCTAAGGCTAAACATCAGTTACCTTCAGGTTTGCTTCAGCCAGTAAGGATACCAATGTGGAAATGGGAGCGAGTAACGATGGACTTCAATAGTGGGTTGCCCCTAACACCCACTAAGAAGGACTCTGTTTGGGTCGTTGTGGATTGGTTGACCAAGTCTGCATATTTCATCCCTGTTAGGACAGACTTCTCTTTTCAAAAATTGGCCAAGCTATACATTTCTGAGATAGTGAGACTGCATGGGTACCTCTCTCGATCATTTCTGATAGGGATCCTCGTTTCACGTCTCGATTTTGGGGAAAGCTTCATGAGGCTTTGGGTTCTCATCTTGACTTCAGTACTGCTTTTCATCCTTAGACAGATGGACAGTCGGAGAGGGTGATTCAGATATTGGAGGAAATGTTGAGGGGTTGTGTAATAGATTTCTGAGGCAGTTGGGAGGAGTTCTTTCCTTTAGCTGAGTTCGCTTACAACAACAGTTATCAGTCTAGTATATAGATGGCGCCATATGAGGTACTTTATGGTCATAAGTGTCGCGTTCCTTTGTGCTGGACTAAGTTGGGTGAGCAGCGTGTTCTGGGTCCAGAGTTGGTTTTAGAGACTGAGGAAAAGGTCCATTTGATTCGTGACCGACTGAAAGCGGGTTCTGATATATAGAAGTCCTATGCGGATTTGAAAAGAAAGGACATCGAATATTCTATGGGAGACATGGTTTTTCTTAAGGTCTCACCAAAGAAGAAGGTTATAAGATTTGGTTGTAAGGGTGGTGAGTCCTTGATTTATTAGGTTGTACCAATATGGAAATGGGAGCGAGTAACGATGGACTTCATTAGTGGGTTGCCCCTAACACCCACTAAGAAAGACTCTGTTTGGGTCGTTGTGGATCGGTTGGCCAAGTCGCATATTTCATCCTGTTAGGATAGACTTCTCTCTTCAAAATTGGCCAAGCTATACATTTACGAGATAGTGAGACCGCATGGGGAATTTTTGTCTCGATCATTTCTGATAGGGATCCTCGTTTCACGTCTCAATTTTGGGGAAAGCTTCATGAGGCTTTGGGTTCTCATCTTGACTTCAGTACTGCTTTTCATCCCTAGACAGATGGACAGTCGGAGAGGGTGATTCAGATATTAGAGGAAATGTTGAGGGGTTGCGTAATAGATTTTTGAGGCAGTTGGGAGGAGTTCTTTCCTTTAGCTGAGTTCGCTTACAACAACAGTTATCAGTCTAGTATATAGATGGCGCCATATGAGGTACTTTATGGTCATAAGTGTCGCATTCCTTTGTGCTGGACTAAGTTGGGTGAGCAGCGTGTTCTGGGTCCAGAGTTGGTTTTAGAGACTGAGGAAAAGGTCCATTTGATTCGTGACCGACTGAAAGCGGGTTCTGATATATAGAAGTCCTATGCGGATTTGAAAAGAAAGGACATCGAATATTCTGTGGGAGACATGGTTTTTCTTAAGGTCTCACCAAAGAAGAAGGTTATAAGATTTGGTTGTAAGGGTAAGCTGAGTCCTTGATTTATTAGGCTGTACCAATATGGAAATGGGAGCGAGTAACGATGGACTTCATTAGTGGGTTGCCCCTAACACCCACTAAGAAAGACTCTGTTTGGGTCGTTGTGGATCGGTTGGCCAAGTCTGCATATTTCATCCCTATTAGGATAGACTTCTCTCTTCAAAAATTGGCCAAGCTATACATTTCTGAGATAGTGAGACTGCATGGGGTACCTGTCTCGATCATTTCTGATAGGGATCCTCGTTTCACGTCTCAATTTTGGGGAAAGCTTCATGAGGCTTTGGGTTCTCATCTTGACTTCAGTACTGCTTTTCATCCTTAGACAGATGGACAGTCGGAGAGGGTGATTCAGATATTAGAGGAAATGTTGAGGGGTTGCGTAATAGATTTTTGAGGCAGTTGGGAGGAGTTCTTTCCTTTAGCTGAGTTCGCTTACAATAACAGTTATCAGTCTAGTATATAGATGGCGCCATATGAGGCACTTTATGGTTATAAGTGTCGCACTCTTTTGTGCTGGACTAAGTTGGGTGAGCAGCGTGTTCTGGGTCCAGAATTGGTTTTAGAGACTGAGGAAAAGGTCCATTTGATTCGTGACCGACTGAAAGCGGCTTCTAATAGATAGAAGTCCTACGCGGATTTGAAAAGAAAGGACATCAAGCATTCTGTGGGAGACATGGTTTTTCTTAAGGTCTTGCCAAAGAAAAAGGTTCTGAAATTTGGTCGTAAGGGTAAGCTGAGTCCTCAATTTATTGGGCCGTACCAGATTCTGAAGCGAGTGGGGCTAGTCGCATATCAGTTGGAGCTACCTCCAGAGTTTGATCGTATTCATGATGTATTCCACGTATCGATGTTGAGATGGTATCATTATGATCGTACTCACATTGTGCTTGTGGAAGAGATTGAGGTTAGATAAGATCTGACATTCGAGGAGAAGCCGGTTCAGATATTGGATCGTGACGTTAGGGTACTGTGTAGGAAGTCTATTCCCTTAGTGAAGGTGTTGTAGCGGAATTATAGCACTGAGGAGGCTACTTGGGAGCCAGAGGATTCGATGCATCAGCAATATCCTCACCTTTTCTGATCAGGTAAAATTCAAGGACGAATTTTCTTTAAGGGGGTAGAGTTGTAACACAAATTTTTTATTTTTGGTTTTTGTAATTTTGAGGCTTGGAAGTGTCTGAATGTGTGATTCGTGTTATTTTGGCTTAAGTGTATGTTGGGTTAAGTAATTATGAGCTCTGGGATGTGTTTTGGAGGTCCTAAGTTCAGGCTGTAACTTGGGCTAAATTTGGGTTTTTAATTGAATTAAGCCTAACTTGAGGTTAGTGGGCTTATAAAGAATTGTTGGTAAAAATTTAATAGAATGGGCCTACTGGTCTAGTGGTTAAGTGACAAGGGATTAGGCTTAGGGTTAGGGGTTCAATTCCTTGCAGTGGCTTTAGGATTATTTTTGCTGCAAGTTTCAGTAAACGTTAGGCTTCATTAAAATTCCGAGTTGTGGGCTTTAAGGGAAAAACCTAGGGTTATCTTTTTGTTCCTCCTTTTTGGCAAAATAGTTTTTACTTGTCGTTTTCTTCTTTCCCCAAAAATTCCCTTTACTGTCAAAATTTCCTACTCTCTTTCTCCTCTCTATTCATTTTTCTTTCCCTTTCGTTTGGCTTGGTGCTTTGCTAGTAGATTTCGTCGATTTGGTAAGTATCACTTTATGTAAGTTAAGTATTTTCTGTTGGAGATTGTTATGATAGGTTTTGGTTGCTGTTTAGGGGTGATTTAAGGATCTGTGGATCATTAATCGAGGTTCTAAACAGTAAGGAAACACCGTTCTTCGTCGAAGGTAAGTAGATCTCATGTTTTGAGTTTTATCCAATCTTAGGTAAATCGATTTAAGTGACTGATGTGGGCTTGGTTTTGTCAATCTTAGGCTTTGGAGTGCTCGTGGTTGGTTTTGCAGTAGAAACAAACCAGGTGTGTACTCCGACTGCACAGAAAACGAGTTTTGACGAAAGTCGAAAAACCAGTTTGTTGACACCACACGGTGTACGGTCTGCCCGTGTGGTAGCTTGCGTCGTGAGACACAGGCGTGTGATAGACGAGTTAGGGCTGTCTTGGCGTGCGACACGGCAAAAGCAGAACTAAAGGCGTGTGAGGTTTGGCAAGGGCGTAATGCGAGGCACGAGCTCAACCATTTGGCCCGTGTAGGCCGCACGGGCGTGGGTTTTGGGCCAGGCCGTGTGATCCACACGGGCAAGGCTAATTTGAGCCGTGTGGGCTACACGGGCAAGGCACATGGGCGTGTGAGCTCAATTTTTCCTAAAATGTTCTATAATGTTGCGCGGGTCGCCTAAGTCGACTATGACCTGCCTGTAGGGACGGTATGCTCTATTTTGACCCCATACTATGATTGATTACTGTGTTGTATGTAAAGCATGTTACAATAAGCATGTATATCTGCGTGATTTCATATATCTGTTCAACTATGATATGATCTGATTTCTGCATATAAGCATGCTACTATATTTATAATGCATCGCATTGGATTAGGTTGTTGTGAAGAAAAGGAAGTCTAAGAGGCGATTAGCCTATTATCGGGCAGCTATGCTGCATATATCTGTTATGTACTGTTTTACAGTACCACTTGGTGTGTAGGGCTAGATGGGTCGATTTTATCCCCATACTTGGTGTGTAGGGTTGGGTGGGTCGATTTTATCCCCACATGGTGTGTTGGGTTAGACGGAGATGGTGTGCAGGGTTGGTGGGCATGATTTCTGTTCTCTGATATATGATCTGATCTGCATGCGATATCTGTATGGCTAAGGCCGAGTATCTGTATTCTGTTACCTGTTTGTATGCATGTTGTTTGTGGGGATGTACACACTGAGTTTGCGAAAACTCACCCCTTTATTTATTTTATGTCAGGTAATCCTCAGCAGTAGATGGATCGGTGTGGCGGAGGGTCGATGGTGACCACTGTTGGACATTTAAGGATTTTTGAGTAACATTCTATTTTGTCTGCTTTATTCTAAATATTTATTTTTGGGATTAAAATGTCTTGAACTTGAACTATTTTTTTAAGTTTATTTCAGGATTTTAAACTATTAAGCTATTGATTAATGATTTAATGGTATTTTAGCTTCCACGATAATGAAATGTGTTCACCTAATAATCTAATTGGAGATTTTACGACTGAAGTAACGATAATGAACTGAACGATTTTTAACTTGCTAAGATTTCCTAAAAACACTCTCATGTGACGCCGCCAGATTTGGCCATAACGTCTAGGCCGGGTTTGGGGTGTTACAAGTTTAATGGGATTAGTGGCTATATCAACATATGTTAAAAAGAGTTCAATTTTGGGAATAATCCAAAGCGTTTTCAAAGAAAATGCACAATGTGGACCAACCATTGGTAAAGAATGACCAGTTTAGAGTATTCCTAAATGGTTAACGCTTATGTTCAACAATGCTGATGCATTCATTTCCTTACCTAGAAGTTTTGGTACATTTGAGGAAATATTTTGCAGAGCCTCTTGGTCATCTTTCTTCAAATATAAAAACCTCATTGGTTTACTTAATGGTTGTTATAACAATTTGCTCTCATTTTTAGATAATGTTTTGGAAAGTGGATTTGTGTTTTTAGGGGTGAGGAATTTCTTGATTGCTATTGCAACTGGTGATGAACTATTTGTTAAGCTTCAAGTTTTTTAATACCATCCAGATCTAATCACTCAATAGTTTGTTGAATCAAGAAAAAGGAAATTATATTCTGATAAGCAAGAATTGGATTTAACTTTGTCTTTGTGACATTATTCCAAATTTTGGGTTTAACTTATATTTCTATTTCTATATATATATATATATATATATATATATATATATATATATATATATATTTAGATTGTTATGTTTGAGTTATAGCAATCTTGACCAGCTATCACGAGTGATATCCTCTAAACTTCACTCTTGATTTTGACATTGAGGACAATGATTTAATTTGGCAAGGGTAGGGGATAATTTTGTGAAAATTTTAAGTTTGCTTCAAAAAAAATCACTAGGGGTTGTTATTGTAAACAAGGTGACAGAGTATGGAAAATAATCTTGAGACTGCACATTATTAGAATGTCTACCCTTATTTTATTTTATTTAGTAAAATGCAAGTAAGGAGTGAATAGTATTCTTGAATTGTATCATTTTATGTTAAAATGGAGGATAAGGAGTAATCTTGACACCCATTTTTCATTTTTTTTCTTCCCTCTCTCTCTTTAAAAAAAATCCTTTGTCAGTTTTGTTTATGTGTGATGTCAGTAAATATTTTGCATGATCATATAAGATACCTAGTATTTTTTAGATTTTGACATGCTTGCAAAGTACTAAAGTATGTAAGCTTGAATAATTGATGATTATCAAAAGATTAACTGTTAACCTATTATAGAATGTGTTTCATGGGTTTTGTGTAATTAGGTTTTATTAGGACTTTCGATTTTTCCTCTTTAAACTTCCTTTGACAATATCTTCTTTTGAATTTTTCTTTGATACATTACCTGTCTTAGATGATATGCATGACTTGTAATGGGTTGTAAGTAATATATTAATCATGATCTTAAAATCTATTGGTTTATTACCCTTAAATATGATGAGTAGTTCCAAATGCATGATAAGGAAAAACCTAGGCAATTTCTTTGGATAGTTTGAGCCTTTTGAGCCAACCCTTGCATAATTTTTCTTAATACCTAACTTTGAGCCTTTTAAGATTTTTTTCCCTCATTTAATGTTATTATCTTAGCATATAAAGCCTTAATTGCTAAATCACAATCCTTTTGTCTACCTGAACTATTTAGTGCTTACTGGACATATTCCTTCAGCTTAAGTATAAATGGGATAAGTTGAAATATTAAGTTGGATACTTTAGCTCGAGAGAATGAATAAAGCATGACTTCACTATCCTTTGTATATACATCATGAAATTTTTTCAAAGAAGTCAAAAGAAACGCTTTTTTTTTTTTACTTCTTTTATCCATGCTTTATTTGAAGGATGGAGAAATAAGGAGATATCTAAAAAAATGGAGTTAAAAGTATAATTAATGCTCATATTAGGGAAGTAGGGAATGATACTTTAAGCTTTTTTTATGATCTGTAAGTAACTCATGCTTACGATTTGAGCCTAAATTGACTTTTCATCCTACCTTAGCTCTAGCCTAATGTTACAAGCCAAAAGACCTAATGAACTTGTTATCCATATTAGAATCAAATTAAAGGAGAGGGAACTATTAATGGACTTATGAAATCCCCTTTTCGATGAAATAAAGTACACCCAAAATAGAATCCTAAAGCTCGAGACATGATCAAAACACTAAAAAGTGTCCAAAATACAAAATTTGAATCTTTGATCTTTGTTGTAACACCCCTTACCCGTGTCCAAGGTCGGGACAGGATATGAAGCATTACCAGACTTAAACATGCATAATCACATAAAATCAACCATAAAATTTTGTCCAAATCAAAAACATTCATACATATGTATAACATCCCTTAAACGGCCTTACGAGGTCCTATACACGCATCAAAGATGATTTCGGACTAAACCGAAAACTTTAAAAAACTTTTGGGAAAACTTAGAAAATTTCATCATGAAACAGGGTCACACGCCCGTTCGGCTTGGGACACGCCCGTGTCCTCAGCCCGTGTAACCCTCTGTTTATGACGTCATCACCAAATTAGGGGACAAGGCCAAAGCACAAGCCTATGTCCCAAGGCCATGTCCCTCACACGGCCGAGACACATGACCGTGTCTCAGCCCGTGTGACCAATTCAAAGTTAAAGTACAAGAAGCAAGGGACACACGGCTTAGACACACGCCCGTGTGTCTACCCGTGTGGACAAATACAAGGCTATTTTCCAAGCCATTTGCCACCCATAGTTGTACACATACCCTTATACATCTCTATAGCAATTAACATACTTAATTGAGCAATTATATATCCACAATCAAGGCTCAAGCGTGGCATCCTCACAACAACACATGCATGCACCTGACATTTCTCTTATTCAAGTCCAAACTTACCAAAACGCATATAATATATATAAAATTAGTTTACCTCTAATTTATCCATTTATATCATGATTTTCAACATGTCAACAAATCTAATTTAAATCTTCAAGCATTCATGCCTTATAACAAAATCCACGTTTTCAAAACATTGGCACATATATGTATACAAAATTTGATTTACGACCATTTAAGCCATATAAGCAAATTTGCATGGCTACCCACAACATCAATCGATTAACTATTATAGGCCAATGCATTTGGCTAACTTATAAAGACATATTCACAAAGTGACTTAGTCCCTATACATGCCATAAACTTAAGATGGTTGCATTCGTTTTTACCCAACGTGATAACTTGATAGTGTGATGACATCTCTGACAATCTCCAACCCGAGCTAGCAAAAATTAACCTATAAGAGATGGGAAAGAGAGGGGAGTAAGCTATAAAGCTTAGTAAGTTCATATGAAAATAATAAGAAATTTTATTAAAATATTTTTACCAAATTCTTACAACATGCTCTCAAGGTATCACAATTATAATTGCATATTAATCCACTATTTGATCAAATTCCAGTCAAGTTGTCTACTCAAGTCATAGACAAAATTATTTATATATGGAGTTATGGAGCTCCAATTTAAGATCTATTAATTTTCCCTGAAACTAGACTCACATATCTTCTTACCATAAAATTTTCAGAATTTTTGGTTTAGCAAATTAGTGCATTTTATTCTTCAAATTTACCCATTTTTTGCTGTTCGACAGTTCTGACCCCTTTTCGCTAAAAAATAATTATCTTCTCATACGGGATTCGAATGATGTTACCATTTATTTATTTTGAAAATAGACTCATTAAAGAATCTAATAATATAAATTATAACCCTTAATTATATTTTTACAATTTTTGATGATTTTCCCAAATCAGAATAGGGGATTCCTAAAACATTCTGACTCTGTCTCACAAAAACTAAAATATCTCATAATCTAATATTCTTTTTTCTTATACCGTTTCTTCTATAAAAAAGTAGGCTCAATAAGTTTTAATTTCATATTTTATTAAACCTCTAACTCACTTTCTATTATTTTTGGTGTATTTTTAAAGTCGGACTACTGCTGTCCAAAACTGTTTTAGTATAAAATAATGATAACAAGTCAATAACACTTTACCGATTATTCCAACCATCATGGTATAAATACATATCTTACTCATTCGTATCCTTACAAATAATGCATGATAAACTAAATTCACTTCACATGAGTTATATGTACATACCTGTACCACTCGTAATACGGTCACATACCTTCTCGTTTTGAACGTACCCTTTGTATCATTCAGAATACCAAGGGTTACTTAGAAATCTCATACATATGGTATTGTTTCAATGTCATATCCCTGATATGGTCTTACATGAAATATCATATCGACGCCATGTCCTTGACATGGTCTTATACGAAATCACATACCGAGGCCATATTCCGGATATGGTCTTATACGGAATCTTAATAACCTTATTGTTTTGACATTTATACCCTATTCATCTCTAAGATTCATTCGAGATTTCTCATTCATCGGAACTTCGTCATAATCATCATTGATAAATTTCATGGAAACAAATGTACAATTCAAGCAATATCGAAATATAAAATACATAACCTAAGGTAGTATCATTTACACATGAACTTACCTTGACACCAAGGTTATCAAAAAGGGACCTAACCATTGATTCCTCGTTTTCCCCCCCTTCTAGGTCTGAACGTCAATTTCCTCAATCTATAATGTCACATTTAGTCCAATTATTAGTCACATTATTCAATGCGGTCCAAATATTATATTTTACCAAAATTACATTTTTACCCCTAAACTTTGTCATAATTACACTTTTGTCCCTGGTCTCGTAAAATGAAATGCACTCAATTTATTTGTTACCCAAGCCTACCCGAACCATTTTCATAACTATAGCATCTCAAAATTTTCATTAAAACACACTCTTACTACGCATTTTATAACTTTCTCAAAACAGTCCTTTTGGACGTTTTCACCGAAAATTACTTAACAAAAGATGTTTATCTAACACTCAACATTCATTTTTTGCCATTATACATCAAAAAACATGCATGTAATTCATGGATAAATTTTTAGACATGAGCCCTAGCTTAAAATAATGGTAGAAATAGGTAAATCGAGTTACGGGAGCTTCAAAAATGTAAAGAACTTTGAAAACGGGGCTAGGGATCACTTACTATTGAGCTTGGAAGTTTGAACAAAACCCTATCCATGGCTTCCATGGGGATTTCGGCTGGATCAAGAAGATGGAGGCCAATTTTGGCTATTTTGGCTTTTAATTCATTTATTTACTAGATTACCTAAATGCCCCTAACTTAAAAATTGTTCATTTCACCTATCTCATGCCCATTTTTGTCCAAAAAATGTCCAATGGTCCAATTACTATATAAAGACCTCTAATTTAAAGTCCATAGCAATTTGAGACCTTTAACATCTAGAACTCACATTTTGCACTTTTTACGATTTAGTCCTTTTGACCAAATCAAGTGCCCAAACGTCAAAATTTTTAAACAAAAATTTCACGAATTCATTTCGTGAAATCGTGGACCATAAAAATACAATAAAAATAAATTTTCTTATGTCAGATTTGTGGTCCCAAAACCACTGTTCCGACTAGGCCCAAAATCGGGATGTTACATTTGCACTTTCACTCATCATCTTGGATCAACTTTAGGCTCAGTGCAATTAATCTCATGGTTCAATGTATTGACATCTTTTTCCCAAACTTGTTTTACCTGTAAATTTCAAATAGAATATTTTATTGAAACTAAATGTGTGAAAAATACTAAAAATACACAATATTTACAATACAAATAAAAAAGGTCAAATCACTAACATGAACTTAAAGTATATAAATATACTTAAGAAACCAGGCAAATATAAGTAAGATATAGTCCAAAATAATCATATGATGAGAACTCATCATGTATCATTTGGAAGGCCTTCGTGGTGTATCATTTGGAAGACCTTTGTGGCTAATTTGCAGAAAGCCTTTGTGGCATATCATCTGGAAACCTTTTTTGGCTAATTGGTGGAAAACCTTTGTGGTGTATCATCTGAAAAGCTTTTGTGGCTAATTTGTAGAAAGCCTTTGTAGTGTATCAACTGGAAAGCGTTTGTGGCTAATTTGTAGAAAGCCTTTATGGTGTGTTATCAGGAGAGTATGTAAAGTGAATCCTGTAATGATCAAATGGTGAGATTGTAAGAGTATGCCCAAAGATCAATCACGATATGGTTGTAATAACATACTTGATTTGTCATGTTTATTGATATAAGGCGTTGCCATTATTATTTCAGTTTCTTTTCTGTGTATATAAATAAACTGTTTTATAATAATGTCCTGAGAATAATATGATTATTCTTAAAAGATCCTTAGTCAAGTATTATTGTTGGCTAGGACAACAATAATGCATTAAGACTAACATGTAGTTGATTGATGATAAAGAGTTGTCATTGATATGGAGTGTCAAAATCAATGCATGAATATGTGTGTTAGTGAACAACATATTGGACTGACCTGCTATGAGTATGTTTCTTGGAATATTATGTAATTGTCACAACATTACTCATAGTGATTAATATGTATATGATCCTCATACTTGAGATCATCATTATCCCAACATCGTGAGTTGTATATTTTGATATAGTCAAACGAACATAAATGAATCTGGTTGTTCTATAAAGACTAATGTTGGATATACCACAATCTATGTAGAGGGATATGGTTGATCAATATAGGATAAGCCCCTCCTACACAATGGGAGTAATATCTTAGGCCACTTGATTGAGTGAGACTAGAAATGCATGGCCATGCTCAAATAAGTTGATATGAGATGTCATGCTTATTTGTGTATCATAGTTCACTTAAGGTATCAAGAAACATGGGATGGACTATGCAAGTGTGACTATTCCATGACTTGTGTCCATTCCAAAGATATAGGACTTAAGGATTAATGCATGAAAGGTTAATCACAAAAGGTTATGTCGAATCATGACTTCTCGTAACTTAGGTAGCAATGATGCATTTCTAGATGTCACTCATTGTTTGTAACATTAGAATCGTTCTAATATTACTGCTAACGTTACAAGAACCTATAGGGTCACACCCTATGGTTGAAATGAACGGAGTAAAACATAGTTGGTATTGTATTCTGATTGTCAGATGAATTAAATTAATTATAGAATTAATTTAATTGGGCAATCAAATTGTTGAACATACTATACGTGCAAGGATGTTGTACACATAATCAGAACATAATTTCATTAGTATATGAATTTGGTTCGTATATAAGTTTAAATAATTATAGTTTATCGAAATCTTTATTATAATTAATGTAATTATAATTTTCGGTTAAACATTATTATATTTAATTTAATGATGACTATTATGTTCAAATTAATTTTAATGAATTAATATTCATTAAAAAGAAATACCAATTAAAAGGGTGTTATATATGGAAAGGGTAAAAACCCTAAAGAGATAATATATAAATAAGCCCGAAACTATGTAAAAGGGTCTAGCAGCCGTCAAGCATAAAAATCACTGAAATAGTTTCTGAGATTTTTCTACCGTTCATTGTCAACTGGGTGGACTACGTAGAGGCCGACATCGAAAAGGTTGCGGCTTGGTTCGATAGTGGTTCAGGATTCCCGTTGCCTAGGTGTCGCTGTCTACTCAGATTGAAGTTTCGGTAATTTTGAAACCTTTTATCACCCTGATACGTTCCTTACACATGGATCCATGGTTTGGATCGCCAGAATGTTTTTAATTATTTTATTTTTCCACTGCGCCTTGGAGGCACCGGCATTCCAACAGAGATGTTACTGAGATGTAGGTATGCTTGTAAGGCATTTTTTGATAGAATACACGACAATGTAACCAACTGAGGCATCCGCCTTAGTGAACTACCATGACAGGTAACCTTATGTATTAGAATATAGAGTAGTGAAGGTACCCGCCAAATGTGGGATTATCTTGGGTCCTATAAAAGAATTTGTCAAGTGTAGTATCCGATAGGTATCGTTATGAAAAGCGTATCTAACTACGAACTACAAAGAAATTGGGAAATGAGATTCAAAATGTGATGTAAAGTCTGAGATCCACCAGTCGAGTAAAATGAATATAAGACGGTTAAATGCAGAGATTGACTTACGTTTATCTGCCAACCAAGAATTTGTAAAGTATCTGCCAATGTCTAAGTGGGAACCTAAACTCTTAAATCGAAAGATTCTATTACTCCATAAAAAGGTAATAATTAGTGAGACCCACTAAGTTCCTTTGAATTTATATATGTCTTTTGGTGTACAGGTCTGTGAATTGAACTAGTGTGCCAGGAGGAGACCAAGCGAGGGAAGCGCCATGGTGGCAGACTGAGGGCAATATTCTGCATATATAAGGACATGTATAAAAATATGTTTTCCAAATGAAAAATAGTAATACACGCCATGAATATGTCTGCTTTATCAAACAATTTGTCGTAAGGTTTTATTTTACCTTTGAAAGTTCGTGACAAATGATAAATGTATTATTCAAACCTGTTTTCTTATAAATGATTTTAAGTAAATAAGAGGTATATTCAGTATAGTTTTTTGCAAATTGAGAAATTTAATTACGTATGTAAGTATTGTGACATATTATATTCAAATCCGGTAAATCGGGTTGGAGAAAAGGTGTTACAACTCATCTCCAAATTATCCCCTTGAAAACTTGGGCAATAAACACTCAATGTTTGCAATTAAGTTTGCACTTACTTTAAAAAATTGTGACAACCCGTTTTTCAATAATGTCAGAAACAGCGGTTTCAAGGCCACTAAATCGGATGAGTAAGTTCGTAAATATTATTATTTAATATTTACGAGTCAAAGTGATTTTTTAAAAAGGTTTTTGATTTGATAATTTATGTTATATAAGTGATTTTTTAAGTTCAAGTGGTTTTAGAAAATGAGGTATCAAGACCTTGTTTTTATAAACAGAGCTGTAAATATTTTTATAAACATTTACGGAGTGTTATTAAGGTGGTATTAAAGTTTCGCTGAAAAATTTTAATTTTTCAGTAGTTAATTAATTAAAAAGACCAAATTGAAAAAAAAAGTGTATTCCCGGGACTCCGTTCGCGTAAATCAGACTCATAAATATTTATTAGCTAGTTGTGTAGTTAATTAAATTTTGGTTAAGTGAATTTGCATAAATTAAAAGTAATTAGATATAAGGACTAAATTGCATATAGGGTGGAATTTGAATTACAGATTCTTTAAGTGGGACGGTTAGTGATATATATTATATGCAAATTTAATTTATATATTATATTATAATATGAAATCTTAATTGTTAAGTATATATATTATATAAATATAAAACAAATAAGTATTAAAAGAAAAAGAAATAAAGAAAGATAAGGCCAAACCAAAATTAGAAAGAAAAGAAAGAAAGAAAAAGAGAAAGAAGGAAAGAAGCAGATGCACGGCCTAAGGGCTTAAAAAATTTTCAAGTTCAATTGGTTAGTCAATTTAGTCTTTTTTCTTGTAATTTGTATGTTTTTGGAATCCCGGTGTTAAGTATTACTTGAACCATGTCAAAATTTTAGCAATTATTAAGTTTTTAAGTGTTGTTAATGTTGAATAATTTTAGTTTTAGGGATTAAATTGATAGTTTTTTAAGCTAGAAGTGAAAAAGGATTAAATTGCAGAATAAATTGTAAATTTTGAGTAATAGGGACTAAATTGTGAAAATTAAAAATTTAGGGGTTTAAGTGAAAATATAGAATTAAAGTTAGTTTAAAGTGGAATTTGTATAAAAATACAGAATTAAATGTGAAGAATAAAAATTAGTCTCGATTTTGGGACTAAATTGAAATTTAGGCAAATATTAAGTAAAAATAGAAATATTCAATATGAAATTGAATTGTGTTATATTGATGAATTTTAATTGTTTTAATTCCATAGCTAACGTCGTATCGAATCCTCGACTAAAAAGGGGAAAGATAAAGTCGACGTAGAATAGCTCGGAATTCTTTGTTTGTATTTCTATAATTTGAATTTAGTTGTTTATTGTTGTAATTCAATTTAATACATATGGTAAGTGTTGAGGTGAGTATTTGACATTTTGACAATTGAGTGAAATGAATAAATGTGTTAATGTGAAAGTTGGATATTGATTGTTATAGATTGAATTGAATTAATGTGTATATGTGATTATATGAAAACTTAATATTGGATATTGGTTGCAAATGAAATGTGAAATTAAACCATATTAATTGTATTTGTAACACTCCCTAATTCCGAACCGTCACCGGAACAGGGTTACGAGCATTACTGGACATATCAGACAACTTACGAATAATTCACAAATAAAATAACATTCATAGTATAATTTAATAACTAAGTCCCTATAATGAACTCTCGAAGTCTAAAACATGTATTAAAAGTGAAACGGGACTCGTTCAAGTACTCCGAAAATTTTTTTTTATATAAATTTCGACAGTATTTCTGCTTATTTTTACATAAAACCCCCTGCAGTTAAAGCCGTATACATTTCAAACATAATCAATTCAACCAACTCATTTCACATACTCATTTTCTATTCTAAATACCTTCTAATCAAACTCAATCAATATAATGTCAATTTAAATATATCAATGTACTAATTAAATTGAAATGGATAAACTTCTTTCATTATAATTCTTTGACTTGTAATACTAACATTTTTAACCATTTATATTCAAAACATAATAACCTTTATACACATCCTACATGCCACATTACCAAAAGAAAATATGTATCACCAAAAGTTTGCTGAAGTCGGGTCTGGCTTTGGATGCTG
Source organism: Gossypium arboreum (assembly GCF_025698485.1). Lineage (NCBI taxonomy): Eukaryota > Viridiplantae > Streptophyta > Magnoliopsida > Malvales > Malvaceae > Gossypium > Gossypium arboreum. The sequence goes on from NC_069081.1 coordinate 13,654,836, forward strand.
GTTCAGTACTTGACTTCTACAACTTGCACACAAAAAAAATCGTACGCTGAATATGCATATACTCAGTGGTATCACTATAATTCAATTTATAATTAAATACATTAAATCACACACATACTTTTACGTTACAACTATTATCACTTAATGAACAATTCAATCTTTTTATGTTATCATTATATATATATGATTCTTATTTCTTTATTTCAGTTCTCACCTTTCACATATGACATATCATTCAAATTTAGTTTTATCAGTAAATTTATTTCATTTGTACCTATTAACTTGATTCGGACTCGACGGATACACAGATTCCCACCAACACACTAGTACGGCACATTATGCCTTAAAGGTACACAGATATCAAACGATGAATCAAGTGATAGCGATGCGAGAATGAAGAATGATATTCAACACACAAAATGCTAAATTTGTAACAGTAACGATAACAGTATTCACACACAAAGTGTCGAATCAATAATGATAATGAAAGCTATCGTGATAAGATGATGAGTCGGCACATAAGTGCCTAATCAGTAAGCCGGCAAAAACCCGTACTCTTCCATATCCTATGGCATGTCAACTATATCCAACTAACCCGACTAATTAATAGGGTATTTAATTCACTTTTCAGTACAATTTCCATCTCATTCCAGTATCAAATATAGTTTATTATTTCAAATAGTTTCACAGTATTGCAATAATTAATTACTTCAGTAATTTCATAGTTCAATGCAGTACACATAACAGTTCAATTCAGTACTCAAAACAATATTCAGTATTCCATAATTCAATTCAGTATCAGTCTCAATTTCAGGACCCAATCATAAATTTATCATTTTACTAAACAATTACCTTAAAATACTTACCACACATAATTAGTAAATTAAACATATAATAATGATAAAGTTTGAATTATAGTGATACAAACAAGAATTCTCTCTGGATTTAATCCTCAACGATCTTTTCTTTTCCTTTTTGGGCTAATGCTTCAGGCTTGATATTAGCTACGAACAATTAAAATAATTTCACAATCATTAACACAACACAATTTAATTGCTGAAATTTTTATCTAACTTTTACTTTAATTCCAATTTAATCCTAACCAAACCTATATATTTTTCTTTCTCAATTTATACCTTTTTGCTACTCAATTTCTTGCCAAACTCACATTTAACTATCTAATTTTTATCATATTTTCATAATTTTGAACTTATTTCAATTTAATTCCTAAAACTCAAAACTTATAGCTTAGTTTACAATTCAATACTTTATTCAATTCCAATCAAAATTTCTATCAAATAAACCCTCAATTCCATCATTTGTTCAACATAAACCTTACTAAAAAATCTATTAACTTTCAAAATTTCAACTTAAATCCAAGAGTATTTCACTCTAGGATTCCAAAAACATCAAATTTATAAGAAAAGGACTTGATTAAACTTACCAATTAAACTTCAAGCTTTAAAACCTAATTTTCCCTTTCTTCTTCTTTCCTTTTTCTTTCATGCCCTGTTTCGAAATGGCCTCTATTACTTTTAGCTTTGTTTTCTTTTGTTTTATGTTTTCTTTTCTTTTATTTCATTTACTTTATTTTATATTTAAGTTAATTAATAATTATAAAATATCTATTTTAATAACAAATATAATTAATACATTTGTACCATATCATAACCTTACATTTGTCTTAATCTAACTAATTTATCAAATAAAAAATCTTATAATATAATAATTTAATTAATAAATATCTTTTACTTAAAATTTAAGAAAATTATATTACAAATTTACAAATACATATATTACACATGTATTTTATCATATCCATACAATTGGCATATTTTGATTTATTTAATAATATAATATCATTATAATTTAATTATCATAAATTTATATAATATAAATTATATTTAAATATCATTAATTATATAATTAAAAAATAAAATCTTAGATTTTATTCCCTTTATGCCGCCTCAACTATGCTAAATGGCTTAATTGCCATTTTAGCCCTTTTTACTTTCTTTTAATCTATAATTAGACTTTCACTCTTTATTCAATTTGATTCTTTTTCCTAATTACTTTAAATTAAGCTAAAGTCACTAAATAAAAATCTAATTAAACACACTATTAGACTCATAATTACTCCTAATAATTATTTATTAACTTGTTTACTAAATCGGAGGCCCGATAACACACTTTTTCGATGCCCACGAATTTTGGGTCGTTACAGTATTGAACTGAGTCGGATGTAAATGACATGCCATAGGATAAGAAGAGTTCTGGGCCAATTTACTTCGGTTTAACCGATGAGGCACTGGGTGCCAAACTGATGTGTTGGTTGGATCTGTGTATCTGTCCGAATCCAAGTCGTGTTAACAGGGGAAAATAAATAATAAAGTTCTATAATTGATATTGATATGGCATAGTATGAGAAATGGACGTGATATAGTGAATTGAAAATAGAATGTGAAATATGTTGTAAATACATGGAATACATGAGTTATATACTCATAAATTGAATATGGAATAGATAGTGCCATTGTTTAAATGATATGTGGATCAAATTGGGAAAAGCTATTATATAGTAAGTGATGAGAATTGAGTATAGTACTTATGAATTGAGTATTAAATGGATTGTATGAATAAATGTGGTTTTAAATATCCAATCGTGCTTATAAATAATATGTGCATATTATATTATTATGTCTTTAAATATTCGGATTATAGAAATACCACTGAGATTTACTCAGCGTACAGTTTTATTTTCCGTGTGCAGGTTAGGTACTTAACTTTTTTATTGTCGATTCAGCATCCAACAACGATCCCGAACTCAAATATGGTGATGTCTATCTTTTGTGTCGGCATGTACCTAGGGTGTCTAAATAATAGTTATTTTGTGGATTGATTGTAAATGAGGTTATAAGTTTAATATTGGTTTGGTATATATATAAACATGTGCTTGTTTTTGTAGCCATATTATGGCATGATAAATTGAACCAAATTTAGATATGTGCATGTGAATTTAAGTTAGTGTTTAAGTGCTTATGAACTAGGCAAAATGGATTGAATTTGGTATGATTAAATTTTTGGATTTGAATGATGCTTTGATTGTATGTTTTGATGATATAAATGTGGTATCAATGAGGGTACATTGGTTAGGCACCTAGGATGATTGTTTTGGTATGTTTTGAACGTATTTGATTATGTTTTGAACTGGTTAAACGAATGGTTTTTGAGTTGTTTAATGCCTGAGCATGTAGAAAATGGTAAATTGGTTTTTAAGGCACCTTTTAGACCCACACAACTAGACACACGGGCGTGTCACTTGGTCGTGTGAGACACACGGCTACCACACGGGCGTGCGAGGCCATTTTAAAAGCGTACACTGTCTGGCACACGAGCGTGTGGTTTGGCCGTGTGACCCAAGTCAGAGAGTTACACGGGCACTGATTCGGGCTGACACACGGCCGTGTGTCCCTACTTCGAATGCCCACACAGCCAGGCACACGGGTGTGTGACTTGGTTGTATGAGTCACACGGCCGTATGTGTAATACCCTGAAAATTTTTACAGTAAGATATTATCCTTGATATAGTAAAATAAGGAAATAAAGTGACATAAAGGGAAATTTTGAGTTATGTCAATATTAAGAAGTATATTATGATATATTAATTCAAGAAAGGACTAAATTGTAAAAGTGAGAAAAGTTTTGTTGTACAAGAGTAAATACTTAAAATTTAAGGGGTTAAAGTGTAAATATGAAAAATTTGAAGGACCAATAGTGTAAATATTTTAAGAGTGGAATGATCTAGAAACTAAGGAAAATGGATGAATTAGGACCAAATTGAATAGGTGAAGAACTATGAGGGACTAAATTGCAATTTTACCAAAATTAAATGATGACTCAAGGATGGAATTTTAAAAGATAATAAAGGGCAAAATGGTCAATTGGAAGAGAGAGAAATCTAGAAAGTAATGATGATGTTGATGATATTTTATGATTATTTAATTAGATATATATTATTTTAATGAGATGTTTTATTATTATTTTATTATTAATTATTTAGTATAAAAGGAAGGAAAGATAAAGAATTTTCATCATCTTTCCATGCATGCAGCAAACGTTAGAAGAGAAGGAAAAGAAAGAAATTTTCTTTTCTTTACAATTTGGTCCTTCCACCAAAAATTCACCATTTCCACCTAGAAATCAAAAGAATTTCCATTGCTACTAAGAGAGAGAAATGTTAAGGAGGCCATGAGGAGTTAGAATATCAAGTTGGATTCAAGAAACAGAAGCTGGAGGAGAGAGAAAATCAAGTTAAAGATTAGTATCAATAGAACAAGGTAAGTATATCAAGATTTCAATATGTTTTTAAGTTTGTTATTATTGATAAAACATGGAAATAATGTTATAGTAGAGTTTTCTTACATAAGGTCTTATGTTCTTGATATGTTAGTGAAGAGAAAATAAGAGAAAGTGATGAGAAATGGTGTAGAAAAAGAAAATAAGGATGTTATAACATGGTAATTAATATCTTGTACTAAAACAGTATTGGACAGCAGCAGTAGACTAATTTTGAAAAATCACCATAAATTGTATAAATCGAATTAGAGATTAAAAAAATATGAAATTAAATCTCATTGAGTCTAGTTTCTCATAGAAGAAATTATGTAAGCAATAGATTTGTAAATCACGAGATATAATAAATTTTGTGAGACAACATCAGAATGATGTCAGGTTCCCCTGTTCTGACTTTGAAAAATCATAAAAAATTGGATAATAATAATTATGGGCTTAAATTTATATTTTTAGAATTTTTAATGAGTCTAGTTTCAATATAAATAAATGGGAACATCATTCGAATTCTGTACGAGAAGATAATTAATTTTTAGTGAAGAAGGGTCACAACTATCAGACAGCAGAATAAGGGTAACTTTAAAGAATAAACTGTACTTATTGACTGAACCAAAAATTCTGAAAATTTTATGGTAAGAAGATATATGAGTCTATTTTTAGGGAAAATTATCGGATCTTAATTTAGAGTTCTATAGCTCCAGATATAAATAATTTAGTGACTATGATATAGATGGACAGCTTGAATATTCATAAAAGTAAATAATAAAAATTATGGATAATGTTACTTACAAGTGTGTTATCTACATTAAGGATGTGGAATGAAGAGGAGGAGGAGGAAAAATATGTATGAATATTCATCTAGCATGGCTAATTTGCATATTTTAGGCTCAGGGACTAAATTGAATAAAAATAAAACTTTATGAGAAATTTTGTAAAAATGTCAGAAATGACCAAATTGCATGAAATGGATTATTTTATTATTTAAATTACAAAATTGAATGAAATTATTAATTTAGTTCAAGATCGGGGGAAAACATATTTTAGGGATTAAATTGAAAAGTGTTGAAATTATGGAAAATTCTGATATTTTATAGAATTCATGGACTGTTATCAATATATATATGAGAATAATAGCTAGAAATAAGGATTAAATTGCAAGAATTTTATTTTCCTGACCCTAAGGACGAAATCGTCATTAATTAAAAGTTAGGGGCAAAATGATAATTTTACCTAGAGCATTAATTAAATGCATTAGAATATGAAATGAATGAAAATGATGATCAAATTTATTTATAAACATCCGGACGAATCAAATATGAGACTTGATCGTGGAAAAGAAAAGATATCGGATTAATGAAATTATAAACACAAACAAGCAATGAGGTAAGTTTGTGTAACTTGAATTGTATTTTAAATACTTGAAATATGTGATTATGTGATGAAAATTTGATTTGAATGTTCAATTCATGATATTTGATAAAATATTGATAATACTCGATATAACTTGAAAATAAATCCCGGTTGAATGAAAGGAAAATTCGATGGATCTCTGAAAAGGAATTGACGGTAAAAAGGATCTAGCCCTGACAGGTGATCCTATCCTGATATAGCCCTCCCGAAGAATACGTGTAAATGGATTTAGCCGGACGGGTAATCCGAATTAGGGTTCAATTTAGCTCGACTGGTAATTCAGATCCAAGCTCATTAGAGTAATTGTCATTGCAGGATTTAGCTTTGGACCGGTAATCCTTTGTAAGGATGAGGTTCAGTGAGTGTGCTCTCTGATATGAAATGTGTAAGACCATGGTTGAAAGATACCATGGCACCTGATATGAAACGTGTAAGACCATGGTTGAAAGATACCATGGCAACATGACGGGAAATAAATAAGACCATGGTTGAAAGATACCATGGCAGCGTGACATGAAATGAATAAAACCATGGTTGAAAGATACCATGGCAACATGACAGAAAATGAGTAAGACCATAGTTGAAAGACACTATGGCATCATGTCAAAGATAAATAAGACCGTGGATGGGAGACGCTATGACATCTGTTGAACAATTGATATTCAAGTAATATGTATCAGATGACGAATGGTTATATGAAATAATTATAAAGATAGATAAACGAAATAAGTATAAGCACATGGAATATAATTTATGTTAAGTTTGATATAAACTATTACCGGAATAAATATACATAAAATATATGGAAATGATAGAGCATGAAAAATTGATATAATGAAATGAATGATATATGCTTATGAAGAAACGGTAAGAGCATGATATGTTTCATGACATGTACATATATGATTATCTTTGATATGTTGATACAAGGAAATTATGTAAGTTGAGACTATTATTAAACTCAAGTACGATATGTCGAGAAAATAGATATATCAATGTTGAATCTATATGAGATATGTGCAAGTATACTAACAATGCTGCTGTTTGATGCTTATACAAGTGTCAAAACTATTGATTGAATGGTAATATATTTATTTATATGATGCATTGAATCGGTAAGTATTTAAATTTTTTTAGTGATCTGTAAATGGTAGTAATGCTCTGAAACCCTGTTCTGGCAGCGGATACGGGTTAGGGGTGTTACAGTATGACCCCTGCGGCTTTGAAAATTTTTGATGTATTCAAAAAAATTCTCTGAGTTTTCGAATTAGTCCCGAGTATTTCTAATGCATATTTTGGGCCTCAATGGCTCGAATAAGGGACAATATGTATGAGTTTGATTGGTTTTTGACCTAAATATTATATGATAAGAAATGTTTGAAATTTTTTTCTGTTTGATCTATAAACTCCAATAATGCTCCGTAATCTAGTTCCGGTGATGAATATGGGTTAAGGGTGTTATAAAAATAGTTCCTCAATGAACAGATTCAAGTGCTCTCAATTAGCATTCATACATAAACTAGACAAGCCTCAAAGCATATATCAATTTCGACATGCTAACATAGAATTTAAGTGAATACAAAATAACTACTTCAAAATAGCTATTACAACGTCCACATTCAAAGTACAATCAACCAAAGATATTTTCTTCAAGATTAGCATCACGGTCTCGATCAAATCTCCTCATTCAAAGGACTTAATTGACTTACTCAAATCTAATCCAGTATTTAATAGCCAAGGGTTGGTTTCCTTAGTTGGAAAATAATATATTCAATATAACAACACATTAATAGATCCAAATATTTTCTTCATTAAATTGTCTGTAACACCCCTCACTCAGTCCAGTCTCCAGACCTAAGCTACGGGATGGTACAGTAAATAAAAGAACCAAAACAATCTTGAATCATCAATTCATCAAACAAATCATGTCTTGCATAAAAAATTCAAACTTAATTCGAGCTTATTAAAGATCTAAAATCAATTTAAAAATAAATAGGGACTAATTTAAAACATTTCAAAAAATATTAGGCAAAAATGTAAACCAGAGTCACATGGTCGTGTCACCAGGTCGTGTGATAGGTTGAGGCCGTGTAAAGCAGGGTTGCATGGTCGTGTCGCCAAGCTGTGTAACAAATTGAGGCCATGAAGACCTATATGTAAAATCCTACAAATATTTGCACGGCCATGTCGTCAGACCATATGAGAGATTGTGTAACAGCCCGTTTTTAGTCAAATCAGAAAACTGGTTTCGGGACCACAAATCTGAAGTCAGAATAATTATTTTATTATTATTCTAATGTTTACAGCATGCTTGAAAGATTGTGTGAAAGTTTCGTTTGGAAATTTTATTGTTTGATTAGTCAATTTGATAAAAAAGGACTAAATCGCGTAAAATGCAAAAGTGTTGTTCTAATAGCTAAAGGTGTCAAATAGTTATAGAACCTTAAAGTAAGGGTCCTTAAGTAGTAATTAGACCATTACAATGGTAAGTGGACAATATTGGTCATTAAATGGATGATTTAAATGGTTTTATAATAAGGTTAATATAGTAATTTTCAAATATAAGTTAAATTAATAAAACAAAAACATAAAAATGTGTTTTCATTCATCTTTCTTAACCATACATGTAACACCCCCTAACCCTTATTCGTCGCTAGAACAGGGTTACGAAGTATTACCAAACTTAACAGAACAAATACGAACAATCACATAATAATTTATCATACACATCTTAATTTAATCATAATTTCCCTTTATTGAGCCCTCGAGGCCTAAATCATGTATTGAAAACAAATCGGGACTTAAGCAGAAACTCAGAGTATTTTTTGTGAAATTTCAAAATTTTTCCTAAGTACAGGGCATACACACCCGTGTGGTCTAGGGACTTGCCCGTGTGACCCTATGACATGCCCGTACTTCAGGTCATGTCCTAATTCATGTGCTCTTTACTTACCTTACACAGCCAAGCCACATGCCCGTGTACTAGGCCATATCCCTCACACGGCTGAGACACACGCCCATGTCTCTGCCCGTGTGGTAAAACCTGAGCATTCTGTTTTGAGAAATTAAAATTGCAGGGGACACACAACCTAGCCTCACACCAATGTGTAAGCCGTGTGTCTCACACGGTCTGGCCACACGCCCGTGTGCCACACTGTGTGGACTCAAAATGAGCCTTATACATTAAGCTTACCAACCCTATAATCTTAAACCTCAAGCAACACAAAAACCAAACATTCAACCAATCCAAAACATGTTCAAATACATTTATAACATTTCTAATTAATCATCCTAAATATCTAACCAATGTATTCTTATAGGTATTTCACATATATTAACCAAATCAATTCAATTAAAACTCATTCAATAAAATTATAATTTCATACAAATTTACTACTAAACTTATCATTTGACAACTTTAACATGTTATATATATATTTAACCATTATCATATTAAAACATTATTTACAAACATTTCACAAAATAACAAACACAACATCCTAGGTACATGCCATTTGCCAAAAAGAAATGTACTTCACCACAATGAGATCGGGATTGGCTTTGGATTCTGATTCGACAATTTGACTTTAACCTAACCTGCGCACGGAAACAAAACCATACGCTGAGTATAAAACTCAATGTCTATAATCTGAATACTTATTAAACAAGAATTTATAATATTGACAAATATTTAAGCACACATAACCAAAGATCATTAAATCAAATAAACAATTCCATAAACCATCATTCATAACACTTTCAATTCTTATTAATTACTATTCAAATAGCTTTTCTCAAAATGATTCACATGTCATCTCATTATATCAATAACCACATCATGAACCTATTGGTTCATACTTTTCAATTTCATAATTCAATTCAATATCCCAATTCAATTCATGTTCAAAAATTATCCAATATCATTCATATTTCCAATTCTTTTATTTACCCCTATTGAAACACTTCGTACCTGTATTCGATGCCGGAACAGGGTATGAGGCATTATCAGACGTAAACACAAGCAAACATACATTCCGAGTTGTAAATTTGGCACCAACTTAAAACTTTTTAACAATCAATCACATCATCCCAAAAACGAGACTACGAGGCCCAAAACATGCTCTGAAAGCAGTTCGGGACTAAACCAAGAACTTTAGAAAATTTTACGACACTTAGAGAATTTTTGCTAAAACAGGGGTCACACGCTCGTGTGGCTTGGGATATGCCCTTGTGGGCAGGCCGTGTGGTCACACACGCCTGTGTCCCTAACCCGTGTAACTCTCTGTTTGTAACCCAAGAACAAATTGAAGCCACACGGCCAAGACACATACCCGTGTCCTTCAAACGGCTGAGACACACGGCCGTGTCTCATGCCCATGTGCTCGATACTGAGCATTCTATTTCGAAACAATTTAGGTACAGGGGACACACGGCCGGATCATACGCCCATGGGGCTGACCGGGTGTCACACACGGCCTAGGCACATGCCCGTGTGTCTACCCATGTGGACAAAAACAAGGCTATTTGCCAAGTCATTTTGTCACCCTCACTTGCACACATCTACACAACATCACATGACACAAATTCAATCATGTAAGATTAACCAAACCATTTACAATTATGAACATCACATACCAATATTATATCAACATTTATCACACACACAACATTTATCATGCCATAAATCATTCATGTCAATTTCACCTTCATTGGGCTTCATTTAACTACTTTTAGTTACCTTATTGTACACACAAATTTATCATCTCATCAATAAACCACATTACCAGACATTTCACATTCATGCCATAAATTACATTTCCAAACAATTCACATTCACCAAGTATACCATGATCATATTTCCAAAGACATTGACATATATATATATATATATATACACGAATGTACTTAGGCTTACAACCATGTTAGCTAAATCAGCGAATTTACATGGCCAAATATCAAAACAAGCCCTTGACCCTTACAAGCTAATACATTGGCTAAAGTTATAATGATACATATGACCAAAAGAGTAAGTCCCTATACATGCCATAAACTTAAAATACTTGAATTCATCAATACCCAAAATGATAGCTTGATAGTGTGATAAGATCTCTGGCGATCTCCAACCCGAGCTAGCTTATTAACCCTATAAGATATGGGAAAATTAGGGGGGTAAGGCTTAGTAAGTCCGTACGAAAATAATAAGCAACTCTTACCAATCTTTTATCAAATTCATCAATTTAAACACAAGATAATACAAATTGCTATGAATCTCACAGTTGTAATTTTATTTAGTCACAATGTTTGCTATATCAACTTATAAGCATAATTTAACACATCTTGACACTAGCCTAGCAACCGTAATCTCTCTTTTATAACATATTACCGCAATTAAAAAATTATTTCAAGCCTCATAGTAAACATGCACATTAATTATGAGTATTCACATTTCAAATATATATATTTTTTAACATCTTTCAATTGCTTAAAGCTCATATCTTCTCATACTTCCATAATCATTTTAATAGGCAATTATGCCAATCTTTCCTTTTTCTCACATCCAATAAATCACAATTTGTATGAATAAAACATGCTATATCATAACTCAATTTGGCCTGAAAACCAATTACACAATCATCAACCGACTTTACCATGTATTTCATACATCACAATTATAGACCAATAATCACAAAACTTTCACAAAAACATTCTCATGGAAACCATGAGGTCACAATATCATGAAGTCAATGCTTATAAACTTTATATACATACCTGTACTAATTCGTAATATTTACATGGTCTTTCTCTTCTTTGACATACCCATTAAATTACCCGTTGAATTCCCGTTGAACCATTTGGAATACTAAAGGATACTCAGGAATCTCGTACTCACAGTACCGTACCAATGCCATATCTCAAATATGATCCTACATGTAATCTCGTATCGATGCTAATAGCCCAGCTATGGTCTTACACGAAATCTCATATCGATGTCATATCCCAGATATGGTATTATACGAAATCTCACATCGATGCCATATCCCAGATATGGTCTTACACGTAGTCTCAGTAACCCTAATGCAATGACATTTGTATCCTATCTATTCTTAAGGTTCAATTGCGATTTCACACTTGTCGAACTTTGTTGACCACGCTCAAGGGTCAATCATAATTCATACAATAGTAAAGCATTTAAAACATAATTAAAACAATGCATTATTTACATGCGAACTTACCTCGACATAAAAATGGTGAAAATGACCTAACCGTCAAATACTCGTTTTTCCCCCGTTCGAGGTTCGAACCTCATTTTTATTAATCTATATTATCACATTCAACTTATTTAATCATTAAACTATTCAAATCAGCCCAATATCACATTATGGCAAAAATTATATTTTTGCCCCTAAAGTTTCACATTTTTACATTTTAGTCCCTAGGCTCGCAAAATGATTTTCATCAAATTTATTCATTACCCAAGCCTAGTCGAATCTTTATTGTACTCATACCAACCCACATTTTTTATTAAATACAAATAGGTCCTTTTAGGCATTTTCATTAAAAATCACTTGGCAAAATTCGTTTACCATACATCAAACATACATTTTCTACCATTAAACATCAAAATACACAAATATCCATCATGGGTAAAATTTTAGACTTTGATTATGTCTTAAATTAGTGGTAGAAATAGATAGATCATGTTACAAGGATTTCAAAAACATAAAAATCATTAAAAACGGGGCTAGAACGGACTTACAATCGAGCTTGGAAGCTTGAAAAACCCTAGCCATGGTTTCTTCTTGTAAAATTCGGCCACGAAAGGAACATGGACAAAAATTGGCTTTTAATTTGGCTTTTTAATTCATTTAATTACCAAATTACTAAAATGCCCTTAATGAAAAACTTTAGAAACATACCTAACCATGTCCATTTTTGTCCAATAACTTAACCAATGGTATAAATACCATTTAAGGACCTCCAATTTAAAATTTCATAGCAATTAGATATCTCTAAATGTAGAACTCAACTTTTTCACGTTTTACAATTTAGTCCTTTTGACCAAATTGAGTGCCCAAACGTCAAAATTTTCGAACGAAATTTTCACAAAATCATTATATAAAATTTAAGACCATAAAAATATAATAAAAATAAAATTTTGTATGTTGGATTTGTAGTCCCGAAACCACTGTTTCTACTAGACCAAAAATCAGGTTGTTACTACTCTCTCCCCTTTAGGGATTTTCGTCCCCAAAAAACTTACCAAAAAAGAGATTAGGGTAATTGTAACACCTCAGTTTTAACCCTAGTCAGCATAGTGGTTTTGGGACCACAAATTCGAGACAATTGTTAAAGTCTACAAATGTGTCTTGGTTGATAAAGTCTGCAGGAAATGTCCGTTAATGTTTCGAGACAATTGTTTTCCGGCTAATTTGATGCTGTTACCTTTTGATGAGTTTGATATTATTCTGGGAATGGATTGGTTAACTTTGCATGATGCTGTGATGAATTGCAAACAAAAAACTATTGATTTGAGATGCAAGAATGATGAAATAGTCAAAGTTGAATCTAGTGATTTAAATGGGTTACCTGCTGTGATATCTTCTATGAAAGCATTGAGTATTGTTAGAAAAGGTTGTGAAGCTTATTTTTCATATATGATTGATTCAAATGTGTCGGAAAAGAAAATTGAATCTGTGCCTGTTGTTTGTGAGTTCCCTGATATGTTTCCTGAAAAACTTCTGGGAATACCTCCAGTTAGAGAAATAGAGTTTGGCATTGAATTGGTACCTGGTACTACTCCGATTTTGATAGCTCCCTATCGAATGGCTCAGACCGAATTAAAAGAATTAAAGTCTCAGTTGCAAGAATTTACTGATAGAGGATTTGCTAGACCGAGTTTCTCACCATGGGGTGCTCCTGTTCTATTTGTGAAAAAGAAAGATGGTACGATGAGAATGTGTATAGATTAACGCCAGTTGAATAAAGTGACTGTCAAGAATAAGTATCATTTGCCCTGAATAGATGATTTGTTTGATCAGTTGAAAGGAGCTACTGTGGTTTCAAAAATAGATTTGAGATCGGGCTACTATCAACTGAGAGTGAAAGATTTTGATATTCCAAAGACTGCTTTCAGAACGAGGTACGACCACTATGAATTTTTAGTTATGCCTTTCGGATTGACTAATGCACCTGCTATCTTTATGGATTTGATGAATAGAATTTTCAGGCCGTATTTATATCAATTTGTTATAGTTTTTATTGATGACATATTGATTTATTCACGTGATAAATCTAAGCATGCCGAACATCTGAGAATAGTGCTACAAACTTTACGAGATAAACAGCTGTATACAAAATTCAGCAAGTGTGAGTTTTGGTTGCGAGAAGTTAGTTTCTTGGGTCATATTGTGTCAGCCTCTGGTATCCGAGTTGATCCGAGTAAAATCTTAGCTATTTTGGATTGGAAACCTCCGAGAAATGTTTCTAAAGTCCGCAATTTTTTGGGACTTGCTGGATACTATAGAAGATTTGTAAAAGGTTTTTCGATGATTGCGACTCCGTTGACAAAATTTCTCCAAAAAGATGTAAAGTTTGAGTGGTCTGAAAAATGTCAAAATAGCTTTAATCAGTTGAAAGCCGTGTTGATTGAAGCTCCGATATTGGTACAACCTGAATCGGGTAAAGAATTTGTGATTTATAGTGATGTTTCATTGATTGGTTTGGGATGTGTTTTAATGCAAGAAGGGAAAGTTATAGCTTATGCATCAAGACAACTAAAGCCGCATGAAAATAACTATCCAACTCACGACCTCGAGTTAGCTGCTATTGTGTTTGCTTTGAAGATTTGCCGCCACTATCTGTTTGGGGAGAAATGTTATGTGTTTTCTGATCATAAAAGTTTAAAGTATTTGATGACTCGGAAAGATTTGAATTTGCGACAGAGAATATGGTTATAATTGTTGAAAGACTATGAACTTGTGATTGATTATCATCCGGGAAAAGCAAATGTTGTTGCAGATGCTTTGAGTCAAAAATCGTTATTTGCTTTGTGTATGAAGAATGCTCATTTAGTTCTGTCTGATGATGGTTTAGTTTTAGCTGAATTGAAAACAAGACCTTTATTTTTACAACAGATTTTTGAAGCTCAGAAAATTGATAATGAGATTTTAGCTAAATGAGCTCAATGTAATGTAGAGACTGATTCAGAATTCAGAGTTGATAAAGATAATTGTTTAAGATTTCGAGATAGGATTTGCATTCCGAGAAATCCCGAGTTAGTTCATATGATTCTGAGTGAAGCTCACAGTAGTCAGTTATCTGTGCATCCAGGCAGTACTAAAATGTACAATGACTTGAAACAACATTATTGGTGGTCCAGAATAAAAAGAGATATCTCTAAATTTGTTTCTAAATGTTTGATTTTTCAGCAAGTTAAAGTTGAACATCAAGTGTCGTTTGGGTTACTATAATCGATTATGATTCTGGAGTGGAAATGGGATCGAGTGACCATGGACTTTGTGTCAGGTTTACCTCTATCTCCGAGGAAGAAAAATGCTATTTGGGTTGTAGTTGATCGTTTGAAAAAATCAGCACATTTTATTCTGGTTTGATCTGATTATTCACTTGATAGATTAGCTGAATTATACATTTATGATATAGTGAGATTGCATGGTGTGCCATTGTCTATAGTATCAGACCAAGATCCGAGATTCACATCGAGATTTTGGAAGAAATTGTAAGATGCTCTGGGTACTAAATTGCATTTTAGCACTGCTTATCATCCGCAAACAGATGGTCAATCTGAACGGATTATTCAGATACTCGAGGATATGTTGAGATGTTGCATTCTTGAGTTTGAAGGTACGTGGGAACAATATTTACCTTTGATTGAATTCGCTTATAATAACAGTTTTCAGTCGAGCATCAAAATGGCACCATACGAAGCTTTATACGGTCGTAAATGTCTTACACCTTTGTATTGGATAGAGCTCAGCGAAAATAAGATTCACAGGGTTGATTTGATAAAGGAAACTGAACAGAAAGTGAAAGTGATCCGAGGTAGTTTGAAAGCAGCTTCTGATCATCAGAAATCTTATGCAGATTTGAAAAGAAAAGATATTGAGTTCGATATCGGTGAGAAAGTGTTTTTGAAAGTGTCTCTGTGGAAGAAAGTGCTTCGATTTGGTAGAAAAGGCAAATTGAGTATGAGATTTATCGGGCCGTATGAAATTATCGAGCGTGTTGGGCCGATTGCATATAAATTCTTGTTGCCACCAGAGCTAGAAAAGATTCATAATGTATTTCATGTATTGATGCTTCGAAGATATAGATCTGATCATTCGCATGTAATTCCTCCATCTGAGATCGAAATTCAGTCTGATATGACTTATGAAGAAAAGCCGATTCGAATCTTAGCTCAAGAGGTTAAAGAGTTACGTAATAAGAAGATTTCGTTAGTTAAAGTGATGTGGCATCATCACGGCATTGAAGAGGCCACGTGGGAGCCTGAAGATGCTATAAAACAGCAATATCCAAATCTGTTTAATGGTAAGATTTTCGAGGACGAAAATCCTTAAGTAACAGCTCAGTTTTGACCCTAGTCGGAATAGTGGTTTCGAGACCACAAATCTTAGTTAGAAAAATATTTTAATATTAATTTCTGTGTATATGGTAAGTGAATTGACATGTGTGAAAGTCTCGTGTTGAAATTTAACTGTTTGTGTGCTTAATTTGCAAAAAGGGACCAAATTGCGTATAAGGTAAAAGCTATGTGCTAGATGTTAAAAATGCTTATTTGACTTGGCTTTATAATTGAAAGGTCCTTATGTGGTTATTATGCCATTTACTTAGTTAATGGACATATATGGCCTTATTTCAAATGATTTTTATATGTTTAAATAAAGGGTAAAATGGGTATTTGTTTACTGAGTATTAGTTAAATAAAACAATGCATAAAATAAAGCCATTATTCATGTTTCATAGCTGAAAATTCAAGGAAAGAAAAAGAAAAAGAATAGTTAGGGTTCGGCTAAGGAAATTCTTGATTAAGTATGTGTTTTGATCGATTTTTGATGATTTTTATGTTTTTGTAATCGTTGCTTCGTATACTATCAAGCCCATGCCTCAATTTTTTATTATGATGGTGGTTTTGAAATATTCCATGGATGAATACATGATTTTTTTGTTGTTAAATGGTAAAATATGAAAGCTTGATGTTGGGTTTACATGTTTTGTCTTTGGATTTTTGATGAAATTGAGCAATTTGGGCTAAATTGTAAAAATGTTATTTTGAGAGACTAAAATGTGAAATAAATGAAATGTGTGAACTAGTATGAGTACTAGGAGAATTTGGCTAAGTTTGTGTATATGCAAATTATGTGTATTTTGTGATTTTGTGAAATAGGGACTAAAGTGTCGAAATGTGAAAATATGAGGGCTAGTTTGTACAATGCCCAAAAATATGTGTTTATGGATTGAATTGAATTATTTGGTGAATAAAAGGCTTAATTTTGAATACATTTAGATCAAGAATGGAGGAATTCGACTTAGATTGAGGAAAGTTGAAGGTTATCGAGTAGATAGTTCGAGTCGACAAATTCCGAGTACGAGGTAAGTTCATACTTAAAATATGATGTTAAGTAAGTTTTGATGTCTTTATTATTCATAGGTTGTATATAATTGAATTGGATAATATGGTGAAGAAACGGAAGTTTTGGCACTAAGTGTGTGATTTAAACTAGCTTTGGCACTAAGTGTGCGATTTAACTAGCTTCGGCTACTTGAGGCACTAAGTGTGCGATACCGACTTAGTCTCGGTTATTTGAGATGGCACTAAGTGTGCGGAAATATTTAGCTTCGACTAACCTTATAGCACTAAGTGTGCTGATGTATAAAATACGAATAACTTATGGAAAGTCTTATAACATTCAACATGAGGTAAGTACAAAAGTGAATAAGTACGGGAAGCTTCAGGTATGTATAATGCCTAAGTGGTAGATGATGTTATGTATATGAATCTCATTGAGTTGATATAGTTATATAGATTAAAATTGTGCAAATACTCATAGGTTATCATTTTATGTTCATATACTATGAATGTTTTGAGTACGAGCTTACTAAGCTTTTGAAAGCTTACTCTGTGTTATTACTGTCTATTTTACAATTATCGTAGCTACTGAAGGCTCGGGGATAGTCGAGGATCGTCACCATACTATCGATCTCATTTTGGTACTTTTGAAAATGTAAATATTTGAAGTATGGCATGTATAGGCTAGTAGTTGTGAAGTATGTTTTGGGATGTATATATATATTTAGCCATGTGATTTGGCTAATTTGTGTTTGAACTCATATTTGAGAAAGGCTTATGATATGTGATGTTAATTTGCAACTATGGCATGAATGATGTATGTTTTAGCATAAAGAATGGTTGATTGGGTTGTACATGTATGTTTGTTTCCTTGTTGTAGGTTGACCCTTAATGGGTGGCAAGTTGGCTTAAATCAAGCCTGTATTGTGCCACACGATCAAGGGACACGGGCGTGCCTTATGGCCGTGTAAGAAAAACAGTATTCTCTTAAAAATTACACGGCCTTGACACACAGGCGTGTCATAAGGCCGTGGGCTAAAGTCAGTAGCTAGCTTTGTATCACACAGCCATAGCACACGGGCGTGCCTATTGGCCGTGGGTGAAAGTCAGTATGGTCACCCTGATTTGGCACTGCTGGTTCACATGGGTGTGTCTGATGCCCGTGTGAGGCACATGGCCTGGACACATGGGTGTGTGACCTCAATAGAATTGAAAAATTTTCTAAGTTTTGAAATTTACGAGTGTGTTTGGTTTAGTCCCGACCTCTTCTTAATGCAGGTTTATGGTCCCATTGACCTAAGTAAGGGACTTTATGCTTATGTTTGACTTTTGATTGTAAAGTGATTACGAAATGTTTCAGGATGTCCGGTAATGCCCCGTAACCTAAGTCCGGCAATGGATACGGGTTAGGGGTGTTACAGTAATGTTCTCATAGTTTCCTCTATCTCATCGAAGAGTCCTCTTCGAGGGCAATACTTCCAGAAGCACTCTGTCATCGATCTGGAATTCAATATCTTAAATTTTCAAATTTGCATACTACTTATATCATTCTGAAGTTGCTTTCTACTTTCATGAATCACTTTCATCCTTTTCCTCAGAATCACAAATCAATTCCACCTCGTATATCTCTTTTCAATCACCTTTGAAGTCTAAAACATAGTGTCGGAGCATATCGTCAACGATCTGAATTTCTCTCTCAGGCTTACCATCAATCTAAAGATGAATTACATTGACAAGATGCAAATGCATACTCAGATTATATTCCCGATCATCAGAACATCTTCTTCAAATAATTGCATCTTTACTACTCCATAAATGAACAAACGAGCTGCTACTGAGTCTCGTACAACATTTTCTGCATAAGCTCTGGATAATTCTTTGCGCTAATTCTATCTCGGAGTAATAATAGCAGAAATCAGAATCAAAGGTCGTCTCAAACTGTACTCGTTTAGTTTACCACTTACTATCATAGTCTTGAGGTTCTCAATCTTGCAAAGAAAACATCACATTAGCTTTTTAATTTAGCTCAATTCAAACTTCCATCAAATAAGATTAATCATGTAACCAACACTCATCAAATGAACAAAGGTTTCCCATTCAAGCATCTGCAACTATATTTACTTCCCCAAAGGTTAATCGTTAACTATTCCAAATCTGTCAATAGTTCAAGCCATCAACATTGTCTTAATTTCAGATTTTTTTCGTAACATTAGATACTTTAAACTCTTATAACCAAGAAGTATATGATGTTTTTCATCGAACAAACAATGTCATCAATTCTCAACACAGACATAATAGTGGCCGACTCTAAATCACCCATCGGACAATCCTTTTAATGAGATTTTAATCATCAGAAAGCATAAACTGCCACTTCATATTCTTGTATTAAAACACATTCCAATCTATTCGATAGTGCATTACTGAAAAATCATGAATTCTTTACTCAATTCAAACAGAACCTAGAACAGTGCTTCAGTTAATAGCATCTTCGACTATTTTCAACTTTGCTAACATGCAACAGACCATTCAAACTTTCACAAATGTGATAACTTTATCAATCAAAACAGCTTTAACTCATAACAACATCATTCGATTAGAATAAATCTAATAGGTATATCTCCGTATCATACTTTCTAGAATATAAATTCTTCCTTCAAACTATCCGTCTATTCACCCATGAATGTACAAGATTTTATTTTCTTACCTGAGTATAAACTTAAATACATGTAACTCAAATTACATTTTAACTGACCAGCTCGCTCAGATAAAACAACTGAGTCATTCTCAACTATCAAATAATAGCTTATTAAAATACTCCTTTATTCATGTTGTTAAACAACTAAAACATACAATCTTTTATAATTCCCTTAACATGCTAATCAAAGATCTTTACAACTGTACTAGCTCAAGAAAGCAAAATATCCTGATTGAACTCACTGACCTTAATCAAACTTACCTGAGAAAAGAAAACCATCATACAATTTGAGCTTGAACTTCCACTATCTATACTTTTGCCGATGTTAATTCCTTTCACAAAAATTAGAGAAATCCTGATACCAGAATCACCACGTTCCTATGATCGAACCAGAAATACACCCATAATAGACATAGTTATCACAAGCCAAAAAACACACTTTAAAGATGTGCCATGATTTATAATTTATGAAATAAGGATGATAAGAAAACCGAGATAAGGAAATCCAAGATGTGATACCATACTAGCAGTCCAAGAACATAACTCATAGGAAAATAATAAAGATCTTGATGATTCCTCAGAGAAAACTAGAAGAAAAACAATGCTTACACACTCTGGAATCAATTGTAACAGAAATAATATATTTTCAAAATATATATATGTAAAACAAAACAACATCCAGTAGAAACAGAATAATAGCCTCACATAAATTTTCACCATCAACTTTTATTCCAAACATAATAGAATAGAACCCCAAAGAGAGAGAGATAAGATATGCTAATCATCAACCAACCAGACCAACAGTGCTTTCATCTAACATTATAATCAACTAGCATTCTCATACGATAAGAATTTCATCAGAAAATGAGTAATCACATATATCTCTAAGGATAAATGAATATATAAAATACCCAGGAGAGATCATCCTAATCTATTCAATTTCAACTGTTGCACTCAAACATATTTACAATTCAATATCATTTCTCTGACTAATTATGTCATCACTAATCCCATATTATTCCATTCACTAACAAAAATCAATCAGGAAGAAATTCCAGCAATACATACTTTAGACATCATACCTGCATGAGTCGATTAGCGGAGATTAACTTTGTCTTTAACTGTGACATTATGAAATCTGAATGATCTTTAAAATAACCTGGCATCTTTTCCAAAATTGTATTCACTTGTCAAACTATTCTCAAATCTACCCACGTTATTAGTTATTTCGCTATTGAACTCTTTAGTCTCTCACTTGTGATCTCATTCAACATAAATCTCGTGAAATTTCGTTATAAAATACCACATTGGTAAGGGGGTGAGGTCATAAAGCCTCTAACTCGACTCTCATATATTTACACATGTAACTTAACATTCATCATCATCATAATATCATCACAGCTATACAATTTACTTCAGGAAAATTAACATACATATTTATGTTACACGAACTTTCTGATTATCTTATTCAAACAAGTACACTTATACATACATTCCATAAATTTTGAATAAGTTTACTTATCGCATTCACTTAATCAAACAAGTCAGGCACATAACATCATATGAATGCCAAAAAAACATGGATGAGTTTATCACAATATAAGTTGTCATTTCATTTCATAAAATCACCATAATCCATCAAAACACAACGTTCAACCAGAACAATGACATTTTACCCATATTTCTCAACTTATGATTATTTCATTTTGTACATCATCACATACATATCATGACCTCTTATTCATACCTTTCCAAGTTTCAACTCATCACAAACACAATTTCAAATATCTTAGTATCACTTTCAGCATTTTCGAAAGTAGCTCGGTTGGAAAGCATCATTGTCTCAATAAAATAATTTCATCAGAGACGAGAGATATCACACTGTCACAAGTTATATATGGCATGTATAGCTAAATTCTCACACATGCTAAGTTAGTCCGAGAATTAACTAAACCATAGCTCTGATATCACTAAATGAAACCCCCCGTACCTGTATTCGACTCCAGAACAGGATACGAGGTATTACCGGGTGTAAACACAAGCAGACATACATTTCGAGTTGTAAATTTGGCACCAAATTAAAACTTTTTAACAATCAATCACATCATCCCAAAAACGGGCCTACGAGGCCCAAAATTTACGACACTTAGAGAATTTTTGCTAAAACAAGGGTCACACACCCGTGTGGCTTGGGATATGCCCTTGTGGACAGGCCGCGTAGTCACACACGCCCGTGTCCCTAACTCATGTAACTCTCTATTTTTCACCCAAAAACAAATTGAAGTCACACGCCCAAGACACACATCCCTGTCCCGAGGCCATGTCCTTCACACAGCTGAGACACATGATCGTGTCTCATACCCGTGTGCTCGATACTGAGCATTCTATTTTGCAACAATTTAGGTGTAGGGGACACACGGCTGGATCACACACCCATGAGGCTAACCGGGTGTTACACACGACCTAGACACACGCACGTGTGTCTACCGATGTAAACAAAAACAAGGCTATTTACCAAGCCATTTTGTCACCCTCACTTGCACACATCTACAAAACATCACATGACACAACTTCAAGCATGTAAGATCAACCAAACCATTTACAATTATGAACATCACATACCAATACTATATCAACATTTATCACACACACAACATTTATCATGCCATAAATCATTCATGTCAACTTCACCTTCATTAGGCTTCATTTAACTACTTTTAGTTACCTTATTGTACACACAAATTTATCATCTCACCAATAGACCACATTACCAAACATTTCATATTCATGCCATAAATCACATTTCCAGACAATTCATATTCACCAAGCATACCATGATCATATCACCAAAGACATTGACATATATATATATGAACGTACTTAGGCTTACAACCATGTTAGCTAAATAAGCCAATTTACATGGCCAAATATCAAAACAAGCCATTAACCCTTACAAGCCAATACATTGGCTAAAGTCATAATGACACATATGACCAAAAGACTAAGTCCCTAAACATGCCATAAACTCAAAATACTTGAATTCATCAATACCCAAAATGATAGCTTGATAGTGTGATAGGATCTCCGGCGATCTCCAACTCGAGCTAGCTTATTAACCCTATAAGATATGAGAAAATAAGGGGGTAAGCTATATAGCTTAGTAAGTCCGTACAAAAATAATAAGCAACTCTTACCAATCTTTTATTAAATTCATCAATTTAAACACAAGATAATACAAATTGCTATGAATCTCATAGTTGTAATTTTATTTAGTCACAATGTTTCCTCTATCAACTTATAAGCATAATTTAACACATCTTAATATTAGCCTAACAACCGTAATCTCTCTTTTGTAACATATTACAGTAATTAACAAATCATTTCAAACCTCATAGTAAACACGCACATTAATTATAAATATTCACATTTCAAACATTTTTTTTTAACATCTTTCACTTGTTTAAAGCTCATATCTTCTCATACTTCCATAATCATTTTAATAGGCAATTATGCCAATCTTTCCTTTTTCTCATATCCAATAAATCACAATTTGTGTGAATAAAATATGCTATATCATAACTCAATTTGGCTCGAAAACCAATTACACAATCGCCAATCGAATTTACCATGTATTTCATATATCACAATTATAGACCAATAATCACAAGGTTTTCACAAAAACATTCTCATGGAAACCATGAATTCACAATATCATGAAGTCAATGCTTATAAACTTTATGTACATACCTGTACTAATTCGTAATACTTACATGCTCTTTCCCTTCTTTGACATACCCATTAAATTATCCATTGAATTCCCGTTGAACCACTTGGAATACTAAAGGATACTCGGGAATATCATACTCACAGTATCGTACCAATGTCATATCCCAGATATGGTCTTACATGTAATCTCGTATTGATGCCAATAGCCCAGCTATGGTCTTACACGAAATCTCATATCGATGCCATATCCCAGATATGGTCTTATACGAAATCTCACATTGATGCCACATCCCAGATATGGTCTTACACGTAGTCTCAGTAACCCTAATGCCATGACATTTGTATCATATTTATTCTTAAGGTTCAACCGGGATTTCACTTTTCGAACTTTGTTGAACGCCCTCAATGGTCAATCATAATTCATACAATAGTAAAGCATTTAAAACATAATTAAAACAATGCATTATTTACATGCAAACTTACCTCGACATAAAAATGGCGAAAATGACCTAACCGTCAAATACTTGTTTTTCCCCCGTTCTAGATCCAAACCTCGTTTTTATTGATCTATATTATCACATTCAACTTATTTAATCATTAAACTATTCCAATCAGCCCAATATCACATTATGGCAAAAATTACATTTTTTGTCCTAAAGTTTCACATTTTTACATTTTAGTCCCTAGGCTCGTAAAATGATTTTCATCAAATTTCTTCATTACCCAAGCCTAGCCGAATCTTTATTGTACTCATACCAGCCCACATTTTTCATTAAATACAAATAAGTCCTTTTAGGCATTTTCATCGAAAATCACTTAGCAAAAGTCGTTTATCATACATCAAACATACATTTTCTACCATTAAACATCAAAATACACAAATATCTATCATGGGTAAAATTTTAGACTTTGATTATGTCTTAAATTAGTAGTAAAAATAGATAAATCATGTTACAAGGATTTCAAAAACATAAAAATCATTAAAAACGGGGCTAGAACGGACTTATAATCGAGCTTGGAAGCTTGAAAAACCATAGCCATGGTTTTTTCTTGTAAAATTTGGCCACAGGAGGAAGAAGGACAAAATTTGGCTTTTAATTTGGCTTTTTAATTCATTTAATTACCAAATTACTAAAATGTCCTTAATGAAAAACTTTAGAAACATACCTAACCATGTCTATTTTTTTCCAATAACTTAACCAATGCTCTAATTACCATTTAAGGACCTCCAGCAATTAGATACCTCTAACATGTAGAACTCAACTTTTGTACTTTTTACAATTTAGTCTTTTTGACCAAATTGAGTGCCTAAACGTCAAAATTTTTGAACAAAATTTTCACGAAATCATTCCATAAAATTGTAGCCCATAAAAATATAATAAAAATAAAATTTTCTGCATCAGATTTGTGGTCCCGAAACCACTGTTCCAACTAGACCCAAAACCTAGTTGTTACACCTATTAACATAACTCGAACTTTAGAGGATACACGGATCCAACCAAAACACACCAGTATGGCACCCAGTGCCTCATTAAATAATTTGAAGTAATAGATTGACACCCAGCGTCTCATCGGCCATGTCGAAGTAAGTTTGTACCCAATACCTTATCGAATTTATCCGAAGTAATAGTTTGACACCCAATGTCTCATTGACTCGAGGTCAAAGTATCCTTAACTCTTCCAATCATATGGCATGCCAACTATATCCGACTCAGCCTGATACAGTTAATAAGGTTTAATTCTATAATTCAAAAATAATCAACATCCAATATCCACATTTCATATTAATCAAAAATTCATATAAATTCAATTCAATATGAAAATGCTAGTTACTTACCTCAATCACTTACCATAAATATTAAACAAAAATACTACAATTAATTATTAGATTCAGATTATAGAAATACAAACCGTAATTTCCCGGGTCACTCTTCGTCAACTTTTTCCATTCCTTTCTTAGTCGAATTCTCTGGCACAACGTTAGCTACGAAAATTAAAACAATTTAAAAATCATCAATACAACACAATTTAACATTGAATATTTCAATTTATACACAGCTTTTGCCTAATTCCAATTTAATCCCTAACCAAAACTAACTTTATTTTCTTTACAATTTATTCTTTATTTTCATTCAATTAACACCTAAAACTAAATTTAACTCTCTAATTTCACCATAAATCTCTAATTTCAAAATTCTCTCAATTTAGTCCCTACTACTTCAAAACCTATAATTTATTTCAAAATTTAATCCCTTTCCACTTCTAACTTAAAATTCTATCAATTTAAACCTTAATACTTCAAATTATTCAACATGAACAACATCTATAAATTCACCGACTTTCAAAATTTCAACATAAATCAAATAGTATTTTGTTCTAGGATTCCAAAAACATCAAATTTACAAGAAAAATGAGTAAATTGACTTACCACTTAAGCTTAAAACCTTAAAATCCCTAATTTCCCTTTCTTTCTTTCTTTTCTTTCTTTCTCCCCTGTTTCATTTCTTTCTCTTTTTTCTTTTTTTATTTCTTTATTTTACTTTATGTTTTATTATATTATTTTATTAATATATTATTATAATTTATATACTTAAGTATTAAGTATAAATATATGTGTATTATACATACACGAAATAATATTTTCCATACATTTGGCATTTATTATCCCTTATGGTTTATTTTATTTTATGTATTATTTTAATAATGTAATATAATAATATTTTAATAATAAAATAATATTTACTTATATAATAAGTAAATAAGTAATTATTACTAATTTATGTATTTTATTTTTCCACACATGTATTTCACTATTACCACACACTTGGCACTTATGGTTTAATTGTTAGTTTAGTCCCTTAAATTTCCTCTAGTCTATAATTAAACTTTTACACTATATTCAGTCTAATCCTTATACCTAATTAACATTAATTCAAGCTAATTCACCTAGCCAAAATCTAATTAACCACACAACTAACTTCGTAAATATTTTTAATAAATATTTACGAATTCATTTTTCAAAAACTAAGACCCGAAAATACACTTTCCTATAACCATAAATTTCGGGTCGTTACAGTACATAGCAAAGAAGAAAGCCATTCTAGGGCTTTAAAAATTCGGCCATTTCATTGTTCAATTGGTAAGTAATTTTGACTCTATTTTTAATGATTTCTATGTTTTTGAGATCATTATAACTAGGTCTAGCTAGCCCAGGGACTATTTGCAAAACTGTTAAAGATTTTAAATGTTTTCATTGATGAATAAGCATGTTTTTTGAAGCTTCTTAATAGATTATGAATGCTTGTTGATAGATATACAAGTTTTGTTAAGTGATTTTTGAGAAAAATGCAAAATAAGGATTAAATCGAGAAATGCTAAAACTTTGAGGTTAAAATGTAAATAAATGAAAAATATGGGCTGATAGAGGTATAATAGTAATTCGGATAGGCTTGCATTGTGATGAAATTGAATGAATTTTGTTTTACGAGCCTAGGGACTAAATTGTAAAAGTTGTGAAATTCTAGTGGTAAAAGTGTAAATGTACTTAAATTTGTGTTTTGGATTAAATTGAATAGAGAGATCATTAAAAAAGTTAATTTTTAATATATTTAGATCAATAAAAGTGAAATTTAGATCTAGATCGGGGGAAAACTAAAGTTATCGACTAATCGACCTATTTCGTCGTTTTCACATCCGAGGTAAGTTCGTATGCGATAAATTTCATTATAAATTTATTTTTAAATGCTTTGATATAACTTAAACTGTGAATACGAGACTTCAGACAAATTCTTCAATGACTCGATGGAAATTCGGCATACGAAATCTCGGTTGAACCTTAAAAATAGATTAGGATGCTAATGACATGTCATTAGGGAACATTAATTTGACTTCGGGCCATGATATTAGCACTTCAGGTGTGAATTATACCGATTTGGATTCGGGCCATGAATATCGGTTGATTTGGCTTCGGGACATGAATATCTGCTGATTTGGCTTCGGGCCATGATATCAGTATTTCGAATATAAGTTACATTGATTTGGCTTCGGGCCATGGTATAGGTACTTAGTGTGCGAGACTCCTGAGTATCCGACTTCTATTCCAAATGGTTCAATGGGTTAATGAATGATGTGGTTAAGAATGGGATTGGCACGATATGGTACAGGTATATGCATAAACCATATTAGCTTTGAATCGAATAAATGGTGAAGATAGTATATAGTATTGTGAATGAGTAATTGAAAGGTTTGTTAGTTGATGTGAATTCATGTACTTATAATCAATTGTTGAATTATGTGTTTATGATTATATCGAGTTTATTTCATACGAGCTTACTAAGCTATAAAGCTTACTTTGTTTATTTTTCTATGTTTTATAGTGATTTCAAAGCTAGCTCAGATTTGGGGATCGTCAGAGATTTTGTCACACTATCCTACAATCAATTTTGTACCTTTAAGCATATGTTTTGAGAATATGGCATGTATAGGGACTTTGGTCATGTTGGTTATGTTTTGATAATGATTTTTTCCATTTAAATTGGTTTGTAAATGTATATGTTTTGGTTTGTATATAATAGCCATGAGAGTTGGCTTATTTTGAGTTAATTTACTTGTGTATTAGTGTACATGCCTATAGATTATGTTATGTAAACTGAGGTTCGTTTTGTGATGCTTATTAATAGTTGGTATTAAGGAAGCTGAATGTTGATATCGGTAATGTTATTTGTTTGTGAATCAATGTAAAGAATACATGTTCTAAGTAGCCATATTGATGATCTAAGTTTATGAGATTTGAGTATAAATGGATTGGTATATTTTGTAACTTGTGTATATTGAGAAATGTAGTATAGAATATGCATGAACTAGGTTTGAATTGGCTGGTTTAAATGCCTATTTATGCTATGTGATGGTGCAAATTGATGTGTTGTAGGTACATTCAAATTTGGGTGGCAAATTGGTTTGGTAAATAGCATATTTTTGTCCACACGAATATAGAGACACAGGCGTGTGTCTCAGCCGTGTGCAACACACGGTCATGTTACACGGCTGTGTGTCCCTTGGTGTTGAATTTGAAACCAAGTCAGTATGCTTCACGTGACCTCACACACGAGGTGTGACTTGGCCGTGTGGCATAAGTCAGTATACCCTACAAGTTTGGCACGGCTTGGCACGCGAGCGTGTATGGCCATTTTTAGGGCACACGAGCGTGTGTGTTGGCCGTATGACCCAAGTCAGAGAGTTACACGAGGTCAGACACGGACTGGTACACGGTTATGTGCTCTCGTTTCGAATGTCCACACGGCTTGTGACACGGGCGTGTCTCACACGTCAGACCACACGAGCGTATGACCCCTGTTTTTGAGAAAAAATTTCAAGGTTTCGTGAACATTTCCTAAGTTATCGGTTTAGTCCTGAACCACTCCCAAGACATGTTTAGGCCTCGTAGGCTCGTTATAGGAATTATGCTTGAGTTTGAATAATGTTTGCATGAAATGTGAAATTATATGTGAATTGAATGTTTAAATGTTTTATAAGTTCAGTAATGCTTTGTAACCCTATTCCGGTGTTGAATACGGGTGAGGGGTGTTACAGATTATGACATTGTTCAACCAAAACCACCTTGATAATACGGAGTACGGGGTGTGACTTGGCCATGTGGCATAAGTCAGTATACCCTACAGGTTTGGCACGGCCTGGCACACAGGCGTGTATGGCCATTTTTAGGGCACACGAACGTGTGTGTTTTCCATATGACCCAAGTCAGAGAGTTACACGGGGTCAGACATGGACTGGTACATGGTTATCTGTTCTTGTTTCGAATGTCCATACGGCTTGTGACAAGGGCGTGTCTCACACGCCGGACCACACGAACGTATGACCCCTGTTTTTAAGAAAAATTTTCAAGGTTTCGTGAACATTTCCTAAGTTATCTGTTTAGTCCTGAACCACTCCCAAGGCATGTTTAGGGCCTCGTAGGCTCGTTATAGGGATTATGTTTGAGTTTGAATAATGTTTGCATGAAATGTGAAATTATATGTGAATTGAATGTTTAAATGTTTTATAAGTTCAGTAATGCTCTGTAACCCTATTCCGGCGTTGAATACGGGTGAGGGCCGTTACAGATTATGACATTGTTCAACCAAAACCACCTTGATAATACAGAGCACAGGGTTGTATCACTTGCCCGTGTGTGACACACGGTCGTGTTGAGCCCCTGTATGCCAAAATAACAAGTTGCCAATTCAACAATTATGTATGCCAAAAGTAGTCACTTATCCATTCTTTTAACCTATTCAAAATGCACCAAAAGCATACCAAAATGTAGCATTTTCCTAACTTTAACCAATATGCCCTAAGGCACCTCAATCACATTCAAACACCAAGTGAAACCTCTCACTTCATTTAAACATTTAATACCAAATATTCATTCCATCTAATACCAATCATACATCAACATTCATTGCATTCCCTATATTCATCAATTAAGCACTTAACCATTCACAAACATAAACATTTATCAAAGCTTATAACATACCAAATAGCCTTGTTATAAGTTTACACATTTGTGCATTTCATACCAATTCCATTGAAATTAGTCATCATTCAAAATAACTCAACCATTTAGCAAGACTTAAAAACATACTATATCATGATCAAACTCAAGCATTTGACACACATATCATTATCATTATCATCCAAGATGACATTATACATATTAAGTCTATATACATGTCGAAAAATTGATTCTTGGACTACAAAAGGTATATAGAGATAGAAGTTGCATAGTGTGCGCTTCTAGTTGATCCGATCCTCACGCTCCGCAAAATATATGTACAAGGTAGGAAACATAATAAGCATTATATATGCTTAGTAAGCTCATAGGTGTTAAAACCGTAAACTTACCTCATATTAGAATTAACATATCAAAATAAAAAGTTTAACTAAGTTTCCTGTCACAATATACCACAACCGAAAGGTGAGCATTTAATATACAACCATATAAATCATTCATTCATTCGTATAAATCAACTAAATACCATTTCATCAGACTATCAAACAAATGTACCATTTTATTCAATTCAAGCATAAGTGTTATTATAACCATGTGAACACATTCATTCCAATCACTATACAAAATCAAAAAATGCATTTTCCTTTAAACAGTCAACCGAATGAACTAAATGAATAGATATGAATATGTGGGTAACTAAACCACACTAGTAGGCACCATAATGTGTAAATCAATAGGAACCGAAGTGCAGTACAGTAGGTACTGTAGTACAAATCAGAAGGCACTGTAGTACAAAATAGTAGGCACCATAGTGCAAATTAGTAGGCACCGAAGTGCAGAGCAGTAGGCACCGTAGTGCAAATCAGTAGGCATCGAATTGCAAATCCCGTACACATGCATGACTAACCCTATTGGCTTGCCAATTGTATCCTATCTTATTGTTCATCCGGGCACAATTTACACATCTATACAATTCAATATAGTTCCAATGTTTCTCACATTCATACCAATTTGCATATAAATCACAGTACAATCAATACACATAAAATATTCATTACAACCACAAATAGCACAGTTATATATAAAAGTTTATCCTATGAACTTACCAGGTACAAACAACAATAATAGAACTGTCAGGGACTAATTTACAATTTTTTCTTTTCCTCGATTATCTACCAATTACTTCAAATCTTAATATGCAAGGAAAAAAATTAACCGAATTCTCCAAGCTCCCTTCAATGAGGTTTTAGTGTTGGAAAAAAAGGAAAATGAAGATGGTGATGGTGATGTTTTTCTTCCTTATTTTATGTTTTATTACTTTTTAATCTTTTATTTTAACTTATATTTTAACATATAAATTAATAAAATTGATGCACTAACGGTGCATAATAACTAAAAAGGATATTTTGCGACTTAAATTCTTAACCATTTATTTTTAATCCTTTTAATTAATATAAATCAATTTACTTTTACCATTTTTACAATTTAATTTCTTTATTCTAATTAATCATTTCATTGACAAAATTATCATATTGAAATTTAATATATCTCTATAATAAATTAGTAAATATTAATAAATAATATTTACCTACTTGAATCTCAAAAATGAGGTTTTAAACTACCATTTTCGATACTACTAAAAAGCAATTGTTATATTGTCAATTTAAATAAAACAAGTGATTTAATCGCTTTAATAAAAATTTACAGTGGGCACTATCAAATGTCACTCAACTCACTCAACACATTTTGACTGAACAAAAATATTATAAATACATTTTTATATTAATATTTATATATTCTTACAATTAATTTAAATTTAAATATAATTTTATTATTTAAATTAAATTCAAGCAAAAACCAAATCTTAGACAAAAACCTCTATACAAATTCCAACCAAAGGCCAAACTTTCTGGCAATATATAGGTCTAACGAGAGACTATACTCATCTAAAAGGGACAGTCTATCATTTAGAGGGAAACGGCACCGTTTTGACGGTGCTTTTAAACCTAAAAAGAGCCTTACATTTACAATTACAAACATCTGCTTTCCTCCTCAAAACTCCGCCGTCTCATTATCCTCTTGTTGTAAAACGGCCGCTGCGAAATCCGCCGCTGGTGACAACCTTTTCTCCTTCCTCTTTCTTTACCCCGATTGTTCTTTTTTATTCTTTCCCTGCGCTTTGTGGGAAAAAGAAAAAAGCAAAGCAAAAAAGAATCGAGGAAGAATTTAAGACAATGGCACAGCAAGCAGTGCAGAAGAACACGTTGTACGTGGGAGGACTAGCAGAGGAAGTGAATGAAACAATCCTCCATGCAGCTTTCATCCCCTTTGGAGACATAAAGGACGTCAAGACTCCATTAGATCAGGCCACTCAAAAGCACCGCTCCTTTGGCTTCGTTACCTTCTTGGAGAAAGAGGATGCTGCTGCTGCCATGGACAACATGGATGGGGCTGAGCTCTATGGTCGAGTCCTCACTGTCAACTACGCCCTCCCTGAGCGGATCAAGGGTGGTGAGCAGGGCTGGGCTGCTCAACCCAGTATGTCCTCTAATCCCCTTACCTTTCCTTTCTTTTGTCTCAATGTATTTCTCTTTATCTGTGATTCGAAAGGTGCTTAATTCTATCGGGTAGTCGGATTCAGTTTCAAGCTCTACCTCTGGTTTTAGTTTGGTTTCGGTAAAGGGGTTACATAGAGATATGTTAAATACCCTTTAGGCAAAAACAGTTAGGATTATGTTTTGGCAACTTCTGGTCCAACTAAAGAATTTGTTGGGTTGATTTGAATGTGTATTTCTTTTGATCCCTGAATATGCAGCAATTTGAACTTGTGGGTGCGTAGAAAAAAAATGGAATAAATGGGGTTTGGGTTGACTCAAAAGAGATCAAGAGAGGCATACTGAAACGAAATAGCTTTTCATAGTAGCATTAAGTTTGTCTTTGTTTCTTCATGGGTTTATTTGAATCTACATTCCTAGCCTTAAAAGATGGGAATTTTGACACTTTCTTTTTGGTACCATGCTCGTTTCTACCCTTAAATTGGACGTCTTCCTTGTTATTGCAATAGCAATAGTGCCAATTGAACTAAGATTGTAATTTTGTATTAGTTTCTTATACTGTATTTGTGGCCTCCGGGATAACCCTTCCAAGGAATTTTTTTGACGCTCATCCTATCGAGTCTGGGGAATGTTTGGGCTATGATTAGAGATTTGTAACTGTGATGCAATATACTCAATTCTTTTCCTTTTATCGTAAATGTTTGCTTTTAGGCTTTTCATTGTAGAACATATTCTTGGTCGCTTGCTCCTGAGATTAACAACCCATTTTGTACAAACTGCAGTTTGGGCTGATGCTGACACATGGTTTGAGCGGCAGCAACAAGAAGAAGAAATGCAGCGTATTCAGGCAGAGAACCAAGCAGCAATGCGTGCTGCAGAGGAGTTGCATAGGAAGAAAATGGCAGAGGAACGACAAGGGGAGAAAGAGGATGAAACAGAGATGAAGGATGATCCAATGGCAAGGGCTGAAGCTGAAGTTTCGAAACAGAATAACTAGTTTCTTTGTTATTAAATTCAGCAATCAAATACTAAAAATACATTAAGGTTGTCTTTTATGCTAACCAACCTTTTGCCTTGTGCAATCTACAAATTCCAAGGCTGGCCTAGCTACCCAAAAAGGTTTATAACGGAAGTTGACTCGGGAATGCTTTGTGGTTAAAGTGGCTTATTACTTAGAATTTCTTCGAACTAATTGCATCTTGTACTCTGTTAATACGACTATGGATTTCAAAGGTGTGCTGTAATTGCATCAAATACAGTTCCAAGTCATTTCTTTATTATTCCTAATGCTTTCAGAGTACAAAAATCCAGGAGAGTGGAGAATCAAAACTCTCTTTTTCATTTCGTGATTTCACCCCTAAATTGTCTTTTGAGATAGTTGTAATTAAATTATCTGACTAGTACCTATACTGTAGGTTTACCAGCAAATTAGTGAGTATTTTAGTTCCATGTACATTTAATTAGAAAAAAAGAAAGAAAGAAAGTTCTAAATGAAGATAATATTGATAATGTCTCTGGATTTTATTTGTATCAATGTTTTAAAATTTTAAAAATGAATTTACTTGTTTCGATAAATGTATTAAAGAAATTTAAAATTTGTTAGTAATTTCAAGATTAGCCTAGTTTCTGTTTTTTATTTTCAAATTTTATGGAAGAGTTGATTTTTCAATTTTTTTATAATTTTATTTAATTTAATACAAATTGTTTTACTATAAGATAAAAATTTAAATTTCTTATTTAATTTTAATATATTTTTTAAGATTTTATTTTTTTATAAAATTTTACAAATATAATGATATTTATACTGTATATTTTTATATTATTTATTTTTAATATATTTATTTTTAAATTTATAAAATGAGTTAGTATTTGGTACACTGGCAATTTATTGTTTTTATTCCACAAATAACTTTTAAAAATTACACGTATCTCTTTTTTAAAATATTTTATTATTCTCTTATAAAACACTGATCAACCTATTGACCCTGCTTGTGGTAGCAGTGTACCAAACTTTTCTCTTGTAAAATTTCTATAATTTATTTATTTATCCAAACAAAACAATTACAATTTAGAAAATTTATTCAATATAAATATCATTAAAAACATAACCTCGGGTTGCTAAATTTTTATTTTTAATAATTCAATATATATACTTTTTAAAATATAAAATTATAAGTTAAATAACATAACTCACTTAAAACTTAAACTTAACTTTTAAAATTTTGAAAACTAAACTGTGATATTGTAACAAAGATAAATATTTTATGGTTGAAAATTTTAAGGAATTATGTGATTTATATAGTTAAAAGGTTTTTAGTTGCAAAAATAAAAAATTTATAATAATATTTATATAAAGTCATTTAATATTTTATAATAATTAATATTAACTTAAAAGGAAGATTTTAAAAATATTTTTAACAATTTGTTGCTCATTTATTTTATGAATTTAATTTAGTAAATGTTGCAAAAAAAAAATGTACTTATTACTAAAGTCATGTGTACCATTCTATCAGAAAAATCGTTTCAATTTTTATATGTTTTTATTTTGTATTTAAAGCAATTTATGTTGTTATAATAGATAAAATAAAATTTGTAACATCTATAAGAAATTAAAAAAAAGATAAATAAAAAAATTTTAACTCCGCCTCATCCCATATCCACTTTTAAAAATATTATTTTGTTTTAGAATCAAAGCTCAATTCCTATACACCCAACCATTATAGTGTTGAATGCAAATCTTCTATCCCTATCTATAGTGTTTTAAAAAGATTATATATACTCATTATAGTGTTGAATGCAAATCTTCCATCCCTATCTATGCCCCTTTTATAAAATCATGCCACGTGTGACTTTAGTTAAAGTCATAATTTTTTTCAATTATGCAATGCAATGATTAAAATTAATAATATTTAATTTCTAAAAAATTAATAAAAATTGAAATGAGAAATTAGAATAGTAAATATTAAATTAAAATTCATCTTATTTTTAATTTGTATTATTAAAATTTGAAAATCCCTTTTTTAAAGAATAATCCAACACTTCTTGTATCATTAAATTAAGTAAAATTTTTATTGACCTTTTTACTTTGAGAAACAATTATTAAATCAAACATGTTATTTTTAAGATTATATATTTATTTTGTATATATAAATTTCATAATAAATATAAATGTTTTATAATTAAAAGAGTTGGATTTAAAATTGTTAAGAGGGCTGGCACCTTCAAAAGAAGTATTCGAAAGTGTTATCCGTCATATAGTTAATCGATCCCTCAACAATCAAATATATTCTCCTTTTAACGGAGGGTTTTATTATTGTAGTTGAAGATTTTAGGAAACAGTTATGATTTTGTTGACCTTGTTTTTAGGCACTTTGTTAGTAGTTAATTATTTGTTCATATTTTATAGCTATAATAGTGGATTAATGGTTGCTATTTTTTTTTTATATATATAAAGCTATGTTAATCAATAAAGTAGGATGTGACAGTTTACTAGAAATTTCTTCAAATTATTCTCTCTAATCATTTTCTTTATAAACTTTGTTATTAGCCTTCTATCTATAACAATGGTATTAGAGTTAGGTTAAGTTGTGAGCAATGTGTTAAAGTTGTATTGGGTAGTTGTTTGAGAATTCCAATGGCATCAACATCAATAGCTTTCGAATATTTTGTTCAACCTGCAATTCCTCGCTTTGATGGTCATTATGACCATTAGAGCATCTTGATGGAGAATTTCCTTAGGTCCAAGGATTATTGGCAAGTTGTTGAGTTTGGTGTGCAGGAACCAACAACGAGAGTCAACGATAGAAAAAGCTGAAATGGAGTTTTTAAAGTTGAAAGATCTCAAGGCCAAGAACTACTTGTTTCAAACCATTGATCGAGCAAACCTCGAAGACAATTCGTTGTAAAGATACCTCCAAGCATATTTGGGATGTTATGAAGAAGAAGTATCAAGGGAATGCAAAGGCCGAACGTGTGTTGCTCCAAGCACTTCAAATTGAATTTGAGAATTTGCATATGAAACCGGGTGAATCTATTGCTGATTACATAGGAAGAACAATGAAATTTGTTGATTGCAATATTGTAACTTTCTATATTAACGCTCAAAATTTCCTATTTAGTCACATGGCACTGTACCCAGCTTCAAGGCATAACGCGTATGTTACATGTGCTTTGTGCAAGGTGGACTCAAGTTGGTCCTGGCTTTCAATCGAACGGCCTTCTTTGCTATCCTTAAACCACAAATCACGTCAAGTGTGGGCTTGAGAAACTCAAACCAAAAACACAAAAAAAAATGATTTACTTATTTTCAGTAAGAAAGTAAGTTTTCTTTATAATTCGATAAAACTCGTAATTCCCAGAAAATAGAATTTATTCTTAGTAAATAAATTTCCACTACTTTTGGTAGAATAATAATGTATGAGCATCATGTGAAGTATATTTTTATGTCAACCATTGCTCCTTATTTATAGAGGGAAGTACAAGAGTTCTAGTTGAATAATTCTTTGATAAATAACATTATTTAAATAGAAAATTAAGTCTCACTTTAAGTGTGTGAGAGTCGAGGTAGGGGGTGGCACACCCTTGTATTTTTACTAGGGTTGCTGCCCCTCATGTTACATGAGAGATAGGTTAGGTCCTCTCATGTATTGGGTCCAATTATATGTGCTTCTTAGACTTTTAACCCAACACTTTATAATTTAATCTAATCTAATATTTATTTTCTATTTCTTAAAATAAATATTATTTAATCAAATTAAAATTCTTAATTAAATAAAATTTTCAACCCAATTTTAATTCCATTAAAGTTATAACAACTTTACCATAATAGAATCTATGAGGAAATATGTTTAATTTTCTTATTCAATAATTTCATAATGATTGATTAATTTAATTTCATTTTGAACTTCAATTATTTTATTATAATTAATAAAATAATAATTCAAGAACCTTAAATTAATCCTTAAGTTATTTTTGTACTTAGCAAAAAAAAAAAAAAGCATCCACTGCAGACAGTGATACATGCGATTTATTTCCCTCACTTTATTGTTTCCATTTATTTCTATCTATTGATTCTACATGCAATTCATTTCTGGCTATTTCGAGTTAGCGGAGGGATCAATTGGACATATATAATTAAGGCTCAAATAATTTATAATTAAGTTTCGACTTTTCACTTATTAATTATAAACTTATTTAGTTATAAAGTCATTATTGAGTTCTCTCTTATTAATAACATTATGAAAGCGACTTAATAAGTGATTGTCCAATGACCTTCTTATAAGTGTGTTATCCTCATAGGATATCCTTAATCTCTTTAGGATAAATACATTCTCCCAACATTATCATATTTTATCTCACAGTATCCATTAAATCTTCCTTCATGAAAAGTTAATTATAAAGACAAATGATCGGTGGTCACGTTTATTTTTCATCTATCATGAAATGCCAATGAAAGGATACCATTTACCCTTATGTTGGGTCATGAATTTCACTATTGTGGAATGATGCTAGATACGGTACAAGTCATATACCCAACGTACTAGATTTTGGTTCCTTATCTATTTGAACTCAGGCTTTCATTTACATTAAAGTATATGAGTCATGCATACAGAGTCCATCATCCACTCAAGATTAAGGTATGTCACACTCTGAATAACACAAGTGAATAAATCCATAAATAAATCTATGATCTATTCTACTTGGGCCCTGCCCGATGTACTGTCAGTTTAGTCAATCACGTTTATGTCTCTATCTTCTGGGAGTCATATACTCCAATACCCAATACAAGTTATCTCCCTAATTGGACTTGATAGACGACATATTAGTCTTTCAATCGATTTACTCGTTTGTGATTAAACTAAGGACATGTTTAGATTATCTACTAATATAAGATGTTTTTTTTGTATTACAATCCAACCACATAATACTACTTAGTATTACTTAAACATTAGACAATCAATGAGAAAATATTTGCTTTCATTTAGCTTTGTGTGAAAAAATCATTGAGAACAATATACAAAGGATATTAATGTAATTAATGGATACTTAATCAAACCAATTTGTTCAAAAAATACAAGTACACAAAGAAGAAAATACTACATTAAGGGCACTAAATCCAATGGGAACCCCTGTCTAACCCAGTTGTATCAGCACAAATGGGTACTTGTACCAATACAAATACTTTTTACTATTCATTTCTAGCTATTGACTTACTTGTACCAATACATCTGACCCATTGTACCAAAACAAGTTTGTCAAGACCTAAAAATGACCCTTAAAGTTACTGGTTTTTAATGTAAAACACCAATTCATTTCCAAAGCTTTTGGGACTTTAAATGCATATCTCAACATCATACATCCCTATTTAAACACATTCAAATACATGGATAATATCATGGTCACAACATTTCGAAATTCAAACATTAAGTTCACTTACTTGGCATGCAAGCAACACTTGAAACATGGCATAAACATTGCAACAAGGTCATACATACCATCATATTCATATAAATACATATTGCACATCTTCTTACATATATAATCACGCTTAAATTTACAAGTTCCTTGTATTTCAAATGCCAAAACATCAAAAGAGACTCTAAAGCTAAGTCTTGACACTAGGTATATACCAACTTAAAACACAACATACAAAAGGCTATACAAACTTTCCTAAGTCGAGATGTAAGTAATGGATGTTGTCAACCTTCTTGAATCATTGAGACCTATTTGATACGTGCACACTAAAATAAACAAATTCGCACGTTAAGCAAAGAAGCTTAGTGGTGCTAACATAATTTAAAAACAATGCATAATCAAATCAAGTACGTACATTAGTTATTAAATCATCTATATACATGCTTATAATATCTATTATTGTCTCATGATTCATTTCATTAGTGTCTTCATATGATTCATCATTCGGCTTAAGTTCCATATGCCATCTTATCAAATACCTTCAAAGTTTTACATTATCATATTTAGTATCTACATATTTAATCAAATCATGTAATAAAATCAATACTATCTCAATATCATTTATATACATATGACATCATAATATCATTATTTTTGTCTCAATTTCACCAAATAAGTACTTTAACTTGTCTTATATCAACATCGACCCCTTAGGTTAGTAATATCCAATTCGCATGATCTTTCAGATGTTATTGTTCAATATATTAACGTTTATAATCAATTAATCATATTAAGCAACTATAGAGGTCACAATCATGATTGTGGCTGTGGATGTAGCTTTGATGTGGTCGATGACGTACTAGTAACCGAGATCATGGTGATCATAATGGTAGTACTTCTAACCACAAAAAAAAATCAAGGAAGGGTTTAAAATACCAAAGGATATAGAGTTCCTTAGGAAAATTTCACGATCAAATTAAAGAAATCCTTATATAGATTAAAATAATTAGGACATATGTGGTATAATGTCTTAATGAATATTTGTTGAAAGAATGTTATAAAAATGATTCAATTTGTCTATGTGTTTTTATAAAAAGGTTTGGATCAAATTCTGTGATGATTGTTGTTTATGTTGACAATTTAAATATCATTGGAACTCTCAAAGAGCTTCAAAATATGGTAAATTATTTAAAGAAAGAATTTGAGATGAAAGATCTTGGAAAAACATAGTTCTTTTTAGGCTTGTAGATCAAAAAACTAAAGGATGAAATTCATGTCCATTATTCTTTTTTCTTTTTTTTTTATAAAAACAACCCGAAGGTCAATCTCATTTTATTGCTTCACGACTAATAACATTGTGGATTCCCAACGGATAATCCATTTAAAATGTAACAAATCACATCTGTTTTTAATAGCTAGCTTAAAAGTAAATCAGCAACTTCATTACTTCTACAGTCAACCCAATTAAAATAGACCGACTCAAAATTCCTAAGGACCATACACTCTTTTTTAACACATCGACCCAAAATAGTAATGTCATTTTCACACTTTTTGACTGTGTTAGTTAAGGTTGCATTGTCAGACTCCATTATTAGCTTGGATATTTTCATAGTTTCAGCCTGCTTCAAACCTATAGACAAGGCTTCCAATTCCGCCCAAATTACATCGAGAGTCTTATAAGCAAAGCCATAACAGCCACCCAAAACAAAACCATCAACATCTCTCACAATTACCCCGTAACCAACACACCCATCTAAGATCACAGCATCAACAATAACCTTAACAAAATCATTCGGGGGCTTCTTCCATCCTTTACACACTAAAGTAGGGGGAATCATAGGGGGATCGTTGAAAATTCTGAACTCATTGCTAAGAGCCTGCACCCTCTCTCACACCACCATAGCAGGATTCTCATTGCCCTGGAACACCATCTTATTCCTGTTGTTCCAACAATTCCAGAGGAGAGTAAAAAAATCAGCTGCAACCTTTGAGTTGAGCTTGCGAAGGGTATTTTCCAGCCAGTCTATGCAGCGGTCATAGCTACCATCAAGAAATATGTTATTTAAACCCCCAATAATAAGAATTTCACGGACCTTGGGGCATTCTTTGCACTGTTTTTACATCTCAGGTAGGTTATGGAAAAATTCTTATGAATGCAATCGATGTTGTCATAGGTTAGTAAAATGTCATGGCCAATTCTCCAGCTGAAAACTTTAATCTTAGGAAGTATTTTGAGCTTCTAAATAATTCTCCAAGGGAGTCTGTGAGGGCCATAACTGATTCTCTTGAGGGATAACCAGGTGTAGGCTGACTTCGATATATAGAACCCATGGGGGATTTGTATCCATGTTATATTGTCTTTTATACCATTATGAGGAATGGGTAAATTGAAAATACACTCCCCCATAATTTTGCCATAAAGTTTAATGACCTTTTCCCTTTTCCATCGCTTATTATGTTGGTCCCACAAATCATTAACTCTTCTTTCATCGTTGGTTAGTATAGACCTATCAAGAGAGTTCCTATTAAGCCCCTCGATGCCTCATTGGTCCCACAAAATATTTATCATACTGCCATCTCTGACTTGCCGCTTTAGCAATGCTCATCTAGGTAAACGACGACTTATTGCAGCGTTTGGGCCTGAAAACATCTCCCTAGTGCTCAAGACTTTAAAACATAACGTATCTTTGAAATTAACGAGCCTCCATACTTTTCTTCCTAAGAGGGCTAAATTAAACAAGTGCATATCCCGAAAGCCCATGCC
Organism: Gossypium arboreum; assembly: GCF_025698485.1. NCBI lineage: Eukaryota > Viridiplantae > Streptophyta > Magnoliopsida > Malvales > Malvaceae > Gossypium > Gossypium arboreum. The sequence goes on from NC_069081.1 coordinate 13,696,845, forward strand.
TTTCATCCCTTTTGGATAGCATAAAAGATTCCAGGCCATCATAGCCCAACCGCGAGTCTTCTCGTTACTCGTTTACCACATTCGGCTTATTTTCGAATGAAGCTCCTCAATGGTTCCTTTTGGGGTAAGAAAAATAGAGAAAGCATATGTAGGTATAGATTGAAGAATGGCTTTAAGGAACACCTTTTTCCCACCATAGGACAGCGACCGTTTTAACCAACTATTAACCTTACAAGTGCACCGATTAATAATGTTAGTAAAAGAAATTGATTTTTTTCTATTAATGGGTAAAGGTAAACCTAAGTAGCTGTTAAGAGTCTCTACCATACGCATTTCGAGCATAGAACTAAAATTTCGTCTTTGATGCAAAAGAGTTTTCGGGTTAAACATGATCATAGACTTATCATTGTTAATCTTTTGTCCCGATATACTTGTAAACCTTTTTAAAATATTAATGATCTCCTCAACATCCTTTCTTTTATTACAAATGAAAATGTGTGAGTTATCAACAAAAAAAGGTGATTAATATGTAGCCCATTAATACTAGCCCGAATTTCTTTTAACATATTTTCATTCTAAGCTCGGTTAAGCAATTTAAAAAAGGCTTCCATGTAGAATAAAGAAAGATAGAGAGAGAAGGTCTCCTTGTATGAGGCCTGCTAGATTTGCATTTTAAGACATATCGAACCAAACGAATACAGCTCATAACTTTTTTTCACCCAAGCCTCCGCGTAACATATTTTTATCATAACCGCTTCAATGAATTTCCACTCAACCCGATCATATGCTTTGCTCATGTAGAGTTTGATTACAAATACCTTGTTTGGACCATTCTTAGTACTTTGAAGGTAATAGACTAGCTCATGGGAGATCAATATGTTGTCGTAGATCATTCATCAGGGTACAAAGGCTCTCTAATTTTGGCTAATACTCTTCGGAAGAGTATCTTTCAACCTGTTAGCAAGAATTTTAGCAATAATTTTGTATACCACCCTGCATAGACTAATCGGCCGGAAATAGTCATATCAATAGGATTTTTTATTTTAGGAATAAGAACAATAATCGATCTCATTGAGGCTGTCTACATTTTTATCCCCTCTTAAAATCTCATGGCACAATTTTAAAATATCAACTCCCACCACGTCCTAATGCTCATTGTAGAAATTACCTGACAAACCATCAATGCACGGGGCTTTCCTCAGGTCTATTTGGTTGAAAGCTCTCTTAATTTCCTCATCTTTGAACTCTTCCAGCAACTTCTCATTCATCTTCCCTGAAATGCAATTTTCAATAAAATCAACATTTAGATCATCATTTGTTTGTAAAGTTGACCTAAATAAATTTTGAAAATACTTCCTGGCCGCCGTACATATATCTTTGGTGTTGTTCTTCCAATACCCATGAATATCTTTTAGCCTCTCAATATTATTATTTTTTCCTTCTATTGGAAGCTCTTACATGAAAAAACTGGTGTTCCTAACGCCCTCTTTCAACCAATTTACTCTTGATCTCTGAGCCCAATATTTCTCTTCTTTGTCCATCAAATTCCCAAGCTTTTTCCTCATGGATTTGAGCCTGTTACCATTATAAAGCCTTCTAAGATTATCAATGACACTATTTATCTTGGATTTAAGCTTACCAATCTGGCTGCTCATCTCTTTGTATTTCTTATACTGCCAAACTTTAAGGTCCTGACCCACCTTTTCTATTCTATCCATAATATCTTTTGTGTCATCATACCAAACATTTTTAATAATATTTTTAGCTTCATTTTCTTTCGCCCAGTAAGAATCATACTTAAACATAACCCTAGGATCTCTCAGCCCAACTTTCGGCTTACGGCCTTCGGCATCCAGCAAATTAATGTCATGGTCTGAATTCGACTAACGAATCACCTTAGTCTCAATGAAAGGGAATTTGGTAACTTCATTGGCCAAAATCATGAAGCGGTCGAGTCTTTCTTTAACAATAGTCATGCATTCCCTATTATTGACCCAAGTGAACCACCCATTGTCAGTCTTCAAATCAACCAAAGATAACTCATCCACAATCTCATCAAAGTCAACCATCAAGGCTTTCGGCTTCCTCCTGCCGCCCTCCTTTTTTGAGTTGTTAAAGATTGCATTAAAATCCCCCCTATAATCCATATTTCCTTCACATGTCTCCCCACCCTCTTCAACAATTCCCAGGAACTTTTTCTATTATTTAGATCAGCATTCCCATAAAAACCAGTGAACCTAATGGCGTTGTCATTGTCAAAGTGGATCAGGGAGTCAATACGGTTCCTAAAGTAGTTCGTGATTTCAACTCTTATGCCTTATTTCCAAAGCATCGTTAAACCCCCGCTTTTGCTAACCGCATTAACTGCTACAGCTATGAAACAACTTATTAGAATGAACTTTAGTTTCGTATAAAAAGATAACATCTGGATTGTTAGCAACAAGGAGTTGCTTCAAGTCGCGAACTGTCGCAGAGTTCCCAATCCCATAATAGTTCCAACCAAAGATTTTCATTGACGGGGTTGATCTCCAGCCGCCGCCTTACACGGTGAGATATTATCCAATAACTTTTGCCTCACTATTTTAGATGGGCTTTCCTCCGTAAGGTCTCCATTCAAGCTTCTTTGCCTCTTTCTTTTACTTTTGAATCAACCCAGCCATCACTCACTGACTTATGAGCTTTTTTATCCATGGGTGAGTTGGATGTCAAGTCCTAATCTCTCATTTTTCTTTTGCCTTTTTGCAATATTTTCTCACTTTCATCCTTTGTGTCCATCTTGCTTTCATCATTTGCCTCATTTGGAAATCCATTATTGCCACTATCTCGATCCCATTTCTCCATATGCTTCTGTCTTGGTTTTGAGCTACTGTATTTACTTTTAGCTAAATCCCATATTGTAAGTTCAAGTTGTTAGAATCGATGGTTTCCTCTTTGTTTGGACATTTTCCTGTTGTATGTCCGATGAGTCCGCACACATAACAGAATGCCAATAATTGTTCATATTTTAGAGCACAGATAACTTCAACCCCATCTATTCCCACCCACCTCACAACTCTTCGCAGTGGACATAACACATTGATTTTTATTTTTAACCTCAAGAATTCGGTCTAACCCCCGTTCCTATCTTTCCAGTCGATCGCGACTAGTTCTCCTATAACATTTTCGATATCTAGAGTAGTTTGGCGATTCATATATTTCGAAGGAATATTGTAAATACGCAGCTAAAAAGGAGAAAGGTTAAAAGCATAAGTATTAATTTTTTTTACCCTTTATGAATGGCATCATGGCGAAAAGGCAGTTATCAAACAGACATGGCATAAGGTTGAGGATTTTGTTTCTATTTTCCAGGCATCCAAATTTGGCTAGTGTTGCTCCTTCATTAAGGGCTACAAAATGTACAGCTTATTTAGTAAACCATAACGATCTTAGAACCCTGTACATCGCCTCTCTATTAGGTTTTTCTATCGCCATTATTTTGCCCACCGCCCATGCTTCAAAACCTTGAAGATTGTTTTCGGTGTTGGTGCTTATAACTCTAGTCGACTCTTTTTTCGAGAATTTCAATCTTTCTAACATTACGTTGATTTCTTCATCCATTTTGATCTTTGACTCCACAAAGATTCCCTTTCCCCGGGTGCACCAAAAAGGATGAAGCCAATGATTCCATCCTTTAGAAGAGAGTAGACTCCTAGGAACACAAAAAATAATTCAAGAAAGCTCTGTACAACAACAAACAAATAAAACCCAGCTGCGAAACACGAGAAACAAATAGAAATCCAAATACCAATAAACACAAACCCCACTCACCAAGATAAACTCCAGAAAACCCCACGCCCAGGCAGGGCACAAAAACAAAAAAGAAAAAGAAAAAAAATTAATAAAACCACCCACACAAGCGAAAGACAAAAACTCAAAAAACAAAACAACTTCTAAAACTAGAAATATCAGTAAAACCTTAATATAATGGAAATAACAAAAAGAAAACATATAACCTACTTACAATTTTTTAATGCCAACCGAAACAAAGGAAAATCTATTTAATAAGTCGTCATAAAGTCAAAATCAAAATCTTTTATTGATGGTGTGCCATGCATTACAAAACAAAAAACCATGCAAAAAGACGTACAAAACCATATATCTCTACAAATCTTTAATGAGAAAAATATAAAATTTGAAATAAACGACAAAACCTTTACGAAACCAATGAATTTTCCATCATGCAGGACCTCCTATGGGCTAGAGAGACCACAGCCATCCACGTTTCACAGCCATACTCCCTCGCAACCCGCCACCGCTTCAAACACTAGACCCACCATAATTTGGGACACCCTTCCCACACAACCAACAATTATTCTTTTTTAGAAAGAATAAAGATGGACGCACCAATCAGCAAAAACAAGAATAGGATGCTTCGCAATCTTGGAGAAAAAAAAATTCATGTCTATTATTCAGTTTATACAAAAAAGATCTTAAAAAATTTTACATGGATAAAACACATCCATTGAGTATCCCAATAGTTGTAAGATCACTAGATATGAGTAAAGACTCATTTCATCCTTAGGAAAATGGTGAAGAGTTTCTTGGACTTGAAGTACCATATCTAAGTGCCACAAGGGCATTGTTGTATCTTGAAAACAACACACGAATTGATATAGCATTCACTGTGGACTTGTTAGCAAGATTTAGTTCCTCTCCAACTCATAGACATTGGAATGGAATTAAACATATATTTAGATATGTTAGAAGGAACTATTGGTATTTATTTTATTCAAATGATTCAATATCTCTATTTGTTGGCTATGTTGATGCAGGATATTTATCAAATCCACATAAATGTCAATCTTAAATGGGATATTTATTTACATGAGGAGGTACAACCATACCATGACATTTAACAAAACAAATATTAGCTCCTGCCTCTTCAAATCATGTAAAAATAATTGCAATGCATGAGGCAAGTTGAGAGTGTGTTTGGCTAAGGTTGTTAACCCAATATATCCAGAAGATATGTGATTTGCCTTTACAAGAAAAGATGTCAACTATCTTATACGAAGATAATGCAACATGTATAACTCAATTGAAGGGTGGTTACATAAAAGGTGACAAACCAAAATTATTCTTCACTCATGATCTTAAGAAGTTCAGTGATATAGAAGTTCAACAAATTCGTTCTAGTGATAATTTGGTTAATCCTTTTACCAAGGCATTGTCAACCACAACATTTGAAAGACTAGTATACAATATTGGAATGTGTTGGCTCAAAAATGTATTGCGATGTTGTCATTAGGGGGAGTCTAAAACACGTTGTACTCTTGTCCTTTAATCAAGGTTTTTGTCTCACTAGGTTTTCCTAGTGAAGTTTTTAAGGAGATAGCTTGTAATACAAGATTGTGTACTCTTTTTCCATCTTTAGATTTTTATCCCATAGGGTTTTTTCTAATAAGATTTTAATGAAGCACGTTTTTTTGTTAATGGACATCCAATGGGGAGTGTTGTAAAATGGATGTCCATATAACTCCCATAACCCCCAAGAGTTCATTTTCTTACAACTCTTGTAACCTTTAAAAATTTACAGGGTGCATTAATTATCTTTATTATAGCTTTGTAACTTATGGTGATTGAAGCCCTATAAATAGAGGGCATGTATAAGCTTTTTTGTATCCTAAAGTGAAAGTTGAATCATCTTTTCATTTTCTACTCTTCTCTCTTGTTATAACTCTCTTAGTTTGTAATAATATTTTTATTTTTTATTTTTATTTTTTAATTTCATATAATTTTTAAATTTTCTATTATTTTTAATATCTTGTAATATTTTTTGTAATTTTATATTTTTTCCATATTTTATAATTTTGCACTTTTCTATATTTTTATAATATTTTTAATATTTTCTATATTTTCATATTTTTACAGTTTTTTTATTTTTCGTTAATTTATAATATTTTTATAATTTATATAAATTTTGTGTCATTTTAATTTTTATAATTCATTTTCACATTTTATATATTTTATAATTTTCATAATTTTTATGGTTTTTATATTTTTATATTTTTATGATTTTTAATTATTTTAAATATAAAACATTATATTTCGTCATGGGCATAATCCTAACATGCCACGTGACAAAAATAACCACCCATAACAGTTGTTGTTGTTCTTTAATAGTTGACCATTAATTTTAAAGATCAAAAGACTTGATTAATTGAAATTTTAATGTTCAAGAACTCAATTAAATGCGAAAAAATATTAAGGGCTTAATTAATTTTTATTTTTTTGAAACGTTGAAGAGCTTTAAAGACTTTTTTAACTTATATATTATTATTTAATTTTAATAAAAGATAATTTTATATAAATAGTTTGAGGGCATTTCAACAAAGTTTAAGTTTAGACAAAAAAAATGCTTATATATTTTATATGCTTAAATAAAATTTAAATAAATTACAGGGTGGCCCTTATAAAAGCCATTATTCATTGTTTTTTATAACATTAATAAGAAATCCGTATCTTCTCAAACCTCAACCAATTGCAGTGCATCATCAACATTCGTTTTTCTTTCTATTTTGTGGCAAAGTTGCAATTTGGAGGATCAAAATCATAGATTTTTGTGGTTCTAAGCCTTTGATGGGAAACCATTGAGAGCCATATGGACTACCTCCACTTGTTTATTGTCCTACCTGTTCAGATTTGTGATTTCCCATTCCATTACTCATTCTTTTTTCTTCCTTTTTTTTTTTTTTTATTTTGGATTAGAGCTTTGACATGAGTTATCTTTTCACTTTTTTAAATAAAGTTATAGTATTATGGGCAAAATTTGAGGTTTTGGGTTTTTAAGTTATAAATCCTATCACGATAATTGTTATTGGTGTATTTTGTTTGGTATATTCTGATTTTCTTTTATATATTTATATATTTATATTAATTTAATTCTATTTTTAATAATTTAAACATATATTTATGGTTGTATATATATTTACTTTGAAAAAATAAATTCAAATTGAATTTAAAGAAATTTGTAAAAAATCTATTCGGCCTTTCTCAGTTTTGAAATTGAATAAATTATTCTTCTTAAAAGTTAGAGCAATTTAATCCCTTTTAACTTAGAAAGGAAGCAATTAAAGACAATTAATTGCGAGTTAATATTTTCATTAGTTGTACAAGATTCTAATTAGTATAATAATAAATTTAGCCCTCAAAATTTATATATTTTGTTAATTTGGTCCTAGTTTAAGAATCTATCTCGCACCATTTGTTTAAAGGTCTAAATATTAATATTGAATTTGTTGAATTTTTTAGAATTAAGGTCAAAATGACCAAATATGTAAACATCGAAGGCTAAATTCATTATGTTACCAATCAAAATTATGTACAATTGATAGAAGACATTAACACTGAAATTAATTATCTTTAATTGCTCACTTTTGATATTAACAGGGATTATATTGCTTTAATTTTTTTAAACGGACCAATATGCTCAATTTTGAAATTGAGAAGGACAAGAAAAGTCTTTTTACCAAAGAATTTTGACAACAACTTTTTGATACAATAACTAGAACTACCTGTAACCTCTAACTCTTAAATAAGAGAATAAATGTGCTTCAGCATACTTATGTTCATACTCGTGCTCGAACTCAAATTCTATTACATTAGTAATGATAACGATGTTATCCGAACTAAGATTCAATCAACAATTTGACAACAAATTTTAAATTTGGATTCACCCATATTATTATCTATTTGTAAAAATAAAATATTGTTTTTAATATTTCTAAATAATTAAATGAACTTTTTGAATTTAAAATTCAAGTTGTTGACAATGTTTTTAAAATTAGACTAGTGGTCGAACCAATCAGATCATTGGTTCGCCAATCATATTAAAATTTTTTAAAAATTTCAGTTCATACTGGTTCCCGATATAACCAATTTAAAACCACTTTCTAAATCAATTTCATGATCCAAACAATCATTTCGATCCGATCCAAATAATATTAATTATTGAGGAACCTCTAATTACAATTATAAATAAATCTAAATAATTAGAATTACTTTTTATATAAATAATAAATTATAACTCAAATCAATCATTATAAAACATAATGGGAATAATAACTACAAAATATCTGAACAATGCCATGCATAAAACCTAAATCAAAATAAATATAAAAAAGTTATTGCATAATTTACCCGTTAATATCTGAACAATGCCATAAATAAAACCTAAATAAGAATAAATATAAAACAAATCTTACATACAGATAATTCCATAGTTTAAAGACTCCTCTTCATTAAAACCTCACCCACTAAGTTGAACTCGTCTCAATATTTTTTTTGGCTAAAATATCAAATAAGCTCTTCGAAAATAATTTAAAATTCAATTAAGCCCCTTGTTGAAAAGTCCTCGACAACAAGCTAATGTGGCGACTGGCATGGGAAAATAATGACGTCGCAGCTGACAATGCAAGTTGGCATGTTGGACTTAATTAATTTTTATATTATACAAGAGCTTAATCAACCATTTAATCCTAATTTTTAAAAATAATATATTAAATATTATAAAATTTTAGAAATTATTTAAAAATTAAAAAAGAAACTAGCAATTTATTAAAGTTACAAAATTATTAAAAATTATAAAATTTTATAAATAAAAATTCTTTAAAAATTCTTTAAAATATTAAAAGTTATAAAATTTATAAAAAACTGTTATTTTATTGTTTGGAGTTTTGGTTTCTAGAACAGGAAATGGGAAGATTGAAGTGAGGATCAGTGGTTGATGACTTAAGGTGATTGATGGATAGAGGTGTTCATGTGTTGATCTGATTTATTGTTAAAAAATTATATAAAAATAAATTTATAATAATAATTTATATATTTTATAATTAAATTTAAATAAAAATATTTTTATTATTCTTAAAATAGTGAAACCAAATTATTTCAGCAAGCCAAGTCTATTTGAACTTGAGCTTGGAATATTTTTTTTTTTTAAATTGAGCCTAAGCTTGGTTAGGCGCATAAACACCTCAAGCTATGGGTAATAATGTTTAGTTGAAGAAGGATAAATGTGAGGAAGTTGATAGAGATAAGTGGAGGTTGTATGTGAAAACAAAAGTGTACTAATTCTTAAATTTTAATATTTTAAATTTTTAATAAGTTTGTTAAATTTTATATTTTTTTCTAAAACAACTTTATAACATTTAATTTTTATTATTTTATAATAATTTATACTTTTAAAAAATAGAACTTTTAGAATTATAATATTTTTACTTAAATAATTAATTAAGTCTTCGTAAAATAATAAAAAATCAGTTAAGTCCATATCATCATTTTTTTCACGTCAACTTGCCATGTCACTTGCCACATCATCATTTTTATCTCAACAGCCACATTAATTTGTCATGTCATGTCAACACTTAACGACTCGTCAATGAAAAATAAATTTAAGAGATTTAATTGAATACAAATCATGATTTTTTTTAATGCAAAACTACCATTATTCAAATAATTCAATTAGGTACACTTTTCAATGAAGAATTTAATTATTTTAATTATTTTGGAGGATTTATTTAATATTTTAACCTCTCTTTTTTCTACAATTAAAAGCGTACCAACTAATAAGGTGTAATTCTATTCATTCGACGTACCATGCACATAGTATTGGAACTTTAAAAGTAAATATTATTGCTTTTATGAAGTGATCCCAAATAAAGGAATTTACCCAAAAAAATTGCCCCTAAAACCATTCAACTCTAAACCTGTCAAACCAACCTCCTAATTTGTTTCGCCACTCAAACTATCTCTCCATTCACACACCAATTTGATTTCTTTTATCTTTCTCTTTGGTTTAAATAATTGGTTTAAACTATCTCTCAATCTATTTGTTCTTTTAATATTCTCGTATTTTTAATTTTAGTTTATAACTAAAATCTTATAAAATTTGGATATTATAATTTTATAATTTTATAATTTTATATTCAATTTTTATACTATAATTAAGAATAATTATTTATTATATATAAATTCTCAAATCATAAATACACAAAATACTAATTATTAATATTAAAAGATTCGATCAATTCAATAAATTCAATTATTAACGTTAAATGTAAAGATTTTTTTAAATAAAAGTCACTAGAATTGTACACAGATTATTTATTTCATACCCAAATAACATCACAAATTATTTATTTGCATGTGATATATGGTATTGTTTATAAAGTATGATACAATGCATGCTAATAAATCATGATATGCATTAATGCTAGTTAACTCAGTATGCGCTTATTTGAAAAACATTATTTCTCTCTGTTTTATAATTGTTTAATGCAATTTATCATATTACTTGAATGCATGAGTATATGTATATAACATGAGAAAGCACCAAAAATAAAATGTTTTGGTCCTTAAAAAGAAAACAAAAATGGCCGTTTAACAGAAAATTGTGTTTTAAATTCAAATTTTTATTTTAAAATAAATATATTCCGTTTCACCAAAGTTTGTGACTGCTCCTCAAATTTCCTTTGGTGAATATTATGATGTTTCATAAATTATCATTAAATGTTGTTGATGTATAGGATGAACAAAGATAAGATAGCAGATCTACAAGGAAGGAGTGGTGGAGATGATGAAGGTCAATTAATTTTATTTGGGTTAAGTGTCTAAGAATACTGAGAATGAAGGTGATAGTGGTGAAGACAAACTGAGAGCAAGGTGGCAAAGTGTATGTTAGGATGTTGGAGAGTTGATCCCTTCTTCATCGTCCTGAAGGTTATTTATAGGCGAGGTCCCATGTTAAATAGCATTAACAATGGCGGATCCGCTATCACGCCATCATTATTGGACGTGTGAAGAGGATGTCCGTGATAGAACGTGTTCTGTCATTCCTTTTAAATCATGGTACGGAGTGGTTAAACCCACGTGGGCTTTGGTTGCCAAAAGAATCACATTCTCAATAGGAGATCGGATGCCAAGGAGAATGAGTGGTGCTATCCTTTTAAGAAACTGCCAGCTAGCTTCTTTGAACGCCTACATCCTACTTGGTCTTACTTGGTCGGATACTCAAATTGGGAGACAGAACTTCTAATAACCACCCGGTCTGTACAGATGGAGGTCACTTCTCAAGTGGCCTATCATGTTGCCACATGTCTTCAGTTGGTGAAGGTATAACAATATTCCCCCTCAAAATAAGAGAGAGAGGTTATAAAGTGGCATTTCTCAAGACAAGTTGTTTTTGCACTTTCTACGAGAATCATAATAACGGATGGTAAGGAACGTTGGTGTGACTTGCAATGGAAAGTGAAAATTCGTTGTGAAAGCTTCTAAATTTTTTCTATAAATGCCCACTGGGAATTGTTTCTGGAGAATCGAGGCATTGATGACTGATAGCTTCTATCGACATGTGTTGAGTTGCCATTGGTTTTCAGACTGGTAGTAGAACTGTTTGTTTTAAGGAAGCCTCTATATATTCTTCAATTGTTCTTCTTTGATGTCATTTTGCTTCTGCGATTGTTGAAATCCCTTTGTTGTTAATTTTTAATAGTTGTGTTCTTTCTTTTTAGGTTTCTTGTTCTCTGAATTTCTTTTGTGATTTTTGTGGTGGTTTCTTATTTTTAGTCTTTTTTATTTTGATTTCTGGAACAATACTTCATTTTTGACTTTATTCCAGTGATTTTTGGTGTTAGGAAAATATGGCCAGAGGTAGTGGCCGGTCTAATAATGTGCCATCAAGAGAGGCGGTGAAAGAACAAAGGGTTATTATCAAGCAACCCGAAATAACAAAAGATGAACCAATAACAAGTTTTAGCTACTTGTATAGCACAACCAAGTTGGAGATGCAGAGGTTGTTAATGTGTCTTGGGTTGATTGATAGACATTATAAATATGATTTTGCATCTCAGAAGGCACTCACCATTTGAGTAAAATATTTGGTCCCAACTACTAGTGCGAAGCCTGACTTCTACCTCCCACTATTTTTACTTGAAGCAGGGTTCACATTCCCTCGTTCTGAATTCATACGAGACTTGCTTAATGATTACAATGTAGTGCTCAGGCAACTGACAAAACATTTCTTGGTGGCTGATAGTTAGGTATTTTATTTAATGTTGCAAGCACATCTTCCAATATATTTATTACTTGAGGGAAATAGATGACGAGAGACTTTTGGGAATGTTTGAAATCTACCCGTGAGAAACCCACCCAAAGACAGAATATTTTCTTTGGGGGACAACTAGGATCAATTTTGACTATAGCAAGTATATTCTTGTGGAGCTGAAGTTTGGTAGAAATTTTGACTTCCCAATCGAGTGGAAACGACTTTTTACCATTAAGTGCACCTTTCATTTGAGGCTGATAAATAGTCTAAGTGCCACTCAACAATATAATATCATGAATCAATAGGGGATACTAGTGGCCCCACTTGATATCACTCTACAAAGTGTGTTTAAATTTTGTCTTCAAGACAAAGGAGCTTGTGAGTGTATGACACGAGATTTTACAAAAGACTTCCAAAATGACAGGAGTTGGCCACAAGCTGCATATGCTTTTCCTTTCTACTCAAATTTGGAGTAACAAAGTGCCTCCCGGGGGTAAAAAGGGAACCTCTAGATTACATTACTCACTATTTCAGTTAACCGTATCGGAAGTGGCAAGTTTCGGCTGGTACACTCGTAAAAATGTTTCAGCTTTTCAGGGATTACCATCTTTATCCGACAGATTCCTCTAACTCTGACATGAATTCTCCTGATAATGGTTTGGGTACCAAAGTTTATTATACCTTATGGTGTCGAATATGCTAAGTCAATGCAAACCTTTGCATTATCTATTTTGTGCAGGTGATGTTTTCTAGCTAATGACAAGAGGTTTGGGGGAGAGATTGAGGATTTCCAATGGTAAGATGTTGAATCTAGTGCCCTAAGTGTAGTTGTTGAAAGCCAATTTTGGGCCATCCCTAAAACCCAATTACAATTAAAGCTCAACAGAAGCCCAAACCCCTAAACTAACCCCAATTTACATTTTTTACAAACCTACACCTAAAACCTAATAACCTACCCAATCAACTACCCGGAGCCCAATGTTACCCACAAGCCTGTTTACAATATTCAGCCCCAACCCACCTAAACCCAAATCTACCCATAACCTAAACACTCAACCCCAAGCCCAGAAGCCCAATTTTAGACATTAGGGTTTCAGAAATTGAAACCCTAACCTAACAGGCGCCGAACCTACCCCCACCTACCCCCTGCGTCCCCACGCCATCGGTCACATCTGCCATGCTCACCTGCTCCGCCGTTCACCCATCCCCTGCAAGGACAACACAGAAGACGTGACAGAAATAATAGAAAAAAAAGCATGTAAATAGGCTGTAAAAGCCGAAACAAAATCTTGTAAAAGGGTCGGAGAAATTTTCAATCAAATACAAATATTAGCTTCCTAGATACAAGCAAAACAGCGACTCCAAAGCAAGGTTTAAACTCCGAATCTAAAGATCTAAACGCTAAGAATCAGATTCGACCTTAAGGTGATTTTTAAATTTTTTTCATCACTATTTATCTTCGAGTAATACATATATATATATATATATATATATATATTAATAACATAAAATATAAATAAATAAATAAACAAAAAAAAGGAGAGTTTTTTTACCTTTCCTACCACTGTACGGTGGCCTTAAGACTGCTGAGGGTCGGTGGCGGACGGTGATCGCCCCGGCCGATTTCTCCCCCCTCCTCTCTCTTTCTTTCTTTCTTTTTTTCTCTCTCCCGGGGCAAAATGAATTTTTTAAAAAAATTTTGACTTATAGAGGGGGCCAAAACGCATCGTTTTGGACCCCCCTCCGTTTAAGCCAAAACGACACCGTTTTGGGCTCCGGGTTGGGTCGACCCGACCCGCTCCGACAGGATCCGCGTGTTTTTTTAAAAGAAAGGGCTATTTGCACAATCGGCCCTTCCGCTTTTTAAATGTTTTACAATCAAGTTTTTATATTTTAATTTGACCCTGAAATTTTGTATAGTTTTCAATTTAACCCCCGTGTTAAGCGCTGCGTTTTAATGACTGGGGATATTGCTATTTTGGTCCTCCCATGTTGCACGCATATTGCAATCTGGTCCTTTCTTTTATTTTCTTCTTAAATCTGCCCCAAAACTTTGATTTTAATTTATTTTTCGTCCTTTTTTTCATTTTATTTATTTATTTATTCATTTTCGTTTTTATATATTATTATTATTTTTACTAATATTATTAATATTATTATTTCTATTATTATTGTTGTTATTGACACCTGATTATGCACATATAATTATTTTAATGTACTATTGTTATTTAATTATCATTATATGTAATATTAGTATAGGTTTTATTATATATGTAAATATATGTATATGATATTATTTTGATTACTTTATTTTAATATTATTATATTATATTTATCTTTTATATTGCATCGTTATTTTAGTATTACTATTATGTATATATTATTATTTTATTTAATATCAATTATGGTACCTATTTTGTTATACGTATGTGTATATATATATTTTTAGTATTATTTTCATATTATATATTACTACGTATTCTTTTAATGTATGCTACATGTATATATTTTCTATATTATGTACTTTTCAATATTGTTGTTTAAATTACATGTCATCTTATGTATTTTAATTCCCATATTATGTATGTATATATCTCTAGTACATATATAGGTATATATCCATGTCGTATTGTAATAGGTTTTATTATTATTCCCAATGTGTATATATTATGTAAATATTTAAGTGTTATATTATATATGCATTTTCTACGCAGTATACATTTTTAATTTTGTATTTTTATATCTCATGCATGTATTTAGAATACTCTATTATATTTTTATATTATATCATGTATATACATTTTTCATATATGTCATGTACATGCAATTTTTCAATATTCATTTTATATATATATGTAAATATTATGTATACATATATTTTATATATGCTTTGTACATACGTCTTTTCAATATTTATTATTATGTATATACTTCAATATTACTAATTATATATTTTATCACTTCTGTATAGTTCAAATAATATATATAGTATATTTCTAACATTATCACTACCTATATATATATATATATATATATATATATGTGTGTGTGTGTGTTTTTATGTACATATTCTTAATGTCACTTTACATATGTATATTCATTGTGTTCTCGTATGTGATACTGTAATTACATTTAGCTTTGCATGTATTGTTAGTATTTTTAACATTATTGCCATATTTGTTATTTGCTTCAATATGTTTTAATTCTTCCATTTATTTATTTTTATTTCATCTCAATTTGCTTTACATTACTTCGAAAATCCCATTCGTGTTTCTCAATTAATTTCAATAATCAAGGCAATGTATTGATTTAACATTAAGTCGAAAGTTTCATCGCTATGTTGGATGGAATTTGTCGGCTCGTGTTAAAACGATATATCCTTCTCAAAAAACCAAAAACTAGAATTCCTTGACTTTTCAATCGGATCACGATTGAATCATAAATTGAACTCGTACTTTTGAAAATCAAGGCAACACATGTTTATACGATACCAATTTTGGGCGTCGCGAGGGTGTTAATACCTTCTTCGTGCGTAACCGACTCCCGAACCCTAATTTTGTCTCCGAATTTTAACGTGGACCTAAACTTAGCCTTCTTTTTGTTTTAAAAACAAAGGAATCTAATTGGGTCCAATCACACCCTAAAAAAGATCGGTGGTGACTCCCGATTTATTTTAAAATCAAATTTCAATTTCCAAGTTTTCAATAGATCGCCACAAATAGCGACCTTAAACCAAAATTTTTACGTCGCTACAGTAGTATTTTCTTTTATGTACAATCGTAATTTTATCGAATAAGTTGATTAGGAAAATTATTCATGAATTACATTAATTCCCTTTATATATTGTCCTCACGTGATTTTTGCATGTAAAGAAAAATAGAAGTAAATATTGGCTCACTAGCTGTCTAATGTTTAAACTATACTAGGCAGATTATGTGGTCAGATCGTAATACAAAAATGCAGTTTATATTAGTAGACGAACCTAAACAAATCCTTAGTCTAATAGGAAATGAACAAATCGATTGAAAGACTAATATGTCATCTATCAATTCCAATTGGGGAAATGTCTTGTCTTGGGCATCGGAGCAAGTTACTCCTAAAAGATAAAGACATATATGTGACTAACTAGACTGATAGCACATAGGACTGGATCCAAGAAGAACAAATCCTAAATCCATTTATGGATTTATTCAATTGTGACGTTCATAGTGTGATTTACCTTAATCTTGAGTGGATAACAAATTATGTATGCATGACTAGTATATTTTGATGTAAGTAAAAGCTTTAGTTTAAATAGATAAGGAACCGAAAGCTGGTACATTATGTATATGACTTCTGTAGTATATAACGTCATTCACAATAGTGGAATTCATAGTTCGAGATATGGGTAAATGATATCTTCTCATTGGGACATGTTAGATGAAAAGTAAATGTGCTCACAGGTCGTTCATCTTTGTGATGAATGACTTGATTACTATTTGATAGTAATTGACTTTTCACGAAGGAAAATGTAATGGTTACCATGAGATAAAATAGAGTCATATTAGGAGAACAAATTTATCCCAAAGAGATTAAGGATACCCTATGAGTATAACACAATATAACAAGTTCATTGGACGAGCACTGATCGAATTGATTTCATAATAGTATGTCATTAGGGAGAGCTAAGTCAAAATACTATATTGGAATGACTTCGTGACTATATGAGTTTATAATTAATAGGTGAAGAGCCGAAACTTAATTATAAATTATTTAAGCCTTAACCATATATGTTCAATTTGTAACACCCAAGTACTCAACCCGCTCACTAAGTCCGAATTACGAAATGTCACAGTCGTTGTCGAAACAGCTACAGCTACGATTGAAACACAAACAATTCATAGTAGTCAATAATTAAAATTCGATTAAAACATACATTCGACATGAAATAGAGTCAATAATACAAACTTGATTTTATGAATCTAAGAACTGTGTAGATGTAAATAGCATGTGAAGATAAGCAAATTTTGCTCCCACGTTGTGGCAGGATTAATAAAAGAGTTTGTAATTACGATCTAATTCTAATAGTGTCTCTATTAGCTTGTAATTGATTGTATCCAATTTTTACTTTAAAAAAAAAGAAAAAGAAAAAATCAGGGTATGAATCAGCCCGGTTCGGCCAGTTGGCAGTTCCATTCTTAAATATTAAAGGAAAAAAAAATCAAGCTTAGCTGCATCAAAAAACGGGTAAGAAAGCGAGAAAACTAGAAGGAAAGAAAAGAAAGAGCTCCAGAAGCTCTCATCTTCGATGGCATCGGCAGCCACGGCCCGAGCTGTCATCTTCTCCCGCATCGCCGCCCTTTCAGTCAAACCTCTGTCACCTTCTCTCTCTCGCTTCCTCCCTAGCCCTCGCAACCGTCCTCCTTCCGCCTTGACCGTGAGCTGCTGCTTAAAGGACAGCGGAGCCTACGACGACTACTCCGTTTCGACGCAGAAATCGAATTTAGATCGTGGATTCATAGTAATAGCTAACATGTTAAAGCACATCGAACCACTCGACACTTCTGTTATTTCCAAAGGGGTTTCTGATTCCGCCAAGGAAGCTATGAAGCGAACTATCTCCACTATGCTCGGAATTCTCCCTTCTGATCAGTTCTCCGTTTTGGTTTCCCTCTCGAAACCTCCTCTTCATCGTCTCCTCTTCTCATCCATCATCACAGGGTAATATATCTTATTTTCTTCTTCAAAAAGTTTTTTTTTACTGCAATTAAAAAAAATATATACTTTTTTTAGGTATACCTTGTGGAACGCGGAGTATAGGGTTTCACTGATGAGAAATCTGGAAAGAGCGGCACCGGCGGAGGACCTAGTGAAGGAGACGGAGGAGGGCGTTAGTCAGCGGCACAGAGAGGTGGTGGAGAATAATATTGAGGAGGGAGAGGGTGGAAATGGTGAATATGAAGAACTGGAGAAGATAAGTCCGAGGGTTTTTGAGGATTTGTCGCCGGAGGCTTTGAAGTATATTGAGAAGCTGCAAGCTGAGTTATCTGATATGGAGGAGGTGAGGATTTTGGACTTTTTATGTAATTATAAATTTTGTAATTAATTATAAAATCAGTCTCTCTCACACACGTACATGTACTATATTTACAAATAATGCGATAGAGGGTTAAAAGATGCAAAATTTGAAGCTCATATTCTTTTCTTTTTAGAAATTATTAAAAATTTGTGATACTTGCTTAATATGTAAATTAATGAAAGAGAAATGAAGTTAGATGATTCTTGGTCAATTTGGAAGTAGTTGTCTTTGAGAAAATTTAACTCTGGATTTTTCTTGACTTTAGACATACCAATTGGTTGTTTGAATTCCGGTTTTTCGTGATTGCATTTCTTCTTCCTGACTGTGTCTCTGGTTATTAAGGTGCTCTAGCAACAAACATGTTTTGGCAATCAATTTTATACTGCTCTTTTCTTTCTTGTTATGTGCTATAAAGAATGTTTATATACATATCCGAGCTTTCCTGTAATGGTGAATCCTTCGTTCCTCCATTTGATGGATCATGGTACCTAACTCATTGTCAATAGCTCGATATAATGTGTTCTCCGAGCTCCCTCTATATAAGATTTTTGTCGTTTCAGGAACTGACTGCTCAAAAGAAGGAAAATGTGCGAATGGAGTGTGGCAGGGAAAACATGAATGGTTTGTTAGAGTATTTACGATCCTTGGATGCTGACATGGTAAGAGCTGGAAAGTGTTTCTTAGTAGATTGTCATGTTTTGGAACTGAATTAACTTTGTTTGATCCTACAATTAACTTGAAACTTTCTCATTGTTTGTACTTTTTATTTTTCAGGTGACAGAATTATCCCAACCATCATCGGTACAAGTGGAGGAAATGATCCATCAGCTTGTTCAGAATATATTGCAAAGGTTCTTCAAGGATGCCTGTATGAAAGATTCAGGGATAGTAAACACGGGAAATCTTCAAGATGCTGCTGATGAAACTTGTGGCACTTCACGTGATTACCTTGCAAAGCTGCTTTTCTGGTATGTTTTCATGCGCTTGCTTTTTACAAGTTAGGTTCAAATGTTTCGTAAAAGCAGGCACATTAAGCTTTTCTTTCAGTGAACGTATCTGGTAGGTCCCTCTATTACAAGGACCGGATCAAATTAGTCCATCTACTATTAAATGAATCAATTTAGTCCTTGTATTATTAAAAAGAATCCAATAACGTCAAGTTTCAGCAGAGCTAACATTTACTGTTAAAAAAATGTCATTTATTGTTTAATATTTAATATTTTGAAAGCATTTGATGGTTCTGCAAATAAAATTTTGATTGGAGTTGAGCTATAAATGGAATAAATTAATTTTTCATGTTATTTTTAAACAGTAAATGTTAACTCTCTTACAATTTAGATTTATTTGATTCTTTTAATAGTGCAAAGATTAAATTAATCCATTTAACAGTATGGGGACTAATTTTATCCCGTCCCTATAATAGAGGGACTTGATAAGTAGTTTCACCCTTTTCTTTCACTCTAGGACCCTGTAATGCACAGACATCTGTGTACCGCTACGCATGCGCATTGTAGTTGTTGAGAAGGGGGTAAATAAGAAAGTCTATCAGGATTTTAATTTGAAAGAGATTCTGGGTTGTCATTCATAACATAACTCGCAAATTATTGGTTTCAAAGAAAAAAGATCGATAACTTCTTTTTAGTTGCAATATATCAAATGCAGTGATACTATTATGAGATTAAAGCCAGTTTCTTTCGGCAGGTGTATGCTATTAGGTCATCATTTGAGAGGCTTGGAAAACAGATTGCATCTAAGTTGTGTTGTTGGATTACTGTAAAGTAAGTTACGTATGACATATGCATATTCTGTTCGTTTTTGGTCCTTTTTGTTACAGTTTTGGTTAATCCGATAATATACATTCATTTACATTGAAGGTGCCAATGTTTATCGCATCGACATTTTCTTCTGCCTGCTTTAACATGAATTATTGATTCATTGTGAGAACTTGAAAAATCTTTTGAATTAGGATGAAGTAACCAACCTATACGCAGCTATGTCGGATACAAATATGTGCTGGATGCGGGTATGTTTACTCCTTCCCTTATATTTTGAGGGTCATATTTTCATACCTGCTCAGCATCCATTTTTGACACTAGTACTTCAAGGAAAAAAAATGAAAAGTCAGATTTCAAAACCTTATTCAGATTATTTTCCTATCTGAGGCAGGCAGGCAGCATATGTAAAAATAAAAAATAAAAAAAAAAAGCTTGCTTGAGTTTACACCTTGCAATTCATATATTTTTTTCTTTTTACTTGTTTAAGGTGTTATATGTTTATATAAGTTGGAAGTTGAAATATTAATAATTCGTATTTATATAAATATTAGTATGTACCTATCAAAACTCGGTTCGATTTAAAAAAAATTTGAATTTTGAGTTAATGGAATAGAGTTATTCTATTTTTGAGTCAACTTAAATAAGTAATTTGAGTTTGAGTTGGGTTGAATTTTATAATTTGAATGACACAAATAATAAATTAGTGTGAATACCTTTAATGGCATCAATTTTAAAAATTAGTAAATTAGTCTCTCTCAATAAAATTACAAAAGAAAATAAAATTTTAAAATTTATATTTTTTAAAACCTAAAAAATTGAAAAATTTAAAGAATATATAAAGTTAAAAAGTTTTAAAATTTTCTAAAATAATAATTTGGGAGATAAGTTAATTAATGATTCAAGTTTATTATATTAGTTTTTTTTTATTTTACTTTGAGAAAGTTTTCACATATATATAGTTTTAAATTTATTTGTTGTAATATAGAATTAGTTATATTATATAATATTTAAATTTGACATGTTTAATTTTTAATTTAATTTAAATAATTTTACTCGATTTAAAAAAATTTAAATCAAGTTAAGATGATAAAATTGAATTTATTAATTTAATTAAATTGAAATATTTTTACTTAGATTCAATCGAATTCCAACCTTAATATTGGTATCTTATTCTTGTTATTCTTTTTCTTATCTTGTGTTATTATTGTTGATTTACTAAAAGGAATATAGAAATAACTGGAACAGCACAAACCAGACCTCTGCGTTTCATTAACCTTTCAAAATTTTAAAATTACACGAGCATTAATTAAAAGAATAAGTAAAATAGAAGATATAAAATGATACAATAACTCATGAGAAATAATTTTTTTCATTTATGTTCCCAGTATAAATTTTAGTTCGTAATAAAACTCATCTAGATATAATTAACACAAGACATGTTTTTAGTGTGCAAAATTTATATTATTAATATAACTCTTGATTCAGTTGATTTCATTTTAATTAGGTCATCAATTCAGTTAAAAAAATTAAAAATTTTTATAAATGTATTTTTACAAGTAAAATAAATTATATAATTTGAAGGTATTTTAATATTTTTTTAAAAAAAACATGTATATGATGATATTTGAATCTAAATAAATTATATTAGAAAAATCTTTAATTTATCATTTAATTAAAGTTTTATTTTAATATATTTATACATTTTAATTTATTATGCATACTTTATTACTTTCATTATTTATATAATTAGTTTTAAACCATATGTTTTATTATATGCTACAAACATCTCTATTAAATATGTGGTTTTCAAAGCATACATGTGCGATAAAATTTCTAGTTATTAATAAAGATGAAGGTTCTAAATCTTAAGTGCTTAAGATGAAATTTATCATATGTAATTATATGTGTGGATGTGTGAGTTTTAATTCGATTTTTTCATGTTTTCCATTCATTTGTGTTATAATAATTTAATTTAGTTGTTTGAATATATATATATATATATATATATATAATATTTGGTTGTATTATTTCAAACTTTGTATTTGAGGGGCTCGTCAGTAGCCTGTATTAGATTGGGTCTTGTTCAGGGGCTCGTTAGCGGCCTACATTAGATTGTGTGGTGGTTAAAAAAAGTTAATTTCATTTATTTAAAAAAAAAAAAAACAAGTTTTGCATGCAGCCGATTCAAGCTTGGAAAAGGAAAAGAAAAATTAGTAATGGCGGTCCACTAACGCTTGTATTCATGAATCATGACTGATGTTTAAAATTTAATAATTACTGATGAAATTTACCATATTAATCATTGACTTAATGGATATGTTATTTTCATAATCAGTTCACGTTGAAATTGTAGTTACCAAATTTACTGAATTCATATATGTAATTGACTTCCTTAACTAATCTTTAATGCAATAAATGTTGGTTGAAATGTCTAAAATGGATCCATAAGGTATGTAAAAGCTAACAAGTCTACTACTTTTGTAATAGTAACACATCTATCCAAACTTCCTTAAAAGGCATGTAAAACTATATTTTAGATTATATATATAATTTAGACCATGGTAATCGTTATCGTGCTAATATTAACTGGCATGTAAAGTTTTTATCCTAAATCGGTAATAATTTATGTTTAGTTCTGATCAAAATTTTGTTACGTTTCAGTCAATACTAGTGCATACCAACTGGTACCAATTGATATAAAATTTTGACATTTTAAACTAATTTTTATTTTTATAAAATTACATATAATATGAAAAGTTATCAGTTTGAATTATTCAACCTATTTAATAATTTTTAACATATATTTAGATATAAATATTATTTTACACTTATACCAAGACAAAATAACAAAAGAGATTAAGGGTTTGATTGGTTGAATTTTTAGTACATAAAAACATTATTTTACATTCATGTAATTTATATGTTTCTTATATTATATTTATATTTAAATTATTTTATAAATTTTAACATGTTAGAATATTCATATTTAATATTTGTATATTCTGCGTCATGTTTTTAGTTATTTGCCATATGATAATAAACTTATTCATTGGCCCAACTACTTAAAAAAGTTTCAATTTTAATCCGCCCCAACCAGCTCATACTGTTTAAAAATTAATAAAATCCTTTTTAAAATTAATTTTAAATTTTAAAATTTTATTATTTAAATTAAATTCAACTGGATCAGCCCAAAACTTATCTTGTCCTAACCCAACCTTAATCGAGCCAAGCCTATCAATGGAAAGCCAACACTGTTTGGTGTGCATGCGACCCTTGTAATGAAGCAACGTTAATAAACAGATATTTTTTTTTTTTTTCCTTTTATAAAAAGAACAAACTCTATTTACACAATAATGACCCAGATCTTTTGCTCATATGATATAACCAATATGCTACATTTCCTAACCATTCTTTCCTTGTTTCACTACTACTATGGCCAACCAGCACCATATATGAACATACATGAAACATGTCTCCGGTTTCTGAAGCCTGTCAAGGTTTCATTGCACCAACGGCTTCTACAAAGAAAAAACAATGGGTTCAGTACCATCACTGGAAAACTCTCAAAGAGAAATGATGGTTATGAAGATTTAAGAATCATAATAATGTTGTTGCATTTACCATTTGTGCTGGTCCGAGACAAAGAATGGTATATTATTGTGAAGCAGATAAAAATCTATGGAACCTTTGTACTTTTGCCTGATAAATATTTGAAGATTTGTGTTGTGGTGATTTTCTTCTACGAAAGAAGAAATCTTCTGTGTCCAACACATATGAAATCTGCCAAACATACATTGCATGGCGTAAGTGATTTATTAGTGATACGCATGCTCTGTGGCAGGTCATGTAAGAAGGAAACGTAAAAGATTAAACCAGATATTAATAACAGCAAAATACCTTGTATGAGTTGCAAGCTATCTTGTTCTCTAAACCATTAACCACTTCAACACCTTCCATAGCCATGCATGTAGCACCGTATTCATCCAGGGTTGCATATTTTGTCTTGTTTCTGCAAATATCATTAAACAAAAGCAGATTCAAGCATATGTTACTCAGACTAGGAGGAGTCTAAGATACAGGTAATAAGTGCTATAGTCATGTCCAATTGTATGGGACTCAGATTCCAAATCTTCCCTTTTCGTTGAACCTAACATTTATATGCCATCAGTTATTACCTCTTTAGTGTAATGCCATGTGGCTCCTTTTTGCCAGGAAACACCGTCAGAAAATCATTGTGCAAAAAAGCTGAAAAGTTAGGTTCCATGGAAACAGCAAATGCCTCTGGCTTTTCAATGACATTGTCCATCAGCTGGATAGACAAATGAGGCGGCGAAGACGACTGCAAAGAAAAGGGATAAAAAAATTTGCATAAACATACATCAAGAGTTTGAAAGATAGCAGAGCATGCAAACTTACACATTTCAATCGATAAACATTCTCTTCGTGAAGGAGGACACGTGCATTCTCATAATAAACAGAATCCATTGTCTTCCCATGTTTCCGGGACTTTTCATACTCAAACAACTGGAGAAGCTTATTATCCATATCATCTGCTGAGACAGCTTGAAGCTGCCATGAAAACTATAATTCAGAGCAGTTGCAGGTGAAATGATAACGAAATAATTAAGGGCAAATGACTGAATAAAGCAAACCTGCTTAACCAATTTATATAATAACTTGTCCAATGTGAATAACACATATGATTGGTTTCCTATTACAGCTCGACATTCGTCTTCAAACTTAGCATTATCAGCAGATCCATCAAGCAGACTGTACAGTTCACTCATAAATCTGTATAGCGCAGAGATGATGTTTTCAAAATTAGTATGCATTGGATCCTTCATCTTGTTTGAAAATAACATTTATAAGTAAATCACCTGGCATATAATTCTGCAGGAGTCCCCTCTGTTGGAATTTTCCACTTTATTTCAGAACCTGTTGAATTTGTTTTCGCAGACACTATTCTTTCATACAGGATCTAATGAAAATCAAACATTGAAGAATACTTATTAAAATGTTGACAAAAATATTAGAAGCAATAACTAAAAAGCTTTAGATGTTCGACGTACTTGATGAAGTCTGAAAAGAACATAGAAATCATCATTTGCATAAAAAATGCGAGAACTATTACTAGCTTCTTTGGGTAAAAGAACAGGTACGTGCTTTGCAAGAGGCTTCACTGTAAAAAGAAACCGTTCCGGAACTGACAAGAATGCGCCATCTCCTCCCACCTGTGTATCGGCCGTCCCTTCAGCTTCCCCTTCACTCTCGGCTTTACCATCAACTTCATCGCATTCTACCTCTTCCTCCTCTTCATGAGAGCATTCATCACCTGCAGACTCACTTCCTGATGCGTCATCACCGGCCTCCAAGGCATTTTCACTATTGTCATCATCAGCATCATTTTCTCCTCCAGCATCCTCGTAATGCAACTTTTTCCTGTTTCCAGACCGGTACTGTCTGGTTTCACCACCATGATTTGACTTTGAAGCTGCCCTTACATCATTATCACCATAAGAAACAAAATTATCCTCCTCAAAATCACCATTGGGTGATAATTCACCTTCTTCTTTCTCAGTTCTCGATGGACCAGCAGATTCATGATATCTACTCACATTGGATCCATCAGTAGGCACTCCATTTGCTGCTACTAAACCATGTTTTGTTACATCACCACCCTAAAGTACCAAACAAGTTTGTGTAAGCATATTACAACAAGAGATCAAAGAGAGAAGCTCCTTGCTTTTCCACGTCAAAGTTCATTTTTATTAAAGTATCCATGTCTGGGTGAGGGGATATGACCTTTCAAGGACCCTCCAAATACGTGAAAAAAATTGGTAAAATTGAGTATAACTGTGGTAAGACACACACACATCCGACACTCACATCCAAGTGACATAGGAATACAGTAGCCAATATGCATAAATTCGTACCTCTAATGAATGTGCTAGATCAGCATTAGCTTCAGGTTCATGATCCTCACTGGCAGAAATGCTAGGTCTAGATGCTGTTGCACCACACCCTTGAAATTCAAACTAATCTCAGTATCGCAGCATGATTTTGGAAAGGAAGGAATAATTAGAAAAAAAAGTAATAACATAACTAGGTTAGCAAAGAAGAAAATCATGGAAATGATTTCCGTGTTAAATTTTTCTGTCATACACACCTGATGCCCCTTCAACACTGTTTCCAATGTGATTATTTTCTGCTTCAATTGCAAGGGTGCCAAGTCCAGTTGCAAGCTTGTTAATTACAGGCCTTTTATCAGCTATAAATTTGATCTCTTTCTCTAGCTTCGAATCATCGCTATAGACATGATCTGAGCGTTCTTCCACCCTAGTTTCCCCATTTGTCAAGCCATTTCTGCAAGAATTAGTTAATTCTGGAAAACTGTTCCCATCCCCATCACTAGTGGCCTTCTGTTGCCTGGATCTAACAGTAGCAACAGCTCTGAGATTTCCATCACTTTCAGCAATGCTTGATGCAGTGCAGTTTACAGCAGGACTTTGAGCTTTACCAGCATCATCAGTACCCTCTCTGCCACTAGGTCGAGGAGGAACACCCAACATCATCTCCAAGAAACTGGTCCATAGCCTCATGACTTTATTTAACTCTTCTCTGGTCGAGCAAATCTCTTCACATGAATATTCTATAAGTTTATATAGGTCTTCATGAATGCTGACATCCAAATAGTCATATTCAAGGTGCGGAGCTAGGGGTTGTCTGTGACCTGCAACGCTAGCCACAAGAACATCATCCTCTTTCTGGTTCTTCTCTTTCAACTCCTTGATTTCAGCCACTAAAGCTGCAATTAGGAAAAGCGATCAACGAGGATAGACAAGAAAGTAATAGAATATAAAGCAGCATAGCAATGAACACAATATCTTCAAGAGACCACGGAATAGCATGCCCATGCATTTAGAATCTAACAAACTTTTTGATTCAGTACAAATGAAAATATTCCATGAACATCTAATTTTGAAACATAGGAAAATGTAGCATGATGTTTTGATAAGGAAATTTCACTTACATTTTGCACTCAAGTTCTTTGAATCCTGCTGCTTGAAATAGAAACTGCGGTGATCAAGTGATTTGTAATGGTTTCTCGAATAAATTTCAGCCCAAACCTTGTTAAAATCTAAACGGCACTTTGTCCACTCTTCTTGCTTCTGCTTCAAGCGAGTTAAAATGACAGGTAAAGCAAGAGTAGGAGTTTTACGTAATATTTCCATTACATCGAGACCATGGTCACCATATAAACGCTCAATGCACCTTAAATTTAGAACTGCAGTAAGTGGTTCAGAAGAAGCAAAAGTTAAAAAGACGAGAAATGTACACATAGCAGAGACTCACACATAATCTAAACAATCTAGCAAGAAATACGAACCAGTAAAGTGGTCTTCTACACAAAATGGAGACTCCAAACTGATTTCATTTTCATTAATGCTGTTCAGCAAATCCTCGACACGCTTGGCAGTTGAACTAACGGATTCTAACAACATATCCAGCTCAAATCTAAGACCATGAAACAAGAAGTCTATTATGTCTAGGAGATAATATCAAGAATTTCAAACGGAATAGGAAACATAACAACTAATCAGTGCACATTGATTTTTCATCTACAAAACTCATCCTCACCTTCACATGCAGCATAAAATATTGTATACAGATTAACAGAACAATCAAATTACTATAGAGAGAATGAATTCATCTATGTTACACGGACTTTGATTTGAGTTTCGATTACGGGTATGTGTCTGACACAGGTATGTCCAAATTTTTCCTATGTATTTGGATGGTCCTTAGAGGATCATATTCCCATATCCATATCCGAATGTGCACTGGACACAAGTACTTCAAAACAAATGAAGAGTCCGAGTAACATAGATATTTATTGCATACACGGTACACGGTACCCGCACTAATAAAGGAAGACCAGCATATTTTACCTATCGTCCTCGCATCTGAACAAACTCTCTTCATACTGATTTCGGCGCATGTGCTTAAAAGAATAATCCTCACTTCCTGAAGTAACGGATACCCAATGATCATTCAGCACTTGAGCACCAAGTTCTGATCTCTGACTTGCTATATGTATCGGATACTGAGTCAAACAACAAAAAAATCGAAATTAAAGCTAAATCATGCATAGTTTGCAAGTGAAAAATTCAATCAAAAGTTAATACATCATCAGGCAGAAGCCGATAGCTTGGAGTACAACGTTGGCAGTTAGAAAGGTCAAGCTCTTGTATTGATTTGTCCATGTACTTCTCCCTGTATCTCTCCTTTTCCTTAGCGCTGTCTGTTTCCCGTTTCTGCTCTCTATCTTTTTCCTCTGACTTGAATAGCCTTGATGCATGTCCATTACCACTAAGTGATTCTACAATCAAGAGGTAAACATCATTGCATTATACATATACATATACTTTTGCATATTATATGATTAAACCATGCACACTTAAGTTGATGGAAAATTAGAGAAGAGCAAAGAAGAATAAGAAAATGAATAACAAATAACAAATAAATGAGGCTATGAATTACATACTTTTACTAATAACACCAGCCAGGAGCCCATCTGCAGGAGACATTTAGATTAGAAACAGCCATACCGACAAATAATCAAATAAAACAACTCAAAGATGAAACTTCATCAATTACCAGTGTTCTCACAACGCTCCAAGAACTGGTTGAACTCAATCATAAGATCAGGATACTTGCCAAGTAAATCAGTCACCTGAATATGCATAAAGCACAGTAACAATATAACTGAACTACCGGCTGATAAAAGGTGAGAGATGTGCTTCTTGATAATTCTATGAAGACAAGTAGATTGAATGATATGAAAAATCAAAGATAACTACTGGAAATGTTGTGAAACATACCAAATTTTGCAAATCATTTCGTTTGATTATTCCGTTGCTGTAAATATTAAGGCACTTTAAGAACACTTGGTAGTCATCTGAGCTGCATAGCCTTTCCTTAACTTTCTCACAGAATACGAACCCTTGGTTGCACATGCCTGAGGTTTGAAAAGAAAAACCTAAAACTCAAAAGATTGATATATGAAAGACAAGATGAACACACCCAATCTCATTACACAAGCAACGAAAATGTTTAAAAACTTCAAAAAAAAGGCTGAAATGGGATTAAAAACCATTTGGAGAAACACATTCGAAAGGACTACCAAAAATATTTCCCTCAGGTTAAAAAAAAAAAACGCCATTTCTATATATATGAGAATGACCACATAGAAAATTATTAGAACTGATTTTTCTTTTTTGGACAAAAAAATTATTTGAACTGGTTTTGCTAAGAAGATTAAGATGCAAATTCATGACAGACAAACTAACCTAATATTGCTTCTCACGGACATTGATTGCTTCAAAATAAAATGAAACATATGTTATATTCCTATGCAAATTCCTTCAGTCAAAAGCATCATTTATAATTGCACCCAGCATGAGGTAAGCACAAGTCATACCGGCTGATACGCCTAAATAAAACTACAAGCACATTCTCACCAGTAAATCATGCTAATGGTTGATGAAGAGAAGCATTGAGAAGAATATTAAAATCATTTACTAGCAATATATAGAAAAAGAAGAACAAAATTTTTCATCCTAAACACCATAAATACATATACCTATAATATGCTTTAAAAAGGGAAGTAAAAGTGACAACTTGCATATTATAATTATATAAAAGCGGTCAAAGAGGTTTCTGGACTCACTTTTTAAAGTATCCTTTTCATCATAAGAAGCAAATCCTTCAATCTTCCTTCCAGTTCTTTTTTTATCAGGAAAATGCTGCATGTTAAAATCCCTATTGTTTTCATGCTCAGGGTCATCCTGATCACGAGTTCTCCGATCCCTAATTTCCTTTTCCACGTGTTTTCTCTGCTCCTTTTGCATTTTCACCATAGCTTTGTCATCTTCCAGGTCTGGACGACCAACACTGAGATCCTGATCAGCATGGGAAATAATAATCCTATCCCTCCGACGTTGCTGGAAAAGAAAAGATAATTGTTGAAATAGCATCTAACAAAAATATTAACATTAAAACAAACAAGTGTTGGGGTGCAGTAGCAAGGCACATTGCACTCCCAATGGGAGAACAAGGTTCGAACCTTGAAGACAAAATTGTTGGGAGGGGCAACCCCAAACCCCAAACATGGACCGTAAAACGGACACGAAAAGTACCAAATTGAAAAGAAGAGTTACCTTGTCCATTTGTATATGCCGCAAGGTGGGTGTAGCAGAGCTTCGCTCGTTATAACGATGAGTTGAGTTTCGACCATTTGGTACTTGTTGAGTCAAAGGTGCTTCTGAAGCATCGGGTAAAAATCTAGCGAACTCCTCAAGCAGATCTGGATGGCCCACGAAAAGAGAAGCAACCTGAAAATAATGAGACCAAAAACACGAAAAGTATTTTGAAAAAAGAAGTTTCCAAGAAATTAAGAGCCGGAAAGTACCAAAGAGCCAATGAACATTGGTAACAACCCTAATAAGACATGTTACCTCTCTGTAGACCTCATCTATGTCCTTGTGCTCCTTCCGGTACATATTCAAGATATCCAGGAATGACTTATAAACATGCTCGTCATTTTGGAAACGTTTCTGCTTAGTAAAATGGATAATTAGATGGCTAAACTTGGACAAGAGTAAGGTGGAAGATTATGGCACAATAATTTCACCTTTATTTTGTTTACAAAACTGATTGCTTCATCAAATTCAACAGTCTTTTTCAGTGGAGCCTCTTCCTCATCAAGGGTTATTTCATATCCCTTTGGCAGAAAGGTATTAAATCCGTAAATCAAGATGTTATGCCCTCGGAATAATTCCTTTACTCGGGCAATGACACCAACTGTGTCAGTCCTGTGGCATACAAAAGACACATTGAACATTTAGTAGTTTAAAGCACGAATCCATCTTCATCGACAAAAGGTTGCCATTTCAAAAGAGGATACCTTTGAGCCTTGAAATCCTTCATGACTTCAAGGAACATGTCGTACTTCTCCTTTTGATCCTGAAACATCTCCTTGACTTGCTTTAGATACGATAAGGCATCATTTGTAGTCAGTTTCTGCACCGCAACTTCCCCTTCCCCTCTAACGGCTCCACCTCCACCTCCACTTCCCCGTTCTCCACCTCCACCTCCACCTGGAATCTGGTTTTGCCCATTGCTTCATAGGTAGAAAATAAAAAAATAAAATAAAAAATTTCAGAACCACAACAATTCAGCCAACACTGATAAACAACAATAAAATTTTGTGATAAACGTAATATGCTTTCGGCAGATGATTACTGTTAAAAAGAACCTGAAATTTTCATCAAATTTAGAAGTAAATTTACAACATATTGCAAAACCAAGTGATATATTCTATTCAGTGTAATGATCCCAGAATTAAGAAAATCCAGCATTACGCAAATTAAAACATGACAAGCCACTCAATTCATGTGGTAAACAAAACAAACCCACATCGAAGTTTCATATAAATGAACCGAACCACACAAAACCCTCATTAAAAGCAAACAACTTTAAACAGATTAGAAAAAAAAGCAAATAAAAGAAAAAGAAAACTTCTTACGATTCAGCTTTTGAAGAACCAAAGGGACGTTTAAATTGGGAACCAGAATATATATCATCTCTTAGTCGCTTCATCCTGTAAATGGAAAAGAAAAGTGAATTTTTTTTAGTAATCCTTGAAGAAATAAAAAGAAACCCATTTTAACAAAATAGTTAAAAGAACTTACTTTCCTCTGAAACAGATCTTACAAGAGGGGGGGAAAGACAAAGAAACCAAACCAGTTACTTTTTTCTTTTCTGATCCTATATGTTTTGTCTATATTGTTTCGGTTGTGTATAAGATTTAAGGGGAAAAAGAAACAAAATTGAAGAGATAGTAGAATATATAGGAGCAAGGGAGGAAGTAAAAAGGAGAGTCAAAATCTGAAATGGATTATGTTTGGTTCCTTTTGTTTTGTTTTGCAATGGGATTTTGTGAGAGTTTTAGTTAGTGTTCTAAATTTGGAAAAACATGAAGATTTTGGTTGTCTTTCGTTCTTTGTTTTTGAGCTTCTTCGTGGGCTTTTTCTTTTTC
Source organism: Gossypium arboreum (assembly GCF_025698485.1). Classification (NCBI taxonomy): domain Eukaryota; kingdom Viridiplantae; phylum Streptophyta; class Magnoliopsida; order Malvales; family Malvaceae; genus Gossypium; species Gossypium arboreum. The sequence continues at coordinate 13,728,857 of NC_069081.1, forward strand.
AGTTCGAAATTGAACTACAGGCCGAATGAGGGTCTTTTTTTTTTTTTCCTCTTAAATTTTGGGTTGATTTTGGTGGATTAGGGTTTTTAGGGATGTGATCTTCTTTTAATTAAAACGAAGAAAAAAACATTTTTGTGGATTGAATTTCATGTTAAGTCTTTTTGAGGTGAAATTGAAGTTCATCGAATTTTATTTTAAAATTTTAAATGTTTGATTTGAAATACAAGGGAAATTGATTGAATTTGTTTTGGATAAATTTGTATAGCTGATGATTGGATTTTAGTTCGATTAGTATAGATATTATTATCAATGCAAGAGGATGTCGGTTCGAGTGCATTAAAGCGCATTATTATTTTATTTATGGGTTGTCGAGAGGCTATGGATAATTTTAGGCATTATATTAAAAAGAGCAGATATAAACCTATAATGTGATTGTAAAAAAAAAAAAAAAGCTTGTGTAGCCTGATTTTCATGAATACAAGCTATTAAGTCGATTAAGAGAAGAATGCAAGTGGATATGATAGACTTTTACATTTGCATCTATATTTTGCTAATTTACATGTATTAATATTTGCATTGTTTTTTCTTTAAATCTTTTTAATGGTTATATTTGTCATTAAGTATTTTTCTTATGCTATTATTGCGTCTATTCCTTATATCAAATATAATAATTCTATTATCATATCATTCATTTAACTAAATTATTTTTACTTTCATTTTATTCTATTATAACTCTATTAATTACCTATTCTATTACAACAAACCAAACATACGTTAGTTTTAAGTTACTTATTTGAGCTTCAAAATATTTCTATTTTTAGTTATATTTAGAGTGGTCCCGCTTTTGAAAATAAAGTTTGGATAATTATTCTATTCATTGGCAATGGAGTACAAAAACTCCACAATTGAGTTTAGGATAATGCTAAGTGTACTTTTTAATTATTTTATTAGACCCTAAAATAAGTGTCATCATCTTAAATCCGCTTGCAGAATTTTTTTTATTCCATTGACCGTGTATAGGATAATAATTCATAAACTTTTAAATATGATTTTTTTCCATTGACATTAATTACATATTTTAAATTATTAAATATTCTAAATAACTCCTAATAAGAGATTGATTCATTACTAGATTCTTCATCACTCCAAGTGGCACAAAAAGACTTTTTCTTCTTCTTCTTCTTCAAGGTATTTGCACACTCTGCTTGAATGTGGCTAAAACCATGATATTCATGGCACTGGATTCCTTTGTTTTTGTTTTTGGTTGCATCCTTGTTGATGATAACCCCTTTAGACTTCCTTTTTAAGTGTATTTGAATTTGTCAAATCTTTTACTTCATTTGGATTTGAAAACTTTGTTGAAGTTCTTGATGAGTAGACCAATCTATTCTTGTAAGTCTTCAATGGTTGTGCCAAACTTAGTGGGCACTATCTTTGCCACTTGTAGAGCAATATTTTTTCTCTTTAGGTCTACTCATCTTAGCTTCATCAAGATTGATATCAAAGGTCTTAAGAATCCAAGCAGTTCATTAATATGCATAATATCAATGTCTTTGGCTTCTTCAATGGTAGTAGACTTGATGTTGAACCTATCAGGCAAAGATCGAAGAACTTTCATTACAAACTTAGCATTGATTTACTCATTACCAAATGCAAAGGCCTAATTAGACAGTAGCATAACTTGGCATAGAATTCTCCTATAGTTTCATTCTCTTGCATTCTTAGATTCTCAAACTTAGTAGTAAGCATTTGAAGCTTTTGATATTTTTACAATTATAATGACCCGATTTCCAGTGGTGTTAGAAATTGCAATTTCGAGACCTCGTTTTAGTAACCGAGTTTGTAAATATTAAATAGAGATATTTACAGAGTTACTATATAATTGAATTGAAATTCGACTAAGTAATTTAGTTAAAATTGTGGTTAATTAAGGCATAGGGGTTAAATTGTAAATTTTTAACTGTTATAAATTTTTAATTAGGAAAAAGCTTAGGGTCTTAGATAGCAAATACCCAAAGGGCCAAAATGGCTAATAAACCATTTTTTAAAAAGTGTTATTGGATGGTAATAATGTATGTCTTTTAACTTAAGTAATTAGAGATTAAATAAATAAAACTTAATTAAATATGTTAACTAAGATTAACTAAAAGCTAATTAGTGTATAAACAATAAACAAGTGGAAAGAAAGATAAAAATTTTATCATCTTCATCATCAACCGCCAAAACCAAAGAAAATAAAATAACAAAAGCTATAGGTTTTCTTATATTCGACCATTCAATTTCAAGTAACTTCCTAGCTATTTTTCTTTGATTTTTATGGAAATTGAATCATGAGAGCTTGATTTAGCTAGCCTATATACTAATTTGTGAAACTGTTAAAGTTTTAGAAAGTTGTCATTGTTGATTTCTTAAAGAATGAGGTGTGAAATTGATAGAAATTAAGCTTAGTTTATAAAAAATGACTCAATTGTAAAGCTTAATTGTTAGTTTTAGTTTTGTACATTAAGGACCAAATTGAATAAAATGTAAAATTATTACAAAAATTTGGTAGGAATAGAAAGTAGAAGGTCCCTAATGTGTAAATGTGAAATCAGATTTTAATCCAAAACTTTAGATCGAAGGTTATGCTTGTCCCAAATTTAAGGACTAAATTAAATAAATTGCAAAATATGTTTATTTTTATATTTGAATGTGATTTGGATGGAATTTGATATTATGTTACTGTTGAATTATTATTTGTTGTTAAAAACGGCATTGAGTCATCAAGAGGGAAATGAAATGCAAGAGTCGACGACAAGTGACTCGAACTTTCGTTTGTATTTTTATGATTCGGGATCAATTTAATTACTGTATATTCATGACATTTTGCATTATATAATGTTGATGTGAGTTTTCAATGGTTATTTTAATTGAATTGCTCTGGTTGAGATTGAATATTGAGACAATGACTAAACTAAATAGAATAGAAAGTAGTATGATTTAATTGATATATGATAATTGGTATGAAATTGAGTTGAAACATGTTATATTACATGATGGCTTAATAGTGAATTGGATATGATAAAGTATTAGTTGAACCGTATACTGAAATTGGAAATTTGGTTACCCTATTAGCTGTTCAAATAGGCCGAATGCAATTTACATGCTATAAGGTTAGAATATTGATTGAAAACCATCATTATCGAGCAACCCAAGATGGTAGATTGTATATATAGAGTCATTGTTGTCGGGTAATCTAGCGTGATAGAATATTCAAATTGTGAAAACCATCGTTGTCAGGTAACCCAAGGTGATGGATCCACATATTCATTTCGAGTCTGTGTCTGGTTAATAAGGTTATAAAATAAACATGATGCGACAATATAATATATGAAATGCAATGAGCTGAAAACGAGCACTGGGGGCCAATTGAGTAACAATAAGTCAATAGGCTTGGAAATGGTTGAAATCTTGATATGAAATGAATATATGAGTTGGTATGTTAGTAATGGTAATGAATAAATATATGTGCCTATACATGATAATATGATTTGGTTAAGTTATTGTGAAATGAAAGAGATATGGTAAATTTGAATACATACGAGTGATTTGGTATGTAAAGATGATCATATGCATGTTAATATGGTAATGAAAGTATTTGGTATGAAACTATATGAGATTTGATTACAAATTGCACTAGGTTTGATTGAATGCAATGGTTTTAAATTGTCGGAAAAAATCCGGTTTGAAATTGATTTTCTTGTACAGCGGAAAATAAAAATTTTGAAAATTGACCCGGTTTGTGATATTTATAGCAATAAACCCTAGACCGAAATTGTACCTATGTTTTCGAATAGATGTATCCTTGTTGTTCCCGACTTTCAACCAAATGATCTTCTCCGTTATTCTCATACCACTAATTGCTTCAAGTGTGGGTTCGAACAAATCGAATCAAACAAAGAAACTAGAAATAATTTTCTTTTCTTTTTGGTGAAAACGAAAATTCTCTTCTCAAATAGAAACTGACAGAATTGTTATTTCAAAAAAATATATTTAATAGTTGAGAATAAATTCTCTATTTTTTGGTAGAGTAATAATATCTTAGAGTTGTATAAATAATCTTACCATGCCATCTATTTATAGGAAAAGAAGGTAAAACCCTTGCTAAATTGTAGAAGTTTATTTCAATTAGAAAAATGAAATTCTAATTCTACTAAGGTGTAGGGGGTGGCAACCCTAGTTAATAATACTAGGGTTTGTCGTCTCCCTTTATTACATAAAGGGTTTTGGGCCTCTTCCACATTGGGTCTAAGTACAAGTACCTCCTGATCTTTTAACCTAATAGTTTATAGATCCAACCCAATATTTGTTTTTCTATTTCTCAAATATAAATTTAAATATATTTCCAATCAAATAATTTTCTCAACCCAATTCTAATTCCGTTAAAATCATGACAACTTTACCGTAAAAAAATCTATAACAAAATATATTTAATATTTCTGCATTCAATGGTTCACTATAACCAAATGGTTTATTTCCATTTTTGAACTTTATTTAATTTAAAAAACATAAAATCATTTTTTAGTTCTTTTCATTTTTCATTTTCATTTTGGAGAATACCATATTCATTTCCAAATATTTCATTTCTCCATTTTCATTTTCATTTTGGAGAAAACCTTAATCATTTCCAAATGTTTCTTATTTCTCCATTTCACCATTTTCATTCATTTATGTTCATTTCATTCAATTATGGTTTCAATGAAATAGCGGAGGGATCGATTCTACATATGCAATTGAGGCTCAAATAGTTTATAATTAAGTTCCAACTTTTCGCTTATTAATTATAAACTCATTTAGTCACGAAGTCATTCCACTATAGTATCGTGATTAAGCTCTCCCCAACGACATACCATTACGAAAGCAATTCGATTAGAACTCGTCTAATGACCTTATCATAAGTGTGTTACTGACTGTGTGTGCGTATGCGCATAAAGCAAATGGTTTTATAAAACAAATTTAAAGCGCAGTTTTATTGCAAGCGTATAGGTCAGTTGTAATATTTATAGTTTTGATGGAACACGAAGTATTCCAATAGGTCAAACCCAAAGGAGATGGTGATTGAGTGATAGATAGCGTACACTATAGAGTCTAACCAGCTACTGGTATGATTTTATAGTACGACAAATCATAACAAGAAAGTTTTGCAAGGAAATTAAATATGTTAATCTAGGGACCAAATTGTAAATAGTACAAAACTAAGAGATTAAATAATAAATGACTAACGGTGGCTGGTTGATTTTGATGTGGCTCGCCGATCTTCGAAGAAGGGAATTAAATCGCTTAAAATACTAAGTGGGTTCATTTTATCTCTCGATTTAAATTTTACCAACTTAGAAAAATTAATTTAGTTTATATCTTGATCTCACCGGTTAATCCGGGACTAATGAATTGGTGCACAACAAGATTATCTCTCAGTCTCATTTGTCTAGATATGCCCTTAGGGGCATCAATTCCTAAGTTTTTAGGTCTATTCGATGTAGTTTAATTTATTACGATTTAGTCCTTTGTAAAAAAATTAACTTACCCACATCTCCATCAACCAAAACCCTTTAAGGTTTAGCTACCATGCTGAAAATAAAGATAATGGACATGGAAATGAAAAATAAAGAAACCACTAAAGTCAAACTTAACAAAAGTATAAAAGTTTGGATTTTTATGCAAGAAAACTTAAAGAACATGAATTTAAAAGCATTCAAAAAGAAAATCTAAAGCAGTAAACATAAAAGGAACAATCTTTAGCTGATTTAAAGTAAAAGAAATTGAAATACATTAAAATAAAACTAAAAACATCTTACAACCAAGGTACAGGGACTGAAAATGCAAATAAACCTAAGCTACAGTGGTAACTAACTTAACTAACACTAAGAACACTAAGAACAAGAAGCAAATACAGAAAAATAAACTTTAAAACTAAGAAAGAATGAGAGAAAATAAAAAAAATTGAAAAGTTGTAGAAAAACTAAGACCTAGAGAAACTAAAGCTAAAAACTAAACTAATGTGTGTCTCTCCTCCTCAGTAAAAATTAATTGTTTTAGGCTGAATGTTGATGAAATTTTGTTGCCAAAATTTCCCCTACACGGGCCTTGTGTGATTGGTGCATCTGGTGGACAAAGACTACCCTTTTTATCCAATTTTGTTCCCCTCATGATATTGATGTTGCAATACCCAGAAAAGGATATCATGATACCAAGTCAACTTCAAACTTAGGTGTAACAACCCATTTTCAGTGAAATTGAAACAGTGGTTTCAAGACCAAAAATCTGAATTCAAAAAATTTATTTTATTATTATTTTATGGTCTACAGCATGATAGAAATACCATATAAAAATTTCATTCAGAAATTTTATCGTTTACATGTTCAATTTGATAAAAAAGGACTAAATTGCATAAACTGCAAAAGTTGAGTTCTAATAGCTAAAGGTATTATATAGATATAGAACATTAATGTGGAGGTCCTTATATGGTAATTAGCCCATTAGCATGTTAGTGGATAATAATGGCTTGGCAATTTTGTAATTTGAATTAATTTTAAAGGTTAATTAAGTAATTAAATAATAAATGATAAGTTAAAATAAAATTTAATTTACTATCATCTTTCTCTATCTTCTTCCACTGATTTTCAAGAGGAAATGAAGCCATTTTCATCCTTAACATTTGGCCATCTTTAATCCTTCAATTAGGTATGTAATTTTGTTTTGTTTTTAATGATTTTTATGTTTCCAGGATCGTTGTGGCTAATCTAGTTAACCTAGGGACTAATTTGCAAAATTGTTAACTATTAGGGTTTTGCCATTGATGAATATGCATGAGCTTTGAAGTTTGATGATAGAAAATGAATGGTTGTTGTTAGATAAACAACTTTTGTAAATGAATTTTTTATGAAATTGTCAAATAGGGACTAAATTAAAAAACATAAATTATTATATAGAAAAATTGTGAATTTGTGAAATATATGTGCTGTTATTAGTATGTTTATAATTTGGCTAGGCTTGGGTAGGGATAAAATTGAATGAATTTCATTTTTCGAGCTTAAAGACTAAATTACAAGGAATTAAAAGTATAAGGGTAGATGGTAATTTTTTCAAAAATATGTTGTGGGATAAATCGAATATGAATTATATTGAATTGAGTTAAATTCATTTGTATAGATCCTGTCAGACCTCGTATGGAGTTAGATCGAGGCAAAGAGAAAATCTCGGATTCGTTGCCTCCGTATTTATGTACACTCGTCGAGGTAAGTTTGTGTAATTAAACTATACATTTATATGTTTCAATTGATTTATATGTATGTGAATTGTGTAATTGCCATGTATGGATACTGAAAGCATATCCGACGACGTACGACGATTACCGAGCCCCGTTTGAACCTTAGGAATTTGTAGGATAGAAATGACACGTCACTAGAGTTACTGATTTCAGCTCGTATGACTTATCGATACTCAGCTCGTATGAACTTACCATTATTCAGTTCGGAGGAGCTTGCTGTTTACAGCTCGTAAGAGCATACTGATTCAGAGCTCATATGAGCATAGATTACAGGAATTGACGGATTGCAGTTTAGTACACCTCGTGTGTACTACCCGCATATCCAACGATATTCTAAATGGTTCAACGGGCACAGTTCTGTTACGAGATTATATGAGTTAAATATGAACTATTACAGGTATTTACATGAAATACTTGAAAGTGATGTTACATGATACATTGATATATGAAATATGATTAATTGTTGAATTCATCCATGTGTATTGGATTTTATATATGATTTACATGGCTAATATGTTGGTGATCATGTGTTTAGGCTTTTGGCCAAATTGGTTGGGATATGCTATGTTAGCTTACCTTAATTGTGATTTAAAATGGTAAGTTAAATTCTAAGTTATAGGAACTTACTAAGCTTAAATGCTTACTCTGTGTTATTTTCTGTGTTTTATAGTGATTTGAAAGCTCGTTCGGGTTGGAAGCTTGTCAAAGCTATAACACACTAACCTTCGGCTCTTTTGGTACTTTCAGTTGTTTAATTTCGGTTATAATGGCATGTATAGGTTATTTAGGCTAATGTTGGCCTATGTGTGATGTTGTGGTTGTGGCCATATGCTTTGGCTTGTGTTTTGGTATATTTTGTAAATGTATATATAAACAGCCTTATCATGTTTGATGTATGGTTTGGTATGGTTAATATGTGAAATGATTTATGTTTGATGGATGAAAATTAAATGGTAGTTGAATATGCATATGGATATGTACTATAATTTAGAGTGATTTAGTGCTTGTTGTGGAAAGCACATATGTATAATGATGTTAGTTTTGAATGGTTTGTATTGGTGTTTCTAGTGCACAAGTTACAAGTGACTTATATGACCATTTGATGCTAGAGATCATGTACATAAATGGTACTAAATGGTATGTTTTGATTAATGACCTACATGGTAAGTTTTGGTACAAATATGCATATAAGTTAGTTAAACAATTGGATATATTGAATGTTTAGATATACATGTTATAAGTTGTCATTTGAGATGCCTAAGGGCATATTGGTTGTATGTGAAGATATCACATATTTAAGGCTTGATTTTGGCTTGTTTTAGATGCCTATTTATGACTTGTGTATATGCAATGCCAATTTGGGTGAGAAATGTGGCTTGTAAAATGACTTATTTTCGTCCACATGGACATGTGTCTCAGCCGTATGTGACACGGTTGTGTGTCCCCTGTAGCTTATTAAAGGTTTACAAGTCAGGCTGTTACATAGCCTAGCACACGGGCGTGTGAGGTTACATCGAAAGGGTACATAGCTTGACACGCGGGCGTGTGGCTTGGCCGTGTGACCCAAGTCAGTGAGTTACATGGGGACAGACAAGGGCTGGGACATGGCCGTGTATCCTTATTTTCGAATGCCTGCACGGCCTAAGACACGGGCGTGTCTCTTGGCCATGTGAGTCACACAGCCTGGCCGCACGGCTGTGTGACCCTTGCAGCTTTGAAATTTTTTAATGTATTTCGAAAAAGTTTTTGAGTTTTCGATTTAGTCCCGCCTTGTTTCTAACGTGTATTTTGGGCCTCGAAGGCTCGTATAAGGGATTATATGTATGATTTCGATTGGTTTCTAACATGAATATTATATTACATGAAATGTTTGAAATTTCTGTCAGTTTGATCTGTAAACTCTGGTAATGCTCTGTAACCTAGTTTTGGTGATGGATACGGGTTAGGGGTGTTACATTAGAGGTTTTCTTTGAGGGTGGATATCGTGATACAGCTAAAATGTGATCTTCAATCTTCAAACCTGTTGGAGGTGTCACGATTCTAAGGCAATGATATCATGATACCCTTTCCTTTGGTACCATTTTCGCTCATTTTCAACCTCCAACCCTTCTCTACACCACTCAACAACATGTTAGGCCCCCAATGACACTATTGGTCAAACTGGGTCACAAAATGAGTAAAATCGAGACATTTACACTTATTAACTTAAAATCTAAAAACTATGAAAAAGATGATACTTTGCTTGAGAATAAGCTCCTTAAGTATATCGAGAAAACCTAATTTTCCATATCAAATTATGGAAGATTAAACTCTCCCACACTTAACTCTCTGTTTGTCCTAAAGCAAACACACCAAACATGCGAAAAAAAAGACTACTCGTGGACTAAACCAGACAATTAAGTCACATAGCGATAGAATATCAAACTCGTACTAGAACTACCTCACATGTAACTTAAGAGTGATATCTAGTTAACTTTTTTATTCCTAATGTAAACATAATTAGTTCACTAAGTTAAAATGCCACTAGATGTAGAGGCAATAGAAATGAACATATGTACAAATGTTATCCATCGGTAAGTTAAAAAGACAGTACTATAAAAGTTTCTTTTAAATCTAAACAAAAACCAGTTCTTAATAACAACCTAAAATGTCCAATTGATTCCACTTCCACCGATTTTCCTTTACCTAAGAAGATGTGTCTGTCACCATCACTTGGCTTTCAGTAGCTCAGGCAACCCTACATAGAAACACTTATGTGAATAGTAGCACCAAAATCTATCCACTAAGTGTTTCTAGGTACTGAAGCTAAATTAACCTCAAAATAGACCAGGGTAAGAATTATACCTTTCCATGATACTTATGGTATCTACACATTATTTCTATGACACTTTAATACCTGTGACACATATAACATAATTGGTCACTTAATTTCGTATCATACTTTATAATAGTATTATACATTATATATATGTGCCCATAATTAAAGATTTTAACCCAAATTTGAAGAAGGTTGAAACTAGGAGATGAACTCATAAACTCCATTGAATGTTTCCTGGTCAGAGAAGACACCGATGAGTATTAGCGTTGACAGTGAAAACATGTGGCTCAGTCTTCTTTATTTTGTTCTAGAAAAGATGCTTGAAGAGGCAAGTACAATTATTTTTCTTTTAGTCATAATTAAAATTGTTTTTTAATTATAATAAATATTAGGTAAATTAGCTTTAAGCCACCTATGGTGGCATAAGAGATAGATACATATTCAATGACATGGTAAAATTTTCACAACTAATCTTTTTATTGGTACGATGTCATGTGATTAATAGTTTTAAGGGCAATTGCTATTTTAATAAACGAAATTAAAGTACAAGTATCAAAATAAATAAATTTTAAAGTACAAAATTATATTGACAATTTTGATAAAGTATAGGGTAATTTTGTCATTATCCCTTAAATTTTAAAAATAAAAAATTAATAAAAATATTTTTAAAATTAGAAATTATTAAAAAGTATAAAAATATTTTTATTAATTTTAAATTTTAAAAATTAATTAATTGCTAACATGGCATATATGCGATCGCCATGTGAATACCACGTTAGTAAAGTTAACAATGTTGACTATTCCATTCATTTTAGGATGATTTGTTAAATAATGCAAGTTCAAGAGTTAAAAAAATGAAAAATTAAATAGAAGGCTAAAATGATTTTTTTATAAAGTTAGAGAACCAAATAAATCATTATGTCAATGATGGGTGATGATGATTAGAATGTTATAGGACATTCACCAGCTTCCATGAAATGATTAAGCTCATAGTGAAAGCTAAGGGGCATTTTATCACCCACTAAAGCTCAAAAAATGATCTATCATCTAAAAATACACAACTTATTTGAATGACTAGGTAGAATTATGTGCTCTACTCTGAAGATTAATCAAAGAGTAGTAAGCTCCTGTTGGCCCTTTGGCCAACAAAGATGAATGGTTGCCTTTCTCCTCCACCTTCCCTTTGTCTAACACAGCAATAAGATGACAATTTTTAATGGTGCTTAGCCTATGTGCAACAATAACACTAGTTCTCCTCACCATCACTCGCTCCAATACCTCTTACACCACTTCCTCAGAGTAACTGTCAAGTGCACTGGTTGCTTCATCTAACAATAACATTGCTGGGTTCTTCAATATGGCTCGGGCTATGGCGATTCGTTGCTTCTGGCCCCCAGAAAGTTGCACACCTCTGTCTCCACACCAGGTATCATAACCATCTACTAGACCTGCTATGAAATAATGTGCATTTGCTGCTCTAGTTACTTCAATGATTTTATCTGATGCTCCGGATATGTTTTCCCTGATTGTGCCAGAAAATTGTGTTGGTTCTTGACTAACAAGTGCTATTGTGTTTCCTCAATGACCTTAGGTTGTATTCCTTTATATCTCGACCATCAATCTTCACTACTCCTTTGACAGGATCATAAAATCTCTCAATTGAACTAAGTGGTTGATTTACCAGATCCACTTTGTCCCACCAATGCTGTTGATTTCCCGGCTTCTATGCTGATTGATAAGTCTAGCTGTCACAAAATGAATGTCGCAGACATTCATCAGGTCCTATCCTTGTGCAACGATCAAATATCGCAAACAAAGATCCAACAACCTCAGCGCTCTTGGCTAAGTCCGATGTCATGCTTGCAGCTTGAGCAATGACAAGGCCGGTGCTAAACAAAACAAGGAACGTTTCAATAAGGGCTTTCGCAGTGATATATCCTTGCGATATGAGTTTTCAACCATACCAAAAATCAAAGGCAATAATACAAGCAGTAAGCAATTGAGCTGAACCGAGTCCTAGACCTGCAAGCCAAGATTGTCTAACATTCTCTTTTCTTGGAACTTCTTGGGCTGTTTGCAACATTTTCATGATTTGGTCTTGAGATGACAAGGCAGTAATAGTTCTATGGGTGGAAACTGCCTCTGCAGCAAGCTTGCTGCTCTCTTCTTGTGCTTTTTATGGCTTTCACAGACATTCTTTTAAGTATAACCATTCGAGTGTACATGCTAAGGATGATGAGCGGTTGGACAACAATCATGACAATGGCAAGTCTCCACGCAATGAATAGGCCCATCACACAAGCTAGAGTTACACCCGAGATGGTTTGCACAACAAGCGACACTTCATCACCAAACAAAGATTTCACCTGGAAACATACAGGACCATAATCAAGTATTACAAATTTATAATCTCAATCAATTATATATAGTCATAAAGAAGGAAAGAAAATGCAAAACATACCACAGTAGCATCTTTTTCTAACCTAGCACAAACACTGCCACTGGAATTCTCATCTTGGTCAAACCACCCAACTTCAAAAGTCAACACCTTTGAAAGCATCTTCTCTCTTATCCTCTTTGTCAAGTGCTCTCCCATGTAAGAAAATTTGGAATGCTGGATAATATTAATTAGTAAATCATGTGATGGGGTTCCTCTGGAAGCAAACTAATGAAATATAAGCCACAGCTTACCATCAATGATCGGTGGATTTTGGTTACATGGAATAATTATACATTATTGAATCTTCAGTCCTTTCCTTTTGAACTGGTTTGACTTCCTATTCTCAAGTGTTATGACATCGTGGTGTATTGATGTGTGTGATACATGATTGTGGACTATAAGGAGGGGCTTGAAATAAAGCGGCTAACATCTTTTCATTCAAACCACGCGATTAAAGAAAATACTGTTTTAGTTTTGTTTATCGTATTCTTGGCCATATTCGTGGGCATACCAATTCTTTTTACTGGAATTGATATGTATTGGTATCAATTTATTTTCGTGTATTTTTTAATTTATTAATATTTTAAAATATTTAATATATAAAATATTTAAATATTTTAAATGAATTAAATTAAATAATTTTAAATATAAAAATATTAATTGATTATATAAAATACTCATCAATAAATTTCACAAATAAAATTTTTTATTTAATAAATTTAAAGAAAATAAGAAAAAAGTATCTCACAAATTAAACAATAAAATTATCCACGACATAATTTAAGAAAATCTACAATAGAATCATATGAAAGTTTAATAAAACCATACACATAAAAATGTGTTCGTGAAGCTTTTAGAAATTTTTTTCTTTTCTTTAGTTTTTTTTGTTATATAAATTATTTTTTATTATTAATTTTTACTTTAAATTTTAAAATTACTCCATTCCTTTGGTTAAAGTTTAAATTGATTAATATTTTCTTTAAAAGTTGAATAAAAATAATTTTATTTATTTTTAATATTATTCATATATCATTTGGTGAACAATATTCTGGTCATTATAATCGAAATTGACCAGAACGAGCTGATGTAATCAGTATGAACTAAAATTTACATCGATATAAAAAATTTATTTCGATTTATTATTGAAATGATGCACAACAATCGATGTAACTGAAACCGGTGCTTTAACTAATTACATTTGCTGACATTTTGTTTTTGTTACCTTTGTACTATGCTGCTTTTTTTTTTTTTTGAGTAAAGTATACATTAAACACTTAAAACTGATGGAATATCTAAATATGAAAGGTTGCCCCTTTGAGTTATAGTGGAAAACATTACTACAGAGTACGTGCAAGCAATATAGGAGCAAACTTCTCCCAACTGAATGAAACAAACAAGGCCGAGAGCTGACAGCATCTATCCATCACATCCTACATGAAACTTGATTTATTTATTCCGAATTTTTAACTTGAAACCGAATTTAATTTAATTATTTAATTTTTATTTTTGAAGTAAATAAAATTATATTTTTACATTTTATTTTAAAGTAAATAAGGTTAATTTTTGAATAAAAACTTAGAATTTAATGTATTTTATTTTTATTTATATATTTATTTATTAAAACAAAAATCTAATATATATACATATTAAGAGTAATGGCCGTGCAACTTTATCTCAAACTCAAGCTTAATCTCAACCTAATTATTTTTCAAAATTTACCCAACCTGAACCTAAATTCATTTTAAAAAAAATCTAAGGGTTGGAAATATTTTACATCCCTAATCCCATCATACCCCTGATTAATTAATTAAATATTCAGTTCAACCGTTAAAAATGGTATGATCAAAATAAAAAAATAAAAATCCTATAATCGTCTTCTAAATATCTATACCAGAGCAGGTCCACATACAACTTGGAAAAGTCAAAACAAAAGAAAAGGGGAAGCTACTCTTGTCTTGCAATTAATTAATTAATTAATATTATTTTATTGTTTCCAATTATTCTCTGCTTTGCCATGCCCTTTCAATGGCTGTATTGCTTCGCTGAAAGTAGAGGCTAAACAAACGCAATCTCTCCCTTCCCAAAGGCTAAAACTCAACCCCCATGTCCCGAAGATCCATTCCCCTCCTCAGACAACTCTGGACCTTACCGTCTTTTAATCTGACACCAACTCGATCCGTCACCTACATGCCCCGCCCAGGCGACGGTGCCCCGCGAGCCGTTACCTTGATCCCTGGTGACGGGATCGGACCTCTTGTGACGGGTGCTGTGGAGCAAGTGATGGAAGCGATGCACGCGCCTCTATATTTCGAGCGATACGAGGTTCACGGCGACATGGAGCGCGTGCCTGAAAAAGTGATCCAATCAATTAAGAAGAACAAAGTCTGTTTGAAAGGAGGATTGGCTACGCCGATGGGAGGGGGTGTGAGCTCGCTTAATGTGCAGCTGAGAAGAGAGCTGGATTTGTACGCTTCGCTCGTCAATTGCTTCAATTTGCCTGGCTTGCCCACAAGGCATCAGGATGTTGATATTGTGGTGATCAGAGAGAACACCGAAGGCGAGTACTCTGGCCTCGAACACGAGGTCGTCCCTGGAGTCGTCGAGAGTCTTAAGGTACTCCGTTTGACTCCACTCTCCACTCTTTGTCTTGTGCTGCTAATTCTGAATAAAATTTAGAATTATTCTATTTTTATGTTATGTGTCTCATACTGATATTACTCTATTGCTAGTTGATAACAAAGTTCTGTTCGGAGCGCATTGCAAAATATGCATTTGAATACGCTTATTTAAACAATAGAAAGAAAGTGACCGCTGTGCATAAAGCCAACATCATGAAGCTTGCTGATGGGTTGTTCTTGGAATCTTGCCGAGAGGTTTCTACCAAGTATCCAGGGATTAAGTACAATGAAATAATCGTGGACAATTGCTGTATGCAGCTTGTTTCCAAGCCTGAGCAGTTTGATGTCATGGTATTCATATCCTTCCCTCGCCGCTATTAATTTGAAAATTTCATATGCACTGCTTAAATTCAGAATTTTATCTTCTAATCCCTAGAGCAGCAACCTAGAGCAAGTGGTGCTAAAAATAATGAAATTAGACACTACGATATGGTATTCCACTACCATACTGTTGGGATATCTCTGTTTTACTGGAGATTGCATAGTCCTGGCAATGTCAATGAAAGTAGATTATTCTAAGAGGCTATACTAACTTGGTAGAAAATAGGTGATTATTGTTCAACTCTCTAACTTGCTTCTTGCTCTATGTACTTATTATAGTTAATGATAAATTATGTTGGCTATTTTTTTTAGGTAACACCCAATCTTTATGGCAATTTAGTTGCAAATACAGCTGCTGGTATTGCTGGGGGCACTGGAGTTATGCCTGGAGGTACATCAATTGACACCTGATGGTCTTTTGTAATGTTTTCTTCTGTTTGTTAAATATTTGCTACCCTGACCTTTTCTGGAATGGGCTACATTGTTTTGTTGGATCATTGATGAATATAGCTTTGGTTCTCTTAACCAAAACTAGAAAGTGGTGATTCTGAAATCATTAAAAATCAAATATTCATGCCTATCCATTTTATTTTTTTTGTTTTTCCTTTCAATAAGAGCAATGAAAACTGTGTATTAAGCAATAGCAAATGCTCATGTTTTAGTAGACCATGTAATGAAGATGTGTAATTGCCATAAGAGGAATTTTGAACCATGTCCTCTTTTCTCTGTTTTAGTAATCTTGTTTCCTTAAATACTTTTCAACACTGGACATGTATCTTTACATTGAAAGGCCAAGTGAATTTTCACTCCACTTTATTCAATTTTCTAATGTTTAGGTTATAAGATATTGTCGGCAGAAAAGGTACCACCAGTTGTGGTATAGTGTTGGGATCTCACTGAATCATGAATGTATGACTAAAATTTTGTTCAATTTCTGGGGTGCTGTTTTTGCAGGCAATGTTGGGGCTGATCATGCTGTTTTCGAGCAAGGAGCTTCTGCAGGAAATGTGGGCAATGAGAATCTGGTGGAACAGAAGAAAGCAAACCCTGTGGCCCTGCTTCTGTCTTCTGCTATGATGTTAAGACATCTGCAGTTTCCCTCATTTGCAGATCGATTGGAAACTGCTGTGGAACGGGTTATATCGGATGGAAAGTACCGTACGAAGGACCTTGGAGGAACTAGTACTACTCAAGAAGTCGTTGATGCAGTCATAGCTGCATTAGACTGAGCAAGAAGATAACTGACTAATCACGGCTTTACCATTTACCCGCAAGTTATAGGGCAATTACACCCAACGCAAGTTATGACCAGGCAACCAATCCTGACAACTTTTGGTGCTATCAAACTCTGAAATATTCATGAAACCTGCATTTAACAGCCCAAAAATACCATGATAGAGATCAATGCTTTTGATACTTGGACTACTACAACACAAACTACTATTCCTTTGATTGGAATGTCCACTAATGATAGTATAAAATAATCACTGTTCCAGCTTATATTTAAATAAAATTGTGGGTCTGTTAATCGCGATTTTATTGTATTATTGGATGTAATTTGCATTCAAAGTCAGTATATCAGTTTTCCTGAGATCTCATTTCTGCGTCCTTTGTGTGTCATGTATTTAGTAAATTTATCGCTGTTTTGCTATCGTATGGTTCAATAAGTTGGGAAGCGTTTAAAATCCACAGGTAGTTATTGATAATCAAATTAGCAGAAGGCAAGCCATTAATTAATGTCTGTAATTTGATTCTGCAGCAGCAGGGGCAGGGAATAATGTAGTAAATCTAGTTTTGTTGCTCACACAAACACAGTTGGTCTGGCAGGATGTTGATTCAGATCGAGGCTGGTAATGTGGGGATAAACAAAAGAGCCACAGTATAAACGATTTCCAATCTTGATTGCGCTTGTAACCGAACATAATTTGTGATCATGGTAGTGGGCAACCGGTTTTCCTTCCAAATCAACTACTAAGACACCTGCATTGTTCCCCTTTGACAATCCTCCAATGTACTTCTCCATCAGTCCCATGGCCTTTCGGATGAAAGCATATCTCAATGCCAAGTCCAAAACAACCGAATTTCCCTGCCCAATTAAATATATTTTACAACTATGCATAGCCAGTGTATAGAATATCAATGCATCAAATAGTATTAACTTTTATTAATTTACCGTGGCTAATGCAATCCAGTAGTGGCCCTCTCCATCATATTTAATATTATCAGGCAGACCAGGCAAGTTATCCACAAATTTCTCTAGCTCTCCCTGTTTGTTGCCCTCTATGTAATATTTTCTACATCTTCTCCTGCAATTAAATTGATTATCATTGTTATTAGCATTTCACTGTTGGGATTATAAGAAGCCTTTTGGGGAAGGGAACATACATTGTGGTTTCACATAAGATTAGAGAATCTTGACGTGGTGACACAGCAACTCCATTAGCAAAGTAAAGATGGGTGACTAACACCCTGGTTTTTCTGGTAACAGGATCGAAGCTCATAAGCCGCCCATGTGGCTTACCCTCTAGCACGTCCCAAACGCTATCTTCCATGCTATATTTGTAGGAAGCGTCGGTGAAGTATATCATGCCATTGTCAGCTATATCTACTCCATCTGCAAGCTTGAATTTCAACCCATCAGCCTCCTCCGTTAGCACCTCCACCTCACCATCTCTGCTTATATTCAGCAATCCCTGTCACATTAATCTTCAGTTTAAAAACGAAAACGTGTTTTGGCTGCTTGCTGCTTCCAGGTCTGTGAGCAACTAACCTTATAACCATCAGCCACGATAGCTTCCCCATTGTGGCCAAGAGCCACTCCTAGCGGTCTACCGTGGGTGTTAACCCATTTTTCCACTGCTGAATTTGCGTGGTGCAATCTAACTCGCTTGATCCACCCATCCTGACAGCCGGTGTAAATGAGGTGCGACTTGGAATCATATGCAATGTCTTCTGGTCCTAGCAACTCCCCTGCGCCCACGAACTCTGCACCTTGCAGCATGCGATCGTTGCGCAACGACACAGACATGGCTGCCTGACCCAACTTGTGGATGGGCAAAGGAGCTGGATCGAATGGATCAAGCTGGTAGACAAGCATAGCTGCCAGTACGGGAAACAAAGAAGATAAAAGAAGAGGGAAGGGGCATAGTCTCTTTTTTGGATGAGGAGCAGGAGATGCCATACCCGAATCAGAATTTGAGTGAGGCATTGAAGCGTTGGGGACTTGCAGATTCAACAAAAACGATTTTAATATATACCAATTTTACAGATCTAAGGGGTCATAGTGAAACCAAAAATGTTAGGATAATGCAACTTGCCAACTTTTAATAATTAAATGTTAGGATAATGCATTCTTGACTTATATTTAAAAAGACTAAACTAGTAGTAACTCAATTGTTAAATTTTATTTTTCGATCATTTAATTAGTAAAAGTTATAAAATGATTACTCAATTATTAGTATTTTTTTTATCACTTAACCATTTGATTTTGTATTTTTTGGGCACTAGTTGTAGTAGCAACTTTTAAAATTGATATAACAGCAACTTTAACCATTAATATTTATACATTGTATTAATTTAGTCTTGGTTTTAAAAATCTAACCCTCAACATTTGCACTTTTTATTGCGACATTGAAGGTTAATTTTAAAGGAATTAGAAAGTATGAAAATTATTATATTGTATATTTGGTTGTTTTTATTTTTATATATTTCCAATCAAATTTAGATAACTTTTTTTTAGCTTTTTAGATGAAAGGGTGATAGCCAAATAAATTTATATTTTAATATATTTATTCTTGGCTAATTATTGGATAAAATGCTATTAAATTTAGATTTTCTTATTAAGAATGAAGTTGGTGTGTTGAATTCAAACTTTAACAAGAAAGAGCTAAATTGAAGCAAAAAGCAAAGAGGAGGGCTTGATTGAAAGATTGAAGACACAATGATGACTAGATAAAAATTAAAGGGTTGAAGATTTTTTTTAAGGTGGCTAGATAAAGATTGAAAGATTTTTTATATTGTTATAACTCTGTAGTTAGTTTAAATTCACTCTCTAGTTTAAATTTGATTTTTAAATTTTAAATTATTTAGTGATAATATTTAGAATTATTTAATGATAATATTTAGGAAAAATCTAGCTAAATTTTAGCACTGAAACTGTATATAAATACCTAGTGGCTACAACCAATTAAACACACACTTGGCATTTAATAAATCCTTTATTTTTTTCCATTCCTGCATGATACTCTATTCTACTTCAACTATTTTTCTTTTACTTTCAACTTTTTAACTATTTGCCTACCAAGCCCTTTCCCTTCCCCTTCCCATTCTCACATTTTACAATTTCATTGAAACCATTTATTTTCAAGCATGATACTTTTCATGATTAACTAAACCTTTTTTAGCCTTAGCCCAATTATCGCTTCGACAAAGTAATCATGAGATATGAACCCACACTAAATATTTTGCAATTCGGTATTCGTTATCTCTCTGGTATATTGGATAGTACAAATTCGTCCCTTAAAGTTGATTTGATTTCAATTCGAAAAGCGTGCATTGGGTTGGAATCGTTTGGCGTACAGTTGGGAAGTTGAGTCGGCGGTGTTTTATTTAAAATCCTGCGAACAAATTGACATGTTCAATTGGAAAAAGCTAGTTGGATTCTGTCAAGGGAGATAGTGATCATATTTAAACGACCCACACGGTTGAGACTGTTAATTCGAGTTGGGCTTTTTAGATTGTAAGGTTGTCAAAATCTTAAATTACGGGTACGTGCCACGTGGTTGGAAATTCGACAAGGGTCGATTTGCAGGTGATATTGGGATTGAATACGAGAGGAAAAGTTGGCGATTTGAGGGATCCTCGATTGCTATAACCAGCTTATTGCTTGGAAGAGAAAATTTATTTCGGGGATCGATTCAAGATTGGAGTACACCGAGGCTAATGCTAAGCTTAAAAATATTCTATTTACCAATTTACTTTATTTACTTAAATTTATTTTTTTGCAATTTTGAATCTATTTTTATTGTATTATATTACATTCGTATTTCCTTATTTTATTATCTTTATCAATTTAAACCTGCCACTTTTATTATTATTTTTATTTTTCAGCTTTGCTAAGCATAGGTCATGGGCACAACTGTGAATGCGACAGCGATTTTGGTTACGAAAAAAGGCAAAATTAGATAACCAGTACTTATGGATTCGACCCTACTGCTCTATACTGCTATTACTATTATTTTTGTCGTAGGAATTTATATTGGTAGTTTCAATACCCATCAAATTTTGGCGCTGTTGCCGAGGATTGGTAAAAATTTTTAATTTTTATTTGTTTTCTTTATGACCAGGTCAGAATCGGGGCTCTCACATTTGAATTAGAAATAGAAAAGTTAGCTCAAACACTTCGAAGAGAAGCTATTTGGCTCGGTAAACAACCACAATCTGACTTTAAAGAAGGATCTTACATCGAAGATTCAGACAAAATGACAAATCAAACTATACACCAACTTACAGTTGTACTAGATGAACAACAACCACTATGCAAAACTTATCTGACAAGTGAAACAACGTTCGAGTTAAAGTCGTGATTAATACATTTATTACCTACTTTCCGTGGCTTGAAAGATGAAAACCCTCATACTCATCTAAAAGAGTTCCACATGGTTTGTTTAAGCATGAAACTAGAAGGAGTAACTGAGGATCAAATAAAACTACGAGCTTTTCCTTTTTCGTTAGACGACTCTACTAGAGAATGACTGTTTTATTTACCTTTGGGATCTGTTAACAATTGGATTGATATGTCTCAATTATTTTTTGACAGGTTTTTCCCTACAGCTCGAGCAATCGAATTAATGAAGAGAATAGTCGGAATACAACAAAAGGAAGTAGAGTCACTCTATGAATATTGGGAGCGATACAAGAAGTTGTGCGCAAGTTACTCACAACATGGTTTGTCTGAATAGTCACTCTTACAATATTTCTACGATGGGTTACTCCTAATGAAAATGAAGATGATCAATTCCGCAAGTGGAGGGGCTCTTGTAAACATGACTCCTCAAAAGCTAGGGAATTAATTTCGACCATGACTGTAAATTCTCAACAGTATCGACCACTTATGAAACCTATGAAAATGGTTCACGAGCTAAGTACTCATTCATTAGTAGATAAGATTGATGAACTTACTAATGTGGTTAAAAATATGCTTGCAGGAAAAATTAACCCAGCTTGGTTGTGCGGGATTTGTGCCAGGCCAAATCATCCAATTGACTCGTGCCTGATTTTACTTGAGGACACAACTACAAAAGTAGATACCATTGGGAACTTCCCAAGGCGACTTCAAAGGCATTGCGATCGATATTCAAACACATACAATGCAGGGTAGAGGGATCACCTAAACCTGAACTATGGATCGAACCCTCAATACAATCAATCGTATCAACCAAGACCACCTCTGCCTCAGTAATATCAACCTCCAAAGTCATTTCTTGAAACTATAGTAGAGAGGTTAGCCATTAGCATTGAAAAGTTCCAACAAAAGTCTTAGGTGGACTTCCAAGAAATTGATCAACAAATAAGTAAGTTAGCAGTTACAGTTAGTCGCTTGGAGAACCAAGGAAAATTGTCATCTCAAACTGAGCCAAACCCACGTCAAAGTGAAAGTACTGTAACCATAAAAGATGGAACAGAGTCAAAACTAGTGCCTGGAACAAGTCGTGACCACGACGTTGAATAGGAAGCTAAACTAGCAGCTTCCATTGAGTCAGTGCCTCATAAACCATTTTTTGTACCTCTCTCATACCCTAGAAGGCTCGCCCAAATTAAAAAGGAATGAAAGGAAAAAGAAATCCTTGAGACATTCTAGAAGGTAGAAATTAATATTCCTTTACTTGATGCAATTAAACAGGTTCCACATTATGCAAAATTTTTGAAAGAATTGTACACTGACAAAAAAAACTCCAAGAAAACAAATGGGTGAATGTGAGAGAAAATGTTTTTGTAGTGCTACAAAGGAAAATCATGCCTAAGTGTAAGAACCAATGTATATTTTCTATATACTGCAAAATAGATAATATTCGCATAAAGAAAGCCATGTGTGATTTGGGAGCATTTATTAATGTAATGTGTAACCTCCCAAACCCGGCCTAATGTTATGGTCGAATCAAGAAGGTCACATTAGACACCTTAGTGTCGAACCTAACCTAACGATAGTTAAAAACCTTCAAGTACTCATTTTTATAAAACCATGGTTTCTATTGTTAGCTTTGGAAAACGTCTATTTACTTAGTCCAACCATCCTTAGGCCAAATTAGTGAATTAGGTGAGTTTTTGTAAAACCTTACTAACGGCGTTGCCTTTTAAAAATCATTTTGTTATCTTCTTAGCAGCAAAAATGTACCATTACTAGTCAAATTGTTAATTTAGCCATATATAATGCATAATTCATTTCAACATATTTATAAAAATCTTGTATCTATACCAAATATACGTGTTATGCATGCATGAAAACCCCAAAATCTTGAATAGTCCTAAACCACAGTTTAAATAAAATTTACAATTTAAAATCGAATAATAATAAAATAACCTAAAAATATAATTAAATTAAAATAATATGACAAAGTAAAGTTCGAAGTCAGCCGTACATCCACATGTTAATTCTGATCCTAAGTTCGATCCTTACTTGAGAAGTTGAGCTAATGGGGTGAGCTTAACAAGTTCAGTGTGAGACTAAACAAGTATTAAGCATTTTTACAAGCCATTTCATAGAGGTACCAATAGCACAATCAAACATTATCAATAATAATTTCAAATGCACATGATCGTGAAAATTTTACATGTGAGATCCTACCCATACCATCCGCTACACACCACGAGTTTTCCAGAACCCGTCTGCCAAACTCCAACGTATGTGAGCAAAGCTTGATATGGTAAAACCACCAATAATCAATAATACAGTAAAATTTCCAAATAAATAATTTGATATAATCGCCAATCCTCTCGGTACTACAAATGCAGTGCATTGACTACAAATATATGCGTAATTAATATGCCGTCGGTACTCTACGAAACTCCTCCGTCAACCACAAAAACCCATCCCAATACACATGCAATATGTTATACAATTTCATACATAATCATATTTCAATACTTTTCACATTTATTCGACATGTTCAACATGTCCTCAATAATAAAAAATTTTCAGAAAAAGGAAGTAGTGTTCCCATTTTTAAATTACCATTAAGATGGTATCTATCAATATCGTTCAACTCACATTGTAAAGCCCCGAATTTTGGGCCTAGAAGTTCTGAGTTTTGAGTGTAGGGATAGTGGAAAGGTTGCACACATAAGTTAAGTTGTGCAATTTAGTGGTAGAATAGGCCTACTGGTCTAGTGGTTGTGAGTGTGTTGGTTTGTCTCAGGGTTTTGAGTTCGAGTCCCTGTGTGGGCGTTTTAGAAAACATTTTAGTTATTTTTTATTTCAGTTAAAATAATTATTTTATTTATTTGTCTTTAGTGTTATTATTAATTATTTTTATTTTTATTTTTTATTTGTTTTTCTTGGCACGTTATTTTTTGTTCTGTTTCTTCTTGGTTTTTGTTCTTGTGTTCTTCTTTTTGCTTTTTGGAATCGGTGGTGTTGTGGGGTCGAAGGACCTTGATTTTTTGCTCCTCTGTCGTCTTCTTCGTCATCGAAACAGATGTGGGACTCAGCTCTGACTAATCTACTTATCTTTTGTTTTTTACAAGTGTTGTTTCAGCTTTTCGTGAGAATGCTTTGATTCTCTAGTTTCAAAGCTTTGAAGGCTGAAATGGAGTGCGATACTCTGTTTTCTAATGTGGTTTCGATAATACCAAAGTTGGGGGATAGTTTGGTGGCCAAAGTGGTGTTTTCAGGGCTGTTCTAGGGTGGTTTCATGGATTCTCCGATGG
Source organism: Gossypium arboreum (assembly GCF_025698485.1). Taxonomy (NCBI): domain Eukaryota; kingdom Viridiplantae; phylum Streptophyta; class Magnoliopsida; order Malvales; family Malvaceae; genus Gossypium; species Gossypium arboreum. The sequence continues at coordinate 13,753,345 of NC_069081.1, forward strand.
CGGCACACGCCCGTGTGGATTTGGGAAATTAAGGTTTCAGCCAATTCTGGTGCCACACGGCCTGTGGCTGTTTTGGGGATTTTTGTCGAAAATCACACGACAGTGTCCATTGGTCCACACGGGCGTGTGAGTTTGGGAATTAGATATTGAGATTTAAGGTTACACGACCTGGCCACACGGTCATGTAACTGATTTAGGAATTAGAGATTTCATACGGCCGTGTGTTTTAGAACACACGACCGTGTCTGGTGGCCACACGAGCGTGTGAGACCCTCACACGGCTGTGTCTACTCTACACTTGAGCTTAGTGAAATAGGACAGTATCTTACACGGCCTGATCACACAGTTGTGCCTCTGCACCACAAGGGCATGTGTCTCTGTCACACGTCCGTGTGCTACTCTTCACACGGGCGTTTGGACCTCCACGCAGTTTGGAGTGCTCCACACGGCCAGAGCACACGGGCGTGTGGCCCTATCTCTTCAAACTTTGCGTTTTAGGTCAAATACAAGTGCAAATGCGACTCTGTGTGTTCCAACCCCTGACTAAGCCTTACTGGGGGTAATTATGACTTTGATTTGGGCTTGATATGTGCGCATTTGTGATTGTTTGTTAGATAAGTTGATACTAGATTCGAGATACAAAGGTACACATATTTGATTATGTAACTGATTGACCGGAGTGTGTGTCTCTTTTTGATTGACTGTCTGAATTTGTATTCTGAATTGTGTATATCTGTACATACATACATATATATATGCATAAATATTTTGGGGTGGGATGTTGAAAAGAAGGGAAATTTACGATTTGGCAGTTTGTCTGTATTCTGAAAGCCCTTAATAATACCTAGAAGGTCATGGGCAGTCCCAATACCCTGAGGGTCGTAGACATTATTAATAACGGTATAGCGATTTGCAACATTGTACTGTACCACATTTACGTTAGCTACGTTACGTACCATTATCTGATCTAGCAGTTATATTGCATGTCTATATCGCGGTCTTCCGCATGGCACCGTACAGCTTACTAATGCCCTAATACCCAGAGGGTCGTAGGCAGTTCCAATTCCCTAAGGGTCGAGGACAATATTGATAATCATCGTTGTCAAGTAACTCGGGATCACGTTCTGTGGAGTATAAGATTAGATGGGCTTTTCGAGGTCCTACTTGGAGTGCAATAATGAGTGGGTTGATTAAATCCCCACATGATGTGTCGGGTTGGACAGAGATGGTGTGTTGGTTGGATAGGTGAGTTATTTTATAATTCATTTGCACTCATATGCATCTGTGTGATTCTATGATTGCAATATCTATTTGACTGTTTGACTGAAGAATTTAACTGTCTAATTGACTGGGAAGTCGGATTGTACTATTTGACTGAAAGGCACTCGTGTCTAAAGAAACCTTGTGTGATGGGCTAAGGCTCAACCTATTCTGATTCTGGAAAAAGGGCTTAGGCCAGTTTGTGACTTCTGAGAATTTTTGATATTGTGTTTAACAGAGCCATATGACTGTAAAGTTAAATATGGTCTGTTTTGTTATAGTCGCTCTGTAAGTGTGTTCTGCTACTGAACTATTTTCAGGTTTACTGTATCTATTTCTATTTTGGTAGCTAGTTACTTTGATCTCACACTAAGCTTGTATAGCTTACCCCCTCTTTTGTTTCCCCTTTCAGGTACATTTCGGGATTTTGAATGCTGGACTCGATATGCGGAGGACTCAGACAGTTTTAAGGCTAATAAGTTATTAGTTTGTGGTTTCAAACTTTTATTGGTTATTCAATTTTGAATATAAGGTTTTTAACACTGTGGTATAATTCTGTCTTATGGTTTAATCATTTTATTATTCTGGTTTTTCTTTAATACTCGATGTTAATTATTTTAGGAATCGAATTAAGAATGACTAGTTTTGTAAGATTTTTTCACAATCACTTTGGTTGTCAATGTAGCATTCCGAATTTGGTCTAGACTTTTAGGCTGGGTTTGGGGTGTTACACACATACTTATGAATTTCATTGTGCACCAATAGCAACCTCACGTATAAGTAAATATTTCATGCATTTAAATCATGCACAACCCTAATATCTCAACATTTCATACCATTTAATCAAACATTCTCATATCATATAATATAATTATGCATAAAAATCTCAATTACATATTCATACAGTCAAACTAACAATTTTGCCAACACATTAATCATTTAAGGCTGGAAACATACTTGGTTCAGCCACTAGCAAAACTAATATTTTGGTTACTATTACAAACCAATCAGCAAATTAATTTATCAAATATAATATGACATTTATCATTATCAAACAAATTTTACAAGTTTAGGACCCACACCTTATTTTTCGCTTTTTCGCAGCACCTTAGTGAATCTCATAATTTTCCTTAATAAACCTTTATATGATCCTAAACCAAAATTCAGTATAAATTCAATCAATTTACCACTTAACCAATTCTCAGTTACCCACTTAAGGTTTCAAAATAATTTTTGAATTAATAACTATTTTATGAATTCAACTAGTTCGATTCCTTACCTTGTTTCGATGCGAACCTTACGTACGATCGTTCTTCGGCTTTACGATTGATTCAGGGCGTTTGGGTCAGCACCTAATTCCATAATATAATGGAAAACTAGTAGCTAATAATTATTAAATTCCTTCATTTATCAATCCATAACATTTACCCTACAGCTATGTGGAAACAACAATTAATTGTACACTTAATTGCACTTACGTTTCATGATTTGTGAGTTTCGAATGCCCAAATGATCTAGAACGTTTTTCCCTAAATGACATGAGTTTAATAGCTGATTAGGAGGGTTCAAGAAATCAAATTAAGGCTGGAATTAATTGGGCAAGATTCAAGAAACAAAACAACCCCCTATTCTACACATGTGCACATGCACCACCACCCATGATGGCCGAAATTGGGTTGAATTTTAAAATGATTTGAGACCTCATTAAAATCTAGAAAAATACCTTTAAAAACATTTAAAATCCGCTAAATTCCTGATCTATAAATTTAGGTTTTTAATGGACAAGATTAATTAATAAATTAAAGAGAAAAGAGACCTTACACAAGCTAGTCAAAAAAAATGACAATGGCACTTCCTAGGTGATGTTTGGGATCGATGTTGGAGTTCAAAATTTCATATTTGGGGCTAATTTAATTGAGTAAAAGTATAAGCAATATAGTAATGGAGATGATGCACAATCTTGATGCAAAAAGAAGATGAAGATGATGATAAAATTGGAGATGTAGGCAACAACAACAATAGAGGAAAAACGGAAAAGAAAAAAAATAAAAATGAAGAGAGGGAGAGGGGGTTAGGGACAGCTAAGGTAGAAGAAAATGGATTAAAATGCTGATTATTTTAATCAAAAAAATTGTATTTATACCTTGGTTTACTAGGTTTGGATGCCAACATATACATAAAAAAAAAAGAATTTCATTTTGTAAGAGTTGAGACTTGAACTTGGGAACTTCAACTAACTTTCAAGCTTTAACATTTAATAACTAACCTTTAGGTCAATTCCCTATTTTTTTATATATTTCTAAATTTCATGGAGCTAATATTTGGATGTTACATAATGCCTTTATCTATTTTTAAACTGCTAAACACAGGTCCTTTGAAAGAAACATAGGTGATTATTCAATTGGTAGATAGGTCATGCGTATATCCAGAAGGGGTGCTAGAAAATGTCCTCATAAAGGTAAATGAACTAATTTTTCCTGCAGACTTTTACATCACCAATATGGAGGACGACCACTCAAAAAATGCTTTTAACATTCTACTCGGGAGACCATTCCTAAGTACCGCACATACAAAGATTGATATTCGAAGTGGAACCCTCACTATGGAATTCGATGGTGAGGTCGTAAAATTTAATGTTTATGAGGCAATGAGCCAACCCAACATAATATCAAATATTTCTAGTGTTGATATTATTGAACCAGTAACGAAATTTCATTTTGAGTATCATGAAGGGGATAAATTACAAATTGTACTTTCCAAGAGTTTAGACCTTAATACAAAGGATAAATTAGAGGAGATAATGACGTTCAGAAAAGTGATTCGGGAAACCGTTGTTCTATTGGAGACTCCTTAATTTCCTAGAAGCCAAGGTAAGTACTTTGAACTTTCTCATTCTAAAATTAAATTGTTGCATTCTATTTTGCAGGCTCTAGAGATAGAGCTTAAACCATTACCGAAACACTTGAAGTATGCCTATTTAGGTAATGGAAACACTTTACCAGTAATAGTTTCCAGTAAACTTTCGGGATTGGAAAAGGAAAATTTAATTCGAGTCTTGAGAGACTACAAAGGAGCTATCGGATGGACGATTGCCAACATAAAAGGGTTAAGTCCCTCGAGTTGTATACATAGAATACTGATAGTAGATAACATAAGCCCCAATAGAGAAGCTCAAAGATGCTTTAATCCATCAATGATGGAGGTTGTCAAAAAAAAAATTCAAAAAGCTACTGGACGCCGGGATGATCTATTTAATTTTCAAAAGTAATTGGATTAGCCCAATTCATGTGGTACCAAAGAAAACTGGTATGACTGTAATAAAAAATGCAATAGGAGATTTAGTTCTCACTTAAGTCCAAATGGGTTAAGAGTGTATAGATTATAGGAAGTTAAACTCTTTAACTCGAAAACACCACTTTCCACTTCCTTTTATTAATTAAATGCTAGAATGTATAGCGGGAAAAACTCACTATTGTTGTCTTAATGGTTATTCAGGTTTTTTCCAAATTCTAGTGGCACCAGAGGACCAAGAGAAAATAACGTTTACATGTCTTTTTGGCACATTGTCTTTTTGGCACATTCACCTACATACGGATGTCGTTTGGACTTTACAATGCACCAACCACATTCTAGAGGTGTATGGTAAGTATATTTTCTGACTATATCGAGAAAATAATTGAGGTATTTATGAACGATTTTACAGTTTATGGAAATTCTATCCCTGTCAAATCTCATTATAATTTTAGATAGATGCTTAGAATTTAATCTAATTCTTAATTATGAAAAATGCTATTTTTTTGTAGATAAGGGATTGATTTTAGGGCATATTGTTTTTGCTGAAGGGATCACGTTCGATAAGGCCAAAAATGATGTTATAAACTCACTTCCGTACCCCACAACTATGAAGGAAATTTGTTTCTTTCTTGATCATGCAAGTTTTTACAAGCGCTTTATTAGGGACTTTTCTAAAATTTCGCGACCCCTCTACAATCTCTTACAAAAAGATAAAGAGTTCGAATTCGATCAAATGTGCAAAGACGCATTTGACATTCTCTAACAAAAGCTTGTTTCAGCTCCTATAGTAAAGCCGCCAAATTGGGACTACCTTTTTGAGCTCATGTGCGATGCAAGCGACCAAAGTGTACGAGTTGTCCTTGGGCAAAGAATTGGGAAGGAACCTCATGTCATATCTTACACCTCTAAACACTAGATGTTGTCTAGAGCAATTACTCAACTACTGAAAAAGAATTATTAGCTATTGTTTTTGCTTTGGAAAAATTTAGATAGTATATATTAGGCACTAAAGTTATTGTTTTCTCTGACCGTGTAGTGTTAAGATATTTGATCGGGAAAAAAGAGGTAAAACCTAGGTTGATTCGATGAATTCTTCTCTTACAAGAATTCAATCTCGAGATTAAGGACAAAAAAGAAAGTGATAACTTAGCAACTGATCATTTGAGTCGAATTCTCTTTTCAAAAGACAACACACCTCTTAAGGATGACTTCCTGGATGAAAGTCTTCTGTTAACTCAGACAGTTTACCCATGGTTTGCAGATATGGTAAATTACCTTGCTATAGGTATTGTTTCTTCCAACTTATCACGTTCTGAAAGGACAAGCTCAAAAGAGACTCATGATATTATATTTGGGACGATCCATACCTATGGAAACACTGTTCTGATCAGGTAATTCAATGATGTGTCGTAGAAATTGAAGCACAATCTATCATTTCTTTTTGTCATTTTTATGCTTGTGAAGGGCATTTTGGTTCTAAATGCACCGCACGTAAGGATTATTTTGGCCACACATATATCGTGACACTTATTTATTTTGCAAAACTTGCGAGAGATATCAAAAAGTGGGGAATTTAAGCTTAAAAAATGAGATACCCCTAACACATACATGTGTGCAAAATTTTTTATGAGTGGGGCATTGATTTCATGGGACGGTTTGTTTCATTATTTAATAATGTTTATATTATTCTTGTTGTAGATTGTGTATCTAAATGGGCAGAAGCTAAAGCTACCCGACATGCTGATGTTAAAATTGTAGTAGATTTTCTAACGAACTCTATTTTTTTCAAGTTTGACATACCGAGAGCATTAATCAGCGATCGAGGAACTCATTTCTATAAGAAGGTAATTGATACTCTACTGAAAAAGTATGGTGTGACACAACGTGTGACCACGACTTATCACCTACAAATAAACAGTCTAGCAGAAGTTTCAAACCGCAAAATAAAGTCGATTTTGGAAAAGACCGTAAAACCAAATAGGAAAGGCTGGAGCTTACGTTTAAACAATGCAATGTAGATGTATCGTACTGCTTACAAGGGACCCATAAGAATGTCCCATTACCAACTCATATTCGGTAAACTGTGTCACCTTCCAGCAGAGTTAGAACATAAGGCATTTTGGGTTGTAAAAAGATGTAACATGGAGTTGGACGCCGCAAGTAATTATCGAAAATTAAAAATACAAGAGCTTGAAGAGATCCATTGTGATGCATATAAAAACGCCCAAATTTATAAAAATAAAACCAATGCATTTCATGACAAAAAGATATCTCACAAACAATTCTTAATCGATCAAAAAATGTTATTTTACAACCCAACACTAAAGATTTTTACAGGTAAGCTTCGAATCAAATGGCTTGGTCATTTTATTGTTACTAAACTATTTCCTCATGGTGTAGTCGAAATTAAAAACAAGAAGTCTGAGAAATATTTGAAAGTCAATGGACAAAGGATAAAACTCTTTTACGAGAATTTTTAAGTACACGTAGTAGAGGATTTATTTTTCAAAGAGCCGAACGATTAAAATTTTCTAGGTCGTTGAGTTAATGACATTAAACAAAAAACACTTTATGGGAGGCAACCAATATTTATCTTTATTTATTTTATTTAATTTTGAATTCTAGTTTAGTTTGAAAGTTAAGATAATACTCTAGAACGTCATATTTTATGTGCTAATTATATATTTATTTTGAGTATGATGCTACTAATTTGGGCTATTTATGGTCTTTTATCTTTTAGGCACTAAATTGGAGGCAAAAGGAAATTTAAGGGTAAAAAGTGGATATAATGGGCCAACATGCAAAGAAAAAGAAAAGTGGTGCCAAAAATGCAAACATGGAAGACCCAAGGACTACAATGCAAAAGAAGAGATTTTATAGCACAATACTCTATTTTAATTTCAATTATATTAGGATAATTATTAAGGATTTTTATTTAGATTTAAATTTTAGGATTTATTTTCATTTATCTTTATTTATCTTTAATTATTTTTATTTATTTGTATTTATCTTTTAGAATTTCATTAGGAATAGACTAGGTTTTCTAGTACTATAAATAGGGGATGGAGTGGCACATATTTAACATCTCTTTTTTCTGTAAATACTCCCTCTCCCAAAAACTTTGTCTTTTTTGTTCTCTCCATATTTTCTTCAATAAAAATCTCATTTATATTATATTTATTTCTTTCCCAAAAATCATGAGCCACTAAACCAATCTAGTCGAAAGTTGTCAAAATTCCCCAAAAAAGATTCATGAGGCTTAGCCTTCTCAACAGGGTATTCATCGCTTCTCCGTATTATGAGGCTGACGCTTCCGTCCATGTCCCTTAATAGGTGATCTTTTCAACTTGTGCAAGGAACGGCCGCTTTGTACGTTTTGAGAAGATTGCACAGTCGGTTCATTGGCTTTCTGCGTCAGAGTTTGGCGAATCCAAGAGACAAAACGGTGTGATATTCGCCGTTGGGAAGTGGTGATCTAGCAGAAGATAGTCCCACAAAAGCGATTATTGGCTAGAGTCAGGTTCCGCCAAATCTTAAGTCTAAATCTTTAGAGCTGGTGGTCGTAGGCGTCCTCTTCCACTATAACTGGCTTATCTTGCTCGAGAAGGGTTACTTAAAAGCCAAGGATTGAACCCAAGGCGGAACGATACAACCGGAGGCTAGAATTTCACCACATAAGAAACTTTCTTTATTTTCAAATTTTGTTTATTATTTTTTCATTTTAACTTCTGCAATCTATTTAATTTCACAATTTCAATTCACTTTAAATTCTGTTTTTATTTTTTTTCAGATTCTTAATTCTATTTTTTTTATTTTTCAGGAACGCAGGTTTTCTTGGCCAAGAAATTGTCCAGGATTTCAAGAAACGAGCATTCGTACAATCCGGTCCCTGAGGATTCGACCCTACTTCCCCTTTACTATTATTTTTACTATTATTTTTACTATTTTATAGGGAATAGAATATTTTTGGTGCTCTCAATTAAATAAAATATTGTTTAATCCATTTTCTCGCGTTATATTTTAGGTACATGAACTGTTTGAAGAAATAAGGTTTTTCGACGAAGATGATATCCGACTACTAGAGAATAAGAGGAGCAATCACCTTCTACAGTAGATGAGCGACTTTATCGCATTGAAGCTCGTCTCGAAACAATAGAAGCCAACATCTCAAGTATCCTCAACATACTATAAAGCAGTCCCTCCCACCGTCCTCTGACCTATTGAATATACACGAGGAGTACATTTTGCCTTAACTTTTATTATTCTTTTTGCACATTGGGAGAAATATGGGCTGCTAAGTAGGGGGATCATGCCATACTTTCTTTTTGCATGTGTTTTGCTAAGAATAATTTCTTAATTCATTTCGAAAATAAATCTCTAATTCCTATGTTTAGTTCACTTAAATAAGCGGTTAAATTGTGAGTAACTATTGCTTACTTGATCAATGAATATTTTGTAGAATTGAAAATATTATGTCTTAGTTAATATTTTATTAATTTTTTTTGTTTTCTTTAATTTGTCTAATGAAAGTACTTGTTTTAATTTCGAATAGCTTGGTTAAGAGTGAAGATTCGAAAATTTAACCAAGTTGAGTAACCGGAATGAGGTGCTTGGGTTGTTATCTCGTTTCGCATCAAAAGGTTTAGTGACGAGCCGAAGCTTGTAACACTCTGATAATCGAGTAATCGAGATGAGATACTTGGGTTGTTATCTCCTTTCATGTCAAAAAGGTTTGATTATGTCTCGAATTCATTGGAAATAATTAAATAAAGAAAACGTGCCAAGTTGAGTAATCAGGGTAAGATGCTTGGGTTGTTATCTCACTTTGCGTCAAAAGACCTGACTGCGTTTGAAAATAAAAAATAATAAAAAAAAATTTGATAAAAGTATATGTTGGGTGATCGTTTCGCATGTTTGATTAAGCTTAAATTTAGTTAAATATTTGAATTTGACATACTATTCGAGATTTTATAAATTGCTTATTGATTAAGCTTAACTAGAAAATGGGGTTTTGATTTTGAAAAGGATTGACGGATTATTTTTAGTGGATATCATGCTTGAGAACAATTATCAACAAAGTAGGGGGAATTTAATAATAAAATAAATTCGTATTTTAGTATATTTATTTTTGGCTAATTTTAGATAAAATACTATTAAATTTGAATTTTTTCTTATCAGTAATAAAGTTGTGTGCTAAATTCAAACTCTTACAAAAAGGGGCTACATTGAAACAAAAAGCAAAGAGCAGGGCTTGATTAAAAGACTGAAGGATAAAGACTGAAGGATTTTTATATTGTTACAACTATATAATTAGTTTAAATTTAATCTTTAGTTTAAATTTGATTTTTAAATTATTTAGTGATAATATTTAGAATTATTTAATGATAATATTTAACAAAAGTTTAGCTAAATTTTAGTACTAAAAGTGTGTATAAATACCTAGTGGCTACAGTAAATTAAACACACACTTTTACCTTTTACATTTAATAAATTCTTTTTTTTTTTTCCATTCCTGTGTGATACTCTATTCTGCCATTTCAACTCTTTTTCTTTTTCTTTCAACTTTTTGATTATTTGCCTATCAAGCCCTTCCCTTTCTCAATTTCCACAATTCTATTTAAACCATTTATTTTCAAGCATGATACTGTTCATGATTAACTAAACTATTTTTAGCCTTAGCTCGGTTATCGCTTCGAAAATGATCGTGAGATATGAACCTGCTTAAATACTTTATAATTTGGTATTCGGTATCTCTCCTATATATGGGATGGTACAAATTCATCCTTTAAAGTTGATTCAATTTCAATTTGAAAAGCACGTGTCGGGTTGGAATCATTTGGCGTACAATTAGGAAGTTAAGTTGACGATGTTGTATTTAAAATCTTGTGAACAAATTGGCGTGTTCAATTGGAAAAAGCTAGTTGGATTCCTCAAGGGAGAGAGTGATTGGATTTAAATAACCCATACGATTTAGACCGTTGATTCGAGTAAAGCTTTTCAAATCGTAAGACTGTCGAAGTTTTAAATTACGGGCATGTGCCACGTGGTTTGAAATTTGACAATGGTCAATTTGCAGGTGATACTGGGATCGACTACGAGAGAAAGGGTTGACAATTTGAGGGATCCTCGATTACTATAACCAACTTATCGCTTGGAAGGTGATTATATGTGCTTCTAATTTTTCTAATTAGGTGGTGAGTTTATGTGCTTCTAATTTGAGTGCAAAAATATAAAAAAAAACAATTTCCTATTTTATTTGTTCTTGTGTTGAGTGATTTTTTGACATTATTCTATTTTAAAGGTGAATAATTCAAAATTTAAGTGCAAAAGCATATCATACAAACTTTTGATTTCAGGCATTATTTAATTTAAATGTGAAAGAATAAATGCTTTGTTTAGGAAAAAGATATTTTGTTATATATTAGGAATAGTGTTTTTTAATCGTGATATATTTTGGGAACATTATTTTTATTGTCCTGCACGCAGTGGGAAAATAACTATGACAAAATTATGTTGAGATGCCTTACCTTGTATATATTTTTTTTGGATCCAAATATTTTTATACAATAATTAATAATATTAATTTGAAAAAGAAAACTTATTTATATATAAAAATATTAAACATATTAATATAAGATGTGGGGTCATTATTAATAAACAATATTTTCTTTACATTTATATAATTTGATTTATTTTAGGGAGTGGTTAAATTTAAATGGAAATAATACATTTTAAAAATTATTTTATTTTTTAGATAAAAGTAAGTGTCATAAATCTGACTAAACAATACTCTCGTTTCTCACACTTATATTATAAATAAGTGTTAATTTTCTAATTATTTTCATCAGCAATTTCTTCCTTCATGAGAAATGATTTGAAATTTAAAATTATTTATATACAAAACATATTATATGAAATAGAGAAATAATAATCTTAAAAAAAGAAGAAGAGATATTGATTTAAAAATAATATAAAACTTTACTTACTTTTGCGAATGAATAGTGTTGGTGTTAATTCTAATACAATACTAAGACAGCAACAAACGTATTGATTCTAATACAAAACTAATTCAGTACTAAGACATTGGCATCCAACTAAGATGTTAACATACAATGGTCATAGCTAAAAGTTTGTTTCAAAACACAGGTTTGTTTGTCCAATATAATATTAAGACGTTGGAATCCAATGGCCATAAATTGGTATCCAACGACAATAACTAAAAGTTTGTTTGAGTTTCAAAACATTTGTTTCAAAACGTAAGTTTATTCCAAGCATTTTAAAATAAAACTATGTCCAAGTAATGCACATTTGGTGGCTAAAGGGGGTTAGCAGGGAGGGATCAGTTCGTGGGCGGGTGCCTAATTTTGTGATGATGACAGTGGAGAGAGATCATCGGTCTCTGATGCGAGAATACAAAGGGGGAGTGGGGAGGATTCTGTCGATCTGGTCTAGTTGGGGTTTGGTTTAGGGAGAGGAAAGCGTGTCTGGAGGGATTTCAGCTATTTCTGTAGGGTTTTTGGGTGGGAGGTTTGACTTTGGAGAGTTTTCTAGGCATCAATTTGCGCTGTTAGGCTTTCGATCGAGCAGATGGAAGGTTTGGATTTAGGATGCTTGTTGCTAGTTGCTTTGGAGCTAGCTTTGGGAAACAACTCTTTTGGGATTTGCGTCTGATTTATTACCTGTTAACTGCTCGAGCTGTTCTTTTGTTTTGTTTTGGTTTCTATATGGGTTGTTTTGTTGTTTGGACTTTGTTTTGCTTGTTTAATACTAGCCCAATTTTCGTTCAAAAAAGGAAAAAAAAGTAATATAAATTAATTTAAATACAATAAACTTGTACATTTATATTTAAGTATTATATTACTCCATTACCAACATTACTCTTATTAATATTGTCATATGCACACATTGAATTATTTAAATTCACTTATTAACTAACTTATTATTAGATTCAAATATTGAGAGGTCTCTATGATTCTTAAAATTATAATTAATTTATACACCAAGTAAGCCCAAGGCTTGCATGGGTAAGAAAACTAGTATTATATAAGTACAATGATTTATTTAATTTTTCACATCTTTTAACTCTTAAATTTATTCTATTTGTCAAATCACTTCAAAATGAATAGAAAAAGTTATCATTTGTTAATTTTTGCTGATGTGGCATACACATAAATTGCCACATGGATGGCATGACATGCCATGAAAATAATTAAGTAATATTTTAATATTTTAAAGAATTAAAATTATTTAAATTATTAAAATTATAAAAATATTTTTATTTTTTTTTAAAAATTAATTAATTACTAATATGGCATACACGTGGATTGTCACATGGATGTCATGTCACAAAGTTAACAACATTAACTAATCTATCCATTTTGAGTAATTTGACAAATAATGTAACTTTAAGGGCTAAAAGAAGTTAAAAATTAAATAGAAGGCTACAATAATTTTTTTTGTAAAGTTAAAGGGTTAAATAAGTCATTATTCTTATTATATATTACAAGGTTTAAGAGAAAAACTAATTTATAGACAAGTGGCACATCTATCTTTCTTTTTCTATTTAATTTCTATATTTTCTCTTTAAAAATAAATTCTACAACTTATATATTTTTCATTAAATTTATTTTTCAAAAGTGGTTCTAAATAATTAACTATATTATAATAATATTTATTATTATTATTAACCCTCATCTCACATTGTTTTTAAATAGTAAACAAAATATTGTAATTAATATTATATTCCATTTAATAATTTCAAAAAAATTAGATTAAAATAAGTTTTTGTAAAAGCATTGTATTTTTCATATTATATTACTTAATTTATTATATTTAGCTATTAAAATAAAATATCTAAAAAATTAATTTATTTTTTCTTCAAAAATATTTTAAATTGAAATTGAATAGCAAAATTTAAACAAAAATAATTTTTTACCAAAATTTAATCAAATAAAAGTAAAATTCTAAAATTCAATTTAGAGTTACAATAAATGACAAATATAGATTAGTATGATGTGGCATGATTTAGTGTATACAATCACCATGATTAAGGTTTTAATGCTTGGGGGATTAAAATGAAACCACCTTAAAAGTTTGATGACAAAATTGTAAGGATTTTTTTGTAACCAAAATGAAAATACCCTAAAAATTGAGTGACCAACTGCTAAACTAAGCTTTATTTGATAAATATTTTGATATAACAAAGATAATGTTTTTGAATAAAACTTGATGAATTTCAAGAGACAATTCATTTCAGAATATTTCTAAAAGATATATTTTTAAAACTACTCTTCAAACACTTAGAAAATATTTGGAACAAGTTCAAATTAAGTAACAAATTTTTCAAACATTTTTAACAAGTGAAAATTGCTCCCTGAACCAAAGTATCGATACTATAAGTATCGATACCAATTTGAGCTTCAAAATTTAGAAAAATCAAGCAAAAATCAAAAGTATCGATACTCTAAACAAATTATCAATACTCTGCAAAAATTATCGATACCTTTGCTTGATTTCAAAATCGATTCGAGCTTCGATGTTTTGGAAAATTGAACAAAAATAAAAAATATCAATACCCTTAACAAAGTATCGATACCTTTCAAAATTTATCGATACCATGCCTAGTGTTGATACCGCTTTAAGGTTCGATGTTTTGGAAAATCTAAGAAAATTGCCCAAGTATCAATACCCTTCCTTAGGTGTTGATACCTCATAACAAGTATTGATATTTCCTTTATTGTATCGATACTATAGGCTTTAACAGTCACTAAATTTAGACATTAAATGCCCAAAGTATCGATACTTGTTGTTGCAAGAGACATTAATGTACTAATTCTTACATCTTCAGCGGCTCTATTCTAATTCCTACCAATCCAAATGGTTGGAAATAAATTAAGAGGTATAAATAACAACTTTCAAAGCTTCTACAATAACAAGAGAGATTACAAAAGATTATAAGCTATCAAGATCAACAATTCTTTTATCAACCTTTTGTGCTTCAAATTTTCATATTTTTCTTACAAACACTTGTGAGCAACTCTTTTTATTTGTATTAGCTCAAGTGTTTTTATTGTGTGAGTGCTTAATTGAAAAACATCCTAATCTTGTAAGGATTGTTTCTTTATTTGCTTATTTGTTTACTTTTTTGAGAGGGTTTAAGTCTTAAGATTTGGGTAGAAATCATAAGGGAATTGTAAGGTTAAACTTTGTCCTCAAAGGTTGATCAAATTAGTAAATTTGGAAAAATTCTTAATTGTGGAAAACTAAGATAGTGGAGTAGGCAATTGAGCTGAACCACTCTAAATTCTTGTGTTCATTGTTCTATCTTTTCATTCTTACTTCAAAAAATTTTTAAAAGGCCAATTCGCCTCCCTTCTTGCCTTTTTCAATTGATTGTTCAAGCTAACAACAACTGAGCAGTTTACCAAAATAAAAATAATTAAAGACTTAATTATAAAATTTAAAAATTATAAATAACATTAACGTGAAAATATTAAAAAATAATCTTATTATGTATCATTAAAAAATAGATTAAAAAGGCGGCCTAAACAATGATTTATAAAAAAAAAAAAGGGTGGTATAAACTTAATACAGATAGGGGAGTTGATATGCGATTTGGAAGTGCAATGGCGGGTGGGATAGTAAGATGTCACCAAGGCGACTGGGTATTTGGGTATGGCTGCAACATAGGCGTTAACTCGATCCTAGAGGCAAAACTTCGATCAATTGTTGCTGGGCTAGAAACGACTGGAGAAGAGTGTGTGTTAGCTGCTAATTGAGTGTGATAGTAAGATAGCAGTAGACCTAATACTTGGGGCCAAAATGGTGGGATCGCTGAGATTGGCATTGGAAGTTTGCAACTGGATGACGAGGGATTGGCAAGTAGAGATTCAACATGTACCACGAACAGTGAATATGGTTGCTAATGCCTATACACAAGGCGGTAAGGTGTTGCCAAATAGGTTTTTATTTTTTCCCATAACCGCCTTTGGTGGTCAAGATGCAATGTTAAGGGATAAGTGCTAAGTAACTAGTCTATTGTTATCGATTGAGCATTATAGTTTAAATTCCTTTAGTAACTTTAAAAAAAAAAGTTATATCCTTAATACAAAAAAAAAACGTGGGGTGATTAAAATATACAAAAAAATGACATTAGAATTTTTAACTTTCATCATATAAATACCATTATTATAGATTATTATTAATTGCAAATCTTAATTAATACTTTTAAATTATAATTAATGATATATTAAATAATCAAAGTTATCACTTGCTAAAATTATAGCTAACTACCTAAGTTTCCTTATTTGCTACAAAACTTTAATCCAAAAAATAGTTGTAGTTCTGCTCTTGTATAAAAAAATTTCAAGTTCAAGAAGGGTTATATCGAGTTAAATTACAAAGATAGGTGGGTCGGGTTTGAGATAAATCCGTCCTACCCACCCTCAAAATATTTAAAAAAATGCCCCCATGATACATATATTAAGTGTTTGCTTTCTATAAATAAATATATATATAAAAAATGAATCTATTAAGTTTTAAGTCTATACCATAGAAGTTAAGAGTTTGTTCTAGGTAGCACGATTTTGTCTGCTAAGTGGAAAGGGTTTGTTTTGTTAGGGTTTATTTTTTTTGAAATAGAGGTTAGGAAGTGGCGGGTAGGTTTGCAAAGAGTTCCTTTGCAGGTTTATGCGATCTGATAATACGAATTCAATGGAAAAACGATCTAGCGGGGTTAAAGATTGACGATGGAGAGGAAGAGGCTTGACAACTTCCTAGTGAATCTGAATCTCAGAAATCGACTTATTAGTTATGTCTTGTGCGGTATTTTTTAATGGCCAACGTGGTTTAGTTCTCTGTAATACGAAACACAATGGAAAATTTATGACATCCATTGCGGAGGGATACAAATTTCAAATCTAGGGGAAAAAAGCATTTTTTCAAGTTCTTCCATGAAATTGATGTGGAACGAGTGTTGAGCGGCACTCTATGGACTTTTAACAATCATTTCTTAATGCTTCATCGGTTAAGAGAGGGGAGGATCCAAAACTAGTTCCTTTGGCGTTTCTGGATTTTTAGGTTTAGGTGAATGATCTCCCACCGATATTTTTTAAAGAATGTGGCAAAGCAGTTTGGAGACTTTATTGGGAAATTTTTAGAGTATGACACTAAATAATTAAGCTAGGTTGTTAGGATATATCTACAAATTCGGGTTTAGTTAGATGTGTCGAAACCTTTAAAGAGAAGGAAGAAGCTTATGATTTCTCAATCCAATTTTGTATATGCAACGTTCTATTATGAAAGACTGACATTGTCCTGCTATTTGTATAGATGTTTGGGTCATAGGGACAATTTCTATCAAATCAAAATCAATCATGGCATGAAGAAGATAGATTTTGGATGGGATATGTTATTGAGGGCACAGTTGAAGAGGGCGACCACTATAACGAGAGTTTGATTACGGGATGATGATAGTGGAGAACTTTTTGGCACAAAAATCGGAATGCAAAATTCGAGGAAAAATTGTAGCGAAATGATAAAAATAGATTCATGGTAGAAGATAAACCCTATCTTGGGCTTCAATATGGAAGGGATGTCAAGTTAGGATGACAAATGGAATAAGTTCTTCAAGTGGGTCAGGCCGAGTTGGTTAGACCTTTCCTTTCCCGCATTTGTCGATCGATTGATTCATTTCTTGACTTAAATATAATAGTTTAATTCAATTATCGAATTTAAACATATTAAAGCACTTAAATTCACGCAATTAACCTTTTAATGACATTTTACACATTTACGCTAAACTTTTACCTTTTATTCAATTTAATCCTTAAAACCAAAAATTTCACAATTATCACAAATTAACTCAAAAATCTTTGTGCCGAATTCTATAAAGTACTTAAACAGCCTATATTTACCACTTTACCACAAGAATTTCATGTTATTGTACAATTTTAACAACTTAGTCCATAAATTTTAAAATTAACTAAAATCGCTTTACAAAATAGTTCTGTTTAACTATCGAGCTTAATAATCTATCATCAAAGTTCAAGTACATCACAAATTCATGCATGACATAATTATAAATATTTAAAAATTTTACGAATTAGTCCCCAAGTTTGCTAGATTAAGCGATCTCAAAAACATAAAAATCACTAAAAACGAACTCAAAATACATGCCACGCAAGAGACTTAAAGCTTGGCCAAATGCTTATCTACTAAACAATGGAGTTTTGGTTATCCCCCAAAAACAAAAGAGAAAGATAATGACTTTGTTCATCTTTTGTTTAAATTGTTTATTAATTTAATTACCATTTTAACCTTTTAATTTTAACTAAAATTTCATAATTTAGAACCTTTAAACCGTCGACTATAATAGACAAGGTATATTTACCTTTTAAATCCCTCAATTCATGGTTCCATAACCATTCAATACAATTAAACTAATAGCGATTGACTTTTGTAACTTTTACAATTTAATCCTTTTTACTTAATTAACTATCTAAATGTTAAATTTTTCTAACCAAATTTTAATACAACACTATAATAACCCTGTAAATATTAAATAAATAAAAATTACTGACTCACTGGTTAGAATAGTGGTTCCAAAATTATTGTTTTTGACACCACTGAAAAACGGGCTGTTACACTTATACCGAAAATAACCCATCCAACAAACCTCAAGAATTTTCAGTGAATTAGTTTTTGCATGGTTCTATATAAAGTAATATCAATGCCTGTTGCAAATCGCCTCCAAAAAGTTTTAAAGGTATGTATCAATAAAGCCCAAAGTGATTTCGTCCTGAGAAGATTGATTACTGATAATGTCCTTTTTGCCTATGAACTCATGCATACTTTTAAGCAGAGAAGGATGAGAGAGAAAGGAAGCTTGACATTAAAACTTGATATGAGCAAGTTGTATAATAGGGTGAAATGGGTTTTCCTAGAGCAGATAATACTAAAAATAGGTTTTGCTAGCTCATGTGTACACTTTATAATGCATTATATTAACTCAGTCTTTTACTCGATATGTCTAAACGGAGAGATAGGGGAGAGGTTCAAACCAAAATGGGGATTACATCAAAGGGATCCGTTGAGCCCTTATTTGTTTTTAATATGTAGCGAAGGTCTTTCTTCTCTTATGTGATTAGCTATTTAGGAAGGATTAATAAATGGGGCAAGGGTAAGCTGTAGAGGGCCTCCTATTTCTCATTTATTGTTTGATGACGATTGTTTTTTGTTTAGTGATGAGATAAAAAGAGGAACACATAATTTAAAGAGTATATTGCAGGAGTATGAAATTTGCTTGAGTCAGTGCATTAATTTTGAAAAATCATTTACTTATTTTAGCTCAAATGTATCGGAGTAAACAAGGGAACTGATGTCTTTTATCCTCAATGTCAGAATTTTTAGGGACCCAAAAAGATATCTAGGTTTACCTAATATGGTGGGCAAGAACAAGCAAAGGGCTTTCCAAATTCTAAAGGATCGACTGATGAGTAGGATTAATGCGTGGAATATAAATCATTTTTCACAACGGGAAAGGAAGTTTTTATAAAATAAGTACTACAAACAATCCTGACGTATCCAATGACGTGTTTCCTATTGTCTAATTCGCTTTGTCTTGAATTGGAGAGTATCATTGGAAAATTTTGGTGGCAAAAGAGCCATGGCAAGCAAGGTATCCATTGGTGTGAGTGGAGGAGATTGT
Organism: Gossypium arboreum; assembly: GCF_025698485.1. Lineage (NCBI taxonomy): Eukaryota > Viridiplantae > Streptophyta > Magnoliopsida > Malvales > Malvaceae > Gossypium > Gossypium arboreum. The sequence continues at coordinate 13,772,606 of NC_069081.1, forward strand.
GTAATTTGAAAGAGGATGGAGGATTAGGAATTAAATGACTATCAAAATTTAATTTGGTGTTATTAGCAATGTTAAGGTTGGCATCTAATCTGTTATCCAAATTCTTTATTGGCACGATTGTTAAAAGCCAAATATTACATAGAGTCAGATTTCTTAAATGCAAGATTGAGCAATTTACTTTCATATACCTGAAAGAGTATGTGGGCGGCGAAAAGGCTACTAAAGAAGGGATTATTCTGGCGAATCGGATCAAGAAATTAAGTCTTGGTTGGGAAGATACGTGGGTGCCGAGAGCTATGGATTTCAAAATCCAAACACGAGCAAATGATCAGCATATATGTTATGTATCGTATTTAATTGATCAAACTACAAATTATTGGAGGGAAGGATTAATTAAAACTACCTTTAATGAAGAAGAAGCTGACAGGATCTTATGCATTCGTTTACCATGTCGACCACAGGAGGACAGGTTGGTATGGCGAGGTGAGGCTTCTGGGGAATACTGGATAAGGAGTGGGTACAAAATACTAATACAAGAAATACACCCGACTACTCTCAACAATGAACAACATGCTTACAACCCTTTTTATATTTTTATAAAAGACTTTGGCTCTTGGATCTGCCTTCTAAAATAAAAATTATGAATTGGAGGATTTTTAACAGTTATTTGCCTAATCAATACAATCTATACTAAAGGAGATTGGTGGGATCTGCGAACTGTCCCAAATGTACAGGCAAAGCAGAAAATGTTGAGCATGCTTTTAGGGATTGTTTAACTGTAAAAGAAATTTGGGGAAAGTTAGGTATAGACTGGCAACAGGAACTAAACAAGGGTCAGTTTAAAGATTGGATGGTATACCTCTATAACAGCGTCTCAATACAAAAATGTGAGTAATAGCCTGTTCATTTTTGGCCATGTGGATAGCTAGGAACAAATACCTACATGAGGGGATACTACAAAATGCATCTGACATAGCATGTTTCATCACGAGTTAAATACAGGAATTGGAGGAACTTAAAAAGAGGTTACCTGGTTGAAGAGTATAGGGAGAGCGTTGGAGATCGCCGAAGGAGTCGTATGTGAAAATCAACTTTGATGCTGCTTTTCACAAACAAAGCAAAAGTTCATGTTCGAGGATAGTGGTCAGGGATTCAAGTGGGAGGGTTCTGAATTTTACCATGCGCCTGAATGAGCACATACCAACTGGATTTGTTGCAGAGGCAATTGCGTGTGTCCAAGCGGTTCAGTTAGGGGTGGATTTGGGAATCGTGAAGGCTGAAATTGAAGACAATGCGTTGTCAGTAATAAAGGTACAAATAGGGAATACATATAAATCTGAAATTAGTGCCTATGTATTAAGCGTTAGAATGCTAAGCTCTAACTATGAAGCATGCTTGTTTAGAAATACATTGAGATAGGCAAATAAAGTGGTGCACGCATTAGCAGTGGAGGAGTTAAAAGGAACAGGGGTACTTATCTGCAAAATGGATTTCCTCGGTCGACTGCTATGGAGGTAGATGATGATCGCCGAAGAGAATCTCTGAGAGAGTAAGTGGCGTAATAAGGATTGCATGGTGGAATAGAAGAGGGTAGATAGAACAAATGAATCGATCAAGTTTGAAAAGGGTTATTGTCAGTTAGGGGTTTATTAAGTGAAACCTCAGTGAAAATGGTCTCTCGATGAACAAAGTGGATGGGTTCAGTGGGGGTACCTCGGAATCAAGCTGGTTGAAGAAGACATCGGCTTTGTGAGGAGTTTTGGACTCTTAAGAGAGGTGCCCCCGGTTTCTAGCATGAGTATCGACGAACGGACACTCAGTCGGTGAACGGGAATTGCTGGGTACTGGATGTTTCAATAGGAGTTTCGATCGTGGAAAGGCTGGCTTCTGATTAGGGACGTTTGCTTGGTTTTTTTTTTTTTTCTTTTTGTTTTAGGAAACCGATTGGGTTCCTTTAGGGTTGCTTTAATTTCTTGTTTTTTATTTTGTTTTTTTTATTCTTTTGAAACAAATACAAGCCAATTGTCTTTTTCAAAAAAGAAGTGTATACTAATAATAATTAATTTTATTTGCTTCAAAATAAAAAATATAACACCTAAATTAAATTCAAGGTGGGGTTAGGTCTTCTATAAAATTTTGAATTCGGATTTAGGGCGAATTTTTTTTCTTAAGAATTAGAGTTGGAGCGAGATCAAGACATATTAATCAAGTTTTAAGTTGAAGTTGGATTGGGCAAAAATTTGCTCCGCCCCTTTCCATTGCCATCCCTACTCTTATTTTTCATTTTCGAATATAAATACAAACTTTTTATATTCAGGCAGATGGCTATTAGGGAAAAGGGTTCTTAGCCCCCAAATCATTATACTCCTTTTTTTTTTTTTTTTTTGAAAATTTTACTGAAGCCCCTCAAAATTTTTAAAAGTTCTAATTAAATCTTTCAAAATAATAAAACTTTCAATTAAAATCTTCAAAAAATTATGTAAAACCTCCAAAGTTTTTTGAAAGTTTTAATTTGATTAACCAAAATTTTTGGAAAATCTCATTAAATTATATATATAACAAAATGGTTTTTCAATGCTCTAACACTATTATGTAGCTCCTGTTTGTTTAGTAAATAAGTAAAGGAAAAGACAGCAGTAATTGACCCTCTATATTCTAATTGCTCAATTCTGAATAGGAAGCTTCCTGACCCTCTCCATTCCGTTAGGGACTTGAAAAGAAAAAGAAAGGAACAGAGATAGGAAGCTTCCCTGCCCCTGACCCTCTCTATATCCCTCCTCCTTTATTGTCTGTTATGCCTCTAATTCCAAAATTCCATTTCAACCTAAACAGGATGCTTTCTATTCCATCATCTTTATGGTCCTCTTTTTTCCTATATGAATACATATATATATATGAATATATATATTCACAGTTTCTTCTCAATTTAACATTGTTAGATTAATGGTATTCAAATACATGTGAAAACGCAGGGGAAGATTATTATATTAACAGCAAGTTAAACTATGATTAAATTTAAAACAGACTTTCAACGCTGCCTGCTTTCTCAATGCTAGTATATATTTACAAATCAATCTCAACCTTACAGGAAAATAAGAGAAACAGCAGCAGCAGCAGCAGTAGTACAGGTCTATAAGATGATATATTACGTTATTAGCTATGAGATGCACCTCATAGAGTAGCTGGAGACAGAAGGAGAAAGGGAAACCCTAGGGTGATCACTCTCCAATCCGTAGTCCATCATCGGACGGTACTCCAAATCTTCATCATGATTATACACAAACTCTGGGATCTCAACCTCCTTCCTCTTCACGTGCTCCCATAGATAGTCCACCCTGCTCACGTATCTCAGTTTCCCGTACAACCTACCACACCCACGCCCACCCCAACGTCTCTATTAACGCTAAATCAATATATGCTTAAGAGAATACGAATGAAAAGGTTTGGTTTGGTTGTTTACCCTCCGCTGAAGAGAAAGCGGCCAAAGGTGGCGAGGAAGAGACGGGCCTGGAGGCCAGGGTGCAGGAAGTATACGGTTTGGAGATTATCCCTAACGTTGACAGGGATGGCCTCGTAGATCCACCGTAGCCCTGAGATTCCAGGGAAGTTGTCGCTCCTTTGAACCCCGGTGTGCACGTACAACACCGAAAACCTCCTCTTTCCTAGCCTTGGAAATATATGCTCTTCCAAATACTTCTTCACAACCTCAACGATCAATAACCGAGCTGATCAACCCAAATCTTCTTTAAACAGAATAATAATAGCAAATCAAGAAAAAGAAAAAGGGAGGTGGAGACGTGGGGATCATTAATTACCAGGGAAGAATTTTCCGATAATACGAAGAATCTTGTGACCTTGCTTATCTTTGCCGCGGATCTTGAAAATGTCGAGTTTGTGGCGGAGGAGTTCTTGATCAGCCTCGGAAATCTGGGATGACATGATTGTTGGGATTTTTTGGATAATTTTAAAGAAAGTAGATGAAGAAAAGTATTGAGGAATATGGAATTCAATTAGACGCAGTTTTGTATATGAATAGGAGGAGAAAGAAAAAAATAATCTGAAATATGAAGGGAAGGGAATTAAAATTAATATCTTTTTTTTCTATATACACGCCAAGCCATAATTTATTTATTTGGATGGGTTAGACTTTTCCTTTTATATTATTTGAATATTTATCATGAATTATTTACGTAAATAATAATTTTATATATTTAAATTTACCAATAATAAATTAGAATATTAGTTTAATGTTCAAATTTGTCACTAATTTTATATTTTCATGACTCTTGTCATCATTATACTTTTACCTCTATATTGAATTTTGTTTATTTAATTAAATTTTGCCACTTATATTTTCCATTGAATTTTTAATTTAAAATGATTTTAAGACAAAATTTAATATTAATTTAATATTTTAAAATAATAATCTAATTAATATAATGATAAAGTTAAATAAAATGGTCGTTTTAAAAAAAAACTTATTTTTTTCTTTTGATATATGTATTTTTATTTTTCAAGTTTTATTTCATTAAATAGAAATTATAATTTAATTTATTAATTTTAGTATTTATAAGTTAAATTATTTTATTAACTATTAAAAGATAATATTTGAAAGAATTTTTTTATTAAGTTATGTGTTCAAATCATCGAATTTATATATTGAGGGTGAAATTTAATTTAAAAAAATCAAAGTTGTTGGTAAAATTTAATAAAATTCAAAGCTTAACAGTAAAATTCAACTACATAAGAGTTGAATGTAAAATTTACTCATATTTTTAAAATATAGTGATAAATATCAATAAAAACTAAGTATAGTCACAAATTTCAATTTTTACATATAGTGTGATGGTGAATTTCCACTTTAACCTTAAAATATTTAAATAAGGTTATTTGTAAATAAGTTCGATAATTGATGAATATGAATAAATCATATTTAAATCATAATTCTTGAATTAATGAAAATAATAAATATTTGAAATTCTATCACACATAAATGTACATGAAATAACGTATTTAGAATGCAGGAGTGTATTTATAGATAATATACAATAAATAATGAATTGTAAGATGTGAAATTAATAATAATATGTATGCAATATGTATAAAATTAAAATAACTTTTTTTTAAATTGTGACACGAAGTCAAATGTTACTTTAGTTGAAATGACGTAGTTGGAAGGGTGTATATTAGTGTTTTGGGTTCAAATTCCATTATAAACATTAATGTTTTTTGAATTTTATCTAAAAGATAAAAATACTCTTAAATTAATATTTATTGCTTTATTAAAATAAGGACATTTTGATAATTTAATAACTGAATTGGGATATGGTTATGGGTGGCGCTAACTCAGTCAATATCTTTATATATAGTAAGTACAAATATGCAATTGATGTAGGTAATAAATTATACATAATAAAATTAAAATATATAAAGAAAATTCAAGTAACGCTTTGGTCAAATGCCACTATAAGCATATATATTTTATTTTTAAATAAAAGATTAAAATATCTGATTGACTTTTGACACCAACTTAATCACGAGTTTAGATAATAGTATAAATATTTGAATTGTTTTTATTTATATGGAATGTAAATTAAAATTTTTATAAGGAGTATAAAAATATATATTTGAAATTTAAAATTGTTAAGTAGATATTAAAATACAACTTACAAAAGTGGTCCATTGAATTTTTATTATTATTTAATCTTGAAGTTGATGGAGTTATACATTCTCTATATTTTATGAGAATTTGAATGTAGATATTAAAATACAACCGTCCCCTGGATTGGTTGAGTTGGGGAAATTGAAAAAGCCAAAAGAGTTGAAATGAGAGAATATATGAAAAGATGTTGGATGGTAGGATATTTACTTCACTTCCACTTTCCACATTCGTTTTCATCATCCCATTTATATTTTTCATATACCAATATAAAATCTAAAGGATTTGCTTTCTTATTTTGGTCAGAAATGGTGGATTGCATTCCTAAATCTAGAAAAGCATCAAATAAAGTCGAAACTGGAGTTATCTTTAATGCACCATGGCAAAAGGATTTGGATATATCAATATTTTTAACTTTCTCAAGCTATCGGTTTGTCGATCTTATCAATTTAATTAAAAAAATATTAAAATAATTTAAATTAAAAAACTTGATTTAATCGTCAGTTCAACTATCGATTCAATCAATTTTTTAGTCACTTCAATTAATTTGTATCAATTTCCAGTTTAATTAGTTCAAAATCACTTTTCGAACCGATTCTCTGATTTGTTCTCTGTTCAACCGATTCAATCGATCGATTCAATCCGATTCAAGCCTATAGCAAATCTTTGAAATATATATTTTTTAACTATTATATACATTCTAATATTAATAGTGGGATGATTTTATCATTATAATATATTAAATTTATTTAATAATTTATAAAAATAGAATGATCTACTTATACACCTTCAAAATTAGAGTGCTTTCAGATTATTTTGTAACTTTTTATACTATTAATACTTTAATAATAAAACTATTGAATTTATCAAAATATTTTATATATTTAACAGTTGAAAGTTTTTTTTTACATAAAACGAATAGTTAATTATTTTAAATTTATGTCAAATTTGACATACATGATCTATATGAATAAAACATAAAATATAAAAGTTGAATTGTTAAAATATCAATCATATAAAAATATTACAGAATGGTGTAAACCCAATTTTTTAAGTGTTACACCCCTATAAGTGAATCACTCCCCTATCCCCCCCTTTTTTTTTGTTTCGATTAGCAAGATTCTAAGAGCATGATAGCAGATTATCTTTATGTTGCCAAGGAGTTCCTCAAACTTTCACAGTCCATTGGTCGCCCCTTCCTCCCCCCAAAAAATTTACCTTCAAAAAAATAAAAAACCTTCCAAAAACCTTTCAATAATTGTGTTGTTTTTCCCCAGTAAACAATTGAGACACTCAAGTAAACTCAATACGAAAAAGAATAATTCTACCTGCTACATTCACAGGGGTCTACAGTATCCATTTCAGAATTATCAAGACACAATGGCAATTTATGGGTACTACAAATATCCTAATTTGTTCATCACATTTACCTACAATGCTAAATACTAACAATCTGAGGATAGACGAGATATAGTGTCAAGGATTTTTAGACTAAAACTGCTGCTCTTCATGCAAGACATAACAAAGAAGAAACATTTTGAATTAGTTTTAGTTGGTAATTTGCAAAACTTATGATACTTCTTTTCTTATCAACATCTTTTTGTATTTGTTTATAGTTATCTCCAATTTTTGACAACTACATATACAAACGAATTCCAAAAACGTAGCCTTCTACATACACATTTATGGTTTTGGCTACATCCGGATAACAAACGCAAGACTGCAGTTGACATTGATAAAATCATATCAACTAAAATTCCAGATCAATATAGTAACAAAATTGGTCATCATGGAGTGAAAGAATTTATGATCCATGGACCTTTTAGTGTTGCATATGCAGCAACTCCTTATACGAGTAAAGGAAAACGTTCCTAATTTTTTTCGAAAGTCTCTTGTTGCAAAGTGGCCATTCATCCAATGGCGAACTCAGTTTTTGAAGCTGTGAGCTCATCTAAACTTGCAAACTCATTGAAAGATATGAGCTCATCAACAGCTGCGAGCTCTCCCAGAGACGCGACCTCATCAAAAATGCAAGCTCAACTATAATTGAAGCACTCCCCTATTCCCCCTTTTTTTTTTGTTTCAATTAGTACAAACCTAAGTGCATGATAGCAGATTAGCTTCATGCTACCAAGGAATTCCTCAAACTTTCACAATCCATTGACCCCCTAAAAAAGAAAAAGAAAACCTTCCAAAAACCTTTCAATAATTTTGTTTTTTCCCCAATGAACAATTGAAACACTCGAGGAAACTCAATTAGAAAAAGAATAATTTTACCTGCTACATTCACAGGGGTCCACAGTATCCATATCAGAATTATCAAGATGCAATGGCAATTTGTGGGTACTACATATATCCTGATTTGTTCATCATATTTACCTACAAAGCCAAATACCAGGACAACAAGCTGAGGATAGACTAGATATAGTGTCAAGAATTTTCAGACTAAAACTGTGGCTCTTCATGCAAGACATAATAAAGAAGAAACATTTTGGATTAATTCTAGCTGGTAATATGCAAAACTTATGAAACTTTCTTTCTTTTTTATCAACATCTTTTTATAGTTGTTTATAGTTATCTTCAATTTTTGACAGCTACATATATGATCGAATTCCAAAAATGTGGGCTTCCACATGCACATTTATTATTTTGACTGCATCAAGATAACAAATCAAGATTGCAACTGACATTGATAAAATCATATCAGTTGAAATTCCAGATAAATATAGTGATAGGATTGGTCATCATGCAGTGAAAGAATTTATGCTCCATGGACCTTGTGGTGCTGCATATGTAACAACTCCTTGTATGAGTAAAGGAAAATGTTCCAATTTTTTTCCAAAGTCTCTTGTTGTGAATTGGCCATTCATGCAATAGCAAACTCAGGTTGCGAAGTTGTGAGCTCATCTAAACTTGTGAACTCAAATGATGCAAGCTCATTGAAAGATGTGAACTCATAGAAAGCTGCGAGCTCTCCCAAAGGCGCGACCTCGTCAAAGATGCGAGCTCAACCTAAGTTGCTAGCTCATCAAAGTGTGAGCTATTAAGGGTTTTGGCGAACCCCCAGATGAAGTGCGTGTAGGGTTCGCATGTGCTAAAATTGATGTTTTTGTTTAATCTGTTTGTTTAAGTTAACTTGTTAGAAACAAGCAGAGTTAGTATTGATTTTATGTTTTTAGCTGCTAATTTTACCTAATCAATTTGTGTACAAGTTTTATCTTTGCCTTCCCAAGATGTTTAATGGGATTGATTGATTTCTTATAAGAAATTTTCATATATATTGTAATTTTTGGAATGAAAAATGATGATGAATATACAAGCAGTTTATTCCATCTGTTAAGTGTTCTTTTTTATTTTATCTCTTATTATCTTTGTTCTGGTTTCTCGATTCAAAAACACCAACATCTCTCCAGTCTAAAACAATCATTAACGATGATGATTTTCTGATTTATAGAAGTAGAGATAACAAACATGTGGAAATCAATAATGGAATTGAGCTAGATAATTGATTTATTGTGCCTCATAATGTGGATTTGTTGGTTAAGCATTAATGTAGAAATTTGTAGCTGGAATAAAACTATCAAAATTTTTTTAAACACATTAATAAAAGACCAGACAAAGCCAAAGCTATTTTGGAAGCAAAAAGTAGTACTGCAATACAAAACAACTTGAGTTGAGATACTGAAGTTGATGAAATCAGAACATACCTATATTGTGGATATATCTTGAAATATGAAGTTTTTGGAAATTGTAGATTGCAAGTTCATTAGATATTATTAATGGATCACTTAGTGTGATTCATTAGCACTTACTAGGATTAGAAAGTGATGACTCATTGATCCAATGAATACATTTGATTTCCATGAGACATTTTTTTTTAAAAAAGTATGTCCAATACGAAGGGTTATGGCTATTCAATAGTGTCCATTGAGTGCATATAAATAGAGAGAATATGGTGGTAAAAATATAATTATTACAATCAATTCAATTTCAAAAATTATACTAAAAGTTAGGGAATTCCTCGAGTTTGCCAATCAAAGGAAATAAAAAAACTTTGTTGTATCCTGAGAGGACCTTTGTCTCAACTCTCTAACATCTTTGTGTAGGGGAAAATTGTTCTTTTTGGAAAGTGTCACCAGCGCCTTGAAGTTTACTATTTTAATTCCATATCATCTCCGAATCTATTGTCTCTACTCAAATTCTCCAACAATAAAAAAGAACAAAATTGGAGATAGCGACGGAGGCTACCACCGCATTCAAAGTGATGAACCAATAGTTTGTGAAACTATTAATTAGTTTTCAATGGACTACAATCATTGAAAAAATCCAATAGGATTTAACATCATTTCAATTTCACACCTTACAACCAGCTCTTTGATAAAATTTACAAATTTCAATTGCAATTATGCTTTCTTATTATAACTAATAACTTCTTTCACTTTTATTACTAACAAATTTTGAATAATTAAGTTTTTATAGATGTAATCGAAATTCTGACCTTCATAACAAGATTTCAATTAAACAACAGAATAGATGAAGTACAAAAATGTGACATTTACATTCAAGATGTTCAGTAAGTTCTCTTAAACTCAATTTCTAGCAATAAACTTTCATTATGTAATTATTCTCATCAATTACAATTACTAAATCTTAAAAATATAATGATTGTGAACTTTAATAGTGGTCAAACTACTAATCCTCTATGCTGACTTGGCATCAATAATAAATTAAGATCAAATCTGAAACAATATTGTGAATCTATTGATAGTTAAATTGTATAAATGTTAATCTTCTCTATCACAAAAATATTTTGTTTACTAATTAAAATCAATAAAAACAACAAATAAAATGGTGTTGTAGGGGTTCTCTATGTTACCTCAAGCTCAACATAAAAAAATATACTGAGATATTGACATCTTAGAAACTATTGAACTAAAAAATAGGTGCAAAATAACTGGTATATTTAGCTAATGTACATAATGCATTCCTAATTCGTTTACTAACAATATTACAAGTACAAAAATGAACCAATCAATGTCCAATACATTCAACAAGAGAACAATATCGAACAACTACAAGTCAAATATACAACAATAGTTGAACTACACAATACCAATCCAACAATAACCAAGGTAACTCAAATAATATCATATCGTTTCATTTATATAAATAAGATAAAAAAAATCAAAAACATAATAACTGTTAGAATTGAGTGTCACGAATCATTATTTAAATAAAATATAGTGGTAAAATAAAATAAAAGTAAAATTCATATAGAACTACACTTCTTTTATTTTATTTTTAGAATAAGGTTTTTAAACCTTATTAAACTTCATCTATTTGATATTGATTAAAATAGGGTGTTTTAATCTTACTATACTCCTATTAGAATATGGTTTTACAAGTTTATAAATAGACATAGTCTACTCCTCTTGTAATTATTCAAATTCGACATAGTGAATTATCTTCTCATCTGCCCGTGGTTTTTATCCTGAAAGGGTTTCCACGTAAAAATCTGTATGTTCTTTATTTTTTCTTTCTCTTTTTCTTTGCGATACATTATCATTATTAACGCTCTATTTTTCACAAATTGACATCTGAGCTTCCAGGTTGTTCATCTCGATCACGGTAATGGTGTCTTTGAAGTATGAAATTCCACTATTAGATCGCAATACTAGATTCGCATTATGGCAGATAAAGATGCAGGCAGTTCTTGCACAGATGGATCTAGAGGATGCCCTGCTACGGATAGATAAAATATCTTCGACATTGACGAAGGAAGAGAAGAAGTGTAAAGATCGAAAAGCATTAACACAGTTACATCTGCATTTGTCTAACGAAATTTTGCAGGATGTGATAAATGAAAAGACCGTCGCTGTATTATAGAAGAGGCTAGAACAAATATATATGTCGAAAACTCTAACCAGCAAGTTGCATATAAAGCAGCGTCTTTATGCTCATCGTTTGGAGGAAGGTGCGTCTGTGCACGAACTTTTAACAATGCTTAAAGAAATTCTCTCAAACTTAAAGGCCATGGAGGTTTAATATGATAAGGAAGATCTAAGGTTGATTCTACTTTGTTCGTTGTCCCCGTCTTATTCAACCTTTAGAGACACAATTTTATATAGCCGCAAGTCTCTCACAGTTGATGAGATTTATGATTCTTTGACCTCACATGATAAGATGAAGTATCTAGCGGTTAAACCTGAATTTCAAGGAGAAGGTCTCATTATTTGTGGGAGACAAGATCAAAATGCTAATGATGATTATGAAAGGACATAGGAGCAGAATCTTCATGGTAAACCAAAGGTAGATCAAAGTCTTCAAACAAAGGTAAAACTTGTAACTTCTGCAAGAAGAAATGACACATTAAATCTGAGTGTTATAAACTATAAAATAAGATCAAAAGAGAGGCTACGAATTAAAAGGGAAAACAACAAAAAAATCTAGTAAAACAAATGTTGTAGAAGACGACAGTGATGGTGAACTTCTAGTCACTTCTGTCAACAATTCTAAAGTGAGCGATGAGTGGATCCTTAATTAGGGCTGCACCTTTCACATGAGTCCCAATTGGGATTAGTTTATAACTTATGAAATAGTGTCTGAAGATGTTGTTTTGATAGGAAATAATGCTTCATGTAAAATTACAGGTGTTGGAACGATTAAAGTTAAAATGTTTCACGGAGTTGTCAGAACACTTAGTGACGTGCGATATGTTCTAGAATTGAAGAGAAATTTAATTTCGTTGAGTACTTTTGATTCAAAAGGGTACAAATACACAGCTAAAAGTGGAGTTTTGAATATTTCTAAAGGTTCCCGTGATGAAAGGGCAGAGAAAGACTGCCAAGTTATATGTTTTGCAGGGTTCTACTGTTACTGACAGCTCAGATGATGATATTACTAAACTTTGGCATATGTGCCTAGGGCATATGAGTGAGAATGGCATGGCAGAATTGAGCAAAAGAGGACTTCTTGATGGGTAAGGAATTTTCAAACTGAAGTTCTATAAGCATTACATTTTTGGGAAGCAAAAAAGAGTTCGGTTCACTAAAGGAATCCATAACACGAAGGGAACATTGGAGTATATTTATTCTGATCTGTGGGCATCTAGAGTGCCTTCGAGAGGTGGAGAATTATATGCTAACTTTTATTAATGATTTTTTCAGAAAAGTTTAGGCGTCTTCTTGAAGCAAAAAAGCAATGTGTTTTCGCATTCTAGTCTTGGAAAATTATGATTGAAAAATAGAAGGAAAAAAAAGTAAAATACCTCTGCACAGACAATAGCTTAAAGTTCTGTTTTGATGAGTTTAATGAACTATGCAAGTCAGAAGGGATCGTGAGACACTTGACAGTTCATCATACTCTACAAGAAAACAGTGTTGCAGAACGAATGAACAGAACGATCATGGAGAAAGTTCAATCTATGTTGTCGAATGCAATTTACCAAGGTCATTTTGGGCCGAAGCAGCCTCTACTACATATTTTTTGATCAACCGATCTCCATGCACTGCCATTGAGAAAAAGACTCCATAAAAGGTATGGTTTGGTAATCCTGCTAATAATTTTGATTTAAAGATCTTTGGGTATCCTACGTATGCTCATGTTGATAATGGAAAATTAGAACCAAAATCTATTAAATGTGTTTTTATTGGTTATAAAGTTGGTGTAAAAGAGTATAAGTTATGGTGTCCTGAAAATAGAAAAGTTTTGATTAGCAGAGATGTTGTTTTTGATGAAACTGCTATGCTACCTAACTTATCTCTTAAAGACTATTCCAATAAAGAACATCAAAAGTAGGTGAAACATCAGATTAATCCAGAATTTACAATAAGTCGACTCCTCAAGCTAGTACAAAAATTCAGAATAGAGTTGCTTCTTCACCTCAATACTCTGTCACCAAAAATAGAACTAGAAAAGAAATTAAACCTTCAAAGAAGTATGCCGAGGCTGATCTAGTTTCTTATGCTTTAAATGTAGCTGAAGATATAGATGCAAACCAAGAGCCATCTAAATATTTTGAAGCTGTTAGCTGTGAAGACTCAGAAAAGTGGATGTTTGCTATACAAAAAGAGATGGAATCACTTCACTAAAACAGAACATGGGATCTTGTGAAACTTCTTAAAGGTAAAAAGGTTGTTCGTTGTGAATGGGTGTTCAAAAAGAAATAAGGAACTTCAGGAGTTGAAGAACCCATATATAAAGCAAGGCTTGTTGAAAAGGTTACAGTCGAATTCCAGGTGTGGACTTCACAGATGTGTTCTCCCTAATTATGAAGCATAGTTCAATTCGAGCTTTGCTTGGTATTGTGGCCATGTATGATTTGGAGCTTTAGCAATTAGATGTAAAAACTGTATTTTTGAATGAAAAACTTGAGGATGATATTTACATGCAACAACTAGAGGGTTTTACAGTCTCAGAAAAAAGAGGACTATGTTTGCTTGCTGAAAAAGTCCCTTTACGGTTTGAAACAGTTAGCAAGACAATGATACAAGAGGTTTGATTCCTTTATGGCTTCTCATAATCTCAAAAGAAGTAGCTTTGACGGTTGTGTTTCCTTTAAGATAAACAGTGATGATTTTTTTGTGTATCTACTCCTTTATGTTGATAACATGTTGATGGCAGTGAAAGATAAAGGAGAGAAAAGAAGGTCAAAGCCCAACTAAGTGAAAATTTTGAGATGAAAGATTTGGGACCAACAAAAAAAATACTTGGTATGGAGATTCTCAGAGATAAAAAAGTAAGTAAATTGTACCTAAGTCAGAAGGGGTACATTGAGAAAGTTTTTTGCAGGTTTAATATGCAGAGTACTAAACCAATTAGTACTTCTTTAGTAGCTCATTTCAAACTTTCATCAGCTTTGTCTCCACAATCAGATGATGAGATTAAGTACATGTCACACGTTCCATATTCTAGTGCAGTGGGATCTCTCATGTATGCTATGGTTTATTCACGTCCAGATTTATCATATGTAGTTAGTGCAGTTAGTAGATACATGGCGAATCTCGATAAAGAATACTAAAAATTAGTTCAGTGGATTTTAAGATATTTACGAGGTACTACTGATGTTTGCTTACAATTTGGAAGAACTAGAGATGGAGTCATTGGGTATGTTGGTGCTAATTTTACTGGAGACCTTAATAGAAGAAGATCTCTCACAGGTTATATCTTTATAATCGGAGGTTGTGCAATTAGCTAGAAAACCATTTTGCAAACTACAGTTGCTTTATCTACCACTAAAGCTGAGCACATGTTAATTATCGAGGCTTGTAAAGAAGCCATTTGGTTGAAAGGACTTTTTAATGAACTCAATAAAGACTTCCAAACCAGTATAGTATTTTGTGACAGTCAAAATGCCATCTTCCTTACAAAAGACCAAATGTTTCATAAGAGAACAAAGCACATTAATGTTTGGTATCATTTTGTTCGTGATACTATTGCTCGTGGTGATATTGTTGTGAGCAAAATTAGTACTCATGAAAATCCTGCATATATGATAACTAAGTCACTTTCTATAACCAAGTTTGAGCATTGTTTAGACTTGGTTGGTGTTCATTGTTGAAGTTAAACCCTTAAAGGGTTTTATAGAAGAGGTGGAAAACTTGTTCGTTCAGAGTTCGCGATGAAGAACTTGTTCATTGAGAATTCGTGTCAAGGTGGAGATTGTTAGAATTTAGTGACCTGAATCCTTATTTAAATAAAATACAGTGGTAAAATAAAATAAAAGTAAAACCCATATAGAACTACACTTCTTTTATTTTATTTTTAGAATAAGGTTTTTTAAACCTTATTAAACTCCATCTATTTGATATTAATTAGAATAAGGTGTTTCAATCTTACTACACTCCTATTAGAATATGGTTTTACAAGCCTATAAATCTACTCCTCTTGTAATCATTCGAATTCGATATAGTGAATTATCTTCTCCTTTGCTCGTGGTTTTTTCCCAAAAGAGTTTTCACCCAAAAATCTGTGTTCTTTATTTTTTCTTTCTCTTTTTCTTTGAGATACATTGTCATTACCGACATTCTATTTTTCATAATAACCATTATGATTGTAATCTAGAATGGAAGGTTCAAATTAACTCTTCAATAACAAATTTAAAAGCTCTATACGGCTAGTATTATAATGCATGCAACCAATGTGGTACCTCTTTATGATTCTTTCCTGGAAAATTTCGATGCCCTCAACAACATGGTAAGAAACACTACACCTTAACTAAGTTTCCCCTAATTTTACTTGAAAAAAGATAACTATTGAATTATTATTTTATCCTAACAATAATATGATATTAAGAAATTTGGTTTACAGTTGTAAATTGAATTTGATGATTAAAGATGCAACTGGAAAATTTGATGTTGTTTTTGGGAAACAACTGTTCTAGAATTAATTAATGTTAGCAATGACAACAAAATGGTCTTACCTGCACCAATCTCACAACTTAAAAGAGAAACTAGAACATTTCAAGTTGGTCTAACTGGGCTGATACAATCAGCTTCAAATTGTTCGATTGTGATGATAATAGGAAAAGGAAACGCAAAGCACTGCAACCAAAATCACCATCACAATCCAAAAATACAAGCAAACATCTCAGTTCTCCTACACATGCTACACAAACATACGAAATTGGTATTTATAAGATATCTCATCATCACCGGTTACCAAACAAGTTTCAAGAGAACTAACCTTATAAAATGTACCATTAATATGATTACCACCAGGGGCAAGGAAACATAATTTGATCCGGCATAAGTACAAGTAGTAAAGATTGAAGTGACAAATCAAGTTACTTTTACAAATTTGAAAATATTTTGAAAGCAGGGCTTATGACTAATGAATCACTTTTTCCCTCTCTTTTGTAAAGGGAATCAAACAAACCTTTGATGTAAATAAAATTGTTTGATTCCCATCTACTATAATACATACTTGAAAGCTTTTTTAATTATATAGTGTTTTTGTGATGGACTACTTTTAAAATGAAAACTTTTTCTTTTGGAATCATGTAACTTTTAATTTATCTTCTATCATGGTACATATTATTCAAAAATCTTAATACAAATTAACTAACAAATGTCGCAGCATCACGCGGCTCATTTTCTAGTATGAATAAAAATTTAAAACACAATATCAATAAAAATAAACCTATAATTGTTCTCTATTTTAAATTTATCTACATAAATTTACATGTAAATTATTTAAAATATGGATATTATAACATCTTACATTAATTAATTTGATGTAATAATTTAAAATGTATAATTGTTAATTTAATTGTAAGTTAATCTTTTGGCTTAAATCATCAAAAGTTCATGTACTCTTTTGAAATTTAAAATTTAGTCCTTGTATTTTAACCTTAAGACATTGAATTCTGTACTCTTTTATTTAAAAATTTTGATCCTTTCATCCAATTTGCAATTATAAAAGGACTAACTTTTTATACCTTAATGTATATAGTTTTTAGTCAATTTAGTCCTTATTATACAATATGATTATCGAAAAGAACTTTTTAAAATTGAATTCCTATACTCTTTTATTTAAAATTTTTTATCCTTTCGTCTAATTTGCAATTATAAAAAGACTAACTTTTTATACCTTAATGTGTATAGTTTTTAGTCAATTTAGTCCTTATTATAAAATATGATTGTCTAAAAGAACTTTTTAAAATTGAAGTGACAATTGGATCATTTTGTGTAATAAAATTATAATTTTGTTAACATTTTGACAAAAAAAGTTTAAGTACATTAGTGGGAAAAGCGCTATGGTTAGGGAGCTAATTTTTCATTTAAGCCTTCTATCAACCAAACACCAAAATTAACATTTCAACCAAATGAATCAAATAGGGTTGTGTAATATAACCGACATTATACCTCGAATCTAACATTGTCAAAAATTTATTACCAAAGTAGTCTTACATTCCTTGAACCAAATGCACACTAATAGTAAACATTATACCTCAAATCTAACATTGTCATGATTTTATTACCAAAGTAGTCTTACATTCCTTGAACCAAATGTACTCTAATAGTAAAATGGTCCTTAAACTATACTCTGATTCCAAATTTTTGCTTAAAGTCTTTTTAGTCATAAGTAGTCCCTAGAGTTCTATTACATCACATGTTTTGGCCCAAAATGTAACCGCTTTAAAAAAACATGTGACACTTTTAGTAAATAAAATTGTAACACGTGACATAATTTGATCATGTCATCACTGAGGTGGCTTTTATATTATTGAGATAAAAAAAATGATAGTAAATGGAGCTTTAAAAGTAATCTATAGAAAATTGGTAAAAACAAAATTTTCATTTCTTCATTTTCATTCCCAGACACCTAAACTTTTGTTGGGATCTAGTATAGTAATATCGCCAAATGTACTTGTTATTTTTCAAATAAATTGTAAATTTCATCATTCTTATTAATATCTTTTATATAATGTCTTCAATAGTTTTTGCACACAAAGTAAAATGAAAGCAAATATTAATTTATTGATTATCTAACATTTAACTAATATTAAGTTGTATTATATGATTAGTCATAATACGAGAAGCAAAAGAGAAGCCATAATTGTTACTAAAGGGGGTCAAGATATTTTCATAAAATATACATGTTCGCATGGGCCCGACCTACTTTTAACAAGGTATTTGTAAATTCTGAATAATCTTGATTACCAAAATTTAGGAAAAATAAAATAAGTAAATAATTTATATTAGTAGATAATCTAAATGGTCCATAGTCTAATCGAAATTGAGCAAAATGATTAAAAGACTATGATATCATCTATCAAATCCAATTACAAAGATACATTATCTTAGTAATCGAAGTAGATGACTTATAAAAGATAAAGATATAAATATAATTATCAAGACTGATAGTACATCCCAAGTAAAATAAATTTTAAAACTTTTGAAACCTTCTACTCGATTCTATAGGGATCCGGCCCTTCTTAGAACTTTTAGAGCCTTTTTGGGGGCTTCCGAGACCTTCTCGCACGTTCTAAATCTTTTCAGAACCATATGGAAACCGTTGGACACCTTCCACTCGAATTGGGCTCATTTTTCATTACCTGAGGGGGCCGCCTTGGACCCTTGGTGATCATTCACGCCTTTAGTGGCATTTGTCCACACCCATGTGCTAACTCCTGCACTTAGATGGCCTGCTTCACACCCTTGGGTGCATTGCCCACTGATGGACTGTAATAGCTACATGTTGTTTTAAACTTAAAATTTCCCTAGAAAAAAAATATAAAGCTCTAATTCGTACGCCAATATCTTCCCCTAACAATTCTCCTTCGACCTTTTCGCACTAAATAATCACCTAAGTACATTTCTTTTTTTTAATGGCAAAAAGTTTCCCATTTTCATGGTAGTAAGCTTCAAGCACGACTCATCTTCATGTGTTGTTCAAGGTTCAAAAAGCAAAAAAAGAAGAGAAAAATGAAGAAAAAAAGTTAAAGAAATTGCGGAAGAAGAGGAGTTAAAAGCCCATAAAGGATCATAGGGATCACGATTTGCAAACAAAGAAGATTGCAAAGAGTTTTTTGTCTATTGCTTCAAATTTCAACAAGAAATTTCCAACAATGGAGGCAAAAACATATGCTTAAAAAGATGAAAAATGGTGGTGGGTAAACTGGATTTCCATTGGAGAGCCTATTGAGAGAAGATCTTATGATATAGATCCAAGTGTTTCATCTGATTATCCAAGATACTCATTTGATGAAAAAAGTTTAGAGTTTGGTAATGAAAATTAATAAATATATTTTTTTTTGTTTTTACCAATTTTTATGAAACATATTCTTAAATTTTGATTTTATTATCATTTGAATAATATAAAAGCCACTTTAATAATGAAATATTCAAATTATATTACATGTGGTGCTTTTATTTATCCAAAGTGTCAGATTTTTTAATGGTGAATTATATTTTGAGTCAAAACATACTGTAAAATAAAATTTTTAAGAACTACTTAAGATAAAAAAATTTCTCAAATTAAGTATAGATCAAGGTCTACTTTATGTTAAAATCTTGTTTATATGCCCGAAAAGTATAAAATTTATTTATATAAATTGATCAAATCTAAAACTTTTTAATCTTATAAAAAGAAAATAATTTTTGTGATGATTTTAACTCTTGGGTGGTGTTGAAAAAGAGAAATTGATTACATATATAGCAAGACATCAATTTTTTTTGTTTTCTCGTGCATTTGGGGTGTTTGTGCTTGAATTGAGCATTTGATGGTAATAGATATATTCATGTATCAAGTAGAATTGGGTTTTGGTTAAGCATTGAAATAATTTTAAGCTAGATCAATATGTTTGGATTCAGTTAAAAGAAAGATTTTAAAATTTTATTAAGTTCAATTATATAAAAATGTTAAAATTTAGATTCATTTGGTCTGCTCATCTTAAATTTTTATATAATTTTAAAAACATAATATATTAAAAATATTAAAAACATTAAAATAAATATTTCTCAACAAATTAAAAATAAATTTTAAAATGTATACTTAATAACGCTAATATAGATGTAACTTGGGAAGCAAATATCTTTAACATAGTAGTAAAATTAACAATAAAATAAAAATTATATAATATCTAAATAATAATAATAAAATAGTAATAACATAATAATAAAATGTCAGTAAAACAATAAAAAATACAAGAAAGTAACATTTTTTTATAAATTAGAATCGAACAAAAAAAACTTCATTTTTTTTTAAATGGGCTTTATTTTTTTACTCAAATTTTTTTTTTTTTTTTTGGATATATGTTGTTATCTAAACTTTCCTATTTTCCAGAAAAGCTTTGATTTCTTCGGGGTGGGTGGGATTGGTAAATCGGTCTTATTTGATTTGTATACGAGTGGCACTCGTTTGTTTTTTGATAATTTCATTTCATCCAAAAGAAAGCAAAGTTTTGGTACAACAAAGCATATAATGATAAAGTATTCTTATTTGGGCCTACTACATATTTAAGATGACTAACTCATTCAAGATGGAGGCCTAATGTCCTCGGATCCAACCCCTTTAGCACTAGTGCTTCTAGGTTTGAGCTTTAGAAAGTTGAGATTTTTGAATAAAATTATTTTATTTTTTTAAAACGAAATTTTCAAGATTTTATTCATAATTTAGGGTTTAGCTAGTAGCCTCCTTTGGATGGCTTGTATTGTGAACCAATGAGAGAAGAATCTGGTATTGGAGTTTGGGTTGATATTCCCACGTGTACAAGGCGACTGCCAGACATTGAGATATGTGCAAAGGGATAAAATATATGAACATGAAAGAAACCACCACTTCTTTTTGGTGACGGTTTCAAACTTATCCATGCAATTGCAAATGTCGGTATATGTCATCGCCACCATGTCAATCCCTTTGTATTTATCTAAGAACCCTCCAACCGATTACTCAACCGCCAAACCTTTCGTGGCATCCATTCCCCTCTCTTTTCACCTCATATTTCATCAATTACCCAATCACCCTTTCACCTTTAAAACCAATCCCCCATTATACATTCCAATGCAACTTCCCCACACATACCAACCATGGAAGCAACCTCACTTCTTTCTTCATCTTCTTCCTTCGCCCTCTCTTTCCTTCCTTCACCTCTTTCTTCTCCAGATCTCCACCACAAGTCTCTTGTCTTCAGGGGCATGTTTCCAGTTACTGTAAACCCGCAGACATGTTCAACAGCTGTTGTCCACAGAAAGTTGAGCTTCTGGTAAGGACGACACCCTGTGAAACTTTTTGTTCTTCTTTCCTTTGCTATTTTGGAAACTACTTGAATTTGATTAGTGTTTTTTTTTTCTGCATGTGAAGTACAAAGGCAGTTCTTGGAGGAAATGTGCATGTAACAGGAGTTCCTACTTCTGTCCCTGTAAGAGTAGCACACGAGCTTCATCAAGCTGGGCATCGATATTTGGATGTTAGGTACTTCTTTCTGTTTTAATCGAATCTTAAAAACTCCCAATTGTTACAGAGCAAATGGCTTCAATTATTATTAGCACATGATGAGATATTTTTGTAGGACTCCTGAAGAGTTCAGTGCAGGGCATGTCCCTGGGGCCATTAACATCCCTTACATGTACAAAGTTGGATCAGGTTGGTTGGTTGCTTAATACGGTGGCAAGCGTGGCTTGATGAGATTTTCGTTTGCCTTTCAACTGATTTAGCTCCTGAAATTTTGTTGTTTGCTTGCAGGAATGGCAAAAAACCCCAGTTTTGTAGCTGAAGTATCATCACATTTAGGAAAATATGATGAAATTATTGTTGTGGGTTCCTGTTTCTAATTTAACTCAAAACCCTTTTTTGTTTTTCTATGTCCATTTTGATGTTAAAAATGGGGTGGTTATGGCAGGGATGTCAACTTGGGAAACGGTCTCTGATGGCAGCCACCGAGCTTCTAGCTGCTGTGAGAACATAAAATTTATCATCCTTCAATCTACATGTAGAAGATGGGTAAAAGTTAATTACAACTTGTGTACCATTAATTAATTCCTTTTGCAGGGCTTTACTGCAGTTACTGACATTGCCGGAGGGTACGCGGCGTGGACTCAGAATGGGCTTCCAACGGAATGATGATGATGATGTTGGAGGCAGGGAATAAAGTTGGTGATACAATAATAAAGCTTGGAAGACAGAGAACTAGAAAGATCTCAAGTGTAAAGAAAAAAAAATGTCGCATATTAGTGTAGTTGGCAGCCACAGAATGACCAGGAAGTATGTGAATGTGAATGTGACCGTTTCGTTGTTGTTCTGTATGGAAAAGGAAACAAAGAAACATACAAATAATAGATGAATGGAACCAGTGAATTTTGTACATAAAAATCTCTTCTTTGCTATCGATACAAATCTCACTTGTCATGTTATTAAAATTTTCTTGTGTGATGGAGGGCCAAAGCTAAAAGAAAATTTTGTATTAAAATGAATTTTTTTTTTAAAATGTTGTTGAAAAATTAATATTTAAGAGGGATTAAAGTTGTAGTTAAGGATAAGTCTCTGCCTGAACCTGTAAAGAAGCCAGAACTCGTAAATTCAGGTTTTGATAGTTGAAAATTTAAAAGTCATAAAATGGTGACAATTTAAACAAGCAACATAGAGCATAGAGAAGCCTGGTTAAGATGCAAGCAATGGGGCTCCTGGCGTTTGTAATTGAACAAGCACAAATAGGACTCGTCTGGCTACAGGTCAGGGAATCGTGGTTCATGCCAGGCATTCCTTAGCAATGGCAGATATTGCTTCATCGTCATTTTCCTCTAACCATCCAGCAAAATGCGGAGACGTGGAGAAATGACGAAGAGGAAAATCAGAGTAGGTTCTAGAAAATGTTTGTGCGAGGTAATAAAAATAAACTGATTAGAAATTAACAAATGTTTCAAGGCGTGTATTAATATTGCTTTCTTTAAGTATCTATTCACCCCACCTATATTATGGTGTGTAAAAGAGTTATCGGCAAATGAACTTTGAGGATATAATAAAGTCCAATGATTGTATACGTTTTGCACTGGCGAAAATAATCTACTGAGCACTGAGCGGAGTATAGTAAGGATATCAATTTCTATAAAGAATTCCTACAGTAAGTATTTATAAAACAATTTAGGAATATAAAATATGGTGGGAGATCATAAAGAATTTTTTTTTTTTGTCATGCAAATGAAACTTCACTCCTATTTATAGGAGGTCTCATGTCTTTTCATAGAAACATAACTGCCTAAATGGATAAACCATTTGTTAATAATCAAGTGACATCACTTTTGGTTACTTATAACTTTTCATTTACAACTATTGGAACACTATATATATATTGAAAATGTTCTAACAATCTCTCCTCATTTTCAAAATATTTTAGATTTTGATCATCTTAAAAATCAATTGCATAAATGAAGGTGTCTTACAATTGAACTTTCACTTAGTGAAAACATGTTAAAGTTAATCGAAATTACATGATAGATATGCTTTGAACTAGTTATTCCATTTGATTAACAGAACACATCCACACAATGATTTCAAAATCAGTCAATGCACAATATCTAGGGCCACTATTATGGTCATGTGTTTGTAACCTCTTTTCATGAGTACTGTCAGAGCCAAGCCCTTGAGCTCCTAGAAGCGGTCACACTTCTACTCACATAAGTAGATCCCATTAAGAGTATCCCTGTAATTATAACACTCTAACATATTTATGTTATGGGTCTATTACCAGTATAGTACACATCCTTCCTCTTATTATTACGGGTACCTAACACTTAATACCTTGGAATGATATATTATATATTATTTTATAGTGTTAGCAGTAACATACTTATTATGTACTTTGTCTCATTGAACTCAAAACTTGACATTATATCAAGCGTTGAGTTGAGTTTCCATCATGGGTAACTTAAATATTATATAGGCTTGTATCTCATTCCTAAATTTCCAAAATTTTCAACATAGTTGTGTTATTTATCCATACCACATGGTGAAATTTTATATTTATTTGTGTCTTGAAAATTCACAAAACCAACATCCTTACCATGTTCAATTACATTTTCTTTCACCAAATAATGCTATCAAGGATATCCTTTCTACTATTGCCAAATTACAGTGATCACTTTATCTTTTATTATCATGACGATTTCATATTTGACTACTTTAATTATTTCTTAATATCCAAGAAATTAATTTCACAATCATCAAATATATGAAACTATACATGATGTCTTAGTCAAACTAGACAACATATTTACTGCTTGTCATAGCTTCTTTTCAAATTCAGTACATAACTTTAAATTTTTTTCATTCATAGTCAAATAACATTATTTTTCTCAACACACTTTATATATACAAGGGTGTAACATATATAGTCATATTAAAGGACCATCAATTGTCCAATCGACTATAAAATCACATATTTATTCACCCTTCACCATGGATATTATCAATTATTTTCTGACTATGATTAAAATCATGTCTATCACCTAAATGGGTTAAATAACATTCATATTATTATTTCGTGCTCATAAGATTTTTGATTCATGACTTCCAAAATAAATTTCAAAATTTACTACATCTCAAAAATTTATAAAATCATGAGTTTATAGATCATATCTAAGTCATATAAAAACCACTTACACCATCATAAATATGCACAGTATGATCTCGATTTCAAATATATAACTATCACGTTATATATATTCACTAGGAAACTTCATGCCAGAATAGTGATCTTATTATACAAGCCAATGCTTTCCACTAGTCCATATTAATTAGAAAAATTAACCACACATATGCATATGACTTATTTCATTTCTAGTCAAAACTACTTCTAATCCAAATTTTATAACATAGAAAAAAATGTGCAGCATATATAAAACTCATTTAGCTTAAGGTTATTTAGCAAAAACAACAACCAAAATTATTTATATTTTATAATCATTTACAAACTTTCATTTTAGCAATGAAAATAATATCAATATCATCCAAATACTAGTTAATGATATAATGATTTGAATAAACAAGTAATTTCACATCTTAAGTTAAATATATATCAAAAAAAAAAAAGAATGAAGGTTTCACTCACAAATTAGATGGAACGAGTTATATTTCAATTCTTCTAACTTACTTTCTATTTATAAAGCATTGATAGGTGTCTAAGTGATTCTTTAAAAAGATGTCACTTTTTAAGTTGCACTTTTTGGTTTCAAGAAACTATTTACCCAACCTTTTAAATGTATTCGTTGGACCTAGTAACGTGACTTTTTGATTTGGGAAGGCTCACCCGAATGGTCATAATGCTTCTGTTAAATAGAAACATGCTTAACTAATTTTTAAATAAAGCCATCACAATTCAAAATGAAAGTAACTTTTCGATCCATTAATCGACCCTTTCCCAAACATACATTTTCATTCTATCTTGTCCATTCATTCTTTCTTTTTTGCATGATATATAACATATATTATATAATTTTATACTAATCAAAATTATGCAAAAAATCATGCATAAAATGAACTAGCATTTAAATTTTTTCGTCAAGTAATTAATGCATGAGACACACATATTTTGCATAATGTAATCCAATAAACACATAACAATTAAAATTTAAATCATGCAATAATAGTAAAACAATAAATTTGGCATATCATTTATTGTGATAAAGATTTATTTTAAATCAAAATTTGACAAGATCTTTGGCCTTGATGCAACCCTATTTTTCGATATCCATCCTCATAGTAACATGTTTGTAGTGGCATGTAAACTTATGGTGAACAGACAAGCCATCTTTAATTTCTCATAAATTACGAAAATAGAACCTTAAAATTTTTGGTGTGTGGGGATAAAAATAAACTTATAAGAAATTAACGAAGGCTTCAAAGTGTGTATCAATATCACTTTCTTTAAGATTCTATTCTCCCCCACCTATATTACGGTGTGCTAAAAAGTTACTAGCGAATGAATTTCGAGGATACAATGAAACCTAATGACTGTCTATGTTTTGCACTGACGAAAGCAATCAACTGAGCACTGATCGAGCATAGCAAGGATATCAATTTCTAAAAAAAATTCTACAATAATTCTTTATAGAAAAATTTAGGAATATAAAAGATGGTGGGACATCAAAAAGAAACTTTTTTTTTATATTTCTGGATTATCATGCAAATGAAACTTCACTCCTATTTAAAGGAGGTCTTATGTCTCTTCATAAGGACATAACTACTCAAATGGATAATCATATCTTTAGCAATAAACATAATTATTCAATAGATATTTACTTGAATAATTATGACAATTTGTTAATAACCAAGTAACATAACATTTGGTTACTTATAATTTTTATTTGCAACTATTGGAACACTATATATATTTTGAAAATGTTCCAATAGAAAACAAGTGTGATGGCATGCGATAATGGTGGGCACAAAAAGAGGCTCAGAAGGGTGAGAGTTACTGTGGTTGTTGTGATTGTAGAAAGAAAGTCGCAGAGAGAATTTTAGAGAGTTAAATTTGTCAAAACATCAAAAAGTCCCCCAATGAAACTTTGAATCTTCTATTTATAGCCTTTCCAAATAGTTATCACCAAAGAACGATTATAAAACAAGTATCATATTTTATAGGACGTAAGAGAGATTCTGGGTTAATTTACAATATGTGGATAATGAGCGTGAATGAAATCAATTCATGTTACTTGTAGTGAGTAATGGAAAAAAGTAATAAAGATAATGGAAGTAATTGTAGTTTCAGAGAAGTTATGCTCATGTAAGTCATTGTGGCAAAGAGAGTGCTACTTGCAAACTTAAGTGGAAGTGTCATGCGGCTAGAACTTAAGTTTGGCAAACCGCGCAACCTTAGACTTTTTTTTAGGTTCAAATTCATCTGAGTCATCATAACATTTGAAAGATGATAATTCTAGGCAGATGAGCAATGGCAATGGCAGGTATTGCTTCATTTGTCATTTTTCTCTAACCAAAAAGCATTTGCCATCTTTTTTGGCCATAACTTTTAATACAAATTTTGGTTATACATAAAAATTCCTACGCTAACACCAGTCCTAGTAACTAACTCAATTGTAGCACCAACATACTTGCATGCATGGAATAATTTGGAACACAGATCTTCATTCACCATGCAAATACTGAAACTATACTTACAAAATAGACCAAATTCGAAGGAAAAGTTGTTGGTTTAACAGAGAACTAACAGAAGCATAGAAAATAAAAATGGAAAGGATGATTGAATTTATTAACCAAGTAGTCATTATATATATGTCCCAAGTAACAAACTCAACCAAAGTTTAGTTTCCTACTCCCACTAACAAGCTAACAACACCTAGCTTCCTACTTCTAGTAACAAGCTAACAACTCCCACTAACCAAATCTCCCTAGGACTTAGTCATAATAAAAAGCTTTGCAGCCTTTGAGATACTAACATTTTCCTCCTGACTCAAGTGTTGTAGGCACCAAGTTTACTCCTAAGAAACTCAAATTGACTAACATGAAAATATCTGCAATAAAACCAGTTTCTTTAACTTCTTAAGTATTCATCTTCTATGAATTCCTTCTCAGCTAGTGCAACTTCAAGAGTTGCCTCTAATTATTTCCTAGCCTACAATTCCATCTTTAGATCATCTAAATCAAAATTCCAACAATTCAAAATTATCACCAACTGCTCCAGAAAAGTCATAAGAGTGGCTAGAGTGTCGCCCCTTCCTCCAAGGTCTTGTGTTGTCACTATACTTGTGATTAACACCATTTATGGTTTGATTAACGATCTTCTCATAGCCAATAATTCTTTTTTCAATTTTGCATTTTGCATTGAAAGTCTGATCAACTTACCAACTAAATTCTTAAACTCAAAAGCAGCTACAAATGTCAACTATTTTGCATATGAAGCTTCTTCAACCAACTTTTGATTTGGGAAACATAACTCGTTGTTCTCTTCTGAAAGTTGCACTTGTTCCAGTTTTAGTTTTTCACTCTCGATCTGCTGAGGTTGAATCCTTTTTCGTAGCTCATCAAGATGTTCTTTAGATATTTCATGTGCAGAAGATGATAACTTATCATCAGAGAGAGATGTCAATTGCTGATCCAAGATAGTTACCTTTGCATACAATTCCTAATCATCAGAACACTTGTTTTATAGTTGTTCTTACAGGATACCATTATCTGTCAGTTTTATCTCAAGCTCAAAACTATTTTCATTACATTGTGTCATTAATTTCACAATTGTTTGTTGCATTTCAATAAATGATGCATTAGAAATTGAAGCTTTCCCATCTCAATTACGTGTTTCCCTAAAGCCCTCATTTGATTCCTTTTTTCTTGAATCTTTCTTTCTAAATTTGGAAGTTGAGATTTCAAGCTAGTACGATCATTTGCAAACTGGTCCAACAAGTATTTCAGGGTACTAGAGCTAAATGTAATCTCTCCAGCAAGCACCTTAACTTGTTCAGCAAGAAGGTCTATTTGATCTGATGTCATTCCTTCCTAACACTTGGATGCCACTTGCTCATCCTCGAGTGGACTTAATGAGAAACTCTTCTTTTGTATCTTGATCCTAAAAAATTCATTGCCATTAGAGTCAATGATCATACACTTTTCTTCTTCAAACATCACCTTGAATCCCTTCTCAACCAATTGCCCTACACTCAGCAAGTTTTGATCAATCGCAGGTGCAAACAAAACATCTAAAATCAACTTAGTTCCAACACAACTCTCTATTGCTACTATGCCTTTTCCCTTCACTTCTAGGTAAGGGTGAGCAAAACTCGATTCTACTCAAAAAAACTGAAAAAAATTCAAATTTTGAGTTAAACGAATCTAGATAATCGAATTAATCGAATTATTCGAGTCAACTCGAATCTTTTTTTTTGAATTTCGAGTTTGAATCAAGTTTGGTTTTCAAATTCGAATAACTCGAATAATTCAAATAAACCGAATACCAAACTATAATATTTTACATTTGTACTCCAAACTCCTAAACCTCTTTACTTTCCCCAAAAACTTTTACTCATTCACACTTTCTCCTTAAAATTTTTACTCTCTCTCATCCTACCCCTTTCTACCCCAAACCCATTCCCCCCCTCAAATTTTACTCTCCCTATTTACTTTCCCCCTAAAATTTTACTCCATCAACCCCCAAATTTTTTTATTTTCCCCCTAAACTTTTACTTCTCACATTTTACCCCCAAATCAAAAATTAAAATCATCCAAAAAAATCCCTAAACCTAAATAGTAATAATTTTATTCATATCTACTATTTATATTATTAAATTAAATTTCACATTTTTACTATTTATATTATTGAATTGTTTAATCATATTGAATCTTTATATTTTTTATTAAAATTGATTTATTGATGATGCTATAAAATATTCGTGTTAAAATTTTATGTTGGTATCAATTTTATATTTTATCTTTAAGATAGCTTTTATTAAAAATCATATTTTTTTACATTTAATATATTTTTAATTTCAAAATACATAGCGACAAGAATCAGAAGATAATTGAAGCAACTAGGCAAGTAAATAAGCTAACCCGTATATAAAAGATTAATAAATAAATTATGAGGGGATGAAGGTTAATAACAATTTTGATTACAATGGACAAATTTGATTACGGTGGGTGATAGTGATTATAAGGACCCAAAATCAATTTTTAATCTAACTTGAACAAATATATTCAATTCGATTCAATTCGAATTTCATCTCACTCGACTCAATTCGAGAAAATTTCAAATCGAGTTAAGATGATCAAATAGGATTCGTCAACTCAATTAACTCGAAATTTTTTCATTCGATTCGATTCAATCGAATGCTCACTCCTACTTCTAGGTACTTTCCATTTCTTATCCTTACTCTCAACTTCAATGACTTGTCAAGGTCTTTAAACAACTTCTCAACACGAGTCATGTTATTGGTGCAACCACTATCAACTAACCAATTGTCACATAAAGTGCTTGATGAAAAGTAAGAGACAACAAAAAATTGGTCCTCTTCTTCTTTAACTGCAGCAAGTGCTCTACGTTGCTGCTGATTTCTTGGTTCCTTTTAGAACCTCTCAATGTGCCCCATCAAGTTGCACCTTCTGCACTTCACATCTGGCCTTCTCCAACACCTGAAATGTGGATGATTCTGTTTTCCACAATACTTACATGAAGAATACTTGTTAAAATTTCCAATACCATTACCTTTTTGCAGCAGTTTCTGAACCATTACTACCACCACTCTTCTTCCCATTCGACTTTTTTGCCTCATTAGCATCCTTTGCTCTTGTGCTTGTAAAGACTGATCAACTCCACTACTCTTAATTGAGTCAAGTCCTTTTGGTGTTCTCTAAAGAGGCAATAGTTGATTTATACTTCTCAGGTACATAGACTAATACTTTCTGCACCAGTCTAGAATTAGAGAGCTCAGTCCCAAGAACCCTTACCTTGTTAGCAATATCCACCAACTTGTTAAAGTATTCTTTGATTAACTCAAACTCCTTCATCTGTAGCCTCTCAAATTCTTGAATCAAGTTCAACACCTTCATACCCTTGATCCTCTCATCTCCTTGATACTCAGCCTTGAGATAGTCTCATATCTCTTTTGCTTATCCAAAAGTCATAATTCTATTGAATATGGCTGGTGAAACCAAAGCATAAAGGCAAGTTTTTTCCTTAGCCTTCCTACTGGTTCTCTCCTTGTGCATTTTGATCTGGTTCATAGTTGAATTGTTGGGAAGTGGAGTCACCTCAGTCTTCCTCGACAGCTTCCCAATAATCACAAACCTCCTTGTATGCTTGCATTCTCATAGACCATGCTTGATAGTTCTCTCCATCAAACACAAGAGGGGCTAAGATAGATAGATTACTTAATCTTGATCCCATTTTCCTCAATACCTCACAAGTGTATCTCTCGATTTTTCTCTCAAAACTCTCACAGAACTTTTCTCACATGTCCCTTAAGGAAAAAAGCTCTCAATACCACTATTGATTTAGCAGAGAACTACTAGAAGCATAGAAAATAAGAATGGAAAGGATGATTGAATTCATTAACCAAGCAACACTTATATACATGTCCCAAGTAATAAACTCAATCAAATTTTAGTTTTTTACTCCTATTAACAAGATAACAACATCTAGCTTCTTACTTCTACTAAAAAGCTAACAAATCTCTCTAAGACTTAATCAAATCTCCCTAAGACTTAATCATAATATAAAATTTTACAACTCTTGAGACACTAACAAATAAGGTGTTATGTAGACAAAGCAGGCAGGCCTAAAGGGCAAGGCTGAGTTGAATACAAAGGGGGCTTATTAGTAACGGCCACACACGTGGCCATGCCTAGAGACAAAGGTATCATCTGTTAGATAAGGCTTGATTGTGCCATTAATCACATCAGCAGCTGTATAAGATATTTAAAACAAGTTGCAGTTATAATACTTCTTATGGAAACCCTCAACATATAGAGATAGACTGTAGGGTAGACCCCCTCTTTTCTTAGAGCATAGGCTATAAGGCCATGCAATATATATTAAGGGTTGAAATTATGGGTAACACTAACATTACCCTCGGACTTTCAATTCCTTCCTATTTTCTAGACCTTCTTCATCTAACAACCCATTTTAATCTTATAAACTTTACAACAAACTATTACTCAATCTGATGATACTATTTTTTAAGAAACCTAATGTTCCCCTGTCCCATGTCAGCTTCAGAGATGGGTGCAGCTGCATCCGTCCACCGGGTATTTCTTTTTCTCTTTCTGAAATTTGTTTCTGTTTCTGTTTTATCTTAATTTATAGCCAGAATCAAAGCCCTCAAATGCATAAGGTAAATAAAAAGTATAGCTTAAACTTGTTGTAAAACCAATAGCTAGGAGCCTAGGATATGTTACAATATCATCAGTTGATGGACAAGAGCAAACCTTTGTGGTAGCTCCATCTTGCGCTTTAAAAGAGTGGAACCTCGGAGATTTGAAACAGTACTTAAGATATTGGCACGGCTCAATCAGACCAAAACCACTGATGCTTCAACTCTTCTGAGAGATCAAAAACTGCGCCTTGTTTCATGTCTGAGTGAACCAGGCCAATATCACAGTTACTATTCCATGAAATGTTAAAGCATGGAAGAGAGCGTTGGATGGATCCCTAAATAAAACATTAAGGAATGAAACAGAGAAGAGTGAAGCATATTGGGAGGAAAGATGGGTTAAAAAAGAGAGCAAATAAAACAGAGAGAGAGAGAGAGAGAGAGAGAGCTGAGGGGGTGTACGAATGTGTGGGTGGGGGGATTTAGGAGAGTGAGAGGGGTGTCTGCAAAGAGCATTTAAAACCCTCTACTACCAAAGCAGAAAAGTTGGCCCATTGCATTTAAATCCATTATTCTCCCTCCCATTGTCCCATCTTATCCATGTTTCTCTCTTTCTTTTTCTTTGACTAATCAGTTCCTAACACATACTATATAACGCTGCAGAAGGACCGTTCTGTCATCTAGGATGGAAATTAAGGGTTAAAATGACCTGTGTACCTCTCAAATTAACTCCAGCTAAATATGAACATGTGGATATGGATGTAGTATAGGTAGCGGAAGTTTTGTCCTTTAAGGTGATCACATGGGCGGTGGTTGAAGCAAGAAGGCAGAGGTTGAGAGATATAGCCCATGCCATGACCGTAATACTCTGTGCAACAGCTACCAGCATCATTAATGACGGAATCTCTATCTGGGACGGACAGACAGCAACATTAATAGGCAAGGCAAGGCAACCAGACACACTCTTTTTAGAAACTGGAAACCCTTGTTTCAATCCAGTATGGCTGTATTTGCTTTGCTGCTTGGAGTTGGAGTTGGAGTTGGAGTTGAGGTTAATTACACTAAGTACACGTACCAGAGAAGAGAATTGTACATTTTGTTTTTTCTTTTTTCTTTTTTTAATATTCATTTTACTTTACATGGCAACCAAAGCTAAAATTCCTCTAGCTTCGATACTGTCTGCTTGATTTAGGTGATATTGCTTATATGTAACGTAAAATGTGATGTGTCCAACGGATCGTTGTGTTGTCCGCTGTGGCGGATGCTTTCATTTTGGGTGCATATCAAACAATGTTTTCTTCTGGTTATGTCAACGACCTTTCATTACTATCGGCGAACATGAACGTTTTTTCACCTCTAAATCCAATTAATTATTTCTCAAATGAATATTCATAGCCAGCTAGTCAAGACAACGAAGAATGTTAGTGTATTCATATAATATTATATTGATGGGGGATTATTCCAATGTTTCACGTCAAAGAAAACTCCAAAAATGGTTGCCCTTTATACTCAAAACACCCCCAAGTATGTCCAAAATTTCAAAAAAGAGAAAATTCCCATCTCTCTTTATGAGCTTCGAGGGCTATCAGTCATGGTCTCTCCCTTCAGGTCTTGTTCCTGATGAAGCATCACCTGAATGGCTTAGCAAAGGAGACAATGCATGGGAACTGACAGCAACGTCCTTTGTTGGCCTGCAAAGCGTTCCAGGGCTAGTGATGCTGTATGGGAGCATGGTGAAGAAGAAATGGGCTGTCAACTCAGCTTTCATGGCCCTCTACGCCTTTGCCGCTGCTCTACTTTGCTGGGTTTTATGGGCACATCAGATGTCTTTCGGATACTATAAAAACAGCCCATTGGTTGGAAAGCCCGTTAATTCACTGTCCAACGTATTTCTTCTGGGACCAACGCATGTTCATTCTATGCTGCCAAATGCTGATTATGTATTTTACCAGTTCGCTTTTGCTGCCATCACAGTGATTTTGCTGGCTGGATCATTGCTTGGGAGGATGAACTTCTACGCTTGGATGATATTTGTTCCTTTGTGGTTAACCTTTTCATATAGCGTAGGGGCATTCACCATATGGGGATATGGATTTCTTCAACACAAAATCATTGATTATGCGGGTGGATATGTCATCCATCTTTCTTCTGGGGTGGCTGGTTTTACTGCCGCATATTGGGTAATATTCATATACCAATTCAGTCCATTAGATATTGGATCCTTTTTTTGCTACATAGAAATTGTCACGTCATCATAAACAAACATGGTGATTGCAGGTGGGACCTAGACATTCGCATGACAGACAGCACTTTCCACCCAACAACATAATTCAGATTTTAGGAGGTGCTGGATTTCTGTGGTTGGGATGGACTGGCTTCAATGGAGGATCTCCACTTTCAGCAGGGCTGGTCACATCTTTAGCCGTAATAAACACACATATCTGCACCGCCACCAGCCTCTTGGTCTGGCTTGCTTTAGACATGGTTGTGTACAAGAAGAGCTCGGTCATCGGTGCAGTCCAGGGGATGATCACGGGACTTGTTTGCATCACTCCTGGTGCAGGTTAGCCTTCACTCAAACACATATCACAAACATTAAGTCATCTTTCTCCAGGTTTGTTTCACTTTTAACATCTGATATATGCATGGGGCAGCAGGGCTTGTGGATCCATGGGCAGCGGCCTTAATGGGTGTGATGTCGGGATCAATTCCATGGTACACAATGATGATTTTGCACAGAAAATCAGCCTTCTTCCAAAGTGTGGACGATACATTAGGGGTGTTCCATACACATGCAGTGGCTGGTGTTTTAGGAGGACTCCTTTCCGGTCTCTTTGCAAAACCCAAGCTTCTGAACTTGATGTATGGAAATGACGTATATGGTCCAGGCTTACTCCACAGCGGGGGACATATCCACCCGGGCCTCAAACAAATGGCTTATCAGTTTGTAGGTGCCATATTCATCGCTGCATGGAATGCTGTTGTTACTAGCATCATTTGCCTTGTTATAAGCCGCATTGTTAATTTAAGAATGGATGAAGAGGATCTTGAGGTAGGGGATGATGCGGTGCATGGAGAGGAAGCTTATGCACTGTGGGGAGATGGTGAACGGATGCCAAAACCTCGCCGTCTCTGTATACCGCTTATTTGCCGTCGTTTAATGCCAACCCCTGTTTAATAAATTTGAGATTAATGCTGCATGCAGTGCTTTTGGATTATTGTGATTTTCGGAATATATATTATATATCCCATGACCATTGTTACATGCTTATATTAATCTACTGGTAAACTATCTGTAATTTCAAAGCATTTTGAAATACTATTATCTGCTGCGATATATTTATATCATCGATTAATCCTCCCCATCTTCCCTTGTTGCTTTGTGCCAAGTCATTTTTTTTTCATTTTTTTTTTATTCACAACTTTTTCTAAGTTCAATAATCATGATCATGGCTGTGCACACATTTACCCAAACATTTTTAAATTAAATCTGTTTTTCTAAATCATGAGTAGTATATTATAATCTTAATATTAATATATTATACTATAGTTAACAACATAAGAAATTAATGATTAAAATCCTTTGATACATCTCAATGATTAGAGTTTAAACTTTATTGTTATAATAGATGGAATTGATCTTAAATAGAGTAAATCCAAATTGAATCAATTTGAGTTTTAATTTTAAATTCAACATACCTCTCAAATTGGCAGATTCTAAGTTGCATAGCGACAAGATTAGAAAAGGTAAAATTATCATAAAAATTTCTGTATTAAATGTTAAATTGTATTTTGTTCCTTTTATGCAAAAATGAATAAATTAATTTTTGTATCTTAAATTAAAAAGTAAATTGATCTTTCTATTCAAAATTTCATCCATTTTTAATAAATGCATTTTGCTAGCATTTACTCATTAAGAGTGTAAAAATGCGAAAGATTAATTACCGAACTAGATTCAGTAGATACCTTAAGAAATCATAAAAATAATAATAATAATAATTTATTTTCACTGTTAAAAGCAAATTCACATGGTACACTATTTTATAGTCTAATTATTCCGTTAATTTTTAACAATAAAGAGAAATTTATCCCTGGTTTACCGACCATAAAGCAATTCCTTATTCTCATTGCACGTTTGATTTATACACAGACCTTGCATCTCTTATATTAGCATCAGAATCCAACTTTTGGGTACCAACAGTATCCCTTTTAATGCTAAAAACAATAAGATGATTAAAATAAAATCAACTAAAAGAAATTTAAAATTAAAAAATAGAATTAAAATCCAACATTGTATGCATACATAAAAAGAAAATTGAAAGACAGTGTAAACCAAATATACCATTATTTTTTTTGCTCTTTACAAATATGCCAAATCTTTCTCACAAACTAGCTACTACTTCACACATCAAGAAACAATGGTATTGCTGATATGATTTTACAAGGTCCAATCCTCCATTCCATCTCTCTACCAGTGTATTATGTTGTAAGAACATCCGGAAGCTGAATGGAGTGAGCTCCAATTACTTTACCACCAACATCAGGAAAATTCTCATGTTCAGGGAGCGGGTTTACTTTTCCATCCATATCTACTTGCAATGGATACATCAGAAGGTGACCCTGCAATGGTGAATACTCGGCATCAGTGAATTTCTTCCAGTTCTCTTCAGCAATACTATTCACCATCTTCACGCATTCCACACTTTCTGGCTCCTTGAACAACTTATTTAGCTCCCCAAGATGCTCTGCCCATAATGACATTCTATATCCGTGTACCTGCCAATTCCAGAGAGCCATCACACAATAAAACATCCGAATTATGGTCAACAGCTTCCTAGCAATGCAGCCTCACTGATTAAAGCATTTTTCGTCTACTACCATATGAACAAAGGAGCAGAAATCTGCAGATAGTTTCGTTTTTAGGTCCTAAAAACAGTTTTGACACAATGTTCACCATATGTCACATTTTGATATATTTTGGGACATCAAGTATAAAGAAAGACAAATAGCTGGTGAACATCATTTAAGTTCATTCAATGGCTTTTTCTTACCAGTTACCATCTCAGAACAGCAGCCAAAAAATTGGTCCAAAAATCAACAGTTTTATCAGAAGAAACAATAAGCAAAAAGATAATACATACCTGACCACGAGGATATTTTTTCTTAGCCCATGTATAATGTGGTTGATAGGCACCCATAGCTATCTCTGTGTCTTTTGTACCAGCCATGGATCTTTGGTTAATATTAGCCGATCCCACTATTACATACTCGTCATCTACTATCATTCCCTTTGCATGCACGTAAATCATGAACCGACCAAATTTTGCGGAGTCAGAGACCTAAGCAAAACATAAATACGTTAAACTAAAGATAAGCAACTCCTCACTTCATTGTTAATTATTGATACATCTATTATTCCATCTATGATCAAGGAACTCTCCACTGGTTATCAAATCTAAAAACTAGAGCTTATCATCAAAATAAATAAATAAAACAATCACAAAAATCCAAATGTAGAAATCTAGAGTTACGTAGGATCAGTCCAGATCCAATTTCAAGACATTAATCTACAACAAGAATCTAAAAAGTGACGAAAGGGATATATAGTTGAGCAATTACCGAATTGTTACCACTGAGCATTTCCTGAGAGACCTCTTCCCGCTTACCAAGACAATAGAAATTGAGGTAATCTCGAGGGTGTGAGTCCTTAATTTGCATGGACTTGAGTTCTTGTGCAACAACATCATACATCATTTGCATTGTTTGACTCTGGAACACAAAATGGGTGAATATAAGCAGAATAGCTTTTCACTCTGCGTTTATCTAATCAGAACAAACAGAGAAACCCACCTTCATGCTTGAATAACAATAAATACAATGTCAAAAAAGAAAGCCCCCAACCAAAAACGAACTAACATAATAAAAATAGCTCCAAATAAGCTCAAGCAATAGAAACTGTATTTTCCCAAAGTACACTAGCATGAGCATCCTTCCGGGATTGGAAGGTCTTGCATCGGATATCAAGTCTATGTTCAGAACAACCTATGGACTAGCAATGAAACAACTTAAAAGAAAAAACAATCTTCAAGAAATCAAAGTAAGTTACATATTGGAACAAGCACAAATAGCATTGCTGGTTCATGTTTTTATCGTATGAATAGACATAAGAAGATTACAGCTAATGTAGTTCAGGAACTAGATACCAACCTGCCAATACAAAATTTCCTGTACAGTGGCAGTTTTGGGATCACCCTCTGGCCACAAAGGAATGATGATATATACCACGAATCTCTCCCTTGCTCTGATTTTACTAGCAACCTTTAGTGCCAGTTCCATAGGGATCAGATTATCAGCCCCTGTTTATAGCATAAAAGCAAAAACATATGAAGAACTAAAAGAAATAAAATAATAGTACATTTTAGCTTCTTTATTGCTACCAAAAGGTCAGGAGAGACATATCTCAGACAAAAATTTGTACACTAAATACTTGATACAGGAACATTCTTCTAGAGACAAATAATTCCATATATGGAGACAACTTCAGTGACAAAGGACAAGACTGCTGACCTGCATTTTTATATGATGGCCATGCATATGAAGATCCAAGAAAATACTGATTTTCAATATATATGTAATGCTGGGCAGATCTGATAGCCTGTATATAAGCAGCTTGAATGCTTTTATCTATCACCAGATTTTTTGCACAGAAAAGATTCTGCAAAAGAATACATCCAACACTAAGAGCTATAATATGGCATAATACAGAAATTAGTTACAAGTAGAAATATGGAACTGATGAAAATCTAGAATATGGAAAACCTAAAACATATCAGTTTTCCTCCTATCTACAAGTCAGAATAAAAGCAGTTTCAAGGAGAAACCTGATTTTCAGCTTTTTTGATGTATTTTGGAAATCCTTTCAGTGATCCAGAGTCAATGGAGCGGAAAATCTGTGGAAGACAAGAAATTAAACCAACATTGCAATTTCCTTTCTGTAAAATGATAAAAGGAACAAAATCAAACACATGGTTATCAGCAGTAAAAATTTAAAGAACCTGAACATTCCAGTTTTCACGATCATCTTTACTAAGAACATGTACTTTGGGATCATCATCTGGAACTATTGTAGTACCATCATCTGTTACAGCTAAGGGAGGACTTTGTATCCACGAGATTCGTTCTATCCTAATCATAGCATCATCACTCCAGTGAGATTTTCCTTTAAAAAGTAGACTGAACTCTTTCCACTTGGTTGATTTCCTCCACCGCTGCTCAAAGTTGATAAGAACATCATATGCAGCAGGCCCTTCAATTTTGCTGTGTAAATCATGCCACGGTTGCCTTGGAGCCATGGTTCCAACCTAAAAATATAGAGAGAAGTAGAAAGAAAGAAAGAAGAGAATATAAAGAAGTGCCAAGATTATAATTTAAAGGACTGGTACCTAAACCAGAATGTTTGATGATACAGTTGAAATTTAACTGAACTAAATGTCGGTCTTATATGCAAACAGCTTGTTACAAACTGCAACACAAGCACACAAGCCCTAACCCCAATCTAAATGGAGCCAGTAATATGAACCTCTTCCTCAACTTTTTCTAAGACATGCTCCATGTAGCAGTGAGCAAAAAAACAGACCAAACCGAAAATCGACTTGTACCGAGGTATTTGGACAATTTATGGAATGCAAGTTCAAAAGCCACGGTTACCCGAAATTGAACCGAATTCTGTTTTTTATTTAATATATAATTAATTTAATTTTTTATGATATAAAAATAAATATTTTAAATTTAAAATAGTGAAAATAATTTAAAAGTTATTGAAAAATTATAGTATTCAAAATCCATAAAACAAAGCTCATTTTATCAAAATAAGTCTAAAAATTTAAAACAAAAATTAATATGAAAAACCCGAGAACTGAACCGAATTATGAAGAACGGTTCAAAAAATCTAAAAGACCCAACTGAACCGAACCGATATCACCCTAGCTCCATGTAAGTGAGAATGACATGGAAGATACAGGTCGATGGAACTTAAGAGATGTTGATCACTTAGAAGCAATGCTAAGAAATTACAGTCGTTAACGAGTGAACATTCATGACCAGGCTCAATTTTTACTCATCCGTTCTCCATTAACATACAAGATAGAACATCTCAGCAGGGGAAAGAATTAAGACAAAATTAGGCAATTACTTACAGGAAAAGTAGGATTATGAAAATCATCCTTGAAGACAGTGTCAAGATCACGAAGTATTCGATGTTCAGGTGTATCATAGCGACCATCACAGAGATCGATACCTCCAACAAATGCAGTTATCTTTCGATTATTTCCAGCTGCCTGAGTGTCAACAAGAACACATTTTTGATGATGTGTAAACATGGTTCCAACAACCTGAACAAAATAATTGCAGAAGCGACCTCAGCAAAAATATTTAGTTGAAACATTTATCAGAATCACAAATAAAATTAGCCAAATTCGTAAAATAGTTTGCTAAACTAAATCTACTAAGCAAAACCAGAAGCAGAATATATGTACAGGTTGAGATCCATCAGAAGTCATCAACCTTCAAGCAACCCTACTACATTGCTTTTGTCAAAAATCCAGAAACCTGAATATGCGGGAAACAAGTTGTTCAAGGTAATCCAATATCCTGGTGCAAAGCATTAAGTAAATTCAAGTACAGATTGGTGGTGGGTGACAAGACAAAAAGAAACCCAATTTACTTAATTAGATTGAGGAGGTGAAACAAAAACATGATCTATGATCACTCAAGACACATAGTTGGAGATACATTAACTAGCTACTTAATATTTCAAACAAATAAAACCTTGCCTGTTGTTTGAAATACCCAAGCTTACTGCTAGCATAACGAGGAGCCAGCACACAAGTAACAGACGAATGCTTAAAAAACTTTAATGTTTCTTCATCGTGCGTCTGCATCACTCCAGCCTGCATCACCCATTAACACCCACATCACAATCTCATAATTCGAATAGTCATTGGATAAAAAAAATTCAGAGTTTGAGGGGGAGGGGACTTCTTTACCGTACGGATACCAAATTTATCGTGTGAAGTTTTATCATCCCAGACCAACAATAGAACTCTAACCCCTTCTTCAGATTTATATTTAAGCAATTCACCAAGCGTTAAGTCGCCGCCTCGCGGCAATGGCCGAGTAGGCTCTCTAACAAGCTTAATCTTATGAAAAACGGACCAGCCGACGATGTAAACCAGATGGTGAGCCTCGGATATGGCATAACAGATATCCTCCCAACACTTTGCTGGGCTATAGACTTTACCGTCGTCTAATTCTATTTTAGGCAACAAATCGTCCGTCACATGAGCATCTTGGTAAAGGGTCACCTGGCTCCCTTTCCTTAAAGGGAAATACGTGTGCCTAACGCCGGCTTGCTCTGGGTCGCTGGCGACTCCCTGCTTATACAAGGGGTTATTCTCGCAGGGCGTGAATTTCATATCGAGGTAGATCGCCGAGTCCGACTTAGGAGGCTTCCCCGAGGGGCCAATGAGCGGGAACCATCCGGTGATATGCTCCCCCGTGGCGATACTCGAGGCAGGGATTTTGGCAGTGCCGATTGCGTCAGCGCCGAAGAGGTCGTTGTCTTTGACATTAATATCGAGCTCAGTGACAGGATGAGCCAAAGGGATAATGAAATGCTCGTTCCACTTGGGGTTCTGGGAGTTTTTCAATACGCGTGTGCGAGCCACGGTGGCTTGGGGGAGGCAAACGGTGACGTAGGGATCGCTGGTGATGATCTTACGGTGGCCGCGGATTTTGGAGTCCTCTTCTTTAGCAGCAGTCTGTGCGGGAGACTTGCAAGGCTCACAGGTTAAGCAACTGCGGAGATGATTGACCATAAAATCCATGTTGGGCAATCTCCTGGCTTCAACAATGGTTAAATCCAAGTCACCGTGTAGGTAAATCTGCTGTTTCGATGCTTCCTCCATTTTCAGAGTAGAAAAAACAGCAGA
The DNA here is from genome assembly GCF_025698485.1 of Gossypium arboreum. Lineage (NCBI taxonomy): Eukaryota > Viridiplantae > Streptophyta > Magnoliopsida > Malvales > Malvaceae > Gossypium > Gossypium arboreum. Next base: position 13,814,509 of record NC_069081.1, read on the forward strand.
AAAGCAAAAGAACCCAGGACCGGAACAGGTGTGTTATGTCGACGGTGGGGATTTGGCTTTGAAGGTAAAGCCGAAACTTGGTTGTGGTTTGTAGAACAAAAACAGGGGGAGACGTGGGTTTTGAGGAGATGGAAATAAGGTATATTATAATGAAAATGGCTACCGTAGCAGAAGAGGCAATCGTGCAGCGGCAGTTACAGACAGCTAAACTAAGCTCAAAAGCTGCTTGCTTTCCCTTGTTATGCTTGGATCATATGTATATCTATTTTATGTTTTCAAGGAACACGTGACGTCGCGTCTTAAATTTCTATGATTCAATAAAATCATTTAGCTGTAAGATACGCTTCAAATCTTCCCATTCCATTTATTTGAATGAAATTATACGATTAATTCCTCCGCTAAATTAATGATATATCCCATTTATTTTTATTTGGTTTTTTAGGTTTTTTTATTGAAAAAAATAAATCGATTTTAGAGATTGTATAAAACGCTTTCTATCAAGGTAATTTATTTTGAATATTAGAGTCCGTTTGTTTATATTTAAAAGCGTAAGTTATTTTTTAAAAAGAGTTCATCTATAGATTATTTTATTTTTTCTAAAATTAACTTAAATCAAGCTTAATATTATTATATTGATAATAAATTTTATTTTTATTTTTAAAATTATTTAAAATATTATATTTTTCAATATTATTAAACATAAATATTTAATTATTTATATTTAGTCATATAATAATTTATTACTATAATTTATTATTTTAATAAATTATTTAATATTTCAATTTTATTTTAATAATAAATTTTAAAATAATAATTTTAAATAATATTATTCACATATTATTGAAAATATTCAATATTAATATTTTAATAATAAATATTTATTAAAATTATAAATATATTAATAATAAATGTTTTGTAGTATAAAGGTTAAAATATTTCATAAGTTTATGTACACTTTCTGATTTGTAATTTAGTCTTTGTACTTTTATTTTTAAGAATTTAGTCATTTTACTTTTCAAATTTAAAAATCAAGTCCAATTGTTGACATCGTTAATTTTTTTGTCAATTTTGTTGATGTCACATTTTAAATTAAAAATATTCACTTAGTAGTCATATAATTAAAAATGACGTTGTAATGAATCTGAATTTAACATAATATTTTTAATATATGCAAAAACAATATAAATGTAAAATTATAGATAAAAATAAATTCAATTAAACAATGAAAAATTAAAAAAATCGATATGTATGTTTTTTAATTGAAAACAACTATTATGAAATATTTTAAAGAAATCTACCAAATAATAGAAAATATTTTACATGATTCATCCAAACACTAGAAAATATTAACTTTTCAAGAAAAATAAATCATTTTCTAGAAATCATTTTGTTAAACTTAAAGCATTTTGTTTTTTAAAATATTTTAAATAATTTTTTTGTCAATATAAATAGGTGGGTGATTGTATTTTGGAGGGGTTCATACATAACTTGTCAAAGAGCTCAACTACCAAAATTTGTGGTTACTTGCAAGACACAAGATTCTTGTATGTGTCTCATATGCTCAGGGGCTGCAAAGTCGATCTTACACTAATCAATGCGTTGGTGGAAATATGAAAGCCCGAGACACATACTTTTCATCTTCCATGTGGCGAGTGTACAATCACACTCGAGGACGTAGTTTTACAATTTGGTTTATCGATAGATGAGTCAGTCGTCACGAGATCAACGGTCGTTCCCGGTAAGGAGGACATTTGCGAGGTATTTTGGGGAAGGTGTCTAACAAGTTTCAAGGTGATCAGATAGATATGAAGTGGTCGGAAACAAATTTCAAAAATCTTCCTCCTACGTGTCCGACATTGTCAAAGAACAATTCGTCTGAGCATTCATCCTGAGGTTAATTGGGGGCATTCTAATGCTCGATAAATATCAATTTGTTGTACACATAAGGTAACTAATACATCTAGTCGACTTCAAAGGATGCAGACGAATGAGTTGGGGATCAGCCATGTCAGCAACATTGTACCGGAAGTTGGTCAAGTGACAGAACCTAATAAGATGTCAATCGGTGGTTGCCTGTTCGTGCTACAGTAATGGGCATAGTGGCGACTACCATTTCTACGTCCTTGAGTGAACGACCATATATGTTCCTATTGATAACAAGGTAAAAGTCATTTCTTAATAAATATGTAGTTTGTATAGTAATAAATATGTAGCTTGTATAGATAACATCAATAAAGAAACAATAATTTTTTATATATTGCTATTGCAACTCATATTTTTCTTTGCTAAATTCTAATGTAAACTATACATGAATTTCCATATATCTAATATTTGATATGAACTATGTAACTTTGGATAGACACTTTTATCGAACTAATGATTAATAAAGGTACAATGACTACCTCGTAAAAATGGATAAATTTTAATTCCCCGATAAATTATAATTGGTACTTGAAATAGCACTTAAAGTAGTAATTTTTACACTACGTAAATGTTAGTAGGCGATGGCAAATACAGTTGAAAGACAAATTAAAAAGAAACAACAATTTTTTTACACAAAAAAAAAGGAAACATTGTAATCAAATTTATATCATTGAAAAATATGAATGCTAATGATATTGAGGCCCCAATGTACTCCTCAATACAGAATATGTTACCTTTGTATGTATTGGCTTTCTATAGTACCCGCATAACCTTTACTAATTATCCCTTTCCCGAATATCCATATTGGTGCATATGAGAGTGGAATTCGAGTGACCTTCCAATATGTAACTTAAGTTCATATTTGATGCCAACTCGTACGTCGCGCTGGACACTAGCTAACAGCCACAAACTCTCATTTAGGATGAGTGGGAATTTAGGACTATATATACTGCGCATATGTTATAGCATGTACACATTGTTGACATAAAATGTGACTCAATTCGTAGGTTTGCACATGTGGCAATTACATGTGCACATGGGAACCGAAGTGCTTGAAACCTCTCACATTGCAAGTCTTTTATATTAGGTCAACACGATATGATGGTTTAACGTACTCCATGACCAGAAATTTCAAGTTCCAACATGAGTGACACATTAAATACATAGTGTTCGCTCTCACTCTATTTTGTCTAATTTCTTTCATGACATTCTCGCACCAAAAATAACTACCCGCTATTTGTCCAGCATACGCTACCGCCCACTTTGAAAATAAGGCAACCAGACGAAAGTATATTTTTTTAGCAAATGAGGTTATCAACAAATAACGCATCTCCTTCAATACGAAATTGATGCATTTGACTAAGTTTATTGTCATGTACTTGTACTATAAGCCCCCATTATAGATTACGTCCACTGTTCGAATGGTATGTTGGTGAGGTAGTCCGCACTTGCACTGTTGATGGCGCACAAGTTATCCAACATCTCATTGAAAAGATATTGGACGAATTCGTACCCATGAATGTAAACAATATACGATAGTAAATAGTTGTAACATGAATGGGAAAAAGTGGAACCTACATACTCATGTCAATGCACTAGTCTCGTTCACTTTTCAAAGGACATTTCATGTGGTAGTTGGATTTGACATGTCGTGTGTAGTACCTATGTTGAGTGCGATCCCAAAGGCTATCCTATCTCTCAATAGTGGATAAGATTCTAGTTCTCCTACTCGATATGAAACATATGTTGGGTTGCGGGCAAACGCGACAATGCAACTGATTAAAGAAGAAATATTAGTCAATTGCCTTTTTGAAGAGATTTATTATAAATACAATATGCAGAATCATCTGTTTGGAAATGAGACCATATTGAAGTAAACATGTAATTATTTTCTATGTATTTGAATGATGAAAAATTAAATTTTACATTTCATTGTTATATCTTTTGTATTTCTATCTTCCAAAATTTGCATGCATAGCAAAATTGTGACAAACAAACATTAACTCATTGATTGTCTAAGTTTAAATTGATGATAAGTGGCATTGTAAGAACATTTATATTGTGAGAAAGAGAACTTACTTCAGTAGATAATCTAAATGAGTCTATGATCCCGTAAAAGAATCAAAGTGATCATTTGATTCAAATACTGAGAAGGATTATTATGTTGTCTAAAATTTCAATTTAGGAGATGGCTAGTCTTGGTTATCAGAGCAATTGACTCAATGGGAGAGACATAGATGTATTCATTGGAAGAATGATACGTTGAACTAGACTTAAGATGAATTAACTATTAATTCGTTTGTAAATTAATATACTTGTGACATTTATGTTGTGATTTACCTAAATCCTGAGTTAGTCACTGACCATGTGTATGTAACTCATGTGTTTTGATATAAGTGGAGGCTTATGCTCTAAAGATGATCGAGCCGATAATCGGTATGTTGGGTACATGACTTGTGTATAGCATGACTTTACAAGCAACAATAGAATTCATAGTTCAATTAAAGAGTTAACGATATCCTCTCATTGGCATTGTGTGGATTGATAAATATGAAACGTGGCCACGGATTGCTAGTTCTCGAACGAGCAATTTACGGTAGTCATTTGTTGATAGTGGTCATATTAATTATTAAGAAAACACAATAGAGTTTTTACAACTTAGCCTAAAAGTTTAGAGAAATTGTGAAATTATTTCACTAGTATTTTTTATCAAAAAACTTCCGATTCAAAACAAGCCCATATCCAGTAGATGTGAGTTTGAGGATAGCCAAGAAGACTACTCAGTCGAAGCGTTCATCCTAGACTAATCGAAAAGGTACTTTTTTATTAAGTGTTTATTAATTTAGATATTATAACCAAGGTCTTGTTTTGAAAAAAAATACTTTTTCCCTAAATTTATTTTCCGCTGCGTTTTTCAAACATTATTTTCCAACATCCTTCGATTACCATCCTTGGCAAAGACAATCAACAACTTATGTTGATACCTCCTGTACAAACAAGTGTCGTCAATTTGTACCAAAGGCTTACAATGCCAGAAAGTTTCCTTGCATTGGTTGAATATCCAAAAGAATCGATGGAATACTCTTTTCTCAAGGATTAGATGATCACCAAAGTATTCTGGGTGTGTTTCCAGATCAGTTACGAAACCTGGTACATACCAATCCAGTACCTAACATCATTGCCATAAACAGTTGTACAAATTGTCCTAATCGTGATACAACTTATCAATAGCCTTTTGTTTTGTGACTCGTGCTTTTTAGTACAATGACGTGTAACCATGCTAGCAACGGATGTTGGCAATCAATATCGGGACGAGAATCCTGATATTAGCCTTAACCATCGGCAGAATAATGTCAAAAATCATATCCGAGTCTAGCCTGGAATGATCCTAACTTACACTTGCAAATTGCGAGTTAAAGTTACGTAATTGTAAAAAATGAAGACTCCGGTTAAGTCACATTATATCAGAAAATGGAGTGATCGCACCGCGCATCTGCTTCAACACAATTATGTGGACTAGAATATTTATTTATCATCGACAAGTCAATCTTCTTCGGTAAGGATTCCATGATCTTCTATTTGCATCTCCTATCACAAATTACGCATTTTCCCTCGAATTTCTATAAACAGGACTTCATGACGTGATAGTTCACGTCATTCTTAAAGCTATACCGCTTCAGTGCAGCAAGGAAAATGTCTTTGTCGTGGTACTCTATGCCAACTTCCAATACCCAAACATCTAACAATGAGCTTATGGTAGCTGTCAAAACTCTAAACGACCCTATATTCAGAAGTTGATATTGGTCATATGAGGTGGAGGTTCATACACCCTAAATCTCGGATCTGGATTTAGAGCATAATTCGAGTCGTCGTCATCAGAATTGCAAGATTCTAGCTTTATTGGAACCTACTTTAGTTGAAAAAAAATGTCACTTCTGAACCATCCAGACCATACTACCAGATTAGATCCGGGTCTAACTTCGATCCGTCAACTGCATCCACTGCCCCTTCTTCTTCTGTTGCATCTTCTTCTTCATCTGTACCTTCATTGTCACCTTCAACCAAAGGGTTCGATGTACCATCACTAAACCTGATTGTCGAGAGTAAGTTATCAATTCTTCTGTACCCTATGTGCCCGCCAAAATCTATGCCGGATTGGTGGTCGGTGTAGGTTTATGCCCCCCAATATAAGTGCTTCCGCCCTAGGGCATCAAGATAACGAAGTTGAAATTGAACGCACTAATTGAATGTTAAGCCCGGGTGTCGAGGTCCAGGTTAGCTCATACCTCGACTGGTAGTGGCCGTCAAAGTTTAAATCAGTATCAAAAATTGAAGAATGTTTACCCATATACGTTTCAGGGGCATCACAATAGGAGCTTTGTAACAAGTTAGTGAACTCATCACACAACTATATAATAATACTTTCTACTTCAGCTTTGGTTCCAACATTACCCACAATGGTCGCTGAAGATAGACTAACTCCATCAATCTCGACAGACTCAACATATAACTTCATTACAACATTTCTATTTGAACAGTGTAATGATATGATCGCCTCGAGCTTGAGCTCACTTTCACATCAAATAGCTTATACTTATAGAGGTCAACCGAAGTAAGATATCTACATTGCAACCTTAAAATTCTTCCTCGACTCAAACCCCTTACTTTCCTCCTGATTTTAGTCTGTAGCTCACGTAATTAAATGGTACGGTTGAACGCTAATTCCACGGACTGGGCTCTGCAAATACCATCCTGATTTCCACATTACAGATTTAATCATCATAGTAAATGACGAATTTTACTCTTCGACTCATTTGAATATTAGTTACTAATTGGATGAGCAGAAGCAAAAAAACTTCATACAGTTATCCAAAGAAATGCAAACGGCTATCATAACTCAACTCTTCGATGTTTGATATAAATTTGTTGCATGCTTAAATTATGAATATTTCATTATTTTAATATGAAAATAGAATAACGAAAGTGGGAATACGTGCTTCAAAACCTATTTTTGAAGATGTGTTTTCGTCGAATAATGATAATGAAATGCTCTTTGATGCTCGAAAAAGCGTTTCATAGATCAAATAATTTTATTAGAAACATGTTTAAGAGGGTGTTTAATGCCTCAAAATGTGCATTAGATTTCACCGGGATTCCCGAGATGAGATACGAGCAAGTCTTCACTAACATTTTCAAAGTCTTGAAAAAATGTACCTGACCTTGAGGATTTTTCTCTAGATTTGAAGCATGTTTTGAAGATATTCGATGAAGACGTTGCTTCTACAACTCGTTTTCAACCACTAGAATTTTCTACTTTGCAATCAAACCCTTCCCTTGTGTCTATAAAAGGAGGCTCTCACTCCATACTCCATCATCCCTCAAACATCATCTCTCCCAGCCTTCATCTCGCCACTATACAATATTTCTCCTTTTTCGTTTTCTTCCTAACTTTAGTGTTGAAATTTTTGGTCGCTAATAAAATTTCCTGTTCGAGGTATTCTTTTATCGTCGGTGATGTGATATCATTTTGAGACGCACACATTTCATATATCCTGTTGAGATGAGACTATTGCCTTCGAAACCTATCATGTGAAAGTCAAATTTCAGGGTGATTTTGCTTTGTACAGTCATGGGTGGAAGTTTACGTAGAGGTCTCAATCGACGATCGTTATACGATCATGGATCGGAGTATAACAGGAAGCCAGTTAAAGTCGTTACCCCGGCACAAGCTTAAACTTTTTAGATACCTAAAAATGTTACCTTAAAAATAACATACAGAAGTTTGAGGGTATAATCATATGCAAAAAACTGTGGGGTTTCCTGTTATAATCAGCGAAATTTTTTTCTCCATTTCCAGGTAGCTAGTACCTTTAACCTTTCTTTTTACCCGAAGGTCGGCACCGCCATGGACGCAAGAGGACTCTCAAGCAGGGAACAACTATTTCGGTGGAGTGAAGGTGATGCTCCTTTCGGGGTGACAACAGTTGTCATTAAATAATCTATTAATAACTACAATCACTATCGCGCCGACCCGAGTTTGACCTATACTTCTGCCGAAACATCTATTCTCCTCCTGAGAGCCTTATTATGTCCACCTCGTTGTTAGCTTTTAGATAAGAATAAAAGGTTAAAAATACTAGCTGCTTAGAAATAGAGAAAAAAATTACATTGATTATATCGAAAATCCCTTTGCTTTTCCCTATGAGTATAACTTCAATAATGTATAGTATATATAAGGCATTATTTGCGAATATCCAAAAAGCTTGAACTCAAGACCACTTAACGACCGTCAATTGACCCCCGGTTATACTTGAACCCGTGACCATATCACGGCCGCCTACTGAAACTTCCACTTAGACTTCGATCCGTGACCGTATAAAGCACAGTCACCCCAAAACCTAACTTCCATAGGATGAGTTTCTGAGGCAATAGTTCTATCCCACCATGACATATAAAATTTATGTCTTCTGGGTGCGCTTTCCTGTCACTTGTGCAGAAAGCGTATCCAGCTCTCTCTCCAAAATCAATCTATTTCCTTAATTTAAAAAATTGGCCTAAAAGACTAAATGAAAAAAAAAATCGGCATATATCATTAATTTAGCCTAATTCTTCATCTTGTTTTGTTTTTATCTCGCTAAATCTAATTCTCTTAAATTTATTGGAAAATAAAGATTATTTACTTGTCGTCAGGTTTTAATTATAATATTAATTTTTAAATAATTTTTATATTTTAATTAATTATTTTATTAAAACTGTAACCTATTAAATTTACATAAAATTAGTTTAATGGAATTATCTCTAAATTAATATATAAGTGTATATTTCAAATATTTAATTTTATTTGAAGTAAAATATTTTTTTACTATTGTCATTAAAATAAAGACATAAATACACTAAATAAATAATACAAAGATAAATAATAATAAAAGTATAATTGCTTATTTATTTAAAATTTACCCTATTTTGATAAGATTTTCTTTGAATTTGAGACCTTAAATTAATTTTAGGTTGAGACATTAAGAACTTTGATATTATATTCAGTTTCACTTTGTATAAACATTTATAGTGTATATTTATTTTCGGTTATATGCCACAATATATGGATGTATTCAGATTATTAATCTTATAGTACTTTATAATAATTAATTTTGGTGTATATATTTTAAATTTTTAAAACAATTTCATTATATAAAATGCTTAAATTTAAGCATAGTCCCTCCCGATCTATAAATAAGAGATAATGCGTTTAGCGACTCAAACTTACATCTTCCTGTATTTGCATCAATGATTATGCCAATCAAGCTAATACTCAATCGTCAATTATATTTCTAATTTAAAAAACTTACATATATTAATTGAAAAATACTTTATGTTTAACATATAATTATATTAAAATATAATACAATTTATATTTTTATTCAATAATAATTAGAATATTTTATAATTAACTATATTTTTATCATTTTAATTAATATTTTGATATAAAGACTAAATATAACAAAAATAATAAATTAATAATTAATAAATGATAACTAAGATTGATGAATTTTCCAACAAAAGTCTCCCCAAGAATTTTTATCTTTTGAAGTTCTAACAGCATGTTTTTCGCATGTAACTCGAAAATAAACTCTATTATTATTATTATTATTATTATTATTATTATTATTTATCATTTGATTCAATAAACGTTATTGTTACTATTAGAAATTTAGAAAATCCCTTTTAATTGAAAATTGTATTTAGTAAATTAAATAAATATTATGAAATATTATAAAATAAAAAGAAAGTGAGTAACAAACAAAGAAAATAAGAGATTAAAATAGAGAGAGCATATTTTATTGATCAATAATAATCTACAATGTTTCTTCAAAGTTTATATTTATAGACATAAGAAGTATAAATGAAATAAAACTCTATTTCTAATGATTATTAGAGTCCTAATGTATATCAAACTTATCTTAATTTTAATGGCATCCACTTAATAATAAAATATTCATAACGCTCCTCCTTGAATGTTCATTGATAGATAATGTGCCTAATTAAAAACTTAATAAAATACCTATAGGAAAAAAATCCTAGTAAAGGAAAAATAGTACACATATTTATAATATGTATAATATGTTGTCTCATTAAAAATCTTATCAGGAAAGCCTAATGGGACAAAATCTCGCTTAAGGAAAAAAAATAGTACAACGCATATTTACTCCCATTTATGAAAACATCACATAATATCTCATATTCTATATATTCAATCTTGATTACTAGCTTTTCAAATGACTATTTGAATGTATTTGCTAAGCATTTATATCACCATTCTTTTTAAAGTCATGAGTGAGAAAATTTTTGGATAAATATATTTTAATCTCTTCAGAGTTTTAACAATAATTATAGCAAATTTTAATCATAATTCTTCTATAAAAATATAAATAGGTATTTTGGATAATTTTATAATCCTCATTAACTACTATTCACTAAATTAAATTTATCACATATGTTCAAATTATTCAATTCATATAAATGAACAATTTCCCAAGAATTTCAATATGCTTCTAGCATTCTAAATCCTTCTAAGATTTTAATATAAACTTTATTATATAGTTATTCCTAAAAGGTTGTAATAACAACCATTAGACGTAAATTAAATCTTTTAAGAATTACCAATTTAATAATATATCTAAATGTTATTGCATCCATCGCAAAAATATATTTTTTTTTTCATAACCGATGCTAGGACTTAACGAAAAACTTCATATTTTTGTTCCGTTTTTACAAAACTACTCTATTTGTACCCTCATTGGGTTTATACCTTTAGATATTTGAACTACTGGTAAAAAAAACTCCAGGAATTTAATTGAAAACTTCATATTTTTGTTCCGTTTTTACAAAACTACTCTATTTGTACCCTCATTGGGTTTATACCTTTAGATATTTGAACTACTGGTAAAAAAACTCCAGGAATTTAATTGTACTTGAATTGAATCTTTTATTTTGACCAATCTATTCCATATATATATATATATATATATATATTTCTCAATAGATTTATTCAAGATTCTCTTTTAATTTTATTATTTCATAAATAATATTGCATGCAAAATCATTTTCGACCATTTTTATTATTGGTTCCACATTTTCTCGAATTGACATAACTTATCAAGATTTTTTTTGTTTTCACTATTTTAATCTTCAGTTTCAGGTACCTAAATTTCTTCTGGAGTTTTAGTTATTAATTATGTATTAGGTCTCTTTTGGAGCACCCGCCTCCACTATATGACCATTTAGAAGAATTTTCATATTTAGAACCGAACAATCTATTATTTATTCTAATTGATTGTCCTATTGGGACTTTGATTCAAAATATTAGATGGTATATAAAACTTGATTATTGTCATTAAATTTGTAAATATATCTGACAATTAACTTGTAATAAAGTGAGTTATCCTTTTCGAACTTCTGGTTCAAATTACTCTCTATAAGGATCTAGATAATAAAAACTCATTACAAGCAGTAATTTCATTCAACCATTATTTCTCTCCCCCTAATGTCGGGAAAACTAATTATTTCTCTCCCCCTAATGTCGGGAAAACTATCAAATCAAAATAGTAATCACAAATCATGACATAAATGAATTTTCAATACATTCAAAACATCTAATAATACAATGAGACTCGTATTTAATATAGATTCTCAACTTTCTTTGAGGATTCACTCATTTTTGTGCGTTGTGGTAGAGAAATTGGAATATATACATACATACAAAAATTTTAAGATGGGAAATATTTAACTCTTGACCAAAAACTAATTGTAATGAGGAGTATATATAATTTATTGGCTTGATGCGTTCAACACGTAAATCAATATAATCTCATGTTGAAATAGGAAGTTTAGTTCTCATAAGTAACAATTTAGATATTAATTAGAGCCGTTCTATCAATAATTTCTCTAAACCATTATGCGCATAAATAACAAGCTTTTACAAAAGTTTTTCAAACTCAATCAATAAAAGACTGAGATATAAACTCATCAACTTTAGTAATATGAATTGTCTTAATTGCATAATCTAAAATTAATTATTTAAACAAGCAATCGATAGGTTGCAAGTTGATAATACATATGTAATTATTTTGCAGATGCATCTACTAAAATCATATAATATGAAAATATCTACATTGTGGATGAATGAGCCCATATTCATTTCACAAAATGCAAAATATTAAATCTCAACTTTAGCTAGTAAGTTTCTAATAATCATTTTTCATTAAGGCCAATCAACAAATGAGAATTCCTTAAATTAATGAATCTTCTAGTTCTTTAATAAATGTCCATATGAATTCTCAATTAGTTTTCGCATCATATATGATCTAGGATGGTCTAACTGGCAATTAAGGAAACTTCTAGTTCTTTAATAAATGTCCATATGGATTTTCAATTAATTTTCGCATCATATATGATCCAGGATGGTCTAACTGGTCACGCCAAATAATAAATGTATTTGTATCAGTAAACTTCTGGTTTACTTTAACATGCATTTCAGTTTTACTAATAATGCCTGTTATGGCCCAATTCAGCCCGGGGCCCATAAACCAGAGTCCAAAATACAAAGTCCATTTACAATTAAAACCCAAAAAACAACACAAGCCCAATGGCCCAAATTGTTTTCAGAAACAGCAAACCTTAACTCTAAGCGCCTCAAACTGACCCTAAGCGCCGCACGTCGCGCGGCCTCCGCGCCATACGCCGCGCCATTCGTGCCTCCACGTCAGAGCCCACATCCACCACGCACCTGCAAACAAGCGCAAAAAGAGCAGCAAAGAAGTTCTTTTTTGTTTTTTTTCATTCGGCTATAAAACCGAATCAAACTGAGAGTAAAAGGGGCTCTTTTTTTTTTACGAATACAATAGAAAAAGAATACAAACAGAAAGTCAATAGCAAGCAAAAAATCGTCAAAGTTTAAAAGGTTGTTTTTTACTCTTTTGCTAAGATTGTCTCTTCCTATTCGTAATTATTTTTTTTCCCTTCTTTTTTCGTGTTTTTTTCAAACTGTTTTTAAATAAAAATTAATGAAAAGGGCAAACTTACCTTCGTCGGCATAGGTAGAGGTGCACAAAGCATCGATGACCCCATAAGTTGACCACGGCGGTGGTATGGCAATGCCGGCGCCCCAAAAGCTAGGTTTAAAACCCTAGCATAATAGGGTATTCAGTTCTTTTAAAAAAAAATCAGGGGCCCAAATGATCTTTTTGTGAAAAAATTTAGATTTATACTACATAAGAAACGGCACCGTTTTGTGCCTGAGGTATAAGCGTCAAAACGACGCCGTTTCATCCCCTAGGATCCGCGCGCTGACCCGACCTGGGGAGGATCCGCGCGTTTTTTATTAGTGGGATATTTGCGCAATCGGTCCCTCCTGCCTGCACTGTTATGTGATTAGGTCTTCTACCCTTTTTAATTTGGCCCAGAAATTTTGTGAAAGTTCCATTTTGATCCGCATTTAAACACTGCGTTCAGGAACCCGGGGGAATTTCGTTTTCAATCCCCGCACATTTGCACGCGTTGCATTTTAGCCCTTAGTTTTGTTTTAATGTTCTATTTTACCCTCGTTAGTTTAACTTTATTTCAATTCAGTTTGTTTTTTCATTTCAATAGTTAATTCTCTTTTTTATTTACTTAATATTCATTTTTAAAATTATTTAAATAGATGTTGTGAATTACTTTAATCTTTTTACCTCATTTTGGAGTTTATTAGCATTTGTTTTTTATTTATTTAAATTATATAGTCATTGTTTTAAAACCATTTGCATATAATGTGGTTTTAAAATCATGTGTAATATTTTATTAAATTATCCTTATATATTATATATATAGTTTATATTTAAATTAGTTCAACCCTATGTACATTCTTAATTTCATGATTGTTTTATATTTATATTTTCTTTTAAATTTAGTTCCATATAATCTATTTCACTTAAATATCCTATTTTACTATATGTATTTTTTTACACCTCCTCCATTATTATTTTATATGTATTATTTTTATTAAGTTTTTCACTTCACACACATTATTTATTTTAAAATTTTGCATGGCCATATATCATTATTTTTATGTACATAATTAACATTATATTTGAATTTATTTTAGTTTTAAATTGTTTTGAATAGCATTAATTTTAAAATTTCAGCTTATAATATTTACTTTGACATTCATTTATATGATAGACTTTATATTCTATGCATCGATTATTTTATTTCATTTTAATCTATTTCAAGAGTTTCGCATATATTCTGTATATATTCATATAATTTATCTTATGTATTTTTGTTGTTTTTATGTGTTTTAATTTACGTATTTTACACATTTGCATTATTGTTGATAAACGATGAACTATATTAACCATGTACATGTTTCATATTAGTTTCCTTGTTCTTAAGTCCTATGTATATTTATAATTGGGATTACCAACTTGTTTGTTTTAAATCGTTCATTTCATTTTTTTTTTATTCCAAATAAATCGAATAGATGTGCTCTAACGCTTTTATAACCACCCGCGTTTCAAAAAACCCTTAAACATAAGGAAATATTTCGTGTTTGGGAGTTCGAGAAATCGTGCCCTACCGTGCTAGGTTTCGATTTTTCGTTCAACTTAATAACTGAATATCCTTGTGAAATTTCATCCATGTTTCTTAAATTAAAATGAGGCAATATTTTGTGTTTGGAAATTCAAGAAGTCGTGCTCTACTGTGCTGGGTTTCAATTTTCCGTTGGGCCAAATAACGGGATACCCTTTTAAGATTTCGTTGCGCATTTTGCAAATAGTGATGTGATCTAAGTTTTTGGAGGCTTAAAATATCGTGTTCTAACGTGCTGGATGTGATATTTTATTCCTTGGGAACGAGTGAATCTTAAAATCCAATTCGAGTTTTTCACCTTTTTTAAAGGAACCACATTTTAACCTTTTTCCAAATTTTCGACATTAAGGGCATAAATTGATCAATACGGTACCAATTTTGGGCGTTGCAAGGGTGCTAGTCCTTCCTCGCGTGTAACCGACTCCCGAATCCGGTTTCTAGTTTTTCTTAGACCAAAAATGTTGTTTTAATAAACCAAAATGCTTTATTAAAATGATCGATCATAGGGTGACCCGATCACACCTAAACAAAAAGGATTGGTGGCGACTCCATAATTCGTTTTTTAAAGTCGGCTCCTGTTTTTAAAAAAATGGTTTCGACAATGTCAATATAAATTGTGACAAATTGATAATTTTACTAGTATTCCTTGTACTTCGTATCTACATATAAGTACTATTGTGACATTTACTATTAAAAATGTTTAAATAAATATGAAGTCTATAATGCCACTATGTCAACAAAATAAATATAATTTCTAAATAATTATATGCAATATTCGCTTTAGGAATATGTCAAAATCTTCAAATGTTCAAAACAATGATTATAAAATTTATTATATTTATTGTAGACATTCGTGAATATGCAAAAAGTAATTCGTGCAATAATGTAAGCATATATCATTTTTCTTACCAATAAGATTATATAAATATCATCTGCTTCAAGGAGTGATAAATTAGTATAAATCATCGAGCATTCGAACTAAGAATAAACATTTAACAACATTTTGAATCATCTATCTTCTTCTTATCTATTGTCAATAATGACAATAAGTTAAATTTTCATAATTGTTATGTATTGCTACATTACATTTCGGAGAATGGAGTAGAACTGGTGGAACTGATAACTCGTTATTTTGCTTAGTCACAAGGAGATATGAGATCAATTCAAAATAATTTTAAAGCCCGTTTAAAAAGAATTTTGCATAATCAGTTAACTACCAATAATAACTAGCTAGGTCATGTATATAAACAAACCTAAATTAAATATATGAATAAAAGTCACATCTCATACATAAAAATATGACATAATGAAAAACTAGCAATTTTTTTCATAATCATCATCGTAAACATGCATGAAATTTAATTCAAAATCCAATTATTCATGCTGATAGAACTTTTCATTTACAATTGCTCATGTCATTTCTCTAAATAATTAACAAATGGAATAACATAAAACGCATGAACTAAATCAAATCCAAATAATCATAAAATTCTTTGGCTTATTAACACAAATTTGCATACTAGATATGTTTTAGTCAAATATATTATTTAATTATAAAACCTACTATAACGACATAAATAAATAAATTAATATTCATTTTCATAAACAAATAAATACTTAAAACAATATGTAACCCATGTAATCAAAACTTAGAAAGAAGACTATCTCAAATATTTAAACCATATATCAAGTCGATTTAACATTTAAAGATATACCCTTTTTGTTTTACGTTGAGTCTTGACGATTTTATCAAGAAGTAAGCAAATTAAACTCCAATAATGGACTTTGAATCCAATTAAAATTTATTAATAACAAACCTTGAAAGTGAATCTTATTTTCCAAGTGTACAACAAGTATATAACCATTGACTTTTTATACGTAAGTTGTCTCTCATTTTTGAAAGTTTATATCGAGAACTCTTGTTGTTCTCTTATTTATCTCTATTTTTTCACTTCTAGTGGCGAAAAGAAATATCACTAATAAGATATTAAAGAATCAAGTAATGATTGTCACAATTCACAAAAAAAAGAAAAAGAAAAAAGATGCTACTCATACAACAAAATACATATAACCCTAAAAAAATTGACCATAAAATTGCATATAAATATCAAAATCAAATCATTGTTTTAAAATTTAGTATTGAATATCAATAGCAATAAATTCTAGTAACAAATTCCTCGATATGAATTATAGAAATCCTAAAATTCACATACTAATATTTAAAATGATCACCATAATAAAGACAATGTCAATATCCTTTATTGTTTAGACTTATCACAATCATCAATTTGGTATGCCAAATTTGATTTAACATCATTCTTATTATTCATTTTTCGCATTGTCTCATTTAGGTTTGATAGTGTTCAACTACATGTTCAGGTCTACAATAGGTGCACAACTAACGACTTTTCATACCATATTGATAGTATAAATTTTGTCCACTCCTTAAAGAGTTCTTGAGAATTCTTTTTTTTTCTTGCTTTCTTCATTTTTCCACTTCTAGTGGTAAGAAAATTTATTATGACCATCCCTTTTGACTATTATTATTGTCCAACTTATTAAATCCACGTCAAATATTATGCCTTTCAAAGTTATCACATATTCTTACATTCTCTTTAGGGAATGGTTAGGTTTCGTGATTAAAAACTTTTGTTCAATCATAAGTAAACATGATATTAACTCTTGAATTTTTTTTCACGATATTGCTACTATAAGAGCACATTTGAAGCATGAAAAGTTGAATAAGTTTTCTCTTACAAATTCTCATCAGTAATATTTTTTCACGTAATTTTAATTGAGAATTTATTTTGAATACTGTAGAGTTATACTCATAGTTTTAAAAACTTGCAACTTCAGGTGCATCCAGCAATAACAAGCTTTAGATAGGAGATCTTTCAAGCGCATCCAATCATAAAACTATCATATTCTTATAGTCATATCTTTCTTTATCTAATCATAACCTATAATTAAATCACATAATTCATAATAATATAAATTCTTACCGCTTCATCCACAAGCACTTACTTTAAATCACAAATATATATATAATTTCTTAATACTTCATTGGCAAGCACATACTTCAAACTATTTCAATTAATTGAAATCTCTATAATTAAACAATTCCACAAAATTTGGCTGAAAATAGAAACCAATTTAGAGACAAAATACTATCTCACATGGCATATATATAAATAATGTTAAGATAATATATATTTTAAAATAAAAAATAAACCAATAAATCAAAGAGGATCACGATTATTTTATTCATTAATAGAGCACACGAAAAATCATTTAATAATTTTGATATATAAGTTAATCACTGAATCTAATCAAAGAGGATTTATCCTAAAAAAATGGTTATCAAAAAGTAATATATATCATATTAATAGCAAACATATCTAACTAACAATTATGTCTTTTACATAAAAAATTTAACTTAGAGAGGCAAAAATCAAATACCATCGAATGTAAAATTTATATCAAATAAAAATGAGTAGTAGTAATGCCTTAATTGAAAAATAAAATATAGTCGAAATATAAAAGTTTCTTACCAAATCTATACTTTACCCATGCTTGTACAATGATGAATCAAAGATCGGGAATAAGAATCATAATCCATTATGAAATTGAATCTTTCAACATCCTAGAGATGAAGTTATAAGGGTGAAAAATTAATGTGAAAGAGGAATTAGATATGTGGGACAACTTCGAAAGATTTTAAAGTGAAAAAAAATAGAGAATTGTCGTGCTGATAACATATTATAAAATAAAAAGACAAGAGTAAAGAACAAAGAAAATGGGAGAGCAAAAGAAAGGGCGAATTTTATTGATCAATGGAAAATAATCTATAATGCTTCTCCAAAAATCTATATTTATAGACATAAGAGTCCTAATGTATATCAAACTTATCTTAATCTTGATAGACATCCACTTAATAATAAAATATTGATAACATGAAAAATATAATAATAATAAAATTAAGTATCTAAGAAGCTCTAATTTTTTTTCTTCAAGTCAGTTTGTTTTTTTTTCTTTTATTTTGTCAAGCGGTGGTGTTAATTTTCTGGTTAGTTTTGATATTTTCATAAGTTATGATAAACAGATTGTCGCTAAAACTCCACCAACTGTCAACAATTTCTCTTGAAAAGTGGGAGGCTTTTTGTTTGCTTTCTTTTTCTATTTCTACTTTGAGAAGAATAATAAATGAATGTTATTTTAAGTTTTTGTTTTTTTGTTTATTCTCCATTGTTTAATAAGTTTTAATTTTTAGAAGTTTTTGCCTGCTCTTGTAGCACATTTTTTAGTCTTGCTTTTATCAGTGATTTTAAGGATGATTTTGTCACCGTCCTCTCCAATTTGGTGATGCTCAATTCATATGTCATTTTTTGCTCACCATTTTGGACTATCTAAGGTTGATTTTATTTTTTTTTATATTAAGTGTTTGAAATTACTGTAGCATGCTTATGTTGTAACAGAGTTAATTGTCAACGTACCATAATATTCTATTGATATTGAGGTTGTAATCTTTGTTATGTTAATGGAGCTTGTCTTTCTACGTTTACAAGTATTTTTTTCTTTAAATTGTATGATATCATTTGAATTAATGAATTTTCTTTAAAAAGAGAGTAAATATTATGAAAATAAGAAAACTTAGATAAAGTCAGTAATTATAAAAATGTTTTTATTAATTTTATTTAAAAAATTATAAAATATTGAAATCATAATACTCGTGAGAATTTTTATTTGAGTGATCAACGGTCAAAAGATGATGTCATTGGTTATCTTTTAGTGTTTTTTAATTTTTTTCACTAGCATCAAGTCCCCGCTTACGTTGGATTTTAGTTTTTAAATAATATGTTTAATTAAATAATAATTGATTATATAGAGTAATAATATTTTAATATATTATTATTTTAATTATAAAAATAATTTAATTTTTAATAATAATTTAGGATTAATTAACGTTTTATTTAAATAGGTTTTAGACTAAAAATATTATACTAATAGGATTATTTATTATAACGATGAGATTAAAATTAAAGTTAAATTGATCATATATATTTAAAATTCATAGAAATCAATGAATGAACTTTAATTTTAAATCAGAAAAAAGTAAGTTAAGAGACTAAATTCTAAAATTAAAAAGTAAAAGGATTTTTTAAAAAATAGACCTTTTTTCCTTTCCTCCTTTCCCCCTCACCCAACATCCAAAAGGCAACATTCTAGGGTAAATTTGTATATTGTTTTGATATACAGTGATAGTGTTGTAGAGAGATACATGTGTTCTCCAAAAGCGGAGTATGATTGAAGACGAAAATGACGTCAAAGTAAAAAAAAACCCTTTGTTGCCGTTTCCCCTTTCAATCTTATTTCAGAATATTCAGATTTTGGTTTGACAAGGTAATAGAGTACGGATCGCCAACAAGTGTCCAGCGTCATTTATAATACTTGAACACATAGGCAGATGATAATGATAATGATTTGTTTTATATAATTGTAGGTTTTTTATTTGATAAATTAGAATTTTTTAGTATATTATAAAAACTTTACTTTTGGTTGATAGGTTTTAAAATTATTTTTTCGTTTATAAAATGATTTTTATGTAAATGATGTAAAGATTTTACTTAAAATATGTATATAAAAAGTTATTTTCCAAAATAGATATTATGATAGATGTGTCTCATTTAATTTGGTATAATTAAAGTACTTCAATTATACTTTTTAATTTTAGGAAGGTAAAATTTGAGTAATCACATAGTAAATTATATCCAAATTCAATTTTAAAAATTATTTTATACAAATTATAAATTTTATATTATAAGCATGTTTGAATGTTCGAATTGTTATGACCAAAAATTCCTTATATTATAAAAATAATGTGTGTATTTTATAAAGTTATAATAAAAATATTATTTAAATTCTAATTTTTTCTAAAACTATGACAAAAAGTTTATTATGAAAAAATGATTTACATGTTATAAAAGTATTATAATATATTTATGACATAACTTATTTATATGTTCATATCATATATTATAAAATAATATATTTATTCATAAAAATGTTATAAATTTTTATTATCATAAATTATTTATAAAAAATAACTTTATAAAGTTATGGCAAAAATATATTATTTATAAGAAGTGTTATGAAAGTTTTGGACAATTTAAAGGTTATATATTATAATTTATTATTATTATTTTGACTTAATTTACATATTATAAATAGGGATTTAAATTAGAATAAGTCTTTCTACAAATTAAGTTTATATAAATTTTTATAATTAAAGCTACAAACTACTTAGATTGTATACTCAAATATGATAATATTTATGTTAATTATACAAATAGAAAAGATTTTATACAAATAGAAATGATACCATTTGAAAGAAAATATGATTGTTTGATTTTAATTTTATTATTAATAATTATTTTAATCATACTAATAACTTTTATAGTAATTATTGTTTTTAAAAATACAAACTATGTAATCTGTATAATTATAATTTGTATTATCAAAGATGACATACGAAATTATAATGTAATTATATTCATCAATCAAATACATTTAAAAATGACAATTCTTTATAATTACAAGAGAGCATAATTATATTTTCATTTAATTACTCTAAATTGTCCAAATAAACCCAATAAATTTCAAATATAAAATTTTTATGCACCAGCCAATGTGGAAAAGTTTTTATTATTTGTTACCATAATTGTAAAAGGTAAAAAAAGAATTGTATTTTTAATTTGGTTTGAGAGATGAAGTTGAAAGGTCAAAAGATGATGATATCATTGGCTATCTGTTTTTTCAGTTCTTTAATCTTTTTCTAGATGAGACGTATGATATAAAAAATACTTTGGTTTTTTACCTCCAATCTTTTTATTTCGAATATTCTTTTCTTTTTGGAAAAAAATCTTTTTACCCTTTCCAATTATTTGGATAATACTTAACAGATCATGTATCCTCGTACTTATTGATACTTGAAGATGTACTACCTTTTGACAAAAATAAAATAAAACCGTGTAATGGTATCAAAATACATATTTGCAATATAATTTTTATACAAATTTTAAGAAAATATAAAGTTTAAAAATTAAAATATTCATTAAGTCTTAATTGATTAATATAAATATTATTGATAATATAAGAGTACGTGAGTTCGAATATGCTAAAGTGTATTATATCCCGTTAAATATGACTCTTATTTTCTGTTAAATTTGAAAAATAGTCTTTCAGTTAAACTCTGTTTACTTGTTTCAATCAAACACTGATTAGCTTAGATTATTTTATTATTATTTGATCTATGAATTTAGCCTATAAATAGGCTCTTTTACAACCTTAGAAAATACACCTATTAGAGATTAGAACTCATAACACATTTAGAGAATTTTGTATTTACGTTTTGTGAGTTCTTTGTTTTCGGGGTTTAGTTTTTTATCTCCATCTTTTGTACTATTCGTTCTTTTGCCATTATAGTAAAATTATCTTTGCCCGTGGTTTTTTATCCTCTTTGGAGGGGTCTTTCCACGTTAAATTTGTGTGTTCAATTTCTCAATTTATTTTGCTATTTTCTTGTTCGTTACTTAATCGGGTTAAAATCCTAACATATCCCTATTTAAATATTATATTAAAAAAACAAATATAATCAAAATTTATAATTAAATTATTAAAAAATTAAGTAAAAAGTTTTGCATCCTAATTTATAAAAGTAACAAGAAATTGGGCCTTGAGATGCCCCTTCAGTGGACTTTAGGCAGCGTGTAAACGTATTAAGTAATGATATAGATAGGTGCCTACCTACCCGGCCAAGCCCCAACCACCGCTTCCATCTACTCTGACACTGACAATATCTGTTTTTCGGGGTCGGGTCATACCCACCCCGATAACCTATAGACTATCGCCCGCATCTACAACTTGCATTTGTTAGTTGTTTTTGATGGACAACTCAACCAAGTCTTCCTTAAATAGTCCATGAAAAGATGCCTTCGGGGTTAGGGTTTTGATCTTTACGAGCATCCAAGCTTCCACTTTTGGATTTCCTCTAAATCCTCTTTTGTATACAGTTGGAAAATGGAAACCAAATATTCTTTCCCAGATTAGCTTGCATCACCATCACCATCAACCTAATTTGGGTTGGCAGGTGACATTTTGATTGGTATGGAATCATGGGATTGTGCTTTAAGCACGTCCCAGAATTCCCTTCTCTTTTTAATAAGGAAAAGTTTAAGTGAGAAGGGGAGAGACAACTAAATTATTTTGATTGAGTGTTAAAAGTAATACTTATATATCGCTCATTAAATAAGACTTAATGAGATTTGAATATTTATATTTAATGAAATACTAATGAATACTCAATTGAGTTAATTGTTTAGAAATTTGTAACATGACATTGATTAACTACATAGCAATGCAGACAGTGATGGAGTTACTACAATTGAAGTGGAGCTAGACGTGTTGAGGTTCTTCTAATCCACAATTTTGCATTTCTTGATTCTTTAACTCCATTTACATTGACAACCACCTTTTCCTCGTACAAAGGATTGGTGACGAAGCCAGCTGCTTGATCAAAAGTCTTCCAATCAAAATCTGATAAGGTGCCACGTGCGCTTGAAAATTGCTTCGTCTGCCCAAGGGAAGGAACTCTTGCAGCTTCCGCAATCTTATGACCAT
This sequence comes from Gossypium arboreum, assembly GCF_025698485.1. Lineage (NCBI taxonomy): Eukaryota > Viridiplantae > Streptophyta > Magnoliopsida > Malvales > Malvaceae > Gossypium > Gossypium arboreum. The sequence continues at coordinate 13,837,735 of NC_069081.1, forward strand.
GCTTTGTCACTTTTGATGCCTGTTTCCTCTTCACTTGTTCTGCACATGTTGCTTGCGGTGGAGGTGAGGGTAGCTTAGATTTGCTGGCAGCTTGTTTTTTCTTTTTGTTGCGCTTGATCTGGCCGATGCACGAAACTTCTGGGGAGGCAGGCTCACGTGCATCAAAGCTCCCATTCCTAGACTTACTTGGAGCTCCCTTGGGAATCAAGGATACGATGGTCGGAGCTGAGGAAGATCCTTTGCCAACAGGGCTTATTGGTGGGCTGACTTGGAAAGTGAGTACAGCTGATGATGATACAACTTTAGGCAGAAAGGACAGTATCTTCCTCTGTTTCACTTTCACCACCAGTTTGTCCATGATCCCCAGATCAGAAGCTGGAACACAGGGTCTAATTGTCGATGTAGAAAATGGTGAGAGAGAATGAATAAATGATGGCTTAAAACAAACTTGCTTGCCGGCCACAACTTTGCATAAGTCTTACCAAGTCACTCTCACGGACGGCCGACGATCATTGACCTTTTTTAGATGATGCAATTAGCTGCTCCATTGAAATTTAATAATCTTTAGTAAAAATAATAATGTTTAATAAAAAAATGTCAGTTTTATTCATTCAAGTATACCAATACAAACAACTTGAAAATGTGATGCTCTTTTAGTGATGGACTCGGCATGCACACAATATTCTCTCGGGAGGAAGAGAAAGAGTTTAGATTGAAGGTGAGCGAGCTAGGGTATTGGGATTTATACTTTGAGATGCTCTCCCATGCAAGATGTAAGAGCTGAACACGTAAAGGAGATGAAAGTCTAGAAGCAGAGTCGGACCAGTAGGGACAAGCTAGGATTATTCCTGGGGAGCCGTGGAATTTGGTATATTAACAGCGCATATATATATTTTTAAAAATCATAAACGAAATTAAAAAAATTCATCTATCTCATTCTTTTATTTATATATATATTTACTACATCATATAACGACATGTCATTGTCTCAATTGTGTGTATGGAGTTTTAAATTTCATTGAACACTAGTAACATATCAAATAATTTTGATATATATTAAGATGACATTTGGAATGATGGAAATTGGAAATATTTTACTTTTAAGAAATTTAATTTGATAGAACATGATTTCAATATTAGTATGAAAAATTTGGCTTATTTTCAATTTCTTAACGGGATATAACATTTCTTTGAGAATTATTGTATAAACTTTAATTAAAGTTTACAATTTTGACTTGTTTAAATATTTCAACTCGATCTTGCTTCACTGTTTTGATTTGGGCTTATAATATACAGTTAAAAAGAGAATTGAGAGTAATAATTGAAGTTGGAAAATTGTTGAGAAGATGCCAAAAAGTGCAAGTTTGTGGCAGATACTTGCATTAACATGAAAATATGCTTTAATTCGTTAGGGGCAATTTGTCCGAATTTTAACATATAAATACACATTTTTAGGATTAGAATTAGACTTATCCGCATATAATATTATTATATTTTAGTGTTTTTCTTGTAACATGAGTTGATAAACTTTTTTTTTTCTTAGTTAAAGGGATTTTGCAATTTTGATTCTTCAAATTTTTAGGATCTATCTTTTATGTTCTTTCACCGTTCTTTAGTATTCTCATATGTTTTAGTTTTAATTACAAAATTTTTAAGTATCTCATTTGATAGTTTGGAATATTTATCTTGATAATTAGGACTCGTCATTATAAAATAATTTTACTGTTGTAGTGTTCTTAAAAAATTGACATCAACATTTGATTGAAATGATTAACAATATTAATTATTTAGACTAAGTAATGGCATAATAAAATAGAAGAACCAAATTATATAAAAATTAAAACATATATATATATATATATATATATATATATATATATATATTAAATCTCAAGTTTCAACATAGTATAAGAGCCCAAATTGAAAATTGACCATTATCTTATAATGTAAAAAAGAAAAAAAAAGGAAAACTCAAAAGAAATAGAAAGTCACTCGCCTCAAGATTCTAAAGACATTCAAATTATATATAACCATATAATATTTAAGTAGAAAGTTAACAATATTAACTATTAGGACTAATTAATGATATTATAAAAATATAGAGATCAAATTACTTAAAAATTAAAATACAAAGATTAAGTTAAAAATATAAGCATAATAGAGGGATCAAATTAAAACTTAACCACTAATCTATAATATAAAGAAAAGGGAGCACCATGAGATGCCATGTGTCAATAAAAGAAAGGTGGTTTGAATCTTCCTTTTATATATAGTTTATAGATAATTTTCAAATATTAAAAATTAATTTTCACGGTTGCATATAAACTAAATTAAGGTAATAATCAAGAATGATGTATAAACTAAAGTGTAGTCAGCAAGAAAAGAAAATGTTATCAAATTTGTCGTTATCAAATTTACAATTATTGAGAATTTTAAAAGGGTTAAATATAAATTAGTTAAAATGCTAAAATAAGTACTTCGGAAATAATTAAAAATTAATTAAACCTTTCAATGAAAAGTGCTTTAATTGAGGCTTGAATTATGATTTCTACCCTATTCAGCCCTTTGAATTCATTTTTTCATCAAAATTCCGGATGGGCCATTAAGTGTTGATGTGGCAGTTGAGGTGGAAAGCTGACGACATGAAAAATGTTGACATGGAAAAAAGATGACATGGAAGGTTTAATTGATTTTTTATTATTTTGTAAGGGCTTAATTGACAATTTAAAAAAAATATTAAAATTATACAAAATCTATTTTTAAGATATATAAATTATAAAAATAGTTTCAAATATTATAAAAATAAAAATTAATTGTAACAACCCGATTTTCAATTGTACCAAAAAATGCGGTTTCGAAATCTCATTTCCGTAAATCGAGTCTATAACTATAAAATAAGAATATTTATAGAGTTAATATAAAAATATATTTTAGAATGGTCGAGTAATTTTGCAGAATAATTAGTCAATTGAAGCTCAGAGATTAAATTGTAAAAGTCCTATCGCTATAGAATTTTAATTAACAAAAGACTTGAGGACTTAAATAATAATTAAACAAAGGTCCAAAATGAAATTAAATCATTCTTAAGTATAAGTTAGTGGCTGACAATGTGAAAATCCATTTGGGGTGATTAGCATAAAAATTAGCATGATTAAAGCTTAATTAAGATAATTAAGTTGGGTTAATTACAGTATAATTAAAGTATATAAACTAAGTTATAGGATGTGTCAGTTTCATTTTCTTCATTTCATTTCTCTACTGTCCAAATAAGATAGAAAAACCAAAGAGAAAGCTTTCGAACCCTTATGCATTCAGCCATTTAATTAGGTGAGTAATTCAAGTCATTTTCTTATAAATTTTTTATGAATTTATGGTCATGAGAGTTTGATTTAGCTAGTCCGTATAACAATTTGATAAACTGTTAAAGTTTTAAAAAGCTATCATTGTTGATTAATTGATGAATTAGGCTTGAAATTGATAGATTTTAAGCTTAGATTATGAAAAGATTTAGATTGAAAAGTTAATGTAGCTTGTTTGTTGACTTCGTTACATTAGGGACCAAATTGAATAAATCTAAAACCTTTAATGGAATTATGTTAAAATAGAAAATATAAGATCCCTAATGAGAATATGTGAAATTGGATTTTAATCCGAAGTTAGGAATTTAAAGTTATGCCTATCCTGAGTTTAGGGACTAAATTGAATAAAATATAAAGTCTGTGGGAAAAATAAAAAAATATATTTATTAGGATCATGCATCTCATAATATGTGTAATAATGTTTGTTATTGATTTGTTAAACAAAATATTTATATAGATCAAGATTTAGATCAAAGTGGAGCTAATAAGGGAAAAACAAAAATTGCAAATTAGTCCCTAAATGATCCACTCATTTTGTATTTTGAAAAGGTAAGTTCATATGGAACTTACAATTTGATCTTGTGCGATATGTATGCTTGTGTTTAATTTGTTATATATATTTGTTTGAGTATAATTTGAAATACTAGTGAATTTGGCATATATGGCTAGTAATGGATTGAATTGAAATATTATGTGATAATTGACTATTATGAGATAGTGTAGGGTATAAATGTGAAAATTTGAATGATTATAGGGTATGGAAATGAAAGTGTGATAATTTGTAGGGTGTGATATGTAAATACGGATAATTACAAGGTATAAACATGTGAAAATGATTGTTTACAGGAAATAATAATACATATATGTATAATTGATGCCCATGTGAACTTAGTAAAATGTTAAGGATATGATTGACATGTTAATAGGGTCATATCCGTGTTTGTACGAGATATGTGAGTGTACGAAGATTATTACAGGTTGTATTGAGATCTAACATCTGTTGTGGATCATTAAGTATTATACGTCTTTACGGAGACTTTGGTATGGAGGAGAAATGTATTAACATATGAATATGCATTTGATGCCTACAAGTTTTGCACTTCGGTGCCTTGGTGTAGTGTAGTTTAAGCTCTTACGAGCTATCTAGTGTGGTCTAGTTCACCCATCTATCCAAGTTCGTCTTAGTAAGGTTCCACCGGGTGAAACATTATAATTGAAATTGGAAACTTGAAAATGTAATGAAAATGGATTCGATAAAATGATATGATATGGCACTGAAATAAATAATGTGAAATTGGTATAAACTTATAATTTGATAATTGAATATGACATTGTAATGAATTAGGTGAATTTAGCATGACCTTATGAATTGATGATAGAATATGACATTGAGATGAATTACGTGAAAGTGATATAAATTGGTTATGATTTGAGCTTTTCTTTTGATGAGTTAGCATGATCTTATAATGTCTAATGTGCATGAATATTTATGCCCACCTTGTTGTTATTCTAAGTGCCATGTCTTAGCCAAATTTATGCCAAAACTATGGTAGCTAACATGCTTGTGTATGATCAAGGTAAGCATATTATTTTCCATTTGAACTTACTCAGCACATGTATGCCTAGTTTAATTTTTTTCCTTTCTTGTAGATAATCAACTTGTAGAGCTCTCAAAGTGGGATCTTTGTGGACATCACACTATCGTTGAACAAGTAGAATTATGTTCATTTTGAGTTCAAGTATTATGAAATGTATATAAGGGCACATTGTTGTGCAAATGGTCATTTTTGAGTGGATAATTATGTGGTAATTATGGTTGTGGTTGAACTTGTATGTTAAGCTTGACATATGACTTATTTGATGCATGGTTTTGGTCATGTTTGACGTAAGTATGTGTGATAATCTTAAACTTGCATGAGTTTAGTATGTTAAAGGTTGCAAAGTGAAGTAGTTGGGCAAGATAAGTTAATGAATGGTTTGAAAATGGTATGTTTGAATGTTAAGAATGAAATATAGTTTAGTTTATGGTTTGTTTCGATTCATGTTAAGACCATATAAGTTTTTTATTTTCAATTTGCATAAGTAAAATGTATGTGAACTTGAAATGAGGTAGCTTGATATGACTAGATTGATAAATGACTTGGATAAGTTTAAATGATGATCATGTGTTGAATGTTATATTAAATACTTGGTTTCAAATGTTCATATGTTTGGATTGATGTAGATGGATATGGAATGATGTTGTTTTAATTATGGAATGATGTTATAGAAGTATATAAGTGTTTGTTAGGAAGCATGAAAAATATACCAATGTGTTCTTTGCTAAAACAGGGGCAACATCATGAGCACGAGTCCTCGACATTGTTACATAGATCGACAATAAGTGACATTGTGACATTGAGGTGTCTGAAGTCGCGACATAACTCACTGACTGATGATGTCACGGCGTCAGCCCTCAAGTCTAAAAACTTTACAATTTGTCCTTAATTCGACCTCAAGTTAGAAAAAAAAGCTTTTCTAAGCTCGTATGGGACTTAGAAATGATTATGTAGCACAATATGAATGCATAATATACTCATTTGCATGTGTAAATGGTTGTATGGTGTATAATTGATTGTAGATTTTCCGGTAACAGATGTGGCATCTTGTAGCTTGGACCCGATAACCAGGTCGAGTATGGGGTGATACATTAGTACACTTTTTTTGTTTTTCTCACACACTATTGTACATCATACCTTAACCTCCTCCTTATCAACTTCTTTTGCATAATTCTTTCTCAATTAAAACATTACTCATTATTAGATGTGTTTGTGGGGTAGGCTGAGCTTAGACCAATTTAAAAAAAAAACTTTTTCAAGTCTGAGCCCAATTAGACTTGGCTCGTTGAAATGGTTTGTTTCATTATTTTTAAAAATTGATAAAATGTTTTATTTAAATTTAATTATAAGATATGTAAAATATTAATTTATAATTTACATAGTTTTTATTTTTTGAGCAGAATACTGCGAGTAACCTTTGAATACCTCTACTTATGGCTCACCTTTGAGTTATCAAGCATTGAACTTGTCATCATCATTCAAACTTCTCACTTAACTCTCTACACAAGTACAATCATCATCACACTTTAATCTCCCCATTTCCTTAATAACCAAACCAATTATTCCTAGCAAAATTAACAAAATTTTTATATATACTTTTCATACTTTTTTTATATTTTAATAAAATTTTAAGAAATTTTTTATTTTATAAACATATATTAATTTTAAAAATTTTGCAATTTTGATAATTTTCTATATCTTATTTATACTTTTTAAATAATTTCTAATTTTTATATTTTTATTTTTTAAATTAAGATGAAATAATGTAAAATAATAAAAATCAATTAAATCTTCACAAAATAATAAAAATTTAATTAAGCCTACATATCATTTTTCCATTCCAACCTGCCATGTACTCAATTTTCCATATTAGCTTGCCACCTTAGGTACCACATTAGCACTTAACCACCCATCAAGGGCTTTAATGGAAAAATAAATTCGAGGGGCTCAATTGGGTACAAATTATGATTCAAAGGGCTTAATTGGATGCACCCTTCAACGCTAGGCTTAGTTGATTTTTAAAATTATTTTTAGAAGACTTATTTGACATTTTAGCCATATAATTTTGCACTATTATAACATCATGATACAGGGGTAATTTAAAAACTTTACAAAATTTAATTTAACCAATTTTCAAATGAATCCACAATATATTTTTAGAATATTACTCCTATAAAAATGAGAGTGAAAGGAGTCCCTGCTAGTTTTGATCATGCTAAATGGAGTTTGAAATTTTGAGCTGTGTCATCCTAATAAAAATAAATAAACTAACAAAATTTTAGACCTACTAACCAAAAATATAATAGAAATATTTAGTTTAGCAGAGTAAACATTTATTATTTAAAATATAATGTTATTTTTTTCTATTTGCAGAATTATAAAAAATTAAATATATTAACTCTGATGAATAATAAGTATCATATTTTAAATGGTATAAGTTAACTTTATTAAAATTTAATTTAATTTGATTCTTTCTAATAATAAAAGGACTGATTTGATAAGATTGGTATAATAAAAGGGACCTTTAAGTAAGTTTTACCAATGAGAAAACATGAAGGGAGAGAAGGATATATATGGAAAAGCAATTGAAGAAGGAATAGGAGAGCATTTTCAGAATGACAATTACACAGTGTCTATAAACCAACTAACCTCAAAGCAAACATAGAATGTTAAAGACATAACTCGCCACTGGACTCAGTTATTAAACACCCAGTCGAAGCAATTCCAGGTCTCGATCTCCCCAGTTTTCAGCACTAATGGCGAAGCCCAGGTCTTCCCGCCTTCCGCCTCGGAAATCCTCATCCTCAATCATGTTTCTAGCCATGCTGGTCATCTTTACCTTCCTCATTTTGATTCTTTTGGGCCTCGGAATCTTTTACATTCCTAGCGGTGACCCCCGAAATTCTCCTAAGCCCAACGATTTGAGCTCCATTGTGCATAACGTCGTCGACAGGTTAGCTTTTTTTTTTTTTTTTAATTTTGGTTGTGTTGGAAGGCGATCTGATAATAACCGCGGTTGTTTTGAAGCCATTTTTTCTTTTTCCTTTTTTTTGAATTGCCAGAAGTTATGTTGATGAAGACAGAGGAGAGCAGTGGGTTGAAGCCATCTCTTGGGAGCCTAGAGCTTTTATCTACCATAATTTCTTGGTCAGTTTCTCAAGATTTTTGGATGAATATTTCACTTATTTTTTTTGTTCGTCTTCAATTTTATATTCAACTCTAACCGAAATAGTATTGCAATTGAAATTACTAGTGAAGCAAGCAATCTTCTTCTCTTTTTTTTTTGTAAGCTATTAGCCTTTTGATATTTCAAATTTCAAGCTTCACTTCTTGTATTCTAGTACTTGAAACTGAAAATGCAATGAGAATTATGTATAAAGAAATGTATCTTAAATATTCTTAGTAATTTGGTGGACGGATCCGTGTTATAAGATGATTTAATCCAAGTTGAAAGGGAAGGCAGATAAAGTTCATACTTTTAACATGTATCTTTTAGCTAATCCTAAACTAACTTCTAGTTGTAAAAAAATTGGCAGTCCATGGAGGAATGTGAATACCTGATTGATCTTGCCAAGCCTCGTATGAAAAAGTCAAAAGTTGTTGATAGTAAAACCGGCAAGAGTGAAGATAGTAGGTATGTAAGTATTACTGTGATTTCATATATAGTTTTATTTTTGTTTCTTCTTTAAATCTTCTATTATATTAGATGTCATGGATGTTTGCGTGCAGGGTACGTACAAGTTCTGGAACATTTCTACCTAGAGGACGTGATAAGATTATTAAGAGCATTGAGAAAAGGATTGCGGATTTTACCTTCATACCAGTTGGTCTGTACTAGTATCTGAATCTATCCAAATTTATCAGTCACACTCAATTGTTTTTAATGCCTTTACTAGTGTAATTTCTTCCTTAGGGTCTGCTTTAGATCAGTTTCTTTCTTTATGCTATACATGGTAGTAAAGTTACTCATGGCAACGCAATAATATGCAGAGCATGGGGAAGGACTTCAAGTTCTTCACTATGAAGTTGGCCAAAAATATGAGCCTCACTATGACTACTTCAAGGATGAGGTCAATACTAGGAACGGGGGCCAGCGCATAGCTACTGTCCTTATGTACCTGTAAGTACCATGAACATATAACATACCTTTCCTGTGTTTTATTATCCTAGTGCATTGTGTGGAAGTTCTCATTTGCTCTTTTTCTACTTTCTTTCACCGTTTTACAGCTCAGATGTTGAAGAAGGAGGAGAGACAGTGTTTCCTTCAGCAAAGGGGAACATCAGTGCTGTGCCTTGGTGGAATGAATTATCTGAATGTGGAAAGGGAGGACTTTCTGTGAGACCAAAGATGGGTGATGCATTACTTTTTTGGAGCATGAAGCCTGACGCAACTCTGGATCTGTTAAGCCTGCATGGTTAGTTCTAGTCACAAATTAAGTTGCTGCCAAGGGTCCTTTAATTCTTGGATGACATGACTCATGTCCCTCATCTGTCTTGTTGCATTACTTAATTTGTCACAAGTTAATATCAAATCTTCCCCCTTCTTTCTCTTCTTTTATTTTTTAGGATAATTTATAACTTACTATTTTAAGCTATCCAGGAGGCTGCCCTGTGATTAGAGGAAATAAGTGGTCGTCTACAAAATGGATGCGTGTCAATGAGTACAAGGTTTAAACAACCGTTATACAGGTAACCTTTTCTATCTAGTAATTCACTTATCAAAATTACAAATATACCAAAAGAAAAAAGCTCTATGCCAACCGGTACAGTATCGCCCATATTGATCTAGACCCCTTAAGTTAGGCTGATGATTATGAATCTTAATTTATACCAAATGCTATCTCGGGATGCATCTTAAATTGAGCATGATTCTGCATTAAACAAGAAGCAGGTTCATGAAATGGTATATCTAGATGATTTTAAAATGAATAAGAGTTGACCTGTCGGAACAGATTGCTGAAGGGACCTGATTTCTTCTTTGTTATGAGGAAGGGAACAGAAACCCCTATTCCTGCATTTGCCCCTCAATCTCCCATTGTTCTTGACACAGCTTTCATGAGGGTATTCATGCTAGCCTTGCCTGTAAATGATCTTCATACATAATCTTAAATCCTTCTTTTTTTGGTTCATAGTTGACAGAACTGACTTGGATTTCTTACTATCTTGAGTGTACGTTGGAAAGTTAAAGTAAGAGCTCCAGGGACCATTGTGCTTCGAGGATGGGGCAGTGCTTGGCCCTTTCCTCCATTTTTTGTGTAGTCGCAGTAGTGTGTTATCATGCTTACTTGGATTCATGCTCCAACCTTGTTTCTGTTCCTTATCTTTTTTAATTTCTTTCTGTTCCATTTTTTACCTCAGTAAAGCGATTTAATATTTTACTAGCACTATGCATTCAAAGTGTAATAATGCACAAGGACAGATGAGTATAATGACTATTAATGAGAATCAGGAAATTAGTGATATTGACAAAATCAGATTCCTTTCACATTTTCTATGCCCTGTGTGCCCTCCTTGAAAACTTCCATTTCTTGCAAATCACGGCATCAAATGGTAACACTTCTAACAGTAATCTCATTCAATGATTATAAAATCAGATAAGATTAAGAGATTTGCTTTGAAAGCGATAAGATTAAGAGACTGAATTCATTGAATCGCTGCAGATTTTTGGTTATCGGTTCAATTGGCAATTTCAATTGTAGTAAATCTAAACATTACGTAGATAATTAATAAAAATAATATTATAAAATCATAATTATTTATCAAAATAATATTTCCAAATTATTTACGAAAATATATTAAAAACAGTAATTTGGATTTTGATTTTTTTTATTTTTTTCAGCCAAAGGGAAGCCCAAGTTATCACAATTGATGACAGCTGACAATTTGATGTCAATTTAATCATGCACGGTTCGTTTCATATTATTTAAGTAATTAATCAATATTTTTATAATGTGTAAAAAGGACGATTTAATGACATGTCATTCAATAAAAAAATTGAGATCAACGTTTCTAACTTTTATCATTTGGGAAAAAATTAATAATAATAAATAACATATTTGTTTTTTTGGTTAAAATCTCCATTTTACAATATATGTGATAAAAAATTGGCACTAATTTTCAATTTAATTGATTTCATCAGTTGATCTTGGCTTTTCTGAACAATGTTTCCATTTTAAAAGCCTGGTGAAACTAAAAGCCTTGTATTATAACATCGAAATGTTACACAAGTTTTATTTTTGATTGGCTTGATTTGATCTTTTATCATTCTAACAGCTTAAAAAATCAACGTAAAACACATCCTGGATTGAAAGACAGTCGAGGTTCAATCCTGCTGACCTAATGTGACCATATTATGAGCCCTACTTCAAATCCCAAATATGAAGCATTTCCATATCGTTTAATTTGGAAGGATGGAATTAGGTTAACTCTGTTTCTTAGCTTCTTGGTAACGACGCCGTATTTCAACTTTAAAATCTGCAGCTGTTAGCGATAGAAATAAGTACAGAGCATAGGAAAGAGGTGTGGCCCGGGTTGATTGGTCGGCAATAATAACAAAGACATTAATACCATACGCATACCACATCCTCACGTAGACAGGACTGCCCAACCTCAATCGAGACGTACTCACATAGCTTACCTTTGTGGGAAACCATTAATTCCATAACAAGACGTTACAGTGACAGATGAAAAGATAAAAGACAAGCCAATATTATATATATATATATATATCCATGAATTAGTCATCATCTAATGTAATCAACACATCTTGGTTTAACAAAATTCATGCCTGCATTTTCTATTATCTGAAACTGGCATTGCCTTGCCTTCAATCCCAACCCACCTCTGTCTCCAATTTTTTATTCAACTTAAACTTTTGCTGCAAACTTAATAGTTTCAGTTCACAAACCCGATTTAAATATGCAGCAACCACGGTTATGAAATATTTCGTCAAACTCCGCAACCATAAATTACACAGCGTAATCACTGTTTTGAGCCGATCAAGTTCCTGATGACATACTGCAGAATGCCTCCGTGGTTGAAATATGCCAGTTCCACCTGCATTTTAGTTCAAGTAACCAATGCTTCCTTCAGTGAATCAGTGGGAAAGAAATTTGATTATTCAAGGATGGAGCACAGCTCCTTCAGCCTTTAACAAAAGCCAAGAAATGACAAAATTGTTTTCATATTAGTACGTACCTCTGTATCAAATCGTACAGTGCAGGTGAATGACCTGCCACTGTCTGTAGCCACTGTGACGTCTTGGCCAGGTCGAATTTCGCTCACACAGCTTGGAAGATCAATTGTGTAGCGCTCATGGCCAGTCAATCCAAGAGTGTCAGCATCCTCTCCAGACTTGAAACATAGGGGAATGATGCCCATGCCCACCAAATTACTACGGTGAATTCGCTCAAAACTCTTGGCAATGGCTGCTTTTACACCCTGAGTACATCATCATTAATGGCATTATTAGGAGAGCGCAAACTGCATAGAAATAGAGGAGCAAGATCTACAATTGTCGCTCAAGCCAGCAATGGTTCAGGAAACAATAACATATGTAAATATATAAACAAGCGCCATTGAATGGTGCATTCTTGTTAGTCAAACCAGCAACGCACCAATAACATTGGACCTTTTGCAGCCCAGTCTCGAGAACTTCCACTCCCATATTCAGCACCTGCCAAAATTATGGTATCCTGTCCTGCAGTCTTGTACCTCTGTTGATAAATAAAATTTAATTCTGTTACAATTCACTTATAAAAAGCCACTTTACGTGGAGAAGCTCAACAACTAATAAAAATATTTAAATGCAACTTCAACACGATGATTTCTGTAATATAAAAGCATTAACTTAATAGTTAATAGAACCCTCAAGCACGATAAGGTAAATGCTATTTTCTGCTAAAAACAATGAGATGAATGCTAGTCATACAAATAAATATGACGTCCTCAGATAGATCATAATGCACAGGTTATATTTTACTGGTAAGTCATAATATGTGAAACATATGCTGGATTAAGAGTAGAAATTTACCATGGCAGCGTCATACACAGATAGTTTCTCTCCAGTGGGGATATGAATTGTTTTAGGCCCAACTTCTCCTTTCAATAGTTTGTTCACAAGTCGGATATTTGCAAAAGTACCCCTGGCCATAATTTCATCATTACCACGCCGACTTCCATAAGAGTTGAAATCTCTTCTATCTACCCCATGCTCCAGTAGAAATTTGGCTGCAGGGCTATCTTTGTGGATGCTACCAGCAGGGGAGATGTGATCAGTTGTGATACTATCTCCAAAGTTAAGCAAGCAGTAGGCATCCTTCACTCCATGTGGACCTGGAGGTGACATGGTCATGTCCTTAAAGTAGGGTGGCTCATGGATGTAAGTTGATGTTGGGCTCCACGCATAAAGGCTACCAGAGGGTACAGATAACTGATTCCACATGGGATTTCCTTTGGTGATTGCTTCATATGTAGCTTTAAACATATCAGGCAGCACACTTGATTGAACAACCTGAGGACAGGACAACAATGGAAAACAGTATTAGTCCCTAATATTTTAAGCCTGGGAATAAGGGTAAGCATGCTCAGTAGCTCACATTAGCCACTTCTTCCCTAGAAGGCCAAATATCCCTGAAAAAGATCTTTTTTCCATCTTTCCCTGTACCAATGGGTTCTGCCTCAAAATCAATATCTACCTGCAACATTGTGTCTAATGAGAAATATTCTTGATCTTAAGAATAAACAAGTGAATGAATAAAGAAAGAGGTTAAAAATTAAGCGGCTAAATTATGATAACAAGAAGACATCATAGATGGTATACAACTCAATTTCAAGAACATAAATTCATGAACGGAGATCCAATTATAATAACATGAAGGTACATACAGTGCCAGCAAGAGCATAGGCAACAACAAGAGGAGGAGAAGCAAGATAGTTAGCCCTTGTCAAAGGGTGTACACGTCCTTCAAAGTTTCTGTTTCCTGACAACACAGCTGCAGCAACCATATCTGGACGCATGTAGAAAACAGCCAATCTGTCAGCTTCAAGCATTCTTATGCAAGTATAACCAAGTATATTCTTGTTAAAAAATTTACCATTTTCAGAGATAGCGGATGCCACAGATTCATCAATATCTCCGGAATTCCCAATACATGTAGTGCATCCATATCCAACTATATGAAACCCTAACTGATTCAAATACCTCTGCAAGCCGCTGCAGTGAATTACTGAGTTAGCAATATGAAATAAAGAAGAGCATTTATCATATGGACAATATACTCCTCCAGATTAATAAGAAGTACCTCTTCTGCAAGTATTTGGTTACAACCCCAGAACCTGGAGCCAGACTTGTCTTGATCCATGGCTTGACCTGTTAAAGGAATGATCCAAAAATATGCAACAAGGCTTATTGCTCCGAAAATTGTACCGTATAAACATTCTGGCTAGAAAAAGTTACCTCAAAACTTCTAGGTCAAAATATCATTTTAAGGCAAAACAAAAAATTCATATTTTTCCATCGAATAATGTGCTATTTTAAAAGCAATTAACCTAAAAGAAAAATTTCTACCTTTTAATAACATAAACCTTGGAGATCTTCCTGAGAATAATGGTTGAATTTTACAATTTTAAGAGTAGCTCATACTGGCAATGTTCAAAAATATGAAACAGCAATCAAGGGCCATCTAACGTAGTTGATCTAGCACTTCTGATTTTCTCATTATCAATTACTTCAATGATGAAAAGATTAATACATGTAGACATAAAGGAAAGCAGAGAAAGTCTACCTCCAATCCTAATTCACAGGCCTTCTTTGCTACCAGAGCAGCTCCAAGCATCACACTAGGATTTGAAGTATTTGTGCAACTAGTAATAGCAGCTATAACCACATCTCCATGCCTCAATTCTGCTGGAGTCCCATGAAATGAAAACTTTGCAACCTTATCCTGAGATTCCTTTGGTATAGCAAATCCCTGTAACAAGAGATGAGGGGAACATGAACAAGGGAAGAGAACAGTAGAGGAGGAGGATGCAATAAACAATTTTTTTCAGCTCCTCTTTTAGTAAGAGAATATTCAGGGACCAGACAGTTCTTATTATATGATCAGATTATATACCATTTTCACACTGTTCAAGAATTCATCATTTGTGTCTAAGCATCACACTCAAGTTTTAGAATAATCAAATAATATCATCCCACCTTTAATAGTAGATTTGAAGAGTTTTATTTTGTATGCACATAGTAATCTTAATATTTAAATGTCCCCATCACCACTTCAGTGTTCCAAGAAGCACACTCTTCCCAAATTTATAAAGATCATACCTTAAATCCAACCCTGTTGTCTAAGCATGCATGCCAATCTGCTTTCATTTCTTTCAGAGGAACTCGATCATGAGGCCTGCAATAGAGCAATCATATACTCAGACAAACCTTAATCACAGGAATACCAAAAATTAAACAAGAATTTTCATTTTAGAGAAGATTGCAGTTTCTAGAAATAAAAAAAAATAAAACTTTACCTCTTGGGCCCTGATATACATGGTTCAACTTCCTCAAGTTTCAATTGCAGGTAGGAAGAGTACACTTTCTCAATCTGAGGCTGAGTTTAGGAACAAATTCTTAGTTGGGAACTGTATGCTGAAAATTTTTTACTCAAAAAAGAAAGAATCTAGGGAATATTTACCTCATTGTAGTCCACAAACATGTTATTGGCCCGTAAATAAGATTCTATCATTGCAATCTACATGATTGTAGATAAGTCAGTAAACTAAAGGTCGATGCATCAAATGAAACAAAGATTTTTTTCTAAGGGGCTTACAGTCTCATCACTCCTGCCAGTCAATTGCAGATATTGCAGGGTGACATGATCCACAGGGAAAAACCCCATGGTTGCACCATACTCAGGAGACATGTTGGCAATAGTTGCACGGTCTGCTAATGACAATTCACTCATGCCTTCCCCTGTATAAGGATAGAGGGATACATTTACGAATAGATAAAAGTAGCACAAGAAGCAAAGAATAAGTTACCACAGTGTTTGTATTGAAGACCATACCATAGAATTCGATAAACTTGCCAACAACCCCATGCTTCCTCAGCATTTGAGTAACTGTCAACACCAAATCGGTAGCTGTCACACCATCCCTCAACTTTCCTAATAGTTTAAACCCAACAACACCTGGCAAGACCATGCTCATGGGCTACATGCAAAAAAGGCAAGTGTACAATCATTAACTAAGGAGTTTTACTAATCAAAATTAAAGTTCATGCTTTCAGCAATGTACTAAGAGAAAAAAGAAATTTATTAATGCTAATTGGACACTTAGCCACATAAATAGCTCCATAAATTTTCTTTTTCTTCCTTCCCCATCCTTTCCCTCTTTTTGTAATACGTAACCTATTAATAAGTGGAGTAAGTAATTAACCTGGCCGAGCATGGCGGCTTCAGCTTCTATACCACCAACTCCCCAGCCAGCAACACCCAAACCATCAATCATAGTTGTATGAGAATCTGTTCCAACAACGCTATCAGGGTAAAGCACGCCATTTGTGTTGAAAACGACTCTTCCAAGATACTCTAAATTGACCTGTAAACCAAGAATAGAGAAACTTGTTTAAGGAATAAGGACACAAAATGCCAGTAAACACATGTATTCTGTTTTCTTACTAAAAAAAGCCTATCAATAGCAGTATGAAATTCCTTTCCCCCTTAACACTATAACAAATCATTTGCAACAATAGTAGCATTGATTTATTTATTTACAGCCAATTAAGAACTGATTTTGATCTCTTAATGTAGCATAAAAAATGCTTGTTACCTGATGTACGATTCCTGATCCGGGGGGGACAACAAGCATGTTATCAAATGCATTAGAACCCCACTTGAGGAAAGCAAATCTTTCTTTGTTCCGTTGGAATTCAAGTTCCATGTTTGCTTGCACTGCATTTTCCGATCTTGCCACATCAACCTGAACTGAATGATCAATAACAAGATCTACAGGAACCTGCAAACATCATAATTTCATAATAAACCAATGATTAGAACAGTTTTCCAGGTTACAAAATCACAATTTAAAAAATTAAACATTGCTTTGATTAGTCCAATAGCACCCCTAAAACTAAGCGCATAACTTACCAAGGGATTTATTTTATTAGAATCACCACCAAGCTTGTTCATAGCATCTCGCATGCAGGCGAGATCAACAACAGCAGGAACACCAGTAAAATCCTGAAAAAAAAAAGAGAAAAAAATGAATCAGAGAATATTAGAAAACAAGTATTCCTAGCAATGCAAGTTAGCATTAAAAATAATTCATCATTATCTTTAACACAATACCATCGTGGTAAAATTTCGGATAACCAACAGACCTGAAGAAGCACTCGACCTGGCTTAAACGGAATCTCAACTTGTTTGGGAGATGTGTTCTCCCAGTCAATGATCTTCTCAACATCCTCACTCTTAACTTGAAACTCATCGCAGTTACGGATTGCGGATTCAAGAAGTATTTTAATAGAGTAAGGAAGTTTATCTGCACAACAAGCATCAAAATCTCAAATCAACCAAAAGATAACAGGCTTTGTTTGATTGAAGATAAAGAAACACGAAAAAGAAAAAGTGAAAAGCGAGCTTCTTCGGTTTGAATAATATCAGATTAGCTTAAAAAACGCATTGATTTAATTCATTTCATACACTTGATTCCCTTTCCTACTACTAATCGGCAATCAAACGAAGTTTAAAATCTAAAAGAAGAAACTAACCGATCCTTGGATCATTGAGAGCAGGTAAAGAATAGTATTTGCCGAATTCACCACCCTGTGGCTTCTCCAAAGTCTTCAAAATGGAATTGAAAGGATTTGCTGAAGCTAAAATTGAAGTCCCAAAACCAGTTAGATGAGTCTATATCTCTAAAAAAGTAGAAAAAACAAGAGAAGAATGAGAAAAAGGAAACTGATATCATTCGAGTAGCGTACTTACCCATGGTAATCAGCCAATAAACGATTGATTGATGAAAGCAAAGCGAGATCTAAAAGGGAATGTGAGATTCGAGTTGAAGGCAGGGGTAGGTGAGGTTTCGTTCTCTGTGAACTCAACCAAACACATGCACTTTAAAATGATTTTTTTTATATTTTTTTATTATTTTATATAAGATAATGCTGAGTAGGAGAGCGAAAAGGCTTGAGGAAAAAAATCAAAGCAAAATTAGGATATCTGAGAATACGAAGTGGTCTGCTTTGTCGTATTTGTATATTCCAATATATTCTGATCTGATCTGAGTTGATCCAATTACTTTTTATTTCTTTATTTTTCTTTTTAATATTTTTTTATTAACTTTCAACAGCTTTTGGCTTGTGCTTGGCAAATGCCTCTCACGAGTTTATCATTTTTTTTTCATTTAAGCCCTTAAACATTTTGCTTTATTTAAATTTACATTTATATTAAATTTTAATGGGTTTTTACCTCAATATTATAAAAAATTTATACACCAAAATAGTTTGTCAGTCAGATTAATTATGAAAATTGTATGTTTTTTTAGGTCGTGCCTATCTGACAGGCATAACTGATTTTTTTAATATTAAATTTTTTTTTTCGTTTAAAAAATTATTATTATATATATATATATTTTTTTTCGGGTTAGTATACAACCCGTGTATGTGGAAGTATACATACATGTTGTACCTACCTGACAGGCTCAACTAGTTGAGCCTATCTGACAGGCACGACTAGTTGTGCCTTCGCACAACTAGTGGAGCCCACATGCTTGATTTTTCCCTATATATTCCCCCGAAAATCAAATGAAGAACATACAGAAAATTTAGCAGTAAAATAGAAGTAAGAAGAGAGTGAGAAGAAGGAAAGAAAGGAAAGCAAGAAGAAGGATAAGGTATTTTAATTTATTTATTTTAAATAGGATGTAGAATTTTGTTAGAAATTTTATTATTTAAAAGTTTGTTAGATTAATAATTTTGTTAGCTTCGAATAAAAATTTTGCATTAAAAATTTTATGTAACTTTTTGCTATTCAAACTATTTTGAGAATTTTGAAATTTTTTTAACAGATCTAGTATTGAATATGGCGAATCAGTTTTTCGTATGCGTCTATTTTGATGGAGAAATTTTGACAACAAGCGTAGGATGTATATTTGAATGTCGCAAACAAGTAGCAATGAGATTCAATAGAAATATCTTTTTTGATGATATGAAGGAAAAAATTAGTGAAAAAATTTATAAACGTTGTGGGAGAAGGATCTCGAAACTTTTCTACAAGTTTCTAGTTTCGACGGATCCCATAAAATTTACCGAAATGGAACTTGTAGACGATGAAGACGTGGAGACAATGGTCGCTCTTTATTGTGGGACTTGGAGCAACCAAAATGCACCGATTCAGTTATTTGCTGAGTTAGCTGGTGTGGAGGAAACTGAAGATGCCACTCCATTAGGTGAAGAAGATAGAGCTCAAGAACCGTGTATGGTGGTTCCGGTACCATACGTTGGTAGTCAATCAACTATACATGGGATCGACATTGATCTTAATGCTGCACCCGAGACTGCTGTGGTTGGTGATGATGTATATCATAGTAGTGATCCTTCTGATCATGAAGTCGATAGTGAAAGTGATCCCGACGTGGATGAGGTCCCGGATGATATTGACGATGAAGGCGTGAATGAGGAAGTAAATGTTAATGCGTCTTCAGTCGGGAATCAGATTCGTCGTATTGTGATACATAATAATCCTGGGGTATACATGTCTCGGATAGACCCCGATGCGGCGCATGTAGCCGAGTTCCTAGAGTACCCTGAAATACAATCTGCTCATCCGATGGCCGTATATTCTGATCCTGAGTAGTTGTTTGTGGGTCAGAGATTCGAAAATAGGAAGATTGCGTATTTGCCATTAAACGGTATAGTATGAATATATCAGTAGACTATAAAGTCATCGTGTCTAAACCGACATTATATATTGGAGAGTGCTAGAAGTCAGCGGAAAGCTGCAATTGGCGGATACGAGCTGCATTTATCCAAAAGTCGCAGATGTGGGAGATACGAAAATTTGTTGGGCCTCACACATGCACTTCATCACGTATGACAGAAGATCATCGAAAACTTGATTCCAAAACTATCTATATGTGCATCATGCCAATGGTTGAAGACATGCCGACCATTAAGGTTTCGGTACTGATTGTAGAAATACAGGCACAATTACAGTATCGAGTGTCATACCGGAAGGCATGGATAGCTAAACAGATGGCAATGGAGCAATTGTACAGAGATTTCGATGCATCATATAATGAGTTGTAGGGATGGATTGCCGCTATGAGGGAGTACGTACCAGGGACTGCCATTGAGTTGCAGACACAACCTTATTATGGCCCGGATGAGCAACTACAATTGAGAAAAAGAATTTTCCAACGGATTTTCTGGACGTTTGATCCATGTGTACGTGCATTTCCCCACTGCAAGCCGTTTGTGAAAGTAGATGGGACATGGCTATACGATAAATATACACAGATTTTACTTCTTGCGATTGCTCAGGACGGGAACAATAACGTGCTCCCGATTGCATTTTCCATCGTAGATAAAGAGAATATGGAGTCGTGGGAATTCTTCCTTACAAACCTGCGGAGGTATGTTGTTAGTAATGATAGTATTTGCATCATCTCCGATAGAGGGAAAGGATTAATTGCGCCATTAGGCGTTCGGTGTGCCATGGAGATCATTTCTTGCATTCGGCACATTGCGTCTAACTTTCATCGAGATTATAAGAATGCAGACTGGAAAAAACAAGTTGTGAAAATGGGTAAAGAATAACCTTATCCTTTCAATATATAACCTAATGTTTTGTGATGAGACTGTAACTTATATTTTCTTAATACATACACAGCGTACGAGCTTGAGCCACACATTTTCCAGAAAAGGATGACTCGGCTTGAGAATGACATGGAAGGTCAAACGAACACATTTTTCCGACAATGGTTGGGTACCATAGAGCCGTGGTAATAGGCTCAAAGTTTTGACGAGGGCTTTCGTTAAGGTCAAATGACTACAAACTTAGTGGAGGGCATCAACGCTGTGTTATTAAAAACACGACATCTTCCGATTTCATCTGTCTTCTCGGCTACATTCTACAGGTTGGCTACCTTGATGCCAAGAATGGGTCAGCAACAAGTCAACCAGATAGAGGCAGGACACGTGTTTGTCGAATATGTCAGGGATGCAATGGTTGCAAACCGTCAGATGGCGAGGTCGATGAATGTAGAAGTATATTCACGACGTAATGAAACGTTTCGCGTTACAGAGACCATCGGTCGTCGACCCGGTATACCACCTAGGTCCTACAGAGTTGATCTCCAAAATAGACGGTGCGATTGTAGGAGGTTCTAGACACTTCATTATCCTTGTGCACATGTTGTAGCAGCTTGTGCTAAAGTCTTGCTCAATGTGGATCAATTTATCGATGAAGTGTATACCCTCGAATGCACGTTGCGTGTATGGGAGAATGAGTTTCCCGTGCTTCCTGACCTATCTACTTGGGAGGTTCCTCCGATGACATTCGAGCTTGTCCCAGACAAAGGGTTGCGTAGGAACCCAAAAGGTCGTCCGCAATCATCTAGAATCTGTAATGAAATGGACATTAGAGAGAAATCCGATGGGAAGTTGTGTAGAGTTTGCAGATTACCAGGTCATAATCGGAATAAATGCCCGCTCCGAAACTACCATATTGGACAATCGTCACGATCAGATAGAAATTAAGATTTTGTTAATTACATGTTGGAAGAAAAAGTCCCACCGAGTAGTATTAAATGGATTTTTTAAGCATTTTAAAATTGATTGTTTTTAATACTCCTCTTTTTTTGCAATTATGCACTTCAACCCAAGCAAATCCAAAATTCGCCTTCGAAGCACATGTTTATATACAATTTACATACTTACTCCGGGTGAAGCATGATTATTTGTGTTCATACATACTTAACTCGGATTTATTATGTATTTCATTTATTATTATAATAACATTCTTCAATCGGGGAAATGATAACTATCCTTTGTAATTAATGATAAAAAACTCATTACATAAATAGTCATTACATAATTTGCCAAAAAATTTATTACATAAAAAAGGAAGTTATTTATATTACAAAACCCCTTAAAATTGATGGTTTGATGGTGTGGTTCTAGGGGTATACTTTTGTGGAGCCCGACGTTCACGTTGCGGATAACTACGACGATCAACGTTCTCTTCATCTGTATGTGGGGGTGTGTGAAATATAGACGAAAAATCATATGTCTCAAACGCCATCGATGAACTTGAACAGAAAGGAGTAGAATATGGAGGTGGATATGGGCCGGGAGGAGTAGAGTACGGCGATGGATACGGCTCTGGAGGAGTTGAGTACATAGGTGGATACGAAGTGGAAGGAGTAAATCTTGAGATAAATATGAGTGGGATGGTGAGAATCTTGAGGTGGTAGTGGTGAAGATATCAAACTTTGAATGATATCCGTGGCCCGAGGAGCCCGAGAAATAGTCATCGCCCCCTAAATCTGGATGATAAGAACTACCTCCAGAGTGTAGTTCCGGCTCTGGCTCCTGCTGTGGCTCCGGCTCTGGTGCATGATTCGGATCTGGAAGATGTTGCCCAATTCGTGTCGTATGTGGGGGGACTACCATCGACCGCCAACCAAACAAAGATGCTGCTGATCCGAACCCGGCTAACTCTAAGAACGGTATTAGGCGTTCATCTGGCTGAAACCCTATACTATTAACACGGCCTCTCAATACGCGGTACGACTCCTGACATTATTATATTAGCGAAATAATTAATACAATATAATTTAATTCAACAAATAACATGACTATGAAATAAAAATTTTATTACCCTCTCCTTAATGGTACTTGATATGTGATTTGTATTATCAATCAAAGAACCCATTTGTTACAAATCGCAATTAAAAAAATAAATTCAGTTTTTCTTATTTCAAAAGATACAATAAATTTTTTCAAATTTTAGAAATAAACACATAAATATCTCATAATTTCTCATTTTTACCTACAATTTTTTATGTTAGATAACAATAATAATATAATTAAAAACAAATAAACTATCTAAATATAAAAAACATACTAATTAAAAAAAAAGAATTAGAAACATACCTAATTAGAAGAACTTCCAAATAACCTATAAAATTATGTAACAACAAATTTAATCAACATTTCAATACATCAATAAAAATTATCAAATAAATATATAATAATATAAAATTACATTATATAAAAATTACATTAAAAATCACAAAACACTAAACTATAAACACTAACAATTTATAATCATATACTAACACAAAATAACTATAAAATTATTTTTTAAATACATTACTTAAAAAAATCACAATACATTAATACACACTAAACCACTAAACACTAACAATATATAACCTAATCTTAAATTACTAATAAAATAGCTATAAAATTTTAAAATATATTACAAAAAAAATTACAATACACTAATACACTAAACCAATAAACACTAAACACTAAACACTAATAAATTATATAACCTAATCTTAAATTACTAATAAAATAGCTATAAAAATATTTTTTAAAATATATTACTAAAAAATTACAATACGTTAATACTAAACGACTAAATACTAACAATTTATATAACCTAATCTTAAATTACTAATAAAATAGCTATAAAATTATTTTTTAAAAATATATTACTAAAAAATCACAATACACTAATACACTAAACTACTACACACTAACAATTTATATAACCAAATCAATTATAATTTTTTTAAAATATATTATTACTAAAAAATCACAATACACTAATACACTAAACACTAACAATTTGTAACCTAATCCCATAAATTATTAACAAAACAAATAACTATAACAAAATACAAAAAAAAACTAATAATTTATAACCTAATCATAAACTACTAACAAAATAATTATACAATTTTTAAAAAATTTTACATACTAAAACTCACAAAACACCATAATTTTATAATAAATTACTAAAATAATACATTACTTTTTTTTCTTCTTCTTCCTTCTTCTCCTTCTCCTTCCTCTCCTTTCTTTCTCACCTGTAGATGCTTCAATATAGGGGGGGACCATGCTTATAAGGTCCCCCATAAAATTTTTTTTTCTCATGAGTGATAAGACTCATGCATGAGAAAAAATGGGCAACATGCAGGGGGGAGACAGCAGCAGCAGGGGGTGTTGTGCCTACCTGTCAGGCACGACTAGTCGTGCCTACCTGACAGGCTCGACCCGTTTCGGGTATTTTTACCCGTATAAAACTCGTATTTTTATATATATATATATATATATATAAATATTAAAAAAATAATATAATAATAATTTTTTAAACGAAAAAAAAATTTAATATTGAAAAAATCGGTTGTGCCTGTCAGATAGACACGACCTAAAAAAAATATCATTTTCGTAATTAATCTGACTGACAACCTATTTTGGTGTATAAATTGTTTTTTATAATATTGAGGTAAAAAACTCAAATTTTAATTCATACTTAAATAAATACTTCGATTTGTCGCTTTATCTAAATAAACCCTTGTATTTTTTTCTGGTACAACCATACGTAAGATAAATCCTTATGCTTTTTTAACTTGCTCAACAGTTTTAAATTTAAGATTCAAATATTTCTATCTTTTCCAACTATTTATCGGTAATTTTATATTCTTTTATTACAACTAAATAAACTTTGAAATTTTAATTGCTACTCACTCAAATCAATTCTTTAACCTTTGGCATATACCCAACTAATCCATCATTAGTTAAAAGTGAAGTTGATCCTTCTTTCTTATATTTTTATTTACTTTATACTTTCAGTTTTGATCTTCATTTAATATGAAATTTAAATAACTAAAAATCATTTTAAGTATAAAAATTTTATTTATTATATACATTCTCATATTCCATGCTCCATCTTTCGGTTTAGTCTCCTTCATAAATGAGATGGATAAAGCTTAATTCTAATGGAGCGGTCTTACCTTCTGTGAAACATACTTCTATTGAAGGACTTCAAAGGGGTTCAAATGCAAATTGGTTATGTGAGTATGTGATGAGCTTCGGCAATGAATTAATTTTTAAAGTTGAAATAAGAGCGATGCTTGAAGGTCTTTTCATAATATGGGGAAAAAGCTTAGAAATGTCAAAGTTGAATGTGATAATACATTTTTGGTTGAATTGGTTTTAGGAGGGAGAAGCGCCAATAGTAGTTTAGTGGAATTAAGATTACTACATAGTTGCTGCGTAGGAAATGTGAAGTAAATCATATTACGACGGATTAAAATGAAGTTACGGATCACATAGCTAAATATGTTGTAATAGGAAACTCCTCGCTCCAATTGTTTGAAGCTCCGCCAAATTCGGTAAAAAATGTATTGATTATTGATTGTAATGGCTCTAATTTAATTTAATATGGACGGGTTGATATAGTTGTTTTATGTTGTGTTTTTTCTACCAAAAAATTAATAAAAATAGAGGCGTGTAAGCATAATTAATTAAAATGAAATCTATAAATTTTAATAGACAATCGATTGAATTGTATATACATTCAGAATTATATATTATTTCTAAAATCAATAAACGTTGAACAAAAAATTTTACAAAACTAATTAATGATTTAATATTTTTGAAATAAATTTTTGAAGTAGTATTTTGAAATTATTAAACGTTAAATATTTTGAAAATACAATATAAGGAATAATAGCCTACATTTATACTACAATGGCTTAGTTAAACATACGTCAAAGATTAAAGTTGATTTGGGTAACAATTAAAATTTAAGGGTTTATTTGGACGTAATAAAAGTATAATGATTTATTTAAATAAAGTAACAAAATTTACGGGCTTATTTCGATCTCAATTTAGGTTATTAGGATGTAATAGAAGTACAAGAATTTATTTTATTAAACTAACAAAGTTTAAGGACTTATTTAATATATTACCCTAAATAATAATGATGTAAAAAAAAAGTACATGAGCTGGGCCAGTCCAAGGCCCATTAGTTTGCATATAATATGAGGTGGTAATAATAACAATAATGATCTCTTCATTTTGTTATTTTCCTTCAAAACATGACAGCTTACTTGTAACTTTACGTCTAAAATTGTGTATAAGTCGGTTCCTAGCAACAAAAGGCATAAGCCTTAAAATTTTACTAACATTTTATACAAATGTTTAGAATTATTCATAGTCTCTTCTCAATCCTTCAATAAAAGGTTAAATGCGCTTCAAAACGCTTGAACTCACGTCTTCCTATATAGACAATAATGTTAATACCAATTGAGCTAAGACTCAATTGATTAGTGAGTTGTTATAATAATACATCATGACAGTAATGAATGAATAATAATAATAATAAGCAAATTTTAGAGAATAGACACAATATTGGTTATATAGTTTAGTCACAAATCTACATTTGCGTTACATCAATTTAGAGAGTGAAATTATAATACAATATAATTTCATTCCGTACATTTCTCAATAACAATCTAATCTACTTATGAGGTTATATTCACACTAAAAATGGTGGGAATAAAAAATAATTATTTAGCACTAAAGATTAGTTCTTAGTTTTTTATAATAAAAAATTACTTCCTTGTTTGAACAAAATAGTGCACTCATCAATCTCCAAATTCGAAGGAAGCAACCCCTTATAATGCAGTGTGGAACCAATTACCTCTTCTCAAATAACTCGTCAAATAAATGATGGGATACTAAAGCATATCTCAAAAAATCTTTGAAGGCTACTATTGAGAATATATGATATTTCAATAATGGTTGTTCTAGGCACATGACTAAGAATAGAAGTTATCTTAAAAAATTTCAAGAGAATCATGAAGACAGGATGACCTTTGGTGATGGTAAAAAGGGAAGAATTATTGGGAAATGAGTCTTGAATGTTAAAGGAATGCCACAACTTGAAAACGTGTTCCTTGTGAAAGGTTTGAAAACCAACTTGATTAGTATAACTAACTTTGTGACTAAGGAATGTTGGTGAACTTCACAAAGAAAAGCTGCAAGGTAACTAGAAAATCTAAAGAACTTGTTATGGAGTGAGATTGGGCATTCGACAATTGTTATAATTTGGTTGAATTTATGATTTACAATCGTCCCAGCTCTTTAGACCTTGAGCTATGGCATGAAAGGCTAGGTCATATACACTTTAAAGGCTTGTGGGATACAATGTTGTTAAAGGGTTGCCAAAGATAGGGAAGCTATTACCAAAGTTTATGGTGAAATTGTGAAGGGAAAACAATAATGTGAATTGCACCACTAATTGCAACTAGTTAGAACAATTAGATCACTTGAACTACAACACATGGACTTGATGGGGCCTATGTAAACAAAAGCCATGAATGGTAAATGCTACGTTCTAGTTTATTAGATGAATATTCAAGGTTAACTTAGGTGAAGTTCCTTCAAGAGAAATCAAACACATTTGATGCTTTTAAGAAGTTGCGTAAGAAGTTGATGAATGAGAAAAGTCAATTGGTTGGAGAGATGTTAGAATCAAGAGTAATCATAAAATAGAGTTCAAGAATGAAGAATTCTTTGAATTTTGTGACAATTTAGGCATCCGACATGAGTTATTTGCCCCAAAGGCTTTACAACAATACAATATTATTGAAAGAAAGAAAGAATTGCATGATTGAATATATGACAAGGGTCATGCTAAATGCAAAGGGTGTATAACTAATTCGCTGTAATTTGATGTGTCAAATTAGACTCCCCATTACACTTAAAGAGCTTGTTTCCAAGCAACTTATACGTTTTTTTCCTGTTTTTACTTAGTTTTCATTCTTTGCCTTAATAAGTGAAATAGTGTGCTTTATGCCAATTTTGATACCCGAAATGGCCAAATGAGACATAGGGAACCTAATGGTTGATTAAGTGTTGTAGAGAGTTATTGGAGGCCCGAACGCCAGCGAAAACATCACTTAGAATTGGGTATCGCGATATTAGAGCCTAGAAGTCGTGATATCCCTAATAGTGTTGAATTGAAGAGGATCGATGCCAGCTATAGTTGTATCACGATACCAACTATGGGTATCACGATACCTAACTCCCAAGGATCCTCTCAAGTCAAGACTGACATGGGTATCATGATATTAGACTATAAGTATTGCAATACACCTAACAAGAAGAGACAAAAATTGACCTTAGGGGCAAACCTTGTCTAACCTCAACATCAATAAAAACACACACGTTAAGGGGCATTTTGGGCAAAAATGTTTGGTCAGAAAAAAATGCTAAAATAGACCAAAATTGGTTGTGAGAGAAAGAGACTTAACATAAGCTAGTTTTACATTTTTCTCTTTATCTTTTAGGGTTTAGTTCTTCTTCTCTATACCTTAGGGCTTGTTTTCATGTTCATTTCTGGTTTTTATTAGTTCTATAGTTGGTAGTTAAGTTTGTTATTATTGTAACTAGAATTTATTTACTTGTTAAGCCCTTCAAACTTTATTGTATTTGCACTTTAATCAATTAGCTTTATACCATTCAACTTTGTTACATTTCCTCTATTAAAAAATCTTATCTTGGGTGTTTTTATTTATCTTCTTTGTTGTCATTATTGTGTTCCTTAAGCTTTTGCAAGAAAGTTTGAGTCTTTATCAACTTTCTTTTAGGTTAAGTTAATGGTGTTTCTATTTTATTTCTTGTTGTTAATGGGTTCAAATATAAGCACGAGTAGCTAAACCTTAAGTGGTTGGTTGATGGAAGTGATGGGTGATTGATTTTTTTGGTTTAGGGACTAAATTACAAAAATTGGACTAAATCGAATAGACTTCAAAACTTAGGATTAATGACTCTAAGGGAAAATTAAGATAAGTGAGATCGAAAAGAGATCTTATTAGACATCAATTTGATAGTCCTAGGTTGTTTGGTGAGGTCGAAAGATAAATTAGACTAATTCATCGAAATTGGTAAACTTGAGGTCGAGAGGTAAAATTAAACCAATTTAGGAGTAATAGTTATTTAGATCCCTAATTTGAAGGTTAACCAACCTCATGAAAATCAACCAACCATTGTTTGTTATCGTATTTGTTCGTATTTTTTAATTTTACATTTTGTTTTATTTATAATTTAGTTTTTCACTACATTTAAGTAATTAATTAGTGTAATTAAACTCGTGAATGGTCTACCGGAATATAGTACTTAATGAGTAGTTAGTTAGTGTCATTTGATTGCATGTTTATAGTTTAGGAATTGCTTAATCACCGGCTTATTTGGGTTTGACCCCTTGGAATACTCTGGTGTTCTATTGGACACTATAAACATTACAAATGACACTATTTGCTTGCAGTTAAAGCTGCACTAATAAAATATTTTGTTTTTATGTGTACGTACGATGCAGGTTAAGTTGTTGGCATCGTTTTCGGGGAGATAGTGTTAGATTAAGTGATTTTTAGTTTTATTGCATGCTATCTATGGAGATAATTGACAAAAATTAGGTTTATAGATACATAATTTCTTTGTGTTTATTTGCTATTTTGTTTGGAAAATAATTGTTAATTTGTTTTAATTTCTTGTGCTTGTAGGAGGTAGGGTATGACTCAGATAGACAGTAGGGTCATACCATTTGAACCAGAACTGGAAAAAATCTTAACACACGAGAGAAAGGGCCAACTTTCGAGAGGAGCCTAACCTCCACCGACAGACTCACCTATTAACGATCCAATAGTGGAAGAGCGTCCATTGCCACCACTGTGTTGAGTACCAATGGAACAATGCACGTTGCACGACTATGCTATGCCTAATTTAAAGGTTATCCGATGGAGAATTAATAGCCCCATGATTAATGCTAACAATTTTGAAATCAAACCGACGATGATACAAGGGAATCTCCAATTTCGAGGATTCTAACCAGCATTTCAAACATTTCTTAACCCTTTGTGATACTTTTAAGTATAACGAGGTAATCGATGACGCCATACATATTCGATTATTTGCTTTCTCTTTGATTAATGATGTTTTCAAGTGGTTAGATTCATTACCTGTTGATTTGATCAATTTGTGGGATAAGCTGGCAAGTAGGATTGACCATGACTTTTAATAATGAAATTGCAATATTTAGAAATCATAATCTTATATGTAATGAGTGGATGTCAAATAATCTATATTTTATCAAACCAAAAATGTTCACATTACTTGAGATTGAAATATTGAAAAAAGACTTAAAACTTCCCACTTTAATGAGGCATACCTTTGGCATTTGAGGCATTGTCATATTAGCTGAGAAAGAATTACTAGACTTGTGAAAGACGATATCTTAAGTTTTCTTAAAGAAGTTAATCTTATACAATGTCAATCTTGCTTTGAAGGTAAGATGCCTAAGCAATATTTTAATGCAAAAGGAACGAGGGCCGAAAAACCCCTAGAACTTATGCACACAGACACATGTGGCCCCATGAGCGTCAGTGCAATAGGTGGTTACAAGTATTATGCAGCTTTTATTGATGACTATTCTAGATATGTGTATGTATACTTGATGCACCACAAGAGTGAAACCTTTAATAAATTCAAAGATTTTCGTGCAAAATTAGAGAAATAACTAGGTTTACCCATAAAAGGCACTTTGGTTTGATCGAGGTGGGGAATATTTATATGATGATTTCTTAGGGTACCTCATAAAAAATGAGATTCTAACCTAGTTAACCACGTCTGGCACTCCATAATAGAAATGCATGGTAGAAAGAAGAAATCAAACGTTGTTAAACATGGTACGTTCGATGTTAAGTTATTCAAAGCTTCCAATCTTTTTTGAGGGGATACGGTGTACAAACAACTTGCTATATTCTGAATGATGTGCCAACTAAGGCATCATTGAAAACCCTATACAAATTGTGGCATGGTAAGAAGCCAAATCTAAATCATTTTAGGATTTGGGGATGCCCAACCCACGTATTAGATAAAGATGTAAGAAAATTGGACTCACAGAAAAAATTACGCATGTTTGTAGGTTATCCAAAAGGAAAAAAAAGAGGGTGGTTTGTTTTATAACCCGAAAGAGAAAACTGTTATAGTCTCAACTCATGCTACTTTCCTTAAAGAAAGTTACATGGTTGACTTCAAACCTCAGAGTAAAAAGGTAGATGAGCTTTTGGGTCAATTTGAAACCGAATTTGTAAATAATTACTATTTGAGCATGGATTCCATTTGATTTTCTTGTTTAGCTTAGGATTTAAATTTGTTGCATGTTGAATTTTTCATTTTCTTTAAGGGTCTAATTTTTTGTAGGTAGTTAGGATTAAGTTTTTGGGAGATTTTTGGGGCCCAACGTAGTGGTATCGTGATATCTACCCTTGGATATTGCGATACCCCAATCAGTTTTGAGGGGAGGCAAAAAATTTTATGGGTATCGCGATATCAGTCCTCGATATCACAATATCCTGGGCAATTTCAAAAATTGGAACTTTTGCATAACACCTAGTGGTATCGCGCTACCCAAGACAATTTCAAAAATGGGGAGACAAAAATTTGTAGGAAAGCAAAAATGTGTAAATTGTGCTATAGGATAAATGAATTGTGTAGATACTTGTAGATGAATAAAGCTTGAATTGATGGTTGTTCATTTGAATTAATGTAATCATGATAGAAAGCGTGTTGTGTGAAATGATTCAGGAATGACCTAAGCCATTGTTTGTTTAGCCTAGAGCTAAAAAGGCTTACCTTTTTACTATATGCCCTTAGTTCCCATAATTTGAGCTTCGAACAA
This sequence comes from Gossypium arboreum, assembly GCF_025698485.1. Lineage (NCBI taxonomy): Eukaryota > Viridiplantae > Streptophyta > Magnoliopsida > Malvales > Malvaceae > Gossypium > Gossypium arboreum. The sequence continues at coordinate 13,869,442 of NC_069081.1, forward strand.
CCCTTTCTTGATAAGCCTTATTATAGAATCCTTAAGCCTAAAATGAGTAAAAATTCTAACCTTTCTTGTCGAAGTTTGTAAATGCACTATGAAATGGACGTCAAGCCATGGATATTGAAAACTAGGTAGAGGCATTATGGTGGTTTCGTTGTGTGCTTTAGAGAAAAAGAATAGAGTGTATGATATGGTATATACAGACCTTTGCTAAATAAATTAAAACAAGAAATAAAATTGTGTGAATAAAAGCAAAATGAGGGTTAAAAGCAAAGTGAGTAAAACAAAAACACGATTAATGTTTAAAGCATTGTGAGTGAAAAAGAGCAAAAATTAGAAAAAAAAATACTCAAATGAAAAATAAGTTGAGCGTCTCAAAAGAAATCTTTCAATTCATAAGGTATCAATACTTGCTAGCTTCCTATACATACCAATATCAAACACTATCTTTTAAATTTTTGGAGAGATAAGGAAGGCGAGAGTGGGAAAAATAAGGAGGTGAGCTTTATGATGAAATTGGGGGTGAGAATATAGAAAAATTTCGTGTGCTTCACTATTTCTAGTCCTTAAAACCATTTTGAGTTAAATTTTGTTTGAAATCTGAACCTCCCTAAGCCTCGAAATGTTACAAGCCTAAAAGACCTAAGCGACTCGAACATTTCACGTGCACAAGTCTTTTGACTTATGTTTAATCTGATGAACACCTTCGAGTCTTTTTATGTGTCTATAATGTATCTATATAGTTTACTTTGATGGACAGCACGATTGTACATATATTCATTTGAATTGTCTCTAGATTTGTTAGCCTTTTAATATGTTGAACTGAGTTTGTTTGCCTTTAAGAAACCTGAGTTAGCTAAATATCATTCTGAAGTTGCATGTGAGATAGTCTGTATGCAAATTAAATATTTAACGACCATGTTGCCTTTTTGCTCGATTTAGTCCAATGTCATCTTTTGCATGTTTTGTGTATTTATTTGAGGACAAATAAAGACTTAAGTATAGGGGAGTTTGATCTATCGTAATTTGTTATGTCAAATTAGGCTCCCCGTTACGTTTAAGAAGCTTGGTTCCGAACAATTTATATGTTTTTGTCGTGTTTTAACTTAGTTTTTATTATTTGCCTTAATAAGTGAAATAGTGCATTTTATGCCACTTTTGAAACCTAAAATGGCCAAATGCACCATAGGGAACCTAATGGTTGATTGAGTGTTATAGGGAGTCATCAAAAGGAACGTGAGCGAAAATATCACCTAGAAGAGGGTATTATAATATCGAAGCCTAAAAGTCGTGACACCCCTAAAAATGCTGAATTGAATAAGATCAATGCCAGGTATAGTGGTATCGCGATACCCAACTCCTAAGGATCCCCCAAGTCAAGATTGAAGTGGGTATTGCATTACCAAACCATGGGTATTGTGATGCACCTAACGAAAAGAGAAAAAAATTATTGAGAAATGTGCCCAATTGTAGTAAACATGTAACTATTTTCTATTAATTTGAATGCTGATAAATAGATAAAGTTAATTTCACATTTCACTATTATGTCTTTTGTATTTCTGTCTTTTATAGTTTGCATGCATAGAAAAATTGTGACAAACAAATATTAGCTCATTAATTGCCTATGTTCAAACTAAAGATAAGTGACACTGTAAGAACGTTTACATTGCAGGAAATACAACTTACTTTAGTAGATAATCTAAATAAGCCTGTAATCCCGTAAAAGAATTGAAGTGAGCATTTAATTTAAATACCGAGAATGATTATTATGTCGTATACAATTCCAATTGGGGAGATGGCTAGTCTTAGCTTTCAGAGCTGTTGACTCTACAAGTAGAGTTAATGATATCCTCTCATTGGCATTGTATGGATTGATAAATATGTAACATGGTCTTGGGTTGCTTATTCTCGAACGAGCAATTTATTATAGTCATTTGTTGACAGTGATCATATTAATTATTAAGAAGACACAATTGTGATAATGAGATAAAATAGGATTGTATTGAGTGAACGAATTTAACTCAAAGGAATTAAAGATATTGAATGAGAGTAACAAACATGACGAGGTCATTGGACAAAATAGTTGGATGAAGTGTTTTCGTAAAGAGTATATAATAAGGAGTTTTCAATCGTGGTACTTCTTGGGGACTGACTCCATAATTAAGTAATTGCAAATTATCGGAATGATACTTCTGGACATAATTGCAATTCCTAGAGCCTAATTTTATATGTCCGAATGGTCCTTCTGCTCACTTAACAAAAGCTCAATTGGACTGCATTTGAATCAGAAAAAATTTTATGACTTTGGAAATAATTTAATTGAGTCGATTTATTTGATGTGAAATTAAATTAGGTGGTTGTGAGAATTGTTCAACTAGATAATTTGATTAAAGAAATTTTTTGAAAAATTAATCTGGAAAATCTAAATGATTTTTTGAAAAAAATTAATTTTGATCAAATAAAATTAAATTAATCAAATAAATTAAAATTAATATGGTATTTTGAGAAATTAATTTTCAAGTCAGACAATTGACCCAATGGGCAATTGAACTTGAAAATTGGACCTGAGATTATAAATTGGGCCTAGGAGCCCAAAATCGAGACTAAGACCCAAAAAATGGTTGAATCGAGCCTGGTATGTGAGACTGGACCGATGGTCCAACCGATGGCTAGACCGGACTGGTCGGGTCATCACTAATCCAAATTGAATCGGTAGCAGCCGAATCGACTTGAGGTGTCGTAAGGGTGTCGCAACTGCACCACCGGACACGGCGATGTCGGCGGCTGCAACGGTGACATCCTTATGGCTAGCGACAGTTGGTCTTAATATTAAATTAAATTTAATGTTTATCTTGTTGATAAATATTTTATTACTTTAATAACATTTAATAATAAATTTAATCTAATATTTATATTACATTAATTTAATATTAAAAAGATTAAGTTTAATCATAGTTAAACTCTCTAAACTCTTCCTATATAAAGAGAGCTTTGGGTCATTATTTTTCATACTTGAATTCAAGAGAAAGTTGTAGTGAGAAAATTCTCTGAAGAGATTATTTTAGAAAATTTTTAGAGATATTTTTGTTATTTACAACTTGACCCAAAAGTTAAGAGAAATTATGAAATTACCCCACTGGTAAGTTTTGTGAAAAATTTTCTGATTCGAAGCGAGCACATATATGGTAGATGTGAGCTTAAGGATAGTGGAGAAGACTACTTGGTCGAAGTGCTTATCCTAGACTAATCGAAGAGGTACAATTTTGATTAAGTGTTTATTACTTTAGATATCACAACCAATATCTTGTTTTGGAAATTTTTTTTAAAACTCTGGTTTTTCTCTAAATTTATTTTCTATTGCGCTTTCCAAACCCGTTTTTTCAATAATTGGTATTAGAGTGAGGTTGTGTTCTATCTATAAGTATAAACAAATAATCAAAATAAATTTATCTTCTTCTTGAATGATTTGATTACGTAGAAAGTGATATTGTTTAGATCTTATGCATGTTTTGAGTTATATATGGGAATTGATGGTATATTATATATTTGTTATATAATTATTTTTTAGTGTCGAAGTTGTGGTTGTTAGGAAATAAATTGTAGACTATCATCTCCACGTATGGCTATTTTTTTTTAAATTCATAGAATTCTTGTGAGTCGGAAACAGATATAGGATTTAAATGTAATTCTTCTAAAAGGAGTCCATGACGAGGAAAAAGATGCGATGGAAGTTGAAGACCTAAGGAATGCCTTGTGGCAGAAAACTGCGTAATTTTATTTTTTTCATTTATTTTCTAGAAAGAGAACCATAGAAAACTTGGCTGGCAATTTTATTTTAATTACCTATCTCATTATATATCTATTTTATAATTGTTTATAATATTTATATTATGTAATGTTATAGTTGTGATATATATATGAGATGATCCACAGTTGATAGTTTATAAAATAAGAAGTGTGGCAATGAGAAACTACATGTCTTGTACTGTTCCATTCACTTCTTTAAGTTATTCAATAACTGTGACAAGTGTGGTAATGAGAAGGTGCATGTCTAGGTTGACTCTAGCCTGGAAAGGCTTGGTTTTTAAGCGATCAAATTTGACTTACCTCTCTTTCCTGGGAACTTACCTAGTGCATAATTCACATTCACTTTTTTCGGTTTTCCCTTAAACGAAAAATTATGGAGAATCAAAATTGTTTGTTTTTATGATAGATTGATTCTTATGAATGAATGTGAATATTATAAAATTTCTATAGCATGCCATGCACATATTGGAAGCATGTCATTAAGATTAGGTAAGAATGCCACTAGGACTATTGTATGATCATTCTTGAAATTTGGGATAAAAAAACCTTGCATGTTTTTAAAATATTGAGTGGGAGAAGGTCCTTGAAGAAGACCTACAACCTCCATTGATGGTTTTTAAGTGATAGCATGATAAGGTTTTGAGTCGATTCTTACCTTGGCCGCACCCCAAGGTAAACTTTGTCATGTGGGTTCACTATATGAGATTTCATTTTAAAGACAACTAATCATGCATAACTTTCAGAGAGATTGTCCCAAGATGACTTACAAATGAGAGCATGTTCATGATGGGTGTTGATTCAATGGTTACACACTCAAAATCATTCCTTATTAAATAGTTTCCCAAGAAACGATATTTAACCTAGAGATGATGGTCAAACGTTAAACAGTCGTTAGTTCATGTAGAGTTTTGAGAATTAAGATTCACGAACTGATTGGATGTAATCCATATTCTTGCTAGTTAATTATGGGACCCCAAGGCGACATGGTTGATGGGTGTGAGAATGATCGTAGCAACGGAAAAATATATTTTCAAGGTTTTAGTACAAGACGTATGTATCATACTGCATTCTTGATATATTGCTGAAATGAAAAATATTTGCTTAATACAAAGATAGTAATTAGTGAATCTTTATTTTTTTCGGGTCAAATATGTCTCCTACTCCTCTTATTAGCATTCTTACTGAGAATAAACTTGATGGAGATAACTTTCGAGAATGGAAACAAAACTTGTTTATAGTTCTCAACTGTAAGAAACACAAATTCATTCTTGATGAAACGTGTCATCTTGAAACTTAGCCCAAAGTGAGTAATCACTAGAGAGATTCTGACTCGATTGCTTGATGTTATATGTTAGCGAGAATTTCTGTACTACCAAAGAGACCGTGAAAATTTTAAAGGATTTGCTAAAAGGTCAAGTCACATTGACTCGACAATCCACTGTCACAAATTTAATGAATTCTCAACAAAAAATCGGCACTCCAGTCAAGAAGATATGGTTAAGCTTATGTGATTCTTTGCTAAAGCGAAGGACAATGGGGCTGAACTAGACGTGAAGTCTCAAATTGAAATAGTGTTCAAATTCTTAACCAAGGAGTTTGCTGGTTTTAAGGCTGCTTACCACTTAGGGAATAAGACGCTTACCTTTACTCAGCTTGTGAAAGAATTGCAATCCTATGAGTTGATGCTGAATGGTGGTAAGTCGATTCAAGAGAAACCTGAAGCAAACTTAGCTGTGGCCCCCTCATCCTTTAAGGGGAAGTAGAAAGCTAAGGGAAAGAAGAAACTGATTAAGTTTTCATTTCCACCCCGTGTGGATAGGAAGAAGGCTAAGAAGTCAAAAGATCCCAAAAAGATCAAATGTTTCTTTTGTAACAGGAAAGGGCATTTCAGATCAAATTGCAAGGAGTATTTTGATTACTTAGTCGAAAAGGGCAAAGATATAAAACTTTTTGTGGTTGATGCTTGCTTAGTGGAAGAATCAATTGACAAATTGGTTATTGATTTTAGAGCCACTAACCATGTGTGTGTGTTTTTTATAGGGGTTCAGCAAAACGAGAAGTCTGTGTGTTTGTATGATAGGAGCCTTTTGTTGTGGACTAGAGATAGGAGTTATGTTTCATCTGAAGCAGTGTGAGAAGTTATTTTACACTTTGATAATTTTAGGAAGATTGTTTTAAGGAACGTGTTTTATGTACCTCATTTTAAGAGGAATTTAATTTCTGTAGCATGATTATTTTATGACGGTTATACCGTGACATTCAATAAATGGATTGATATTTACAGAAATCGTTCTTCAATCTATAATTGATAGATGAAAAATAATCTCTACTTTATCAAACCAAATAAATACTCGACGCTTCAAACTGAAATAATGAATAAAAAACTTAAAACTTTTCACTCTAATGAGAGGTACTTATGGAACTTAAGACATTGTCATATTAACGAAGAAAGAAGACGTGTGAAAGATGGTTTCTTAAGTATGCTTAAGGAAGTTAGTCTTCCATAATGTGAATCTTGCATGGAAGGTAAAATGACTAAGAGTTCTTTTAATGCGAAAGGTATAATGGTCAACCAACCTTTAGAACTTGTGCACACTAATGTATATGGTCCCATGAGCATCAGTGCCTAAGGAAGTTACAATTATTACGTGACTTTTGTCAACGACTATTCTCGATACAGATATGTGTATCTAATGCACAGCAAAAGCGAAACCTTTGATAAATTTTGAGAGTTTCATGCAGAAGTAGAAAAGCAATTAGGTTTATCCATAAAGAATCTTCGGCCTGATCGAGGTGGGGAATACTTGTCCGACGAGTTCTTAATATACTATTGGGAAATGTGCCGATATTGTAGTAAACATGTAACTATTTTCTATTTTTTTGAATGATAAATAAATAAATAAGGTTAATTTCACATTTCACTATTATGTCTTTTGTGTTTATGTACTTTATATTTTGCATGTATAGCGAAATTGTGACAGGCAAATATTAGCTCATTAATTGTCTAAAGTTAAAACTGAAGATAAGTGGTATTGTAAAAAGCGTTTAAATTGTGACAGAAACGACTTACTTCAGTAGATAATCTAAATGAGTCCGTAATCCCGTAAAAGAATCAAAGTGAACATTTGATTCAAATACTAAGAAGGATTATTATGTCGTCTAGAATTCCAATTGGGGAGATGGCTAGTCTTGGCTATCGGAGTAGTTGACTCCACGAGTAAAGACATAGATGTATTCATTAGTAGAATGATACGTTGGACTGGACCTAAGATGAATTAATTCTGAGCCCGTTTGTGAATTAATTCATTGCATTTGAATCAGAAAAAATTTCTATGACTTTGAGAATAATTTAATTTAGATGATTTATTCAATTGTGAATTAAATTAGGTGGACGTAAGAATTGTTCAACTAGAGAATTTGATTAAAGAATTTTCTTGAAAAACTAATTTGGAAAATGTAAGTGATTTTTAGAAAAATTAATATGATATTTTTGAAAATTAATTTTAAGTCAGACAATTGGCCCAATAAGTAATTGAACTTGAAAATTGGACCTGACATCATAAATTGGGCCAAGGAGCCCAAAACCGAGACCAAGACCCAAAAACTAGTTAAACCAGGCCCTATATATTGAATCGGGCTCACAGTCCAATTGGTGGCTAGATCGAACAGTCGGCTTGTCATTGACCCGGACCGAACTGGCAGCAACCGAATTGGCTTAGGGTGCCTTAAAGGTCTTGCACCTGCATCACCAAACACGACAATGTCGACGGTTGCGACAACAGTGTCTAGGTGGTCGACGATGGTTGTTATCAGTGGTTGAGCAATGGAAAAAGTTACACTCCTACTGGACTCTACTAGAGAATTTATTTTCAAATTAAGTATTTCAAAAATAATATTATTTTAATAGTCAAATATTAAATTTAATTTAATATCTTAATAGTATTTTATTAATTTAATCTAATATTTTTGCGAATTAATAAATGTGGAACGTGGCCATAGGTTGCTTGTTCTCGAACGAGTAATTTATCACAGTCATTTATTGACAGTAATAATATTAATCATTAAGAAAACACAATGGTGACAAAGTGATAAAATAGGATTGTATTGAGTGAATGAAGTTAACTCAAAGGAATCAAGGATATCATATGAGCATAACACACACATGATGAGGTCATTGGACAAAACAGTTGGATGAATTGTTTTCGTAAAGAGTATACAATAAGGGGATTTCAATCATGATACTTCTTGTGAACTGACTTCATGATTAAATAATTGCAAATTATTGAAACAATACTTCTGGACAGAATTGCAATTACTAGAGCCTAATTTTATATGTCCAATTGGTCCCTCCGCTAGCTCAACAAAAGCTCGATCGGACTGCATTTGAATCAGAAAAAAATTCTACGACTTTTGAAATAATTTAATTGAGTCGATTTGTTTAATATGGAATTAAATTAGGTGGTTGTGAGAATTGTTTAACTAGAGAATTTAATTAAAGAATTTCTTGAAAAATTAATTTGGAAAATCTAATTAATTTTGATTAAGAAAATTTAAATTAATCAAATTAATTAAAATGAATATGATATTTTTAGAAATTAATTTTCTAATCAGACAATTGGCCTAATGGGTAATTAAAATTAAACATTAGAGCTGAGATCGTAAATTAGGCTTAGGAGCCCAAAATTGAGACCAAGACCCAAAAATTGGTCAAACCGAGTTGACGATCCAACCGGTGGCTAGACCGAACCTATCAGGTCGTCATTAACCCGGGCCGAACCAGCTCAGAGTGCCGTAAGCGTGTCGCACCTGCACCACTAAACACGACGGTGCCGACGGCTGCGATGGTGGCGTCCCACTGGTCGACGATAGTTGATATTCGGTGGTTGAGTAGTGGAAGAGTTACACTCCTACTGGGACCCTATCAGAGAATTTGATTTCAGATTAACTATTTCAAAAATTATATTATTTTAATAGTTTAATATTAAATTAAATTTAATGTTTATCTTGTAGATAAACATTATATTATTTTAATAAGATTTAATATTAAATTTAATCTAATATTTATCTTGTTAAATATTACAATAATTTAATATTAAAACATTAAGTTTAATCATAGTTGAACTCTCTAAAATCTTCCTTTATAAAGAGAGTCTTAGGTTATTATTTTTCACACATTTGAATTTAAGAGAAAGTTGTGAAGAGAAAATTTTATGAAAAAATTATTTCAGAAAATTTCTAGAGATATTTTTCTGATTTACAACTTGAACTAAAAGTTTAGAGAAATTGTGAAATTACCTCATTGGTAATTTTCTAATTCGAGGTAAGCCCACACCCGGGAGACGTGAACTTGAGGATACCAGAGAAGATTAGTCGGTCGAAGCTTTCATCCTAGACGAATCGAAAATGTACAATTTTGATTAAGTATTTATTACTTTAGATATCACAAGCAAGATCTTGTTTTGGAAAAAAAAATTAAAACTTAGGTTTTTTCTTAAATTTATTTTCCGTTACGTTTTCCAAATCTATTTTTCCAACAAAAAATTAACTGCAACGGCAGACCTTGTACAACCTCAACACCAATCAGAAACACACGCTAAGGGGCATTTTGGGTAAAAATGTTGGGTTAAGAAAAAATGCTTAAATAGGTCAAAATTGGTTGTGAAAAAGAGACTTCACATAAGCTAGTTTTACATTTTTCTATTATCTTTTAGGGTTTAATTCTTTTTCTCCATAACTTAAGGTTTATTTTCATGTTCATTTCTGGTTTTTGTTAGTTCCATAGTTGGTAGTTAAGTTAGCTATTACTATAACTAGGATTTATTTACTTGTTAAGCCCTTGAAATTTTCTTATATTTGCACTTTAATCCATTATCTTTGTTACGTTTCCTCTGTTAAAAAATCTTATCTTCGATGTTTTTATTCATCTTCTTTATTGTCATTATTGTGTTCCTCAAACTTTTACAAGAAAACTTGAGTCTTTATCGACTTTCTTTTAGGTTAAGTTAATGGTGTTTCTATTTGATTTCTTGTTGTTAATGGGTTCAAATATAAGCTTGAGTAGATAAATCCTAAGTGGTTGGTTGATCGAAGTGGTGGGTAATTGATTTTTGGGTTCATCATTTATTCATTTTAAAACATTCACGCACGTGATACTTCAACAATAAATTTGAAGTTCTTATACGTGTTAGCAAATCTATCGTTTACAACAATTTCTTAACATTGTATCTTTCTTATTATTTTGCCTCCTCCTCCTCTGCATTCCACATCCTTTATGTATATATATTAGAATCTTTAGCTTTTAGTATGACATGCTTATATGTAACATTAAGTATAATTCCACTATTTACTTATGTGTTCATATCAAAGTTGTTCACCTGTGTCATAGTCACCAAATTATTTATATATTGAGCTACAAAATTTGAAATTAAGATTCGCTTGATGTTATTGAAACTAGAATCAAATATATTTTTACCATAAAAAATTCAGAATTTCTACTTTAGCCAATCAGTATAGCAAACCCTTCAAATTTGCCTTTATTCTACTGCTTGACAATTTCGACATTTCTTTACTAAAAATTAATTATCTGAAATTCATATGATGTTTCCATTTGATTCTCTAATAATTTAAACATATAAATTTCATTCCCTAATATTTTTTGTACAAATTTTGATGATTTTCCGAAGTCTGAACAGGGGAACCCGAATCCATTAAGACCTTGTCCCACAAAAATTAATGTATCTCAAAATTTACAATTCCATAGCATACATTATTTCTTCCATACAAAACTAAACTGAATAAGATTTAATTTCATATTTAATTAAACCTATAAATGATTTTTTTTATGATTTTTGGTGAATTTTCAAAGTTAAGCCACTATTGTTGTCCAAATTGTTATAATGAACATATTTTCTTTTCCATGGTTCTTTGCATTATATTTCATTCAATCATACATAATCACCATAATATTATTACTGTTCAATTTAATCACTTATGTTTATGTGTAAATTACATATTCATTTTTAATCTTAGTACTTTTCATAATACAAATCACATTTTCTTCTACTTACCAGTTTAGTGTTTTAAATTTCTAAGCTTCATCAAATACTTTCTATTTTTAGTATTTAGATTAAAATACATGTTTCATGCATCTTATTCACAACATATTTAACTCAATCTATTGAAATACAAGTAGGATTAGTATGGAACTTACCCCAATTGTCAAGAATTTCTTCCTATTTCTTTTTCATTTCCCTTCCTTCCTAATCTTCACCACTTTCCTTCCCTTTTCTTCTCATTTTCTTCACTTTCATCTACTATTTCTTGTTTTTAAATTGATGAACATATTCTCTAGAATATCTATTTCATCTTTTCACTTTGGTGCCTATTGAAAATTTGAAGAATTTTTTGTTAAAATGTGAGTTTTCATGGAAAATGACTAAATTGTAAGAAAAAAAAATAAAACCTTCTCTTCTCTAGCTATCTCTCATGATGGAACGTGAAAAGATGATGAATTCTTTTCCACTTTCCTCTCTTTTTATACCAATCATTTTTATAATAAAATGTTAACAAAAATCTAATTAAAATATTAATATTATAACATTTATCTAAATATTTAATTTAAAATATCATTAAAATATCTCTCATGTCATCATTACACTTTAGAATTCTCTCTCATGCTAATTGACCATTTTTCCCTTTATAATCCTTAAAATTCCATTATTGAATCATCATTTAACTTGGTAAAATTATGATTTAGTCCCTCATAACTCTTCATTTATTCAATTTAGTTGTTATTCATCCATTTTCCTTATTTTCTATAATCTTCCACCCTTAAGATAGTTGCACTATTTTCCCTTAAACTTTTCCATATTTTGACTTTAACCCCTCACATTTTAAATATATATACTTGGACAACAAAAATTTTCATATCTTTAAGATTTAGTCATCGGCTCGAATTAATATTTCACAACATACTTCTTATTTTATTTTTCTCTAACATCCCTTATCCTTAAATTTCTTTATATCTTATTTCACTAAGAATTTTTCTCATATTATTTTCTACTAAGGGGGTTTTGAGGATGTTACAATAGTATACCTATGACAATTTCCTCTTCTTTGCACTTTAGAGAATGATACTCTTCTTACTAAATTCACGCATTTTGAATTTAGCAAGTATTAATACAACACAAAAGGTTTTATTATCATTATGCACTCATACAATAAGGTTCCTCACAAGAACAAATTAAGTGCTTAATGTTCTCAGTACATTAACCTATACAAAGTCTCTCAATTAAATAGATTATTTTGAGACTTACTGACATAAGAAGATCTATCACAATCCCACTAAAACAACAAATATATTATGAATACAATATAATAAAACAAGTAATGTAAATATGGACTCTTGGCAACTAAGCATCAGAGTTTCAATCTAATCCAATATCCATCATCTAAGAGATTAAAGGGTTGATTCGATTCAATCCAATCTCTAAAATATGTTTCCCCAAGTGACACGATCTTCACTAATAGACTAAATATCATTCATATACACAACAATCCCATAAATATCATTTAATAAACCGCCAACATCTCAAATATGAAAACTATCTTCACACAGTTTCAGTGGCTAAAGACTAGACACTCCCTTGGCACTCAATTTCCATCTCCATATTTTTCAATAGGTAGTAAATGCTACATGCTACATGCTACATGCATAGAGACAGAGCTTACCAAGGGAAGTTTGATGCGCACGCATAGTGATGAAGGTACTTTTCTTAGGTAGACCACTAATAGAAAGGCCTACAGAGTGTTCAACAACCCACCAAGTCAATGATGAAGTCCTTTAATGTTGTTGTGAAAGATGAACTTGGAACATTTTTACCAAATGAAAGAGTAAATAAAGAAATTACGAAGCCAGTTATAGAGGAAATCGTAAACTAAACATGCAATTGAGCTAGCAAATAATGAAGTCTGGTCTGTTGATGATGTTTCACAACTTTAACCATCTTCAAGGGTATGTAAAAGTCACCCACTTGATAATGTAATTGGTGATGTTGATGAAAGTGTACATGTCATACACACTTAATATCATACCCAAGTCATGTTTATCGTATTTTAGACCATACAAGCACTTTTCAGATCATACATATCACATTACGGGTTGTACTTATCGTATATCATATCAAACATGCATTCATTTATCTTATTTTACAATATCAGAGGGTTAGAATTCATGTTTTATATTTTAATTGATCACATACCGACCCTACGGAAGGCTTATGTTCAATTCAAACAATGTTTACGGCCCTAGGGAAAAATTTAGAATTTTGGTCCCACACACCCGTGTAGCCCTCACGATCTAATTGAGACAGACCGTGTAGCGTAACATTTTGCACATAAGCTGCGACAAGACCTTTCACAAAACCATGTGTCACAAATTGCCTACCACACGGCCATGTAATGTTGACAGTACAGATTTTCGGCTTTCATAGTTCGTTGATTTTTGGGTTTTTCGTTACACACTTGATACGATTTTGGTACGAAAGCAACCACGAGACATCCAATACCTAAAATCTACAACTAATCATCCCAAACCAGTCCCAATTCCTCAATTTTACCAAAATAATCTGACTACAACGTAATATAAGCAATTCTAAAATGAAAATTGAACTCTTCGGCATTCAAAAACTTACCCAAAAATTTGCAACAGCTTCCTAACACAGCTAAGTTGCAGTAGGATAATCCTGAGTTTCTTGATTATCACTTAAACTCTCCCAAAATTAATCACTCACTTTAAAAAGGTAGGAAAATGACAATCCATAAATTGAACAAAAATCAACGTAACCATCTACTCTCAAATACCCCAATTTAAATTCACAAGAAATCAAGAATTACTGCACCACCAATCTGTAAGAAAATATCAAAATCAAAGGAAAAAAAAACCAAAAGTCGAATGAAACAGTGGCAAAGATCAAAGAAAGAGAAGAAAAGAATGAAACAGATTTTGGGAATTTTATTTTTTCTTTATTGTAAGTGCAGAGAAGTCAAAAGAATAGGAGGACTGGGATAACGTGAAAAGTAGGGAAAGAAAATCTTTTTAATTTTTTTAAGATAAAGCAAAATAAAATAAAAATAAAATCCACAACCTATCTCAACTAACCAACTAAACTTATAATTATCCAACAGTTTTTTTTAAGAGTTCAATTTCAACCCAAACTCCACCAGTTGAACATCTCACAAATTCATTAGCAAAAAAAAAAAATACTTAAGCCAAACAAAGAGGGATAAGACCAGGAGCAAATATAATTGGATTTTTCCAAAAAGAATGTAACTTGAACCCAAGATCTCAACACAAAATTAAAGCCCCTAACCACTGAAATAAATATTTAATTATGATAAAATCTAACAAATCAGATATTCAAATTTTGGGGCATTACAACTCTCCCCCTAAAAGAAATTTTGACCTTGAAATTTACCTAGTTCAAACAGATGCGGATATTATTGTCGAATTGAGTCCTCAGGTTCCCAAGTGGCTTCTTCGATGCCATAATTCCACCATAGAACCTTAACCAAAGGAATGATCTTCCTTCTTAAGACCTTAATGTCTCGATCCATAACCTGAACCGACTCCTCGAATGTCAAATCTGGCCTCACCTTAATCTCCTCAACAAATACAATGTGAGACGAGTCAGACCAATATCGCCTCAACATGGGCACGTTGAACACATTATGTATATGGTCCAACTCTGGAGGTAGCTCTAACTGATAGGCAATCAGTCCCACACGTTTTAGAATCTAATATGATCCAATAAACTTAGGGCTCAACTTGCCATTACGTTCAAACCGAATAACCATCTTCCATGGAAATACCTTAAGAAAGACTTAATCACCCACAGAATACTCGATATCTTAGTCACCCATAGAATACTTGATATCTCTCCTCTTAAGTTCCGAATAAGACTTCTGTCTATTAGAAGCTGTCTTCAGACGATCTTGAATCAATCTAACTTCGTCATTAGTCTAAAAAACCAACTTAGGACCCAAAACCCGTCTCTTACCCAACTCAGTCCAACACAAAGAGTTACGACACTTATGACCATACAAAGTCTCGTATGCTCCCATCTGAATACTGGATTGGAAATTATTTTTATAAGAAACTCAACTAGTGATAGAAACTTCTCCCAACCATCTCAGAATTCGATCTCACAACTCCATAACATATCCTCTAGTATCTAAATCACCCTCTTAGATTGTCTATCTGTCTGAGGATGAAATGCAATATTGAAGTTTAATCGAGTACCCAGAGCCTCATTAAGTTTCTTTCAGAACCGAGAACTGAAATGAGGATCTCTATTAGAAACAATCGAAACCAAAACTCTATGAAGTCTAATGATCTAAAAAACATACAACTTAGCCAGTTTTTGAAGGAAATAATCTGTCATGACAGGAATAAAATGAGCAGACTTGGTCAAACGATCCACGATGACCTAAATAGAATCCTTCTTAGTGGCTGTTAAGGGTAACCCACTAACGAAGTTCATAGTCACCCGTTCCCATTTCTATAGGAGAATCTTAATGAGTTGAAGCAAACATAAAGGTAGTTGGTGTTTAGCCTTAACTTGCTGGCACGTTGGACAACGAGAGATGAAATACATTACTTTTCATTTCAAACTAGGCCACTAGTATAACTTTTAGAGATCTCAATACATCTTATTCCTTTCGAGATGCATATCATAAGGGCTATTATGCGCTTTCCTCATAATAGATTGCCTCAAATTAGAACCAGTAAGCACACAAACCCAGCCTCGAAAACACAAAACCTCATAATTGTTTAACCCAAAATCAGAAGTACTACCTTCCTCAACTTGATGAAACCTCAGAACCAAAGAGTCATCCCCAACTATTTAACCCAAATCTGATCAATCCAAGTTGACTTAACTTATAGCTCGGCTATCAGACTTCTATCATCGAATAGACATAGACGAGCAAACATCGCACTCAAATCAGACATTGCTCTACGACTAAGAGCATCAGCCACCACATTGGCCTTACTGGGATGATACTCAACAATGCAGTTGTAGTCCTTAAGCAACTCTATCTATCTAGCTTAAGGTTCGACTCCGTCTGAGTAATGAGATAATTGAGGCTCTTGTGATCAGTGTAAATGATACACCTCTCATCATATAAATAATGCCTCTAGATTTTTAATGTGAAAACAACCGCAGCAAACTTTAGATCGTGTGTGGGATAGTTGCCTTTGTGTGACTTAAGCTGTCTTGATGCATAATCCATTACCTTAACGTCTTACATTAGAACACAACCTAATCCAACATGAGGCGCATCACTGTAAACTACAAATTCTTTTCCAGATTTAGGCTACATCAGTATAGGAGCCTAATTCAAAACAGATTTGAGCTTTTTAAAGCTAGATTGCAGCTCATCAGTCTACATAAATTATGCATTCTTATGCAACAACTTAGTTAGATGAGATACGATAAGCGAGAACCCTTCAACAAATCTTAGGTAATAATCTATTAACCCAAGGAAGCTGCGAGTCTCAGACACATTCCTCGGTTGTTTCCACTTAAGCATAGCCTCTATTTTTTTAAGACCGACTCGGATCCTTTCAGTAGATACCACGTGCCCTAGAAAAGCAACCTCTTTTAGCCAGAACTAACATTTGCTCAACTTAGCGTATAGCTTTTTCTCACAGAGTATCTGAAAAACTACTCTAAGATACTCATCACAATCATCCTCAGTCTTAGAGTATACTAGAATGTCATTGATAAAGCCCATAGTGGACTGATCCAAATATGATTGGAAAATTCGATTCATAAGGTTCATGAATGCAGCCGAAGCATTCGTCAAATCGAAAGGCATGACTAGGAACTTGTAGTGCCCATATAAAGTCCTAAACGCGATATTATTAAAATCAACCTTTTTAACCTTAAGCTGATGATACCCAAAACGGAGATCAATTTAGAAAAATACAGAGGCCCCACGAAAATGATCAACTAAATCGTCAATCCTCGATAGTGGGTACTTATTATTTACTATCACTTTATTTAGCAAATAGTAATCTACACACATCCTCATTGTACCATCCTTTTTCTTTACAAACAGAACTAGCGTTCCCCACAAAGAGACACTAGGTTGAATGAACCCTCGATTGAGAAGTTTTTGAATTTGAGCTTTCAGTTCTATAAGCTCCTTCGGTGCCATGCGATAGGGAGCTATGAGCACTGGAGCTGTATCTAGTAGAATCTTGATACCAAACTTGACCTCCGTATCTGGAGGCAACCCAGACAATTTTACGAGAAAAACATTTGGAAATTCCATAAAAGTTCGAATATCCCCAATGAATGAACCCGTGGAAGTTGAATCGTACACAAAAGCCAGAATAGCCTCACACCTTTTTTGAACTAACTTCTCGGCCTTAAGAGTGGAGATCTCATTAGATAGGTAATCTTGAATCTCACCAATCATAACAACCTTCAAACCATCCTCAGATATCAAAATCACCCTTTTAGTAGCACAATCCAAGTTGACTTGATGCTTCATGAGCCAGTCCATCCCTAGAATTAGATCAAATTCTCTGAATGGCAGTTCCACTAGATTAGCCAAAAATACAACCCCTTGTATCTCAAGTGGAACTCTCTTATAAATCCTATCAACTCAAACTGACTGACCTAGCGGATTGATCACAAAAACCTCACTAGAAGTGTTATCAACAATAATACTCAAGTTCAAAAAAATAGTGCTAGCTATATAGGAGTGTGTTGAACATATATTTATCAATGTAAAATATCGTAAAGAATTAATGAAAAACATATGAACGATAACATTTGCGGCGTCTTTCTCTTCACGGTGCCTAGCTGCATAAACCAAAATAGGTTGTCTAGCCTTTACCTGATTTGCACATTTTCTGGTGCTCTTTGACCTCGACCTAAACCACTATCACCTCTGGCCTACCCACGGCCCCTAGGTGGCTATTGAATTGTTCTTTCAGGTTGAACTAAACCCTGATCTGGAGCTTGCACTTGAGTAGAGTGAAGTGGATAATCTCTGATATGGTGCTTCATTGACCCACATCGCAAGCAAACTCCCAACCTCTTCCAACATTTGCTCGGATGGCATCTACTACAATTTCTACATGTCTGGCCCACAATAGGAGCAACATGTGCCTTAACCTTCAGAGGCCATCAAATCTGACCCGTTTCTTAGACTGCTGAATAGAGTTAGAAGGCTCCAAATCCCTCTTAGTCTTACCTTTCTATCTGTCTCTTTTTTTGTGCTCAGCGCGCTTAACCTCCTCAGAAATCTTTGCCTTATCCACCAAGACGACAAAAACTCACTCCCTTTACAGAGCTATCAGAACCTTGAGGTTATACTTCAACCCTTCATCGAAATGGATACACTTGTCGTAGTCAGACAACACCGGCACACGAGTATATCTACTCAGTCTTAAAATCTCAGCCTCATACTCGGCCACAGTCCTATCCCCCTGAGTAAGGCCCATAAAATTGGGTTTATGAGCCTCTATATAACTCACCTCTACATACTTGCTCTAAAAAGTGTTCTTAAATTACTTCCAAGAAATTTTATTAGGCCCATAAGCTTCATCGCGAAGTAGAGTCACTACACCCTTCAATTTCTACTCAGTGGTGTAGTTGATATCATTCATGATCCTCTCTGTGGCCTCCAACCAATATTTGGCCACAGTCGGGGTGACTCCAGTGACGCTTCTAAACAATTTAGCACCATTGGACCGAAGTCGTTCAATTACCAGCCCACGACTCCCAAATACAGTATAAGACCTAGCAACCCTCTCCAAAACCTTCAACATGGCTCGGGACAATGCGTCGTCCCTAGCCATTTGACTTGTATACAAATTAGGCATAGTTCCCATCAAAGATGGCTCAGCTTGAGCCTCCCTTGGTATTCGTTACGCCACGGGTACCACTTCCACGTGCACTCATTAGGCAAATTATTAACAAATATTTTATGCTCAGAAAGTTATCAGAAGAATTTATGAAATTTGTGAGTTTCAGAAGAATTTACGAAAGTTATTAGAAAGTTCTAATCATTTCAGAGGGTTACCTGAACTAATGGACAACAGAAATCAATTAGACAAATATATATATTAGAAGCTGAACATATCAGAGCCATACAGATGTAGTAATATAATCTTACTCCTATCCGCTACACACCAACTCCGACCATCCCAACACACCATAAAATGTATGAAACACTTATTCAACTCTACACACCTCTTAGTGTCGGTATGACACTTTTCAGAATATTTGCAGTTTAGCTGCCAAATCATTAGGCAAATTATTGCAGTGTATAGAAATAGATGTGTTTGTGCCACCAGTTACGACAGGTAATTAAACTGCCTATGCTACTTCCAATACATAATCCCACCTCAAAGGCGCATACAAAAATAATAGATGCCAAAAGTGTACATGTCATAGACACTTAATATCAGACTCAAGTCATACTTATCACATATCATATCATACATAACACTTTTCAGACCATACATATCACATTACGAGTTGTACTTATCGTATATCATATCAAACATGCATTCATTTATCTTATTGTACAATATCAAAATGTGTCTAATTCATGTTTTATAGATTAATTGATCACATAATGACCTTACGGAAGGCCTACGTTCAATCCAAATGATGTTTACAGTCATAGAAAAAAAATTAAAATTTTAGGCCCACACGCCCATGTGGTCCATACGACCTCATACACGCTCCGTAGCTCACACAACCCAATTGGCATAGACCGTATGATGCAATAATTTCACACACAAGTTGCCACATGACCTTTCAAGTGGTCGTATGTTACACACGGCCTACCACACGCCCATGTGGTGTTGGCAATACAGATTTTTTACTTTCGCCGTTTGTTGATTTTTGGGTTTTTCATTACACACATGAAACGATTTTGGTACGAAGTAACCATGATATATCCAATACCTAAAATCTACAGTTAATTGTCCCAAATCAATCCTAGTTCCTCAATTTTACCAAAATAATCCAATCGACTATGTTGTAGGCCAATTTTGGCCCGTTTACAAAATACCCAGGCCCATTAAACCATTTAACCCATCCTCAAACCCAAAACCTAAAATTAACCTAGCCTAACATCCAAGCCCAATCCCAAAACCCTAGACTCCCACTTGCCTCTTCCCACTCTCCCATGCTGTCTGCCACCAGACCATTCCCATTCTCCCATGCTGTCTGCCACCAGCACCATTCCCATTCTCCCATGCTGTCTGCCACCAACACCATCACACACTCCCACCGCTCTGCAAAGACAGAGGAAGAAAGCAAACATGCAACAATAGTAAAAATAGTAAAAAATAGTTTGTAAATAAGGCTATAAAAGCCGAATGAAAAAGATGGTAAAAGGAGGACTCTTATTATTTTTTTTCTTTCATTTTTGCAGAGAGAAATGAGCACAAAACAAGAAAGTGAAACATTCAATCTCAGATTCAATATAGTGATTCAATCAGCGTTTAAATACGTAAATAGCATTCAAGCATAAAAAAATACCAAGATCAAAGGATTGAAAGCTTAAAAAAAAAAACCTAAGGTGATTTCTTTTTCTTTCTATTTTAAATTGGTTTTAAGTTTTTTAACCTATATATATATATTCAAACTTAAAAAAAATATACAAAAGATATACAAAAAATATACAATTTTTTTTTTTTTTTTTTTCATGGTGGTGCCGCGGGCTTGCATGAGCCTCCGGTGGTCGTCCGTGATCGCCCCTGGCCGATTCCCTCCCTCTCTCTCCTCTCTCTTCCCTCTCTTCTTTTTTTTCTTTCCTCTCCCCAAATGATTTTTTGGTTATTTTAGGCCTTATATAGCCTCCAAACGACGTCGTTTTGGAGGCTACACTTAAGCCCCAAAACGACGTCGTTTTGCCATGTCCCACCCATCCGACCCGACCCGCTAGGAGGATCCGCGTGTTTTGTTTGAATGGGTTATTTATGCGCTGTCCTTCCGCTTTTCAAGGTTTTACAATTAAGTCATTTTTTTATTTTCAATTTGGCCCCATAATTTTTCGCTTTTCGATTTAGTCCCCGCTAATGTGCTGCATTTTAATGGGAGGGACTAATTATCGCTTTCGTCCCCTTTGTTTTATGCGCTCAAATAAGCCCTTTTTCTTTATTTCCTTTCACATTTGCCCCGAACTTTGTTATTAGTTCAATTTTAGTCCTTTTTATTTGTTTTGTTTCTTTATTAAATATTACATTTTTGCATTTCAATATTATTATTATTATTATTATTATTATTATTGAAATACATTAGTGTATATCTTCATGTATGTATATATATATGTAGTAATGTTTCTATTACTTTATTTTAATATTTTTATTATAATGGTTTTGTGTTTCAATATTATTATTATTATTATTATTATTATTATTATTATTATTATTATTATTATTATTATTATTATTATATATCCTTGTTAGATGTATACATATGTATATTACTGTTTTTAATACCTTTATTTTAATATCATTTTATTATATTTACCTTTTGGTATTGTATTACATGGTTATTATTATTATATTTATTAGTGTATGCCGCTTACCCCGTATATATTTTTAGTACGTATTAATAGTCAATTTTTAATATATATTATATGAATAATTCATATATAATATTATGTATATATTTTAATATTATCGTTATATATACTATATGATTTCTAATACTATTATTTATATATATATATATTTTCTTAGTACCACATTATGTATATATCATGTATATATTTATTTTACCCATATTGTATTTATTATTAATTTTAATACATTTATTTTATAGTCCGTATGCATATACCTTTCTTATTTGTATTATTTGTGTATGTTGCATTATTGATTTTGTATTTATTATTTTCCTATTGCTACTTATTATATTATTATTTGGTGTATATATATCTTTTACTATTATTAGTATAAATGTATTTTCCTTGTCCATAGTATTCTAATATCATTGTATATGTTGAATTATACTATGTGTATTTGTATCTAGTACGTATATATTTAGTAATATTGCATATATATGTCTATTAGGCATTATATTTTCATACATCATGTATATATATCATATATTATATTTTTGCATATTATCTTATGTATATATTACCTTATATTATTATTACTAAATGTACTTTATATTTGTTTATGTTTGGTTTTATTTATCTTTTAAATATTATTATTGTTTTGCTACTGCTCTAGTATTATGTTAATATTTTCATTTGAAAATGTCATTGTTTGCATATTTGATTTATTTCAAATTCTTATTTCATGAATAATTTTTATGTTTTAATTACTAGTTGAGGCAATACACGGTTTAACGTTAAGTCGTAAATTTCATCGCTATGTTGGATGGAATTCGCGGCTCGTGTTAAACGGTATATCCTTCTTAAAAATCAAAATTGAAAGTTCTCGTCTTTTAAATTGGATCACGATTGGAATTTAAATTGAACTAGCATTTTGAAAATTAAGACAACACATGTTTAAAAGATACCAATTTTGGGCGCCACGAGGGTGCTCATACCTTCCTCGCAGAATCGACTTCGAACCCTACTTTTTCTCTGATTTAACGTAGACCTAAACTCGTCCTTCTTTTTAAAGAAAATAAATTTATTAGGTGTCCGATCATACCTATAAAAAAGATCGGTGGCGACTCCCATCTTTTTTTTTTTTTTCAGTTTATGTAAAAAAAAAAAATCAAACTTCAGTTTTAAAGTTCTCAATAAATTGCCACAATTAGCGACCCCAAACCAAAATTTTTTTTACGTCGCGACAGACTACAATGCAACATAGGCAATTCTAACATGAAAATTGAACTCTTAGGCGTTCAAAAACTTACCCAAAAATCTGTAACAGCTTCCTAACACAACTAAGTTGCAGAAGGAGAATACCGAGTTCCTTGATTATCACCTAAACACAAAAGATCTCCCAAAATTAATCCATCGCTTTAAGAAGATAGGAAAATAACAATCCATAAACTTAACAAAAATCAACGAAACCACTTACTCTCAAATACCCAAACTTAAATTCGCAAGAAATCAAGAATTGAAGCACCACCAATCCGCAAGAAAATATCAAAATCAAAGGAATAAAGCCTAAAAGACGACTGAAACAGTGGCAAAGATCAAAGAAAGAGATGTTCCTTAATCGTCGATTGGTATTGACCAATCGTATCGATCATCGAATAATCGCTTGTAACTCACTGGTAGAATTATTTTTTTTTAAAAAAAATTAACATCCCTTTGACTTAAATAAATATTTTTGAATAGTTTAGTGACTTAAATGAATACTTTTGAATATTTTAATTACCATATTGTAATTTTTTTAGTTAAGTGACCAAAACAAAAACTTACTCATAATTTAGTGACTAATGATATAATTTACCCAATTAATAAATAAACCCAAAGTTTGAAAACAATTTCTTAATTGTTAAGATAAAGTTAAATGATACATTTTTTACATATTAAAAACAAGGGTTCAAAGCTATATGTTGGCATAAAAAACCAAAGTTTAAACTTGGTGCATTTCTCTAGGGATGACAATAAAGTAGGGTGGGGAAAATGTTGTTAAATTCACAACTACATCATAGTTGGCACATTTTGCTTCACCAACCACCTTGCTCCATTATGGATGTATAATCTTGAAAACCATTATCGCCTCTATGGATGTTAGACGCATCCACACCTAACCTGCCCTATCCCATCCCATCCCTCTCGCTCTGCTTCAATTTAATTTTTGCTACTTATATTTGAAATTTTCAATCTTTTTAAAAGTAAGTAAATATTTAAACATAATTATTCATAAAATTTAAACATAAGACATATAATTTTTTTCTATAACATACTATTACATTTTTCCTCTTTCAATAATTATATATAGGCAAATATAAAATGGTAATTTCATGTAATGAAGTGAATGGGGCAAGGCAAGTAATTATCATAACTGCTCCATACCTACTATCCAAAAAACAATCCACTCCACTCCGCCACCCACATGCACTTTTCAAAAGAAAACATCCATTTTATTTGGAGCAGATTGATTTGGGATCCAACGAGTGATTCGGGTTTTGCCATCCTTAAGTTCTCCCACCAAATTTTTTATTTATATATATATATATAAATATATAAGAGTTTTGAAAATAAGGGTAAAGTATAGAAATGGTCACTAAAATATTAACTGTATTCTATTTTGGTTACTGAACTTTTAATTTTTCTATTTTGGTCACTAAACTATTCAAAATTCAAATTTTTTGATTATCGATCGTTAACAACCATTTGAAAATTGACAAAATGCTAAAGTGGGCTTTTTTTATTAGTCCAATAATAAATTTATCCATATAATATTTATACATTATATCAATTTGATTCTAAAAATTACATAAAAATATAAAAATTCTTAAAAGTTAAATTAATATTTCACTAAAATTATAAAGTTTTTGCATGAGCCAATATTTCATTAAATTTTTCTGAAAATACTATTTGTATTTAATTTCTCAATTTTTTTAAAGTTTTAATTTCTCAATCATTAATAATACTTTCTTTGCTTTTTTAACATATCCATCACCGCCAAAATTTTTTTATTTAAATGGATGAATAAAATTGAAACTGAAACTGAAAATGAAAACAAATTTATTTGAAAATTTGATTTAAATCACTTGATTTAACCAAACATTGAAAATTTCAAATATAGAACATTTTTCTTCAACAAACTAATGAATGGAAACTAAAAATTTGTTTCAGTTTCAATCTCAATTAAAAGAAATGAAAAATCTCTATCCCCAAAATTGATGAACACAAGCAAACCTCAGTTCTAGTTTTTGCTTACCAATCAAAAACTCACAATCCTAAATCAAAAGCACCGAAAATAGAAAGCAAACACTTCACAAATTTCAAACCACTTGATTTAACCAAAATAAAAAGAAACCCATAATCAATCCTTCCATCAAAACTCATTTACTATTTCGTCAATCAAGCCCTTTATAATAACCCGTTCAGCGTTGGTATTAGAAGAGACAAAAAGACTAGGTGGCATGTTGGTTCGAAGTACTGTTAATTGGTTATTATTATTATTTATTTTGGGCTTGAAAAACTTATCTCCACCTTGGTTGGAAGAAGCCATTGGTGCTAACACTGGTATTTCAAGATTTTAGATTTGAAACATTATTGACGACATGATTGGAAGAACCCACTAGTGCTTGACACAAGTAATGGTGGCTTTTAGAGATAGAAGAATGTTGGAAAAATTATAAGTTTTTGAAAACTTTGAGGCATATTCTCAATTGGTAAAGGTGAAGAGTTCAATAATAAAATTATGGTTTTATATTCTACTCTATGAGACCTTTATAAAGGTATATTATATGCTCAAAATAGTTGAGTGATGAATGAGAAATTGATACTCAAAGTAAACTACTTGTGAATATTTGTTGAGGAAAAGAAAAAAGTTTAGATCCCACATTGGTTAAATACCAAGTGTGGGAATGTGTCTATATTTGAGAATCCACTTGAAAAGTTATTGAATGATTAAGTTTGTAACATTGCATCACACTCAGGGGCAAAAGAGTGCAAATCCAAACCCATTGGGGTTGGGGCGCACCCGCACGACGTGGGCGATGCAAAATGTTTGAACCGATTGGGCAGAAAATGGGCCTGCGGTTATTTTAGCCAAACACGAAATTTTGATTTGATTTGATTTTAATAAAATTGATTTAATTGTTCATTTAATGTAGATTTTGTATCCTTATTGATGGATATTTCTAAAATTCTTCTATATTGAATGCCTATAAAAGTCTAGGAATTCTTCAGAACTTTTTTAGACAATCACACACTCTCACACCGAGTTTATTTTGCTCTCCAAAATTCTTCTATTTCTCTCTCCATATTTTCCAACGTTTCGATGATAAAAAAAGGCAATGTTTGTTCGTTGATCATTGCAGAGGTGCTACTGCTTCGATCATTGTGTTGTTGTATCCTAGGAGACTGTTGATCAACGTTTCTCCAAGTATCTTAGGAACGGCCAAATTTGTCTTAAGGAAATTGTGTAAAACAAGCCTCAACATCTAGTAAAACTCGATTCTTCTTTTCGATTTCTAGTTTTCGTTATGTTATTTATTGGTTTTTCACTATTGTTGTATTTTAGGAGACAATCGACCAACGTTTCTCCAAGTACCTTAGGAGTGGTCAAATTTTTCTTAAAGAAACTGTGTAAAACAAGCCTCAACATTTAGTAAAACTCGATTTTTCTTTTCGATTTCTGGTTTTCGTTATATTATTTATTGGTTTTTCGTATCTGATAAGTTAAATATAATTTATTTTATTTTATTTTATTTTATATAGCAATATTTATTTATTTTTATTTAAATATTTATTTGCTAACCTGTAGTGTCCAACAAAGAAAAGATAACTTTGTTTGTTTCAAGAAAAGACACCAGTGAAAACATACAAAATGTTTTTTACCTACTAGAAGGGAGACCTTTATGACATTTTATTTTTATTTTACCATTTTTATATTTTATATATTCTTTTAAAAATTTAATAATATATATTTGAATTTTAAATACTTTTTTTAATTTTTAAATAACTTTCTATAAGTTTCTATATATTTTAAAATTTTTAATAAATTTAAATAATTGATGATGTGGAGTGCATGTGGACTACCACGTCAACAAAGTTAACATCTTTTAACTTTTCTATCTATTTTAAGGTGCTTTAACAAATAACTTTAGTTCAAGTGCTAAAATAGACAAAAAAATTGTCATTTTGTAAATGTTGAGGACTAAATTTATTGAATTTTTTAAAATTTGAACTAAAATGACAAATTTTGTAAATATTGAAGGCTAATTTTGTTGAATATTTTATATTTAGGACCAAATTGATAGAGTTGTAAACATTAAAGAGCTAAATTTATTATTAGACTAAAAAAATTCCACGTCAGCACTTCCATTAATATTCAAACGATTGCTAACGTTTGATGATGAAAATATTTGATTTCGTATATTTAGTGACCAAAATGGAAAAAAATAAAGGTCTGGTAACCAAAATAGAATGCAGAGAATACTTTAATTCCAATTCTTGTACTTTAACCCACTCTTCTATGAATGTATAATCTTGAAAACCATTGTCACTTTCATGAATGTGGAATGCATCCACACTTATCCATCCTACCCCATCTTGCTTCGCTTCAATTTAACTTTTGTTACTTATTTTTAAAAATTTCAATCTTTTTAAATGCATGTAAATATTTAAACATAATTGTTTAGAGAAAATTTTGGTAAAAATATCATGGAACCCCTTATACTAAGTGTTAGATTGCATTTTGCCCCCTCCACTCAAAATGTGAGCAAATTAATCCCTATACATTAGATTAAAAAGCAAACTAACCAATCTTACAATTATCATAATCACTCCAAATCCATGTTCTAAAAGAAAATCTATACTACACCATTTATATCCATTTTTCAAAAGAAAATAAAATTGAATTCGTTTGAAGCGAATCGAATTAGAATTCAACAAAAAAAAAAAAAACAACGGGGGGTTTAGTAATAAAAAGTTTCCCCACCCAATTTGCTATTTATAAGAGAAAATTTTAATTTTTAAATCACGAGGGTTCACCTCTCATTCACATTAAAAGTACAAAAGCAGCCAACAAACTTTGAGTGGTTTTGTTTTAAAACCCATAGATTTGCCGACAATAATCATGCTATTTGGTAAGGAAATAAGTTTTATTTTTGAAGAATTTGCATTAAGAAGGCTGACCTACCATTACCATATAATTATATGATTAATTATGGCCTCTTCTTCATCTCCTTCCATTGGTCTACCAAATTAATAGAAACTGGTAATTAATATTTTTCAACCTTATAACTATTCTCATGAAAATTTGTAATAAATGTTCCAACATAATTCTTTAAGATCATTATGTAAAGTCATCATATTTTCAATTAATATGTTAAAAATATCAAAAAAATTATCGACAAATAAATAAAACACGTGAAGGTTTTTCACAGAAAGGACTTACCTAGGCGAATAGACCAAATGTCAGAAAATTGGATCAACCTCTGTATTGATGGTGCAATTCAGGTGGATTCTGGAAAGACTGCAGCGGGAGGAGTCATGTGAAATGGAGACGAGGAGTAGATTATGGGATATAACTGGTTTTTGGCCATATGTTTCATCTTTGATGCTGAACTGTGTATATTCTTGATGGTTTGGTTTTTATAAAATAGGCGATATGTTTGGAATAATGATTTAAACGGATAGCTTGGAGGCAATCAAGGCCATTTAAGAATCTTCTTTAAAGACTTCGAGCTCTGCCCTTATTAGACATATTCATCATCTTTTGGCGAATATAGGCTATGGGATATGCAACAGATTCCTAGGGACTACAATAAATTGTTGACTGCATACCTAAAATGGCCTTTGATATAAACCAGAGTCTGAAGGTGTTTGAAAAGATTCCAAGAGAAGTGCTAGCTATTTCCCCTGTTGTTCAAGCAAAAGATAATCTTCTGATAATTCTTTTGTAATTAGTTTTTTTCCAGCTTGTTTCATTTTACCCAAAAAAAAATAATGGGTAAACTAATTATGGGTAGGTTTTTATTTTGGTCATTTAATTAAAAAAAAATTACAATTTGGTCATTAAATTATTTAAAAAATTTTATTTAAGTCATTGAACCATTCAAAAAAAAATTATTTTAGTCATTGGACTGTTAAATTTTTTAAAAAAGTTCCGGTAACGAGCTGCAAGTGACGGGTGAACCAGTACCCATCGAAACTTTTAAATGATCTAGTGACCAAATTATAACATTTTTAATTAAGTGAGCATAACGAAAACTTATCAATAATTTAATTACTAACGGTGTTATTTATCCTAATAATCATCCATAATATTTTAATAAAACTCAACTTGTAATTAACAAATTTCTTAATTAGTAATTAAATTGAATATAAATGCAAAGTTTATAGCACCAAACATTTTAATTATGCATGAATTGCATTTCATTCCTCTAAATTGTTTTCCTATCTCTCTCTTTCTTATTTTAATATAAGTTGCTCTACAACTATCATTGTAAATGATGAAATTGAAAACCACCATTTGGACTACCCACAGTTTCATGAAGTTGGTGGAAAGATTACAAAAGAGCTTAATTGATTATTAATGGTAATAGTATACATGCAACTTGCTTACGTGTTGTGGAATTGGCATTGCATCGGCCATGCATGCACGTCATAATTTAGCTTACCTACCAGCAAAATTGAAAGAGAAAACGAGACTACTAATTGATTATATTATTTGCAGTCGATCCCATTGGAAGGAAGGAGGAAAAAGAAGAATGATTACATCAGCAAATCTTTTCATATTCCCCCAAAACGAAAATCCCTTCCCACCCATTCTTTGTACAATATTTTCAACCTTCATGCTTTAATTTGATATTAAAAACTTAGCAGCATTCATTATCATTAATTGTATTCTATCCACTTCCTGAAATGTGGATTTTCTTTTTCATTATTGATTTTGCATTACATCATATCCAATCATCACATCACTTCAGGAACTTTCCAGCCTTCTTCACTATTATTACACTTCTCTAAGTTTGGAATATTTCTCTATATTACAATGTTCATTTGCTAGTTAAAAGAATACGAATAAAATTATTAAATTTGAAAAATACGACACTTGGCATATTTTTCAATTTTACAAATGTTAATCTTTTATGTATTATATTATTTATATCATATAAAAATTAAATTTATAATACTATAATATAAATATTAAAATTTATATAAGTTGTTTATGCTTAAAAATTAATAAAATAAATACAAAAATAAGAAAATACTAGATAAAAATAGCATGTATTACAAAAAAAATACGGACAAGTTTAAATAGGCTTGAGTTAATAATTTACAAATATAGGTAGACTATGACAAAATGACAAAATTCGAGGCATTTTCTTTTTGTGTCGACCAAACTTAAGCAACTACATATGTTGTTACTATCATATATTTATCCATCTTGTCTAAATCTAGCCTGACTTGGTTCAAACTTAGCTCAACCTAACTCATAGACATCTCTAAAGCTTATATATCTTTTTTTTCCTACATTACCAATCAGAACAAAATATTGGGATAGATTCATCGTGAAATCCCTAGCTTGCAAAATTGTGGATTCTCTTAGACCCTTGCCCTTAGAGGGGCATCCCTTCAACATGATTTAGGTTGGCCTATCTCTTAAACCCGCTTCTAAGTCTTCACACCTTCGTATTTTAGTTACAAAGAGGATAAGGAATGTGGAGGCTAATAAAATTGAAGAATTAACTACAAGTCCCTTTTTCATTTTGATGGGGATTTTTCCTTTAAGGATGCAATTTTAAATAAGAGATGCAAAGTTAAGCTCACTTGGGAAGAGGTTTTAGGTAAAAATGAGGGTATTGTCCATATTTTGGAGGATTTATAATAAGGGAATTCTACTTGAATTAAGCTACATATTTCTAAAGAGGAACATGAAGAGAATTATGATCCTTGAAAGAAGATTGTGATAGTCAAAGCACTTAGTAAATCTATTAGGTATAGCTTTCTCCTTAATGAAATGAAGCAAATATGGAAGGTTACAGAGAATTCTCCTTGGTGGGCCTTGGTAATGCCTTTTCTTGGTTAAGGTAATTATTTTGGATGATTATTTTCATATCTTGGTAAAAGATCTTTGGATAGTTTAGGGTATTACTTAATTGTTTGATGGTGGAAACTATTGTTTAGATCAACATAAGAGTTTATTACCATTACTACATGTTAGTCCTAGTTATAACTGTTAGCTTCAATGTTAATGACAACTTAAGGAAAAGTTACAGCTCATTTATGAAGTCTTTTTTAGCAAGAATTAAAGCTAAGCAAGGATGAAGACCAAACATTCAATACAATCGAAGTTTTCATAAACAAAAGAGCTGATCTTCAAAGAAGTTTGATTGCTAAAAGATCTATGCTTGTATGCTAATTATTTGAAGAGCTTTTTTAATGGCTATTTTAGGGAAATAAGTGATTGTAAACGATTGTATTCCAACAAGCCTTTTAACTCATATATTGCATGGCTTGTTTAGATTAATTGTATGAATGAGATAGCACAATACTTGTTCATTTAGGAATTGTTTTTAAGTGCAAATTTTGTAAGTAAACTTGATTGAGTTAATCAATCTACATATAAGCTTTCAAGGGAAAGACTTAGAGGGAGAGTGATTTAGATCAAAGTATAAGAGTGAGGATGCGACTTATGTATAAGTTGAACATAAATCATTGTTTGTACTCAGTATTGATAGAAAATTACTCTTTGTGCACGGCCCCATAGTCGTAGGAAGTTTTTGAACTGTGTGAGCAATTTTCTATTGTCCATCTCTATTTTTCTAATAGTAGTCACTTTTTCCATTTGCAACTGAATGAAAAGCTAATAAGCAAAAATCAAAAACTTTTATTGCGGTGTGGGTTAGGCTCTCTAGGTTTTTAATGGAGTTTTTCAATACAGAGAAACTTGTTGCAATAGGTAATTTATTGGGTAGAAATGTTAAAGTTGACAAGACTATGACACAGTGATCATAAGGAAAGTTTGCATGTATATGCATGGAATTTGATTTGGATAGGCTATTAGTCGGAGGGTTAATGATTTGTCTTATTCAGAAAAAAAAGTGAATTCGAAGAGTTTGATGAGATATGCTTCAAATATGGTCTTTATGGACACAAAAAAGAAGTGTTCGACTAGGACTCCAATAGCATGTATGCTTGAGGAAATGGAGGTTATTGGGAGGAACGGAGAAAATGGTATATGAGATGAGGGAAAACAAGAGCAGACACCTTCATTTTAACCTTGGATGGTAGTTCAAAAAAAGACTAGAATAAATGGGAATATAAAGGAAAACAGAGGCAAAACCCAAACATTGAACGGTAGTAGCACAAGGTTTTCAGTTTTAGAGAGGGCATGTATAAAGAGTTATCAAAACAATTCCCTATAACACCCCTAGCCTGACCTGATCGTTGGGTTCGAGCTATAGGATGTCACATTCGTTGCAAGAGAAGCTACAGTTGATTTTAATCCGATATAACCATTCCAACATGCTAACAAGTATAAAACAAATTCATGAGGTGTTGTACAATCATTTAGGGGTCTTATACGAGCTTATGAAAGCTTTTTTTACTAACTTGAGGTCGATTAAGGACTTCATCAGTGAATTAATGTTGTGACATCATGACTACCACGTCCCGACTTCATCAATCAGTGAGTGTCTTTGCGACTTTAGAAAACTCAACGTCGCGACACCACTCATTGTAGATCTAAGTTGTGACGTTGGGGACTTGTCGTCGACGTTACCCCTATTTTTGCAAAGATCACATTGGTACACAGTTCATGCTTCCTACTAAACACATCTTAATACACGTATGCATATACCAATTTAAAAAATGCATCATATCATGCCAAAATATACCAATTAATATTATAATAATTTTGAAATTAAGTGCTCTAATGGCACAAAACACATTATCATAGTCTAGGCATATTCAAGTTATTTACCAAATTTTACATACCAAGTTACTTCATTTTAGCAAGTTTTAACATATATGGTTTATGCAAGCTTGAAATCATGAATCCAAATGGCATCACACATGTTCAAAACTAAGCATAAACTAGGCCATATATCAAGCTTAACATGCAAACTTCACCTTAGCCACAAATACAACATGACATTCACAAGTAGAGATGAACATTTCCATAATAAAGAACCTATATACATGCCACAATATTAGGACTCAAAATGAACATAATTCTACCATTTTGAAGATAGTGTGATGTCTACAATGATTCAGCTATGTGAGTTTTGCAATCTAGGGATCTACAAGTAGGAGAAACAATGATAGGTAAGCATTCAGTGCTTAGTAAGTTCAAATGGAAACTACGAAACTTACCTTGCTCATAGGTAAGCATGTAATTTACCAAAGTTATACATACATTTAGCTAGCACATGGCGCTAAATGTCACAACAAAGTGAACATAAGAATCATAAGCATCCATATGCATTAAACATTATAAGGATAACTCAAACATTACCAAATTTGCACCATTTTACATAAGGTCATCACCTTTTGATACACTTCCATTAAGTTACTAATTCATGCCATTTTCATTTTAGTCACATAATTATCTAATATATCAAATCCGGTTCATTTCCATTTTTCGTTTCAAGTTCAATTTCAATGTTTCGCCCAATGGAACTTCAATAAAACGAACTCGAATATGCGGGTGAACTACACCACACCAAGATAGCTCGTATGAATGTAAACTACACCACACCAAGGCACCCAAGTGCAAGGCCCATAGGTATCAAATGTTTAAGCATATAAAAATGCATCCCTTCACCATACCAAGGTTTCTGTAGAGACAAAAAATACTTGATGATCCACAATTGATGTTGGATCCTGAAATAACTTGTCATAATCTCCATATCATCAACTATCCTATACATAAGCATGCATATTACCTTATTGGCATGCTAGTTGTGTCCTAGTCATTTACTAATTTCACATGGGCATTAATTATTCATAAACCTATACATAATCTGTAATAGTCACAAATCAATTTCTGAACTTGTCGATTGAATCTAAACATTGAATCTTTACCATTTGTCTAGTTATAAACATCAGGCATAACATCAATCACTTATCTCATTTCATTTCGAATTTAATCTCATTTACTAGCCATGTATGCCAATTTTCCACTAACATTTCAAATTATGTTCCAACATAGATAAAATAGAAATAACACAAGCTCAAGGTTAGAGTGCTCAAGGTTAAAGAATTTAGTGAACATCATTATCTTGATGCACCGAAAACTAGCAACATCTCATATGGTTGGAAGAGTATAGTAGTTAGTGGTAAATATTCTTAGAAAATGGTAGAGACGAAGAGTTAGAGATGAGAGCTTAGTTCAATTTTGAATTGACAAGTGGACTCCTGATGGGCCTTTTATTGATAAGTGTGTTTGGGAGGCAAACGAGGATATTTTGAATACCGTTGTAAATGATTATCATGGAGTATAGACCTTATAACTCTCATTGTCTACAAGGTCTATAGGAACATCTGTGCATCCATATATTAAGATATTGCCTTGCTACAAAAGACATTTAGAGAAGGTTTTTGGGTGTGGGGATAAATAATTCCTTCTTTTATTTGACTATGAATGAATGTTGGCAATATAATATTCTAAGTTGCAAAAACTTAATGTTTAGTGATTAGAAATGACCTGTTTCATTTGCAATCATATGCAGAAAAATATGGAAGTGGGGAAATGAGTACTGCTTGGCTAATAAAACCACTCAAATAGAAATTAAGATTGGTATCATTTGCAGGAGTTTGAATGAATAGGGTTAAAGCACTAACAACAAACAACCTTTTCATTCTTGTACATTGTTGCCTTACTGATTCAAACTGAAGAAAGGTTGGTTTAAATTAAAGACATATGGCAATTGGAATCAACAAAGGATAATAACCAGAGCTGGAGGTTTAATTCATGGCAATAACAATGAATGGTTTGTTGGCTTCTTAGTGGCGACAAGAAATTATGCAATCAACTTAGCAAAACTATATAGAGTCCTTTCTACGTTATTGAACTCGCATGAAATAAAGGAATTAGACACATTGAGATTGAATTTGATTCATATAATTTTGTCCATAAATGGTTGAGGTGGGAGTAAATGAGAGACGTCCAATTTTTATTGACAAAGAAACAAAAAAATAGGGCACTACATGCACAGTTAGATTATATGCATTACACTTTTAATATCCATAACAATGATTCATAAAAAATTTAATATATAAACTGATTGAGTTTTTATTCAAGATAAACTTTTATTCAATAAATAGATATTTTCTTATTTTAATGTTATAAATGTTTAATATATGTTTTAATTGATATTATTAATAAAATAATCATAATTAGTTTTAGTTTAAACATTATACTAATAATATTTTATCATATTCATTGGAAAATGTGAAAGCAGAAAATTATATACACTATTAGATTTAGGTGTTATCCTTCTAATATCCATAATAATAATAATAATAATAATAATAATAATAATAATAATAATAATAATAATAATAATAATAATAATAATAATAATAATATTGATAATTTTTCATAAAATATTTGATATGCAAAACTAATGGATTATTTATTTTAATTAACTTTTATTTAATGATTTTTTAAAAAAATATTTTTCACAAATTATATATAAAGTAATTTGTCATATGTCATTTTATTAATATCTATAATTCTTTTCTTCTTCTTCTTTTTTAGTTTATAAACATCATATTTATTGAATTAAAGTAGAAAAGATTTATTAAAAATTGAAATCAAATAAATGATGGATGAATAAGTTGATAATATTTTCAGAGAACAAATTGAGATTATATTTTATTACTTTAAAATTTATCGGAATATATTTCTTTTATATTTTATTTTAAATATATTTAATGATTGTTAAAATAATAATATAAATTAAATAAAATTTAAAAAATCCAACTTCTTGAAAATATTTAAAATAAAATTATATTAAAACAAATTAAAAACATTCAATTTCCTCAAAACAAAAAGAAAAATAGATTTTAATTTTAAAATAATTTTTAATAATATTAGAAAAGCATTTGAATATTCTTAATATTCATATTCTTCTTTCATCTTTCATCTTCATCATCATTTTCCATCAACAAGAATTCATGTTTCTCAACTTGTTTAATTTCTCATCAAATTATGACTTCCTTCTTCATTTAGCTTCACAAGAAAAAAAGATTGTAAATTCCAAATAATAAAATTATTTCTAAATATCAAATAATAAAAAATAAAAATAAATTATCATCTTGTTTAATTTCTTATGCAATTAAACGTTTCGACTTTTATTTTTTCATTCAACTTCAAAAGAAAAAAATACTATTAATATCAAATAATAAAAATATTATTAAATATTAAATAATAATAATAAATAATAAAAGTAGAACATATAAAAATAATTATAATGAAAAATTGAAATTCTTTCGGTGATGAAAAAAATCTATAAAATAATACAACAAATTATTTTTATCAGTGATCTCATTAATGCATATATTTATAGTGTCAAATCTTAGTTTTAATTTGTATATAATTGTAACACCAATTAAATTAAATGATAATTAATTTAAAATAATAAATATATGGATCTCAAGTTATTTCTTATACAATTCCTAAACTATCTATATGCCCCAAATGCTTGAATTGTAATTATTTTATCCAATGTTTAATTAGGTCATAATAACTGTAGTATTAATAATTAATGAAAGTTTATTACCAACAATAGTTGGGTATAGTGGTAAGACATATTGCATTCATAAGGAGAGAATTCATATTTGAACATAGGAGATGACATTATTGGGAGGGTAAACATGAACCCAAAAGTTTAGTTTTCATGAACATGGAAGATACATTAGTTCTACCAAAATTACTTTTGTTATTAAGGGTTTTTTATTATTTTCAATTTATCCAATTACATTTAATAAATTAATAGTTATTTAATATTAATTTTGTTATTATCACTTATTAATCATATATATAATAAGGTACACACTAAAATCGAGACAAGTGGAGCAATTTTTTATAATTTATATATTTTTCTAAAAGATAATTTTTATAGTTTTTATTATCCATTAAATTATAAAGGTTTAGGTTTGAAGTAAATACTTTAGATAAATAGGAATTTTAAAAATATATTTATTTAATTTGAATTTAATAAAAAGTATTTAATTATATATTATTTATAATTAATTTTGAGTTAATTGAATGTTTAAAATAAATATTTAATTAGATAAACATAAATTTAAAAAATGTTAATTTTCCATTTCTATTTAATTAGAAATCCTTCTCAATTCATCAGTATTGTGGGTAATCTTTTGTTGAATTTTGTTGTTATATTTAAAATTATTCCCTAAAAATTTAAAAATTAGCATCAATCACCCTTTAATTGAGATTTCATATCAATTACCCTTTAATTGATATTTTAAATAACAGTGGGAAAAATAATAATTCTTTAATCTTGATTTTCAAGCATAGTGTGGGACACAACATACCTTATAAATATCAATCTATCTTTTGTGTTTTTAGGGTTTCCATGATAATCATCTTCCATCTTCCAATTTTGTAACCCCAACAGGTGTGATGGTGGAAACAAGCAAAGGGATGGTAGCTAGATTGGAGAAACAAACTATTGATGTTGTTGTCGATTGAGTTTTAACTTGATTGGTATGAATTTTGTTGCCAATACAGGAGGATGTGGATTCGAGTGCAATGAAGTGTATTATCCTCCTATTTATGTTCTAGGTCATATCTTAATCATTTTCTTATATCCTATTATCCATTGAGAAGGTTGTATGTGTCACAAAAAACATATCCCTTCCTTGCAAATCATTTTAACATAATCAATTTTTATTTTTTATTTTTTATTTTTTAAAAAGTAAATAATTTAAATCAATTTATTAATGATTGTCATGAAATATTGATATCTACGTGAATATATATTTTTGAAAAGAAAAAATGTGAGGAATACAACCAAAAGCAATTAAGGGGGAGTTTGTATAAGGCAAAAAGGATGTGTTAAGTAAATGGAAAATCACAAGTTGACATTGTGAAAATTCAGTGCACACAAGAAGATTGGGTGGTTGGTTGGTTGAGACTTTAGGAAAGAGCGCAGCATACCAAAAGACAATTTTTGATTTCCCAGCAATTAAATTTGAAAATATAAATCTAATCGGGACAGAGATTTGAAGAGCAGGTTGATATAATCATCTACTTTCTTTCACTGCCAAAAAGTCTAAAGTGAGCCCGTCTCATTAATAACCTCAGAACACCACCAAAACAAGTACTAGAGTTTTGCTAACTAATAATTTTGGATTTTTTTTTGTCTATATTAATTTTTAAACTTGATAATTTTTTTCAATTTTAATTTATATGATGACTGAATTTATAACCGTTAAAGTGATGGCGTGGTGTAATACATACAAATATGCAAAGAAGAGCAACAAGGTTGAGATGGAGGCGAAAG
Source organism: Gossypium arboreum (assembly GCF_025698485.1). Taxonomy (NCBI): domain Eukaryota; kingdom Viridiplantae; phylum Streptophyta; class Magnoliopsida; order Malvales; family Malvaceae; genus Gossypium; species Gossypium arboreum. Next base: position 13,907,409 of record NC_069081.1, read on the forward strand.
TAGAAGATTTAAGAAAGATTGTGTGTATTTTTGGGAAAGGAAAATGAGTGATCCATCATCATTGGTGATCTTACGTATATCAAGATCCCTCCCTCCCTCGCATGCTACATGTCTTAAACGAAAATAAAAGAAGGTTCTTTATCTGTACGTCTCTCGTGCCTTTTGACAATGAAGTGATAGAACCCCATGTTGCCACTATTTAAATTAACTAATTTATATATTATTAAAATTAAAAAGCAGGTAGAGAAAAAGAAAAGATATTTTCTTTCGTCCACAAACTCAGAAAATTTCATGTTTCAACTATTACAGGTAGAGAGAGAAAACAGGGTTTTGGGGCATCACAATATATATTGAAAGCTTTAAATGCGAGTTGGTTGATTTTCCTCTCTTTTCATCACCTTAAGCGCTAAGCATTGCCCACCCATCCTTCCTTTTTCTTAAACCCCCGACCCCAACCCCAGCCCTCTCTTTGTATTTCATTTCTCATTTGATTTCAACAAAAAGAATGGATTTTTACGAATACCCATCCCGTTTTTCCCTCCCTTCACTTTCTTTGTTTGGTGATTTCTTCGAAAAGGTTAAATATTTTTGCAATTTCGCTGTTTCTGCCATCATTGGGAACATTTTCTCTGCGATCTTAACCTTCTTCTTTGCATTAGGTTGGTTTCCTTCTTTCTTTCTTTCTTCCTCTTTTCTCCTCTATTTTGCTTCATTAAAGCTTTTTTTCATTGCAACCCCTTTGATTATTGATCTATTCATTGCTAAAATTTTGGTTTTTATAGTAATTATTATAATTTCGCCATTGTGATTATATGAACAAAAGATAAAATCTGATTATGATTTTGTTCCATTTATGAAAATGTTTTTGCGTGCTGACAAAGCGGTTGGGGGATTAATTTGTCAGTCATATACTTATTTCCAATATAGACCTTGAATTAATGATGCTTAACATGTAAAAGGCTTTGATGCATCAAGTTAGCCAATATACGCTCAAATTTTGCTAAACAAGTTCATTTGCAGTGGGCACCTTGTTAGGGGCCATGACGGGGGCTTTGATAGGACAAGAAACGGAGAGTGGGTTCGTTCGAGGGGCTGCAGTTGGGGCCATCTCTGGTGCAGTTTTCTCAATCGAAGTCTTTGAGTCATCTCTAGTTCTTTGGCAATCCGACGAATCCAGGATCGGATGCTTACTTTACTTGGTCAGCAATTGTGCTTATTCCCCTGTTTTTATAGGTTTACTTGCTAGGCAATCTAAATTATTTCTTTTCGTGCAAATTTTCAGATTGATGTCATTGCAAGCCTTCTAAGTGGGAGGCTTGTTCGTGAGAGAATCGGTCCAGCGATGTTGAGTGCAGTCCAAAGTCAGGTAAATGAAAAATGCTCTGCAATTTGATTGATATTTGCTCACATCAAAGTTGAAACAGCAATTTACTTATGATGTAAGTTTGTGTTATCAGATGGGAGCTGCTGAAACAACTTTTGAGGATGTCCAGAACATATTTGACATTGGTGGTTCAAAAGGATTGGCTGGTGATTTGGTTGAGAAAATCCCAAAGATCATAATCACAAACAATAACAATGCGGATGCTTCCGGGGAGAAAGTTTCCTGCTCAGTTTGTCTTCAGGTCTAACCCTAATTCTTGCAAAATTTTTTTGTAAAACTAGTTGGCATAACAAAGCTTATTGGGATTGAATCTTTGTTGCAGGACTTTCAGCTGGGAGAAACAGTTAGGAGCTTGCCGCAGTGCCACCACATGTTCCACCTACCTTGCATAGATAAGTGGCTTGTTAGTCATGGTTCTTGTCCATTGTGCAGAAGGGATCTGTAATCTTGCTTTCTTTTTTTCCTTTTGTAAATTATACAATTAGATGAGTTCTTCACAGTTTATTTTATACCGTGGTTACTTGCCGGCCGGGGCATGTGTATTCGTTCATTATACAATTAGCCCTTTGTATAACTTTTTTTATTTATTTACAACTCAGGGGCCTCCTGAGAACATAATACTTGACTTGTGTGATGTTTGAGGCCTTCTCAAATTGCCTATATAAAAATTGTGAACGATCAGGGTCTAGCTAAGAACCTTTGCAGTGTTTCCTATTAGTTAATCGGAGGAAGGCGCCGGCGGTGAGGGAATTGAACTTCGTTGAGATATCAATCAATCATTGCAAAGGTTAGATGAAATATTTAAGTAAGGAAATATTATGAGAGCTAATTTCTCAGTCTCATTTATGAAATTGCAGGGTCTTGTAATAAATATGTGTATGGAAGCTGCGGGAGGAGTTGGTCAATATTTTTTATAAAAATAAATAAAAAATCATAGTGTGGTGTTGCTTGATAGGAGATTAGAACAAAAAGCATTGAATTACATAGGCAGTAGAATAGGTGTAAATCTATCTACTCGGACTTCCAGGACCCAGTCGGTGTCTATCTTGTCCATATTGCATGGCTCACAACTGGGTCCCGACACCCACTCCATTTTTTTACCTTTCTTTTATTTAACTCTTGAATTCGCTTGAAATGTTATATCAACTTTTAGAAGGTAAATTAAAATAAGATTTTATAAAAATATTAAATAGAGATAAATGTTTTCAAATCGTTTAACTAAAACTTATAAAAATAATTACAAAATTAGAAAGGATCTAACTTCATATAATTGAAAATCCTTTATTTTTCTCTCTTAAACTCATCATTAAATAAGATGGATTTCGATTATTTTGAGGAAGTTCTATAATGCCTAGAAATATTGATAAAATTATTTATTATTGATAAATCGTTAGAAATACCGATAACGTTTCCGCAAAAAGGATGCCTTCCTAACTTGACGGAATGGTTTGTGAACTTGGAAAAAGAAAATGTATAACGCTAAGATTATTTCAACAAATCAAGCACATTACGAAAGGAGTTTTTTGGCCGTCAGCACTACTTGGAGTAACGTTTAGAAGTATAACTCTTCTTAGACACCAAATTTAAACTTTACCATCTCTTATCCCTCCCAATGTTAAGGAAAGCCTTATCATCTTTTATCCCTCCCAATGCTAATAAAAAAAAAAAAAAAAACGAGTTCCTTGATCAATTCACTCCTCCATAAACTACATAATGTAATGTAACCCAAATATAACCAAAGGTTCGAAAAACTTGTTATACTTATAATCAAGTATGTGTGAGAGTAAACTGAGGTACTGATGCAAAGTAATTAAGCAAAAGAAATTTATTAAACTCGTTAACCAACCAGCGGCCACATTGAAACCTTGAGGTACATTGTCCATTTTGGTTAATACAATCATTATTTAAAAGTAGCATTCACTAGTTTTAGGATTCAAATCTTAATATCAACCACCACTCTCCTATCCTCATATATTACAACCTTTTTGTGTCAAAGAAATATAACCTAATGTATGTTAATACTAAGAAGATATGTTGGCACATGCTTCCACCTACTCCATCTTATGCATTTATTTGTGCTTTAGATGCATCCATACCACCTCATCATCAAAATCAATCTCCACTTGGGTCTACCAATAAATGAAGGGTCTCAATCTATAGATAGTGTGTTTACGTGATGGAAATTAACGTTTAAAAAGAATCAGAAAATAAAATATGTGACAATTCAAATAAAATTAAAGTGTATCTCTTACTTTCCAACTTAATACCAATGGTTTAACCTTTGTTGTTGGATTTGTGTTAGAATCTTGCCAATGTAGAGAATCTGGCACATAGGACAACCTAGAAATTGCAATAAACGAAAGCCTACAAAATATCTATAAATTAAGGAAGCTTTGTAGTAGAAGGTATGTTGGCAATCAAGATAGAGGCCAAGTCGTACCAAAACGTTGAAGAATTTAGAAATGGTAAGCCGCCTTAATAGTATAATTTTGCAGATTTGAAGTTTGGTTGAGAGACTTCAGATTAGTGGAATGTGGATAAGGGATTTGGTTTTACTGCTTTCTTGGAACAGAAGTAAGGCTTCTTTAGTAAGGCTTCTTTCCACAGTGAATCATCCAAGTCCGTAGGTTTGGTGGGGTATTGTGCGAAGAATCTGGTACGTGAATTGTGGTTAAAATCATTGATTAACTCATCAAAGTTGTTTAAGAAAGCACTACGAATCCTTTTTTTTTTTTTTTCTTTTAAAGTCGAGTTCTCATTTCCCTTGTAACATGACCAGGTGCACGAATTTAGAAGTCTTCTTTCAACGTAAATAATTGTTTAAGAATTTTGAGGCCCTTAGATTAGATTCTTGTAGAGAAATTTTTTGTGTTGGAAGCAATTATCTGTTAGTACAAATTTTTAGTAAGGGAAATCTTGAACACACGAATAGAGCTCGAACTGAAAATGAAGAAATAGGACAAGGCTCCAAGGCGTGTATCAAGCTAATATCTTTAAGGTTATATTCGTCCCCAATTATATTCGATGTGCAAAAGAGTTTCAAATAAATTAACCTCTTGGATACAATGAAGCCAATGACTATTTGCGTTTTGCGCTGACGAGAATAGTCTACTAAGCACTAAGTAATTTATAACAAGAAACTCATTTTTTTATAAAATAATATAATAATATTAAAAGAATTGAGGAAGGATAGAAAGAATATTAGAACTTGGTGTGTTTTCCAAATGAAATTTCATTCTTATTTATAGGAACTTTCATGTCTCTTTATAGAGCTATCTTTCAATGATATAAACCCCGTCATATCATGGTTCGACACAACTCGACAACATCTAGCATGGCCTAAGTTCGAGGGGCCCAAGTTCAAAATGAAGCCTGATCTTAATTTCAACGTGCTCAATTCAGCTCGATTATAGCTCAATGAGCTCGTTTTTTCGTTTTGAGTTTATTTTAATTCTGCATTTATGTTGCTAGAATAAACTTATCTAGTTAAATTAGTTAATTAGTTTTCAGCTAATAAATAAGTTCAAATTTGATATTTAACAATTTTAGTTTGTTAAGTTTAATACATGTTTTAATATGTTTTTTCCTATAGCTTTTTAATGTGTTTAGAATATGGTCATTTAATTAGTTTGAATACGTTTTAGTAAGTGTGTCCTAGCCTAGACATGTTTTAGATGTGTCTTGGAGTCAGCCGAATTTAATTGTGTCTACATTAGGACATGTTTTTAATTTGTTTTGCTACAGTCATTTAATATGTCTTTATTGTGTCTTAGGCTGCTACCGAATTTTAATATGTCCTAATAAAACATGTTATTAATTTGCTACAGCCTATTACATAATTTTAATGTGTCTTAAGCTCCAGCCGAATCAATTTGCCTAGTTGCTGCTGATTCTTAATATGTCTTAAACTTCATTAGTTTGTTGATTTTAATGTGCAGGCATGCATGATCGAATTTAAAGAGCAGTAATAAAGGAGCTGTTGTTGCATGGAACAGCCATAAAGGAGCTGCTGGTGCATGGAACAACATTAAAGGGGCTGCTAGTGCATGGAACGACATTTAAAGAGTTGCTGGTTCCTCTTTCCCATGTGACTTTTTCGTGAATCACCAAGAGCCAAAAGGAGTGGCCAGTCAACTTCCCAAGAAGACTTAAAGAGCATTTACTTACATTGGTCGAACCTACACACTCCATTTCAGCTCATCAAATTATTCCATTAAGGTCCAGCTGGTTGAATCCTTCTAGATGAAGTCTATTGGTGTTTCCAAAGCTGGAGAACTTTAAGAAATCTCTTGGCACCTTCTACGAATTTTCAGCTCAATTTTAACTGGATGCGAGCTGTCCAATTGGTCTTCTAAGTGGCTGATCAGCTCACATTTATTTTAAATGTTTCTAGTTGCATTAAGACACTCTAAAAGCTGGCCATTAACGTTCCCAAAGGATAGAGAAGTTTCCTGGAGCTTTCTTGAAATATTCTAGAATTTTTCAGCTTATTAAAAGCTGAAATTAAGTGTCCATTTGGCTGCCAATTGTCCATTCGGCTAGCCTTAGTCTTTAGCTATAAATACTTGTTTTTTTTATGGTTGTAAAGGTTACTCAGCTTTTGAACCTTTTTGTCAAATTGATGAATTATCATATTTCTTATGAGAATTTCAATTCTCTTTATTCACTTTAGGACTAAACTTACTTATTGGGATTTCGTTTCGTGGCGTCTATCTTTCCTTTGTTTTATCCGAACTTATCACCTCTGGTGTGGCGTTTGAATTATATCTTTGGTTCCTAACTCTCTATAGTTAGCAGGTCAAGATCCTCTTATCAAACTAAGTGCCTATTTTGATACTCGGGTTGACAATCGCTATTGTTGGTTCATTATCTGGCCTTAGCCATCCATCTCCTCCCACCATCCTGTCACTTCGCCATTCATCCAACTACCTTGCTTATCAAAGCCATTAGCCTAATTTTATCCACCATTCTTTTAATCTATTTTTAACCTTTTTGTTTAAGCCTCCTTTCTATCCATTTTTATACTTTTTTCGAAATGAGCCAAGATTTACTCAATTTATCGATCGGGCAACTCATATGACTCAAATCACTTTCGAGGCGAGTTTGTATCATTTGGTATCAGAGCTGGTTAAATTGAGGTAAGAATCGAAGTTTTTGATATTCTCGGAATTACATTTTAGCGAAGAAAAAAATTAAAAAATATTTGAAAAAGAATTCGTGAAAAAAGAGAGAGAAAAGAATATATATTTGAAGTGTAAAAAAATTCAGAAATAGTTAAAAAAAAAAGGATTTCGAAAGTATAAAAAAAAAAAGTGAAGTTGTTGTTCAAGTTCTTTTGCTCGAAAGTTTTTTTTTTCTTTTCATTTCTCCCTACTATCCAAACGACCACACCTCATCTTTTTATTTTGTTTCTAGCCAACTCTTGTCCCAACATCATTTTCTACCCAAACCAACATCATATTTATAAGTCGACTCCATACTGATAATCGCTAAGTCTAAGTAGTCCATTGTGAATCAAGAGAAGCGAATAGAGCGGAAAAAGGCACGAGTGTGTGGTGAGATTATTCGAGAGTGTAAAAGCCAAATTTGTGGGAATTTTTCTTTTTCTGAGACATAATTTGTGAGCTTTGAGTTGGCGAGTTTTTCATGTTCTATTTAATCACTTTTCTATCCATTCAATCATGAATCAAGAAGTGTTTTCAGAATCCGATTATCAATATTTGATGAATGAGATGCGTAGAATCGTGAACTCCAGATTTGACAAATTGCATGAGCGTTTGGACCGATTCGAGGAAATAGATGAACGAGAATGACTTTCGAGGATACCAACGAGAAAGTAGAAATCTCTCTTCAAGTGCCTTAAAGTGTTCATCTGCGGAGAAATCTTCACAAAAAAGTGAACGTGTTTTGTGTAAGTATTCGCCCATGGAAAGTCATTCCCGAAGAGATGCATATCATGACTACTATTCATCAAGGATTTCAAAGCGGAGCAAATCAAACTTTGAGTTTGGATCCTATTACGGTGACGAACGAGAAGATCCAAGTAATTTTTCGTATGCGCAAAGGTATTCACCTACAAAGATTTCATCTCGAAAAGACAACCATATTTCGTATGTGGATCCTTCATATCTTTCCCAATGAAAGGCTTCTCATTTTGACCTTTGTCTGTTATCTTCTTCATGTAATAAAATCGAAAAAGCATTTGAAAGAAGAAAAGAAAAAGAAATTGAAAAAGAAAATAAGAATGAGAAAAAGAAAAAGAAAAAGAAAAATGAGATTGAAAAAGAAAAAGAACTTGATCAAGAAAAGAAAATTGAAAATGAGAGTGATTATGAAGAAAGAAAGAAAAATGAGCAAGAAATGAGTGCTTTTTAAAAAGAAAGTACGATTGCAAAAGAAACGAGTGAAAATGAAGAAAGTGGGCAAGAAAGGGCAAGAAAAGTTCTAGCTAACTGATCTGTGAGTTCTCCTTGTATTGTTTCTTCTTTTCAAGTTTTTAAAGATCCCACTGACAAGCTACAACTTCATTATCTTCCTAAAGAGAGACAATTTCAAATGATCGAGAAAGGTAAGATCGAAGTTGACGAAATTCCACAAGTTCTAAAAAGTAAGCAAAGCAAGAAATGTCTAGCAATCGAGTCATGGCAATCAAGTTTGAAAGATGTTAATAAAATTTCCGATAACTTAATCTTTGAAAGATTTCCTTATTTTGATTGGGTTAATTATTATTCATTGTTTGTGGATGATAAATTTATTTTGAATGAGGGCATGAAGAGTTGTTTGCTTGATGTGTTTTACAATAAAAAATCGGTTGATATCGTTCGATTGAATCGACAAGTGCAAAATGTAATTATGCATGATGACGAGTTTTCACGTAAAGCGTTTAATCTGATTGAATGTAATAGTAGTGTGAATTCTCTATATCTCTCTGCAAAATCCTCATGTTTGTGAAAGTCTGCTCGGAAGAGTTTCAAGAAGTTTGATTGATTGCATATTTGTTTCCTTAAATAATTTTCATATGACGTGTGGATTATTGATGAAGACAAATTTCTTGCGGCACTTTGGAACGAGTGACCAAAACCATATGTTCAAGCCCGGCGCATGTTCTCTTAAGTTGTTGCCAAGCCAATGTAACGCCCTAATTTTTGGGCCTAAAAGTATTGGGCCTTAAGGCTGGGTTCGGGTAGAAGACAGCCCGAATAATTTGGATATTATTATTATTATTATTTCGTATGTTTAGTTTAGTAATTAAATAAATTACGAAGGGTTTATGGTGTGGGAAAAAGTCCGGGGCTCGGCCCATAGCTTTAGCAAAATTCTTAAATTTTGCCTCTTAAGGGAATCTGGGCAGTAGGCCTTATTAATAATTTGGGCTGAGTTTTAGCACAAACAAGCTCCTGGCCCAGTGGCTAAGCACGCTAGGAGGGCGTGGGAGGTGCCTGGGTTCAAGGCACGGCGCTCGCAAATGGTTATTTTTTTTAGTATTTAGGTTGCGGTTAAAATAGGGGTTAAGAGGAGTTGCGAGCATAATCCAACACAAGGAGTACCCGTGGCGCGATGGCGGCGGCGTCGGGAGCTGTGAGAGAGGCATGAGTTCGAGTCCTTGCGCGGGCGAATTTTGTTTTATTTGTTTTAAAGTGGGCCAGAACTGAAGCAGGTAAGGGTTATAAATTAAATGTGAGAGGATTATGTCATGAAAGGAACTTCGGTGTAGTGGCAAGTAGCGTACGTGTGTGTTTAGAAGGTCACAGGTTCGAGATGTATAGTAGGCGAAATTTCCTTTTTATTTCGCAAGTAATCGAGGCTTCAGCAGGAATAGATTAAGATTAATTGTAACCCTATTATGGTGTAAAGGAAAGCTTGGTCCAGTGGCCAGCAGCAGGATGTGGAGAGCAAGGATAGGATGAGGTCTAGAGTTTGAGCTGCTGTGCGCACGAAGGACCAATTTTGCTGCTCACGTGGGGAAGAGTTAGAGTTTGACAGAAACTCTCCTAGCAGCTGCTTGAGTCGGTCAAGCGGTAGACTGCTGCTGATGGTGCAAGGAATTTGGATGAGATTTAAATTGGTGGTGGTTGAAATTTAGGAGCAAAACATGGAATTTGAACTTGGGAAGGATTTTATGCCGAAATAGGACTCATAGTAGTACCAATTCAGCTATAGGCAATTAAATGCCGAAAAAGCTCTTAAAATTTTGGCTTGTTTGGGTTGTTTTTCTTCTTTGTTTAGTTTTGGGTATTTTTAAGTGTTAGTCGATTTAGGTTGGGGCCATTCACATCTATTATTATTTTTGAGAGCGACCTTCATTCTTTTTGTTCATCTTTTCTTCACCAAGCTTAATCTTCTACTCCTACTCATAAGTCATTTCTCTTTGATTCTCTTCTCATTATTACAGAATGTAGAGACTTTTCTCCGTGCCAAAAGCCGAACCTCACAACTCTCTTATCCTTCTGCCTACATCTCCCTCTACTTCACAAATTTCTATTCTCCATCTCGTTTCTTCAAAAGCCGAATCACCTAGATCTATTCTCTATTCGTATTTTGGGTTAGATCTGTAACAAATCGAGAATAGGAAGGTACTTGGGAACATTTTTGGCAAGTAAATCTTTGGTAAGTGCTCAGAATCCCTTCTCTATCCATTATTTGGTAATTTAAAGAAAAGACGAAAACCCCTATATGTAAAGGGTGCCTGTCGACTAAACTAAAAGGGTTTAGTGGTGTTATTTGATTTGTTTTGCTCTAGTGTGAATTAAAGGCTACTGATTGAGGGCTTGGATAATTGGAACAACTAGATTTAAATCTAGTCCATATTTCGGCAAAGGTAAGAACTTTAGTGCCTAAGGTGTTAATGGTCGATTATTAGTAAGGGGATTTGTATATAAGTTGTTATGGATTCATAGTTTAACGTGTTAGTAACTGATTGTAGGCAACTCGTGTGTGGAAGTCGTCAACGTTTCGTCGAAAAATAGGTGTGTAAATGACACCCACTAGTAGACTAGATCGGCAAAAGCCGAAAAGCCGAAATGCTGAAAAGTCGGTATTTCGAGAACTTGTGAGCGTGCGAGCGCTCGTGGGATTGGTTGTATTGATAATTTTGGTAACTTCAATGGTAAGATTGCAAAGTGCGCAATTTCGTGCACCTCGGTGAATTTGGGCTTCGATGGGCTGAAATTGGGTAATGGGCAACGAGCCCATTTCGATAAAAATGTCCGGTAAGTATTCTGAAGACACGTTAATAACTGTAATGAGCATGAAACCCTAAAAATACTGATAAAATCACTGAAATACCTCTGTAAGGTAAAATTACCGTAATACCCCTAAAGGGGTAAGTTCACGATTACGCCCCTCGAGGGTAAATAACTGTTCTTACGCTATAATGTAACTGTCTTTCTGAAGCATGCCTTGTTAATTATATATATTCTGCATACATGTCATACTGCATGGGGTTGGGTTTTGTTATGGAGGAAGAATCCGTTCTGGTGGCTGTGCCACATATTCTGATATAAGCAGCTTTGCTACGAATTATAGTTAGTGCCGCAACCGGTGCTAACACTGTAAGTGTAGGGATGGCGTGGGTGATTTATTCCCAACAGGAAGTGTAGGGATGGACGGAGGCAAGTGCAAGATTGGATGGGGTTATCATGCATTAATCATATGAGATTGTTTTGTTATGGGCCAACTGTATTGAAATGGGCCCAACTGTGTTAATATGGGAAATGCCCAATATATATCGACTTGTAATAGGGCTACGGCCCCGATTGATACTAATATGGGCTAGGCCCAGTATACTCTGATATTGTAAGGAGCTATGGCCCAGATTAATATTGATATGGGCTAAGGCCCAGTTAACTCTGATTTCTGAAAAGGGCTTAGGCCCAGTAAAGCTTAAACTGATTTGGGCTCTGGTTGGGATACTTTACACACTGAGTTTTCCAAACTCACCCCCTTTTTCCCATCTTTGTAAGTGAGCCTTAGATCGGTGGACTTGGAGCTGGAGGGATTCAGAGTGGCCATGTGGACTATTTAAAATAAGTGTTTATACCTTCACTTTTATTTTAGATTATTTCCTTTATGTTTTCAGGTTTTTAATTTATAATAAGGCGCTTTAATTATTTTTAATTGTTTTTAGTATATTTTGTTAGCTTAGATATTATATTGTTTTAATGGTTTGAAATTGAATAGCTCTAGGGCACGTTTTAAAAAGGTTACTTGATTTCAAAATATCGCGATAACAAAGCAAAACTTTCGCAACGAAAATGTTTTCAAAATTAATAACCTTTTTAAATAGTTTTAAACGACTTGGTTTTCCCTGAACAATCACTCAGTTAAAGTGTGGCAATGGTTGTGTGCATGTCTAGGATTGGATCCGTGGAGAGCTGGGTACTTAAGCAGTCTAATTGACTCACCTCCTCTTTTCTGGCATCCTACTTGGTGCACAGCTCTCATTCACTTTAATCTATAACGAAGATATTTTTTAAACACTAAGAAAGACTTTAGATAAAACATGACTTTTCTAGTAACGCTTCAATGTGACACGCCGGATTCGGTCGTAACGTTTGGTCCGGGTTTGTGGTGTTACATTTAGTGGTATTAGAGCCCGGTTGCAACAACTCTGTTGTGGATCGGGTCTGAATGTTTTTCATAAAATTTTGAAATCTAGTTCCATGGAAAAACACTGAAATTGATTTTGTGGAAATGTTAGAAAATTCTTTTAAATGTTAGAAAATTCTTTTAAATTTTGTTTTCAAAGTGCACAAAGAATAAATTTGAATTTCTAATTTCTGAAGAAGTGGCACACTGAATCCCCGGCACCAAGTCTGTAAGTACCTTTTCTGAACTTTACTAAGTATTTTTCATATTACCTAGACTCTGCTATGACATTGTAGTTAGAGCTATATTTAGACTATAAGATTGAGACTGTAGCTAGGCTGAGATTTGCGAAAGCGAACTCTGAAACTCTATCTGTGCATAAAACTCTTAATACAGACAATTCGATAGATACGATGAGAACACGTGGTACTCGTGGCCGGGTATTAAGGGCCGTGGTAGAGGCCGTAGAGGGGCTCGAGCTGAGTCCCTTGCTTCTGGTACTATACCTGTAGTGGACGCTAGTGAGACATCGGCATCGCCTACGACGGATAGTGAGACAGGACCGTATGATCGTACAGTTAGGGATGATGCACTATCCCATGCTATGCTTCGTATTCTGGAGAGGGTCGCTACACCCAACACTGGTACCGGAAGCTATAGGTCAATTTCAGAACGTCTCGATCCAATGGAGCAAAAGTCTTTAGGGGCATTTCTGGAGTAGCCCCGAATGTGGCTGAGTATTGGTTGGAAGCCACAGAGAGAATAATTGATGACCTGGATTGCACGGCTGAACAAAAGCTGAAAGGGGCGATATCACTACTTAGGGAGGAAGCTTACCAGTGGTGGTTGACTGTGAAAGAGGGCACCTAACTTGAGCGGATTACTTGGAACTCTTTAAATCTGCATTTCAAGGGAAGTACATTGGGGCAAGCTATGTAGATGCTCGGAGGAAGGAATTCTTAAACTTAACTCAAGGGGATCAGTCTGTGGCTGAGTATGAGGCAGAGTTTTTGCGACTTAGCCGATATGCCCGTGGAATAGTAGCAACAGAGTACGAACGTTGTATTCGGCTCGAGGATGGCCTCCGGAATAGTCTACGAGTATTAATAGCTCTACAGAGGGAGTGAGATTTTACGGCATTGGTAGAGAAAGCTAAGATAGCTGAGGATGTGAAGCGCGCTGAGTGCCAAAGCTAGGAAAAGAAAAGGAGTAAAAACAAAATCGATTTAAAGCCCTCCAATTTTGATCAAAGGTATAGGAAAAGTGCCAGGGCAGATGGGCCGGTCCGAGTTGAAGCCCTTGTTACTGCTGTTAGATTACAACCTTGTGTTGATTGCGGGAAAAGCCATTATGGTGAATGCTGGAAAAGGATTGGAGCCTGTTTAAGATGCGGATCGATGGGGCATCATTTCAGAGAGTGTCCTCGGAAACCAGATTATGGACAAACTACTGGTGCGGGTAATATACAGCCGTCGAGGGGTAGTCAGCAGCCAGCAAGAGGCTGTAGCAATGGAATGGGTTATGGTCGTGGTCGTGGAGCACCAGACAGGGGTATGGGACATGCTGAGGCGAGACAACCAGTTTGGTCTATGCAGCATGTCGCCATGAGGACGGAGACTCTCCGGAAGCAGATGCTGGTACGTACTTCTCTCATGGTATATTATTTACTTAATTTACAATTAGAGCTAGAGTGCGCAGCAGAAGCATAGTGGTTTGACCTGAGTAATACGGTTAGTTGATAGTTTGAAATTTCGAGGATGAAATTTGTTTAAGGGGAGTAGAGTTATAACGCCTCGATTTTTGGGCCTGGAAGTATTGGGCCTTGAATCTAGGTTTAGGTAGAAAACGGCCCAAATAATTTGGATGTTATTATTATTATTATTATTATTATTATTATTATTATTATTATTATTATTATTTCGTATGTTTAGTTTAGTAATTCAATAAATTCGAAGGGTTTATAGTGTGGGAAAAAGTCCGGAGCTCGGGCTATAGCTTTAGCAAAATTCTTAAATTTTGCCTCTTAAGGGAATCTGGGCAGTAGGCCTTATTGATAATTTGGGTTTAGATTTAGCACAAACAAGCACCTGGCCTAGTAGCTAAGCACAATAGGAGGGCATGGGAGGTGCCTGGGTTCAAGGCACGGCGCGCGCAAATGGTTGTTTTTTTTAGTATTCAGGTTGCAGTTAAAATAGGAGTTAAGAGGAGTTGCGAGCATAATCCAACACAAGGAGTGCCCGTGGTGCAGTGGTAGCAGCGTGCTGGGCACGCAGAAAGGGCGCAGGTTCGAGTCCTTGTGCCGGCAAATTCTATTTTATTTGTTTTAAAGCGGGCCAGAACTGAAGCAGGTAAGGGTTATAAATTAAATGTGAGAGGATTATGTCATGAAAGGAACTTCGGTGTAGTGGCAAGTAGCGTACGTGTGTGTTTAGAAGGTCGCAGGTTCGAGATGTATAGTAGGCGAAATTTCCTTTTTATTTCGCAAGTAATCGAGGCTTCAGCAGGAATAGATTAAGATTAATTGTAACCCTATTATGGTGTAAAGGAAAGCTTGGTGCAGTGGCCAGCAGCAGGATGTGGAGAGCAAGGATAGGATGAGGACTGGAGTTTGAGCTGCTGTGCACACGAAGGACCAATTTTGCTGCTCACGTGGGGAAGAGTTAGAGTTTGACCGAAACTCTTCTAGCAGCGGCTTGAGTCGGTCAAGCGGTAGACTGCTGCTGATGGTGCAAGGAATTTGGATGAGATTTAAATTGGTGGTGGTTGAAATTTAGGAGCAAAACATGGAATTTGAACTTGGGAAGGATTTTATGCCGAAATAGGACTCATAGTAGTACCAATTTGGCTATAGGCAATTAAATGCCGAAAAAGCTCTTAAAATTTTGGCTTGTTTGGGTTGTTTTTCTTCTTTGTTTAGTTTTGGGTATTTTTAAGTGTTAGTCGATTTAGGTTGGGCTAATCACATCTATTATTATTTTTGAGAGCGACCTTCATTCTTTTTGTTTATCTTTTCTTCACCAAGCTTAATCTTCTACTCCTACTCATCAGTCCTTTCTCTTTGATTCTCTTCTCATTATTACGGAATATAGAGACTTTTCTCCGTGCCAATAGCCGAACCTCACAACTCTCTTATCCTTCTACCGACATCTCCCCTCTACTTCACAAATTTCTATTCTCCATCTCGTTTCTTCAAAAGCCGAATCACCTAGATCTATTCTCTATTCGTATTTTGGGTTAGATCTGTAACAAATCGAGAATAGGAAGGTACTTGGGAACGTTTTTGGCAAGTAAATCTTTGGTAAGTGCTCAGAATCCCTTCTCTATCCATTATTTGGTGATTTAAAGAAAAGCCAAAAACCCTTATATGCAAAGGGTGCCTATCGACTAAACTAAAAGGGTTTAGTGGTGTTATTTGATTTGTTTTGCTCTAGTGTGAATTAAAGGCTACTGATCGAGGGCTTGGATAATTGGAACAACTAGATTTAGATCTAGTCCATATTTCGGCAAAGGTAAGAACTTTAGTACCTAAGGTGTTAATGGTCGATTATTGGTAAGGGGATTTGTATATAAGTTGTTATGGATTCATAGTTTAACGTGTTAGTAACTGATTGTAGGCAACTCGTGTGTGGAACTCGTCAACGTTTCGTCGAAAAACAGGTGTGTAAATGACACCCACTAGTAGACTAGATCGGCAAAAGCCGAAAAGCCGAAATGTTGAAAAGTCGGTATTTCGAGAACTTGTGAGCGTGCGAGCGCTCGTGGGATTGGTTGTATTGATAATTTTGGTAACTTCAATGGTAAGATTGCAAAGTCGCAATTTCGTGCACCTCGGTGAATTTGGGCTTGGTGAAATTTGAAATTGGGTAATGGGCAACAGGCCCATTCGGTAAAAATGTCCGTAAGTATTCTGAAGACACGTTAATAACTGTAATGAGCATGAAACCCTAAAAATACTGATAAAATCACTGAAATACCTCTGTAAGGTAAAATTACCGTAATACCCCTAAAGGGGTAAGTTCACGATTACGCCCCTCGAGAGTAAATTACTGTTCTTACGCTATAATGTAACTGTCTTTCTGAAGCATGCCTTGTTAATTATATATATTCTGCATACATGTCATACTGCATGGGGTTGGGTTTTGTTATGGAGGAAGAATCCGTTCTGGTGGCTGTGCCACATATTCTGATATAAGCAGCTTTGCTACGGATTATAGTTAGTGCCGCAACCGGTGCTAACACTGTAAGTGTAGGGATGGCGTGGGTGATTTATTCCCAACAGGAAGTGTAGGGATGGACGGAGGCAAGTGCAAGGTTGGATGGGGTTATCATGCATTCATCATATGAGATTGTTTTGTTATGGGCCAACTGTATTGAAATGGGCCCAACTGTGTTAATATGGGAAATGCCCAATATATATCGACTTGTAATAGGGCTATGGCCCCGATTGATACTGATATGGGCTAGGCCCAGTATACTCTGATATTGTAAGGAGCTATGGCCCAGATTAATATTGATATGGGCTAAGGCCCAGTTAACTCTGATTTCTAAAAAGGGCTTAGGCCCAGTAAAGCTTAAACTGATTTGGGCTCTGGTTGGGATACTTTACATACTGAGTTTTCCAAACTCACCCCATTTTTCCCATCTTTGTAAGTGAGCCTTAGATCGGTGGACTTGGAGCTGGAGGGATTCAGAGTGGCCATGTGGACTATTTAAAATAAGTGTTTATACCTTCACTTTTATTTTAGATTATTTCCTTTATGTTTTCAGGTTTTTAATTTGTAATAAGGCGCTTTAATTATTTTTAATTGTTTTTAGTATGTTTTGTTAGCTTAGATATGATATTGTTTTAATGGTTTAAACTTGAATAGCTCTAGGGCACGTTTTAAAAAGGTTACTTGATTTCAAAATATCGCGATTACAAGGCAAAGCTTTCACAACGAAAATGTTTTCAAAATTAATAACCTTTTTAAATAGTTTTAAACGACCTGGTTTTCCCTGAACAATCACCCAGTTAAAGTGTGGCAATGGTTATGTGCATGTCTAGGATTGGATCCGTGGAGAGCTGGGTACTTAAGCAGTCTAATTGACTCACCTCCTCTTTTCTGGAATCCTACCTGGTGCACAGCTCTCATTCACTTTAATCTATAACGAAGATATTCTTTAAACACTAAGAAAGACTTTAGATAAAACATGACTTTTCTAGTAACGCTTCAATGTGACACGCCAGATTCGGTCGTAACGTTTGGGCCGGGTTTGTGGTGTTACATTTAGTGGTATCAGAGCCCGGTTGCAACAACTCTGCTATGGATCGGGTCCGAACGTTTTTCATAAAATTTTGAAATCTAGTTCCATGGAAAAACACTGAAATTGATTTTGTGGAAATGTTAGAAAATTCTTTTAAATTTTGTTTTCAAAGTGCACAAAGAATAAATTTGAATTTCTAATTTCTGAAGAAGTGGCACACTGAATCCCCGGCACCAAGTCTGTAAGTACCTTTTCTGAACTTTACTAAGTATTTTTCATATTACCTAGACTCTGCTATGACATTGTAGTTAGAGCTATATTTAGACTATAAGATTGAGACTGTAGCTAGGCTGAGATTTGCGAAAGCGAACTCTAAAACTCTATCTGTGCATAAAACTCTTAATACAGACAATTCGATAGATACGATGAGAACACGTGGTACTCGTGGACGGGGTATTAGGGGTCGTGGTAGAGGCCGTAGAGGGCTCGAGTGAGTCCCTTGCTTCAGTACTATACCGTAGTGGACGCTAGTGAGACATCGGCATCGCCACTGACGGATAGTGAGACAGACCGTATGATCGTGCAGTTAGGGATGATGCACTATCCCAAGCTATGCTTCGTATTCTGGAGAGGGTCGCTACACCCAACACTGGTACCGGAAGCTATGGGTCAGTTTCAGAACGTCTCAATCCAATAGAGCAAAAGTCTTTAGGGGAATTTCTGGAGTAGCCCCGAATGTGGCTGAGTACTGGTTGGAAGCCACAGAGAGAATAATTGATTACCTGGATTGCACGACTGAACAAAAGCTGAAAGGGGCGATATCACTACTTAGAGAGGAAGCTTACCAGTGGTGGTTGACTGTGAAAGAGGGCACCCAACTTGAATAGATTACTTGGAACTCTTTAAATCTGCATTTCAAGGGAAGTACGTTGGGGCAAGCTATGTAGAAGCCCGGAGGAAGGAATTCTTAAATTGAACTCAAGGGGATCGGTCTGTGGCTGAGTATGAGGCAGAATTTTTGCGACTTAGCCGATATGCCCGTGGAATAGTAGCAACAGAGTACGAACGTTGTATTCGGCTCGAGGATGGCCTCCGGAATAGTCTACGGGTATTAATAGCTCCACAAAGGGAGTGAGATTTTACGGCATTGGTAGAGAAAGCTAAGATAGCTGAGGATGTGAAGCGCGCTGAGTGCCAAAGCTGGGAAAAGAAAAGGAGTAAAAACAAAATTGATTTAAAGCCCTCCAATTTTGATCAAAGGTATAGGAAAAGTGCCAGGGCAGATGGCCCAGTCCGAGTTGAAGCCCCTGTTACTGCTGTTAGATTACAACCTTGTGTTAATTGCGGGAAAAACCATTATGACGAATGCTGGAATAGGATTGGAGCCTGTTTAAGATGCGGATCGATGAGGCATCATTTCAGAGAGTGTCCTTGGAGACCAGATTATGGACAAACTACTGGTGCGGGTAATATACAGCCGCCGAGGGGTAGTCAGCAGCCAGCAAGAGGCTGTAGCAATGGAATGGGTCGTGGTCGTGGTCGTGGAGCACCAGACAAGGGTATGGGACATTCTGAGGCGAGACAACCAGCTTTGGTCTATGCAGCATGTCGCCGTGAGGACGGAGACTCTCCAGAAGCAGATGCTGGTACGTACTTCTCTCATGATGTATTATTTACTTAATTTACAATTAGAGCTAGAGTGTGCAGCAGAAGCATAGTGGTTTGACTTGAGTAATACAGTTAGTTGATAGTTTGAAATTTCGAGGATGAAATTTGTTTAAGAGGAGTAGAGTTATAATGCCCCGATTTTTGGGCCTGGAAGTATTGTGCCTTGAATCTAAGTTCAGGTAGAAGACGGCCCAAATAATTTGGATGTTATTATTATTATTATTATTATTATTATTATTATTATTATTATTATTATTATTATTATTATTTCGTATGTTTATTTTAGTAATTCAATAAATTCGGAGGGTTTATAGTGTGGGAAAAAGTCCGGAGCTCGCCCTATAGCTTTAGCAAAATTCTTAAATTTTGCCTCTTAAGGGAATCTGGGCAGTAGGCCGTATTAATAATTTGGGCTTAGTTTTTGCACAAACAAGCACCTGGCCTAGTGGCTAAGCACACTAGGAGGGCGTGGGAGGTGCCTGGGTTCAAGGCACGGCGCGCGCAAATGGTTGTTTTTTTTAGTATTCAGGTTGCAGTTAAAATAGGAGTTAAGAGGAGTTGCGAGTATAATCCAACACAAGGAGTGCCAGTGGTGCGGTGGTAGCGTCTTTGAGCACGCAGAGAAGGCGAGTTCGAGACCTTGTGCCGGCAAATTCTATTTTATTTGTTTTAAAGCGGGCCAGAACCGAAGCAGGTAAGGGTTATAAATTAAATGTGAGAGGATTATGTTATGAAAGGAACTTCGGTGTAGTGGCAAGCAGCGTATGTGTGTGTTTAGAAGGTCATGAGTTCGAGATGTATACTAGACAAAATTTCTTTTTTATTTAAGTAAGTGTAGAGGCTTCAAAGAGAATAGATTAAGATTAATTGTGACCTATTATGGTGTAGAGGAAAGCTTGGTGCAGTGGCCAGCAGTAGGATGTGGAGCGCAGGGACAGGATGAGGTCTGGAGTTCGAGCTGCTGTGCGCTCGAATGACCAATTTTGCTGCTCACGTGGGAAAAGAGTTAAAGTTTGACCGAAACTCTCCTAGCAGCGGCTTGAGTCGGTCAAGCGGTGGACTGCTGCTGATGGTGCAAAGAATTTGGATGGGATTTAAATTGGTGGTGGCTAAAATTTAGGAGCAAAACATGAAATTTGAACTTGGGAAGGATTTTACGCTGAAATAGGACTCATGGTAGTACCAATTCGGCTATAGGCAATTCAGTGCCGAAAAAGCTCTTACAATTTTAGTTTGTATGGGTTGTTTTTCTTCTTTGTTTAGTTTTGGGTATTTTTAAGTGTTAGTCGATTTAGGTTGGGGCCATTCACATCTATTATTATTTTTGAGTTCAATCTTCATTCTTTTTGTTCATCTTTTCTTCACCAAGCTTAATATTCTACTCCTACTCATAAGTCCTTTCTCTTTGATTCTCTTCTCATTATTACGGAATATAGAGCTTTTCTCCGTGCCAAAAGCCGAACCTCACAACTCTCTTATCCTTCTGCCGACATCTCCCCTCTACTTCACAAACTTCTATTCTCCATCTCGTTTCTTCAAAAGCCGAATCACCTAGATCTGTTCTTTATTTGTATTTTGGGTTAGATCTGCAAAAAATCGAGAATAGGAAGGTACTTGGGAACATTTTTGGGAAGTAAATCTTTGGTAAATGCTCAGAATCCCTTCTCTATCCATTATTTGGTGATTTAAAGAAAAGCCAAAAACCCTTATATACAAAGGGTGCCTATCGACTAAACTAAAAGGGTTTAGTGGTGTTATTTGATTTGTTTTGCTCTAGTGGATTAAAGGCTACTGATCGAGGGCTTGGATAATTGGAACGACTAGATTTAGATCTAGTCCATATTCCAGCAAAGGTAAGAACTTTAGTGCCTAAGGTGTTAATGGCCGATTATTGGTAAGGGGATTTGTATATAAGTTGTTATGGATTAATAGTTTAACGTGTTAGTAACTGATTGTAGGAAACTCGTGTGTGGAACTCGTCAACATTTCGTCGAAAAACAGGTGTGTAAACGACACCCACTAGTAGACTAGATCGGCAAAAGCCAAAAAGCCGAAATGCTGTAAAGCCGGTATTTCGAGAACTTGCGAGCGAGCGTGCGAGTGCTTGTGGGATTGGTTGTATTGATAATTTTGGTAACTTCAACGGTAAGATTGCAAAGTTCGTAATTTCGTGCACCTCGGTGAATTTGGGCTTCGATGGGCCAAAATTGGGTAATGGGCAAATGGCCCATTTCAATAAAAACGTCCGGTAAGTATTCTGAAGATACGTTAATAACTATAATGAGCATGAAACCTTAAAAAGACTGTTTAATCACTGAAATACCTCTGTAAGGTAAAATTACCGTAATACCCCTAAAGGGGTAAGTTCACGATTACGCCCCTCGAGGCTAAATAACTGTTCTTACGGTATAATCTGACTGTCTTTCTGAAGCATACCTTGTTAATTATATATATATTCTGCATACATGTCATACTGTATGGGGTTGGGTTTTGTTATGGAGGAAGAACCTGATTCGGTGGTGTGCCACATATTACGATATAAGCGGCTTTCTTGCGGATTATAGTTAGTGCATAGCGGTGCAAGCAACTGCTTCGTAAGTGTAGGGATGACATGGGTGATTTATTCCCACAAGAAGTGTAGGGATGGACGGAGGCAAGTGCAGGGTTGGATGGGGTTATCATGCATTAATCATATGAGACTGTTTTGTTATGGGCCAACTGTATTGAAATGGACCCAACTGTGTTAATATGGGCAAAGCCCAATATATATCGACTTCTAATAGGGCTACGGCCCAGATTGATACTGATATGGGCTAGGCCCAGTATACTCTGATATTGTAAGGGGCTATGGCCCAGATTAATATTGATATGGGCTAAGGGCCAGTTAACTCTAATTTTTGAATAGGGCTTAGGCCCAGTAAAGCTTGAACTGATTTGGGCTCTAGTTGGGATACTTTACACACTGAGTTTTCCAAACTCACCCCCTTTTTCCCATCTTTGTAGGTGAGCCTTAGATCGGTGGACTTGGAGCTAGAGGGATTCAGAGTGGCCATGTGGACTGTTTAAAATAAGTGTTTATACCTTCACTTTTATTTTAGATTATTTCCTTTATGTTTTCGGGTTTTTAATTTGTAATAAGGCCGTTTTAATTATTATTAATTGTTTTTAGTATGTTTTGTTAGCTTAGATATGATATTATTTTAATGGTTTGAAATTGAATAGCTCTAGGGCGTGTTTTAAAAAGATTACTTATTTTCAAAATATCGCGATAACAAGGCAAAGCTTTCGCAACGAAAACGTTTTCAAGATTAATAACCTTTTTAAATAGTTTTAAACGAATTGGTTTTCCCTGAACAATCACTCAGTTAAAGTGTGGCAATGGTTGTGTGCACGTCTAAGATTGGATCCGTGGAGAGCTGGGTACTTAAGCAGTCTAATTGACTCACCTCCTCTTTTCTGGCATCCTACGGTGCATGCTCCCATTCACTTTAATCTATAACGAAGATATTCTTTAAACACTAAGAAAGACTTTAGATAAAACATGACTTTTCTAGTAACGCTTCAATGTGACACGCTTGAATTGATTCGTAACGTCTGAAATTTGGGTTTGGGGTGTTCTGACCAAGGTGAGCTGGGTTTGGGGTGTTACAGCCAAGGTGAGCATTGCAATTGTATTTCGAATAAATGTGTTGACCTTTTCTGCGAGCTCCGACTTTTATCATTTTATTCAAACACAAAAGTTGAGGATTTTTTTGGCATGCAAAATCAAATTTTTGACCCCGAAAATTGCTCTATAGTAGGGTTTAAAGAATTGAAGAATGTCTTAAATGATTCTAACTTACAACTGCTTCATATTCCTTCTATGTTGTTGTCCATGAAATTTTCAAGTCAAAATGAAATGGTAAGTGAAAACTTTTCCTTCGACCCCCGGAGATTATTGTTTTATATCATTTGTATCAAGTTGATCAAAGAATTGGAGTCGAGAATTTTTGTTGTCCAAAAACTTAATTCTCGTGCGCCTTATGGTCCTGTTCTAACATCAATGATGAACCTTTTTTGTCATTATAAAATGGTAAGGTCGATTTCCATTTTTGACCCCGGAATTGGTTCATTTGTTCAAGTTGTGAATAAAAACTTGGACAGTTCCTTTGTGCTTAACCTTCATCGTTTCACTAGTTCGTTTTATTCTTTTGTAGGTGACGATGTGAGGTGGTACCCTCCTAAAGAGGGAGGGCATGGAAATACCCCGTTTCTTTTTCGAACCATTTGTGGTTTCTTGGGTTTTGGAAATAATTCTGTACCGATCATGAACAATATGGTTTGTGATCTTGAAATTTTTTTTTCGAGAAAGTGGCTCGATTTGAGGACGAATTGTCTTCAAGTGAGAGGGAATGACATGAACCCCGTCGTATCATGGTTGGACACAACTTGAAAACATCTAGCATAGCCTAAGTTCGAGGGGCCCAAGTTCAAAATGAAGCCTGATCTTAATTTTAACGAGCTCAATTCAGCTCGATTATAGCTCAAAGAGCTCGTTTGTTCATTTTGACTTTATTTTAATTCTGCATTTATGTTGCTAGAATAAACTTATCTAGTTAAATTAGTTAATTAGTTTTCAGCTAATCAATAAGTTAAAATTTGATATTTAATAATTTTAGTTTGTTAAGTTTAATACATGTTTTAATATGTTTTTTCCTACAGCTTTTTAATGTGTTTAGAATCTGGTCATTTAATTAGCTTGAATATGTTTTAGTGAGTGTGTCCTAGCCTAGACATGTTTTAAATGTGTCTTGGAGTCAGCCGAATTTAATTGTGTTTACATTAGGACATGTTTTTAATTTGTTTTGCTGCAGTTATTTAATTTGTCTTTATTGTGTCTTAGGCTGCTACTGAATTTTAATATGTCCTAATAAAACATGTTATTAATTTGCTACAGCCTATTACATAATTTTAATGTGTCTTAAGCTCCAGCTTAATTAATTTGCCTAGTTGCTGCTGATTTTTAATATGTCTTAAACTTCATTAGTTTGTTGATTTTAATGTGCAGGCATGCATGATCGAATTTAAAGAGCAGTAATAAAGGGGCTGCTGGTGCATGGGTAACTCAAGACTTGATGTACTTTGTTTATTTATAATACTAATAATCACATACTAATGATGTACTTTGTCTCATTGAACTCAAGACTTGATGTTATACCAAGCGTTGAGTCGAGTTTCCATCATGGGTAACTCTAATTAATGGGATTGAGTCTCATCCCTTTTGAGGTCTTATTGACTACATCTCTAGCATTACTTTTTTTTCAAAAGATCCACCAAATTTTCACTTGACATCACATAATTAATAGTGATCACTCCATCAGAAATCAATTGTCGAACATAACTATGTCTTAATCCAATGTGTGTAAACTTTTCATTATATAATTGGTTATATGCCTTTGTTAGAGTAGCCTTACTATTACAACGAACAGAAATAAGTGAAATTGGCTTAAGCCATAGAGGTACATCATAAAGTAAATTTCTTAACCATTCTGTTTCTTTAGATGAAAAGACTAATGCAATAAATTTTGTTGCCATGGCGGAATCAATAATACATATTTGTTTCCTGAAACCGCAAGAAATGACTCCTCCACCAAGAATGAAGATCCATCCACTAGTAGATATATGATCTTCCAAACTTATTATCCAACTAGTATCCGAATACCCTTCTAAAACTGAAGGATATCCATTATAACACAATCCACAATTAATAGTTTTCTTTAAGTACCTAAGTACTCTATTCAAACTTGCCAATGCAAACTACTTGGATTACTTGTGTACCTACTCAATTTCCCAATAGCATATGCAATATATGGTCTTGTACAAGTCATAATATACATAAGATAACCAATTAGACTTGTATATTTCAATTGATCAATTTTCCTATCAGCATTAGATACTAATTTTATTTGAGGATCTATGGGTGTAGATGCTGGTATACAGTTGAAAAGATCAAACTTTTTAAGCACATTTCCAATGTAATGTGATTGTGATAAAGCTATAGTGCTTTCATCTCGGGTTATTTTAATCCCAAAAATAACATTTGCTACACCCATATCCTTTATAGTAAAGTTGGTTGACAAGAATTTCTTTGTGTTTTCTATTTGTTCCAAATTCGTGCCAAATAATGAGCATGTCATCTATATATAAGCAAATTATAACACCTTTTCCATTTTCAAATTTTCTATATATGCACTTGTCAGATTCATTTATTTTATAGCCATTAGCTAAAACAACATTTTTGAACTTTTAGTGTCATTGCTTTGGTGCTTGTTTAAGTCTATATAGAGATTTAACAAGCTTACATACCTTATGCTCTTTTCCTGGAACAACAAATCCTTCTGGTTGTTCTATTACACTTCCTCTTCCAATTCACCATTTAAAAATGCAGTTTTAACATCCATTTGGTGAACAACCAAATTATATATTGAGGTAAGTGATATTAATAGTCTAATTGTAGCAATTCTTACTACTGGAGCATAGGTATCAAAGTAATCAATACCTTGTTTTTGTGTAAAACCTTTGGCTACCAACCTTGCTTTAAATTTATCAATGGTTCTATTAACTTTCATTTTCTTTTTGAAGATCCATTTACAATATGTTGGTTTGGAACCTGGTGGAAGATCAACTAAGATTCAAATTTGATTTCCTATTATTGAATCCATCTCATCATTTATTGCTTCTTTCCAAAAAGTAGAGTATTGAGATTTCATTGCCTCTTCAAATGTAATAGGATCAGATTTATGTATTATAACAATAAGGTATCTTATTGCATATACTTTTACATTTTCCTTCTACAAGAAACATAATGAAATTTGGTCTAAAATCTTTGACCTTTTTAATCATTTTACTTCTTCTTAATTCTTGAAAAGATTCATTATTATTATTATTATTATTATTATTATTATTATTATTATTATTATTACTATTATCAATTTGTTCCAATAGAATCTCATTTTCATTTGAAGAATGAATCACTTGTTGTGGCTGTAATTGTCTTGAAATAGAATTAAATTTATTTTCATAAAAAATAACATCTCTTGATTCAATAATAGTATTAATTGAAATTGAATTATTAGGTTCAATTACCAAGAACCTATATGCCTTGCTATTATGTGCATATCCTATAAATATGTATTAAATTCCTCTTTCACCTAAATTTTACATTTAGGTGTTGGAACTTTGACAATAGATCTACAACCCCAAACATTCAAATAATTAAGGTTTGGTTTCTTTTTCCTCTATTGTTCATAGGGGGTTATTTTAGTTTCCTTATTAGGAACTCTATTTAATATATGACAAGCTGTTAGAATAACTTCTCCCTAAAAACCTTGTCCAAGACTTGAATATGATAACACTGAATTTACCATTTTAATCAAGATTCTATTTTTCTTTCAACTACACCATTTTGTTGTGGTATGTAAGGGGCTGAAACTTGATGGACAATTTTAGTGGATTCAAAATAACTTGGATTATAGTATCCTCCACCCCAATCCGATCCTAAGCACTTGATAAATGATTCACATTAAAGTTCAACTTGAAATTTATAAACTTTAAATTTATCAAGAGTTTCATCTTTTGAATGCAATAAATATACATAGCAATATCTAGAAAAATCATCAATAAAAGTAACAAAATATTTCTTTCCACCTAATGTAGGAGTATTATGTATGTCACATAAATCACAATGTATCAAATCAAGCAACTTTGTTTTCCTTTTAACCATAGGGATAGGGTTTCTTATAATTTTAGCAATATATATGTACTGCATTTTTTCAATATTATTATTAAAAATAGGAATTAAATCTAACTTATTGTAACGCCCTGAATAATTTTTTTTTTGTTTCTACAAATATCTGACACAAATTTGTATCTGCTTCAGTGGTTAAGTGTTCTAAGTGTGTGGTGAGGTCTTGGGTTCAAGTCTCACCTTTGCTAAATTCTGTTATTTTTGAAATTAAGCCTTATCTTTATTCAGTGGGCTTATGTTTAATTTTTTGTAAATCCATATCAAAATGAGCCTGTTGGCTTGAGTGGTAAGGGAGTTAGAGTGTTGGAGGGCATGTGTTAGAATCCCTGCGCGAGTGAGGGGATTTATTTTTGCTTGTTTAACTGAGAGAGTTTTGGTGGAGTTGGGTTTCTGAGTTAGTTATAGTTAATGGGATTGTGGGGAGGAAATTGTGGGATTTCGATAACTCTTGATTTTATTTTATTTTTTGTTCTTTTCAAAATTCCTCTCTTTACTGGAAAAAAAAAAGATTGTCATCAATTCCTTCTTCTACTTGCCTGCCGTCTTCTTATTTTCTTCCTTTTAGTTCTTCTTGCTGATTCTGTTTGATTCATCGACAATCTCGTTGTTGTGTTTTGTCATTTTCCCTTGGTTATTGGTAAGTGGGATTCTAATAGTTGTATTGAAGTTTTCGTTTTCCAATTTGACGGGTGGAACCCTACTTTCTGTTTTGGCAGCAGTAAATCGTGTAGAATGGGACTCTCCTCATGCGAAATCGTAGTCCAACAATTGTTTAAGGTGTTCGGATAAGCGATGAACACTTGTTTTTATTATTGTCGACTTCGCAGTTACAGTTTTATCGTGTATTAAGTCTAACCTCGAACGTTGGTATGTTGATTGTTAGCTTCTGAAGGGTTTTGTATTTGTTGGGGCGTCAAATCAATATTAGGTGTGTACCCAAAATACAGAAAATGAGGCTTCAGCAAAAGCTAAAAAACTGTATTGTCAACGTTACATGGCGTGTGGTCGCCCGTGTGGATGGCCGTGTGCGAGACACGACCGTATGGTTAACGAAGGCATGGTCGTGCACAGTACACGACCGTGTGGTGGCCCGAATGTCACCGTGTACGCCATACGAGGATGGCCAAGTTGGGCGTGTGGATTTTGGGCCAGGTCGTGTGGGGCATACAGGCGTGTGGACCCACACGGGCATGTGGATTTTAGGCCATACTATGTGGGCCACACGAGTAAAGGCTAATTTGGGCGTATGAGTCCAGACGAGCATGTGGGCCCATAATTCTGAAATATTTCCTAAGGTCACGCAAGTCGTTTCGTTCGACTGTAGACCTACCAAAACGTCGGTAAGGACTAATTAAAACACTATCTGTATGCTTTGAAATTCTGTTAGACTGATCTGATTAGGATACTAATATATGCCTGATTATACTGATATATGTGTATCTGTTATTTGTATAAAGCATGTTGAGCATGTTTAGTCTGATAAATCTGTATTTGATATCTGCATCTGTTTTGGGGTGGGTTTTATATATATGTGGAGGAAGTGTTCTATATAGCGATCATCGCCTATGTTCTGGCAGCTTGGCTGCACTATATCTGATACGTGTCGTAACGACACAAAGTGGTGTGTAGGGATGGGTCGGCGTTTTTAACCCTACATGGTGTGATGGGATGGTCGGAGTTGGTGTGTAGAGGATGGGGGTAGGACTTTCTTATCTGAATCTGTTATCTGATCTGTACATCTGTTTCTGTAGCTGTATTTGAGAAGGGCATAAGCCCGATTCTGTATCTGATTGTCTGAAACGTTTCTATATGTTTGCTTGTCTAATTTTGCTGGGTTACACACTGAGATTACGTAAACTCACATCTGTTTGTCTGTTCTGTCAGGTAATCCATAGACTTAGGCGGATCGATGCGGCGAAAACACAGTGGTGACCACTATATCGTAAAACAATTAAACTTAGTACCTTTGGTTTATTTTAAATTTTGGACTTATTTGATAGTTGTAATTTTTGGGGATTCTCTAGACTATTTGGTTTTTAACTGTTTATTTTTGGATTGTTTGTCAATTTGTTTGCTTTGGTAAAATTGTTTTATTAAAATGACGGTTTTTATGCAAACAACAGTTTTCTTAAAGACACGCTTGCGTTTTCAAACTATAATGATTAAGGTTTCTGCTGTAATAAGATTGGTAAAGAAATTGACTAAATTGCGGTTTGAGTAAATTTTAAATAATATGGTTTACCAAGTTAACACGGTTTTTAAAATCCATTCCTTGTGACGTCACCAGATTCAGCCATAATGTCTAGGCTGGGTTTGGGGTGTTACACTTATGTATGTCATTCAATTTTCTATAATTCAAATGACCTAATCTATAATGCCATAAACAAGAATATACAACCATATAAACAGAAATAGTATATTATTATTGTTATTATTATTATTATTATTATTATTATTATTATTATTATTGAGTTTGAACATGCTTTCATACATATACCTATTCCTTACAAAAATTCCTCCCTCAGACAGAATAAACTTATTTGCCTAAAAACAAGTTTGAAACCAAACTTATTCAACAAACTTTTAGACACTAAATTCTTTTTAACTACTGGCACATAATATATATCATTCAAGATAAAAACCTTTCCAAAAATGAATTATAGTTCAACAGACCCTTTGCCTTTGATTGTTGCGGTGGAAGAATTTCTCATGTACAAGACATTGTCATTTTCACATTGTGTGAACTTTGTGAACATGTTTTTATCTTTCCACACATGTTTGGTTGCTCTAGTACCAATCCACCATACATTATCATCTTGTGCCATATTAATTTCAGATATCATTACAACGAACTTTTCATTATTATTAGCATTAGAAGATGCTTTCTTCTTTAAAAATCAACATTCATTCTTGAAAAGTCTCAATTTACCACAATGATAGCATAAACATTTTTGTTTCATTTTTGAACTTAGGTGCTTTGTCAGTCTGTTTGAACTTTCTTTTAAATGGTTTAGTAGTATGTACTTCCTCTATAACATGCACTTTGGCATTTTTAGAATTTAAGTTCTGATCTAGATTTTGATATTCTTCTTCAATACGAAAATGATTTGCTAAAGCCTCAAGAGATATTTCCTCTTTCTTATGTTTTAGACTTCTTTTAAAGTCTTTCCAAGATGGAGGAAGTTTGTCGATTATGGAGGATACAACAATCATTTCATCCGTTTTCATATTATATTGTTTAAATTGATTCATCATTTTTTCGATATCATGAAATTATTTCATAACGAAACGACCATCAACCATTTGATAATTATAGAAACGTTTAAAAAAAATTTCTTACTTGTAGCATCTTCGGTTATCTATCTTGTCTCCAATCTGTCCCATAATTCTTTAGTGGTGACCTCGTTTTGGTAGGTGTCAAACAAACCATCGGATAAACCATTCAATATTTGGTCTATGTATATGTAATCAACATTGTCCCATTTTTTCCTTTCTCGGGTTGCAGCAATAGATTTGTTTTCATTCTTTTCCAGTTTTAGAGTATCCAAAACATAGGCAATCTTTAAAGTTGTTAATAAGAAATGCATTTGTCACCATCAAAATGATCAAGTTCGACAAAGTTGGAAGTCAACTCACTTAGTGTTTTACTTTTTTGTGTTGTGGTAGTCATCATGAAGTATAACCTTAAAATTTTTAGTACAAATCTCCGGTAAGAAAAATCTTGAACACATGAACGAAATTTGAACAGAAAATAAAGAAATATGACAAGACTCCAAGGCGTGTATCAAGCCACTATCTTTAAGGTTATATCCACCCCAACCTATATTCGATGTGCAAAAGAGTTTCAAGCAAATTAAACTCGAGGATACAATGAAGCCAATGACTATTTGTGTTTCACACTGACAAGAATAGTCCATTAAACACTAAGTAATTTATAACAATAAACTCAATTTCTACAAAAAAATTCTGCAGTAATTCTTTATAGAATAATCTAATAATATGAAAAGAATGGAGGAAGAATAGAAAGAATATTAGAACTTGTTGCTGTGTTTTCCAAATGAAATCTCATTTCTATTAATAGGAATTTTCATGTCTCTTCAAAAAGACATCTTTTAATAGGTGTATTCTCTGAATAATAATGTCTTTAAAAGGCACATAATTATTCATGTAATATTATAACTATTCAATAATATGGTTTAAACAGCTATAATTTTGTCAAAAATCAAATGATATGACTTTTGACCAATAATGAAAAGATTTAATTTTTGATTAATTACACCATTTCATTTATAGTTATTAGAACATTATAAATATTTGAAAATGTTCTATCATTTACACGATGTGGCTAGAGTCACCAGTGATGATTTTATGAGCTTGGAGGAGGATGGAGGGTCTTAGGAGTGCATGGCAAAGTATTCCCTTGCAAAATAGTATCTTAACTTTTAGTTGAGTAGTGGAGGATGTTTATATAGTTGATAGGTTTGTCACGGCATCTTAGAACTTAAATGTGATTGGTTGGTAAGGAGAGTTAAAGGTTGATTTATGCTATAGACATGCTTAGATGTAATTGAGGGGCTTTGCCATTCTACCATAGAGCAATCTAAGTGAATCCCTAACTTGCCATGAAGCTATTTAAGTAAGCCATGATAAGATTTGGTGATGACCCGCTTATTGACATGTAAGTGACTAGTGTTGAAAAAAGTTATGGTTTGATTATCATGGTCACGCAATATATAACACCCCTAACCCGTATCCGTCGCCAGAATAGGTTACGAGGCATTATTAGACTTATAGCACAATTCAAAGCATTCATTTGTCATTAAATCTACTCATTTCAATCAAAGTCATTCATTTACACTTGTAACATGCTTAAGTCGAGCAGAAATAACTTAAAACATGCATTCAGGACTAAATCAATAACATTTGAAAACTTTAGGAAAACCTAAAAAATTTTATTAAATAAAGAGGTCACACACCCGTGTGCCCAGGCTGTGTGCCTCACACGGCCACCAAA
The DNA here is from genome assembly GCF_025698485.1 of Gossypium arboreum. Classification (NCBI taxonomy): domain Eukaryota; kingdom Viridiplantae; phylum Streptophyta; class Magnoliopsida; order Malvales; family Malvaceae; genus Gossypium; species Gossypium arboreum. The sequence goes on from NC_069081.1 coordinate 13,939,092, forward strand.
CACGTCCGTTTCGTAAGCTGTGTAGAAGCAGGGCTTACATACTGACCTGGGTCACACGGCTGACCACACGACCATGTGTCAGCCTGTGTGCCACACACGGCCAATAGACACACTCGTGTCTCTAAGCTGTGTAACATACTGACATATTTTAACTAAGCTTTAGCAGACACACGGTCGAATCATACGCCTCTGTGCTCAATCGTATGGACGAGAAATAGGCTTATCTAAGCCACTTCTCCTCACTCAAATACAATCACTTATAACCATACATATAACACCATACTCTCATTCAATTTGGAAACCAAAACAACCATATTTAATATACATATACATAACCAATATTTAACCAAGTTAAGCCAAATCACATGGCTTAAACACATCAATGCGTGTAAGCTTCAATAGCTAAAAATAACTCACACATCTCATATCATCAACTAGCCTGTACATGCCACATTACCAATTTCAAAGAGTTCAAAAATACCAAATCAAATCCTGGTTAGTGTGATGAAATCTTTAATGACTTTCAACCCGAGCGAGCTTTCAAATTACTATAAAATACAGAAAATAAACAGAGTAAGCTAATAAGCTTAGTAAGCTCGTATGACTAGTATGTACTATATACAATTTAACAATTAATTCACAATTAGATAAGCATGAATACATATAAATCAGCTCCATCGAAATTAACACATATTACAAAATCAACCTGATAATTCATTTATGTATTCATCGGTTTTCACTTACATATCCTATGAAATTATTAAATATCACTTACTTGTCGAGCGTGTCATGTATACCTGAACTAATTCATATTATCATTTCAATTCTCGTACCGTTATCTTCTCCGTTGAACCATGGAAATAACATCGAATATTCTGTATCTTGCACACTAATGGGTATATACGTGGTTAAACCACCTATATCTCGATTCACATATATAACATTTGTTCATACGTCATTATAACCTATATTACCATTTCAATACAATCCAACCAAATTTTCCAAATGCATAAGCATATAACACCATCAATAGTTTAGTATCATTATATCGATGTAAACATCAAGTCACCATAGGTGAAAACAATAAATATTCAATCTCAAGTACATATAACTTCATTCCATATTTAATTCATTAAATAGCATCAATACCATGTAATTCACATAACATTATGACAATTCATTTTTATTTGTATAAACTGTAGTTCGTTCATATAACTAGTAGTTCATCTGTATAACCAGTAATTCATTCGTAATAATAGTAATTTATCTATATCAACAATAATTCATCCGTATCAACAGTAATTCATTCATTTTAACAGTAATTCATTCATTTCAATAGTAATTCATTCATTTCAACATAGCTTATTCATATGATCGGTAAGAGTAATTATGCCCGTTGAACTACGTAGAATTTGGATAGATACTCAGGTGATACACACTAAGTGTATTTATCGGTAATTCTTCAATTCATCATCATGCATGCTTTTTCGAGTCATGGTAGGTAAGCTCCTCCTAAGCTGATAAACAGTAAGCTCTATTGAGCTGAAACAGTAAGCCCTATCGAGCTAAACAATAAGCTCATACAAGCTGAAATATCAGTAAGCTCATACAAGTTGTGGTGAGTCCGCAACAAATGCAGGAGCTCGACCAAATCGGTAACCCTAGTGACATGTCACTCGTATCTAACAAATTCTTACGGATCAAACGGGGCTCGGTAATTATCCAACTTCATCATTTAAGCATTCAATGATCAATAATTCAATTTCTCAAATCATATATATATTCAATTCAATTAAATATATATACATTTAAATACTCAATTCACATACCTAATGCATATTATCATACCGAATCCATGTAACGTATATAACATTTGTAACATTTCACTTAAATTTATGTAAACAGTAATATCATCATATAATCGGTAATTCAAATTTCAATTGGGTTATTCATTCAACTTATACACATACATTTTAAACAATTACGTGTATTTAATAATTTGATTCTAGTTATACGAACTTACCCCGTGTCGCTCAAATAAAACTATTGGCTATTCGTCCACTTTTTGTTTTCCCCGATCTAGTTCCGAAACTCTGTTTTTCCCTCGATATAGACTCATACGCAGCTTAACTTGATCTAATCAATCAAATTCAGCTATTTCAATTCATATTCTATTCATTTTAACCCAATTTCATACTTTGGTAAGATTACTATTTTACCCTAAAACTTATAACCTTTTTACAAATTAGTCCCTAAGCTCATAAAATGAAAATTTAATCAATTTCATCATAGCTCAAGCTAGCCAAATTTCATACATATCATAACAGCCCATATTTTTCATTTATTCACACTTTTACCACACTATTTATCATATTTCACAATTTAGTCCAAAATTTGCATTTTTACACAAAATCACTTTGTAAAATATGTAAAACTATCATCTAATTTGTAAAATATGTAAAACTATCATCTAACTTCCATATTTCATCATTAATCATCAAAAAGCATGAATATTCATCAATGGCATCTCACAAAATCTATAACAGATTCGAAAACGGAGATACGAGCTAGCTAGATTAAGTTGCAACGATCTCAAAAATATATAAATAACTAAAAACCAAATACAAACGGGCTTACATGCATGAAGATGCATGAACGAACCTCCAAAACCAAAAATAGCTTCTTCTCCTCTTCAATATTCGGCTAACATAAGGTAAATTTGCATGCTTCCTTTTTGTTTTCTTTATTTTATTATGTTATTTCTTTTTTTACTGTTTTAACCTTAATTAATAACCACCAAAATGCATGACATTAAGTCCATACTTGTCCACTCACAATTAAAATGGTTTAATTACCATTTGAGGACCCTCAATTTAAAAGCCAAGGCCAAATAACACATTTGACTAAAAGCATGCAACTTTTACATTTTACGCTATTTAATCTTTTTTACCGAATTAACCACTTAAACGATAAAATTTCTTTATAAAAATTTCACATAACTCTAATATCATGTTGTAAATATTAAAATAATAATAAAAATTAATTTTTTGATGTCGAATTGTGGTTCTGAAACCACTGTTCCAATTAACCCTAAAAACGGGTTGTTACAACTATCCCATTCTTAGGTATTTTTGTCCCCGAAAATCTTATCAGAGAATAGATTAAAGATTTACTTTCACATAACCTTATCAATTTCTCACATAACTACAGATTTCTCAACTCTTTAATCTCACAAACTAAGATTTTTGATCTGTTCTTTGATATACGTCATATCAAGCTGAGTTTCTACTTCTGAAAGAGATATTATAGACAAAGGATCTTATCTGTATCATCTCATCATATATATAAGAAATACATTATGAATCTTCTCAAGTTTTGATGATAATCTCATGTAGCCCGATGAATTACGAACTCAACTTCTTTTTTATAGCTAAATCGAGAAATTCTATTTCCACTACAATACTTTCACAAATATTTAGTTTCTAACTAAAATTCAATGCTTTTACGTATCAAATCCGCATATGTTTTCTGTCAATCTAAAACTGCTTTTAGACTGTCGCGAATTACTTTCACATTCTCTTCAGTCTTTCTAATCACATCGACCCTGTAATTCCTTTTATCATAATTCGATCCAGTACAACGGAGTTTAGTAATTGCAACCATATCATACTCATACAATGCTGACTTAATATTCATCTCATAACTATAATTATATGCAAAATTAACCAACAGTAAATATCTTTCTCAGTTGCTTTCAAGTTCTAAACACAGTAGCAAAATATATTTTTGAAAATCTGAATCATTTCTCATATTAATCCTTCAGTTCAAGGAAGAAATGTTATATTGGAACTCAACCTCGTACCCAAATTTACTGTAGTTTTCTACCAAATCACAATATAAACCTCGGGTTCCCAAATAATGGAGAGTGACACGCTGTATAATATGAAAATCTCTAAAATGTACAACTCAACAAGTCTATCAAAAGAGAAATCTGTACGTACAAAAGTAAATATGCAGACTTTTAAACATTTGACAGTAACCCAGATAATATCTTTCTTTTTCGGTGGTAAGAAAAATCCCAATACAGAATCCATCGTAATATTATCCCATTTTTCACTCAGATATCATCTCAGACTGTAACAGTCCCGAAGGTACATAACAATCAGTTTAACTTGCTGATACTTTAAACTTCTAAGCATAGAGTCAAAAATGTCTCATTTCATACCTGTCTATCGATACAACAATTTCAGATTATTAATCATCTTGTTTTATTTTTCCTGGAAAAGCAGGCAAATCTTGTTTTATTTTTCCTGGAAAAGCAGGCAAACTACTACTGTGAGTTTCGTGTAATAATCGTTGTAAAATCTTTGGATTTCTCGGTACTCAAACTCTATTTTGGAACAACAAGTAATCATTGGTTCTAATCTGAAACTCTAAATCAGAAGACGTCTCCCATTATACTCTTTTAATTTGCAATTCACTGCCTTTATTTCCAAGTCCCACAGACTCGCTGAATAAACATCGATTTAGCTTTTTAATTTAGCTAATATCGAATCACCTTCTGACAAAGTAACTACATTCAATACCCATAAAGCAAACAAAGATTTTCTGCTCTCAATACCTATGACTACAATCGTTTCCCTCAGATGATAATCAATCGCTAATCCAAAATCCTTCCATAGTTAATAACTTTATTAGCAAGTATCAAACCATTTAGAATTCACAAATGCAATAACTTTCTCCATCAGAATAACTTTAATTTACAATATCATTTCAGAATTAGATCTGATTTGATAGGTATAATTACACACCATTTCTTCTAGAATATGAACTCTTCATTCAGACTACCAGTCTGTTCACCCGTGAGCATACAAGATTTATTCTCTGAACCTACGGATAAACTCAAGTACACAAAATTCAATTACCATTCAATTGATTAAACAAATGAGTCAATCTTTTCTGTCAATAATGCAGTTTGAAATAAAGTGAAAATCAAATATAGTTCCAATAACAACCAATGCAGAATCACAACCTCTATAAATCCGAGATTTGTATAGCAACGTTACTATGATCAAACTGGAAATTATAATCGAAGTAAATATAATTATATCCATTCAATAAATATCTTTCACAGATAACCATATAGAATCATAAGAAAATTGAGATACTGTAATCCCAAATATAATACTATACTGAACTTTTTGAGAAAGCACCCATATCAGATGGTAAATATCTCGATGATGTCTCAGAGGAAATCCAAAAGTAAAGCTTTAGTCATATGCACTGGAATCAACGGTAAAAAAAAGTAATATAATCTTCATGTATATTCAACAGAACAATAACCAGTAGAAATAGAATACTAACATCATTCGGATTTTACCGTCGATCTTCTATCAATATAATGTAATAGAATACTAGAGAAAGATAGAATAGAGCCTATCATAACCTGAACAGCCCAACAATGCTTTCATATATCAATATATTTAGATAGCGTTCTCATATGATAAGAATTTCATCTGAAAGTATACCGTTTCACATACCTCTAAGGATAGATGAACACATAGAATACCCAGAAGAAATTATCACAATTTACTTCAACTATAATCGTTGCACTCAGCTATCAATACAATTCAAACATTATTTCACTATCTAATCCTGTCATCACTAATCCCATATTATCTCATCCATTAATGAAAATTAATTCAGAAGAAATTCCGGTAATACATTATTTAATTATCATACCTAATTAATTTAGTTAACTGAAGTAAATTTCTTCTTTAATAGTGACATTGCGTAATTCGAATGATCTTCTAAGCAATTTGTCATCTCTTTCAGAATAGTCTTTACTTGCTAACCAATTATCATATCTGACCATGTTATAATTCATTCAATCCTGGAACTCTTTGATTTCACACTTGGGAACTTATTCAATCCTAATCTAATAAACTTCATTTTAACTCTATACTAGTAAGGGGGAGAAGGTCGTAAAGCTTCATAATTTAACTTTCACACATACTTACATATGACATAACTTTTATTAATAACATCATGTTATAACTGTCATTCATACCTTTATGAGTTTCAATTTATCATAAACACATTTTACTTAAATATTTGAGTATCACATTCGGAACTATCAAAATTAGCTTGGTTGGAAAGCACATTTGTCTAATTAAAACAATTATTGTCAGAGTCAGAAGATATCACACTATCACAGGTTAAATATAGCATGTATAGCTAGACTCACATATACTACGTTAGTTTTAGAATCGACTAAACTGTAGCTCTGGTACCAATAAATGTAACACTCCTAAACCGTATCCATCGTCGAAATAGTTTACAAGGCATTACCAGACTTATAGCACAATTCAAACCATTCATTTGTCATTAAATCAACTTATTTCAATCAAAGTCATTCATTTACACTTGTAACATGCTTAAGTCGAGCATAAATAACTTAAAACATGCATTCAGGACTAAATCGATAACATTCGAAAACTTTGGAAAAACTTAGAAAATTTTCTTAAATAAAGAGGTTACACGCCCGTGTGCCACCAAAGACGCCCGTGTCATAAGCCGTGTAGAAACAGGGCTTACATACTGACTTGGGTTACACGGCCAACCACACGCCCGTGTGTCAGCTTGTGTGCCATACACGGCCAATAGACACATCCGTGTGTCTAAGCCGTGTGATACACTGACTTATTTTAATTAAGCTTTAGCAGACACACGATCGAATCACACGCCCCTGTGCTCAACCGTGTGAGCGAGAAATAGGCTTGTTTAAGCAACTTTTCCTCACTCAAATACAATCACTTATAAGCATACATATAACACCATACTCTCATTCAATTTGGCAACCAAAACAGCCATATTTAATACAAATATACATAACCAATATTTAACCAAGTTAAGCCAAATCACATGGCTTAAACACATCAATGCATATAAGCTTCAATAGCTAAAAATAACTCACACATCTCATATCATCAACTAGCCTATACATGTCATATTACCAATTTCAAAGAGTTCAAAAATACCAAATCAAATCCTGGTTAGTGTGATGAAATCTTCGATGACTTTCAACCCAAGTGAGCTTTCAAATTACTGTAAAATACAGAAAATAAACAGAGTAAGCTAATAAGCTTAGTTAGCTCGTATGACTAATATGTACTATATACAATTTAACAATTAATTCACAATTAGATAAGCATGAATACATATAAATCAGCTACATCAAAATTAACACATATTACAATATCAACCTGATAATTCCTGTATGTATTCATCAGTTTTCACTTACGTATCCTATGAAATTATTAAATATCACTTACTTTTCGAGCATGTCATGTATACCTAAACTGATTCATATTATCATTTCAATTCTCGTACCGTTATCTTCTCCTTTGAACCATGGAAATAATGTTGAATATTCTATATCTTGCACACTAATGGGTATATACGTGGTGAAACCACCTATATCTCGATTCACATATATAACATTTGTTCGTACGTCATTATAACTTATATTACCATTTCAATACAATCCAACCAAATTTTCCAAATGCATAAGCATATAAAATCATCAATAGTTTAGTATTATTATATCGATGTAAACATCAAGTCACCGTAGGTGAAAACAATAAATATTAAATCTCAAGTACATATAACTTCATTCCATATTTAATTCATTAAATAGTATCAATACCATGTAATTCACATAACATTATGGCAATTCAGTTTTATTCATATAAACTGTAATTCATTCATATAACTAGTAGTTCATCTGTATAACTAGTAATTCATCCGTAATAACAGTAATTTATCTATATCAACAATAATTCATTCGTATCAACAGTAATTCATTCATTTCAACAATAATTCATTCATTTCAATAGTAATTCATTCATTTCAACATAGTTTATTCATATGATCTGTAAGAGTAATTATGCCCGTTGAACTACGTACAATTTGGATAGATACTCAGGTGATACACACTAAGTGTATTTATCGGTAATTCGTTAATTCATCACCATGCATGCTTTTTCGAGTCATGGTCGGTAAGCTCCTCTTAAGCTAATAAACAATAAGCTCTGTCGAGCTGAACAGTAAGCTCATACGAGCTGAAATATCAGTAAGCTCATACAAGCTGTGGTGAGTCCGCAACAAATGCAGGAGCTCGACCAAATCGGTAACCCTAGTGACATGTCATTCGTATCTAACAAATTCTTACGGATCAAACGGGGCTCGGTAATTATCCAACTTCATCATTTAAGCATTCAATGATCAATAATTCAATTTCTCAAATCATATATATTTTCAATTCAATTAAATATATATACATTTAAATACTCAATTCACATACCTAATGCATATTATCATACCGAATCCATGTAACGTATAAAACATTTGTAACATTTCACTTAAATTTATGTAAACAGTAATATCATCATATAATCGATAATTCAAATTTCAATTGGGTTATTCATTCAACTTATACACATACATATTAAACAATTACGTGTATTTAATAATTTGATTCTAGCTATACGAACTTACCTCGTGTCGCTCAAATAAAACTATTGGCTATTCGTCCACTTTTTGTTTTCCCCGATCTAGTTCCGAAACTCTATTTTTCCCTCGATATAGACTCGTACGCAGCTTAACTTGATCTAATCAATCAAATTCAGCTATTTCAATTCATATTCTATTCATTTTAACCCAATTTCATACTTTGGTAAGATTACTATTTTACCCTAAAACTTATAACCATTTTACAAATTAGTCCCTAAGCTCGTAAAATGAAAATTTAATCAATTTCATCATAGCTCAAGCTAGCCAAATTTCATACATATCATAACAACCCATATTTTTCATTTATTCACACTTTTACCACACTATTTATCATATTTCATAATTTAGTCCAAAATTTACATTTTTACACAAAATCACTTTGTAAAATATGTAAAACTATCATCTAACTTCCATATTTCATCATCAATCATCAAAAAGCATGAATATTCATCAATGTCATCTTACAAAATCTATAACAGTTTCAAAAACGGTGATACGAGCTAGCTAGATTAAGTTGCAACGATCTAAAAAATATAGAAATAATTAAAAACCGAACACAAACGGGCTTACATGCATGAAGATGTATGGCCGAACCTCCAAAACCAAAAATGGATTCTTCTCCTCTTTAATATTCGGCTAACATAAGGTAAATTTGCATGCTTCCTTTTTGTTTTCTTTATTTTATTATGTTATTTCTCTTTTTACTATTTTAACCTTAATTAATAACCACCAAAATGCATGACATTATGTCCATACTTGTCCACTCACAATTCAAATGGTTTAATTACCATTTGAGGACCCTCACTTTAAAAACTAAGGCCAAATAACACCTTTTACTAAAAGCATGCAACTTTTGCATTTTACGTGATTTAATCATTTTTACCGAATTAACCACTTAAGCAATAAAATTTATTTACAAAAATTTCACACAACTCTAATATCATGCTATAAATATTAAAATAATAATAATAAAATTTTTGATGTCGGATTGTGGTCCTAAAACCACTGTTCCGATTAACCCTAAAAACGGGCTGTTACACAATATCAAACACGATTTTTCTTTTACTCTAAGCTAGGTGAGCTTCTCCTTATTCCCCTAATCAAATTTGGTTAGCATGGCAAATTGGTGTTTATGATAACAATTATATAAAATATTGTATATAGTGGTTCAATCCTTATCATTCAAAAGAATAAGTGGTTAAAGCTTTGTATTGGTATTTTAAGGTTTAGAATTCAAACCCTAGCAATTACATCCCTTACTACAATTTGTAATGTACTAAAAAAAATGTCATTATTTAAATATATGGGTGAAAAAGTTTCACAATATAGTAAACAAAAATGAAAGTAGTGAATCCAATTGCTGACATAAGACTTCAATGTTGAACGATGGTACAAAGTTATATTAAAAAAGTTTCTAAAATACATTCATTTATCTTTTAATCCTTACAATGCACCTTGAAAGTTACTATATAATCATAAAAAAAGCTCTCATTTCACTAGAAGAATAATCCTATTCTTGGCCAACCCCAAGTAGGTATTTATAGATGTGGGAAACTAAATGGTGTTATGTAAGAATTCAACAAATACAAAATTATTGTTAGTGAACCTTTGGCTATCATCCATCCATAATTCAGTGTCCAAAAGCCACGCTCGTGAGCTTTACACACCTTCATTGATATCATGTCATCTCTTCATGTGCCAATACATGTAGTCCATCCCCACCAGAGTTTTTCTTCCTGAAGTTATCGAACACCCAAGGTCTTTATTTCCGATCTATTCCATTTATATTTGGTATAAATTGGTGGTGGTTGGAATCATTGGTTTATTTTTAGGTAATATTTTTATTTTTGGGGCTTTTGACAGTTTTATTTTCTTACTTCTAACGTACTTAGCATAACTTAATGAGATAATTATAAATGAGTGAAGAGAAAGCAACTTAACACTATCAAGAATCTAAGTTTTTGAATATGTTGGAAGAAGATGCTAATGACATAAATAATCTCCAGAAAATTCACATAGACAAAAAATATTAGAACAATAAAATTTATGTGCTTTTGTGTGTGGATTACCCACATGCAATCTCATCAATGCACTTGATGTTGGAACATTTTCAAAATAGACATAGTGTTTCAATAGTTGCAAATGAAAAGTTGTAAGTAACCAAAAATTATAACACTTGGTTACTAATTAGGAGTTGTCACTATTTAAAAGTGACGAGTTATGTCTCTTGTTACTAAAAGTTAGGTTATTTCATTATTGACGAAAAGTTATTGTTCAAGTAACATGTAATGAATCATTGTGTTCATTCTTAATAGATGTGACTATCCAAATAGGTATTTATCAGATAGTTATATCTTTATTAAGAGACATGAAAACTCTTATAAATAGGAGAGTAATTTCAGTTGCGTGATATACTAAGATATACCAAGAAACACCAAAAATTGTTAAACCAAAGTTTCTTCTATTCTCTTATGTCTTTTAATATTCCTTGGATTATTCTATAAAGAACTATCACAAAAATTCTTTATAGAATTTGATAATCTAGTTATATTCCACTCAGTGTGTTAGAATTTATGGCCGTAAGTGTAGTTTATTCGTCATTTTACTTATAATTTTTCAAATAGATTGGTTTAATAAAGTTTCATTATTCACATTTAACATCAACTGTATTTATCTTCAATAGTTTTTGCATACAAAGCAAAATGTAGGCAAATATTGGCGTATTGATTACCTAACGTTTAACTATGCTAAGTTGCATTATGTGGTCAAAGCATAATATGAGAAGGCAAGTTATATTAGTAGGTAATATGAAAGGCCCATAGTTTCATGAATCAAAATTGAGCAAATCAGGTAAGAGACTATTATGTAGTCTATCAAGTCCAATTGGAGAGATACCTTGTCTTGAGTATCGAAGTAATAGACTCCCAAAAGATGGAGACATGATGTGATTGTTTAGATTGACAATACATCAAACAAGACCCAAGTTGAATTAATCTTAGATTCATTTATAAATTAATTCACTTGTGATGTTCATAATGTGACTTACCTCAATACAGAGTAAGTGACTGACTATGTGTACGTGACTCGTATATTTTGATGTATTAAAAGCTTGAGTTCAAATAACTAAAAAACCAAAAGCTAACACATTAGGTATACAAATTCTGCATGAAGCTTCATTTACAATAGTGAATTCCGTAGCCCGATTAAGAGTAAATGATGTCCTCTTGTTGGCATTACATGACAGATGGAAAAGTAATGTGCCCACAAGTTATTCGTCTAGAATGAATAATTTAATTACTATTATGGTTATCATGAGATAAAATGGGATCATATTGGATGAGAACCTATTTAACCTAAAGAGATATAGATATCCTATGAGGTTAACACTATGATAAGGTCATTGGACAAACATCTATAAAGTTGCTTTCGTAATGATATATAATAAAGGAGAGTTCAATTATATAGTTTTTAATGGAATGACTCTATGACTAAATAATATTATAATTAATAGACAAAGAGTCAGAACTTAATTACAAATTATTTGAGCCTCGATTATATATGTAAAATTAGTCTCTCTGCTTGCTCGACATGAACCAAAATAGATTGCATGTAGAACCAATACTATGAAATGAAGAAATAGATGGAATGCATCACTATCCTAGTGAATGCATTTTCTTTTAAGTGCAAAAGATGACTTGAAGACTAAATTTATTTCTTTGAATTATTATTTAATCAATTATAATTAAATAATTGAGTTCGAAATAAAAATTAAATTAATTAGTTATTGTATTTTTATTCAACGAGGCACTTATATATATTTCCTTATAGACTCTAATACGGTAAAGTTGTTATAAGTTTAGCGAATTAGAATTAGGTTAAGAAAATAATTTAATTGAGTTCCTTAATTAAATAAATCAAATTAAATAGTATTTTGGAAATAGAAAAAATGGTTATTGAGTTGATTAAAAAGTTTAGATAACATATATGATTGTTCCGAGTACATGAGACACGCTTGAGTGCCCATTCCATAGTGTGAGGGATGACAAGCCTTAGTCCCTATTAAGGTGTGTCACCTTCCCCTTTGTTCCATATAAGGGGATATTGTATTTTTCTGTTAAAATATTATTATTTAATGACCCTTTGTTAAAGCAAAATTCTTGTAACTTTTTTCTATATATAGGAACTGGGTTGAGACAAAATTGCACCAGTTATTCATATTTTGAGCGTTGTTACTCTCTTAGAAAATAGTGACAATTTATTTACAGAATAAATTTTATTTTCTTGGGTGCTAATTTTTTGGTTTCACATAGTGAGAATTAATTTTTTCATTCAAAGTTAATTAAAGTTTTCATGTTGTGCAATTGATTTGTGAATTTATAGTCCACACTCTAAGGAAGTTGAGACTCAAGGATAGTGGAGAAGGTTGATTGGTAGAAAGTCAGGAAATGACCTAGACCACCTCGCTCAAAGCACATGTACTAATTCAGTTTAGGGCTTATTACTATAAATACCACAAGGCTCGAATTTTAGAAAAAAAATTGAATTTCATCTGTGCATTTGTCATTGTTTTTTAAACCAATTTTTCAAAGCAATGCTCAGTAGATTGTTTTCGTCAATACAAAACGCTAACAATAATTGGACTTCATTGAGTCCTTGATGTTCATTTTCCAGTAACTATTTTGTACATTGGAATATAAGTGGGGCAAATAAAACCTTAAAGAAAGTGACATGGTTACATGCCTTGAAGCCTTTGATTAATTTCCCATAAATTCATTTTTTTTTATCCCCATGCACTAACATTTGAAAAGTAATAAACAATAAATAAATGTCCTTCATGAATTAATAAATTCATTATCTACTATTTCTCCCTTAAACCAGATCCAATTATGCATCAATGTCACTAAGTCTTTAGAGGCTTGTAACGAGACTTAGATTAAGATACGATAATTCAAAGAATATGGACACAAAAGGGCTCAACCTAAAGTCAACCCAAATGTTCTCCCAATCACATTTTCAACTATACATTTTTCCACTCATCTCGTTTTTGTCTCCATCAGTTAAGAATAAAACATGTAAACAAGAAGCAAAAACAATAAAAGATATAACAATAAAGCTCAATAGCACTTTTCTTTTTGAAATTTTCAATTTTTCTGTAAGTGATTTTTCACTTCTTTCTTCATTCTTTTTTCGTTTTCTTTCCTATTTTTTTTTTCTTTTTCTTTTGCCTTTTCAAAAATTTTCACAACGAAGGAAAGGAAAAATAATAATAATAATACGAAAGAAAACTAAAAATTGCAGAATAAAACATGGAGAAAGCAAAAAAAAAAAAAAAAAGAGAGAAATTTCAAAGTAACAAGGAAGAAGAATGCCAAGCCAATTTATAGAGGGTCCTAACCTCTCTTATGCACACAACTTCCACATGTTTCTCAACCAAATGATATGTTGTCACTTGTCCCACATTTTATAATTACCCTAACCGAGCGTGCAACTCAAGTAACAACTTAAATCATGCTCCCCCATGGCACGCCTCAACATCAACTTCGCAACCAACGAATCATTTCAAAAACTCAAATTTCAAATTTTTTGAAAATTTAAAATTTTCTAACCTCACTACTTCTCTATGGCAAAAGAAAGTTAGCTTCCACAACAAAGTGCAAAACATATTTGCCTCTGGGAAGGCTAGTTTGTAACCTCCCATTCGACTGGGGAAGGGGCAGTTGTTACACATATGCTCTACCAGCAAGCCACCCCTACTAAAGCACCATAACCACCTCACTTTGCGCAATTCATCTCTTTCACCATAAGAATTGTAACGCCCCGTACCCGATACCGTCGCCGGAGTCGAACACGAGGTGTTAACAAACTTAATTCATTACTTAAACAGCTCAAACAAGTTATTTTTAAAATTTTCAGTCAAGCTAACAATCTGCGTCATAGTCGCTTAAAAATTCATATATCGAGTTACAAAACTCGAAATCCAATTCCGTAAATTTTTCCTGAAACTAGACTCATATATCAATTTACTAATTTTTTTCTAGAATTTTTGGTCTAGCAAATTAGTACAGTTTATTAGTTAAAGTCTCCCCTGTTTCAGGGTTCGACTGCTCTGACCTCTGTGTATTATAAATCAGATATCTCCTTGTATAGAGTTTCAATGACTATTTCGTTTGTTTCTAATAAAAATAGGCTCAATAAAGAATCTGTACATATAAATCATGACTTATAATTATCTTTGAACAATTTATGGTGAATTTCCAAAATCAGAACAGGGGATCCAGAAATCGCTCTGGACCTGTTTCACAAAAATTTAAACATCTCATAAAATATAACTCATATACCTGTTTTGTTCCATCCATATGAAAATAGACTCATAATTCTTCAATTCCATATTTTATTCATCATCTAATTGTATCTATACTATTTTTAATGATTTTTCAAACTCACATCACTGTTGCTGTCTGAATCTATTTTATGGTAAATTTTACCTATTTCATGGTTTCCATGGATTAGCTAGCAATTTAGCATACATAACACCAAATATGATCGTGATTAGCCATTCCAATAGCTAATCATTACCAAGCATTTCCATACCACTCAATAACCATATCATAAGACCATATATACAAAATGATTATAATGCTATACATGCCATACTCAAAATATACAAGCCATTATGCCAAGATGGTATACGGATATAGTGTGAGCATGCCTCCAACCGTTCCCGATTTCCGAGCTGGCTTGTCAACACTACAAGGAATGAAAAGGAGGAAGTAAGCATAAATGCTTAGTAAGCTCACATGCAAATAGCAAGTAACACAACTATATAAGCAAACATAAAACATCATTTGCATAATCATCACCGAGACATTCATATCACATTTTCATTTATCATCTTAACATATTGTTGTTATATCGAGTTTTCAACCCGAGGGTTAAGTACATACCTGTTCAAAGTATTCATTTCACAACGCTTACCAATACGTCCCTTTCATCTCGAGTATTCCTCCATTTGAGTAGAATTTTACCCGTTGAACACATCGGAATATAATTCGGATACATGGAAAGTTTGCACATAAGTGTCACATATGTAGCCAAGCTACCATGTAACCCGCCCATAAGTGAACTCGGACTCAACTCAACGAGCTCGGGCGTTCACATCCATAAGTGAACTCGGACTCAACTCAACGAGCTCGGATGCCTAGTTACATCTCTCGAACTCGGACTCAACTCAACGAGTTCGGACATTCGCATCCATAAGTGAACTCGGACTCAACTCAACGAGTTCGGATGCCCAAATATCCTAGTGATATGTCACTTGTATCCTAATCCATTCCTAAGGTTCAACGGGACCTTTTTCCCAATCATGTGCCTCAACCATCTTCTACGGAATGCTGATACCGATACTCGGTAGTATTTCACATTTTCTAAGTATATCACACAATTTGACATATTATCAAACAATTATCACGAGTATAATATTTCATAATAATTATCATATCATTTAAATAACATAAAAACAATTAAAATAATAACTATGTTACCAACATTTACATATGAACTTACCTTGGTACCAAAATATAAAGATTTTGCAATTTAGTCCACAATCTTTTCTTTTCCTCGATCGCGACTTGAATCTCATTTCTCTTGATCTATAATGCCAAATTAATCTTATTTAATACATACATTCATCAAAACAGCATTTAATACGAACTTTAGAAAAATTACACTTTTGCCCCTAAACTTTTGCATAATTACACTTTTGCCTCTAGGCTCGGGAATTAAACTTTATTCCTTATTCTTATGTTTTATAACATGCTGATCATTTTTCCCTTCTATGGCAACATCAAATTCTTACTCTAACATATACTTGTGACTATTAGGTATTTTTGCCGATTAATCTCTTTTACTCGTTTTCACTCAAAACCAAGTAGCACAAGTTGTCTAACATAATTTAAAACCCCATATTCTATCATAAAACATCAAAATACACAAATTTCACCTATGGGTATTTTTCCAAATATAACCCTAGGTTGAATTATTGTTAACATAAGCTTAATCGAGCTATCGGGATTCCAAAAACGTAAAGAACATTAAAAATGGGGCTTGGAATCACTTACTATAGAGCTTAGAAGCTTGAAACAAACCCTAACTATGGAGAACTCTTGAAATTTCGGCCTAATGAAGAAGATGGACAAAAATTGACTTTTAACTTTGTTTTTAATTCATTTTAATAACTAAATGACCAAAATGCCCTTACTACTAAACTTTCCAAAAATTCCATCCATGTCCAATTTTTGTCCATAGACTTAAAAATTGGTCAAATTGCTATTTAAGACCTCCTAATTAATATTTCAATGCAATTTTATACTAAAAACTTCTAGAATGCAAATTTTACAGCTTATTCGATTTAGTCCCTACTTTCAATTTAAGCACTTTAGGCATAGAATTTCATCATGAAATTTTCACACAATCATGCAATCATATCATATTCATCAAAATAATTATAAAATAATTATTTCTATCTCGAATTTGTGGTCACGAAACTACTATTCCGATTAAGCCCTAATTCAGGATATTACAAGAATTGTTCTGTCAAGTCCTAGGAACAAGCAAACCAATTACTTCTAACTATCAAGCCACTTGGACAAGACATCCACCACCTTTCACCCACATACCTTGCAATTTGGTCACATCATGTTGCATTACTGACCCAACAAGGAACCATGGTAGAGATCGATAAACCTATCAAAGGACAACACGTTGAAAAGGATGTCAAATCCATACAAATACCCCTCTTGACCTTGAAGCTCAAGGACATGCTCACTATCCACTCCCAAACTCCAATTGAGCCATCTCCTTCTTCAGGCCTCTCTAGCTTTCCTCCACCACTCAATCCATATGGCTCTTTGCCCAAACTTTTGACTCCAATCTCCCCCATGCCATCTTTTAGTATCAATAGAATGTAATGGTAATTTATGAAATTATTCTTATTGAAGTAAGCAAATAATAAAAATACATACTTTAGCATATATAGTTTTTATTGACTACATTAATACTGGCATTACAACTTGGTACAAGCCTTCTGACAATGGAGCTCAAGAAAAGAAAGAATCCTAGAGAAAGAGTACAACAAAAAGTATTAGCATGACCATTGAGATAAACCATCCAAGGATATGGGAGAACAATTGTGCAAGTAAAGCTTAAAACAGATCAACAAATAAAATCTGGATTTAAGACTTGCAAAATGCAGAAAGTGTATCATCCAGGGCCTTTCTATCATACTCGCCGGTGAAAACACAATTTCCCAGAGGACCTTTCAGAAGGATAAGCCTTAGTAGCCCATCAGCCACCTTCTTATCAACCTACCATAACAAAATGATACATACATATTCCTCAAGTGTTCAGAGAAAGCAATTTGAGATATACAGAACAGTAAAACTTGGTTCACTTACCGCCATGACAGATTTGAACATTTCCACAGTCATGTTTTTAGGAGGAGCAGTAGGTAATTTAGCCCGCTGTAATATGTCATTAACCCGTTTCACAATTGAACTGTCAATCCAACCAAGGCGATATGACATGTCAACAGCCATAACCTGAGTTGAGTATAGATTCAAGTTTAGTACAGGCATGGAAGAAGATCAAAACAAAATGCAATAAAAATCACATTACCGTGCCAGCTGCAACAGCTTCTCCATGTAGCCACTCTCCATATCCGAACCCAGTTTCTATTGCCTGGAAAGAAACATGAAGACAACAGCACAAAAATTTCTTAAAATCTGGAGTAAACACAGATCCCTTCAAGATGAAGTACAAATTCTAACAGATGTAAACACAAGATAACTTCACCACTAGCTGAATACAAAAGAGAGAATAACTGTTAAAACATAAAATCTCAAGTTGTAACTTCATATTTATTCTATTTTAAACCATTTCATAAGTTCCTTTTTGGGATTTCAAACCATGTGGCCATAAAATAAAAACTCCAAAAAAGAAAATGAATGCACCAAGAATGAAAAAATCCGATTCCCTTTGCAAGCTAAAATGTAATATAGCAGAACACATATAAAACTTACATGACCAAATGTATGACCCAAGTTCAGTGTAGCCCTCAATCCACTTTCCTTCTCATCTAGTGACACAACCTCAGCCTTGTTTTCACATGATCGCTTTATAGCATAAGCAAATGCATCAGGATCCCTGTAATGATCAACACTGCATCACATACAGCTTCAAGATATATTGATTGCAATAATGAGGAAAGCACCAGAGTGTAATATCATTGGTTGAAGTAGACAAGGAGCTATACACAAGCACAAGGCATACATCAAGAAACTACTTCAAAGGATAATACAAGGTATATTCCCGAAAGCTCAAATTGAAAACACCCGTTTTGATTTTCAGTTCTTACCAAATGTCCTCTCAGCTTCACATTTCTAAACAAGTTTCAACCTATTCAAATGTTTAATTACATTTCATTCAATGAGTTTCATATACCTTGCCATCAGTTTCTCCATATTCTTTTCCTGCCACTCAAAAAACTCGGCATCTCTGATGAGCCCATACTTTATAACCTCTGCCAGACCTGAAGCCAGTTCCCTATGTGGCAGTGTGTTCAATGTGTCAGTGTCTATGAGCACACATTGAGGTTGGTAGAAAGCACCAATCAAGTTCTTCCCAAGAGGATGGTTTATGCCAGTTTTACCCCCAACAGAAGAATCCACCTGCTTATTAGAACAAAGTTAAAAACATGAAATGTTTGCACACAATGTGATGATCAATACATAAATGAGCCATCAGTGCGAAATGACCTGCGCCATAACAGTAGTAGGAATCTGGATAAAATTAACACCGCGAAGAAAAGCAGCAGCAGCAAAACCACACATGTCACCAATCACACCACCGCCAAGAGCAACAAATGTACATCTCCGGTCCAATCGGGACTCGATGGCCTTGTCAAAAACTTTCATGAGAGTCTCCTATAAGCACAACCACTACAATTACTACTTCCATCAAGTTCAATAGCAACAATGCTTCAAATCAAAGAAACAAAAAAACAGAGAGGAAAAGTGGAAAACCCACCATGTTTTTGTACTTCTCACCATCAGGTAGTATCACATTTTCAACAGAAACATTCGGGTTTCCCTTTGTTAACGCATCAACGACTTTATCCAAATACAAAGGAGCAATTGTAGTGTTAGTTACCACAAGAACTTTCTTCCCATGAACATGCCTATCGAAACGACAACTCGTTAACACTAAATACGACGAACAACGTAAAGCATTCTCTTGGCAGAAAAAAAAAAAGAAAAAAAAGCTAGAAGTTATCGAAGCAAATGAATGAAATTAACCAACTTTTGAAGAAGCTCATGCTGATCAAGCAATCCGGAGCCGATGTAGATCGGATAACTCCGATTACCCAAATCCACCTCAACAATAGTGGGGACCGAAGAGCTCCTTTCACCAACCGACTGATCCATCACCGGAGTTGCATTGGCGCAATTCCTGCGACTGAGTCCAATGGGTCTGGAGAGAAAAAGTCGTCCGGGATTCAACTCAGCGGAAGTGGAAGCGCGAAGAGAAACATTGACGGGCTTATTAAGCTTGGGGATGAAGTCAGAGGACAATTTGGAGTTGGGGTTGGAAGAGAGAGAAAGAGAGATAGCGTTAGTGGCGCAGGCCATAGATGAGAAAGGGGGGTTGTCTGGTTTATTGTTTGTTAGTTAGGGGAAGGATTGGGGAGAAACATTGGTTTGAAGGAGGAAAAGGAGTGGGTAGGTGAGACGCGAAGCTGTTGGTGGACGACGACACGATTCACGGTTGGTGGCAATACCACATATACGGCTGTGATTTACGGAATTCGAATTTTTATATTTTTTAATTTTTTTAAGAATTTATTTATAAAAAAGGATAAATATGAAATTTATATGAGAGCTTTGATTCAATATGCAATTTGATACATAAATTTTAATTTGATGTAATTATATATATGAAAATTAAATTGTTGTTTGCATGTATATATAAAACTTTGGTTTTAATTCAATTCTACACGTACTTAAAGAAATGAATACCTCCATTTATTTCTATATCGAATTAATATAATTATTTGTGTATGTAATATATCAACGTAAAATTATGCTAATTTGATAATATTGTTAGTGATTTGTGAAAATTAGATCCAACAAAATTTCATATTTAAAACCGTACAAAATTAAAGTTCATATATGACATTATACATTTAATCAAAGTTTATAGATAGTTTTGATATTTATCCTATAAAAATATCATTTATATAATTTAATTTTCAATAATCTTCTATTTTTTATATTTACTAGTTCTTTTTTATATAAGTATGCATTTATATATTTATTATTTAATGAAATATTTTTATTTCATATAATTACCATATGTAATCATTATTAAAATGATTAAAATATATATTATTCAAAAAAT
This sequence comes from Gossypium arboreum, assembly GCF_025698485.1. Lineage (NCBI taxonomy): Eukaryota > Viridiplantae > Streptophyta > Magnoliopsida > Malvales > Malvaceae > Gossypium > Gossypium arboreum. Next base: position 13,960,119 of record NC_069081.1, read on the forward strand.
AAAAGAATTTCAAATCATAATTAACTAATTGTAGAATACTGAAAATGTTTAAAAGATTGACATATTGTAAATATATACTTTTTATTCTTCAATCTTTAATTTTGATAAAATTGATCTAAATAAAGCATGTATTTAATAATATTATTATTTTCAAACATAAAATAAATTATTCGTGTGTGTTTTTCTTGTAGTAACATCTCTTTATATATTGCATTGATTGTGTATCAATTCCTTGTATTTTTCTTATTTGATAATAGAATTAATCTCGATTTAAATAAAAAAATTAAAATAATAAGATATTACTTATTGATTAAATTGAATGCTTTAAGTTATAATGAAAATGAATTATTTTCAACACATATTTTGAGTTTAAATAAAAGAAAAGAACAAATTTGTCTTAAAATTTTATTTAAATATATTAAATAGTAAATTCCCAAGATAAAGGATTTTGAGAATTGATATTACAATTTGACTTAATTTGAATGTGCATACTGATAATAAATGAAAATAATTATGATTTAATATATTAAATTTATTGAATTTAACAATTAATTTTTAAATTTAATGCTAAAACATTAATTTCATTTTTTAGTTTTAATATTAAATATTATTTTTAACATTTTATATTTTAATTCTTTTGTTAAAAATCAACTTATCTAAAGGATGATATTATCATAATATATTTTTAATTTTTATAATAATTTATTTTTATAAGTGAAATAATTTTTGAGATTAAATTATTTAAATGTATTATAAAAAATAATATGAAATAAATTAAAGACAAAATAAAAAATTCAACTTCCTAAACATAATTAAAATAAAAATAAAATTATATTTAGGCAACCTATAAAATCCATATTCCTAAAAATAAAATAAAATCTAATTTATAGTATTACAAATATATTTAAATTTTCTATATTATTTTTTTGCTTTTAATTATCTTTCTTGTTAAACTTCTTATGCAATTAATTACTTTAAGTCACAAATTACTGAAACAATTATAAAATTATAATAATAATAATAATAATTTTTGTTTATAATAATAATAATAATTTGTTGTTGTAAATTAGAGATTTTATCAAATAATAATCATGAAGTAATAGCAATGAGAAAAAATAGCATAAAGTAAAATTAAATTTAAAATTAATAAACACATATAATTATAAAGAGATAAATCTCAAAGCTGTATATGAACTTAGGTTTAATGTGTAATTTTATACATGAATTTTGATTTGATCCAATTCTCACAAATTATTAACACAATTATTGATATATCATTATTTTATGTTTATATATTGCATAACAAATAATTATTTTTAACCAATATAAAAATAAATTGATGTATTTATTGTATTTTTTTTTTAAAAAGTTTCATATATTTATACATTTGAACCATGATAAAAGTTTCATGCGTATAATTGCACCAAATTAAAGTTCATGTATCAGACTACAAATTTAATCAAAATTCATGTATAATTTTGAGATTTATCCCAATTATAAAAGTAAACTTTCACATTAGACAATGGAATAATAGGGAAAATGAATAAGAGTGAGTTTAAAATAAATTTAGTATAATATGTACAATAAACTAAATAAAGCTGTGATGAATTAATCTTATAGTTTTACGTTATTTTATATTAAAATGATCTTTCATCTCTCTTTGGTGACATTATCATTTTCATATGACTTAGAATTTTTCTTGAAAAACCATTCCTTTAATATCCCATTTTTAATATACTTCAAACTTACCAATGTTAATAAGCTCCATTTTTTTATATTATTTAGATACTATTTATTTAAAAAGCTCAAGTGATGAATGCTACACATAATTTTAAAGTATAAAATTGTTAGATTAATTAAATGAAATTAATTTAAAATAATATATATTATTAATACTTAATTAACATACTCAATTATGTAGTTCAAATAAATTAAAACCCTAAAATACAAAAGACTTATATATTATTGATATAATTTTATCTATTTATTCTTAATACATGGAATTAAACTTCAAATCAATTATATAATTTAAATGGATAAAATTTTATTATTTAAAAATTTAATAATATAATCAACAATAAAAAGTACTCTTGTTGATTCAAATGTTTTCAAACTCATGCATTTACATATATTATATATATTATGGGGAGGAATCCACTTACATTGGTAACTTTTTATACGATTAATATTTTAACGATCCAACCGTTAAATTTATCAATATATTTGTATTTGTCATGTATGTAAAATTTTAGACCGATCCGATATCTTTACCATATCAATCTCAAATATTGTCTAGATTAATATATATATATATATATATATATATATATATATATATAGATTTAATGATTGGAAGTTCTTTACATAAAACAAATAGTTAGAAATTTTTAATTTATGTCAAACTTGACATGCATGATTTACATGAATGGAGCATAAAATATGACAATTAAATTGTTAAAATATTATTTGTATAAAAAATTACGGAAGGATATAAAACCATGTAATTTTTACCATAATATAAGTGGATATATATGTTATTATGGTTCCACTATTGTTTATTTTTTAGCTCAATTATAAAGTAAAAAATTAAAAGTTACAATATAAAGTTTTTGAATTTTTCGTATATTTGGAATTTAATTTTTATATTTTTATTTTCATAAATTTAGCCATTTACTTTTTGAATTTAAAGATTTAGATACATTTGTTAACATTGTTAACCCTATTTTGTTAACAATAGAGAGTTTTAATGGTACTAAGAATTTTTAAAATTCACATTGACATTTTAATTAAAATAAAGTATTTGGACTAACGACTAATTTTATAAAAGATTAGGTGTCAAATTATGCTAAATTAAAGTATATAAATTAAATCGTGAAGTTTAATCATTATTATATAATCTCAAAAGGAAAGATTAAACTGAAATTTAATCATTATTTTATCGTGTAAAAAGGTGTCATAAGGAAGGCTATTGTGGTATAGATTTTTTTCCTTTAGAAAAAGTTTATTTGTATTTTAAACTTTTAAAACTCCCATTTCAATTAATTAACATTTAAATAAAGTGACATGTGTTGTTATATGATTGACTTGTTATGTCACATTTCTAAACAAAAATTAATGCCATTATGCATTAAATTATGAAAAAAAAATTTGGTAAACTACTGGTAAAGTTTTTAAACTCTACAAAAAGATGATTAGGGAGTCTACAAGTATCCTAAAAAAATATACTAAAAATGTTAAAAATAAACTATCAAATGGAAAAATCAAAGTAAGCCAAATTATTTTGATTAAATCAGATTTTTATCTCCCAAAAAGGTCAGCTACGGTATACAAGCGGCCCTTTAATCCTCCTTTTTTCTAGGTCAATGGCCCATTTATCATTTTCTTGTTCTTAGGCCCATTGATAATACAACCTTTTCCCTCAAATTATGTTCAAGTAATTAGCTCAGCTTAATGGTGTAAAAAATCCTAAAACTTTTTTCTAAAAAAGTAATTAAGCCTTTATTTTTTTGCACTTAATTGAGTACTTGAATTGTCAAAATGTATTAGAAAGACTCAAATTTTTTCAAAAAAGTAATTAAGTCTTTTTTTTTTCTCACTCAATTACCAAAATGCATCAAAAAGGTCCTTTGACCATTAACTGTAACAGTTATCCATTAAAGCTATCCACCCTTAGCTTTTTTTTTTAGTTAAAGTCATTGCATGTCATAATCACCCGGTGACATGTGGCAAAAATGATTAAAAAATAAAATCAATAAAATATTAAATTTTAATTAAAAATATAAGAAATATTTAAATTTTTATTAAAAATTAGAAAATATTAGAAAAATCATAAAAATTAAAATATATAGAAATATAAAAAATATAAAATTTTATAAAGTCGTAAGAAAATGATAAAAATGTAAAGAAATATAAAATCAGTAAAATAATTATAAAATTATCATACCAAAAGAAGTATTTTATAATTTTTCTATAACTTTTATTGATTATTATATTGTATTATTTTCATCACATATCACGTATTTGTGTTATGACACGTTATGGCTTTAATTGAAAAAAATTGGGGACCGTTTAAAGTTAATGGTTAAAGAGCCTTTTTAATGCATTTTATTTTTTTCGTACGATTGTTATAAAATTTTACAATTTTTATGATTTTATAATTTTTTATTCTAATTTTAGTAAAATTTAAATATTTTTATATTTTTATTAAAGTTTAATAATTTTATTACTTTTATTGATTTTAATTTTTATAATTTTTTGTCACATGTGACGCGATAGTTGTGACACGGGATGATTTTAACTGAAAATATTTATGGACAATTAATTTTATCGGCCAACTATTAAAATTTACGGTTAAAGAGTCTTTTTGATGTATTTTGGCAATTGAGTAAAAAAAAGTAAAGGCTTAATTGTTTTTTTTTTTAAATGTTTGAGGGCCTTTTTGATACATTTTGAATGTTCAAGTATTGAATTGAATGAAAAAAAAAATTTAAGAGTTTTTTACACCATTAAACTAAATAATTATTAATTTTATGTATGTTTTGTTTTTAATTTTTGGAACTTATAACTTGCATAATGAGCTAAGGTTTTGACAATTCTTTTGAAATTAAATAGAACCCACAACTCAATATACAATCTTGGTATCAACCCTAAATTCTAAATTTAAACCTTACTCCAAGGATGGGTAATTCAGTTGTGATGAAAAACTATTGATATATTGATGTGACTATCAACCAGTGGTTTTAACAATTGCTTCTTTTTCTTCCTTTCTTATTCACTGTGGATGTCTGTTTTGAGGTTCCTTAACTTCATAGAACTCCAGTATTTGGTGGAACACCAGTGAAATTGCTTTCTGACACATTTCATGTCAAATGCCGCAACATTATAGAGCAGTCCACTTAAAGATCCATGCTAAATAGCAAGCAAACAAAGAGCTCAATAATAGCACTCCTTGTCAGAAATGGAATATGAATCTTACAAAGACAATCCTCAAATTTCTATTGACTGCATACATGCCTGCTTTATACCATTGACTGTGCTGTAAGTGCTTTGTGACAGCCAAATTATATCTTCGCTTTTATTATGGATAACAGTACCCCTAATGGTCGTCCCAGTCACTCCAATCCCCTGCTGCAGGTACATGCCTGTCCATCTCCATTGATTTGCATCATCCATATGTTTCATATCTTTTTTTAGGACCCAATGAATTTATTGGAGTAAATCTTATTTGCTACCTATGCAATAACATTATTGATATGGAGAAAATAATATTATGGGAGTTTTTTCTTTATTTATGAATTTAGTTAACTCGATTCAAAATTTAATTAAAATCAAAATTTTCTATAATAAAAAATCTTATTTGTTGATTGCATTTATTTGTGGGTCAGTGATGTATTCATTTCACAAAGTTTTCTTCACTGGTTGACAAAAAGTGCCTGTATGCTTTGCACACGTAGTGACGTAATCCTGCATTTTTCTTCGTTGCTATTCTTAATTTCACATTGGATTTTCAATACCACTTTTTTTCAACAAAGATATTTGCTTGAATATCTCAGCTTTGTTGAAAAAGATATTTGGGACACTGACTCTAAAGCTATATTTTTTATAAGCTCTACAACGGATGTAATTCATTGGGTAAGTTCCTTGTAGGAAAAAGGAGGACGATGGCTTGCTTTTGCTCACGTACTGGTTATCTTGCAAGACACCAAGATTCACACATAAAAGCATAAACTTGCCCAACTAAATTCAATCTTGGGAACATAAAGGGAACTGATGTTTTCTTTATCATTTATCTATTCATGGTGACTTCCCTTTTTTAAGTTGTAACATGGATGAGTGCACCCATACATTCCATGGAATATTCCTCATCTATCTTTTGAGTTACAAAGCTATATATATGCATATGCCAATAACATAAAAAGGACCCTTCCAACTCCTCAACTAGAGGAAATAAGTTAAACTACTTGATGTTCCAGTAATGGAGGGCTTAGCACTTTAGCAGGGATTGCCAAATTTCATTGCACTTTAGCTGTTCTTCATATTGTGAAATGAAAAAAAATGAATGTTAACTTGAACCTTAGTTGCTACGAAAAGCGCTGCTTTTTCTTTTAATCTTCTGCTTTTGTTTTTGACTATAATGAGGTCACAGCTCATCAACTTCTTCAATAAATTTTGGCTGTTTTTCAATAAACTAACAAAAGTTTATTTGATTAATTCTCAATTTCCATCTTCTTTTGTACACAAAAACAAACAGCAAGTCTAGAACTAATTATTAATGTTGGGTTGAGTGGTAAGTAACCTGATGCCACTTAAGTAAGTTTGAGATTCTAAGTTTTATGGATGAAAAAAACCTAGTGTTAGGAGAGCTTTTCCCCTCTGTTGAGAGATCTAACCTAGCTGTACTCCAAATTTAATATAGATTCAATATCAAAAAATAAAAATATATATTATATTTATTGGTGCTATATCCCACACAAGCTAGACACGTGGCACTCTGAGGAGGCATTAGCTGGACACTTAAAGATGGTCCTCCATCTCTTGTCAGTGGGAATGTCCTCGACTGCTCAACCTCCCAGACTAATCACCTGCTGTCAGATTACCCGTTCATAGTGAGAATGTTCTTTCATCAGGCTTCCTACTTTCTATGGCTTGATTACTTGATTTTCGGTGTGAACACTCTCTTTCAGGATCACTTGGGCTCATTTGAACATAGCAACTTTGTATTCCCTCAAAAGACACAACAAAATAGGTCTCACTGTATATACCCATCACGTACTCCATGATGATAACCACATTGCCACGTCATCACTACAAAACAAGAGGCATCTCCTATAAATACCCTCCAATTCGAAGAGAAAGGGATCCTCTTCCTCACAAGTAACCTTGAATACTTACTCTTAGCATTCAGCCTTCTTAGCCTTCACAACAACCCTCTTCCTCCTCTTATACTTCTCCGACTCTTTGTCTGTTTTGGTCCCTTTTACTCCATCACCTTTTCCTCGTTAGCTTTTCTCTTGTTGAGACTGGTATCAAAATTTGGTAAAGTATAAATTCATTAGGTTGAATCTTGGATAACTTCAATTACACACACACAAAAAAAAAAGATCTTAAGTTTGTTCAACTCCTTACAATGAAAGGAAGTGATTGAAGCGGGTAACTTCTTAAACGTTCAAAACAAGTTAGATAAGTGGAAAACCTAATTAAGCTGATGACTTATCAAAGGCATATCAAGAATGGAAACGACTCGGTTTAGTGTATCCTTCCAAGTACTCCACAATTGCTTTCACGTCATATTCTCTTTTTCAATCATTTTCTATGGACAACTGGTAGTAATGGGATAATTTTGGTTGGTGCCTTTATACATATATACACGTATGTATATCATGATTTATGATTACTTTCTTTCAACTTGGACATAATTTCAATATACAAAGATGGTAATATTTGGAAAGGGACTTCAAATCTCCTTTCAAAAAAAATAGTTTTGATTTTGCTTTTTTTCTTTTTTGGATGAATTAAGATGATGTTTATTAATTTAATTTGCATGGACGGGTAGTGTTCCTTCCTAAAACAAATTGGGTGAAGAATCATTTCCTAGAGGAATCTCACAGTCCTTTGGTCGGCAATTTCGATGGTTACTTGTGTTCGGATGTATTGCCCTTTTTTATTCTATTTTCCTTTTTTATTCTATTTCTTAATTGCATTGCCATCAAAATAGCAAAATTTTCTATATTTATTCTCCCTATAATTTGTCTATCATAATCAAACCTATGTTGACGTTTCACTGCATATATATATATATATATATATATATATATATAGTATATTCCAAACAGAAAAAGAAAAGGAAGAAAATGTTAAAGAGTAAAATAGATATGGTGATTCATGGGTCGGATGATGATTTTGTTTAGAAATAGTTTGGGTTCAAATTATAAAATTTAAATTCAAATGAATTCACTTAAAATATGTAATGATATTTGAAACTAAAACCTCATAAATTTTAAATTTTAAATTTTACTATTTGAACAAAACAATTACTATATATATATTATAAATATATATTTTACATGATTTTTACACATATTTTGAGTGTGTTATAATCTAGTCATAATATAAGGTATTTTTTTGGTTGCAAAAGGAAGTTGAATGGTAGGGTTCAACAAAAAAACTAAAAATAGACTTGCTTAGTACTTATCTTGTATGATCACATCTGAAACCTTTGGAGGCTGATGAGCAAAGAAAAGAAACCCCATTGTGTGCCTCCTTAGCTATAGCGTCAACTACCATATTTGTTGTTCTTGGAACAAACCGAAGCTTAATATACCAATCATTCGCCATCTAATTACAGATCTCCAACCCCAACGAAGAGCTTCCCCCTCTCTCATTCCTAAGTATTAAATCCATCGCCGTTTCACTACCACTCTCAATAATCAAACGACACACCCCTTGCTCCCACGCCAATTGGAGTCCATCCACAATTGTACGAAGTTCAACTTCTAACATCGAGTTAACTCCCAAATTTCAACCATACCAAACACCCAATCTCCCTTATGTTTCCTCACTAAACCCCCGAAAGTGACTATTACATATCCTACGTCAACTCTACTATCTGTATTAAGCTTTAACCACTTTAACTATGGAAACTCCTACCTTATGGCTATCGAATCACATGAATCAGAACATAATCGCATAGCCAGCCTTGCCCATGATAGACTCATCCTAACCACTACATCCATACTTAGATTTTGCTCATTAGAAATAGTTATATTTCTACCTTTCCATAGTCTCTCTAAGATACTAGAAAAAACTAGCTCCCAATGGATTCTTTTCACCAAATATTTCTTCTCATTTAAGACACTATGCAACAACTAGTCTTCAAAATTTATAGTAAAGAAATCATTGTGGAGATTAATGGTGACTAACCTTTTCCATATTACTTAAGCCACCGAATACGTTCTTAACACATGATCAATATTTTCCACCATGCGGCCACAAATAAATACGATCTATCATTTGTTAGGCCCCTTTTGCATCTTTTCACGTTTGTTAACAACCGACCATGCATGCACATCCATAGGAATTGTCGTATTCTTTGTAGGACCTTAACTTTCAAATTCTATTCCATTTCACATTAACATCATTCCAAGACTCCTCTTTCAAAGTTTTGAATCCCCTAGCCACTGTATACGTCCTCGATGCGAGAGCCTTCTATACATAACTATCATTTTCTTCATCAACTAGTTGCGATCTTGATTCTACTAGCAAGTGAATGATCTCATGCGATAATTCGCTAATAAAATAAGACCAATTCTAATCCCTATCTAATGATACCATCGCAAAAATTGTGGCATCCGAAAATGTAGGTCTCTATTTTGTACAATAAACAATTAAATGTCCTAGATCTTTAAACCAAGTATTCGTCCAGAACCGAACATTTCTCCCATTCCCTATCTTCTAAGCTGTATCTTCCTGTAAATCCGTCCAAACTCTCCTCATTGATCACCAAACATAGCTACAGTTACCACTCATGTCATTGCGTGGCACACGATCAACCACCTTATATTTTGAATGCAACACCTTTACCTAAAACAGCCACCTATTATTAATGAATTTCATACCCAAATTTAGAAGAAACGCCTTGTTTTGGCAATAAAGTTGATGAAACCCAAACCCTCTTCTGTCTACCGGTAACAACATTTATCCCAACTAATCAGTGATAATTTCTGGCCTATACCATTAGCACCCTATACAAACTTTCGAATAATCTTCTATATTTCCAAACACACACATTTGGGATTAGCGCCGATTGCATAAAATAGCTTGGTAGGAAAAAAGAAATCAATTTTGCTAGTGTTACTCGCCCAGCTAAAGACATCTTAGCATTCCATCCACTCAGCCTTTTACGCATTTTCTCAACCACAAAAGAATATGTGGCTTTGGTTACCTAGTTATTGAAAACCGAAACCTCTAAATATTGTCCCAAATTAACAACTTGCGCTACACCAAGACTATTTGTAAGTTGAAAGCCAATCTTCATCCATTACAGTCGAAAAAAACACTTTTGATTTTCTTTATTGATACAATGACTAGAACATCACCTAAACTTCTACAAAATGTCATTAACCACCCTAGCCTATTGTACATCTGCCTCATAAGAAAGTAGGAGATCATTCAAAAAAAAAAAAATGAGAGATACTAGGTCTGTCATTCGATAAACATTTGGGACACCATTTTCCATTTGCCATAGCCTGCTGAATATGATGCCCTAACCTTTCTATACACAATACAAACAAATATAGAAATAGGGGATCACCAAATTTCACTACTCTCGTTGGTTTAAATTCACTCGTATAATATCTATTCCAAGAGATTTGCATAGATGATTCTATGGCACAATTCATAATCAATATTATTAATTCTTCTGTAGCTTTACATACCTCAAAGTTTCCTTAAGAAAATTCCATCGAATTCGGTCGTATGCTGTCTTGAGGTCAATCTTAATAGCCATCCACTTCGATCTCCTCCTATCCAACCTCATTGAGTGAATCACCTTAAGCAACCAAGTTATTATTAATAATGAATCGTCCGGTCACAAAATTGACCTAGTTAGGGGCCACCAACCTAGACATAATATACTTTAATCGCTTCACCACCATTTTTTGTAATAATTTTGTATGCCACTAAATACAGACTAATGGGTTTAAACTGAGCTAGTTTTTCATGTCTATCCACATTTGGAAGTAAGATTATTACCATTTTATTGATTGTCGGCTCTAACTGTCTTCCTTCAAATGTGTCTGCCACTATTTTATACACAAATTCTCCTACTATATCCCACTGACTCTGGTAAAATCTTGCATGGATATCATCTAAACCCGATGCTTTTAAGGGTGCCATAGAATCAAGTGCTGACTTTACTTTCACTTTTGTCACCCTTGACTTTAAAGCCTCCCTAGCCACCAAAGGCAACTCACAAAAAAACCTGTAATCAGGTAAGCTATCAGAACTATGATCATCATTTGAGTATAAATCTTGAAAAAAATGAACAGCCTTATTCTTTAAACGATGTTATTCAAAACACCATTCCCCATTACTTAGTCTCAACCCCTCAATTCTAATGTGTTTTTGTCGTGCTACTGCCCGGTTATGAAAAAGTTTCGTATTCCGGTCACCATCAACTACCCAATCATACCTCGATCTTTGTTTCCATAATAATTCCTCCAAGTTAAGAACCTGCTCCAGTTCAGTATTTAACTTCACATCTAATTTTTGTAAATCCTTAGTTACTTCACCATCTATCACCTTTTGGTCTCCTTTCAAATGCCCAATCAGTCTACGCTTTCTTCTCAGGATGTTTCCAAACACTATTTTGTTCCATACCTTGACATTTTTTAAAAACCGATCAATGTTTTCACTCATTGATTCATTATTCCTCTAAGACTTTACTACCATATCTTTAATTGTATCATTCAATAGCCAATCTTGAAAAAAACCTAAATTGTTGCAGCTTCTTTTGTACATTGTCATCAATTTCAATCAACAATGGCCTATGGTAGGACTTCAAACGATGTAAATATTTCACTCGAGTCGTTGGGAAAACATCATTCCATTTCAAATTGTATATTACCCGTCAAAACTTTCCAATGTTGCACCATGTTGCCAAGTGAATCTTGGACCAATAAACCCCCTATTAGATAATCCATAGTCAAATAAAAACTTATGGAAAAAACCACAACTATGCTTCATATTTTCTTGGATCATTTGTACTCTTCATCCAATAACACGAAATTCCAATTGTCCATCAATGGATCCTTTGTACTCTTCATCTGATAACACGACATTCTAGTCGTCCACTAATATCCAAGGTTCCTCCATATCACTAGTTAAACAATTCAATTGCTCCCATAAATCTCTCTGCAAGCTTTGTTTTGGGTTGTCATACACAACTGTAAAAAAGAAGGTATTAGCCAACCCCATTTTCTTCAACTTCATATGTATAAATTGTATATGATTCTTTACAATTTCTACTATATATGACTCATTCCACAACAACCATATTCCTCCAACAAAACCCCTTGCCTTAATTTGATACGAAAACTTGAAACTTATTTTCTTGATTATTAAATCTATTTTTTCCACTCACCCGGGTTCCCAACAACACCACAAAATCAAGCCTGGCATCCCTCATATATACCTTCAAACAACGATAAAACTTAGGGTGTGCGCACCATTGGCAATTTTAAAAAATATAGAATTATTTATATAGAAAAAAATATACGCACTCTCCATCAATTTTGCAACAAATTGCCTCCAGGCTCTATGCCTTCTACAATTTCCACCCCAACACTACCATTATAAGTAATTTTGTCATTTACCACCATATCCATTAATGCCATCATTACATTCACAGTCGTATCCACTGCAACCAAACCATGAGCCTGACCATCAATCCTTAACTTTTGTAAATTGGACGGAATGGACGTCGATGACCTAGCCACCCGAAGTTGCCTCTCGCGATTATTATTTGTGCCCATCGTCCCTGTAACAGCCCTCTCCTGATTGGGATTTTTTATTACAATAATCAAATGATTATCCCCATTTAGCACCTTACTCATGTTTTATTGCATTTAGTTAGCTAAACCACTACCTGATACCTTTTTCTTGCCTCCTACCCACGTCTCTTATTACCACACTATTAGAAGACCCTATATTTTTCCCAATCACACCGGCCAAATCTTATTTTCATTAATTAGCCCACCAGATTTAAAAAATTTTGCCCCATTAACCAACATTTTTTTCTCTTTTGAAGAAACACTTCATTGCCCAAGCTAACGGGTTTCAGACCATCTATTAGCCCAAATCCAGTACTATTTTCCCCTCCACCAACCGACTCAACACCCTCTTCAACGGACCTATCCAATTGTTCGACTGACTCATCCTCTTCATAAATGGAGTTTGAGATTACCTCAAATCTCGATCTTGTCCCAGCCAATTGTTTTCCCTCAATTTCAGCAACATTCTTCCTCAAATTCCTCTTGAAATTACGGGAAACAACCATCCAATCTTTATAAGATTCCGTTTCTATCCTATTTCCTCTGATTTTTTTCCTTACAAACTTTCGGGCACATATCCTTCATATGACCAAAACAACCACATTCGTAACAGACCTTAGGTAAATTTTCGTACTCAACCCTTTGAATATTACCCTCCACTCTCAGTTTCAAAATCAAAGGTCGACGCAGGTCAACACTAATCGTCATTCTTGCAAATCTTCCTTGGTATCCATTTTTTGTGTTATCATCAACCCGAACTACCTGCCCGATTATACTCCCAATTGCCTCCAAAAGACACCTCTTATATCACACCTCCGAAAAACATAGCAGACGTATCTACACGACCACCTGCAACGGGTATCTCTTCTGAGTATTAAAGTAAGGAGTTTGAGGTTGCACTGTTAGAATTTATAAAATAAATCTACAATATAACTTAATAAACCAGGATCTGTCATGTCAAATCATTACGAATAAATCAAGAACAAAACTAGATGCGGAAACGTACCTGAATCCATGGATTTCTTGAAACTTTCTAGAACTTGGGGATTTGATCTTCCAAATTAGCATACAAGAAATTCAGAGAATATATGCTCTCTCTTTCCTAATGATGGGATATTAGAAAAGATATATTATGTATAATTTGGGGACCATAACCCTAATATTTATAACCTAGCATATTAGTTCTAATCAAATTCTAATTAGCCCATCATTAATTAGAATTTGATTAGAAGAGTATCTACACATATTTGACCCATACTTTATTTATTTAATAATTAAAAGCCTAATAAATTCTAACCAAATTAGATCACTTTTAATTTGGGCTAACCTATCATGATAGTAAATAATAACATGTAATTATCCTTATTATATATGTGATGTCCAAATTTTCCAACAATCTCCCACTTGGACCACATATATATACTAATTACTTTATAATTACATGTCATTATATAACCTTATGAGCTCAAAATTTTTTACTATCATATCCAAAAGGCATTCCGTACAATCTCGTCCATTAATTATGTTAACATAGAACCAAGACGACTTTCGTTACAAATATCGTAACTAAATCCATCCATGATCACGTATATTAACACAACCAAATGGCATAGATCAAGTATAGATGTGTAGCATGGATATTACATGCAATATGATTTAAACATGTCTATTTCCAACTGGTCCTTCCTTAAACTTAAGTAAGGTCAATTTCAAAATAATAAACAGAGTGAATAAACTGAATACTTTATTTCTGATCAGAAAATAACTAAATACATAAATGTCTGAAATATAAACTCCCACTGAATCATGATATCCTCAAACAATGTAACACCCATGTGAGCAGTGTGCTCATGAAAGACCTTGGGTGGTAAACCTTTTGTGAGCGGATCCGCTATCATGGAGTTTGTCCCAATGTGCTTTATGGAGATTTGACCATTTTGCACTCTTTCTTTTACAACTAGGAACTTTATGTCAATATGCTTTGACTTAGATGAACTCCTGTTGTTATTGGAATACAGCACTGCTGACTTATTGTCACAAAATAATTTGAGTGGTCATTTTACATTCTCCAAAATGCGCAGCCCTGTGACAAAGTTCCGCAACCATATTCCATGGTTTGATGCCTCATAGCATGCTACAAACTTTGCTGCCATAGTGGACGAAGCTACAAATGTCTGTTTGACACTTTTCCAAGATATAGCTCCTCCGGCTAACAGGTAAATATAGCCTGATGTAGATTTCCTACTATCTTGGCATCCAGAAAAATCAGAATCAAAATACCCTATGACCTCCAAAAGATTTGATCTCTTATAAGTAAGCATGTAATCTTTTGTTCTCTGAAGATATCTCATAACCCTTTTGGCTGCTATCCAATGGTCTATACCAGGGTTGCTTAAATATCTGCCTAACATCCCAACAATGTACGCAATGTCCGGACGCGTACATACTTGAGCATACATTAAACTCCCAATAGCTGATGCATAGGGAATCTTTTGCATTTCATGAATTTCAAGGTTACTTTTAGGGCATTGAGTAAGACTAAATTTGTCTCTTTTAGCGACAGGGGTGTCACCTGGTCTACAATTCTGCATGCCAAACCTTTTGAGTACTTTATCGATATAGCTCTTTTGTGATAATCCAAGAATACCTCGAGATCGATCTCGATGTATCTGAATTCCTAAAACAAAAGAGGCGTCCCCAAGATCTTTCATCTCAAAATGCTTGGATAAAAATCTCTTGGTTTCGTGCAATAAGCCTATATCATTAGTGGCAAGTAAAATGTCATCAACATATAGAACCAGAAATATGTACTTACTCCCATTGAATTTGTGATACATACAATCATCAACAATATTCATTTCAAAACCGAACGAAATAATTATTTGATGATGTGGTACCATTGACGGGAAGCTTGTTTGAGTCCATAGATGGATTTTGTCAATTTGCAAACCATATTCTTTGAGTCTTTCGACTCAAAATTTTCTGGTTGC
This sequence comes from Gossypium arboreum, assembly GCF_025698485.1. Classification (NCBI taxonomy): domain Eukaryota; kingdom Viridiplantae; phylum Streptophyta; class Magnoliopsida; order Malvales; family Malvaceae; genus Gossypium; species Gossypium arboreum. Next base: position 13,975,657 of record NC_069081.1, read on the forward strand.
ACCATATGTAGCGACGTAAAAAAAAATTAGTTTTGCTTGGTCGCTAATTGTGGCGATTTATTAAACATTTGAAAACCAACTTTTGATTTTATTAGCAAAGGGAGTCGCCACCGATCCTTTTTTATAGGTGTGATCGGACACCTAATAAAATTATTTTAAAACAAAAAGAAGGCCAAATTTAGGTCTACGTGAAAGTTCAGAGAAAAATTGGGGTTCGAGTCGATTCTGTGAGGAAGGTATTAGCACCCTCGCGACGCCCAAAATTGGTATCTCATAAACATTTGTTAACTTGATTTTCAAAAATACGAGTTCAATATAATATTTAATCGTGATCCGATTGAAAAATGAGATTTTAGTTTTCGATTTTTTTAGAAAGGGTGTCTCGTTTTTTAACACAAGCCATTTAATTTCACCCAACATAGCGATGAAATCGATGGCTTAATATTAAATCGGTACATTGCCTTATTTTTGAAATTAATTCAAACATGAGAAAAAATATTCCTAAAGTGAGAAATTAAAATAGATAAAGGACGCAAAAAAATGATATCATGAATGAAAAATATTAACATGGAATACTAGAATATTAGAATAACAATAATAATGATATTTACAAAATAAAACAAATCATGTACTAATAATAAAATAGGAAAAATGATATATTTGGTAATAATAATATAAAATAATAATATGTACATAAAAATACATATATATATATATATGCATATAATAAAAGTATGTAATAATAATAATAATAATATCTACAATAAAAGAAAATATTAGGAAACGTACATAAAAAATATATACATAAAAATTTACAATAATAATATAAAATAATGATATGTGCAAAATATATATATATACATATGTACATAAAATATACACTAATATAATAATAGTTATAATAATACTAGCAATAGTAATAATTTGTAATAATAATATATACACAATATGGTATTTAAAATATATATATATATATATATATGTATATAATAGTATTTAAGAATATATACATAAGAAATATATAACTAATGGCATTAAAAATATATACATAATATATATAAAATACCTAAAAAAAAGGGGAAAGAAGAAGGAGGGGGAAAGGAAATCCGCCAAGGGGCCGATCACGGTCGATCGTCGGTCACGCCGTCGTCAACCACCACCACCGCCCACAGTGGCGGAAAAGGTAAAATTTTTTAACAATATATGTATATATAAAGAAAGAAAAAACAACACAAAAAAAGAAAAAAGATTGAAAGAAGAGGAAAAAGAAAAAGATGCTACCTTTTTATTGATGTTTCTTTTGTGTTCAAAATTTGAAGGGATTTTTGTGTTTTTTTTTTCAATCTTTGTAAAATCCCCCTCCTCCTTCTTACATGATTTTTGAATGGCTTTTTATAGCCATCTTTTACATGATTTTCTATTATTTCTTTTTCTATTTTGTAGGTGGTGGTGGTAGACAATGAATATCAAAAATGGGAGGAAAAATGCGGCAAGTGGGAAAGTGGCTAGGTGGCTAGGGTTTCTTGGTTTTTTTTGGGGGGTTAGGTTTTTCTTTTTTTTTTGGGTTAGGTTTTTTTTTTAGGGGGGCTTAATAGGCTTTTGAATTGGGTTTAATATTTGGGTTTTGTAATGGGTTTGGGTAGATGTAAATGGGTCATGGGTTAAGGGTTTTAGTGGGTTTAGAGGTTTGGTTGGGTTTTGATATAATCGGGCCGGGCAATTTGGGCTTTATTATTTGCCCTCTTTGCTCATTATCGTGCAACGATAATAGAGCAAAGATTTTCAAGAAGACCAAACTTGCCTGGTCTTGCTAGGTCTTGACTTGCTTTGGAACTCTTCTTGTTTAGTTAGTCCCTTTTCAGTCCACCGCATCTTGTAGCTTTGGTTCAATCCACTGCAAATTCGGAGATATGCCTTGTAGCTTCAATCTGTTCCAATGTAACTTCAAGGATATGAGATTTGTGGCTTCGATCCGCTTCACCGTAACTCGAAAGATAAGATCTACAACTTCAATATGCTCTTCTATCGCCCGGTGAGATAAGGTTTTGGTCTTCTCTTCGCCACTTTAGAAAGGCAAGATCGATATCCTTGATCAGCTCCACTGCAACTTCAATTAGCTTCACTTTGTAACTCGGGATATAAAATCTGTGTCTTCGATTAATTCCGGTCTTCATTCTTTACTCGGCATGTGATCCCGAGCTTAACTCATTTCTCGCAATATGAATTGACTCTTTAAAACTAGACATTAAAACAGAAATTGAAAATAGCTCAAGACGTGAGCCAAGGCTCAACTCACTTCTCGCAATATGAGTTGATTTTAAAACAAAATTTGTAAAAGCATTTTGAAAATACCTCGATATGCGACCCGAAGCTCAACTCACCTCTCGTAATATGAGTTGATTTTTGCAAAGCATAAATAAAAAAAAACATCAATTGAAAATACCTCGGCGTGTGACCTGAGACTTAACTCACCTCTTGCAATATGAGTTGATTTTTTTGACAAACATAAATTGAAAAAAAAAAGAAATTGAAAATACCTCAGCATGTCCTGAGGCTGAACTCACCTCTCGCAATATGAGTTGATTTTTTTTGGAAAAACAAAATTTTGAAAAACAGAATTTGAAAATACCTCAGCGTGTGAGTCAAGGCTCAACTCACCACTCGTAATATGAGCTGATTTTTTTGAAACACAGAAATTGAAGAACAGAAATGGAAAACACCTCAGCGTCTTGAGGTTCAACTCACCTCTCGCAATATGAGCTGATTTTTTTTGAAACACAGAAATTGAAAATACCTCAATGTGTCTTGAGGCTCAACTCACCTCTCGCAATATGAGTTGATTTTTGAAACTTAACTTGAAAAGCAGATTTTGAAAATAACTCGATATGTGACTCAAGGCTCAACTCACCTCTCGCAATATGAGTTGATTTTTGAAAAATATAAATTGAAGTAAAAAAAAAATACCTCAGTGTGTGATCTGAAGCTCAACTCACCTCTCGCAATATGAGTTGATTTTTTTGAAAGACAGAAATTGAAAATACCTCAGCATGTGAACCGAGGCTCAACTCACCTCTCGCAATATAAGTTGATTTTTTGAAAACAGAAATTGAAAATACCTCAACGTGTCTTGAGGCTCAACTCATTTCTCGCAATATGAGTTGAATTTTGAAAACAGAAATTGAAATTACCTCAATGTGTCTTGAGGTTCAACTCATTTCTCGCAATATGAGTTGAATTTTGAAAACAGATTGAAATTACCTCAGCGTGTCCCGAGGCTCAACTCACCTCTCGCAATATGAGTTGATTTTTGAAAACAGAAATTGAAATTAGCTCAGCGCGTGAGCCAAGGCTCAACTCACCTCTCGCAATATGAGTCGATTTTTTTAAAGGCAGAAATTGAAAAATGGAAATTGAAAATACCTCGGCGTGTGACCTGAGGCTCAACTCGCCTCTCGCAATACGAGTTGATTTTTTTGACAATAGAAATTGAAATTAGCTCAGCGCGTGAGCCAAAGCTCAACTCACCTCTCGTAATATGAGTTGATTTTTGAAACTTAACTTGAAAAGTAGATTTTGAAAATACCTCGATATGTGACTCAAGGCTCAACTCACCTTTCGCAATATGAGTTGATTTTTGAAAAATATAAATTGAAAAAAATACTTCAGTGTGTGATCTGAAGCTCAACTCACCTCTCGTAATATGAGTTGATTTTTCTGAAAGACAGAAATTGAAAATAGCTCAGCGCGTGAGCCAAGGCTCAACTCACCTCTCGCAATATGCGTTGATTTTTTTTTTAAAGGCAGAAATTGAAAAACAGAAATTGAAAATACCTCGGCGTGTGACCTGAGGCTCAACTCGCCTCTCACACTACGAGTTGATTTTTTTGACAACAGAAATTGAAATTACCTCAGCGTGTCCTGAGGCTCAACTCACCTCTCGTAGTATGAGTTGATTTTTTTGAAAGACAAAAATTGAAAATACCTCAACGTGTTTTAAGGCTCAACTCATTTCTCGCAATATGAGTTGAATTTTGAAAACAGAAATTGAAATTACCTCAACGTGTCTTGAGGCTCAACTCATCTCTCGCAATATGAATTGATTTCCCTTAAAAAGCATGAATTAAAAACATCAAAATACCAAAACCTGTCCTTTGGTAGAACTCGGGTGTTTTTTCCTTTGATTCAGTGCGACTTTCATTCAAGATTTCTTGCTCTGCTGGAGTACCTGTATATGCCATGTATGATGTTATCATGATATGCACATGTTTGTCTTAAATGCTTTTATGCCTACATGATTATGCAGTGCTCCTTAAGCATGTTTGTCGGATGTCCATTTAGCCACGATTGTTGAGGATCTGTGTTCATTGCTTTGATTCTCGACTTTCTCTTCAGGCCTTATACCTGTCTTCAAGCTTCACGAGTAATCGACGTTTCTCAGATATCACTCTTACGCTTCGATTGAATTTTGTTCTTACTTTGAGACTCTTGTGCTTATCAAATTTTCATCTAGGTAATGCTTAACATTTCTTTTGTTTAGAGTATGTCATTTCACCATTTATCATGTAAATAAACACATAATGAGATGCATGAAAAAGGTCAGATAGGGACAAAAATGATATTTCATATTCATCTATTTCAAATGTGGCAAACAAAGCAAGTTAACCAATAAGAGTAAAAAATGTCAAAAAGAAAGAAATGATCGTATTCAACGGATACAAATGCTCTAGATATTCAACACATGAACTCTTCCTCGTTCCTCAATCAAAAATCTTTTCGAGCGCGGCTTCTTGCGTAGAAGATTTTGAGCTTTCAGAAATGCTTCAAATACTGTAGCCTTACTGCTTGACCTATTGTTCGACCGCCAAGTTTGTTTCATTAGGACGCCCTCTCGGGTTTTCATCCTAATCTTTTTGTACTAATCAAGACGCCCTTTTCGGGTTTTCGCCTTGATCCCCTTTTTTTTTTTTTTAGATGCCCTTTTCGGGTTTTCATCTTAAGCATAATATTTCTTCACAGAATCTGAGTTTACTGGATTCGACAACTCTTTCCCATCCATCTCGGTAAGGATCAAAGCTCCTCCTGAGAATGCCTTCTTTACGACGTACGGTCTTTCCCAGTTTGGTGCCTATTTCCCTCGCAGATCTTTTTGTATTGGGAGAATTTTTCTCAGCACGAGTTCTCCTTCATGGAATTCTCTTGGTCGCACCTTCTTGTCATGGGCTGCTATCATTCTTTTTTGGTACATCTGCCCATGACAAATTGCCCTGAGACGCTTTTCTTCAATGAGGTTCAGCTGATCATATCGAGCTTGTACCCATTCTGCTTCTTCTAACTTTGATTCCATTAAGACTCGTAGAGGAGGGATCTCAACCTCGATAGGTAGCACAGCTTCCATTCCATAAACCAGAGAGAAAGGAGTTGCTCCTGTAGATGTTCGCACAGATGTGCGATATGCATACAAAGCAAATGGTAGTTTCTCGTGCCAATCTTTATATGTCTCAGTCATTTTCCCAATGATCTTCCTAATATTTTTGTTGGCTGCTTCCACAGCCCCGTTCATCTTTGGGCGATAGGGCGAGGAGTTATGATGCTTTATTTGGAATTGCTCGCACACTTCTTCCATCATCTTATTGTTCAGATTCATGGCATTATCTGAAATGATTCTTTTAGGCAAACTATATCGACAAATGATTTCCTTTTTCAAAAACTTGCACACTGCAGTCTTCGTCACATTGGCAAACGAAGCGGCTTCAATCCATTTTGTGAAGTAATCGATAACCACAAAAATGAATCGATGTCTATTTGAAGCTTTTGGAGAAATTGGCCGTATGACATCCATGCCCCACATAGAAAAAGGCCATGGAGAAGTCATGACATGAAGGGGTGAAGGGGCTACATGAATTTTATCGCCGTAGATTTGACATTTGTGGCATTTCTGGCAAAATTGATGCAGTCACTTTCCATTGTCAGCCAATAATAATCGAGTCTCATGATCTTTCTGGCCATATTGAAACCATTGGCATGCGTTCCGTAAATTCCCTCATGGACCTCTCCAAGTATTTTTCTGGCTTCAACATCATCCACACATCTCAAAAGCATCTGATCTTTTCCTCTTTTATACAGGACATCCCCATCAAGAATAAATCCCGCTGCCATTCTTCTAATTGTTCTTTTATCATTCTCATTCGCTTGTTCGGGATACCTTTGATTCTTGATATATTCTAAGATATCATGGAACCAAGGCCGTCCGTCTACTTCTTTCTCAATGCTACAATAGTGTGCAGGGACCTCGTATATGCTCATTTTGAGGGGCATTATTCTGCTTCTCTACTTGCTTTGAACATTGAAGCCAAAGTGGCTAGGGCATCTGCCAGTTGGTTCTCTTCTCGTGGGAAGTAATAAAAAGTTATTTCTTTGAATTCCTTGATCAATCCAGCCACTAAATCGCTGTACTTAATCAATTTTGAGTCCCTCACTTCCCGCTCTCCACGGATTTGGTAAATCACTAGGGCTGAGTCCCCGTACACCTCCAAGATCTCGATGTTTCGTTCGATAGCTGCAAGAAGCCCCATGATACAGGCCTCATATTCTGCGATATTATTGGTACAGAAGAAGTTCAGTTTTGCAGTGAACGGATAATGATTCCCGTCTGGTGATACCAGGATTGCTCCAATTCCATGCCCTAAAGCATTTGACGCACCATCAAATCACATCTTCCATGACTTCTCTTTTGATGACTCGGATTCTATTTCTGTGATGCACATTAAGTCTTCGTCTGGGAAATCGAATCTTAAAGGCTTATAGTCCTCTGTCGTTTGAGTTGCTAAGAAATCAGCTATTGCGTTCCCTTTTATCGACTTCTGACTTACATAGGCAATGTCATATTCCGAAAGGAGGATCTGCCATCGTGCCATTCTTCCTGATAGTGCCGGCGATTCCATCATATATTTTATTGGGTCGAGCTTTGAAATTAGCCATGTCGTATGATACAACATATATTGTCTGAGTCTCCGAGCTACCCAAACCAGAGCGCAACAATATTTCTCAATGGACGAATATTTTGCCTCATATTCAATGAACTTTTTGCTGAGGTAGTAGATCGCTTTTTCTTTCTTTCCTGACTCGTTGTGTTGCCCCAGTATGCAACCCATTACAATATCAATGGTCTTCCAAGAGTTGGCGGTATTAGCACTGGAGGACTGGACAAATATTGTTTTATCTTATCAAAGGCCACCTGGCATTCCTCGTTCTATTCTTCCGGGTTATGTTTTCGAAGAAGCCGAAAGATTGGGTCGCATTGGTTGGTAAGTTGATCGATAAATCGGGCGATGTAGTTTAATCTCCCTAAAAATCCTCTAACTTCATTTTGCGTGCGCAGAGGTGGTAATTATTGGATGGCTTTTATTTTATCTGGATCAACTTCGATACCTCTTTCACTGACAATGAAGCCTAGCAACTTTCCCGAGGTAGCCCCGAATGTACATTTGGTTGGATTAAGCTTTAGCTGAAACTTTCTCAGCCTTTCGAACAACTTCTTGAGGTTCACTACATGCTCTTCTTCCCCTCGGGATTTAGCAATCATGTCGTCAATGTAGACCTCTATTTCTTTATGCATCATGTCATGGAATAATGTCACCATAGCCCTCTGATATGTTGCTCCAGCATTCTTTAACCCAAATGGCATCACCTTGTAGTAGAATGTTCCGCACATTGTTACGAAGGTAGTTTTCTCCATATCCTCAGGGGCCATCTTGATCTGATTATATCCCGAGAATCCATCCATGAAAGAAAACAATGAATGTTTTTCTGTGTTATCCACCAACGTATTAATGTGTGGTAAGGGAAAATTATCTTTAGAATTTGCTCGATTTAGGTCACGATAATCCATGCACATTCGTCCTTTACCGTCTTTCTTTGGCACCGGGACTATGTTAGCCACCCATTCTGGATATTTGGAGGCTTGTAGGAAACCAGCATCAAATTGCTTCTTGACTTCCTCTTTTATCTTCAACAACATCTCAGGCTTCATCCTTCTTAGCTTTTGTTGAATGGGCTTGCATTCTGGCTTTAATGGAAGCTTATGGACCGCTACATCTTCATCCAATCCTGGCATGTCCTGATATGACCATGCGAATACATCTTTGTACTCGAGAAGCAAAGCAATCAAATTATGCCTGGTGCCCCCTGAAATAAAAGTCCCAATCTTCACTTCTTGCTTCCTTTCTTCAGTTCCCAGATTTATTGTTTCAACAGATTCTTGATGAGGCAAAATCTGTTTATCCTCTTGTTCCACCATTCTTAGCAAGTCAGGAGACGAGACATAGTCTTCAGCATTTTCTTCGGCTTCGAATTCTCCTAAACAAACAGCCTTCTCAAAATCGATTTTAGAACTCGTAATGGGTTTATTCATGCCATTGATATCTGAGCACCTGAAAGTTGAATGGAAAAGGAAACTATAGAGGGGCATCCAAGTATTGGAACCAACAAATGAAATGTTTTGGCATGGTATGAGGCAAATGTACAGATAAGCTATGAAATGAGGAGATGATTATGAAATTAGTGATAATGCGAAAGATCGTGATAAAATGCATCTTCATTGATATTCATTTAAATAATAAAGAGTGAATGCAAGCTCTTATAAAAGAGTTCTATTATATCTAAGGACACAATAGAGGGTTAATGTTTGAGCATTACTCTGAAGACTTATAAACTACAAGAAGGTCCTCGGCAGTCCAATTGTTCAACATGAAACCAGGAGGACAAGGGCGTATCCTCGAGACGTCTTTACTCACATCAACCCCTTTGTCAATAACATTTATACTGACATTTTGAAGACCCTTTTCAATTAACCATAGCATGTTTCGTGGACCATCTTGTCCAGGGTACATCATTCCCGTAGATGTAAATGTTTTTGACAAAGGAGGGTACTCTATTGGTTCCCATTCTGGTTCTCGGCCCAAAGTTCTTGCAATCATTCTTTCCTCATCTTTTTTCCACTGTCTTCTTCTTTGACGCATGTCAGGCTGGAACCCCAAACCGTATCGGGCCCTGTGGTGCACTGGCTTTAAAGCCTTGACTATTCCTTGTAGATATCTCCCTAAACCTCTTCTCGCTCGAGCTCCCCTTCCTACGGTCAATTTGACACCCATTCTAGTATTTCTCGACAGTTTTGGCACCGGAATTCTGTTTCCCTCAACAACAAAAGTGGCATTGATGAATTCAAGGGATCGGAAGGAACATTCCAATGTGTCTTTGTTCACTTCCAAGTACGGTGCATCGGCAGAGACGGATGCGACAATGTCTTCTTCTCCCTCGACAGTGACCAAACAACCGTCCATGATAAATTTCACCTTTTGATGGAGGGATGATGGGACCGCTCAGCAGAATGGATCTAGGGTCTTCCCAAAAGGCGCTTATAAGAGGTGTAATGTCCATGACTTGAACCGACATCATAAATGTAAGGCCCACTTCAAAGGGATTTCGATCTTTCCCATGACTTCGCGCCTCGTTCCATCGAATGCCCTTACCGTGGAATGACAGGGCCTTAAATAGGACAAATCTATCGGTATACTGGAAAGCGTGGCCAATGGCATAACATTTAACGCTGACCCATTATCGATGAGTAAGTTCGGTATTATGTAGCCCTTACAGCGAGTCGTGATATGTAGTGCTTTCACCAAGCCTCTACCATTTGGCGGTATCTCATCATCACTAAAAGAGATGAAATTGTCCGTATTTAGATTATTTACCCACCTATCAAGCTTCTCAACGGATATGTTGTTGGCCACATAAGCTTGATTTAACACATTCAATAAAGTATTCCGGTGTGGCTCAATTTAATGATGAGAGATAAAGCGAGATTCGTCTTTGGTCGCTTATCCAATTGTTCCACCACACTATACTCGCTGTGCTTGATAAATTTCAAGAATTCTGAGCTTCTTCCTTATTCACGTGCTTTTGGTTTCTTGCGGGTAGAATTTCTTGCTCGACTTCGACTTCGTGCATCGCTTTCCTTTTGCTTCCAATCACTATTCTTTTTCTTGGTTCGACTTCTTTGAATAACAACGCATCTCGGGTAAAATGACCTACTTCCCCAATGTCTTGCCATTTGGTGCTTTTCCCTTCAGTGCGATGGTATTGACATTGTACTTCCACAGATCGCTTTATTGTCCTTATAAGGGAAAGGAGATGGTACTTGATTATCATTTTGGTTTCACCGGCTCCTTCTTCGCGTCATAATAAATTATTAATATCGATTCGGCGCTTATACGGAAACCCGATGATTGATTGTCGAGGCACATATTTCTCCACTATCGGCCTCTTTGGCTTTACAAAAAATCCCAATCTCCTTGTTATCCATCATATTTTGCAGTAAATTTTTGAATTCCTCGCAGGACTGAATGTCGTGCCCTTCAATGCCATGGAACTCACAAAAACTGTGACCTTTTACATATTTTCCTTCAAATATTCCGTTAAAAAAACAGAGCAACCCTTTTTCAACTAGTACCTCCCAGATTCTCTGCAAAGGTGTTTTTATTTCAGTAACTCATCTTCTACTTTGTCGTTTGTCCTCCTCTCCTACTGCGCTCACATTCCCTTCGGTGTGGTTTGGGAATGGATTCCCGGCCGTACCGCCAGTACCATCAAATCACAAAATGCCTGCATCAATGAGCCATTGAACTCTCCTCTTGAAAGCAAGACAGTTCTCACTAGAATGCCCCTGGTTCCCGGCATGGTATGCACAACTAGCGTTTGGATCGTACCATTTTAGGTATGGAGGTTTAAGGGGTGCCATGTAATGGGGAGAAATCAGTTGTTTCTCCAAAAGTTTTGGGTACAATTCTCCATACGACACAGGGATGGAAGTAAACTGCGGTCTCTCAGGATTAGGCCTTGCTGGTCTTAGTTCATTTCTGGTTTGGCTTTGAGCGGGTACCGTGTTTTGTGGGAATGAGGTGATGGGTCTTTGATTGTTCGTGGTGTAAACGGGATAGGAATGATGTGGTGCTTGGTAATAAGGGGTTTGAGGAGGATAATAGAAATTTGGAGGTGGATAATTTTGAGGTCGGGGTTGATTTGGATATGGATTAGGGGCATAACGGTTTCCCATTCCTACCATATGGGCTTCTGGTTCTTTCTTCTTCATAGGCGCTGCCCTTTTTGAACCTTCTGAACCTTCCATTCTACCACTCTTGACGGCATTCTCTATGAGCTCACCAGATATTACAATATCCGCAAACTCCTTCGTGGCACTTCCCACTAGTTTGTCATAAACGGCGCCTTTAAGGTGTTGATAAAGAGAACAGTTATCTCCGTTTTTGTTAGTGGGGTTCCACTTGGGCGAGACGTCTCTCCATCTCTCGCATCACCGTCTGAAGGTCTCGATGCCTTTTTCTCCATCATTTGCAAGGTCATCCGGTGCGCACCATGTCCGATACATGCTTGTCTTGTTTCGCAGAATCTGACGCCAAGTCCTTCCAGGATCAAATCTTTCTCTACTAAGTTGGTTGTACCACCAAGAGTGACCCTGTTAGACTATCTTGAAAGCAATGTATGAGTAGCTTATCCTCGTTCACATAACCAGTCATTTTTCGGCAAAACATGACAAGATACGCCTTTGGACATCTCGTGCCATCGTATTTTTCGAAATCAGGCACCTTGAACTTCGGAGGCAGAACTAGATCGGGCACCAAACTGAGCTCTTTGGCACTTAATGCAGAGAAGGCTTTAGTACCCTCTATTGCTTTGAATCTTTCCTCTAAGCTCTTATACTTCTCTTGAGCCTCACGATCGTCTTTTCTCAACCTGGCTATTTTCGCTGGATCGTCCGAATCTGGAATAATTGGATTGGCAGGATTAGCCCCAGAATTTGATATGAATATTCCTTGCCCTAAATGAGTATGTGGCACCGGCCGTTGCTCTTGTAATTCCTTTTGAATTCTCTCCATCCTTTCAATCCTTCCATTGAATTCGGCCTCCATTACTCTAGTTTGTCAGCGCGTTCTATACGAATGACGTGGTTCCAGTCTTGTGGTATTGCAACTGTGAATTGTATGTTTTAACCTCGTAACAGTATGGGATATGCAATGAATGAATGGATGCATGAATGAATGCATGAATGTCAAATGAATGTCAGTCATGAATGAATATGCAAAAATTTGGTGTTAATTTCAAGATAGCCCCTATTTAGGCATTTCCTTAATCAAAGGAGTCTATTACACAATGTTTCGGTCACTCGTATAATTGACTCCTCCATTAGAAACCCGTTTTTGGCAACCAATCTCTAATCAACACCTTCCTAACAAGATGCCTTCGATGCATGATGAAAAATAGAAATACAGACAAATGACCTTGGTTAGCGCAACACATATAAACAGAGAAAAACTGTGGAAAATCTAACAAATTAAGCTACTTGGTCCAGTGGACTCAATTCCCTTACTTAGAAAGCACAAATGTAAAAGAAATAGAAGGTAAGATGTGCTTTTCCCGTGTACTTATTTCAGTGACTACTAAACGAGCGGAGGTTCGGCATGGCTCTAGTTGGGTGGCTCGTATGGTTCACTATATGCGGTTTTGGTTTTAGATGGGTACTCAAATCGTCTGTACTGTCATCTACTAAAATTAGTACAGAGCCTCGGTCATGGCCCATCATAGGCTTACGAGATCAATTCGAGGGATTACATTTACTTATGCCTATGCGGAGGGACAAGTTAACTCACGAAAGCATAAGTCATATGTAACCGAAAGTATTCACTAGCCTGCACGGAGGAACGAGTTAACTCACAAGGCGTAGTGTTTACTTTCACTTAACAGGACGGAGCCGGGTATAGAGCTCATGTTATGCAACAAAATGCACGTGCACGGTGTGTGGGAGAAACTTGCAAACCTTTACGTTTTATTTAAAAACTAAACAAAAACTAAAATCACAAAATTTAAAGTGAAAAACAACTGGATAAAACAAGTTAGAATATATACAACACGATGCAAATGCATGATTTTTTGAAAACAAAAATTTGAGGATCACGACTAAATGTTAATTTGAACAAGGAACTTTGAAAATTTTGACAACGCGAGTTTAATTCGACTCGACTCTCAAAAAGCGTCCCCAGCGGAGTCGCTAGCTGTAGCGACGTAAAAAAAATTTAGTTTCGCTTGGTCGCTAATTGTGGCGATTTATTAAACATTTGAAATCCAACTTTTGATTTTATTAGCAAAGGGAGTCGCCACTAATCCTTTTTTATAGGTGTGATCGGACACCTAATAAAATTATTTTAAAACAAAAAGAAGGCCAAATTTAGGTCTACGTGAAAGTTCGAGAGAAAAATTGGGGTTCGAGTCGATTCTGTGAGGAAGGTATTAGCACCCTCGCGACGCCCAAAATTGGTATCTCATAAACATTTGTTGACTTGATTTTCAAAATACGAGTTCAATATAATATTTAATCGTGATCCGATTGAAAAATGAGAATTTTAGTTTTCGATTTTTTTTAGAAAGGGTGTCCTGCTTTTTAACACAAGCCATTTAATTTCACCCAACATAGCGATGAAATCGATGGCTTAATATTAAATCGATACATTGCCTTATTTTTGAAATTAATTAAAACATGAGAAAAAATATTCCTAAAGTGAGAAATTAAAATAGATAAAGGACGAAAAAAATGATATCATTAATGAAAAATATTAACATGGAATACTAGAATACTAGAATATTAGAATAACAATAATAATGATATTTACAAAATAAAAACAAATCATGTACTAATAATAAAATAGGAAAAATGATATATTTGGTAATAATAATATAAAATAATAATATGTACATAAAAATACATATATATATATGCATATAATAAAAGTATGTAATAATAATAATATCTACAATAAAAGAAAATATTAGGAAACGTACATAAAAATATATACATAAAAATTTACAACAATAATATAAAATAATGATATGTGCAAAAAAATATATATATATACATATGTACATAAAATATACACTGATATAATAATAGTTATAATAATACTAGCAATAGTAATAATTTGTAATAATAATATATACACAATATGGTATTTAATATATATATATATATATATATATATATATATGTATGTATATAATAGTATTTAAGAATATATACATAAGAAATATATAACTAATGGCATTAAAAATATATACATAATATATATAAAATACCTAAAAAAAGAAGGGGAAAGAAGAGAGAAGGAGGGGAAAGGAAATCCGCCAAGGGGGCCGATCATCGGTCGATCGTCGGTCACGCCTGTCGTCGTCGACCATCACGCCACAGCCCACGGTGGCGAAAAAGGTAAAATTTTTTAACAATATATGTATATATAAAGAAAAAAAAACACACAAAAAAAGAAAAAAAGATTCGAAGAAGAGGAAAAAGAAAAGATGCTACCTTTTATTGATGTTTCTTTTGTGTTCAAAATTTGAAGGATTTTGTGTTTTTTTTTAATCTTTGTAAAATCCTCCTCCTTCTTACATGATTTTTGAATGGCTTTTTATAGCCATCTTTTACATGATTTTCTATTATTTCTTTTTCTATTTTGTAGGTGGTGGTGGTAGACAATGGATATCAAAATGGGAGGAAAATGGGGCAAGTGGGAAAGTGGCTAGGTGGCTAGGGTTTCTTGGTTTTTTGGGGGTTAGGTTTTTTTTTTTTGGGTTAGGTTTTTTAGGGGGCTTAATGGGCTTTTGAATTGGGTTTAATATTTGGGTTTTGTAATGGGTTTGGGTAGATGTAAATGGGTCATGGGTTAAGGGTTTTAGTGGGTTTAGAGGTTTGGTTGGGTTTTGATATAATCGGGCCCAGGCAATTTGGGCTTCTACACCATATAAATTGTTTCTTCAATGTCGCCATTAAGAAACGCAGTCTTAACATCCATCTTATGTAACTCAAGATCAAAATGAGCAACAAGTGCCATGATTATCCTAAAGGAGTCTTTCGATGAAACTGGAGAGAAGGTCTCTGTAAAATCAATGTCTTCTTTCTGAGTATATCCTTTAGCTACAAGATATGCCTTATACCTTTCCACATTACCATTTGCATCCCTCTTGGTTTTAAATATCCATTTACAACCAATTGGTTTTGCACTTTCAGGTAATGGGACAAGTTCCCAAACTTTATTGTCTTGCATAGATTTATACTCATCTTTCATGGCATCAATCCTCTTTTGAGAATTAGAACTTTTCATGGCTTGATGAAAGTGGATTGGATCATCTTCCACCATTCCATTATCATTATCATGTTCTTGGAGAAATACAATATAATCATCTGGAATAGCATTTCTCCTTTCTCTTGTGGACCTCCTTAATGGCACTTGTTCTTGAGGTTGTTGAGTTTGTTCTTCTGGAAAAATTACCTCATTTTGAATGGGGAGTTGTTCAACATTGTCTTGCAGAGGTTCTAAATTCACTTCTTGATCAATGATAGGTATAAGAACCTGAACATCATCAAAAGTGATAGTAGAAATTGAGTTAGAATCCAATTCCTCCTCAAAAGCAATGTCTCTAACCTTATTTCTCCCCCCAAACTCAACATCCTCAAAAAATGTTGCAGTTCCTGTCTCAAAAATATTCTTTATTATGGGATCGTAAAATTTATAAAGTAGTTGCTTATTGTTTTGGAGTCCAATTTCTTTTCATGAGGCCTATAAGGCCTTGTCTCAGCTAGACATCCCCAAATGTGAAAGTGCTTTAGACTAGGCTTTTGACCTGTCCAAAGCTCATAAAGTGTTTTTGCAACTGCTTTATTGGGTACTCTATTCAGAATGTAAGCTGATGTCTTTAATGCTTCTCCCCAGAGGGACTCAGGTAAGGTAGAATGAGCAATCATGCTCCTTACCATATCCTTAAGAGTTCTATTTCATCTTTCAGCTACACCATTCATACTAGGTGATCTTGGCATGGTGTACTATGGGACAATACCACATTCCTCTAGGAATTTCGCAAATGGTCCTAGACATTGTTCACCTGAGCTATCATATCTACCGTAGTACTCACCACCACGATCAGATCTAACGTTTTTAATCCTTTTGTTGAGTTGATTCTCAACTTCAGCTTTATAAGTTTTGAACACGTCCAAAGACTGAGATTTCTCATGAATGAGATATAGGTACCCATAACGTGAGTAATTGTCTATAAATGTTATGAAATATTGTTGACCATTCCATGATGCCGTAGGGAATGACCCACAAATATCTGTATGAATTAATTCTAAGACGTTTGAAGATCTGTTGGCACCCAATCTCTTGGTTTTGGTCTGTTTTCCTTTGATGCAATCGACACAAATATCAAAGTTTGTGAAGTCAAGGGACTTTAAAATACCATCAGACTTAAGGCGTTCAATTCTAACTTTTGAGATATGACTTAAGCGCCTATGCCATAATGATGCTGAATTTTTCTTATTTAATTTGCGTTTAATACCCCGTGATTCCACATGCAAGGTTTCATTATAGGATACAACTGTTTCTAGCAAATAAAGGTTGTCATAAGTATTTAAATAACCAGTTCCGATAACATTTGAATTTAAAGACAAATTAAATTGATTCTTTCCGAATGAACAATAATATCCAAATTTGTCCAATGAAGAAACAGAAACTAAATTTCGTCTAAATGACGGTACAACAAAAGTGTCTTTTAAATCCAAATAAAAACCAGTTCCTAATAACAACCTAAAATGCCCAATTGCTTCCACTTCTACCGATTTTCCATCGCCCACAAAGATGTGTCTTTCACCATCACTTGGCTTTCGGTAACTCAGGCAACCCTGCATAGAAACACATATGTGAGTAGTAGCACCAGAATTTATTCACCAAGTGTTTCTAGGTACTGAAGCTAAATTAATCTCAGAACAGACCAAATTAAGAATTATACCTTTCTTTACACGCCAAGTATGATATTTGGTATAATCTTTCTTTACGTGTCCAGACTTATTACAAAAGAAACAACTCTCTGTAGGTTGTTGTTGTTTCTTTTGGGCTGGACCCTTAGCAGCTTCATTCTGATATTTTCTTTTCTTACCCTTGTCCTTAGGGGCATTGGTCAAATGAGCACTTTCAGACTTATCACGCTTCAACCTTTCTTCCTCTTGCACACAATGAGAAATGAGCTCATTTAGGGTCCATTTCTCATTTTGACGGTTATAACTAATTTTAAATTGGTTAAACTGTGCAGGAAGCAATACCAAAACCATAAGAACAAGCAATTCCTCAGAAAGCTCGATCTTAAGTGCCTTAAGTCTTGAAGTAGTATGGAACATCTCCATAATGTATCCCTTACGTTTCCTTGACCTTTATACTTCATAGACATCAAAGAAGTCAGAAGTGATGTCATCTCGACCTTATCGTTTTTAGCAAAACATTTCTCAATTTCATCAAGGAAGCCTTTGGCCTGAGTAATCTCTTCAGATTCTGTGCCCCTAAAGGCTTCTGGAATGCTGTGTTTCATGATCATTAGACTCATGCGATTTGAACGATCTCACCTCTCAAAGTCCCTCTTAATATCAAGGGTGCTTTCCGCAGTGAGAGGTGCAGGTTGTTCTTCCCTCAGTGCAAGGTCTATGTCCATACAGCCAAGCACTATAAGTAAGTGCCTTTTCCATTCCTTAAAATTAGTTCCATTAAGCATGGGTATAGAATTTATATTAGCAGATATTGTAGCAGCAGAAGATGAATTAGCTTAATAGAGAACAAAAACAAGCTTAAATCAATATTCATAAGTAAACAATAAATTCAATATAATGGCTAATCCCATCTCAAGATACCAAACACTACATTAATATCAAGTCTTTGGACAGTAATATTAACAGTAAACGGTACTCTTGTTGTAGCAATCAAACATTGACAATAAATTATGTCAAGCAATGAATTAATCTTTGGACTAACTTATTGCTTGCATAAAATACCTTATAATTGTCACACATTTATCACCACAGATGTCGTTGTAATTCTGCCAAATATTAACTTACCTTTGGGTGAATCAATAAACGCATGAATCACAAAAAACATATAACCATCTTAATATTTCAAATAAACTAATCTACACAAAAGAGGTCACTTTGGCGGCATTTTGTTTCAACTAATTTATTTAAAATATTAGATATCTTTAATTAAAAGCCAAAATCTGAATTTATTTGTTCCAAAATATTAACCTTAATTTCATCTTTCAATCAAATTAAAAGATAAAACATAAATATATATTTATATTATTTTCCAAAACATTAAACCAATCAAAGCATGCATATTTTATATATTTATATAAATAAACAAAACATAGATATGAATCAATTTCTATATATATATATATATATATTAAATGTCATATGGATTAAAATAATAATAATCACATGCCTTGCAAATACACAGAACTAAATCGCAATATTTTCAAATAAAACTTAAAAACGTAGGTATCGAATAATATTACCCAATTTTAATATGAAAATCACCCAATTTTTTATTTATTTTAATATGAATTCAAGATAAAAAAAACTTTAATATAAATCTTCAAAAAACAACATATATATCCGAAATATAAAACCCAGGAAATTTCATGAATCAATTATTCAAATGAAGAACCTGAATCAATTCCCAATGATTCGATATGACGAGGCTCGGATGCCACTTGTTAGAATTTATAAAATAAATCTACAATATAACTTAATAAATCAGGATCTGTCATGTCAAATCATTAAGAATAAATCAAGAACAAAACTAGATGCGGAAACGTACCTGAATCCATGGATTTCTTGAAACTTTCTGGAACTTGGGAATTTGATCTTCCAAATTAGCACAGAAGAAATTCAGAGAATATCTGCTCTCTCTTTCCTAATGATGGGATATTAAAAAAGATATATTGTGTATAATTTGGGGACCATAACCCTAATATTTATAACCTTAGCATATTAGTTCTAATCAAATTCTAATTAGCCCATCATTAATTAGAATTTGATTAGAAGAGTATCTATACATATTTGACCCATACTTTATTTATTTAATAATTAAAAGCCCAATAAAATTCTAACCAAATTTGATTTATATATGTGATGTCCAAATTTTCCAACATGCACGATCAAATATTTCTCATAGATCACCCACGACCCTTCTGTTAGCGCCTTCCAATAATCAACTTTGGCTTGGAATTTAACGATATAATACTCGTTATCCAAGTCCATTAGTTGGAACCTCCGACTAGGTTTCCAAATTGTATAAAGTTTTCTACATAATTGAAATCAATTCCCCCCCCCCCCCTAACATTTTGATAATCACATATTTTGACAGACTCTTTTGGACCATCAACCATAGACGTAATTATATCACCCTCATTCAGATCAAAATCATCACTCTCATAATCCTTTGTCCCTTCTTCATTCAGCCTGTCACCCGTAAGTACAAGTTTGAAAGATAACAAACCATCGCTCCCCATAGCCTTTGGTTCTCCCACATCCAGTAGGTCATCCTAACGCTAACGAACCTTCTTAAGTGCTCATCTACCGCCTACTACCATTCATTTGATAATATAAGGTTTTGATTCTTCATTATAATTTAATGAATGGATTGAATTTTATAATGAGTTGAAGTTACATGCTAAAACAATTAAAAAAACTAAATACTATTCTTTTATTTCCTTTTTTTCTTAATTCAATTGTTTATGAATACCAACTAAAATTTATTTAATTATTATTTTAACCTTTTGCAATTCAATACATTATTATTTTTATGTCAAAAGAAACAAAAACCATTCAGTAAATCTCTCTAGTGACATGATTAGCATATACTTATATGGTACTATTAAAATAATAGAACAAAAGAGAATTGGATGATTTTAGCATATAGTTGGAACTAATCAAAGAGTTTTTTAATAAAAAAACCCAATGAATTATAATTACCTTAAGCTAATTTTTTGACTTTGAAGAAACCACTAATAGCATGTTGCCAAAGCAGAGATGATTTATTCAACCTTGTTATGATTGATCAAGATTTTTGATGGAAGTGGGATCTTATATCACCAAGAAATAATAAAGGCAAAATTTCATAGAGAAAAATATCTCCTCCTTTGCCTTTACAATTTAACCACAAACTGTTTCTAAACCTTTTCATAATTCATAATTCTGCCCAGCTGTAAGGACAGCTAAGATATACCCCAAAATGTATTCATAAAGAAAAGCAAAAAGAAAAAGCCCATTTAAAGATTCTCTAGATTACTTCTTGTAAATTAAAATTTTATTATTATTAAATTTTTAATACTCAATTAGTTTACCGATGACTCGTCACTTAAATTTATTTATTTTTTAACTATGATGTTGTTGAAAAAGCTTTATAATTTTTTTAGATGGTTAGTTTTCTATAAATCGAGTCGAGTCATTAATAAATCAATTAGGTATAATATATTTTATCTAAATTATGAATAAATTAACAACAAATTATGATTGGAATACATTTTTATGTTGAAGCAATTTTTAGAAAAAGAACAACTCCAAGTAAAATTTGATCCAGCAAAGTATTTATTAGTAAATCTGAGATATCCGTTAAATGATGAAAAAGCTGGTCAGATTGTTTTTTTGGAAGCTCCACCTTTTCCATAAGTCACCAAATAGTAAATTCCTTTGTGTTTGTTTGAATCTTTGGTAGCTGTGAACCATGATATTTGAGTTTGAAAGCAGGAGAAAAGGAGTAGTGCCCAAAAAAGAATACATATGTATTCCATTTCTGAATCAAAATGATTTGCATATTAATGTGTGTATTTAACATTAAGATGACCTAAATTTTACAATCTGGAATTTTGTCCTACTTTTTCTTTGTTGTTGTTGTTGGAACTTGAATTGGGAAATTTAAATACTAGAATAAAAACGAGAGTACAAGAAAAATAGTGATGGCAAAACCGGATCGGATAAGGGAAAACGGTCGGATTTTGATGGAGTCTCCGGTGGCCAAATTTGCTAGCCATTGACTTGCCAGTGCAGATGCCTGCATGGGATCCGAATCCGGGTCCGACCCTGTTGCCTTTGCAGCAGCAGGATCCTTTGAAGATTTCAAACTGCATCAAAATTAATACTACATTAAATATGTATGGCACTATCAATCTTTTTCCAAGTGTCAAAACTTATATGACATCATGAATTTAATGAACCAATTTTGGAAAATTACCTTGGAACATTGGGACAGAAAGTAATTGCATAATCAGCCCCACTGCAAGTGAAAGTGCTAGTGGCATCATCGAAGGCATAGCTATAGGATTTGGGGCAAGCCGACTTGAACACTTGCGAATACATGGATGGTTTACAAGCGGTTGG
Organism: Gossypium arboreum; assembly: GCF_025698485.1. Lineage (NCBI taxonomy): Eukaryota > Viridiplantae > Streptophyta > Magnoliopsida > Malvales > Malvaceae > Gossypium > Gossypium arboreum. The sequence continues at coordinate 13,996,970 of NC_069081.1, forward strand.
ACTATTGTAGGCTCCGCTACAGCAGTACTCTGGTTTGCCGAAGGCATCGCAGGCACTCTTGCAGGCGGCACCGCCATCAATTTTCAGTTCAGACGGGCACTTTTTGTTCAAATCCGTCAAGCAACCGGTGGTGGCACACTCTCCTGACCCTCCACTTCCTTCCACAATCATGGGCAAATTGTAACCATCAACCAGGCTCACGTCATAGAAATCTTGTGATCCTGAACCGAGTGTAAACTCGGCTAAGGTGGCCGGTGGGATGGCTCCAGCTCCGTTGCATTCCATTTCGCCAGAGCCACAGTCCCCTGTAGCGCATGAGCCGTGGCCAGAGTCATCGAAATTGCATCCTGTTCTGCCCCAGAAGCGACCTGCCCAACCTGTAGGAGCTTGGAAAGAACGAGAGCTGCCTTTTGTGAGTTCAAAGCCTGTACTTTCAAGTTTTGGACTTCCTGGATTAGCTAGAATTCCAGGCCATACTGTGTAATCGCATTTGTTGATGAATGTAAAGGTGGCTGCCGTAACACCTGCAGGTAAAAAAACAGAGGAAAACAGAGCTTCAGTTTGGTTTGCCCATAGAAAGAAAATAAATCAAAGCTTACAAAAATGTGAACCAAGACCCATTTCTTAAAAAAAAATATATTCTCATTACCATCAAGAAACACAAGGAGAATGATGCTGAAGAAGGTGATAATAGAATGCTGATGACCGGAGAACAGAGCCATGGGGAATATATTCTTTGTTCTTATAGTTGAATGGTTGTTTCTATTCTGAAGTTTCTGTCTTCACTTATTTATCTAAAACGGAACTTTGTGAATGGAAATCAAAAAGGGAATTTTGATTAAGCAAAGCTAATGTCTATAAGAAGAAAAATAATGGAGAAGATGGTTGAGACTACCACCCATAAAACTCTATAGTAATTCTATATTCGTTCGAGCCTTCCCTCATGAACGAAAATAGTGGATGGAAGAAGGCTGAGTGGTGGTGGGGGGGGATCTAATTATCTGCACTTCTTCCTTATTTATAGGGAGCCAAAGACAGTGATGGACACTGCCAAAAAAACCGCCTCGTTGTTATTTGTTTGCTTCTTTGGCCCCTCGTCTTACCTACTAATTAGGCCTTCCTTTTTTTAAAAAAATATACAATTTTATTAATGGGAGTATAATTCTGGTTGTATAATAAAGTTTTTCATAAAGGTAATAATCAAATTCTTTATAAATACTACTTTTTTTTTTCTTTTGTGTATGCAAAAATTAGAACCCCCACTACCCACTTTGTGAGGCTTCGATGGCCACATTCAGTCATTCACCCACCACTCCTCTATTATTCATGTATCAAAGTTCTTACTTTTACAATAACATTATTATTTACGGAATCATTCAGGAAAATCTCAGAGCTAATCTTATAAACTAATATGTCAAAAACATGTTCAAGATGATCCTATGTGATCCCTCAATGAGCTGAAAAAGAATCTTTTAAAGCAATTTTTGTATATATATTTGAGATTGTTGGAGCTTAAATTCAGATTTATAAAACAAAAGTATAATGTTTTAATGATTCTTGACCCTGTTTTCCCCTGCTGTCAGTTATACTCTTCTTTCATCATCATCTGAACTTATGATTTCCCCAATTATTGGGAACCTCTCCAAGCACGCTGCATACCACGACCAACCAGTTTTTCTTTTCTTTGCCTTGGGAAGGCAGCCGATGTTTTTATTTTCTTCGAGATCCTTTTTAAGGTTTTGTCATCCAAAAGTTTATCTAAGTTGTTAAAGTTGGCCTGCATGCAGCACTAGAAGCAGCCAAGGAAGAGACCATGCAGCATAACTCATGTGGATGAAGTGCATGTAACTCGTAAAAGGTCAAGCTGCTGTATGTTACCCAAATGAAATAGAGCAATATACAAATGTACCGTATGTTATCCGAATGAAATACATTTTTGTAGCAAGTGACTTGTATTTGATTTGACAGTTACTTTTTGAAGGACAAAGTTAATCAGTACTTAGTAGATTTAGACAGGTCCTACGTTATCATTCAACCATTTTTTAGCATGTTCTTTTTAATCAAATTTATTGCTCTTTCAATGTAATAGTTTAATATATGTACATTGTTTAGCTGAAAAAATTATGAATGAGAGAAGTAAACTTTAGTTTTCTTCTTCAACATCCTTTCTGCTTCTGTTTTAGTTGTTTTTCTCTTGCAACTCTCAAGTCCTTGAATCTTAAACTTCTTTCATTTTTTATTTGAATAAATTGCTACTAAAACTTCAACACAAGTGACAATACTTTGAGAAACAAACTCTTAAAAGACTTACTGTTGCCTTACTACTTTAAGAGGACGATACCAACTTATGGACCAACACCGTTAAACGCGATCCGTCGGTGAGTCATGACAGAATTGCTTTGGAAAGAGGAGGCAAATCACATGGTGTTTAGGTGGTTGCTATGACCATATAACAAAGTTGTTTATTCTAGCAATCAATTTTCTCTCATGGGTCCCTTTGAACAGTAACCCCCTAATCATAGGAAAAATTTACATCCAGCATGAATATATGATAGCTTCTTTCCGAAGCATGTCAGGATCCAAAATTTTTCTTCTTGGCATGAAGTGCACTTGTCTCACAGGTCTCGTGCATGAAACTGGAACATCTTTATAGTTAAGGGGAAAAAAGAAAAAGTGCAGTGTCAGAGTCCAACAATTGGACATGGACAAATCTCTGACTGGCAATACCGACCTACAACTGTCCTAAGGTTATTGCAAGTTCGTGGTGGTGAATCACATGCATGTTCCACACTTCTTGCTGCAACTTCCATCCAAGTTCGTTTTTTGTTTAATTTTAACAGAGCTTTATGGGATGCTTAACTTTTATCAGTAGGGCTGCTTTTTTCTACCTTTTCAAGTGACCTAAAAACTGCTTCATATCAACTACAAAGCCCCCCTTTCGTGCCCCATAGTAACCTGATTGTGCAGAGTTCTTCGAATTGTGGGTGAACAGTGGATGTCTCCAGAAACCCTTTTGCCATTTATCTTTATTTTGTATGTGAGTATGACCACAACGGGAGATCAAGTGTCTGAATTTGATAATTTTGTTCTTTTAGAACTTAACAATTTTCTCCATCTACTTCTTGAATTGGATTTCATTGACATGCTATGACTTACTACTCTATTGTTATTAGATATTTTAAAATTTTTATAAATTATAAATTATTTAAAATTCTTCAAGTGATGACATGACATAAATTTAAAGTATCACGTTATTACACTTTAACAAAATTTAAATTTAGGGATCAAAATTGAAAATTTTATCAAGTTCCAGAATAATATGGACAAAAAAGTTTAAAACCAATGTGAGCAAAAGTTGCCATGAACTGAATATTCTTTTATCCCTTGTATATAATAGACATAAGGTTAAAACCTAATTTAACCCCTAAAATTATATCTAATTATCAGTTTGGTACCTAAATTTTCAAATCATTATACACATTATTCCAACCATTAATGTAATTACAAAAAGCTCAGCACGTCGCATATTTTTTTTTGTGAAATAAATTAAAAATGGGAAATTATAAAGAGAAAAATTCAGAGAAAATCTCAATTTTTTAAAAAGAAAAAACTATAGAATTTTTAAAATTATAAAAATATAATTTTATTTTTAAAAAACATAAAATTCAAAAAAGAGCGAAAAGGAAAAAAAATCAGAAAAAAACTGAAAGAATGTAGATATAGAAATTTATATAGTAGTTTCATTAACCTTGAATGTTTTCCAATCTTTTCTTGAAATTTTGCTTCTTTTATTTTTCCCCTTTTTAATATAATAATAAGATAAGTTAAATATAATATAATAATAACCATAAAGGTAAATATGAGCTCTTGACAACTCAACAAATAGAGTTTCAATCCAATCCAATATCTACAATTTAAGAGATTGACCGGGATAATTCGATCTAATCCAATCACTAATATATGATTCCCCAAGTGATCTGATCTTCTATAATGGGTTTGATATCATCTATATGTTCACCATAGCCCATATAAGTTGTCAATAAATTGCCAACACCTTAAATATGAAAATTGTTTTCTCAAAATTTTGGTGGTTAAAAATAAATACTTCTTTTGACATCAAATTTCCAATTTCATATTTTTCAACAAATATATCATATCTTGAGAATAAAGTATTTTCAGTCGGAAGAGATGATTTTCTAAAAACACATTCCCTTATTAAAATTTCTAGATCCAATAAATTTCCATACAAGATATGTTGTTAACATGGTAACCAACAGGTAAGAACAATTAAAGTTACACGGTCAATAAACTAGTCACTAAGCAGACTATGTTAATGAATAATTAATGATCATGCAATAAACATTTCGAATATTCAAGATTAAGTATTGACTTAATGATAAATTTAGTTTTTAACATTTATATATATATATATTTTTTTTAATTTGACTCTTATAGTTTTTTAACTGAAATTGATTATCAAACTTTTAAAAGAGTTAAATTTGACTACCAATTTTTAGAAAGAGTCAAATTGCTTATTTTAACGAAAATATTGATTAAAATATTAATTTTTAAACATGCGTGGTAGCTTGCATGGCAATCCACGTATACTTTATGATACTTATTTTTAAAATTTTTACAATATATATATTTTATTTATTTTATAATTTTTAAATTATTTGTTGAAGTGAATTATATAAAAATGATGCCATATCGGCATGAAGTATCGTAGACTATCATATGGATTGTCAAGCTAACATCGTTAAAAATTTAATAATTTAATTAGCATTAAGAAACAATTTTACTCTTTAATTTTGAATGGTTAAAATCAAATTTAATTAAAGAAAAATAAAACTAATTTAACAAAAAATACAAATGTTAAAAATTAAATTTACAGTAATATCCCCGTACAATTTTCTTTCTCTCTAACACCTCCAACTGCAAAATTTCATATTTTCCAAGTCTCTTTTACCTTCCTCGAAAGATACCTCTAGGCTAGATCCATCACTGGCAAATCATCAACAATCTAGATTATATATATATATATATATATATATATATATATTTATATTTTTTGTATTTGAAATAACTCTTAACCGAGATTTTCTAATTTAATAGCCTCCAAAACGTGATGAATGTCTACCCAACCACTAGTAAAGTGGAAAGTGGATGATGCACACTTGAGAAAGACACCAGTATTTTGTATAACGAGTTGTGTTTTACTAACAAAATTAAACCACCAAACTCCAATCAAATCTAAAGTAAATAATATCCTGGGTCAATTTTGCTTCTTTTTATCAAAGTTTTCTGATGTAATCATGACTATCTGTTCCAAAACCTGGATTTTTGTTCTCAGATTACGCTAACTCTATGCATTCTCGTACCAAAAATACACATCACTGAATTGTTACCTGCTATAAAAGTAAATGATAGTTCTTAATGATAAAACTTATCAAACAACCATATAAGCAGACTAGGGATTTATTTGCTGACTGCTATCAACATCAAGGAACCTCCATGGATGTGCGGTATGTCGTGTAGATAAGAGTTTTTTAACCTTCTCTTTTTTACTTTTTCTCTTTTTCTTTTTTAATTTCTTCATTTCATACTTGTTTAATTATGTTTTCATCGTCATGATTTTCCACTATGATTGGTTTTCATGATTAAAATAAATAAACAAACACCCATTCTTTATGAAAAAGCTTTGCTCGAATCTTTGCCTCTTAAGCTTTCTTATTCTTTAAACTCATTGGTTACTTTTTCTCTATACAAAGAATATTGTATCATACGAGTAATGTGAAAAGCAAAAAGGATGCTTTCACATGACGATTAGTGTATCCTCGGATTACTTCTTGATTGTGGCTTCAATCAAAACGCTTATGATTATCCAACAGATATAATAATTAATAAATTGCTGAGCAAAGAAATTCCCAAGATAAACGAAGAAGGTAGTGTAATATGGCCTTTTGTTTTGGCATTATCAAGATATGGTTTGGCTGAGTCTCAAAGGTAGTGTGTTTGCCGTTTCAAGATTGACTATTCCATTCCTGGCAGATTTCCTTTCGAGGATCAGATCACTACATTTCTTAAAAAAAAATTATTTGAGGTTTTATTATTATTGCAACAATTTAGAGGATGTAAATTTAAATGTTTTTAAATAGGTAAATTTTTTCATATAATTTACCAACAAGCACTACAGGAAAATTGGGCTTTAGCGGCGTTTTATGTTAAAACGCCGCAAATATTTTACATTAGTGGCATTTTCAATAAAACGCCGCTAAAAACAGAGCAATAGCGGCGTTTTTGATCCAAACGCCGCTAAAACTGAGCAATAGCGGCGTTTTTGGCCAAAACGCCGCTATAGGTCGAGGTTTTAGCGGCGCTTTTGAAAAAACGCCGCAAAAAAGTAATTTAGTTTATGGGTTATGGTTTAGTGATTAGGGCCTAGAGTTTAGGATTTGGGATTTGGGGTTTGGAATTTAGAGATAAATATGGTAAACTACTTAACTTGTGTATCTTGGATTTTTTTTATAATATAAATCTAAATAAGATAAATATAAATTATTATTTTAAAAATAGGTATATATATATGTTTTAGGGCTATTAGGGATTAGAGGTTATGATTAATGATAAAAAATTAATTTATTTTAGAGTTTTGGTAAGCATTAAGATTCTATTTGAATTACTTTTGTCCCTTGTTATATATATATATATTAAACTTCTAATATATATTAAGATTATAATATATATTTAGGGTGTAAGTTTAGGTTAAGGGTTTAAGGAAATGATGATACTATTAGCTAGCTAGAAATTAATGAAGAACATTTGGATTTTACTAAGATTCAAGCTATTTTGTATATACTCATATTATTTAATATAAGAATATAAACATATATATATATATATATATATATGTGTGTGTTTTAATTTGTACTACACTAACATTGGCCACACGAATTCCAAAAAATATGTCTCGATTATGGTTTAGGGTTACAGCTTTTAAAGTACACTTTATAGTTTGGGCTTTATGGTACTTTAGGAGTTATGGTTGGTTTAGTGGTTACCGAATGGTTTTGGGGTTTAACGTTTGGGGTTAGGGGTTTTGTGTTTATGGTCCAAGGTTTAAGGTTTAGAGTCTGAAGTTTAGGGTTTTAAATTTAGAGTATAATTTTGGATTTTAATGTAGAAGATAAATGTATATAAGATAAATATATATAAATTATTATTTTAAAAATATATAAATATATATATGAAAAGTGGTTTAGTGTGCAATTGTGTACGTGAACTGTAATTTGATCTAGATCTTGTAAAATATTTACACGTTATTGATATAATAAATAGCATCATGTTTTTATTTAATTAATTTATATGCATACATAATATGTATTTTAAAATGTGTATTAAATCAAAATTAAAATTTTAACTATAGTTAGGGTTTAGAGTGTAAGTTTATAGTTTGAGGTTTGAATTAGTTTAAGGTACTATATTATATTATTATTGAAGACTGAACCAATATTTAGAATTTTATGATATTCTTGCGAATTTGTACTAAACCTAATATATTGAAGATTGAAATAATATATATTTTGTACATCACAGTAACATTATTTAGATATAATTTAAAAGAAATTCTAAATATATATAGTTTTAAATTTTGAAAATTTTTTATAAAATATTCACGTATTAGCGGCGTTTATACATAAAACGCCGCAAAAGATAGGAAATAGCGGCGTTTTTTTAGAAAACGCCATAAAACTTCAATATACATTAGAGTAAAACGGCGTCGTTTCCTCTGAATAGTAGCGGCTTTAGCGGCGTTTCTAATATAAATGCCACAACTCGTATTAGAACGGCGTCGTTTTGTAGTGTAGATAAAAGGGCGTTAGTGGCGCTTTACTGAAAATGCCGCAAAAGGGCTCATTACCGGCGCGTTTCTGAAAACGCCACAAAATTTCCTTATTTGAAACGGCGTCGTTTTTTCTCTCCTGTGGTTTATGCCCTTTATCCGAAATCAGTTTCGATTTTTGCTAAGTAATTTTCCCCCATTTCGTCTCTTCCTTCCCTAAATCCCTAAAACAGAAAACCCCTCTTTCTTTTTCCCCTAATCATCCCCTAATTCCCCAAACCCGAAATCCCTAACATTTTTCCCAAGTCCCTTTTTTTTCCCTTAATCTGTTCCCCCATCCCCAAAATCCCAGCTTCTATATTCTACTGTTTACAGGTATACCTATTCATTTCCTCCCAACGGATTCTTTGGGTGTCTAGTTGCGAACCAATAAATGAAGCGTTTGAAGCTCTTTCATATCCGATTGGTGAAAGACAGGATGGTGCCATAGCAAAGCGAAGGTCAAACCCAATCAAACTTCAGTTTGGGGAAATTGTTTTAGAGAGGAAGTCATAAAAGAGCTCCTTCAGAGGTATTGCATGAAAATCACTGGAGCAATTCTGTAAAAAGGAAGCAAGATACGCTGTTTGTGGCATTAGAGCAATCTGGGTCACTCCCTCCAACAGAGAAAAGGCATTGCCACTCAATTGTTGGAAGCAATGAGGTAAATCCTTGACCATTTTAGTTAACTCAAACTGTTGTTTCAAAATGGCTTTGGTTTTTGGTGATGTTTGAGTGTCTTACACAAGATATCTTGACTCATTTTGAATGCCTGCTCATTTTAGCCTTGTACTTATTTCATTGACAATATATATCACAATGAGAATCGGTTAAAGCATAACCTAAGATATTATTATTGGATATCAATGAGATAGTTAATATATATAAATAGCAAAACAAATAATTAGGTTAGCATAATCTCAAAAGAGATGAGAGCATGGCATTTTGTTGTTTTTTATGCGTAAATCAGCTGATTTGACTAAGAAAATAATGCTTTTATGTAGCCTTCTTTCGATGTACACTTCCTTTTTTGTTTTCTGGCGGTCAAGCAGGGCACTACCTAAAATTGAGCCAAAATTCATAATTCAAGCAGGCAAAAGTTATCTTAACCCAACAATGCCCGGTATTTCTTATGTCATTGTTGGTTGGTTAACTCAGTAATATCCCATCAACATGGTGATTTGATGCTTATGTGATCCCTTTGATGCTTATATGATCCCGCAAGATCAAACAAATTCCCCAGAGTGGAGAAGTTAAAAGTGTTGAAAATAGTAATTGCAATGAAACAGTCTTGCATGCTTAGTCATATCTCCGAAAGTAGCTACTTAGAGATTTATACGACTTAGATCCTGTCGAGCGTGTTAAAGTAAGTAGAAATACTCATGGTCAGCCTGTTGGATTTGAAGCTCGACTTTTAGCAGGCTATTTAGGCATTTTAACACGAAATGCAAATATGTTGCCCATCAACTACTTAATCATGGCATCATATGCCCGATAGCAACAAAACCAGCTCTCGCTAATATTAAGGTAACAAAATGTGAATGCAATTTATAATACTTTGGTTTAAGTTTCATTTATATTTACATTCTAAACTTATGTTTTTTAGAGAGATTTGCTTTAGAAGTCTCCGATGATTATATCAAGAAGGCATTAGGTAAAAGATGGAGAGACAATAAAAGCACTTTAAAGAAACAATATTTTAAGAAAGATATAAGCATCGAGGAAAATCGAGAAATGTTCCGCCAGAATGCCTTTGAGGTATCAATGGGAAGATGCGGTTAGATTTTGGAATTCAAAGAAAGGAGAGGTATTGCGATTTCCAAACTCTTATATATAGTGTTTACTATATACCTAATAATAATTTTATTATGTAGGACCGTGAGCGAGTTGGAACAAGCAAGCAGCAAAAACAAAAATTCACGCTTTACAGCAGGTCGAGAAGTTTTGCTTCAGAGTGAGGCCGAGGTATTATGAATTTATTAATTCTTTCAAATATTAATAACTTTCTATTATTAAATAATATTCTTACTACTATATTGTAGGAAGTCAAATCCGGACAAAAGTTGGACGCCTTGATTTTTTGAGATTACGATAGGAAGAAAGATGGATCTCCTATGACATTCAAGCTAGAGAAATTATGGTATATTCACTTAATAATATTTGATTTATTCTAAATATTTATAATCTTTAATTATAATTGTTTAATTCAATTCATCATTAGTAGTTTTAAAAATGTTAAGTTATGTTGCATTTCTTTTTATTATATATTTCGTTTCTAACTCTTTAATTGATTTTTAGGAGAAACTAAAGGAGAAGAAGGCGGAATATGAAGCAATTGCTTCGAGTGATAGTTCTTAATCTTGAGAACATTGATAATGTAATTATCATGAAGTTTTGGGTCTGAAAGGTACGGTCGGGTTCGATTTCAAGGATCCGTGTTACCCAGACCCAATATTTTGGATCCGACTCAAGCAATACATGCCTTCGGAAGTCAAGCTCAAGTCAAGTTCGAGGTTAAGAGACCAAATAGCTCGGATGCAAGCGAACACGGTTGAGCAAATTGTCGAGGTTCAACGAAAATATGAAGAACTCCAGAACAACTTAGAGCGGAGGCAGAGAGAGGGAGGCAAAGGCTGCAATGAGAGAGGCAGAGGCACGAGCGATGGTAGCGTAACGAGCAAAAGTACGATGACCTCCAATTCTGACTTCAAAGAGATGATGCGTATGTTTCAACAATCATAAAAGCCATTGTCTTAGACATTAGTTTTCTCATTATAAGAATGTTTTAAGTTTTGTCACGTTTAACATTATTATAAAAATATTTTAAATTATACTTTATTTATTAATTATATCATATATCTTTAGTTAATTTTGAAGTATCATTTAGAATTAATGTTTTTGGTTGTATTTTTTATGTTAAATTTGCTGTTTTTGGTTGCATTTTATATTATATTTGTTGTATTTGGTTAGATTTTAATGCAGGAAGGGCTGGATATTGGTGAAAAAAAATATTACAAATCTGCCAAATTTAGCGGCGCTTTTCCCACAAACGCCGCTAAAAGGCTTGACCTTTAGTGGCGCTTTTCCCACAAACGCCGCTAAAAGGCTTGACCTTTAGCGGCGCTTTCACCACAAACGCCGCTAAAAACCTTGACCTTTAGCGGCGTTTTTTTCTAATAAACGCCACAAATTTTTGTGGCGTTACCTATAGCAGCGTTTTTTGCGGCGTTTTAGAAAGCACCGCTAAAAGTTTTAGTGGCGCCTAAAAGCACCGCTAAAGGCTAAAAAAAGCGCCGCTAAAAGTCTATTTTCCTGTAGTGAAGGAAAAGGGGACTGCGAAGAAGATTATTGGTTATCCTAGATAAGATGGAGAATCGATAGTAAAAGAGTGAAAGTACAGGAGGAGGTGATAGGATGGTGAGAGTGAAGTTGGATCCTTGTTCCTTCATGCACCTAAGCTTATATAGTAGGTTAGCCTTTGTCTTGTAGTGCCGTATAGTGATTCGTACGGTGTCCTTGACAATTATGCGGGTTGGTCAGGTGTCAATGCGGTTACAAGTTGGTTGTCGCCATTGTACTTACTGTGTGGTCACGTTTGTGTTGTAGGTTGTTCTGGTCTAACAGTTCATTCTTTAATATTGCACGAACCTGATAAACCCAAGTAACCTCGACAAGAGGTGAGCTACGAATTGTCTGTAAGCCAATTCACCAAGAAATTTGTGAAAGGTCACTCATAGACCATTGGATAAACTACCACATGTCCTACTCTATTAAGGTATAACAATCTTCCATTTACAAATTTAGAAGAGTTATAGATAGTTTAAACATTGCATTAAAAAAGAAAAAAACTTTTACACCTTGAATTCAACAACACAACACATAAATACGTGTATTTGAGGTTGACTATCATCTATCTATTTATCTACTATATAAAAAAGTACAACTCTAAAATTACAAATAATGAATGTCATTGTTCCCCTCAATATTCTATGCTATTGATAATTTTAAATATTTAAATTTTAGTTAATTCTATTTTTATTAAATAAAATATCAATTGATTTTATTGATTGTATTATTTATTAATGTAGAATTCTTCTATTTAATATTTTTAATTGCATTTTCCTTTTAAACGTACATATACCAAGTTATCAATTAAAATGAGACGAGCTTGAAGTAGGAAGAATATTTGTAATGGTAAACTCCGCAAATTAGAGGAAATTTGAGAAGAAAGTTTTATATTTTAATTTAGTTAGATTTGTTTCTTCTAGCTGGCCACAATATTTTTATGTACTTCAAAATTTTTGAACTTAATAATTTTAAAATTTATATTAAAATAATTTTAAAATCAAATATTCAAATTGTAAATATTTTTTTATTAAATTAAAATATTAATAATTTTATTGGTGATATTATTTCAATAAATTTTTTTATTAATGTGAATTTCTTCTATTTAATATTTTTAATTGTATTTTTTGTCTAAACCTTGAAGAAAGACATAATGACAAATTTGACCCTTAATGTTTATAATTTTTGTCAATTTGGCCCTTATTTTTTTAGCTAAATTTAACCCTCAACCTTTTAAAAAAATTAAATTTAACTATCAACATTAAAAAAGAGTCGAATTGTTATTTTTTGACTAAAATGTTAAATTTTTAAATATGACAGCTCGCAAGGCAATTCATGTGTACTTCATTCTACTTTTTTGAATTTTTATAATATTTTTATAATTTTTATAATTTTGAGTTATTTTATTTTCTATTTTTATAATTATTAAATTATTTGTTAGTGTTATACATGATAAATAGTATCACGTCAACATGAAGCATATGTGGAATGCCATGCAGATGCCACACCAACATGGTTAAAAAATAAATGCTTTAATCAACATTTTCGTTAAAAAAAGCAATTTAACTACTTTTTGAAATGTTAATGGTCAAATTTAACTAAAAAAGTAAAGTTCAAGTTGACAAAAGATATAAAAGTTAAGAGCTAAATTTATTGTTATGTCTCAAAAAATAATGGGCATTATTATTATTATTATTATTATTATTATTATTATTGGTTTTAGTAAACCTAAATATTAATGAAGATAAAACTAAGACTTTATATCTTAAAATTACTTAACTCTTCCTATAATTCTACATCGAATTTAAAGGAGAAAAAATGCAATTTACCAAATCTGCAAAGGATTTATCTCTCTTTATATTGTTTCTTGATTAGTTGCATGTTATACATGCTTCTCGAAATTGCTTGATTGCATATTTATATCTACTTCCTCAAATTTATATTAGTTACACAAATCATTACAAAAAGTAATGATAATTGTTATACATCACTTTTTTTATGTACTCATAATTTATTTTCATTATTTGTAGTACAAGTGAGTAAAAATCGATTTGATTAAAAAAAAATCGATTTTTGAGTTAATCGAATTGAGTTATTCGAATTATTCGAGTCAACTCGAATAAGTAATTCGAGTTTTGAGTTCAAATCAAGTTGAATTTTACAATTCGAATAATAGATATTGGTGTAAATATCCTTTTGGTCCCTGTCAAGTTTGAAAATGAACAAATTAGTCTCTCTGTCAACAAAATTACAAAATAATTCAAAATAAGTTTTAAAATTCAAAATATTTATACAAATTCGAAATTTATATTTTATTAAAATTATAAAATTTTCAAAAATTTCTAAACATTGTTTAACGAAAGTTAAAAATAATTTTTTCTAGAATAATAATTTTGGAGACGTAAATAAGTTAATTAATGATTCAAGTTTATCATATTAAAGTATTTTTTATTTTGCTTTGAATTTTTTTCAAAATATATCTAGTTTCAAATTTATGTGCTCTAACATGGAATTAGTTATCTTGTAACAAGATTTTAATTTGACATATTTAATTTTTTAATTTAGTTCGAACAATTTCACTCGATTCAATTCAAAAAATTTCAAATAAAGTTAGGATGATAAAATATGACTCGTCAACTCGAAATTTTTTCATTCGATTCCATTGAATGCTCATCCTAATTTGTAGTTAAAGCTTTTGAATCAAAATTTTTTAAAGAAAATATAAAAAAATCTAAAACTAAATTATTGTATTTAGTACACAATCTTTATATATATTTGTAAGAGATCTAAACCATGCACTATAAATATATTTTCAAAAAGACAAGAAATCATCGTAGAATTCGTAGAACTTACAATCATATTTTAAAATAACACAACTAGTAAAACAAAACTACACAAACAAAACAAAAAGAAAAAACTGGTTTTTTTTTTTTTTTTGGAGTCAAAAAAATTTAAATACCAAAATAGCAGCTTGAGAGATAAGTTTTTAAAGAGAAACTAGAAGGCATCATTGTAAGGAGAATATCATACAAGCAATTTCTTCTTCAGTTTCAAGAAAATGGGATTAAAGAAATGTTTATTAAGTGGGGATTGGATTGAATACCGAGTTGATTTGAAGAGGTGAAACCATCAACGTATAAAACATTGTTGATATATGAGAAGAGATAGTATCAGGGGAAGAATCACTCGTAGAAAGTTATAATTACAATAAAATGAATATGAAGATTTTAACTAATCAATTAAGTCATATTGAGGAGGTTTTGATACTCACTTGTATTTGCATTCAGTTCCCTATATCCGAATACAGAGAAGTATTGGCATCGACTAAGTATTTTTGTTTAAAAATTATTCTAACAATATATATCTAAAATTCCATCCGATGTTGAATCAAGTGGGTTTTTTTATCAAAGAAATAAACCTGGGAAAGAAAGAAATGTGTTTGTGTAAGTGGTGGAAATAATAAAAAGGATTTGGTGCATTTAATGAATTGGTTTTGGGAATTTTTATGTAGAACATAATAATGAAAAAAATAAACATAATATCAAACATGATCAGGTATGTATCGATAAAAGGTAGATGTTGAGGATCTATGTGGAAGTAGTTATGAATAAACAATATTAAGTGAAACAATCAATGGAGATGAAGGAAGCTTAGTACGTCAACATTGGAAAATAATAATTCATGGGCTTCTTCAATTAATATGAGTACAAATCCTTTGAGCTGATCTAACTAATGTGGTTATGACTAGATTTTTAGAGAATGAAAATAGATATAATAACCTTGAAATTAATGGAATAGATAGTGATGGTTAAACTAAAAATAAATAAATTGAAAAGGATAAGTGTCCATAAGTAAAAGAAAATAAAGTGAAAACTCTCGAAGAGGTCAAGGATGAACTTTGGTCAAGAATGACTGTTAGAAACTTGAGAAAAAAAAAAAAGAAAAGAGCAAATGAAAGAGAGAGGTACAATCACCAATTAATAAGAGTGTGAAATACATAGATGAGTCTTTTAATGACTTTGATATTCAAACCACGGGAGAATTTCGTGCAAAAACATAGAAAAGACACAGAGAATAGGCAACCTCATCTGATTATCACCAAATTGTGATGATCAGTTAACCATTAATAAACTAAATTTTAAAATCAAGGTTTAGGGTTTAAGATATATACATATTTTTTTTAAGCTAATCTTTTTATGTTGGATTGCAAATCCATAAGATTCTTTCATTGAACATTAAATATGTAAATAGTAAAAATAAGTTGAGAAACATGAAATGGAAAATGGTGATGAAGGAAGCTTAGTACACCAACATTGGACCATAATAATTCATGGGCTTCTTCAATTAATGTGGGCACATATTCTTTGAACCTATGTAACCGATGTGGTTATGACAATTTTTGGAGAATGAAAAAAGATATAATGATTCTGGAATAAATGGAAGAAATAGTGATGGTCAGACTTAAAAAAATTGAAAATCATAATAGTCCATAATTAAAAAGAGAAAAATATAATATTAGTACTTGAGTTTGTCCACTTTTCCCAAATTGGTGCCTATGGTGTTTTCTTGTCTCAGATTGGTACCCGAACTTTTTTTTCGCCCACTGGTTTGGTACCTAAGCCTAACGTCATTTAAATTTTGCTAACGTGGCAGCGTTGGCCAATCGCGCGTCGCCACATATCGTAATCTAGGAACCCTAGTTGACCTTTTTTTTTTCATTTGCTGACCCAACCCCTTTGATTTTTTTGTTTTAACTTTTTTTCCTTTAAAGTTATATTTCATTAATTTTCCATCATTTTTCACTAACTTCTTCACCATTTCTTTTTCTTTCATTTTCTCTTTGCATCGCCTGCTCTACCATTTTCTTTTCTTTTGTTTTTTCAATAGTTTTCAACATCTTGTATCTCTCTCTTTTTTCCACCTTTAGTTTTCTCTTAAAATTTCTCCTCTTTCTTTTCTACTTTTTCTTTCCTTTTCTTCATTTTCCATCTCTCTCATGTCTCTACCATGTCTTATACAAGCAGAAAATCAAGTGCGCAGAGACGTGATGTGTACTGCCATTACAGTTTAAGGGCACCCGTTTACAACGCGAATACTCTAAAGAGCACAGGGAGAAAATTCTTTAGGCGTTCGAAGTTCAAAGAGGTAAATTAGGGTTTAGGGTTTTGATCTGCCATTCAATTTGCAGAGAATTGTTGTGTACTGCCATTTTTTAATATTCTGTTTTTTTTTTGTTGTATGTGTAAAATGAATACTAGAGGATGTGATTTTTTTCGATGGGTTGAAGGTGACAATGAGGGGACGAACTCAACTGTAAAGGAAGAAGGATGCACAATTGATGGAATAATGCTAGAAAATAAGATGTTATTAACAGAGAACAGAAGATTAAGACTTGAGAACGATGAGCTCAATATTGACGAAATGTGAAGAATGCAATTGAGGGTAACTGATTTGAAAGAGAAGATAAAATTGTACAAGGATAAAATGTCCAGGGATGACAAATTAATAGTAAGCTGTTGTTAATTGTATCATAGTTGATGTTTTTTGGTTATCTTGCTTCTAGATGTTGAAATGTTGTTTATGTATTTTCGTTAGTTGTTAAGAATGAATGAATTGAACGGAATGGAAAATATTCTTTTTGTTGTCCATAAATTGACATCCATAAATTAAACCATCTATCACAAACAAAATTGAACCATACATCAAAATACAACCATTAATTAAATTGTCCATCATCGAAATACATCCAACAAAATAAAATCATCCATACATTAACAAAATAAGACCATTAAATTAAACATGAATTAACATCAACTATCTCCAGGGCTTACGATTGTGCTTGGGTAGGTATTTAGACTTAGCCTTTTTCGTGTTCCTACTTTTCTGAGTCCCACCAACAGTTTCCTTGCCCTTCCTTTTATTGGTGCACTTGGTTGGGGCAATCAACATGGTTTCCCCTCTCATACCAGGCTACAATGCATAAAATACATAATTAAAAAATGTCATCAAAATATAAACAATTCAGTGGTTGGCTACTTAGATTCAAAATTTGCATCCCTGTCCTCTCATCGGTGTATAACCCAATCCTTTGCACAACTTTTTTTCCCTACTACGAAGTCTTGTAAGTAATTGTTGTGTTGAAGAGGTTGGCATGGTGAGAGGAGTTGGTTGTGTTTAAAGAGCTGGTGGTGATGATGTAGATGCTTCGGATGCAATAGTTTGAGAAGGAGCTGGTGGAGCAGGATCAAAAGGAGCTGGTGAAGTATGTGTTATTGCGGTTGGTGGAGTAGGAGCTGCTAGAGGTACTCTAGTTGGTGGAGGTGTACCTCTACAAATTAATTGTGTTAGAGGTTCTCAAATTAAACATGTTTTTCATGAAAATTGTTATAAGTTAATAACACTTACAGTAGTTGATGTTTGACAGCTTCTGGAGTTGTGTCCAACCTTGGACTACTTGTGGTACTTTATCTTCCTCCATCCTCTAGACAGTTTACTCCCACTTATCTCTCTCCCTTCTCTGACTCTGTTTTTTTTGTCTCTCGAGCATTTTTCTTTAAATGGGAGGGTCAATTGGTCCCATAACGGTTTTCAACTAGAATTTCTCACTTGGGACCTACTAGAATAAAAAGGTCTTTAACCATTGTTCAGGGTCAGTCCTAAGTAGACTTACCTTGGCACTATGTTTGATACGGCCAATCTTTTCAATGCGCTCTTCAAAGTAAACAGTTATCTATGATTTGTAGGTTCCCCAAAATGCTTGTTGCAGGTCTCCTCTAGGATTTTTTTTCCTTCAGTTGGCATATAGATGCCTTGCACAGACTTTGTGCTCAACCTTGGCAACAACTCAAAAATCTCTTCCATCAATCCCTAAATTCAAACAAAAACAATAATATTAGATGGTTGCTTTAATAAAGTAAGTATAATATCATAGAATTATTTAAGTAAACATACTTTTTGTTTGTCAGTCATAAAAGTGAATCCAGAACCATCACCAATTACTAAATCTAAAATAAGATTATTAAGAAACCATCTCTATGTTTCTCTGCTTTCATTCTCCACAACTACCCATGAGATAGGGTATATTTGGTCATTACCATCTCTCCCCACAAACATAGAGGTTCCCCATTGAATCTCCCCTTCAAAAAACATTCATCCAGACAAATAAAGGGTCTACAACACTCTAAAAACTCTTTTCTCAAAGCACTAAACCCTATATAAAATCTCCTAACTTAGGAACTTCAGTACAGTTGGTCTTTCTACCATCACCTATATATTGCCATCTGGATCTACCTTTCTAAGTGCATTTGCATAGTCTCATAGTCTGTTAAACTCATAGCAAACCTTTCCATTTATTTCCTTCAGTGCCTATTTCGTAGCTCTATTGCATGTACCCCTGTTCAGCTCAACTTTCAACTCTTCTTTGACTAGTTTCTGCATCTTAGTTAACTTTAGCTTTAGAATCAGTCTAATCTTACTTAAGAAATGCTTCCAAACAAACTTGTAAAATGCTCTTTTGTTCTTAAAAGTAATAGAACACTCGTGGGTTTCTATGAATGTTTTTATCTTGTAACACCAATCGCTATTATCTACACTAGTAAATATTCTAAATGGACATCCATCTACCCTACATTTAGCCTTAGCCCTACCCTTCTCATTCCTAAGATACACAATATCAAACCTTTTTTTTCTGTATACTTTGCTAATGTAATCTTAAATTTCTTTGGTCCCTTAAACATCATACCAAGCTCAAATGTGGTATTGGGTTATTAGGAGTGAAACATACATGTCTATTTCTCCAATAAACTACCTCACCATCTGAATCACTACCATGAGACCCCAGATCCAATGAGTCAACGTATTCAATTCCCTCATCTGATGAAACCTCACCATTTTTCTCTTCCCTTTCACTATTTTCACCTACCTTTGCTCATTCTCTTTGTTTTTTCCCCTTTATATTTTCTATATAAAGACTGTATATTTCTCACATCTTCATCCTCATCCTCAGATTTTGCCCCTAAAGCTCCTTTACTGCCCAATAAGTTGTCTATATCACTGGCCCCACTGCTTTCAGTACTTTCCCCCCCTCAGTACATGCATCACTACTCTCAATGAAGTCTGATCTCACATTAGATTCCCCACCTAACTCTGTAAATGTTTCCCTATCCCCACCATTAACTCTTTCATTACAATTTTGTTCTCCAACCCCAACACCACTATTTACATCATTTTCCCTACTACCAGGCAACAACATGGTATCATCAACAACATCAGGTGTGTCTACTTTGTGTTCAACATATACATGTATGGACTCTCTTTGTCTAATATGATTAATCATTACTATGAATGATGAATTATCATAGCAAAAACACAGTCCCTAACTAAAATCTACCCTACCCTTACAATATACAAAGTTTCTCACAGCTTTATACCTAGCTTCCACTACCATCTCACATAACGTGTAATAACACAAAAAAATCAATAACAAAATCCCATTGCAGCATTTTCTCGCCAACATAGGATGCACATGGGTTTGTAACAAAAGTTTCACACAAATGCATATGCACCACACATTTATCCTAAGACATTATAGCAAATTGCACATGCATAATATAAATTGTAATATACATACACGATATACATATAAATTTTAACAATGCTAAACATAACATACATAAACATACATAAACAATCATACACATAACAATAGTATACCACATAATATACATTAAACATGACATATATAAAATACAAATATAACAATAATATAACACATGACAAACATACATAATATACATAATAGTACATAACATACATACAAATATACAAACATAACAGTAAACATAACATACATACAGAACAATACATAACATAACATACAAATATACAAACATAACATTAAACATAACATACATGCATAACAGTACATAACATACATAAAATAATAGTAAACATAACATACACACATAAACAGTAAAGAAACATACATAACAGACATACATTTTACCCTCAATCTCTTAAATGCTCGAAGAAAATCCCTGTCACTCACGAATGCCAACAAAAACAACAAATAAAAGTCAAATATAATACAGATTAAAAATTGGAAGTCAGATATAATACGTAAAAAAATAATCAATTTGTGAGAATGAGTCCAAAAAAAAAGGGGTTTAATTTTTTAAAAAACATAAAAACGAAAACCCCATCAAAGATGAAAAAAGATTTGTATGCTAAAAATATGACAATCTTAATTCGATGATGAAAAATAACCCACAAAAATAGAGTGAAATACCTATAATCGATGGTCGAAATATGACAATCTTGATTCGAATACTACAACAAATAGTTTGGTAATCGAAAGACATCACTAGTCAGTGATGTAACAAGGGTTTTTTCCTGATAGATGGGTGGGTAATCAAAAGGGTATCTAAGGTTGTGGAATATTTCTAACAAATTAAGGGTTTTCTTTCAAACAAATTGAATTGAAACAGTTTTTAAGATGAATAATCAATGTTAAATATGGGATTGTTTTTTATCTTCAACAAAAAAAATCTAATAGTTTTCGTTCAAATGAATCAATAGAAAAATTTACCCCTAAACGATCCAAAGCCCGATGCTAAAATTTTAATTCTTTCTTATTTTTTCAAATTTTAATTAATGTTTTCTTTAATTTCTTTTACAAATGGGTCAAGTCAGCAGATGAAAAAAAAAGGGTCAAATGGGGTTCCCAGATTGAGATACATGGTGACACGTAATTGGCTAGCGCTACCACGTTAGTAAAATTTAAATGACGTTAGGCTCAAGTACCAAACTAGTAGACGGAAAAAAAAAGTTTGGGTACCACTCTGGGATAAAAAAAACCTATAGGTACCAATCTGGGAAAAGTGGAAAAGTTTAGATACTAATAGTATATTTTTCCCAATTAAAAATGAAAAAAGTGAAAACTCTTGAAGAGAGAAGATGCACTTCGGTCAAGAGTGATTGCTCATTTCTTTTCAATAACAGATGGTAGAGCTTTGGGATTTGAATATCATTAAGCATATTTGTCTATTATTCAAAGAATGTGGGTGTAGGAAATTTCTAAAATTTTAATGACCTATGTTTTATGCATTGTGAGAAAGTGGCAAGAAAAAACTATTAGATGAGCTATTAGAGCTTAAAAGCCCTAATAAAGAATAATGGTGATTATTAAGGAAACCATAGAGACATTTGAGTGTTGGGTTGCTTTCCTTCTTTTAGTTGATTTATTGCTTTCAAAGTTTAAGGTTGTATTTTTTTTCTTGATTATTAGTACGTGCGGTGTTGCTTTAGGTTGTTACAAGTGATGGATGTTCTCATGTTGGGTTTTGTGGCCACCTTTTGACGTGTTTGGGTATGATGATTGTTTTATGAGGTTTGTCTTTGTAACTCTTTTTACCCTTTTGTTAGGGTTTTATTTTATTAATACTTTATGGCTTAGAAAAAAAAAGGATTAAAAAAATGTTTCTTAAGTGGAAATATGATTAAATATCGACATGATTTAAAAAGGTGGAACCATGGTCGCATTATATGAAATTCATGTCTACTGGGTTAATGGTGTTTAGAGTCCCTCCTCACACATGGAATATGATAACTTTTCAAAACATTGTTAATTCATTGGGAGATGTAGTATCGGTAGAAGAATCACTCATGGATGTTACAATTACAAGAATGAATCTTATATATCATAAACATCAATTAAATGATTATATGTGTATGCATCATTATTATATGTCAGAATTCTTATTTAAAATTATGATCAATTAATTATTTGAATATATAATAGAATTTAATCCTTGAAATTATGACATTTTTACTTTGGCATAATGATAAAGCTAACCCCTAACATTTACCTCTTTTGTCACTTGCCCAAATTCTTTTCTTGGGGGATCACTTTGGCTCTTAATCTTCATATTTAGTCAAATTACTTTCTTTTAAATGAAAAAGTTAAAGAAACTATTAAAATTTTAATGACACTAACATAGAAATCCGTATGACTACCCACATATTCTACATAAAAATTTAAAAATTAATAAAATATTAAAAAGTTTAATAAGTTTTAAAAAAGTTCATAAAACTTTTTTTTTAAAATATCTGTTATAGAAATGAAGTATATCTAAAATGCCATGCAAGTTGTCATGTTAGGGTAGTTAAAAGTTTATATGTTCAGTTACTTTTTTTGTCCAAAAGAAATTATTAGACTAAGTATTGAAAATTGAGGATCAAAATGATCCAAAAATAGGGTCAAAGCAACAAAATGAAATGTTAAGGGCTAAATTTGTCAATACAACTATTATGTTTTAAAACAAAGATAAAACTATTTTAATATGGACTTATTCAAAATTTATAAATTATATAAATTATTTTTGTTATTCTTTACCAAAAATTATTTTATGTTATTAAATATTGTTAATATTAACTATATTAAAATTTTTAATATTTATTATGTTGACTTTTTAAAAATAACACTGTGGTGATATCTTCACATGTTATGCACGTGAGTTAAAACTAGTATATTGAAATGACCTTTTCGACGATGAAATGGACGTTTAAGTTTAGCTATTTATGGGCACCTCTTGTTGGAAAATATGTGAAAACATATAATATATTATTTTATTATATATAATAAGTGTGGATTTCAAATTTATAAGTTTATAAGATTTGGTTAATTGTATATTTACATCATCTTCACTATCACTATTAGCAATAAAGGTATCATTTATGGTCATCACACCTTTAAATTTAAATGGAAATACAATATAATTTCTGTAACACCCCTAACTTGTATCCGTCACCGGATTAGGGTTACGAGGCATTACTGAACAAAACACGGTTCAGAACAGACATTCTTTACAATTCATGAGCCCAGTAATGTATTTTCCTTTATAAAATTTTTCGAGATAAATTTAAAAAAAAAACATCTTATTCGTACAAATCAAAATCATATATTTTTATCACATATTTAACCACACAAATCATGCTTTATCGAACATTCTTTTATGCGAACTATATTTCAATATTTAACCATTTCAATTCCATTTGCTAATTCAAAACTTTCAAACCAAGCCATCAAATATCAAAACTAATTTGTACATGTTTCATAATTACAAAAATTCAAGTCATAAAATATCTAATTTGCAAGCTAAATAACATATCTAACATGTTATATTCGACCACACACATGAACTGTATACCTAAGTCGCATGCTAATTACCATGCCTTTAATTCATATACACAACCAATTAATTTATTCAATAATCGATCATCCAATTTAACTTCCATATAACAATTAGATCATATACATTCTTTGTCATTCAAAACCGAGCCTAAATAGTCAAATAGCATAGCGAACATATAACTACTTATATAAATAACACATTTTATAATCGCTTATTGAACCAATGGTTTGACCTTTTTAAACCAAACTACGAGCAAATATTACATAGGCATATGTATTCATATCTCATATGTCCAACAATTTAAATAAACAACCTTTTGGTTATCAAAATTAACTCAATAAATCATAACATTTCCATCTTTCAATCTATAAGCTAAACATGTTATCTCATATCTTAACATCAAAACAATATGTCACTTATAGTTATTCAAATGACCCTTTTTTCCAAACCATATTATACCACTTTTCATGCTTCCAAAATGAGTTAATTAAAAAGTCGAATATACGACCTAGTTACTACTCCTCATTACCAAATCATATAACTAACATCACAACATATTTACCATAAAACATACCTCTCAATTAAGCTTATAACATGACCAAATATAACTACCAACGTTTGCATTATGAACAAGCCATTTTTGCATGGCTATATACATATACAAATTTCAAAACCAAATATATCAAAACTAGCTTATACATGCCACATAACCAAATCTCAAAGCATTTATTTACCGAAACAAATACTGGATAGTGTGATGAGATCTCCCACGACTTTCAACCCGAGCAAGTCTCTGAAACTCTATAAACATAGAAAAAACACACGGAGTAAGCTTTGAAAGCTTATTAAGCTTGTATTTAAAAAAAAATTAACATAGCGAATAATTTCATTACAATGCCATAAGCATAATATACTATCACACACAACTTTTCTAAATTTTATAACAAGTTCTGATTTCAAATTATCATCATTCAATATTATACTACATAACTAGCTAACTCTAACTTTCACAAGCTTATTCAATTCAATTCTCATATATTATTTAATTCACATTTTCATATAGCCAAATTAGCACATTATGGGAAATAACACATTCAATCATATATCTTTCTCATATAAATCTCATATCATCGTATATACTCAAATTCACCTTTCATTCATATAGTATCTGACAATTTCACATATGCAACTTAATAAATCACATTTTATATATTTGTTCATATTTCTTTTGCACATATTCACATTTAATTTCCAAACATTGTATATCTTTCAACGTACCTGAATCTGAATGTCATTCACTTAATCACTTATTTCTCGGAATGCCCGTTGAACCGTTCGGAATCAATAAGGATACTCGGATAGCTCAAAAAGATCGTACAATGCCAACGTTCCAGACGTGGTCCTACATGTAATCAAATATCAATGCCACTGTCCCAGACAGGGTCTTACACGAAATCATATACGATGCCAATGTCCCAAACATGGTCTTACACTTAAATCTCAAATCGATGCCAACGTCCCAAACGTGGTCTTACACGATAACACATATCGGAATCCTATGTCATAACATATGTATCCTAACTATTCCTATGGTTCGTACGGGGCTTTTAGATGTCATCACATTGTCGATGCTTTCTCGTATCCATATATTATGGTTCTCGAACAATTCAATATCATAATAACATATATAACTTATTCAAAATACATATATATTTACATTACCATTTGACATTGAATTTAATCACACAAATAATATGCAGTTATAACATGATTTCGTAACGTTTATTAAAATACAAACTTACCTCGTTCGCAGTAATGATAATTTAAGTCGACTAATCCTATATTTTGACTTTCCCTCGATCTAGATCCAAATTTCACTTTTGCAAATCTAATTAATATAAAAAAAAATTAACTTACTTATTCAACATTTCATTCAATTTCATCCAAGAACATATAAATGGAAAAAATTGCATTTTAGCCCCTAACATTTCACATTTTTGCAATTTAATCCCTAATTCAAAACAATACCAAATATTCAAAATTTCACTATGGCCATGTTAGGCAGAATGCTCCATAAATCCTTAACAGCCCTTTAATTCAATTTATTTCACATTTAAGCCCCTAAACTTTCAAATTTCATAAATAAATCCCTAATTTAGATTTTTATCAAAAATCACTTAATTAAACATGATAATCAAACATCAAAGATTTATTCTTCATCATCAAACCATAAATTCATCACATTATCAACAATGACAAATCTCAAATTTATTATCAATTCTAAAAATTAAAGCATAGGCTAAGTAATATTCGAAGTAACGATCTCAAAAACGTAAAAATTATTATAAACTGAACAAAACACATACCCGAATTAAGCTTCAAAAGTGCCGAATATAAAAGCTTCATCCATGGCTTCTTTTTCTTCAACATTCGGCCATAAGATGAATGATAATGGCCATTTTATGTTTTACTTTATTTTATTACATTTTAGGGTAATCTACAAAAATAGTCACTTTTGTTTGCCTTAGGTTATATTTTTGTCACTTATGTTTGAAATGTTACGTTTTAGTCACTTATGTTATTATTTTGTTACAAAGTGATTACTCTACCGTTAAGTTTCGTTATCTCTCTAACGGTAATCCTACGTGGCAGTCCAACTAGATTTTAGTTGTCAACTTTGGATTTTTAAATGGGATGAAAATAGATTTTTCATTAAAATTTTTAAACCTAAATATTAACTAAAAAAACTGTTCATCTCCTCTTTTTAATTTTTTTTCAGTCTTTTCTTTTTTTTCAATGTTTTTTTTTCATTTGACTGGAAAAACTATTATTAAGATCAAAATAGTTGAAATCAAATTCATTGCTTCATAAAGATGGAATCAATGGAGGGTTCAGATATGTATTCTTTGCATTCCTCTATCTCTTTTATTCAATATTGAAAAATAAAAGATTGAATTTTTTATTGTTTAATGAAAACCCTAAATTAAAATTCTTGATATGAATATTAACTAAAAGAATTTCAGCAGAAAAAAGGGATACCCACAAAGGGATTGTGAACAAACAAGCCGATTCAAATCAGAAAAAATAGGATTAAGAAACTAATTATTCAAGAATGTGAAGAATTGGAAAATACAATGATTAGGAACAAAAATGATTACCATCTTCTTATTTGTCGACAACCACTTCATTTTAAGTTTTAGAACATAAATTTGTTGGTGAAGAAAACATACCTAGACCTTTCATTGAATCCTCTTTTGTTTTTGTACTTGAATAAAAAATTTTGATGATAATAGCTTTTTTAGTCAATTGAAAAAGAAAACTAAAAAAGGGGGAGATAAACAGTTTTTTAACTAAGATTTAGGGTTTAAAAATTTTAATTAATAAAAAAATCTATTCTCATCCCATTAGGAAATCCAAGTTGACACTTAAAATCTAGTTGGACTGCCACGTAGGATTACCGTTAGGGAGATAACGGAACTTAACGGAAGAGTGATCACTTCGTAACAAAATAATAAAATAAGTGACTAAAATGTAACATTTCAAACATAAGTGACTAAAATGTAACCTGAAACAAACAAAAGTGACTATTTTTGTAGTTTACCCTACATTTTATTATACAATTACCATATTAACCTTAAAATAATAATATGAAAACCATATAATGGTTGTCCACTACCGTCCATGCAATATTAAATGGCCAAATTATCACACAAGGACCCCACATTATAAAATCCATAACAATATAGCACTTTAACAATTAGCAAGTCACGTTTGCATTTTACGCGATTAAGTCCTTTTATCAAATTAACCAACCAAACTGTAAAATTATTTCACGGAAATTTCACACATGCATTCTAACATGCTGTAAACATATAAAATAATATTAAAATAATTTTACGGCCTCGAATTTGTGGTTCCGAAACTACTGTTCTAACTAGGGTTTAAACCGGGCTGTTACAATTTCTTACATGATTATTCTCTCCATCTTCAATTTCAAAGCCATTACTTTATATGTTATTGAAAGATTTTTCTTCTTCTTCTTCAGTGTGATTACACACTCTGTGTAGATATAATCATACCCCTCACATTCATGACACTAATTCATTTTCTCTTATCTTTGGATTTTGATTCAATAAAAGTAACATTCTTTTTTTCCTTTTTCACACTAGGTTTTTTCTTTGTAGAATACCTTTTGGAGACTTTATTGAATTTTTTTTATTAATAAGGCTAACAATCCTTGTAAATCTTCAATAGCTAAAGAATTTTCACCAATTGTATTTGCTGATGTGCCCACTTATGTTGACATAGAGAAATCATAGTTTGTCTATTTTACTCCTTTCTCGCCTAGGTTGTTCAAGATTCATTTCAAAATTTTGTAGAGATCTAATAATCTCATCCATGTGCTTTAATATCTTGACTCTTGAAGTTCCTTCATATGCAATATCTAAGATTTCAAGCTTCTCTAACTGATATACATCGTGAAATCCTTCAAAATTCTTATGATCTGCTCCATTAAAGATAGCCTAAAAGGCTTTGGAATTATAATTTGCCTCATTGTCTTCCTTAGTGATTCAAGTAACTTTGGGCTTAAGAGTCATTTCAACTATTTATGGTAGTTCCCATTCTAGTAGAATAGCTTTCCAAAGCCTTTCCATCAATAGATTTGATAAAAGCTCTCATTTTAATTTTCTAATAAGAGTAATTTGATTTACCTAAGAGTAGTGGTTGGGTTGTTGATTCCCCTTCTTTCCTATCTTCCATATAAAGTTGCCATGCAGAGGATCTCCACTAAATATGTTAGGTGTCTTGATGTGATCTTGAGAGCAATACATGGGCCAAATAGTAAAGACTCTTTGAACGCTACAAATGAGCCGAATGTAATTAGGCCAATTGCACTAGGTCGTCTTCAAACACAAGAGATCCATTACAAATACCAAGTGGGTCAACCACAAGGGCTAGGACTAAACAGTTCAATGAGGCACTTGGTGAGGCTAGTTCAAGGTATTTGGGCCGATGATGAGAAGACCAAGTTCAAAGGTGGACCAAATGAAGACCAATGTTTAGTAAACATTATTGAAGTGGCAGTCTAGCTTCCAAGTTGGCCATCAAGCTTCCAAGATTCATCCCCTTTTTATGTTTAGCATACTAATGGATGTATTTAGTTTTAATTTAAAACATTAATCTTACTTTAAATGCATTACATGGCCGATAAAGAAGATGCAGGCATAATCGGCCATTCATTTGCCTTAGATACTTTGTTTGGTTTTGGCTCATGCATGTTTTGCCACTCATCTCTTTTAGATTCAACATACTACCAATACATACACGTGTGGCCATTCTCCTACCCTAGATACAACAAATGGAAGGTCAAGTGAATGTACATGTATTAATTATCATACATGTACTTGAAGATACATTGCATAGGAGGATTCATGAACTTGAAGGATACATGTACTTGAAGATACATCGCATGAGAAGATGCATGTATTTTCAGCCATGAACCTAAAGATTCAATGTATGGCTGGATTCATGGGTACATTTATGGTCGAATTTGGCCATTCCTATTCTTGGAAGGATGTTCCAAGTATAAATGTAGAACTAGTCCTATGTAAAAGGTTAATGAATTATTCAACCTGAATATATTTGAGAGAGATTTCTCTTTAGTTCTTTAATGAACTTCCGAACTTATCAAGATTAATTCTTGTAGCATTTACCCTTTTCTTATCACTCACCTTCTACCAATCTTGAGTGTGGTGACAACAAATCCTTCTCACACCATTGGTTTGTGATCTGTTATAGGTTTTTAGGATAAATTTTCTACTTAATACCTCTGGTTCAAAATCTTAATTAAACATTGGGTCAATGTCCTTTTTTTTATCTTTTGAATCTATCTTAGATGATCCAGCAACAAATTGTGTCTCTAATTTGAGTTCAGGTTTCACTGTTCTTTTTAAGGTTCAATTCAATTAGTCAACTCACATCATGTCTTTTCTTATACAATTGAATGCATGATTGGCTAGGTTGTGGCATGAGTTATGTCCAAAACAAGTAAAAAAATTGTAACAAAATTAAACACACAAGAATTGCTTAAACAGTTTAGGCTTAATCTACATCTATGGAGTCTTGCTTAGAGAATGAATCCACTAAAGTTCACACAGTACGATGAACATAATGGTTTAAACCCAACCCCTTCAACCAACTTGCAAGTTCATCTTTGTACATCTTAGTTTGATTTTGATATGGATGGGTACGGAACAAGATCATAAGTTTGTCCAAGTCACAGATTTGACTTAGGGTTCTAGATGATTGGAAAAAAAAAACCTAGATTTTGACA
This sequence comes from Gossypium arboreum, assembly GCF_025698485.1. Taxonomy (NCBI): domain Eukaryota; kingdom Viridiplantae; phylum Streptophyta; class Magnoliopsida; order Malvales; family Malvaceae; genus Gossypium; species Gossypium arboreum. The sequence continues at coordinate 14,026,722 of NC_069081.1, forward strand.
CAACCTGAAACGCAAACAAATCCAAGTCAGATCTAAAAAAATTAAAAGAAGCAATGAAAATAGATAATTAAGATAGAAATAAAATAATTAAATAAATCAAAGATTTGAATAATTAAACAAGAACAAAATAGAATAAAGAATAACATAAAGAAGATAGATGGAAAAAGATGACATGTAGAAGTCCTAAGGAGCTTTGGGAACCCGGTGACTCCACAACCCCCTTTAAACAACTCTAATTTTCCTTTCAAAAAAAAAAAATTTCAAGAAAAAACTTGAAGATATTCCCACAATCTGAAAATATTGTTAAAACTCTTCTAAAAGAAAACTCAAGAGAAATTCTTAAAAAGAAAACTCAAAGAGAATTTAATTAACTCAAAGTGAATAATGAATGAATTGATTCCTTATTTTGTAAAATGAAGAGACCTTTATATAGGCTAGCTAAGTAAATCTAAATAAAACTTTTAAGCATACTAAAACTCTAATTAACCTAAATAAATAGTTTTAAACTAAATTTTCTCATTGACATAAAACTCCTAAATAACTTAAAATACTTAAAACATCCAAAATTCAAAATAAATAAATAATAAAATAATAAGAGCTAATAAATACAATATTAGACTCATATATAATAAAAATGAAGCCTAAAAATTGAACCCAGTATGATTTAAACTCGAATTAAAAATATGAAACTCTTAATTTTCATAATAATCCCATCTAGAAATTCTACTTGCACAGTATTTACTAAAACGATCATAACTTGAGCTCTCGAACTCGAAATCGAGTGATTCAAAGTGCATTGTGAAGCTAAGATATGCATATCCAAACACTATACACACATCTAACCCCATTAATTCCTAGATCTCATCAAAAAATGCGTTTCAAATTGACTAATCTTTTTAGCTTGAAAACTGGCAAATTGGTCGAATTGACTTTAATAAATTTCACCCATTTTGTGCATGTATCATTCCCCCTTTCCTTGAAAAGATTCATCATCACACATTTTCCTTGACCAAATCTTGATTTGATTTGCTTAACCTTGACCTTGTTATTGGGCCTTGAGGTAGTATAAGCCTATCACATCCATGAGCCTGAAATTGGGCCTTAAGACTCGGATCAGATTCTCACACTTTACTATCTCAATCACTTAGTAAGTATTTTCTAACAAATCATCTAAAATAATAATTTATCTTTCTAACAAATCATCTAAAATAATAATTTATCTTCTAATAAAAAAGTGCCTTGATGAATATATTTTCCACTCTAAACTATCCTCATTAAATCTTCATCAAAGCCAAGACATTCTTTGTTTAATATAAACATTTTAATATCAACATTATCCCTTATCTTCGATTCAAAAGCATGATTCACTCTTTATGTTAGGATCTAGTGCCCTAAGTGTAATTTATTCGTCAATTGTATGTGTAATTTTTCAATTAGATTGGTTTAATAAAATTCCATTACTGACATTATAATTGTTTATATTTGTCCTCAACGATTCTTGTACGCAAAGCAAAATATAGAAAAATATTGGCTTTCTGATTGCTTAATGTTTAACTAATACTAAGTTGCATTATATTAACAAATACAAAATCTCCTTAAAGCTTAGGATTTTCCTGATTCCACAAAATGATATCTACAAGGGAACATGAAAAACAAAATGAGTAAGCTTCAAGGAGTTTAGTAAGTTCAGAGGCTGAAATGATATAACTTACCTTGAAAACATAGTTTAATAATTAACAAACTCTTTAACTAATATTAACCCTGTCAGCCACAAGCATTCAATAGGTGATGTTCTAATTTGTATGATATCAAACATTATCAAGTCACGATATAATATCAGAAATCATGAAAAGTTGTAACAGCCCGATTTTAGGTTTAGTCGGAACAGTGGTTTTGGGACCAAAAATTTGACGCAGAAAAATTTATTTTTATTATATTTTTATGATCTACAGTTTTATGGAATGATTTCGTGAAAATTTCGTTCGAAAATTTTAACGTTTGAGCACTCAATTTAGCAAAAAAGACTAAATTGCAAAAAGTGCGAAGCTTGAGTTCTATTAGCTAGAGGTGTTTAATTGCTGTGAAATTTTACATTGGAGGTCCTTAGATGGGAATTAGACCATTTTTTAAGTTAGTGGACAAAAATGGACATGATTAGGTGAAATTTTTAAAGTTATGCATAAAGGGCATTCTGGTCATTTGGTAAATAAAGCCAAAATAACTAAAATAAAAAATGTTCATCTTTCCAATTTCATCCCTTAGTGCCAAAAATTGAAGGGTCTCCATATCTAGGGATTTGGCCAACTTTCAAGCTCGATTGTAAGTCCGTTCTTGCCCCGTTTTTAATGCTCTTACATTTTTGAAGTCGTTGTAACTTGATCTACCTATTTCTAGACTAATTTGAGGTATGATTAAGGTCTAGGATTTGACCCATGTTAGATATGTGTGTATTTTGATGGCTAATGGTAGAAAATACATGTTTGTTATTAGAAAAACAACTTTTGCTAAGTGATTTTCGGTAAAAATATCAAAAAAGACTTATTTGTAAAAGTTATAAAATTAGTAAAAGTGTGATTAAATGAAAAATGTGAGCTGGTATAAGTATGAAAGTGGTTCGTTTAGGCTTGGGTTTTGAAGAAATTGAATACATTTCTTTTTACGAGCCTAGGGACTAAATTGTAAAATGTGAAATATTCGGGGAAAAAATGTAATTTTGTAATAATATGATTTTTGGACTAAATTGAATAATGTGTGTATTAAATAAGTTAAATTTGTTATTATAGATCAAGAAAAACAAGGTTCGTACCTAAATCGGGGGAAAAATAAAGTGTTTGACGATTAGGTCCAATTTCTACTATTATTGTACCGAGGTAAGTTCATATGTAAATAATGCATTGTTATAATTATGTTTTAAATGCTTTAATATTGTATGAATTGTGATTTAATCTTTGGACGTATTCGACAAAGTTTCGACAAGCGAGAATTCTCAATTGAGCCTTAGGAATAGAATAAGATACGAGTGACATGTCACTAGGAACCCATGTGTTTATGTAATCCGGGTGTTGGTCTCGTATTTCCTACCAGTGACTGGGTAGTTCAGCATATGTTATGGATACCTGGTAGCTTGTGTGAGCAGCACTGTGTAGCTACGTCCCGACTGACAACTTGTGTGAGCAAGCCCGAGAATATCTCGAAAAATGATCCTATATGTATTGTGAGATATGTGGTAGCTTTGACTACATATATGACACTTATGTGCAAGATTTTCGAGTATCCGTTAATATTCCAAGTGTTCAATAGGAATGTCAAAGTTGTGAAAGACTATGGTTATGTTGCGAGTTGGTACAAGTATGTGCGTAAAACTCATATGAAATGAGCTCGATATTTGATGAACTGTTGGTAAGGTTGTGATTGAATAAGTTATGACTATGAGAATTCAATAACAATTATGCAAATTATCTTCATGTTAATTGTATGTTAGATGTGTGGTTATGATGCTTATTATTTGCATAGGAACTTACTAAGCTTTAAAGCTTACTCCACTTCCTTTCCCTTGTCTTATAGTGTCACCAAGCTAGGCTAGGGATTGGAGACCGTCGAAGATCCCCTCACACTATCAAAAATTATTTTGGTACCAATGATTTCAACATTTTGAGTTATGGCATGTATAGGGGACTTGGTCATTTTGTTATGTGCCATAGTTGATTTGGCCAAATGTGTTGGCTATTATTGGTTGAAAGTTCAATTTGTATAAGGCCATTTGAAATTGGCTACTATTGATATAAGCAATTTATATGATGATGTCTTTCTTGGATGTGGGATTTTACATGATTTGAATTGATAAGTATTTGATGTTTGTGTATGATGGATGGTAGCATATGAATGATGTGTTGATGTCTTGGTTGTGGCTGATTTGGTGGTACGTAGATGCTTGAATTGGTGTTATGTTGTGTTGTGTAGGTGTATGCATCAAAAGGTGGCAAAATGGCTCGGTAAATATCCTTACTTTTTGTCCACATGGGTAGGCACACGGGCGTGTGTCTAGGCCGTGTGTGACACACGGTCTACCTCATGGGCATGTGCTTAGGCCGTGTGTCCCCTGCACCTAAATTTTGAGAAACAAAATGCTCAGAATTGAGTACACGGGCAGAGACACGGGCGTGTGTCTCAGTCGTGTGGATGACATGGCCTCAGGCACGGGGGTGTGTCCTAGGCATTTGAAGTCTGCACCTATTTTATGAAAAATTATAATTTTTAAAAGCCTAGCACATGGGCGTTTGACTCGGCCGTATGTCTTCAATTTATTCTTGGGTGTAACGCCCCCTTTACCCGAGACCGTCGCCGGAGTCGAGCACGAGGCATTACTAAACTTATTTGAGCACTTAAACAAATTCAAACAATTTATATCACACTTTCCAGACAAGCTGTCCAACTATGTCATAGTTACTAAATAATTCATATCTCGAGTTATAAAACTCGAAATCCAAATCCGTAAATTTTCTCTGAATTTATACTCATATATCTACTTACCAATTTTTTTCTAGAATTTTTGGTCAAGCCAATTAGTACAGTTTATTATTTAAAATCTCCCCTGTTTCAGGGTTTGACTACTCTGACCTTTGTGTATTACGAATCAGATATCTCTCTGTACAGAGCTTCAATGACTATGCCGTTTGTCTCTAATAAAACTAAAATCAATAAGGAATCTGTACATATAAAGTATGACTTCTAATTATCTTTGTAAAATTTATGGTGAATTTCCAAAGTCAGAACAGGGGATCCAGAAATCGCTCTGGCCCTGTTTCACAAAAATTTAAACATCTCATAAAATATAGCTCATATACCTGTTTTGCTTCTTCCATATGAAAATAGACTCATCGATATTCGATTCCATAATTTATTAATTATTTAATTCCATTTCTACTATTTTTAGTGATTTTTCAAAGTCAAACTACTGCTACTTACCGAAAACTGTTTTAGTACAAATATTGTTAACTAGTTTATAACATCTTTACTTCAATTCATTCAAACTCTATACATGCCATATAAATCTTAAAACTTAAAACAAAAGCTACCGGAATTGATCTGGATAGTGTGTTTTGTTGTGTTGATCCGATCTACCCACTTCACTTCAAGTCAATCTACATAAAAATATTAAACACACACAAGTAAGCTTATTGAAGCTTAGTAAGTTCATAGGTTAAAAGTAATGCTTACCAAACATAATATTTCCAAACAATACCAAAACATTTACTAAAGTTTCCTGCGATTCACAACCATTGTTATAATAATTCACATAGTTGAGCTCAACAAGAATAACTACTCAATCTCTTTCATTTGGATCACTTCTCTTTATTTCTTATAATCAAATTAGGAAATGGCTTACGAAATTGAGTACGTCGTTGCTCAATGCCACGATTCACAACTCAGTATGGTTTTCCTCATTGAAATACCATACCTACATTTTTTAACTCGGTATGGAAAATGCCATACCTACATTTCTTAACTCAAGATGGATTTGATAATACCATACCTACATTTCACATTCAAGATGGATAATACCATACCTACATTTCACAACTCAAGATGGATGATACCATACCTACATTTCACACTTTGCCATGGAACAACCATGGTCTTATCCGTCAATTCATCACACGTCACGATACTAACGCATTACTCAATCCTGCGTTTTTCTTAATTTGCATTTCCACATTTATTCTTTCATTAACAAAATCTACACAATCCCACAACAAATTCGTATGTAATAACACATTATATACTTCAATCATTCACAAATAAACATCTAATTTCAACCATATGAACTTACCCGCTAATTTGTAGAAGATATTGAAATTTTGGGACTATTCGCAACTTTTTCTTTTCCTCGTTCTTCTTTGGATTCTTGATCTATAATATAAAATATTTCTACTCATTAGCATTTATTTGATTTCTATTTCACTTCACAATTTATGCTGTTCAAATTTCGAAATTACACTTTTACCCCAAAATTTACAGTTTTCACAATTTAGTCCCTACTCAATTCACCCATCAATTGAACTAATTTTTCTCAATTAACACTTTATTTTATCATTATAAACTATTTCAAAATCTTTTATATTCTGAATTTCAACAGCAACCTTCAATTCACAACTTTTTCACAATTAGGTCCTAAATATCATTTCCTATCAAAATCACTTAATAAAACCACCTTAATATGAAATTAGAACTTAAATTTCATAATAATTCATCATAAAATTCCCTTATCCATCCAGGGTAACTTCCAATTTCACCCATAAAATCAAAAACTAATGAATTCTACAAGTGGACCTAATTGTAAAAGTCATAAAAACATAAAATTATCAAGAAAAGCAAGAATTAGACTCACATGATGTAAAAATATGAAAACCAGCTTTCTCCAGACCTTCTATGGCGTTTTGGCTGAGAAATTATGAAGAAAATGTCTAGATTTTTCAATTACATCATTATTTAACTATTAACTTTTATCTATTTCCAATTTTGCCCTTGTTCACATTGTTTTCTTGCTTATTTCATACCCAAACCGTCCAGCCATTAACCTTTGGGTCTAATTGCTCTTTAAATCCATCTTTTAAATACTTAAGCTATTTACTCACAATTTAACAAATTTTGTGCTATTTTCAATTTAATCCTTTTCAATTAATTAGCCATCCAAACGTTAAAATTTTCTAACTGAAACTTTAATACTAACTCAATGACACTCCATAAATATTTATAAAAATATTTATAGCTCGATTTTCAACTTTGAGGTCTCGATACCTCATTTTTGACCCGTTTGACCTAATAAATTCTTTTAATTCACTAATTTCACCATTTCACAAATTCTTCTAAATTCTTACTTGACTCATAAATATTAAATTACTATCTTGTTCAATCTTATTTGTCGAATTTAGTGATCTCAAATCACCATTTCCGACACCACTGAAAATTAGGCCGTTACATTGGGTGACAAACAGAGAGTTACACGGGTGTGTGTGACCACACCGCCTGCCCACACAGGCGTGTCCCATATCCACACTGGCGTGTGACCCCTGTTTGGTGAAAAAAATTTCCAAGTTTTATAAAAATTTCTAAAGTTCTCGGTTTAGTCCTGAACTGCCTCCAAAGCATGTTTTGGGCCTCTTAGGCTTGTATTAGAGACTTTATGATTAATTGCAAATGGTTTTAATTTGGACGAAAATTTACAGCTCAAAAGTGTATGTTTGTTTGTGTTTAAGTCCGGTAACACCTTGTATCCTGTTCCGACGTCGAATATGGGTAAGGGGGTGTTACAACATATACAATTCATCAACAAGACATCATAATCAAATAACAATTACATATCATCACCATGTCATATAACCATTGAAAATCTGCTCGATGAATGATATAAACAGATATAGATAAGCGCTTATCCACCCAAGACATGCCAGAATGCTTAACCGAGCCAATCCAACCAAGGACACACCTGGGCACCAAGTGCCAATCCCGTAGGCTTTACATCCACCCCTAGAAACATGTCAAAATCACTGTAAATATAACTCAGAAATCCACAACAAATGTTAGACTCTGGTATATTCAGTGAATTATAACAAGTCAAGATCATCATATCATCACAAGTCAATCTCGTGCAGTGCGCAAAATAATTTATTGGCATGCCAATTGTATCCTATCCTATGTTCATTTGGGTCCAATACACAAATTCACGTAATACTTTATAGTTTAATTACATTTCTCACCTTGAATCAATTTGATACAATTTAATTATATATACACATATTCAACAAATTATAAATCACAAGTCGATATAGTATTATATATTGTACTAAATTAAACTGTATGAACTTACCAAGGCTAAACAACAAAAGTTGCAATATTAGGGACTAATTAACAATTTTCTCTTTTCCATGATTATTTACTAACTCTTGACCTAAACAACAATTTATTTCAATTACCAACCCAATTATTTTATAATAATCCATTTTATGCATATGACTTCTTTATTGACTTTTTTCACAATTGCCCTAAACTTTTACATTTTATACAATTTAGTTCCTAAACTCAAAACTAAGCAAAATCACTTTACAAATTAGTCCAAAATCATCATCAAGCTTCAAACCAAAGCATTAACATCTAAAAAGCTTCAAAACATCAATGGAAAGTTATTGAAACTTTGGCAGTTTCACAAAATATTCTGTGGGCTAGATAGATTAAATTACAACGATTTAAAAAACCTAAAATTCATGAAAAACGAGTGAAAATAGACTTCGATTAAAAACGAGTGAAAATAGACTTCGATGCAAGTTTAAAAACAAGGCCGAAGCTTGGAGGTTTAACAACAATAGTGTTCGGTGGTGAGACTTCAAAATGGAGAAGATGACAACTTATGCTTATATTTTTAACTTTTATTATTTTAACATTTTAACATTTTAACATAAACATAAAATTTATTTACATCTTATTTACAACTGCCCATTACCATTATTATGTTCTAATTACCATGTTAATCCTTCCACTTTATCCATTTAATCTATTTAATTAATAAAAACCATTAGCGAGTAACTTTTGCATCTTCTACGATTTAATCCTTTTTTTTAATTAACCTATCAAACATCAAAAAATTCTGGACCAAAATTAAATACGCCTATATAGTAACTCCATAAATATTTAATAAAAATATTTACGATTTGGTTTACAAAAACGAGGTCTCAATACCTCATTTTCCAAAATCACTTGACTTTAGGGACAAACCACTTGTACTTAACTAATCGTTCAATTAATAAAATTTATCATATCAAAATTCTATATGACACCATATTTGACTTGTAAATATTAAATAATAATATTTACAAACTCACTCGTCGGTTTTGTGGTCCTGAAACCACTATTTTCGACACCACTGGAAAATAGATTATTACAAGATATCTTCAGCAATGAAGTCTAAGTGTCTATCATTAAAAAACTCTACTTATATATTTTTCAAAATAATTCTTCATTACACTCTTCATGGAGTTAAATAAATCAAACCAATCCCTTCTAATTGTTCAACGAGATGGAAGACTAAACCGTGGGCATGCTATAGAAAGAAAGCATTTGAACCCCATTCCCTCTACAAGTTTAAAAGGTAGTTCATCCATAATTATCATATGAACCAATATCTTTCTAATAGCATCTTAGACAAACACCCAAGTTGATAAATCCATTGTTTCTTGGCTAGTCTTCACAAATGTTAATTTCGATTGCTCCGAGTCAGAAGTATTACCTCAAGGTCTTTTTAAGCATGTCTTCAAATGATTATTCAAATTGGTTGTAGAACTCGAAGTTGATTCCATGTTGTAAGTAACATAACAATCATTGCACCTCGTTCTCTTCTCCCCCTCTTCAATTATATATTTGGTGAAATGGTTCCAACCAACTACTTTTGGAGTAATCTTTCTTCTAACACTTCCTTTGGTTGTTGTTTGATTATCTTTACTTGGAGAAGAATTTTTTGAATTTTGAGTTGAACCATTTCATTCTGAATCACTCATCTACAAGTAAACAAAGAAATTTAACAAATTAATTTGTATTTAATACATATAATATTTATAACAAATTCTACTTGTCTTTATGTCTTATTGTGAATAAACATGTTGGAACTAGTTTTTGGCTTATTTCTTTGGAAACTTGATTATTAGTCTTTATGATTGATATGTTTTAAAATTTAGTATAATAAATGAAGTTCTTCAATTTCTAAATTCACGCCTTGGCTTCGTAGTACTGGTATAGCTTTACCTTAACACTTAAGCACCTAAAAAACATGTATGTATGTCATCAGCATTGAATACTTAAATGAAACTTTTAAACAATGTATTAGGACAAATCTTTTGGATCAAGAAAACAGTGTTAGCAAAAAAAAAAAAGCCATAATTTACATAAACTAAACTTTTCAGATTTTGAAGTTTATGATCCAAAAAACCATGATTTTAAAACGATAAACTAAAAAACTTTTAATTGTATTTTGATTTATTAATGTTGTTTCACAGATACTATTTCCAGATTTGAGGAAGACAAAAAAAAGTTGTTTGTGCGATATGAACAATTGAGTAAGCTATAAATAAATAAAAATGTTGTTCCTTTGTTTTAATAAAATATAATTTATACTAATTTTGGTGTTGGTTGGTACATTAGGAAAGAAAGATAAGAGCTTGATACTCAAGCAAGAGAAATTCTGTGCTGATAAAATTGCTCAGTTGGAGGAGTCGTTGAAGAAGAAGAAACATGTTATTAAACAATGAAACTAGCAAATTTGTTGACTTGGAAAAGCTTTACACATCCATTTTTATACATTATGCAATTTCAAGATGACAGAACTTTCAGCATTTTGAGGAAAACTCTTGGGTCTTTCATCCACTGCCACCCACTGTAATCAAATTTGTTATTAACTTTCATCCCTTCTTAATATTTTAAAAGTATCATAACAAGAAATAAGGACAAGTCAATCAGTAAAAGGTAGCATGATTCATCGAAATAGACCTTTTAAAAGTAATCAAAAGTTTGGTTGACATACCTTCTAAGGACAAACGCACCTTGATAAGGCTCACGCAACTTGATACTGAAAAAACATGTTAGTGTTACGTCATGTCAAAAGCTTATTTTCTGATAAGGCTCAGTTTGGGGGGTTTGCAATTTGAATGAACTGATGAAGATTGAAGAAGAAGAAGAAGAATGGAGGGTTTGAATGAACTGATGAAGAAGAAGGATGGATGGCTTGATTTAGGAATTTTGATTTGGGGGTTTGAAACTTTGAATGATCCGATAGGTTTGATTTAGGGATTTTAAATTTTGATTTAAGGGAAAATGGTGGGGTGGGGTAGAGGCGGCAAAGTAAACTAGATTTGAGGGGAAAATCTAAAAAAAAAATTAAAATAATAAAGAATAATATAAATTTAATTAATTTGGTATTTGTATTATTCAAATTATTCGAATTTGAAAATTTAACTCAACTTGAACTCAAAATTTGAAAAAAAAAATCGAGTTGATTCAATTAACTCGATTCGAATAATCCAAAATTTAAATTTTTTTATTATTTTTTCGAATCGAATTAAATTTTACTCACTCTTATCCAAAACTCTCTGCCTTTAGCTGAAACAGCTGCATTGCTAACAGCAAGATTGGGGTTCTCCAAATATTTTTCCAAATAGAGAAAGAAGTTCAAATCTCAACTCGCCCTTGAAATCATCCTTGAATTCCTTGAATTCCTTGAATCCGGTCTCCAACTTAGCATACCATTGTGCAAGTTCACCTTGGAGCTTAACAACCTCCTATTGCAGCACTCCAACATTCCTTTGCAGCTGAGTAGTGACCCCATCGCCAACCATGGGGATCGTCGAAGCTCCGATACCTTTGATGCAACTAGAAAATCGAAAGAAAAACAATAGAGAGAAGAAAAGAGAAAGGGAAGAGAATTGAGAAAAAGAAAGAGAGAATATTGAATTGCCCAACAAATTTGATAACCAACTTCCCCAAGTAACAAATGCTTAAAGAGGGAAAGAAAATGGCCATTACAGAAGTTCGTCGGTCCTCTAATAGCTAAGATCATTACCCCCCTAAGTGCACCGTTTCATTAATTCCCTCCTATACACATCATGTATTTTTTTATTTCATATTGTTTCAAGTTTTTTATTATTTTTAATTAATGTTTATAATTAATAAATATATTTTTCATGTTTTTATTTTTAATTTATCTTTTAATTAATAATTCTTTTATTTATAAAATCAAATAATTATTACAAATATCATTATTTTTAGTAAATATAATTTTTATATGTGTAATATTTATCTTTCAATTCATATCATGAGTGTAGCAAATTGACATATTATATATTTTTGTATGTGTATTTGAAATATTTCACATATAAAAATATTTCAAATATCATACCCACAATGCATATGAAAAAACAATGATATTTGAAATAATTATTTGATTTTATAATATTAGAAATCACCATACCCCACAATATAGGTGGAGAAAATAAATATTTGACATATAAATATTATATATAAAGAAAATATATCTAAAGAATTAGTTGATGTTTTTAAAAATAATTACATATTTATTATTTTATTTTATAAATAAAAGAGTTATTAATTAAAAAACTTGAAAACAATATATGAAATAAAAATACATATTAAAACGCTTATAAGAGAAATCGAACTTAGGGCTCAAAAATGAAATTACAATTATCTAACAATTTAACCAAAAGAGCTAATGTGTCGAAAATATTAATTAAAAACAGAGTGAAAATCGAACAATTGGAGCATATTTCAAGAGCCACACAGGCTGCCACACGGCCATGTGTCAGACTGTGGGGATTTCGCGATTCGTACTCTGAACACATGGAAAAACGTAATTTTTAGTTTTCTCAGGCATTATAAGACCTATAAATACCAAATATAAAAAGAGGAAAGGGTGCCGTTAGAAAAGATTAAAAGAAAACAACTAGGAAAATACCATTGAAGCTGACTCTGAAGCAGATTTCCATCAAGATTGAAGATCTCCTTTTGATTTATTTGAAGTTTATTATGAGTTTTTCTATTTGTTGTGGTTATACTGACTTTGAGATGTTTTTATTCGCAATTATAAACTAATTTTCTAAATACCTAAGAGAGATGAACCTTATGATAAATTCTGTCTTTTGATTTCTATTTTACACAATAAATACTTGAATCTTGTTCTCAGTTATGTGTGCTTAATTCTTGATTTAATGTTTTCGGATTATTAATTCATGTTTGATGTGCTTAATTCTGAGGAGGAATAGACTCTCTCTAAGAGTAGATCTAGTATAATTGAGTGGAGTTGCATGCAGTCCTAAAAATAAGATGACATAAATCTACCAAATTAGAGTTAAATCTAATAAGGGAATCTATAAATCGAGTTAATGCGATAATAGAAGTTTTAATTAGAAAGAAATTTCAATTAATCAACCTAGAGTTAGTTATTTTTAGTCTTGAAGAGAAATATTAGCATAATTTAGGGATTTCTACGCATCAATGTATTAAGTGAATAAATTGTTTAATTCATATTTAAAATGATAGATGCAGTCTAGGTGGATTCTTTCTTAGGTATTGTTTCACTTCTTGGTTATTATTCGATTATTTTCTTGATTTGTTCTCTGTCAGGTTCTTAAAAATTAATTTAGTTAATTTTAGTTTAATTCAATCACTTCGATTTGTTCATTAAATAATAGAAAAACGGTAATTACTAGTACTTTTAGTCCTCGTAGGAACGATATCTTTACTCATTATAACTATACTATGTATCGATAAGTGCACTTACCTTTATCGTATTTTTAATTAATTTCGTGGACATCACTAACTCCATCCGCATTTTCTGACTTTGCAATATTTTTTTAATTCCAACATTTAGTCTCCTAAACATTTTATTTTATTAAATATTTCCAAATTTGAAGTTAATAACAAGTATGTACTGACTCTTATTGTTTAAATATTATTATTAAAACTTAAAAATTCAACACTTATGCCATCTGTATAAAAATTACATAGATAATAATAAATTAAATTTCTCAATAGTTTTTAATATGGATTATATCAATAATTATGTTACATGTTTTAAAATTTTAATCACTTTAAAAAATAACAACTTGATAAACATAAATAACTATATATTCATTTTATTTAAAACTTTACTCTAAAAATATAAGTTGTGACTTCATATTAATTTCAATAAATTCTAAAAAACATGTTCATAAATTATTTTACATTCCACATAAATACTGAAATTACATTAAAGAGTAAAAATTTACACAATATTAAAATTGATTAAGTAAAATAACAGTTTACACACATTTCATTATTTTAATTCATTATTTATATTATTTTTACATTCATTATTTTTAAAAATATATAAAATAATTTATAATTTTAATTATTAAATATAATAAAATATGAATTAATTAATATATTATGATTTATCCATTACAGTGCATCCAGGTATTAGTATACATTTTTCCTACTGAATATCATTTTATGGTTAAATTAAATCTATGATATTTGTCAGTTACTAGCATTGCCGCATTTATAATGGGTTATTAAGTCTTACCTTTCATAAATTCCATTTAAATGCTAGCTTTCTTTATGGGAACAAATTCCCATTAATCAGTAAGTTTATACTTTCTTTTCTTTTTACAAAAAAATTACTTAAATTAATTACAAAATTTAAATCATCCTCCTTAACGGGAAGTCTTCGTAGGAACATAAATCATAAAATCTATAATGCACTAGTTTAACCAATCTATCTACATTCAAATAAACATTCATTAATAGATTAGTAATATGTTTTGAAATTTATCCAAGTCAACATAATCTGACAAGGATAATCAATATCTGTGAAAATAAAATAAAATGCATATAGATTTTTACGTGGAAACCCTTTTGGGAAAAAAACTACGGGTAGAGGAGAAGAAAATTCACTATGTTGAATTCGAATAATTACAAGAGCAATAGACTATATCTATTTATAAGCTTGTAAAGCTATATTCTAATAGGAGTGTAGTAAGATTGAAACACCTTGTTCTAATCAATATAAAATAGTGGAGTTTAATAAGGTTTAAAAAACCTTATTCTAAAATAAAATAAAAGAAGTGTAGTTCTATATGAATTTTACTTTTATTTTCTTTTACCACTGTATTTTATTTAAATAAGGATTCGAATCATTTAATTCTAACAATCTCCACCTTGATACGAATTCTCAATGAACAAGTTCTTCATCACGAACTCTCAACGAACAAGTTCTCCACCTCTTCCATAGAACCCTTTAAGGGTTTAACTTCAACAATGAACACCAACCAAGTCTAAGCAATACTCAAACTTAGTTATAGGAAGTGACTTAGTCATCATATCTGCAGGATTTTCATGAGTACTAATTTTGCTCATAACAATATCACCAAGAGCAATAATATCATGAACAAAATGATACCGAACATCAATGTGTTTTGTTCTCTCATGAAATATTTGATCTTTTGTAAGGAAGATTGCACCCCAACTGTCACAAAATACTGTACTGATTTGAAGGTCTTCATTGAGTTCACTAAAGAGTCCTTTCAACCAAATAGCTTCTTTACAAGCTTCAATAATCGTCATGTACTCAGCTTCAGTGGTAGACAAAGCGACTGTATTTTACAAAGTGGCTTTCCAACTGATTGCACAACCTCCAATTGTAAAGACATAACCTCTAAGGAATCTTCTTCTATCAAGGTCTCCAGCAAAATCAGCATAAACATACCCAATGACTTCATCTCTAGTTCTTCCAAATTGTAAGCAGACATTAGTAGTACCTCGTAAGTATCTTAAAATTTACTGAACTACTTTGCAGTGTTTTTTACCGGGATTCGCCATGTATCTGCTAATTGCACTGACTGCATATGATAAATTTGGATGTGAACAAACCATAGCATACATGAGAGATCCCACTGCACTAGAGTATGGAACATGTGAGATGTACTCAATCTCATCATCTGATTGTGGAGACAAAGCCGATGAAAGTCTGAAATGGGCCGCTAAAGGAATACTAACAGGCTTAGCACTCTGCATATTGAACCTGCAAGGAACTTTCTCAATGTACCCTTTCTAACTTAGTACAATTTACTTGCTTTTCTATCTCTGAGAATCTCCATACCAAGTATTTTCTTTGCTGGTCCCAAATCTTTCATCTCAAATTCTTCACTTAGTTAGGCTTTGACCTTTCTTATCTTTCTTTTATCTTTTGCTGCTATCAACATGTCATCAACATAAAGAAGTAGATACACGAAAGAACCATCACTATTTTTCTTAAAGTAAACACAACTGTCAAAACTACTTTTTTTGAAATCGTAAGAAGTCATAAAGGAATCAAACCTCTTATACCACTATCTTGTGACTGTTTCAAACCATAAAGAGACTTTTTCAGCAAGCAAACATAGTTTTCTTTTTCTGAGACTGTAAAACCCTCTGGTTGTTGCATGTAAATGTCCTCAAGTTCTCCATGCAAAAATGCAGTTTTTACATCTAACTGCTCAAGCTCCAAATCATGCATGGCCACAATACCAAGCAAAGCTCGAATCGAACCATGCTTCACAACTAGGGAGAACACATCTGGGAAGTCCACTCTTAGAATTTGACTGTAACCGTTTGCAATAAGCCTTGCTTTATATCTGGGTTCTTCAACTCCTGAGTCCTTTTTTTCTTTTTAAACACCCATTTACAACGAACAGCCTTTTTACCTTTAGGAAGTTTCACAAGATCCCATTTTTTGTTTTTTTAGAGTGATTCCATCTCCTCTTGCATAGCAAACATCCACTTTTCTGAGTCTTCACAGCTAACCGCCTCAGAATAATTAAATGGCTCTTGATTCGCATCTATATCTTCAGCCACATTTAAAGCATAAGCAACTACATCACCTCGGCATACTTCTTTGGAGGTTTAATTTCTCTTCTCGTTCTATTTTTGGCAATAAAGTATTGTGGTGAAGAAGCAACTCTATTCTCAATTTTTGTACTGGCTTGAGGAGTCGACTTTGTATTAATCTGATGCTCCACCTACTTTTGATTTTCTTTATTGGAAGAGTCTTTAAGAGATAAGTTAGGTAGCATAGCAATTTCATCAAAAACGACATCTCTGCTAATCACAACTTTTCTATTTTCAGGACACCATAACTTATACCCTTTTACACTGGCTTTATAACCAAGAAAAACACATTTAATGGATCTCGGTTCTAATTTTCCATTATCAACATGAGCATACATAGGACACCCAAAGATCTTCAAGTAAGAATAATTAGCAGGATTACCAGACCATACCTCTTGTGGAGTCTTTTTCTCAATGGCAGCGGATGGAGATCAGTTGATCAAAAAACATGCAGTAGAGGCTACTTCTGCCCAAAACGACTTTGGTCAGTTGGCATTTGACAACATACATCGAACTTTCTCCATGATCGTTCTGTTCATTTGTTCTGTAACGCTGTTTTGCTGTGGAGTATGATGAACTGTCAAGTGTCTCATGATCCCTTCTAACTTGCACAGTCTATTAAACTTATCAGAACAGAACTCTAAGACATTGTCTGTGCGGAGGTATTTTATTTATTTTCTTGTCTATTTTCAATTATAATTTTCCAAGAATTAAATGCGAAAAACACATCGCTTTTCTGCTTCAGGGAGAATGCCCAAACTTTTCTGGAAAAATCATCAATAAAAGTTAGCATATAATTAGCTCCACCTCTCGAAGGCACTTTGGATGGCCTCAATAGATCAGAATGAATATACTCCAACGTTCCATTCGTGTTATGGATTCTTCTGGTGAATCGAACTCTCTTTTGCTTCCCAAAAATACAGTGCTCACAGAAATTTAGTTTGCAAATTCCTTGCCCATCAAGAAGTCCTCTTTTTCTCAATTCTGCCATGTCATTCTCACTCATATGCCCTAGGCGCATATGCTAAAATTTAGTAATATCATCATCTAACAAGGAAGAGGAAGCGACAACTGCATCACCAGTAACAATAGAATCCTACGAAACATATAACTTGGAAGTCTTTCTCTGCACTTTCATCACAACAAGAGAACCTTTGGAAATCTTTAAAACTCCACTTTCAGTTGTGTATCTTTACCCTTTTGAATCAAGAGTACTCAACGAAATTAAATTTCTCTTCAATTCTAGAACATTTCATATGTCACTAAGTGTTCTGACAACTCCATCAAACATCTTAACTTTAATTATTCCAACACCTGCGATTTTACATGAAGTATTATTTCCCATCAAAACAACACCTTCAGATCAAAACAACACCTTCAGACACTATTTCGTAAGTTGTAAACCAATCCCGATTGGGACTCATAGGAAAGGTGCAGCCTGAATAAAGTATCCATTCCTCGCTCACTTTAGAATTATTGACAGAAGCAATTAGAAGTTCACCATCACTGTAGTCTTCTACAATATCAGCTTCACCAAAATTTTCTAGTTGTTTTCCCTTTTAATTCACAGCCTCCCTTTTAATCTTGTTCTGTAGCTTATAACACTCAGATTTAATGTACCTTTCTTCTTGCAGAAGTTACAAGTTTTATCTCTGTCTGAAGACTTCGATTTACCCTTAGATTTACCGTGAGGATTCCATTCCTGTGTCCTTCCACTATCATCATCAACATTCCGGTCTTGTCTCCCACGAACAATAAGACCTTCTCCTTGAGAGTCGGGTTTAACCACAAGATGCTTCATCTTATCGTACGAGGTCAAAAAATCATAAACCTTATCAAATTTGAGAGACTCGCGGCTATATAAAATCTTGTCTCTAAAGGTTGAATAAGACGAGGGCAACGAACAAAGTAGAATCAACCCTAGATCTTCCTTATCATACTCAACCTCCATGGCCTCCAAGTTTAAGAGAATTTTTTTAAACACTGTTAAGTGTTCATGTACAGACGCACCTTCCTCCAAACGATGAGCATAAAGACACTGTTTCATATGCAACTTGCTTGTTAGAGTTTTCGACATACATATTTGTTTCAGCCTCTTCCATAATACAGCAGCAGTCTTATCCTTCATCACATCCTGCAAAATTTCGTTGGAAAAATGCAGATGTAATTGTGTTAACTCCTTTCGATCCTTACGCTTCTTCTCTTCATCTGTTAATGTCGAAGGTATCTTATCTATCCCTAGCAGGGCATCCTCCAGATCCATCTGCGCAAGAACTGCTTGCATCTTAATCTGCCACAACGTAGATCTGGTGTTGCGATCCAACAGCGGAATTTCATACTTCAAATGCGCCATTACAGTGATCGAGATGAACAACCCGGAAGCTCGAATACCAGTTTGTGAAAATAAAATAAAATAAAAATTAAAATACACACAGATTTTTATGTGGAAACCCTTTCGGGAAAAAATCACAGGCAGAGGAGAAGAAAATTCACTATGTCGAATTCGAATAATTACAAGAGCAATAGACTATGTCTATTTATAAGCTTGTAAAGCCATATTCTAATAGGAGTATGGTAAGATTGAAACACCTTATTCTAATCAATATAAAATAGATGGAGTTTAATAAGGTTTAAAAAACCTTATTCTAAAATAAAATAAAAGAAGTGTAGTTCTATATGGATTTTACTTTTATTTTATTTTACCACTGTATTTTATTCAAATAAGGATTCGAATCATTTAATTCTAACAATATCATTACAGATTGTGTTTTCAAATTTATCCAATATTTACTAAAGAACAAATGTTCACATGTGAAACATCTTTGCAACATTGTGATATGTTTTCTATTAGAAATATTTGATACATGTATTTAAATTGCAATTAGTTGCACTTATTATTGTTTACATGCATCTTCTTTAAATGTCGTTAGGATTGAATTTGGATGGTTTAGAATTTGCAAACATATGGTAAATTATGGTATCAAATTAAGGGGTGCTCTAATACTCTTTGATGTTGGTGAATGTGAAAAAAGAGATGAAAGCAAGAGGGATATATCAGTGCAATGGATCTTACAAGGTGCTTATACTTCTTTTTATATATGAGCTTAGCCTCCATTCCCTAGTTACTTGTTAGTAGTCTTTTTGCATTGGAGTGTGTGGTTCTTTTATGATAATTAAGGTGTCATTTTTTTTAGTGTCATCTTCAGGGACTCTACACATGTTTCCCTTCTTTTTATTTTCCATGAAATGCTTGTCGAGTTGTGATTCTTCTAGCACCGAGTATAGTATTGTGATGAGAACTTAACTATAAATATTAGGAGTTCGAGCTCTTTAGGACACTTATTCCTTTAGCTTTAAACTTACCATCATAATTACATATATAAAAAAAAATTGTTTTATACCCAATTGGATGGGTATCAATAATATAAAAAAAATACAAAATAATGAAGCTATTTTATTTATTTGAAGTGTTATTCCAGAAGCTTGTGAGTCGTGTAAGCTTTCTGGACAAGGGCATAGCTAGGGGGCTGGCATTGGCCTCGGCCCCTCTAAAATGTAAAATTATATTTTTGGCCCTTTAAATTTTTTAAAAATTTTAAATTAGTAAAGATAAAATTATACTTTAACTCCCCTTAAAATTATAAAAATTTGATTTAATTATTTACAAATTATAAAGATATACATCCGACTCTCCTAAAAAAAATTTTTGACTTCGCTTCTATTTCTGGACAAGCTTGATGTGAAGCTATTGGACATATTGTTGGAAAGAAGGAAAAGATATGGGTGATGAATGATAATTATGCGCTTTGTAATGTTTTCCACTTCTCGATCGGTCCCATCATAGTCCATGAAACGTGTTGCTCTCCACTACAAGTCAAACACGTGTTCTTCATGCATCCTCTATTGCCTTTATAAACAAAAGGGTTGAGGAAAAAACAAAAGTCCCTCAGGCTTGCAATTTCAGACCATGATTTTATACGTTATTTCTGAAACAAGAATGATGGGCTCTTCTGAATTTAACTTTATAATGTATGTATCTGAGTCTGGAACTGGGTGAGGCCTGCGTAATCTCATTATGAACCCAAATCTTGCTCCAATAAGGTCCACTTTAATATCAGTAGTTGATGTATTATATAGTAGTAATAGGTATGGGCTTTCTCTTCTGTGGCTACTATGGGATCTTAAGTATAGCGAATAAAGAGGATAAAGAATCGACAAATGGTGAGCCATCGTCTCATTCGGCCGTCAAATTGTATTTTATTCATAAAAATAAAACTGAGCCACAAGAAAACAATGTAGGTTGCAAGTTCAAGTTGATTTTTTTGGTACTAGTCAAAAACATCAAGTTATGGCCATGTGAAACTAATGAAGGCTTTTGAAACATCTATAGCCCAACGGGAGGTTTCTCTTTTCATGTTGTCCACGTCTAAAGTTTGCCACATGATGTTGATCTCAAGGAGAAGGAATTTGATATCTCCAATTGCCGGTTGTAGCTTCCATCCAAAATTGGAACGTCTTGTGATAATATTCCGTCATTTCTTGCTGGATTTGGTTAATTTGCAATAATTAATACCAAAAGGTCTTAGCAGAATAAGAGCAGCTCTGAGAATGAGAATGCCCACAAGAGCTTTGCTATTGGTTTTGAAGCTTTGAACAATTGTCAGTTGAAAATTGTTGGGGTCTTGGGCCATGGCAGCTCCTCCAATTAGGTTGTTCTGTCTGTTCTGAATGATGTAGAGAGACAGTAGCCATTGTTGGGTGTTGAGGATGATAACTGGAGAGAAAGGTAACGTTCTTTGGTTGGGAGAAGGTGGAGAATTGTTTGAGAATGAGGAAAGGGTTTATTGGGTTAGGTCAGAGATAATTTTGGTTGCCAACAGAGGGGATGTGCTAGAGTTTTTAAAGATAAGGTTACTTTTGAAGTTTCTAGATGGTCCATAGTGTGCAGGTCGTGGCGGTGTATTTACTTCTTCAAGATTCTGCTGGATTATCATTTTCTTAACGTCATTAGAGTATCTATCTAGAGATGGGGATGCCGACTAAGGAGTCAGTTCGAAAGGTCAGGGGGGATCCAGACCAAACTACCCTTGCGAAGGTTCAATTGAGGAAGAGATGATCCGAAGTTTCTTTATCAGTTCTGCAGAGGTAGCAAATTGGGTCATTGGTCGAAAGTCTCCTGACAAGAAGATACTTAGTTGGAAGGTTGTTTTTGCAAATTTTCCACAAAAAGATGATGATCTTAGGGTATCTTTAAATGCCAAAGGTTTTTCCATGCGGATTGTTATGGTCTTTCAAGAGCTACACCATGATAGCTCTTGTAAATTAGTGAGTAAGCGCTTTTAACCAAAAAAAGACCTTTGAAGTCATCCTTCCAAATGATTCTATCTTGTCCATATTGGATAGAAGTAGTTCTAGTGATCAAATCAACAACTCTATCGGGGTCAAGGAGGCCTAGGGCCTTGGATTGATCGACGGTGAATTTATAAGGGATAATGTAGGAGTTTGCTGGGAGTCAAATACTTGATGCCCAACTGTGTCGATTAGAGGCTTGAGTGGGTCAGCTGATATCCAACTATTTTGACCGCTCCATAGTTGGATATCTTACCCTTGTTACAGATATCCCTACCAGAAAGAATGCTTTTCCACACCCATGAATCGAATGGTTTAGGTTTAACAAGTTCAAAAGGATCTTTGCAGCAGTATTTGCAGTGAGAACTTTGGTCAAAAAGCAATGGTTGTCGGTGAGGATACGCCAGGCCACTTTCAAAGGAAGGGCTGCATTGAATCAAGTTGATTTAAATATATCACTTTTATGGCACACTTAATATGTGAAAGGGAAATAAAATTTTAATTAAATTAAATACATGAGAAAAAAGTAGGAAGTAGTCATTTTATTTTTATTTTAAAATAAAATTAGAAAATATGGAATTAGACTTTTTGATTTATTAAAATTAAAAGACTGAAAACCTCTCCTTCATTTTTTATGGTGATTTTAATTTAAACTTTTAACTAAAACTATTTATATCAACCAACTTTCTTTTAAAGTATGTGAAATTAATACTAGTATTTTGGTTATTTTAAAAAAAATAGGGTAAATTATACAAATGGTCACCAGACTATATTCATGATCTTGTTTTGGTCATCCAACTTTAAAAGTTTTTAGTTTAGACACTAACGTTTAAATCCGTTCCTGTTTTGGCCACCTATCGTTAAATTGTTAACAGAAAGCCTTTTTCTAACTAGTATAATAACACCTTTACTCCTCATTACTTACATATTTTATCAATTTGATCTTAATTCTAAATAATTCAATAAATTCCAACCTTCATATTTATAAATTCTATCAATTTGATCCTCAAACTTCCTAACCAAAGCTTTTAGCTTTTAAAACAAACACGTTCCTCATCTATAAATCTGTAAAACCCAAAAAGGGGGAAAAAAAAACTTCTCAAACTAACGACTTGTTTTTCGAGCCAATTTTTTATACCAATGAGTTTATCTTGAAAAAAAAATTTCTTTTCTTTTTTTCATTAGTTTTCTTCTAAATATAATATTTTATAACCCTTTGATCGATAAAATTTTGGCTAAAGAAAATGAAAAAAAAAACCTTAAAAAACACTTTAGATTTTCTCTTATTATTAGTAGTAAAATATTTCCTTTTAAGGGACATAGAAATAGTTGTCGAAGTTGGTCTTTGAAATTGGAAATCAAATTCGTAATTAAAAATATTACTTTGAAAATTCCCATTGTTCAAGCAATAATTATATAAGAAAATTTATGAACATTTAATTTTTTATAAGAAAACAATGTGAAAGAATTAATTGAATTTCCTTTTTCCATATTGATAATGATTTTTAAAATTTTATAAATTGGATAAGAGGTTATTATGTGTTCTATATATTTTAGTTATTTATTTTAATTTTAAAATCCACAATAAGTAATACATATTACTAATAATCTAATTTAGTATCAAATCACTTACCAAATTAGTTAAAAATTAAAATTATGCTATAATGAAGATCTTATTTTTACAAATATTAAATTATTTATATAATTTTGTTATATATTATGCTTTTAATATTTGTCTTTTCTATTGTTTTTAAAGGTCTTTAGTTAATTTCTAACACTAACTTCTTAAAAATATAAACAAAAGGGTTATATATCGAGTTGGATAATTTCAACCATAAATAAAATAACAAATAGACATAGAATACATCTATTTTAAAAGTTTAAAGCTTTGGTTAGGAAGTTTATAGCCAATTATAATCCAACGCATATTCAATGATTTTATAATTTCTAAAACTTTCATGACATATTTAAATATTAATATTTTCTAAATGTCATATCAGCACCATCAATGACATGTCATCATTGACAAAATAGTCATGTGCCGCATCATCCATTCGAATTCCCCGAGTAGCAAACATTACCTCACTATTTCGTGGAGTATTTGATTCCATCGAAACCTTTTGTGTTGGAAGAACATGGTGACACAACCTGATCGTATTGTGTCCTTTGTTGATTCATTTTTTGCATGTTTGGAGTGATACGAATGTTGTGTTTCAATAGGTTTAATGTGCCTTTTCCAGACAATCTTCGCAAGTGCAACACCAAACAAGACCTGCGATTGGATACTTTAAGTGCAATGTGGATGTTGTTATCTTATTGGATTGGCAAGTAATGATATTGGCAGCTATTTCATCAAGTGTAACATTGTTTTGGTGCAAGTTGGGATGGATTTGATATTGGCTAAAACTATGGTCATTTGTGAGGCTCTCTTATGGCTCAAGTCCTTTCACGTTGACAACATCATGGTGGAGCCTGATTGTAAGGTAGTCATTGATGCGTTATGTGTAAAATCTTTCGGATCTAAATATTATGTAAGTCAAATCCTTAAATTTGCATAAACAATTATTTTAGGATATTTAGAATAATATGATTTTCACAAGCTTAAGAAATACCTGATGCAAAATTGGAATTGACCATTAGACTTGATGAAGAATATGAAAAACACCCAGTAAATTAATTTCTCCCTTTTG
Organism: Gossypium arboreum; assembly: GCF_025698485.1. Lineage (NCBI taxonomy): Eukaryota > Viridiplantae > Streptophyta > Magnoliopsida > Malvales > Malvaceae > Gossypium > Gossypium arboreum. Next base: position 14,051,222 of record NC_069081.1, read on the forward strand.
ACATCTTCCATTAATTACACAAACCCTAAGTAATGAAGGCTATAATCTTTAATGATTTTTTATTTTGTATGTAAAACCCTAATAGTAGAGAGAGGATCAATTTATAATGATCAACTGTTAATTAGGTACGTCCATCAAGTAACCAAATGAATAGACAGAATTTAACTTCTATTCAAAGTAAAACTCTTATCTCCTTTAAACTGGGCCACATTATTTTAGACTTAATTGGGTTCACATAATTCGGCTAAAATCATACATTCTCCCCCTTGGCCCAATGAGGTAAAACATAAACTTTAAATGTTAAGCACGCATAAAAATAACGCTCATCATAATTGCCACATTATAGTGAATTGAAAATTTGTTATGATGGTCGTACATAGTTTAAGTCACATGCTTCCTTCCATATACTACAACATTGCAACTTAATACTCCCTTTTTTGTATGGTGACAATTCCTGTGTTGAACAATTATACATATTAAATCTCTCTAAAACTCTTTCCATATAGTTTTTCTAAGATAAACTTAACAATCTTTATGATCTATCACGGAATATTTCAATTCCTATAACATAGAATGCCTCTCCTGTGTCTTTCATTTCACTTTCATTCTACATCATTCTTTGGACATTGCATGAGACTAAATTTGTCCCCTTTTTGTATAAGAACAATTCTTGTTGAATAATTATACATATTAAATCTCTCTAAAACTCTTTCCATATAGTTTTTCTAAGATAATCCTAACAATCTTTATAATCTATCACGAAATATCAATTCCTATATGATAGGATGCCTCTTCTATATCTATCATTCAAAGTTATTTGAGGGAAAAACTTTTGTCTCGTGCAATATACTAATGAAACTAGATCTTTATTAATTCCAAGATCAAGTGTAAATAAACTACATAATCATCAGGAATGGTTGGTTTTCTCTCGTTTTGAGATTTCTTAATGGTATCATTTGTGGTTAATTTTTCATCAGTCCTTTGTGAGTTAGTTTCTTTTAGGGGTGTTTTATCATTGTTGTTCAACACTATTTGGACATTCATTAATTGTTGAAACGATTTTTGTGATAGTTGTGGATAAAGGGACTTTTATAGGTGTAGGAAATTATACTCTAATTTCTTTTATATCTACAACTTATTTTGAAACACTCCCACTAACTCCACCATTTTCAATGAATCTAGCATTACCAGTTTTTAGAATTCTTGAACTATAATTTGGCACATAAACCCTATATCTTTATATTTATCTGGATAACCAAAAAAGTATCCATTTATCATACGAGATTCTAGTTTTCTTTCATGTGGATTATATATTCTTGCTTCTGCTTGGCAACCCCAAACATATAGGTGCCCTAGGCTAGGTTTCCTTCTAGCCCACAACTCGAAATAAGTTTTTGGAACTGCCTTACTAAGAATCCTCTTTAATAAGTATATATCAATTTTGCGTACATGCATCCACAATGATATAGGTAATGATGAGTTACTCATCATACTCCTCACCATATTCAATAAAGTTTGATTACGCATTTTGCGACACCATTTTGTTGAGGTGTGCCTAGCATAATATATTATGCATATATGCCACGAATTTCAAGGAATTTTACAAATGGACTTGGCCATTGTCTCGATTCAGTAAATTTTTCATAAAATTCACCACTTCTATTAGATCTTTACTATTTTTACTTTTCTATCTAATTCCCTTTCAACCTCATTAATGTATATCTCAAAGGAATTTGTTGATTGACATTTCTCATCAAGCAAATACATATAACAATACCATAAAAAATCATTCATAAAGGTGATAAAATACTTTTCTCTATTAAAAGATGGAATATCAAAAAGGTCAACATATATCAATGTGTATTATCTCAAAAAGTTGGGTATTTTTTGTGGCATTTTTTTATTTTGTTTCGTTTGATTTCCCTTAATACAATCCACACATACACCAAGATCAGTAAAATCTAGATTAGGTAGCATCTCATTCTTTACTAATCTTTATAACCTTTCTTTAGATATATGACCCAAACGTTTATGCCACAAGTAAGATTTTTATTTAGCATACTACACTTTATTCCAACATTGATATGATCAACAAGTAAAGATTTTGCAAAGACGTTATCCATTTTCAATTTATATAAATCATCAATAAGGTTTCCTAAACCTAAAGAATATTATTATTAAATAAACTGTCAAACTTAACATAAAACCTAGAAACATCAATTTTTGAAATAGATATAAGGTTCCTAGAAACTAAAGGTACATAAAAATTTTGAAATAAGTCTAACTGATGACCAATATCTAAGACCAAACGATAAGCCCCTATGCCTTCAATCGGAACCTTCATACAGTTTTCCCATATATAGGAAATTTTTAGTTGGGTTTGTAGTTTGGATTGAAAGGAATCTCTACATCATGTTGGATACATGAGTAGTAGCACCAAAATCAAATCACCAAGTATTTTTAAGGATTTCAACTAAATCTGATCGAAACATATAGATGTTAAAAAATCGGGTTCAAAAAATACAGCGAAAAATAGGTTTAAAGAAAAATCAGAGTTTTAATTTTTTTTTCCAAAAACAAGAACTTGGTTATCTTATTATCTAAAATAATAAACACTTAATCAAAATCGTACATTTATGATTCATCTAAGATGAACACTTTGACCAAGTAGTCTTCTCCACTATCCTCAAACTCACATCTGTCGAGAATGGGCTCGCTTTGAATCATCAAATTTTTCACAAAATTACCAGTAGTCAATTTTGTAATCTTTCTAAACTTCTGGGGTCAATTTATAAATAACAAGAATATCTCTAGAAATTTTCTAAACTAATTTCTTCAGAGAATTTTCTCTCTACAACTTTTCTTGAACTCAAGTGTATGAGAATAATGACCCAGGCTCTCTTTATATAGGGAGAGTTTATAGAAAGTTTAACTAGGATTAGAATTAATCACATTAATATTAAATTAATAAAATATTATCTGTAATAGCCCAAATTTGCTCGGGCCCGTGAAATAGAATAAAATAATAAAAATTAATAAAATAAATTTAAGGTCTGTCTAGTTTACAAAACGGGCCTAAAGGCCTGATGACCCAAGACCCAATTAGCCTAAATTACCCGCTAGCCCATTACACCCTTAACCCAAAAATGAACGGGGCCCAAGAGGCCCAAACCATAAACTAAAGACAGAAGACCTAAGGTTTCAGAAACCCTAGGCGCCGCAAGCACCCCAACCGACGCGCCTTTTCGTCTCGCGTCATTCCAGTGACTTTCCATCAACGTCTCCACCGACGCCGTGACTCCGGCCTTGTATCACGCCACAATCAGTGCACAAATCAATGCCAGCACTCATCGCCGTGAGATCCTCGCTGATATCTGCAAAAAAAGGAAAGAACCACAACAGCAGAAGAAGCAAACTTGGAAAGAAATCAAAGGATTCTTTCCCCAAAAATGTAACAGAGGGTTATAAAAACCCCTTTTTTCTAATTTGTAAACACGGTTTTTTGGATATACACACAGATTCAATAAAAAGAACACAGTTATATACAGATATATGCAATAAAAGACCCACGGTGAACTGAAGAAACAAAGGTGATTAGTTTTATTTTATTTTTCCTTTTCTCTTTACAAATACATACGAATATCATAAATAAAATAAAAGGAAAATGGGACATACCGTTAGATCTGCATTAAAAAGGAGGCTTTCCAGCTTCCGGCTGCCATACGTGGCGGTGTTGACGGTGGCGCGTGGGCGCGTGTAAGCCTCTAGACGGAGGCTCGACAGAGCTCCGAAGACCCTCCCAAACCCTCTTTCAAAGGGTTTCTTTGTTTTTTTAAATCAGGTTTCAAAATGATTTTAAGGTCGACATTTGGCTTTTATAGCCTTATAAAAACGGCGTCGTTTTGCTTAAAATGATAAGCTTTGAAACGGCGTCGTTTCAAAGCTCAGGATCTGCGTGTTGACCCATGACCCGGATAGGATCCGCGTGTTTTCGTTTAAAGGGCAAATTGCCCAATCGATCCTTTCGCTTTTTTAAAATTTATAATTTCATTTTTTATTTTTAAATTGGCCGTAACTTTTATATTTGTATCAATTTAGTCTTAATGGCCATTAAAACCTATTATAAGGAACGACGTCGTTTTTTGGGATTAGGGCTAATTGCCCAGTGAGTCCCTCTGATTTTAAATACACGTTTTAATTAGGCCCAAAATTTTAATAATTAACCTGGATTTTTAATTAAATTCAATTCTAACCCTTTTTCATATAAATTCAATTTATTTTAAATACTATATATTTTTATAAACATTAGTTATATGTAAAATAGTATATATTATTTTTCTTTATATATTATTTATATTATTATATACCATATATATTATATTATATATTATACATTTTATATATTATTCCATATATTATTTTTATTTTATCATAAATTATGTATTATTTTATCATTCATAAACTATGTAATTTAAAATTTGTAAGTTATTAATAAATAATCTATATATCATTATTAAATATTTAGTATTTAATCTTTTAAAATTTATTATAAATTTTCGTTCCTGTTCAACATATTATTATTTTTATAAATATATATATTAGCTACTACATTATATAGTATAATTTTAATGAATTATCCTTTATTATTAATATATTGTTAAATTTTTATTTGTATTTAATCTTATCTTTTTTTAACTTTTGTTATATATTCCTAATTTATTTTTGTATTATTTTGTGTTTATTTAATACAATTTTAATATGATAATTGTATTTTATGAATTGTTTGTTATTCTTATTCCATTTATTATTTTATATATTTGCATGGAAAATTGTTATTTTAGGTTATATTATGTAACTTGTATTGTTCTATTCATTATTCTTTATGTTGTATTTTGCATGGAATGATAATGTATGTATATTTACGTTATTTACAATTATATATGCATGAAATGTTAATGTATCTTGTGTGATTTATGTCATTATTTATCATTTTCATACTATATTTACATGAAATGTTAAAATATGAATCGGTAACTTAGTTTACTTAATATTGATCCTTTGTAATCGTTAAATACATCATTACTTTTAAAAATATATCTCATTTAATCCAAAAGAATTTTAAAAAGAGGCAATGTTTTTGGTATTTAGAAATTAGGAAATAGTGCCCTAATATCTTTGGGTTGCGATTTCCGTGCATCTAAATGTCTAAAGTATCTTTCTAGATAGATTTTGTAAATCACGAGATGATTTCAATTTCGAAAGATTAAGAATATCGTGTCCAATCATGCTGGATGTGATGTTTGTACTCTTTTGGAGCGAAAGAACCTCGATTTTCAACAAATTATTATAGCTTTAAAAAGGGATCTTATTTCTAAATTCTTTCAAACTTTTGACATCAAGACAGAAAATTAATTTGGTACCAATTTTGGGCGTTGCAAGGGTGCTAATCCTTCCTTGCACGTAATCGACTCCCGAACCCATCTTCTCATGTTTTCGTAGACCAAAATATTTTATAAGGTGATCCAATCACACCTAAAAAGGTTGGTGGTGACTCCTGTTTTCAAAATACCTCCCCTTTTAAAAAAAGAAGTTTCGACAATTTGGCGACTCCACTGGGGATAATAAGAGAGTCAAGCCAAGAAATTGATTATTTTCTGTCTTAATGTCAGAAGTTTGGAAAATTTTACAATTATTGATCTTTTTACATGTGTTTGCTGCATATGTTTGTTATCTTGTTTCCGCACACATTACATTTGCATGACCGTTGTAGTCGCACCCTTAAGTGGGAGTGAGAAGCTACGCTTTCGTGAGGTTTTCACCTCCGTATGGGCTAGTGGATTGTTTCCAGGATACATCTGTACCTATGTCTTCGTGAGATTTTCATCTCCATATGGCCATAGGGAAATGTGTTCCCTTGAACCGAACTTGGTCTATATGAGCCTATGATTGGTAAGGACCAAGGAATCTGCTGGTTCAGGTACCCTCGCTTTAGAACTGAAACGCATATAGTGAACTTTAAGTGCTTAGCTTAGGAAGTATAGTGATAGCCTTTAGTAAGCTACCCTTATAAGTGCTTGTTTATTATACGTTTATATATAATACTGACTTATTTTATTTTGTTATCATTGCATGTCACTCAACATTTAAAGGTATTGATTCACGGTTCGATTTTTAGATTAGAAAGTTTTGTAATGAGGAACGAATATCTTGATAAAGTGGAAGACAATGCTTCTGTCTATGCATGGTCAGAAAAAACCCAGTTAGAGAAAGGAGATAGTGTCACTGAGGGGTACACGTCAGAGTTGTGGGACTTCACTCATATCAGTTCAACATAGAATGAGTTTCAGGAGTTGAAGGACATTTGGGCCCAATGGGATGATGAGGCTAAGTAGCTGTTCTACTAGAATTATGGAGATCTTCCCTATTTGCTAGACATCAAGGTAGATAAGTATTTGTTTCGAGCTATGGTACAGTTTTGGAACCCTGCTTATAGTTGTTTTACATTTGGAGAGGTAGACTTAGTACCTACTTTAGAGGAGTATACGACCTTGCTCCGCTGTCCAAAAATCCAAGGTAACAAAGCGTATGTTAGGGCTGCTAATCTCCCTACTTTCGTGAAGAAATTAATGATGATCATAGGGATGAGTGAACAGTGGGCCGCAGCTCGAGTCCAACAAAAGGGTGATGGCAAATGCATTCCGTGAGCAAGTTTGAAGGATTTGATATTGGCACACCCAGATGTGAAGAAGAGGGCTGATGTTTTGGCCTTAAGTATTTATGGTTTGGTGATTTTCCCTAAAGCTATTGGGCAAATAGATGAGGCAGTTGCGGATTTATTCGATCGACTTGGTAAACAGAACACACCTGTGCCTGCAATCCTAGCTGAGACATTTAGATCCTTGAGTGCATGTCGGAGAGCTGGTGAAGGTAGATTCATTGGATGTGCATAGTTGTTGTTAGTATGGTTCCATAATCACTTTTGGAAGGTTGATAAGGTTCCTTGTCAAGTGTTCTTTGAGGATTATTGTCCCCTAAGGGAAGTTACAGCTACGACGAGAAGGGACGACTTTACAAAGGAAAGATGGACGGAAATACTTTAGAATTTCTGAGAGGAAGATGTAATGTGGAAAGCTCCTTAGATGGCTCCTAATGAAGTCCTCTATCGTTGTGGAATTTTTGATTGGGTACCTCTTCCTGGAATTTGGAGAGTCGTTGGTTATGCACCATTACTCGTCCTAAGGCAATACAAAGCGGGGCAGTTTATACCGGTAACACAAGGGTTAGCTCAGAGTGATTTCTCATATAAGGAGGATCATTATAAGAAGAAGATGCAAGAGATTTTCGAGGCTTGGAAGAAAGTTTGCTGTGTGAAGGTTCTGACTGAAAGACCAACGACGACCCTTGGATACAAGGAGTGGTTTGGTAAGAGGAATATATGATAATATCCCTAGGCCAAGTTTGGGGGCTGCCCGATCAATGGAGGAGAGTTTACGAGTGATTCCATCAGAGTTGGAAGTTATAAAGCAAGAGTTTGAAAGGAAGAATTTGGAGCTTGGGAGAAAGATAGAAAAGCTTGAGGAGGAGAAGATGTACCTGAGCTTAGACATCGATGTTCATAGAATTGAGGTCGAAAAAGAGAGGAAAGAAAAAAGGAAGATTGAGGAAGACCGAAATGACTTGAAGACGCAATATAAGAGGATACAGACATCAATGAAAAGAGCTAGATTAGGGAAGTCTTCAGAGCAGTGGCAACAAGAGGTTCAAGAAGAAAGAGCCAAAGCCGAGTATTAGGAGAATAAGTTCCAAGAGATGCAGGCGCGTAATCAAGCTCTGGAGAAGAAGAATCAAAGATTAAAAACTAAGGTGACTGAGCTTAGACGATCTCTTCATCATCGAAGTCGTAACTCTGCAGTCGAGTTAAAGGCAAGCCTGGATAAGATCGAGGAAAAGAAGCACAATATTGGAGGGGTGGAAGCAGCATTGCAGGACTATGAGCTACGGATTGAGCAGTTCGAGGCAAGAGAAGAACATTGGAAGGGAGTGCTTCACCATTTTCAGGATCAAGTCAGAGATAGGGACTACCTCATGGGAGAAGCTATAGTACAGATTCGAGAGGTTGCTGATCATTTGCAAGACCTGGCAGCACAAGCTAATGTATTGAGTATAAAGTATGAGTTAGTGTCAGATAAAGGTCTAGAGTTAGCTTTGTTATTGGATAGGGTTAAAACTCTGGGCCTGAGGGCAAAGACGTATTTGTAATCCATTTTGTGTAAAGATTTTTGTTTCTTAAATAACGTTTTTCTAAAAGAAACTAAATCAGAATCGATATCTTTTTACATTCATGCATTTGCATCTCATCGCATCATATGCATTCAAATTTATAGAAAGACCCTAATTAGTTAAAATTATTAAGGGAGAGAGAGAGTGAGAAAGAGGAAATCTGAAAGCAACACATCCTTACGGTACACGCACCAAGACAAAGAATATGGATCAAAGACTTGAGCAGATCCAGAAAGAAATGCAAGAGCAATTACAGGAACAATTGGCAAAAATCCAACAGGAGATGAAAGATCAAATGTTGGAGGCCCAAAGGAATATGATGGCTGAAATGGCTCAGCTGCTGAAAGGGGCAACAGATAAAGGAAAGGCCCCTATGACTATCACTGAAGAGGATAATGAGGACCATCCTCCGGGTTTTACTCTACCCCATGTACAAACTTAACCTGAGGCGTATCCCCGAAGGCCGTCCACCACAATAAGATCGCAACATAGGCAAGTTGATGCTGGAATACCCATGAATTTTCAAACTAGCTTGGGATTTAATCCAGGAGATAATCCTACCAATCCAGTCATCCCTGATTTAGATGTAGCAGAAGGAAGGAAGAGATGAGACTCGAATCATCAAGGCAATTAGAGGAACGTTACAGATGGTTAGAGGAGAAATTTAAGACATTAGAAAACGCTGATAATCGTCAGGGAATTGATGCTAAGGACTTGAGTTTGGTCCCAAATTTGGTGCTTTCTCATAAGTTCAAGATGCCGAAATTTGAGAAGTACAATGGGACTACTTGCCCTGATGCCCATATCACCATGTTCTGTAGGCGGATGACTGGCTATGTAAACAATGATCAATTATTGATCCATTGTTTTCAAGACAGTTTGGTTGGGGCAGCTGCTAGATGGTACAATCAATTGAGTCGCGCAAGGATTGGTTCCTGGAGAGACTTAGCACAAGCCTCTATGTAGTAGTATAATCATGTGACTGATATGACTCCTGATAGAATCACTTTGCAAAACATGGAAAAGAAGCCTAATGAGAGCTTTACATAGTATGCGCAGAGATGGAGGGAGGTTGCCATACAAGTTCAACCACCGCTTTTGGAGAAAGAGACTACCATGCTGTTCATTAACACCTTGAAGGCTCCATTCATTACTCACATGATTGGAAGTACCACCAAGAGTTTTGCTGATATAGTTATGGCGAGAAAAATGATTGAGAACACCATAAGAGGTGGCAAGATAGAGGGAGAAACTGCTAAAAGAATGGCCTCAAGAAGGAAAGATAATGAGGTGAACAATACAAGTAATTATAATGCAAAAGCGGTTACGGTTAGTCAGCCCAGAGTAACTACAGTTGGGCAACAAGATTCTCAAAAGCAGGTATCTGGTTCGAGACAAAATTCTGAAAAAGTCTCATTTACGCCTATCCTAGTGACGTATCGGGAGCTTTATCAAAGTTTATTTAATGCGCATGCAATAGCTCCTTTTCATTTGAAACCTCTGCAGCCTCCATACCCTAAATGGTACGATGCAAACGCCAAATGTGAATACCATGCAGGGATATCGGGGCATTCGATCGAAAATTGTACTGGCTTTAAAAAAGTAGTGGAAAGACTTATCAATATGAGGGTTGTAAAATTTGATGACACCCTTAGTAATGAGAACCCGTTGCCAAATCATGGTGATCAATGGGTAAACACAGTTGAGGATATTGGTATGAGAAGGATTAAAGAGAGCGTGGCCGAGGTGAGAACGCCGATGAAAATGATTTAGAAAGAAATGGTGAGAAGAGAGATGATAATCTCTAAATAAAGGAATAGATGAGTGAGGGACTACTGCGAGTTCCATGCTGAGGAGGGACACGAGATCCAGGAATGTGACGAGTTTAAGGCCTTGGTACAAGGCCTTATGGATAATAAGGAGTTGGAATTTTATGAAGCTAGCTTAGATGAGGGATGTATATGCACATTAGAAGGTGGACCGAAGAATCAAAACCGGCCAAGGATTATTATTTCTTTACCAAGAAATAATGAAGTTGAAATACCAACGGTACCGAAAGTCATTATTCATAAACCTGTTTCCTTTCCTTATAAGGATAACAAGAGGGTACCTTAAAATTATAATTGCAATGTGACAATGCCGGAGAAGGAGGATATAGCTGGTGCTTCTGGGGAGATTCAAGATAAGGGTTCTTACACACGGAGTGGGAAGCATTATGATGTAGAAGGTGTCAGAGTTGAACCTGTGAAAGCAAAAGCCTTTGAAAAAGGAAAAGGGGTTGAAATATTGGTTAATGAGCCAGTGAAGGAAGAAGAAGCCAAAGAGTTTCTAAAATTCTTAAAACACAGTGAGTACAGTGTGGTTGAACAATTGCGTAAACAACCAGCTCGTATATCAGTATTGGCGTTGCTCCTAAGTTCAGAGGTACATAGGGAAACATTAATGGTGCTCAATGAAACTTACGTTACTAATGATATATCCGTCAATAAGTTGGATCGATTAGTTAGTAACATAAGTGCTGACAATTTCATCTATTTCAATGATGATGAAATCCCACTTGGTGGCATGGGATCAGCTAAAGCTTTATACATCACCACTCACTGTAAAGGGTATACATTGCTGAGTGTGCTTATTGATAATAGGTCAGCCTTAAATGTCATACCATTGTCCACATTGAACAGATTACCCATTGACAGTTCTCACATGAAAACATGCCATAATGTAGTAAGAGCATTCGATGGCACGGAGAGAAAAGTCATGGGAAGAATTGATATCCCTTTGATGATTGGGCCAAACACATATGAGGTAGATTTTTTAGTGATGGATATCAAGCCCTCTTACAATTACCTGTTGGGGAGGCCTTGGATACATTTGGCAGGAGTGGTGCCCTCATCTTTGCACCAGAAATTGAAGTTAGTAGCGGATGGACGGCTGGTCACCATAAATACGGAGGAGGACATTATAGCGACAGTTACCAGTGACGCACCCTATGTAGAAGCAAACGAGGAGGCAATTGAATGCTCTTTCCGTTCATTAGAATTCATCAATACAATATTCATTTCAGAGGGGATTGAGGTGCCGGTGCCCAGGATATCTAGAACTACAAGAATGGGTTTGCAAATGACAATGGGGAAATGAGCCTTGCCAGGAAAAGGATTGGGAAGGTATCTTCAAAGAAAGATTCAAATTCCAGAATTAAAGGAGAAGAGAGACCGTTTTGGCTTAGGTTACAGGTCAGATCACAAGCAAATGAGGAAGAAAATAAAGAAGCATCAGGAAAGAAGAAGAGCGCGTTTAAGTGGAAGAGAAGTAGAGTGAGAATCGATGACGTTCCCCCATATATCCGAAACCTTTATATCAGGAAGGATAATTCACTCTAAAGGAGGGTTGCTTGAAAAATGAAGCTATCATATAAATGCTGTGCATAATGAAGAGTCTGGACAAGGAAACCTTGAGGGCATTTGCCCTTACGAACCGGGAAGCTCTTTAAACAATTGGGTTGTAGAGGAACTTCCTGTAGTTTTTAAAGATTCTTCAGAGTAATTTTTAGAACACTCTTATTGCTCTAAAGCCTAAGAGTAATAAGATTTCATTTCTAAAATAGGCTCATGTTCGGATATTTACATTTCAATAAAACGCAGCTTTTGTTATCGATTCAAGTGAATATTCTTTTATACCGTTCAATATTCTTTTGACATTTAAATTTTTTTTCCCTTTCATTCATGACATAATAAATTCATTCATTCTTTGTACATTCTTTCGTACCCCGCAGGTCCCTAGATATCAATGACATGAGCACTGATACTACAAATCCTAGATTCTCTTTTGAGCAAGACATGTGTTTAGAAGAACTTTAAGATTTTGAAGATGACAGGGATTGTGATATGTCTCCAGACCTGTTGAGAATGGTGAAACAAGAGGAGAAACAAACCCTACCCCAGAGAAAGAGGCAATAGAGAATGTAGCCTTGGAGGAAGGGAAGGAGGTGAAAATTGACACACATATTGCTAAGGAAACGAGACAAGGTCTTGTTGAGCTACTATGTGAATTCAAGGATATATTTGCATGGTTGTATCAGGATATGCCGGAATTGAATACTGATATCGTGATACATCGTCTTCCTATAAGGCAAGATTGCAAGCTAGTTCAACAAAAATTGCGAAGGATGAGGCTTGATATTTGTGTTGAAAATAAAAGAGGAAGTTAAGAAGCAGTTTGATGCTGGATTTCTACAAGAAGTAAAGTACTCAGAATGGGTGGCTAACATTGTGCCTATCCCTAAGAAGGATGGGAAGGTACGAATGTGTGTTGACTATAGAGATTTTCCTTTACCGCATATCGACACTTTGGTAGATAATACAGCGGGATATTCGTTGTTCTCCTTTATGGATGGTTTCTCGGGGTACAATCAGATAAAGTTTCATCTTGAGAACATGGATAAAACCACATTCATAACATTGTGGAGCACCTTTTGCTACAAAGTAATGCCCTTTGGGCTGAAGAATGCAGGGGCAACATACCAAAGGGCTATGGTGACCTTATTCCACGATATGATGCACAAAGAGATTGAGGTGTATGTTGATGATATGATTGCTAAATCTCGAGCAGAGAAGGAACATATTAAAGTTTTGAGGAATTTATTCCTGAGATTAAGGAAGTTTCAGTTAAAACTTAATCCGGCAAAGTGCACCTTCGGAGCTAGGTCGGGGAAATTACTAGGTTTTGTGGTCAGCAAAAAGGGAATAGAAGTTGACTCAGAAAAAGTTAGAGCCATACGAGAATTACCTCCACCACGTACTCAGAAGGAAGTTTGAGGTTTTCATGGAAGATTTAATTATATTATTCGATTTATTTCACAATTAACAGAGAAATGTGACCCTATATTTCACCTCCTTAGAAAACACAACCAATGTACTTGGGATGAGAAATGCCAGAATGCCTTTGATAAAGTTAAGCAATACTTGTTAAACGCTCCAGTACTATCTCCACCTAGTCTAGAGAGACCATTAATTCTGTACTTGTCGGTGTTTAGTAATTCCATGGGATGTGTGCTTGGTCAACATGATGAGTCAGGAAGAAAAGAGAGAGCGATATATTACCTCAGTAAGAAATTCACTGAGTGTGAAATGAGATATTTGCCAATTGAAAAGTTGTGTTGTGCTTTAATTTGGACAACTCAAAGGTTGAGGCAATATATGCTATATCATACGACTTGGCTAATTTCAAAACTTGATCCATTAAAGTACATGATGGAGTCAACAGCCCTAAATGAAAGAATGGCAAGGTGGCAAGTACTGCTTTCAGAATTTGATATAGTCTATGTGAGTCAAAAGGCTATAAAAGGGAGCACGATAGCAGAATTTCTGGCTAGCAGAGCTCTAGAAGATTATGAGCCATTAAGCTTTGATTTCCCTAATGAGGAGTTGATGTACGTGGCAACTATTGAAGAACATCCATAGAAGTTGAACTTTGACGGTGCATCCAACGCGGTAGGAAATGGAATTGAGGCAGTCTTGGTATTCCCAAATGGTGATCATTATCCATTTACATGTAAATTGGATTTTGACTGTACTAACAATATGGCCGAGTATGAAGCATGCATCATGGGGATTCGAGCGGCCAAAGAATGAAAGATTAGAACCCTGGAAGTATATAGAGGCTCTGCGTTGGTAATATACCAGCTTAGGGGTGAATGAGAGACAAGGGACCCTAAATTGATTCATTATTGAAAGGTAGTTTTGGAGTTACTTGAGGAGTTTGATAATATCACCTTCAATTATCTCCCACGAGATGAAAATCAGATGGCAGATGCTTTGGCATCACTGGCTTCCATGATTAAAGCAAATAAACAAGAGGATGTTAGACCAATTCAGATAAGTATTTCTGAGGTTCCAGCTCATTGCTATAACATCGAAGAAGAGGAAAAAGATGACCATCCTTGGTATCAAGATATATTACGATATGTGAGAAATCGTGAATACCTTGAACATGCAACTGAGAATGATAAAAGAACTTTGAGAAGGTTAGCCTGGGAATATGTACTAGATGGGGACATCCTTTATAAAAGAAGGAAAGATCAGAAACTTTTGAGATGCGCCGATGCTGTGGAAGCTAGACAAATCCTGGAAGAAGTACATGAAGGTGTTTGTGGGACACATGCTAATGGCTTTACGATGGCAAGGCAAATCATGAGGTTTGGATACTATTGGTCTACTATGGAAGGAGATTGTATCACCTATGCTAAGAAATGTCATAAATGCCAGATATATGGGGACAAGATTCATGTACGACCTTCACCCTTGCATGTTATGACTTCGCCATGGCCCTTTTCCATGTAGGGCATGGACGTCATTGGGCCAATATCACCAAAAGCTTCGAATGGGCATCATTTTATTTTTGTGGTCATTGACTACTTCACAAAATGGGTAGAGGCAGCTTCTTATGCTAGTGTCACCAAGTCAGCAGTAGGTCAATTCTTGAAAAAGGAGATCATTTGTCGGTATGGAATGCCTGAGAGGATCATATCAGATAATACATTAAACTTGAACAACAGCACGATCGCAGAAGTCTGCTGCCAATTCAAGATTAAACATCATAATTCATCTCCATATCGCCCAAAGATGAATGGGGCAGTGGAAGCTACCAACAAAAATATCAAGAAGATAGTGGGGAAAATGACTGAAACCTACAGAGATTGGCATGAGAAGTTACCATTTGCACTCTTAGCCTATCAAACGTCGGTCAGAACCTCTACTGGGGCAACTCCTTTCTCGTTGGTTTATGGGATGGAGGCAGTGTTACCCATTGAAGTAGAAATACCTTCTCTTCGAATTTTGTCGGAGATAAAATTGGATGAAGCAGAATAGATTCAATCACGGTATGACCAATTGAACTTGATTGAAGAAAAGAGGCTAAAAGCTATTCGCCATGGTCAGATGTATCAGAAGCGAATGATGCGAGCCTATGACAAGAAAATTCATCCAAAAGAATTCCACGAAGGGGACCTTGTATTGAAAAAGATTCTCCCCATACAGAAGGACTTTAGAGGGAAATGGATGCCGAATTGAGAAGGATCGTATGTTGTGAAGAAGGCTTTCTCTGGTGGTGCATTAATTTTGACAGAAATGGATGGGAAGAGTTTACCCAATCCAGTGAATTCAGACTTAGTCAAGAAATACTTTGTCTAAAAGAGAGGGGAATCCAAAGTGAAAACCCACAAAGGGCGCTTTGAGACTTCTAAAAAAAATTTAAAAAAAATAAATGGAGAGGCCAAGGTGAAAACCCGCAAGGGGCGCTTTGAGACCAAAGGGGTTGAGTTGAAAACCCGAAAGGGCTGCTCAAATTTCGAGAGGCATGCAGTGACCTTGCTATACTAGATTTAACGAGAAGTGAAGTGTGTTACATACCAGGGCATCAACAAAGTCACTTTGGATCTTCTAAACACATGTTAAACTCAAAATAGTCTTCATGGAATTTGTATACAGAAGCTCAAGCCGTGATATGTTGGACATTTGATTTTTTTCCTATTTACTATCTTTGGATTCTTTTTCTTCTCAAAGATATGTTTTTAGGTTAATTTCCTGTTGTATTCTGATGATTTATCTAACTATTCTTAAGATCAAATTATTTGTCTTCCATTATTCATAAAGTGTGTTGCATTGAAATGATGATTGATGAACTAAATATTTTTACAAATGAAGTTTTGCATATTACTCTGGAAATCTCTAGAGAATACAAGAAACTAAAACAGAATAATTGTTTAAAGAATTCCCAAGAGTGAGAGGCGGAGGTACTCGAGGAAATTTCTCTTTCAGTCCAAAGGATAATTGGACAATTCAAATGATTCAATCTTAGGAGAGGATCGTCTCTAGCAAGTTGTAACGTTCGGAGAATGGTATAATAGAACCAATTTGATTCAAAGCATACAAGCAGAGTATGATTGATATTTCGAAAAAGAGGAAACTCGGAGGGAGGAATGAATAAAGGCGTCCAAAATAGGAATCATTTTCATAACATTTTGTATCAAAATTAGGAGCATTTGATTCATTGAGAGCATGACATCTTAATCATCAGGCATGAGTACATATGCATTCTATAGGTTACGCCCTTTAAAGGACAATATAGATCACCGATAGCAGATTTGGCGTCTCTGTATTGTCAGAGAGCAGATCGAAGATAACAGGTTTGGCGTCTCTGTATTGATAGAGAGCAGATCGAAGATAACAGATTTGGCATCTCTGTATTGATTGAGAGCAGATCGAAGATGACAGATTTGGCGTCTCTGTATTGATAGAGAGCAGATCAAAGATGACAGATTTGGCATCTCTGTATTGATAGAGAGCAGATCAGAAATGACAGATTTGGCTTCTCTGTATTGAAAGAGAGCAGATCGAAGATGACAGATTTGGCATCTCTGTATTGTCAGAGAGCAGATCGAAGGTAGCAGATTTGGCATCTCTGTATTGTCAGAGAGTAGATTGAAGATAGCGGATTTGGCATCTCTGTATTGTCAGAGAGCAGATAGAAGATAGCAGATTTGGCATCTCTGTATTGACAGAGAGCAGATCGAAGATAGCAGATCTGACATTTGTATGCTTACATCGAAGCAAATTGAAAATGACAGATTTGACATTCCTGAGTTACGGTGAAGCAAGTTTGAAGCTATCAGAATACCTTTGAGGAAGATGAGGATTAAGATTTCGAGACTTGGCCAGGCCGGGCAAATTTGGTCCTTTTATAATCTTTGCTCTATTCCTGTTACACAGTAATAAGCAAAGAGGGGCAACTGTAATAGCCCAAATTTGCCCGGGCCCATGAAATAGAATAAAACAATAAAATTAATAAAATAAATTTAAGGTCTGTCCAGTTTACAAAACGGGCCTAAAGGCCTGATGACCCAAGACACAATTAGCCTAAACTACCCGCTAGCCCATTACACCCTTAACCCAAAAATGAACGGGGCCCAAGAGGCCCAAACCATAAACTAAAGACAGAAGACCTAGGGTTTCAGAAACCCTAGGCGCCGCAAGCACCCCAACCAACGCACCTTTTCGTCTCGCGTCGTTCCAGTAACTTTCCATCAACGTCTCCAATGCCACAATCAGTGCACAAATCAACGCCAACACTCATCGCCGTGAGATCCTCGTTGATATCTGCAAAAGAAAGAAAGAACCACAACAGCAAAAGAAGCAAACTTGGGAAGAAATCAAAAGATTCTTTCCCAAAAAAATGTAACAGAGGGTTATAAAAACCCCTTTTTTTCTAATTTGTAAACATGATTTTTTGGATATACACACGATTCAGTAAAAAGAACACAGTTATATACAGATATATGCAATAAAAGACCCACGGTGAACTGAAGAAACAAAGGTGATTAGTTTTATTTTATTTTTCCTTTTCTATTTACAAATACATACGAATATCATAAATAAAATAAAAGGAAAAGTGGATGTACCGTTAGATCTACGTTAAAAAGGAGGCTTTCTAGCTTTCGGCCGCCATACATGGCGGTGTTGACGGTGGCACGTGGACGTGTGTAAGCCTTTGACGGAGGCTCGACAGAGCTCCGAAAACCCTCCCAAACCCTCTTTCAAATGGTTTCTTTGTTTTTTTAAATCAGGTTTCAAAATGATTTTAAGGTCGACATTTGGCTTTTATAGCCTTATAAAAACGGCGTCGTTTTGCTTAAAACGATAAGCTTCAAAACGGCGTCGTTTCAAAGCTCAAGATCCGCGTGTTGACCCGTGACCCGGATAGGATCCGCGTGTTTTCGTTTAAAGGGCAAATTGCCCAATCGATCCTTTCGCTTTTTTAAAATTTATAATTTCATTTTTTTATTTTTAAATTGGCCGTAACTTTTATATTTGTTTCGATTTAGTCCCAATGGCCATTAAAACCTATTATGAGGAACGACGTCGTTTTTGGGGATTAGGGCGCCTAGTGAGTCCCTCTGATTTTAAATGCACGTTTCAATTAGGCCCAAAATTTTTATTAATTAACCCTAGATTTTTTAATTAAATTCAATTCTAACCCTTTTCATATAAATTCAATTTATTTTAAATACTATATATTTTTATAAACATTAGTTATATGTAAAATAGTATATATTATTTTTCTTTATATATTATTTATATTATTATATACCATTATATATTATATTATATATTATACATTTTATATATTATTCCATATATTATTTTTATTTTATCATAAATTATGTATTATGTTATTATTCATAAACTATGTAATTTAAAATTTGTAAGTTATTAATAAATAATCTATATATCATTATTAAATATTTAGTATTTAATCTTTTAAAATTTATTATAAATTTTCGTTTCTATTCAACATATTATTATTTTATAAATATATATATTAGCTACTACATTATATAGTATAATTTTAATGAATTATCCTTTATTATTTATATATTGTTAAATTTTTATTTGTATTTAATCTTATCCTTTTTTAACTTTTGTTATATATTCCTAATTTATTTTTGTATTATTTTGTGTTTATTTAATATAATTTTAATATGATAATTGTATTTTATGAATTGCTTGTTATTCTTATTACATTTATTATTTTATATATTTGCATGGAAATTTATGTTGTTATTTTAGGTTATATTATGTAACTTGTATTGTTCTATTCATTATTCTTTATGTTGTATTTTGTATGGAATGATAATGTATGCATATTTACGTTATTTACAATTATATATGCATGAAATGTTAATGTATCTTTGTGTGATTTACGTCATTATTTATCATTTTCCATACTATATTTACATGAAATGTTAAAATATGAATCGGTAACTTAGTTTACTTAATATTGATCCTTTGTATACTTTTAAAAAATATATCTCATTTAATCTAAAAGAATTTTAAAAAGAGAGGCAATGTTTTTGGTATTTAGAAATTCGGGAAATAGTGCCCTAACATGCTGGGTTGCGATTTCCCGTATGTCTAAATGTCTAAAGTATCCTTCTAAATAGATTTTGTAAATCACGAGATGATTTCAATTTTGAAAGATTAAGAATATCGTGTCCAATCATGCTGGATGTGATGTTTGTACTCTTTTGGAGCGAAAGAACCTCAATTTTCAACAAATTATTATAGCTTTAAAAAGGGATCTTATTTCTAAATTCTTTCAAACTTTTGACATCAAGACAGAAAATTAATTTGGTACCAATTTTGGGCGTTGCAAGGGTGCTAATTCTTCCTTGCACGTAATCGACTCCCGAACCCATCTTCTCATGTTTCCTAGACCAAAATGTTTTATAAGGTGATCCAATCACACCTAAAAAGGTTGGTGGCGACTCCTGTTTTCAAAATACCTCCCCTTTTAAAAAAAGAGGTTTCGACATTATCTAGATAAATATTAAAGTTAATTTAATATCTCATATTAATATTAAATGAATAAAATACTATCTAGATAAATATTAAACTAAATTTAATATTAAATTCATTAAAACAATATTATCTTTTGAAAATTTAATTTGAAATCAAGTTACCAGGTATAGTTCCACTAGAAGTTTAATATTTCCACTGCTTTACCACCGAAGAACCGTTGCCGCTGACCATCCGTCAGTCATCGGATCACCACCGCCGCAGCTACCGTGCCTGGTGGTGCCATCGCCGACGCAACTCCTCCGACACTCTAAACCGTCATCGTTTTGCCCGAATGGGCCTAGCCAACTCAGTTGCTACCAATTCGGTTCGAGCCAATGACGACTTGAGTAGTTCGGTCTAGCCATCGGTTGGATCGTTGGCCCAATTTTATATATCGGGCTCGATTCAACTAGTTTTAGGTCTCGGTCTCGATTTTTGGTTTTTGGGTCCAATTATTGATCTCGAGTCCAATTTTCAAGTTCAATTACCCACTGGACCATTGTCTGATTTGAAATTTAATTTCCAAAAAAATTATATTTATTTTAATAAATTTGGTTAATTTAATTTTACTTGATCAAAATTAATTTTACCAAAATTCACTGAGAGTTTCCAAATTAAATTTTTAAGAAAATTCTTTAATCAAATTCTCTAGTTGAACAAACATCATGAACACTTAATTTAATTACACATCGAATAAATCAACTCAATTAAATCATTTCCAAAGTCATAGATTTTTCTTCTGATTCAAATGCAGTCTGATCAAACTTTGGTTGAGCTAGTGGAGGGACCAATCGGACATATACAATTAGGCTCGAGTAATTGCAATTATGACCAGAAGCATTATTCTGATAATTTGCAATTTACTTAATCATGGAGTCAATCCACACGAAGTATCATGATTGAAAACTCCTTATTGCATACTCTTTATAAAAGCAATTCATCCAACTGCTTTGTCTAATTACCTCGTCATGTGTGTGTTACCCTCATATGATATCCTTAATTCCTTTCAGTTAAATTCGTTCACTCAATACAATTCTATTTTATCTCAATGTCACTATTGTGTATTGTTAATGATTAATATGATCACTATCAACTAATGACTGTGATAAATTGCTCGTTCGAGAACAAGCAACCTGTGGCCAAGTTCCATATTTATCAATCTACATAATGCCAATGAGAGGATACCGTTAACTCTTTAATCGAGTTATGAATTCCATTGCTTCTAGTAAATTCATGTCATACAAAAGTCATGTACCCAACATACTAACTATTGGCTCGATCACCTTTAAAGCATAAGTCTTCACTTACATCAAAGCATATAAATTACATATGCATGGTCAGTGACTAACTCATGATTTAGATAAACCACACCATGAACATCACAAGTGAATTAATTCACAAATAGATTCAGAATTAATTCAACTTGGGTTTAGCTTAATGTATCATCCTTCCAATGAGTACATCTATGTCTCTACCCGTGGAGTCAACTGCTCCGATAACTAAGACTAGTTATCTCCCCAATTGGAATTGTAGACAACAAAATAATTCTTCTAAGTATTTGGATCAAATGCTCATTTTGATTTTTTTATGGTATTAAGAACTTATTTAGATTATCTATTAAAGTAAGTTATCTTTCTCGCAATGTAAACGTTCTTAAAATGCCACTTATCATCGGTTTAAACTTAGACAATCAATGAGCTAATATTTGTTTGTCACAATTTCACTATATATGCAGAACATGAAAGACAGAAACACAAAATATATAATAGTGAAATGTAAAATTAAATTTATTTATTTATTAATCATTCAAATACATACAAAATAGTTACATATGTTAAATATGACTCCTATTTTCAGTCAAATTTGAAAAATAGTCTTTCAGTTAAACTCTGTTTACTTGTTTCAATCAAACACTGATTAGTTTAGATTATTTTATTATTATTTAATCTATGAATTTAGCCTATAAATAGGCTCTTTTACAGCATTAGAAAATACACCCATTAGAGATTAGAACTCATAACACATTTAGAGAATTTTGTGTTTACGTTTTGTGGGTTCTTTGTTTTCAGGTTTTTGGGGTTTAGTTTTTTTATCTCCATCTTTTGTACTCTTTGTTCTTTTTTCATTATAGTAAAATTATCTTTGCCCGTGGTTTTTTATCCTCTTTGGAGGGATTTTTCTACATTAAATTTGTGTGTTCAATTTCTCAATTTATTCTACTATTTTCTTGTTCGTTACTTAATCGGGTTAAAATCCTAACAAGTGGTATCAGAGCTAGTTCAATTTTCATAGATCAGCCCGTTTAGAGATGGCAACAACAAGGTTTGAAATTGAGAAGTTCAATAGTGAGACAAATTTCAATTTGTGGCAAGTTTGAATGATGGCAATTCTAGTTCAATCAGGCTTCAAAAAGGTTGTTATCGGGAAAAAGCCTGAAAATCTAAATAAAACAGAATGGGAAGAGCTTGATGAAAAGGCTTTCTCTGCAATCCAGTTGTTCCTCGCGAATACGGTATTGCAGGAGGTATTGATGGAGAAGACCTCATCTGCCTTGTGGAAAAAGTTAGAAACTCTTTATGCGACTAAGTCTCTGGCTAACCGTTTAGTGTTGAAACAACGTCTATTCATGTTTCGCGTGAACGAATGTGAGCTTCTTAGAGATCACATCAGTCAATTTATTACTCTTTTAAATGATTTAAAGAATGTTGAGGTTCATATTGACGATGAAGATCAGGCTATGCTATTATTGTGCTCTTTACCCCCTTCATACAAGTCTTTCAGGGAGACCCTGATTTATGGCAGAGACAAACTCTCGTTCGAAGATGTGAAGGGTCATTTGTTGAGTAGAGACAAACTCGACAATGAGCTTCATTTGGATAGCAAGACAGATATGCAAGCTTCCGTTTTGGTAGCATCAAAGAAATGAGATAAAATGCGTCGCTATTGTAAAAGGTTAGGTCACGTCAAAGCAGATTGTTATAAACTGCGAAATAAAAAAGCTGCTGAGAGTAACGAGGAAGATGTAGCTGGTGCTAATTTGGCCGATGAAAATGGGGATGATTTCTTGTTAGTGTCAACAAGTGATAACACTAAGCTCACGTCCGAGTGGATCCTAGATTCAGGATGTTCTTTCCACATGTGTCCCAATAGAGAATGGTTCTCCACATACAGTTTGATTGAAGGTGGAGTTGTGCGCATGGGAAACGATTCATCTAATAAGGTAATTGGTATTGGTACTGTTAAAATTAAGATGCATGATGGGACGATTAGGACACTCTCAGATGTCAGGTATGTACCTGATTTACGAAAGAATCTCATCTCCTTAAGTATTTTAGACTTGAAAGGATGCAAAATCAATATCGAGTCAAGCGGTATTAAGGTATCTCGTGGAGCTCTCGTTTTGTTAAAAGGTAAAAGAACCGGCAATCTTTATATTCTGGAAGGTTATACAGTGACCGGTGAAATCGGACGTCCCTCGTCCGTTACGGAGTTGAAGTCAACTTGTTTGGAGCGGAGGCAACTTGGTCATAGGAGGGAAAAAGGTATTACTGTTTCGTTGAAGAGAGGTTCTCTTTTGGATGCAGGTTTTGAAAAGTTAGGGCACTGTGTTCGTGAAAATCAGACCCGGGTTAGTTTTTGATTTGGCAGTGTACAAGTTGAAGGCTAAAAGTCTTCCAGTTTCTAAGCATAAATTCGACTCAGTTAATTCCCTGCATAGTTCAAGATAGGCTCTGGCGGGCTTTGGCAAAGATGGTGTTATGGAAATATGAGTCAAGGTAGAGATTTGTTAAATATGACTCCTATTTTCAGTCAAATTTGAAAAATAGTCTTTCAGTTAAACTCTGTTTACTTGTTTCA
Organism: Gossypium arboreum; assembly: GCF_025698485.1. Lineage (NCBI taxonomy): Eukaryota > Viridiplantae > Streptophyta > Magnoliopsida > Malvales > Malvaceae > Gossypium > Gossypium arboreum. The sequence goes on from NC_069081.1 coordinate 14,074,753, forward strand.
ATCAAACACTGATTAGTTTAGATTATTTTATTATTATTTGATCTATGAATTTAGCCTATAAATAGGCTCTTTTACAGCCTTAGAAAATACACCCATTAGAGATTAGAACTCATAACACATTTAGAGAATTTTGTGTTTACGTTTTGTGGGTTCTTTGTTTTCGGGTTTTCGGGGTTTAGTTTTTTTATCTCCATCTTTTGTACTCTTCGTTCTTTTGCCATTATAGTAAAATTATCTTTGCCCGTGGTTTTTTATCCTCTTTGGAGGGGTTTTTCTACATTAAATTTGTGTGTTCAATTTCTCAATTTATTCTGCTATTTTCTTGTTCGTTACTTAATCGGGTTAAAATCCTAACAACATATTTACTACAATATGGATACAATTCCCAACAAAAGAAACATAAAATTTACCTTTATTTTTGAACGAAGCTTTGCGTTTGTAGCACTCTTTCTAATAGTGTCCTACTTTCTTACAAAAGTGACACTTATCTGCTATTCCTTCCCTTTTCACACCATTAAAGTATTAACAAGCAAGTTTTCTTCTTCTTAAACATGTTGATTTTTTCCTAAAGTCCTTTGTTAGCTCTTTGACCCACAAGGTTAATGGAATTGCTTTCTTTACTCATTAATTTTACTTCTTCCTAAACGAGCTTACTGGCCAATCCATTACCATCCTACTTATCTTTAGTGGTGTTATAGTTAATTTGAAATGACCCATAATTTGAAGGTAGTAAGTTCAATATGAACTACACTAAAAATGAGTCATCCACCATTATCCCCAGGGTTTTTAACATTGCTGCAATATTATTCATCTCGATGATACGCTCTTGCATTCCTCTTGACCCGTCATACTTCATGGTCGTGAGTTGTGTCATTATGGTACCAATTAGTGACTTGTCTGCAAAATAAAAATGTTCTTCCACAAACTAAGATATTCTTTCGCACTTTCAGTTTCTGGAATTATGGTCTTAATGTTGTTGGCAATAGTCATTTGCAAAAACATAAGGCTCAATTTGTTTGATCGTTCCTACTGTTTATGGTATAACATCTCTTTCTCACTGTTTGAGTCAATAATAGTAGTAAGTTTATCCTCTAATAGTACCAAGTCAAAATCTAAAACACCTAAATGGAACTTGAATTGTTCACTCCATTCAGAGAAGTTTAACTCATTAAATAAAGTAACAAATGAAGCTTATGAATAAAGAAATATAGCTAGAAAATAATACATAAAAGCAAAAACAATACATAAATGCTCAAATATTAAATTCAAATATGCAAACAATCTGAGTATATTCTAGTTCTCCTTTGGGCAAATACTATAATATACTATCATAAATAAATGCTAATAACCTTAATGGACAAATAAATAATTTTCATCAAATATATACAATGTCTTTGGACATTCAAGTGTATATCTAACAAAATATTAATTTGTCACTATAATGTTCACTATTCATAGAATAAATAATTCACCTTTGGACAAATTTTGAAGTTCTAAAGATTATTGAAAGTCAATTCATCCATTTATACATCATAAGCATTTATCCAACAAAAATGATGGAGGGGAGATCAATTTATAATGATCAACTTTTAATCTGATACATCCATCAAGTAACCGAATGAATGGGCAGAATTTAATTTCTATTCAAAATAAAATTGTAACATATCATTCTTCAATGGTATCGAAAACGGCAGTTTCAGAACCCCTTTTTTGATGTCCGAGCCCATAAATACTATTATTTAATATTTACAAATTAAAGTTAGTAATAAAGTGAATTATGATTTAATAATTTTATTTAATTAATAGTTAATTAAGATACAATAACTTAATCGCTAATCATTGACTAAGGTTTAAAATGGCAATTAATCGCATTTTAAAAGTGATGGACAGTTGGTGATTTGTCTTCGGAGAAAAATATGTTAAAATTTTAATTAAATTATTATTATATTGTTAAAAACATAAAACCAAGCTATCATCTTTCATCATTTCTTTCTCCACCCTTTGAAAACAAGAAAAAGAAACAAAATAAGCCATTTTTAAGCTCTTATCATTCTATCAAGCTTTCACCCATGGTGAGTAAATTTTTTACTCTTATTTTGCTGTCATTTCGTTCTTGTTTTGTTTCCATTTCATTATTATATTGCTACTATTTTGTTGCTATTACTTGGATATTATATAATTCTTTTATTGCTAATTTTATTACTATTTTAGAGATATTTGTTTGTGAAGTTACAATTACTTAGTGTTATTTAAATATAAATATTTTTTTAATGTATTTCTAATTTATTGGGAAACACTTATTTTATTAATACAGACGGGACAAGTCGAGCTTAAGTTTAACATTTTTAATTTAGGTCAAGCTTAAACAGAATTTTAAACTCATTTTTCAGGCCAGGCTCGAGCCTAGAAAACAAATCTATAATTTTATATCAATTTGGCCTAACTCGTAATCAAATCTACTCATAATGTTTCTTGGAATTCTCCTCTATTTTTTTTTTTAACTTGATTGTGTACATTTTTATTTGATGTCTTCTGGCAATAACTTCCAAAGAGCTTAGGACCGAGTATATTGGGAAGACCTATTGGCATGGGATTAGATTCTTGTTGATGTTTGCCTTTTTGTTATCTCTTTTTTATTTCCTTAATAATAATGTTTAGCTTCAAAATTTTAATTTATATTTTAAAAATACAATAAGTTAATTGTAAGATGGTTATATTTTAAAAATTAGATAAAAAGATTTTTTTCAGTCCCTTTCAATTTTGAAATTGATTAAATTGGTCCATCTCAAAAGAATCAGAGTAATTTAATCTTTATCAATTTTGAAAGTGAATAATTAAAGTCAATTAATTATGACGTGAATGTCTTACACCAATTGTACAGAATTTTGATTGGTATAATAACAAATTTAGCCATCGATGTTTACATATTTTGTAAATTTGGCCTTTATTCTAAAAAAAACATAATCTAACCTAAATTTTTACACATTTACACAAATATTGCGAGCTAAATTTGTTAAATCAAGACTAAATTAATAGAATGTGTAAACTTTGAGTGCTAAATTTGTTATTATATCAATCAAAATTATGTACAATTGATGAAAAACAAATAATAGATTATGGGTTGGTGTTGTAGCACCCCAAACCCGGCCCAGAAGTTATGGCCGGATCCGGCATGCCACCTCAAAAACGTTAAAAAAAAAATTTCCATTCTAAGTCTAGAAAATCGTACTTGATGTTCAAAAGATTAATTCATTAAGGGTTAAAGTGAATGGAAGCTGTGCACTAGGTAGGAAACCGGAAAAGAGGTGGTGAGTCTATCGGACTGCTTAAGTACCAAGCTCCCTTCGGATCCAATCCTAGACATGCATACCGCCATTGCCACACCTTAACGTCATGGATATTTCTAGGAAACCGATTTGATTAAGTCATTTTTAGGAAAAGTGATTAATTTTGGAAAATACTTTCATTGCGGAAGCTTTGCTTGTTGTCGTGTTATTTTGAAATCAACTGTTGTTTTTGAAAACGCGCCCTAAAGCTATCCAATTTCAACAATTAAAATAAGTATTACCTATCTTAGTAATACATATTAAAAACCATCAAAAATAAATAAGCGGCCTTATTACATTTAAAAGCCCAAAACCTTAAACTAATTAAAAGGATGTCCAGTTCACCGAAGAAAATCAAACTTTCGAGCGGGTGGCCACTCGAATTCCCTCATGACTCCAAGCCCACTATGGTTAGGGATTACTGCGTGGATGAAAATAAAAGGGATGAGTTTGGGAAACTCGATGTGTAAATTAACCCAACCATAGCCTATATCACTTAAACCACGAAATAGAATAAGTTGGCCTTAGCCCTGCAATGAATCTGAATAAAGCCCATAGGCCCATAATGAACGAGCAGATATTACATGTTTATGCAGAAACCCAACCATATCCAACCGTATACACCCCAATACCAACCTTACACCGTGTGGGGAGACAACTCGACCCACCCAACCGCTACACACCACAGAATTTGCAGCATGGCTGCCAGAACAAATAATGTGACAGAGTCACCAGATACAGATAATCGTGGCAGAGCCACCAGAACAGATATATGTGGCAGAGCCACCAAATTAGATATTTGTGGCAGAGCCACCAGATCAGATATTTGTGGCATAGCCACCAGAACGCTTCCTCCATAATATAACCCATGTCCCCATGCAACAGATATATAATCATGGCATACATCATACAGAATCAGATCGTCATGCTTTTTAGTCAAAATTAACCCTAGGGGTATAACGGTAATTTTGCACCTAGGGGTATAACGGTAATTTTGCACTTAGGGGTATAACAGTAATTTTCCATACATAGGGGTATTATAGTAATTTAGCTACTTTTAGGGTTTTCATGCATATCCTAACTATTTACGTACTATCGAATACTTTCGCAAGATACTTATTGAATTGGGCCCGTTGGCCCATGAACCCGATCTTTGGCCCATTAAGCCCAAATTATCAAAATGTACGAAATCGCGCGTACTGCAGTTTATTACTTTAGATTACCAAATATACAATCCAACTATCTTACGAGCATTCGCTTTTCAAAATTCCCAAAATACCGACTTTTCGGCATTTCGCTTTTCGCTTTTGCCAATCTAGTCTATGAGAGGGTGTTAGTTACACACATTTTATGACGATATCTTGACGAGATCCACACAAGCGCCTACAATTGGATTACTAACACGTTAATCTAACTATTCAAATACAAACTACGATTAACCCCTTACAATATTCGCCAACCACACCTACAGATCATAGTAAGCTTATAAGAAATCAATAAGCAACTCATTAACAAATTTTTGTCAATGTTTACCACATAATCATAATTTCACTGCAAGCTGTCTTCCTGAGCAACAGTCACTAAATTATTTATAACTGGAGCTACGAAACTCCAAATCAAGTTCCATTAATTTTCCCTGAAAATAGACTCATATATCTTTTATCCATAAAATTTTCAGAATTTTTGGTATGGCAAATCAATACCAGATTTTTCTTAAAGTTTCCCATGTTTCACTGTTTGACTAATCTGACCACTCTTCATTATGAATCAAATTTCTCATTGTACAGAATTCAAAATATGTTCTCGTTTATTTCATTTGAAACTAGACTCAACAAGCTTTAATTACATAATTTATTCACCTTCTAACTCATCTCCCAAAATTTATGGTGATTTTCCAAAGTCATGTTACTGCTGCTGTCCCAAGCAAATTTATTACCAAATCACTCTTTCACACATACCTTGCATGCATGTTATTTAAACATGTATATCACCAATCAATCATCACATATCTATGATTTTACTTAAGTATAATCTCCATTTCATCATTTTAAAGCACAACATGTTAGCCGATTTTTCCCTTTAACATCTAAGGCACATGCATGCTCATTTGTTTGGCTCAACTTCACCTATCTTCCATTTTTCATCAAAAGAACATGAAACAACAACCATTTCCTTCATTTTAATTCATGACTAAATGCTCACAACACAACTAAAAATCAAAATATACTTCAAGAGTTAAGGTAGAATCAAGAAGAACTCATGAACCTCAAAATAGAAGTAAGGTACCAAGAACTTACCTTCAATTTTTCTCCTCCTAATGACCGAATACTCAAGAGCTTTCTCCTCTCCTTTCTCTTCTCTAATTTTCAGCTATGATGAACAAAGATGGACAAAACTTTGTTCTTTTCACCCCTTTTTCTTTTAATAAAACTTCATATTTCATCCATTTAATTCTTTAATACAAAAGACATGATATTCTTATCATGAAACATTTACCTAACCCATTATCATGAAACATTTACCTAACCTATTATCATTGAACATTTACCTAACCTATTATCAATTTGTATCAATTTGTACCATAAATTATGGATATCAAGTGTACATTTTGTCTACAACAACATGATGGCTGGCCACTTCATGTAAAATGGGAGGTTTGTCATACAAATCCTCCTATTTTGCACTCCTATTTATTTGGCCACTTCAATTTAGCCTATAGCATTTTCAAACATTTTCACATAGGTCCTATTTCATAATTTCACTCTCTTTTTCTTATGGAACAAAAATTAACTAAAATTACCGGGTTCTATCTTAAGCTTGGGCTTTCTAGAGGCCCACTAACATAATTAAACCTATGCCAACATTCACAGAATTTCCGAAAATTGGGACGTTACAGGTGTTGACTTATCGTTGACGACTGAGCATTGACCTACCAAGTGGCATTATTAGAATACACCACGTGTTCTTTTTTATTTTTACTTTTAATCTTATATATTATATTGAATAAAAATGTAAAAATTTCATATATAATATATTAAAATTTTTTAAAAGAAGTTTAATGTTTTTATATAGTTACAAATTTTAAGAAATCAAAATAAAATATAAAAGTTGAAAATTTTATAAAAATTAAAAATATATATTTAAGTTTCAAGTAATTACAAAAAACCCTTGAAATTTAAATACTTTTCTAGAATTTTATATAAAAATATTTTTATTTTAAGTATTTTTGTAATAACATTATTAATTTCAACTAATTTCTTTTCAATTACCATATTTTTTGTAAATTTTATTTTTATAAACTTTTATAATTTACATAATTTCTTTCTAAATGCTATATATATTTCTGAATTTTTATATATTTATTTTCATTTTTCATATTTTTAATGTGTATATACGTTTAATAAAAGAAAATATTTATTTTTTACAATAAAGATGTCACATGGTATTTTGTGATTGACTATTAGAATTTTTTAATATCTATAAAAATAAACTCAAAATATAACAGAAACATATTTTAAGTACCAAATTAAGAAGTGATTATCGTATATATTATATATAAAAATGGATTACAAACTTTATTGGAATTTGGTTTCCTTCAATTTGGCCCAAGTCTTCCTATTTGATTGAAGGGCACAAATTACCCTTTCATTCTGGTCCATTAATCACAGAATATAAAAGAGTTGAATGACATTTCCAAAGCAATATGTCTTTTAACAATCTCAGTTCTGTTAATATCATTATCCCACATTTTCAACAATTTTATTCTTGAAAAACATTATAATTAATTTTAAATATTGTACCAAAAAAATTATTTCCAATAGTAAGATAGGCACCCTCAAATTTTCTACAATTGATTTTAGTGAGAATTTCGTGACATTTGAGTGCTTTATAGTAAAAAAATTTAAAGGACACCCTTAACTAATTAATGGTGGTAAAACTTTGGATGAATTTCGAATAAATCTACTTGAATTTGTAATTTTGTAATTTTTTTCCTTTGAATGTGAATGTAAATTAGTGTGAAATAATTATTTTTCTTTTGGATAGTGAATATGAAACAATTATGATAATTACTTATCTCATTGTCTAACTCCTAAAATTATCATTTTATCTTTGTATATGTAAAGTATTAGAAAAGTAAAATTGTAATAACATAATATAAAAAAAATCATATATTTTAAGTTTTAATATTTTTGAAGATTTATGTTTAAAAATTTATTTGATTTTAAAAACACTAAAAATTAAATTGAAACAAAACAAGTGACATGGGATGAACATTCATGGAATTAATAATGATTTTCAACATTATGCGTCTATAGTGGAGTGGAGCAAGTGGTGAAGTAACCCTAGCCAACTTAGGAACAACGGTAGATTTAATAATAGGCATAATTGCAAAAAAAAATAAAAAAAACCCTCAACATTTGGAGGCTTTTGGTTTTAAATCCTTGATTTTTTTTATTTATTTGCACCCTCAACATTATGATTTTTTCAAAAATCAGTCCAATTTTAACCATGAGTTGATAGTCAATAAGTCTATGTGGTGTGCCACATAAGCACAATGACATCATCTAAAAAATTGTTGAACAGTTTTTTTTTTTTTCATTTTGTTTCCTTCTTTCTTCTTCTCTCTTTCTCTCCTCCTTGTTACATTAAAAACACACACAACATCATTTTCATGCCCACACCTGCATTTCACTCTCTCAAATACCCATTTCAGTTGAATATATTTGTTTATTACTTTCTAAATGAATATATTTTGCTCTCAAATATTTCTGGGTTTTGAATTGTTCTCTGTTCAATTGTTTCTTCCATTTTGCTTGACGATGGTTTGCTTGGTTTCTTGTACAGTAAGGCACTTGCAGCGATACGATGACCTTGGCTACCACCAAGTCGTGAGGTGAGTCCTCTTTTCCTGCTTTGAAATATCTGAAAAGTTGGAATATTTGGGTTTTTTTAAAGAAATGATATTTTGATTCTTAAATGAAGTTCATAAAATGGGTGTTCTTTATTTATGCGAAAACTCTTCCTTTTATGGTCTTTTGACTTGTTTTTCCTACGTTAATGTTGTTGGATTTTTGTTGATTTTGCCCGAGATTTAACTTGTCAATTATATTTCCATAATAGGCTATTACCTTTCTATAGAAATCTTGATTTTTTTTTTATCTTAATGAACAAAGCAAATTGTGAAACTCAACTAACTGTGATTAAAAATGATAATCTTTAGATTGAAGGATTTAAGAAAAAATTAGCAGTTAATGATGAAATTTGAGTAATTAATTTTTCCATTTATTTAGAATCATATTTTTCCTTTCCCTTGAAGAAAACTTAAATGTCTTAGTTTTTAATAACTTACAGTTTTCAATAACTTACTGGTTTAGTGAGGAAATGAACTTTTGATCTTAAGAAATCTCAAATTTTCAGATGAAAAATGTTCCAACCAATGTTGCCAATAGAGACTGGGAATGTAAGTGAGGGAAGTGAAGCAAAGATAGGTGTTTGTAAAGGGAGAAAATCTGAGAAAATCTGGGAAATCAGTTAGGTGAAGAGCGAAAGAGAGAAGAAAGAACAAAAATTTTTAAAAAAAATTATTTTGATGATATCATCATGCTTATGTGCACACCACATAGACTATTACGATTAACTTACCATTTGCCTGAAGGTTAACTCACATTTACTGTTAAAATTAGACTAATTTCAGAAAAAATCATAACATTGAGAGTGTTAATAAAAAAAGGTCAAGGGAACAAAATCAAAAGTCCCCAAATGTTCAGGGGTTTTTTGTAATTATGCCTTAATAACATTTACCCCGCCACACTCCATGCCATCCCTATCCTTAACAGCATGTCAAGGCATAGATCAGCAGCTATCCTCAGAAAGCCTAAGTTAAAATAGGCATCTTCAAGCAAAGCATCATGCAATAAGCCAATAACACCACTAATGAAGTCTTCCTGAAATTACTTGTATTATGAATAGCAGTCAAAGTAATTGGAAAAAATGAAGATCCTTTATTTGAAAGATGAGCACTAAATATCAATGACCTATCACTTAACACAGCTGTATGCAACTTCTATAAGACGGCAAGATTAGGTTTACAACTGTTGGATCACTAGCAAGTGAATCATATATAGACCATAATCTAAATTTATATTCAAACCATTAATAGATGACCCTGATATCTATGTTGGACAACACCAAACCCAACTGAACACCCACCATACCACTATTAAACATCATTATCACACTTGGCTCCCTCTCTGAGCGTCAAGAGCACATTTTACCAACGCATATGACAACCAATACCAAGATAACATCCAAAACCCAGCTGGAACATAATAAGATGGCCCATATACCACTTTCTACAGACAACCTGGCAAGGAAAGTAAAAGAAATATTACTTGCATCCTGGTTGCAGTTGTCTTATAACTAGTCAATCACAATATGCTCCATGGTAACATTTCTAGTAGGTTCCAACTCTTACAATCTAATCATAATGGCCATATGATATATTGCTACAAATCAGGCATCTATATAAAACCAAGGGCATGGGAAATTCATGCCTGGACTCCTTTCACAAGAAAAGCTAGACCAAAGCGACATCAAGAATTCAAAACTTATTCATCCATAGTTCCAATAACAAGAAGCATGGTGCAGCAGTATACCATTCATGAAACTAAAATCCTGACCAATCATGACCATACCTCCTAAACTTCTAAAGAAAGACAGCACTTCAATTTCCAATAATGATATTTTCTTTTTGAGAACTATGGAGAGAGCTTAATGTCAAAAGCTAAGACAGGATATCAGAAAAGCAATCTCAACCAATTGCCATTATGCAACAATAATTATTTAGTGCATTAAACCAAGTAGTAGAATTAAGAAACTAACATGAAATATTAATACTCAATTCCCAGATACAACCAAACTTAGACAATTAACTTCCTCCAAAGCATATATGATCAGTGCAGACTAGAGAAGGATTCGAAAGAAAAAAAACGCATCACTCATGAGAACATAGAAAACATTGATTCACACTTGAGAATAGATGCTGCTCGATTGAGAAATAATCCATGTCACTTCCAACAATTGAAAATAACCAAAACAAGGACAAAAAACCTAAATTCTTATCCGAACCAGCTCATCTATGTATCAAAACTGGAAATATTCTCCCTGTAGAAGAAAAATAAAAGAGCTGGATAACCCAAAACATACTTACGTATAACCTCTAAGAATCATAGGAACCCAAAACATAGAAAAAGAGAAATATTTACTATTACTCTTTTTTTTTCCAACATTCCAATTTAAGCTGAAGCCTTCAAGTTAGGGCACTCCCTCGCAAAATGCCCTGCCTCGCCACATTTATAACATTCTGATCCTTTGTTATTGCTACAATCCCTCGCCAAATGCCCAAACCCTCCACAATTAAAGCAGCCTCTGCCTCCACCGCCACCGCCACTGTTTCTATTGCACTCTCTGGCAAAATGCCCAAATTTCCCACAGTTGTAGCACTTCCCAGCCCCACCACCAGCAGATCCGCCGGCATCTCTCCTACACTCTCTTGCAAAATGCCCCGCCTCACCGCAATTATAACAAGAACCGCCACCACCACTGTTGTAAGCGGAGTTGTTATAGTTATCATTGTTTTCGAAAGAGCTAACGTTGTTACTGCAATCCCTGGCGAGATGATTCAGATCCCCGCAGTTATAGCAACCGCCGCTTCCGTTCCTCCGATCGTTTCCAGCCCTCCAACCGCCGCCGCCAGTGCGACGGTCCTTCTTACTGATTTGAGAGCCACCGATTGCGGTGACATCAACAGCCTGGGTCTTGCCTCCGTTGCCTTGGGAAACAGTGAACTCGACAGATTCACCCTCAGCGAGGCTACGATAGCCTTCGGATTTGATGGAAGATTGATGAACGAAGAGATCTTCGCCACCATCGTCGGGATGAATAAAGCCGAAACCCTTTTGGTCATCGAACCAAAGGACCTTGCCGGTGGATCTTGATTGCTGTTGTTCCTGCTGTTGCTCAGCCATGGAAGGTAGTGGTGATAGTGATGGGAAAGAAAGTTAGATGATTAGATTTAGGGTTTTGATTGAGAAAATAGGAGAAGAGAGGAATTTATAGGGGAAGATTAGATGATGAATCCGTAGGCGCAAAGGCAAAGGCTACTCTAATTGTGGGGGCACCACCGACTTTTTACTCCTCAACTACTAAGGTTTAGAGTTGTAGGTCATCATCATCTTATTCCTTTCCTTTGTTTAAATTATTTCAATTTATAGTTTTGATCCCTCTATTATACTTAAATTTAATATTTAGTTATTATCCTTTAATTTATTTCTAATTCCAACTCTTAAAAAAAAACACTCAATCAATATATCATTATTAACCATGAAAAAGGCACATGTCAATCAACTTCTTATATTGGTTTTTAGGAATTAAATATTGCTTTTACACTAGTTTTTAAAAATCAAAATTGCATTATTTTTAGTACATCCTTAGCCATTTTAAACAGAGATTATTTTATTTTGATTACTTAAATAAAATTTATTAATTTAATCATCAAATTCACTACACCTTTAAATATTAACAGAATGCTTTTCACGGTGACTTTTCACATATTTTCCTTTTTCTTTTTATTTCTTTTTTACTTTTTCTTTCCTTAATTCTTTCTTCATTTTTTTTTTATTCTTTTTCCTCATCCTCTTCCTTACCTGACCTAGCCACCACCCAATTCTTTCCACCATCATCATCAGTCTCCTCCGACCCTTTCAACTCTTTCCAAACCCTAACCTAAACCAAATCTACAATATTTCAAACTCAAATCTCTAATAACCCACAACAAAGGCAAAGCCTAGAATATTTTTTTGGGAGGTGGAATTTAAATTATAAAATGTATAGGAGCTAAAATACAATTTTATTGGTGTATTAATTTATAATTTTGTTATTTTTAATATGGACCAAATCAAAAAATTATTTTTGGAGGGCCAATATGTAATTTTATCATATTTTAACTTAAAATTATAAATTTTAGAAGGCTTAACGGAAAATTTTCCTTCTGAAAGGGCAAAAGCCTCTGCCAACCCCCTTTTGGGATCTAGTATCCTTAGTATAGTGATATCATCAAGTGCACTTGTAGTTTTTAGAATAGATTGGTTTAAATAAAAATTTCATTATTCACATCAATATCTTTTAGGTCAAATTCTTCTATTAGACCCTGTATTTTTTTGTTAATTGTGAATTTAGTACTTATACTTTAATTTGATCAATTTTTGTCCTTGGACTTTTCAAATTTTAGTTCCAACCCAATGGTAACAATTAAATATGTTTGGTTAAATTATGTCATTATTCATGTAATATGCGTAAAGTTATAGATGTAGTCTCGCTCGCTAATTAGATGATTCTTAGTGGCTATTTTTTTGAATTTTAAAATTTAATTCTTAATGCAAACGAAAGTCGTTAAATCTATTAACTAGTTTTTTGTGAGCAATATGGGAAAATAACAAACAGACATAACATTACACATGTGATAATATATTTGACACATCAAATTTTAAAAATAACATAACTTAACTTAATGAATGTAATAGTTATCATCTGGTTAGGACTAAAATTTTCAAATTCTAAAAGTACAGGGACTAAAAATGACCAAATTAAAGTACAAATACTAAATTCACAACTTATGCAAGGTATAGGGTTTAATAGCAAAATTTGACCTATCTTTTATAAATGTCCTCAATAGTTTTTTGCACACAAAGCAAAATATAAGCAAATATCAGTTCATTGTTTATCTAACGTTTAACTAATTTTAAGTTGCATTGTGTGGTTGAATCATAATGCAGAAAAGACATATTATATTAGTAGATAATCTAAATGGTCCATAGTCTAGTAGAAATTGAGCAAGTTGATTAAGATACTATTATGTCATCTGCCATGTCCAATTAGGGACATACTTTATCTTAAGTATCAGAGTGGATAACTCTCAGAAGATAGAGATATAGATATGATTATGTACATTGATAGTACATCGAACAAGACCTATGTAGAATCAATCCTAAATTTGTTAATGGATTTAATCACTTGTGATAGTCATAGTGTGGCTTACCTTAATCTTGAGTTATAAGTAATAGGCCATGTGTGTGTGACTCGTAGACTTTGATGTATTAAAAGCTTGAGTTTAATTGGTAATAGAGTCGAAATCTGGCATGTTGGGTATACGAATTCTACATAACATAACTTTACTTAAAACAGTGGAATTTATAGCCCAATAAAAGGTAAATGATATACTATTATAGACATTACATGATAGATAAAAAAACTAATGTGACCACTGCTTATTTCTCTAAGACAAATGATTTGGTTACTATTTGTTAGTAATTGGATTTTTCATGAAAAAATATGTAATGGTTACCATGATATAAGATAAGATCATGTTACGTGAATGGATTTAACCCGAAAAGATTAAGAATATCCTATGATGGTAACACACATAGGACAAAGTCATTAGGCAAGCACATGAAAAGTTACTTTTTTTATGGTATATAATAAGGGATAACTCAATCATGGTACTTTATTGGAATGATTCAATGACTAAAAATGTCGTAATTAATAAACGAAGAGTCGAAAGTTAATTACAAATTATATTAGCCTTAATTATATATGTCTAATCAGTCCCTCCATTAACTCGGTGCTACTCTGAATGGTTTGAAATTGAACTAACAGGATCAATAAAAACAAGAAATTAAAGAAATAGACTGCATATATCACTATCTGTGTAATAGCCCAATTTCGGTGACATCGGAACAATGGTCTCGAGACCACAAATTTGAGCCAAAAATAAAATTTATTTTTATTTTATTATATGGTCCGTATTATGATATACATGTCATGTGAAAATTTTGATAAGAAAATTTTACCTATTATGTGCTTAATTACGAGAAGGACCAAATCGCATAAAATGCAAAAGTTGAATTCTACTAGCTATAAGGATTAAATAGTTATGGAATTCAAAAATTGAGGTACTTATATGATAATTAGGCCATTAAATAAAAAAATGTAGATATTTTGGTATGACTCATCCATGGAAAAATAAAAAAAAGGCTAAGGACTAAATTGGAAAGATGAAAAGTTATTAAATGACAATTTAATTAAATGAAAAAAAAAACAATTTCATATCATCTTCCCCAAATATTTCCATGGAAACCCTAGAAGAGAGAAAGAAGACTTATGAAACTTATTTGGGTAAGTAATCAAGCCCCATTTTTAGTAATTTTTATATTTTTGAAATTGGGATAGTCTAATCTATCTATTTGGGGGATCAATTTGAGAATTTATCAAAGTATGGAAAATGGGTCATGGATGTATATGCTGAAAATTAGAAATTTATGGTAGAAAATGAAAGATTGTTGATAGATAAACAACTTTTATAAAGTGATTTTTTAAGAAAATGATTTAGGGGCTAAAATGAAAAGTTTTGAAATTGAAGAAAAATGCTGAATTTTTTTGAATACATGTGCTATAGATTTTGTAATGGATTTTGGTTAGGCTTGGAATATGGAGTAAATTGTACAAATTTTATTTTCCGAGCCTAGGTACAAAATGAGAATTTATGGAAAAGTTAGGGGCAAAATGATAATTTTGCCTAGGACATAAATTAAGTCCAAATGTATATGAGATGTGTGAATTTGATGTTAAATTTACTTGTATAGATCCGGATAGACCAAATTTGGAGCTAGAACAAGGAAAATGTCGGATTAGTATATGTTTGTACACGAACCTTTGTCGAGGCAAGTTCGTGTAACTAAATCGTGTTTATTTACATGCCTGCATTGATTGTGTTTATGTAAATTGTATAAATGTCATAAATATGTTAAATGATTACATATCAGATCAAGCCCGATAAATAAAAATATTTAAATTAAATAATAATGTAACACCCCGTACCCGAGACCGTTACCGGAGTCGAACACGAGGTGCTAACCGACTAATTCATTTACTCTCGCAGTCCAATTAAAAATTTTTCCAGACGACTGGCTAACTGCGTCACTGTCACCTTAAAAATCATAACTTGAGTTCCACAACTCGAAAATCAGATTCGTAATTTTTCCCTGAAACTAGACTCATGTGTCCATCTACATATTTTTTTTTAGAATTTTTGGTCGGACCAATTAGTACAGTTTATTAGTTAAAGTCTCCCCTATTCCAGGGTTCGACTACACTGACCTTCATGCATTACAAATGGGATATCTCCATGTACAGGGCTTAAATACTGATGCCGTTTGTTTCTATAGAAACTAGACTCAAAGAGGAATCTATACATATATGGCATGACTCCTAATTATCTCTGGTTAATTTACAATGAATTTCCAAAGTCGGAACAGGGATTCCAGAAACCGTTCTGGCCCTGTTTCACAAAAACCTAAATATCTCTTAACATACAACTCATATGACCGTTTCGTTTCTTCCATATGAAATTAGATTCATCAAGGCTCATTTACATAATTTATTCACTATTTAATTCCATCTCTACTATTTTTAGTGATTTTCACATCCACATCACTGCTGCTGCCAGCATCTATTTTAGGGTAGACTTTATCTAACACATAATTTCTATGACTCAACTAACCTTCTTGCATATATAGTCCAAAATATAATCAAGATGAACCATTCTAATGGCTGATCGTTGCTAAACATTTCCATGCCTCTTAATGAGCATATACATATCGAATGATTATAACATTATGCTCAAAACATTTATAAGCCATTTTCGCATGGCTATCTAAAATTATACAAATCCAAAGGGTCCATGACCCACAACAAAAGGGTAGTCCTATACATTGACCAAAATATCCTCTCACTACTAGTCTATTCCATACATGCCATAAGATATTCCAAAACGTAGCAGTACCAAACGATGGGTAGTGATAGTGTGACTAGTTCTTGACGATCCCCGAGCCCTGTAGCTTCCAATGAGATCTATAAAACAGAGGAAACAAAGTAAGCAGAGTAAGCATTACAATGCTTAGTAAGTTTTAAGCAGTGTCAACAGATAACAACCAAATCATAACATAGTTGTTCGTATTTTTATTTCACTCTTCCTTCGGGCATACTATCCCCTTTCCGAATATGCACATCTCATCATATACAATAGGCGATAAACTCTCACATAAAAGTGAGCTCATGTGACATAGATATATCGTATGATTTCACATAACCTCTCACACTAAAACGATGTCACATAATCATAGGAATAGTCCCATAGATTGCTCTCGTGTGCATCATATATAAACTTGGAGTACATACTGTTTAACCTTTCGCATTGCGTATATTTATAAGCAATTCTTATTACGAAGTCTTACCGGACATAATCTCCACACGTAGTCATCGGGTCTTACCGGACATAATCTCCACACGTAGTCATCGGGTCTCACCGGAACATATTTCAAGTTTCATGTACATTTAGTCACATGTTACAACATTCACATTAGCCATTCGGCTTTACCACACATACATATCACACATATATTTCACATTAGCCATTCGGCTTTACCACATATACATATCACACATATATTTCACATTAGCCCTTCGGCTTTACCACATATACATATCACACATATATTTCACATTAGCCATTTGGCTTTACCACATATACATATCACACATATGTTTCATATTCATCACATCGGCCATTAGGCCTTATCACATATATAGGCTTTACCACATATACATATCACACATATGTTTCACTTTAGCCATTCGGCTTTACCACATATACATATCACACATATGTTTCACATTCATCACATCGGCCATTAGGCCTTATCACATATATATACACCTTCACATTCATCACATCGGCCATTAGGCCTTATCACATATATACTCTTTCACATTCATCACATTGGCCATTAGGCCTTATCACATGTATATACACTTTCCCATTCATCACATTGGCCATTAGGCCTTATCACATATATATACACTTTCACATTCATCACATTGGCCATTAGGCCTTATCACATATATATATACACTTTCACATTCATCACATTGGCCATTAGGCCGTATCACATATATACATCTCATACATATTTCATATTTTTCTTGTACATCAATTTCAGCAATAGCTCATAAGCAACTCAAATAATTTCATCAAAATTTACAACAAAATCACCTATTCACTACAAGCAGTTTTCTTTTCCTGAGCAACAGTCACTAAATTGTTTATAACTGGAGCTACAAAACTCAAAATCAATTGCCGTTAATTTTCCCCAAATTTAGACTCATGTATCTTTCATCCATAAAATTTTCAGAATTTTAGGTTTGGCCAATCAATACCAGATTTTTCTTAAAGTTTCCCCTATTTCACTGTTTGACCAATCTGACCACTCTTCACTACGAATCAAATTTTTCATTGTACAGAATTCATAATGTGTTTTATTTGATTCCATTTGAAACTAGACTCATTAAGGAGTCTAAGCATATAAATCTTATCTCATAACCATTTTTGTGCAAATTATGATGATTTTCCAAAAACAGAACAGGGGATTTCGGAGTCATTCCGACACTGTCCCGCACAACTTTAAATATCTCTTTATAGGAAATTCCTTTGCTTCCACGGTCTCTTTTATAAGAAACTAGACCAACTAAGCTTTGATTACATGTTTTATTCAGCCTATAATTCCACACCAACAATTTATAGTGATTTTCTAAAATCACATTACTGCTGCTGTCCAAGCAATTTATTACAATTTGCTCTTAACTTTCCAAGTCCAAACACTTATGAACTTACTATTTGGGCTTAAGACATATCATGGCCACATCATATCTTATCAAATCAACTCATTATGTCCTATTATGATTGAATTTACTCAACGATTAATCGCTTAAAACTTACCTCGGATGTGGTCGAACGATTTCGGCAGCTATTCGATCACTTCTTCCCTTCCCTTATCCAACTTGATCCTCTAGGCTCTTGAGCTTAATTAAACAAACAAATTGACTTAATCATTTGAGCATCGAAAAGAGGAATACAAGGCACTTAGCCCATATTTATACATTAGACATTAAAGTCACATACATGTGAAATCATGCATCAACTCAACATATTAACTCACATCCCTTTTAGTCGATTTTCCTAACCAAGATAAAGGCATCAATATGCTTGCCTCTAACCAAAGCATGCAACACTAATCTTCTCATGTGGCCGAGTATGCATGTATATGTTAAGGCCAATTATGCTCAATACTTCCTACAAGTATGGTTACTCAGATTGATTATATCTCGTTTCATTTCAAATTCAAAACTCGGCTAATACGCATTTATACACTAGAAAGCAAATACTAACATTTTGCATTTCATCTTACTACCATGGCGAATGCTCCTTCCACACCATTTACCTTCACAAAGCATAAATTTCATCATCCAAATTACAAGCTTACAACCTCATGAAGTTTAACCTCATAGTATCTATCAAACTCTCACTCATTAGCTTCTATCATAATCTCCAACAACACCAAATAAACATATACTTCGTGGGTCTATGGTAGAACCAAGAAAGGAACTCATAGATATTAAGATGTAAGCAACTACCATTATTTTGGTCATGATTAAACAAAGAACTCAATGTCTTACTCAAAAATACTAAAAAGAAAGTCCAAGAGCCATCAATCCACCATCACATATATCATTAGCAAGCTTCATATTTAACATGCAATGGCATTAACACAAAATCCACCTTGGCCAAATACCATCCCCATGATATAACAAAGGTTTGAACCATGGGCTAACAAGAGCATCAAGCTATCCACTAAACACCATGCATGAATCTCATGGCACAACCTCAAACATACCTTAATCTTGATGCAAGTATAGCCAAACCTCTTCCTAATCCTCTTCCAAACCAAGCATGAAGCAAAATTCCTCCCTTCCCCTCTAGTATTTTCGGTCAAGAGATAATGAAAAATGGATGAACAAATTTTTTTTTCTTTTCTCTTCCTCAATGCACAGCAATGGGGGGGTTCACTCACATACATTTTTTTTTTCTTTCTTTATTACCCATACTAATTTGTTTATTGTTTCTCCCTAATGCACCAACAAAACATGTTTCATGACATGTTTAGCCCATACTCCCTTGTCATGGCCGGCCACCTCCTATAAAAAGAGGGATATTTGACATGCAAGGCCATTGTTTTGCATGCATGCTTTAATTAGTCATCACACATTTCCCCACCATACTTTCAAAGTTTTCTACTAGGTCCTTTCTAGTGAAATTCACATTTATAACTCTAAGTCAAACATCAAAAATGTCACACACGAATTAACACATATCATAAGCATCAAAATGAGCATTAAATTATTTTTATGCCTCGTTTTTGTGGTCCCGAAACCACATTCCGACTAGGGTCAATTTTGGGCTGTCACAAATAATACCCGATAAATGATAAAGGATAAACGATGAAAATGTTACTTATATGCTTGAAATGAATGCGGAATGTGTTTATTTGAATTACATGAATGTTGTGGATGTATGAAATAACCACATGCGCGATAATGCTTGAGAAAAATGTTTAAATCCCGGTTGAATAAAATGGAAAATCGATGGATATGTGATTTCCCGAAATGAATGAGGTCCTGCATTTGTTGCTAACGGAATTTAGCTCAGACGAATAATCCTATTGACCTCATTACAGAAGAGGATTTAGCCCGAACGGGTAATCCAGATCAAGCTCCTTAGAGCATATGACATAAAAAGATTTAGCCTGGACTGATAATCCTGTATGACTCGAGAGTGTACTCTCTGATATAGTACCTTATGGGTACCATTGGACATGAATTGAAGAATCCTAATTCGTACACCTCGAATGTATTACTTGCGTATCTATTAATATTCCGAATAAATTCAACGGGAGACAATTCCAGACATGAGAAGATATGAATGATAAAATGAGTTATTACACGTATATATCTGAAATACAAGAAAATAATGATACTTGACAAATGATATATGAAAACATGAGATGATGATATTTGTACATAGACTTTATTTGATGAATATATGTTCATTCTTGATTATAGACTTGTACACCTTGAGTGTGTTAATAGTGACCTTGATATTCCGAATAATATGAGTAAAGTTCTGATACAAAATTATCTGAACTCAAAATGAACTATTATGAAATTATACTTGTAATATAAAGAGATGATTTATACATGTTAAATGAATATATGTTGTGAAAAAATATGTACATGGAAACTTGATGGTTGTTGAACCCATATATGTTTGATGATATTATGGAATATATGACTAAAAAGGGCAATGAGAATGTATGTAGGGCGTGAGGTCAAATTGATTGATTATGCCTTACATAGTTACCTTAAAATAGAATGAATGGTAAGTTAAGTACCATGTTATACGAACTTACTAAGCATTTTATGCTGACTTAGTTTTATTTCCCTGTTTAGAGTAAACCGGAAGCTCGTTGGATTGGAAGCTCAGCGGAGATCACCCACACTATCCATCGGCCCATGTCGGTACATTATGATAAATCAATTATGATTGTAATGGCATGTATAGGATATATTGGCCATATTGGCATGTAAATGTAAATGATGCTTGTAATCTAGCTATTGGAATGGCTAGTAATGAGTCGTTTAGATATACTTGTAATATTAAACTATGGTAGCTACCTATATGTTAAGTAGTTGATCAAAATATGTTTAACACATGGATTAAACCAAGGTAAGATGGTAAATATGTATGCATGCAATGATATGCCACGTTGAATGATGGAAATTACTTAATTTGAATGCTTGGAATGGTTAGATTGTACTTGGTATGTTTTAGCGCAGGTAATGGGTGTGATTTTGGGTGAGAAATGAAGTTAGGAATGGCTTTGTTTTGTCCACACAAGCAGACACACAGCCTGGTACATGGGCGTGTGGTTAGGCCGTATGTCCCCTGAACCTTAAATTCGAGAAAACAGAATGCTCAAAATTGAGTACACGTGCGTGTGTCTCAGCCATGTGTGCTACACGACCGGGAACACAAGCGTGTGTCTTGGCCGTATGAAACCTGCACCTAATTTGAAAGAATTTAATTAACCACACGGCCTAGCACACAAGCGTATGGCATGACTGTGTGCACAAGTCAAAGAGTTACAAGGGGTTCAACATGACCTGCAGCATAGGTGTGTCCCTTAGACCATACGGGTGTGTGAGCCCTGCACCTTGGAAAAATTTTGAAATTTCACGAAAAATTTTTAGAGTTTTCGATTAAGTCCTGACTCGATTCTAATGCTCGTTTTGGATCTCGAGGGTCCATTTAAGGGACATTATGAATAAATCTCGAGGAATGAATAGCACATGTTTGAATTATCTAAAAATGTTCTGAAAGTTCTTATGAATTATCTAAAAATGTTCTGAAAGTTCTTATAATGCTCTATAACCCTGTTCTGGCGACGGATACGGGTTAGGGGTGCTACAATTCGAGTAAAAGTGTTATTAATTTCTTCGAATTATTATTTAATTTATTGTAATTTAAGTATTTGAAATTCAAAGTGGAAATTGAATTAGTTAGTCATTAAGGTTTCAATGAATGACTTGTCGTCAAATGTAGTAGTTAATTCAGGTCATTTCTCCAGTTAAGGAGCTTGTTTTCTAGTCAATTTAGTATTTTATATTACGTTTTCGGTATTTAGGACTTAGGATTAAATGTTAGTAAAATAAAATTTTTTAACACATTTTGTGAGTGTTGTGACCCAATAGGCCGACACGGGCCTTAGGTAGTACTAATATGTTCAATTGAATGTGTAGGATGAAGATTTGAAGGCCCAATTGATGTGGAAGCAAGGGAAGAGTGATGTACAAGCTTCCCAAGACTTTAAAGTATGAAACGAATGACACAATGTGTATTTTATAGGTCGTGTCGCGCCATGTAAGGGCTATGGCACGACACAGGTCAACTTGCCACCCAAGATTGTTAAGGTTATTTTTGTAAACACAATCAACCTTATATGGAGACCTAGGACTTGTCGAAGACCTAATATGGATTGCCAACACTTTTATAAATAAGACATTAAGGGTTTAATGTAAGTAAGTCATTATAGATGCAGTAAAAAATTATATGAGGTAGTTTAAAAATCATATAACACTTATAATTAATATCCAATACAAGGAACAAGCCCAAAGGATCATCTGATTGCAAATGAGCGGCAACCTTAGTCCTAGAGACTAGGCATAGTAGCGTGTCGCTACCCCTAAGTATTCTCAAAGGGGAATATCTATCATTTTGTATTAAAATAATATTATTTATTTAACACTTGTTCAACCAAGACTTTTGTTTTTCTATTTATATAGAGACCATTGGCTAGGTCAAACATACACCACTTAAGCGTCGATACTTTGTCAAAATCTAGTATGATTTATTTTCCTAAAATAAATCCTATATTTTGAGAGATTTCATCTTTTCAGTTTCTAGCCTTTGAGATACATTTCATATTCCCTCTGAATATTAATAAAACTTTCATTCTTTGCAATTGGTTTGTGAAATTAAAGCCCACACTTTAAATGGATCAGAGTTTGAGATTAGTGGAGAAGATCATTTTGGTTGAAAGTTAAGAAATAAATAGATTGCATAACTCAAAGCATAGATGCTAATTTGGTTATAGTTTATTACTACAAATAACACAACTTATTGGCTTTAGAAATTTTCAATTTTTCACTGTGTAACAAAATCGATTTCTAAACCGAAATTTCCCAACAACTGGTATTAAAGCCAGATTGTGCTATGTTTATAGCACAAACCAAATACTGACTTTCTCTCTTTACTACTCTCATTGTTTGATTAAAATTGACAAGAAGAGACATTCTTAATTATTTGCATGTTTTAGATTATATATGTAGATAAATGTATTTATATTATGTTATAGAGTAATTTTTCCAAAAGGTATGGTTCCTAACATTAGATAGGTTGTATTTAGGTTTTTTAATTTTTGGGTTTGTGATCAGATCGTAGACTATCTTATCCATACAGTTTTTTAATTTTTATTTGTGTAAAGTTAGAAAATTCATATGAGTCAAAAACAGACTAGGATGCTTATAACCTTAATTTTTCAGTAGAGCCAAGAAAAGCACAATGGATTGATAACCCAAATGAAGCTGAATGGTGATATCAGCAAATTTAACGCATGGAAGGTTGCGCAAACCAAACGCATAGAAGGCTGAGGCATCACGTTCCAAACGGACATGCAACGTACAAAAGCTGTCGGGGCATTGCACCTTAACAAGTGCACAAGTTGCCAAGCATGTAGGGGCATCACTTCCTTTGTGAGCATTTGGCACACAGGCCAGAATGAGAATCATTCATACTGATCAAGGTACCATGCAGATAAGGTTGAGGCATTGCACCTTAACTACGTGGTAACAACGGGTAAAGCTAGATGATCGGCCACGTGAGCAGCAAGCTAGAAGAATTAGGGCCTTGCACCCCAACCAACTAAGCAAGTCACACAGTATATGTAGGCCTCGTGCCCTACAGTGTGTAAGAGGCCACAACACCATCGATCAAAGATCACCACGACCATAACTGGCAGTAGGACATCGGTGATGGCGTACAAGCGTTAACTGGTGGGTTTGACGGGAGCCAGGCGAAGGGACTAGCAGTTGAGTGGCTAAACCCACGGCTACGGCTAATGGTGACAATGGTTGGAAACATTGGAGAGTTTGGTTCTTGTATTGTGTTTTTAGATTCGAGACTACTTTTGACAAATAGTTTTTTTAGGGAAAAGTCAAAGATGTTTGGCTTATACCTAAAATA
The DNA here is from genome assembly GCF_025698485.1 of Gossypium arboreum. Classification (NCBI taxonomy): domain Eukaryota; kingdom Viridiplantae; phylum Streptophyta; class Magnoliopsida; order Malvales; family Malvaceae; genus Gossypium; species Gossypium arboreum. The sequence continues at coordinate 14,098,888 of NC_069081.1, forward strand.
CCCAAATGATGTTTTGGAAAAATTATTGTAATTTTCAATTATTTTATGTTTCCTTATGATGGAACCATGGAATTTTTTTGTTGGTCAGAGTCAATTTAATTCTTTAATTTTGATTATGATATGTTGATATTATATGAGATTGAATGTGGTTAAATCGAAAAGTATGTTCATGCATATATGATATAAGCTTGCCATATAGTTTACAGAAAAAATGGCACTTGTATTTATCTGCATTTTTAATTATTCGTGCTTGAAAATCAGACATAAAACCTTGCATGTTATTAAAATATTGAGTGGGAGAAAGTCTTTAAACAAGACATAAAACCTGCATTGATGGTTTCTATATGATATTATAATAATACTTCAAGTCAATTTTACTCTGACCTCACCTTACAGTAAGTATTTTTGGGAAAAATTTGGTTTACAAAAAAAAAAAGTTATTAACTTAGTATTAAGTACAGCGCTAATGGAAAGATAAAAATTCCACAAGCAGGGTTGAGATGAGTGATAACTCTAAAATATTAGAGTTATTTTTTTATAGTAGGATTTTAGTTTGTTTTATAAGTTATTTTTAGTAGAATTTAGGAATTTTCTTTTCTTTTTTTTTTGTATTTACTTTTTTGTAAGTCAATTATATATTATTGGTGTTAGTTCAGACTTATTTTCGAGCATTTCTTACCTATTGTAGGTTCAAAAAAGCATGGAGAAATGATAGATTGATATATGCAAATAAGGCAACTTTTTACTCCAACGAAAGATTTGTCCGTTGGAGCAACACAGTTACCTGATAAATATTAAGGTTGCAAATTTCTATGGAATATAAAAGAAGAAAATAAAGACCTAAGTTCAAGGAAAGTGTGGAGAAAAAGAGGAGAAGCCACCAAAGCCTCCAAGCATCAAAGATTGACGGAAATAATTGAGAAGACTCGATTTCTCCATCTATTTTCTTTATTGTTTATGTTTCTATGCTTAGTTCTTGTTTTTATTTTCAATATTTTTTTCCAATTTTTCCATGAACTAATTTTTTTTTCTAGAATTGCAATGAATTTCATGTTTAGATAATTGAATAATTCTCTATTTTCATCTCTTTTTTGTTCTTGATAGAGTTTTGATTATTTATTTATTCTTGTTCTTTATTGATAATAGTCTGGCCAACTATTAATCCGACAAAACCTAAAGAAATTGAAAATGAATTTTTATTTTAGGTCTAAAATGAATAACTCTTGATTGAAATTAAATAAGTCAAATCTTGATTCGCAATTAGAATAGGAATATACCTAAATTACATTGCCTAGTATAACTAGGGTTTGGTCTTAATCAATTTGTTTTAAATTATTGGTAAATGAATATAACTCAATAATTAGGTTAAGTTAATTCTTTAATTGCTTGGGAGAGAATTGAGAGAAATTTTGTACCCAAATTAGTAATTAACTATACATTAGATGAAATTGTAATCCCGAGCTTTTATTATTGATTAATTATTTCGTTTTAATTTGTTTTGCTTATTTTTGTTTATTTGATTTATATTAAAAATTTATGTTATCGATATATTAAGATAAGTTATAAAGTAACAACATAATTAGTAATAACTCTTTGTGGGAACAATATTTTTATACTACTTTTCACAATACGTATACTTGACTGTTGAATATTCGAACAACAATATGTGTTTATTTATTTATTTTATATTTTTAATATAATTCAATGAATACTTGTCATTATCAAACCCTTTTAATTTTTTTTCTTTTCACAAACAATGCATCAAATAATAATCCTAAAATTCAAGATACAATAATTGATTTATCGATTGTGTTTTAAATTTTAAAGTGATGGAGAACGAATAGTTTTTATTTTCTTGTCAATAATTTATTTTATCAATTTAAATATAAAAATTAATTACAAAACACTTAATCAATATTTCATTAAATAAAATTAGATAATTAAGAAATTTTATTTTAATAAAAGGTTTAATTTTAATGGTAATAAAATAATTAACATTTTACTTTAATAAAATAGAATTAAATAATTAATTTTAAAATTATTAAAGGCATATATGTGATTTGTTTTTGCAATTTTAAAGTTGATATGATTATAGGTTATAAATATCCATTTCAATCAAACGATTTAGCTAACAACTAATTATCACTTTTCATTTTATTTTTGAAAAAATATTTGATAAAATGCAACTTTTAAGCAATAGTTATCGAAAATAATTTTAAAGTAATAATGGAATAAAAAAATTATGTTTAATTTAGGTTGATGTCATTTGTTTTAAGATATAATAAAATAGTTATTAAATAATTTTAAAAAAAGGAAAGATATTTGTTATCACCTTAGATATCTCATTACTTTAATAAATGTTTAAAAGAGTTATAGACATCCATTATTAATGTTAATGTATTTATAACAGTTAGATATTTATATGATTTCCTTTGAGAAAAGGTTAGATATGGCATCAATCCATTCTGCATATCAAAAGCTGAAGCATGGGATACATGTAAAACAAATGTTCATAAGGGGAAATTGAAGTTTCATTTATTACTCCTCGAGATTAAGATTTGTGAGGTTTGGTTATAAAATAAAAATTAAAAATACCAACACACACACTCACACACTCCCCCTATCTACACAATGCATTGGAAATCATTGTTGGACTGTGGCTGGCTGCTCAGAAAAATAAAAAAAGAGAGAGGAAGAATTGCGGTTTGGTTTGTACTACATAATCCACAATCAGTAGACTTCCACATTCCATTGCTCAGATTTCTTCAACTGCCTTTTGTATTCAATCCAATCAATACCTGAAAAAAAATGTCCAAAGACAGATTTAGATTGGAGGTGTATGTATGTATATATAATTCATGGAGATTTATTAATTAGTGATCTGGTAAAAGAATTGGGTTCTGCTTTTTTTTTTTTTTTTTTTGGTTACCATCTGCTGCAGCAAGTGAGACCATTATGTCATCAATTCCCTTCTCCATTCCTTTCAACCCACACATGTAAACAAAGGTGTTATCTTTCTTCAGCAATTCCCATAGCTCTTTTGCATATTCAGCCATTCGGGTCTGAATGTACATCTTTTCTCCTTTCTCATTTGTTTGTTCTCTGCTCACAGCAAAGTCCAGCCTGAAGTTGTCTGGATACGTCTCCTTCATTTTCTCAAATTCCTGTTATATAACATTTCACTTTTCGTTCAAAGAAGCAAAACCACCAGATTCCCAGTATCAGATCTTTTTCTTTTCCTAGCTTGCATGCTTACCTCCTTGTACAACAATGAGCTACTTGTAGGAACACCGAGGAACAGCCATGCCAAACCATTGAACTACAAGTTTTTTCAAGTCACTCATTAGTACAATAATATATGTTAGCCTTGGTGAGTTAAGTTAAGGCCACAGGTCATAACAGGCTTCACTTCTTAGCTTAAAATGGATGCATGGATATAAAGGTCATAATTGTTTCTTTTGTACCTTGTAATCTTCATGCCTTTCAAAGAACATTTTCCATAAAAATGATCGAAAGGGAGCGATACCAGTTCCTGTAGCAAGCTGCAGTTAAAGTAACTCAGTGTGAAAATGTTGCTTTGGAGCAGCAGTTTATCAATATAATGGAATATACAATGAATGCATGATAACAGCTTGGTAAAATACAAACCATGATGATTGTGGCATCGGGATCTTTTGGCATAAGCATTTCCTTTCCAATAGGTCCTGTGATTTTAACTTCTGCCCCAGGTTTCATGTCACCTGAAGATACGAATTAAACATAATTTTAGGTACAAGAGTGACCAATGCCCGGTGATAGAGAAGGAGTTGCAGATATTATGATTCCAACTCCAAATCTATTGGATGCCACCTTTTAAGAATGGCCGCATAAACTAACTGACCAAAGCTCCGGGTTCATCATCTTTTGACACCGGTTGTTCTAAACAATAGTAATACATTATGATGAAACATAGAAGTCCTGCATTCTTACATAAGAAATTTGAGCAGACTCCTTTAACAAGTTCTCCTTTCTCGTTGGTGTATACAAGACGTTTCACACATAGGGATACCTGCGATAATACAATGAGACCATTCAGAAAACCAAAAATGAATAAGAAAATAAAAAAAACAAACAGAAACCAGAAGAGCTGAATGCTATTAGTTATGTAGACTTGGGTGGCTCAGAGCCTATCAGCAATTGATTTGTATCTTAATCTGGAAAGGAAATTAACTTCTAAAGGAAAACTCACAGTTCTGGAGTCCCCAAAGTCACCAAGAGCACTGCTAGCAATGGAGTATAATCTCAGTTTATGAGGTTTCCCATTCTTGTCAACGCCATCTGGAATCACTCCAATGGATTGTCCTTCTCTGTAAGGAACCTCTCCTGATCCAATCCAACTAGCTAGTCAACTAAGAAGAAAGAGTCTTTCTTTTTTTTTTCCCTTTATCTAATTAATCATCTCAAGAACGGCAACTTTTCATTCCTTGATCAACAAAAACTCGCATTGGTGCACATAAAACTCTGTATCTGCATTTTTTTTTCACAGACATGCAATTATCTTGAAGAGTATAATTTGAGATGAATTGCATACCCTCAGTGCTGAAGACCATGTGCCATGTCTCTCCAGGAGCATCATCACCGGTGATCTTAGTATTTAGAAGGCACCTGCCAATGTAAGGTTCCTTTGGCTTGAACTTGTTAACCACAACACCTTCATCATTTTTCTTGGATTCCTTTACAACTTTAGCAGGAGCTTCAGTTGTAACCTGGGCTCGCACTGAAACCACTCTCCCTCCACTTGAAACATCCCGGTAGTAAAAAGAAACCTGAAAAACAACCACCAAAAAAAGCAGGTGACCAACTCCCAACATGTATGAAGTTTTTACATATATTAATTACAAAAGAAAAGAAAGAAGTTTACCTTCTTGAATGTGATTCTTTCAGGAGAGATGATAGAGGTTCGAGTAGTAAAAGAGGTGGAGTTGGTAGAAGGAAAGGAGACTGCAGCAGTTACGGCAGCCATGGGTTTTGGAAAATGAAGAGGTGAGGAAATGTTATTTGATGGATGGTTTGGTGAAGAAGGAATGAGATGAGGTGAGGAAATCTTAAAAAGTATATGGTTTTGTGCTCTATTTCATTGGGTTTGGATGATGAATTGGGTGGAGGAGATTTGAAGGGCAATGCAGTGGCCTCTATAAGGATAAGTCCATGTGTAAATGCATTACTCTTACACCACCATATATCCATAATCACCATTGAATTTTTTTTAGAGCAACTTTTGATTCCAAATCCAAGGATAGGGGATGGCAATAAGTAAGGTTAAAAGTTAATTAAACTGGTTAAAGTTAAGGTGTAAACGGATTATTAGTTATTAAAATTCATAACTAAACCGAATGACTAACTTACATATATTATTTTTAATTATTTTATATATATAATATAAGTTGATTGATCGTTTTTATCGTTTGATACTAAATTATTTGGATTAAGACAGTAAAAATCAATCGAAGACGATTGGTATAATTAAACAAAAAAATCCATCCAAAAGCAAAATGAAATGGAAGAAGGAATTGGGGACCCAAAGATGGCATTGGGTTAACTCATCTCAGTCCACCAAGGCAATCCATGGACAAACCGCCATCCCAAAGTACAAGTTGGACGTCATTTTCAGTAATGCAAGAAATGACATTGAATATCACAAGCTGGATCCATATAAAAACAACTCTCAATGAACAAAAGAATATATAAATATATACTTTCCGTGTTGCATAGTATCATCGAATCTGTCTCTATTAGCTTATGAATTCCTACCTTTTGACATCTATTAAATTTATTTTTCGTGTACTTTTACTTTTCTGGGGAATCAAAAGGCAAAAAATAACAAGCATCAAGTATCCCTAAACCAGGGCCTACTTGACCTGTTTTAGCCTTCAAGCTTGATGGGTAGAAATCTGCTTAATTTTTATTAATTTCAGCTAATAAAAAACGTGGGGTTTCTTATTATTCTTTCCACATTTCGCTGTAATACGAGGCATAAACCCAGTCTTCTCCTGTGGGTGGATTTTGACAAGTCTGTTGTTTTTTCTCTACTTGAAATTGTTAATTACATTTTGGAACAGGGCAGTTTTGACCAAGAAAAGTTCATGATAAGCTGCTGATAAACAACTGGGTAAGAGGTATAAATGCAAGCAGTCAGCTCTGCCTCTGCAGTAAAAATACATGTCAGAATCTGAGTCACCTTCCATGTGAGTGGCAGCCTAGATGACATAATCCAGAAAAAGTAGTGGTAAGTTAAAAGAGCTGGTTCTGACAGAGCCCAAGCCCCGCATAACAGAGGTCGAATCATTCTTTTACGGTGGTTAGAAGATAGACACCCCCACTAAAATTTCAGACCAAAAAAATTGAAATGAATGACCTGCTACATATCACGGAACTTATTTCTACCCTTACAACAGCCATGCAACTCAAGGCAATACAATTCTGCATATGACTGAAAAATACTTCATGGAAGAACAGTTCCAGCTGTATGTACAGTTGTCCCAAACAAGAAATCACAATGGAAAAGCGATTGAATCAATTGAATCTCCTTGAACCTCTAGACTGATAGAGCTCCAATCTACTTTTGGCTTCATGTAGAAGTGTGTCCACTGTTTCATCCTGGGTCATGTTGGATTGCTTGGATGCCCATTCCAGCACTGTCAGCACTTCAGCTTGGGCGAGTTCTTCGCTATCCGGTACATGGAGGGCAATGTAGCATAGAAGAAGTAATGCTGAGTGCTGAACAATTTGTTCCCCAAAATACACTAGTTGAATCAAATGCTTTGCACCTCCCGCACTAATGATTGCCTTGGAGTGATCAAGGTGTAGATAGTTGTTGGTGCAAGCGAATTTGGTAAGAGCAATGGCAGCCTCCTTGGAAACTTCAGCTTCCCTCTCATCCAGAAGTTTAACCAATGGGGAAATCATCCTTGTTTCCGTTGCTCTAAACGTCCTTGCCAAATTACCAATAGCCTTTATGCAAGGTATCAGCAACTCCGAATCAGCCTTCTCTATTATCAGGAAAAGCTGATCCACAACAAGCTTACAAGCATGAGAATTTGGCTTAAATGCAGACCTTCTCAAATCAGTATCCTGCTCTGCCACTGCTGTAATCTCCATCAATGCCATAGCCGAATTCAACTGCACTTCACCGGTTCCTGTTTCCAACAAAACAGCAAAGCATAACAGCGCTCTGGACTCTGTAATGCTCCGACAGACACTTGAATTCCCCTTAGCAAGATAGCATAAAGCTCTAGCTGCCATCGCCTTCATATAAGCCTTGGTAGCAGTGTCCTCCAATTCCCTTCCCTTAATATTCGCCCCGGAAATCGAACCATTCAGCTGCTGCTGATGATGATAAACTTGATGAATTAGCTTGGCATTGCCCTGACTGTTGCTCCTAACATGATTACTACTCGGCTTTTGTGGCAATTTCGTCGCACCTTTCATTGCCATGGTATTCGTAACCACATTATGCATCTGATTAGGGGTTTGGTTCCCCAATGGATGCGGAATCGGATTCTGGTGATCTTCGTCAATGACGTTTTTCACGTTATTCACATTCGAATTATTACTGCTCGCCATAACCACCGCGTGGATGGACGTCGCCTTGTTACTGGCAATTGCATATTTGCTGTGTTCTTGGATGGTTTCGAACGCCAAATGACTGACGAGCAATCGGATTATGTTATGCTGAGCAAACAAATCTTGGCATTTTGGGTAATTAGCAGCCAGCTCAGACACCGCCCACGCCGTCACAGCTTGAACTTTCATCGGACCTTCTTTGAGGATTTTCGCAAACACCGTGCAAACGCCAGCGCGGATCATATGTTCCACGCTTTCCAGGTCCCGACCCAGAAGGCCAATTGCTTTGGCGGCGTTTTCTTGACCTTCCATTTTCCCTTCTTTGACTAATTTCAATAATGGCCCAACACCTCCCTCTTCTATAATCAGTTTCCCGTACCTATCATTGTCTCTGGCTAGGGAAACAAGCGAAGTAGCCGCGTCGGACCGGTGGTCGAGTGAACCGGTGTAAAGAATCGCAATTTGTTCCCATATTAGGCATAAAATCGGCTCGTTTGCAGCGATTGGAGGAAGGCCTAAGTACTCATCGTCGCGATCGTCAGCCGAAGCCGAAACACGGAGAAGCCAGGAAACATTGCCGATAGAGTTCTCGAGCTGAGAAGACATTTTGCGGAACGCGGCAGCAGGGATGATTATAAACACGCGCTTCATAAAGCCGTTGCCTCGGCATTTGAGGACCAAGGAAAGAGCTTTATCGAGGACTTGTTCTGTATCATCGATTATGCGGCGCGTAGGGCGTTCGTAGAGGTCGGAACTGGCACGCGCTGCTTGTCGGAGTAAGCCGGCAAGTTTCTCCGTCTTTGACTTAAGCTCCGCACATTCTTGCTTGAACGAACTTGCTTCATCCGCCGCTTTCGTTACTTGGTCTGCTAACTGAATTGGCTTTGCCAAGATTTGCTTCACCATATCCGCCATCAGAACAGAAAAAAAAAAAAAGTGAAGAGAAACGACTTTATATTTATTGCGATTCTAACCTTTTGGGGTTAGAAGTTTCTGGTTAAAGGCTTGATAAACGGAGGAAATGGAGGGTGAAAATGGGAGTTAATTGCTGCTTTTAGGTTCTATGAGGATTTTGGACTTCAGGAGTGTATTGGTTTGCCTTGGTTTCAGGGTGTGGATGCATGAGGAAAGTAAAAGAAGAAAAGGGTGAGTGGGCGTCCATGGCAGACGAGTTTTACAATGTCAAACGCGCATTCATCTCCTTGTTTATTTAACAATTTTGGGTGGACATAGCTTCTACGATTGTTGCTGTTGTGTTGCGCTGTATTTTTGTTGTTTATATATTCTTTCAGAAAAAAATGAATTTTTGTATATTGAAGGAGGTGGACGGTGTTGAATTGCATTGTTGCTGTCATTTTTTATTTTTACTCTTTTAAGTTCAAATTTCATTATCAATATACAAAAAGTACATATTTTTGAGCCAATGGCAATGGAGGTGACAGGCATAATCCCAGAGACATGCAAAACAAAGAAGCAAGATGGGAATTGAAATGGGTGCCATTTTTAATTAGGCAGCAGCAGAAACAGGACAATACAAAACACAAGGTAAAAGAATTTCCAGCTGCCATTGGAACCTTTTGCCATTCATTTTAACAACTTCATCTTCTTTTCTTGACTTTTTCTTTATACAATTTATATAGTGTTTTACACTTTATTACAGCGTTAGTATTTGTTTGCTTTCAGTTCTTCCTAGCATTAACGGCTAAATTAGGCATAAATAATTTTAAAAGTTAATTAAATAATTAGGATTTTTACCATATTTATCACACTAGGCCGTTTTTTAAGAGAGAAGGGAAAACGTGTTCAGCCTTTTGCTAACGGCCATAAAAAAATAGCTAGTTTTTGTTTTTATATAAACCCAAATTTTTTCATCAATTTTTTTCATTTAAATTCATTTCTATCAATTCTCTCAATAATTTAGTTCTAAAATTTTAATTAAAATTCTCTCAAGTTCATCTTTATTTAATTATATTTTTGATTTTTATTCGTTTTAATTCAATTTTGGAATGACAAATACTCTTATTTATTTCGATGACAATCACAGTTTTGCGATTCAACTACAAATTGTAAGAAAATATTTATAATATTTATAATTTTATTTAAGTTCAATATTAAGTTGTTAAAAAGGTTAGAATGCTCACATGGCCATGTAAGCCAAATCAGTGAGTTACACAGTTTATGACACGGCCATGTGTCATTAATTCGAATGCTCACATGGTCTGAGTTGTGTTACATAGTCGTGTGATCCCTATCTTTTTCAAATTTTCAAGTTTTTCTTAAAATTTATATTTTGATTCATTTTGATCCTCAATTGCCTTCAAACTAATTTTAGGGCCCCATAAACCCGAATTAAAGTCGATGTGAATATTCAATCTATGAAATGATATATGTTTATAAATTAATTGAATACTTGTTCTGAATTAAGATAAATTGTTCTGTTTGGTTTTGTAACACTCCGATCCTTAATCCTACAACGGAGATGGGATATAGGTGTTACATGCAACTTTCTAAAACTTTAACAGTTTCATAAATTAGTACATAGGCTAGCTAAATCAAGCCCCCATGACCCCAAATTTATAAATATTACAAGAAAAGAATTTGAAATAACATATTTAAGTGTAGTGGTATATGGAAGTAAAGTGAATTTCAAAGTGAGAATATAATGATTAATGAAAAGGGACTAAATTGAATGGTATGCAAAAATTTAGAATTAAGATAAATTTTTGTTCTGATCTGGGACATGAAGTATTGTGAGATGGTGCGTTATATATTTCATGTGTCAATGAAGTATTATTATAGTGCTTATTGAATTTTTATAATAAAGACTAAATTGAAAAGAATTTAAAAGTATATAAGTTCTGTTTTGAAATGTAAAAGCGAAGCTAATTTTGATATATTTTCCCAAGTAGACAGATGTAAACTTGTGGGATATAGATGGCATGACATTATGAAACATTCAACGCACTCTCTAATCTGTTAATGCACTTCGATGCCACTCTATTTTGATAAAGCACTTCGATGTTGTTCTATTCTAATATTGCACTTCGATGCCACTCTATTCTATGATTGCACCTCGATGAAACTTTGTATTATTTCCGTATATCCAACATGTTCTATTAAGTCTACATTTGGCATATGTTAAATAATAAAGGACAAAATAAAGTTTCATTGAGGATTGGGCTCTTCACATCTCATCACATGTTAAGGACTTTGAGATAAGTATGGAATCTTCAAAACTTTGGTTTAGATTAATGGCATGTACATAGGTGAGCAATAGCATAAGAAATGGGATGTTTAGATATACTTATACTCGTGTTATATATAGTATTTGAAGCGTTAAATACAATATATTACGTGCTTTAAGAGTCTTGGATAATATTTGGATTGATTATAAGCAAATTTGGTATGGTTTGGAAGTGTTTGAAAGTAGAAATTTCAAGTTCCCTGTCTCAGGTCTCAAGACATGTGAAATATGTCTCAAGACATCAAAACTTTGAACCTAAAAATCTATAGTAACAATGCCATGTCTCGAGACCTACACCCTATTGTCTCAAGATAGGGTAACTTTGAACCCAAATTTCTATAGTGGCATGGCAATGTCTTAAGGCATGAAGACCATGGCCTCAAGACATACGAGCATACAGTGCAAAACTTTTAATTAGGTGATATGAGATCCTAAACAAATTTTACATATAATTAATCTTTATTATTAGTCAAATTATGTTCCTAAAAGCATAATAAGGGTCTGGAATAATTTGTAAAAAGTCTAATTTAAAAGTATTTGAATTCATAAGTGAATCTTCAAAGTTAAATGTAACACCTGTTGCTCGAGTTTACTCAAGTAAAGGGTGTTATAGCCCATATCTGTTCATTGAGGAACGTATTTGTAAGTGTAATTGAGAGTAAATAAATTGTGTTTACAATCTAAATTCTTAGGAGGAGAGTTTAGATGTGAGTGTTGTAGCCTTTAGGTACAAAGGTGAGACCTCTACACTTGGGAAGTGATAGAGTGTGATTCACTTGTTGTATTGGTGATTAAATATAGTGGAATTACTTAAAGAGCTAGGCTCCGCAAATATAGGGAAATCGAATTGCATAAACAAATATCGGTGTTCTTTATTATTTTGTTTACACAGTTTTCGCAATGATAAGTTGTAATGGCTAGTGCAATCAGACACTTTTATTCAACTTAGACAGTTCAAGCAATTAATGACTTTAGGTCCCAACAAGTTACATGAGTAAACAAAGTTTGAGGAAAAAATTAGTCCCTATATTGAATGAAGTTAGTCATTTTGTCACACTAACTCTAATTTTTTTTTCATCACTTTGGCACTCAACCTTCAAATTTTAGTCAAATTACTTTTTTTAGATGGAAAAGTTGATTGGGCTATGAAAAATTTAACCACATTAACGTGACAACTCAAGTGCCAGTTCATGTGTACTTCATAAAAACTTAAAATTACTAACAAATTTTAAAAATGTCAAAAAAATCTGTAAAAAAAAGTATCAATAACAACAATGAATTACACATAGACATCAAGCTTAGTACGTTACATCAATCTTGTTAAATTTTAAATAATTCAATAATTTTTTATTTAAAAATATAACAATTTAAAGATTAAGAGCAAAAATAATCCTTAAAAATAAATATTAAAACTAAGATAAATAAATACTAAATACTAAAATTTTCATTATGTAAAAATTAAATTTCAAATTAAATAAAAAGAAAGACTTAGTTGCAACATGGTAATCAGCATGAGGTCTCCCCATGTTGCCATATTTTACACAATCACAAGAGAGTCTAAGAGAAGAGTTGAATGGATATGAAAGGGTTGGTTAAGTGGGGCTCATCAAAGTATTATTATATTTTTAAAAAGTTTTTAGTGTTTTTGGATGGATTGATCTCAAACTTCTCCTATAATCTATTGAGACATTAATTCCTATTTTTATAGGTATACCTAACTAATTTTTCAAACTTTTAAAATATCTTCCAAATATACAAACTCATTTCAATCTTATGAAATAACAACTTCAACAAAACTATGAAGTGCTAATTCAAAAATATCCCTACCTACCTATACTTGATTTGGATTTTAATTTGTTTCACAAGTTTCCTATCCAACATACTTATTACTCCTTTCTTTCTTTATTATGTCTTCACCTCAACCCAATGAAATAAACATGCTGTTTATATTTTGTAAAAGTTATGAATTTAATCTTTGTATTTTAATTTAATTAATTTTAATTTATTTATTTTTGAATTAGTCAAATTTAGTTTATGTCCGTTTTAAATTTTAAAATTTTAGTCTTGACCCAAACAATAACTGTTAAATCTGTTTGTTTAAATTTAATTACTAGCCTTGTACTATACATACAGTAATAGATTTAGTCCATATTTTTCAATTGGATCATTTTAAGTCGTGAATTTTGAAATTTTAATCTTGTGGCAGATAACAGTCGTTAATCCATTAACTGAAATTTTTAGTGAGTAAAATATGGAATTACAAGTTGATATGGCATTACACATATAATAATATGTTTGACGTATCAGATTTTGGAAGTAACAAAGTTCAATGAATTTAACATATATCATTTAGTGATTGACTGAAATTTTAAAATTTTAAAAGTATATGAACTAAAATGACTAAATTAAAATATAGAAACTTAATTTACAATGTTTACAAAATATAGAAACTAATAGCATAATTTAACCAATAAACAACAAAACCTAGCTAGCAAGTTGCATTCAGGAAGAACTTTTGATTTTGAATTTAGTTCAAAAGGACCCTTCAATATTTTTTTTAAATGAAAATTTCTCAAATCACCCACATGTCGATATACATTATTTTTAATTTTTTGTAAAAACATAAAAAGGAAAAATAATAAATGACAATTTTATTAATTCAATATATTACAGAATATGAGAATGGAAAGATATTATCTTTTGAAATAATAAAATTAAATATAAAAATTTTGAAATAAATGATAACAAAACATAAAATTATATAAGAAAAATAATTGTTCATTAAGATGGAAAACTACAATTCATTCATTAACATAAGGTTCCAAATTACATATAAAGAAGCGGTCAAAACTGAGTTTGCTATAGCATGAGCTTGAACAGGTAATTGTGAATTTGTTTCAAGCACAAGTTTGGACAGAGCATGCTGTAGCCCATTCTGTTTCCAAGCCCTCATAAAAACCTCCAATCACATATCATGCACTAGTAAAGGAGAGCTTCAATTATCAAAGTTGAGTTCTCTTCTCCTGGACAATACTAAAGCTGAGATTAAGATGATAGTTTGTGTTGTAAGTAGTAAAGACCTAGAAGCTTTACCATTTCCCTCAATTGCTTTTGCAGTATGTTCCCTGGAAAACCCCATTCCAATGGGAGAACAATGAATCTAACTTTTCCCATTCTTACATGGTTTGTTTATTTTCAAGCATTTATTTCCTTGTTGGGTTTACGGAGCTTTAGCTATGGATTTATAAGAAATAGCACAATTAAGGCCATTGACAAGTTTTAGCTGGACTGACAACACCCACTAAGTAGAATACCAATGGAAGATTCAAGTTATTTTTCCATTCAATATCAACTAATTAGGAAATACTGATGAAACCAATACAAATAGGAAATGGACTCCACACAGGAGCTGTCCCATAGAACAAAAGCCAAAAAAACCTACCCAAAACACCAGCAAAATTAACGAATCACTGTAACAAAGAGCTAGATGCCCACAACTGCAGTGAGTCATCCATTGAGTTGTAGCTTGAAGGCTTGGATTTCGGCTTGGGACAAATATGGTGACCAAAGAAGCAAAGAAAGGAAAAAAAGATGAGACCTTTACTCATTGGTTAACAATGGCAAAGCTTGGTTGTACACTTCTTTGGCCCTCAAAATGAAAAATTAAGTCTTCAACTAAATTGGAAATAATTAAAAAAATTCAAACAAAATTGTTAAGATCAATCCGATTTAAGCAACGAATAAGGCAAAATAATAGAATAAATTAAGAAATTGAACACAAATTTAACGTGGAAAAAACCCCTCTAAAGAGGATAAAAAAATCACAGGTAAAGATAATTTTACTAGAATGGTAAAAGAACGAAAAGCATAAAAGATGGAGATAAAAACTAAACCCCGAAAACCCAAAAACAAAGAACCCTTAAAACGTAAACAAAAAATTCTCTAAATATGTTATGAGTTCTAATATCTAATGGGTGTATATTCTAAGGTTGTAAAAGAGCCTATTTATTTGCTAAATTAGCAAGTCAAATAAACTATGCTAATAAATGCTAAATATATTATACTAATAAATACTAAATCTTCTAGAAAGAAAATATATTTTTGTTTAACTTGACTTGCAAGCAATCTCTTAGAATTTGGGTCACACAACTCTAACAATCTCCACCTTGATACGAATTCTTTCAACGCCATCTTTTCCAAAGCCCACCACGGGCCTATCTTGAATTATTCAGGGAATTAACTGAACCGAATCTATGCTTAGAAGCTGGAAGACTTCTAGCCTTCGACTTGTGCACTATCAAATCAAAACTAACCCGGGTTTGATGTTCACGAATACAGTGCCCTAACTTTTCAAAAACTACATCCAAAAGAGAATCTATCTTCAACGAAATGGTCATGCCTTTTTCCCTCCTATGACCAAGTTGCCTCCGCTCCAAACGAGTTGACTTCGACTCCGTAACGGACGAGGGACGTCCGATTTCACCGGTCACTGTAGAACCTTCCAGAATATAAAGACTGTTGGTTCTTTTACCTTTTAACAAAACGAGAGCTCAACGAGATACTTTAATACCGCTCGTCCCGATATTGATTCTGCATCTTTTCAAGTCTAAAATAATCAGGGAGACGAGATTCTTTCGTAAATCAGGTACATACCTGACATCTGAAAGTGTCCTAATCGTCCCATCGTGTATCCTAAT
This sequence comes from Gossypium arboreum, assembly GCF_025698485.1. NCBI lineage: Eukaryota > Viridiplantae > Streptophyta > Magnoliopsida > Malvales > Malvaceae > Gossypium > Gossypium arboreum. The sequence goes on from NC_069081.1 coordinate 14,114,431, forward strand.
TTTAACAGTACCAATACCAATTACCTTACTGGATGAATCGTTTCTCATGCGCACAACTCCACCTTCAACCGAACTGTATGTGGAGAACCATTCTCTATTGGGACACATGTGGAAAGAACATCCCAAATCTAGGATCCACTCGGACGTAAGCTTGGAGTTATCACTCGTTGACACTAACAAGAAATCATTACCACCTTCATCGGCCAAATTAGCTCTAGCTACATCTTCCTCGTTACTCTTAGCAACTCTTTTATTTCGCAGTTTATAACAATTTGCTTTGACGTCACCTAACTTTTTACAATAGCGACACCTTTTGTCTCGTTTCTTTAATGCTACCAAAATGAAAGCGTACCTATCTGCCTTGCTATCCAAACCAAACTCATTGTCGAGTTTTTCTCTATTCAACAAATGACACTTCACATCTTCGAACGAGAGTTTGTCTCTGCCATAAATCAGAGTCTCCCTAAAAGACTTGTATGAAGGGGGTAAAGAGTACAATAATAACATAGCCTGATCTTTATCGTCAATATGAACCTCAACGTTCTTTAAATTATTTAAAAGAGTAATGAATTGACTGATGTGATCTCTAAGAAGCTCACCTTCGTTCATGCGAAATGTAAATAGACGTTGTTTCAACACTAAACAATTAGCCAGAGACTTAGTTGCATAAAGAGTTTCTAACCTTTTCCACAATGCGGATGAGGTCTTTTCCATCAATACCTCCTACAATACCGTATCCGCAAGGCACAACTAGATTGCAGACAAGGCTTTTTCATCAAGCTCTTCCCATTCTGTTTGATTTAGATTCTCAGGCTTTTTCCCGATAATAACCTTTTTCAAGCCTGTTTGAATAGAATTGCCATCATCCGAACTTGTCATAGATTGAAATTTGTCTCACCATCGAATTTCTCAATTTCAAACTTTGTTGCTGCCATCTCTGAACGACCTGATCTATAAAAAAAATTAAACTAGCTTTGGTACCACTTGGTAGGATCGACCCAATTTAAGCAACGAACAAGTAAAAATAACAAAATAAATTGAGAAATTAAACACACAAATTTAACGTGGAAAAAATCCCTCCAAAGAGGATAAAAAAAACCACGGGCAAAGATAATTTTACTATAATGGCAAAAGAACGAAAAGTACAGAAGATGGAGATACAAAAACAAAACCTTGAAAACCCGAAAATAAAGAACCCTCAAAACGTAAACACAAAATTCTCTAAATGTGTTATGAGTTCTAATATCTAATGGTGTATATTCTAATGTTGTAAAAGAGCCTATTTATAGGCTAAATTAGCAAGTCAAATAAACTATGCTAATAAATGCTAAATATATTATACTAATAAATACTAAATCTTCTAGAAATACAATAAATTTTTGTTTAACTTGACTTGCAAGCAATCTCTTAGAATTTGGGTCACACAACTCTAACAAAAATGGAAGAAGTCCCTTTTGTGTTACCTCAAGTGGAACAAATGATGAGGAGGAATATTTTACAATTGTATGGCTGATCGCGTGATTCGTAACAAGTAATAAATATTTATAATGAATATCAAACCTAGATTAACTATTATCACAACGAAAAGGCAAGCGCACCTATCGAACAATAGTATAGTAATGGCAAGACCAGGATATCGTACCCAAGGGAACCAAAAGTACTAGTAATAACTATCTTTTTATTATCTAGCCTAAGAATAAAAGGGGTTGTTTATTAAACTAATTAACTAATTAAACTAAAGCAAAGAGAAAATTTGGAAAAAGACTTGAAGAAAAGTAATTGATAAAGACGACACCCAAGGAGGAATCCACCTATATTTCACTTGTTATCTGACTCTGAACCAGACGATTTATTCACTTGACTTGATCCGTGAGACTCCCTAACCTATATTATTATCTCTTTCGAGACTAATAACGTCTAACCCTCAGTTGAATTAATTGAAATCTCTTTCTTAATTAAAACCCCTAGCAGTAAATCGATCTATGGACTCCCATATTAGGTTTCACCCTAATCCGGCAAAATCTCGTAACCCTATTTCTAGGCGTTCAATCAACTCCGCTTAATTATGTCAAATCTACTCTTAGCCAGGAACTTTTGCTCCTCTGCATAAGCACATCAAATCATGAATCAATACCTGGAATATTAACTCAAGCATTAAGAACACATAATTAAGAACAAATCAAGTATTTATCATACAGTTCAGATAATAATAACAAGATATATCATAGGTTTCAACCCCCTTAGGTATCTAAGCGGTTTAGTTCATAATAAAATAAGAGTACATCTCAAAAGTATGAAAATAACAAAACATAAAGAAAACTCTAAAACCCCTGAAAGAATTTTGAGAGAGATCTTCAGTCTTGGATTAGCTCTAGCTTTTGGGATGGATCGTCTAGCTTCCTTCAAGTAATTCCCGGCTTGTGGTTTTGTACTCCAGAAAAGTTCTAGAGGGAGGCCCCTTTCTAAGTCATACTTAGGGTGTTTATATAGGCTTTGGATTGGCTTTCTTCCTCCCTAAGTATCCTTTTCCGTCTAAAATACAACTTCTTGAAAAAGGGACACACCCATATGCCACGGCCGTGTGACGTGATTGCCAGGCCTTGTTCGATCCATTAAATTACATATGGCCATGTAAATCGTGAAAGCCTTGGTCGACACCCTCGAAAGACACGGGCGTGTAAGCTGCCCGTGTGGTAAGGCTTAGGCCGTGTCATCTTTTCAATTTGGCCCGTTTTGTCCTTTTTTGGCTCGTTTTTGGCTCCTTTTGACTCTTGGTGCTCTCTTGAGTACAAAACATGAAATAACCGAATTAAGAGCACCAAAATCCACAAATCTAGTAATAAACATCCATAAATATGCTAAGCATTTGGGGTAAAAATATGTATAATTTGGCGTTTATCAATGGCCTTCACATTCCATGCTGTGTCCTAGTTGCAACCAACTCGGACAACTCGAATGATAGTGGTGCTGAGTTTATTGTTGATTTTATGGATACTTATAAAACTATGCTAGCTAATTCGGACTAGGTGTAAAAGATTAATGGGAGGTTAACTTATGAGAATTCCATGCAGACACGAGAATGAGGGCCCAAACTAGAAGCTCCCTTAAAGGAATCGACAACTGCACAGTCTGTGGTATGAATATAGGCCCAAATTCCAGCCTAAGAATTTGACGAGCCCAAAAGATAGCAAAAATTGAATCCCAATTTTGGACGTGAGACATGTGTGGATGAGATAAATTTTATTAACTTACATTCATAAAATTTCTTATTTTTCAAGCTCAAAAGATTAGTTAACTTGTGATGTGTTTTTAGGTGGATCCAAACATTTCTAGGTTGAGATTCTTTCATTATGTTTGAAAGGCTATCTCTTATATTCGAAACACACTTTGAATCACCCGATTTCGATTCCTAAAACTCAAGTTATGACAATTTTTAGTGAAGACTGCACGAGTAGAATTTCTATACGGGATTATTACGATAAATTATGAGTTTCGAGCTTTAATTTGAGTTTAAATCATATTGGTTTGATTTTAAGGCTCAATTTTAACTATATGAACCCAATATTGTATTTATTAGATTTTTTATTTTTTATTTTTATTTTTCTAAAATTTGCGATGTTTTTAAATATTCAAAGTTGTTTACAAGTTTTATGTTTCTTAGTTAACAAGATAGTTTAGTTCCACTAGAACTAGTTTCATTATACTTAAGAGTTTTATTTTGATGTAATTAACTAGCTTATATAAAGGCTTCTTCGTTATTCGTTAAACACACCACTTATTGAATAAAGTTTTTTTTTCAACTCTTTGAATTTTATCTTTGCAAGATAGCTTTCTTGTGATTTGTACAAGTATTTTCTTCTAATGCATATCCGGACTATCCAAATTTGGAAGTTATTGATTAGCATGTCCAAGACAGAAAAATAAACCCAAAAAACAAAGCTTTTCAAGGTTTTTCATTCCATGAAAGATTTTAATTGCATGATTTTCTCTACTCAAAGAGTAGGTCTTGTATATTTCTAAAATAAGAAAAAAAATCAAAATAATTGTTTTGTAATAACTTAAAAATTATAAATTTTTTAGAGTAATTTAATTAAAAATATGATATTAATTTAAAATATGACAATTGGATTTAAGCCAACTCGATTTTTTACCATATTCACAAAGATGGCACTAGTTTAAAATGGGCATAATAAGAATGATGTTAAATACTCTTCTTATTTAACCGGTTTTGGAGGTACGTTAAGGAATATTAAAAATGTTTTTTTAACTTTTAGAAATAGAAATAAATTGAAAAATTTTGTAAAATTTGATAACTAAATTCATTGGATTTTTACATTTCGGACTAAAAGAACAAATTTTGTAAATATAGAGTGCTAAGTTTGTTGAATTTTTAAAATTTAAGATCAAATTGATAGAATACGTAAACATTGAGAGCTAAATTTGTTATTAGGCCAATATAATTGTACCTTTCATGCATGCAAACTTTTGAACAAATCCGATTTTTCTTTCATATCGATCTAAAACATTCTATATATATATATATATATATATATATACAACGATTGAAAGTTATTTACATAAAATAAATAGTTAAAAATTTAAATTTACATCAAATTTGACATACATGAATAGACCATGAAATATAACAGTTGGATTGATAAAATATTAATCATATAAAGAGTTATAAAAGTGTGTAAAACTACTTTAGTTTTTATCTGTGTGGGTCCCTCCTATATAGAGTTACACATTGTAAAAACTTAGACACTTTCATAACTAATTTTATGATTAATATTTTAATAATCCAAGCGCTTGAATTTATCAATATAATTGTATTTGTCATTCATGTAATTTTCGAATGAATTAATATCTCTATCATATTGATCTAAAACACTATATATTAATATATATTCAAGGGTTGAATTTTTTACATAAAAAAGTTAGAAATTTTAAATTTACATCAAATTTGACATACACAATCTAAATGAATAGACCAGAAATATAACGGTTGGATCATTAAAGTATTAATCATATAGATAGTTACAAAAATGTGTAAAACTATTTTAGTTTTTACACTATGTAAGTGGATCCTCCCTATACAGAGTTACACAGTGTAAAAACAAAAGCAGTTTTACACACTTCCATAACTATCTATATAATTAATATTTTAATGATCTAATCGTTGAATTTATCAATGTTGAAACTATTTTTTTGAAAAAGGGGTCGACTTTGATTTTAAAAATGAAAACGAAAAAATGGGAGTCACCACCAATCCTTTTTGATGAGGTGTGAACGGGTCACCTCGAAAAGTGGTTGTTTTCAATAAATGGTTTGATTTATTAAAACAACGATTTTGTTCTACGAAACTTAGAAAGATGGGTTTGGGAGTCGGTTACGCATGAGGAGGATTAGCACCCTCGTAACGCCAAAAATTGGTACCTAGTTGATTAATTAGTGTCTTAGTGTCGAAAATTAAGAACTTTGAAGAGATTTAAAAAATATACTATCCTTTGTTAAAATATCGTTTAATTAAAAATTTTTCGAGAACATGGCATATTTTACGTTAATCGAGGAATAAAATTACATCTCGTAAGTTAAGACACAATGTCTTAGATTCCCGATACGAGAATGAACGCCGAAAAATTTATTTATTTAAAAAGACATTCGATTATCTCGGTTTTAGAAAGAAATCACATTCCGTAAGTTAGAACACGATCTTTTCGTACTTCCCGAGAATATTTAAAAATTATACTTTGAAAACATTCATTTATTTAGATTTATCGAGAAAATCAAAACCCTGTAAGTTAGGGAACGATTTTTTGAATTTTAAAATACGAAATATTGCTTAAATTAAAAACACAATTTATTAGAAAATGTAAAAAAAAAGAGTCAAGAGTGCTCTCTTAGGTCTTCCGAAGAAATAGTGAATACTGTGGTTGGGAAGGAGATGAGTGGTGACTTCAAAATGATGGAAGATCAAAACGAGAATGGCCTTTTTGAAGAAGAGTTAATTCAGTTAATGGCGAAAAGCTCACCAGTGGTTCTATCAAAGAACCCGACGTTGATCTGCTCAGTTTGGATGAGGAAAACGTACATTCCAGACAGCCTGAGAGCACAATTGAAGAGTTTCTGGAAGATAAAAAAGAAATTTGAGATTCTTGTTGCAGGCCAGAATTTATTTACAATCTCCTTTGAAGACGAGAAAGATTTAGAACAGATTTTGGAAGGGCGACTATAGCTCTTTCGAAAACAACTAATCATCTTTGATAGGCTGCTGTAACCTATTGAGAGACATAAGATCAAACTGATTCACTCCTCGTTTTGGATAAAGACTGGTCCATGTCCTCCTAAGTGCGACAAGAAAGATCTTACGTATGCAGTTGGATCTATTTTTGAAGGGGTAATCCGAGCTGAGATAGAAGGTCTGTTCTGTCAAATTAGAATAAACCTAGATGTTCAAAAACAATTGAGAATAGGTATTTTTGTTGTCCTGAATGGAAAAGGAAAATCTGGCTACCTTTCAAATATGAAAACCTTCCAACCTTCTATTGATAATTTAATATTCTATTAATGTAAGACCTGTCTGTCTTTTGACACGAGTATTAGTCTGTCTTTTAACATGGGGGTTTTTCTAGGGTTCTTTTCTATTTTCCTTTAATTCCTGTTGTTTGTTTTTCTCCCTTTTACTTTGGTTTTAGGGTGAGGCCTGGTTACAGTTTGGTTTTTGTGGTCCTTTTTGGGTGGGGTCATAGTTTTGATTTTTTTGGTACTAATGGAAGAAGATCTGGCTAAACTGAATATTATTGATGAAGAGGAAGAGCCGTTTATCGAAGAGGCGTCGGTGGTGGAAAGGAGTTATCAGCTTTGTTTAGTGGGCCGCTGTTTGACGGATAACGTTGTACATTTTCCTTCTATGCGCAATACTATGGCAGATCTTTGGCATCCTATTGGGGGGATCTGTATTTCAGATTTAGGGAATAAGAGATTTCTTTTTCAGTTTTTTCATGAAGTGGAAATGCAAGAGGTACTCTCTGGTATTCCTTGGTTTTTCAATAACCATTTGCTGATCCTTCATCTAATTCAAGGTGGCAAAGATCCTCTTGAAGTTCCGTTACAGTTTATTGAATTTTGGATACAAGTTCATGATCTTCCGCCAGGGATGATGACGACTACGATGGCAAAATAGTTTGGTGATTTTGTGGGGCAATTCCTTGAGTATGATTCATCCATACCAACAATGGGATTCCATAAGTTCATGCGTATCTGAGTTAAGTTAGATGTGTACCTTCCGTTAAAGCGAAAAAAGAATATTCGAATAGGGTCAGAGAAAATTTTGTATGCTCGTTTTCAGTATGAAAAACTAAGCCTATTTTGCTTTATCTGCAGTAAATTGGGTCATGGAGAAAGTTTTTGTCCGTTTCGCCTACGTATTGAACCAGCTAAAATTGTTTTTGGTTGGGATATCTCATTACGAGCAGTGGGGCAACGTCGAAACACTGCGACGAGTTGGTGGTTAAGGGAGGCGGATGGCTCTTGGTGTGGGGAGGAGTTTTTGGTAAGTGATCCCAAAATATTTAATTTTGGAGATGATTCTGATTCTGGGCGAAAATTAAGGGGATTTTTTAAATTCTCAATTAGTTAATCATCAGTCAATCGTCAAGAAATCTGGTCATAATCTTTTCTTTAATAGAGATGCTAATTGGCGTAATTTGAGAAGTTTAGGGCAGGATGGTGTTTTTAATTCTAGTAGGCCCATGGACTTGATTGTAGTGGAAGAAAATGACCCTCTTACTGTTATGGAAGGAAAGAAGAGACAAAGGCTAGTGGGGACCTCAGCCATTGTCACCAGTAACTACGAAGGAGATCTAAATGTTTTAATGGCTAGCTCTGCAAGGCAGAGCAGCCGGTCACAATGAAGGTCCTCAGTTGAAACGTTCATGGTTTGGGAAGACCACAGACGGTTAGTAGGCTCAAAAATAAAATTCGAGCTATTAATCCCTGAATTTTGTTTCTTATGGAGACAAAATTAAGTTCAAAGCAGATGGAAAAAGTATGTTTGAAGTGTGGTTTTGGCAATGGAATAGATATTGATGCAATTGGTTCTAAAGGGGGATTATCTCTTGGTTGGAAAAGAAACGAGCTTATTCAACTTAAAAGTTATTCCTCTTTTCACATTGATGTTGAGGTGCATGATGCGGAATGCGGAGAAGTTTGGTGACTTACCAGTTTTTATGAAAATCCTGAGGAAAGAAATCGAAGTCAGCCTTGGGAGTTACTTCAAAATTTGGGCATGGATTCTAAGCTTCCTTGGTTTGTAGTCGAAGATTTTAATAAAATCATGCATTCTTATGAAAAAAAAGGTGGAAGGCTTAGATCAGATCGTCAAATGTCTGAGTTTCGAGATGTGTTAGATGTTTATGGACTTAATGATGTGGGTTTCGTTGGCAGGTGGTTCACATGGGAGCGAGAGAGGTTCTTATCGACGAGTATTCGAGAACGCCTAGACAGAGGTGTTGCATCTCTTGATTGGATATCTTTTTTTTCGAGCCACCAACTGGAGCATCTAAGCCATTCTTTCTCGGATCATTGTCCGATCCTTTTAGACACTCATGGCTGTGATCCTGAAGGTCAACGGCCCAGGCCTAGTATGTTTCGATTTGAGGCTAAATGGTGTTTAGAACATAATTTTGAAGAGGTGGTTCTTTCGAATTGGAACAGTTTTGATGGAAATATCCCTGACAAACTCCAGTTCATGGGTCAACAATTGTAACATTGGAGCAGGTTAAAACGCAGAAAAGACAAATTCTTGCGGTCGAATATGGAAGATCGACTTCAAAAGCTTTATGGTATAGATCCTTCTGATAAGGTTTTAGAGGAAATTATGGAGGTTCAGCTTGATCTTAACCTAGAGATAGATATGGAAGAGATATTTTGGGAACAACGAGCTCGGGCGAATTGGCTGAAACACGGAGACTGAAATACCAGCTTCTTTCATAAAGCTGCTGTTCAGCGGTTTTATCGTAATAGGATTTTGGGGTTGGAACGTGAGGATGGGAGTCGTGTCTCAACGAACGAGGAAATGCTTCAGCTTGTTTCAAGGTATTTTGAGAATTTATTTACGGCTTCAAGCTCCGGAGATGACGTTCGCCTGTTGGGATTGGTTGATAAGCGCATTTCAAATGATATGAATGAAGAGTTACTAAAGCTATTTACGGAGGAAGATATCTTGCATGATGTTAAGTCTATACCGCCTTTAAAGGCTCCAGGTATTGATGGGTTTTCAACAATCTTTTTCCAAAATTATTGGCACATAGTTGGTCCTGAAGTGTCTCGGTATTGTTTATCTATTTTAAAAGGGGAGATAGAAATGGAAGATATTAACAAAACACATATTGTGCTAATTCCAAAAGTGGAGAAATCGAAAAACCTTGTTCATTTCAGACCTATAAGTCTCTGTAACGTCATCTATAAAATTATTGCCAAAGTTCTGGTTGACCGAATGAGTCCTTTCCTGGATATATGTGTTAGTGAAACCCAAGGGGCTTTTATTCAAGGGAGACATATCTCGGATAATGTACTTATTGCCTATGAGGTTCTACATTCTCTCAAATTGAAGAAAAGAGGCCGAAAAAGGAATTTTGCGCTTAAACTCGATATGAGCAAAGCATATGACCGTGTTGAGTGGAATTTTTTTGCTGGTATGATGAATCATTTGGGTTTTCACCCTGATTGGATTGTTCTTGTTATGAGGTGCTTCTGTTCAGTTTCGTATTCGGTGGGGATGAATGGAGAACTTGGGAAATGGTTTTCTCCGTCGAAAGGATTGAGACAAGGGGACCCTCTAAGTCCTTACTTGTTTTTGTTTTGTGCAGAGGAGCTCTCCACGTTACTCCAAAATGCGAAGTAGGAAAAGTTGATTCAGGGAGCTCTTATAAGAAAGGAAAGGTTGGCAATTAATCATCTATTTTTTTGTAGACGATTGCATTCTGTTTGGGGAGGCATCGTTAGAAGGAGCCAATTTAATGCATCAGCTGATAACTGAGTATGACCAGGCTTCAGGACAGCGGGTTAATTTTGATAAATCCTTTATTTATTTTAGAGCCAATGTGGAGCTAGAAATTAGGGAGATAGTGACAGGAACTTTGGGGGTTCGTGTGGCCATAAGCCCGGAGAAGTATTTAGGTCTTCCCATGATGATTGGTAAAAAGAAGAAGTAGGCTTTTGCTCATTTTGTGGACCGTTTTAGGAAAAGAATTGCGGGGTGGAATTTACGTTATCTATCTATGGGGGTTAAGGAAGTTTTTATCAAACCAGTCTTACAAGCTATTCCAGTCTATGTTATGCAGTGCTTCGCTTTACCTAAACTCCTTTGTCGTAAGTTAGAGGGTCTTTTAAACAAATTTTGGTGGTCTAATAACAAATCGGCAAAGAGGATTTATTAGAGTAATTGGAACGCTTTATGCAAACCTAAGCGTGCTGGTGGGATGGGCTTTCGAGATTTATTTTTGTTCAATCGTGCTTTGTTAGCTAAGCAAGTTTGGCGTATTTTTTCAAAGCTCGATTGCCTTTTATTAAAGGTTTTAAAAGCTCGTTATTTTCCTCTAACAAATATTTTTTTAGCTAAAGTGGGATCTTACTCTTCTTTTACTTGGAGGAGCATCTATAGTGCTCGGGAGTTGATTGCTGATGGGCTGGTCATGACAATAACAGGGTTTTAGTGCAAAAATGATCCTTGGTTACCTAGTCATGACAATAACAGGGTTTTAGTGCAAAAATGAATACATCATGGACTACTGTGAATCAGTTGATTGATGCCGAGGAAAGCACCTAGAAAAAGGAGGTTATTCGAAGTCTGTTCGATGAAGATCAATCAAGGTGAATATTTTCAATTCCTCCTGGTTGTAGAATAACTCAGGACTTATTAGTCTGGAAATTTGTGGCCACTGAAAGTTACTCAGTGAAGAGTAAAGGGTTTTGATTTTAGAGCATTTAAAGGGCACTAACTATATTGGTTACAATGCAAGCATATAAAAAGATTTCTACAAGCTTCTATGGGAGTTACAGATTCCATCTAAAATTAAAATCCATGTCTGGAGACTCATTAACAACTATGTACCACATTTAGTTAACCTTTTCCAAAGGCGTCTTTTAGCAGATGTGTTTTGTCCCCTTTGTAAAGAATCACCGGAGGATTCTGATCATCTCTTATGGAGGTGTGGAGTTTTGCAGCAGCTATGGGTCTCCCTCAATGTCTGTTTTTCTCCGAATGATCTCACCTCGCATGGAAAAGATAATTTTATTAGAAGTTTTATAGAAGCAGATGTTAGCACGAGACAGATTCTTTTTTTTTTCTTATGGGCTCTTTAGAATAGCAGAAACAAATAGATATATGAAGGAGTTAGGTTCTCAAAGCAAGATATTATAGGTTTTATTCGTGGGTATGGTCTGGATCTACTATCTAGCCATACTTATCAGAAGCCTTTTCCTTGTTCTAAGCGACATCAGCTTTGGAGACCCCCTGATAGTGGGATGCTTAAACTAAATTTTGATGTGTCTTTTCTTAAAGAAGCTGGATTCTATTTTGCAGTAGTTCTTGCAAGAAATGAGGAAGGGCAGTTCTTGGGAGCTTGTACTTAACCTTTTAGTGATATGGTGGACGCGGTGGTGGCGGAAGCTAGAACTTGCGAGAGGGCCATGCTTTTTGCGGCTGGGCGAGGTGGACGAGGATTCTGTTGGAAGGTGACTCTCTGACTACTATTAAGAAACTGAACTCTGTGGGGGAGGACAAATCGATCCTTAGACCCATCATTAATCATATCCGAGTTATGAGGAATCAGTTTGAGGATGTTTCATACATGTTTGTGCCGAGGACGGCTAATAGTGCAACGCACACTCTGGCTTTGGAAGGTCGCCGACAACAGATTGCTTGCTCTTGGTTTCACGATCCTCCAGACTCTGTTCAAAAAGTTATGGATAAGGATTGGGAAGAATGGGTACACAGAGGATAAGGGGTTTTGTGTTTCTTTGAAGAAGGAGACTGTGCTGAAGATTCTCCATGGGTGGTTTCAAAGAAGCTTTTCTGTTGGGGCAAGTTTTGAGAACAATTATGTGGTTTCAGGAAGCCATTTCGTCTGATATTCCTGTTGGCTTTTCGTTTTTGGTGCGAGGTGGTTTTCTTTGAGGATGGTTTTTAGGTGTTTTTGTCGTTTCTTTTCCTGTGTGTTTTTTTTTTGCTTTAAATTCTGTTGTTTCAGTTTTCTTTATTGTTTTTGGACATATCACCTCGGCTCAAGTTTTAATAGAATATTAGTTATATTTGCAAAAAAAAAAAGAGTCAAGAGTGCTCTCTTAGGTCTTCCGAAGAAATAGTGAATACTGTGCTTGAGAAGGAGATGAGTGGTGACTTCGAAACGATGGAAGATCAAAACGAGATTGGCCTTCTTGAAGAAGAGTTATTTCAGTTAACAGTGAAAAGCTCACCAGTGGTTCCATCAAAGAACCCGACGTTGATCTGCTCAGTTTGGATGAGGAAAACGTACAATCCAGATAGCCTAAGAGCACAATTGAAGAGTTTCTAGAAGACAAAAAGAAATTTGAGATTCTTGTTGCAGGCCAGAATTTATTTACAATCTCTTTTGAAGACGAGGAAGATTTAGAATAGATTTTGGAAGGGCGACCATAGTTCTTTCGAAAACAACTAATCATCTTTGATAGGCTAGTGCAACCTATTGAGAGACATAAGATCAAACTGGTTCACTCCCCATTTTGGATAAAGGCTGGTCTATGTCCTCCTGAGTGCGACAAGAAGGATCTTACGCATGCAGTTGGATCTACTTTTGAAGGGGTAATCCGAGCTGCAATAAAAGGTATGTTCTGTCAAATTAGAATCAACCTGGATGTTCAAAAACAATTGAGAATAGGTTTTTTTGTTGTCCTAAATGGAAAAGGAAAATTTGGCTACCTCTCAAATATGAAAACCTTCCAACCTTCTGTTTTGGATGTGGCCGAATGGGTGATGGAGTTAAGGAGTGTTTGGAGTTTCATATTGATGAAAATAATAAGGATGGTGAAGAATAACCTTTCTCAATAGCACTCAAGGCAGAGTCATCTGTACTAGGGAAAGAAAGCTTAGTGTTTGGCCAATTGATGAAAAAATCGATGAAACAATGCTCTTACACAGGAGGGGAAGAGGAGAACAAAACCGATGAGGTCCTAACGGAACCCATGAGAACATCCCGTCGGACAGCAACGAAAGTTTACTTAGAAGAGAACTCTGTAATCAGGGGAACGAAAATTTCACAGCTAAATTTTAGCGATAATAATGCTAATTTTTCGCCTCAAGTTTCGCCTAAAAAAGGGGAAGATAAGTCAGATAAGAACTGGTGCATTGAGTTGGACGGTTCAAAAGGAAACTCTAAAGTGGTGGGGCCTACAAAAAAGGAAGGGAATTCCAACACAAATAGGTATACTGAAGAGCATAAATTTAAAAATAAATTCGACTTAGAAGGGCCCATTAATGATGCAGAAGTTATTTTGGGCCACAAAAAAAAGAGGTGGCGACGTGTTTCAAGTAAGGAGAATAGCGATTCAAATATGAGTGAGATACTAAATGGGAAACAGAAATTTGGAAAGGAGCCAGGTCTCGATCTTGAAGTATATACTAAAGGTGGTTTAAAAAAAGCAAAACTTGATGATGGGTATTTCAGAATCAGAATACATCATTTATTACCGTTTTTGCAGAATGAAGATAGATTTCCACAAATTATATCGGCGACTGCCAAATAGTTAGCCGACCGAAAGTAATGAAAATACTAAGCTGGAATGTCCGAGGACTGGGGAATCTTTGGGCCATTCAAATGCTTCAAAACACGTTGAAGCTCTATAATCCCCAACCAGTCTTCTTAATGGAAACAAAATTAGATAGTAAGAGAATGAAGCACATTCGGAAACGATGTGGTTTTCATAATGATTTGAATGTTTCAGCTGATGGTTCCTATGGAGGATTAAGCCTAGCATGGAACAGAAATAATTTAACCAAAATTTATAGCTACTCAACCTATCATATTGATGTGAAAGTTAACGAAGTTGATAAACAAAACAAATGGCAGTTCACTGGTTTCTATGGGAATCCACGTCAATCAAATAAACAGGAGTCTTGGAATTTACTTCGTCGACTAAGAAATATGTGTTCGTTTTCATAGTGTGTATGCGGGGATGTGGGGATTTTAATGAGATTCTATATGCACATGAGAAAATGGGGGGAGGGGTAAATGATGAAAGACAAATGGAGGAATTCAAGAGAGTTTTGGACGAATGTGATTTGGATGATATGGGTTTTAATGGGCAAAAGTTTACATGGGAAAGGGGAAATTTTGCAGATACAAATATAAGGGAGAGACTTGATAGGGGGTTGCAAATCTAGAATGGATGAATCTATTTAATGATTGTTTTATACAAAATCTACCCCATTCTTTCTCTGACCATTGCCCAATTCTCATCCAAACTACGCCAAATATGAAACATTTTGAAAATATTTTTTTTAGATTTGAGTCGTGGTGGATAACTGAGCCATCGTGCGAGGAATGTATTAAGAAATCTTGGATAGAGATGTCTGGTAATGTATTTGAAAAATTAGAAGTACCCGGGATAACCTCCAAAAATAGAAGGAAAACATTAAGGGAGAACGAAGGAAAAGATCAACAAATCTTCGTGAACGATTGGCAAAACTCGATGGAATAGAAAGGAATGATAATACTTTAGTAGAGATAATTGATGTGAAATTAGAATTAAATTGGGAGATGGAGAAGGAAAAGCTGTATTGGAAACAGAAAGCTAGAGCAAATTGGTTGCGGCAAGGGGATAGAAATACGGCTTTCTTTCATAGCATGGCATCGTATAGACGTAGAATTAACAACATAAGAGGGTTGGAAGATAATGCTAGTACTCTTAGAACAGAAGAGGAAGAATTTGAAGAGATTCTACGAGACTACTTTGAGAGGCTTTTCCATTCCAACGAGATCGGTGACATTAGCCATCTTCTTTCAGGTGTTAAACAGAACATCAATGAGGAACCAAATCACATGTTAACTGCGGAGTATAAGGAGGAGGATATCATCGAGGCACTTAACAATATTGGCCCAACAAAAGCTTCTGGCCCTGACAGATTCCTAGCAATCTCTTATTAGAAATTCAGGCATTTTTTGGGAAGTGAAGTTAGTGATGTTTGTTTAGTAGTTCCTAATAAAGGACAATCTTTAGAAATTCTAAATCATACAAATATTGTCTTAATCCCGAAGATTCCCTACCTGAAAAACCCATTTCAATTTAAACCAATTAGCCTTTGTTCTGTTTTTTATAAAATAATCTCAAAAACTATTGCTAACAGATTTCAAAAAGTCCTTGAATATTGCATAGATCCGGCTCAAAGTGCCTTTGTACCTGAAAGATTAATCACTGATAATGTTTTGCTTGCCTATGAGATTCTCCATTCTATGCGGAATAAAAGGGTGGGAAAAAAAGGTTATATAGCACTTAAGATTGATATGAGAAGGCGTATGATCGAGTGGAATGGAAGTTCTTGGAGCAAATGATGGGCAGAATAGGTTTCGATGACAGATGGATTCGACTTATTATGCAATGTATAAGCACAGCCTCATACTCGATCGTTTTAAATGGTGTAATAGGAAAGACATTTCTTCTGACGAGAGGATTGCGTCAAGGAGATCTGTTGAGACTTTTTTTATTCCTTATCTGTAGTGAGGGTTTATCTACCTTATTCAGACTTGCAAGAGAGGAAGGGATTTTGAGAGGAATTAAAGCTAGCAGAAGAAGTCCCCAAATTACTCATCTCCTTTTTGCTGACAATTGTATTATTTTTGGGAAAGCTTCTGAAGAAGGTACAGGAATTTTCGAACAATTTTTTTAAAAAAATATGAAAGTTGCTCAGGGCAATGCCTTAATTATGCGAAATCAACTGTGTTCTTCAGCTCAAATACTGATGGTATGGTCCAAAGAAACATTTCTTCTGACGAGAGGATTGCGTCAAGGAGATCTATTGAGACTTTTTTTATTCCTTATCTGTAGTGAGGGTTTATCTACCTTATTCAGACTTGCAAGAGAGGAAGGGATTTTGAGAGGAATTAAAGCTAGCAGAAGAAGTCCCCAAATTACTCATCTCCTTTTTGCTGACAATTGTATTATTTTTGGGAAAGCTTCTAAAGAAGGTACAGGAATTTTCGAACAATTTTTTTAAAAAAATATGAAAGTTGCTCAGGGCAATGCCTTAATTATGTGAAATCAACTGTGTTCTTCAGCTCAAATACTGATGGTATGGTCCAAAGAAACATTTCAAATAGATTATGGGTCAAAATGTCAGCGAATTCCGAGAAATATCTGGGCCTACCAAACATGGTGGGTAAGAGGAGACACTAGGCTTTTCAACATTTAAAAGATCGTATTAAGATGAAAATTGATAGCTGGAGTACAAGATTGTTATCGCAGGGGGAAATAAGTTTTCATAAAGGCTATTTTACAAGCAATCCCAACTTACACGATGGGATGCTTTCTTTTACCTAAATCAATATATGAAGATATGGAAAAAATAATAGCAAAATTCTGGTGGCAAAAAGGGTATGGGAAATGCGGGATACATTGGTGTTCATGGAGTAATTTATGCAAATTAAAAGAGAATGGTGGTCTCAGATTTCTCAATTTGGCAAAATTTAACCTGGCCCTTCTTGCGAAGCAAGGTTGGAGACTAATTGAAAACCCTACTTCCCTTTTAGCGCAAACCTTAAAAACAAAATATTACCCGAACTCTGATTTCCTAAATTCTGAACTAGGGAACTTACCATCATATACTTGGAAAAGCATATAGGTTGCAAAGAGTCCCTTACTATCGGATATTTGCTGGAGAATTGGCAACAGATGAGACTTTCAAATTGAAGAGGATGTATGGGTTCTGAATGCTAAAAATTTACATATTCAACAGTTGGTGAGAAATCAAAACATAACAAGGGTGGCAGATCTGATCGACAACAACAATAGACCTTGGAAAACAGAGCTGCTCGAATATACCTTCTCAATAGATGATGTCCAAAAAATTCTCCAAATTCAGCTAGCTAACACTCCCCATGATGACTTTCTAGCTTGGAGGGATACACAGTGAGAAGTGGGTATAAATTGCTATTACACGGTAACTTGATTAATGATAATAGTTATAACCCAATCGAAATCAGAAAATGCTACAGAAAACTATGGACCAATGACCTTCCTTCAAAATTACTTATTACAGTTTGGAGAGCCACTCAAAATTACTTGCCTATTCTAGCAAATCTAAGAATCAAAAGACTAACAGACGACGCAGTATGTCCAAGATGCAAGCAAGGACTGGAAAATAGAGAGCATATATTCCGCGACTTTGCTGTTACAAAATAAACATGGGATACATTAAATTATGTTTGGTCCCAGGATTTATCTCAATTGGAGTTCTTGGATTGGTTTAACTGGATTATGCTAACTAGTAAAACCGATGGTCGTCGAACCTTTATCTGCGCTATTTGGGCTATTTGGTCTGCTAGGAACCAATGGATCTATGAAGGACATAGGAGATCTGGAGTAAAGACAACAAGATTTATATTACAGTATCTTCAAGAGCTGAATAGTATCAAGCAAATATCCCCTACCTCAAGAGTCAAGACTGTCTTCTGAGTAGTGGAAGCCTCCAAAGTGTGGGTTTTGCAAAATTAATTTTGAAGTTGCAGTGGATATTAAAAATTACAGATCCTGTTCGGGAATAATCATCAGAGACTATAACGAGGATGTCCTGACTTCAAAAACCATAATACACGAGAATGTACCTTCAGGGTTTGTAGCAGAAGCCATTGCATGTCTTTAGGGAGTTAAAATGGGGAAGGATCTAGGATTAAATTATGTTGAAATTGAAGGAGACTCCCTGACGGTTATCAAGCGAGTTAAAGGCAAAAGCAAAGACAAATCGGTAATCGGACCATATATTCGAAACATTAAAGAATTGACAAGGGGTTCTTACGAGTGTAAGTTTCAACATGTCAGACGAATAATAAATGAACATGCTCATTTACTAGCAACACAGGGTTTAAGAATGGCAAATAACACTCACATTGCCTAGAGAAGTAATGGTCCAGATATTACAGCTGCTGAAGTTAATCAAGGATGGCGATGAAGAAACAAAAGGACTAAAGACTATGAGAAGAGAATCTTTATTTTTTTTAGACGTTTACTCTTCTCCAGGGGCTGTTATAATTGAAAAGAAGATTTTTAGACAGATCTAGAAAATGATAGCTCATACAACTGGGTTGCCTTTCTCTTTTGTCGTTGTTCTTTTTTTTCTTTCTTTAATTCTTTTCCTTTATTGTTTTTAGTTAGGCTATTTTATGTGTGGGCCATGTTTTGTTTTCTTAAGAGTAAATCCTGGACCTTTTATATTAATACAACCTAACATATTTGATTAAAAAAAAAACACAATTTGTATATTGAGTAAAATGAAACATGATTTTGTAGTAAAATGTAAAATGAATCATGGTACCAGCATGTATGACAGAATAATAACAAATGCGATAGTAATAAGGACGAAAATAAAATAAAATAAATAAAACAAACAAGCTAGAAAAAGAAAAATAATAGATAAAAGAATAAATAAATAAAAGAATAATAGAACCTAACAAGAAACCAATAAATAAATAAATACTATGTAAAATAGTTTAAAATAATAATAACAATGATAATAATATTAACATAAAATAAAGAATAATAATACATTAATAATAATAATAATAATAGTAATAATAAAATTAATTAATTTAATAATAAAGTAGCCAAAATACCAAAAGGACTAAAATTGAACTTAAATAAAAAATTTGGGGCAAATCTGGAATAAATATAAGGTGAAGGACAGAATTAAAACGCGCGAATAACAAGGAGGGATCAAAAGAGAAATTTTCTCTTTTTTTTTCCAAAACGCACAGCATCAAGAGGGGCCAAATTGGAATCGCAATAAAACATAAGGTAAAAATTAAAAATATAAAAAAATTAATCGTAAAATACTTAAAAAAGCGGAAGGGCTGAAGGTGCAATTAGCCTTTCCGTTTAAAAACACGCGGATTCTTGGCTGGGTCTGGTCAACACACGGGTTAAGGCTTAAAATGATGTTGTTTTATGCCCTAAAAATGAACTCCAAAACGGTGTCGTATTGGAACACTATTTAAGTAACAAAATACAAAAAAAAAATTGGAACTCATTTTTTTTAAAAAAAGGCCCCGTTCTCTCTGCAATCGGCTCTGGGTCAACCCCACAGCCCCAGTCGCTGAATCACCGTGGCACCGCCGTGCCTCCGCCGCGGGCGGTGGTAGAACACCTCCAGGTATCTTTTTTTTTCCTTTTTACTATATTTTAATATATATATATATATATATATATATACATACAAATAGTTTCATAAAATAGAAAAATGAAAAGGAACAGAGAAATAGCAGTTTCGAACAAGGAGAATAAAAGAGAAAAAAAATGAAAATAAAAGGACCTTGGCACGTTCATAACATTGTTTTTTTCTTCGATCTGCTTGGTGTTTTTGTTTATTTCTATATGCTTGAATCTGTTTTTGTATTCATTGATGTTCGAAAAAGATTACAACGGATTTGGTTGGCTTTTATAGGCATTTACAACTTGTTTCTTTATGAATAATTACTCAGCTTCTTTGGAGGTACAAAAGGGCGGTGGACAAGACAGTGGCGGTGTCAGAGTGACGAAGGGCAGTGGCCAGAAGACCTTAGGTGCGGCGCACCTAGGGTTTTTTTATTTTTGTTTTTTCTGTTAATTTTGGGCTAGGGTTAGATTGGGCTTGATTTGGGTTTAATTGGTTGGGCTACTAGGGTTTTGGGTCTGTTTTGGGTTTGGGGTTTAGTTTGGGTTGTTTGGTTTTAGGGTCTTATTGGGCCCCGGGCTAAATTGAGCTTGTATAGCTGCCCCTCTTTGCTCATTGTTGTGTAACGAGAATAGAGTAAAATATTTTAAGAAAGACAAATTTTGCCCGGTCTCACCGAGTCTTGACTTCTTTGGTACTCCTCTTCTTCAGGTCGCCTCGTTCCAGTCTACCACATCTTGTTGCTTCGATCCATTCCACCGCAACTTCATAGAAATAAGACTTGTAGTTTTAATCTACTCTGCTGCAATTCAGGGATATGAGAGTTGTAACTTGTAGCTTCAATCTACTCCACTACAACTTCAGAGAGATAAGATCCACTATCTTCAGGCTGCTCCTATTGCAACTTTAGGGAGATAAGGCTGGTGGCTTCAATCTGCTCCACTACAACTTCAGAAAAATAAGATTAGCTATAATTTGTAACTTTAATCTATTCTACTACAATGTCAGGGAAATAAGATTTGCTATCTTCAGTCTGTTCCGCTGTAACTTCAGGGAGATAAGGCTGGTGGCTTCAATCTGCTCCACTGCAACTTCAAGAAGATAAGATTTGCCAAAATTTGTAGCTTTAATTTGTTCCACTGTAACATCATGGAAATAAGATTCACTGTCTTCAGTCTGCTCCGCTGCAACTTCAGGGAGATAAGGCTGGTGGCTTCAATCTGCTCTACTACAACTTCAGGAAGATAAGATCCGCCATCTTTAATCTACTCAAATGCAATTTCAAGGAGATAAGACATACAACTTCAATTTGCTCCACTACTACTTCAGGGAGATGAGATTTGTGGATACACCGATGACCTGTAGAATCGATTTCATGGGCCTATGCTTATGCCAAATAATTAGAATGTCATGATCAAAATGAATCAAATGCTCCTAACTAGATGTGTATGAATGATATTTGCATGAGTACAGAATGTCATGAGAATGACCCCTTTTTAATGTTTGGGTTATCATTGCTCGTTGTTTATCAAGGTTCTATCATTGATGCAATAACCTATCTTCTTGTTCAACTGATATCTCTGACAGAAAATCTGAAGAAATAGCCACAATTTAGACTCATCCCTTAGGATTGGTGAGTTCTAAATAATAGTCCTGTTTCAGGTTCTTTTACTATTTAGAAGCTTCCAGAGTAATATACAGAACTTCTTTTATGAAAGAATTATTTGTCCATTACTCGTTATTTCAATGCAAAATGCTTGAAAAAGATCATAATGATTGACAAAACTGAAATTTATCAGGAACAAAATCTGAAAATAATTGATTAATAAAAGAAAGCAAATATTACTGGAATACAAAATAGGTGAGAGGAAAAATAGGTGCCCTAGATATCGCATCCTGAGCTTCTCTGCACGAACTTCTTGATGATCATTTTGAGCTCGGCATGTGTTTAGGAGATCCGGAGTACTTAGTTAATGCCCCAAGATGTAACGCTTCTCCTCATTTTTTATTTCTGAGAGGACAAGACTATCACATGCCCTATCTTTGATCAAAATTTGAGTTACCCTTTTCTGGGTTATCAGCTCAAAACCCCTTTGTTCTCAATGCGCCCTTTGCGGGTTTTCGCTTTAGCCTCTCCTTTTTTTTTTTAAGTGAAATACTTTTTGACTGAGTCTGAATTCACTGGATTAGGCAGGGTTTTGCCATCCATTTCAGTTAATATCAATGCTCCTCCAGAAAAGACCTTCTTTACCACATAATGTCCCTCCCAGTTTGGCATCCATTTTCCTCTGAAGTCTTTTTGTATGGGAAAGATCTTCTTCAATACCAAGTCTCCTTCATGGAATTCTCTAGGGTGAACATTTTTGTTGTAGGCTTGCATCATTCGTTTTTTTTACATTTGACCATGTCGAATAGCTTTCAACATCTTCTCTTCAATCAAATTTAATTGATCATATCAGGGTTGGATCCATTTTGCTTTATCCAACTTCAGCTTGGACAAGACTCGAAGGGAAGAAATCTCAATGTTGATGGGTAAAACTGCCTCTATTCCATAACCAATAAGAAAGGCGTTGCCCCGGTGGAGGTCCTGTAAATGTTCGATAAGCATAGAGCACAAATGGTAATTTCTCATGCTAATTTTTATAAGTCTTGGTCATTTTCCTCACGATCTTCTTAATGTTTTTATTGGCTGCCTCGACTGCACTGTTCATTTTCGAGCAATACGGTGATGAGTTGTGGTGTCTAATCTTGAACTGACTATAGACATCGAATATCGTGCTATTGTTCAAATTCAATGTATTGTCAGATATGATCTTTTCTAGCATTCCATATCGACAAATGATTTCCTTCTTCAGGAATTTGCTAACTGTCGACTTTGTAACATTAGCATATGAAGCGGCCTCTATCCATTTGGTGAAGTAGTCGATGACCACAAAGATGAATCGATCCCATTTGAAGCTTTTGGCGAAATTGGCCCAATGACATCCATGCCCCACATACAGAAAGGCTATGAAGAAGTCATAACATGTAGAGGCGAATGAGGTACATGAATTTTATCTCCATAAATTTGGCGTTTATAGTATTTCTTAGCATAATTGATGCAATATCCTTCTATGGTGGACTAGTAATACCAAACCTTATGATTTGTCTAGCCATTGTGAAACTATTAGCATGCGTTCCAAGACACCCTCGTGGACTTCTTCCAAGATTTTCTTGGCTCGACAGCGTCTACACAACTTAATAGCACCTGATCCTTTCTCTTTCTATATAAGATCTCCCCATCTAAGACATAGTCACTCGCCAGTCTTCTTAGCATCCTTTTTTCATTCTCAGTCGCCTGGTGAGGGTATTCACGATTCTTCATGTATCGCAATATGTCGTGGTACCAAGGGTGGTCATCATTTTCTTTTTTTTGTTCGATGTTGTAACAATGAGCTGGAGCCTCATAAATACTCATCTAGATTGGTTTCACATCCTCTTATTTATTCACCCTGACCATTGAAGCTAAAGTTGCTAGGGCGTCAGCCATCTGATTTTCTTCTCGAGGGAAGTAGCAGAAGGTGATATCATCAAGCCCTTTAATTAATTCAAGGACCAATATTCGATAATCAATCAACTTAGGATCTCTTGTCTCCCATTCTCTTTCAAATTGATAGATCACTAGTACAGAATCTCCATAGACCTCAAACATTTTAATCTTGTATTCTATGGCTGCACGAATTCCCATGATACATGTTTCGTATTCTGCCACAATTTTTGTATAATCAAAATCCAATTTGTAAGTAAATGGATAATAACCTCCATTTGGGGATATCAAAACTATCCCAATTCCGTTACCTACAATGTTTGAGGCTCCATTGAAATTTAACTTCCAATGATGACCTTCTTGAGAGTCTTCTTCAGTGGTTGCCACGTACATTAAATCTTCATTCGAGAAATTAAAGTTCAGAGGCTCATAGTCTTCTAGAGCTCTACTGGCCAGAAAATCTGCTATTGCACTTCCTTTTACTGCTTTCTGGTTCATATAGACTATGTCAAATTTGAAAAGTAAAATTTGCCATTAGACCATTATTTTATTCAAACTAGTTGACTCCATCATGTACTTTAGAGGATCGAGTTTTGAGATGAGCCAAGTTGTGTGGTACAACATATACTGTCTCAATCTTTGGGTTGTCCATATTAAGGTGCAACATAATTTCTCAATTGGTGAGGATCTTGTCTCACACTCAGTGAACTTTTTACTGAGGTAGTATATCGCCCTTTCTTTTCTTCCTAACTCATCGTGTTGGCCAAGCACACATCCCATAGAATTCTGAAATATTGCCAAATATAGTATTAATGGCTTATCTGGACTCAGTGGCGTCAGCACTGGGCATTGGACAGGTATTGTTTAACCTTGTCAAAAGTCTTCTAGCACTCATCATTCTAAACACCTGGATTATGTTTCTTAAGGAGATGAAATATGAGGTCGTATTTCTCAGTTAGTTGTGAAATAAACCAGGTGATGTAATTTAGTCTTCCTTGGAATCCTCGAACTTCTTTTTGAGTGCACGGTGGAGGTAACTCTTGTATAGCCTTGACTTTATCCGGATCAATCTCAATCCCCTTTTTGCTGACTATGAATCCTATCAACTTTCCTGAGCTGGCCCCGAAAGTACATTTTGCTAGATTGATCTTTAGCTGGAATTTCCTCAGCATCAAGAATAATTTCTTCAAGACTTGTACATGCTCCTCTTTTGTTT
This sequence comes from Gossypium arboreum, assembly GCF_025698485.1. Taxonomy (NCBI): domain Eukaryota; kingdom Viridiplantae; phylum Streptophyta; class Magnoliopsida; order Malvales; family Malvaceae; genus Gossypium; species Gossypium arboreum. Next base: position 14,138,569 of record NC_069081.1, read on the forward strand.
GGGATTTGGCGATCATATCGTTGACATAAACTTCAATTTCTTTGTGCATCATATCATGGAATAAGGTTACCATGGCTCTTTGATATGTTGCTCCTGCGTTTTTCAGTCCAAATGACATTATCTTATAGCAAAATGTTCCCCACATGGTTACAAATATGGTCTTATCCATATCTTCAGGATGCATCTTTATCTGGTTGTATCCTGAGAAGCTATCCATGAAGGAGAATAATAAATAACCTGCCATGTTGTCCACTAAGGTGTCAATATGGGGCAATGGGAAATTATCCTTTGGGCTAGCCTTGTTTAGGTCCCTGTAATCTATGCACATTCATACTTTCCCATCTTTTTTAAGGAGGGGACGATATTGGCTACCATTCTAAGTATTTGACCACTTGTAAGAAACCAACACAAATTGCTTATTGACCTCTTCTTTTATTTTTAGCAAAACATCGAGCCTCATTCTTCGGAGCTTCTGTTGAACTGGCTTGTACTCTTCCTTTATGGGGAGCTGGTGTACCATGATATCAGTACTTAGTCCAGGCATATCTTTATATGATCATGTGAGGACATCTTTGAATTATTAGAGTAACTCAATGAGGTACCGCTTTGTCTCTGTGGCAATGCAAGCTCCAATTTTCACTTCTTTTCCTTCTTCCAAGACCACAATTTCTACTGACTCTTTGTGAGGTAGAATCTATTTCTCCTCTTGTTTTACCATCTTTCACAAAACAGGAGATAAGTTAAATCTCTGTCATCTTCAAAGTCCTGTGGTTCCTCTAAACACATGTCTCGTTCAAATAGAGATTTTGCGTTAGTAGGAGCATCGCTCATATAATTAATATCTGATAACCTGTTATAGGGATGAAAGAAGATATAAAGAACAAAAGAATCTAAAAATAATTATATGTATGGTATAATAATGAATGAAATGAAAAAATAGAAGAATATTTGCTCGGAATAAGACAAAAAGATACATTTCATTGGAATAACGATGTTGGACATAGGCCTATTTCACAAAAAGATTCTTATTGCCCTTAGGCTTAAAAATATAAGCGTGTTTTGAACATTACTCTAAATTCGCTCTAAAAATTACAGGAATCTCTTCCACAGTCCAATTGTTCAGAAAACTTCCAGGTACATAAACGAAAATGCCCGATAAATTTCTTTTCGAATTCCCTCTTCTAGATATGGCGTTGATGTTTAAATTTCCCATCATTTCTTCAGCAGTTTCTTTTCTTGTCATCTTCCGCTCAGGGTGAATGATTCCTCCTATACAAATGTTCTAGATATACGGGGAAAAGTCATCGGTTCCCATTTCACTTCTTCCCCATATACCCGTGTTCTTCTCCTTTCCTGCTTCTTCTCCAATTTTTTCTTCTTTTGCTTCGCATCTGGCTTATATCCCAAGCCAAAGAAATATTGTTTATTCATCAGAATTAGTACCTCGACTTTTCTTTAAAGATATTTTCCGAACCCTTTTTCCCTGTATGGCTCCCTTTTCTGACTGTCAGTCGTAATCCCATCTTTGTAGCTTTAAATATTCTGGGCATAGGGATCTTGTTCCCTTCGATGATAAATGTTGCAATTACAAATTCTAGTGATAAAAAAGAACATTCTATCGCTTTATCGTCTGCCCCTATGTATGGCACGTTACTGGTTACGGATGCAATAATATCTTCTTCTACGTTTATCATTACCAGTCGACCCTCAGTTACCAACTTTAGCTTTTGGTGAAATGTTGATGGTACTGCCCCAATCGAGTGAATCCAAGGCTTGCCTAATAAGCAATTATAAGAAGGCTTGATATCCATCACCAGGAAGTCTACTTCATACGTGTTTGGACCAATCAAAAAAGGTACCTCAATTCTTCCCATCACCTTTCTTTCAGTACCATCGAATGCTCTCACAATGTTTTGACACGTCTTTATATGAGAGTTATCCACTGGTAACCTGTTTAGTGTGGATAAGGGCAAGACATTTAGTGTAGATCTATTATCACTTAACACCTTTGGCAATGTATACCCCTTGCAGTGGGTAGTGATGTGCAAAGCCTTCGTCGATCCCATGTCTCCTGGCGGTATTTCATGATCATTAAAAGAGATGAAATTATTGGCGCTTATGTTACTGACCAGACGGTCTAGCTTGTTGATAGAGATATCATTGGCGACATAAGTTTCATTTAGTACTTTTATCAACACGCTACGATGTGCCTCCGAGCTTAAGAGGAAAGCAAGCACTGATATGCGAGCTGGTTGTTTATATAGTTGCTCTACAACGCTATACTCGCTATGCTTTAAGAATTTCAAAAACTCATTAACCTCCTCTTCAGTTTTCGGCTAGTTAACAGACGATTCAAGTCTGACCGCATTTTCTTTCTTTTGTTCAACCGCCAAGGCTTTTCCTTTTGCGGGCTCAGCCTTTGTATTGGATGGGTCGTAGCGCCTTCTACTGCGCATGTAGAAACCTACATCTCGACCTTCTTCTGAAGCGCTAATTGGGTTCTCTTCTCTTGAGATCGTCACATTGCAGTTATAATTCCAGGGAACCCTCTTGCTATCCTTATAGGGAAAGGTTACATCCTCTCCTTCTAGGCCTTTGGCATACTTAAAGAATTCTAACTCTTTATTGTCTATTAGACCTTGTACTAAGGCCCTAAATTCACTATATTTTTTAATCTCATGATCATTTTCATCATGGAACTCACAATAATTTTTTCCTTCTCGGGATCTATCCCCTAAGTCTTACATGATTAACCATCTTTCTACCATTTTCTTCCAAACCTCCCTCAGTAAGGTTTTCACTTCTGCAATATTCATCTTGATTCTCTTCCTCGTATTGTCGATTATTGCATTTACCCTTTTATTCGCATGGTCGAGTAACAGATTTTCTACACTAGATGTATCATCAAATTTCACAATGCCCATTTTGATGAGCCTTTCGACTAACTTCTTGAAAGTAATGCAGTTTTCTATCGAGGGTCCTGTGATCCCTGCATGGTATTCACATTGGGCATTCATGTCATACCATTTGGGGAATAGAGGTTGCATAGGTTTTAGGTAGAAAGGGGATACTACATGTGCATTAAACAGATTTTGGTACAACTCCTTATACGTCATTGGAATGGGCGTAAACTGGAGTTTCTCTGTATTTTGTCTTGTGTTAGACTCTTGTCTTGGTGGGCCTTGATGGCCAGTGGCTACCGTTCTCGGTTGGCTCACAGTGATTAGTTTCGAATAACCCTTGTTATACGTGCTCATATTATTTACCTCATTTTTTTCCTCGGCGTCGACCTCTTGGCGTTTTCCCCGGCCTCTATTTTTCCACACCTTATTGTATTTTCTATCATTTCGCTAGATATCACTATATCCGAAAAACTCTTAGTTGCGCTTCCCAGCATGTGATTAGTAAAAGGTGCCTTCAGGGTATTAATGAAGAGCATGGTTGTTTTCTTTTCTAACAGAGGCGGTTGGACTTGCGTGGTGACCTTCCTCTACCTTTGAGCATATTGCCTAAAGTTCTCGCTTGGCCTTTTCTCCATATTCTGTAATGTGATTCTGTCAAGTGCCATATCTGTCACGTGGCCATATTATTTCATGAAAGCCTGTGTTAGGTCCTTCCACGAATTAATTTGGGCACGATTTAGCTGATTATACCATTTCGTTGTTGCCCCGGTCAAGTTGTCTTGGAAACAGTGAATCAATAACTGATCATTATTGACATATCTTGTCATTCTCTGACAGAACATTGTAATGTGGGCCTCAGGGCAGCTAGTCCTGTTATATTTTTCAAACTCTGGCATTTTGAACTTTAGAGGGAGTACTAGATTTGGACCAGGCTTAACTCCTTAACATCAATTCCATAATGGTAATCAACGCTTTCCAATGCTTTGAATTTCTCTTCTAGCTATTTGCATCGGTCTTCTAGTTGCTTTGGAAGCTCCACTTTCTCCTTTCCCATTTCCGCTATATCATCAAGATTAAAGACAACTGGATTTGCTAGATTGTCTCTTGGGTTGGAGCCTGAACCCGTCGAGAAGTTTATCGGTGCCGAAGTACCGATCTGATATTAGGGTCTGATGTTGACGGACACCCTTTGTGGATATGCGTTTGGTTGTGCTTGGGTGTTTGTTAGGGTGAAGCCTAGAGGATAAGCAAGGTCCTTGTTATCATCCCCGAAATTGACTATAGGATTTTTTCCTTTTTCTAATCCTCCAGTTAGCAACTGGGTTAATTGGCTCATCATATTCTTTTGGGATTCTAGTATCTGATCTCTCATGTCTTGTTGAATTTTGGCCAATTGTTCTTGCATCTATATTTGCAGCTGATCTTGCATTTCTTTTTGCATTTGCTCTAATCTTTCCAATCTTTGGTCCATTGCTTTAGTTTTTCTTCGTGTACAGTAATGACGTTCCAGGGTAACTACCATAATTTTAGAGTATCTTAGTGAGATTTAATACACATGATGTAATACAATGCTAATGCATGGATGTAATAAATGCAAAAAAAAGTATTGATTCTGATTCAATTTCGTTAGAGTAACTTTTCTAGAAAATAAATTTCTCTATATAAAACGAATTACATATAAGGCTTCGCCTTAATACTTAAGGCCTTGACTTGCTTAAAAAGCCTAGCTAACTCTCGGCCTTGATCTGACTCTGACTCATATTTCAAACTCAGTACATGAGCCTGGAATGCTAAGGTTTGTAAGTGATCGGTCACCTCTCGTACTTGAGCTAGAAATTCACCCATGACGTAATCCTACTCTTAACCTGATCTTGAGATCAATGCAGTTGCTCTTGCCACTGCTCATTATTTTCTTCTAGGAGTTTAACTCGAAGCTCACAGTTTTGTAACACAGTTTCAAGTTATTCTATCTTCCCTTTTAGCTCTTCAATTTTGCTCCGACTAGCCTTCAACTCGATTATAGAGTTACGACTACGATACTGATGTAGGGATCTTTCTAACTCTGACACCTGAGTTTTTAACCCCACCTTCTCATTTTGACTTCCTATCAAACTCTCTTGCAAAACGTCTTCTCGTGCTCGAGTGTTTTAGAATTTCTTTTCTCATTGGCTGGCTCTACTCTTTTCCTCTCTAACTTCTTACCGCCATTGTTTTAACATTTTTCCTAGACCAGCGGTTCTCATTAACCTCCGCAGCTTCTTGTAGTCTATTTTCAAACTGTCCAAATCTTCTTCTGCCTTATTCTTTCCCTTTCTTAGCTTCTCAGCTTCTAGTTTCTGGATGTCGACATCCGGTCCCAGCTTTATTTTCTCCTCCTCCGATTGCTTTATCCTTTTTTTTAGCTATAAATTCTTTCTCTCAAAATTCTGTTTGATGATCTCTAGCTTAGATGGGATCACCTTCAAGTGTTCTTCCATTGATCGAGTGCTTTCTTGATCTAACGTAAGAATGTTGTCGTTGATCCTCTGATCCTACCATCAATCATACTCAAGGGTAGTCATTGAGTTAGCAGAAAACCTTTTCATTCTACGAGTTTGGTTCTAGGCATTTGATATTTCACAAACTTTCGTTTTGTAATTATCTCCCTTGTATACGAATTCGCACTAAGCTAACCCATGTGTTGCTAGCGTATGTCTCGATCTGTACTGTTTTAATACTAGCAGAGAAGTATACCCAATAGCTCCCCATATCCCAAGCAGGAGAACCCAATCAAAATCTCCAAACCTATATAACATCTTATTGGGGACCATCCAAGGGGTTCTCCATTCGATGTCTTCTTCTTGCAAATGTTGGAGAATCATCATCCACTTTTCTTCTGTAATATCATCTCGTCTTGGCGTAGCCACTATCTCTTTCAGCGGCGAATAGTTTTCGGAAAAGATTCAATATGAAACCTTCTCCACTTTCCAAAAATGGCTGTGGAACCATATGAGTAAGAGTTGTGCGTATCCGATTAATCTCCCTTCGCCCACTCTTTGACAAGTGTTCAATGATCTGAAAGTTTCAGCCAAAATTGCGAACACGGGTATATCCGGACGGCCGTATTATCCGCCACTTTATCAAGAAACCCATTTTCCATGATAAGTTATCTATTTAGCAACCGAATGTGAATCAACACCTTTTTAGTGATGAAAATGCCATGCAAATACAATCAAAGTGAAACAAAGCAAATCAGTATTTCATACACAGTTTAAAGCAAGCAAAGAATAATAATTAAAGCACCTGCTCGGGTAACCACTAGGGTTTGGTGTAGCTCTACCTAAGGTGGGCTTCTATGGTTCACTATATGCGATTCGGTTCTAAAGTAAAGGTACCTAAACTAGTAAATTTCTCGATCCTCACCCATTATAGGCTTATATAGACCGAGTTCAATTCAGGGGAAAAACATTTCCCTATGGCTGCACGGAGATGAAAATCTCAAGAAGACATAGGTACGGATGTATTCCAAAAACGATCCACTATTCTACACGGAGGTAAAAACCTCACGAAGGAATAGTTTCTTGCTCCCACTTAAAAGGGTAAAATTGACCGATCATGTAATGCAAATGTGCAGAAATATATCAAGAACTCAAACCAGTAAAGCATACCAAAATGATGAAGATCGTAACAAAAATGAAAGAAATGCAACGAGAGGATTGAAAATTTAAACCAAATTTTCAACTTTCAACAAAAAGAAAAAAAGTAATGAACTCGTGGCTTGACTTTCTTATTTTGCGTTCCCTAGTGGAGTCGTCAAGCTGTCGAAATTATTTTTTTAAAAAAAAGGGGTCGACTTTGATTTTAAAAATGAAAACGAAAAAACGGGAGTCATCACCAATCCTTTTTGATGAGATGTGATCGGGTCACCTCGAAAAGTGGTTGTTTTCAAAAAAACAGTTTGATTTATTAAAACAACGATTTTGGTCTATGAAATTTAGAAAGATGGGTTCCGGAGTCGGTTATGTACGAGGAAGGATTAGCACCCTCGTAACGCCCAAAATTGATATCTAGTTGATTTATTAGTGTCTTAGTGTCGAAAATTAAGAACTTTGAATAGATTTAAAAAAATATATGATCATTTGTTAAAATATTGTTTAATTGAAAATTTTTCGAGAACAGGCATATTTCATGTTAATCGAGTAATAGAATTACATCCCGTAAGTTAGGACACAATGTTTTAAATTCCCGATACGAGAATGAACGCCGAAAAATTTATTTATCTAAAAAGACATTCGATTATCTCAGTTTTAGAAAGAAATCACATTCCGTAAGTTAGAACACGATCTTTTTCGTACTTCCCGAGAATATTTAAAAATTATACTTTAAAAACATTCGTTTATTTAGATTTATCAAGAAAATTAAAACCCGTAGGTTAGGAAACAATTTCTCGAATCTCAAAATATGAAATATTGCTTAATTTAAAAACACAAGTTGTATATCGGGTAAAATGAAAAACGATTTTGTAGTAAAATGTAAAATGAATCATGGTACCAACATGTATGATGAATAATAACAAATGCGATAGTAGTAAGGACGAAAATAAAATAAATAAATAAAACAAACAAGCTATAAAAAGAAAAATAATAGGTAAAAAAATAAAAGAATAATAGAACCTAACAAGAAACCAATAAATAAATAAATACTATGTAAAATAGTTTAATAATAATAACAATGATAATAATATTAACATAAAATAAAGAATAATAATAATACATTAATAATAATAATAATAATAGTAAAGACAATAATAATAATAATAATAATAATAAAATTAATTAATTTAATAATAAAGTAGCCAAAATACCAAAAGGACTAAAATCGAACTTAAATCAGAAATTTGGGGCAAATCTAGAATAAAAATAAGGCAAAGGATCGAATTGAAACGCGCGAATAACAAGGAGGGATCAAAAGGAAAATTTTCTCTTTTCCTCCAAAATGCACGAGCATCAAGAGAGACCAAATTGGAATCGCAATAAAACATAAGGTAAAAATTAAAAATATAAAAAAAATAATAGTAAAATACTTAAAAAGCGGAAGGGCTAAAGGTACAATTAGCCCTTCCGTTTAAAAACATGCGAATCTTTGGCCGGGTCGGGTCAATACACAGGTTAAGGCTCAAAACGACGTCGTTTTATGCCCTGAAGATGAACTCCAAAATGGCATTGGAATACTATTTAAGTAACAAAATGCAGAAAAAAAAAACATTTGGAACCCATTTTTTTTTAAAAAAAGGCCCCGTTCTCTCTGCAATCGACTCTGGGTCAACCCCACAGCCCCAGTCACTGGACCGCCGTGCCTCCGCCGCGGGCGGTGGTCGAACACCTCCGGGTACCCTTTTTCATTTTTTACTATATTTTAATATATATATATATATATACATACAAATAGTTTCGTAAAATAGAAAAATGAAAATGAGCAGAGAAATAGCAGTTTCGAACAAGGAAAATAAAAGAGAAAATAAAATGAAAATAAAAGGACCTTGGCACGTTTTTAACTTTTTTTTTCTTCGATCTACTTGGTCTTTTTGTTTATTTCTATATGCTTGAATCTATTTTTGTATTCAATGATGTTCGAAAAAGATTACAACGGATTTGGTTGGCTTTCATAGCCATTTACAACTTGTTTCTTTATGAATAATTACTCTACTTCTTTGCAGGTGCAAAAGGGCGGTGGACAAGACAATGACGGCGTTAGAGTGGCGAAGGGCGATGTCCAGAAGACCCTAGGTGACCCGCACCTAGGGTTTTGTTATTTTTGTTTTTTCTCTTAACTTCGGGCTAGGGTTAGATTGGGCTTGAATTGGGTTTAGTTGGTTGGGCTACTAGGGTTTTGGGTTTGTTTTGGGTTCAGTTTAGTTTGGGTTGTTTGGTTTTTGGGGTCTTTTTGGGCCCGGGATAAATTGGGCTTGTACAATCAACATGCATGTAAATTTTCAAACAGATCCGATATCTCTATCATATCAATCTAAAACACTCTATATATTAATATACATTCAACGATTGAAACCTTTTTACATATTTTTAACAACATTAATTGAAAATAAAATATTTATAATACTATAATTTTTATATATAATAAATATATAAAATCAATAATTATTCATATCTATAAAATTTAAATTTAATGATAATACAAAATATAGATTATAATAAAAGATAGACTTACATAATATTATAATGTTTAATCATCAATGCATATATATAAATTATTAATATATTATATATCAAACGATATATTATATAATATAGTAGAAGAGTTTACTTTCAAATGTTTGAAGAATATAGAGTATTGAGTTTTAACTTTTACAAATTATATTTGGGTATTGAGTTAAATTTCTTTTGATTTTGACTTGAGATCTGTGCTAAAATTAGTTTATTTTGGATTTGGATACTAATAAGTAAATTATTTAGGGTGAGGTTAGTATAATATATTTGAGTTTTGGAATAAATATTTTAGAAATAAGTATTAGGTTTATAAATTTAATAAGAAACACAAAAGTTATTTAATTTTCAATATAGTATAATAATAAAAATAAAAAATATTTACGTTAAGTGATATACATATCATCAAATAAGCATTTCAATTATTTTATACTGAAAGAACTATATTAAATATATATAATTTATATTTTTATAAGGCAAATTTGAGTTGTGTTGTTATCGTATAAAAGTAAAATGAATTTTTACATACAAAATTAAAAGACATTTATAATTTAGATAATTCAAAATTATTTGAATCCTTTAGAGCTCGTTCGATTCGATCCGACCCTTTGAAAAATTTTGTGATACATACACGAATGAAGTGAAATTTATTAGATTTCAATCATCAAAACTGCCAATTTTCAGGTTTAAGAAATCAGCAGACTTGCGACGATTTTTTGGATTGGATCTTGGCATTTCTGGGTTGAGATGTCTTCATGGCGTTTTAAGATCTATCTCTTAGTTTTGAAACATATTTTGAATCACTTGATTTTGAGTTCGGGAGCTCGAGTTATAACCGTTTTAGTGAAGACTGAGCGAGTAAAATTTCTGAACGAGATTATGACGGGAATCACGAATTTTGGGCTTTTAATTTGAGTTTAAATCATATTAAGTTCGAGTTTTAGACTTAATTTTATTATATATGAGCTCAATATTATATTTGCAGATCTTATTATTATTATTTTTTATTCCAAATTTTTATTTAGGAGTTTTATGTTAACAAAAAAAAATAGTTTAAAACTACTTGTTTAGATTAAATTAGAGTTCTAGTATACTTAAGATTTTTATTTAGATTTATTTAGCAAGCCTATATATAGGCCTTTGCATTGTACACAATTAATTCAATTCATTATTATTTTATTTCTCTTTTAAGTTAATAAATTCTCTCTAGGTTTTTCTTTTCAATAGTTTCTTTTAAGTTTCTTTTAAGTTTCTTTTAGAAGAGTTTTAACAATTTTTTTAGATTGTAGGAATCATCTTCAAACTTTTTCTTGCCAAGGTTTCTATCTTGGGAGGGAAATTAGAGCCGCTTGAAGGGGTTGTGGATTTAACAATTTTTTTAGATTGTAGGGATCATCTTCAAACTTTTTCTTGCCAATGTTTCTATCTTGGAAAGGAAATTAGAGCCGCTTGAAGGGGTTGTGGATTCTTCGTGTTTCCAAGGTTTCTTAAGACTTCTACACGCCACGTTCTATCTTTCCATTTATCTTTTTTATTCGCTTCCTTAATATTTGATTTATTATTTTATTTTAGTTATTTATTTTAATTATTTTATCTGACTTGGATTCAATTTCGTTTCAAGTTGTGTCAAAATTAAAGTTTCTTTCCGAATGTTTAGATCCTTAAGTGAAATCTACGACTTTGACAAACTTTACGATATACATTTACGTTCATCCTTCTCATCTATTATCATTTTGAGTTTGAAAAAATTTAAATATAAAAAGACTTGAACCTAAAAAAATCTAAACTTAAAAAAAAAAATCTAAACTCAAAATAATCTAAATACAAAGAAATTAGATTGGAACCTGTACGTTTGCCACCTCGAATCACATGAAATGTCAATAGGTTTTTTTTATGTCTGGCCATCAATCGTTGGGCGAAACATGTGGGTTTCCGGCTTTGTTAAACTATTTTGTTCCAACTTAAGAAAGCCCAAAATAAATAACAATAAGAAAGTACAATTCGTCCTTACAATAAAAAAGTGAGTGGTTGATTGCCCTTCTAATCTTACCACAAAATTGATTATTTTAAAATTTAAAATCAATACATTTGACTAGATTTTTTAATAACTGTGAAAGGAGAAATTTAAATTTTTATAGTTATAATATAATGTTTTTGTCAGGGAGAGATTGTTATTAAATTTTGAAGGATTTATTTCATTATTAATATATAAAAATTGAATTGAGTAAATGCATATTAAAAATATGAAGTAATTTGTTGATTAAATTTTAATTTGATTAGAATCAATATTATTATTAGTATAAAAGGACGTGTATTTATCCTTTTACTTAAAGATGGGAGAATAATTACATATAGTTGTAAGCATTTCATAAATTCAACCACAACCTTGAAAACAAAGTAGAGACTGGCAGGCTGATAAACTAGGAAGAAAGTGAAGTGGGAAATTTTATTTTCATCTATTACTGATACCCGAGTATATAATAGACCACAAGCATCAAATGGGGGAAACATGACATACATTACTCGCTAGAAAATAAATAGAAACGGGTATCACCACAAAAAAAAAAAAAAAAAAAAGTAGAAATGCAATAAAATTAACACAACATAGTGGAAGACGAAACAGTGCTAACACAATAACCAGCAGTAGGGTAAAAGTTTTAGGCAAGGATTTCCTCCAATGGCTTGGCTTCAAGCTTGGGCTTCTCATTCTCAGCCTCTTTCTCCTTCAACTGTTGCTGCTCTTTGGCCAGCTTCTTCAGCCTGGCAAGCTCAAGATCCTTGCTCATCTTCCTCCTATACATCTCAGCAAATGTGATGGGCTCCTCAAGGATTGGTTTCTCTCCCTCTCTGATCTTCAATGGATACACTGTGGCATCGGGTGCTGGATTTTGGAATGTGGCTATTGACAATCTGCTGCAGTCTGAGTTCACCACTGCTTGGTGATCAGCATTCTTGAACCTCCCATTGCTCAGATACTGCTCACCATCAATCATTTCAGTCATTACTCCACTCTCACATAAATCATAACAATTTCAATTTTTTTTTTCCAAGTAAAAAACTTACATGGCCATGGTCTCCAAGGTTGACCACAAAGGCTCCTTCCACAGGTTGGACAGTGATCCAAGTCTTGCCATTGTCCCGGGTGGCCTGAAGCCCACCAACTTGGTCTTGAAGCAAGAGTGTGATGGTGCCTGGGTCAGTGTGGCGCTTGAGTCCTAAAGTGAGGTCAGGTTGAGGGCATTTAGGATAGAAGTTAACCACCACTTTCTGATCCATGTCCACACATGCCTTAGTCAAGGCCTCCTTCTCTAAACCCATGGCCTCTGACAACACCTCAAGAAGCTTGCAAGCTAGGCCCATCAACTTCTCGCTGTACTCCTTTGTAACTTCAACCCAACCCTGTGGCTTATCAGGCCACCTTGAATAGTCCCTGCTCCTCAATGGGTATGAAAAGTATGTCACAATCTCTCGCCAATCTTGCACTGCTTCTCCCTGGCATATAAACAATGATACTTTGAGATTAATTTAGTTATAAAATTATTAAAATACTTTCCCATATATAAATTAAGTTATATTTTACTATATTTCTTTTTATCTTTTATATAATGATTCAATACAAATTTAATCGTAATAAGATTTGTACTTAGAACATCCTATATAATAAATAATTAATTTTACCAGTATAACCAAACATCAATTGATTTCTATGAGAGCTTTTAATAAATATATTTATTACATGCCATAAATCTATTTTTTTAAAAATCATTACCTACCTAATTAAATTTTATTTTATCATTTTTCATTAGTCTGATTTGGTTGCTTAGAATTTTGTTGTATCCTGCTAGTATAATAAAAGCCTTAAAAAACTTTCAGGCCTCAAAGTCTTGATTTTTTTTCCCTTAATTCTATTATTATACTAAATATTTCAAACAATTTCAAGGTTGCAATGTGCTTCTGGGAAGAACATGTTTAAATTATCAAAACAGGGCTAGGTGTTAATACCTGAAGGTGGCTGGAGACGATGAAACCACCTTTCTTGCCACCAGACATATCGAACCGAAGCTTCTCTTCAGCAGGCAAAGCAAAAAACTCTCTGGCAAGACGGGTCATTTCGGACACGAGTTTAGTATCAACACCATGATCCACAACCTGGAAGACACCCCAATCCTCACAAGCCTCAACAATCTTCTTGCATATCTCACCCCTCTTGCCATCAACATCATCGATACCAGCAAGAGAGATGACAGGGATATCATTACTGAATTGGTTGTAAGCAACCTTAGGACGCTCATCTTCATCACGAACGAAGCTTGCCTGCAAGGTTTTCTCTTCCGCAAGAGCCGTCAGAGTTGAAGGAGCCATTGATGTTGCTTATGACTCTGAACTGAAACCTTTCCCTCACTTAAAAATGGGTTTGCGTTAAACGATCGAACGTTATAAGTTTAGTTGAGAACTGTCGAATACGTTTTTGGGTAAGACAGTGAAGTGAGGTGCATATAAATAAATATAAGGAGAGGGGTTCAGATAGGAAGGTGAAAAGAGGCACGGGGTGGTGAAGATGGCCTAGCTGGGCAGCTGTAACTACCACCCTTACCTCGTGGCTCGTGTGTGACCGCACAGTCAGCTACCAGACTTTCTTCTTTTTCTATTTGGCGCTTCTAGAACCGGAGGATTTTGTGAAGTTTAATGGAACCTATGGATGGGGCCCATACGAACAGGACTTAGGTATTCGATTGTTTTCAGCCTAAATTAGCAAGAGTGAAATTGCTTCTTTTACTAAAATAGTAAATTAGTCTCGATTAAAAATAATTTATTATTTATATTGTTAAAATTTCGTGTTACTGATAAAACAACTAAATAATTATACATGATATATCACATATATTTTATTTTAATATACATGAACTAATTTTTAACAGTAAATATAAATAAAATTTTAATGAATAACTAATTATTAATTGTTATGATGTTAAATAACAAATCATACGTTAGATTATATCGCGTGCTTAATAATAATAGAAGGTCCAGAAATGAATTTAGGATGTGATAAATGTTTTATAAGATATAATAAAATATCAAAAATTAAAGAAAAATATTTTATATACAATCAATAGAATTTTAAATTCTAAAAATAGAGTTAATATAATAACAAATATCTTACAGGAATATAATAAAATATTAAATATATATATATATATATAAATATGTGATAATTTTAAAACTGAAATAAAATATATTGTTAATATATAAAATATTAACCCAAAATTATATATATAATATAAATTGAACACTTGTCGCCCAGTCAACCTGGCACATTAAATTGATTAGGAAATTTTTAATTTTAGAAGCAAAATTAAGAATTTAGTATTTGTTTTCTTTTAAATATCAAATAATTAAGTTTAAAAAATATAATTACTGTTTATTAACACTTGTAAAGAAAGAAACTGATTTCAAGCACTGGAATCGTGAATTTAGTGATATTTCTTTAATAAAAGAAAGGCAGGAGGTCAAAGAATGAAATAAATGCTATTTAAGTACAAAACGGCAATAAATATATATATAAATATGCACGGATTTGATAAAATTAATTTTTTAAAATACAAAATTAAATTAATTTAGCCCTCAAAATGATATTTAAAGTTTTTTATTCAGTTTAATCCATAAAGTTTGTAAGCTGGTATACGAATTAGTCCAATTATTTGTGTGGTTAAACAAAAAGGTGATGTGTTACATTGAGGATGACAAGAAGTTTTTATATGAAATAAATTCAAAATGGAAAAGATGACCAAAATAAAATAAAATACATAAATTTAGAAAATGTGAAAATTCAGAAAATAATTGAAGGTAATAGAAAGTACTAACTTTGACTTATAAAAACGAATGACACGTGGTTTCCCTTTTGGTTTGACAGTTTGCGACCTGAGTTGAGGGAAGGGGGACGAAAGTGGAAGGAAATGACAGGAAGTGAAGTACGGAATGGAAACGAAAATAGCTTCTTCTCTTTCTTTTTTTCTTTTTTAAAATTTCTTTTGTTTTAATTATTTGTATGTTTACCTTCCAAAAAAAATATTATAAACTTAAATTTCATAGGAAATATTATAAATTTAAATATTTTTAGGGTTAATAATAAATATACATTTTTAAATTGAGTAAACATTTTGAAATTTTTAGTTATGTTGTCTTTTTTTTCATCTTGTGTATTAATTATTAATTATTATTAGGTTTTCAAGATTTACAAAATAAAAAAACTACTTAAAAATATAAAATTAATATATAGCAACAAGTAAAGTCATATCCATAAAGATAAATGGTAATATTATTTCTTAAATAAAAATTTAAATTTAAAACTTAACAAAGAAAGCAATAAACAAATTTTTGGAAAAATCAATGGTAAGAAACTATAATTATAGGCAAAATTTCCATTTGATTCATAGATTCAATTATCAACGTAAGGATGTCTTCAATGCCTTGAATAAATTAATTTTAGTTACTCACTCAACCTCAAACAACTAAATTTTTCTTACTTGTTTAGTAACCAATAGACAACTAGTTTGAAATTACTTCTCTAACCAATAAATAACTGTGGTGACGTATTTTCTACTAAACTGAGTTTTTTCTCTTAGTTAAACTCTATTATTTTTTTTAATTAAACTCTGATTAGTTTAGGATGTTTTGGTCATTTTTTTACATGAATTTCAGCTTATAAATAACTCTTTTAGCGACCCTAGATATTTTAGAATAATAAGAACAAAATTAAGAAAGAGTTTGTGGAAATTTCAGGGAAACTTTGTATTTCGGGTTCAGGTTTGTTTATTTTCTCCATCTTGCATTCTTTGTTGATTTGCTAATTAGTGAAGTTTTCTTTTTTCTGTGGCTTTTATCTTTTCCGGAGGAGTTTTTACGTAAATATTTGTGTGTTTGATTTTCTGTATTTTCTTGTTTGTTGTTTATATGGGTTAATACCCAACAAATTGGTATCAAAGCCAAGTTCAGCTTTTGCAAATCAACTTGTTTGAGATGGAAAAAATGAGATCCAACATCAAAAAGTTCGACAGGACTAAAAATTTCAATTTATAGCAATTTCGAATAACAGGAATTCTACTCCAGAACGACATAAAGGGTCATTATTGGGCAAAAACCCGAAAATCTAAATCAATAAAAATGGGAAGAGCTTGATGAGAAAACTATGTTAACAATTCAATTGTGTCTCATGAACAATGTGTTACAATAGGTGCTTACAAAGAAAATGACAGCAGTCTTATGGAGAAAACTAAAAACCCTATTTATGACAAAGCATTCAATTTTTTCACTTAATTATTTCCCCATACTTTAAAATTTGTTTAAATTCATATATAGCCACCTGCAATTACATGCCATTAATTTATTCTTACATCCCATATTCTTATATTTCAATTGAAAATGTTGTAATAGATGGCAACGAATGAATCAATTTCAAGTTGTTAAAAATGTTTAGAGTTCGAATCCAAAAATTAAACAAACAAACAATTAGAAAGAATGAAAATAAAACAAATTTGAAAAGAAAGAGATTGAAACAAGAAGAGATAAATTTAGCCAATTATTAAACAAAAAAAAATGAATCTTGTTCTCTAAAAAGATGAGGCTAAATTTGAATTATTAAATCTCAAAATTAAAAGATAAATATGGAATAATTCAAGAATAAAAAAGAATAAATAAAGAAAGATGGAAGATGGAAGGATGATAAAAAAATATTGATAGTGGGATGAGGAAGAAAGTTATCCAATGAAACTCCTTGAAGAACAAGCTTCAATAAACTTCACGAATGACTTTAATTGACTTTCCAAGCTAGATAATTTGGCAAATTGAAATGTGAATAACTCCCGCTAAATAAGATTGAATTGAAAATTCTTCTAAAATAAATAATAAAAGATTTCTTGCAAATGAGAAGAACTCAAAGAATCCTTTTATATATTCAAATCAAAGTTGGATACTCTGTGGTGGGTGATTACCCTTTTTATACGAGAAGGAGCTAAAAAAGAGAAACAAATCCTTAAAAGCTAGCCTAAGGAAATGTTGCTGGCTAAGAAAACAAATCCCTAAAAACTAGCTTAAATATGTTGATGGCTAAAAAAGGTAACTCTTTCTTCGTAAGAAACTTAAGGAGAAAATAAAAGACTAAGTGAATTTGGCCAACTATATAAGAGTTGTGCATGGACCGAATTTACAAAAAAAAAATGCAAATAAATTTTGACTTAAAAATAAACTTCTTGATTGGGTCATTGACAAATTAGGCAAAAAAAAAAAAGCAATTAAGCCTTTAAGTAATCAAAATTTAGACTTGTTCATGGGTCGGGCCACCCAAACCAGCCTGAAGACTCGCTCGAAAAGTGGGAGGGTTTGGGCAAAAATATAGGCCAGAAAAAAGAGAGTTGGACAAAAAAAATAAGACCCATTTTCTAAATAGGTCGGGCATCGGGTAAGCTTTTTTGGGCCCGGATCTAGGCAGAATTTGCAAAAAGAAAAAAAAACAATTGCTACTGTTTTGCCACTATTTTTCATTGTTTTGCTATCATTTCGCTATTATATTATTACTATTTTATTGTTATTTGAATATTGTATAACTCTTGTTTTATTATTAATTTTTCTACTATTTTAGGGGTATTTGTCTGCTAAGTTACATTTATCGTGTTATTGAAGTATATGTTTTTTTTTAAATTTTTTTCAATTTGTTGGGAAATATTTATTTTAAATTTTTAGTGTATTTGATCTATTATATATTTTAAATTTTTTATATAAAAATTTAATACTGATTTGATTGGGTCGAGCTCGGGTTTTAGTTTTTTTATCCGATCCAGGCTTGAAAAAAATTTTAAGCCCATTTCTCGGGCCAAGCTCGAGCCTAGAAAATGGACATTAATTTTTTACTTAGCTCGACTCGACCCATGAACAACTCTAATCCAAATGAGCTTCAGATGGAATGTAATATTCAAGGAAGTGTGCATTTGGGATGCCCACTTCAATACTTAAACTTTTCCAAGCTTAACAACATCTTCCAATCGACTCAACTTTTGGGCTTGCATCCATAGGCCAAATTTGCCTCAAAATGGAGTTTTGAATGTTTATGCTCTTAAAATCATTTCTTTGAAGGTCTCTTATAATGAACTCATGGATTAATACATTCAATTAGGCTTTAATTTATTTGAATTCAACGCAAGTAATTGAGCCTTCATGAAAAATAAGTCAATCACATCCATGGGCTTAAATTTGAGTCTTGATGCTCGCATAATGTTTTATCTTAATTTTTATTTTATATATATATATGAAAAATTAATTAA
Source organism: Gossypium arboreum (assembly GCF_025698485.1). NCBI lineage: Eukaryota > Viridiplantae > Streptophyta > Magnoliopsida > Malvales > Malvaceae > Gossypium > Gossypium arboreum. Next base: position 14,156,986 of record NC_069081.1, read on the forward strand.
TTTGAAAACTTGTAATAGTTTACACATTACTTAAAAATTTATTTACATATGAAAATATAACAGTCTAAATTATAAAGAAAAAAGACCTAAAGGATTAAATTAAAATAAGACAAAAACTTTAGGGGGTCAAATGACAATTATCCCATTCATATTGACATGTGTCACTCCCCAAGGGCTTCATAGTGGGTCAGGGGGCTAAATTGCACAGGGATTTAAATTATGGGGTGAAAATTAAAACAAATAAAAATGAATAGGACTAAATTAAAAAGATGAAAAAAAGTGGAAGGACCAAAGTAGCAATTAGACCCCTTTAAAAAAACCACGCGAATCCTCCTAGGTAATCGGGTTGGGTTTCGGGTTGGCTTCAAAACGATGTCGTTTTGGCGTCTGAAAATCAAGCCCAAAACAACATCGTTTTAGAGTGCTATATAAGTAAAAAAATTAAGAAAAAAATCATTTTCATCCGTTTAAAAAAAAACACTTTCAGACTTTTTTTTCTCTCAGCCCTCCCCTAATCCGACCTTGGCGCCGACGAGTCTCCGCCATGGCCACCTGTCATTGGCAATGGAGACTGCTATGTAATGCCCCAATTTTCGGGAATTCTGTGAATGTTGGCAAAATTTCATGTTTTGATTTTGTCATTTGTGAGTGAAATTATGAAATAGGACCTATATGAAAATGTTTGAAAATACTATAGGCTAATTTGTAGTGGCCAAATAAATAGTAGTGCAAAATAGGAGGATTTGCATGTCAAACCTCTCATTTTACAAGAAGTGGTAGGCCATCATGTTGTTGAAGACAATATGTGCACTTGATATCCATAATTTATGGTACAAATTGATAAAAAATTGATAATGGGTTAGGTAAATGTTCCATGATGGGCATGATAAGCATTATGGGCATTTTTTTATTGACATTATGGCATAGGTTTGGCACAAATAATATAGGTTATTTTGTGTCATAAAATGTGGGGTAATAAAATAACAAAAGGATGAAAAGAACAAAGTTTTGTCCATCTTTGTTCATCATAGCCGAAAGTTAGAGAAGAGAAAGGAGAAGAGAAAGCTCTTGAGTATTCGGTCACTAGGAGGAGGAAAATTGAAGGTAAGTTCTTGGTACCTTGCTTCTATTTTGAGGTTCATGAGTTCTTCTTGATTCTACCTTAACTCTTGAAGCATATTTTGGTTTTTAGTTGTATTGTGAGCATTTAGTCATGAATTAAAATGAAGGAAATTGTTGTTGTTTCATGTTCTTTTGATGAAAAATGGAAGATAGGTGAAGTTGAGCCAAACAAATGAGCATGCATGTGCCTTAGATGCTAAAGGGAAAAATCGGCTAACATGTTGTGCTTTAAAATGATGAAATGGAGATTATACTTAAGTAAAATCATAGATATGTGATGATTGATTGGTGATATACATGTTTAAATAACATGCATGCAAGGTATGTGTGAAAGAGTGATTTGGTAATAATCTGCTTGGGACAGCAGCAGTAACGTGACTTTGGAAAATCACCATAAATTGTGGGAGATGAATTAGAGCTGAATAAATTATGTAATTAAAGCTTATTGAGTATAGTTTCAAATGAAATAAACAAGAACATATTTTGAATTCTGTACAATGAGAAATTTGATTCGTAATAAAGAGTGGTCAGATTAGTCAAACAGTGAAACATGGGAAACTTTGAGAAAAATCTGGTATTGATTTTCCAAACCAAAAATTCTGAAAATTTTATGGATAGAAGATATATGAGTCTACTTTCAGGGAAAATTAACGGCACTTGATTTGGAGTTTTGTAGCTCCAGTTATAAATGATTTAGTGACTGTTGTTTAGGAAGACAGCTTGCAGTGAAATTATGATTATGTGGTAAACACTGACAAAAATTTGTTAATGAGTTGCTTATTGATTTCTTATAAGCTTACTCTGATCTGTAGGTGTGGTTGGCCGAATATTGTAAGAGGTTAATACGTAGTTCGTATTTGAATAGTTAGATTAACGTGTTAGTAATCCAATTATAGGCGGTTCGTGTGTGGATCTCGTCAGCATATCGTCGCAAACAGGTGTGTAACTAGCACCCTCTTATAGACTAGATCGGCACAAGCCGAAAAGCTGAAATGCCGAAAAGCCGGTATTTTGAGATCTTGCGAGTGTGTGAATGCTCATGAGATTAATAGTTTGATGTATATGGTAAATTAAAGTGATAAGACTGCAGAGTGCGCGATTCTGTGCATTTCGATATTTTTGGGCTTAATAGGCCAAAAACGGGATAATGGGCCAACGGGTCCAAGTTGGTAAGAAAACGCAGTAAGTGTTTCTGATCGTACGTAAATGGCTATGTTATGTATGAAAACCTTAAGAATAGTGAAATTACTTGAACACCCCTATGTATGCAAAATTACCGTTATACCCCTAGGGTTATTTTTTTCTAAAAAGCATGATGTTACATTTCAGATCACGTATGCCATGACATATTATTTCTATTGCATGGGGACATGGGTTATATTATGGAGGAAGCGTCCTGGTGGCTATGCCATAAATATCTGATCTGGTGGCTCTGCCACATATATTTGTTCTGGTGGCTCTGCCACGATTATCTATATCTGGTGACTCTGTCACATTATCTGTTCTGGCAGCCATGCTGCAAATTCTGTGGTGTGTAGCGGTTGGGTGGGTCGAGTTGTATCTCCACACGGTGTAAGGTTGGTACGGGGGTGTATACGGTTCGATATGGTTGGGTTTCTGCATAAACATGTAATATCTCAGATCTTATTATGGGCCTATGGGCTTTATTCTCAATTTCGCTCGGGCTCAGCCAACTTATTCTATTTCGTGGTTTGAGATGATATAGGCTATGGTTGGGTTAATTTACACACGAGTTTCCCAAACTCACCCCTTTTATTTTCATCCACGCAGTAATCCCCAACTATAGTGGGCTTGGAGTCGTGAGGGAATTTGAGTGGCCACCCGCTCGAAAGTTTGATTTTCTTCCGTGAACTGGACATCCTTTTATTTACGTTTGAAGTTTTGGGTTTTTAAATGTAATAAGGTCGCTTAATTATTTTTGATGGTTTTAATATGTATTACTAAGATAGGTATTACTTATTTTAACTGTTGAAATTGGATAGCTTTAGGGCGTGTTTTCAAAAACAACAATTGATTTCAAAATAACACGACAACAAGCAAAGCTTCCGCAATGAAAGTATTTTCCAATATTAATCACTTTTCCTAAAAATGACTTAATCAAATCGGTTTCCTAGAAATATCCATGACGTTAAGGTGTGGCAATGGCGTATGCATGTCTAGGATTGGATCCGAAGGAGCTTGGTATTTAGCAATCCGATGGACTCACCACTTCTTTTCCGGTTTCCTACCTGGTGCACAACTTCCATTCACTTTAACCTATAATGAAATTATCTTTTAAAACACTAAGTAAGTTTTTTTCTGGATCAACAATATAAAATGTTTTGAACGTTTCGATATGGCATGTCGGATCCGGTCATAACGCCTGGGCCAGGTTTGGGGGTGTTACATGCTGCTTTTGGTGGCTGGAGGTCGCGAAAAAGGGGGTCTTTTCATCCTTGTTTTCTGGGAAATCCGGATCCGGGGTCGAAATCCCTAGATCTAGTGAAAGTTCGATAGTAACAGAGAGGGACCTTTTGACTTCCAGTCATTTCTGACGCTGCTTCTGTAATACCCCTAACCCTTAACCGTCACCAGAATAGGGTTACAGAGTATTACTGAATTTTACGAGCTATCACACGAGTATTTCACAACATTTAATATAAATTTTAAGAACCCTTTATAACACAATCATATTGTCCCTATATGAGCTCTTAAGGCCCAAAATACGCTTTACAAATAAATTGAGACCGAATCGGAAACTCAGAGAATTTTTCATGAAATTTCAAAATTTTCATATGTGCAGGGGACACATACCCGTGTCTTATATGCCTCTTCCTTCAGTAAGGAAACAGCACATCTCAAATAATCATCAGATGCACAAGCTATTTTTTCAAAAACTCTCATTGTGTTCTGAAGCAAATACTCGACTTTCACTAGATCGTCGTCTGACCTACCTTGAAATTCTTATGCCCTACATTTTCTAAGTTTGTCAATCGGGGTACGTTTACTGGATTCAGTCACAGGAGGAGGTGGAGGTGCAACCGGAGGCACTTCAGAGGGTATAGTAGGGGGAGGGCGTTGCTGAGCCATGTTTCTTCCTTGCATGAAGTCACTAAACCATTGGTTCAAAAACCCAAAGAACATATTTTTAAGCTCTTGTTCTAGAGCCGAAGGAATTGGAACTTTACTACTTATCCCATGTTCAGATGTTTGTGCTCTACTATTAGCTTCATCATGTTCAGCATGTTCCGATCTTTCTGACATCTTTACAATCTATAAAAAAACATAGGTTAGATCGGATCATACACATCACACTATCACAGATTTATATGGCATGTATTTCTAGACACTTTACACACTACGTTCATTCCAAGAATCGTCTAAACTGAAGCTCTGATACCACTAAATTAACACCCCTAACCCTTAACCGTCACCGAAATAGGGTTACGAAATATTACCGGACTTTATGAACTATCATACGAGTATTTCACAACATTTAATAAACATTTTAAGAGCCCTTCATAACACAATCATATTGTCCCTATCTGAGCTCTTGAGGCCCAAAATACGCTTTAGAAATAAATCGAGACCAAATCGAAAACTCAGAGAATTTTTCATGAAATTTCAAAATTTTCATATGTACAGGGGACACACGCCCGTATAGGTAGGCCGTATGGCTCACACGGCTAAGAAACACGCCCGTGTCTTAAGCCGTGTCGGCATTTGATGTGAAGCACATAGTTGTGTCTCAGCTCGTGTCTTTACCCGTGTAACTCTCTGACTTGGATCACACGGACAAACCATACGCTCGTGTGCTAGGCCGTGTGCAAGGTACAGCGGTAACACGGCCAAGCCACACACTTTTGTGCTAGGCCGTGTGCAAAAACCTGGACATACTGTTTTTAAATTTCAATATGCAGGGGACACACGGCCAGTTCACATGCCCATGTGCCAGGCCGTGTGTCACACATGGCTGAGACACACGCTTGTGTCTCTGCCCGTATGGACAAAAATAAGCTGTTTTATTGCCTCTTTTCTCACCTATTCATGACCTCAACCTACACACTTCAAACTTCACACATATAGGCCATATCATGATCTCTAAAACAACAAATTTCTAACTTTAATATGGTCATATTATCACATATGTAATTATGAGTTATTTAACATCTAAAATTAACTCAACACTCACACCCACATAATTAAACCATATATACATAAGTTGAAATGGGAAGTATAACAAAATATAATTCGTAACTTTTACACAAACCAACTCAACCCTATACATGCCATATAAACCAAAATGTACATTGCAAAAACTACCGGAAAGAGCTGGATAGCGTGACTTGATGTGTTGATCCAATCTCCAACCATACATTAATCTACAAAAACATTAAACACACAAGTAAGCTTAATGAAGCTTAGCAAGTTCATTGGCTTTAAAAGTAAGTTCATTGGCTTTAAAAGTAAGTCTTGTCGAACATACTATAGTAAATCATTAAATAAGCATATTACTATCATTTCCTGCCATTCACAATTTCAAATGATGAATCCACTTAATTGAGCTCAATATCAATAACTTCATAAATTCTATCACAATGATTCTTTATGACACTTATCAATCCTTGTCAAATTAGAGAATGTCTTACGAATTTGAGTACAAAGTTTTCTTGATGCCATAGTCTAACTATGGTCTTATACAAGTATTACCATGGCCCTGTCATGGTCTTACACTAGTAGTGGCATAACCCAGTTATGGTATTTTCATGAAAATGCCATAGCCTAGATATGGTCTTATATTTAATCATTGTCATGGTCCAACCATGGTCTTTTTCGTCAATTCATCTTGCCACAGAATAATTGTACTCAATCCTGCGTTTCACTTAATTTGAACTTTCAATTTAATTTTTCATATTCTTACAGTAACCGTAATTCCATAATAAATATATGAAATAACACATTATATCATTCTTAAATTAATAAATAATCATAAAAGTTCAACCATATGAACTTACCTGGGCTAATTTGTAGAATTTGTAGTAGTTTAGGGACTATTTTGCTAATTTCTCTTTTCCACGATTATCTACAGGTTCTTGATCTAAAATACGAAATTACTCTTTCATTAGCACATACTTAAATTTTAATTCACCTCACAATTTATACTCCTCAATTTTTAAAATTACACAATTACCCTAACTTTTACAGTTATTGCACTTTAGTCCTCCTCCAATTAGCCCATCATATAAGCTAATTTTTCTCAAATAACACTTTATCTAAATATTCTAAGTTATTACACAGCCTTTGATAAACAAAATTTAATACTAAACCCCAAGATTTAATCTTTTTCACAATTTGGTCCTAAAAATCAAATTTCCCTTAAAATCACTCAATAAAATCATCATAAAACATAATTAAAGCTCTAAATCCATGTTAATACATGCCAAGTATCCTGCACTCATCCATGGTAACTTTCAAAATTTCTAACCAAATCCAAAACTAATGAAATAGATAGTTGGATCTAATTGTAAAAGTCTTAAAAACACAAAATTTTCATGAAAGGAACAAGAATTGACTCACATGAAGTGAAAATATGAAAACTTAGCTTTGAAGACCTCCTATGGCTGATTTTGGCTGAGAATTGTGAAGAAATGTCTAGATTTCTTCTAATCTTCATTTTTAACCAATTAAATTTTATTTTTATTTTCCAATTTACCCCTCAATTACCTAACCCATTGATTTTTTTCTTCTCCTGCCATTTCAGCCATTCATTTTATGGAATTTTGTCCCTTTAGTCCTTCCTTATTCATCACTTAATCTATTTAACCCTTATTACTCTAATTAACAAGTTTTGCACCTTTTACAATTTAGTCTTTTTTACTCAAATAACTACCAAAACGTTAAAATTTTCAAACGAAACTTTAATACTAACTTAATGACACTCTGTAAGTATTTATAAAAATATCTACGACTCGGTTTATAAAATCGAGGTCTCGGTACCTCGTTTTCTAAACCATATATCTAAATAAAGTCTTATAACACACAAGTTACTATTTCAAAAATTCTCCTAAATTCATTTTTGAATCGTAAATATTAAATAATAAAATTTACGAGCTCACTCGTTGGATTTGGTGGTATCTAACCATTGTTTCCGACACTATTGAAAATTGGGCTGTTACAGCTTCAGGCGAACCCCCAAGGGTGCAGCAGCCTTTTAAGTTAGAGGGGACTCCGGCGACGACATCGAGGTAAGAACCCTTTCTATTTCTCGTTTTGTGTTTTTACATAAAAAAACATATTAAAAAAAGGATAAATGAAAAAGAATCACCTTCAAAATTTTGTATTCTGTTTTTCTATTGCTTCGTGTATATCTTACATAGTTTTTTTTGTTTTGGCTTTTATAGCCGAATGCATTACATTGTTTTTTATTGTTCTTACTACTGTTCTTTGCGTGTTGTTGTTTCTGTCATTGTTCTTTCTTTTTTGCAGGTGTCCCTGGCTGAAGGCTACAACGAGTAGACTGAGTGTCAGACCTTGGGCGACGAAACCGTTGGCGAAGTGGATTCGACGACGCGCAGAAACCCTAAGGTTTTTGTCATGCTGAAAACATTTAGGTTTTTGGGCCACTGGGTCATTCTTTGTTCTTGGGCTTGTAATATTTTTATTTTTGGGCTTCTCAAGCCTTGTAAATGGACTGTTATTTATTATTATTTTATTATTGGGCTTGGGCAAAATTGAGCTGTTACATATATAAAAATAATATAAAAAATATAAAAATTGTCATGTTAATAATATTTCCCCTTTTACCTTAAAATCTTTATTATAAAAGAAAGTGTGAAAATCTTTGCAATTAAAAATTTTATTTAGTTGTTAGTTCAGTTGGTAAAAATGGAGACCTTAAGTTTTAAGACTCATCATTCGTAATTTATGCGTGGGTTGCAAGTCCCACCATATGCGACTGTATGTGTGGGTTTAGTCCAGTTAATTCAGTTTGTTGACTTTAGTCTGGATTGCACTAGTTCTTAGTTTGATCGTGCTGTAATGATTTGATTTTACTTTGTGATTCCTTTAACAGTTTATATCGTAATAATTTGATTTAGACATGTATTTATATTTTATATTTTGACTGTACTTGTCACACTTATTTTTTTAATTTCATAAAACCTCATTTAGTTATTTATTTTAGCTTATAAAATTGTAAAAAAAATACTATAACATTTCTACCCTTCAAATTATATTTTATATTTATAGGTTTTAATTTCAATTGAGATAATGTTTTGGTTTAATCGAATGAGTTTCTTTGTAACTTTTAATTTATTTTTGTTTGTTTTGATTCTCCTTTATTGATTTTTTTTTCAATTTCATTTTTTATTACTAAAATGTCACATGCAATTAGAATGTTGAAGAGATTTAAAATTCATGTTTCTAAATATAATTCGTTGGCTTGTCACATGTAAAATACAATTACTATAATTACTAATTAGTATGGATTTATAACGCGTAATAATTACATATTCAATTTGACCTATGGATGAATATGTAAATATACGTTTCATGCTTGTTTGAGTAATAGAAATGAGATTCCCCAATATCATGATAAGAATAACAATAATTTTCAGAACAAGATGTCATTCGTTTGATGAGAAATAAAAAGAAATATCGAAAATTCGAGTGGTTGAAGTCGAAGAAACTACTTTCAAGTAATGAAAGAAAAAGCAATGACGGAGTGGGAGAGTTAGAGTTTAATTATTAATTATTTTTAAGTTAAATTAAAGAGTAAATATTTTAGTATTAAAATATATTTTAAGTTTTGTACTCTTTATATATTTGAAATTTAGTATTTTTATTTTTATTTTTATAAATTTAGTCTATTTATTTTTCAAATTTAAAATTCAGATCCAATTGTTAATACCATTAAATTCGCTAGTGTAATATTTTGAAATTAAAAAAATACCCACTTAATAGTCATATAACAAAAAGTTGACATTGCAATGGATTTGAATTTAACAAATGATTTTAATTGTATTAATAACTCTTAAATGTTACATCAACATTTTAATCAAAACAAAATATTTGAGCTAATCAATGATATTGTCGAAAATTGAGGTACCACATTGTATTAAAAAGTTGAAGTATAAAGACTGAAACTTAAATTTGAATGTAACATAGTGATTGAAATTGAAATTTGACCATTATTATATAATCTAAAATATAAGTGTAGCATAAAAACTAAAATTGAAATTTTGTGGTCTTCCTATAAAATGCAAAAATAAATAAAAAAAATGAAAGGTTATTCCACGTATTAGAATGCTTTGATATGTAGTTATATAGATTCAAGTGGTATGAGATGGCAAAATGAGGTTGATATTCTTTGGTAGATAGAATAATTGATGGAAAATGAAAACAATGTGTAATCCTTCAAAACCACATTTTCTACATTATTCTATCAAAATAAGATATGCATACATGATGCATATTTATATATATATATATATATATATATATATATATATATATTTATATATATGAAAGAATTTAATTTAATCATTTCTTATTAAGTTGCACAAGTTTTGGTTTCACAAACATCGATATTAAAGTTACATAGGTTTTTGGCTTGTAACGTTCTACAGCTTAGATTGGTACGAATTCAAAAAACAAGTTAGCTCAAAATGGTTCAAGCACTATGAATAGTATAGTACATGGCATTGCTCCCATTTCCCCCCATATATAATCATTAAGCTAACCACCTTATTTATCCTCTCTCGCCTTCATTTTCTCTTCGACAATGTGGAAGATACAATTCGATATTACCTAGCATGAACAGCTTAACGGGTACTTGTGCACTATGATAGTAAAAAGCTAATTTTATGCTCATTGATTGGTTTATCATTTTGAGCATATTTTTCAATTTTTTTTTTGTTCTTTTCACTCACAATGCTTTTAGCCTTAACCATACTTTTTTACTTGCTTGCTTTACTTTTAACTCTCATAATGTTTTTATTCAAGTTCATTTTTTTTTAAAAGACTTCCGATATATTTCTATCTAACCCTCAATGTTTGTGGCCTAACATCCATTCTATAATGCAATTCAATATCAAGGAATGTGAAGGGTTGAGTTTTTTTTTTTTACTCAATTTAGGCTCAAGTTATAAAAAATATAGGTTTGTCAAGAAAGGATAATTTAAGGCTCAAATTACAGGAACTAGGGATAACGTAGCATATAGGTTGGTCATTTGGGCTTTAGGCTACACAAACAATGTCTTAGGTCATCCCTCAACAATTTAATGAATATAAAACCAAAACATGTTTTTACTTATTTCCATGAATAATGTTGAATTTTAATGCATGCATGTACACATCTATCTACACAATTATTAATCATTTGGATAAAATTGAAAAAAGATAACGAATTTTTAATTACCTCTCTTTCATTTTGCAATGTAACTAGTTGAAATAAATAATTTATTCACAAAAAATAGAATTCATCAGGCATTATTCAAGGTTTGTACACTCAAAGAATCAATTGCACAATAGCATACCACAATCTAGCAATTGTTAATCCAAATCATGTTCAAACATCATGCAATAATTGAAATAAAAAGATACAACAACACACAACCATAAAATGAAAATTGACTAAGCATGCAATTTTTCTATTAATGTTCCCCATATTTAAATCACATATTGTTCCCAATGTTTGTCCCAAACAAAGATTAGATGGTTTAATGAACCTCCTTGAATGGCGTGAACGATCATCAATACAAGCTAGGGTTGTCCACCTCAACGCTGAAGCTCAAATTTGTAGTGCGATTCTTGAATGTGTGACTTGCATAGAAAAACAAAAACACACAAAGAAAAATATATGAAAATAACAAAATAAAAACAAAACAAAACAAAACAAGTCCAAGTTCCATCCAAAATAATTAAGTATTTAGTTAGTTACATTTCGTATAAAAAAATAAAGAAAATGCAAAGAAATGTAACTAGTAGTCTTCATCGAAGTCCAATTCTGACTCTATGACCTGCTTCTCCTTTTCTCTGCTTGCAACCCTCTTGTACGTTTGCTGAGGTGGTCGATTACGTGACTCGTCCTTACCTTGGTTGCGAAAGCCTACCTCCTTGGTGGAGGGACGCTCGGGAGAGAACGCTACCTCCATGTCATCCACATAAGGTTTGGGGTCATCGTCCTCCATTGTGTCCTCATCCTCTTCTTCCTATTCATCGTTCCTCCTTTTTTTTTTCTTCTTCTTGGAAGGATGCAACTCTTGACTTCACTGGCCAATACGGATCACCCAAACCGTGCCTAGCCACATAGTGATCAATAAATGGCTTCATGGCTTCCATCATTAGTGTGTTGTACTGTAGCGTCTCTAGCAACTTGTCGAGCAGCATCTACGAACCTCCAAGAGCTTTATTTGAAACTAATCTTCTACAACTCTTTGAATTGATAGAGCAAGGAGTCGTCGATGCTGCTGTGAGTGGGGTGATGAAATTGCTCAGTCAGTTCTATAACCACCCCCACCTTTACGGCATAAATTCAGAATTAGGTGAGAGAAATAGATATTAACCTTGCCTCCCGCCACACATTTCTTCATCTCCTTGCTAATCCATCTTCCCATACACATGCGCTTACATTGCAAGATAGAATACAATAACACTACTCGAAAGACGTTAATCATGTTAGTGTTAAGAGCATGGATAACACGGGTACAAATGAATTGTATCCACATTTTTGCTAGGGGAACATAATAGCTTAATTGAAATATAGGAAAATTTTTTTATGGTTCACTTTTCCACTATCCCGTATTCTAAGTTAAGTAACTTAAAATGGCATCCATGTCGACATTGCTATAAAATTGTAAATCCATTGTAGTGTACATTTTCAATCAATGTAGAGATTTGTCGAGGTTGATCGAAAATGTTGAGTAAATTAACAAGAAAATGAAGAAAGGAGTTCAAACATGTATGTAAAGAATCCCACATTTCTAAGGAAGCAAAGGGTAAAGGAGTTGCAAGTTTATATAAGGAGGCTTACAAATGCCCTAAGTCAAGTATTGAGCATTATATTTGACTTTTTCAAATTCTCCTCTTTCTTTTGTTTAAGGCTATTTTCTCATTTTAGAGTGTTTAGGAGGTGTAAATAAATATTTCCTTTGGAAGTTCAGGTGTACTTGGGTTCATCCTAACAAGTACATGCTCTATTTTTTATATCCATATATTTTTTTTGGTTATATACTATTAAAGGGTTAGTAGGGACATACCTACGCAACACATGCACACACTATGTCCAAAGGGAGCTGCTCAAATAAAAGCCTACCACTTACTCACTTAAAGTTCGAACCCGAGTAGATTATATAAATAAATAACCTTTAACTACCCTGCCAATCACAATCATAGAAGTTTTATAGAAACTCTTTGAAATTTCATACAATATTTTATTGGGCAACTAACTTTACAAAGGAAAAAAGATTGTATTTTATTTTTAAGAATCTTAATCTACCTTTAACCTCAACTCTTATTCTATTATATACCCTAGAAGAAAAATTAATTCTATTTACTTGGAAGAAAATATTATAAATTTAAGTTGGATGAAAGACAATCCAAATATGAATGAATATACTAGGAGTTGTTTATGATAGTAAAATTAATTAATTTTATTTAAAAGAATTCATATATTGCCATTTATTTATGTTTGGTTTTGATAGTTAATTTAAAACTTAAATTTAAATTTATTTTTAATTTAGTATTTAGATTAAATAATATGATGTAAAAACTCAGATATTAAATTTAACATTAAAACAAATTCAGATAAATAAAAAATACAAATATTAAATTAAAAATGTTCAAATATCAAATTAAAATAACAAAAAAATCCCTTAAATAGCTAATAGAAGATAAAAACTAAACTTAAATACCAAAAATAATATTAACCTTAAAAGACGGTTGGATATGTTTGGTTTGCACATTGTTGGAGGTCTTCACCTCACATGCTTTCACCTAACGCGCATTAATAGTTTTGATATGTAGCCTTTGCGTGTGATCTGCCTAACAACCGCCTCCTTCACATTACGAAAATAAAACACTAGTCCTCCATATACCATTAATGTCTCTTAAAACTATAACAAATTCTTTTGTATTATTAATTAATTGAGTTGTATTTTAATTTTTTATTAAAATAATAAATTACTCCATGTACCCTAGATAAATTAGTAAAACAGTCATTTGGTTAAAATTTGGTATTTATATATAATGTATAATAATAAATTTAACCATTAATCTTTATACATTTATTCAGTTTGATCCTTATTAAAAGTAAATTGGAATATTTGAAATTAATAATGCTAAAGGGTCAAAGAGGCCTTAGTAACAAATTGAAAAAATTCATTTAAACCTTTTAAAATTTTAAAATTATTAAAAATATAAAATATAAAATATATAATTATAATTTTAAAAAAAAAAGCAATATGGACTCAATAAAAGAGTACGAGTATTTTTTTTAAATCTTATAATCATTAGATTTTAATTGGTTGGTAATTGGTATTGTTATTTTTTAATAAAATTTTATAACTTCTTTTAATAAAGTTTGTTTGTAATTTTATGATTCTTTAATAATTTTTAAAATTTTAATAGTGCTTAGTTGATTTTTTTAATTTGTTACTAAGGTCTTTTGACTCTTTAACCTCTATTAGTTTAAAATATTTTAATTTACTTCCAATAATTGATTTTTAATTTGTTACTAAGCCTTTTTGACCCTTTAGCCTTATTAGTTTAAAATATTTTTAATTTACTTCCAATAAAAGTGTAGGGGTGGGTCAAATTGAATAAATGTGTAAAAGTTGAGAACTAAATTTGTTATTATACTTTATATATAAAACAATAAAACAAACATTTAATGGTGCAATTTTAACAGAAGGGTTGTTTTGCTCACTCATCTAATGTATAAGTACCAATTTATCCATTTTTCAATAAATGGGCTAAAATGCAATCTAGGGTATAGTACAAGGGGCTTTGTGGTACTTTTACCAAAATCTTCACTTTGTAGCCATGTACTAAAAAAAAAGACATTATAATAAACTTGAATTGAGCAAAAGAATTTAATAGTGATAATAATCGACTTATACTTTTAAATCTAAAAAGTGAATAGACTAAATTCAGAGGCAAAATCAAAATTTTTTTTCGAGGCGGAATTAAATTGTATTTTTTATGATAGTAAATATAATTTTACTATTTTAATAGTCTATATCTTTATTGTTTTAAAGGATTAAATCAAATTTCTATTATATTTAGGAAGTTAAAAATATAATTTTACCATTATTAATTTAAAATTTTATAAATTATGAAAAGAGGTAAATAAAAATTGAGGAACCTGGCAGAAAAAAAATATATATATATTAAAGCCACTTCATTTTCTACTCTTTTTAAATGGACTTACCTGTGTCATTCATTTAGTCTCTCTAAATAAATTTTTAGCCCCTGAGAGCAAGAGAATCTTGCTTCAAAGCCCAGTGTAATCATAAAATAAAAATTACTAATTTAAGCATTGGTACTCCTCCTGGACCAACTTGCGTGCCCTCTATCTCTATCCGCCTTGCAAAATAGCATATGAAACAACTGGTGTTAATAATAATAATAAACAAGGCCAACTATTTAATGATTAAAACCCAGCTGGCTTAAACCCCTATGAGTTGTAACTATGATATTATATTAAGAAACCAGACACATTTTCCATTGAGAAACTGGTGGCATCAATAATCGATTTATTGATGTTGGTAACATGACGACAGGGACATCATCCCCCAAAGCTTCCAATTCACGTGGGAGTTTCTTTTTCTAATATGCTAACTATATATACAGTGTGAGGACATAGGTTAATTTCCTGGACAACTTCTAAAGAATGTTTTTTTTAATGCAAGTTGCAGATGAGATGTTCCTCTTCTCCACTATATAAACATACTCTTGTTTTTTTTTTTCTCAAACTAGATCCATATCTCACATCGCATCTTTGTCGCTCTTCTGGAAATCCTAGTCAGATCTATAGGATGGCCCTTTCCACAAACATGGCTGCTTCACTTGTTCTTTTCTCTCTTTTGCTGCTTCATTTCACTCAAGCTGAAGAATTGGTAAAGTACTTCAAGTTACCTAGGCCTAGCTATACGTATATCTATATTCTTGATAACTAATAACTACATATGAACTGTGCAGATGAGCATTGATGGAGCTCCAAGCCCTTCACCTCAGGCACAACCTATTGGTATATAAACCATGACATAATAAACTTTACTAACTGAATCTCATATTGGCATGGTTAAATATTTGTGGGTGTTTGTGAATTCAGATTGTGGAGTAGCATGTGAAGGAAGATGCAGACTATCAAAGAGGCCAAATCTGTGCAAAAGGTCGTGTGGGAGTTGCTGTCATAGATGCAAGTGTGTTCCACCAGGGACGTCAGGCAACTATGAAGCCTGCCCTTGCTATGCCAACTTAACCACGCGCAAAAATGTTCGCAAGTGTCCATGATTCCATAAATGTTCCACTTGTTTGATGTTATTTACTTAGTTCAAGAATAAGTCTTTCTTTCTACTGGGAATTGATTTATTATTTCTTTTTCAGTCGGTCTTTTTACTTATGGATGATAATCTGATATAAGTATAATAAAAGGCTCTTTTTGCTTTGTTTATTTATGTACTTCGTAATCTTTCTTTGGTAAGTTGAATTTATTAGTAGAAAGAGACCAACCAGCATCCTTGTAATCATCTTTAATGCTCTTCATACTTAACTCTATATAAGAAACAACCTCGCCATTATTTAACGTCAAATCCCAACGAGTTTGTAGACTACAGCTATGAGTTTGAAGGCCGAACAAGCAGTAGGTAAGCTGGATTCAACCCAATTAATGGTAAAGGTAAGAGCTCTGCCCATTTATCGTAAGACTACAGCTACATGCACATTTTAAAGGAGAAAAGACATTTCAAGGGTGAACTCCATTCAACTTTAAATTTTTTTAATTTAGTTACTAATGTTTAAATTTGTTTCCATTGTGATTACCTAAAGTTAAATTGATAATGGAAAGTCTTTTTCTAACTGGTATAATAACATATTTAGTCTTCAATACTTACATATTCTATCAATTTGATCCTATTTCTAAACAATTCATTAAATTATAACACTTCACATTTACAAATTCTATCAATTTGATCTTCAAACTTCCTAACCAAAGCTTTCCGCTTTTAAAACAAAGGTATTTCATATCTATAATTAAATTTGAGGATCAAATTGATTGAATTTGTAAATGTGAAGGGTTAAATTTATTGAATTATTTAGAATTAAGATCAAATTGATAGAATATGTATGTATTGAGGACTAAATCTATTGTTATATCAGTTAGAAGAAGGCTTTTCATTTTCAATTTAACGGCGGGTGACCGAAATAGGAATGAATTAAAACATCAATGCCTAAATTAAAAGTTTTTTAAAGTTGGATGACCAAAGTAAGAACGCAAGCATAGTTGAGTGACCATGTGTATAGTTTACCCAAATTTCATTTTCATTTTGGATTTTTTTTTAAATTTTGATTTAATATGTAAGTTAATATATGAATTTTAATTTTATGCAATCGTACACATAAAATTTTGATTGTTCATATATACATATGAAATTTTTATTCTGATTCAATTATGCATGTAACACCCAATTTATGCCCGGGCTTACACCAAAACCGAAACCAAAAAATAAAACAAAAATAATAAAATAATAAAACCAAATGTTTTAATAAGTCCAGTCCATTTACATTTATGGCCCAATAAACCTCAAAGAGCCTGGGTTAATTTAAAACTTAAATAGGTCCAGATCAATTAGCCTAAGTACAAAGGCCCAAAAATAACGGCCCAATCCTAAACTTTTGGCCCAAGTAAAATTAACCCAAAAGGGCCCGGTATCTAAATTCTTTCAGAAACCCTAAGGGTTTCTAAACTTTCCTCGCGCTGCAATAGCCTCCAAACCCCAGCAGCTTGACTTCAGGGTAAGCTCACAGGGCCCAAGCAGGTTGAAGCTTCTGGAAGCTTCTACTGTAGCTGCCACGAACAGCTCCACCGCATCAGCAACACCATGACCTTTGTACCTGCAAAACGGACTAGCAAACAACACAGCAGATATCTAGCAATTGACAGCAAAGGCATAACAGAAAATCCAAGGCCATTGTATTTTCTTTTATTTTTTTATTTTTTCTTATTTCTCTTTATTCGGCTATAAAAAGCCAGATAATCAATTGTAAAGGGGGTCGGTTTTCCCAGAGAAATACACGCATATTGTAAAGAAAATATAAGACCAATCCAAAGTCAGTTTTTAAAAGGTGATTTTAGATTCATCTTTTCTAGGTTCTATGCTTTTATTTCGATTCTATTTCCTTCTATTCTTTTTCATTATAATTTTAAAACATTTGAAAATAAAAGAAAAACATTACCAAATGCCGTGGATTCCTTTTGCTTTGTCGAAATCGAAGCATAGAGGGGATCTAAGGCTGAAAAGCAGTCGAACGGCGGGCATGTAGATCGTTGTTATGGTGGCGTAGCATCGGTCGGCCGAATATGGAAGCAAAATGGTAGTTGGAGTGTTTTTCTTGGATTCGACTGAGCGAGAGAGAAATAGGAAGCTTAGGTTCTTTGTTTTGATTTTGTTTAAGGGGACTAGGGGTCATTTTAGGGTTTATTTCTTTTGCTTTTAGGAAATATACGAAACGGCACCGTTTATGGGGAAGAAGATCCGCGCGTTAACCTGCTCCCCAACCTGGATCCGCGTTTTTGTACACCAAATGGGAGATTTGCACGTATAGTCCTCCCTGTTTGCACATTAATGGGAGATTTGCGCATATAGTCCTCCCCGTTTGCACATTCTTTTTAATTAACCCTTATTCGCATTTTATTTGTTTTAAATTGGTCCTAGAATTTGCGTGACACTTCAATTTGGCCCGCACCTAAATGCTATGCTGTGAGATCTGGAATATTTCCAGTTTCGATCCCTGCACACCTGCGCTCATTGCACTTTAGTTTTTTTTATTTCAATGGTCTAATTTATTAATTATCCCTTTCATTTTAACTTTATTTTAATTGAGTTTCTTTATTTTTGTATAATTCATTATTATTTTAAAAATCCATTTAGCATTCATTTTAATTCTTATTTATTTATTTATTTAGTTACTTTGGATAATTTTATTTTGTTTTTTAAAATCATTATTGTAAAGTTTTTATGTCATATCACTTTAACATTTTGTATAATATTTTTCTTAATGTTTTTGTATATTTATTATATATATATATATATATATATATATGATTCATGATAGAGTATCAAGTATATTATTAATTTTATATTATTTATACATGTGATTTCTTTTAAACCTTTCCTATATCTTGTTATATATATTTTTTGATTATTTAAAAGAAAAATCCTGCATATTTTATGTATTATTTGAATTGTTATTATATATATACATGTATATGGATACGTATATCAGATTTATATACATCATTAAATTCGTAATATTTTATATGTATAATTTCTTTTGAATCTATTTGTGTACATAATTATGTTTTTTTTAAAATCTATTACATATACAATTTATGCTAAATTTAATTTAATCTTATACACATTATTCCATGCTATTTTCAGAAACAATTGCTTCCAAATTTATTTATATACATATACATATACATATACGTTTTGTAAGTCTATTATATGTAATTTATTTCCTATGATTGTATTTTGTTCTATATTTTTGCTATCCTTTCTTATTTATATCTTATTTAAATTCTCCTCTGTTATATGTGTTTTAATAAATATTTTTATCACTTTGTCCATTATTTGATTTGAAAATCCTCATTATGAAACACTTATTTTAATAATTACATATACAAATTTATCAACTCATTAATCCATATATTATATGTTGAGCATTCATTAATTTATCATTATTTTAAAATTGTCTTATACAATATAGTTTCTTTTTTGTTTTTTTATTTCTATTTTGTTTTGTATTTTATTTATTGTGTTATATTAAGTTATATATCATTGTTGTACATTTTTTATATTGCATATCGATTGTTCCTCATGCATGCTTGGAAAGTGGATTTCATCTTGCTTAGATTAGTCACACTCAATTGTTTAGTTGGTCTGGCTAAATAAGGTTATGGTATCTTCATTTACCAAGTATGACACTTTATGTGTGCTTATTGTTTCATGTTTATTATGCAAATATTGCTTTGTAATGTTTTTTTACAATAATTAAGTATTTCATCCATTTTAACACAAATAAAAGTGTTTTGAGCACATTCTCAGTTTTCTTTAGCATTCAAAAATTCTGAAATAAAGCAATATCCAATATTTGGGGAATTCAGAAAATCGTGCTCAATCGTATTGGGTATGATTTTTCTGGTGAACTAAATATTTGGATAACCTTTTTAATTTTAGTGTACGAGTTTTCGAAAGTCAAAAATCAATCGCGTGTTAAAGGTATAAGGGATCGCATCCAATCGTACTAGGTGTGAAACTGCATATCTCTGAAACGAGAGATTTTTTACCACTAATTGAACTATTCACGCATTTTAAAAAAGGAATCACACTTTGAAAAATCTTTTGATATAAGGACAGCATCAAATCAATTTGGTACCAATTTTTGGGCGTAATGAGGGTGCTAACCCTTCCTCATGCGTAACCGACTCCCAAACCCATTTTTTTGATTTTTCATGAACAAAGCATTTTAGTAAGTGGCCCAATCACACCTAAATCAAGAGGTTGGTGGCGACTCCACATTTTTGTTTTCAAAAGTCGATCCCTATTGTTTTCCAAATAAAAAGGGTTTCGACAATGCACATTCAAAGAAATAAACTCATCCATTTATTTTTCATATTAGATTAATATAATTGTTAGTGCATGCAATATATAAACGTAAAATGGTGCAAGGTCGATAATGCTGTTAGTGATTTGTGAAAATTGAACCAATCAAATTTTCATGTATAAAATTACACAAAATCAAAGGTCATCTATGACATTGCATATTGGACCAAAATTTGTGTGAAATAAATTTTGATATTTGTCCAATAAATGTTTTAAATTTTTAGTATGTTCTATGACAAATATTGAAATGACATATTTATACCATTATTAAAAGAATTTACTGAATTGGTGTTATGAGTTAACTGAAAACCAAATCAGTTAAATAAATGTCAAAAGAATTCAAATTTTGGAATAAACTAACACATAGTCCTTGAACTTGATAACTTTTTCCACCTTGATCTTTGATTTTTTTTGGGTTTACATTAGTCCCAGTACTTTGCAGTCTTTCCTTATTTGATCCTAAACTTGAATTCCGTTAAGATATGATGATATGTGCTATGTCATCATTTGAAAAATTCTTTTAATTATTTTATTTTAAATTATTTTTGTAGTCTTTTAGCCTTTATAATTTTTTTTGATACTCACAAAGAGCTGCAGTATGTCTGCAACATATGCAAGATCAATACCGATCGTGATGCTCGTAAGAACCATGTAATGGGAAGCTTGAGAGGGCTTATAACGGGACGCTCGTAAGAGCTATGGTGTATTCACAACATATGTAGAACTACAACCAATCATGAATTCTATATCCATCAAATTTTCATTTATTCAAACAGGACTTAGCATTTATCAGGCTCTATCGGATATGTGATCAATTTCATGTATTCATAGCATTTATACAATTCACATATACACATTCAATTCAAACATATAATTATACAATTTAGTTACACGAACTTACCTCGAAAAATGTTCGTGTACGTAAAATCTACTAATCTGAAACTTTCTCTTTTCCTCGTTCTGACTCCAAATTTAGTCTAATATCCTAATCTAATCAAGCAAAATAAGTTGGCTTGAGCTTAGGTTTTTATGGCTAGGGTTCCATACTTTTGATTTGGGAAAGATGATATAAATGATTATATTTTTATTATTTTATCATTTATCATATTTTATTATTTTACTTTCCAATTTAGACATTTTCTTTATTTTATTTTCCATGGATGAATCATCATTCTTAATCACTAAGCATTTTTAATGGTCTATTTACCATATAAAGACCTCCAATTTAAAGTTCTATAACTATTTAATCCCTTTAGCTATTAGAACTCACTTTTGCACTTTGTGCAATTTAGTCCTTTATGTAATCAGTAAAATATGACATTATTATCGTACTGTAGACCATAAAATAATATTAAAAAATTATTTTTGGACTCGAATTTGTGGTCTCGAAACCACTATTCCGATTTTACCGAAAACAGACTGTTACAACCTTAACAAAATCTAAGGTTAATGATCAATTTGAAAAAAAAATTGTCAAATTTTAAGACTAATGTGGATAAAAAAAAAATTCAAAAACCAAATTGAAAAAGATTACTAAATTTAAGAACTAAATGTTGCTTTATCCCTTTAATATATGATATTAGATAAATTTAACCTTATTTTTAAAAAAATACCCACCTACTTATAAATTCTCGATTGCATTTGGATCATAAATTAATTAGAAATTAATTTGTAAAAATAACAAAAAAACTAAAAACTAAAAAATAAAAAAAAATTATATTTTGTACTTTTTCTAATTAAATATCTTAACCTAAAATCTAAAACAAACTTTTAAAATAGATTAATGGTTAAGTTGAGAGATTTAAAATTTTGTAGGTGGAGTCTATAATTATCTTTTCCTTTTACTCATAAAGTGAGTAGTATATATCTATATTATATTTAAAATTGGATTAAATTGAATACTATCTTAATTGGGAAATGACTAAAAATCATTTTTTACAAAGCAATAACTAATAATTTGAACTACTAAATATTAGGTGTAATGATAAGGTACATTGGAGATAAAAGTGTTGAGAGAGATAATCACAAAACCTACATAGTCGAATTTAAACTTTAACTAATACCTTTTTTTATTTTTTTGGTGAATTGTAATAACAGGCAAAACTCGAACCAATACAACTTGAATTCAAACCACACCTGAGACGATAAACACCCTTGATCATCACATGGTATAACCAATACCTTATTTGATTTAACATAAATTTGTATATTTTGACATAAAAATAAATTACAATTTTGTTTTATAAAAAAGAAAAGAAAAGTAAAAAAGAGGCCCAATCTCAAAAAGGAAGTTCATCCAAGTTCCAATTTCCAAAGACCCAATCCATACCATAAAACCCGAACCGTACAATTCGGAACCGTAGGCAAAGATTTAATAATCAAATAAAGGAACCTTCCAACGATTATTTTTCTTTTCTTCCTTTTTTGCAAAACGATGTGCAGGCCGGCGCTCTAACGGTCAAATTTGATGTTACCGTTTAAAACTGCGTAATCATTTCCCCATATAAAGCCCTTTCCTCTTTCCCCTTTCACAGCCTTCTATCTTTTACTTTCCAATTTGCTTTTCAGTAGCTCCCCAAATATCCTTCCGCTTATTGCAATGGAGACCCCTTCATCTACAAGACGAGTCACCAGGTCCCAGACTTTGGCTGCTTTGAACAACAGCAATATCCCTCTTTCCAGTGAGTTCATTTTCAGTCTTCTTTTCTTTTCTAGGACTAAGAAAAGGGTTCATAATCTGGGTTTTAATTATCCTTGTTTCTTTTGTAGAGGGAAATAAGGAAAAGCCACAAGAAAGGTCTGCTCTTATTGATATAACAAATGACTCCCCTATTGTTGGGCTTGCAATGGAAACACCGTCATCTGTTATAGGTAAGCAGCGGAGTAGTAGAGCCAAGAGCATGATGATGACTCCTGGTTCTGGTGAGGCTTTGTTGAGAGGTCAAGTCAAGACTCTGTTGCAAAAAGTTGAAGAGGAAGCTGAGGTTTCAAAAGTTTCAATGGAAAGCCGTCCTTTTCTTCGATTTCAGGCTGGATGTGGGAATTCCCCAATGGGACTTATGGCCCCTACTCCTGCAAACACACCACACTTTTCAGGTCTTTCTGAGGATGGAAATGGAATTGGAGGTATTAACAATAGTGGGTTGGGTCCAATAGTGATGGCTCTTCCTGTTGTTGAACAACAGTTTAGGACTTCTGAGGTTAGTATTATATGTTCAAGCAACAGTTGGAACTTAAAATGATTGAAATGATGAATTGTTGTTAACTTTTGATGGAAATGACAGGTGGTGAGTCTTGAGTCACAGAGAAGTGTGATAACTAGGTCATTGCTGCATGATTTTTCTGAGCAATCATCAGATTCTGGAGTGACTGATCAAGGAAAAAGTAGTGCATGCAAAGAGAAGGCCTCCAGTATTTGGTCTATCCAGTTTAATGCCAGCATTGATGATGAAGATGATGAGGAACCAATTGAAGAAATGGGAGATGACTACTATGAGGGAGAAGAAGAAGAAGAAGAAGATGATGATGATGATGATGGAGGATTGGTTGATGAGCTTTGTGAAGGTTTAAGCAAGATAAGCATGAAAGAGATGTTTAGAGGAAGACATACAAGATTCGTATACAACAGTGATGATGAGATTGAAAGGAAGGAGGATATGATACGCTTGAAGGGATTGCCAACACCTAAAGGGAAGCACCTGCGCTTTCCTATAGAGGAAGAAGAAGATGCATGACTGAATTTTTTTTTTTAAAACTTTTCTGGGTTTTTTTTGGTAGATATCCATCGTTTGTCTTTCTTGACACCCATCTTTGAGCTGCTTTTTGTTTCCCAAAAAGATACTTGGAAACTTGAAATTGATTGAATAATAAAGAATTATCTTTTCTCTCCTTGGGTTTTTTACTAAAAAAATATAAAAAAAATTAAAAAATTCGAAAATAATACAGTAAAAAAAGTAAATCTGAAAATAGTATAGTCGAGGTGGTCACGCCATGTGATAATTGTCACCTACGACACACACAGTACCCAAACAGTAAAAAAAACGAAAAAAAAAAAAAGTGAAAACGAAAAAAAAAAGGGACATGTTGGTGCGAGGCGGCACGGTGTTGCCTCTGGCGGAGGCGGCACTAGGTTAATAATGGGTCCCACAAAGGCACCTAAGCACTATAAAACCAAGAGAACCAAAGAACCCGGGAGTAAGATTCAAGAAGAAGGAGAAGAAAATAAAAGGAAAGAAAGGAGAAGAGAAGGAAGAAAAAGAAGGAGAAGAAAAAAGAAGGTATAATTTTTTTAAATAATAAATTTTATATTGTTAATGTGCTTTTTTGTTATTATTATTGTTGATTTTATTATTTTTGTTGTCGATTATGAATATTGTTATTATTGTTAGTAAAAACCATAATTATTGTTAGTTATTATTATTGTTAAAAAACCTAAAAAGCCTATTTATGTAATGTAAAGAATATATTATTTTCTTATATGTGTTTTAGGTAGATTTTTTACCCATATTATATAAAAATAAAAAATAGCGAAATAAGTTGTTTAAAAGATTAAGTACCATTTTTGGCACTTTTGGCACTTAATCTTTCAAACAACCTATTTTAGTATTTTATTTTATTTTTATATTATTAGGGTAAAAACTTCGTTTTAGGTTGATTTTAAATGATTAAATGTAAAGATAAATGTTATTTATGTATAAAATGAGAACTGAAAAACTATGAGCTTATGAATGACTAAAATTGCATATTGAGTAATTAAATTTTTATTTAAGTAGTTTATTTGGTGTTCAAATTATTTTGAGAAAGTTTATTTATTTTTAATGATTGAGCATTGAAGATGGATAATCGGTTTTTAGTATGCGTTTATTTCGATGGAATTATCTTGACAACAACCGTTGGATGTATATTTGAATGTCGGCAACAAATAGCAATGAGATTTAATAGAAATGTCTCGTTGGATGATATGAAGGGAAGAATTAATGTAAAAATTGTCAGACGTTGTGGGAGAAGGATCTTGAAACTTTTCTACAAGTTTCCGGTTTAACAGATCCAATCAAATTCACGAAATGGAACTTGTAGCAGCGAAGACGTGGAGACAATGATCGCTCTTTACTGTGGGAATGGGAGTGACAAAAATGCACCGATTCACTTATTTGTTGAGTTAGCCGGTATGGAGGAAAATGAAAATCTCACTGCATATGGTGAAGAACATAGAGCTCAAGAACCGTGCATGGTGGCTCCAATATCGTACGTTGATAGTGAATCGACTATAGGTGGGATCGATATCGATCTTAATGTTACACCCGATATGGATGTGGTTGGTGATGATGGTTACGATAGTAGTGATCCTTGTTATCAAGAAGTCGATAGTGATAGTGATCCCGATGTTGACGATGTCCCGATGATATTGATGATGAAGACGTGAATGACGATAGAAACATTAACGCGTCTTGATCGGGAACCGATGCGACGTGTTGTGATTCACAATAATCTGGGCCACACATGTCGCTCATAGACCCGACGCGGCGCATGTAGCCGAGTTTCAGAGTACCGAAATACTTCACGCTCACCGGTGGTAGTAAATTCGATCCCGAGGAGTTATTCGTCGGCGGAGATTGAAAGTAAAGAAGAGTGCGATTTGCTATTAAGCGGTATAGCATGAATATATCGATGAGATTATAAAGTTGCGATGTCGAAACCGACATTATATATTGGGGAGTGTTGGAAGTCGGGAAGGCGCAATTGGCGGTCTGTTGCATTTATTCAAAATTCGCAGATGTGGGAGATCGTAAATTTGTTGGGCCTCACATGCACATCAACACGTATGATGAAGATCATCGAAAACTTGATTCTAAAACTATCATCACGTGTATCATGCCAATAGTGAAGGACATGCCGACCATTAAAGTTTGATCGATTGCGAAATACAAGCACGATTTCAATATCGAGTGTCATATCGAAGGCATGGATAGCAAAAGCAGATGGCAATGGAGCAATTGTATGGGGATTTCGATGCGTCGTATAACGAGCTACAAGGATGGATAGCCGCTATGCGGGAGTGCGTACCGAGGACCGTTATTGAGTTCTGACCACGACCTTATTACGGCGGATGACCAACTACGGTTGGGAAAGCGAATTTTCCATCGGATGTTTTGGACGTTTGATCCATGTGTGCCCGCATTTCCCCACCGCAAGCCATTTGTGCAAGTGGATGGGACACGCTATATGGAAAATATACAGATCTTACTTATTGCGGTTGCTCAAGACGGCAATAGGGCGTGCTCTCGATAGCATTTGCCATTGTAGATAAGGAGAACATGGAATCGTGGAATTCTTCCTTACCAACTGCGGAGGTATGTTATTATAGCGATAATATTTGTATTATCTCGATAGAGGGAAAGGATTAATTGCCGCCATTAGGCGTTCCGGTGTACCATGGAGATCCGTTCTTGCATCCGTCACATCGCACTAACTTCATTAGAGATTATAAAAATGCGATGGAAAAGACAATTTGTGAAAATAGGTAAGCGATTGCCTTATCCTTTCAATATAAGTTTTAGGCAATCTGTAACTTATCTATTCTTAATACATATCTGTTGTCTGAGCTAGAGCCACACATTTTTCGCCAAATGATGACTCGACTTGAGAGTGACATGGAGGGTCAAACAAATACATCTTTCCGACAGTGGTTGGGAGCTATGGAGCCGTGGCAATGGGCTCAAAGTTTTGACGAGGGCTTTCGTTATGATCAAATGACCACAAACTTAGTTGAGGGGGTCAACGCTATATTATTGAAAACACGACACCTTCCGATTTCAACAGTCTTCTCGTCTACATTCTACAGGTTGGCTACCTTGATGCCAAGAATGGGTCAGCAACAAGTTAACCAGATTGAGGCGGGACACATATTTGTCGAAGATATTAGGGATGCAATGGTTGCAAACCGTCGGATGGCGAGGTCGATGAATGTAGAAATATATTCACGACGCCTTGAAACGTTTTGAGTTACGGAGACCATTGGTCGTCGACCGGTCTACCACCTAGGTCCTCTGAGTTGATCTCCGGAATAGACAATGCGATTGTAGGAGATTCCAAACACTTCATTACCCGTATGCGCATGTCGTTGCGGCGTGTGCTAAAGTGAACCTTAATGTTGAACAATTTGTCGAAGATGTGTACACACTCAATCGTGACGTTACGTGTATGGGAAAAGCGAATTCCCTGTCCGCCCGACACATCTACATGGGAAGTGCCTCCGATAACTTTCGAACTTGTCCAGACGGAGGCTACGCAGAATCCAAGAGGTCGTCGCAATCAACTAGAATCCGTAATGAAATGGACATTAGGGAGAAATCCGACGATGCAGCGTTGTGGATTATGCGGGTTAGTGGTCATAATCGGAGTAAATGCCCGCAATGAAACTATCATGTCGGACAATCGTCACGATCAGGTAGGAATTGAACTTATGTTGTAATGTATTTATTTTATATGAAAAAAATTATATTGTAAATATTCCTCTGTTTGTTAAAAATCTATCAAGCTATTTTTTGGAGTTGTAGTTACGAATTTATTTATATCTGGAGCTACAGAACTCCAAATTAAGATCCGTTAATTTTTCTAGAAACTAAGCTAACATATCTTTTTACCATAAAATTTTTAGAATTTTTTATTTAGCCAATTATTACAATTTATTCTTTAAAGTTACCCTTGCTTTCTTTGTTCCACACTCAGGCCATATTAACTAAAAACAAATTATATTATAGTACGGATTTGGATAATGATATTTATCATAATATCATTTACAACTAATCATGAACTCACCATTTCATGGATCCCATGGTCAATTACACAATAAAACTTAATATAATCATCATTTAATTCTCATGAAGCACACATAACCAAACATTTTTACCAATTACCTACACTCAATCAACAAATTGACATATACAAACAAGGTACTGGTTGAGTTTACATTTACTCAACTTGCATATATAACCAAACCGAAGAAACCCCTAAAATTGATGGTTCGATGGTGTGGTCCTAGGGGTATATTTCTGCGGAGGTCGACGTTCACGTTGTGAGTGATCGCGACGACCAACATCCTCTTCAATCGCAGGTGAGGGTGTCTGATACATAGAAGAAAAATCATATGGCTCGAATGGCATCGATGAACTTGAGCCGGGAGGAGTGCCATGCTACGGTGGATACAACCCAGTAGGAGTGGAGTACTGCAGTGGATACTGGCGGAGGCGGTGCTATATGCGGTGGATATGGTAGGAGAGGTGCTATCTTTGCGGTGTGTACGACCCAAACATATCAAATCTGTAATGGTATCCGCCCCGATGAGCAGAAATTGTCATTGCGAAAAATCCGGATGATAAAAGTATCGGCCAAAAGTGAATCGATGACGAGCAGGAAAATAGTCATTACGCCAAATCCGGATGATAAAAGTATCGATCGAATGTGAATGTGATCGCTTCGGACTCGGCCTCGGTTGTACCTCGAACTCGGCTCTGGGTCATGCTCGGCATCTGGCGTGGATCGGGCTCTATATCGACCATCGCTCGTATGCCCCAGATCATTTGCTGCGTCTTGGGGGACTATAGTCGATCGCCCACCAAGTAAATATGGCTTCCCATACTAAAGTACCATTGTATGTACTCTAACGATGGGCGCAAATCGGAAGACATATCCATCGAGGTCTTGAGCCATCCGACTCTCCCACACCGCAATATATCTCGGTTCGTAACCCCCAATCTGTCCATGTCTCCTCTCTTGTTCTTCTGTGAACCTCCTCCCCACTGCATTGGCGGATCCGGGATGTCTTGGATGCAACCAAGCGTCGTAGTACTCGATCTCCGTGGTACCACTCGACTACATTGAAACTAATAATTGGTGCGTTTGTGCACCTGGCGAGAATCAACGTGGCGGACGAGGTATAATAGCCGCAATTTACGGTCTACGGTATGGCATCCATATAAACCGCACGATTAATACCATGATTAAAATTTAACACGGTTGGAGTAAGATATAAAAAGTAATTACATGTCACGAATATTTGAATAGCTTACCCCTTCCCCGGCATGTTGTTCAATCATCAGACGATATATCGGGACAGTGTACGACCTCCCGATACTCGGATAAATACTCCATGTACGAAAACAATTTTCAAGTAAATATAGTTTCATTAGAATAGTATTATTATAAAGAAATTGCCAATTACTAACAAGTTAAATTTTATCACCTGTTAACTAGCGGATATCGTATGGTTGGTGACTAACCGATGCCAAGAATGGCATCCGATAAAAGCCCATGATTGCAACAATATAAGGCATCCGCCTATGTCTCTGATATTAGGCTTTGTCGTCGACAAAGCTCACGATCTAACATTGCGAACTGCGGAACCCCAACTATAGGAGCGAACACTACGCAGATCAGTTAACAGAGGTAAATACTGGATATGAACCTTGTTGTTGTTCGAATTGGGCATCAATACACCCCTTATGATATGCATAATGTACGCTCGAAGCTGCGCACACCAACTGTTCTTCGGTGGCATTATCGATAAATGTTGAAAATTGGCTTTTAGCCATGTAAATTTCAACTCGAAAAAGTAGACTCAACATCGCCGGCGAGGCTCCTAGTAAAGGTGTAACAAAGTGCAGTGGCTCATCTATCGCACTTACGCCCGTGGCGGCATCCCGTCGATTAGAAGCCCAAAGCGCAATGCAACATCCTCCGAATAATATGCACTCCCCACACGGTAAATGAAAAGTGTGGGTTTCGGTCGCCAACGTTCGACCAATGCGGATATTAAATCGTATCGTAAATCGAGCGTCCGGGTCAATCTTGCTGATCTGAATCCAGCTAGCTCTAAATCTGACATCGATCGTGCATCCGGAATATCCTACACCATTCACCCCGCCCTTAATATGCGGATACGAGTCTGACGATTGTAATTACAAAAATAGTTATAATAACATAATTTATTTTCTTAAATTACGTAAATTTTTTAATGAAACCCTTGCGTAACAAATAACAATATATTACCGTATTATTAAGCGTGTCACATATGTGAGAAAGTTTCTTATTGATCAATGAAGCCATTGCGATGCACGCAATTTCAAAATAAATTTAGGTTATTAATTTTATTGTTTGATAGATTTTAAATATTTATTAGAATAACTTAATAAAAAATAGCAAACAATTTTTTCTACAACATTTTCTTTTGCTATACTACATTAAAAATTAAATATATCCAATTTAAATACAAATATTATTATTATTTTAAAATGATAATAAGTAAAATATTTTGTATATTATTTTTATATTATTTTAGCAAAAATGTTTTAAATGTATTATTATGTAAGTATTTTTTATATTAATTTAATAAATAACACGATTTTGACACTTTTTCGTATTTTTTTCGTATCTTTTTTAAATATATTACTTTCGTATTATTTAATTTTAAAACCCTTATTTTAGTACATAATGTTTTAAATATATTATTTAAGTGTTTTAAATATTTTTTAATAAATAACCTGATTTTAGCACTTTATTCATATTTTTTAGTATATTATTTTTAAAATATATTATTTTCCTATTTTATTTTTTATATTATTTTAGCAAAAATGTTTCAAATGTATTATGTATATTATGTAAGTGTTTTTTATACTAATTTAATAAATAACCCTGATTTTGACACTTTTTTCGTATTTTTTGTATCTTATTTTTAAAATATATTATTTTCGTATTTTATTTCTTCATATTATTTTAGTACATAATGTTTCAAATGTATTATTTCAATATTTTTATATTTTTCAATAAATATCCCTGATTTTAGCACTTTATTAAGTATTTTTTAGTATATTATTTTTTAAAATATATTTTTTCTTATTTTATTTTTATATTATTTTAGCCAAAAAAATTCAAATGTATTAATTAACTGTTTCTTTATATTAAGGGTTTTTACTAAATAACCTGATTTTGATACTTTTTTCGTAATTTTTTATTTTCGTATATTATTTTTTAATATATATTATTTTCATTTTTATTTCTTTATATTATTTTAGTACATAATGCTTCAAATGTATTATTTAAGTATTTTTATATTTTTTAATAAATAACCCTGATTTTAGCACTTTATTCGTATTTTTTCAGTATATTATTTTTAAAATATATTATTTTGGTATTTTATTTTAGCATAAAATCATTCAAATGTATTATTTAAGTTTTTTATATTAATTTAATAAGTAACTGACTTTGGCACCTTGTTTGTATTTTTATTTTCAAATTTTATTTTTTAATTATACTATTTTCATATTTTATTTTTTATATTATTTTAACAAAAACTCGTCACCACCACTTTCCCCAATAAAGTTTTTTTAGTATTTTATTTCTTCTCGTATTTTTTTCATTAATATATTTTAATTTTAAATTTTTACTATTTTTTGTAAAAAGTTTAAAACTCCGATCACATAAAAATTAAAAAATAAAAATTCTATAATAAATCAAATAAATTAAAAAATCTTTTAAACAACCTAAAACACACACTTAACAAATAAATTATATAAAATAATAACAAAAATATTCTTTACACATAAATGCTTAATACTTCAATGAAAATATAAAATAAATACGAACATACCTTAATATCTCTTCTTAACCAAATAACACCTTAGAAAAAATAAAAATAAAAGTTATATCGATTTAAATCTAAAAGCGTTATTAAACTAACATTAATTACTCAAATTTATAAAAAATTACCTTTTTCTTTCCTTCTTTTCCTTCCTCTTCTTCTTCTCCTTCTCTTTTTCTTTTTCTTTTTCTTCTCTCAGCCGTAGGCCTCCTTCTCCTCCTCTCCTTCTTTTTCTTTCTTCTTCTTCTCTTCTTCCCTTCTTCCCTTCTTCCCTTCTTCTCTCTTTTTCTTTGCTGAAAATGAAGCTTGGGGACCATAATATATGGTCCCCCAAACAAAATAACAAAACCCCTCTGCATGAGGGGTCAAATCGGACCAAAAGCAGACACCGGTGCCGCCTCTGCCAGAGGCAACACTGGTGCCGCCTCTGGCACCAACATGTCCCTTTTTTTTTTTTTTTTTCGTTTTTCAGCTTTTTTTTTCAGAGTTTTTTTCTTGTTTGGAGTCTTGTGTGTCGGTGGTCTTGCTTTGTCACGATGGCGTGACCACCCTGACTATACCATTTTCGTATTTATTTTTTTTACTGTATTATTTTTGAATTTTTTTTATTTTTTTTATATTTTTTTTAGTAAAAAACCCTCTCTGCTTCATGTTTATACCTCAGTTTTCTTTTCTTTTGAGGACCACTTAATTTTCTTAGTTATGTTAAAAACGACGATTTTTTACTTCTGCATTTCATTAAATTTTCTTCTTCGTCATCTAAATTTCCCTGGAGAGAGAAAAGGTATTTATGATTACTATAAAAATAATAAAGTGTTGGATATTTTACCATATTTTAATTTGATTTTTAGAGATTTATTTTCCGGATTATGGTATTTCTTCGGATTCATTGAATATCCTTTTATATATTTATCATATTTTATAGTCACAATATAAAGATAATATTTTGGATAAATGTGAAGGAAGTTAATTTAAAATATCTATTTTCATATATTTTTAAAAATAAATTATATTATTTTGAATGAATATTTTATATAAAATAAATAACTCAATATATGGTGAGAATTGAACCTAAGATCAATGTTATTTGAATCGGACTGCATCGACTGATCAGACTAGTCAGAGCGGGATCACTATGAACCGACGAAAAAATTGGTTAAACCAGTTGAACGGGCTGAAAATCGATTGAACTGATTAGACCAATTTTTAATCAGGTTGGCTAGACCAATCGGATCAACAAATCAATTGTTTGACCAATTCGACCACCAATCCGATTTAAAAAACATTGCCTAAGGTACAATAGTTTTCAATTTAAAGTTTTATTTATTTTTATATAAATAATAAATACATTTTTTACCAAGAGTTTAATTGGATCATAATCTAATTTTTATTATGCATTTGTTGATTCTTTAATCTTAATTTCTTTGTTCCCCTTTTTTAATCACTAAGCTACCATAAAAACTTATTGAAAAAAAAAAACCACCATAAAACCATAAAACCCTATTGCATGTTATGTTCTAAGGGTATGTTTGGTTCATTGTAATGGAATAGAGCTATAATTGAATAGGGTTGTAATTGAATAGAGCTGTAATCAGTAATTCAACTGTTTGGTTGAATAGAATGGAATAAAACTGTAATAGTATTCTTGTATTTGATTGAATGAAATGATGTTGTAATAGCATAAGGAAAAAAACTAAAATGACTAGAATACCCTTAGCGATTTTTTTAGGTAGATGATTATTGTTTTGTTATTAAATTTTAATAAGATTATTATTAAAAATAATTTAATAAAAATAATAAATATTTTAAACATATTTTAACATTATTGTTAAATATAATTTAAATAAAATAATATATACTTTAATAAAATTCTTAATATAATTATTATTATATGAATTAAAAATCATAATATATAATACTATAAAAATAATATATAATCTACTTTGTTATTTTTAAGTGCAATACATATTTAATGTGCTAAAATATCATTAGTAAAACTAATAATTTAATTATTCTACAATAAAAAATAAAATATTGGAAGTAATAAATAGCTTGAATTATATTTCACATCCAAACATAATATTCATATATTAACAAAAAGTTACATAATTTCATTAGTTTATATGTCATAATCTATATGTTATAAAATTTTACAACATCAAAAGTTACAACATTGTAACGACATTCTATCATGTCATTATACCATCCAAATATCCAAATATAAGGGTCTATTTAAAATCTTTAATATATATATATATATATATATATATTAAGAAAAATGAACAATACATATTAAGAATCTTTAAAAAAATACAAAATAAATTCACTACTTTATCCTACAATGAGCTTGTTTTATGTTTTTATCCCTTTTTGTATTGTTTGTATTTCAATTATTTGATGAATAAATAATTTGGTGAATAAATAATTATTTCACCAAAATAAATTATTCGACTTTGAACATTCAAAACCTGCAATTAATTATCATTAATGTAGGTTGATTGAATGAAAATGTGGCTTATGATTTTCCTATGTTTTAAATGCAATTTTTCTTTCTTTAAAAAAAAAGAAAAAAAAAAGAGGGTTGATATGTAAGATGATTTGTTTGAGATAAGTTGCTATCATGAACTGATATATAGCTATCCATCCATGGGTTGATTAGTCTACCAATATAATCAGTGTTTCAAAGCCTCCCCATCTGAATATGGCGAAGAAACAGTGTTTATGTAATAACCTGAAATTTACGGGTATCGGAAATCATATTTTCGGCTTACTATTTTAGAAAATCGAGTTCTTTACGAAGCTAGTTGAGTGATTAATTAGATATTAGTTAAGTGAATTAGCTTGAATTAAGGTTAATTTAGTGTAAGGACTAGATTAAATATAATGTAAAAGTTTAATTATAGACTAAAGAAAATTGAAGGGACTAAATTAGCAAATAGCCCATAAAAGGGAATAGTGCCAAATGTATGGAAAATATTATTCTATGTGTATGTATAATAGACATATATTTATACTTAATACTTAAGTATATAATATAATAATAATATAATATAATAAAATAAATAAACAAAGAAAAGAACAAAGAAAGAAACGAAAAAGAGAGAAAGAAAGAAGGAAAGAAAAAGAAAAAGAAAAATTAGGGTTTTGAAGCTTAAAGTTTAATTTGGTAAGTTAATTAAGTCCCTTTCTTTATAATATTGATATTTTTGGAGTTCTAGAGACAAATATTACTTGATGTAAGTGAAAATTTTGAAAGTTAGATGATTTTTAGACATGGGTTATGTTGAACAAATTGTTGAATTAGGGATTTAATTGAATAAATTTCAAGTTAGAATTGATTAAAGGATTAAATTGTAAAAGAAGCTATAAGTTTTATGTTTGAGGGACTAAATTGCAAGAAATTTGAAACTATGGTTTTACCATGAATATTTAATGTTTAAGGTGAATATGATAGGAAATTGAATGGTAATGAAGTATGAATTGAGTGATAAAAGTAAAAGTGTTAATTAGGATTAAAATTGAAAATTAAGGTTTGAATTGAATAGAAATTCAATTATTCATTGTGGATTGTTATTGTATTAATAGTATGAATTGTTTAATTTCCGTAGCTAACATAGTACCCGGAGACATCGACTAAGAAAGGAAAAGAGAAGGTTGACGAAGAGTAAATCGAGAATCACGGTTTGTATTTCTATAAACCGAACCTAAAAATTATTATTGCATTTATTATATATATGGCAAGTAATATAGAGGTAAGTAATGCTATTATTGTATTGAATCGAATTGAGTTGTGAATATTTGAATTGCAATGTATATTGACTGTTATTTGAAAATTTAAGTGAAATAAATACCCTATTAACAGTGTCGGGTTAAGTTGGATATAATTGGCATGCCATAGGATTAGAAGTGTACAGGGATACTTCAACCATGGGTCGATGAGGCACTAATAGTGTCGTACTGTTACTTCGACTTTGTGTTGATGAGGCACTTTGTGTGTTGTACTGTTTTTGTTACTACGGTTTAATCCGATGAGGTATTATGTACTGTACTACTATTGTTTACTTCGGTAAAGCCGATGAGGCACAATGTGCCGTACTGGTGTGTTGGTTGGATTCGTGTATCCGCCAAAGTCTGAATTATGTTAATAGGGGTAAATTTACTGTACTGGACAACTAAATGACTGTGCTACTGTACTGAAATTATATTGTTATTGATTGACATATTATTGAATTGAATGTTTCGTTGAGAAAGAACTTTGAATACGAGTAATGCTATTAAATTTAAAGTTAATAGCTTAAATGCATTTTATATTAATATTTTTTTTTAAGTGTTGGTTTATAGAAATACCACTAAGTGTATACTCAGCATACGGTTTGGTTCCGTGCGCAGGATGGGTACGAAAGCAACTAACAACTCAGCATCCAAGCCAACCCGAACTCAAATACTTGGTGGTGTATTTTATTTTGAGAAATGGCATTATCTTTTGGAAATTATTTTGAATGTGAATGTTAATAGTGTAAGAATGATAATGGTTAACCCATGAATGCAAAGTTTATGTTTACAATATGGTCATTTATATAGTTTAATTTGAAGTGATTCAATTAGTACCAAAGTACACTGTCTAGAAGTTTTATGTTACACACTTAATAATACACTCGAGTTAGATCGTAACATTGATGATTTTAAGGTGAAATGGATGTATTTAATCATGTTTTGGATTAGTTGAAAGATTGAATTTTAAGTTGCTTGATATTAAAGTTTGCAGGGTTGGAAAAATTGAACTATAAGGTTCATTTTGAGTCCACACAGCATGGCACATGGGCGTGTGATCAGACCGTGTGAGAGACACTGCCCTTACACAGGCATGTGAGTAGACCGTGTATCCCCTGCATCTAAAATTTGGCAAACAGAATGCTCAGGTATGGCCACACGGGCAGAGACACGGGCGTGTGTCTCACAATACACGGGCATGTCCCTAGCCGTGTGAAAACTGTAGTAGGTTTGAATTGAAAATAAATCCACACAGGCTAAGCACACGGGCGTGTGTCTTGGCCGTGTAAAACTAGTTTATTCATGAGCAACAAGTCAGAGAAGTACACGGGTAAAGGATACGGGCGTGCCCTAGCCGTGTGAGTCACACGGGGTGACAACACGGGCATGTCATAGAGACACACGGGTGTAACGTCCCGATTTTTGGGCTTGAAAGTATTGGGCCTTGAGTTTGGGTTCGGGTAGAAGGCGACTTGAATAATTTGGATGTTATTATTATTATTATTATTATTATTATTATTATTATTATTATTTCGTATGTTTAGCTTAGTAATTAAATAAATTGCGAAGGGTTTATGGTGTGAGAAAAGTCCGGGGCTCGGCCCATAGCTTTAGCAAAATTCTTAAATTTTGCCTCTTAAGGAAATCTGGGCATAAGACCTTAAAAATAAGTTGGGCAGAAGCTGGACATAAAGGAATGCCTGGTCCAATGGTTAGGCACGCTAGGCAACAAGAAGGGAAGCTGGGGTTCAATTCCCAGTGTGTGCAAATGTTGAATTTTTTTTTAACAACCAAGGATTGTTGCAGGGAGGCCTTATAATTACCTCGGGAGGAAAGACGACACAATCGATCAAGTGACGTGGTGGTAAGGTACGGGTAGTGTAGCTGAAGGGTAGGGGTTCGAGTCTGGTAAGTAGCGATGTTTTTGTTTTATTTTTAAATGAACCGAGACTGCAGCAGATAAGTCTTAAAATTAATTGTGAGTAGATTATATCATGAGAGGAGCTTCAGTGCAATGGCAAGCAGCGTATGTGGGTGTCTGGAGGTCTCAGTTTTGAGCTATTATACGCACAATGGGCAACCAATTTTGCTGCTCACGTGGGGGAGCGTTAGAGTTTGACTGAAACTCTCCTAGCAGTGGCTTGAGTCGGTCAAGCGGTGGACTGCTGTTGATGGTGCAAGGAATTTGGATGGGATTTAAATTGGTGGTGGCTAAAATTTAGGAGCAAAACATGGAATTTGAACTTGGGAAGAATTTTTATGTCGAAATGCACTCATTTGGCTATAGCAAATAAGTGCCGTTTATTTTTGGCCTTTATGATTCATTTTTCTCTTCTTTCATTCTCTTGCTCTCTTAGTTCTTCAAGCCGAGACCATTAACCCATTCCTCTCCTTTCTTTTATCATCATATTCTCATCTTCTTTGCTTCACCAATCATAAAGGAAAAACCTCTCCCATTCAATCACCTTATCCGAAAACTCACAAAAGCCGAAACCGCAACTTTTGTTTTCCCCTTGTGCCAATCTTTTTTACTTTTACTCGTCATTTTGTTAAAGTCGAATCCCCCAACTGTGTTAGCCTTGTCGACATCTGCTCCCTCTCATCATCGAGCTTGCATTTTTCTTCCTCCCTTGTTTGCTGAAAAGTAGAGGTCACCATACTTTAAGAGGTTGGAAGCCGAACACCTTTAGACCTCTTGGACTCATCCTTTGCTCGTGTTAGGGGTAGGAAAGTATTAGAAACGTTCTTCATCGAATAGATCTCGTGGCAAGTATTCTTAACCCTCTTTCCATTCGTATCTTGTGGTTCTGGAAAAAAAGCCGAGAAATCTCTAATCGCTTAAGGAGGCTATCGTTTTGGACTAAAGGGTTTATTGGGTTTATTTATCGTTCTATTATGAGTAAGGTGGAATAAAGGCTGTCGATCAAGGAGCAGGGGGAAGCGATGACATCGAAACAACTGGATCTAAACTTAGTCAATATTTGCGACAAAGGTAACTCCTGTGTGGATCTCACCAACGTATCGTTATAGATCAGGTGTGTAAATGACACCCACTAGTAGACTAGATCGGCAAAAGCCGAAAAGCCAAAAAAGTCAAAATGCTGAAAATTCGGCATTTCGAGAACTTGCGAGCGTGCGAACGCTCGTGGGATTGTTTGTATTGATAATTTTGGTAACTTCAACGGTAAGATTGCAGAGTGCACAAATTTGTGCACTTCGGTATATTTGGGGTTAATGGGCCAAAATCGGGTTAATGGGCCAACAGGCCCAATTCAGTAAAAACACTCGGTAAGTGTTTCTATTAATACGTTAATAATTGTAATAAGCATGAAACCCTAAAAAGACTAATAAAATTACTGAAATACCTCTGTAAGGTAGAATTACCGTAATACCCCTGAAGGGGTAAGTTTACGATTACGCTCCTCGGGGGTAAATAACTGTTCTTACGCTATAATCTGACTGTCTTTTTGAAGCATGCCTTGTTAATTATATATATTCTTCATACATGTCATACTGTATGGGGTTGGGTTTTGTTATGGAGGAAGAACCCGTTCTGGTAGCTGTGCCACATATTCTGATATAAGCAGCTTTTCTGTGGATTATAGTTAGTGCCGTAGCCGGTGCTAACACTGTAAGTGTAGGGATGGCATGGGTGATTTATTCCCCACAGGAAGTGTAGGTATGGACGGAGACAAGTGCAGGGTTGGATGGGGTTATCATGTGTTAATCATATGAGACTATTTTGTTATGGGTCAACTGAATTGAAATGGGCCCAACTGTGTTAATATGGGCAAGGCCCAATATATCTCGACTTGTAGTAGGGCTACGGCCCAGATTGATACTGACATGGGCTAGGCCCAGCATACTCTGATATTGTAAGGGGCTATGACCCAAATTAATATTGATATGGGCTAAGGCCCAGTTAACTCTGATTTCTGAATAGGGCTTAGGCCCAGTAAAGGTTGAACTGATTTGGGCTTTGGTTGGGATACTTTACACACTAAGTTTTCCAAACTCACCCCCTTTTTCCCATCTTTGCAGGTGAGTCTTAGATCGGTGAACTTGGTGTTGGAAGGATTCAGAGTGGCCATGTGGACTGTTTAAAATAGGTGTTTATGCCTTCACTTTTATTCTAGATTATTTCCTTTATGTTTTCGGGTTTTAATTTGTAATAATGCCGCTTTAATTATTTTTAATTGTTTTTAGTATGTTTTGTTAGCTTAGATATGATATTGTTTTAATTGTTTGAAATTGAATAGCTCTAGGGCGCGTCTTAAAAAGGTTACTTGATTTCAAAATATCGTGATAACAAGGCAAAGCTTCCGCAACGAAAACGTTTTCAAAATTAATAACCTTTTTAAATGGTTTTAAACGAATTGGTTTTCTCTGAACAATCACTTAGTTAATGTGTGGCAATGGTTGTGTGCATGTCTAGGATTGGATCCGTGGAGAGCTAGGTACTTAAGCAGTCTAATTAATTCACCTCCTCTTTTCTGGCATCCTACCTAGTGCACAGCTTTTATTCACTTTAATCTATAACGAGGGTATTCTTTAAACAATAAGAAAGGCTTTAACTGAAACATGTCTTTTTAGTAAAGCTTCAATGTGACACGCCGGATTCGGTTGTAACATCTGGGCCGGGTTTGAGTGTTACATTTAGTAGTATCAGAGCCCGATTGCAAGAACTCAGCTGTAGATCGGGTCCGGACGTTTTTCATAAAATTTTGAAGTCTAGTTCCATGGAAAAACACTGAAATCAATTTCGTGGAAATGTTAGAAAATTCTTTTAAATTTTGTTTTCAAATTGCAAAAAAAAAATAAATTTGAATTTCTGATTTCTAAGGAAGTAGCACACTGAATCCCCGGCACCAAGTCTGTAGGTACCTTTTCTGAACTTTACTAAGTATCTGTCATATTATTGAGACTCTGCTATGACATTGTAGTTAGCGCTATATTGAGACTATAAGATTGAGACTGTAGCTAGGCTGAACTTTGCGAAAGCGAACTCTGAAACTCTATCTGTGCATAAAACTCTTAATACAGACAATTCGATAGATACGATGAGCACACGTGGTACTCGTGGACTGGGTACTCGGGGCCGTGGTAGAGGTCGTAGGGGCTCGAATCGAGTCCTTGCTTACGATACTATACATGGTGGGCGCTAGTGAGACAAGCATCGCCTCTGACGAGATAGTGGGACAAAACCGTATAATCGTATGGCTGAGGATGACGCACTGTCCCAAGCCATGCTTCTTATTCTGGAGAGGGTCGCTAGACCCAACACTGGTACCGGAGGCGGTGGGTCAGTTTCGGAATGTTTCCGATCGAATGGAGCAGAAGTCTTTAAGGGCATTTCTGAAGTAGCCCCGAATGTGGCTGAGTACTGGTTGGAAGCCACGGAGAGAATAATGGATAACCTGGATTGCACGGCTGAACAAAAGCTGAAAGGGGCGATATCACTACTTAGGGAGGAAGCTTACCAGTGGTGGTTGACTGTGAAAGAGGGCACCCAACTTGAGCGGATTACCTGGGAATTCTTTAAATCCACATTTCAAGGGAAGTACGTTGGGGCAAGCTATGTAGATGCCCGGAGGAAGGAATTCTTAAACTTAACTCAAGGGGATCGGTCTGTGGCAGAGTATGAGGCAGAGTTTTTGCGACTTAGCCGATATACCCGTGGAATAGTAGCAACAGAGTACGAACGTTGTGTTTGGTTCGAGGATGGCCTCCGGGATAGTCTACGAGTATTAATAGCTCCACAGAGAGAGCGAGATTTTGCAGCATTGGTAGAAAAAGCTAAGATAGCTGAGGATGTGAAGCGCGCTGAGCACCAGAGCTAGGAAAAGAAAATGAGTAAAAACAAAATAGATTTAGGGCCCTCCAATTCTGATCAGAGGCATAAGAAAAGTGCCAGGGCAGATGGGCCAGTCTGAGTTGAAGCCCCTGTTGCTGCTGTTAGATTGCAACCTTGTGTTGATTGCAGGAAAAGCCATTATGGCGAATGCTGGAAAAGGATTGGAGCCTATTTAAGATGCGGATCAATGGAACATCGTTTCAGAGAGTGTCATCAGAGACCAGATTATGGACAAGCTACTGGTACAGGTAATATACAGCCACCGAGGGGTGGTCAACAGCCAGCAAGAGGCCGTAGCAATGGAATGGGTCGTGGTCGTGGAGCACCAGACAAGGGTATGGGACATGCTGAGGCGAGGCAACCAGCTTTGGTCTATGCAACATGTCGCCGTGAGGACAGAGATGCTCCGGAAGCAGATGCTGGTACGTACTTCTTTCATGGTGTATTATTTACTTAATTTAAAATTAGAGCTAAAGTGCGCAACAGAAGCGTACTGGTTTGACTTGAGTAATACGGTTAGTTGATAGTTTGAAATTTCGAGGACGAAATTTTTTTAGGAGTAGAGTTATACGCATTGATTTTTGGGCTGAAGTATTGGGCATTGAGTCTAGGTTCGGGTAGAAGGCGGCCCGAATAATTTGGATGTTATTATTATTATTATTTCGTATGCTTAGCTTAGTAATTAAATAAATTACGAAAGGTTTATGGTGTGGGAAAAGTCTGGGGCTCGGCCCATAGCTTTAGCAAAATTATTAAATTTTGCCTCTTAAGGAAATCTGGGCATAAGGCCTTAAAAATAAGTTGGGCAGAAGCTGGGCATAAAG
Source organism: Gossypium arboreum (assembly GCF_025698485.1). NCBI lineage: Eukaryota > Viridiplantae > Streptophyta > Magnoliopsida > Malvales > Malvaceae > Gossypium > Gossypium arboreum. The sequence continues at coordinate 14,199,076 of NC_069081.1, forward strand.
GAACGCCTGGTCCAGTGGTTAGGCACGCTAGGCAGCAGGAAGAGAAGCTGGGGTTCAATTCCCAGTGTGTGCAAATGGTGATTTTTTTTTAACAACCAGGGATTGTCGCAATGAGGCCTTATAATTACCTCAGGAGGAAAGACGACACAATCGAGCAAGTGGCGTGGTGGTAAGGTACGGGTAGTGTAGCTGAAGGGTAGGGGTTCGAGTTTGGTAAGTAGCGATGTTTTTGTTTTATTTTTAAACGAACCGAGACTGCAGCAGATAAGTCTTAAAATTAATTGTGAGTAGATTATATCATGAGAGGAGCTTCAGTGAAGTGGAAAGCAACGTATGTGGGTGCCTGGAGGTCTCGGTTTCGAGCTGCTGTACACACAATGGGCGACCAATTTTGCTGCTCACGTGGGGGAGAGTTAGAGTTTGACCGGAACTCTCCTAGCAGTGGCTTGAGTCAGTCAAGCAGTGGACTACTGCTGATAGTGCAAGGAATTTGGATGGGATTTAAATTGGTACTTTCTTTTATCGTCATCTTCCCATCTTTTTTGCTTCACCAATCATAAAGGAAAAACCTCTCCCATTCAATCACCTTAGCCGATTACTCACAAAAGCCAAAACCGCAACTTTTGTTTTCCCCTTGTGCCGATCTCTTTTACTTTTACTCGTCTTTTCGTTAAAGCCGAATCCCCCAACTATGTTAGCCTTGTCGACATCTGCTCCCTCTCATCATTGAGCTTCCATTTTTCTTCCTCCATTGTTTGTTGAAAAGCCGAGTCACCATACTTTAAGAGGTTGGAAGCCGAACACCTTTAGACCTCTTGGATTCATCTTTTGCTCGTGTTAGGGGTAGGAAAGTATTGGAAACGTTCTTCATCGAATAGATCTCGTGGTAAGTATTCGTAACCCTCTTTCCATTCGTATCTTGTGGTTCTAGAAAAAAAGTTGAGAAATCCCTAATCGCTTAGGGAGGCTATCGTTTTGGACTAAAGGGTTTATTGGGTTTATTTATCATTCTATTATGAGAAAGGTGGAATAAAGGTTGTCGATCAAGGAGCAGGAGGAAGCGAGGACATCAAAATGACTGGATCTAGACTTAGTCAGTATTTGCGACAAAGGCAACTCGTGTGTGGATCTCGCCAACGTATCATTACAGATCAGGTGTGTAAACGACACCCACTTGTGTGAATGCTCGTGGGATTGTTTGTATTGATAATTTTGGTAACTTCAACGGTAAAATTGCAGAGTGCGTAATTTCGTGCACTTCGGTATATTTGGGCTTAATGGGCCAAAATCGGGTTAAGGGGCCAATAGGCCCAATTCGGTAAAAACGCTCGGTAAGTGTTTCTGTTAATAGATTAATAAATGAAATAAGCATGAAACCCTAAAAAGACTGATAAAATTACTGAAATACCTCTGTAAGGTAGAATTACCGTAATACCCCTGAAGGGGTAAGTTTACGATTACGCCCCTCGGGGGTAAATACTGTTCTTACACTATAATCTGACTGTCTTTCTAAAGCATGCCTTGTTAATTATATATATTCTTCATACATGTCATACTGCATGGGGTTGGGTTTTGTTATGGAGGAAGAACCTGATTCGGTGGTCGTGCTACATATTACGATATAAGCGACTTTCTTTGCGGATTATAGTTAGTGCCGCAACCGGTGCTAACACTGTAAGTGTAGGGATGGCGTGGGTGATTTATTCCCCACAGGAAGTGTAGGGATGGACGGAGGTAATGGAGGGTTGGATGGGGTTATCATGTGTTAATCATATGAGACTGTTTTGTTATGGGCCAATTGTATTGAAATGGGCCCAACTGTGTTAATATGGGCAAGGCCCAATATATCTCGACTTGTAGTAGGGCTACGACCCAGATTGATACTGACATGGGCTAGGCCTAGCATACTCTGATATTGTAAGGGGCTATGGCCTAGATTAATATTGATATGGGCTAAGGCCTAGTTAACTCTGATTTCTGAATAAGGCTTAGGCCTAGTAAAGGTTGAACTGATTTGGGCTCTCGTTGGGGTACTTTGCATACTGAGTTTTCTAAACTCACCCCCTTTTTCCCATCTTTGCAGGTGAGCCTTTTATCGGTGGACTTGGAGCTGGAGGGATTCAGAGTGGCCATGTGGACTGTTTAAAATAAGTGTTTATGCCTTCACTTTTATTCTAGATTATTTCCTTTATGTTTTCGGGTTTTAATTTGTAATAAGGCCGTTTTAATTATTTTTAATTGTTTTTAGTATGTTTTGTTAGCTTAGATATGATATTGTTTTAATCGTTTGAAATTGAATAGCTCTAGGGCGCGTTTTAAAAAGGTTACTTGATTTCAAAATATGGCGATAACAAGGCAAAGCTTCTGCAACGAAAACGTTTTCAAAATTAATAACCTTTTTAAATGGTTTTAAGCGAATTGGTTTTCCTGAAAAATCACTTTCGATTAAAGTGTGGCAGTGGTTGTGTGCATGTCTAGGATTGGATCCGTGGAGAGCTAGGTACTTAAGCAGTCTAATTGACTCACCTTCTCTTTTCTGGCATCCTACCTGGTGCATAGCTTCCATTCACTTTAATCTATAACGAGGGTATTCTTTAAACACTAAGAAAAACTTTAGCTAAAACATGTCTTTTTAGTAACGCTTCAATGTGACACGCCGGATTTGGTAGTAACGTCTGGGCCGAGTTTGGGGTGTTACAACGGGCGTGTCTCTAAACCACACGGGCGTGTGGTACTGTTCATTAAAATAAATCTTGGAAATCCTACGAAAAAGTTTATAAGCTTTTGATTGGGTTCCGATTTGTTTTTAACATATTCCATGGGCCTAGAGTGTACCAAAAAAGGGTTAATAAGATATATTACTAAACTATACATTATTAAATTTTATTTGGTTCGTGTTATAAACTGTAGTGACTGGTGATACCCCATAATCCTATTCTGATGTCGAAAAAGGATTAGGGGTGTTGCAGTTTAAACTCCATGTGAATGTATTAAATTTTAGCTAATAAAGTCACAAGCATTACTATCATGCACTAACATACTACTAAGCCAAAACTGTTCACACTAATAGCCCTTGCATTGTAAAAGTTGCTGCTGAAGGCTCCGCACAAGTTCCTGAAGTCTTTGAATGTTCTTCTCTTGTGATAAGATGATCTGCAACAAGTGAAAGATTAGAAGTTAATCACAAGTAACTTCATTATAATTTGCCTTTTCCCAGTAGCATATTGTAAAGGAAATAGCAATGCTCATTCATGGATAAGTCAAAAAAACAAAAGCAGAAAGTATAAATTAGATTTAAAGGCTGTAAATAGCGTAGTGGTGATGGTGGTGGTCTTAAGCATCAGTTGATTCTATTCACTATTTTTCAGCAACAAAATACCAATCAAATTAATGAATAACTATACTTGATCCAAGTCCAACATTGAATTTAATTAATGCTCAATTGCAAGTTTTAAAATATTGGGTATTTGAAGTTAAAAATCTTAGCAAGTACTTGAATACAAATTCTGGATTTTATTTAATAAAAATTAGGGTCTTCATTTCAAACATAATATAAGGTAATTTATCAAATCTATAATTAAATTTCAAGAATTTCTTGATTGGACTGATTCAGATCCTAATAAACAAGTGTGCAGGCAATTCATGGGCATTTTTCATTCGTGTCGAGCAGGGTTATTTGAGGGCTAAAATGGTAGATGAAACAAATCTTGTAATAACCAAACTACTAATCACACTTTTGAAATCAAAAGTAGGGTTATTTTACATTGTCTCATACATTACATAGAAACAAAGTGTCTTAAGGTAACTAGTAAGATGAAGAAGCTTAAAATCAAAGTACACACCAGATATATTTCTTTCTCCATGTTGAACCAATTTCAGTTCAACCAAACCTTGGGGTAGTACTTAGTAGAACAACAAACTAAACATACAAGCTAGGCAACAAGAACACTGATTCCTAAATTCAGTAAAACAGCTTATTTTCTATTAACTATAAATAAAAGACCATTAAGAGAAAAAAATGCAGTCATATATGAAAATCCTCGTATCTCATTAACAAATGAACTAGGACAACACAAGTTAGAGCGGTTGCTAGCTTGAAGACACTGGCAACCAAACTAAGAACCCATCCCTTAGCACCCAAACAAATTAAACGTTACTAAATATTATAAGTGCATGACTATATAATAGATATTAGCAATTTCCAAATGAAAGAATCAGCAAGAAAAAAAGGTCAGAGATAAGATGCAATGCACAAAGAATTAGTCTATAGGCTTTCTAAGAAGGAAACATTAGCTGGCACCAGAGATAAGAAATCCTATAGACCAAAGCAGACCTTATGTTCTGCATCTTGAAGTAGTAGAAATTCCCCCACTATTGTGATGGCCCTTGTTGATGTTTCGCTATGTACTGTTTGTAACACCCCTATAACCCGTATCCGTCGTCGGAGTCAGTTATGAAGAGTTACTAATCCGAAACTCCACATTAGTACATACACATTTGCATAATTTCATTAGCGATTATATTTATAGCCAAACACAATCAAAGATAGAAATTCAAACTTATATCGACATTCAAAAGTTGCCATATTCACATGGCTTATATACAAGGACATCTCAAAATATCATTCATTTAAGTCTATTCTATACATGACATACGAGCTCAAAATATAGTAGTACCAAAATGATAGATAGTGTGACGAATTGCTGACGATCCCCTCATCGAGCAGGTGACTTTAATCAACAATTTATAAAACAGGGAAACATAACAAACGGAGTAAGCTTTCATAAGCTTAGTAAGTTTTAAGTAATGCAACAAATAAACTCAATTATAGATCAATTATCCAATTTCTCAATAGATCGTTTTCTAGATATATTACCATTTGGCCGAATATACACAAGCACATGATGCACAATTACATTCTCATTTCACTTAATCTGAATTCATATAGCATAAATCAATAAATCGAATATTTTCACATACTTTCACACCTTGACCGAATGTATCATGATCATAGATATAGGTATAACATTTATTCACATATGTATCACATTATACACTTATGATTCAATTCAAATCATACTCACATATAAATACAAAATACGTACTTGGCCAACTTAACGTGTTGAATGTATTCATTTTGTCGTTCTAACACGAGGTATCTTAGTTTTAGACTTTTATCAAATCACCGACATTTAGCCTGCTAGGTTTAAAAACCCGAATTCATTCACCGGTATTTCTCCTGCTAGGCTCGAAGCCCGAATAGTATCTATCGGTATTATAGCCTGCTAGGCTCAAAGGCCCGAGTGGTATTTCACCGGCATTATAGCCTGCTAGGCTCAAAGGCTCGAATAGTATCTCACCGACATTATAGCCTGCTAGGCTCAAAGGCCCGAATAGTACTGTGCGATATTCAAATCAATAAGTTTCATATAACATAATCACACCAAATTGGATACAAGCATCATTCGAACATACATCATTTAATCATAAAAGTATATCACATTTTACTTCCATTACAATTGCCATTCAGACATATACATATATGACAAGTAATACTTAATTCTTATAATATGTCATGTCATTATCAAATATATATATATATATATATATATATATTTAACTACTTAAAACTTACCTCGAATATATTCGAACAGTCTCGGATCGGCTATTCAACTACTTTCTCTTTTCCCCTGTCCAACCTTGGTTCTCTATGCTCTTGAGCTAATTCAAACAAAATTTAACTTATTAAAGTCCCATCATGCTAGCTTATGGCCGAATATGACAAGAAACTTAATAGGCCATATAGTTACTTTTAGCTCAAATATAAAATGGTCATACACATTTTTAATTACATTAAGCAATTTACCTTAACATATAACCCACATAACTAAAATACATATAACCCTAATGACCGAATAATTTGAATATGTATATCATCAAAGTTCTTACGTTTAACCCTTAAATCTTATAGCTGAATATTCATTGTATAATAACTCTCATGCACAAGCACAAAACTCATATGGCTATAATATAATTTGATAAACAATCACACATACAACCTAATATACATATATGACATGTTCGAACATGCTATTATAAATTAAATACATATTGCGTTCTTAACATAGATTTCAAGGCTACAATCAACAATTGCATTTGTTCCTAAATAATAGACTAAAACCATCATGGAACATTTTACTAACTCATTACCTTGCATATCCAGATTTCATTAATTAATATACATACAACTCCAAATATTATATCATGGAACAAGTGCCAAATTACAAATTATAATAATATCAAAACATAACTCTTACCATGATATAAACATACTAAAACATTTTTATTTATTTATCCAATTCAGATACAACAAAAAACCTTAGATATCAAATCTCTTACAACACATTAACTAAATTCAACAACCAAATACACTTATATTTTTATCCATGCATATTATAACCGAACCAGCCACACAAACTCAACCTAAAAACATTAACCTTTCCCAAAACATATATTACCTATCTCAAACTTAATTTATAACCATCTAAATCATTTAAAACATCCAACACCAAACTTTTCTTTAACTAAACACATTTTCGGCATGACAATGGCAATTTAACAACCTTAAATCCAACTTATAATTTTTTTTGCATATCACAATCAAAGCATCCACTCCATTCCATCATTTTAAACACAAGCAATACTCAAATATCACCTAAGTTCACATTCGGCAATTCACCAATACACAAGCCGATTTTTCATAACATCCAAACTACCTTTATGAACATTAAACTATCTCAAACATCACCCATTTGCAATTATTCATTAAAACATAAAGACAACAATCATCCCCTTCAAAAATCTTCCATAGCCGAATACTTAAATCACTACACAATTCAAAATTTTGACATGGGCTAAGTAAGGGACTTAGTAACTAGCTTAATATATGCTATAATTTCAAAAGCTAACATGAAGTTCATACTTTAATCCAAGCTCAAAGTGACCGAATGCTATCTCCCCTTTTCTTCTTTAAGGTTCGGCTAAGTTAAGGAAGAAGATGAAATATACATTTTATTTTTCTTTTGTTTTTCTATTATCATTTCTTATTTTAATTAATTTTTATTTCATAAATTAAACCATTACCATTATAATATTAATATATAATACATATTTTGCTTATCATTATCATCATGGCTGGCCAATTCAACTAAAGTGGGAAATTTGACATGCAAATCCACTTATTTACACCATAAATTATTTGGCCATTACAAAAATAATCTATCATATTTTCAAAAATTTTCACATAAGTCCTATTTAATAATTTCACTCAAAATGACAATATTAAAGCATGAATTTTTCACACATGCACTTTTACATATAATAAGCACAGAATATAACATCTAATTATTTTTATGACTCGGTTTTGTGGTCCCGAAGCCACTTTTCGGCTGGGGTCAAATTAGGGCTGTCACAACTCTCCCCCTTAAGGAATTTTCGTCCCTGAAAATCTTACCAGCGAAAAGGTTAGGATAACGTTCTTTCATTGAATCTTCTGGCTCCCAAGTCGCTTTTTCAACCCCGTGTTTGAGCCACAGTACTTTCACTAATGAGATTTTCTTGTTTCGTAGTTCTTTTACTTCATGAGCCAAAATATGAACTGGTTCCTCTTCATAACTCAAATCAGTCTGAATTTCAATCTCTGATGGATTAATCACATGACAAGGATCGGATCTGTACCGACGGAGCATCGAAACATGAAAAACGTTGTGAATCTTTTCAAGTTCTGGTGGCAAAAGTAGTCTATAAGCAACCGACCCAATCCGTTTTGAAATTTCGTATGGCCCATTTACAGCCAAATCTGAGTACCTTTTTCCACGGTGAAACTTTAAGAAACACTTTATCTCTGACTTGATACTCCATATCTTTCCGCTTCAAGTCTGCATACGATTTTTGACTATCTGATGCTGCTTTCAGACTTTCTCGGATCACTTTCACTTTCTGTTCGGCCTCTTTAATCAAGTCAACTCCGTAAATCTTATTCTCACTAAGTTCGGTCCAAAAAAAAGGTGTACGGCATTTACGACCGTACAAAGCCTCATAAGGTGCCATTTTGATGCTCGATTGAAAACTATTATTATATGCAAATTCAACGAAAGGCAAGTATTGATCACACGAATTACTAAACTTAAGGATGCAACATCTCAACATATCCTCGAGTATCTGAATAATTCACTCGGATTGACCATCAGTCTGGGGATAAAAAGCGGTGCTAAAATGCAACTTAGTACCCAATGCTTCTTACAATTTCTTCCAAAACCGCTATGTAAATCTCGGATCTCTTTCCGGCACAATAGAAGTAGGTACCCCATGTAACCTTACAATCTGAGAAACATATAGTTCGGCTAGCTTATCAAGTGAATAATCCGTACGTACGGGAATAAAATGAGCCGTCTTTGTCTATCTATCAACAACAACCCAAATCACATCTTTCTTGCTTGGTGACAATGGCAGCCCAGATACAAAATCCATCGTGACTCGATCCCACTTCCATTCAGGTATCATGATTGGCTGAAGTAATCCCGAAGGCACTTGATGTTCCGCTTTCACTTGTTGGCATATCAAACACTTCGAAACAAAGTCAGAAATGTTTCATTTTATACTATGCCACCAATATTGACGTTTCAGATCGTTGTACATTTTCGTACTACCTGGGTGAATTGACATTCGGCTGTCATGAGCCTCGTTCAAAATCATTGGAATAAGCTCTAAATTTCTCGGAACACATAATCGATTTCTGAACCTCAAACATTGCTATCAATTAAAAACTCTGAATCCTCTTTCAAAACACATAATGCTCGCTTTGCAACTAGTTCATCATCAACTTTTTGAGCTTCACGGATTTGTTGCATCAATAACGGTTTTGCTTTTAACTCCGCTACTAATACATCATCAGCAGACACAGACAGATGCACATTCATTGTTCAGAAAACAAACAGCGATTTAACGCTTAATGCATCAGCAACCACGTTAGCCTTTCCTGGATGGTAATCAATGACAAGCTCGTAGTCTTTCAATAATTCTAGCCAACGTCTTTGTCTCAAATTTAAATATTTCTGAGTCATCAAGTACTTGAGACTTTTGTGATCAGAATACACATGGCACTTTTCCCCGAATAAGTAGTGGCGCCAAATTTTCAAAGCGAAGGCAATGGCAACTAACTCGAGATCATGAGTCAGATAATTTTTTTCATGTGGCTTCAATTGTCTCGAAGTGTACGCTACAACTCTACCCTCTTGCATCAACACACAGTCCAAACCATTCAGAGACGCATAACTGTAAATCACAAATTCTTTACCGGATTCTGACTGAAGTAACACTGGAGCTTCAGTCAAAAGAGTTTTCAATTGATCAAAACTTTTCTGACACTTTTCTGACCACTCAAATTTGATATCTTTCTGAAGCAGCTTTGTCATCGGTGTTGCTATCATCGAGAAACCTTTCACAAACCGTCTGTAGTACCCAGTAAGTCCTAAAAAGTCGGAGGCTTCCAATCAAGTATAGTTGAAATTTTACTCGGATCAACTCGGATGCCCGATGCGGATACAATATGCCTTAAAAAGCTGACTTCCCTCAACCAGAACTCACATTTACTAAACTTCGCATATAATTGCTTGTCTCGCAAAATCTACAATACTAATTTCAAGTGCCCAGCATGTTCATTTTTATCGCGTGAATAGATCAAAATGTCATCTATAAACACAACTACAAACCGATCCAAATACTGTCTGAAAATTCGATTCATTAAATCCATGAAAATGGGAGGGGCATTAGTGAGCCCAAACGGCATCACTAGGAACTTATAATGTCCGTACCTCGTTCTGAAAGCAGTTTTAGGCACGTCAGAATCTCTAACTCGCAACTGATAAAAACCCGATCTCCAGTCTATATTCGAAAATACTGAGGCTCCTTTCAGTTGATCAAATAAATCGTCTATTCGTGGTAACGGATATTTATTCTTTATCGTTACTCTATTAAGCTGACGATAATCAATACACAATCTCATGGTTCTGTCTTTCTTTTTCACAAACAGCACTGGTGCACCCCAAGGAGAAAAACTCGGTCGAGCAAAACCTCTATCTGTCAACTCTTGCAACTGAGATTTCAATTCTTTTAATTCGGTTGGTGCCATACAATACGGAGTTATCGAAATAAGTGTAGTTCCTGGTACTAATTCAATACCAAACTCTACCTCCCGAACAGGTGGTAATCTAGGTAATTCCTTGGGGAACACATCCGGATATTCACAAACCACGGGCACAGTCTCAAGTTTCTTTTCTGATTCTTTACTATCCAGTACGTAAGCAAGATATGCTTCACACCCCTTTTTCACATATTTTTGAGCAAACATCGGGGATATCACTACCGGTGATCCATTTAAATCGGTAGACTCAACTCGAATTATCTCATTATTTGAACACCTCAAATCAATTGTCTTTCGCTTGCAATTTACTATGCATCATGAACAGTTAACCAATCCATACCGAGAATGACATCAAACTCGTCAAACGGTAATAACATTAAATCAGTCGGGAAGCAAGAAGCTCGGATCATCAGGGGACATTTCTTACACACTTTGTCAACTAGCATGTAACGGCCCAAAGGATTAGACACCCGTATCACAAACTCAGTAGACTCAACAGGTAGAGTCTTAATGGATGCCAAAGTTTCACATACATACGAATGAGTAGAACCGGGATCAATCAAAGCAATAACATTAGTATAAAAAAGAGTGAAAGTACCGGTAATAACATCTGGCGAAGAAGCATCCTCGCGTGCGTGTATAGCATAGGCTCTGGAAGGTGCACGAGCCTCAAAATGTACAACAGTATCTTTGGTCCCTCTTTGATTTCCACTACCATTTCCCGCATGTCTAGGTAGTCTACCTCGTGTTGCAGTATTACTAGGTCTCCCACTCGGATTAGTATTTTGTTCAGCTAATTTCGGACAGTCTCTGATAAAGTGATCAGCTGATCCACACTTGAAACAAGAGTGATCATGAAATCTACAGCTTCCTGAATGCCATTTACCACAATGCTTGCACTCAGATCTGTCCTGACGATCATTGCTGACACTGGCAACAGAGGTGGCCTACGTACTCACTAGGGGTTGATCACGATCTCGTCTGGAAAAACCCGAAGTATTCTTAGATTGGCCTGAGTCATCTCTAAATTTCTTCGATGACTGATGAAAGAATTTTCCCGAAGATCTTTTACAGAACTCTTTAGCTCCATCATCAGCTTTTCTTTTCTCTTTACTAAGCTCTTCGACTTTATAAGCTCGCTCGACAAGCACTACAAACTCTTTGATTTCTAGAATACCCACTAACAATTTGATGTCTTTATTCAACCCGTCCTCGAAGCGTTTACACATGATGGCCTCAGACGAAACACATTCCCGAGCATATCTACTAAGCCTAACAAACTTTCGCTCGTAATCAGTAACTATCATAGAACCCTGTTTGAGCTCGAGAAATTCCTTCCGTTTCTAATCAATGAATCTTTGACTGATATATTTCTTGCGGGACTCAGTTTGAAAGAATTCCCAAGTAACCCGTTCTCTCGGCACCACTGAAATTAAAGTATTCCACCAATAGTAGGCAGAATCACGTAACAGGGATATAGCACATTTTAAGCATTCATCGGGTGTGCACGATAATTCATCAAACACACGAATGGTATTATCGAGCCAAAACTCAGCCTACTCAGCATCATCACTGTCAGTAGCCTTGAACTCGGTAGCCCCGTGTTTTCGAATCCTATCAACCAAGGGCTTGCTCAACCTCAACGGGTCAACTACTGGAGGTACCACAGGTGCAGGGGTTGTATTAGTTGGGGGTGGAGGATGTGAAATAGCTGGATTAGTCCGATATACTGAGTAAACCAATCGTTCATCATAGCATAGAAGGCTTGTTTAGCCTCATCATTCTGATTACTAGCATTCGGTTGAGAGTCCAACGGGGCTGTCCTTAGCGCGGGTGCAGGTGCTACGCTCTCTACATCATCAGCTATTGCTCGACCGAGATCAGAATTCATTACTATACAAAAAACATGTTTCAATTGTCAGAAATCATCACACTGTCATATTAACACTTTATGGCATGTATAGCTAGACTCACATACGCTACATTAGTCCTAGAATCAACTAAATCATAGCTCTGATACCAATAAAATGTAACACCTCTATAACCCGTATCCGTCGTCGGAGTGGGTTATGAAGAGTTACTAATCCGAAACTCAACATTAGTACATACACATTTACATAATTTCATTAGCAATTATATTTATAGCCAAACACAATCAAAGATAGAAATTCAAACTTATATCGACATTCAAAAGTTGCCATATTCACATGGCTTATATACAAGGACATCTCAACATATCATTCACTTAATTCTATTCTATACATGACATACTAGCTCAAAATATAGTAGTACCAAAATGATAGATAGTGTGACGAATTGCTGACGATCCCCTCCTCGAGCAGGTGACTGTAACCAACAATCTATAAAACAGGGAAACATAACAAACGGAGTAAGCTTTCATAAGCTTAATAAGTTTTAAGTAATGCAACAAATAAACTCAATTATAGATCAATTATCCAATTTATCAAGAGATCATTTTCTAGATATATTACCATTTGGCCGAATATACACAAGCACATGATGCACAATTACATTCTCATTTCACTTAATCTGAATTCATATAGCATAAATCAATAAATCGAATATTTTCACATACTTTCACACCTTGACCGAATGTATCATGATCATAGATATAGGTATAACATTTATTCACATATGTATCACATTATACACTTATGATTCAATTCAAATCATACTCACATATAAATACAAAATCGTGCACAGCCAACTTAACGTGTTAAATGTATTCATTTTGTCGTTCTAACACGAGGTATATTAGTTTTAGACTTTTATCAAATCAAGGCATTTAGCCCGCTAGGTTTAAAACCCAAATTCATTCATAGGCATTTACTCGCTAGGCTCAAGCCCGAATAGTATCTCACCAAACATTATAGCTGCCTGGGCTCAAAGGCCCGAGTGGTATTTCACGGCATTATAGCCTGCTAGGCTTAAAGGCCCGAATAGTATCTCACCGGCATTATAGCCTGCTAGGCTCAAAGGCCTGAATAGTACTATGCGATATTCAAATCAATAAGTTTCATATAACATAATCATACCAAATTGGATACAAGCATCATTCGAACATACATCATTTAATCATAAAAGTATATCACATTTTACTTCCATTACAATTGCCATTCAGACATATACATATATGACAAATAATACTTAATTCTTATAATATGTCATGTCATTATCAAAAAATATATATATATATATATATTTAACTACTTAAAACTTACCTCAAATATATTCGAACAGTCTCAGATCGGCTATTCAACTACTTTCTCTTTTCCCCTGTCCAACCTTGGTTCTCTATGCTCTTGAGCTAATTCAAACAAAATTTAACTTATTAAAGTCCCATCATGCTAGCTTATGGCCGAATATGACAAGAAACTTAATAGGCCATATAGTTACTTTTAGCTCAAATATAAAATGGTCATACACATTTTTAATCACATTAAGCAATTTACCTTAACATATAACCCACATAACTAAAGTACATATAACCCTAATGACCGAATAATTTGAATATGTATATCATCAAAGTTCTTACGATTTAACCCTTAAATCTTATAGTTGAATATTCATTGTATAATAACTCTCATGCACAAGCACAAAACTCATATGGCTATAATATAATTTGATAAACAATCACACATACAACCTAATATACATATATGACATGTTCGAACATGCTATTATAAATTAAATACATATTGCGTTCTTAACATAGATTTCAAGGCTACAATTAACAATTGCATTTGTTCCTAAATAATAGACTAAAACCATCATGGAACATTTTACTAACTCATTACCTTGCATATCCAAATTTCATTAATTAATATACATACAACTCCAAATATTATATCATGGAACAAGTGTCGAATTACAAATTATAATAAAATCAAAACATAACTCTTACCATGATATAAACATATTAAAACATTTTTTTTATTTATCCAATTCGGATACAACAAAATAACCTTAGATATCAAATCTCTTACAACACATTGACTAAATTCAACAACCAAATACACTTATATTTTTATCCATGCATATTATAACCGAACCAGCCACACAAACTCAACCTAAAAACATTAACCTTTCCCAAAACATATATTACCTATCTCAAACTTAATTTATAACCATCTAAATCATTTAAAACATCCAACACCAAACTTTTCTTTAACTAAACACATTTTCGGCAATGACAATGGCAATTTAACAACCTTAAATCCAACTTATAATTTTTTTTGCATATCACAATCAAAGCATCTACTCCATTCCATCATTTTAAAATACAAACAATACTCAAATATCACCTAAGTTCACATTCGGCAATTCACCAATACACAAGCTGATTTTTCATAACATCCAAACTACCTATATGAACATTAAACTATCTCAAACATCACCCATTTGCAATTATTCATTAAAACATAAAGACAACAATCATCCCCTTCAAAAATCTTCCATAGCTGAATACTCAAATCACTACACAATTCAAAATTTTGACATGGGCTAAGTAAGGGACTTAGTAACTAGCTTAATATATGCTATAATTTTAAAAGCTAACATGAATTTCATACCTTAATCCAAGCTCAAAGTGACCGAATGCTATCTCCCCTTTTCTTCTTTAAGGTTCGGCTAAGCTAAGGAAGAAGATGAAATATACATTTTGTTTTTCTTTTGTTTTTCTATTATCATTTCTTATTTTAATTAATTTTTATTTCATAAATTAAACCATTACCATTATAATATTAATATATAATACATATTTTGCTTATCATCATCATCATGGCCGACCACTTCAACTAAAGTGGGAAATTTGACATGAAAATCCACTTATTTACACCATAAATTATTTAGCCATTACAAAAATAACCTATCATATTTTCAAAAATTTTCACATAAGTCCTATTTAATAATTTCATTCACAAATGACAATATTAAAGCATGAAATTTTTGCACATGCACTTTCATATATAATAAGCACAGAATATAACATCTAATTATTTTTATGACTTGGTTTTGTGGTTCCAAAACCACTTTTCAACTGGGGTCAAATTAGGGCTGTCACATTGTTTATGAGCCCATTCCTAGCAAAATAACCAACCCAAGGTGAGGCGTATTTTAGGCATAAATTCTACAGACAAGCACAATGCATATAATGTAAGACATTTAGTGAACCTAGAGATAAGCTACGGTTTAAACATGTGATCAAAGAGAAGAAAGGGGAAAATATCCAAAAGTATGCATTCTTTCAATGGTGAGGAAATTGAATCCTCTAAATAGACATCCTCTTCAACCTATAGGATAGACTCCAAGGGAAGAGAACCTTACTCTCTATAGCTGTTTTTAAAGCAATGCCCTGAGCCTATGAAGTAAAAAGCAGAAGTTCTAATCTCTTTTAGCAAGCATCCTAACTGACTATGAAGTATGAACCCTCCATTTTCAACAACCAAAAAACAGAAAGAAAAGGGGATTTAGGCAAGCACGGGTAGGCATCGCCAAATATCATTACCCTTGCATTTGATAAGCCACTCCATCCAGGTATCTGTAAATCCAACTTTGATAAGTGGACAATAACTAACCCAGATATTCCATCAGAGCAAAAGGATCAGAACAATTAACCTGCACAACAAGGGTGCATCTAGGGTCTGCTAATAAATTCCGCGTATGGATTGCCAATGGAGAAAATGAAAATATTGGATCTGCAGATTGAAAGACAAAGATATATCAAATAATCTAAAAAATTATACACAAAAACCAACTTCCATTTACACAGCGTTCTTACTTATAGGCAAAGAAAGTCTGCTACTTTCATAAAGGATAACACATAGTTTTTGAGGCTCTTTCACTTCAAGATAACAATAATATAAGAAACTAAGAAAGTTTAACAAATGCTTTGATAAAAGATTTACGGTCGAAAAAAGGCATAAACAGTTAACATAACTTCAAAAGTAAACTACTTACGTCTCATTGAATCAGGCACAAAATCGGCTAGAGAGCCAAAGGGATACCCTTCTCGCCATACGAGAAATTACAGTTCAAATTGGTTCAAGGAGAAGCAGCTGTGTAGATGGATCTAGGTGTTGGATCGTTACCCCTTTCCTCTCATGCCGAAGTCAGATTTTCTTGAGAAAACTGAGAAATCTGGGTTTAGGCTTGGATAGGGTTGGTGAGGATGCTTCAGACGTGAAAAAGAAAGAGAAGGTTGGTAGGAAATGGGAATCAGACGTGAAAAAAAGAAGAAAATGCTTAGATGTGAGAAAGAAATGAGAAGGTTAAAGTTGAAAAATTTTACGCTGAATTGGTATTCTGTGGGGGAGTGCTGAATTGTAAACGGCGATTATGCCTTGAATAAGGATGTAATAGCCCATTACAGCCAGCCAAACTGTGGAATAGGATGGGCCCACTGAATTCAGCTGTAATGGCTTAGCATTAAAGCCAACCAAATTTGCTATAAATTTTTTTTTAGATAAATAAAAGTTTTCATTTCATACAAAAGAGGGAAGCTTCAAAACCAAATTATTACAACATCATCATTACTATGCAAAGCAGAATCTGAATCGTACTAAGAGGTATTAGCCATCTACACAGAAGATCCATATAAATGTATACGATCTCGCCTACCATATTGATCCCACAATTTCTCTAACTAATGGCACCAAAAAGCACTTGATGATAACATTAAGCACAGGTACAAAGAGTCGAAATCTCAAAGCACTCAACATAATCAAATTCATAAAAAGCTTAGAAAGTCAATTCCCCAAGACTAGAGGCCACATCCATCCAAGTTAAAGGATAGAAGGATTATTATTCTGACTAGACATCATCTTAGGCTAAAATTTGGCATACGAACAAAGCCCGGGAAAGAAAATGGGGCCAGTGACCAGCTATTCCATAGCCAAAAAGCCGATCACCCTAACACCAACTGAGCTAAAGACTAAAACAACAAAACCTACTCGAGGTCTCTTACTGGATATTTGAGCAGGCCATCAGTAACGTAGAAGCGATTAAGGGGGCGGCTCACTAGAGATGTTACTAGCGTTGAAATGCAACAACGGGGGACCGTCTACACAAAGTCGATTGTTGATCTCTCTCCTACATTGAAGATGGACAGAGGAGGAATATGGTGGTGGGTTGCCGGAAAAAAAAAAAACAACTCTTACACAAACTAAGTTGGACGATGAAACGGGAATCATTGGACCAAAACATAGCAACCAAATGTATATGGATGACGTGGAGAGAGAGATCTATCAAACACATGCCATCGTGTTTGGAGAAGCCATTAGATTTAGCCGTTACAGCTCTCCTTGAGAGAGCAAAATGAGAGAGAAAAATTAAAAAGGAAAAAGTTTAGCTTACATGTTAGGGTAAAATACCTAAAAATGTTGTTTTTTATAAAAAAAAAATACCGAATTAGGCTGGTTTTTTGAAAATTTACTAGATTAGACCGAAAAAATAAACACATCTAAGTGAACATATTTTCAACAAATTGTCAAGAAAATGCTTCCAACTGGACGCATTTTTTGTCACATCTATTGAAAACGCTTCCAGCTGAAAGCGTTTTCCATAACGGCTACCCCACCCCAACGGCTATTTCAATAGTCGTTTAACCCCCCAATGTCTCTTTTTTTCTCCCTATATAAATCCCCTAATTCTTATTCTTTTTCAACTCTCTCTCACATTCTCAATTCTCTCCCAAATTTCTCTCAATTCCCTCTTGATTATCACTCAATCTTTATTCCTCTCTCAACTCTCTCTTTTTTTTTTATTATAATTTTATTAAGATTTTTATAATTAATTTTGTATTACAATTTTTTTCATATTTATTGAAATTAGTAATGACAAAATCTCTAATTTGTTTGGATGACAAGCATATTTCGATCGATCAATTGAAAATGGTAAAAAAATATTATATTTAATCTAATTTAATTTAAATATTTTGTTGTTATACCAAAATTTAATATTTTGTATGTTTTTTATATATAGTTAGAAGATCAGATTTTGGAAACGTATATTTGTAATCTACCCGCTCCTCCATCGTCTTTAATAGAATCATACATGAGAGATGCGAGATTTTTGCACTTAGACCCCACACTAGTAAGCACGTTGGTAGAAAGGTGGAGACCCGAGACGTACACATTCTATCTTCTATGCGGCGAGTGTACTATCACACTTGGTGATGTGTAGTTACAACTCGAGTTACTAGTGGACGCGTTTTCAAATGACATGACATGAAAATGCGTCCAACTAGACTTATTTTCAGTGCATTTTTTTAATAGTGCACTGAAAACGTGCCCTACATGAAGCGTTTTCTCCCTACCAATTTTAACTCCTATAAATTTCCCACTCACCCATCAGATATCCCGGGATTCCCAGGATAATATTTTCTGAAAAATTTTGATCGATCTCAACCTGCCATAAACTACGGGTGATCAAAACTCAGATCCATTCGAAAAAATAAAAAAAATAAAAACTAAGAGTCAATTGAATCGAGTAGTTCGAGTTTCGATTTTAAATCGAATTAAATTTTACAATTTAAATAATTCGAATATACGATTGGTGTAAATACGATTGTTATAAATACCCTTTTATACCTGTCATTTTTGGAAATTTCACCAAATTGGGCTCTAAATAATTTCAAATTTTGAAAAATAGTATTAACTTTATAACTCAAAAAATTATAAAAAATATAAAGAATATATAGTTTTTTTTAAAAGTATAAAAATATTCCAAACTCTAAACCCATAAACCTAAAACAATAAAACCTACAAAACTCTAACCCTAACCTTATCTTAACAAAAACCTAAACCCTAAAATAAAATAATGCTAGCAAAAGGAAAGCACTTCCAGCTGGAAGCGGTTTCCTACAAATCCACTAAAAATGCATCCAATTGGACGCGTTTTTGTTTTTTCAGCCTAATCCTATAAATTTTTGAAAAATCGGCCTAATCCGATAATTTTTTCTAAAAAATGACATTTTTAGGAATTTTACCCTACATATTATGTTCTAAGTTTGTAGGACCTTATGCATGGTTTTACTATGTTCGTTTTTCTTATATGTTCATTGTTATTTTCATATTCATCATGATATATAATGTGATATTTTTACTATATTTAGCATTTTAATTAAGTGAACACCAATTCAATTAAAAAATATCTAGTTTTTTAATTTAAAAATAATAAATATTATTATTAGGGTATTTTGACATTTTTTATTTCTCAATGTATCTATTGGAGTGAGCCCAAGAACTAAAATCTTAGGTTAATATATATTGTGCCCTTCAACTTGTCCATTTGTACATAATTGGTACTTAATTCTTTTATAAACTTAACTGGTATTTGAACTTATAGTTCGTTACACACTTTGCCACCTTCGCACTAATGCCATTCATTTGTACTAACATGATACTAATAGCCAATCAAACAGTGATAAATGGAAGCCTCTCATTATGACATGTGGAAAACTAAAAAAAATATAATTTTTTATACTGCTTTCTGTGATAATCCTAAGATATTTCAGTTGCGTGATAACCCCGACCAACTAAGACACAATTTTACAATTTGATAAAATTATCTTCTACCTCAAAAGTAAGTAAATCAAATTTAATAAAATACATGTATATTATGAGAAAATAAAATTAATTTGGTACGGGTTCCAACAAAATATTATGTATTCAGATTGAAAATATTTAAAAAATTAAAATCAAAATTTCAAAATTTGAAATTCTAAGCATCATGATCATTTGACTTACTTGAATTCAAACTCACAATTTACTAGATATTTTAACAGTATAAAAACATGAATTTAATGAATACATGTAATAATAAAACCTAGAAACTTGTTTAATCAAAATCGGTTATCGAAATCTTAAGTTTTAAAAGCCAAAACAAAAGAAATCATCATAAACTACCCAAATTTTCTAGGTCAAACAGTTTTGACTAACTTACTTTGGAGCCTTGTATTTCTTAGCACAAGAGTCATATAACAAAAATAGTAATACCAAATGTAACGCCCTAATTTTTGGGAATTCTGTGAATGTTGGCATAGGTTTAATTATGTTAGTGGGCCTCTAGAAAGCCCAAACTTAAGATAGAACCCGACAATTTTAGTTAATTTTTGTTCCATAAGAAAAAGGGGGTGAAATTATGAAATAGGACCTATGTGAAAATGTTTGAAAATGCTATAGGCTAAATTGAAGTGGCCAAATAAATAGGAGTGCAAATAGGAGGATTTGCATGACAAACCTCCCATTTTACATGAAGTGGCCAGCCATCATGTTGTTGTAGACAAAATGTACACTTGATATCCATAATTTATGGTACAAATTGATACAAATTGATAATAGGTTAGGTAAATGTTCAATGATAATAGGTTAGGTAAATGTTCCATGATAATGGGTTAGGTAAATGTTTCATGATAATGGGTTAGGTAAATGTTTCATGATAAGAATTTCATGTCTTTTGTATTAAAGAATTAAATGGATGAAATATGAAGTTTTATTAAAAGAAAAAGGGGTGAAAAGAACAAAGTTTTGTCCATCTTTGTTCATCATAGCTGAAAGTTAGAGAAGAGAAAGGAGAGGAGAAAGCTCTTGAGTATTTGGTCATTAGGAGGAGGAAAATTGAAGGTAAGTTCTTGGTACCTTGCTTCTTATTTTGAGGTTCATGAGTTCTTCTTGATTCTACCTTAACTCTTGAAGTATATCTTGATTTTTAGTTGTGTTGTGAGCATTTAGTCATGAATTAAAATGAAGGAAATGGTTGTTGTTTCATGTTCTTTTGATGAAAAATGGAAGATAGGTGAAGTTGAGCCAAACAAATGAGCATGCATGTGCCTTAGATGCTAAAGGGAAAAATCAGCTAACATGTTGTGCTTTAAAATGATGAAATGGAGATTATACTTAAGTAAAATCATAGATATGTGATGATTGATTGGTGATATACATGTTTAAATAACAAGCATGCAAGTTAGGTGTGAAAGAGTGATTTGGTAATAAATCTGCTTGGGATAGCAACAGTAACGTGACTTTGGAAAATCACCATAAATTGTGGAAGATGAGTTAGAAGCTGCATAAATTATGTAATTAAAGCTTATTGAGTCTAGTTTCTAATGAAATAAACAAGAACATATTTTGAATTCTGTACAATGAGAAATTTGATTTGTAATGAAGGGTGGTCAGATTAGTCAAATAGTGAAACATGGGAAACTTTGAGAAAAATCTGGTATTGATTGGCCAAACCAAAAATTCTGAAAATTTTACGGATAGAAGATATATGAATCTATTTTCAGGAAAAATTAATGGTACTTGATTTGGAGTTTCATAGCTCCAGTTATAAATGATTTAGTGACTGTCGCTCAGGAAGACAGCTTGCAGTGAAATTATGATTATGTGGTAAACATTGACAAAAATTTGTTAATGAGTTGCTTATTGATTTCTTATAAGCTTACTATGATCTGTAGGTGTGGTTGGCGAATATTGTAAGGGGTTAATACGTAGTTCGTATTTGAATAGTTAGATTAACGTGTTAGTAATCCAATTGTAGGCGTTAGTGTGTGGATCTCGTCAAGATATCGTCGCAAAAGTGTGTAACCGACACCTCTCATAGACTAGATTGGCAAAAGTCGAAAAGTCGAAATGCCGAAAAGTCGGTATTTTGGGAATTTATGAGTGTGCGAATGCTCGTAAGATAGTTGGGTTTGTATGTTTGGTAATCTAAAGTAATAAACCGCAGATCGCGATTTCGTACATTTTGATAATTTGGGCTTAATGGGCCAAAGATCGGGTTCATGGGCCAACGGGCCCAATTGATAAGTATGTGCGGTAAGTGTTCGATAGTACGTAAATAGTTAGGATATGCATGAAAACCCTAAAAGTAGCTAAATTACTATAATACCTCTATGTATGGAAAATTATTGTTATACCCTAGGTGCAAAATTACCGTTATACCCCTAGGGTTAATTTTGTTGAAAAGCATGACGATCGATTCTTATGATGTATGCCATGATTATATATCATTGCATGGGGACATGGGTTATATTATGGAGGAAGCGTTACGGTGGCTATGCCACAAATATCTCGATCCGTGGCTCGCCATATATTCTGCTTCGGTGGCTCGCCACGATTATTCAGATCTGGTGACTCGTCACATTATCGATTCTGGCGACCATGCTGCAAATTACGTGGTGTGTAGCGGTTGGGTGGGTCGAGTTGTCTCCCACACGGTGTAAGGTTGGTATGGGGTGTATACGGTTGGATATGGTTGGGTTTCGCATAAACATGTAATATCTACTCGCTCATTATGGTCCTATGGGCTTTATTCTCAATTGCTCAGGCTAAGGCCAACTTATTATGTTTCGTGGGTTGAGCTGATATAGGCTATGGTTGGGTTATTTTACACACCGAGTTTCCCAAACTCACCCTTTTATTTTCATCCATGCAGTAATCCCCAACCATAGTGGGCTTGGAGTCGTGAGGGAATTTGAGTGGCCACCCGTTCGAAAGTTTGATTTTCTTCCGTGAATGGACATCCTTTTAATTACGTTTGAGGTTTTGGGCTTTTAAATGTAATAAGGCCGCTTATTTATTTTTGATGGTTTTAATATGTATTACTAAGATAGGTAATACTTATTTTAACTGTTGAAATTGGATAGCTTTAGTAGCGTTTTCAAAAACAACAATGATTTCAAAATAACACGACGACAAGTAAAGCTTCCGCAATGAAAGTATTTTCCAAAATTAATCACTTTTCCTAAAATGACTTAATCAAATCGGTTTCCTAGAAATATCCATGACGATAAGGTGTGGCAATGGCGGTATGCATGTCAGGATTGGATCCGAAGGAGCTTGGTACTTAAGCAATCGATGGACTCACCACCTCTTTTCCGGTTTCCTACCTGGTGCACAGCTTCCATTCACTTTAACCCTTAATGAATTAATCTTTTGAACATCAAGTACGATTTTCTGGACTTAAAATGGAAAAATGTTTTTAACGTTTTAATGTGGCACGTCGGATCCGGTCCTAACGTCTGGGCTGGGTTTGGGGTGTTACACCAAATGAATGTACAAACTTCATACCCTGAAAAATATCTGAATTTAGAAATAAATGAACACCTAAAAATAGATTACTAGCATGTCAAAGTTGGCTACTCGAAATTGTCAAAACTCATACAATAGAAACTTTAAAAATTATTTTCTCCTAAATTATCCTATTGAAATAGATGTCACAAACACCATTTGAAAGATCTTAAAGAAAACTTTTATTTGGTATCAATAATGTTGCTAGAAAATCACCCGAATTTGACAAACTATTAAACTAACCTAAATAAATACATGAATTTTATGAAAAATATTTTGAAAACACAAGAATTAATATCTTATTGAACTTTATATTCTAAATTATGTTATAATATTTATAATAGTATAAATATACAATTGATAGAGGTAATGAAATGTGCATAATAAAATTAAAATGTTTTAAAATTTTAAAATAAAGCTTTGCTTGAATTTTAAAATTAAAATTTTATCAATGTAATTGAAATGGGTTCAAATTCCACTAATTGCATTTTTTTTACTGTTTTTAAAATAAAAGATCAAGTACCATCCAATAATATAAATTATTTTAAATATGAAAATATAAAATTTAAACCGAATTCATATTTAATTAATTGATGAAACAAACTCAATCAAAAACTTAAATAATAACATATACGAATATTAACCTTAAAAATTTTAAATCCTCAACTTTTTAGAGGGGGAGAGTTCCTCTCTCTCTAATAGATGATCTAGGTATGAGCTAACCATGGAGTTACTCAACAAAGAAGAATTATTGGATGAAAGGATTCGACACATATATAGGGGTGAAATTAAGAAATTTATAAAAGTTATATAAACTAATGCATAATATTAACTTTTGATAAACTAATGTATACGGTTAAATTTAACTTGATTTTTTTTGAATTGGTTTATATTTCACTTTAGTTATTCATTCTTTCTTTTTTTTCTCTTATTATTCTTCCTCTACTTCAATACAAAGAAATATTTTTCGTTTGTGTTAAACATTTAGAACAAATAAATATAAACTTTAAACACATAAAGGTTTTCAGAAAGTCAATATACAAGTAGTAATTTTCTTCACAAAAGTAAAAATTAATTTAGTGTTTTTGACATAAAGGAAAGTAATATGTCAATTTTAAAATACAAGATTCAAAATAATCACACTAGCAACAACAATTTCAAAATAAAAATGATATTTAAGAAATTTAAGATTATATAAATACAATCAATCTTAATTTTTGAAAGATTATATTAATCAATCTCTAAAAATTATTACGCAATCAAAATATCTGTAATCCCGTAAAAAGTAATATCTTTAAATCATTCTTGCATAATAAAACTCTAATCTATGGTAAAAAAAAATGCAATTATTTTTCAAAAAGATTTTGTTGTGAGATGAATTATATATAAGTAAAAATTTTGTATTTCTTTTGTTTGGGGTATAATCCCTTGAGTGGCTCTGCAGATAAGAAGACACACATGGAACCCTTTGGAGAAACTTAAAAGGAGAGCAATATGTACTCAAAATGGTTTGAAAACAAACTTGAGAATGGAGTGAATTGTAAGTGTGTTATACAAAAAGAGGGTGAAATGCGTGATGCATGCAGCTTGTGACTCAGTTTTACTGGTAAGGGACATTACGTATTTGGGGACTAAAAAGTTGTAAAGATCTTCTTGCATCTACAACTAAATCTCTATATATCTATCAACTGAGATCAGAAGCATTGTTTGTAGTTTCCTCATTTCAGTCCCTTCTCTTTCTCTTTCTCTCTTTCAACTCTTAACTAAAAGACATTGGAGCCCATTCCATGCCATAAAGTCTGAATATGTGTCAAAACTAAATAAATGAAAATATGCATCATCCCCCAAAATCTTGTTGATAGGGACCCTTTTTCAATTATGATTTTGGGAGGGCCTGTAACAGACTCAACAATGTTAAGTAAACAGTAGGAAATTAACTTATTTCAGAAGGTGAATATCTATGATTGCATTACCCACATTTGGTCTTAACAGCAAAACACTTGAGTCTAAGCGGTAGCTCCACTGGCTATTTAAGCCTTAAGAGAAGATGTTCAACACTTGTTTTATTTGGGGGAATTGACTGCTCAAACCATCTTCAGTCAGTCCTGACAGTCACTTCTGGTTAAAAATGGCTACATCATTGATACTAACATTAAGTCAGCGAAGGTGATAGAAAACCATCTCTTTACAATTTGCATACAAATGTGATGTTTCTTTGTTGAATGTCTTTGGAGTGTAACTTTCCTAAACTAAGCATCATAATCCTTATATTCTTTTCTTAATCCTTCTTTGTATGTTAGCTTACCACTATCATGGAATATTCTTGGTAAAAAAGACAGGAAAAAAATAAACACAACCATATAGAAAAACAAGAGACAAACCGTTAGTTACACTATATTAAAGCCATAATTAGCTAATTGAGAAGACAATAGACATCATAATATCATGATCAATATATTGGGGATGAACAAAGATGAGGGAAAGAAATATTCATTCATCAGATAGAATCTTGTGATCTGCCTGCATATGGGTTGAGGCTGAGCTCAAGTGAGGCACGAGAACCAGTGTAGCCATCTTCAGACTTGTACCACCCAGAGTAGCAGCTGTCTAGTCTGGGCTTAATATTACTGCAAAAACCATTATCGTCTTCACTGTGCATGGGAAAGAGAGGGAGGGTCTCAATTTGTGGAGCAGCAGCTTCTTCTTCTGCATCATCTTCATCTTTTTGTCTCTCTTCCATGAATTTTTTGTGCTCAAAGAATGTGTAGGACGAAGAATAAGTAGGATCGAACCCAACCCATCCAAAGTTGTGACTCAGGGATTCGCCTACACTTGTACTACCACCACATGCTGATATTGAGCAATCCTAGTAATAATAGTCCAGAGTCAAAAAGTAGAATTTTGCTATATACTATATATTGTCCCCTTAGCTAAAGGTTGAGAGAAACTATTTGTACATATATGGATCCTTTCCTTGTGCATTATTAGGGTTGAAAAGGGAATTCATTTTGGCTTAAAAACAAACATCCAATTTGTTTGGCCTTTTTACATGGAGGAAATAAAAGTGTTGTTTCTTTTTATCGATGTTTCAAGGGATTATGGAATAACATTAGTTTGTCTTTAGCTCCTTTTCTCATTTTACATCTCATATGCATTGCACCAAGTTTTAAATTCCTACGCGAGTTAGTTAAATTTCTTATTATTTTAACAGTGTTTCAAACTAGAAATGACTAGAATGTAACTTTCAAGGCACAAAGTACATACAGCACTTAACCTAAAACTCTTTTCCATGGTTATAGACCCATAGCCATAGTTTCCTATCTGCCCAACAGTAAGAGCACCAGTTGAAGAAAGAGATGTAGGAGAATAACCTACAAAAAAAGTAATAAAATTAAGGTAAGTCCCTGGATATGATACTTTGGGAAACTAAAATAAATAGTATGTCTTCTTTATATGCGTGTATATAAAAAAAGGAAGGAGAGGGAGAAAGAAAAGAGGAAACAACCAGGACTTATGTTGGGATACTTGTTATTTGCTGCAGTGGTAGGGCTTTGCATGGGGACTTGATGATTAGTCGTGGTGGTGAACCTTTTCTTCTGCCTCTCACGAGCCTTGTGGTTCTGAAACCAATAAAAGACATTCTTGCCTTCGATTTTTCCGTACTGTCTAAGTCTAGCAGAGATCCTTTGAATCTGATCAGTACTCGGGGACCTAACTCCATTATTGTTGTAAAGGTCCTTCAATATTCTAATCTGGTCAGTGGTAGGAGTCCACCGTGCACTACTTTGCCTGCAAAGAAAGCTTCCTTTGCCGCTGCCACCACCACAATCCTCATTTGGAGCTTGTTGGTTTTGCTGTTGCTGGGGTTCCATATGGAGTGAAAGCAAGAAGAAAACAAAGAGAAGCAAACAAAGGTAACCAAGTTGGATAGAGAGAGAAGGGAATTGTAAAGAGGGGATGTAAGTGAAATTGTATGACATGGAAGAGAGCAAGGGTAATGGGATATAAAAGGAGAGATAGGGGGACAAACAGGCACATGAAAGGATGAAGAGAGGATATCTGAGAAATATCTGAGAGAGAAGGACTGAAGTTGACAGAGTGATGTTCATAAAAAGGGTAGGGACAAAAAAAGAGAGAGAGATATGCATGTGGGAGAAAGTATATGCGTGAGGTATGAATGAATGAATGGCCATGATATTAAGAGTTCATGGGGAGTTCTTTTAATATTGGAGATCTCAATATTTACCAAGGCCCAGAAAAGCTCATGAACTCAATTTGTTCTACAACATTAGAATTCACATGAAATTGAGAGAAATGCAAAAAACAACAGTTTCATTTGAGATTTTGGGGCAGTGGGGAAATGGCAAAGGTTCTTCAGATCAGTTTTCCTTTCTCATTTGAGCATATACTTATTATGTCTAAATCATTTATAATATGGCATTCACATTATGCATGGTTGGTATATAAAAAGTAATAAACTCTTAAGGAAATCATAAAATTTCATTTGGAATTCATACTAATACAAATATTATTCCACTTTTTACATGATATTGTATTATTTGAGACATAGGGTTCTAATTCTATAATTTTATCTTTTAGAAAATTACCAATTTTCCTTATAATTACTAGTTCAATTTCGCACATGATTTATATGAAGAATCAAAAGTCTCAAAACCTTAGCGTTTATGATGTCCTTTAACTATCTTCTAAATGCATATTAATTAAGATAAATGTAAGTGATAGTAATCTTTAGTTGATAGATATAACATAGCCCCATTTTGTTATGTAAATTTCAAGATCCAACTGCATGGAGATATGATCATCTTTTGATCACTTTTCTGTTACTTTGTGCAGTCGTGGCAAAGACGATGTTGAGCCATGTCACTTGGCGTATTGCGAGAGTTTTCTTTTTCTTTTTTTTTTTTCCTCATCAAGAAAAAAATAAAATATTTGACACAATATTGGAACTATTCATAATACTTTTTTTTTTGTTTTAAATAAGAGAAGAAAGGAAAATTTGTAAGAGCTTTAACAAATCTTTCAATCTTATATATATTTTTAATTAGTTCAATTTAGTATTCGCATTTTTATTCCGTTAATGTTGTGTGGTAAGTTGGGCTATAGTGAAAAAAACATAAGTGTTTCGCAATATTTTTCTTTTATTTTTTATTTTTGGAGAAAGAGAGGTGACACGTTTTTTATTAAATAAGAGAAGAAAAGAAATTTCGTGAGAGTTTTAACAAATCTTCCAATATGGTATTTTACTTTTAATTTGTCCAATTTAATACATGCACTTTTATTTTGTGTATTATCTTAGTACTATAATCTAACAATATTAATTTCTGTAAGAAATTAGCATGTAACCCACTAATAGACTGACACATGATAGGTTGGGCTAGATAAAAAATTTCTTTTTATCATTTTAAAGGTCAAAATCACTAAAAAGTTCAAATAAATATATATTCAAATTTATGTTCGGCTAAATTTCGGGAAAAAGCCAATTTTTTAAAAATAATTAGGGTTTTAAACTCTTTGTTGGGATATTTAGGGAAGTAGGTCAATTTTGGAGAGAGAAAGTGAAAACGAGTCTAGTAGGACGCATTTTTTTGTAAGACGCGCTTGTGTGGCTGAAAGCGCGTCCTGCTTGTCAGTTGAAAATGCATCCTGTTGGACGCACTTTCATTTTCTCTCTCCTAGACCATTTTTAAGGGTTTAGGGTTTTTTAAGAGTTTAAGGTTTTTGTAGGGTTTAGGAATTTTGTTTTTTGTAGGGTTTAGGTTTGGAAATTTGTTGAGAAAGATTTATTTGTGTTTGAGGTAGACATTGTGAAAGCTTAAAGGTATATTTGAGTTTACGGTGATGCAACAACACTTGGAGACCCATACATTTCATCTATCGTATTGGGATGGAACCATTGCATTAGAAGCTTATCTCATTGCAACTCAAGCTCCGAGTTCACAATGCTTATATGGTCACAGGTTGAAATATAACTAGGGCTCCTACTTGAAGGATGTTAATGTGCGGTTACGAGTTGGAGTATAACTCGAGAACCTAGTTGATAGTGGTTATGCAATCATGGGTTCAAATTTCATCTCTTTAAAAGATGATGGTTTGTAAACTCGATACATAAGTTTGAGATCATAATTATAGGAAAAAACTGAAGGACTTTCTAGTATAACCAAATTAATCTTTTTCTCCATCTCCACCAAAAGGAGTATCTTTAACTTCCCTATCCGAAACCTATGACATAGTTGGATGCTAGAGAACTTGTCAGGGGGAGTGATTGTGGCGGTGGAAAAAAGGTAAAACTCAAGTTGGGGTGACAACAGTTGTAGTTATTAATGAGTTCTTTAATCACAACAACCATTGTCTACATGAAAGGATCTTCACCTTTCTTCACCGATAAGGTCACTCCTCCTTTGAAAATCCTCTTGCCTCAACTCTGTCACAGGTTTTGAAGAAAATGAAGGTATGATACTACATTTGGTGGAGATAGAGAAAAAGATTAAGGTGATTATACTGGAAAGCCCTAGTGTTTCCCCATGATTATGATGTCAAACTTATGTATCAAGTTTACAAACCATCCTATTTTGGTGAGGTGGAACTTGAAACCATGATCGCATAACCATTGTCAACTAGGCTCTCGAGTTATACTCCAACTCATGACCGCACATTAACATCTACTAAGTACAGGAGCCCTAGTTATACTTCAACCCGTGATCATATAAGTACTGCGAAATCTGAGCCTGAGTTGCAATGTATGGGCTTCTAAGGCAATGGTTCCATTCCAACACGGCAAATGAAATGTATTGGTCTCCGACTGCCATCGCATCAACATAAACTCAAACACACCTTAAAGCTAGCACATTGTCTCCCTCAAACACAAATAAATCTTTTTGTCGAAATATTTCAACACTTAACAAAAATAAATTTGGAGAGAATTTTTTAGGGATGAGAGGTGGTGGATGAAAGAGTTTGTGGGAGTAGGGGGAGTAAAACCCCCTTTATATAGGCAGCCGGGTGGGTAAGAATTGAAAAAAAAACAAAAGATGTAACATCTAAATCTGAAATTATCTCGAGATTTCCGGGACGTTTGAAAATTGAGGATGGGGATTCCTAATTTATGGAAAGTTTTCATGGGTTTGGTTGTTGGTTGAAAAATGGAGGGGAAATGCGCATCACAGGATGCGTTTTCAGTTGAGGTGGCAGAAAATTTTACTGAAAGAGTGCCCTGTATGACGTGTTTTTAGCTGACATGGCTACCATGCAAGTTAAAAATGCATTCTAGGCGCATTTTCAATGAATATTTCTGCCACCTCAACTAAAAATGAAACACATGGGGCACGTTTCCCCCTCTCTTTTTCA
Source organism: Gossypium arboreum (assembly GCF_025698485.1). Lineage (NCBI taxonomy): Eukaryota > Viridiplantae > Streptophyta > Magnoliopsida > Malvales > Malvaceae > Gossypium > Gossypium arboreum. The sequence goes on from NC_069081.1 coordinate 14,229,733, forward strand.
ACCCCCACTCCAACCCGTGAAACTTTCTAGAAGCTAGGAATCTCCATCTTAATTTTTCAAACATCCCGAGAATCTCGAAATAATTTCGAATACGTGTGCTACATCTTTTATTTTTTTTAATCTAAAATTTTTTAACAATAAGCATTTTTCTTAAAAACTACTCAAACTTGTGATGTCCAATATTTTCATTGCTTTTCATTTTTTGGTAGATTGTGAATATTGATATATTATTGGTGTAACATACAATACAATACAAAATAAACAATTTTTTTTCATTTTTTTGTAGATTGCAAAAAAAAATAAGTATACATTATTGATTTCAAAGACATTATGGGTGGAGAAATTTTAATACAATACAAATTAAAATTTAACCAACTAAAAGAAAATTTACATGACAAAACTTTTGAGGAAAAAAATCATCGACATTGTCGGGCCGAATGTGTGCCACAACCTGGTAGGTGTTAGTTGAGAGACAGATTTCTTCATACAAGTTGGGGTTCTGACTTCTAATCTTTATCTTCATCGTCTTCGTCTTCGCCTCGAGCTCTATTTCTATATTCATCTCCTTCCTCCGTGGTTGAGTATGGTGTCCTTCTTCGTTGCCATCGTATGTCCTACATTCCATAACAGGTCGTTGCAAGGATGAACCACCTAGGTAGAACAGTGATGTCGGGGGTGTTTACGACACTATCGGTGGATAAGTGTATGGTGTCGCATAACTCAACTACAGATAAAATGTTGGAATTATCAGAAGTGGTAGATACATCGGTGTTGTCGGCATTGGAGTGTAATATGGTGCTGTGGACGAAGGTGGTGCAAAAACACATACATACAAAAGGTGTTAAAGTAAGGTATGGTGGTGCATAGTGTGGTGCTTGTATAAAAATAACGGGGCTAGTGAAAGTAGCACCAGAATAATATGAACCATACTGATCGAGAGGTGGTACAACCTTCAGTGCCTCATGTTGGGTTGGAGCTGATAGTGATTTCGTCGAGGCATGTATTCCAGACCTAGGATTGAGCTGGGGTCATCTTGGCCTCCTAGTATGACATTGCCTAGTCCTTGCCTCCTCCGATAGAATGTATGGCTTGCCATGATATCTGAACCATGGCATGTAGTTCGGAGAGTTTTTCGATTCTGGAGCAAGAAATGGTTCACGACTAGGTATGAAATCGTCCCTATGCACCTAAATGTTGATATATTACCCGTGGAATTTAGGCTAATCTTCGTCGATTCTCCCTTGCAAGTTGACCTTGCATTGTGCTTCTATGTCTTGGGGTGATGGCGAAATAGTTTGCCTAAACCTAAATTGTTGTATCACTCGATCAGATTCATACATCTCCATAGTTACGTAAACTATAAATGACACCTTCACATGCCAGATATTGAGAGGCCAAAAATTTAGCCAGGATGCATGCTTGAATTCTCATATTTGCGTATGAAATCCATTCAAACTATAGCACGAAATAATAAATTTTATTATGTACATAATATTAAATTTCAAATCCTTAGGTAAATATAATATAATTGGAAATTTTAAAAACTAATCTCAGCTTTTGATCGTTAATCTAACAATAGCCGGATATCGTCGAGCTCCTCTTTTAGTCCCACATGACTTACGTGATTGTTCCACATATTCAAATAATATGTTATTTCAAAAATATAATAATGAAAAAAATATTATTATAACTAGATTATCAAAGGAATTTTACCTTGTACAAGTGGGAAAGTATAAGGGGCGTCGAGTTAGGGACATAAAAATAATAGCTGGTACCATGCCTATGACTGTAGAAGGAGTATGCAACGATTTTAATTTTTATGGTTGCGCCGCTTGGCACATCTCTCGGTACAACGTGACTAATACGATTGACGTCCAACTGAGTTGACCCGCTTTTTTCAAGTCGAAGAGTTGTAATAGTCACCTTACATGGACTAGATTTTGAGATTTCTCGGGCTTTAAAACACCACTAATTAACCTCAGGATGAATGCTCGGGCATGTTGTTCTCTTTCAAGGGCATTCGAGGTGTCGTCGAGATAACTAAAATTATCTTCCAGCTATTTCATCTCTATCTGACTACCAAAAAACTTATCTGACGCCTTACTAATAGCTATTTGCAAATGTTGCTCCAACTGTCAACGGCCACTGATCCCGTAACGGCTGACCCATCTACTGGTAAACCGAGTTGTAAAGCTATGTCCTTGTGTGTAATTGTACACTCACCGCATGAAAGATCGAATATGTGAGTCTCAGGTCTCTATCTTTCCACCAATGCGCTGATAAGTGTGGGATCTAATCTACACCCCTATAGCATACGAGACACGTGCAAGAATCCTGCCTCTTGCAAGTATCGTTCAATTACACGCAGTGCCCTTGATGATAGATTGTGTATGTACGTCTACAAAATTCGATCTTCAGCCTGAATATAAAAAATAAAAAAATATAAATTTAATAATATTTACAATTTAATAATGAATTTAATTAAAATTTAAAAAATAAAAATATTTTCTAAGCATTTACAATTGGACGCAGGAAATATAGTTGTTATCAAAATGAATAAGAGTATTTGTCATTACAAAAATAAATTAAAATGAATAAAATAAGAAATATAAAATTAAAACAACAATAATTTTAGAGACATTGAATAATAAAAATTTGAGAGTTAAAAACTTGAGAGAATTGGATTTTAATGAAAATAGAGAAAATAACTAGAGTTTATTTAACAAATAAACTAGCCGTTTTATAGCGATTGGAGTTTATGACTATTGGAATATTACCATTGCGAAAATGAGCATTGTAGGACGTGCTTTCCTGCCACATAAGAAAAAAACAAGTTCTCTCTCAAAATCGCCTTATTTCCCTAAATATATCAGAAAATGATCTAATTTTTTTTAAATTGATTTTTTTTTATAAAAATTAGCCATTATGTTCTTTCCTTCAATGTATCATTTATTTTCTTTCTTTCTACTTTTTCTCTTCTTTCTTCCACCATAAGCTTTAGCCACCACCACCTTTATGCCATATGGAGGACTTCCATCTCACTCTGAAACGAAGACCATCATTCCCTTTTTCTCTTTCTTGGTTTGGATTTTCCCAAAAACAACTAAAAAATCCATGAAACTCCTAGCAAAATTTTGAAACAAAAAACCCAATTCGTCATTGTTGGATCGTATGTGCTCGGGATATTTTACTCTCTTTCAGCTCTTCTACACCCTCACTGTTGGATCTTCAAGAGGTGAACTCGAACCTCTTGAATTGATAACGGCGAAATCAATTGTTTTATCTTTTCTTTCTGATATCTATATCTATCTTTTCTTTATTAGGTTTTCTTTTCTTCTTTTTGGTTGTTTTGCTTCTTCTGTAGTAATTTGGTTCAAGCCAAATGTATTGTTGGTGAGGAATTTCAAGATTAAGCTTGAATACGGTTTTTGGTTTCAAGTATTTATGGGTTTAAGTCCTTGAAAACTAATTTCAACCTTTTCAAAGGCAAAAAGGAACAAAAGTAAAAAGGAGATATATAACAACCTTAAAAATTAATTTTTGGGTTTAAGTCCTTGAATACTAGCCGAATCTAAATCTCGAAAACTGTTGTTTAGGAATGGCAACCTTCAATGATGCTGGTGGGTTTAAAGTTAGTGACTGAGAAAAAAATGATAAATACAAACAAAAAAACAAAAAAAGGAAAAAAAGAAAAGGAAATTAAATTTCTTAAAAATACAAAAAAAAAAAAAGAAAGAAAAAAGCAAAGAAAATAACAAAAAGAATAGTAAAGAAATTAACATACAATTTTCTTATAAGTGATGAAAATCTAAATTTTCTAATTTATCGAAGATGGAAGAGAAATGGAGGCCTTGCAGGAAATTGAAAGGGCTGCACGATTTTATTTTCTAAATTTGTTTTCAGCAGGGGATAGGGGAAACTATGACCATTTGATGACAGGGATAGATCGGTGTGTTAGCGAGGAGGACAAAAGAAAGCTTACAACAACATACACAAAAGAGGAGATTTAAGAAGCAGTGTTTGCCATGGGACCCATAAAGGCACCAGGAGAAGATGGATTTCCAGGTCTCTTTTATCAGAAATGCTGGCATATTGTTGGAAAGGATGTCACCTCCTTTTGTTTACAACTCCTTAATGGGGACATGGATGTGACCTCTTTTAATTCTACTAATATAATGCTTATTCTAAAAGTTTCCAATCCTTCAAATATGATGCAGTTTAGGCCGATTAGTCTATGTAATGTACTTTAAAAAATTCTGGCCATGGTAATTGCAAATCGGCTTAGAGGGGTTATTGAGAAATGTATTGATGGTGTGCAGAGTGCCTTTGTGCCAGGACACTTAATTTCAGATAATGTCTTATTAGCCTATGAATTATTGCATATGCTAAAACACAAGAGATTGGGGAAGAAGGGCTTTATGGCAGTTAAACTCGACATGAGTAAAGCATATGATAAGGTTGAATGGAATTTCATAAAGGAGATAATGCTGCGAATGGGATTTGACCAAAAATGGGTTGATGATCTTATGAAATGTGTAACTACGGTTTCTTATTCAGTGGTCATTAATGGGCATATTGGAGAAAAGTTTCTACCTACCAAAGGCCTTCGATAGGGTGATCCTCTAAGTCCGTTCCTATTTCTTTTATGTGGGGAGGGTCTTTCGAGTTTACTAAGACTTGCTACAAATGAGGGATTTTTCAAAGGTGTTAAGGTTAGTAGAAGTAGTCCACCGATTTCCCACCTTCTATTTGCCGATGATTGTATTTTATTTGGGGAGGCTACAACCAGGGGAGCAAACTTATTTAAGGATATCCTACGCGAATATAGATCATGTTCGGGTCAATGCGTGAATTTTAAAAAATCAACGATATTTTTTAGTAGGAATACTACAGAGGAAGATAGAAAATTAGTTGTCAACTTAATGGGGGTTTGCAGCTCGAACAAACCAGAACGATATCTAGGGTTACCAAATATGGTGGGTCGGAGGAAAAAGGAATCTTTTCAAAATCTGAAGGATCGCCTTAAAAAACATATTGATAATTGGAGTAATAGGTTCTTATCTCAAGGTGGAAAAGAAATTTTTATAAAATCCATTATCCAGGCCATACCTACTTATACGATGGCTTGTTTTTTATTACTTAAAACTCTAAATGATGAACTTGAAAGTATCGTTGTAAAGTTCTGGTGGCAAAAGGGACATGGAAAAAAGGGTATTCATTGGTGCATTTGGAAAAACCTTTGTTTTTTGAAAGAAAATGGTGGATTAGGTTTTCGAAAATCTGGTCAATTTAAAATTGCGTTATTAGCCAAATAAGGCTGGCATCTTATTACTTATTCGAATTCATTATTGGCCAGAGTTTTAAAAGAAAAATATTATCCCCGATTAAATTTTCTAAATGTAGAGTTGGGAAGTTTACCTTCACTTACCTAGAAGAGTATTTGGGTTGTAAAGGGACTTTTCCAAAGAGGGCTGTGCTGAAGAGTGGGCAGAGGGGATAACATTTCAATTTGGGACGATAGTTGGATTCAGGGGATCGACAAAGTGGAAGGGCACAATAGAACAGAAAATGAGGAGTTATAGTCAGTTTCAGATCTCATCGACATTCCAAACAAGAAGTGAAAGACGGAGTTGATTTACGATACCTTTTCAACGAAAATTCCGAAGAAAATTTTACAGATCCCACTTGCAGAGATGGATCATGAAGATATTCAAGTCTGGAAAGGATAACCGTCTGGGGAATTCTTAGTTTGAAGTGCCTATAAACTATTACAAGGGGCTAATTCAGATCCTAGTAACTTCTTATTACAAACCGAAACTAAAAATTTTTACAAAAAATTATGGGGTTTACAGTTTCCTTCAAAAATTACTATAACTATCTGGCGAATCTCTTGGGATTTTATCCCCTATCTAGCAAATCTCAGATACAAAATAATTACTGCAAGTGACAGATGCCCCCGTTGCTATTCTGGGGTTGAAGACAGTCCTCATATTTTCCGTCAATGCTCTGTAACAATAGAAGTATGGCAGTGTTTACATCTATCTTGGGCCATGAACAATATGAATCAAAATCTATGGGAGTGGCTCACTTGGGTTTTCAAGAGAGGAACTGAGAACCAATGCCGCCTTTTCTGTATTGCTTTACGGCTAATCTGGTTTTCCAGGAATCAGCTCATGCACGAGAAGAAAGAAATGAAAGGGAGAGAACTTGTTCAATGAATACAGGGGTATATGGAAGAAAATGAAGGAGTGAGAGAAATTCAGACCCTTTTAAACACAAGCAAAAATCACAGAGTTCAAGAGGACATACCGAGAATAACGATCTAGTTTGATGCGGCGTTCGACAATCGAAACTTCAAATCAGTGACAGGTTTGGTGGTTTGGGGACTGATGGGCAAACTCCTGGTCTTAAAATCGACCCTTCACAACAATATCCCTTTCCCGTTTGTAGTTGAAGCATTCGCATACTTGGAAGGTTTAAAGTTAGGGATAACCATGGGTATACAATCGGTTATAATCATGGGGGATTGCAGAACAGTAATTAAAAAAATGTCAAGTGTCTTCAACAAATAAATCAGAGATTGGAGCGATCATAAAAGACATTCAGAATAAGAAATCATGCTTTCAAGAGATTATCTTTCAGCATATCCATAGATCAGAGAACTGGCAAGCAAACAGATTCGTAAAGAATGCTCTAAAAAGTGGAGAGATCTCTTACTTGGTAGGAGAGGAGTTGAATCGGTACCTTTTAGTCTCGGAGGAAAGATGGGCACAAAGTTCAGATTGAAGGAGAGGGTGAAGAATCTGATTTCAAAAAGGGATAGTAAATAAAAGCTTTATTCTTGTTATTGCTATCATCAAAACTGATAGGTGCTTTGAAATGACAAATCAATTAATGGTAGTGGAGGCCAGCCATTTGAGTTGACTGAGTAGACAATTAGTTTCTTGTTTTCATTCAGATGCATTTACTGCTTATTGTTTCTTTTAAGTTACGTTTATTTTACAGCTTTTTAGGAAGGCTTCATTAATCCATAATATAATGGGGCCGGATTTGGTTTAGGTTTGATGTATTAGGCCTGGGCCTAAGGGTCTTTGTTGGGTCTTTATGTTTTTCTTTTCTATTTTTTTAAATAATATACTTAGTCAATTGATTTAAAAAAAAGTCTAATTTAGATTTAATCTTGAGTTTTTAAAATTAGAATGAGAAAGATAGAAAAAATTACATTTTATTACCATAAAAATGTTTTATCTAATAATTTTGACTTTTTTTTTCTTAGCCCACAATACCACGTGGTATTCTTTCAATGGGCCTTGAGTAATTTTGACAAAAATTAATTATGTTAGATCAGAATATTAATAAATTCGATAAAATTAAAAGTACAAGTACCACATCAAAAGATTTATTAAAATATAGGGTAGTTTTGTCATTAACCCAAATTCAGGTTTAAGTATTTGAAAACATTTTAGTTTAAATATTTGAAACATATATTTTATATATATTAAAAAAGATTCTAATTTGTTTTAAAATTTGTATAGCTTTAAATATGTTTATAATTTTGGACTTTTTCAAATTTTAGAATTAAGTACTCTTAATACTTTTACATATTTTAAATGATTTGTTAACATGACATATAACATCAAATAGTGTCACATCAACATTTAAGTATATGTGGCAAGTTACATTAGCGTTGATCGTTGGTCAACTAATGGACACATCAAAGTTTCCATCCAAAAATTACCAATTTGAATAAAAAATGCAACAATAAAAGTGCAATAAAAAAAGAATTAAGATGGTATTGAAAAAATTGGTAAAAATTAATGGCAAAATTTGTAATTAAGTCTAAAAAAGTTGTGATAAATTACACCCTAGAAGAAAGACGAGGAATAACCTTATCCTTGTCGGTTTTTGTTATGGAGTGAAGGAATTATAGTATTAAATTACGATTCCAGAATCCGTTGCAGATGTGATTGCGGTGTTGCAGTTACGAATTCTGTCACAAATGTGATTGGAGTGTCGCGGTTGTGACTATCGCAGACGTTACGTAATGCATAACGGTTGTTGCGGGCGTGATTTTATTAAAAAAAATCACAATTGTTCTAAAACATTATACTTGTACATTTTAAAATCATGTTTTACTATTCTAATATTAATGATACTTTTTATGAGTTTTATTTAATTTGTAAAATTAAAAAATATAATTTACTTATATATTTTCTTTTGAAGAAAAAAGCCCTTTGCTCCTTATCATATACTATTGAATTTTGTGTTGATTTTTTACTACTAATCCTTGGTTATTAACATTAACTATTGAATAATTAACCTTATTCTTTTGACTCCTAAAGTTCATTAATATAAACTATTACCTTAACCCGAAAACGTAAATAATTTTTGTTATATTTTTATTCATTGAATAATTCAATCATAGTTTTATTTATAACTTTTGAAAAATAATTTCCTCGTGTGATTTTCCCTATAATTTTTGTAACATAAATATTAAATCCTTTGAACCGCATTGCACATTGTAGCATTACATAATAGATTTTAACTGCAGAAATTGTGATGCGATTCTTTTATTGTGTTGCACCAATATTATAGTATGATGACTTAAAAAACCTTCATCGTTCTAAAAGGAGATATTTTAATCTCCATGAAATCAACCTGTAATAGTCTATTCCTTTTATCTCTATAATTCTGATTGCTACTGCAACCTCTACATCTCTTTCTCTTTTTCTTTCCTTCTTTCAAACTAACTTTCTCAGATTGTATTATTTGTTTGATTTTGACATTACCATCATGAGATTTCCACTCCTTATCATGCATTGGTTTTCTAGCTCTTCCCAAACACACACTCTTTTTTTCCACGTGGGTTGTTGGTGTGTTGTTTCTTTAGCTATACAGTAAATTCTAGTTGAGTAGTATTAATCGACTTTTTGGCTATGATTTTCCATTGAAAATCCCTCTCTTTTTTTTTTTCTAAAGATTATTTTCTTTTATCCAAAATTCTCTAATTGATGAGGCTACTTACCTTATAAGAAGTGACCTAGAAGAGTTGTAATCAACTATGGTACATTTGCTTTTCTTTCCATATCTCTAAACATAAAATCACAATATCATTTCATATCTCCTCTTTCTCTATCTGTTGTATTCTCTCATCAATCTTAGCTACCGCTGTATGCCTAACATTAAATAAATAAACTCCCAATTTTTTTTGGCTATTTCTTTTTATCTTATTAAATTCTAAACAACCTAATCAATGACTATAGTTTAAGGCAAACCCCAACCACAATCTTTTTTATCAATGAAAGTAGGGGTGTAAAAGCATTTCGAGCTTGAAACAAAACTTAATAAGAATGGATGATAATACACTGAAGTTTGATAAGAAACAATGCTTTAATTATATATACCAGTTACTAAGAATGGATGATAATACACTGAAGTTTGATAAGAAACAATGTTTTAATTATATATACCAGTTAGGTTTCTTTTGGCTATGACAATAATATATTTGGTTTAGACCACATATTCTTCTTCTAATTGCATTTTGACTGAATCTTTACGCTTACCAGTGAACATGTTGTTTTCAATTTTCAACTTTAGCCTTGCAGGGTAAAATGTTTTCTTTTTTCTTTTTAATTTGGAATATTATTTGTTTAATTTCTCATCCATTTCATTTGTCCTTCACCAACTAGCATGGTACATTATATAGAGAGAGGGAAAAGGATCCACATGCAATGTGAGAGATATAATGACATCGTTGGTTCATTGGAATCAAATAGAGTTGGAATTGAATAATTATTTGGTGAAAATAAAATAGAGATGTAATAGGTATTACATAATTTTGTTGATTGAATAAAATAGATATGTAATGGTATTAATTTGGTGAATAAAGAGACCTAATCAAATTAGTCACTTTAGCTCCTATATTATTAAAAGAATCAAATAAATTTAAATTGGAATAGATTTAACATTTCTTGTTTTAAAATATCAATTATTGTTAAGGAGTTAATATTTTTAAAGTTTTATAGTTCGCAAATGAAATATTTTGTTTGGAATTAAAGCGCAATTGAAAAAATTCAAGACATTTTTTATACAAGAAATGTTAACTTTGTTACAAATTGGACTTATTTAATTTTTTAATAGTATAAGTACTAAATTGATCCAATCCTTGTAATCTGAGAGACTTCCCAAGTATTTTAACTGTATTAATTACTTGATTGAGTAAAATATTCTTACAAATAAACTAAGGAATCAACTCAAAAGGAAAAATTTTATCATTTCATCAAAATTTAAATTTTATTATATTATTATTTCATATCTAATAAAGTTTTTAAAATATATTATATTTACTAAGGGTGCATTTAGAAAGCCATATAATAAGTGGATTTGGATATTATCGTTTGTAAATTATATGTGTGATATGTTTGGATAATCATTGTAATAAATGAGTTTTGTTATGATGCTCACTATTATCGACTCGTAACCCGATTAGGACTAGTCGGGTTCTACACAGTTTGTACTTTAAGGTCATGTGACACTATGAGTTCGTGTGTAAGGCACTCGCACCCTCCCATGAGATCGCATGATGTGGGTTTGCATGCCATCGCATAAGCTAACCCACATTGTATAAACATGTGTTAAACCTAGAGTAGTGTACGTGTCGACATGCATGGAGCCTACCTCCGACATCACATCTATGTCCAATAATAATATCATACACAACTTCACTATGTAAAGGATACACATAGAAACACTCAACAAATTGGTGCGGTGAGCATGGATAGACTTCCAATCTCAAGATTTTCAATTTGATAAAAAGCCAAAATGACTCACCCCAACGAGAATTTCCCTACCAATTTCCCATTAGGACAGCAAGGAGGTTTTGGCACTGGCAATCAACCCAGCAAGATAGACCTTTTTACTGGTTGGTTTGCTGGCCAGCCAAAGAACATGGGTAACTCAGGCCATACAGGTGCTTCCAACTCTTTCAATCCCAACACTCCCTCAGGTCAGGGACCGTCATTTCCCTCTGATCAGGGAGCATCGTTGTAACACCCCTAACCCGTATTCGTCGCCAGAACAGGGTTATAGAGAATTACCATAATTTACAGAACAAATAAACAGATATTTCATATCATATAGCATTCATATTAGAAACTAGTTGTAATAAAGCATAATGTCCCTTATGTGAGCCCTCGAGGCCCAAAATACACATTAAAAACAAGTTGGGACTAAACCGGGTACTTAAAGAATTTTTTGGAAAACAGTAAAATTTTTTAAAGATGCAGGGGATACGCGCCCATGTGGCCAAGCCGTGTGGCTCACACGATCAAAAGACACACTCGTGTCTCAGGCCATGTGGGCATTCAAAATAGGGGCACACGGTTATGTCCCAGCCCGTGTCCATACCTGTGTAACTCTCTGACTTGGGTCACACTGCCAAGTCACATGCCCGTGTGCTAGGCCGTGTTGAGTATGCTGACTTGAGAAATTTAAAAGATACAGGGGACACACGGTCGTGTCACCTAGCCGTATGTCACACACGGCTGAGACACACACCCGTGTCTCTGCCCGTGTGGGCAAAAATAGACTGTTTTCAAGCCACATTTTTCACCCCATTTATCATCAACCTAACACAACACTTTAGCACAATATCAAGCCATAACAAGACATTCAAATCAAGCCAAAAACAAGTTTTATACATAACATATCACCACATATATCCAAGTATTCAAACTTACCAAATTGACCAAATACACATATATGCATATATTTTACCAAAATACTATCTTATACCAATCATCAATATGCTTATAAATTATACCTCATTCAACCACCTCAAGCACACATTAAACATGATAAGGCCACAAGTATATATACATCAAAATATACCAAATATAAGTCATACAAATGGCTAATATCAATAAAATATTTGTATGCCATCATTGGTTAAATTAACCTATACATGTCATTATAACCAAAATTAGTTTACTATATGTACTGAAAAGGCCAATGAATAGTGTAAAGTAGCTTCGACCAACTTCTAGCCAAATCGAGCTTCTGAATTACTATAAAACATGAGAAATAAAATAGAGTAAGCATTTAAGCTTAGTAAGTTCGTATAACGTGGAATTTAACTTACCATTTATTCACATTTAAGGTAAGCATTCATAACATATCCAAACCAATTTGGCCAAAAGCTTATACACATATCCTCAACATGTTAGCCATGTGAATCTCATGTAATATTCCATAAACATGGGTGAACATAATCACCAAGCAAGTTCCATATACATGTATCATCCCATTTCATGTTTCAATATATCATGAAAGATCATTTCCATGTATTTCACATAAATTCCAGTAACAGTTCATGTCATTCTCATAAAATCTCTTAATAGAACTATGCTCGTTAAACCATTTAAAATATCATTGGATACACGGGAAGTATACACAAAGCATATAAAATTGTAATCCGTTAATTCATATTCAAGAATGCTTATATGAGCATGTAAATGGGAAGCTCTTTCGAGCTGTATAACGGGAAGCTCATATGAGCTTTATAATAGGAAGCTCTTGTGAGCCATGTATCGGGAAGCTCAAAAGAGCCAAATATAGGGAAGCTTGTGAGAGCCAAATATTGAGATGCTCATAAGAGCTAAAAAACAGGAAGCTCGTAAGAGCTGTGGTGTATCCACAACACATGCAGCACAACAACCAATCGGGAACCCTTAATGACATGTCATTTGTATCCATCGAATTTCTAAGGTTCAAACGAGACTCGGTACTTGTCGAATATGTGATCAGTATTTTACATGATAATTACACATTTCACACACATAACAATATTCAACTCAAAACATACAAATATACAATTTAGTTACACGAACTTACCTCGACAAGTATACGTTTGTAAGCTACTAATCCTATACTTTTTCTTTTCCTCGATCCAATTCCATACTAGGTCTATCCGAATCTATACGAATACATTTAAGTCAATTTACTACAATTTATATTCAATTCAATCCAATACACATCTTTGGAAAATTTACTATTTTATCCATATACTTTTAATTAATTACAATTTAGTCCTTAAGCTCGGAACATGAAATTCATACAATTTAATCCTTATTTCAAGCCTAACTGATTTTCATACATATCAATAGCAGCCCATATTTTTCAGAAAATTCAAAATTTTTTCATAAAATTTTCATCTTTTCAATTTAGCCCCTAAATCATAATTTCATCAAAATTCTCTTTACAGAAGTTATTTATCTAACAACCTTTCATTTTCTACCATAACACTTAAAAATTCAACTATACTCATCCATGGAAAAATCCTAATACTTTAACCATTTTGCAAATTAATCCCCGAGATAGCTAGATTAAGCTATTATGATCTCGGGAACATAAAAATCATTAAAAATGAGACAAGAATACTCACCTGATTAAGAAAAATAAGTTTGTCTATCTTCAAGCTTCCATGGCTAGGGTTTCCATGTTTTATTTTAGGAAAGATGATGAAAATTTGTTTTATTTTATTTATTTATCAACATTTTATCATTTACTTTCCAAAATTAACCTTAATAATTTACTAAATTCCAATGATGAATAATCATCCTTATCTACTAACTCCTCTAAATGGTTTATTTGCCATGCAAAGACCTCCAATTTTAAATTCCATAGCCGTTTGATACCTTCAGCCACTAGAATTCAACTTTTGCACTTTATGCAATTTGGTCCTTTTTATCAAGCTAGGCATGTAAACGGTAAAATTTCTTAACAAAATTTTCATACGGTATTTCTATCATATTGTAGACCATAAAATAATGTTAAAATAAATTTTCTTCCAACCTCGAATTTGTGATCCCAAAACCACTGTTCCAATTTCACTAAAAACGGGCTCTTACAATCGCCTGCAATTGTTCGACTTACAGGAGTAGTTAAGGTTGATGAAGGAGCAGATAGCTCAACAAAATGCCATGTTAGAATAGTAGCAAGCATTTCGATAGGCATTGTTAAGTCAAAACGAAAAATTAAGGAGGAAGATGTAATTTGACAATTTTGATCTTCAAGAAAATATCATGCGTGCTCATGAGGAGGATGTAAGGGCACATGCAAAACCGTGGCAGAATGAAATGGATGTTCTGTATAGAGATGTACTAGCGTTGCATCCTAATGCCTAGGATATAGATTAGTTATTTTGTTCTAGTAACCCATTGGCTCTTAAGATAGCAACTGTGAACCTACCAACTGAGTTTAAGGTACCAAAGGAAGTGTTTGAAGAAAAAAGGGATCCTCAAGCACATTTCATACAGCACAATGATTATATGATGTATTAAGGGCCTCTAATGTTCTAAAATGTAAAGCCTTTTTGACGAACCTTAAAGGAAGTGCGAAAGATTGATATTTTTCTTTACCACAAGGCTCCATCCAGAGTTTTTCGCAATTGGGTCAAATTTTTTTTGGAAGATTTCGAGCTCATAGAACAATAATGAGCACTCATATGAGTTTAATGTCAGTAAAGCAAAGGCATGAGAATCCTTGCAATATTATGTTAAATGTTTCCATGCAACAATGTTAAACACAAAAAATTTGAAGGATCACTGGGCCATTGATGCCTTTATCATGGGTGTCCAGAATGAACATGTGTAATACTCATTCATTGATAATAGGCCACATAGTTTGGTAGATTTGTATGAGAGGTCTCATAAGTTTTCTAAAGTAGAATAAATTAAAAGAGCAGTTTGCAATACCTTTCAGAAGGGTGACAAACAGTTTAGAAACCGACAAGGAGTTCGTAGTCATTAAGGCCCTCCTTATTAGAGTCTACGCGTATAAGGAGGGGTACAACAGAGGGGTTATTCATGAAATGAATCATCAAGAGCATTTTAAAGACCTTAGGTCAAGCTCACAAGGAGGTATGTTCCTCATGGAAAATATGAAACCTACAGTCTCTTAAATGCTATGCATACCTATATTCTTAGTCAGGTTAAAAATTTGGGCATCTTGCCAAGTCCTCCACCCATGCTGTAACTCCACAAACCCGATCTAATGAACTGAATCTGAATTTAGGGTGTTACTACTCAAGTACATATGTAGTTCACTCAATCATACAAATTTACATTCAATTACAACTGTTTTAATTATAAATTTCTCTAAGAAATACATAAGTATGAATAATACAAGAATTTCATTTTAGTATACATAGGATTGAATAGATGTTTTAGTCTATTACAATTATTCAGTGTAAAAGGCTCCTATAAAATAACTCAGACTTGAACACACCAATAGGCTTGCTTTGTACGCATAATAACCCGATACGTCGCTCCTTTGGCATAGCCCTGTCATAGACACAAACCAACATTCTTATAACATAAAGCACAAAGGTAAGTTCATAAGAACTTAGTGAGATCAACACCCAATTACCTCATTTGTTTTTATATTTCTCATCTAGTAATTCAGTTCGTCACCGTTGCCTTTGTTCTTCAACTTGCCTCTAGCGAAAAATTTCCTAGAGTGCCATTATTCGTACTTTAGATGTAAGCCCTGACTTCTAAGATCATGCCTTACTTCTCGCATCTTGATACATTACTCACGTTCTTCAGTTTACACTATCATGATTCCTTAACCATACTCATTCTAGAGGCTCATACAGACAAAATATTGTTGTTCTTACATTTATACTCTAAGCTATCACTTCTTCAGAATCCATGAATGATTTCATACATAAGTAGAAGATGAGTTCTTTAATTATAGGGTTTGATTCTTTCAAGAGAATACCTTTCTTCATCTAATAATTACATACATATTACCTTCTTCTACTTACTAGACATAGCCTTTACGTAGATTTGTGCTTCAAATTAATTAACCCGTACTTCGAATTCGCCACATATTCTGACGTATTCTAATTTCTCTATTCTTATCTTAAGGCCATGTAAGGCCTGCCCCAACAACTCATATGGAGCTTTCCATAAAAGAAACACATTAAATTATCTTATCAGAAGTGTAACATGATATGCCACAATGGCTTCTTCTCTAGGGTTTGTTATACCTACCGTTCCTTCAAAGTTCGACATACATACTATCCCTTTGGTGTTTTTCGGGAACACTATTTCTTTCTTTCAAAGCCTGCCATAGAGACATTTTGTAATGACTCGAATTTTACAGTTACCGAAAAAAGTGCATTTTCGAGTCTTTGTTACTGAAAAATGGATTCGTAAATATTTATTAAAAATATTAACGAAGTTAAGTGAGTGGATAATTAAAGTTTAATTAAGTGAATTAGCTTAAATTAAGGTTAATTAGGTATAAGGATTAAATTGAATATAGTGTAAAAGCTTAATTATAGAATAAAGAAAAGTCAAAGGACTAAATTAGCAAATAAACTTTATGTGACAAGTGTGGTAAGTATAAATACATGTGTATTATTTTAATTGGTACAAATTTATGTATATATATATTTGCTTATTATTTAAGAAATAATAACTATAAATTAAAATATAATAATATAAAGTATAATAAATAAAAGACAAGTGTATGGTGATATATGGATACATATGTACTAATAATATACACATGTATAAATAATAAATAAGTATTCTTTAGTAATAATATAATATTATAATAGTTAAATAAAGAAACAAAAGAAAGAAAAAGAATAGAAAGAACAGAACATGAAACGAAAATGGGGAGAAAGAAAAGTGAAAGAAAAGAAAAAGGGAAAACTAGGTATTTTGAGCTTGAAGTTTAAATTGGTAAGTCAATCAAGCTTTTTTTACTTAATTTTGATGTTTTAGAAGTTTTAGAACAAAGTTTTGATGAAATTAAGTTGATATTTTGAAGGTTATTAGATTTCTAGATATTATTCATGTTGAATAAAATGATGAATTAGGGGTTAAATTGATAAAATTTCAAGTTAGAAGTGAAATAAGGATTAAATTGTAAAGTAAATCATAAGTTTTAAATAGTAGGGACTAAATTAAAGAATTTCAAAATTTTGGTTTTATGCTGAAATTAGAGAGTTGAAATTAGGTTAAAGTGAAAATTGAATGAAAATATTGAGTTAAATGTGAAGAATAAAAGTTAGTCTCGATTTAGGACTAAATTGAAATTTAGAAAAAAGTTGAATAAAAATTAAAACATTCAAATGTAACACCCCTAACCCTGTCCTGTTACCGAAACATGATTACGGAGTATAACCGATCATTACAGTACATTTATAAGTAAAATAAGAATAAATATAATACTGTACATCAGAATATAGCTTTAATGGGCCTACAGTACTTAATAAATGTCACTAAATCAAAGCGAGGTTCGATCGGAAACTTAGAAAATTTTTCGTGAAGTTTTAAATTTTCTTCCTTTGAACAGTACCACATGCTCGTGTGGCTAGTTAAACATGCCCGTGCGGCTTGGGACACTCCCATGTCATCAACCCGTGTGCAACACTGACTTTTAAACACGACCATGACACACGTCTGAGTGGCCTGCCCGTGTACTAAACTGACTTTAAGATATGGCCGTGGAAACCAAGGCACACGCCCGTGTACTATCTTGGTTGTAACAATTTAAGGGCAGGGGACACAAAGCCTAACAACATGCCCATGTGCAAGCCGTGTGTCTCACACGGCCTGGTCACACGCTCGTGTGACAAACCATATGAACTCAAAATGAACCTTGTATTTTAAAATTTACCAATCCTGCAAATTTTAAACCACAACCAATACAAATACCAATACTAAATCAATCCAATACTTGACTTAAAACACTTATCATGAATCATTATCAATTATCAATTTAATTATTTCACTATTACAATCACAATGCCAAATAACACACTTAAGACATCCTAGGTGCATGCCATTATCAACAATTAACATACTTTACCTTATTGAGTTCGGGATCGGCCTGGGATGCTGATTCAACAATCTGACTTTAACTTAACTTGCGCACGGAAATAAATCGTACGCTGAGTATGAACTCAGTGGTTTTTCTATAATCTGAACATTTAAAACATAACATACACTTATTGTCCTATAATAATCATAAATATTCATTTATTCATTTCATAAGTAATTTCTTTACAACTCATTCAACCTTCATTATCTAATAACTTGATTAACTTCTTCATTTAATTCTCAACAATAATATTCTCCATTCATATGTCTTACTTATGTTTCTGTTCACTATTCAATATCAGTAAACATATTTCAGTATCGAATAATTTATCAGTTTCTTTCAGTAACATTTAGTCATTCGATAATGATTAGTTATCCAGTAACGATTATTCGTTCAGTAGCAATCCTTTACTCAGTAGTAATCAATTATTCGATTTCAGTCAGTATTTTTCAATAACAATCATTTAATCATTATTATTCAGTATCAGTCAATCATTTATTCAGTAACAGTTAAATATTCGATAGCAGTCAATTTTTCAATACCTTATTTGCCCTATTAACATGACTCGGACCTGGACGGATACACGGATCCAACCCACACACCGGGGATAGTATACAGTGTTTTATCGGTCGAAGCCGGAATACATCGTAGGGTAATGATATGATAGCGATATGATCCACGATCAGTCTGAGTACCTCTTGAACGAATCCGGAGCGATCCACGATGAGTCGACACATATAGTGTCTCATCGACACACAGTCGGAATATCCCTAAACACTTCTAATCCTATGGCATGCCAATTATATCCGACTAGCCCGACACTGTTAATAGGGTATTCAGTAAACTTTCAAATTATCAATTTCATTTGTAATTTAATTTCAATTCAATTTAATACATTTTTCCATATCAATCACATGCAATTTAATTGCAATACAATATACATTTTGATTCATTTCAATAATCATAAAACACAATAATGCTTACCTTAATTACTTACCATAACATTCAATCAAAATATAATAATTAACAATTAAAATTAGCTTTTCAATGTATCAACCTACACATTAAATAATAAATTCAACAATTAAATATTAAGTTTGGATTATAGAAACACAAATCCTGATTTACGAGCTAACCCTCGTTGACCTCGTCTTTTCCTTTCTTAACTAAGGATTTTTTGGCACCCCGTTAGCTACAAAATTAATACAATTTATAATCATTAATACAGTAAAATTTTCACATTGAATGTTTTAATTTTTATTCAACTTTGTCTAAATTTCAATTTAGTCCCAAACCGAGACTAACTTTTATTCTTCACATTTAACTCAATATTTTCATTCAATTTTCACTTTAAACTAATTTCAACTCTCTAATTTCAGCATAAAACCAAAATTTTGAAATTCTTTAATTTAGTCCCTATTATTCAAAACTTATGATTTACTTTACAATTTAATCCTTATTTCACTTCTAACTTGAAATTCTATCAATTTAACCCCTAATTCATCATTTTATTCAACATGAATAATATTTAGAAATCTAATAACCTTCAAAATATCAACTTAATTTCATTAAAACTTTGTTTTAAAACTTCTAAAATATCAAAATTAAGTAAAAAGGGCTTGATTAACTTACCAATTTAAACTTCAAGCTCCAAATACCTAGTTTTCCCTTTTTCTTTTCTTTCTCTATTCTTTCTCCCCATTTTTGTTTCATGTTCTGTTCTTTCTATTCTTTTCTTTCTTTTCTTTCTTTATTTAACTATTATAATATTATATTATTACTAAATAATACTTATTTGTTATTTATACATGTGTATATTATTAGTACATATGTATCCATATATCACCATACACTTGTCTTTTTATTTATTATACTTTATATTATTATATTTTTATTTATAATTATTATTTCTTAAATAATAAGCAAATATATATATACATAAATTTGTACCAATTAAAATAATACACATGTATTTATACTTACCACACACTTGTCACATAAGGTTTATTTGCTAATTTAGTCCTTTGACTTTTCTTTATTCTATAATTAAGCTTTTACACTATATTCAATTTAATCCTTATACCTAATTAACCTTAATTTAAGCTAATTCACTTAATTAAACTTTAATTATCCACTCACTTAACTTCATTAATATTTTTAATAAATATTTATGAATCTATTTTTCAGAAACAAAGACCCAAAAATGTACTTTTTTCGGTAACTGTAAAATTTGAGTCATTACACATTTTCCTCATATGGTTGCCACAAAGACCATTCTTTTGTGTGCGCCACGAAGGCATTCTTTTCTTCATTTGCCACATGAGCTTTTCTTTCCTTAAATAGCCATAAAGGCTTTTATCTAATAGATTGCCACAAAAACTTCCATTTCATAGATTGCCATAAAGACTTCCATTTCATAAATTGTCACAAAGGCTTCCATTTTCTAGCGTGTTCATAATAGGGATTCACCTAAACTCACGTTTTGTGAAGTTTTCCCTTCATCATCCTTGGTCATGCAAAAAACCCTATTAGGTAGTAACCTTTCTTTAGTTCATTCCATACGATGCCATAACCCACCAGCTATGGTATTTCCATATGATACCATAGCCCAACTATGGTCTTACTTGATATGGTGCCATGACCATGGACTTTCCTTTCAGAGGTCGTGTTTAAAGTCTTGACAGACCCCTTTAGACTTCACCATAGTGAATAGACATAGACTCACTTGATAGACTCTTCATATAATGGCATCATTCATTACTCAACACTTTATTTATACGAACACCCAAATGGTTTCTCATCTCATCACATTTTTCCAGACATACTCATACCACCATACTTTAACTTTCAAGATTCAAACCACTTACTCATTCCTCATATTTCCTACATACTACACATGCAATAACATAATCACCATACCATACTATTCTAGTTTGATTACATAGTTCAATCATTGTTCATTGAAGCACTCACATGAACAATATACAAGCAAGAATCAGCTTAGGCACTCACCTCACACCCACGAATATTAGCTTAATCTCCAGATCCCAAACATCCAATATGAAAACCCAACAATCATTGCTTATAAGACATAGAGATACCGTTAAAACTCATTCATATAACTTTTTTCATCATCTGAAACCTAGATAACCTTCACGCAACATCTAAGTTTTACAATTTAGTTCCTAAGTTTTAATTAACAATTTTCTCAATTTAATTACTTAACAAATCTTTAATATATTTTCTTACTAACTCTATATATCTTCCTATTTTATCTTAAGGAATTCGATTTACGAAAATGAGATTTCGAAACCACATTTTCCGACATTGACAAAAGTCAAGTCGTTACATATCAAAAGCTTTATGAATTATTACAAGATAAAAACGTATTGGATCAACTTGAACATTTCCAACAATTGTTAAAAGATAAAATCAAAGTTGTTTAAGTGACCCATGACCTTAATATCAAGCAAAACGAAAAAATCATATATCTAAATGTCAAAAGATTTTCAATGTGAGCCATCAAACTCCCCCTAAATATATGGAGAAATGTAACTTGATCATATATTCTTATATACACTTAGAAAAAAATTTAAATATCAAAATTAAAGTACCCAAACAATGAAGGTGTCGATCTTCAGTGTGGGGAATCGATCCCTATGAACAAAGTACAAAAAATTGTAAAAGAAAAAAAAAAGGAATTTCATTGTTTATGGTTAAGATTTTGATGTTTTTAGTTAAAAAAAATTGGAAAGGTTAAAAATATCATTTTTTTTTTAAACTGGATCAAAATACAATTTTGGAAGATATTTAAAAAGGATTTTAAAAAGTGTGAAAAGAAAATGTTGAATGTGCCAAAATACATTGAATTAAGGATATTTCATTTAAAAGACATTCCAACAAACTCACAAACATAACCTAATAGAACTTGTTCATATTACGAGGGATTGAAATAATCTAGAACTTAAAAACTCATTTTTGTTTCCTTATTTTCCTAAATAGCTTAGGTCTATGTTTGAGATACTTTAGTGATTTTTTTTTTTAATTTATAACAATGTAACTCAATTCTTTCAACAGCTGTTGGTGAATTTTTTCCTTACTTCAAATTATGTAATTAGCACGATTAGATCATCAATCTTGGTTCTTCATTACATAATTCATCTAAATTTTTGTTTATTGTTTATTTATTTTAATCTCTGAATTATTGATCCTAGTTTCAGATTTTATTCATCCTTAAATTCCATCTTGTCCTAAGCTTAATCATGCTCTCAAAACTCAAAGATCTTTCTTTCAACTTCTTAAAGTCAAATTCTTTGTTAGAATCTTTGAAACATAAATAGGTGGAGTCGATGAAATTTTGAAATAAAATGGACTTTGTAATGGGCCAAGTCCAAAGACTCTCTAGGTGAGAGTTGATCCTCGGCCTGTCAAAGTTGAGCCCAATTTTTGCATCTCTAGTGTCCATGGTTACTTGATCGACCCGCAATTTCCCTCTTTCATTCTCATTGTTTCCATTACACGATCTCGGAAGAAATGGCTTCCGCGGATAGCAATCTCCTTATCCTCAATTTCCTAACCTTGGCTTCATTGTCCCTATTCTATGCCGACAAAGCTTTTTGTATTCGGATTCCAGATCGGGCCTCCACCACGCCTCGGGAACTGTCAGATCAGTCTCTGAAAACCGCGGTTTTTGCCCTCGGTAGTTTCTGGAGATCGGAAGCTGTCTTCGGGTGCTTAAACGGTGTCGTTCGAACTACTTCTGGTTATGCTGGCGGATCCAAAATCAATCCCGAATACAGAAGCTTAGGTGACCACGCCGAGTCTGTAATGGTCCGTTATTTCTCTTCCACTCCTTTTAAATTATCTTGTTTTGGGAAATGATTGTTGTGAATAAGGGTATGTGAATGGTGAACAGGTTGAATATGATCCCAAGGAGATTAATTTCAGGCAACTTCTGGAGGTTTTTTGGTCTAGCCATGACCCAAGACAGGTTTTTGGCCAAGGTCCTGATGTAGGTCCCCAGTACAGGTAACCATCATGACCAGAAAATAAGAGAAAAGAACCCATATTACTACATTTTCCTACTTTTTGATGACGAGCTTCCGTATCTCAATTCAACCAGGTCTATTATTTTTACGAATGGGACTGAAGAGGCTAGATTAGCTGCCATGAGCAAAGAAAGGGAGCAAACCAAGTCGCGGAGCAGCATTTTGACAACCCAAATTCAACAACTTGAATCATTTTATCCGGCAGAACCTGAACATCAGGTGAGGGTGTCTGAGTATTCTTTGTCATATCTTATGATCCACAAGCTTCTTTTAGTCTTCAGTTTGTGTTGAATTTGTTAGATTTAATTGAAATCGGACCTGATTTAATATGTTGGTCCCATCAGATGCTTGTCTAGCTTTTTATTATTAGGAGCCTCCTAGTAATTATGGAGAACTAATGTGCATGAAAATTTTAATCTAATCAAATTAGCAACCAAATTAGTGACCGGGTTTTCTATGTCCATATGAATTTGGATGATGGGAAACAAATATTATAGCCTTTTTTGATAGATTTAGAAGTTCAAAGGAGTTGCTCTCATAGGTAAATGAGTGACTGGTATGTTGGTTCAATGTGCAGAAATTTGAGCTCAAACGCCACCCGATGCTTCTACAGCTGATAGGAAACCTGCCTGAAGATGAACTTGAGGTGTCTAACCTAGCAGCAAAACTTAACGGTTATGCTGCGGAGCTTTGCCCTCAAAGGATTCAAAAGCAGATTGATGCAAAGATCAATGGAATTATTAGGAGGGGTTGGCCTGTTTTAAGAGATGTATAGCTGAGACCATTGGAGTTGTGCTTCAGATGAATGAAATCAGTATGTGCCTTTTTGGGGCTGAGCGACTCGATTTTGTGGGTTTTTTAACCTTAGATGAGCTTAGCATAGATTTGATTGTTTGGATGGTTAATTAAGTCGAATATTATAGTAATTCGCAGAGTAAAGCCTTCATTTTCGATGTATTAATTGTTGACTCTATTTCGTAAGCATAGAAATAGCTCATCAAAAGCTTTTCTTGTTTTGTTTTATTTGCAGTGTAATTCCCTTGCTATTCATGTCAAAAGGTTAGTTATTCTTATTGATGTAAAGTCAAATTTAAGTAAATTCAGTTTAGGGTTTTAATATACATGCTATTAGTTCAGTGTGTTGCGCAATTGTATCCAAGAATATTCTGAAATTACACGACAATGACATAAATGCTTGGGACAAGTTGTTGTTGAGGCATTAAATTCTATGTTTTTAGGGTCAGTCTCAATAATTATGTAGACCAGGGTCGTTTGATGCAATAACCTCACTTCGGTTCACAGGCAAAAAATTGCTCCATTGGAATAGAAAAATTCCTCCATTGGAATAGTCATTCTTTTTTCCTTTATAACCCTTCCTATACCTTTTTGTCTTTCTCTTAGTACTTAAAGCTTCCAACATTCTGCCAGTTAGGCTCTTAACTGAAACTACCATTCAGGTAAATGCAATTCAACCCCTGAAAGCAACCCTTGAGCAGCTTGTCTAGCTCGGTGTTGCATGTATGTCCAGCTTGTACTTGCTGTGAACGGAATGAGGATCCTGGCCTGTCCTTCAGCATTCTGATATCTGAGAGCAGAGTTTCATATTTCCAGTGTCTCACTTGATTGCTTCCTTGTTGCAGTTGACAGAAGTTGTCTTCACCTGTGTTGATCTTCGTGAATAAGTATCTCCTGTAGGAGGTGTAGTTTAGCAAGGTTCTCGTCATGTGTTTCCAAGCAGTTAGCATAAGAAGTTAAAATAAGTGTTGTCAATAGCATAAATGCAGTAAGCTAAACAATATCCAGAGTGGGCTTTCATCCATGACAAGAAGATTTCCAACTCAGTTGGAGTAAACTGGATGTCATTGGAGGTGTTGATGCGCGCACCAAAGCTCAAATTCCAGCTCATTCAAGTGATGGACTTAATTACAAGATCAAAGACCAAGCAATCTGAGCTAAATTGATTGTGTTCGTGCAAGAATTCGTGACTTAAGGGATGGAGTTCGAGCTTAAAGGCCATCAAGATTTCGAATTTTGGTTCCAAGAAAATCAATAAACCAAATCTTAGACAAATATCAACAGATTTCAATTCTTGAAAATCTTAATTCAAGAACGTGAATATTGGCCATGAACGAGCTTGGAGGATCTTAACTTGCATCAACAAGCAGGAATTTTAAAGCCCATCACCCTTGTTTCACTATATACCTTCTTTAGTCAATAGTCCCGCATTTAAAGTATATCATTCCCTCTTTTACTTTGTATAGCAAGACATGCATACAATGCAAATAGGATATTTGGGGTTCCAATTGAATACCCTGACACGTATTGTGCTAATAGCGCATCAATGCAAACACCCTGAAAAAATGGTTACCGTGTACTTGTGTGCCATCCTATAAGACATATTTCGTTATCTTCAATAAATAAATGTGTACATTCATGGTATGCCTTAATTATTCTATTTAGTCTATTAAAGCAATTTTTAATCACTTGACCACTTCAAAGGTTCATATAGTAATCACTTTTCAAACTTTTTAAAAGCTTATTGAGCAATTTCCATTAACACTCAATAATCATTTCATATATTCACTTATTAAGATTAAATCACTTCTCGACATAGTTTACATAATCACATCTATTTGTACAATTTTACTTTTACACTTAGCCATAATTCACTTGATACCAATAGTGACCATTTATCATTCTCAAGCACATACCACTATACTCTACACATTTTACTCAAATTTCCACTTTTTTTATATTTTTGTTCGACTACTCTATCTAATATACTTCGAAACTATGGGTCTAAAATAGAGAAGACATGTCTTGAGACATGACTTCATTATCTTGAGCCAAAACCTTCCATTTTGATAATTTGAATTATGATTCGTATCGTGACTCTATGTTTAACTTCATATGACCCTAGATTATTGTGTGGGCCCATTTGATCTCACATATAAGTATTTCATTTGTATAACTTGAAACTTATGAATTATACCACATTTATTGGTTTGTTTTCAACCAAAATGAATGAAAATAGTTTGTGTTGCTCCAACAACGAAATGTGACAATCACCATTTGAATCGAGTGTAGAGGGTACTAATCTTTAACGATTTAACTTTATCGCTTTAATTAAAGTTTTATATAAATTTTCCGTAAATATAATTTCTACATATATGTTATAATCTAATTATATATAAAAGTTGTGTATTTAAATTTAACTTATATTTTGTACATATGAAATTGATTTTATCTAAATGATTGAGGAGGAGAATTATAAATCTAAAACAAAAATAGAAATAGTTTTGGCTCAAAAAATATAATATTAATAAAAAGAAAAACATATATAGACGGTTTAAAATGGATCATATTCTAGCTAACCTCGCAAGGATATTGTAATTGACCATTGTATCCTGATCTTCTTTCTCCCCTACCAAACCAGCCCACTTATCGCTAAAACCACTGAAACTCAGAAACCCTGTCTTCTTCCCTTTTTATCTATTTTGAACTCCAAAATGGCGAGCGAAAATGAGAGTTCCAAGGGCGACGCAATTTCTGGCCGCAGGATCGCGTTGATCACTGGCATCACCGGTCAAGATGGCTCATACCTCACCGAGTTCCTCCTCAACAAAGGTTACGAAGTCCATGGCTTGATCCGCCGCTCTTCCAACTTCAACACGCAGCGGATTAACCACATCTACATCGACCCCCACAACGCCCACAAGGCTCGGATGAAGCTCCATTACGCTGACCTCACCGACGCTTCCTCTCTTCGTCGTTGGCTCGACACTATCCGACCCGATGAAGTTTACAATCTGGCTGCCCAATCCCACGTAGCCGTCTCTTTTGAAATCCCTGATTACACTGCCGACGTGGTGGCTACGGGAGCCCTCCGTTTGTTGGAAGCCGTTCGATCCCATATTGCCGACACGGGTCGGACCCATATCAAGTATTACCAAGCTGGATCGTCAGAAATGTTCGGATCCACTCCTCCGCCTCAATCTGAAGCTTCCCCGTTTCACCCCAGATCTCCATACGCGGCTTCCAAATGCGCTGCGCATTGGTACACTGTCAATTACAGGGAAGCGTACGGGATTTTCGCCTGTAATGGAATTCTGTTTAATCACGAGTCGCCGAGGAGAGGAGAGAATTTCGTGACCCGGAAAATTACTCGGGCCGTTGGCAGGATAAAGATTGGGTTACAGAGCAAGTTGTTTTTGGGGAATCTACAAGCTTCTAGGGACTGGGGTTTTGCCGGGGATTACGTGGAAGCTATGTGGATGATGCTGCAACAAGAGAAGCCCGACGATTACGTGGTGGCAACGGAGGAGTCACATACGGTGGAGGAGTTTCTAGAAGTGGCATTCAGTTATGTTGGGTTGAAGTGGAAAGATCATGTGGTGATTGATAAGAGGTATTTTAGGCCGGCCGAGGTGGATAATTTGAAAGGTGATTCAAGAAAAGCAAGAAAGGTTCTTGGGTGGAAACCCAGAGTTGGGTTTGAGCAATTGGTGAAGATGATGGTTGATGAAGATATTGAGATGGCTAAGAGAGAGAAAGTGTTAGTTGATGCTGGTTACATGGATGCCCAGCAACAACCTTAATTTAGAGCCTTTTACAGATTTTCTACTTGCATGATATAGAAGATATTATTTCATATGACGTTTGATTTAAGTCTTTATGTTGTTTGGTTCATTCATTTCATTATTAAGCTTGAATCTTGTGATTTGTGACGGAATGTTAGTATGGAGCACAAAATAAACATCAATCTCAATGAAGAAAGAATTAAGGGTAAAAGAATGTCAGTTATTTACAGATGAGATTAAAAAGAAAAAAAAATGTTAGTCTAATTGGGAGAATGTGGACGTTGAAGTTCGACTAATAGGTTTACCTTACCTGAAGATAAGCTAGTCGAGTTTGAAGTGGAAACCGCAAATGGCTTGATAGATCGAAGAGGTTCAGGTCCCCCTGCAGCTATTCTGTTGCACAGTGGCTCATAATTGCTGAGGACCTCAGTTAACCTTTCTTTAAGCTCCCCAAGCTCCACTTGCAATGTATGAACTACACGAATTATACAAGAGTAGCTTAATCAGATTCTACACACACTCTTATTATTCAGTACAAAAGTTGAATTGCCTTCTGCTAAATGTTGTGAAGCAGTCTTCATTGTGGAAACTGAGTGGTTTAAACTTTGGAGAAGTTTAACTGTCAAAGCGTCAGCGACTTCTATTTTGTATTCTATATCCTCCTGCAATGATTTTGTCCAAATGACTATGTACACCATAATTGTTATAAATTCAAGCAACAGCAAACTACTACTCGGATCTTAAGTTTATTGGAATGTGATAATAATAACCCACAGCAGAACTAACCCACCCATGCGACTGCAACAATTGTTCTCCAACTCACAAAATTTATCAAGGGGATGGCACACCTGCTTCTTGCAAATTGTTTGAGCCTTCTCCTCTTGCCAATCACGGTACGCTGATAACAGCTCCAGGAACACCTTTGGATTTACAGCAGCTATTTTGATAGTCAATAAAGAATAAGTTGTAACAACAACACAACAATATTAGAATATTGTAGCACTTCAAGATCATATTAACCAGTTGCAGCCCAATGTACAGGTGCATAACTTTGTGATTAAACAGTATTCTGTGCACTATCGTTATGTTCATCTTCTCTTTCTGAACTGATAGTAAGCAAATAAAAAAAGAAAAGAAAGTGAATAAAAAGCCTTCAATGCATGTAAACTCAAGAAACTTAACATGCTAATCTAATGGGACCTAAACTGGGATTGGCGCAGCTTATATTAACAATAAAAAGCGTTTGGTTCAAGGAATCTTACATCCCCGTGTAAGATTCTGGAATAACATTCAACTGTTTAGATTCCGAAAATTACGTAATTTAAGATTCCTAAGGAATGTTATTTCTACATATCATTTTACCCTTAAACTATAACTTTATCCCCTAAATTAATATATGCACTGTAATTGTTTTTAATTATTAACAAACGTAATATAATCATTTTCAAGTTAAGATTCAGATTTGGGTTCAAGTATTTGCAACTCATTTTAATTTGCCAAACCTAATTCATTTACTTAATCTTAATCTTTTTCCTTTCTTTTAAAAAGTTTTACCAAATTAAAAGTTAATAACTAAGTCATTTTGCCTCTTTTCATTACATGTTATACACCATTTCTTAAATATTTTACTTTCATCATAAAAATTATTTTAATTTTGACATCTCTTGAGCAAAATATAAATTACAATAAGAAAAAAAATCAAAACAAAGTTAAAATTTATCTGTATTTAAGATATAAACTCAATCCCTTTACAACCTAATGTCATATGATAATGACAACCTTAATTATATTACATTTTGTCAATTATATTACCTTAATTTCCAATTAGTTATTATTATAAGTGTGTGTTTTAATTAACTTGAACTATGTTCATCTTAATTATAATTAAAGACAATTTAGTAAAATATGCTTTTAAGTAATCTAATATCCTACAGCCAAATAATAAAATATTATATTCCAACTTAATGAATAAAACAAGGTAAGCTAGCATGCCAAGTAATGTGCTAAGTAATCCTATGTCCCAATAACTCTATTAGGAGAGGTAATATTATATTCTCGAACTAAATGCTTCCTACATGTCCTACATCTTGATAACTCCATTACGAGAGGTAACATTATATGCCCCCTACATGGTTTCACAAAAATGCAGAGAAGACAAAAATCCATCTTGTTTGAATTCCATAGAATCTAATGCATTACTCTAATTGATACTAATCCCTAGGGTAAGCTAGTCTTCTAATTAATCTATGCTCATTGCCTGCCTTATGAGTTTCGATAACCTGTAAATGCTCAACTCAGCCAACTAAAAAGTTACAAAATAACACATTTCGATGACAGTAAGATATGATGTGATCTTACCATTTATTAACATTCATCACACAAAATTCTTCCACGACAGCAACCTACATTTCACTATGAATGAAATAGTAAATAGCAGGTGCCTACTGTTAGCTAAATGTTTCATAGACAGGATTTGGGCCCCTGCTATGCAAATAATAGCACAATCCCTATTTGTTTCCGGAAAGAACAAAAAGATATTTAAATTGAAACCTATTACAACGAGTACCAGTTCCAATTTAAGTAAAAAGGCTTCATCTATATGGAGTTTGCACTAGTAACTCTAATATAAGGCTATGAAACAATCAAAAAGTGAAGAAATTTCCAAAAAAGAAAAGAAAAAAAACAATTGAGAGAACAAATCGCTTTTTCACTTAAGGCCCACCTTGAGATGAAGATGACGACGGTCTTCGCACTAAAATGTCCGTTAAGCTACCATCCGTTGGCGGTGTGGTCAGTATAGGAGATGTCTATAATTCGAAGGGAGGAAAAAAATGACAAAAGAAAAGGAAACTCTTTAAATGTCTTTATTTTATGGGTGAAATATTAAGGGCAAATTTCAAGAATAAAGCTTACAATTCTAAGGGATTTAAGCTTCTCTAAAATCGGATCGACTGTTTCCGATCGCTGAGAAATAGTGGAGATTTGATCGGCCGAACTCTTTGCCAATAATCAATGTTAATTAAACAATTAAGATATTACTCAAAAGAACCCAGCTTGTGAGGTACCAAAATATCTCTACAAACCGGAAACTTACCAGTGAATAAGCTGCGAGAGACGATTCAGAGGCGCCCATTGCCGAAAGCTTCAAAAAAAAAAAAAATGCAGAAACAACGTCAAAGTATATTGGTACTTTGTTTGTTGTTGTGTACGTGTCGCGTTTGGTTTATGGTTTTCACAGCCCAATTTAAATAACAATTTTATATTGATATTTATTTTTATAAATAAATTTTAAATAAAAAATTCTTCCATTTAAATTCAAAGTTCAACCTAATTTGAATCATTTTAAAGATAATTTTTTTTACTCAAATTCAAATTAGACTCGGCTAAACAGTCGATTCATCCACAAGTTTAAACAAACTGAAAAAAAAAAAAAAAACACCTAATCAATTGATCACAATTGAGTTGTTTTCAAAAATTTGTTTACAATGACTTTTTAGCATTTAATTTTCTTGAACCCATAAAATTTTGACAGATTTTAATATTTTTAAAGCCCTTTAGCCATATGAATGATGAGTTTGTTACCAAAAGGGAGGTTAAAGAAGAAAACTCATACGGTAAGTAATATTCATCTTTATAGAATATAAAGTTGTGGCCAATTAGTTCGAGATGGAATCATTGTTGTGTTAAAAAAATAAACATTGTGGAATTATTTTATATTATTATAGATATGCAACTTCAAGAACTTAACACACGTTTCAATAAATTAAATACAGAGTTGATATTATATGTATTTTGCTTATGCTGGAATGAGGGTTTTGTATCTTTGACAAATTGAAGTTAACTAGTTAGCATCTTTTATGATGCATGAGTTTATTGTATTTAATATAAAATATATATTTAATAATTATACATAATATAAGTTTGAATAAAAAATTGATAACTAAGATTTTAAAGAAACAAAAATTCCATTTTTAATTTTGATTGAAACGGATTAATTAATTTTTAAAGTTTATTATTAAAAATCTAAATATTTTTGTATATTTTAAATGATATACATTTATTAGATATATCTCACTTATTAAATAATACATTTTAATTACTTAATATTTTCATATTGTGTAGTTTTTTTTTTAATTATATTTAAAATAGAAACAAATTAATATAAATCTGAAAGGAGGAACTACCTCATGCCCCTCCGGATCCATCCCTAGTTTTGGATCCTTAGTTACATGGGTAATAAGGGAGTATTTTTCTTGAAAATAAAAGTATGAATAGTACAAGAACTTTGATCATATTGTAACCTTTATTTTTTTATTTATTATGAATTATAATAACAGAGTAAAGCTCAAACAATCAATGTGACTAGCATGACTCAAACTCAAACAATACCTGAGATAATGAACACTCTTTAACTATTAGGTCACCGCATGGGATTCATAACCTTTTTAACTTTTTAATCTATGATTTAGTAAATGTAAAGTGGGGATAAGAAGTAAACTACCAATAATTTGAAGGATGGCCATAGTTTCAACTCTAAAGAATATGTGGAAGATTATTATATACATTGGCCATGCCTTGAAAGTTTGAACGAAAATGTAACAATGCAGACATCATTGTATTGAAGCTGCTCTGTCATTTCAGTGAGAAAAAGCAAATATTTTTCCCTTTTAATCACATTGACATACCAAAGTTTGTGATTGGTTAAAGCTTGTGAACATGTCATCTCTTCTCTACCCTCAAATTACATTTTATTCTCTACCTTATCTTTTGCATGAAGGAAAGCTCATCAAGCATGGGGTCTGCTTTGCTTTGTTAGTGTGCTATGATGAACATCATTGTTCTCCAAAAGGATGCTTTGTTTTGGTCAACCATTACACCAACTGAATCACTTTTGGCAAAGCAACTTCTCGAGGACTTTGTGCAATTGTTACAGACAAAAGGTAATTAATTATCTCTTCATTATAATAACAACAGTAACTAGCTAGAGAAAATAATTATGTAGTTGTTGTTTGGTTTTATTGATGTATGGAACTAAGACGACATGGGATGGGAGGGCTAGCCATCAACATACATACACACACACCCCTTGTCCATAAACACAATTGCAAGGCATGCCCCAACAGGAGCCACGTTGCCCACCGCATGCTAGACAAACCATGGTCCCACCAAGCCTTCACCCAGCGCTAATTCTATGTTTTTTTTTTCTCTGTTGTATAATGGAGATTCATTGCTCCTACTCTATCACGTTTGGTTGCCAAGAAAATCAAATTAAATATGAACAAGAAAGTGTGGGTTTTTATTTCCCAACTAAATTCTTGTTGGAATTTCAAAATTAATGGTAAAATGATAATATCTGATTCCGAAACTGGTATTCTACTTATAGTTCAGTCTACATTAAATTTCGATTTTTAAACCTTGGAAACATAAGCTTATTACTAATCACAGCTGATGTGAAAGATTTGCAAGCATTTCGAGAGAGATAAATAGAGAGAATTTCTTCACTCATTTCACAACCATATTTTTTTACAAAAGTATGTCTCATTATGCACCAACTGTTTATAATTAATACTAATTAAGCGATAAAGCCTCTTGATCATCTCCTTTTCATTGATCAAATATGTTTATTCCCACCTCACAATGTGAAGTACTTGAATTCAAGAGCTCCTTCAACTTGTCCCTTTCTCTACTACTCTGCAATAACAGCAATGCTTCCATGTCTGAGTTACTACTGTTATTGGCATCAAAGCTTGAGATTGAGGCTCCTTCTTGATCACCATTATTATATCTATCTTCATGACTCAGTTGTGAAGCAACGAACTTATCAAGGGCTCTCCAATCAGTCACTTTCTTGGTGTTGCCGTTGCACATTCTTTTTTTATCTGCTTCTTCTTCTTCTTCTTCTCCATAATTGACTATATTCTCTGATATGAGAGATATGGAGACTGGCTTATTTATTAATGGCAAAGATGGACTCTCTAGCTGAGGAAGCTCTACAAACTGATCACAGTAAACAAAGTCTAAATTATCTGACTCTGTCTCTTCTTTGCAATAGGGTAAAGATTTCTGGGGTTGTTTTGATAAGTATTCCATTGGATCAATCACGGAGCTGAGACCACTTGGTTCATCATAGAAGCACCTCGACTCCCACCCTTCAATGCTCTTGGCTTGACCACTTATTTTTTTCTTAAAAGCTCGACAAATGACCCATCCTTCCTCCTGCAAAACTTTTAAGAAATTGTTATTTATTAATATTTCTAGATAAGTTTAATATTGTCCTAGATTGAAGTTCTGTTTCATGATTCTGTTAAGAGTATTGAAGAGTTTGCATATGTTCTGACTCAACCTCATAATTTATGCCATACCTCATTTTAGCTCAAATGATAATATGCTCCTCGTCAATGACCTATATGCTGGTCGAGGATAAAACTAAGGTCTGGCCATTAACAAAGTGCCTTTCCTTTTCTTGTGTTTGGTAAAGAGAAGTGGGCAGATATTGCATGACTAAATAAGATGATAATAGATGAAAAGTATAAATGAGAAGTAGGATTTTGCTTTTGACATACTGAAGCTCATGATAGAAAAGGAATGGAAAGAAAGCATAGTATGTTTTGGTATGAAAAATTATACTTTATCAAAAAAAAAAAAAATACTAATCACCTTTTTGACTTTGATGTTGGTGGAGGCATTTATGTTGACATTTCAGTACAAATGGTCTTCATATGGAAACCAAAAAACTGATTCCTTCCATCATATAAATTCTATAGTGGGGGCAAATTCAACTTTATTTTTTATAATAATAATATTACCAATCTATTTCGTCACTAAAAGTTGGATTCATTGTAAAGAGTTTATGATTGAATATTATCGTGTGATGTATTGTTATAATTGCAGATATTATTTGTCTGTTTTATTTTAATAAATTTAATTGAAAAAACAAACTGATAATCCGAGAGAAAAAGAAAAACTTAATTAAATATAGTAATGATATGAGTGCTTGCCTGAGGAGGTCGATTGTCGTCGGATTCAAGCCTGTATTCATGCATGATCCAGTCAGTTTTGTGGCCATTTGGAGCTCTCCCTTTGTAGAAAACAAGAGTTTTCCTCATGCCAATGAGCTTTGATTTATTATCATACACCGCCTTGTCTCGCCCCGTTGCTTTCCAGAAACCAGCCATGGTTGCTCTGTTGGTCCTTGTCCCTGTTGGATACTTCTTATCCTTGTGGCTGAAGAAATACCACTCCTTTTGCTCCTCATATCCGATCCGACATCTCTCTGCTCATCACCAATATTAACATCTTATTACTTATATATATATAAATTCTAGGGTTAACATCCATGTCTAGGGTTATTTAAACCCTACCTGGTGGATCCATCTTAACCGAGAGTGGAAACTGATTAAAAGAAAAAAAAAAAAAAAGGGAAAAGAACCTTGAAGATCCCAGGGTTCGATTCGATAGAGATCAATGTCTGTGATAACATCAAGATCAATCTTCTGGGAAGCCACCTTCTTCCTCAGATAATACCCAACAAGCTCGTCGTCTGTGGGGTGGAACCGGAATCCTGGTGGGACACTTGACTCCATCATAACTCTAGTTGCTACTGCATCAAATTCACCATATTTACCACTCTTTTTATAACTTCATCATCTCTAAATCATAACCAATATATAAATAAACTTAGAAAGAGAAGAATAACCAAAACCAAAGGATAAGATGTAAAAAAAAAAAAAAGAAAAGTAAAAGAAAATGATGAACTCTCCAATTAAAAAGGTGACAAGGGTTATCATAATTATGAGCTAAGCCAAGCTAGCTCATTGTTGGTAGTGAGCAAAAGTCACCCCAACCCACCCAATGTTTTTATCTCTCTCATGAAAGTAAATTAAAACAAAAACCCTTTATTTCATAAACCTTAATGGTTTCCTACAAGAGGTGAAAGAAGTTGGAATGTAGTCCCTCTCTCATTCGAAGCATAATGCTACAAACTAGATCTAAAAATAATTAACACGAATATAATAGGACATCAAAATTATAAGCATAACATAAACATCTTTTAAAAGGCCAGCTGTAGCTCTGTCAAGTAAAACGGACAACTAGAGGTTTGAGCTAATGATGTTGTCTTGTGTTGGTGAATGGTGGAAATGATATCTTCAAGAACGGGGTTTCAGCTAAGCTATTAATAATAACTAAACAAATTTTTCTTTTTCTTTTCTTTAAAAAAACAGTCTTCTAGATTGTAAAAAAACATGGAGAGACAGTTTTACTAAAAGGGTTTGAAAAACGAAAGTTACATTTTTTCAAAGAATATGCAAATAATTAAACAAAGAAATGGTAAGCCTGACAAAGAGTAAGAGAAAAATAGAGAGCAAAAAAAAAAAAGAAAAAAGAAAAGAAAAGAAAAGCAGTGTTGAATGGAAATAACTTGCAGACGCTTTGTCTCATTGCAAATGAAATGGACTCTGTCCACTTTGTCTGTTTGTCGAGAATTCCCATAGCATGTCTGACAGACTGATGACATCAGAGAAAAAGAAAAGAAAATATTCACAGGGTTTGGCTCTTATAGTTTCAAACCCAAAAAGTGACCTCTAAACTTATTCAGATTTTGGTAAGGCCTGTACTTTCTTTCAAAGGCATTCAAATGTGTTCCAAACTCTGGGTGGTTTGCTCAAGTAGGAAATATGGAAGAACCCCGACTCCATTGAAAGAATTTTGGAAATGAATATGCAAATAACAATGTTATTTTACCACCGTCTTCTATGTGTTTAGTAAGTTGGCTTAGCTTCTTTGATCAAACAAAATGGAGTTCCACATCCAAATTTGGTTGCCTTACGAAGAGAGAAATATGAAAACATGCAACTGATGTAAAAAGAAAAAGTCTACAAGAAGTTGAAAGAACACTGTACTAAAACAGAATTGAACAGAATAAACGAGAATGTTGAAATTAAAGGGAGTTGATTTTCCATGCAAAATTCAAAAGCTTACCTGGATTACACTATAGTTGTAGAGTTAATTATTGGCTGAAACAGAAGAAACAAAGACAAAGAACAAGACGAAGAAGAAGTGAAAAGGGAGGGAACTAAAGAATAGAGAGACAAATGAGAAAGAGCGATACAGAGAGATAAAAGAGAATATAAAAGGAGAGGGGGTGGGAGGACCGCTCGATTGCGCATGGTTGATGGCTGTCCCCAGTTACGAACGTTTTTGCCTAGCTTCGTACTCGAATTACTAAAACCCATAATTTTGTTTTACTTCCAATATGAAAAAGAATACTTTAACATATAATATGATATTAGTATATATAAATAACATCCACCAACTATGTATATATAAATGGGTGAATTAATAGAAAATGTCAATTTTTTTAATATTTATGAGATTAGCTCTTTTTATTGAATATTTGTGGGATTAGGTAAATTTTTGAAAACACGTTGAGATGGACGCTTTTTCAATGTACTTTGCAGGGAAATGCATTAAATTGGATGCATTTTCAACGTAAGTTGTAGGAAAGCGCTTTGCTACTCTATCAGCAAAACGCTTCTAGCTAGATGCGTTTTTCTTTTCTTTCCTAAACAAATTTAGGGTTTTTTCTTTTAGGGTTTTTAGGTTTTTTAAGAGTCATGTTGTTAGGGTTTACTATATAAAGGTTTAGGGTTTAGATTGTTTTAATGATGTTCGTGTTTTAGGGGTTGACAATGGGAGAGTGAAAATGCTCCTAACAAGGTGCATTTTGAGTAAAGTGGACCGCAAAAATATTGGCTGTGACACAAGATGGTGACCGTTATCGCGAGTGCACATTAATGATTTTGGAAAAACTATTTTGAAGAGCGGTTTTAACTGCAAACGTACTATGTCATTTGTAATATTTATAGTTTTGATGGAACATGGAGTAATCCAAAGGGTCAAACCCAAGGGAGGAGGTGACTGAGCAATTCCTAGCTACGAGCATGCAAAAGAAGGAGACTAAACGACCAATCGTTAAAAACCATATTATGACGAATCATAAAATAAAGAGTGATTAAGCTTATTATTTATTGACTACCTATCAAAGTTAGGAAATTCACAACTAACTAACAAACGATGGTTGGTTGACTTTGATGCAATTCACTAATCATTTAATTAAGGTTCCAAATTGCTTAAACTCTTAGAGTGGTTTCATCTTACCTCTCAATCTCAACTTTACCAAATTAGAAAAATTAGTCTAATTTATCTCTTGATCTCGCCGGCTAACCCGGGACTAAAGAATTGGTGCTCAACAATATTACCTCCCAGTCTCATTTGCCTAAATCTTCCTTTAGGGTGTTAATCCTACATTTTTTTGTTCATTCAAATTAGTCCAATTTGTTGCAATTTAGTCCCTTAACCAAAAATTATCTTACCCACATCTCTATCAACAAACCCCTTTAAGAGTTTAGTTACTCATGTTAAAAGCTAAGCTAACAACCATAAAAGAAAGCAACATGGTAGTCAGTAAAGAAAAGCTTAAGAAAAATAAAATAAAAAAAAAAGTTGAGATTTTTAATGAAGAAAACTTAAAAGCAAAGTGAAGATGAACATCTAATAGTAAAATAAGAAGCAAGAAACATTAAAAGGTAACGACTTTAACAACTAAAACTGAAGAAAACTGAAAGCACATTTAGCAAAGATGAAAATGTTAATACAAGTGAAATAAATGGATTGAAGTGCAATTTAACATAGCTACAGTAATAACTAACTTAACTAACAAGAAGAATATCAAGAAAAGCATAAAGTGCAGGAAAAGTACACACTACACTAAGGATGAAGATGAAAAAAAGAAACCCTAAAAAAATAGAGAAGAAAACCTAAGAGAAACCAAAGGAAAAACTAAAGCAAAAGCTGAACTAATGTGGCCTCCTTTCTTCTCAGCCAAATTTGGCTAATTTAGCAACATTTTCTAACCCAATTTGTTGACCAAAATTATAACAACCCGTTTTTCAACGGTACCGAAAATGGCAATTTCGAAACTCCGTTCTCCGATGATCAAGTTAGTAAATATTATTTATTAATATTTACGAGTCTATTGTAGAGTTATATTGATTTTTGGTTCAATAATTTTATTAATCGGTGGGTAATTACGATCGAAGAACTAAATCGTAAAAATTGTAAAAATTGATTTCTATTGGTTTTAATTGATAATAACGTTAAATAAAAGTTAGTTAAGGCCTAAAACGAAAACTAGGCAATTTATGTTGATAGTGGGTGATTTGTGCATGTTTTTAAGTGGAAATTCCATTTGTTATTAAGTTAAACTTTAGTATTAAATTATGAAAGCATTAAATCATGATCAAAAGTGGTCATCTTCTTCATATATCTCTTTTTTTTCATTGAAAACACCATTTTTGAAGAGAATGAATTCAACTAAGCTTTCCATTCATGCATGGTAAGCTTAAATCAATCTCTCTCTCTCTTTTTTTTTTATTTATAAATTTTATGTTTTTGAGATCGTTGTGATTTAATCTAGCTAACACGTGTGTTGATTTTCAAAATTGTTAAAAGATTTGAGATGTTGCCATTTTTGAATATTAAAAATTTTAATTTTAAATTGATAAATGGTGATGAATTATTATATATTGGGATCTAAATCAATTGGTAGATAATCAAGAAAAAGGAGAAATTTCGGATTAATTCTTTACACCTTGTTTCTTGCAATATTTTCCGGTAAGTTCATATAGAACTTGTTATATTATTTTATATTATATTTAAATTGAATGATAATATTTGTTAAATTACATATATGTAGAATTTTAATGACTTATGGCATCTAAGGAGTTAAATTAGAAAAATATGATATTTACGATGAATACGGATAGATATGCAATATGGAATGAATGGGAAATTATCATATGAATGAACAGTATGTACAAGATGATGATATAATGTTTAAATGGTATATGGATTGATATTTGAAATATGAAAAAGTGTATACAGTTACAAAAATAGAAATGATACAAATTCGATAACAAGTCGTGTGAATTTAGTAAACAATTAAGATGCAAATGGCATGCTATTAAAGTTCTAAAAGGGAAAATGAGTGTCATGATCGAGGGTCTTTTGATGGCTTGAGATCCAGCATATGTTGTGGATTCTCTAAAGACAGTGTTAGTAGCATCTAACCAGTCTAGTGTTAGTAACCTTGATCTGAAGCTAGTGTTAGCGATCCGAGTATATCAATCTGTATGAATAAATGAGTGTTGTGATTAAGAATTAATTCAATGGCTTGAGATACAACATATGTGGTGGATTCTCTGAAGTTAGTGTTAGCAGCAGCTAACCCAGCTAGTGTTAGCAATCTTGATCACAATCTAGTGTTAGCAGCCTAAAATACATATGTATATGTAAGCAAATTAGTTCCGTGCAATTGAGTTTAATTTACAGTAGCCTTCGAGCGAAAGACAGAAATGGAAATGGCATTATATGGTAGTAAATAATTGAATATATTTGATATGAATGTGATGACCTATCTCATGCTATATGAAATGTTGGATATGTATATGTGACATGTTATATAAGTGCTTGAAGTATAATCAAACTAACATCTTGATTGTTTTGTCGAAATGTAAATGAAAGACGAGGATGCCAAAAGATGACATAATCATGCTAATGTATTTTTAATTGATTCATTTTTATATTATCAAGGTAAGTTATGTAATTTTCATATGAACTTACTGAGCATATTCAATGCTTACTTTGTTTCTTTTTTTTTTAGTTGACATTTTGCGAAACGAGTCCATCGGATCATCTCTAGAGCTCACACTATCTACTCGTCAATTCAGTAGTCCTTTGATCATTTTGGTCAGTTATAAATGGCTTGTAAATAAGTGTATTGGTTAATAGTTTTGTTGTGTTTTGGTTAGCTTAAGCATGTATATGCATATACATATTTGGTATTTGAGCTTGCTCCAATTGGTAAAATATGATATATTGAAATTGTACTGATATATTGAATGTATAAGCAATTAATGTCATGGCATGATTGAATTTGAATGAATGGTTTAGCCTCATGTATATTTATTTTGGCGTGTTGTAGGTGTTGATATGTTTATTAAACATCTGGATGTGCTAAGAATGTATTTAGAAATGAATTGTCCATTGTCGGATAGTCCGTGAGATAATCTATATTTTGTTATTTGCATGATAATTTGCCATTTATATGTTCGAGTGACTGTTTACAAATGCTTTGTGTATGTATGAGTTCGCCAAGTCTATTTGTGAGACTATTCACAATATGTATATCCACGAGTGCTATCCACCACATGTCTTTACGCGGGGTCTAGACGCATCATAGTAGAACTATTCTGTAATATCCTGATTTTGGGCCTAGTCGGAATAGTGGTTTCGTGACCACAAAATCCGAGATAGAAATAATTATTTTATGATTATTTTAAGGTCTATGATATGATTGCATGATTGTGTGAAAATTTCGTGAAGAAATTTTATGCATAAAGTGCTTAATTTGAAATTTGGGACTAAATTGAATAAATTGCAAAACTTGTGTTCTAGAAGTATTTTGCATAAAATTGAATTAGATTATTAATTAGAGGTCCTTAAAGAGTAATTTTACCAATTTCTAAGTCTATGGACAAAATTGGACATGGATGGAATTTTGGAAAGTTTAGTAGTAAGGGCATTTTGGTCATTTAGGGTAAAATGAATTAAAATACAAAATTAAAAGCCAATTTTGCTCATCTTCAACCCCATGGCCGAATATAGCAAGGAGAAACCATGGCTAGGGTTTTCAAGCTTCCAAGCTCGATTGTAAGTCCGTTCTAGCCTCGTTTTTAATGATTTTTACGTTTTGGAGTCCGTAGCTCGATTTAGCTTATGCTAGCAATAATTTAACCTAGGGTTTATATTTGGAAAAATACCCATAGGTAAAATTTGTGTATTTTGGTGTTTTATGATAGAATATGAGGTTTTAAATTATGTTAGACAACTTGTGCTACTCGGTTTTAAGTGAAAAGCGAGCAAAAGGGCTTAATCGGTAAAAATACCTAATAGTCATAAGTACATGTTAGAGTGAGAATTTGATGTTGCCATAGAAGGAAAAATGATCAGCATGTCATAAAACATAAGAAAATAGGCTGAATTTTAATTTACGAGCTTTGGGGCAAAAGTGTAAATATGCAAAAGTTTAGGGGCAAAATTGTAATTTTTCCAAAATATGATTTTGGGTCAGTTTGAATAATGTGAGTCCTAATTAGACTATATTTTAAATGATAGAGCAAGGAAAACTGAAATTGGGCTAAAATGGGGAAAATACCAAGTGGTGGACGAAATGGTAAAATAGCCATTTTAGCATACGAGGTAAGTTCATATGTAAATGTTGGTAACATAGTTATTATTTTAAATGTTTTAATTTTTTTAAATGATATGATAATTATTATGAAATATTATACTTGTGATAATTGTTTGATAATATGTCAAATTATGTGATATACTTGGAAAATATGAAATACTACCGAGTATCAGTATCGGCATTCCGTAGAAGATGGTTGAGACACATGATTGGGAAAAAGGTCCGTTGAACCTTAGGAATGGATTAGGATACAAGTGACATGTCTTTGGGATATTTGGGCATCCGAACTCGTTGAGTTGAGTCCGAGTTCACTTATGGATGCGAGCGTCCGAACTCGTTGAGTTGAGTCCGAGTTCGTGAGATGTAACTAGGCATCCGAACTCGTTGAGTTGAGTCTGAGTTCACTTATGGATGCGAACGCCCGAGCTCGTTGAGTTGAGTCCGAGTTCACTTATGGGCGGGTTACATGGTAGCTTGGCTACATATGTGGCACTTATGTGCAAGTTATCCATGTATCCGAATTATATTCGATGTGTTCAACGGGTAAAGTTCTACTCAAATGGAGGAATACTCAAGATGAAAGGGACGTATTGGTAAGTGTTGTGAAATGGATACTTTGAACAGGTATGTACTTAACCCTCGGGTTGAAAACTCGATATAACAACAATATGGTAAGATGATAAATGAAAAGGTGATATGAATGTCTTGGTGATGATTATGCAAATGATGTTTTATGTTTGCTTATATGGTTATGTTACTTGCTATTTGCATGTGAGCTTACTAAGCATTTATGCTTACTCCTCCTTTTCATTCCTTGTAGTGTTGACAAGCCAGCTCGGAAATCGGAAGCGGTCGGAGGCACGCTCACACTATCCGTATACCATCTTGGCATAATGGCTTGTATATTTTGAGTATGGCATGTATAGCATTATAATCATTTTGTATATATGGTCTTATGATATGGTTATTGAGTGGTATGGAAATAGAAATGCTTGGTAATGATTAGCCATTGGAATGGCTAATCATGATCATATTGGTATTATGTATGTCAAATTGCTAGCTAATCCATGGAAACCATGAAATAGGTAAAATTTACCATAAAATAGATTCAGACAACAACAGTGATGTGAGTTTGAAAAATCACTAAAAATAGTAGAAATGGAATTAAATAATGAATAAGTTATGGAATCGAAGCTTGATGAGTCTATTTTCATATGGAATAAACAAAA
The DNA here is from genome assembly GCF_025698485.1 of Gossypium arboreum. NCBI lineage: Eukaryota > Viridiplantae > Streptophyta > Magnoliopsida > Malvales > Malvaceae > Gossypium > Gossypium arboreum. Next base: position 14,272,799 of record NC_069081.1, read on the forward strand.
TAGGTATATGAGCTATATTTTATGAGATGTTTAAATTTTTGTGAAACAGGGCCAGAGTGATTTCTGGATCCCCTGTTCTGAATTTGGAAATTCACCATAAATTTTACAAAGATAATTAGAAGTCACGCTTTATATGTACAGATTCCTTATTGAGTCTAGTTTTATTAGAGATAAACGGGATAGTCATTGAAGCTCTGTACAGGGAGATATCTGATTCGTAATACACAGAGGTTAGAGTAGTTGAACCCTGAAACAGGGGAGACTTTAACTAATAAACTGTACTAATTGGCCCAACCAAAATTCTAGAAAAAATTAGTAGATATATATATGAGTCTAGTTTCAGGGAAAATTTACGAAATTGGATTTCGAGTTTCGTAACTCCAGATATGATTTTTAAAGCGACTGTGATGCAGTTAGCTAGCTTGTCTAGAAATTTTAAAATGAATTGTATGAGCTGTTTAATTAATGAATTAAGTCCGTTAACATCTCGTGTTCGACTCCGGCAACGGTCTCGGGTACGGGGTGTTACATTTAGTGGTATCGAGCAGGTTTAGTCGGTTCTCGGACTAACCTAGCATGTGTAAAAGTTTAGCTGTACATGCCAGCGATCGTGATAGTGTGATGTCTTCCGATAGCGTATAAGTACCGTCTTATTTAGACAGGTACTCTCCAACCGAAATGTGCCGACCATGTTCAATGTTATGTGAAGATATTTGAGTAAAATTATGATTATGATAAGTCTCGGTTCAAAAAGTACGAATAAAAGTTTATGATACATATGTGATAATATGTGAGATGAAAGTTCATGTTGTGATAAATATCTATATTTGCTTAATGCTCATACGATGTAGTGTATGTAGCTTACTTGATAAGATGAACGGAATAAATAGAAAGTAGTAGAGGTATGAATAAAGGTCATAATATTATGATACGAATGAAAATGTCCTTGTCTTGATTGGATGTCGAATGTTGATGAATGTTAACGGTATATAATTTTTATGAGGTAAAGGATTATAATGAAATGAACTTATCTATGTTAAATTGTTCGACTGAATTATATGATTGTAATGATATGTACATGATGATGCACGAAATGAAAGTTGTGATTGTGATGCAAATATCTATGTTTGTTTGGCCTTATATAATGTCATGAGCATGAATTAATTTAATTAATTGAATGGATAAGTAAAGCTGTCTAGAAATCATAGAATGTATGCATAAGTATATTGTCTAAATGGGACAATAGGAAAATTGGTGTAAGCCAACATGAATGAATGACATGATTATGATGATGTTACTATGATGATGGAAGTTGTGTCATATGTGTATGTATAAGAAAGTCGAGTCGAGGTCCTACAACCCTCCCCTTACCAAAGTGGTACTTATAATGGAATTTCATGAGATTTGTATTGAATAAGTTTTGGTTGAGAACCCAAAGAGTTCGGTGATAGAATAATTATAAGTATGATCCGAGATTGAAAATGAGCTGATAAGTAAAGTCGAGCGAGAAAGTATCGGATTGACGTAAAATTATTGGAGTTATGCCATCGTCCTAGTTAGAAAAGGAATTCTCCTTGGTAAATCGAATTACTCAAGTGCAAGGTCGAGAAAAGTGTAAATCGAAATTTATTCGAATTGGCCTTTTTAGTGAATGGTTTAATATAAAATTTGTGACGCAGAACTAGTTGGGGAAATGATATTTCAAATGTGAATTATCTCGAGTGTGACGATTATGACCGTAAAGATTTAGCGTCTCTTTTGAGATGTTCTATGTGTTCACCCGTTCTCGAAATATTTCTATGGCTATTGATCTTGAAGAAATTCTTATTATATGGGAATGTCTTCTAATTTGGTGTTGGATGAAAGCATTGGTAGTCTGATTGGTTTATAATTTATATTGCTCTATTTCATCAAGTATTCTATTTCATTTAAATCGATAAGAATTGATGAGAGAATTCATATGATATTATGATTCTGCTTTCTTCTACTTGATGCTTCATCGATATATATGTATGGGAAGATATATTGATCTTGTTATATTTGATTTCATGGGATTAAATGATGTTTTCTTTTGGACTTTCTTTCTTTGAAGAATTATCGAGGTATTCTGTATTTTCTCTATGAATTTGGTTTTCGATTCTTGACATAGTATCGTATCTTGGGTTTCTTAATCTCGGATCTCTTTATTCGGATTTCTTTATTCGGTTTCTCTATCTTGGATTTCTTTATTCGGTTTTCTTGTTATCTTTGTTCCATAATTTGTCAATTATGACTCATGTTCAAGTCGTTCTTCATTTCGTGATAATCATGTCAAATATGACTATACTTCTAATTTGATCTTGGTAATGTGGTGATTTTAGTATTGGGATTTTTCTAATTTATGTGTAAGGATTTGACATCGGTAAAGGCATAGGTGATAAAAGCGCGAGTTTCATCGGTATGGTAAATTATTTATTTGAAAGATTTCATGTGACAATTATGTCGGATTATTTTCCCAAGTCGATAATAGAATTTCATTTTGTACGTATAAAAGAGTAAATAGTTTGAACGAGAAGTGTATATTTATTAGAAAGAGTTGAATATTAGTTTAAGTCACTACAAATGATAAGGTTTCCATCTTGTGAAAGCTAAAAAGTTTATTACATGTTGATGAGTTGGATAGATGAGAATATTGGTAATCAAGCGTCGAACTAGACTAGTCTACATTGAGCAAAGACTTCGACTTTCAAGTAATGTATTGTTGTATGAATTGTGATGTGTTTCAAGACGGTGAGGTAATGTGATAGTTTAGAGCATCCGATGTTACATAAAATCGGAGTTGTTAAAGGGGTTAAAGCCGAGCATTGGGATCTATCAAAATTATCCTTGTCAATGTTGATATTGGGATGGAAATGAGAAGGATTATTCTTGAGGCCATATCGAATTATTTCTATGGCGGAAGAGGAAAATGTGATGTATCCTATTGTTAAATGTTTGGCGAGATCTATAAATCACATCATCTTGAATGAATTCCTACTCATCGATTCATGGAATTTCAGTCTCTTTGATTGTTGGATTTCTTAGAATTCGGTCTCCATTAAATCAAGTTGAGATCCGGGTTTTATGTCATGATATCATGGGAAATTGAGAAGGGTTGAAAATTTAAGAACAGTTGAGAGTTGAGGCTGTAAGCTTTTAGATCATATGAGAAATTGAAGAGATGTATTGGAGGTACAGTCTAAGTGCAAGTTCTTGACACCAAATATGAGATTAAAAGTGAAGACCACTTTTACGGTAAGATTTTGGGACGAAAATCCACGAAGGGGGAGAGTTGTAATATCGATTTTGGGCCTAGTCGGAATAGTGGTTTCGTGACCACAAAATCCGAGATAGAAATAATTATTTTATGATTATTTTAAGGTCTATGATATGATTGCATGATTGTGTGAAAATTTCGTGAAGAAATTTTATGCATAAAGTGCTTAATTTGAAATTTGGGACTAAATTGAATAAATTGCAAAACTTGTGTTCTAGAAGTATTTTGCATAAAATTGAATTAGATTATTAATTAGAGGTCCTTAAAGAGTAATTTTACCAATTTCTAAGTCTATGGACAAAATTGGATAGTAAGGGCATTTTGGTCATTTAGGGTAAAATGAATTAAAATACAAAATTAAAAGCCAATTTTGCTCATCTTCAACCCCATGGCCGAATATAGCAAGGAGAAACCATGGCTAGGGTTTTCAAGCTTCCAAGCTCGATTGTAAGTCCGTTCTAGCCTCGTTTTAATGATTTTTACGTTTTGGAGTCCCTTAGCTCGATTTAGCTTATGCTAGCAATAATTTAACCTAGGGTTTATATTTGGAAAATACCCATAGGTAAAATTTGTGTATTTTGGTGTTTTATGATAGAATATGAGGTTTTAAATTATGTTAGACAACTTGTGCTACTCGGTTTTAAGTGAAAAGCGAGCAAAAGGGCTTAATCGGTAAAAATACCTAATAGTCATAAGTACATGTTAGAGTGAGAATTTGATGTTGCCATAGAAGGAAAAATGATCAGCATGTCATAAAACATAAGAAAATAGGCTGAATTTTAATTTACGAGCTTTGGGGCAAAAGTGTAAATATGCAAAAGTTTAGGGGCAAAATTGTAATTTTTCCAAAATATGATTTTGGGTCAGTTTGAATAATGTGAGTCCTAATTAGACTATATTTTAAATGATAGAGCAAGGAAAACTGAAATTGGGCTAAAATGGGGAAAATACCAAGTGGTGGGCGAAATGGTAAAATAGCCATTTTTAGCATACGAGGTAAGTTCATATGTAAATGTTGGTAACATAGTTATTATTTTAAATGTTTTAATTTTTTTAAATGATATGATAATTATTATGAAATATTATACTTGTGATAATTGTTTGATAATATGTCAAATTATGTGATATACTTGGAAAATATGAAATACTACCGAGTATCGATATCGGCATTCCGTAGAAGATGGTTGAGACACATGATTGGGAAAAGGTCCGTTGAACCTTAGGAATGGATTAGGATACAAGTGACATGTCACTGGGATATTTGGGCATCCGAACTCGTTGAGTTGAGTCCGAGTTCACTTATGGATGCGAGCGTCCAGACCTCGTTGAGTTGAGTCCGAGTTCGTGAGATGTAACTAGGCATCCGAACTCGTTGAGTTGAGTCCGAGTTCACTTATGGATGCGAACGCCGAGCTCGTTGAGTTGAGTCCGAGTTCACTTATGGGCGGGTTACATGGTAGCTTGGCTACATATGTGGCACTTATGTGCAAGTTATCCATGTATCCGAATTATATTCGATGTGTTCAACGGGTAAAGTTCTACTCAAATGGAGGAATACTCAAGATGAAAGGGACGTATTGGTAAGTGTTGTGAAATGGATACTTTGAACAGGTATGTACTTAACCCTCGGGTTGAAAACTCGATATAACAACAATATGGTAAGATGATAAATGAAAAGGTGATATGAATGTCTTGGTGATGATTATGCAAATGATGTTTTATGTTTGCTTATATGGTTATGTTACTTGCTATTTGCATGTGAGCTTACTAAGCATTTATGCTTACTCCTCCTTTTCATTCCTTGTAGTGTTGACAAGCCAGCTCGGAAATCGGAAGCGGTCGGAGGCACGCCACACTATCCGTATACCATCTTGGCATAATGGCTTGTATATTTTGAGTATGGCATGTATAGCATTATAATCATTTTGTATATATGGTCTTATGATATGGTTATTGAGTGGTATGGAAATAGAAATGCTTGGTAATGATTAGCCATTGGAATGGCTAATCATGATCATATTTGGTATTATGTATGTCAAATTGCTAGCTAATCCATGGAAACCATGAAATAGGTAAAATTTACCATAAAATAGATTCAGACAACAGCAGTGATGTGAGTTTGAAAAATCACTAAAAATAGTAGAAATGGAATTAAATAATGAATAAGTTATGGAATCGAAGCTTGATGAGTCTATTTTCATATGGAATAAACAAAATAGGTATATGAGCTATATTTTATGAGATGTTTAAATTTTTGTGAAACAGGGCCAGAGTGATTTCTGGATCCCCTGTTTTGAATTTGGAAATTCACCATAAATTTTACAAAGATAATTAGAAGTCACGCTTTATATGTACAGATTCCTTATTGAGTCTAGTTTTATTAGAGATAAACGGGATAGTCATTGAAGCTCTGTACAGGGAGATATCTGATTCGTAATACACAGAGGTTAGAGTAGTTGAACCCTGAAACAGGGGAGACTTTAACTAATAAACTGTACTAATTGGCGCAACCAAAAATTCTAGAAAAAAATTAGTAGATATATATATGAGTCTAGTTTCAGGGAAAATTTACGAAATTGGATTTCGAGTTTCGTAACTCCAGATATGATTTTTAAAGCGACTGTGATGCAGTTAGCTAGCTTGTCTGGAAATTTTAAAATGAATTGTATGAGCTGTTTAATTAATGAATTAAGTCCGTTAACATCTCGTGTTCGACTCCGGCAACGGTCTCGGGTACGGGGTGTTACATATTCGCTATCCATGCGCCCATGCAATTGCAATATGTTCCTCGGTACGTTTGGATCACATGAGCTTTGTGGATAAAATGTACAAATTAGAACTTATGTAACACTCCTAACCCATCTCCGTCGTCAGATTGTGGTCACAGAGTATTACAATAACATTTCAAACATTTAGCATTTACTTTTTAACAAAAATATTCATACATAATGATAATAAATCAAATCACATACCAATCGTAACTAAACGTACTCAAACAGACCTTAAAACAAGTTTACGATGCCCTAAAATAAATTAGAAACACTTTAGGGCAATTCGAAACAGAATGGAAAATATTTAGAAAAATTTTAAAGTTTTCAAAACAGGGGACACACAGCCGCGTGGCTAGGTTGTATTTCACAACCCAAACCGTGTGAATATTCGAAGTCCAAACACATGGTCGTGTCTCAGCCCGTGTGCCCGCTCGTGTGGAAATCGATGTTGGGTCACATGGTCGTGTCATTAGTCGTGTCTCAAACTGTGTAACTCACTGTTTTAAGACACATGACTGTGTCGCAGGCTGTGTGAAACCTACTCCTAAAGTTAATGTAACAACCTGATTTTAGTGATGTCAGAAATAGTGGTTTTGGGACTACAATTCTGATGAGTAATGTAACACCCCTAACCCTTATCCGTCGTCGGAACGGGGTTACGAAGCATTACCGAACTTTTCAGATCAAATACGAACATTTCATATCATTTAACATACATACTAGAAAATAATCATAAATCATTCATATTGTCCCTTGTATGAGCCCTTGAGGCCTAAAAATACACATTAGAAACAAATTGAGACTAAACTGAAAACTCAAAGAATTTTTCACAAAATTTCATAATTTTTCCTATGTGCATGGGACACACGCCTGTGTACTAGGCCGTGTGACACACACCGATGAGACACAGACTCGTGTCTCTGCCCATGTGGACGAAAATAGGCAATTTCAAGGCCACATTTCTCACCCATTTTGATATCAACCTAAACACAACATTTTAGCACATCAATGTATCCCAAAAAAACAATAAAAACAAGTCAAAATAATGTTTTAAACATAACATAACATCATTTATCTATACCCAAATACCTAAACTTACCTATTTAATCCATCTAACTAGTCTACTAAAGTTAACCAAAAATGGAATACAATAAACCCATATCATTCATATCAACATTACTAATATGTCTGATTTTTAACCCAATATATATAAGCAAAATTATAATTATTAACATTTACACAAGACAAACTTTGATTAAATCCACACAAACCCTATACATGCCATATAAACCATATTGAACGTTTCAAAAACTACCGAAATAAGTTGGATGGTGTGACTTGATGTGTTGATCCAATCTTCCAACCTCTTGAAAATCTACAAAGACATTAAACAACTCGAGTAAGCTTAATGAAGCTTAGTAAGTTCAATGGGTTAAACATAAATCTTACCGAACCTACAATAACACATCAATTAAATAAATTCATTCAATGTAAACTCACTGCCAATCACAACTTCAATCGATGAATACATTTATTTCAGATCAATACCAATAACAAACAATATGTTTTTCAATTTCAATTACATATTCACTTACCAATTCTTCCTAAATTGGTGAACGACTTATGGATAAGAGTCCATCGTTTTTAGAAGCCTAAAGGTTGAACAGAAGCTCATGAGAGCTAAATAGAAACCCATAAGGGTTGAATGGAAACTCGTAAGATCTGAAAAAAAAACCCATAAGGGTTACTAGAACTCGATCTCTTACCAGATGAAGAGCCTATAGAAGTATGCATCTTGCCTTTTTGTTTTGATGGAGCTCTAGGTTCACTTCTATCTCTCCTAGGTTCAGGAAACATATTTCGATCAAACTCTGATCTATCACGGAAATGTCCACTAGTGGTACCAACCCCATATTCTCCTCCATACCGACTAGAAGACCAAATTTCACCTCTATCACCACTATATCCATCATCCTCATCAATTGGACTGTAACACCCCTACCCGTATCTATTACCGGAATAGGGTACGAGGCATTTCCAGAGTTTACTGAACATTTTCAGATAATTTTGAGTCATTTATTATTCATATTTTAGAAATAATCATAACGTCTCTCTATTGGGCCCTCGAAGCCCCAAATATACATTAGAAACCAACCGGAATTAAATTGGGATTATAAAAAAAATTTCGCAAAATCTTAAATTTTATTTTCATCTAAGTACTTACTATTTCAATGCTCCTTATAATTAAACATGTTACCGTTCAATCAATAGTTTGGCACTTGTCTAAGCGTCAAACAACATCATTGTTAGTATACTTGCACACATTTCATCTAAATTCAACATTAATATACTTATTTTCTCTACATATCGCACTTGAGTTTAATAATAGTCTCAACTTACATAATTTCCTTGTATCAACATATCAAAGATAATCATATATGTACATGTCATGAAACATATCATGCTCTTACCGTTTCTTCATAAGCATATATCATTCATTTCATTATATCAATATTTCATGCTCCATCATTTCCATATATTTTATGTATATTTATTAGGTAATAGTTTATATCAAACTTGACATAAATTATATTCCATGTACTTATACTTATTTTGTTTATTTATTTTCATAATTATTTCATACAACTATTTTGTACATATATTTCTATATGACCAGTTCTTGTAAACATTTCACACAACCATTTCATATAACCATTCGTCATCTAATAAGTATTACCTGAATATCAATTGTTCAATAGATGTCATAACGTCTCCCATCCACGGTCTTATTTATCTTTGACATGATGCCATAGTGTCTTTCAACTATGGTCTTACTCATTCATTTTCTGTCATGTTGCCATGGTATCTTTCAACCATGGTCTTATTCTTTTCATGTCACGTTGCCATGGTATCTTTCAACCATGGTTTTACATATTTCATATCATGTTGCCATGGTATCTTTCAACCATGGTCTTACACATTTCATATCAGGTTGCCATGGTATCTTTCAACCATGGTCTTACACATTTCATATCAGGTTGCCATGGTATCTTTCAACCATGGTCTTACACATTTCATATTAGAGAGCACACTCCCATGAACCTCATCCTTACGGATGGGATTACCGGTCCGAGCTAAATCACAGTAATATAAACTCATAGAGTATTGTCGGGATTACCGGTCCAGGCTAAATCCCTGCAATGACAATTACTCTAATGAGCTTGGATCTGAATTACAGATCCAAAGCTAAATTGAGACCCTAATTCGGATTACCCGTCTGGGCTAAATCCATTTTACACGTATTCTTCGGGAGGGCTGTATCAAAATAGGATCACCCGTCCGGGCTAGATCCTTTTTACCGTCAATTCCTTTTTAGAGATCCATCGAATTTTCCTTTCATTCAACAGGGCTTTATTTTCAATTTATATCGAGTATTAGCAATATTTCATCAATTATCATGAATTGAACATTCAAATCATATTTTCATCACATAACCACATATTTCAAGTATTTAAAATACAATTCAAGTTACACAAACTTACTTCATTGCTTGTTTGTGTTTATAATTTCATTAATCCGATATATTTTATTTTCCATGATCAAGTCTCATTTTTGAGTCGTCCGGATCTTTATAAATAAATTTGATCATCATTTTCATTCATTTCATATTCTAATGCATTTAATTAATGCTCTAGGTAAAATTACCATTTTGCCCCTAAACTTTTAATTAATGACGATTTCATCCTTAGGGTCAAGAAAATAAAATTCTTGCAATTTAATCCTTATTTCTAGATATTATTCTTATAAGTATTGATAAAAATCCATGAATTCTATAAAATATCAAAATTTTTCATAATTTCAACACTTTTCAATTTAATCCCTAAAACATGTTTTCCCCCGATCTTGAACTAAATTAATAATTTCATTCAATTTTGTAATTTAAATAATAAAATAATCCATTTCATGCAATTTGGTCATTTCTGACATTTTTACAAAATTACCCATAAAGTTTTACTTTTATTCAATTTAGTCTCTGAGCCTAAAACATGCAAATTAGCCATGCTAGATGAATATTCATACATATTTTTCCTCCTCCTCCTCTCCATTCCACATCCTTTGTGTATATAACACACTTGTAAGTAACATTATCTATAATTTTTATTATTTACTTTTATGAATATTCAAGCTGTCCATCTGTGTCATGGTCACTAAATTATTTATAACTCGAGCTACGGAACTCAAAATTAAGATTCGTTAATTTTTCCTGAAACTAGACTCATATATCTTCTTACCATAAAATTTTCAGAATTTTTAGTTTAGCCATTAGGTAGAGTTTATTCTTTAAATTCATCCCTATTCTGATGTCTGACAGTTCCGACCCTTCTTCACTAAAAATTAATTATCTCACAGTACAGAACTCGGATAATATTCCCGTTGATTTATCCTGAAAATAGACTCATTATGAATTCTAAAAATATAACATTAAGCCTCTAATTATTTTTCTTAAATTTTTGGTGATTTTTCAAAGTCAGAACAGGGGAACCCAAATTCATTCTGACCTTGTCTCACAAAATTCATTATATCTCATAATTTACAATTCAATTGCTTACACCGTTTCTTCTATAAGAAACTAGACTCAATAAGATTTAATTCCATATTTTATTAATCCTCTAATTCAATTTCTAAATTTTTTGTGATTTTTCAAACTTATACTACTGCTGCTGTCCAAAATAGTCTTAGTGCAAAATGTTGATTTTCTACTTTTAATTTCAAGTTAATTCTAACTAAATTCACTTACTTTTCTATCTTAATTCATACTTTATTTCTACTCAATTTTAACTAAACTTATACTTAACTATTAAATTTCTAGCATATTTTCCTAATTTCAAAATTTCATCAATTTAGTCCCTACAACATAAAACTTATGAATTAATTTACAATTCAATCCTTATTTCATTTCTAACTTGAATTCCTATCAATCTAACCCCTAATTCATCTTTTTATTCAACATGAACAATATTTAAAAATCTAATAAATTTCAAAATATTCACCTAATTTCATCAAAACCTTGTCCCAAAACTTTCGAAACATCAAAATTAAGTAAAAATGGCTAAATTGACTTACCTATTTAACTTTCAAGCCTTGAAATCCCAATTTTTCCCTTTTTCCTTCTTTCTTTCCCCTGCTCTCTATTTCGTTTCATCCTTTCTTTCTTTTCTATTCTTTTCTTTTTATTTCTTTTACTTTATATATATATATATATATATATATTATAATAACTTAATAATGGCTATAAAAAATATCTATTTAATATCCAATATCTATTTTACATTTGTATACACATATATTATTACATTTGTCTTTCTTTTATCTATTTATTATATAAATATTTTTACTTAATAATAATATATAATTTAATAATATACTTATATAATAAGTAAATATACATGTATTTTACAAATGTATGTATATTAGTATCACACATTTCACTATACATACCATACATTTGTCAACTTTTATTTATTTATCATATAATATTAATTTAATAATAATAAATACATTAATATTTACTTAAATAATAAGCAAATAAATATATGTATTACAAATGTGTGTATTATATTTATTATACTTGTATTTTATTTTTGCCATACACTTGGCACTCTTTTTGGTTTATTTACTTATTTAGTCCTTTTAATTTTCTTTATTCTATAATTAAACTTTCACACTTCATTCAATTTAATCCTTTTATCTAATTATCCTTTATTTAAACTAATTTGCTTCATTAAACTTTAATTAATCACTCTCTTAACCGTAAATATTTTTAATAAATATTTACAAATCTATTTTCGAAACGGAGACCCGAAAATGCACTTTTTTGATAACTGTAAAAATTCGGGTCATTACATGGACTTAAACCACTACTATCGGGTCTATCGTCACTCTGATTTGGCGTTGAACTAGAACTTGAATGAGACAAATTTTGTTGTTGAGATTGATCAACATCCATTTCATCATTAGAGGTATCCACAGGCAACACATTGACATTTTCACCATCTAACAATGGATTCTCTTTTTCATGAAACCATTTTGATAGTGGGTCAACATCTTCAAAGATATGATCAAGGCTGATAGGATTAAAACTAGCGTTTATATCATCAGTGCTCATTCTTTTTTGATGCCTTATCTGAAGCCTCATATTATAATAGGTAAACACTAGTTTCTCAAGTTTTTTTATACTTTAACCTATTTCTTGCCTTGGTGTGAATATAAATAAATGTGCTCCAATTTCATTCGCAATTTGATGTTGAAGTTGTTTGACTAAGAACTTTAATTGCTAATTTTTGTAATTCGGGAACACATGTGCCGTATATTATCCACCACTCAGTTGCATAATATTATTTAAATTTCAAAATAACTTCAAAATGTACAATACAATTAAATAATATAAATTACATTAAATAATTTAATTAACTGTTTTCCCAGATTCATTTGCTTCCAAGCTCTTTGTGCTTGTGGAGTACCGAATGTCTCATATTTATCTTTAAATAGTAACAACTGCATAAATAAAAGATACAGTAAAAATAAAAAAATATAATTCTATTTCAAATTATGTAACTACGTTACAAATAATAGTACTTGAATCTAACCTGATTAACCATTCTGACTTGAGTATCAAGAGAAGGTTCTAATCTTTCAATTACTGATCGTGTACCTTCTAATGTTTCTATTAGTACATTCTCAGAATGCTCCACCCTAAATTGAAATTGAGGATTGAGAAAATAACCTAAGTATAAATTATAAGAATATAATCAAATAATAATAATCTAAAGCTTAAAATAATAAAATATAAAAATTGTTCTTAATTATATGAAACATTTTATTTGACCAGCTGAATGCAAGTCGGAATGCATAAAATTCCATCTATTGTCAATAATCTTTTCGTACTCGGTGAAATATCAACAATCTTGTTGAATTGCTCGTTTAACTCTATCAACAGCCTCATAAATAAAGCCCATTGTTGGTTTTTCATCATTATCCATAAGTCTTAATACTTTTACTAGTGGCTTGTAAACTTTTATGAGGTCATTGGCTTTTTTCCAAAAATGTTTTCCCAAAACAATTTTTTTGGCTTCATAAGCAGGCCCTAACTTTTGCTGTCCCCATTTTGATTCTTTAAATTCCTATATATTCATAAGAAAAATTTTTAAATAATATAATTTAAATTATTTGGAACTAATAAAATCATTAAAGGTTGCTATATATTATATTAACTAATTATAAAATACTGACATTTGAATTAAACATTTCTCTCAAACCTTGCTTTTGTCTTGTTATCTCTTCAAGTTGAATGAAATGAGTTGCAAATCGAGTAAGAGCGGGTCGAAGTATTTGCTTCCCTTGTGTATACTTCTTCATCAAATCAACAGTCCAAATGTGATTGTATATAAAGCAAGTCACTTTCTTTGCCTCATCTAACACTTTTGCTACACTAGGCTTTTTCCCAATATCTTCAAGGTATAAATCTAAACAATGAGCTGCACATGAGGTCCAATATAGATGTTTTCTTTTCAAAATTAATTTTTTCCAGAAGCTTTCATTGCTGCCTCATTATCAGTCACTATTTGGACAATGTAATTTTCTCCAATTTCTTCTACAACTGAATCTAACTAACTATAGTAGAATTCAACATATCTACTACGAACACTTGAGACATTTACCGATTTCCAAAAAATGGTTCCTTTACTGTAATAAACAATGAAATTAATGATGTGCATTTGGTTCAAACTATTGGTCCAACCATCATACATTAGAGTTGCACCCAATTCTTTCCAATGAGTCTTTAATCCATTTACCCAATCACGAACTCGTTGATACTCTGACTCCAAATACGCATCTAAAACCTCATAAGGTGTTGGGAGCTTTACACCTTGTCCAACTTCTATTGACACTTGAATTAAGTTATACAACCCTGGAGAGCTTGCTAATTGAAAAGGAAGTCTTTCATATATTAAAAATTTAGATATTGCTTCACCTATCTTCCTTCGAAAAGTCTTTAAAAAAGAGTCATTGACGTTTAGTTGCTTTGAACTTTTGCTTCTAGCCAATTCGGGTATAGCTCCCCTTAAGGTAAACTCAGACTCACTTGGGATAGATTTACTTGTTCTTTCTCTATGATATTCTCTAGTTGATCCATGAGAAGATCGCCCTTCTTCATAAATGTTATTCCAACCACCAGTACTTCATTTTAATTCTTCCCTTCTATGCCACTCATGTTGTGATTGGATACTTTCTCGAGTTGCTTGCTTTATATCAAAAACCTCATCAATGAATTCCTCGTGTTCATCCTCCTCGTCTCTTAATTGAGATAAGAATTCATCTTTTCTCCTCTTTTTGTCTATTTTCTTTGTGTTGCTTTCTTTCAGTATATTCATCATACTTTCTCTAAGGACACCTATTAAAAAAATAAAAATAATTCACACTTTATATTATTATCAATTATATATAATCTTTATTGATAAATTTACAATAACATTTAAAAATAATAATAAAGTATCACATACCAGTAACATTAGGGCATGATGCAATATTGTCGGTTTTATGAACAATGTGCTCTTTAAATCGTGTTATTCCTCCTTTCACAACTTTACCACAAAGTTTACATACGACATTTCCTTTCGTATTTGGCACTAAAGTTCCAAAGTGCCAACCTATATCATTACTTGGTGCACCTTCCAATCCTTTAGTCGGGAACTCTTTACGTGGTAGCATGCTTTATTTTTATTTATATATAAGAAACATAAAATTATATTTAGAAATATAAACAACTCATTACTTATATTATCAACAATATAATAATAATAAAAAGTAAACATCATTAACATGGAAAAATTAAATTTATTGCATAACCCATAATTTATTTATTTATTTAAAAACAACAATACACCATAGCCCATTATTACTTGGTTCCAATTTTTTGTATAAATAGTTTGTTTTGTTCCATAATAAATTTTAAATTCAAATTGGATCAAATTTAAAATTCAAGTTTTTCATATTATGCAAACTAAAATCAATAGAGATTTATCTAATGTTGAATTGAAGTCATCTATCAGATTTGATGAAGAAAAACACGATGAATTAATTTGTCTTGATTTTTTACCTTTTTATAATACAAGTCATAAGTGATGGATGTAGCACCCGAAACCCGGCCTAGACGTTATGACCGGATCCGACATGCCACATCGAAGCGTTCAAAACATTTTATATTGTTGATCCAGAAAAAAACTTACTTAGTGTTTTAAAAGATAATTTCATTATGGATTAAAGTGAATGGAAGCTGGGCACCAGGTAGGTATCCATAACAGAGGAGGTGAGCCATGAAGGCTGCTTAAGTACCAAGCTCTCCGATTGGATCCAATCCTAGACATGTCCACATCCATTGCCACACTTGGTTATAACAAGTTGAAATTTCTTTGAGTGATTATCTTTGGTAAATCGAATATTCGTGACGTCGTGTTATTTTTAAAAAAACAAGTATCATTTTGAAATCACGCCCTAAGTCTAGCCCATTTGAATTAGTATCCATCAATTTAAAGTTGTTTTTAACAATATAATCCCAGAAAAATCAAATAAGAAAATAAAGTTAAAATGACCTTATTACAACCCAAAAATTAAATAGTAATTAAAAATAACTTAAGAAAACCAGTCTCTTTTTCAAACCCAAAAGTATTCACCATGGCCACTCTGAATCCCCTCAAGCTCCAAATCACCCACATCAAGGCTCACCTTAAATTTTTCCCCCTTCTAGTGACTGAATATTCAAGGGTTTTCTCCCCTGCTATGAAGAACAAAGAATGAACAAAAACCTTCATTTACTTCCTTTTGTTATTCTTATCACTCAACATTTTATAACACATAAATGATATACTAATATTTGTGCCATACTCATGCCATAATTCCAATAAAAATATGCCCATAATGCTTACCATGCCCATCATCCATTAACTATTAAAATGCTAATGCCCATCATCCATTAACTATTAAAATGCTAAAATGCATACATTATCAACTATCATCACCTTGGCCGGCCACTACATTAAAAGTGGGGAATTTAACATGCAAATCCTCCTATTTTGCACTACTATTTATTTGGCCACTACAAATTAGCCTATAGCATTTTCAAACATTTTCACATAGGTCCTATTTCATAATTTCACTCCCTTTTTCTTATGGAACAAAAATTAACTAAAATTACTAGGTTCTATCTTAAGCTTGGGCCTTCTAGAGGCCCACTAACATAATTAAACCTATGCCAACATTCACAGAATTCGCGAAAATTGGGGCGTTACAATGGAGGCTATAATTTTTTTTCATTAATTTTGTGTGTAACCTTAAGCAAACCCCAAGCAACAGAGGTTATAATTTTTCATTAATTTTGTGTGTAACCCTAAACAGTAAACAAACCTTGAGTAATAAAAATTATGAAATTTTAAAATAATAATAATAAATAATTATCATTATAAATTATTGTAAAAAATAAAATAAAATAAAGAAACATACAGATTTTTACGTGGAAACCCTTTCGGGAAAAAACCACGGGCAGAGGACAAGAAAATTCACTATGTCGAATTCGAATGATTACAAGAGGAATAGACTATGTCTATTTATAAGCTTGTAAAGCCATATTCTAGTAAGACTGAAACACCTTATTCTAATCAATATAAAATAAATTAAAAAACCTTATTCTAAAAAATAAAATAAAAGAAGTGTAATTCTATATGGATTCTTCTTTTATTTTATTTTACCACTGTATTTTATTTAAATAAGGATTCGGGTAACTTAATTCTAACAATCTCCACCTTGATACGAATTCTCAATGAACGAGTTCTTCATCGCGAACTCTCAACGAACAAGTTCTCCATCTCTTCCATAAAACCCCTTAAGGGTTTAACTTCAACAATGAATTCCAGCCAAGTCTAAGCAATGCTCAAACTTGGTTATAGGAAGTGACTTAGTCATCATATCTGCAGGATTTTCATGAGTACTAATTTTGCTCACAACAATATCACTACGAGCAATAATATCATGAACAAAATGATACCGAACATTAATGTGTTTTGTTCTCTCATGAAACATTTGATCTTTTGTAAGAAAGATGACACTCTGACTGTGACAAAATAGTGTGTTGATTTGAAGGTCTTCATTGATTTCACTAAAGAGTCCCTTCAACCAAATAGCTTCTTTACAAGCCTCAGTAATCGCCATGTACTATGCTTCAGTGGTAGACAAAGCGACTGTAGTTTGCAAAGTGGCTTTCCAACTGATTGCACAACCTCCGATTGTAAAGACATAACCTGTGAGAGATCTTCTTCTATCAAGGTCTCCACCAAAATCAGCATCAACATACCTAATGACTCCATCTCTAGTTCTTCCAAACTGTAAGCAAACATCAGTAGTACCTTGTAAGTATCTTAAAATCCACTAAACTGCTTTCCAGTGTTCTTTACCTGGATTCGCCATGTATCTACTAACTGCACTGTGTGCATATGATAAATCTGGACGTGAACAAACCATAGCATACATGAGAGATCCCACTGCACTAGAGTATGGAACATGTGACATGTACTCAATCTCATCATTTGATTGTGGAGACAAAACCGATGAAAGTCTAAAATGAGCTGCTAAAGGAGTATTAACAGGCTTAGCACTCTGCACATTGAACCTGCAAAGAACTTTCTCAATGTACGCCTTCTGACTTAGGTACAATTTACTTGCTTTTCTATCTCTGAGAATCTCCATTCCAAGTATCTTCTTTGCTGGTCCTAAATCTTTCATCTCAAATTCTTTACTTAGTTGGGCTTTGACCTTTCTTATCTCTCATTTATCTTTTGCTGCTATCAACATGTCATCAACATAAAGAAGTAGATACACAAAAGAACCAACACTGTTTTTCTTACAGTAAAAACAACTGTCAAAACTACTTCTTTTGAATCATGAGAAGTCATAAAGGAATCAAACCTCTTGTACCACTGTCTTGGTGACTGTTTCAAACCGTAAAGGGACTGTTTCAGCAAGCAAACATAGTCCTCATTTTTTGAGACTATAAAACCCTCTGATTGTTGCATGTAAATATCATCCTTAAGTTCTCCATGCAAAAATGCAGTTTTTACATCTAACTGCTTAAGCTCCAAATCATGCATAGCCACAATACCAAGCAAAACTCGAATCAAACTATGCTTAACAACTGGGGAGAACACATCTGTGAAGTCCACTCCTGGAATTTGACTGTAACCCTTTGTAACAAGCCTTACTTTATATCTGGGTCCTTCAACTCCTAGAGTCCCTTCTTTCTTTTTAAACACTCATTTACAATAAGCAGTCTTTTTACCTTTAGGAAGTTTCACAAGATCCTATATTTTATTTTTGTAGAGTGATTCCATCTCCTCTTGCATAGCAAACATCCATTTTTTCGAGTCTTCACAGCTAACTGCCTTAGAATAATTAGATGGCTCTTGATTCACATCTATATCTTCAGCCACATTTAAGGCATAAGCAACTAGATCAGCCTCAGCATACTTCTTTGGAGGTTTAATTTCTCTTCTAGTTCTGTTTTTGGCGATAGAGTATTGCGGTGAAGAAGCAACTCTATTCTCAATTTTTGTACTGGCTTGAGGAGTCGACTCTGTATTAATTTGATGCTCCGCTTGCTTTTGATTTTCTTTATTGGAAGAGTCTTTAAGAGATAAGTTAGGTAGCATAGCAGTTTCATCAAAAACAACATCTCTTCTAATCACAACTTTTCTATTTTCAGGACACCATAACTTATACCCTTTTACACCAGTTTTATAACCAAGAAAAACGCATTTAATGGATCTCGGTTCCAATTTTCTATTATCAACATGAGCATACGCAGAATACCCAAAAATCTTTAAATTAGAATAATTAGTAGGATTACCAGGCGATACCTCTTGTGGAGTCTTTTTCTCAATGGCAACAGTTGGAGATCGGTTGATCAAAAAACATGCAGTAGAGGCTGCTTCTGCCCAAAACGGCTTTGGTAAGTTGGCATTTGACAACATGCATCGAACCTTCTTCATGATCATTTTATTTATTCGTTCTCCAAGGCCATTTTGCTGTGGAGTATGGCGAACTTTCAAGTGTCTCACAATCCCTTCTAACTTGCACAATCTATTAAACTCATCAGAGCAGAACTCTAAGCCATTGTCTGTGCAGAGGTATTTTATCTGTTTTTCTGTCTATTTTACAATTATAATTTTCCAAGACTTAAATGTAGAAAACACATCGCTTTTCTGCTTCAGGAAGAACGCCCAAACTTTTTTGGAAAAATCATCAATAAAGGTTAGCATATAATTAGATCCACCTCTCGAAGGCACTCTGGATGGCCTCCACAGATTAGAATGAATAGTCCTTTCATGTAATGGAATTCCTCTAGTGAATCTCTTTTGCTTCCCAAAAACACAGTGCTCACAGAAATTTAGTTTGCAAATTCCTTTCCCATCAAGAAGTCCTCTTTTGCTCAATTCTACCGTGCCATTCTCACTCATATGCCCTAGGCGCAAATGCCAAAGTTTAGTAATATCATCCTCTGACAAAGAAGAGGAAGCGACAGCTACATCACCAGTAACAGTAGAACCCTGCAAAACATATAATTTGGCAGTTTTTCTTTGCTCTTTCATTACAACAAGGGAACCTTTGGAAATCTTTAGAACCCCACTTTTAGCTGTGTATCTGAACCCTTTTGAATCAAAAGTACTCAACAAAATTAAATTTCTCTTCAATTCTGGCACATGTTGCACGTCACTAAGTGTTTTGACAACTCTATCAAACATCTTAACTTTAATTGTTCCAACACCTATGATTTTACATGAAGCATTATTTCCCATCAAAATAACACCTTCATACATTGTTTTGTAAGTTGTAAACCAATCCCGATTGGGACTTAGGTGGAAGGTGCAACCTGAATCAATTATCCACTCCTCGCTCACTTTAGAATTGTTAACTGAAGTGGCTAGAAGTTCACCATCGCTGTAGTCTTCTACAACATCAACTTTACCGGAATTTTTTGGATGTTTTCCCTTTTATTTCGCAACCTCCTTTTTAATCTTGTTCTGTAGCTTAAAGCACTCAGATTTAATGTGCCCTTTCTTCTTGCAGAAGTTGCAAGTTTTACCTCTGTTTGAAGACTTTGATCTACCCTTAGATTTACCGCAAGGATTCCATTCATGTGTCCTTCCACGATTATCATCAGCATTCCAATCTTGTCTCCTACGAACAATGAGACCCTCTCCTTGAGAGTCTGGTTTAACCACAAGATTCTTCAACTTATCATACGAGGTCAAAAAATCATAAACCTTATCAATTTTGAGAGACTCGCGGCTATATAAAATCGTGTCTCTAAAGGTTGAATAAGACAAGGGCAACGAACGAAGTAGAATCAACCCTAGATCTTCCTTATCATACTGAACCTTCTTTAAACACTGTTAAGTGTTCGTGTACAGACACACCTTCCTCCAAACGATGAGCATAAAGACGTAGCTTCATATGCAACTTACTTGTTAGAGTTTTCGACATACATAATTGTTCTAGCCTCTTACATAATGCAGCGGTGGCCTTCTCTTTCATCACATCCTGCAAAATTTCGTTGGACAAATGCAGATGTAATTGTGTTAACGCCTTTCGATCCTTACACTTCTTCTCTTCATCTGTTAAAGTCGAAGGCAACTTATCTATCCCTAGCAGGGCATCCTCCAGATCCATCTACGTAAGAACTGCTTGCATCTTAATCTGCCACAACGCAAATCTGATGTTACGATCCAATAGCGGAATTTCATACTTCAAAGACACCATTACTGTAATCGAGATGAACAACCCGGAAGCTCTGATACCAATTTGTGAAAAATAAAATAAAGAAACACATAATTTTTTACGTGGAAACCCTTTCAGGTAAAAACTACGGGCAGAGGAAAAGAAAATTCACTATGTCGAATTCGAATGATTACAAGAGGAATAGACTATGTCTATTTATAAGCTTGTAAAGCCATATTCTAGTAAGACTGAAACACCTTATTCTAATCAATATCAAATATATGGTATTTAATAAGATTTAAAAACCTTATTCTAAAAAATAAAATAAAAGAAGTGTAATTCTATATGGATTCTTCTTTTATTTTATTTTACCGCTTTATTTTATTTAAATAAAGATTCGGTCACTTAATTCTAACAATTATAATTACAATATTAATTAAAAATAACATATAAATTATAAAGTAAAATTATAAATTTGATAAGATTGAAACTTTCAGATGAAAAATATAATAATATGATTGCCTTCAAAGTAATTTTCATTTTCATTAAGATCTCTCCAAACAATTCTAACTTATTAATCTCGATTTTTTAGTGATTGTTTTAGATGCTACTTGATTTCACCATAAATATTATAATTTTAAAAACTTCAATTTCATTTTATTTGATTTTCATATAAAATTTTAATAAATATTTATTTTATATAAATCTTATTCGTGTGTCATAACTACATTTTGAATGTTTTATAATTTGATATGAAGAAAAATAATTCATTTGGTTGACTGTTGTCTCTATCAATTTCATAATCAATTACTTTATTTTATTACCAATTAACTTCAATTGGTAAAATCTTATAAAATCTTAAGTTAATATATGATAAAATTATAATTTCTTCCTAGAAAATGTCAAAATTTCAATTTAATCCTTTTGAGAACTATCAAGATACAAACCAATACAAAATCACATTTTAACTCTAATAAAAATTTATAACTTAATTTTAAATTGATGTTTTTAGTTGTAGTGTAGGATGGTTTAAAGGGCTTTTAGAAGTTAATTGTTAGGTTAGATATAGAGAATGGGCAGCACACAAGAGGCCAAACAAAAAATTAAAATAGATACCAAATTTAACAAAAATCAAATAGAAATTCACAAGTCCAAAAAAAAAAAAATTAAAAAAATCTTATAATATAAAAAAAATGGATGGTCATGGTAGAAAAAAATCAGCCATCAACTGATTAGCCTTCAAGAGTCAAGTCTCAACTATCCATATTCAATAATAAATTCAAAAACAACAAAAAAAAAAACATTGGAACCCCAAAATTTTCTCAATACCCATTCAAAGCATCCATCTTTCCAAAACAAAACCTTTCCCCTTCTCCCTTCATCTCTAACCTGAGGTCTAAAGAACATATTTGCACTGCAGATTCAAGACTTGTTTGTAAGTTGTAACTTACAACAATATTTGCATTTTACGGCAAAAACAAGCAAAGCAAGAATCAAGATTCAAGACAAAAAATTTTAGGTACTTAGTACTTACTTGAAAATGGTAGCGCTGCCGTGTTGTGACTTGTGATTTTGTTTGCCGTTTGGTTTGGACTTTAGACTTTAGAGTCTAAATCGAAATATGAGAAATCAAAGCAAGCGTAGGATTTGTATGGTACAGTGGTAGCAGATGAAGAAAGATTAAGCAGAGGAGAAAGCGGTGACATTTTTGATTTATATAAAATACATTCAAATAGTGAACAAGGAAGCCAAACGAGATCACTACCAGTATCAAGATAAAGTGAAATAGTTGAAGAAGAAGGTGAACCAAGAGTAAACGAAAGTGTATAATCACTGCCAGGTGAAAGAGGGACTGACACTTGTTTGTGACGATAGTGAAGATGGTGGCGAAACCGAATTGCTGAATGAGTTGAGGTGGTTTTAAGCAAGTGGTGTGGAGTGGTGAATTGGGTTTTTGATAATGAATGAGTTAATGGAATTAAGACCATTTCTGAATCCTGACGTTGAAACCATAAGCCACCAAATGATAATTTCATATTTTCTATTGTTTTGATTGCTTTTTTTCTGTTTATTTGGACTTCTTTTTTACTTTTTTTGATTGAAAACTCTCTGATTTTACAGGTAGGGGAATATATTCCCTTTCGTGTTATTATATTATGTTGATTTTTGTTTAGAGGAGATGGATTTTTTTTAATTTTGCAGTAACAAAAAATAACAGGAATAGTGGCCCGTTATTGCCGTAATTGGCCGTTACCCGTTAAATTGTGGCCGCGATCAACCGCTATCAATGTGACTGTGCTTCACACCGCTATTTTCAACAATAGCGGTTTTGGACGGCGCCACTACCGCTGTATAACGGTCGTTATTCCGGTATCAGTCCGCTATTTAAATCCTTGGTTACAACTCTTCCCCTTTTAAGAAATTTTGTCCTCGAAATTTGTTACCTGAGAATAGATTCGAATATTGTAATCTGATTGATTTTTTAGTTTCCCAGGTAGCTTCATTTGAACCATGTCGATGCCACAAGACTTATACTAATGGTACTTATTTATTCTTCAATTCTTTAACCTCTCAAGCTAAAATTCTCACTGGTTCTTCTAAATACGTCATATTTGGCTGTAGCTTAATCTCACTATGAGGAATCACGTGCGAAGGATCTGAGTTGTACCATATCAGCATCGATACATGAAACATATAATGAATTTTCTCAAGTTTAGGAGGCAAAGCTAATCTATAAGCTACAGGGCTGATTCTTTCAACAATTTCATATGGTCTAATAAATCTCAGACTCAGTTTCCCCTTCCTACCGAACCGTAACATTTTCTTCCACGGAGAAACTTTTAAGAATACCCTATCACCAACAGCAAATTCTATATCTCTTTTTTTCAAATTTGCATACAATTTCTGACGATCAGAAGTAGCTTTCAAACTGTCCCGGATTATCCAAACTTTATCCTTAGTCTCTCAAATCAAGTCGACTCCTATAGTTTGGATTCACTCAATTCATACCAATACAATGTCGTCTTACATTTTCTAGTATAAAGAGCTTCAAACAGTGCCATTTTTATATTAAATTGATAGCTATTATTATATGCAAATTTAGCTAGTGGTAAATACCTTTCCCAGCTACCTCCAAACTCGAGTATACAACATCTCAACATATCTTCCAGAATCTGAATTACTCGTTCTGATTGTCCGTCAGTCTGAGGATGAAATGCTGTACTAAAATTTAACTTAGTACCTAGAGCCTCTTGCAGTTTACTCTAAAATCTCGATGTAAATCTCAGATTTCAATCTGAAATAATAGATGTTGGAACCCCGTGTAACCTTACAATCTCAGATACATATAGTTCCCCTAATTTCTCAAGTGTAAAGTCTGTTCTAACTAGAATAAAATGTGTCGATTTAGTCAATCTGTCAAAAATCACCCAGATAAAATCTTTCTTTCTCGGAGTTACTGATAAACCAGATACAAAATCCATCATGACATGTTCCCACTTCCATTCAGGAATCATAACAGGTTGTAGTAATCATGTAGATACCTGATGTTCTGCTTTCACTTGCTGACAAATCAAACATTTTGCTAACAAATCAAACATTTTGCTACAAATTCACAAATTTTCCATTTCATACCCATCCACCAATATATCCGTTTCAAACAATAATACATCTTCGTACTAGCCGAGTGAATAGAGTACGTACTACTGTGAGATTTAGAAAGAATATCATTCTTTAAATCCATATTATTCAGAACACAAATTCTATTGCGACAACATAACAGACCCTTATCATCAATGCTATACTTTGAACTTATATTATCTTGAACCATCTGTCATTTCAGCACCAATTTCGAATCATCATCTTGCAATTCTTGAATC
The DNA here is from genome assembly GCF_025698485.1 of Gossypium arboreum. Classification (NCBI taxonomy): domain Eukaryota; kingdom Viridiplantae; phylum Streptophyta; class Magnoliopsida; order Malvales; family Malvaceae; genus Gossypium; species Gossypium arboreum. The sequence goes on from NC_069081.1 coordinate 14,297,566, forward strand.
TGTTGAAAAAAAAGAGGTTTCATTCTCAACTTTGCTAATTCAGAACCATCTTTATTAAGAGTTAAATGAGTGTTCAACACTCGAAGTGCAAACAATGACGACTTCCAACTAAGTGCATCTGCAACCATATTAGCCTTTCCCGGGTGGTAGTCAATAACTAGATCATAAATTTTCAGTAATTCTAGCAGCCGTCTATGTCTCAAATTCAGCTCCTTCTAAGTCATCAAAGATTTCAAACTTTTGTGATCTGTAAATACGTAACATTTCTCAACGTATAAATAATGTCTTCAAATCTTCAAAGCGAATACAATTGTGGCCAACTCAAGATCATGTGTAGGATAATTTTTCTCGTACGACTTTAATTGTCAAAAAGTATAGGCCACTACCTTTCCTGACTGCATTAGTACACAACCTAAAACCATTTAAAGACGCATCACTATAGACAACATACTGTACGCCAGATTCTGGCTGAGTTAAAACTGGAGCTTCCGTTAACATCTTCTTCAACTGATCAAAACTTTGCTGACACTTATCGAACCAATCAAATTCAACATTTTCTGTAATAATTGGGTCAACGGCGAAGCAATAATCGAAATTTTTTGACAAAATGTTGGTAGTAACTTGTTAGACCCAGAAAGCTTCTTACTTCTAAAACATTTTTCAGTGTTTTCCAATTTACCATAGCAAAAAATTTAATCAGATCAACTCAAATCCCATCAGTTGATACTATGTGACCCAAAAATCCAACCTCATGAAGCTAGAATTCACATTTGCTAAATTTTGCATACAATTGCTTATCTCTCAAAGTCTGTAGGATGATCCTTAAATGCTGTGCATGCTCAATATTTTTCTTGGAATAGATTAGTATATCATCGATAAACACAACCACAAATCTATCCAAATAAGGTTGAAAATTTTGATTCATTAAATCCATGAAAGCAGCAGGAGTATTACTCAAACAAAATGGCATTACCAAAAACTCATAATGACCGTATCGAGTTCTGAAAGCAGTCTTTGGCACATCACACTCTTTAACTTTTCAACTGATAATATCCGAATCTAAGGTCTATTTTCGAAAACACTGTGACACCTTTCAGTTGATCAAACAAATCATCGATACATGGAAAATGGTATTTATTTTTAATTGTGACCTTATTCAACTGTCTTTAGTTTATGCACAGTCTCAAAGAGTAGTCTTTCTTTTTCACAAATAAAACATGTACAACCTAAGGAGACATGTTATGTCTAATAAACCCTCGGTCTAATAACTCTTGTAACTGTGCCTTTAATTCTTTTAATTCAGTTGGTGCCATAAGGTATGGTGTTACTGATATCTTAGCAGTTTCAGGAAACACATCAATTACAAACTCAACTTCACGATTAGATGGTAAACGTAACAATTCTTCAGGAAATACATCAGCAAATCCACTAACAATCAGTAATTGATCTAGCTTCGATTCTAAATCCTGGGTATCAAGAATGTAGGCTAGAAATGCCTCATTACCTTTTCACATCAATCTCTGAGGAAAAAAAACTGAAATGATTCTAATAATATTTTTCGAATTCTTAGACTCAACTGAAATTATCTCTCCTGTTTGACATTTCAAATCAATCCATTTCTGTTTGTAATTTACCACAACATCATGCAAAAATAACCAATCCATTCCCAGAATAACATCAAATTCCTGAAAGGGTAGTAACATCAAATCAGCAGGGAATTCATAGCCTTTCACTTTCAGTGGACAATTATGACACACTAAATTAACTATCACATTTTGACCTAATGGATTAGTAACTTGAATATCACAATCAGTAGATTCAACACAAAACTTTTTTTCCACTACTAATGGAGTGCAAATATAAGAATGAGTGGACCCAAGGTTAATCAATTCATACATAGTAACATCAAAGAGATAGAATGTACCAGCAATCACATTTGGAGCAGTGGCTTCCTCTCTAGCTCGAATGGTATAAGTACGTATAGGTGCTCTAGCCTCTGATCGAGTAGCAGTATCTTTCATTCCTGAACGAGTAGTCTCGGTAGCATTATTTTGACCCGAATGCCTACTTCTTTGAGAAGTAGCCAATTATTTTTCTTTCTGCTCTTCCTCTTCTTTTTGCAATTGAGGACAATTTCGGATAAAATGATCAGTTGCTCCACATTTGTAACAAGTGCCTACTTTACTTCTACACTCGCCAAGGTGGTATTTTCCACAGTATCTGCATTTGGGCTTAAAAGTATTTTGAACATTACCCACACTAATAGTGGGTCTAGTAGATACCCCAAAATCTTGTTGAATCGTCTTATTTTTATTTGAATGTTCAGGCATTGAGGTGGCTTGACTGAAATCATCTTTGGACTTTTTCACTAGTAATATTGAAAATGATTTAGAAGAAGCTCTTTTGTAAGATTCTCGATTTCATCTATCTTGTTGCATTTTTCTATTGTACACCTCTTCCATCTTCTGTGCACGATCTGAAAAAACAAAAAATTCTCGTATTTCATTACCTCCAATCATCATTCGGATTTCATCATTCAACCCTTCTTCAAACTGAATGCACATTTCTTCTTTGGTAGGCATAATTTCTTGAGCATATTCACTGAGGTATACAAATTCTCTCTCATCCTCAGTTACTAATCTATTTCCTTAACGCAACTCAAGAAACTCTATATTTTTCTTATCTAAATACCTTTTTCCGACATATTTCTTCTTAAATTCAATCTAGAAGAATTCCTAAAAAAATTTCTCCTTTGGCATTACAACCACTATTGTCGACCATCAATTATATGCTTCCTCTTTCAGTAATGAAATAGTACATCTCAAATAATCATCAGAAGAATAAGCCATTTCTTCAAAAACTCTTATTGTATTTTGAAGTCAATATTCAACTTTAACTAGATCATCTTCTGACCTAACCTGAAATTCTTCAGCCTCACACTTTCTGATTTTTTCAATCGGAGTACGTTTACTAGATTCATTCACTAGAGGAGGTGTAGGTGCAACCGGAGGCACTACAGGTGGTACAGTAGAGGGTGGAGGTTGCTGAGTAGGATTTCTTCCTTGTATGAACTCACTAAACCACTGGTTCATATATCTAAAGAATGTTTTTAAGTTCTTGTTCTTAAGCCTGAGGAATCGGGATATTACTACTAGTCCTATGTTTAGAAGTCTGTGCTCTACTATTAACCTCATCATTATCATCACGTTCAGATCCTTCTTACATCTTTACAATCTATAAGAAAATAAAGGTTAGATCGGATCATACACATCACACTATCACAGATTTATATGGCATGTATTTCTAGACATTCGACATGCTACGTTTAGTCTGAGAATTGACTAAACCGTAGCTCTGATACCACTAAATGTAACACCTCTAACCCTTATACGTCGTCGAAACAGGGTTACGGAGTATTACTAGACGTTTTAGATCAAATATGAACATTTCATATCATTTAACATACATACCGAAAAATAATCATAAATCACTCATATTGTCCATTGCTTAGCCCTCGAGGCCTAAAAATACATATTAGAAACAAATCAAGACTAAACCAAAAACTTAAAGAATTTTTCACAAAATTTCAAAAATTTTCCTATGTGCAGGGGACACACGCCTGTGTCCTAGGCTGTGTGAAAATACCTGAGCATTCTGTTTCTAAATTTTAATGATATAGGGGACACACACCCGTGTACTAGGCTGTGTGACACACACGGCTGAGACACACGCCTATGTCTCTGCTCGTGTAAACGAAAGCAGGTCATTTCAAGGCCACATTTCTCACCCATTTTGATATCAACCTAAACACAACATTTTAACACATCAATATATCCCAACAAACAATCAAAACAAGTTAAAATCATGTTTTAAACATAACATAACATCATTCATATGTACCCAAATTCCTAAACTTACCTATTTAATCCATCTAACTAGTCTACTACAGTTAACCACAAATTGACTACTATAAACCTATATCATTCACATCAACATCACTAATATGTCTCATTTTCAACCCAACATATATATATAAGAAAAATTATAATTATTAATATTTACACAAGACAAACTTTGATTAAATCCATAAAAACATTATACATGCCATATAAGCCATATTGAAGGTTTCAAAAACTACTTGAATAAATTGGATAGTATGACTTGATGTGTTGATCTGATCTTCCAACCTCTTGAAAATCTACAAAGACATTAAGCATGTGACAGCCCTAATTTGACTCTAGTCGAGAAGTGGTTTCGGGACCACAAAATCGAGTTACAAGAATAATTAAATGTTATATTTTATGCCTACTATAAGTGAAAGTGTGTGTGTGAAAATTTCATGTTTTGATTTTGTCTTTTAAATGTGAAATTAATTAGAAAGGACTTATGTGTGAAACTTTGGAAATGTGATAGGTTAAATGGTAGTGGGAAAATAATGCATGGTGGAAAAAAATGTAGACTTGCATGTCAAATTCCCCACTTTAGAGGAAGTGGCCGGCCATGATGGTATGGGATACAAAATATATGCATTTTGTATTAATATTATAATGACTACATGGTTTTATAATAGGAAATAAGTATTAGAAAAAAAAAGAAGGCCATACATCCTTGCCTTGTTCATGTGAATGTTCGAGAAAGAATGGAGAAAAAATGCTTTGAGGATTTCGGCAATGGAGCAAGCTCAAAATCTAAGGTAGAACAAAAGGGCTCTTTGAGATTTGGCCTTGGTGATTCTAATTGGAGGTATGTTTAATTTTATTTCTTGATAATTTATGTGAAATTGAGTTAATTGCTAAGCTCCTTTCATAGCCCATGACTCAATTTTTGTTATTGGTTTGAAGTGATACATTCGACTATGCTTTGATGTGCTTGGATTGTTGTTCATTGAGTAAGTGATTGAGGAATGGTTTGAAGAATTTGAATGCTAAACTAGTTGATTTGTTTATAATGTCCGATTATGATCATTTATAGAGATGTGAATGAATTGTTGTTATGTGAATAAATATTTGTTTGATGATATATATATGTATTCGGCAATGGGATAAAATGTGTATTAAGGTAAGTTTCATGGTGATTATGCTTGTGATGTTGGGTTAATATTCGACATTGAGTAATGTGGGGTAAGGTGATTAATCGGCTATGAAATTAGCTAAATTGAATAGGTATGTTTAATGATATGCTTAGTGTAATGTATAATCTTGTAGCTCGGTTTATTATTGAGATAAAGGTTAGATGTATGATTGGATTTTGGTATGTGTAAAATTGGTTAATCAAAGATTTAATGTGACGAAATGTTAATGAATAACATAATTGGTTTGCACCTTAAATAGTTGGAATAAAGCTTGCCGATTATGATTAAATGTTTAAATTGTAATGGTCATATATAGGTATATATATATATATATATATATATATATATGCCTTATGTATGTACCATGTACACATAAGGACATTCGGCAATATGATTAAATTCATGTATAAGGAAGCATGATAAATTAAGTGACTCCTTGCTTGTGAATGTGAATTAGATATAAATTAAATAAGCATGAAATCGAGTCATGGCATGTTTTATTAAATATGATACATATTGAAATCTATTGTTTTAGATATAGATTAAATGATATGTGATTGCCAAATGTGATTGTTAAGTGAATAATATTAGTTAAGTACTTAAGCAAATCTATTGTTTTACTTAAGCTTAAGAGCAAAGAGGATCAAAGTCGGATAGGGAAAAGAGAAGGTAAGCGAATAGCCGTGGATATCTAGTCGTCGACCACTTCCGAGGTAAGTTTTAAGTGATTAAACGTTGAGTAAATTCAATCATAATAGGACATAATGAGTTGATTTAATAAGATATGATGTGGCCATGATATGTCTTAAACTCAAATGGTAAGTTCATAAGTGTTAGGACTTGAAATTTAAGAGCAAATTGTAATAATTTGCTTAGGATAAGATAGTAACGTGATTTTAGAAAATCACTATAAATTGTTGGTGTGGAATTATAGGCTGAATAAAATATGTAATCAAAGATTAATTAGTCTAGTTTCTTATAAAAGAGACCGTGTAAGCAAAGAAATTTCCTATAAAGAGATATTTAAAGTTGTGTGAGATAGTGTCGAATGACTCAAATCCCTGTTCTTTTTAGAAAATCATTATAATTTGTAAAAAATGGTTATAAGATAAAATTTATATGCTTAGACTCCTTAATGAGTATAGTTTCAAATGAAATCAAATATAACATATTTTGAATTCTGTACAATGAGAAATTTGATTCGTAGTGAAGAGTGGTCAGATTAGTCAAATAGTGAAACAGGGGAAACTTTAAGAAAAATCTGGTATTGATTGGCCAAACCTAAAATTCTAAAAATTTTATGGATGGAAGATATATGAGTCTATATTTAGGGAAAATTAACGGCAATTGATTTTTAGTTTTGTAGCTCCAGTTATAAATAATTTAGTGACTATTGCTCAGGAAAATAGCTTGTAGTGAATATGTGAATTTGTTGTAAACATTGATGAAACTATTTGAGTTGCTTATAAGCTATTGCTGAAATTGATGTACAAGATAAATATATATATGTGTGGTAAAGCCGAATGGCTAGTGTGAAATATGTATGAGATATGTATATGTGGTAAAGCCGAATGGCTAATGTGAAATATGTATGAGATATGTATATGTGGTAAAGCCGAATGGCTAATGTGAAATATATATATGAGATATGTATATGTGGTAAAGCCGAATGGCTAGTGTGAAATATGTATGAGATATGTACATGTGGTAAAGCCGAATGGCTAATGTGAAATATATATATGAGATATGTATATGTGGTAAAGCCGAATGGCTAGTGTGAAATATGTATGAGATATGTATATGTGGTAAAGCCGAATGGCTAGTGTGAAATATGTATGAGATATGTATATGTGGTAAAGCCGAATGGCTAATGTGAAATATGTATGAGATATGTATATGTGGTAAAGCCGAATGGCTAATGTGAAATATATATATGAGATATGTATATGTGGTAAAGCCGAATGGCTAGTGTGAAATATGTATGAGATATGTATATGCGGTAAAGCCGAATGGCTAGTGTGAAATATGTAGGAGATGTGTGTATATTGTGGCCGAATGACCAAATGTGAAAGGTGTGTATTATTAGATATTTGATGAGGCAAATGAATTACAAATATGACAGTTGATGTGAATGTTGTAACATGTGATTAAATGTACATGAAACTTGAAATATATTAGGGTAAGACCCGATGACTACGTGTGGAGATTATGTCCGGGTAAGACCCGATGACTACGTGTGGAGATTTTGTCCGGGTGAGACCCGATAACTACGTGTGGGGACTATTCGAGCTAAAGGTTTCGCTGAAGATTCGAGTAAAGCATAAGATTATACGACTTCACAGTAACAAATTGGTAATACGTTCAATGCGTTAAGTTGGTCAGGTATGTATTTTGAGATTATATTTAAGCTTGATTTGGACTAAATCACAAGGTCGTTATGTGATGCATATGTGAGTAAAGCAATAAGACTGTTCTATGATTATTGTGCGTTTGGTCAATGTGGAAAGTTAGGTGAAAATATGTAATGTACCTATGTTTATAAGAGATCACTATCAAGTGAGAATTTATCTGCCTATTATATATGATGAGATGTGCATATTCGGTAAAGGGATGGTATGCCCGAAGGAAGAGTGAAATAAAAATACGAACAACTATGTTATAATTTGATTGTTATCTGTTGACCTTGCTTAAAACTTACTAAGCATTGTAATGCTTACTCCGTTTACTTTGTTTCCTCTGTTTTATAAATCTCATTTAGAAGCTACAGGCTCGGGGATCGTCAGCAACTAGTCACACTATCACTATCCATTGTTTGGTACTGCTATGTTTTGGATTATCTTATGGCATGTATAGAATAGACTAGTAGTGGGAGGATATTTTGGTTAATGTATATAAGCTATGCGAATATGACATCTTTTGAATGTTTACTTTTATAAGTTTTTTTTTTAAAATATTATCCCTGGTTGTGTCTAGCAATTATCCAATTGAATGATCTTTACTTCAAGAAAATGTTCAAAATTTTACTGATCTGGCATGAGTTACAAGTCTGGTAATGCCCCTTACCTATTCCGACGACGGTTACGGGATAGGGGTGTTAAAAAGCAACTTGAGTAAGCTTAATGAAGCGTAGTAAGTTCGATGGGTTAAACATAAATCTTACCGAACCTACAATAACACATCAATTAAATAAATTCATTCAATGTAAAATCCCTGCCAATCACAACTTCAATCGATGAATACACTTATTTCAGATCAATACCAATAACAAACAATGTGTTTTTCAATTTCAATTACATATTCACTTAGCAAGTTTTCCCAAATCGGTGAACGAGTTATGGATAAGAATACATCATTTTCAAAAGCCCGAAGGCTGAAAAGAAGCTCATGAGAGCTAAAAAGAAACCCATAAGGGTTGAACGGATGCTCTTAAGAGTTGAACAAAAACTCATAAGGGTTAAACAGAAGCTCAAAAGAGCTGAATGAAAACTTATATGAGGTAAACAAAAGCTCATGAAAGCTAAACGAAAAGTAAACATGAAAGCTCGTAAAAAATCCTGAACCTCATTTTTCTTGGGTAATTTGACACATTTTCCTCCAACACCGTCAATTCACTGAGTGCTGAATGTACTCAAATCCCGCGTTCCAATCGTTTCGAACATTCAATTTAAATTCATAACTTTAACAAAATTTTACTTTCAACAATAGATATGAATAAATACATAATACCATTCATCAATTCAATATATATATATATATATATATATTTATTTATTTATTAAAATTTAACCGTACAAACTTACCTGGACTGAATTGTAATATTTGCAAAAGTTTAAGGACTATTCCGCTAATTTTCCTTTTTCACGAGTATTTACAGGTTCTTAATCTAAAATATAAAATTACTCATACATTAGCATATATTTCAGTTTCAATTCATTTCATAATTAATACCCTTCAATTTATCAAATTTACACAATTACCTAAATTTTACAACTTTTGCAATTTAATCCCTTAACTAGTTAATCTATCAAATGAACTAGGTTTTCTCAATTAATAATTTATTTAAATATTATAGGTTATCATACAATCCTTGATAAAATAAAAATTTAATACCTAACCCTAATACTTTAACTTTTTACAATTTAGTCCTAAAATCAACATTTAACAAAATCACTTTATACAATCATCATATAACATAATTAAAGCTCTAAATCCATGTTTATTAATTTAAAAATCCTATATTCATCAATGGTAACTTCCAAAATTTTCAATAAAATAAAAACTAATGAAATAGTTAGTTGGACCTAATTGTAAAAGTCTCAAAAACATACAAAATTCAAGAAAAGGGCAAGAATTAAACTTACATGAAGCTAAAATATAAAAACTAGCTTCAAGAGCTCTTCAACGGTGTTTTTGGACAAAAAATTGATGATGAAAATTTCTAGGAACTTTTAGGTTTTTCAATTTAATATTTTAATTTCATTTATTTCTAATTTTGCCCTTTAATCACATCATTTTATCATTTTTTTATGCTTATGCCACCTCAGCCATCTCCTATAGGCTAATTTACTCCTTAAGTCCTCCCTATTTACCATTTAAGCCATTTAATCACTATTTCTTTTAATTAGCAAGCTTTGCACCTTTTTCAATTTAGTCCTTTTTAATTAATTAACTATCAAAACGTTAAAATTTTCTAACGAAACTTTAATAGTACCTTAATGACTCTCCATAAATATTTATAAAAATATTTATGGCTTAGTTTATAGAATCGAGGTCTCGATACCTCATTTTTAACCTAATAAATTCTTATAAAACACAAATTACTAATTCAAAAATCTTTCTAAGACCACATTTGACTCGTAAATACTAAATAATAAAATTTACGAGCTTACTCATCCAATTTGGTAGTCTTGAAGCACTGTTTCTGACACCACAGAAAATTAGGCTATTATAAGTAAATTATTATTTTATTATTTATTTAAATTTATGTGATTATATTAAGTTCGTATTAAAATTTCGTTAAGAAATTTTGATATTTAAGTCGTTAATTAAGAAAAGAAGACTAAATCGTAAAAGCTGTAAAGGTTAGGTTCTATTAATTAAAAGATCTAAAAGACTATGGAAAGGAAATTTAATGGACTTAAATGGTAATTATATTATTCTTAAGGTTAATGGAAAAATATGGACATGATTTAGTTTATTTTTAAAGTTAATAACTAAGGTTAAATTGGTAATTTGATAAATAAACTTAATTTAAAATAAGGAAAGGTTGGTATCATTTTTCCCAAGTGTTTTCACCACCAAAATTTGAAGAAAAGAGTAGTCATTTTAGGGTTTTAATTTTTTACTAGCTTAAATACTTGCATGGTATGTGATTTCAACCTCGCTTTTAATGATTTTTATGTTTTTGAGATCGTTTTAACTTAATCTAGGTAACCCGGTGATTTAATTTGCAAAAAAATTAAAATTTTAGGGTTATTCCATGAATGTTTTTGGTTATGTTTTGATGTTAGTTGATGAATTATGAATCTTTGTTGAAAAATAAACAAGTTTTGTTAAGTGATTTTTTTATGAATTTTAGAAATAGGGATTAAATTGTTAAAGGTATAAATTCTAGGGTTTTATTGTGAAATGATTGTAAATATGAGTTGTTTTAAGGTCTATTGCATCTTTGATTTACATGGATTTAGATTAGAATGGTTAGATTTGAAGTTATAAGCTTAAGGACTAAATTGTGAAAAGTTAAAATGTTAGGGACAAATTGGTACTTTTTGCATAAATATGAAATGTGGATTAAAGTGAATACTTGAAGTATTAAATTGATTGAAATTACCTATTTAGATCAAGATAAACCACAAACGGATCTAAATTAAGGAAAAGTTAAAGCATTGAACTAATTCGACTTTACTTCTACGCTCTGATTGTTGAGGTAAGTTCGTATGAACTATAATCACTTTAATGTTGTTTAAATTGAATGTTTATTATGTTATTTTGATGTAATTGAAACATTATACAAATGTATCAATGTTATGATGAATTGACAGATACCGAGTCCCGATTGAACCTTAAGAATTCTTAGGATACAAATGACATGTTATTAGGGATTCCATGTTTCAGGTGTTGGTCTTGAATGTTTTACAGATAGCTAAGGTCCTGCATTTATTATGGGTTCTCCACAACTCATGTAAGCAGCATCGTGTAGCTTATATTCTAACCCACAACTCGTGTGAGCAGGCCCATTTCACAGCTCGTGTGAGCAATGATGTAAAGGAAAGGTTATGGTTATTTGTAAATGCACACTTTGTGTGAGCTTTCCCTAGTATCCGATGTAATTCTAGATGGTTCAATGAGTATGAAAAGGAATTGAAATGGTAAGTGTTCAAATAGAGTGTATCATGAATGTATGAAAAGGATTTATGAACTAAATAATGCGATTACATGTGTAAATTTACTTGTTTATGGATGAATTCATTTGAACCATGTACAAGATTACTAACTTGTGAATTTGGTGATGTTGTATAGGCTTATGCCAAGCTTATGATTTTAGTTGATATTAAACTTATGTTATATACATTATGCAAATGAAATGGTAAGTTGTGTTTAAGTTTATACGAGCTTACTAAGCACTTATTGCTTACATAGTTGTTTTCCTTATTTTATAGATTATCGGAAGCTCGATTTGGCTGGAAGCTCATCAGAGACCTATCACACTATCCAGAAGTCTTTTCGATAGTTTTTCAACATTTCGGCCAAGGTTTATAATAGCATGTATAGGATGATTTGTAATGGTATTTTGTTGATTGTATTGTTGGTGCTTTGGCATGTATAAGTTTTGAAAGTTATGTTGTTTTGGTACCACTTGATGCCTTGTCAAATTGTGTCATTTTGGTTCCCTTACTATACATGTTTATAAGGCTCTTTTATGGTATGGTTTGATAATGGTCAGTTTGAGGTATGTTTTGGTGAGTAATTGAACTAGAATATGATGCTTGAAATAAGGTAATGTTGACTTGTACTGGCATGTTATGTTTTGGTATGGTTGTGTTGCCTTTGAATGGCATATTAGTTAGGTAAATCAGGATGGTTGAAATGATATGTTTATACAAGTTTGAATGATGCTTTAATGCCTTGAAAGTGTGCACAAATGGATTGAATGTCTAGGTTTGAATTGGTTAGGAAATGGATTGATTTTAGGTAAATTTTGGGCTCACACGTCTTGGAACACGGGAGCGTGACACAACTGTGTGAGGAACATGGCATGGCGACATGACCGTGTGTCATCTGAAGATTTCTTAGGTTCCAAGTCAGTGAGTTACATGGCTTGGCACATGGGCGTGTGAGGCAACTCAAAGAGTTACACGGCCCAGCACACAGGCTTGTGACACGGCCATGTGACCCTACTTAGAGAGTTATACGGGTAAGGTCACGAGCTGGGATACGGCCGTGTGTCCCTTGGTTGAAAGTTACACTACCTGGGGTTATGTCACATGGCCTGGCCACACGACCGTGTGACCCATGTTTTGTAATTTTTGCATCTTTTCCCTAAACTTTCCAAATTGTTTTAAATTGGTCCCGAATTGCTTCTAAGCTATTTTTAGGGCCTTGAAGGCTCGAGATAGGGATGATATATATATATGTGATTGAATGGTTTATGATATATTTAAAGTTATTAAATGTTATGATATTTAAATAATTTTGATTGTACAGTAACGCCTCGTAACCCTAATCTAGCGACGGAGATGGGTTAGGGGTGTTACAGTTAATAAGACATATGGTCGTGTGGATAGGTCATATGGGTAATACGACCATGTGGTAGCCCATGTCCCCAGCCGTGTGAACCTAAATGTACCTTAAAACTCAAGTTTACCAATTTGTGATTTCTTGGACACTAAAAAACCAATTCATTAACCATTTAACCTATTCGAAACATAATTAAACATGCCCAAAACATGCCAAAACAACCATCTTAAGTGCCTAACCAATGTGCCCTCACTATCATCACATTTTAAACATCCAACAAAAACCAACAATTCATTCATCCATTATCTAACCAATATGTCAGTCATAGACACCTCAAACAAAGTTCAATCATTCAAATAAGTAGGATAACTAAACCCATCACTCAAATCAATTACTCACATTCAACATCAACCAAATGAAAAAATATATATACTTTTTTTCTAATACTAACTCAAACATATCAATAATATAATACCAAAGTGAACAGTTCATTAGAACAATCACCAAATGAAAACATTAACATGAAAAACTTCAAACATTTATATACAACTGTGTTTCTAAGTAACATATCATCCATAACTTATAGAACTACATTCACTAGAATTCACTAAAAATAAAATATCATTATTTCAAAATTGGCATCCTAGGTACATGCCAAGACTCAAAAAGAAAATACATCACCAACATTGAGTATGAGATTTGTCGTGGATGCTGAGTTGTAGAACAACGATAAATATCTAATCTGTATGTAAGGAAACAATCTTATATTAAGATGCAACGCCCCTTACTAGTACCCGAGACCGGGACAAAGTATGAGGCGTTACCAGGCATGTACTCAAACATTTTCTGGAAATACGGGTTATAAAAAATTTCTTTCCAATTTGAAACCAATCTAATAATATCTTGGTATCTTTATTATGGGCCTACGAGCTCAAAACATACATTGAAAATGGTCCGGGACTAACTGAGGACCTAATAAAATTTTAAGAAAAATTCTAAGTGAATGTCTCACACACCCGTGTGGAGACATTGCACACGCCCATGTGCTTTGGGACATGCCCGTGTCCCCTACCCGTGTGGAATTTATTGAATTTATTTCTCATATCGAACCTATAGGGGTTTTTACACGGCCAATCACACACCTGTGTCCCTACCCGTGTCCTTCACACGGCCTAGACATGCCCGTGTGGTCGCCCGTGTCCAAAAACTTGAGCACTTTGTTTATGACGTCAGCATGCATTTAGGGGCACACGGCCAAGACACACGCCCGTGTGCTAGGCCGTGCCCTCCTCACGGTTGAGACACACGGCCGTGTCTCTACCGGTGTTTTTACTACCATGCATTCTGACTTAAAATTCTTAGGTGTAGGGGACACATGACCCTACCACACGCCCATGGGGTGATCCATGTGTCACACACGGCCTAGACACACGCCTGTGTGTCCACCCGTGTGGAACGTGTTAAGCTATTTTCCAAGCCTTTGGTCACCATCTGACATGTATTCTCACTTATAGGTTTCCATAACACATAACCAGACCTAATTATACACTCAAATGACCTCGATAAACCTCATTGCATGTAAACCTCATTTCATCAGTTTTACACATGCTAGGTTTCCCTTGCATCAAGGATTCCTATGCCTTATGACACATTCAAGATTGGATCAATATTATAACTCATTGCCAATCATGGCCTAGCCATCCCATGTGATTTGGTCACGCTACATGTGTATCTACTTGTGATACGCCAAGTTCAATCATCACACTAACATTTGAACACAAACATGTACAACTTTGTAGGTCATACCTTATAACAAAATGAGCCAATTCACATGGCCATATGCATGATAAACAAAAGCCTTATACATGCCATTGAACAAAATAAGAGTATCTGTATACCAAAGTTAGACAAAATGATAGTGTGTTGATTCTCCAACCGTCTTCCAATCTTTGTGAGTCCAAGAGCTCTGTAAGACAGGGAAAAGAGAGGGGTAAGCATTTACATGCTTAGTAAGCCCAAATAACTGGAAAGTAAACTTACCGATTTACTTAGCATGCTGCCATATTAAGCAAATAAACCAACAAGCATGGAATGGTTTTCCTATCACATGCACTCCATCAACAAGTTAGTCACATAACAATGCACCATGTAACTTGTCTAAAATGAGCTCATCATTCAATGTTTTTATTTTTGTATCACATATTAATCCCATTGAGTCTCTCAAAAAATCTCGATGGATTATCCATTTACCAACAAGTCATAAGAGCGATCATCTCATGTATGCACTCCCGCGAACCTCACATTTTACGGTGAGATTACCCGTCTAGGCTAAATCCCCTGTAATGTAAACTCATAGGGTGATGTCGGGATTGCCAGTCTAGGCTAAATCCCTTATAGCGACAAACACCCTTAATGAGTTCGGATCTGAATTAACAGTCCAGGCTAAATTCAGTCCCTAATCTAATTACCCGTCCGGGCTAAATCCACAATGCACACATATTCTTCGGGAGGCTTGATCACTCAAGAAACACCCGTCCGGGCTAGATCCTTTCTATATTTGAGATCAACGGATTACCTGTTTTGGCTAAATCCTTTTTCTGCAACACATGCAGGATCTCAAGTCACATGTAAATCATGGTTTATCCATCGAACTTCCTTTTAACCTCAACTGGGGCATTTATCATCATATCATTATTATTGACATATTTTATGGATTTTCATGCCATCATTATAACTAAATATCATGAATTCATAACACATATAATTAGGCATATTAATAGTTTACTTAAATTTATTCGAACTTACCTGGTATCCGTTTCGGTTTTGCGTCTCAGTTATTCCGAAACATTTCGTTTTCCTCGATCGACCTCTGAAATTTGTTCCTCGGGGTCTATAACAATAAAAATGAATCATAAATACCTCACATTATTCTTTTGGAGCCTAAACTTCACCCCAGACAAAATGACCGTTTTGACCCTAACCTTTCACATTTTTACGATTTAGTCCCTAAGCTCGTATAATAAAATGCATGCAATTTCTACCTTACCCAAACCTAGCCGAATGTTCTTTCCTCTTATGGCAACCCAAATTTCTCCATTTTTTCACATTTTTACCACATATTTTACTACTTTTGCAAAAAAGTCCTTTTAGGGGTTTTTCATAAAAATCACCTAGAAAAAGATGTTTAACACACATCCAACTTTCATATTCCTCCATAAAACATCAAAGAATAAACATGTCACACATGGGTCACTTTAAAAACATGAACCCTAACTCAAAATATGGGTAGAAATGGAGAGAGTAAGCTACCGGGATTTCAAAAATACGAAGAACATTAAAAACGGGGTTTGGGAGCACTTACTATTGAGCTTGAAAATGATAAAAACCCTAGATATGGAGGGCTTGAGAAATTCGACTGGACGAGGGAGAAGAATGGCTGATTGTTGCCTTCTTTTCCCATTTTATTTCATTAGTTAGCCAAATGACCAAAATGCCCTTAAGCCCTTTCTTTAAAATTTTATCCATACATGCCCATTTTTGTCCAAAAACTTAGAAATTGGGAAAATTTCTCCTTAAGACCTTCTAATTAATAATCTAAAGCAATTTCATACAAATTACTTCTAGAATCCAAGTTTTTCAATTTATTCAATTTGGTCATTATTTTCCAATTGGACACCTTACTCATAGAATTTCCTTATGAAACTTTAACACATGCATATTTTCATATTCTAGACCTCATCATAATCATAAAATAAATGTTTCAATGTTAGATTTGTGGTCCCGAAACCACTGTTCTGACTAGGCCCTATTGATGTTACATAAACAATCTCATCATCTCAAGAACCTCAAATAAATTTGATGATCCATATTTTCATAATCCATAGCATATATAGTTATATTTATAGAATTTACCACTCAATTCAACTACGTATTTCATACATCTTCCATAATAGCTTCCATACACCAACCTTCTACTTTTACCTTGTCGATTTAAGTCGTTCAATGAATGACACCCCATGCCTTAATAGTTAAACTGTAACTGACTTTGTGCCCAGTGCTAGTCGAATGAACCGATATATATAAATAATGTGCCCAGCACTAGTCAAATAAACTGACAGAAGTTACGCTCAGCACTAGTCGGATAACCATCGATAATTATGCCCAGAACTAGTCGAATGAATCAACAACAATTATACCATTGCAAATCCATATTATCATATACATAATTTAATATCACTTTTCATAATTTCATATCACATTCACCTAAATTAACTACTAAACATTCATTGATTAATTCCATAATTTCCTTTTTCGTACTGATAATTATATATTTTTAACATCATTCATTCAATAGAATTTATCTAATTACACCAATGAGAACATAACTCAATTGTAATTAACAGTTATTGTAACAGCCCGATTTAGGGTCTAGTCAAAATAGTGATCTCGAGACCATAAATTTGAAGTTAGAGAGATTATTTTATTATTAAAATAGAGTCATAGCATGTTTATAATAGTGCAAGAAAAATTTGGTGAGCTAATTTTAACGTTTGTAAACCCAATTGCGAAAAAGGACTAAATCGCATAAAATGAAAAAGTTCTAAATTGATAGCTAGAGGTGTCAGATAGCTATAAAATAAAAATTGGGGGTCTTAAAAGGGAAATTATACCCTATTATGATAGCATAGCTGGCCATGAGAAAAAGATGAGACAATATTCAAGGTTAGGTGGAATTGGGTGGCTTATTTGACTAAAAAGGAAATAAAATAAAGAAAGATGATATCATCCCTTTTCCATCTTCTTTCTCAACTGATTTTCAGCCTTTTTTGAAGGTTTTGAACTTCAAAATTTTCATCAAATTATCATCCCTAGAAGTAAGTGATTTCTATGTCCTTTTGTATTTTTGAGACCCTTGAAGCATGAGCTTTCAAATGAAAGGTATATATTTCAAAATGGTTGAAGATCTAGGGTTATTACATGAGATAATTTAGGGTGTTTTCTAAAATTTTATGGAAGAATATGAGTCTTAGTTGTGTAATAGACAACATCTGTGAAAGATGTTACCATAAAAACACCAAAAGGGACTATTTTGTACAAGTTGTAAAATAAGTGATAAATGTGTGAAATAGAGAGAATTTTGGGTTGATATAAGAGTAAAAATAGTTCATATAAACTTAAGATGCGAAGAAATTCGATAAAAATCAAGTTTGAAGCATAGGGATAAAATGGTCATTTTGCCAAAGTCTAGGGGCAAAATGGTCATTTTACTGAAGATGTGAATTTTTAATTGCTTAGTTTTATTTAGTGATTAAATGAGTGCATTTTTATATTTTAGATCAAGAATTTCCAAATCCAAACCTAGACCGGGGAAAAGCCAAGTAAATCGACTAAACTGACTAGTCGTGTACGTTTTGTAATCCGAGGTAAGTTGTATGTAAATAGTACAATTACATTGTATTATATGTTCTTGAATTGTTATAGCATGAATTGCTTGAATGGGTAATTGAGAATGTTTAATGATATTCGAGATGATAGAATTCCCGTTAGAACCTTAGGAAGTACATCGGATATTCATGCCATGACATTTGGGGTCATTTGTGTGTGGGCTAGTGTAAGACATGTCTGGGACATGTATCAGCCACATTATGGGAGCCAGTGTAAGACCGTGTCTGGGACATGGCATCGGCATTGAGACGAGAGGTAGGGTAAGATATGTCTGGGACATGCATCGGCCTTGAGACGTAAGCCAGTGTAAGACATGTCTAGGACATGCGTCGGCTATGAGATGATAGTCAGTGTAAGACCATGTCTGGGACATGGCATCGACTTGAGATATGAGCAGTGTAAGACAATGTCTGGGATATGACATCGGCACCATACCCACGTTTGAGGCTTAATGAATATCCGATAGTATTTTGAATGGTTCAACGGTGAAAGTTATGTTCTTGCGTTAATAATGAAAGTATAACCGTGTGGTGAGTGACACAGGTACCTAATTGGTACATATGAGATTTGAGCTCTATATATATAACTTGTGATTTAAATGGATGGTAATGAGTAAGTTATACTTATGTCTACCTTGGTATTATGAGCATGTTGATTATTGATATATTGTTGTTGTATATTTACTTATATGCAACTTGTCGAAACCATCCCTTTTTATTTAAAAATTTTAGGTATTTATGAAAAAAAACGGGAGGAATCAACTTTTTTGAAAATATAGAAATATGGAGTCGCCACCAATCTTTTTGTTTAGGTGAGATCGGATCACCTAAGAATTTGGTTATTTTAATAAAACATTTTTGGTTTACTAAAACAACGATTCTGGTCTACGAAAATAGGAGAAAACGGGCACGAGAGTCAGTTACGTATGAGGAAGGATTAGTACCCTCACTACGCCCAAAATTGGTACCAAATCGATTAAATACTGTCCTTATGTCTTAAATTCAAAGATGTTTTTGAAATGTGGTTCTTTTTTAATAACATTCGAGTAACCCGAGTTGGTTGCCAAAACCTTCTTGTTTCGACGTCCGAAAGCTTATAATTCGAAAATAACAAAAGGATCCTAACTATTTGGTCCAACGAAAAACCGAAACCCAGCACAGTAGGGCATGATTCCTCGAATTTCCAAACATTGAACATTGCCTCACCTTAGAAAATACAAGTGAAATTCTGAAGAGATATTCGATTATTTTGACCAAACGGGAAATTGCTACCTAGCACGATAGGGTACTATTCCCCGAACTGCCAAACATCGAACACTTCTTTCGTTTTAAAGGGCTTTTAAAAAAAGTGAATGAAATTCCGAAGGGATCTTCGATTGTTTAGACCAAATGAAAAAAGCGCAACCCAACACGATAGGGCACGATTCTCAAATTGCCAAACATCGAACATCCTTTGTTTTGAAAAGTTTTTAATAAACATGAGTGAAAACCTAAAGGAATATTCGATTGTTTTGAGCAAACGAGAAATCACAACCCATTGGGGCATGATTCCCGAATTGTCAAACGCCGAATATTGCCTTCGTTTTAAATAATTTTTAGAAGACATGAGTGCAATTTTGAAGGGATATTTGATTATTTTAAGCAAACGAGAGATTGCAACCCAGCACATTAGGGCACGATTCCGCAAATTGCCAAATATCGCACATCGCCTTCGTTTTAAAGAATTTTTAAAAGGCATGAGTGAAATTTTGAAGGGATATTCGATTATTTTGAGCAAACGCGAAATTGCAGCCCAACACGTTAGGCACTATTCTGCGAATTGTCAAATATCGAATCTCGTCTTCGTTTTAAAGGATTTTTAAATGAATACTTATAAAACTAGCTTAAAACGTATTAATGCATTTTTTGAAATGAGAAAATGAATCATAAATATTTGAATTTTATAAAAACCACATTTTGCAAACCAAGTGAAAAATGATGATATGGGATAACCGGCACACATGAGATACAATACTTGATGGATGAGAACATTAATCAACTAGCAGAATAAGCAATTGAATATGATTAATCTAAAAATCGTAGCCTAATCTCAATCACGTATGAAGAACAATTAACAAATCAATAAGATGAATACCATACAATGATAATATATTCATGCTATAATATATGAAAAAAAACCATAAGATATGTGCGAAGCAAATGGAATGTAGAAATCAAAATGGTATAAGATTAATAAGCTCGAGATATATATAGGTTGACAAGCTTGCATAAAAATAGGATATATATAATTTTTGAAATAGATATTAAAGAATGAAAATTTAAATCAAGTTGCATGTAAAACATTTTAAACACAAATATATTTAAAAGTTGACAAACTACATGATGATTTAAATAATATATATGATATAAAAATAATAATGAAGATATATGACAAGACATAATACACAAAATAGATTTATGAAACATATGTACATGCAAATTTATTATAAAAAAAGGAATATGAGATTAATAATAAGATATATATAAAATTTTAAAATAGTCTAAAAATTATACACATTCTTATACCAAGATGTTTAAAATAATAGACTACACAAATACCTAATCAATATAATATATAGATAGATCTACTCAAAATAATAATTTTATAATTACAAAAAAAATGAAGTTTCTAAAATAATTTCATATATATATAAAGGGAATATTTAATAAATCATAAAGCAAAAGTATTTTAAATAAAAAATCTATTAACGTAATAAGCGTATTAGTATATATGTATATATATATGTATATAAATTCAAAAGCGAACACATGTAAAAGAACATAGAAATGATAATATGTATAGGACTAAAGTAATTTTATTATAGATTATATACATGATAGATTTGAAAACATACTTATATATATAAGAAAACTATATGTACAAAATACATTGATTTAATAATATATAGATCAAGTATAGATATCTATAAACATATACGTATATAAAAATAATTTAGAAGATGTGTTATATAGGATTATATAATAAAATACAATAATAAGTTGAAGAAAACATGTGAATAAAATAACATAAAGTTAACAATATATGTATATATGAAATAAAATTTACTCTAATAGAAAGTAAAAATATATATGTATGATAGCGTGAAAGAAATAAACATTCAAAGTATATGAAATGTGATATTAATGTTACAAAAAAACAAAATTACAACGAAAAAGTAACAATTATCAAAGACATTTAAAAAGTACAAACAACTGATTAAGAATAAAAATGGGTTATTAAACAACAAAAAAACTTAATTAAAATTAAACTAAAACAAGGGGATAATTCGAAATAAACACAAATGACAATAGGGACCAATATGCCATGCGAGCAGACATCTAGGGACTAAAGCTGGCAATATACAGATCCCAGAACGTTGCATTTAGGAGCGGGTCAGATTACAAACGAATGTAAGTTACAGGGCCAAATTAAAAAAAACAAACAAAACGAGAACATGGGCTGATTTCGGTATGGTGCGAAAGGGGAGGGACTTGTGCCGAAAATAACCCGTCCGCGACCAGGCACGCGGATCTTGAGCGTGTGGGGGTCAGATTATCGAGTATAGGGCTGCCCAAATGGTATTGTTTTAAGGCCATTGATATTGGCCCAAAACGGCATCACCTAATGCCCCCCATAAGAGCCTAAACCAACCCTAAGGAAATACCCAGCCGCTCATATAAAGAAAAAAGAAAAAGACCAAAACTTCTCCCTTCAATATTCGGCCGACCGATGGTCACCCAATGACTGTTCCTCTGCCTCTCCTTTCGACCCCTAGAATGGTCAATCGAGGCTTCATTGAACCAAGGGGATTCGTGGGTCTTGCTTACCTTCCCAAAATTGCCACTGTGTTTCGATGGTGGCGAAACAAGCGGGGACTCGAAGGCTTCGAAACGCAGGTGAATTTCTTCACTTTCTTTCGCTTCTTTTTTATGATAAAATAATAAAGAAATCGATTGAATAAAAATAGAAAGAAGAGAGAATTAAAAAGATAAGGAAAAATCACCTCCTCTGTTTTTTCGATTGATTGCTATTATCTCTGTGTTCGTACTGCCTATTGTGTGTATTCGTAACCTTTACAACGATTAAAATCTTGGCTTTTATAGCCGAAAAAAAGAGAGAAAAATAAATAAAAAATATACAATATATTTTTGTTTCTATTCGCTGCTGCTCTGTTTGTCTACTTGTAGGTACGGGTGTGCGGTCGGGTATGGCGGTTTGGGCGTGGCACGGCTACTGAGGCACTGGCATCATACGGAGGGTGGGCATGGCGCGATGTGGTTGCTGCGGCACAAGCAGAAAGCTGCTAGGGTTTCTCTGTTTTAATGTTTTGGGCCATCGGGCCTTATAAGTCTGGGTCAGGTTTAGTTATTGGTTTTGGGCTGATGGGGTCGGGCCTTTAATCATGTAATTTGGACTGTTATAATATTTGGGTCAATTTGGGATTGGGTATTAATTTTGGGTTGTAATTGGACAAATAATGGACAGTTATAATTTATTTGGGTTTTATGTTTATTGTTTTTTTTGGCTTATTATTTTGTTTTGTTTTGTGTTTGCAATGGGCCGAGAAAATTGGCCTGCTTACAGCTGCCCCTCTTTGCTCATTGTCGTATAACGAGAATAGAGTAAAGACTTCAAAGAGGGCCAATTTTGCTCAATTTCACAGAATCATGACTTCTTTTGTGCTTCTTTTCTTCGAGTAGCTTCAGTATGCTCCACTGCAACTTCAGGGAGACATGGTTCATGTGTTTTTATCCTGCTCTACTACAACTTCTGAGAGATAAGGATTATGACTTCGATCTGAGCCGCTGCAACTTCAGGGAGACAAGATCTTGCAATCTTTGGCCTGTTGCCCTAATACTTAGGGGATTAAGGCTCGTTTTCTTCAATCTGCTCCACTGGAGATGAGATTTGCAATCTTCAGCCTACTCCGCTGCAACTTTAGGGAGCTAGGTTGGTGGTGTAAATCTGCTTCACTGCAACTTCAGGAAGACTAGATTCATCGTCTTTGATCTGTTCCACTGCAACTTTCGGGAAAAAAGATCTAAAATTTCAGCCTACTCCACTACAACTTTAGAGAGCTGGGTTGGTGGCTTAAATCTGCTTCACTGCAACTTCAGGAAGCCAAGATTCACCGTCTTCGATCTGCTTCACTGCAACTTTAGGGAAACAGGATCTGTAGGATTCGCCAATGTCACTACACTGTCTTCTAAAGACATTATTGTAGAATTGGTTTCCTGTATCTGTGTATGTAAAATAATTAGGATGCTATGATCGAGACGAATCAAATGTCCCTAACTAGATGTGGTGTTTATGTCAAATAATTAGAATATTATGATCGAAATAAATCAAGTGTTCCTAACTAAATGAATGATTATGAATGTAGAAATGTCATGAGAATAACTCCTTTTTAAATGCTTAAGGTATCATTGCTCATAGTTCGTCCGGGTTCTATCATTGATGTGCTATCACGTCTTCTTGCTTAGTCGTTATCTTTGATAGAAAATTTAAAGAAATAGTCACAATTAGGACTATTCTTTTTCGAATGTTTCCAACTTTTGAACCCAGTTAGTCCTGACTAGTGGCCCTGTTTCAGGTCCTTGTACTATTTAGAGACTTTCCAGAGTAATATGCATAACATCTTTTGTGTGAATATTACATGCCCAAAAATCGCGATTTCAACAAAAATGCTCGAAAGAGATTATCATAATGGACAAAATGGAATTATATTGAGTAAAACTCGAAGTGAATACATTAAACAGGGTAGCAAATCTGATAAGGTGCAAAATAGAATGAGAAAAAGAGGTGCCCCAAATATCGTAGCACGAGTTTCTCTATTCCAATTTCTCAAAGGCTCCTTCGAACCAAATGTATGTTTAGGAGATCCCGCGTATTTTGTTGATGCTCCAAGATGTATTGTTATTCCCTCTTATTAATTTTAGGAGGACAAGACTACCACATGCCCCATATTCAAAATTTGAGCTACCCATTTTTGGGTTTTCAACTTAAAAACCCCTTTGGTCTCAAAGTACCCTTTGCGGGTTTTCACTTTGGCCTCTCCATTTTGTTTTTGGTCTTAGAGCGCCCTTTGCGAGTTTTCACTTTGGCCTCTCTTTCTTCAGGTAAAATACTTCTTGACCGAATCTGAATTTACAGGATTGGGCAAGTTTCTATCATCCATCTCGGCTAGAATCAATGCTCCTCTGAAGAAAGCTTTCTTCACCACGTAAGGCCCCTCCCAATTAGGCATCCATTTTCCCCGAAAATCCTTCTGTATTGGAAGGATCTTTTTCAAGACCAGGTCTCCTTCATAAAACTCTCTTGGGCGGACCTTCTTGTCATAAGCCCGCATCATTCATTTTTGGTACATCTGACCATGAGGAATGGTTTTTAGCCTTTTTTCCTCAATCAAGTTCAATTGATCGTATCGAGACTGGATCCATTCTGCTTCATCCAACTTTAACTCAGGTAACACTCGGAGTGATGAGATCTCGACTTCGATTGGCAAAACCGCTTCCATTCCATAGACTAAAGAGAAAGACGTTGCCCTAGTTGAGGTTCTGACTGATGTTCGATAAGCAAAGAGGGCAAACGGTAACTTTTCATACCAATCTCTGTAAGTCTCGGTCATCTTCCCCATAATCTTCTTAATGTTTTTATTGGCTGCTTCCACTGCCCCATTCATCTTCGGGTGATATGGTGACGAGTTGTGATGTCTGATCTTAAATTGATTGCAGACTTCCACTATCGTACTGTTGTTCAAGTTTAATATGTTGTCAGATATGATCCTCTCCGGTATTCCATATCAACATATGATCTCCTTTTTTTAGAAATTTGCTCACTGCTGACTTTGTAACACTAGCATACGAAGCGACTTCTACCTATTTGGTGAAGTAGTCGATAACCACAAAGATGTGAGATGCCCATTGGAAGCCTTCGGTGATATTGGTCCAATCACATCCATGCCCCACATAGAGAAAGGCCATGGGAAAATCATGACATGCAGTGGTGAAGGAGGCACATGAATTTTGTCTCCGTAGATTTAACACTTATGGCATCTCTTGGCATAATTGACACAGTCTCCCTCCATAGTGGACCAATAATACCCGAATCTCATAATTTGCCTAGCCATTGTAAAGCCATTAGCGTGTGTCCCACAGACGCCCTCATGGACTTCTTCCAGGATTTTCTTAGCCTCTACAGCGTCTACGCATCTTAATAGCACTTGATCCTTTCTTCTTTTGCATAGGATCTCCCCATCTAAGACATAGTTGATGGCCAACCTTCTCAGCGTCCTTTTGTTAATCTCGTTTGCCTAGTCCGGGTATTCACGATTCTTTACGTATTGCAGTATATCGTGATACCAATGGTGGTCATATTTTTTTTCGTCTTCTTCAATATTGTAACAGTAGGCCGGAGTTTCATAAATGCTCATCCGGATGGGTTTGACATCTTCTTGTTTGTTCACCTTGATCATAGAGGTTAAGGTAGCCAAAGCATCGGCCATCTGATTTTTGTCCCGTGGAAGGTAGTAGAAAGTAATGTCGTCGAACTCTTTAATTAATTCATGGATTAGCTTCCGATAATCGATCAACTTGGGGTCTCTGGTCTCCCATTCTCCCTTAAGTTGATAAATCACTAGCGCAGAATCCCCAAACACCTCTAGCACTTTAATCTTGCGTTCTATGGCCGTGCGGATACCCATGATGCACGCTTCATATTCCGCCATATTATTCGTACAATCAAAATCCAATTTACTAGTGAATGGATAATGATCTCCGTTTAGGGATACCAAGACTGCCCTGATTCCATTACCCACAACATTTGATGCCCCATCGAAGTTTAGTTTCCAGGGAAGTTCTCCCGGATCACTTTCTTCAGTGGTCTAACACACATCAGGTCTTCATTCGGGAAATCGAAGTTCAAAGGCTCGTAGTCTTCCAAAGCTCTACTGGCCAGGAAATCTACTATTGCACTCCCTTTTACTGCTTTCTGGTTCACATAAACTATGTCGAATTCGGAGAACAGAATTTTCCATCTGGCCATCCTTCCATTCAAAGCTGTTGACTCCATCATGTACTTTAAAGGGTCCAGTTTCGAGATGAGCCAAGTAGTATGATACAACATGTACTGCCTCAGCCTTCGGGTTATCCAAATTAGGGCACAACACAACTTTTCTATCGGCTTGTACCTTATCTCACATTCCGTGAACTTTAACTAAGATAGTAAATAGCCTTTTCTTTCCTTCCTGACTCATCATGCTGACCCAATACGCATCCCATAGAATTCTCGAATACTTCCAGATACAGTATCAATGGCTTATCCGGGTTAGGTAGCGTTAGCACTGAAGCGTTAGATAAGTACTGTTTGACCTTGTCAAAAGCCCTTTGGCATTCTTCATCCCATTCACCTGGGCTATGTTTCTTGAGGAGGCGAAAGACAGGGTCACATTTCTCGGTCAGTTGTGAAATGAACCGAGCAATGTAATTTAATCTCCCTAGAAAACCTCGAACCTCCTTCTGGGTACTCGACGGAGATAGCTCTTGTATGGCTTTGACTTTGTCTGGATCAATCTCAATCCCTTTCTCGCTAACCACGAATCCAAGTAACTTTCCAGACTTTGCTCTGAAGGTACATTTAGTTGGGTTAAGTTTTAGCTGAAACTTCCTCAACGTCAAGAACAATTTTCTCAGGATTTGTATGTGCTCCTTCTCTGTTCGAGACTTTGCGATCATATCATCGACATAAACCTCGATTTCTTTATGCATCATGTCGTAGAACAGGGTTATCATGGCTCTTTGATACGTTGCCCCCACATTCTTCAGTCCAAACGGCATCACCTTGTAGCAGAATGTGCCTCACATTGTTACAAATGTGGTCTTCTCCATGTCTTTAGGATGCATCTTGATCTGGTTATATCCGAAAAAATCATCCATAAATGAAAACAGTGAGTGTCCTTCCGTGTTGTCCACTAAGGTGTCAATATGAGGTAGTGGGAAATTGTCCTTCGGGCTGGCTTTGTTCAAATCTCTGTAGTCCACACACATTTGTACTTTTCCATATTTTTTTGGGACAGGGACGATATTGGCTACCCAATTTGAGTATTTTACCACCTTCAGGAATCCAGCGTCGAACTGCTTGCGAACCTCTTCTTTTATTTTTAGCAGGACATCGGGCCTCATTCTTCGGAGTTTTTGTTAAATTGGCTTACATTCTTCCTTTATGGGGAGTTGGTGCACCACGATATCAGTGTCCAACCTAGGCATATCTTGGTATGACCATGCGAAGACATCTTTGAATTCTTGAAGCAATTCAATGAGGTCTCACTTCATCTCCATGGTGATACACGTTCCGATTTTTACCTCTTGTCCCTCTTCTAAGCTCACAATTTCTACTGATTCTTTGTGAGGTAGGATTTGTTTCTCGTCTTGTTCTACCAATCTCAACAAATTAGGAGATAGGTTACAGCCTTGGTCATCTTCGAAATCCTGAGAATCTCTCCATACACATATCTCGCTCAAAAGGAAATTCTGATTCACTAGCAGTGTCACTCGTATCATTGATATCTGGGGACTTGTTATGAAGATGAAGGCAGATACAAAGAATCAAAAGAATTCAAAACATTTATTTGTGCGGTATGATTATGAATGACGAATGAAAGAATATTTAAAAGAATGTTTAAAGAATAAAAGAATTCAGAAGTAATTGTTTGTATAATATGATTATGGATAAAATTGAAAGAATGAGAGAACATTTGCTCAAAAATGATAATAATCATGCATTTCATTGAAATAACATTTTTAAACATCAGCATATTTCACAAAAGATTCTTATTACTCCTAGGCCTAGAGCAATAAGTGTGTTTTGGACATTACTCTGAATCAATTCTAAAAACTACGGGAATCTCTTCCGCAGTCTAGTTATCCAGAACACTTCCAGGTGTGTAGGGGCAAGTGCCCGACAAATTTTCTCCTCCAGCCTCTTTTTCGCATGTGGCGTTGATGTCCAAGCTTCCTAGCCTTTCTTCTATGGCTCCCTTCATTGTCGTACCTCTCTTAGGATGAATGGTTCCTCTGGACACAAAAGTTTTCGATATGGGGGGAATATCGTTGGCTCCCACTTGATTTCCTCCCCCGTTAACCGTGCTCTCATTCTTTCTTGCTTCTTTTCTAACCCCCTTCTCCTTTGTTTCACATCCGGCTTAAATCCTAAGCTGAAGTGGTCTCTCTTGTCTTTCAGCATTGGCGTTTCAATCTTTCTTTGTAGATGTCTCCCAAGTCCTCTTTCGGGTAGGGCCCCTTTTCCAACTGTCAACTGTAGGCTCATCCTCGTAGTTTTGGACAATTTTGGCACCAGAATCTTGCTTCCCTCGGCGATGAAGGTTGCATTAACAAATTCTAAAGATCGAAATGAGCATTCGATTGCTTCATCATCTGTCTCCAAATAGGGCGTATTATTGCTCACAGTTGCAATGATATCCTTTTCAGCATTGATCGTTATCAACCGCCCCTCTGATACCAGTTTCAACTTTTGATGTAATGATGAAGGCACTGCCCCAGCTGAATGTATCCAGGGCCTTCCCAATAGGAAGTTGTATGAGGGCTTGATATCCATTACTAGGAAATCCACCTCATATGTGTTTGGCCCGATTTGAAGAGGTATCTCGATTCTGCCTATCACCTTTTTTTCCGTGCCATCGAATGCCTTCACTATGTTCTGGCACTCCTTCATGTGAGAGCTATCTATGGGTAATCTATTTTGCGTGGTCAATGGCAGGACGTTCAAAGCTGATCCGTTGTCAACCAGTACGCCTGGCAGTTTATACCCTTTGCAGCGCGTGGTAATATGCAAGGCTTTAGTCGACCCCATGCCATCGGGTGGTATCTCGTCGTCATTGAAAAAGATATAGTTGTCAGCACTTATGTTGCTAACCAAACGGTCTACCCTGTTAATGGAGATATCATTGGCAACATATGTCTCATTCAAGACTTTTATCAACGCGCTGCGATGAACTTCCGAGCTTAGAAGTAAGGCTAGCACCGAGATGCAAGCCGGTTGTTTACGTAGCTATTCCACCACACTGTATTCGCTATGTTTTAGGAATTTTAAAAACTCCTTGGCCTCCTCTTCGTTAACTGGCTAGTTAACAGATTTAGTTGCTTTTTCCTTCATTTCCTCGACTACTGAGGCTTTTCCTTTTGTGGGTTTGCCTCCTCATTTGCTGCATCGTAATGTCTCCTACTACGTGTATAGGAGCCCCTGTCTTGACTCTCTTTGGAAGTATCCACCAGGCTTTCCTTCCCCGGAATCGTCATGTTACAATTATAATTCCATGGGACTTTTTTACTGTCCTTGTAGGGGAAGACTGCAGGTCTTTGGATTATGACCCTCGGTGGCATTTGTACTCCAACTTCATTATTTTTAGGTCTCGATATGATGACTACGAGATAGTTAGCTGTTTGACTCTGTGCAGTCGATTCTCCTTCCGACGCACATATATCTCCCTCTACGGGGTTTTTAGTTTCTTGATAAAACTTCATTTCTTTATTATCTAACATGTTCTGCACGAGGGCCCTGAACTCCACACACTCTTGGATTTCATGCCCTACCTCATTGTGGAACTCGCAGTAGTTCCTCTCTTCTTTGGATTCTCTTCTCAAATCTAACGCGATCAAATCTCTCTTGGCCATCTCCCTCCACATTCGTCTCAACGGAATCCTGACTTCCGCAACCTTACGCTTAATCTTCTTGTTTTTACCTTTGCTTATCACATTCACTCCCTGGTCGGTATGATTGGGGAGCGGGTTTCCTACTACGTTGGGTACGGCTGGGTCGTCAAACCTCACGATCCCCATCTTAATGAGCCTTTCGACTACTTTTTTGAATGCAGTACAATTCTCGATTGAGTGCCCGGTAATTCCCGCGTGGTATCCACATTGGGCCTTTGTGTCATACCATTTGGGATATGGGGGCTGCAGTGGCTTCAGGTAAAAAGGGGACACTATATGAGCGTTGAACAAGTTCTGGTACAACTCCCTATACGTCATGGGTATAGGGGTGAATTGCGGCCTTTCTGTGTTCTCCTTTGTGTTAGATTCTTGTCTTACAGAGCTACGTTGATTGGTGGTCACTGTCTTTGGCTGATTTACAGTAAGTGACTTGGATTGGCCTTTACCGAATACGTTTGCATTGTTTACTTCGTTATCTCTTTTCCTTGGGGCTGACTTTCTGGTACTTTCTTTGGCTTCTATCTTACCGCTCCTCACAGCATTTTCGATCATTTCCCCCGTCATTACTATGTCAGAGAAGCTCTTAGTGGCATTTCCCAACATATGAGTGGTAAAAGGGGCCTTCAAAGTGTTAATAAAGAGCATCGTCGTTTCTTTTTCTAGAAATGGCGGCTGAACTTGTATGGCCATCTCTCTCCATCTTTGTGCGTACTGTCTGAAACTTTCATTTGATTTCTTCTCCATGTTCTGGAGAGTGATTCTGTCAGGGGTCATGTCTGTCACATGATTGTATTACTTCATAAAGGCCTGAGCCAGGTCCTTCCACGAGTTAATTTTAGAGCGGCTTAATTGGTTATACCACTTAGACGCCGCCCCGACCAGACTATCTTGAAAGCAGTGGATTAATAGCTGGTCATTGTTAACGTACCCCGTCATTCGCCTACAAAACTTAGTGATGTGAGCTTCAGGGCAGCTTGTTCCACTGTATTTCTCGAATTTGGGCATTTTGAATTTAGGGGGAAGGACTAAATCTGGGACCAGACTCAGGTTCTTGGCATCAATCCCTTGATGATGATCCGCGCTTTCCATGGCTTTGAATTTCTCCTCGAGCCATCTACACCATTCTTCTAATTGTTTTTGCGAATCTATCCTCACCTTTTCTTCGTCAGCAACTTCATCCAAATTAGGAATGGGCGGATAGTTCAGGTTGTTGACAAAGTTAGAGCCTGAGCCGGTTTAGAAGTTCATCGGTATTGAAGCTCCGGCCTGGACTTGCTGGGGCATGATCGTGACAGATGGTTTTGGTGGATTAATCTCGGGCTTCATCGGTACATGTGTCGGAATGAAGCCAGGGGTATTGAGGATCTTCATTAGTTTCTTCAACTTTGTCCATGGGGCCCTTTCCCTAATCCGTTCCTCCCAACAGTAATTGGGATAACTGACTCATCATTTCCCTTTGGGATTCTATCATTTGCTCCTTCATCTCTCGCTGAATCTTGGCTAGCTGCTCTTGCATCTAAGACTGCATTTGTTCCTGCATGTCTTTTTGCATTTGCTCCAATTTCTCGAGTCTTTTATCCATTGACTTTTTTCTTGTACCGTAGGGGTGCATAGTGGGTTGATTTTCGTTGGTTTCCAGGTTACTGAAATGATTTTTAATTAATTAATTAATTAGAAACCTCTTATGGCCTTTAATGCATAATGATATGATGTAATGCAAATGCATGAATGCAAAGGAGGCATCAATTTTGATTCAATTCCCTTTAAAAAATTTCACTTGAAAATAAAATCTTTTACATAAAGTTGAGTTACAGATAAAATTTTGCTCTAGTGCTTAAAATCTTAATTTTCCTAAGCAACGAAGCCAGCTTCTGTCCACGATCCGACTCCAACTCATACTTCACGCTTAGTATGTCTGCCTGTATCGCTAAAGCTTGCAAGTAGTCAGCTACCTCCCGAATCTGGGTTATGGCTTCCCCCATAAGGTAATTTCTGTTTCTGACTTGGTCTTGCGCATGGTGAAGCTGCTCTTTCCAACGATCCTCGTTTGCCTCGAAAAACTGAATCCACATCTCACAGTTTTGCAGTGAAGCCTCTAGTTCTTCTATTCTTCTTTTCATTTCTTCTATCTTGCTTAAGCTTGCCCTTAATTCCATTGCGGTGTTGCAGTTTCGGTACTGATGCAGAGATTTCTTGAGTTCTGCCACTCTATCCCTTAATTCACCTCGCTCATTTCTGCTTTGCGACAGGCTCTTCTCTAAATCTACGTTTCGTGCCTGAGCTTCTTGAAATTTCCTTTCCCACTGGTCGGCATTGGTCTTTTCTTCTCGGATTTCATGGCACCATTGTTCGGAAGTCTTGCCTAACCCCGCAGTCCTCATAGATAGGCGCAGCTTCTTATAGTCCGTCTTTAAGCTGTCTAGATCTTCTTCAGCCTTGGTTTTCCCTTTTCTCCACTTTTCAGCCTCTGACCTCTGGACATCAGCGTCTAATCTTAGGTGCATCTTTTCTTCCTCCAATTGTTCGATCTTCTTCCCAAACTCCGAACTCTTCTTCTCGAAATCTTGCCTTATAATCTCCAATTCTAACGGGGCGACTTGTAATTGTTCCCCCATAAGTCGAGCATTCTCCAAGCTTGGCCTAGGAACGTTACCATTAACCCTATTCTTAAACCATTCGTCATACTCGGGCGTTACCATGGA
This sequence comes from Gossypium arboreum, assembly GCF_025698485.1. Classification (NCBI taxonomy): domain Eukaryota; kingdom Viridiplantae; phylum Streptophyta; class Magnoliopsida; order Malvales; family Malvaceae; genus Gossypium; species Gossypium arboreum. The sequence continues at coordinate 14,330,286 of NC_069081.1, forward strand.
ACCGACGGCCAACCTCTTCATCCAACAAGTTTGCTTCCAAGCATCTAATAGCTCCCGAACTTTCTTCTTATAGTGAGCACCTTTAAAAGAGAATTCACTCTGAGCAAGTCCATAAGTCGTGGGTACAAACTGCCTCGATTTATATTGTCTCAAGGCTAGCAATGGAGTGTACCTGGTAGCTCCCCAAATTCCTAACAACGGATTCCAATCAAAGTTACCACATCGGTACATGATCTCATCAGGAACCATCCAATAAGCTCTCCACTCGATATCCCCCTCCTTGAGCTTTTGAAGAATTTCCATCCACTTCTCCTCCGAGATATCCTCTCTCCTTTGTATAGCTGCCTCCTTTTTCAGCAGGGAGTAACCTTCAGAAAAGACCCGATAAGAAACCTTGTCTACCTTCTAAAAGTGCCCATGAAACCATACTATCAGTAATTGTGCACATCTAATAAATCGCCCCTCGCCTGTCTTCCGACATAAGCTCAAAGATCTGAATGTTTCTGCCAATATCACCGGTACCGGTGTAATTCCCTTCTCAAGGCGTTCGAATAAGTCAATGACTGCCTCATCCACGTTCCTCAACGCCTTAGGGAAAATTACTAATCCGTAGATGCTTAAGGCGAAGATATCGACCCTCTTTCTTTTATTCGGATGCGTCAAAATCAAGTCTCGCAAATTGTCCCAATGGATACCTTTACTATCTCCTTTTTGCTGAATCCGAGCAGTGACCTAAGGCTCGCTCATCCCAGAAATGCTGATCAATTTCTTCACGAAAGTCTGGCTACTAAAAACCCGGGCATAAGTCTTCCGGACTTGAATTTTTGGATACCTGAGCAGGGTAGTGTATTCCTCTATGGTAGGTACTAAATCCACTTCTCTAAAAGTGAAACACTTGTAAGCAGAATTCCAAAATTGAACTATAGCCCAAAATAGATGCTTGTCCACTCTAATGTCTAGCAAGTAGGATATATCACTGTAGCTTTGATAGAACAACTGCTGGGTCCCTTCATCCCAATTAGCCCAAATATCTCTCAACTCTTGCAGCTCATTCTGTGCTACATTGACGCGAGTGAAATCCTGTAACTCCGATATATACCCTTCTGCCAAGCTATCCCCTTTCTCTGATTGTATCCCCTCTGACCATGCACGAACGGCCGCATTATCCTCGATTTTACTAAGAAATTCATTCTCCATGTCAAACTTTCTAACTTAGTAATTGAATACGGATTAACACCTCCTTTAGTATGCAATGTCATGCAAAAAAAAAAAAATCAAAACAAAACACAGGTTAGTATCGCATAATAATGATAAAATGCAAGCACATAAATGATAATTACAACGCATATACGAGTAAGTACTAAGGCTCGACGCGGATCCACCCAAGGATAGCTCTTAAGGTTCATTATATGTGGTTCGGTTTTAGAGATAAGGTACCCGAACCAGCAGATTTCTCAATCCTCACCCATTATAGGCTCATATAGATCGAGTTCGGTTCGGGGGGATACATTTCCCTATGGCCATGTGGAGATGAAGATCTCACGAAATCATAGGTACGGATGTACCCCGGAAGCAATCCACTAGCCCATGCAGAGGTGAAAACCTCACGAAAGCGTAGTTTCTTACTCCCACTTAGAAGGTGTGACCACAGCGGTCATGCAATAAAATGCAGTACTATTCTACGAGATTCGAATCATAACAACCATACAACAAATGCATTTGAAAGACACATGATTTTTTAAAATAAATTTTCGGTTTTTGACAAAAGGACAACAGACAATCGATTTTATGGCTTGACTCTCAAGTCCTCAGTGGAGTCGCCAAGCTGTCGAAACCATCCCTTTTTTATTTAAAAATTTTAGGTTTTAATGAAAAAAAAGGGAGGAATCGACTTTTTTGAAAATACAGAAATATGGAGTCGCCACCGATCTTTTTGTTTAGGTGAGATCGGATCACCTAAGAATTTGGTTATTTTAATAAAACATTTTTCGTTTACTAAAACAACGATTCTGGTCTACGAAAATAGGAGAAAACGGGCTCGGGAGTCGGTTACATATGAGGAAGGATTAGCACCCTCACTATGCCCCAAATTGGTATCAAATCGATTAAATATTGTCCTTATGTCTAAAATTTAAAGATGTTTTTGAAATCTAGTTCTTTTTTAATAACATTTGAGTGACCCGAGTTGGTTGCCAAAACCTTCTTGTTTTGACGTCCGAAAGCTTATAATTCGAAAATTACAAAAGGATGCCCAACTATTTGGTCCAACAAAAAACTGAAACCCAGCACACTAGGGCACGATTCCTCGAATTTCCAAACATTGAACATTGCCTCACCTTAGAAAATACGAGTGAAATTCCGAAGAGATATTCGATTATTTTGACCAAACGAGAAATTGCTACCCAGCACGATAGGGTACTATTCCCCAAACTGCCAAACATCGAACACTTCTTTCGTTTTAAAGGGCTTTTAAAAAACGTGAATGAAATTCCCAAGGGATCTTCGATTGTTTAGACCAAATGAAAAAAGCGCAACCCAACACGATAGGGCACGATTCTCAAATCGCCAAACATCGAACATCTTTTGTTTTGAAAAGTTTTTAATAAACATGAGTGAAAACCTAAAGGAATATTCGATTGTTTTGAGCAAACGAGAAATCACAACCCATAGGGCATGATTCTCGAATTGTCAAACGCCGAATATTGCCTTCGTTTTAAATAATTTTTAGAAGACATGAGTGCAATTTTGAAGGGATATTTGATTATTTTAAGCAAACGAGAGATTGCAACCCAGCACGTTAGGGCACGATTCCGCAAATTGCCAAATATCGCATATCGCCTTCGTTTTAAAGAATTTTTAAAAGGCATGAGTGAAATTTTGAAGGGATATTCGATTATTTTGAGCAAACGTGAAATTGCAGCCCAACACGTTAGGCACTATTCTGCGAATTGTCAAATATCGAATCTCGTCTTCGTTTTAAAGGATTTTTAAATGAATACTTATAAAACTAGCTTAAAACGTATTAATGCATTTTTTGAAATGAGATGAAATTAATCATAAAGATTTGAATTTTATAAAAACCACATTTCGCAAACCAAGTGAAAAATAATGATATGGGATAACCGGCACACATGAGATACGATACTTGATGGATGAGAACATTAATCAACTAGCAGAATAAGCAATTGAATATGATTAATCTAAAAATCGTAGCCTAATCTCAATCATGTATGAAGAACAATTAACAAATCAATAAGATGAATACCATGCAATGATAATATATTCATGCTATAATATATTAAAAAAACCATAAGATATGTGCGAAGCAAATGGAATGTAGAAATCAAAATGGTATAAGATTAATAAGCTCGAGATATATATAGGTTGACAAGCTTGCATAAAAATAGGGATATATATAATTTTTGAAATATATATTAAAGAATGAAAATTTGAATCAAGTTGCATGTAAAACATTTTAAACACAAATATATTTAAAAGTTGACAAACTACATGATGATTTAAATAATATATATGATATAAAAATAATAATGAAGATATATGACAAGACATAATACACAAAATAGATTTATGAAACATATGTACATGCAAATTTATTATAAAAAAAGGAATATGAGATTAAAATAAGATATATATAAAATTTTAAAATAGTCTAAAAATTATACACATTCTTATACCAAGATGTTTAAAATAATAGACTACACAAATACCTAATCAATATAATATATAGATAGATCTACTCAAAATAATAATTTTATAATTACAAAAAAAAATGAAGTTTCTAAAATAATTTCATATATATATAAAGGAATATTTAATAAATCATAAAGCAAAAGTATTTTAAATAAAAAAATCTATTAACGTAATAAGCGTATTAGTATATATGTATATATATATATATATATGTATATAAATTCAAAAGCGAACACATGTAAAAGAACATAGAAATGATAATATGTATAGGACTAAAGTAATTTTATTATAGATTATATACATGATAGATTTGAAAACATACTTATATATATAAGAAAACTATATGTACAAAATACATTGATTTAATAATATATAGATCAAGTATAGATATCTATAAACATATACGTATATAAAAATAATTTAGAAGATGTGTTATATAGGATTATATAATTAAATACAATAATAAGTTGAAGAAAACATGTGAATAAAATAACATAAAGTTAACAATATATGTATATATGAAATAAAATTTACTCTAATAGAAAGTAAAATATATATGTATGATAGCGTGAAAGAAATAAACATTCAAAGTATATGAAATGTGATATTAATGTTACAAAAAACAAAATTACAACGAAAAAGTAACAATTACCAAAGACATTTAGAAAGTACAAACAACTGATTAAGAATAAAAATGGGTTATTAAACAACAAAAAAACTTAATTAAAATTAAACTAAAACAAGGGGATAATTCGAAATAAACACAAATGACAATAGGGACCAATATGCCATGCGAGCAGACATCTAGGGACTAAAGCTGGCAATATACAGATCCCAGAACGTTGCATTTAGGAGCGGGTCAGATTACAAACGAATGTAAGTTACAGGGCCAAATTAAAAAAAACAAACAAAACGAGAACATGGGCTGATTTCGGTATGGTGCGAAAGGGGAGGGACTTGTGCCGAAAATAACCCGTCCGCGACCAGGCACGCGGATCTTGAGTGTGTGCGGGTCTTATTATCGGGTATAGGGCTGCCCAAATGGTATTGTTTTAAGGCCATTGATATTGGCCCAAAACGGAATCACCTAATGCCCCCCCATAAGAGCCTAAACCAACTCTAAGGAAATACCCAACCGCTCATATAAAGAAAAAAGAAAAAGACCAAAACTTCTCTCTTCAATATTCGGCCGACCGATGGTCACCCAACGACTGTTCCTCTGCCTCTCCTTTCGACCCCTAGAATGGTCAATCGAGGCTTCATTGAACCAAGGGGATCCGTGGGTCTTGCTTACCAACCCCAAATCGCCACTGTGTTTCGATGGTGGCGAAACAAGCGGGGACTCGAAGGCTTCGAAACGCAGGTGAATTTCTTCACTTTCTTTTGCTTTTTTTTTATGATAAAATAATAAAGAAATCGATTGAATAAAAATAGAAAGAACGGAGAATTAAAAAGAGAAGGAAAAATCACCTCCTCTATTTTTTTGATTGATTGCTATTATCTCTATGTTTGTACTGCCTATTGCGTGTATTCGTAACCTTTACAACGATTAAAAGCTTGGCTTTTATAGCCGAAAAAAAGAGAGAAAAATAAATCGAAAATATACAATATATTTTTGTTTCTATTTGCTGCTCTGTTTGTCTACTTATAATGCAATTGTGCGCCGAGTACGGCGGTTTAGGCGTGCTTGCATTCTTTGTGCATCGAATGGAGGGTGGGCGTGGCGTGATGTGGTTGCTGCGGCGTAAGCAGAAAGCTACTAGGGTTTCTCTGTTTTAATGTTCTGGGCCTATCGGGCCTTGTAAGTCTGGGTCAGGTTTAGTTATTGGTTTTGGGCTAATGGGGTAGAGCCTTTAATCATGTAATTTGGATTGTTATAAAATTTGGGTCAATTTGGGATTGGGTATTAATTTTGGGTTGTAATTGGATAGATAATGGACAGTTATAACTTATTTGGGTTTTATGTTTATTGTTTTTTTTATTGGCTTATTATTTTGTTTTATTTTGTGTTTGCAATGGGTCGGGCAAATTGGCCTGCTTACACAACTTACTAAGCTTTCATGCTTACTCCCTTTCCTTTCCATTTCATTATAGTGTTGCCTATTTAGCTCCAGGATATATTTTTGATTATGGCATGTATAGGACTTATACTTTATTATTTTGTGTCATTGAGGATTGGTCAAATGTGTTGGCTTGGGTTGGAAGCCCTCATTTTGTATTAAGCCTTGAATGATGGTTAATATTCATTTTGAGTTTATGAAAGATACATTTCCCTAGTTGAATGAATGTCTAATGTGGCTGAATTAGTTATATGAATTGTGCTTGTTTTTGTATTGGTTGTTAATTGTATGAAACTAGGTATGTAAGGGTGGTAATGAGGCTTGATAAATAGCCTTATATTGTTCACACGGGTAGACACACGGGCATATGTCTAGGTCGTGTGTGACACACGGTCTGCCCCATAGGCGTGTAGTTCAGCCGTGTGTCCCATGCACGTAAGAAATTCAAGTCAGTATGCATGGTAATAAATACACGGGCAGAGACATGATCGTGTGTCTCAACCGTGTAAAGGACACGGCCCAACACATGGGCGTGTGCCTTGGACGTGTGACATCTTGAGCATGCTGACATTAGAAACAGAATGTCTATGTTTTTGCACAGGAGTTAGGGCACGGGCGTGTAGTGGCCGTGTGAGGGACACGAGCCATTGACACGGGCATGTGTTTGGCCATGTGAAAACCCCTGTAGGTGTGAGTTAGAAATTAATTCCATACGGGTGTGGGAGATGGGTGTGTCCCAGTATGTTTAGGTCGTGTGAGCCACACGGGCTATCGGCATGACTATGTCGAAATGGTTACACGGGCGTGTTACCCATCCACACGGGCGTGTGCCCTGTTTTAAAGGTAATTTCTTAAGGTTGGTTCAAGGACTAGGAATGGTTCCGAATAGTTATCGACGATCGATTTGGGACTCGTAAGTCCATAATAAGAAGATTAAAGTAGAAATTGAAAAAGTTTTAATTTATACCAAGTCTCGGTAATTTGAGATTAGTTGTATGCATGAGATCAATTTAGGTCAATGCCTTGTACTCCGCCCCGACGCGGGATACGGGTATAGGGTGTTGCAGTTATCCAATTAAATTAAATAAATTATGTTCAAGTTCTAGGACCGTGAACTTACCGAATTGTGATGGCTATTAAGGTCGAGAACGGTTACTCGACAACCTTCTCTTTTCCACGACTACCAACCGATCTTTTTGTTTCTCGATCTAAAATTAATCACATAATTAATTTAATTAATAATCACCAAGAAACATTTATTCAAACCATTGACCTTTTAACCACATTTCACATTTTTGCACTCAACATTAATCTTCAATTCAATTTAGTCCTCAATTCTAAAACATGATATTAATTAAAATTAAGAAGATCCCTTATCAAGCAATTTTCCATAGGGTTCAAAAAAATTCATACTTTCAATTAAATCACAATTTAATCCTTGAATTTATCAGTCTCGTAATTTAATCCTTGAACCTTAATATCATCAAGAATCATTTAACAAATATTTCTATTTTTCTACCAAACTTAGTATCTTACATAATAACACTAAGAACTCAAATTATCTACAATGACAACCTCCACAAACTTCACTAAATTAAAAATTCCAACATGGGTAAGTTAGTTCAAGATCTTAAGGTTCTAAAAAAATATGAAATTTAAGTAAAGAAAACAAAATTTACTAACCAAATTTTGAGCTTCAAAATAAATGAAACTCAATGGCCGAAGATTCTCCTCTCTCCATTCAATTTCGACATGCAAGGTAATAAAAGTAAAAATAAATAAATGCTTTGTTTTCTTTTTAATTCCTTTTTCCACTAACTTTTTTATTACAAAATTTCATTTTCTCTTTTATTTAACATGTTTTGTTAGTTAAGTAAATTTATAATATAAGATCATCTTATAATAATATTAATCCTACTCATCCACTAAACCCATATAACAAAAATGACCTATTTATTTAATAAGTCCTTTACTCTTGTTTAACCTTGCAATTTAATATTAACCATTACTTCTATCACATACTTAATTTAGTCCTTGTACTAAATTTAAACCCTAATAATTAAAAATGATCTAACTAACATCCAATTCACTTTTAAGGTAACTCCTAAAAATATAATAATAAAATATTTATGAGCCCGGTCCGTGAAGGCGGGGTCCCAAAAGTATGTTTCTTGACACCCCTTACTTATAGGTCATTACAACTCATGTATAATGTGTGGAATGAGGAATTCCCACAGGTATTGAGCACTCCATTCAAGTTGTTATTGAAATATACATTGCATCACCACCCAAAATTTCAACTGAATTCAACTCAAATATGAAGCAATATGGATATTCAGGAGAGGACAAACCAACCAAGGTTATGCGGTTATTGTAGGAACCTAAGGCATACAAGGCTATCATGTTCACACTTGGAGGATACTTTGAGGATAAGACATTGTTAGTTGATTTATTATTTTTTTATAAATAATTTGTTGATTTTTTTCATTGATTCTCAATTTTTTTTTGGTAATTTGTAGATATTGATATATATACTCTGTACAGATTTGTAATATTCATACAAATTAATCGAATAAAACTTAGTTTAATAATGACAATCCATTTTGATGCAAAAACAATATCACTTTAAAAACATTTTGTTTCTAATATCTGTACAAATTGATTGAATAAAACTTAGCTTTACAATTAAGATTTACATGAGAAGTACGAAAAAAATCATCGGCCTGGCTAGGCCAAATGTGTGCCACAACCAGGTGGGCATCAGTTGCAAGATGAATTTCTTCTTCGTTGTTGAGTGTGGTGTGCTCTTATGTTGCCATTGTGTCTCCCTAGTTCTAGGAACATGTGCTTGCCAATATGATCTACCTTAGTAAAACAATGGTACCTGAGGTGTTTGCAACACTAACAACGTATAAGTGTATGGTGTCTCAAACATCAGTGGGGTAAAATATGGTGGAAATGTCGTCGACAGATACGTTGGCGGCAGATACGTTAAAGTCATTAGACTGTAATATGCTGGGGACGGAGGTGGTACAGAAAACCTTATATCTGCAGAAGGTGTAGAAACATGGAATGGAGATGGTGCAAATAACAAACCTAAACCAAAATAAGTTGAGCCATACTGACCAGGAGGTAGTGTGAACGATGATGCCTCTTGTTGCATTAGTGTCGATGATGGACCCGCCTCAACACTTGCTCCAGGCCTTAGTTTCCTAGATGGTTATCGTGGCCTCTTTGAATGAAGTTGCCTATGCCTCGCCTCCCCCAATAGTAAATATGACTTGCCATGGTTTAGTACGATGATCTAAAGCTAATTCACGAGCGTCGCGATTACGCAAAAAGTCGTGCATATGCTCTCAAATGTTGATATATTGCTAATGGAATTTAGCCTAATTCCTCGGTTCTCCCTCATAAGTTGATCTTGTGCAGGTCTCCATTGTGTTGGGATGGTAATGGAATTGTTTGCCTAAATTCAAACTTAACTTGATCGAATTCGTAAATTTTTACTGTAGCGTAAACTCTCAATGACACCTTCACGTGTGAAATGTTGGGATTCACCAATAATTCAGACGAGATGCATGCTTAAATTCTCGAATCATAGTATGGCATCCATTCAAACTATAGTAAAAAATAATAATTTCAATTATATACTTACTAATAATTTTTAAATCCTTGTGTCAATATTATATAATTAAATTTTTTAGAAATACTAACCTCCGCTTCTGATCGTTGATCTAACAGGAGCTGTATATCTTGAAGCTCCTTTAATAGTCCCACATAACTCAGCCTATAGTTCCATCTATTGAAATAATATGTTAATAAAAAAATTTAAAATTTAAAATTTTTTATTAAGGTAAATATATAATTTAATGAATTTTACTTTGTTACGAGTGAGAATGTATAATGATAGTAAACTTGAGGACGTAAAAATGACAGTTGATACCATGCCCATGATTGCAATAGGAGCATGCATCCACTGTTTTAATTTTTTTGTAGTTGCATCGCTCGACACATCTCTCAGTACAATGTTGCCAACACCGCTGATCCCCAACTGAGTTGGCCCACTTATTTTAAGTCCTCGATTGTAGTAGCAACCTTAAATGTACAAGATTTCGCGATTTATCAAGCATTAGAAGACCCTCGATTATCCTAAGGATGTATGCCCGAGTGTATTATTCCCTTTCAAGTGGACTCAAGTCCATATTGTGCTCATCAAAATTTCTTTTCAACCAATTCATGTTTATCCAGCCACCATAAATCTTGTCTGGAACCTTCCCTAATAGTTGGCTGCATAAGACTTTCAAATTGGTAGTGACAACTGAGCCCGTCACTACCGACCCATCCACTGGTAACTTGAGTTGTAATTATACGTCCTCCAGCGTGATTGTACACTCACCGCATAGAAGATGAAATGTGTGTGTCTTGGGTCTCCATCTTTCCACCAACACGTTGACAAGTGTAGCTTTCAATTTATACACCCAAACATACGAACCACATGAAAGAATCCCGTATCTTTGAAGTATGGTTTGATTAAAGTCGATAGAGGAGGGGATAGATTGCAAATATATGTCTCCAAAATCCGATCTTCCACCTAATTATAAAAAAAAATACAAAATTTTAAATTTCAACGTAACAACGTAATAATGAAATTAAATTAGATTAAAAATAATATAAATATTTTCTTACCATTTTCAATTAGAAGGTTGAAATGTGTTTGTCATCCAAACAAATAAGATAATTGACGATTAAGAATTAAATAAAAAATAATTAAATTTTGTGATACAAAATTAAATAAAAAAGAGAATTTTAATAAAAATTGAGTGAATTGAGAGATAATTAAGAGAGATCTGAGAGAGAATTGAAAAAAAAATGGAATTGAGGAGTTTAAATAGGTTTTTCTTTTAATTGTGTGTTGGGGTAGGGGGGGAGGGTGGGGGAAGTAGCTGTTGGAATTTACCCATTGTGGGGTAGTTGTTGGGAAAAATTGTCCAACTAGAAGCGTTTTGCTGAAAGAGCAGTAAAGCACGTCCAGCTAGCAGCTCTTTCCTGCAACGTATGCTGAAAACATATCTAGCTTAATGCGTTTTTTTGCAAAGTACGCTAAAAACACATTTAGCTTAGTGCGTTTTAAAAATTGACCTAATCCCACAAATATTCAAAAAAAAAAAGGGTCTAATCCTTTAAATATTTTTAAAAAAATCAGCAATTTCTCTTAATTCACCCTATATAAATATGTTAAAATATTGTTATAAGTCGTATGAATAGATTTGGCAGATAATTACTAATTATACCATTTTTATTTATTTTTTTCTCATGTTGAGAGATATTTTTAGGAAAAAGGTAAAATGGGTTTAGATGGTCTTAAGTTATTAAGTTATGTGAGCTTAAAAGGTGTTAAAACTTATAGTTTATAATACTCTAAGTCAGTGCAGTGCAAGGGCTTTATAATAGAGAGAGCAAGAGCATAAACTGAAGAAAAAAAAAAGACTAAAAATGGAGATTAAGGAAAGAAGCTCCTTGACGAGAAAATACCCTCTGTATCCTCTTTTGGTCCTATGGTTGGCCTTTATTTATTCTTGGCTTGGTGAAGACATGTTATGTGCAAAAGTGTGAAGGGTTCTACTATTAGAATATTTTTATATGATTTTTGAATTTTAAAATTTTATTTGACACAAATATCAATTGTTAATGTATTTTCGTGAGTAACATATGAAAATAATAAGTTAACATTATATTACATTATATATATGATAATATATTTTCTCGCATCATATTTTTAAAATAACAGAATTTAATAAATTTAACAATTATTATTTTTGAGGACTAAAATTTTAAAAGTAGAGAAATTAAAATATCAAATTAAAGTATAAAAATTAAATCTAAATTTTTGTAAAGTACATGGACTAATAGTAAAATTTATGTATACACATTGTAATTATTTTGTATATGAGATTTTCATAGGAAATGATATGTTGTTGCATTATGAATATGAATATGAAAATAAGAAAATAAATTTATTTTGTAGAAATAGAAAATTCAATCATAAAGCATACATACTTTTTGACTCTTTTAATTTTTTTAATGTTTTATTAACCTTTGGTATGGGGAGGGGAGGCGTCGTGAAATGTGTCGGTTCCTTTTCCACCTTTTCCCTCACTTTCTTATTCATTTTATAAACATACATATGAACTAATTATAATTAAAATATACATATAAAAGAACTAAATAATATACGTAAAAGAAAATTGTAGTCATCCATAGTACTGCTATTCATTGACTGGGTTTATTCTAATTGTTTTGTTTTTCATAACAAAAACACTTAATGTTAATTGTTACAAATAAAATTAGATTAAATTTATATATACTCTTATAAAAAATATAATATACTTAAAATTTTAAAAGAAAATAATAGTCATCAATATAACTATAATTTTGTTGGCCGTCTTTGGTATCATTAGTCATCAACACCAATTATGCAAATTTAGAAAAAATCAAATCAAAATTACAATAATAATAAATATTAAAGGCATCTTCTTCCTTAGAAAAAAAACTATTATAGATATTTAAGAATTTTAAATTTTAATTAACAATTTACTTTTATAATTTTTAACTATAAATATCTTTAAATTGTTTTTAAAAATTATATTCATGGCCAAGTGGCTTAGTTGGTTTGAGCTTGGAAAAAGATGTTTTATTCTCTAACTAATCAGCCCAAATTTAAATTAAATAAAATAAAACATGTTTTTATTTAATTTTAATTATAAAAAAATAGTAAAATAAATTATTTGAGCAAGTAAAACTCGGATATGAGCTTGAACATCTTAATTATGTTGTTTTATTAAATAATATTAAAATAATGAGTAAGTCATTGGGACGTGACTAATCCTATGATACCAATAATTTCCCCATTTCCTTTTCAACCTTTCTGCCACTTGGACATACATTAGCCGCGTGTTGCCTCCGTCCACGCTGTCACTCTCTCCCTCGCCATTGTCGGCTAGCGTGGTTTCCCGCGATTTCAATTCGGGATATTACAGTCATTTCAATTCGGGAATTACGGCTTCCAAATGATTATTTGTATTGGAATCCACGTGGCGGAAAGTGGATCGTTACGTAGAAGACAAACAAAGGAAAAGACAAAACTCAATGACCGAAGGACCCCTACTTCCACTTTCAGTTTATTACGGAATGTAAAATAATCAATTACTACTAATTAAACAAACAAACTGGTTATAATGCAGTCAAACTCGTAACCCACTGTTCAATTAAAATAACTGTAGGAAGATTCACCAATTTAATCATTTTCCAGACATAATCATATTTTTTACTTCAACTTTTTTAATATTTTCATTTTCTATAACTAAAAAGTAACTTTGTTAATGAAAAGAGATTCGGACATCCCAACTTAAAAATTACAATATTTCTTTTCATTAAATTTTATTAACGATGTAACAATAAATTTACGTTATATTTTCATTTTAAATTAAAATTTTAAAATTAATTCTTCATTATTATTTCAATTAAAATATATTTTTAACAAGTGTATTATGTTTTTAAAAGGTATGTACGTGGTTTTGTTGTTATAAAAAATGCTGTAACAATTTCAAATACTCATTTTAAACATAATGTTGGGAAGTAAAAATAAATTAAATAATATTTTAATAATTTAATATATTAATACATAAAATATACACAAATAATTTACATGTTCGTTGCTAAATGTTAAGTTAAAGATTAAAAAGGTATTTGATTGTTATGGATTTATTTAGTTGTAAAATAAATAAAAATTTAATGAAATAAATGAGGATATTTTGATAATTTTACATTCAAAAGCTAAAAACGGAGGTTGAGTCTAAAAGCTAGTTTGAAAAACATTTTTGATTCTAAACTCACATTGTTCTTCGTTACTCACGGAATCAAAAGTGGTTTTTTCTCCAAAAGCTAATTTGAAATGCAATGAAAAATAAGACCTAAGTGTTATTGTAAAGCTAACCCGTATACTTTTTTTTTTTTTTTTAATTTTCTTTTTGAATAATTTGATTTTTTTCCCTTTTATATCTTTATTTTCCTTATCTACTTCTTCTCTCTTTACTTTTTTTTTTTTTTACTCTTCCCTATTAAATGGATTTAATCTTTTTCTATTTTGACATTGTTGGGAAAAAAGAATTGTCCTTGGAGGCATTTGAAAACTCTTATGAAAACTTATGGTGAAGAAATTGTGATTTGAATTTAGATTACAATAAAAAATATAAATACAAAACATTGTAAGTGATTAAATTTGCAACACATTAATTAATAAATTTTTAGTGTGATTTATATTTATATTCATAACTTGGTGGAAAACTGAAACTAATTTTTGCATACTAAAATTATGAAGCAACAGCAGCTATGAGCAATGTAACAGGCTAGGCATGGCACCAGAATAGAGAAGCGGTCCTGCTTGATTATTGATACAATGTTGCTATCATGAAAAAGGATCCCTTAATTAAGTTGTTAGTGTAGCAGTAAAATATTCAACCTTTAATTTATCAAATTAGTAAATATATAGACATGGAAGATGTAATAAGTACTTTTTATGATGTATGAGATTTGAGTTGTTTGTTTAAACGTGAAATCCATGGAAAACCACCGGATGGGATATATGGCTTTAAAATTTGGTTCAACTTTATATAAAGATCATGAGGAATCTGGAATTAAGCATGTGGAACTTATATATAATAATTAGTAACTTGTAATAATAAATAAATAAATGTGGTGATCAGAGTTAGCGTAAGCAGCAAAAGATGATCCATTGAGGCCCTGTCAGGATATTATATTCCTTTTCGAAATCGACCACCCTCCAAACTCATCCTCTTTTTCCCTTTTTAACGCCTTACTCTTCCAAGTTTTAGTTTGTTAGAAAATATTTTTCTTTTTTAAAGTCAATAAATCGAACCTGAACTTGGCTTCATCTTAACTGTGTTTGATTGGTGGAGGAAAGAAAGAAAGAATCAATTTTTTAGAACACCTAACTCTTGAACTACACTCATATAAAACTCAATGCCCCTCCCTTTTGGAGTTTTAAGTATTTCAAAGGTGTGAAACACGAGCTTTATTACAAGGGCATCGACCATGATTGCTTGGCAGTCACTGTGATTAACAATCGATTCGAAACCCATGTAGTAACCACCAGGGTTTCTGATATTAGAATCATTGTGCAAGATCAGGATTGGTGCTAGTGTTGAAGGTTGAAACCATTTATAATATCTTTTAGGGTTTTACAGGGCACATGTTGTAGGTTTTATTAAGTGTCAGATGTTAACTGGTTGGCCGCCTGTAATTACTTTGGATATGGAATGGAAACAAGCCACATTTCTTAACAAATGGAACTCTCGAACATGGGCCATTGATTGGGAAACAAATTGGGGGAAGAAATAGATGCCCCCATGATGGTCACAGGTGAGCTGAAGGTGTTTACTATTGGATTTGGGGACTGCCTCAGCCTCAGCCTCACCCTCGTGGCTCATGACCAGACCTTTCGTAGGGTCCAATTTACATCGATTGTAACGCGCACGAATAGACTTGTTACATATTTTCTTTTGCTTTGGTTACTCAGACAAAACTGGTGTTTGGTTCCACATTTTACTACAATTTTGGCCTTTGATTGCATCTTTGTCAAAAAGGTCTACTTCTTGTTGCCTTAAACCACTTTCTTTCCTTTATTCCTTTGTAATAATGTGACCCCAACTATAGCCATATTTGGAGTATTGTCGGTACAAGTGAAGGATTACTTGCATCATTTATTAAGAATTTTGGCCATTAATTGCTTTGGTAATTGTTTTACAATTAAGTTCTTAGAGATAAGACTATAAAAAAGTGTTTATAATGTTTTCAAAAATGATTCCCATCTCATTTCCAATCCATACAATGAAATTGAAAGCATAAGGAATTAACTAATATTATGGTCAAATCTTCGGTACCAATCATGCATTATTGTCATTTGTAAATTTTAATTGATTATATTTTGATTCTTCATCCATTTGTATTTTATTAATGTTTCGATATGTATTTATAATTATACTATATTTGTAAACTCTCAAAAAATATTAAATATGATGAAGAATTGTGATGAGATCTCATGAAAATTTTGTTTTCAATATCTGCTAGAGTAAGCTATTTTCAAATGCTATAAGAACAAAATGGACTCATCACAAAAGCTTGTGGGTGGCAAAATAAAATGATTAAACTTGGATTGTTTGTCCACATTACTCCCTAGCTATAATTATTTCACCATCGATGCAATTCTTTAAGAGGGCTTTCTTTTTTGTGTACTAACTCACTGGTCCCTGGGCCTCTCTACTTGGCTCGGAAATACATGATTTTTGGCATCCAAGTGAACGTGTGGCTCCTCCAAAACCATTTACGTTCTTCCTCAAAGTAGGTTGAGATTAATCATCTCCGGCCCAACTCATTATAGCAATTGCTAAATAAGTACAATAAATGAAATTGAGTGTTAAAAATCGATTTGTTTTAGTGATGAACAAGATTTACCCAATACAATGATGAAAAATGATAGAATCATGTACCAAAAAAAAAAAAAAAAAACTTCTGTTTTACCCTAAACTTTAAGTCACAAAATGCGATAGATGTTGAACATGAATTCGTGCACGTTTGACTAAACATCAAATAAAATCTCAAGGTTGTTGGTAGAGACAAAGTATTGTTTCTTCCTTTTTCTTTTTCTTTCGCAATCACTTACATATTAGGTATGCGCCATTATTAAATGGCATTGCATGAAGTTTCCTAATGAATCATTAATTCTTAGTTTAGAACAATTCTTAACAGAGCATTATTGCATCATGCTCCTATTCACGAATGAGGTCAACCATTGGACGAGGAGGGTTTCTTTTATCTACCAACCTTTTTTATTGTTTAGTATAGGCTTAATAAAATATTTGATGTCCAAGTTTGATATTTTTTAAATATAGTATTTGTATTTTTTCAATATAATACATATATTTGATAAATGTTATATATTTTAATATTTAAAATTAATGATGTTAACTGCAACATTCAAAAATCACTAGCTTATGTAGCATCAACGCCTCAACTAGGCATAATCCATCACAGCAAAACTTCCAACAGATGGTTAATTCTATCGATGCCTTCCTCTGTTGGAGCCAGACACTTAGACTCGAAGAAATTTACAATGCTGCCTTGATTACAAGGAACTCGGCAAGGCTCGGATGATGGACTTAGAAAACTTAACAAGAGCCATCTCCAAGTATTACGCAAAATCCCACTAATATCAGTGGGGGCAAGATTCCCATGCACAGCTCCGTTCACGTTGAATTTCAAAAGCCAGTACGAGGAGGGGTCCACTTCAAGGGCAACCTTGATCTCTTGGGAGGCGGAAAATTGATGGGAGCCATAAGAAAATCAGCCATTGCAAACTTACACGATGGTCATAGTTCACGTCAGCACATAGCCAACCGGATCTTCATAATATCAAACAGTTTAATTCTATCTAGGGTCTTACCGTTGAAAGCCATTTCATTGTGACCACACTGTCACAAAGAAAATTAAATTCCACACAAGAGCATTGCACTTTGGAGGTAGTTGAAGTCAAGCTAAGACAAATTCCACCGGCTCTCTAGGGAACACTATACATAAGTTCCGAATAACACATCGTTATTGCCATATTTTCCAGGAAGTGACAAGGGTAAAAAGTAAGTGATCCATGGATTCAAAAGATTGGTTACAAAAAGTAGCACATTGCCAAATTTGGAGAGACAAAGACCTCTTTTTATCAATTTAGACTTGGCTTTTTTTTGGATCATGAGTGAGACTAAAAATAGATGTGGTTGTGAGATTAAAATCAATAATGGAATATGTGTTTGGATTCAAAAAAAAAATTGATTATGTAGGAACCCTCCCTTGCATGACTTGCCAAGCAAAAATATTCCACTTTTGGTGGCATGTATCTAAATCATATAAGCTTACACCATTCAAGCTTTGAACCCCAAGAACATTGGACCGGATTGCAATTTGATTTTGGAGAGTAGAAGCCATCAACAGACCCATTCCATCTAATCCAATCAGAACTAAAATGCCCAATAAAAAAAATCAAGAACTGGACATAACTCATTCCATTGGGATATTTCCCAATTACACCACCTATATACGTCTTAGCGGAACATTCCACCTTTACCAAAATCAGAAATTTTAACGGATATTTTCGCAACCAATGCATAAATACGGGGGAAACAACTCTAGAGAGAAAAGTTCCCTGCATAAGTAAAACCAAAAATTAATATGATTCCCATCACCAACTTGAAGGGAGAGATTATTAACAAGGGCAGCACTCATGCCATCAGAGGAAGAAAGGGGTCGAAAAATGTTTTTGATGATTTGACAAACCAGGGAAGAAGATTACTTGAATCCTTCTCGTATTTACAGTCATTAAAATAAAACAAAGGAGAAATGAAGTAAAGAGAAACGGATGCAAACAAAATTGAACAAAAACTGAAAATACATTACTAATTTCATTAAGTCAAAAATATATGAGTTACAAAGCAGTTACTCAATGTATAACTACTCCCGCTAATTACATTGATCAAATACATAGCTTATCTTGCACACAAAGTAAACCTGACTTATCAGCCAATTAAAACACCACTTGAACATCATTCAAATTAGCAAACTAATCTTACTGACTTAAATAGACAAATTACAAAAGAACTAAGTTAGTTACATATTAAACAAAACATTGATGCTATACTGGTTGAGCTTCAAAGCTTTTCTGCTGTTGCATTGTAGGCCAAAGTTCAACACTCCTCCTTGGACTGTATGCAACAAACACCAATACTTCTTAATTTTTCAAACCTTGTAGCACCAAGAGACTTAGTTAAAATGTCAGCAAGTTATTTTTCTGAGCTGCAATGAATCAAATTAACTTCCTTTGATTATTCAGCTTCTATAACAAAATTATATTTAATCTTAAAGTGCTTTGTTTTTCCATGAAACACTGGGTTTTTTGCTATAGCAACAGTTGATTGATTGTCAATTTTAATTTCAGTAGCTTCATCTTGGATTTCATTTAAATTAAATAAGAGCTTTCTTAGCCAAATAGCTTGATTGACAGCAGCAACAACTACAATGTACTCTGCTTCTGCTGTTGATAGAGCTACGGTTTTGTTATTTCTTTGAACTCCAATAGAAGAACCCTGAACCTAAAGTGAAAAAGTAGCCAGATGTGCTCTTCATATCATCAATGGACCTTGCCTAGTCACTATCAGAATACCCTATCAACTTGAGCTCTTCAGCCTTCACAAATTTTACTCCATCATCCAAAGTTCTTTTCACATATTTAAGGACTTTTTTGGCTGCCCTAAAGTGAACAACATTGTAGCAATGCATGAACCTAGACAGAAGGCTAACATCGAACATGATATCAAGCATTGTAGCTGTCAAATAAAGCACGCAACCTATAAGGCTTCGATACCCTTTCTCATCAACTTTTTCATGGTTGCCATTGCTAGTTAGTTTTTCACCTTGAGCCACTACTGTGCTAACAATTTTGCAGTTTTTCATGCAAAATTTGTTTAAAATCTTCAAAGCAAAGGTCTGCTAACTTATGAAGATAGCATGATTAGAAGAAAGTAAGTCATTTCCCCTAAGTTAGTCATTTCGAAGACAACCTGCATCTACCTTTTAAACTCATCAATCAGCTCCCTCCTGCTTCCAGTTACCAACAGATCATTTACATAAAGTGACACGATCAGTAAGGTTTCATTTTCTGATTTCTTCACATAGAGAGTAGGCTCACTGATACTCATCTCGAACCCAAGCCGAGACTGATATCTATCAATTAAGTCATAATAGGCCCTTGGTGCTTGCTTCAGACCATACAAGGCCTTTTTGAGCCTGTAAACCTTATGCTCTTCACCAGAAACCTTAAACCCATCTGGTTGTTCAATGAAGATTTCTTCCTTGAGGAAACCATTCAAAAAAGCAGACTTGACATCCAATTGGTGCACTCTCCATTGCTTTTGAGCAGCCAAGGCAAACAAAAGCCTTATAGTATCTAACCTTGCAACAAGAGCATAGGTTTCTAAGAAGTCAATGCCATACTGTTGGTTGTATCCTTTCACTAAAAGTCTTACCTTGTGCTTGTTTAAAGACCCATTAGCATTGTACTTGACCCTAAACACCCATTTCACACCCATAATTCTCTTCTGAACTGGCCTGTCAACCAATTCCCATGTGTTGTTCTTGTGTATCATCTTCATTTTAGCTTCCATTGCTTTTTTCCAACAGTCTTCTTTAGCAGCCTCATCAAAGTTTGTAGGCACCAACATTGCCACATCACATCTTTGATAGATTTCAATGATGGTTCTTGTACCTCTCATAGGTACATCATCGAATCCATATTCAATTAGTTCTTTTTCTTCAACTGATTGCAGATTATTGTCTTGTTGACCTTGTTCACACAAGCTTGCATCAGTACCTTTCTAGTTCCATACATTTCATTCATCAAATTTCATATCACTACTCACCATGATCCTTTTGGTGGAGGGATCAAAGACCCTATAACCCTCTTTATACTACTATAACCAACAAAGATCCCTGGCATAGAGCTTCTTTCCAGTTTGGTTCTCTTCTCAGCTAGAATAAGTGTATAACAGATACAACAAAACACATTAGGGGACAAACTGTTGGCTTATGTCAAAACTAAGCTTCAGAAGGAGTTTTACCTTTGACTGCATTGGTTGGTAATCTATTAAGCAAGTACACTGAGGTGTCACAGCCTCAGCCTAAAAGTTACTTAGCAATTTACTTTCAAAAGTAGGCATCTAGCCATGTCAAGTACTGTTTGATTCTTTCTTTCACAAACACCATTTTGCTGAGGTGTATAGATAGTTGTCAGTTGATGTTAAATTCTAGTCTGCTCACATAGATTCTAAAACCTTTCTGACAAATACTCAGTGCCATGTCTGATCTCAAGGCTTTAAGCTTGCAACTTGCTTGATTCTCAGCTAAGGCTTTGAACTTACTAAATACTTTAGGTATTTCTAATTTTTGTTTCAGAAAATTCACTCAGTAGAACCTTGAATAATCATCTATAAAAAAATAAAGTATCTACTATCACTTAGAGAAGAGGTCTTCATTGGTCCACAAATGTCAGTATGGACCAATTGAAGCTTGTCTCTAGCTCTCCATGCCTTGTTAACTGGAAATGGCAGTCTCACCTGTTTCCCAAGCTGAAAACTTTCACAAATTCTATCTTTAACTTCAACCCTGGACATGTCTTCAATCAGATCGAATTTGTGCAACAAACCAAGTGACCTATAGTTAACATGACCTAACCTTTTATTCCATAAACAAGCCTCATCAGCCAAACTTGTATAAGCCTTCATTTTCAACTATTTCACATCCAACATGAAACATCTCTCAGTCATAGCTACTGTCACTAGTTTTTGACCAAGTGAGTTCTTAATAACACATGATTTATTCTTAAAGGTAAAAGAGTAACCTTTCTCAATTAACTGACCAACACTAAGTAAATTTTTGTCTATGTCAGATACAAAAAGGACATCTGAAATTGTTTTGTTACCTGAATGTGTGTTGATTACAACATTGCCTCTGCCTCTGACCTCAATGAAATTTCCATTCCCTATCCTGACTTTGGAAACGACTGCTGCTGCTGCCGCCTAATTTTCTCAGACCCCAAAAGCTCTTCCTTCAGCCTCTCCTAGGCTTGCTTTGGAGTGTTACAATCCGAGTGAAAATCACATCAGACACTCCATTTTATAAGTATGACATTGCTTTGTGCTTTTTAACACAGTCTTCACTGTGTTGTCTGATTTGTGCTATAGTGGGGTTGGCCCTCAATGGAGGTGGTTTTGTGTCAGTCTCTACCACATTTCACAAGTCTTGTGCTTGCAGGTAAGTCTTCATCTTCATTACCTATATGTGGTAGTTTTCACTAGAAAAGATAGGTGGTGGTGGTGGTGGTGAAAAACTCATGTTGCAACAACAATAAAAACAAACAGCTTTAGTTTCTTTCTCTTCAAAGTTTCTCACAAAAAAACAGCAACCAACAATAGAGGCCCTCAAAGATGACAGGCTCTGAATACCATTTGTTGGGGTTTAAACTAAAACAAAGGAGAAATGAAGCAAAGAGAAACGGATGCAAATAAAATTGATCAAAAACTGAAAATACATTGATAATTTCATTAAGTAAAAAATATATGAGTTACAAAGCAGTTAGCTAATGTATAACTACTCCCACTAATTACATTGATCAAATACATAACTTATCTTACACACAAAGTAAAGCTAACTTATCAGCCAAAACACCACTTGAGCATCATTCAAATCAGCAAACTAATTTACTAACTTAAATAGAAAAATTACAAAAGAACTAAGCTAGTTACATATTAAACAAAACATTGCTGTTGTATTGGTTGAGCTTCAAAGCTTCTCTGCTGTTGCATTGCAGGCCAGAGTTAAACAAATGCTCTATTTTTTTAGCTAAAAATCCAATAGTCCAAGACCCACTAACTCCTTAGGCGAATATCAGCTCACTTAACCTAGTGAATCATTCTCTTCTCATCTCATATTCATGTTTTGTTTGAGAAAGAGCATATAAGTTTTTTATTGGTTGTATTTTGCACCATATGTATGTTTGAAGAGAAAGTAGACATTGGAACAAATATCAAAGGAAATGAGAAAGCCTTAGATGCCTTGGATTGAAAGAGAAAATTTTGATTCAAAGTGGTGAAATTTGTAACTACATTTTGAATTCTACTTACCCTAATAAATTATATGGTTAATTTAATATGATGAAATCAATAATATAAAAATATTTAATAAGATAGTTGAAAATAAAGAATGATTAATGTGATGAGATATGTGAGGAATTAAAGTAAATTTAATTTGATAACTTAAAAGAATTTTTTTTACTTGTAGTATCTTTGCTCATGTATCTTGTCTCCAATTTGTCCCATAATTCCTTTGTAATTGTAATGGCCCAAATAAAAACAAATAAAAACCAAAAATAAATAAATAAAGTTCAAATTACAAGCCCAATTTACCCTACATACTCAATTTGCTAACCTAAAAACCCTAAAAGCCCAACGCCCATAACCTAAAAACTAAACAAGAAACCCTAGCGACCTCTAACTCCAGCCGCCGCTGCTCTTCTGCTTTGCCACGTCAGTGAGCATGCCTCTCGAAGTCCCCATGGCCCGAGGTCTGCCTCCTCTGCCACCATTTCACCAAAATGGAAAGGGGCGCTCTTCTTTACCACCATTGACTTGGGCCCTTGCCACAAATACCTGCAAAAGTGAAAGAAAACAAAGTAGAAAATAGAAAGCAAAAATAACAGAAACAGCGAAAAAGAAAATAAAAATGAATAATATGTAATACATTTGGCTATAAAATCCATAATAATGAGATGTATTTTTTCACACACAAAATGTAACACCCCCTAACCATTATCCATTCCCAGAACAAGATTACGGAGCATTACCAGTCAATACAGTTCAATCACTTTAAATCACATTCAAACCTACTCAAAACATGTCAAATTAGACATTTTACGTGCTTATATGATGAATCTTTTTAAGTATTTCACATACATTATCAAATAGTTCAAATTTCTTGTCAAATAAGCCAATTCCTACCGTATACTTTTACCAAATCTAAATTTACTTATTTTATCATTACCTTGACAATCCAAAATGACACACATAGACATTTTAGGTACATGCCATTACCAAAAATTAATATACTTCACCACGTTGAGTTCGAGATCAACCTGGGATGCTGATTCAATGATCTGACTTTAACCTATCCTGCGCACAGAAACAAACCGTACGCTGAGTATGAACTCAGTGGTTTTTCTATAATTCGAACACTTAATAATATAACATGCACTTAAAAATCATATGACAATCACAATTATATATTTGTTCACTACAAAGATAAATCCTTTATAACTCACTCAATTTTTCTCATCTACTAATTCGATTAGCTTTCCAAAATAAATTCACAAATCAATTGAACAATAATGTTTTCCATTCATAGATAAGTTCAGAGATACATAATTCATATGTCTCACTCATACTTCAGTTTAGTGTTCAATATCAGTAAATAATATTCAACTATTCACTTCTCAATCCGTATTCTATACTTATCCATTTCAATAGCAGACAGTATTTTTCGGTAACAATCAATTGATCTTTATTATTCAGTAACAATCAGTCATTAAAGAAATCAGTCATTCAGTATTTCTATTTAACTCTATTAACATGACTTGGACATTGACGGACACACGGATCAAACCAACACACCAGTACGACACTTAGTGCCTCATTGGCTTTGCCAAAGAAAACAGTAACAGTACGGTACTCAGTACCTCATCGGATTAAACTGATGTAAAGTAGCAGTATGACACACATGGTGCCTCATCGACTCATAGTCGAAGTAACAGTATGACACTTATAGTGCCTCATTGACTCAAGGTCGAAATATCCCTGAACACTTTCAATCCTATAGCATGCCAACTATATCCGACTTAGCCCCATACAGTTAATAGGGTATTCAATTCACTTCCAATTTTTCTAATCAATACACATTTTAATTAATCACATAAATTCATAATTCAATACAATTCAATTCACTTTTCAATAACAAATATTCAAATTTCACATTAATCACTTATTCATATTTATTTCATCACATTCCTAATCAATTTAATTTTCAATATAACATACATTTAATATTCAATTTCCACATCAATCACATGTATCCATATAAATTCAATAAATTTATCACATACCAAATCAATCCATTTCAATTGTAAAACATAATCCAAATAATTCTCACCTTAATTACTTATCATAACATTTAGTCAAAATACAACAATTAATAATTAAATTTACTTTTCAGTTTCAACCAAAGTTCACTCCAATTCATATAATCATCTCAATGCACTTACCATACATATTAAATAATAATTTTAACAATTAAATATTAAGTTCGCTTATAGAAATACAAACCGTAATTTCTCGAATTATTCTTCGTCCACATTTTCTTTTCCTTTCTTCATAGATGCCTCGGGTGCAATGTTAGCTATGAAAAATTAAGATAATTTTCATAATCATTAATACAATACTAATTTACATTTAATATTTAAATTTCTTATTCAATTTCTATTCAATTTCTACTTTAATTTCAATTTTAATCTTAACTAAATTCACTTACTTTTCTATCTCAATTCATACTTTGTTTCTACTCAATTTTCAACCAAACTTAGACATAACTATCTAATTTTCATCATAAAACCCTAATTTCAAAATTCTTGCAATTTAGTTCCTACTATGTAAAACTTATAATTCATTTTACAATTCAATCCTTATTTCACTTCTAACTTGAAATTCTATCAATTTAACCCCTAATTCTTCATTTTATTCAACATGAACAATATCTAGAAATCTAATAACTTTCAAAATTTTCACTTAAAACAAGTAGTATTTATCTCTAGGATTCCAAAAACATCAAAATTACAAGAAAATGGACTAAATTGACTTACCAAATTAAACCCCAAGCTTTAAAAACCCTATTTCTCCCTTTTCTTTCTTTTGTTCTTTACTTCTCTGTTTTCGAATGGTTCTGTTTCTTTTTTATGCTTTATTTTGTTTGTTTTATCTTTTATTTTTATTTAGTTTATTATATTACCATATTAACTTAATAATAATTATTATTTCTTAAATAATAAGTAAATAAATATGTATTTTACAATTGTATGTATATGATTTATTACACTTGTACTTTACTATCACCATACATTTGTCAACTTATTAATTTGTTCGTTGATCTAATAATATAATATCAATTAAATAATAATAATAAATATTATTATAATAATAAATATCTATTTAATAACAAATATAAATATTACAAATGTACACATATATATTTTACATTTGTATTTTATGATCACCATTCACTTGTCATAATTTCAATTTATTTATCATATAAAAATCTTTTACTAATTAATAATAAATAATAAAATATCTTTTTATTAATTATATATAAATAATACAAATATACTCATTTAAATTAATACACTTATATTTTATTTTTTAACTTACACTTGTCTTTTCTTAATTTATTTCATAGTATAATAATATAATCAATTTAATTTATAAAATAATAAAATAATGACAATAATAATATATTTTATAATTAAACAATCATAAAAATCAAAGATTTTTATGTTTTGCCGCCTCATTCATTAGAATAGGCTTAATTCCTATTTACTCCCCTTATCTTCTTTTAATCTATAATTAGACTTTCACACCTTATTCAATTTAGTCCTTTTTCCTAATATCTATTAATTAAGCTAACTTCACCCAATTTGAACCTAATTAAACACTCAACTAGACTCATGATTACTCCTAATAATTATTTACGAACTTGGTTTACTAATACGGAGGCCCTATAACTCACTTTTTCGGTACTCGTAAATTTTGGGTCATTACACAAAAAAAAATAATCGAATACAAAAAGAAAACAACAAAAGTTGAAAAAAAAGGTAGTTCATTTTTTTTATATATTTCATAGAATATATATATATAAATAACAAAAGATTTAATTTTTTTGTGTTTACTTGTCAAACGCCGTCGTAGAAACCCTTCTTCTAACTCAAGAAGCCTCGGAATCCCTTAAGGTTCCGTCGAAGGCCTCGTCGGAAAGGGGAGAAACCAAAAGGTTTCTATGTTTTCTGTAGAAGTTTGACTATTTTTTGGGGATTTGAACCCCAAATATGCATTCTGTGCGAAAAGGCCTAAAAAAAAGGAAGTTTTTTAATTTTTCGACCTCATAAGCGGCGGTCGCCGTCGCTAATGACTGTTGGCCACGACGGAGGTCTGTCGTCCTTGTGGCCGGAGGGAGAGAGAAGGTTTGAGAGAAAAAGAAGAAGAAAAGGAAGTGTTTTTTTTAACTGATGCAAAAAAAAATGATTTTTTTAAATTATATAGCCCTCTCAAAACGACGTCATTTTGAGCTTGGCTTCAAACACCCAAAATGGCGTCGTTTCAAAGCCGACCCGAATAATCTGACCTGACCCCCCTAGAATCTGCGTGTTTTCCCATGCAGAGGATAGTTTCCATTTTGGTCCTTCTGCTTTTTTTATTTATTTTCATCCTGCTCCTTTTTATTTTTTTAATTTTTACCCCATAATTTTAATTTCCTTGCAAATTAGTCATTTGACCCACTATTGAGCTAAGGAAATGACATGGGGTTGGGATGATTTCCCTTTGGGTCCATAAAATTTTCTATTTTATTTTAATTTAATCCTTTATGTTATGTTTTCTCATAATTTAGACATTACATTTTTATATTTTCAATTTAGTCCTTTATTTCCCCTTTTCTTATTTATTTCGCAATTTATGCTTTAAGTTCTATTTAATTTTTAATTTAATCCTCATTTATTTAATTCGCCTCTTTATTTACTATTTTTATTATTTTATCCCTAAAATTTTATTATGGTTTTGATTTAATTTTTTTATTTAATCTTGCCTTTTTATTTATTTAATTTTCAGCATTTTTAATTCCTTATTTATATTTTATCCTTTAATTTACATAACTTGCATTTTATCCTTAAGTTTCTTAATCATCTCATTTTACTTCATTTTAGTTTTTATTTTTTTATTTTTTAATGTTGATGTTATTGTTAAATGATTATTTTTCCTAATTATTATTTTATTTTGTCATCACTAATATTACACAACCATGATCTTAGCATTATCTTACTTTTTATTATTTTACTACTAATGTTCCACTTATTATTTTATTATTATAGCCATCATTAAATAGTATTATTAATCGCTAAAATTATTCCAACTACTAGTTATTATTTTGTTATCTTTGTTTTTGACCACGTAAGTTATTCTATACTATTTTTTCCATTTCCATATTATGCATGTTTAAATATTCGTTTATTTTTGTACCAACACTTGAATAAATTAATCGCATATTGCATTAAACGTTATATTCATTTTTACCCGATGCATAAAAAAGAAATTTTTTAAAACTGAGGCAATGTTCTTTGTTTAAGGATTGGAGAAATAGTGCCCTAACTTAAGGGATATGACTTTCTCCTTGAACCAAGATAAACGAGCATCCTTTTAAAATTCAAAATATATAAAACTTAGGTAATAATCAAATAATAAGAATCCTTATTTTCGAGGATTTGAGATATTGTGTCCTAACTCACGAGACATGATCCTTTTCTCGATTGACTCAAAATAAGAAGGCTCTTTACATAAAATTCAATTTAGTTTGCAATCATGCAAAAAGGGGATCGTATATTAAATTTCTTTGAATTATCAATTCTCGACACTAAGACATCAAGTAATCAATTAGGTATCAATTTTAGGCGTTATGAGGGTGCTAACCCTTCCCCATACGTAATCGACTCTCGAACCCATTTCCTGGATTTTGTAGACCGAAAATTATCATTTTAATAAATCTAACATTTTATTAAAATGACCAAGTTTTGAGGTGATCCAATCACACCTAAATAAAAAGGATTGGTGGCGACTCTATTTTCATTTTAAAATAAAAAGTCGATTTCAAAAAACGTTTCGACAGTGATTACCTCGTTTTGGTAGGTGTCAGATAAACCATTTAATATGTGGCCTATGCATATGTAATCAACATTGTCTCATTTTTGCCTTTCTTGGGCTGCAGCAATAAATTAGTTTTCATTCTCTTCCGGTTTTGGAGTATCCAAAACATAGGCAATCTTCAAAGTTGTTAATAAGAAGTACATCTTTTTCTGCCATTATCGAAAATTACCACTATAAAACTAATCAAGTTTGACAAAGTTGGAAGCCAATTCCCTTAGTTTTCCACTTTCATGTGTTGTGGTAGTCATCATGAAATATAACCTTAAAATAGTTAGTACAAAACTCCAGTGAGGAAAAATCTTGAACATAAGAACGAAACTCGAATAGAAAATGAAAAAATAGGACCAGCTTCCAAGGCATGTATTAAGCCACTATCTTTAAGGTTATATTCACCTCCACCTATATTCGGTGTGCAAAAAAGTGTGCAAATTAACCTCAAGGATACAATGAAGCCAATGATTATTTGCGTTTTGCATTGATGAGAATAGTCCACTAAGCACTGAGCAATTTATAACAAGAAACTCAATTTTTACAAAAAAAATTGAAGTAATTCTTTATAGAATAATCTAATAATATTAAAACTTATTGGTATGATTTCCAAATGAAATCTCATTCCTATTTATATAAATTTTCATGTCTCTTCATAGAGCTATCTTTCCATAGGTGTCTTTTTCGAATAATAATGTCTTTAAAAAGACACATAATTATTCATTTAATATTATAACTATTCAAATAATATTGTTTGAATAGTTATAATTTTATAAAAAATCAAATGATGACTCTTGACCAATAATCAAAAGATTTAACTTTTGATTAATTACACCATTTCATTTATAGTTATTAGAAAATTATAAATATTTGAAAATCTTCCAACATAAAAGTTATTGAAGATAAGGATTCTGTCATGCTTCGCAATTAGATGTGAAATTGCAAGCTCAATTACATAATATAATTGATCAAGAAGAACTTTTGTGGAAGCAAAAGCCTAGATGTGATTGGATGGTGCATGACGATCGCAACATGAGATTCTTCCATAGTAGAGTCGTTACTAAAAGAACTAATTGTATCTCAAAGCTCGAGGATAATGATGGAAATTGGTGCTATGATGAACTGATTTTGAAGGAAATGGCAAATAGTTTCTTTCAACACCTTTATTCGATTGAAGGTGATTTGGTTGGTACACTCCCCTCTCTTGATTTCTTTCCTTTATTTTTGAAGATTGAGATGAGTATGTTGGAAGCCAAGGTAACTAGGAGGAAACCAAACAAGCTTTATTTAGCATGGCCCGTCAAAGGCACCAGTTATAAATGGTTTTTGCATAATTTTTTTAGAAGCATTAGGAAATTTAGTAGATTTTGTTTGTCGTATGGTTGTAGAAGTCTTTCCTGGCGGAGAGGTAGATCCTTTTATTAATATCATTCTTCTTGTCTTTATTCCAAAATAATCTAAGCTTGAATACATCTCTTAGTTTAAGACTATCAACATTTGCACTATCTTGTATAAGGTCATCACCAAAGTTATTGTGAATATATTACGTGCAGTAATGACCACTTTGATATGTCAGAACCATGTTAGCTTTGTGACGAGGAAGAATATAATTGATGATGTTATTATATATCAAGAAGTCATTTACTCAATGAGAAATTCAAAGGGCAAGAAGAAGTGTTGGCCATAAAAGTGAATCTTGAAAAAGATTATAATAGAATTCATTGGGATTTTATTAAAGTTCACTTAGGGAGGCTCGATTTCCAAGCTCGTTAATACAAGTTATTTTGAAATGTATCTCTTCTTCATTTATACAAATAGTTTGGAATGGTGAACTTACTTTGAGGTTTAAGCCTTCTAGGGGTATTCAGTAAGAAACCCCTATCACCTTACCTCTTTGTGTTAGCTATGGAAAGAATGAGTCATATGATTAATTTGGCAATTTCTGAGGGCATATGGAAACCTATTTCTCTTTCTAAAGGTGGACATTTAATCTTTCATTTCTTCTTTAGGGATGATTTAATTTGTTTTTTATCTTGATCAAGTGAGAGTTGTTAAAGAAAGCTTAGATTGTTTTAATTACTATTCGAACCATTGTATTAATGCCAATAAAATGCAATTTTTTTCTCCAAAAATGTAGATGACGCTTTATCTAACAACGTGAGCAATTTTATAGGCTTTCATGTGGTCTCGGACTTGGGGAAATATCATAGTGTTCCACTCTTCCATCAAAGAGTTATAAGGGCTACTTATCATGTTGTGGTTGTAACACCCCTATATCATGTTCGACTCAAGTGATTTAGGAATATTACATTTGTGCCAAAGTAATTCTTGGCTAATAACTAATATATTAGAACATAAAAATGGACAAATAATAAATTTAAATAATTTATAATTTAGTCCTTACTACTACTTAGAACATGTTTGATTTTTCCTAAGTACATGCCATTCTATTTTAAATTTTAGAACATACCCTCTTGTTGCTTGAAGATGTGATGAGATGAAAGCTTGTAATCTCAAATACAACTCTCCAAAATTTATGTCTGCGCACGGAAACAAACCGTATGCTGAGTATACACCAGTGGTATTACTATGATTCAAATACTTAAAGTAAAAACAATAAATATGCACAATTAATCTTAGCACTATTTTACTTTCAATAAATCATTCATGCATTTAAAACTTTAAATTTTCTCAGTAATATGTATCATAAATAGCTTTTCTTCATTTTAATTTATATATCTTCTTACTATATCAATATTCATTTCATGCATTTCATCAATAACCATTTCATAAAATCATTATTTCATAGATTTCATTTCTATATCTCAAATCAATAACTTATTCTATTTCATATCTAAAACCTTACAACATTAGTCTTTCAATAATTATTTAAACCAACATTTTGCACTAAAGATAATTATAATTAATTCATATGATTATATTCGATTAACTCATACACTATTTCATTATTTCCAATTCATTCTATTTTCACTTCTTATTTCAATATTTTAACAAATTCATGAACCTTAAGTTCATGCTTCAAATCTCATGTCTCAATTCAATTTACAATTCAACTCTTAATTTCTTTATCATATTTTTAATAGTATGATTAATCAAATTTATTTAATTTTTTCATTTCAGTTATTCACCCTATTAACAAACCCGGACTTTGGCGGATACACGGATTCTAACCAAACACACCAGTACGGCACATTGTGCCTAAAATGGTACTCAGTACTTGATCAATATATCAAAAGCAGTATATGACACATAAAGTGTCTGAATCGACACACGTGGTGCCTAATACAACACATATAGTGCCTAATCAGCAAAGCTGATAAATTCCCGCACTCTTCCAATCCTATGGCATGCCAACTATATCCGACTCAGCCCGACTAATTAATAAGGTATTCAAATCACAATTCAATTCAAATTCACTTTCCACTTTCTAATCAATATACAATTCAATACCAATACATATTTCAGATATTCACATATAATCATACTCAGATTCAATCCAAACCACTTTTCAATCAATACACAATTCACATATTCACACTTATTCATAATTTAATTCACTTTTATTCAATTCATATTTTTAATTCATTTTCCAATCAAATTCAAATCACTAATTACTTTTCAATCAATATACATTTCAAATACTTACATATTTTCTTCATTCAATTCAATTTGATTCAATTGAATCACTTTTAGTTTCTAATCAATATACTTTCAAATATTCACATAATTCATAATTCAATTACTTAATTCAAATTACTTTTAATTTCCAATTTGTTCACATTCAATTTCAATAGCCATAAACATTTTTGAATCAATTTCATTCAAATCAATATTATCATTTCAATTGCTTACCCGATTTTACTTACCATGCATTTTAATTAAAATATAACAATTTATAATAAATAGATTTGAATTATAGTAATACAAACCATGATTTCTCGTTTTTACTCCTTGTCCACTTTTTCTTTTCCTTTCTTCGCGGATACCTCGGGTGCAATATTGGCTACAAAAAATTAAGATAAATTTCATAATCATTAATACAATATTAATTTTTCATCTAATACTTGAATTTCTATTCTATTTTCATCTCAATTTCAATTTAATCCCTAACTATATTCATTTATTTTTTGTAGCACCCCAAACCCGGCCCAGACGTTACGACCGAATCCGGCGTGTCACATTGAAGTGTTTTTCGAAAACCATGTTTTCATTGAAAACCCTTCTTGATGTTTAGAAACTTTCATCGTTTAAACTTGAATAAAACCTTAGCCTTATTTTTTTCCAAAACGTGATTTATTGTAATAATCAAAACATTGTTAACAACCTTGTAAAATCTTATGGGAAACTTTGAAAACTTGTAAACCTTTGTAGTGGCAGAATCATGTTATTTAAAAAAAAAACAGTTAAGTATCAAACCTTCTTTGTCATGGCTTAAAGTGAATGGATACTACGCACCAGGTAGGATTCAAGAAAGGAGGAGGTGAGTCAATTAGACTGCTTAAGTACCTAGCTCTTCCATGATCCAATCCTAGACATGCACACATCCATTGCCACACTTTAAGCCTATTACTTGTCCACAAACAATAAATTAAGTTTAAGTCTATTTAAAATATTTATTTCCTTTGAAACCATTTACGTTGCGGAAGCTTTGCTCAGAAATCGTGACATTTTGAAAATAAGTAATTTTATAAAATGCGCTTTAGAGCTAACCAATTTAATAACCCAAAATATTAAAAATAATAAAAAGAGCGACCTTATTACAACTTAAACCGAATAAAAATGATCAAAATAATAAATGCGAAACTTATGTTAAAGAAAAGCGAAACTTAATCTTCGTGGCCACTCTGAATCCCCTTGACTCCAAGTCCATCGATCTAAGGCTCACCGCAAAGATGGGAAAAAGGGGTGAGTTTGGAAAACTCATGTGTAAAGTATCCCAACCGAGCCCAAATCGGTTCAAGCTTTCTTGGGCCTAAGCCCTATTCGAATTTAGTGTTAACGGGCCTTAGCCCATATCAATATTAGTCCGGCCCATAGCCCTTACGATGAGAGTATCTGGGCCTAGCCCATATCAAGATCAATCGGGCCTTAGCCCTATTACAAGTCGAGATATATTGGGCCTTGCCCATATTAACACGATTGGGCCCATTTTAATACTGATTGGCCCATAATAAAACGATCTCATATGATTAATGCTTGATAACCCCATCCAACCTCGCACTTGCCTCTCGTCCATCGCTACACTTCACTGGGAATAAATCACCCACGCCATCCCTACACTTACAGTGTTAGCACCGATTGCGGCACTAACTATAATCCGCAGCAAAGCTGCTTATATCAGAATATGTGGCACAGCCACCAGAACGGGTTCTTCCTCCATAACAAAACCCAACCCCATGCAACAGATATACATGTCATGGCATATAACAAACAGAATCAGAATATCATGTATTTCAGTCAAAATTAACCCCAGGGGTATGACGGTCATTTTGCACCTAGGGGTAAAACGATAATTTTCATACTTAGGGGTAGTTTAATAAAATTTACTATTCTAGAGTTTACATACATATTCTAACCATTAACACATTAACAGAAACACTTACCGAGCGTTTTTACCGAATTGGACCCGTTGGCCCACTAACCCGTTTTCGGCCCATTAAGCCCAAATATACCGAAGTGCACGAAATTTCGCACTCTGCAATCATACTGCTTGTGATTACCAAAATTAACAACCAAACCACCTCACAAGCACTCGCACGCTCGCAAGTTCACAAATGCCGGCTTTTCGACTTTTCGGCTTTTCGGCTTTTCGGCTTTTACCGATCTAGTCTATGAGTGGGTGTCGTTTACACACCTGATTTAGAACGATACTTTGGCGAGATCCACACACGAACTGCCTACAATTGGATTACTACCACGTCAACCTAAATATCGAAAAAAAACTACTTATTTAACCTCTTACCATACTCGTCCAACACAGCCTTAGATCCCAGATTTTTTTTACCTTTTTGCCGAAATATGGGTTAGATCTGAAGAGCCAACCGAATTTGTCTTCAAGCCCTTCGTTGTACATCCTCTTGTCCTCTTCTCTATGCTAACTCTTACACAATCAAAAGAAAGAGGCAAAAAAAAACCCTTAGACCAAAACGCTAGCCACCCTTAGGGGTTTCGGCTTTTCTTAATTCCTGAAATAAAGAAATAGATTTGAAAACTTACCAATCGTTGTTCTGCCCAAGAGAGTGCTCTTATCTATGATTCTAATCCCGATCTACCATAGTCAGAAGAGACAGGTTCAAGTAGCCAATGATTCGGCTTCCTACACCCAAGATATAAAGGTTTTCGGCTTTTGAAAGAAAAAGGGAAAAGGATAGAGATTTGGCTATAGCAAGATTCAGCTTTTTGAGAAATAATGAAGAAAGGAAAATAAGGGAAAAGATAGAAAGAAAGGAGTATGGGTTCGGCTATGGAGAAAAGAAAATATGAATGCAAGAGAGGGGAGAAGAGAGGAGAAACAATGAAGGTCGATCTCAAAAATAACAGTAGATATGAATGGCCCCAACCTAAATCTATTAGTTACTTAAAAATACCCAAGACTAACACCAAAATTTTAAGAGTTTTTTCGGCATTTAATTGCCTATAGCCGAATTGGTACTCTGCCATAAATCTTATTTCGACATAAATTCCTTCCCAAATTTAAATTCCATACTTTTCTCCTAAATTTCAGCCCCCACCAATTTAAATCCTATCCAACTTCCTTGCACCATCAGCTGTAGTCCACCGCTTGACCGACTCAAGCCATGGCTAGGAGAGTTTCGGTCAAACTCTGACTCTCCCCCACGTGAGCAGCAAAAATTCAAGCCTTCCGTGCGCGAGGTGAGGCTCGAACCCCAGACCTCCGTCTGCCCTTGTGCCTTCGCCCGTGCTGCTGGCCACTGCACCATGCTTCTCTCTTTACTTATATACGGTCACAATTAATTATAAACCTTACCTGCTGAAGCTCCGGTTACTTGCGAAACAAAAAGGAAATTTTTGCCTGCTGTACATCTCGAACCTGCGACCTCTTAAACACACACATACGTTGCTTGCCACTGCGCCACAGGCTCTCCTTGTGTCAAACTTCATTCGCAACTTCCTTTAAGGCCTATTCCAACCGCAACCTGCATACTAAAAAACCCAATTTGCGCGCGCCGTGCCTTGAACCCAGGCACTTCCCACGGCCTCCTAGCGTGCTTAGCCACTAGGCCAGATGCTTGCTTCTAACATGAATTAGCCTGAACAATTAATAAGGCCTAGCTGTGACAGCCCTTGGTTTTTCTAAAATAAAAACTCACATTTGCGCACGCAGGGAATTGAACCCCTACTCCTTTCCTACTGCTTAACACGCCTAACCACTAGGCCAGATTCCTCCTTATGTCCAATTTTAGCCCAACTTATTAATAAACCTTAATGCCCAGATCCCCTAAAGGAGCAAAAATAATAATTTTTGCTAAAGTCTTGGTCCAAATTTTTCCCACACTTTAAATAAATTGTAATTTATTTAAAAACTAAAATAATAATAACCATAATAATGAAAATTTCAAATACGATAATATATATATATTTTCCTAATAATAATTATAATTTCCATAAATCAATAAAAATAGATACAGATAAAATTTTCTAATAATATGTTAATTTAAACACTAAATTAACAACAATAATTTTATAAATATATTTGTATCTAATAATGATAATAATTTTCATAAAAATTAAAATATTAGTAATAACATAAATATTTTATCAATATATTTTTTTAAACACTAGTAATATTTAAAACTTCTCAATATTAGGGTTTTCTTCTATCCGAATCCTGCACTCAAAGCCCAACTCTTCTAGGCCCAATTTTTGGGCGTTACATTTCCATCTCAATTCATACCTCATTTCTACTCAAATTTCAACTAAACTTAAACTTAACTATCTAATTTTTATTATAAATTCCAAATTTTGAAATTATTACAATTTAGTCTCTATTATATAAAATTTATAACTTATTTTACAATTTAATACATCTCCCAATTCTAATTAGAAATTTTATTAATTCAATCTCTAATTCACACTTTTACCTAGCAAAATTAATGTCTAAAAATCTAATAACTTCCAAAATTTTCAGCATATACTTAATAATATTTTGTTCTAGGTTCATAAAAACTCAAAATTACAAGCAAATGACTTAAATTGACTTACCAATTTGATTTTGAACCTTGAAAACCGTAAATTCTTTCTTTTTCTTTTCTTTCTTCTTTCTCTCTATTTCGTCCCTGCTATTGTGTTGTTTTAATTTCTTTATTTTCTTTCTTTTCTTTACTATATATATATAATATATAATATATAATAAAACATAATAAATATCTTTATTATTTAATAATGTAATATATATATTAAACTTAAAAATCTCGTATTTTTAAGGATTAACAACCTCAACTTATACTTTTGATTTAATTGCCCTTTTAGTCTTTTTTACTTTCTTTGTATTATATTTGTTTATTATTTTAACAATAATATAATATATAATTATAACAAATATCTATTACTTAAATAATAAGTAATTAAATACATATATTACAAATGTACATATCTTAATTAACACACCTGTATTTTATCATCACCTTACACTTGTCTTTATTTATTTTATTCATAATATAATAATAATTAGTAAATCTCTTTTACTTATCATTTAAGAAAATATACAAATATATTACAAGTGTATTTTCCTGTATTTTACACATGTTTATTATCATTACCATACATTTGTCACTATTTTAATTTATTTAATAATAATAATATTTTAATATAAAACCATAATAATATTTATATATATAATATATTAATCTAAGAAAATCTTAGATTTTTCTTCCCATTTTCGCCTCACCTAATGAAATAGGAATAATTTCCTATTTAATCCCCTTTATGTGATTTTAATCTATAATTAGATTTTTACCCTTCATTCAATTTAGTCATTTTTCCTAATTTCTCCTAATTAAGCTAAATTCAACTAATTAAAGCCTAATTAAACACACTACTAGACTCATAAATATTTCTAATAATTATTTATGAATTTGGTTTATTAAGACGGAGGCCCGATAATGCACTTTTCCGATGCCCCTGAATTTTGGGTCATTACAGTGGTGGATAATTTTTGTGGTCAACTTAGCAGATGAAACACTGGGAGACTCACTGTCAAGGAGGGTTATAATTTCTTGGCTTGTGAATTGTTGAACTTTGGCCTATAATGCAACAACAAAGAAGTCTTTGAAGCTCAACAAATGTAGTAGTTCTGTTTTGTTCAACTTGTAACTAGCTTAGTTCATTTTGTAATTAGTTTATTTGAAACACTAAGACTAGTTTGCTACTTGGTGTGATGTTTAGGTTGTGATATTGGCTGATAAGTCAGCTTCACAATGTGTGCAAGATAAGTTATGTAATTTTCAATGTAATTAGTGGGAGTAGTTATACATTAGATAATTGCTTTGTAACTTATATATTTGGCTTAATGAAAACAGTTATGATGATGAGTTTTTAATCATCTTTTGCATTGTTTTCTTTGTTTCATTTTTTTCTTCCTTTGTTGCTGATGACCCTAACAAATGGTATCGAGAGCCTATCATCTTTGAGGGTCTCTGTTGTTGGTTGTTCCTTTTGTTGAGTGTTTTGAAGAAAAAGAAACTGAACCTATTCTTTGTTACTACAACATGAGTTTTTCACCACCATTTGTCTTTGCTGGTGAAAACTACCACATATAGGTAGTGAAAATGAAGACTTACCTGCAAGCACGCGACCTAGTGAATATGGTGGAGACTGACACAGAACCACTTCCATTTAGAGCCAACCCCACCATAGCACAAATCAAACAACAGAGTGAGGATTGTTCTAAGAAGCACAAAGCAATTTCATGTTTGCAGAATGGATTTTCAGATGTGATTTTCACTCGAAATGGCCTGTAACACTCCAAAGCAGACCTAGGAGAGGCTGAAGAAAGAGTTTCTAGGGCCTGATAAAACTAGGCAACATGTAACACCCCATACTCATGCCCATGTCAGGACGGAATACGATGCGTTACTAAACTTAAACACGTGCATTCAAACATTTACGAGTCACCAAGACTTGATTAAATTCAAAACTTTTTCAAACTTTTCCAAAACTTCTTATTATGGGCCTATAAGGCCCAAAGCATCTCTTGGAAATCACTCGGGACCAATTCCGGTCCTTTAATCAACACTAGGAAAATGACCTTTGAAACAGGGCACACACCCGTGTGGATCGGCAACACGCCCGTGTGGAACTTGAACTTGGTCGTGCTGATGGCCCGTGTGGCACCCACAGCCTAAGCACCTAGGGACACGTCCGTGTCTCATGCCCGTGTGAATTAAATTCTAAATTTGAACCTATAGGGGTTTTTACATGGCCTGGCACACGCCCGTGTCTATGGCTCATGTCCCTCACACGGCCATGACATGCCCGTATCCTAGCTCGTGTCTAAAAACCATGACATTCTGTTTCTAACGTCTACATCCAATTTGGGGCACACGGCCTAGGCACACGCCCGTGTGCTAGACCATGCCCTTCACACGGATGAGACACACGGCCGTGTCTCTACCCGTGTGTTTACTACCATGCATACTGACTTGTAAAATTTACGTGCAGGGGATACACGGCCAGACAACACGCCCATGGGGCTGGCTATGTGTCACACATGGCTACCCGTGTGGACAATATAAAGCTATTTACCAAGCCTTATGCCACCCTGAAACAAAATTTAATAATAATCAACATATCATGGTCTAATTTAATATGAGTTCTCAACTAACAACCATAGCTAAGGCCTATATACATTTCACAAATTTAACCATGTCAACAATTTCACATTCGCAAAAGACTATCTTGCATTCATATAATGACTTACAATATTAGCCATTTTCATGGCCTTGTACAAAATTAGTCAAATGCTAAAACAAGCCAACACTTTTAGCCCCAAAACAATGTGACACAAAAATAAAATCAAAGATTCCTATACATTCCATAATCAAAATGATAAAACTAGTTATACCAAGAACTTCAAGGATAGTGTGACTGGCTTCTCTGACGTAGGCGATGATCTTCGAACCACTTTGGCTGTATTAAAAAGAAATGGAAAGGAAAAAGGGTAAGCATGGGAGCTTAGTAAGTACATATATGCAAATAAGTGTAATTAAAAACACATTCATCAAACAATGGCTTATCATACTTAAATGATATATCATTTTATCCTCACTATTTTGCTCTTCCTTCTTTTACACATACTTACTACATCTCATCACATACTAAAGTCTTTGTTCGAAAGTTTAGTATACATACCTGTAGTTACTTGTAAAATAACTCAATTTCATTCTCTCTATTGACATACCTCATTGGAAGTATCGCCAATCCATTCATTGAGTTACCCCTTTGAACACTCAAAAATACCAATGAATACACAGATAGTTTACTCCTAAGTAATATAGAAGTAGCCAAAGCTACCTCATACTTTGTAATACTTGCATATTTGAGCTACTCACGGGCCTTTTTACCAAGTAAGTACCTAGACCCCATAGCTCTATCATGTAATGCCCGCTCATTGAGCTACTCACGGGTCTGCACATAAAGTCAGTACTCGGACCCACATTACATATTTCACTTGTCTCATGAATTCAGACTCAACTCATGAGTTCAGACCACTCAATTTTTCATGACTTACCTTTTTTTCCTATACTACGGGATCTCGTATCTAACCTGATGTTGTCGTACTTGTTCATAATGTAGGTTACTCTTATATCTCATTATTTATACTTTCATGGTATCGAGTAGATTGTGATACATGGCAAAAATAAAACATTTAAAAGTAAGCTACAATGACACATTATTTACATATGTACTTACCTCGGCACAAAATGATAGGAACGAGCCTAATCCTTGTAAATTTTGTTCTTCCCTCGATCAAGACTTGAATCATGTTTCTTTTGATCTAAAATTTCAAAAATTAGCTTATTTAATATACAAATCATTCAATTAAACTAAAGACTCATATGTTGGTAAAATGACCGTTTTGCCCTTAAACTTCGCAAAAATTATGATTTTACCCCTAGGCCTGAAAATTAATTTTTATTGAATTTCCTTATTAGTCAAGCTTAACCGACCATTTATTTCTCTAATGACCACCCCAAATTCTCAATATTTCACAAGATTACTATCTATTTTACAAACTTTACAAATAGTCCTATTAGGGTTTTCATAAGTCTTTTCACAAAAGTTGTTCACTCAACAACCAAGACTCATTTTCTTCCATAAAAAATCAGCAACCATACAAATCCTTTCATGGTAAGTCCCTAGACTATCAATCATTTCACAAAATAGTCCCCTCAATAGCTAGATTAAGCTTTAAGGGTCCCAAAAGTACAAAAATTATCAAGAATAACCCTCAAATTGACTTACTTGCAAGAGGCTAGCTTGGCTGAAATTTCAAGGCTTAAAAACCCTTATTTTTGCTAAGAATTTCAGTGAAGAAGAAGAGGTGAAATGGGTGATATCATCTTTTGTTTATTTTATTTCTTTTTTAGTTAGACAAGGCACCAAATTTTTACCTAACATTGACTAGCCTAATTCTTTGTCCATATGGCCGGCCATGCTACATTTTAAGGGTCTATTTGCCCTTTAAAGACTTTAAATTTTGGCTCTCTAGCTATTTGGTTTGTCTATCAAGTGAAATTGAACTTTTACCCTTTATGTGATTTAGTCCTTTTTCGCAATTAAGCTCTCAAACGCTAAAATTTATTCACCAAATTTTTCATGCACATTTATAATCATGCTGTCACACATAAAGTAATATTAAAATAATTTCTCTGGCTTCAAAATAGTGGTTTCGAAACCACTATTCTGACTAGGCCCAAAATCGGGTTGTTACACAGCAACAATTGATCAATCTGAGAAGGGACTTTGAAAATCTAAAGATGACAGAGTCTAAAACCATTAAGCAATACTCTGATAGAATAATGGCCACAGTCAACAACATCAGGCTCCTTGGAGATGATTTCAATGATAGAAGAATTGTTGAGAAGGTCATTACAACTCTTCCTAAAAAATATGAGTCAAAGATTTCTTTATTGGAGGACTCGAGAGATTTATCAACCATTTCACTGTCAGAGTTGATAAATACTCTGTACGCACAAGAGCAAAGAAGGGTCGATAGGCTGGAGAAGCATCCTAAAGGAGCTTTCCAAGCAAGAATTAAAGATCATTCAGGCATGAACCACAAGGGAAAGAAACATTGGCTTGATAAAAGGGAGAAACCAAAGAAGGATGCTGGAAAGAAAAGGTTCCCACCATGCATTCACTACAAGAAGTCCACACTCGGAAAGGTACTGCTGGTATAGACCTGACATCTAGTATAGGAGCTACAAGTAGTTTGGTCACATTGAAAAGGTCTACAAAAGAAAAAAAAATGCACAACCTCAACAGCAAAACCAAGCTCAAGCTGCTGGGGATATTCAAGCTCAAGAGGAGCATGTTTTCACTGCATCCTATTTTGCAACCTCAAGTAAGGTCTAAAGGGATTGGTTGATAGATAGTGGCTGCACTCATTATATGGAATCTACTGAAGGGTCATTCAAAGAACTTGGCAGAAGTTTTGCCTCTAAAGGCAGAATAGGGAATGGAAACTTCATTGAGGCTAGAGGTAGAGATAATGTTGTAATCAGCACAAATTTTGGTAACAAAACAATTTCAGATGTTCTTTTTGTACCTGATATAAACCAAAATCTACTTAGTGTTAGTCAGTTAATAGAGAAGGGTTACTTTTTCACTTTTAAGAATAAATCTTGTGTGATAGAAGATTCAGTTGGTCAAGAACTTGTGACAGTATCTACGACTGAGTGATGTTTTTTTGTTGGATGTGAATCAGTTAGAAATGAAGCTTATGCTAATTTGACTGATGAATCCTGTTTGTGGTACAATAGGTTAGGCCATGTTAACTATAAGTCACTTGGTCTACTGAAAAGTTGGGTCTGGTTGAAGATATGTCTAGGGTTGAAGTCAAGGATAGAGTTTGTAAGCTTTGTCAGCTTGGGAAGCAAGTGAAACTACCATTTCCAGTTAACAAGGCATGGAAAGCTCGAGACAAACTTCAATTGGTCTATACTGACATTTGTGGACTAATGAAGACCTCATCTTTAAGTGAAAACAAATTTTTTGTGCTGTTTATAGATGATTACACAAGGTTCTACTGGGTGAATTTTTTAAAACAAAAATAAAAAATACCTGAAGTATTTAGTAAGTTCAAAACCTTAGCTGAGAATCAAGCAAGTTGCAAGCTAAAGGCCTTCAGATCAAACAATGGCACTAAGTATTTGTCAGAAAGATTTCAAAAGCTATGTGAGCAAGCTAGAATTCAGCATCAGCTAAAAACTATCTATACATCTTAGTAGAATGGTGTATGTGAAAGAAAGAATCGAACAATACTTGACAAGGCTAGATGCCTATTGTTTGAAAGTAAATTGCCAAACAATTTTTGGGCTGAGGTTGTGAACACCTCAGTGTACTTTCTCAACAGATTACCAACAAATACAATCAAATACAATACTCCTTTTGAAGTATGGTTTAGACACAAGCCAATTGTTTCTGACCTAAAAGTGTTTAGTTGTGTCTGCTATACACTTGTTCCAGCTAAGAAGAGAACCAAACTAGAAAGAAGGTCTATGCCGTGGATCTTTGTTGGTTATAGCAGCACAAAGAAGGTTACAGGGTCTTT
This sequence comes from Gossypium arboreum, assembly GCF_025698485.1. NCBI lineage: Eukaryota > Viridiplantae > Streptophyta > Magnoliopsida > Malvales > Malvaceae > Gossypium > Gossypium arboreum. Next base: position 14,373,542 of record NC_069081.1, read on the forward strand.
GATCCCTTCACCAAAAGGATCCTGGTGAGTAGGGATGTGAAGTTTGATAAGGGAAATGTATGCAACTAGAATGGTACAAATACAAGCTTATGTGAGCAGAAACAATAAGACAATGATTTGTAGCCTGTTGAAGAAGCACCACTAATTGAGGATGGATTCGATGATGTACCTATAAGAGGTACAAGAACCATCACTGATATCTATCAAAGATGTGATGTGGCAATACTAGAGCCTACAAAATTTGATGAGGTTGCTACAGAAGATTGTTGGAAAAGGGCTATGGAAGCTGAAATGGAGATGATACACAAGAACAACACATGAGAACTAGTTGATAAGCTAGTCCAGAAAAGAACCATTGGTGTGAAATGGGTGTTCAAGGTCAAATACAATGCTTATGGGTCTTTGAACAAGCACAAGGCAAGACTTGTAGTGAAGGGTTACAGCCAATAGTATGATATTGACTTTTCAGAGACCTTTGCACCAGTTGAAAGGTTAGATACTATGAGACTTTTATTTGCCTTGGCTACTTAAAAACAATGGAAAGTGCACCAATTAGATGTCAAGTCTGCTTTTCTGAATGGTTTTCTCAAGGAAGAAATCTTCATTGAACAACCAGATGGGTTCAAGGTTTCTGGTGAAGAGCATAAGGTTTATACGCTCAAGAAAGCCTCGTATGGTCTAAAGCAGGCACCAAGGGCCTGGTATGACAGAATCAATGCATATCTGTCTAGGCTTGGGTTTGAGAAGAGTATCAGTGAGCCTACTCTCTATATGAAGAAATCAAAGAATGAAACCCTACTGATTGTGTCATTATATGTAGATGATCTGTTGGTAACTGGTAGCAAGAGGAAGTTGATTGAAGAGTTTAAAAGGCATATGCAAGACATGTTCAAAATGAATGACCTAGGGGAGATGACCTACTTCCTTGGCATGGAAGTAAAGCAATCTGATCATGTTATCTTCATAAGTCAGCAAGCTTTTGCTTTGAAGATTTTAAACAAATTTTGCATGACAAACTGCTCTATTTGACAATTATAAGGCTTGATATCATGTTTTCTATTAGCCTTCTATCTAGGTTCATGCATTGCTGCAATGTTGTTCACTTTAAGGCAACCAAAAGAGTCCTTAGATATGTAAAAGGAACTTTGGACTATGGGGTAAAATTTATGAAGACTGAAGAACTAAAGTTGATAAGGTATTCTGATAGTGACTGGGCAGGGTCCATTGATGATATGAAGAGCACATTTGGGTATTTTTTCACTTTAGGCTCATGATTTTTCTATTGGAGTTCAAAGAAACAACAAACTATGGCTCAATCAAAAGCAGAAGCAGAATACATTGTAGTTGTTGTTGCTATCAATCAAGCCATTTGGCTAAGGAAGCTCTTATGTGATTTAAATGAGAGCCAATATGAAGCCACTAAAATCAAAGTTGACAATCAGTCAGTTGTTGCCATAGCAAAAAATCATGTATTTCATTTCAAAACAAATCACTTTAAGATTAAATATCACTTTGTTAGGGAGGCTGAACAATCAAAGGAACTTAATTTTATCCATTGCAGCTCAGAAAATTAGCTTGCTAATATTTTAACTAAGTCTCTTAATGCTACAAGGTTTGACAACTTAAGAAGAAGTATTGGTGTTTGTTGCATACAATCCAAAGAGGAGTGTTGAACTTTGGCCTGCAATGCAACAGCAAAGAAGTCTTTGAAGCTCAACAAATGTAACAGTTCTGTTTTGTTCAACTTGTAACTAGCTTAGTTCATTTTGTAATTAGTCTATTTGAAACACCAAGACTAGTTTGTTGATTGGTGTGATGTTTTAGTGATTATATTGGCTGATAAGTTAGCTTCACAATGTGTGCAAGATAAGTTTTGTAATTTTCTATGTAATTAGTGGAGCTTCACAATATGTATAAGATAAATTATGTAATTTTCAATGTAATTAGTGGGAGTAGTTATACATTAGATAACTGCTTTGTAATTCATATATTTGGCTTAATGAAATCGTTTATGATGATGAGTTTTTTATCATCTTTTGCACCATTTTCTTTATTTCTTTTTTTTTTTCTTCCTTTGTTGCTAATAACACCAACATGAATCCTGGTCTCCTAAGGACAATACATGGTCTCTTGTTTGGAAGCTCAAAATATCTCAACAGGTAAATAATTTTCTCTATATAGCAAACTTCTTATCAATGACGTTAAATGCTCTAAGAGTATGACGGATGATGCGAGTTGTAATTTATGTGGCCATCGTTGTGAGACTAATTTGCATTCGATCAGGGATTGTCTCATGGCACGGAGGGTTTAGTCCCAAGTAATTCCAAGAAATGTATAGGCTAGCTTTTTCACATCCTCGCTTGATGACTGGATGCTTGAAAATCTGAGGCAGACATTCCCCACTCCGTTTATTCAATTTGATTAGAGTGTACTTTTTGGAGTCCTCTATTGCAGCTTATAGAAAAATAGGAATCTCATTTTGTTTGAGCATGCTGGTTAAGACTCCAACAAAGTCATTTCAAGTGGTATTGGTTGGGCAAAACATCTAGTGGATGTAGGGGTTTGAGAAAGGCTAGTGAATAGCATGGGAGAAGGGGTTTCAATTTGGTTACTACCTATTTCTATGTGGGTCAAACTCAATAGGGTTTCAATTTGGTTACTACCTATTTCTATGTGGGTCAAACTCAATACAAATGGTATTGTATTTGCAAATGGTTTTAGATCTACGATAGTTGGATTGATAAAGAAAGAGTTGGGTGATGGGAAGTTAGCTGTAGCAAGTTCGTTGGTGTCAGCAATGCTCTTGAAGTGGCCCTTAATCTGTTTTGGATGGCCTGCAGATTGCTTGGAATAATGGCTATCATAATTAGGGAAATTTTAATTTTTTTAAAATATTTTCATTTATATATGTTTAACATTTTTAATATATACTTCAAAAGTAACTAAAAATTATTAAATATGTTTTTATAAAAAAGTAAATAATTTAACAATAATGTTTTAAAAAATATTATATATATTATTTAAGTGTTTGAATTGAATTAGTGTGATGAATAAACTCTACACCAACTCAATTAAAAACTACTAAAACATCATATTTTAACCAACTAATATATATTATTATAAGTTTTTTTATATTTTCATACTTTTATGTAAAAATTAATAAAAAACGACTTTAAATTAAGAAAACTATGCAAAGGATAACAATTGAACTCAAAATACTAAAATATTAAATTTTACCATTCAACCAAAGCCTTATTATTATTATTATTATTATTATTATTATTATTATTATTATTATTATATATGACAAATTTTACATAAAATTTAATTTCCACCCACTTCACATTTTATCTACCTATACTATTGTGTGACTGAAATGACATCACAAATAAACTAGATACTAACTCAATCAAGGAAATTATTAAAATACCATATTTTAAACAATTAATATAGAGTATTATAGAGTATTTTATATTTTCAAACTTTTATATAAAATTAATAAAAACAACTTTAAATTAAGAAAAAATATGCAAATGATAAGATTCGAACTTGAAACATCGATTGAGTCAGTGTCTCAAGTTAATTAAATATTGAATTTTTCTTATAATTAGACTTTTAATATTGATTTCATTTCACCAACATGAAATTTTTTGGCATGCTATAAAAATGATAATATCATAATAAACAATTGGTGTGCAATTATGATTGTTAATATGATGTATTTGACTATTTAATTTTTTTACTACTTAATTTAAACTACTTTTTTATTTTAATTTTGTACATAATACATATGTTTAATTATTTCTTTCAAATTATATGTTTTATTATTTATTATATGTTATTTTTAAAGCATATATATTTTAAATACGTGGTTTCCACACAAATATGCATGTGTTTATATTAAATAAGCTTGCAATTATTTTTATAGATTAATTAATTTAAAGAAAAATAGACATAATACAACACCGTACAAATTACAGATAGGGATGTAATTGGGATCAACATTAAAATCAGAGGGACCTAAACTAAAACCCATCTTTATTTTTAAGCAGCTCTATATAAATTGTTCTTAAACTTTTATAATGTTTTTAACATTTTTTCTTCTTAAATTTTATATTGCAACAGCCATTCACGGTCATATTTAAATAAATAAATTGTAAATTTATTCTTACAAATCTTAGCCTTCATTAAATATTCAATCGAATTAAATTGAAGCAGTAATTTTATTTTAATTTTGGAAAATAATAACTTGCAAATTAAAAGAAAAATCAACAATAATAACATAAAAAGAGCTTAAAGTTTCCTGGAATTAAGCTCAACACCCAACATCCAACATTCAAAGATGAAAGGAAAAAGAAAACCAATGATGATAACAAAGATCATATAGGATCAAACATTATCATCAACCCAAATGCAAATGAACCTTAATCGCCAGCAAAAACACGCAAATGAGCCCAAAATACAGCAACGAATGGATGAGAATGGAAGCACCACTGGTCTTAAAGTTGCCGAATTCCACGCACCTATGGTGGCCCGGAACCTGAAACAGCAGCCCCGGCGTTAGCAGCACGAAAAGAACCAGTGCCACGAAAATAGGACCCCAATCCGACATCCTTTTACGGTATGGTCGTCGCTGATGATAGAGCTTGAGCCGATAGATTGCAAGTGATTTATTGATGGAGTTTCTCATATGAAAATGAAAAAGTGAGAGTGAATGTGGGGCGGCGTTTGGGCGATGAAGTCATTTGGATTCACTGCCACCGCCACCGGAATAACTTCGCCCTCATGCTTACATCCCAGAATTGTTTATTCAGATTAGATTTGAACTTATATTTCATGTGGAAGAATTAATCCGTTTTCAATTCTACAACAGCCTTTTCCTGAGTATTCTTGGGTTAAAAGTAATCATTTCATTAAACCTTTGTTATTTATTTTTTATTCGAATCAAGGAGTCCTTTTTTTCCCTCTTAAATATCAATGCATTTCATTTTTTTTATTTATTATCGTAAAGTTCAAAATTAGTTTTTAAGGAATTATTATTATTATTATTATTATTATTATTATTATTATAGCCATTAATAATAATAATAATAATAATAATAATAATAATAATAATAGGCATATAGTATAAATATAAAAAAATCATATATATGTCATGTTTACATAGTAATCTCAAAAAAAATGGTAGTAATTGCAACACTAAAATAATTCAAAGACATATATTAACTTGATCAATTCATTGGAATTTGTATCCTAACCTGACCATCATAAAATCAATTCGATGGTGAATACCAATTAACTAAGAGATACACTGTATACATCAATTATATACAATAGGCCAAGTCTTAAATAACTTATCATCTTGAAAATATTACCATCTCTATCACAATAAAACCTTTCGAGAATGGTTCTTGATAGATTTAGTGACACCTTTATATTGACAAATCTTACATATATACTACAACAAAATTAAAAATAAAAATAAAAAATAAAACAATATATATTTTAAAAAGATTAGAACAAAATAAAAGTACGAAATTATGGAAGGTAATATAAACTGAAATTATGTAGGTAAAACAAATATTGAAAAACCAGGAGCAGCAATGAAATAAAAAATCAACGTCACCACCTATAAAACAAAAATATAATTTGGAAAAACCCTGCACCGACTAGATTATTACCTGCTTTGTTCAAAATTATTGAATCTTAAGTATTGGTGATATCATTAGGCAAATGCAGCCTGTATGTGCAGGGGTTGTTCTCGTATTATGGCCTATCAAAAATGTTAGTTAAAAAAAAGACATGAAAATGTGAGATTCGATAAGTCCATAATAATTCGAATTGCCAACAAACCTAAATTATTGCAAGACAAGACAGAATATAAATGAAGAGTGGTAGTAGGGAAAGCCCAATTCTTTACAAAACAATACATTACTGATATATTGCAATGAAAACTAAGGTAATTTGGCAAACCAAAATAATGAAGAAATGTAAAATTGTCATAATATGGTTTTATCTTGAAAGTAATTAAATTTTTGATGGACCCAACTGAAGTTGATTAGATTTTTTGGGTGGCCATAAAGAAACACGTGAGTAACCCATAAAATTAATTGCCTTACTCCAACCAAAACAAATGTAAGAAATTCAAAACTCTGTTTTGCAGTACTACCCAAATGTAGGGATGCCAAATAACAAATAGAATAGAATTATAATTACTAATTTAATTGTTTGATTAAATGAAATGAAATAGAACTATAATAATGTTTTTGTGTTTAGTTGAATGGAAGAAAATATTTAAATAACCAAAGTATCTTAACAGATTATTATTTTATATTGATGATTATTGTTATTGTTATTAAACTTTAATAAGATTATTATTAAATATAATTTAATAATAATAAATAATTTAATCATATTTTAACATAATTATTATTAAATACAATTTAATAAAATAATATATAATTTAATAATATTCATTATTAAAATATAAATTAAAATCATAATACATAATATTATAAAAATAATATATAACCTATTTTATTATTTTTAAACTGTAATATATATTTAATGTGCTAAAATATCATTAGTGAAACAAATAATTTAATTATCTTCTAAAATAAAAAAGAAAATAGTAGAAGTAATAAAAAAACTTGAGATTTATATTTTACATTCAAACATAATGTTCATATATTAACAAAAAGTTACATGATGTCATTAGCTTATATGTCATAATTTGTGTTAAATTTTACAACATCAAAAAGTTACACCATTGTAATGGCATTCTATCATGTCATTATACCACTCAAATATTACTTATACAAAACTTTATCAACACAACCATGATTATTAATGGTCAGAAAGAAATCTTCTCACCCATTCCAATCGCATAGAAGAAGGTAGACTAAAGAAAATGAGCATTTGCGTCGGATGGTCTGAAATTTAGCTCAACACATGGTAGCGGTTGTCGAAACCATATCCTTTTATTTTAAAGTTTTAAATTTAATTAAAAAAACGGGTAATCAACTTTTTGAAAATAAAACATGGAGTCGCCACCGATATTTTGTTTTGGTGTGATCGGGTCACCTAAGAATTTGGTTATTTTAATAAAACATTTTGGTTCACTAAAACAACGACTTTGGTCTACGAACTTTTGAGAAAACGGGTTCGGGAGTCAATTACGCATGAGGAAGGATTAGCACCCTCACTACGCCCAAAATTGGTACCGAATCGATTAAATACTGTTCTTATGTCTAAAATTTAAAGATGTTTTTGAAATGTGGTTTTTTTTTTTAGTAACCCGAGTTAGTTGCCAAAAATCTTCTTGTTTCGACTTTCGAAAGTTTATAATTCAAAAATTACAAAAAAGAATGCCCAACTATTTGGTCCCACGAAAAACCGAAACCCAGCACAGTAGGACACAATTCCTCGAACTTCCAAACATTGAACATTGCCTCACCTTAGAAAATACGAGTGAAATTCCGAAGGGATCTTCGATTGTTTTGAACAAATGAAAAAGCGCAACCCAGCACGATAGGGCACGATTCTCAAATTGCCAAACATCGAACATCGCCTTCGTTTTGAAAGGTTTTTAATAAACATGAGTGAAAACCTAAAGGAATATTCGATTGTTTTGAACAAACGAGAAATCACAACCCAGCACGATAGGGCATGATTCCTGAATTGTTAAACCCCGAGTATTGCCTTCGTTTTAAAGGATCTTTAAAAGATATGAGTGAAATTTTGAAGGGATATTTGATTATTTTAAGCAGACGAGAAATTGCAACCCAGCACGTTAGGGTACGATTCCGCGAATTGCCAAATATCGCATATCGCCTTCGTTTAAGGGATTTTTAAAGGACATAAGTAAAATTCTAAAGGGACCTTCGATTACTTTGAGCAAACGAGAAATTGCAACCCAACACATTAGGGCACGATTCCACGAATTACCAAGGATCGAATATCGCCTTCGTTTTAAAGAATTCCTAATAGTTGTGAAAGTAGCTTAAAACGCATTAACTCGATTTGAAATAAGACGAAATTAATCATAAATTTTGGATTTTATAAAATCATATTTCAAAAATCGAGTGGAAAACGATGATATGGGGTAATATGTGTACGCATAAAATACGACAATGGAGGAGTGGAGGCAATACAATTTATTTAATCAACTAACTAACACTTAAGCAACTAAGTATAACTAACTTGAAAATATAACTCAACTTCAATTATGCATGGAGAATAATTAACATGACAACATAAGACAATGAACAAATAATATGCTACAACAACATGCATGACAAAACATAAAATGATTACTACTAGATGCACAAAACAAAATGCAAATCGAAGAAGCAATATGGTATAAAATTATTTTAAAACAATGATAAGTACATGACACGTACTATATGAATTGATGAATTGATAAATAAAGAACATTTGTAAAGACAAGCTTAATAAACACACGCAATCATTAAAATATATATTGTAGAATGAATATTTTTAAAATACGTAATATATAAGTTGATAAATTTATGTAGAAACTAAGAATATATAATTATTGAAAGAAATATTATAGAATCAAGGTTTGAATCCAATTGTATGTAAATGTAAATGTTTTAAACACAAATTCATTTAAAGGTTTACAAAATACATGATAATAAAAATATATGATACAAAAGAGTAATAAAATGCATGATAAAACATAATGCCCAAAATAGATTTATAAAAAATGTACATATAAATTTATAAAAGAATAAGATTAATAATAATATATATAATTTTAAGTTGGTCTAAAACCATACATATCCTTATATCAAAACATTTGAATAATAGGCTATATAAAACATAAAAGCAATGTAATATAAAGAAATATTCAAAAATACTAATTTTATAATTACAAAATGAAAGTTCTAAAATGGTTTCATATATACATAAAGGAAAATACTTGACAAATCATAAAGCAAAAAGTGTTTTAAAATAGAAAAATCTATTAGAGTAATAAGTGTATTAACATATATATATAAATTTAAAAGTAAGTATATGTAAATTAATGTAGAAATGATAATATGTATAGGTTTAATGATGTATGTAAATCAAATATATATATACTAATATAAGTAAGTATAAAAATAATTTTACGTGAGAACGCGTATACAAAACATGTTAGAATAATAAAATATATGCTAAAATACATGGATTTAATAATATGTGTAGATCAAATATAGGTATTGATAAATATATGCACTTACATAATAATAACCTAAAAATATATTATGTAATGATGTATGAGAATAAATTTATAAGGAATTATATGTAAAATAATATGGAGTTATTAGTATACATGAAATAAAACTAACTTTGTTATAAAATACGTGTATATATATATATATATATATATCTACCTGTATAATTGCGTATATAAAAACATTTAAAAGAATAGTATGCAAAACGTGAAAGTATAATGACCAAAATTACAACAAATAAAATGAGTAAATGGTATAAATGATGCGATTTATACAAAACGTGTAAATAATAAAAAGAATTTCAAATAACTACACAAATGAAGTCAAATTAAAATAGATTAACATTCATAAGAATATTAAATGGATTTTAAGGTGGTGATTGCACAAACAAAAAAACTCGACTAAAATATTATATATATACAAGTATATAAGAATGTTTAACTAAAATACCATATATAATGTTAACAAAATATAATATGAAGATAACAATTTTAAAACAAGGTAAAATTATTACTATTATTTCAACAAATAAAACCAAACAAGAAACGAATTATCAAGAAAAACGATGCATGGTGTTGATAGAAGACTAAATTAAAATGAATTTAAAGTAATAGGGATAATTTATAAACTAAATAAACAAAAAGAGGACTAGAGTGCAATGCGCACAAATACGTGGGGACTCAGGCTGGAAATAATCCAACTCTCGAAACGCAGTGTCTAGGCGCGGATTAAATCGCACTCATGCGCTAATTTGTAGGGTGAATTAAGGAAAAACAAAAGTAATACAAAATGACTGATTGAAATTCAGCACAAAAGGGGAAGGACTTAAGCTGAAAATATCCCTCAGTAACCAAAGCGCGGATCCTATCCGGCGCGGGTCGGGTCATCGGGTCACAGCTCTTGGGACGGTGTCATTTTGTAGCCATTAAGATTGGCTTAAAACGACGTCGTTTCGTACATTACATATAAACAAAGATTATGGAACCCTAATCTAACCCCTTAGCCATTTGCAAAAACACTCAGCCGAACAAAAAAACACTCTATTTCTCCCTTTCATTTAGCCGAACCCAGAGAACCCCTCCGACTGTCGTCCGACCATAGTTTTCGGTCACCGATTATCACGCACAAGGCCTAATCCAGCTCCGCCCGTCTGTGAGTCTGAGGTTTCGTTCAAAAGCCTTTGAATCCCCCCAAAACTCCGGTTGCGACGAAGTGAGCGAGGGTTCGAGGGAACAACGAAAAAAACAGAGGTAAGCCTCTTTTCTTTATTTCTTTTATACACCCAAACAGAAAAGCAAGAAGCAAGGAAAGAAAGATCACCAAATCAGAGAAGAAGAAGAACTAAAAAGGTCACCTTTTTAATATTTCTATTCGAATGCTTTTGATTGCTTTTTTTGTATATTGCCTCTGTTTTTTCGTTTTCTATTGCTTTTGTATGCCTGTAACCCATTACAAGGATTGCAATTTCGGCTTTATAGCCGAAGAAAAAAAGAAAAATCAAATAAAAATACAATATTTTTCTTTTGTTTGCATTTGCTGCTGTGTCTTGTTTGTTTTTGCAGGTGGTAGGCCAGGTTGGCATACGGAGGCCTTGCGCATTTGAGGTCGTTGACGTGGAGACACGAGCGGTGTTTGGGCTACATGGTGGCTGAAGGTTGCGGCGCATCTGCTGCTAGGGCTAGGGTTTGGCGAAATTTGTTTAGCATTTGGGCCGTTTGGGCTCATTTCGAGTGTTGGATCAGTCTTTGGGCCGTAAGGTTTTAGTTATTGGGTCTAGGTATTGGGCTGTAAAAGGACATTAATTACTGGACTGTTTTGTTTATTTCTTTGGACATTTGGTTTAATAATTTGGTATTTATTTTGGGTTTCAAAGGGGCCGGGCAAATTGGCCTATCTACAGCGGTCATCCTCAATTAATCATTCTACTTCACATAAGGTTGGATATAATTTTAGAGCATTTTCTTGAATGACTATTTCTGGCTTTTATTAAATTAGCACTTTAGAGGCAATGCTTCTACTTATTTCAAGGCCAACTATTTGTATGTTTTTCTCTAATCAGTAAATGAAGCAGAAGAAATATGTTCACTTGCATCAGAAATCTTTTTTCTTTGAAAAAGTGGAATCATCTTAGTTTTTAGATGGTTGCAGTTGTGTAATTGAGAGATCTGTAACACCCCAAACCCGGCCCAGACGTTATGACCGGATCCAACATGCCACATCGAAGCGTTCAAAACATTTTATATTGTTGATCCAGAAAAACTTACTTAGTGTTTTAAAAGATAATTTTATTATAGGTTAAAGTGAATGAAAGCTGTGCACTAGGTAGGAAACCAGAAAAGAGGTGGTGAGTCCATCGGACTGCTTAAGTACCAAGCTCCCTTCGGATCCAATCCTAGACATGCATACCGCCATTGCCACACCTTAACGTCATGGATATTTCTAGAAACCGATTTGATTAAGTCATTTTAGGAAAAGTGATTAATTTTGGAAAATACTTTCATTGCGGAAGCTTTGCTTGTTGTCGTGTTATTTTGAAATCAATTGTTGTTTTTTTGAAAACGCACCTTAAAGCTATCCAATTTCAACAGTTAAAATAAGTAATACCTATCTTAGTAATACATATTAAAACCATCAAAAATAATTAAGCGGCATTATTACATTTAAAAACCCAAAACTTCAAATGTAAATAAAAGGATGTCCAGTTCACCGAAGAAAATCAAACTTTGAGCGGGTGGCCACTCCGAATTCCCTCATGACTCCAAGCCCACTATGGTTGGGGATTTCTACGTGGATGAAAATAAAAGGGTTAGTTTGGGAAACTCGGTGTGTAAGGAAAACCCATTCAAAGCCCAAGTCGGCTCCAGCCCATTGGGCCTAAGCCCATTCAGTAATCAGTGGTCTTGGGCGAGCCCTTTTCAAATTACAATAAACGGGCCTTAGCCCTTATTCAGATAACAATATGGCCCATAGGCCCATTTCAAAATACATGCAACATCAATAACATATGCAAGCCCATTTGGGAGACTACTCAACCCACCAACCACTACACTCCACCCGTACCAGCCATACACTCCATGTGGGATAGCTCAACCCACCCAACCCAACACTCCACAGCTTCAAAGACTCGCCGCTCGATTATCAATAAATTGAGGCAAAGCCTCCAGTACGTGGACAAGCCACTTTCAGTACTTCCTCCGTCAATATCCCAATCCCATGCATCAGATAATAACAACATGGCATGCAGTAAATAACAACAGTCAAACATGCATTTAAGTCAATTTAACCCTAGGGGTATTTCGGTAATTTATCTCCTAGGGGTAAAACTGTAAATTTTCCATACATAGGGGTATTATAGTAATTTAGCTGTTTTAGGGTTTTTCATTCATATTCCTACCTTCACGTACTACAGAATCACGTACCGAGGGTTCTTACCGAATTGGGCCCGTTGGCCCATCATTCCAATTTTGGCCCATTAAGCCCAAAAATATCGAGGGCACAGAAATCATGCACTTTGCAGTCCAAACATTGCAGCTTACCAAAAACATTAATCGATTTACCTCACGAGCATTCGCACACTCGTAAATCTACAAAATACCGATTTTCGGCATTTTTGATTTTCGACTTTTGCCAATCTAGACTAAGAAAGAGGGTGTTAGTTACACACCTGTTTGCGACGATATGTTGACGAGATCCACACACGAACCACCTACAATTGGATTACTAACACGTTAATCTAACTATTCAAATACGAACTACGTATTAACCCCTTGCAATATTCGGCCAACCACACCTACAGATCATAGTAAGTTTATAAGAAAACAATAAGCAACTCATTAACAAATTTTTGTCAATGTTTACCACATAATCATAATTTCACTGCAAGCTGTCTTCCTGAGAAATAGTCACTAAATTATTTATAACTGGAGCTACGAAACTCCAAATCAAGTTCCATTAATTTTCCCTGAAAATAGACTCATATATCTTCTATCCATAAAATTTTCAGAATTTTTGGTATGGCCAATCAATACCATATTTTTCTTAAAGTTTCCCATGTTTCACTGTTTGACTAATCTGACCACTCTTTATTACGAATAAAATTTCTCATTGTACAGAATTCAAAATATGTTCTCGTTTATTCCATTTGAAACTAGACTCATTAATCTTTAATTACATAATTTATTCAGCTTCTAATTCATCTCCCACAATTTATGGTGATTTTCCAAAGTCACGTTACTGCTGCTGTCCCAAGCAGATTTATTACCAAATCACTCTTTCACACCTAACTTGCATGCTTGTTATTTAAACATGTATATCACCAATAAATCATCACATATCTATGATTTTACTTAAGTATAATCTCCATTTCATCATTTTAAAGCACAACATGATAGCTGATTTTTCCCTTTAACATCTAAGGCACATGCATGTTCATTTGTTTGGCTCAACTTCACCTATCTTCCATTTTTCATCAAAAAAACATGAAACAACAACCATTTCCTTCATTTTAATTCATGACCAAATGCTCACAACACAACCAAAAACCAAAATATGCTTCAAGAGTTAAGATAGAATCAAGAAGAACTCATGAACATCAAGATAGAAGCAAACTACCATGAACTTACCTTCAATTTTCTTCCCCAAGTGAACGAACATTCAATAGCTTTCTCCTCTCCTTTCTCTTCTCTAACTTTAGGCTATGATGAACAAAGATGGACAAAACTTTGTTCTTTTCACCCCTTTTTCTTTTAATAAAACTTCATATTTCATCCATTTAATTTTTTAATACAAAAGACATGAAATTCTTATCATGAAACATTTACCTAACCCATTATCATGAAACATTTACCTAACCCATTATCATGGAACATTTACCTAACCTATTATCAATTTGTATCAATTTGTACCATAAATTATGAATATCAAGTGCACATTTTGTCTACAACAACATGATGGCTGGCCACTTTATGTAAAATGGGAGGTTTGTCATGCAAATCCTCCTATTTTGTACTCCTATTTATTTGGCCACTTCAATTTAGCCTATAGCATTTTCAAACATTTTCACATAGGTTCTATTTCATAATTTCACTCCCTTTTTCTTATGGAACAAAAATTAACTAAAATTACCGGGTTCTATCTTAAGCTTGGGCCTTCTAGAGGCCCACTAACATAATTAAACCTATGCCAACATTCACAGGATTCCCGAAAATTGGGGCGTTACAAGATCCATCTCATCCAAAGAAACATTAGCTTCGCATCCATGGAAATCATTTCTTTCTTCATGAGTATTTGCATTAACTACATCCTCAGCATCTATTTTTTCAATAATATCAGTAACTATTTGAGCATCTTTCCTAGTGGCTCTATCTTTTGCGTATATGGTAGTAACTTGGTCATAATAAGGGAAACTGCGATGTCTGAATTGATTGACTTCTTTATGACTCTTTAAAAAAAATGAGGAATCCATATTAGAAATAAGTTTGGTCAAAACAAGATAATAAAAACTTGAAATAATTCTTAAACTTATATATGAGTTCCACACAACATTTTCAGCAACAACAAACTGCCTATGCTCTTTCCAACCAAAGCTGCTATTGTTTTTTCCACGGAGCACGTCATAAACAATTTCTCAATCCCTTTTCAATGTCCTAATCCTCGATTCAAGATTAGGTTTAGCCTTCAACATAGCATAGGGTAAAACTTTTTCTAACATCCTTTCCATCTCATTTAAATAACTAATCTTGAATCCAGTATCTGCATTAAAGGTTCTAACATTGTGCAAATCGACCATACAGGGAACCAACGCAACATCTTTTTCTGGAACCTATTTCTTTTTGGTTCCTCGAGAATTTTAGGAAGAAACATTTTATTGTTAAAAGCCTAACATAACTATTTTTAAAAAATGCAAATTAAAATTAGGTTTGATATTATGAATCAAAAGGTCGATGCTTTATAAAATTATAACACATGACGAAATCAAAAGAAAATAAATTAAAGTTGTAATTCAACAAGTCTAGTACACTATAGAAATACAATTCAAACACCAACAAAGTTTCATAAACTAGATAAATGAAATAACATAAACAAATTAACCTTTTAATATTTTTACCCTAAACCTAACTAATTTCTAAATGCTTTCCATTCATAGAACATTTGATTGGCTAGTTTCATCCTCCAAGTAGCTCATGCATCTAATAGATGAATATTTACGATATTTGGCTCATCATCATCTATCACATTACTAGGTAATCCTTCTCCCAATTTTGCTTTAATAAGATCAAGACTCATATAGGTTCGAATAAAATTATGGAGCAAACAACATGCAATAATGATTCTATTGTGCACCATCACAGGGTAGAATGATGGACTCCTAAGTATTCCCCATCTAAGTTTTAATAACCCAAAGCATATTTCAATACATTGCATGTTAAAGCATGTTTCATATTGAAAAATTCTTCTAGAGTACTTGGTTGGTAGCCTTGATGCCACTTATTCAAATGATATCTTTGTCCTCTAAAAGCCACAATAAATCTCTCACAGTTTGTGTAACCAGCATCAACTAAATAATAACAACCTATAAAAAGGAAAAAAATTATTTATCATGGTTAACTTTCCCGAAACAATATGATCTTAAAAATTAATTCAAATTCCTCCAATTATGCACTTTACCATAAGGAACTTTTAGTTTATATCTTCTATTAACGACATCTCGAAGAACCTGTCCATCAGCAGCAAAAATCTTCCCAACCAAGAAGAATATAAACAAAATGCATGTCAGGTGTACAAACACCTAACATATTTGTTGCTATGTCACATTTTTGCATTCGATATCTAGGTTTATCAACTTTTGGAACCCTAATCTTGATGTGAGTTCCATCTAATACACCTAAGCAATTCTAAAAAAAAATAGTTTAAAAACCTCATGTTAGGATACTATATTTAAATTTAAATTAAGTGAGTTATGTACAAACTATATATGGAACTCACTCCAATACCTTAAACCATTTCCATCTTAGGTCTGTACAACTAGCTATAATTGGCTCTGTCTTTGTAAATAAAACATTTTGTAAGCGTATGACAGCATTTAAAACATTGTGAAATAATCTGCTAACAGTTTCCACGAACCTATTAAAGTGATGCTTGATAACTCAATTTTTAAGATAATGAGAAATGATATGTAAGAACATTGATACTTGCTCATCAACAAGCATGTTCCTTAACGACTTCAATCCTCCTAAAGTTTGTAACATCTCACATAATTTTAAAAAAAAGTAATTATATTCTCCTAACTTGTTCAATACAGGTCTCGTCACTAGCATGTACAAGTCTTTTCACATAATTTCATTGTGCATAAAAATCTAATATATATGATCTAATCATTGGACTATAAGTATGTAGACTAGAAACGACACCCAATGTAATTAGGAACCAACTCGTAACTGTACACATTTGCAACCATACTATCAATGTAAGACCAATTCTTTTTCACCTTTCATTTTGTACTATTAAAAACAAACGAGTCATTACTGCAAGATATTAAAGCGTTAGATATCTTCAAATCACAGTATAAATTAATCTCAAAACAGGATGCTAGTTAGATGTAGGAATCAGGAGTTCCCTGAAATCAAAACATAAGGATTTGTTTATTTTACTATTGCAAACAAAAATTCATGTCCACATAAATGATAAAACATAAATGTAACATATTTTAATTTCATGTTTGGCATATTTTTGGATAATTTATAATGAGAATTAGTGAATTTGATGCTCCTAATCCCTTAAATTCATGTTTCTATACTTAAAAGAGCATTTGGGAGCAAAAGGAGAGAAAAATGAGCCAAAATCGGAGTTTTCAAGATCCATAGGGGTTGGGCACACACCCATGTGATCCACACAAGCAGGCCACACGCCCATGTTCCAGCCCGTGTTGATATCGCTTCTTGTTTCCCAAACACGCAAAAAAAAAGCCAATTTTTAGGGTTTCTGAGCATTCTAAAGTCTATATAAACACACTAGAAGAAGACCTAAAGGGGACACACAGAGTAGAACACAGGAATTACTCGAATAACGCCAATAGATTCAGCTCGGAAGCAGGATCTCCTTCAAGACTGAAGATCTCCCTCCAATTTCTCTCGAAGTTTTTGAGTTTCTTTATGTTTTGTTGTTTTCCCTACTTTTGAGATATTTTCCTATTACTTATGAACTAAACTCCCTAAAGACCTAGGGAGGATGAAACCTACGATGGATCTTATTATTTAATTATCTAAATTACACGATAAATACTTGTTCTTGTTCTTAATTTTGTGTTCTTAATTCTTGCCTTAATATTCTCAAGATATTAATCCAAGTTTGATGTACTTATTCAGTGGAGCAAAAGTCTCTGTTTAAGAGTATATCTAGTATAATTAATTAGAGTTGCATGTAATCCTAGAGATAGGATGACATAAATCTACTGAATTAGAGTCAAATCTACTGAATTAGAGTCAAATCTAATAAGGGAATCCATAAATTGAGTTAATGCGACAATAGGGGTTTTAATTAGAAAGAGATTTCAATTAATCAACCTAGAGTCAGTTGTTCTTAGTCTCGAAAGAGATATTAACATAATTTAGGGATTTCTACGGATCAAGACAAGTGAATAAATCGTTTGATTCAGAGTCAGAATAATAAGTGAAGTCTAGGTGGATTCTTCCTTGGGTATTATCGTTATCATTGGTTTATTCAAATATTTTATTCACTCTCTGTCACGTTCATTAGCTAATTAGTTTAGTTGAATTTAAATTAAAACAAATCCATTTTTTTTGGCTAAATAATAGAAAGATAGTTAATACTAGTACTTTCAGTCCTTGTGGGTACGATATTCTGGACTCATAATAATTATACTACCATTTGATATGTACGCTTGTCTTAGTCATGATCGTAGTCTAATTTAGTGATTCATAAAATGATCATCAAGTTTTTGGCATCGTTGCCAAGGACTGAGATATTAGGAATGCTTGATTTTTATTAATTTAGCCATTTTTATTTTTTATTACATTTTATTTTAATTTTAATTTTTGTTTACTAACTTTTCTTTTGTTTGCTCCTGGCAGGTTCCTTTAGTTTATGACTAGAAGAAACCCATTAGGACCTCTACTTTTTTACAGTGAAATTGAAAGCAAAGCTCGCAGAAATCGTAAAAAAATAAGGCAGAGTTTATAGTATATAGAGAAAGAGCACAAGGACGATACCAATATTACCGAGGAGGTGGCGGAAAATCAGAATAATCCGCTACCTCCTGTGGTTGCTGCGAATCCTGTAAATCAAAATCCTACTCCTCGTACTATGTACAATTATGCTAAGCCCACTCTCACAGGGGCTGAATTGAGTATTGTCAGACTTGCCATTGCTACAAATAATTTTGAACTGAAACCTAACACTATTCAAATGATTAAATAGTTTGTTTAGTTTGATGGTTTGTAGGATGAAGACCCAAATACTCATTTGGCCAATTTTTCAGAGTTTTGTGATACTTTCAAGATAAATGGTGTTTTTTACGACGCCATTCGCTTACGATTATTCCCCTTCTCGTTGAGAAATAAGGCTAAGCAATGGTTGAACTCATTGCCACGAGGGTCCATCACTACTTGGGATCAAATGACCGAGAAGTTTTTATTGAAATATTTCCTACCAGCTAAGATAACTAAGTTGAGGAACGATATCTCCTCCTTCATGCAAATGGATTTAGAGACTTTATATGATGCATGGGAGAGGTATAATGACTTATTGAGAAGGTGCCCTCACCATGGGTTACCTCTATGTTTACAGGTTCAGACTTTTCATAATGGTTTGAACTCCTCAACTAGGCAGATGATCGATGCAGCAGCCGGTGGTACCATAAATAATAAAACACCTGAGGAGGCTTATGAGTTCATAGAGGAATGTCATTGAAAAACTATCCGTGGCAAGTCATGAGGACAAAGCCTAATAAAGCAGTCGGTGTTTTCAACCTCGACGCAGTCACCATGTTATCAAACCAGGTAGAGCTCTTAAATAAAAAGATTGATGGTTTATGTGTTTCTACGCAGGTATATCCGGTAATACAGTGGGATGCAAATGGAGGAGGAATGAACAACATAGAATATCCATCCTACAACCCTAGCACAGAGAACGAATAGATCCACTATATGGATAATAATTCTAGACCTCAGATGCAGGTTGGAAGAACTATCCCAATTTCTTGTGGGGTGGTCAAGGACATCAAAAATCGCAACCCCCTTCAAGTTTCCAACAACCACCTTACCAGCAGAAAAAGAAACCAAACCTTGAGGAGATGCTAACGAAATTTATCTTGGTGTCAAAAACTCGCTTCTAAAACACCGAAACCACACTCAAAAATCAGCAAGCATCAGTTTAAGGGCTCGAAAATCAAATTGGTTAACTTGCCAAGATGATTTCAGAACGACCACATGGTAGCTTACCGTAATATCAAAACTAACCCAAGGGAACAACTTCATGTGATTACTATTCGAGATGAAGAAGGGTTAGTTGTAGATGAACCAAAACTGAGACAAGAATATGTGGTAGGTAAAGGTAAGGTTGAGGTGAGCCACAACGAGCAAAAACTGGTCATTAAGGAATAAAAACCTCATGTGCCATATCCAAATGCAACAAGGAAAGACCACACAAACGAACAATTCAGTAAATTCCTTAAATTGTTGAAAAAATTACATATTAACTTACCGTTTATTGAAGCTCTTTCGCAGATGTCAAATTTCATTAAATTTTTAAAAGATATTTTAAAAAATAAGTAGAATTTAGATGATTCGTCGCACATGGAGCTAAATGCAGTGTGCTCAGTCATTTTGCAGAATAAACTACCCAACAAATTGAAAGATCCAGGGAGTTTTACTATTCCTTGTTTAGTTGGTAGTTTAAGTGTTAATAATGCTTTGGCTGATTTAGGGGCTAGTATTAATGTCATACCCTACAAAATGTTTTAGCAACTAGGTCTTGGGAAACTCAAATAAACTAGGATGAGCATTCAATTGGCAGATAGGACAATTAGATTTCCTAGGGGTATTGTTGAAGACGTACTCGTCAAAATTGATAAATTTATTTTCTCAGTTGATTTTGTTATTCTAGACATGGATGAGGATAGTAACGTACCACTGATTTTAGGACGACCCTTTTTAGCAACTGCTAGAACTATCATAGATGTTGGTACAGGTGAGTTAATACTTCATGTCGGTGATGACACGATTAAACTCCAAGCTCGTGATTCTGTTAGGATATCTAGTGACTGAGATGATATTACGAGCTCTGTTAATGTTAATAACCTTGTGGCTCAACATTTTTTGCAGGAAACAACTCGGAAAAACGTGACAGAGCCGCGGTCCAGTTTACATAACAAAAACAAAATAAATCATGAAGAAAGAAGATTACAAATCGATGAACTAGATGAATGACGGACACACGTCAAGGAGAAACCTAGAATACACGATAAACCAAAGCGACTCCATCACGAGCTTAAGGATGAGGCGAACCAATTTAAGATTCGCAATCAGATATTGTTGGATAAAATGGACCCTTAAATCGCCACTTCAGAGCATAATGCAAACGGAGCAACTCCTTTTACGGTACTAAATATTTTCCCATACGGTACAGTCGAGGTAAATCATTCTAAATTTGGTACTTTTAAGGTAAATATTACTCGGCTAAAACCTTATGTTGATAATAGAATTGACAGTGAGAAAGAGGAGTTTCGACTCCGTGAACCACCGTAATCGTGCGAATACGAGGTAAGTCGAGCTTAGACTTTAAATAAGTGCTTCTTGAGAGACAACCTGAGTGTTAACACTGCTAATTTTCTTAACATTATTTCATGATTTTTTTTAAAATTAATTAATTTTCAAAATCTAAAAAAACAGTGTTTTTGACCCACATGGCCTGGCCAAACGGGTGTGTGGACACGGCCTGGCCAAACGGGCATGTGGGATTTCACATGGACGTGGGAGAAGTGAAGGAAAACACACACAGCCTGGCGACATGGCCATGTGACAAGCACGACCTGGACACACGGGCATGTCCTAGGACGTGTGAAACCTGGAGCTAATTTTTTTTCAAAGTCAGAGAGTTACACAGTCTGGCCACACCGGTGTGTGGAGCACACGGTCTGGCCACACAGGCATGTGGGATATCATCTAGGCGTGGGAAAAGCGAAGGAAAGCACACACAGCCTGGCGACATGGCCATGTAACCCACACGGCCTGAACACATGGGCATGTCTATGGCCATGTGAAAACTGGGTTAATCACCCTAATTTTATTTTGTTTTATTTATTTTTAATTGTTATATTATTTATTTTATTTTACTAATTAATCAATTAATTTATTATTCTTATACTTATATTTTTTATATTTTAATTTTTTATATACTTTTGTTATTTTTATTTTTATTTTGCTATTTTTATTTTTTTCTTCTTTTTTTTTCTTTCAGATTTTATTATTATTATTATCATTACAATTACCTTTTAAGTTTATTGATATCATTGAGTTTATTATTATTTTTTATTTTTATTATTATTTTTTATCTTTCTTTTTAATTTTGTTTTAGTTGTTTTATTTTTTCTCTTCAACTTATTTTCATTATTATCTTTTGAAAGATTTATGGTTGTTTCTAATCGAGTTATAACCCTTTAATTTTCCTTATTATTTGTGTTTATTTTCTTGTTAGTTTGCTTGGAATCATGAGTTACATTTAGTTTTCTCTACAATTCCAGTAGTCACTAATTTAAGGACTTCATCCAAAATTCAGGGCAGTTTCACTTCTCTCCCTCTCTTATGATATTCTACTTATACTGTCATTATATATATTCATACATTGAAGACAATGTATATCTTAAATGTGGGGAGGTTTTTTATATGATTATTAGAAAATCCCTAAATTATGTCTTGTATTTAAGTGATTTTCTCATATTACTGTTAGAATGAATTTTTTTTCGATTTATGATTCTTACTGATATGTTCTAGATTAAATTCATAGGTAATTCTACATTGATTATTTAAACTTTAAGACATTAGAGAATCAAGCATGATAAGTCTATTTTCAGAATTAAAATTTTCTAGGTTGTTTTCCTAAATTAAGGTATTACCTTAAAGTTTGAAATTTGTAAGATTGACATCAAAACCATAATTTTTGTGAGACTTTGAGCCTTTAGAGCATACACTGTTCTTGCTCACTTTGTTATTGGTTATGAGTGTGCCAATATTGATTTGTTATTCTAGAACTTGCTTTGATTATACATGTCAGGACCACACATTTGATTTGATATACTGAGATGATAAAGGCAACTAGGTTTTAACCCACTTATCCCATAAAAGCCTGCCTTCATAATTAAAGTGAACTCCTTTAAGCCTAACAAACTGTTTCTTGATTCACCCATCAATATTAACCCGTGACTCATTTTTTTTTTTTGTTGTTCCCTTTTTATTGAGTCCTTTTTTGTCAAGATTTGATTTGGTTAGTTGCCTAACTATGTTCTGTTATTTCAGTTGTTTAATTTTATCTTATTATTCATTCAAAAAAAATACATATATGTTGATTATTATTATTTCTTTGTTCTGAGCTTAAGTAGTTAATTTCATATTCTGTGAAGAAGCTGTGTTATTCTTTAATAATTTCGATTGATGTAATTATTCAACATTAGCTTATTTTTCTAGTTAGGTAATTGATCAATTCGATCTCGATTCTAACCTTCTTTTTCAGCCTTTATCCACACCTTTAAACCAAGCCCCATTATAACCCTGTAAAAACCTTTTGATTTGTGTATCATCTCATTATATAGTGGTGGAGATTTGATTTTCATGCAAGCCTATGGTAATAACTTTTCATGTTCTTTTGAGTGCTTAATTTTTAAACCTTAAACACTTTGAGTGATTTGAGTGAATCTTTAGTGAGAATGTCAATTGTTGTCAGTTTTGAATTAAAGGTAATTACTTAGATAAAGGGAAAAACCTATGTTTTCATGCTTTAAAAAAAGTTTGACTTGGATTGTTTGAATCTTTAGTGGTCTTTTAGTTGAATTATCAATGTGTAATTATTTGTAAATTATGATAAAACATTATTGATGAGAATTATGAATTGAGAAAGTTTAATTTTAATTTTGAGTTGAGAATTTTGCTTGAGGACAAGCAAATGGGGATATTTGATAAACAATAAATGTAACATATTTTAATTCTATGCTTGGCATATTTTTGGATGATTTATGATGATAATTAGTGAATTTGATGCTCCTAATCCCTTAAATTCATGTTTCTATACTTAGGAGAGTATTTAGGAGCAAAATGAGCGAAAAATGGGCCAAAATCGGAGTTTTCAGGATCCACACGAGTTGGGCACACGCCCATGTGATCAACACGGGCAGGCTACACGCCCATGTGCAAGCCCGTGTTGATATCTCTTCTTATTTCCCAAACATGTGGAAAAATTCAATTTTTAGGGTTTCTAAGCATTCTAAAGTCTATATAAACACACTAGAAGAAGACCTAAAAGGGACACGCAGAGTAGAACATAGGAATTACTCGAAGAATGCCAACGGATAAAGCTCGGAAGCAGGACCTCCTTCAAGACTGAAGATCTCCCTCCAATTTCTCTCGAAGTTTTTGGGTTTCTTTATGTTTTGTTGTTTTCCTATTTTTAAGATGTTTTCCTATTACATTATGAACTAAACTCCCTAAATACCTAGGGAGAATGAAACCTACAATGGATCTTATTATTTAATTATCTGAATTACACGATAAATACTTGTTCTTGTTCTTAATTATGTGTTCTTAATTCTTGCCCTAATATTCTCAGGATATTAATCCAAGTTTGATGTGTTTATTCAATGGAGCAAAAGTCCCTGTTTAAGAGTAGATCTAGTATAATTAAGCAGAGTTAGATGCAATCCTAGAGATAGGAAAACATAAATCTGTTAGATTAGAGTCAAATCGAATAGGGAAATCCATAAATTGAGTTAATGTGACAATAGGGGTTTTAATTAGAAAGAGATTTCAATTAATCAACTTAGAGTCAGTTGTTTTTAGTCTCGAAAGAGATATTAACATAATTTAGGGATTTCTACGAATCAAGACAAGTGAATAAATGTTTGATTCAAAGTCAGAATAATAAGTGAAGTCTAGTTGGATTCTTTCTCGGGTATTATCGTTATCATTGGTCTATTCGAATATTTTCTTCACTCTCTGTCACGTTCATTAGTTAATTAGTTTAGTTGAATTTAAATTAAAACAAATCCCTTTTATTTTAGGCTAAATAATAGAAAGATAGTTAATACTAGTACTTTTAGTCCTTGTGGATACGATATTCTGTACTCACAATAGCTATACTACTATTCGATAGGTACGCTTGCCTTAGTCGTGATCGTAGTCTAGTTTAGTGATTCATAAAACGATCATCAATAAACATGAATTTTTATCTTGTATCTTTAGAGATGCTATGTCAAACACTTTATTCTATGGTACTCTCATATATTATGTTTACTACTTTCTTTTCTATTATATTAATGACTTTCTCCTTCATTATTTTCTATTATTTATAATTTCATACAACTTGAATCATTGTTTATAAGTATAGCTTGAATGCTCCTTTTATTTTATACCATTGGATTGTACCTATGCCTTAGGATATTGGAAACTCAATGGAAAAACCCAACTTAAAGCATCATGAAATGAGTTTATAAATTTCACTTCTTCACTTTGAACAACTTTTGTTTGAATCGGGTAATGTGGAATTGGAATTAAGATCGAATGTGCTATTAGGATTGAGAAATTTTAGGTCTATAAAAAAATGTTATCTATTTATGAGGAATTTCTACAAAGTTTCTTTTAAATCTTAGTTATTGATGAAATGCCAGGATTATGATTAAAATAATAAATACCAAGGTTGAAACTTTAAGGGATGAAGTGCTATAACCAATTAAAAGTCAATAATTGCAACAGTGTATGATTTATTAATTTGTCCATGTTATCTAGACTCCCCCAACTTTTATGTCTAATATAATATATTTGAACATGGCACCATATGAAACATGTTTTCTGGTGTATTTTCCCACACCCAAACAGGCATATCAAACATATAATATGGTTGAATAACTATAAATTTCAGGTCATCTATATATTTATATAATACTATATACCCTCAAAATGGTATATATTTGAATATTATATTAAAACATAAAAAACACTTTTAAAATTATATAATTATCTTAGTCATTAACCAATTAAATTGGTGTTTGGTTGACTCGTAATATTTAAAACGTATTATCTATACTTCTATTCAATATATTAAGCTTTTAATTCGGTATCATGAGTCAATTAAGCACCAATTTAGTTGGGAAAAGATTAATATATTATTCTTTACTTGGTAAAATATTAATCATTGATTATAATTTTCTTCCTAAATCTCTGGTTTATCACTCGAAAACCCTTATCCCATTTCCTTCATCAAAAAAGAAATTGAACCAATAGGCTATTTGACTCCACATTGTTTTTAAACAACACAATAAGTTCAAAATAAACCTAGAAAAAGTACAAAAAATTAGAAAAAAAAAATTTGATGGGGTGTTTAAGTTCAAACTTGGGTATTAAACTAGAGAAGTCAGCAAAGATAAACACAAGAGAGAAGCTATAAGAAAAATGGATAATAATTCATTATTCTTAAATGTTATCATAATCAATCAAAGATAGTAGCAATTGAATTGAAAATGAAAAAAAGAGTTGCAAATTTTCAATGAAAGAAGAGACATATAACAACACCGTTTTAAGAAAACGGACAAAGACTAGTGATGTTTTGAATATATATATATATATATAATGAAAAAAAAATTAGAATGAATACAAAAAACAAAACCTATCAACCACCTCACAGAAAGCTACTTATTTGCAAACAGGAAAGGGGTTCTTTGTTAAAAATAGCAAAAACTTCATAATCAATTAAACAAAGAATGTAGAAAGATCATAAAATTAAGAACGAAAGCTTACCTAATTTAACAAAAAAATTAGAAAAAAAAAGGAAAAAATGAGAAGAGATAATTAGAGGCAGATGAATCGACTACAGATTTAGGGAAAATTTTGGTAGATTAGAGATTCAGATGGAGAGGGAGATAACCCTTTTGGCAAAACACAGATTTGCTTTTTCCATTTTCAAGACTTTGAACCAGTCTTGTTCTTAGGGTAACTAAAAGAGGCAAAGAGGAAATTGAAAGGAATAACAAAAGGGATAAAGGTTTATATGAGGGAGGACTGCTAGTGGTCGGAGATGAAGGAAGCAAGGGAGGTCAGGACTGAAAGTGGCTATCAGGCTGAGTGAGAGATTTTTTTAGGTGAGAAAATGGGTGGGTATTTAGTGAGGATGAAATGGAATAGGAATGCCCCCTATTCCATGCATAAACTCGTAATGGAATAGACCCATAATAGACATTCTACTGAACCAAACAATGGTTTGTGGTGGGCCCACAGAATTGAGTTTTAATGGCTATGCCATTACATTCAACCAAACATCCCATTAGAGTCGAATTATTTTTTTCTTAAAATCATGTCAAGGCAGGTTAAGTTAAAAACACAGTCAGGGTCAGGTCAGAGTCAGGTTTTACATAAACTCACCCCATCTCAAGATATTTACGAAAATACACCCTAAAACCTAAATAGCTAAGCCCATAAATTTTTAGCTGCCTCTTCTTCTTCTCCATCTCTTACACCCACAACCAAGTAATTTATTTCCTTCTCTCTTTACTTATCTTGCTCTTACTAACTTTATTTATTTCCCATAATTTGTGTTTACATCATTGTATCTCCTATTTGTAATTTGGATGTATTGTTCTCCCTTGTGTTTCCAGATTTTTAGACTCAATTGGTTGAAGCAATTTGTTATGTGAAAATTACTTAAGTATAAAACCAGAAAAATTGTAAGCTTTTACTCTAAAATTGAGTTTAAAATCTTTGTTCTTAAGAAGGAAATGAAAAAACAAATAAAATGAGATACAATTCGGGTCAAGGTCAGATTTTTAATTAAATTTCGTTGCTGGGTTCGGGACGAGTTTTTTAAAAGGGATGGGTGAGTCAGGGTTGGGGTACGATAACCAGGTTTTAGGTTGGGGTAGGTGCAGTAAAAAATTCGACCCGTCTCGTACCATTACCGTTCCTACCCAAATCCTATTTCTCAAGTAGTTAGTAATAAGAAAGAGAAATGTTGTCCACATTCAGCAGTAATGAAACTGTTCCTTTCTTCAACTTCTTCAGTATCACTCTACTCTCGTTTTCTCCTGTAAATACTTTCCCAATACTTTGGATCTTTTTTTATCAGTGACAATCTATGTCCAATGGGTTTGGTTTCTTTATTCAGGTATGGGAGTTACGTACAGGATAGTGGAGAGCAATGGCGGAGTGGCCTCGAAAAGAGCGGTGAAGTCGGAGTTGGTTATGAAATTGATCATCCTTGTTTTACGACTAGTGTTTTTGGTATTTATGAGTTGATTATTGCATTTATTATAAGCACTAGGATTAACCTAAAGGCCAAATCTTTCTACATTTTCCATGGTTCTATTTATCTTTCCTCTAGTCTCGCTTTGTGACCTTATTGGTCTCTCTACCAGTATGGCTATTGACATCATTTGTGATGCTAGCGTCAAGTGGCTATCGACATTGTTGGTGATTCTAGCATCAAGTGTTCTTTTGTAGCATTTTCCTTTTAACACTTTTTAGAATTTAAACTTCTTTGCTAGATTTTGTTTAGATTTTTTAATTGATTTAGATTATTAGTGAAAGGAATTAATGATAAGGCATAGTGAAATTCGTAATTTTAGAAATGTAGTTTTTTGTTGGGAATAAACTCGAGTAAACAACAAACAAAGTGAAAAAGAAAATAAGAATCGAAAATATCGAACACGCAAATTTTACTTGGAAAAACTCTTCAATAGAGGATAAAAAACATCCGGCAAAAGGAGATTCACTATAATAAAAAGAAAGTACAAAAGATGGAGGGAATTAAAATAAAAACCTGAAGCCCCACAAGAAAAGCCTTCGAAACAAAGACACAATTCTTTCAATCTAAATACTTTTTGTTGTGTAAAACCTAGAGCAACTAAAGCCTATTTATAACCTGAAATTCGTAGCATATATGACTACAAAAACTCTAGGTTAATCAGAATTTAAGTGGGAAACTAAAAATAGAGTTTAACTAGGAGAAAAAAAGTCAAAATAAGAGGCATTCTCCCACAAATCTCCATCTTGACTCGTATTTGGACCAATTCCCTTGTCGAGCCCTATTACGGGCTTAATTGAATCTTATTTGAATACTTACCAAGTCCAAGCAATGTCCGAGCTTTGAAACTGGAAGGCTCTTTCTCAACATGTCGATTGAATTGTGTTCTGTGCCAATTTTAAAAATCTGAACATCGCCTTAAATGATCACCTCTCGAACATAATGATAATTAATGTCTATGTGCTTCGTTCTCTCGTGATGCATTTGATCTTTAGTGAGATGTATGGAACTTTGACTATCACAATATACGACAGTTGCCCATTTTTCACTTACCAGTTCGCTAAACTAGCCCTTTAACCAAATTGTTTCTTTTACTGCTTCTGTAATTGCCATGTATTTTGCTTCAGTAGTCGACAAAGCCACTATATCTTGAAGTGTCACTTTCCAACTAATGGCACAATTCCCAAAAGTAAAAAGGTGACCTTTGAGTGACCTTTTTTTATCTAAGTCTCCTACATAATCAAAATCAACATATCTGACTAAACACTTTTGAGTTCTTCCAAATTCTAAACACATGTTAGAAGTACCCCGCAAATATCTAAAAATCCACTTAACTGCACTTACCAGGATTGGCCATGTATCGGCTGACAACACTAACAACATGTGAAATATCAAAATGAGTGCATACCATTGCATATATCAAACTTCCAACTCCGTTTGAATAAGGTACTTTTGACATGTACCTTTCCTTCTTCATTCTGTGGGGAATCTAAAATTGAGAGTTTAAAGTGTGCAGCTAAAGGAGTACTTGTCAGTTTTGCATCTTGTATCTCAAATCACTCAAGGATTTTCTTAATGTACATTTGTTATGATAAAAAATAATTTCTCAAAATGTATATTTCTTAAAATTTCCATCCCTAAAATTTTTTTTGCTGCACCTAAATCCTTTATCTCGAACTTAAAGTTAAGCATGATTTTAAGACGATCAATTTCAGATGGATTCTTACTCATAATTAACATATCATCAACATAAAGCAAAAATATATACAATAACCATCATCAAGACATTGTAAATAAACACAACTATCATACTTACTTTGAGAAAATCAATACTCAACATGAATGAGTCAAACTTTTTATACCACTGCTGAAGAGACTGCTTCAAACCGTACAAAGGCTTTTGTAAGAAACAAACATGATTTTCTTTACCTTCAACTTTAAAGCCTTTCGGTTGTTGCATATAGATGTCCTCCTCAAGTTCACTGTGAAGGAAAGTAATATTTACATCTAACTGCTTTAACTCAAGATTATTTGATGCAATAAGGGTCAAAAGTGCCCAAATGGACGTATGTTTAACAACAGGAGAGAAAACATCACGAAAATCAACTCCCTCCACTTGAATGTAGTCCTTGGTAATTAGTCTCACCTTGTACCTAGTGTCGTTAAGACCCGAACCTTCATTTTTTTTAAACACCCATTTGTAACCAACGATTCTTTTATCGATGGGTGGTTTAACTAGCCTCTAAGTTTTGTTCTTTTGAAGTGATTTCATCTCTTCTTTCATTACAACAAGCCATTTGCTTGAATTGGAGGCTTGAACTGCTTTAGAATAACACGAAGGATCGATTGAATAAATGCTCTTGACAACACTTAAAGCATAAGCCATTAGGTTTCCTTCACAATATTTCTATGGTGGTCGAATTTCTCGTCTTTTCTTGTCATGAGCCAACTTATAACTAGTTAACTGAGATGATGAAGGTGCCTGAGGGTCGAATGGAGCCCCAAACAAATCTAAAACAGCTTCAATCTTGCAAGAATCAAATTTTTATTGTGCTGTCACGATGTCATGACTCTTCGCGGGGACGAAACCTTTGTTCGTCGCGTCGTTGAAACGTTGGGCATTTGCTTGTCGGGACATCACCCCTTGTTTCAGCTTTTGACTCCATCTTGCTCGAGACACTCTGATCTATTATGTCTTTAAAAGTAGAAGTCTCACTTTTTGATCGAAACATGGTAAATTCATCAAACGTAACATTTCTGCTAATAATTATTTTGTCGGATTTCAAACACCACAACTTAAAACCTTTTGTACTAATAGAGTAATGATGCATGTAACGACCCTTGGTTTGAGTTTTCCCAAGCTAACTTTAGCATAAGTGGGAGTACTTGATCATATCTCCCCTAAAACTTAACAAACCATAAACCAAGATTTGTCATATCAAATCATCAAGAATAAATCTAAGTGCGGAAGCATACCTGAATCCATGGATTTCTTGAAATCTTCTAATCTTCTGATTTTTATCTTCCAAATTAGTCTACAAGTAATTTTGAAAATGTGACTCTCTCTTTTCTAAAGATAGGATATTAGAAAAGTTACTTATGTGTAATTTGGGGGACCATAACCCTAATATATAACTTTTGCACATTAACCATAATTTCTAATCAATCCATCATCAATTAGAAATTAGTTACTATAGTATCTACACATATTTGACAGGTGCTTTATTTAATAACTAAAGCCTAATAAACCTTAATCAAATTAAATCACTTTTAATTTAGGCTAATATTTTATGATAGTAAATAAGAACATGTAATTATACTTATTATATATGTGGAGTCCATACTTTTTCAACTTCTTACGCTTAATTCAGAATATACACAGATGGGAATCTTGCTTTAAAGTTAAAAGGGTTAGTTCAGTTTCTAGAACCTATACTTTAGGTTCATTTTAAATGTAGTATTTCTACTTTTAATTTCAAGAATTTAATCCTTCTACTATTATTTTCTAATATATCCTCTACTATTTTGATTTAACAATTGAAGTCCAATTGATAAAACTTTTAAAAAAATTCAGTTAAATTAGATTATATGATATTTTTAAAATAAAAATTGCTCAAAAGTTAATTTAAAATTAGACGGAATTCATGTAAACAAGAAAAAGTATCAACTTTTACTCTTACTCTTCGAACCAATGTTGAAGAACTTACAATCTCAAATTTTGTTTAGACATTCCACAAATGTAATATTATGCATGTAAGCATTTTTCCATTTTCAATTTCAAAATCACATAATTCAATTTAACGAAAATCCTTTTTATCAGTTGTTAATAAAAAAACAAAAATAAAATTTTAAATGTGCGAAAGGTATATATATATATATATAGACGGAGGGTAGAACTAGACCTATTAATAACCAGTCTACATTTTTTTTTTAAAAAAAATGAGGTAGAAAAAAACAAGGTAAATGTATAAATATTGAGACTGAATTCACTAAATTTTTTTAGAATTAAGGTCAAAAATGATAAAATATATCAAACATTGAAGGTTGAATTTGTTATTATACCAAACCAATTTATGTACAATTGATGGAAGACTTTTAACGCCGTGATTAATTATTTTTAGTTACTCACTTTCGAAATTGGCATGGTTTAAATTACTTCAATTTTTTTGAAATGTACTAATTTGTTCAATTTCGAAATTTAAAAAAACTAATGAGATTTAAAAAAAAAAAAACAATTATTTCTGATGTTAACCAGTCAGCGTAACCAAATGTTCAAAAGGATTTCATTAAAAACATTTATATAGTGACTACATATAAAAATAAAAATAAAAAAAGGTGACAATCATTCCCCATCTCCAGATTGTGATTTTCATTAAAAAAATAAAAAAGCACAACCATTGATAAAACCTTGAGCGAATTTGAGAAGATTTACAAACTCTAGCACTATATTAAAACCAGACTCAGAAAATTCAAAATTGAAGTCTGTAGACAGTAAAACAGATACATGTATATGTGTGTCTGTGTGTGTGCGCGTGTGAATGAAACAAATCGGTGGGGATAATCAAACAGGAGAAAATTTTGTATGAAAGCTAGCTTAAATAACACCTATAAGAAAGACAATACAATGCGTTTCAAGCTATGGTTTCTCTTGTTTGATTGTTGTCCTGATGTAAAGTTGAGCCCAAACATTTCCTTAAAAGTCTTCTCTGGGTCTACAAACCCAACCAGCTTTGCAACAATGGCCGCACTCTCAGCAATGTGATCCATGTCTTTACAGTCAGTCCAGAAACAGTAAGCCAACTGCAACCTCCTATGTTTCGTGTTCAACCCGATGCCCCATTTAATGAACAAATTCTCTCTTTCTTCATTGGACAGTCTCTTGCTCATCTGCTGACTCAGCATATGCCTTTCACGACGTAGAGCCTTGGCGCTGTTTACAACATATTCATAGAGATAATTAAGTTGTTTTGGATTAAAAAGGGTGCTTATCACTAATGTTCCAAAATCTACTCTGAACTTGTTAGGTGAGAATGAATCAAGTATACCTTGAAGCAGGGTTTTCGACTTGTTCATTTGCCACCTCCATTTGATTACCATGGGAAAATAAACTCTTGAGAAATGACAGCCTCCTGTATTCCACCTCCATGTATATATAATCTTTTGGATCTCCTTTAAATAGTAGAAAAAAGTAGGTCCTGTGGACCAGTGACACATTGCAAGCATGCCAGAGTTCGATGATCTCTCTTTGAAGCCTCTTAAATTCTGAAGGCCATTCTGAAGAGCTTTCATGGTTATCTGGTATTGGGTCTAATCCGACGTCTTTAACATCCTTGCCATGTAAAATGGGCTCTGTGACCTGTACCTGTCATGCATGAACAATATCATATTTAGAATGCAATTCTGATGCATATAAAAGATGGCTACTATTTAGCATGGATCTCTTGTTTTAATTATGCAATTAATGACGGCTGATTAAAAAGATGAAACACTGACCGCATGATCCGAAAGTTGCTTCTCATACTTAGGATCACACATTTTTTCTGTTCCTCCCATTGAAGTAGAGAAAACAGTATTATTCTGATCCTCTGGAGTTGGGACAACCGGAGTCATATGCTCAATGCCAGAACTTTGACATTTATTTTTTGCTATCGGGGCATCAAGCTCGTATTCAGTAGCACTAGTTGAAGAACTATGAGATCCATTTCTAGACAACCTCTCGTTCTGAAGATCATACTTCAATGCAGGAAGTTCTCCCCGCAAACTATCTGGTCTTCCAGAGAAATCTTTCTCATCCCCCATGGGAGGTGTGCTCTCATCCTGTCCTAGCCTTTCAATCCATTGGGAGGTCAAACTGGTCATTAGACTCGGTTTACAACTTATACTCCTAGTTAATTTCAAGCTTCTACAGCTAGATATTTCTTCTTTTAGCTGCCATAAACATGATTTTTCAGGAGATGGAAAAGCAATATCTGGGTGGTTGTTACTGCTTTTCAATTGGAGTGACACGGATTGTCGCTTTGATCTATTTTCATTGCCAACATCCATCAATCCGGAAATAGCTCTGTTTTCTCTTAGAGATGACCTATTATAGTTTTGGTAGTTCTTTGGGCTAGATTCTGACAAATTTGAGTCTGAATATCTATTCATACTTGACCTTCCCGAGTCAATGCATCGAACTTCCTTGCAAAGTGCCTCTGAATTTTCATCAACAAGTTCATCATTCTCCTCCTGGGGCATATTGCTTCCAACAAAATCAGGAATTTTAGGTGATAGCTGCGGAGAGGAACTGGGATGTGGTATATTCAATTTAAAGTCAGAAAGCTGGAGGAAGCTCTCTTCAGAACTGCAGCTTTGTCTATCTGAAGGGGTGAAGGATCTAGCACCAACGGCCATGACAGGTGTACCAATGGTTGAATGTTCAAAGTCCCACGAATTTTGCAGTCTCAGTTTAGGGTAATGAGGATCTGGACCTGCCTGATGGAGGAGGACATGTAGAACTAGAAGTTAAACTTTGTATGTAGAAGTGAACTTAAAAGAAGCATCAAATGCTGTAGTAATTCACACAAACCCATATTTTCACTGGTTTTTCATCTTCAGGACTTTCATTGGTTACCGCTTGTCGCAGATTCTCAACCTCAGACCTAGCAAGTTCTCTTTGCTGTTTCAGTGTGGCCACATCTTTCTTTAGCTGCATGAAGCATGCAGGTAAAGTGAATAATTCATTATTTTATCTATATTCTTGAAATAAGGATGAATTTGAAATTTTGCCAGCTAAAAACTATTTTGTAAGAAATATCCACCAGCCAGGCTTCTAAAACTATTCAATGAGTGATGCAAGAGACTGAAGAACAATGCAACTTGAACCTTTTCAATCTCGAGGTCTTTCTCTCTTAGCAATGCAGCAGAATCAGAGGAAATCGAAGTTGTTCTTGCACTTCTCAGCTCGTTCTCTAGTCTAGCCAATTCTCTTTGCAGTTGTTTCACTAATGCTTTATCCGACATGACCACATTGACTTGTGCATTGGTAGTCACTTCTTTAGCACAACTTGCAAATAAGAGGGTGTTTCTCGATTGTTCAACATGACTTCTTGCTGGACTCATGGTACAAATGATAGCAGTTCTAGCATTGCCTCCCAAGGAAGACTGAAGTATACGGGTAAGCTTTGAATCTCTGAACGGAATATGCCCATTTCTTCCCTTGCTGCAGTCAAATATAAGTTTATAAGACGATATGGTAATGATTACTTGGTTCAATATATAATATATACAAAATTTTAATAAGCTAACCTCAGCTTACGGATAACAGTTCCAAGCGTTAATAAACTGCGATTTATATGGCAACCTTCTTTCAGCCTAGCACCAGCTGATAATGTCTGAGATGCACGCTCACTTCCTGCAAGATCAACAAAATTCTAGACAATAAAAGAATGAGAACATAAGTTTCTTTCCCAATATCTGTTGTAACAACAAATCCTTGACTGAAAAGTATATATTGTTCATACCACAGTGGCTGCAAGGGTACTTGATTTTCCATTGCCTAAAAATTCTCGTGCAGAACTTTCTATCATCTGATGAGTGACATAACCACATGAATAAAGATTAATAACTAAAATAGAATATAATCATTGTCAAGTGAACAATATCTTGAAGTTTCGCAATGAAACAGACAACATTACCACTCTCAAAATTTGATGTGATCTAGAGCTTGTCTCGTTCAAAGAAGTCTCGCCTATCTGTCTTTGAGCTGCCGAAGTGCACCAAGACATGCTTAAAAATACAGTCATGAGCGAGTTAAAGGGAGACTGGTTGAGACAATTTGTTACCTTCACACACAGATAGAAGCTGTTTAAAATGATTCCAGTCCTGCAGTGTTTCTTCGGTGAGTTTCTCAACAACGGTCCCTCTCTATCAAATTAGCTCTGTTAGTGAGATAGTCCATAAGATAACTAGTTCCTTACAAACAAATGACTGAACTCACTTCTGGATCATCTAGAAGCCTAAGGGGAGTGCTGTCTGCACTAAGGAGGTCTCTGACAGATTCATTATAAATCTCCATAGCTGAGAACTTCAGGATAAACTCTCTTTCCTTGTGCTACAGAAAAAGTACAGTTTGTTTTTAGTCAAAGGGAGACACACAATGGAAAAGAAAAACTAGGAGTGAGCAACAAAACTGTTGCATCTTCATTACCCTTTGTACGTAGTCATATATATCTGTCATGGCATACTCGGTAATTCCAATCATCGTATATGTCTTTCCGCTGCTTGTTTGTCCATAGGCAAAAACACTCGCTGAAAAATAGTTAAATGTTAAAGAATTGAGAGAGGAGATCAGGAAGGTATGGGGAGTCTAAAAAGAGATGCACTCACAGTTTATACCACTGACAACTGAAATAGCAACTGCCTTTGCTCCTGCTTCATACACTTGCTGGTTGGGGCAATCAGGGCTAAAAACTCGGTCTAAAATCGGCAGACCACCCATGAAATGAAAAGAGTATCACTATTAGAAAATGCTGGTCTCATCTCCATACATGATAAAAATGCCAATAAATGATAGACTGAGGAATGCAATCAAACATACAAGAACTGAAATCTGAACTCTTACCAAAAGTATAGGCAGTTGGGTACATTGATCTCTCGGAAACCGAAAGGCTGTTCCGGTATATGATTGTGTTATCATTGATGCATTCCCAGTCTGATACATCGTGCCTAGCTATTTCCTTGTAATTGAGAGGGCGTAAACGAACCGAAACGAAAATTCTTTCCTTGCAGCCTGCTGGCTCTTGCATTTGCTCTTCTCCACCATCCATCCCCATCTCTCAACTGCACTCACCAAAATTCAAATTGCTACAAATAATACCATCAAAACATCAGCAACGCTTGCTTCTTTACTTAAGCTCCCTATCACTAATTCAAACGGTTTGACAATGAAGCTTCTGTTGGTATAAGGACCACCCAACATCATTGTCCGAAATCAACAAACTAATCATGGGTTAGTGCTAAATTCACCCAACATTTGTTTTTCTTCAGTAACTTGTCTTAACCCAGAAACCACACCGCCCCATGTCAATGTAAACACAAATTATTGGTGAAAAGAAATTGTGCCCTTTATCACCGGCTACAATAATTCTTTAAGTCAACAGCCATCCGGCCAGACTACTTAATTAGAGTTTTTAATTAATACAAGACTTTGGACTGTTCTAAGACACAAGACTTTGGATTGTTCCAAGATGGTCTCTAATTACAGACTGTCAGAGTCAGATTCTCACACTATTTAAAAACAGAATCTTTTGAATTTAATATAAAAGAAAAAGAAATTAAAATTAAAATAGTTTGAGAAATAAGAAGTTTTTACCTTGGGATTGAAGGGTGTTTCAAGGAATGTTTTGATATTTCCCTCAAATTCCAAATGCAGAGCTAAAGAAACAAAATTGAATATCCTTTCTGCACACACAGAATTACAGCACAAGTTCAACTCTTTTTCTTACTTCAAACTTCAAACAGCTTTCATACCAGGCTGCATTTGCATGCAAACAAAAGAAAAAAGGAAATTTCTATGACAGAAATTTTTTAAAAAATAAAGCAAACAGAGAGTGAAAGAGAAGGAAATTCATGATGTTTAATTCTCTTAAGAGGGAAGTTGGGGTTTTTAATGCAAAAAAGTTTGTGAGATATTGATGCGGTTATGGCGTCTGCTTCTTTGTTTGATTGTTAGTTGATTTTGGAGGCTGCTCTTAAGGTGAAAACATAATTAATCTTTGAATTAAAACCAAATGAAAAATGCTTTTTCATAACAGAAGAAGGTGATGAGTATGCAGTTTTGGCCATTAAAGCAAAAATAAAGCTGTACCTAATTTGCTTAGCAACCAAGCCTTGTTACTCATTGCATTAAATTATTGCTCAAGGGTTCCAGATAAAACTAGCTTTTCTAAACCAAAAAGAAAAAAGTTATTATAAAATGAATCTAAATTAGATTCCCATCTTTGAGTAAGTGCTAAAGTATATGATTCACGAAGGTTGATGGGTTCAAATATGGTACTTAACCTGCACATGGCAGGGTTTTATTTTTCCTTTTATGTTCTTTCTACATTAAACATTTTTCCATAAAAATGGCAGTAAAAACACAAAGCATCATGTTTTAGTCATCTCTACCAGTTTGAGATTTAAGTGCTGGAGAATTATAGATAAAAGCAGGAATTATATTTAATTTATATAGGAAAAGTCTTCACTTATTTGCTGACTTTTTAGTCTAATGTATTTATTGTCATTGGGATTTTTCTTCCATGCAAAACACAGAGGCAAACAAAAGCTGCTAAAGACAGATAGAATGCAGGGGGACCCCTTTGACCAAAACCCAAAGATTAATAATTGCAGCATCCCCAACCCATGTGGTGAGAAAAGCCATTGCTTAGCATATTCCACTCCTCCAAAGACGAATGGAGGCCCATGCATATGCTTGTGTTTCTGAAATAATTTGTTGGCAAAGAACCTTAAATTTGGTATACCAAATGTCATTATTATATAATTTGTAAGATTTGTGTTCTTAAAAAATTAGATTGCATGCATGTGCTATTCCCATTTTTATTCCCTCAACACAATGCCTTATCTCTCTCTAAGAAAGAAAGTTGAAAATAATTTCTTTTCTGGGTACAATTACAAGAATAGAGCATTCATTTATTTCTTCTTTTTTTCTTTTGTAGCACATGGTTTCAATATTATTGAATTAGGTGTATGGATATATGTTTTCTTTTCATATTATCCTGTTCCTTGAAATGCAAATAAACCCAACCAACATTGTTTCAAACATATGGGTCCGAATGTTGTATAAAAGGCTTTGGTTCGTTCAAATGAAATAAAGTTGGAATTAAATAGATATTGGATTTGAATTGAAAAGAGATGAAATATGAATAGCTATAAATTATTTTGATAATATACTTCAACGCATTCAAATTTATATTTTTTTTTTATGTATTTTTAGATAGCACTTTTGTACTTTAATATGACTTGGAAACCACCAGAAATGGTTAAAACTTGCTTGTAATTATGTAACCTAACCAATTAATGATAAACAGCCGTATGTTTGTGAAGATTAAATAAAGCAATGACTAGTTGTTAGATATTTAAATTAATCTGATTTAGCTTCCGAATAATATTTTCAGAAGTCCTTTCAAATAGTGAGGACAAGATGGTGATTGTTTGCTAGTTTATCAAAATCACATTCATATTTGATTATTAGCATCCATCTTTTGCTTTGAAAACATTGTAACAACCATATAAGTTTGGCAACAATTCTTTCTTAGTAATTGGGTTACCATTGTCATTATTTTATCCCGAAAACCAAAGAATAAAGATGGCCATGAAGTATCGTTCAAGTCTTGCATTGCATCTAAATTTTGAAAATGGGGTCTTCAACCTCTATAATATTGTGATTCAATCCATTGTTTCGGATCTGTCTTGATTTGTTTTTGTTTTTTAGATTCTTGTTGCTTGTATTTCCTTTTGTTTTTTGGCATATCAGTCAAAGAAAAATATCACAGTAAATAGAAGATGTAGAGGTACTCAATCATGTGGGGTTCATTGGCTACAAAGATTGGTACATATCAGTCTGTTTTGGTTTCAATATTTGGTGCATAACATATGAAGTGAGCCCCCAAGCCCTAGCCTGGCAAATGGTAATGGTGCCTGAATTTGGAGGGCATTTCAAATAAGGTTTTTGTGGTGCGCGTTAAACCCTTGACTACTTCACTACATGACATCTCTCCTTCATTTTATGGTTTCTTATGTGGTCTAGTATAACTTCGTTTATATTCACAAATTTTTTTTAAATATGCCAACTGAGTTTTAGTTTAATTGGCGTTGATATCGTTATCAAAGAAGGAGAACATAGATTTAAACGCGTTAAGGTGTATTTATTCTTATATTTACAAAAAAAAAATTATGAATAATTAAAAATCTTTCTAAACTTGTAGACTCAATAAATAAAACAACATATTTTTTATGGAATAAATTAATAGATATATGTGTAATATGATTATAGAATATTATAGAGGAGGATTTTGGATTTAATAAAGGAAAACATAAAATAAAGATGTGATGACAAGTGTCAATATTTCTATGAAAGAGAGTAGAATCCCTATTTCTTAAATGATTAATTCCAGCATGAAGGCCTAGGACAACGGTGATGTGAATTAGGTTGATGATCAATATTAGTAAATATATATATATATAATTAAAGAAAAAGAGAGAGCTACATAACATGCAATTAGTGGAACAGGTAGCCCTTATAGTTTTCAACTTGGGTGAGACATAAAGGTGGGTTTAATTCGTTTGCACATGCTAATCCAACCAATAATTACATAGGTGACGTTTCTCCAAATTAATACTACAAACTTCACATCACTCACTTTCCAACTTCACTTTGTATTAAATTATAAAGTGAAAATTTAAATGTTAATATATAATATTATAATTTTTATATTACACTTACATTTAGAATTTAGTCTTTTATTTTTATATTCAAGAATTTGGTATTTTAAATTTAAAATTTAAATTTAATTGTTACCCGTGTTAAAATTATTCCGTTGAATTTATTGATATGATATTTTAAAATTTTAAAAAAATTCACTTGTTTGTAATGAACAATAAAAATAACATTGAAAATATTTATATAGATTTTTTTAAAAAAAAGACAAATAAGAACTCATCATAATAAAATATTTTTTGTGGGAATAGTATTCTATTGGAAAATTAACGCCAAGATTTTAATTGAAATAGTTAACAATATTAACTATTTAGGTATTACAAAAATAGATGGATCAATTTATATTAAGAATTAAAATATATAGATTAAATTTCAAGTTTTAAAATAATATAGGGTCAAAATTAAAATTTGACAATTGTCTTATAATATAAAAAAAAAAAAAAGAAGAATAAAGCAAACTCGAAAGACATAAAAGGTCATGTGTCACCCACCAATACTCTTAGTATTCAAATTATATATAATAACATAACCTTTTAATAAAAAATTAATAAAAACAACTATTTAAACTAATTAAAAATTAAATCTTCAATTTAAATATAATAAAAAATCAAAATTAAAATTTAACTCTTTTGTATAACGTTAGGAAGGAAAGAACACCATACCCAGGTCCCACGTGTCAACACAAGGAAGGCCTTTACATATTCCTTTTACACATACAAGTATTGTTTCTCTCTTCTCCCGGAAATGTTTCATTAAAAATCAAATTTATTAAACAATTTCGTAACTATAAAAATATTAATAAAATTACTAATAATTACATTTGTATACTTTTTTATTTTCTAAATTATAAATATAATTCTAATTGTATTAAATTAACTTTTAAATCATTACCGATTTTAAATTATACAATAAATTTCAATCATTCGCTATTTATTGTTATCATAAAATATATAATTCTTACTCTCTCTTTTTATGTATAGAAAAAAATAAAAATAAATGTTACATTTAGTAATATTATCATAATATCTTCCCAATTTTCTACACTTGTACAATTAAAAATAGAATATTTCATTAATTAAATTCTTAAAATGTTAGAATTTATCAATTTATTTTTGGAAAGAAGTTTAAGTTCAAATAATAATTTTAAATATATAAATTGGATATTCAATTTAAATATCAATTTTTATGGGTAATTCAAATGTTAGTAATAAATTCAAATATCTAAAATATTTGAATTAAAATTAAAATGAATTTTGGTAATTTATATTCTTTAATTTATATTTGTATGCAGTATAAATCAATGCTAAACAATAAATCTATTATTCGAATATGAATTATATAATTCATTAATGCTCCATATAGGAATGGATTTGAGAATTTAAATTTTATTTACTGCGTAAATGGTAAATATGAAATGCATAATATATTATGAACAAATAAGTTTAAATTCAATATAATATATATTAAAAGTTATGACAACATGAATTTGTAAAATACAAAATTATTTTAAGAATTTCAAATTAACATGAATGTTACATTTTAAATAGTTTACTATTTAATTTATATTATTTTGAAATCTAAATTTCAAAATTTTAATTCAAACGCTACATGAAGTAATAGATCGAATGATATCAAATATTTAACCTTTTATTATATATTTAATGACTATATATATATAAATAAAATTATATATTGTCTCAGGATTATTGTATTAGTTATATTTTTCTTAACATTATAAAAATAAGAGAAACAAATTATGATAAATTAACGTGTAGGGATTAAATCTCAAATTTAACTTAAAAAAGGCATCAAAATTGAAAATAAATCATTACCTTACAATGACAAAAAATGGAAAAGAAAAAAGGACAGCTGTCCTACCTCCTCTCTTAACAAAATGAAGGCCCTTAGTTATAATAGTTGTCCATAGGTTACGTTGGGTCGGGTTGGATTAGGTTTAAGTTTGACCCTTTTAAAATTCTAGGTTTTATTAATAAGTCCAGACACAATTTGTCCTCAAAAATAGGTTTAAATTTTTGTTTAAGCCCGAATTGGGTAAAAATATTAAAACCCAGACCTAACTCAGGCCACTCGTAATAATTTATTTTTTTATTTTTATATATAAAAATAAAAATATATAATACATTAAAAACACTAAAAATATTAAAATAAATGTTTCCCAACAAATTAAAAATAAAATTTAAAAAAATATTTATACTTAAATAACACTAAAATAGATGTAACTTAATAAGCAAATACCTCTAAAATAGTAACAAAATTAACAATAAAACAAGAGTTATACAATATCCAAACAATAACAACAAAATAGTAGTAACATAATAGTGAAATGACAGCAAAACAGTAGAAAAACAGCAACAAAACTGCAAGTTTTTTTTTTTTTGCAAATTCAGACCAAGCCTGACCCCAAAAAAACCTTATTTGAGGTCTGATCCATTTTCTAAACCGGCCTTAATTTTTTTGCTCAAGCCCATTTTTCGAGCCTATAGTTTTGTCCAAACCCTCCCAAGTTTTAAGCGGGCCTTTAGGTAGACAAGACTATTAGCTAGTACCTTCATTTTATATATACTAGTATGATTTGTAGTCCACACTTCGTATTAGGTTGATTATTTATTTGTAGTCCCTATATACTTCATACATTTGGAATTTGGTCCTACTACTTTTATTTTCAAGAATTTAGTCCACTGTTTTTCAGATTTAAAAATTCAGGTCCAGTTGTTACCGTAATTAAAATTCTTCTATTAAATTCTCTTGTATGACATTTTGAATTTTTTTTAAAAAAATATTCACTTGACAGTCATTTAACAATAAAAATTATGTTGGAAATATTGATTAGGTTTTAAAAAAACACTCATTCAAAAACGTCATGATAAATTTTTTTATTGGAATAGTGTTCTTAAAAAATTGACATCAGCATTTTGATTGAAATGGTTAATAATATTAACTATTTAAACTAATTAACTACATTATATGAGTAAAGAGACCAAATTATGTCAAAAATTAAAGTATATTAATTAAATTTAAAGTTTTAGTATAGTTTAGGGCTAAAATTGAAATTAGACCATTATCATATAATGTAAAAATACAATGTCAATTTAGAAGAAAATTTGAAAATGGGATGCTATGTCTCAATCCCTAAAACTCTTAGGGCATTCAAATTATATATAACTATGTGATATTTTAATCAAAATGTCAAAATATTAACCATTTAGACTAATTTATAACATTTTAAAAATATAAAACAAAATTATTTTAGAAATTAAATTATAGATATTAAATCTCAAATTTAGGCATAATAAAAGGTCTGAAACTAAAATGGAATCATTTTTCTAAAGTGTAAAAAAATAGAAGAAAAAAAAAAAGCGCCCATCATGGAGTGCCACGTATAAACAACAGAAAGTCTTTTGTACATTCCTTTTAGATATATTAATATGGTTCTTGGCCCATGCTTTGCTTTAGGTTAATTACTTATTTATGTCAAATTATAGAGTAAACATTTAAAATTTAAAATAAGTTACAAGTCTTTATACACTT
The DNA here is from genome assembly GCF_025698485.1 of Gossypium arboreum. Lineage (NCBI taxonomy): Eukaryota > Viridiplantae > Streptophyta > Magnoliopsida > Malvales > Malvaceae > Gossypium > Gossypium arboreum. The sequence continues at coordinate 14,417,324 of NC_069081.1, forward strand.
TGTACATTTGAGATTTAGTTCCCTACCCTTATTTTCAGGAATATAATTTTTTATTTTTTGGATTTAAAAAATTCAAGTTTAGTTGTTACCATCCGATTGCCTCCAAACGTGCGAGCATTTAGAGTAAAAATTGTGCAAATAAATATATATAAATTAAGTGCGGTATCTGCAAGCGAACAGGTCAATTTGTAATAAAGTTTTGTGTTACAACGAAACACTTCAGAAAGCATTATGAGAATCGTACTCAAGGGGTTGTAGATTGAAGAAATTTATTATTAAATTAACTATAGTAAATAATCGATTTACAAGTTAGTAGTACGAATCCAAATTAGAATATTAATTAAACTAATTACCTTAAATTAACCTAATGAAATTTTCTATTCCTAGTGTTGATGATGCAAACTCCCAACCTATGATCAATTAAATCCTTAATTATTAATTCAAAAATTAGTTACCCTCAACTGAATTGTTTACCACCCTTAGCTAAGAATACCTTATCGATTTCATCTTCACTAAGGATTATCACCTAAGTCACCCTCTCGGTTTCTTCTTAGACATATGGATACCGTCTCGGTCTCATAGCTTGGCACAAGTTATATTCAGCAGGCTACCCCCTTTCGGCCTCATTTATCTCGATATTATATTAGGGGTGTCACTCCCTAATATACTAAGTACTCTTAAATAAACACTCAATTTTAGATAAGTAATTATTTATTTAACAAATCAGTTTCATAACCGAAACATGCAAAATATAAAGTACACACAAGATTTTATCCCAATATTCATACAAACATTAGTTGGTCAGGCTAACGAAATATAAATAAAGGAATAAACGAAAGGGACAAAGAAATTGCTCATTGATAAATCATTGACGCAAGGTTCTAAAACAATCTTCACTCGCAAATGTCTTTACATCGAAATAGAAAAGTTTCATTTAAGCGAACATAAAGAATAAAACTAAATAAAAACAAAGTAAATAAAATTGTCTAAGTTGAAGTCTAACTAAGTCTAACCCTTTTTCAGGTGACCCTAAAGTGACTTATATAGGCTAAATTAGGGTTATTTGATGCCCACACATGTCTTGATACACTTAAAGTCTAATTAATACAAGAGATATAAAAATACTACCAAATCACGACTGCTTACATCAACATCTGTCAGCATAACATCATAACTTCGCATGTAAGAATTTTTGTTGTGTAGAAGCCGATATCACTACATTGGGTTTCGATGTTGCAACATCGAGCTAGTGTCATGACAACCAATTCCGATGTCGCAACACCGATGTTTGTTTCATTCTAGGATTTTGTTTTTCACTTCAAACTTCGGTGTTGCGACACTAGATTCCTATGTCATGACATGGTTGTCATCCTTTGTGTTTTGGGACCTAAAATGACACATTGTACACTTAAATAACCTATTAGTCATTATTAAGGCCCGAGTTGGGCTCACGGGTCATTAAAACACCAGAAAATGTGTAAAAACACTATTTTGCAATAAAATAAATCTAGGCTAATAAAAATGAAAATGTAATAAATAAACATAATGTGACTTGAAATCAAGCTCATTAATTTTGAAAATAGTCTAATTTGCCATAACGAATTGTGGCAGATCACCTTTTTTGAACACCAATCCTATTTCTCCAAATTTGAAATTTAGAGGAGACTTTGAGGGAATTTCAGCTTTGGGACATTCTTTAAGACACTCAATACGTGTATGTTTCAGCCCAAAGTATCAATCTGGCATCCTTACCCCTTTCCGAGTTCTCAAATATCGTACCTCTTCTCAGTCCTCAAAATTCGAATCTCCATTCCACATCAGCTTTAAACGACACACCACTAAACCTCAACTTGGTATAAATCATCAAGAACTTCGTATCTATTTTAGAAGGAGATAACCTACTGAAAATCTAGAGAATGACACTCAAATCAGAGATTGTCAAGAACTTGAATCGAAGTCTCTTGCTTCAGAATTTCGTACTAGTATGGATTCTTCAACTTGTGAGCCTTTTGTTCCTTTTTTTGATGATTTTGATTTGCCTATTACTCAAAGAAAGGGTGTCCCAACATGTACAAACTATCCTATTGAGAAATATGTGGCATATGGGAAATTGCTGCCATCACATAAAACATATATTTCAGTAATTGATAATATAAATTTACCAAGTTCAATTCAAGAGGCATTGAAAAATCCAACATGGAAGAAGGCTATCAAGAAAGAAATCAGGGCTTTAGATAGCAATGGAACTTAAACTCTTACAGAGTTACCTCAAGGGAAGAAGCTAGTGGGTTGCAAGTGGATATTTGCAGTTAAACATAAAACAGATGAAAGTATCAAAAGGTTTTACTCAGTCATATGGAATCGAATATCAGGAAACCTTTGCACCTATTGTCAAGTTAAACACAGTTCGAGTACTATTATCACTAGCAGTAAACAAAGACTGGCCCTTGTACCAATTAGACATAAAAAATGCCTTTTTGAACAGAGATCTTGAAGAAGATGTTTACATGGAAATACCTCCAGGTTTAGAAAACTATTCAAACAACCATCATGTGTGCAAGCTGAAGAGATCATTGTATGGGCACAGGTTTTCTAAAACAATAGTAAAAAACAGATACAATGAATGCCAAGCAAATCATTCTTTATTTATGAAATCCTCATCAAAGGGTAGAATTGTTATTCTCATTGTTTAAGTCGACGGCATCATTCTAACTGGAGATGACTCAGAGGAAATTATCAAACTCGAAAGATTAATTGCTGCTAAATTTGAAATTAAAGATCTTGGCACTCTCAAATATTTCCTAGGTATGGAGGTTGCTCGATCTAAGGCAGGGATTGTTATATCCCAAAGAAAGTACATCTTAGATTTTCTAAATGAGATAAGCATGCTTGGGTATAAACCTACAGAGACGCCTATGGATCCCAACCTAAAGTTAAAGAAAAATGTGGAAAGTGCACCAGTGGATAAAGGGCAATATCAAATACTAGTGGGCAAATTAATCTATCTCTCACATACGAGGCCAGTCATTGCATTCTCAGTTAGTGTTGTTAGCCAACACATGAATGATCTGCATGAGGAACATTTAAAGGCTATGAATCGGATTCTCAGATACCTAAAGATGACACCAGACCACTTTTTACTCTTCAAAAAGAATGAAAGTCATGAGATAGAAGTTTACACTAACGCAAGTTGGGCTGAATAATTGACTGAAAGAATATCAACAAGTGGCTATTGCTCCTTTGTTTGGGACAATCTTGTTACATGAAGAAGCAAAAAGCAGTCTGTGGTGTCAAGTAGTGCAGAATTAGAATATCGTGCTCTTGCTTCGGGCATTTGTGAAAGAATGTGGATTCAGAGATTATTAAGAGAATTAAAAGTTGATTTTAAGGACCATATAAAATTACATAGTGATAGTCAATCTACTATAAGCATTGCTAAAAATCCAGTTTATCATGATAGGACCAAGCATGTGGAAATTCACAGGCATTTCATTCCAGAGAAGGTCAACAATGGAATAGTCCAACTGAACTACATCCCTACTCAAATGCAACTTGCTAACATTCTCACCAAAGCTCTTCCTGTAACGTCCCCCTACCTGAGACCGTCGCCGGAGTCGAGCAGGAGACATTACAAAACTTATCTTAGCACTTAAACAGTTTTCATAGTAAACTATCTATCTGCGTCATGGTCGCTAAAAAACTCATATCTCGAGTTACGAAACTCGAAATCTAATTCCGTAAATTTTCCATGAAACTAGACTCATATATCTACTTACTAATTTTTTTTCTAGAATTTTTGGTCAGGCCAATTAGTACAGTTTATTAGAAAAAGTCTCCCCTGTTTCAGGGTTTGGCTACTCTGACCCTTGTGCACTACGAATCAAATTTCTTCCTGTACAGAAATCCAATGACTATGCCATTTGTTTCAATTAAAAATAAACTCAATAAGGAATCCATACAAATAAAGTTTGAGTCCTAATTCTTAATACACAATTTATGGTGAATTTCTAAAGTCAGAATAGGGAATCCAGAAATTGTTCTAACCCTGTTTCACCAAAACAGAAATATCTCATAAAATACAACTCTTTTACCTATTTTTTTCTTCCATAATAAAAATAGATTCATTAAGCTTCAATTAAAAATTTTATTCATTATCTAATTCACTTTATACTATTTTTGGTATATTTTCAAAGTTGGACTACCGCTACTGTCCAAATCTATTTTTAGTATAAAATGTTGATAACTAAGTTTATAACATCTTCATTTCTTCTCTCTACAATATTTACCAACACTTCCTCTTATTACTCTTCACTAACATATCAAAACATACCATACTTAAGGTTTTGGTAACATTTACAAAACATACCAAAATATCACTTAACAATTTAGATACTTTCAAAATGACCAAAAGACATCCTAGGTACAATGCCATTTTCCAAAAGATAGAAACTTCACCAATTTGAGTTTGGGGATCGCTTGTATCTTTGAGTCCTTATACTTTCATACCTAGCGTGCACGGAAATAAACCGTACGCTGAGAATACTCTCAGTGGTATTTCTATAAACAATAGTTTAATCAACTTTAAAACATGGTAATTCAAACACATTATTGCTATTATTCAATACCAATTAGTACTTTAATAACCTTTACTTTATTTACCCTTATTAACATAACTAGGACACTGACGGATACACGGATCCAACCCACACTCCGGGATAAACACATAGTGCTTCATCGGAATAAATTCGGAACTTTAACATTATAGTACACAAAGTACTTCATCGGAACAAATCCGAAACTTTAACGAAGAGTCGACACATAGTGTCTCATCGACTCAATGTCTGAATATCCCAATACTTCCAATTCCTATGACATGTCAATTATATCCGACTAGCCCGACATCGTTAATAGGGTATTCAAAATCACATTCATTTCAATATGGTAAAAATACTTACCTCATTCACATTTTCATACAATATAAATATCAAATATAGCAATAACGATTAAGCTCGGTTTATAAAAATACAAACCACTATTTATCGAATTTAATCGATATCTTCGTTCACTTTCTCTTTTCCTTCTTTGATGACGATCCGCGCCACGTTTGCTACTAACAATCATACAATTAAAAATCATCAATATATTAATTCATAAAACACATTTTCACTTTCTACCAAACTTTTACAAAAATTCCAATTTCGTCCTTTTCCATTGCTAATCTTTTTTTCTTTAACTTAACCTTCATATTCTCTTTTAATCAACTCATTAACAATTTCTAACTCATAAAATTCATTATAAAACATAAATTTTGAGCTCTATTCAACTTAGTCCCTATTTAAACCTAACTTAGAAATTCCTTTAACTAATCACTTCTAACTTCAATTTCTATCAATTTAACCCATAAAACCTCAAATTATTCAACTAAATCAATATCTAAAAATTCTCTATTTTTCTTCATTTTAACCTCATACATGTAGAACTTTGAATTAGGCATCCATAAACATAAAAATCATAAGAAAATGAGCTAAAACAACTTACCAATCAAACTTTAGGGCCTTAATCCTCAAATTTCCCTTTTTTATTTCTTTCTTTCTTTCTTTCTTTCTTCTTTCTTTCACGTTTGCTCTCTGTTAGTCTTTCTATCTTCTTTTTCTATTTTTATCAATTTTACTTATTATACTATTATTAACCTATAATAAATATAAAACTAACATGTGTAATAGCTATAACATAAAATATCTTATAGCTATTACACATATATACCAACTATTATACACGTTATTCAATATTAATACACACATGGCACTTAGGGTCTAATTACTAGATTAGTCCCTTTTACTTCTTTAATCTATAATTAAACTTTTATTCCTTATGCAATTTAGCCCTTTAAACTAAATGCAAGCTACTTCACTTAATTAAACACTAAATAACCATTCAACTATAATTCATAAATATTTCTAATAAATATTCATGAATAAATTTCACAGAAACAGTACTCAAGACTCAATTTTCGATACCGTAACTTTCGGTTCATTACACTTCCAATAATCAACTTGGATGAATTCAACTCCAAGCAGGGATTGTATAACATATACACTTCAGCTTGAGGGGGAATGTAGAAAAAAGCCAAATTAGCTTGTATATATTAGGATTTTACTGATACGTTGTAATTTGGTAGATTAGGATTTATTATTTAGTTTCCTAAGACAAATAGGATCAGACATTATTGATTTCTAATTAGTTGCTTTCCTAGTTTATTACGATTCCTAACTTTTTGGGATTGTCTCATTATCTTTCCTAGAATAATGGACTGAAATGTCAGTCATCCTAATATATAAGTTAGGTTGTATTTCCTTTATAAGAAGAAGAATTTTCCTGCACTCAATTTCTCAAATAATGTTAAAATACTAATTAAAGTAGAATGATTATATTTTAAATTTAAGCATAATAAAGAGACCAAAATTAAAATTTAACTATTTTTCCATAATATAAAGAAAAAGAAAAGCAACATGATACATCACGTGTCAATAAAGAAAGGCCTTTTGGACATTCCTTTTATATAGAGTGATTATTTGTTTGTGTGAAATTATGAGTAATAATTTGAAGGTTAAAATATGCCATAAGTCTCTATATATTTCTTATATTTCAAATTTAGTCCTCTTACTTTCATTTTTAGGAATTTAGCCCCTCTACTTTTTAGATTTAAAAATTCAAGTCCAGTTGTCACCATTATTAAAAAATTTCTATTAAATTATTTGATATGACATTGGAAATTTAAAAAAATAATTTGTAATAATGTAACAATAAAAATTACGTTGAAAATTTTGATTAGATTTTTTATAACACCCCTAACCCTTATCCGTCGCCGGAACAAGGTTATGGAGCATTACCAGACTTTACGGATTAAATACGGACATTTCGCAACCTTTATTATACATATCAAGAATCAATCATATAACACTCATTTTTCCCTTAGATGAGTCCTCGAGGCCCAATATACACCTTAGAAGTGAATCAAGATTAAACCGGATACTCAGGGAATTTTGCCAAAATCTAAAAAAAATTCTTAGGAGCAAGGACACACGCCTGTATGGCCGGCTCACACGACCAAGAGACACGCCCATGTCTTCGCCCGTGTCCATACCCGTGTAACTCTCTGACTTAGGTTACACGGCCAACCATAAGCCTTTGTGCTAAGCTGTGTGAAAGGTGAAGGGGTCACATGGCCAAGCCACATGCCCATGTGCCAGGCCGTGTGTCACATACGGTTAAGACACACACCCGTGTTGTCGAAAATAGGTCATTTTATGGCCTCTTTTCTCACCCATTCTTGATTTCAACCTACACACCTCAAATTTCATACATATAGTCCTTAATAAGAACTCTAAAGCGACCAATTCTTAACTTTAATATGGTCATATTATCACATATATAAGACAATTCACACATGCAACTACTTTTATTAACATGATTTATAAATTTATTCACTACTATGCTTAGGAATTATTTATTCATTAACCACACTAACACTTATACCAAACTTAACAAAACCATGCATATATAAGTTTACTTGAAATATAAACAAAATATAATTCTTGACATTTACACAACCATTTCAACCCCTATACATGCCATATAGACCATAATATGTATAACAAAATCTACCGGAGCAAACTAGATAGTGTTGCCTAATGTGTTGATCTAATCCTCTGATTTCACGTTAATCTACAAAGACATTAAACAAACAAGAAAGCTTAATAAAGCTTAGTAAGTTCGTTGGCTTTAAACATAAATCTTACCGAACATACTATAACAATTCATTTAAATAAATCATTTCATATACATTTCCTGCCAATCACATCTTCAATTGATGAATTCACTTATTTCAGATCAATAACAATAATAACTTTAAGTTTTCAAACATTAATTCCATATATCACTTACCAACCCTTGTCAAATCGGAGAATATCTTACGGAAATGAGTACATCGCATTCGAAAGCCCGAAGGCTGCATAAAAGCACATAAGTGCTAAAAGGAAACCCATGAGGGTTGAACAGAAGCTCATAGGAGTTAAACGGAAACCCAAAAGGGTTAAATTGAAGCTTAGAGAGCTGAACGTAAACCCATTAGGGTTAAACTGAAACTCATATAGGTTAACTGAAGCTCATGAAAGCTAAACGGAAAGTAAACATGGAAGTTCGCAACAAGTGCTGAACCTCGGGTTACTTGGGTAAATTGCCATCAATTCTTCCTTTGCCACATAATGATTGTACTCAATCCCGCGTTCCACTTTAGTCGAATAATTATTTCAATTCACAATTTAATAATATTTCATTTTTCAACAATATATTAAATACATAATATCATTCATCAATTCAATATAATTAATAAACTTTAACCATACAAACTTACCAGGGTTAAATTGTAGAATTTGTAGTAGTTTAGGGACTATTCTGCTAATTTTTCTTTTTTCACAATTATCTACAAGCTCTTGATCTAAAATGTAAAATTATTCATGCATTAGCATATATTTCAGTTTCAATTCACTTTACAACCAATACCCTTCAAATTTTAGAATTACATAATTACCCTAACTTTTATAATTTTTTGCAATTTAGTCCCTTACTAATTTGTCTACCAAATGAACTAATTTTTCTCAATTGAAAATTTATCTAAGTATTCTAGGCTATCTTAAAGCCTTTGATACATAAAAATTTAATAGCAAACCTTAATTCTTAAATTCTTCATAATTTAGTCCTAAAATCAATATCTATCAAATTCATTTTATAAAATCATCATATGACAAAAGTAAAGCCCTAAATCCATATTAATTCATCACAAACATCCAACACTCATCAATGGTAACTTTTAAAATTACTCATAAAATCCAAAACTAATGAAATAGATAATTGGACCTAGTTGTAAAAGTCCCAATAACACAAAAATTTCAAGAAAAGAGTAAGAATTGAACTCACTTGATGTAAAAATATGAAAAACCAGCTTTTGGACACTCTTCTATGGTGTTTTTGGCTGAAGATTGATGAAATGTCTAAATTTTCAATTTAGTCATTGTTTTAACTTTTACCTTAATTCCCAAATGACTATTTTGCCCCTAATTCATCCAATTTCAAGATTTTTCTCTGCACATGCCGTTTCAGCCTTCTAATAAGTGTTTAATTGCGTTTTTGCTCCTCCTTAATTTACTATTTAAGCTATTTAATCACTATTTCTTTTTAACTAATAAATTTTACATATTTTTCAATTTAGTCCTTTTTTTTAATTAACTATCAAAACGTTAAAATTTTCTAACGAAAAATTAATATAAACTCAATGAAACTCCGTAAATATTTATAAAAATATTTACGGCTCGGTTTATGAAATCGAGGTCTCGATACCTCATTTTCGAAACTACTTAACTTAATACTTTCTTCTAAAACACAAATCACTATTTCAAAAGTCTTCCTAAAATCACATTTAACTCATAAATACTAAATAATAAAATTTTTGAACTCATTCATCGGATTTAATGGTCTCGAACTACTGTTTCTGACACCACTGAAAATTAGGCTGTTACATTTTTTCTTATCAAACATTCATTCGAACTCGTCATGATAAACTATTTTTTCTTACTGAAATAGTGTTCTCAAGGAAATTTGACCTCAACATTTTGATTGAAATATTTATCAATATTAACTATTTAGGCTTACCAATGACATTATAAAAGTAGAGGAATCAATTTATGTAAAAAATGTGAAAAATAAAATAGAATAAAATAAATAAAAATAAAGAACACATAAATTTTACGTGGAAACCCTTTCGGGAAAAAAACCACGGGCAGAGGAGAAGAAAATTCACTATGTCGAAAAATTTTTACTCAAATACAAGAGGAATAGACTATGTCTATTTATAGGCTTGCAAAGCCATATTCTAGTAGGATTGAAACACCTTATCCTAATCAATATAAAATAGATGGAGTTTAATAAGGTTTAAAACCTTATTCTAAAATAAAATAAAAGAAGTCTAGTTCTATATGGATTTTACTTTTATTTTATTTTCCATCGTATTTTATTTAAATAAGAATTTGGGTCACTTAATTCTAACAATCTCCACCTTGACACAAATTCTCAATGAACAAGTTCTTCATCGCGAACTTTCAATAAACAAGTTCTTCACCTCTTCCAAAAACCCCTTAAGGGTTTAACTTCAACAATGAACACCAACCAAGTCTAAGCAATGCTCAAACTTGGTTATAGGAAGTGACTTAGTCATCATATCTGCAGGATTTTCATGAGTGCTAATTTTGCTCACAACAATATCACCACGAGCAATAATATCACGAACAAAATGATACCGAATATCAATGTGTTTTGTTCTCTCATGAAACATTTGATCTTTTGTAAGAAAGATGGCACTGACCGTCACAAAATATTGTGCTGATTTGAAGGTCTTCATTGAGTTCACTAAATAGTCCCTTCAACCAAATAGCTTCTTTACAAGCCTCAAGAATCGCCATGTACTCGCCTTCAGTGGTAGACAAAGCGATCGTAGTTTGCAAAGTGGCTTTCCAACTAATTGCACAACCTCCGATTGTAAAGACGTAACTCGTGAGAGATCTTCTTCTATCAAGGTCTCCAGCAAAATCAGCATCAACATACCCTATAACTCCATCTTTAGTTCTTCCAAACTGTAAGCAAACATTAGTAGTGCCTCGTAAGTATCTTAAAATCCATCGAATCGCTTTCCGGTGTTCTTTACCGAGATTCGCCATGTATCGCTAACCGCACCGATCGCATATGATAAATCGGACGTGAACAAACCATAGCATACATGAGAGATCTTATTGCACTAGAGTATGGAACATGTGACATGTACTCAATCTCATTATCGATTGAGGAGATAAGGCCGATGAAAGTCCGAAATGGGCTAAAGGAGTACTAACAGCTTAGCACTCTGCATATTGAACTCCGCAAAGAACTTTCTCAATGTACCCTTCCGACTTAGGTACAATTTACTTGCTTTTCTATCTCGAGAATCTCCATACCAAGTATCTTCTTTGCTGGTCCTAAATCTTTCATCTCAAATTCTTCACTTAGTTGGGCTTTAACCTTTCTTATCTCTCTTTATCTTTTTCGCTATCAACATGTCATCAACATAAAGAAGTAGATACACAAAAGAACCATCACCGCTTTTTCTTAAAGTAGACACAACTGTCAAAACTACTTCTTTTGAAATCATGAGAAGTCATAAAGGAATCAAACCTCTTGTACCCTTGTCTTGGTGATTGTTTCAAACCGTAAAGGGACTTTTTCAACAAGCAAACATAGTCCTCTTTTTCGAGACTATAAAACCCTCCGGTTGTTGCATGTAAATATCTTCCTCAAGTTCTCCATGCAAAATGCAATTTTACATCTAACCGCTCAAGCTCCAAATCATGCATGGCAACAATACCAAGCAAAGCTCGAATCGAACTATGCTTAACAACCGGAGAGAACACATCTGTGAAGTCCACTCCGGAATTTGATCAGTAACCCTTTGCAACAAGCCTTGCTTTATATCCGGGTTCTTCAACTCCTGAGTCCTTCTTTCTTTTAAACACCCATTTACAACGAATGCCTTTTTACCTTTAGGAAGTTTTACAAGATCCCATGTTCTTTTTTGTGGAGTGATTCCATCTCCTCTTGCATAGCAAACATCCACTTTTTCGAGTCTTCACACTAATCGCCTCGAATAATTAAATGGCTCTTGATTCGCATCTATATCTTCACCACATTTAAAGCATAAGCAACTAGATCAACCTCGGCATACTTCTTTGGAGGTTTAATTTCTCTTCTTGTCCTGTTTTTGGCGATAGAGTATTGCGGTGAAGAAGCAACTCTATTCTCAATTTTGTCTTGGCTTGAGGAGTTGATTACGTATTAATCGATGCTCCACCGCTTTTGGTTTTCTTTATTGGAAGAGTCTTTAAGAGATAAGTTAGGTAGCATAGCGTTTCATCAAAAACAACATCTCATTAATCACAACTTTTCTATTTTCAGGACACCATAACTTATAGCCTTTTACACCACTTTATAACCAAGAAAACGCATTTAATGGATCTCGGTTCCAATTTTCCATTATCAACATGAGCATACGCAGGACACCCAAAAATCTTTAAATCGTAATAATTAGCGGATTACCGCACCATACCTCTTGTGGAGTCTTTTTCTCAATGGCAAGCGGATGGAGATCGGTTGATCAAAAACATGCAAGAGAGGTCGCTTCGCCCAAAATGACTTCGTAAGTTGGCATTTGACAACATACATCGAACCTTCTCCATGATCGTTCGTTCATTCGCTCGCAACGCTGTTTTCTTTGTGGAGTATGACGAATCGTCAAGTGTCTCATGATCCTTCGACTTGCACAATTTATTAAACTCATCGAATGTAACTCTAAGCCATTGTCTGCATGCGGAGGTATTTTATCTGCTTTTCCGTCTGTTTTTCAATCATAATTTTCCAAGACTTAAATGTGGAAAACACATCGCTTTTCGCTTGGAAGAACGCCCAAACTTTTTCGGAAAATCATCAATAAAGGTTAGCATATAATTAGCTCCACCTCTCGAAGGCACTCGGACGGCCCCCACGGATCGAATGGATATACTCCAACGTTTCCTTCGTGTTATGGATTCCTCTAGTGAATCGAACTCTCTTTTGCTTCCCAAAACACAAGTGCTCACAGAAATTCAGTTTGCAAATTCCTTGCCTATTAAGAAGTCCTCTTTGCTTAATTTCGCCATGCCATTCTCACTCATATGCCCTAGGCGCATATGCCAAAGTTTAGTAATATCATCATCCGACAAGGAAGAGGAAGCGGCAATTGCATCACCAAGAATGATGAGAACCTCAGAAACATATAACTTGGCAATCTTTCTTTGCCCTTTCATCACAACAAGGACCCTTTGAAATCTTTAAAACCCCACTTTCATTTGTGTATCTGCACCCTTTTGAATCAAGAGTACTCAACGAAATTAAATTTCTTTTCAATTCGGAACATGCCGCACGTCACTAAGTGTTCGACAACTCCATCAAACATCTTAACTTTAATTGTTCCAACACTGCGATTTTACATGAAGCATTATTTCCCATCAAAATAACACCTTCAGACATCGTTTCATAAGTTGTAAACCAATCCCGATTGGGACTCATGTGGAAGGTGCACTGAATCAAGTATCCACTCTCGCTTACTTTAGAATCATTGATGAAGCAACTAGAAGTTCACCATCGCTGTAGTCTTCTACAACATCGCCTTCACCGAATTTTCCGTTGTTTTCCTTTTGATTCGCAGCCTCCTTTTAATCTTATTTTGTAGCTTATAGTACTCGATTTAATGTGCCCTTTCTTCTTGCGAAGTTGCAAGTTTTACCTCTGCTTGAAGATTTCGATCTACCCTTAGATTTACCACGAGGATTCCGTTCTCGTGTTCTACCACGATCATCATCAACATTAGGTCTTGTCTCCCACGAACAATGAGACCCTCTCCCCGAGAGTTGGGTTTAACCACAAGATGCTTCATCTTATCATACGAGGTTAAAGAATCATAAACCTCATCAACTGTGAGAGACTCGCGGCTATATAAAATCGTGTCTCTAAAGGTTGAATAAGACAGGGCAACGAACAAAGTAGAATTAACCCTAGATCTTCCTTATCATATCGAACCTCCATGGCCTCCAAGTTTGAGAGAATTTCTTTAAACACCTGTTAAGTGTTCGTGTATGACGCACCTTCCTCCAAACGATGAGCATAAAGACGCCGCTTCATATGCAACTTGCTTGTTAAAGTTTTCGACATACATATTTGTTCTAGCCTCTTCCATAATGCAATGCAGTTTTCTCTTTCATCACATCCCGCAAAATTTCGTTGGACAAATGCAGATGTAATTGTGTTAATGCCTTTCGATCCTTACGCTTCTTCTCTTCATCTGTTAATGTCGAAGGCATCTTATCTATCCTAGCGTGGCATCCTCTAGATCCATCTGTGCAAGAAGCGCTTGCATCTTAATTTGCCACAACGCAAATCGGTGTTGCGATCCAACAATGAATTTCATACTTCAAATACGCCATTACCGTGATCGAGATGAATAACCCTAAGCTCGATACCAATTTGTGAAAAATAAAATAGAATAAAATAAATAAAAATAAAGAACACATAAATTTTACGTGAAACCCTTTCGGAAAAAACCACAAAGAGAGGAGAAGAAAATTCACTATGTCGAAAAATTTTTACTCAAATACAAGAGGAATAGACTATGTCTATTTATAGGCTTGCAAAGCCATATTCTAGTAGGATTGAAACACCTTATCCTAATCAATATAAAATAGATGGAGTTTAATAAGGTTTAAAACCTTATTCTAAAATAAAATAAAAGAAGTCTAGTTCTATATGGATTTTACTTTTATTTTATTTTCCATCGTATTTTATTTAAATAAGAATTTGGGTCACTTAATTCTAACAAAAAAAATGAAGTATATAGATTAAATCTTAAGTTTCAAAGATACTCTAGAGGTAAAAGCGAAATTTGATTAATGAGAAGTCATGTATCAATTTTAAGACTCTCAAGACATTCAAATTATATATAACTATGTAATATGTTAATCAAAAGTTAATTAATTAATTGATTGGACTAATTAATGATATTATAAAATATAAAAAATTATGTTAGAAATTAAAATTTTGATGTTTTCAAAAATGTAAAAAGAAAAAAACCATGAGGATAGACCCACTTGTGACCAAAGGAAGGGCTTTTTTGATATATAGGCATATAGATACTTCAACTCTTCAAATTTGCAATTATAAGAAGCAAAAACAGCATTAGGGTTTTAATCCACTCCAGCCCTGTTAAGATAAGAGCATATATAGTTTGGTTACTTTAATAAGCTTGTTGTCGAATTTTAATATCATTTTTTAAGTTTAAATATGAAAACCCTACTTTATAACATGAAATCATTGTAGAATTTATTTTGATTTTTTGTATTTTAATTTGATATTGTAATCTAGATCGGACATCTATTTGGGAGGAATTTTTTTTTTAATTTCTCAAGGTATTTTTACAGAAGCGAGCCCAGTAACTAATTCTCTCCATTCTATGATGTTAGTCACAAATTTTAAAACTGCTCCATAACTTATTTAAGAGAATTTAACTTTTTTTTTTAAAATACATTGATTTCGTTTTGAAGGATAAAATTCTCTATGATGGATCCAACAATATAGGTTATATTTGGGTTCATACTGACGTTACTTTCTAGGGTAAATATTTTTCTAGACAACTTGATTTTCAATTAGGGGTGAGTAAAATTTGATTCGATTCGAAAAAAAAATTCGAGTTATTCAAATTATTCGAGTTTTGAGTTCAAATCAAGTCGAATTTTACAATTCAAATAACTCGAATAATTTGAATAACAGATTGGTTCAAATACCCTTTTGGTCCTTGTCAATTTTCAAAATGAGCAACTTGGTCTCTCTCTTAACAAAAATTACAAAAAAAAATCAAAATAATTTTCAAAATTCAAAATATTTATAAAATATCCAAAATTTATACTTTTTAAAAATTATAATAATTTAAAAAAGTTAAAAGTTTAAAATTTGGAATCTAAATAAGTTGATTAATTATTCAAGTTTATCATGCTAAAGTATCTTCTTCTTCTTCTTCTTTTTCTTCTTCTTCTTCTTCTTCTTGTTTTTGCTTTGAAAAAGCTTTCAAATATATATGGCTTCAAATTTATGTGTTACAAAATGGGATTAGTTATACTGTAAGAGGATTTTAATTTGACATGTTTAATTTTTTAATTTAACTCGAATAATTTCACTCGATTCGAATCGAATTTCATTTTACTCGGCTTAATTCGAAAAAAATTTAAATTAAGATAAGATAATAAAATAGAACCCGTCAACTCGATTAACTAAAAAAATTTCACTCTATTTAATTGAATGTTCACTCTTACTTTCAATCAAACATTCATACTGTTATCAATATGTATCTTATTAGGGATTGGAATCATTTTACTTCTTTATTCTAACAAAAAAAAATGTGTAAAGTATTAGGAAAGCCCTTATACTTAGGAGTGGATTGCATTTCGACCCCACTACTAAAAAATGGGTAAATTAGTCCTTATACATTTCAAAACGTGTAAATTAGTCCTCCGTTAAATTTTATCATTAAATGATGACATTGAATGTTAATTTAAATAGTTAATTACTAATTTGGTCTCCGAGCTATAGTTAAAATATCATTTAGATTTATTTTTTAAAAATTTTCTTAACAATAATTTTAGAAAATTAAAAATCTTAAAAATAAATATAAATTATTAAAAATATATTAAATATATTAAAAATTATGTTGAAACAAAATCAAACTCAGATTTATTAAAGCCAAAACTTACATTCAAAGAAACTCTTCTCTGTCGAATCATGGTTTTTTTTTGTTTTTTTTTTGAAAATGGAGCTCTCTTTCTATAATAGGGAAAATTTTTCCATTTTCAATAAAATTCTCGATTTGGTAAGAAGTAGAGGTGTCCATGGGCCGAGCCGGGTCGAGGTCAGGTCCAAAATAAATTCAAGCCTAGACCTATTTTTAGTCGGCTTGCCCAAAAAACTCATTTCACTATTAAAAAAATTATATTTATAATTAGATTTAAATTAAAAAATATTTTTATTATTTAAATTGAATTTGGGTCGGGTCAATCTAAGGTGTGAAAATCCTTGTCCAAGCAAAACCCTAATCAGGCCAAGCCTATCGAGTCGGCCAAGCTACCTGGCCCTTGGATAGGTCTAATAAGAACTATCTAATGCAATGAAACACTAACCTTACCTGTTGAAAATGCTCTCTAGTGTAGTTCTAAAAGCACCCATTCAATAAAATCATGATTTTATTACTATTGAAATACAATCAAACGAAAGAACTAACATACACTAAGATTTTGCTTCTCTTTTTTGCGATGAAGAAGAAAATAAAGACAATGAGCTTCTTTTGTTGTTTCTCCATCTCTAGAGACGTGTTGATGGCTTTGGGATTTTATTTTAAATTAAAATTTCACTTTTTATCTTTTATTTCTTTTCATAAATTTAAAATATTATTTTCTAAAACTTCAAAATCAATGAATTCCTTGATTAGAACCCATAAATTTAGATTAAAAATTCAAAACCTAGAAATTATTAAATCCAATAACTTAAAATTAAAGCTTGTTAGAGTATTAAACAATATAATATATTGAAATAGGAAAGTTTATAATAGCTAAGGAGATACAAAAATGAATAATCGAAATTATAAAATGGTGATTACACACAATTGAGAGATACGAAAGTATAGGAGATGCGAAAATGGGTATTCGTTAAAGTAGAATAAAGTAAACATTAAATAAATTTTTATGTACCTTTTAATTGGAAGTATGGGTGATGGGAATAAAACTAAACATTAAGGAAAGCATGAGAAATTTAAAAGTGAATAATCAAAACTTTTAGTTGATTTTTTTCTCCACTCAAGATTTTTATTTATTTATGATTTCAATCAAGCATGGGAAACCTTTTTTATTTTTCTAGGTTTTGTAAAATAGGAAGAAAGCCTTGTAAAAAGACAATGGTTTATGGTTTCGACTCGAAAGTTTGATAAATTTTTAAAGATTTTTACATATATATATTTTGAATTTTTATAAATTTTTATTCATATTTTTAATTTTAAAAATATTTTAATGTGAATTTTAACATTTTAATAATTCATATTTATTTTTAATATATTTTAATTTTTAAAATTATTGTTGAGAAATTTTTTGATAAAATTAAAATGATATTTTAGCTATAGTTTAAAGACCAAATTAGTAATTAACTATTTAAATTAACATTTCACACCATCATTTAACTGTTAAAATTTAACAAAGGGATTGAAATGTATAAAAATTAATTTGTCTATTTATTCAGTAGAGGAGTCAAAATACAATCTATCCTAAGTAAGGGCTTCCCTTGTACATTTATCAAAAGAATCTAATAGTAATGAAGATAACATTCATCGGCTGGACAACTTAAGGCCTAAATAAACGCTACTAAATTATATTTCTTGAGTTTGGACTTCTTTGTGATGTGGTCATGGAAAATGTTTAATCCAAAACTACATGAGCTATCTTGTCTATAACCCAAAACAGTTGACTTGGACACAGCACAAAGCTCTATCTGCTTGTATTTACGATTCTTATGGATATTCTAGTTCTTTTCTTACCACTTTTGCGCCCCTTTTCCCCCTTTTTTGCACTTTCCTAAACCTTGATTTATGGATGTTGTCGTTGAGATTGCCGTCGTCGTCATAGTCTAACTCACCCGTTTGTAGCTGTATTCACAGCTGGGGTATCAATAAGTTCCGCTGCCATAGTTGTATATATAGATAACAATTTCATGTTAGTATTTCTGATAAAATATTCGATACGTTTGTTGGAAATGAAGAAAATGTTAACCCTGAGGTAGTGACTGTGACAGCCCTATTTTGACCCTAGTCGGGAAGTGGTTTCGGGACCACAAAACCGAGACACAGAAAAATAATTAAATGTCATATTCCATGTTTATTGTGTGTGCACATGCATATATGAAGGTTTTATGCTTTAATTTTGACAATTGAATATGAAATTGTAAATAGGACTTATGTGTAAAAAATGTGAAAGATGATGGGTAATTTTTAAAAGTGGTTTATAATAAAGGTACTAAAAGGAATGGTTTTGCATGTCAAATTGCCCATTTTATTGTTGGTGGCCGGCCATGTTGCTAGTTAATAAATAATATATATATATTTTCTATTATCAATATGTTAATTAAATGGCTTTTATTTATTGAATAATAATAAAAGAATAAAGAGAACATGGGTGATAAAAACAAAGTGTTCATCTTTGTTTCTTGAAGAACCGAATGTGAAAGAAGTTTAGGGGAGGAACATCATTCGGTCATCCTAGTCTTAATTAAGGTAAGAAGTTTTGATTAATTCTTGAAATTTTAGTTAAATTCTAGTAAATTACTAAGTTCCTTATTAGACCCATGTTAAATTTTTGATATTTGGTGAATGAATATGGTTTTCGGTCATGGTAAATAATAAAGAATGTGGTTGTTGTTCTTGTTAACTTGGATGAATTTTGGTGGATAGGTGTTTGAATCAAACAAATGATCATGTGTGTACACTAGATGCTAAGTGAGAAGAATCGGTCATTATATTAGAGGTCATTGCGAATATGAACTTAGTTATTGTGAGTGATGAGTGTGTTTTGAGTTGATGAAAAAAATGCTTAAAATGTGTTATAAGCAAATTATATGCTAAGCTAAGGTTGTTAAATTATCAATTTTTCTTCCTTGCGAATATGTGTTTATAAAGATGAGTGGTGTTGAACGTTTTAAATAATTTAGATGATTATTAATCTAGGTATAAGCTAGGTAATATTAATTGATTGTGACTTAATTGTTTTATAGCAAGTGCCGATTATAGAAATTTCAAAATTCGGTCTTAGATCTTAATGTATATTTTTTTTATTCCATTAAGTTGAATTGGAAAGTTGTTACATGCAAAGAAGATGATTAGGACTTATATAGACAATCGGCATTAGCTAAGGAGTGAGAATGTTGATTGGTAATGTATATGTAAATGAGTAGTGTTATACAGATATGATCTATTTGGTAATAATCGCATTGGCTACACTAGTGTATAAGAAAACGAAGTAAGCTATGTGAGTTTTGCTTATGTATGCGAAACTAGTATAAGATGAATGATCGGTTACTAGGGTTATAAAATCATTTTGAGTTGAGTTATAAGTGACTATCGTGGCTTGATGAGTTCTTACCATTTTTAGTTACAAATAAGTATGAAGTTTGAACCATGGCATAATTATAAATATTAATACATATTGAAATTGTTATGTGATTGCCGAATGTGAATTATGAGTAAACAATATGGGTTAAGATATTAAACAAATCTATTTGTATTTATTAAGCTAAAGAGCAAGGAGGATCGAAGTCGGATAGGGGAAAAGAGAAGGCAATAGAGTAGCCAATCTACTACCGTTTCAATATACCGAGGTAAGTTTTTAAGTAGGCTCTTCTAGTATACATAATTAAAGATGCCTATAAGAATATGGTAAATGAATCGAAATTTTTGGTTGGCACTTGAATAAAATTGTTCATTAATTAATGTGGGTATGCGATTCATAGTGAGGATCATTTGGAGTTGAGCTGTAATGGTGTTATGAACATGTGAATTTGAGTATAACTTTGGAGTTGAAATGTGAATGATGATATGTATATTGATAGAATCTATCCGGACTCAAGGTCCGCAGGTTATGAGCTGGAAAAAATATAACCGGTTAAGTCCCGAAGGCATTCGTATGCGGGTTATTATAACCGGTTAAGTCCGAAGGCATTTGTGCTGGTTGTTACATCCGAGCCAAATTCAAGGTATTTATGTTGGAAAGGTGGGACTCGTCGTAATAATTCCGATTAATGTGCTCATAATCCCTAATATGACCATGTATGGATCGTATATACATTGGAAAAAAAAATTGGTACAAATTGTCGGTTGTGATTACGAAATCGAATAATGCTCTTCCGGCCATTTCTTAGGATTATATGAAGTCTATAGCTCACTCGAGCTACATGAAATTGAATCAAATGAAATTTAGTTAAGTTTGACTTCGAATGTATAAACCTATTGATAAAAGTGTAAATTAAAACGAATACGTGATCTTGTGCATAGGCATTTATTTATCCTTATGAATGCTATTTCTTTTGTGTTTTTGTTTCAAATGAGTTCCTTACTTATAAACTTACTAAGCATCGAAACGCTTACTCTGTTGCTTAAATTCTCTGTATTATAGATTTTGTTCGTCAGCTATCGGACTCAGAGGTGTCAAAGTCGAAGTCATCCACACTATCTAAGCCACTTTTTGGTATTCTTCAGTTGAACTTGATAATGGCATGTATAGGGCTGACCCTTGTTGTTAATTAAGTATCCTTTGGTAATGTATATTCGTATAGCCATGCGAAAATGGCTTGTATATTTTGAGTATAACATTATGATCATTTTGTATATATGGTCTTATGATATGGTTATTAAGTGGTGTGGAAATGCTTGGTAATGATTAGCCATTGGAATGGCCAATCATGGTCCTATTGGTGCTACATATGTCATGGCTAATCGTGATTATACTTGGAAATAATGTATGTCAAATTACTAGTTGATTCATGGAAAACTATGAAATAGGTAAAATTTACCTTAAAATAGATGCTGACAGCAGCAGTGATGTGAATTTGAAAAATCACTAAAAATAGTAGAAATGGAATTAAATAATGAATAAATTATGTAATCGAATCTTGATGAGTCTATTTTCATATGAAAAAAAACGAAACGACCATATGAGCCGTATTTTATGAGATGTTTAAGTTTTCGTGAAAAAGGGCCAGAGCGATTTTTGAATCCCCTGTTTTGAATTTGGAAATTCACCATAAATTAACCAGAGATAATTAGAAGTCATGCTTTATATGTACAGATTCCTTTTTGAGTCTAGTTTCATTAGAAACAAACGGCATAAGTATTGAAGCTCTGTACAGGGAGATATCTAAGTTGTAATGCATGAAGGTCAGAGTAGTCGAACCTTGAAACAGGGGAGACTTTAACTAATAAACTGTACTAATTGGCCCGACCAAAAATTCTAGAAAAAAATTAGTAAATATATGTATGAGTCTAGTTTCAGGAAAAATTTACGGAATTGGATTTCGAGTTTTGGAACTCGAGATATGATTTTTATAGTGACTGTGATGCAGTTAGCTAGCTCGTTTGGAAATTTTAAAAATGAATTGTATGAGCTGTTTAAGTAAGGAGTTAAGTCCGTTAGCACCTCGTGTTCGACTCCGACAATGGTCTCGGGGTACGGGGTGTTCCAGTGACTCTTACTGATCAAACATTACATGTCATAGTGTTGACCAAAAACATCCAGACTTGTTCCCAACTGTTGACCTGTGACGTGATCACCATGCATGAGGCTAGGCTAGGGTGTCAATTGCAACGCGATTTTACTGTCAAGTCAAATTTCATGGAACGGGAAGCAGCAAAGAAGTTTCTCACCTTTTTGGAACTTTGTACTCCCTGTCTTTAGGATACCTCGAAAAGGCAAAAACAGCACTGCCTCTTCCTTTATGCTTGTTTGGTTATAGCCCTTCAAAATCACCATTTTTTGGCACAAATGAACAATATTAGAATAGATTTTGTTATTCGCTTATTTTAGCGGCATCTTCAACACGATCTTAGGCAACAAGCTAAACCAGACAGCCTTTTTTTTTTTCTTGCAAATTGATTTTGTGCAGATCCTGATGGGAGGGAAAAAAAATCTTTGTCACTTTCACCTATATGGTTATACCGATGAATGATCAGTGCAAAAAACGCGTGATAAAGCAGTAACTAGCTAATTTTAATCCACATATAGAAAATCTACATACCAAATAGTATACGACATAATAATCTCAACTTGGAAACTATATACGTTATCTTTTACAACTGTTAATCGAATCCGATTATTCCTGAAAAATGTGAACTCTCCATCAATAAATCATAACTTGAGGTTCAAAACTATGTACCAGAATGGGAAATTCAATGATAAAAGGGTTAAAGACCCTCTACTTAATGTCTAACTGCCTCTTGTCTGTATAAATAAAAACCATAAAACCAATGAAACAGATAGTTTTTTTTTTTTTAATTAATGGAATATGAATACCAGCTTGGGAGCATTAATTTAATTACAACGTTTCAGGTACAGAAGCTAAATGGCTGTTTTGATATTTGAACTTGTACAATTTTTTTCCTATTTCTTCAAAAAAAAAAAAAAGGGGTCTATGTATCTGATTGGGAAGTAAGAGAATTTGCCAGGAAAGTTCCTCATAATTACTTGAGTTTGAATTCATGAAATGAGATGTTTCACTGTTTGCTTTTTGCTTTATAAAAGACCACAAGGCAGTGACCTAGTCATCATGCAAAGTGAGATAGTAGAGATAGGCAGAAGCAAAGTGTAAGAGTGAAACCATGTTGGACTCTGTGGAAGCAAACAACTTTGAGGCATTGCCACTTCTGTCATTGAATCATGTCTCATTGTTGTGTAGATCAGTCTGGGATTCAGTGCGGTTCTATGAAGATGTTTTGGGCTTTGTTTCCATCAAACGCCCTTCTTCTTTCAAGTTCAATGGAGCTTGGTAACCTTACTGCTCTACCCTTGTTTAGTAAAATCCAGTGTTGAATGAAACAGGATAC
The DNA here is from genome assembly GCF_025698485.1 of Gossypium arboreum. NCBI lineage: Eukaryota > Viridiplantae > Streptophyta > Magnoliopsida > Malvales > Malvaceae > Gossypium > Gossypium arboreum. The sequence continues at coordinate 14,440,614 of NC_069081.1, forward strand.
TAACTGAACAACTGATGCAGGTTGTATAATTATGGCATTGGGATACACTTAATTGAGAATCCATCAATCGATGATTTCGACACTATCGTTGAACCTCGACCGATTAATCCAAAGGATAATCACATATCCTTCCAGGTATAGCAAAATGAAACCAAGTTGAATCTTTCAGAAACCAAGCAGCACTAACAAGTTTCTGTTTGAAATAACAGTGTACTGATGTTGGCCTTGTCATGAGGAGGCTGCAAGACATGGGAATGAAGTATGTTACGGCGGTGGTCGAAGACCAAGGGAACAGGGTTGATCAGGTATTCTTTCATGATCCAGATGGTTACATGGTTGAGCTCTGCAACTGTGAGAACATTCCTATCATTCCTCTTTCTTCATGCTCATTCAAGCAAAGGCTAAGCAGTTTCTACAAGTCTGCACCGGCTAAATGCGGATTCATGGAAAACGCCATGATGGAGAGCTTAAGCATGGAAATGTTGAACATTTCATTTTGAATCAGCACAAGGAAAAGAAAAACTGTGAGCAACTTTCATTTTTCTTTTTCTGCTATTATATTCTGCAATTGTTTTCACAAGTCTTACAATGGTGTGCTGTCTTGTTTTTCCTGAACAACTTGTGTATTTCGTAATGGTTATAGCAGTTAATAAGTATGTGAGATTGAGTTGCAATCCTTGTGTAATATATCTATACCCTATCAGCCTAAATGAGGCTTTTGATGTATAAATGAAAGAAATATGGTTTGCAAAATCTCAGTGTTTTGCCATTTTGTGCCTTTCCCCTCAGCAATGTTACTCATATTCTTATTTATTTTCTTCAATTAAATCTCGTAATAGATACTTATATTCTTCATAAATTTTAAATTTAATCCTTATATTTTATTTCCAATCATTTAATCTCTCTATTTTTAGAATTCAAAATTTTGAAATAAAAGATTTTACATTAATGTATTTTAATTTTCGATAATAAATACAAAAAATAAATAAAATAATGTACACAAAAAATTATTTATGGCGGTGAAAATTGTGGAGCGAGAAGCAGAATGAAAAGGATGGAGGCAGGTGGAAGAAATGACATAAAGACACAACATGAAGCGATATCTGCCAACAAAAGCTGTGTAAACTTATGATTTCATGAGTATAGAAAAATGAGTAAAGAAGGTGTTTTGATGGAAGATGTAACTCATTGAGCTTCCGCCAGTTGTGCTGAGATTGCTTCCTCACTCAGTTTTTTTCTTTTCAAGGTTTGGATTTATATGGTTGGTTTCTCAAGAATAATATGCAATCCCCACTTTTAATAAAGCTAAAGTAGATAGATAATCAGCTAATTATTAAAATTGAGAATATTTTTTCTTAAATTTTTTTTAGACATATATTATTTTTTTAAAAATATTTATGCATTTTAAATATTTCTTTAAATTTTTAAAATTAAGATCAAATTGAGAATATTTATAAATTTTAAAATTAATTTTAAAATTATGACTAAATCAATATAATATGTAAAAATTAAGAGTTAAATTTATTATTATATCAATTTTTTAATTGTCACATCAGCTTATGGTTTATGATTTTAACAAGAGTGATCAAAATGATCGAACTATGTAATATAGGTACTTAAATTACAAACTTTTCATTTTGGGTGCATAAAATAAAAACTTTTGATAATTTGGTTTCATTCTTTAATAAAATACAGTTAAAGGATTTGAACATTTTTTTTTTGTCTTGATTTACTTTAATTCATTTGGTTTGAGTTTTACAATTTTAAGGGTAAATTATACAAATAGTCATTTAATTATGCTCACATTTCTCTTTTGGTCTCTCAAGTTTAAAAAATTTCAATTTAGGCATTAATACTTGAATTAGTTCCTGCTTTGGTCACCCACAATTAAATTAATAATAGAAAGTCTTTTTCTAACTGATATAATAACATATTTAGTCTTCAATTCTTTATTCTACCATTTTAATCCTAATTTTGAATAATTTAATAAATTTAACCCTCCATATTTACAAATTCTATCAATTTGATTATCAAACTTCCTAACAAAAGCTTTTAGCTTTTAAAACACATGCATTCCACATCTATAAATTTGTAAAAACCCAAAAAGAATAACAGACTTCTCTCAACTAACAAGCCTTTTTTTGAGCTGATTTCTAATACCAATGAGTTTATCTTGAAACTTTATTTTCTTATCTTTTTTCATTAGTTTTATTCTAAATATAATATTTTATAACACTTTGATTGATAAAATTTTGGTTAAAGAAGATGAAAAATCTTTAAGAAAGACACTTTAAATTTACTCTTATTGTTAGTAGTATGATATTTCCTTCAATGGACACAAAAATAGTCCCTGAAGTTAGTCTTTGAAATTGAAAATTAAATATAGAGTTAAAAATATAGTTTTAAAAATTTAATTGTTTAATCAATAATTATATAATTAAAAATACGAAATTTTGATTTTTCATAAGAAAAAATATGAAAGAATTAATTGAATTTCCTTTTGTTACATTGATAATTATTTTTAAAGATTAAGAGATTATTATTATTATTATTATTATTATTATTATTATTATTATTATTATGTTTTCTATTTATTTTTAATTTATAAATCCACAATAAGGAATATGTATCACTAATAATCTAATTTAGTGTCAAATAATTTATCAAATTAATTAAAAACTAAAATTATGCTAGTTAGTGTGACAGACTGATTTAAGGCCTAGTTGGAACAGTGGTCTCAGGACCAAATCTGAAGTTAAAAAGATTATTTTATTATTATTTTGATGTTCTGGCATGAACATATTAGTGCATGAAAAAAATTTGGTAAGTTAATTTTGACGTTTGTGAGCCCAATTACGAAAAAGGACTAAATCGCATAAAGTGTAAAAGTCCTAAATTGATGGCTAAAGGTGTTATTTTGTTAGAGAATCAAAATTTGGGGATTTTAAAGGGAAATTAGACCCTGTTAGAAGAGCTTGGCCGGCCATGAGACAAGAATGGGTAATTGGTCAAAGGGTTAGGTTGGTTGATGTCATAATATGTATTTTAATAATACCCTAAAGCCTAGTATTCACCTTTTTCATCCATTTTTCTCCTCTTTGACCGAAAATCAGCCATTGTTGGGGTTTGAAAGCTTCAAAAATTTCAGCAACTTTAAGCCCTCTCAAGTAAGTGATTTTGATAGTTTCTTTTAATGATTTTTACATTTTTGGTCTCCTTCAAGCATAAGCTTTCAAATGAGAGGATTATTGTGCATAATAAACAAGAGTTTAGGGTTTTTCCATGAATGCATTTGTGATAGTTTCTAAGTTTTTATGGAAGAATATGAGTCCTAGTTGTGTCATAAATAACTTTTGTGAAAGGTGTTAGCATGAAAACACCTAAAGGGACTATTTTACATAAGTTGCAAAATAGGTGATAAGTGTCTGAAATAGTGAGAATTTTGGGTTTCTATAAGAGTAAAAAGAGTTCAGTTAGACTTGAAATACAAATAAATTCGATAAAAATCGATTTTCGAGCATAGGGGCAAAATGGTCATTTTGTCAAGGTCTAGGGGCAAAATGGTCATTTTACTTAAGACGTAAATTTTGGATTGCCTAATTTTATTTAGTGGCTAAATGAGTGTATTTTGCTAATATAGATCAAGAATTGCCAAATTCGAACCTAGATCGTGGGAAAGCCAATCAAATCGACTAAACTGACTAGTCGTGTGTATTTTGTAATCTGAGGTAAGTTGTATGTAAATAATACAACCACATTAATAATGCATGTGTTGAATTGTATTTGAATTAGTATAGCATGAATTTCTTGATTGTGGAATTGAGAAAGTATAGTAATAATAGAGATAGTAGGGTTCTCATTGAACATACGAAATAAACCGGATATTCATGCCGTAACAGTAGGGTCACTTGTGTGAGCTAGTGTAAGACATGTCTGGGACATGCATCGGCCATATTATGTGAGTTAGTGTAAGACCATGTCTGGGACATGGCATCGACATTGAGACGAGAGCTAGTGTAAGACATGTCTGGGACATGCATTAGCTTCGAGATGTAAGCCAGTGTAAGACATGTCTGGGACATGCATCGGCTGTGAGATGTGTCAGTGTAAAACCATGTCTGGGACATGGCATCGGCACCCTACCCCATGTTTGAGGCTTATGTAATATACGATAGTGTTCCGAATGGTTCAACGGTGAAAGTTATGATTATGAGTTAATAAGGGAAGTATAACCGTGTTGTGAGTGATACAGGTACCTAATTGGTACGTATGAGGAATGGCCTCAATATAGAATATGTGATTTGTATGGAGGGTAATGAGTAAGTTATGCTTGTGCCCTTTTTTTTGCTATGCGCATGATGATCATTGATGAATTTGTTGTCGTATATTTATTTACATGCAACTTACTACGCTTTTATGCTTACTCCATTTTTCTTTCCATTTCTTTATAGTGCCACCTAATTAACTCAAGGATCACCGAAAGTCAGAGATATCGATCACACTATCAGCCGAAGCATTCAGTATAATAGGATTTATATTTTTAAAAATGACATGTATAGGGCTAGACCTTATTATTTTGTGTCTTTGAGAATTGGCCAAAAGTGTTGGCTTGGGATAGATCCCACACTTGGTATTAAGCCTTGAATGATGGCTAACATTCATTTTGAGTTTATAAAAGATGTTTCTTCATGGTTGAATGAATGTCTATTGTGGCTGATTTGATTTTGGAAATTATGTTTGTTTTAGTAGTGATATGAAAATAGGTATGCAAGGGTGGCAATGAGGCTTGGTAAATAGTCTTATAATGTCCACACGGGTAGACACACGGGCGTGTGTCTAGGCCGTGTGTGACACACGGTCAGCCCCATGGGCATGTGGTTCGGCCGTGTGTCCCCTGCACGTATAAATTTCAAGTCAGTATGCATGGTATTAAACACACGGGCAGAGACATGGCCGTGTGTCTCAACCGTGTAGAGGACACAGCCTGATACACGGGGGTGTGCCATGACCGTGTAACATTTTGGGGATGCTGACGTTAAAAACAGAATGTCCAGGTTTTTGCACACGGGCTAGGACACGGGCATGTCGTGGCCGTGTGAGGGACACGGGCTGTAGACATGGGCGTGTGTCTGGCCGTGTGGAAACCCTGTAAGTGTGAATTAGAAATTAATTCCACACAGACGCGGGACACAGGTGTGTCCCTGAGTGCTCAGGCCGTAAGAGCCATATAGGCCGTCAGCACGGCCATGTTGAAATAACCACACGGGCGTGTTACCCTTCCACACGGGGGTGTGCCCTGTTTCAAAAGTAAATGAGGACCTGGAATGGTTCTGAATAGTTTTCAATGATCAATTTGGGGCTCGTAGGCCCATAATAAGTAGTTTAAAGTAGAAATTTAAAATTTTTTAATTTGGACCGAGTCTCGGTGACTTGAGATTGGTTGTATATGTGAAACCGAGTTAAGTAATGCCTTGTACTCTACCCCGGCGTGGGTTACAGGTATAGGGTGTTACAGTTAGAGTGAAAAATTATTTTTGTCAAATATTAAATTGTTTATATAATTTTATATTTTTAAAATTTGTAATTTCTATTTTCTTTAATGGTGTTTAGTTAATTTCTAACATTAACTTCTTAAAAATATAAACAAAAAGGGTTATGTACCAAATTGAACAATTTCAACCATAAATAAAATAATTAATAAATGTGGAATAGCTTTGTTCTAAAGGTTGAAAGCTTTGGTTAGGAAGTTTGAGGATCAAATTGATAGAATTTGTAAATGTGAAGGGTTAAATTTATTTAATTATTTAGAATTAAGATCAAATTGATAGAATATGTAAGTATTGAATACTAAATGTGTTATTATACCGTTAGAAGAAGACTTTCCATTATTAATTTAACAATAAATGTCCAAAATAGGAACGAATTCAAACGTTAGTTCTTAAATTGAAAAAATTTAAACTTGAGTGACTAAAACAAAAATACGAGCATAATTAGATGACCATTTATATAATCTACCCCAAATTTAATAATAATTATATCAAACATGGAAGAAAAATTACTAATAAATTTGTATTAACATCATATTTATATTACATTACTATTGTCATTTCCGAAACCCAAGGATTTGAGACCTAACAACATTGCATAGGGGAAGAATTTCATAACACAATCAAAATCAAAAATACCAAATGTCTCCAAAATTTCAAATTTACAAAACTTTAAGTCTCCAGAAATTCTGTTTACAACTTGATCGAAATTATAACAATATTTTGTCTAACTAATACATGACTAAATTTGCAATCATCTTATTTGAAAGATCATAAGGATATGTGTAGACAAAAATCAATTATAAAATGTTACATGTTAAGTTGAAATTATTATGGATAAAAATGATGACATCATATATTACACTATCATTATTTTCTCTAATTAATTTAAATTAATTAAGAGATGAATAATAAAAATTATATTATCACTATTTAAATTAAATTAATTAAGTGATAATATTATATGATTATTTTATTTCGATTAATTAAATTAATAGGAGATAAATAATAAATAAAATAATTTAACTTTGCGGATCACTCTAAATAAAAGAGTTTATATTCCATTAAAACTCTCTTTTACTCAAGTCATTGACATTGTTAAACGGGTTATCTCTAAGTCATTCTACACAAGTTTAGAAGTCTAGAAGTTCATAAATCAAAGGCTAAGGAGAAGATTTTGAAGACGAAAAATTCTCTTCAAAATCAAAGAAATTTTTAAGAACACCACATCGGTTTTGAAGAAAACTGATCTTCAATCTTGCTCAACTGATAGAAATAAGGTAAACTTGGTTTTTCAAGATCACATGTAGAAGGCTTTTGAAGTGAAATTGTCTATTCAAGATCAAGTCTAGACGACCCTTTGACCAAAGCATTATTCTATTCGATTGCACCAACATAAATGAGATAAAACTCATTTTCAAGATCAAGTCCCAATAACCCTTAAAATGAACATCATTCATTCAAGATCAAGTCTCAAAGACCCTTAAATCCTATCAAATCAAATTCTTAAGCAAGCATGTCGTCAAATCCAATTTCAAAATTAAGTCTCGACGATTATTGAAATGACTCACATCCATCTAATTTATGTCTAGAAAAACCTTGGATCGAAACTCTATTAGAGAGAAGAGAGAATTTCTTTGTATTTGAGAAATATCCAAAGATTGTAACTCACAATCTCATAAATACAAGTTCTTTGATTTGCTCCAATTTCTAGGTTTTATTTTCGACTCCAAATTTGTGTATTGTCTACTAGGTGCTAAGCTCGAAACCATAAGCTCTTGTGAAACTAAAATTCATAACATATAGGTCAAATTTTGCCATTAGACCTTGTACTTTATGTAAATTTTGGATTTAGTACTTGTACTTTAGTTTGATCAATTTTAGTCTCTATACTTTTCAAAATTTCAAATTATAGTCCTAACCTAATGGTAATAGTTAAATATGTTTGGTTAAATTATGTAATTAGTCCTGTATTGTAACACCCCTTACTCGGCCCGGTCGCCTGACTCGAGCTACAAGATGTTACTATAGTAATCGAAACTGAAAACACATATAAATAATCATGCAATAGTCATTCATATCTCAATCGTAATCATATGATGTTATTTAAATAGAAATCAAGACTAAATCGAGCTTACGAAAGCTCTATAGGTGACCCGAGCATGAATTAGGACTAAATTATAAAGCTTTAAAATTTTAGACTTTTTGTGATGATGTCAGATAGTGAGTCACGTCACGACGTCGAACCACTTGATGTTGGGACGTCACAAACTATCGTTCGATTTTGTGATGAGGGAAATTTCATGTCAAGATAAGAGCTCTATTTTTGGTAAAATTAAACCATTTAGTACCTATTTTGTGCCAAGGTATACCATTAGCTCAAATAGTGCATATTTGCACGACAAAACCTGCACAAAATCAACTTAAACACATAGCAAAACATCCGTATAACCGACCATAAAATCAACCAAACCATTTCACATGAATTTGACACTTTGCTTGTAACACCCCTAACCCGTCTCCATAGTCAAATTAGGGTTATGGAGCATTACCATGCAAATTCGAACACTTTAATATCAAATCATATCAATAATGTTATTTAACAAAAACCACTTAAAACTAATCAAAACCCTAGCATACATGTATATTTAGGCCTTAAAGTGTGCCTTCGAGGCCTTAAAATCAGTTAGGGAACTATCTGGGACTAAATTGAAATAAATCAAAATATTTGGGAAAAATAGTAAAATTTGAAAATAGGGGTCACACAGCCGTGTGACATAGCCTAGACCGTGTAACAATCGGACAAAGGGACATACGGCCGTGTCCTAGCCCGTGTCTTAAACCATGCAACTCATTGAGTTGGATCACACGGCCGTGTGCCAGACCGTATAACTCTTTGACTTTACAGCCGTGTAACACACTGACTTGTTACAGACGGCCATGTCTTAGGCCATGTGAAATTTACATAAAAATAACAAGTGACACACGACAGTGTAGTTAGGCAGTGTGACAGCCCCTGTCCCAGGTCGTCTGCTCTATAATTTGACCTTAAAAACAAGCCATTTCAAGGCCAAAACACACTTAATCAACCATCCCATTTGTGCATACATTCAAAAGTCATAAACACCTTTCAAAAACTTATAAATATACCATTTCAAATTTCCTATTTCATCTAACCAATATGCCATTCAAAGGCACCACATTTATACCAAAACATCATTAACCAAAGCAAACCAACATAACCACATTTCAAGCACAAAACCTAGTTCCTTTAACTACCAAATAACATCAATTTCACCATTCACATTTCACTTCAAACATACCAAAAAGAACCATATATTCCAAGTATCTAAAAATGACCAAAAGACTTAAACTTGTTAAGCATGAAAAGTTCATCAAACAAGACTTAAATTCCATAACCATATTTGTACCAAAATGATCATTAACACATTTATAAACTATCATTACACAAATTCCTATACATGTCTGATACGTGATATTAACGACAGGTTTTAAAAGTTTATAATTAATCGTTCTTGAAACTAACTACTGTCACGATGAAGGCAAGTGTACCTATCGAATAGTAGTATAGCTTTAGCAAGACCGGATTGTCGAACCCAAAGGAACCAAGAGTACTAGTAATTACTTTCTTTTTATTATCTAGCCTAAAAATTAAGGGATTTGTTTATCTAAACTAATTAAATAAACTAAGGGTGCACAGAGAGAAAATTGGGGAAAAGCTTTTGGGAAAACTTGATTGATTAAGACAATACCTAAGGAAAAATTCACCTGGACTTCACTTGTTATTTAACTCTGAATCAGACGATTTATTCATTTGACTTGATCCGTGAAAATCCCTAAGTTATATTATTATCTCTCTCGAGACTAATAACTTCTAACCCTATGTTGATTAATTGAAATCTTTTTCTAATTAACACCCTAGTGTTTCATTAACTTGATCTATGGACTCTATTATTAGGTTTCACTCTAATCCAGAAAAATCTTGTCACCCTATCTCTAGGCGTGCAATCAACTCCGCTTAATTACGACAAATTTACTCTTAGACAGGGACTTTTTCTCCACTGAATAAGCGCATTAACTTGAATCAATATCCTAGAATATTAAAACAAGAATTAAGAACACATAATTAAGAACAAGTCAAATATTTATCATACAATTCAGATAATAATAACAAGATTCGTCTTAGGTTTCATTCCACTTTATGAAAGAAAACATCTCAAAAGAATAAAGATAACAAAACATAAAGAAAACCCAAAAACTCCTGAAGGAAATTGAAGGGAGATCTTCAGTCTTGACGATGAATCCGACTTCTGAGATGGATCAACCGGCTTCCCTTGAGTAATTCCTTGCCTCCTACTCTGTGCTCCCTTTCTATGTGCCTCCTCAAGTGTTTAAATAGGCTTTAGAATGCCTAAGAGCCTTCAAAAGTGGCCTTTTCAAATAGGACTATACTTGGCCTCGACAGGGACACGTCCGCGTGACACGCCTGTGTGCGATTGCTTCAGACCGTGGTCAAGGCTGTTAAATAGGCACAGGCGTGTGGTTTACCCATGTGAGTCGTGCTTCAATTCTGCCAAATGGACACGGCCGTGTGGCCTACCCGTGTGAGGAAGTCCAGGCCGTGTTGATTTCCCATGTTGGCCCATTTCTCGCTCTTTTTACTCTCCTATGCTCACCTAAGTATAAAACATGAAATTAAAGGATTAGGAGCATCGAATTCACCAAATCTAAGGATAAATCATCCATAAATGTGCTAAGCATAGGATAAAAATATGTATAAATTACGATTTATCAATGTCATTTATAACCTTGGCCAAAATAACTCAAAAACTACCAAAATGGTTGTTGGATAGTGTGATAGATCTACAACAAGCTTTCAACCGATTGAGCTTCCGATAATCTATGAAATAAAAGAAAGTAATTACGTAAGCAACTAGTGCTTAGTAAGCTCGTATAAACTCAAACATAACTTGCCATTCTTAAGCACAAATTGTAAAATAAGCAAAACATCATTACCAAGACCATAGGCTTAGTAAAATCTTATACAAGCACCATCGAACTCATAAGTTAGTAAGTTCATACATGATACATATATGTTCAACCATATCATAAGTAGATTTTCATGTACACATCATTTATCACATTAACCTTTTTATAAGATCATGAACCAATATCCCATTGTGTACTTACCATGCCATTTCCTTTACTTACCCGTTGAACCATCTAGAATTGTATTGGATACTTGGAATGCTCACACATAGTGGGCATTTTCGTATAACTATAACCTTTCCTTTTAAATAGTGCTCACACGAGTTGTGAAATGTGGCTGCTCACATGATTTACAAGTCAGAATGTTAGCTACACGATGCTGCTCACACGAGCTGGGGAGAATCCCCAAAAAATGCAGGACCTCAGCCATCGGTAGGACATTTAAGACTAGCATCCAAAACATGAAATCCCAAATTATATGTCGTTTGTATCCTAAGAATTCTTAAGGTTCAAACTGGACTATTTAATCGTCAATTCCTTAAAACGTTGATAAATGTATGATCAAGTCCGTTTATTAGTACAATATAGTAGATAATCAGTTTAGCTATCATTAATATGATTATAATTCATATGAACTTACCTCTATAACTATGGTTGCAATAGCCGAATTGAAGTCTAGTCCAAAGTCTTAGCTTTTCCCCGATTTAAGTCCGGTTATTATTTATCTTGATCTAAATAGATAATTTCATTCAATTAAGTACTTCAATTCAATCAATAATTCATATTTTTTTGTTTCATGTGAGTTCAATTCTTACCCATTTCTTAAAATTTTTATGTTTTTGAGATTGTTGCAACTAGGTCCAATTAACTCGTACCTTCATTTTTTTTATTCTGTTAAAAACTTTGGAAGTTACCATTGATAAATATTAGATATTTTTTTATGAATAACATGGATTTGGGGCTTTGATTGTGTTGTATGATGATTTTGTAAAGTGATTTTGTTAAATATTAATTTTAGGATTAAATTGTGAAAATGTCAAAATATTAGGTTTTGATAGTAAATTTTAGATTTATTAGGGTTTTATGAGGGCATAGAATATTTGGATAGATTATTGATTGAGAAAATTAGTTAATTTGATAGATTAACTAATTAAGGGATTAAATTGCAAAAATTGTAAAAATTTAGGGTAATTACGTAAATATGAAAAATAAAAGGGTATTAATTGTAAAATGAATTGGAAATGAAATATATGCTAATAAATGAGTAATTTTATATTCTAGATCAAGATCCCGTAGATACTCATGAAAAAGAAAAAATAGCAGAATAGTCCTTGAACTTCTGCAATTACTTCAATTTAGTCCAGGTAAGTTCGTACGGTTAAAAATTTAACATTTGTATAAATTGACCATTGGTATTATATATATTCTATTGTTGGAAATAATTTATTGTTTGAACTATAATATTGAATTGGATATTTGGTTTGAGTTGAACGCAGGATTTGAGTACATTCGTGATTTGGTGTGTAACGGGGGTATGGAGTGGAGATGGTATTGGAAGGATATATTAACATTTTACCTAAGTAAACCAGGGTTTAGCATTTGTTTTGAATTCTCGTGTTTTACTTTCTGTTTGGCATGATTGGGTGGATCAGAACTTACAAGCTTCTATTTAGCTTTCAAGCTTCTGTTGACGTGTTTGAGAGGACCAGCTCTTATGAGCTTCTGCTGACAATGTACTCTTACCCATAAGTTGTTCTTCGAATGGAAAAATCTCAGTAAGGCGATTTGTTTAATGAATTTGAAAGAAATGTTATTTATTTCTTTATTTTGTATTAATTTGAATACGAAAGTATTTATTGATTGAAGTTGTAAATGACAGGGAGTTGTCATGAATGATTTTTATTACTTAATTTATTATATTTAGTCCGACAAGATTTTTGTTTAAATCTTAATTTATTATAGTTAGTTCGATAAGATTTTTGTTTAAATCGTCGAACTTACTAAGCTTCATTAAGCTTATTTGTATTGTTTAATGTCATTGTAGATTTTCGGAAGGTTAGACGATCAGATCAACACTCAAGTCACACTATTTAGCTTATCTCGGTAGTTTTTGAAACATTAAATATGGTTTATATGGCATGTATAGGCTTTTGTATGGTCTTGGCCAAAGTTTGGCTTATGTAAATGTTATGAATAATATATTGTTTATATAACCAACTTACATATTGGTATGAGAATAATGTATAATTGTGATGTTAGTATGAGTGATATATATATGTATGTATGTATTTGAATTGTAGTGAACTTTGGTAACTTTGTTAGGTAAACTAATTAGCTAAGTTTGGATACTTGGTTGACATGTTTTTAAGTTGTCATTTGAGGTGCCTAAGGACATATTGGTTGTATGTGGTGATAATAAATGTTTAAGACTTGATTTTAGCTTCTTTTGAATGCCTTGTTATGGCTTGTTGATGTGCAATTTGTTGAGTCTAGGTTGGTATCCATTTGGGTAAGAAATGTAGCTTGGAAAATGACCTATTTTTGTTCACACGGGCAGAGACACGGGCGTGTGTCTTACCATATGTGACGCACAACCAAGTGGCACGGCTGTGCGCCCACTGTATATTCTTAACAATGCAAGTTAGTATGCTCACACGACCTAGCACACGGGCGTATGACTTGGCCTTGTGACCCAAGTCAGAGGGTTACACGGGCACTGACATGGGCTGAGACATGGCCGTGTGTCCTTATTTCGAATGTCCTCACGGCGTGAGACACAGGCATGTCTCTTGACCGTGCAAGTCACACAGTCGTGTGACCCCTGCAGCTTTGAAAATTTTCTACTTTTTCAGAAAAATTCTCTGAGTTTCTGATTTAGTCCTGACTTGTTTCTAATGCGTATTTCGGGTCTTGAGGGCTCGTATAAAGGACAGTAAATATGATTTTGATTGGTTTTATTATGAATATTGATATGTAATAAAACATTTGAATTTTTTGTCTGATTGATCCATAATTCTCGGTAATGCTCTGTAACCCTGTTCTAGCGTCAAATACGGGTTAGGTGTGTTACATTTAGTGGATTAGAGCCACGGTTTAGTCGATTCTCAAACTTAACGTAGCGTGTGAAATGTCTAGAATTATATGCATATAAATCTGTGATTGTGTGATGTGTATGGTCCGATCTAACCTTCGTTTTCTTATAGATTGTAAAGATGTCTGACGGATCTGATCGTGTTGATAATGATGAGGTTAGCAGTAAAGTATCGACTTCTGAACATGGGACTAGTAGTAATGTCTTGATTCCTCTGGCTTAGGAACATGAACTTAAAAATATGTTCTTTGGGTATATGAACTAGTGGTTTAGCGAGTTTATGCAAGAAAAAAAATTTGGCTCAACAACCTTCACCCCCTATTGTTCCACCTGTTGTACTTTCAGTTGCTACTCCACCTACTTCAATAATTGAAGCTAATTGACGCACTCCGATTGAGAAACTTATAAAGTGTGGTGCTGAAAAATTTTGAGGCAAATCAGAGGATGATCCGGTTAAAGCTGAATATGAGCTTGAAAATTTATTACGGGTTTTCGAAGAAATAGATTGCTCTCCTGATGAATTTATTAGATGTGTTGTTTCGTTATTAAAAGAGGAAGCGTATAGTTGGTGTTCGACGATAATAGTTGTGGTACCAAAGGAGAAAATTTCCTGGGAATTTTTCTAGATCAAGTTTAAAAAGAAATATGTTGGGAAAAGGTATTTGGACAAGAAAAAGAGAATTTCTTGAGTTAAATCAGGAAAATAGATCGGTAGTTGAATTTGAGAGAGATTTTGTATATAATTTCTTGAGTTACATCAGGGAAATAGATTGTAACGCCCCCGTACCCGAGACCGTCGCTGGAGTCGAGTACGAGGTGTTACTAAACTTAATTCATTAATTAAACAGCTTAAATAATTTATTTTAGAATTTCCAGACAAGCTGGCTAACTGCGTCACAGTTGCTTAAAAATTCATATCTCGAGTTCTGAAACTAGAAATTAAGATCCGTAAATTTTTCCTGAAACAAGACTCATATATCTATCTAGTAATTATTTTTCTAGAATTTTTGGTTGAGCTAATTACTACAGTTTATTGATTAAAGTCTCCCCTATTTTAGGGTTTGACTACTCTGACTCCTGTGTATTACGAATCAGATATCTCCCTATACAAAGTTTCAATGATTATCCTGTTTATTTCTCATAAAACTAGACTAAATAAGGAATCTATAAATATAAAACATGACTTCTAATTATTTTTTTACAATTTATGGTGAATTTTTAAATTCAGAATAGGGGATTCAGAGACCACTCTAACCCTATTCCACTAATACTTAAATACCTTATAAAATATAACTCATTTACCTGTTTTGTTCCATCCATATGAAAATAGGCTCATCAATATTCGATTTCATAACTTATTCATCCTTTAATTCCATTTATAATATTTTTAGTGATTTTTCAAATTCATGTCACTGCTGCTGTCTGATTCTGTTTTGTGGCCAATTTTACCTTTCCAAGGATTTTCATGGTTTAGTTAAGACATAAAGCATACATGTTATCATATATAAACTTGATTAGCCATTCCAATAGGTAATCATTTACAAACCCTTTTCTTACCAAACCATAACCATATCATATGATCATTTACACAAAGTGAGTATATTGCTATACATGCCACACTCAAAATATACAAGCCATTTTACCAATTTAGGTCTTCGGATAGTGTGAACGAGCCTTCGACCTATCCCGATTCTCAAGCCAGCTTGTCAAAACTACAATGAATGAAAAGGAGGGAGTAAGCATAAATGCTTAGTAAGTTCACATGCAAATAACAAGTAACATGATCATGCAATCCAACATAAACATCATTAAGACACTCATATCATAAGAATACTTACTATCTTACCACAATTTTGTCTTACCAAGTTCTCAACCAAGGATTAAACTCATACCTGTCCATTTTCACTTTTTCAACACATTCAACATCGAATCACTTTCGTTTTAAGTATTCTCCATATTCTCTTAGGATTCTCCCGTTGAACACATCGAAATATAATTTCGGATATGCGGATAGTGTGCACGTAAGTGCTATACTCATAACTGAACAAGCTCAATAGCTTTTGAAATCTATGTAGCCAAGCTACCATGCAACCCGCCCATAAACGAACTCGGACTCAAATCAACGAGCTCGGGCGTTCGCATCCATAAGTGAACTCGGACTCAACTCAACGAACTCGGATGCCTAGTTACATCTCACGAACTCGGACTCAACTCAACGAGTTCGGAACTCAACCATCCTAGTGACATGTCACTTGTACCCTAATCTATTCCCAAGGTTCAAACGGGATTCTTTTCAATTACACATTTTGATTGCCTTCTTCGAAATGTAGAAACCGATACTTGCTAACATCTCATACTTATCAAGCTATTCACATAATTTGCATATCACCAAATAATAATTCACAAAACATCATATTTCATGATAATAAGTATCATGTCATAAAAATAACATTAAATCACTTAAAATAAAAATTATGTTACCTTATTTACACATGAACTTACCTCGATACAAAATATTAGCAATCGAGCCTATTCCTCGTAAACTTTGTTTTCCCTCGATTGCAACTTGAATCTCGTTTCTCTTGATCTATAATGCCACATTAATTTATTTAATACATTCATTCATCAAAACAGCCCCTAATACGAACTTTGGGAAAATTACCATTTTGTTCCTAAACTTTTACATATTTGCACTTTTACCCCAAGGCTCGTAAATTAAACATCATCCCTTATTCTTATATTTTATGACATACTGATCATTTTTCCCTTCTATAGCAACATCAAATTCACACTCTAACATGTACTTATGAATATTAGGTATTTTTACTGATTAAGCCCTTTTACTCGTTTTCACTTAAAATCGAGTAGCACAAGTTGTCTAGCATAATTTAAAACCTCATATTATATCATAAAACACCAAAATACACAAATTTCACCTATGGTTATTTTTCCAAATATGAACCCTAGGTTGAATTATTGCTAGCATAAGCTAAATTGAGCTACCGGGATTTCAAAAACATAAAAATCATTAAAAACGCGCGTAGAATTCACTTACAATCAAGGATTAAAAGTGTTGAAACCCTAGCTATGGTGGAGAGAAAAATTTGGCGGCAACTTATGGAGAAGATGATCATTTTTGTGTTATTTTTCCCATTTTATTTCATTTAATATCCAAATGACTAAAATGCCATTCCTTACTAAACTTTCAGAAATTCCATCCATGTCCAATTTTTGTCCATAAACTTAGAAATTGGTCAAATTTCTATTTAAGACCTCCTCATTAATATTCCAAAGCAATTTCATACTAAAAACTTCTAGAATGCATGTTTTGCAAATTATTCGATTTAGTCCCTAATTTCAACTTAAGCACTTTATGCATAGAATTTCGTCACGAAATTTTCACACAATCATGAAATCATATCATAAACCTTAAAATAATTATAAAATAATTATTTCTATCTCAGATTTGTGGTCACGAAACCGCTATTCTGATTAGGCCCTAATTCGAGATATTACATAGATCGGTAGTTGAATTTGAGAGAGACTTTGTATATCTTAGTAAATATGCTTAAGAAATTGCGCCTACTGGAGAAGAAATTTGTATCCAGTTTGAATATGGTTTGAATAATGAAATTGGAATGATGATTGGAGGTAATGAAATACGATAATTTGTTGTCTTGTCCGATCATGCACAGAAAATGGAAAAAGTGTACAACCTTAAGATACAACGAGATATACAAATTCGAGAATTTCATAGGAGAGGTTCTTCTACATCATTTTTGGCATCACCGGCGAAAAAGACTAAAGATGATTTTAGCTAAGCTATCTCAGTGTCTGAACATTTGAATAAAAACAAGATAATTCAACATGATTTCAGAGTATTTACTAGACCAGCTGATAGTGTGGGTAGTGTACAAAATACTCTGAAGCTTAAATATAGATATTGCAGAAAATATCACCTTGACGAGTGTAGAAGTAAAATGGGATCCTATTATAGATGTGGATCAACTGATTATTTTATTCGTAATTGTCCTAATTTCCAAAAGAGGATAAAGATCAGAAAGAAAAGAAAATGTCTACTTCTAAAAAAAGTAGACGTTCGGGTTAGAAGAGTGTTACCGGGACTACTTGTTCGGGAATGAAAGACATTGTCATTTGGTCAGAGGCTAAAGTTCCTACTTGCACCTATACAATTCGAGCTAGAGAGGAAGCTACTACTCTAGATGTGATTGTTGGTATATTCTATCTCTTTGATGTTACTGTGTATGTATTGATTGACCCTAGGTCAACACATTCTTATATTTGCACTACATTAGTAACAGAAAAGATGTTACCTATTGAATCTATTAATTATGATATTCAAGTTACTAATCCACTAGGTTAGGGTGTGATAGTTAATTTAGTTTTTCGTAATTATCCACTAAAATTTAAGGGCTGTGAATTCCCTGCTGATTTGATGTTGTTACCCTTTTGGGAATTTGATGTTATTCTGGGTATGGATTAGTTATCTTTGCAAGATGCCGTGGTAAACTATAGATAGAAATGGATCGATTTGAAATGTTAGACAGGAGAGATGATTTCAGTTGACTCTAAGAATCTGAAATATGTTGTTAGAATTATTTCGACTTTTTCTGCTCAGAGACTAATACGAAAAGGTAGTGAAACATTTCTAGCATATATCCTTGATACCTGAGATTCAGAATCAAAGCTAGATCAGTTACCAGTTGTTAGTGATTTCGTTGATGTATTTCTTGAAGAGTTGTCGGGTTTAACTCCTAATTGTGAAGTTGAGTTTGTGATTGATTTGATTCTTGGAACTACACCGATATCAATATCACTTTACCATATGGCACCAGTTGAATAAAAGAATTGAAAGTATAATTGCAAGAATTATTAGATCGAGGGTTTATTTGACCAAGCATGTCTCCCTGAGGTGCACCTGTTTTGTTTGTGAAAAAGAAAGACGGTTCTTTGAGATTGTGCATAGACTACAGACAGTTGAATAGAGTCACAATAAAAAATAGATACCCTTTACCAGGTGTTGATGATTTGTTTAATCAATTGAAAGATGCCACAGTGTTCTTGAAGATAGATCTCAGATCTGGGTATTATCAACTGAAGGTTAAATATTGTGATGTGTCAAAGACTACTTTCAGAACTCATAATGGTCATTATGGTTTTCTGGTAATGCTATTTGGTTTAACTAATGCCCCTGCTGCTTTTATAGATTTAATGAATTGAATTTTTCAACCTCATTTGGATAGATTCGTTGTTGTGTTTATTGACGATATATTAATCTATTCCAAGACAGAATCTGAACATGCACAACATTTAAGGATCGTACTACAAACTTTGAGAGAAAAGCAGTTGTACAAAAATTTAGTAAATGTGAATTTTGGCTTCGTAAGGTTGGATTTTTGGGTCATATAGTATTAACTGATGGGATTTGAGTTCATCCGAGTAAAGTTTATGTTGTGATAAAATTGGAAAACCCCGAAATTTTTTTCAAAAGTGCGAAGTTTTCTGGGTTTAGCAGGTTACTATCAAAGTTTTGTAAAAACTTTTCGATTATTGCTTCACTGATGACTAAATTATTATAGAAAAATGTTGAGTTTGTTTGGTCCGATAAGTGCCAACAGAGTGTTGATCAGCTGAAGAAAATGTTGACGGAAGCTCTAGTCTTAACTCAGCCTGAATTTGGAGTAGCGTTTGTTGTTTATAGTGTTGTGTCTCTCAATAATTTGGATTGTGTACTAATGCAGTTAGGAAAGGTAGTAGCCTATACTTCTCGACAATTAAAGTCGCATGAGAAGAATTATCCTATACATGATCTCGAGTTGGCCGCGATTGTATTCTCTTTGAAGATTTAGAGACATTATTTGTACGACGAGAAATGTCACGTGTTTACAGATCACAAAAATTTAAAGTATTTGATGACTCATAAAGAATTGAATTTGAGACAGAGGCGGTGGTTAGAATTACTGAAAGACTACAATCTGGTTATTGATTACCATTCGGAAAAGGCTAATGTAGTTGCGGATGCACTTATTCGAAAGTCATCATTGTTTGTACTTCGAGTGTTGAATGCTAATTTAGCTCTTAATGAAGATGGTTCTGTATTAGTGGAGTCGAGAACGAAACCTCTGTTTCTACAACGAATTCGGGAATTGCAAGATGATGATCCGAAGTTGGTGTTCAAATGACAAATGGTTTAGAATAATTTGAGTTCATAGTATAGTGTTGATGATAGTGGTACATTGCATTATAGTGATAGAATTTGTGTTCCGAGTGATTTAGATTTGAAAAATGATATTCTTTCTGAATCTCACAGTAGTACGTACCCTATTCATCCGAGTAGCACGAAAATGTATTGTGATTTGAAACAGATGTATTGGTGGCCGGGTGTGAAACGAAAAATTTGTGAATTTGTAGCTAAATGTTTGATTTGTCAGTAGGTGAAAAAAAAACATCAGGTACTAACGAGTTTACTACAGCCTATTATGATTCTTGAATGGAAGTGGGAACGAGTCACAATAGATTTCGTATCTGGCTTACCTGTAACTCTGAGAACGAAAGATTTAATCTGGGTGATTGTTGACAGATTGACTAAATCGGCACATTTTATTTCGATCAGAGTAGACTTTACACTTGAGAGATTAGCGGAACTATATGTATCTGAGATTGTGAGATTACACAGAGTTTCGACATCCATTATTTCAGATCGAGATCTGAGATTTACATCGAGATTTTGGAGCTAACTTCATGAGGCTCTAGGCACTAAGATTAGTTTCAGCACAACATTTCATCCTCAAACTGATGGGAAATCAGAATGAGTGATTCAGATTCTGGAAGATATGTTGAGATGTTGTATACTCAAATTTGAAGGTCGCTTGGAGAAGTATCTACCGTTAGCTGAATTCTCATATAATAATAGTTATGAATCCAATATAAAAATGACACCGTTTGAAGCTCTTTACGGGAGAAAATGTGAAACACCGTTGTATTGGCCTGAGCCCAAAGTGGTAGGAGTTGATTTGATTAGAGAAACTGAGGATAAAGTTTGGATTATTCGGGATAGTTTGAAAGCTGCATCTAATCGTCAGAAATCATATGCAGATCTAAAAAGAAAAGATATAAAATTTGCTGTTGGTGAACGAGTATTCTTAAAAGTCTCTCCGTGGAAGAAAGTGTTACGGTTTGGCAGGAACGAAAAGTTGAGTCCGAGATTTATCGAACCGTATGAAATTGTTGAAAGAATCGGCCCTGTAGCTTATAGAAGAAAATTTATAATGTGTTCCACGTATCGATGCTGAGACGGTATAGATCTGATCCTTCACATGTGATTCCTCATAGTGAGATTGAGCTACAGTCAGATTTGATATATTTAGAAGAACCAGTGAGAATTTTAGCTCGGGAAGTCAAAGAATTGTGGAATAAACAAGTTCCGTTAATAAAAATATTGTGGCATCGTCATGGTTCTGAAGAAGCTACTTGGGAAACCAGAGAATCAATGAGATTATAATATCCGAATCTATTTTTAGGTAACAATTTCGAGGACGAAAATTTCCTAAAGAGGGAGAGTTATAGCAACTCGATTTTTTTAGTGGTGTCGAAAATAGTGGTTTCGAGGCCACCAAATCTGGCAAGTAAGTTCGTAAATATTATTATTAAATATTTACAAGTCAAATTTGATTTTAAAAAGGTTTTTTAATTGGTAATTTATGTTTTATAATGATTTATTAAGTTCGAGTGGTAAGACTCTAGGTCAAGTGGTTTTAGAAAGTGAGGTATCGAGACCTCGTTTCTATAAACTGAGCCATAAATATTTTTATAAATATTTACGAAGTGTCATTAAGGTTGTATTAAAGTTTCATTGAAAAATTTTAACGTTTCTATAGTTAATTAATTAAAAAGGACTAAATTGAAAAAAGTGCTGATAATTAAGTAATTAAATGGCTTGATTAATAAATAAGGAAGGACTTAAGTAATAAATATACCTAAATTAAAGTGGTGGGACGGCATGTTAAGGTAAAATAATAAATTAAAGCAATTGAATGGCAAAATGGTAATTTTGATGAAATTAAAATAAACAAATTGAAATTCTAAAAGCTAGCTATGCATTTTCTTCTTCAATTTTGGCCAAAACCACCATAAGAGAGGGGGCTTTAAGTTGGTTCTTCATTTTTTTGTTTCATGTGAGTTCAATTCTTACCCATTTCCTATAATTTTTATGTTTTTGACATTATTGCAATTAGGTCCAACTAACTCGTACCTTTGTTTTTGATTCTGTTAAAAATTTTGGAAGCTACCGTTGATAAATATTAGATATTTTTTATGAATAACATGGATTTGGGGCTTTGATTGTGTTGTATGATGATTTTGTAAAGTGATTTTGTTAAATATTGATTTTAGGATTAAATTGTGAAAATGTCAAAATATTAGGGTGTGACCTGGCCGTGTGACCCAAGTCAGAAAGGTACACGGGCATGAACACGGGTTGAGACACGGCAGTGTGCCTCTATTTCGAATGCCCACACGGCCTAAGACACGGGCATGTCTCCTGATACGGCTGTATGACCCCTGTAGTTTTGAAACTTTTCTACTTTTTTAGAAAAATTCTTTGAGTTTTTGATTTAGTCCCGACTTGTTTCTAATGCGTGTTTCAGGCCTTGAGGGCTCGTATAAGGGACAGTAAATATAATTTTGATTGGTTTTATTATGAATATTGATATGTAATGGAACATTTGAAATTTCTGTCTAATTGATCCGTAAATGCCAGTAATGCTCTATAACCCTGTTTTGTTGACGGATATAGGTTAGGGGTGTTATATTTCACATTAAAACCCTTGGATATTTACAATTTCAACAATTAATCCCTAATCTCAAATTCATCAAAAACCACTTAACAAAACAAGTTTGTTTAACAACTAAGACTGTAACATCC
Source organism: Gossypium arboreum (assembly GCF_025698485.1). Taxonomy (NCBI): domain Eukaryota; kingdom Viridiplantae; phylum Streptophyta; class Magnoliopsida; order Malvales; family Malvaceae; genus Gossypium; species Gossypium arboreum. The sequence goes on from NC_069081.1 coordinate 14,463,205, forward strand.
TCAAAACCCCCTTGGTCGTAAATAATATGAGATAAAATCTTAGCGAAATAATGTATAATAACAAAGAAAATGAAAGTTGCAATATATCAAAAGAGATTTAAATCAAGAAGCATGACATGATGTATTAAGGAAGAGACTAAATTGTAAATATGCAAAATATTCTATGGCACAAGTATATATGTAACATCCTTAAAATTGATATATAATAAAAGTAGTAATAAATTGATTGATGTATAAATAAATTTTTAGGTAAAATGAGAAACCGATATAAAGATGATAAAAGAGAATATTGAGGAGTATAATAATAATAATAATAATAATAATAATAATAATAATAATTAAGAAGTAGGTTTTAGTATATTGATTTAAAGTAAAGGCTAAACCGTAAATATGTGAAAAGTTTTTGGCTCAAGTGTAAATATTCAAAATTTAAGGGATTAAAGTGTAAAAATGAGAATGTTTAAGGACCAAAAATGAAAATAATAAAATTTACAAAGATATGGAATTGGCATGCAATGACCAAATTGAATAGGTGAAGAATTGTAAGGGATTAAATCGTAATTTTACCGAATTAAGTGATGATTCAAGGATGAAATTTTGAAAAATCGTAAAGGGCAAAATGATCAATTAGCAAGAGGGAAAATTTTAGAACGTAATGATGATGTTGATGATATTTTGGTGATTTTTAATTAATTAATTAGTTAAATATTATTTTATTAATACTTTACTTCGATATTTATTATTATTTTATTTAGAAAATGGTAGTATAAAAAGAAAAGAAGGATGAAGGAAATTTATCATCCTTCCAACGTGAGTGAAAGGGTGAGAAAGGAGGTTTTTTTTTTTCTTTAAAATTTAGTCCTTTGTCATGAAAACCTACCTTTTTACCTAAAATTTTTAAAAATTTCCTTAGATATTAAAGAGAGAAGATGAAGTAGAGATTCTAGAGAATATGTTCATCAATTTAGAAGCAAGAAAATAGAAAATGAAAGTTGAGAAAATGAGAAGAAAAAAGAAGGAAAGTGGTGAAGATGAGACATGTATGGAAATGAAGAAATTCTTAACAAAGGAGGTAAGTTTCATACTAAACCTACTTGTATTTCAATAGGTTGAATTAAAGATGTTTTGAATGAGATGTATGAAACATGTATTTAATCTAAATACTAGAAATAGAAAGTATTTGATAAAGAATAGAGACTTAAAACACTAAATTGGTAAAAGAGAATGTGATTTGTATGGTGAAAATTTCTAATATTGAGAAATGAATATGTAATCTACACATAAACATAAGTGGATAAATTGTATAGTAATTGAAAGTATGGAAATTATGTGTGATTGAATGAAAGATAGTGCAAAGAACTTTGGAAAAGAAAATATTTTCATTAAAACAGTTTGGACAGCAGTAGTGACTTAAATTTGAGAATTCACCAAAAATTATAAAAATTTATTTAGAGATTGAATTAAATATTTAATTAAATCTTATTGAGTCTAGTTTCATATGGAAGAAACAGTGAAAGAAATGGAATTTCATAGTTTGAGATATATTAATTTTCGTGAAATAAGGTTGGAGTGGATTCGGGTTCCCCTGTTCTAACTTTGGAAAATCATAAAAAATTGTAAAAAAATTATTAAGGGTTGAAATTTATATATTTAAATTCTAATGAGTCTATTTTTAAGAGAAACAAACAGAAACATCATCCAAACCCCTTACTAATAGACAATTAATTTTAAGTAAAGAAAGGATGAAGTTGTCAAGCAGTAGAATATAGACAAATTTGAAGAATTTACTATACTTATTGGCTGAATTATTGTAACAACCCTTACCCTTACCCGAGACTGAGATTAGGTACGAGGTGTTACCGCTTGCAAAAAAGATCATTCCGAAAAAAACAAGTTATAAAATTTTGTTTCCAATTTAAAACCAATTAAACAAAATCATATTGTCTCTATTATGGACCTCTGGGGCCCAAAACATACATTATTAGCGGTCCGAGACTAAACTGGGGACTATAGAAAATTTTAATAAAATTCCTAGGGTTATGCCTCTCACACCCATGTGAAGGCAAAGCACACGCCCATGTGCTTGGAGCCACACCCATGCACCTCACTCGTGTTGAATTATTGGATTTATTTTCCATTTTGAACCTACAGGGGTTTTCACAAGGCCAAGCACATGCCCATGTCCCTCACACGGCCTAGACACGCCCGTGTCATCGCCCATGTCTAAAAACTAAGACATTCTGTTTATGATGTCATCATTCATTTTGAGGCACACGCCTGTGTGCTAGGCTGTGTCCTCCACACGGTTGAGACACACGACCGTGTCTCTCCTGTGTGTTTACTTCCATGCAAGCTGACCTAAAATTTTAGGTGCAGGGGACACATGGCCAGGCAACACGCCCATGGGGGCTGACTGTGTGTCACACACGGTCTAGACACATGCCCGTGTGTCTATCCGTGTGGACCTTTTTAGGGCTATTTTCCAAGCCTTTGGTCACCCTCTAACAGCTATACACACTTATAGACTTCAATGGTATTACTCTTAAACAACCTTGGCACAACTCATTACGTGTTAACCTCATCTCATCGGTTTAGTACATGCTAAATTATCCTTTTTGAATTAGGGATTAACATAGCACATTTTACACTTTACACTTAGGCCATATTATAACCATATACCATTATATGCTATATCCACTCTCAAGTTATTAGGTCTCAATTCATGTATCCATCCATGATAAACCTCATTATCATATCTCATGAAACATTTAAACATAAATATGCATCATTAGTATATTTACAACCTACACCAATATGAGTCATATCTGATGGCCATATACAAAAGAATAAGTATACCATTTAAGCCCTTATATTGGCTAGCCAAATGACACATATGACAAAATAACCAAAAACCCTATACATGCCATTAAACAAAATAAAAGTATATATATACCAAAGCAGAACAAGTCGATAATATGTTGATTCTCCAACCGTCTTCCAATCTTCACGAGTCCACAAGCTCTGTAAAATAGGGAAAAAGAGAAGGGGGTAAGCATTTATATACTTAATAAGTTCGGATAACTGGAAAGTAAACTTACTGGTTAATTAGCTTACAACCATATTAGGAAATGATCCCAACAAGCATGAAATAGTTTCCCTATCACATGCACTGAATCATCAAGTTAGTCTCATAACAATACATCATATCATTAGTCTTAGATGAGCTCATCAATTCAATATTGCCATCTCTATTTCTCATGTTAATCCCGTTGAATTTCTCAAAAATCTCGATGGATAGCCCAATTACCTTCAAGTCATATAAGTGGTTATCTCAAGTAGGCACTCCCGCAAACCTTACTTCTTACGACGGGATTACCAGTCTAGGCTAAATCCCCCGTAGTAATACTCATAGAGCAATGTCGAGATTACCAGTCCAAGCTAAATCCCCTACAATGACATATACTCCTATGAGCTCGGATCTAAATTTCCAGTTCAAGCTAAATTCTGTCCTCAATCGGATTACCCGTCCGGGCTAAATCCTTAATGCACCTATATTCTTTGGGAGGCTTGATCACTCAAGGAACACCCGTCCGGGCCAGATCCTTTCTATTTTGAGATCATCAGATTACCCGTCCGGGCTAAATCCTTTTCTGCAACACATACAGGATCTCATGTCATGTAAGCCATAATTTATCCATCGGATTTCCCTTTTTATTTCAACCGGGACATTTATTGTCTTTTTATTTACACTAGCACAATTCATGGATTATCATGCAATGAATATTTAAATTTTTATACATTCAAGAACATGCATTATAAGTATTTTAAGAGTTTACTTCGGGTTATACGAACTTACCTGGTAGTCGTTTCGGATTCGTGTCTCGGTTATTCTGAAACCTTTCGTTTTCCACGGTCAACCTCCGGAATTGGTTTCTCGGGGTCTATATAAATAAAATTAGATTATTAATACATCACATTATTCGTTTTAGACCTAAAACTCACCTATGAACAAAATGACCATTTTGCCCCTAACCTTTAACAATATTTACAATTTAGTCCTAAGTCTCGTATAATGAAATGCATGTAATTCCTTGGCTACCCAAGTCTAGCCGAATATTATTCACACTTATAGCAGCCCATGTTTTTCCTTCATTCCATATTTTTCTACCCACTTTCACAACTTTTACAATTTAGTCATTTAAACCATTTCCCACTTAGTAAAAGTTGTTTACCATCATTTAAACTCTCATATTCCTTCGATAAATCATCAAAACACGAACATCTCACGCATGAGTAATTTTATAAACATGAACCCTAGCATGAGATATGGGTAAAAATAGAAAGAGCATGTTACGAGGATCTCAAAAATACGAAAAGCATTAAAAACGGGGCTAGGGAGCACTTACTGCAGAGCTTGAAATGTTGAAAACCCTAGGTATGGAGAGCATGCAAATTTTGGCAGCATGAAGAAGATGAATGACATGATTTTGGCTTATTTTTCCCTTTTTATTCTTTAATTAACCAAATGACCAAAATGCCCTTCTTTACTAAACTTTTAAAATTTTCCATGCATGCCTATTTTTGTCCAAAAACTTAAAAATTTGGTAAATTACTCTTTAAGGACCTCTAATTAATATTCCAAAGCAATTTCATACAAATTTCTTCTAGAACCCAAGTTTTGCAATCTATTCAAATTGGTCCCTAATTTCCAATTGGACACCTTGCACATAGAATTTCTTCATGAAACTTTAACACATGTTTATTCTCATATCCTAGACCTCAAAATGATCATAAAATAATTATTTTAACGTCAGATTTGTGATCCGAAAACCACTATTCTGACTAGGCCCTAATTCGGGATGTTACAATTATAAATTCTGAAATTTTTATGGTAAAAATATATTCGAGTCTAGTTTCAAAAACATCAAACGGATCTTAATTTCAAATTCTGTAGCTCAAGATATAAATAATTTAGAAACTATAACTCAAGTGGATAGATTTGATATGAACACATAAGTAAATAGTGGAATTATAGATAATGTTACATATAATCATGTTATATACTAAAAGCTAAAGATTCTAAAAATATATACATAAATGATATGGAATGGAGAAGAGGAGGATGAAAAATATATGAATATATATATGTAGTAGATGAATATGAAATGTTTGAAATGGTTGTAAGTGATGGAATGATTAATACATGTGAGTATGTTTAAGCAAATTGATAAAATAATAAGTGAATAATTGTTAATTGATGTGATATTGAATTCTTTGTTAAATATGAATAATTAAATTTATTGGCACAATGTAGAAATAAATATAAAATATACATAAAGTGGGTGAACTACTTTTGAAAGTGCAAGTCCTCAATGGTCTTATTTGTAAAACTTTAATATCTGTGTTAATTTTATAAACTTTGTTATCTTTGATTGAATATCATGTTTTTATGAGGACTTGAGATTAGAAATAGGTGTAAGTGGATGATATGTAAAATGAAGTGGTGGTTATGACATCTGAATACAATTCAGGTAATGATATAAAATAAATAAATAAAAATAAAGTGCGCAACTTGTAGGAAAATGGAGATGACGTCACGATGACAAGTTTGTCATGTCATGACGTGGAAACCCCAATGTCGTGACGACAGTTCAAAATTTTTTATGAACTTTACAATTTGGGTTTTGATCGAGTGTTACAAAGATTAATAATCAATCAACTAACATCAAAACACATTCAAACTGTAACACCCCCATACCCGACTCGATCGTCGAGTCAAGGCATCAGGATATCACATTCATTGCTGAAGCAACTATTGAAAATTTCAGATCAATTTATCATATTATTTAACTAATGTAAATCATTAACTAATTTTAGTAATAATTGAATTTACAATAAAACTAATTATGAGTTAAAGGAGCTCATTAAGGCATTTACAATTGATCAAAGGCCAAATTGTAAAGTTCATAAAAATTTTTGAACTGTTGTCGCGACATTGGGGTTTCAACGTCGTGACATGGCGAACTTGTCATTGTGACGTCGTCTCCATTTTCATACAAGTCTCACGCTTTATTTTTATTTATTTATTTATTTTATATCATTACCTGAACCGTATTCAGATGTCATAACCGCTACTTCATTTTACATATCATCCACTTACATCTATTTCTAATCTCAAGTCCTCATAAAAACATGATATTCAATCAAAGATAACAAAGTTTATAAAATTAACACAAATATTAAAGTTTTACAAATAAAACCATTGGAGGACTTGCACTTTCAAAGTAGTTTATCCACTTTATGTATATTTCATATTTATTTCTAAATTGTGCCAATAAATTTAATTCTTCATAAAATTTTAACAAGAATTCAATATCACATCAATTAACAATTACTCACTTATTATTTTATCAATTCGCTTAAAAATATTTACATGTATTAATCATTCCATCACTTACAAAAATTTTGAAACATTTCAAATTCATCTACTAATTTATATATATATTAATATATATTTTCCTCCTCCTCCTCTCCATTCCACATTTAGTATATAACATGCTTATATGTAACATTATCTATAATTTTACTATTTACTTATATGTTCATATCAAAGCTGTCCACTTGAGTCACAAATACTAAATTATTTATATCTTGAGCTAAAAATTCAAATTAAGATCCTCTTGATGTTTTTGAAACTAGGCTCAAATATATTTTTACCATAATAATTTCAGAATTTATAATTTAGCCAATTAGTACCGTAAATTCTTCAAATTTGTCCTTATTTTGTTTCTTGACAATTTCAACCTTTCTTTACTAAAAATTAATTATCTCTTAGTACGGGATTTGGATGATGTTTTCGTTTGTTTCTATTGAAAATATACTCATTAATAATTTAAACATATAAATTTAAACCTATAATTATTTTTTTACAATTTTTTATGATTTTCCCAAGACAGAACAGGGGAACCCGAATTCACTCCGACCTTGTTTCACGAAAATTAATATATCTCAAGATATAAAATCATGTTTCTTTCATCATTTCTTCCATATGAAACTAGACTTAATAAACTTTAATTCCATGTTTAATTAAATCTCTAACTAAATTTTTATAATTTTAGGTGAATTTTCAAAGTTAAGTCACTGCTTTTGTCCAAACTGTTTTAATGAAAATATTTTATTTTCTAAGGTTCTTTGCACTATCTTTCATTCAATCACACCTAATTGCCATACTTTTGATTATTATACAATTTAGCCACTTACGTTTATGTGTAGATTACATATTGATTTCTTAATCTTAGTACTTTTCACCATACAATTCACATTCTCTCATAACAATTTAGTGTTTTAAGTCTCTATTCTTCATAAAATACTTTCTGTTTCTAGTATTTAGATTAAATACATGTTTCATACATCTCACTCAAAACATCTTTAACTCAATCTATTGAAATACAAGTAGGTTTAGTATGAAACTTACCTCCTTTGTCAAGAATTTCTTCATTTCTTCTTCATTTCCATGCATTTCTCATCTTCATCACTTTCCTTCCTTTTTTTTTCTCATTTTCTCAACTTTCATCAACTATTTTCTTACTTCTAAATTGATGAACATATTCTCTAGAATTTTTACTTCATCTTCTCTCTTTAATATATAAGGAAATTTTCAAAAATTTTGGGTAAAAATGTAGGTTTTCATGGCAAAAGACTAAATTGTAAAGAAAAGAAAATTTCCTTTCTCATCCTTTCACTCACGTTGTGTAACACCCCTAACCCGTATCCATCACCGAAATAGGGTTATAAGGCATTACCGAACTTATACATTAGCATTTGTACAAAATCGAGTCATAAATTTTCATTCCAAATCAAAACTTTTCATATTTCATCAAACAGTCCCTAATATGGGCCTATGGGGCCCAATACATGCTTTGGAAGTGGTTCGGGACTAAACTGGCAACTTTGGAAATTTTTCCTTGAAGATAGGGGCACACGCCCGTGTGGCTTGGGGCATGGCGGTGTGGCCAGCCCGTGGGGATCCCATGGCCGTGTGGCAGCCCGTGTGGAATTCTGACTTGCAATTTCTTAAGTACCAAAAGGGCACACGGCATGGGCATACGCCCATGTGGCTAGGCCGTGTGGTAAACTGATTTTTCACCATTTTTAAGCCATTTTCACATGATTTTGACACACGACCATGCTTGAAACCCGTGTCTTTCACACGGCCAAGACACACGGCCGTGTCTTTTATCCGTGTACTATCCTGACTTCACATTTAAGGATGCAGGGGACACACGGTCATTTCACACGCCCGTGGGCTTACCGTGTGTCACACACGGCCTAGACACACACTCGTGTGTCATACCCGTGTGGACAAAACAAGGCTATTCCTAGCCTCAGTTCTCACCCCAAAACAAATCATTTACCTGTATGAAAACTTACAAGTATATACCAACTAATTCAACCAATCACCATTATTCAAATCAACATGTTTCTATAATAATTCACAGCATATCCATCTCAAACATGCATTACTAACCACTTTTATAACTTAATTACAACCCTAAATATTAATTTATCATTTGGCCATAAAAGCTTATACATGCCATTATATCAAAATAGGTTTATCATTTTACCAAAATGAAAAGATTGACAGTGTGATGATAGCTCCGACCCAATTCCAACCTTCACGAGCCTTGAGCACTATAAAATAGGGAAAATAAACCTAGTAAGCATTAATGCTTAGTAAGTTCATATAACCAAAATACACTTACCATTTATGTTCATCAAGTAATTCATACATTAAGTAATATGTCCATTAACTTATTCAATTAGCATATAAGACCTATACACAATCATTCAACCAATTGATTAGTTTCAAAAATATTAAAATGCATAGATGAGCTCATCATACCATTTCTCTTTATATTACTATGTATGTCGTTACTGCTGAATTATTGAATTTCCGATAAACCTTTCCTTTTCCAGTTGTACACTTAAGGTGTACATTCCTTTCCAAGTGGTACACACAAAGTATACCTTTCCTTTTCATATGGTATACACAAAGTATACCTAACATTTTCAACTGTACACACAAGGTGTACATAACCTTTTCAAATTGTACCATTTGGTTACACCAATCCTTTTCAAGTATTACCCTTTCGGGTTACATTCCTTTTCATAATGAGATTAAAAGATTATCCTTTCGGAACAACTTTTACTACAACATATGCAGGATCTCATATACACGATAATCACCTGTCCAATCGGAAATCAATATTCAAACGGATTCATGAAATATTTCATCATTTACATGTAAATCACAAATCAATATTGGTTTATTTCATGTACATACCAATTATAAATTATGATACACATAATTCAACAATCAATTCAACACTTTTACATGCTTAATTTAGTTATACGAACTTACCTTAACAATTGATCGTATCTACTAATCCGAAACTTTTTCTTTCCCTCGATCTTTTTCTTTTTTCGAAACTTTTGGATCTATATAAATAAATTTAATCATCAATTCTATGATTCTTTTTACATTCAATCAAGCCCATTTCACATTTTAGGCAAAAATACCATTTTGACCCTAAACTTTTAATTAATTCCAATTTCGTCCCTAGGCTCGGAAATTGAAATTCATGCAATTTACTCCTTATTCCAAGCTTATTCAAAATTCCAATATAACTTTTACAGCACATGTATTTCATAAATTTCAAAATTTTTCCAAGAATTTCACTACTTCGCAATTTAATCCCTACACATGCTTTCACTAAAAATCACTTTGTAAAAGTGGTTTATCTAACATTAATCTTTCATTTTCTATCAAAAACTTCCATTTTACAGCATATTCATCCATGGGTAATTTTTTAAACTTTGGTTTTCTTTCAAGTTAATCACCCAAATAAAGAAATTAAGCTTTCCCGATCTCAAAAATATAAAAATTACTAAAAACGGGACATAGAACTTACCAAATCAAGCTTGAGAAATTTCCTTTGCCTCTCCTAGGGTTTCCATGTATTTTATGAAGAAGAATAAGATATAAAATGAGTTTAATTCTATTTAATCATTTATCATACTTTATTTAATTCAATTTTCAATTTAATCCTAAACCTTTTCAATTTTTCCATGGATGACTCATTAAAAATATCTACATATTTTTCATCAATGGTCTAATTTCCATATAAGGACTTCTCACTTTTAATTCTATAGCTATTTAATCCTTATAACTACTAGAATTCAACTTTGACATTTTATTCGGTTTAGTCCTTTTGTAATTAGACACATATTTGATAAAAATTTTCTATAAAGATTTTCATGCAATATTCCTATCATAATAACTATTCTTTTATGAAATTTAAATAATTTTATTTTTCAGACTCGGATTTGTGGTCTCGAAGCTACTATTTCGATTTCACTAAAATTGGGCTGTTACACGCTGGAAGGATGATAAATTAACTTCATCATTCCTTTCTTTTTATACTATCATTTTCTAAATAAAATAATAATAATAGCTAAGTAAAATATTAATAAAATAATATTTAACTAATTAATTAAAAATCTCCAAAATATCATCAACATCATCATTATATTCTAGAATTCACCTTCTTGCTAATTGGTCATTTTACCGTTTAAGATCTTTCAAAATTTTATCCTTGAATCATCACTTAATTTGGTAAAATTGTGATTTAGTCCCTTACAATTCTTCACCTGTTCAATTTGGTCCCTGCATGCCAATTCCATATCTTAGTAAATTGGATTATTTCCACTTTTGGTCCTTCATATAACAACCCGATTTAGACCCTATTCAGAACAATAGTTTCGGGACCACAAATCTGAGTCAAAAAAATATTTTAATATTATTTTCTATGTTTTTAAGGTGTGAATTTATGTGTTCGAAAATTTCGTTTGAAAATTTTATCGTTTGAGTGCCCGATTTAATAAAAGGGCTTAATCGCGTAAGGTGAAAATTTGATAGTTTAATTTGTAATGGCCGAATTGTGGTTGTCTTTATAATTTGTAGTGTTTAAGTTGTAATTACACCATAGTTAAAGGTGATGGACGATTGTGACCTTATTTTATAATGGTTACATATTAATTAATAAAGGTTAAAAATGTAAAATGTTAAATAATATATATGTTATAATAAAACATAAAATAAACACATGCGTTCATCTTTTTCCACCATGGCAGAATGGTAAAATAAAAGAGAAAGAATAAGCTTTGAAAGTTTCGGCCATTTGGTAGCATAATCAAGGTTTGTAACTAGTTCGGTTTTTTATAATTTTTACGTTTTTGAGATCGTTGCAGTGAAATGTACAAAGCCCATGCTTTAATTTTTTATTTTGATGAATATTTTGAGTTATTCCATTAATGAATAATTGAGTTTTGTGATGTTAGTTGATGAATTATGAAAGATATGTTTTGGATTAATATGTTTTGTATTAGAATTTTCGATGAATTTGAGTAATTAGGTCTAAATTGTAAAAATAATAATTTGAGGGAGTAAAATGTGAAATAAATGAAAGGTATGGACTTGTATGAGCATAAGAAAGATTCGGCCTAAGCATGGTGTACTCAAATTTAGCACGTTTTGTGTTTTGTGCAATTTGGACTAAATTATAAAAAGTGTAAAATGTCAAGGGCAAAATAGTAATTTGCTCATTTATGTGTTTTTGCACTAAATTGAATGAAATTATATTTGAATGAGTTTAATTTGAATATGTTTAGATCAAGAACCAAAGAAATCAGATTTGGATCGGGGAAAACCAAAGTTGTTGAATAATCGTCCCGTTCCGATTATCGTTGTCCGAGGTAAGTTTATAAGCAAACAGATGTTGTTAAATTTCAATATATATGATCTATAAATAATTTTAATGATTATTAGTAAGTTATGAATCGGCATTGAGCAATGAAAAATGTGAATGTGGTATGATTTGTGTGTTATATGATCTTATAATTCGGTTTTATAATGGTACATTTTTGAGTTGGCATTGATATGTGATTTCGATATGTGATTATGTGTAAGACCATGTCTGGGACGTTGGCGTTGATATGTGATTACGTGTAAGACCACGTCTGGGACATTGACATCGATATGTGATTACATGTAAGACCACGTCTGGGACGTTGGCATCGATACGTGATTACGTGTAAGACCCTGTCTGGGACAGTGGCATCGATATGTGATTACATGTAAGACCACGTTTGGGACGTTGGCATTGTATGATATGTGTGATTATCCGAGTATCCTATTCAATTTCAAACGGTTCAATGGGCAATGATAAGTTATGATCGAATGTGTAATCGAGCTAAAAGGTTCAGGTATATGCTTGTTAAATGCTTATATGAAAACAAGATAAGTTTTGGTATTTGAAGTGATGATATGAATTATACATGTAACACCCTAAACCCGGCCCAGATGTTATGACCGAATCCGACGTGTCACATTGAAGTTTTAAAAACCCATGACTCGTATTAGTGTTTTAAAGGATCGTCTTTTGCAAAGTTAACAAAGTGAATGGAAGTCATGCACCGTAGGTATCCCAAAGCAGGAGGTGAGCCATGAAGGTCGCTAAGTACCGTGCTCTCGATTGGATCCAATCCTAGACATGCCCACAACCATTGCCACACTTTGATAAACGAGTTGCAATTCATTTAAGTAGATATCTTTGATAAACCGGTTAATCGTGTCATTGCGTTATTTTGAAAACGAGTATCATTTTGTAAATGCGCCCTAAGTCTAGCCCATTTGAATTATTATCAGAAATATTTAGAGTTATTAAAAATAAAAGAATCCCAGAAAAATAGTTAAAATGGCCTTATTACAACCCAAAAATAAATAGTATTTAAGATAAACTAAAGGAAACTGGTTACTTATTGTAAAGTCCAAGAGCGATCACTATGGCCACGCTGAATCCCCTCCGGCTTCAAGTCCCTACATCACGGCTCACCTGCAAGGATAAGGAAGGGGGTGAGTTTGGAAACTCAGTGTGCAACAAGCCCCTTTTAGAGCCCAACCAATATCAGCATACTCTGCCTAAGCCCAAGTTTAGTTCAATATATACTGGGCCGAAACCTTTACTGTAATTGGTATGGCCCATAGGCCCATTTCAATATCACATGCAATATTAATGGATGTAGGCAAGCCCGTTTGGGGAGACTACTCAACCCACCAACTGCTATTCTCCACCCGTACCAACCAAGCTCTCCATGTGGGGAATAACTCAACCCACCCAACCAAACTCTCCACTGGTAGCATAGCTGCTTTATCATATAACTGGAGGCCTAGCCTCTTTTAATAACTAGGGCAAAGCCCTTTTCGGTAAACCGGGGCAAAGCCCTTTTAGCACTTCCTCCGTTCATATAAAACCCAACCCATGCATATGTGAATATATCATGGCATATCATGTGCATATCATGGCATATCATGTACAAAAGCAGTATCACATGCATCTTAATTATAACATAACCCTAGGGGTATAATGGTCATTTTCACCTAGGGGCAAAAAGGTCATTTTCACATTATAAGGGTAATTTCATTTCTCTATCAATTATTAGGGTTTTCCATGCTCATTATCAATTATCAACAATTTCAAGTGTTAAATCAGCGATTCTAGCCCATTCTAGCAAAACCGAGTCATTAGGCCAAAAACCTCTAATGGGCCCTGCATGGCCGATCTAGTCATCTAGGCCCATTTAGCCTATATTCCATAACGGTATTAACTGTCACAATGTGCGATTTATCTGGATTCCATTTTCTACCAAACTTACCCAAATGGGCCTAAAAGCCCATTGGGCCCGATTTCAGCCCCTCGAGGCCCAACTTACCGTGATGCAAAAAATCGTGCCCTTACCTGTTCCAACGATCTCGATCATCGAACTTAGCGTATCTAGCTAACCTATGAGCTTTCGCATGTTCACGAGTCCTCGAAATGCCAGAATTTTTGGCATTTCGGCTTTTCAGCATATATCGAGTTAAGCTACAAAAGAGGGTTCGTTACACACCTATTTTGTGACGTTCACCAACGAAGTCTCCCACGGAAACCTACAATTATTCACCACCATTCTTAGTCTACAGTTCATGCTAATCAACCCAAATCTTACCTTACCAAAATCGGCCAAAGAACCCCTAATGGCCATAGTTCACTTACCTTTACAGGGTCTGACGATATGATTCAAGCTTATCCAACACTGACACTCCAAGCCTTGTTGCTCCTCCAAAGTTATCTATTCCACTATACAAACCGTAAAAATCAAATGAAGAAGCTCAATAAGGCCTATATTTCAATTCGACAACCTCCCTAAACTATAGGGGGTTTCGGCTTTTGTCAACAGTTATACTACTGAATCGATTGGAGTATGAATACTTACCACAGTCTTTCTTTTTTGTACCGTTTAAAACTTAGCAGATGAAGGAATTGGCCACCAAAAAGTGAAGAGAAAAAGAAGGTTGTTGGTCAACAAGAAATCGGCACAACCAAGCTTCATAGGTTTCGGCTTTTGTGGCTTTTCGGCAAAAGTGATGATGAGAAAGAAAGTAGTAGATGGGAAGAAAGAAATAGTAGACTAGTTTTGGAGAAGAAAAGAAAGAAAGATGAATGGAAAGGGTGATAGTTCCGGTTAGAGAAGATAAAGGAAGAAAAGAATGGCTCTATGGTGTTCCAACAGAGGAAAATCGGCACAACTATAGCCTAATGCCGAAATACTACCCTCAAAATCCCCAAGCCGATTTCTCCTCCCTAATCCCCTCTATTCGGCCAACTCTAATCCCTCCTTCAAATCCCTAAAATCTCTCCCCTTATCACTCCTTAATTCAAGCATTCAACTGATTCAAACTCTCTCCAACAGAGTTCCATTCGGCTTAAACTTCTACATGCTCAAGGCATAAAAATAACATCACATTTGCCATCATAGTGAATCGAACCCTGGCTTTCCCCCAACCACTTACACGCCACCTTTTTAGCTCCTTAGTGGCGTCACTTAGCTACATTGCCAGGGGCTCTTTTGTGCTACATTTTACCCACACCTTTTAATAAGGCCACCTATCCAAAGCCCCTAACTCCTTAAGTCCAAAATTCAAAAATTCTATCGGGTTTTGGCCATCACATGGGCCTTCCATAAGCCCAATTACATACTCCAACTATGAATTTCACAACCAAATACCAAATTTTAAAAACTTTACCAAAAACTCGAGAATCACGAAAAACCCGAAAATCAGGATGTTACAACTCTACCCTCCTTAAAGAAATTTCGGCCTCGAAATTTTACCTGATCCAAACAGTTGAGGGTACTGTTGACGCATCGCCTCCTCTAACTCCCAAGTAGCTTCTTCTTTGCCATGATTTCTCCAAAGTGCCTTCACCAATGAGACTGACTTCCTTCTTAGCACCTTGACGTCGTGATCAAGTATCTGCACAGGTTCTTCTTCGAAGGTCAAATCCGACTGTACTTCAATTTCTGCAACTGGCACGATATGAGTAGGGTCAGAACGATATCGCCTTAGCATGGATACATGAAAGACGTCGTGAATACGATCCAGCTCCGGAGGTAACTCGAGCTGATAAGTCACTGGCCCTATCCGCTTAAGGATCCGATAAGGCCCAATGAACCGTGGACTCAACTTGCCCTTCTTACCAAACCTCAATATCTTCTTCCAAGGTGAGACCTTCAAAAATACCATGTCCCCTACAGCATATTCAATATCCTTACACTTCAGATCAGCATAAGACTTTTGTCGATCCACTGCCTCCCTTAACCGATTCTTGATCACCTTGACCTTGTCTTCCGTATCTGCTACCAACTCTGGACCAAATACTTGCCTTTCCCCCAACTCTGCCCAACAAGTAGGCGAACAACACCTTCGCCCATACAGTGCCTCATAAGGAGCCATCTGAATACTTGCTTGGTAAGCTGTTGTTATCTGTGAACTCCGCCAATGGCAAGTAATCTTCCCAATCGCCCTAAATTTAATAACACAACCTCTCAGCATGTCTTCTAGAATCTGAATGACCCTCTCCGACTGCCTATCCGACTGAGGGTGAAAAGCCGTACTAAAGTCCAATCGCGTTCCCAACGCCTCATGCAACTTCTGCCAAAACTGAGATGTAAACCTTGGGTCTCGATCAGAAATTATTGATACTGGCACTCCATGCAACCGCACTATCTCTTCCACATACAACTTGGCTAACTTCTAAAGTGAGTAATCGGTTCGGACAGGTATGAAATGGGCAGATTTCTTCAGCCTATCCACAATTACCCAAACTGAATCCTTCTTGGAAGGTGTCAATGGCAAACCACTTACAAATCCATAGTTACCTTTTCCCACTTCCAAAATGGTATCTTTACTGGCTGTAACAATCCTGAAGGCAGTTGATGCTCGGCCTTTACTTGTTGACACGTCAAACATTTCCCCACAAATTCGGTCACTTCTCGCTTAAGCCCAGGCCACCAATACAGCTCTCGCAAGTCTCGATACAACTTACTCCCTCCTGGATGCATAGCAGAAGGTCCACTATGTGCCTCCTTTAAAATCATCAATCTCAAGTCAGAGTCCTTCGGCACACATATTCTTCCTCGAGAACAAAGAACCCTATCATTATTTATCCAAAGTCTGGATTCTCCCCTTCTCAGCTTGCTGAAATTGAGAAACCAATGAATCATCCACCAACTGCTGCTTCTTAATCTGCTCCACCTAAGTCGGTCTCACTTGTAACTATGCCAATAAGCTTCCATCGTCATACAAGCTTAAACGAGTAAACATTGCCTTCAATTCCGCCACAGTTTGATGACTCAACGCATCAGCCACGACATTTGTCTTACCTGGATGGTACTCAATCGAACAGTCATAGTCCTTTAACAACTCTATCCACCTTCGCTGTCTAATATTCAGCTCCTTTTGAGTCAACAAGTACTTAAGACTCTTGTGATCATTATAGATAATGCATCTCTCCCCATACAAGTAGTGCCTCCATATCTTAAGCCCAAAAATCACTGTTGCCAACTCCAAGTCATGAGTAGGATAGTTTACCTCATAAGGCTTAAGTTGTCGTGAAGCATAAGCGACCACTTTACCCTCTTGCATCAACATGTAGCCCAAACCTACGTGTGATGCGTCACTATATACCGTGAAATCTTTACCAGACTCTGGCTGAATCAACACTGGTGCTTCTGTCAGAACCTTCTTTAACTTTTCAAAAGCCTCTTGCTGCTTATTTTTCCAAACAAATGGTGCTCCCTTCCTTATAAGTTTCGTTAATGGTGCTGCCAACACAGAAAATCCTTCCACAAATCTTCTATAATAGCCATCCAACCTCAGAAAACTTCGGATTTCTGTTACTGACCTCGGTGGCTTCCACTCCAGAATCGCCTCAATTTTCCGAGGGTCAACCTTGATCCCCTCAGCAGACACAACATGCCCCAAGAAAGTTACTTCATTCAGCCAAAACTCACACTTACTAAACTTTGCGTAAAGTTACTTTTCCCTTAGTACTTGCAGCACAATACGAAGATGCTTATCATGTTTTTCTTTCATTTCCGAGTACACTAAGATATCATCGATAAAAACGACTACGAACTGATCCAAGTACGGCTAAAATACCCGATTTATCAAATCCATGAATGCTGCCGGTGCATTAGTTAAACCAAAGGGCATAACCAGAAAATTGTAATGACCATATCGAGTTTTGAATGTCGTCTTATGAATATCCACTTCTTTGACTCTCAACTGATGATATCCTGATCGAAGGTCGATCTTAGAAAATATCGAGGCTTCTCTTTGTTGGTCGAACAGATCGTCAATTCTTGGCAAAGGATACTTGTTCTTGATCATCATCTTGTTCAGCTACCGATAGTCAATACACATCCGCATGGTCCCATCTTTCTTCTTTACGAATGACACTGGTGTGCCCCACGGAGAAACACTTGGTCTTATGAACCCTCTATCCAACAGTTCCTGAATCTGAGCTTTCAGTTCCACTAACTCCTTTGGTGCCATCCGATAAGGCGCAATGGACACTACAGCTGTTCCAGGTAACAAGTCGATTCCGAACTCGACTTCTCTGTTCGGAGGTAGTCCAGGAAGTTCCTCCGAAAAAACATCTTGAAATTCTTTGATGGTCCTAACCGACTCCACAGTTATCCCTTCAGGTTCAGCTTGACTCACAAATGTTAAGAACGCCTCACAACCTTTCCGAATCAACTTCTTAGCCCTTAAAGCCGAGACAACATTGGACAAATAGTTCCTTCGCTCCCCTATGACCATTATCTCCTCATCTTTGGCAGTTCTTAGCACCATTCTCTTAGCAGCACAATCCAACGTCACCCTATGCTTAGTTAGCCAGTCCATTCCCAAAATAAGATCAAAATCCCCAAATGGCAGCTCCATCAAATCTCCTACAAATATCTTATCTTGTGTCTCTAAAGGAACCTCCCTAAAGAGTTTATCTACCTTAACCGAGTGTCTTAAAGGGCTTATCATCGATACCCCACTCACAGTCTCCTCAGGAAGCAAACCCAATGCCCCAGATACATCACAAGCAACATACGAGTGAGTGGAACCCACATCAATCAAAGCAGTGTAAGGCGTGCTATGAATTAAAAACGTACCGGTTATAACATCAGGAGCGTCACCCTCCTCACGACACCGTACAGTATAAACCAACGCCATTGTCGAGCTTCAAAGATGTCCAAGACTTCGCCAAGTGCCCCACGTCCACGTCCATTACCATTGCCACCCCCACCTTGCCCACGGCCTCTCTGTGGTGGTGGTCCTCCTCGCGGCTATTGGACACCTCTTTGTTCCACAGCTTGATCCTGAGCTACTCTCCGAGGACACTCTCTGAACTTATGTTCCTTTGACCCACATCGAAAGCATGCCCCAGTTCATTTCCAGCACTCCCCCATATGTACTCTACCATAGTCTCTGCAAGCCTGCGGTCTAAAGGTATTCATCGGAACTGCTCGAATCGGTTCCTCTATTCTAGCTCTTTTAGCATTCCTATTTGCAACACCCAAGGGTCCAGAATCCCTCCTAAATCTGGGTCGATCCCTCTCACGATTCTTCCGTTCAGTTCGTTTTACTTCCTCGGCTATCTTAGCCTTCTCTACTAACGCAGCGAAATCACGCTCCCTCTGTGGAGCTATCAGTACCCTAAGTTCATCATGGAGGCCATCCTCAAATCGAACACTGCGCTCATATTCAACAAGAACTATCCCGCTTAGCATATCGACTCACCTCAAGAATTCTGCCTCATACTCCGTAACAGTCTTATTACCCTAAACCAGATTCAAAAATTCCTTTCGACGGGCATCCACATAACTAGCTTCAACATACCTCCCCTTAAAAGCAATCTTGAACAATTCCCAAGTTACTCGTTCGATCGGGGTATTCTCCCTTACGGTGATCCACCACCGGTATGCCTTATCTCGTAGTAATGACATAGCCCCCTTCAGCTTTTGCTCCACAAAGCAATCCAAGTCATCCATAATCCGCTCTATTGCCTCTAGCCAATATTCAGCCACATTTGGGGCTACTCTAGATAAGCCCCTAAAAACCTCTGCCCCGTTAGCCCGGAGTCGCTCAGAGATGGATCCCCTATTTACTGTCCCGGTGCTAGCTCCAGCAACCTTTTCTAAAACCCTTAACATTGCTTGGGACAAAGCATCGTCCCCCAGAGCCCGATCATATGACCCAGTCTCAGTTGCTTGTGGCACGAATGCCTCCTCAGCTGGCCTATGCCCTGAGGATGAAGATTCAACTTGCACCCTTCCGTAACCACGTCCGCAGCCTCGTCCACGAGTTCCTCTTGTACTCATATCGAATTATCTGATTACGAATTTTATGACATTAGTTTAATATTTCAATTGTTTATTACGAGATGTCTTATGGATATATAGCAGTTCAAGGATTGTTTTCATAACGTCGTAGCCTAGCTACGCCTCATTCCTACTGCTTTTACTGCTCTACCCCATCTAAAGTATCATAGAAGGGCTCGGTTCTATCATATCAATATCACATAATGTAAAGGAAAGTATACTTACAGACTTGGTGCTGGGGATTCAGTGTGCCACTTCTTTCTCCAAACCATTTAAAACAAAAATATGTATTTGATCACAGAAAATAGTAATTCTTAAAATTTGATTTAAAACAACTTTGTTTCGAAACTCTTAATTTCAGACCCGTTTAAAAACCCACAGCCGAGTTGTTGCAACCGGGCTCTGATACCACTAAATATAACACCCCAAACCCGACCCAGACGTTATGATCGAATCCGAAGTGTCACATTGAAGTTTTAAAAACCTATGACTCGTATTAGTGTTTTAAAGGATCGTCTTTTGCAAAGTTAACAAAGTGAATGAAAGCTGTGCACCAGGTAGGTATCCGAAACAGAGGAGGTGAGCCATGAAGGCTGCTTAAGTACTAGGCTCTCGATTGGATCTAATCCTAGACATGCCCACAACCATTGCCACACATTGATAAACGAGTTGAAATTTATTTGAGTAGATATCTTTGATAAACCAGATAATCGTGTCGTTGCATTATTTTGAAAACGAGTATCATTTTGTAAATGCGCCCTAAGTCTAGCCCATTTGAATTATTATCAGAAATATTTATAGTTATTAAAAATAAAATAATCCCAGAAAAATAGTTAAAATGGCCTTATTACAACCCAAAAATAAATAGTATTTAAGATAAACTAAAGGAAACCAGTTACTTATTGTAAAGTCCAAGAGCGATCACCGTGGCCACGCTGAATCCCCTCCGGCTCCAAGTCCCTACATAAGGGCTCACCTGCAAGGATAAGGAAGGGGGTGAGTTTGGAAACTCAGTGTGCAACAAGTCCCTTTTAGAGCCCAACCAATATCAGCATACTGGGCCTAAGCCCAAGTTCAGTTTCAATATATATTGGGCTGAAGCGTTTACTGTAATCAGTATGGCCCATAGGCCCATTTCAATATCACATGCAATATTAATGGATGTATGCAAGCCCGTTTAGGGAGACTACTCAACCCACCAACCGCTACTCTCCACCCGTACCAACCAAGCTCTCCATGTGGGGAATAACTCAACCCACCCAACCAAACTCTCCACTGGCAGCATAGCTGCTTTATCATATAACTGGAGGCCTAGACTCTTTTAATAACTCGGGCAAAGCCCTTTTCGATAAACCGGGGCAAAGCCCTTTTAGCACTTCCTTCGTTCATATAAAACCCAACCCATTCATATTTGAATATATCATGGCATATCATGTGCATATCATGGCATATCATGTACAAAAGCAATATCACATGCATCTTAATTATAACATAACCCTAGGGGTATAATGGTTATTTTCACCTAGGGGCAAAAGGTCATTTTCACATTATAAGGGTAATTTCATTTCTCTATCAATTATTAGGGTTTTCCATGCTCTTTATCAATTATCAACAATTTCAAGTGTTAAATCAACGATTCTAGCCCATTCTAGCAAAACCGAGTCATTGGGCCAAAAACCCCTAATTGGCCCTGCATGGCCGATCTAGTCATCTAGGCCCATTAGCCTATATTCTATAATGGTATTAACTATCTTAATGTATGATTTATCTGGATTCTATTTTCTACCAAACTTACCCAAATGGGCCCGAAAGTCCATTGGGCCCGATTTTAGCCCCTCGAGGCCCAACTTACCGTAATGCAGCAAATCGTGCCCTTACCTATTCCAACGATCCTGATCATCCAAGTTAGAGTATCTAGATAACCTATGAGCTTTCGCATGTTCACGAGTCCTCGAAATGCTGAAATTTTCAGCATTTCAGTTTTTCGGCTTATATCGAGTTAAGCTACGAAAGAGGGTTCGTTACACACCTGTTTTGTGACGTTCACCAAAGAAGTCTCCCACGGCAACCTACTATTATTCACCACCATTCTTAGTCTACAGTTCATGCTAATCAACCCAAATCTTACCTTACCAAAATCGGCCAAAGAACCCCTAATGGCCATAGTTCACTTACCTTCACAGGGTCTGACGATATGATTCAAGCTTATCCAACACTGACACTCCAAGCCTTGCTTCTCCTCCAAAGTTATCTATTCCACTATACAAACCATAAAAATCAAATGAAGAAGCCAAATAAGGCCTATATCTCAATTCGACAACCTCCCTAAACTATAGGGGGTTTCGGCTTTTGTCAACAGTTATACTACTGAATCGATTGGAGTATGAATACTTAGCATAGTCTTTCTTTTTTGTACCACTTAAAACTTAGCAGATGAAGGAATTGGCCACCAAAAAGTGAAGATAAAAAGAAGGTTGCTGGTCAACAAGAAATCGACACAACCAAGGTTCACAGGTTTTGACTTTTGTGGCTTTTCAGCAAAAGTGATGATGAGAAAGAGAGTAGTAGATGGGAAGAAAGGAATAGTAGACTGGTTTTGGAGAAGAAAAGAAAGAAAAATGAATGGAAAGGGTGATAGTTCCGGTTAGAGAAGAAAAAGGAAGAAAAAAATGGCTCTATAGTGTTCCAACAGAGGAAAATCGGCACAACTATAGCCTAATGCTGAAATACTACCCTCAAAATCCCCAAGCCGATTTCTCCTCCCTAATCCTCTCTATTCGGCCAACTCTAATCCCTCCTTCAAATCCTAAAATCTCTCCCCTTATCACTCCTTAATTCAAGCATTCAACTGATTCAAACTCTCTCCAACAGAGTTTCATTCGGCTTAAACTTCTGCATGCTCAAGGCATAAAAATAACATCACATTTTCCATCATAGTGAATCGAACCCTGGCTTTCCCCCAACCACTTACATGCCACCTTTTTAGCTCCTTAGTGGCGTCACTTAGCCACATTGCGAGGGGCTCTTTTGTGCTACATTTTACCCACACCTTTTAATAAGGCCACCTATCCAAAGCCCCTAACTCCTTAAGTCCAAAATTCAAAAATTTTACCTGGTTTTGGCCATCACATGGGCCTTCCATAAGCCCAATTACATACTCCAACTATGAATTTTACAACCAAATACCAATTTTTAAAAACTTTACCAAAATCTCGAGAATCACGAAAAACCCGAAAATCAGGATGTTACAATACGTGTTAAAATGTTGGTTATATGTATATTGAATGCAAATTTATATTCGGCCAAATGATATATGTATGTGTTATTAAAGTGTGAATCATGAATATGCATAAATGAATGTATATATATATATATTCGGCTATATGATGATATTGTGACCTTGGAAGTAAATGATAACTTTGTTAATTTCATATGTGTATTTTGGCCAAGTTAAAGTTGATACATAGATGTATTTGTTGTACATGAATTTGCAAGTTCGAATTAAATGTGATGATGGTAGCATGAATTGATTTAGTCAAGTTGAGCTATTAATGTTAATGAATGTTTTATTTGCTTATGACTTGCTAAGCTGTGAAAGCTTACTATGTGTGTTTGCTCTATGTTTTATAGATTGTGGAAGCTAGTTACGGGCTCGGGGATCGTCAGAGAAGTTTATCACACTATCGACTGTTTCGGTACTTTTATAAGTTTGAACTTTAACTTATGGCATGTATAGGCTAGTTTATATATTTGATTTTGGGGTATGAAAATATGAGCCATCGAAAATGCCTTATTATTTTGTTAAGCTTGGATTTTATGCTTTTATCAAATGATGGTTATGTTTGGTTTTGGTGTTTCGGCTATCGCTTATATATATAAGTATACATATATGTGAATCTTGTTTGATATGCTTTGTTAAGGTTTTATTATGTGAATTGGTATTAAAGTAAATTCGGTTATGGCATATAGAGGAAGTGAAGTTGATACGATTTATTAATATTTGATGTTTAGTATGTTTGATTATGGATGAGTTTATTTTAGTAAAATGTTAAAGATATATGTGTTTGATGAATGTATTCGCTATGATATTAAATTTAGGTAGTGAATATAAGTTGTTTGAGATTTGGAAATAGATTAATTAGGAAAATAATGTTTATTCATAAATGGCTATGATTAATATTAAATTTTATGCATTTCGACCATGTTTATATTTATATGATTTATTGATATATTTGTTTTTGATTTGAGAGTTTGGTTAAATTATGTGTGTATATATATATATATATATATATAAACTTGTTGTGACATCCCTAATTTGACCCTAGTCGGAAAGTGGTTTCGGGACCACTAAACCGAGTCTTATAAGTAATTAAAAGTTATATTCTATGTTTATGATGTTAGTAAATGCATGTGTGAAAGTTTCATGCATTAATTTGATCATTTCTATGTGAATTTATTAAAATGGACTTGTATGAAACATTGTTGAAAGGTGATAGGCTAATCTTACAATGGTCTAATAGTACATGCATGCAAAAGAGTGGTTTTGCATGTCAATTTGCCCAAAAAAAGGGAAGAGTGGCCGGCCATGACAAGAATATGGGCAAGGGAACATGTTTCCAACATGTTTAGTTAGTGGATCATGTAGAAAAAATAATGAAATGAAAAAAAAAATAAGCATGGATGCCCCCCCTTGTTGCCGTGAGTAGAGGAAAAAGAAAGGAGAAAAATTTGTTCATCCATTCTCAAATCTTGGCCAAAAATACTAAG
Source organism: Gossypium arboreum (assembly GCF_025698485.1). Classification (NCBI taxonomy): domain Eukaryota; kingdom Viridiplantae; phylum Streptophyta; class Magnoliopsida; order Malvales; family Malvaceae; genus Gossypium; species Gossypium arboreum. Next base: position 14,487,787 of record NC_069081.1, read on the forward strand.
GGAAAAAGGAAGGATTTTTGCTTCATGCTTGGTTTAGAAGAGAACTAGAAGGAGATTTGGTCATACTTGTGTCAAGATTAAGGTATGTTTGAGGTTGTGTCATGAGATTCATGCATGTTTTAGTTGCTAACTTGATGTTCATGTTAGCCCATGGTTCAAATCCTTGTTATGCCATGGAAATGGTATTTGGCCAAGGTTGATATTGTGTTAAAGCCATTGCATGCTAAATGTGAAGCTTGTTGATGATGCATGTAATGATGGATTGACTACTCTTGAAATTTCTTTTAGCATTCTTGAGTAAGACATGGAGTTTTCTTTGTTTAACCATGACCAAAAATTGAAAGGGATGGTGTGGGATGTATTCGCCATGGCATGCTCATAAGTGCGATTTATGCTTGTTGCATGATAGGTAAAAATTTGTGTTTTGATATATGTGTATATGTGTTTGTACATGATGTTACAAATGGATGTGAAAATATATGCTAGATTGGGAAAATTTGATTAAATGTTCATGAGATGAAATTAGGTGATTAAAAGATGTTAGTTGACATTGTACATATATATATATATATATATTCGGCCATTAAAGTGAGTATGTAGGTAATGTTGAATCAAGTTTTTGGTGCATATTCGGTTAGGTGTATAATCGACCAAATGGGCGATTAGTAAGAATGGTTGCCGAATATACAAGCATACATATGCATGTGTAGTTGAATTATGAATGTTTAGCAAGATGGTTAAACTAGTGATTTATTGATTAAGCTCAAGGAGTTAAAGAAGGAGAATCAAGCAAGGGAAAGACGAAGGTCATCGAGTAGCCGACTTGGAACTATTTTACCCAACACGAGGTAAGTCATTAAGCATATATTTGGTGTTGATTTGAATGATCATAATATATATGCAAATGTGTTTAAATGAGTTGATGTGTAAATGGAAATGTATGTGTATGGAATGATGCCATTGTTGAATGTATAAAGGCAGCAAAATGCATAAGGTATTGGTCTCGGCACTAAGTGTGCGGGTATAAATGGACACGGTGACAAGATTGGCACTAAGTGTGCGGGTTTAAAATTGTACAGCACTAAGTGTGCGAGTTTGATTATATAGCACTAAGTGTGTGAGCTGAATGTATATAGCACTAAGTGTGCGGATTCACTATATGCTCTTGCATTACAATTGGCACTGAGTGTGCGACATTACCGAGTTAATCCCGGACAGCGGATCAGGTAAGTACCTTGAGCTCATGACGAATAGGCAATATGTTCATGCTCGGGGTTGAGCTTGGTAAGCTTTAAATCTATGTGATGATTGCAATTGTATGATTGTGGTGAAAATGAGTTGGTGTGTGAAAATGCCTCAAATATCTTATTGTATAGAATATGAAATGTGGATGTATGACTTGGTATGAGATTGAACCGAAAGGTCCGAGGAATTATAGTATAGTTTCGATATGGATGGAGTACCTAGCCTCGTTTATCGTTTCATGTTGTGATAATTTTATTAATGGTTGGTTGATGAATGCTTATGACTTACTGAGTTATAAACTCACTCGGTGTTTTCTTGTCACCCATTTTAGGTCTCTTGGACTCGTATCATTTATGCGTTTCGGAACCGTCGTTGAAGTCATCACACCGCTGGAAATCTTTTGGTATTATCTTCGTAGTTGAACTAGGAGAACGTTTGGCATGATTAGCTATTTTGTTTTGTTGAATTGTGGGTTGTAAACTTTAAGCCATGCGAAAATGGCCTATGTGGTCGGTTGAGTGTGATTCTAAAACCTATGGTCACGAGCCTTAGAAACCTTAATTTTGATAAGGTGGCCATAGTTGCATTACGTATGATGAAATAGTTGGCCATGGAAGAATTATGAAATAGTCATTGTTTGCTTTAGTAACAGATGCTGCCAGCAGCAGCGAGGTGAGATGGAAAAATCACTAAAAATAGTAGAAGTAGAATTAAATAGTGAATAAATTATGAAATTGAACCTTGATGAATCTATTTTCATATGGATGAAACGAAATGACCATATGAGGCGTATTTTAAGAGATATTCAAGATTTCGTGAGATGGGGCCAGAATGGTTTCTGGGTCCCCTGTCGCGACTTTGAAAATTTACTATAAATTATCTAGAAATAATTAGAAGTCATGCCTTATATGTGCAGATTCAATTTTGAGTCTAGTTTCATTAGAAACAAACGGCACCAGTATTAAATCCCTGTACAGAGAGATATTTAAGTTGTAACGTGCGAAGGTCAGTGTAGTCGACCCCTGTAACATGGGTGACTTTAACTAATAAACTGTACCAATTGGCCCAACCAAAAATTCTAGAAATAAATCCATGGATGGATATATGAGTCTAAATTCAGGGAAAATTTACGGAATCAGTTTCCAAGTTTTGAAACTCGAGATATGATTTTTAAGGCGACAGTGATGCAGTTTTCCAGCCTGTCCGGAAATGCCAAATTGGTCGGTACTTTAAGAGGATTTGTCTCGTTAACCCCTCGTGTCCGACACCGGCGATGGTCTCGGGTTCGGGGTGTTACACTTGTGAAGTGCTTGACATGAAATGCAAATTATGGTTGATGTATGGAATTTATTTTATGCAATGTTACATGCATGCGATATGGTTGAGTAAAATGAAAGTGGACATTGAATAAGCATATGTATTTAGCAAGTTTATATTTGACTAAGGCATTGGAAAATGACCAAATGAATAGTAATTTAAGTTATAAGGATTCATGATTGTTTTTATGCAAATTAGGTAAGCTGAATTTTGAGTTTAAGTTATTAATCAAATGGTTCCTACTAATATGTACCATGCGCATAATGTTATAAATTTTGAAATTATGTTTAAGATATTTGTGAAATTTATTAATGCAAGATTTGTTGTATGTTTAATAGTTACGAATTAACAATTGTTACTATATGTTTCAAAGCATGGTTGCACATTATATTTATATGACTATTTTTGAAGATGACAGGGTTCGAGTATGAAATGAGATGTTTGTTTAATGTTAATTTTTAGTATAATTTTACTATGTGTTTTATAAATTATTATGTATGCATTCGTATTGACCTAAGAGTTTATGTAATCGTTTGGAAGTTGTGTCTGGTCCGGTAATACCTCATAACCCCATTCCGGCAACGGATTTAGATTAGGGGTGTTACACTTCAACTTTCTCATTTTTACACTTCAATCCCCTAAATTTTGAATACTTAAACTTGAGCCAAAAACTTTTCACATATTTACGATCTAGTTCCTTCCTTAATACATCATGTCATGCTTCTTGATTTAACTCTCTTTTGATATATTGCAACTTTCATTTTCTTTGATCTTATACTTTATTTCACTAAGACTTTATCTCATATTATTTACGACCAAGGGGGTTTTGAGGATGTTACACAAAATCAACTATGGAAAGTACCTCAACCTTTAACAATTTTGCAAATTAATCCTCGGGCTAGCTAGATTAAGCTAATACAGGATCAAAAACATAAAAATCACTAAAAACAACGCTTGAATACATAAAAATTTCTTAACAAAACTTTAATATGACCCTAATATAATCCCATAGACTTTAAATAAATATTAAAATATTCATTCTCTCGTCGGAATCATGGTTTCGAAACCACAATTTTCAATACCACTGAAAACGGGCTGTTACATTGCTAAATATAAATGTTGGATCTGATGTCCTCAGTGTAATATTTTCGTCTAAGTACACTTGTAATTTTTTTCGAACAGATTGGTTAATAATATTATTCATAAATGAAATTAATATACTTATATTAGTTTTCTCAACTGATTTTTGCACATAAAGCAAAATAGAAGCAAATCTTGCTCATTGGTTATCTATTGTTTAACTGATATTAAATGATATTAAGTGGTCAGATAGAAGTACGAAAAGATAGCTTGTATCAGTAGACGAACCTAAACATGTCCTTACTCTAATAGGAAATGAGCAAACTGATTGAAAGACTAATATGTCGTTTATCAAGTCCAATTGAGAAGATGCCTTAGGCTTTGGAGCAGATGACTCCAAGAAGATAAATACATAGATGTAATTGACTAGAATGACAGTACATTGGACAGGACCCAAGCAGAATAGATCGTGAATCTGTTTATGGATTTATTCACTTGTGACGTTCATAGTGTGACATACCTAAATCTTAAGTGGATGGTGGACTATGTATGCGTGACTTTTACACTTTGATGTAAGTAAAAGTCTAAGTTTAAATAGATAAGGAATCTAAAATTGGTGCGTAAGGTGTACGACTTCTGTAGTATGTAGTGTCATTCACAATAGTGGAATTCATAGCCCAAAACATAGGTAAATGGTATCCTCTCATTGGCATTACATGGTTGATGAAAAGTAAACATGACCACGAGTCGTTCGTCTTTGTTATGGATGACTTGATCACTATTTGATAGTGATTGACTTTTCATAAAGAAAGATATAATGGTTACCATGATATAAAATAGGATCATATTGGGAGAATGAATATTATTCCAGAGAGATCAAGGATATCCTATGAGGGTAACACACTAATGACAAGGTCATTGGACGAACACTGAGTAGTCGCTTTCGTAATGGTATGTCACTGAGGAGAGATCAATCACAATATTATAGTAGAATGGTTTCGTAACTAAATGAGTTTATAATTAATAGGTGAAAAGCCAAAACTTAATTATAAATCATTAGAGCCTCAACTATATATGTCCAATTGGTCCCTCCACTAGCTTATTGAAACTAGAAATGAACTATGTGTTTTGAATAGAAATGAACAGAATGAATACAAAAAAAGAAATAAGAAACATTCAGGAATGGTTATGGTTTTCTTTGAAATGGAGAAATGGAATCATTTGGAAATGAATGTAGGTTTCCAAAAATGGAAATGGAAATGAAAATGAAAATGGAAATTTACAATCATACATGGATAATTTAAAAATGATCGGAATAATAAGTTTATGTTTTTGGACTGTTTTGAAACCCAAAATAAAAATAAACCATTCGGACATAGTGAACATGTTAAGTTGTGAAATATTGAACATATTTTCTCGAAATTTTACCAAGGCAAAGTCGTCAAAACTTTACTAGGGGTAAAATCATCAAAATTTTGTTGAAGGTAAAATAAGGTAAAAAAATGTTTTATATATAAATATTAAGTTTTATTTTTAGAAACAGAAAAAATGAATTAGGTTGGATCACATTACAGAGTACAATGTCAAAAAGGGCACAGGAAGTACTCTTAATTGGGCCTGATGTGAGATAGGCCCAAAAACCCTCATGTAACATGAAAAGGCGACAACCTTAGTAGGAATACTAGGGTGTGCCGTCCACCTCTCTCCTACTTTATGTAGGAAGTTGTTTTTCTATTTGAAATAAATTACTACAACTCAACAAGGGTTCTACTTTCTCCTCCTACAAATAGATGCCACCGGTAAAGTTATTTACAATTTTTTTGATAGATTGTTATTCTGCTGAAATATAGAGAGAATTAATTCTTAAATATTAATTATATCTTTCTAGAATAACAATTCTACTATCACATCCCAAAAATCGGGTTAGTAGAAATGGGCATTAGATTGTGGACTTGAGAGAAAATTTGGGTTTTGTGTCATAGGAGTTAAAATAGGATAAAATAAATAATTATTTAATAATAGTAAAAATAATAATGGTATTAATAATTGGGACATTAGTAAAAATTAATAGAGACTAATTTGGAACAGTGATTAAAGTAGAGGTTAAATGTGTAAATTAAGGCTAGTAGTTAAAAAGGGAGTTATTAGAATAAGGGAGAAATAAGAGAGGACTTAGAGGGTAAATAGCCTAATTTTTTAAAAAATTAGTGGGCTATAAAAGCCACTTGCCTTCCCAATTTCTCTCCATTCTTCTTCATTTTAAAAATTGGTTTCATTTAGATTGGAAAACTTTCTCTCAAAAAATTCTGCATCTTTAATATTTTTTTGCAGCCTAACACTCTTTATTCTTTCAGTTTTACAATAAAATCAGTCTTTCTTCTCCAATTTCTCACCTAAACTTAGCTCGTTTTTGCTCAATGGTATAAATTCATAGAGGTTTTCAAACTATAGGTAAATCTATTGTTTTCTTATGTATTAAATTTTTATTAGCTGTTTTAATTTGAATTTTTATAGATCTAAGTAAGAAAATTAAAGATCCATGGTTTTAAAGCTATCTTTTGCATAAAAATGGTGAATCGATAATAAAGAGCTAATATATGTTTTTAAAATCATTTTAGTATATTTTGATTAGATTAAAAGGTTTATAAATTTAGTTTATCAAAATCTTTAAGTAATTGCATGAATTAAATGGTTTTTTTAGAATGAGGATGAATAATGATTTTTTGAAAAAATATTAATTAAAGAAATTAAGCAAAGTTAACGATCTAGATCTATAATTAAACTTTAGTTAAGGGGTTAAGAGGTAGAAATTAAGGATTTGATTAAGTTAAAAAGAAGAAATTAAACAAAATAGATTGTACGAAATAAGTCGAATAAGTATGTGTGAATGGAAAGCCATTGTATGAACACAAAGATATAAGATAGATTGTTTTTGAATGATCAGTAATATGTATATTTTTGTGTGAAGCTAAAAACATTGGCAGAGCCTCAACAAATTGAGATAAAGGCAAGCATAAAGTTGTCTAGTTTAACGAGCCATGATAAACTACAAGTGAGTGCATTTGTATGTCATAATTTAACATAAATTACGAGATCTAAAGAGTCGAAACGAGGCTTGCGAACCCCCTTTATAGTATGTGAACCTCGACTTTTTCCTGTGCAAATCTTGCAATTTTGTTTGAATTGTTGAGTATCCATGTTGTGTAAATTTAAAAGGTATGTGTATATATATAATATATACATATAGTGGTTTTGGTTATTTATATATAATATATATGGGTTTTGGTGTTATATATAATATATGTACGTGCATGGGTGTTATATGAATAATATATTTGGGTCATGGTGTTATATGTATAATATACGTGGGTCTGTATATACATGGTACATATATATGCGTGGTTCTACTATACATAATATAAATGTGTGGATTTTATTATATATAATTTATATGCGGTTATAGATTTTGTGTTATCTAATATATATAAATGCATATGAGACTTTTAAAGTATTCTAAAATTTGATATGACAAAGGTCACTAAATAAATATTTATATATCTAATATACATATTCGTATATAGTTTTATAATTCTTATGAACGGAAAAATAAAAAAATAAAAATTATAATATAAATTTTTTAACATGCTAATTCTATTGATAGTGCACATTTATGTATGCACGAACCCCTAAGTGAATTATGAGTTTTATGATATTGTGAGTTTTGATTAGTACAAAATTATATTATTGTGAAATGCTAAGTGCGAGCTCAATAGTAGTACGAGCTGGAGATAACGTTGGCGAGATAAGGGAATGTCGAGCATAGCTCCATTCACCGTAGATAGTGTGGTGTGTTTAGAGAGTGTGAGCATAAGTGCTACACTTACATGGAGATAGTGTACGACTTTATAAGTCATGTGGTGTGTTTTGGAGATCTGTTTATCCAATGAGTATATAATTTGACTATGTTTCATATTTCACGAATTGCCAATATATCACTGTGTTGAGTATGTAATTTGTGTTATATGTGAATTGGTAAAGTATGTTTAAATCCTAACACGTTTGGTGTGTATATTTGTATTATATGCATGTGTACTCACTGAGCTTCTCCAAGCCCATGCTCCTTATTTTACCTTGCAGATAAATAGTTCGTGGGTTACCGAGGAGGATGGCAAATCAGTGATCCATCGCAAGGCATTTTTTTAGAGTATGTGTGTTGAGCTTTTAAACTCCGAAGTGAAGGCAATGCAGGTCGTTCCAAGGGTTTAGTACTAGAATTAGACTTAGACTTTTTAAATAATTTTTTTAACGGGTTGTAAACAAACATTACGGACTCTTTTTTTATTATAAATTTTTTAACGTTATAATTGCTTGCTTGATTGCTTATCTGGATGGTTTTATTACTTGATTAATGTGTTGATAGTTAAATGAACTAAAAAAATTTTGCAGCTAAGAGAGACCTCCGAGTATTAAGGTACGCCCTATAACTTTTGATTGTGTAAACTAAATGATTAATTTAGAAAAGCATGCACTTAGGTCTGTTTTCATATATGAAAAATTCTGCAAATACATGGTATGTACGATTGTTAGGGTGGTTTGTAAAGTTTTAAATGGGGAGTCACCTTAGTGGCTAGTGTAATGTTCGAACTTCGGGTTGGATCGTCCCGATGAAGTTTGGGGTGTCACATTTAGTGGTATTAGAGCCAGGTTTACAAAAACTCGGGTAGAGCCACAATGTAACTCCCCAAACCTGGCCTAGACGTTATGGTCGAATCTGGCGATGTCACATGAGAGTTTTTTTGGAAAACCCTTTTTCGCTATGTGAAAACCATTCCAGTTATTATCCTTAATTTAGTCTAGAGTCCTATTTCAAATCGCGGAAGCTTTCAAAACCAATTTAATTTACGAAAAACCTTAGTTATTTCGAGAAAACCTTTTTCTAGCGTTGCAGTTCTAAAATCCGAATTCACAGTTCAAATCCCAAATCAAAAACGAAAGTCAAAGTCCAAGATTACATCCAAAACTCCAAATAATTATGAAGGAACGAAATAAAATGTTTAAACTATAAAACCCCAAAATGGTAAACTGGGGTCACCATCGAGTCCTCCGCTGCACCAATCCAGCTACTGTTGGAGATTACCTAAACAGATAAAACAAAAAAGGGTGAGTTTCGCAACTCAGTGTGTATATCCCCACCGTTCAACATGCATATAGACAAATATCAGAAAATAGTTATACTTCGGGCCTGAGCCTTTTACAGAATCAGTGTGAGCTTTAGCTCACTCAGAAACAGAATCAGATGCATATATAAAGTTGGGCTTAGCCCACGAAATCAGATATAGCATGCAACAGATCAGATATACAGAAAAATATGACCACCAACCCTGCACACCAACTCTGTCCAACCCAATACACCATGTAGGGATAAAATTGACCCACCCATCCCTGCACACTAGAAATAGGGATAATATCGACCCATCCAACCCTACACACCATAAGGTACCTCAATGCAGCACACGTCATAAATATGCAGCTTAGCTGCCAGACAACAGGCTTATGAAGCCTTTCAGATACTTCCTTCACTTCATCAAACCCACCCCCAATGCAATGCAGCATACAAACATGGCATGCTAATAAACAGACTAACAGACATATACCCATATACAGAACAGAACAGATATACATGCTAAGATATACATGCTAACTAGCCCATACGTTAATCATACATCACATAACCAGATCAGATCTATAGGAATTAGAGGTCTAAGTAATGCTTACCGACCCTATTACTGGTCACAGTCAACTTGGGTGACCCGTGCAACCTTACAGAATATTTCAGAAAAATGGGCTCACATGCCCATGTGACATGCCCGTGTGGGCCTACACCCCCGTGTGGCCCACACGACCCAAATCAGCCTTGGCCAGGTGGATCACACAACCTGTCCCAAATTCCCACACGCCCATGTGGCCCACAATGCCCAATTGGTTAAGCCCGTGTCTATCACACGGCCTCGTCAGTCATCACACAGTCATGTTGTATGCCCGTGTCGCATGCGCACGACCTGATTCATTGACCATACGGCTGTGTATCGCCACACGCCTACCACACGGGCAGTCCACACACCCGTGTGGCATCGATAGTTTGCTTTTCGACTTTCACCGAATCTCGTTTTCTGTGTAATCAGATTACACACCTGGTATCGCTTCAAAGCTAACGCAACCACGAACACTCTAGCACCTAATATCGAATAACAAGTCCCTTTGTTAGTCACTTAAACCAAGTTTCTAAGAACAAGCAAATCCTGAAAGTTAACGATGTCCATATCTCTAATGATCAACGACAGTTCCTTACTATCTAAAGTGTCATTTTAGAAATCCACAGCGCCTAGATTGTCTCCTAAATAGAAAAAAGTCTCTTAACCACTCAACAAACATAAACACAAGAGAAAAAACACCCCAACACTTACCGAATTCACGCCAAATGCAGAGATAAGTAACGACGATAAAAAAGGACCAAAAACTAATATTAAAATAGAGCAAAAATCAGTAGCAACAGGGGATTTTCGGTTGGAAAGAAAAATAAAATAGAGAAAATATGGAGAGGGGAAATTTGCAGGGAAAATTTGGTAGGGAGAGAGAGGAATGATTTGGGTTACTCCTAAAGCCCTTGTTTTGCTCCCACTAAACCTCAGCTGCTGCAAACACTCAGTATCCCAAGCCAACTCAAACACTCCCACGGCATTAGTAGCAAAAATAATGCCTTCATTTAGACTCGAACCCAAGACCTCCATCACATCCACTCCCCTTATTTACCAGACCAGCAGGCCCATTCTTGTAAGCTTTTCCAACCCATACTTATAATCCCTATAACCCAAGACAAGGCTTCATACATATAAAAACCAAAATTTTTCCCAAGCTAAGGTTTGAACTCAGGACCTCACACACACACTTAGAACACTTAACCACTGAAGCAGATACACAATTGTGTCAATAATCACAAAAGCCGAAACATAAAATTTGGGGCGTTACACACAATTTTCAACAAATTAGCATTTTTGAAAATATAAATACGTTGATTTTAAAAATTAATAAAAATGGAAATGTTTAAATCTTTTTGACAAAAATAACATTGTATGAAAAGTAGTTGTAAATGGGGTAAAAATGAGAACAAGTTGCTTTCTTTGAAAGTGTTTTCTTGAAAAACTGCCTTAGATCACTTACCACTTCTCACTTTCCCGTTTTATATAAATTTATCTAAATAGTAGATAGAATGCCTCCTATATGTGGGTGTTCAATTGCTAATGCACCGGTGGAACCACCCCTAAGGCAAACTATAGTTAGAACTAGTTTCGAGCCCTTAGTTCAAGCGATGATTGGGGCGTTTCAAAGGATAGTTGGTGAAAACCCTGAACCACCTGCCAAAGGGTTGCCATTCGAACAAGTCCAAGCTTTGGGTGGTAAAGAATTTCAAGAAGCTAAATGAGTTAATCCAATCATTGCTGAATATTGGTTGGAGAGTGTTGAAAGGATCCTTAAGCAGATGAGATGCTCGGATGATGAGAAGGTGGGTTGCACCATATCCTTACTAAACGATGAAGCTCATCACTGGTGGAATACTGTAAATAGAGGGACCGCTGTTGATCACCTGACTTGGGAGCTTTTTTGGAGTCTTTTAGAGAAAAGTACTTGGGAGAGCAATACTTGGATGTTAGAAAGAGGGAGTTTTTGGATTTAGTCTAGGAAAGTATGTTTATGGTTGAGTACGTGTCTAAGTTTGCACGGCTCAGCCAATATGCTCCAGAGATGGTATGCTTTAAGAAGGAGAGGTGTAAGAGGTTTCGATTTGGGCTAAATTGAGGCATTCGGGTATATCTAGTAGCACAGAGCACTGAGTCCTTTAATGATTTGGTGGAGAAGGTTAAGGTAGTAGAGGAGACGTTAACCGAGCCACCGAGACTGGTAGTATTTGAGTACGAGAAAAGGGGCTCCGATCAATCAGGATCGTCTGAAAGGCCAAGGTTGAAAAGCTATTGAGTAAAGGTTGCGAATCTTATGTAGCCTATGTACTCAATTTGCGAAGTAAGGATCTGAGGGTTTAAGATATCTGCACTGTGAGAGATTTTCCTAATGTGTTTCTCGAGGAGCTACCCATTTTGTCATCAGATCGGGAAGTTGAGTTCGATATTAAGGTTTATCCTGGCATCGCACTGGTGTCTGTTGCACCTTATCACATGGCACCAAAAGAACTCAAAGAGCTGAAAACCCAGTTACAAAAGTTGTTGGATCGAGGGTTTATTTGATCGAGCATATCGCCTTGGAGTGCACCAGTGTTGTTTGTAAAGAATAAATATGGTCCCTTAAGACTGTGTATCGATTATCGATAATTGAACAAGTTAACCATCAAGAACAAGTATCCGTTGTCTTGGATTGATAACCTATTTGATTAGTTCAGGGGAGCGACAATGTTTTGAGGACCGATTTGAGGTCGAGCATTATTAGCTCAAGGTGAAAGAGGCTGATATCCTAAAGACTATGTTTAGGACTCAGTATGGGCATTACAAGTTTCTTGTTATGTCGTTTGTGTTGACGAATACACCTGTAGCAATTATGGCCCTAATAAATCAAATTTTTCACTCATATTTGGATCAATTCATAGTTGTCTTTATAGATGACATTCTCATGTATTCTTGAATCGAGGATGATCAAGATGCAAATCTACTAATTATTCTTCAGGTTCTACATGAGAAGTAGCTATATGTGAAGTTGAGCAAGTGCGAGTTCTGGCTTCGAGAGGTGATGTTTTTCAATCATATGGTATCTTCTGAGGGGATTCGTGTTGACCCAAAGAAGGTCGAGGCTATTCTAGAATGGAAGCAGTCGAGGAATGTTACTGAGGTCTGAAGTTTTCTAGGATTAGTTGGTTAGTTCCGTAGATTTGTTAAGGGGTTATCCACCATAGTTGCACTCTTAATGAAGCTACTTCAGAAGAATGTTTCATTTGAGTGGATTGGGGAGACACAGAAGTGCTTTTAGAAGCTTAAGACAATTTTGATTAAGGCGCTAGTGTTGATTCAACCAAAGTCTGGGAAAAAGTATGTGGTTTACAGAGATGCGTCATATATGAGACTTAGGTGTGTTTTGATGCTGGATAGGAAGAAGGTAGTGTATTCTCCGAAACTGTTGAGGCCACATAAGCGTAATTACTCGACCCATGATTTGGAGATAACTGTTGTGGTCTTTGTGCTCAAAATTTGGCGTCACTATCTATATGGTGAGAGATGTGTTATCTACACCGATCACAAGAGTCGTAAGTATCTCTTATCCCAAAAGGAGTTAAACTTGAGATAGAGGTGTTGGATTAAGCTACTGAAAGATTATGACTACGTGATTGAGTATCATCTCGGCAAAGCAAATGTGGTTGCTGATGCTTTGATTTGGAAGTTGATGGTTGAGTTACGAGCCATGTTTGCACGGTTGAGTTTAACCACTAATGGTGGTTTGTTGGCTGAACTTCAGGTGATGATTTTTTGGCAACTCCATCACATTTTCATACCAAAGAACTACATCAATATCACCACATAAACTTAATCAACTACCTTCAAAAGCTCCAACTTTAACTTACAATATTGCCAATATGCACACACACTTTTATACATCATACCTCAATATTCAATTTCCAAAATAACATATATACAATACAACTCCTATTTACATTCCATGTAACTGGGTTTTGAACGATTTAAAAGACTACTGAGACATAAGTTAGATAGTGTGAGCTCAAGGAGTGATCTGATTGACACGTTTCACAAAATGCCAATTATAGAAAATAGAAAATAAAACAAAGTAAGCACTAAGTATGCTTAGTAAGTTCATAGGTTTTGAAACATTAAAACTCACCTCTCATCGAAGTAACATACAAATTAACTAATATATAATTTTCATGTCACCACATTTTACAAACACAAGGTGAGTATATTACATTTAACCATATAGCATTTCAATTCATTCTATTCGATACAATTCCATGTTATTCCATTATAACATCCACTCTCAATCAAAGAATACATATTACCATTCAATCAACATATCTTTTACAATAACCATTTAGCCTGATGAACTAAGAAACAAATATGGATACGTGGGTAACCACCAAAAACACACCTGATTGCTCAAAAGAGTTATACCACCAATAGATACAGGTGAGCGTTCGACCAAATAGAATCGAATTGAATGAAAAATTTCAAGTTAATCGAGTTGACGAATCCTATTTTATCATCCTAACTCAATTTGAAATTTTCTCAAATTGAGTCGAGTGAGATGGAATTTGAATCGAATTGAATATATTTGTTCGAGTTAAATTTTAAAAAATGAAATTAGGTCCTTGTAACCATTGTCATTCAACCTAATCAAATTTGCCCATCGTAATCAAATTTTTTATTAGCTTTCATCCTCTCATAATTTATTTATTAATCTTTTATACACGGGTCAGTTTCTTTACTTGCTTAGTTGCTTCAATTATCTTCTGATTCTTATCACTACATATTTTAAAATTAAAAATATATTTCATGTAAAAATGTGATTTTTTAATAAAAGTTATCTTAAAGATAAAATGTGAAATTGATATCAACATAAAATTTTAACACGAATATTTTATGGTGTCATCAATACTTCAATTTTAATTGAAATTTATAAAGATTCATCATGATTAAACAATTCAATAATATAAATAGTACAAAATGTGAAATTTAATTTAATAATATAAATAGCGATATAAATAAAATTATTACTATTTAGGTTTAGAGATTTTTTGGATGATTTTGATTTTTGATTTGGGGGTAAAGGGTGAGAAGTAAAATTTTAGGGGGAAAATAAAAAATTTTGGGGGTTTGGGGGAGTAAAATTTTGGGAGGAAAATATTTAAAAAAAAAACTGGGGTGAAAATGGGTTTGGGGTAGACTGGGGGTCAGATAGTAGGGGAGTAAAAGTTTTTGGGGGAAAGTAAAAATGTTTGAGGTAAAAATGTAAAATATTATTATTTGGTATTTGGTTTATTCGAATTATTCGAATTTGAAAACTCAACTCGATCCAAACTTGAAATTCGAAAAAAAATTCAAGTTAACTTGAATAACTCAATTAACTGGAAAATTTGAATTTTTTTTTTGATTTTTTCCAGTCGAATCCAATTTTGCTCACCCCTACCAATACACACTTGAGCATCGCAGTGTTAAGCCCCGTAGGCTACACTTTCCTCCAAAACACACAAGGATCTCTATAGAAATAATCGATAACAGTGGTCTCTGCAAGACAAACTCAGTAAACTGCAACAAATGTTGGATTTCAATAACAATAACTTTCTCCGTACATTAGCTCATTCAATATAATTTATTTTACGTAAACCATATAATATGCGAATAACCCTATTGGCATTCCAATTATATCTTATTCTATCGTTCATTCGGGCACAATTTATACAATGGTATCATTTATTCCAATATAGTCCATTCATCACCTTTTTTATATCAATTCGTATATAAATTCAAAGTATATTCAATTAACACAAATATACAATTCAATCAAAAAAATCTCAATTACATATATATATATATACTACATCCTATGAGCTTACCTAGAAAAACGATAATAACCGAGGGGCTAAGGACTAGTTTGTAATTTTCTCTATTCCTCGGTTAAGTTCTAGTTGATTCAATTTTTTATCTATATAGTAATTCATTTCAAAATATTAGTGCTAATTACTTTATAACCTCTTATTCAAGGCATATGACAAATTAATTTCATTTTACATAATTTCTCTAATGTTTTTCCTTTTATTCAATTTGGTCCTTAAAACCGAAACAAGCATATCTTTCACATTTAAGCACCATTTTACAATCCGATTTCAAATAAATCCTCATAAAACCCTCTACATTTAGTAATTATAGGAGTTTCATGTCAAATTCTAAATATTTTCATTTTAGTCTCTAAGCTCAAAATTAATAAATTTCACTTTACAATTTAGTCCTATTTCACATCTAAGCTTATAATCAAATCATTTAACTACTAAAGCTTCAACATTAATCAATGGTAACTTTTCTAAACTTTAACAGTTTTGAAAACAAACATACTGATTAGCTAAATTAAGTTACAACAATCTCAAAAACATAAAATTTACAAGAAATAGATCTCGAATGCCCTACATGCAATGGCCGAATCTCCAAGAAAGTTTGAAGCTTTCTTTTCTCATCAACAATGGTGTTCGAACAGTGGTGGAAGATGAGAATGAGCAATTCTCTTTCAATCCACTTTTCTTATCTTTAATTACATTATTATTTTATTATTTTTAATCAAAATTTTATCATAAAATTAGGCCTATTGTGGTCAAATTTCTATACAAAACTTTATTTATTTACTAATTAAGAGTTTTGGCACTTAAGAAACAGATGTGATTATCTTTTACAATTTTTACGATTTAGTCCTTGTACCTTAATTAACTATCAATTCAATAAATTACCAAGCCGAAACTCAATATATCACTACAATAGACTTATATAAATATTAATAAATAATATTTAATGACTCGATCATCGAAATACGAGATTTCAAAACCACCATTTCTGATACCACTGAAAATAGGTTGTTACATGTATTATGCAGACTATATTTTTTGAATTTCAAAATTTTAGTCTTAACGCAAACAACAGTCGTTAAATCTATTAAATGACTTTTTATGAGTAATATGTGAAAATTACAAATAGACATAACATTGCACATGTGATAATACGTTTGACATATCAAATTTTAAAAATAGTGAAACTTAACTTAATGAATTTAGTAGTTATCATTTGGTTAGGACTGTAATTTTCAAATTCTAAATATACAGGGACTGAAAATGACCAAATTAAAATACATGTACTAAATCCAAAACTTAAGCAAATTACAATGCCTAATAGCAAAATCTTACTTAACATATACATATATATATATATATATATATATATATAAACTTGAAACAAGAAAGAAAATTAAGGAATGAGTAAACCTACTCAGTATATAATCAACATACCATTAGTTGGATTAAGCATACCAAAAAATAATTAGGCCAAAATAGTCATTAATTAATTAAAGACATAACTTGAGTAATTTCATACTTAATAAACTTATTTGAAACTCAAAGTTTTCAAATAAGAAAGCTAAACAAATTTTCACAAAATTGAATATTTTAATTAGTCTACCATAACATAATAAGGCAATGCTTAACTTAATGACAAAGGTCGAAAGCCACAATCAACCACAACTACATGGGTAGAAAACCACAATGAACCTCAGTGGCCCTACAATTATTCCCACTGGCAAGGTCGAAAACTACAATTAACCTTAATGATAATGGGTTGAAACACAAACTACTATTATAAAATAGTGGCACACTAGAAATTAATTTCTATCAAAACTACATGTTAACATTGTAAACTTTTAACCTCGTTAACAAGTTAAAACAAACTTAAAAATTGCCAATAGGTTTAAATACATGACATGAATCATGTTGCCAGATATGTTCAAAAATAGTATTCTTCCTACCATCCAAATCATCCAAGCTCTAGTGTCATGAGCTGCAGATCAAAGCCCGTGATGATTGCGCAAAAATTGTCCTATAGAGGTAAATTGATGAAATGGGGCTCATTTAACTAGATTGAAATGGCCTGACTTGTGGAATCCATGGAGAAGCTCATCTACTTGAAACCTTGGTGGCTCAGTAATGTTATAGGTCAATTTTGGGCCATTCATAAATTACCCAACCCATTTACAATATAAACCCACCCACCTAACTTACCCAATCAGACCCACCACCCAAACAATTACCCATTTACCCCTTTTACAACCCAAACCCAATCATAAACCCAAATACATTTTAAACCCAACCAAACCCAAACTTCAAAACCCAAAGGCCCAATCATAAACCCAAATACATTTTAAACCCAATAGCCCAATACCCTAACCCTAAGCTAGCCCAACCAAAACCCTAGCCCATTTTCGGTTTCCCACTTGCGCCACCTACCCTCTGCGCCCCCATGCCCTTGACTGTCGGCCAACCACCCTCTGTCACCACCACTATGGCCACCATCCCTCTGCACCTGCAATGAGTTAAGATGAAAAGACAGTAAATACAAAGAAATAGATTTGTAAAGTCTATAAAAGCCATGAAAACAAATGTAAAATGGTTCCTGATTCGGCAGTTTAAAAACACAAAGAAATAAGAAAATCATTTCAAATCCAGAGCAATAATAGCAATTCCATCAGTATTTAGATACAAGGATAACATCAAAGCAAATCGAATATCAAAGGTTGAGGGATCAAAAAGAAAAAAAACCTAAGGTAATTTTTCATTTTAATTACTGTTTTAGGCCTTTTTTTCACACATAAACACTAAAAAACATTAAAAATACATAGAAAGATATGAAACAAATAAATATAAAAAAAAGAATAAAAAGAAAAATAAAAAAATTACCTTTCCGGCCACCATGTACGGTGGCCGACGCCGGCGACTGACGGTGGTCCGGTGACGGACCGGTGCTCTCCCCCCACCGGAATTCCCTCTCCCTTTCCCCTTCTCTCCTTTTTTTTTCTTTCTCTTCTCCCCTCTCAAATGATTTTTTTTAAAATTTTTGTTTTGGTCCCCCCTTTTAAACAAAAACGACGTCGTTTTGACCCCGGGTCGGGCCGACCCGACCCGCTCCAGGCCAGGATCCGCGTGTTTTTGAGCGGAAGGGTAATTTGCGCAATTGGCCCTTCCGCTTTTCTGGGATTTTACAATCGAGTTTGTTGCTATTTTTTAATTTGGCCCAACAATTTACTTCGGTTTTTGATTTGGTCCCCTGGATGCTGCGCGTTTTGGGGAAAGTGGGGTTATTGCACTTTTGACCCTCTGCATTTACACGCGCATTCAAATAGATCCTCTGGTTTATCTTTTATTTTAAAATTCGCCTGAAACTTTGTTATTAGTTCAATTTTAGTCCTTTCTTATTTGTTTTTGTTTCTTATTTAAATATTATATTTATTTTTTGCATTCCAATATTATTATTATTATTATTATTATTATTATTATTATTATTATTATTATTATTATTATTATTATTATTCTTAGTATTAGTAAATGTTTTATTACGTATGTACATATTTAAGCAAGATTATTATTAGTTGTTTTATTTCTAACAATGCATATATTATGTACATTTTTCTATATTGTATATATTTTTCTTTTATATGTATTATGTATATATTTTTTAGTATTATATTTTTATATACTATTATATATATTTTAATATTATTAGTTATATACCCTTTATACTATTGTATGTATATTTCTATATTGTATATTTCTAACACCACTATTATTTATATATATATGTATGTATTTACATGGTATATGAATAGTTTTTTTATATATTTATCATTTCTAATATATATTAAATATTTTATATGTTATGTATGTGTTTTAATGTTATTAGCTACATAAGTTTCTTATACTATTCCATGAATACATTTTTTATATCATCTTATGTATATATATTTTCAAATACTATGTTATATATATAATATGAATTTTAATACCATATTATGTTCAGATATCGCTATTTTTATCCCTATTATATTTTTGTTAATACTAGTACATACATTTTATTATATGAGTATGTATATACTTTTACATATAGCATTATTTTCATATATCATCGTATTTATTATTATACTGTTATTTTCATTATTATCAATTATTATTTTATTTTAATAATTATGTATATATTTTCATAACTGTCACTTACATACGTTTTAATATTTATTTTGTATATATATCTACATATCATGTATATATTTGTTAGTATATGTTTTATTATTTATGTATATATCTTTAATATATAAGTATATGTTTATCATTAATAAACGTTTCCAAACATTATGTATGTATGTATGTATATATTATGTAAATATTTTAACATCATATTGTAAATGCATTTTTATATCATGTATACATATACCTTTTTAGTGTTGTATTTTATCATGTATATATTTCTAAAACTATGCTACATTTTTACATATTATCTTATGTATATATTTTATATATATATATATATATATATATATATATATATATATTATGTACTTATTTTAGTGTTTTCATGTATATATTGTGTTTATATTTTAATACTACGTCATATATGTATTTTACATTATGTATATATTTTAAATATTATATATTAAGTATTTCTAATATCTTTATTATTTATACCCATGTACGTATATATCTATGTAGTGTATTAGTAAGTTCATTTTATATTGTTGTCATTTCTAATGTATATGTATACATCATCTATGTGTTATATATTATGTATATATTTTCAATATTCTTAGCTATTTTATATACTATTCTCATGTATATAGTATTATTTTCATATGTTATTATACTCATTAATATACTTATTATTATCCATATTGCCACTTATGATCTTAATATTATTACATGATATTTGGTGTACATATATCTTTTTATTATTACTATTTTACTATTATTAGTATATGTCTGCTATATATGTATATTGTATATGTTCATTTTAAATATATTATATATATATATATATATATTATGTACCCATATTAGTATTATCATGTAAACCTTTTCATCCTATTTTACGTACATATTCTCAATGTCATTATTCCGTATATACATTCATTGTTTCCATTTCATATTTAATTCTAGTATTACATTATATCTTTGTTGTTTATAATATTATTGTCACACTTATATTTGCTTCAATATACTTCTAGATCTCTTTCTATTTATTTTTATTTTGCTTTGCATTATTTCAAAATCTTATTCTTTTTAATAAGTAAGGCATCGTATCGGTTTAATACTAAGTCGCCGATTTCATCGCTATGTTGGGTGAACATCAATCGACTCGTGTTAAAACGGTATGCCCTTCTAAAAAACTAAAAAACTAGAATTTCTCGTGTTTCAATCGGATTACGACTAAATCTTACATTGAACTCGTATTTTTGAAGATCAAGACAACACGTGTTTAACAAGATACCAATTTTGGGCGTCGAGGTGCTAATACCTTCCTCGCAGAATCGACTCGAACCCTAATTTTTCTCTGGCTTTTGACGTAGACCTAAATTCGGCCTTCTTTTTGTTTAAAAAAAAAGAAATCTAATAGGTGTCCGATCACACCTAGGAAAAAGGATCGGTGGCGACTCCCACCTTATTTCAAAATTAAATTTCAGTTTTCAAGTTTTCACTAAATTGCCACAATTAGCGACCGGAAGCAAAATTTTTACGTCGCTACAAGTAAAACACTTAAGAAAAACCAGAGTTACTAGGGTAAACAATGTAAATTTTAAAGGGATAAGATTGTATAGAGTTTAAATCTCTTGGGACTCTCAATTATAGATAAACTCTAATCTCGACCATTGATGTAACTCAATCTGTACCGTTGTTTTTGGGTGAGCTCAACTATAAATAGAGGTTTTCCCCCTCATTTGTAATCATTCCATTCATTGTTGTGAATATATTTGAAAGTATTACTCAAACACTGGGTATGTGTTATTTTCCTTTGTCTTTTTTGTTCTTTGTTACTTTTTTTGTTTTGAGTTTGCTTTTGTTATATTTTGGTGCCTTAGAGAATTTATGTGAGAATTTTCATTTTGCAAGGGTTAGGCTGACTTAGGCAGATTTGGAACAAAGAAATCGCCTAAGGTCGCACAATTTGCGAGACTTAAGTTCTAGCCTTGTAAAAGTTGGTATCAAAGCTAAGGTTATGAAGGCACCATTCGAGATGTTGAAAGAAGTAACCGATCAAAGTGATTCCATGGTAACTTGTGATAGGGCCAAGAAAGCTAGCCAATCGAGGGACATGTTGTTGGCTTTGGAAGAATGAATGGTCAATCTCAAGGAGTCCATGGAAGAGCAGTTCAAGGAAGCCATGTTGGAGACTCTTGGTTCCAATGTGGAAGAGATGCGAGGTGTTGAATTCCACTACAGATAAGCTAACAATGAGGGAAAATGTTCTTGAGGCCTTGGTGATGGCTTTGAATGAGGAAAAAATGGTCACGACGAGGGCTTTGAGCATAAAAACTAAGGAGCTCGAGTTAGAGCTTGCTATGTGTTGAGCTGTCGTGGGTAAAGGGGTGTTGACTACAACATTGAATCAAGAGATTGATGTCCCAAAACTAAAAAAGTTTAAGGGGGCAAGGGCCGCAAGGGAAGTGGATAATTTCTTGTGGGAGATAGAGTAATACTTTCGTGCTGTGGGCATCAATGAAGATGATGCTAAGGTAAATATTATTGCTCAATATTTTACTGATTTTGAAATTTTATGACGGCGGTGTAGGTCCACAGATGAAAAGCATGGTCAGGTCACAATTGGGACTTGGGAGGAGTTTCAAAAGTGAGTTTAATGAGCAATTTTATCTTCAAAATGCTAAGAAGGAGGCTCGGGCTAAGTTGCATTGGTTTTCACAACAAGGTAAAATTTAAGATTATGTGAAGGAGTTCAATGAACTGATTCTCGAAATTATGGATCTGAGTGAGAAGGAGGAATTTTTTTCATAGGTAGTTTGAAGTTGTGGGTTAAGCAAGAATTAGAATGTCGATGGGTCTAACAACTGTCTAAAGTTATGGTCGTGGTAAAGTCCTTAATCGAGCTTGTTCCGAGGAAAGACAAGTTCAATTCTTTCAAGCCCAAGCGAGAAGGCAATGGTAAGGAAAATGAAGAAGGACAAGTTATGAATTGCAATGATAGTGCTGACAATGAGAAACCACAAAATAGGAAAAAGAAACCCAACAATAAATCGAGGGGCCTGTACCACCCCTCACCCGTCTCTTTCGTCAAATTAGGGTTACTGTATGCTACTATACAAAACAAAATAGAATATTGCTATATCAATGCAAAAATATCCCTAAATGATTGCAAATCATAGAACATATAACCAAAAACATGTTATTCATATACTATCGATTTTAAATCGAGCTTATAGAAGCTATAAAACAATATAAAACAAAGTAGAGACTTATTTGAAACATTTCAGAAAAATGAAATAAAAATACAAAACAGGGGTCATACAACCGTGTGGCCAAGCCGTGTGACAGGTTAAGGCTGTGCGAAGCTACGGGACATAGCCATATTGTCTAACCGTGTGCAAGGGCTAAAACTATGTAGGTGGAGTGACTCGGTCTTGTCTTTATACCATGTAACAGACTATGGCCGTGTGACAAAATAAAAACTAAATTACTCAGACTGGGCCTTAGTCCTTTTCGGTATCAGTGGCAAATGGGCCTTAGCCCATTACAGTATCAGTACATGTATGCACAAAATCCTACCCAACCAGCCTCTACACACCATCTCCTTCCCACCCTACACTCCATATGGGGATTAAATCAACCCACCCATTCCTGCACTCCAAATAGTACCAAATGAGGCACAAATAGTAATTTGCAGCTGAGCTGCCAGTATATTAGGCTTGTGAGCCTTTCAGTACACTTCCTCCAAATATCATCATCCTAACCCGATGCAATGCAAACATACATTATTCCATGCTTTTTTGCAACCATCAGTCAAATGTATACATATATAAACCAGTAATCATGCATTATTATTCATGCATCACATACATTCAGATCATACATTTAGGGGTCTAGATAATGCTTACCGACCCTACAGTGGGTTCACATGGCATAGCCCAGAATCCCACATGTCCATGTAGACTACTTTGGTGGATCTACACCCTCGTGTGGCCCACACGACCCAATATAGTCTACCCCATGTGTTGCACACGGCCTATCCGGCCATCGCACGATCATGTCATGCGAGCACAGCCTGGCTTGTTGTTCACACGGTCGTGTCCCCTTACACGGCCTACCACATGGGTGACCACACGCCATGTGGTGTCGACAGTTTGCAATTTCAACTTTCGCTAAAATCTCGTTTTCTACATTTTCGGGTACACACTTGGTATCGAAACAATGTTAAAGCAACCCTAAGAACTCCAGAACCTAAAAATTGATTTTTGCCCAATTTCAGTGTTAAAACGAAACTCAAATGAAACCAAATCGAGACATTAGACCCAAAACTCTCGAAAAATTTACCTTCAACTGAGCAACAGCGTTACTACGCAACTAAGTATCCAACCAGCGACCATGAGTCCTCGATTAATCCCCTAATCAACATTAACAGCATCATAAATAAGGAGTTAATACAAGAGAACCAAATCCACCTTATTCCACTTACCGAATAGATAAAAACGAAGGTTGCACAACAGAGGAACGATTGCAGCAGGGAAAACAAAAAAAAAACGACAAAGGTAGGGAGGAAGGAGAAGAATTCGGCTATAAGAAAGGAGAAAGATGAAGAAACGGTAGAGAATTTTCAAAAGAGGGAAAAACTTTTGAAACAAACACTAAATCCCTTAATTTACTCATCCACTAACCCACTTCTCAGAATTTTAACCCCACTAAAACTCTTCCTGAAAAGCGAGCAAAAATAAACTCCCTTGCTCGCGTAGGGATTCGAATTCAAAGCCTTCAGCATACTAACACTCTACTTAACCACCAAACCAGCAAGCCCATTCTGATATAAACTTATCAATAATTAAACATAAGCCTACTGAGCAAGGTTAAGGCTTTATTCAGAAAAAAACTCAAAATTTTCCAAAGGTATGACTTGAACTTAAGACCTCTCAAACACACCCAGAACACTTAACCACTGAAGCAGATACACAGTTGTGTCCCACATTCGCAAAATCAAAAAATTTAAATTTTGGGGCGTTACAATTTGAGTGAATTTTAGACCTTTTTATAAGAAATTAAAGATGATGAGAAGCTTGTGTGAAGTAGGGGGAAGATGGATGGCTAATATGGTAATTTTACCATTTTTTTAATAAAAGTCTTCTCCCAATTAATGGGAAAAGATGGTTTGATAGATTGAGGTATGGGATAAAGTGGATTTGTCCCTATTTTTCCCTAAATTATAATCACCCTATTATTTTTTTTTCTTTTTACATTTCTTCATTTTTTTCTTCTTTTCTCCATCTATTTTTCCTTAGCAAGTCATGTAGAGGGAAAGAGATTTGAGTGAGTTCTCACCAATTTTTCATCCTCTAAATCCCAAAGAAGGTAAGGGTCTTGATCTAATTTTTTTTCAAGTCCCATGGAAGAAAAAGATATCTATGTTCATCAAAGATGAAGTTGAATGTTTTGGGGTGTTTGTAAGGGTTTGAGTTTGAGGAAATATCTACCTATCTTCTCATATTTTATTTATTTATTTATTTAAAGTATGTATTTTACATCCTATCAACTCTTATTTTTTGTGGGGAATCTTGTGTGTTACATGGTTATCAGTTAAAGAGGGTGGTGAATCTTTTAAAGCTAAGGGTAAAGGCAAAGTGGTGGATAGCTAGGCAAGAAACTTTGTTGGTGTTCTTCCATCAAGATGGTACCCTCTAACTCTTTTATCCTTCTTGGTAAGTCATAAATATGATGCTTGTGTGATAATGCATGCATGTTATATGCCTTTGGGTGGAAATCATGTTTGAATGATTTAAAATGAAGCTAAAAACTTAGTTGTGAAATCTGCCAGAAATAAATTATTACATGAACAGTAAATTTAAAAATTCACCATAAATTCTGTAAAAATAATTAAAAAGTGATCTATACATCGTTGTAACTGTGAGCCAGTATAGTTTCGTTTAAAACAAACAGAGATTGGTTTAGAATTATAAATTAAGAGTTATTAATTTTTGAATGAGAAAAGGTCAGAATGTCAAGATAGCAGATAGTCACATCTCATTAGTTAATATTTTAGCTGGAATGATAAGCAAGTTGAAATGAGTATGAGACTCGAATTTCATGGTTTTATTTTTGTGATTATATGTTTGATGCATTGTTTGCGCTCAGCCTTCGGGCTCTAACCTAACTAGCGGCCATTAGTGGCGTGGGACTATCCGAATACACGATTATTTGAGCAGTATGTGCAATCTAACAAGTTTGACAAGTTTGATATGCAAGCGACTTGGTTATGTAGATTTAATGACTCGTGATTTAATTGTTTGATACTCATGCCATGTTTCTATGTATACATGTGATTTGCATGCTTATATTTAGTATTGATTGAAGTATGGTAGATTTTTTGTGTACCACTAAGTCTATAAAGCTCAGCCTTCGAATTTGTCTTAATGTTCAGATTTGTAGACTTTTGTTCGTGTCCAAGGAACATCATCAACGAGAGATTCCTAGCATCATGTATTCAGAGTATAGTACCTTATCTATTAGTGGGCATAGTATTCCTAAGGCCTTACTTGTATTTTTTTTTATAAGTCTGTAACTTATTTATTATTTTTGTTATTTTGACTATTTTGATATATGATGATATTGGAGCTCCATATTTTTGTATAACTACTTTTATTACTATTTTTAGTATAACTATGTATGATATTTTCTTTTATATAAAATGTATTTCAATGTTTTAAAATTATTTGAAAATTTTGTTGGGTTACTCCGGTGACCTGATGTAGCGCCTTAGTATTCAAGTATTCCGTATTCGGGATTAGGGTGTTACATTCCTAAGTGCCTAACCAATATGCAACAATTGGCATCTTAATTCAAACATTTGTTATCTAACATTCAACACCGTTCAAACATCATTCAAATACCATATACAATTATACACATTCAACTATCCTCATCAATACAAACCTTAAGCAAAATTAACCAAATGACCAATATATATATCACCTTATCTCAAATACAACTTGC
The DNA here is from genome assembly GCF_025698485.1 of Gossypium arboreum. Taxonomy (NCBI): domain Eukaryota; kingdom Viridiplantae; phylum Streptophyta; class Magnoliopsida; order Malvales; family Malvaceae; genus Gossypium; species Gossypium arboreum. Next base: position 14,514,218 of record NC_069081.1, read on the forward strand.
ACTTAACATTACGTACCATTTCAAAACACAAACTTGTACTTCCACACTTGTAACCCAAAATACTTATTTACATGCCACTTATAACCTAACACAAAATTATCAAAAATCTACCGAGTCAATGAATGGATAATATGAGCTCCGACTTGACTTCCAACCGACAACAACTTCCTATGATCTACGAGAAACCAAACATAATGAATGTAAGCAACATAGTGCTTTGTAAGTTCATACGAAAATTTACTTAACTTATCGAGTTCAATACAACATAAACATTGAATATACAATCACACAAACAAGAGCATATGTTCGTTGATGGCCTATGCAAGTCACAAATATCACAAGGTTAGTGACATTCACATAAGAAACATATAATTATTTCATGATTATAAAAAATATACAAGTAACCACACTTGGTAAGCATATTATTTTGCATATAACAACTTTCCATTACATATCATTAGTTGTCATATCATATAATCATTTACCAATTCATATATTCATTTCACATATCTGGTTTACACTCGATAAACCACAATGAAATAACATTGGATACGCGGGATAACAATGCTCACACGAGTTGTGAAATGGGCTTGCTCACACAAGTTGTGGGTTAGGATGGTAAGCTACACGATGCTACTCACATGAGCTGTGAAGAATCCACAACAAATGCAGGATCTAAGCCATCAGTAGGACATCCAAAACCAACACCTGAAATGGTAACAATTTTAATGACATGTCATTTGTATCCCAGTTGTTCACTAAGTTCATATAGGCCTCAATTTATAACCTTATCATTTAGTTATTTAATCATTATCACATTCACATGAAATCAATCATATAATTCACATTTTCGACCACATACCTCAAATACAAGTTCATTGCATTTTTATCAATCTAATTTTTAAGATTATTATACAAGGAAATTCATTCAAGAACATACATAACTCACTAAATCACAAAGGAAACAATTAAATTAGTTTATTGACTATACGAACTTACCTGAACTGAATCAACAACAACCACGACACCAAGGACTATTCAACAATTTTTCCTTTTCCACGTTTGTTTACCAGTTGATCCGTTTCTTGATCTATATGATAATTTTAATTCATTTAACCATTTAAATACCTTAACAAATTTAGATTCATGCATATGACCCCTTTATTAAAATTTTACAATATTACCCTAAACTTTTACATTTTATGCAATTTAGTCCCTAAAACTAAAACTTACATATTTTTTTCACAATTTACTTTAAAACCTAATTCCAAATTCAATGTAGTCCCTTAACAGTCCTTAAATGACTAAATTTCATAATAATTCCTTCTTAACTTTTATATTTTATCAATTTAGTCCTTAAGTTCAAAACTAACTAAAATTACTTTACAAAATAATCTTATTTAACAACCAAACTTATGAATATATCCACCAACCTCAAGAACACTTAAAAATCATAAATGAAAAGTTCCAAAACCTTTAAAAATTTTACAAAGTAGTCCCTAGGTTAGCTAGATTAAGCTACAATGATCTCAAAAACATAAAATTCACTAAAAACGAAAGCCAAAATCACTTACATGCAAGGAAGGACATAAATTGAACACTCTTAGATTTTATTTCATTAGTATTTCAATAGAAAATTGTAAGATGAAGAAGAAAAAGATTTTTTTCCCTATTTTGTTTAAGTTAATATTTATTTAATTACCAAATTAACCTTAAGTCAAACTTTTAAATTTCATTAAAAAATAGCCCTTAACCATCCATTATAATTTCTTATGATCTGATTACTATATAAGGTCATCCAATTAACACATTTAAACTAACAACAATTGACTTTTCACCTTTTGCGATTTAGTCCTTTTTACCTAATTAACCAACCAAACATCAAAATAACTAAATCAAACTTTAATACGACACTCTAATAGACTAAAAAATATTATATAAATAATATTTATTGGCTTACTATTTGGAATTGTGGTCCCAAAACCACTAATCTGACACCTCTAAAAAAGGGTTATTATAAGGCCATTGAAATGCTTCCTTTATGAAGGTCTACATATGGAAAGGGACTATCTGAAGTGGTTCATGTTTTCTACTATTAAAGACGATGATGAACTAGAAAAAGTACCAATGAGGCTTGGTTCAATCCTGTATGGGATCAAAGCTAAGAGGGGAAAAAAGAATGAAAATAAGCCGATGAAGTCCTTCTTATGCTGTGGTCTGCATAGGATGCAGGACTTTCTAGAGCAATTTAAGACTTTCGTGATCAGTAAAGAAGTGGAAGCGAAAACAGAGAGTGAGGCTTTGAAGTTTGGATCAATGATACTCAATTCTGTGAAAGAGAAGAGGGATCGTAAGTAGAAAAAATTGATGTATGTGGACATCAACATCGCAGGTTAGAGGAAGAGTGCTCTTATTAATACGAGGGCATCGAACCTGTTCATATCAAAAAAAGCTATGGGTAAACTTGATCTTTCAGTTAGTGAATCAACTAAGAAGATCAAGATTGTTAATTCCAAAATGGTCCCAACTGTAGGAGTAGCACAAAAAGTTGAGATGCAGATTGGTTAATGGAAAGGTAAGGAATACTTCGAGGTAATTCACTTGGATGATTATGACTTTGTTCTTAGCTTAAATTTATTTGACAAGATTAATGCTTTTTTGGTTCATTTTGTCGACTATATATGCATCCTGGATACTCGACAACAGCAATGTGTTGTGTTGGTAAGCCGAGACATGAGGAGCGAAATGAAGATATTTTCGAAAATCCAACTATTCGAGGATATCATGAGGGAAAGAACATTGGCTCGGTAGATCGAATGAGTTCTATGAAGACCTTCGTGTAAATTTTAGAGAGGCTACAAACTGATATGAAGCCTGTTGAGTTATCAGTTGGGCTACCACTTAAAAGAAAAGTAAGTTGTGCATTGGACTTCCAATGCAAACTGGGTAATTGAGACGAGTAAATGCAACGAGTGAGGTAAATCTCAAACACTTTTGTAGTGTTTTTCATTCTGACTTATTAACTTAGCAAGGACATAATAGCTCTTTCAAAGTTCTGAAGCGGGTAAACCGAGGGGCTTATAAACCAGATTTGGCCAATATACTCAAGGTTAACTTGGTGTTAAATATGGGAATGCGAAGCCTATTTGCGTGAATTAAGGGGATCCCGATTGAAAGAGGTCATAAGTGGGCAAGTAAGAGTGGCGAGCTCTTGTGAACGAGATGTACCAAAAAAGAGAGAAATGATTCGAGTTAGGAGACGACGGAAGCCAATGTAAGTATTCTGAGGGGTAGGACTACCTGAAAAAGAGGCTAGTCAGGAATCAAACGAGGCATTGAGAAAGTTTTGAGGTGAGTTAAACTAATGCCATTTCGGGGATACAATGAGGGCATTGTGAGAATGAGTGGAGGAGAATGTCACGAGCTGTGGATCAAAGCCCGTGACGATTGTGCAAAAAATGTCCCATAGAGGTCAATTGATGAAATGGGGCTCATTTAACCCGATTAAGCTGGCCTAACTCGTGGAACCCATGGAAAAGCCCATCTACTTGAGGCCTTGGTGGCCTAATGAAACACTCCAGTAAAACTAGAGTTACCAGGGTAAACAGTGTAAATCCCAAAGGATAAGATTGTATAGAGTTTAAATCCCTTAGGATTCTCAATTGTAGATAGGCTCTAATATCGACCGTCGATGTAACTCAATCTGTACCGTCAGTTTTAGGGGAGCTCAACTATAAATAGAGGCCTTCCCCCTCATTTGTAATCATTCCATTCATAGTTGTGAATATATTTGAGAGCATTTACTGAAACATTTGGTGTGTGTTATTTCCTTTGGCTTTGTTTTTCTTCATTGCTCTTTCGTTTCAAGTTTGCTTCCGCTATATTTCGGTGCCTTGGAAAATTTCTGTAAGAATTCTCACTTTTGCGAGAGTTAGTTTGACTTAAGTAGATTTGAAGCAAAGTAATCGCCTAAGGTCGTGCGATTTGTGAGACTTAAGTCTAGCCTTGTGACACTAGCATATTGATTTATCATCTCAATAGTTGCATTACCTAAAAGGGTCAATTTGACTAGTGTCTTCAACCAAGTGAATTTTATACTATTCCCATCATATTCATTTTGGTCCTCATCTGGCCAAACACTTAACAATTGATAACAAAGCTACAATTGGCCAATGTTGCTCTCTTTGATTACTGTTATTCACTAATTAGAATGTTGGTTATTAAAGCATCATCTTCCAACATTATAGTTGCTTTCTTGCATAGAAAGTGAAATGCATGCATTTCCGGCCTCCATCTTTCTAGTAAAACGCCAAGCAACTTCAGCATTATTTCAAGCTTGGCTATTCTAAAAGTCATTAATAAATCAACGCTCCTTAAGTGGTCTTCAATACATCCATCCAATTTGGGGAACCTAAGATTATGTCGAGCACAAAATTGTTCAATCTTGTTGTTCAAAATGTAAAAAAAAAAAATTTACTTGAATCTAAAAAAGTTTCATAATGATAGAATATAAATGTAACAAAATGTTATACTAAGAAAATTTAAAAAAAAAATCGAGTGAACAAATTTATCACATTTATAGTACGATAAGTTATATGTTCTTCTTGAAACCTTAAAACAACCATTTTTACAATGTTGTCTGAATCAGACTAAATTAGGAATCAATTAGAGGTATCGATTCGGTAAAAGGCATAAAATCAGTTGACTCATGGTATGGATCAATTGGACTGGGTTTATAAGTTTTTAATATTTTTATTTTTGTAAATCTTTTAATAATTTATTTTCTTCGAACTATCTGGATCTACCGAACTAAGAACCGATGGTCTAACTGGTTCGACTATTGATCTAATTCCAAAAATATTACCTTTTTATGGAAGGTGAAAGTAGAAAAATTTAAGATTTTTTTTCTAAGTGGGAGAATTTAGTTTTCTAGAGAATCTTTAGTAAAAATAAAAGAGAATAGAGTGAAGTATTTATAAAAAAAAGTGCCTTGCAACTTATGAGTATCGACATTGAGTCAAGAATTATTGCTTGTGGCCCTAACTACATGTGTATTACAGTTAGGAATCTGAATTGCATGAAGAATTTATATCCCATAATATGAATATTAAAATAATCCTCCAAAAAATGGAAAAAAGTTTGAAAATTACATATTTAAAAAAAAATTATTCTTATAATATTTTAATAAAAGATCCTATTTTCTGAAGTTCATAGGTGTTTTTGTAGGTGGGGAAAGAATAATAAGTCTTGTTTAACTAATAGAAGGATAAAAGTTGACAATAAGGCATCTACTTTAATATAAAGAGAAATTTTGTAACACCCCTTACTCGAGTCCGAAGCCAGGACTAGGCACGAGGCATTACCATACTTAATCACATGCATACAATCGTTTTTGAGTCACTAAGACTTGATCAAATTTAAGGCTCTTTTGAACTTTGTTTAAACTCGCCTACGAGGCCTTAAACTTTCATTGGAAACCATTTGGAACCAACTCAGATCCTTAAACCGACTAAATAAAAATAACTCTTGGAACAGGGCACACACCCGTGTGGTCATTATAACATTGCCGTGCTGATGGCCCGTGTGACACACACTGCCTAAGCATCTAGGGACACGCCCATGTCCCATGCTCATGTGAATTAAATTCTAAATTCGAACCTACAGGGGTTTTCACACAGCCTGACACATGCCCGTGTCTATGGCCAGTGTCCCTCACATGGCCATGGCACGTCCATGTCTTAACCGTGTCTAAAAACCTTGACATTCTGTTTCTAACGTCAGCACTCAATTTGGGGCGCACGGCCAAGGCACACGTCCGTGGCTAGAGGCCATGTCCTCTACATGGCTGAGACACACGGCTGTGTCTATGCCCATGTGTTTACTACCATGCATTCTGACTTGCAAATTTTTATGTGCAGGGGACACACGGTTGAACAACATGCCTATGGGGCTAACCATGTGTCTCACACGGCCTAGACACACGCCCGTGTGTCTACCCGTGTGGACAATATAAGGCTATCTACAATGCCTTTGCCACCCTGAAACACAATCTAACATATCAAAGATTTACTTAATATGAGTTCTCAACCAAACAACCATAGTTAAGACCTATATACGTTACATATTTAACCATGCCAACAAATTCACATTCATGACAGACTGACTTACATTCACATAATAACTTTCAATATTAGCCATTTTCCATGGCCTTATACAAAACGAATCAAATGCTAAAGTAAGCCAACACATTTGTCCAATTAACAATGACACAAAACTCAAAAGTCAGGGTCCTATACATGCCATAGTCAAAACAAAAGATCTAACTATACCAAGTGCTGTTGGTGATAGTGTGATCGATGCCTCTGACGTCTGATGGTCCTTGAGCTAATTAGGCGGCACTATAAGAAAATGGAAAGGAGAGTGAGTAAGCATAAAGCTTAGTAAGTTGCATGCAATAAATATAACAACAACTTTACCATTCATCATCATACTCATAGTACTAAAGTAGGCATAAGCACAACTTACTCATCACTATCCAATACAATTCACATAGCACATATTGAACTCACATCTCATACATTTCAAATAGGTACCAGTACCACTCACAACATGTTTATACTCTTCTCGTTTAACTTAAACTGCCACACTCACCGTTGAACCATTTGGAATGTTAGCAGATATTCACTAAGCCTCAAACATAAGGTATAATGTTGATGCCATGTCTCAGACATAGTCTTACACTGGCTTATCTATCAAGTTGATGTCATGTCCTAAACATGGTCTTACACTGACTATCGAAATCTAGGCCGACGCCATGTCCCAGACATGGTCTTACACTAGCTCTCACATATCCGTGCTGATGTCATATCCCAGACATGGTCTTATACTGACACCTCTATACGTTCCGATGCCATGTCCCAGACATGGTCTTACACTGACACATCTTATAGTTGATGCATGTCCCAGACATGTTTTACACTAGCTCTCGTCTCAATGCCGATGCCATGTCCCAGACATGGTCTTACACTGGCTCTCATAATGTGGTTGATGCATGTCCCAGACATGTCTTACACTAGCACACAAATGACCCAAATGTCATGGCATGAATATCCAATTTGTTCCTAAGGTTCACCCGGGAGTTCTATTATCTCAATTATAATCATGTATTTTCATTTCCACAATTAAGCAATTTATGCTGTAAAATTCATGCACAATTGATAACAATTTAGTTGCATTATTTACAAACAACTTACCTCGGTAATCAAAATGTAGGTGACTAGTCGGTTTTAGTCTGTTAGCTTTATTTTTCTCCAGTCTAGGCCTAGATTGTGTAATTCTTGATCTAAATTGAAAAAAATTCACAATTTTAATTATTTTATCGATCTAGGTACTCAACAATTCATAATTTGGGAAAATGACCATTTTGCCCCTAGACTTTCACAAAATGACCATTTTACCCCTAAACCCAAAAATCAATTTTTATCGAGTTTCCTTATTAGCCAAGCCTAACAGACCATTTATTTCTCTTATGACAACCCCAAATTCCTAATATTTCACAATATTATTATTTATTTTACAAACTTTACAAAATGGTCCTATTAGGGTTTTCATGAGAAGTCCATTCACAAAAGTTGTTTATTTCATAACCATGATTCATTTTCTTCCATAAAATTTCAGAAAACAACATGAACACTCTCATGGTAAAACCTTAGACTGTAATACCCCGAAAATTTTTACAGTAAAATATTATTCGTGATATAGTAAAATAAGGAAATAAAGTGACAAAAAGGGAATTTTTGAGTGATGTCAATATTGAGAAGTATATTATGATATATTAATTCAAGAAAGGACTAAATTGCAAAGATGAGAAAAGTCTTGTTGCACAAGAGTAAATACTTTAAATTTAAGGGGTTGAAGTGTAAATATAAAAAAGTTGAAGGACTAATGGTGCAAATATTTTAAGGGTGGAATGATCTAGAAACCAAGAAAATTTGATGAATTAGGACCAAATTGAATAGGTAAAAAAATTATGAGGGACTAAATTGCAATTTTACCAAATTAAGTGATGACTCAAGGATGGAATTCTAAAAGATCATGAAGGGCAAAATGGTCAATTAGTAAGAGAGAGAATTCTAGAATGTAATGATTATGTTGATGATATTTTAAATTAATTAATTAGATAAATATTATTTTATTAATATTTTATGAGATGTTTATTATTATTATATTATTATTTATTTAGTATAAAAGGAAGGAAAGATGAAGAACATTTCCTTTCCCATGCAAACTAACGTAAGATAAGAAGAAGAAAAGAAGTTTGCTTTCTTTATAATTTAGTCCTTCCACCAAAAATTCATTATTTTCACCTAAAAATTGAAAGAATTTCCATAGCCATCAAGAGCGAAAGATAGCAAGGAGATGATGGGGAGCAAGAATATCAAGTTGGATTCAAGAAATCGAACCTGGAGGAGAGAGAAAAATCAAGTTAAAGATTGAAGTCAATAAGAAAAGGTAAGTAATCAAGATTTCAATATGTTTTTAAGTTTGTTATTATTGATAAAGCATGGAAATAATGTTATAGTAGAGTTTTCTTACATAAGGTCCTATGGTCTTGATATGTTAGTGAAGAAAAACTAAGAGAAAGTGATGAGAAATGGTGTAGAAAAAGAAAATAAGGATGTTATAACATGGTAATTAATATCTTGTACTAAAACAGTTTTGGACAGCAGTAGTAGTCTAACTTTGAAAAATCATAAAAAATTGTAGAAATCAAATTATAGGATGAATAAAATATGAAATTAAAGCTTCTTAAGTCTAGTTTCTTATAGAATAAATTATGTAAGCAATGGAATTCTAAATCATGAGATATGATGAATTTTGTGAGACAAGGTCAGAATGATTTTGGGTTCCCCTATTCTAAATTTGTAAAATCATAAAAAAATTGGATAAAAATAATTAGGGGCTTAAATTTATATTTTTAGAATCCTGAATGAGTCTATTTTCAATAGAAACAAATATGAACATCATTCGAATTCTGTACAAGGAGATAATTAACTTTTAGTGAAGAAGGGTCACAAATCATGCCGATGATGAGAATAGGGGTAACTTTAAAGAAAAGAATAAATCAGATTTATTTACTAAACCAAAATTCTTAAAATTTTATGGTAAGAAGATATATGAGTCTAGTTTCAGGAAATTATCGGATCTTAATTTGGAGTCCTATAGCTCCAGATATAAATAATTTAGTGACTATGACATGGATGGATGACTTGAATATTCATAGAAGTAAATAATAAAGATTATAGATAATGTTACTTACAAGTGTGCTACATACATCAAGGATGTGGAATGGAGAGGAGGAGGAGGAAAACATATATGAATATTCATTAAGCATGGCTAATTTGCATATTTTAGGCTTAGGGACTAAATTGAATAAAAGCAAAACTTTATGGGTAATTTTATAAAATGTCGAAATGACCAAATTGCATGAAATGGATTATTTTATTATTTAAATTACAAAATTGAATGAAATTATTAATTTAGTTCGAGATCGGGGAAAACATGTTTTAGGGATTAAATTGAAAAGTGTTGAAATTATGGAAAATTCGATATTTTATAGAATTCATGGACTGTTATCAATATATATGAGAATAATAGCTGGAAATAAGGATTAAATTGCAAGAATTTTATTTTCCGACCCTAAGGACTAAATCGTCATTAATTAAAGTTTAAGGGCAAAATGGTAATTTTGCCTAGAGCATTAATTAAATGCATTAGAAGATGAAATGAATGAAAATGATGATCAAATTTATTTATAAAGATCCGACGACTCAAATATGAGACTTGATCGTGGAAAAGAAAAGATATCGGATTAATGAAATTATAAACACAAACAAGCAATGAGGTAAGTTCGTAACTTGAATTATATTCTTAAATGCTTGAAATGCATGTTTTGATATGAATATGATTTGAATGTTCATTATATGGAAATTTATGAAACATTGATATATTTGATAAAATGGGAAGAAATCCCGTTTGAATGAAAGGAAAATTCGATGGATCTCTGAAAAGGAATTGACGGTAAAAAGGATCTAGCTCGGACGGGTGATCCTATCCTGATATAGCCCTCCCGAAGAATATGTGTAAAATGGATTTAGCTCGGACGGGTAATCCGAATTAGGGTCTGAATTTAGCCTGGACTGGTAATTCAGATCCAAGCTCATTAGAGTAATTGTCGTTGCATGGGATTTAGCCTGGACTGGTAATCCCGACAATACTCTATGAGTTTATATTACAGGGGATTTAGCCTGGACTGGTAATCCCACTGTAAGGATGAGGTTCGTAGGAGTGTGCTCTCTGATATGAAATGTGTAAGACCATGGTTGAAAGATACCATGGCAACCTGATATGAAATGTGTAAGACCATGGTTGAAAGATGCCATGGCAACTTGATATGAAATGAACAAGACCATAGTTGAAAGATACCATGGCAACATGACAGAAAATGAGTAAGACCATAGTTGAAAGACACTATGGCATCATGTCAAAGATAAATAAGACCGTGGATGGGAGATGCTCTAACATCTGTTGAACAACTGATATTCAGGTAATATGTATCAGATGACGAATGGTTATATGAAATAATTATGAAGATAGATAAACGAAATAAGTATAAGTACATGGAATATAATTTATGTTAAGTTTGATATAAGCTATTACTGGAATAAATATACATAAAATATATGCAAATGATGGAGCATGAAATATTGATATAATGAAATGAATGATATATGCTTATGAAGAAACGATAAGAGCATGATATGTTTCATGACATGTACATATATGATTATCTTTGATATGTTGATACAAGGAATTTATGTAAGTTGAGACTATTATTAAACTCAAGTGCGATATGTCGAGAAAATAGATATATCAATGCTGAATTTATATGAGATATGTGCAAGTATACTAACAATGTTGCTGTTTGATGCTTATACAAGTGTCAAACTGTTGATTGAATGATAATATATTTATTTATATGATGCATTGAATCGGTAAGTATTTAAAATTTTTTTTAGTGATCTGTAAATAGTAGTAATGCTCCGAAACCCTGTTCTGGCAGCGGATACGGGTTAGGGGTGTTACAAAGACTTTCAACCATTTTACAAAATAGTCCCCTCATTTGAAAGCTCATGCAACAAGGGTTCTAAAAAATACAAAAATAATCAAGAAAGACCATCAAAATCACTTACTTGAGAGGGTTACAAGTTGCTGAAATTTTCAAGCTTTCAAACCCCAACAATGGCTGAATTTTCGGTGGAGAGGAAATGGTGAAAAGGGATTATATCATTTTTTTTTTTTTATCTCTATTTTAGTCAAATAACTACCAAAACCCACCTAATTTGCCTTTTTGACCATTCTTGTCCCTATGGCCGGCCAAGCACTCTTTTTAGGGCCTATTTACCCTTTAAAGACCCCTCAATTTTGGTTCTCTAGCTATTTGACACCTTTAACTATTAAAATAGGACTTTTGCACTTTATGCGATTTAGTCTTTTTTCGCGATTAAGCTCTCAAACGCTAAAATTAATTCACCAAATTTTTCATGCACCTTTATAATCATGTCATCACACATAAAATAATATTAAAATAATTTTTATGGCTTCGAAATAGTAGTTTCGTAACTACTGTTCCAATTAACCCTAAAATCGATCTGTTACAAATTTAGTGTTCGAAATGCAATTGTTTGCCACCTCTAACTTTTATTATTATTATTAAAATTAACCGTTGATTCTGTTTTAAACCCCATCCTTATCCACCTTAGCCTTAGCCAATCAATCATAGCAATGGACCAAGACTAAATAATTTTGGTAACTTCAATTTTACCATGACTATAGTTGAACCTTCATTGTGCAGGGTGAAATATGTAAAATTTCATCCTTTTGTTATTGCTTTAATACATAAACTTAGATAATTGATATTTATTATTAGACCATAAATTGTCAAGAAAAAGAAAGATAAAAGAAAAAAGTTTTCAAGAAAATAACTCTCTCAGATTATATTATTGAAAATGACAATTATAAAGTTGAAATAATTAATTTTCATAAAATATAGAAGACACATGAAAAATACATTTGTCATTAAAAAAAATCTAGATAGGATTAAATGGGATACAACCATCCAACCAAAGGATTTGGGAATTGTATAACAATCATAGAAACTAGATATGCTTCCTTACAAGGTATCATCAGCCAGACAGCCCACTTTATAAGAGAAGTTGTTTTGAGTGCTTTATGACAACTTAACAAAATTCCCTGCTCACACCACCATCTCACCATGGATGTATACACGTGGGAAGAAGAGGAAAAAACAGGGTCCCATTGCAGATACGTGAGTGGTGAGCAAGAGACGCGCTCAACCACTCAAAACTAATAAAAGCCAAGTCTTTCTTTGAAAACTTGTGGTGCTCATCTCATTAAGGGAGCAAAGCAAATACCCAAATCAATCAAACCAAACTTTAATAACACCTCCACTTCCAGCCCCTCCTCTCTCTCTCTATCATTATTTCATTTGTTGTCTTTGTTGCCATTTTATAGATTTCCTCTAATCTTTTCCTAATATTATAAAAGAAAAGAAAAACATATATTATTTTTTCTCCCTTATCACCAGTCCTAGTCTTTGCCTGCCATCATCATCATTATCACCAACCAACACCGACAACAGCGGCCTCTACTTATCATATTCATTTGATTATAAAACTGGCCTGTTTTCATTTGCTTTTTACTTGGGGTGGTTCTTTTGTTTCTGGGGTGTCTTATTATTATTTTGTGTAAAAGAGAGAGAGGAATAGTTTTGCTTGTGGATTAGGAGAGAATGAGAGTGAGAGAGAATTATGCGAATCCTTTGCGATGCTTGTGAAAGTGCTCCTGCTATTGTCTTCTGTGCTGCGGATGAAGCTGCTCTTTGCCGTCCCTGTGATGAAAAGGTTGGTTCTTTCTTCAATTGATTCTATTTTTCATGTAAATATACATCTGGGGGGGTGGGGGGGATGTCTGTTTTACCTGTTAATGGACCCCCCACCCCATGTGGGATTTTGTGGTCTGTTCTTCTTCTGTTTAGGAGGCAGGATTTTGACATGGTTGCATGAAAGTCCCATTGTTTATTTCTAGATACTTGACAGAATCTGGTTTTCCATTAAACCCAACTAAAGGTCCCTCTTTTCTTCTTCAAAATTGAGTCTTTTAAGCGCTTTCTTCTGTACTACTTACTTCTAGCATAAGCAAGCAACTGTTCAGATTATTCTTTCTATAAACTCTAGCTGGAATTGCAAATATTGATAAAAATATATTGCTATATCTTTTGATTTTATTCATCTCAAAAACCTCGTTTGCATTGTTACCAAAAGGATGCGTCTTCAAACTTGTTATGGATTAGATTTTCAATTCTTTCGTTGTTATAGATTGCAGGTGAAAATTTTAACCCTTGCTTTAAACAGGTCCACATGTGCAATAAACTTGCTAGCCGACATGTCCGGGTTGGTTTGGCAAATCCCAGTGATGTTCCTCGCTGTGACATATGTGAAAATGCACCTGGTATGCAGGTGTCTTTTTGTCTTTTCCTTTCATTATAGAGCTTTGTTGCTATATCAGCTCCATTAGAAGTTTCAAGTTTCTTAAACTTACGTTCATCATCTCTTGGCTACCAATGTAGCTTTCTTTTACTGCGAGATAGATGGAAGTTCCCTTTGTTTGCAATGTGATATGATTGTACATGTTGGAGGTAAAAGAACTCATGGAAGAAATCTTCTCTTAAGGCAGAGAGTAGAGGTTTGTTACTTAATCTCTGTAAAGAATTTGGGTCATATATTCTCTCCTGGAGTTTTAATGTGCCATTGGAATTTGATTTCTCGTCCTTTATATAGTTTCCAGGGGATAAACCTGCTCATATAGATGAGACCAGAAGAGGCCAAAATCATCCACCTAAAACACCTGTTCGAGAGAAGCAACAAAATCACAAGGTCTCTCCTGTTCATGGGGCAGATGCTGCTGCTGCTGCTGTTGGCCATCTCGAAACCGATACTAAAATGATAGATTTAAATATGAAGCCTCATCGAATACATGGGCAAGCCTCAAACAATCAGGTTAGAACTACTTTTAAACTATTTTCTATACCTATATAAACATGCTTATCTTTTTCTTTCACTGCATTTGAAACACATGGTGTAATTGTTCTTTCAACATGTTTAGGGGTAATATCTGCAATTATTTATTAAGGAGTGTGACTAAGAGGCTGTCTTGGTTGGAACTTGGAGGCCCTCTGCTTTTCATTTGCAATGGCGATGCGGTTGTTTCAATATCCGTGGAAAGATTCAAAGCTATGTATGAGGATTGTATGACTTCTCAATCAGATTGCAGAATCGGGCTGAGAGGATAGATATGGAAAATTCATAAAAGGGTGTTGGAGATCTTCATAAAGTTCATGAGGTCAAATGGAGGATGATAGAATTTAGAACAGAAAATGTTGTACCTTAAAGAATAATTGGCTTGTATTAACAAAGACTAAGATAATATTTTTGGAATTTCTCCTAAAGATAATGATTTCAGTGCTAGTTGCGTTGTTTTAGTTCTTGGAAGTACCGACAGTTTCATTGTTGACAAACATCTGCTTGGTTTTTAAGTCTAACTGAGAGATTTCATTGATGAATGGTACATTTGTGGATTCCATAATGTTATTAAACATTCTTGTAAAATTTGTTTTTTGTTTGACTTATAAAGCAAATAGGACTATTTGAGAATGCCTATGATTAATACTTGAGTAGTGCTATACTTGTATAGGAGGACGGTCCAAATAACCAAATCCTGATGCAAGTTATGTATGGAAAACATTACAGTTGTGGGATTCCCATTTCAGCCTACTGATAAGGATAAGGAGAAGCAGATGGAGCACTGATGATGACAAATGGTAGCAGAAGGGATGGAGGCTAACAATACATGTTGAAGCAACGTCTAGACATGTGAGACTCTTCGTACAGTTTGAAATAAGGGTATGGACAATTTCAGTATAACAGAATATCTTCTCACAGTAGCCAGGTTGGGCCTGAGTTATGTCATGTGAGCATTCTTCCTAAATATTCAAAACCTTGTCTGTATCTGATATGGGTGTTAATGCACTTGTCTTATTTCCCTGAGGATGAGCAAAGTTATGGTTGAAGTCACATTTTGCAGTTAGATTAGTATTCCACGTGCACGATCACAGAGCTCACATTAGTTTTTGTATGGATTGGTCTAATTCTTATGCTTTAACATAATTATTAAGAGGGAAAAATGGGGAAAACAAAGGCGTTTATAATGAAAGATCAGTGTTCTGCTCTTTCAATTAAATTTTCAGTGCAGGAAATTCATTGAGCTGTTGAAGATACAAACATGCTAATAGACATAACCCTTGACAAACATTCCTTGCTTGGCCTCCTCTGACTCTCCTTCGCCAGTGTACTTTCCGAGTTGAGCAAGAGAGTTGGCCTTTGCTCGGATGAGCAGCGCTTCCTGAGCATCCTTCACATTCTCAGGCCTGCCTCCCCACTTCTTCAGGCAAGTGTTTTGAAGGGCTCTTGCATATGAGAATGACACATGCCATGGGTTTGGAGCTTGGTTCATTGCATTCAAGTTCAAGGTAGCCTCAACTTCAGACTGCCCACCAGACAAAAACTGCCAAAAAAATGCAACCAAACAACCATTAGCTGCTAAGTTTCCTCTAGGCATGTTAAAGAACTTATATTATCGTAGCCAATTACCATGATTCCAGGGACAGCTGGAGGGATTCTTTGGCGGAGGAGGCTGAGGGTGTAATCAGCAACTTGTTGAGGAGTAGCCCTGTCCTTGCACTCCGCACCGGGAGTGACCATACTTGGCTTCAGGAGGATACCTTGAAACATCACATTGTTCTGTGCAAGATAGAAGAAAACCTCAGCCCATACCTTTTTGGCTACTTCGAAAGTCCTGTCAATTCCGTGATCACCATCAAGCAAGATCTCTGGCTCAACAATTGGAACCAATCCATTGTCCTGCATGACCAAACATCCAAAAGATTATCTAGTGCCAAAGAAAATGCAATTGAGACAGTACTGTGATAAAATTTAGTTCATCTTACCTGAGAGATGGCGGCATAGCGAGCAAGTCCCCAGGCTGCTTCCTTCACAGCAAGTTCGGTTGGTCCATTGGGAATGCTTACCACAGTACGCCTATAATAACATTTGGAAGCATACTAATAGCATAAACATAACGAATGAATGAGAATATATGTATGTAATCCTTATGTCACTTGTCTGTATGGATAACACAAGGGAAACGCTAACGGAAATCTGAAAAATTTTCGAACGGAGGGCCATATGAATAAAAACCTCACCATTTTGCAAAACGAGCTCCTTGTTGGTAGTATGCAGCTGAACGTGGAGCGAGGCCATCAAGACCTTGGCACCATGACTCGTTGTTTGAACCAGCCAGTGGAACAAGACCCTGTAGGGTTTATATTATCATGCTCCTAGTAACATATACAACTTAGAAATAAAAACCAGATGTTCCTCCATAAAATGGGACATGAGATTTACCTTGTCGACCTTGATACCAGGGACTATGTTCTGCTCAACAAGAACATCAACCATCTTCTTGCCATCAATTGTGGTTTGATAGAGGGTTTCCTCAAAGAGGATGGCACCTGAGATGTACTGACCAAGGCCAGGAGCTGAAACAAGCAACGTCCTGTAGGCTTGGCGGTTAGCCTCCGTGTTTTCTAGCCCGATTGAGGCCAAACGTTTCCCACAGGTAGCGTTGGACTCATCCATGGCCAAAATTCCACGGCCAGGAGAAGCAATAGCTTTCTACAAACATCCAACAATTAGTAAAATCATTGTTCTTTCTTTCAGCAAATGCTCAGTTTCTTAGTATTAGCATATATCTTGAGCAAATTGTGGAAGAGCTTAGAACTATATGAACACTTACAGCAGTCTTGACAAGCTCATCGGCATATGAGCTTGCACGCACAGTTAGTCCGGAGGGTGCAACAGGGTGGCACCTCACCACAGAAGTGGAAGGTTGGCGAAGGGTGTGACCCTTAACCCACTCAGACTTGTCTAAAACTGGTGAAGTCTTGAGGAGAGAAGCAGAGGCCATGGTTTTGCTTTTTCAGTGCTTTCTCTTATCTCTCAGCTCAAGCTTTTTTGACACAACGTTTAAGCTCCAATTCTCTAAATTATAGTTGCTAGCCCCTGCCAAGAGATATCTTGCATGAGGCTGTTATACATGGGCCAATCATCAACTGACATGATGGATGCTTACTTGGCAACTTGGTATGGCAGAGGTGTGGCTGATGTGATTGTGAGGTAGGGGTTTAAGACATACATATCTTGTGGAATTTGTGTCTTGAAATAAAAGGTTTAATTTTCTAAAATTTGTAAAACCAGGAAAATAAAAATGAAATCAATGCCAAAACCCTGATCTTTTTTGTAGCTGTTTGATTTTTGTTTGTTATTATTTTGAGTTTTTTTCTTTCTTAAAATCACCCAAAAGGCAAGATGCAGACAACCTACTAAAAGGGTTGTAAACACCTTTGGAATATTTATATTTTTCTTCTGATTAGCCAGCAAATTAACTTCCTGCTCGAAACCAATTTGATGCATTCATTATCTTTCAAATAAAGAAATCAAGTTGTAGAGTCTCCTGGTTACAAACATGCTGATGGGAAGTGAAGATGAACATAAATAAATGACAATAGTCTCAATGCTTGAAGCACCTCTTCTACATGCACCAAAAACACGTATAGTATAGTATAGTATTTCGAAGCAACAGGTGGCCAGGGACCACTAATTCTGCAGCCTTACGACAAGGTGCAAACTTGTCTGACAAGGACAGTTTTCAATCAATTCTCTAGCGATTGTAAGGGGAAGCGGTAAAGAATCAGTGGTAGCCTCATTGGTTACCTCAAGCTGCAGAAGTGAGCTAATGACCAAGCAATTCTCTTGTAGACATCATAGGCCCCATAATCTAAAGATCTGGCAACTGTATGCATATGGAAAATGCAACTAATAAAACAAATAAGCAGACACCATTGATTGTGGAGAAGAGAAAAGCTCCTCAAAGGACATCAAGGAGTCATTGTGGAACAGATTCAGACACCATGCAACTAAAAATCCTCAAAACACTTATGAACAATCCCACAGCTATTCTTAGCCGCTAAATCTCTGGGGCATCTTAGAGCTCAGGTTATTCAAGTAAAGCATATAAACTTCTGTCTAACCAATTCTCAACCCCACAAACAAATTCTCTGTTCATATAAAAAAAAAGAAAATCTAGAGAAAGATTCCATGGCAATTTAGAATCTTAGTCACAAAGATGGGAAAAGAACAAGAAGTAAAAGCATATAAGAAACCACAATTCAGAAAATCAACAACCTATCTTTACTTTGAACTGGTTTTACATTTTTTACCAGTCAACAAAAAAAAAATTATCCACAAACTATGCTTTAGTATCAATGCCCAAAGTAGAAATATGACACAGCTCTCATAAGCTAAAATAACATGATCAATGAGCTACTACCAAGAAAATCTTTGGTTATCCATTACTTCAAAATTGGGAGTTTATAATAAGAAAACCTGGTGCTTTAGCACTACTTAAGATATGTAGATGAAACCCAGAGTAGCACATAGGTTATCAATGATGTCAGCACTTCAAAACTCCTTGGGCCCTTAAGAATAGGAATAGGTGGAATCACTGATACCATCAAGAAGGTTCCCAGCAACCAGGAGAATATAAAAGCTCCAGCCCTGCAATGCAGCAACAAATTGATTACTAAAGCATGTTAACGGTCCAAAAATTTGGGGTTCAATAGCAAAGATGTTTGAGGAATGCGTTTAGAAGAGGCGAGACAACATGAAATGAAGCTGTTTGCTGTTTCCATAGATCATAGATGGAAGGATCTCTAAGGAACATTCATCTTCTTGACAAGTATTAAGCATTGATGTTAATCTCATAGCCGACTAAAAACAGTATTATGATGAGGGTTAAAGAGAAAAGAAGGAAGGACAAAATGCCTTGGAAAGAAATATCAAGGGTACCATGTTACATTTTAGGTTAACACCATAAAGTTATCACATACCCATAAAGTAGAGTTCGGATTTTGCTCTTCAACCTATCATGTATGAAATAGAAGGTAGCTATCAGTGATATAGCTACTTGCAGGGTTGGGCCTTCTTCAGTTGGGAATAGAACAGTGAGAACTCCAAGCACTATAAATGCTATGGATGTTTTTACAATGAACTTAGTGGCTGGAGTTTGGAATCTGCTTGTCACAGCCTGTACAACTCGGGATTGTTTGACTTCCCTGACCTTTTTCTTGATGTCAATTTTTGGGTTCTTCCTTTCATAGAACTTCTGCATAATTATTTTGTCATGGGCTGCTTCAATTGCATCCACACTTGGTTTGTGCCCCCCATATTTACTAATAAGGAAGTTCCGTGCTGCTTGAATTTCATCTTCTGAAGCCTCCCTGCTTATTCCTAGCCGTTTGTATGGGTCCCGAACATTAATTCTAGGAAACATAGCTGCTCCTGCAAAGGCAGTTATTGAATAAATTCCATAAGGTAAATACCTTTTAACAATAAATATCAAAGTTTAATAAAATGGGGTCAGCAACAATAAATCAGGAAAAAAGTACAATTCAGTGGAACAATTCTCCATAAGCAAAGAGCAATTTGTAGGCTCCTGGCAAACACACACATAAGAAGTATATCCAAGTTGATTAAGAAACCAACAATGTCAGGGTTAAACTACCTTCATGCTCAAAGAACAAAAGCTATGCGACAGCTGTGCTTACAGTATATCCGAATCACAAAGAAATTATTCAATCTTGAACTCAGAATCAGATATCACCGACTTATGAAAGGATATACACTTACTAAGATAATTTCCCCTCAATCATCGATCCAAAGAAACGATTAAATATACATCAATGCAAAATAGTTGCTAGTTTAAACTTTACACCATGTGCAACATCTCTTCAAGGCAGAAACTAGCAAGTAAAAAAGGTTTTTCAAATTGTTTCAACTTCCAACAAAAGGTTATTAACATAGCATGTGTACTTATTCAAAGCTAATCAAAACAATAAATCCAAAATGAAAAAAAGGAAAAAAAGAAAAAGGTTCAGTCCTTGTAATGAATATTACCACCTGATTCACTAGCCATATCGCCATAGGAAGCATCCATTGCACATTTGATCAGATGAGTTTTCTGCATCTTCCACCTTCTGAAAGAAACTGTCAACCTACTTCTGCACCATAATACAAAAAAATGATCATGGCATCACATAACCAAACCCAAAGTTTACTAGTTCATGTTACTAGAGCACTACCTTTCAAGATGAAGCTTGCCAAATTTCGCCTTAGGTTTGCTGGCAATTGGACTAGATGGAACTTGCCTGCACACCAACCCTTGATTGCAGTCAGATAGCCGAAGGCAACATCTTGAGGGACTGGCAATCAGTCCAGAGACACTCATTTTTATAGTACTCGCTGTTTTCCATGAAAAAAAGCCTCAATTAGCCACATTATATGGCAACTAGAATTGCATAAAAGATTAAAAACAAAAGTTAGAATGCCAGAATGCCTATTTTACATCCTCTGTAAAATTAAGCAGTATACTCCATTACATTGAATCTAATATGAATTCATTCATTCATCCTCCTTGACAACATCTAAAAGGAACATTTCGTTTCTTTTCCTACGACTCAATCAATAGTGTAGTTTGAAAATCCTTAAGAATATACAATCAAAACGCTAATCAGAGAAACGACCTATTATCAACTCAACTATACTTTAGCTAAAATCGCAGGAACGAAGGGCTAGAAAGCAATTAACTTTTCCACATCAATTGAGAACTAAAGGCCAAGGGCCGCATGAATGTAAGAATAATTCAACCCATGGCTCACAGATTATTCGGTGTTACACAGTAAGCATTCAGAAGCCGAAATCAAAGTGCTTGAGAAAGATATTGAGGAGAAAAAACATACCTTGTTGAGATGACTGAAAATACAAAGTCGGGTCGAGCTAGAAAGTGTTGTAATGGATAGGGAAGCAGAGTGTGAGAACCATGGGGAAACAACCTAAACCCTGGTTACCTGTTAAAATGACAAATAATTAATAAATATATAAAACAAAGGAATCTTACATCATCGATCCGTTGTAGTCTAGTTGGTTAGGATACTCGGCTCTCACCCGAGAGACCCGGGTTCGAGTCCCGGCAACGGAAATGTTTTGCTCATTTTGTTCTTTTTCCCCATTTTGCTTGCTTACTTTGTTACTGGTATGGGTTTTGTTACAGCTTGCTTACTATTATTTTTGCTTTTTTTGTTCTTTTGCTTGCTCACTTTGGTATGGGTTTTTGTTACTCATCATCCTATTGGATGTTTGATTGCTACTAAGATATAGAAATGGCTGAATTGTATTTCTCTTTTCGCCACACAAGAGTATGCGAAGATTTAAATTCTGCCACTCTGTCTGAGTAAAGGTAAGTAATTGGAAATAAGGCAGCAGGGAGGTCCTATGAATTAGTTTCAGAATTGCACTCTCTGCCACTTCTAACACAACAATAAACAAGAAAGATGCACCACACAATTCAAAGCCTCTAAGACACATGACCAAATCAAAAGTGGGCTCAAAACCTGCAATTTGTCTTTGTTTATCTATCCATGTTTTCTCTGCTTATTTTTCGAGTTTCCAGTCCCTATTCAGATGTTTCAAAAGAAAAAAAATTGTTTCATGTTTGCTTTAAGCATATTTGATATAACAATGAAACCAAAGATCCAAACCCGGACTTTTCCGGATTATTAATGTTATTATCATTCATAATTATAATATTAATATATATTTTGTACGAATCTCTAGATTGTATGAATTGAAGCAAAACTTGGTAATAGTTTGAGACAAGAAAAGAGGTAAAATTTTCATCATCATCTCAATTACAATTAAGGGTGAGTAAAACACGATTAGACTCAAAAAAATTTAAATTTCGAGTTATTTGAGTCAACTCGAATTTATTTTTCAAATTTCGAGTTTGAATCGAATTTAATTTTCAAATTCGAATAATTCGAATAATTCAAATAAACCGAAT
The DNA here is from genome assembly GCF_025698485.1 of Gossypium arboreum. Taxonomy (NCBI): domain Eukaryota; kingdom Viridiplantae; phylum Streptophyta; class Magnoliopsida; order Malvales; family Malvaceae; genus Gossypium; species Gossypium arboreum. Next base: position 14,536,370 of record NC_069081.1, read on the forward strand.
ATCAAACTATAATAATTTATTTTATTACTCAAAACTCCTAAATTTCTTCACTTTCTTCCCAGAACTTTTACTGTCTCCCACTTTCTTTCATAACTTTTGCTTCCCTCCTATTCTACCCCCTTTTACCCTAAACCATCCTTAAGGGTGTGCAAATTTCGGATAAAACCAAATTAATTCAATTAACCGATCGAATTCGGTTAATCGGTCGGTTAACTGAATTAATTCGGTTAGGAGTTGGTTAATAATTTTTTGAAAGTTCGGTTAACGGTTAATTCAGTTCGAAATCGATCGGTTAACCGAATTAACCGCATTTAATAAATAATATTATAATATATAAGTATTTGGTCTGTTCGGTTAAGTTTTTGGAAATATAAATTAATTGGTCGATTAAGTCGGTTAACTTTTTATATGTTTTATAATTGTTTTAACCAAAAATAAAAAATATATATAAATTTTGGTTAACCAACCGAATTAACCGAAAAAGTTCAGCTTGGATAATTTTTTTTGAAAAAATTTCTGTTTGGTTAACGGTTAAAGGTTTAAAAGGATTGGTTAATTCGGTTAATTGTAGTTCGGGTCAGTTAACCGATTGAATACCCCAACCCATCCCCTCGTTTTTTTGAATTTTTTCCTTTCAAAATTTTACTCCTCCTATTTATTCCCCCTCCAAATTTTACTCCCTCAACTTCTAAAATTTTTTATTTTCTCCCTAAACTTTTACTTCTCATCCTTTACCCTTGAATAAAAAATTAAAATCATCCAAAAAATATTCCTAAACCTAAATAATAATAATTTTATTTATATATATTATTTATATTATTAAATGAAATTTCACATTTTGTATTATTTATATTATTGAACTGTTTTATCATATTGAATATTTATAATTTTTACTAAAATTGAATTATTGATGATATCATAAAATATTCGTGTTAAAATTTTATAATAGACAAATTTGATTACAGAGATAACATGATGATTACAATGGCTTAAAATATTTTTTAATTTAACTTAAACAAATATATTTAATTCGATTCGATTCGAATTCTATCTCACTCGATTCAATTCAAAAAAAATTAAATCAAATTAAAATAATAAAATATAATTCATCAACTCAATTAATTTAAAAAATTTTCTTTCGATTCAATCCAAAACTTATAATTTTGTCATATTGTTCCGCCTGTGCCCGGTAACAATTTCGTTTGCATTGGTTGTTTCTCTTAGCTCATTAGCAACCTACAAATAGGAAGAGACATTAAATATGGCCCACGTCCATTATTTATGTTGTCTACTTTCTGCACCACTGTCCATTGATACCCAAAATGTCAAAGCGCAGTGAAAAGTGAAAACCCCAAAAAATTCCCATGACAAAACTTGCCAGCAATTATTATATCAAAAGTAAATTCTATTGTGTGTTAGTAACTTCACACCAGGATGGACTAACGTGGGTTACTTCTGTTTAGGAGGAAAAGAAGGGAATTGGAAGGGGGTCCATCATCTTCATTTTTGGTCTTGGAGCTCTTGTTGCTTTCAATCTTGTAATGTATGTTTAAGCTGAAAGTGAAAAATGAGTACATCCATGATACATTCACGGAATACCCCTAGCAAATGACCTGTGCTAGGATTCTTGCAAATGCCTGGCAAAACCATGAACTGACAAAAAGAACCGACTGGAAGTCACCGCTTGGTCTAAAGGGAATGGCAGGTAGGGAGAGCCCATCAAGATACAAGGCAACCCTTGCCAGTCATTAAATTACAACTCCATCATCCTCTTTGGGTTTTTGGGGTCGTTAAATATTCCACAGCAACCAAAAAGTTTTTAAGTTCAATACCCATGCAATGAGCTCCATTCTCATTTAACTATAAAACCCAGAATCAATCAATATCCTTCAAGCAGTCCTGGTAGCTTTACTGGCAATTGAAAAATGATAATGAGGCTATTCATGTTTATCTTGGTGTTGGGTGGTGCAAGTTTTGCAGTAACCTCAAACAGGCTTAGCCAATATGAGGTGATTGAAAAAGACTATATGAACTGGGTTAAACAAAAGTCTTCGTTCAAGCACTCTCTCTTCGGAAAACCCAAGAACAAATTAAAGCCCTGCTTAACCATAAGAGTAAACAAAAAACCAAGTCTTGAGGAGTTTGCCACAGTGAAAAAGGCTATTAGTTCGATTCCAGTCGTTAATCACTGTCGGGTTGTAATCTCCATTGGAGCAGGAATTTACAGGTAAAATCTAGAGTTTGTTCTATAGCTTTGTTACTTACAGGTGGCAGATAGCCATTTAGTTTCTAATTAGGAATTTTAAAGACAAATGCAGAGAGAAGATTGAAATCCCTGCAACCATGGCTTACATTACAATAGTAGGTGCTGGTGCAGACAAAACCGTGATTGAGTGGGATGACACAGCTGACAAAATGGGGCAGTCAGGCCATTCACTGGGCACCTATGGTTCTGCAACATTCGCCATTAATTCTCCATATTTCATTGCAGAGAACATAACCTTCAAGGTCAGCCATTATCTTTAGATTACAGTCTCATGTCAACTTCCAATTTGAAGCAGTTCTTTCATCCTATATTTATGTTAATCATCAATGTCGTTCTTCTTAGTTCTTTTTCAGCCATAATCTTTATGTTAAGTTGTAGATTGTCTTTGGTAGAACAAAGCACCATTACCGCCGTCAGGTGCATTAGGAAAGCAAGCAGTGGCACTGAGGATATCAGCAGATGCATCAGCCTTTATCGGTTGCAAGTTTATTGGAGCACAAGATACTCTTTACGATCACATTGGCAGGCACTACTTCAGACACTGCTACATCCAAGGTTCGGTAGATTTCATATTCGGAAATGGGCTTTCCCTGTATAAACACTGCCACTTGCATGTCGTAACCAACAGCTATGGAGCCTTGACAGCCCAGAAAAGGGAAAGCATGCTTGAGGAAACAGGCTTCTCCTTCGTTAAATGCAAGGTCACGGGATCGGGCGCCCTTTATCTCGGTCGGGCTTGGGGCGTTTTCTCTAGGGTGGTCTTTGTTTATACTTACATGGACAAGATCATCACCCCTAGAGGATGGTATGACTGGGGAGACAAAAATAGAGAAATGTAAAGAAGAAAAAAAGAACCTTCTTTCCTTCATTTGATTAACTCTTCAATTTAGGTAGCTGACAAGTTCGATTAATGTGTCGAATTAAATTGCAGGACTGTGTTTTACGGACAGTATAAGTGCTCAGGACCTGGAGCTGAATTTGGTGGGCGAGTTTCGTGGGCGAGAGAACTTACACGACAGGAGGCAAAACCGTTTATTTCAATTGATTTCATTGATGGGCATAGTTGGCTTCCGGTTTTATGAGGATACGTATATTCTTCGAGCTCTAGTTTATAAACCAAGTAGTTCTTCAAGTCAACCAACTTGAGCAGAAGCCAACCGACAATGTATTTATCCTCTTAAAACGGAAGAATAATAACAAGAACAAATCAATATTTATTTACCATTGATTTCCCATACTGTGTGTGCAACAAATCCGTGTGCTTTAGATGCAGAGGGAGACAGGGAGATGGTTCATGTTAATTTGGGGTGTTGGGGTTTTATCTGGAATATGTAGCTGGCCATCAAATAAAGTAATTGTAGAAATAATGAGCAGAAAGAGTTGGTGTTGGAGGAGGATCAGATGCAGAGTGAATAACCATTTGGTCAACCTGTTGGATTATAAAAAAGTTTAAATTTGTTTGCAGATAGATTTGAATTTGATTTGTTGGAATAATTTGGTCTCTACTGTGAGATGCAGCTAAACTCAACTATAAATATAAACTTTTGTAATCCTTCATTCATTCATTAATAACACAGAGAGCATTTACTTCATTTTGCTTGTGCTTTCTTTCTTGAGATTCTTGCTTGCTTCACTTACTGTTTTTAAGCATCAATATATGTTTTTCAAGAGTTGAAATTGGCTTCTGTTTAAGCTTTGTTAGACTAAAATTCAGTCCTGTGACGCATGTAGAAACCAGTTTCACTCCTAAAACATACAAATACAATATATGAAAATAAAACTTAGAGACTCACCCAATCAAAAAATTGGCAAATCGCATGTCAAGTTGGATATCAAAAATTTCAATAAGCGGTAATCTCTAATGATAGATAATTCTCTATTTTTAGTTAAAAGTCAAAATATTTAATATCAATTATTCGATAAATTAATGTGTCATATCAATAATCTATTAATAAATTAAAAGAATTTTTAATGAATGTGATTAATTTGAATAATTATTTTAATTAAAATAATTAAATAAAAAATTATAATGATGAATATTTTAATTTTAAAGTGACAGATATATGTAATTTATCAAAATGAAATTTGAACTTTCTTAAATTTGATTTTTGCTCTTAATTTTATTTAGTACCCAATACCCAAAAAATAGTATTACTGTCGGAAAAACAGAAAAACAAGCAGATCCCATGATTTAGAAGTTACTAATTTTGAGCCTCTGTGGTCTTGAAAAGTCAAAAAGGATTTCTTTCCTTGAAATTAATAGTGATGAAACCACCGTGAAATATCTCCTTCCATTTCCCGAGACAATAGCCACCAATGGCATCCCCCCCCCCCCCCCTTTTAGCTAGCATTAGCAATGCCCCCATTACTAAAACTTTCTTTGGCTGCTCGAAATCCCATCCTCATTTTTATCTTCTTCCTCAAACTCTGCGGCAGCAGATTCTTGTTTTTTGGGTTTCATGTCATTCTAAACCAAATGGTCTTATAACTACTAACCCATCTTTTCCTTTTCTTCTTAAAACTTTCTCTTCACAATCTGTACGAGATTGGTGGGTTCTTCCTTGGGATTTTCAGTTTGCATTTTTTTTTATTCTATTCAAATTTCCCATTTAATGGCCGCCGTGGCCGCTTGTAAACGGGTGGGTCAAATCGGACCTAATTCCTGGACGATAGGGGGAGTTAGCAGATTCAAAGGAGTGGTTTCCCCTCTTGATGCCTCGACGTTTCCTCCCTCAGCCATTCGATTGTCACTTTCTCCTTGTCCCTTCTCACAATGGAGACAGGTTTCTCAGCAGCTCGTAAAATCAAATGGAAAGAGATTGTTTCTCATCGACACATTAGCTTTGGTAATTTCAAAGATTTCTTTTTTGTTTTTTTAAAGATGTTGAAAAGATGATACTGGGAAATTTCAATGTTGAGAATAATGAAAGGGTGCATTATCCTTAGGTTAGGAGATTAGAGGCTGAAGGTCTGCCTTCGAAGCAAGCCGAGGCCATAACAGCTGCCATAACTGAAGTTTTGAATGGCAGCTTGGAAAATCTGTCTCTTTCCGTTGTTTCCAAGTCTGAGATGCAGAAAGTATGGGTTTTTTCTCTTATTCGCTTTGCAAAACTTCACTTTGTTGTTACAATGCAAGGCGGGTTATATGGAATAAATCTTATCTGTTTATTTGCTTTTCCAAAATTTTATTCCTATTTTCTTTTATTAACTCGTAAAAGGTTGCCCTTTGGTAGAGTGAAATGACTCAAGAAGCCAATCTTTCCAAGCTAAAGTCAGAAGTTCAAGGTTCTCAGGTTTGTACCACTTCTGTACATTGATTATTGTAAGTGGAATCTGAGAACTTATTGATGTTTGTGCTTTTATTTATCTATACGTTTTGTATTAATTGAATCCCTTTAGGTTGAATTGTTTCTTATTGATGGAGGAAAGCTGAATTCTTGGCACCTAGCAAATTGCTATCCAAAGTGTTAACATGTTTAGGCTCCCCTTCATGCTGTGATAACTTGCTTTGGGACTTTGAAACTTGTTTCCAACTATTAACATTTGATTGCTTGAATGGGAGAAACAGTATAGAATGATGGTTTTAGATTAGATGAAATTGCTTCAGTAAGTTGATTAACGGTGGCCATACACCAAAGATTATTGTGAGATTTCAAATTAGTCAACTGATGCTCTGCTCTGCCAACAACATGGGTTTCTTTATATTTACACTTCTGTAAAGCTCTACTATTAAAATCAAATTTGAAAAATCATTGGTATTAGACCTGATGTTTTCTGTATTATTGATGGGAACATCTCTTGAGAACTACTTTTTAGGGAAAGAGGAAAAACAGGTAAGTGTTGAATATTAAACAATTCTTGTGATGCTGACCAAGGATTGGATCTGAGTTGATGCCTCTTTGTCTGTTCAAATGAGTGATCTTTCTGAACACTAAGTTATGCAGGAGCACCATTTTTCTTTGTTGCAACATGAGAACGAGAAGCTTCGACATGATATAGAGAAGATGCGCAGTGAATTAAGGTCTGACTTTTGAGTCTAACATGTATCTCCATTTGCCTGTAACAATCTGAATGTGCATATTCCCTATTACGATCATCCCCTGATAAGGGTATTGGTTATGACGCAGACATGAAATTGACAAAGTCACTGCTGAACATAGATTGGATTTGAATCTTGAAAGAGGGTAAGAAAGTGAAAGATACGTTTATTTTCCCATAAAATCCACTCGAAACAGTATAATGCATGTGTGTTCTCTAACAACTGCAGGAGAATAAGGGATGAGCTTACAAATCAGAATGCTGTAACATCTAACCTCACTAACAAACTTGATCGGGTTAGTGTTTTTCCGTGAACCAGAAATGGTTTTGGTTTATTTAATTGAATTCATGACATTTTTTGTTTTCTTTAGTCCTATTATAAAACTTTTTTTTTCAGGAAATTCACGCATTAGAGGCTCAATTGGAAGGTGCAAAATATGACTTGATAAAATACTGCATAGGTACACTTGTTTCCATAACTGCTGTTGGTCTTGCTGTAGTTCGTATACTGATCTGAACCTGCAATGTTAGCATACTCAGTATAACCTCAAAAGGGGAAGAAACCATAGCTCTTTTTATATTTCATTTATTTATTTTCTAATTTTTTCTTTACAATGGAAAACAGCTCATTTCTTGTGAAGCTGTTCTTTTGTGCCATTAGGATTGGAATGGGTGAGGGTTTGGGTAGAGACAGACATCAAGTTTGAACCTTAACTCTCCTTTTGCAAAAGGAAGAATACATATATTGGGTGTTCTTTGTTCAAATTTTTTTGAAAAGAAATGAGAAGTCCAATATGATTTTACTAGCTACTTTTAAGTCCTGTTCAACTTTATCACACAAACCCTAAGTGATGGTGGCTATAATTTTATCTATAGTTTTGTGTGGTGGAGGTAGATCAATTTATAATTATCAACTTTTAATCCGATACTTCCATCAATAACCGAATGAATGACTTTTACTTCTATTAAAACTAAAAACTTTATCTCCTTTAAATTTGGTCACGTTATTTTAGACTTAATTGGGTTAAAATCTTCCATTCTCCCACTTGGCTAATGAGATAAAACAAAAACTTTAATATAATAAACATTGAGCGCGCATAAAAAAATCTAAAACTCATCATCATTACCACATTATTGTGAAATGCAAATGTGAGTTATGGCAGTTGTATGTAGCTTAAGTCACATACTTCTTTTAAGTAATCATAAATGTATTCCCGTTTTAAATAATTTTAAAATTTATGTGCACAAGATCATAATAAACAAGAAATATGTTCATTTTATTTCAAAATCACCATAATTAGCTCACAGTGTCACAATATTATAAAATTTCATTCATCAATACAACCAAGACCTATTCTATATATATATATATATATATATATATATATATATATATATTTAAATGTCTTTGGTTGTAAGCCTTTAGTTAATGAATTTGCTATCATAAGATCAATACTAGTACGCTTTATGGACACTCTTTGTTTTTGAACTTCCTCCTTAACAACAAAATATTTTAATTCCATATGTTTTGCACTTTTAGAATATTTGTCATTTTTTGGAGAAAAATATTGTTGCAGAATTATCACAATAAATTTTCAGCGGCTTGGTAAAGGTGTCGACTACCCCAAGTCTCTAAATAGAATTCCTCAACCATAATGCATGAATAGTAACCCTAAAACATGCCACAAATTCTACTTTGATCGTAGATGATGCCATCGTAAATGATTTAGCACTTTTCCATGACATAGCTTCATCAACTATATAAATAAATAGCTAAAAGTGTATCTCTTGCTATCAAGACATCTAGTAAAATCTAAATCCTAATATCCAATTATTTTCAACCAATTAGATCTTCTATACATGAGCATGTGATTCTTTATTCAAACAACCCACAACATAATTATAAAGAATTGATTCTATTTAATCTCTCTGAATAGTTATACATATTCCTATTGAATAGTTATACATATATAGGAACAATTCTACTGAATAGTTATACATATTTAAGCTCTTTAAAATCTTTTAATATAGTTTTCCTGGGACAATCTTAACAATCCTTGTGACCTATCATGGAATATTTCAATTCCTATCACATAGGATGTCTCTCCCATATCTTTCATTTCAAAATTATTCGAGAGAAAAAAATTTGTCTCATGCAATATACCAAAATCATTTGTAGCAAGCAAAATATCGTCAAAATATATAACTAAGAATAAACTTGCTCCCACTAATCTTTTGGTATATACATCGATCAATAATGTTTACTTGAAATCCAAAAGACTATATTATCATTAAACTTGATGTACCATTGCTGCGAAGTTTTTTTTAAGTCCATATATGAATTCTTAAGTTTACACACCATATGACCTTTTCATTCAACTGTAAAACCTTCATGTTGGTCCATAAAAACTTCTTCCTCAAGATCTCCATTTGAAAATTTTATTTTCACATTCATTTGACGTAACTCTAAATCATAATAAGCCACCAACACCAAAATAATTTTTAAGGAGGTTTTCTTAGAGATTGGTAAGAAAGGTTTTTTTTTTTTTTCTAATCAATATCATCCTTCTGAGTGTAACTTTTGGCAACAAGTTTAGCCTTATTTTGTCCGATATTGTCATTTAAGTCATGGTTGGTTTTAAAAAACTCATTTACATTCAACTCATTTTGAACCTTTTGGCAATTCAACAATGTTCCAGACTTTGTTTTATTCCATAGATTTCATGTCATCTTTCATGGCACTTAGCCATTTATCAAACTCATCACTATTTATGACCTGTGAAAACGAAACTGGATCTTTATTGATTTCAATATCAAATTTTGATTCTTGCAAATAAACCACAAAATCATCAAGAATAACCTATTTTCTCTCTTTAAGATTTTCTTAATGACATTATTTGTGGTTCATTTTCATCAAATTTTTGTGAGTTAGTTTCTTCTAGATGTGTTTCATCATTTATATGTTGTTCAACATTATTAGAACATTGATTAATTGTTGGAACAACATTTGTGGTAGTTGTGGATAAAAGAAAATTATAAGTGTGGGAAATTCTACTCCAATTTCTTTTATATCCACAACTTATTTTGAAACACTCTCACTAACTTCACCATTTTTAAGGAATCTATGATTACCAATTTCTACGGTTCTCGAACTATGATTGGTACGTAAAACCTACATCATTTAGGTTTCTCTAGATAACCAATAAAGTATCCACTTATCATACGAGATTCAAATTTTCTTTCACATGGATTATATTTTCTTGTTTCTGCTTAACAACTCCAAACATGTAGGTGCCTAAGGCTAAATTTTCTTTCAATCCTTAACTCAAAAGGAGTTTATGGAACTGCCTTACTAGGAACCCTATTTAATAACCATATAACAAATTTAAGTGCATGCATCCTCAATGATATAAGTAATGAAGAGTTAATCATCATACTCCCAAACATATTTAATAAAGTTGATAAGTGCTAAAAGTAATATGTTTTAACCATATTCTTAATGCTTTTTTGGGTGATTAGTTGATGTTAATTGTAAATTTTATACTTTTAATCCTTTAAATTCATGTTTTAATGCTTAATAGAGCACTTGTGAGCAGAAAGAGTGAAAAACGAGAGAAAATCTGAGTGTCATAGCAAGCTACATGAGCTACACGGGTTGAACCATTCTACACGACCAAACCACACGGGTTGAACCATTTCACATGGCCAGAAAACACAACCATGTGACCTGTATGGGCATGTTGTAGGTTATGTCAATTTTGTGAAGTTACATACTGAACTACAAAAAATCACTATTTTTAGGTTTTTGGGGCATTCTAAGACATATATGATAAAAATAAGAAGATAGGAGTAAGCCTTCATAGAATATTTAAGAAAACGACTCGAACAACACAATTGAAGCCAGTTTGAAGCAGATTTTCGTCAAGATAGAAAATTCCTATTTAATTTATTAGGAGATTATCATGAGTTTCTTTGTTTCTTTTGGTTATATTGTATCTAAGATGTTTTTTATTTTCAACCATGGGCTAATTTTCTAAATACCTAGGGGAGATGAATCCTATAATGGATTTTGTCTTTTGGATTTTTATTTTACGCAATAAATACTTAGTTTCTTGTTCTCAATTATGTGTGCTTAATTCTTGGTTTAGTATTTTTAGATTATTGATCCATATTTGATGTGCTTAAATCGATGGTTGAATAGACCCTGTTTAAAGTAGATCTTGCGTAATTGAGTGGAGTTGCATGCAATCCTAGAAATAGAATAACATAAATCTACCAGATTAGAGTCAAAATTTAATAGGGGAATCCATAGCATGAGTTAATGTGATAATAGGAGTTTTATTTAGTGATAAATTTCAAATGAAATCCATAGCATGAGTTAATGTGACAATAGTGGTTTTAATTAGAAATAAATTTCAAATAAATCTATAGCATGCAATCCACAGCATGAGTCAATTGCTATTATGCTCGAAAGAGATATTTGCATAATTTAGGAATTTCTACGGATCAAGTCACTAAGTAAAGAAATTGCGTAATTTAGATTGATTGTGACAAATGAAATCTAGGTAAATTCTTTCTTGGATATTGTTTCGCTTCTTGTTTGTTACTCGATTATTTTCGTGATTTGTTCTTTGTCGTGTTCGTTAGTTAATTAATTTTGTTATTTTTAGTTTAATCAATCACTCGAATTATTTGGTTAAATAATAGAAAGACGATAATTACTAGTACTTTTATTCTTCGTTAGAATATCTTTGCTCACCATAGCTATACTATTAATTGATAGGTGTACTTGCATTAATCAAATTTTTAGTTAGTTTCGCAACACATCAAAAGTTCGATTACGCTTTCCTGCCACACTATTTTGTTGAGGTGTGTCTGGCATAGAATACTGTGCACATATGCCACGAATTTCAAAGAATTTTGCAAATGAACTTGGACATTGTCCAGATTCAATAGATGTCCCATAAAATTCACCACTTCTACCAGATCTTCCTATTTTCACTTTTCTATCTAATTGTCTTTCATCCTTATTAATGTATATGTCAAGAGCATTTACTAATTGAGGTTTTTCATCAAGCAAATACATGTAACATTATCTTGAAAAATCATCAATAAGGGTAATAACCTATTTTTCTCCATTAAAAGATGGAATATTGATAAACCATAATATATACATATTTTTTACACCATGTTTAACATATTTATGGATGATTTTTCCTTAGTTTCATTAAATTCGATGCTCCTAATCTCTTAAATTCATGTTTTATACTTAGGCGAGCATAGGAAGGCAAAAAGAGCATCAAACGGGCCAAAAACGGACAAATTAGGCCTAATTCAGTGTTTCACACAGCTTAGGCATTTTCACACGGGTAAACCACACGCCCGTGTGTCATGGCCATGTCAACATTAAACCAAGTCAGAATTGCACACGGCCTGAGCAGCTGCACACGAGCGTGGCACACAGCCGTGTCCCTGTTGAGCCAAAGTCTAATTCTATTCAGAAAAAGGGTAATTTTAGGCTATTTTGGGCATTCCAAAGTCTATATAAACACCCGGGAAGAGGATCAAAGGGGATACGTAGAGTAGAAGGCAGGAGATACTCAAGGATAGCCATCGGAATCAGCTCGGAATTCGGGTCTACTTCAAGACTGAAGATCTTCATTCAATTTCCCTAGAAGTTCTTTGGGTTTCTTTATGTTTTGTTGTTTTCCCAATTTTGAGATGTTTTCCATTATTATGAACTAAACTCCCTAAATACCTAAGGGAGATGAAACCTAAGACGAATCTTATTACTATTTGAATTATATGATAAATGCTTGTTCTTATTCTTAATTGTGAGTTTTAACCCTTGTTTTAATATTCCAGGATATTAATTCAGGTTTTTGATGTGTTTATTCAGTGGAGCAAAAGTCTCTGTTTAATAGTAGATCATTCATAATTAAGCGGAGTTGCATGCAATTCTAGAGATAAGACGATATAAATCTTCCAGATTAGAGTCAAATCTAATAAGGGAATTCATAGACTGAGTTAATGCGACAATAGGGGTTTTAATTAGAAAGAGATTTCGATTAATCAACCTAGAGTCAGTTTTTTTTATTCTTGAGAGAGATAATAACATAAACTAGGGATTTCTACGAATTAAGTCAAGTGAATAAATCGTCTAATTCAGAAGTAATAAGTGAAGTCTAGGTGGATTCTTCCTTGTGTATTGTTTTCTCTATCGGTCTTCTAAAAAGTATTTTCCAACTTTAATCTCTGTCATAATCTTAGTTAATTAGATAATTAGTTTTAGTTTAAAAACATCCTTTAATTCTTAGGTTATATAATAAAAAGACAGCAATTACTGGTACTTTTAGTCCTCGTGGATACGATATTCCCGGTCTCACCATAATTATACTATTTTCAATAGGTGCGCTTGCCTTAGTCGAATTTTTAGTTAGTTTCACGACCATCAAGTTTTTGGCGCCGTTGCCAGAGACTAAGATATTAGGAACGCTTAATTTTTATTACTTTAGCCATTTTTTATTTTTATTGCAATTTAATTACTAAATTTTCTTTTATTTACTTCTGGCAGGTTTTTATAATTTATGACTAGAAGAAACCCGTCAGGACCTTTTCTTTTTGATAGTGAGATCGAGAGTACAACTAGTAGAAACCGAAGAGAAATAAGGTGAAGTCTACAATACATAGAGGAAGAGCGAGAGGGCGATATTCACACTAATACCGAGGAGATGGCTGAAAATTAGAATAATCTGTTACCTTCTGTAGTTGCTGTAAATCCAGTAGATTAGAATCCCGCTCCTCGTACTATGTATGATTATACTAAACCTGCTTTAACAGGAACTGAATCGAGTATAGTTGGACCTGCTGTTAGCTGTTGCTGCAAATAATTTTGAACTAAAACCTAACACTATTCAAATGATACAACAGTTTGTTCAGTTTGATGGTTTGCAGGACGAGGATCCAAACACTCATTTAGCAAATTTCCTGAAATTTTGCGACACTTTTAAGATTAATGGTGTTTCTGACGATGCCATTCACCTTCGGTTGTTTCCCTTTTCATTAAGGAATAAGGCTAAACAGTGGTTGGACTCGTTACCACGAGGGTCAATCACCACTTGGGAACAAATGACTGAAAAATTTTTGCTTAAATATTTTCCGTCGGCTAAAACAACTAAATTAAGGAATGATATCTCTTCTTTTATGCAGATGGATTTAGAAACACTTTATGATGTATGACAAAGATACAAGGATCTATTGAGAAGGTGCCCTTATCATGGGTTGCCTCTTTGGCTGCAAGTTCAAACTTTCCACAACGATTTGAATCCCTCGACTAGACAAATGATCAACATAGCTACTGGTGGAACTATCAATAATAAGACACCTGAAGAAGCTTATGAGTTCATAGAAGAGATTCCACTAAACAATTATCAGTGGCAAGTCATGAGGACAAAGCCGAAAAAAGCAGCCGACGTTTTTAACGTTGATTCGGTTACTATGCTTTCCAATCAGGTAGAACTTTTGAATAGAAAAATTGATGGTGTAATGGCCTAAATTCAAGGTTATCGGAACAGTGGTTTCGTAACCACAAATTCGATTTAAAGAGAAATTTATTTTACTATTTTTGCATGAATATTTATATGATAGGAAAATCGTATTAAAATATCGATAGAAAAATTTTACCGATTTAGTGGTTAGTTAGAAAAAAAGGAATTATTGAAGGAATTGGGTAAAAACAAAGTATCGAGGCCTTGATCTCGTAAAACTGAGTAGGAAATATTTTTATAAATATTTATAAAATGTTAGTGATGTGATATTAAAATTTTGTTAGAAAATTTTAACGTTTGGGTAGGTAATTAAATGAAAAGGACTAAATTGGAAAAGGTGTAAAAGTTGCTAGAATGATTAAATAGCTTAAGTGTCTAATGAGAGAGGATTTAAAAGGCAATTAGACCCAAAATTTATTTGGTCTGGACGGCAAGGGCATGAAATCAGTAGGAAAATTGATGATTTAAGGGCAAATTTGGAATATTGCATAATTAACTAAATAAAGATAGGACTAAATAGGAAATATCTAGATTTCTCTTCATTTTTCTTCATTCTCATCAGCCAAAACACCATAGGAGAGTATTCCATATTTTTTGCACCAAGTGAGTTAATCCTTGCCTTTTTCTTATAATTTTTGTGTTTTTAAGACTTTTACAACTAGGTCCTACTATTAAATTCATTAGTTTTTTATTTTATGGATGAAACTGAAAGTCACCATGGTTGAGTGCTGTAAGTTTATGATGAAATAGAATAAAATTTAAGCTTTAATTTGTTTATAAGATGATTTTATTAGGTAATTTCAATAGAAATTGATTTTTAGGATCTAATTGTAAAAATGTTTGGAATTAAAGTCTAGTGCTGAAATTCTGATTCCCAAAGGTTATAAGGTAGTTTAAAGTGATAGAATAAAGTGTTAATTGAGAAAAATTAGCTCAATTAAGAGGCTAATTGAGTAGGGACGAAATTATTATTTATTAAAAGCTTAGGGAAAAAATGGTAATAAACAGCTTGCACTAAAATAGTTTTGGACAGTAGAAATACACTAACTTTAAAAAATCACCATAAATTTTAGAAATCTAATTAAAAGATAAAAAAGATATGGAATTGAAGCTTATTGAGTCTAATTTCTCATAGAAGAAGCGGTGTAATAAATGGATTTGTAAATCATTAGATATAATAAATTTTGTGAGAAAAGGTCAGAATGAATTCGGGTTCCCCTATTTTCACTTTGAAAAATCATAAAAAAATGAATAAAAATAATTATGGTCTTAAATTTATATTTCTAGAATCCTGAATGAGTATGTTTTTAATAGAAACAAAGGAGAACATCATTTGAATCTTGTATGAATAGATAATTAATTTTTAGTAAAGAAGGGTCAGAACTGTCAAACAGCAGAACAGGGGTAACTTTAAAGAATAAACTGTACTTATTGGCTAGACCAAAAATCCTGAAAATTTTATGGTAAGAAGATATGTGAGTCTAGTTTGAAGAAAAATTAGCATATCCTAATTTGGAGTTTTTTAGCTCAAGATAAAAATAATTTAGTGACTATGACTCAAGTAGACACTTTTGAATGAACTATAAATAATAGTTGAATTATAAAGAATGTTGCATATGAACATGAAATGTATTAAATTTATATTTAAATTTATTTATTTAGATCCTGAAAATTCAAATACGAAGTTAGATCAAGGTAAAGAAAAAGTTCGGGATCAGTAGATTTGTGTATACGAACAAGTATCGAGGTAAGTTCGTGTAACTTGAATTATATTCTTAGATGCTTGAAATGTATGTTATTGATGTGAATATGATTTTAATGTTCATTGTATGAAAATTGATGAAATATTGATATATTTGATAAAAATGGGAAGAAATCCCGATTGAATGAAAGGAAATTTCGATGGATCTCTGAAAAGGAATTGACGGTAAAAAGGATCTAGCCCGGACAGGTGATCCTATTCTGATATAGCCCTTCCGAAGAATATGTAGAAAATGGATTTAGCCCGGACAGGTAATCCGAATTAGGGTCTGAATTTAGCCTGGACTGGTAATTCAGATCCAAGCTCATTAGAGTAATTGTCGTTGTAGGGGATTTAGTCTGAACTGGTAATCCCAACAATACTCTATGAGTTTATATTACAGGGGATTTAGCCTGGATTGGTAATCTCGCTATAAAGATGAGGTTCGTAGGAGTGTGCTCTCTGAAATGGAAATATGTGTACATGAATATGAATTGACGGACCCGGAAATGTACACTAAAAGTGTACCTCTAAAAATCCATCGAAATTCTAAGAAATTTAATGGGATAAATATGGAAAAATAACAAGAGAATGGAAATCATGGTATCGATGAGCTCATCAATCATGGTATGTACATTATTGACACATGGAAATTATTATACTAACTTGAATGTTGAGTTTGTGCATGTTAGGGTAATAATGCATTGAATGGATATTTGAATGTTTATTGTATTGAATTGAAAATATTAGGTAAGTATAATTCTTGTTACATGAGCTTATTAAGCATAAAGTGCTTACCTTATTTCTTTTTTCCCTGTTTTGTAGTGTTAAGAGCTCGGAGGTCGAATTTGGTTGGAGACACATCACACTATCAACTTCAAGATTTCGGTATATCAAGAAACTTTATTTTGGAAATCAATGGCATGTATAAGCTAATAAAGTAAATGTTAATGTGATATGAATGTAAGGTCAGCCATTGGTATGGCTAACAAATCTTGGTTTTGGTATGTGATGAGGTTATCTTATAAAAATGCATGAATCTATCTTGAAAATATGTTGAATTGGATTGGTTGATGTGGATTGGTCTCGGTTTAATATTGCAGGGAAGGTTAGATATCTATAAAGGGGCTATATTGAGTTAAAAAAAGTTAATTCGTAAACTCCGGTAATGCCTCGTACCCTATTCCGGCAATGAATACGGGTAGGGGGTATTACAGATGGCTTACTTGGTTCTACACAGGTTCATCCAGTAATGCAATGCAATGTAAGTGGATGAGGAATGAGCAATTTAGAATATCCATCCTACAGCCCTAACATGGAGAATGAGCAAATGAATTATATGAGTAATAATCCTCGGCCTCAAAATAATCCTTATAGTAATACTTACAATGCAGGTTAGAGGAACCACCCAAATTTCTCATGGGGAGGCCAAGGCAATCAGAGACCACCACCCCCTCCAAGCTTCCAACAACAACCTTAGCAGCAAGAGAAAAAGCCGAACCTTGAGGAGGTGATGAAAAAGTTTATTTCAGTAGCGGAGACTCATTTTCAAAACACTGAAATTGCACTTAAAAATTAGCAAGCATCAATTCAAGGGCTCGAGAATCAAATAGGACAGTTGGCTAAGATGGTTTCAGAAAGACCACCGGGGAGTTTACCTTGTAACACCGAACCCAATCCAAAAGTGGATGTGAAAATAGTTACATTAAGGAGTGGGAAGATGTTAACTGAAATTGCAAAGAAGTTGCCACCAGAAGCTGACAGAAAAGAAGATGAGGAGGTGAAACCCGAAAACAATAAAAAAAGGTGTTGAGGGAATATAAACCACCAATCTCGTACCCAAAAAAGTTGAAAAAAGACCACATGGATGCACAATTCGGTAAATTTCTTGAACTTTTTAAACAGTTACATATTAACTTACCTTTTGTTGAAGCTATCTCGCAAATGCCTACATACGTAAAATTTTTGAAGGAGCTCCTAACAAATAAAAGAAAGTTTGAAGAATTGTCTCCAATGGAACTCAACGAGGAGTGCTCGGCCATACTCCAAAATAAACTGCCGACCAAATTAAAAGATCCAGGAAATTTTATTATTCCCTGCTTAATTGGTAGTTTAAATGTTGAGAAGGCACTAGCTGATTTAGGCGCTAGCATTAATCTGATGCCCTACAAAATGTTCAAGCAACTTGGTGTTGAGGAACCAAAACCTACTAGGATGAGTATTCAACTAGCTGACAGATCTATTAAATATCCTAGGGGTATTATAGAGGATGTGCTTGTAAAAGTAGATAAATTCATATTCCCTGTTGATTTTTTTGTGCTTGACATGGATTAGGATGTTGAGGTGCCTTTAATTTTAGGTCGCCCATTTTTAGCCACTACTAGGGTTGTTATTGATGTGGGTGACGGTAAGCTTGTGCTGAGGGTAGGTGACGAAGAAATTATTTTTAAAATTTATGATGCCATTAGATTTTCTAGGGAACAAGATGACTCCTGTTATTTTATTTATTCTATTGATCATGCTACTCAAGATTCTCTACAGGAAATCGTACATAAGGACACGTTGGAACTGTGTCTTGCCCAAGGGGAGGAGGTAAATTATGATGATTCTGCGATAGGTACGATAAAATCTGAACTAAATTCCAATGAGCATTCACTGAGACAGAAGAGTTACGAGGGTATTGAGGTAAACAATGAATTAAAATTAAAGCCCTCTGTTGAAGAACCTCCTAAATTGGAATTAAAGCAACCGCTAGATCACTTAGAATATGCATTTTTTGGAAATAATTTCACATTAACAGTGATTATTGATTTAGATTTACAGCCAACCAAAAAGGACGAGTTACTCCAAGTGTTGAAGGAGCACAAAAGAGCCATAGCTTGGAAGATTTCTGACATAAGAAGGATCAGTCCTTCTTTTTGCATACATAAAATTTTAATGGAAGATGAGTATAAACTTTGTGTGCAAGCTCAAAGGCGAATGAATTCCAACATGAAAGAAGTTGTAAAAGCCGAGGTAATTAAACTTCTAGATGCTGGAATTATTTATCCTATTTCTGACAGTTCTTGGGTGAGCCCTGTGCATGTTGTTCCTAAGAAAGGAGGCATGACTGTTGTGGCCAATGAGAAGAATGAATTAATTCCAACGCGAACAATCACAAGATGGAGAGTTTGCATTAATTATAGGAAATTAAACGATGCCACAAGAAAAGACCGTTTTCCCTTACCGTTCATTGATCAGATGTTGGAAAGATTATTTGGGCATATGTATTATTGCTTCCTAGATGGACTCTCTAGTTACTTCCAAATACCAATAGCTCTTGAGGACCAAGAGAAAACGACATTTACATGTCCATACGGTACGTTTGCTTATCGACAAATGCCTTTTGGATTATGCAATGCTCCTGTTACTTTTCAGTGATGCGTGTTAGCCATTTTTGATGAACTCGTGGAAGACATTACGGAGGTATTTATGGATGACTTCTCGGTATTCGGTAATTTTTTCCATCTTTGCCTTAAAAATTTAAAATGAGTGCTAATAAGATGTGAGGAAATGAACCTAGTGCTGAATTAGGAAAAATGTCACTTCATGGTTCGTGAAGGGATTGTGTTAGGCCATAAAATTTCTAGTAAGGGAATCGAGGTTGACAAAATGAAAGTTGAAACTATTGAGAAATTACCTCCCCCTAGTTCAGTTAAGGATATTCGAACCTTTTTAGGTCATGCTGGATTTTATAGAAGGTTTATTAAAGATTTTTCTAAAATAGCTAAGCCTTTAACGAATTTACTAGAAACAGATGTGCCTTTCAGTTTCAGTCGGGAATGTTTAGAAGCATTTAATACTCTTAAAGATAAATTAATTAATGCTCCAATTGTAGTTGCACCTTATTGGAATCTACCCTTTGAGCTAATGTGTGATGCGAGTGATTTTGCAATGGGTGCGGTTCTTGGACAGCATAAAGACAAGCATTTTCAACCAATCTATTATGCTAGCAAAACTTTGACAGCCGCAGAAGAAAATTATTCAATGACTGAGAAAGAATTGTTGGCTGTGGTTTTTGCATTTGATAAATTTGAACCAAATTTGATATTATCTAAAGTTTTTATTTACACTGACCATTCAGTTATTCGATACCGCCTTAATAAAACAGATGCAAAAACTCTACTAATAATATGGATTTTATTGTTGCAGGAATTCGATTTAAGTATTCAAGATAAGAAAGGAGCAGAAAATCTTACAGCAGATCATCTATCTAGATTAGAAAACCCACATCTCAAGGGACTTGGAGAATAGGAGATAAATGACTCATTCCCTGAAGAACAACTCTTTGCTATATCTGACTCTGAGGAACCTTGGTTTGTAGACATTGCGAATTATTTAGCTGCTAACATTGCACCAAAAGGGTTGACACATCAACAAAAGAAACGCTTCTTTACTGATGTGAAAAACTATTTTTGGGAAGATCATTTTCTTTTTCGTATATGTGCAGATCAAGTTATTAGAAGATGCGTTACGAAGTCAGAAGCAATTAGAATCTTGGAACATTGCCACTCAAAACCAACTGAAGGATATTACAGTGGTACTAGGACTGCACATAAAACACTCGAATCAAGTTTTTATTTGCCCACACTATTCATAGACACCAACAGGTATGTTACTTCTTGTGATAAATACCAACAAACAGGTAATATCTCTAAACATGACGAAATGCCTCAAACGTACATGCTTTCATGTGAAATATTTGATGTATGAGGTATTGACTTCATGGGTCCATTCCCTAGCTCATTTGGGAATAAATATATCTTAGTAGCCGTTGATTATATGTCTAAATGGGTGAAAGCCCAAGCCTTACCTACTAATGATGCTAGAATGGTGGTAAGGTTCTTTAAGAAACTCTTCTCTCGATTTGGAACACTTAGAACAATTATCAGTGATAGGGGTTACTCATTTTTGTAATGCTCAATTTGATAAAACCCTTAAGAAATATGGAGTTTACCAAAGAACAGCTACCCCTTACCATCCTCAAACTAGTGGACAAGTCAAAGTCGTGAACCAAGAGCTCAAATGTATCCTAAAAAAGATTGTAGAGTCAAATAGGAAGGATTGTGCAAAGAAAATAGATGATGCTTTATGAGCCTATAGAATTGCTTTTAAGACCCCTATAGGAACATCTCCTTACAGACTTGTTTATGGGAAGAGTTGTCATTTACTGTTTGAACTAGAACATAAAGCATTTTGGGCTATAAAATTTCTAAACTTTGATCCCAAACTCGCAGGTGAAAAGAGATTGATGCAGCTGAACAAGTTAGATGAATGGCGAGCTAATGCCTATGAGAACTCACGATTATACAATGAAGCAACGAAGCGCCGCCATGATGCTCGTTTAAAGTAACACAAGCAATTTGAAGTAGGAGATCTTATCCTATTATACAACTCAAGGCTCAAATTGTTTCATGGGAAGCTTAAATCACGATGGTCAGGTCCTTTCGTAGTCTAAACTGTTTTTCCATATGGCACAATAGAGGTAAGTCACCCAACCCAAGGCACTTTCAAGGTAAATGAACATTGTCTTAAACTTTATAACAGTGAGAATTTTAAAAACAATAGAGAGAAGCTACCACTCCGCGAACCGGCCTAACATACCCACAAGGTAAAGTCGAGCTTAGACTCTAAATAAGTACTTTTTAAGGGGCAACCCAAGCACTAACCGCACTAAGTAACTTTAGTTTGTTTTTCTATTTGTTTTACAATCTAACAGCAGGTATTCTTGGCACACACGGCCTAGCACACGGGCGTGCTCAAGGCTAGGGGAGCACCACGGGAAGGACACACGGGCGTGGCCATGGCCGTACTAAAACAGAACAAACATTTTCCCCAAGCCAAGATGACACACGAGCTCCGATAAATAGCCACGACTATACGATATGGTCGTATGCATCACATGGCTAGGGACGTGGGCGTGTCCCAAACCGTGGTGAAACTGCACTTTAATTTCTCAAAAACCAGCAGAGGCACGACATGCATTAAAATTACCATGACCGTACGAGGCGGTCGTGGACGTCCCACGATTATGAACACGGACGTGCCTAAGGCCGTGTGGTAATTTACACAAACAATTGAAACTTCCAATATTAGAATACAACACGGACTGAAGCCACAGCTGTGCCCGAAAATCATGCGCAATCTTGATTACCAGAAACGGGCGTGCTGGACCTACAACAGGCATAGAAAAAGCGAATGAAGCACCACATGGCCATGCGATGCGGTCGTGTGAGACACACGGGCATGTCCACAGGCCGTGTGTGATACTGACTTAAAACATCAGACCACAAGCACAATTCATTAACATGGGCGTGGGAGAAGAAAACGAACGTGCACACAACCGTGCAATACGGTCGTGTGCACCACACGGCCTTGAGACACGGGCGTCTCTAAGAGACCGTGTGCGACATTGACTTAAAATTCACAAAAAAAATGGGCTAGGAACACACCACATGGGCGTGGGCCACAGCCGTGTGGCCCAAAACGGGGCTTACACGACCGTGGTCCCCATTTATCCCCCTCCTCTAACCCTAATTTTTCCCTCTTTCCTATTTAAAACCCCACTACCACTATTCATCTTCCCCACTATTCATCCCCTCCACTCCGGCCACCACTCTCCGATGAACTTCCGGTGACCAACACCCCACTTTTCTTCCCTATATTTCTTCATTTCTTTCCTTTCTCCATCCTTGTTCACCCCAACCCCCCTATCTTCTGATACTATGCTTATATTATTATTATCTATCTTCGTACATTGAGGACAATGTACATTCTAAGTGTGGGGAGGTTATTTATATGATTCTTGGAAAATCCCTAAATTTTTATCTCATTCTCAATTAATTTCCTCAGACTATTATTAGAGTAAATTCTGATTGATTTAAAATTTTTATTAATATGTTTTGAATTTAATCATAGGGAATTGTGCATTGATTGTTTAAACTTTAAAGGCATTAGAGAATCAAGCATGATAAGTTGAATTTTGAGAATTAAAATTGCTAGGTTGTTTCCCTGAATTGAGGTATTATCTTGAAGTTTTGAATTTACAGGATTGACATCAAATACCCATAATTTTTGTGAGATTTTGAGCCTTTTAGAGCATATATCTTTCTTGCTCACTGATTTTATTGGTTATGAGTGTGTCAACATTGATTTGTTATTCTAGAACTTGATTCGATTATGCATGTCAAGACCACACCCTTGAGTTGATATATTGAGATGATAAAGGCACTTAGGTTTTAACCCGTTTACCCCATAAAAAGCCTACCCACATAATTGACCCCTAATGAACCACTTTGAGCCTTAACCATTGTTTTTTGATTTTTCATTTAATGTTAGCCCACAACTTAACCCTTTTTGATTTCTCCTTTTTTTATTGAATTCCTTTTTTTTATCGAGATTTGATTTGATTAGTTACCTAACTATGTTCTTTCATTTCAGTTCCTGAATTATTTCTTATTATGTACTTTCCATTATTGTACTTGTTCTTATTCTTAAAAAAAAAATTCGTATATTTATATTCATTCAGTTACATATTGTTCTAAAGAGCTTAGATAAGTTAAAGTCATTATATTGAGAGAAAATCTCATTTCATTAGTTTTGGATAGTTTTAATTTTGGCAATTTTTTTTAATTCAGTAATTAGCTTTATTATTCTAAGTTCGGTAACTTATTAAATTAATCTCGATTCTAACCCTCTCTTTTTCAGCCTTTATCCACACCTTTAACCCAAGCCCTATTACAACCCTGTTAAAGACCTTGTGATTTGTGTATCATCTTATTTATAGTGGTGCAGATTTGATTTTCATGCAAGCCTATGGTAATAACTTTTCATGCTTAACTGTTGAGGGCTAATTACTAAACCTTAAACACTTTGAATGATTTGAGTGAATCTTTAGTGAGGATGTCAACCCTCGTTGATTTGGAATTAAAGGTAATTACTTAGATAAAGGGTGATACCTATAATTTTATGATTAAAATGCTCAACTCGGATTGTGTGAAACTTTGATGTTCTTTTAGTTAGACTCTCAATATATGATTACTTGTGGTTTATTTAAATACATTATTAATGAGAATTATAAGTTGAGAAGAATTTATTTTAATTGAGAGTTGAGGATTTTGCTTGAGGACAAGCAAATGCTTAAGTGTGGGGATATTTGATAAACCATAATATATACATATTATTACCCCATGTTTAACATATTTATGGATGATTTTTTCTTAGTTTCATTGAATTCGATGCTCTTAATCCCTTAAATTCATGTTTTTTTACTTAGACGAGCATAGGAAGGTAAAAAGAGCATGAAACAGGCCAAAAACGGACAAATTGGGCCTAATTCAGTGTTTCACACGGTCTAGGCATTTTTACACAGGTAAACCACACGCCCGTGTGTCATGACCGTGTCGACATTAAACCAAGTCAGAATTGTACACGACCTGAGCATCTGCACACGGGTGTGGCACACGGCCGTGTCCCTGTCGAGCCAAAGTCTAATTCTATTCGAAAAAAGGTAATTTTAGGCTATTTTGGGCATTCCAAAGTCTATATAAACACCCGAGAAGAGGATCAAAGGGTACATGTAGAGTAGAAGGTAGGAGATACTCAAGTATAGCCATCGGAATCAGCTTGGAAGCCGGATCTACTTTAAGACTGAAGATCTCCATTCAATTTCCCTAGAAGTTCTTTGGGTTTCTTTATGTTTTGTTGTTTTCTCGATTTTGAGATGTTTTCCATTATTATGAACTAAACTCCCTAAATACCTAAGGGAGATAAAACCTAAAATGAATCTTATTACTATTTGAATTATATGATAAATACTTGTTCTTATTCTTAATTGTGAGTTTTAACCCTTGTTTTAATATTCCAGGATGTTAATTCAGGTTTTTGATGTGCTTATTCATGGAGCAAAAGTCTCTATTTAAGAGTAAATCATTCATAATTAAGCAGAATTGCATGCAATTCTAGAGATAGGACGATATAAATCTGCTAGATTAGAGTCAAATCTAATAAGGGAATCCATAGATCGAGTTAATGCGACAATAGGGGTTTTAAAATAGGGATTTTAATTAGAAAGAGATTTCGATTAATCAACCTAGAGTCAGTTGTTTTTAGTCTCGAGAGAGATAATAACATAAACTAGGGATTTCTACGGATTAAGTCAAGTGAATAAATCGTCTAATTTAGAAGTAATAAGTGAAGTCTAGGTAGATTCTTCCTTGGGTATTGTCTTCTCCATCGGTCTTCTAAAAAGTATTTTCCAACTTTAATCTCTGTCGTAATATTAGTTAATTAGATAATTAGTTTTAGTTTAAAAACATCTTTTAATTTTTAGGTTAGATAATAAAAAGATACTAATTACTAGTACTTTTAGTCCTCGTGGATACGATATTCCCGGTGTCACCATAACTATACTACTGTTCGATAAGTGCGCTTGCCTTAGTCGAATTTTTAGTTAGTTTCACGGCTATCAAATATTAAAAGGCCCACATATATCAATGTGTATTATTTTAAGAAGCTAGGTACTTCTTATGGCGTCTTTCTTAGTATATTTGGTTTGCTTTCCCTTAAAGCAATCCACACATACACCAAGATCAGTAAAATCTAGATTCAATAAAATTTTATTATTTAATAATCCTTTTTACCTTTCTTTGAATACATGGCCCAAACGTTTATGCCACAAGTAAGCAGAATTTTCATTTAGTATATTACACTTAATTCCAACATTAATATGATCAACAAGGATTCTACAAAGACATTATCAAGTTTCGATTTAAATAAACCATCAATAATGTTTCTTGAACCTAAAATGATATTATTGTTAAATAAACTGAAAAAACTAAGCCCAAACTTAACACAAAATCTAAAAAAGTCAAGGTTTTGAAATAGATATAAGGTTTCTAGAAACTGAAGGTACTTAAAGAGTTTGAAATAGGTTTAAGTGATAACAAGTATCCAAGACCAAACTATAAGTCCCTATGCCTTCAATTGAAACCTTCATATGATTTCTCATATATAGGAATCCCTGCATCATGTTTGATACATGAATAGTAGCATCAGAATTAAACCACCAAGTATTATTAGGAACTTCAGTTAAGTTTGATTTGAAACATACAGAACATAAAATTTACTTTTCTATTTAAACCAAGCTTTACGTTTTTGGAAAGCTTTCTGATAATGTCCTACTTTCTTATAGAAATGACACTTATCTGCTATTCATTCATTTTTCTCACCATTAGAGACATTGACAAGAGAGTTTTTTATTTTCTTAAACTTACTGGTTTTTGCCTTAAGTCCTTTGTCAGCTCTTTGACCCACAAGGTTAATGAAATTACTTCCTTGAATCATTCACATTGCTTCCTTCTGAACAAGCTTACTGGTTGATTCATTAACATCTCACTTATCTTTAATAGTGTTATAGTTAATTTGGAATTACCCATAATTTAGAGGTAGTGAGTTCAAAGAGTCGTCCACCATCATTCCTATGGTCTTTAGCCTTGCTACAATATTAGCCATCCCGGTGCCATGTTCTTGCATTCCTCTCGACCGATCATACTTCATGGTCGTGAGTTGTGCCATTAAGGTACCAGCGAGTGACTTATCTGCAGAATGAAAACATTCTTTCACAAACATAAGATATTCTTTCGCACTTTTAGTTTTTGGAATTGTAGTATTAATGCTATTGGTAGTAGTCATTCGCAAAAAAAAATTAAGGCTCAATTTGTTTGATCATTCCCATTACATAAAGTAATAGATGAAACTTACTAACAAAGAGAAATAGTTGCAAAATAATACATAAAAGCAAAACAATACATAAATGCTCAAATATTGATTTTAGAGATGCAATCAATCTAAGTTTTCCTTTGAGTAGATATACAATATGCTATCACATATAAATGCTAACAACCTTAACGAACAAATAAATAATTTATATCAAATATACACGTTATCTTCAACTTTCAAATATATATCTAAAAAATATTAATTTGTTACCATAATTTTCATTATTCATAGAATAAATAATTCACTTTTGGACAAATTTCTTAGCTTCAATGAGTAGTGAAAGTCAATTATCCACTTTTCCTGTAACGACCTCTAACCCCATACCGTCGCTGGAACAGGGTTATGAGACATTACCAATCAGTACAGTACAATACAGACATTAATTAAATATAAACGTTCAGACTCATCATAATTTTAAGATGACGTCCCTTTAATGGGCCATCGCGTCCAATATGAACAGTAAAATCAATTCAGGACTAAATGAGAATTACTACGAATTTTTCTTTCAAATTTCAAATTCATACTATATACCATTTCCAATCATAATCTACTTATTTTATCAATACTTTCACAACCTAAATGACTCTCATAAGACATCCTAGGTGCATGCCATTACCAATAGTCAACATGCTTTACCTCATCGAATTCAGGATCGGCCTGGGATGCTGATTCAATGATCTAACCTTAACTTAACCTGCACACGGAAACAAACCGTACGCTGAGTATACACTCAGTGGTATTTCTATAATCTGAACACTTAAACAATTATAAAACATATTAATTTATATATATTGAACTATTCAAACTCAATGAGTATTCAAACATTCACTTTCCAACCAATGTTTTGGTCTACTTTAAATTCAAAATCATTTATTATTTTTCAATAGCAATTAATCAATCAGTAATATTCATTAACGATCAGTCAATCAGAACAATTATTTATTTAGTAATAGTTAGTTATTCAGTATCAATTAATTGATCGGTTATCCAAGAAGATCAATTATTCAAGAAAATCAAATATACAGTAACAATTAAATTATTCAAGAATATCAATCTTTCCAGTTCCTTTATTTACCCCTATTAACATGACTCGGACCTATACGGATACACGGATCCAACCAACACACCAGTACGACACATAGTGCCTCATCGGCCGAAGCCAGAACAATAACAGTAAGAGTAGCAGTACGGTACACAGAGTACCTCATCGGAACAAATCAGAAACAGTAACAATAACGGTAACAGGAACAATATCCAACACACAAAGTGCCGAATCGGTAACAGTAACGGTAACAGTAACAGTAGTCGGCACGTAAGTGCCTGATCAATAAGCCGGCAAAAACCCGTACTCTTCCATATCCTATGGCATGCCGACTATATCCGACTAGCCCGACTAGTTAATAGGGTATTTAATTCACTTTCCAGTTTTCAATTAATTCATATTTTAATTAATTAACTATATTTTTTTCAATTCAATATAATTTCATTCACTTTTCACTAATAAATATTCAATTTCACAATAATCACAATTTTCTATCAATTTCATCACACTTCCAACTACATATATTTTCCAATATAACAAATATTTATTATTCAATTTCCACATCAATATTCATTTCAATTCAAACATTCACATATATTCATAAATCAATTCAATATAAATTTATCACACACTAAATCAATTCATTTCAATTATAAAGACACAATACAAATAATTCCCATCACACACACACACACACACACACACACACACACACACACACACACACACACACATATATATATATATATATATATATTTATAATATATGATTCAATTTAATTCAATCAATATAAATTCATCACATACCAAATTAATCCATTTCCATTATAAACACAATAATTCTCACTTCAACATTTATTAAATGCATTGAATAAAAAAAATATAACAATTAATAACTAGGTTTGGATTATAAAAATACAAACCGTATTTTCTCCCTTGCTTAGCCGAGATTTCCCGAGACAACGTTAGCTATGAGAATTAAAACAATTCATATTCGTTAATTCACTACTAATTTACATCTAATTAATACAATTTCTATTAAATTTCTACTTTAATTTCAATTTAATCTTAACTAAATTCACTTACTTTTTCTATCTTAATTCATACTTCATTTCTATTCAAATTTTGTTCAAACTCATACTTAACTATTAATTTTCAAGCATATTTTCTTAATTTAAAATTTCATCAATTTGGTCCCTACAACATAAAATTTATGAATTACTTTACAATTCAATCCTTATTTCATTTCTAACTTGAATTTCTATCAATTTAACCCTTATTTCATCATTTTACTCAACATGAACATTATCTAGAAATCTAATAACTTTTAAAATATCAACTTAATTTCATCAAAACTTTGTTCTAAAGCTTCTAAAACATCAAAATTAAGTAAAAATGACTAAATTGACATACCTATTTAAACCTCAAGCTTCAAACCTTCAATTTTCCCTTTCTTCTTTCTTTTCTCTTTTCTTTCTTTCTTTCACTGCTTTTCGTTTGGCCTATTCTGTTTCTATTTCTATTCTTTTCTTTCTTTATTTCATTAAACCATTATATATAAATATATATAATATAATAACTTAATAATTATCTATTATAAAAATCTATTTAATAACAAATATTCTTTTAACATTTGTATCCATTATAATATCACACTTGTCTTTCACTAATCTATTTATTATATAATATATTATTTAATAATATACTTATATAATAAATAAATATACATGTATTTTACAAATGTATGTATATTAGTATCACACATGTCACAATACATACCATACATTTGTCAACTTTTTATTTATTTATCATATAATATTAATTTAATAATAATAAATACATTAATATTTACTTAAATAATAAGCAAATACATATATGTATTACAAATGTGTGTATTATATTTATTATACTTGTATTTTATTTTTACCATACACTTGGTACTCTTTTGGTTTATTTACTTATTTAGTCCTTTTAATTTTCTTTATTCTATAATTAAACTTTCACACTTCATTCAATTTAATCCTTTTATCCAATTATTCTTAATTAAATTAAATTTACTTAATTAAACTCTAATTAACCACTCATTTTACAGTAAATATTTTTAAATAAATATTTACGAATCTACTTTTAAGAAATAAAGACCAAAATACACTATTTCGACATCGGTAAAATTTAGGTCATTACATTTCCATCATAAGCATTTAATTAATTACGTGAATATTGATAATTTACATGCGTATAATTCAACTGACTGATAGTTACGAAGCTAACTAAAAATACGAAAAAGGCAAGTGCACCTATCGATAAATAGTATAGCTATGGTGAGTAAAGATATCGTATCCACGAGGACTAAAAGTACTAGTAATTACTGTTTTCCTATTATTTAACCAACAAATTGGAGTGATTGGTTTAAGTTAAAATCTACTAAATTAATTAACTAAAGAACTCAGTAAAGAATAAATTGGGAAGATAATTAAAAAATAATCAAGAAGCTAAAAAATATCTAGGAAAGAATCCACCTAGACTTCATCTATCATTATGAATTTGAATTAAACGATTTATTCAATTGTTATCTTGATCCATAGAAATTCTTAAATTATGCTAATATCCCTTTCAAGACTAAGAGCAACTGACTCTAGGTTGGTTAATTGAAATTTCTTTCTAATTAAAACCCCTATTATCACATTAACTTGATCTATGGATTCCCTATTTGAGTTGACTCTAATCCGGTAGATTTATGTCCTCCTATTTCTAGAATTGCATGCAACTCCGCTCAATTATGCTATATCTACTCTTAAACATTGACTTTTCCTCCTCTGATTTAAGCATATTAAACATGAATTAATATCCCGAAAATATTAAAACAAGAGATAAACACACATAACTGAGAACAAGATTCAAGTATTTATCTCGTAAAACAGAAATCAAATAACAGACTTTATCATAAGGTTGATCCCCCTAGGTATCTAGAGAACTAGTTCATAATTGTAAATAAAAACATCTCAAAGTCAATATAACCACAAGAGATAAAGAAACTTATAAAAACTTCAAAGACTAAATCGTAAACTAAGAAAATACAAAGAAAACCAAGAAATGTAGAAAAACTAAACCCTACAGCTATGAAAAAGACTAAACCTTAAAAAGATGAAGAAAAAACTAAGAAAACTAAGCTAAAACTTGTGTCTAAAATGTCTTGTGTGTGTCTCTAAAATGTCTTGTGTGTGTCTCTCTAGCCAACTTTGGCCTTTTTTATCAGGCATCATACCATATTTTTGTTGAACAAAATGCCCCTTAACGTGTGTTTTTTATTGGTGTTGAAGTTGGACAATTACTACTCTTACAGTCATTTTTTTCCTTCACGACCGTGGCATCGTGATATCCCTGGTCCGGTATCACGATACCCTTATCAGTTTTGAAATGTGGGGTTGCCTTGGATGTTGGGTACGCGATACCACTGTAGATGGTCCCAGTTCTTCTCATTTCAATACTGTCAAGGGTATCACGACTTTCATGCTTTGATATCGTGATACCTCCTTCTAGGTGATATTTTTGTTCACATTCGGTTCACCGTTGACTCCCTACAACACTCAATCAATTGTTAGGGTCCCTATGGTGTATTTGTCCATTTTGGGTCTCAAAAGTAGCATAAAACATACTATTTAACTTATTAAGGAAAAGATCGAAAACTAAGTAAAAACATGACAAGAACATATAAATTACTCGGAACAAGCTCTTTAAGCATACTAAGGAGCCTAATTTGACATAACAAATTATGACAGAGCATTTGGCTAAACTCTAGTTTGATATTTCGATACCATAATAAACATAAGTTAAAATAGTCAGATATAAATGACATGCCACTTGGGTCTAGCAATACTGTTCATTTCTATTATTTGGTGTTTCAGATGGATTTTGTCTGTATTATGTGTATGGGTTTTCTAGAGTTCTGATACTATATGTACATCTTTAGAGTTTAGGTATTTTTGCGTATCTAGCGTGTTTGGTTAGGACACTACGTTCCCTTAAGATATTTGGAGTTTTGTGATTTTTCTAAGTCTTTTTATGACTAACGTTTATCTTAAGGAATAATTCGGTAAAATAATGAATTACAGCAATTGATATGAATTTAATACCTATATCTAATGAAAATGACTTAGGGTTGGTTTAACAATGCTTTTCAAAAGTACTTTTGGGGCAAAAAAGCACTTTTCAATAAAAGTTAAAATTGTCTGCTTTTGCTTTTGGGACAAAAAATTCTTTGGATTTTTTGTCCCAAAAACACTTTTGAAAAATTCAAAAGCATCTTGCTTAGCAATGACTTTATCTTAGAAGTGTTTCTTGTTAATTTGGTTCTTATTTTCTTTTTTTAGTTAAAATTGACCATGACTTTTAAAAAAAAGTCAAATCACCTTTTTTTTTAAATGAAAATATAGACTAAAACATTAGTTTTCTTAAACTATTTGGGCGTCGTAACCTATGTAATAGTCTACATATATTTCATGTTAACATGACACTATTTTTATATATGTTATGCCAACAAATAATTTAAAAGTATAAAATATTAAAAATATAAAATTCAGAAAAATATAAAATTGATAAAATTAGAAAAAACAATTAGTCTAAGTATACATGAATTGTCATTTTAAATAACATTTTACTCAATATTTTCATTAAAAAATAATTTGAATATTCTGTAAAAGGTTGATGGTCAAATGTGACTCTTATTAGAGGTTGAGGGAAGGGGCGAAGCCAAAAAATTGTTCTAGGAAGGGCCAGAGATGAATCATAATTTTTTTGGGGGAAGGGGCAAAGTGCAATATATCACTATACTAATATATAATATCATAAAATTTAAAGGGACTAAATAACAAATCTACCATTTTGGAAGACCAAATTTAATTTTAAAATAAAATTAATAATTAAATTGATAAAATATATAAACTTTAAAAACTAAATTTGTTATTATCCTATTAATTTATACAACATTATGTTTAAGACTTGAAATTTAATAAATTTATAGTATCTCAACATTAGTAATTCTTTCTCTTAGTTTAAAGTTATGAACTCTTTTATAATAATAATAATAATAATAATAACAATAATAATAAAAATAATAACGTGCAGTGAAAAGTTACATTATATTCTAAAAATATTACAAATTTAAATTTTAAAAATAAAGTTATAAAAAAATTACAAACTCTAAATATAAACCATAAATCATCTAATAATAACAATGATAAATAGTTACTTGAAGCAATGGGAATTTTCCATCACATGGGGTCTATGTTTCATAACCATTATCCTTAGTTTAGAACAAAATAATAATAATAAATTGTCCTTAGAGGACCTTATCTATCTGTATTGCACTTCACCAAGTTTACACTTATACATCCTCAAGAATACAACTACTAAATTAAACTTAAATTTGGAATGGCCTCTCCAATCTGCATGTTATCTTTCTCAGCCGCACATGGCCACCACTACTACCCCAAATTTCATTCGTCAAGCAAAAGCCATGATCTTCCTCTCCTACCTCACACTGGATATGTTTAGGGCATTGCTCAAGCTACCTCCACTATTCTGATGTATTCTTCAATTAAATATCCTCATCTTTTAAGATTATAATATAAACTCGTCCCGTTAAAATGAGCTGTCCGCTGGTTTATGCCATAATCCTGGTAGGTCACCATGAAAACAATTTCTCTACTATTTCAATGCCTGCAGGCTGCAAGTGTATGATTATTTTAAATAAAGTCACTTCGATGATCTCATACGTTAAGAGTCCCTAAAGCAATTTAATAGTGTTTCGGCATATTCAGAATTGGAATGTTCAAGAAGGGCTTATCGTGCATGCCTAGTCTTTAGTTTCTTTTTGGGAAATAAAATCACCATTTCAATGGGTGTCCTTGAAGTTCAAGGTTGCTTGACAAGAAAACATATGCTTTTGTTTATTGTTGTATCAGTTTAAAATAGTATGGAGTCATAGCGTTGTTAAACAAGATCAAGAAAGCAGAGAGCTTAAATTGGAGTCGGTGTATGCTTAAAGACTGCATTAGCCAGGGGAAAATGGATAGCGTGGGGACATATTGTGATTCAAGGAATAGTTTCATCTCTTTGTCCCACTTTTGCAGCCTTTTTGAAGGTGCTGTTCGGTATTGGTAACTTCAAGTTTGTTCGTGTGGGGACTGTTCCAAGCTGTAGTTTTGCTTGTTTTACTATAACAATCAAAGAATATATAAAAGGATTGGAGGGGGTGAATTCTTGCATTCTCAAGTTGAGACCGAGAATGGAAGTAACAAGAGAAGTAAGGGGTTTGGTTCTACTTGCGGTGGTGTTGATGATCAGCCCATGTAGCGTTGATGGAATGGATGGATTTGAGAGAGACAATGGGGTTCCTGGGTGGTCCAATGCTAGTTCCAGCAATATGGTCTCAAGTGAGAACCATGCTTTTATTGATAATGTACAAGAAAAAGGAACGAATTTTTCTCAAGAAATTTTTGTCCAAAGCAACGGTAATGTTCACAGTGGAGGGAAAGGAGGAGACACTGGTGGTGTCGGCGGCGGTGGTGGGGGAAATGGTGGAGGTGGCAGTGGCAATAGCAATGGTAGAGGAAAAGGAAAACCACACTGGAAAAGAAAAGGTAGGGGCAATGGAGGGGAGGAGGTGGCGGAGGTGGTGGAAATGGTGGTGGAGGTGGGGGTGGGGAGGTGGTGGAGGCAGTGGGGAGGAGGTGGAGGTGGCGGAGGAAACGGCAATGGTCATGGTCAAGGATGGGGCGGAGGAAATGGAGGGGAGGAGGCGGGGAGGGGTGGGAATGGTGGAGGAGGAGGTGGAGGAGGCAATGGTGGTAGGGGAGGTGGAGGAGGCGGGGAGGGAGTGGGAATGGTGGAGGAGGAGGAGGAGGAGGAGGTGGAGGCAGCGGTGGTGGGGGAGGTGGTGGGAATGGAGGAGGAGGAGGAGGTTGGGGTTGGGGAGGTGGCAACCAGGGTAGATGCTGGATTTGGGGATGTGGTGGGTCAAAAAAATCATTTGGAGGGCGGACTAGTTCTCCTTTACTGAAGCCAAACCATGCACATTAAATGGAATTTGCCTCTACATTTGCATTCTGACAACTACCGTTCAGCTTCTCCCAACTTCTAAACTACTTTTCCATCAGTGATGCATTTTAGGCATCAAAATAATCATGCTTTTCCCTGCTTAATCTTATCTGTGTTCAAGTTCTCTATATGTAGAGACTAAATAAAAAGTTGTGTTCAACGGAGAAAAGACGAACAAAAAGTTTCAATTGTATTCAGTATCCTTTGATATAGTATGCACCATGATGATGCAGTATTCATTTTAGAGCTTAATGAAAATTTTCTGCAATACATGGTCTGTTTAGGCCTCTCAAATGGCCTTGGCCCATTTCTGTATTCAACACAGGGAAGCCCTGCAACACTTTGATCTCCTTGTATTGTTATATTATTTCCCCAGGGAAAAACATGTCAGTGGAAATGTTGGCCCTCCAAGTGGGAGCAGTTAAAAAGTGGTCTGTCAGTATCTCAGTTTCATGTAGCCTTTAGAAGTAGCCATGTTAGCTCTGACTATATTGGCTTCGTTAGAAGACATTTGTCTTCATGTTTATGATTACAGACCATTTGTTTAAATCCTAAGATCCGTCCGTTGCTCTATTTGTAATAGTCTGGACTGAAGTGTCTGCAGTTAGTGAAACAAGCATGCCTAATGAACCTGCCCATTAACAATAATAAATACTATTTTAAAGTCTTTAGTGAGAGATGTAGCCGTTACAAAACAGCTTTTCTCCATTCTTTGACACTACAAAACAAGCATGAGATTACAATTTCACAGTACTGCTTCCATATAAAATTAAAACTCACCTGTTTAGATAAAACTCTTCACACTTTTCTTTCCCTTGTCTTCTAGTACTAATTGTTTATCTTTTGAAAATCTGGTTTAGATAAATATCTTAACATGGAAATGGGAATAGGATCAAATTAAAAAAAAAAAGGTTGAAAAAAATCATGTTAGACTCGTATTGATATCTAACATTCACATCCGAAAAGTAATGATAGTCTAGTCGTGTAAGATGATGAGGAAAGAAATGGAGGATCAATAATACTTCCATTGAAAATATCCATATTATTGAGAAACACCATAATACTTCCATTGAAAATATCCATGTTATTATAAATTTGTTTATGAAAAATACTATGAACGTTCACAAGGTGGAAGAGGGGCTCCACATAATCCAGGATTACCAATAAATGAAGATACAGGGATTATGGCTTTATGGGGAGGAATTTCCCCTCTTAATTGATTATGCGACACGTCAAATTCCTTGAGCTCATTCAAATTGATCACCTTCCCTGGGATGCTCCCCATGAGGTTGTTCCTCGAAAGCAAAATTGTGGTCAATCCCATGGCATCACCAAGCTCCACTGGTATCTTCCCTGAAAGGCCATTGCTTACCACCTTCAAGATTCTCAGCTCACTCAACTTCCCTATGGATTTTGGTATTGATCCTTTTAGCAGATTATATGACAGAACAAGCGATGTAATAGAATCCATTGCAGAGCTCTGTAGAACGGAGTCATTAATAGGACCAGCGAACATATTGTCAGATAGATCAATAGAGTTGTAATGGCCTATAGGGTCATCAGTTCCTTTGGAGAAAATTGTATCCAGGTTACCGGAGAACTTGTTTGAATGAAGATCAAGGTCCATTAGACGCCTAAGATTCTTGAATTCAGCTGGAATTGATGAGTGAAGGCCGTTATTTGATAAATTAAGTAAAGAAAGGCTGGTCATATTCCCAATCCAAGGCGGTAGTTTCCCTGTCAAAGCATTAGCTGATAAATCTAGCGTAGAAATGGATGTAGAAGATAACCACCTCGGAAGAGACCCTCTAATCCCAGTTTTCGCCAACATAAGCCGAAAAAGTTTCAATTTAGCAAACCATTTTGGTATGCTAACTAGTCCAAGAGGATTAAACGACAGATCCAATGTCTGTAAGTTCTGCAACTTGGCCAGCTCTGTAGGAAGTTCACCAGAGAGATGGTTTCTAGATAAATCTAATGTTTGAAGGCTTTGCAAATTGCTGAAACTAGAAGGAATCTTGCTGGTAATACGATTATTCGACAAGAATAATTCAGTAAGAGTGACAAGGTGGCCCATTGTAGCTGGTAATTTCCCAGTTAGCTTGTTGTTCTCAAGGATTAGCCTCTGAATGCTTGGGAGGTGGCCAATGGATGGAGGTAAACTTCCTGTCAGCTTGTTTTCTGATATGCGGCAAAACTGAAGAGAGATGAGCCCCGAAATCGATGAAGGGATGCTTCCTGTAATCTGGTTTTGATTGAGATCTAGGAGTACTAATGCTGAAAGTCCTCTTATGGATTTAGGAATGCTGCCTTTTATCGTGTTTTGGGATAAGTCCAGATATTTGAGGCTCTTAAGCTTGCCTATAGTTGTAGGCAAACTGCCAGAAAGATTGTTAGCATGAAGATCAAGCTTTGTCAATAATACCAACTTCCCTATTGTTGCTGGAATTGATCCTCTCAATTGGTTTTCCGAAAGACCAAGTTCGGTGAGTGCTGTTAAGGATCCAATAACAGAGAAAGGTATAATACCAGAAATATGGTTGTTGTTGAGGAAAAGCCTTTCCAGCCGAGATAAGTGCTTGAATGTTGCCGGTATCGACCCTGTAAGCTGGTTTGAATTGAGAAAAAGATGAGTAAGACGCCTTAACTTGCCAAATTCCAGTGGTATTGGTCCATTCAAGTTTTTGAGATTGCTAAGGTCAAGAAGTTGAAGATAGGATAGGTTCCCAAGGGAGGGAGACAAAGTTCCATTCATGAATGTATCCAAAAGGTCGTCGTCATCCGAAACAAGGCCCGAGCGTGTGACATTGACAACTCTTCCCACAGAATTGCAAGCGACCCCTTTCCAGGATGTGCAGCAATCAGTTGATGATATCCATGATTGCAATAGTCGTGAAGGGTCAGCTGTGATGGTGCGCTTGAATCCCAGTAATGCTTCTTTGTCCACTGCATTGCAGGCCGCCCAGGCTGATGGTGAGAAAGATAGTGACGGTAAGAGCAAAAGAAGTAGAGAAAACATATTGTTATGAAATGAAATCTCCATTGATGACTATGAAATCATGAACCTGAAAGTCCAATCTTATTATATATTCATTTGAAGGCAAGTTGCCAGATATTGAAAACAGTGCTGCCATGTGATTAATCCGGCTTTCATTAAGTTAATATTAATGGATATTAGCCTATCGGGGGAACTTCCAGCCAGTTGCATACAATATAAGCCTATTGGCCAACCTGGAAGAGGCGGCTGTGATAAAATTTTGGATCTTAATGTTTAAGCAACAAATGAATCAAAGTAAATACTTAATTATATTTTTTAGCATCCTTTGTATTTGTCTATGAACTGAAGCATGATGATTGATGACCATCGGCTTAGCTTTTGAGTTAAGGAACCAGTAAAAATTATTGCACTGTGTTTGCAGACATGATAAGTTTGATCCCACTTTCGACCAATGAATAGTTAACAGTAATCTCATTTTTACATGGGAGCGGGACCTGAAAGCGTAATAATATTCGCGGGCTCCATTCATGTAAAGCATTAATGGTATCACAACTCATGCATATTTCAACAGGTGATATATACCCACAGCTTCATTGATTCTGTATTTCATAGCTGTAAATACAAGCGAGGGGGGAAAAAATTGTCTCGACATGCACTTTGAACTGTGCCTTTCAGGTCATTTATTTCTCTACAGTCACGGGATATGATAAGGAAGCATAGCTTTGTTCATACGAAAAGGCAGATTATTCTTACAAAACATTTCAAGTAATCAAATTTATCAATCCAAGCCACTAATTGGTGCAATAAGTCCTTTAATTGGGCCAAGAGTTACCTAAAATAAACCGAATAAGGTTGGCAATTATCTGGACCTATCTGATAAGCCTCAAAGGACAAGTAGGGCCCAAGTACTATATTGTTTACTAGCGTATACCCCCACGCCCATAAGACCATGTGAGCAAAATCAAAATATTGAAAATATACAAAATTATTACAATTTATGCGAAAACAAAGATTTTCTTTTAGATTTCCCACTAACAAACTGAAAACTAACAAGCCCGAACTGAGAACAATAGAGAAGGAATCTTAGACAAGAAAGACACACATGGATGTTTCAACTAAAAACATTGCTGAAATAACATGATTCAAGGGATTACAGAACCAAAACTCTTGCATTCCATTAAAGATTTCTGGTCAGCACCTTGGCAGAAAAAGAAACGCGATGGGCACCTGATCAAGCAGTTGTCCGCAAGGCTGACATTTGCAGTGTCTGGTTTGAGTACCAGCAATGGCCCTGGAATTGGTCCGAACAAGTAGTTCCCTCCAAGCAACAGTCTTGCAAACGGGGCAATTCCGGAGGCAGGCAGAGCCGCTCTCAATGCGTATTGGATAGGGATCATACCCGAAAACTTGTTGTTTTCCATGGATAAAGCTGACAGCTTTGGCACTAATGGCAAGAAAGGAGGTAACCAGCCTTGGAGCTCGTTATTGCTCAAGTCAACAGCAATAAGCTCACTTTGGGTGCCTAGATTAGAGGGAGCTTGTAAAGAATCAAAGGAGTTGAATGCGAGAGTGAGTTGTTGAAGAGATGGGTGGTTAAAGAGGAAATAAGGGACTGAGCCGGTGAGTTTATTGTGACTCAGGTCTAATACTTGCAGAAAGTTCAAATATTTAAGACTTGGAGGGATTGTGCCTTCAATCATGTTGTTCCTCATGGAAATTTGGACTAAAGAAGGTGGCGGCGTTGTAGGCAAATACCCAGAAATGACATTGTTGCTTGCATCAAGAAAGTACAGGTTTTTGAGTGAACCCAACTCGGGTAACTCACCAGAGATGTTGTTTGATTGAGTTTCGAGCCTTTTCAAGCTACCAAGACCATTAAAAGTCGCGGGGATAGGACCTTGTAGGTTGTTGTTATCGAGGTAGAGTTCTTCAAGAGCAGACAAGGACCCAATCGAGGCTGGTACCTCACCGGAAAATGCATTCCTTGAAAGACCCAGCCGAGTTAACCGAGTCAGGTTGGAAAGTGAGCCTGGAATCCTGCCGGAGAATAAATTGTTGGAGAGGTCAAGGGTTTGCAAGTAAGGGAGGTTCCAGGAAATGGAAGAGAGAGAACCGATATAACCAGCAGAGTCGAGAGTAACCTCCGTGACTCGGCTCAACCCAGAAACTGTAAGGTCGCACCTGAAACCGCAGGTGAATCTTTCACTGAAGAGGCTGTCACATGGGTCAAATGTGAAATCCCAAGAACCCAAGCAAGAACCCGGACTCACAGAATTAGGTTGGACTCCATTTTTGAGTTGTTTCAAGGCATCAACATCTCCCCAGTACGTCTTGGATTCTGCTCTTGGCAAAACTCCATGAACAAAAAGTAACAGAAGAAGAGAAGATAGAAAGAATTTTGAAGTAGCCATTTTTATTTCACAATGGGATTGGGAAGTGAAAGGGAAGTTCATTTTAAAGTGCAAAAGAGAGGGTGAGAAACCCAGCGAACGAGGGCCGTTCATAAGAAAAGGAAATTGATTTGAGAGAGACAGAGCAAGAAAATAAGGGAGACAAGAGAAAGATGGGTTTTGGAGTACGTTTCTGCCACTCTGGGAAGAAAAACGGAGTAACTTTTAGTGAGTGGATTCACGGGCAATTGTCAGAGTGTAAATTAAATCCCGTATTTAAATTTGGATCATTTGAATGATTTAGGCAACTGATAGAACGAGACGGAAAAGCTTTTCCTGTTTTCGTTCAATATATGGAAAGGTTTTTTGTTGAATTTTTTTTCTTGGAAAAGCTTTTCATACTTGAATTATTATAATCGTGAGGTTTGACGACAGATGTGAGCTGCTGTTCTATTCATATATTACTTGAATGTTACATTATCATATATATATATATATATATAAGAATTAGAAAAGTGTTTCTGAAAAAGTACTATAAAAATTATGGTGTTCTATATTGTTATTAAACAATATTATGGAGAAATTAAAATATTTATTTTAAATATAATATTAAATAATAAAATAAATTAAATAGTATTTAAATTACATTAAATATAAAATTTAAATATTTCTTAAAGAATTAATATAAATTATTGTTAAAGTTTAATTTAAACATATAAACCGAAAATTAAGATTATTTATTAATTTACATGCTTATTGCTAAATGCTAAGTTACCATCACATATAATACACTACATATTGCAATCCCTTGAGTACAAAATTTTTTAGAGCTTAGACTATCAACAATTCCTTTCATAATTTAATTGCCAAATCCTTTTACAAAATTTTAATGATGTTCTCCCATACTCTTATACCTTATAAAATCATTTAACACATCCACTACTACAAATAATCATACGACATCAAAGAGTTTATGAGCAGCGTCTCTCGAAACAACCATAAGTAGCTTTTAAAGGCAGTCGTCCATAGATCCTTTGAAACACGATTTAGCAGTAAGTCAACTTGGAAAAGAGTCCAAATTTAAAACTATTAAATATTAAACTTTGAAATCCATTTTAAAGATGAGATAGCATTTTAGTAGGAGTCCCCATTTTATATAGCTGATTACCACCCCAGCAACGGTTGAGGAAGCTCAATTAACAACACAATCATTCGACTAGTGTAGCTAGTTTTGAAGCCAATGGTCGCACCAAGAAGTTAGCTTCCACGTTGCATCTGTTTGGATTAGTAGGTAGTAAGATAAAGCAGCCCCATTTTTCATTTCTTTTAAGAGTTTCCTCTTCCCACCCGTGTATGGCTATGCATGGAAGAGACGATTTGTCCTCATCCAACAATGACACCTAATCCCACTCTTATGCCACCTTAAGCCTTTACTTGACACCTAGTAAGGTATTTTATGACTCCATCTCATCACATAACACTAGAGTGACCGCGCTACAGGCAAATAAGAGAGTTTTCTCCATGGATCTAAAAACATTATTTAAGACGATTCCGATAAGTCTTGAGCTTAAAGAGTTATTGTATATCTCTGCTATATAGTCCTCACAAACTAACATAGCACCTTCTTATTTGATTGCCTACGCAAAAGCAAATATAAACGTGATCATCAATTAAACTACGTTAACATAGACAAAACTACACTGAATAACCAAAAAGCGAGAGTGGCTTCTTGCAACTTTTTGTAATAGTGCCTTCTACACTAAATTTTTAGATTCAAATAAGAATTAGAGAGAATTAAAGAATTAAAGAAAATAAACAAAAGATGATAGATGGATTGATGAAAAGAAGAAAGGATATGATTAGTGTTGATGATAAATAGTTGGATATATAACTTAACCTCCTTTGGTGAATTTGCATCAATAAAATATATCTTGAAAATTTGAAGCAAAAATTCTATCAAAATCCTAAACCCTAAACTAGTCTTGTAAGAAAATCTCCTTTAGAGTATTTTATCAATAAAAAATCAAGCATAATACATATTAAAATGGTTGGTCATACTTAGTTTTTTATAAGCATGTCTAAATTCTACTTGAACCCTAAGTAATTACTAAATCTCCCAAGACTTAGTCAATTATCTCGCAATGCAAGTAACATAAACCTCTTTAGACTTAGTCAAACTCTTATTAATCTAAAATATTAAAAGTTCTAAATAAGTGAATCCAAAAACTATAAGACTTAATAAATACATTATTAGGCTTATAAATTATCAAAATAAAGGCTTAAAATTGAACCCAATATG
Organism: Gossypium arboreum; assembly: GCF_025698485.1. NCBI lineage: Eukaryota > Viridiplantae > Streptophyta > Magnoliopsida > Malvales > Malvaceae > Gossypium > Gossypium arboreum. The sequence goes on from NC_069081.1 coordinate 14,578,607, forward strand.
ATTTAAAAGTTGATCAACATATAAAACTCAAAATTCATGTTTTATTCATGTATAGAAATTTTGATTTTGCTATCTTCACTAAAACAACCATATATTGAGCTCTCAAAGTCAAAATGATATGATTCAAAATGCATTTCAAAGCTAAGAGATGACTCTTTCATCAACTAGAAGACATCTCAACCTAGAAATGTTTAGATCTCCTCTAAAAATTCATCACAAACCGGTTGATCTTTCATAAGTGAAAATGACAGCTTTGGTATAGTTAATTGATTAATTTTCAACCTATCTATGTGTGCATCAAGTCACATCCATGCTATATGAGAATCCTTGAAAAATACATTTCGCATCTCCATCACATACAAAAAACGTGCTAAAAGCCCCCAATAACTCACCCTCCATAACCTTCCTCTTCCTTTATAATCACTCACAATCATCTTACATGACTTTCTACACAATCATTGCGTAGATTGTCATCAATTATTCAAATCTATTATGTTTATTAGCAATTGATGCAATGAAGTGAATTAAAATGGATCAAACCAATAAGAATATCCCTGCAAACTGCAAACATGGGATTTACCCTTATCCTACACCAAAATATAAAAATGTACAAAACTAAATTATGCAAAATCCCAATTTAACCTCATAGTAAGTTATCAAATTGTAACAACAAATTAAATTAATTTTGGAATGCATGCAACAGCAAGAACAACTTTACCAACAACACAGGTAATGCTCGAACAAAATTCTCAAGTAAAACAAGAGCTTCGAGTCACTCGAAATCATCCTATAGTATAATAAGCCCATGCAAGGGAGGTTGTCGCCTTATCCATTTATAGTCAACGAAGAAGAAATGTAACACCCCACACCTAATTGAATTGTCTAGTCCAACCTACAAAGTGTCACATTCGTTGTCAAAGCAACCACGACCAATTATATTCAATTCAAATTATTAAACATTTAAATACAAGTGACATGTGAGAATAATACGTTATAGGATCATTTCGGGTATTAAATAAGCTTACAAAAGCTCTTTTGCTAACCCAAGGTTGCATTAGGACCAAATTGTAAAGTTTGCAAAATGTCAGGTTAATATTGTGACGTTAGAGGTTCTTCTTTGAAACGCTACATAACGTCACAACGTGGCCCCTGTTTTCCACAAATTTTAATTTTATACATTACCCAACTAGAATATAACACACATGGATGCCCTCAATGCCTATTAATCATTTAACATGTATTCAACCTGTTTAACAACCAATGTCCAAAAACATCAACACTATTTTCAAGCATAACTATTAACCATTTCATCCATTTACGTTATCAATTCTCAAAATTGAGCATTTGTATCATTTGAACAAAGTAAAACATAAGCACATTTCATTTGACCAAAATGAAATGAGTTATACAAACTTAGTTGAATCGAACTGTCTAGATGCTGGCTTCAATTTCCAAGGCTTCAAAGAGTACCTAAACATGTGCATAGAGAAAACAAACAATACGATGAACAACAAGGCTCAATGGTACTTTCATGATCTAAGCTAATATAACATAATATAACAATATAAATAAAAAAAGATGCATATAAATCCAATATCTACTAATACATGCCCCATATTGCAACACACTACATAACCATTTTTATATGAATGTGTACCTAAATCAAGTGGTAAACCAATTCAACCACTATCGCATTATAAAGGATCAAATTCAATTACATATATCAAAACCTATCTAATGACCCTTAACTAACATTACCAATTCATGATTTACACACTCACAATCTCAACACTATAGCATTCAATCCAAATTCCATTTTGCATCATTTAACTATTTACAAACCATCTAATTCCCTTTTCTGGAATCTATGAACTCATTTGTATTCATTTCAGTACCATATTTTATTATATATCTATTTTGTTACATTTTCAAGTTTTCCCATTCCAATAATAATGTTATGCCTGATGGAACCCTAGTAAAACGAGCTCGGATACATAGGTAAACTACACCACACCTAATATCTCATAAGAGCTTCAACTACACCATACTAGGGCACCAAAGCACAAAGCTTGTAGGCATAAAATACATACTTATATGTATATACATCAATCCACCACATCAGGGTTTCCATAAAGACATAAAATATTCAATGATCCTGTAACAGCCCATTTTTCAATGGTCTCGAAAACGACAGTTTCGAAACCCTATTTTCGAATATCAAAAGGACCAATAGTGACCTGAGTGTGAAATATGATGTTTGACTTCAATTCCGGTAAAGAATCTTCAATGCTTCCTGTTATTTCTCTAATGCTTCCTACTGTTTTTTCTTCAAATTTTCTATTTTGACTCTGTCTTTTTTCCATATATTCAATTTTAACTTTATGAGAAGTCTCTATTTCTTTCATATTTTCCTCTAACATCAACTTTTCTGTTTTCAACCTGTTGAGGTCTTTCTTCATTTTCTTCCCTTCTCCTCCCAACTAGTAGCACTTCTTTCTAATTCCTTATTTCTCTCCTCCTACTCCTTATATAGTTAGCGAGCTTTGTTTAGAGCTTGCTCATTGATCTCACTTTCTTTCTTGAATTCGTTTAACTTAAGCTCCTCATTAGCATAAGCTCATTGTAAGCCATATGTTATAACCTCACTTTGAATAATAACCATATGCAGGGATCTTAACATCTCATTCACAGACGGTATTTTAGCACAAATGAATGACTAGGAAGGATATACACTCTCTTTCACTTTTTTAGGAATATATTCTTCCCATGTCCTCATCACATCATTAGGAGAAAAAGGGTAACGCCTTGTACTAAGTTGATTATGCTAGGGAAAAAAATTTTCACCCCGCCAACAAAGGATTTAAATTCTAGAGAATCATCTGGAGCAATACATTGCGCATCATTAATAGTACCAAAGATTGACCTAGCAACTAATGGTCCTTATGAAGGACCTCGTGGGAGAACAGGGGAATAGATGGTCATGCAATAAGCAATATCAAAATCCTAAGAATAAGAAATTCCTCATAACGCTTGATCTTAAGTGCCTTAAGTTTTGAAGCCACATGGAGCATCTTCATAATGTACCCCTTCGCGTTTCCTTAACTCTTATACTTCATAGACATTAAAGAAGTCAGAAGTGATGTGATTTCAACCTTATCATTTTTTGACAAAACGTTTCTCAATTTCGTCAAGGAAACCCTTGGCCTAAGTAATCTCTTCAAATTTTATGCCCTTAAAGGCTTCTAGAATATTGTGCTCATGATCATTAGTGTAACAGCCTGATTTAGGGCCAAAATAGAACAGTGGTTTTGAAACCACAAATCCGAGGTTGAAAATTTTATGACTGGGTGTTTAATTTGATGTTTAGGACTAAATTGAAATAGTGAAAAATGTGTGTTCTAGTTCATAAAGTACTTAATTGAAATGGGGGTTTTAAGTATAGGTCCTTAAATGGAATTAGACCATTATACTTTATATGGACAAAAATTGGCATGAATAGGACAAAATTTTAAAGAAAGGCCTTAAGGGTATTTCTGTCATTTGGTAATTAAAAGAAATAAAATGGAAAAAATAAGCCAAAATTTTGTTCATCCATCTTCTTCCTTGGCCGAAACTTGTATGTTCACCATAGCTAGGGTTTTTTCCAAGCTTTCAAGCTCAATAGTAAGAGCATTCAAGCCCCGTTTTTAATGTTCTTTACATTTTTGAAATCCTCGTAGCTTGGTCTGCCTATTTCTACCATTATTTTGAGTTAGGGTTTAAGTTTAAAAATTTACCCATGAATAATATGCATGTATTTTGATGTTTGATGGTAGAATATGAATGTTTGAAGTTAGGAGAACAATCTTTTCTAAGCGATTTTTAGCGAAAACGAGCAAAACGGCATAATCGGTAAAAATACTTAATGTTTATAAGTACATGTTAGAGTGAGAATTTGATGTTGTCATAGAAGAGAAAAATGTTCAGCATGTCATAAAACATAAGAATAAGGGCTGAAATTAAATTTCCGAACCTAGGGACAAAATCATAATTTTGTAAAAGTTAGGGGGCAAAAACGTAATTTTTTCATAATGTGATTTTTAGATTGAAATAGATATTATGAGTGTTAAATGAGCTAAATGTGTTGTTATAGATCAAGAAAAGCGTGGAATCGACCTCGAACGGGGGAAGGAAAAGATTTTGGACTAAATTGCAAAATTTCCATATTTTGCACCGAGGTAAGTTTGTATGTAAATAATACATTATCTTTATTTAAGTTTTTATATTTCAGCATATTTTATATATTGTAGCTGATTTTGAATCATAATCGACTATTGGAAGAATGAAAATAAGTATTAGAAAGTGAAATACTTCCTGGTTGAACCTTCGAAATCGAAAGATATAAATGGTATATAGCTAGGTCACATGTATGGTGCTAAGTGCACATCATGTGTACAAGAGAGCTACGAGATACTATGTGGTAGCTAGGTCACATGTGTGATACGGGATGTATACCATGTAGACAAGAGAGCTACGGGATAAATGTAGCTAGGTCGCATGTGTGGTTCCAGGTGAAGGACACCATGTAGACAAGAGAACCACGAGATAAAGTGGCTAGGTCACATGGGTGGTACTCATTGTTCATGTTCACCATGTGTACAAGAGAGCCGAACTATGTGATGGGTGGAACTACGTGCTGAAACCACCACGCATCGGGGACTCGATCCGAAGTGTTCAACGGGAAAATCGACTAAATGAAATTATGTATGACCTTGTAATGATAAGTGTAAGAATATACATGTGTAACGTCTGAGTAATAAGCTCGATATTTGATTGGAGGTTGGAAAAATTGTTAAGGATAAACAATGAATGCAACCAAAGTGTGAAAGATCAAAATTGATAATAAAACTGTTTGGACAGTCGCAGTGATGTGAATTTGAAAAATCACAAAACATAGTAGGAATTTAATTAGAGGTTGAATGAGATATGAAATTAAATCTTAATGAGTCTATTTTCATGTAAAAAAACAGGGAAAGTAAAGGAATCTTATATTTTGAGATATTTATATTTTTGTGAGACTTGTTCAGAATGACTACGTGATCCCCTGTTCTGACTTTGAAAAATCATTAAAAATTGTAAAAAAATAATTAATCAATATAGTTTAAATTCCTAGATTATTTATTGAGTCTAGTTTTAAATGAAACAAATTTCATGGCTATTTGACTTTTTTACAAGGAGAAAATCAATTCGTAGTGAACAGACGTCAGATCAGTCGAGCTGTATAATAAGGGAAACTTTAACTAATAAACTGTACTAATTGGCTAGACCAAAAATTATAGAAAAGTTTTAGTAAGAATTAATATGAGTCTAGTTTCAGGAAAATTTTACGGATTTGAATTTTGAGTTTCGTAACTCGAGTTATGATTTATTCAGTAAACATGACGCAGGAGGGACAGCTTGATCAAATTGGAGTAAATAGTGAAATTAAAAATAGATATAATTTAGTTATTTTGTAAACATATTAGATCCCTTATTTGTTATTTATATACTTACTTACTAAGCTATAAGTTTACTTTCTTTTCTCTCTTTTGTCTTATAGCGTCATCCAGCTAGCAGAGGAGTTAGAGATCGTTTAAGATCTGCCCGCACTATCAATACTTTTGGTATTTGAACTAAACATTTTGAATTATGGCATGTATAGTAGGCTTAGTTATTTTGTTACGTGTCATAATTGCCTAGGTTTAAAATATTGGTTACAGTATTTGACCGATTATTTTGTACAAAGCCATTGAAATTGGCTAATATTGTTAAAAGCATATGTTATAATGATTCATGATCTAATTGGATGCCATATTTTTGTCTTGGTTTTATTTAATGGTATGTGTTATGTTATGGCAATACCTCGTACCCTGTTTCGGTGTTGAATGCGGGTAAGGGGCGTTACAATTAGACTCACGCAGTTCAAACGATCTCACCTCCCAAAATCCCTTTTAGCATCAAGGGTGCTTGTCGCAGTGAGAGGTGCAGGTTGTTCTTCCCTTAGTGCAATGTCTATGTCCATGCAGCCAAACATTATAAGTAAATGTCTTTCCCATTCCTTGAAATTAGTCCCATTAAGGATGAGTATAAAATTTATATTAGCAAATATTATGGCAGTAGAAAATGAACTAGTTGAATATAAAACAAAATAGATAAAAACAAGCTCAGATGAATATTCATAAGTAAACAATAAATTCAAAATAGCAGCTAATCCCATCTCAAGATACCAAACACCAACATTAATATCAAGTCTTTGGACAGTAATATTAACAGTAAGCGATACTCTTGTTGTAGTAATCAAACACTAACAATAAATTATGTCAAACAATGAATCAATCTTTGGACTAACTTATTACTCATATAAAGTACCTTACAAGTTGTCACACATTTATCACCACAAATGTTGTTGAAATTCTACCAAATATTAACTTACCTTTGGGTCAATTAATAAACTCATGAATCAAAAAAACATATAATCATCTTTATGTTTTAAATAAGTAATGTATGCAAAAGAGGTCACTTTGGTGGCATTTTGTTTCAACTAATCTATTTAAAACAGTACACATCCTTGATTATATCTCAAAACCAAAATCTGAAATTATTTGTTCTAGAATATTTCAAATTTAAATCAAGATAATTTGAATAAAGATAAATCTCTTTTCAAGATATCGAGCACTCTATTAATGTTTTATCTTTGGACAAAAATATTAACTTGTAAGTGATATCTTATTGTAGACTGACAATAAAAACATTTCAAATAATGAATCTTCCTTTGGACCGATTTATTGCTCACATTTAAAAATGAATAATCGTCATATGTTTATTATCACAGTTGCACATGTAATTTGGTTAAATATTAACCTTCCTTTGGGGCGATCAATATTAACGTAACTTAAGTTACATGCACTCAATCTTTTATATTTTAAAACAAAAAAAATTCAATAATAGAGGTCACTTTAGCAACTTATTATTTCAATTATGTTATTTAAAATATATATAAATATACCAATATTCAAATTTAAAATTTTCATAACAGTTAAAGGTCAAAACTATTTTTTTATTACTTTATAGATTCCAAAATAACCAAAAATAAGGTTGTCTTAATGCCACCATCAGAACTAAAAATCTTAACTTTGATTGATTTAATTAAATAATAATGATGATGAATTAGTCATAGAGCAAAAATAATTTCTATTATTGATTGGACAATTCCATCATTACAATGCCATGTCTGATGCTTAAAAAAAACATAATTCGTTTAGATTTACACTAAATACTCCAACATAAAAATTTCCAGAAAAGAAAAATATGGAATATGCAAATAAGCAAACAACAATAGAGCATGCTCTGAGGGGAAAATAGATCTAGAATTAGTAATCAAAAGTCAAATGGAATAAAGAAACCAAAGAAATATTCTAGCAAAAACTCGAATTCTCAAAGTATGAGTAGCATGTTTGTTATGAATTACTCACTTACCATATACAAATCATAGAGAAAAGCAAAAAATGGTATGAAAATAACTGACCAAATAAGGTAGACCACCCAAAGTCCCAACAATAGTATATTTATCAGAAAAACTATAATAACCTAGAAAAGTTCAGTAGGCCACACATGCGTACACATGACATCAAAATCATAAAAAATCAGTACTCTAACAATATAAATTATATAATTGTTTGAACTTTTTTAAAGGAGATGGAAACAAAAATTGAGCGCACGATAATGGCTTTCAAGGAGCATGGCAGCGACTTTAAGAACGGTAAGTAGCTAATATTTAAATGGATTGGTAGAACAAATATGGATGAAATTGCAAGAAAAAAGAGCAAATTTGAGGGATGACTGACACTTAGCAACAATAAATTGGAATGAAATTAGTGGAAATTAGCAAAGTAATTGGACGACAGATTAAAAAGTTAATCAAAAACTGCATAAATTATAAACTTTAATCTTTTGAATAACATATACTGTAACGCCCCAAAATTTATATTATTGTTCCTGTTAAATTGTGACACAAGTGTGTATCTGCTTCAGTGGTTAAATGCTCTGGGTGTGTGAGAGAGGTCCTAAGTTCAAGCCTTGCTTGGGTTAAATTTTGGTGTTTTATGGATAAATCTCTATCTCTGTTCAATAGAATTTTATTTAATTATTGGTAGAACCATATCAAAATGGGCCTGCTAGTTTGGTGGTTAAGTGGAATGTTAGTTTGTTAGAGGTCATGTGTTCGAATTCTTGAACAGGCATGAATGTTGTTATTTTTTCCAGTTCAGTGTCAGATAGTTTCCGTATAGCCGAAATTCTGTAGTGGCTGTGAGTAGTAAGGATTGTAGGAGTGAATTTAGGGATATAGGGAGTTATCAAATCAGACTATTATTTTCTCTTTTTCTTCTTTTTCAAAATTTTTTTGGCTTTCTTCCCCAAAATTATGACATTCCAAATTCTTCCACCTCCCTATCGATTTTTCTTCCCTTTTTCCTTTCCCAAGCAAAACCTTTTTCTTTTCTTTACTAGTTAGTAAGATCGCGCTTCTTCGTTGTAGGTTTTAGGTTGTTACGTTCATTTGGTTGGTAAGTCGCTATATATTTCTTTCTTTTCAGTCTGTCAAATTTTCGTTCATGATGAACCTCTATTTTTGCCAGCCGCAAATCAAAAAGGTTTCGTCTTATCACTTGTGGATTAGTAGCCAAATCATTTGGAGCTTTAGGGTAATAATGGAAGTAGAATTTAACTATTTTCGGGTTTTTGGTTAATCTTTGAATCATGGCTTATTTTTTACTTGGGCTTGTCAATTTTAGGTTCTGGTGACCTCGGTAGTGTTTGCGCATCAAAACGATACCAAGCGTGTACCCGAAACGAAGAAAATGGGATTCGGAAAAAAACCGAAAAAGCTTATTGTCGACGCCACACGGGGACGTGGTCACCTTTGTGGTAGTCCATGTGATGGAACACGGGTGTGTAATCAACGAGCCAGGCCGTGCACGCATGACACGGCCGTATAATGGCCAGGTAGGCCGTGTGTGAAACACAGGCTACACTGATTTGGGCCGTGTGGGATTTTGGGCCAACCCATATGATCCACACGGCCAAGGCCAATTTGGGTCGTGTGGGCTACACAAGCATGTAGGCCTACACGGGCAGGCCACATTGGCGTGTGAGCCCATTTTTCTGAAATATCTTATAAGGTTGCACGGGTCATCCTAGTTGACTGTAGACCTACTGTAGGGTCGGTAAACTTTACTTAGACCCCTAACTATGTGATCTGATTGTAGGACGCCTGACTGAGCATGATATATGTACTGAATTGAATGAATGTTCTATTATTAGCATATTTGCATGTCATTTATGGTATGTTGCATTGCATCGGGGTGGGTTGATAATATTTGGAGGAAGCATCTGAAAGGCTTTTAAGCGTATTATCTGATGGCTTAGCTGCAACCTTCTAATTATGTGTCGCATCTCGGTACAGCACAGTGTGTAGGGATGGGTGGGTCGATTTATCCCTACATGATGTGTAGGGCTGGACGGAAATGGAGTGTGGAGGCTGATGGGTAGGATTCTGATTTACTGTGTTTGTATTTTGTATCTGATATGGGCCAAGGCCCTAATATAATTATGAAACTGTATCCAATTGGGCAAAGGCCCAAATCGAATTTGTAATGGGCTCCAGCCCAGCCTATATTTGACTGCATTCTGATGTGTTCTATATGCATGTTTTCTGTGGGGATTACACACTGAGTTTGCGAATACTCACCCTTTATGTTTAATCTGTACAGGTAATCCCCAGACTTGACGGATCAGCGTAGCAGAGGACTCGACAGTGACCACACGTAAATTTAGACTGTTTTTCGAAACTTTTAGATTTTATTACTTATTTGGGCTTTTTATGTAACCTATGGACTCTGGACCGTTTGGTTTTAAGTTTGCGACTTCTTATTTGTTTTATGATTTATTACTGTTAAGCATGATAAAACTTGGTTTTCACTAACAACACATGGTACTTTTCAAAATAAGTATTTTTCAAAGCTTCTGCTTAAAAGATAAGATTTAGACATAACGAATAACATGTGTTTTACCTCGAACTAATATAAAGGCTAATTCAATTGGAACAGTTTTAACTTAACAAACTAGTTTTCGACTTCCATTCCATGTGACATCGGCAGACTCGGCAATAACGTCTAGGTCAGGTCTGGGGTATTACATATACAAATATTAAACCAATTTATATTTATAAAACCCAAAAACTTTAATTTAAAAGATGAAAACTTAAATTTTTTTATGAAGAATCTCGAAAGATTCAACATAGTATATGAGAAAAAAATAAAAAAATAAAATAAAAAACACACAGATTTTACGTGGAAACCCTTTCGAGGAAAAAACCACGGGCAGAGGAGAAGAAAATTTACTATGTCGAATTCGAATTATTACAAGAGGAATAGACTATGTTTATTTCTAGGCTTGTAAAGCCATATTCTAGTAAGACTGAAACACATTATTCTAATCAATATCAAATAGATAGAATTTAATAAGGTTTAAAAAACCTTATTCTAAAATAAAATAAAAGAAGTGTAATTCTATATGGATTCTTCTTGTATTTTATTTTACCACTGTATTTTATATAAATAAGGATTCGGGTCACTTAATTCTAACAACCTCCACCTTGACACGAATTCTCAATGAACAAGTTCTTCCTCGCGAACTCTCAATGAACAAGTTCTCCACCTCTTCCATAAAACCCCTTAAGGGTTTAACTTCAACAATGAACACCAACCAAGTCTAAGCAATGCTCAAACTTGGTTATAGGAAGTGACTTAGTCATCATATCTGCAGGATTTTCATGAGTACTAATTTTGCTCACAAAAATATCACCATGAGCAATAATATCACGGACAAAATGATACCGAACATCAATGTGTTTTGTTCTCTCATGAAACATTTGATCTTTTGTAAGAAAGATGGGACTCTAACTGTCACAAAATACTGTGCTGATTTGAAGGTCTTCATTGAGTTCACTAAAGAGCCCCTTCAACCAAATAGCTTCTTTACAAGCCTCAAGAATCGCCATGTACTCAAACGATTGGTAGACAAAGCGATCGTAATTTGCAAAGTGGCTTTCCAACTGATTGCACAACCTCCGATTGTAAAGACATAACTTGTGAGAGATCTTCTTCTATCAAGGTCTCCAGCAAAATCAGCATCAACATACCCAATGACTCCATCTCTAGTTCTTCCAAACTATAAGCAAACATCAGTAGTACCTCGTAAGTATCTTAAAATCCACTGAACTGCTTTCCAATGTTCTTTATCAAGATTCGCCATATATCTGCTAACTGCACTAACTGCATATGAAAAATCTGGACGTGAACAAACCATAGCATACATAAGAGATCCCACTGCACTAGAGTATGGAACATGTGACATGTACTCAATCTCATCATCTGATTGTGGAGACAAAGCTGATGAAATTCTGAAATGGGCTACTAAAGGAGTACTAACAGGCTTAGCACTCTGCATATTGAACCTGCAAAGAACTTTCTCAATGTACCCCTTCTGACTTAGGTACAATTTACTTACTTTTCTATCTCTGAGAATCTCCATACCAAGTATCTTCTTTGGTCCCAAATCTTTCATCTCAAATTCTTCACTTAGTTGGGCTTTGACCTTTCTTAGATCTCCTTTATCTTTTGCTGCTATCAACATTTCATCAACATAAAGAAGTAGATACACAAAAGAACCATCACTGTTTTTCTTAAAGTAAGCACAACTGTCAAAACTACTTCTTTTAAAATCACCAGAAGTCATAAAGGAATCAAACCTCTTATATCACTGCCTTGGTGACTGTTTCAAACCGTAAAGGGACTTTTTCAGCAAGCAAACATAGTCCACTTTTTTTTAGACTGTAAAATCCTCTGGTTGTTGCATGTAAATATCCTCTTGAAGTTCTCCATGAAAAAATGCAGTTTTTACATCTAACTACTCAAGCTCCAAATCATGCATGGCCACAATACTAAGAAAAGCTTGAATCGAACTATGCTTCACAACTGGGGAGAACACATCTGTAAAGTCCACTCCTGGAATTTGACTGTAGCCCTTTGCAACAAGTCTTGCTTTATATCTGGGTTCTTTAACTTCTAGAGTCCCTTCTTCCTTTTTAAACACCTATTTACAATGAACAATCTTCTTACCTTTAGGAAGTTTCACAAGACCCTATGTTTTGTTTTTGTGAAGTGATTCCATCTTCTCTTGCATAGCAAACATCCATTTTTCTAGTCTTCATAACTAACCGCCTCAGAATAATTAGATGGCTCTTGGTTTGCATTTATATCTTCAGCCACTTTAAAGCATAAGCAACTAAATCAGCTTCAGCAAACTTCTTTGGAGGTTTAATTTCTCTTCTAGTTCTGTTTTTGGCGATAGAGTATTGTGATGAAGAAGTAACTCTATTCTCAATTTTTGTACTGGCTTGAGGAGTTGACTCTGCATTAATCTGATGCTCCACCTACTTTTGATTTTCTTTATTGGAAGAGTCTTTAAGAGATAAGTTAGGTAGCATAGCAGTTTCATCAAAAACAACATCTTTGCTAATCACAACTTTTCTATTTTTAGGATACCATAACTTATACCCTTTTACACCAGCTTTATAACCAAGAAAAACACATTTAATGGATCTCAGATCCAATTTTCCATTATCAACATGAGCATACACAGGACACCCAAAAATCTTTAAATCAGAATAATTAGCAAGATTACCAGACCATACCTCTTGTGGAGTCTTTTTCTCAATGGCAACGGATGGAGATCGGTTGATCAAAAAACATGCAGTAGAGGCTGCTTCTGCCCAAAGAGACTTTGATAAGTTGGGAATTTGACAACATACATCGAACCTTCTCCATGATCGTTCTATTCATTCGTCCTGCAATGCCATTTTACTGTGGAGTATGGCGAACTGTCAAGTGTCTCACGATCCCTTCTGACTTGCACAATCTATTAAACACATCAGAACAGAACTCTAAGCCATTGTCTGTATGGAGGTATTTTATTTGTTTTCCCGTCTATTTTTCAATCATAATTTTCCAAGAGTTAAATGCAGAAAACACATAGCTTTTCTGCTTCAGGAAGAACGCCCAAACTTTTTTGGAAAAATCATCAATAAAGGTTAGTATATAATTAGCTCCACCTCTCGAAGGCACTCTGGATGGCCCCCACAGATCAGAATGAATATACTCTAAGGTTCCCTTTGTGTTATGGATTCCTCTGATGAATCGAACTCTCTTTTGCTTCTCAAAAACACAGTGCTCACAAAAATTCAGTTTGCAAATTCCTTGCCCATCAAGAAGTCCTCTTTTGCTCAATTTTTCCATGCCATTCTCACTCATATGCCCTAGGTGCATATGCCAAAGTTTAGTGATATCATCATCTGACAAGGAAGAAGAAGCGACAGGTGCATGACCAGTAACAGTAGAACCCTGCAAAACATATAACTTGGCAATCTTTCTCTGCCCTTTCATCACAACAAGGGAACCTTTGGAAATCTTTAAAACCCCACTTTCAGCTGTGTATCTGTACCCTTTTGAATCAAGAGTACTCAACGAAATTAAATTTCTTTTCAATTCTGGAACATGTCGTACGTCACTAAGTGTTCTGACAACTCCATCAAATATCTTAACTTTAATTTTCCCAACACCTGCGATTTTACACGAAGCATTATTTCCCATCAAAACAATACCTTCAGACACTGTTTCATAAGTTGTAAACCAATCCCGATTAGGACTCATGTGGAAGGTGCAGCCTGAATCAAGTATCCACTCCTCGCTTACTTTAGAATCATTGACAGAAGTGACTAGAATTTCACCATCGCAATAGTCTTCTACAACATCAGCTTTACCAGAATTTTCTGGTTGTTTTCCCTTTTGATTCGCAACCTCCCTTTTAATCTTATTTTGTAGCTTGTAGCACTCAAATTTAATGTGCCCTTTCTTCTTGTAGAAGTTGCAAGTTTTACCTCTTTGTTTGAAGACTTTGATCTACCCTTAGATTTACCGCTAGGATTCTGTTCCTGTGTCCTTCCACGATCATTATCAGCATTCCGATCTTGTCTCCCACGAACAATGAGACCCTCTTCTTGAGAGTCGGGTTTAACCACAAGATGTTTTATCTTATCATACGAGGTCAAAGAAATATAAACCTCATCAACTGTGAGTGTAACACCCCTCACCCGTATCCAGCGTCGGGATAGGGTTCGAGGCATTACCAGAACTTTACATTTTTAGTGTACTAATTCGGGTCACAAAATTTCACTCAAATTTAAAACCTTTCGATCATGAATATCTCGTCCCTTGTATAGGCCTTCGAGACCTATAACATACCAAAAGGCATTGCGGGACAAATTCGGGCACGTTCGATTTCCCTTGAGCTCCTCAGAACATTTTTCCATAACAAAAAGGGACACATGCCCGTGCAGGTGGGCCGTGTAAACTCACACGCCCAGGTATTTTGGGGCATGCCCATGCCCTTCAACCTGGGCAACACTGACTTATCAACACGGCCATGGAACACGCCCGTGCTGACGAAACTGTTATTTTAACACAGCCATGGCACACTCCCGTGTGGCTTACCCGTGTACGACTTTAAGTTATCCGAACTTACCTGGTATTCTTTTCGGGATTGTGTTTCGATTACTCCGAAACTTTGCGTTTACCTCGACCGACTTCCGAAATTTGTTCCTCGGGGTCTATATCAACAAAATTAACTCATTAATACACTACATTATACATTTCAAGTCTAATTCTTATCTCTAGTCTAAATGACCGTTTTGCCTCTAACCTTTGACATTTTTACGATTTAGTCCCTAGGCTCGTATAATGAAACACATACACTTTCTACCTTACGAAGCCTAACCAAACACTTTTCCTTCTTATGGTAGCCCATATTATCCATTAATTTCTCATTCCTACCACACATTTACATCTTTTGCAAAAATGGTCCCTATAAGGGTTTCTCATGAAAATCAACTAGAAAAAGATGTTTAACACACATTAATCTTTCATATTCCTCCATAATCCATCAAAATACAATTAACTCATGCATGGGTAAATTTTTAAACATGAACCCTAGCATGAAATATGGGTAGAAATGGAGAGATCAAGCTATCGGGATTTCAAAAATACAAAGAACATGAAAAACAGGGTTTGGGAGCACTTACTATTGAACTTGAAAATTGAAGAAACCCTAGCTATGGTGTCCTCCAAATTTCGGCAGCTATGGGAAGAAGATGAGCATATTTTTGCTCCATTTTTACCTTTTTATTTCATTAGAATGCCTAATGACCAAAATGCCCTCATACCCTTTCTTTAAAATTTTAACCATACAAGGCCATTTTTGTCCAAAAACTTAGAATTTGAGAAAGTTACTCTCTAAGACCTTATAATTCATAATCTAAAGCAATTTCATACCAATTGCTTCTAGAAACCAAGTTTTGCAATTTATTCAATTTAGTCCCTAATTTCTAATTGGACATCTTATAATCAGAATTTCTTCATGAAACTTTAACACATGTATATACTCATATTCTAGGCCTCATAATAATCATAAAATAAATATTTTGATGTCAAATTTCTGGGCCCGAAACCACTATTTCGACTAGGCCCTATTTCGGGATGTTACATTGAGAGACTCGCGGCTGTATAAAATCGTGTCTCTAAAGGTTGAATAAGACAAGGGCAACGAATAAAGTAGAATCAACCCTAGATCTTCCTTATCATACTGAACCTCCATGGCCTCCAAGTTTGAGAGAATTTCTTTAAATATTGTTAAGTGTTCGTGTATAGACGCATATTCCTCTAAACGATGAGCATAAAGACGCTGTTTCATATGCAACTTGCTTGTTAGAGTTTTTGACATACATATTTGTTCTAGCCTCTTCCATAATGCAACGGCGGTCTTCTCTTTCATCATATCCTGTAAAATTTCGTTGGATAAATGCAGATGTAATTGTGTTAACGCCTTTCGATCCTTACACTTCTTCTCTTCATCTGTTAATGTCGAAGGCATCTTATCTATCCCTAGCAGGGCATCCTCCAAATCCATCAGCGTAAGAACTGCTTGCATTTTAATTTGCCACAATGCAAATCTGATGTTGCAATCCAACAGCGGAATTTCATACTTCAAAAACGCCATTACAGTGATCGAGATGAACAACCCGGAAGCTCTGATACCAATTTAAGAAAAAAATAAAAAAATAAAATAAAAAACACACAGATTTCACGTGAAAACCCTTTCGGGAAAAAAATCACGGGTAGAGGAGAAGAAAATTCACTATGTTGAATTCGAATTATTACAAGAGGAATAGATTATGTCTATTTATAGGCTTGTAAAGCCATATTCTAGTAAGACTGAAAACCTTATTCTAATCAATATCAAATAGATAGAATTTAATAAGGTTTAAAAACCTTATTTTAAAATAAAATAAAAGAAGTGTAATTCTATATGGATTCTTCTTTTATTTTATTTTACCACTGTATTTTATTTAAATAAGGATTCGGTCACTTAATTCTAACAAGATATAATTGATCATAAAATTTGAAAAAACAAATCAATTCAAAAATAATAAAGAATCAATTTATTCTTAATGATTCAATATAATGAAGCTCGGATACCACCTGTAAGAATCGTAAAAACAAGATTTGATATAGAACTTTAATAACCAGGATCTATCATTTCAAATCATCAGAAATAAAAATAAATGCAGAACCATACCTAAATCCATTGATTTATTAGAATTTTCGATCTTATGGTTTTAATCTTCCAAATTAGCACACAAGCAATTCAGAGAATATGACTCTCTCTTTTCTAAAGATGAGATATTGTAAAAGTTACGTATGTGTAAGTTTGGAAACATAAGCCTAATATACAACTTTGGGATTTTTTTTACTAATATAATATAAAAAAACACCTAAATGGTACCCCAAAAAAATTATGTACCAAAATAGTACATCCAGGGTGGTGCCGCCTTTGGCAATGGCGTGACCACCCTGGTTTTCTGCCACCAACAGTAAAAAAAAAAAGTAAAAAATATAAAAGCTGAAAAAAACTGTAACAAAAAACAGAAAAAGGTGACAGGTGGCACAGGTGAAGGCTCTGCTGTAGGCGGCACTAGTGGTGGGCCTGCCACAGGCAGCACCGATGGTGTCGGTGGTAGAGGCGGCACTGGGTGATTAGACTCTTTATGCAGGGATTTTGTTTTTTCTTTGTTTGGGGACCATATATTATGGTCCCCAAAGTTCATTTCGGGAAGAAAAAAGGAGAAGAAGAAAAGAAGAGAAGAAGAATAAGGAGAAGGAGGCGGCACTGGTGAAGGAAGAAAAAAGAAAAAGAGAAGGGGAATAAGAGGGAGGGAAGGAAAAAGAAAGAAAAATAAGGAAAAAAGGTAAATTTATTTTTATAAATTGAGTAATTAATGTTAATTTAAGTAAATAATTTATTTATTTTAGGTGTTATTATTATTATTGTTGTTGTTGATGATTTTGATTTAGTTCAGATTTAATTTTTAAATTTATCTTTTGCAATGTGTTATTTGGTTAAAATAGATATTAAGGTATGTTTGTATTTATTTTATATTTTCATTCATTCCTAATTTATTTTTAATTTTTATTGAAGTAAAAAGGCTATGTACATTATGTACAAAGAATGTTTTATTATTAGTATTTATGTAATTTATTTGTTAAGTGTGTTTTAGGTTGATTAGATATATTTTTATAAAATTTATTTGGCATGTTATATTCGATTATTTTAAATTTTTTATTTTTTATGTGATGGGGTTTTAAACCTTTTACAAAAATAGCATAAAAAATAAAATACTAAAAAATATCTTAATGAAAAATAAAATATGAAAAAATAATTTTTTTGGGAAAGTGGTGTTGGCGGGTTTTTAGTAAAATAATATAAAATAAAATACAAAAATAGTATATTTTTAAAAATAAAATTTAAAAATTTAAAAATACAAACAAAGGGCCAAAATCAGGGTTATTTACTAAATTAATATAAAAAACTTAAAATAATATATTTAAACATTATGTATTAAAATAATATAAAAAATAAAATACGAAAATAGTATATTTTAAAATAAAATCCGAAAATAAAAAATACCAACAAAGGGCCAAAATCGGGTTATTTATTAAATTAATATAAAAATACTTAAATAATACATTTAAAACATTATGTACTAAAATAATATAAAAATTAAAATATGAAAAAGTATATTTTAAAAATAAAATCCAAAAATAAAAAAAATACCAACAAAGGGTCAAAATTAAGGTTATTTATTAAATTAATAGAAAAATACTTAAATAATACATTTGAAATATTATGTACTAAAATAATATAAAAATAAAATACGAAAATAGTATATTTTAAAAATAAAATAAGAAAATAAAAAAATACCAACAAAGGGCCAAAATCACTGAAAAAATAAAGAATATTGCAACATAACCCTCATTGTTTTCCCATCTTTTTATTTCCCAAGGAATTTAATTACATATTATAATATATTTTAAAATAATATTGAACAAGTTATCATGTTTTTTAATTATTATTGCATCACTCACATTATTATTAAATAAAATTAATTTAAAATATATTAAACTACATGCCGGGTATATTATATATATTATATTTTAAACTAAAATATGTTACTTATTATCATTTGAAAATAATAATAAAATATATTTATTTTTTAATGTAGTATAGCAAAAAATATGTTGTCGAAAAAATTGTTTGGTACTTTTTGTAATTAAAAGTAATATATAAAATTTAGTTATTCGATAAATATTTAAAATCCATCAAACATTAAAATTAATAACCGAAATTTATTTTGAAATTGCAGGCATCGCAATGGCTTTATTGGTTAGGAAAGATCCTCACATATCTAACACAGTTAATAATATGGTGATATATTGTTATTTGTTAATCACGGGTTCTATTAAACAAAGATCTACGTAATTTGAGGGAATAAATTATGTTATTATAACTATTTTCTGTAATTTAATACTGTCAAGGTCCGTACCGCGCACTAAAGGGCCGGGTGAATGGTTTAGGATATTTTCCGGATACACGACTGATGCCCTACTTGGAGCTAGCTGGATTCGGGTCAGCAGCATTGACCCGGACGTTTGATTTGCGGTACAATTTAATATCCGCATTGGTCGAGTGTTGGCGCCCGAAGACCCATACTTTTCATTTGCCGTGTGGGGAGTGCACTGTCACTCTGGAGGATATTACATTGCACTTTGGGCTCCCAATCGATGAGAGTGTCGTAACGAGCATAAGTGCCATAGCTGAGCCGGCTGCACTTTGTTATAGCTTACTAGGAGCCTCGCTCGGCAATGATGAGTCCAATTTTTTGGATTTGAAATTTACATGGCTGAAAGCCAATTTTGAGCATTTATCAGTTAATGCCACTGAAGAAGAGTTGATGGGCGCAGCTTGAGCATACATTATGCATATTATAGGGGGTATACTAATGCCCAATGCGAACAACAATAGGGTTCATCTCTAGTATTTACCTTTATTAGCTGATTTGCATAATGTTCGCTCGTATAGTTGGGGTTCCACAGTTCTGGCTATGTTGTATCGTGAGCTTTGTTGGACAACAAAGCCTGATGCCATAGACATAGGCGGATGCCTTGTATTGTTGCAGTCATGGGCTCTTTATCGGATGTCATTCTTGGCATCGGTCAGTCACCAACCATACGTATTTCCACTAGTTAACAAGTGATAAAATTTAACTTGTTATTAATTGACAATTTCTTTATAATGATATTATTCTAACGATACTATATTTACTTGAAAATTGTTTTTGTAGATGGAGTATTTATTCAGGTATCGAGAGGCCGTACACTGTCCCAATATATCGTCTGATGATTGAACAACATCTGCATATGTGAGGCCCAACAAATTTGCGTATCTCCCACATCTGTGAATTTTGAATAAATGCAGTTCGTACCTGCCAATTGCAGCCTTCCGCCGACTTCCAACACTCCCCAATATATAATGTTGGTTTAGACACTGTAACTTTGTAATCCACTGATATATTCATGGTATACCACTTAATAGAAAATACGCACTCTTCTTTACTTTTGAATCTCCGGCCTACGAACAACTCCTCAAGATCGGGATTTATGGCCAGCCGGTGAGTAGGAAGTATTTCAGGGTACTCCGGGAACTCAGCTACATGCGTCGCATCGGGTCTATGAGCGACATGTGTGGCCCAAGATTATTATGTATCACAATACATCGCATCTGGTTCCAGACCGAAGACACGTTAATGTTTCCATTGTCATTCACTTCTTCATCGTCAATATCATCGGGGACATCGTCCACATCGGGATCACTATCACTATCGACCTTTTGATCACAAGGATCACTACTATCGTATCCATCATCACCAACCACATCAATATTGGGTGTAAAATTAAGATTGATATCGATCCCACGTATAGTCAATTCACTATCAACGTACGATATTGGAGCCACCATGCACGGTTCTTGAGCTTCATGTTCTTCAGTTCCATGTTCTTCGTCATATACAGTGAGGTCTTCATTTTGCTCCATGCTGGCTAACTTAGCAAATAAGTGAATCGGTCCATTTTTGTCACTCTCATTCCCACAGTAAAGAGCGATCATTGTCTCCATATCTTCGTCGTCTACAAGTTCTATTTCGGTGAATTTGATGGGATCTGTCAAAACTGGAAACTTGTAGAAAAGTTTCGAGATCCTTCTCCCACAACATCTAACAATTTTTGCGTTAATCCTTCCCTTCATATCATCCAACGAGACATTTCTATTAAATCTCATTACTATTTGTTGCCGACATTCAAATATGCATCCAACGGTTGCTGTCAAGATGATCCATCGAAATAAACACATACGAAAAACTGATTATTCATCTTCAATACTCAATCTGTTAAAAAATAAACAAAATTTCTCAAAACAATTTCGAACAGCAAATACATTACTTACATAAAAAAATTAATTAGTCAATATGCAATTTTTTCATTCATAAGATCAGACTTTTTTAGTTCCCATTTTGTACATGAACAACATTTATCTTTACATTTAACCACTTAAATTCAATTATATGTTTTCTTCCATCTCCGATCTGTATCTTCATCTGAGAAATTCTCTAAAATCCAATTTAGAAATTCTTGATTCTCTTCATATTCATCTTCTACAATCCAATTTGGAAATTCTTCTAGATTTCTGGCTCTTCAACCTTTATAACGGGTATTGAATATACAAGTTCTCTTGGTAATTTCCTAACAACTAATTTATCCATCCATGGTTTGTCAAACACATTTTGCTTCCCAGACAACTTTCGTGAACCTATACTTTGTCTCGCTATTTTCCTTGCTCCATAAGAGATTATAAACTTCACGAAGTTTATAACTAGATTCTAATAGGTTCGTGGTACCGATGTCTTCCAAAGTTCGTCTAAAATGATTTGATGCTCCTGTTCTATTAATGTCCCTCTAAGGGTTAAGTATTGTACTTTATTATTTCTAATCATTTCATGACCCTTCCATAACACTTTTTCCATCTTTCAATTGAGGGTAATAAGGTGTTGAACAATATCTTCTTCTGGTTTCATTCTGTAATCTTGCACTTCTCCCATCATCTTATCAACTTTCTCCCTTTGTGCTAAAGTTATTATCTCATTAGGCAATACCAAATACGTTGTCATTTCTAACAATATGTATAATGTAAATATTTTCATTGTTATCACTAATTAACAATTACATTATAATAGTCTTACTAACATAAAACTTTCAAATATATTAAAAATTTAAAACATAACATTCACAACAAACACATAATTAATCTAAATACAAAACTTACTAAAAAATCAAAGTAAACAAAATAACTTTTAAAACAAAACATAAAGATAACACTAAACAAACTATATAATACAAACAAAATATATTTTTCTTATCATAATCTATTCTATTTTTTTAAAAATATACCTTTTATTTTTCTTTTCTCTTCTCTCTCTTCTTTTATAATTTTTTTTACTGGAAATTTTTTTTCTTTCTTTCTCCTCTTCTCCCTCTCTTCTTCTACAATTTTTTTTACTACTGTGTGCCTTCATTTTAACACTAAGGGCTTAAATAGGGGGTTTGGGGGTGTGGGTGCCGCCAATGCCATGTCAGCAACTGGTGCCGCCTCTGGCACATCCACCTCTATATTTTTATATTTTTTCAGCTTTTATTTTTTTTACTGTTTATTTTTTTAACTGATTATGTCAGAAACCAGGGTGGTCACGCCAATGCCAGAGGCAGCACCACCCTGGATGTACCATT
The DNA here is from genome assembly GCF_025698485.1 of Gossypium arboreum. Taxonomy (NCBI): domain Eukaryota; kingdom Viridiplantae; phylum Streptophyta; class Magnoliopsida; order Malvales; family Malvaceae; genus Gossypium; species Gossypium arboreum. The sequence goes on from NC_069081.1 coordinate 14,600,971, forward strand.
TTGGTACATAATTTTTGGTTTGTACCACTTTAGTGTTTTTTTTATATAGTAAAAAACCCATAACTTTTACACATTAACTTTAATTTCTAATCAGCCCATCATTAATTAGAAATTAGTTACTAGAGTATCTACACATATTTGGCTCAAACTTTATTTAATAATTAAAGCACAATAAACATTAACCAAATTAGATTACTTTTAATTTGGTCTAATATTTTATGATAGTAAATAATAACATGTAATTACTATTATAATATATGTGATGTTCATATTTTCTAACATAAAGGTGTAAAAAGCCTTCTAACTTTTCAAAAAGAAAGTAATTAAGCCTTCTTTTTTTTTTTTTGGCACTCAATTAGGTATTTGAACTGTCAAAATGCATTAAAAAAAAGCCCTTTGACCACTAATTTTAACTTGAATGGCTTTCGTTTTTTTTCTTTTTTTTCCAATTATCTCCTCCACGTGTCATGCTATGTTTGTTACACGTGACTGAAAATAAATAAAAAAACTCATAAAACTAAAGAAAAAAATAAAAATATTTTAAATTTATTAAAAATATAAAAAATTGTTAGATTTAAAGTTGTTATATCTGTCACAAGTCATGACGTGATTGTGACACGTGACGAAAAAATCGATTAAAATGATTAAAATCAATAAAATTAAAAATATAAAATATCAAAATTTATTAATAATTGAAAATAAATATAAAAATTTGTTAAAAACATCAAAAGTCCAAGATTTCTTTATACATTTTTCTTCTAATTTAATACCTTCTTTAATATTACTTATTAACTCTTATGAATGTGATGAAAAAAAGGATACTACACATAAACAAGAAGGGTTTGAACTATTGTGATATATCTATTTAGTTTTTTTGCGCTCACTATATATCTTTGTTAAACTCATATTCTTTTTTTTTGAATATTTCGACTTGATTTTATTAATCAGAAAATAAATAACATAAAGAGGGTAAGTTCCTTTAAAACTATGAAATTGAGCCCTAACTAAAAAAAAGCTAATAAAAGAAGAAAAAGGCCCAAAAGAGAGTAAATGGCCCACAAAAAATAAATAACAATTAAAATAGAATAAAATAAAGAAATGGAAAGTCTAATCCAGTCGCTGTCAATTAGTTGGTACCCATTAATTGTCTGACTTTTTGAATCTCTATACCAGCATTTCGACTGATAGCAAGTTTCAAGAAAGCTCTTATTTCTACTATCTTTATCTCTTCAGATCTTCTCAAGATGCTCTTCAATCTGGATGTCTCCTCTTGTTCGCATTGACGATGAATGAAATCTGCTCCCTTCAGGTATTTTTCTTCTCCCTTTCTTAATGCTTCTGTTCCAAGTTCATGGGCATAAACATTCCCTAATCTTTGAACAAACTGGAAGTTGATTTCTTCGAAGTTTTGTTTTTTCCTTTGAATGTCTCAAATAATCGCCCCTATAACTGATTTGTCTGTCGCCGTTAAGTTGCATTTTTTAATGACTTTTTTTGAGTCCCCTAAGATAACTATTGATTGAAAACCCATTGAAATTCTTAACTTCACTGCTTGTAACTCTGCATGTGCCTCTGCCATGAATGAAGACGACATCGTGGCATAGAGGACTATTTTTGAGTTTAAGAACTCACCCATCTCCCCCCACACCACCAGACCCAAGGCGATCTGGACTATTTACCATCGAAAATTGCATCAAAATAGATAGCTACTCTTGCATTTCTTTCAATCTATCTTTGTCTTCTATCATCATCTGAGGTAATTAGTTTTTCTTCTAACCCATCGATCTCTACCATATAACTTTAGATTCAATTTGATAAGTCTCTTCCTACTTTTTATTTTCCCCTCATGAACTAATTGGTTTCTTAAACTCTAGATTGTCCAGACAGTACATCAAAAGAGTTGACATTGTTTGCTATTACCTATAGCGAAGACCTAAATAAGCCACTCCCACAAATCTTGAATATTAGTATTAATGACCCATAACAAGTTTATATTTTGCTATGTTTCTGTTATTGTAGGGCATTGTTTGAAAACATGGTTGCTATCTTTTTCCACATTTCGACACCGAGGACAGGAAATATCAGAAGCCACTCTTTTTAATCTGAGATTTTTTAAAGTAGGAAGAAAGTTCCAGGAAATATGCCAAAAAGTGATGGTAATCTTTGATAGGAGATGTAAATTCCATAGTTTTCTATAGAAATTTTTTGTTTCGAACTGTATTAAATAAGCACTAGGATCCATATTAGCATCTTGTAATAGTTTATAGACACTTCTGACCGAAAATTTGCCAGAATGTTCTCCTCGACAGACTTGAAAATCATCATGTTTTTCTTCTGCCAGAGGAATTTGCAGAATCTTCTATGCTGTGTCTGCTTGAAATGTATTATCTATTAGATCAACCTTCTATTTTCTTGTTAATGCATCTATTAAGTCCAAAACTAACTCTATTGCTGCATTGTTTGTATTGTCATTGATCCTCTCAATGTTAACTCCAAGTACCCAATGATCGTTCCAAACAGATATATGATCTCTTCTACCGACTCACCAACATAAGCCATCTTGCAGTAACCCTTTTGCTACCCAAACGCTCTTCTAGGTAAGCGAAGGTAAATTCCCTAACTGTGCATGGATGAAGTCTGAATTTGGATAATATTTGGCTTTTAAGACCTTTGCTAATAAAGAATCTAGGAAATTAATAAGGCGCCAACCTTGCTTGGCTAATAAAGCAATATTAAATTGACCAAAATTTCGAAAACCCAAACCCTTTTTTTTTTGCGGTACAAAGATCCTTCTAAGCGCACCAATGAATGTCCTTTTTGCCACGATCCTTTTGCCACCAGAATTTCGCATTAATACTCTCAAGATCAACATATAAAGATTTAGGTAGTTAAAAACATGCCATTGTGTACGTCGAAATAGCTTGAAGAATGACCTTGATAAAAACTTCTTTCCCTCCTTGAGAGAGGTGCCGAATACTCCAGTTGTCTATTTGTTGCTTAATTCTATCCTTTAAGTTTTGAAAAGACTCATTCTTCCTTCTGCCCACCATATTAGGTAATCCAAGATAACGTTCTGGGTCATTTGAGCTTCATACTCTGAGTATGCGAGTAATTAATATTTTTTCTTCCTCCTGTATATTTTTGCTAAAGAAAACAATTGACTTATCAAAATTGACATGCTGACTAGAAAAACTTCCATATTCACGTAGAATTACTTTTAATAAATCGACTCCCCTTTCAGTAGCCTCACCAAACAAAATGCAATCATCTGCGAATAACAAATGTGATACTTGTGGTCCTCTTCTACTTGCCTTGACCCCTCTTAATTGTCCTTCTTGAAGTTCCAGTCTCATAAGGCAATATAAGTCTTCTCCTTAAATCAAAAATAAAAATAGACTCAAAGGATCTCATTGTCATAAACTCTCGTTGGTTGAAAAATATTCCCAGCTTGACCATTAAGTACCACCGAATAGGAAACAATAGATACACATTTCATTATAGAATCAATCCAGTTATGGTGAAAACCCATTCTTCTCATCATTTTCTGTACAAAAATTCATTCGACTTTATTGTACGCTTTACTCATGTCGAGTTTTACCGCCATCAATCCATTTTTTCCAAAGTTTTTCTGTTTTAGAGTGTGCAAAATTTCATATGCTAATAATACATTATCGGAGATTAACCTTCCTGGCACAAAAGTACTCTGTGCAGCGTCGATGCATTTTTCCAAGACTTCTTTAAAATGATTAGCAATAGCCTTTACCATTAATTTATAAATAACGTTGCATAAGATATTGGGACGAAAATGAGTGAGGTTGGTTGAATTTGCTTTTTTAGGAATAAGCACAATATGCATAGTATTAATTGGACTAACCTCCATACCTCTGTTCAGATGTTGAAGACAGAAAAGTGTGACCTCATCCCTAATGATATGCCAGCATTTCTAAAAAAATAAAGCCGGAAATCCATCTTCACCTGTTGCTAACTAAGGGCTCCTTTGGTTTGGCTTTTAACGTCAGTGAGGTGCAGTTGAGGTAGCAACCTCACTGATATGTTGTTTGGTTCAGCAACACAGTGCAATGAAAGTTGATTTCAACCACACTGCTATGCTGAAAAGGAGCTGGAGGTCTCAGCAGCAATTGAAGGTAGTGGTGTAGTAGGTATTTTTAACAGACAAAAATACCCTTGCTTTTATTTATTATTTTACCATTTTATCCTTGAAAGTTGAACTAATTTCTTTCCCAACCTTATTTGTTTTCAGATTTGGAAAGAAAACAACCATTTTGTTTTTTCATATTTGAGAACTGAAACAGTGATTGAAGCTGGTTTCTCCCCTCTTTTTTTCTTTGTTCTTGGTTGTGGCTGCTACAAAACTGAAGTAAGCAAGATCAAGTGTTTCCAGGTATGCCTACTTTCTTCTCTCTTTTTTTTCTTGTGTGAATATAAACTGTGTTGAGTTTGATACAAAATGAGCTACAATGTCATATCTTGTTATTGCTTGTAACTAGCAGCTTGGATCTTCACAATTTTGGTTTGGGGTTTCTTGAAATCCACGACTTTTTTGGGGTATTATTTGAATAAGACTCTGTTGAAAGTTGAGAAGTTTCAAAAAAATGGGTAAATTGCATGTAATTTGTTCATCTTTGGGAAGTTTTACAGATTTTTGTAAAGATTTTGTGACTTCTAAGTTTCTGTTGAAAGTTGGATACGGTTAGCCATTTCAATTTGCTCTTGGTTATTGGATGATAGGAAAGGCTGACTTTGGTAGGGTTGACTCAATTTTAGTTTTAACCAGAGTGACCATAAATGTTAGGAAATAATGCAAAATTTAGCTCTTGAGAGGAACAAAGAATAATGTACTAATTTATAAACCACCAGCATTGGAGCCTATGGGAAAAAAACAGCAAAAAGATTGAAACAAAATCAATCTAAACCCATTTGTGAAACAAAGAATCTATGGAAAATAACAAAAGAGAAGTAGAACAAGTAAAAAGAAAAAGAGAACATACCGTTTTTCTTGTATGATTTTCTGATATGAGTAGACTATGAACTAATGTATTAGATAATACTTGATGCTTTAAAACCATGATTATCATTCCTACAAACCTTGAAAAAATAACTATTGACCCAGAAATACCAAAAAAGAACCATAAGGTGATCCAACTGACCAGTTTCCCATTTGCCATGGAGAGGATTTTAGGGATTAAGGTGTTGACGATGATAATCCCGTAGGTTTGGAGGATAGGTTACCTTGTCTTTAAAACCCCTTGAAATTTACCAAACCGAACATACCAAGGTGATGTTTTAAAGGTCCCATCAGGTTGTTCAACTACAATTATATCAACAGCACCACCAAAGGGATGAAATGGACCAGACACAGTATAAACACCACGAGATATATAGCTACCTAGTCTCCCCACAGCATATCCTCTTCCCTTTGAAAATTCTAAAGACACACCCAAATCTTAAACAGTTGAAAATTCAACCATAATTTAAAATCCCAATCCAAAAAGATTGCCTTTTGTCAATTGGGATTCTTCAAATCTCACTCCAAAAAGTATAGAACTTACAATTCTACAAATACTCAGATTATAAAACTCAAAATCAATACATAATTCAAGAACCAGATCAATTAAAAAATGTTTTTTCTTAGCTAAAGAAAAAATAACGCACTAGTTAGAAAGTTACAAAACTGATGAATAGAGCAATAGCAAGACAATAACATATAAATTTAGGAATTGTTCAATGCTCAGTGAACTCCACAAAAAAGAAACAAGAAAAACATGAATCAAAGCAAACCAAACAAGATTAATAAAAAAAACAGTTGAGAAACTCTGGGTTTTTTTTTCTATTTTATAGTATATTTGTCAATTGTAAATTCAAAAAGATAAAAGAAAAAAAGGGATTTGAATACTTGATTGAACCAATCAAAATAAAAATAAATAAATGGGGAAAAAAAGGACAGTTGATAGAATTAAAGCATATTCCTTCTTTTGACCATTAGAATGTACCCAGAAAGAAACAATTATATCATTAAAAACCCAACAAATAAAAATTTTTAGAAAAATATATATAACAAAAAATTAAAGAAAATGAAACGAACCTGGGAAAATTCAAAGCTTATAGAGTGAGGCTTATGAGAAAAATAGAGAGAGATTTTGTATATTGGGTGTGTACCTCGGAAATATCGAGACTCGAGTGAATAAGAAAAAGAAGAGAAGAGATTAACAGCCAAAACCCATTTTCCTATTCTAAGTAAAGAGTCAAATTATGGTTTTGTTCCTTCTCTTATGCTCAATTTTTGTGCTTAGTCTATATGCTTTCTTTTAAGGGTAAACTACACCATTAGTCACTAAACTATGGGTAAGTTTTCGTTTTGGTCCATTCGTGATGTATTATTCTTATTTTTTATGAAACTATATTATTATATCTAATTATATATTTATGGTTTTATGTCGATTGACATTTAAAATCAAAATAATAATAGATGGTAAAGACACGAAATTTTAAGGTTTTAATAAAATTTTAATTTGCCAAACAAAATCAAGGTTTTTGCTTCCATTATAAATTAATTACAATTTATATTAAATATAGAGTGTTGAAATAAATTTATAAATAATAGTTATATTAGCTCATGGAAATCTAATTGCATCACCAACTATAATTGCAACTATAATCATAATTAACATGCTAATAATAAATTATTAGAGTAAATGTAATAATTTTAATTTTAATGTATGACCTCTATTGTTTAATTATTAAAAAAGAGATTTATGTTTTTTATTATACTTCTATATTATTTGGTAAAAAAAGAAAGACTAAACTAATTAAAATAATAAAAACAAAAATTAAATCGATCCAAAATTTAAGATTACTCAAAGAATGAGTTAATTGCACTAGAAATCTTTAGACCATGACATTTATTCTAAGTTGGTCCTCAAATTTTAAAATATTCTAATTACATGTTTAAATTATTTATATTATATAAATAAAATCTTTTCGTTACTAAAATTAAATGTGACATAATTTAAAATAAAAGCTTTAAAGAAGATTGATATTGTAAAAGTGAATGTTATGAAAATCTTGATTATGAGATTTTTGAAGTTTTCTGAAAGCATATTTCACTCTCTTATTCTTAACTTCATTTTTAGTTATAAATTTTAAAATTAAGCAACATTTTACTTTTATGTCATATGATTTTGCATGTCATTTAATGATTAAATTAAAAATAAAAAATGAAAATACCTAATTGATATAACATAAATAGTTTGAGAATGTAATTAAAATGTTTTGAAATTTAAGAACTAATTTAAAGAATGCTTTGGTGCAATTAGGTCTTTAAAGAAAATTGTCTGAAACCCTATATGTCAAATACTATATTTTAACTTTCTTTTTTTGTTTGAAACCCTCTTGTATCTAGTAAATTGAATCAAGTTTAACCTTTAAACGAGATAAATATTTTTTTCTATAGTCTCACACCTATCTCCCAAATACCAATCATCCATTAAATAATAAATTCAATTATCAGCTCAATAGCAATTGACACTTAAAACATAGCTGTCAAATAGATTATAGGTCATAGCTCATAATCAGTTATATGTTGGTCATCACAGTTGTTTCAAGAAAAGAAATATCACATTGATGTATTAGACAAAGCAATTCTTGATGACTAGTGTTGCTAAGAAAAACATAAGGAATGAAGTTTGCTTACACTTTTGAAAAGATAGTCATAATCAATTATCCTTTCTATATCCTCGTTATTGTTTACCATAGATCTTTGAGAATTTTTTCTTTAGTGTTCATCTTATGGCTTTCAATTTTTTGTGATGTGTTATTCTTAATTTTTTATGAAACTATATTATTTTATCTAATTATATATTTATGGTTTTATGTCGGTTGACATTTAAAATCAAAATAATAATAATAGATGGTAAAGACATGAAAATTTGTGGAGGGAGATAGTACATTAGCAACAAAAGCTGTTTGGGATGATGAGCTAACGTTGATATTTTGTGAACTTTGCGTGAATGAAGTCAATGCTAGTAATAGACCGAAAACTCATCTAAACTCAAAAGGATGGGAAAATGTCATTGCTCTTTTTCAAGCAAAAACAAAAAAAATTATGGAAAACCTCAATTGAAAAATAAGTGGGATGCATTAAAAAAGGAATGGAGGTTATGGAGGGAGTTGCTTAAGGAATCTACAGGTATTGGATAGTGTCCATCTAAAAAGACGGTCGATGCTACCGAAGAATGGTGGGCTGAAAAAATAAAGGTTAGTGTTAACTTTATCATTATTTTAATGCATAAAATTTATTAAAATTAATAATTTACAAATATAAAAATCTGAGTATAACATTTAACATTTAACATTTAACATTTAACATTTAACATGTTTTGTAGGAAAATCCTGATTTTAAAGGATTTAAGAAGAAAGGAATTAAACCACTATTGAATGATTTAATGAGGCAAATGTTTGGTGGCATTGTAGCCACTGGAGAGAATGCATAGGCACCTTCGTTTGGTGTTCTTCCAAGTGGGGTTCCTATGGGAGGTGATACACCTAATGAGCAATTTGGTGATTCAGATGAAAATAGTAATGAGAACGAAGGTATCCCTCCTAATGAGGTACCATCAAACCCTTCTCATGAAACTCCTAATCGAAGAACGGAAACACTTGGGGTTGTACACGGTAAAGGAAAAAAATCAAGTTCAAGTAGAAAATCATCAAGAAATTCATTAGCTACTCATATTGAGAAATTGTGTGAGAGTATGGCTAGTCCAAGGAAGTCAGTGAATGAAACTATTTTTCCTCACTCTCAATTTACTATTTCAAATGCAATGGATGCTTTGCGTGATTTGGGAGATGAAATTGTAAAAAAAAGATGAACTGTACTATTTTGCCATCAAAATGTTCCAAATACCGGTGAAATGAGAAGTGTTTTTGAACTTAGATCCAGATGTTAGGATTTGGTGGCTTCGACGTGAGTATGCTGAACAAAATCCAATTGCATCATTTTCATCCTTGGTAGCAACATCCTCATTTCCCTTCCAACCGTACCATCCACCACCTCCACCATAAGCTCCTTAGAATTATTATTGTAATATAACTATACTACTTTTTTATATGTAAAACTAATGTATGATCTACTTTTTTATATGCAAAACTAATGTATGATCAACTTTTTTATATGTAAACCTAATGTATGATCTACTTTTTTATATGTAAAACTAATGTATGATATTTTTTATGTTCGGTATTTTTATGATATGCTTTAATTCAATTTTTTGTGTTGTATAGAATGTCACAAGTTATTAATTTATTTTCATTTGATTACTTTTTCAGGTTATGGATGAATTTAACAATATGTATAATAGTTTTTATATGAATTATGATACCCTTGAATTAAGTGAAGAAGCTCAACGAAGAATAGCCACAATTGTTATACAAGCTGAGCACAACAATTATCATGAAGAGGAAGAACAAGTGTTAAGCAGTGTATTGGTACACCATGAAACTTATTTCACTATGCAACCGTGTATGGATTCAAATTATACAGGTCAAATGTGGGTGGACGAAGTATTAAATGGGCATGATGATCGTTGCATGAATAGTTTTAGGATGCCAAAAAATATATTTCACAGTTTGTTGCATGATTTGCAAACAAATTATGGCTTAAAGCATGGGAAGGTATCTACGATGGAGAAGTTAGCATTATCATTGTATATTCTTGGAAATAAAGAATCAAATTCAAATGCAGCAGAGCGATTTCAACGATCTGGGGAAACTGTTAGTCGAATTTTTTCTGATATGTTGTATATATTTGCTCAAATGGGAATAGACACGATTAAACCCACTGAAGGTCAATTCGAGGAAGTACCGAACCATATTCAACATGATACAAGATATTAGCCTCACCTTAAGGTAAAATTTACACGATCTTTATATTTTTAAAATATAAATTATTTCTAACTTTTATCTCATTACTTGTATTTATTTTAAAGGATTGTATTGGGGCCATAGATGGAACACACATAAAAGCATGCATTTCGCCTTCTTGTCAAATACCTTATATCGGACGGAAAGGTGAACCAACTCAAAATATTATGGCAGTTTGTGACTTCAACATGTGCTTTATTTTTGCATTTCTTGGTTGGGAAGGAACAACACATAACAGTAGAATTTTTTTGCAAGCATTTAGAAAACAAGAGTTAAAGTTACCACACCCTCCACCAGGTTGAACTTTAATTTTCTAATTAATCTTTACATAAAAACAATATTAAAATTTTTAATTTATTTTTAAACTTGATATTATGTTTTACTTTTTTGTAGGAAAATATTATCTTGTGGATTCAGGATATCCACAAATGGCAGGTTTTCTAGGTCCATATAGGAGGGAACGATATTATTTACCTGACTTTCGTCGAGGTAATCATCGAGCATCTGGAAAAAAAGAAATCTTTAATCATGCTCATTCTTCGTTACGCTCTGTGATTGAACGAACATTTGGAGTGGGAAAAAAAGGGCCAATATTAAGAGATATTCCAAGCTATTCATTCGACAAACAAGTTTTAATAGTTATTGCAACAATGGTTTTGCATAATTACATTCGAAGACAGGCTTGGTCAAATCATGAGGATTTTCGACAATTTGAGAATATACCCGATATGCCAATCTCTTCAGGCCATTTTGATAGAGGTGAATCGAGTTCTTCTAACAGTGAAAGTGACCTTAAAATTGCAATGTTAAGGGAAATCATTGCAAATAATTTAATGAATCAATATTTGTAAAAACAATTTTGTATCATAACCTAAGTTCTAGTGACAATGAAACTTGTTATGTCTTATGTTACTATTGTTTTTTTATTAAAATTATTCGCTTAAATACTTCAAAATTTGATCGAAGTATAATGTTACTATTTACTGAAAATAATATTTATCATTGTTATAAAAGAATATTTAACTATAAAAAATTAAAATAATTATCATTTTATCGATAAATAATTTAAATTGATTATATAATTCATTAAAATATTTATAATCAAATATTGGAAGATAATTTTAATATTTTATAATTTTAATATTTTATTAAATAAATTTATAAATTCACATATTTTAATAATTTTATATAAGTAAAATAATGTAAAAACTTCTATTATATATCAATTCTAATCGATGTTCTTAATAGTCATTTTTTATTTTCACCTCACCGCTACAGCTGCGTTTGAATCCAAACACACACTCCACCATTGTTTCTAATCTCACCGCTACAGTATCCAATCTCACCGCTACAGTAATTAATCTCACCACCACCGCTATTTTTAACCTCACCAGAAGTAAACACACCGCCTATCCAAACTAAGCCTAAATCTATAATTATATATTAAAGCTGTTGGCTTGTAAATGCTTACACCTCAGGAGTTGAATTCCTTTTTATTTTCCGTTTGGGTGATGGGAAAGCAAGGGAGAAAAAAGGTATTACTATTTTTCAATCCCTGTAGTTTTTCAAGTTTTGGAATTTAATTTCACTGCTTGCATTCAATTTTATTAATTGTGTCCCTCTGATTTAAAAATATTGTTAATTGACTTTTATAAATTTTAAATATAAGTTATCAATTGAAATTTAATATTTAAATTAAACCTATTCTATATTCAAAATCGAGATAAATCTAATAAAATATACCAATTCAAATGTAAAAGATTTGAATTCCTGAAAAAAGAGAGAAAGATAAAAGAAAGAAAGCAGTAAAAATTGTATATTTTTGTTCAGGTTTTTTTTTCTAAAATAATATGTACTTATTTTTATAAAATTTATATGAATAGAACATTTTATTATATTATTAAATAATGTATTTAAGGTGGTTAGTTTAAATGTTTACTTGCATATTGATTTAAGGCTAACATAACATAATTTTTAAAATAATTATTTTAAATTTTATTTCAATCAAGTATTTAAATGATTTTGTTTGTGCATCTACTTTCAAAACCATATTTAATTTATCTACAAATTATTGTATGGGTAAATTATTAAAATAGTCATTTTTGTTTACCTCAGGTTATATTTTAGTGACTTATGTTTGAAATGTTACATTTTAGTCACTGAGCCATTAATTGTCATTATTGGTGTAACAGTAAGCTAACGTGACACGTTAAATCATCATTTCAAACAAAAAATTTAGGTTAAAATATACAATTGGTCATCATATTTTTTCGTTTTGAGCAATTTAACTTTTTTCTTTTATATATTTTATGTTTTTTTTTCTTTATTTTCCATTCTCTTCTACTTCTTTCTCCATTTTCCTCTCATCCCCATTTCTTTTAACGTAGTTTTTCTATGTTTTTCATTTGTTAAAACTAGTCCCTATACTTTTATTTTTTTGAACAATTTTTTCCTTTTTATTTCTTTATTTTCATTTTCTTCTTCCACTTTAGTTTTAAGATATGGAAAATATAGAAAAACTACATTAAAAAATAAAGGAAGAAGCAGAAGAGAATGAAAAACAAAAGAAAAAAAAAGTTAAAAGAACATACAAGAAAAAATTTAAATTGCTCAAAAAAAATATGGAGACTGATTGTGTACTTTAACCTAAAAGTTTTGTTTGGAATGATGATTTCACATGCCATATCAGCTTACCGCTACACCGTTAACGGCAATTAACGGCTCAATGACTAAAATGTTACAACACGTTAATGTAAGGGACTAAAACGTAACATTTCAAACATAAATGACTAAAATATAACTTGAGGTAAACAAAAATGACTATTTTAATAGTTTATGGTTTTAATTTATTATCCTATCAATTTCCATTTAAGCTTTTTATTCTACAAATAAAATTACAAATTTAATATATTTTCTTATAAAATTTTAAATAATGTATTTAATGGACTTTTAAGAGTTAAAAATTTCACATATTTTTGAAAAGTACTGCTAAACAAACTCTTGAGTCGATTTAGTATTTTTTCACTATTCACTCCAAAACAATAAAATTTTAAATTTAAAATAATTAATTATTGAAGAAAATTCATAAATCCCTGCGTAAGCAAGGAGTGGGTGCTATTCTCAATAAAACTGATGTTTCTCTGAGAGGCATACTTTATGAGAATAGTCCGAAGGAATTAATTATTATTTGTAATTAATAGCAGTCTCCTACAAGTAAATTCATTATTGAATTTTCACCAAAAAAAATTCATTAATGAATCAATGACAAAAAAAAAAAAAAGAGCCAGCCATGGATAAATATGAGAATAAAAGGTTTAGTGTACTGTTTCAATTTATATTTTATTTCTTTAAATTATGATTACTTGTTTATTTTCTTCATACATATAGAAAATTCAAATTTACTTAGGCTTTTATATTTTAATATTTTGTAATTTTAAATTTTTATAGAAAAGTTTTAATAATATTTTATTTTTATATATTTTTAATAATTTTAATTTTTTATAAATTTTATCATTTTACTAATTATAATCATAATTTATCTTTTTTTTGCCATGTGTCATAATCATGACATAACATGTGGTGGAGATTATATTCTATAAAGTTTAATATATTTTAAATTTTTTCTATATTTTTAATGAATTATCTATATTTTTAATATTATAATAATTTATATATTTATTATTTTAATATTTTTTAAATAACAAGTATTGGGTGCAATGGCAATGCATATTTTACTTCTAAGCAAAGAATGAGGTTTGATCCTTGGAGACAACAGAAGGACAACCACAAACCCTCAAATATGAACCGTAAAATAGACATGAAAAGTACCAAAAAATTAAATTTTTTTCTAAAACTTTTAATAAATTTAAAATATTTTTGTAAATTTTTATGAATTCTTAATAATTTTACGTCGCAAAGATAACTAAAAAAGAAAAAAAAATCATTAATTTTAATGGACAACTGTTAATTCAATTACTCATTATGTGCTATTCATATTACCCGCTGAAATTTAGTAAACAAACTCATACCATTTTGTTATCAATTTATAATTTGCATTAACCATTTAGTCCAATGAACTCTAGTAAACCAATTCGGATACACATGTAATTGCATCACACTAAAAAGCACCATAGTGTTGAACAAAGACACTAAAGTGCAATAAGAGGCATTGAAGTGCTAAATATAGAGCACAAAAGTGCTAAACAGAGATCTAATTTCATTATAAGTTTGATTCCCATTCTATTAATCTAAATATTATCAATTCATCAATCAAGATATCATTTCATACATAACATAGCATGATTCATCTCAATTCTAAGCCAATTTCATAATTTCACCAAGTTACACTATATTCAATTTAATCTTCTATCCCTTTAAAAATCAAGTTCATATCAATACGATTCGATCAGTCATAATCATCTATCAATTCATTAAATATATTAAATACAATTCATCATATTCAATTTATCATTTCTTTACAATTTAGTCCGTATCTCATATTTTATATCAAATTGCAAATAATTTAAAATTATTATCTAACATACAAAATTCATAATTAAATAATATGAAAATTTAAATACACTCATACCATATGGACTTACCAGAAAAAATCAACAATTAACGATATATTGAGGACTAATTCGTAAACTTGCCTTTTCTGCAATAATCAACGGTTTGATCCAAATCCCAACCTATACAATTAGTCAATTTAATTTATCAATTCCAAATACCTTATAGCGGCCTAATGTAGTCATATATTAATTCAATTTTATTTTTTGAAAGCTCTCTATAATTTTTCATTTTATTCAATTTAGTCCCTAAAATCGAAATAGCTATAACTTTCAAATTTGAGCTTCGATTTCAATTAAATCCTTATACATCCCTCTATTATCTATAATTATAGAAATTTAACATCAGTTTTAAATTTTACACACTTTAGTCCCTATATTCAAAAACTAACAATTAAATTTTACAAACTAGTCCTTTTTCATATCTAAGATTAAAATCTGACAAATTAACGCTAAAAACTTCAAGAACTCATCAATGAAAAGTTTTAGAAATTTTAACAGTTTTATAAATTGGTACACGGGTTAACTAAATCAAACTCCTAAAACCTCAAAACATAAAAATTAAAAAAAGAAAAAAAAAACAAACTTGTATACCTACCAAATTTTGAAAGGCCAAATGGTTTGAAGCTTAGCAATGGCTTCTTAGGTCTTTCTTTGGTTTCGTACGGTGGAGGGGGAAGAATAAAAAAAATATAAGCTTTATTTTTCTTTAAATACTTTGATTAATTTAATAATTAACTAAAAATAACTTAATTAACCTTAATAATTAATCTTAATTAAGTTTAATCAATTTTAATGTATGTCAACTACCTTCTTGGAATCATATAAATTGGTTCAATTGCTTCGTTAAGCCTTTAATTAATTAAAACTCCATAGCGATTAACTTTTACTATTTTTACAATTTAGTCTTTGTACCTTAATTAACTATCCAAATGACAAAATTAATGAGCCAAATTTTAATTAAAATTAATGAGCCAAATTTTAATTAAACTTTACTCTAACCTTGTAAATATTAAATATTAATATTTATGGACTCGATTATTGGAAATGGGGTTATAAAACTACTATTTCGACTCTATTGGCGGTAGGGTCTTTATACTTGTACATTAATTAACTATCAAAATTAACAAAATTAAAGGACAACACTCTAATTGAACTTCATACCAACCTCATAAATATTAAATATAATATTTACGGACTCGATTATCGAAAAATAGGATTTTCTTCACTGAAAAATGGGTTGTTACAACAAGTCCCTTTGGTATGGAAATTAAATCAAATTAGTCTATCTATTATTAAATGGATCAATGTAATTTCTATAGTATTAAAAAGAATTAAATAAGACCAAATTGAAATAGTGTTACTATTTACTGTTTAAAAATGTCATTTATTATATAACATAATCATGTTCGAAAACTTCTTATAATTTCGAATATGAATTTTTTTTTAGAGTTGAACTGTAAATGAAAAAATAATTGTCATGCCTTTTTTAAAGAATAAATAGTAAGTTTGTTTTAATTTGGTCTTATTTAATTCTTTTTAATAGTACAAATATTAAATTGATCTATTGATGGGTGCCGAATCCACCAAAAATAAATTCTATGCTTAAAAATAAAATTAAAATTCACAATATAGGTGTAGGATCGATCCCACAAGGATTGATCTGATAATATTCGAATTTCTCACAAGCAAGACGCTTCATAGACAATTTCACACTCGCAAAACTTGCAATCTTGCGTAAAACAAAGAAGGGGATTAAAGTATAAAGAAATTAAATAAATAAAAAACGAAAAACAATAAATAAATAGTAATTCTGAAATTAAATAAAATAAACCAAATTGATTAATATTCCAGCCTTAGGTACTATGTCGACCTCAATTTCATAATTAATCACAATTATGGATGTCTTTTCACGTCAATTATTGTGAAAAATAAAATAAAATAAAAATAAAATAAAGAACACACAAATTTTACGTGGAAACCCTTTCGGGAAAAAACCACGGGCAAAGGAGAAGAAAATTCACTATGTCGAAAATTTGAATTAATACAAGAGGAATAGACTATGTCTATTTACAGGCTTGTAAAGCCATATTCTAGTAGGATTGAAACACCTTATCCTAATCAATATAAAATAGATGGAGTTTAATAAGGTTTAAAAAACCTTATTCTAAAATAAAATAAAAGAAGTCTAGTTCTATATGGATTTTACTTTTATTTTATTTTCCATTGTATTTTATTTAAATAAGAATTTGGGCCATTTAATTCTAACAATCTCCACCTTGGCACAAATTCTCAATGAACAAGTTCTCCACCTCTTCCATAAAATCCCTTAAGGGTTTAACTTCAACAATGAACACCAACCAAGTCTAAGCAATGCTCAAACTTGGTTATAGGAAGTGACTTAGTCATCATATCTGCAGGATTTTCATGAGTACTAATTTTTCTCACAACAATATCACCACGAGCAATAATATCACGAACAAAATGATACCGAACATCAATGTGTTTTGTTCTCTCATGAAACATTTGATCTTTTGTAAGGAAGATGGCACTCTGACTGTCACAAAATACTGTACTAATTTAAAGGTTTTCATTGAGTTCACTAAATAGTCCCTTCAACCAAATAGCTTCTTTACAAGCCTCAGTAATCGCCATGTACTCAGCTTCAGTGGTAGACAAAGCGACTGTAGTTTGCAAAGTGGCTTTCCAACTAATTGCACAACCTCCGATTGTAAAGACGTAACCTGTGAGAGATTTTCTTCTATCATGGTCTCCAGCAAAATCAGCATCAACATACCCTATGACTCCATCTTTATTTCTTCCAAACTGTAAGCAAACATCAGTAGTGCTTCGTAAGTATCTTAAAATCCACTGAACTGCTTTCCAATGTTCTTTACCGGGATTCGCCATGTATTTGCTAACTACACTGACTGCATATGATAGATCTGGACGTGAACAAATAGCATACATGAGAGATCACACTGCACTAGAGTATGGAACGTGTGACATGTACTCAATCTCATTATCTGATTGTGGAGACAAAGCCGATGAAAGTCTAAAATGAGTTGCTCAAGGAGTATTAACAGGCTTAGCACTCTTCATATTGAACTTGCAGAGAACTTTCTCAATGTACCTCTTCTGACTTAGGTACAATTTACTTGCTTTTCTATCTCTGAGAATTTCCATACCAAGTATCTTCTTTGCTGGTCCCAAATCTTTCATCTCAAATTCTTCACTTAGTTAGGCTTTGACCTTTCTTATCTCTCCTTTATCTTTTTCTGTTATCAACATGTCATCAACATAAATGAGTAGATACACAAAAGAACTATTATTGCTTTTCTTAAAGTAAACACAACTGTAAAAGCTATTTCTTTTGAAATCATGAGAAGTCATAAATGAATCAAACCTCTTCTACCACTGTCTTGGTGACTGTTTCAAACCGTGAAGGGACTTTTTCAGCAAGCAAACATAGTCCTCTTTTTCTGAGACTGTAAAACCTTCTGGTTGTTGCATATAAATATCCTCCTCAAGTTCTCCATGCAAAAATGCAGTTTTTACATCTAACAGCTCAAGCTCTAAATCATGTATGGCCACAATGCCAAGCAAAGCTTGAATCGAACTATGCTTCACAACTGGGGAGAACACATCTGTAAAGTCCACTCCTGGAATTTGACCATAACCCTTTGTAACAAGCCTTGCTTTATATTTGGGTTCTTCAACTCCTAGAGTCCCTTCGTTCTTTTTAAACACCCATTTACAACAAACAATCTTCTTACCTTTAGGAAGTTTCACAAGATCCCATGTTTTATTTTTGTGAAGTGATTCCATGTCCTATTGCATAGTAAACATCCATTTTTCTGAGTCTTCATAGCTAACCGCCTCAGAATAATTAGATGGCTCTTGGTTTGCATCTATATCTTCAGCCACATTTAAAGCATAAGCAACTAAATCAACTTCGGCATACTTCTTTGGAGGTTTAATTTCTCTTCTAGTTCTGTTTTTGGCGATAGAGTATTGTGGTGAAGAAGCAACTCTATTATCAATTTTTGCACTTGCTTAAGGAGTTGACTCTGTATTAATCTGATGCTCCACCTGCTTTTGATTTTCTTTATTGGAAGAGTCTTTAAGAGATAAGTTAGGTAGCATAGTAGTTTCATCAAAAACAACATCTCTGCTAATCACAACTTTTCTATTTTCAGGACACCATAACTTATACCCTTTTACACCAGCTTTATAACCAAGAAAAACACATTTAATGGATCTCGGTTCCAATTTTCCATTATTAACATGAGCATACGCAGGACACCCAAAGATCTTTAAATCAGAATAATTAGCAGGATTACCAGGCTATACCTCTTGTGGAATCTTTTTCTCAATAGCAACGGATGAAGATTGGTTGATAAAAAAACATGCAGTAGAGGCTGCTTCTGCCCAAAATGACTTCGGTAAGTTGGCATTTGACAACATACATCGAACCTTCTCCATGATTATTCTGTTTATTAGTTCTGCAACGCTGTTTTGCTATGGAGTATGACGAACTGTCAAGTGTCTCATGATCCCTTCTAACTTGCACAATCTATTAAACTCATCAGAACAGAACTCTAAGCCATTGTCTGTGCGGAGGTATTTTATCTGTTTTCCCGTCTATTTTTCAATCATAATTTTCCAAGACTTAAATATAGAAAACACATCGCTTTTCTGCTTCAGGAAGAACGCCCAAACTTTTCTGGAAAAATCATCAATAAAGGTTAGCATATAATTAGCTCCAACTCTCGAAGGCACTCTGGATGGCCCCCACAGATCAGAATGAATATACTCTAAGGTTCCCTTTGTGTTATGGATTCTTCTAGTGAATCGAACTCTCTTTTGCTTCCCAAAAACACAGTGCTTACAAAAATTCAGTTTGCAAATTCTTTTCCCATCAAGAAGTCCTCTTTTGCTCAGTTCTGCCTTAAGCGCATATGCCAAAATTTAGTAATATCATAATCTGACAAGGAAGAGGAAGCGATAGCTAGATCACTAGTAACAGTAGAACCCTGCAAAACATATAACTTGGCAATCTTTCTCAGCCCTTTCATCACAACAAGGGACCCTTTGGAAATATTTAAAACCCCACTTTCAGCTGTGTATCTGTACCCTTTTGAATCAAGAGTACTCTACGAAATTAAATTTCTTTTCAATTCTGGAACATGTCGTACGTCACTAAGTGTTCTGACAACTCCATCAAACATCTTAACTTTAATTGTTCCAACACCTTCGATTTTACACGAAGCATTATTTCCCATCAAAACAACACCTTCAGACACTATTTCATAAGTTGTAAACCAATCCCGATTGGGACTCATGTGGAAGGTGCAGCCTGAATCAAGTATCTATTTCTCGCTTAGTTTAGAATCATTGACAGAAGCGATTAGAAGTTTACCATCGCTGTAATCTTCTACAATATCAGCTTCACCGGAATTTTCTGGTTGTTTTCCCTATTGATTCGCAGCCTCCCTTTTAATCTTGTTCTGTAGCTTATAGCACTCAGATTTAATGTGCCCTTTCTTCTTACAGAAGTTACAAGTTTTACCTCTGTTTGAAGTCTTCAATCTACCTTTAGATTTACCATGAGGATTCTGTTCTTGTGTCCTATCACGATCATCATCAGTATTCCAATCTTGTCTCCCACGAACAATGAGACCCTCTCCTTGAGAGTCGGGTTTAACCACAAGATGCTTCATCTTATCATACAAGGTTAAAGAATCATAAACCTTATCAACTGTGAGAGACTCGCAGCTATATAAAATCGTGTCTCTAAAGGTTGAATAAGACGGGGGCAACGAACAAAGTAGAATCAACCCTAGATCTTCCTTATCATACTGAACCTTTATGGCCTCCAAGTTTGAGAGAATTTCTTTAAACATTATTAAGTGTTCGTGTATAGACGCACCTTCCTCCAAACGATGAGCATAAAGACGCTACTTCGTATGCAACTTGCTTGTTAGAGTTTTCGACATACATATTTGTTCTAGTCTCTTCCATAATACAGCGGCAGTCTTCTCTTTCATCACAAAAATTTCGTTGGACAAATGCAGATGTAATTGTGTTAACGCCTTTTGATCCTTACGCTTCTTTTCTTCATCTGTTAATGTCGAAGGCATCTTATCTATCCTTAGCAGGGTATCCTTCAAATCTATCTGCGCAAGAACTGCTTGTATCTTAATCTGCCACAATGCAAATCTGGTGTTGCGATCCAACAGCAGAATTTCATACTTCAAAGACGCCATTACTGTGATTGAGATGAACAACCCGAAAGCTCTGATACCAATTTGTGAAAAATAAAATAAAATAAAAATAAAATAAAGAACACACAAATTTTACGTGGAAACCCTTTCGGGAAAAAACCACGGGCAGAGGAGAAGAAAATTCACTATGTCAAAAATTTGAATTAATACAAGAGGAATAAACTATGTCTATTTACAGGCTTGTAAAGCCATATTCTAGTAGGATTGAAACACCTTATCCTAATCAATATAAAATAGATAGAGTTTAATAAGGTTTAAAAAACCTTATTCTAAAATAAAATAAAAGAAGTCTAGTTCTATATGAATTTTACTTTTATTTTATTTTCCATCGTATTTTATTTAAATAAGAATTCTGGTCACTTAATTCTAACAATTATAGTAATCCAAGAACAACCTCAACCATCAATTCTTTCTTAATCATAAATTAATCACGAAATTAGTCGATTAACCCTTACCAACTTAACAATCGTAAAAGCGGCTTCCTCGATTTATTTGATTGGTAACCTTGAGAACTAGAAAAATTTGACTCTAATTAATAATCTCAACTACGTAGATTATTTAAATTAGATCACTTATCTCATGGCATCACCCAACTACATTTCCAATCAAGCCACGCATATTTGTTTCTCAGTAGAAAAATTTGATGTCGAATTATTTGTATCAATTGTATATTATTTCCAGCATTGTGTAAGGAATCTTTTTTGAAAAAAGGTTAAAAACAATACTATAAAATAATCCTATCTATCTCTTGAAATGAAGAAAAAACGAATATCTAAATAAAAGAGTTAAGTATAATTTCAAATCTCACAACTCAAACACCAAAATTCGATTTAGTTAGAATATAAATAATATAATTACTCATAATCCAAAATCAAAATAATATTAATAAAAGAAAGAAGAAGATGAATAGAATGATGGCGTTAGGGGTGAGTATTTGATCGAGCCAAGTCGAATTGAGTCGAAATTTTTTGAGTTAATCGAGTTAATGAATTCTATTTTAGCAACCAAACTCAATTTGAATTTTTTTTCTAATTGAATCGAATCGAGTCAAAAAATTTCGAGTCAAGTTGAGTTGAGTTAAGTTAATGAATCCTATTATTTATACTCAATATTGCATTTACAAGGACCACTTATTTAACTAGTAAACGAAATATAAGGGGTTTTTTACTGAAATAGGACAAAAAAAATAAAAAAAAATACCAAAATAATACAAAGAAAAACTATGTACCAAAATGGTACATTTGGGGTAGTGCCGCCTATGGCGAGGCATGACCACCCATGTCGAATCGAAATTCTTTGGTACTTGCCGGTCAAATTCTTGTATGAGACTAAAATGTAATAATATAAAATATTTAGGGACTGTTATGGAATTATACCATTTAGAATGGCTCTTTGGGAAAAAAAGTGAAAAGGTGCTTGCTTTGACAAGTGGCGGCACCAAACTAAAATAGGGCTAATTTCTTGTAAGCCCTCCTTTTTTGTTATTTTTTTATTCCCCTTCAACTCGCTATATTATTTTTAAACAAGCCCTTAACCTATTTTT
Organism: Gossypium arboreum; assembly: GCF_025698485.1. NCBI lineage: Eukaryota > Viridiplantae > Streptophyta > Magnoliopsida > Malvales > Malvaceae > Gossypium > Gossypium arboreum. Next base: position 14,623,308 of record NC_069081.1, read on the forward strand.
TAGTAAAATAAGCCCTTAACTTATAGTTTTACTCAAAAAAGCCCTTTATTTTAATATTAAAATAAATATATTTTACCCAAAATAAAGCTATTTAAAAAATATAAACTAATTCACATTTTAGGTTGATGTGAATAGTTTATTAAATAAAAATTAAAATTTTAAAATTTCTTGAGAGTGCTTATGAGTAAAAACTATAAATTAAGGGCTTATTTAACTAAAAAATAGGTTAAGGGCTTGTTTAAAAATAATATAGTGAGTTGAAGGAGGAATAAAAGAAAATAACAAAAAGGAGGGCTTACAAGGAAATTAACCCATATTTAGTTTGGTGCCGCCATTGTCAAAGCGGCACCCTTTCACTTTTTTTTCCAAAGCAGCCATTCTAAATGGTATAATTTCATAACAGTCCCTAAATATTTTATATTATTACATTTTAGTCTCAAGGTCGTAATTTGACCGATGTACCAAGAATTTTCGATTCGACATGGGTGGTCATGCCTTTGCCATAGGCGGCACTAACCCCAAATGTACCATTTTGGTACATAGTTTTTCTTTGTATTATTTTAGTATTTTTTTATTTTTTGTCCTATTTCAATAAAAACCCAAATATAAGATTATTTAACTACATATACAATATAATGGTTTTGCCTTTTAACTTAATGAGTAAACATTTATCAAATTGACATAGTTTTGTCTTTTAACTGGTTTTGACTTTTAACTTTAGAAAATGTAGACATTTATCAAAACGACGTAGTTTTGTCTTTTTTTTTTATTCAGATTTTTGGATAACTCGAATTATATAATTTATATTCGAGTTAAACCGAAAAATTTAATTTTTTATTCGAGTTGATCTGAATAACTTGATTAACTCAAATAACTCGAACTATTTAATTCAAAATTTGAATTTTTTATCGAATTTTTTGAATCAAATTAAATTTTACACACTGAAATCCAAATCAAAAGAGAAATATAACTAAGAATTTTTTTTCCATAGGAAAAGACTATTTGTCTTTCTAAATTTCAGTTTTAAGCTGAATTTTTTCTTAGTCATTTACTCCTAAAAGATCTTTTGAAGATAAAATTAAATATTTATCTAAATAAAATATAAGAGATAAATTTTAATCCTAAATAAATTTCTAATAAACATCTTTACAAATAATATTTAAACAGAAATAATAAAAATTAAATAATTCTAAAATTTAAAAGCCATGTTGGTCAAATTACTATTTCAATGCCCAAATCTTCCTTGTGACTTTATATCTTCACTTTTTCTCTACATTTAGACATTAGCTTCACCTACATAGATTATCGATAAACACAAAAATTAATAGCATCGTGCCCAAATATTTATCAAAATAAACCACATAAATATGCCAATTTGACACAATATCATCCATTGAATAATAGAGGGACTAATTTGATCTAGTACCTATAATAGAGGGACCTTATAGGTACATTCACCAATACTTATGTGTCCTAATGTAATTATTACTTATATAAATATTATTTATTCATGGTATAGTTACAATTAAGTCCTTTTTCAGTTAATGGTAAAGTTACACTCTAAATCCAATCTAATTTTTCATCTTTAAATATAAATAAAATTTCAAAGTTATTTTTACATGAAATAATTAAATTCTTTTCCACCATTTTTCATGTATGGTCAATTTGCACTTAGTTCTAATATTTTTACTAAAATTTATTTTAGTCCCTACTAAAAATTCACTATCCCAGTATCTTTATTATCAGTATTCTTGTGATATCTCTTACTTTCTTGGAAAGATATCACTCTCCAGGCTTCCTCACAGAGACACCTGTCCAAAGGACTCACTTCCTAGATTGTGGACTGTACAAGCAAAGGACCTCTTACAAGGAGATACTCTGCCCAAATCTCCCTAGAGCTTTCATCTTCTCTCACAACCTCTACACAATCACAGTTATCGTATAAACCATCATCAACCAACCCATTCTGTGTACCAACGTCGGTTGTATTTTTACAAATACAGAAATTGGTGGACAAAACATGGGCCACGGGAGTGAAAATGGAACTTCCACATTCATCACCACTCCTAGAATTTAAAGAGTAATAACTTCTATACTGAATTTGGTGCTCCACCTTAGCTTAACAAGTGGGGGCACTGATTTGCCAAGGATTTTATGTCCCAACGCCTTTAATTGAAAGGAGAAGCTACATAACTTGGCCAACAGTAATAATGTTGAAATATCAGAAATATAAACAGAAATAGGTGGAGTGGTTTTGGGGGAGTCCGAGTATGGCTCTGCTCCGCTCAGGGGTTGTATGATGTGGACCTATAATTACAACGAAGAGGCTTTTGTAAAAGCCATTGCCATTTGCAGATTGTACATTATGTCATTAGTCATTAGGTACACCCAACACATTTCGCCAGATTGCTATTTAACGATTTTCTATACCTAAGTTTGCTATGTTGCTTTGCTTTTTTTAATTTTGGGTCCCATTTTATAACATTATTATTAGTGCTTGCAAACTTGGATCCCTCATCATTTCAGAAGCACAAAGAACCTTAACTCAATGATGAAGTAAATTCCATTTTCAATGCAATCAAAGTAAATCAACAAATCTTTCCTGATATAATTTTTGTATAATAACAAGTGTTGTCATCCGTTTCGATGTGATATTCACGTAAAGTTCTTCTAACAATAATGCCTTCAAAATTCAAATTCAATTCAAATAGTACTCAAACTTTATTGTTAATCTTTTTCAATCATAAATTAAAATAAATGATATGACTATGTTGGTATTACTTTTATCATTGTTGCGAATGGAATAAATGTTATTATCTTAATTCTTAAACCAAACACCATAATATTATATCTCTATTTCAATCCATTGCCTCGTTGTCATCTTAAAGATTATAACAAGCTAATGCTGGCAACATGTTTGGGCGAAGGAAGGAACTAACATGGAGAATATATCAATCGTTGGAAACGTTTCAAAATGAGTCATGTTTCATAGTTAGGGACCAACTCAAAATAAATCGGGCCAGTTGGATCCGGATTATTAATCAATCCCCAGCTGTTTGGACTCGATAAGTTTTCCTTGTATTTAAGGTGTACTTGGTTAAGTGAAGAAATGGAGAGATGAAAAGAGTAAGTGGAAAAATGAAAAGAAAATAAATTTTGAATGTGCTTGGTTAGAAAAAAAAGTGGGAGGAAAGAAAATAGGAGAGATGATCATTTTTTTATCTTAATGAATAAAAATTAATCCTTCCAAATTAAAGAGATGAGAGCGACGAGAGTGATATATATATATATATATATATATTAGTTCAAAATTATTTATTTTTTAAATAATTTATTTATTTATCTTTTCTACCCTTTAAATTTGTCACGGTTTCTGGTGTTTTTTTTTTCATTCTACCCAGAAAAACCTTAAACTCCAATTTTTTTTTTTTTTTGGAATAATAAGTTGTCCTTATACTTTGTTTGGAGTTTAGACAAGCTCTTATGATATTTTTGTAGTTAAAGTAATTTTTATCCTATAATTTTTACTTATGAAAACTTTTGATTTTAATATTAAGATAAAAATATTTTAAAATTTTAAATTAATTTTTATTTATTGTTCATGTGAATTTAATCAAAATATCTTATTAAAAATAAAACAATATTAATTACTCTTTTAAATTTTGAAAACTTCTTTAAAGAGCTTACATATATAATACGGAATTCTAAATAAACAAATATTATCATCTAAAAGAGACGAAAAAAAGAAACTTAACAATGTAGATCTATTTTAATAAAGGAAGGCATTATACGACTTCTCATATATTTGGTACAAATATAAAATCATGACGTTATTTAATTTATAACCATAACGACTAATTAATATATATAATTATAACTAAGTAAATGCATTACAATATTCATTTAATTTAAATTATACTTTTATTATTATAATCATAATTTTTAAAATTTTCTTAAAAAATTAATTTGTATACTGATGTTTGATTATGTAAAAAAATACAAACATTTAAAAATAGACTTTTGAAATCTATATTACCTCTATCTTTTTAATCTATTAGTGCCTTAAAATTAAAAGTATCATGGTTGACAATTTTTTTGATTTACAGGTGGCAATCGAATGTTCAACACACACACAAAAAAAAAAAAAAAATTGCAATAACAAATGTTTTCTATTATTCACCATTATAAACAGTGATTGATGAAGTTGATTAGGAAACTAACTATAGTAATGATTAAAAATTTAATTGTTGGCGAATAGGGTGTGATGATTTTACCGAGATTTTGGTTAAAATTGGTGAGTTCTCTTAGTTAAAGAAAATTGTGAATTTCTAAAATTGGAGTGGGTAAAATTAAGAATATATGCACGTTTAAAGAAATTGATTTTGAGATAGGTGGTGAAAATGCTTCCTACTTTTAGTGAAATGGCAGGAGAAATGGTGGAATCAGATCTTGTAGGATGTGCTTTTAGTGAAAATGAATCCTATGTGATGCATTTTAACCTTCTCTCTTGCCACGCCACTGAAAATACTTTTTTGTAAAATAATAATAATAATAATAATAATAATAATAAACTAATGATAAAGTTTCTAAAACTCGAGAATTTGATATAAAATTTATATCCATCTTTTCTGTGGTAGAATAGGAATATTATCTTTAAAAACTTATTAAAAAAACGCTTCTTGTTTGAAGCATTTTTTTGACTTGTCATGTTTGATCTTTTTTAATATTTTGAAATATGTTTCATATTTGGTGGTAGAATTTCCTATAAACTGAATATTGATATGGGGAGATTTTCATAGTTAAATTTCGGGCAGAAAATTTGCATAAGGAGAAAGTTGTTGATGTTAAAATATGAAGTTCAAAAATCGGTCCAATAAAGTAAATTAAATCAAGTAAGATTCGTCGTTTTAATTAAATTAAATCAAGTAAGATTCGTCGTTTTAATTTGGTTAATAAGCACTTATTTTTTTTGTATAATATTTTCATTTTAAATACGTGAAATAGGGTTTATTGTTGAAGATGAGTAGATGAATTAGAGTTGTTATTTATTACAACTATCAAATTTGTGACACCAATATTGTCCTAAATGAGTTTTGCACACAAAGAAAAATAAAAATAAATATTGGCTCATAGTTTATTTAACGTTTAACTAATGTTAAGAGGTATTATGCGGTCGATCGTAATACGGAAAGACAACTTATATTAGTAGATAATCTAAACATGTCATTAGTCTAATTGACTAATATGTTGTCTATCAAGTCCAATTGGAAAAATACATTGTCTTAGGTATTGGAGTGGATGACTCCCAGGAGATAAAAATATAGATGTAATTGACTGAACTAACAGTATATCAGATAGGACCCAAGTGGAATAGATTCTATATCCATTTGCGGATTTATTCACTTGTGATGTTTATCATGTGGTATACCTCAATCCTGAGTTGGTAATAGACTATGTATACATGACTTGTATACTTTGATGTAAATGAAATACTAAGTTCAAATAGATAAGAAACTGAAAGCTGATACATTGGGTATACGACTTTTACAGTATGTAACATCATTCCACAATAGTGGAATACATAGCCCAACTAAAGAGTATATGATATTCTCCTATATACATTATATGATAGTTGAAAAATAAACGTAGTCATGGGTCATTTGTCATTGTGATAAACGATTTGATTATTATTTTATAATAATTGATTTTTCATGAAAGAAGATGTAATGGTTACCATGAGATAAAATAGGATCATATTGAGAGAACGAATTACTCCCAAAGAGATTAAGGATATCCTATAAGGGTAACACACTTATGACAAAGTCATTGGATGAATACTTATTAAGTAGTTTTCGTAATTATATATAACAAGAGAAAACTCAGTCATGATACTTTAGTGGAATGACTTCATGACTAAATAAGTTTATAATTAATAAGCGAAAAGTCGAAAGTTAATTATAAATTATTTGAGCCCTAATTATAGATGTCCAATTAGTCCCTTTTGTTAACTCGAAATAACCAGAAACGAATTGAATGTAGAACCAATAAATGGAAATGAATAGAAATGATTATGTAAGATAAATAGATCGCATGAATCACTATTCACAATGAATTTGTTTTCTCGCTAAGAACATAAATGACTTGAGAATTAATTTAATGTACTTAAAATTATTATTTAATTAATTATAATTAAAAATTGAAGTCCGGAGATGGAAATAAATTAATTAGTCATTACAAGATTTGTTGAATCGGAAATTATATATATTTTCTCTTAGATTCTATTATGGTAAAATTGTTATGACTTTAACAAAATTAAAACTGGGTTGAGAAAATTATTTAACGAGAAATTAATTTAGTTAATTAAATTAAATGATTAAATAATATTTATTTTGTGAAATAGAAAATAACTATTTGGTTGGATTTGACCCAATACATGAGAGGCCCAATTAGCCATCATAATAGTGCACAAAGGTGTGCCTCCCTCTAGTTGAAGTAGGATTGTATTTTTTATTTAATTAATATTTTTTATCAAAAACTTATTCAACCAAAATTGTTGTACTTCTCCTTATAAATAAAGAGCACTAGTAGAACTAAACACAACAACATTCACATATCGTTATTTTGCTAGAAAGTAGTGGAAATTTATTTACAAAGTGTAAATTCTATTTTTTAGGAATTACGAGTTTTACCAGTTTATAAAGAGAACTTACTTTCCTATTGAAAGTAAGTAAATAATTTTTTTCTGTTTTTTGGTCCATGCTGCTCAAGCTCACACTGATGTTATTTGTTGTACGAGGATAACGAAAAAGGTCGTTCGATTGAAAACGAGGACCGACTTGAGATCGCCTTACACAAAACATAGGTACAAATCTGGTTAGAGTTTATTACTATAAATATCACAAAGTGGCTCAATTTTAGAAAAATTTTAAAACTTCCGCTATAGCTATAATAATTGTTTTCTTAACTGAATTTTTTTCCAACATAGTTAAACATTGATGAATGAGAATATATGTGTAAACACCTTACAAATTAAGAATGAAGGTACCTGTAGAGGGAATCAAACCACAATAATCCTTAGGTAAATCTTGTTTAAACATGCATCGCAAATAGTAAAGATATGGATAATCAAACTAATATGAGCAACTTAGCTCAATTCAAATGCCATAATAGAGATGAGCTTAGTTTCCCTCAATGCCCAATTATGAGATTCAAATTCAAACAGATAAAGTTAAAACTCAACCTATTTGTTGAAGACTTTATCATGAAAAAAATTCAAGAAGAAGAGTTGAAGTTTCAAGATGATGGATTTTGGAGTAATGATTAATTAGAAGGGACTAATTTTGTTCGTGGCCTAAACTCTCAATCTATGATGATAAGCCCATGTGGAAAATGCTAACAAGCTTAGGCACTTCACTTCAAGGACCCCAATTGATATCACAAGTCTAGAAGTTTCATATTGGGTTCAAGTTTTAGGCTTAATTTTTATTATATATGAGCCTAATATTGTATTTATCAGCTCTTATTATTTATTATTATTTTATTCTAAGTTTTTTATAATTATTAAGTATTTTAAGTCATTTAGGAGTTTTATGTTTACAAGAAAGTTTAGTTTAAAACTACTCATTGTTTAGATTAAATTAGAGTTCTAGTATACTTAAGAGTTTTATTTAGATTTATTTAGCTAGCCTATATATAGGCCTTTGCATTGTACACAATTCATATGATTCATTATTATTTTATTTCTCTTCAGTTAATAAATTCTTTTTGAGTTTTTCTTTTCAAGAATTTCCCTTGAGTTTTTTTAGAAGAGTTTTAACAATGTTTTTAGATTGTGGGGATCACCTTCAAACTTATTATTGCCAAGTTTTCTTTCTTTGAGGGGAAATTAGAGCCACCTGAAGGGGTTATGGATTATTCGTGTTTCTAAGGCTTCTTAGGACTTCTATATACCACGTTCTATCTTTTTATATATCTTCTTTAATTTCTTCCTTATTATTTTAATCATAGATTTATTATTTATTTTAATTGTTTTATCTAACTTGGATTTGATTGCGTTTCAGGTTGTGTAAAAAATCCAAGTTTCTTTCCGAACGTCTAGAGCCCTAAGTAAAATCCACAACTTTGACAAACTTTACAATTCGCTTTCGCGTTCATCCGCCTCACTCTTTATCGTTTGGTATCATATTTAAGCATTTTAGGTGTTCTTTTTATTTTTAATTGATTTCTAGCAAACAGCCTCAAAAAATATTTTTTACCCTGAAATTTTTGAAAAAAATATTTTTCAGTGGGTAAACGATTTTCAAACGATCTAAAATTTTACATACTATTTCTTGACACTATTTTAAAGTATAAAAAATATTTTCCATAAAAAAGTGATCGAAAAAGTACAAAAAAAATGAAAATAATAAAAAATATTCTGTAGGTTAAATTTTGTGCGGAAACTTTCTAGATCAGATCTATATTATTTGAGTCTTCAATTTAAATTTTGTGATTTTTGGAAACGGAGAACATCTCGAATGAAGTTTGTCAAGTTGCTTCGCAATTTTTTGGGTTTTCGGGTTTCAGCAATTTTCATTGACTCTTAGCTTTAAGTTTTCATTTGTTTTTACTTTTTATTGTTCCTTTACACATGCTAACACTTTCTTATTTCTTGTGTTAGTAGGTTAAAGCACGTTGCATATTCCTTCCTCCGTGCAGCATAGTTCTTTGATGTCTAGCCGATTTTAGACTCATAGTGCTATTAGGTTTGCTTTGTTAGTTTGATTCTAATACATTTTGATTTATTGATATAGACACTTTTTAAAAGACTCATAAGATTAATTCTTACCTCATTGAGATTTTTTTTTTAGTGCATAAAGGTAAGGTTTGTTTAATTTTTCTCTTTTGAAGTGTTGTGCTTTGCCAAGCTTTCACTATGACTCGTGACACTCGTACCCGTAAAAACCATGATGAGATACCATCTGATGACAAAGAACAAGATGTTACATTGGAGAATATTGTGGGGATGGTAAAATTTCAACATCAACAATTGAACGAGGTACGTAATACATTTGAGGCCAATTTGACTAAGTGTCGAACGAAACTACAAGAGAGCATTAATCAACTTTCCAATCAAATTCAAACTGCTAACTCAAGTTGTTGCTTGTTTGGGGACTTCTTCGAATAGACGATCTCATGCTCATGATAGTGATGATGATAGGGACAATTAACAACTTCTTATTCATTCTAATACTGGTAGATGCGAATATCATCACATTAATAAAACTTTGGGTATTTCTAATCGAGGCCAGCCTTCTGTTGCTAAACCAAAGTTCAACATTCCACCATTCCAACGAAAGTATGATCAGATGCATATTGTGATTAGGAGGATAAAATGGAGATCATGTTCTATTGTTATAGATGTCCAGAGGAGAAGAAAGTTCCATTGGCTATATTAGCATTTTCAGATTATGCATTGAATTGGTGGACTTAACTTCTGTTGAACCACCAAAGGACTTATGAACGAGATCTTGATTCGTGGGAACAGTTGACACAAATCATGTGAAAATGTTTTATCCCACCTCACTATTACAAGGATATTAAACGGAGACTTCAACACCTTGTTCAAGGTAATTGATCTGTTGATGAGTACTATAAAGAGATAAATATGCTTATGCACAAAGCAAATGTCCAAGAAGATGAAGAGACTACCATGGTACGGTTTGTAGATGACTTGAATGTTTCGATAGCCAATGTTCTTGATCTTCAAACCTACATTGATCTTGAGGACACGATATACAAGGCGATTGAGATTAAGTGATAGTTTCAACGTCAATTTAACGTCAATCTTCCATTTAGAGCTTCACAATATTATAGAGGTACGAGTTCTAATTTTACTTTCAAGAATTCAAATCCACCTTATGCTACTAATAAGTTGCTGCCAAAATATGATGAGACTAAATCTTTTGAGTGGAAAAGTGGGGCTCTTACAAAACCTTCTTCTTTATCTTCTAAGTAGCCCACTTCTACTACTTCTTCACCAAAACAACAAAGAGCTCGTGAAATTGAATATTTTAAGTGCAAAAGGCGTGGGCACTATAGCCGTTATTGTGCCAACACGAGATATTTGTTGATCAAAGAAGATGGTGATTATACCTCTGATTCTGATAAAACAGACCCAGATATGCCTGAATTAATTGATGATGTCGATGATGGAGGTAAGTTTTATGGTGAAGCCACTAACTCATCCATGTTGTCTAGTTCTGAGACGCACTTTCAACATCCAATTGAGGGCTGATCATATTCTTCAAAGGAGTAATATATTCCATTCGAGGTGTTTAATTAAAGGTAAAATTTTCTTATTTGTCATTGATAGTGGAAGTTGTGCTATTGTTGTGAGCAGCTACCTTGTGGATTCCCTTGCTTTGCCATGTAGCAAACACCCTACACCATACCATATTTATTTGCTTAACGAAGGTTTGGAGGTCTGTGTGGTAAAACAATGCTTGATCACTTTTAAACTTGGGACTTACATTGGTGATGTTTGGTGTGATGTCGTTCCCATGCATGCTGCCCACTTGTTACTTGGTAGACTATGATAGTACGACCGTGATGTTATTCATCATGGTATATTAAATCGATATTATTTTATTGTTCATGAGAAGAAGTACACTTTCACCCCTTTGAATTTGAAAGATATTCACAATGATCAGATTGACATGATGAAGTTTTGTAAGGAGGTTATGAGAAGTAAGACACAAATTTAAAAAAGGCTGAGAGAAAAGAGGTCTATAGTGAAAATAGCCAAATTATTGATGACCCAATAGTGAGTGTATCTTCTTGTGAGAAAAAAAGAGTGGTTCATAATTTTTATGTGACTGGAAAAGATGTGCGATGAGCCTTACTAAATAGCCTTGCATAATTATCTGATTTAAGTAGAATTGTTTATATTTGACTAACCTTCATAGCTCTTTGCCTAGTGTTTTTGTGTCTCTTTTACAGGAATATGAATATTATTTTTGAAGAAACACATAAAGGATTGCTACCTTTGAAGGGTATTGAGCATCATGACTTAGTACCTGGGTCAAAAATTCTAAAACGACTAGCTTATCAAAACAATCTCGAGGAGACGAAGGAGTTACATAAGCAAGTAGATGAACTTTTTGTGAAGCGTAACATTTGTAAAAGTTTAAGTCCTTGTGCGGTACCGATAATTTTGGTGCTAAAGAAAGATGGTATGCATAGAATGTGCGTCGATTGTTGACCAATTAACCAAATTACTATTAAATATAGACATCCTATTACAAGGCTTGATGATATGTTTGATGAACTTTATGGTGCTTGTCTCTTTACAAAAAAAGATTTAAAAAGTGGCTACCATTAAATTCGAATGAAAGAGGGGGATGAATGGAAAACAACCTTTAAAACTAAGTTTGGTTTATATGAATGACTAGTCATGCCTTTCGATTTGACTAATGCACCTAGTACTTTCATGCCCTTAATGAACCATGTTTTGAGACCTTATTTGGGTAAATTTGTGGTAGTATATTTTGATGATATTTTGATTTACTCAACTTCTTTAGATGATCATGTTTTTCATGTTAAATATGTTTTGGATATTCTGTGAACTGAAAAGTTATTTGCCAACCTTGATAAATGCACTTTTTGTTGTGATAAACTAATCTTTTTAGGTTTTATAGTTAGTGCTCAAGGTATTCAAGTCAATGAGGACAAAGTAAATGCAATTAGAGAGTGACCCACTCCTAAATCAATTACCGATGTGAGATTATTCCATGATTTAGTAAGTTTTTATAAACGTTTTGTGAAGGATTTCTCCACTATTTCCTCTCCATTAATTGAGATTATTAAAAAGTCTGTGGGCTTTAAGTGGGGAGAAGCTCAGGAAAAGGCTTTTCAAACTTTAAAGGATAAGTTATGTTCTGTTCTAGTTCTTAAATTACTTGATTTTTCTAACTCTTTCGAACTTGAATGTGATGCTTGAGGTATTGAAATTGGTTCCATGTTTATGCAAGAAAAAAAGTCAATCACATGTTTCAGTGAAAAACTTGACTGGGACACAATTGAACTACTCAACTTATGATAAGGAGTTGTTGGCATTAATTCGAGCTCTACAAGTTTGGCAACATTACTTGCTGCCAAATGAGTTTGTTATCTATACGGATCATGAATCCCTAAAATGGTTAAAAGGACAAGGTAAGTTGAGCAAGAGACACGCTCGATGGGTTGAATTCATAGAGACATTTCCATATTCAATTAAGTATAAAACAAGTAGAGAAAACGTAGTTGATGATGCCTTATCTCGTAGATATTGTTTAATAACTACATTAAATGCTAATGTTTTAGGGTTTGAACATAAAAAATATTTATACTTAAATGATATTGATTTTGCAAATTTTTTTTTTCTAATTGTGAGAATGGTGCCTTTAACAAGTTTTATCTTGTAGATGGGTTTCTTTTTCACCTAAACAGGTTATGTGTTTCATAATGTTCCATGTGAGAGTTATTAATTTGTGAGGAACGTAGTGGAGGCTTAATGGGACACTTCGATGTCGCCGGGACACTGGATATTTTACATGAACATTTTTATTGGCTGCATATGAAAAAGGACTTTGAAAAGGTATGTTCTAATTGTATTACTTGTAAACAAACAAAATCTAAGGTAATGCCTCATGGACTTTATACTCCTTTGTCGATTCCTTCTTCACCATGGGTAGACTTATCCATAGATTTTATTCTTGGTTTGCCACAAACGAAAAAGGGTCGAGATAGTATCTTTGTTATTGTTGACAGGTTTTCAAAAATGGATCACTTCATTCCTTGTCACTAAATGGATGACGCTACACATGTTGTTGACTTATTCTTTAGAGAGGTGGTGCACTTACATGGGATACCTTGTACTATTGTATCTAACAGAGACATAAAGTTCCTAAGCCACTTTTTGAAAAGTATTATGGGGTAAGCTTGGTACTAAATTATTATATTCTAGTACATGTCACCTCCAAAGCAATGGACAAAATGAGGTAGTCAATCGAGTCTTAGATGCTTTACTACGAGCTGTTGTGGTTAAGAACCTTAAAAATTGGGAAGAATGTTTGCCATTTGTTAAGTTTGCATATATCTGATCTATTCACTTTACAACTGCCTATTCCCTATTTGAACTTATTTATGGTTTTAACCCACTAACTGTGCTTATCTTATACCATTGCCTATAGAAAACATTTCTAGTTTAGATGGCAAGAAGAAAGCTGGATTGGTGAAATCCATGCATGCGAAAGCAAGACAACGAATCGCCAAAACAAATGAAACAAATGCCAACAAAGCTAACAAGGGGCAAAAGCAAATTATCTTTGAGCCTGGTGATTGGGTTTGGGTCCACATGAGAAAAGAGCGATTTCCAACTAAATACAAAACAAAATTAGACCCACATGGTGATGAAACTTTTCCAGTACTCAAGCCCATTAATGATAATACATATCAAATCGATATTCCCGGTGAGTATAATGTTAGTGCCACTTTTAATGCCACTGACTTTTCTCCTTTTGATATTGCAGATTCAAGGACGAATCTTTTTGTGGAATAGGGGAATCATACGAGCAACCTAGCCCAATTCAAAGGCCATAATAGAGATGAGCTTAGTTTCCCTCAATGCCCAATTACAAGATTCAAATTCAAACAGATAAAGTTAAAACTCAACTTATTCGTTCAAGACTTTATCATGAAAAAAAATTCAAGAAGAAGAGTTAAAGTTTCAAGATGATGGATTTTGGAGTAATGATGAATTAGAAGGGAGTAATTTTGTTTGTGGGCTTAAACTTTCAGTCTATGATGACAAGCCCATGTGGAAAATGCTAACAAGCTTAGGCACTTCACTTCAAGGACCCCAGTTGATATCACAGGCTTAGCCGTTTCATATTGGGTTCAAGTTTTAGGCTTAATTTTTATTATATATGACCCAAATATTGTATTTATCAGCTCTTATTATTTTATTATTATTATTTTATTCCAAATTTTTATAATTATTAAGTATTTTAAGTTATTTAGGAGTTTTATGTTTACAAGAAAGTTTCATTTAAAACTACTTATTGTTTAGATTAAATTAGAGTTCTAGTATATTTAAGAGTTTTATTTAGATTTATTTAGCTAGCCTATATATAGGCCTTTGCATTGTACACAATTCATATGATTCATTATTATTTTATTTCTCTTTCAGTTAATAAAGTCTCTCCGAGTTTTTCTTTTCAAAAATTTCTCTTGAGTTTTTTTAGAAGAGTTTTAACAATCTTTTTAGATTGTGAGGATCACCTTCGAACTTTTTATTGCCAAGTTTTCTTTCTTGGAAGGGAAATTAGAGCCACCTGAAGGGGGTTATGGATTCTTCGTGTTTCTAAGGCTTCTTAGGACTTCTATATAGCACGTTCTATCTTTCTATATATCTTCTTTAATTTCTTCCTTATTATTTTTATCATAGATTTATTATTTATTTTAATTGTTTTATCTAACTTAGATTTGATTGCGTTTCAGGTTGTGTAAAAAATCCAAGTTTCTTTCCGAACGTCTAGAGCCCTAAGTAATATCCACAACTTTGACAAATTCATCCGCCTCATTCTTTGTCACAAACACAGACTCAGTGCTTTGTGTGGAACAAAAGCTAGAGATATGTATGAGAATGGGGGAGAATGGATGTGAAAGCTAACATAATTTAGTTTCAACATGTTCAAGACTTTAGATCAGTTTGAGATTAATGATGGTTTGGTTTGTATTCTTGTTTCTTTAGAGAACATAACAAGCAAGTTGAGGAACCCATTGTACGTGTTCTTCTTAACCACCTTGTCAAGTTTTGAAAATCGTTCGATCTTAGTGGTCAACTCAAAATCAATAGTACTATCTTGTAACACCCAAAACCCGACTTAGACGTTAAGGTTGGATTATGAAGGTTACAGCGTTATAAAAACATTGTCGACTAACTTACGTGAAAACTTAGTTTTATTTCCAGAATACTAAAGTTATTTAATTTACAAAATACTCAAGTATTTAGAAGATTGCGTGTGAACACTTTGACGAAAACCTTGTTTTATTAATTTTATAAAAAAAAATCTAGAATGTTTAACCAATTGAGTTGTAAAACGTCGTAATTAATTTCAAAACCTTCCAGCGGAAAAATACTTTCAAAAATTCTTATCTCTTAAAATTGTAAGGTTTTATCAGTTATGTTGTCTTGGGTATGTTTATGAGTTATAAATAATACATCCGCGAAAACAAATACCAAAACCAAAACTTATGTTCCAAAACAAATTAAAATCCAAAACATACTTATACCAAATTGTGTGAACTGAGCTCCAGAATTGCCGCCAAGTTAAACATACTGGTGAGCTAGAAGCCTAGTGTGAGACTTGGCCCACAAACATAATTTTTTTATAACATACACAAATGTAAATACCTACACAAAATTTTACTTATAATGTACACTTATACAATTTTCATATCAGAATGTCACATTACCAGAAACATATATCTGATCAAAATGTCAAATTTCTAGAAACATATCATATCAAAATTTTACCAATCACACCAAATAGGATCACCCTGGTCGTGGTGGTATGCCACTCATAATGGTACAGTGGAGCTGCCGGACAAATATTACAGTTTAACCGCCATATTTGCAATAAAACTACCACAAAACACTTCCTCCATCATATCAAATTCCACCCTAATGCATATGCATTAACATGCTAACATACAATCATAATGAATAAGAAATATGACATGCTTATGTAAATGTCATTAACACAGATTATATCAAACAACCTACACAAAGTTTATTAATCCAAGTCATGCTTATCATACATAATCATACTTTCGCAATTATCAGAACACAGAACGTAAACATATTTTTCACATACCTTACCCATAGCACATACATACACATATCAACAAATGTTATGTTTTAAGTCTTTTTTTAAGCCAAAAAGACCCCACAAGAGGTCTAAGTATGAATTTTTAAATCAAATGAGCCTAAGTGAAATTTTTTGAAAAAAGGGCTCACACGGCCGTGTGGCCCACATAGCCCAACAAGCCAGCCCATGTGGTCCACACAACCTACTTGGTCAAGCTGTGTAAGCACACATGCCCGTGTGCTCCACACGACCACCCACACAGCCTTGTGAATCACACGGTCTATCACATGGCCAAACCACACGGCTATGTGACGCAAAACAGTTTTGAAATTGCCTTTTTTTTAAATTTTTATTTTCTCATCAATATTGAATATTTTTTGACACGAATTCAACCCTGAGATTTCCAAAGCCTAAACAATCACAACAATCCTTAACACCTAAATCGAAGAAGGGGAGTTTCAAGTATTACTTGAAATGATGTATCTCAAGATTGTCGCATATGGCCCCAAATAGTTTCTTTCACATTCTAAATATCAACTTGTTTAGAAGTCTTATCATATTGAACTTCAATTTTACTAACCTAACGAGGCTGAGAAACAAATGTGCTAGACTTATCAACATCGCCATGGAAGATTTCATTGTCAAAACCACCAAATCCACTTTGTTCTTCCCAAGACAACTATGGATCATTATCATTACATTGCACCCATGATTCATCTTTAGTTTTTTTTTTCTATATTTCCAATGAACAGGACCAACCCAAGTATTTTGTTTCAAAGAAAATCCCAGGCACAAAAACAAATAATCATCAGTTTTTTTAAATTTGTCATCTCGATAACTCATAAAAGTTGGCTCTTCCCTGTTAAATTCCTCACCAACAATGCTTGGTTGGCCATCGTGATTGAATCCATCATTTTCAAAACTCTCAAATGCGACATCATCAAATTATTATTTATGCATCAACTAGCTCTATTGATCTCTAGCTACAGGAAAAGTTCTCCAGTGGCCTTCTGTTCTCTTCATCAAATTGATTGACTATATTATGGAGAGTTGGAGAAATCTCATCTTTTTCTTGCATGTTCAACACCATACGCTCAACTACACGAAAGAGTATTAATGCAAAATGTTGAACATAGAAAGTAGACTCTAGCACGAACGTAAATAAGAATGAAAGAACGAAAAGGAAGTAAGAACTAAACCACCAAAAACAACAAAAAAACACAAGGAAGAAATAAAATTAGAATAATAAAAGAACAAGAAGCAAAAGAAAAAAAAAGCAAATAGCATATGTGAGAAGAAAGGAAAGAAATATGTGATCAAGAGGGTGAGGAAACGTGGGAAAATTTCTCTTCAAAATAAAACAAAACAAATCCCATCCCCCTAGCAACTAATTAGATTTTCACATAAAAAAATATTTTCACTTATGCTCATACAAGGATTCAAACACAGAACCAAAGGTAAGCTGAAGCCTTATCATAGAACCAATAAACTCATTCTTACCCATGCTTGTGCAGAAATTAAATTTAAGTTAGATGTTCAGAGATAAAGATATGAGCAAAAATAGCTAAAATTTCAAAGGAGATATTGAAACTCAGAACCTCAAACAAACAAGTACAACACTTAACCATTGAACCAGACCAAATTACTTACCAAAATTTTAACAACCTTAATTCAAAAGCTGGACATAACCCCTCTTGGTTTCGCTAACCCAATTTCTTCTAACTCGATTTTTGAGATGTGACACACTCAATATGAAGTTGTTGTCTCACTACTCCCTGTGCATGCAGTCGTCAATGAGGGACTTGTGGCAGTGGTGAGTGAAGAAAACAAGGATGGATGCTTGTCGGCAGAGGTTGATGGTAGTAATTGCATTGTTCAGAATAGGTTTGACCATGGAGGAAAAATAATTTATAGTTTTCAAGAATTTGGAAAAATAGAAAAAAAAAGTGTCACCTCAGCAAGTCGTTAGAAGAAAATGAAAAATTTAATGGGAGTGATTACTTATCACAATTATTCTAATTAAAGTGACTAAATGGAGAAAAAAATTAGAGTGACAAAAATAGGAAAGACATTATTTTAGAGTGACTATGGGTTTAGTTTACCTAATTTATATAATAGGTATCTTGATATCTTATATTAATCATATGTTATCTACAACTTATTAGAGTCAATTTATTCACCACTAAGAAAAAATAAAATTAAATTGTGAAGAGTTTAATTTACGATATAGCATTTTTATTATTTTTACAAATGCTTTAATAAAATTAGAAATTGTTTTATTAAAATTATATTTGAATTATCAAAATAGTTAATATCGTTAATTATTTATTATTTTGAATAATATTGTTTTGCATTAATTACATGAAGTAAAATTATATTGTATATTGAATATGTTAAAATTCTTTAATTTATGATTTGATAATTTTATTATAATATTAAAATTTTAAATAAATTAATATATTTGAATTATATTTAAAATTTAAATAAGAAATATTATTTCACAGTAATTACAATGATTACAAATATTATATTTTAAAACTAATTAAAATTAAACACATAAAATCACATACAACACACGTAACATTAGAAACTAGTATGTATAAAATTACAAGATATTGTATAAATTCTCTTTTGAAATTCTAGATCTATAATATTTTTTGTAAAGAGACCTTTCCGATCCCTCTCAATTTTGATGTTGAGCAAATGGGTCTCTTTTAAAAAATTGGAGCAATTTAATATCTTTCAATTTCAAAAGTGAGCAACTCATGACAATTAATCATGATGTTAATGTTTTCCATCAATTGTACATAAATTTTATCGGTATAATAACAAAGTTGGCCCTCGATGTTTATATTATGCATAAATGTCGACAAAATGTGTAAATATTGTGGGCTAAATTTGTTAAACCAAACCAAATTGACAAAACTCATATTTTTTTGGGCTAAATTTATTAAATCAAGATCAAAATAACATAATGTGTAAACTTTGAGTGCTAAGTTTGTTATTATACCAATAAAAAAATATGTGCAATTGACAGAAAACTTTAACATTGTAATTAATTGCCCTTGGTTGCTCACTTTTGAAATTGAGAGAGATTAAATTGATGTTTCTTTTAGAAAAACTAATTTGCTCAATATTAAAATTGAAAGAGACCAATTTTTTTCACTAAGTCTATCTTTCATTGGGTTGGCTTGTGCTAAGATCTAATAGTTGCCGGTATATAGGAATATCAAAGGCTTTTTTTGGGAATAATATGAAAAAAATTTATATAACACCCCTTACCCGTACCCAACGACGGAACAGGGTATGAGGTATTACTGGACTTAAACGTAAACAAGCAAACAAAACCAATCCATAAAATTTCGTTCAAATTTAAAACTTTTCAATCGCATGCAAATTGTCCCTTATAAGGGCCTACGGGGCCCAAAATGTACATCGAAAGTGGTTCAGGACTAAACCGAGAACTTTCAAAAATCTTTTCGACACTTAGAAAATTTTCTTGTTTTAGAGAGTCACACGCCCGTGTGGGTAGGCCGTGTGGCCACACACGCCCGTGTGTTTAGGCCGTGTGGCGAATTAAATTCTCGAAATTAAGTGCAGACTTCATACGGCCTGGGCACACACCCATGTTCTAAGGTCGTGTCCTCCATACCGCTGAGACACACGGCCGTATCAATGCCTGTGTGTTTACTACTATTCATTCCGTTTAACATTAATTAGGGTGCAGGGGACACACTGCCAGAACACACGCTCTTGGGGCAAGCCGTGTGTCATACACGGTCTAGACACACGCCCGTGTATCTACCTGTGTAGACAAATTTAAGGCTATTTTCCAAGTCATTTGTCACCCTTATTTGCACAACACGTTCATGGTTCCAAAGGTACTTAAACATTTATGAACCTAGCTCATATGACAACTACTCATCACATTATACTAATTTAAGACTCCATGTCATGTCAAGCCAATTTTACCAACACACACATAGTAGCCATCATCATTCATCCATCAACAACCAATAGCCATATCATAGTGGAATTGGCACATACATGCATAAATGAATAGGTTTACAACCCAATAATTATTGTGAGCCATATCTCATGGTCTTATACAAAATGAATCATAACACCATCAAAAGCCAACACATTGGTTAAGAAAATATGACATATAACAAAATAACCAAGTTCCTATACATGCCATACTCAAAATAATGAAACTAACTATACCCAAAAGATTCCAATTGATAGTGTGACTGAGCCTCCGACATCCTTTGATCCCTGAGCTAGCTTGGTGACACTATAAGAAAATAATAAAGAGAGGGAGTAAGCATAGAGCTTAGTAAGTTTGCATGTAAATAATAAGGAATTAAAAAATATGCATTTTCATACACATACATAACATAATTTAATTCATCTTATTCTCAACAATAATTGTAGTCATATCCTATCTCATTCGATTTATGTAATGTTTAATAGAACTCAAGATCATAATTCCTTCATTCTCATCTTACCAGGGTTTAATCATTT
Source organism: Gossypium arboreum (assembly GCF_025698485.1). Classification (NCBI taxonomy): domain Eukaryota; kingdom Viridiplantae; phylum Streptophyta; class Magnoliopsida; order Malvales; family Malvaceae; genus Gossypium; species Gossypium arboreum. The sequence continues at coordinate 14,643,725 of NC_069081.1, forward strand.
CGTAATTTCAATAACTACTAGCTTGAGGCGTACATACCTGTACTCTTTCAATATGATCATACCTCGTTATTTCTTTAACAAATTCTTAGACTACCCGTTGAACCGTTTACATAGTAGGGTGCCAATGCCACTTCCCGGATATGGTCTTATATGAGACCACTTATCAATGCCAATGCCATGTCCCAGACATGATCTTACATGGGATCACACATACTGAAGCCAATAACACAGCTATGGTCTTACACGATGTTCTTATATCGATGCCAATGCCGTGTCCCAGACACAATCTTACATGAGATCACATATTGATGCCAATGTCATATCTCAGATATGGTCTTATACGGGATCTCATCAACTCAAAGGTCATGATATTTATGCCCTAAGTATTCTTAAGGTTCAACCGGCTTCCGTCGCCTCGAATCTTTGTCGGACAACATAGATAATACTCACAAAGGCAAATATTCAGTTCATGCAACATTAAGTGTTAAATGTATAATAAAATATTGTATCAATTACACACAAACTTACCTCGACACAAAAATGTAACTAACTATTCGATTTAGTCTACAACCTTGTTCTTCCCTCGGTTTAGGTCTGGACTTCGTTTTTCTTAATCTATAATAGAAAATTTCACTTATTTAATTATCACATTATTCAAATCAGTCCATAAATCATACTTTTGAAAATTTACAATTTTTCCCCTAAACTTTCACATATGTACACTTTGGTCCCTAAGCTCGTAAAATGAAATGTGTCCAATTTCTTTTTTACCCAAACCTATCCGATTCATATTCTCTCTTATAACAACCCATATTTTTCATCAAATCACATTTTTAACATCTATTTTTACATGTTTTACAAACAAGTCCTTTTAGATGTTTTCATGAAAAATCACTTAGAAAAAGATGTTCATTTAACACCAAACTTCCATATTCCTCCATTAATCATCAAAATACATACATAACACTATGGGTAAATTTTTGAAAATAAACCGTAGTTCAAATAAAGAGTAGAAATAGCTAAATCATGCTTCAAGGATCTCAAAAATGCAAAGAACATTAAAAACATGGCTAGGAATGACTTACTATTAAGCTTGAAAAGTTGAAAAACCCTAGCTATGGTGCTCCTCCAATTTTCGGCTAAGGCATGAGAAAGATGAGCAAATTTTTTCTTGATTTTCCCTTTTTATTCTTTTATTTACCAAATGACAAAAATGCCCTTTAAGCCTTCTTTCTAATTTTTCCTATTCATGCCCATTTTTGTCCAAAATTATAGAAATTGGTCAAATTGCTATTTAAGACCTTCTAATTTATAGTTCAATGCAATTTCATTCTTGGAGCTTCTAGAACACATATTTTGCAACTTATTCAATTTAGTCCCTAACTTCAAATTGGACACTTTAGGCAGAGAATTCTTCTTGAAAATTTCACACAAACATGCAATCATATCATGGACCATCAAATAATTATAAAATAATTATTTCTATTTTGAATTTGTGGTCTCGAAATCACTGTTCTGACTAGACCCTAATTCGGGATGTTACAAATTATTTATCAAAATAACATGAAAAAATTTTTAATTACCAGAATAATATTGACGGTGCATAGGAACCCCAAATCGACATGGTGAATAATGATTTGGGGTGACTACAAAAGCAATAATTGTATCAAAAAAAGACATGGAATCCTCTTAATCCCAATTCGAAGTTGACATGCTAATTGGAGTTCGAATGAGTTTTCATGTAAAAAATTTCAATCTTTTATATTTTTAAAATTATTTTTATTTGTTTTATAAAAATAAAGTTACTCTCGTAGTAATATAATTTATTCAAAATGTATAAAGTTGCATTCATAATTTCCTTAATTAAATTGATGTCACTTGAGTCGTGACACCAAATTTAGGGTTTTAATAATGATAGAGATATAATATAAAATAATATTAACGCAAAGTATAAAAATTATACAATATTAATTATTCATGTATTAAATTTATATAAAACATATAGTAATTAAAAACTAAATTAAAAGAACAATTTTCTCAACAAAATCTAACCCACTAATTATAGGGAAAAATGTTGTAAACTAGAAATATTAATTGGTATCAATAGAGTAAAAATAAAATATAAAAGTTGAATAAAATGCCAATCCAACATTAATCATATATTACATGATAAGAAAACACACAAGCACTTAGTTACCCTAGGAGGAACAGGCTTCTTTCAGCCCGTTGATAATGTAAGAAAAGAAAGAGTCGGTAGCAAGATTAATTCTTTCACCATAACTGCGAGATAAACGATTCACGATGAGAATTAAAATTGTTTATTATATAAATAGATAGATTAGAGAATTAACATATTATAGAGAATAATCGTGATCAGAAACAGGAGGCAGTGTGTCCTCGAAAACCACCAATAATAATCAAGCAAGACGAAGATCATTGGAACCAAATCGTCCTCCATGGTGAAGAACAAGATTAGGGTGGTGGATTTGATACAGGCGAAGAGCATGTAAGTTAGAGGCTCCATTTGCTGCTTCATTATAGTATCCTTCACTTTCAACTATTCCATCCTGTTGGTCAAGCTTTGTCTCCTTGGGAAAACACACACTCATTATTAAGATGCACTACTAGAGTACTAGTCTTTGATCTATTGGATAATTAATGAAAGTCGAGTTCCTTACCAAGTCGAAGACAAGATTTGCATGTCTTTCCTCCAAGTTCCTAACCTGCAGCGCATTCCAGTCCTCAAATATTATAAGAACTCGACTAATTGAATGAAAGGCGACTGTTTTTATGGTGTTGGATTCACTGACCTTCTTTTTGTGTGTGTCGGTTTGCGTTTTAATGACATGGTACTGTGGAAAATCAACTGATATTGTTAGTTTCATTATTTGAGTTTATCTCAATTGGAGGGGGTGGGGAGGTTTACACACACACAAAAGTACCCTTTTATGTTAACCCGATTCTCCTACAAGTTCATATAAACATCTGTAAGAGATAAGATTTTGGCATCCCAACATCCCCAATTCCAGGAAAAAAGAACACTTTCTGTTTGATCAGCTACTAGGACTTTGGGCGCTGAAAACTTTCTAAAATGGAGGAGTTGAGATGACTAGTGTGATAATAAAAATCCAAACTTTTTTTCCTGAACTCAATTCATTTAACATATTTTTAGCCAAAGGATTGGTTCTTCCACTTAGAACCCTTAACTTTTCTTTTGTAGTCAAAGAAGCCAAAGCAAGATATCCTTTTTTTTTTTTGGGGGGTAAAACAAAAAAAGAAGCAATAATTTCAAACCTTTCTGTCACGTATAGCCACCAAGGAAGAATCCATCTTAGCCTCAAGAGCTTGCAATTCCTTAATGTTAAGATCATCCACATCTCCACCCATCCTCTGCCTGCTAAAACAATTTCCTAGTCAAAGTTTTACTTCATAAACCATGAAAAAAGGACTTTTATTGCCAAAATAACCCTAAGTTTGGTTTGGTATGTATTTCAAAGCACTAATTCCTTTACCTGATCTCTCTTCTTAACTTCTTGTTGATCTCCTTCAGCCTTCTGTAGTTTTCTTGCATTTTCTGGCAAACAAACAAAGCGTACAACTAAAATATAAGAAGAAAATCTGGAAAAGCTGACAGATCAAGCAAGCTAACATTCAAGAGAAAGACTAAGGACCTCGTAGTGGGAGATCCAGAGATCGGTGCCTGTAGTCTTTTGATAAAGATCAAAAAACGCCTTTGTCCTAATTTACATCAACAGCAACACAAACAAAATCCATATAATTTCTTTCATGCATACATATATATGTGTGTGGAGAGAGAGAGAGATGGGGTTTGGTATTGTACGAGATATTAGGGCTGATGAACTCGTGGAATTTCCCAGTGCTGGAGAACATGATGAGTGAAACCTTAGCATCACATAGAACAGTGAGCTCTTGGGCTTTCTTGAAAATACCATTTCTTCTCTTGGAATAGGTCACTTGTCTGTTTGTAGCGTTTTCAATCCTCTTGATCTCGATCTTGCCACGACCCATTTTCTTTTCCCTTGAAAATCTCAAAAAAAAGAAAAAGAAAAAGTACAGTAGGGAAAAATAAGAATAAGATTAGAAGAGGTAGAACAGCAGCAGCTAGTTATATGCTAAGAGCTTAGTACAAATAGACTATCTTCAAGTTCAACAGAGGAAGAGGAGAAGAAGAAGATGATAAAGAAAAGTGAGAGGAAGGGCGGTGTAGAATCTATATCCGGAAAGGGTATAAAAAAGTTTTATGTTTTGTAACTATAAGTGGTGGTTCATTAAATGAACACCGATCAAAGAGCAGGGGCATCTAGAGGCTAGGGTATCGTCGCCTGATAACGTGTGAGATTGGGTTTTTTTTCCTTTCATGTTTTTCTTCGATCACGACAGGACATGAATGTATACACGACAGTGCTCCTTTTCCTTAAACCTCTTTGTTGGGAGATCTAGTTAAGTAGGATTCGGTTTAGTAGTAAGCTGTCTTGATGTACTTGTTTTTAACACTGACTATTAGAAAAAATACAATCATCGATTTACTCACATAATATCATCATTTTGAATCACTCTTCTTCTTCTTCTTCTTCTTCTTTTTTATTACTTGAATTGTTTTTTAACTTTTGTTTTAGATTTCTTTCTTTATCCTCAAATGGCATTGGGACCGCCACAACCTTTTGGACCTCGAAAGTGGAATCTAAATTGTGAATCCCTAATTATGGGAGTTTCTTCGCCTTCTTTTTTCTGCCTTATAAATATCTTACCCGTTTATGCATTCACCATTCACATTTATATTGTTGATTATCAAAGAAAATTAAAATAGGAAGAACCTTTGTTTTCCTAGGGTGTATTTGGGCAAAGGATTTTGTGGAGGATTTTCATTTCTAATAATATTTTTAAAATTTCAAAAATAAATTTACTTATTCAAATAAATACAATCGGAAATTTTAAATTTTAAGAGATTGAGAAGAATTTTAAGTTGAAATTGTATGAAAAAAGGGAGTTAAAATATCATGGAGGCCCCGATATTAAGAGTAAGATTGTATTTTACTTTTTCTATTAAAAATTATACATTAAAATAAAAAGTAAACTAATTATTCTGTTAAAAATATCATCTATGTCTACTATTAAAAATTAGTTTTTGTATGTTAGCATGAAATACATATGACACGTTGTCACATGTCATTGTTTGATTATTCTGTCAACCACGTTAGTTTTTAACCATACAAAAGGATGGAATTTTTAATAGAAGGAATCAATTCGCTCCTTAATCTAACATGGAGGGACTAACGTGCTAATTTTTTGAGTAGAGTGACCAAAATACAATTCGACTCCTAGTACACAAGCTTTTATGATACTTTTTACCAAAAAAAAAGATGGTTTTTCAAAATTTCTTTCGCTTAATACACATGATACCGTGGTAAAATAAAAACATAAACTTTGAAATGTAACTTTTATTTAATTCCATTTATATATTATTAAAAATATTTATATACTTTTACAAATCTAATGATATCTCTATAGCATATTTTATATAATTTATTTTAATATCATTATTTTCTTTTATAATTATTTTTAACTTATTAAATTTCATTAATTTAAAATTTTTTAAAATTATTTATCCAAACAAAATAACCACAAATACTAAAAAATATTAATATTTTAAAAGATATATTTTAAAAATACCAACATTTTCAAATTCTTCAAAATTTTAAAATTCCTTACCTAAAAAATTCGCCTAAGACTCAATTAGTGCTGTCAATTCACTCAAAAACCTAAACTCTTACCTAAGCTCTTAATTAGTTTAACACTCCCCTGAAGTATCATTTGTGGGATATGCTTGAGCTTCAACCCACTTGGATACATAGTCCACAGCAACTAAGATGTATTTGTTCCCATATGAAGAAGGAAACGGGCCTAAGAAGTCAATGCCCCATACGTTGAATAATTCAATCTCCAAAATATTTGTCAATGGCATCTCATTCCTCTTTGATCATAAACGTCTTTAAATAGTGTATGCCAAAAGAAGCCAGCTGCAAAATCTTTGCTGTAATACGTGAACCACCAAAGTATATCCCCCACTTGGAGATGAATGGCAATGATACAAGATCTCAACAATCTCACTTTCAGCTACACACTTTCGGATTATATTATCTACACATTGTTTAAACAAAAACAGATCCTCCCAAAAATAATACCTACTATCATGAAGGAATTTTTTCCTTTGTTGGTATGTCATTTCTCGAGGAATTATTCCACATGCAAGATAATTGTCAAAATCAGCAAACCAAGGTGTTTCATGAATTCGACTTACCTCAAATAAGTGTTCATCTAGGAAATTCTCGTTGATAGGCACACATGATCAAGAAACCTCATCTTGCTCGAACCTCAACAGATATCAGTTATTTGATTTTCGACACCTTTTCTGTCTTGGATCTCAAGGTCAAATTTTTGAAGTAACAGTGTCCAACGAATTAGCCTCGGTTTCACATCTTTCTTCGTGAGCAAGTATTTAATGGCCGCATGGTTAGTAAATACTGCAACTTTGGTACATATAAGATATGAGCGAAATTTGTCAAAAGCAAAAACTATAGCAAAGAGTTCCTTTTCAATTACCGTATAATTGAGTTGGGCTCCCATCAAAGTTCTACTTGCATAGTAAATAGGGTGAAACACTTTGTTTCTTCTCTGAACCATCACAACTCCAACGATATAATCACTTGCATCGTATATCAACTCAAAAGGTGAGCTCCAATTAGGTGTAACGATTATTGAAGCTGAGATTAACCATTTTTTTAGATCTTCAAAAGCTTCCAAACATGCTTTGTTGAAATCAAACACTGTATCTTTCTCTAACAACAAATAAAACGATTTAGAAATTTTCGAGAAATCTTTAATAAACTTTCGGTAAAAACCGGCATGGTCTAAGAAACTTCTGACTCCTTTCACATTAATTGGGGCCGGTAATCTTTCAATTACGTTCACATTTTCTTTATCGACTTCAATTCCTCTCTTTGAGATTTATGCCCTAAGACAATCCCTTCATTAACTATAAAATGACATTTTTTCCCAGTTGAGGACAAGATTCGTCTTTTTGCATCTCTTCAGTACCTTAGCCAAATTACTCAAACAAATATCATAAGTGTTTCCAAAAATAGAAAAATCATCCATGAAAACCTCAACAAAATTTTCAACCATATCAGTAAATATTGCCATCATGCATCGTTGAAATGTTGCAGATGCATTGCATAAACCAAAAGGCATTCGCTTAAAAGCAAACGTACCATATGGACAAGTAAAAGTTGTTTTATATTGGTCTTCTAGAGCTACAACTATTTGTTTATATCCCGAATAGCCATATAAAAAAACAATAGAATTCATTACCTGCCAGTCGATCTAACATCTGATCCATAAAAGACAACGAAAAATGGTCCTTCCAAGTGGCTTTATTCAATTTTCTGTAATTAATACAGATTCTCCAACTAGTAACGGTTCTCGTTGGAATCAACTCGTTACGCTCATTTTCAACAATCGTGATTCCACCTTTCTTCTGCACACACTGCACCGAACTTACCCACGAACTGTCCTAAATAGGATCGATGATTCCTGCATCTAACCATTTGATCACTTCCTTTCTCACAACTTCTTTCATAATAGAATTGAGCTTCCTTTGCCCATTAATTCGAGCTTTTTCACCTTCTTCTAAAATAATTTTATGCATGCAAAAAGAAGGGCTTATACCTCGAATATCAGCTATGGTCTAACCAATTACTTTCTTAAATTTCTTTAGAACAACAATTAGTTGTTCCTGTTGATCTTTCGTTAGTTCTATTGAAATAATCACAGCCAAAGTGAAACAGTCACCTAAATAAACGTATTTCAAATGAGAAGGAAGTACCTTTAGTTCGAATTTAGGTGGTTCTTCAATTCACAACTTGGGTTGCACAAATTCTCTGACTTCTAACTCCAACGGTTCAAACCATGTGGATTGAATAAAATTTCTCGGGTTGGCTTCCATCAAAGCCATGTTTTCTTCACCTTCTTCATCCTCCAAAGGGTCAAGATCTAAGGCTTTCTCCAATGGATCTTCTTCAAAATTGCTTTCCATAGAAACCAAGGTTTCTATCTCTTCTATAACTGAACACTCTTCTATCGGATCAGAAAATTTCATCTCTTTAAGAATGTTAAAAGTTTACCTGATCGTCTTGAACTCGCATGGTGAGTTCACCTTTCTGCACATCAATTAACATTCTTCCTGTGGCTAAGAAAGGTCTCTCAAGGATGATCAACACTTTCTTATTTACTTCAAAATCTAAGACAATGAAATTATCAGGAAAAATAAATTTATCGACTCTTACCAAAACATCCTCGATCTTTCCTTCGGGATATGCTAAAGATCGATCCGTCAGCTGAAGCGTCACTGTTGTAGGTCTTACTTCACCTATCGCTAGCATCTTGAAAATAGGCTTAGGCATTAAATTGATACTCGCTTCTAAATAACATAAAGCTTTACCACAGTAAGATTCACCAATGTTACAAGGTATAGTAAAGCTTCCTAGGTCTTTAAATTTTGGTGGCAGTTTGTTCTGCAAGAACGCACTGCACTCCTTTGTTAAGGCAACAATCTCATACTCATTCAGTTGTTTCTTATTGGACAATATATCCTTCATAAACTTTACATAATTCGGCATTTGTTCTAAAGCCTCCACTAATAGAATATTGATGTGTAATTGCTTCAGAACTTTCAAAAACTTCTTGAATTGCACCTCTTATTTCCGCTTGTGTTACTACAATCTTTACGGATATGGAGGTGATAGAACTTTCGATTGAATTGGATAACGCTTCTGAGTAGGTAAATCTGCATCCAAAGAAGATGTTAAAGTATCTGAATTCACTAAGTTAGGATTTACTTTGTCAGTTTTTGCAGATTCTGACTCTTTTGGTGTAGGAATTTCAACAGCTAGTTAATTCTTCTCAATGGGCTTATCTTCGACATCAACCAATCGGGGTTCTAGAATTTTACCATTTCGCAATGTCACTGTCTTGATATGTTCTTTACCCAAATTTATTAGATTCTTAATATTGCTCGACAAGGTTTCTTGCGGTCTATTACGAAGCTCTGAAGCTAACTGACCCATTTCTTTCCAAATATTTCAATGCTGCTGCCTGGCTTTGGATCAAAGCGTCATTCTTTGCCATGTATGCTTTCAACAAGTTCTCCAAACTATTTGATGCCTCAGCTTGAGGTGGTTTTAGAGCTTGCTGATTAAACCCTTGAGATTGGTTGGGTCTATGCTGCAATAAGTTGTTATTCGGTCCATTTCCTTGGTTACTCTAAGAAAAGTTAGGATGATTACACCATGAAGGATTGTAGAAGTTGGACTGGGGTCCTTGTCCACTTCTATTTTGATATTGGTTCCCCATATAGTACACTAACTCAGGATTTGATGGATAATTCTCAAAAGAATGACCTTCTCCACAGTACACATAGGAAACTACTTCAAACAGACTTGGTGGCTGAGCTGTAAAATTATTAGCACTATTAGCGGTAAACTGTTTTAACATAGAGGAAATAGACGATACCTGAGCTGATAATGAAGTGAGGGAGTCAACTTCATGAACTCCAGCTACACGTCCTCCTCAAGCTGTTCGATTTGTTGGTTATTGATAGTTATTACTTGCGATCCTCTCAATGATCCGATAAGCCTCATTATAAGACTTAGACAAAATTGCACCATTTGCAGAAGCATCTACCGTCAATCTTGTATGTGCATTGAGACCATTATAGAATGTCTCCAACTAGATACAATGAGGAATCCTATGATGAGGAAACTTATGAAGTAACTCTTTGAATCACTCCCAAGCCTCATACAAAGACTCATCATCTATTTGTTGGAATGTTGTGATCTCGTTCCTCAACTTAGCATTTTTGCTAGGTGAGAAATACTTAACAAAAGATTTCTCTACTAATTCTTGCCATGTAGATATGGAACTTGATGGCAATGAATTGAGCCATGCTCGTACTCGATCCCGCAATGAGTACAGAAACAACTTCAACCTCAGTATGTCTTCAGTCACATCTGCTATCTTAAATGAATCACCCACCTCTATAAACAATTGAAGGTGGAGATATAGATCTTCCTTAGGCATACCACTAAATTGTCTTTAATTAATTATCATTATAGTTTAGGGTTTATGATTTAGGGTATATGGTTTAGGGTTTAAAGTGTAGGAGTTACTAATTTAAGGGTTATGAATTATGTAGTTTAAGGTATTTTAGGGTTTAATAGTTAGAGTTTAAGATTTAAGGGTTAAAGGTTAATGATTAGGGCCGGGTTAGGGGTTAAGGATTAGGGGTGTGGGGTTAAGGGTTAAGGATTTATGGTTTAGGGGTTAGAGTCTAAGATATGTGTATTGTGTTATTTAAGGTATCGAGTTTAGTGTTTAGAATTTTAGGGCCAAAAAGGGGGTTAGAGGTTTAGGGTTTTGATTAATTATCATTTTTAATTTATATATTAAACGATTTCTTATATAATTGTAAAAGAGATATATAATATTAATCTTAATATATTAAAATTATATATGATTATAGTTTAAATTATTAATTATAAACTTTATATTTATTAAAAGGTTTAGGATTTAAGGTTTACTTGAAATTTGTTAAATTAATGATGAAATTTTAAACAATCAATTGATGCATTTATATTTAAAAATATTTAATCTAAACCATTTGAAATTTTGATAAATATTAGAATTAAAAAAACATTGATAAATAAATAAATAAAGTAACAAATTTTGATATGGATAGGTACTATATCTACTTAATAACATTAAAAACACATAGAAACCAAATTATATTAGAAATTAAAATATAAGGATTAAATATTAAGCATATTTAAAAGAAAAAACTGAAAATTATCTACTTCCATAAAATGTAAAAAAAAAAGATTAGTATGTACCATATATCGTGAAGAGATCATAAATCTTTTAGACTTTAATTCATAATATTAGGATTAAATTATAACTAATTATCATCATATTAACATTTATCATCATTAGTATTAATAATTAAAATCATTAATCTAAGCAGTTAATTGAACAAAGAATTCAATTCAAATTAATTCTCGATCTACATTTAATTTATATAATATACATATATTATTAACTATTGACTACCATAAGTTAATTATTATGGCTACCAAATTATGACAAATAAAAATGAAATATAAAAATTAAGAGATTAGTGGAGTTTTTAAAAAAAAACGCCGCAAAAAACAGTATAATTTAAAGAAAACGGCGTCGTTTTAGTTGGATAGGGGATTAATGGTGTTTTGAAAAACGCCGCAACAGAATTGAAGTGTACTGGAAGCGTCGTTGTTTTAGTTGAATATATAGGGGATTAGCGGCGTTTTTCTAAAAAACGACGCAAAAGTCGTATTAGTTTAAAGAAAACGGCGCCGTTTTAGTATAATAGTGTATTAGTGGCGCTTTTAAAAACGCCGCAAAAGAATTAAAGTTTACTGTACACGTCGTCGTTTTAGTTAAATATATAGGGATTAGTGGCGTTTTTTTAATAAACACCGCAAAAAACATTAATGCTTAATGAAAACGACGTCGTTTAGTTTTGAGATTAGCGGCGCTATCCTGGAAATGCCACAATAGATAGCTTTTAGCGGCGCGTTTCTGAAGCACCGCAAATGGTGAAATTTTTTTTTTGTCAAAACGGTGTCGATTTCATTTGTAATGTTAAGTCTTATTCTTTCATGCCCGACAGTCTTAGCCTTTTCCTCCAAAACACCAAAATAGATTTCCCCAAATCCCTTAATTTCCCCCAAAATCCTTAGGCATCTCAGTCGATCGACCACCTACTCATCGCCGTCCGCCATCGTCTCTTCTGCGTTTTGTCACCGTCGCTCTTCGCTTCCGCAATTAGTCGATAAATTTTGGTACCTATTTGCTGCATGATACTTGTTTCTTTTGAGATAGAGTAGAAATAGAACCTGTTGTGATAGGGTAGAAATAGAACACTTTTTCTTTTGAGATTACGCACAGTATTGAGATTTAGTGATGCTTTTTGCTTCAAAAATTTTTGTTTCAATTACACTGGATGATTTAGTGATGCCCCGCAGTGTTGAGATTATGAACGCATGGTGCATCTCAGTCCCTTTTCGAAAGAGAAAAGTTCTCTGTCTCTTTTTGCGCAAAACTGAGGTGCATATGATGACGTGTGAATCCTAAGAACTGTAATGCATGCAATGAAACTGTAACCCAATTCATGGAAAATGGAAAACACCTTTTTCTTTTATGTTAATTCTAATTAATAATTTTTTTGATGTAATTATGAAATTTTAGCAATCATTTTATTTTTCTGTTTCTTCACCAAATAACTTGGATGTGGAACTCTCCTGCATATTCTTTGAAAAGAGACGAAATTCAAAGCAAATTAATCTCTTTGTAAACTTCTCATAGCTTCCATTACCTATTTTCTTCATCTTCCTGGAAATAATTTTCCCAATATCTGTCTAAATTTCTTTTTTGGGATCTTTTTAGATTTGGAACAAATCCTAAAGCTTTTTTCTTCACAGGTGAGCTCCCGAGTTCAATATCCCGATGACTATCAAAATATTTCATATGAGGATCTGAAGGAGTTCAAACAGACTAGATATGGTAATAATTGGCTATTTTCATGTTGGCTATTATCTTTTCTCTTGTGAAAAAAATTAGTAAAATGGTAGATCATGTGCATCTTTCTGATTAAAGAGTGAGTTCTCCAGCTGCTATATTTTATTTATTTCTTTTGTTTGTTGTAGATCATATTCATGTTTCAATTAGATAACATGAAGTTTGCTTCTGGACATTTTTTCTCTTATATCTGAATCACTAAGCCCTTATCAAATTGTTAGAGTAGGTGACTTGATAATTCATTTTATCTATACTGATATGCTGAAATTATCTTTTGTATGTAAAGGTTGTTAAATTAGTTTGTTTTCCTTTTTTTTTTAAAGACATGTTTTGGCTTTGATGAAACCCTGATGGGATTGGTTATTTTGCTAGTTGTTGCGGATATGTTAACTGATGCGGCATCAGTTTTAGGCGGTGGCACAACATTGCAAATTCTGTACATGAAGCTTGTAGAGGTATTTATTATTTTCTTTAATTGCAATATAAACTTATTCATAATGTCTGTCTTTTCTTCACGACTCCAGTAGCCCGGTAATAGAGGGTTTTAATAGAAATCTAAATTTCAAAGTTGAAATGGTGCATGGCATTGTCATGCTAAGAATGCTTTTGTGATTATGATAATAGTGGAATAGTGGAATAATGTAATTGCGTAATAGTGTAATAGAGTAATAGTGGAATTTTTTGATTGGGCAATATCGGACCAGCAATAGGAAAAAGAGTCGAAACTTTCAACTGCTTTATCAGTTACCACTCGAGATCTAAGAAAGAAAAAGGAAAACTACAAATACTACTCAAGTACACAGAAAGGCTAGATAAGCAGAAGGTTAGTTAATCTTTTACTTTCTTTTTTTCTTTTGTTTTTTAAATTACTATTCTTGTTTATCCTTAGATTAATTTTTAATGGATCATGCTTTTACTTATTCTGTTTATCGTTGAGTTATTTTTTAAATTTGCTTATGTTGTTTATCCTCAAAGACTTGTTATGCTGTCGATGAACTGTTTGTCATTGTTTTCCTCTACAATACATAGATATAATAATACCCAAATTTACAAGTGATCAAGTACATAACTTGTTATGCTGTTATGCTATCGGCCTTGAGATTAATTCTGTAAAAGGGATCATTTCTGCTCAATTTGCAACCTTTTAATTTGTGATTTAATATTTCTATATTTCTATCACGATTTTATTAAATTATTAAATATTATTGAAATATTCTCATCCGTTTTATCACAAATTTTATAATTCTTTTATCATTTAAGTTGAACTTTTATTCAAAAAAATCATAGCTTTTAAGCATAAACTTGCCGTTACCAAAAGAACAATGTTTACTTAAATTAATAAATGCAAATTAAAAGAAAGACTTAACAAGTTTAATGTCATTAATTTAATAATTACCTAATTTTTAAATTAACAAATTAATAAATGCAAATTAAAAGAAAGACTTAACAATGTTTAAAATATTTTGTCTACTTTTATTTTATTTTTAAATTACCTAATTAAATTAAATTGTATTTAAAGTTTTATTTTATTTTATTTTATTTTATTTTAATCACGGAAAAACTTTTGTCTACCTTTATTTTATTTTTAAATTACCTAATTAAATTAAATTGTATTTAAAGTTTTATTTTATTTTAATCACAAAAAACTTTTGTCTACTTTTATTTTATTTTTAAATTACCTAATTAAATTAAATTGTATTTAAAGTTTTATTTTATTTTATTTTATCTTAATCACAAAAAACTTTTGTCTACTTTTATTTTATTTTTAAATTACCTAATTAAATTAAATTTCATTTAAAGTTTTATTTTATTTTATTTTATTTTATTTTTAAATTACCTAATTAAATTAAATTGTATTTAAAGTTTTATTTTATTTTATTTTATTTTCTTTTAATCACGAAAAAACTTTTGTCTACTTTTATTTTATTTATAAATTACCTAATTAAATTAAATTGTATTTAAAGTTTTATTTTATTTTATTTTATTTTATTTTATTTTAATCACGAAAAAACTTTTGTCTACTTTTATTTTATTTATAAATTACCTAATTAAATTAAATTGTATTTATAGTTTTATTTTAAGTATTTTATTTTATTTTATTTTAATCACGAAGAATATTTTGTCTACTTTTATTTTATTTTTAAATTACCTAATTAAAAATAACCCATTAATTCTGAGTTGATTTAGCATTCATGTGACTCAATTAAAATAACCATAATTGAGCACACATGATAGACTTAATTCAAAATAAATAATTAACCCTAAACTTGTAAATTTATTCTAACCCATCAATATAAATATATATCATATTTTACATAATTTACATAACTTATATAATACATAAATATATATCATATCTTACATAATTTACATAATTCAGATAACTTACGTAATTTACATAACTTACATAATACATAAATATATATCATATCATAACTTACATAACTTAATTAAAGTTATAAATAAACAACTTACCTATGTAATTTATTGTCAACTTTAGAATTCAAGAACTACGAAATGGATAGGAGTTGGATGAAATTGTCAAGGGTAAGCAACGCCTATCGAAATGGAGTACAAACTTTTTTAAATTTTTCATTTCAAAATGCAAGCCAAGAGAATATGATTCTTTGCCCGTGTAAGAAGTGTGGCAACATAAACTGGCATATTCGTGAAGCTGTCTACGAACATCTAATTGTTGATGGCTTTATTCGAGGGTTTAAAAAATGGATTTTGCATGGAGAGTGTACATCTAGTGGAACTTCTTCAACGATTAATCCGACTTATCTTGATATTGATTACCACCAGTATGTTAGACAAGATGACATGGAAGATATGTTGCGGGATGCATTTAATATGCACAGTCATGGTGAGCAATCATTTCCACCTGACTTTATTGCATCACTGATTATAATATTGGTAGAAATGTTTTTTGCGAAATGGGAACTAGTGCACCTGATGAGGAGCCAAATGAAAAAGCGGCGAAGTTCTACAATTTACTTAAATGAAATGAGCGAAGAACTTTACGAGGGATCAAAATATTTGAAATTATCCTTCTGCATTC
This sequence comes from Gossypium arboreum, assembly GCF_025698485.1. Taxonomy (NCBI): domain Eukaryota; kingdom Viridiplantae; phylum Streptophyta; class Magnoliopsida; order Malvales; family Malvaceae; genus Gossypium; species Gossypium arboreum. Next base: position 14,659,473 of record NC_069081.1, read on the forward strand.
GTCTATTTCACTTAAAATGTTTAGGAGGGTGGACTGAAAACTCTTTTACAATGCTGCTAGAGTTTCTGAGAGAGATGTTTCCTTTTGCAAAAATCCCCCAATCTTGTCAAGATATGAAGAGACTAATAAAAAATTTGGGCCTTGGGTACGATAAAATTCATAGTTGCCCAAATGACTGCATGTTGTACTGGGGTAATCAGAAGAACCAACAGTCTTGTAATGTTTGCGGTAAGTCTCGTTAGATGAATGGGAATACAGAAGATGTGAATACGGATGAAGGTGGGGCACAGTTAAGAAAGAAGCCAATCAAGGTTTTGCAATATTTTCCCCTAATACCAAGACTTTAAAGGCTTTTCATGTTGTCAAAGACGGCCGAATCTATGAGGTGGCATAATGATCAACGGACAGACGATGGATTATTAAGACATCCTGCGGATTCTTTAGCTTGGAAATCATTTGACAGTAAATTTCCAAGCTTTGCAAGTGATCCTCGGAATGTGAGGCTTGGGCTAACAGCTGACAGCTTTAATCCATTTACAATCATGAGTACTTCGTACAGTACTTGTCCTATAGTGTTTGTTCCTTACAATTTGCCTCTATGGATTTGCATGAAGCAATCTCCGTTTATTTTATCAATGATTATTCCTGGAGAGAAAGGTCCCGAAGATGATATTGACATCTATTTGCAGCTACTTATTGAAGAGCTAAAACAATTATGGTCTGGTGTTGAGACATATGATATACTGAGGAAGGAGAACTTTAATTTATGTGCAGCTTTATTGTGGACAATTAATGATTTTCTGGCTTATACTAATTTGTCGGGTTAGAGTACTAAAGGATGTTATGCTTGTCCTTATTATGCTGCGCAAACTTGTTCGAAGTGGTTGTACAATGGGAAGAAATTCTCTTACATGGGCCATCGTCGGTGGTTAGATGGAAATCATAAATTTAGATTTCAGAGGACTCTATTTGACGGTACTGAAGAGTACAGAGGAGATCCTGAGTAGACCGTTGGATCTGAAATCTTGTTTATGTTAAAATATATCAACTTTAGTTATGGGAAGATGAATCAACCACCTAACACACAAACAAAGAGAAGATGGAGGGATGAATCTGATGATGAATCTGACGAAGAGGATGATCCTAATGAGGCGGACTTGTGGAAAAAAAGGAATATTTTTTTTAGTTGCCTTATTGGGAGTACAACATTTTACACCACAATCTTGATGTCATGCATATTGAGAAGAATGTCTGCGATAACATAATTGGGACAATTTTGAATGTCGATGGAAAATCAAAAGACAATCTTCAGAGTCGACTTGATTTAGTTGACATGAGAATTCGGCGTGATCTTCATCCTCAAGTACTTCCGAATGGGAAATATCGGTTACCGCTTTCTATTTTTTCAATGTCAAAGGAAGAGAAAGAAGTGTTCTATATGGTGTTGAAGGATATAAAGGTCCCAGATGCGTATGCGTCAAATATATCTCGATGTGTGAGTCTTAAAGATCGAAGATTATATTCATTAAAATCACATGATTATCACATCTTGATGCAAGATTTACTCTCAGTTGCTTTACGTTGCTGTATGTCAAAAATGTAACGTCCTGAATAATTGAACTATCCAATATAATGAAAGCTATTTGTGGCAAAGTTTTGGATGTTGAAGAACTTGAGAAAGTACAGGATCGAGCGGCTTTGACTTTATGCAATTTGGAGAAGATCTTTCCACCTTCATTCTTCACTATTATGGTGCACTTGGTAATCCATCTCCCTCACGAAGCAATACTTGGTGGACCGGTTTTTTATCGATGGATGTATCCTATAGAAAGGTGCTAATTTATTTCTCAAGTATTCATTCATTCACCTCTATACATTTAGTTACAGCTTTTGATAAATATTGTATATCGTGTTTAGGTTCCTAAGCAAATTGAAGTCGTATTGTCACAATAAGCGTTATCCAAAAGGATCAATTGCTGAAGGCTACTTGGTAGAGGAGTGCATGACCTTCTGTTCTAGATATTTAGAAGATGTTGAAACATGATTGAATAGACCAAGTAGAAATACTGGGCTCAGTGATCATAACTTGGCCGAAACTTATTTATTCCAAAGTTATGGAGAACCAATCGGCAAAGTTGAAATTGTAGAATTAGATGATATATCGTGGATACAAACACATCGATATGTACTTTTTCACCACGATTCAATTGAACCGTTACGCAAGTAAGTTCTAAAATTTCCTCACATATTTGTCGTTTTGATTTGTTTATCTTCTAACCAATTAAACTTGTTTTTAACATAGTGAGTACAAACAAATTTTGAGATCTCGTGCATGCTCTCGAAGATTACAACATCGAGAGATTAATAAGTTATTCACAGAATCTTTTCATGAATGGTTAAGCCAAACGGTATGTAACTGAAGTTAATAAGTTATCAGTTACATATAATCACGAAATTTAGTTAATCAAATAAGAATTTTTTACATAATACATTTATAATTACTCAATTTACTTTTGATTCAATAGGTTTGGAGTGGGAAGGACGTCAATGACGAAGTTAAATGGCTTTCCCAAGGTTCGAACAGAGTAATAAAAAGATATAGTGCCTTCCTCATCAATGGATACAGATTTCATTCAAAATATCGCGAGAGAATAAGGAGAACTCAAAATTATGGAATTGTTGTTAATTCTTCAATTACAAGTTATGCTAGTGCTAGGGACAGTAATCCAGTTGAGGGTAATGTGGAGTATTACGGACTTCTTACCGACATTATTGAGTTGGATTACTAAGGTAGATGGAAAGTTGTCTTATTTCGGTGTGATTGGGCTGATGTTAATACTGCAAATTAAAAAAGATCAATTTGGTTTTACAATGGTTAATTCTCTCGCTTGATTCATACTGGACAACAATTGATGGACGAGCCATATGTATTTTGCTCTCAAGTGAAACAAGTTTTTTATTCGAAAGATCTAACTGATGAGGGTGGGTATGTTGTACTCCGGAACACCCCTAGAGACTTGTTTGACATGGGTAATGGAAGTAGAGATGACATCGTCGAAAGATCAGAAACATTACCTTTTCCAGAACAAAACTTAGATGAAAATATCCCTAGTACTAGTACACAACATCAATGGGTTCGACATGATGTGAATGAAGATATTTACGAATAATGATGTAGTAAGATTTTACGGTTTTTTTAATTATATGCAATATTATAATTTTAATCTTGGTCATATTATATAATTTAACTATTTTATATGTACTATTATTGTTGTAATTTGTTACTAAAACTTCAACTATTTTATGTTATTGCAGGAAAAATGCGTAGAAGAAGATTACGAGATTTAAGTATTGTCCAGAATACTCTAAATTTGGAAGAAGCAAATAGTAAACAGCAGACAGTTGTTGGATCTTCGAATGTGCCAGAGACACTTGATGAGCCTGGAGAATTTCAAAGTAATGTTAAGTTTATTTTACATGTTTTGACTTTTATTATTGATTTATTTGTCAATTTTAATATAATAATAATATATAGTTTTACAGCTGAAAGTGGTAGGATGCGTAGAGGTCGAGGACGTACGCTGCTTAAAGATTTATACGACTTAAATCCTGTCGAGCATGTCAAAGTAAGTAGAAACAGTCATGGTCAGCCTGTTGGATCTGAAGCTCGACTTTTAGCAGGCTATTTGGACATTTTAGCACGAAATGCGAATATGGTGCCCATCAACTACGAATCATGGCATCACATGCCTGATAGCAACAAAAATCAGGCTCTCGATAATATTAAGGTAACAAAACATGAATGTAATTTATAATACTTTGGTTTAAGTTTCATTTCTTGTGTTTTTTTAGGAGAGATTTGCTTTAGAGGTCTCCGATGACTATATCAAGAAGGCATTGGGTAAAAAATGGAGAGACCATAAAAGCACTTTGAAAAAACTATATTTTAAGAAAGACATAAGCCTCGAGGAAAAATTGAGAAATGTCCCGCCGAGAATACTGAGGTACCAATGGGAAGATGCAGCTAGATTCTGGAATTCAAAGAAAGGAGAGGTATTACGTATTTCCAAAATCTTATATATAGTGTTTACTATATACGTAATAATAATTTTATCATGTAGGACCGTGAGCGAGTTGGAACAAGCAGTAAGCAAAAACAAAAATTCACGCATACGGCAGGGTCGAGAAGTTTTGCTTCTGTAGCTGAGGCCGAGGTATTATGAATTTATTAATTCTGTCAAATATTAATGACTTTCTACTATTAAATAATATTTTTACTACTATATTGTAGGAAGCCTCGTCAGGTCAAAAAGTTGGTCGCCTTCAGCTTTTTGAGATTAAAATAGGAAGAAAGATGGATCTCCAATGACATCCGAAGTTGGAGAAATTATAGTATATTTACTTAATAAAATTTTATTTATTATAAATATTTATAATGTTTAATTATAATGGTTTAATTCGTCGTTAGTAGTTTTAAATAATGTTAAGTTATGTTGCATTCCTTTTATTATATATTTCGTTTCTAACTCTTTGATTGATTTATTAGGAGAAACTAAAGGAGAAGAAGGCGAGTCTGGGCGATTGCTTCAACCGATAGTTTTGTTAATCTTGAGAACATTGATAATGTAATTATCTTTGAAGTTTTGGGTCTTGAAAGGTGCGGTCGGGTTTGATTTCAAGGATCTGGTGTTACCCCGACCCAATATTTTGGATCCACTCCAAACAATACATACCTTCCGGGAGTCAAGCTCAAGCTGAAGTTCAGAGGTTAAGAGACCAGATAGCTCAGATGCAAGCGAGCATAGTTGAGCAAATTACCGAGGTTCAAAGAAAATATGAAGAACTCCAGCAACAACTTAGAGCGGAGGCAGCAGAGAGAGAGGCAAGGGCGCAGAGAGAGAGGCGTGTAGCAATGATGGCGAGAAGCGAGCGAGAAAATACGATGAGCTCCAACTACGACTTGAGCAAATGATGCAGATGTTTCAACAGTCGCAAAAGCTGCCTTCTTAGACATTAGTGTTCTCCTTGTAAGAACGTTTTTAACATTGTCACATTTAACATTATTGTAAGAATGTTTTGAGTTAGACTTAATTTATTAATTTACATCATAGAACTTTCGTTGAATTTGAAGTATCATTTAGATTTAATGTTTTTTATTGTATTTTTTATGCTACATTTGCTGTTTTTGGTTGGATTTCATGCTATATTTTCTGTTTTTGGTTGGATTTAATGCAGGAAGGTTAGATATTGGTGAAAAATGTATAATTCAAATCTGCCAAAATTAGCGGCGTTTGTGAAAAAAGCGTCGCTAAAAACAATGATTTTTAGCGGCGCTTTTACAAGAAACGCCGCTAAAAGCCATGACTTTTAGCGGCATTTTTCTTACAAACGCCGCTAAATTTTGTAGCGTTACCTATAGCGGCGTTTTTTGAGACGCTTGGGAAAACGCCGCTAATAGTTTTTGCGGCACTTCTAAGCGCAGCTAAAGGCTAAAAAAAACGCCGCTAAAAGTCTATTTTCTTGTAGTGATCGATCCTTATCATCGGCCATAAGGATGGAATTTCGCACAAGACCGGCTTCATTACCTTGGTCTTGATTTTGATTTTGAAGGTCCATCTCGACTTGTCTTTGAGTTGTTCGTTCACATATTCTTTGTCTGAAAGTCCGCTTAATTTCAGGGTCTACAGGGAGTAAATTGATAATTAAATCTATGCTCATAAACACCTGAAAAGAAAATCACAAAATAAAAAAGAATAAGTTAGTAATGTTAGAAATAAACCAAATTGGAAGTAAATAATTTCACACACACACACAAAAAAAAAGACTATGGCAATAGTTAACAATCCACGGCAATGGCGCCAAAAACTTGTAATGCGTAGGTTTGTGCAAGTGTACATAGTCCTTATCAAGTAATAAGTAAGTATCGAGTTATTGTCTTTACAGGGATTGTATTTGTGTTTAATCACTTAATTGTAAAATTTTACTAACAACTTGGTAAATAAAAACACAATATGGTTGAAAAGTGAAAATTGAATATATTAAACTAAATGCAATGATCCTTAATGCAAATTATCCTAAGTAAGAAAACTATATGAATGAAATAGTTAGCAAAATTAAAAACAATTTGCAACAATTATAACATAAATAAACTAGGACAATTATTTTAATTAAACTCAATTTATTATCAACATGCTTAATAACATTTAGAAAAACATTCCATGGCAACTAGATCTTTCAACAGTTTGGAAACCACATTAGGTCCTTTCAGAATCTTTTACTTAGTAAATACGCATTTTACTGATCCTTATTTACTAAGGGTTTCTTAGCATTCGTGTGAGGTAACAGGGACGTGTTAGGTTTGAAACTGTTTAATCACACAAATCTAAAAACTATGTAGATAACAGAGCTTGGTTAGAGTTGTTATGCAACCTGCAATTTAATCGGGTTAGGATCTAAATTGAGCATGCACATTTCAATTATGCGTACACTAGCCATCGTCTGGTTAGGATCGCTTAGCTAATTCAAGTGTATTTCAATCACGTATGAATGAAATACAGACTTGATTTTAATTGAAAACATGATCGATTGAAGCACAAACATTATAAGCATGAATCAAATAAATATTATTTAATTAAAGCAATCATCCTAACTTAAATAAAATTAAGCTAACATTGTTATAAACAAGAACAAAGAACACTTAGCAAACAACTTTAGATTAAATTAAAGAAAAGAAAGATTAAACCCAAATCAGAGTGGCTGTCACCTAAGACTCTAACCGACGAGGCTCCTTCGCTCCTTCGCTTTGCTGTTTTGCTGATAGCTCTCCAAGGTGGCCGACCAAGGGCTCTTTAAGAGGCTTAATTGCTAAAATCTCTATGAAGAGATGATACTAGGCGTGGGAAATGGAAAATGCTAAAGAGAATTGAGAGAGAAGAGAGAATGATGATGGATGAGGGATGAATATAGAGAGGTTTAGTCTCTTCAAGCTTTTCCAATGAGTGGCCAGCCATGCTTGGTGGATTTGAGTTGAATTTTTCTTGATTTTTAAACAATTTAAATGCCATAACAACTGAGGACTGAGACTCGGTCAAATGTAAATCTTCAAGCAAATCTTTAATTTCTTCAACATTGCAAGAACATTGTGTAATTAAACCAAAAAGTGGTTTATGTGGACAGTCATATGTAGCCGAATTTGGGTTGACTTGGTGTAACGCCTCAATTTTCGGGAATTCTGTGAATGTTGGAAAAATTTCATGCTTTGATTTTGTCATTTGTGAGTGAAATTATGAAATAGGACCTATGTGAAAATGTTTGAAAATGCTATAGGCTAAATTGAAGTGGCCAAATAAATAGGAGTGCAAAATAGGAGGATTTGCATGACAAACCTCCCATTTTACATGAAGTGGCCAGCCATCATGTTGTTGTAGACAAAATGTACACTTGATATCCATAATTTATGGTTCAAATTGATACAAATTGATACAAATTGATAATAGGTTAGGTAAATGTTCCATGATAATGGGTTAGGTAAATGTTTCATGATAATGGGTTAGGTAAATGTTTCATGATAAGAATTTCATGTCTTTTGTATTAAAGAATTAAATGGATGAAATATGAAGTTTTATTAAAAGAAAAAGGGGTGAAAAGAACAAAGTTTTGTCCATCTTTGTTCATCATAGCTGAAAGTTAGAGAAGAGAAAAGAGAGGAGAAAGGAAAGGAGAAAGCTCTTGAGTATTCGGTCATTAGGAGGAGGAAAATTGAAGGTAAGTTCTTGGTACCTTACTTCTATTTTGAGGTTCATGAGTTCTTCTTGATTCTACCTTAACTCTTGAAGTATATTTTGATTTTTAGTTGTGTTGTGAGCATTTAGTCATGAATTAAAATGAAGGAAATGGTTGTTGTTTCATGTTCTTTTGATGAAAAATGGAAGATAGGTGAAGTTGAGCCAAACAAATGAGCATGCATGTGCCTTAGATGCTAAGGAGAAAAATCAGCTAACATGTTGTGCTTTAAAATGATGAAATGGAGATTATACTTAAGTAAAATCATAGATATGTGATGATTGATTGGTGATATACATGTTTAAATAACAAGCATGCAAGTTATGTGTGAAAGAGTGATTTGGTAATAAATCTGCTTGGGACAGCAGCAGTAACGTGACTTTGGAAAATCACCATAAATTGTGGGAGAATAATTAGAAGCTGAATAAATTATGTAATTAAAGCTTATTGAGTCTAGTTTCTAATGAAATAAACAAGAACATATTTTGAATTCTGTACAATGAGAAATTTGATTCGTAATGAAGGGTGGTCAGATTAGTCAAACAGTGAAACATGGGAAACTTTGAGAAAAATCTGGTATTGATTGGCCAAACCAAAAATTCTGAAAATTTTATGGATAGAAGATATATGAGTCTCTTTTCAGGAAAAATTAACGGAACTTGATTTGGAGTTTCGTAGCTCCAGTTATAAATGATTTAGTGACTGTTGCTCAGGAAGACAGCTTGTAGTGAAATTATGACTATGTGGTAAACATTGACAAAAATTTGTTAATGAGTTGCTTATTGTTTTCTTATAAGCTTACTATGATCTGTAGGTGTGGTTGGCCGAATATTGTAAGGGGTTAATCGTAGTTCGATTTGAATAGTTAGATTAACGTGTTAGTAATCCAATTGTAGGCGGTTCGTGTGTGGATCTCGTCGAAGATATCGTCACAAACAGTGTGTAACTAACACCCTCTTTCTTAGTCGGATCGGCAAAAGTCGAAAAGCCGAAATGCCGAAAACCGATATTTTGTAGATTTGCGAGTGTGCGAATGCTCGTGAGGTAAATCGATTAATGTTTTTGGTAAGCTGCAAAATTTGGACTGCAAAGTGCATGATTTACGTGCCCTCGATATTTTTGGGCTTAATGGGCCAAAATTGGAGTGATGGGCCAGCAGCCCAATTCGTAAGAACCCTCGACGTGATTCTATTAGTACGTGAAAAGTAGGAATATGCATGAAAAACCCTAAAATAGACAAATTACTGAAATACCTTTAAAAGTGCAAAATTTACGTTTACCCTAGTAGATAAATTACCAAATACCCCTAGGGTTAAATTGACCTAAATGCATGTTTGATTTGTTGTTATTTATTGCATGCCATGTTGTTATTATCGATGCATGGGATGGGATATTGACGGAGGAATCTTGAAAGTGGCTTGTCCACGTCTTTGGAGGCTTTGGCTCAATTTATTGTTGGCTGAGTGCAAAGTGCAAGCTGTGGAGTGTTGGGTTGGGTGGGTTGAGCTATTCCCACATGGAGTGTATGGTGAATACGGGTGGAGTGTAGTGGTTGGTGGGTTGAGTAGTCTCCTAAATGGGCTTGCATATGTTATTGATGTTGCATGTATTTTGAAATGGGCCTATGGGCCATCTTATTATCTGAATAAGGGCTAAGGCCCGTTTATTATGTCTGAAAAGGGCTCGGCCCGATACCACTGTATTACTGAATGGGCTTAGGCCCAATAGGCTTGAGTGACTTGGGCTTTGAATGGGTTTTCCTTACACTGAGTTTCCCAAACTCACCCTTTTATTTTCATCCACGTAGGAAATCCCCAACCATAGTGGGCTTGGAGTCGTGAGGGAATTGAGTGGCCACCGCTCGAAAGTTTGATTTTCTTCGGTGAACTGGATATCCTTTTATTTACGTTTGAGGTTTTGGGTTTTAAATGTAATAAGGCCGCTTAATTATTTTTGATGGTTTTAATATGTATTACTAAGATAGGTTTTACTTATTTTAACTGTTGAAATTGGATAGCTTTAGGCGTGTTTTCAAAAACAACAATTGATTTCAAAATAACACGACAACAAGCAAAGCTTCCATAATGAAAGTATTTTCCAAAATTAATCACTTTTCCTAAAATGACATAATCAAATCGGTTTCTAGAAATATCCATGACGTTAAGGTGTGGCAATGGCGGTATGCATGTCTAGGATTGGATCCAAGAGAGCTTGGTACTTAAGCGATCGATGGACTCACCACCTCTTTTTAGGTTTCCTACGGTGCATGACTTCCATTCACTTTAACCTTTAATGAATTAATCTTTTGAACATCAAGTACGATTTTCGGACTTAGAATGAAATTTTTTTTACGTTTTTGATGTGGCATGCCGGATCCAGCCATAACTTCTGGGCCGGGTTTGGGGTGCTACACTTGGTCTTCAGTTTGGACGATTTTTTTTGTAATCCAGCAAAGCTATCTGACCTGTCCAAAATAAATAGATAAATTAAAGGACCAAAGAACAAAATTTATCCAATTTAAACAATTAATTAAAACCCAAATTATTAATGAAATATTTTAAAATGAATTATTAAATATAATTTTATATTTTATTATTTAATTTAATCATGCATGTCCCATTTTATGTCTTAAAAATATAGTATGTTCAAATAAATCTAAAATAAGCCATTTTATGCATGAAAACTATATAATATAGCATAAAATCACATTTTAATAATTTTCATGTCCTAATTTTATATTTTCACATATTTCATTAATTTATTAAACAATTTTAACAACTAATTTAAATAAAAAAGGTGATAAATTACATAGGAAAAATCCTATATATTTTTCTATTTATAGTCCCTAAGCCCAAAACATGCAATTTATCCATTTTCATTCAAACCCAAGCTTAGCTGAATATTCAAGGGTTTCACTACAGAACATATTTGAAATTATTTTATATCAAGCCCTTATAATTTTGTTACTTTAACAATTTATCCCTTAAACATTAAAATATCAAAAACTACTTTACAAAATAGTCCTATCCAACAACCAAGCTTAATAATGAAGATAATACGAGCTAAAAAACATAAAAATCACTAAAAACGGGTGAGATTTCACCTACTTATTATGAACCCAAAGCTTGGTCGAATATCTTCTCAACTCTTCTAGGGTTTTTGGTTCTTATTGCTTAATGAAGAAGATGAATATCTTTTTATTTGTTTTTTTTTCTATAATTTATTTACATATTTACTATTTTACCCTTTAATAATTAACCAAATTTTTAAACAATCAATATCGTCCAATTACACTTCAAATGGTATATTTACCATTTGAATCCCTTTCACCATTCTTCCATTACCTTTTGACACATTTAACTAAAAGAAATTGACTTTTACAACTTTTACGATTTAATCCTTTTTACTTAATTAACTATCTAAACGATAAAATTCCTTAACCAAAATTTAATACAACACTAATGTCCTCATAAAATTTAATAATTAATATTTACAGACTGACACATTGGAGTTTTGGTCCTGAAATCACTATTTTCGACACCACTTAAAAACAAATTTTACAAATTGCTATTCTTTCAAACCTAAGTTTTAGATATGATATTTAAAAGTTTTTCAAGATATTAATATTTATTTATTCATTTAATAGAGAGTCGATTATATAAGTATTGTAAAATTGAATATTTAATTAGTTTTAAAAATTTAATTTCTTATTTATTTATTAAATAGAGTTCCACTATAGATTAAATTGTTGGTGCCAAATTTTATGTTATTTTTTGCAAGTTTATATTTCTTTCAAACTTTATTATGTAAGTGCCTACATATAGGAGACTTGACTAGTCATATTGGACATAATTGAATAAAATTGAAGGTTTTTTTTTTTTTTTTACTTTGAATAAAGGAAATTTTTCTTAAAAGAGTTGAGTGATACTTCCCTTGTTTATTTTTAGAGTTTGTCACTGTTAAGTCTTCTAAAGAATTGCAAGTCTTCAAACTTCAAACTTAATTATGGATGTTTTAAAATTTATTCTAAGAGTTTGGTAAGGGTTACGAGGCATTACCGAACAAATCACAGCTTCTGAACATTCACATGTTCACACAGATCGTATTAATATATATATAAAGCAAATGGCTGATCAAATTTCAAACATACATTGTTAATAATAATGCATATACAAACCATATCTCAAAGTCATACAGCATATATATATACTTCCAATTATAATCACATCACCTTAATGGTATTTGATTACCTAATGAAAATCAAACATTCTTCTTCATAACTGTATTCATGCGCATATTGAACCAAATGAATCATATCATATGGCTTTTTGTATATTAACATATGTGATAATATCAACTACACAAAATGGTCAAGTTTAACTTTTAAATATACTAGTCATATATGCGTATAACTTATCAAATATAACCCAATTCGAATGCCAAGTAATATGCCTATAATGCATTTACACAACCAATCAATTCATTATATAACCAGCCATGCAAATTAACTTCCATATAACAATTAAAAAATATACACATTCTTGCCATTCTAAACCGAACCTAGATAGCCAAATACCATGGCTGAACGTACAACCATTTATATAAATAACACAAAGTGATTCAAATTTATTTTTACCATTACAAATCATTAAAATAATGACCAATGCATAAGGCATCACTAGTATATATATACATACCAAATACCTATATTGCATATTTATTGTAACACCCTAAAAATTTCTACAGTAAGATCTTATCCTTAATACAGTAAAATAAGGAAATAAAGTGACAAGAAGAGGAAAATTGAGTTATGTCATTGGGAAGTATATTATGACATATTGATTTAAGAAAGGACTAAATTGTAAAAAAGTTTTGTGGCCCAAGAGTAAATACTCAAAATTTGAAGGGTGGAATGATCTAGAAACCAAGGAAAATTGATGAATAATGACCAAATTGAATAGGTGAAGAATTATGAGGGACTAAATTGCAATTTTACCAAATTAAGTAATGACTCAAGAATGAAATTTTAAAAGATCACAAAGGGCAAAATGGTCAATTGAAAGAGAGAGAAATCTAGAAAGTAATGATGATGTTGGTGATATTTTATAGTTATTTAATTAGATAATTATTATTTATTTAATATTTTAATAAGATATTTTATTATTTTATTATTTTTAAAAAAACCAATGTGAGAAGAAGAAGAAGAAAAGATGTTTTCATTTCTTTACAATTTGGTCCTTCTACCAAAAATTCACCATTTTCACCCAAAAATCAAAAGAATTTCCATACCTACCAAGAGAGAAAAATGTTAAGGAGACTATGGAAAATTAGAATATCAATTTGGATTCAAGAAATGGAAGTTGAAGGTGAGAGAAAATCAAGATGAAGATTGAAATCAATAGAACAAGGTAAGAATATTATGATTTCAATATAATTTTTGTAACGCCCCAATTTTTGAGAATTCTGTGAATGTTGGCATAGGTTTAATTATGTTAGTGGGCCTCTAGAAGGCCCAAGCTTAAGATAGAACCCGGCAATTTTAGTTAATTTTTGTTCCATAAGAAAAAGGGGGTGAAATTATGAAATAGGACCTATGTGAAAATGTTTGAAAATGCTATTGGCTAAATTGAAGTGGCCAAATAAATAGGAGTGCAAAATAGGAGGGTTTGCATGACAAACCTCCCATTTTACATGAAGTGGCCAGCCATCATGTTGTTGTAGACAATATGAGCACTTGATATCCATAATTTATGGTACAAATTGATACAAATTGATAATGGGTTAGGTAAATGTTCCATGATAATGGATTAGGTAAATATTCCATGATAATGCGTTAGGTAAATGTTTCATGATAATGGTTTAGGTAAATGTTCCATGATGGGAATTTCATGTCTTTTGTATTAAAGAATTAAATGGATGAAATATGAAATTTTATTAAAAGAAAAAGGGGTGAAAATAACAAAGTTTTGTCCATCTTTGTTCATCATAGCCTAAAGTTAGAGAAGAGAAAGGAGAGGAGAAAGCTCTTGAATGTTCGGTCACTTGGGGAAGAAAATTGAAGGTAAGTTCATGGTAGTTTGCTTCTATCTTGATGTTCATGAGTTCTTCTTGATTCTACCTTAACTCTTGAAGCATATTTTGGTTTTAGTTGTGTTGTGAGCATTTAGTCATGAATTAAAATGAAGGAAATGGTTGTTGTTTCATGTTCTTTTGATGAAAAATGGAAGATAGGTGAAGTTGAGCCAAACAAATGAGCATGCATGTACCTTAGATGCTAAGGAGAAAAATCGGCTAACATGTTGTGCTTTAAAATGATGAAATGGAGATTATACTTAAGTAAAATCATAGATATGTGATGATTGATTGGTGATATACATGTTTAAATAACAAGCATGCAAGTTAGGTGTGAAAGAGTGATTTGGTAATAAATCTGCTTGGGACAGCAGCAGTAACGTGACTTTGGAAAATCACCATAAATTTTGGGAGATGAGTTAGAAGCTGATTAAATTATGTAATTAAAGCTTAATGAGTCTAGTTTCAAATGGAATAAACAAGAACATATTTTGAATTCTGTACAATGAGAAATTTGATTCGTAATGAAGAGTGGTCAAATTAGTCAAACAATGAAACATGGGAAACTTTAAGAAAAATCTGGTATTGATTGGCCATACCAAAAATTCTGAAAACTTTATGGATAGAAGATATATGAGTCTATTTTCAGGAAAAATTAACGGCACTTGATTTGGAGTTTCGCAGCTCCAGTTATAAATAATTTAGTGACTGTTGCTCAGGAAGACAGCTTGCAGTGAAATTATGATTATGTGGTAAACATTGACAAAAATTTGTTCATGAGTTGCTTATTGTTTTCTTATAAGCTTACTATGATCTGTAGGTGTGGTTGGCCGAATATTGTAAGGGGTTAATACGTAGTTCGTATTTGAATAGTTAGATTAATGTGTTAGTAATCCAATTGTAGGCAGTTCGTGTGTAGATCTCGTCAACATATCGTCACAAACAGGTGTGTAACTAACACCCTCTTTCTTAGTCTGGATCGGCAAAAGTCGAAAAGCTGAAATGCCAAAAATCGGTATTTTGTAGATTTACGAGTGTGTGAATGCTCGTGAGGTAAATCGATTAATTTTTTTGGTAAGCTGCAAAATTTGGACTGCAAAGTGCATGATTTCTGTGCCCTCGATATTTTTGGGCTTAATGGGCCAAAATTGGAATGATGGGCCAACGGCCCAATTCGTAAGAACCCTCGATGCGTGATTTTGCTAGTATGTGAAAAGTAGGAATATGCATGAAAAACCCTAAAATAGGTAAATTACTGAAATACCTTTAAAAGTGGAAAATTTATAGTTTTACCCCTAGTAGATAAATTACCGAAATACCCCTAGGGTTAAATTGACCTAAATGCATGTTTGATGTTGTTATTTACTACATGCCATGTTGTTATTATCGATGCATGGGATTGGGATATTGACGGAGGAAATCTTGAAAGTGGCTTGTCCATGTCTTGGAGGCTTTGCCTCAATTTATTGATAAGCGAGTAGCAAGGTCGCAATCTGTAGAGTGTTAAATTTGGGTGGGTTGAGCTATTCCCACATGGAGTGTAGGCTGATAATGCGGGTGGAGTGTAACGTCCTGATTTTCAGATTTATTCGCGGTTTTCAGTATTTTGGTAAAGATTTTAAATTTTTGTATTTGGATGTGAAATTAATATTTTGAGTAGGTAAATGGGCTTATAGAAGGCCCATGTGTTGGCCAAAACCCGGTTGAATTTTTTAATTTTGGACTTAGGAGTTAGGGATCCTGGCTAGGTGGCCCTTGTATAGAGTTATGGGCAGATTGCATCACAAAAAGAGCCTTAGTAGAGTGGCAAGGGTGATAACACTAGGCTCCTAAAAAGGTGGTGTGTGGAGCATTGGGGAAGGCATGGGATCGATTCCCTGTGTTGACAAATAGATGCATTTATTTTTAAGTCTAGGAGGGGTAGTGTTGGAGTCCAGGTGGATTCTGCTAAAGGAGAGTTTGAATCAGTCCAAACGCTTGGATTCATGAGTGATAAGAGGAGAGATTTAAGGGATTTGGAGAGAGGCTAAGAGTTGGCTGAATTAGGGGAATTAGAAAGGGGATTTCGGCAGAAGGGTATTAGGTTAGTATTTCGGCACTTAGGGTATTGAGTGGTGCCGCTTTTCTTCGCTTAAACACCTTAGGGTTGTTCTTTTTCTCTTTTCCTCTCTAGCGAAACCACCATTCTCTCTATTCTTCTTTCTTCATTTTTCTTCTTCAAAACCGTTCATCAAACCTCTTTGTTCATCAACAATTGTGCCGAAAACACAAAAGCGAAACCTCGAAAAATACATTAGTTGTGCCGATTTCTTCCAAGCCAAATCCTTCGATATTTTTGTGCCTAATAAACGACAATCATCTTTTCTAAACCCTAGATACACATCGGCAATTCTACATCAAGGTTATAGCCCCACACTTTGTCATCTCCTTCATCATCCAAAAGCGAAAAACCATAGATTTGGGGCTTATAGCGAAACTTCAAAACTCCGGAGTCGAGTTTCACCGTCGTTTGAAAGATAAATCGCATCAGTTGCGTGGAGATCAAAAAGGAGTAAGGGTAAGTGTTCATCATCTCGATCTGGTCCTATTTTACAAAGTTAGGAAAAGCCAAGTCCCTAAAATCTAGGGAGGCTGTCGATTTGGGCATGTGGCTCTAAGGGTTTTTAACTGACGTTTTCTGTTAATGATTAGTGTCTTCTTAAGTGTTGGATTGAAGGCGTGGGTTGTTGGAGCAATCGGATTTGGAGCTAGCTATCGATTTTGGCAAAAAGGTAAGGTTTCAAAGGCTTTTAGGGACATGGTTTGAGCATGGATAAGTAGGTTGTGGGTTTAGTGATTATGTTTTGTAAATAAGAACTGTCCTAATCAATTGTAGGACATCGGAAGAGATCTCAGTAGCAGTCGTCGTGAATCAGGTGTGTACCGAACACCCTTCCTTAGTTTAATTCGGCAAAAGTCGAAATGCTGAAATTCTAGCATTTTATGGGCTTGTGAGTATGCGAATGCTCTCAAGACATAGAGTAATTGTAGGTCTAGCACCGCAAGGTGGTAAGTAAGTTCGTGTGACATCTTAACGTACTTCGGAAAAAGAGGGTCTCGATGGGCCAAAACTGGACCCAATGGGTTTACGGACCAATATGGGTAAGAGATGGGCAAATTAGCCTGTTAGTTAGATGGTGGAACCAAATGGCATAAAACTGTTGAAAATTACTGAAGTAGCTTGTGTAGTTGCTAAGTTACGAAAATTACCCCTAAAGAGCAAAATTACCGATATACCCCTAGGGTTTAAATTGGCTAATCTGCATGATTGATTAATATTGTATTTTACATGATATGCTTTTATTAATATCATTGCATGGGATTGGGGTATTGATGGAGGAAGTATTGAAAGTGGTTCATCCACGTCTGGGAGGCTTTGCCTCAACTTATCGATATTTGAGCGTTCTTCGCAAGCTGTGGAGTGTAGAAATTTGGGTGGGTTGAGATATTCCCACATGGAGTGCGAGGTGATGGAGGCGATGTAGCGGTTGGTGGGTTGAGTAGTCTCCCGGATGGGTTTGCATGCATTACTACTATTGTTACCTATGTTCTTGAACGGGCCTATGGGCCACATTTGTTATGTTAAAAGAGGCTAAGGCCTTGCTCTGTATTCGAAAAGGGCTTCGGTCCACTGTGTACTGTTATCTAATAGGGCTTAGGCCCAATGGGCTCGAGCTGACTTGGGCTTTGGATGGGTTTCGGTATACACTGAGTTTTCCCAAACTCACCCTTTTTTTTTCTTCCATCCTTGCAGGTGAGCCCTAGTTGGTGGACTTGGAGCTGGGCGGGATTCGGAGTGGCCACACGTTTTCTGCAAATTCGTTTTCTTCTGGTGAACTAGATTTTCCCATATTTTCGTTTATGGTTTTGGGTTTTTAAATGAAACAAGGCCGCTTAATTATTTTTTTATGGTTTGGTTTGTTTCTTTATTATTTAATTCTATTATGATAAAACTGAACTATGATAACTAACGAAATGGATTAGCTCTAGGACACGTTTTCAAAAACATTAAGTGATTTCAAAATAACACGAATACAAGTAAGACTTCCGCTAAGCAATCGTTTTCAACCTTAATCATTTTCTTAAGATGGACATAACCAAACGGTTTTCTCAAAAATTATACAAGATGTTAGAGTGTGGCAATGGAGTTGTGCATGTCTAGGATTGGATCCGAAGGGAGCTTGGTACTTAAGCAGTCCGACGGACTCACCTCTTCTTTTTCCTGGTTTCCTACCTGGTGCACAGCTTCCATTCACTTTAACCTACTTTTAAAAGTGTCTTTTACAACACCAACTAAGTTTTTTCCAAACTAAGTAATACGGAATGTTTTGAACGCATCAATATGGCGCACCAGATCCGGTCATAACGTCTAGGCCGGGTTTGGGGTGTTACATGGAGTGTAGTGGTTGGTGGGTTGAGTAGTCTCCCCAAATGGACTTGCATATGTTATTGATGTTGCATGTATTTTGAAATGGGCCTATGGGCCATCTTTATTATCTGAATAAGGGCTAAGGCCCGTTTATTATAATCTGAAAAGGGCTTTGGTCCGATCCTTTATTACTGAATGGGCTTAGGCCCAATAAGCTTGAGTGACTTGGGCTTTGAATGGGTTTTCCTTACACACTGAGTTTCCCCAAACTCACCCTTTTATTTTCATCCACGCAGAAATCCCCAACCATAGTGGGCTTGGAGTCGTGAGGAATTTGAATGGCCACCCGCTCGAAAGTTTGATTTTCTTCGGTGAACTGGACATCCTTTTAATTACGTTTGAGGTTTTGGGCTTTTAAATGTAATAAGGCCGCTTATTTATTTTGATGGTTTTATATGTTTTATTAAGATAGGTAATATTTATATTTAACTGTTGAAATTGGATAGCTTTAGGCGCGTTTTCAAAAACAGTAATTGATTTCAAAATAACACGAAAACAAGCAAAGCTTCTGCAATGAAGATATTTTCCAAAATTAATCACTTTTCCTAAAGAGGACTTAATCAAATTGGTTTCCTAGAAATATACATGACGTTAAGGTATGGCAATGGCGGTTTGCATGTCTAGGATTGGATCCGAAGGGAGTTTGGTACTTAAGCAGTCCGATGGACTCACCTCCTCTTTTCCAGTTTCCTATGTGGTGCACAGCTTCCATTCACTTTAACCTATAATGAAATCATCTTTTAAAACACCCAGTAAGTTTTCTTTCTGGATCGAAAATGTTTTGAATGCTTCGATGTGGCATGTCGGATCCGGCCATAACGTCTGGGCCGGGTTTGGGGTGCTACAATTTTAAGTTTGATATTATTGAAAAAGCATGAGATTGATGTTAGTTTAGAGTTTCCTTACATATGGTCCTATGTTCTTGATATGTTAGTGAAGAGAAAATAAGAGAAAGTAGTGAGAAATAGTGTAGAGAAAGAAAATAAGGGTGTTATAAACATGATAATTAATATCTTGCACTAAAATGTTTTGGTCAGCATCAGTTGGCTAACTTTGAAAACTCACCATAAATTGTAGAAATAGAATTAGAGGATGAAAAAAATATGGAATTAAATCTTATTGAGTATAATTTCTTATAGAAGAAGCAATGGAATCGTAAATTGTGAGATATAATAAATTTAGTGAGACAAGGTCAGAATGATTTCTGGTTCCCCTGTTCTGACTTTTAAAAATCATAAAAAATTGGATAAAAATAATTAGGTTCTTAAAGTTATATGTTTAAAATCCTTAATGAGTCTATTTTCAATAGAAACAAATGATAACATTATCCAAATTCTGTACAATGAGATAATTAATTTTTAGTAAAGAAGGGTCGAAACTATTAGACAGAGAAGAAGGGTGAATTTAATGAATAAACTGTACTTATTAGATAAACAAAAATTCTAAAAATTTTATAGTAAGAATATATGTAAGTCTAGTTTCATAGAAAATTATCGGATCTTAATTTTGAGTTCTGCATATCAAGATATAAATAATTTAGTGACTATGATGCAAATGGACAGTTTTGAATATACATATAAGTAAATAGTGAAATTATTGATAATATTACCTATAGCATGTTATATAAATATAGAATGTGGAATGGGGAGGAGGAGGAAAATATGTATGAATATTTAGCTAGCATAGCTAATTTGCATGTTTTAGGCTTAGGGACTAAATTGAATAAAAGTAAAACTTTATAGGCAATTTTGTAAAAATATTAGAAATGACCAATTTGCATGAAATAAATTATTTTATTATTTAAAATTACAAAATTGAATGGAATTATTAACTTAGTTCAAGATCGGGAAAAATATGTTTTAAGGATTAAATTGAAAAGTGTTGAAATTATAGAAAATTCTGATATTTTATAGAATTCATGAGTTGTTATCAATTTGTATGAGAATAACGGCTGGAAATAAGGATTGAATTGCAAAAATTTTAATTTTTTTGAGCCTAACGATGAAATCGTCATTAATTAAAAGTTTAGGGGAAAAAAATGGTAATTTTGTTTAGAGAAATAAATGAAAACGACGATCAAATTTATTTATAATGATTCAGATGACTCGAATACGAGACTTGAACATGGAAAAGAAAAGATATCGGATTAATGAAATTATAAATATGAACAAGCAACGAGGTAAGTTAGTGTAACTTGAATTGTATTTTTAAATCCATGAAATATCGATATAATAAATTATCTGATTTATGTTTATGAAGAAATGACAAGAGAGTGATATTTATCATGACATGTAAATATGTGATTATCTTTGATACATTGATACAAGGAAATTAAGTATATTAAGACGAGTAATAAATTTAAGTAAAAAATGTCGAGAAAAATAAGTACGTTTAAGGGACAATAAGTTTGATTTTAATTAGTTCCAAATATGAACGTTAGATGAAATAAAACATCTAATAAATAAATTGGTAACTCCGGTAATGCTCCGTAACTCTATACCGGTGACAGATTCGGGTTAGGGGCCTTACATTTAGTGGTATCAGAGCTAAGGTTTAGTCGGTTCTCGGACCAAATGTAGCACATGTGAAATGTGAAGCCTAGAAATACATTACATAATCTGTGATAGTGTGATATCTTCTGATCTGATGAGATTTGTTTTACTTAAAGATAGAGATGTTTCCCAACCGAGCTAATTCCGATAATGTTGGAAGCGATACTCAAGTAGATGAGTAAAAGATGATTATGATAAGTCCGAACTCATAAAGGTATGAATAAATGTTATATTTAAATTTATGTATATAGTAAGTAAAAATTTTAAGGGAAGCATCAATATTGAATTGAATGAAATTGGGATAAATATTTGATAGTATGTTGTTGGAAAGTGAAATTTGAAATGAATTTTTTATTATTTAAATTAATAAATTGAATGAAATTATCAATTTAGATAAATATCGGTGGAAAATAGAGAAAAATAGAAAATTTTAAAATGCCCCTGAATTTTGGTATTTCTGCAATTTAGTCAGGTAAGTTTATATGATTGAACTTTCATAATTATTTGCTAAATTATGAATGATATAATGTATTATTTCATATGTTTGCTATTAAATTATGAATATTGTTAAATTATGGAAGTCGGATCAATAGTTCAAATGGAGTAGAACGCTGAATTGAGTATGACCATTTAGTGATCAGTGATGAACTGATGGATAAGACCATGGCTGGGTCATGGCAATATATGTGTAAGACCATAGCTAGGCTATGGCATCCTGATGATAAGACCATATCTGAGATATGGCACCACGAGTGTAAGACCATGGCTAGGCCATGACAATACACGTGTAAGACCATAGTTGGACTATGGCATCATACTAGAAATGAGTAAGACCATAGCTGAAAGACGCTATGGCATCACGATTCAGATGAGTAAGACCATAGCTGAAAGATGCTATGGCATCGCGATTCAAATGTGTAAGACCATGGTTGAAAGATACCATGGCAACATGTTATGAAATGTGTAAGACCATGGTTGAAAGATACCATGGCAATGTGACATGAAATGAATAAGAACATGGTTGAAAGATACCATGGCAACATGACGGGGAAATGAATAAGACCATGGTTGAAAGATACCATGGCAACCTGATAGAAAATGAGTAAGACCATAGTTGAAAGACACTATGGCATCATGTTAAATATAAATAAGATCGTGGATGAGGGACGCCAAGACATCTATTGAACAACTAATATTCAGGCAATATGTACCAGATGACAAATGGTTATATGAATTGGTTATACAAAATGGTTGTGAAATGTTTACAGGAATTGATCATATGGAAATTTATGTACAAAATAGTTGCATGAAATAATTATGAAGATAGATAAATGAAATAAGTATAAGTCCAAGGAATATAATTTATGTTAAGTTTGATATGAACTATTACCGGAATAAATATACATAAAATATATGGAAATGATGGTGCATGAAATATTGATATAATGAAATGAATGATATATACTTATGAAGTAACGGTAAGTATTTAATTGAAATTTTTGTTAAATGATATGTAAATCCTAGTAATGCCTCGTACCATATTCTGGCAACGGATACGGATAGGAGGACTATGTGATTCTGGTATGTTTGATAGGATTACATGATTATTCTGGTGTGTTTTGGTTGGATATTTCTGGTGTGTTTGGGCTGGAATCCGTGTATCTGTCAAAGTCCGGGTTTGTTAATAGGGTGAAAAACTGAAACGAGAAAATTAAATAAATTTGATTGATCGTACTGAATATATATATATAAAAGAAAGAAATTATGAATTGAAATGTGAATTGAAATTGAGATATTGAAATAAGAAGTGAAAATAAAATGAATTGGAAATAATGAAATAGTGTATGAGTTAATTGAATATAAACTTATGAATTAATTATAATTATTTTTATTGAAAATGTTGGTTTAAATAAGTATTGAAAGATTTGTCATAAGGTTTTGGATATGAAATAAAATAAGTTATTGAATTGGGATATAGAAATGAAATATATGAAATAATGATTTTATAAAATGCTTATTGATAAAATGCATGAAATGAATATTGATATAGTAAGAAGGCATATAAATTAAAATGAAGAAAAGCTATTTAAGATACATACTATTAAGAAAATTTAAAGTTTTAAATACAAGAAAGATTTATTGAAAATAAAATAGTGATAAGATTAGGTCTGAAATTTTGAAGAGTTGTATTTAAGATTACGAGCTTCCATCTCATCACATCTCTAGGTAATAAGAGGGTATGTTTAAAATTTTGAATAGAATGACATGTACTTAAGAAAAATTAAGTATGTTTCAAGTAGTAGTAAGGACTAAATTATAAATTATTTAAAATTTTCCGTTTATGTTCTAGTATATTAGTGATTGACCAAGAATTACTTTGGCACCAAATGTAATATTCCTATATCAATTTCCTTGAGACAAACATGGCATAAGGGTGTTACATGGTATATGAGATTGAAAGCTTGAACCAAAGGTTCATGATTTGATTAAAGATAATATAGATAATATAGATAATATAGGATGCCATTTGATAAAAGATAATTGTTGAGATATGAAATTAAAGCATAAATTAACACATATGACTTATATTGTTACATGTTTGATATCTATTATTTATTATAGTTTTTATAATTTGAATTGTGGTAATACCATTGATTATAGACATAATCAACGACGGTTGTATTAATATAATTCAAATTATTTATTATTATTAAATGTTAAATTTAAATTATGTATATGGTAAGAGAAGTATGAGGTAGCGCTATTGTTGAATTGAATGGAAATTAAATTGAGTTGTGAATGAATTGAAAGTGAAATTGGAATTAGAAAGTGATATATGAAGTACATGATAAATATTATTAGTGAATTTTGAAATATATTACATGTATTAAAGAAAGAGAAGATATAAACATACGAGTTATTGGCACAATGATTAAATTGTAAAGTTTGTAAAATCATTATGCTAAAAGTGTAAAAGTGATATGCGTGCATAATGTAATTTGCCCAAGTAGATGAGATTAGATCTACTAAGATATTATAAGAGACTCTAGCACATTATCTGATAATAGCACGTTGGTACTCACCAAGTGCTATCTGATTAATAGTGCATAATAATACACTTCTATATTTGTTCCGTATATCCTAAAGTGTTCTGTTTAGTCTATTGGGCCTCTTATAAAAAGGTAAACAATTTTTGTTTAAGGTATGTTCGCTATATTGGATTAAAAATAAATTGTGACATGAAAGGATAGAGGATGAATATAAATGATAAACTAGATAAATATGTGCAGAAAGAAGCTATGGAATTATGGAAATAATGAAGTTCATGATCAAAAGAAAACAAGGAAATTTCGAGGATGAAATTTCTTTTAAGGGGGAGAGAAATGTAACACCCTGAACATTTCTACAGTAAGATATTACCCTTAATACAGTAAAATAAGGAAATAAAATGACAAGAAGAAGGAAATTGAGTTATGTCATTGGGAAGTATATTATGACATATTGATTCAAGAAAGGACTAAATTGTAAAAGTGAGAAAATTTTTATGGCCCAAGAGCAAATACTCAAAATTTGAGAGATTAAAGTGTAAATATGAAAAAGTTAAAGGACTAATAGTGCAAATATTTTAAGGGTGGAATGATCTAGAAACCAAGGAAAATTGATGAATAAGGACCAAATTGAAAAGGTGAAGAATTATGAGGGACTAACTTACAATTTTATCAAATTAAGTGATGACTCAAGAATGGAATTTTAAAAGATCGCAAAGGGCAAAATGGTCAATTGGAAGAGAGAGAAATCTAGAAAGTAATGATGATGTTGGTGATATTTTATAGTTATGTAATTAGATAATTATTATTTATTTAATATTTTAAGAACATATTTTATTATTTTATTATTTAAAAAAACCAACGTGAGAAGAAGAAGAAGAAAAGATATTTTCATTTCTTTATAATTTGGTCTTTCTACCAAAAATTTACCATTTTCACCCAAAAATCAAAAGAATTTCCATAGTTACCAAGAGAGAAAAATGTTAAGGAGACTATGGGAAATTAGAATATCAAGTTGGATTTAAGAAATGGAAGCTGAAGGAGAGAGAAAATCAAGATGAAGATTGAAATCAATAGAACAAGGTAAGAATATTATGATTTTAATATATTTTTAAGTTTGATATTATTGAAAAAGCATGGGATTGATGTTAATGTAGAGTTTTCTTACATATGGTCCTATGTTCTTGATATGTTAGTGAAGAGAAAATAAGAGAAAGTGATGAGAAATAGTGTAGAGAAAGAAAATAAGGGTGTTATAAACATGGTAATTAATATCTTACACTAAAACAGTTTTGGACAATAGCAGTAGGCTAATTTTGAAAAATCACCATAAATTGTGGAAACCTAATTAGAGGATAAAAAAATATGGAACTAAATCTTATTGAGTCTAGTTTCTTATAGAAGAAGCAATGGAATCGTAAATTGTGAGATATAATAAATTTAGTGAGACAAGGTCATAATGATTTCTGGTTCCCCTGTTCTGAATTTGAAAAATCACAAAAAATTGGATAAAGATAATTATGTTCTTAAATTTATATTTTTAAAATCCTTAATGAGTCTATTTTCAATAGAAACAAACGAGAACATCATCCGAATCCTGTACAATGAGATAATTAATTTTTAGTAAAGAAGAGTTGGAACTGTCAGACAACAGAAGTAGGGTGACTTTAAAGAATAAAATGTACTTATTGGATAAACAAAAAATTCTGAAAATTTTATGGTAAGAAGATATGTAAGTCTAGTTTCACAAAAAATTAGCAGACATTAATTTTGAGTTCTGTAGCTCAAAATATAAATAATTTAGTGACTATGATGCAAATGGACAGTTTTAAATATACATATAAGTAAATAGTGATATTATTGATAATGTTACCTATAGCATGTTATATAAATATAGGATGTGGAATGGGGAGGAGGAGGAGGAAAATATGTACGAATATTCATCTAGCATAGCTAATTTGCATGTTTTAGGCTTAGGGACTAAATTGAATAAAAGTAAAACTTTATGGGCAATTTTGTAAAAATGTTAGAAATGACCAAGTTGCATGAAATGGATTATTTTATTATTTAAAATTGCAAAATTGAATGGAATTATTAACTTAGTTCAAGATCGGGGAAAAAACATGTTTTAAGGATTAAATTGAAAAGTGTTGAAATTATAGAAAATTCTGATATTTTATAGAATTCATGGGTTGTTATAAATTTGTATGAGAATAACGGTTGGAAATAAGGATTAAATTGCAAAAATTTTAATTTTTTTGAGCCTAACGATGAAATCGTCATTAATTAAAAGTTTAGGGGCTAAATGGTAATTTTGTTTAGAGCATTAATTGAATGTATTAGAACATGAAATAAATGAAAACGACGATCAAATTTATTTATAAAGATCCGGATGACTCGAATACGAGACTTGAACATGGAAAAGAAAAGATATCAGATTAATGAAATTATAAATATGAACAAGCAACGAGGTAAGTTAGTGTAACTTGAATTGTATTTTTAAATGCATGAAATATCGATATAATAAATTATCTGATTTATGTTTATGAAGAAATTTCAAAAGAGTGATATTTATCATGACCTGTAAATATGTGATTATCTTTGATATGTTGATACAAGGAAATTAAGTATATTAAGACGAGTAAGAAATTCAAGTAAAACATGTCGAGAAAAATAAGTATGTTTAAGGGACAATACGTTTGATTTTAATTGGTTCCAAATATAAACGTTAGATGAAATAAAATATCAAATAAATAAATCGGTAACTCTGGTAATGCTCCGTAACTCTATTCCGGTGATAGATTTGGGTTAGCGGCATTACATTTATCATTATGAACCTAAAACCCTAGTCGAATATTCATATACATATATTATCCACCATTTCCAAACCAATTCATCAATGCAATCATACCATTACAAACCAACTCAAAATAACCATATCTAATAATCCAATACCTATAACATTGCATAGTTCTCACATAGCAAATACAACTAAATTCATTATTAATATATATATAACTAAACACTTAACGACATGATTTAATCAAGCTAAATCTCAAAACCATTCCATCACACAAATTATACCATAAATCATATTTACAAATTAAGTTAATACCTGACCAAATATCACCATCATTAACATCATTAATAAACTACAACCAAAACACATCCATCATCCATATACCAATCTTACCAAAATGTACTAATCATAAGCCATATCGCTTTTATTTTAACTAAGTTTAGCCGATTATACTTTTACATTGAACAACCTACCATTTAACTCACAAATAACCAAATTAATTACATGAACATATAACGTAAAATTACCTAATCAACTTATATGGCATTTGCGATAATTCATCAAGCACATATATTAAATTTACCAAATGAACCATCATGAGCTTCATGAAACATTACTTTAAACCTCAAACATTTTCCAACCAGATCACACGCATATAACATACATATTACTCATCTAATATATCAAACCATAATTTCAAATCATACCAAACACTTCACACACACATATATATATATATATATATGTCATAACCAAAATCACCTAAGCTTAGACATCATTTCTAGCCATTTTCACATGGCTTTAGTGATTGATAGTGTGACAGATTTCTCTAACAATCCCCGAGCTCGTAACTAGCTTCCAAAATCTATAAAAGCAAAGAACATACACACACAGAGTAAGCTTGAATAGCTTAGTAAGTCATAAGCAAATAAATCATTTCAATGACATTCATTATTCAATTTAATTAAACCTAATCATAGTAACCATAACCACAAATACAATTATCAAGCTTGCAACTTCAAATATCCATACATATACTTCAACATTATTTTTCCACTTGGCTGAATACACATATAATTCTAAGCATATTTAACTCTCACTTTCAAAATACACATTTCATATAAGTATAATCTTACCTTACTATTCAATCATTTAACTTAGTACATACCTGACTTTTTAGCTCGATTTCAAATTCGATCTTAACTCGATATTACTCGTTGAACCATTCGGAAATAATAAGGATACTCAAATAGTCGAAAAGCTCGTGCAACGCCAACGTCCTAGACGTGGTCTTACATAACGATGCCACTGTCCCAGACAGGGTCTTACACGCAAATCACAAATCGATGCCAACATTCCAGATGTGGTCTTACATGAAATCACATATCAAAATCCTATGTCATGACATATGTATCCTAACTATTCCTAAGGTTCGTAAGGGACTTCCAGACGTCGTAACTCGATCGATTCAGGCTTATAAATACTTCTCCATACTTAAAAAAATTCGGCTTGAACATATATATACAAGAAATAGTTCAATTCAACACAAATATAATATATACAATTGAATTTAACGACATATATTTACTTTTGAACTTACCTCGTACGAAGACAAACAGACCGGGTCGACTATTCAACAACTTTAGATTTCCCCTGATCCAAATATGATTTTCTCTTTTCTTGATCTAAATTAATATACATTAAACTTATCTAATCAAATATTCAATCAAATTCATCCAAAAACACATAAATGGGAAAATTACACTTTTGCCCCTTACATTTCACATTTTTCACAATTTAGTCCCTATTTCAGAAAACACAAAATATTCAAAATTTGAATACACCCATGTTAGGCCGAATTTACCCCTAGTCCATATAAGCCCATATGTTTCATTTATTTCACATTTTGACCCCTCAATTTACAAAATTCACAATTTAGTCTTAAATAGACATTTTTATCAAAAATCACTTAATTAAACTTGACAATCTAACAACATATATTTATTTTTCGTCATTAAACACAAAAAAAATCAAGTTATCAACAATGGAAATTCATGAATACATCATCAAGTTCAAAATTTCAAGGATGGGCTAGCTAGTACTCAAAGCAACGATCTCAAAAACGTAAAAATTATCTAAAACCGAACAAATTACATACCTAATTTGAAGAACACAAGGGCCAAACCTTTAAAACTCTTTTCTTTCTCTTTTTCTTTGTTATAATTGGCCAAAATATGAACAATTGCATGGCTTTATTAATTTTTGTTTTATTATAACATTATTAATTAGCATTTTTACCATATTAACCTTTTAAAATTAATAACCAAACTATATATTTCATGTCTAATACCGTCCATGCATGATTTCAAGGGTGAAATTTCACCTTAAGGACTCCACATTATAAAAACAATAGCAATGTAGCACTTTAACAAATATCTAGCCACTTTTACATTTTACGCGATTAAGTCCTTTTAATTAAATCGAGCACACAAACGATAAAATTTTCGCACGAAAATTTCACACATATAAATTAACATGCTATAGACACCAAAAATAAAACTAAAATATTTTTTTACAGGATTTTGTGGACCTAAAACCACTATTTCGATTAGGGTCTAAACCGGGCTGTTACATCTCTCTCCCCTTAGCGATTTTCATCCCCGAAAATCTTACCGGTGAATAAGTTCGGGTACCGATCTTTCATAGCACCCTCGGGCTCTCACATAGCTTCTTCAACCCCATGTCGATGCCATAAGACTTCCACTAAATAAATTTTCTTATTTCTTAATTCTTTAACCTCACGATCTAAAATCTGGATCGGTTCTTTTTCATAAATCATATCGGATCGTATCTTAATCTCAGACGGGGAAATCACATGTGATGGGTCAAATTGATACCGTCAAAGCATCGATACGTGAAACATGTTATGGATCTTTTCTAACTTAGGTTGCAACAACAGTCTGTAAGCAACCGGCCTAATACGCTCAATAATCTCATACGGCCCAATAAATCTTGGACTCAATTTGCCTTTACGACCGAATCGAAGTATTTTCTTCCATGGTGAGACTTTCAAAAACACTTTGTCCCCGATCTGAAACTCAATATCTTTTTGTTTCAAGCCTGCATATGATATTTGACGATCTGACGCTACTTTTAGACTATCACGAATCACTTTTACTTTTTGTTCAGTTTCTTTGATCAAATCGACCCCATTTATCTTATTCTCACTGAGCTCAGTCCAATATAAACGTGTTCAAAATTTTCGACCGTACAAAGCCTCATAAGGAGCCATTTTGATACTCGATTGGAAGCTATTTTTATACGCAAATTATATCAGTGGTAAGTATCGTTCCCATGTACTTTTAAACTCAAAAATACAACATTTCAACATATCCTCGAGTATTTGAATAATCCACTCAGATTGACCATCCGTCTATGGGTGAAAAACAGTGCTAAAATGTAATTTCGTACCTAATGCATCTTGCAATTTCTTCCAAAACCACAATGTGAACCTCGGATCTCTATCTGAAACAATAGAAATAGGTACTCTGTGCAATCTCACAATCTGAGAAATGTACAACTCAGCCAGTTTATCAAGCGAGTAATCTGTGCGAATTAGAATGAAATGAGCCAATTTAGTCAATCTATCTACAACAACCCAGATGGCATCTTTCTTGCTCGATGCTAAAGGAAAACCTGATATAAAATCCATCGTGACTCTGTCCCATTTCCACTCGGGTATCATAATCAGTTGAAGTAACCCAGATGGTACCTGATGCTCGGCTTTGACTTGTTAACAAATTAAGCATTTCGGAACAAAGTCAGAGATATCTTGTTTCATACCATGCCACCAATAAAGTTGTTTCAAATCATTATACATTTTTGTATTACCCGGATGAACCGATAATTGACTACTATGAGCTTTATTTAAAATCATCTGAATCAACTCTGAATTTCTCGGAACACATATTCGGCCTCTGAATCTCAAACAACCCTCAGTATCAACTCAAAATTCTGAATCAATATTCGAATCACATTGGGCCTGTTTTGCTAACAATTCATTATCGACTTTTTGAGCTTCGCAAATCTGCTGCATAAATAACGGTCTTGCTTTCAACTCAGCTACAATCGAGCCATCATCAGATAGAGCCATATGCACATTCATTGCATGTAGAGCAAATAGAGATTTTCGACTTAGAGCATCAGTAACTACATTGGCTTTTCCTGGATGGTAGTCAATTACAAGCTCGTAATCTTTTAACAAATCTAACCATCTTCGCTGTCGTCATTTCAGAACTTTCTGAGTCATCAAGTATTTTAAGCTGTTGTCATCAGAAGAAATGAGACATTTCTCACCGAATAGATAGTGGCGCCAAATCTTCAACGCAAACACAATTGCTGCCAATTCCAAATCGTGCGTCGAATAATTCTTTTCGTGTGGCTTTAACTGTCTTAAGGTATAAGCTATAACTTTTCTTTCCTGCATCAAAACACAGCCCAAACCATTCAAAGATACATCACTAAAGATTAAGAATTCTTTACCCAATTCTGGCTGAACTAGCACCGGAGCTTCAGTCAACAAAGCTTTCAACTGATTAAAACTTTTTTGGCATTTGTCTGACCACTCAAACTTAATATCTTTTTGAAGTAGTGTCGTCATCGGGGTTGCAATCATAGAGAAACCTTTTACAAACCATCTGTAATAACCAGCAAGTCCTAAAAAGCTTCGAACTTCAGATACATTTTTCGGAGGCTTCCAATTTAATATTGCAAAAATTTTACTCGGATCAACCCGAATACCCGATGTGGATACAACATGTCCCAAGAAACCAACTTCACACAACTAGAACTCACGTTTACTGAACTTCGCATACAACTGTTTATCACGCAAAGTCGGTAGCACAATTCTCAAATGTTTGGCATGCTCGGATTCGTTACGGGAATAGATCAAAATTTCATCTATAAACACAACCACAATTCGATCCAAATACTATCTAAAGATTTGATTCATTAAATCCATAAAAGCAGTAGGCGCATTAGTAACTTCGAAAGGTATAACCAGGAACTCATAATGTTCGTACCTTGTTCGGAAAGAAGTTTTCGGCACATCAGAGTCTTTAACTTTCAGCTGATAGTAACCCAATCTCAAGTCTATCTTTGAAAACACTGTAACCCCTTTTAACTGATCGAAAAAGTTTTCTATTCGTGGCAAAGGATATTTATTCTTTATAGTCACCTTATTAAGCTGTCTGTAGTCGATGTGCATTCTCATAGTTCCATCTTTCTTTTTCACAAATAAAACCGGTGCACCCCCAAGGAGAAAACTCAATCACGCAAAGTCTCTATCAGTCAATTCTTGCAACTGAGCTTTCAATTCTTTTAATTCAGTTGGTGTCATTCTGTACGGAGCTATCAAAATCGAAGTTGTCCTCGGCACTAGCTCAATGACAAACTCTACTTCTCGAATCGGTGGCAAACCCGGTAATTTTTCAGGAAACACATCTGGATACTCACACACAACTGGTACTGATTCAATCCTCTTTTCGGTCACTTTAGAGTCGAGCACATAGGCAAAGTAGGCTTTATAACCCTTTCTCACATATTTCCGAGTTAACATCGAAGATATCACTACCGGTAAACCATTCAAATCATTAGACTCAATCCAAATAATTTCATCATTCTGGCATTACAAATCAATAGTCTTCCGCTTGCAGTCCACAATAGAATCATGCAACGTTAGCCAATCCATACCCAAAATTATATCAAACTCGTCAAATGGCAACAACATCAAATCAGTCAGAAAACATGAATCTTGAATCATCAATGGACAATTCTTGCATACTTTATCAACCAAAACACACTGGCCTAAGGGGTTTGACACTTTAATCACAAACTCAGTAGACTCAACAGGAAAAATCTTACTGGATACTCAAGTTTCACATACATAAGAATGAATCAACCCAGGATCAATCAATGCAACAACACTAGTATCATAGAGAGTGAAAATACTGGTAATCACATCTGGAGACGAAGCTTCTGCTCGAGCACGGATAGCATAAGCTCTGGCAGGTGCACGAGCCTCAGACCTAACAACCGTGTCTTTAGTTCCCCTCTGACTGCCACTCTCATTACCCGTATTTCTAGGTGGTCTACCTCGAGCTACCGTGTTACTTGGCCTTATATTCTGCTTCATGTCTTGCTCAATCAACTCAGGGCATTCACGAATGAAGTGATCCATCGATCCACATTTAAAACAAGCCCGATCATTCAATCTACAACTGGCAGGATGTCGTTTACCACAATGTTTGCATTTAGGTTGGTTCGGTCGGATGTTACCAACATTAACTACTAAGGTAGCTCTCGAACTCACAGGTGGTCTGTCTCGATCACGTCTAGAATAGCCCGTAGTAGCCTTTGAACGGCTAAGATCATCTCGAAATTTCTTTGATGCCGACTGAAATGTTTTACTCGACGATCTTTTTTGTGAATCTCTAGCTTCAAAGTCAGCTTTTCCTTTCTCTTTCCTGAGCTCTTCAACTTTGCAAGCTCGCTCGACTAGTACAACGAACTCTTTTATTTCAAATATCCTAACTAATAGCTTAATGTCTTCATTCAACCCGTCTTCAAATCTTTTACACATTATAGCTTCAGTCGAAACACATTCCCGGGCATATTTGCTGAGTCTCACGAATTCCCATTCATACTCTGTTACGGTCATACAACCTTGTTTCAACTCGAGGAATTCTTTGTGTTTTTGATCAATGAATCTCTAACTGATCTATTTATTATGGAATTCAGTTTGAAAGAACTCTCAGGTCACCCGTTCTTTTAGAACTACTGATATTAATGTATTCCACCAGTGATACGCAAAATCTCGAAGTAAGGATACAACATATTTTATACACTCGTCAGGGGTACAGGATAGTTCATCAAACACACGAATAGCATTATCAAGCCAGAATTCAGCTCGCTCAACATCATCATCAATAGTGGCTCTGAATTCTTCAACCCCGTGTTTTCTGATTTTATCGACCAGGGGCTTATTTAATCTCATCAGATTAATAACTTGAGGTACCACGGGTATTTAAGGAGGATTAGGCGGGGGTTGGCATTGTTGAACAATCGGATTTGTCTGGATATACTGTGTGAACCATTCGTTCATCATCTAGAAGAAGGCTTGCGTAGCCTCTCCCTTGTGGCTACTCGAAGTCGGCCTAGAATCAGCCAGCGCTGCCCCTTGAGCAGGAGCGGATGCATTACTTTCCACGTCATCTGCTACAGCTCAATCAGGACCCATTTACTATACAAAAACACATTTTAATTGTCAGAAATCATCACACTATCGCAGTTTATAAATATGGCATGTATAGCTAGACTCATACGCGCTACATTAGTCCTAGAATCGAATAAACTGTAGCTCTGATACCAATTAAATGTAACACCCTTAAGCCATATCCGTCGCTGGTTTAGGGTTACGAGGTATTACCGAACAAATCATAGCTTTCAAACATTCACATATTCACACAGATCGTATTAATATGTATAAACCAAATGGCTGATCAAATTTCAAACATACATTGTTAATAATAATGCATATGCGAATCATATCTCAAAGTCATACAACATATATATACACTTCCAATCATAAGCACATCACCTTAATGGTATTTGATTACCTAATGAAAATCAAACATTCTTCTTTATAACTCTATTCATGCGCATATTAAACCAAATAAATCATATCATATGACTTTTTGTATATTAACATATGTGATAATATCAACTACACAAAATGGTCAAGTTTAACTTTTAAATATACTAGTCATATACGCATATAACTTATCAAATATAACCCAATTCGAATACTAAGTAATATGCCTATAATGAATTTACACAACCAATCAATTCATTATATAATCAGTCATGCAAATTAACTTCCATATAACAATTAAAAAATATACACATTCTTGCCATTCTAAACCGAACCTAGATAGCCAAATACCATGGTTGAACATACAACCACTTATACAAATAACACAAAGTGATTCAAATTTATTTTTACCATTACAATTCATAAAAATAATGACCAATGCATACGACATCCCTAGTATATATATACATACCAAATACCTATATTGCATATTTATCATTATGAACCCAAAACCCTAACCGAATATTCATGTCAATATTATCCACCATTTCCAAACCAATTCATCAATGCATTGATACCATTACAAACCAACTCAAAATAACCATATCTAATAATCTAATACCTATAACATTGCATAGTTCTCACATAGCAAATACAACTAAATTCATTATTAATATATATATATATATATATATATATATATATATAACTAAACACTTAACCACATGATTTAATCAAGCTAAATCTCAAAACCATTCCATCATACAAATTATACCATAAATCATAATTACAAATTAAGTTAATACTTGACCAAATATCACCATCATTAACATCATTAACAAACTACAACCAAAACACATCCATCAACCATATACCAATCTTACCAAAACGTACTAATCATAAGCCATATCGCTTTTATTTTAACTAAGTTTAGCCGATTATACTTTTACATTGAACAACCTACCATTTAACTCACAAATAACCAAATTAATTACATGAACATATAACGTAAAATTACCTAATCAACTTATATGGCATTTGCGATAATTCATCAAGCACATATATCAAATTTACCAAATGAACAATCATGAGCTTCATGAAACATTACTTTAAACCTCAAACATTTTCTAAACACATCACACGCATATAACATACATATTAATCATCTAATATATCAAACCACAATTTCAAATCATACCAAACACTTCACACATATATATATGTCATAACCGAAATCACCTAAGCTTAGACATCATTTCTAGCCATTTTCGCATGGCTTTAATATATACAAACTTCAAAATCAAACATAATAACTAGCCTATACATGCCATAGGTTTAAGTTCAAACTTATAAAATACCACGAAAGTTATTGATACTGTGATGGATTTATCTGACGATCCCCGAGCTCATAACTAGCTTCCAAAATATATAAAAACAAAGAAACACACACACAAAGTAAGCTTGAATAGCTTAGTAAGTCATAAACAAATAAATCATTTCAATGACATTCATAATTCAATTTAATTAAACCTAATCATAGTAACCATAACCAAAAATACAATTATCAAGCTTGCAACATCAAATATCCATACATATACTTCAACATTATTTTTCCACTTAGCCAAATACACATAGAATTCTAAGCATATTTAACTCTCACTTTCAAAATACACATTTCAGATATTCATATAAGTATAAACTTACCTTACTATTTAATCATTTAACTTAGTACATACCTGACTTTTTAGCTCGATTTCACATTCGATCTTAACTTGATATTGCCTTTTGAACCATTCGGAATTAATAAGGATACTCGGATAATCGAAAAGCTCGTACAACATCAACGTCCTAGACATGGTCTTACATGTAATTACATAATGATGCTACTGTCCCAAACAGAGTTTTACACACAAATCACAAATCAATGTCAACGTCCCAGACGTGGTCTTACACGAAATCACATATCGGAATCCTGTCATGACATATGTATCCTAACTATTCCTAAGGTTCGTAAGGGACTTTCGGACGTCGTAACTCAATCGATTCAGGCTTATAAATACTTCTCCATACTTAAAAAAATTCGGCTTGAACATATATATACAAGAAATAGTTCAATTCAACACAAATATAATATATACAATCGAATTTAATGGCATATATTTACTTATGAACTTACCTCGTACGAAGACGAACAGACTAGGTCGACTAATCAACAACTTTAGATTTCCCCCGATCCAAATCTGATTTTCTCTTTTCTTGATCTAAATTAATATAAATTAAACTTATTTAATCAAATATTCAATCAAATTCATCCAAAAACACATAAATGGGAAAATTACACTTTTGCCCCTAACATTTCACATTTTTCACAATTTAGTCCCTATTTCACAAAACAAAAAATATTTAAAATTTGAATACACCCATGTTAGGCCAATTTTACCCCTAGTCCATATGAGCCCATATGTTTCATTTATTTCACATTTTGACCCCTCAATTTACAAAATTCACAATTTAGTCCTAAATAGACATTTTTATCAAAAATCACTTAATTAAACTTGACAATCTAACAATATATATTTATTTTTCATCATTAAACACAAAAATCATCAAGATATCAACAATGGAAATCCATGAATACATCATCAAATTCAAATTTTCAAGCATGGGCTAGCTAGTACTCAAAGCAACGATTTCAAAAACGTAAAAATTATCAAAAACCGAACAAATTACATACCTAATTTAAAGAACACAAGGGCCAAACCTTTAAAACTCTTTTCTTTCTCTTTTTCTTTGTTATAATTGGCCAAAAGATGAGCAATTGCATGGCTTTATTAATTTTTGTTTTATTATAACATTATTAATTAGCATTTTTACCATATTAACCTTTTAAAATTAATAACCAAACTATATATTTCATGTCTAATACTGTCCATGCATGATTTCAAGGGTGAAATTTCACCTTAAGGACTCCACATTATAAAAACAATAGCAATGTAGCACTTTAACAATTATCTAGCCACTTTTACATTTTACGCAATTAAGTCCTTTTAATTAAATCGAGCACACAAACGATAAAATTTTCACACGAAAATTTCACACATATAAATTAACATGCTGTAGACACCACAAATAATATTAAAATATTTTTTTAACTCAGATTTATGGTCCCGAAACCACTATTTCGATTAGAGTCTAAACTGGGCTATTACAAATAAGCTCATATTTTTGTTATTCTTTTGATAATTTATTCTTAATTCGTAGTAATATCATTCAGATCTATCTCATACAGGAATTGCAAGTAGCAGCATCCTACAAAATGATGCCTCTTTGTGAGCTCCTCTCTTGTGGGAACCCGTCTACGATGCAAGTACCGAACAAAAATCTCCACTTTATGAGGAGCTAGGCCTACCCATAAATATTTCCCGAACTCCACGTTTAAGAGTAATCTCTTATGATGTAACTACATTCTACTTCTTACTTCTCTAAGTGACTAAATCTTATACAAATGTGCAATATTAAGAGAGAGGCTTGCCATGATTTATAGGTCCAGCCTTGTCTTTATCTGTAAAAGCTTCTATATGAAGGTGACCTTTAGGTTATGTAAAATACAAAATAACATGCACATAAGATTCCTAATGATCACTAATACGAAACTAGAAGGGGTAAAGTCATTTGAGTTCAAGAGTGATACATGTAGGATATAGGTGAAAATTATTAAATAAATTCGCCGATACTGTTATTTTTTAAGTCGAGAACATCAACCAACTTGTGACACATTTTTGGATGGAATCAAAAAATATTTGGATTGAATTGTGTTCTTATGGATTAAAGAGTTATTTCTTAGCTTCATAATTCACTTTGAAATGCATCAATTCGAGTTCAAGAGCTCAAGTTTTGGTTGTTTTAGTTAAGACTGACCAACTAGAAATAATTGGATGAGTTCAATAAGGCTTTTTAAGTTGAAGGCTTTGAAATTCTCTTTAGTCACCAATTGTGTAACACCTATAACCCGTTTCCATCTCTGGAATAGGGTTTTGAAGTATTACCGTACAATTTAGAATATTTCATAACAAATAGCTTTCAATTTATCAAATTAATTAACAGTATTCATAAATAATTCAGAATGAAGCAATACATACATTCACCGGTCTTAAATTGAGCCTACGAGGCCTTACAAATAGTTTGGAACAATTAGAGACCAATTCAAAACAAAATAGGAGATTTAGGACAACAATGAAAATTTCCAAAACAGGGATCACAAGGCCGTGTGTCCAGACCGTGTGGCTATCCCACACACCCATGTATTAACCCGTGTAACTCACTGACTTGGGTCACATGACTGTGTGAACCTTGTAACTAACATGCCCGGGGCACACACACGTGTGGGTTGCCCGTGTGTGATAGCCCATATCCCAGGCCGTGTGTACCCAAAAATGACCCAAAATATGCTCATTTCATATTCAAATGCTTAAGTACCTAAATAAATTATCAACACATAATTATAAGACTTCAAAATGCATTTCCATGACACCCAAAACATGCCAAACCAAACATCCTAAAACCTAACCAATGTGTCACCAATGACACCACATTTCAAACACTTAACATTTTTACCTACCTAGAATTACAATTGTAACATACCTTGCTTAATTCATATCAAACTTACCATTCTATGCTTGACCACTCGTGTTTAAACTTGGAACTTAGCAAGCATACCACACTAGTTACTCATTCCACCACATCAAAAGCACAACACATAACACATTACAAAATATTTGTGAACCTACAATCATGAACCAATGGTCCTATTACATGCCATATAAGCCAAGTTGAAATTAAAATCTGCCAAAGAGGTCCTCGGATAGTGTAATTCTTCGAGTTGATTCGATTTCCCGATTTCTACAAAAATGTAATCTATAAAGAAGAAAACAAGGACACGAGTAAGCTTACATAAAGCTTAGTAAGTTCGTCGATTAAATGATAAAGCTTACCAAATCAAATATAATAATACAAATAACAAGATTAATGAACATAGGTCCTATCAATAGGGTTATTAATAGATTTCTGTCAATCACAGCTTTCAACAAGTGAGTAATGCTCAACAATAAATACAAATAAAAATTTTCACATTTCAATAACATTTAGTAATCATTAGACAATGCTCGATGAACGATATACAGATACAAGTATACGATTAACCATTCAGAACACAATAGACACTCATACAAGCTAATCCAATCGGTAACACACCTCGGCACTAAGTGCCCAGCCCATAGGCCAAAATCTACCCCCGTAACACACCAGAAACGCTGTAATATAACTCAGCAGTCCACAACAAATACAATACCTCAGTATATTTAGTGAGCAGAGGATATACAGAAGTCATCGTCACATCTCATACAAATCCCGTATAGAGTGCAAATAACCTATTGGCATGTCAATTGTACTCTATCCTACATTCATCCTGCTCATGTTTTATAAATAGAAAACAGTACTATCGTTTCATTCCATCAGTTCTCATTTACAAGACAACATTTGTATTAATCAACATTTAACAATTGAATTTAATCTAATATGCATTAAAAAATGTATTAGAATTAAATCGATCAAACTTACCTGACTAAATTGCAACACGACAAGGTACAGGGACTATTCTGCAATTTTCTCTTTTTCACTATTATCAACTCATTCTTGATCTAAAATAATAATTTCATTCAATTAACTAATTCCAACAGCCAAATAAACTAATTTTATGCAATTAATTCATTTTTGACATTTTTACAAAATTACCCTCAATATTTTACTTTTATGCAATTTAGTTCCTAAGCCCAAAACATGCAATTTATCTATTTTCATTCAAACCCAAGCTTAGTCGAATATTCGAGGGTTTCTCTAAAGAACATATTTGTGATTATTTTATATCAAGCCCTTGTAATTTTGTCACTTTAACAATTTAGTCCTTAAACATTAAAATCATCAAAAACTACTTTACAAAATAGTCCTATCTAACAACCAAGCTTAATAATCTACCATAAAACTTCAAGAATATACTAAACTCATAAAAGGCACAATCCATAACATTTAGCAGATTTACAAATTAATCCTCGGGTTAGCTAGATTAAGCTAATATGAGCTCAAAAACATAAAAATC
This sequence comes from Gossypium arboreum, assembly GCF_025698485.1. Lineage (NCBI taxonomy): Eukaryota > Viridiplantae > Streptophyta > Magnoliopsida > Malvales > Malvaceae > Gossypium > Gossypium arboreum. The sequence continues at coordinate 14,699,996 of NC_069081.1, forward strand.
ACTAAAAACGGGTGAGATTTCACCAGCCTATTATGAACCCAAAGCTTGGTCGAATATATTCTCAACTCTTCTAGGGTTTTTGGTTATTATTTCTTAATGAAGAAGATGAATATCTTTTTGTTTGTTTTGTTTCTATTATTTATTTTCATATTTACTATTTTACCCTTTAATAATTAACCAAATTTCAAGCATTTAAACAATCAATACTGTCCACTTACACTTCAAATGGTATATTTACCATTTGAATCCCTTTCATTATTCTTCCATTACCTTTTGACACATTTAACTAAAAGAAACTGACTTCTACAACTTTTATGATTTAGTTCTTTTTACTTAATTAACTATCTAAACGATAAAGTTCCTTAACCAAAATTTAATACAACACTAATGACCTCATAAAATTTAATAATTAATATTTATGGACTGACACTTCGGAGTTTTAATCTCGAAATCACTATTTCTGACACCACTAAAAAATAGACTGTTACAAATTGATATTCTTTAGACCTAAGTTTTAGATATGTTATTTAAAAGTTTATTCAAGATATTAATATTTATTTATTCATTTAATAGAGATTCGATTATATAAGTATTGTAAAATTGAATATTTAATTAGTTTTAAAAATTTTAATTTCTTGTTTATTTATTAAATAGAGTTCCACTACGGATTAAACTGTTGGTGCCAAATTTTATGTTATTTTTTGTAAGTTTATATTTCTTTCAAACTTTATTATGTAAGTGCCTATAAAAAGGAGGCTTGATCAGTCATATTGGACACAATTGAATAAAGTTGAAGGTTTTTTTTACTTTGAATAAAGGAAGTTTTTCTTAAAAGAGTTGAGTGATACTTCCTTTGTTTATTTTTAGAGTTTATCACTTTTAAGTCGTCTAAAGAATTGCAAGTCTTCAGTCTTCAAGCTTCAAGCTTAATTATGGATGTTTTAAAATTTATTGTAAGAGTTTGATAAGGGTTTATATTTGACCATTGGTGATTTTGAATACAAATTATCCAATGATTCCATAAAGCACTTTCTATTCATTTATTTTATGTTATTTCTTTATTTTATTAATTCAAATATAAATTTTCTATTTTTACCATATTTGAATCAAACCATTTCGACTCTACTCAATTTCGCAACATTAACTCCATTCTTTGGCTTATTGCAACATCAATAAGCCCATCCTTTTGTCATTCTTTTGATAATTTATTCTTAATTCATAGTAGTATCATTGAAATATGAATTGTGATATTTCCTATCTTAATCTCCCATTTGACTAATCAAGATTGAGTTCTCAAATCATTCAACCAACCACAAATCACCCTGCAAGCAAAATTCATCATTAATGCCCTTTCATTCTTTCTTTCCTTTTAGATATTATATGTTGGAAGAAGAAAGGAAAAATAGAAAAAATAAAGAGAGAAATAATGTAAAAATAATAAAATTAAAGAATTAAATTTTTTTAAAGTTTATATAATGTGTCAAATTATTATTGGTTAGAATTTTTTTAATAAATAGGGCATTTTGGTGCAAAATGGATAGCAAAATAATTTATGTATCATTTGTAACAAAAAACAAATTTATGTACTCATTTGTTGGTTAAGCTTTTTAAAAAAATAGATTTAACTATTTAAATAACAACTTGATCATAAGAGGTATCAACTTGAGAAAAAAATGATTTTAAGTACCATTTGTAATAAAAAAGTTATTACCAAGATGAGAAAAATGACATAATTTATATACTAATTTATGGATTAAACCTATATCTTTTGGGTTTGCATTTGTTCATCTTTGTTTATATATATATATATATATATATATATATATATATATATATTGGGGTTGTGATTGTTCATATTGATTCATTTTTCTGGATTTATCTTTTTATATATGTGTATTCTTTTAATGAGAATTTGGGTAAAATTTGTAACTTTTAATGTTTTGATTTTTAATTTGCTAATGAAACAACAAGAAATAAAAAAAGAGTAACTTTTGGAAGAAATGATCAAGAACTAAACGAATTACCCACATATTTTTTAAAAAATCTAGGTTAAAACCATTTAATTATTTCATGAAATTAATGAGTTTTATTTTTATAATTTTCAATTTTTATATTTTTTAATTTTATAATTATATAAAAATTAGATTATATATTTTCTGATTTTTTATATTTTTATATTTATTTTTAAAATATATTTTTATTAAAAAGTGCCTCATGGTGTATTTCTATTGGCGGCCTATTTTCTTTTAAATGGTTGGACCAAAACCTTTTTAGGGTAACCAAAATTTAAAATGAAATAATACTTTTTAACTACTAAATTGAGTAAAAATGGATGCACTTTTAAAGTTAAATAGTGAATAAAGCCATACATAAATAATGTTTTTTCCATTAAATTACTCTTCGTCTTTTCTTTCATATTTTGGGTTCACTTTGCACACGGAGTATGTCAATTTATAAGATTGATAATGTAGGTTGAGGGCTGGCTGATTAAATTAAGGTGTGTTTGTTTCATTGAAAATTGTTTTCAGAAAATGATTTACTTTCTTGAAAAAATTATTATTTTTTGATGTTGGATGAATCTGTATAAAATAGTTTTTGTTGTTTAATAGATTTTTAAAACATTTCATAAAAGTTGTTTTCAATAAAACAAATATACATTTGAGATTTTTTATCTTTTCATTGTTTAATTGAGTTTATTTTATATCTATAAATTTATATTTTACATTGTTTTTGCATATGTTAAAAATATTTTGTTAAATTCAAGTTCATTACAACGTCATTTTTAATTACATAACTTTCACGTGAGTATTTTTATTTAAAATGTGACATCAACAAAATTGACAAAAAATTTAACAATTTCAACGATTGGACTTGATTTTTAAATCGAAAAGTAGAGGACTAAATTCTTGAAAATAAAAGTACAGAGGCTAAATTGCAAATTTGTGAAGAGTACATAGACTTATGACATATTTTAACGACCTTTATATTACAAAACATTTATTATTAATATATTTACAATTGTAATAAATATTTATTATTAAAATATTAATATTAAATATTTTCATTAATATGTAAAGAATATCATTTAAAATTATTATTTTTAAAATTTATTATTAAAATAAAATTGAAATATTAAACAATTTATTAAAATAATAAATTATACTAATTATATTAATAATTTATTATATGACTAAATATAAATAATTAAATATGTATAATAATATATATTGAAAATATAATATTTTATATTAATATTTTAAATATTTTAAAAATAAAAATAAAATTATTATCAATATAATAATTTTTTATTGAATATCAATATAATAATATTAATCTTGATTTAAATTAATTTCTATATAAAAATAAAATTACCTATAGACAAATGATTTATGCTTTTCAAAAGAGTAAATAATTTAGAAAAAAATTTATTTTAAATTAACCTGTAAATTATTTTTATTAATTAAGTTATTTTATGTGAAACAAATCAAAAAATATAAAAATATTTTCTATAAAACTTTTTACGTATAAACAAATACACCTTTACTTGTGGTATTTTTCAGGTTCTGCCTTGTGCATGCCCTCTTTTATCTGTTTATAGACCAAATCAAACTATATTAGATCAAAGGTGAAGACTAGCTACATTCTAGGGTACAGCGTGCATATAAAATATTAACATTGCTAGCTTCTTCTTCCAGCAGGCAACGACATGCATGCTTTTGAGAGATGGGAGATATTAAGGTTGTTTAGGGAATTAGCCACCCTAGCTAGCTTTAGGTTCTGCCATGGCTAGCTACTTAGCTGGGTTCTTCACATGTTCCAGCTTCAAATGGCTTGAGTTAATTTGCCCCGACTTTTGTCAAGTGTTCTCCTCAAATTCTGGTCTAAACTCTAATCCTCTTTGGGTCGAAAAAGATGACTGCCAAAGGTTAACCACTCTAACAAAAATAACTACGCAGCCGATATTGTCTTTTGATCTATACTTGCAATGGCCTGCAGGCCTAGTATGTTGGAACTGGTTCGTGGGAAGGCCTCCTACATTCCCACGTTTCGTGGAGTCACTCCCACGTGCTTACATTTTACTGTTGATTACTTTCTCAACTTTGTATGTGTAATAGTAAAATGTGTATTTGGTGGTTTTTAATGGGATGAGAAACCACCACTATAAATATCAATTAGCATAAGTTTTTTAGGCATCGAAAAATTAAAAATCAAAAATAAATATTTCATCTAGTAAAGTTTTCGAATGCTTAGAAGATTTTGGTGATTTTTAATTTTCATACGATTAAATTCAATGATCTTACTGGTGATTTGACATGCTTGACAGTAATATCACAACATTTAAATTTTGACATTTGATTTAAACAATAATTAAAAATATTTATGTTCGATTTTTTTTATTGCTTTATATTGTAAACCACTATTTATGAAAGATGGTTTAAGTTTTTTGCTTTCCATTACATCGTGGGTTTAGTTTAATCTTTTTTAGCTATTAATTCTTAAACAAATTTGTGTTGGTGCTAAAAAATGGGAGATAACGATGTCTAGGATAACATATTGCTTCATCATTATTCCATCTTGAGTTCCAACATCCTATACGAAGAAGCAAAGGAAAACCCAAAATCCAATAGCAAAGATTCCAAACCAGTGCTAGTCCAACCTTTCTCTTACAAAGAAACGACAATTGTATATTTTGGGCGAATGAAATATATGCTATTCATTTATCAATTAATATATTTTATTCAAGATATCTCTGCAAAATCTTGGGATTTGACAATGTATAGTGATGGGATTTTTATTTTGTATGGGTTTCGGGCAAAGTGAAGGCAATATCCATTAAGCTTTATCAGTTCCTACCATGGACCCAACTATTTTTATATTTAGACAAGTTGGAAGAAGAAGGGGGCAAAGGATGGGAGGAAAAGGAGTTCGGTTTTTTGGTCCAGCTAAGATGCAACATAATGTTATTTAAAATGTCTGTGGTTTCCAATACCCTGACTCTTGAGGCAGTTTTAGGGCTTTGTATTACTTTTTGAAAGAACAGGGCATATAAGTTGTTTGTGCCTTTATGGTACATTTTTTTAAGCGTTTTACCGTTATTAGTATTATTAACCAAACCTGTTCCATTATCACGCCAATGCCCCTTTTGAAACTATATTTTAAAGATGTTAAGTACACTGTAAAAAGAGTCACCTATGATTTTATTTTGTTACACAACTATTATTTTTTCGATTTAGATATTTAATTTTTAAAAGTAAATATTTTAATTGCTCTTTCAATTTCCTGTTAATTATCGTTAGATAGGTGATAAAAAGTTGATATAGGTCTTTTTTTTTGTTGGCATAATAATAAATTTAACTCTCTAATATTTACATATTTTATCAATTTGATCCTAAATATAAAAATTCAACAAATTAAACCCTTGGCTTTTACATAATTTGTCATTTTAGTTTGAATTCTAAAATTCAATAAATTTATCCTCAATATTTACAAAATTTATAAATTTAGTTCTAATTCTAAAATTTCAAAAATAGGGAAAATTTTAATTTTTAATATTTCTTAACATGTCTCCAAAACCCTCTAAACACGTAATTAACATAATTTGTATTGTGCTCATTTCAAACTAATGTCACCTTATTCAAATAAGGGAAAAAATCAAATTGACTTAAATCTAACTAAGTGTCATATTTTAAATTAATATCATATTATTTAATTAAATTCCTCTAAAAGTTAAAAAACTAAACTATTACAAAATAATTATTTTAATTTTTTTATTTAAAATATAGAGACCTAATCTTTGAGTAGAGAGAACAAGATTTCATGAAATGAAAAACTTAGAAAATTTCATAATTATTATTATTATTATTATTTTGTCTTGTTTTTTAGGCTTGAACATGTCGTCAATAAATTCTAAACTTGGGTAATCCAAATACATTGATTGTACAACCAAAGTCCCATAAAATATTGTCCAAGAATTGAAAATACAAGTTAAATTGAACTAAGTGAGATAACTTTGTTGATTCTATGTCCCATAAAGTTGTCCAACTTCATCTCTCTACTACTCATAGATCTATTTCATGTTAATTTTTATCAGAATCATTTGATATTTTTCTGTTTTCTTTTGTATTTTTTTATTTAATACAATTTTTTGTTTTTATTTATAATTTTAGATTTTTAAATTATTTTTATAATTTTATCAAATTTTTATAATTTTTTTATTTTTAACTTTTAGAATTAGAACTAAATTGAAAAATTTTGTAAATGTTGAGAGCTAAATTTATTAATTTTTTAGAACTAAAACTAAAATGACAACTTTTATAAACATTGAGGGCTAAATTTATTAATTTTTTAGATTTAGGTCAAATTGATAGTATATATAATTATTCAAGGATTAAATTTATTATTAAGCCTATAAAAAAAGGCTCACGTCAATTTTCCATCATTTATTTAAGGACAACTAACAAAAGAGTGACTAAAATATTTAATTTAAAAAATTTGAGTGAGCAAAATAAAACTAAAAGTATAATTAAGGGACCATTTTTACAATTTACCCGTAAAATTTTGGAACCCTAAAGCAAAGATGAGAGGATACTTCCACTTGGGGGACGCAGTAGTAAGTTTCCCTACTTAAAATGGGGAACGAGCTTTTTGATTAAAAAGAAATATAAGTTCAATTGCAGGTCAACCGAACATTTTCTCCATAGTTTAATCGTAACTATGGACTAGCCAATTTTATCACTCAATGTTATACCATTAGGTTTAAAGGATTCAAAACCTAAAACATAACCCTTTAATGGAAGATGAAAGCTTGAATTCTTGACAAACCAGCTATTTATTGACCTACTGCAATTCTACTTACAAAATATATCTATAAAGCCCATACAAGGAAAATTTTTGGATGCATTCACTTCTCAAAAGAAAGTTTTTTTTTTTTTTTAGTTAGCTTTATTTATGGCCGTGTAATATCATTCCATTTCTCTTCCCTTTTCCCCCTTACTAGAGAAAACTGTCCCCCATACTAATGACTACCTCATTCTGCCCCCTCTCTACACCACAATAGCCTTATTTTTTCTTTTTTTTTTTATATTATTCAATAGCAAGTAGAGTAAAGCAACACTTTTGTAGCACTAGAGATGAGACTCTCAAAAACAAAAAAGCCAGTAGGGGACCACAACCATTTATGCCTACAAATCCAAATCTACCATATTTTGTTCCTACAGAAGATTTATTTCTGTTTCACTACATCACTGGCCAATGTCCACATCTTAGGTACTATGTATCATCATTTCAACCTAAGTTTTACTACATCATTTCAATGCTTTTTTATCATCATTTCACTACATCACTGGCCAGTATCCACCATACATCCTTACACTGCCTTAATGATATAACAGATCTCACTAGTCTTAAATGACTTTTTGCTCGTTCTATGTATTATCATTTCAACCAAAAGCATTAGACTTCTTTCTTTGCTTGAGCTTGTTACTTGGTTTATATTGACACCTTTTGCTACAAATATTAAACTGCCAAAGCGCTTAAACTAAATTCGCTCGACTAAAGTTCAGGAACGGTCGGACTCGGGCCAAGAGCAGTTGGAACATGGAGCTTGGAAGAAATCAAGAAAATTCTCCAAGACATCATTACAAATATAAAATGTTTAAGGTGGGAACTTTAACAACCCAATTTTTAGCTAAGTCAAAAAATGCAATTTCAAAATTAATTCTACAAATTGAGTCAATAAAATTATGAATAGAGGAGTTTATACATGTAGTATAAAGATATATTAGGAGACAGTCAAATAATTTAATCGAGAAAATCATTAATTATGGTACAATGACTAAATTATAAAAGTACAATCGTTATTAAATTTTAAACTAGAAATTATTTGAGGACTTAATAAACAATTAAACTAAAGACCTTGGAGTAATTAAACCATAAATAAAATATGTTAAGGCTCAACTAATTACTAAGCCATCATCTTCCATTAGCTAATAGTTAATGAATTTATTAGTACATAATTTATTAGTTTAATTAAGTTAATCACCTACTAATTATATGTATAAATACAAGTGAGAGGATGAAAGAAGAAATTCATCATCTATCACATCTCGAAAATCGGGTTAGTGAACTAAGAATTGTCACGCCTTATTTTTTAAGTAAATGTAGTAGGGGTTGTATCAAGTAAATTGATCTGTTGTAGTGGCTAAGTGTTAAATATATGTGTTTGAGATATTATGTTCAAATCTCTTCCTTTGAATTTTTATTATTTATGTTCCAACCCCTATCCTTGAACATCTAGCTTATATATTATTTTTGCTCAATTGTTTACAAGAATGAGTCCGTTGATTTAGTGATAAGGCTTCAATTTATATAGAGGTCTCGTGTTTGAATCTTGTGCGTTCAAAGTAGAAATTATTTTTGGTTCTCCCCAAATTTGTCGTCCATGTGATTAGTAGTTAAGTCCAAATCGAATTATGGGAAAATCTGATAAGGATAGCTAATCAGAGTTAGTGGGGGATATGGATAGTTTTTTTTAAGTTCTTTTTCTGAAAATTTCCAAAAAATATTTCTAAATTCTCTCCACTTTCTATTGTCCCTCTCTGTCCACTTCTCAATCTCTTGTTTTACTTCTTTTGAGTTTTAGTAAGTTTTTTTGCAGCTACTTTCTCTATTTTTTTGTCTTTCTTTTTCGTATTGTTCCATATCTTTTCCATAATCAATCCTTTTTCCTTCCTTTTTAAGACGCCATTTACTATTGTGTTGTTGTCGCTTATTCCTTTTCTAACCAGTGTCGTCACCTCTTCTGGATTCGTTGCTGGTCGTGCGAGATAAGGGAGTTGGTGAAGATTGTGTGATGCATATCTCTCGAACGAGTTGAGTCCGACAATCTTCTTTTCTAGGGTACTGGATTTACTATTGTTGTGTTGGCATCGAAAACCACTATCGACGCCACACGGACTAGGTTTAATGGGTTGAGCAGGCCACACGAGCTGGACCAAGTAGGCCGTGTAAGCCACACGGGCATGTGGGCCCATTTTCAGTAAAAATTAGTTAAAGTTGTGTTTGATGTGCAATTCAAGGTTAGCCACTTCGTAGGGTCTGTTATGTGTTATATATGACTTTTTTGTATAAAATTTGATATTCTACTTCTGTATGTGTAACTTCTGAAAGCATGTTAGCATGTTCTGATGTGTAAAGCATGTATGATTTGTGTGTATTTGGATATATGAATGATGGTTGCATGTTTGTTAGGGTAGGATTTTGATGTGATGGAAGAAGTGTTGGCAGTTTAATGATTTGCCTTATTTGGTGGTTTAACTACGTATCTGTTCTGGCAGCTTGACTGCAATTCTGGTGGCTTGACTAACTTATGTTATTCTTGCAGATTATCGCACTATTTCTGGTAGCTTGACTGCACTAGTATAAAAAGTGACATGCGCTCACTTATAGATGTGGGGTTGGATGGGTAATCAATACCCTAATTACTATGTAAGGATAAACAGAGATGGTTTGTAGCTAATGAGGGTAGCATCTGTTTCTATTCTATATTAAGTGTTGCATCGCATTAAATGTCATGTCATTTGTACCTGATCTGATTATTATGTTGCATCGCATAGTATGCCATGCTATGTATTCTGTTCGATTTCTTACTTCTATGTGATTTTGTTGTCTATTTTGTATGTATGGGTCGAGTTACACACTAAGCTATGTAAGTTTACCCAAATTTTCTGGCTTCTCAGGTAATTAGCAAATTTAAGATCGAGAGACGCACGGGAGCTCATATTGATTTTCTAGATAATACCATAAAATAATTTACGTTTAATTCTTTTCTAAACTGTAAATCTATTTTTTGACTTTTTTTTATGGTTTTTTATTCATTTTGTCAGATTTGATATTTTAAATGTAAAACTACAAATTTGTACAAATTATCAAATTAGAAATCAGTTTTCAAAACTAAAATTCTAAAAACTTTCTGTTACTATACTAAGTAAGTGATTAAGTGATTTTACCGTAAAATAAGTGTTTTCGAGTATGAGATTTTCTAAAAACACAAAAAAGGTTAGCTGAAATTAACATTTCCTGACCATTCATTTTCCAAATTTTCATTTTCCAAAATAAGATGTGTTTCAAGAATAAATGGCTAAAGTTTTTAATTTATCAATGTAACCTTCATAATACGACCGTAACTTCTAGGCCGAGTTTGGGATGTTACATCATCTTTCCCTTGTTTTGGTTGTCCAAGTGAAAAGAGAAAAGAAAGAAAATTTTAGGTTTTTCTTTAGCCATTGCCATCTATAATTAACTAAGCTACACAAGTACTTCCTTTGAAATTTTTATAGATGAGTGATCTAATAAACTTGATTAAGTTAGCCCAAACCTTAGATTTCTTAATTTGTTAAGTTTATGCAAATTGCCATTGATGGAAGTTGATGAAATTAAGTAGGAAATTGATAGATGTTTAATTGTTAAACTTAGATTTTACTAAGATTGTATTAGAAGATAGTAAAATTAGCTTAGAATTTAAGGTTTAGTTAATTTTAACATTAGGGACTAAATTGAATAAATTGGAAACTATTAAAACATTTTGTTATAGATTGAAAGTTTGGGGTCCCTAATGAAATAATGTGAAATTGGATTTTTATTCGATGTTAAATATCAGAAAATATGAGCAATTCGAATATAAGGACTAAAATGAAAAAAAAATACAAATTATGTTTGATTGATGAGTTTTTCATGTTGTTGTGTGAATACTAATTTCATTTCTATAATTGAATTATCATACGTAGTTAAAGACAACATTGGGTCGTCTCAAGATAAAGGGAAGACAAAGGTCGTAGACAAGATGCTATATTGGTTTGTGCTTTCATGATTTAAATTCAATTTACATATATGGATTATTGTAATTAGTGTACTTAAGGTAATGAACTTGTCTCATAAATAGGTAAATATGAAATGGTTAGTAACTTGTCAAAAATGTGATGATATGTATATAATGACATTAAATTGTATGAATTGATTTTAGCATGATGTAAATTGGTTATATATTAAATTAAGATATGTGAAACATGTATATATGTTTGAAACATTGGTTACCCTATTAAAGGTCTCGGATAGAGTTAGGTATAGTTCACATGTCATAGGATTAGTGTACGGGATTTTACTTCATTTTATATAATGATGCGTGGAGCACATATTATACTTTAGATGTACTGATGAGGTGCTATGCCCAATTATATATTTACTTCAGTTTATACCGATAAGACACAAAGTGGATATTATACTTCAGACATACTGGTAAGGCATTAGGTTCTAGATAAATTGGTGTGATGGTTGGATGATCTGTGTATTCATCTTGAGTTCGTGTTCGGTAAATGGGATTATGAAACATACACTTTGCTTGTTGATATTTTATATGGAATGTAATGGTGAATTGTGTATCATACATACTAATGTTAAAGTAATAAAAGATGTTGTGTCAAAGGTCATATGATATGGTTATTACGAGTCCTAAGGGTCGTTATGATTGTAAATGAATCAATAGATTCGAGATTGTAATGAGAAAATGGAAAGACTCTTGTAATATGCTATGATGTTCATGTAAGTGAGATATAATAGTAAAGAGATTGAATGATAGAATATAACATGTTAAATATCATAAAGAATGATGTTTTGTTTCATGAGACAATAAATAAATTTGTTATTTAGATAGTGTTTGGATTTCATATCATATGTACTCGGTATTTTTCTCATCTTATATGTGATTAATGTTTTAAATAATGTTAGCACCACTGAGCCCTATTGCTCAGCATATGGTTTGTTTATTTTAATATGCATGTAACGTAAATCGCGAAGTTTCAAGGTGATTAACAGCTTACAAATTTCAACTCTTGACTCAGCAAAGTTTGTATAATTTTTTTATGTTTATAGTAAGTGGTGTGTACTTAATGCCTAGAGTTGGTCTTAAGTTCATTTTGAGGTTTTGGTACTTATGATAAAAGGGTTTGCATTATGAATGTGACCATGTATGTTTGATGATATGTGTATGTACTAATCTAGAGATTTAATGGTATGCTTACTCATTTTATATATGTATGCTCGAAATTGAGATATTGCTTGCATACCAAGTAATAGAGAGTGATAAATAAGACTAGAATAAATATGAATATGTATATGATCATATGTTTAAAGATGTTTAAATGTGCCAAGGATGGTTGTTTGGCATTTGAATGAATGCCTAGAATGTGATGTGTTGAGCTTTTGGGTCATTTGGACCATTGGAATAGGTGCTTGGAAGGTTTGAGAAAAAAGATGAAAAAATTGAGGGAATCGTCTTCATAGTTGCGACATTCCCTTGTTGAAGTCGCGACATTAAGTCCTCTGTCTTCAAAGTTGCAATCATATGTTACTCTTTTCACAATCGTGAGTCACCTCAGCTAAAGTCGCGACTTCATGCTATTAACCTTAGTGTCGCAACACATTCTTCCTTCGATGGCGCAACAAAAACTTTTATTGTAGTTGTTTTTATGTTTTGGTCCCTTAATTGCGACCGATGTTTCATGAGAACTTCCGCAAGCTTATTTGTAACCTAGATTTGAATAAATAATGTTTTTAGAAGTTTAAAACTTAATTGCTTGAACGATTCATCTTTTAGATATTGAAATGAAATTGTAGTTGCTTCAACAACGAATGTGACATCTTACATCTCGAATCTAATGATTGGAAACCTTCTTAACATATCCACTGGTATTATTCACGTAACAATCTATTTTTTGGTGGTGTCAGAACAGTGGTTTCGAGAGCAAAAATTCTAACGTGTCAATTTGTAAATATTAATTATTTAATATTTATGAGGTCATTAGTGTCATATTAAATTTTGGTTAAGAAATTGAAATGTTTATATAGTTAATTAAGTAAAATGACTAAATTGTAAAAGTTAAAAAAGTAAGCCATTAATATATTAAGTGTTAAATGGATATTTAAACATGAATTTAGGGTCTTACAAGGTAATTAAACCTTATTTGATGCTAGTGGATTGTAGGTAAATGAAAATGGATTAAAAAATGTGATAACGACATTTTTGTAATTAAGGTAAAAATTCAAACAAAAGAAAGTGTAAAATGGTGTCATCTTTTTCATTTCTTCTTTATGTTGGCTGAATCTCCCTGGGAAGAATTGGTGAAGCTTTGGTTTGAGTTCATGCTTGCATGTAAGTATTTTTTTTGTCTGTTTTTCATGAATTTTATGTTTTTGTGATCGTTGTATTGATATCTAACTAGTTTAAGGACTAACTTGTGAAACTGTTAGACGTTTAAAATTTTATCATTGATGATTTTGAGTGTTTTTTATATTATTTGATTTTATTGAAAGCTTGATGTCGAACCCATTTTAAGGGGGGGAGGTATTTTGAAAACGGGAGTCGCCACCAACCTTTTTAAGTGTGATCGGATCACCTTATAAAACACTTTGGTCTACGAAATTGTGAGAAAACAGGTTCGGGAGTCGGTTACGTACGAGGAAGGGTTGGCACCCTCGCAACGCCCAAAATTGGTACCAAATTGAATAGTTTTGTCTTAATGTCAAAAGTTTGAAGGAATTTAGAAATAAGATCTCTTTTTTAAAACCGTAATAATTTGAGTTGAAAATCAAGATTCCTTCGCTTCGAAAGAGTACGAACATCACATCCAGCATGATTGGACACGATATTCCTAAGCTTTCATTACTGAAATCATCTTGTGATTTACAAAATTTATTTAAAAGGATGCTTTTTAGACATTTAGACAAACGGGAAATCGCAACCCAGCATGTTAGGGCACTACTTCCCGAATTCCTAAATACCAACAAAACATTGCCTTATTTTTTAAAATTCTTTTGGATTAAATGAAATATAAATTTTATGACATTGATGTATATAATATATTATGAAGTATCGATACTAAATAATATAAACTATATAATACATACTTTAACAATTCATGCAAATATAACATAGAAAATGATAAATAATGACATAAATTTCATAATATGCATTATCATTTCATGCAGATATAACCATAGAAAATAATGATCATAATAATATAGATTACATAATACATACATAATAATATTTCATGCAAAATATAACATAGAAAACAATGAATATAACAATATAAATTGCATAATATATAACAATATTTTATGCAAATATAACTTAAAATAACACAAATAATCAATTTTTATGCAAATATGATAAACAATAAATAACATAAGAATAACAAATAGTTGGTGAGATAACATTAGTGTACTAAAACAATATTAAATAAATACAAAAGATATAAAAATAATGAACAAAATATGAACATATAGATAAAAAATAAAGACAAGAAAACAAATACAATTTAAAAAAATAGATGAAGTGTTAAAAAAATATTTAAAACAATGTATAAATGATAAAAGAAAGTTTTTCAGAGATGATTAATATATATAAAAAACACTACATGATATAATAACTTAATATATAAAAATAATAATGTGTTAAATTGGAATAAGATTTTATAGTAAATTTAAAAATATTAGATATTAAATATTTAATAACGATATATGTATTATTTAATAATAATTTACAAAATTTAAAATTTTACATAATTTAATGAATAATAAAATAATATATAATTTATAATAAAATAAAAATGTAAGGAATAATATATATATATAGGAAAATATATAACATATAATAAATTTATAAATAAAATGTATAATAATATAAATAATATGATAAATAATATATAAAAATAATATATATACAATTTATACATATAACTAATGTTTATGAAAATAAATAATACATATAGTATTTAAAATAAATTAAATATATATAAAAGGATTAAAATTGAATTTAATTTAAAAATCTAGGGTTAATCACAAATAATAAAGAATTCGGGCCTAATTGAAATGCACACCAAAATCTGAGGGACTCATTGGGCAATTAGCCCTATTCCCAAAACGGCATCGTTCTCAGAATAGGCTTTATAATGGCCATTGGGACTAAATTGAAATAAATGTAAAAGGTTAGGGCCAATTTAAAATAAAAAGAAAAAGAAATTTTAAATTTTAAAAATGCGGAAGGATTAATTGGGCAATTGCCCATTTACCAAAAACACGCGGATCCTTCTCGGGTCACGGGTCAACGCGCAGATCTTCTATTTGAACGGTGCCGTTTTAGTGCTTATTACACTAAGCAAAAACGACACCGTTTTTATAATACTATATAGGTCATATTTCGGTCAAAAAAATCATTTCTTAAAGCTAAATTAAAAAAAAAAAACCTAAAATCCTCTGCAAAGGGGGAGAAGGGAAAAACCCTCTGAGCTCCGGCCTCTGGCCTTCATCGCCCACGCGCCGTACGCGCCACCGCACACAGCGGTTGGAAGGAGAAAAGCCTCGATTTTCCAGGCGAATCACAGGTAACCTCTTTTCTCTTCTAAATACTGATATTTTTCAAAGAAACAATTCGTACATGTAGAACAATAGGAAATAAATAAAAAATGTAATTGAATCACCTTTTCCACAATGAAACTGTTCGTATTTCTCTTGTTTATATGTGTATATCTATTTTATAAAAGAATCCCCATTACAGTGAAATACATTTGGCTTTTATAGCCCCTATACAAATTTGGTGCATTCTTCTATTCGATTCCTTGCCATATTTGCTGTGTATTTCTTTCTTTTTTGCAGGTGACAACGATAAGTCCAACGATTAATCCGGCACTGATGATGACGCACTGGCACATTGATTGCGGCGTAAGACGAGGGGTCACTGACTACGACATGACGATTGAGATCTTGCGGAGAAAGTGCTTCTGGAAACCCTAGGGTTTCCTGATTCAGTTTAGGATTTGGGCCTTCCTGGGTTTCGCTACTTTGGGTCTAGTTTGGGCATATGGGCTAAGGGTTTTAGGTGTAACCAGGTATAGGGTTAATAGGCCTTTAGGTATTTGGGCTATGTAAATGGGCTAACAATTTTGGGTTTTGTAAATGGACTGCAAAACTTTTATTAATTTATTTAATTTTTGTTTCTACTTTATTTTATGGGCCCGGGCAAATTTGGGCTATTACAGCTGCCCCTCTTTGCTTATTACTATGTAACAGGAATAGAGCAAAGATTATAAAAGGACCAAATTTGCCCAGCCTGGCCTAGTCTCAAAATCTTGATCCTTATCTTCCTCAAAGGTATTCTGATAGCTTCAAACTTGCTTCATCGTAACTCAGGAATGTCAAATCTGCTATCTTCAACCTGCTCCCTGCAAACTCAGGAACGCCAAGCTGAAATCTTTGATCTACTCCTTGCTTAATACGGAGAAACCGAATCTGTCATCTTGGACCTGCCCTCTGTCAATACAGAGACGCCAAATCTGCTATCTCGATCTGCTTTCTGTCAATACAGAGAAGCCAAATATGTTATCTTCGATCTGCTCTCTATCAATACAGAGACGCCAAATCTATCATCTTCGATCTGCTCTCTGTCAATACAGAGACGCCAAATCTGTCATCTTCGATCTGCTCTCTATCAATATAGAGACGCCAAATCTGTCATCTTCGATCTACTCTCTGTCAATACAGAGACGCCAAATCTGCTATTGGTGATCTACATTGTCCCTTAAAGGGCATAACCTGTAGAATGCATATGTGCTCATGCTCGATAATTAAGATGCCATGCTCAAAATGAATCAAATGCTCCTAATTATAATGCAAAATGTTTTGAAAATGACTCCTATTTTGGACGCCTTTATTCATTCATCCATCCGAGTTCTATCTTTATTTTTCTCGAAGTATCAATCATACTCTGCTCGTATTTTTTGAACCAAATTGGTCCTATTGTACCATTCTTTGAATGTTACGACCTGCTAGAGATGATCCTCTCCCAGGATTGAATCGTTTGAATTGTCCAATCATCCTTTGGACTGAAGAAAAAATTTCCTCGAGTACCTCCGACCTTTACTCATGGGAATTATTCAAACAATTGTTCTGTTTTAGTTTCTCGTATTATCTAGAGATTTCTAGAGTAATATGCAAAACTTCATTTGTAAAAATATTTAGCTCATCAATCCTTATTTCAATGCAACACACTTTATGAATAATGGAAGACAAATAATTTTGATCTTGAAAATAGTTAAATAAATCATCAGAATACAACAGGAAATTATCTAAAAACATATCTTTGAGAAGAGAAAGAATCCAAAGATAGTAAATAGTACAAAAATCAGATGTCCAACATATCACAGCTTAGGCCTCTGTATACAAATTCCATGAAGACTGCTTTGAGTTTAACATGTGTTTAGAAGATCCAAAGTACTTTGTTGATGCCCCAGTATGTAACACATTCCACTTCTTGTCAAATTTGGTATGGCAAGGTCACTGCATGTTTTTTGAAATTTGAGCAGCCCTTTCAAGTTTTCAACTCAAAACCTCTTTGGTCTCAAGGCGCCCTTTGCTGGTTTTCACCTTGGCCTCTCCATTTTTTTTTAGAAGTCTCAAAGCGCCCTTTGTGGGTTTTCACCTTGGTTTCCTTTCTCTTTAGACAAAGTACTTCTTGACTGAGTCTGAATTCACTGGATTAGGTAAACTTTTCCCATCCATTTTTGTCAAAATCAGTGCACCACCAGAGAAAGCCTTCTTCACAACATATGGTCCTTCCCAATTTGGCATCCCTTTTCCTCTAAAGTCCTTCTGTATAGGAAGAATCCTTTTCAATACAAGGTCCTATTTGTGGAATTCTCTTGGATGAACTTTCTTGTCATAAGCTCGCATAATTCGCTTCTAATACATCTGACCATGACGAATAGCCTTTAGCCTCTTTTCTTCAATCAAGTTCAATTGGTCATACCACGATTTAATCCATTCTGCTTCATCCAGCTTTATCTCTGACAAAATTCGAAGAGAAGGTATTTCCACTTCAATGGGTAACACTGCCTCCATCCCATAAACCAACGAGAAAGGAGTTGCCCCAGTAGAGGTTTTGACGGATGTTCAATAGGCAAAGAGTGCAAATGGTAATTTCTCATGCCAATCTCTGTAGGTCTCAGTCATTTTCCCCACTATCTTCTTGATATTTTTTTTGGCAGCTTCCACTGCCCCATTCATTTTTGGATGATATGAAGATGAATTATGATGTTTGATTTTGAATTGGCTACAGAATTCTGCAATCATGCTGTTATTCAAGTTCAACGCATTGTCCGATATGATCCTTTCAAGCATTCTATACCGATAAATAATCTCTTTTTTCAAGAAACGACTTATTGCCGACTTGGTAACACTAGCATATGAAGCAGCCTCTACCCATTTCGTGAAGTAGTCAATGACCACGAAAATGAAACGATGCCCATTTGAATCCTTTGGTGATATTGGCCCAATGACATCCATGCCCTACATGGAAAAGGGCCATAGAAAAGTCATAACATGTACGAGTGAAGGCGGTACATGATCTTGTCCCCATATATCTGACATTTATGACATTTCTTGGCATAGCTGATACAATCTCCTTCAATAGTAGACCAATAGTATCCAAACCTCATGATTTACCTAGCCATTGTAAAGCCATTAGCATGTGTCCCACAAACACCTTTATGTACTTCTTCCAAGATTTGTCTGGCTTCCACAGCGTCGACACATCTCAAAAGCACCTGATCTTTCCTTCTTTTATAAAGGATGTCCCCATCTAGTACATACTCGCAAGGTAACCTCCTCAAGGTTTTTTTGTCATTCTCGGTTGTCTGCTCAGGATATTTACAATTTATCACATATCGTAATATATCTTGATACCAAGGATGGTCATCCTTTTCCTCCTCTTCAATGTTACAACAATGAGCTGGAACCTCAGAAACACTCATCTGAATTGGCCTCACATCCTTTTTTTTATTTGCTTTAATCATGGAAGCCAGTGTTGCTAAAGCATCTGCCATCTGATTTTCGTCCCGTGGGAGATAATTGAAGGTGATATTATCAAATTCCTCAAATAACCCTAAGACTACTTTTCGATAATTGATCAATTTAGGGTCCCTTGTCTTCCATTCACCCCTAAGCTAGTAAATTACCAATACAGAATCTTCGTATACTTCTAGGGTTCTAATTTTTTGCTCTTTGGCCACTCTAATTCTCATGATGCATGCTTCATACTCGGCCATATTGTTTGTGCAGTCAAAATCCAATTTACATGTAAATGGATAATGATCACCATTTGGAGATACCAAGACTGCCCCAATTCCATTTCCTACCGCGTTGGATGCACCATCAAAGTTTAGCTTCCATGGATGTTCTTCAATAGTTGCCACATACATCAACTCCTCATTAGGGAAATCAAAGCTCAATGGCTCATAATCTTCTAGAGCTCTGCTAGCCAGGAATTCTGCTATCGCGCTCCGTTTTATAGCCTTTTGACTCACATAGACTATATCAAACTCTGAAAGCAATACTTGCCACCTTGCCATTCTTCCATATAGGGCTGTTGACTCCATCATGTACTTTAATGGATCGATTTTTGAAATTAGCCAAGTTATATGATATAGCATATACTGCCTCAACCTTCGAGTCGTCCAGATTAAAGCACAACACAACTTCTCAATTGGCGAATATCTCATCTCACACTCTGTGAATTTCTTGCTGAGGTAATATATCACCTTCTCTTCTCTTCCTGACTCATCATGTTGACCAAGCACACACCCCATAGAATTACTAAACACTGATAACTACAGAATTAATGGTCTATCTGGACTACGCGGAGATAACACTGGAGTATTTAACAAATATTTCTTAACCTTATCAAAAGCATTTTGGCATTTCTCATCCCAAGTACCTTGGTTGTGTTTTCTAAGGAGGCGAAATATAGGATCACATTTCTCGGTTAATTGTGGAGGCAATTCTCGTATGGCTCTAACCTTGTTTGAGTCAACTTCTATTCTCTTTTTGCTGACCACAAAGCCCAATAACTTTCCCGACCTAGCTCCGAAGATACACTTTGCCGGATTAATCTTCAACTGGAACTTCTTCAATCTCAAGAACAACTTCTTTAAGACTTCAATATGCTCCGTCTCTGTTCGAGATTTGGCAATCATGTCATCAACATACACCTCAATCTCCTTGTGCATCATATCGTGAAATAAGGTCACCATAGCCCTTTGGTATGTTGACCCTGCATTCTTTAGCCAGAAGGGCATTTCCTTGTAACAAAAGTTCCCCACAATGTTATAAAGGTGGTTTTATCCATGTCCTCAGGATGCATCTTTATCTGATTGTACCCTGAGAAGCCATTCATAAAAGAAAACAACGAATATCCCGCTGTGTTGTCCACCAAAGTGTTGATGTGCGGTAAAGGAAAGTTGTCATTTGGGCTAGCTTTATTCAGACCTCTGTAATCAACACACATTCGTACCTTCCCATCCTTCTTAGAAACAGGTACAATGTTATCCACCCATTCTGAATACTTAACCTCTTGTAGGAATCCAGCGTCAAATTGCATCTTGACTTCATCTTTTATTTTCAGTACAATATCAGGCCTCGTCCTTCACAATTTTTGTTGGACTGGCTTGCAATCTTGTCTTATGGGGAGACAATGTACCACAATATCAGTATTCAAACCCGACATATCCTCGTATGACCATGCAAAGATATCTTTGAATTCACGTAGTAGCTCAACAAGACCTTGTCTCGTTTCCTTTGCAATATGTGTCCCTATTTTCACCTATTTGCCTTCCTCCAAGACTACATTCTCTATTGCCTCTTTCTCACAGGGTAGGATTTGTTTCTCCTCTTGTTTCACCATTCTCAACACATCTGGAGGCACATCACAATCCCTATCATTTTCAAAATCCTGAGGTTCCTCTAAACACATGTCTTATTCAAAAGAGAATTCAGGATTTGTAGTATCAGTGCACATGTCGTTGATATCTAGGGACCTGCGGGGTACGAAAGAATGTACAAAGAATGAATGAATTTTAAGAATGTTTATTTATGTGTTATATATGAAATGAAAAATTTAAAAGAATTTAAAGAGGTCAAAAGAATATTGATCGGTATAAAAGAATATTCACTCAGATTGATAACAAAAGTCGTGTTTTATTGAAATGCAAATATCCGAACATGAGCCTATTTTACAAATGAAATCTTACTACTCCTAGGCTTTAGAGCAACAAGAGTGTTCTGAAAATTACTCTGAAAAATCTTTAAAAACGACAGGAAGTTCCTTTGCAACCCAATTATTTAAAGAACTTCCTGATTCGTAAGGATGAATTCCCTCAAGGTTTCTTCATTCAGACTCTTCATTATGTATAGCATTGATGTGATAATTTTCTTTTTCATGCAACCCTCTCTCAGGGTGAATTATCCCTCCTGATATAAAGGTTTGGGATATATGAGGGAATATCATCAGTCCCCACTCTACTTCTCTTCCACTTAGACGCAGCTTTCTTCTTTCTTGACGCTTCTCTATTTCCTTCCTCCTCTGCTTATGACCTAGCCTGAAACCCAAGCCAAAACGGCCTCTCTTCTCCTTTAGTTCTGGAACTTGAATCCCTCCTTAGAGATATCTTCCCAATCCTTTTTCCTGGCAAGGCTCCTTTTCCCACTGTCATCTGCAAACCCATTATTGTAGTTCTGGATATCCTAGGCAACGACACCTTATTCCCCTCTAAAATAAATGTTGCATTAACGAATTCTAAGGAACGAAAAGAGCACTCAATGGCCTCTTTATTTGCTTCTACATAGGGTGCGTCACTAGTAACTGTTGCTATAATATCTTCCTCCGCATTTATGGTGACCAGCCATCCATCCGCTACTAACTTCAATTTCTGGTGCAAAAATGAGGGCATCGCTCCTGCCGAATGTATCCAAGGCCTTCCCAACAAGCAATTATAAGAGGGCTTGATGTCCATTACTAAAAAGTCTACCTCATATGTGTTTGGCCCAATCATCAAAGGGATATCAATTTTTCCCATGACCTTTCTTTCAGTGCCATCAAATGCTCTCACTACATTATAGCATGTTTTCATGTGAGAACTGTCAATGGGCAATCTATTCAATGTGGATAATGGCAAGACATTTAAGGCTGATCCATTATCGATAAGCACACTCGGTAATGTATACCCCTTACAGTGAGTGGTGATGTGTAAAGCTTTAGCTGATCCCATGCCACCAGGTGGAATTTCATCATCATTGAAATAAATAAAATTGTCAGCACTTATGTTGCTAACAATCGATCCAACTTATTGACAGATATATCATTAGTAACGTAAGTCTCATTGAGCACCTTCATCAATGCTTCCCTATGTACCTCTGAACTCAGGAGCAAAGCCAATACTGATATGCGAGCTGGTTGTTTGCTCAATTGTTCAACCACGCTGTACTCACTGTGTTTTAAGAATTTTAGAAACTCTTTGGCTTCTTCTTCCTTCACTGGCTCATAACCAGTACTTCAGCCCATTTTCCTTTGTCAAAGGCTTTTGCTTTCGCGGGCTCAACTCTGACACTTTCTACATCATAACGCTTCCTATTACGTGTGTAAGAACCCTCATCTCGAACCCCCTTAAAAGAACTAGCTATATCCTCTTTCTCCAGTATTGTCACATTGCAATCATAATTTCAGGGTGCCCTCTTGTTATCTTAATAAGGAAAGGAAACGGGTTTGTGAATAATGACTTTCGGTGCTATTTGTGTTTCAACTTCATTATTTCTTGGTAGAGAAATAATGATCCTTGGCCGGTTAATTCTTTGATTCTTTGGTCCACCTTCTAATGTGCATATATGTCCCTTATCTGAGCCAGCTTCATAAAATTTCAGCTCCTTATTATCCATAAGGCTTTGTACCAAAGCTTTAAACTCATCACATTCCTGGATCTCGTGTCCCTCTTCTACATGGAACTCGCAATAGTCCCTTACTCCTCTATTCCCTTCTTTAGGGATTATCATCTCTCTTTTCACCATTTCTTCCCAGACTACTTTCATCGGTGTTCTTACCGCAACCACATCCTCTTTAATCCTTCTCATACCAGTGTCCCCAATTGCGTTTACCCCTTGATCACCATGGTTTGGCAACGGGTTCTCTGTACTAGGGGTGTCATCAAATTTTACAACCCCCATCTTGATTAGTCTTTCTACTGTTTTTTTAAAACCAGTGCAATTTTCGATTGAATGCCCTGATATCCCTGCATGGTATTCACATTTGGCGTTTGCATCATACCATTTAGGGTATGGGGGTTGTAATAGTTTCAAATGAAAAAGAGCTATTGCATGTGCATTAAATAAACTTTGATAAAGCTCACGATACGTCACCGGGATAGGCATAAATGAGACATTTTCAGAATTTTATCTCGAACCAGATCCTTGCTTTTGGGAATCCTGTTGCCCAACTGTAGTTGCTCTGGGCTGACTAACCGTAATTGCCTTCGAATTATAACTATTTGTATTTTTCACCTCATTATCTTTCCTTCTTGGGGCTGATATTTTAGCCGTTTCCCCCTCTATCTTGCCACCCTTTATGGCGTTCTCAATCATTTCTTCTGCCATAATTATATCAGCAAAGCTTTTGGTGGTACTTCTGATCATATGAGTAATGAATGGGGCCTTCAAGGTGTTAATGAACAGCATGGTAGTCTTTTTCTCCAAAAGTGGTGGTTGAACTTGCATTGCAACCTTCCTCCATCTCTGTGCATATTTCCTAAAGCTCTCATTAGGCTTCTTTTCAATGTTCTACAAGGTAATTCTATCAGGAGTCATGTCAGTCACATGATTATATTGCCGCATAAAGGCTTGTGCTAAGTCTCTCCAGGAACCGATCTTTGCACCACTCAATTGATTGTACCACCTAGCCGCTGCCCCAACCAAACTGTCTTGAAAACAATAGATCAATAATTGATCATTGTTTACAGAGCCAGTCATCCACCTACAGAACATGGTGATATGGGCCTCAGGTCAAGTAGATCCATTGTACTTCTTAAATTCTGACATCTTGAATTTATGAGGGAGCACCAAATCTGAGACCAAACTCAAGTCCTTAGCATCAATTCCCTGATGATTATCAGCGTTTTCTAATGCCTTAAATTTCTCCTCTAACCATCTACAACGTTCCTCTAATTGCCTTGATGATTCGAGTCTCATCTCTTCCTTTTCAGCTACATCTAAACCAGGGATGACTGGATTGGTAGGATTATCTCCTGGGTTAAATCCTGAGCCATTTTGAAAATTCATGGGTATTCCAGCATCGACTTACCCATGTTGGGACCTTATTGTGATAGACGGCCTTCGGGGATATGCCTCAGGTTGAGTTTGCACATGAGGTGGAGTGAAACCCGGAGGATGATCCTCGTTATCCTCTTCAGTGATAGTCATAGAGGACTTTCCTTTATCTGTTGCCCCTTTCAGCAACTGAGCCATTTCAGCCATCATATTCCTTTGGGCCTCCAACATTTGATCCTTCATTTCTTGCTGGATTTTTTCCAATTGTTCCTGCAATTGTTCTTGCATTTGTTTCTGGATCTACTCAAGTCTTTGATCCATATTCTTTGTGTTAGCGCGTGTACCGTAAGGATGTGTTGCTTCCAGAATTTTCTTCTCTTACTCTCTTTTTCTCCCTAATAATTTAACAAATTAGGGTCTTTCTATAAATTTGAATGCATATGATGCGATGAGATGCAAATGCATGAATGCAAAAAGATATCAATTCTGATTCAATTTATTTTAGAAAACGTTATTTAAGAAACAAAAATCTTTACACAAAATAGATTACAAATACGTCTTCGCTCTCAGGCCCAGAGTTTGAACCCTATCCAATTACAAAGCTAACTCTAGACCTCTATCTGACACTAACTCATACTTTGTACTTAATACATTAGCTTGCGTTGCCAGGTCTTGTAAATGATCAGCAACCTCTCGAATCTGTACTATAGCTTCTCCCATGAGGTAGTCCCTATCTCTGACTTGATCCTAAAAATGGTGAAGCTCTCCCTTCCAATGTCCTTCTCTTGCCTCAAGCTGCTTAATCCGCATCTCACAGTTCTGCAATACTGCTTCCAACCCTCCAATATTGTGCTTCATTTCCTCGATCTTATCTAGGCTTTCCTTTAACTCGACCGCAGAGTTACAACTTCGGTAATAATGAAGAGATCGTCCAAGCTCAATCACCATAGTCTTTAATCCTTGATTCTCCTTCTCTAGGGTCTGATTATGCGTCTGCATCTATTGGAACTTCTTCTCCCAATACTCGGCTTTGGCTCTTTCTTCTTGAACCTCTTGTTGCCACTGTTTTAAAGACTTCCCCAATCCAGCTCTCTTTATTGATAACTATATCCTCTTATATTGCGTCTTCAAGTCATCTCGGTCTTCCTCAATCTTCATCTTTTCTTTCCTCTCTTTTTCGACCTCAATTCTATGAACGTCGACGTCTAAGCTTAGGTATATCTTCTCCTCCTCAAGCTTCTCTATCTTTGTCCCAAGCTCCAAATTCTTCCTTTTGAACTCTTGCTTTATGACTTCTAACTCTGATGGAATCACTCGTAAACTCTCCTCTATTGATCAAGCAGCCCTTAAACTTGGCCTAGGGATGTTATCATTGATCCTCTTGCTAAACCACTCTTTGTACCCAAGGGTCGTCGTTGGACCTTTAGTCAGAATCTTCACACAACAAATTTTCTTCCAAGCCTCGGAACTCTCTCGCATCTTCTTCTTATAATGATCCCCTTTATATGAGAAATCACTCTGAGCTAACCCTTGTGTTGTCGATATAAACTGCCCCGCTTTGTTTTACCTTAGGACGAGTAATGGTACATAACCAACGACTCCCCAAATTCTAGGAAGAGGTACCCAATCAAAACTTCCACAATGATAAAGGACTTCGTTAAGAGCCATCCAAGGAGCTTTCCACATTACATCTTCCTCTCAGAGATTCTGCAGTATTTCCATCCATCTTTCCTCTGTAATGTCGTCCCTCCTCGGCGTAGCTGCTGCTTCCTTTAAGGGAGAATAATCCTCAAAGAACACTCGGCAAGAAACCTTATCAACCTTCCAAAAGTGACTATGAAACCATACTAACAACAATTGTGCACATCCAATGAATCTACCTTCACCAGCTCTCCGACATGCACTCAATGATCTAAATGTCTCGGCTAGGATTGCAGGCATAAGTGTGTTCTGTTTACTAAGTCGATCAAATAAATCTGCAACTGCCTCATCTATGTGCCTAATAGCTTTTGGGAAAATCACCAAACCATAAATACTTAAGGCTAAGACATCAACCCTTTTCTTCACATCTGGGTGTGCCAATATCAGATCCCTCAAACTGGCCCACGAAATACATTTACCATCACCCTTTTGTTGGACTCGAGCTGCGGCCCACTGTCCACTCATCTCTGTGATCATCATTAATTTCTTCACGAAAGTAGGGAGATTAGCAGCCCTAACATAAGCTTTGTTACCTTGGATTTTTTAACAGCGAAGCAAGGTCGTATACTCCTCCAAAGTAGGTACTAAGTCTTCCTC
This sequence comes from Gossypium arboreum, assembly GCF_025698485.1. Lineage (NCBI taxonomy): Eukaryota > Viridiplantae > Streptophyta > Magnoliopsida > Malvales > Malvaceae > Gossypium > Gossypium arboreum. The sequence continues at coordinate 14,726,489 of NC_069081.1, forward strand.
TCCAAATGTAAAACAACTATAAGAAAGGTTCCAGAATTGTACCATGGCTCGAAACAGATACTTATCCACCTTGATGTCTAGGAAATAGGGAAGATCTCAATAATTCTGGTAAAACAGCTGCTTAGCCTCGTTATCCCATTGGGCCCAAATGTCATTCAACTCTTGAAACTCATTCTGTGTCGAACTGATACGAGTGAAGTCCCATAACTCTGATGCATACCCTTCAGTGACACTATCTCCTTTTTCTAACTGGGTTTTCTCATATGGACCAAGTTTGGTTCAAGGGGACATATTTCCCTATGGCCATACGGAGATGAAAATCTCACGAAGACATAGGTACGGATGTATCCTCGAAGCAATCCACTAGCCCCCACGGAGGTGAAAACCTTACGAAAGCGTAGCTTCTCACTCCCACTTAAGGGTGCGACCACAACGGTCATGCAAATACAGTGTATGCAGAAACAAGATAACAAACATATGCAGCAAACACATGTAAAAGATTAATAAAAATTTTCCAAACTTCTGACATTAAGACAGAAAATAACCAATTTCTCGGCTTGACTCTCTTATTGTCTCCAGTGGAGTCACCGAGCTGTCGAAACCATTTTAAGGGGGGAGGTATTTTGAAAACGGGAGTTGCCACCAACCTTTTTAAGTGTGATTGGATCACCTTATAAAACACTTTGGTCTACGAAATTGTGAGAAAATAGGTTCAGGAGTCGGTTACATACGAGGAAGGGTTGGCACCCTCGCAACGCCCAAAATTGGTACCAAATTGAATAGTTTTGTCTTAATGTCAAAAGTTTGAAGGAATTTAGAAATAAGATCTCTTTTTTAAAACTGTAATAATTTGAGTTGAAAATCAAGATTCCTTCGCTTCGAAAGAGTACGAACATCACATCCAGCATGATTGGACACGATATTCCTAAACTTTCATTACTGAAATCATCTTGTGATTTACAAAATTTATTTAAAAGGATGCTTTTTAGACATTTAGACAAACGGGAAATCGCAACCCAGCATGTTAGGGCACTACTTCCCGAATTCCTAAATACCAACAAAACATTGTCTTATTTTTTAAAATTCTTTTGGATTAAATGAAATATAAATTTTATGACAATGATGTATATAATATATTACAAGTATCGATACTAAATAATATAAACTATATGATATATACTTTAACAATTCATGCAAATATAACATAGAAAATGATAAATAATGACATAAATTTCATAATATACATTATCATTTCATGCAGATATAACCATAGAAAACAATGATCATAATAATATAGATTACATAATACATACATAATAATATTTCATGCAAAATATAACATAGAAAACAATGAATATAACAATATAAATTACATAATATATAACAATATTTTATGCAAATATAACTTAAAATAACACAAATAATCAATTTTTATGCAAATATGATAAACAATAAATAACATAAGAATAACAATAAATAACATAAGAATAACAAATAGTTGGTGAGATAACATTAGCGTACTAAAACAATATTAAATAAATACAAAAAGATATAAAAATAATGAACAAAATATGAACATATAGATCAAAAATAAAGACAAGAAAACAAATACAACTTAAAAAAATAGATGAAGTGTTAAAAAATTTAAAACAATGTATAAATGATAAAAGAAAGTTTTTAGAGATGATTAATATATATAAAAAAAACACTACATGATATAATAACTTAATATATAAAAATAATAATGTGTTAAATAGGAACAAGATTTTATAGTAAATTTAAAAATATTAGATATTAAATATTTAATAACGATATATGTATTATTTAATAATAATTTACAAAATTTAAAATTTTACGTAATTTAATGAATAATAAAATAATATATAATTTATAATAAAATAAAAATGTAAGGAATAATATATATATAGGAAAATATATAACATATAATAAAATTTATAAATAAAATGTATAATAATATAAATAATATGATAAATAATATATAAAAATAATATATATACAATTTATACATATAACTAATGTTTATGAAAATAAATAATACATATAGTATTTAAAATAAATCAAATATATATAAAATGATTAAAATTGAATTTAATTTAAAAATCTAGGGTTAATCACAAATAATAAAGAATTCGGGCCTAATTGAAATGCACACCAAAATCTGAGGGACTCACTTGGCAATTAGCCCTATTCCCAAAACGGCGTCGTTCCTAGAATAGGCTTTATAATGGCCATTAGGACTAAATTGAAATAAATGTAAAAGGTTAGGGCCAATTTAAAATAAAAAGAAAACGAAATTATCAATTTTAAAAATGCGGAAGGATTAATTGGGCAATTTGCCCATTTACCAAAAACACGCGAATCCTTCTCGGGTCACGGGTCAACGCGCGGATCTTCTATTTGAATGGTGCCGTTTTAGTGCTTATTACACTAAGCAAAAACGACACCATTTTTATAATACTATATAGGTCATATTTCGGTCAAAAAAAATCATTTCTTAAAGCTAAATTAAAAAAAACCTAAAATCCTTTGCAAAGAGGGAGAAGGGAAAAACCCTCTGAGCTGGCCTTCATCGCCCACGCGCCGTACGTGCCACCGCTTTGCGGTTGGTTGGAAGAAAAGCCTCGATTTTCGAGCGAACCACGGTAACCTCTTTTCTCTTTTAAATACGATATTTTTCAAAGAAACAATTAAATGCAGCGTAGAACAACAGGAAATAAATCAAAAATGTAATTGAATCACCTTTTCCACAATGAAACTATTCGTATTTCTCTTGTTTATATGTGTATATCTGTTTTATATCTGTAAAAAAAAAGAATCCCATTACAGTGAAATACATTTGGCTTTTATAGCCCCTATACAAATTTGGTACATTCTTCTATTCGATTCCTTGCCATATTTGTTGTGTATTTCTTTCTTTTTTGCAGGTGACGACGAGAAGTCCAACGATTAATCCGGCGCTGATGATGGCACACTGGCACGCCGATTGTGGGGTGAGACGAGGGTATTTGAATCTGGCGTGACGATTGGGATCTTCTTGGTGTGAGTGCTTACAGAAACCTAGGGTTTCCTAATTCAGTTTAGGATTTGGGCCTTCCTGGGCTTCGCTGCTTTGGGTTTAGTTTGGGCATATGGGCTAAGGGTTTTAGGTGTGACCGGGTATAGGTTAACGGGTCTTTAGGTATTTGGGCTATGTAAATGGGCTAACAATTTTGGGTTTTGTAAATGGACTGTAAAACTTTTATTAATTTATTTAATTTTTGTTTCTGCTTTATTTTATGGGCCCGGGCAAATTTGGGCTATTACACTTGATTGTTGGATGAGAATAAATTGTAAAGAGATTTTTAGTAAATTTCATGTTTAGGGATTGAATTGAAAGTTAATTAAAATAGACACGGTTTTTCTTGAAAAAATTAGAAATTAAGGGGCTATTTTAGAATGGTTTAAATCGGGTTATTTGGGTTTAAATTTTAATTATGTGAAATAAGCTTGTTTTGATCTTAAAGACCAAATTAAATAAAATGTAAATGTTTGGGGTGTGCAAAATTATAAATAGGAAGTTATATGTATCATATGAAATTAAGGTTAATAATTGAAATAAATTGTATCATAGATCAAGAACAAGTAGATAATTGAGGAAAAGGGAAAGTAGTTGAATAGTCATTGAATCTTTGCTGTTAATGCAATTTAGCCCTGGTAAGTTCGTTCGGTTTATTTTGATATAAATTGCAATATAAATTGAATGAGCTATTGTATTTTGAATGTTGAAATGAATGTTTTATTGTTAATTTAAAATGAATTGAGGTAATAAATTGCTTGGATATGTGTTTTACAAAATAACTCCTAAGCCGGATGAATTTAGGATAGAGTACGATTGGCATGCCAATAGGTTATAGTGCACACTATTTGGGATTGGTTTGAGATGAGATTATGATTCCTAATTAATTCCTGTTCATTGAATATACTAAAGTCTAGTATTTGTTATGGACTATCGTGTTATATTTACAGTGTTTTTGGCGTGTTACTGCGGGCGGATGTAAAGCCTTCGAGTTTAGCACTTAGTGCCTAGGCATGTTATAGGAGGGATGTTAACCTATGGGCTAGGTACTTGGTGTCGAGGCATGTTATTGGTTGGATTGGCTTGTTTGAGCATTTGACGTGTTTCAGATGGATAACTATGTACTCATATTCTTATATTGTTCAGCGGGCAATGTTTATTGTGTTAAATGTCTTGTTATTGAATTGTTGAACAATTCATGAATATCTTGATAACATTGTGGCTTGATAGTGAATGATCTCATACTTGTTTATATATAAACTCACCTATTGTGGATTGTGGTTGACAGGAGACTTTGACTTTTAATCTTTTTATTTTTAAAATTGTTATATTTAATTTGGTAAGCTTTTTCGATTTAACCATTGAACATACTAAGCTCTAGTGAAGCTTACTCATGTTCTTTTCTGTTCCTTGTAAATAACGTTTTGTGGAGCCGGACAAGCAAATTAACTTAAAGATCACACTATCCAAATACATTTTGGTAGATTTAGATATGTTTATTTTGGGTTATATGACATGTAATAGGTGTTTTTGTATATGTTTAAATACTTATTGCAAATGTTTTGTTTTAAGCTTGGTATAACCTTACTTGTGGATGTGCCTTTAATCAATATGTTCATATAAATTTGTTTTGGTCAAGTGATATAAACCTTATCTAAGTGTTTGAATCATGGTTTGAATGAATGTGAATGATTAAGAAGAAATGATAAGTTTGGCATGAGTTTTATATATGAACTTATGAATGTGAATGCAAATTAGTTGATGTGTCAAGTGAATTGAGGTTGATAATTGAATTGTGGTGTCAATGAGGACACATTGCTTAGGCACTTAGGTTGATTGTTTTGCCATGTTTTAGGCTTGTTTAAATGTGTTTTTAAAGTATGGAAATGGTTGATTTTGATTTGGCTCGAAACCTAAGTGTTCGATGAAAGTTTGCCTTGTTTTGGAAGCTTTTTAAGGTGCACACGGCCTGACCATACGGCCTTATGTCTTATTAATTTTTAGGAGCAAGATTTTTCACACGGTCATAATTAGTTACATAGTCTGGCCACACGGGCATGTGGGGAAGCCACATGGCCATGTGTGAAGCCACACGATCGTGTGACCCCTGTTCCCAAAATTTTCAAATTTTTGCATTTTTTCTATTTTGATTGAAATTAGTCTCGGATTGTTCCCAAACTATTTTTAGGACACCATAAGCTCAATTTAGGGCTCACAAGTGTATTTATACCATAAGTTGATTTTATTTGTTATATGTTTATAAATTATTTGTTTAATTATTCTGAAATGAAATGAAATGTCGTATTTTGCCTTATAATACTCTGTAACCCTAATTCAGTGATGAAAACGGGTTAAGGGTGTTACAATTCATGCATGTTTTTCTTTAGTGTCTAAATTTCCAAAACTTGTCTAAATAGAAGGAAAATTTATATATATACATACAAACAAGGTTCCTAATGTTGCTTGAACTCAAGAGTCTGATAGGTAACATTATCAACAGGAAAGCTAAAAAGGAAGAGAATTTAGTTGTTTCCATATATTTCTAAAAAAAAAATGTTGTCAATTTTGAATTTCAGAACAATGAGAATTTTAATGCGGGAGATTCCACCCAAAAAGAGTGAAACTTTCCCTTCCTTACAAGTGGTAAGACATTTACAAATATAATATTATTCCTCTTTGGACTATGGGAATACGAGAAAAAGTGGGTTTTCTAAACAAGGTAATTGGGGAACACTCTCAACTCAACTCTCAAAAACTCAATGCATTAGGAAAAGCAAATATGGTTCTCACAACTTAATGTTTCTTTAGGCTCCATATTTTTTATTTTTTTATTTTTTGAAAAAGACTTTTCAAGGAACGATGTGATAAAATTGGCATTGTCAAACATTTACCTGTGTTTTGAAAATTAATTCTCTTTGAAGTAACCTAGAAATCATCAGATAAGATGGAATTGGAACCATTCAATTGCAACATGTCAAACGTGCCAACTACATTTTAGATTTTTTCTTGGATGCAACAACTGAACTAGTGGAATGTTCAATGGGTAGATAGAAACACAATTACAAGAAAACAAATAGTAACAATTAAACTTTAACACACACGAAAATGCCTTATAAAAATATTAATGCAATTTTATGGAGTCCACAAAATTATTTTTATGAAGTTATGGTTGATGAGTGAAAATTCATAACAAAGGTGCACGTATCTATCAAACAATAAGGCTATAAGAAGATATTGTTCCCATGAGGACCAACTTCTAAGTTGCTAAGTATCAACTATCCAATTTTATTTAATCTAGATAAAAAAAAGAAATTCTAATTACTACAAAAATTAAACTAAGCAAATTATGGGGAATTTACTAAACTAAAACAATGAAAACTTCTAAGTTTCTTAATCAATTTTAAGGACTTGGAACTCTAACTTTACCTAATTCAGTTAATCAATTATCTCTTGTTCAATTGTTCAATCTATGTAATTATGAATCCATGATTCAATGATATGAACTAGATCCTTCTAGTATCTAGCTAAGTTAATCCCCTTTCCCCACTAGCTATATTCCTATGCTAGGCAAGTTGGGTGAAGTCACTGAGAACAAACCTATTCGATTGATTAGGGTATCAAGTATATTCATATATCAATCACAAATTAAATCATTTTTCGGCGCTACACTCCTAATATATTTAGTTCAAATCTAAGCATTAATTTTATCTTCCAAGACAAATGAAGATTATCAAATTAATACAACTTAATGATTAGACAAGTAGATTAAACAATCATAAAATGGGATAAATAATTAGCCAAGATCAAAACAATTGAAGAGAAAATTAATTAATTAACTAAGAAATAAGATCCATTATCATTGCAAGAGAAAAAAGTTTAGTCCATATTAAGTTGAGAAAACCATACAAAAAGATATTCAAAACAAACATGCATCGATACAAAGTAAAAAGAAATATCTAGAGAGAAAAATAGTTTTAGAATTTATGTCGAGTGCTCCAGATCTCTTTTTCTTCTTGTCTTTCCAAGCTTGAAGTTTCCCTTGGTGTGTGAGAGTTGTCTATTAGTCTTCAAGTTGAGTTCATTCTCTTTTCCTCATTTTTTTCTTTTAAATCTCATCACCCTTGTTTTTAGGGTTTTTAACCGCGCCGCTCCACCACATGCAGAAATTGTGGTGGAGTGGGTTGCTTGTTGTTCAAATTTTCTAAATTGAAGAGCATGCTCTATCACAGTAATTTAAATTCAATGGAGTGAAATACTAACTTCGCCACTTTTTACTCTATACTCCAAATCTTCTAGTCTTAATTCGAGACCTACAATAGGGAAAGAAAACTAGCAAGTAAGCTTGAATTAAATCTAAAAATGACTAAAAAAAGCAATATTCAAATAAAATATAATTAATTCAAAAAGCTATAAACGCAATAAATGTAACACCCTACACCCGTGCCCTACACCGGGATAGAATATGAGGTGTTACTAAACTTAAACACATGCATTAAAACATTTACGAGTCACCAAAACTTGATTAAATTCAAGACTTTTTCAAACTTTTCCAAAACTTCTTATCAGTGGCCTATAAGGCCCAAAGCATCTCTTGGAAATCACTCGGGACCAACTCGGGTCCTTTAACCAACACTAGGAAAAATGACCTTTGAAATAAGGCACACGCCCGTGTGGATGGGCAACACGCCCGTGTGGAACTTGAACATGGTCGTGCTAATGGCCCGTGTGGCACAAACGGCCTAAGCACCTAGGGACACGCCCGTGTCCCATTCCCGTGTGAATTAAATTCTAAATTCAAACCTACAGGGGATTTCATACGGCCTGACACACGCCCGTGTCTATTTCTCGTGTCCCTCACACGGCCATGACACGTTCTTGTCCTAGCTCGTGTTTAAAAACCTTGACATTCTGTTTCAACATCCAATTCGGGGCACACGACCAAGGCACACGCCCGTGTGCTAGACCACGCCCTTCACGCGGTTGAGGCACACGGCCGTGTCTCTACCCATGTGTTTACTACCATGCATACTAACTTGTAAAATTTACGTGCAGGGGACACACGGCTGGACAACACGCCTATGGGGCTGGCCTTGTGTCACACATGGCCTAGACACACACCCGTGTGTCTACCCATGTGGACAATATGAGGCTATATACCAAGCCTTATACCACCCTAAAACAAAATTTAATACTAATCAACATATCAAGGTCTAATTTAATATGAGTTCTCAACCAACAACCATAGCTAAGGCCTATATACATTTCACAAATTTAACCATGTCAACAAATTTCAGTTTCGCAAAAGACTATCTTGCATCCATATAATGACTTACAATATTAGCCATTTTCATGGCCTTATACAAAATGAGTCAAATGCTAAAACAAGCCAACACCTTTGGCCCCAAAACAATGTGACACAAATATAAAATCAAAGATTCCTATACATGCCATAATCGAAATGATGAAACTAGTTATACCAAGAGCTTCAAAGATAGTGTGATTGGCTTCTCCAAAGTAGGCGACGATCCTCGAACTACTTTGGCGGAACTAAAAAAAATGGAAAGGAAAAAAGGGTAAGCATAGGAGCTTAGTAAGTACATATATGAAAATAAGTGTAATTAGAAACACATTCATGAAACAATGGCTTATCATACTTAAATGATATATCATTTTAACCTCACTATTTTGCTCTTCCTTCTTTTACGCATACTTACAACATCTCATCACATACCATGGTCTTTGTTCGAGAGTTTAGTATACATACCTGTAGTTACCCGTAAAATGACTCAAGTTCATTCTTTCTATTGACATACCTCATTAGAAGTATCGCCAATCCATTCATCGAGTTACCCCTTTGAACACTCGAAAATATCAACGAATACACGAATAATTTACGCCTAAGTACTATACAAGTAGCCAAAGCTACCTCATATTTTGTGATACTTACATATTTGAGCTACTCAGGGGCCTTTTCACCAAGTCAATACCCGGACCCCATAGCTCTATCATGTAATGTCCGCTCATTGAGCTGCTCACAGGTCTGCACACAAAGTCAATACTCAGACCCACATTATATATTTCACTTGTCTCATGAACTCAGACTCATCTCATGAGTTCAGACCACTCAATTTCTCATGACTTACCTTTTGTATCCTATACTATTTCTGAGGTTCGACGGGATCTCGTATCTAACCTGATGCTGTCGCACTTGTTCATAATGTAAGTTATTTTTATATCGTATTATTTATACTTTCATGGTATCGAGTAGATTATGATACATAGTAAAAATAAAACATTTAAAAGTAAGCTACAATGACACACTATTTACATATGTACTTACCTCAGCGCAAAATGATGGGAATGAGCCTAATCCTCGTAAATTTTATTCTTCCCTCGATCAAGACCCGAATCACATTTCTCTTGATCTAAAATGTCAAAAATTAGCTTATTTGATACAAAAATCATTCAATTTGACTTAAGACTGATAATTTGGTAAAATGACCGTTTTACCTTTAAACTTCACAAAAATTACGATTTTACCCCTATGCCCGAAAATCAATTTTTATCTAATTTCCTTATTTTCCAAGCCTAACTGACCATTTATTTCTCTAATGACCACCCCAATTTCTCAAAATTTAACAACATTACTGTAATAGCCTAAATTTAACCGGGCCTTAAAACCAAATGAAAGTAGATAAATAAATAAATATTTATTTAGTCCAAGTCCAGGTTTCAAAGCCCAAACACTACCGGCCCAAAACATAAAGCACTACCCGTATGACCCAAATTACACCCTCAAACCCGACCTAACCCACAATAGCCAACCCAACTCAAACATTACCCAGTAAGCCCCTTTTACCCTTGATCCGTATACATTAGCGGCCCAAAAAGCCCAAATAACTTAACAGGAACAAGAAACCTTGGGGTTTCCTGAACACTATTATTGCAAGAATCGCTTTCGAATATTCGGGAGCGTCATCCGATCCCCAAAATCAAAACCTTGCCCCGAGGCCCTTCGACGCACCAGCTCGGCCACCGATCACGCCTCCACCAGTGGGCCATAACTTTAGCATTGTGTTGTGCCCAGCACAGTCACCATCGAGATCCTCGCAAGTTACCTGCAAGAAAAGGAAAGAAATCAAAGCAAAAAGGCAGCAGATATACTAGAACAGGAAATGGAAAGAAATCTTCTGATTTCTTTCCGAAATAGGCAATAGTTTAAGGCTATAAAGCCTTTCGCAAATCTGTAAGAAAAAAAACACAGAGTCATAGGAAAAATACACCACAAAAGATATTGTACATCTATTTTTTTTTAATAATATACCAGAAGGATTTCGAGAGAAACGAAGGTGACTCGTTACATTTTTTTCTGTTTTTACTTCTTCTTTTTGCAAACAATCGATATATAATATGTTAAATAGACAGAGGAAGAAAATACCTTAAGAATCGCCCTGAAAAGCGAAGCTTTTCAGGTTCCGACTGTCGTATGTGGCGGAGTCGATGACGGCGCGTGGATCTGAACGCGGAGGTCCGATGAACAGAGCAGATCGGCCTAGGGCCGGAACTCAGAGGACCGGGGAACCATTTCAGAGGATTTCTTTGATTTTTTTTTTAGAACCAGGTTTCTAAATGATTTTAAAATTAAGAAGTTGGCTTATATAGCCTTGATAAAACGACGACGTTTTAAACCCCCCAGGATCCGCGCGTTGACCCGATTACCTGGGGAGGATCCGCGCATTTTCAGAGTTGGGTTAATTACCCAGTTGATCCTTCTACCATTTTTTGTGTCTACAATTAAGTTTTATTTTATTTATGATTTAACCCTATTATCTTGTCTCAGTTGCGATTTAATCCCTGAAGTAGCTGCTTTAAGTCTAAGTTTAAAATGCAGTCGTTTTGGGAATAGGGAAATTTTCCCAGTGAGTCCCTTTTGTTTTGTGTGCGTTTTAATTAAGGCCTTAATTCAATTTATTTCTTTTAAATTCGCCCCATAATTTTGCTGAACCTTAAATTTAGCCCTATATTTATTTTATATATATATATTGTTATTTTTTTACCTTACTTTTATATTATACATTATAAGATTATTTTATTATATATATTATTATTATTTATTATATCTTATTTTTCACAAATTATTATTATTTTACATTATTATTTTATATTATTATTATATCTTACTTGTATTATATATTTATTAATTATTTATATATATTGTTCTTACATATATATTTTTGTTATTTTATATTATATATTTCTTATTTCCTACATATTTAAATTATATTTATTGTATTTTTATTTTTATTCTATATTACTTATTTTTTGTCATATATATCATATATTATCTATTATATTATTTATGTTTATATTATTCATTATATTATTTAAAATTTTAAAATTTGTAAATAAAATTATATTTTAACTCATATTATACACATATTAAATTATTAATTATTTATTTATTATGTATTACTTTAAAATGATATTTTTATGTTATGCGTTATTTTATAAATTCTTTTACATACTTTTATTTTATGTTTTTAAACCCAATATATTTTATATATAATTATTATTCTTTTATAAATATTTTGTTATTATGTTTTATATATTGTATAGCAAACACTATTTTAAGATTATTATTAAATATTATGTTTTTATTTATATTATACGTATATTTTGTTAATAATAACTCATTTCATTTTATATATATATATTGCATATATCATGTGTTATATATTATTTTATATATTTATTTTATGAACATGTACATTGATATTGATATTGTATTTTTTTGTGTATATCATGCATTATTTAATTATTACTTTGTATGTTTGTACGTGTTGTTTATTCATTTCTCAATACATGCTATATATATATATATATATATATATCATTGTATGCATATAGTTAATATTTGCTATGTATTTATTATTTTTATATGTATGTATCTAATCATGATCTTTATATTATTGCCATCATTTTGTTTAAATGCATGTATTATTTACCTACTACAATAATATGTTACTATGTATGATTTATAATACAATATAATTCCCCATGCATCATGTTTTTTTTAAAAAATAAGGCCCCAAAGTTTTCAAAAAATATAAAGGCAATGCTTGGTGTTTGGAAATTTTAAGAAAGTAGTGCCCTAACTTATTGGGTTGCGACTTTTCTCGTTGAGTTCAAATAATCAAGTACCCTTCTTAGTTTTTAAATGTTTGCAAAACGTGAGCAACTGTCTTGGAATCGCAAAGCAACATGTCCTAACTTATTGGATGTAGCATTTTGTTGTTTCGAGATAGGGATTTCTAAAAAGCTAACTTAGTGTCAATAATTTGATACGAGTAAACTCTAATTTACAAAAAAAAATCAAAATATTCTAAAAGGGATTGCATCTTAAAATTTTTGAATTTTCGACATTAAAAACACTTGATAATCAATTAGGTACCAATTTTTGGGCGTTACGAGGGTGCTAACCCTTCCTCGTACGTAACCGACTCCCGAACCCGTTCTTTTATTTCGTAGACCAAAACTAATGATTTTAAAACAAAATGTTTTAAAGGTGATCCAATCACACCTAAAAAGATTGGTGGCAACTCCCATTTTTGTTTTTAAAGTCGATTCCCATTTTCCAAAACTCGATTTAAAAAAATGGTCTCGACAATTACTATCTATTTTACAAACTTTACAAAATGATCCTATTAGGGTTTTCATGAGAAGTCCTTGCACAAAAGTCGTTCACTCAACAACCAAGACTCATTTTCTTCCATAAAAACTCAGCAAACATAAAAATCCTTTCATGGTAAGTCCCTAGACTATCAATCATTTCACAAAATAGTCCCCTCAATAGCTAGATTAAGGTTTAGGGGTCCCAAAAGTACAAAAATTATCAAGAATAACCCTCAAATTGACTTACTTGCAAGAGGCTAGCTTGGCTGAAATTTCAAGGCTTCAAAACCCTTATTTTTACTGAGAATTTCAGTGAAGAAGAAGAAGTGAAATGGGTGATATCATCTTTTGTTTATTTTATTTCTTTTTAGTCAAACAAGTCACCAAATTTTTACCTAACATTGACTAGCCTAATTCTTTGTCCCTATGGCCAGCCATGCTGCATTTTAAGGGTCTATTTGCCCTTTAAACACCTTAAATTTTTGGCTCTCTAGCTATTTGGTATGTCTATCAAGTGAAATTGAACTTTTACCCTTTATGTGATTTAGTCTTTTTTCGCAATTAAGCTCTCAAATGCTAAAATTTATTCACCAAATTTTTCATGCACCTTTATAATCATGCTATCACACATAGAATACTATTAAAATAATTTTTTTGGCTTTGGAATAGTGGTTTCGAAACCACTATTCTGACTAGGCCCAAAATCGGGTTGTTAAAGTAAAAACTAATTTAAATGTTAAAATTACCTCTTAAAATACTATGAAAACTATACTAAAATAACTCTAAATATGAAAGTTATCAGTGAAACATATATTAATAGACCAGACTACATATCTTCAAAAAATATTTAGATATAAAGCATTTCTTCAAAAGGTTGTTGTTGTTTTCAAATATCAACAAACTCAAAATAAATAAATGGATTTATGTTGTAGAATGTAGTTTCCATTTGAAACTCAAAATTTTGAAAAAGTTACTATTGGTACAAATGCAAAGAAATACAAATTAAATATTCACTTCAATCATAGATAGGAACAACATTATATGAATAGGATTATGTAGGTTCAAATAACATTAAAAATGTGGATAATTGTGAAAAACCATAAGTTACTTAAGATTAATCTTTGTTTAGATTTTTGCATTTTGCATTTTTTTATAGGAATCATTCTTCAACTTATGATTTTAAACTTTTCATCACTCTAGTAGTGACTTTATGACAACACCAAGATGTCAATCGAAATGTTTCTTTTTTACACTCCATTCTAGTTCGTAAGAAGTATGTAACCTAATCTCATTTCCAAGATCCTAATCCATCGCATCTTTATGATAACTAATTAGTATGACTTTCTGATGTAGTACTTGAAGACCAATATTCCCTTTTATGCAAAAAGTACATTATATTTGTACACATATTGCAAGTTGTGAATTGTTTCTACTTTTGAAAAGATTGTTATGAAATTACCACCAGTGATGCTATTACTATGTAATGTGGTATTATACGAAACAATTGCCATTTAAAGGACCAAAAGAAAACAAGGATTAAAAATTTTGCATTAGAAATTAATCCAAATTAAGTTAGAACTTTTATTAAGATGAAATCTTCAACTTAATTCTATAGTTTTTATCTAAGTCAAGTCATAAAAGTATATATATATATATATATGGAGAGAGAGAGAGAGAGAGAGAGAGAGAGGGAGAGGGTTTTATAGTTCACTCTTTGGAATGAAAGCTAGCTAAGCATATTCTCTCAGTTATGCATGACTGGACAACCCATGTATATCGTTATAGGTAAAAAAGATGTGGTTATTGCACTTTGTCCAACCAAAGAAAACACCAATTTTTATGTCTGTTTGAAACTAGCAAGCATACGGGAAACAGGGAAAATTAGTTTCGTGAAAAGGAAATTTCATATAGGTTAATATATTATTTGGTACTTGATCTTGATTTTTAATGTTAAATTTGGCACTTGAGTTTGGTTTCGATATTTAATTTGGTAACTATACCAAATGACATTGTAACACCCCTTAACCCGTCTCCTTCACCGGATTAAGATTATAGAGTATTACTAAACAATCAGAAACATTTGAACATTACATCATTTAATATTAGAATCACATTATAAAACATTCATACGCATGCATATTGTCCTTAAATAGAGCCCTCGACGCCTTAAAAATAACTTAGAAATAATTTGGGACCAATTTGAAACAATTTAGAAAATCTAGCAAAAAGATGAAAATTAGGTACCAATTTTTGGGCGTTACGAGGGTGCTAACCCTTCCTCGTACGTAACCGACTCCCGAACCCGTTCTTTTATTTCATAGACCAAAACTAATGATTTTAAAACAAAATGTTTTAAAGGTGATCCAATCACACCTAAAAAGATTGATGGCGACTCCCGTTTTCATTTTTAAATTCAATTCCCATTTTCCAAAACTCAATTTAAAAAAATGGTCTTGACAGCTTGGCGACTCCACTGGGGACTAATAAGAGAGTCAAGCCGTGTAATTGATTATCTCCTGTCTTAGTGTCGAAAATTAAAAATTTTAAATTTTAATCCTCTTTGCATTACATGTGTTTGTATTATTGCATGTGTTGCTATATTCTGATACGCATTGCATTTGCATGACCGTTGTGGTCATACCCTTAAGTGGGAGTGAGAAACTACGCCTTCGTGAGGTTTTCGCCTCCGTGCAGGATAGTGGATTACTTTCGGAATACATCCGTACTTATGGTTTCGTGAGATTTTCATCTCCGTGTAGCCATAGGGAAATGAATTCCCCCGAACTGAACTTGATTTAAATGAGCCTATAATGGGTGAGAATCGAGGAATCTGCTGGTTCGGGTACCTCAAACTTTAGAACCAACTTCATATCGAAAAACCGTAATAGCCTAACTTAGTTAGGTTTAAACTTTAGATATTACCCTTATGAATTATCATTGACATTTATTGATATCATGTGATACTGACTATCTCTTTTCTTTTTGTGCATGTCATGTTGCATTTGAAAGGTATCGATTCATGGTCAGTTTCTAAGTTAGGAAGTTTTATTATGGAGAACGGACTTCTTGATAGAGTGGAAGGCAACGCCAACGTCCATAGACGGTCTGAGCAAACTCAACTAGAAAAGGGAGATAGTATAACTGTGGGATACGTGTCGGAGCTGTAAGATTACACTCGTATAAGTGTCACGTAGAATAATCTCGAAAAGCATAAGGATATTTGGGATCAGTGGGGCAAAAAGACCAAGCAGTTATTCTACGATAATTACGGAGACTTACCTCACTTGCTTGATGTTCAGGTAGATGAGCACTTATTCCGAGCCCTTGCTCAATTTTGGAACCCGGTGTACAGTTGTTTCACTTTTGGGGAAGTAGACTTGGTACCTACTGTGGAGGAGTACACTGCCTTGCTTCATTGTCCCAAGTTTCAAAATGATAGGATCTATTCTCAAGCTGCTTGTGTCCCTACCTTTTGGAAGAAACTGATGATTATTACGGGGATGAGCGAGCAGTGGGCCACGGCCCGAATTAAAGAGAAGGGTGAGTGCAAGTGCATTTCGTGGGACGCTTTGAAAGATTTGATCCTGACACACCCTGATGAGACGAAGAAGGTAGATGTTTTTGCCTTAAGTTTGTATGGATTAATGGTTTTCCCTAGGGCTTTGGGATATATGGATGAGGCAACTCTGGATCTTTTCATCGACTCGATAAAAGATCACTACATCCCATAATTTTGGCGAAACATTGGTCTTTAGGTGCATGTAGGAAAATTTGGTCTTTGGCGAGTTTATAGGGTGTGCTCGATTACTTTTGGCTTGGTTCTCTGATCATTTCGGTTGATAGATAGGGTGGTTTGTCGGGTTTCTTCAAGGATTATTCACCGTTGAAAGATATAGTAGCTTCAACTAGGAGAGTTGATGTTCGGAAGAGAATTGGATAGCGCTACTTCAGAACCTTCATTCGAAAGATGTTGAGTGGAGGGCTCCGTGGATGATGCCTGGTGAGATTCTTTACCGATACGGCAGTTTTGATTGGGTACCCCTATTTGGAATTTAGGGTGCCATTGGTTATGCCCCTTTGCTCGTGCTGAGGCAGCATGGATTGAGGCAGTTCGTACCAGCGACTCAGGGGTTGGCTCAAAGTGAGTTCGTATACAGAGGAGTCGATTACAAGAGGAAGGTTAGTGAAGTTTCTAGTGCTTGGAAAAAGACTTGTCGGTTAAAAGGAGTAGCTATTAGCCCGAAAACCATACCGGAATACATTGAATGGAGAGGCAGAAGGGTTAATGATAACATCCCCAAGCCAAGCATGGAAAGAGCTCGACCGATAGAAGAATATTTGCAAGTAAGGCCCTCATAGTTGGAAATTATGAAGCAGGAGTTTGAGAGAAAGAACTTGGAGTTCAAGAAGAGGATAGAAAAGCTCTAAGAAGAAAAGATGTACTTGAGTTTGGACGTCGAGGTTCAAAAGATGGAGGTTGAGAAAGAGAGGAAAGAAAAAAGGAAGATTGAGGAAGATCGAGATGATCTAAATGAGCATTACAAAAGGGCACAAGTAGCCTTGAGGAGAGTGAGAGTAGGAGGATCTTCAGATTCGTTGCAGAAAGAGGTCTAAGAGGAAAAGGCTAGAGCCGAGTATTGGGAGAGGAAGTTCCAAGAGATGCAGGGGCAGAATTTGGCATTAGAGGAAGAGAATAAAGGATTGAAGACTAAGATAACTGAGCTTGGAAGATCCCTACGTCGGCACCAAAACCATAATTCTGCGATCGAGTTAAAGGAGCTAAGAAGCAAGGTTGAGGATTTGGATGTGGCATTGCATGATGGTGAACTCTGGGTTGAGCAGCTCAAGGCGCAAGAAGATTATCTGAAGGGAGAGCTACACTAGGCTAAAGGACAGGTCAGAGATAGGGATCACGTCATTAGTGAGGCCATAGCCCAGATTCGAGAGGTCGCTGAGTAAGTGCAAGACTTGGCAATTCGAGTTGATGCATTGAGTCTGATGTATTCATCATCGTCGGATGTAGGACGAGAGTTAGCCCTTTTATTAGATAGAGTTAAAGCGTTGGGCCTTAGGGTGGAAGCGTATTTGTAATCCTCTTATATGTAAAGATATTCTTTTTCTAAATAAAATTTTCTAAATGAAGTTGAACCAGAATCGATATCCTTTCTGCATTCATGCATTTGCATCTCATAGCATTTCATCACATCATTTGCATTCAAAGTTATAGAAAGACCCTAATTAGTTAAAGTTTACTTCCGAAGGTAGAAAGGAAAATCTGGAAATCACACATCCTTACGGCACTCGTACTAAAACTAAGAGTATGGATCAAAGGTTCGAGCAATTACAAAAAGATATACAAGATCAAATGCAAGAGCAGTTGGCCAAAATGTAGAATGAAATAAGGGAACAGATGCTAGAGGCTCAGAGAAACATGATGGCTGAAATGGCTCAGCTGCTGAGAGCCACTGATAAAGGAAAAACTCCCATGGCAATCACTGAAGAAGAGAATGAAGGTCCTCTTTCGGGTTTTACTCCACCTCATGTGCCACTGCAAACCGAGACACCTCCTAGAAGGCCATCTGTCACTGTAAGGCCTCAACATGGGCTAGTTGATGCTGGAATCCCCGTAAATTTCCCATCTGGGTTCGAAAATAATTTGGGTGATAGCTCGGTCAACCCTATCACTCCTGATCTGGACTTGATGGAGAAGGAAAGAATGGCAACTGAATCCGCGAAACAATTGGAAGATCGTTGCAGATGGTTAGAGGAGAAGTTTAGGGTTTTGGAAGACGCAGGCAATCATCATGGGATTGATGCCAAAGACTTAAGTTTGGTTCCAGATTTGGTGCTTCTTCATAAATTTAAGATGCCAGAATTTGAAAAGTACAATGGGACTACTTGTCCAGAGGCACATATAACAATGTTTTGTAGGAGGATGACTGGATATGTGAACAATGATCAACTATTGATCCATTATTTTCAGGACAGCCTAGTGGGAGCAGCGGCTAGGTGGTACAATCAGTTGAGCCATGCAAGAATTAGTTCATGGAGAGATCTTGCACAGGCTTTCATGCAACAGTATAACCATGTGACTGATATGACGCCAGATAGGATCACACTTCAAAACATGGAGAAAAAGCCTAATGAAAATTTTAGGCAATATGCACAACGATGGAGGGAGGTGGCAATGCAAGTACAACCACCAGTGTTGGAAAAAGAGACCACCATGTTATTTATTAATACTTTGAAGGTGCCATTCATCACACATATGATTGGAAGTACCACGAAAAGTTTCGCGGATATAGTTATGGCGGGTGAGATGATTGAAAATGCCGTGAGGGGCGGTAAAATTGAGGAGGAAGTGGCTAAAAGATCGGCCCCAAGGAGAAAATACAATGAGGTGAATAACATGAACAGTTTCAACTCTAGGGCAATCACAGTTGGACAGCCTAAAACAGCTACGGGTGAACAACAAAGTACTCAAAGATAGGAATCGAGTACAAGACAGAATTCGGAGAGGATGCAATTCACTCCTATCCCTGTGACATATCGTGAGCTTTATCAAAGCTTATACGATGCACATGCCATTGCTCCGTTTCACTTAAAACCACTACAACCACCGTACCCCAAATGGTATGATGCAAATGCTAAATACGAATATCACGCGGGAATATCGGGGCATTCAATTGAAAACTGCATTGGGTTCAAGAAGGTCGTGGAGAGGCTCATCAAAATGGGGGTGGTAAAATTCGATAGTACCCCTAATACTGAAAATTTGTTACCAGATCATGGCAATCAATAGTGAATTCCATCGATGAAATAAAGAAAGGAAAAGTCAAGGAAGATATTGCTGAGGTGAAGACACCTATGAAAGTAATATGGGAGGAGATGGTGAAAAGAGGTATGCTGACCTCTAAAAGAGGAAGAGAAGGAATGGAAAACTATTGTGAATTCCATGGAAAGGTAGGTCATATGATCCAAAATTGCGAAGAGTTCAAGGCCATGGTACAAGGCCTTATGGTTAACAAAGAACTACAAGTTTTTGAGGGTAGTTCTTGTGAAGGACAAATATGTGTGCTGGAGAATGAACGACAAGAAACCCACCGACCGAGAATTATTATTTCTTTGCCAGGGAATAATGAGGTGATGTTAGAAACTGGGCCCAAAATAGTCATTCATAAACCCAATCCTTTCCCTTACAAGGATGATAGGAGGGTGCCATGGAGTTATGACTGCAATATAACAATACCTGAGAGGGAGAGTATAGCTAGCACGGCCAGGGGCACGCAAAATGAAGGTTTTCATACATGAAGTGGGAAACGTTATGATGGGGGGAATATCAGAGTGGAGCCCGCAAAGACGAAAGATGCTGAGGTTGAAAGGAAGAAAGAGACCAAAGTACCTATCAATGAGCCGATAAATGAGGAAGAAGCTAAGGAGTTTCTAAAGTTCCTGAAACATAGCGAGTACAGCATGGTCGAGCAGTTGCGTAAGCAGCTGGCGCGTATATCAGTGTTAGCCCTACTCTTGAGTTCTGAGGTGCATCGAGATACGTTGTCAAAGGTGCTTAATGAAACATACGTCACCCATGACATATCCGTTAACAAGCTGGACCGGTTAGTAAACAACATTAGTGTTGACAATTTCATCTACTTCAATGATGATGAAATTCCACCTGTGGGCATAGGGTCAACCAAGGCCTTGCATATCACTACTCGGTGCAAGGGATACACGCTTCCAAGTGTACTTATTGATAATGGGTGTAATATCCTGATTTTGGGCCTAGTCAGAATAGTGGTTTCGTGACCACAAAATCCGAGATAGAAATAATTATTTTATGATTGTTTAAGGTCTATGATATGATTGCATGATTGTGTGAAAATTTCGTGAAGAAATTTTATGCATAAAGTGCTTAAATTGAAATTAGGGACTAAATCGAATAATTTGCAAAACTTGTATTCTAGAAGTTTCTAGTATGAAATTGTTTTGAAATATCAATTAGAAGGTCTTAAATAGCAATTTTACCAATTTCTAAGTCTATGGACAAAAATTGGACATGGATGGAATTTTTGGAAAGTTTAGTAGTAAGGGCATTTTGGTCATTTAGGGGTAAAATGAATTAAAATACAAAATTAAAAGCCAATTTTGCTCATCTTCAACCCCATGGTCGAATATAGCAAGGAGAAACCATGGCTAGGGTTCTTCAAGCTTCCAAGCTCGATTGTAAGTCCGTTCTAGCCTCGTTTTTAATGATTTTTACGTTTTTGGAGTCCCGGTAACTTGTTGAGTTGAGTCCGAGTTCACTTATGGATGCGAACGTCCAAGCTCGTTGAGTTGAGTCCGAGTTCACTTATGGGCGGGTTACATGGAGCTTGGCTACATATGTGGCACTTATGTGCAAACTTTCCATGTATCCGAATTATATTCTGATGTGTTCAACGGGTAAAGTTCTACTAAAATGGAGGAATACTCAAGATGAAAGGGACGTATTGGTAAGTGTTGTGAAATGGGTACTTTGAACAGGTATGTACTTAACCCTCGGGTTGAAAAATCGATATAACAACAATATGGTAAGATGATAAATGAAAATGTGATATGAATGTCTTGGTGATGATTATGCAAATGATGTTTTATGCTTGCTTATATGGTTATGTTACTTGCTATTTGCATGTGAACTTATTAAGCATTTATGCTTACTCCCTCCTTTTCATTCCTTGTAGTTTTGACAAGCTAGCTCGGAAATCGGGAACGGTCGGAGGCTCGCTCACACTATCCGTATACCATCTTGGCATAATGGCTTGTATATTTTGAGTATGGCATGTATAGCATTATAATCATTTTGTATATATGGTCTTATGATATGGTTATTGAGTGGTATGGAAATGCTTGGTAATGATTAGCCATTGGAATGGCTAATCATGATCATATTTGGTGTTATGTATGTCAAATTGCTAGCTAATCCATGGAAACCATGAAATAGGTAAAATTTACCATAAAATAGATTCAGACAGCAGTAGTGACGTAAATTTGAAAAATCACTAAAAATAGTAGAAATGGAATTAAATAACGAATAAGTTATAGAATCGAAGCTTGATGAGTCTATTTTCATATGGAATAAGCGAAACAGGTATATGAGCTATATTTTATGAGATGTTTAAATTTTTGTGAAATAGGGCCAGAGCTATTTCTGGATCCCTTGTTCTGACTTTGGAAATTCATCATAAATTTTAAAAATATAATTAGAAGTCATGATTTATATGTACAGATTCCTTATTGAGTCTAGTTTTATTAGAGACAAATGTCATAGTCATTGAAGCTCTGTATAGGGAGATATCTAATTTGTAATACACAGAGGTCAGAGTAGTCAAACCCTAAAATAGGGGAGACTTTAACTAACAAACTGTACTAATTGGCCTGACCAAAAATTATAGAAAAAATTATTAGATAGATATATGAGTCTAGTTTCAGGAAAAATTTACAGAATTGGATTTTGAGTTTCGAAACTCGAGATATGATTTTTAAAGCGACTGTGATGCAGTTAGCCGACTTTGTCTGGAAATTTTAAAATGAATTGTATGAGCTGTTTAATTAATGAATTAAGTCCGTTAACACCTCGTGTTCGACTCCGGAAACGGTCTCGGGTACGGGGCGTTACAATGGGTCTGCTTTGAACATCCTTCCATTATCAACATTAAACAGATTACCCATTGACAGTTCGCATATAAAGACATGTCACAATGAGGTGAGAGCCTTTGATGGAATTGAAAAGAAAGTGATGGGACGAATTGACATCCCTCTAGAGATTGGACCGAATACATATGAAGTTGATTTTTTGGTGATGGATATCAAACCCTCCTATAATTGTTTATTGGGGAGACCATGGATACACTCGGCAGGAGCGGTGCCTTCTTCATTGCACCAAAAATTGAAGTTAGTGACAGATGGACGCTTAATAACCATCAACACGGAGGAGAATATCATAGCAGCAGTCACTAGCAAGGCCCCTTATGTTGAGACCAATAAAGAGGCTATTGAGTGTTCTTTCCGCTCTTTAGAAATCATTAATGCCACCTTCATTTCGGAAGGAAGTGTGATGCCAGCACCCAAAATGTCTAGAGCCACTAAGATGGCCCTACAAATGATGATGGGGAAGGGAGCATTGCCGAGAGAAGGGCTAGGAAGACAATTGCAAGGAGGGGTTCAAATCCCAAAATTGATTGAGAAGAAGGACCACTTTGGCTTGGGCTTCAAGCCAGGCCACAAGCACAAGAGGCAGGAAATAGAGAAGCGTCAAGCGAGAAGAAAGGTGCGTTTGAATGGAAGAGAAGTGGAGTGGGAACCGATGACATTCCCATCTATATCCAAATCCTTTAATTCAGGAGGATTGCTAATAGAGGAAAGTCATCAAGTTAATGTTGTACATAATGAGGGATCGGAGCAAGGAAACCTCGAGGACATTCGCCCTTACGAACCGGGGAGCTCTCTGAATAATTGGACCGCGGAGGACCTTCCTGTAGTCTTTAGAAATTTTTCAGAGTAATTCTCAAAACATGTTTGTCACTCTAGGGCCTAGGAGTAGTAAGATTATGTTTGTGAAAAGAGGTCTATGTTCATCTATAATTATTTAAATAAAACATAACTTTTATCAATTTAAACGAGTATTGTTTCATTTTTATCAACCAATATTCCTTTAAATTCTGGCAATTCTTATTCTTTTATTCATAGTACATAAACAATCATTCTTAGATTCATTCATTCTTTGTATATTCTTTCATACCCCCATAGGTCCCTAGATATCAATGATATGAGCGCTGATACTGGAGCTCCTAATTTCTCTGGCGAGCAAAACATGTGTTTAGAGGAACCTCAGGATTTTGAAGATGTTCAAGATTGTGACATTTCTCTCGATCTGTTAAGAATGGTAAAGCAAGAGGAGAAACAAATCATGCCACATGAGAAAGAGGCAATAGAGAATATAACCCTAAAGGAGGGGAAAGAGTTAAAAATCGGAACCCTAATTAGCGAGGACACAAGACATGGTCTGGTTGAGTTGCTTCAAGAGTTCAAGGATATCTTCACCTGGTCATATCAGGATATGCCCGGATTGAGTACCGACATTGTGGTACATCGACTTCCGATAAGACAGGATTGTAAGCCAGTCCAACAGAAGTTGCGAAGAATGAGGCCAGATATCATTTTGAAAATAAAGGATGAAGTCAATAAGCAGTTCGATGCAGGATTCTTGCAAGAAGTGAAGTACTCCAAATGGGTAGCTAACATTGTGCCTGTTCCTAAGAAGGATGGGAAGGTACAAATGTGTGTTGATTATAGAGATCTGAACAAAGCAAGCCCAAAGGATAATTTTCCTTTACCACACATTGACACTTTAGTAGACATCACAGCGGGATATTCGTTGTTCTCCTTTATGGATGGTTTCTCAGGATACAATCAGATAAGGATGCATCCGGAGGACATGGATAAAACCATATTCATAACCTTGTGGGGCACTTTTTGCTACAAAGTAATGCCATTTGGACTAAAAAATGCAAGGGCAACATACCAACAGGCCATAGTGAACTTATTCCACGACATAATGCATAAGGATATTGAGGTATATGTTGATGATATGATTGCCAAGTCGCGCACAGAAAAAGAGCACATTGAGGTCTTGAGAAGATTGTTCTTGAGGTTGAGAAAATTTCAACTGAAGCTCAATCCAGCAAAGTGTACTTTTGGAGACAGATCAGGAAAGTTATTAGGCTTCGTAGTCAGTGAAAAAGAAATTGAAGTCGACTCAGACAAGGTCAGAGCCATACGAGAGTTACCTCCGCCACGTACTCAGAAGGAAGTTTGAGGATTCCTAGGAAGATTGAATTACATTGCTCGGTTCATTTCACAACTAACTAAGAAATGTAATCCTATATTTCGCCTTCTCAGAAAGCACAATCAAGGTACTTGGGATAAGGAATGCCAGAATGCTTTTGAAAAGGTCAAGCGGTATTTTTTGAATGCTCCGGTATTGTCTCCACCTAGCCTAGATAAACCATTGATACTGTACTTGTTAGTGTTCAATAATTCTATGGGATGTGTGCTTGGCCAGCATGATGAGTTAGGGAAAAAGGAGAAGGCAATTTATTATCTCAGTAAAAAGTTCACTGACTGTGAGATGAGATATTCACCAATTGAAAAGTTGTGTTGTGTGTTGATTTGGACAACTCAGAGATTAAGACAGTATATGCTATACCATACCACTTGGCTTATCTCAAAACTTGATCCGTTGAAATACATGATGGAGTCAACGGCTCTAAATGGGAGAATGGCGAGATGGCAAATTTTGCTTTTGGAGTTTGATATAGTCTACATAAGTCAAAAGGCTATAAAAGGAACTACGGTAGCAGACTTCTTGGCTAGTAGGGCTCTAGAGGATTATGAGCCATTGAACTTTGATTTTCCAAATGAGGAGTTGATGTGTATAGCAATGACTGAAAATTCTTTTTGGAAGCTCAATTTTGATGGGGCTTCTAATGCAGACGGAAAGGGAATTGGGGCAGTCTTGGTATCTCCGAATGGCGATAATTATCCTTTTACGTACAAGTTGGACTTTTATTGCACGAACAATATGGCTAAATATGAAGCATGCATCATGGGACTTCAAGCAGCTATAGAGTGAGGTATAAAAACCCTAGAAGTATATGGAGATTCGACGTTGGTTATTTATCAGCTTAGAGGTGAATGAGAGACAAGGGACCCCAAATTGATTAGTTATCGAAAGATAGTTTTGGGTTTACTTGAGGAATTTGATAGCATCACCTTCAATTATCTCCCACGAGACGAAAATCAGATGGCAGATGCTTTAGCAACCTTGGCCTCAATGATCAAGGCGAATAAAGAAAAAGAAATGAAGCCAATTCAAATGAGC
The DNA here is from genome assembly GCF_025698485.1 of Gossypium arboreum. Lineage (NCBI taxonomy): Eukaryota > Viridiplantae > Streptophyta > Magnoliopsida > Malvales > Malvaceae > Gossypium > Gossypium arboreum. The sequence continues at coordinate 14,752,156 of NC_069081.1, forward strand.
GTTTACGAGGCTCCAGCTTATTGTTGTAACATTGAGAAGGAAGGAAATGACAATAACCCCTGGTATCAAGATATATTGTGATATGTGAGGGATCGTAAGTACCCTGAACAGGCCAATGAAAATGATAAATGAACTTTGAGAAGATTAACTTGTGACTATGTCTTAGACGGGGATATCCTGTACAAGAGAAGGAAAGACCAAGTACTTTTGAAATGTGTCGATGCTGTGGAAGCTAAGCTAATTTTAGAAGAAGTCCATGAAGGTGTATGTGGGACACATACAAATGGGTTCACTATGGCAAGGCAAATCATGAGGTTTGGCTATTATTGGGCCACCATGGAATGGGACTGTATCAACTATACCAAGAAATGCCATAAGTGTCAGATTTATGGAGACAAAATTCATGTACCACCTTCACCTTTGCATGTTATGACTTCTCCATGGCCCTTCTCCATGTGGGGCATGGATGTTGTTGGACCAATATCACCGAGAGCTTCGAATGGACATCGGTTCATCTTCGTGGTAATTGGCTACTTTACAAAATGGGTAGAGGCTGCCTCTTATGCGAATGTTACTAAGTCAGCAGTGAGTCGATTCTTGAAGGAGATCATTTGTCGATATGGAATGCCTGAGAAGATCATATATGACAATGCATTGAACTTAAATAACAAAATGATAACGGAGGTTTGCGACCAGTTCAGATCAAGCATCACAATTCTTCTCCCTATCGTCCAAAAATGAATGGGGCAGTGGAAGCTGCCAACAAGAATATTAAGAAAATAGTGGGGAAGATGACTGAGACCTATAGAGATTGGCATGAGAAGTTTCCATTTGCACTCCTAGCCTATCGAACGTCTGTCAGAACCTCTACTGGGGCAACTCTATTCTCGCTAGTTTATGGGAAGGAAGCAGTATTACCTATTGAAATAGAAATACCTTCTCTTCGAATTTTGACGGAGGTAAAGTTAGATGAAGCTGAGTGGGTACAATCACGGTATGACCAATTGAACTTGATTGAGGAAAAGAGGCTAAAAGCCATTTGACATGGTCAGATGTATCAGAAGCAAATGATCTGAGCTTATGATAAGAAGGTTCGACCAAGAGAGTTTCACGAAGGAGACCTTGTGCTGAAGAAGATCCTTCCTATTCAAAAGGACTTTAGGGGAAAATGGATGCCGAATTGGGAGGGGCCGTATGTCGTGAAGAAAGCTTTCTCCGGTGGTGCATTGATCCTAATGGAAATGGATGGGAAAAGTTTACCCAATCCAGTGAATTCAGACTCAGTTAAAAAATACTTTGTCTAAAGAGGGAGAATCCAAGGTGAAAACCCGCAAAGGGTGCCTTGAATTTAAAAAAAAATGGAGAGGCCAAGGTGAAAACCCACAAAGGACGCCTTGTGACCAAAGGGATTTTGAGTTGAAACCCCGAAAGGGCAGCTCAAATATTGAAGGGCACACGGTAATCTTGCTATATTTGATACAACAAAGAGCAAAGAATGCTGCAAACTGGGGCATCAATAGAGTACTTGGGATCTTTTAAACACATGTTGAACTCAAGAAAGACTTTATGGACCTGGTGTATAGGAACTCAAGCAGCGATATCTAGAGGATCTAACTTCTATCTTGTTTGCTATCTTTAGATTTTATTTCTTCTAGAAGATAAGCTAGCAGATTAATTCCCTTTTGTATCTTTTTGATAATTCATTCAAATCCAATTATTCTTAAAAATTTATTCGTCTTTCACTATTCTTTAAGTATGTTGCATTGAGATAATGATAGATGAACTAAATATGTTCACAAATGAAGTTTTACGCATTACTCTGAAATTTCTAGATAACACAAGAAACTAAAACAGGACATTTGTTCGAGAAAATCACGTAAGTAAAGGATAAAAGAACTCGAGAAATTTCTTTCTTCCAGTCTAAAAGGATAAATAGACAAAACCAACAATTCAATTCTAAGGAAAGATTATCCTACAGGTATCCTCAGTGGATCGTAGCATTTGAAGAATGGTACAGGCCTATAGGCTGAGCAGGAATAATATTTTGAGATGAATGAAGGAATGAGTAGTGACGTCTAGGATAAGGGTCATATTCATTTTGCATCATAACATGTATAATTAGGAACATTTGACTCACTTCGATCAAAGCATCCTAATCATTAGGCATAAGCGCATATACTCCCTAAGCAGTAGGGTAGCAGGCCACAACATAGCAGATCTGGCATTCAGATGTTTATACTAAAGCAGATCCAAGATGATTTGGGCATCATTGTGCTTACAAGGAACAAATCAAAGACATAGCTGATTTGACTTTCATGTGTTTACGATGAAGTAAATCTAAGATGATTTGTCATCTCTGTATTGTCAGAGAGCAAATCGAAGTCTGGCATCTCCACTTCAACGGGGAGCAGATACATAGCATATCTGGCTTTCAAATGTTTATACTGAAGCAGATCCAAGATGGTTTGGCATCCTTGTGCTTACAAGGAGCAAATCAAAGACGTAGCTGATTTGGCTTTCACGTGTTTACGAGGAAGCAAATCTAAGATGATTTGGCATCTCTGTATTGTCAGAGAACAAATCAAAGTCTGGCATCTCCACTTCAACGGGGAGTAGATACATAACAGATCTCTTCTTTAGATAATCTCACTGAAGCAAGATCCAAGATGATTTGGCATTCTTGTGCTTACAAGGAGCAAATAGAAGACATAGCTGATTTGGTTTTCACGTGCTTACGCTGGAGCAAATCTAAGATGATTTGGCGTCTCTGTATTGTCAGAGAACAAATCGAAGAAGCAGATTTGGCGTCTCTGTGTTCGGCAGAAAGCAGATCGAAGATATCAACATGACAATCTTGAATTTACATTGAGTAGATTTAGAACCATGATTCGATAAGACCAGTCAAATTTGGTCTTTTTATGAGTCTTTGCTCGATTCCTGTTACACAGCAATGAGCAAAGAGGGGCAGCTGTAATAGCCCAAATTTAACCGAGCCTTAAAACCAAATGAAAGTAGATAAATAAATAAATATTTATTTAGTCCAAGTCCAGGTTACAAAGCCCAAACATTACCGACCCAAAATTTAAAGCACTACCCGTATGACCCAAATTACACCCTCAAACTCGACCTAACCCACAATAGCCAAACCAACTCAAACATTACCCAGTAAGCCCCTTTTACCCTTGATTCGTATACATCAGCGGCCCAAAAAGTCCAAATAACTTAACAGGAACAAGAAACCCTAGGGTTTCCTGAACATTATTGCGCCAAGAATCGCTTCGGAATATTCGGGAGCATCCGTCCGATCCACAAATCAAGGCCACCATCAAGGCACTGTCCCGAGGCCCTTCGACGCACTAGCTCGGCCACCAATCACGCCTCCACCAGTGGGTCGTGACTTGAGCATTGTGTTGTGCCCAGCATAGTCACCATCGAGATCCTCGCAAGTTACCTGCAAGAAAAGGAAAGAAATCAAAGCAAAAAGGTAGCAGATATACTAGAACAGGAAATGGAAAGAAATCTTCCGATTTCTTTCCAAAATAGGCAATAGTTTAAGGCTATAAAGCCTTTCGCAAATCTGTAAGAAAAAAAACACAGAGTCATAGGAAAAATACACCACAAAAGATATTGTACATCTAGTTTTTTTGAATAATATACCAGAAGGATTTCGAGAGAAACAAAGGTGACTTGTTACTTTTTTTTTCTATTTTTACTTCTTTTTTTTGCAAACAATCGATATATAATATGTTAAATAGACAGAGGATGTAGCACCCCAAACCCAGCCCAGAAGTTATGGCCGGATCCGGCATGCCACATCAAAATCGTAAAAAAAAAATTTCATTCTAAGTCTAGAAAATCGTACCTGATGTTCAAAAGATTAATTCATTAAGGGTTAAAGTGAATGGAAGTCATGCACCGGTAGGAAACCGAAAAAGAGGTGGTGAGTCCATCGGATTGCTAAGTACCAAGCTCCTTCGGATCCAATCCTAGACATGCATACCGCCATTGCCACACCTTAACGTCATGGATATTTTAGGAAACCAATTTGATTAAGTCATTTTAGGAAAAGTGATTAATTTTGGAAAATACTTTCATTGCGGGAGCTTTGCTTGTTGTCGTGTTATTTTGAAATCAACTGTTGTTTTTAAAAACGCGCCCTAAAGCTATCCAATTTCAACAGTTAAAATAAGTATTACCTATCTTAGTAATACATATTAAAAACCATCAAAAATAAATAAGCGGCCTTATTACATTTAAAAGCCCAAAACCTCAAACGTAATTAAAAGGATGTCCAGTTCACCAGAAGAAAATCAAACTTTTAGAACGGGTGGCCACTCCGAATTCCCTCACAGCTCAAAGCCCACTATGGTTGGGGATTACCTGCGTGGATGAAAATAAAAGGGATGAGTTTGGGGAAACTCAGTGTGTAAAATAACCCAACCATAGCCTATATCAGCTCAAACCACATAAATAGAATAAGTTGGCCTTAGCCCAGAACAAAATTCAAAATAAAGCCCATAGGCCCATAACAGAACAGAACAGATATTACATGTTTATGCAGAAACCCAACCATATCCAACCGTATACACCCCCGTACCAATCTTACACCGTGTGGGGAGACAACTCGACCCACCCAACCGCTACACACCACAGAATTTGCAGCATGACTGCCAGAACAGATAATGTGACAGAGTCATCAGATATAGATAATCGTGGCAGAGCCACCAGAACAGATATATGTGGCAGAGCCACCAGATCAGGTATTTGTGGCATAGCCACCAGAACGCTTCCTCCATAATATAACCCATGTCCCCATGCAACAAATATATAATCATGGCATCCACCATACAGAATCAGATCGCTATGCTTTTCAGTCAAAATTAACCCTACGGGTATAACGGTAATTTTGCACCTAGGGGTATAACAGTAATTTTCCATACATAGGGGTATTATAGTAATTAACTACTTTCAGGGTTTTCATGCATATCCTAACTATTTACATACTATCAGAACACTTACCGCGCATACTTACCGAATTGGGCCCGTTGGCCCATGAACCCGATCTTTGGCCCATTAAGCCCAAATTATCAAAATGTACGAAATCGCGCGTACTGCAGTTTATTACTTTAGATTACCAAATATACAAACCCAACTATCTTACGAGCATTCGCACACTCGCAAATTCCCAAAATATTGACTTTTCGGCATTTCTGCTTTTCGACTTTTGCCAATCTAGTCTATGAGAGGGTGTCGATTACACACATTTTATGACGATATCTTGATTGAGATCCACACACGAACCGCCTACAATTGGATTACTAACACGTTAATCTAATTATTCAAATACAAACTACGTATTAACCCCTTACAATATTCGGCCAATCACACCTACAGATCATAGTAAGCTTATAAGAAATCAATAAGCAACTCATTAACAAATTTTTGTCAATGTTTACCACATAATCATAATTTCACTGCAAGCTGTCTTCCTGAGCAACAGTCACTAAATTATTTATAACTGGAGCTACGAAACTCCAAATCAAGTGACGTTAATTTTCCCTGAAAATAGACTCATATATCTTCTATCCATAAAATTTTCAGAATTTTTGGTTTAGCCAATCAATACCAGATTTTTCTCAAAGTTTCCCATGTTTCACTGTTTGACTAATCTAACCACTCTTCATTACGAATCAAATTTCTCATCGTACAGAATTCAAAATATGTTCTTGTTTATTTAATTAGAAACTAGACTCAATAAGATTTAATTACATAATTTATTCAGCTTCTAATTCATCTCCCACAATTTATGGTGATTTTCCAAAGTCATGTTACTGCTGCTGTCCCAAGCAGATTTATTACCAAATCACTCTTTCACACCTAACTTGCATGCTTGTTATTTAAACATGTATATCACCAATCAATCATCACATATCTATGATTTTACTTAAGTATAATCTCCATTTCATCATTTTAAAGCACAACATGTTAGCTGATTTTTCCCTTTAACATCTAAGGCTCATGCATGCTCATTTGTTTGGCTCAACTTCACCTATCTTCTATTTTTCATCAAAAGAACATGAAACAACAACCATTTCCTTCATTTTCATTCATGACTAAATGCTCACAACACAACTAAAAATCAAAATATACTTCAAGAGTTAAGGTAGAATCAAGAAGAACTCATGAACCTCAAAATAGAAGCAAGGTACCAAGAACTTACCTTTAATTTTCCTCCTCCTAATGACCGAACACTCAAGAGCTTTCTCCTCTCCTTTCTCTTCTCTAACTTTCAGCTATGATGAACAAAGATGGACAAAACTTTGTTCTTTTCACCCCTTTTTCTTTTAATAAAACTTCATATTTCATCCATTTAATTCTTTAATACAAAAGACATGAAATTCTTATCATGAAACATTTACCTAACCCATTATCATGAAACATTTACCTAACCCATTATCATGGAACATTTACCTAACCTATTATCATTGAACATTTACCTAACCTATTATCAATTTGTACCATAAATTATGGATATCAAGTGTACATTTTGTCTACAACAACATGATGGCTGGCCACATCATGTAAAATGGGAGGTTTGTCATGCAAATCCTCCTATTTTGCACTCCTATTTATTTGGTCACTTCAATTTAGCCTATAGCATTTTCAAACATTTTCACATAGATTCTATTTCATAATTTCACCCCCTTTTTCTTATGGAACAAAAATTAACTAAAATTGTCGGGTTCTATCTTAAGTTTGGGCTTTCTAGAGGCCCACTAACATAATTAAACCTATACCAACATTCACAGGATTCCCGAAAATTGGGGCGTTACAGAGGAAGAAAATACCTTGAGAATCGCCCTGAAAAGCGAAGCTTTTCAGGTTCCAACCGTCGTATGTGGCGGAGTCGATGACGGCGCGTGGATCTGAACGCGGAGGTCCGATGAACAGAGCAGATCGGCCTAGGGCCGGAGCTCAGAGGACCGGGGAACCATTTCAGAGGATTTCTTTGATTTTTTTTTTAGAACCAGGTTTCTAAATGATTTTAAAATTAAGAAGTTGGCTTATATAGCCTTGATAAAACCACGACGTTTTAAACCCCCCAGGATCCGCGCGTTAACCCGGTTACCCGGGGAGGATCCGCGCATTTTCAGAGTTGGGTTAATTACCCAATTGATCCTTCTACCCTTTTTTGTGTTTACAATTAAGTTTTATTTTATTTATGATTTAACCCTATTATCTTGCCTCAGTTGCGATTTAATCCCTGAAGTAGCTGCTTTAAGTGTAAGTTTAAAACGCAGTCGTTTTGGGAATAGGAAATTTTCCCAGTGAGTCCCTTTTGTTTTGTGTGCGTTTTAATTAAGGCCTTAATTCAATTTATTTCTTTTAAATTCGCCCCATAATTTTGTTGAACCTTAAATTTAGCCCTATATTTATTTTATATATATATATATATATATATTGTTATTTTTTTACCTTACTTTTATATTATACATTATAAGATTATTTTATTATATATATTATTATTATTTATTATATCTTATTTTTCACAAATTATTATTATTTTACATTATTATTTTTATATTATTATTATATCTTACTTGTATTATATATTTATTAATTATTTATATATATTGTTCTTACATATATATTTTTGTTATTTTATATTATATATTTCTTATTTCCTACATATTTAAATTATATTTATTGTATTTTTATTTTTATTCTATATTACTTTTTTGTCATATATATCATATATTATCTATTATATTATTTATGTTTATATTATTCATTATATTATTTAAAATTTTAAAATTTATAAATAAAATTATATTTTAACTCATATTATACACATATTAAACTATTAATTATTTATTTATTATGTATTACTTTAAAATGATATTTTTATGTTATCGTTATTTTATAAATTCTTTTACATACTTTTATTTTATGTTTTTAAACCCAATATATTTTATATATAATAATTATTCTTTTATAAATATTTTGTTATTATGTTTTATATATTGTATAGCAAACACTATTTTAAGATTATTATTAAATATTATGTTTTTATTTATATTATACGTATATTTTGTTAATAATAAGTCATTTCATTTATATATATATATATTGCATATATCATGTGTTATATATTATTTTATATATTTATTTTATGAACATGTACATTGATATTGTATTATTATTTTTTGTGTATATCATGCATTATTTAATTATTACTTTGTATGTTTGCACGTGTTGTTTATTCATTTCTCAATACATGCTATATATATATATATATATATATCCTTGTATGCATATGGTTAATATTTGCTATGTATATATTATTTTTATATGTATGTATCTAATGCGCGATCTTTATATTATTGCCATCATTTTGTTTAAATGCATGTATTATATACCTACTACAATAATATGTTACTATGTATGATTTATAATACAATATAATTCCCCACGCATCATGTTTTTTTTAAAAAAATAAGGCCCCAAAGTTTTCAAAAAATATAAAGGCAATGCTTGGTGTTTGGAAATTTGAAGAAAGTAGTGCCCTAACTTATTAGGTTGCGACTTTTCTCGTTGAGTTCAAATAATCAAGTACCCTTCTTAGTTTTTAAATGTTTGCAAAACGTGAGCAACTGTCTTGGAATCGCAAAGCAACATGTCCTAACTTATTGGATGTAGCGTTTTGTTGTTTCGAGATAGGGATTTCTAAAAAGCTAACTTAGTGTTAATACTTTGATACGACTAAACTCTAATTTACAAAAAAAAAATCAAAATATTCTAAAAGGGATTGCATCTTAAAATTTTTGAATTTCCGACATTAAAAACACTTGATAATCAATTAGGTACCAATTTTTGGGTGTTACGAGGGTGCCAACCCTTCCTCGTACGTAACCGACTCCCGAACTCAATCTTTTATTTCGTAGACCAAAACTAATGATTTTAAAACAAAATGTTTTAAAGGTGATCCAATCACACCTAAAGAGATTGGTGGCGACTCCCATTTTCGTTTTTAAAGTCGATTCCCATTTTCCAAAATTCGATTTAAAAAAATGGTCTCGACAATTACTATTTATTTTACAAACTTTACAAAATGGTCCTATTAGGGTTTTCATGAGAAGTCCTTTCACAAAAGTCATTCACTCAACAACCAAGACTCATTTTCTTCCATAAAAACTCAGCAAACATAAAAATCCTTTCATGGTAAGTCCCCTAGACTATCAATCATTTCACAAAATAGTCCCCTCAATAGCTAGATTAAGGTTTAGGGGTCTCAAAAGTACAAAAATTATCAAGAATAACCCTCAAATTGACTTACTTGCAAGAGGCTAGCTTGGTTAAAATTTCAAGGCTTCAAAACCCTTATTTTTACTGAGAATTTCAGTGAAGAAGAAGAAGTGAAATGGGTGATAACGTCTTTTGTTTATTTTATTTCTTTTTAGTCAAACAAGTCACCAAATTTTTACCTAACATTGACTAGCCTAATTCTTTGTCCCTATGGCCAGCCATGCTGCATTTTAAGGGTCTATTTGCCCTTTAAACACCTTAAATTTTTGGCTTTCTAGCTATTTGGTATGTCTATCAAGTGAAATTGAACTTTTACCCTTTATGCGATTTAGTCTTTTTTCGCAATTAAGCTCTCAAATGCTAAAATTTATTCACCAAATTTTTCATGCACCTTTATAATCATGCTGTCACACATAGAATACTATTAAAATATTTTTTTGGCTTTGGAATAGTGGTTTCGAAACCACTATTCTGACTAGGCCCAAAATCGGGCTGTTACAGTAAAAACTAATTTAAATGCTAAAATTACCTCTTAAAATACTATGAAAACTATACTAAAATAACTCTAAATATGAAAGTTATCAGTGAAACATATATTAATAGACCAGACTACATATCTTCAAAAAATATTTAGATATAAAGCATTTCTTCAAAAGGTTGTTGTTGTTTTCAAATATCAACAAACTCAAAATAAATAAATGGATTTATGTTGTAGAATGTAGTTTCCATTTGAAACTCAAAATTTTGAAAAAGTTACTATTGGTACAAATGCAAAGAAATACAAATTAAATATTCACTTCAATCATAGATAGGAACAACATTATATGAATAGGATTATGTAGGTTCAAATAACATTAAAAATGTGGATAATTGTGAAAAACCATAAGTTACTTAAGATTAATCTTTGTTTAGATTTTTGCATTTTGCATTTTTTTATAGGAATCATTCTTCAACTTATGATTTTAAACTATTCATCACTCTGGTAGTGACTTTATGACAACACCAAGATGTCAATCGAAATGTTTCTTTTTTACACTCCATTCTAGTTTGTAAGAAGTATGTAACCTAATCTTATTTCCAAAATCCTAATCCATAGCATTTTTACGATAACTAATTAGTATGACTTTCTGATGTAGTACTTGAAGACCAATATTCCCTTTTATGCAGAAAGTATATTATATCTGTACACATATTGCAAGTTGTGAATTTTTTCTACTTTTGAAAAGATTGTTATGAAATTAACACCAGTGATGCTATTACTATGTAATGTGGTATTATAAGAAACAATAGCCATTTAAAGGACCAAAAGAAAACAAGGATTAAAAATTTTGCATTAGAAATTAATCCAAATTAAGTTAGAACTTTTATTAAGATGAAATCTTCAACTTAATTCTATAGTTTTATCTAAGTCAAGTCATAAAAGTATATATATATATACATATATATATGGAGAGAGAGAGAGAGAGAGAGAGAGAGGGAGAGGGTTTTATGGTTCACTCTTTGGAATGAAAGCTAGCTAAGCATATTCTCTCAGTTATGCATGACTAGACAACCCATGTATATCGTTATAGGTAAAAAAGATGTGGTTATTGCACTTTGTCCAACCAAAGAAAAAACCAATATTTATGTCTGTTTGAAACTAGCAAGCATACAAGAAACAGGGAAAATTAGTTTCGTGAAAAGGAAATTTCATATAGGTTAATATATTATTTGGTACTTGAGCTTGATTTTTAATGTTAAATTTGGCACTTGAGTTTGGTTTCGATATTTAATTTGGTAACTATACCAAATGACATTGTAACACCCCTTAACCCGTCTCTTTCACCGGATTAAGATTATAGACTATTACTAAACAATCAGAAACATTTGAACATTACATCATTTAATATTAGAATCACATTATAAAACATTCATACGCATGCATATTGTCCTTAAATCGAGCCCTCGACGCCTTAAAAATAACTTAGAAATAATTTGGGACCAATTTGAAACAATTTAGAAAATCTAGCAAAAAGATGAAAATTTTGCAAAATAGGGGTCACATGGTCGTTTCCATTTGATAGAAAAGGATCCCATGATCCTGAACCGATCTTACCTAGGATCGCAAATCCCAAGTTTGTCTAAGAAGAGCAGATCTAATTGTATTAGTGTCTATAATTGATTTCTTCTGTGTAATACTAATCGATAGGGCCTCATTGGTAAGTGCTACAAGATCTCGTGCATTGGAACCCATGGTTATGGACCCGAATCCATTAGTATGGAGCATTTTCTTTTCCAACTGAAATCCCTAGTATATGAAAGAGTGAAAAAATGCTTTCATTATTATGGAATAAGAAGCCTTCGTATCTTAATACATGTATTTAATTTATTCAAGGAAACATAAAAATTACAAGAAACGGGTATAGAAATCACTCACATGCAAGATACTATGTTTGGATGATTCTCCAAGCTTAATTTTCCATGGTTTTTCGACAAGGTTGAAGATAGAATGAAGAAGAAAGTGCTTAATCTTTACTTAATTTTGTTTTAACTTTTTTTTAATTACAAAATTGTCATTATACTAAATTTTTATTCAATTTTTCTTTAAATTTAATACCCATTACCATCCGCTATCTGAAATAAGAACTATTTTCCCTATTGGTCCTCCCACATTTATTAATTAGGCCATTAAATCATCCAATTGCATTAATTGATAAGTTTTGTATCTTTTACAAATTAGTCCTTTTTCATAAATTAGCTATTCAAACGATAAAATTTCCTAACCAAAAATTAATACGACCCTAGTGACTCCAAAAATATTCCATAAATAATATTTATAAGTTGACACAACGGAAATTTGTGGTCCCAAAACTATTGTTTTGTCACCATTGAAAATCGGGTTGTTATAAACATCACTAGGCCTAATGAATGTTGTAAAACCCCTTAGCCCATTCGGAAGACATGGCATATATCAATCAACCAAACAAACTGTCCAACAGACTAAGGTGTTACTGATAGATTCAATTCTTTTGGCTTAATTTAAATATTTGAGAAATCAGTTGTAAGGGTTCTTCTTTAAGTTAAAGATCATTAGTCTTGGTTCATTTAGTAACACATCCTTAAAGAAAATAATAGGGATTAATAAAGGAAATCTTTAAAACATATGCTGTCATGTATGGCGCATACACTTAATAGAAAAGGGCAAGTTTGTAAACTGTGAATCAATGTAGTTTGGCGTACACGTGAATAATAAAGGCCAGTTCCATTTTAAGACAAAAATAATACGGTTGTGGGTAAAAACAAAAGTTAAGTACCAACGCATATATACACCATCTGCCAACTAGCTATGCATGACACAAAATAGACAAGTGGCTCACTTGCAGGCGCAGCTCTAGCGTAGTCCCCTTCTACTAATCTTCTTCTACTACTTAACCCTGAGAAGAAAGGTAACAAAGTTAGTTCAATTACACTGAATGAGTTCCAAATGACACAGAGTCGTTATCAGGTTACTGATAGTAACCCAAAAATAAAGACAATTTCGAGACTGAATAATACAGATACATTATACCAAGTTGTCAGTACAGTTCTCTAGTAACAACACTTCATCAATATAATACATACAGTACCCTTGGCGGGTCGAACAACGGAAATGTGCAAGTATACACAATCGTATCGAGCAATAAAGTGACAAGTAAATGTCAAGGTATCGTACTCACAGAGACTGAGAAAGAAAATATTTATGAAGTGTAAAATTAAACACTTTGGTGAAGAAAAATATGTTAAGTTGAAGAAGTGATTTAAAATCTAAAAATTAATTAAGTAATATAAGAAAAATAAATGGTAAAATTCCAATGCACGATTTCTAAAACAAGTTTAATCAATATGACATAAATGTGTTAGATCAATTACATTCTTTAACTTAAAATTACTGAACTCATGTTTATGCTGTTACGAATAATTTCACAACAACTTGGTATTTTGCTAACTAATGCACATATAAACTTACTAATCCAATTAATCTCTCGAATATATTACTATGTCAATTCAAACAATTAATCAATTTCATAAGTATAAGATTAAGTGAAATAACAACGTACTCCTATATTGAAACAATTTAATCACAATAATCTTACAAGTTATGCAAGGCTAATGTATCGTTTAATACTGTCGCTAATTTAACCTTCAGCTACCTTAGAAGATTAAGCATGCAGCAGTGTCAATTAATTAAAACTTCAATACAATTAATAATTAATTCATTTTTTACCTTACAATTATAATGCAAGTATAACATAGGCATGCTTTTATTTAATTGAACAAATTACCAATGCCTAATAACAACACGAACACGATTATAATAATTTAAGTGGACAGAATGCAATCAATTTAACACAAATTACATTTAAGACATTTTAATTAAATCAAGAACAAAACATAAAAAATATTCATGTTCATGATCACAACATAACAAGAAAATTAAAGAGAAGGGAACTAGAAAGCAAATCCAATATTTCTCCGAAGCCAGACTAGTACGCTCCTCTCATTCTCTGCTTGTTTTCTTGATCCAAGGCCTTCACAAACACTTGAATGCTGCTACTCCAAGGTGGATGAAAAATATTTTTCAAGAAAGAAATTGGCAAAGGAATGAAACAAGAAAAAGGGGAAAACAAAAAAGGGAATGGAAGAGAGAAAATGAGTGAAAGAGGGAGAAACATGAGAATGAATGGGTGTGAAATGAGGAAGGGAATAAGGGTATTTATAGGTGGGAATGACTGCCAAAAATAGCAAATAAATTTCAGCCATTCAAGCTCCCTTGGCTGGCCATGCATTGAGCAAGTTTGAATGTTTCAAACTTTGCTATATTTAGCTTAAGGCAAAAAGTGAAAGGCACAAAAAGTGAAGGGGTTTGAATAGCATTTAGGGGAAGCTAAAGGGCTGATTTGCAAGTACGAAAATCAAAAAAAATTAGCTGATTGGATCAGCTATAGTGACGGTTTTGGGCTGTCCAATTGCTTGGTGGTTCAGTCCTCTATACTTAGCACACAAGGCCACTTTCTTTTTCAGACTTTATATTAATTTTTGACCCAATTAATGTTGGATAAAAATTAATTATAAAGTATGTATAATCATTATTGGACTGTCCTTGGCTGAAAAATAATTTAGCCATGCTCTTGATTCACTTGATGCAAAAATTACCCCAATGGTTCGAGCCTTTCGAGGTGTCTGCCGAGTCAATTTTCACATTTTGTGCAAAACTGTCGAAAATAAACCAAATTTGTAAAAATTTGTTATAAAAATAATTAAAATTCAATATGTTAATAATTTAAGTTCAAGTTAATTATTTTATAATTAAATTATGAATTTCGACAAAAATTACTACAAAACTGAATGAATTACAGCTCAAAAGGGGCTAAAAAGTCTATATATTTTTGCTTTTCCAGCGAGTACATACCGTCGACTTATACATAATTTCCTCAATCATGTATGTTTACCTATGACCCAAAATTATGCTAGCCTCGGACACATATTTCAAAAATAAAAATTGCATATCAACAAGGTCGAGCCGTAATTTGCCGTTCCAGTTTGCAATAAAGATGCCCTATCGGAGGCATCATAAATAATGCTTCTTTTCACATTTTTCACATGTCACAGATAGTTTGGTACCACAGGCTCATACATAAGGTGGGTATTTTTAACTCATCCATGGCCATGCTCATGAACACATATCACAAACATACTACACACTCGTTAGTACAAGACACATTGACCCATCTTCAGTAAGGAAACTTACCTTTCACACCCCACATGTCATAGAATTTTTATAACTCAAAGGAAAAAAGAAAGAACTCACCAGGAACTTTAGGATAGAATCTACTCTATTGATCCTTTGTCTCGATTACTCGAACCCTCGCTAGATTCTTGAGGTAAATAAGAAACAATCATAATTATCAGTCTATTCATCTACTGAAAATTTGATCAGGCATGCACTAATGCAAAGACGTAAATTCCCTCGAAAATGTCCTAAGGGTTTCCTAGAAACTACCATTCAGCTAGTACTTATCAATGGCATTTCGACAAGCTTCTAGAAACTTTCCTCGCCTCCTCTAGCAAAGTTAACTAAATATTTTAGAGACGTATGGAAGAACACAGAGAAACAAAGGTGAAACATGCTGGCTATAGGCATCATTATATAGCATAGACAATAGAAAATAAGCTTATTGGAAAGGTCAGACATCCCACTATCACCCTTGAAAACTGAGGCTAAATTTGCCTAACAAGATTTGGAGTCTAATATTTTTACGAAATGCAACTACTGCCATTAATCAGAGTGATAAAGCATTACTTGTAGGCTTAAGTAATCAATTAAACAAGTCATTTGACTACCTAAACATATCAAGTTTTCATTTATAGTACTCTAGTTCAATCTAAATTAGATCTCAACTAAACTCTAACAATACTTACCAAGCTATCTGTGAAAAATAAAATAGAATAAAATAAATAAAAATAAAGAACACATAAATTTTACGTGGAAACCCTTTCGGGAAAAAAACCACGGGCAGAGGAGAAGAAAATTCACTATGTCGAAAAATTTTTACTCAAATACAAGAGGAATAGACTATGTCTATTTATAGGCTTGCAAAGCCATATTCTAGTAGGATTGAAACACCTTATCCTAATCAATATAAAATAGATGGAGTTTAATAAGGTTTAAAACCTTATTCTAAAATAAAATAAAAGAAGTCTAGTTCTATATGGATTTTACTTTTATTTTATTTTCCATCGTATTTTATTTAAATAAGAATTTGGGTCACTTAATTCTAACAATCTCCACCTTGACACAAATTCTCAATGAACAAGTTCTTCATCGCGAACTTTCAATAAACAAGTTCTTCACCTCTTCCAAAAACCCCTTAAGGGTTTAACTTCAACAATGAACACCAACCAAGTCTAAGCAATGCTCAAACTTGGTTATAGGAAGTGACTTAGTCATCATATCTGCAGGATTTTCATGAGTGCTAATTTTGCTCACAACAATATCACCACGAGCAATAATATCACGAACAAAATGATACCGAATATCAATGTGTTTTGTTCTCTCATGAAACATTTGATCTTTTGTAAGAAAGATGGCACTGACCGTCACAAAATATCGTGCTGATTTGAAGGTCTTCATTTAGTTCACTAAATAGTCCCTTCAACCAAATAGCTTCTTTACAAGCCTCAGTAATCGCCATGTACTCAGCTTCAGTGGTAGACAAAGCGACTGTAGTTTGCAAAGTGGCTTTCCAACTAATTGCACAACCTCCGATTGTAAAGACGTAACCTGTGAGAGATCTTCTTCTATCAAGGTCTCCAGCAAAATTAGCATCAACATACCCTATAACTCCATCTTTAGTTCTTCCAAACTGTAAGCAAACATTAGTAGTGCCTCGTAAGTATCTTAAAATCCATCGAATCGCTTTCCGGTGTTCTTTACGAGATTCGCCATGTATCGCTAAGCTGACCGATCGCATATGATAAATCGGGCGTGAACAAACCATAGCATACATGAGAGATCCTCTGCGCACTAGAGTATGGAACATGTGACATGTACTCAATCTCATTATCTAATTGAGGAGATAAGGCCGATGAAAGTCTGAAATGGTCGCTAAAGGAGTACTAATGAGCTTAGCACTCTGCATATTGAACTCGCAAAGAACTTTCTCAATGTACCCTTCCGACTTAGGTACAATTTACTTGCTTTTCTATCTCGAGAATCTCCATACCAAGTATCTTCTTTGCTGGTCCTAAATCTTTCATCTCAAATTCTTCACTTAGTTGGGCTTTAACCTTTCTTATCTCTCTTTTATCTTTTGCTGCTATCAACATGTCATCAACATAAAGAAGTAGATACACAAAAGAACCATCACTTTTTTTCTTAAAGTAGACACAACTGTCAAAACTACTTCTTTTGAAATCATGAGAAGTCATAAAGGAATCAAACCTCTTGTACCATTGTCTTGGTGATCTGTTTCAAACCGTAAAGGGACTTTTTGACAAGCAAACATAGTCCTCTTTTTCGAGACTATAAAACCCTCTGGTTGTTGCATGTAAATATCTTCCTCAAGTTCTCCATGCAAAATGCGCTTTTACATCTAACCGCTCAAGCTCCAAATCATGCATGGCCACAATACCAAGCAAAGCTCGAATCGAACTATGCTTAACAACCGGAGAGAACACATCTGTGAAGTCCACTTCGGAATTTGTGTAACCCTTTGCAACAAGCCTTGCTTTATATCCGGGTTCTTCAACTCCAGAGTCCCTTCTTTCTTTTTAAACACCCATTTACAACTAATGACCTTTTTACCTTTAGGAAGTTTTACAAGATCCCATGTTCTGCTTTTTGTGGAGTGATTCCATCTCCTCTTGCATAGCAAACATCCACTTTTCGAGTCTTCACACTAATCGCCTCGAATAATTAAATGGCTCTTGATTCGCATCTATATCTTCAGCCACATTTAAAGCATAAGCAACTAGATCAACCTCGGCATACTTCTTTGGAGGTTTAATTTCTCTTCTTGTCCTGTTTTTGGCGATAGAGTATTGCGGTGAAGAAGCAACTCTATTCTCAATTTTGTCTTGGCTTGAGGAGTTGATTCGTATTAACTGATGCTCCACCGCTTTTGGTTTTCTTTATTGGAAGAGTCTTTAAGAGATAAGTTAGGTAGCATAGCGGTTTCATCAAAAACAACATCTCGCTAATCACAACTTTTCTATTTTCAGGACACCATAACTTATAGCCTTTTACACCACTTTATAACCAAGAAAACGCATTTAATGGATCTTGGTTCCAATTTTCCATTATCAACATGAGCATACGCAGACACCCAAAAATCTTTAAATCGAATAATTAGCGGGATTACGGACCATACCTCTTGTGGAGTCTTTTTCTCAATGGCAACGGATGGAGATCGGTTGATCAAAAACATGCGAGAGGTCGCTTCGCCCAAAATGACTTGTAAGTTGGCATTTGACAACATACATCGAACCTTCTCCATGATCGTTCGTTCATTCGTTCGCAACGCCGTTTTTTGTGGAGTATGACGAATCGTCAAGTGTCTCATGATCCTTCGACTTGCACAATCTATTAAACTCATCGAGCGTAACTCTAAGCCATTATGCATGCGGAGGTATTTTATCTGCTTTTCCGTCTGTTTTTCAATCATAATTTTCCAAGACTTAAATGTGGAAAACACATCGCTTTTCGCTTCGGAAGAACGCCCAAACTTTTCGGAAAAATCATCAATAAAGGTTAGCATATAATTAGCTCCACCTCTCGAAGGCACTCGACGGCCCCCACAGATCGTAATGGATATACTCCAACGTTTCCTTCATGTTATGGATTCCTCTAGTGAATCGAACTCTCTTTGCTTCCCAAAAACACAAGTGCTCACGAAATTCGGTTTGCAAATTCCTTGCCCATTAAGAAGTCCTCTTTGCTTAATTCGCCATGCCATTCTCACTCATATGCCCTAGGCGCATATGCCAAAGTTTAGTAATATCATCATCTGACAAGGAAGAGGAAGCGACAGCTGCATCACCAGTAACAGTAGAACCCTGTAAAACATATAACTTGGCAATCTTTCTTTGCCCTTTCATCACAACAAGGGACCCTTTGGAAATCTTTAAAACCCCACTTTCATTGTGTATCTGCCCTTTTGAATCAAGAGTACTCAACGAAATTAAATTTCTTTTCAATTCTGGAACATGCCGCACGTCACTAAGTGTTCTGACAACTCCATCAAACATCTTAACTTTAATTGTTCCAACACCTGCGATTTTACATGAAGCATTATTTCCCATCAAAACAACACCTTCAGATACTGTTTCATAAGTTGTAAACCAATCCCGATTGGGACTCATGTGGAAGGTGCAACTGAATCAAGTATCCACTCCTCGCTTACTTTAGAATCATTGATGAAGCAACTAGAAGTTCACCATCATTGTAGTCTTCTACAACATCGACTTCACCGAATTTTTCCGTGTTTTCCTTTTGATTCGCAGCCTCCTTTTAATCTTATTTTGTAGCTTATAGCTTTTCAGATTTAATGTGCCCTTTCTTCTTGCGAAGTTGCAAGTTTTACCTCTGCTTGAAGATTTCGATCTACCCTTAGATTTACCACGAGGATTCCGTTCTCGTGTTCTACCACGATCATCATCAACATTCGGTCTTGTCTCCCACGAACAATGAGACCCTCTCCACGAGAGTTGGGTTTAACCACAAGATGCTTCATCTTATCATACGAGGTTAAAGAATCATAAACCTCATCAAGCGTGAGAGACTCGCGGCTATATAAAATCGTGTCTCTAAAGGTTGAATAAGACGGGGCAACGAACAAAGTAGAATCAACCCTAGATCTTCCTTATCATCTTGAACCTCCATGGCCTCCAAGGTTGAGAGAATTTCTTTAAACACATTAAGTGTTCGTGTACTGACGCACCTTCCTCCAAACGATGAGCATAAAGACGCCGCTTCATATGCAACTTGCTTGTTAGAGTTTTCGACATACATATTTGTTCTAGCCTCTTCCATAATGCGTGGCGGTTTTCTCTTTCATCACATCCTCGCAAAATTTCGTTGGACAAATGCAGATGTAATTGTGTTAATGCCTTCGATCCTTACGTTTCTTCTCTTCATCTGTTAATGTCAAGGCATCTTATCTATCCTAGCAGGGCATCCTCTAGATCCATCTCGCAAGAAGCGCTTGCATCTTAATTTGCCACAACGCAAATCGGTGTTGCGATCCAACAATGAATTTCATACTTCAAAGACGCCATTACCGTGATCGAGATGAATAACCCTAAGCTCGATACCAATTTGTGAAAAATAAAATAGAATAAAATAAATAAAAATAAAGAACACATAAATTTTACGTGAAACCCTTTCGGAAAAAAACCACAGGCGAGAGGAGAAGAAAATTCACTATGTCGAAAAATTTTTACTCAAATACAAGAGGAATAGACTATGTCTATTTATAGGCTTGCAAAGCCATATTCTAGTAGGATTGAAACACCTTATCCTAATCAATATAAAATAGATGGAGTTTAATAAGGTTTAAAAACCTTATTCTAAAATAAAATAAAAGAAGTCTAGTTCTATATGGATTTTACTTTTATTTTATTTTCCATCGTATTTTATTTAAATAAGAATTTGGGTCACTTAATTCTAACACTATCATTTCAACATAAAATAATCCTATCGCTCTGGGAACTAACAAATTCACCCAGAAGATCTGGGGTTGGTGGATCATCCCATAAAATAGTCTGCCAAACCCTAGAGCTCTCCAAATGGCAAATTCCAGCAAGGCGTCCCTTACAAGGGCGTACTAATAAATTCACGCAACATGCCAACCCAACACTTTAATTGATAATTCACCCCGTACTACTCTGGCTTACTCAATTACACGCCCACAAAATATCAGTATAATCTACGACAAGTGGGCTATTACAAATGTTTCACATGTATGCTCTAGTAAAGAAAACATAAGTACCTAATTGGGATAAGAAAAGCTCGATATCAAATTGAACATTGAAGCCAAACTCAAGTACTTAATAAAAAAAACTCAAATACCAAAGTGAATACTGAAGCCAAACTCAAGTGCCAAATTGAGATAAAAAATCATATGCTAAATTGATCATTGAACCCAAACTCATAGTAAACCATTTTGAAATTATTCAACCAAAATTTACCCTTAAAAACCCAAAATCTCATTAAAATGATATTAAAACTCCATTACTATGCAATTTCTACGCACATTTCATATACAAACAACTTTAGATTTCAATTAAGAGGGAAGGGGGAGAAGAATTTTTATTAATGATTTGCATAAAAAGCATTCAATTTTGCACAAAAAATTAACAGACATCTCCACCATTTCTCTCTCTCTCTCTCTCGATCCTTTTCTTAAAATGCTTTTAACATGTCCTTACTTAAATGGTAGGTGGTATCAAATGTTGTATTACTTCACTGTCATCAAATGCTTAGAAAACTGACAAGATTAGACAAATAAGAAAAAAAACTGTGTACCAGCCATAAAAATGTTAAGTGGCGTTAGACATAGAGAGGATCTGAGGTGGTTAATGAAGAAGCTATAGCCATTGTGCTATTGGAATTGGCATTAGCTACAATGGTAGTCATATTGGCAATGACAATAGGGCTAGAAGAACTCTCACCAACTGTTACTACTGTTGCCATGTTGTAGCCACTATTAGGGCCTTGATTAAAAGGAAATCCATTAAAAACATGCCCTGTGATGTTCACTACTATCTGATAAGCATATTGATCATCAACATCATCAATGTTGCTCACTATCACACATCAAAACAATGCTCAGAACAAAGCATCCACAATAATAAATTCAATTCATTTATTAGATTGGATAAGTAAAACCAAATCTGGGTTTTCTTTATTTTGTCAATTCACAAAAATACGAATAGGACAATCGGGTTATACAAAAATATCAACTTGAAAAGAGATAGAAAAAAAGATGCAAAGGAAGAGGTTAAAAATATGTGTAAAAGGGAAATATTCTACAAGGTTTACTGTGGAGGTCAATTATACAATAGTCAAAATTGATATATGTGTTTTCATTTGCTTCTAAATTTTTTTTTAAATTCTTAAAAAAGAATGGATCTTTGAGAGATAATACTAGATAAAGAATATATACAACAACAACAATGGAATTTCACCTAATGTTTTTGTTATTAAACAAGTGCAAACAAGAGAAGAACATGTTGGATTCTCTAATTTTCTTTTGATATTCTCTTTACAAAGCTGGAGTTGTTGTTGTTGCTGCTACTGCAAAGTAGTAAGACTTTGTTGCCTTTGTAACAGCCCAATTCTCAATAGTGCTAGAAAAGGCGATTTCGAAACCCCATTTCAATAAACCAAGTCCGTAAATATCAAATTATAATTTTAATGAGTTGTTATAAAAGAATATTAAAGTTCGATTCTTTATTTTTTCCTATTAATTTCTTAATTAGGGTACAAGGACTAAATTGTAAAAATTTTATCACAATAAGTTTTTAATTGGTCAAAGAGTAAGGGACTTAAATTGCAATTAACCAAAAGACTAAAATAGCAAATAAAACTATTTTAAATTATATAAGTGGATGGTAGCATTATAAATTAATTAACTTAAGCAATTATAAATTCTTTAGTTAAAATATGATTAAATTAAATATAATTAAAGGATTAATTTACCTATAAAAGAAACATTAAGTGGAAAGAAAGAGAAGAAGCCTTCATCATCTTTCTCCACTGAAACCACCATTGAAGAGAAACTTTCAAGATTTTAAGCTTTC
The DNA here is from genome assembly GCF_025698485.1 of Gossypium arboreum. Lineage (NCBI taxonomy): Eukaryota > Viridiplantae > Streptophyta > Magnoliopsida > Malvales > Malvaceae > Gossypium > Gossypium arboreum. The sequence goes on from NC_069081.1 coordinate 14,774,782, forward strand.
GATCCTCAATTGGTTAGTGAAATTAAGTCATTTTTTTATATAATTTTTATGTTTTTGAGGTCATGGGAGCTTGATTTAGCTAGCCCGTGTATCAATTTGCAAAACTGTTAAAGTTTTTGAATGTTTTCATTGTTGAATGCTTGAAGAATTTAGTGTTAAACTGATAGATTTTAATCTTAGATATGAAAAAAGACTATATTGTAAAGTTTAATTGTTAATTCTGTTCAAAAGGACCAAATGTAAAATTGATGTGAAATTCCTGTAATGTTAATTAGTAGAAGGTCCTAAAAGGATGTGATTAATATTGGTTTTGAAACTAAAACTAAAATTGAAAGTTATAACTATTTCAATTTTAGAGACTAAATTAAATAAAATGTAAAAGTTAAAGGGTATTCAAAAATGAAATTAAATAGTTTCATGCATATCATGGAATGTTATAAAATGTTTATATTTATAAATTAGACCGAATAATTGTATAGATTGAGAATTGGACCAAATCAGAGATAATCGGGATAAAAAAGATTATCGATTAGTCATTGAAGACTCGTTTTTTGTTATTTTTCCAGGTAGGTTCATATTGAACTTACTAATTTAATTTATGTTATGTTCATTTGTGCTATAATCAATTTATATATTAGAATTAGGTAGAATTAGTAAATTCGGCACTTAGGTATAAAAATGGACTAAATTGTAAATTGTGTAAACTTTGACTATATTGAAATAGTTCAAGCGTGAATATGAATATTAATTGATTACATAACTCGTGAATGAAAATTATGACATTTTACAAGATATGATTGAATTGTGAATAATTATAGAGATTGGTAATGATATGTATATATACGGAAATGATGCTTAGGTAAACTTAGAAAAAGGTTAAGATACGTATAACATATCATTAGGGTTATACAAATGATGGATCAATGATTTTACATGTTATTTTGAAATTTAGCATTTGTTGCATATTCTTCGAGTCGTACGTATCGTAGGTTTAGCCCGGATGAGCAATCTATTATACTGTCAGCTTGTGTGAGCAAATCTATTATAAGAACAACTTGTGTGAGCAAATCTATTATAATGAAAGCTTGTGTGAGCAATTTTATTATACTGTTATCTTGTGTAAGCAATATATTAACATGTGAATCCGAGTCCGCTTAACTATAGTTCTATCGAGTGATATTCAATAGATTAGAAATGGAACTTAATGATAAATTAAAAATGAAATGGTGAGATGAAATGGAAATAATTGATGTTTGATATGTGAATGGTTACATGATTCCACTAAAGTCTTGATATTACTTATGATTTGGAAATATGACTAACATGTTTATTTGGCGATGTTGTCATATGTCTAGTCATATCATAATATGCCAAAGCTTAACTAAATTGAATGTCAATTTGATTAGTTTAATCATTTTAAATATTCAATTTATGTTTAAATTCCATTTTGAACTTACTAAGCATTTCATATGCTTACCTATTTATTTTTCCCTTTTCTTTATAGATCGTCACCTTGTAGACCACATCAAGTCGGATCATCCTGAAGCTCACACTATCCTATCACCAAATTGGCAGCTATTTATCGTTTAAGGTCTAAAATTGTAGCATATACATAAGTTTTTTGTATATGTTAATTTTTATTATTAATCATAATTTGAAACATTTCTAATGCATGATGTTAGCAATGTTAATACCTAATGAAAATGGTATGTTTTGGAAATTGTGGTTGAATTATACATGGCACTTAAAATAACATGATTGCACATAGATTAGCATAGATGAGAAGTTTATTTTTGAATGGCTAGTTGGTTAGATAAATATTTACAATTGAAAAGGTTGAATTGGTATGTTTTGTGTTATGTGAAGTTATATTGAATTGGTTGAATGAAATGGTTAAATGGTTTGTTTTGACAAGTTTTTGGTATGGTATGGTTAAGTCGAATTTGAGTATTTGAACTTGTTACATAAAAATCATTTGATATAGGAATTTAGTGGGCTAATGTGATATTGCAACACCGCACCCTGAATTTTGTGACATTGACTCTATTTTATTTTGAAAACTTTGCAATACGATCCTCGATCTGGGAAGCTTGTATTCGATCTTCAATGTTGCGACACCAAACTCTTAAATGTTTGAAAAACTTCGCATAATAACCCTTAATGATTTAGGGATGGTATCAAGCTTTCGTAAGCTCATGTAAAACCCAAGAATGAATGAAAATAGTACCTTTCATTAGTGCATGTACTTTCTGGTATAATGATTCGAATTGAATGTTACATGGTTGTAGCTGCTCTGATAACGAGTGTAACATTCTGAAGCTCAGACCTGGTGATCAGGCCAGGCGACGGGTGTTACAGCCTTTCACAGCATTTGGTAATAGGAACCCAAGTACTTTTGATAGGGGTTTGGTAAACGAATCCTCAGCTCTTACAACAAGTTCTACACCTCATGTGTGGATAGTAATGCCCCAATATTTCTATTGTTATTTCTGTGAGAACTTGACATAATTGAGTATCTGTTTCAATGGTTATGTGTTCTGGGTGTGTTTGAGAGGTCTCAAGTTCAAGCCTTGTATTTGGTAAATTTTGGAATTTTTCTGACTTAAGCCCTTTTACTTGCTCAGTGGGCTTATATTGATCTAATTGTAAAACATATCAGAATAAGTCTGCTAGTTCGAGTGGTAAGAGAGTCTGTGTGTTGTGGGGAGGTCCTATGTTCGAATCCTTGCGTGAGTGTAGGTATTTATTTTTGATCGGTTATGGGTCAGAGTTCTGGTGAAGTTAAAATACTGATAGTGGGTGATTATGTGAGTGTAGGTAATGGGATTTGGGTGAATCTGTTTTTCCCAAAAATCCTCTACAGAAAAAAACTAACGTTTTCTTCCTCCCCTTGTCATTTTTCTTTTTCTTTTTTTTTTGCCAATTTTATTTTTGATCTCCTATCTTATATTTATTTTTTTCGTGAATTGTTATACCAGTTCTTTTTGGTGTTATATGTAAGTTTGATAAGGTGATTTCTATTTTGGTTTGCTCTAGTAGGGATTCTTTAAATCTGTTATTGTATTTTCAAAATCTTCGATTGGAACCTTATTGTCTATTTTGGTGGAAGTGAATCAGTAAGATAGAGGTTCACCTCGTTTAGAATCATAATCGAATCATTCGAGGTGTTTGAGTAAGTGTTAAACGTTCTATTAGAAATATTTTTGGTTTCATGATTTCGGTTTAATCGAGAATTATGATGAATTTTGGAAGGTTTGTGGTATCATTTTTAGATGTTGATCTATTCGAGAGTGTTTTTACAGGGAAACAATACTAGGTGTGTACCCGAAACACAAAAAAAAAGAGGTTCAGTAAAAGTCGAAAAAACCCCATTGTCGACACCACACAACCATGTGGTAGGTCGTGTGCAATGACACGACCGTGTGATCAATGACGGCTAGGCTGTGTGCAAGACACGGCTTTATGATTGCTAGAGTGTGGTCGTGTGGGCCACAAAGACTAGAACGAACTGCGCATATGGGCCCACACGGGCTAGGCCAATCTGGGAGTGTAGGCCCACACGGACATGTGGGCCTATTATATTGAAATTTTCCTTAAGGTTGCACAGGTCATCCTAATCGACTGTTGGCCTGCCGTAGGGTCGGTAAAGGCTTATTAAACCTTAAAACTATGTGTTCTGTTATACTGATGTACTATTATGAGCATGTCTATGTTTGTTTATCTGTTATCTGTTTATGAAAGCATGTTAAGCATAATTTATTTGTTAATGCTGTAAGCATGTTCTGTTACTATGATTGGGGTGGGATGATATATATTGGAGGAAGTGTTCTGAAAGGCAGATTATGCCTAATATCTGGCAGCACAGTTGCATTATATCTTATTTGTGCCACATTGGTACAACATGGTGTGTAGGGCTGGGTGGGTGTTTTAAACCCCACATGGTGCGTAAGAATGGTCGGAGATGGTGTGTAGAGGATGGAGGTAGGATTCTGTTATCTGATTTGCATATCTGTAACTGTATCTGTATCTGATATGGGCCTAGGCCCGAATATTAATCTGTCTGATTTGTGATATTCTGTATGTGTACATGATTAATTCTGTTGGGTTACACACTAAGTTTACGTAAACTTACCTTTTTTTTTATTCTCCACAGGTAATCCATAGAGTTGGCAGATCGATGCAGTGGAGGACGACAGTGACCACTCGCCATAACCTCTTTTTTTTTTTTGTTTATAGTTTTTATTTAAGCTTGGCATTGAGATTTGAGAGTTGTATTTTTTTGGACTCTCTGGACTGTTTAAAATTGTTTGGTTGGATTTTTGGGTTTGGATTTAACTTACTTTTCACTATAACGGTTTTTATCTAAAAACATGTTTTCTAAAAATATCGAAAAGTTTTCCTAAACTTAATGATTTTATAAACTTCCACTAAAAAAACAAGTTTTATCTCTAAATGACCAAATGAAAGAGAGCTTCGAAATAAATAAGAGTGATAAAGGCTAATGAATTGGAAGGATTTTAACTTAACGATAATTGTTTTCCAACCCATTTCATGTGACACCTCCGAATTCGGCCATAGCGTCTAGGCCGGGTTTGGGGTGTTACATTTACTGGTATCAAAGCCAGGTTGCAAAATTCGGCTGTGAATTTTGAGTTACAAAACTTGGTTTTAAGAATTGGATTGCAAATGATTTTAAACATTCTGATTAATTACGTGGTACACCAAGTCTCCAACGCTGATTCAATAAGTACTTCTGATTTCTGATAGAAAATTCTGAAAACAAGTTGGTAGTCTACTTGAAAATACTATAGTTAGTACACTCTAAAACTGTAGTAAAACTGATAGAGACTAAAACTTTCGAAAACAACTCTGAACTTCTGATTCTTTATGCATAAAACATCTGTTAATAAATATCGAAACTAGTGCATAAAATTTTTAATGTAGATAAAACTTCTAAGTCACAATGAGCGCACAAGGTAATCGTGGAAATAGTATTCGGAGTCGGGTCAAAAGCCGTAGGGGGCTCGAGCTGAGTACTCATCTCTGGGCAGCATGTTGAATCTAGACACTAGTAAAACACCGGTGTCACCTGCTACTGAGACTAGGTCTTAGAGTCGATCGGCTGTGGACGCCACACTATCTCAACCCATGCTAAAGATATTGGAGCAAGTCACTGGATCCAATTCTAGATTTGGGGGCCGATGGTCGATAAATGAGCGACTCTGGTCCAATGGAGCTGAGTTGTTAAGAGGTCTTATAGGAGTCACCCTTAATGTGGCTAAGTATTAGTTAGAGGCCACTAAGAGGATTATGGATGATTTAGACTATACCCTCGAGCAGAAATTGAAGGCTGCAGTCTCCTTGCTTTGCGATGAACATATCAGTGGTGGCTGACAGTTTAGGAGGGTACTCAACCAGACCATTTGACTTGGGAGTTCTTTAAGACTACATTTCAGAGCAAATATGTGGTAGACAACTACATTGATACTCGCAAGCTTGAGTTTCTGAACCTCACGCAAGGTGACCGATCTGTGGTCGAGTATGAGGACGAATTTCTGAGGCTGAGCCGCTATGCTCGAGGTATGGTGGCATCAGAATATGAGAGGTGTGTTCAGTTTGAGGACGGGCTGAGAGATAATCTGAAGGTTTTGATTGATCCACAAAGGGAGCATGAGTTTTCTATTCTGGTGGAAAAGGTGAAGATCGCTGAAAATGTTAAACGTACTGAGCTCTAGAATAGAGAAAGGGAGAGAGGTAAGAATAAGAGGGATTTTAAGCCCTCTAGTTCTGTTTTGAGGCCTAAGAAAAAGGCCAGATCTGATGGGCCAGTTAGAGTGGGGGCCCTTGTTACTTCTGTTACTCTTATTGGGTTACAACCTTATGGTGATTGTGGGAGACGCCATCCGGGCGAGTGCTGGAGGAGGACTGGGGCGTGCTTGAGGTGTGGGTTTCTTAAGCACCATATTAGAGAGTGTCCACAAGATCTGATTAGATGCAAGCTTGGTTCGAAATCTTGCATGACCTCGAGAAGCGATTCAAGAGCAACCTAGGGGTCGTGGATAGGCTAAGGGTCGTAACAGTTTGGGTCGTGAACATAGAATACCGGGCAGAGGTGCTGGTTAGACTGAGGTGAGGCAACCTGCTCTAGTTTATGCTGCACGACGTCAAGAGGACATAGATGCTCCTGACGTCATCACCAGTACATTCTTTATATTTGATATACCTTACATTGCTCTGATAGACATAGGATCTACTCATTCCTATATAGCCAGTTCAGTTTCTAAAAACCTGGGGACTACGGTTGATAGTACTACGAGTGAGCTCACTGTACTGAGTCTGTTGTGGTAGTCTGTTCGAGTTAGTAAACTCTACAGAGATGTATCCTTAGTGGTACAAGGAACTGTTTTTCTGGCGCATCTGATGGAGCTTCCGTTTGGGGAGTTTGATATAATTTTGGGAATAGACTAGTTGGTCAAGTATCAGGTTAGTCTATAATGTACGACTAAGAGGGTCATTCTGAGAACTGAGGAAGATGAAGAAGTGGTTGTAATCGAAGAGCGTCGGGATTATCTATCGCATGTGATCTCGGCACTGGTAGTTGAAAAACTGGTCTGGAAAGTATGTGAGGCGTATTTGGCTATCATCAGTACTACTGCTTCTGGGAACTATTTAATTGGAGATATCAGAACTGTAAGGGATTTTTCGGATGCTTTTTCTAAGGAGTTACCGGGATTGCCTCCAAACCGAGAGGTTGAGTTTGGGATCAAGGTTCTTCTGGATACAGCTCCGGTATCTATCGCTCCCTATCGAATGGCATCGAAAGAGGTTGCGGAACTTAAGGCTCAATTGCAGGAGTTATTGGACCGTGGCTTCATCCGTCCAAGTGTGCCTCCGTGGAGAGCACCAATACTATTTGTTAAGAAGAAGGATGGGACCATGAGGATGTGCATAGATTATCAGTAGTTGAACAAGCTGACCAGTAAGAATAATTATCCACTTCTGAGGATCGACAACTTATTTGATCAGTTCTTAGGGGCTTCTGTGTTCTCAAAAATTGATCTCTATTCAGGGTATCATCAATTGAGGGTTAAGGAGGTGGATGTGTATAAAACTACATTTTGGACTCGCTATGGACATTTCGAGTTCCTAGTGATGCCTTTCGGCTTGACGAATGCACTGGCTGCATTCATGGATCTGATGAACTGAAAATTTCAACCCTATCTGGATCATTTCATCGTGGTCATCATCGATGACATTCTAGTATACTCTAAGACTGAGGATGAGCATGATGAGCATCTTAGAGTAGTGTTTCAGAATCTGTGTGAGAAGCAGTTTTATGCTAAATTCAGCAACTGTGAGTTCCGGCTACGTGAAGTAACTTTTCTAGAGCACGTGATTTCTGCAGAAAGGATTCAAGTTGATCCTCGAAAGATCAAGGCTGTGCTGGATTAGAAACAATCTAAGGCTGTATCTGAGATCCATAGCTTTCTGGGTTTGGCAGGATATTATCGGTGTTTTGTTGAAGGGTTCTCTTTGATTGCTACACCGTTAAATAAACTTTTGTGTAAGGGTGTACCATTTTTCTTGACTGATGCACAGCAATCGAGCTTTGAGAAGCTCAAATCTGTTCTGACTCAGGCTTCTGTTCTAATACAACCTGAATTTGAAAGGGAGTTTGTAATGTACAGTGATGCGTCGCATGTGGGATTGGGTTGTGTTCTGATATAGGATGGTAAGGTTGTGGCTTATGCGTCCCATCAGCTTAAGATGTATGAGGCCAACTATCCTACGCATGACCTTGAGTTAGCTGCTGTAGTCTTTGCACTAAAAATTTGGAGGCACTATTTGTATGGTGAGAGATGTATTATCTACACCGATCACGAAAGCCTCAAGTACCTCCTCACTTTGAAGGAGTTGAATCTTCGACAGTGTCGATGGATTGAACTGTTTAAGAACTGTGATTGCACGATAGAGTATCATCCAGGTAAAGTCAATGTGGTGGCTGATGCTCCAAGTCGTAGGGCGATTACTGATCTAAGAGTAATGTTCACTCGCCTTAGTTTGTTTGATGATGGGAGTTTATTGGCCGAGTTGCAAGTTAAGCCAACTTGGATTGAGCAAATTCGAGATAAATAGATAATAGATGAGACTCTATGTGTGCGGTTCCGTCAGGTTGAGAGTGGTACTACTGCAGATTTTGCATTCAATAGTGATGGTATTTTGTGTTTTCGAGGTCGGATTTTATACCGAACGATTCTGATCTGAGGCAGTTTATTCTGAATGAGGCACATAGTAGCCCTTATGCTATGCATCCTGGAGGTAACAAGATGTATCGCGACCTTCGTGAGTTATACTGGTGGCTGGGTTTGAAGCTTGAGGTTACTGACTTTGTGGCTCGATGTCTGACGTGCCAGTAGGTTAAGGTTGAGCACCAGTTACCTTCGGGTTTATTACAACCTGTCAAGATTCCCTTATGGAAATAGGAACGAGTAATTATAGATTTCATTAGTGGGTTGCCCTTGACACCCACTAAGAAGGATTCTGTTTGGGTCATCATAGATTGATTGACCAAGTCTGCGCACTTCATTCTGGTTTGGACAGACTTTTCTCTTCAAAAGTTGACAAAGTTGTATATCTTCGAGATAGTTAGACTGCATGGGGTTTCAGTGTCGATTATTTCTGACAGAGATCTTCATTTTGCATATTGGTTCTGGAATAAGTTGCATGAAGCTCTAGGGTTGAGATTAGACTTCAGTACTGCATTCCATCCTCAGACAGATGGTCAATCTGAGAGAGTGACTCAGATACTGGAGGATATGCTTAGGAGCTGTGTGATAGATTTTCGAAGGAGTTGGGAGGATTATCTGTCGCTAGCGGAGTTTGCCTGTAATAACAGTTTCCAATCGAGTATTCGGATGGCACCTTACGAGGCTCTGTATGGTCGTAAGTGTCGTACTCTTTTGTGTTGGACTGAGTTGGGCGAACATTGAGTTTTGGGCCCTGAGCTAGTTTCTGAGACTGAGGATAAGGTTCGACTGATTCGGGATCGTGTGAAAGTGGCTTCTGATAGGCAAAAGTCTTATGTGGATCTGAAGAGGCGTGAGATTGAGTACTCTGTAGGGGACTTAGTGTTTCTTAAGGTTTTTCCGTGGAAAAAATTTCTGAGGTTCGGTCGGAAGTGCAAGCTAAGCCCTAGGTTTATTGGACCGTATCGGATTCTGAAGCGTGTGGGACCAGTTGCGTATCAGTTAGAGCTACCCTCTGAACTGGACTGTATTCATGATGTGTTTTACGTCTCGATGTTGAAGCGGTATCGTTCTGATCCATCCCATGTTATCTCGGTTGAAGAGATCGAGGTTAGGTCAGACTTGACCTTTGAGAAGTAGCTAGTTCAGATCCTAGATCGAGATGTTAAGATTCTGAGGAGGAATTCCATTCATTTAGTAAAGTTTTTATGGTGAAATCATAGCACTGAAGAGGCCACTTGGGAACCCGAGAACTCGATGCGACAACGGTATTCTCATCTGTTCTAATCAGGTAAATTTTGAAGTCGAAATTTCTTTTAGGGGGTAGAGTTGTAATGCCCCAATATTTCTATTTTTATTTCTGTGAGATCTTGACACAATTAAGTATATGCTTTATTGGTTATGTGTTCCGGGCGTGTTTGAAAGGTCCCAAGTTCAAGCCTTGTATTTGGTAAAATTTGGAATTTTTCTGACTTAAGCCATTTTACTCGCTCAGTGGGCTTATATTGAAATACTTTTAAAACGTATCAGAATGAGCTTGCTAGTTTGAGTGGTAAGAGAGTCTGTATGTTGTAGGGAGGTCCTGTGTTTGAATCCCTACTTTAGCGTGGGTATTTATTTTATGGGACAGAGTTTTGGTGAAGTTAAAACTCTGATAGTGGGTGGTTATGTGAGTGTAGCTAATGAGATTTGGGTAAATCTATTTTCCCCAAAAATCCTGTACAGAAAAAACTAATGTTATCTTCCTCCCTTTTTCCGTTTTCCCTTTTTTTCCTGCCAATTTTATTTTTGATCTCCTATCTTCTATCTATTTTTCGTGAATCGTTATACTGGTGCTTTTTGGCGTTATCGGTAAGTTTGATAAGGTGATTTCTGTTTTGGTTTACTCTAGTAGGGATTCTTTAAATCCGTTATTATATTTTCGAAATCTTTGATTGGAACCTTATTGTGTGTTTTGGCGAAAGTGAATCAGGAAGATAAAGGTTCTCTTCATTCAGAATCGTAATCGAATAGTTTAGGGTGTTCAGTAAGTGTTAAATGTTCTATTTAAAATATTTTTGGTTTCGTGATTTTGATTTAATCGAGAATTATGACTGATTTTAGAAGGTTTGTGGTATCATTTTTATGTGTTGGTCTGTTCGGGAGTGTTTTTACAGCGAAACAATACCAAGTGTGTACTCGAAACACAGAAAAATGAGGTTCTACGAAAGCTGAAAAACCCTACTATCGACGCCACACGGCAGTGTGGTAGGTCGTGTGATATGACACGGTCATGTGATCAATGAAGGCCAGGCCGTGCTCAAGACACAGCCGTGTGATGGCTGGAGTGTGGCCATGTGGGCCACACGGACTAGATTGAATTAGGCGTGTAGGCCACATAGGCGTGTGATAACTAGGCCAGGCCATGTGATCCACACGGGCTAGGCTAATCTGGGCATGTAGGCCATACGAGCATTTGGATCCACACGGGCATGTGGGCCCATTATACTAAAATTTTTTATAGGGTCGCACGGGTCGTCCTAATCGACTGTGGGCCTACCGTAGGGTTGGTAAAAGGCTTATTAAACCCTAAAACTATGTATTTTGTTATACTGATGTACTGTTATGAGCATGCTTATGTTTGTTTATCTGTTATCTATTTATGAAAGTATGTTAAACATGATTTATTTGTTAATGCTGTAAGCATGTTTTGTTACTGTGATTGGGGTGGGATGATATATATTGGAGGAAGTATTCTGAAAAGCAGATTATGCCTAATATCTAGCAGCACAACTGCATTATATCTGATATGTCGGTACAGCATTGTGTGTAGGGCTGCGTGGGTGTTTTAAACCCTACATGTGTGTAGGGATAGTTAGAGATGGTATGTAGAAGATGGGGGTAGGATTCTATTATCTAATTTGCATATATGTAACTGTATCTGTATCTGATATGGGCCCAGGCCCGAATATGAATCTATCTGATTTGTAATATTATGTATGTGTACATGATTAATTCTGTTGGGTTACACACTGAGTTTACATAAACTCACCCTTTTCTGTTATTCTGTACAGGTAATCTACAGATTTATGCGGATCGATGCAGCGGAGGACTCGACGGTGACCACTCGCCATAACTATTTTTTTTTATTTTGTTTATAGTTTTTATTTAAGCTTGGCTTTGATATTTGAGAGTTGTATTTTCTAATACTCTCTAGACTATTTAAAACTGTTTGGTTGGGTTTTTGGGTTTGGATTTAACTTACTTTTCACTATGACGGTTTTTATCTAAAAACATGTTTTCTAAATATATAGAATGGTTTTCCTAAACTTTACGATTTTATAAGCTTCTGCTAAAAAAACACATTTTATCTCTAAATGACCAAATGAAAGAGAGCTTTGAAATTAATAAGAGCGATAAAGGCTAATAAATTGGAAGGATTTTAACTTAACAACAACGGTTTTCCAACCCATTTCATGTGACACCTCCGGATTCGGCCATAACGTCTAGGCCGGGTTTGGGGTGTTACATGGAAAATCTTTCTTAGCTTAATTCCCAAAATCTTGGCAATTCATGCCTCATTTTCCTCCTCCTCCTACTATATTACTACTTTTGTAATCACGAAGCCTAATCTCGAGCTAAAGGAATCCTCAAATATGCTGATGGAGTTCCTACTAAGTCTAACTCCTAACCCACCTGCGGACAAACAATGATCTTGTTGTTTCCATAGCTCAAAACCCTCATAAGAAATGTCCTCATTTTTGTACCAAAACCAGTCGTTGGGTTGAATTTCTAGTTGATATTGTTGGTTGTAACTTCCTCTTTCTTGTAATGGCCTAAATTCAAGGTTATCGAGAACAATGGTTTCGTAACCATAGATCCGATTTAAAGAGAAATTTATTTCAATATTTTTGCTTGAAAATTGATATGATAGGAAAATCGTATGAAAATATTGATAGGAAAATTTTATCAATTTAGTGATTAGTTAGAAAAAGAAATTATTGAAGAAATTGGGTAAAATAAGGTATCGGGACCTCTATCTCGTAAAACCGATTCGAAAATAATTTTATAAATATTTATGAAATGTTATTAATGTGGTATTAAAATTTCGTTAGGAAATTTTAATGTTTGGGTAGTCAATTAAATGAAAAGAACTAAATTGTAATAGGTGTAAAAGTTGCTAGAGTGATTAAATAGCTTAAGAGTCTAATGAGAAAGGATTTAAAAGGCAATTAGACCCAAAAGTTATTTGGGCTGGACGGCAAGGGTATGAAATCAGCAGAAAAATTGATAAATTAAGGGTAAAATTGGAATATTGCAAAATTAACTAAATAAAACTAGGACTAAATAGGAAATATCTAGATTTCTCTTCATTTCTCTTCAATTCCAGCAGCTAAAAACGCCATAGGAGGGTTCTCTAAGCTGTTATTTCATAATTTTTGCACCAAGTGAGTTAATCCTTGCCTTTTTCTTGTAATTTTTGTGTTTCTAAGACTTTTACAACTAGGTCCTACTATTAAATTCATTAGTTTTTGATTTCATGGATGAAATTGAAAGTCACCATGGTTGAGTGCTGTAATTTTATGATGAAATAGAATGAAATTAAATCTTTAATTTGTTTATGAGATGATTTTATTAGGCAATTTCAATGGAAATTGATTTTTAGGACCTAATTGTGAAAATGTTTGGAATTAAAGTCTATTGCTGAAATTCTGATTCCTAAAGGTTGTAAACTAGTTTAAGGTGATAGAATAAAATGTTAATTGAGAAAAATCAGTTCAATTGAGAGGCTAATTGAGTAGGGATGAAATTATCATTTATTAAAAGCTTAGGGGAAAAATGGTAATAAACAGCTTGCACTAAAACAGTTTGGACAGCAGCAGTAGACTAACTTTGAAAAATCACCAAAAATTGTAGGAATCGAATTAGAAGATGAACAAAATATGGAATTAAAACTTATTGAGTCTAGTTTCTAATAGAAGAAATACTGTAAGCAATGGATTTGTAAATTTTGAGATATAATGAATTTTGTGAGACAAGGTCAGAATGAATTCGGGTTCCCCTGTTCTGACATTGAAAAATTATAAAAAATTTAATAAAAATAATTAGGGACTTAAATTTATATGTATAGAATTCTGAATGAGTCTATTTTTAATAGAAACAAACGAGAACATCATTTGAATTCTGTATAAAGAGATAATTTATTTTTAGTGAAGAAGGGTCAGAACTGTTAGACAACAGAACAGGAGTGACTTTGAAGAATAAACTGTATTGATTGGCTAAACCAAAAATTCTGAAAATTTTATGGTAAAATATATATGAGTCTAGTTTCAGGGAAAATTAACGGATCTTAATTTGGAGTTCCGTAGCTCAAGTTATAAATAATTTAGTGACTATGACTCAAGTAGACAGCTTTGAATGAACTATAAATAATAGTTGAATTATAGAGAATGTTGCATATGAACATGAAATGTATTAAATTGATAATTAAATTTATTTATTTAGATCCGAAGATTCAAATACTGAAGCTAGATCAAGGAAAGGGAAAAATTCGGGATTAGTAGATTTTCTTGTTTACAAACAAGTATCAAGGTAAGTTCATGTAACTTGAATTATATTCTTAAATTGCTTGAGATTGTATGTTATTGATGTGAATATGATTTGAATGTTCATTGTATGAAAATTAATAAAACATTGATATATTTGATAAAATGGGAAGAAATCCGGTTGAATGAAAGGAAAATTCGATGGATCTCGAAAAGGAATTGACGGTAAAAGGATCTAGCCGGACGGGTGATCCTATCTTGATATAGCCCTCCCAAAGAATATGTGTAAAATGGATTTAGCCGGACGGGTAATCCAATTAGGGTCTGAATTTAGCCTAGATCGGTAATTCAGATCCAAGCTCATTAGAGTAATTGTCGCAGGATTTAGCTTTGGTGGTAATCCCGACAATACTCTATGAGTTTATATTGTGATTTAGCTCGGGTGGTAATCCCACTGCAAGGTTGAGGTTAGCGGGAGTGTGCTCTCTGAAATGGATATGTGCGCACATGAATATGATTTGACGGACCCGGAATTGTACAATAAATGTGTACCTCTGAAAATCCATCGAAATTCCGATAAATTCAGCGGGATAAATATGGAAAAATAACAAGGAAATGGAAATCATGGTATTGACGCATCAATCATAGTATATATTATTGGTACATGGAAATTATTGTACTAACTTGAATGTTGAGTTTGTGCATGTTAGGGTAATAATGCATTGAATGGATATATGAATGTTTATTATATTGTATTGAAAATATTAGGTAAGTATAATTCTTGTTACATGAGCTTACTAAGCACAAAGTGCTTACCCGCTTCCTTTTTCCCTGTTTTGTAGTGTTAAGAGCTCGGAGGTCGGATTTGGTGGAGACACATCACATTATCAACCTCGAGATTTCGGTATATAAAGAAACTTTATTTTGGAAATCAATGGCATGTATAAGCTAACAAAGTAAATGTTAACGTGAAATGAATGTAAAGTTAGCCATTAGTATGGTTAACAAACCAGGTTATAGATATGTGATGACGTTATCTTATATAAATGCATGAATCTATCATGAAAATATGTTGAATTGATTTAGTTGATGTGGATTGGTCTCGATTTAATATTACAGGGAAGGTTAGATATTTATAAAAGGGCTATATTGAATATAAAAAAAAATTAATTCGTAAACTCCGGTAATGCCTCGTACCCTATTCCGGCAATGAATACGGGTAGGGGTATTACATTTCTCCTAGTGAGAAACACCCAAACATTGTCTTTTCCCACACCACAACTGATAATCCATATTATAAACTTCCCTCTCTGTTTCGATTCTTGTTTTCCCTAAGCTATTACCAATTCTCCATCCTGAATGTGTTACTATTAGCTAATTATTAATCTTAAACTGAAAGTGATGAATACTAGTAGCATTTTTTTATTGCTTATTGCTAGTGGTGGTGTCCGTGCCCCTTAATTGTAAGAAAGAAAATGTTGATTTTGGATTAACAAAAGAGTTGGCAACACATCAATTTCTCTAGGAGTTCTTTCTTTCCAATACTTACAATCAATATCTTCTACACACTTCCACTCTCCAAGTCTTTTTTTGACAATTATTTTATCTTGTTTTCCTTGTTGCAAAAACAAATGATTTAAGACATAATAAACCAATCATTTATAGCTTTTCTTTTTTTGCAACAACGCCGCCGTCATGCCTTTCACTATCTCTCATCTAAGTTTGAAAGTTTCTTCCCATTAGCCCATCACTTTTTTCTTGAAATCTTGCAGGTTATCCTCACACTTTTCTCTTGTATTGTCTAATGAAGAAATCAAAACCCAAAAAGTTAGAGGAAGAAAAAGGGAAAAAGGGAATTTTTTACATAAAGAAATAAAATTAAGAGAATTTCATCTCACCCTTTTCTCGATTTCTTTTGTGCATATAAGCAATTGTAGTTTCTATCTTTCTCTTTCTCATTCCCATTCGATGCTCACTTTCTCCCCACGTCTCTTCCCACCAACTTTGTTACCATAAAACCGCTACTTTTTAGGTTTTCTTTTTTAGATAGATACAGAGAAAGAAAGAGAGAGAGGGGGGGGGAAGGGAATCCACTTTCATTGATGTAAAACTAAAGTGGTTTTACACCTACTCATAATTTTTATACAATTATATTTTAGCAATCCAACTGTTGAATTTATCAAGGTATTTGTACTAATTGCCTCTTTTTTAATACTCATTTTAAGCCTCAAAACAAATACTATATTATTGCTAGTGGCCTTTTATATTCCCTTGGGCCTTTAGGAACTTTTCCTTTACCCTTGTCCACTTTCCCCTTCCATTTAGACCCAGTTAGACCCTTATTAAACATTTGATGTGAGTCAATATCAAGCAAAGATAGAACTTCATTAAGAAAATTGTTGATTAATCTTATTTGAGATTTTATCTCCTTGAAATTCCTCCAATATTGAAAACTTTATGCTCCATTATTGAACTCCTGATTTCCAATTGATTTACCAACCTCTCTACGCCCTTTTCATCTTGATTTATGCTCTACTAACATTTAAGAGTCAAACTTTTCTCCTCTACACTCCATTTCACCTACATTGCTTATAGTTGTTGTATTCTAGTAATTTCTTCATTTTCATCATTGGAATTAAGAGTTGGACATCCCTCTTTAATGTGACCATAATGACCATCATTAAAACAAAGATTTGGAAGCGCCTCATACTCTACTTTCTAAATGCCTCTTCAATTCTAATTTTAGAGATCAACAAATTCCTTAATTTTACACAAATAACCTTTCTTGCAAAGCTCTTACAAGTTTCATTGCCTTTGTTATAATTTATTTTAATAGTTCTACTAGTACTCTTTTTATACATGCGCTCAATAGTTTTGGTAGACAGATTCAGACTATTCCATTATAAGGATTATCTTACATAATAAAAAAAGGTCTTCCATGATTGAATAGTTAAATACTAGCCAAAAAACCCCCATTAACTTTTAGAAGGACTTTTTCATAATCATTAGCTTATTAAAGTGTAATATCTCGAATTATGGCCTAATTGGAATAGTGGTTTCGTGACCACAAATTCGAGATAGAAATAATTATTTTATAATTATTTTGATGTTTATGATATGATTTCGTGATTGTGTGAAAATTTCGTGATGAAATCCTATGCCTAAAGTGCTTAAATTGAAATTAGGGACTAAATCGAATAATTTGCAAAACTTGCATTCTAGGAGTTTTTAGTATGAAATTGCTTTGGAATATTAATGAGAAGGTATTAAATAGAAATTTGACCAATTTGTAAGTCTATGAAAAAAATTGGACATGGATCGAATTTTTAGAAAGTTTAGTAGTAAGGGCATTTTGGTCATTTGTATATTAAATGAAATAAAATGGGAAAAATAACACAAAATGATCATCTTCTCCATATGGTTGCTGCCAAATTTTACCTCTCCCCATAGCTAGGGTTTCTTCAACTTTCAAGCTTCATAGTAAGTGATTTCATGCCCCGTTTTTAATGATTTTTATGTTTTTGAAATCCCAGTAGCTTGAATTAACTTATGCTAGCAATAATTCAACCTAGGGTTCATATTTGGAAAGATGCCCATAGGTGAAATTTGTGTATTTTGGTGTTTTATGATATAATATGAGGTTTTAAATTATGTTAGACAACTTGTGCTACTCGGTTTTAAGCGAAAACGAGTAAAAGGGCTTAATCGGTAAAAATACCTAATAGTCATAAGTACATGTTAGAGTGTGAATTTGATGTTGCCATAGAAGGTAAAAATGATCAGCATGTCATAAAACATAAGAATAAGGGATGAAGTTTAATTCCCGAGCCTAGGGGCAAAAGTGTAATTATACAAAAGTTTAGGGGCAAAAATGTAATTTTGCCAAAGTTCGTATTAAATGCTGTTTTGATGAATGTATGTATTAAATAAGATTAACTTGGCATTATAGATCAAGAGAAACGAGATTCAAGTCGCGATCGAGGGAAAAACAAAGTTTACGAAGAATAGGCTCGATTGCTAATAATTTTGTATCGAGGTAAGTTCATGTGTAAATGTAGTAACATAATTGTCATTTTAAGCAATTTAATGTTGTTTATATGATATGATGCTTATTATTATCATGAAATGTTATGTTTTGTGGTTATTGTTGAATAATATGTAATTATGTGAATTACTTGATGAGCATGACATATCACCGAGTATCGGTTCCAATATTCCGTGGAAGACGGCAAAGATGTGAGATCGAGAAAAAATCCTGTTTGAACCTTAGGAATAGATTAGAATACAAGTGACATGTCACTAGGATATTTGAGTTCCGAACTCGTTGAGTTGAGTCCGAGTTCGTGAGTTGTAACTAGGCATCCCAACTCGTTGAGTTGAGTCCGAGTTCACTTATGGATGCGAACGCCCGAGCTCGTTGAGTTGAGTCCGAGTTCACTTATGGGCGGGTTATATGGTAGCTTGGCTACATAAGTTCCGCAGGCTATTGAGTTTATCTAGCTGCAGGTATGGCACTTACGTTCATGAAATCCGCGTATTCGAATTATATTTCGATGTGCTCAACGGGTGAATCTTAAGTGAATGAGATGAATGCCTAAAACGAAGGTGACATATTGGTAAGTGTGGTAAATGAGAAAATTTGACAGGTATGTGCTTAAATCCTCGGGTTGAGAATTTGGTATGATGAAATCGTAGAAAGATATTAAATGCAAATGAAACATGAATGTCTTGGTGTTGTTTATACAAATGATGTTTTATATGGAATTGCATGATTATGTTACTTGCTATTTGCATGTGAACTTACTAAGCATTTATGCTTACCCCTTCTTTTCATTCATTGTAGTTTTTGACAAGCCAGCTTGAGAATCGGGATAGGTCGAAGACTCGTTCACACTATCCGAAGGCCTAAATTGGTAAAATGGCTTGTGTGTTTTGAATGTGGCATGTATGGAAAAATACTCACTTTGTGTAAATGATCTTATGATATGGCTATGGCTTGGCAATAAAAGGGTTTGTAAATGATTAGCCATTGGAATGGCTAATCTAAGTCATATTTGATGTTATGTATGTTTAAAATGCTATTTAGTCCATGAAAATCTATAGTAAAGTAAAATTTGCCATAAAAGCAGTCGACAAATGAGAGTAATGTAAATTTGAAAATCACTAAAATAGTAGAAATGGAATTAAATGATGAGTAAGTTATGAAATTGAATCTTGATGAGTCTATTTTCATATAGATGGAACAAAGCAGGTATATGAGTTATATTTTGTGAGACATTTAAGTTTTGGTGGAACAGGATCAGAGTGATCTTTGTATCCTGTTCTGACTTTAAAAATTCACTATAAATTGTAAAAAAACAATTATAAGTTTTATCTTACATGTATGAAATCCTTATTGAGTCTAGTTTTATAAGAAACAAACAGTATAGTCATTGAAACTCTGTACAGGAAGATATCTGATTCGTAATACACAGAGGTCAGAGTAGTCGAACTCTGAAACAGGGGAGATTTAACTAATAAACTATACTAATTGGCTCAACCAAAAAATTCTAGAAAAAAATTAGTAAATATATATATGAGTCTAGTTTCAGGTAAAATTTACGGATCTTAATTTCGAGTTCCGGAACTCGAGATATGAATTTTTAAGCGATTGTGACGCAAATTGTCAACTTGACTGGAAATTTTAAAAATAAATTGTTTGAACTGTTTAAGTAATGAATTAAGTCCGTTAACACCTCGTGTTCGACTCCGGAGATGGTCTCGGATACGGGGCGTTACATAAAGTTTCTCCGAATAATAATCATTTGCTAAATCGATAAGAGGTATACTCTACAATGACTTCATAAAAACATAGATCTTGTTCAAAACCTATCTTTTAACCCAATGACTTGATTATCACTACTTGGACATAGTTTTTGCTACAAGTGTGTGAATTCATTCCGAGAAATTATTGATGGTACCTCATTAATAATTTCCATACGAATATCTCCATCTTCCAGGATGATATCATCTTTCTCATTATTTTTGCCATCATTACCCATACTATGTTGACCAACAAGTTTGTCTCTAAAGGATAAAGTTCCACCATGGGTGAGTCTATAGATCTATCTCCAACATCAGAGAGTTTATCCTCACAACCATGAACTTTCTTTGTTACTTACCAACTATTCTCAAACACTAAGAGCCCCTTTGGATAGACATTTACTTCCAATGCGGTGTGTTTATCTTTCTATTTATCTCACGCTACAGTATTTAATCTTATCGTCACCGCTATTTTTACACTAACCGCAAGTAAACGCACCACCCATTCGAAAGAACCCTAAATTCTCTATTCAAAAAGCCAACCTACAAATCTTTTTTTTAGTATAAATATTCAGTTAGTATGTTATATTTAACATTAATTTTTTAATATATTAGACATCTTATTAACTAAAAATTTTTAAAAACCAAACACAAACAAACTATTGTCACCCAATGGTATTCTCCTTGTTTTTTTCCGGAACAAAAATGTCAAAATGTGCAAGTTGGTATATGGCCTTGATTTATTCATACTTCAAATAAAGCCATATTTGGGCCGACACCTGACAAAGACTATGCTACTTTGAGAATAGGGTTGCTTGGATTTAATATGATCCGTCTCGCAACATTATTTGTATTTGATTTTAAAGTAAAATAAAATGGTCTGCGTCTGTGGGATAATGTCAATGAGTTGATTTGATCATAATTTGCAACCCTTTTTTTTCTTATGGAGATAAATGCAAAAAGAGACCAGAAGTCAAATGTAGTTCATATTCATAACAATGATTACGACATGACGAGCCAGATGGATTTGTAGATACCCTAAAAGACATAATTACATGCAAACATATCACCACAACAGACATGGATGTCTCCTACTTCCAGATAATTAAGCAAGGAACCTAGTTTGGACCCAATTGTTTGAAAAAGACATAACAATATATCTAAGAAAGATATATGCAACCAGTTTTACTTTCATCAGGTCCTTTTGTTTGATTTCCATCATTCTTATCATTTTCATCTTTTGCTTCTTCTTCTTGTTGAATCACATCTTCTCCAACTTTATCCTTTTTCGTGTTAAGGTACGTAATGAGACCATGGAGAGCAGCTTCAGGGTCATCACTTTTGATCATCAACTGTTGCGCCACTTCAGCTGGGGTAACCTCAACAACCTTAATCAGGTCATCAATGAGACCAAAGAGCTTATCATCTTTGATTCCAAGATATGTAGTTGCAAGTTTTCTGAATCCTGTTGGAGTACAATATCCCATATGAATATGCACATCCATGCGCCCCGGCCGCAACAGAGCAGGGTCCAACTTCTCTTTGTGATTCGTCGTGAAGATGATGATCCTTTCATTCCCACAGCTCGACCACAGTCCATCAATGAAATTCAATAGTCCCGACAATGTTACCTACAGAAAAATTTAAAAAAAAACACACACACACATACATAAATCATCGTTATCTAAGCTAATAATAATAATTTTATAATGTTATAGCTTTGAAAGTTTAGTGAGGTACTTACTCCAGGATCAATGGCTGAAGGACGATCGGTTCTTCCATCTTCGCCTTCCTTCTCACGGTCATTTTTTAACTTGCCACGATCTTTTGAAATCTTTGTGCTGCAATCTATATCTTCAATTAGAAGAATGGAGCGGTTTGTGGTGGATGTAAGTATACGTCTAAGATCGGCATCATTTCGAACACTTTGGAACTGGAGATCATACACGTTGTAGTTCAAGTAATTTGCAATTGCAGCTACCAGTGAAGATTTGCCAGTCCCTGGAGGACCAAACAAAAGGTAGCCACGTTTCCAAGCCCTCCCAACGTTTTCAAAGAAATCCTTGCGTCCCACAAATGAGTCAAGGTCATCCATTATGAACTGCTTCAGCTCTGGCTCCATAGCCAAAGTCTCGAACCTTGCCGGGTGCTTGAAAACAGCCGACTCCCACCTGGAACGATCTTGGTTATAGGTATAGATGTTGAGCTTTTCTCGCTTGCTCAAGATTGTTTGAGCTGTCTTCGCTATATGGGGAAAATACTTTTGTTCAACAAGTTCCCTAACTCTTTTCTTGCACGTCAAGTGATAGGTTTTTTTATCAGGGATGTAGTACTTTTCCGATTCTTTAACATGCAGAGTCCACTCCAAGGTTATACCTTCGAATTCATCGATGATTTTGCAATCGGAAGGGATCTTCCGTTTCGGCGGCGATGTTGGGTTGTTAATGTCATTGGAGCCGAGGAGAAGTTTGTCGGTGGAAGGGCCGATTCGGGTAGGAAGGTAGACCTCAACAGCTCGAAACGTTTCATTATAAACAGCTTGCCAGCGTTCTTCAATGATGAAAGTGAAGTTGGAGGAGAAGTATTTGGATACCAGATCAGAGAATTTGGTGTTGATAAACCTTTGCATCGGTTTCGGAATCATTTCATTCAGGATTGTACGGATTAACATGGCCATTGCTGAAAGGGAGGCATAAGCAGCAAGGATGGTAGACATGGAAGGTAGCTCTTTCAAAAGGGAAGCCATTTTTGGATACAGAGAGAAAAATTCGATGGAGGAGAAACGAAAACTGAAGTGGGTTTTAAGTGTGGCCTGGCTTCTGTAAGGCGGAGACTACTGCCTTGACTTGGATTGAATGTAGCAAATTCGAAGAAGATGGATATTGTTTAATCTAAAATAGCGTCACGGGGAAATTGTATGGAAGAGAATAAGTGAGAGACTGTTTTTGGACGGCTACTTGGAATTCCAACACTTTTCAACTACTCTATGTTGAATATTACACACCATACATTGCCAAGCGGCTTCTTTAATTAGACTTTTTGAGTGCAGAACATTTGGGGATTTGATGTTAAATACAGTCAGCTATGGAATACAGCCAATACTCATGACAATCTTGCCCAACCTAACCAGTTGTTAACATCTCATACTTTCACTATAATCACATGAATATAATACTAGTTAAAATTTTTTTTTCCTTAAAACAAAAGTGTCATTCGAGTAAATTAAAAGTTAAAAAATTCAATAAATGTGTTTGATCTAAAAAACAGAGCACCATGAAATGAGTGTGATGGAGAAAATACTATACTCTCATGTCCCTGAGACACTGACAAGCCACATGTTCTAAGAAGATAGTATAAACACTACATTTTTATGTTTCTTACAATCCTCATGTTCTGAAGGATTTGGTTGCATTTCAGAGAAATTTTCTAAGAACTATTGAAGGACTGAAAACGAAATTGGATACCTAGCTAGTTGACTAGATAATAATATTGTAAAATCTTAGGCTTTCCTTGTCTTTTCTCTTTACAGCACCATGCAACAATTTACTTTACTCTTTCCATGTCAACCCTAAATCACTTTTCCTTTTATATTGATTCTTCATAATAAAATTTCGCTTTCTGTTTTTTTTTTTTTTTTTTTTGTGCGTTTGGCTGAGCTCCAAAGTCCAAAACCATCAGCCCCGTAGTTAAGAAGCTGACAGGGACTTGGAAAACTTTTCAGTTTTTTAAAATTTTATTACAGTAAAATTATACTTTGATTACAGTTAAAAAAATTCGCTTATTTATTTTTCTCCTATGGGATAAAAATGTTCTCACTATTTTATATTTTATGCTTTTATATAAAATCAATAAAACTCAATCACAATAAAAATTTGTACACGACACCATAAATTTAATCAAAACCTCAATTATTTTAAATCAAACTTCTATAAATATATTTGCAAATAATATTTGTTTTTTACCTATATTATTAAACTCCTTGAAATAATTTATTATATATATATATATATGTGTGTGTAATTTTGTTATTTAATTTAAAATAGACGATATTAATTTATGTTAAACTTAATAAAAGTTAAATCTATAATTTATTTAAATTTAAAATTATTAAACTTTCTTTACTCAGATTAATTTATTGCAAACTTTTAAATTGATTTTTAATAAAATTTGCTATATTAAAGTATTGGACATTTAATAATTCATGGACTAAATTACAGTAAATGAATACATAATAAAATATAATTTTAAAAATTTACATAAGCCATTAATATAAATGATTAGAAATTTTCGACTTTTAAAATATAATTATTTTCTGGTATACAAAATATAATAATTAAACATTCAAAAAACTTGTTTTAGGAAGATATGGCTTTTCATTCATGTGCTTGTTGCTTACAGTACACCAAGCATTTCCCACACGGGTTAAACACTATTAGTTGAGTGAGCTTTGTTCCTTACAAGTTGCTAAAGAAAGTCTTTTTAACTTTTTACCTTTCTTTTACGAAATACCAGCATATATAACCATTCACAGGAGTTATTAAGCATTTACCTTTTAGTGGAAAAATGCTTTCTCCTTTTGTTTTGTTTTTTTTCCTTAAAAGTGGATTTTTTTTGGCTAAATCTATAGATATTAAACTAGGAAGATGTTGATGCCGTTAAACTTTGTCATCATGGAACCACCACCTGGTCTGCTTTGGAGATCGACCATTTCTACAGTTCTTTACATAGCGATCGTTGTCTTCAGGGCATTGCTGCAAGCCATGATTAATGGTATTAAAAGATGTAGAGGAGATTTGAAGACACAAGATTAAGATAACAATTGACCCATTTGCTGTATCATCAAATAATCTGGAACCATTCAGGACATGGTCATGATTTGCAAGAAAAGCAGTGTTCATTCCTGGTTTGGAAACTTTGAGACCCAAATAAAAAATCTGTAGTATGCCTTGTGCATGACAAACGGTTCTTGAAGACAGTGCAATAAGAAAGCACCACGAAAATTAATTGAATTTGTAATCGAACCTTCACAGTTGCGCTTGATAGCATGGAGAGAATGCTGATACAGATAGAACTAACTGTCATGGCTGGGGACCATGAATCATATAAGATATCTACAAAAATACAATGGAACAATCATGTATTATATGTCTGTCTTGTTGCAAGTTATGAAATAATGAAAGCACATACAAGTCAAAACTGAGCAATATTACTGTGTGTGTGTGTGTGTGTGTGTGTGTGTGTGTGTGTGTGTGTGTGTGAACATCGGAATTTTACAAACATTTTTTACATTAACAAATCCAACTATACCTTGAATTTGGCAAACAAATGTTGGGAAGTCGCAGCAAGTAAATAAAAAATGTTATCCTTAGCTCATTTCTCAAGCTACTCTAACCCCACCTTGTACAGTTGAAGAAACCACAAAATGAAATAAAAATCAAGTCTCAACCTTGCCAATGAAGCCATGTTCTTTATGAAAATGCAGAAGAGATAACCTAAGATCACCCATTACTATACCAGATAGGTAGCATCACCCCACAGCCATGAACAAAAAGAAAAAGGTAACGATAACTCCCCCTAAAATAAAACCAATTCCTGGTGAACTCTTGCAAAGCTCATGCTTAAAGGGAAGAACATCTATACCGCTTAAACCAACCATCTTTTAACTTTCTTTTTCTTATCATTATATGATGCATCTCTACGACTTAAAGCAACCATCTTTAAAGTTCTTTTTCCCCTTTCTTTTCCCTATCATTAGACAAAATTAGAGACAAAGCTAACCATAGTTTTCGGCTACCGGTTGTAAGTAATAGGAGACTTGGAATTTGGACTTCCACCTTCTTCTTTTTTCTTGTTTCATATAGAATACATTTTAGTGAAAAGGATAGGAAGATAGATGATACAATAATATGAAAATCTGTGACAATAATCTCACATAAACCATCAATGATCCTTTTAACAATGTCAAAAAGGAAAACATTTTCAAAGGTAACAACAAATTACTGAGGAGGCAATAGTATCCAAAACACCCCATCATTTTCAAAGGACAAATGGATAAAAATTAAGACGAAAGCAAAGGGAGAAATCAGATCATGACATGTCTACTGCAATAAATATTTATATAAAAGATAAAAATATATTAAAAAACTTGACAGGAATCGAAAATCACTAAAAAACAGAGCATATTTACGGAAAACTAATATAAATTCTTACCTAAACAAATATGGCCATTGCTATAAATATGTGGATGGAGAGGTGCCGGTTGAAGAAATATCACCTGCCTCCAATGTAACCCCAAAAAGAAACAAAACAGAAAGAACAAAATTATTAGAATGGAATTGAAGGAAAAAAAAACACTAAAAAATGGGGTATTGAGTAAAAACCAAACCTGGGGAGCTTCCATAGGGTAATGTTCAGGGAAATCCACTTGAAGCTGATAGGTTTCATTGGTGTACAAAGTTCCCGCAGCTCCATTTACTTCAATCACCCACCTTTAAAAACAAAAAGAAAAATAAAATTAAAAAAAAAGTATCAATTTAAAAAAAATACAGAAAAGAGAGAATCAATGCAAAACCTTTGAAGATTATCAGTGACTTTGTGTTTGAAACCAGAAGGAGGGTTGACCTGCCACTCTACCAGTTCCTTTTGCAGCCGATTGCACGCAATTTTACTTAGTGCCTAAACAAACAACCCAAATCAAATTCCCATAAAACCAAAATTGACAAAAGAAAGGAAAAGGAGTGAAGTAAAGGAACGGAACGGAACCTTGCGAGAAGAGGCGGAAGAGCTGCTCATGCTTATATACGGTGTGTTTGGGTCCCCTCTTTCTATAAATATGAGAGTCTCTTGGAAATCAAAAAAGAAAAATAAAAGAAATACTATGGAACAACAACAATGAAAGGAAAGGGATGAGAGGTTTTGAGAAAGAGAAAGAAAGAGCGACGATTTATGAGGGGAGTATTTGGCCCCTCTTTGTGTTCCCCACCGTTACCTCGCTCTCTCTCTCTCCTTACTCCATGGCTTATATTTGTCAAGGCGGTTTTTCTTTTTTCCACAAAAAAGGTCTTCCAAGTCAATTGTTTCAACACTCTCTACGATGTCGTTTCTACAGCCCTTTGATTTTCCTTTTTCTATGGCACATATGCTCCCACTATAGTCCACGTTTTAAATTGGTTTTTAAATTTTAAAAATAATCTAATTCAGTTCTTGAAGTATTTGTGCGTATCAATCAGGTCCTTGTGTATTAAATCATCTTTCGCTTCAGATCTATATTGGCATTAAACACCTAAAGTGATGGTTATATTGAGAGATGAACTTGATTGATATTTTGAAGATTCAATTAAATAATTTTGAAGTTTAGGGATAAATCTAGAATATAAATTGTAGTTTGAGGATGTTTTTCGGAATAAACCTTTTTTAATTTAATAGGTTATTTTAAAAGATAACATTTAAACCGAGGCGGATTGTAAGAGGGGCTTAGGGGCCTGGGCCCCCAAAAAGAATTTGGGAAATTTCTATTTTCCTCTGAAATTTTTAGAAAATTTTAATTAAACCCTTCAAATATTTGAAAATCCTTATTATACCTTTTATATTTTGAAAATTTTAATTAAGCTCTCTTAAATTTTTGAAAATTCTCATTAATCTCATAAAATTTTAATTTAGATCCGTAATTTTTTAAAAATTCATTAAACTCCTAAAAATTTTAAAATTTCATTAGGCCTCCAAAATTTAATCTCGAGATCCGCCATTGTATTTAAATTTAAAATCCAAAATATGAACCTTTACCATATATTCCCTATTCTCATGGAACAAATATATTCTTTTATGAAAAAAAAGAAAACCCTAAAGCTAGAAGATATGTCATTTCTTACCACACAAACCGGCTTTTTGCGTGGCATGGCAATGCCAAAAGATACGTGTAGTGGCTAAAGGGTCCTACTTATAAGGCAGTTTTTGTTCAAGATTAGGGAAATAGATGTATATGTTTAAAGAGAGTTGAATCTACAATGTTTTATTTATAATTTTAGAAGCGAAATTAAAAATTTACATGGTCCGTTTTAATTATCTAACACCGACTTTTTTTTTTATTTTCTTAAAAAAAAAAAGTAGTTTATTATATGATTATTTGCAAAGCTGAAATTCGTTGTTATCCATGGATAGCAGCAAGTAGGAAAAATAAAGGTGGGAGGATCTTTTACTTTTAACCTTTCGGCAGGTATATGCCCAGGGCAGTCACTTCCTTTTTGACTCCTGCGGTGCTTATTCTGATTCAACCAAGCCAAGCATATTCTAGTCTTGCTGACTGAATGCTTTTCCTTTGCAACAAATCTTTTGGATAAGCAAATGCGACGCTAAGAGAAAGGAACTCCCTAAAGTAATTTTTTTTAATTCAGTCCCTTTAACAAATAATATTATAATTACATTTTAATTTTCATAAATATAAAAAAATTCTATTTAATTTCTTCAAAAATAATAGAATTATAAATTTATATATTAATCTTTTAAAAATTTTATAAGATGAATATCAAAAACACAATTGTCGGATCTCAAACACCCCCTACCTTATATTCTGCTTTCATTACAACATTAATTAGAAAGGATGTTCTAGAAGGACAACCACCTAGATTAATAATATTTTCTTTTTTACATGTCAAAACCTTCTATCGTTTGCCTTCTTCAAGCATGGCCATTTTTTTATGTGCAGTTATTGACTTCTATTAATGGCATCCTTAAATTATGTTTCTCACACTACCAAAACAGCTAGGAACGGAGGCATCCGGATGCTGTTATATAAAATCCTAAGGCAGTCATTACGTAAAACATGTTTTCTCAACCTTCTTCGCACGGGTGTGTTGAGGCAATTAAGTGAATCAATGCCATAAGCAATGGCCACTATGACAGACATCATAACTTGACATATTTGAAGTTGATAAATTTTAAGAACAAAATTGTTAGACAGTGAGCCTTATTGATATAGTGGAAATATTATAGATCATATTATATGAAGAATGATTCATTTGAAGCAACATATCTTGAAAATTGAATCTGATCAAGCAATCGGATTCTTTAAAATAAGGAGATTAGATATGTATTGCATTGAAGACTTATCTCCAACCAGGGGCAAAACCAGGGGGGCAGGCATGGGCCCCGGCCCCCCCTAAAATGGGAAATTTTCATTTAGGCCCTTTAGATTTTTTTAAAATTTTAAATTAGTAAAGGTAAAATTCCACTTTGGCCCCCCCTAAAATTATAAAAATTTAATTTAATCCTTTAAAAATTATAAATATATAGACTATAAAAAATTAAAATTTCCTTCGGCCCCCCCAAAAAATTTTTTCTGCCTTCGCCCCTGTCTCCAACATCCCTACATTATCGTGGACTTTATTAATATATTGTATACTATTTTAGCTAGTATTTTTTAAGGGGAACTTGTTATTGTGAGTGTATTAGTTGAGCAAACAAGTGTGCCACTTTGATTACTGATAACTTTTCTGTGCGAAAATTTAAAGGGAGTGATCTAGATCTTTACGTACAAAAGTGAGGCTAGACTTAAATCACTTGATGTATAAGGTTGAAAGATAGTGGATTATTTCACTGAGCTAGGCGTGTAACAGTCAAAAACAGTGGTTCAGGACCACCAAATTTGACAAGTAAGCTCGTAAATTTTATTATTTAGTACTTACAAGCCAAATGTGATTTTAGGGGAATTTTTGAATTAGTAATTTGTGTGTTATAAGGATTTATTAGGTTAAGTAGTTTCGAAAACGAGGTATCGAGACCTCAAATTTTATAAATCGAGCCGTAAATATTTTTATAAATATTTACAGAGTGTTATTAAGGTAGTATTAAAGTTTCGTTAGAAAATTTTAACATTTTGATAGTTAATTAATTAAAAATGACTAAATTGAAAAAGATGTAAAACTTGCTAATGGAAAGAAATAGTGATTAAATAGCTTAAATGGTGAATATGGAGGACTTAAAGACA
This sequence comes from Gossypium arboreum, assembly GCF_025698485.1. Taxonomy (NCBI): domain Eukaryota; kingdom Viridiplantae; phylum Streptophyta; class Magnoliopsida; order Malvales; family Malvaceae; genus Gossypium; species Gossypium arboreum. Next base: position 14,804,337 of record NC_069081.1, read on the forward strand.
AAAATATCCCAAAGAGGATAGTTGGGGTGGCATAAGCAGAGAAAAATCATGAAATAAGGTGAATTAAGGGCAAACTAGTCGTTTGGAAAAATTAAGATAAAAATAAAATACATGGCCAATTGTGAGATTTTCAAATTCTAGACATTTCTTCCCTTAATTTCAGTCTAAAAAATGCCATAAGGTAGGGGGCTTCATAAGGTTTTATATTTTTACTACAAGTGAGTTCAATTCTTACCTTTTTTCTTGAAATTTTCATGTTTTTAAGACTTTTACAATTAGGTCTAACTATCTATTTCATTAGTTTTTGATTTTATTGGAGATTTTGAAAGTTACCATTGATGAATACTGAATGATTTTTAATTTTAATTTTGTTATATGATGATTTTATTAAGTGATTTTAGTAGATATTGATTTTAGGACTAAATTGTGAAAAGAATAAATATTAGGGTTTGGTATTAAATTTCTGTTGATCAAGGGCTGTATGATAGCTTAGAATATTTAGATAAATTTTCAATTGAGAAAAATTAGTTCATTTGATGGACTAATTGGTAAGGGACTAAATTACAAAAATTGTAAAAGTTGGGCAATAATTTAGGGGTATTAATTATGAAGTGAATTGAAACTAAAATATATGCTAATGAATGGATAATTTTATATTTTATATCAAGAACCCATAGACAAACGTGAAAAAGGAATATTAGCAAAATAGTCCCTAAACTTCTACAAATCTTACAATTTAACCTAGGTAAGTTCGTATGGTTAAACTTTAATGTTTATATATTAAATTAATGAATGATATTATGTATTTATTCATACCTATTGTTGAAAAAAATTATTGTTAAAATTATGAAATTGAATTGAATATTCAAAACGAATGGAATGCGAGATTGAGTACAATCGTTCTGTGGCAAAAGACAGCAAATGAAGAATTGACGGAAAATTACCAAAGTAAACCGAAGTTCAACATTTGTTGCGAACTTTCTTGTTTACTTTTCATTTAGCTCTTACGAACTTCTATTTAACTCATATGAGTTTTCATTTAACCCAAATGGGTTTCCGTTCAGCTCTTTTGAGCTTCTGTTTAACCCTTATGGGTTTCCATTCAGCTCCTATGAACTTTCGTTCAACCCTTATGGGTTTCTGTTAGCACTTATGTGCTTTTGTACAGCCTTTGGGCTTCTAAATATGATGTACTCATATTCGTAAGTCGTTCTCAAATTCGATTAAGGATTGGTAAGTTAAATTATGAAATCAATATTGGAAGACTTATTGTTATTATTGGTATTGATATGAGCTAAGTGTATTCATCGATTGAAGTTGTGATTGATAGAAAATTACATTGAATGAATTTATTTAAATTGATGTGTTATAGTATGTTCAGTAAGATTTATATTTAAAGCCATCGAACTTACTAAGCTTCATTAAGTTTACTTGTGTTGTTTAATATTCTTGAAGATTAACGTAAGGTCGGGAGATCGGATCAACACATCAGCCACACTATCCAATTTAATCTGGTAGCTTTTCCAACATATATTTTGGTTTATATGGCATGTATAGGGTTGATTTGGTAATGAAATAGTTTGAAATATGGTTGTGAATGAAATAGTCAGGTTCCGCCAAATCTTAAGTCTAAATTCTTAGAGCTAGTGGTCGTAAGCGTCCTATTCCACTATAACTGGCTTATTCTGCTTGAAAAGGGTCACTTAAAAGTCAAGAATCGGAACCAAGGCGAATCGAGACAACCGGAGGCTGGAATCTCACAGCATAAGAAACTCTCTCTGTTTATTTTTTATTTTCTCCATTTTAGTTTTGGCAATTTATTTAATTTCGCAATTTCAATTCGACTTCCAATTCTGTTTTTAATTTATTTTTCTAGATCAAAACTTTTAATTCTGTTTTTTTTTATTTTTTCCAGGAATGCAGGTTTTCTTGGGCACGATTCTGTCTAGGATTTCAAGAAACAAGCATTCATGCAATCTGGTCCCTGAGGATTCGACCCTACTTCCCTTTTACTGTTCTTTTTCATTATTTTGTAGGAAATAGGATATATTTGGTGCTCTCAACAACCGCATCAAATTTTGGCGCCGTTGCTGGGGACTGGCAACGTACTAATCTTATTTTTTGTTTCTTATGACTAGATCTGCTCCAAGTACTCTTGCGTTTGATTCAAAGATTGAAAAGACTGCTAGAGTTAATTGCAAGGAAACAAAGCTAAGGAAAAAGTAGTCAGCGGTGGTTGGGACTCAAAGTAATCCACCGCCAGAAATTAGAATCGAGGATGAAGTAGAGTCTAGGGTTAACGAAAGCCCTGCCCAAACATTTGAAAGTGAAAATGTAGAAGCCGATTCACCAGAAGAAGTACTTAATGCTAGGGTCAACAAAAACCCTAATTTGGCACATCAACCAATGGCTCAAACAATTAGGCAACTAGCCGAAGCTCTGGCAGAACAGCCGTCACTATGCATCGCGTATCCTACTATGGATACTGATTTTGAACTGAAGTCAGGTTTAGTCTAGCTACTGCCAACTTTTCGTGGGTTGCAAAATGAAAATCCCCACAAGCACTTAAAAGAGTTCCATATGGTTTGCCTTAGTATGAAACCTTAGGGGGTAACTGAAGATCAAATCAAATTGCGCACTTTCCCTTTTTCCTTAGCAGATTCTGCTAGGGAATGGTTATTTTACTTATCTTTTGGATCTATTACAACTTGGGCTGATCTTTCTCGTTTATTTCTCAACAGGTTTTTTCCAACATCACGAGCAGCTGAGTTAAGAAAAGAGATCGTTGGAATAAGACAAAAAGAATCAGAGTCTCTTTCTGACTATTGGGAGCGATTTAAGAAGTTGTTTGCAAGTTGCCCACAACATGGTATAACAGTGCAATCTCTCCTCCAATACTTTTATGAAGGCCTGAAATCCATGGAGATGAATACGGTAGACGCCACTAGTGGAGGAGTGTTGGTCAATATGACTCCTCAACAAGCAAGAGACTTGATCTCCATAATAGCTGCAAATGTTCAGCAATTCCGAGCCAATCCTGAACCCCCTAAAAGGGTTCACCAGCTAAGTAATTCAACCTTAGAAGATAAAGTTGATAGACTTACTAATATTGTGAGTTCTCTTGTTACAGAAAAAGCCAAACCAGCCCGAGTATGCGGAATATGTGCTACACCTGAACATACAACTAATGCATGTCCCAGTCTGTATGATGACACTATGGCTCATTTAGATGCTGTGGGAAATTTCCCTGGGCCACCACAAAGGCGATACGACCCTTACGCTAACACGTACAACCTAGGATAGAGGGACCACCCTAACTTAATTTATGGAGCCAATCCACGATATAACCAGCCATATCAAAATCGGGTTCTACAATAGCCACAAGATTCAGGTAATTCTCTAGAAACTTTGGCCAATAAATTAGCAGCTAATATGCTTGATTTTCAACAGAAAACCGAGGCTTCTATAAGAGAATTGACCATATCAATTGAGAAATTGAACTCTCAATGGAAGCTGCCGTCACAAACAGAACCTAATCCAAGACAACATGCAAATGTAGTAACTCTGCGAAGTGGAAAGGTACTGGAACCAATTTTTGGCAGAAATCTTGGCCAAGAAAACGCCCAGGAAAATCTCGAAAACTATGAACAGGTCCGAGCAAAACCTCCATTACCGAAAGTCCAACCTTTATTCCCAGGATGATTAAATCAATGTAAAAAATGTAAGGAAGACAAGGAGATTCTCAAAACATTCAGAAATGTCGAGATCAACATACCACTGTTGGATGCCATCAGACAGATTCCGCGGTATGCCAAGTTCCTCAAAGAGCTCTGCACCAACAAATGAAAACTAACAGGTAATGAAAAGGTAAGTGTTGGTGAGAATGTTTCCGCAGTGCTACAGTGGAAAATGCTGGCAAAATGCAAAGATAGGGGTATGTTCGCAATACTATGCAAAACAGGCCATTTGGGAATTAAAAAGGCCATGTGTGATTTAGGGACCTCCATAAATATTATGCCTTATTCTATTTATGAATCACTTAACGCAGGCTTTTTGACGAAAGCATGTGTTATAATTCAGTTGGTAGACAGGTCTATTGTGCACCCCGAAGGAGTCCTCGAGGACGTACTGATAAAAGTTAGCGAACATATTTTCCCTGCAGATTTTTATGTGATAAAAATGGAGGAGGATAGCGCTCTTGGATCTTCAGACCTCTTGTTGGGCCGACCTTTCCTTAGTACCACTAGCACCAAAATCGACGTTCGAAGCGAAACTTTTATAATGGAATTTGATGGGAGATCGTGAAGTTCAATGTCTACTATGCTAGTAGTCATCCAAGCGAAATACTGAGCGTAAACTGTGTCGACATAATTGACTCATCTGTAGAAAAAAACCTTTAAGTCATCTTATGAAGATAAAACTAAACTGTTATTTGATGATTTTGAATCTGTTAATAAATTATTGGCTCCTATGGATACTAAAATTCTACCTTCTGTTGTGCAGGAACCAGATCCGAAATTAAAACCACTTCCCGAGCATCTCAAATTCACATTTTTGGAGAATGATGAGACCATTGCTGACTTAAAAGGGATCAACCCCTTAAAGGAAAATATGAAACCAAGGAAAGAGGTGCAAGGAATATTAAACCCAAATATGGTGGATGTGATAAAAAATTCCAAACCCATACGAACAAAAGAATTGAGCTGGAACAACCCCAATACTAGTTGAGGCGTCAAGCTAGTGACATTAAACAAACGCTTATTGGGAGGTAACCCAATTTTTATTTTATTTTTATTTATTTTATTTATTATTTTCTTTTGTTTTCTTTTTTATTTATTACTTTATTTTATTTTATTATTTATTACTTTATTTGGATATTAACAATTTTCTCTTCTTTTGTCTAGGTAAACTGCAAAAAAAGAAAAATAAGAAAAATTGGCTTGGAACAACCTTAATCCTCTCCCTATTCCAATCAGGAATAGCACATCCCTATCGATGACTACCAAAAACTTGTAGCCAAACACCCACCCTTCAGCCAAACATTCTACCTATGCACCCCAAGCCCTAAAAACTTATCCTATTTTTTTACCCAAACCCCCACCAGCAACCGCACCTTCTTTCTACCCTCTCTATTGTCGCTTCCTCCAACCCCATGGTGAGAACCCGAGGCCGAGCCACCGCCAAACCGTTCTTCACCGTTAATAGCCGCTGGTGCCCATTTTTGGCACCTCAACGCGTCGATTTGGCCGACAAAATGACAGTAACTACATGAGGAGTTTTTCTAAACTTTTTTTTTCCGCCTATTTGTTTTCCTTTTACTTTCACATCGAGGACAATATGATTTAAGTAGGGGGAGACATTCCTCATTATTACTGTCATTTTATCTGCTCTTTTTGCTTGTGCTCGTTTTTGCCCATTTATTTTTTTTTAAGTATATTCTGCCTCTTTTCATGCCCAAGTTTTTTTACCAAGAATTGCTCACTGTTTGACTTACAAGCATCATTTTTGTCTTCTGATAAAATTATGATTTTGCTATAATTGATTTCATCTCCACTATTTTATTTATATTATGTTAAAATAATTATGATTAATAGAGTTAACCCTATTTTGCTTTTAGTAAATTTGATTAAGTCTAAGTACAGAGAGGACACTTAATACAATTGCATGCTTAAAATATGTTCATGACTATTAAGGTGGTTGCTGAAACTTATTTTTGACACTTGATTGTTGCTCCTAAGTCCTCCAAAATTAAAATTTCATTTAATAATAATAATGTTTCCGTAGTTATGAATGCAGCTTAAGACGTGACTAGCTGAGTAACAGGGGTAGGGTGCTTAGGTTGTCATCCTATTTCGTGTCAAAAGGTTGTGTGGCGTGTTAGGTAAAACTCCGCTAACCGGAATTAATTTTAAGAATGTGTTGGGTTTGAGTGTAGAGGTGAGGTGCTTGGTGTCATCTCCTTCGAGTCAAAAGTTCGATATGTTCTTAAGAAAAATAAAAATTAGGAGTATGTTGAAATTTGAAAGTGCCGGGTGGAGTTCTTGGCTGTCATCTCTCTTCGTGTCAAAAGGGTCAATATATTCCTAAGTAAAAATAAAAAAATTAAATTAAATTAAAAAAAAGAAAAAAAAGAGAAAAAAGAAAGAAAAAAAAACATTAATAATGTGTGGGGACTAAAGGTAGAAACGAATAGGGTGTCTTGATAGGTTTGGTAAATTACTTAATTTTCATGAAATAATCCAAGTTGATCTTAATTTTTGTGTGTGTTAATTGGAATACTTTTTCAATTTTACTTAAAGCAAGCTAAGAGTTCTCTTTATTTTTCATATGCATTTTGACTAATTTTTATAAAACTTTGGAGTAGTATTTCTTTCATGGCAGGATTTAATTTTCACAGTGGACACGAACCATACTTGAGGGCAAGTAAGGGCTAAATAGGGGGAATTTGATAATACTCTAGAACGATATATTTTATGTGCTAATCGCATGTTTATTTTGAGTACGATCCTACTAATTTGGGTTATTTTATGATCTTTTATCTTTTAGGGACTAAATTGGAGGCAAAAGGAAATTTAAAGGAAAAAAGTGTAAATTTGAAGATATAATGGACCATCATGCAATATAGGGAAAAAGGTGGTGCCAAAAATGCAAGCATAGAAGGCATAATGGAAAAAGTGCAAAAGAAGAGATTTTATAGTACAAGACTCTATTTAATGTTTAATTATATTAGGATAATTATTTAGATTTAAATTTAGGATTTATTTTTATTTATCTTTAATTATCTTTAATTATCTTTATTTATTTGTATTTATCTTTTAGAATTTAATTAGAAATAGGCTAGGTTTCTTAGTACTATCAATAGGGGATGAAGTGACACAAATTTTGTCCAACTTTTGCTGTAAACACTCTCTCCCTCATAAATCTAGCCTTTTTGTTCTTCCCATATTTTCTTTTAATAAAAATTCCCTTTCTATTATTTTTCTGTTTTTCCCCAAAAATCATAAGCCACTAAATCTAATCTAGTCGAAGGTTGTCAAAATTCCCCAAAAAGGTTCATGAGGCTTAGAATCCGCGCCTAGCCTTCTCAACAGAGTATTCATCGCTTCTCCGCATTCCGGGGCTGACGCTTCCGTCCATGTCCCCTAATAGGTGATATTTTCAACTTGTGCAAGGAACGACCGCTTTGTACATTTTGGGAAGACTGCACAGTCGGTTCGTTGGCTTTCTGCGTCAGAGGTTGACGAGTCCAAGAGACAAAATGGTGTGGTATTCGCCGTTGGGAAGTGATGATCTAGTAGAAGATAGTCCCACAAAAGCAATTATTGGCTAGAGTCAGGTTCCGCCAAATCTTAAGTCTAAATTCTTGGAGCTGGTGGTCGTAGGCATCCTATTCCACTATAACTGCTTATTCTGCTTGAAAATGGTCATTTAAAAGCCAAGGATCGGACCCAATGTGAATCGAGACAACCGGAGGTTGAAATCTCACCACATAAGAAACTCTCTCTCTGTTTATTTTTTATATTCTCCATTTTAATTTTGGAAATTTATTTAATTTCGCAATTTCAATTCGACTTCCAATTCTGTTTTTAATTTATTTTTCTAGATCAAAACTTTTAATTCTATTTTTTTATTTTTTCCAAGAACGCAGGTTTTCTTGGGCACAATTCTGTCCAGGATTTCAAAAAACAAGCATTCATGCAATCCTGTCCCTAATGATTCGACCCTACTTCCCATTTACTGTTCTTTTTCATTATTTTGTAGGAAATAAGATATATTTGGTGCTCTCAACAACCGTATCAAATTTTGGCACTGTTGCTGGGGACTGGCAACGTACTAATCTCATTTTTTGTTTCTTATGACCAGATTTGCTCCAGGTGCTCTTGCGTTTGATTCGGAGATTGAAAAGACTGCGAGAGCTAATCGTAAGGAAACAAAGCTAAGGAAAAAGCATTCAGCGGTGGTTGGGACTCAAAGTAATCCACCACCAGAAATTAGAATCAACAACGAAGCAGAGTCTAGGGTTAACGAAAACCCTACTTAAACATTTAAAAACGAAAAAGTAAAAGTCGATTCCCCAGAAGAAATGCTTAATGCTAGGGTTAAAGAAAACCCTAATCTAGCACCTCAACCTATGGCTCAAACGATTCGGCAACTGGTCGAAGCTCCACCAGAACAACCGCCACTATGTATCGCTCATCCTATTATGGATACTGATTTCAAACTAAAGTCAGGGTTGATTCAACTACCGCCAACTTTCCGTGGGTTGCAAAACGAAAATCCCCACAAGCATTTGAAAGAGTTTCATATGATTTGTCTTAATATGAAACTTTAGGGGGTAACTGAGGACCAAATCAAATTGCGTACTTTCCCTTTTTCCTTAGCAGATTCTGCTAGGGAATGGTTAATTGATTTACCTCTTGGATTTGTAATGACTTGGGCTGATCTTTCTCATTTGTTTCTCAACAGGTTTTTTTTAGTATCGCATACAGCTGAGTTAAGAAGAGAAATCGTGGAAATAAGGCAAAAAGACGCATAGTCTCTATACGACTATTAGGAGCGATTTAAAAAGTTGTATGCAAGTTGCCTACAACACGGTATAATGGAATAATCTTTGCTCCAATACTTTTATGAAGGCCTGGAACCCATAGAGATGAATATGGTAGACGCCGCTAGTAGAGGAGCATTAGTCAACATGACTCCACAACAAGCAAGAGACTTAATCTCTACAATGGCTGCAAATACTCAGTAGTTCCGAACGAATCCTGAACCCCCTAGAAGGGTTCACCAGCTAATTAATTCAACCTTAGAAGATAAAGTTGATAGACTTACTAATATTGTGAATTCTCTTGTTGCAGAAAAAATGAAACCAACCCGATTATGCGGAATATGTGCTACCCCTGAACATACAACTGATGCATGTCTCAATTTGTATGATGATACTATGGCTCATTTAGATGCTGTGGGAAATTTTCCTGGGTCACCACAAAGGTGATACGACCCTTACGCTAATACCTATAACCCAAGATGGAGGGATCACCCTAACTTAAGTTAGCCCACGATATAACCAGTCATACCAGAACCGAGTTCTACAATAGCCACAAGATTCAGGTAATTCTCTAGAAACTTTGGTCAATAAATTAGCAGCTAATATGCTTAATTTTTAACAGAAAATCGAAGCGTCTATAAGAGAATTGACCACATCAATTGAGAAGATGAGTTTTCAAGGAAAGCTATCGTCATAAACAGAACCAAACCCAAGGCAAAATGCAAATGCAATGACGCTACGAAGTGGAAAGGTACTGGAACCAATTCTTGGCAGAAATCTTGGCCAAGAAATCGCCCAGAAAAATCCCGAAAATGACAAACAGGTCCAAGCGAAACCTTAGTTACCAAAAGTTCAACCTCCATTCCTAGGACGATTAAATCAGTGTCAAAAAGGTAAAGACGACAAGGAGATCCTCGAAACATTCAGAAATGTCGAGATCAACATACCACTGTTGGATGCTATCAGACAGATTCCGCGGTATGCCAAGTTCCTCAAAGAGCTCTGCACCAACAAACGAAAACTAGCAGGTAATGAAAAGGTAAGTGTTGGTGAGAATGTTTCTGCAGTGCTACAGTAGAAAATGCCAGCAAAATGCAAAGATAAGGGTATGTTCGCTATACCATGCAAAATAGGCCATTTGGGAATTAAGAAAGCCATGTGTGATCTAGGGGCCTCTATAAATGTTATGCCTTATTCTATTTATGAATCACTTAACGCAATTTTTTTATGAAAATAGGTGTTATAATTCAATTGGCAGATAGGTCTATTGAGCACCCCGAAGGAATCCTCGAGGACATACTGGTAAAAGTTAACGAACTTATTTTTCCTGCAGATTTTTATGTGATAAAGATGAAGGAGTACAACACTGCTGGATCTTCAGACCTCCTGCTGGGCCGACCTTTCCTTAGTACCACTAGCACCAAGATCGACGTTCGAAGCAAAACTCTTACGATGGAATTTGATGGAGAGATCGTAAAGTTTAATATTTACGACGCCATTAGTCATCCAAGCGAAATTTTGAGCGTAAACCTTATCGACATAATTGACTCATTAGTAGACGAGACTTTTGAGTCGATTTATGAAGATAAATCTGAATTTATATTCGATGACTATGAATCTGTTAATGAATTATTATCTCTATCAAACACTAAACTTTTACCTTCTGTCGTGCAAGCTCCAGAATTGGAATTGAAACTGCTTCCCGAACATCTTAAGTATGCATTCTTGGGGAAGGGTAATACTTACCAATTATAGTTTTAAACAAACTCTTTAAGGTCGAAAAAGAAAGTTTGATACAGGTATTAACAAGTCATAAGGAGGTGATTGGCTGGACCATTGCCGATTTAAAAGGAATAAGCCCTTTGACATGCACACACAGAATCTACTTAGAGGAAGACACAAAACCGAGGCGAGAGGCCCAAAGGCGGTTAAACCCAAATATGATGGAGGTAGTAAAAAATGAGATAATCAAGCTGCTGGATGCTGACATAATCTACCCTATTTCTGATAGCAGATGGGTAAGATCCGGTTTAAGTCGTGTAACAACCCTAACCTGTATCCAACACCTGGACGGGGCTCGAGGCATTACCGGAACTTCACGCTTTCAGTATACTAACTCGGGTCACAAAATTTCATTTGAATTTAAAACCTTTCAATCATAAACATCTCGTCCCTTGTATAGGCCTTCGAGACCTATGACATATCAGAAGGCAATGCGGGACAAATATGGGCACGTTCGATTAACCTTGGGCTCCTTAGAAAATTTTCCTTAACACAAAGGGACACACGCCCGTGTAGGTGGGCCGTGTGGACTCACACGCTCGTGTATTTTTGGGGCAAGCCCATGCTCTTCAACCGTGGACAACACTGACTTATCAACACGGCCATGGAATACGCCCATGTTGCCTGCTCGTGGATGAAACTGTCATTTTAACATGGCCATGGCGCACGCCCGTGTGGCCTACCCGTGTACAACTTTGAGTTAAAATTTTAAGTGCAGGGGACACACGGCCGTAACACACGCCCATGGAAGAGAACCGTGTGTCCCACACGGCCTAGAAACACGCCCGTGTGTCTAACCATGTGGACCTTAATAGGCTATTTTCCAAGCCTTTAGTCACCCCTTTCTACTACTTGTGCTTAATGGTTACCAAGTTTGAGAGAAAGCATGATTATACACTTGTAAATAATCTAAATTAAAATAGTTGTATGGAAACCTCATATCATTGGTTTCATACATAAATGGTTAGTTCCTATTTAGTGTTATGGGTTGCCATATTCATTAATCCATCTGAAATTGGCTCATTCAGGTGATTCATTGCTAATAGATAGTAACCCATCATTTGTAATTAAAACCATACATAAAATCGTAGGTCATAGCCTACTTAAATTAAGCTAATTTTCATGGTCATATACAAAGAGATAAACATATTTTACATGCCTTTATTGGGCAAATCAAACGACACATATAACAAAATACTCAAAAATACTATACATGCCATTGAACAAAATAAACAGAGTCTTTATACCAAAGCTTGTTTAGTTAATAGTGTGTTGCTTATCGCACCTGTCTTCCAATCCTTATGAGTCCTCGAGCTCTGAGAAACAGGGAAAAAAGAGGGGTAAGCATTTTTATGCTTAGTAAGCTCGAATAACCGAAGAGTAAACTTACCGAGTAATTAGCATACATCCATACTTAAAATCATGAAATCATCCAATATGAAATGATTTCCTATCACATGCACTCAATTAATGAGTTAGTCACATAATCATGTATCATGTAATTTAACTAGATGAGCTCATCATTCAACATTTCATTTATACGTGTATCCTACGTTAATCTCGTTGAGTTTCTAGGAAATCTCGATGGAATACCCATTATCCTTCAATTCATTCAAATGATCTTTCCATATATGCACTCCCGCAAACCTCACATCATATGGCGGGATTACCAGTTCAGGCTAAATCCCCCATTCTATGAACTCGTAAGGTGATGTCGGGATTACCAGTCCAGGCTAAATCCCTTATAGCGATGAACACCCTTAATGAGTTCGAATTTGAATTACCAGTCCAGGCTAAATTCAGACCCAATTCAGATTACTCGTCTCGGCTAAATCCGTAATGCACATATATTCTTCGGGAGGCTCGATCATTCAAGAAACACCCGTCCGGGCTAGATCCTTTTCATAATTGAGATCAACGGATTACCCGTCTGGGCTAAATCCTTACTGCAACACATGCAGGATCTCATTACACATATTAATCAGGGTTTATCCATCAAATCCCCTTTATCAACCTCAACTGAGACATCTTTTACATGTTACCATCAAATATGCATTTCAATGATGTTTTATGCCATTAATAATGCAATCATCATACATTCATAAATCATACAATCATGCATATTAGGAGTTTACTTTAAGTTATCCGAACTTACCTGGTAATAGTTTCAGAGTTATGTTTCAGTTATTCCGAAACCTTACGTTTACCTCGATCGACCTCCAGAATTTGTTCCTAGGGGTCTTTAACAACAAAATTAGCTCATTAATACCCCATATTATACATTTCAAGTTTAATATCTACCCCCGGTCCAAATGACCGTTTTTCCCCTAACCTTTGACATTTTTACGATTTAGTCCCTAAGCTCGTATAATGAAACACATGCAATTTCTATCTTACCCAAGCTTAAACGAACATTTTTCTCTCTTATGGCAGCCCACATTTTTCATTATTTTCTTCATTTCTACCACATATTTACATCTTTTGCAAAATAGTCCCAATAAGGGTTTCTCATGAAAACCAACTTGGAAAAGATGTTTAACACACATTTATCTTTCATATTCCTCCATAATCTATCAAACTACTAATAACTCATGCATGGGTAAATTTTTGAACATGAACCCTAACATGAAATATAGGTAGAAATGAAGAGAGCAAGCTACTGGGATTTCAAAAATACAAAGAACATGAAAAACGGGGCTTGGGAGCACATACTATTGAGCTTGAAAATTGAAGAAACCCTAGCTATGGTGTCCTCCCAATTTCAGGAGCTATTGGAAGAAGATGAGCATATTTTTTTCTCCATTTTTCCCTTTTTATTTCATTAAAATAACAAATGACCAAAATGCCCTTATGCCATTCCTTTAAAATTTCATTCATGCAAGCCCATTTTTGTCCAAAAATTTAGAATTTGGGAAAATTGATCTCCAAGACCTTGTAATTCATAATCTAAAGCAATTTCATATAAATTGCTTCTAGAATCCAAGTTTTGCAATTTATTCAATTTAGTCCCTAATTTCCAATTGGACACCTTATACTTAGAATTTATTCACAAACTTTAACACATGCATATATTCATATTCTAGGCCTCATAACAATCAATAAAGTAAATATTTTTTATGTCGAATTTGTGGTCCCGAAACCACTATTCCGACTAGACCCTATTTCGGGATGTTACAAGTTGTGCCCAAGAAAACGGGCGTGACATTAAAGAAAAATGCTGAAGGCGACTTGGTTCCAATTCGAGTGCAAAATGGATGGCATGTCTGCATTGATTACAAGAAGTTGAATTCTTACACTAAAAAAGACTATTTCCCTCTTCCTTTTATAAATCAAATGCTTGAGTGATTAACTGTTAAAACTCATTGTTGTTGTCTTGATGGGATACTCAGGTTTCTTCCAAATTCCAGTCGCACTAGAGGACCAGGAAAAGTCTACTTTTACATGCCTATTCGGCACATTTGGGTGCAGAAAGATGCCATTTGGACTTTGTAACGCACCAGCCACATTTCAGAGATGCATGATGTGTATATTTTTTGAATATGTGGAAAAAATTATCAAAGTTTTTATGGATGATTTTACTGTGTATGGGAGTTGTTTTGATGAATACCTTAAAAATCTCACAATAATTTTGAATAAGTGCATAGAATTTAATCTTATCTTGAACTATGAAAAGTGTCATTTTATGGTAGAAAAAGGTCTGATTCCGGGTCATGTAGTTTCTACCAAGGGCATTGAGGTCGATAAGGTCAAAACTAACATTATTAATTCTTTTTCATATCCCTCTACTGTAAGGGAAATTCGTTCTTTCCTTGGCCATGCAGGGTTCTACAGGCGTTTTATAAAAACTTTTCGAAAATAGCTGAACCACTGTATGAGTTATTGTAGAAGGATAAGAAATTTGAATTTGGCCCAAAATGTAAGGAGGGTTTCGACATACTCAAACAGAAGTTGGTTTTCACCCCTATAGTGTAAGCGCCAGATTGGAAATACCCTTTTGAAATTATATGTGACACAAGCGAACACAGTGTGGGGGTCGTGTTAGGACAAAAGATAGACAAGGAACCTCATGTCATTTGCTATGCCTCAAAAACCCTAGATGCTGTATAAAGCAACTAAACCACTACGGAAAAAGAACTCCTAGTAGTTGTTTTTGTTTTAGATAAATTTCAATCTTATTTATTGGGATCTAAAGTGATTATTTTTTCTGACCATGCAGCTCTTAGGTACTTGATCACAAAGAATGAGGCAAAACCACGACTCATTAGATGGATTTTGCTGCTCCAAGAATTTGACATCAAGATCGTGACAAAAAGAGATATGAAAACTTGGTGGCTGACCACTTGAGTAGGCTAAAAATATCTCATGATGACACTCCTATTAAGGATGAGTTCCCTGATGAGAGCTTATTTTTTACCAAGGCTCATTACCCATGGTATGCGGATATAGTAAACCTCTTAACCATAAGTTCATTGCCTACTGAGTTAGCACGTTCTGTGAAGGACAAGCTTAGACGTGAAGCTTGTTATTACATTTGGGATGACCCATACTTGTGGAAACACTGCTCAGATCAGATAACAAGATGATGTGTTCCAAAAACCGAGGTAACCTCTATCTTTATTTTTTGTCATATAAAAGCTTAAAGAGGTCACTTTAGCCCTAAACGGACTAATCATAAGGTATTGGAGTGTGGGCTATATTGGCCCACAATTTTTCGAGATGCATATAATTTCTGTAAGTCTTACAATAAATGCCAATATACAGGTAATGTCACGAAACGAAATCAAATGCCCCTATCCCCAATTCATATATGTGAGATTTTTGATGTGTGGGGCATCGATTTCATGGGCCCATTTATTTCTTCATTTAGAAACATATATATAATTCTTGCAGCAGACTATGTTTCTAAGTGGATAGAAGTAAAGGCTACTCGCAATGATAATGCTAAAACTGTTGTGGAGTTTCTAAAGCGAATTATTTTTTCTAGGTTTGGGGCACCTCGAGCTTTGATCAGTGATCGTGGCACTCACTTTTGCAATCAAGTCATGGAGGCACTCATGAAAAAATATGGGGTTCATCATCGTGTAGCGACAGCCTACCATCCCTAAACGAATGACCTAGTCGAGGTTTCAAACAGGGAAATCAAGTCTATTTTAGAGAAAATAGTTCGGCCTAATCTGAAGGATTGGAGTCTTCGGCTAAATAATGCACTTTGGGCCTATCAGACAACATATAAGGGACCAATTGGCATGACCCCGTATCGACTTGTTTCTGGCAAAGCTTGCCATCTTCCAATAGAGTTGGAGCATAAAGTTTATTGGGCTGTTTGACAATGTAATATGGAATTAGAGCCCGCGGGGAAGGCAAGGAAATTGGACATTCAAGAATTGAAGGAAATTCGTAATGATGCCTACAAGAATGTTTGCATTTATAAAGACAAGGCAAAGTTATTTAATGATAAGAGGATAGCTCAGAATCATTTTTCAGTAGGACAAAAAGTTTTTCTTTATAACTTCGTATTAAAACTATTCCTAGGTAAGCTTCGATCTCGATGGCAAGGACCTTTTATTGTGACCCAAGTATTCACACATGGTGCAGTTGAAATAGAGAGTGAAGAAACATGAAAGCGGTTCATAGTCAATGGCCAACTGTTGAAGCCATTTTACTAGAATTTTCAGGCCCATATGGTCAAAAAAGTTCAGTTAGAGCTACCATAATCCCATTCACGATGTCAAGCTAATGACATTAAACAAGCGCTTGTTGGGAGGCAACCTAATTTTTATTTTTCTTTATTATTTTATTTTAATTATTTATTATTTTATCTTAATGATTCATTATTTAATTATTTATTTTATTTTGGATATTAATAAAAATTCTCTTCTTCTAACTAGGTGAACCGAAACGAAAATAGGGAGAAAAAAGAGAAAAGACAAAACCTGTAGCCAAACAGCTCATATTCTATCCCTATTCCAGCCTGGAATAGCACGTTCCTTCGATGATTGTTGAGTAACGCTTAGAGCGCATCGAGACTCGACTCGACACTTTTGGCCAGCAACTAGCCGAACTCATTGCCATTATGCACGAACGACAGTAACTACACGGGGAATTCTTCTAAACTTTTCTTTCGCCTATTTATTTATTTATTCTGCATTGAGCACTATGTGTTTTAAGTAGGGGGAGTCATTCCACATAATTTCTATTGTTTTAGATGTTGCTTTTGTTGCTACTGCTGCTTTAGTCGTTGCTTCCCATATAATTTTTTTTCAAGAATATTTTGCCTCTTTTCATGCCCAAGAATTTGACCACGACTTGTCCACTGTTTGACCCACATGCATGCTTCTTGTCTACTAATTTAGTTATGATTTTGCCTGTTTGATTTCATCTCCATTATTTTATTTCTTTTAGGCTGAATAATTATGATCGATAAAGTCAACCCTATTTTGCTTTTAGTAAATTTGATTAAGTTTAAATACAAAGAGGACACTTAATACAACTGCATTCTTAAAATATGTTTATGACTATTAACGTAGTTCCTGAAACTTATTTTTGACACTTGATTGTTGCTCCTAAGTCCTCCAAAATTAAAATTTCGTTTAATAATAATAATGTTTCTGTGGTTATGATTGCAACTTAAGACGTGACTAGTTGAGTAACCGGGGTAGGGTGTTTGGGTTGTCATCCTATTTCGCGTCAAAAGGTTGTGTGGCGTGTTAAGTAAAACTCTGCTAACCGAAATTAATTTTTAAGAATGTGTTGGGCTGAGTAACCGGGGTGAGGTGCTTGGCTGTCATAGGTTCAATATGTTCTAAAGAAAAAAAATTAGCAGTGTTTTGGGCTGAGTAACCGGGTGGGGTGCTTGGTTGTCATCTCTCTTCGCGTCAAAAGGTTCAATATATTCCTAAGTAAAAATAAATAAATAACTAAAAAACAAAAAGAAAGAAAGAAAAAAAAGTATTAATAATCCAAGTTGATCTTAATTTTTGTGTGTGTTAATTGGAATACTTTTTCAATTTTACTTAAATCAAACTAAGGGGTCTCTTTATTTTTCGTATGTATTTTGACTAATTTTTATAAAACTTTGGAGTAGTATTTCTTTCATGGCATGATTTAATTTTCACAGTGGACACGAACCATAGTTGAGGGAAAGCATGGGCTAAGTAGGGGGAATTTGATAATACTCTAGAACATCATATTTTTATGTGCTAATTGCATGTTTATTTTGAGTATGTCCTACTAATTTGGGCTATTTTAGGGTTCTTTGTCTTGTAGGGACTTAATTGAAGATAAAAAGAAATTTGGGGGAAAAAAGCGTGAATTTAAGATGAATTGGGCCAGCATGCGAAGTAGGAGAGAAGTGATGCCGAAAATACAAAGTATGGAAGACTTTTGGGGAAAAAATACAAAAGAAGAGATTTTATAGCACAAGACTCTATTTTAATTTCAATTATATTAGGATAATTATTAAGGATTTTTACTTAGATTTAATTTTAGGATTTATTTTCATTTATCTTTATTTATCTTTATTTATTTGTATTTATCTTTGAGAATTTAATTAGAAATAGGCCAGGTTTTCTAGTACTATAAATAGGGGATAGAGTGGCACATATTTGATATCTTTTTTTTTCTGTAAACACTCCCTCTCCCAAAAACTCTGTCTTTTGTTCTCTCCATATTTTCTTCAATAAAAATCCCATTTCTATTATATTTATTTCTTTCCCAAAAATCATGAGCCACTAAACTAATCTAGCCGAAGGTTGTCGAAATTCCCCAAAAAAGTTCATTAGACTTAGAATCAGCGCTTAGCCTTCTCAACAGGGTATTCATCGCTTCTCCGCATTACGGGGATGACGCTTCTGTACATGTCCCTTAATAGGTCATCTTTTCAACTTGTGCAAGGAACGACCACTTTGTATGTTTTGGGAAGGTTGCACAGTCGGTCCGTTGGCTTTCTGCATTAGAGGTTGCCAAATTCAAGAGACAAAACGACGTGGTATTCGCCGTTGGGAAGTGATGATCTAGCAGAAAATATTCCCACAAAAGCGATTATTGGCTAGAGTCATGTTCCGCCAAATCTTAAGTCCAAATTCTTGGAGCTGGTAGTCGTAGGCGTCCTCTTCCACTATAACTATCTTATCCTGCTCGAGAAGGGTTACTTAAAGGCCAAGGATTGAACCCAAGGCGGATCAAGACAACCGGAGGCTGGAATCTCGCCACATAAGAGACTCTCTCTTTTTTCAAACTCTGTTTATTTTTATATTCTTCATTTTAATTTTCGTAATTTATTTAATTTTGCAATTTCAATTCAACTTTAAATTCTGTTTTTATTTTATTTTGAAATTCTTTAAATTCTGTTTTTTTTAATTTTTTAGGAATGCACGTTTTCTTGGCCAAGAAATTGTCCAAGATTTCAAGAAACGAGCATTCGTAGAATCTGATACCTGAGGATTCGACCCTACTTCCCCTTTGCTGTTATTTTTACTATTTTATAGGGAATATGATATTTTTGGTGCTCTCAACGACCGCATCAAGTAGATTTTGATAAACCAATTAGATGGATTAAATAGGTAAGTTTGAGTATTTGGGATGTTATGTCATGCTTAAAATGTGATTTTTGGCTTGTGTTGATTGCTTGTTGGGGATGTATTGATGCATGAAAATGTTATGTAAAGGGTGATATCAAAATGGGTGAGAAAAGTGGTCTTAAAATAGCTTATTTTCATCCACACGGTCAGAGACACGGGCGTGTGTCTTAGCCTTGTGTGAAACACGGCCTAGCACCTGGGCGTGTGTTTCTACTGTGTGTCCCCTGTATCTTAAAATTGAGAAACAGAATGCCTAGGTTTTTGCACACAGCTTAGCCCACGAGCGTGTGGTTTGGTTGTGTGACCTCTACACCTTACACACGGCCTAGCACACGGGAGTGTGGCTTGGCCGTGTGACCCAAGTTAGAGAGCTACACAGGTATGAACATAGGCTGGAACACGGTCGTTTGCCTTACATCGAATGCCTACACGGCCTAAGACACGGGCGTGTGTCACCTGCACCTAAGAAAAATTTTGAAATTTTGGGAAAAATTTTTTGAGTTTCCGATTTAGTCCCAATTTACTTCTAATGCGTATTTTGGGCCTTGAGGGCTCATACAAGGGACAATATGAGTGATTTATGATTGGTTTTTGATATGTGAATTAAATGTTATGAAATGTTCATATTTGATCTGAAAAGTCCAGTAATACTCTGTAACCCTATTTCGGCAACAGATAAGGTTTAAGAGTGTTACAAGGCATTTCATAGGGAAAATCTTACTGCATAAATAACTGATACATGCACGGATAAGGTGAAATTTATTAAATTCTATTCATTAAAGTTGCCGATTTTCAAGTTTGGAAACTTAGTCAAATTGCAACGATTTTTTGGATAGGATCATGGCATTTCTATGTTGAGATATCTCATAGCATTCGAAGATCTATCTCTTAGCTTCGAAACGCAATTTGTATCACTCAATTTTGAATTCAAGAGCTCGAGTTATGACTGTTTTAGTGAAGATTACACAAGTAAAATTTCTGGACGGGATTATTACAAAAATTATGAGTTTCGAGCTTTTAATTCGAGTTTAAATCATATTAGATTCAATTTTTAGGCTTAATTTTTATTATATATGAGCCCAACATTGTATTTATTAGGTCTTATTATTTTATTATTTATTTTAAATTTTGGATTTTTAAGTATTTTAAGTTATTTTGGAGTTTTATGTCAACAAAAAGTTTAGTTTAAAACTACTTCTTATTTAGGTCAATTAAAGTTTCAGTATAGTTGAGAGTTTTTCTTTAGATGTATTTAGCTAGCCTATATAAAGGCTTATTTATTGTACACAATTAATAACCGATTCAGCAACTTCTCTCTTTGAGTTAATTAAATTTTTTTTGAGTTTTA
Organism: Gossypium arboreum; assembly: GCF_025698485.1. Lineage (NCBI taxonomy): Eukaryota > Viridiplantae > Streptophyta > Magnoliopsida > Malvales > Malvaceae > Gossypium > Gossypium arboreum. The sequence continues at coordinate 14,824,591 of NC_069081.1, forward strand.
CTTTTTAAGAATTTGTAACTCCCCCACGCCCGAGACCGTCGCCGGAGTCGAGCACGAGGCATTACTAAACTTATTTGAGCACTTAAACAAAATCGGACAAGCTATCCAACTGCGTCATAGTTACTTAAAAATTCATATCTTGAGTTCCGAAACTTGAAATCCAATTCCGTAAATTTTTCCTTAAACTAGACTCATATATATATCTACTAAATTTTTTATAGAATTTTTGGTAGGGCCAATTAGTACAGTTTATTAGTTAAAGTCTCCCCTGTTTCAGGGTTCGACTGCTCTGACCTCTGTGTATTAAAAATCATATATCTCCCTGTACAGAGTTTCAATAACTATTCTGTTTGTTTCTACTAAAACTAGACTCAATAAGGCTTCTAAGAATATAAAATACACCACCTAATTATTTTGGTACAATTTATGGTGAATTTATAAAGTCAGAATAGGGGATCCAGAAATCACTCTGGCCCTGTTTCACAAAAATTCAAATATCTCATAAAATATAATTCATATACCTGTTTTGTTCAATCCATATGAAAATAGACTCATTAAGATTAAATTTCATAACTTACTCATCATTTAATTCCATTTCTACCATTTTTAGTGATTTTTCAAATTTACATCACTCTTCTTTGTCGATTCTGCTTTTATGGCGATTTCCTTTACTAAGGATTTTCATGGACTAAATAGCATTTTAAACATACATAACATCAAATATGACTTAGATTGGCCATTCCAATGGCTAATCATTTACAAACCCTTTTCTTTCCAAACCATATCCATATCATAAGATCATTTACACAAAGTGAGTATTTTGCCATACATGCCACATTCAAAACACACAAGCCATTTTACCAATTTAGGCTTTCGGATAGTGTGAACGAGTCTTCGACCTATCCCAATTCTCAAGCCGGCTTGTTAAAAACTACAATGAACGAAAAAGAGGGAGTAAACATAAATGCTTAGTAAGTTCATATGCAAATAACAAATAACATAACCATACAATTATACCAAACAACCTTAGCATGGTATCACCAAAACATATATCACATTTTTAAACATCATTCATCATCTTACCACCTTATCGTTGTTGTATCTATTTTCAACCCGAGGGTTAAGTACATACCTGTCCAAAGTGTCCATTTCACAATACTTACCAATACGTCACCTGCATCTTAAGTGTTCTTCCATTTCACTAGAAATTTTACCCGTTGAACACATCAGAATATAATTCGGATACATGGATAATTTGCACATAAGTGCCACATTTGTAGCCAAGCTACCCTGTAACCCGCCCATAAGTGAACTCGGACTCAACTCAACGAGCTCAGGCGTTCGCATCCATAAGTGAACTCAGACTCAACTCAACGAGTTCGGATGCCTAGTTACATTTCACGAACTCAGACTCAACTCAACGAGTTCGGACATTTCACATCCATAAGTGAACTCGGACTCAACTCAACGAGTTTAGATGTTCAACCATCCTAGTGACATGTCACTTGTATCCTAATCTATTCCTAAGGTTCAAACGGGATTTTCCTCGAACACATCTCCTTGCCATCTTCCGTAAAATACCGAAACCAATACTCGGTAGTACTTTATATTTAACAAATAATACACTTAATTTGCATTTTATTCGAAAATAACCACAAAGCATATATTTCATGATAAAAATCAGCATATCATATATTTAACATCAATAACTTAAAAATAACAATTATGCTACCTTATTTACACATGAACTTACCTCGGTACAAAATTTTTAACAATCGAGCCTATTCCTCGTAAACCTTGTTTTTCCCCCGATCACGACTTGAATCTCGTTTCTCTTGATCTATAATACCAAATTAATCTTATTTAATACATACATTCATTAAAACAGTCCTTAATACGAACTTTGGCAAAATTACTATTTTGCCCCTAAACTTTTGCATAATTACACTTTTGCCCCTAGGCTCGGGAATTAAACTTCATCCCTTATTATTATGTTTTATGACATTCTGATCATTTTTCCCTTCTATGGCAACATCAAATTCTCACTCTAACATGTATTTATGACTACTAAATATTTTTACCGATTAAACCTTTTTACTCGTTTTTACTCAAAACCGAGTAGCACAAGTTGTCTAACAAAATTTAAAACCTCATATTCTGTCATAAAACACCAAAATACACAAATTACACCTATGAGTATTTTTCCAAATATGAACCATAGGTTGAATTATTGTTAACATAAGCTAAATCGAGCTACTAGGATTTCAAAAACATAAAAATCATTAAAAACGGGGCTTGAAATCACTTACTATGAAGTTTGAAAGTTGAAGAAACCCTAGTTATGGAGGAGCAAAAATCGGCAGAACAATATGGAGAAGATGATCATTTTGGGTTATTTTTCCTATTTTTATTTCATTTAATATCCAAATGACCAAAATGCCCTTACTACTAAACTTTTCAAAAATTCCTTCCATGTCCTAATTTTGTCCATGAACTTAAAATTGGTCAAATTACCATTTAAGACCTCCTAACTAATATTTCAAAGCAATTTCATACTAAAAACTTCTAGAATGCAAGTTTTGCAACTTATTAGATTTAGTCCCTAATCTCAACTTAAGCACTTTATGCATAGAATTTCATCACGAAATTTTCACACAATCATGCAATCATATCATAAACCTCAAAAAAATTTTAAAATAATTATTCTTATCTTGGATTTGTGGTCACGAAACCACTATTCCGATTAGGCCTTAATTCGGGATATTACAGAATTTCTCTTAAGTTTTTCTTTTAGAAAAGTATTAACAATCTTTTTAGATTGTGGGGATTGTATTCAAGCTTTTTCTTGCCAAGTTTTCTTTCTTGGAGAGGAAATTAGAGCCGCTTGAAGGGGTAGATTTATCTGGTTTCCAAGACTCCTTTGGAATTTTACACACCACTTCCCATCTTTTTCATCTATCTTGTTTTGTTTCTTTGTTATTTTGTTATGTTCTTGTGTGAAGTTATGCCTCCTATTTTTTGGCTTTTCTTCTCCCAGATAAACTCTATTTTTAGTTTCCCACTTAAACTCTGATTAGTGTAGGTTATTTTAATATTATTTGACCTACAAATTTAGCCTATAAATAGGCCATTTTTCCACCCTAGAAAAATAACTCATAACATAATTGGGTATTAGCTTTTCAAGCTTTTAGAGAATTTTGTGTTTACGTTTTGAGGGTATTTATTTTTGGGTTTTGGGGTTTATTTTTATCTCTATCTTTTGTACTCTTTATTTTTGTTGTTTTAGTGAAATTATCTTTGCCCATGATTTTTTATCTTCTTTGGAGGGGTTTTTCCATGTAAAATATTTGTGTTCAATCTTTTCAATTTCTTCGTTATTTTACTTGTTTGTTGCTTAATCGAGTTTATCCCTAACAAATCGATATCAGAGTTAGTTCGATTTCCTCAATCAACCCGTTCAGAGATGGCAATAATAAGTTTTGATATTGATAAGTTTGATGGCATCACAAATTTCAATCTATAGCAAGTTTTAGAAGACGACAATTCTGATTTAGAGTAATCTTGAGAAGGAGGTTTTGATGGAGAAAACGACATTCATGTTATGGAAAAGGTTAGAAACCCTTCACACGACAAAGTCTCTGGCTAATCGATTGGTATTGAAACAACGTCTATACATGTTCCACATGGATAAAAGTGAGCACCTTAGAGGTCATACATTAGTCAATTTATTACTCTTTTGAATGATTTAAAAAATTTTGAGGTTCAGATTGACGATAAAGATCAGACTATGCTATTATTGTGCTCTTTACCCCTTTCATACAAGTCTTTCGGGGTGACTTGATTTATGACGGAGATAATTTCTCATTCGAGGATGTGAATAAAGGTGATCATGTACCGGGTTTAGGCTGGGCCCAAGCAAAAAGTAAGGTCTGTTTGCTAGGTCCAACCCGGTCTGAAAAATGGGCCTAAAAATTTGCCCAAGCCTGGCCTAGATAAAAATGCTAAAACCCAGGTTTGACTCGCTTATATTAATTTTTTGTATTATATTATTTTTATATAACTTTTAAATATATATAATACATCAAAAATACTAAAAATAGTAAAATAAATATTTCTAAACAAATTGAAAATAAATTTTAAAAAATATGTATACTTAAATAATACTAAGATAGATGCAACTTAACAAGAAAATATCTCTAAAATAATAACAAGATTAACAATAAGAAAAGTGTTATACAATGTTCAAACAATAACAACAAAATAGTAGCAATATAATAGTGAAATGGTAGCAAAATAGGGAGAAAACAACAATAAAATGTCATTAAAATAAATAAATAAAATAACAATTTTTTTGGCATTTAGTGAATTCGGGTCTGGCTCGGGAATTTTTTTTTTATTCCCAAACCCATTTTTCGAGCCTATATTTTTGCCTAAACCCTCTCACTTTTCAGGCGAGCCTTCGTGTCAGGCTGGGTGTCCCAGCCCATGAACAAGTCTAGATGTGAAGGGTCATCTGTTGAGTAAAGACAAACTCCACAATGAGTTTGGTTCAAATAGCAAGTCAGATAGGCAAGCCTCGATTTTGGTAGCATCAAGGAAACGAGACAAGAGATGTCGTTATTGGAATAAGTTAGATCATATCAAGGTAAATTGTTACAAAGGGTTGCTGAGAGTAACGAGAAAGATTAAGCTGGTGCTAATTTGATATTGATAAGTTTAATGGCATCACAAATGTAACAATCCGGTTTAGACCCTAGTCGGAATAGTGGTTTTGAGACCACAAATTCGAGTTAGAAAAATATTTTAATATTATTTTTTGTGCTTATAATATGTGAATTGACATGTGTGAAAGTTTCGTATGAAAATTTAATCGTCTGTGTGTTTAATTTGATAAAAGGATGTGTAAAAAATGCAAAATTTGCATTCTATTTGTTAAAATGCCTAATTGCCATGTCTCTTTAATTGTGAGGTCCTTATATAGTTATTTGACCATGGAATGTATTGAATGACATTAATGGCCTTGATATTAATGTTTTAAATGTTTATAATGCAAGGGTAAAATGGTAAAATGAACATTAATGTTAATTATTATTAAAACAAAACATTAAAATTAGCCATTATGTTCATGAAATTGCCGAAAATTGATTAACAAAAGAAAAGAAAAAGAACTCTATGGTTCGGCTAAGGAAATATATGATTAAGGTATGTGTTTTGATTCGTTTTTGATAATTTCTACGTTTTTGTAATCGTTGCTTTGTATATTATCAAGCCTATGTCTCAATTTCTGATTTTGTTGATGATTTTGAGTTGAGCAATTGATGAAATTATAAGCTTTGTGAAGTTAGTTGCTGGTAAATGAAATATATGTTTTGGGTTAACATATTTTGTATTTGAATTTTTGATGAATTTGTAAATTGAGAGACTAAAATGTGAAATCAATGAAACATATGGGCTTATATGAATACTATAAGAATTCGGCCTAACATGAGTATATGTAAATTTTGTGTATTTTGTGATTTTTATGATTAGGGACTAAATTGTCAAAATATGAAAATATGAGGGCTAATTTGTAAAATATCCTAAATGTGTGTTTTTGGATTGATTTGAATGATTTGGTGAATAAAAGAATTAAATTTAAACTTATATAGATCAAGAACCAAAGAAAATAGAATTAGATCGGGGAAAGTCGAAAGTCGTCGAATAGCCGTTCGTTTTAATCATAACTGTACGAGGTAAGTCTATATACCAATAAATGTGTTTTTAATTGAATTACTATCGATTATATGCTATTGAACTATGATGAATGAATATATGAGTTGAGAAAAATGAGACTTCCGAGAAAGTATCGATAAGGTTCCGACGTCCGAAAAGCCCCGTACGAACCTTAGGAATAGTTAGGATACATATGTTATGACATAGGATCTGTTGACATCGACTTATGATTTACGTGTAAGACCACGTCTGGGACGTTGGCATCGTATTTGATTTCGTGTAAAACCCTATTTAGGACAGTGGCATCGATATTTGATTACATGTAAGACTACGCCGGGACGTTGGCATTGTACGAGCTTTCCGAGCTATCTACGTATCTTTATGATTCTAAACTGTTCAACGAGCATTCTGAGAAGTGGATGATTATATGTGATGTGTATCCGATTTAGGTACGCTTGAAATGTATACTATGTTTGAGAATAAAAGGTAAGCATATGTACAAGTGATGATACATGTTATAAGTATGAGAAAATATGCTATATGCGTAAATGAATTGGGAATATGTTAAATGTATATGAACTATGTGGTTTGAGATAGTATTTAGCCATGGAGTATATGTAATTTGATGATGCTTTCATGTTTTGAATGTTAAGTTTATTTGTATATGGCTTACTAAGCTTTTGAAAGCTTACTTTGTGTGCTTTTCAACTGTTTTATAGATATCAAAGCTACCAGAAGCTCGGGGATTTTCGAGGATCGTCATCACACTGTCGAACTTTATTTTGGTACCTTTTAACATTGTGAATATAAAAGTATGGCATGTATAGGCTAGAAGTATTTGGATATGTTTTGTAATGTATATATCATGCCATGTGATATGAATAGTTTGTGTTTGAACTTATGGATTGAATTTGATTATGATATGTGATGCAAATGTGCCATTATGATGTGCATTTGGTTGGCCAAAAGAAATGATCAATTTGGTAAGTTTTAGTATGTGCACATTTTAGAATTGGGTAAGGATTTGGTATGAGAATGAATGAAATGTATCAACGTTATAAACCATATGTTTTGGTATGTTTTAGCTTATGGAATGACATGAATTGGTATGTGTTATGAACATGAGATTGGTTGATAATGACATGACATGATTGGTGTATGTATTGGTTGTGAAATGGTTGAGCATTTGGTATGCAATTGATGTTTAATTGTTGCTTGTAGGGAGGACCCTTAATGGGTGGCATTTTGGCCTTGTAATGACCTATTTTTGCCCACACGGGCAAGGACACAGGCGTGTATCTCAGTCGTGTTGCTTGAGGGCCATTTCAAAATGATCCTGAATAGACCATACTGTCGCACACACGGGTGTGTGCTAGGTCGTGTGGCCAAGTCATATTCGAGCACGGGCTAGACACACGGGCGTGTGACTGGCCGTGTGACCCAAGTCAGTAGCCCTCCCTAATTTTCACACGGCTTGGAACACGGGCGTGCCTTGTGGCCATGTGAACAAGTCAGTATGTACGCCCTGTTTTGAGACACACTCGTATGACCTGTACAATTTTGAAAATTGTTTAAGTTTCGAAAATTTTTGTATGAACTTGGTTTAGTCCCGACCCTTTTTTAAAGTATGTTTAAGGTCTCGTTGACCTATATAAGGGAGTCTATGGTAATGTTTGTTATGATTGTGGATAATGTATATGAATTGTTCGTAAAATATTCCGATTTGTCTGGTAACGCCTTTAACCCTAGTCCGGTGACGGATACGGGTTAAAGGTGTTACAACGAATTTCAATTTGTGGCAAGTTTCAAATTACGACAATTTTAATTTAGAGCAATCTTGAGAAGGAGGTTTTGATAGAGAAAACAACATTCATCTTATCGAAAAGGTTAGAAACCTTTCACGCTACAAAGTTTATTGCTAATCAATTGGTGTTGAAACAACATCTATACACGTTCTGCATAAATGAAAGTGAACACTTTAGAGGTCATATCAGTCAATTTATTACTCTTTTGAATGATTTAAAGAATGTTGAGGTTTAGATTGACAATGAAAATCAGGCTATGCTATTATTGTGCTATTCACCTCCTTCATACAAGTCTTTCAGGGAGACTTTGATTTATGACAGATAATTTCTCATTCGAGGATGTGAAGGGTCATCTATTGAGCTAAGACAAGCTCGACAGTGAGTTTGGTTTGGATAGCAAGTTAGATAGGCAAACTTCGGTTTTGGTAGCATCAAGGAAATGACACAAGAGATGTCGTTGTTGTAAGAAGTTAGATCATGTCAAGGCAAATTGTTACAAACTGCGAAATAAAAGGGTTGCTAAGAGCAACGAGGAAGATTTAGCTGGTGCTAATTTGGCCAATGACAAGGGTGATGATTTCTTATTGGTGTTAACAAGTAAAAGCTCCAAGTTTACATCCGAGTGGATCTTGAATTCAAGGTGTTCTTTCCACATGTATCCCAATAGGGACTGGTTTTCTACATACAATTCAGTTGAAGGTGGAGTTGTATGCATGGGGAATGGTTCACCCAGCAAGGTAACCGATATTGGTATTGTTAAGATCAGGATGCATGATGAAACAATTAGGACACTATTAGATGTCAAACATTTGCTTGACTTAAAGAAGAATCTCATCTCCTTGGGAATTTCAAACTCAAAGGGTTGTAAAATTAACATCTAGTTAAGCGACATTAAGGTACCTTGGGCTCTTGTTTTCGTGAAAGGTAAAAGGATTGACAATATTTATATTTTTGGAAGAATCAATGGTGACCGGTGAAACAGGACGTCCCTTGTTTATTAAAGAATCGAAGTAGACTTGTTTGAAGAAGAGACAACTTGGTCATAAGAGGGAAAAAGGTATGATTGTTTCATATAAGAGAGGTTCTCTTTTGAATGTAGGTTTTGAAAAGATAATGCATTATGTTCGTGGAAATCAAACCAGGGTCAATTTTGATTTGGTAGTGAACAAGACGAAGACTAGAAGACTTCCAGCTTCTAATCATAGCTTCGACTCAGTTAATATCTTGCATAGTTCGAGATAAGCTCATGGCTGGCTTTAGCAAAGAAGGCGTTGTGGAAATACGAGTCAAGGTGGAAATCTGCAGAGTTATGCATCATATTTTTCAGCTTTTTTTCGCTAGTTAAACTCTGTTTTTAATTTCCCACTTAAATTCTGATTAGCGTAGGTTATTTTAATATTATTTGACTTACAAATTTAACCTATAAATAGACCATTTTTCCATTCTAAAAAAATAACTCATAGCATATTTAGGTCCTAGACATAGAATTTCCCACTATTACACTTCTTTCTAACAACAACTATGGATTTTCCACACGAAATAATTTCATTTGTTTCCTTATTTTCTCGAAATTTATTTTAGGCTTGTAACCATTTATTCAGCAGAAATCACATTTAAAAATAAATTTAACTCTCACACACATATTCAATTATATAAACATGCAAGTAAAAGTAAATAAATTAAACTTGCATATTCAATCAAATACAATAACATGGTAAACAAGAAATTCTTATTGTAGTTACAAATAAATATCTTATTATTAAACCCTTAGTTTTATATATATATATAACTCAAGGTCTAGTTCAACCTATATTAAAGATAAATCTAATCAAGTCCATAGTAAATTCACATTATTACTATATTAAGAATTTTATTAAACTTCAATTTAAAGTCACTATTTTTTTAATAATAATAACCAAATTCATGCAACATAAAATCATGGAGGCTGTATTTATAGGAGTTTCAGTGGCTAAATATAGCAAATGTAAGTTGATTGAATTAGTTAAAATAGTTTGAAAATAGTTCAATAAATTTGGACTTAACTAAAAATAACTTCAATTGGTTAAACTATTTTTAGCTTTGATATATAGGTGTTAGAAGTTAAGAAGTTTACTTTTCTTGGACTCTAAAAATTCAGTAAAAATAATTTCAAAAATAAAAGGGCTCAAATGTTCATTACACTCATATAAAACCAACCAAAATATACAATAAGAGATTAATATTATATTATTTATATATATCGAGGAAAATATTATATTATACATTTTAATATAGTATAATAACATTTATTTATAAAAAGTGCATAGTCAAAGTTGTAAATTTGATTTATAATTTCAATTTATGATAAAGACGTGTTTGAAGACCAAATTGATAGAATTTGTAAATATAAAGAATCAAATTTGTTAGATTATTTAGAATCAAAACCAAACTAATAGTATGTATAAGTGTCGGTGGCTAAATGTTAAACCAGGTCACGCCATTATTTCTGTTAACAATTTAACTGAGGGTGACAATAACAAAAACAATAAAAAATGTTAGTGACAAAATTGAAAATTTTTGTAGTTTGGTGACAAAAACAGAAACACATTAATAGTTAGATGACTAATGCTGTTGTTTACCCAAAATAAATTTACATTTTTTGTGGCCTTTAATGTTTCTATGGGCTTGAACCCATTTCTTACCCGACATGTTTCCTTTCCGGCCCTAACTCGAAGATCTGATCCAGTCCATGCTTTGTCTTCCTATGTCAGTTGAAACTTGAACCGCCTGACGTTTTTTTTCCACTTCCAGTGTTTTACAATTACATCTGATTTGCTGAGCTGACCCCAGTCAGACATTGATCCTTCAATCCCATGAGGAAACGAGATTTAGCTATTCTTATGCTCTCTGCTTTCGCCATATTCTTCTCTCTTCAGGTTCGTTTATTTCCTGTTTCTTCACTTCTATTCATCTCAGGAACCACAAACCCTAGAAACACATGGGCTTTTTAATTCCCTTCTATACTTTTACTCCATTTTTTTACTTCCGTCTTTGTTTTGTGTAGCACGAGGGAGATTTTTCGTTTAGAGAAGCGTGGTATCATTTATCCGATGAATACCCGATCAAATACGAAGCTGAACGTCTCCCCCCGCCTCTCGTTGCCGATCTGAATGGCGACGGAAAAAAGGAAATCCTCGTCGCCACTCACGATGCCAAAATTCAGGTTATTCAATTCTTTGTAGAATAAATCAATTTATTTTTGTGGCAAAGAAAAACTATTTTTTTTCTATATTATGAATTTGATTGAATTCGGAACCTACTAGGTATTAGAGCCACACGCACGGCGTGTTGATGAAGGATTCAGTGAAGCGCGTTTGCTGGCAGAGGTGTCTTTGTTGCCTGATAAGATCAGGGTTGCTTCTGGTAGACGTCCCGTAGCCATGGCCACAGGTGTTATAGATCGAATTTATAAGTCTGGGCAACCTCAGAAACAGGTCCTGGTTGTTGTTACTTCGGGTTGGTCTGTTATGTGTTTTGACCATAATCTAAAAAAGTTATGGGAGAATAATTTGCAGGTTTGTGTACTTGGGGTTTTGAATTTGATCTATTCTGTAGCTTGTTCTCAAATTGTGTTTTTCTGATAGGCTTGGGTTTTTGTGGTGTTCAGGAGGATTTTCCACATAATGCGCACCATAGAGAGATTGCAATTTCGATAAGTAATTACACCTTGAAGCATGGGGATTCAGGTTTAGTCATTGTTGGTGGGAGGATGGAAATGCAGCCCCATGTATGTTAAGCTAAGCTTTTGTTGTTGTCGACGTCGTCTTACTGTCCCTTCTCCAGTTATAAGCTTAAAATCTTGCTGTACATTTCTGTTCACCAAGTCTGGGTTCTTAAAACTATTAGATTCAGATTACATAGGAACTGATTTTTTAATAACTTTTTAGCATTGCAGTGTTTAATATTACCAAGACTTGGATATATGGTTTGTAAAGTGGTTTTCTTTATGTTACTTTTCTTCGGTTAATTAACAAGTTTCCTTAACATTATCAGTTATACCTAGATCCTTTTGAAGAAATTGGGATGGCAGAACGAAGTGCTGAGCAGCATAGAAGAAGTGCAAATGAAAAGGAGGTATGGATGTATCATTGTCCATCGATGTTAAACATCTGCTTGCTTACTATTATTTATGTTGGTATTCCCATGTTTATGCAAAGAGATTTAATATAACCCAGGCATGTTAACTCTGCTGCTGAACAGCCCCCCATTTCACACACTTTCTTGAGTGCTTCCTTCTGTTATGTTCCATTTTTTTTTTCTTTTTGCTACTTTAGTCTTTTTAAACTTGTCTGTCAAATACCTAGAAGTTGTCATTCTGGCATTAACCATTTGAATCTGTCAAAGTTCAAAATGATTTCTATTATTCTCTCTATTTGAGCTCCTTGATGTTCCTGCACTTCTATGCACAAAATCTGCAGCATTAGAAATAAGTGGATGTCACTCCTAGTTTCATGATCTGAATACTGATACATATCCTATATAGGCTTCTGAAAACTCTGGAACTGTGAATTTACGTCATTTTGCTTTTTATGCATTTGATGGACGAAAAGGTGGACTTCGATGGTCTAGAAAGAACGAGGTATGCTTCTTTATTTTCAGAAATATTTTTTAAAATTTTCATCATTATTTTCTGTAGTTCTCTTTGCAGTTCTGCATATCTTTTACCAAATTTTAAGCTTTTGGGAGAATATAAGTGCTGCTTTATAGTTGCTGTCACCTTATTTGCAAGTTTGGTGCCTTTATCAGCTATCTTCTCCTTTGATACATGCTGATATAATCATTTTATTTTTTGGTTTAGAATATTGAAGAACATTCTTCAGATTCATCACAGCTAATTCCACAACATAACTACAAGCTTGATGTGCATGCTCTGAACACTCGTCAACCTGGTGAGGTATGCTTTAAGGCCATTTGGATTATTATATATCTCTGAAGGAGGTTATAAACTTTAAGTGCTTTGGGGAAAAAAGATACTAGTAGCTGAATCTTATTTGTTAATTGACTCGTCATTATTCAAGAAAAAATCATAGGCAGCTGGTTTTTTTCTAGCTTCACATATGTTTTCCTGGTTACATTCATCTTTGTTTTGTGAGTCAAATTTTCAGTCAAATACGAGTCTCATTTCACCTGCTATTAAAGCACACTTTTTCTCTCATGTTTCTAGTTTTCTGTAACTTTTAACCAATCTAAGTTGTGGATATTTGTCTAATTGCGTTGGTATGTTTATTTCTTTTAAAGCATTTCCCCTATCTAGATGATTCCCAATGCGATAATCTTTTGATTTTTTTCCAATCTAGTTGAATCAATCTCAAGTATAGAATCTCTTAGACATGTGAACTGTAGTTTGAATGCAGGGAATTTAGAGAATCAATCCTTGGAGTTATGCCACATCATTGGGTAAGCTATTATTAGTACATGCTAATTATGAACTTCTCTGTTCTTTTCATACTCAAGAATGTGAGGGATTCATGTTACATCTATCTGTTTTCTCTAGGATAGGAGAGAAGATACATTGTTGAAGTTGTCACATTTCAAGCGACATAAGAGGAAAACATTGAAAAGAGTACCTGGAAAGTCAACAACATATCCTTTTCATAAGCCTGAGGAACACCATCCTCCAGGGAAGGATGATTCAAAAAAAATTTCAAACTTGATTGGAAAAGCTGCCAAGTATGCCGGTTCAGCAAAATCTAAGAAGGTAAGTTTTTCAATGGGATTGCGTACTTCTGTCAAAACATTCATTCAGAAGTTTAGAGGAGAGTATGGACATGAAGGTTTTTCAGTTATTTGGCTGGTTTCATTTTAGCTGTGATGCTATGTATCTTGTAGTTCATTGGAATGACACCTCATATGCACCTCTTTTCTTATATATCTATGTTCTCCTTTGTTGCGACTTTTCTATGACTTTGATGCATCTAATTGCCGCCTTTTGCTGCTCCACTTAGTTGGTCTTGTACACTAGGAGACCCAACCCTGTGACAAACTTATTTACTGAAGGATATTGCTTATATTGTATGATCTCTCAGTTTTGTTATCTTGTCAGTTTCTCTTTTGTGATTTCCAGATATATTCCAAACTGAGTTTTTCCTTGCAAGATATGTTTACCATGTAAATTTTTAATGATTAGTTTTTTTCCTTGATTCACGAAGGAAACAGTCCATGGAATTTATCTTATAAATGCCTATAATTTTCTTCTTTACTCTTTTGTTGCAGCCAATGGCTTATATTCCAACCATAACAAACTACACCCAGCTCTGGTGGGTTCCTAACGTTGTTGTGGCCCATCAAAAGGAAGGGATTGAAGCTGTTCATTTGGCATCTGGTCGAACTGTATGCAAGGTGACTGTGACTCTCACTATGTGCTTTTAAATATAATGCTTTGTGAGAATGGCTGAACTAATTTGTGTCTAAATTTCTTTCACTGTCTGTTAATATGAAATGCTACTTTTGTAATTTGAAAGCCAGCCCCTTTTTTTTTTTTTATCGGAAACCTTTTCTTGATCTAATTTTCAGCTTTAGTTATATTTTTTTCTTCCCTCATGAAATATGCATTGCAATTGTCAAATGTACCTACTGTTAGCTTTTAAATACAATGTATTCATGCTATATGTCAAGATTGTATATTGCTATACTGAATTGATGGATAATATTTATTGATTTCATCAGCTTCATCTTCAAGAAGGAGGCCTTCATGCTGATATCAATGGAGATGGAGTCCTGGATCATGTCCAGGTGCGGACTTCTCTTTTATTTTATTATATTACCTTGTACCAAATTGTTTTTGTTGTGCATCTCATATTTAAAAACGACTCTATTAGTACGAATGTTCTAACTGCTTCTGAAGTGACCACTTATATTTGTTCTCCTCAGGCTGTTGGTGGAAATGGTGCTGAGCAGACAGTTATTAGTGGATCAATGGAGGTGCTGCGACCTTGTTGGGCTGTGGCAACCTCTGGAGTACCAGTTCGAGAACAACTATTTAATGCTTCAATATGTCATCATTCCCCTTTCAATTTATTCCAGCATGGAGAGTTCTACAGAGGTTTTGGTCGAAGTAGTCATGTTGCTTCTTTAGAAGTTGCGACACCCATTCTGATCCCCAGAAGTGACGGACATAGGCATCGTAAGGGGAGCCATGGTGATGTTATTTTCTTGACAAATCGAGGAGAGGTATGCTGCTGTTCTGTGTCTAATGTTTTTGTAGCTACCATGGCATTGGATTGAAGATGCATACATTTGAGTTCTGAATTCTTTTCTAAAAGAAAAAGAACAATGTCTTTGTCATTTATTTGAACCTATAGATTTGAAATTTATAAAAAAGCCTTCCTAGATTTTGGGTTTTTGGAATATCTAGTTACGTACTTTATTAGGCAGAATCTGTCCTTATTTCATGTTACGTGTGAACATGGAATGAGTGATACCTTTACTACTGTGTTTTTTTGGATGAGAAAGCAAATTTATCATCCGAAGGAAGCAGTTAAACTGGTAGGTCAAAACTTTTCTAGCCCATCTAGCTAGAGGACAATGAATCATATTAAAAAAAAAAATGGAAAGAAGGCTGAGCCATTTAATCCCCAAGTTATACAAAGACTCCTATTTACAAGAAGTTTGCTTTGATTGTCCTTGCTAGTCTTATTTTGATAGCCTCCTTAATATATGCAAGATCTTGACAGAGGATTCCGGTAACCTGCCGTATATCCTGTTATTCCTCTCCCTTCTTTCCTGATAGATGTAAGCATTCCACGTAATAGAGATGGACACACCCTATAGGTAACTCTTTCATCTGAAACTTCCCCCCCTAGTAGCCACTCCTCTGTGAAGCTGACGTAGTTGCACAAGCTCCTTGGCTGGTATTGTGCAATCTTGCAACTACTGGGTTCAGTAATTCATGTATTGTTTTCATTTTGTTAGATTTTTACGTAAGCTGAAGATTTTGGAACTTAGAATGCATTAATCCTCGCAGGTAACTGCATACTCTCCTGGCTTGCATGGACATGATGCTGTTTGGCAATGGCAGCTCCTGACAGATGCTACATGGTCAAATCTTCCATCACCTTCAGGGATGATGGAAGGCGGTATGGTGGTTCCAACATTCAAGTCGATCTCATTGCGAGTGCATGACAATCAGCAAATGATCCTTGCTGCTGGAGACCAAACAGGTGTAATTATTTCTCCTGGAGGAAGTGTATTAACATCAATCGATCTTCCTGCTCCGCCCTCCCATGCCCTGATTGCCGAGGACTTCTCGAATGATGGGCTCACTGACCTTATTCTTGTAACCTCAAGTGGAGTATATGGTTTTGTCCAGACACGACAACCCGGTGCCCTCTTTTTCAGCACACTGGTCGGTTGCCTTTTACTTGTGATGGGAGTACTCTTTGTCACTCAACACTTAAATTCAATGAAGGGTAAACCTCGTGCTTCATCTGGTCCACGGTAAAAAAGTAGTTTCGTTTTATAGTCTTGACTACCAAAGATCACCCGACAGTTGAGTGAAAGATGGCTGTAATAGAAGTTACAACACTCTGGAATTCCAAGAGATCGAAGATTTTTAGGCTCATAGTTCTCGACTTTGTATGATTTATGTTATGCAGATTTGGATTGAGAATGGAGGTGGATCATGTAACTTGTTTTGAAGTTCAAGAAAGTTTTACCATAAATTTTGTTAAGTCTTGATTATTTTTTTCAATTTCAATCATCATAATTGATTGTGGTGGTATTTATTACATTCATAATAATAATAAACGCAGTGTAACTGAAAATGCATCTGCATTGCAATTTGAATTTCTAAATACAACATAAATAATACAAGTAAAACGAGGGAAATAAAAGAAAAGAACTCTGGGGCATTTGAAAGCACTAGTAAAAGATAAAAAGAGCAACATCAATGAACAACCAGAAAGCCAGGGTACACTGCAAAGACCTGATTAATCAATCAATACATCATCATGTCAGCAGAAGGCATAAAGGGTTGATTGGTTGTGGAAAAATTCCATGGATTCATTAAACTATCATCATTGAGCTGATGATGAGGATGACAGTAGGCCGCCTGGTCAAAGTTAGTGTCATTTTGGAGAACCGCATTGCTGGAGTTTATGAAATGAATGATTTCATTGAGAGATTGCAACCTGTTGCTGAGCTCAGTCATCTGAGCTCTAAGAACCAAGTTCTCAGCCTCAACGTTGGAGTAAAGCTGCGTGGTGACATTGATGCTTGTGTGGATCTGGTTATTGTGGTTGGTGAGATTAGAAACTTGGGCCATCAGTTCATCCAGGTGCTTCTGTTTACGCATCCGAGAGCGACGTGCAGATTCCCTATTGGATAGCATTCTCTTGCGCTTCCTTTCATCCAAAATCGGCTGAAAATCCTCCGATGAACTCGAGCTTCTCAGCGTGCTTGAACCTGAGGATGCTCCACTGCTTGAAGTAGCCATAAGTAACAACAACAATTATAACAAACAAAACAAAAGAAACAACAACTGGCCTCAGAACCCAGAAATTTTATTATGCAAAGAAACTCAGATGTGGAATTCTATATGAAAAATGGTGAAGAAAAGCTGAAGAAAATAAGGGCGGGCTATGGGTTTACAATCAGAAGGAGAGAGAGAAAGAGAGAGAGAGAGTT
Organism: Gossypium arboreum; assembly: GCF_025698485.1. NCBI lineage: Eukaryota > Viridiplantae > Streptophyta > Magnoliopsida > Malvales > Malvaceae > Gossypium > Gossypium arboreum. Next base: position 14,841,771 of record NC_069081.1, read on the forward strand.
CATGAAAAAACGTAGAACCAGTAAAGGAAAACAACAGAGAAAGATTGAACAAGATGGGTCCTGCGCCTCAGAGTAGAGTTGATCATAAACCCAGAAAGGAGGATTTCACTGAGTACGGGAGACATGAGTCCTCAAACATCAGGAACAAGATGTTGATGAGCATTCAAAAACACACAAATAAGAGAAACAACAAGAAAAGAACTATGAGATATTGATTATATTAATGTAAGATAAAAAGAAAACCAGACATGGAAGGACGAGAGATCTAGAGAAAGAAAGGAGTTTGTTAAAAGCTAAAAGGGAAATCAAGATGAGATGAGAAAGTAAAGAGGTTGATGAAGTATTTTATTGTGAATTTTATAGACAGGAAAATGCCCACTGGAAATTTAAAACAGATAAAAACTAGAAAGTTGAAAGTATGGTCTTTTCATTAGCAAGTAGCAGTTGCAAAATTGATGTTGGCAAGCTTGCTTAGTTACCCCACTGTAAAAACAATGAATGGCTACAACAGTGTCATGTAATGTTAAGGGTTTTTTTTTTTTTTTTTTTTCTACTTCTGTCGGCTTCAGACAGTCGTTTTCTTGCTAGCCTGGCAGGTTGCAGTAAATCTTCATTTCTGGATTGCAATTTATGTTGTGTTCTAACAAGCTAATTCAAGAAAATGGTAAAGTAAACCAATAGTGCTTCCATGGGAAAAAGGACACTGTTCTTCACGGAGTCTCTATATAAGCCGTACAAGTCACATGCGTTCATGTCGGATTTCTGAAGATTGGTCCCCATAAAAAAATGCAGGCACTAGTGTTTTATGTTTGCCATTATTATTCTTAAATTTCAAGCTCATGGCTGGTCTGGTGTAAAGCATGTGGCCCCTGCAAAGACCCAGGAGCTGATTATGGCGCTCTCAAAACAATTTTATATTTAAGATTCCCTTTAACTAATCTTTTGTTTACTGTGTCAGTAGTATATAATGTAAATTCTTTATTCATCTCTTAATTACCTTTATTTACTTAAATATTTTAAGAATCCAAAAAATCTGGACATCCAATGTACCACAACTCATTAATTTCTTTTAACAATATTGAAATTGTTGGCTGGCTGGCTGGCTGGTTTAGACTTTGAACTGACCACATTAATCTTTTGAATTTTTCCCAAGGGAAATAATAAATAATTAATTAAGTCGTTCAACACAACAGCAGATATTTGATTTAGAATCCTTTCAAACACATGCATATGCCACAGAAGATTCCTAGTTGCTGCAAATTGCAAACATTGTTTATTTTACTTTTTAGACTAAAATGTGGGCGCAAGCTATGATTAAATTGATATATTTGAAGGAACCTTCAAGCCACAACTATGGTTTTGACTAACCAGGGTCTAAAGCTGTGTTTAACCTTGATTAAGCCTTAATGCTTGAACAGGAAAAGTAAAAATCCAAAACTATTTCAACCCGATTTATTTTATTTCAAAACCCGAACTAATTAACAAGGTGTTAAAAGACAAAATGTTTTGCTCAATTGGTAAGCTCCAAGGTAGAATTCTCTATACCAATACCAATACTGTTTCTGTAAGCAAAGCTAAAACAATGTGGTGTAAGCATTTCTTGACGCAGCCTCTGGGTGGTAGTGAAGCATCTCACTTAACATCATCTCCCTAATCATTTCTTCTCCCATGTTTTCATCAATGTCGAGATTAATCGGGACTCGGGCTGGTGGATTGCACCTTGGATCATATAGTGTTGCCATGTAAGGATGTTGGAGTGCTTCTGTGACAGTAATTCTCTTGGACGGGTCGAAAATAAGCATCCTTTGCAACAAATCTATGGCTAAAGGATCGGCTTGAGGGTATAAACGAGACAAATGGATGCCCCTAGAGAAAGGAAGTGACTCGATATACCTTCTGGCTTTGGGATTATCAATAAACTGAAGATCAGCCTCCTGCCGGCTTCCGAGGACACCAATAATTAGATTAAGCTGGTTGAGGCATCCTGTTCCGGGGAAGATAGGTCTCCGACCAAGAATCTCCGCAAAGATGCATCCTACTGACCAAACATCAATGGAGGTGCCATAATTGTCGCAACAGAGTAAGAGTTCGGGTGAGCGGTACCAACGGGTGACAACGTACTCTGTCATGAATTGTTCATTGCCTCTGCTGGTTCGAGCCAACCCAAAATCACATATCTTGAGGTCACAGTTAGCATTGATGAGAAGGTTCCCTGGCTTCAAGTCTCGATGCAGGATGTTTGCCGAGTGAAGGTACTTCACTCCTCGTAGTAGCTATAATATAACACCAAAGGTTAGTTACAAGCTGATGAACACATTTGAAAGCAAAGGGAAAATTTCCCAGTACCTGAAAAAGAAAATACTTGCAATGATCATTAGAAAGTGGCTGAGAAGACTTGATAATCTGAAGCAAATCCGTGTCCATAAGCTCATAAACCAAGTAAACATCCTTAAAACTGGTTCTCTGAGTTGGCATCATAATATCTTTCAAAGCAACCACGTTGTCATGTCGAATTTGTCTGAGAAGTTTCAACTCCCTCAAAGTTCTCAACGCATCAACGTGATTCTGGAACACATTGCTGATCTTCTTTATAGCCACTTTCTCATTGGTTTCCCTGTTGATTGATGAGCATACAATGCCGTATGATCCTCTTCCTATTGGCTTGATTGGAACATACTTTGTGTCAACCTCGAATAGGGTTTGCCACATTGTATAGTAATGCTTCCCCATTGGCTTCACCCCATTCGGTGGCTCCACTGGCATTGCCATTCCCCTGAAATTCCCACATCACCAAAATCACCATTAACAAAAAAAAGAACAAACTTAAATGTAACCCAAAAGGTTAAAAAGAAAAAAAAAGGGTTTGGAATCAATTCTTACTTGCCGCTTCCACTTCTTTGTTTTGATTTTCACTTTTTCCCTATAATGAAAATCAGGAAACCCGACCTTTTCTGCTACCCTTTTATTTAATCAATCAGCAACTCCAAATTCCTCAAAATTTATCATTCCCTTGTAAAATTTCAAACTTTCACCTCCACTTCTTCCAAAAAAAAAAAAAAACTTTTTCCCACTCTTTTGTTTAATCTCTAAACCAACTCCAAATTCACAAATTTGAAACCATTCCACTGCAGAAAAACAGAAAGCCTCTTCATTTGTCTTTCCCAAAAATGAAAGTTGGGTCTTTATGCAAAATTCTTATCCGAAACAAAGACAATTGACCTTATCTGAGTCTAAATTTCTGATCAAAGAGACAAAAGAGAGAAGAGAAGATATAAAAGGGGGAGCCTTCTAAGGTTCTTAACCATTACTTGAGAGTCCAAGGAAAGAAATAACTAAAATTGACTAGAGCTTTTGTTTTCCATCAATAATTCCTATCAGTAGCATAGGAGAGTCAGAATGGAGGTGAAAGCTTTGCCATCCCAATGACTAAAGTTGGCTTGGCTGATAAAAACGTGGAAGGAATGCTTCTTCTTTTCAACTACAGTCTTGGCTTTTCCTTCAATCATCGACTCCCCATTGTGACTGTTTCAACGATACATTGGATTTCTTTCTATTTTCAAGTAAAGCTGCCGCCCACGTGTGCCCACCGTTTTAGGCCGCCTGGCTTGCTTTGGTTTGCCGAAATCCATATTCCCCACAATTGCAACTATTTACGAAAGATTCAGATTGAATAAAACACGTATCATTGTGGCCTTTGGATAACAAATTACTTTAGATGATGGTTACTAAGTACATATTTTTTTAGTAATTTGAAGTTGTCACGTCTTTCCTTTTCATTGCTTAAAATTGCACTCGAGACACTACGTGGAGAAAAAAAAAACAAAAAAGGCAAAATGAAGATCAATATAAAGGATTATTGGATTGAAATTATTTATCATACTTTTTTACAGTAAACCTTCACCAAAGGAAGGTACGAACATGGCGGAAAAGAGAAGGTACACGACCGCCAAAAGCTTTAATCCCCAAGCCTCCATAATTCCAGTTCACGCGATTAATCTGAATTAGAGTTGGGCTTGAATTTTTTCTAAGTTAGGTTTATTAAGATTCAATTTCTTTAAATTCAAGTTCAGATACTTTTGAATTTAAATTTTCGAGTTTAAATTATTTTATATTTGTATCCAGCTAATTATAATTTTTACAATTTTTATTTCTTCTAAAATTATTACATGGTTATTTATATATTTTATAGGTTAAATTCTGTTGTTAGCTTGTGTATTTTGCATAAGTTCTAGATTTAGTACAAGTACTTTAATTTCATCAATTTTAATAACTGTATTTTTCAAATTTTGAAAATTTGATCTCTATATTTTTGGATTTTGAAATTTTATTCTTAAGATAAATGACAGTTGTTAAATATATTAACTGATTTTAGTAATATGTGTGAATGGCAAGTGACATGATATTATACATACAATAATATATTTGACGTATAAAATTTTGAAAATAATAAAATTTAATGAAATTAATAGTTGCCATTTAGTCTGGACTAAAATTTAAAAATTCTAAAAGTACAAAGACTAAGATAACTAAATTAAAGTATAGGTACTAAATCCATAACTTACTTAAAATATAGAGTCTAATAGTATAATTTGACTTATTTTATATTAGATAAAGAAGATGAAATAATGTTGTGATATCAAAGAAAGAAGGCTATTCATAAACAATGTTAATTTTCTACTTTTTATAATTTTTGAATTATTTATAAGGATTAATTATAATTTATTTTTATCCTAATTGACACGTTTGAATTTAGGATGTTTCTCTTGCTTGAGATCTGGGAGTTGAACTTTGAGTTGATTTCATGTTTATATATTTGGATTTATATAATTGTATGAATTTATGAAATTTAAAAATATCTTTTTTTTTGAATATTAAATTATTTTTCTTTTCCTTTTAACTGCTAAACAAGTTTTAAATTTTTTATTAAGGAAAATGGTTTAAAATTAATTATTAATTTATAAAATTGGAATATTAAATTTTGTATTTGTTGAGATTGGTTTATGAAGAAATGGATGCAGATGATGAAATCGGCGAGACAGAAAATAGATTAGAGGTGATCTTCCGAGATACACTCTCATGCTTAATTTGAATGATGTGATGCATGCCCAAAGTTGCCTAAGCTTGTGCCCAATCTAACTCAGTGGGCAGGATTGCTTTTTCCCACATTTCGAGGGCCCTTAGGCTCTGTAAGGACAAGGGACAAATAAACTAGTATTTTTTGTTGTTAAGGCCTGAGCCCGCTATTTATCATATTTATCATTTAAAATTTAATTTCTATTTATTTTTTAAAAATAGTTTCTATTTAAAATTAAACATAAATATTTATTATTAATTATTTGTTCTATAAATTATTTTTCATATAATAATCTAATGTTTATAATTACATTTCCATAAAACAATTAATTATAATTTATCTATATCTTAATTTTATTTTAAAAAGTATAATATAATTATATTTATTATTAATGACTGTTGTAGCTATTTAGTTATAATTTTTTACTTTTTTTTAAAAAAATTTTGGGTTAGACTTATCTTAAGCTTAGGATAGATCGATCTTGAACTTAAATTTTTACTAGCTTAGACTTTCTCAAATTTGAATTGTTATTGAGCAGGCTTTTAGGCCTATTTTACCAGCTCAAATTTTGACACCAAACAAACATAAAAACAACTAAAACAACAGTAAACAACAATATAACCACATCACAATCAAAGTGAAGAAGGAGAAACACTTAGAGCACTAGTCATCATCAAACTACAAACATGGAGAGAAACGAAGGAATCAAAGCCTAGATTAGAGGCTTTTCAACCACTTGTGCTTGGAGATTTGCCACTAGTAAATTTAATATCCGAGAATCGATAACACTCCCTATCAAGGGTTATTAGAACTTGAAAAGACAAATAAAAATTTAAGCACAGAAGCCAAGCATATAAGAGAGAAAAAAGACTCACAACTAGCCAAGAAAAACCAACAAAGAAATAAAAGAGGCAAACAAATTCAGTTCTACCCGACCAATATAAGCAAGCAATAGAGACCACCTCATAGCCTATTAATGAGAAAATTAGAATTAATGTTCTGAAATAAAAAAAAAAGGAAAAAGAAAAGAAAGGGAGAGAAAATGAGGAAAAGAGGAAAGAGGGAACTAAGGTTTTTGAAAGGCAATTGACTACCAATGTAACAGTCCACCCGACGAAGTCTTTGTACCTAGTTACTGTTTATTACATTATGGTATTAAGCGTAGCTATGAGAAAGTAAGATGTTAATTTTTTTTTAAGTATATTATTTTGTGTATGCGCAAATTGGGGAATCATGTGTTTTGGCGAGACCTATGGGTTGGCGGATTCTTCTATTGAGTATATGCCATCCCAAAAGTTTAGGCGAATTCGTTAAGTTTGTAGTTAACAGATTTGTTATTATTTTAATAAGACAATTTAGTTAGCCAAGTAAGAACTGGTTAGAATGGAACTAAGATACTATAATTAATAAGACTTAAATGATGATAAGTGCACTTAATCACGAAAATCAAGAGTGTTAGTGGAATAATCTAATCCTTCCACTAAACTTTGTCTCCGAGCTTAGGTATATAATGATATCAGTGTCTTCACTGAAAAACTTTGTATTTTCTTTTGCATCCATCTTTTTCTTGATTTACTCTGGATTCACTAAAAAGTTTAAGTCCAGAAACCTGTCTGAAGTTGGATTTGCTATATTTAACCAACTCCTACGTTTGTTTTAGCTCTATGGTAAATACTGATGAACCTTAGCTTATTTTCATAGTTATTTACGTATTTTTAACTCTGAATGCATAAGTATCAGATTAGTATGTAAGGAAGGAAGCTTCTTGATTCTAAGTTAAATGTTAATGTTTCTTGCATGCATGTTTGGGTTCAATGGTGTAACGATCTAATAAGTTTAATTATTTATATTTTAGCTCAAGACACTATAGAAGGTCTGAGTGATAAAGTTAAAGGTCCTGCTATATAGGCTTTATTGTATTTCTGGTGAGTTCCTTCATACTTCCATGTGTGTGGTATTCATGTTTTATATTTCATGTAAGGTAAGTATTAATGCTCTGTAAAGGTGAAGTGTGCATATATGAAAAATGGTTGCTCAAAGTTGTTAGTATGGGCCTGTAATGTTTGTTTTAAAGTGTAAGAACCATTCTTCATGCTTAGGCCACTACCTTCTGCTTCTGTCAAGAATGATATGGATTGGATCATGGAAAAAATATTAAGGAAAAAATATTTATGGTGATGCCTTCAATGGAATGTACATTGAACTGACAGATCACAATACATGAAAATGGTTGTGTAGCCTATGGTAGGGCAAATGTATGTTGCAAACCAGATTGGTAAATCATGAGAAATGATATAAACAAAGGAAAATGAATGAAATATATGATATGAATCTGATTAAGGACTTGGGAACATAGCTGGTATGAAGAAGGTTTATTTGTATGGTCATGTGGGAGTAGTGTATGCACTAAAGGAATAGTAAATCGACAAATAGATTGTCTGTGTATGGTACTCGCCATTTGGCGAACTATATGATTGTGCTTGATTTTTTTATGTGATTTGCTTGAAGTATTAGTGGTTAATGAGAAGACTTCTTCTGGAACTCACTAAGTTCTTTTGAACTTATGTTGTTTTCCTTCATAGGATTACTGTTGAAAGGAGACATTTTGTTAGACTACGCCAGAGGACATCTTTTACTGTGAGACTTCTGTTATTTTATATTATGCATGACTTATGGGGGGTGATGTCTTATTGTAATTTGAGAAGAATTTTTATTCGAGACCTATATTGATAAACTATGGTTTTATGAAGCTTCATTTGAGATATGAAATGGTTTTCAAGTGTTATATTTTATACGATGAAAAAATTTCTTATTAAAGCTTATACGACACATGGCTTACATATATGTTATTATTTGTATTAAATGTTTAATACAAAACCCCAGTTTACAAAGTATACTTTATTTTTATTAAAAAAATCGATAATTCCTCTGCAGTGGCATGTCTTACTCGGATCCTTCTAAAGGAGTCAGGTTTGGCGTGTTACAACCAAACTGGCCAAGTTAGTAAGATAAGCTAAGGTTTTAGCTGAAAGCAAAAGAGATAAGGGAGGGAGGTTTTGATATGAGACAGGAAATTTCTTTTTAATTAGATTGAATGTATTGAAAAGATCTAACACCCACTTAAGAAATTAAGTGAGAAAAAAAACTATCCAACTTGCTAAAGGAGGCCTCAAGCTTGTTATTACACCAAGTGAACCTTCCACCCTTCAGTGGTAAATCAACTAACTTCATGACATTAATGAAATTAAAAAAAAAAACCAAACAAACCTGTCATAGATTGATTTATAGAGCTCTGATTTTTTCATCCAAAGATTTAACAACAATGAAATCGACACAGACACACTAAGGCACTTAAGAAAATGCTAACATTTTTCGTAGCATACCAATTTGCTTTTGAAGTTTTTATTATTAACAACACCAATAAGCAATAAGAATCTCGATGATGTGACCCTATCTTTAGCCTAAAAAAAATCATTTCCTTACATTACGATAAAAACCTTTAGCCCTCTCATGACCATTGCCCAGAATCCTACAAAGATTTAACTATTTGAGTGTCAACACTTTCCGTTTTTGTCTCTCGTAAGCAAATCATCTTAACCTTTCTTTTATTCCTAACATTCCTGACAAACCTTAAAATTGACCTCCTATTTACCCCCTAAAATTTCAAGTCATTATTTTAAACATCATAACCATAAATGAAACAAAGAGGAACTAATCAAAGACAAGCTAGAATACGTCAGGGCTACACCTCTCCCTTGTCTTCCTTCTTCTCTCCCTTTATTGAACTCTATCTTTAACCTTTTGCTCACTTACCATACTTTCTCGATTTTGCACAGAATTTGGGTATTTCTATACATTTTGTTTTCATTGGACGCTAAATATTGTGAATGAGTCACTAACTTCATCTAATATTCATTTCTCCAATTGTTTAGTTTAAATAACAGCTCACATTTTTTTATAATAGTTAAGAGGTCACATGACCTTATTTTACTAAACCAAAGGAAATTTTCCACTTTCACATTTTCAAAAATTTCAAGCTTGCCCTTACTAAATCAAAAACTCTCTTTGTTATATTAAAGCCTTAACTTTAAGTTTTCGTCATGAAAGTTGCTTCCTTTAATACTCTCTATTTTCCTTCGATCATCACAGAAAGGACACTAACACAACCATTTCCAACTAGGTTCAAAACAACCCATTTCCTTAAACTCCCTCAAATCTTCCAAAACAACCACCTTTTTAAAGAAATTCATTGAATTCCTTGAGCTTAAATAATTTTTCCTTATATGAATGGCTATTATATTGAAATGATTCTTTGAGTAAGACCATGCAAACAGTGGCAGAGCCAAGGGGCTGGCAGGAGCCTCGGTCCCCCTAAAATGAAAAAATTTTCATTTGGACCTTTTATAATTTATAAAATTTTAAATTAGTAATGGTAAAATTACACTTTGCCCCCACAAAATAATAAAATTTTGATTTAGTTCTTTAAAAAAGTATAAATATGAGTATTAAAATGATGAAATTACAGTTTTACTATCTTAAAAAATTACAATTTAATTTTGGCCCCCCTCAAAGAAAATTTTCTAGCTCCACCACTATCTGCAAATATAAGTTAAGTCCAAATTGGGATCATATTACATCCAAAAAAAAAAGTTGTTCAAATAAAAGTCTACTAATTGCTTCCTTGAAGCTCAAAATTGGATGGATTTTATGGGTGAATAGTCTTTAGTCATTAGATTAAACACATGAGTTCAATTATAATTTGTTATATGCATTGAGAATCACATTTCCTAGAAATATTAGTATTTAAATTAAAAAGATAAATTTAGCATTTTAATATTGAGTCCAAACTTTTACATAAATTTTTTTTATTAAATAGGAATTGATGGAAGGTGATTTTTAAGATAGCAACGTGCCTTTATTTATTGGATAATTGATGTTGGGGTTTGATGTTATCAACTTGACCTATTGTCACTAGTCCCCCTCCAAAAAAAAAAAATTTAACACATGTATGAATAAGCTACATGACATGTAACGAAGAATTTGTTAAGTTTCGATTTCCTCTAGGCTTTAAAATGAAAGTAAAAAAAAAAAACATATAATCAAGATTAAATGTTTAAAGTAGGATAAAATCTTTTATAAGGTGATAATTTTTAGATAAAGATAAATTTATTCTTTTAAATGTAATCAAATAAAAGCTTTTAAAAAAACTTCTTTTAAGTCTGTTGGTTGGCACGAGTTTTGTCTGCTGTTTGGCACGTTTGCAATTGTTTTTCAATAGTGAAAATGGAGGATGAGACGGTGAATCTAAATCTTGTTGACGGTGAGAAGAAGTCTTTCCAGGAAAACGGTGAGTTGTTGGTCGACGATTACAAGTTATCTTTAATGGATATTTGTTTGACGAAGAGTGTTGTGTACTTTCCTTCACTAAGGAACACTATGACTGATCTATGACATCCCATTGGTGGTATTTCCATCATAGATCTTAGTGACAAGCAATGTCTTTTCTAGTTCTTTTATGAGGTAGATATGAATCAGGTTTTGGAAGGGACACCATTTTTTTTTCAATAACCATTGCTCATTCTGCATAAGAGCATGCATGGGGAGGATTCGAGCCTAATTCCCTCAGTTTATGCAGACTTCTGGGTTTAGGTACATGATTTGCTTCCAGGGCTCATGTCAGAGTTAATGGCACGACAGTTTGGATCTTTCTTGGGCTTGTTCTTGGACTATGATGCAAAAATGATGTCTTTCGGAAGGAAGTAGTTTATAAGGCTTAAAGGGGCGTGTGGTTTCCATTGAAACAAAAAAAAGGAAGGTTACACTAGGGACTACACAATCTATATAAGCTAAATTTTAGTATGAAAAAGTTAGTTTTTTTTCCTTCATTTGTGGTAAGCTTCAACATTGAGAAAATTTGTCCAGTGAAAAAGAGGGTAGAGATGTCTAATATTGTGTTTGGTTGGGATATTTCACTAAAAGCCTTAGTGAGAAGACGGATGGTGGTAGTCAACTGCTAGTTGAGAGAGTCGGATGGGACTATAACTCAAGATTTGGATAAAGAAAGGAGGGAGATAAGATGTAATCATGGAGGTAATTCCAGAACTATCTATCAAAATTCTAATCTCAATCTGATAGGAGTAACCAACATGCAATTGGCTCTGCCACATAGAGTATTGTCAAAATGGGACAATACCATAAATGCTATTGGGCCACAATATACAGGGCCTATGAAATTGGGTTCGGATGCTAAGGATAACCCTATTCTAATTGTTAATGGTAAAAAAAATGCAGTTGACATTAGGTGCAACATCATCTATTTCAATCAATGTGGATTCGAAGGTGTTTGGGAATGCTGAATAAAGATCGACTGGCTCTATGATGCAGGGCAATCGGGTATAATGAAAACCTTAACCTAGAATGTTCGTGGTCTGGGACACCCACAAACAGTGAATCGTCTCAAGAATAAGTTGAAAGATATTCGTCCCCAAATTTTGTTTCCATACCAGAAGTTAGTGTAAGGAGGATGAAAGTAGTGAGACATAAGTGTGGTTTTGTTAATAGAATTGATGTTGGTGCTATTTTTTCTAAGGGGGTTTGTCATTGAGTTAAGAGTCAAGATTGTGTGGTGAACTTAAGAAGTTATTCTCAACACTATATTGATACGAAAGTCAGTGATGGTGAGGGTAGGATAACTTGGCGATTTATTCGTTTTTTATGAACACCTTGAAGATTGAAGGCGTGAGTCATGGAATTTACTTTGCCAATTGGGTCAGTGTTAGACACTTTCATGGTTGGTGGTTGGAAACTCTAATAAGATAGTGTATTCATTTGAGAAGATAGGTGGTTGACTTTGATTTGAACGAAATATGGAGGCCTTTAGATAAATTTTACAAGATTGTGATTTGAGTGACTTGGGGTTCACAGGGCAATGGTTCACTTGGGAAATAGAGTTGTTACCTATAACTAATATTCGAGAACGACTTGATTGGGGAGTGGCTAATACGGCATGGTGAACTTCTTTTCCTGACCATTCTGTTAATCATTGGACCCATTTTTTATCACTGTTTTGTCGTTGTCGATACAATTGGTTAGAAGCATGAAATGAAGATGAAGGGACGATTTAAATTTAGATTTGATGCCAATTGGTGTTTGGAAGGGTCTTGTGCGGAGGAAGTTAGGCAATTTTTGTCCTTTTTATTGGACACTTTGCAGTTAAAGTTAGAAGGGTTAGGCAAACGGTTGCGATAGTGATGCAAGAATAGTAAAAGAGAAATGGAGGCACATAAAGGTAACTTAGAGGTAAGACTGACAGAATTGTATGAGTGTGATTTTGAGGAAGACACTCTTTCTGAACTTATGGAAGTCCAAATTGGCTTGAATTTAGAAGTTGATAGGGAGGAATTATTCTGGAAGAAGAAGGCACAAATTAATTAGCTTGTAAATGGAGATAAAAATATTACCTTATTTCATATTTGTGCTTCGACTTGGAGAAGGAAAAATAAAATTCTGGGTCTTGAGGATGAGCAGGGTCATTGGGTAATGAATGGAGAAGACCTGCTAACGATTGCTTTGAGCTATTTCGTAGAGTTGTTTTCGGCTTCAATGGTAGGGGATGCATAAAAAATTTATGATAATATTCAACAAAGAATTTCACTCGTAATGAACGAAGAGCTACTATCACCTTTCCGTAGGGAAGAAGTATTGGGCTGTTGTCAAATCTATGGTGTTGTTTAAAGTAGGCTTTTTTGTAAAAATAACCTTAAAAAATTAATTAATTACTTAAATAACCTATTTTTTGATAAAATACGAAAATAACCCAAAATCTACAGTAAAAATTGGTGGAGCCAAAGTGTTTGGCGTCACCAACATACCACGTTAGCAATCTACATTAAAAATTTAATTTTTTGGTGGAGCCATGTAGAATGGTACCACTTGTATAAATACTAAGGAAATACTTAGATTTTTAAAAGTATAAGGGAGACTTTAGCAATTTCACCTTTTTCTGGTAGACCCAAATAAATTAGCGCCATCAGATTTCAAAAAAATTTCCTGATACCTATTGGCTATTTCCCTATTCAAAGTTTCAAACAGTTTTGAGGCAAATTTTTTATTTTTTTTCCGTCAGATTCTTTGTTTTGTTTTATTACTTTTTTCTTTCTTTTTTTATTTACTTTTTTAAGTTTTTTATTTATCCTTATTTATTTTATTGTTTATTATTATTTTAAAAATTTGAAATTTACATTTGAAATGTTTTATAATGTTTTTTTAAATTTTAAATATATATATTTGAAATTATTTTTAAAATTTTAAATATTAATTTTTAATTTTAAATATATTTTTAATAATATAAAACATTTAAATATTTTAAAGATATGACCTTTCAAATTTATTAGTAGTTTTATAATATTTTAAATGTATATTTTAAATTTTAAATATGTTTAATTTATTTTAAAATATATTATTTTTAAAGATATGACCTTTCAAATTTATTATTTGTTTTATAATATTTTAAATGCATATTTTAAATATTTTAAAATTTTAATTATTAATTTTTAATTATTAATTTTGAAATTAATTTTAAATATATTCAAACTTTTTTTAAATTAATTTTAAAATTTTAAAATTTTAAAATTTAATATTTTATTTGGTGGAGCCATTTAGGATGGCTCCATCACTTTATAGTGTAACTTTTTTATTTTTTAATATAAAATTTAATATTTAATATTTTATTTTGGTGGAGCCTGACTCCACCTCTTGGTTCTCTAGCATATATAGAATGGTGAAATTGTTGTGTTCGGTAGGAGAGTTCAAAAAATCTATTGAAGATGAATAATGAGATGTTTTTGGTGTATGTTCTTTTTTATGATGAAATTGTAGAAGGTGATGTTGGTTGTGCATTTCAAGATCGGCAAAGAGTAGGTTTGCAATTCAAAAAAAAATGTAAAGCTAGCAGAAATGAAAAGGAAGATCAGTGCGAAAATAGCTATCCGTTGTGGAAGGGCGATGTCCAAATTATTTTACAAGTTTCCAATCTCTATAGATCCGTTCAAATTTTGTGAGATACAACTGGTAGATGATGATGGCTTGGGCACTATGATGAAAATATGGTGGTCGACTAGGAGTGAGAACCCCCAACCAGTTGAATTATTTGCTGAGTTAGTAGACATAGAGCCTATTGAGAATGTTAGTCCAATAAGTCAACATCGCAAATTTGACTTTAATTTTAATGTTGGATGGACAGACCAATTAGAATGCGAAAGGACATCGCAAATGCCCAAAAATCCTAATTATGGTCAGAGTTCGTATAACAACCCTACCCTTAGTCTCCGTCTATAAATACATCCGGAGGTGATAATAAGCATAAAGGCAAATGTCAGAGAAATGACCAATAATGGTGAAAATTTTGATCAAGACGTTGAAGATTTTAATGTCCCTGATGTTGATGAGGTTCTGGACGATATCGATGATGAAGGCCCGGAGGAGGTTGAAGATGTTCACGACCCTTCATTCAGTAACCCGATTCATGGCATTATTTTACTAAATGAACTTGGGGGCGACATGTTGAACGTAGATCCAGATGCAGCGCATGTATCCGAGTTCCCTAAGTACGCGGATATAGTACCTGTTCATAGATTAGCATCAAATTCACAGTTCAAGGAGTTGTTCGTTGGACAACAGTTTGAGAACATGGTGGACTATATGTTTGCTATCAAACAATACAACATGAAGTTGTCGATTGATTATAAGGTTGTCAAATCTACAACAACATTATATGTTGGGGAATGTTGGAGAGCCGGTGATGGGTGTGGTTGGCGAGTTTGAGCTGCATTTATACAGAGGACTCAACAATGGCAAATACTAAAATTAGAAGGGCGTCATATATGTACTATCGCACGTATGTATTAAGACCGCCAGAAATTGGATGTCAAAAGTATTTGCAACCGCATCATGCCCCTAGTAAAAGATAGCCCAATCATTCCTATGTTGACATTGATTGATGACATACAAGCTCGATTTTAGTACAGAGTGTCATACAGGAAAGTGTGGTGGGCGAAACAAATAGCCATACAACAATTGTATGGTGACTGGGGTTGGATTTCAGCGATGGTGAGTATATCCCAAGAATTTTCGTGGACTTGCAAACGTTGCCTTATAGAGGCCCTAATAGACAATTGAAACTAGGGAGAAGAGTTTTTCGTAGACTATTCTGGACTTTCGATCCATGTGTTAGGGCCTTCTTCCACGGTAAACCACTAGTGCAAGTTGATAGAACATGGCTTTATGGAAAATACACGTAAATACTTCTTATTGCGGTTGCACAAGACGGTAACGAATGTACTATCAATTGCTTTTGCCATCATGGAGTCGAAGAACTTCGAATTGTGGGCATATTTCATTTGAAACTTGCGGAGACATGTTGTCAGGCAAGACAACATTTGCATTATCTCCAATAAGTCGAAGGGTCTTGTTGTTGCGATTCGACAATCTGAGGTTCCGTGAAAGCTCGTCTATTGTATTCGTCACATTATTGTCAACTTCCACAATGAGTACAAGAACAAATTTTGGTGCAAATGAATTTTAAACATTGGTAAAAATATCATATTTAAATTCGTATTTGTAAATATTTCGAGTCCATTTCCTAATTGGGATGGTAATACATTTTATTGGAATACATACGTAGGATACAAGCTGGAAGCACACCGATTCAGACATAAGTTGGTGAGGTTAGAAATTGATTTGACGAGATCCAAACCTTTTGTCAGACAGTAGTTGGGTAGCATAGAGCCATGGCAATGGGCTTAATATTTTGACAAGGGGTACTGGTATGGTCATATGACAATTAACCTCGTTGAGGCCGTTAACTCCGTCTTGAGGTGTACGCGTCACTTACCAATTTCAGTAGTTTTTTCAGCCATATTTTACAGGCTAGCAACCTTAATGCCAAAAATAGGGTTAAAACAAGCAAAATAATTATAGGCAGGACATGTGCACGTCGAAAAAATCAAGGATACCATGAAAGAGAACTCTCAAAGGGCTAGGTCGATGAATGTAGAACTATATTCCCAAAATTTGGAAAATTTTCGAGTGACAAAGTATATCGGTCGTTGGTCGGGGATCTCGCCACTGTCCTATGAAATTGATATCTGACATAGGCAGTGTGAGCGCGGGATGTTCCAAACACTAAGGTACCCGTGTGCGCATGTGGTTGCAGCGTGTACTACCTACAGTTTGAATGTCGAACAATATATCAAAGATGTGTACACACTTGAACGTATGTTGCGTATTTAGGGTAACGAGTTCCCCGTATTAAGGGATGTATCGACATGGGAAGTGCAACCGCTTGCGTTCGAGATGTTGCTAGATCGATCACTATGTAGGAGAGTCAAATGTAGACCGACAACAATGAGGATTTGGAACGACATGTATATAAGAGAATAAGTCGATCCAAAGTGTTACACCATATGTAGAATAGTTGGCCACAATCAGAGCAAATGTCCCTATAGAAACGTCTACACTGGTTAATCTTCACGGTCTGAAAGATATTAAATGTTGTACCTGTTGTTTGCATTTTATGATCTTTTAGAAATAAAATTTTTATTATTTAGGGTTAAGATTTTATTTAAAATTAACAGTTGCAACTTTTAATACTTTAAAATATATTATAAATTATATAAAAAAAGACTAATATATAAGTTTTGGAACCCTAAACCAATACAACAAATATTACATAACACTTGAAATTTATATAACTCAAAATTGGAAAGAACCGGGAGTGATATCGTCGTTCGGGGTATAACGATTTACGGGCCTTTATTGACGGGGTGGATGTTAGGATGTATTGTACACATCAGGAGGATCAACAACTAGATTGAACGTAGCCTGAGGCGGGGTGGAGTACATGTTATTACCAAACATATCAAATGATATCGGTGGTTGCTCTAAGTGAAATGAACTCGAACCGCCTATGTTCGGGTGATATGAACTTGAACTGCCCATGTCCGGGTGATATGAACTTGAACCGCCAATGTCCAGGTGACATGAACTGCTCTGCGACTCATCACAAAAAACGTCAACCCATTGGTCCGATGTGTTCAAAGGTTGGTTCTCCGAGTCGGGCCTCGCCATATGTTGATCCTTTAGCTTCCTCATAGGTTGATTTCCACGCCTGTAGTCGTGACCCGGTACTATCATAAATTTTTCACCATATAAATAAATGCATCATTGAGTCATGTATCACTGCATGTATTTAGTCGAGGGACTAACTTCAAACATGTAGGAGTCCATCTCAGGCCGCCTGTCGTACCGGGCATTCCATAGTGCTACATAACATTAATGTTACATGCTCCAATTTGTTGTATGTTTCTTTTTCATGGTCTTACCGTGGGCATAAGCAAATTGTTGTGGCTCGACCTACACAAATTGTCTACACCCAAATTGTCGCATAACTCGATCACCGTTGTACCACTCAGCGGTTGAGAAGTTGAGCACTGGCGTGTTAATGCACCACATATGGGCTTCAGCGCAAACCCACTGATGAATAAAGGTTGCAATGTTCAGTGCAAAATACGACGTCCACAAGAACTGCACAATATAATATAATGAGTCAAGTCACATCACATACTACAAATGGATAAGTTAAATCAATGTTACTTAAACCATATTAATATATATATTACTTTCTCTCCAGCGTTTGCCTCTATTATTTGGAGGTAAATGATTAATGTTTGGCTCGTACCAATTCCCAAAGACGTGGCCCATCTGGAACCGAAACAAACACGTTAGCAGTTAAACTTTGGAAAATATTATCCACACTTATGAGTCATTAAATGTTTAAGTATAATTTTGGTTTTACCTATTTATAAGTGGTCACGAGTATGGTTGGTGCCTAACAGCTGCTAAAAATGACATCCTGTATAAAGCCCAAGATTGCAGCAGGCCCAAACAACCAGCCATGTTACTAACCCCATATTTTGTTGCTCGACAAAGCTTATAGTATAATATGACCAACACTGCCGATCCCCAGCTGTAACTATTGGCACGCGAAAAATCCTCCAATAGAGGAAAATACTTTAAGTGGACCATATTAGACGTGTTGTTCGGTATAAGTACCTCCCCAATCAGTTGTATAATATAAGCTCGAGCAGCACACATCACCTCATGCTCAGTGGCAGTGCTCGATAACTGTTTAAAATTTGCTCTCAACCATGCCAATGTCAAGTATCTAAAATTCTATTCCCCATCATTAGGGGACCGTCCAAGTAATCTGTGACATAGTACTAAAGGTTCCAACACTTTGCTTCGACCCGTGACCACAGCACTATTAACTCGTAACCCAAGTTGCATAGCGACGTCTTCCAATATAATAGTGCACTCAATGAAGGTGTGGGTCTCCATACACCACCGCTCAACCAAGGCGGATATTAAGTTCGCCCTTAGGTCAATCCTCCAGATCAATGCGACGTCCTCAAATCCTGCCAACTGTAAGTATGGCATGACCCGCTCGTCCGGATCGTACTTGGGAAAATGAAACGGTGACCTCAAAACCCGATACCCATCATATATGGTAAATTTTTTATAAAATATGATAAATCAATTATCTATATAATTTAAATATAAAATTATATATTGAAGAGTAAAATTGAAAGGTTGAGAAAACAAAACATCAACTTATACTATACCAACGTAGCCATTCTAAGTATTTTTTATTTAAGTTAAATTAAGTAAGTAATAATATATTAATAATAGAATGGAGATTTTTCATTAAATATTAATAATAACACATAGAACTCAAATGTGATTATTATGTCCTAATCATAGTTAAGCATTAAAACTAAAGGCAACTACATAACTACAAAAAGTACATAAAAATAATAATAATGTCCTAAAAATCTATAGATGGTATTGGTAAATATAAAAGAAAAAAAACTTATTTTTATTGAATTGATATCTATAATAATACATAGAGTTTTACATATAATATAAACTAGGCATATTCAAACTCAAAATTTATCTTCCATACTAGAACTTTTATTAAAAAAATTCACTCGTTAAAGACAAATATAATTTTTTATACCCCACAAATGGAACCGAGACACAATAAGCAGTAAAATTAACCGAAAGGTCGTCATATTAAAAAATTAATATATAAATTTATGAATTGTACTAAAATTAAAAATTATAACTAACATGTAGAGATTAATTTCATACAAGAAAATAGTTAAAAGGAATAATAACAACTAAATAGAGATCAATCTCATGCAATCAAAAGACGTTAAGTAGAGTAGCGATTAGCAAGAAAAAATGAAAATCTAAAACGATTTTTTTATAAGAAACTAGACGATTTGATCAAACTGAATTGTTTTTTTGACTAAACAAATAGTTGCAGATGACTTGACAATGAATTCTAGGTCAAAACGACTAATCCAAAACGAAAAAATAAAATGATTTTTATTTAATTTATAATTAATTTTATTATTTCTTTGATCCTCGATGAAGTGTGATTTGTATTTACTACAAAAGAAATTTTGATATTTGCATAATATAAAAAAACATAAATACAATATAATTAATTATTATATTACAATAACTATAAAATATAAAAATACAAAATAAAAATTCTAAAGAACTTACTTTTTTCCCCTTTTATTCCTTCCTTCTAAGGGTACCAAACCTCACCTTATTGATCCTTTTTTAAATTAATATTTAGGATTATGATTGGTCACATCACGATATCATTGACACAATATGACCAGTTATAATATATTTTTTAATTTTTAATTTAAATTTTATTTTTAATATATATTTTAAATAAAGTCATATTTTTTAATAAATAAATATTTTTTAACAAATAATTTTTTATTTTTCTAATTAATTCAAATTTCATTTTTTAAATAAAATATTATTTTTAAAATTTAAATAAAATTTAAAAGATTTGAATATCTTTAAAATAATTAAAAAGTCATAATTTAAAAATTATATGTAAAATTAAAAAATATTTAAAATTTAAAATATACATCTAAAATATTATAAAATTAATAATAAATTTGAAAGGTAATATCTTTAAAATATTTAAATATTTTATATTATTAAAAATATATTTAAAATTAAAATAATATTTAAAATTTTAAAAATAATTTCAAATATATATATTTAAAATTTTAAAAATATTATAAAATATTTCAAATATACATTTCAAATTTTTAAAATCAATAATAAACAAACCAAAAATAAAATAAATAAGGACAAATTAAAACTTAAATAAATAAATAAATAAATAAGTAATAAAACAAAATAAAGAATCTGATGAAAAAAATAAAAAATTTACCTCAATAGGGAAATAACCAATAGGGTGTCAGGAAAATTTTTTAAATTATGGTAGCGCCAATTTATTTGGCTCCATCAGAAAAAAAAGTGAAATTGTTAAAATCTTTTATTATACTTTTAAAAATCATAATATTTCTCTAGTATTTATATAAATGGTGTCATTCTACATGACTCCATAAAAAAATTAATTTTTTTAATGTAGATGACTAACGTGGCATGTTGGTGGTGCCAAACACCAACTTTTAATGTAGATTTTAGATTATTTTTAAAATTGTTTTTATAAAAAACACCTTTAAAGCATCAAGAGTACTAGCTGAAACCCTGTAGGATTTATCATGGTTGCACGTACTTACCCTCACCATGGTGTTTCAGATGCTTTCGTTGCAAAAGCTCGAGCATGTGAGCAAGCTGTCACTTTTGCGGCTGAGTTGGGGTTTCGATCGATTCAACTGGAGGGCAATTCAGTCACTATTATTAAGAAGGTGGCTTCATCCAAACTTGATAAGTTAGTTTTAAACCCGATTGTTCGAGATGTAAAGGCAAAATTGGTATTTTTTATTTATTTATAAAGTCACCTTATGTTTTATTGGAAGGATAGCCAACACCGATGCGCACACTCTGGCGGGAGAAGGTCGTCGATTTTCGGTTCCGCGGTACTGGATTGAGGAGGCGCTAGAGATGGTGGAATGGACGGCTGAAAGAGATCGGCAACGATAACTCTATCAAACTTAATCTGCTCCTCTCGGATTTGGTTTTTGGAAATTATCTAATCTATTACTCCAAAATCCAAATAGTTTCCAAAGTGTTTCTCTGTCTATTGATAGCAAGGATCTGTTCATGCAATAGTCTTTTGGCTTAAACATGAGAGGATTTCATCTGGTCTTCTTCGGGATATATGGGAAGAAATGATAGGGTTTTTGGGGTTTTCTGTTTTGTTGTTGTTGTTGTTTTTTTTTCTTTAATTTCTGTTTTGTTTGAATTTGGAAGGTTTGTGGTGGTTTTGGGACGGTACATTATCCCATTAATTGCTATCCTTGTCTTTATTTAATGAATACCCGATCATGTTAAAAATAAGAAGAAAAAGCTTTTAAATGTTGCATATTAGATTTGAAATTATGTTTTCATTTTTTTTTAGTTATTTAGCTTATCTTTCATATATTCTATTTTAAATAGACCGATATTCATCTAATTTTGTATTACAAACTAATGTGAAGTGAAGTGTGTGAAAAACCTTTGTTTAAGCACATAAGAAACGTTTCATCCTTATTTAACAATTATGAAAAGTTTTGACTTTTATACCCACTCACTCTAAAAGTTTTGGCACATGTCGTGGTTTCTTGAAAGCTTCCATGTTTACAAGGCTAAACACAACATAAAAATCCTTAGTAGTTTTTTATCATGAGGTAGATTATAGTCTAATTATCTTGTAAATAAAATACGTAAATGGACCCTGAATTTGATGTATGCGCTGTGACTTCATTTGCTGGATAGGAAATGTAAAAAAATAAAAATAAAAAATGACTAGCTAGCATTGTCCTCCATACCTGGATTTTCTGCATGCTAACAAAAGTGAGCATAGATCGGCTAGGGTTCAAACGCCTTGTCTTCTTAATAATTCAGCCAATTACACCTACTTTTCATGCTCTACTTTGCCACTTCTCTATACTATATTATTACTTTTCCATTTCACCGCCATTCTTAATTTCTTCCACAAGTTTTAACATATCCTTATTGTTATTAAATCTTATTTAACCAAGGAGAGAAGACAAATAAGGCTAGGCGCCTATGCCTATACCTATATTCATGGTAATATCTAATTTATAAATATCGTCAATAAATTAGATTGATCTTCAATAACTTACCTAATATTTAGATTTTGTTTTTATTTTTATTTTTAACTTTAAAATTGGATTTTGAGTTTTTACCTTCTATTCCAAATTTTGTCCAAAAGGGTTTATTTAACAATTGAATGTTTACTGTTAGAGTTTTAAGGTTTAAAATTTTATATCATCATTACTCATTTCACTCTTAATTATGTGGTTAAAAGTTTAATACTGTTCATAACAATGAAATATATTTTATAATTAATTATTTACTTTTTTTTTAGAATCACAACTAAAAGATTAATTATTGCTGCTGTAATAAATACTTTAATTTTGATAAAAATAATGTAAATATATAAATAATAAATTTCGCGTGCGAAATACAGTGAAAAGAGGAACTAAAGAAATGGTTGAGTACGGTTGACTGCTTACAATGACTGTGAAAAGTAATGTTAGTAGTGGTGAGATGATCGTATTTTATGGCATTTAACAATATTTTATTTTGTTTTTTTTTATAATATAAGATGTATATTTTGAATTATAAATATATGTCAAAGCTTAATGCATCCCAACGAGGATTCCAATTGAAATGCTTAGTTAAGCAAGTTGATAAGTGCTATCTCACTTTGAATTTAATACTCCAAATCCTGTTCTTAATTATAAACATACCAAATTGCATCTTGGAATCCCAATGTTATTCCAATAATTGGTTAGTTTTTGCCCCATAAATCTAAAAACTTGAATAATCTTTAGATTACAAAATTTAATTAGAATTCAAGTCCAACCTCATGTTTTATAAATGATTATATACATAAAAACTGAATTCTGATTTTTTTCATAATTTATCTAAAATTAAAATATATTTATATCTAAATTCAAAATAAAATCTAAAAAAAATTCATATATTAAAATTACTTTATTATAATTTATATATAAACTTAGACAAAAATTGATTGATTTGGTGTCGTGAGTCAAATAATTTGAATTCTGTACTTGTGCAAAAAAATAACCCAATGTTGAAAGATGAGAATTACAGGCGTAAATAAGACACTAGTGCTCGCAAGCTATTCAAGTTTGATTTAAAAAAATTGAACTCGATTCGGTAATTATCGACCTAATCTCAAGTTTGAGCAGCTCGAGCTATTAGTCGAGTTGAATTCAAACTTCGTAATACTTAACTTGAACGACTCGTGGGCCTTATCAAACTTCTCATATTTTTATATTTTATTATTGTCATTAACATATATTATTAGTCCTAACCTTAATTATTGAGTTGAGTAAAAAAATTAATAAATGAAGTTAAAGACAAATATTGAACTGAGTTCAAAATTCCGATTCAAGCTCGATCTCAAGCTAGAACTTAGCTATATTCGGACTCCACTTGACTGTATTACACCTCTAATGAGGACCGAAAATTAAAGCATGAAAAAGTTACGGATGATGGAGAAAGTAGGAGAGAAATAGGCAAACGACAAGTTAGCAATCTGTCCCAGAATCTCCATAATTTATTTTTTCATATATTTATCATCTTTTCCTCTCACCTATCTTTTCTGGGTCATTATTACTTATTCTATATTTAGGTCTCTTTTCATTGAAAAGACATCTTAGTTTTGTTTAATCCAAACAATTCCGAAAGTTCAGCTCAATCAA
Source organism: Gossypium arboreum (assembly GCF_025698485.1). Lineage (NCBI taxonomy): Eukaryota > Viridiplantae > Streptophyta > Magnoliopsida > Malvales > Malvaceae > Gossypium > Gossypium arboreum. Next base: position 14,865,642 of record NC_069081.1, read on the forward strand.
ACAGTAGCTAGTTTTTAATTAACAAGATTCTAAACGATGAGTATGGAATAAAAGTTTATGGATTTATTAAATATGATCCATTATATATATCATTTTAATTATTTTAAAATTATCTATTAATTAATTGATAATACAATTCACTCACACTATATAAATTTATATAATTTCAATACATCAAATCCAAACCCTATTTTTTTAAAAAAATACATATATATATATATTTTTAGTTGTTATTCTTAGAAAGTGTTATTTTATAGTTTATTCTTCTATTTCCAATTTTTAAAAATGAATTAACTAAGTTAAACTCTACTATTATTGTACCGAAAAGAGGATTACTATTTCTCTTTTGTAATGGTGGTGATTTAATTACCTAATATTTTTAACTTTAGTATGAAAACCCTAGCTCCGAATATGCCTATATATATTTTGCTTAATACAAAAGTCTTTGAACAAAAGATAAAGGAAAGATCATTTTCAAACAAAATTTTCTCATCTTAGTCCAATTCCAAACAAATCAGGGTTTCAATCAAATCATGTCTTATCCATCTATATATGTGATCTTGCAGAGAATAGCAAGCACAAAACACGAAACTTAACCAATATCATATCACTACCATACTGAAGTTGCAAAAAGAGGGTATCTTTTTTCTTTGTTTCAGATTGTTGCTTTAAGCTGAGACTTTGCATGCAGTTGCAGGTAGAGGAAATCAAGGGAGAAAAGTGTGGGTTAAAGGCTGAAGTGGTTTACTATATATATTGCTTCTTCATTGAACCAAAGGGAGATGTTAGTTTATTTGGTTCGTTTTTTCAAGGGTTAATAATATATTAAACTTACTAGAATCATCATGGAATCTGCAAATCTTCATCCTCATGGCAATAAGGTTCAAGAGCAGTATCTTAAGTATTCCTCTCTGGGAACTCCAACAAGCCATCAAGTTTCAACCATAGATGAATGGAATCAAAACCTCTTCCCGTAAGTGCCTAAATAAGATAAAGTTTCTGTTGTTTCCATTGTTACAGTCTGAGCTTTACTTATTGTTAACTTTTCTTTGATTATTACGTGTAGTCTTCTGGATTTGTTCATGCAACATAAACATGCCTATGGGGTTTCTGTGATTTTCAGTATAATAGTATATTAGTAAAGTTTTCATGTTGAATACATGTTGTATTTATGTCAATCTCTCGTGCAGGAATATTGGTAGTAAATACAATAGGGATCTGAATGAAACCATATCAAAATCAAGGGATCCATGGCAAGTGCCGCCCTTGATAAGGACTTCCATGAACCAAGATAGCTTCATCCAACAATCTGCAAGTGAATTTCTCATTGCAAATATCAAAGATGAGATGTCGGATTCCTTCCCCAAACTGAGTGAGATGATGTACCACCATCCACAATATTCAAGTACTCATCATGACAATCTATGGCACAGCAGTTTCCCCATTTCTAACAACATGACTGAGCTGCATCTTTCCTCAGGAGAGTTGCACAGCAATGATCATCATCCGCCACCATATTTAGGAACTACGTCATCAGCTAGCAGATACGATTTCAATCACATCTTTCAAAGTACAAGTATTTCAACCTCGGATTTGTGTTCCACATTGTTTTCTAGCTCTTTGGACCTGAACCTGAAATCCTTGGATCTTTTGACCTCAACATATGATGGTGGAAGTTGTAATCAATCTTTAATCGATATTCCTGGGAAATTAAACAGAAGTGTGTTTATGGGCCATGAATCCCTTGATCACAGAAGAGAACATAGTGATGATACGTCCACCGGTTCCAAAGTGGGTATCTTTCTCTCTTAATTCTTATTTCTGCCACTTTGAATTTTCATGCATTTAAAATCTCCTGTTCTCTACCAAACAAAATACTACTATCACCAGCAATGAAAGAGTTCCTTTTTCATTTACATACACTACTATTGTTTCAAGCTTTTTATTGGTCACTTTAACATGCTGAGATAATGAATTGCTTTCCTTTCTACCAGCATAAGGTATCAGCCTTTGTTAGCGGAACAACTACAAGTGCAAAGAGGCCAGGTAGCTTTTCTGATACAAAGGAATCGACCCATACGGATGCTAAGAAGCATAGGTCTTCAATGTCACGATCCCCATGTCCCACATTGAAGGTGGAACTGATTCCACTTAGTAACTCTTCGAGTTGTAGTTTTTATTTCAAATTTACAGTTCTTACCATACATTGGACTTTGGGTTTTTAGCTACAGGTTAGGAAAGAGAAACTAGGAGACAGGGTCGCTGCTCTTCAGAAGTTAGTGGCACCTTTTGGCAAGGTACATTTCATTCCATGTTACCTCCTGATCACCATTCCACTAAATACTGATTGAGATGTGAGAATTTTACAGTTCAAGAAGTTAAAATATTAATAGGGCCATACTTGCATATCTAAATTTCTGTGTTTGAGTGATAGCCAGACAGATACAGCTACTGTGTTATCAGAAGCCATTGGGTACATCCAGTTCCTTCATGACCAAGTTCAGGTAATTTTCACTCTTGGTTATTTTGATTCCTTTCACTATATATATATAGTTGCTTTGGTGTCCTTAACAAGTATTTTCTTCAATTTCCATTTGCAGACACTGAGCGTGCCATTTATGAAGTCATCGCAAAGCAAGTTTTATAGAACAATGCAAGGGGTATGAAATACCCTGGCTATCTCAATAAACCACACAGTTGCAAGCCAAATGGCATTGGAACTTAATATTAATCATCGTTAATTGGAAAATTAATAGTTTTTTTTTTTGGCAGGGTTCAAGAGTGGAAGGACAGGAAGAGCAGAAGCGTGACCTTAGAAGTAGAGGACTATGCCTGGTGCCCCAGTCTTCAGCATCATATTTTATTAATAGTTGCACTGGTGGGGTATAGACAATCCCCCGGCCCCAATTAAGAACTTGAGGTTGTACATAAGAAATAGTAATTTTGGCCTTTGGGATTATCAAGATTTATAAACTAAAGGTGTAGGACTGTAGGAATGAGGTCTGGTTGTGGAGACCTAGAGCTTTGGCTGGCTCATTTATACATGTCAACCTCCATGAAAATGAATGATTATTAGGGAATCATCAACTTGGCATAACTTAGCAAAAAAACAAACTTTCTCATTTGGATGCATAATCAATAGGATACAACAATATTGCACGAAAAATGAAAAGCAGTGTGCGGTCCATAGGTAAAAAGTACAAGAGATGGGGACTAATCCGGCGATAGTTTTTTTTTTTTTCATAGTTATATTTAGGTTTAAATGCAAAATTATTGATGATGGTGAATTAAGTGTTGAATGGAATTTGGAAGGCAAAGCTTATTATGCACGTTCAAGATTGGTTGTATTTATATGTCTTATTGATTCATTTGCAAACCTTTGAAATGTGTGTATATAGAAATGGTATAGAAATGAAAGATGTGCAATTGACATATAAATGAATTCATGTTTGAATGGTTTAAATTTTGCATGTCCGGTAAGACTAAGTTCATATTATACGAGCTTACTTAGCTTAATGCTTATGTTAGTTATTTCATTTCTTTGTAAGTCATCAAAAAGCTCGATTGGTTGAGAACATTGTCCGAGCATGATCACACTATCCATCAATCTGTTTTGGTGGTTTTTCAATGTTTTAACCTATGGTTATAAATGGCATGTATAGGGTTGTATGTTAAATTTCTTTAAATTATACCATTTTTTCTACTTTGGTAATTATTCAAGAGTGGTGTTTAAAATATAATTATGTTATCAAAATAATTCTATTCGTTATCTCTATTAAGAAAAGAATCGTGACCCAATTAAAAAGTAAGGTTGATACAATGTATTAGAAAAGAAATGAGGAGAAGGAGTGGTGCAAAGGAGGCTGGTTCTCCTAAATAGGTGGAGAGTCAAAAAAAAAATTAGGAGAGTGGGATAGGAGGATAACATGCAAGTAAGGGAGATAGGATGTTGAAGAAGATTGCTAATGAGGGTTGAAGATAATTCTTTCATCGTTCTACATGGTATTTATATGGAGGGAGGTCTCGTTCCCAATAGTGCCACATCATCGACAAAATCGAGACATAATGATTTTGCGGCCGGCTAGGTGGCAAGGTCATATGTGAGTTGTCGTTGAGTGTGGTACTACTCTAACATTCTTCTTACTGAGGTAGTACGAGGTCGTTATGCCCCAGTAGTCCCTTGGTGGTCTTCTTTTAGTGGTAAAAGTGTTCCTACTAATAACGAGTGGCCTAGTAAGAGGCGAGACACTTGAGTGGTGTGAAGAGAGAGCCATTCATGGGTGTTTTCTAGGTAGTTCCTCGTGGTTCCAAGTGTCCACCTTGGGTAGGAGTATTGCTACATAGTCGACAGTCTTGAAATGGAAGTTATCAAAGCATGTGGATATCATGATACCCTAGGGTGGATATTGCGACATCACTGTGTGGTCTCCATCTTTGGGGCCCATTGGAGGTATCATGATTCCAAGGGTAGGATATCGTGATACCCTTTGCTTTGGTGATGTTCTCACTCGATTCCAACCTCCAACACATCCCTACAACACTCAATTATATGTCAAGGCCCCCAATGGCACTACTAGCCAATTTGGGTATCAAAACAAGAAAAATGAGGCATTTTCACTTATTAAATAAAAAATTAAAACTAAGAAAAACTATAAAGAAATGATACTATGCTTGAAAACAAGGTCCTCAAGTGTATTGGGGAAGCCTAATTTGCCACATCAAATTACGGTAGATCAATAGCCGAAAAGTTGGAAGTTCATTATAAACCATTTGAGCCTTAATCACATATGTCCAATTGGCCCATCCGCTAGCTTGTTGAAATAAAAAATGAATTACATATTAAATCAAATGAACAGAAATGAATAGAAATAATGAAAATGGAGAAATGAGAAATATTTGGAAATGATTATAGTTTTCTTCAAAATGAAAATGAAAATAAAGAAATGAAATAATTTGGAAATGATTATGTTTTCTCCAAAATGAAAATGAAAATGACCTGCAAATGAATTTATGTTTTTCAAATTAAATGAAGTTCAAAAATAGAAATAAATTATTTGGTCATAGTGAACTGTTGAATATAGAAATATTGAATATATTTTCTTATATATTATTTTATAGTAAAGTCGTTATGATTTTAACGAATTAGAATTGGGTTGAGAAGATTATTTAATTAGAAATATATTAAAATGTTTATTTTGGGAAATAAAATAACAAATATCGGGTTGAATTGAATTATAAAGTATTGGATTAAAAGCTCAAAAAATACTTGTAATTAGACCCAATATGGGAGAGGCCTAAAAGCCCCTCAAGTTAATGAGGGGGACAACAAACCCTTGTATTATTAACTAGGGTTGCCACCCTCTATACTCTTAGATAAACTAGGAGTTTATATTTCTAGTTGAAATAAACTTTTACAATTTAACAAAGGTTTTACCTCTTATCCCTATAAATAGATGATATTGGTACGACTATTTACAAAACTTTAGATATTATTATTCTGGTCGAAAATAGAGAATTTATTCTCAACTATTAAATATATTTTCTAGAATAACAAATTTTGTCAGTTTCTATTGATTAGAGATTTTTCGTTTTCACACTAAAAGTAAAGATAACTATTTCTAATTTTGTGTTTGATTTGAATCATTCGAGCGCACACACGAAGCAAACCATCGTACGAGAATAGCGGAGAAGGATATTCGGTTGAAGGCCATGAATGAAAAGTATCCGTCTAGCCGAAAACACAGGTGTAAATTCATTTAAGGGTTTATTACTATAAATATCACAAATCGACTTGATTTTAAATTTTTTTTATTTTTCGTTGTGCAAGAAAACTAATCTCAAACTAGATTTTTTTCCAACAAACTCGTGGTAGGTGTGTTGGATTTGGTACCCTAAGTGTAGTATATTAGCTTGTACACTTGTAACTTTTTCGAACAAATTGGTTAATAAAATTATTCATGGATTACATTAACACCCTTTGTATATTGTCCTCACGTGATTCTTGCATGTAAAGTAAATAGAAGTAAATATTAGCTCACTAGTTGTCTAATGTTTAACTAATACTAAGTGGTATTACATGGTCAGATCGTAATACGAAAAGACAACTTATATTAGTAGACGAACCTATACATGTCATTAGTCTAATCGAAAATAAGTAAACCGATTGAAAAACTAATATGTCGTCTATCAAGTCCAATTGGGAAAAGAGTGGATGACTCCTAAAAGATATAGACACATATGTATTAACTGGACTGATAGTGCATCAGACTAGACCTAAGCAAAATAGATCCTAAATCCATTTATGGATTTATTCACTTGTGACGTTCATAGTGTGACATACCTTAATCCTAAATGGATGATGATTATGTATGAGTGACTCGTATCCTTTTATGTAAGTAAAAGCCTGACTTCAAATAGATAATGAACTAAATGTTGGTGCATTGGGTATACAACTTCTACAGTATGTAGCATCATTCACAATAGTGAAATTCATAACCCAAGAAATGGGTAAATGATATCCTCTTGTTGGCATTACATGATAGATGAAAAGTAAACGTGGCCATAGGTCGTTTGTCTTTGTTATGAATGACTTAATTACTATTTGATAGTGATAAACTTTTCATGAAAAAAGATGTAACTGTTACTATGAGATAAAATAGGATCATATTGGGAGAGCATATTTATTCCAAAGTGATTAAGGATATCCTATGAGGGTAACACACTTATGACAAGGTTGTTGGATGAGAATTAATCGAGTAGCTTTCGTAATGGTATGCCATTAGAGAGAGCTCAATCATGATACTATAGTGGAATGACTTCATGACTAAATGAGTTTACAATTAATAGGTGAAAACCTGGAATTTAATTATAAATCATTTGAGCCCTAATCATAAATATCTAATTGGTCCATCTGTTAGCTTGTTGAAACCAGAAATGAATTGCATGTTGAATGAAATGAACATAAATGGATAGAAATGATAGAGTTAGAGAAATGGGAAACATTGAAAATGAATATGGTTTTCTCACTTAGTATGAAAATGACTTCATAATTGATTTATAATTTTCTAATTATTAATTAATTAATTGAAGTTCGAAAATGAAATTAAATTAATTGGTCATTTTGAATTCGTTGAATGCGAAAATTAAATATATTTTCTCATAAAAATTTTACGGTAAAATTATCATGATTTTAATGAAATAAGAATTGGGTTGAGAAATTAATTTAATTTCAAAAAAATTAATATGTAATGTCTATTTTGAGAAATAAAAAATATATATATTGGGTTGGATTAAATTATAAAGTACTGGGTTAAAAGACTAGGAAGCACACATAATTAGATCTAGTACAGGAAAGGCCCGGATCCTCATCATAATACCTTTGAGGGAAAGCACACCCTATTAACCCCTTTCTTTCCTAGTTCAATTAGGAGATTGTGTTCCTTTTAAATAGCCATTAAATGCATTCTACTAATTCAACTAGGGTTTCACTTCCGCCTATAAGTGGATGACATTAGTATAGCTAAAAACACAATAAGTTGTATACAACTTTGAGATATTGTTATTTTGTTTGAAAATAGTGAGAATTTATTTCTAAGTATAAATTACATTTTCTGAGAATAACAATTCTACCGATGTCTATAAGAGAGAGATTTACTTTTCTATTGAAAGTAAGAAAATTATTTCTAGTTTTGTATTTGATTCCGAATTGTTTGAGGCCGCACTCAAAGCAGTTTGTGATATGAGAATAACAAGGAACGTTGTTCGGTTGAAAGTTGAGAACGACAAGGATCTGTTTGGCTCAAAGCATATGTATATTTTGAGAAAAGTTTATTACTATAAATATCACAAATCGACTCGGTTTTCAAAATTTTATTTAGACATTATTTTCGTTTTTTTACTATGATTTGACTTTGAATTTTACAAGAATGGGCTTCTATATTAAATTAGAGACTCAATTAAATTTTTTATTTAGTTTAGGATTAAATTGAATTTTTAAGAAAATTTAAGATTAAAAACCAAATTGAGTTTTTCAAAATGTCCGATTCAAACCAAAATTTATTCTATTTCGTTTTAAATTTGTTTTAATTTTGAATTAGATTAATTTATGTTTAAATTAGACTTAGGAGAGTGAATATTAACCAAAAAATTAAATTTTAAATAAATTAAAGTTTTTATTTTAAATAGATAATTACTTACGATTAAATCGGGCTAGTATTAGTTTAGTCCAAAAGGCCCAAATTAATCCGTTTCAAGACCCAATTAAAGTCAAATGACCTAAAAATGTCTAAGTTAAAGCCCACAGCTTTGGTGTAATCCCAATTTTCAATCCATGTCAAGAGCCGAAATCTAATCTCAGGATTTCTTTTTATAAAGAAGATAAGAACTTAATAAAACAAAAACAGTTCATTACGCGTTAAAGTAAACTACATCTTAGTCACCAAATTATGCTAAATTTTTGTTCTGATCATTTAACTAGAAAAACTTACAATTTAATCATATGTATTTTCTTTGGATCAAAGGAAAGTTCGGTTGATGCCCTCCGGCAACTTTGAAAAGCGCTAATTTTACAGTCATGGTTACCCTTGCACCTCATCTGGCAATAATACAGCAAATTATAAGCTACATGCAAGTTGATTAAACCGTCTCCAATGCATATCATTCATAAATATGGAATGCTAAGAACTAGCTGCAAATTACAGCAGCAATTGAATGTCAAAACAACGGTAAGACTTCATACATAACCAGGCAGATAGCACAAGCATACATCAATGACCTTTATGGCGATAAAGCATTACAACTACTTGGGAAATATCATATAGTGAATGGTCTATCTCTACAGCTTCCCTCTCTTTAGGATACAATTCAAACTTCTCACAGAACCATGCCGTAAAAGCCGGCGCCAAACCAAAATACATTGTAATTATTAGTGCTTAGCATCTCTTACCAACATGTTCCTATATTTAATTAAGGGACTGCAAAAGGAACCTCTTGAGACAAGGAACCCGATAGAAGATAGCAATTTCTTTTTCTTTTTCAGTCAGAATCAGAGTCATGATTCACGGAAGATCTCACTGTCCTGCGCCTACTCTCATCATAAACATCATCCTCATCATCTTCATTTTTCTTCTCACTAATTATACCTGTAAAATGATACATGGTTTTCATCACTGCTAAATACCATGAATTGCATGTTGAACCAGACAAGTTCATTACCTTTCTTTATCAGTACAACCTCGAGTGTCCTCATAGCAAAATCATCTTTGGCACCAAGATCTTGAAACCCAACCAGCCTATCTACAGCAACCCCTTTTCTGACAAAACATTGCAATGGTTCAAGTTATCTAGATGTAATAAAAAGGGAGATACTGTTTTCTAACTTTTAACACTTGATGGCAAAACTTTTCACAAAGACTAAACAGCCATGAAGCATAAAAAGCCATGGCAAAACATCAAGTGTTCATCTCTATATCTAGTGTTTAATTCTTAGGTAGAAGAAAGTTCCTTACAGAAACAATACAGAACTAAACAGCCTTGAAGCATAAATCTTTCATTTTCTCTTCATCATATAAACATGAGGAAGAAAACAAGAAGAAGCTAAGAGATGATGGCTGACCTGAAAATTATAACACAAGGCAAAGTTTTGACTGCAAGTTTGGTAACAAAGAAAGGAGCATTCTGCCACAAAAGTTCAGAATCTTAAGTTTGCAATGAAAAAATTACCACAACTAGAATGAAATATGAAAAATATCTATCAAGCTTTAGAAATCTAGAAAGCTTGTTGATGTTCACCTCAGCATCCAGCTTGATGAACTTCGTATCCATATGCTTTGGTGCAAGGGCTTTCAAATGCTTATCCATTATCCTGAATGTCCGTACATAATACTGATAAGTCTTTCATATTTATAATTGAGCATGCACAGTACGTGTATCCAAACTTTATGTCACTTACTGTGTATATGAGTACATGACAGACAGAGAAAAGTAAAAAAAAAAATACTTTACTTGCATCGATAGAACTCCTTATGGTAGAAGTGGCAAACCACTGTCTCACTTCCAGTGACTTCACCCAAGAAATCTCCTTCAGTAATCTCCCTGTAGTCTCCATGCCCTTGCCTCTTTAAGGCTTCTCGCTTCTCGGCTTCTTTCTATTCAAATAAACCCTAGTGTCGTTAAGGATTTCAGAACAATCATACCCAGATCTGTAGACGATTTTTCATCACATTGAATTAAGAATTGCCATTAAATTTCTAACCTTGAGAGCAGCAATCCTATCTGCATGCAATTTTTCCAACTCAGGATCCTGTATACAAGAAGTCATGAGCCTACACAAAGGCAGAGTGACGTAGAATGAATGAAAGATGCTCCATCACAGAATACAAACAGCTTCATAAGACTTACATCCATCAGCTCATCAAGGTCAACCTCCTCGTTGGCAGTAGATGACTGCGCCTTCTCTTGGGCAAGCAACTCCTATAAGACCATGACATTCACAAATTCACTCACATTAAACACATACCACTTGGCATAAGTATGTTGTTACCAGCTAACTTCGATAATCAGAGATAACATTTTGTACAGCAAGTCAACCTGGGGTAGCCATTTAAAAAAAGCATCATCAAAACACCCAAAACCATTAAGTTACAGTTCCCAATCCATCATTGAAAACCCCCTTTTTAGACCAAAACAGAATCTTAAAATTGTATGACTATTATCTACAAGTGCGCACAAGTTATTATATTCAAGTTCGCCAACAAATTACAGTAGCTTCAATGACTCAGCGGTAAAATAGGTCCAAAAGGCAAGTATCTACAATGCCAGTTAGTAAGTATATCTAACATTGAAGGGCAGCTACTTATCACCCTTGGGAGGAGCAATATAACAGACGATATGGGTAATGATCTAGTTCTATTTTAACAAAATTTCAGAACAACACAGAATATTCAATGGAAGCTTGGTCGATATAAACGGGTCGGATCAAATCGACACATAAAAGAGAACCAGAAACAGAGAGAAAATTAAGGTAAAAAGACAACCTTTTGATAGTCACGAGCAGCTGCTGCCATTACATTCCCGAATGCTAAATTAGACAACGTTGATTTAACTGAATCCGGATCCATTTCTCTTTCTCTGAAAAATTAAAACAAAAAGCAACAGAAAGGATCAAATGCATAAAAGATTTAAAGAAAGAAAAATTGAGACTTTCAGGGAAATTCTAAAGAAGGAAGCAGATCCAGGTATAATCTTACCTGCTGGAATCTCTCTTTTTTTGGGTAAAGACGAAAGAAAAATGAAAGGAAAAATATGGGATCTTGAAAATTTGAAGAGAAAAGATCTCCTATGAAACGCACCGGTTTCACGACGGACTTAATTCGGCCCCAGTAGCCGGCAGGCTAATATTAGGTCCACAAGGCCCAAATTCAATCCTTTATAGTTCCATGCTTCGATGCCGGTGCGTTCAGGCACGCATCTCGGGTTGGTTTTAGATTTATTCGGATTTTCTAATTAATTTTAGGTTTCATCATTCAAGTTTGTTAACTAAATCAGTTAATTGTCATTTTATATCAAATCGATTTAATGAAATTATTCTCTAAACACAAATAATGGATCGATTTGAGAGTCTTTGCAAGCTGAGTGACCTAAAGACAATACTAAATATTGTTTCCGCCTTTAAAATGTCAGTAATAATTAATATTAATTGAGTGTAACCATAAGACATATTGCATTTTCAATAGAACAATGCAAGCTCAAATTTTAAAAATAATATTTTTGAGAGAGCCAATCAAGAACTCAAAACATTGACCTTAAAATGTACATGCATAATATAAAAAAATAAAGTTTGTATTACCCCACTTGATGTCAACATTGGGCTGTTCATCCAAAGCACTAAAAGGTTCTCCCACGGTACAATTTAGACTGTAGATAGGATTATATGATATGAATATACAACCATGTTAAAATCTTTAAATTTGATAATCCACCCTCAAAAAGAAATTTTGAAAATCCAATCAAGTACCCTTTGTTACATAATAATAATAATAATAATAATAAAACCCGCTGCATTTGTGGACATGAATGTCAACATTAGTTCTAGATTTAATGCTTGTGCTTATCCCTTGATCCATACTCCACCTCTGAAGCCAACATCATCAATTGGGAAAGACACCAATTCCGGACACCAACTAACATTCACAATTCTCAAACTTTGCATCGCTTCTTGCAACATTGGCCATTCTAATTCCAAATCCGAAAGTGATTCCAACATTAACCCTTGGATCTTCCAAACAATGTTGTTGTATCCCCAAAAGTTTTGATTCACATTTTCAAGATTTCCAGATGAGATTGAGAGGTACTTGAGCAAAGGAAGTGCTATAGGATTGAGCCAAGCTGGACTCATCTTTCCTGGATAGAACTTGAGGGACAACTCATAGAGTTGTTGTGGCGGATAGAGTTTGTCAAGTTTTGAGGTTAGATCACTCCCATGACTATCAAAGCAACTTATTGACAGATTCTCCAGATCATGTAGGTTCGCCATTGCATTAACCTCGTTCTCTTCAACTTCATCAGCATGTGTTAGATGTAATCCAAGTATCCTCAATCGTGTCAAGTTCCTTAATTCTCCGATACGGCAACCATGGCTAGATCTTGCAGGTCTAAATCCCAACAATACTTCAAGGTTTGAAAGCCTCCCCAAACCTTTTGGCAAGCATTCAAGTGAACCACAATTACTGACATCTAAAACCTTGAGCTTTCTTAATGTAATGAGGTTATGAGGCAAAGTTCTAAGATTTTGACAATAACTCAAGTCCAAAATCTGAAGGTTGGTGAGTTTTTCCAAGGACGCTGGGAGTTCAATCAAAGGATGAGTGTTGCTTAAACTGAGATAAGTTAGATGATGAAGTGAACCGATATGAAATAACAAGCTACTGATAGGCAATTCAAAGATTGATTTTGAAACATCTAGAACTCTCAAGTATCGGAACTCACTAAGTTTCTTTGCAGTACTTGATTCAATCTTGTTGACTTCACCACTTTTGGTTGTGGACACCAATCCCCTTAACTTCGGATTAGCGGTAAGCTGCTTTCTGTCCATGTTGTTGGTAATCCCAGAGTGGCGGCAATTAGTATTGTTTGTTACGGAAAATGTGTCATCTTTTGCTATTTTAATGACCAATTCGCGAACCATATCATGCATTTTGCACGTTAAAATTGTTCCATTGTAAGTCTTGTCAACAACCTCTATCAAACATCGATTTATCAACCCTGAGAAACAATCTTCACCAGCATCAGTTGAAGATCTGCCACTTCTCTATGGGACAAATCCCTCACCAATCCACCAATGAACTACTTGCTGTTTTGTTATGACACAGTCATCTGGATAAAGAGAGAAACTAAGGAAGCATGACTTCAAGTAAGGAGGGAGCTCATCATAACTCAACTGCAATGAAGCCATGACAGAGTCATCATTTTCTGCCAATTCATCTCGAAAATGATCTGCAATTCGCCTCCATTCATGATAGTATGATGCTTTACAAAGCATCATTCCTCCCACAGCTTTGATAGCCAAGGGAAGACCCTCACACTTGTCGACTATCTCTTTTCCAACATCTTCTAAATCGGGATAGATACACTGACCTTCACTTGCAGCAAAGGCTATCTTCTGAAACAGAAGCCAACTGTAATCTTTGTTGAGGAATTTAGGTCTATGAATCCTTGTTTCCTTCACTCCCATCTTCCTTGAAACCCTCTCATTTCTCGTTGTGATGATGACACAACTACCGTTTCCTTTAGGCAACCCTTGAGAAATTCGTCCCCACCATGCAACATCTTCACCCCACACATCATCCATCACGATCAAATACCTCTTGCCTAAGAGATATTGGTTTATCTTTTTCAACAGTTCATTTGCATCATCCCCGACACTAGCATCACCTAAATTTCTCAACATACTTCTCATGATTTGTTCTTCAGTAAATGTCTGAGAGACTGAAACCCACATTCTCCTATCAAAGTGATCATCTATTTCTTTTTCATTGTACACTTTCTGAGAAATTGTGGTCTTGCCCAATCCACCCATTCCAACAACTCCAATTGCTAGTATTTCCTGCTTCCCTTCACGAGCCGCTTCAAATAACCAGTCTTTAATCTTCTTAGTATCAGCTTCTAGTCCAACAACCATAGTGTGATCATACACTTGAGAGCTCCATCTGGGCATTTGGTCCTTTCCATTTATGGCATTTGGTTGGAACAAAAGAGTCCCACCAAGGAGTGATTGGATGTTCTGTTTAATCTGGGTAATTTCCCCAATAATTTCCTTGATACGCTTCCCATTTTGATGCTTGAAATGAAGGATTGGTGGAGAGATACAAGTTAAGCAGCCATTGGAGAATAAGGCATCATCCCTTGACTGAAGTTGGCAATCCGCTAGTATATCTTCAGCTTCATAAATCAACTCTCGCAGGACGGCCAAGACCTTGTTTATAGTATCGTTCTTCCTCTTCAACCTATCTGCGTCCTTGAGGAAACATTGCATCAATTGAAGTTCAGTTTGTAGCTTTTCAAATTGTTCCCTGAATTTGGTCACATAGAGACCTTCCTCTGCAAGAGTGTTTAAAAGCTTCTCCAAGAACACACTGACAATTGCATCCGCCATGCTTTTTGGGTTTGCCTTACAAAAAAGAGAAAACTAGAAAGAACAAGATTAAATAAAATTTGGAGCTCTGGGTACTCAAAATCTAATCTGTTCAAGGCTTCCAAAAGAAAAGAAAACTAAACCAAGTATGGGGAAGTTGATGCTTCAGCCACTGAAATTTTCATCATGAGCACCCCAAACAACAACCTGGATCAATTAAAGAGAAATAGAATTAGAAGGTTTTCTCCTATAAACGTATATGACCTGAACTTGTTCTTCGCGGTATGATAGCCAAAATGAAGGAGGAATTTAAAAGATAAAATGAAATCAAAGATCAAACATAAATATAGATAATGATAACAGAATGTTAATCAGCTAATGTATGCAGGATAAAATAATCAAAACCTCATAGCAAACTTACAATTGAGAGATTCCTGGCAAGAAATCTATGGCACTTTCAGATTAAGGAGAAAACCCCAAATCCAATAATGTAAAAAGCTAAAGTGTAGAATGTCAAAGCGGATAGAATGGAATAGTTCGAAGGATCTTGTTCATACCTTGATTTACCGAAAAGTCCTTTATTTATGTAATACAATCGTGTAGAAGAAAAGATGCTATAAGAGGGTGTAATGGTGCACAACAGTTAATATTCGTGCAGACTAGTCAACGATGCGTATTTTGGCTAATTGAATGACCATGAAACCGAAGAGAAACTTCCATCCCCCAAACTAGTCGCTTCCTTCCTACTAAACCTGTTGCTCGCCCGAAATTTATAAGTTTTGAGTCAGTAATTTGCAAAAAAAAGTGTTATCTAATAATAAGTTTGAGTACCTGGAATCAATATTTTACAACTTTTATAAGCATGTTAGCTTGAGAAAACTGACCCGTCTTATTGGCTTAGGTTCCCTACTCATGCCTGATTGTTATAAGAAGAAAAGAAGAAGATGAATGGAGGCTCTTTTTTTTTTTTATCATAAATAACTCAAATAAATTAATTATTTACTAAAATAATTCACTTGCAAAATCATGGACGAAAATGATCTATTTTGAAAATTAAACATCAGTGCCGTGATTGTCATTGGCGGCACAGGATTGAAATGTAATTATATAAAATATTTAGAGATTTGATAAAGTAGTTACCTTTTTTAAATTGAATGAAAAAATGTAACCCCAACCCTATTCGGGACACCCAATTAAAAGCTTTTTAATATTTTGATCTATTTACATGTTATATCTGACTCTTTTAAAATTAAATTTAAATGATCCTTATCAAATATAAAAATAAAAAAATAAATCCTTTTTAATTTTAAAAAATAAACTTAAAAAATCTATATAAAATTCTTAATTTAAATTTAATTTCAAAAGGATGACCTCATCGCTACCAAAGATCATGGTGCCACTCCTTTTCTATCCAATTTAAAAAAGATAATTGTTTCATATTATCCCTAAACGTTTTTTTAAAACCAGCCAATGATTGACCCATTATGAAGGATGGTACTGTTCAAAACGGGCCATTTTCGTACATGATTTTATAAGTGAATCATTTTCGTAAATAATTAATTAAGTTAGATTATTTTGATAAAAGGATTACATTTTCTATCATTGAATTACATCCTTATTTATACATGTTATTCTCAACCAATATTTTTAATAAATAGAAATTAATTTAAATTGAATGAGAAGTAACTAAAAATTAAAATATGAATTTAAAATAAAATTATCAACATTTATTGAAGCATGATCAAATTGTTGAAGAGCAAGTCCTCTCAGGTTGGGTGGTGTGCAATAACACTGGATCAAATATCCATTGAATACTGGTTTAACAAGAGCTTTTATAAGAGTATCAGCAAGTTGATTAGTGTTGTGAGTGTGAGTGACAACAACCTTATTGATTTGCACTTGATTGCGAACATAATGAAAGTCTATTGCAATATGTTTCATTAGGTGACACCAACATTGTAATCGATATGGGAGTGTGTAGCTCAAGAAGATGGTTTCTTACCCATGTGGTCTCTGCAGGTGCACTGGCAACTACTCCATACTCGACTTCGGTGGAAGATCAGGTAATTGTAGTTTGCTTCGCTGAGAACTAGCGTACCGATTTCAAATCCAACTAAACAATGTAGATAGTAGTGGTTACCGTCATTTAGATTGTTGGCGTTTGCTTACATATAAAGATTAGTCTTTTTGCTCTTAGCAATACACAAATCATATTATGTTGTGAGATAACTTTTTATGCCAGGATTTTAGGGCAACATCTTAAGCTAATGTGGAAAGATCACACGGCCTTCAATAAAATTAACATATGAAATTCAAGTGCGGATTTCGAGGTTAAGTCGCAGCTTCAAGAGGCTATTTGTCTTTCATTTTTCCAGCTTTTTCACACCTTGCTATTTCGGAATATGATATTCCTTTATCTATAAAATACCTTGCAAAAATTTATATTCAAAAAAATCTAAAAAACACTAAAATAAATAAAAAGCATTAAAAATAAGCGAAGTTGTAATTTACAACAACTTATTGTCAATTCGATTAAAAACCTTGAAATGAACTAAAAATTATTAGAAACAATGCAAATGTGGGCGAAGGCCTTTTGTGACATGTCGGAGTTGGTCTCGAAGAATGAAAAAGTTGGTTTGCAATATATTTTGCAAAGGCTTTGTGTAGACAATCCCAAACTTGTTAGACAGTTGAAGCAACAGCAATGGTGGAAACGATAGTTGGATTAACATGTTATGAGGGCATTTCGGGTTCATGACCACGCATTAAATGGAGAATTGAACATTCTATGTTACGAAATTGTGACTTTTTATAAGTGCAATGGGGAGTTGGACGGTTAGGTTGAATTGGATCACTTCAATAACAATGGACGTGTTGTTGGCATCGACGTGATTGGCATTTGCAGTTTTAGAGGCCATTTTGTGGCGGATTTGGAGGGAAAAATTTATGCTCCTTAAGTTTTGATAATTTTGATACTGTATAATAGGAAAAGAAGATAATTTTATATTTGAATTGTATCACTATTTATATAAATGATTTTCAACCAATATTTCTAAATAAATATTGGAAAATAATTTTGTTATATACTTATGAACACCAACCCGAAAATTAGATAAGGTCTGGGTCACCTACTCGCGACCCGGCTAGGGCCCACCAGATGGATGTGTGCAAGCCTTACAGTACGAAGTCAGCAAGGGGAGCTCGCGGTCTCAGCTCGTATATACCCAAGGAGTTCACATGTAGGGGCAACGAAGTTCAGCAGGTAACCCAGAACAGTATACATGTCCAACATGCATAGAGTCTACTAAGAATGTCAATTCCATGAATAGTAACTATGTATACAAATATTTGATTGTCCCCTTGAATAGGACACAATGGAAAATTACTCAACAATTGGTGCAATTATCTCTCCAAGATATGTGAAGTTGTTTCAGGATGTAACCTTGAACACGGAGAACTTAGAGGATTTGTGGGCTATCGATATTTTTATCATATGGGTACAGAATGATCATGTGCAGTACTCTTTAACTGATAATAGACCTAGAGTTTGGCAGACTTGTACGAGCGAGCCCACAAGTTTACGGAGGCAGAAGAGATTAAAAGGGCGTCGCGTAACACTTTTCAAAGGGAAGAAAGGCAATTCAAGAACCGAGAAGGAGCTCGCAGTAGGTAGGGCCCCCTTAACCAGTCATTGCAAGCATAAGGTGATAGGCAGCAGAGAGCATAGACCTAAGGTGATTCTCCTAGGGCTCCCCCAAAGGTCTCAACCAGAAAATGGGGTTAAAAGAACAAGCGTTGTCCAAAGCTAGCCTGTTGTATGGTTTTGTGAGCCATCCAGTCGAGGTGAAGGGTTCAATCACTTTACCAGTCACCTTAGGGGATGGCGAGCACACGACTACGAAGTATGTTTAGTTTTTTTGTTGTAGACCATCCCATGGCATACAATACAATCTTTGGGTGCCCAATAATGAGGATGATAAAAATGGTTAGTCGCAACGTTCTGCATGAAAATCAAGTTCCCAACAATGACAGGGGTCGGGTTGTTGCAATTAGATCAGTGAACTGCGAAGTAGTGCCATATGTTATTTATTAAACAAGCACGAGAGCCTGTATCTAGGAGACAAAGTTCATAGGGGATAGTGTTAGCAAGTCAAGCATTGGACTTGAATAGCCTGGATCAATGAAGACAGAAGTAAGAAACTTGAGGCAATAGAGCATACTGAGAATTTACATCTATTCTATGAAAATGAAGAAAGAACTGTAAAGATTTCATCAACATTGATAATTAAAGAAAAAATCATGTTGGTTTGGTGTTTGAAGGCAAATTCAAATGTTTTTTCTCCTAGTCAGCAACAGATATGCTAGGGATAAACCCCCAGGTGATCGTCCACAAGTTGAATGTACTCCCAGAGGCAAAATCAATTAAGCAAAAGAAGAGAAAGTTCGCTCCGCAAGTGATGGAAGCAGTGAGGCAAGAGGTAGCTAAGCTGTTATCAGTGGGTTTTATTAAGGAAGTTGAGTATCTAGATTGGGTCTAAAATGTGGTTATGGTGAAGAAAGCAAATGGAAAATGGAGAATGAGTATTAATTTCACCAACTTTAACAAGGCGTGCCCTAAGAACAGTTTCCCTTTACCTTCAATTGACCATTTGGTTGATACCTCTGTAGGTCACAAGTTCATGAGCTTCATGGATGCTTTTCAGGTTATAACCAGATTTTGTTAGATCAAGATGACCAAGAAAAAATAACTTTCATTACCAAAGAAAGGCTTTTCTGCTATCGAGTCATGCCTTTTGGTCTTAAGAACACGAAAGCAACCTATCAAAGGTTAGTGAATAGAATTTTTTGAGAACAGATAGAATGCGAACTTGAGGTGTACGTGGATAACATGTTAGTGAAAAGTGGATCTATAGAGGAACATGTATGAAACTTATCGAAAGCATTCACAATTTTAAGGGCCCACTACATGAAACTAAATTTTGAAAAGTGTGCTTTCCATATATGGGTTGTAGATTCTTGGGTTTCATGATTTTAGAAAGGGGAATAGAGGTGAACCCAAAGAAGATTCGTGCGATCTTAGAAATGCCTCCTTCACAAATAATAAAAGATATTCGACACCTCATAGGTAGGGTCATGGCACTCAACAGGTTCATTTCTAGTATGGCAGATGCCTCTCTTTCTTCAAGGCCTTGAGAACCTCATTTTCATGGACTGAGGAATGTAAGGCAGCCTTTGAAGAGCTAAAGTTATACCTTACCTCCCCACTACTTTTGAAGTCACCACGAGTGGGATAAACCCTCTATTTGTATCTGGCTACCTCAGAGGAGACAGTTGTAGCAGTGTTAGTTAGAGCAAAGGATGTTCGCCAATTTCCAGTGTACTACATCAACAAGGTACTCCAAAACGGTGAATTGAGGAAGTCAAAAATAGAAAAGTGTATCTTTTCTTTAATTGTTGCAGCTCGCAAGTTGCGTCCATACTTTCAGGTTTATCTAATTGTCATTTCGACTAATCAACCTAGGAAAGAAGTATTATCTAAAGTCGAAACTTCATAATGGGTAACAAAATAGAGCATCAAATTGGCTGAGTTTGAAGTGGAGTTTGCCCCGAGAATAAAAATAAAGGGGCAGATATTGGCTAACTTCATGGTGGAGTATTCTTTTGAGAAGCCTATTGCCCTGGCAGGTAAGACAACTTATAACATGAAATACTAGATAATTAATATTTTGTAAAGTTAAATGTGCATGTTATTTACAATTTTATGTGAACATTGGTAAACACCAACAATTTAGTTTGTTATTTATATAATGATACATGATGAGTTTGTACTTTATTCTAAGATTTTTTTCCTACTTGTTGTACGCAACCTAGTAGTTAGCCAATCTCAGAAGGGTGTACATACAAATGATAGTTCAAAAAGCTAGTTTGTTTATGTTGACGGTTCCACAACCAAGGCTGGGTTGGGAGCAAGAGTACTTCTGATTGATCCTAATAGCAATGAGTGGCAGTATAGACTATCTTTGGGTTTCAAACATTCAACAACATTACAGAATATGAAGTTTTAATATCAGGATTTCAGCTAGCACACCAACTAGTAGTGAAGGATCTGTTCATTCTCATAGATTCACAGCTGGTGGCGAAGTAAATGAATGGTGAGTACTACGTAAAAGAAACAGTGCTGAAAAAAATCATTCAGTTGCAACCCAATTGCTCACAGGATTTGATAAAGTCTACATAAAACAACTCTTAAGGAGTGGCAACACGTGTGCAAATGCTTTATCCAAACTAGCATCCTCTGTTGT
The DNA here is from genome assembly GCF_025698485.1 of Gossypium arboreum. NCBI lineage: Eukaryota > Viridiplantae > Streptophyta > Magnoliopsida > Malvales > Malvaceae > Gossypium > Gossypium arboreum. The sequence continues at coordinate 14,886,573 of NC_069081.1, forward strand.
CATTGAGCAAAGAGGGAAAAACCTGCTTGAGCACAAGGATACCCCAAGTTATAATGTGGCACAAGTTTTGTGCATAGATTAGGAGGAGACATGGATGACTCCTAAGTTTGCACACTCCAGGACATACATGGTAATCTGGATAAGAAGAAGATTGCTAAGCTACAACGCAAAGCTATGAGGTATGTCATTATCACAAACTTCAAATATCTGAAAAACTCCTAATAGGTAAATCAGATGTCTGAATAATGTATAGATAGTTGTTGAATCATTCAATTACATGGTAAATTAAACTAATTTTTTTTGTCCTACATTTTTTAGGTATACATTTTTAGAAGGTGTACTATATAGAAAGGGGTTTTCGCATGCACTATTGTGATACCTATCACCATCTGAGGCTGAGTACGTGATGTGAGAAATTTATTAGGGTATCTGCAGTAATCCTTTGGGAGGAAAGCTACTTGCCTAGAAAATTTTCAGACAAGGGTATTACTAGCCTACAGTTCAAAAGGATGCACATCAGTTGGTTTGCACACGTGGCTCTTGCCAGAGATAGGCCAATGTACAACGACAATTAGTGAAGCTTCTTTAAGTTATGTCAAGCCCCTGGCCATTCTCGACCCAGGGAATTTATATCCTTGGTCCATTTCCAGTAGCCATGGCACAGAAGAAGTTTATAGTGGTGGCTGTGGATTATTTCACTAAGTGGATTGAAGCTGAAGCTTTAGCAACCATTACAGAGAAACAAATGAAATCTTTCCTCTGGAAGTCAATTGTTTGTAGGTTTTATGTACCTCGCTTAATAATTACAGACAATGGCACACAGTTCCAAGGAAAATTTAAAAAATTTTGTACTGATCTCCAGATAGCTTTGGCTCAGAGTTTAGTTAAAATGCCACAAATGAATGGTTAGTTAGAAGCGATAAACAAAAAAATTTTAACAGCCTTGAAAAAGAAAGTTGGTGAGGCCAAAGGAGCTTGGTTGGAGGAGTTACCAGGAATTTGTGGGCTTTGTGAACTTCGCCTTATACCATGATAGGAGAAATAACTTTTTCCCTTGTTTATGGCATAGAGGCAGTAATTCCCGCTGATATTGGCATACGATCGTACAGAACCATACATTTTGATAAGGGTGCCAACCAAAAGGCTATCAGGCTCAACCTTGATCTGGTAGATGAATCCAGAGAAGTACTAAAAATTAAGAATGCAACATGTGCTCAGCAAGTAACTTGCTACTACAACTCTAAGGTTAAGAATAAATAGTTCCAAGTACGCAATCTTGTCCTAAGAAATATTGAGGCTAGTTTTCCAGCTTCGTAGTAAGGGAAAATGGCTCCGAGTTGGGAAGAGTCATATAAGGTCATAGAAATGATTGACTATGGAGTGTATAAGCTAGCAAAGATAGAGGGCACGGTTCTTCCACTAACATGGAATGCCCCCACCTCAAAAAATACTATGTGTAATTTCTTACTCTTTGAATAAAATGTTTTTTTCCTTATAAACATTTGTACTTGGTATTATATAAAGGTCTGTCAGTTTATGATCACAACCTCTAAAAATAGCTAGCGAACCTACGCTCCTAGCTAATGATGTAAAGGTTTGTTGCTTTATGATCAGAACCTCCAAAAATAGCTAGTAGACCTATGCTTCTGACTGATATTCCAAAAGCTTACAGAGTTAAGCTCGCAGCTCCAACATAACTAGCAGACCTACGCTCCCAGCTGATGTTGTAAAGGTTTGCCAATTTATGATTGCAATCTCTAAAAACAACTAGCAGACTTGCGCTCCCAACTGGTATTCTAAGAGCTCGTAACTCTAACACAGTTAATGGACCTACGCTCTAGGTGATATTCTAAAAGCTCGTAGCTTCAACACAGGTAGCAAACCTATGTTCCCGACATATAGTACAAGAGCTCACAGATTCAAGTTCACAACTCTGATGCAGTTAATGAATCAAATTGCACTAAGGGCATGTTTGGTTGGGAGGAATAGGAATAGGTTACAGCCCAATTCAATGGGCCCACCATCAAACTAATGTTTGGTTGGCTATAATTTCTATTACGGTCTATATTGATTTCGTTCCTATTCAGGAAAGAAGCTGCATAACCATTCCCTTCCCTCTCCACTGAATAGGTATTGAATAGGATTTTTTTTATTCTTTTCAATTTTTGCTCTCACCTTTACCCTACTCATTCAATGATAGCCCTTCTCACCCGACCATTATCCTTCCTTCTTTTTTTTTTCTTTTTCTTTTCCTTATTTTTTTTCTTCTTTCAAGGATTCACTACTTTCAGTTAGGATTCAAGTTTGTTATTGTTGATATCTAATCAATACCATCCTGGTTGGCAACGGTGGAGTTCACTGCTTCTACTTATCTACGCTTCTTCTCTTAGATCTCATTCGCAGATCCACCACCACAACCAAAATTGATTTTATAGCTTCCATTTCTCTTCTTAATGGATCCCACTTCTCGTTTAGTTGTCATTATCAACAAAGTCACTAGGTGCTATTTATCTTCTTCTTTTTGTAACTGAATATTACCCTAACCTATGTGCTTACTACCTATTTGGTGAAATTTCCTAATTATTTTAGACCTTTATTGTAACACCTCTAACCCTTTTCCATTATCGGAAAAAGGATTACGGAGTATTACCGATAACTACAGTTTATAACACGAATCATAAAAAAATTAAATATTGTATAGTTTAGTAATATATCTTATTAACCCTTTTTTGTGTACATTCAAGGCCCATGGAATATATCAAGAACAAATTGGAACCCAATCAGAAGCTTATAAACTTTTTCGTAAAATTCCTAAGGTTTCTCTTAATGAAAAATACCACACGCTCATGTGGTTTAGAGACACGCCTGTGTTGTCACCCCGTGTGACTCACATGGCTAGGACACACCCGTGTCCTCCACCCGTGTACTTCTCTAACTTGTTGCTTATGAACAAACTAGTTTTATGCGGCCAAGACACACCCCCGTGTGCTTAGCCCTTGTGGATTTAATTTCAATTTGAACCTAGTGCAGTTTTCACATGGCCAGGCACATGCTCGTGTGCTGTGGCCGTGTACTACACACGGCTAAGACACACGCCCATGTCTCTGCATGTGTGGCCATACCTGAGCATTCTGTTTACATTATTTTAGATATAGGGGACACACAACCTGCTCACATGCCCGTGTAAAGGCTGTGTGTCTCACACAGTCTGATCATACGTCCATGTGCTAGGCCGTGTGGACTCAAAATAAACTTTATAGTCCAAGTTTACCAACGTTACAAACTTTAATAACAAGCAACTTAAAATTCAATCTTTAAACCAATACAAAACATGAATAAATACATCCATTTCACATTAAAATTATCAATGTTACGATCCAACTCTAGTGTATTAGTAAGTGTTTAACATAAAACTTCCAGACAGTGTACTTTGGTACTAATTGAATCAATTCAAATTAAACTATGTAATTGACCATATCATAAACATAATCTTTGCATACATGAGTTAACAATTATCATTCTTACATTGTTAACATTCACATTCAAAATGACTTCCAAAAGACAACCTAGGTACATGCCATTTCTCAAAATGAAATTCGTCACCAAGTATTTGAGTTTGGGCTTGGCTTGGATGCTGAGTTTTTAGTCGCTTTCGTACCTAACCTGCGCACGGAAACAAATGGTATGCTGAGTATACACTCAGTGGTATTTCTATAAACCAACACTTAAATCATTATTAACATAAAATACATTTAAGCTATTAACTTCAAATCTAATAGCACTACTCATATTCAAAGTTTTTTCTCAATGAAACATTCAGTTCAATAATATTTCAATCAATAACAGTGGATTTTCAGTACAGTAGCACAGTCATTCAGTTGTCCAATAAAGTAAATTTATCCCTATTAACATAATTCAGACTTTGGCGAATACACGGATCCAACCATCACACCAGTACGGCACATTGTGCCTCATCGGCTTTGCCGAAGTAAACAGTAGCAGTACGGTACATAGTACCTCATCGGATTAAACTGAAGTAACAGAAACAGTAAGACACATGGGGTGCCTCATCAACACCAAGTCGAAGTAACAGTATGGCACTATTAGTGCCTCATCAACCCATGGTGAAAGTATTCCCGTACACTTCCAATCCTATGCCATGCCAATAATATCCAACCTAGCCCGACACAATTAGTAGGGTATTCATTTCACTTTAATTTTTAGATAACAATCAATATACATTTCAGTTTAGATATTCACAACTCAAATAAATTCAATACAATAATAACAATACTTACCTCTATACCACTTACCATATATATATAATGAATGCAAAAATAATTATTAAGTTTGGTTTATAGAAATACAAACCGTAAATTTTTTGGATTACTCCCCGTTAACTTTCTCTTTTCCTTTCTTTGTCGATGTTTCCGGTACTACGTTAGCTACGGAAATTAAACAATTTATATTATTAATATAATAACAATTCACAATAAATAATTAAATTTCTATTCAATTCAAACCTCAATTTTCAATATAATCTTAATTAACACTTTTACTTTTATCACTCAATTCATACTTCATTACTATTCAATTTCCTATCATATTCACCTTAAACATTAGACATCCATGGTAAAACCCTAGTTTCAAGTTTATTTCAATTTAGTCCCTCAAACATAAAACTTATAACTTCCTTTACAATTTAATCCCTTAATCAATTCTAGCTTGATATTTTTTCAATTAAATCCCTAATTCAACAATTTGTTCAACATGTCTAAAAATCTTCTAACTTTCAAAATTTCCACTTACATCAAGTCATATTTGTCTCTAGGACTCCAAAAACATCAAAATTATAAAGAAAGAGACTTAATTGACTTACCAAATTAAGCTTCAAAACCTCTAACTACCTCGTTAGTACGTAACTAACTTGATATCCCAATAAAGTGGGTGTACTTTGATAACCAAATTTACCCAAAAATCCTTATCATTCTTATCAATCTCTTCTTCTTTACAACTTACCACATTCATAGAACAATCCTTACATAATACTCCAACATCAACTATGCGTCTGACCCATACGCCGAAAGCATCTATTGGACAGATAGGACTTCGCCACTCAAACTACTTTCAGGTTACCTGCCTAACTCAAGATCCGTCAAAACTGGGTGTTATAGTTTCCATGTAAAAAAAGTAGTTTTTACATCCAACTAACCTAGTTCCAAATCTAACTGTGCCACCAAAGCCAATAAAATTCTAATGGAGGAATGCTTCACAACTGCAAAGCATACCTCATTGTAATCAATTTCCTCCTTTTAGGCATAACCTTTCACTACCAATCTTGCTTTGTAGCACATTTCATCTTGGTCATGAAATCTTTCTTTCTTTGCAAACACTCACTTGCACCCAATTGTCTTCTTTTTCTTCCTAGCTTCCAAGTCTGATTCGTATGAAGGGACTTCATTTTTTCATTCATGGAAATCCTCTACATTTTTTTTCTTCAGTACTCTGAATTACTTCATTAAAAGTGGTAGGAATGTACCAAAATAGCCCATATTTATTAAAATTTCACAAATATTTTATATTTAATTTAATATTATATCAATTTAACCCTTTAACTAAAAATTAATCAAAATCACCTTACAAAATAATCCTATTTAACTACAAAGCTTAATAATATATCACCAAACTTCAAAAACATCACAAATTCATCCATGAAAAAATTCTAAACATTTAACAATTTTGCAAATTAGTCTCTGAGTTAGTTAAAGTAAGCTACAACGATCTCAAAAACATAAAAATTACTAAAAATATAATCAAAATCGACTTACATGCAGGGGATAATAGCTAGCCGAACCTCTAATCTCACCAAAAATGAATCGATTGTAATGAATTAATGAAGATGACAATATATTTGTCTTTCATTTATTTTTGTTTTAATTATTAATTTATTATTTTACCCTTTAAAAATCATTAAAAGCTCCTAATTAACAATTTATTATTTTACCCTTTAAAAACCATTAAAAGTTCCTAATTAACAAGCCTTCCACTTATTTAGCTTATGATCTAATTACTATTTAAAACCTTTAATTCATAATTTTATAGCTATTAAGCATAAATAAACTAATAGCGATTAACTTTTATAACTTTTATGATTTAATCCTTTTACTAAATTAACTATATAAACGTTAAAATTTCGGACCAAATTTCAATATACTAATATAATCACTCCGTAAATATTCAATAAAAATATTTACAGGCTCGATTATAAAACAAGGTCTCAAAACCTCATTTTCCAAAACCACTTGACTTTAGGGACGAACCACTTGTACTTAACTATTCGTTTAATTAACAAAAATTATCAAATCAAAATTTAATTTAATAATATATTTATAATCCTGAAATCACTGTTTCTAACACTACTGAAAAGCGAGTTGTTACAACCGATGCCTACCTCAAGTGTCAAATTCCAGTTATGTTTACCTTTGGTTCAATATAAATTGTCTTGATATTTCTTCAAATACAAAGCGTTGTGATGCCCCTAGTCTTATTCTCAAGGTTGCAATTGGTACTTCACTTTGACATTTCTTATACATTATGGTATCCTTGTTGCTTTCTCGAACAAGTTTTGGCACACATGAGAAGGGTTTTCTTTTGAATCATTTGGTTATATTATTACAGACTTGAAATTAGCCTTACCCTCTTAAGCAATGATGTGTCTAGAATATTGGGATTTTGAAATTCTTGTCTTGCTACCAGGATCGATGCCAAATTTATAAATAACTTTAAGGGGAATCGCAAATGCAATAGGTGTATAGGTAAATCTATTTAGAAGGACGATTTGAAGGAATATGATAAGTCGTAATTTATACATATTTTTATCCCATGCTTAACATATTTTTGGATGAATTATCATTAGATTTGTGGAATTCAATGCTCCTAATCCTTTAATTTCATGTTTTATACTTAGGTGAGCATAGGAGAGTAAAAAGAGCGAGAAACGGGCCAACTTTTCTTTTTCTTTCTTTCTTTTTCTCCCCAATTTCGTTTCTTCTCTGTTATCTTTTACTATTGTTTCTTTATTTTATTTCTTTTATTTCTACTATGTTTTAATTAATTATTAATATAATAATATATTATATATTAAATATCTTATACTTAAAATATAAGTAAATACATATATATTTTAGATTTGTATAAATACAATTATTACAAATGTATTAATTTATACCACACATTTGTCCCTTTTGGTTTTTTACTAATTTAGTCCTTTCACTTTTCTTTAATCTATAATTAAACTTTTACACTATATTCAATCAAGTCCTACACTAAATTAACCTTAATTCAAGCTAATTCACCTAGCCAAAATCTAATTAATCACTTAACTAATATTCGTAAATATTTCTAATAAATATTTACGAACCCAATTTTCTGAAATAGTAAGCCATAAACTCAATTTTCGATACCCATAAATTTCGGGTCATTACATTTCTCTGCCTTTAATAAATTTCGTCCGCGAAATTTACCTGAAAAGAGATGGGGGTATTGAGATCTCATTATATCTTTTGGTTCCCATGTTGCCTCTTCAATATTATGACTTTTCCATAATACTTTCACTAAGGGAACCCGTTTGTTACGCAATTCCTTTATCTCTCGGGCTAATATTTTAACCAGTTCCTCTTCATATGATAAATCAAGTCGAATTTCAATTTCTTTCGTAGAAATAGTATGAGAAGGATTTGATCGATATCTTCTGAGCATAGAGACATGAAAAATATCATGAATCTTCTGTAATTATGGATGTAAAGCCAGTCGATAGGCAACTGGTCCAATTCTTTCCATAATCTTATATGGCCCAATATATCGTGGACTCAATTTACTTTTCCGACCAAATCTCAGAATTTTCTTCCAAGGGGAAACTTTAAGAAATACTTTGTCCCCAAATGAATACTCAATGTCCCGATGTTTCAAATCTGCATACGATTTCTGCCTGTCAAAAGCTGCTTTTAGTCTTTCTCGAATATTCTTGACAGTACCCTCTGTTTCTTGCATCAATTTTGGTCCAATCATTTTTTTCTCATTCAATTCTGTCCAACACACTGATGATTGACATCTCTGACCATATAAAGCTTCATACGATGCCATTTGAATACTTGATTAGAAACTGTTATTATACACAAATTCAGCTAATGGTAGATATTGTTCCCAACCTGATTCAAAATCAATGATACAAGCTCAGAGCATATTTTCTAAAATCTGGATAACTCTTTCTGACTGACCATCGGTTTGTGGATGGAAAGCTGTACTAAAATGAAGTCGAGTACCAAGAGACTCATGTAACTGTTTCTAAAACCTCGATGTAAACCGTGGATCTCAGTTTGAAATTATCGATACAAGAATACCATGCAGTCTCACAATTTTCCAGATGTAAGTTTCTGCAAGTTTCTAAAGTGACCAATCCATTCTAGCTGCTAAAAAATGAGCTGATCTTATAAGCTGATCAACAATTACCCAAATAGCATTTTTCTTGCTTGATGACAATGGTAACCTTGTTACAAAATCAATTGTGATGCAGTTCTATTTCCATTCAGGAATATTAATAGGCTGAAGTAAACCAATTGGAACTTAATGCTTGATTTTTATTCATTGACATGTCAAACATTTAGCCATAAATTTCTCTATATCCCTTTTCATACCTGGCCACCAATACAGTTCCCGTAAATCTCGGTATATTTTTGTTCCTCCAGGATATAATGCGAATGGACTATCATGTGCTTCTCGGAGTATCAAAATTTTCAATTCTGAATTATTCAAAACACAAATCCAATTATGAAATCTCAGACAATCTTGTTCATCAATGCTGAAATTCTCTACTACACCACTCTGAACCATTTCTTTTCTCTTTATTAGCTTGTCATCTTCTAACTGAGCTAACTTGATTTGTTCAAAAATTACTGGTTTAATTCTTAATTCAGCCCATAAGCCTCTATCATCACTAATACTGAGCTGTGCAAATATCGCTCGCAATTCGATTGCAGCTTTTCTACTCAATGCGTCAGCTACCACGTTAGCTTTACCCAGATGATAGTCAATAACACAATCATAGTCTTTTAGAAGTTCTATCCACTGGCACTGTCTCAAATTCAAATCTTTCTATGACAGAAGATACTTGAGGCTTTTATGATCAGCGTAGATATAGCATTTCTCACCATATAAATAATGTCTCCAGATCTTCAGAGCAAAAATCACCGCTGATAGTTCCGAATCGTGAGTCAGATAATTACGTTCATACGGTTTCAATTGTCAAGAAGCATAAGCTATCACTTTCCCACTTTGCATTAGTACACATCCAAGACCATTTAAAAAAGCATCACTATGCACATTAAAATCTTTTTTCGACTCCGATAAAGTCAACACTGGTGCTTCTGTTAGCATCTGCTTCAATATTTCAAAACTTTTTTAACACTGCTCATTCCAAACAAATGGAACATTCTTTTATAATAATTTCTTCATCAGTAAAGCTATTTTTGAAAATCCGTTCACGAACCTTCGATAGTACCCAGCCAATCCAAGGAAACTACATACCTTTGACACATTTTTAAGAGTTTTCCACTGTACAATTGCTTCAATTTTCTTTGGATCCACTCTAATTCCATCTACTGACACCACATGACCAAGAAATACTACCTCTAATAGCCAAAATTCGCATTTACTCAATTTCCCATATAATTGTTTCTCCCATAATGTTTGCAAAACAATTCAAAGATGCAGATCATGTTCAGATTCAGACTTTGAATATACCAAAATATCATCAATAAAAACTACTAAAAATTAGTCCAAGTACAGCTAAAAAATTCGGTTCATAATATCCATAAAAGCAGCCGGAGCATTTGCTAACCTAAATAACATCACCAAGAATTCATAATGCCCATACAGTGTTTGAAACACTGTCTTTGGTACATCACTCACTCTCACCTTTAACTGATAATAGCCCGATCTTAAATCAATCTTCGAAAACATAGAAGCTCCTTTTAATTGATCAAATAAATTATCAATGAAAGGTAACGGGTATTTATTCTTGATGGACACCTTGTTCAACTGTCGATAATCAATAACAACCGTATCGAACTATCTTTCTTCTTAACAAATAACATTGGAACTCCTCAAGGTGATGTACTAGGCCGTATAAAACCTCGATCTAATAAATCTTGTAGTTGTACCTTCAACTCCTTCAACTCAGTTGGTAACATACGATATGAAGGTATTGACATTGGATCTGTACCCGGGTATACTTCAATCACAAATTCAACTTCCTGTTCAGGAGATAATCTAGGTAACTCTTCAGAAAATACATCAGGAAATTCACATATAGTTTGAATTTTACTACATTTACTTTCCACCAAATCTGAATTAATAATATATGTTAGGAAAGCAGCACAACCCTGATAAAGAGGCTTACTAGCTTTGATTGCCGAGATAATACAAACTGTTCCACTAGTCTGAATACCATTTACTTCAATCTGATCACCACTTTCATTCTGAACAGTGAACTTCTTTTTATAACAGTCTAAAATTACTTCATGTTCTGATAGCCAGTGCATACCCAGTATAATGTTAAAGTCGCCAAATGGCATAATCAATAAATCATCAGGAAAAGATCTTGAATCATTAATGGACTTTTTTGACAAATTTGATTCACTAACATTGTTTGCCCTAGAGGACTAGACACCTCCACTGTTACTCTAGACAGTTCAGGTTTTAATTTTCCCGTCTCAACTAGTTTTGTATTAACATAAGAATGTGACGACCCCGGATCTATTAAAGCATAAACGGGTTCTGAATGTAATAGAAATATACCTGTCACCACATCATGTGCATCTCCTTATTCTCGAGTTCTTACAACATATGCTCGGGCTAGAGCTCTAACTTTTGATTGTTGAGTGGCAACTTCACTTGTTCTTCTAGCACCTCCTCTAGTAACTGAACCACCTCTTCCTGACCCTCGACCTCTGGAAGCAGATTCAGATCTCTGTGATACTATTGGTGCTGCTTTATCAATTTTGGGACAGTCTTTTACAAAATGATCAGTAGATCCACAGCGGAAACAACCTCTAATTAATCTCCAGCATTCACCCCAATATTTATTCCCATAATGTTAATATTCCAGAATTTTAGTATTTCTGGATGGCCCTCTGACGCTACTAGTGAAAACTTTTGTCTGTTTACCACGATTTCTATTACTTCTATTTGATCTAGAACCAAATCTTCCCCTACTTCAAAATTCTTTTGATCTCTTAGGTTGTGGATTAGAGCTTGTAGTTCCAGAACGTTTCCGAAGTGAACGAGAAATTTCAGGCTTTTTGTCTAACCCCAACACTTGTTCAACCATTTTGGCCCTCTCAATTAAATCTGCAAGTTCAGTAATTCGTAGGGACACCAACTATAATCGTAATTTATCACGTAGTCTTTGTAAAAACTGTTTACATCTGTCAGCTTCAGTCGGTACAAATTCAATTGCATATTTACTCAATCTCAAAAACTCTCGTTCATAATCCACTACAGACATCTCACCTTGTTTCAGCATCAAGAACTCCTGTTTTCTGTCTTCCATATATAATTCTCCCAAATAGTTTTTTTAAAATTCTCTTAGAAAGAATTCCCAACTTATCTGTTCCTTTGGTACATGTTGAGTTACCGATTCCCACAATACATACGCTTCTCCTTGTAATAAATAAATTACACACAATAAGCTTCCCTGTGGGGTACATTCAAGTTGCTTCAGAATTCTCTTTGTAGTCTCTATCCAGTTTTCAGCTACAGACGGATCATTCCCTTTGATCCCCAAAATTCGGTAGCACCATACTTCTGCAATTCTTTAATCGGAGCTCGTCGAGTTGGAGAGGTAGGAGTTATATTAGGTATAGTACCTACTGCTCTTTGAAGAGCATCAGCTATCACTTGGAGTATTTCTGTATTATCTCTTTCTCTAATATCACTCCTTTCAACATTTGGCAGTTGATTATCTACCGGATTTACACTAGGTGTTGCAGATACTGATTCATTCATATCATACGGTTCATCATCTTCATTATACATTTCTTGATCAGTTTCTTCAATATTTTTGTCAGACATCTTTAGTTTTAAAATAGAAATAACAATAATTCAGTGTATATATATGTCAGCATCCAATCCCGACTCAAATTTAACTTAATAAAGGCATGTACCTCTACACTTAATTCCAAGCTCAATTTAGTCTGAGAATCGGCTAAACCTGAATAGCTCTGATACCGCTAAATGTAACACCCTCTAACCCTTTTCTGTCATCGAAATACAGAGCATTACTAGTCACTACAGTTTATAACACGAATCATATAAAATTAAACATTGTATAGTTTAGTAATATATCTTATTAACCACTTTTTTTTTGTACATTCAAGGCCCATGGAATATGTTAAGAACAAACCGAAACCCAATCAGAAGCTTATAAACTTTTTCGTAAAATTTCCAAGGTTTCTCTAAATGAACAGTACTACGCGCTCGTGTGGTTTAGAGACATGCCTGTGTTGTCACCCCGTGTGAGTTACACAGCTAGGACACACCCGTGTACTTCTTTGACTTTTTTCTCATGAACAAACTAGTTTTACACAGCCAAGACACACGCCCGTGTGCTTAGCCCTTGTGGATTTAATTTCAATTTGAACCTAGTACAGTTTTCACATGGCTAGGCACATGCCCGTGTGCTGTGGCCGTGTACTACACACGGCTAAGACACACGCCCATGTCTCTGCCCGTGTGGCCATACCTGAGCATTCTGTTTACATTATTTTAGATATAGGGGACACACGACCAACTCACATGCCTGTGTAACGGCCGTGTGTCTTACATGGACTGATCACACGCCCGTGTGCCAGGCCGTGTGGACTCAAAATGAACCTTATAGTCCAAGTTTACCAACCCTGCAAACTTTAATAACAAGCAACTTAAAATTCAATCTTTCAACCAATCCAAAACATGAATAAATACATCCATTTCACATTAAAATTATCAATGTTACGATCCAACTCGAGTGTATTAGTAAGTGTTTAACATAAAACTTCAAGACAATGTACTTTAGTACTAATTGAATCAATTCAAATTAAACTATATAATTGACCATATTATAAACATAACCTTTGCATACATGAGTTAACCATTATCATTCTTTCATTGTTAACATTCACATTCAAAATGACTTCCAAAAGACAACCTAGGTACATGCCATTTCTCAAAATAAAATTCATCACCAAGTATTTGAGTTTGGGCTTGGCTTGGATGCTGAATTGTTAGGTGCTTTCGTACCTAACCTGTACACGGAAACAAATGGTACGTTGAGTATACACTCAGTGGTATTTCTATAAACCAACACTTAAATCATTATTAACATAAAATGCATTTAAGTTATTAACTTCAAATCTAACAACACTACTCATATTCAAAGTTCTTTCTCAATGAAACATTCAGTTCAATAATATTTCAATCAATAATAGTAGATTTTCAGTACAGTAGCACAATCATTCAGTTGTCCAGTACAGTAAATTTACCCCTATTAACATAATTCGGACTTTGGAGGATACACAGATCCAACCAACACACCAGTATGGCACATTGTGCCTCATCGGCTTTGTCGAAGTAAACAGTAGCAGTACAGTACATAGTACCTCATCGGATTAAACCGAAGTAACAGAAATAGTACGACACACGAAGTGCCTTATCGACACCAAGTCGAAGTAACAGAATGGCACTATTAGTGCCTCATCAACCCATGGTCAAAGTATCCCCGTACACTTCCAATCCTATGGCATGCCAATTATATCCAACCTAGCCCGGCATTGTTAGTAAAGTATTCATTTCACTTTAATTTTTAGATAACAATCAATATACATTTCAGTTTATATATTCACAACTCAAATAAATTCAATACAATAATAACAATACTGACCTCTATACCACTTACCATATATATATAATGAATGCAAAAATAATTATTAAGTTTGGTTTATAGAAATACAAACTGTAAATTTTTCGGATTACTACCCGTCAACTTTCTCTTTTCCTTCCTTTGTCGATATCTCCGGTACTATGTTAGCTACGAAAATTAAACAATTTATACTATTAATGCAATAACAATTCACAATAAATAAATAAATTTCTATTCAATTCAAACCTCAATTTTTAATTTAATCTTAATTAACACTTTTACTTGTATCACTCAATTCATACTTCATTACTATTCAATTTCCTATCATATTCACCTTAAACTTTAACTATCCATGGTAAAACTCTAGTTTCAAGTTTCTTTCAATTTAGTCCCTCAAACATAAAACTTATAACTTCCTTTTCAAGTTAATCCCTTAGTCAATTCTAACTTGATATTTTTTCAATTAAATCCCTAATTCAACAATTTGTTCAACATAACCCATGTCTAATAATCTTCTAACTTTCAAAATTTCCACCTACATAAAGTGATATTTGTCTCTAGGACTCCAAAAACATCAAAATTATAAAGAAAGAGACTTAATTGACTTATTAAATTAAGCTTCAAGCTTTAAAACCCTAATTTTCCCTTTCTTTTTCTTTCTTTCTTTTTCTCCCCAATTTCATTTCTTCTCTGTTATCTTTTTCTATTGTTTCTTTATTTTCTTTATTTTATTTCTATTATGTTTTAATTGATTATTAATATAATAATATATTATATATATTAAATATCTTATACTTAAAATATAAGTAAATACATATATATTTTTTATTTGTATAAATATTGTAACACCCTTCACCCGTATCCAACTCCAGGACAGGGTTTGAGGCGTTACCAAACTTAAACATTCACAAACATACAAAATCGGGTCACCAAATTTCACCCAAAATTAAAACTTTTCAAACACATGCATATCATCCCTTATATAAGCCTTCGAATCCTATAACATACATCGGGGTGGTTCGGGACTAAATCGAGAACTTTGAAAATCTTTGGGAAACTTAACCAATTTTTCTCTCTTTGGGGAGTCACACGTCCGTGTGGGTTGGGCCGTGTGGTGACACACGCCTGTGTGGCTTGGGACACGCCCGTGTCCTCAGCCCATGTAACTCTCTATTTATGACGTCAGCAGCTGTTTAAGGGCACACGGCCAAGGCACACACCCGTGGCCAGAAGCCGTGTCCTCCACACGGCTGAGACACACGGCCGTGTCTCTACCCGTGTGGTCAAAATTTAGGCTAATTTCCAAGCTTTTTTGTCATTTTCACATGTACACACATACATTTGACCTTGTCATCTTATTAATCACTTATACCATTATGTTATGGTTATTAACTTATACATCAACATCCATGTTCAGGGCACTAACAACTTATTACCATATCACACAATCATTCCATGACCATAACTGCCTCGAACGGTCCTAAGGCATTCATCGTGTACACATGCCATATACTTCTCATACATAGTGAACAAGCACAGTCACATAACCAAATCACAAGACATTAACACATATTCTGGATAAATAGGCTTACAAGCCAAAATCGTTTTAAGCCACATCTCATGGCTATAAACAACAAATCAATATAAGCTAATACCTTTGGCTAATCACAAAAATAGTCATCATAGAAAAACTAAGTCCCTAACTCACTTGAAAACATTTGACTTACACATGTCAATACTCCAAGGATAATGGCTTGATAGTGTGATGCTACCTCCGATGATCTCCAACCCCGAGCTGACCTAAAAAAACTAAAAGAAATGGAAAGGAAGGAGTAAGCTTTACGCTTAGTAAGCTCGCATGAAAATAATAAGCAATGAAAAAACATGCTATTTTCATATTCTTTCTATTTATTTAAATTCCAGCTAAGCTGTTTTCTCGAGTCTCAGTCATTAAATTATTTATATCTGGAGTTACAAGACTCCAAATCAAGATCCATTAATATTCCCAGAAACTAGACTCATATTAATCCCTACCATAAAATTTTCAGAATTTTTGGTTGGCCAATAAGTACGGTTTATTATTTAAAGTCTCCACTGTTTCATTGCCTGACAGCTTCAATCTCTATCTACTAAAAATCAAATATCTCATAGTACAAGACTCAGATAATGTTCTCGTCTCTTTTTCCTAAAATTATACTGATTAAGGATTTCGTTCATATAATTCCTAACTCATAATTATTTTTGTACAATTTCTAGTGATTTTCCAAATTCAGAACAGGGGATTCCGAACTCATTCTGACTCCGTCTCACAAGAATTCAAATATCTCATCATATTAAATTCTTTTGCTTATACCGTTCATTCCATGTGAAACTAGACTCAATAAGCTTTCATTTCATATTTTATTCAGCATTTAAATAAATTTATACTATTTTTAGTGGGTTTCCAAATTAAGACTAATGCTGCTGTCCAAATCTGTGTTGGTACAATATAATGATCACTATCATAAAATCATTTCCAACTAATCATGAACTTACCATTTCATGGATTCCTTACTCATTTTTCAAAATATAGCTCAATATAAAAGTCATTATTTCTTATAGGCATACTTAGTCATGCATTCCGAGTATAGGATAATTCCCTGTCACATGCACTCAATCATCAAATTAGTCTCATGACAAAACATCATAGCATTTGATTCAAGAATTTCCATTCTCATTTCTCATTTTGATCCCGTTGAATTTCTTAAGAATCTCGATGGATAGCCCATTTACTTTCAAATCATGCAAGTGATCATTTTCAAGCACGCACTTTCGTGAACCTCAAATCTTACCACGGAATTGCTAGTCCAGGCTAAATTCCCCGTAACATAAACTCATAAGGTGATGTCGGGATTACTAGTCCAGGCTAAATCCCTTATAGTGACAATCACTCTTAATGAGCTCGGATCTGAATTACCAGTCCAGGCTAAATTCAGACCCTAATCAGATTACCCGTCCGGGCTAGATCCTTCCTATATTTGAGATCAACGGATTACCCGTCCAAGCTAAATCCTTTTTTGCAACACATGCAAGATCTTAGGTCACATGTAAATCATGGTTTATCCATCGAAATTACCTTTTTACTTCAACTGGGACATTTATCATCATGTCATTAATAATAACACATTTCATGGGCTTTCATGTCATCATTATATACAACCATCACACATTCATAAAACATGTATTTAGGCATATTAG
This sequence comes from Gossypium arboreum, assembly GCF_025698485.1. NCBI lineage: Eukaryota > Viridiplantae > Streptophyta > Magnoliopsida > Malvales > Malvaceae > Gossypium > Gossypium arboreum. The sequence goes on from NC_069081.1 coordinate 14,903,764, forward strand.
AATTTACTTTAAGTTATTCGAACTTACCTATCGAAATCTCGTCAGTTACAACCGTGTAGCAATTCATACAACCCATGTAATAGTAATTTAACATTCAATTCATGTAACAATAATTTACCATTCAATTTCACATGACATAACAAGCATACATTTTCCATATCATACACACCATCCATCAACTTCTCTTAAACATATTAAATCATACAATTTATGTCATATCAATAAAGAATTACAATTTATGCATGATATTGTATTATTATTAACACACGAACTTACCTCGGATCCAAAAACGATAATATACCATTTAATCCATAACCTTGTATTATCCCGATTTAAGCCTGAATCTCGATTTATTTAATATAATAATATCAAATTTAGCCTACTAATTAGTCACATTATTCATAAGGGTCCAAAAATAATATTTTTACAAATTTTCATTTTGACCCTTAAACTTTCACATATTTTCACTTTTGCCCTAATGCTCGTAAAATGATTTTTATTCAATTTCCTTACATTTTAAGCCTAGATGAATCATTTTCATAACTATTGCAGCCCCCAGTTTCCACTAAATCACCCTTTTATGACTAATTTTACAACTTTTACAAAACGGTCCTTTCAAATGTTTTCATCAAAAACCGCTTAGTAAAAGTAGTTTATTTAACACCCAACACTCATTTTCTACCATTAGACATCAAAATGCATGCATATTACTAATGGCTAAATTTTTAAACATAAACCCTAACTCAAAATAATGGTAGAAATGAGTAGATCATGTTACCAGGACTTCACAAATGTAAAGAACATTTAAAACGGGGTTCCGGATCACTTACAAATGAGCTTGGAAAGCTTGAAAACCCTAGCCATGGTGTTTTAATGAGACATTCACCATGAGGAAGAAGATGAGCAAATTTGGTTTATTTTGGCTTTTTAATTCATTTAATTACCAATTTACTAAAATGCCCTTAATGAAAAACTTTTAAAAACCTATCATACCATGTCTATTTTTTTCCACAAACTTCAAAATGGTCTAATTACCATTTAAGGACCTTTAATTTAAAAACTCATAACAATTAGACACCTCTAACATGTAGAACTCAACTTTTGCACTTTTTATAATTTAGTCCTTTTGACCAAATTGAGTGCCCAAACGTCGAAATTTTCGAACAAAATTTTCACAAAATTATTCCATAAAATTGTAGACCATAAAATCATAATAAAAATAAAATTTTCCTCATCGAATTTGTGGTCCCGAAACCACTGTTCCGACTAGGCCCTATTTTGGGATGTTACAAATACAATTATTACAAATGTATTAATTTATACCACACATTTGTCCCCTTTTGGCTTATTCACTAATTTAGTCCCTTCAGTTTTCTTTTGTCTATAATTAAACTTTTACACTATATTCAATCTAGTCCTATACTAAATTAACCTTAATTCAAGCTAATTTACCTAGCCAAAATCTAATTAATCATTCAACTATTATTCGTAAATATTTCTAATAAATATTTAAGAACCCAATTTTCTAAAATAGTAAGCCAAAAACTTGATTTTCGATACCCATAAGTTTCGGGTCATTACACTTATTTTTTAATTCAATTGGTTATTTTTAAATTTTTTTTATAGATATACTAAGATGGGATTTGCGAGTAATGTAAAGCCGCGTTTTATTCAACCAACGATAGTAGCAGTTAACGAATCTCTTCTAAATCAATCTAGAGCTTTTTCGAAATCTAATTGGTTAGTTTAGTATTCAGCTAAGATAATGGCAAATCTTGATTTCTTCATTGGAGATGAAGCACTCATGCGATCACGATCAAACAATAACTATAACATTACCCATCCCATGAAGCATGGCAAAGTGGACAATTGGGATGCTATGGAATGATATTGGAAACAATGTATTTTTAAGTATTTATGGTGTGATCCTAAGGATCATTATTTTTTGCTGACTGAAAGTCCACTTACTTTGCTCTTGAGAATTGAGAATATATGGGTGAAATCATGTTTGAGACGTTTAATGTTCTAGGGCTTTATATTGTTATGAATTGTGTCCTTGCTTTAGTTATTGGGTACATTACATCTAAGGTTTGTGATTGGTTTCCTGTAGTGTTGTAACGACCTCATAGTCAGAGGTGTCAAAAAGTGAGGTTCGGGACTTTATTCTCGTGAAACAAACCCATAAATATTTTTATTAAACATTTACGAGGTTAGTTAGTAGTGAATTATATTTTGGATTAGTAAATTTTGTGAAATTAGGAGTTACTAAGGTACAGGGACTAAATCGCGTAAGGGTTAAAAGCTGAATTATAGATAGAAATAAACTAAAGGGGCTAATGTAGCAATTGTAACATTAATTAAATTGGTTGGGAGGTGGTTGGCCATGGTTTAAAGATATATATGCATGTGTATATTATATATATGTTAACTTTAATATATACATAAATAATAATCATATTATAATAGAAACACAATAAAAGAAAATAGAAAGATAGTGGAAAGAAAGAGTGAAGGCATGCAAATTTTGTTTTAAAAAAAAAAGAAAGAAAAGAAGAAGGGAGACGCACGACACTAAGAAATTTAGGGTTCAAGCTCAAATTGGTTAGTGCAATTTAGTCTTTATCTAGTAATTTTTACGTTTTTGAAATCTCGGTACCTAAGGCTACCCGACCCATGTTGTAATTTTTAGTATTGTTCAAGATTTTAGATGTTGAAATTGTTGAATAGTTTATGTATTAGGGATTAAATAGATAGATTTTTAAGTTAGAAATAGAAAAGGACTAAATTGTGAAATAAATTATTTATTTTGAGCAATAAGGATTAAATTGTGAAAAATTCAAAATTAAGGGGTCGAATTGAAAAGAGGAAGCTAAATTTAGCCTAAAGTGAAAGTAGTATAAAAATTTGAGTATAAATGTAGAGGTTAAAATTAGTCTCGATTTAGGGACTAAATTGAAGAATAAGTAAAATATAGTGTGAAAATTGAAATTTAATGTGAAATTGAAATGTGTAAAATTAGTGTGATTTAATTGTTTTATTTCCATAGCTAACGTCATACTAGAATCCTCGTGTAAAAAGAGAAAGGATAAAATCGACATCGAATAGCTCTTAATTCACGATTTGTGTTTCTATGATCTGAATTAAATAGTAGATTATTGCATATTTAATTGTTTGCATATGGTGAACATTAAGGTGATTACTTGGTACTTGAGATTAAATTGAATTCAAAGTGGATTGGATATAGATTGATTTTGTATATTATGAAATAAGTTGATTAAATGATTATTGAATTGATTATGTGTGATGATGTGAATATATGTGAAATCGAGACATTAATTGTATTGAAAAGTGAAATGAAACCCTATTAACTATTCGGGTTGAGTCAGATATAGATGGCATGCCATAGGATAGGAAAAGTTCAGAGATTTCTTCGACCTCGAGTCGATGAGGCACTGGGTGCCAATTTGCTTCGGTTTAACTGATAATACACTAGGTGGCAATTTATATAGCGCTGGGCGCAATTATTACTTCGAATTTATCCTATAAGGCACTGGGTGCCAAACTGGTGTGTTGGTTGGATCCGTGTATCTGTCCGATTCCTAGTTGTGTTAATAGGGAAAATAAACAATAAAATTGATGTGTTCAATATTAAAATGATATGGTTGAGAAATGGAAATGAGATGAGAAAATCTTTAAATGGCAATGATGGGAAATGAAATATGAAATAATATATTGTTGTGAATATGGATTGAATTATGAGAAATGAGATATGAAATGATGAAATGAGATGTGGAATTTGAAAAGAATTCAAGTATTGAACAAATAGATGAATCTTGTTATTGCATGAGTTGTAATATGCAAATGATATATGAAATGCCATTAATATATGTTTGAACATTTGAAAATCTTAGTAGATGTGAATAATGAATGTGCAAAAATTATACTATTAGCTGAAACACATGAACATAGCTTACTTGTTGCATTTTACATTTTAAATACTTATATCAAGTTTTACTCGGCGTGCAGTTTTGTAACCTATGGATAAATAGTGATAAGAGTGTAGACAGTGGAAGACCAAGTTTAGCATTGCATAGCATGATTAGTTATTCGATTGTTTAAGATTCTAGTATGAAAGTATTAGATTGTTCTGACCTGCTCCTGTATATTATAATGTTAATGGTTAGTTTACATGTTGGTTATGATTGATTAGTTGTTTGATTTGTTAGTAATGCTGTGACCTTAATCCGATGACGGAGAAGGGTTAGGGGTGTTACAAATGTTCTATTTTCTAGTATTATATATCTTCATGTTAGTTGTTTACTACTATGTTGGATGAATCAATTAGGGTCCTTGATTGTACATGTTTTTTAGTATCTTTTACATTTATAAACTACACCTTTTAAGGTTGAATCATGAGTGTGAATGTTGGATCTAGGATGGTTAGGTATTTATCAGACTACTAGCAATTGATTTAAATCTATTTAGTGATTGAGAAAGAATTGTCATATAGATTATATCACTGTTCCTTAAGAAAGGTTGAACTTTTTGCTTAATCTATTGCGTTAAATTATCCATTAAAAATAAAATTGTATGCTTAGAACTATAATTATTATGTTTTATAAGTAACTGTGCAAATTTGAGAAAAATTTATGACTACGATAGTATCTGATACATCTGCAATCGCAATAAACATGTAGTGATCGTAGTAGCTATTAATAACTGGTGCCTACCTTATATTTTTTCAATACATCTAATTTGTTTATTTGTTTTTTGTCTTTAATTATTAGAGAGAACTATGATGGAGGCATATAGCTGTTGCTAATCTTGTAGGGGTAAGTTACGGGTTATGTTAAATATTTCATGCTTGTAGGGTTTAAAGAACCACTCTAGCTTCTATTTAGCTTTAGACCATGTTGGGTGTTGTCTTTCTTGCTAACCATCATCATCCTTATATATTGATCATTTTCATTTAGTTTGACCTACAATTTTTTGTAGTACAGCGGTGGTAGTGGATATTGGAAATGGAGCTACGCATATTTTACCTGTTGTAGATAGTTATGTTATTGGGAGTAGCATTAAGTCAATACCAATAGCAGGAAAAGATGTAACTGATGCGGGTATTTTTGTTTTTTTCCCCATTACTTGTGATCTGAAACCATTGACTGCTATTTATTCAATTTCAAGTACTTAAGGTTATTATCATGTCTTGATAAGAAAAAAATACACTTCTTGGCATTAATCAACCTTCTTCATAGTTGGATTTATTGTTCTCAAGTTTTGTACCTAAGCATGTCTATGCCTTGCGCCTTAGCGCTAGGAAACAAAAGCACATTGACCCTTTTAGACAAGGCATATTTGATCAGGCACACTTCTGGTGCTCGTAACTGCGTTATTTTTTGTAAGGCGATAAGCATAAAAATGCTTGCCTGATTGAATTTGGAGTTTTCTACCTTTGTTTACTAGTAAGGAAGTGGATGATATCAAACTCTCTACTTCTCAATATTTGAGTATTCAACGTACCTGAGAGCAGAAGGGAATCATGCATATTCCATAATGAATGTTAAATTTGAATTTTTTTTCTAATAAAACAACATTTTATGCCATAAACTTGACCTCATATTCTATCAGTTACATTGCAAGTGGTTGTAATTTGAAGGTTTAAAGATCATAATAAACCATGCAAATGCACTACTCTAACCATGTGTTTGTTGTGTGTCAACTATAATGAATATAACATGAGAAGCAATAGATTCAAATAATATTGTATTATTTTAAAATGTAGTAAATAAAATATTTTAAATAATTTAATATAAAAATAATTATATTAAAATGTTATTAAATTATATATTATTTTTATTAAATTATATTTAATAATAATCCTATTAAATTTTAATAACAATAATCATCTACTTAAAAAATTCTACCAAGGGTATTTTGGTCATTTTAGTTTTGGTATTACAAATCTATTTCATTCAACCAAACACAAGAATAGTATTACAGCTCTATTTAATTCTATTGAACCAAACAATTGAATTTCTGATTACAGTTCTATTACATTACAACTTTATTCCATTACAGCTCTATTCCATTATAGCTCTATTCCATTCCAGTGAGCCAAATGTGTCATAAGTTGCTTAAGGACTTTTGAGAGGGTAGTTTGAAAATCCACTCAAAAATTTGTTTAAATTCGAAATATTCTTAAGTTCAAATTTTTTCAAAACTTCAATTCTTTTTCATTCAAGTAATGAGAAGGGTAATACATGTTTACAACTGATTAAGGCATGTTTTCTTCCTTCAAGATCACCAGTTATCTTATCTTCCCTCTCTCCCCTCTCCACAATTTCGATGTGTTCAGCAAGTGTAGCGATGGTATTGTCATCAACAAGTGCAAAGTTTAACTTAATAGGGCCCTTATCAAGGTAAAAATCTTTTGAGTTCCTCCACCTAGATGCAAACTCATCCCAGGCAACTCCCGAAGGGAAGGGAACATTAAAACCTAGTTAATTCGTATCTACCTCGTAGAGGGCGTCGAAGTCAACTTTGCAAGCATTAAAAGGGCCAACCACAACTTGAGTATGCAGAAGTATGTTTGACTTGAGCTCAAGAGTGAGACTGCTCAGAATTTCAAGAGTCTTCTTATTGAATTGTTTTAAGGCTACTGCTTGTTTCTGCTTTAAGCTAGCTATCGCAACCTCATGTTCTACAATGATTTGGCTTACAGTTGCCTTGTGCTCTTTAGCAGTTCTCTTCAACTCAGCATCTAAGGCCTCGTTCCTCTCTCTTTCAGCCATGACCTCCTTAGATAATTTATCATTTCTTTGTGCAGCTCTCAATTTCCTAGTGAGCTCTCCATTTTGTTTGTAGAGAACTTCATTTTCCTCTATCATCTTAAGGTATTGCTCATAAGTGCTCTCTAGTGATCCTTCAAGCTCCTTCTGATTAGCCTCTACCCCATTAACACTTTCATCAAGGTCCAAACTGATCATGGTGGCCTTAGCCAGGAGAGCTTGTAGAAAGGAACTGAGTTTCGACAAAGCACATTTCTGCGAACCATTAGATGACTCAGCGGCACACATTTGCCTTTTTGTAATTTCTGGCACAGAAGCTTTTCACTTCTTAATCATACTCTACAATTCCCTCGTGCTCAGACACCTGCGACTTGGGAGTAGCTGGCCATCATCTTCAATAAGAGGTAGAGGAGGAGGAGAAATACAAAGAGGAGCAGGAGAAGGGGAACTACCATGAGCAACAATTGAAGAGCTTTCGTAAGCCACAGACTTTGAGCTCATCGAGAGAGAAGTAAGAGTAGTGACCATCATAACAAAGGGCCCAACATGATCTGCCCTCCTTTTATGACAAGACTCTAGGCTTCCATTATTTGCCTCCTCTTCACTGTTGATAACAACATTAACAATTTCCACATTGGTCTTGCGCATATCCACTTAAAGAACCTCGCAAGTCTATAGCTTTGTTAATTTCTTAAGATACACTAGTAGTTTCCTCAAATTCGCTTCTAGAACTGCGAGTTGTGCCTGCACCACCAATAATTCTAGTATCAGCAGGAGTAATTATCAAATTAATATTGGTATTATTTTCCTCCCGTGCTAAGACCACCAAAATCTAAGGGCGAGATTTCATTTTACAATAACTATAAAAGAAGTTCTTGGGTTCCTCTTTGAATCCTATCAGGATTAGACCCAAGTCATTGTTGGCATCTTTGGCTACGTGGCGCTATGTCTGTTTTTTAGGGTCCGCACCTAATGCCTCAACAACTTCCCTACTGTTACATTGCCTATACCTATTGGGGTTAATGCCTTCCAAACAATATCAAAATATGTTCCTCACCACGGTTATAATATCTTTAATAACTAGGGAAATTCCAACATGAAGCCTTTCAAACAGGGCTTAACCACTATTTGTCCTAACAGTTTTCCTGAATGAACACATGTCCCTTCTTAGCGCGAACCACTCCGTGGGAAAATTAAATTCGTCGGTAAGCCTGCATCTTACCCTAATATATTTTCCCCAATTCAGCCAAAGATTAGGGCATCGATTCGCAATTATAGTCTCGCCTTTATCGTGAAGAAAACAATAAGAAAAGCCTGACAAATTCTCTTAGTTTTGGGCTTTTAACAGATACAGGCTTTGGAAAACTACGAGTTGTGGTGCTTCGTTACTTTGCCAGCAATTGATAAAATAAGCCACCACGATCCACCTAGAGAGCCCGAAAAGTTGACCAAGAGCGATCTAGTACTCTTGAAGGAGATGGCAGAAGAACGAATGCAAAGGCAAATGGGACCCCACTTTTAGAGTATGGAGGGGAGCAAGAAGTTTCCATCACTAGTATTGCTAAGCCTGTGTGGCCCCTCAGGAATGGAGAATTAATAAGCAATATTAGGGATTTGAATCCTCCGTGTGCCCAGCACTCGACTCATTTCTTCTTCTTTTGTAGCGCAGACAAAGAAGTTGGCTTCTACAAAGACCTTCGAAGCAAACTCTCGTGTGGGCAACGGGGAATTATTCGACCACCAACCTCCTCATTCTCGACTTATTTCCAATTTAGGAAGAAAAGAAAAAGGACAGAGGAAAGCTAAAACCTAAGACGAGGAAGTTACCAAGATTTACCTTGAAGAAAACCTCAATAGAGTTCGCTTATAAAAAATGTTTAAAATGTAAGTTTAGGGTTTCTAAAAACCCCTTTTAAAGAAGTTTCTCTTCGTTACATTTTGACGGTTCAAATAACTAAAGGGCACAACGGTTAGATACAAACAGGTACGATCCACCTGTACACGTGGCAAAGTTAATATCATGTTCTAGTGGTCATTACGTATTCTACAAGTTGTATAAATACGAAGTGATGGCTCAAAGGAGCGCCACTTTATAACCCTCCTTAGACCCAATAGGTGGGACTAGATTGTTATATAGATTGACAATTTATTAAAAAAAATCTTTGGATTGTGATGATATCGTGGAATGATATAATCCCATCAATGAAGATTAATTCACATGGAGAAACATATCCTAAGAATCAGATTAGATTGATTATACCAAATCCATTGGATCAAGGAAGTTTGATTGGACTAAAACTTGAAGCCTTATTTGCCAACAGTCCATTTTTACTTTGGATATCATTATTATACTGTATTTAACTATTTTAGTTGTTGTTTAGAAATGATTATGATTGATCTTTAATATGTTAACAAGTTTAAAAAATCTTTATATATTTGAAAGACTTATATAGATGGATGTACTAATTTTTTTAGAGCCCTTTATTTGTTTAGTAAGGAACGTTGTTTTGTAAAAGAGCATTTTGACAATAAAATCTTTTTGTGAATGGTTTTACTAGCTAAATTTCAAATGGAGAATTTAGTGATGAGAGGTCTAGTTTTATAAGTACAAAAGTGAGGATTATTCACTAGAATGTATTTGAACTAGGATTATTGATTGTATTGAGTTCAAATATAGTTGATTAATATCACTGAGCTAAGCTTCACGGACTTAGGGAAATTGAACCGCGTAATCAATTTTGTTGTCTCCTATTTTATTGTGGTTGTTGCAGTTTGATTATAAGTGGTCACTTTCATTGTCACTTCTACTTATACTCTTTTTCTTGTAAATTCACTACTAGATCAGGTCAACATGTATCATTAAGATTACTAGAATGTTTTTCTTCTATATATGTATTTTTCAACGTATGAATTATCACAATCTCACCTACAAATGAAGTTATGAATACATGTTAGTATGATCCAACTTTGCTTTTTAAACTATGTTGAGGTTGTGTTGTTAATATGAGAAATCATTTTTAAGAATAACAAATGTCCTCTCAACTACATTAGGAAAATTTGAAAGTCTGAAATTAAAAATTACGTGATCTATCTTTTACTTGAATCTAACCCTTTTTTCTCAAATGATATTGTACCTTACAACACAATTGAACAAAACTTTTTGTATATGCATAAACTTTGTTGATTAACATATGCAATTTTTAACCTATATTTTTCTCCCTCAAACAACATTTTTTAACTCTAGAATTTAAGGCGAAAACCAACTTTATAACCCTTCAATTATAATAGGTTTTATAAACCTAATTTGAGCTGAGTTATGCTTAGCAAACCAAGTTTATAATTTTTTAATATTTCAAGTCCTATTGTTACACACAAATTAAGTAAAAAAATAATATAATTTTATAAAAAAATTATAAAATCCTTAATAGCTTTTATAATACATTCAAATACGTGTTAATACAAGATTAATATAGAATTTATAATATAGCCATCAGAAACCTAATTTTTATTAAGTTAAAATTATGTGTAATATTTGAATTTTATGTATTCAATAACAAATCCTTTTTATCCAATAATAAATATATAATTGTCCTAAAATTAAAATATTTTATTTCTGAATAAATTTTATTTTTAAAATTAAATCATATTATGCATTTGGAAAGTGTTGGTTAATTGATAATTATTTGTAATTAATTGTATAATTATTCTCAATTCTTAATTTTAAGTGAAACCCATTAATTTTAATAATTATTTCATCCTAAAAAATCAAATGGAAATAAAAATATTAAAATTTAAGATAAAACTCATATAATATTAAAAATATTTTATTTCATCAATCATTTCTCACTCCTGCATACATGATTGCAGTCCAATCATTAATTTTCTTCATTTTGGTAACAAACGCATATTTGACATTCTCAGTGGTTGTTTAGCAACATTCCAATCTTCTGTCAAAGGAATCTCTACCAAAGCATAAACTGAACTTGGGCCTTTTTGGACTTTTTCTCCACTGTATCATGAGAAAAATGAATATCAATTTAATCTCTTCTCCTGTTTATGGCGATAATAATGTCTTTACCTTGTGTCTTATGTGAATCTTTCGTGGTACTATCATTGCCGAATGCCACGGTTAATAAGGAATCTCTCGATTACTGCATTCGAGATGATTCCTCCAATTTCAACTTGTAGTCCGTATCATATTTATTTAGAATTATATATTTTAATCTATATTTTATTCATGGAAATGTGTTAAGAGCTGAGCCTTTAAAGGGAATATATAATAGAACTTGTTTTTACTTGGTGAGAATCTTTCCAGGTTTAAATCCAAGCATCAAACCTAAGATTGTCCTCATTGCAAAGCATCATATTTAGAGTTTGTCTCGTTAACAACTCACTTCATCAATTTATCCACTCCAATGCACCTCTGAACCATACAACAAAAACTTTTGTTGTTCCTCAAAGCTGAAAATGTTGAATCTATCAGTGGAAGGACTCACTTTGGTAGTACAGAACCATTATGGTATTCTCATCGTTGCAGTGCTTTCAATAACAATAACATCTCTTCTATTGAAAGCGTGGGGAAGCACTGTCGACATAACCGATGAAGACGGCATTCCTGGCCGATTGGGATTACCTTTCTTCGGCGAAACCTTCTCCTTCTTTTCGGCTTCTTACAGCACAAAAGGATGCTATGATTTTGTTAAACAGCGGAGAAAACAGTTTGTGATCTCTATCTTCTTCATCTTCAACTTATTTTCTACTTCGTACTGTTATCTGTCATTTCTAGCCCATTGATTTTACTATTGAAACAGGACATGATTTAAGCAACCTGTTGTCCTATTTTATCTATATAATCTGATTTTACTAGTTGACTATAGGATTAGCCCTATGCATACAGAGTTTATCACCAGGTTCTTATGAAAACAGGTATAGATTGACTAATCTGATGAAAACAGGTATGGGAAGTGGTTCAAAACAAGAATACTCGGAAAGACTCACGTGTTCGTTCCGAGTGTTGAGGGGGCAAAAACGATTCTAGCCAATGATTTTGTTCATTTCAACAAGTCATATGTGAAGTCAATGGCAGATGCAACTGGCGCAATGAGTGTGTTCTCCGTACCGCACAAGATCCACACAAGAATCAGACGTCTTCTCTCCGATCCTTTTTCCATGAGTTCTTTGTCCAAGTTTGCTGTAAAATTTGACAAGATGGTATGTGAAAGGTTGGATAAACTAGAAAAAAGTGGGAAAAGCTTTAGAGTCATTGACTTCAGCTTGAAGGTAATAAAATCATTCATGATGTCATAGAAACTAGTGTTCATCAAATTGGGATGAATACAGTTAAGTAATTAATCTCTCAATTGCAGATAACTTTTGATGCAATAGTGAGCATGCTGATGAGTGTCACAGAGAATCCCTTGCTAGAACAGATTGAAAAAGACTGCACCGATGTTTCGAATTCTATGTTATCCATTCCCCTCATGATTCCTGGCACCAGATACTACAAAGGCATGAAGGTACGATGAATGGCACCAATGCGAGGCTGCTGTTCAATCTCTAATTGTTAAGTTATTGATGCTATAACATAAAGAATTTATACAGGGACGTGGAAAGCTGAATGAAACCTTTGGAAATATGATTGCCAGAAGACGTATCGGAGAGGAATATTTTGATGATTTTCTGCAGACCGTGGTCGATAGAGATTCGTATCCAGAAGATGAAAAGCTTGATGATCAAGAGATCATAGATAACCTAATAACACTGATACTTGCGGGGCAAACCACCACTGCATCTGCTATGATGTGGTGTGTCAAGTTCCTATCTGAAAATAAAGATGTACTCGACAGGCTTAGGGTGAGGCTTTTCATCCACTGTGTTAACATGTTAAGAATTTATAAACAAAAGTCCACTTAGATGATTTCTTTTCCCCATCCGCAGGAAGAGCAATTGTCAATAGTTAGAAATAAGGCTGAAGGAGCCTCACTCACCCTTGAAGATCTTACTGAAAAGTCATATGGCTTCAAGGTTAGAACATAAACAACAACTCTTTCTTTACTCCATATCTTGATAGCCATGATAATTTACTTAATAATGCATTATCCAGGTTGTAAAAGAAACACTGCGAATGGCAAATGTCTTGATTTGGCTTCCTCGCGTTGCGATGGACGACTGCATAATTGATGGCAAGTCTCCATTGTTCAAAACAACCACCTCCATTCTTGAATTTAAGTCCGTTAATGCTAATTTTCACCATTGCTTGCAGGGTTTGAGGTAAAGAAAGGGTGGCTTGTAAATGTTGATGCAACCTGTATACACTACGACCCTAATGTGTACAAGGACCCTACACGGTTTAACCCTTCAAGATTCGACGTATAACCTCTACCAACCACATGGATTTTCTTCTCCTCTTTGCTATTTAAGAGTTCCAACTATCTATCAGTCATGGGATCCTAACATTTTATCAATATTTTCATGATGCTCCAGGATTTCCAGAAGCCCTACAGTTTCCTCCCTTTTGGAGCAGGGCCTAGAACATGCCTAGGCATAAATATGGCAAAAGTGGCAATGTTGGTGTTTGTACATAGACTGACTAGTGGATACAAGTAAGATATTTCCCATCATTCTATATATACATGTAGACATATATTATGACATCTTTAAGATTAAACTTTGCAACTATTGTGTAGATGGACACTTGATGATCCAGATAGCTCCCTAGAGAGGAAGGAACATATCCCTCGACTCAGAAGTGGTTGTCCGATAACCCTCAAGGCATTAAACAAGGGAAAGTAAGCTGGGATTATCTCCGGGAGAATTCGTTCTCCATCGTCAAGGTTTTCAAAGCAAAAGCAAGGATCAGAGTTAAATGAAACTATGTATGAATAAAATCTCCTGCTTTAGGCGGTATCAAGAAATAGAGGCCATCTTAGCCGCATTATCTATGATGCATGAAAATAGGTTTCTCTTTAGATCCAATTAGGTACCGTACCAAAATATCATTGGTAAAATGAAAGTAGTAAGTACTGTCCTGGTGAGGAATGATGTGTGCTTTTGTATGTTGTATGAAAGAGTTAGCTTGCAAATAAATAAACACAAGTGTGATGTTTTCTAGCTCATTACTCAGACTCGGGCAATTCCATCAGGATTCCACTTAAGATTCTAATCCCATGAATTGAATACTGGATCAAAATTTTTTAAACTACTTGGATCAGTTCAACAATTTTGATCAACATCAAAGGGGCATACTATTATTATTTTTTTATTTGAAACAAATTTGTTTTGTCAGATCAACGGATTTGTACCAATCCGGAGCAATTCAGCTCAAGAAAATATTTTATTATTCAACTTTTAAGTCTTTGGCTTTAAAATAGTGGTTAAAAAAGGGTAAAGTATAAAAATATTACCTATAAATTACATTTTGATGATCGAAAATTAATTTGTTACAAAATTATCACTAATATTATTAATTTGTAACAATTTTTTCTGTCACTGAGTTGTTATTTATGTAGCTGAAAGTTAACGTAACACATTAAAACATTGTTTAAAAAGAAAATTTTAGATTAAATTGCACATTACTCTCTATAATTTTTTATTCTATTTGAGCTATTTTGATTATTTTTCTTTAATCTTTCTTTTTTTTCCCTTTTGTAGACACCAAATTTCATCCAAGTCCAAATCAACATTTTGTGATAAACCCAATTTAATTCAAATTGAGATACTTGGAGTTATATGTTAAAAAAATTGGAAATCGTAAATTAATTGGACTAAGCCAAATTTGATTTGGCCAATTTTTCTCCCTTTTTAAGTACATTTTGGGTTTTCGGCTTATCTAGTGTTTTTTTATTCATTAGTATATGTATAAGATATTTTACAACATGTTTTTTTTTTTAAAAAATGAAAAAATTCCATTAAAAGTCTCAAATTTTAGCTTAATTAGAAAAAAAGGCCAATTTTAAAAGTTAATTAGCAAATTTGGCCCCTTTTTTTCCAAATTTAGAGAAATAAGTTGATTTTGGAGAGAGAGAAACTGGCATTTTCGTCCCACGGTAAGTCGGTGCTTTTTGCAACGGCAAAAAAAAAATTCAAAGATTTTATTTTCAAACGGCTAGAAATTTTTTTCGATATTATTAAATAAAATTTATCTTATTGCGAGTGGAATTCATAAAGGGTGTTCACTCGAAGACGTAAAAATGGTAGGCAATACCATGCCCATGACTAAAGTAGTATGCAACCACCAATTTTATTTTTTTGTTCATTGGCCAACACATCTCTCGGTACAATGTCGCCAACACAGTTGATTCCCAATTTAGTCGCCCTACTTTTAAGTTGACTAGTTGTAGGAGTCACCTTAAACATATCAAATTTATCTAGCATTAGAAGACTCCTGATTAACCTCGTTATGAATGCTCACGCATATTGTTGTCTTTCAAAAGCACTAGTAGAGTTGTCGATATAGGAGAAGTTGTTTGACACTTTGTCTAATAGTTGGTCATAAATTGCACTCCAATCGCCAATGCACACTACCCCTATAATGACTGTCTTAATGATACATCCTCGAGTGTAATTGTACACTCGTCGAAAAGATGGAATGTGTGTCTCAGGTCTCCATATTTCCACTGAAGTGTTGATAAGTGCATGCTCCAATTTAGTTCCCTCGAGCATACGCAACACATGCAAGAATCTCGCCTCTTGCAAGTGTTATTCAATAACATGTGGTGCCCTCGCATTTAAATTATGTATATACGTCTCGATAATTCAATCTTCGGTCTAATCATATAAACATAAAAAATTATAAAATTGATAATTTTAACAACTTAATAATTATATTAATTAAAATAAATTTTAATAATATTTTATTACCATTTGTAATTGGTCAAGTCTACGTGTAACTAACAAGGTTTTGGAAATCTTAGGGGTGTTGTAACCTTCCTTACACATAGTCGACCGTTGAACCTAATTTTTCTCTGGATTTCAATGCGAACCTTAAAACTTTCATTTTTAAAGGGAATTTAAATTTCTTAATAAAATGTGATTTTATGGGTAACTGCTTATGTTACGGGCCGCGGATGAAATCTTGTGACCATTGCACATAGAACGCCTCATAGAGGTCAACTTATTAAATAGGGGCTCATTTGACCTATTTGAACTGGCCCGATTCGTGGAACCCGTAGAGAAGCCTATCTACTTGAAGCCTTGGTGGTCTAATGAAACACTCCAGTAAAACTAGAGTTACTTGGGTAAATAGTGTAAATCTTAAAAGGATAAGATTGTATAGAGTTTAAATCTCATAGGACTCTTAATTCTAGATGGGAACTAATCTTAACAATTGATGTAAATCAATCTATACTATTGAATTTGGGGGAGCTCATGTGACACCCCTTACATGTATTCAATGCCGGAACAGAGCTCGAGGCATTACCGGACTTTCATCACAAACAATCATATAAATCGAGTCATAAATTTGTGTCCAAATTAAAACCATTCATATTCAACCATAAAGTCCCTAATACGAGACTACGAGGCCCAAAATATGCTTTAAAAGTGGTTTGGGACTAAACTGATAACTCGAGGAATTTTATAAAACTTAGAAAATTTTTGCCATGCACAAAGGTCATAAGCCCGTGTCCCTAACCTATGTAACTCTCTGTTTTGTAATGCATGAAAAATTTGATGTCACGCGGCCAAGTCAAATGCCTGTGTGCTAGGTCGTGTGGTTAATTTAATTTTCGTAAAATAGGTGCAGACTTCACAAGGTCGGGACACACACCCTGCCGAGGCTGTGTCCCTCACACGGCTGAGACACACACCCATGTCTCTACCCGTGTGCTCAATTCTGAGCATTCTGTTTCTCAAAATTTAGGTGTAGGGGACACACGGCCAAAACACATGCCCATGGGACAAACCGTGTGTCACACACGGCCTAGACACACGTCTGTGTGTCTACCCGTGTGGACAAAATAAAGGCTGTTTACCAAGCCATTTGCCACCTTCATTTACACCTACACGTACACCAATTCAATGGGACAATTCAAGGCATACTTAGGCAACCAAATCATCCACAATAATTGCTAAAACATGTTAATGTGATACCATCATCTATAATATACATGACATTTCATTATGCCAAATCAAACATACCAATTTCGCATTCAAAGGCATCCACACACACACACACTTTCATTATGTATAATTCTACTTAGATTTTTCTAACATACCAATGAGCCAATACTTAACCATTCATCAATAACCCATTAAGCCACACTCAACCATTAGCCAAGCATTAATAAACCACATCACCAACAAGGCATTGGCACATGCATGCATATATATAATATATAAGCTTACAACCAATTCAACCAAAATAAGCTAAGTTACATGGCCAAAGACCACATCAAACCTTTGACAATTACAAGCCAATACATTTGGCCAAATTCATAACGACACGTATAACAAAATGACTAAGTCCCTATACATGCCATATACTCAAAATGCTAAATTGTATCAATAACCAAAATGATAGTTTTGATAGTGTGAGGCGAATCTCCGACGATCCCCAATCCGAGCTAGCTTGGCGAAACTATAAAACATTAAAAATAAATGGAGTAAGCTATATGTTAAAATTAAGTGACCCAAATTCTTATTTAAATAAAATACGATAGAAAATAAAATAAAAATAAAATTCATATAGAACTAGACTTCTTTTATTTTATTTTAGAATAAGGTTTTTAAACCTTATTAAACTCCATCTATTTTATATTGATTAGGATAAGGTGTTTCAATCCTACTAGAATATGGCTTTACAAGCCTATAAATAGACATAGTTTATTCCTCTTGTATTGATTCAAATTTTTCGACATAGTGAATTTTCTTCTCCTCTGCCCGTGGTTTTTTCCTGAAAGGGTTTCCACGTAAAATTTGTGTGTTCTTTATTTTATTTATTTTATTTTATTTTATTTTCACAAATTGGTATCAGAGCTTTCGGGTTATTCATCTCGATCACGATAATGACGTCTTTGAAGTATGAAATTTAGCTGTTGGATCGCAACACCAGATTTGCGTTGTGGCAAATTAAGATGCAAGCAGTTCTTACACAAATGGATCTGGAGGATGCCCTGCTAGGGATAGATAAGATGCCTTCAACATTAACAGATGAAGAGAAGAAGCGTAAGGATCGAAAGGCGTTAACACAATTACATCTGCATTTGTCCAACGAAATTTTGCAGGATGTGATGAAAGAGAAGACTGCCGCTGCATTATGGAAGAGGCTAGAACAAATATGTATGTCGAAAACTCTAACAAGCAAGTTGCATATGAAGCAGCGTCTTTATGCTTATCGTTTGGAGGAAGGTGCGTCTGTACATGAAAACTTAACAGTGTTTAAAGAAATTCTCTCAAACTTGGAGGCCATGGAGGTTCAGTATGATAAGGAAGATCTAGGGTTGATTCTACTTTGTTCGTTGCCCCCGTCTTATTCAACCTTTAGAGACACGATTTTATATAGTTGCGAGTCTCTCACAGTTGATGAGGTTTATGATTCTTTAACCTCGTATGATAAGGTGAAGCATCTTATGGTTAAACTCGACTCTCAGGGAGAGGGTCTCATTGTTCGTGGGAGACAAGATCGAAATGCTGATGATGATCGTGGTAGGACACAGGAATGGAATCCTCGTGGTAAATTTAAAGGTAGATCGAAGTCTTCAAACAGAGGTAAAACTTGTAACTTCTGCAAGAAGAAAGGGCACATTAAATCTGAGTGCTATAAGCTACAAAATAAGATTAAAAGGGAGGTTACGAATCAAAAGGGAAAACAACCAGAAAATTCCGGTGAAGCTGATGTTGTAGAATATTACAGCGATGGTGAACTTCTAGTTGCTTCTATCAATGATTCTAAAGTAAGCGAGGAATGGATACTTAATTCAGGCTGCACCTTCCACATGAGTCCCAATCGGGACTGGTTTACAACTTACGAAACAGTATCTCAAGGTGTTGTTTTGATGAGAAATAATGCTTCGTGTAAAATCACAAGTGTTGGAACAGTTAAAGTTAAGATGTTTAATGGAGTTGTCAGAACACTTAGTGAGGTACGACATGTTCCAGAATTGAAGAGAATTTTAATTTCATTGAGTACTCTTGATTCAAAAGGGTACAGATATACAGCTGAAAGTGGGATTTTAAAGATTTCCAAAAGTTCCCTTGTTGTGATGAAAGGGCAAAGAAAAACTTCCAAGTTATATGTTTTGCAGGGATCTACTATTACTGGTGATGCAGCTATCACTTCCTCTTCTTTGTCAGATGATGATATTACTAAACTTTGGCATATGGGCCTAAGGCATATGAGTGAGAATGGCATGGTAGAATTGAGTAAAAGAGGACTTCTTGATGGGCAAGGAATTTGCAAACTAAATTTCTGTAAGCACTGTGTTTTTGGGAAGCAAAAGAGAATTCGATTCACTAGAGGAATCCATAACACGAAGGGAATATTGGAGTATATTCATTCTGATCTGTGGGGGCCATCCAAAGTGCCTTCGAGAGGTGGAGCTAATTATATGCTAACCTTTATTGATGATTTTTCCAGAAAAGTTTGGGCGTTCTTCCTAAAGTAGAAAAGCGATGTGTTTTCCACATTTAAGTGTTAGAAAATTATGATTGAAAAACAGACAGGAAAACAGATAAAATACCTTCACACAAACAATGGCTTAGAGTTCTATTCTGATGAGTTTAATAGATTGTGCAAGTCAGAAGGGATCATGAGACACTTGATAGTTCGTCATACTCCACAAAGAAAAGCAGCGTTGCGAGCGAATGAACGAGCGATCATGGAGAAGGTTCGATGTATGTTGTCAAATGCCAACTTATCGAAGTCATTTTGGCGACGACCTCTCAGTATGTTTTTAATCAACCGATCTCCATCCGTTGCCATTGAGAAAAGACTCCACAAGAGGTATGGTCTAGTAATCCTGCTAATTATTCTGATTTAAAGATTTTTGGGTGTCCTGCGTATGCTCATGTTGATAATGGAAAATTAGGACCGAGATCCATTAAATGCGTTTTTCTTGGTTATAAAGCTGGTGTAAAAGGGTATAAGTTATGGTGTCCTGAAAATAGAAAAGTTGTGATTAGCAGAGATGTTGTTTTTGATAAAACTACTATGCTACCTAACTTATCTCTTAAAGAATCTTCCAATAAAGAAAATCAAAAGCAGGTGGAGCATCAGATTAATACAGAGTCAACTCCTCAAGCCAGAACAAAAGTTGAGAATAGAGTTGTTTCTTCACCACAATACTCTATCGCCAAAAACAGAACTAGAAGAGAAATTAAACCTCCAAAGAAGTATGCCGAGGTGATCTAGTTGCTTATGCTTTAAATGTGGCTGAAGATATAGATGCGAATCAAGAGCCATCTAATTATTACGAGGCGATTAATGTGAAGACTCGAGAAAAGTGGATGTTTGCTATGCAAGAAGAGATGGAATCACTCCACAAAAACAGAACATGGGACCTTGTGAAACTTCCTAAAGGTAAAAAGGTTATTTATTGTAAATGGGTGTTTAAAAAGAAAGAAGGGACTCTAGGAGTTAAAGAACCCAGATATAAAGCAAGGCTTGTTGCAAAGGGTTACAGTCAAATTCCAGGAGTGGACTTCACAGATGTGTTCTCTCCAGTTGTTAAGCATAGTTCGATTCGAGCTTTGCTTGGTATTATGGCCATGCATGATTTGGAGCTTGAGCAGTTAGATGTAAAACGCATTTCGCATGGAGAACTTGAGGAAGATATTTACATGCAACAACCAGAGGGTTTTATAGTCTCAGAAAAAGAGGACTATGTTTGCTTGCTGAAAAAGTCCCTTTACGGTTTGAAACAGTCACCAAGACAGTGGTACAAGAGGTTTGATTCCTTTATGACTTTTCATGATTTCAAAAGAAGTAGTTTTGACAGTTGTGTTTACTTTAAGAAAAACAGTGATGGTTCTTTTGTGTATCTACTTCTTTATGTTGATGACATGTTGATAGCAACAAAAGATAAAGGAGAGATAAGAAATGTCAAAACCCAACTAAGTAAAGAATTTGAGATGAAAGATTTATGACCAGCAAAGAAGATACTTGGAATGGAGATTCTCAGAGATAGAAAAACAAGTAAATTGTACCTAAGTCAGAAGGGGTACATTGAGAAAGTTCTTTTCAAGTTCAATATGCAGAGTGCTAAGCCTGTTAGTACTCCTTTAGTAGCCCATTTTAGACTTTCATCAGTTTTGTCTCCACAATCAGATGATGAGATTGAGTACATGTCACATGTTCCATACTCTAGTGCAGTGGGATCTTTTATATATGTTATGGTTTGTTCACATCCAGATTTATCATATGCAGTCAATGCAGTTAGCAGATACATGGCGAATCTTGGTAAAGAACACTGGAAAGCAGTTCAGTGGATTCGAAGATACTTACGAGGTACTACTGATGTTTGCTTACAGTTTGGAAGAACTAAAAATAGAGTCATAGGGTATGTTGATGCTGATTTATTGGAGACCTTGATAAAGAAGATCTCTCATGTGTTATGTCTTTACAATCGAGGTTGTGCAATCAGTTGGAAAGCCACTTTGCAGTCTAGAGTCGCTTTGTCTACCACTGAAGCTGAGTACATGACGATTACTGAGGCTTGTAAAGAAGCTATTTGGTTGAAGGGACTCTTTAATGGACTCAATGAAGACCTTCAAATCAAGACGAGATTTTGTGACGATCAGTGTCATCTTTCTTACAAAAGATCAAATGTTTCATGAGAGAACAAGACACATTGATGTTCGGTATCATTTTGTTCGTGATATTATTGCTCGTGGTGATATTGTTGTGAGCAAAATTAGTACTCATGAAAATCCTGCAGACATGATGACTAAGTCACTTCCTATAACCAAGTTTGAGCATTGCTTAGACTTGGTTGGTGTTCAATGTTGAAGTTAAACCCTTAAGGGGTTTTATGGAAGAGGTGGAGAACTTGTTTATTGAAAGTTCGTGATGAAGAACTTGTTCATTGAGAATTTGTGTCAAGGTGGAGATTGTTAGAATTAAGTGACCCAAATTCTTATTTAAATAAAATACGATGGAAAATAAAATAAAAATAAAATCCATATAGAACTAGACTTCTTTTATTTTATTTTAGAATAAGGTTTTTTAAACCTTATTAAACTCCATCTATTTTATATTGATTAGGATAAGGTGTTTCAATCCTACTAGAATATGGCTTTACAAGCCTATAAATAGACATAGTCTATTCCTCTTGTATTGATTCAAATTTTTTGACATAGTGAATTTTCTTCTCCTCTGCCAGTGGTTTTTTCCCGAAAGGGTTTCCACGTAAAATTTGTGTGTTCTTTATTTTATTTATTTTATTTTATTTTATTTTTCACACTATATAGCTTAGTAAGCTAGTATGTAAGAAATAAGTAAAACTTACCATACATTCAACATTCAAATAATTTAATATGACACAATGTAATTTACCATAATATCATAATCATAATTTATACCATCACAAACTTACCTCGGATTCGTCATTTCACGAATTTAATAAACATAAGCTTTATGTACATACCTGTACCATCACGAAATGAACTTACATGTATTCTCATCTTTGACATACCTGTGAACCACTCAGAATAAAAAAGTCGGATACTCGAGAATTTTGCACACTAAGTGCCACATATGTAGCCAATGCTACCTAAGTCTCATAACTTATAATTGCTAGCTCTCGAGCTAATGACGGACCTGCTCACACAATCTATCATTCCAGACGTATCTACACGGTGCTGCTCACACAAGCTGTCAAGTAACCGCAACATATGCCGGTACACTCAGCCACCGGTAGGATGTACAGGACCAGCACCCGGATCACATAGTCACGTAACACATGGTAGCCTTAGTGACATGTCTCTTGTAGCCTAATCTATTCCTAAGGTTCAAACGAGATTTCTTATTTGTCGAATCATCGTCAAACTCGCTCGTAGAATTAAACTCGTCCACATAATTGGTCATACAGTTCATGCAATCTTAAAGCATTTAAATACAATTATTTTAAAGCTTATTTAACATGCGAACTTACCTCAGTTACAAAAATAACTATTAGTTCGATTTAGTTCACAACCTTGTTCTTTCCCCGGTGTAAACTCGAACTTCATTTTTCATGATATATAATATCAAATTTAACTTATTTAATCATCATATTATTCAATTCAACCCAAAAATACACTATGGCAAAAATTACATTTTTCCCCTAAACTTTTGACATTTTACATTTTAGTCCCTAGTCTTGTAAAATGATTTTCATTCTATTTCTTCATTACCCAAGCCTAGTCGAACCTTTTTCATGCTCATATCAAACCACATTTTTCATTTATTCACATTTTACGACACATTTTACACCCTTTTACAAATAGGTCCCTTTTTGACATTTTCATCAAAAATTACTTTGTAAATGTTGTTTACCTAACATCAAACACACATTTTCTACCATTAGACATCAAAATACATGCTTATTCAACATGGGTAAAATTTTATACTTTGATCTTCTTTCAAATTAGTCCTTAGAATAGCTAGATTAGGTTAAGACAACTTTAAAAACATAAGAATCATGAAAAACAGGGCAAGAACGGAGAACAGACTTACAATAAAGCTTGAAAATGGCCAAAACCCTAGATATGGACTCCCTTGAAATTCCGATATAGAAGGATAAAGATAAATAAAAATTTTGACTTTTTTTTAGCTTATTAAATCATTTAATTACTAGTTTACCAAAATGCCCTTAATGCAAAACTTTGCAATTTTGTCTAACCATGTCCATTTTTGTCCATTATGAAGTATAATGGTCTAATTACCATTTAAGGACCTCCAATTTAGAATTTAATAACAATTAGAAATCTTTAACTTATAGAATTCAAGTTTTGCACATATTGCAATTTAGTCCTTCTACACAAATTGAGTACTCAATTGATAAAATTTCTTAATGAAATTTTCACACAATCATTCAATCATGCTGTAGACCTTAAAGAAATAATAAAATAAATATTTCTACTTCATATTTGTGGTCTCAAAACCACTGTTCCAATTTGACCCAAGAACAGACTGTTACAGCTCAATTATAAATTGAGGCCTCTCCTTTCATTTCTAATCACTTCACTCATAGTTTGAATATCTTTGAGAGCTTTTACTCAAACAATTGGCATGCTTTTTTCCTTTGTATTTTCTATTCTTCATTGTTTTTTTTTATTTGAGCTGCTTTTGCTACAATTCGGTGCCTTAGAAGAATTTTGCGAGAATTCTCAATTTGTGAGATTTAGGCTTACTTGGGCGCATTTGAAGTGAATAAATTGCTTAAGGTCACATGGATTTCGAAATGAAAGGCCTAGCCCCATGACAGTTGGTGTCAGAGTAAAGGTTACGAAGGCACCGTTGAGATGTCGAAAGGAGCAAACGAGCAGAATGTTCTGATAGAGACCCGTGGGAGGTCTAGGAAATAAAACAGATCAAAGGATATATTGTCGGCTTTGAAAAGTTGTGTGGTTCATCTTGAGGAATCCATAGGGGAAGTGAAGGAAACACTCGAGGTAGTGAAGACACGAACTGATGGGTTAGACCCGATGAGAGAGCCTTTCAAAGAATATGTGGTAAAGGGCCTTAATTCCAATATGGGCGTAGTGGAAACACTCCTCAATACTACTATAGGTAAGCCAACAGAAAGGAATGATGCTCTTGAATCTATGATGACAACTATAAACGAAGAAAATGAAGCCATAGTGACAGCTTTGAACGCAAAAATTGATGAGCTTAAATGAGAACTTGCGGTATGTAGAATTGTTGTGGGTAAAAGGGTGTTGAGTAAAACACTGTGCCGAGAGATTGATGTCCCCAAATTAGAGAAATTTAAGGGGGCAAGGTTCGTGAGGGAAGTGGACGACTTCGTGTGGGAGATGGAGCAATTCTTTCATGTCATGGGGACCAAGGATGATGATGCTAAGCTAAATATTGTTGCTTGATATTTCACTGATTTTTCTCTTCTTTGGTGGAGCCGTAGGTCCATAGATTAAAAATATGGTTAGACTATGATTGGGATTTGGGAGAAGTTCTAGAATGAGTTTAAGGAACAATTTTACCCTCAATATGCCGAGAAGGAGGTTTAGGCTAAGTTGCATCGATTTTCACAATGAGGCACAATTTGAGAGTATGTGAAAGAGTTCAGTGAACTAGTGCTCCAAATCACGGATCTGAGTAAGAAAGAGACATTCTTATTTTTTATGGATGGTTTGAATCCATGGTTTAAGAAGGAATTGGAATGTCAAAGGGTTCAAAAACTATCAAAAGCCATAATCGTGGCATATTATTCAATCGAGCTTGTTTCGAAGAAAGATAAGTTCAAGTCTTTTAAGTCTAAAGGGAGGGGCAGTGATGGGGAAGATGAAGATAGACAAGTTGAGTTTAGCAATAGTAATGGTGGCCATAGTGGTAATGGGAAACCACAAAATGGGAAGAGAAAACCCGAAAAGTCGTGAGAAAAGAAGAATAGGTCATTAAAATGCTTCATTTGTGAAGGTTTGTATGTGGTGAGCAACTGTCCGACATGGTCTGTGTTTTCTTCCATTAGAGAGGATGATTAGCCAAAAAAAGGCTCAAATGAGGCTTGGTTCGATTGTGTATGGATTCGAAGCCAAGTGTGGCAATGAGAATGAGAATAAGCCAGTAAAGTACTTTTGGTGCTGTGGTCCATATAGGATGCGATATTGTCCAGAGTGACTAAGTTGTCCATAGTCACTAAAGAAGTTAAAGTGGAGCTTGTTGAGGATAAGATATTGTAATTTAAATTAATGATGCTTAAATTTCCTAAGAGACGAGGGATCACAAGCATAAAGGGTTGATGTATGTGGACATCAATATTGCAAGTCAAAGAAATAGTGTTTTTATTAATACGAGGGCATCAAATCTGTTCATATTGGAAAAAGTTATGGGTGAGCTTGGTCTTTTAGTGAGAGAGTCAACTACAAGATCAAGACTGTTAATTCCAAAGTGGTCCCGATTAATGCTTTTTTGGTTCTTTTTGTTGAATGTATAGGTATTCTGGATACTCGACATGTAACACCCCTAACTCGTATCCGTCGCTAGAGTAGGGTTAAGAGGCACTACCAGAAAATCGAAACATTTTGAATTCATTTCACAATCTAAAATTTATACATCATCATATCATAACCAAACATCCATATAAAGCCCCATTCCTAGGTCGTCGAAACCCTAAACATGCTTTAGAAAGAAGTCAGGACTAAACCGAGCACATACAATTTTTCCAAAACTTAAACATTTTTCTAAGTTATAAAGGTCACATACCAGTATGAATAGGCCGTGTGCCTCACAAGGCATTAGACACGTCCGTGTGTCTAGGCTGTGGCAAAATAGGGCATACATACTGACTTCACTACACGACCTTAAGACACACCCGTGTGTCTTGGCCATGGTCAAAACTGACTTAGTCACATGGCCGACCACACACCCGTGTGACTAGCCCGTTTACCCTTTGAAATGGCCACACACGCCCATGTGCCAAGGATGTGTGCCTCACACGGCCACCAGACACACCCGTGTGTCTAGGCCATGCTCGAGACAGACTTGTATAACTAAGTTACAGCAGACACACGGTCGAGACACATGCTTGTGTGCTCAACCGTGTGGGGTGAAATTAGGCTTGTTTTAAGCCACATTTCCCACCTATCTCAAGTACACCAAATCCATAACATTTTTGCATCATTTGCATACATTTATGGTCAACCAAATCAACCAATTCATACATATTCCATGCCATTGAAATACCATCTAATTTACTACTCAAATCTACAACCAAAGTATACCAAATCAATATACCAAAATCATTGCAAATTATATAAGTTTCAAATGTATAAAATCACCATCTTATCACTTATTTCATACCACAAAATTTATCACTTCAACATTTCACAATTAAACCATCATATAAGCAATATATACATCATATAACTTACTTAGCAAACACACCATTTAGGCCAACTTAATAGGATAAACATATCAACATCTACAAGCCAAAACTCATGGCTAATATTCACAACACAAAACATATCAAAATGACACTAGCTTATACATGCCATATACCATATATACAACTCTCAAAATGGTACCACAATAAATGTCTGATAGTATGATTGATGTCGCTGACGATCCCTAGATTCGAGCTGCTTTAAACACTATAAAACAGAGAACATTTCACACAGTAAGCTTTAAAGCTTAGTAAGATTGTACCATAAATAATCCACAGTTTATATAATACGAAACATCAACTAATAAACACTTAATAGTTTACAATTCATCCATCAATTCTATTCCATCTCATTTAATATGTTCATATGAATTCATCAAACTTCATACACATAGTATCATCTACCACATAGGTATCGAACATACCTGAACTCTCCCATATTTATTCATTCCATTTTCACCTCTCGTTCAAATACATTAATTCATTCAAAAGTCTTTCTATGCTTTAAGAATTCACACACTCAACACATTAATGATTAGCCGAAGCTATAAAGATCTTGCACACTTAGTGCCATCTCAACTAACCGGAGTTATCTCGGTATTGC
Source organism: Gossypium arboreum (assembly GCF_025698485.1). NCBI lineage: Eukaryota > Viridiplantae > Streptophyta > Magnoliopsida > Malvales > Malvaceae > Gossypium > Gossypium arboreum. The sequence continues at coordinate 14,931,192 of NC_069081.1, forward strand.
ACACTTAGTGCCTCATATAGTCAAAGCTATTCTAACTCGCACACTTAATGCTATTTATAGCCGAAGCTGTTTGAATAGCACAATTAGTGCCTAACATAGTCGATTTTTCATCATGTTCAAAACAAGCTTAAATATATACAATTTATATATTATCAAAACATTAAAACATAAATTGTAATATCATTTATCACGTATGAACTTACCTCGTACTCAGAATTGACGATTCGGATCGTTTATTCTATAAACTTCGATTTTCCTCGATATAAATTCGAATTCCTCTTTTCTCGATCTATATGTTTTAAAAATTAACCTTTTTATTCAACAAATCATTCAATTGAATCCATATACACATATTTAGGGCATTTTACAAATTAGCCCTCATATTTTCACATTTTAGTCCATAATAAACAAATTCATCAAAAATCACAATACAAAACATGTTTATCTATCACTAAGCTTTCATATTTCACCATTTTACATCATAAAACTCATGAATTCATTAATGGCATCTCATCAAATTATCAACAATTTCATAAATTTAAGCACGGGCTAGCTAGAGCACTTAACAATGATCACAAAAACGTAGAAATCATCAAAAACCGAGCTCAAAACATACTTTAATTGAGGTAAATGAGTGCCCAAATATCAAACCCTATTTTTAGCTTCTTCTTTGCTTCATTCGGCCATTAATGGATGATAGTGAAACCATTTTTTTATTTTACTTAATATAACATTAATCATCAATTACCAATTTAACCTTTAATAAACCATATAAAATCACATAATATAATGCCATTAATGTCCACTAACATTATCAATGGTCTAATTAATTACAACTTAAGGACCTCCCATTTACAAAACCATAACACTTAAACACTTTTAACATATAGCTAGTCACTTTTACATTTTACGCGATTAAGTCCTTTTTCACAAATCGGACATGCAAACAATAAAATTAAATCATGAAATTTTCATAGATATCAATTCACATAATATAAACATAGAAAATAATATTTAAATATTTTTTGACTCAGATTTGTGGTCCCGAAACCACTATTCTGATTAAGGTCTAAACTGGGCCTTTACAACTCCCCCCCTTAAGGATTTTCGTCCCCGAAAATCTTACCAGTGAATAGTTTTGGATATTGTTGTCTCATAGAATCTTCGGCCTCTCACGGAGCCTCTTCAACACCATGACAATGCCACATTACTTTTACTAATGGAATTTTCTTGTTTCGCAGTTCTTTAACGACGTGAGCTAAGATACAGATCGGTTTTTCTTCATAAGACATATCAGGCTGAATTTCAACCTCAGTCAGGGAAATAACATGCGAAGGATCTGATCTGTATCTTCGTAGCATTGATACGTGAAATACGTTTCGAATCTTTTCTAGCTCAGGTGGCAATAGCAATCTATACGCAACTGGCCCAACAGCTCAATAATTTCATACAGTCCGATGAATCTCGGACTCAATTTGCCTTTACGATCGAATTAAAGTATTTTCTTCTACGGAGATACTTTCAAAAACACTTTGTCTCTGATTTGAAACTGAATATCTTTTCTTTTTAAATCGGTATATGATTTCTGACGATCCGCAGCTACTTTTAAACTATCTCGTATTACTTTCACTTTTTTTTTCTGCTTCTCTGATCAAATCAACCCCGTGAATATTATTCTCACTAAGCTCTGTCCAATACAACGGTGTTTGACATTTGAGACCGTACAAAGCTTCGTAAGGAGCCATTTTGATACTCGATTGAAAGCTATTATTATATGAAAATTTAATCAGTGGCAAATATCGTTCCCACGTATCTTCAAATTCAAGAACGCAACATCTCAACATATCCTCAAGTATCTGAATTATCTACTCGGATTGACCATCCGTTTGCGAGTGAAATGTAGTGCTAAAGTGTAATTTCGTACCTAATACATCTTGCAGTTTCTTCCAAAATCGTGATGTAAACCTTGAATCTCTATCCGAAACAACAAAAATAGGTACTCCGTGCAATCTCACAATCTAAGAAATGTACAACTTAGTAAGCTTATCAAGTGAATAATCTATACGAATCGAGATGAAATGAGTCAATTTAGTCAATCTATCAACAACAACCTAGATTGCATCTTTCTTACTCGGTGACAAAGGTAATCCCGATACAAAATCCATCGTGATTTTGTCCTATTTCCACTCTGGAATCATAATCGGTTGAAGCAATCTAGACTGAACTTGATGTTCAGCTTTAACTTGTTGACAAATCAAACATTTTGAAACATAGTCCGAAATATCTTGTTTCATACCATGCCACCAATAAAGCTGTTTCAGATCATTATACATTTTAGTACTACCCAGATCAATAGATAGACGACTATTATGAGCTTTTTTCAAAATCATCTGAATCAACTCTAGAGTTCTCCAAACATAAATCAGACCTCGATTATCAACTCGGAATTCTGAATTAGTATCCAAATCACATTGAACCCGTATTGCTATCATTCATTATCAATCTTCTGAGCCTCATAAATCTGCTGAATAAATAACGATCTCACTTTCAACTCAGCTAAAATTGAACCATCATCAGACATACACAACTAAGCATTCATAACACGCAATGAAAACAATGATTTCTAACTCAAAGCATCAGCAACGACATTTGCTTTTCCCAGATGATAATTGATAACAAGCTTATAGTCTTTTAGTAGTTCTAATCATCTTCTCTGTTACAGGTTCAAATCTTTCTGAGTCATCAGATATTTCAAGCTTTTGTGATCGAAATAAACACGATATTTCTCACCAAACAGATAATGGCGCCAAATTTCCAACGGGAACACAATAGCTGCTAATTCCAGATCATGTGTTGGATAGTTCTTTTCATGCGGCTTTAATTGTCTTGAGGCATAAGCTATGACTTTTCCTTCCCGCATCAAAAAATAGCCTAAACCATTCAAAGATGTATCAGTACATACCACAAATTCTTTACCCGATTTTGGCTGAACTAACACCAGAGCTTCAGTTAATAAAGCTTTCAATTGATCAAAACTTTTCTGACACTTTTCAGACCATTCAAATTTCATATCTTTCTAAAGCAATTTCGTCCTAGATCTATCAATATAATAACTTTAGTATCATAGAGAGTAAAAGTAGCAGTAATAACATCTAGAGATGACGCTTCTTCTCGTGCTTAAATAGCGTAGGCTCGTGCAGGTGCTCTAGCATCAGATCTTGCTGTAGTGTCTCGCGTCACACCTCTACCACCACTCACATTTCCCGTGTTTCTCAGTGGTCTACCTCTAACTGCAGTGTTACTCGACGTCATGTTCTGAGCATTATCTTTTTCAGCTAACTCTGGGCAATCTTTTATAACCACAACTGTAACAAGCTCTGTTATTACTTTTTCCCCAGCAATATCCAAAATGCCGTCTTCCACATTGTTTACACTCATGCTTTACATCCTTTGCGTTGCCAACACTTGATACTAAGGTAGTTTGAGCTTTAGGGTAGGTATATTGCTTTCCACGATCTCTATTCTGATATCCCGCTGAAGCTATCGATCGATCAATAAAATCTCTAGATTTTTTTGACAAAGAATGATAGGATTTATTCATTGATCTCTTCCTCGAATCTCTAGCCTCTAAATCAGCTTTTCTCTTTTCTTTGCTGAGATCTTCGGCTTTACAGGCCCTCTTAACCAGTACTACAAATTCGTTCAGTTCAAGTATCCCGACTAACAGTTTTATGTCTTCGTTCAATCCATCAACAAATCTTTTACATATGATCTCTTCAGTAGACACGTATTCTCGAGCATACTTGCTCAAACATATAAATTTTTTTTTGTATTCTGTTACAGTCATCCGACCCTATTTCAACTCTAAAAACTCTTTATTTTTCTGATCAAGAATCTCTAACTTATGTACTTCTTCCGGAACTCGGCCTGAAAGAATTCTCAGGTAACTCGTTCTTTAGGAACCACCGATGTTAACGTTTTTCAACAGTGATATGCATTATCCCTAAGCAAAGATACTATGCATTTGCTACATTCATCTGGAGCACAGGAGAACTCATCGAATACTCGGATAGTATTCTCAAGCCAGAACTCAGCCTTCTCGGCATCATCAACTATAGCTCAAAACTCTTCAGCCTCATGTTTACGAATCTTATCAATAGGTGGCTTACTCAATTGAATTGGGTCTATTACTTGTGGCACAACCAGGACTTGTTGAAGAACAGGTCAGGGTGGAGGTTGTTGAACAACCGAATTCGTTCGTTCGAATTCCGTGAACCACTCAGTCATCATTTGGAAGAAGGTTTGCGTAACCTCTCTTCCCTGACTACTAGATATCAGTTTAGATTCGGTCGACGCTGCCTCTTGAACGGGAACGAGCATATTGCTTTCAACATCATCAACTATCACTCGTTCGGGATCCATTAGCTATATGAAAAACACATTTTAACTGTCAGGAATTATCACACTATCGCAGTTCATATATATGACATGTATAGCTAGACTTACATACACTACGTTAGTCCTAGAATCGACTAAATTGTAGCTTTGATACCAATCAAATGTAACATCTCTAACCCGTATCCGTCGCTGGAGTAGCATTAAGAGACACTACCAGTCAATCAGAACATTTCGAATTCTTTTTACAATCTAAAAGTCATACGTCATCATATCATAATCAAACATCCATATAAAGTCCCATTCTTAGGTCATCGAGACCCTAAACATGCTTTAGAAAGGAGTCGAGACTAAACCGAGCATATACAAATTTTTCCAAAACTTAAACAGTTTTCTAAGTTATAAAGGTCACACGCTCGTGTGAACAGGCCATGTGCCTCACACAATATTAGACACGCCCGTGTGTTTAGGCTGTGGCAAAATACATACTGACTTCACCATACAGCCTTAATTCACGCCCGTGTGCCTTGGCCGTGGTTGAAACTAACTTAGGTTACACGGCCGACCACACACCCGTGTGACTAGCCCGTTTACCCTTTGAAATGGCCACACACGCCCATGTGCCAAGGCTGTGTGCCTCACACGGCCACCAGACACACTCGTGTGTCTAGGCCGTGCTCGAGACTGACTTGTATATCTAAGTTATAGTAGACACATTGTCGAGACACACACCTGTGTGCTTAACCGTGTGGGGATGAAATTAGGCTTGGTTTAAGCCACATTTCCTACATATCTCAAGCACAACAAATCCGCAACATTTTTGCATCATTTGTATACATTTATGGAAACCAAATCAACCAATTCATACATATTCCATACCATTCAAATACTATCCAATTTACTACTCAAATCCACAACCAAAGTATACCAAATCAATATACCAAAATCATTACAACTTATATAAGTTCCAAATGTATAAAATCACCATCTTCTCACTTATTTCATACCACAAAATTTATCACTTCAACATTTCACAATTAAACCATCATATAAGTAATATATACATCATATAACTTACTTGGCAAACACACCATTTAGACCAACTTAAGAGGCCATACATATCAACATCTACAAGCCAAAACTCATGGCTAATATTCACAACACAAAACATATCAAAATGACACTAGCTTATACATGCTATATACCATATATACAACTCTCAAAATGGTACCACAATAGATGTCCGATAGTGTGATTGATGTCACTAACGATCCCCAGATCTGAGCTAGATTTATAACACTGTAAAACAGAGAACATTTCACACAATAAGCTTTAAAACTTAGTAAGTTTATACTATAAATAATCCACAGTTTATATAATACGAAACATAAACTAATAAATACTTAATAGTTCACAATTCATCCATCAATTCTATTCCATCTCATTTAATATGTTCATACGAATTCATCAAACTTCATACACATAGTATCATCTATAATATAGGTATCGAACATACCTGAACTTTCCCGTATTTATTCATTCCATTCCCACCTCTCGTTCAAATACATTAATTCATTTAGAATTTTTTCTATGTTTTAAGAATTCGCACACTCATCGCATTAATGATTAGCCGAAGCTATAAAGATCTTGCACACTTAGTGTCATCTCAACTAACTAAAGTTATCTCGGTATCGCACACTTAGTGCCTCATATAACCAAAGCTATTCCAACTCACACACTTAGTGCTATTTATAGCCGAAGCTGTTTGAATCGCACACTTAGTGCCTAACATAGTCGATTTTTCATCATGTTCAAACCAAGCTCAAATATATACAATTTATATATTATCAAAATATTAAAACATAAGTTGTAATATCAATTATCACGTACGAACTTACCTTGTACTCATAATTGATGATTCGAATCATTTACTCAATAATCTTTGATTTTCTCGATCAAAATCTGAATTCCTCTTTTCTTGATCTATATGTATTCAAAATTAACCCTTTTTATAATAGCCCGATTTAGGGCCTAGTCAGAATAGTTATCTCGGGACCACAAATTTGGAGCTGAATAAATTATTTTATAAATTTTTAGATGTTATAGCATGTTTTTAGGAGTGCATGAAAACTTTGGTGATTTAATTGTGACGTTTGTGAGCCCAATTGTGAAAAAGGACTAAATCGCATAAAATGCAAAAGTCCTATTTTGATAGCTAAAAGTGCCAAATAACTAGAGAATCTAAATTTGGGGTCTCTAAAGGGAAATTAGGCCCTTTTAAGAGGCATGGCCAGCCATAGGAGACAAGGGTGGTCAAATTTTCAAAATTTGGTAGGTTAGGTGGCTTATTTTGACTAAAATAGAAATAAAATAAGAGAAAGATGATATCAGCTTCTCATATTCTTCTCTACCATCGAATTTTTAGCAAAATAAGTGTTTTGGAGCTTAAAAATTTTAGCAACTTTAAGCCTTCACAAGTAAGTGATTTTCCAACCCTTTGTTGAATATTTTTGTACTTTTGAGACCCTTGAAGCATAAGCTTTCAAATGAGGGTACTATTTTGCAAAATGATTAAGAGTTTAGAGTTTTTACATGAAAGGATTTGTAATTTTTACTGAGTTTTTTTCGAATAAAATGAGTCTTGGGTGTCTTATAACCAACTTTTGTAAAAGGTGTTAGCATGAAAACACCTAAAAAGACTATTTTGCATAAGTTGTAAAATAGATGATAAGTGTGTGAAATAGTGGGAAACTGGAGTTTCTATAAGATTAGAAAGGGTTCAGCTAGGCTTAATATGTGAAGAAATTCGATAAAAATTTATTTTCGAGCTTAGGGGTAAAATGGTCATTTTGCAAAAGTCTAAGGGCAAATTGGTCATTTTTCCCAATTATGTATTGTAGAGTGCCTAGATTGATAAAGTGACTAAATAAGTGCATTTTTTTATTATAGATCAAGAAATACCGAATTCGAATCTAGACCAGGGAAAAGCCAAGCAAATCGACTAAATCGACTAGTCGCCATATGTTGTAATCTAAGGTAAGTTGTATGTAAATAATACAACTACATTGATAATGCATGTGATTGAATTGTATTGAAATTATTATAGCATGAATTACATGATTGTGAAAATGAGATAGTATGATGGTGATAGAGATAGTAGAATTCTCGATGGAACCTTAGGAAATAAATCAGATATTCATGCCAAAACGTTTGGGTCACTTGTGTGAGCTAGTGTAAGACATGTCTGGGACATGCATCGGTCATATTATGAGAGCCAACGTAAGACCATGTTTGGCATATGGAATCGACATTCAGACGAGTGCTAGTGTATGACATGTTTGGGACATGGCATTGGCATTGAGACGAGTGCTAATGTAAGACATGTTTGGGACATGCTTCGGCCTCGAGATGTAAGCCAGTGTAAGACATGTCTGGGACATGCATCGGCTACGAGAGGTGTCAGTGTAAGACCATATCTGAGGCATGACATCGACATAGATATGCTGAGCTTGTGTAAGACCATGTCGGGGACATGGCATCGGCACTTGACCCCATGTTTTAGGCTAAATAAGTATCCGATAATGCTCCAAATGGTTCAACGGTGCAAGTATGATTTAAAGTTGACCAGGAAAGTATAACTGTGTTGTGACTGGAATAGGTACCTATATGGTATGTATGAAATATGAGCTCCATGTATGCTATATGAGGTGTATTGAATACTGATGAGTAAGTTTTGCTTATGCCACTTGTGTGATATGATACTTGTTGATGAATGGTAAAGTTATGTTGTATATTTATTTATGTGCAACTTACTAAGATTTATACTTACTCCCTCTCTTTTTCCATTTTCTTATAGTATTGCCTATTTAGCTCAAGGATCAATGAAAGTCAGAGATATCGATCACATTATCAATCAAAGCTTTCGGTATAGTTTGATTTATATTTTTGAATATGGCATGTATAAGGCTTAGACTTTACCTTGTTTGTGTCATTGAGAATTGGCCAAATGTGTTGGCTTGGGTTGAAAACCCTTCATTTGTATTAAGCCTTGAATGATGGCTATTATTTATTTTGATTTATATGCAAAGATGTTATTTCTATGGATGAGTAAAATGCAATTGGAATGTTATTTATTGTGGCTGATTTAGTTGTATGAGATAGCCTTATACTGGTTTTGGTTGCTATTGAGCAGGTTGTGTAAATAAGGGTGACTAAAAGGCTTGGTAAATAGCCTTAAATTGTCTACACGGGTAGACACACGGACGTGTGTCTAGGCCGTGTGTGATGCACGGTCTGCTCCATAGGCGCGTGGTCCGGCCGTGTGTCCCTTGCACGTAAAAATTTCAAGTGAATATGCATGATAGTAAACATACAGGCAGAGACACGGTTGTGTGTATCAGCCATGTGAGGGACACGGTCTAGCACAAGGGCGTGTGCCTTGGCCGTGTGTCATTTTGGGGGGTGCTGACGTCAAAAACAAAATGTCCATGTTTTTGCACACGGGCTAGGACACGGGCGTGTCATGGCCATGTGAAGGACACGGGCCAGGCACACGGAGGTCTGCCAGGCCGTGTGAAAACCCCTGTAGGTGTGGATTTAGAATTAATTCCACACAGGCGTGTTGCCCTTCCACACGGGCGTGTGCCCCATTTCAAAGTTAAATTTTATATAGCTGGTTTAAGAACTCGGGTTGATCTTGAATAGTTTTCAATGGTCAATTTGGGGCTCGTAGGCCCATAATAAGAATTTTAATATATAAATTAAAAGAGTTCTAAAATTGGCCCAAGTTTTGGAGACTTGGGGAACGTTTGTGCGTATGAGATCGAGTTAAGTAATGCCTCGTATTCCGCTCTGACGTGGGTTACGGGTATGGGGTGTTACACTTTTATTCAACAAATCATTCAATTCAATCCATATACACATATTTAGGGCATTTTACAAATTAGCCCTCACATTTTCACATTTTCACATTTTAGTCCATAATAAACAAATTCATCAAAAACCACAATACAAAACATGTTTATCTATCACTAAGCTTTCATATTTCACCATTTTACATCACAAAATTCATGAATTCATCAATGGCATCTCATCAAATTATCAACAATTTCATAAATTTAAGCATGGGATAGCTAGAGCACTTAACAACGATCACAAAAACGTAGAAATCATAAAAAACCGAGCTCAAAAATACCTTAATTGAGCTAAATGAGTGCCGAAATATCAAAACTTATTTTTAGCTTCTTCTTTGCTTCATTCAGCCATTAATGGATGATAATGAAACCATTTTTTTCTTTTGTTTTTACTTAATACAACATTAATCATCAATTACCAATTTAACCTTTAATAAACCATCTAAAAATCACATAATATAAGGTCATTAATGTCCAATAGCATTATCAATGGTCTAATTACAACTTAAGGACCTCCCATTTATAAAACCATAACACTTAAACACTTTTAACATATAGCTAGCCACTTTTACATTTTATGCGATTAAGTCCTTTTTCACAAATCAGACATGCAAACAATAAAATTAAATCACGAAATTTTCATAGATATCAATTCATATAATATAAAAATGAAAAATAATATTTAAATATTTCTTTGACTTGAAATTGTGGTCCTGAAACCACTATTTCGATTAGGGTCTAAACTAGGCTGTTACACGACAACCACAATACGTTGTATTGGTGAGTCAAGGCATGAAGGGCAAAATGAAAGTATTGTCGGCAATCTAGCTCGCTAAAGATATTCTTATGGAGGAATATTAACTTGATAGACATGAGTGCTATGCAAACCCATTTGGAAATGCTAGAGGGGCAGAGAATCGATATGAAGCATATTGAGTCATTAGAAAGGTTACCACCTGAGAGAGAGGTGAGTTGTGCATTAGACTTTAGGGGTAAAGTAGTGACGCAAACTGGACAGATGAGACCATTAAATGCTACGAGTGAGGTACATTCACTTTGGTAGTGTTTTTCATTTTGACATATGTAACACCCTTAACCTGTATCCGTTGCTAGAATAGGGTTATAGAGTATTACCGGAGTATTCATTTCAAAACAATTAAAAAATTTTAAACATTTTAATGCATATCATTAATCATAGCCAAACCAATCAATAGCATGCATATTGTCCTTTATACGGGCCCTAGAGGCCCTAAAAACACATCAGAAACAAGTCGGGACTAAATAAAAAACATATAGAATTTTTTAGAAAAAGCTTAAAATTTTCAAACTGCAGGGGTCACACGGGCGTGTGGCCAGGCCGTGTGACTCACACGGTTGAGACACATGCCTGTGTCTCTCAGGCCGTGTGGACATTTGAAGTAGAGACACACAATCATGTCCCAGCTTGTGCCCATGCCCATGTAACTCTCTAACTTAGGTCACACAGCCAAGCCATATGCTCGTGTGCTAGACCGTGTACCCTTCGTAATGGCCTCACACGCCCGTGTGTCAGGCCGTGTGATTGGCCTTATAACAGCCTGACTTGCAACCCTAAGAAAGCTACAGGGGACACACAATCGTGTCACCTGGCCGTGTGTCACACACGGTTGAGACACACATTCGTGTCTCTGGCCGTGTGAACAAAAAATAGGTCATTTCCAAGTCATTTTTCTCACCCAAATAAGCACACACCTACAAGCAATTTTCCACATGTAAACAAGCATTCAAAATGCATCAAATTATGCATCTACAAGCTAAACCAATAAGGTAAATATTCATACGACCAATATGCCTAAAAGGCACCTTAATCACAACAATTAAACATGTACAACCATATGCAAGATTTGGCCAAAAGTTCAACTAATTTATAACTAAGTTTATGTTAAAGCATACCATTTTATTTACCTATCAAATTCACACCAAAAAGTACCAAATATGCCATTTAACATCTAGCACCAATAGCTATATATGTCATCTATATCAAATATACCAAAACACCGCATTCAAACATATCACAAGACCATTTGTAACATACATTTTTAACTACCATTCCATCTTCAATCATTCAAGCATTATAAGCCAAGATATCAACCATTTTAAAGCCAAATATATACATGCCAAAATTAATACCATTTCACGATCCAAAATGTCATAAACACAAGCCAAAAACAAATGGCTAAATCATCAAACAAACACACCTATACATGTCATTATAACCAAAACTTAGAAACACCAAAATCTACTGATTTAGCCGATGGATAATGTGATATAACTCTAACAAGCTTCCAACCCGAACGAGCTTCTAATTCACTATAAAACCCAAAAAATAACATAGAGCAAGCATAAATGCTTAGTAAGTTCATTTAATGTAAAACACAACTTACTATTTCATCACATATTAAGTAAGTTAAACATGGCATAATCCAACCACACTTGGCCAAAGCCTAAGCATTTACGCCAAACATGTTAGCCATATAAGCATATAACATAAACAATTTAATCATAGATGATCACAAGATTTAATCATGTAATATATACAAATACAATTTATCTCAACTTTCATTACTCCATGTATCACCAATTCAATGAAATTTACATATGTTCATGTCTTAGTTCATATCGAACTCTTACCATTCGTTTTCAAATCATGCCGTTGAACCATTTAGAATACCGTTGGATACCCGAGATAACTCACACATAGTGAGCTAACTCATATAACTGTAATCCGTCAATTCCTGTACATATATGCTTACACGAGCTGTGAATCAGAATGCTCATGGGCCTACTCACATGACCTATGGATCAGAACGTAGCTACAGATGCTGCTCACACAAGCTGTGGAACATGCCAAACCGCAGCCACCGGTAGGACATTCAAGACCAGCACTCGAATCATGTAAACCCTAATGACATGTCATTTGTATCCTATGAATTCCTAAGGTTCAAACAGGGCTCAATAGTCGATGTAACATCATTGGATATGCAATCGGTATATATATATAGCAGTCCACAATACATGTATAATTCAATTAAAAGCACATAAATATAATATAATTACATGAACTTCCCTCGACAATTAAACGTAGATACGGAGGTGACTATTCCGAACTTTATCTTTACCCCGATCTAAAGCCGTAAAAGGTTTTTCTTAATCTAAATAAATAAATTCAGCTCAATTCAATACTTATTTTATTCAATTTAACCCAAATTCACATTTTAGAAAAATTATATTTTTGCCCCTATAATTTTAATTTCATTTCAATTTAGTCCCTAGCTCATAAAATGAAAATTCATGTAATTCATCCTTAACCCACTATAGTTGAATTTCATATAGGTCCTTAGCAAGCCCTACATTTCATTTATTTCACAATTTCACCATGAATATTTTCTATTTTTCAATTTAATCCCTATTTGACAATTTCATCAAAAATCACTTAACAAAAGTTGTTTATCTATCAACAACTAACCATTTTCTTCCATAAAACGTCAAAACTCATATACATTCATTCATGGAAAACCATAACCTTTTAAAATTTTTACAAACTAGTCCATGGGCTAGCTAGATTAAGTTACAACGATCCCGAAAACATAAAAAATATCAAAAACTAACCTCAAAATTGATCTCATGCAAAGACTTCAATTGTAAAAAATTCAAGGTGTTAAGAAGGGAGTTTTCTTCTCTAATTTTGGTCAAGTATAGCTTAGGAAGATGATACCCTAATTAATTTGTTTTTTTTACTTAATTTATTTATTAAATTACTTAATTAACCTTGTTATAAAATTATTAAATCACCTAATAAAGTGTCCATAATAGTCCACTCATAATATTAATGGTTTATTTACAACATAAACCCTCCAACCATTAAATATCAAAGCTATTTAATCCCTTTAACTTATAGAACTCAAGTTTTGCACCTTTTTTAATTTAGTCTTTTTTATCAAATTAAGCATGCAAACTGTAAAATTTATTAACGAACTTTTTATATGGTAATACTAACATGCTGTAGACATTAAAATAATAAAAAAACAAATATTTCTATGATAGATTTGTGATCCCAAAATCACTGTTCCGATTCCACTGAAAACGAGTTGTTACAACATACCATTGGCTTGGTAAAGACACAAGGACCCTTTCAGAGTTCTGAGGCGTGTAAGCCAAGAGGTTTACAAACCAGATTTAGCAAAAAAACTCAAGGTGAAATTGATGTTCAATGTGGGCATGTAAGCCTATTTGTGCGAATCAAGAGGATCTTAATCGGGGCAAGTCACAATGGGGGCAGGTAAGAGTGATGGCCTCTTATGATCGAGATATACAAAAAAGAGATACAATTTGAGTTAGGCAACAGCGGAGATATAAGCTAAGGCGAAGGTTCCGAGAAATGAAACCACCCAATATAGAAAGAAATTGGGAATCAACTGAGACATCTAGACTGTTCCAAGACGAGTTAAAAAAGTGTCATTCTGAAGACGTGACGAGGGCATCGCGAGAATGGGTGGGGGAGAATGTCACAAGCAGCAGATTAAAGCTCGTGACCATTGCACACATAATGCCTTATAGAGGTCAACTTATTAAGTAGGGCTCATTTGACCCACATGAATTGACCCGATTCGTGGAACCTGTGGAGAAGCACATCTACTTGAAGTCTTGGTGGTCCAGCGAAACACTCCGGTAAAACTAGAGTTACTAAGGTAAATAGCATAAATCCTAAAAGGATAAAATTGTATAAAGTATAAATCCCTTAAGAGTTTTAATTGTAGATGGGAACTAATCTTAATAGTTGATGTAAATCGATCTGTAGTACTATTGAATTTGGGGTAACTCAACTATAAATAGAGGTCTCCCCCTTCATTTGTAATCAGGTCACTCATAGTTTGAATATATTTGAGAGCATATACTTAAACAGTTGGCGTGCTATTTTTCTTTGGCTTTTCTGTTATTCGTTGCTCTTTCAGTTTGAGTTGCTTCCGCTATAATTCGGAGCCTTAGAGGAATTCTGTGGGAATCCTCACTTTCAAAGCGTTAGGCTGACTTAGGCGCATTTGAAGCAAAGAAATCGCCTAAGGCCGTGTAGATTGCAAAACGAAAGGTCTAGCCCCATGACACTTATACCTAACCAAAAAGATCGACGACGACTCTTACTTTAATTTAAATCTCCCATGTTTTCTTAAATAAAAAATTTCCATATTTTGAAAAGCCTCAAGCTGAATTTTTCTTTTTGAACTTTAGCCGAAAAAGTGTCACTACACTTTTCTTTTTTTATTTTTCTTTTTCTTCTTCTCCCCTTTCTTCTTTTCCCCTTTCTTTTTATATTAAAAAAAAAAAACTAAGATTACTAATAATTGCAATGGCAAAAATAACAAACCACAAGATTTAGGTTGTTAGCGTATTTATATAGATTATTTCATAATAATGTTTAATGAGCAAAACATAATTTAAATAATATATAAATAATTATTTTCTAATTTATTCTATTTAAAAATAGTAAAGTATCAATCCAAATATATATTTTGAAAACATTTCAACATTTTTGATAAATATTGAAAACATCCGAGTTGAGTGGATAGGTTAAGTAAAAATTGGGAAAAAAATCCATGACACGTATACTCATTTTGTTCATAGCAAAAGCAATTAAGGTAACTGACAAATAACTTTGATCTTCTAGTCTTAACTTATGGGATGGTGGTTAAAATTTTTGTTAAACACTTATTTGTCATAATTCAAATCGTGTTATCCCATCTCCTACTCAATATATATATATATATATATATATATATATATATATATAAAAGTTTTTTTGAAAAGCAAGTTTAAATAAAAATAAATAAAACTATTTTTTTAAACAATCTCATTATATATTCTGATCATATCTACTCTTTTTGACCCAATGCTTAAAATTATCCTTAGTTCCTTCCCAACCTATAAATAGAAGGATAATACACTTCAGCACACTTGAACCTACATCTTCTTACATTGACAATAATGTCTATATCAATCGAGCTAAAACTCAATCAACATAAATACAACCTATTATTATTATCACATGATTGAGCACCCAACGTTGGGCTCATTATATCTATCCATATAGACTACAGGATAGTGGAATTGGGGATTTGGGTCAGTCTTCTTATCATCTTTCTTGGGCTCAGCCTTCTTCTCTTCCGGCTTCTTCTGGGGTTCCTTTGGAGGTGCTGGGGGAGGCCCTACACTCACCAGCTCTACAAATTTCCCTACTTTTCTCGTTCGAACTATAATATCATATGGGTCTGCATCGCCTGTTACTGATATAGTTCCCTTGGCAGCATCCACCTCTATCTTATCCACCCCTGCACACCAATAAATTCAACAATATGTACATAAATATTAATGTTTGATAAACATGTTCGGATACAGCTTCAAAATTTGCCATCAATTATTACAAAGCCAAAGAGGAATATGGTACTGTTTCTAGCCATGTGTCTACCTTGTACTCCAGAGATTGCCTTAAGAAGCTTCTTCCTGCCTTTATCGCCTGAGAGATCAACCTTCAAAACAGTCTTCTTTACCATGGAAACCAAACTAAAGTATCTAAAATTTAAATCAAGAGCAACTCTTAACTAGGTTAAGTATTGCAGCAGCATGATGATCTTATTTAAAGAGAAAGATGGGTATATATATAAATATATATATATATATCAGATTCTTTGGTTTGTTCACCTGGACTCCATAGCAAGGGAGGTTTGTCCTATTGCCTGTTTACCTAGATCCTATCTAATTATATAATCACAAATAGTTTCTGGGTGGTGGATTCTTAGCATTTGACGTATATATGTTATCGTTTATATTTGGATGTATTTGCTTAGACTGGCATTCTGCTTTCAGCATGCACCATCTGGTGCACTTACACACTTAACAAGCCAAGAAACAGCAACTCATTGGAACCATCATCGCTAACTAAATCACATAGCAAATAGCAATCGATGAACTACAGACCCAAAATCATTATGTTGGTATATATGCAAGTCCTGTTTTTTATTAAGCAAATATTTAACCAATGCTGTGGACCGTGGTGCAGATGATATTTACCTATAAAACAAATATAATTAATTCATTACATTTTGAAATAATAATCTAATTATCTTATGATAACATAATTACTCCACTAATAAATGTGATGTTAAAAGTTGGATTTAAGTCGGTGAGAATGCGAGATACATTTGTGTTGTTTTAGTTATCTATACTGTACTACTTCTATAAACAGAATCTCACAAGCATTTTTATTATAACACGCGTCCTTTTTAGTCTTGAAATATAAGTAGGTCCCAAGCGTTTCTGTCTAACATCCTTTCCTTTTTCCCGCTAGAGGATAGAGGTAAATTTTCAGCATTGAGCCCTCTGCTATGTTAATATTTAGCATTTAGTCTTGATATTTTAATTTGACATAATTAGATCATCTACTTTATCAATGACATTAATTGATTCAAATAGTTAATATCCTTAATTATTACGGTTAAAATGATGTCGTGAATTTTTTAAAACACCTTTCTAACACAAACAAAACAAATCTATTTCAAAGATGATAAGTACATATTTTTAACACATAATGTTAAGTTTGAAATGATATTTTTACTCGAAATAATTAAGAGCACTAATTATTTGAAGTAACTAAAAATAGAACTAAATTAAATTAAATTAAAATATAAATCTTAAATATTAAATTTAAATATAGTAAAGAGGTTATAATCATAATTTGAATTAAAAGGTTGTATACATAAAGCAATTATTTATCCTTTGATTTAATAAAAAATGATTTTTTAAAATAATATTTTTAATTAAAATTTCGATCATAATTACTTTAATAAATATATACTACAATTTCAATAAATATCAAATAAATAATTATAATATAATTAAAATTATATTAAAAATTTTGAAGCCTATCTAAACGGCAAAAACATTCTAGTTTTTAATTAAAAGTGTTACGAGGACGCCAATCAAGTAACATAGAAGTCTTGTTTATGGGTGGGTTGGAGTTGGGTTCAGATCAAATCTAAGTATAATATTGATATATTTTATATTTGTCTAAATTTAGTTTGATTTGAAATATAAGCATAAAATTTTAACCAAGTCTATTCATATTTGTAAAATGTTAACTCAAGTTTGCCCATATTATTTTTTAAAAATATTTATATTATTTTAATTCAATATTTAAGAATTTTTATATTTTTTATTTATTAATTTTTTTTATATATTCATCTTAACATTTTTCTAATATTTACATTAAAATAGTATTATATATTTAGTATATATTTATTTTTTATATGTTATAAATTACATAATACATAAAAATAACATAACATAACATATTATAAATTTAAAAATGAGTCAGGTCGAGCCGGGCCCAGACTTTAAATGTTCAAACTCGAGCGTAATCTATATTTTAAACATATTTAATATTTTTATCCAAATCTTCCAAATTTCGAGCAGACCTGAGTGGGTAGCCCAACCCACAAATAAGTCTAAAGAGAAGTAACACTTTACCCCCCCTAAACTTGCCTAAAAGTAAAAGCATATTGTTGATACCTAATTTTTTTGTACTTAGTTGATACATGAACTTGTTTCATCAAAAACATTGTCCCAATGTGTTAACAACGTTAAATTTTCAAGGGGTAACATGTAGTTTGCCCCTTAAACTTGACCAGAAGAACCTAGTTAGTACTCGAACTTATTCAAAAAGATTATACTTTTTAAAATTAATTTATATTTTTAAAAGATTTTTAAATTTATATTTACTACGTGTCATATTGAGAGGTTGCCATATTTTAATATAGAATTGACAATCAATACCACATCAACATAAAATTAAAAATATTAATGCAAAAATACAATCATGACGGAATATAAATTCAATTGCTAATTAGATAATAAAAATATTCGGAACCCATATTAACATTTTTTTTAATTGGCTCAAATATACATCGAAATCAATTCGCAAATCGCAATTTTTTAATATTATTTAAGTTAGGTTTTGTATTACCGGATTCAATAATCATTTAAATGTTAAAATAATTTATACGTTGTATTAATATTTATATATTTTAAGAAATAAATTTAAATAAAAATAATTTTTAATTAATATAATAAATTTTCGCAAATTTAATAAGAACCGAGGTATAACTTGATTCTCCAACATATTAGTAGAATGGAAAGGAAAATAAAAACAATTATTAGCTTGGAGCAAACGTATCATTTGATGGAAGGACTTAACTTATATATTATATTCATATTATATAATTATTTTTGGTTTTTTCATAAATAATATAAAATAAATAAATATCATAATAGCGTAAGGGGATTAATATTTACGGGAATAGGCAGATGCAATAGTGATATATATATTGGTTTTGCCTGACCAATCGGTGGCACCACTTTAATTTTAAAAAATTTATTTTTTGGGTATAGCTTACCCAATTAACGGCACTCGTATTTAACACAAAAAAATACGATAGTATACGACCAAACGAAAAAATAATAATTTTTTTATTGGTGTCGCCGATGTGTCAAGTGACACTCAAATATTTTTTTAAAAAAATTTAAGCTGAAACGGTAAAAAAAACCAGGTATAATAATTTTTTTGGGGTATTGGAACCCAGACCCGTGACCTGACGGCCTGCCATAGATGTGACCCGTCGATCACGGGCCCCCCGAAAAAATTATTATACCAATTTTTTTTACTATTTTAGCTTTAAAAAATATAATAAAATATATATTTTTTAGTATAAAAAGGAATTGGTTTAGTCCCTTAACCTCCACTCAAATTTTTAAGCTGAAGGTCCCCCTTCCCCCTTCCCCCTCCATCACGGAAGGTAAGTTTCACTTCCCTCCCTTTTTTAAAATTAATATTTTTAATACTAGTTTAATATTTTTTAAATCTGTTATATTTTATTAAGAAGTTAATATTTAATTTATTATCTTGAAAATTAAATAAAAATATGGTTCTTTTAGTATAATTAGTTATATTATTAGATGTTTGTACTAATTAATTTGTATCTTTAATTGTTTTTATATTATAAACTTTTAGATGGTTCCTTCTTCCTCCCTCTTTGGAGATCTCCCCTCAAAAAATCAGGTATTTATTTATTTTTAATTATTATAATTATTAATAATAATTTAAAACTTTTGTTAAAATTTTATTTTTTTAGATATGTAATTATATTATATTTCACATTTTATTTTTTGATATTATTTTTAAGGTAATTTTAGATAAAATTAATAGTTTAAGTATTAGTATAAAGCGTTACAACATATTCCGTGTCGTTTGGCAAACTATAAGCATATGGGAAAAAAAGTGAGTAAGATAATTACCAATCTTCAAAACTTGTCTTCACCAATCCGCATATTTTAATTCCTTATGGAAGTTCACACAATGTGTTTGATATAGTAGACAAATCTCCATGGAACACCTGAACGCCTAATTGCAGCAACTATCCCCTTTGATCTATCAAAAAATGATGCAAACATTGTCTTGAGTGACAACATATCTCCGCAAGTTCTTCACAAAAAATTGCCATGACTCTGAGTTCTCTCCTTCAACGATAAAAAAGCTATTGGTAGAATATTCCGGTTCATGTCTTGTGCAACCGCAATGAGGAGAATTTGCGTACATTTCCTGTAAAGCCAGGTCCCATCTACCTGTACAGCCAGGTCCCATCTACCTATACAAGCGGCTTGCAGTGGGGAAAGACCTGAATGCAGGGACTGAATGTCCAAAACATACGGTGAAAAGTTTTTTTCCCCGGATGTAGTCGGTTGCCCCCGTCGTGATAAGGCAATGTCTGTAACTCAATGACAATCTGTAACAGCTCGATTTTAGCTAAATCAGAACAGTGGTTTCGGAACTACAAATCCAAGGTTGTAAAATTATTTTAATATTATTTTTTATGTTTATAGCATGAGAATATATATGTGTGAAAATTTTGTAAGTTAATTTTATCGTTTAATAACTCAATTTGATAAAAAGAACTAAATCGCGTAAAATGCAAAAGTTGCATTCTATATGTTAAAAGTGCTTAATTGCTATGGCTTATTAAATGAAAAGTCCTTATGTTGCAATTTGACCATTGATAGTGGAGATGGACATAAATGACATTATATTAAGTGATTTATATGTTTATTATTAAAGGTTAAAATTAGAAATTTATAATTAAGTTAATATTAATTAAAAGAAACATTAAGGTGGCCATTTTATCATCTTTTTGCACCGAAATAGAAAAGAAGAAAAGCTAAACTAGGGATTTGAATTTCGGCACTTCTCTAGCTTGATTGAGGTATGTTTTGAACTCGGTTTTTTATGATTTCTATGTTTTTGTGATCGTTGCTTCGTGTTCTAGCTAGCCCATGTCTCAATTTTTGAAAGCGTTGATGATTTTGTGAAATGCCATTGTTGAGTGCTTGAGCTCTTAAATGTTTGATGATGGAAAATGAGTATTTGTTGATAGATTATCTTGTTTTGTAAAGTGATTTTTAGTGAAATTGCATAAAAGGGATTAAATTGAGAAAATGTGAAATGTTGTGGTTAAAAGTGTGAAATAAATGAAAATATGGGCTGTTATGAAGCTATAGGGAATTCGGCTAAGCATGGACCATATTGAATTTTGTGAATTTTGTGTATTTATGAATAGGGCCTAATTTGTAATAATGTAAAACTTTAGGGGCCAAAGTGCAAAAATGCCAAAATATGTGTTTGTGGACTAAATTGAATGTGTTGATGAATAAAAGAGTTAATTTTGAATGTCTGTAGATCAAGAATGAAAGAAAACGGATTTAGATAAGGGAAAATCGAAAGTTGACAAATAGTCGATTTCGTCCGTTTATTCCGAACACAAGGTAAGTTCATATGCGAATAAATGTCTTTGAATTGAATTATATATGTTTTATTATCATTTAATTGCTACGAATGTCGAACGAGCAAATACGAGCATGAATCGACGAAGTTACTACATCCGAAAGTCCTGTACGAAACTTAGGAATAGTATAGGATACGAATGTCATGACATTAGGTTATCGAGATGTGATTACATGTAAGAAAATGTCTGGGACATTGGCATTGTATTGAGATTACATGTCAGACCATGTCTGGGACATTGGCATTGTACTGAGATTACGTGTAAGACCATGTCTGGGACATTGGCATCGTTAATCGATTTCGTGTAAGACCCTGTCTGGGACAGTGGCATCGATATGTGATAACATGTAAGACCATATCTGAGATATGACATTGTATGAGCTTATGTGATTTCTGAGTATCCTTAATGATTTAGAATGGTTCAACGGGAAAAGTCAAGTTAAGAAAGAATATGTGAATGAGCTAAGTGACTCAGGTACGTACGAGATTCATACGAGTATTGAGAAGTTAAGTAAATGGTGAATTTGATTAAGATATTGAATATGTGTTCAATAAGAAAAGTTTGTGAACTTGTGTGTGATTAGTTATGTTTAGCATATTTGAATTGATGTACAAAGGTTCATATGATAACTTTATTTGTATATAGCTTACTAAGCTTTTAAAGCTTACCGTGTTTATTTTGCACTAATTTATAGATTATCGAAGCTAGTTCAGGCATCAGGAATCATCGGGAACCATCATCACACTATCGACTATTGTTGGTACTTTTGGAGCTTCGTATTTATGGTATATGGCATGTATAAGCTAGTGTCATTTTGGTATGTTTTGAGTTATGATATTAGCCATGAGATTTGGCTTGTAAATGATGATGTGTATGGCCATTTAAGTTGGCTTGATTTATATGTTGGCAAGTGATATATGTGATGTTTATAAGTTACCATGTGTTTGGCATGTTTACCATGGTTATTAGTATGGCTAAGTGGTTGCTCATTTCGTTAGTTATTAGTTGATATATTAATGCTTGAGAAATGACATATTTTGGTATGATTTATAGATGATGAATTGGTAAGTTTGAGAATCATGAATTGGTTGATAGAAAGGTGAGAAAATTCATTTAGGAAATATGTAAGTTGTCATTCTTTTGGTTTAGTAATTTGGTATGTTTTGAATAAGGAATTGAGTAATTGAAATGGTTAATGATTGATGGCATGTTATGTGATTGAATTGGCATGTTTTGGTTGCCTATATATTTGTTGAAATGATACCATTTTGATGGCTAGGTGTGCATAAGAAAAGGGTGGCAAATTGACTTTACAAATGCCTATTTTTTTCCACACGGGCGTGTGTCTCAGCCGTGTGTGACAAACGATCATGTTACATGGCCATGTGTTACCCTTTCGAATTAAGTCAGTATACTCTACAGGTTTGGCACGGCCTAGACAAATAGGTGTGTCTACTAGCCATGTGTGACACACGGGCTGGCACTGGGTGTGTGGTCAGCTGTGTGATCCAAGTCAATAACCTCTCTAGTTTTCCCACGGGCTTGTCTTCGGCCGTGTGGTACAAGTCAGTATGTATGCTCTATTTTCACACGGCCTGTGACACGGGCGTGTCTGGTAACTGTGTGAGGCACACGGCCTGCTTACACGGGCGTGTGACCCTTTAATCAAAAAAATTTTTTTAAGTCTCTCAAAGTTTACAAATGTTATCGATTTAGTCCTGAACCACTTCTAAGCATGTTTTAAGGTTTCGTAGGACCTTATAATGGATAATGTGATTCATATGAATGGATTTTGATTTTGATTATGATTACATAAATGTATGATTTATGTTATGGTTGATCAGTAATGCCTCTTAACCCTGTTCTAGTGACAGATACGGGTTAGGGGTATTACATTTAATTGGTATCAGAACTATGGTTTAGCCGATTCTAGGACTAATGTAGCGAGAGAGAGTCTAGCTATACATGCTATATATATAAATTGCGATAGTGTGATGATTCCTGATAGTTAAAATGTGTTTTTCGTATAGAAATTAGATCCCGATCGAGCAATAGTTGACAATGTTGAAAGTAATGCGCCCGCTTCCGCTCAAGGGGCAATGTCGGTCGATTCTAGGCCTATTTCTAGTAGCCAAGGGGGAGAAGCTAAGTAAGCCTTCTTCCAAATGATGAGTGAGTGGTTCACGGATTTTATTCGAACGAATCTGGCTACTCAACAACATCCACCCCCACATGTTCTTCAACAAGTCCTTGTTGTACCACAAGTGATGCATTCGATTCAATTGAGTAAGCCGTCAGTAGATAAGATATATAAACACGGGGCCGAAGAGTTTCAGGCTACAGTTGATGATGATGCTAAGAGGGCTGAGTTTTGGCTCGAGAACACGATCAGAGTATTCGAGGAATTATCATGTACTCCTGATGAATGCATTAAATGTGTAGTATCTTTGCTTAGAGATAATCCATATCATTGGTGGAAAACATTGACATCGGTAGTTCCTAGAGAACGCGTTACCTGAGAATTCTTTCACACCGAGTTCCAGAAAAAGTACATAAGTCAAAGATTTCTTGATCAGAAACATAAAGAGTTTTTAGAGTTGAAATAGAGCCAAATGACTGTCACTGAGTACGAAAGAAAATTCATACGATTAAGCAAGTATGCTCAGGAATATGTGTCTACTGAGGAGAATATGTGCAAACGATTTGTTAATGGGTTAAATGAAGATATAAAGTTGTTAGTTGGGATACTTCAATTAAAGGAATTTTTTGTACTGGTTGAGAGGGCTTGTAAAGCCAAGGATTTCAACAAAGAAAAGAGAAAAGCCGAGTTTGAAGAAAGAGATTCGAGAAAGAGAACAACTAGTAAGTCTTATCAATCTGCATCAAAGAAATTTCGAGACTCATTTAATCAT
This sequence comes from Gossypium arboreum, assembly GCF_025698485.1. Lineage (NCBI taxonomy): Eukaryota > Viridiplantae > Streptophyta > Magnoliopsida > Malvales > Malvaceae > Gossypium > Gossypium arboreum. Next base: position 14,955,333 of record NC_069081.1, read on the forward strand.
TCTACTACATCGGTGGGACATTCAAATAAAGATCGAGAAAGACAACAGTCGAGCTTCAAAGCTCGAGCTACTTCAATAGCTAGTGTTGGCAGTGTGAGAAAAAACTGACCCAAATGTAGATAGTGTGGGAAACGACATTTTGGTGATTGTAGATCGAATGATCGGGCTTGTTTTAAATGTGGATCGTTAGATCATTTTATCAGAGATTGCCCAGAGTTAGCTGAAAAAGATAATGTTCAGAGTATGAGACCAAGTAACACGGTAGTTAGAGGGAGACCATCCCGTAATGTTGTAAATGTGAGTGGTGGTAGAGGTGCGACACAAGGCACTGCTGTGAGATCTAATGCTAGAGCACCTGCACGAGCCTACGCTATTCGCGCTCTCGAAGAAGCGTCATCTCCAGACGTCATTACCGGTACTTTTACTCTCTATGATACTAAAGTTATTGCATTGATAGATCCAGAATAAACTCATTCGTATATATATGTGTGAATTTAGTATCTAGTAAAACTTTGCCTGTAGAGTCTATTGAATTTGTAATTAGAGTATCGAACCCCTAAGGCAAATGCGTGTTGGTTGATAAAGTGTGCAAGAACTGTCCATTGATGATTCGAGATATTTATTTTTTGGCTGATCTGATGTTATTACCATTTGACGAATTTAATATAATTCTGGGTATGGATTGGTTAACGCTGCATGATGCTGTTATGAATTGCAAACGAAAGATGATTGATCTGAGATGTCAGAATAATAAGATTATCCAAATTGAGTCAGATGATTTGAATGGCTTGCCAGCGGTCATTTCATCGATGTTAGCTCAGAAATATGTGAGAAAAGGTTGCGAAGCTTATTTTGCTTATGTGCTTAATACGAAAGTGATTGAAAAGAAGATTGAATCAAGGCCAGTTGTATGTGAGTATTTAGATGTGTTTCCTAAAGAGTTATCGGGTTTACTATCGATCTGAGAGGTTGAGTTTGGTATTGAGTTAATGCGGGTACAACGTCGATATCAATAGCTCCGTACAGAATGGCTCTGACAGAGTTAAAACAATTGAAAGCTCAGTTGCAAGAACTGAGGGATAGAGGTTTTACAAGACCAAGTTTCTCGCCTTGGGGTGCTTCTATGCTGTTTGTGGAAAAGAAAGATGGCACGATGAGAGTGTGTATAGACTACCGACAGTTGAATAAAGCCATGGCCATCTATTTAGCCAATCATGTCTTCTGGTATGAAACGCGGTAGTGGAATTCTTCTTGCATTTTGGTAATCAGCACCAATACAACAATGGTGGGGTTGTCTTTAACCATTGACAATATGCATTTGCAGTTGGTTTTTTATTCAAGCTTTTGGTGGTCCTGCATTATACAAGCAAAAGTGCATGTATGAAGCCCAACATATTTCCGTGTCTCTTACTGTTGGGACCTTTAGATAAATGCAACTCATACCTGCCAGTTGCACCCTTTTATAAACTTCCAACACTCACCAACATAGATCACCAATTTAGAGTCAGCCACCCTGTAGTCAACAGAAACCTTCAAATTATAGTGCTCGATGGCATCCACACACTCGTCTTTGCTCGCGAATCTTTGACCCACGAATAACTTTTTCTATTCAGGATCTTTTAACATCAAGTGAGCAGGTATGATGTCCGGGTACTCGGGGAACTTGTAAACATATGTCACATCGAGATCAAAAATTGACATATGGGCCTCGGGATTATTGCATATGATGATGCCACTACTCAGGTTTAAGGCATAATCATTTCCACGATTTGGTCCTTTGTCATCGATATCGTCTAGGATATTATCTAAATCGAGGTCACTAAAATCTTCACCTTTGTGATAAGAACAATCATTATTATTAGATCCATCTTCACCAAAGTGCATCAGTTTCAATAACGACTGAATGTATCTATAATCCATCACCGTACTGATTTGAACATCCAACATTCAGATCGAAGTCAAAACCGCGCATAGATGACCTAGGAACCTTTGTACACGGGTCTTCAACTCCATATTGTTAACTTAATTGTGTTATATTTTCAACAGACTTCACATCTTCTAACTCAGCAAATAACTAAATCGGTTCAGTGTTTAACCTCACTGGCGGGCAATACAATGCGACCATTTTCTCGACGTCATCATTGTACAAAAGTTTCATCTTAGTAAATTTGATAGGATTTGGCGAAACTTGAAATTTGTAGAATAGTTTTATCATCCTCCTTCCACAATGCTGGGAAAATTTTTCACTGACCTTCTCTTTCATATCACCGATGTAACACCTTTAACTCGTCTCTGTCTCCGGATTAGGGTTACAGAGCATTACCAATCAATCAAAAAATATTTATCATCATAACATTTAATAAATTAATCTCAACCAAAATCATAACAACCATATGCATTTGGTCCATAAATCGAGCCTTCGAGGCCCTAAAAATAACTTGAAGCAATTTGGGACTAATTTGAACAAAACAGAAGTTTCAAGAAAAAGTTACAAAAATGTGAAAACAGGGATCACACAGCTGTGTGACATAGCCTAGGTCGTGTACCAATCGAACAAGGGACACACGACCGTGTCCTAGCTCGTGTCCTCACTAGTGTAACTCACTGAGTAGGGTCACACAGTCGTGTCGCAGGTCGTATGCCAAGCCGTGTAACTCTTTGACTTGCCACACATGGTCGTGTGCTAGGCCATGTAACTCACTGACTTGAAACACTAAGAAATTTCAAATGACACAGCTGTATAACCAGGCTGTGTGACAGCCGTGTCCCAGGCTGTGTGATAAAAAAATTGACCCTAAAAACATGCCATTTCAAAGTCAAATCAAATCTACCCAACCATAACATTTAAACACACATTTAAAGGATTTAAACATCATTCAAACACACCTAAATATGCCATTTCAAACATGTTAATTCATCTAACCAATATGTCGTTCAAAGTCACCACAATTGTACCAAAGCACACCAATATTGTCATATTCCAAGCACAAAAACCTAATTCAATTACCTACCAAAGGATATCATATATGACCAATTACATGTCATCCAAAACATACCAAAAGGCCTTGCATTTCAATTACCTAAAAATGGTCAAAATGACCTAACTTAACAAAGTATTACAAGCCCATTAAACTAAACAAAACTTCAAAGGCATAAACATAACAAAACATCATTACACATTCAAGAAATACCACTACAAAAATCCTATACTTGACATTATTAAACTTGGCTAAAATACTCAAAAACTATCGAAATGATTGTTGGATAGTGTGATAGGTCTCCGACGAGCTTCCAATCGATTGAGCTTCCAAATATTTATAAAACAAACGAAAGTAACTACGTAAGCAAGGAGTATTTAGTAAGCTCGTATAAACTTAAACATAACTTACCATTTCATTAGCACAATTTATAAAATAATCATGATATCATTACCAAGACCAATAGCTTAGTAAAAGCCAATTCAAGCACCATCTAGCTCACAAGTTAATAGGTTCATCCGTAATACATATAAATTCATTTATAACACAATTAGATTTCATAAGATACATCATTTATCCATCAACTTTTTTCATAACATTATGAGCCATTCCATTTCCTTTACTTACCCGTTGAACCATCTAGAATTGCATCAGATACTCGGGAATGCTCACACATATGGTGTGCCTTTCTATATAATAGTAACCTTTCCTTTTCAATAATTCTTACACGAGCTGTGAAATAGGCCTGCTCACACGAGCTGTGGGTCGGAATGTTACCTACACAATGTTGCTCACATGAGCTGTGGAGAATCGAAACAAATGCAGTACCTCAGTCATCAATAGGACATTCAAGATCAGCACCCGAAATATGAAATCCCTAATGACATGTCATTCGTATCCTAAGAATTCTTAAGGTTTAAACGGGATTCGACATCAATTATTCATACATCGATACATATACAATTCCAAGTCCATTTATATTAACGCAACATAGCAAATAATCAATTAACTAACATTAATACGATCATAAATTCATATGAACTTACCTTGATAACTAGGGTCGTAGAAGTAGAGTTGCAAACTAATTCGAAGCTTTAACCTTTCCTTGATTTAAGTCCGATTGTGGTTTATCTTGATCTAAATAAATAATTTCATTCAATTAAGTACTTCTAGTATTCAATTTAATCCATAATTCATATTTATGTAAAATTATAAAATTACCCCTAACATTTTAACTTTTCAAAATTTAGTCCTTAAGCTCATAATTTGAAAATTAACCATTTTAATCCTCCACACAAGCTAGTCGAATTTCATAGGGACTCATACCAACCCACTTAAATCATTATTTTATAATTTTACCATGAACTTTTACTATTTTCACAAATAAATCCCTAAATGCAATTTATCACTTAACAAAACATGTTTATTTTACAACCAAGATTAATAATCTATCAAATAATTTCAAAACCTATTAAAAAAAACCATGGCAAGACCTTCAACCTTTAACAATTTTGCAAATTAACCCTCGGACTAACTAGATTAAGCTAAAACGAACTCAAAAACATAAAAATCATTAAAAACGGGACATAAAATCATGCCATGCAATGTAGAACTCAAAACCGAAGCTCTCCCCTCTTCAATGGTGAATTCAGCCGAAACAAGGAGAAATGGGGAATAAGATTGTATTTTCTTAGTTTATTTTAGGTTTATTTACTAGTTTTACCATTTTACCCTTATTAATAATAAAAAAATTTCAAGTAAACCTTGTCCATATTTTTCCACTAACTTTTCAAATGGTATAATTACTATCTTAGTCCACTTTAACTAATAGAACTCAACTTTCACACATTTTACGATTTAGTCCTTTTTACCTAATTAACCATTTAAACTTCAAAATTTCTTAACAAAATTTTAATACAACCTTAAAATAATCTCATAGACATTAAATAAATATTATAATAATAACTCACTCATCGGAATTGTGGTCCCGAAACCACTATTTTAAACACTACTAAAAACAGACTGTTACAATCATCAGACAAATTCCTATCGAATCTCACCCCAATTTGTTGACGAGTTTAAAAAATGCATCCAACAGTTGTCTCCAAAAAAATACCATCGAAATGAATTGCTGCAAAAAAATTTGATTCTCCATTTTTTAAAACTGCAAAAATACAACAAAAAAACTTAATAAAATAACAATAATATAAGTATAATAATTAAACCATAGCAAACAAAATAAATTGTAATATAAAAAAATTTAAAATACCAAAACAATTAGTGAAGAAACTTAACTGATGGGGGAAGGAAGGAGTTTCAATTTTTTTTCTCACTACAATGGATGTATGGGGGTTGGGGGGACCAAAACAACCCCTTTTGTAATAAAATAAAATAAAAACAAATATTTTATTATATTTTTTAAAGCTGAAACGGTAAAAATACTAGTATAATAAATTTTTCGGGTATTGGAATCCAGGCCTGTGACCAAAAGGTCACATCCGCAATAGGTCGTTAGGCCGATGCCGCTTGACAGATCGGCAACACTAGCCTGACGGCCTGCCGCGGATGTGACCCGTCGATCATGGGTCCAGGTTCCAATACCTGAAAAAATTATTATACCAGTTTTTTTCCATTTCAACATAAAAAAAATATAAAATATTTGGGCGTCACCTAACACATCGGCGACACTAATAAAAAATAATAATTTTTTTATTTTTTCGTATATTGTTTACAAAAAAATTGTATTTCATGTGTTAAATATGGGTACTGCCGATTGATCAGGCTGTACTCAAAAAAAATTAATCCCCTTATCATATTCTGGTATTTATTTATTTATTTTATATTATTTATGAAAAAAACCCATTTATTTCCAACCCTAATATTTTTTACAATGCAAGCCGAGTCTCTTTATATCCATCATTATTTATTAATGATTAACTCAATTTAGATTAGATTAATTTTATTGATTTTTAAAATATTTTTATTTAGTTTATTTTATTAAAATTTTAAATATGATAATTCAACATATTTTTCAATGTTTACCTTTCCAAATTATACATTTAATTTTTTTAACAATCTTATTATAAGTTCATATCATATTTGTTCTTTTTATATAATACCTAAAACTACCCATAACTCCTCTCTAATCCGTAAATAAAAAGATAATGTATTTAAACATACTCAAACACACATACTCTTTCATTTTATCTAAATTTTCACTTTTTCCCTATAATGAAAACCAGGAAACCCAACCTTTTCCGCTGCCGTTTTATTTAATCAATCAGCAAACTCCAAATTCCTATCAGTAGTATGGGATGACAGCATGGAGCTGAAAGATTTGCCATCCCAATGGCTAAAGTTGGCTTGGCTGGTAGAAATGTGAAAAGAATGCTACTTCTTTTCAACTACATTGGCATTTGTCTTGGCTTTTCCTTCAATCATCAACTCCCCCATTGCGACTGTTTCAACGATACATTGAATTTCTCTCTATTTCCAAGTAAAGCTGCCGTCGACGTTTCATTGCAAATATTTACGAATGATTCAGATTGAAGTTGTCACGTCTTTGAACTCCAAAGACTTTTCCTTTTCATTGCTTACAATTGCACTCGAGAGACTAGGAGGAGAAAAAAACAAAATGAAGATGGATATAAAGGATTTTATAAATAAAAAGATAATGCATTTTAACAATTTAAATTTACGTCATTTTATATTAATAATAATGTATTTATTATTTAAGCTCATTTAGCTATATATTTAATTTTTAAAGGACAAATTTTACTATTAATCTATGTACTATGTATATAAACATCACTTAAAAATTAATTTAAATTTTTAAATTATTATTTAATTAATTTTAATTAAATAATTAAAATTCAAGCGAGAACTAAATTAATTAATCATCATGGATTTATTGAATGGGGTGATTAAACATATTTTTTTATAGATTTTAATATGGTAAAGTTGACATGACTTTAACAAAATTATAAATGAGTTATAAAATAATTTAATTGGAAAATTAATTTAATTAATATTTTAGAAAATAAAAAATAGTTATTGAATTAGATAAATTATAAGTGTTGAATTAAAAGTTACAATACATGAAAGGCCCAAATTAGGCTTGGTTAATTGATAGGGGCGACAAACCCAAGTGTTTCCTAGGGATGCCGCAACCACCGTGTATTCTACTTAGAGTAGAGTTTTTATTTTTTATTTATTAAAATGTTATTATTTAATGAGACTTTATCAAATAAAATTCTTGTAACAGCTCGATTTTTTAGTGGTGTTGAAAATAGTGATTTTGAGGCCACCAAATTCGGTGAGTAAGTTCGTAAATATTATTATTTAATATTTACGAGTCAAATATGATTTTAAAAAAGTTCTTGATTTGGTAATTTATATTTTATAACGATTTATTAAGTTTAAGTGGTAAGACCCTAAGGTCAAGTAGTTTTAGAAAGTAAGGTATCGGGATCTCGTTTCTATAAACCAAGCCGTAAATATTTTTATAAATATTTAAGGAGTGTTATTAAGGTGGTATTAAAGTTTCATTGAAAAATTTTAATGTTTCGATAGTTAATTAATTAAAAAGAACTAAATCGTAAAAGATGTAAAATTTAGTCACTATTTGATTTGAGTGATTAAATGGTTTATTGAATAAGGAAAAGGGACTTAGTTGGAAATTAGACCATTATTAAAAATAATGGACAAAGGTGGACATTAAATGTGTGAATTTTAATATTATAACAAAGGTTACATTAGTAATTTAATAATTAAAAGAAAAGTAAAACAAATAAAATGTGGCATCATCTTCTCTCACCCTTTTTTTTTCCATAGCTAGGGCTTAGTATTTGGCCAACTTTGGTTTGATAATTTGGTAAGTAAATTTTGGCTTTTTTTTAAAAAAAATTTCATGTTTTTGATATCGTTGCAACTAGGTTCAGCTAACCTGTACCATCGTTTCTGATTCTGTTAAAAATTTTAGAAGTTTCTATTGATAAATATTAGATGTTTTTGATGAATAACATAGATTTGGAGCTTTGATTGTGTTGTGTGATGATTTTGTAGAGTGATTTTTGTTAAACATTGATTTTAGGATTAAATTGTGAAAATGTCAAAATATTAGGGTTTGATAGTGTATTTTAGGTTTATTAGGGGCTTTTTGAGGGCCTAGAATATCTGGATAGATTATTGATTTTAGAAAATTAGTTAATTTGATAGATTAACTGATTAATTGATTAAATTGCAAAAATTGTAAAAGTTTGGAGTAATTGCATAAATTCAAAAAATAAAAGGGTATTAATTGTGAAATTGATTGGAAATGAAATATATGCTAATAAATGAGTAATTTTATATTTTAGATCAAGATCCCGTAGATACTCGTGGAAAAGGAAAAATAGTGGAATAGTCCCTGAGCTTCTGCAATTACTACAATTCAGTCCAGGTAAGTTCGTACGGTTAAAATTTAACATTTGTATAAATTGATGATTGGTATTATGCATATATTATATTTTTGGAAATGAATTATTATTTGAATTATAATATTGAATTGAACATTCGATTTGAATTAAACATGAGATTTGAGTACATTCATGATTTGGTGTATGACGGGGGTTTGGAGTGGAGATGGTATTGGAGGGAGATATCGGCATTTTACCCAAGTAAATCAGGGTTCAGCATTTGTTGTGAACTCTCGTGTTTTACTTTTTGTTTGGTGTGATTGGGTGGATCAGCTCTTACGAGCTTCTGTTAAGATCTTACGAGCTTTTGTTCAACTCTTATGAGCTTCTGTTTAGCTTTCGAGCTTCTGTTGGTGTTTTTGAGAGGACCAGCTCTTATGAGCTTTTGTTGACGATATACTCTTATCCGTAAGTCGTTCTTCAAATGGAAAAATCTCGGTAAGGTGATTTATTTAATGAATTTGAAAGACATGTTATTTATTTTTGTATTGATTTGAATACGAATGTATTTATCGATTGAAGTTGTGAATGACAGGGAGTTGTCATGGATGATTTTTATTATTTGATTTATTATAGTTAGTTCGGTAAAATTTTTGTTTATCTCGTCGAACTTACTAAGCTCCATTAAGCTTACTTGTGTTGTTTAATGTCATTGTAGATTTTTGGAAGGTTGGACGATTGGATAGGCACTCAAGTCACACTATCTAGTTTATCTCGGTAGTTTTTCAAACGTTAAATTCGGATTATATGGCATGTATAGGCTCTTATGCTATTTTGGTTAATGTTTGGCTTATGTAAATGTTATGAATGATATTTTGTGCAAATAATCAATTTGCAAAGGGTATGAGAATGAGGTATAGTTGTTATGCTAGTATGTTTGACTTACATATATTTGATTTGTTGTGGTTGTGGTAACTTTGTTAGGTATTTTGATTTGGTATTGCTTGAATGAGTTGATGAATTGAATTAATGTGTATTTTGAGATTAAATTGTATATAATTGTGGTACCAATGAGGGTACATTGGTTAGACACATATTAGGTTGGTTTTGATGTGTTTTTGACCGAATTAATGTTATTTTGATTTTGTATTTTGGTTAGTATTTGAGTTTCTTAAGGTCCAAGCAATTTGATTATGTTTGTATTAATGTATGATTTGAATGATTTACTATTCTGTTGTTCTGTAATACTTCGTAACCCTATTCCGATAATGGATACGAGTTAGGAGTGTTACAATTCTTGTACCGTTTCTCTATAAATATGAATTATGAGTTGAGCCATTTACATTACATTATTAAGCATCATTATTCTGCCAGAAAATAGTGGAAATTTAATTTAGACTAAATCTTATTTTTTGGAAAAACTTATAGTTTCTAGTTAGAGAGAATTAACTTTCTCATTAAAAGTTAAGAAACGTTTTCATTTTGCACACTTAGTTCGTTCTGTTTTAGTCCACACTCAAAGCAATTCGAGGTTCGAAGATAGCGGAGAAGGTCGTTCGGTAAAAAACTGTGATAGACTTTAATCGCCTCATACAAAGAACAAGTATAATTTTAATTATGAATTTATCGTTATAAATATCATAAGACTCGATTTTAAGAAAAAATTTGAACTTCCACTATACTTAAAAATACTATTTTTTAAACTGAATTTTCAAACTTCTTATTCACTAAATCAACAATTGAGCACGATTGACATAAATCTTCTACTAGCCTAACATTTAAGGATGACATTTGCAAATTAAAAATTTAACCAAGAAATTGTAAACTTAAAAGGTATAGACATTTAGGTAGTGTCACAACTTATTTTGCAAACTAAAAAATTGTGATTCAGTAAATTAATAAATTTTCTTCCTAATAATAAGAGATAAGTAAAATATCAAGTTGAAACTAAAAATATAAAATAACTATCGAGTAAAAGCTTTGATTAAATAAATTTTCATTATTAAAAACAATTTCTATAAAGTGTAATGTAATACTAAAGAGTCTGAAAAGAAAAAGAAAAGAGAGGACAATAGTTTTTGTAAAAGCTTCAAAAACTCAAATCAAGATTCTTTTAACATCAGTTTTACAATATTTATTTTTCTTTTACTGTTTTCATTTTAAATTATGTCATATAAAACCGATGTCTCATTTAATGGTTAAATTAAATATTTTAGTAATGGAAAGACATTTTAATATAACATAGTTTAATAATATAATTAAAATATTTCAAAATTTAAAAACCAATTTAAAATAAAGGTTATAATCAAGAGATATTTGGTGCAATTAACTCAATTTAGAATTCAATCTCTATATTTATAAATTAGAAAACAGATACCGGTAGTTGAAACCTGTTTTAACAGTTTCTTTAAGATAGATTTGGCTGCTTTTTTGGTGCTAGAGAAATGTTAGTCGAGTGTCTCTCAAGATACAACAAAATGAGCACGGCTGAGTTAAAGGCATTAACTCCTTTTAATTCCAAAAAGATAAGTTCAATATTTCATATTGGGTTAAAATATCTACAAGTTTAACCAATTAAATTATTTCACATCACCTACATGTGCCCCCAATCACGAGAGAATGTATCAATTTAATCATTCAATAATTATTAAGTTGGTCCACATATTTAATCATATTTCACTCTTGATATCTAACCAATATGGGACTAAGCTTTCCATTTTCCTCAACATAATTCACAGGTGGCTTACTTTGAGCATCAATTCACAAGTGGCTCATTTTGAGCATCAATTTATCATTTATCACTCAACTATTTTGAGCATATGATATACTATTGTAAAGATCTAATGGAGTAAAATATAAAACCATAGTTTTATAATTCAAATCTCCATCTTTACTAATCAAGAATATACTCAAAACTTCAAAAAATAAAATTTTCCAACAATAATTATATAAAAAAACTCTTGTTGAAGTTTAAAAATTAAATTAAAAGACTCTTTAATTGCAAAAATTTAGTGGTTTATTTTCTCTTCTAGAGTTTACAGTTATATATATTTAAAAAATAAATACATTACTTTAGTTTTATATTAAATAAATAAAATTATTTATGTATGTAATATATAAAAGTAAAATATATTATAATTTTTAAAATTAAATTAAATTAAATTTTCATGCATAAAATTATAATTTATGTATATATATATTAAAATTTACTCATTTTATTTAAAGAAAGAGATGTTACGAATGTTGGGCCTACATAACTGATTTAGTAAAGACATATTACTATCGGAGATTCAAATAAAAGGTCTAGATTGAAACTTTAAAGCTATTACTTGTTGAATTTCGAATTTTGGTACGGTCCATTTTATTCTTGGAAGAAAAATATACTTCGGTAAAAGTTAGGGTATCTATAATTCATAATAATAATTAATTTTTTTATCACAAGTATTTTTAAAAAATAAATAAATGATTAATCATACTCAACCGTATGATTAAAAAACATATGATTCATGACTTTTTAGATACAATGTTTTCTTTCAAAAACTTTCGTAGAGAGGGCAACCTAATTAAATATATTGGCTTTATATATATAAAAGTAATTTGAACAAAATTTATTTTAAAATTGACTACATTTCCAACCTAATCATTATTGAATTATTAGTTTTTAAACAAAAAAAACATAAATTTTTTGATGTTACCACTGTGTCAAGCAAAGACTTATATGTATCTTTAAAATTTTCGTGAAAAATATTAGTATTCACAATGAAGAAAAAATACTTTTTTAATGGGTGCCGCCGATTTTTCAAGTGGCACCAAACAATTTTTTTAAAAGAAATTTTCATATTTTCAAATGTACACCAAAGTAGAAAATACAATTTTTTTTTATATAAATGTCGTTAATGCATCAAGCAACCTATTTAATTTTTTTTAAAATGATAAAATTTCACATATCAAATATCCCAAACAAAAACTAACAAAAATGGTAAAAAGTGTGTGATTGTGTTCCAAGTAATTGTGTGGTTAATTTTTATTTCAAAAATTGTATAGTTTAGAAAGAAAAAAAGAGGAAACAAAAAAAAAAAGAAGAAGATATTTTGAGTATTTTTAATTTAAAAATTGTATAGTTTAGAAAGAAAAAAATTGGGGAAATAAACAAAAAGATATTTTGAGCAAAACCCAAAAACAAAGAGAACAAAAACTATGTCAAAAAGAAAAACAATAATTTTTTCAAATATAACTTGAAAAATTATTGTTTACGAAAATGACCCTGGTTCAAAATTTATAACAAAAATAACTTGTAATCTACAATGTCAGGCGGTGCTAGCACCTTGATGGTCAACATCAAAATATTAATTCGTGTAATCATTACGATATAATTGGGTTGGGATAAAAAAAATAATTTTTTTTTGTGCCGACATTACAATGGTTGACACTAATATGTATTTTTCAAGTACTTTTTTTAAAAATACGAGTATTTCTTGATACAAAAAAAATATTTTTTATTACGTGTTGGCATCTAGGTGGCCGGCACCAGAAAAAATTCAAAAAAAAATTTATCGAAATTTTTTGGTGTTTAGCACTGCAGTGGCCGATACCCATGTTAGGTAAATTTGGTTTTTTTTTTTTGATCCTGTGTTTCTCGAGGTTGAGATCCGTGTAGATTTTTTTTTTGGTGCCAACCTTCTCTATGTGTTTTTGTTAGATAATTTTTTTTCAGTGTCGGGCTTCCCTATGCTGAGATGGTAAGCAAATATTATACGAATAAAATTAATATTCCTCAACATGATAAATAAATATTATACAAGTCAAAAATAATCCTTAAGATGGTAAACAAATATTTTACAAGTACAAAAAAATATTTCTTAAGATGCTAGACAAATATTATACAAATACTAAAACAATATTTCATCGACTAATAAACATATATTATATGAATAGAAACAAAATATTTCTTCATATGCTAAACAAATATTTTACAAATACTAAAAAAAAATCATCACTGCTAAACAAAAATTATACGAATAAAAAAATATTTCTCATATGCTAAACAAATATTTTAAGAATACTAAAAAATTTCATCAACTGCTAAACAAAAGATATAAGAATAAAAATATTTCTTTATATGCTAAACAAATATTTTACGAATCTTGAAAAAATTTCATCAACTGCTAAACAAAATTATACGAATAAAAAAAATTCTTCAAATGCTAAACAAATATGCTAGGAAAACTAAAAAATACTAAAGAATTCAAAAATAATAAATCAATCACAACAAATTAAAAAATCGCCAAAAGTGGTACTAATTGTAACATCGAGTACATCATTCTAGCTTCCCCTCAACCGAGAAGATTAATCGACACGGTAGGTACAATGTGGCCAAGTGTTCCCAGTTGTACTGCACAGTTTGCAACGTTTAGGTTTGACCGTCTCATTGACGTCCACGTCATCACGAATCCTTATCACATGCGCTCGACCTTTAGGTACCCTATGTAGTCCCAAGTCTGGCTGCAACTCGAATACAGGCGGAGACACTTCCCAATTCGAGACATCTAGCAATACAGGAAACTCGTTCTCCCAAATACACAATGTGTGTTGCAGCGTGTAGATATCGTCGATGTATTGTTCAACATTCAGATTGGCAGACACACACACTGCATAGACATGCACACATGGATATCAAAAAGTTTGGAACTTCTAGCATTTGCAACGCCTGTTTCAAAGATCAACTCTGTAGGCAGTACTCCCGCACGACAACTGGTGTACTCTTACATTCAGAAAGTTTCCATGTCCCGAGAATACAATTCTTCATCCATCAATCACTCCCTCCGAGCGTTGATTTCCATGGCCTTTCTAACCTCTTCCATGTACACGTGTCTGGCCTCCATTTGCTACACTTATCTCAGCCCCATTCTTGGCATTAATGTTGCTAGCTTATAAAACGTTGCTGAGAAAATAACTAAAATTGGCAAATGGCATGTACGCTTCAAGACGGAGTTAACCGCCTTTACTAGGTTGGCCATCATATGACCATATTGATACCCGTGATTGTAATATTGAGCCCATTACCACGACTCGATGCTACCAACCACTGTCGAAAAAAATTCAGTACACCCACCATTTCTTCCACAAGCCTCGCAAACCTTTGCCTGAATCGGCATGATTCCAGCTCATTCCTTGCGTATGAATTTTGATGACAGTGTTTCAAAATATTTAAAAAAATTAGAAATGGGATTAAAAATAAAATATTTAAAAATATCTACAAATAAATTTAGAAACAAGATTTTTACCCATTTTCACGAGTTTGCGCTAGTCTCTATTTTTCTACTTGTGGAAGTTGACAACGATGTGTTGGATGCAATAGACAGACTTGCACAGAACCTTGAAACGCCTAATCACAACAAGTAGTCCCTTCAACCTATTGGAGATAATGCAAATGTTGTCTTTCCTAATAACATGCCTTTGCAAGTTCATTAGGAAAAATTCTCACGATTCCAAGGTCTCTGACTCCACAATGGTGAAAGCAATAGGAAGTACGTTTTGGTTGCCATCTTGTGCAACAGCAATCAGGAGTATTTGCGTATATTTACTATAAAGCCAAGTATCATTGTAACACCCCTAACCTGTATCCATCGCCAGAATAGGGTTATAGAGCATTACCGAAGTTTATAGATAATTAGACAAAATTTTCAAATGTTTCATTTTATATTAATATTCACAATAAAACAAATAAAAATCATATATATTGTCCATTAAATGAGCCCTCAAGGCCTGAAATACATATTAGAAACAAGTCGGGACCAAATCGGAAACTCAAAGAATTTTTCAGATTCATCTAAAATTTTCAACATTGCAGGGGTCACATGGCCGTGTGATTCACACGGTCAGGAGACACGCCCATGTCTCAGGCTGTGTGAGCATTTGAAATAAGGACACACGGTCATGTCCCAGCCCGTGTCTATGCCTGTGTGAATATACTGACTTGGGACACACGGCCAAGCCACATGCTCGTGTGCTAGGCCGTGTGAGTATACTGACTTAGGTCACACGGCCAAACCACACACCCGTATGCTAGGCCATGTGAGCAATTTGAGCAAACTGACTTGTGCAAATTAAAAGATACAGAGGACGCACGACCGTGTCATATGGCTGTATGCCACACACGACTAAGACACACGCCCGTATGGACAAAAATAGGTTATTTTCCAAGCCACATTTCTCACCCAATTTGATATCAACCTAACTCAACATTTTTGCATATCAACAAGTCACAACAAGGCATTCAAAACAAGCGAAATCAAGTCTTAAACATGTATTATCACAACATATGACCAATATGCCGATAGGCAATTCAAATGACAATTTGAAAACATGTCAATCAAATTCCAAAATTTACCTAGATAACCAAACACATATATGCATAATTTTGCTGAATATACCAAATCAACCAATTCTCAATGTACCTATAATTTTCCATCATTCAACAATTCCAAACACATTCCAAACATGATAAGGCTACTTATATACATACCAAAATATACCAAACACAAGCCATTCAAATGGCTAGTTTCAACAAAACATTTATATACCAAAATTGACCAAAAGAGTCGATGGATAGTGTGATTCAACTCTGACCAGCTTCCAACCCAAATGAGCTTCCGAAGTACTATAAAACATGGAAAATAACACGGAGTAAACTTTTAAGCTTAGTAAGTTCGTTTAACATAGAATTTAACTTACCA
Organism: Gossypium arboreum; assembly: GCF_025698485.1. Classification (NCBI taxonomy): domain Eukaryota; kingdom Viridiplantae; phylum Streptophyta; class Magnoliopsida; order Malvales; family Malvaceae; genus Gossypium; species Gossypium arboreum. The sequence goes on from NC_069081.1 coordinate 14,971,443, forward strand.
TTTAATTACATTTAAGTTAAGCATACAAGACATATTCAAACCAAATTGGCCAAAAGCCTAAACACATAACCTCAACATGTTAGCCATGTAAACACATATAATAGCTCATAATCATGGATGAGCATAGTCATTAAGCAAGTTCCACATATATGTATCAACCGAATCATGTTTCAATATATCAACTAATATCATTTCCATGAATATACTGGTAATAGTTGGTACCGTATTCATTTTGTCTCATAACAGAATATTGCCCACTGAACCGTTTAAAATATCATTGGATACATGGGTAGTACAACGAAGTGTACAAAACTGTAATCTATCTATTCATGTACTTGTATGCTCTTATGAGCATGTAAATGGGAAGCTCTTTTGAGTTATATAACGGGAAGCTCATGTGAGCTAAATAACGGGAAGCTCATGCAAGTTGTATATCAGAAAGCTCATAAGAGCTGTAATCGAAAAGCTCATGAAAGCTATGGTGTGTTCGAAACACATGCAGGACAACAACCAAAATGGTAACCCTAATGACATGTCATTTTTATCCTCCGAATTTTTAAGGTTCAAACAAGACTTAGAAATTATCGGATATGTGATCGGTAATTATACATGGAAATTGTACAAATCACACATAATAATACTCAATTTTAAAACATATAAATGTAAAATTTAGTTACATAAACTTACCTCAACAAGTGTATGTAGATACGAAGGCTACTAATCCATTACTTTTCCTTTGCTTTGATTTAACTCCGTACTAGGTTTATCCGGATCTATACGAATGAATTTGACTTAATTCAAAAATTGAATATAATTCCTATTCAATTCAATCCAACACAAATTTTTGGAAAATTTCTATTTTTCCACTATACATTTAATTTATTACAATTTAGTCCCTAGACTTGAAAAATGAAATTGTAATGTACTGCTTTCAGTGAAATCGAGCAGTAGTTTTGGGACCACAAATTCGAGGTCAAAAATTTATTTTAATATTATTTTATGATCTATAGCATGATAGTATTATCATATAAAAATTTTGTTAAGAAAATTTACGTTTACATATTCAATTTGATAAAATGACTAAATTATGTAAAGTGTAAAAGTTGAGTTCTAATAGCTAAAGGTATTAAATAGATATATAACTTTAAAATGGAAGTCCTTATATGGTAATTAGACCATTAAATGTGATAGTGGATGTGCATGGCTTGGCATTAGTGTAATTTTTCCCACCGTGTCTATGCTGTGAATATATCGACTTAGACACACGGCCAAGCCACATGCTCGTGTGCTAGGCCGTGTGAGTATTCGACTTAGGTCACACGGCCAAACCACACACCCGTATGCTAGGCCATGTGAGCAATTTGAGCAAACTGACTTGTGCAAATTAAAAGATACAGAGGACGCACGACCGTGTCATATGGCTGTATGCCACACACGACTAAGACACACGCCCGTATGGACAAAAATAGGTTATTTTCCAAGCCACATTTCTCACCCAATTTGATATCAACCTAACTCAACATTTTTGCATATCAACAAGTCACAACAAGGCATTCAAAACAAGCCGAAATCAAGTCTTAAACATGTATTATCACAACATATGACCAATATGCCGATAGGCAATTCAAATGACAATTTGAAAACATGTCAATCAAATTCCAAAATTTACCTAGATAACCAAACACATATATGCATAATTTTGCTGAATATACCAAATCAACCAATTCTCAATGTACCTATAATTTTCCATCATTCAACAATTCCAAACACATTCCAAACATGATAAGGCTACTTATATACATACCAAAATATACCAAACACAAGCCATTCAAATGGCTAGTTTCAACAAAACATTTATATACCAAAATTGACCAAAAGAGTCGATGGATAGTGTGATTCAACTCACCACTTCCAACCCAAATGAGCTCAAGTACTATAAAACATGGAAAATAACACGAGTAAACTTTTAAGCTTAGTAAGTTCGTTTAACATAGAATTTAACTTACCATTTAATTACATTTAAGTTAAGCATACAAGACATATTCAAACCAAATTGGCCAAAAGCCTAAACACATAACCTCAACATGTTAGCCATGTAAACACATATAATAGCTCATAATCATGGATGAGCATAGTCATTAAGCAAGTTCCACATATATGTATCAACCGAATCATGTTTCAATATATCAACTAATATCATTTCCATGAATATACGGTAATAGTTGGTACCGTATTCATTTTGTCTCATAATGAATATTGCCCATCGAACCGCTTAAAATATCATTGGATACATGGGTAGTACAACGAAGTGTACAAAACGTAATCTATCTATTCATGTACTTGTATGCTCTTATGAGCATGTAAATGGGAAGCTCTTTTGAGTTATATAACGGAAGCTCATGTGAGCTAAATAACGGAAGCTCATGCAAGTTGTATATCGAAAGCTCATAAGAGCTGTAATCGAAAAGCTCATGAAAGCTATGGTGTGTTCGAAACACATGCAGGACAACAACCAAAATGGTAACCCTAATGACATGTCATTTTTATCCTCCGAATTTTTAAGGTTCAAACAAGACTTAGAAATTATCGGATATGTGATCGGTAATTATACATGGAAATTGTACAAATCACACATAATAATACTCAATTTTAAAACATATAAATGTAAAATTTAGTTACATAAACTTACCTCAACAAGTGTATGTAGATACGAAGGCTACTAATCCATTACTTTTCCTTTGCTTTGATTTAACTCCGTACTAGGTTTATCCGGATCTATACGAATGAATTTGACTTAATTCAAAATTGAATATAATTCCTATTCAATTCAATCCAACACAAATTTTGGAAAATTTCTATTTTTCCACTATACATTTAATTTATTACAATTTAGTCCCTAGACTTGAAAAATGAAATTGTAATACTGCTTTCAAGTGAAATCGTAACAGTAGTTTTGGGACCACAAATTCGAGGTCAAAAATTTATTTTAATATTATTTTATGATCTATAGCATGATAGTATTATCATATAAAAATTTTGTTAAGAAAATTTACCGTTTACATATTCAATTTGATAAAATGACTAAATTATGTAAAGTGTAAAAGTTGAGTTCTAATAGCTAAAGGTATTAAATAGATATATAACTTTAAAATGGAAGTCCTTATATGGTAATTAGACCATTAAATGTGATAGTGGATGTGCATGGCTTGGCATTAGTGTAATTTTTAAGGTTACATAAGGGTAATTTTGTAAATAAGTAATAAATGACAAAATAAATAAAACAAAATCGAGCTTTCATTTCTTTCCTCTTCCACAGAAAATTCAAAGAGAAAGAGGCAATGGAAGCTTTCTAATTCAGTCATCCTTATTTTGCTTGCATGTGAGTATTTTTCGTCTTGTTTTAATGATTTCTATGTTTCCGAGATTGTTGTAGCTTAATCTAGCTAGCCCAGGGACTAATTTGTGAAACTATTAAAGTATTTGAGTTTTTCCATTGATGAATATGTTAGGATTTTGAAGTTTAATGGTATAAAAATAATGATTGTTGTTAGATAAACAACTTTTGTAAAGGAATTTTTGACGAAATTATCAATTAGGGATTAAATTGAGAAATGTGATAAATTGTATGGTAAAAGTGTGAATTTGTGAAATATATGGGTTGCTATAAGTATTTTTATAATTCGGCTAGGCTTGGGTAGGGATAAAATTGAATGAATTTTATTTTCCGAGCTTAGGGACTAAATTGCAAAGAATTAAAATTATAGGGGTAAATTGGTAATTTTTCCAAAAAATGTGTTGGACTAAATGGAATATTGAATTGAGTTAAATTCATTCGTATAGATCTGGTTAGACCTCGTATGGAGTTAGATTGAGGCAAAGGAAAATATCGGATTAGTCGCATTCTAATCTACATAAACTCGTTGAGGTAAGTTTGTGTAATTAACTTGTGTAATTATATACTTTGATTGAATTAAATGTATCTTAATTTTATTATCATCATATATGATTATCGATCACATATCCAATGACATACAACGATTACCAAGCCCCATTTGAACCTTAAGAATTCGTAGGATACAAATGACATGTCATTAGGGTTACCGATTTTAGCTCTTATGAGCTTACCGATACTCAGCTCGTATGAGCTTACCGTTATTCAGCTCAGAGGAGCTTACCGGTTATAGCTCGTATGAGTATACATGTACAGGAATTGACAGATTATAGTTCAGTATACCTCGTGTGTACTACCCGTGTATTTAACGATATCCTAAGTGGTTCAACGGGCACAGTTCTATTACGAGTTTATATGAGTCCGATACGAACTAGTACATGTATTTACATTAATTACATGGAAATGGTTTATATATGATATACGGATACATAGTATAGATGTTACATGTACATTGAATTTAAATAATTGTTGAACTCATACATGATTCTTGGTTTTTATATGAATTACATGGCTAACTTGGTTGATAAATATGTGTTAGGCTTTGGCCAAATTGAATTGTGATATGATTTGGTTTACTTACCTAAATTATGGTTAAATGGTAAGTTAAATTCTATGTTTTACAAACTTACTAAGCTTAAAAGCTTACTCTATGTCATTTTCCGTGTTTTATAGTGATCTGGAAGCTCGTTCAGGTTGGAAGCTTGTCGGAGCTATATCATACTATCTATTGGCTCTTTTGGTACTTTTGGTTATTTAGTTTTGGTTGTAATGGCATGTACAGGTTATTGTGGCTAATGATAGCCTACATGTTTTGTTATGTTTTTAGCCATTTGAATTGGCTTGTGTTTTGGTATATTTTAATATGTATATATGTATATGGCCTTATCATGTTTGATGTATAGTTATCATTTAAATGATTTATTTTGTGAATTGGTATTTTGGGTACCAAATGGTTGAGCTTGATAAGTGACCTACATGTTTAAGTTTGGTACAATTATGCATATATGGGTTTGGTCATTTAGGTAAGTTTGGATACATAGTTGGCATGTTTTTAAATTATCATTTGAGGTACCTATGGGCATATTGGTTGTATGTCATGATATTACATGTTTTAAGTTTGATTTTGGTTGGTTTTGGATGCCTATTTATGACTTGATTATATGCAAATTGTTGTGTTTAGGTTAGTACCAATTTGGGTGAGAAATATGGCTTGGAAAATGGCATATTTTTGTCCATACTGCAGAGACACAAGCGTCGTCTTAGCTATGTGTGACACACGGCCAGTGACACGGTCTTGTGTCCCTTATATCTTTTAAAGAGCACAAGTCAAGATGCTCACACGGTTTAGCACACGGCTTATGGCTTGGCCGTGTAACCCAAGTCAAGATACTCACATGGCCTAGCACACGGCGTATGGCTTGGTCGTGTGTCACAAGTTAGTATACCCACACGGCACGGACATGGGCTGAGACACGGTTGTGTCCCTATTTCGAATGCCTACACGGCCGCCACGCAATGTGTGACCCTTGCGCTTTGAAAATTTTATAAGTTTTTGAAAAATTCTCTAAATTTCCAATTTAGTCTCGATTTGTTTTTAAGGTGCATTTGGGGCCTTGAGGACTCAGATTAGGTATAATATGTATAAATTTGATTGGTTTTTGACATGAATGTTAAATTATATGAAATGGTTGAAATTTCATGCATCGATCTAGAAGTCCAGAATGTCCGTAATCTTGTTCGAACGATGGATACGGTTAAGGGTGTTACGAAATTTATACAATTTAATTATTATTCAAGCCTAGCCAATTTTATACATATTAATAGCAGCCTATGTATTTCACAAAATTCAGAATTTTACCATAAATTTATCATCTTTTCAATTTAGTCCCTATTCTCTTTACGAAGTTGTTTATCTAACAACAACCTTTTATTTTCTATCATAAAATTCAAAATTCAAACATAATCATCCATGGAAAAATCCTAATACTTTAACAGCTTTGAAAATTAATCCACGAGATAGTTAGATTAAGTTATTACGATTGAAACATAAAAATTATTAAAACGAGACAAAAATACATACCTAAATGAGTAAAATAAGCTTGCTAACTTCAAGCTTTCATGGTTAGGCTTTCCATCTTTTTTTCCTTTTATTTGATAAAAGATGATGATATTAGATTATTTTATTTATTTATCATCATTTATCATTCTTTTCCAAAATTAACCTTAATAATTTATTAAATTTCCAATGATGAATAGTCATTCTTATCCACTAACTACTCTAAATTGTCTATTTACTAAATAGGACCTCCAATTTAAAATTCCATAGCTATTTAATACCTTTAGCTATTAGAATTCAATTTGTGCACTTTATGCAATTTAGTCATTTTATCAAATTAGACATGTAAACAGTAAAATTTCTTAACGAAATTTTTATATGATATTTCTATCATACTATAGATCATAAAATATTATTAAAATAAATTTTCTTCCAACCTCAGATTTGTGGTCCCAAAACCACTGTTTCAATTTTACTAAAACGAGTTGTTACAATCATCAACTGCACTTACTTGTAATGGAAGACGGCCTTAACACATAGATTGACCATAAAAACAATCGGTGGAAAATTCATCTCCTAATTTTAGTTCATCGTCGGGCCATTGCAAGGCGTGTTTCTAAATCAACCACAAGACCTTGCACGCATCTTGAAAATATGAAAATATATAAACTTTTCAAAGACTTTCGACGGACAATTCTTACAAAATCCAAGTTCTTTTAGCATATTATTGTGATTTTATTACTTTTGGTACTTTTGGTTATTTAGTTTTGGTTGTAATGGCATGTACAGTTATTGTGGCTAATGATAGCCTACATGTTTTGTTATGTTTTTAGCCATTTGAATTGGCTTGTGTTTTGGTATATTTTAATATGTATATATGTATATGGCCTTATCATGTTTGATGTATAGTTATCATTTAAATGATTTATTTTGTGAATTGGTATTTTGGGTACCAAATGGTTGAGCTTGATAAGTGACCTACATGTTTAAGTTTGGTACAATTATGCATATATGGGTTTGGTCATTTAGGTAAGTTTGGATACATAGTTGGCATGTTTTTAAATTATCATTTGAGGTACCTATGGGCATATTGGTTGTATGTCATGATATTACATGTTTTAAGTTTGATTTTGGTTGGTTTTGGATGCCTATTTATGACTTGATTATATGCAAATTGTTGTGTTTAGGTTAGTACCAATTTGGGTGAGAAATATGGCTTGGAAAATGGCATATTTTTGTCCATACAGGCAGAGACACAAGCGTGCGTCTTAGCTATGTGTGACACACGGCCAGGTGACACGGTCTTGTGTCCCTTATATCTTTTAAAGAGCACAAGTCAGTATGCTCACACGGTTTAGCACACAGGCTTATGGCTTGGCCGTGTAACCCAAGTCAGTATACTCACATGGCCTAGCACACGGGCGTATGGCTTGGTCGTGTGTCACAAGTTAGTATACCCACACGGGCACGGACATGGGCTGAGACACGGTTGTGTCCCTATTTCGAATGCCTACACGGCCTGGCCACGCAGTCGTGTGACCCTTGCAGTTTTGAAAATTTTATAAGTTTTTGAAAAATTCTCTAAATTTCCAATTTAGTCTCGATTTGTTTTTAAGGTGCATTTGGGGCCTTGAGGACTCGTATTAGGTATAATATGTATAAATTTGATTGGTTTTTGACATGAATGTTAAATTATATGAAATGGTTGAAATTTCTGTCTGTCTGATCTGTAAGTCCGGTAATGTCCGTAATCTTGTTCAGACGATGGATACGGGTTAAGGGTGTTACAGAAATTTATACAATTTAATTATTATTCAAGCCTAGCCAATTTTTATACATATTAATAGCAGCCTATGTATTTCACAAAATTCAGAATTTTACCATAAATTTATCATCTTTTCAATTTAGTCCCTATTCTCTTTACAGAAGTTGTTTATCTAACAACAACCTTTTATTTTCTATCATAAAAATTCAAAATTCAAACATAATCATCCATGGAAAAATCCTAATACTTTAACAGTTTTGAAAATTAATCCCTGAGATAGTTAGATTAAGTTATTACGATTCAGAAACATAAAAATTATTAAAAACGAGACAAAAATACATACCTAAATGAGTAAAAATAAGCTTGCTAACTTCAAGCTTTCATGGTTAGGCTTTCCATCTTTTTTTTTCCTTTTATTTGATAAAAGATGATGATATTAGATTATTTTATTTATTTATCATCATTTATCATTCTTTTCCAAAATTAACCTTAATAATTTATTAAATTTCCAATGATGAATAGTCATTCTTATCCACTAACTACTCTAAATTGTCTATTTACTAAATAGGACCTCCAATTTAAAATTCCATAGCTATTTAATACCTTTAGCTATTAGAATTCAATTTGTGCACTTTATGCAATTTAGTCATTTTTATCAAATTAGACATGTAAACAAGAAAATTTCTTAACGAAATTTTTATATGATATTTCTATCATACTATAGATCATAAAATATTATTAAAATAAATTTTCTTCCAACCTCAGATTTGTGGTCCCAAAACCACTGTTTCAATTTTACTAAAAACGAGTTGTTACAATCATCAACCTGCACTTACTTGTAATGGAAGACGGCCTTAACACATAGATTGACCATAAAAAACAATCGGTGGAAAATTCATCTCCCTAATTTTAGTTCATCGTCTGGGCCATTGCAAGGCAGTGTTTCTAAATCAACCACAGCACCTTGCACGTACTTGAAAATATGAAAATATATAAACTTTTCAGCACTTTCTGACGGACAATTCTTACAAAATCCAAGTTCTTTTTAGCATATTATTGTGATTTTATTACAAAATATCTAAGCTGGAAAAATTAAAGACAAATCTCTATTTTTAACTATTCTATTCTAAACTTACAAAATCTTGCCAATTTGAAGCAGTTTAGTGCACCGAAAGAAAGGGCAATTTTGGAAGTCACCTTTGTGGAGCATAAAATTTTGTAGCATCTCTATAGTACAAGCCATGTGAAGGAGATATAATTAATAACTAGCTTAGACTCCCCAAATGAAGGATTAATGGGTTATAGATGTGTTCAATCCAGATCAGAAATTGGGTAGGGGAATTGGACAATCTACTAAGAAGAAAAAAGACTAAAATTATCCATTAAAGAGAGAAGCCCAAACCATCCTTGGTGCAACCCAAATCATCCATCTAAAGCTTATTTTAAATAATTAAAATTCATCCCTAAGACTCTTTCACATAATCATTCAAATACCTTATCTTTTCTAGCTTTTTCTCTCATGCCCCAAGTTAAAAATAGCAAGTCATCAACTCTTTCCTCCATTTTTCAATGGTTGATCACATAGGGAGAGAAAATCAAGGTTCCCAAATCCTATTTTTTAGATGTCTCATACTAGTATAAATAGGGCTTCACCTTTCCACTCATTCATCATCCAACACACTCATCTTTCTCTCTTCATTTCTTCTCCCATTTTTTCATTTATTTTTTCCTCATTGAAAGAGTGTTTTTGCAAGGTTTCAGAGCAACCCCATTTGACTACATTAAGAGCACTTTGGCTTGGTTGTTTTGGTAAGGAAGGAAGAGTAGAGGAAGGAGCAAACGAGCTGTGCTTCAGAGACTCACCAAAATCAGCTTAGAGTTTCTTTTTTCCTTAATATTTTGTTTTTGCTCAATTTCATGAACATGATTGCAACTAAGCGTTTTGTTTTCAATAAGATCATGATTGCTTAAATCTATCAGTGTTAGAATGATTTGATTTTCATAGTTTAATTTCTTTAATTCTGTTAAAGGTGTTATGTGCTTTCGATTGATTTACTCATGCAAGTAAAATCACAACTATGTTTCTCATGCATTATGGATGTAAAGAAATGATTGAATAAATTAATTAATCTAAACTAAGTTTTAATTAATTGACAAAACACTTGTATGATGTATGTTTAAACAATTAGGGATTAAATTTGTAATAATACTAAAACTATTATTACATTACATAACCTTGTAATATGTTTTTTATGAAATTATAAGTTTATCAACCATAGAAATATGCTAGATAGACTCAAGAATTAAATAAATTTAACATTTTTACCCCATTGGATGAAGGTTAGTAAATGATTAATTTGACACGAATCTTCGTAACATCTTTTAACAGTTTTGAAATAAAAATGAACTAGAAAAGAAAATTATTCTAACAGAAGCATGCTAATTGTGATAACTCTTCAAAACTTGTATATTTTTCTGTGTTTATTTTAATTTACATACTTAGGTAATTTGTAGTTAATTAAATTAGTTAATCCAATATTATTTGTTTGTACCACATTTTAAACTATATTATTTCTCCACCACCAGTTTGTTTAAGTCTTAATTTTTCACAAAGAATTGCTTAACAGTTCCTATGGAGACGATACTTTGTACTTATCACTTTATTACTTGTCAAAGATTGTGTTCACTTGCACGTTTCGTCATTTTAGTACTCTTGCATCGCGACTATCCACCCCTGAAATTCGTTGTATGACGCATCTCAATCACCATACAACTACTTCATCACTATTTGTTTCGCCCACCATGCTTTTCTATAGGACATCTTGTATTTGAATTTAGCTTGCATGTCGACAAAAAAGATCGATACAGGAATCGTGGGCATGCCTTTTACCAGTAGGATGATGCAGTTACATATTGTTTTTGCATCTAGTTTGCGGTAGTCTTGCATCATACATGCAACCATGCATGTATGGGGCCTTTCTAAGCCTCTGATTGTCCATATTTGAGTCATCTGCATTAGTAAAACCCGAATCCACCAGTTGCACCTATCTTCAGCCCTCCAACATTCCCAAACATATAAAGTCAGTGTAGACTTCGATAGTTTGTAGTCTACTGACAACTTCATGTTGTATCGCTTAATGGAAAATATACAGTCCACCTTATTATCAAACTGTTAGCTTACGAACAACTCTCCAAACTCTAAATCTGCCCCCATTAGGTGAACAGGTACTATATTTATGTATTCGGGGAACTCGAGTGCAAGCGTTGAATCGAGGTCTACGCTCAATATGTAGACCCCAGGATCATTCCATATAACTATACCACGACTCGTGTTCCTGACCAAATGGGGTGTACATCTTGACCCTCCATTATGCCTTCATCGTTGATATCTTCTAGGACCTCATGCACATCGAGGCCACTAAATTCTTCAACATCATGGTGGGACTGATCTTCATTAATGGACCTTTCATCACCATATACTATGGTACCCAACACGTCTAGATGTATCTCTAGACTGGGACTCGGGATTGGGTTGTTATACAAACTCCCAATATAATTTGGATTTTTGAATGTTTGCGGTGTCCTTGCACAACCTGACTGATCTTCCTATTCAACATTAAAATCAAAGTTAAACTCTTGATGTTGACTTTCTGGAGAGACAATTTGAATGGGTTCAGGACTGGCTAACACTGCGAATAACTCAATTGGTCGGGGGTTATCGATCTCAAGCAAGTAATAAATTGTGACAATTGTGGCCATACCATCATCATCATCATCATCATCATCATCATCTACAAGTTCCATATTCAAAAAATTCAATGAATCTGTTGAAACTAGAAATTTATAGAACAATCTTGACATCTGCTTCCTACAACATGTAGCAATCTTTGCATTGATCTTCCGTTTCAGTTCCGCCAGCATTACACACTTATTGAATCTCATTCTTATCTTTTGGCAACTTTGAAATACACAACCTTTTTCAATTGTATTTACCTTTTCTCCATCAAAATGAACATACACTAACAACATTTGGTTATTCATCTTCAACAAAACACAAATGTTTAATTTTTTTCCCTCTTAAACTATTAAAGCAAAAAAAAGGGTCAAGAAAACACAGAAAAATTCAATATATAGCTTGTTGGTGCCGACAACTAAAAAAAATCATTATTTCGAACACGAGTGTCTGACCGTTTATAAATGAGTTATCGTTTATAGTAAAATATAACACCAAAAATATAAGAGATTAACAGGGCAGTGTTTGCAAGTGCACGGGTCAAATTGTAATATAGTTTATACAATGAAATACTTGGAATTATTCCGAGAATCGTACCTAAGGGAGGATGGAATAAATTATGAAAGTATTTTTACAATAATAAGTCTAAGTAGTAGTAATTATTCTATATTACGATGAACCATAAAATAGATTAATGAGATAAAAATAAATAAATAAATAATAAAATGACTTAAAAATATAAACAATCAGGAAGATTAACTCGCTTTAGGGTCTATAATTAACTTTGGATTACGATTTTAGGGTAGATTAGCTACCGATTAACCACTTATTTCCTCCTGGCCTCTAATTAACTAATCGATTGGTTGATACTCGCTTGTCTCTCGACCTCACTTTCTCAACCAAGATAAATTATGATTTACTTGGTTCGACTTATCTCCCGATCTCGTCATACTCTGATAACTTCCTAGGGTTGTCAATCTTAGTGGTTCAAGAACACGTAACTCATACCAATTAACCCCTCTCAGAAAACCCTAAATCCTCCATTAATCACATCTCTATCCACTTGTTAATCTCGCCTAAAGAATTTAGCAACTCTTGTTATTCATAATCTCAATCTTGATTTAACGAGTCATGTAAAGAACACGATTGATTTGGAAGAGAAGAGATTTGAATAGTCATTGATTTGATATCGAATAGGGAATCGAGTAGCAAATCACTTGATTGAAATAAAGAAATAAATCGAATGCAAGAACAAGTAAACTGAAATACTTCAAATAAATAAATAAACTCTTGGATCAAAATTGATTCCAAGAGGAAAAATAAAAGAGTTATCAAAAGTCAAAAGAAAAACAATCTAATCCTACTCCAAAACTACTAGGGTTTTTTAAGGCATCTAGGATGACTTAGTTATATCAAACCCTTTTATGTCTTATTTATAAAGGTGTTGGTAGCCCAAATTAGGTCTTCGGCACATCCTAGATCTTCGTATAAAGTTGATTGCATAGACGAAAATAGCCCCAAAATACTTGGGCAAGAAGTCAACCTGTGTCGTGCCACACCACGTCTATGGCACGAGATGACACACAATTTCTGCCTTGTGTCATTCATTTTGTGTTTTGACGTTTCGAGGAGCTTGTGCATCACTCGTCCCTTGCTTTCATGTCAATTGTGCCTTTAAATCTTCATCCTACATACACAATTAAGCATATTAGTACTACCTAAGGCACGTGTCAGCCTATTGGGTCACAACGCTTATAAAATGTGTTAAAAATATTTATTTTATTAATATTTAATCGTAAGTCCTAATTATCGAAACTGAAATATAAAATCCTAAATTGCTTAGAAAATAAGCTCCTTAAGTGAAGAATTGACTCTAATTGACTACTGCATTTAACGACAGGTCAGTGCTGGCAGATGGAAGACCGACACCAAAAAAGATATTTTTAGCAAAAAAAAAAAAAGATCCAGGCAAAAAACATATCGGTGCTAGCATAGGAAAGGTTAACACCAAAATTTTTCTTACACGGGTCTCGACCTCGAGAAACACAAGGCAAAAAATTTATTTGACACGGATATTAGCCATTGTAGTGCCGACACAAAAAAATACCGATAAAATTTTTTTGAAATTTTTCCAGTGCCGGACACCTAGATGTCGACACCTAATTAAAAAATATTTCTTTTTTTGAACAGGGAAATGCACGTATTTTTGAAAAAGCACTTGAAAAAAATACATACGAGTATCGGTCATTGCAGTACCGACACTAAATTTTTTTTATCCCAACCCAATTATATCATAATGATTAAACGAATCATCATTTTGGTGCCAGCCATCGAGGTGTTGATATCGTTCAACACTATATATTTTAGGTCATTTTCATTATAGATTTTTAACTTGGATCATTTTCGTAAATAATAAATTTTTTAGGCTACTTTAAAAAAAAAGCCAGAAAAACAAGACAATGGGTTCTAAAGGAACAAAAACACATAAACAAACATGTCATATACTCAGGACCGGTTAAAATGGTATGGTGATGTTGGAATATTTGGTTTGAGAATTGAAGGTTGACATTGGAACAAAAAGTACAATTTTTTTTAGAAAAAATTAACCAAGTGTCGCTTGACAGATTGGCAGCATTCATAAAAAAATATTTCTTTTCGTATTTTATTTTCTGGTGTACATTTGAGAATATGAATTTAAAAAAGAAAATTGACTAGAGCCTCCTAACAAACCAACAATACCTATTAAAAATATTTTTTCTCCAAAGTGAATACCCATATTTTTTATGAGTATTTTGAAAAATACATATGAATGTCGCCTGATATAATGGCGGCACCAAAATTTTTTTTTAAACAGATGATTGGGTTATGATTAGGCCGAAAAGAGGTACTGCGCCAGGCGACACCAACTTTTACTATAACAAAAGGATTATTATTGTAATTAATTAATATTTTTAGGTTTTTTATAAAAAAACTAAATATTATTTTTGAAAATATTAAGGATGAAATTAAGTTTAACTACATAACCACGTGATGCATGTAGTGGTTGCACTTATAGGCTCATGCTTACTATAATTAATTTTTGTCCACATCAAGTTTGCCTCATGAAACATATGTACACACAATAATGCAGTCTTTTAATTTGACAAGTCAAAAAGTTTAAATGTCTTTTTCAACTTCAGAAAAAAAGAAAAAAAAAAAAGACTACACCACATATCATACCACATATCAGGTTAATATGGCTATTTTACTTATTTGATAAAAAAATAATATTTATAAAAATGAACTTCGTTAAAAATATTTACTTAAATGATTTGAAATGAAAAGTAAAATTGGGTTATAGAAAATAGATGGCCGACACCACTATTTTATTCTATTAAAAAAATTTTGAGGGTGTTGGCACACTGATGGTCGGCACCCCTTTATCTGATTAAAAAAATATTTTTTTTGGGGATGTGGTGCCGACCAACAAATGACCAAAATCACCCAACAAAAAGGATTGGGAATATTGCAACATAACCCCTCCTTGTTTTCCCATTTTTTTATTTCTCAAGTTTAATTACATATTTTATATTTTAAAACAATATTGAACTTGGGAAATATAAAATATGTAATTAAACTTGGGAAATAAAAAAGATGCGAAAACAAGGAGGGGTTATGTTGTAATATTCTCAATCTTTTTTGTTGGGTGATTTTGGCCATTTGTTGGTTGGCACCACACCCCCTAAAAAATTATTTTTTTTAAACAGATAAAGGGGTGCCGGCCATCAATTTGTCAGCATCCTAACATTTTTTTTTAAAACAATACATGGGTGCCAACCATCTGATGTCCAAAACCCCAAAAAAAAACTTTAATAGAAAAAAATAGTGGTGTCGACCATCTATTTCTCATAACCCAATTTTACTATTCATTTCAGGTCATTTGAGTCAATGTTTTTGAACCAGGATTATTTTTGTAAATATATATTTTTTGGATTAGATGGGTAAAATAGCCAGTTAATGTGCTTTTTCTTTTTTTATATATATTTATGAGAATAAGATATATTTGAAGAGAGAAAATTGAATCTTATGGAAACATTTTCATTATCGTGTCAGCGAAAACGTATTTTGATAATGTAATTCTTTATTGAAAATTAATAATTTAATTCTTTTGATTAGATGGTTAAGTATTTGTGTTTTTGTTTTTTCGAGTTTCGGGTTCGATTCCTCTCTTACATACATTTGTAATTTTATTTCATATTATTTCGATCATTTTATTTTTAATTAATAATTTTTAACACATTAACTCTTTTGGTTAGATAGTTAGATATTTCATAATCTTATTTAAATATTTTTAGGAAGATACTCTCTTATTCTTAAACAAGTTTATTCATTAATAGAGTTTTAAACTCACAATCGTAATTGTGGTGATGACAAGTGTTTTATATGATATTGTAAAATACTAAAACACAAATATATATATATATATATATATATATATATATATATAAAGACACATTGATAAATTTTTAAGTCGACTTATTAAAATTAAAAATATATATTGTTAATATAAATATTAATTTTAATAATTTTTATATAATATATAGTTTTCTTAATTCGTAATTATAAGATTATTATTTAAATTTGGTTTTGTCCGATATGTGGATAATATAATTGTAACACATATGCTAAAATGACATATAATTATAATATAGCTTTTCTTAATCAATCAACTATAGAAATTATTATTTTAGTTAGATGTTTTTATTGTTTTTTTAAGATAAACCATAAACAATAATGATAATAGACAATATAGCATAATCTTAATTAATTGTAGATAATAGTAGATTAACTTTAGGCTAATTTCTAATTGTCTAACATATTATATCAATAATGCACGAAAAAATAAGAGTGAATTTAGATAAACAGTACTTTTAACTTATTTTTGTGTCACGTTATAGTATCTAATTTTACTATTACCGTTATTTTTACATTAATCACATATAAATGGATTACTCATCTAAATAATTTAAAGCGAGGCTGGAAAGAATATTGCATAGAAAAGATGGGAGACGCGTGAGAGAGAGAGGCGTGTTGAAACTTTTTATGTTCAACCACAACTTTAAACCAAAGTACAAGCTCACGATGGACTTCACAGAATTTCCTAAGATTTTTGTTCAAATCTTGAGCTATGAAATCTTATTAAGTATTAAAATATAGAAAGTCCTAAGATTTCTTTTTAAAATATAAAATAAAGCAATATTTTCAAACCAAATTAATTAAATTATTAGATTTCCTTTCACACGGGGCTCTATACTTATTTATTAAAAATAAAACTAAAAGGCTTTGAGGAAAACATATCAATCGTTTTAGATGTAATAAAAATTCATACAATTTAAAGGAAAAAAATTAGCAAACACTCGTTATAAATTGTGAAAGACAAGTTCTATCATCAAAATAAAGGTTTTAGCCTCAGCATTAATAGAACATTATAACAGTTGACAATTAACTTTATTACAACTTAAGCACGACATATCTAGAGTGATTGCAAGCATTTAATAGGATAAGGAAATCAGCTCCAGTTGGACCAAAGTTGCGAGCAAAAATCGACAAAAAACATTCACCAAACTAGAGAGGACGATAACAAAATCATCCCTAAAATCACTTGTAAAACTAAGATTATATGCATAAGCAAGACTAAAAAACATGCTAGAAGAATAAACAAAAACTTCTAAACCTGAAGATTTATTAAACAATGAAAAAATAAACAAAAAAAAAATATAAAACTTAAGACAACATGGGTTCAAATCGACACATGAAATCATTTATTATTCTTCTCAAAATATAAACAGCTTAAGAAGTTGACAAAGAGCCATGTACTTTCCAAGAAAAATTACTGGTGGGCAGTGGAATTTTAACGAACGATAGACATCGTCATCTATCCATCACAACATGTAAAACCAAAAAGACACTCACAAAATAAATCTACAAACTGAAAAAAAAAATACATGTGTAGTGGATGATAAGAAGAAAGAAAGAAAGAGTTAATAAAAGTGGAAAAAGGTGGGCGATAGCCGGCTCAAAGACTAACACCACTGTTGAACAAAACAAAAGATAAAGAGCAAACGTCTTAAAAAGCAAAAAAGAAAAAAATTAAGATTTTTCATTTCATCTAGTAATTTAAAAACCATGTATTGAGTCTTCCTAATTTGTGATTATCTAAATTTGGTTTCGTGTTATATGTAGAAAAATCTAATTGTAGCACATATGCTAACAGTGACATATAATTATAAAATAGTTTTTCTTAATCAAATTATTGATTTAATTAGTTGGATGTTTCTTATGTTAAACCTCCGTTTACACCACAAATATTATTTTAATTATTAACTGAATTCAATTTTTTCAACTATTTAATTAATAACCATCTAATTATAAACATTAATACTTATTAGAAAATAAATTTAATTATTTATTTTATTTAAGATTATATTATCCTGTATCAAATAATTTAACCCATATTTAATTTTAAATAATATAATTTTATAATTTTAATTTTTCAATATATATTCTTTTAACACTTATATACTTACGTATGCAAAGCATACGTCATTTAAGTAACCTAATCAATGTGACGTATGCGTTTTATGACATGTTACCGTCTTTGGTTAAATCCTCTGAGTAAAGATAAACATTTAATAAATTATTAAAAATCTTATTATACGTGTATGTATGTAAAAGTTATATATTTAAAATATAATATGTATGTTTAAAAATAATATATAATAAATAATAAAATGTAAAGTTTGAAATTAATAATAATAACAATACGTATGCAATATGTACAAAATTAAAATAAAAAATAATTTAATTTGTGGTAAAAGAAAATTGAAATAGATAAATATATCATATTAAGAATATTAAATATGCTCTAATTGTTTATCACGATATTACCATTTTATTATAGCATGTCAAAAGTTATCAAGTTAGTAAAAAATTCAATATTAAAATATTTTTTTAGAAATTAAATATTGAGTTTCCATATGACACCAACGCAATCATTGGTATTATCTATATACACAAATTTAGTGAGAAACATATTTTATATATATTTTTAAAATTTACTCAAAAATAATCATTGGTGTAGTGGCGAAGACTTTGTTTATAAATTCATTAAACAAGTTCAATCCCTAGATATGTTTAATCTCATAATTTGATGGGTGTTTTATCTCATAAATTAACTGGGTTGGAGTTATGGACATTCGCATTAATAAAGTTCTAACACTTCCCCTTTGGATGTTTATTAAAGAAAAATGTTCAAAACAAAAATTTTTATTAGAAAAAATTCTATGAGATAAAAAATCTAATGAAAAAAAAAAGATTACACAATCTTCTACTATAAGTTGTTTTGTTAAAAAAAATTTTACTGAGAAAATCTAATGAGACAAAACTTTATATGTATTGAACTTCCGCAAATGACAATGCCACTTAACATCTTTGGGTCAATGTATTTCAATTTTTTATGCTAGCCTTTCATATGTTGAAGTTCGTAATGTTGATAAACATATCTGCTAAATTATTACCTGAATGAATTTGTTGAACTTCAATATCACATTTTGTTCTCTAATAAGTCCTCATCAATTTTGCTAAAAAAAAAAGTCATCATCGATTATTTTTTTTTCCACATAATTTTAATTGAGAACTTATCTTAAATATTACAAAGTTATACTCACTCACAATTTAAAGATCTTGCAACTTTAGATGCATCCAATCATAACGAGCTTTAGGTAAGATTATCGTTTTCTAATGGTCATATATTTCTTTTGTATTATTCCATAATTCAAGTGGCCTTTTTATGGTTAATATTTTGCTTCTAATCATTCATGGAGACGACAACAAATAAAAATCATGTCTCAGTTAGATTCCTCATTGCCTAGCATAATAATTTTCTTAAAACCTTTAACATTTAAGTGGATTTCAGTATCCATCACTTATGAAGAATAGTTCTTGTCCGATGTATCAAGGGTCGCAAATCCAAGTTTGGTAAAATTTGGCATTATTCAAATTAGAGGTGAGAAAAACTTGATTCAATTTAAAAAATTAAAAAAATAAATTTCAAGTTAATCAATTTGAGTTATTCGAGTCAAGTTGAATTTTACAATTCAAATAACTTAAATTATTCAAATAATTAGAATAAATACCGGACATAAAACTCGAGATTTTTCATATAATTTTTTCACTTACAAAAAAATTTTATTTATAAGCACCTTGAATGAAATACAAATAAATCAAGCTTTGCATTTAAAGAACATTAAAATTTTATCTCATAAATTAATGAGGGTTGGAGTTATGAACATCTACATAAATAGATTTGTAAAATTTTCTATTTTTCTTCAATAGAAGAATTTTCTTATGTTGTTTGATTAATTTATTTGGTTGCTTATAGATCTTTTTGTTTAAAAAAAAATTCAAATTGAGCTTTCAAGAAAAAAGAAGAAGAAGGAAAAGAGTGATTAAAAAGACCAATATATTATGAAAAATAAAGTAAAATATTAAATTTAGCTCTTAATGTTTATATTTTTATTAATTTAGCCTTTACTCAATTTTTTAGTTAAATTTGATCATTAACCTTTTAAAGAGTCAAATTGCTTTTTTTTAAAAAAAGGAAATATTGACTAAAACATTGAATTCTTATCGATGTTGGTGTGGCAGTCCATGTGCACTTCATGCTAACATAATACTATTTGTCTTTAACAAATAATTTAAAATTATAAAATATTCAAAGAATATAAAATATAAAAAAATTCAAGAAAATTAGCATGACGTACATGTCATATGGGACACCATTTTTAAAAATTTAATGTTTTAGTTAGGATTTCTGTTAAAAACAACAATTCTACTTTTTTTGAAAAGTTGATTGTAAAATTCGACTATTTTAAAAGATTGAAGGCCAAATTTAACTTAAAAAAGAATAAAAGCAAAATTAATAAAAAGAGTAAACATTTAGGGCTAAATTTAGTATTATGCCAAAAAAATCATGAATTTCGAGGAAAACGTTTTTGGCAGAGCATGCATGAGGTAGATGTAAATTGGATTTCTTGTATGACTTTCTAATAATATAATTTATAAAAATCTATACTAATTTTAAAGTGTTTGATGGAATTGGTATCAATCTCAACTCAGTTAAAAATTATAAAAAAAAATCATTCTTTTATAAAGTAACAAGGATGAATGCATTTTATATTTTTATATATTTATATAAAATTTAAAATAATATTTATATGACAGGAAACATTTTATCATTTCAACTAAAATTCCAATTATTTTTATATAAATATTTTATAAATTACATAAATATCTCATGTGTCAATAATAGTCATAATATTAATGAAAAGGTATCTATGTATATAACAAGAAGAAAAAGACTAATGGTTGCGGACAAAGACGTGGTTGTTGCCGATAAGATTGGAAAATTTGCGGCATCCTATGAATAACTCCCACTTCAACTTTTTATACTTCTTTTTAATTTTATTCTATATTTTTATAATTAATTTTAAACATTTTAAATAAAATCAAATTTCACTTTATTTAATTATTTTCAAAGTCGAGAAAAAGTGTCTGTAGTGATATCACATATGTGGTGTCTCTAAATGATAGTTGATTTATGGAGTGATATACCGACACTTTTTTCCAGTTGTATGATTTTTAATTTCATATAACTTTTTAAGAACAAAAACTGAAAAAAAAATTACAAGTAATTGATTATACTGTTATTTTATCCCAAAGCAGAAAATGTTGAAAGGGAAGGAAATACTATGTACGTGTGAAAATAAATACAAGATATAATGCTAGCCTAACTACCCACTGATCGAAACGTCTATAAATAGGGGGTCCGTGCAAAGTATCTCGATCACACAAAGTAACCATATTCAGCTTTGATAAATAGTGACAAGAGTGAGATAAAATATCCATCGAGATGGAAGTAGTTCAAGTTCTTCATATGAATGGAGGAGTTGGAGAA
Organism: Gossypium arboreum; assembly: GCF_025698485.1. Lineage (NCBI taxonomy): Eukaryota > Viridiplantae > Streptophyta > Magnoliopsida > Malvales > Malvaceae > Gossypium > Gossypium arboreum. The sequence continues at coordinate 14,992,943 of NC_069081.1, forward strand.
ACCAGCTATGCAAACAATTCTTTTGTTCAGGTATCAATGTACAATAATATGTCATATACGTATCTGTCGATAACTTCTATTGTATGTACTGAGATATTTTTCAATGTTGAAATTGGGACAGCAAAAGGTGATAACCATGACAAAGCCAATCACGGAGGACGCCATAACTAAGCTCTATTGCAGCACTTATCCGGAAGAAATAGCCATCGCAGATTTGGGTTGTTCTTCCGGACCCAACACTTTCTTTGTGGTATCTGAACTTATCAAAGCGGTGAATAGTGTTCGCCAAAAGATCTGCCAAAAATCCCCCGAGTATCAAGTGTTTTTGAATGATCTTCCTGGGAATGACTTCAACACCATTTTCAGGTCCTTGTCTATCTTCCAGAACAAACTGAGGGAGCAACTTGGACCCGGCATTGGACCATGTTTTTTCACTGGAGTACCTGGTTCTTTCTACGGAAGGCTTTTCAGGAAAAACAGCCTTCATTTTGTACACTCTTCCTATAGTCTGCAATGGCTCTCTCAGGTTTAGTTTATATATTAATGAAGTACAGTATAATATAATATATCTGTAATCATTTTAGAATGAAAAATAGCTTGTAATTTATGAGTGGACTATTTTGATTTGATCCAGGTTCCTCGAGGGCTGGAAAATAATAAAGGGAACATTTACATGGCTAGCACAAGTCCACCAAACGTGCTTAAGGCATACTATGAGCAATTCCAACAGGATTTTTCCTTGTTTTTGAAGTGTAGATCAGAGGAACTGGTGGATGGAGGGCGTATGGTTTTGACATTTTTAGGGAGAAGAAGTGATGATCCTTCAAGCAAAGAGTGTTGTTACATTTGGGAGCTTTTGGCCATGGCTCTCAATGATATGGTCCTTGAGGTATAGAATGAATAATTCTACTCACCGTTGCTGGGAATTGAACCGTACATTTGCTGGATAGGATATACAATCTTTTAAAGATAACTATATGAATCAATCATATTTAGGTTATTCCATCAGGGATAGTTATCAATTGGACACTAGTTGATATTATCTATATATATGAGCCACCCCACCTACCTATGTATCTTATCATTTTCCGGATGTGGAAATCTGATAGTGTCTGGCCAATAAACTAGTAAACTAGGGAGTTAATTTCCTAAAGTATATTTTGCTGCATATATATATATATATATATATATATAAAGTTGATAAACTAGATATTAATTAGATAATAAAGAAAACATGAAATAAATGCAGGGAGTGATAGAAGAAGAGAAACTGAACAGCTTCAACATCCCACAATACACACCATCGCCAGCAGAGGTTAAATATGAGGTTGAGAAGGAAGGGTCGTTCAGCATCGATCGACTGGAAGTAACTGAAGTGAATTGGAATGCTTATCAAAACGAAACTGACTTATCTGATGCATTTAAAGATGGTGGGTACAACGTCGCCAAGTGCATGAGAGCTGTGGCTGAACCACTGCTTTTCAGCCACTTTGGTGAAGCAATCATCGATGAAGTGTTTCGAAGGTACAGAGAAATTGTTGCTGATCGCATGTCCAAAGAGAAGACTGAGTTTGTCAATGTCATTATTTCTCTTAAAAAAGCTTGATTATTATTCATCAGTGGTTATCTACCGTGGAACCCCACCACCACCACAAAACAAATAAATATTATATGGTACAAATGAACTGTGCTACGCCACTGTATTATCCGATCAAGAATAATTTCATGCTTGCAAGTTGTTTGTAAAATTTTACCACTCTTTTTTTTAATTTCTAAATACATTAAATTATAAAATTTACAAACCAATACCTAAAATTACAAAGTCAAAGTTGACAAATTATCAGTTTTCTTTCTGGTTTCAATGTCAAAAGTTTTATAATTAAAAGCTAAAGAAAATCAACCTTAGCCACCAGCCCACCACCTCATAAAGGAAAAGAAAAGACACTTTCAATCCAATGTATTTTCATCCAAGGAAACGACAAAAGTTCTAAAATAGTTAATATAGACTATATATCTATGCAGGATAAAAATTTTACATATTCCAAAATGTTAAAATTTATTCTTAATGCTATTAATTTTGTAGAATTTAAGAAAATTGAAATTGTTTTTTTTTTAACAAGTTCACAATGGAGTTGATGGAATTTGCAATAGAGATATGGTTAAATATTAGTGTTTTTGTCGTTAAGCCACGGGTTCGATTCTTCTTCTGGGAGGAATTGAACTTAGGATTTAAGAATGAAATCACAATTATCTAACCATTTAACCAAAAAAGCCAATGTGTCAAAAATATTAATTTAAAAAAAAAGAGTTTAAAACAACATGAAATAAAAATAAAAATGGGAAGGAAAGGAATTGAACCTGAAACTGAAGGACAAAAACACTAACATTTAACTAATTGACCAAAAAAGCTAAATTATCAAATTTTAGTGAAAACGAATCTTGTAGGGCACGTTTTCAGTAGATGTGGCTGAAAGCGCACCTTATAAGACGTGTTTTCATTGACACAATAGATAAGACGCGTTTTTCTTTTTTCTAAAAAAATAGTATAAATCGATAAATTTAAAAAAAAAAAACTAATTTCTCAAATAAGTTTTTTATGAATTAACCCTGATAAATGAGAGGTAGGTAAAAGAAAATTCGTGACACATAAGCTAAGTATTATTATTATTTAAAATTGGTTTCGTCTAAAAGGTAAAAAAACCTAATTGTAGCACATAAGCTAAGAATGAATAGTTTTGTTAATAAATTAAGTACAGAAAAGTATTACTTTAGTTGTATGTTTAAGTAAAGATAGAGAGATTAAGTCCACGTAGTGTTAAAATTCAACTACTTCATAAATAATTTAATGTAGTACTTCATTTAAATAACGTTATTAATATGACGCCCGCGTTAATGACATGTTATAACTACATTACACTCTTGGAAAAATAACATTATTTTATTTTATTTTTCTTCAATCGAAGAATTTGCCTATCTTGTGTCTAAACTTAAATCTTATTTTGTTTTTCTTCTCATCAAAGAAATGAATTTTTTTGGTTGTTTATATTAAAAAATAAAAAATAAAAGGGTTACTTAATTACAAAAAGTTTCAAAATGGTTACACAACTATTTAATTTTATCCTTTTGGTCACTAGCTAGTTAATAGTAATGTCTTTTAAAATTGACATAATAGTAACTTTATCCCTTAATATTTATACATTTTGGATCAACTAAGTCTTGATTCTAAAAAACTTAACCCTCAACTTATACAAATTGTGTAATTTGGGTAGTTCTAAACATTATATATAAAAAAACCCTCGGTAAAAAAAATCAATTGAGTTCTTATGAAAAATGTTCACTTAATTGAGCCATCAGTGACAAAAAAAAAAAAAAAATCAATTGACTTCTTTTGTTAACGGAAACTGTCAATTGAACAGTTTAATCGTTAACTGTATCGATGTGGCTAATGAAAAACATTAAAAGTTAACCACATAGCTATATGTTCACGAGGCATGACAGTCAACAAAATATAAAAATAATTTTTTAAAATAATAAAATTGAATTTCGACATGGTTTTCTAAAACTAAAAAATTCAAAAATTATGAACAAAATTATTGATAATTATTTAAGAATTCTAAGATATTATAAAAATAAAGTATGGAAATTTTTAAAAAATTTAAAACTTATTTAAAAAAACTAATAAAATGTGTATTCGAATGTACCAAGACAAATGGTTGTTCAGGTTTTATTGAAATTGGATAATTGATTTTCCAGATTCATTTTAGATGAGTTTAAAATTATAAAAAATTTATAAAATATAAAAAATATTAATAATTATTGAAAATTTATAAAATTTTATAAAAATAAAAAATGTGAAAATATACTTAAAAATCGATATTTTAGAAATTATTTGATTTTTGTAATTATAAAATCGTTGGTCCATATTCTGATGCATGGTCTAATCTTTTTTTTTTAAAATTTATGCTTTAGCCTAAAATTTTAGTTATAATCTTTCTAAACTTTTAGTTTCTTATACTTATAAATTGAATTAAAAGTAATTATATACATTAAGAATAAATAATAAATTATTTTTTAGGTTTTACACATTTGAAAATTTTCATATATATTTTTAAATTTTAATAATTATTTATAATTATTGATTTCATTTTTTTAATTTTGTACTTATCCAAAATAATTCTAGAAAACCAATTGTGGAGGCTGAAATGAATCTGGAAAACTTTTGTCCAGATTATTTTATATGTAAATTCTTGCTAATTTTAAAAAGTTTTCCTTTTAAAATTATTTTTATTTCTCAAGTCAGTATACCACCATACGACAACTTCTGGTGGTTTTTGTCTAACCACAATTTAATTGATTGATAGGTTTGATTAATGAAAGGGTCAATTAATTTTTTGAGTCACTAAAAATTTAATTAAATGTATTTTTTCATAAAAGTTGAATTAATTTTTTAAAATTTCACCTTTTAACTGAAATAATTTAATGTAAAATCTACGTATGTAAAGCAAAGCTATATGTAGTACGTCATTCAAATAACGTTATTTACAAAAGCTTTTGGTTAATGTAGCGACGTAAAAATTTCTCGTTCGGTCGCTAATTGAGGCGATTATTTGAAAATTTAAAAATCGACTTTCGATTTTATTAAAAAGGAGTCGCCACGATCTTTTTTCTAGGTGTGACCGACACCTAATAAATCATCCTTTTTAGAAAAGAAAACTTATTCTTGCACAAAAATGAAGGCCGAATTTAGGTCTACGTCAAAAGCCAGAGTAACGTTGGGTTCGGGAGTGGGTTACGCGCGAGGAAGGTATTAGCATCCTCGCGACGCCCAAAATTGGTATCTTATTAAACACGTGTTGTCTTGATTTTCAAAAATACGAAATCAATTTGACATTTAAGTGTGATCCGATTGAAGGAAATGAGAAGTTGTAAGTTTTAGTTTTTAGAAGAATATCCCGCTTTTAACACGAATAACTAACTTCACCCAACATAGCGATGAAATCAATGACTTAATGTTAAAATTGGTACATTGCCTTATTCTTAAAATTAAAATGTAAAAAGTTTCTAAAATGATAGTAAAAAAATCTAAGAATATTATTGTAAAAAATACGAATAGTGATGTGAATAATATAAAATATCAAAATATTAGAATAACAATAATTAATATTGACAAATAAAAAATAAAAGGTGTACATAATATATATATTAGAAATAACAATGATGTTTAAAAATAATACTATTAATAATACTACATAAATATGTACATATATAAAAAATAAATACGCGATAATATTAAAAATATGTACATAATATAGTGTAAAAATACATACATAATATAATTAAAATATATACATAAGATAACATGTAATATATATATATATATATATATATATATATAAATAATATAGTATTAAAGATATATACATAAAATAGTATAATATATATACGTAATATAGAATTTAGAATATACCTAATATATTAAAAGAATATATATATAATATAATATTAAGAAATATAATAATAACAAAAAAGAGAGAGGAGAGAGTGGGTGATTTCCGCCACAAGGTTGCCACCGTCTCATCCATGGGACCACCGCCAATTACCATCTATTGCCACCCTACACAAGCAATAGGAACTAAAAAAACTTTTTGGTAAAATGGATAAGCTTCCTCCTTTTATTTTTACTTTGGATAAAAGAAACAAAATAAGATTGAAAGAAAAATGATAAGCAAACAAAGAACTTAAAACAAGAATAGACGAAGAAACCTCTTTGCTTTGATCTTTGATTAATCTCCAAAAAAACTACTCTCTCCAAAAACTAGCCTTTACAATAACTCTTCTCCTTGATTACTCTAAAAAAACCTCTCAAAAATCCTTTACAATAACTTTCTCCCCCAAAACTTCTTCCTCCTCCTTTAAATACAAAATATGAGAAGGCTTATATAGCCATTTACAAAATATTTTTTTATTGTTTATGTCTTCATTTGTAGGTACAAGTGGTGGTGGAGCAAGTGTGGCTAGTGGAGTAGGTAGTGGAGCAAGTGTAGCTAGTGGAGTTGGTGGTGGAGCAATTGTGGCTAGTGGAGTTGGTGGCGGCAAAGGCTAGGATTTAGTTGAGAAAAGTTTAGGTTGTGGGCTAGGGTTTTTTATTTTGATTTGGGCTTAGGGTTTGGGCCATTGGGGTTTTGATGTAAATTGGACGTTGGGTAGTTAAGATTTTGGGTTTTGGGTTTAATTTTGGTGGGTTAGGTAAGACTAAATTGGGTTTTGATGTAAATGGGTTAAAATTGGCCTACAACAGCTACCCCTTTTTGCTTATTATCGTGTAACGGGAATAGAGCAAAGACACAAAGAAAGGCCAATTTTTCCCGGTCTTGCTAAGTATGGACTTCTTTGGTGCTCTTCTCATCCAGGTAGTCTCTTTCCAGTCCACCGCATCTTGTAGCTTTGGTTCAATCCACTGCAAATTCGAAGATATGCCTTGTAGCTTCAATCCACTCCAATGTAACTTCAAGGGTATGAGATTTGTGGCTTCGATCCGCTTCACTGTAACTTCAAAAAGATAAGATCTACAACTTCAATCTGTTCTTCTATTGCTTCAGTGAGATAAGGTTTGTAGTCTTCTCTTCTGCAACTTTAGAAAGGCAAGATCTGATATCCTCGATCAGCTCCATTGCAACTTCAGGGAGACAAAATCTTGTGTCTTCAATCAGCTCCAATCTTTATTTTTTATTCAGCATGTGATCATGAGCTCAACTCATTTCTCGCAATATGAATTGACTCTTTAAAAACAGACATTAAAATAGAAATTGAAAATAGCTCAGCACGTGAGCCAAGGCTCAACTCACTTCTCGCAAAATGAGTTGATTTTTAAAACAAAATTTGTAAAACAGATTTTGAAAATACCTCGATATGTGACCCGAGGCTCAACTCATTTCTCGTAATATGAGTTGATTCTTGAAAAGCATAAATTGAAAAATCATTAATTGAAAATACCTCAGCGTGCCCTGAGACTCAACTCACCTCTCGCAATATGAGTTGATTTTTTTGAAAAACATAAATTGAAAACACCTCGTGTGATCTGAGGCTCAACTCACCTCTTGCAATATGAGTTGATTTTTGATGAATGAAATTAAAACTACCTCAACGTGTCCCGAGGCTCAACTCACCTCTCCCAACATGAGTTGATTTTTTTGAAAAACTGAAGTTGAAAACACCTCAGCGTGTGACCCGAGGCTCAACTCACCTCTCGCAATATGAGTTGATTTTTTGACAAATGAAATTGAAAAATACCTCAGCGTGTAAGCCAAGGCTCAACTCACCTCTCGCAACATGAGTTGATTTTTTGAAAAATAGAAATTGAAAACACCTCAGCATGTGAGGCTCAACTCACCTCTCGCAATATGAGTTGATTTTTGAAAAACATAAATTGAGCAGAAATTGAAAATACCTCAACGGGTCTTGAGGCTCAACTCACCTCTTGCAATATGAGTTGATTTTTTGATGATAAATTGAAAATACCTCAATGTGACTTGAGGTTCAACTCACCTCTCGCAATATGAGTTGATTTTTTGAATTAAAACAGAAATTGAAAATAGAAATGGAAAACACCTCAGCGTCTTGAGGTTCAACTCACCTCTCGCAATATGAGCTGATTTTTTTGAAACACATAAATTAAAAAAAAAGAAATTAAAAACAGAATTTGAAAGGACCTCGACGTGTGGCCCGAGACTCAACTCACCTCTCGCAATATGAGTTGATTCTTTTAAAAAGCAGAAATTGAAAATACCTCAACGTGTCCCGAGGCTCAACTCACCTCTCGCAATATGAGTTGATTTTTTTGATAAAAATAGAATTTGAAAATATCTTAACGTGTCCTGAGGCTCAACTCACCTCTCGCAATATGAGTTGATTTGAAAAGCAGAATTTGTAAGGCAAAAATTGAAAAACAAAAATTGAAAATACCTCAGCGTGCCCTGAGGCTCAACTCACCTATCGCAATATGAGTTGATTTTTAAAAAATAGAAATTAAAAGCAGAAATTGAAAAACAGAAATTAAAAATACCTCGGCGTGCCCCGAGGCTCAGCTCACCTCTCGCAATATGAGTTGATTTTTGAAAAGCATAAATTGAAATTACCTCAGCGTGTCCTAAGGCTCAACTCACCTCTCGCAATATGAGTTGATTTTTTTGAAAAGCATAAATTGAAAAAACGGAAATTGAAAATACCTCAGCGTGTGACTTGAGGCCCAACTCACCTCTCGCAATATGAGTTGATTTTTTTGAAAGACAGAAATAAAAACATCAAAATACCAAAAGATGTCATCTGGTGGAACTCAGGTGTCCTGTCCTTTGATTCAGTACAGCTATCATCGAAACCTCTTGTTCTACTGAAATACATGTATATGTCATGCATGATGTTATCATGATATGCACATGTTTGCCTTAAATGCCTTTATGCCTATATGATCATGCTATGCGCCTTAGGCTTGCTTGTTATATGTCCCTTTCTGTCATGATTTTTGATTATCTGCGTTCATTGCTTTGACTCTTGACTTTCTCTTCAGGCCCTGTACCCGTCCTCTAGCTTCACGACTAATCTGCGTTTCTCAGATATCGCTCTTTTGCCCCTGGTTGAACTTTGTTCTTGCTTTGAGGCTCTTGTACTTATCAAATTCTTATCCGGGTAATGCTTAGCACTTCTTTTGTTTAGAGTATGTCATTTCACTATTTATCATGTAAATGAACCACATAATGAGATGCATGAAAATGGTCAGGTAGGGCACAAAAGGATACCTCACATTTATTCATTTCAAATGTAGCAAACAAAGAAAGTTAATCAATGATAGTAAAAAAAGTGTCATAAAGAGAAAGGGGTCGCATTTCAACAAATACAAATGCTCTAGATATTCAACGCATGAACTCTTCCACTTTCCTCAATCAAGAATCTTTTCGAGCATGGCTTTCTTGCGTAAGAGATTTGAGTTTTCGAAATGCTTCAAATCATCGTAGTCTCTCTGTTTGACCCACCGCTCAAAACGCCTTACTTTTTAAGCCGTTGCTTGCTTCATTAGAACGCCCTTTCGGGTTTTCATCCTAATCTTTTGTGTTAATTAAGACGCCCTTTTTGGGTTTTCACCTTGATCCCTCTCTCTTTTTCTTTTTTCTTTTCTTTTCTTTTTTTTTAAGATGCCCTTTTTCGGGTTTTCATCTTGATTTTCCTTTTTTTAAGCATAATATTTCTTCACAGCATCTGAATTCATTGGATTCGGTAACTCCTTCCCATCCATCTCAGTGAGAATCAGAGCTCCACCCGAGAATGCTTTCTTTACGGCGTATGGTCCTTCCCAATTTAGGGCCCATTTTCCTCGGAAGTCCTTTTGTATTGGGAGAATCTTTCTCAGCACAAGTTCTCCTTCGTGGAATTCTCTTGGCCGTACTTTCTTGTCATAGGCCGCGATCATTCTCTTCTGGTACATCTGTCTGTGACAAATTGCCTTTAGACGTTTTTATTCGATGAGGTTTAATTGATCATATCGAGCTCGAACCCATTCTGCTTCTTCTAGTTTCGATTCTATTAAGACTCGTAGAGAGGGGATCTCAACATCGATAGGTAGCACAGCTTCCATTTCATATACCAGAGAGAAAGGAGTTGCTCCCGTAGATGTCCGCACAGATGTACGATATGCATACAAAGAAAATGGTAGCTTCTCGTGCCAATCTTTATATGTCTCGGTCATTTTCCCAATAATCTTCTTAATATTCTTGTTGGCCGCTTCAACAGTTTCATTCATTTTCGGGCAATAGGGTGATGAATTATGATGCTTTATTTGAAATTGTTCACACACCTCCTTCATCATCTTGTTGTTCAGATTCATGGTGTTATCTGAAATGATTCTTTCAGGCAAACCATGTAACGCCCCCACACCCGAGACCGTCGCCGGAGTCGAGTATGAGGTGTTACTAAGCTTAGTTTAACATTTTTAGAACTTTGGATTATTTGTTTCTACATTCACAGCTTTTAAGCTACTTGCGTCACAGTCACAAGAAAAATCATATCTTGAGTTACAAAACTCGAAATTAAGATCCGTAAATTTTCCCTGAATCTATACTCATATACCTATCTACTAATTTTTTTCTAGAATTTTTTGTTGGGCCAATTAGTGCAGTTTATTAGTTAAAGTTAACCCTGTTTCAGGACTCGACTGGTCTGACCTCTGTTTACTACGAACCACATTTCTCTCTGTAAAAAATTCATATGACTATGAGGTTTGTTTCTAATAAAACTAGACTCAATAAGGATTCTGAGGATATAAAATAAACCACCTAATTATCTCTTTACAATGTATGGTGAATTTCTAAAGTAGGAACAGGGGATTCAGAAACTGCTATGACTCTGTTTCACTAAAATTCAAATATATTATAACATATACTTCCTTTACTTGTTTCATTTGTTTCATGTGAAACTAGACATAATAAGCTTCAATTTTATATGTAGTTAACCACTAAATTCAATTTCTATGATTTTTAGTAAATTTTCAAACTCGCGTTAGTGTTGCTGCGGTATTCTGTTTATGGTAAATTTCATCCTTTTTATGAGTTTTTATGCACTAAGTATCTTAATAGTTTTCCTTAACATCAAACATAATCTAAACTAACCATTTTCATAATTTATCATTATCAAGCATTTCCTCAACCATTTCACAACCATACCATAAGATCATTTACACAAAATGGGTATATTGCTATACATGCCATACTTAAATTTACAAGCCATTTACCAAAAGTCTTCTGGATAGTGTGACTGAGCCTTCGACCTATCCCGACTCCTGAGCTGGCTTGTCCAAAACTACAATGAGTAAGAAGGAGGGAGTAAGCATAAATGCTTAGTAAGTTCATATGCAAATAATAAGTAACATAACAAACAGTTATACCATCAACATTAGCATACATCACTAAAACACATATCACATTTTTAATCATTCTTCATCATCTTATTACCTTATCGTGGTTGTATCAATACTCAACCCGAGGGTTAAATACATACCTGTCCAAAATATCCATTTCATATCACTTACCAATACGTCTCTTTACATCTCGAAATTTTCCTCCATTTGAGTAGAACTTTACCCGTTGAACACATCGAATATAATTCGGATACATGGATAACTTGCACATAAGTGCCATATATACAATCAAGCAATCATGTAACCCGCCCATAAGCGAACTCGGACTCAACTCAATGAGCTCGGGCGTCAGATCCATAAGTGAACTCGGACTCAACTCAACGAGCTCGGATGCCTAGTTACATTTCACGAACTCTGACTCAACTCAACGAGTTCTGACATTAGCATCCATAAATGAACTCGGACTCAACTCAACGAGTTCGGATGCTCAACCATCCTAGTGACATGTCACTTGTATCCTAATCTATTCCTAAGGTTCAAACGGATTTTCTCTAACACTTATCCTTGCCGCCTTCCGTAGAATGCCAAATCAATACTCAGTAACAATTATATTTAACAAGTAGCTCACATAATTTACATATTATTTGAAATTAACCACAAAGCATACATTTCATAATGAAATTCAGCATAACACATAATTAATATCAATAACTTAAAATAACAATTATGCTACATTATTTACACATGAACTTACCTTGGTACCAAAATACAAAGGTTTTGCAATTTAGTCCACAATCTTTTCTTTTCCTCGATTGAGGTCGATTCCACGCCTTTCTTGATCTAAAATAACACATTTAGCTTATTTAATACTCACATTATCAAATTAATTTTAACTCAAATTTTGGCAAAATTACAATTTTACCCCTAAACTTTTGCATATTTACATTTTTGCCCCTAGGCTCGGGATTAAAATTTATTCCTTATTCTTATGTTTTACAACATGCTGGTCACTTTTCTCTTCTATGGCAACATCAAATTCTCACTCTAACATGTACTTGTGACTATTAGGTATTTTTACCGATTAAGCCCTTTTACTCGTTTTTGCTTAAAATCGAGTAGTACAAGTTGTCTAACATAATTTAAAACTTCATATTCTATCATAAAACATCAAAATACACAAATTTCACCTATGGGTATTTTTCCAAATATAAACCCTAGGTTAAATTATTGCTAACATAAGCTTTATCGAGTTACCAGGATCTCAAAAACGTAAAAATCATTAAAAACGGGGCTTGGAATCACTTACTATGGAGCTTGGAAGCTTGAAACAAACCCTAGCTATGGAGAACCCTTGAAATTTTGGCCTAATGAAGAAGATGGACAAAATTGGCTTTTAATTTTGTTTTAATTCATTTTAATAACTAAATGACCAAAATACCCTTACTACTAAACTTTCCAAAAATTCCTTCCATGTTCTAATTTTTTCCATGAACTTAAAATTGGTCAAATTGCTATTTAAGACCTCCTCATTAATATTCCAAAACAATTTCATACTAAAAACTTCTAGAATGCAAGTTTTGTAACTTATTCGATTTAGTCCCTACTTTCAATTTAAGCACTTTAGGCATAGAATTTCATCACGAAATTTTCACACAATCATGCAATCATATCATAAACATCAAAATCATTGTAAAATAATTATTTCTATCTCGGATTTGTGGTCACGAAACCACTATTCCGATTAAGCCCTAATTCAGGATATTACAAACCATATCGACAAATGATTTCCTTTTTCAAAAACCTGCAAACTGCAGTCTTCGTCACGTTGGCAAACGAAGCGGCTTCTATCCATTTTGTGAAATAATCAATGACCACAAAAATAAATCGGTGTCCATTAGAAGCTTTTGGGGAAATTGGCCCTATAACATCCATGCCCCACATAGAAAAAGGCCACGGAAAAGTCATGACGTGAAAGGGACGAATGGGCCGCATGAATTTTATCACCATAAATTTGACATTTGTGGCATTTTCGTGCAAAACTAATGCAGTCACTTTCCATTGTCACCAAGAATAACCGAGTCTCATAATCTTCCCGCCATAGTGAAACCATTGGCATGTGTCCCACAAATTCCTCATGGACATCTTCAAGTATTTTTCTGGCTTCAACAACATCTACGCATCTCAAGAGCACCTGATCTTTTCCTCTTTGTACAGATGTCCCCATCAAGAACGAATCTCACGCCATTCTTCCGATTGTTCTTTGTCGCTCTCATTTGCTTGTTCGGGTACTTTTGATTCTTGACGATTCTAAGATATCATGGAACCATGGCGTCCATCCGCTCTTTCTCAATGTCAAACAATGTGCGGGGACTTCATATATGCTCATTTGAAGAGGCATTATTTCGCTTTCTCTGTTTGCTTTGAACATTGAAGCCAAAGTGGCTAGGGCATCAGCCAATTGGTTTTCTTCTCATGGGAAGTAATTAAAAGTTATTTCTTCGAATTCTTTAATCAGCTCTGCCACTAGATCACTGTATTTAACCAATTTCAGATCCCTCACTTCCCAATCTCCACGGATTTGGTAAATCACCAACGCTGAGTCTCTATATACCTCTAAAGTTTTGACGTTTCGTTCAATAGCTGCACGAAGTCCCATGATACAGGCCTCATATTCTACTATGTTATTGGTACAGAAGAAATTCAGCCTGGCAGTGAACGGATAATGATTCCAGTCTGGTGAGACTAGGATTGCTCCAATTCCATGCCCCAAGGCATTTGACGCACCATTAAAACTGATCTTCCATGGCTTCTCTTTTGATGACTCGGATTTCTTTTCTGTGATGCACAATAAGTCTTCATCTGGGAAATCGAATCTCAAGGGCTCATATTCCTCTATCGTTCGAGTCGCTAAGAAATCAGCTATTGCGCTCCCTTTTTATCGACTTCTGACTTACATAGGCAATGTCGTATTCCGATAGGAGGATTTGCCATCATGCTATTCTTCCTGAGAGTGCCGGTGATTCCATCATGTATTTTATTGGGTCCAGCTTTGAAATTAGCCATGTCGTATGATACAACATATATTGCCTGAGTCTCCGAGCTACCCAAATTAGAGCGCAACAGTATTTTTCAATAGACGGATACTTTGCCTCATATTCAGTGAACTTTTTATTGAGGTAGTAGATCGCCTTTTCTTTCTTTCCTGACTCATCGTGTTGCCCCAGTACGCAACCCATTGAATTTTCAAACACAATCAAATACAATATCAATGGTATTCTTGGAGTTGGCGGTACTAGCACTGGAGGATTAGAAAAATATTGTTTTATCTTATCAAAGGCCACCTGGCATTCCTCATTCCATTCTCCCGGGTTATGTTTTCGAAGAAGCCGAAAAATTGGGTCGCATTGGTTGGTAAGTTGAGCGATGAATCGGGCGATGTAGTTTAACCTCCCTAAAAATCCTCTAACTTCCTTTTGCGTGTGTGGAGGTGGTAACTCTTGAATGGCTTTTATTTTTGGATCAACCTCGGTACCTCTTTCACTGACAATGAAGCCCAGCAATTTTCCCGAGGTAGCCCCAAACGTACATTTGGCCGGATTGAGCTTTAGCTGAAACTTTCTCAGTCTGTCGAACAATTTCTTCAGGTTCACTACATGCTCTTCTTCCCCTCGGGATTTAGCAATCATATCGTCGACGTAGACCTCTATTTCTTTATGCATCATGTCATGGAATAACGTCACCATAGCCCTCTGATATGTTGCCCCAGCATTCTTTAACCCAAATGGCATCACCTTGTAGCAGGATGTTCCCCACATTGTTACGAAGGTAGTTTTCTCCATATCCTCAGGGGCCATCTTGATCTGATTATACCCCGAGAATCCGTCCATGAAAGAAAACAATGAATGTTTTGCTGTGTTATCCACCAATGTATCAATATGTGGTAAGGGAAAATTATCTTTAGGACTTGCTCGATTCAGGTCACGATAATCCACGCACATCCGTACTTTTCCGTCTTTCTTTGGTACCGGACTATGTTAGCCACCCATTCGGATATTTGAGGCTTGTAGGAAGCCAAGATCAAATTGCTTCTTGACTTCCTCTTTATCTTCAACAACATTTCGTGTCTCATCCGTCTTAGCTTTTGTTGAATGGGCTTGCATTCTGGTTTTAATGGGAGTTTGTGGACCACTATCTCTTCATCCAATCCAGGCATGTCCTGGTATGACCATGCAAATACATCTTTGTATTCGAGGAGCAAAGCAATCAAATTATACCGTGCCCCCGAAATAGAAGTCCCAATCTTCACTTCTTGCTTCCTTTCTTGGGTTCCCAGATTATTGTTTCAACAGATTCTTGATGAGGCAAAACTGCTTATCCTCTTGTTCCACCATTCTTAGCAAGTCAGGAGACGAGACATAGTCTTCAGTATTTTTTTCGGCTTCGAATTCTCCTAAACAAACAACCTTCTCAAAATCGATTTCAGGACTCGTAACGGGTTTGTTCATGCTGTTGACATCTGAGCACTTGAAAGTTGAATGGAAAAGGAAACTATAAAGGGGCATCCAAGTATTGGAACCAACAAATGAAATGTTATGGCATGGCATGAGGTAAATGTAAGGATTGGCTATGAAATGAGAAAATGATTATGAAATTAGTGATAATGTGAAAGATTATGACAAAATACATCTTCATTGATATTCATTTGAATGATAAAGAGCGAATGAAGGCTCTTACAAAAGAATTCTATTATATTTAAGGACATAACAGAATGTTAACGTTTGAGCATTACTCTGAAGACTTATAAACTACAAGAAGATCCTCGGCAGTCCAATTATTTAACCTGAAACCCAGGGGACAAGGGCGTATCCTTGAGACGTCTTTACTTGTGTTAGCTCCTTTATCAATGACGTTTATACTGATATTCTGACAACCCTTTTCGATCATTAACATTGTGCCCTGTGCATTATCCCCGCTCGGTATATCATTCCGTGAGACGAAATGTTCTTGACAAAGAGGGAATTCCATAGGCTCCCATTCGGTTCTCGGCCTAAGGTTCTCGCGATCCTTCTTTCCTGATCTTTCTTCCACTGCCTTCTTCTTTGACGCATGTCCGGCTGGAAACCTAAACCGTATCGGGCCTTATGGTGTACTGGCCTTAGAGCCCTAACTATTTCTTGCAGATATCTCCCTAAACCTCTTCTCGCTCGAGCTCCCCTTCCTATAGTCAACTTGATACCCATCCTGGTATTTCTCGACAGTTTTGGCTCGAGAATTTTGTTACCCTCAGCGATGAATGCGGCATTGACAAATTCAAGAGATCGGAAGGAACATTCTATAGCATCTTTACTCACTTCAATATATGGTGCGTCAAGAAATAGATGCTACAATGTCTTCTTCTCCTCGACAAATGACCAAACGACCATCCATGATAAATTTCACCTTTTGATGGAGGGATGATGGGACCGCTCCGGCAGAATGGATCCAGGGTCTTCCCAAGAGGCAGTTATATGATGGTGTAATGTCCATGACTTGGAACTCGACATTGTATATGTAGGGACCTACTTTTAGAGGGATCTCGATTTTTTCCATGACCTCTCGTCTTGTTCCATCGAATGCCCTTACTGTGGAATGGCAAGGCCTTAGGTAGGACAAATCCATCGGAATCTTGGAAAGTGTGGCCAAAGGCATGACGTTGAGTGCCGATCCATTATCGATAAGCACGTTTGGTATTATGTAACCCTTGCAGCGGGTTGTGATATGTAATGCTTTCATAGAACCTCTACCATTGGGCGGTATTTCATCATCACTAAAAGAAATGAAATTATCCGCATTTAAATTATTCACCCATCTGTCAAGCTTCTCAACGGATATATTGTTTGCCACGTAAGCTTGATTCAACACTTTTAACAAGGCGTTCCGATGGGGTTCTGAATTTAATAGTAGAGACAATACCGAGACTCATGCTGGCTGCTTGCTCAATTGTTCCACCACATTATACTCACTATGTTTGATAAACTTTAAGAATTCCCGTGCTTCTTCCTCATCTACTGGCTCTTTAGTTTTTTGTTGCTCGGGCGAAATTTCGTACTTAGTTTCAGCCTCATACATTGGTGCTTTTCCTTTTTGTTTCAAATCACTATTCTTCTTCACTGGTTCGACTTCTTTCGAATAACATCTTCCATGCGAGTGAAATGACCTACTTCTCCAACGTTTCCAGTTACAGCTTTGGATTTTTCGTCTTCAGGTGTGACGATATTGACGTCGTATTTCCATGGTACTGCTTTATTATCCTTGTAGGGGAAAGGAGATGGTACTTCAATTATCATTTTTGGTTTCACCGGTTCCTTCCTTGCATCATAATAAATTACGAATGGTCGATCCTGACGATTGATTGTCAGAGGCACATACTTCTCTCTTATTGGCCTCTCATTCATTAATGATCTCAATCTCCTTACTATCTATCCGGTATTGCAGTAACCTTTTAAATTCCTCACATGATTGAATGTCGTGCCCTACAATTCCATGAAAATCACAAAAAACCTGACATTCTTTTCTGAGATTATCGTTGGGGCGACAGAGCAATCTTTTCTTAACCAGTGCCTCCCAGATTTTCTGCAGAGGCGTCCTTATTTCTGAAACACATTTTCTAACTTGCCATTCATCTTCTTTCCCTACTGTGCTCACATTTCCTTCGGTATGGTTAGGGAATGGGTTCCCGGTTGTACCACCAGTACCATCAAATCGCAGAATACCCGCATCGATGAGTCCTTGAACTCTCCTTTTGAAGGCAATGCAGTTTTCCGTAGAGTGTCTCTGGTTCCCGGCGTGGTACATGCAACTAGCATTTGGGTCGTACCATTTCGGGTATGGGGGCCTCAAGGGTGCCATATAATGCGAGGATATCAATTGCTTCTCCAGAAGTTTTGGGTACAGTTCCCCATATGACACAAGAATAGGGGTAAATTGTGGTCTCTTAGAATTGGGTTTTGCTGGCCTCTGCTCATTTCTGGGTTGACCTTGGACGGGTATTGTATTTTGTGGGAATGTGGCGATTGGTTTCGGGTTACTTGTGGCGTAAACGGGGTAAGAAGAGTAAGGAAGCGGTGTTTGGTAGTAAAGGGTTTGAGAAGGATAATAGAAATTCGGAGGTGGATAATTTCAAGGTCGGGGTTGGTTTGGATACGGATTAGGGGCATAACGGCTTCCCATTCCCACCGTGGGCTTCTGGTTCTTTCTTCTTCATGGGCGCTACCCTTCTTGAACTTTCTTGACCTTCCATTCTACCGCTCTTAACGGCGTTCTCTATAAGCTCACCGGATATTACAATATCCGTGAAGTCCTTCGTGGCGCTTTCCACTAGTTTGTCATAAAACGGCGTCTTTAAGATGTTGATGAAAAGGACGGTTATCTCCGTTTTTATCAGTGGGGGTTCCACTTGGGCTGAGACGTCCCTCCATCTCTGCGCATACTGTCTAAAAGTTTCTGACGGCTTTTTCCCCATCATTTGTAAAGTCATCCGATCAGGCACCATATCTGATACATGCTTGTACTGCTCACAGAATGCCAATGCCAAGTCTTTCCATGATCGGATCCTTTCCTTACTGAGCTGGTTGTACCACCGAAGAGCCGACCCTACCAGACTATCTTGAAAACAATGTACAAGTAGCTTATCTTTGTTCACGTAACCGGTCATTTTTCGGCAAAACATGACAAGATGTGCTTTTGGACATCTTGTCCCATCGTATTTTTCGAAGTTAGGCACCTTGAACTTCGGAGGCAGAATTAGATCGGGTACCAAACTGAGTTCTTTAGCACCTAGTATCGAGAAGGCTTCAGTGCCTTCTATTGCCTTGAGTCTTTCTTCCAAACTCCTATACTTCTCTTAAGCTTCGTGATCATCTATTTTCAACTTGGCTATTTCAGCAGGATCATCTAAATCTGGAACTACAGGATTGGTAGGGGTTGCTCCGGGATTTGACATAAATGTTCCTTGCCCTAGATGAGCAAATGGCATAGGTCGTTGTTCCAAGCCTGTGGATTCCCCTTGAGTATACCCTCTTTGTGCTACGTGGGCATGTGGTGGAGTGAATCCTGGGGGATAGAGTGGATCCTGGTCATGATTAATTCTTGATTGAGGTTCCATATTGTCGAGGTTCTGCATGGGTCCTTTTCCTTTGACCAAAACTGACATCATCTCCATCATTCTAGCCATTTGATCCTTTTGTTCGAGCGATTCCTCTCGAGATCTCACCATTAAGTCTCTTGTCTCTTGCTGTGAGTTAGCCAGTTGTTCTTGTAATTCCCTTTGGACTCTTTCCATTCTTTCGATTCTTTCATTGAACTCAGCCTCAATTATTCTAGCTTGTCGACGCGTTCTATACGAATAGCGTGATTCCAGATTTGAAGTGTTGTGACTGCGAATTATATGATTCTAACCTTAGCGAATGATCATGGGATAGATATATGAAATGAATGAATGAGTGCATAAATGAATGTCAATCATGAAAGATATGCAAGAAATGGGTGTTGATTTCTAGATAGCCCCTATTTAGGCATTTCATTCATCAAAAGAGTCTATTACACAATGCTTCGGTCACTCGTATAATTGACTCCTCCATTAGAAACCCGTTTTTGGCAACCATTCTCTAATCAACACATTCCTAACAAGATGCCTATAATACATGATGAAAATAAAGCAAAGACGAACAACCCGGTTTGTAGTCAAATATAGGCAAAAAAATCATGGAAAATTTATCAAATTACGCTACCCAATCTAGTTTATTAAACCAACCCAATCCCTTGCATACAAAGTGAAAGTGCAAAAGGTAAGAGGCGTTTCTCCCTGTACTTATTTTGGTGACTATGGAACAAGCAGAGGTTCGCATAGCTCCAGTTAGGGGCTCAGACGGTTCACTATATGCGGTTTTGGTTCTAGTTAGGTATCAATTGTTCGTACTATCGCCTACTAAGACTAGTACGAAGTCTCGATCATGGCCCATCATAGGCTTACGAGATCAATTCGAGGATTACATTTACTTATGCCTATGCGAGGGACAAGTTAACTCAAAAGCATAAGTCATATGTAACCCAAAGTATTCACTAGCTCATGGAGGGACGAGTTAACTCACGAAGGCGTGAAGCGTTTACTTTCACTTAAACGGACGAGGCCCGGGTAGAGAGCTCATGTTATGCAAAGATGCTCGTGCACGGTGTGTGGGGAGAAACTCACAAACCTTTACGTTTTATTTAAAAAACTAAACCAAAACTAAAATCACAAAAATTTAAAGCTGAAAAAAAATCGGATAAAACAAGTTAGAATATATACAACACGATGCAAATGTATGATTTTTTTGAAAACAAAAAATTTGAGGATCATGACTAAATGTTAATTTGAACAAGGAACTTTGAAAATTTTGACAACGCGAGTTTAATTCGACTCGACTCTCAAAAAGGGTCCCCAGTGGAGTCGCCAGCTGTAGCGACGTAAAAATTTCTCTTTCGGTCGCTAAATGAGGCGATTATTTGAAAATTTAAAAATCGACTTTCGATTTTATTAAAAAAGGGAGTCGCCACCGATCTTTTTTCTAGGTGTGACCGGACACCTAATAAATCATCCTTTTTTAGAAAAGAAAACTTATTCTTGCACAAAAATGAAGGCCGAATTTAGGTCTACGTCAAAAGCTAGAGTAACGTTGGGTTCGGGAGTCGGTTACACGCGAGGAAGGTATTAGCACCCTCGCGACGCCCAAAATTGGTATCTTATTAAACACGCGTTGTCTTGATTTTCAAAAATACGAATTCAATTTGACATTTAAGTGTGGTCCGATTGAAGGAAATGAGAAGTTGTAAGTTTTGGTTTTTAGAAGAATATCCCGCTTTTAACACGTTTAATTAACTTCACCCAACATAGCGATGAAATCAATGACTTAATGTTAAAATCGGTACATTTCTTATTCTTAAAATTAAAATGTAAAAAGTTTCTAAAATGATAGTAAAAAATCTAAGAATATTATTGTAAAAATACTTAATAGTGATGTGAATAATATAAAATATTAAAATATCAAAATATTAGAATAATAATAATTAATATTGACAAATAAAAAATAAAATAGAAATAAAAGGTGTACATAATATATATATATTAGAAATAACAATGATGTTTAAAAATAATACTATTAATAATACTACATAAATATGTACATATATAAAAATAAATACATGATAATATTAAAATATGTACATAATATAGTGTAAAAATACATACATAATATAATTAAAATATATACATAAGATAACATGTAAATATATATATATATATATATATATAAATAATATAGTATTACGATATATACATAAAATAGTATAAAATATATATATGTAATATAGAATTTAGAAATACCTAATATATTAAAAGAATATATATATAATATAATATTAAGAAATATAATAATAACAAAAAAAGAGAGGAGAGAGTGGGTGATTTCACCACAAGGTTTACCAATCGTCTCATCCACCGGACCGCCACCACCACCATCGGTGCCACTGCAGTACAGTAGTCGGACCTCAAAAAAACTTTTTCAGTAAAAATGGATAAGCTTCCTCCTTTTATTTTTACTTTCGGATAAAAGAAACAAAATAAGATTGAAATAAAAAATGATAAGCGAACAAAGAACTTAAAACGAGAATAGACGAAGAAACCTCTTTTGCTTTGATCTTTGATTAATCTCTAAAAAAACTACTCTCTCCAAAAACTAGCCTTTAAAATAACTCTTCTCCTTGATTACTCTCAAAAAACCTCTCAAAAATCCTTTACAATAACTTTCTCCCCCAAAACTTCTTCCTCCTCCTTTAAATATAAAATATGAGAAGGCTTATATAGCCGTTTACAAAATATTTTTTTATTGTTTATGTCTTCATTTGTAGGTACAAGTGGTGGTGGAGCAAGTGTGGCTAGTGGAGTAGGTAGTGGAGCAAGTGTGGCTAGTGGAGTTGGTGGTGGAGCAATTGTGGCTAGTGGAGTTGGTGGCGGCAAAGGCTAGGATTTAGTTGAGGAAAGTTTAGGTTGTGGGCTAGGGTTTTTTATTTTGATTTGGGCTTAGGGTTTGGGCCATTGGGGTTTTGATGTAAATTGGGCTTTGGGTAGTTAAGATTTTGGGTTTTGGGTTTAATTTTGGTGGGTTAGGTAATGCTAAATTGGGTTTTGATGTAAATGGGTTAAAATTGGCCTACAACAGTTAACATTGTTGGAAAAGAAATTTTAAATAAATAAATATCTAATAACGTTACTTTTACTTTTATTTTCATTTTTATTTAGTGTGTAACAGCCTAATTTCGTTCGGGTCAAATAAAAACAAAAATTCATTAAGAATCAAAAGTCCGTTTTATAAATGAATAAAATACAAAAGCCCGAATCCAAACATTAAACTACCCAAGACTCATATGCTAACCCAAAAACCTAAAACCTTAAACTACCTAAATGACTCAATACCCAAAGGCCCATACAAGCCCAAACCCCAAATTATCCTAAGCTACCAAAAACCTTAAAAGCCTTCAACAGCCGTTGCCTTCACCACATCAGTAGCATGCCATCCAAGACCTTGCTATTACCCACGCCCCTAGGACTGCCCTCTGCCATGGTTACACTGAAATGGTAAGGGGCACGTCCCTTATTGCCGTTGACTCGGCCTCCCTTACTACTACCATGTAAAGACTTGCAAAACAAAGGCAGAAAAGAGAGACAGAGAACAGAAACAGAAGTAGAGAAAAAAGAAAAAAAAAACAAATGTATTGTAATATTAATGTGGCTATAAAAGTCGCAACAACTCTTCTGTAAAATAAACTGCTGCCCTCAATTCATCCAATAGTTCCTCAATAATAGGAGTATGAAACTTGTCCTTAACAGTCAACTGGTTGAGTTATCTATAATCTACACAAAGTCTCCAATTGCCATCTTTTTTCTTGATCATGACAATAGGTAAAATAAAAGGGCTGTTACTGTTTCTCACAATGCTAGTCTTGAGCACTTCTTTGATAAGTCTTTCAATCTCCTTTTCTGAGTAATAGGATACGTAAAAGGTTTGAGCTTGACTATTTGTGTCTCACCTTGTAAAGGTATTCTATGATCTTGTAGTCTAATAGGAGGAAGACCAATGAGGACCTGAAAAACATCTTCGAATTCAGTCAACAACAGTTCGATATCATTATGTAGTACCTTGTCATATAGTGTTAAAGTGGTTTGCTCAAAAGTAGTAAACAACATAAGGCTGGGACCCTGCCCCATGACACTAAAGCATTTAGATAGTTGAGCACTAATGACCTCATTTAGTCCTCCAGGTCGAAGGCCTTCAAGAATGCATGTTGTGCCCGAGTACTTAAACTGCATAGTCAATAAGGAGAAATTCCATACAATAAACCTTGATGAAAGTAACCATTGAACCCTAAATACCAAATCACAGTCTTTAACCATAAGAATCATGAAATTAGTAAAACACTTGTACCCTTGAGGCTCCCATAACACTGACTTACACACCCCTTGAGTTGTGAGCTGAACTCCATTGGCAACCATTACTTTGAGTTTGCAAGAGGAGTTCAGAAGTAGATGTAGTTTCTTCATTATTTGAAAATCCATGAAGTTGTGGCTGCTACCTGAATCAATAATGATAATGACTACACAGGATTCAATAGTAGTTGACAGTCGCATTGTATTATGGCCCTGTGAGCCATTGATGGCATGTAAAGACAAGACAAGTGAAACAGATTCAACTTCTCCCTAGGCAAATTCAAGCTTCTCTGGAGAGTCCTGGAATTTCTTAGAAATCAAATTTTTATGCTCAATGTCCCCCTCATTTGAAGCTTCAATGACCAGCTGAAACAATTATGACTTAACACACTTATGTCCAGGAGTGTACTGGGTAATACACAAAAAAAAATGCCTTTCTTTCTTCTTTCCTCCATTTTACTCTGAGAAAGGGCTTTGATAAGTTTTTGGAAATGTGATAACCCCCAGGAGAATTAGTAGACACATTCTGTGTATAGCCCTTAACATCAGGCAACAAGGGTTTAGGTAAGCATCCACTACCCATAGAAACATTTTTCCTAGGTATAGGTCCTACTATATCTTCAATTTCTAGAGCTACGGTAAACTTTTTTGTCAGTGAAGTAGGTTTGAATAACCTCAAGTATTGACCAATATCTAGCTTAAGGTTATACACAAACACAGTTAAGGCATAACTTTCTAGCAAATATAGTTGATTCAATAAACTCACAAATTGTTCATTATAGAGATCTACCGAACCTGTTTACTTAAGGGCCACAAGTTCAGTTATAGGATCCATGTGTCTGTGAGATCCAACCTCGAAAGTTAGTAAATGCTTGAATAAAGAGATTATATGTCGGTATGGAATGCCAGAAAGAATCATATCTAATAATGCATTTAATTTGAACAACAGCACCATAGCAGAGGTCTGTAGTTAATTCAAGATCAACCATTACAACTCAGCACCATATCGCTAGTGGAGGCAACTAATAAGAACATTAAGAAGATTGTGGAGAAAATGACAGGGGCCTATAAATATTGGCATGAGAAATTACCATTTGCCCTCTATGCTTATTGAACATTTGTTAGGACCTCCACGGGGGCAATACTTTTTTCACTGGTTTATGGAATGGTGACAGTTTTACCCATTGAAGTTGAGATTCCTTTCTTCCGAATTTTGTCAGAGTTGAAGTTAGATGAAGCTAAATGGATCCAATCTAGATATGCCCAGTTAAACTTGATCAAAGAACAGAGATTGAAAGTTATCCGTCATGGTCAGATGTACCAAAAACGAATGATGCGAGCTTATGACAAAAAAAGTTTGCCCTAGAGAATTCCTTGAGGGGGACCTAGTGTCAAAAAAGATGTTTCCCATACAAAAAGATTTCAGAGGAAAATGAATACCGAATTGGGAATGACCTAATATGGTAAAGAAAGCCTTTTCCAGAGGAGCGCTGATTCTGACTGAGATGGATGACAATGATCTGCCCAACCCTATGAATTCGGATTCAGTCAAGAAATATTTCACCTAAAAAAAGGGGGGAGGTCAGATGAAAATCTACAAAGGGCGTCTTGAAACCTAAGGGGTTTTGAGTTGAAGACTCGAAAAGATTGGCTAAAAAATGGACTAAGGATTGGGCATGTAATAGTCGTTTCCTCTCAAAAGTAACAAAGAGGGGGAACTTTACATTTTGGGGCATCGATAAAGTACTCTAGGTCTCCTAAACACTTATCAAACTCATAATGGTCCTTAGTAAGTTTGTTCGAAGAGGCTCATATTGTGATTTCTGGGCACCTAATTTCATCTTCACTCTGTGTTTAACAATGTTTTCCCTTTTAATTAATCTTTTCATTAGAGTTTTTTCTCCAACAGATTCCAGTCTTATCCATTTTACGACCTTGTTCAAGCATTGTTGCATTGAAATAATGTTTCATGGACTAACAATGTTATGAAACACAAAATGATTTCTTCATACTGCTTTGAAAAATTTCTAAATAGTACAGGGACCTGAAAGATGACCACTAGTTAGAAATAACCAAATTTGAAGGTTAGAAAGATCCCAAAACAAATAGTCCAAATTGTGACTACCTCTTCGGGTTTCCTATCAAAGATACCAAACTTGATTGGAAGACATGGTAACACTTCAGTGATAAAACCTAGACGGCCGATGAATAATGTCGACCTAAGGACTAAAAGATAGGACCATCCTCAAATATGACATTTTGCATTCTTACAAATATCATTCATACATATCTAGTTAGGAGTATTTGATTCATTCCAATCATAACATCCTAATCGCTTAGCAAAAAATATATGAAACAGATTCTACAGGTCTTGTTCCCAGAAAGTGGCATAACGGATCGGTGAAACAATGACTCCTATATCCCTGGAGTTGTAGTGGAATGGATCAAAACTGCAGTAGCAAATCTCATGTCTATGTAGATGTAGTGGGGCTAGATGAAGTTATAAGCTCAAATCCTATATCCCTGAAGATTTAATGGATCAGATTAAAACTTCAGTAGCAGATCTCATCTCAACGAAGATGCAGTGGGGCAAAATGAAGCTACAAATTGAAATCCCGTATCCCTGAAGATGCAGTGGATTGGATTGAAACTACAATAACAAATCTCATCTTCATAAAGATATTGTGGAGCAAGATGAAGCTACAAATCCTAAGTCCCCCTGAATTTGCAGCGGGTTGAGATAAAGCTACAACAGTGAATCTTATCTCTTTGAAGTTGCAATGGGGCAAGATGAAGCTGTGACACTAAATCCTATCTTCTTGAAGTTGCAGTGAAATGGATAAAACAACAATTCCAATGCCCCTAAAGTTACAGTAGATTGGAATGAAACTACAATAATGAATCTTATCTCATTGAAGTTGCAATGGGGTAGGATGAAGTTGTGTCACTAAATCCTATCTTCTTAAAGTTGTAGCAAAGCGGATACAGTGGAGTAGAGTAACCAATGAATTGAAATAGTGAGTTACTTGAAAAAGAGAAGCACAAGAGAAGTCGAGATCCAACAGGACCGGACGAAATTGTTCCTCTTTTAAAGTCTTTGCTCCCTTTTCGTTACACGATAATGAGTAAAGAGGGGCAATTGTAATGGCCCAATATCGTCTGGCCCAAAAAAAAAAACAAAATTCCATTGATAATCAAAAATCTATTTTACAAATGAATAAAATACAGAAGCCTGAATCCAAACCCTAAACTACCCACCACCCATCTGTTAACCTAAAAACCCAAAACCCAATACCCAAAACTACCTAAATGAGCAAATACCCAAAGGCCCATACAAGCCCAAACCCCAAACTATCCTACGTTACCAAAAACCCTAAAACCCTTCAACAGTCACCGCTCTCGCCAAGTCAGCAGTACATCATCCAAGTCATTTCTGTTAACCACGCCCCTAGGACTGCCCTCTACCATGGTTACATAGAAATGGCAAGGGGAACGTCCCCCCACTATCGTTGACTCGACCTCATTCACCATCGCCATGCAAAGACCTACAAAACAAATACATAACAGAGACAGATAACAGAAGAAAAAGTAGAGAAAAAAGAAAAAAACAAGCAAATACATTGTAATATTAATGCGGCTATAAAAGATGCAACAACCCTTTTGTAACAAAAAAAAAGATAATACAAAAAAAAAAGTTAAAAAAGGTAGTTCATGTAACGCCCCCATACCCGAGACCATCTCTAGAGTCGAGCACGAGGTGTTAACGAACTTAATTCATTAATTAAATAGCTCAAGCAATTTATTTTTAAAATTTTCAGACAAGCTGGCTAACTGCGTCACATTCGCTTAAAAATTCATATCTCGAGTTTCGAAACTCAAAATTAAGATCTGTAAATTTTTACTAAAACTAGACTCATATATTTATCTTAAAAGTTTTTTCTAGAATTTTTGGTTGGGTCAATTAGTACAGTTTATTAGTTAAAGTCTCCCCTATTTCTGGGTTTGACTACTCTGACCCCTGTGTATTACGAATCAGATATCTCCCTGTATAGAGTTTCAATGATTATACCGTTTATTTCTCATAAAACTAGACTCAATAAGGATTTAATACATGTAAGATAAAACTCTAATTATTTTTTTACAATTTATGGTGAATTTTTAAATTCAGAACAGGGGATTTAGAGACCACTCTGACCCTGTTCCACCAAAACTTAAATATCTTATAAACATAACTCATATACCTGTTTCATTCGATCCATATGACTCATCAAGATTTGATTTCATAACTTATTAATCATTTAATTCCATTTCTACTATTTTTAGTGATTTTTCAAATTCACATCGCTACTGCTGTCTGATTCTGTTTTGTGATCAATTTTACCTTTCCAAGGATTTTCATGGTTTAGTTAAGACATAAAATATACATGTTATTATAAATAAACTTGATTAGCCATTCCAATAGCTAATCATTTACATACCCTTTTCTTACCAAACCATAACCATATCATAAGATCATTACACAAAATGAGTATATTGCTATACATGCCACACTCAAAATATACAAGCTATTTTACCAATTTAGGTCTTCGGATAGTGTGAACGAGCCTTCGACCTATCCCGATTCTCAAGCCGGCTTGTCAAAACTACAATGAATGAAAAATGAGGGAGTAAGCATAAATTCTTAGTAAGTTTACATTCAAATAATAAGTAACATGATCATGCAATCCAACATAAACATCATTAAGACACTCATAACATAAGAATACTTACTATCTTACCACAGTTTTATCTCACATAGTTCTCAACCAAGGATTAAACTCATACCTGTCAATTTTCACTTCTTCAACACATTCATCATCGAATCAATTTCATTTTAAGTATTCTCCATATTCTCTTAGGATTCTCCTGTTGAACACATCGGAATATAATTTCGGATACGCGGATAGTGTGCACGTAAGTGCTATACTCATAACTGAACAAGCTCAATAGCTTTTGAAATCTATGTAGCCAAGCTACCATGTAACCCGCCCATAAACGAACTAGGACTCAACTCAACGAGCTCGGGCGTTCGCATCCATAAGTGAACTCGGACTCAACTCAACGAGCTCGAATGCCTAGTTACATCTCACGAACTCGGACTCAACTCAACGAGCTCGAATGCCTAGTTATATCTCACGAACTCGGACTCAACTCAACGAGTTCGGAACTCAACCATCCTAGTGACATGTCACTTGTACCCTAATCTATTCCCAAGGTTCAAACGGGATTCTTCTCAATTTTACATTTTTATCACCTTCTTCGAAATGTAAAAACCGATACTTGCTAACATCTCATACTTATCAAGTTGTTCACATAATTTGCATATTACCAAATAATAATTCACAAAGCATAATATTTCATGATAATAAATATCATATCATATAAATATCATTAAATCACTTAAAATAAAAGTTATGTTACCTTATTTACACATGAACTTACCTCGATACAAAATATTAGCAATCGAGCCTATTCCTTGTAAACTTTGTTTTTCCCTCAATCACGACTGGAATCTTGTTTCTCTTGATCTATAATACCAAATTAATTTATTTAATACATACATTCATCAAAACAGCCCCTAGTACGAACTTTGACAAAATTACTATTTTGCCCCTAAACTTTCACATATTTACACTTTTGCCCCAAGGCTCGTAAATTAAACCTCATCCTATTTTTTATGTTTTATGACATGCTGATCATTTTTCTCTTCTATAGCAACATCAAATTCACACTCTAACATGGACTTATGAATATTAGGTATTTTTACCGATTAAGCCATTTTACTCGTTTTTCACTTAAAACCGAGTAGCAAAAGTTGTCTAACATAATTTAAAACCTCATATTCTATCATAAAACACCAAAATACACAAATTTCACCTATGGTTATTTTTCCAAATATGAACCCTAGATTGAATTATTGCTAGCATAAGCTAAATCGAGTTACCGAGATTCCAAAAACATAAAAATCATTAAAAACGGGGCTTGAAATCACTTACTATGAAGCTTGGAAGTTGAAGAAACCCTAGCTATGGAGAGAGGTAAGATTCGGCCAAGGCTTGATGAAGATGAACACATTTTGGCCTTAATTTTCCTTTTAATTAATTTTAATTACAAAATGACTAAAATATCCTTAATACCTTTATTTGAAAAATTTCATGTATAAGCCCATTTTTGTCCAAAATTTTAGAAATTGGTCAAATTGCTATTTAAGACCTCCTCATTAATATTCCAAAGCAATTTCATACTAAAAATTCTAGAATACAAGTTTTGTTAATTATTCGATTTAGTCCCTAATTTCAACTTAAGCATTTTATGCATAGAATTTCGTCACGAAATTTTCACACAATCATGCAATCATATCATAAACCTCAAAATAATTATAAAATAATTATTTCTATCTTGAATTTGTGGTCACAAAACCACTATTCCGATTAGGCCCTAATTCGGGATATTACAGTTCATTTTTATTATTTTTTAAATTTCAAAAAAAATATAAAAAGAAAAACAAAAAGTTTAATTTTTTTACCTGCGACGCTTCATTCTCCACCATGGAAGGCCGAGGCCGCTGTCTCCGATGTCTCCTATGGACATGAGAGGTCCTCGAGCCCCTCTTGGCTCGTCTTAGCTTTGTTGGAAAAGGAAATATAAGGGTGACCTTTCAAAAAAATGAAGAAATCAAAAGGTTTTTTAGATTTTTTAGGGGATTTTGGTTGGGGTTTTGGATGATCTAGCCTCAGATTCGCGTTCTACAAGTGAAAAGGCACAAAAGGGAAAACTTTAGGGAACTTTGGCAACTGGGAGCCCCACCGTCCCTATGGACGAACAAGGGGGAGAGTTGAGATAGAAAAAAAAAACGGAAGTTTTAAAAAAAAAATTGGGCACAAATGAATTTTTTTTTTCAAAATTTTTAACTTAAATAGGCTTGCGATACGATGCCGTTTTGGCTTGGCTTTAGAAGCCCCAAACCGACTTCATTTTAATACGATCCAATGACACGATCCAGATCTCCTGGGATCCGCGTGTTTATGAGGGAAGGGTCTAATTGCTGTATAGGCCCTTCCGCTTTTTGTTTTCTTTTTTATTTCGTCCTTTCTTTTTTTTTTGAAAAAAATTTCCCCTTCAATTTTATTCCTTTGCATTTCAATCCTCTGACTCATTGTTGACCCCTTTTGGGGAGTGACATGTGTACCGAGGCCGAGATAATTTAGCCCTTTTGTATATTTAATTCAGCCTCTTTACTTTCTGGTTTTTAATTTCCTGCACTTCTAGCTTATTTTATTTATATTTCTGCCCATAAAATTATGCAAATTTTATTTTATCTTTAATCACTATTACTAATTATTATTATTAGCACTGATTAGAATTGTTTTTACATTTATTGTTATTTTGTCATGATGTTATATTTATTTTATTTTACTATTTATGTTTTTATCACCTTCTACTATTATGATATTGTTTGATATGATTGCATATACTCATTCATCCCGTATAATATATCATGTTCGAATAGATTTGTCGTATGTCACATTAGAAGTTGTGTCCATTTTCGTGCAATGTATATTTAGCAATTAAAACCGAGGCAATGTTCTTTATTTTGGGGATTTGACTTTCTCCTCGAACCGAAATAATCGAATGTCCTTATTAAAATTAAAAAAATATATAGGGTTTAAGTAACAATTAAGCGATGGATATTCTTATTTTTGGTGATCCGAAACATCGTGCCCCTAACTTACGGGACATGACTTTTTGATTGACTCGAAACAAAAGAACCTTCTCCATAAAGTTCAATTTAGGTAATAATATTTCTAGTAATGTCATCAAATAACACCATTTACATGCATTTAAAGGTCGTATTTTAAAATCTTATCAGGTTCACCTATGTCTAGAGATGACACGCACGCTATTCATAAATACCATTGAACGAAATAGTAAATTAAAACTAATTTAAGTTGTGGCCAATAATGGAAATAAAAGTTTCATCAAGTAATCCCAACCCTATGAGATTTGGCTCATGGGTTGGTGAATAGAATCCAGATTCAAAATAGTAATCAACATCGTTTCCTTAAATCAGATTATGGAATAGAAAATAAAGAATTAAAGGTAGAACTCAGGGCTTTCGCCTATCTAGCCAACAACTCCAGCTATGAAATGTCTTTTAGTGACCAGGAGGGATTGCCCTCATCTTCCCCTTTACGTCTCCGTCCTTGTTGCAACTGCTACCCTCTATTTTCGTCTAAGTGATTTCTCCTTCCAAAAATGACTCTGTATTGTCTACTCCCTTTTCAATTTTTATTTTTGGGTTTTATATATCCTCCTTTAGGGTAAACCCATCATCCCATGATCTTTTTCCTTTTTTTTTGGGCTAATTTTTCTGGTTTGATAATGGTAAAGTATTGACTGGGTTGTTTCCTGGCATTTCCATGACATTCGTGTTG
This sequence comes from Gossypium arboreum, assembly GCF_025698485.1. Taxonomy (NCBI): domain Eukaryota; kingdom Viridiplantae; phylum Streptophyta; class Magnoliopsida; order Malvales; family Malvaceae; genus Gossypium; species Gossypium arboreum. The sequence goes on from NC_069081.1 coordinate 15,024,819, forward strand.
GCAAACTGTCCAACCTTTTTCCACGATAAACCTTTACTTCTTTACTTCTTTTCTTCATTTTGCACATGCCACTTAACAAACAAATCCTTCTCGCAAACAATTAGAAGTAACATGTAATAACATTTAAGCATAATCCAAGCTTTTTAATACAATTAACTAAAAACACTAATGGAAAATCCTAAAATGCAACAAAACTTATCTAAGTATAGGCAATTAATCAAGTCTAAAGGCATCAAATATAACTCGTTTCAAGAGTTATCACTAGCACGGGTTGTCCACCTCTTCGTTGACACTAAAAAATGTTGTGTAGTTATCGGGATAAGTGGTTGTACGCAAAACAAACAAACAAAGGCATATTATAACAAAATAATAGAAATAAAAACAAACAAAAACAAATCCAAAAGTAGTTTAGTAGTTTAAATAGTTTACATGCTGCACAAATAAAAAATAAAAAGAAATGCTTAAACATGTAACTAATCTTCATCATCGGAGTGCGCTCCGGTCCAGCTACTTCATTCCCCTTGCCCTTCACCACTGACCTTTTATATGATAGGTGAGTCAGTGGTTTGGGGTCTCGGATGAAGAAACTTGCTATAGAGGGGCGTTCGGGTGAAAATGTTCCCTCGAAGTCATCATGATAAGACACCACTTCATCATCCTTAGTTGCCTCATCATCTATATCAACATCTGCTTCGGTATCCCCTTTGTCAGCTTCTTTTTCTTCCTCCATGGCATAATCATATGACCTTATTAGCCAATGAATGTTGCCCCATGACTCTCCGTAAAGGTATCCACAAAAGGTTGCATGGCATCAAACCTTCTATTGGTGTATCAGACCTCATTGAACAACTTCTCAAGTTGTGCTTCAAGGCCTCCAGATGTCATTTTGGAGCTCACTTTCCTTGGATGAGCAGAAGGGGTGTCCATTTTATGTTTCCTTTATTGGTTCTAATCCTTTATTTATTCTTGGTGAAGGTCCCTAAACTCATGAAGCATGAAGTCACCAATGATACTTCTTATGGGCTTGTAAGATTGTCCCATCGGGTTTATGACAACCGTCTTCTTACGACATAATTCTATAATCAGGTGGGGAAAGTAGATAACTAATTTGCCTCCTACAATACACTTTTTCATTTCTTGGTTGATCCAGTTCCCTAAGCAAACCCGCTTACACTGTAAAATGGTATACAAAAACACAACTCAAAATACAGTGACAGTGTTAGTATTAAGCAAGGGGCTAACATGTGTGTAAATGAATTGCATCCACATCTTAACCATATGGAACACTATGGTCTGTATGAAAGTAAGAGGAAGACTGTGATACCCCTCGCGTTTTCATTCGCCCAGATTTTCAGTTAAAATATTTAATACGACATCCATATTGACATTCGTAAAACGTTCTAAATCCATATTCTAAATGTTATCATTTGGATAAAACAGGACACTGTAATGTTCACAAATACGCTCGGGTGCTATGCCTATGTTGGAAAATTGGGTTTGGAAAAGGTAACGAAAAATAAATTTAGGGAAAAACTAGAGTTTTAATTTTTTTCCAAAAGTAGAACTTGGTTGTGATATCTAAAGTAATAAACACTTAATCAAAATTGTACCTTTTTATCCGTCTAGGATGAACACTTTGACTGAGTAGTCTTCTCTGCTATCCTCAAGCTCATGTCTACTTAGTGTTGGCTTGCTTCGAATCGGAAAATTTTTCACAAAAATTACCAGTGGGCTAATTTCGTAATTTCTCTAAACTTTTGGGCTAAGCTGTAAATAAAAAAATATCTCTAGAAATTTTCTGAAATAATTTCTTTAGAGATTTTTCTTTCTACAACTTTCTCTTGAATTCAAGTGTGTAAAATAATGATCTAATGCTCTCTTTATATAGAGAGCATTTAGAGAGTTTAACTATGATTAAACTTAATTATTTTAATATTAAATTAATATGATACTTATCAAGATAAATATTAGATTAAATTTAATATTAAATCTTATTAAATTAATAGAATATTTTATCTACAAAATAAACATTAAATTAAATTTAATATTAAGATAACCTCTTTAATATTAAATTCATAAAATACTATTAAGATAAGTATTAAATTTAATTTAATATTAAATCTATTAAAATAATATTATTTTTGAAATAGTTAATCTTAAATGAAATTCTCTGGTAGAGTTCTAGAATGAGTGTAATTCTTCCAATGCTCAACCATCGAAGACCCACCGCTGCCAACCATTTTTCAGCCACTGGAATACTTTCGTCGCATCTGCTTACACCCCGAGATAGTTTGGTTTCTGCCGGTTTGGTCCAAGCCAGTGACAACCCGACTGGTCCGGTCTAACCATCAGTTGGACCATCAACCCGATTTCACATGCTAATTTTTGGGTCTTGGCCTCAGTTTTGGGCTCCGAGGCCCAATTTACAATCTTAGGTCTAACTTTCAAGTTCAATTACCCATTGGGTCAATTATTTGACTTGAAAATTAATTTCCAAAATATCATATTAATTTTAATTAATTTGATTGATTTAATTTTACTTGATCAAAATTAATTTTTCCAAAAATCACTTAGATTTTTCAATTCTTACGACCACTCAATTTAATTCCATGTCGAACAAATTGACTCAATTAAATTATTTCCAAAGTTTTAGAATTTTCTTCTGATTCAAATACAATCTAATCGAGCTTTTGTTGAGCTACTGGAGGGACCAATTAGACATATACAATTAGGCTCTAGTAATTGCAATTATATCTAGAAGCATCGTTTCGATAATTCTCAATTACTTAATCATGGAGTCAATTCACAAGAAGTACCATGATTGAAAACTCCCTATCGTATACTTTTTACAAAAGTAATTCATCCAATTTCTTTGTCCAATGGCCTCTCCATGTGTGTGTTATCCTCATGTGATATCATTGTTTTCTTTAAGTTAAATCTGTTCACTCAATAAAATCATATTTTATCTCATTGTCACCATTGTGTCTTTTTAATAATTAATATATCACTATCAACAAATGACTATGATAAATTACTCGTTCGAGAATAAGAAACTCGTGGCCACGTTCCATATTTATCAATCTAAACAATACCAATGAGAGGATAACGTTAACTCTTTAATTGAGCTATGAATTCCACTATTGCTAGTAAAGTCATGTCATACACAATTTATATACCTAACATACCGGCTATTGGCTCGATTATCTTTAGAGCATAAGCCTCCACTTATATCAAAGCACATGAGTTACATACGCATGGTTAGTGAGTAACTCAGGATTTAGGTCAATCACACCATGAATGTCATAAGTGAATTAATTCACAAACAGATTCAAAATTAACTTATCTTGGGTCCAGTCCAATGTATCATTCTGCCAATGAATACATTTATGTCTCTACCTGTAAAGTCAACTACATCAATAGCCAAGACTAACCATCTCCTCAATTGGAATTGTAGATGACATAATAAATCTTTCTCAGTATTTGAATCAAATGCTCACTTTAATTCTTTTTATGGGATTACGGACTAGTTTTGATTATCTACTGAAGTAAGTTCTCTTTCTTGCAATATAAACGTTCTTACAGTGCCACTTATCATCAGTTTGAACTTATATAATTAATTATCTAATATTTTTTTGTCACAATTTCGCTATGCATGCAAAATATGAAAGACATAAATACAAAAGACATAACAGTGAAATGTAAAATTTATTTATTCATCGTTCAAATACATAGAAAACAATTACATGTTACTATAATATGAACACATTTCCCAACAATCTCTTATTTGCTTTGGGCTGAGCTTCAAGAGGGCACGTTTCATCAAGAACGAATTTGTATTTCTCACATTTGAGAACTATTAGAAAGTTTCGCTTCCATTCTCAAAAGTTATCCCCATTTAATTTGTTATGATTTTGACCCGATTAAGCAACGAACAACAAAAATAGCGAATAAATTGAGAAATTGAACACACAAATTTAACGTGGAAAAATCCCTCCAAAGAGGATAAAAAACCGCGGGCAAAGATAATTTTACTATAATGGCAAAAAAACGAAGAGTACAAAAGATGGAGATAAAGACTAAACCCCGAAAACCCGAAAACAAAGAACCCTCAAAACGTAAACACAAAATTCTCTAAATGTGTTATGAGTTCTAATCTCTAATGGGTGAATTTTCTAAGGTTGTAAAAGAGCCTATTTATAGGCTAAATTCATAGATCAAATAATAATAAAATAATCTAAACTAATCAGTGTTTGATTGAAACAAGTAAACAGAGTTTAACTGAAAGATTACTTTTCAAATTTGACTGAAAATAGGAGTCATATTTAACAAATCTTCACCTTGACTCATATTTCCACAACGCCATCTTTCCCAAAGCCCTCCACGAGCCTATCTTGAACTATGCAGGGAACTAACTAAGTCGATTTTGTGCTTAGAAACTGGAAGACTTCTAGCCTTCGACTTGTACACTGCCAAATCAAAACTAACCCATGTTTGATTTTCACGAACATAGTGCCCTAACTTTTCAAAACCTATATCCCAAAGAGAACCTCTCTTCAACGAAACGGTCATACCTTTTTTCCTCTTATGACCAAGTTGCCTCCGCTCCAAACAAGTTGACTTCAACTTCGTAACAGACGAGGGATGTCCGATTTCATCGGTCACTGTAGAACCTTCCAAAATATAAAGACTTCCAGTTCTTTTACCTTTTAACAAAACGAGAGCTCCACGAGATACTTTAATGCCGCTCAACTCGATGTTGATTCTGCATCCTTTCAAGTTTAAAATACTCAAGGAGATGAAATTCTTTTGTAAATCAGGTACATACCTGACATCTGAGAGTGTCCTAATCGTCCCATCGTGCATCTTAATTTTAACAGTACCAATACCAGTTAACTTACTAGATGAATTGTTTCCCATGTGCACAACTCCACCTTCAACTGAACTGTATGTGGAGAACCATTCTCTATTGGGACACATGTGGAAAGAACATCCTGAATCTAGGATCCATTCAGATGTGAGCTTTGAGTTGTCGTTAGTTGACACTAACAAGAAATCATCACCGCTTTCATCGGCCAAATTAGCACCAGCTACATCTTCCTCGTTACTCTCAGCAGCTCTTTTATTTCGCAATTTATAATAATTTGCTTTGACGTGACCTAACTTTTTACAATAGTGACACCTTTTATCTCGTTTCTTTGATGCTACCAAAACGGAAGCTTGCCTATCTGTCTTGCTATCCAAATGAAGCTCATTGTCGAGTTTGTCTCTACTCAACAAATGACCCTTCACATCTTCGAACGAGAGTTTGTCTCTACCATAAATCAGGGTTTCCCTGAAAAACTTGTATGAAGGGGGTAAAAAGTACAATAATATCATAACCTGATCTTCATCGTCAGTATGAACCTCAACATTCTTTAAATTATTTAAAAGAGTAATAAATTGACTGATGTGATCTCTAAGAAGCTCACCTTCATTCATGTGAAACGTAAATAGACGTTGTTTCAACACTAAACTATTAGCCAAAGACTTAGTCGCATAAAGAGTTTCTAACCTTTTCCATAAGGCATATGAGGTCTTTTCCATCAATACTTCCTGCAATACCGTATTCGCAAGGCACAATTGGATTGCAAACAAAGCCTTTTCATGAAGCTCTTCCCATTCTGCTTTATTTAGATTCTCAGGCTTTTTCCCGGTAGTAACCTTTTTCAAACCGGATTGAACTAGAATTGCCATCATCCAAACTTGCCACAGATTGAAATTTGTCTCACCATCGAACTTCTCAATTTCAAACCTTGTTGCTTCCATCTCTGAACGGGCTGATATATGAAAATTAAACTAGCTCTGATACCACTTGTTATGATTTCGACCCGATTAAGCAACGGATAAGAAAAATAGCGAAATAAATTGAGAAATGGAACACACAAATTTAACATGGAAAAATCCCTCCAAAGAGGATAAAAAACCACGGGCAAAGATAATTTTACTATAATGGCAAAAAAACGAAGAGTAAAAAAGATGAAGATAAAGACTAAACCCTGAAAACCCGAAAACAAAGAACCCTCAAAACGTAAACACAAAATTCTCTAAATGTGTTATGAGTTCTAATCTCTAATGGGTGTACTTTTTAAGGTTGGAAAAGAGCCTATTTATAGGCTAAATTCATAGATCAGATAATAATAAAATAATCTAAACTAATCAGTGTTTGATTGAAACAAGTAAACAAAGTTTAATTGAAACAAGTAAACAAAGTTTAATTGAAAGATTATTTTTCAAATTTGACTGAAAATAGGAGTCATATTTAACATAATTTATTCTTTATAAAAATGAAAATAAGAGGAGTAGGAGACATATTTGAACTGAAAAAATAAAGTTTCACTAATTAGTATATTTGTATTAAACAAATATTTTCCTTTTAACAACATATCAAGAATGTGGTATGATACATGCGTCTTGTATTAAAACCTTGAAAAAACACTACGATCATTCTCACATCCATCAACCATGTCGCCTTGGGGTCCCATGATTAACTAGTAAAAACATGTATTACATCCAATCAGTTTGTGAATCTTAATTCTCAAGACTCCACATGAACTAATGATTGTTTAACGTTTGGCTATCATCTCTAGCTTAAATATCATTTCTTAGGAAACTATTTAGTTAGGGACGATCTTGAATGTGTAACCATTGGCTCAACACCTATCATTAACATGCTTTCATTTGTGAGTCATCTTGGGACAATCTCTTTAAAGATCATGCATGACTAGTTGTCTTTAAAAGGAAATCACATCTAGTGAACCCACATGAAAAAAGTTTACCTTGGGGTGCAGCTAGGGTAGGAACCAACTCGAAAGTTTATCATGCTATCACTTAGGGACTATCAATGGTGGCCATAGGTCTTGTTCAAGGACCTTTTCCCACTCAATATTTTTAAAAAAATATACAAGATTCTTATTCCAGATTTCTGGAATAATCATACAATAGTCCTAGTGGCATTCTTACCTAATCTATAACACCCTTTATCTGGCTCGGTCACCAGACCCGAGTAATAATACGCTATTTTAAAAATCCAACAAACAAAAAATACTTTAAATAAAAAAACTCTATTCCTTATCATTAAATCATATATAAAATCAAACATATTAAAAATTTTGAATTCTACAATGACCTATCTATGAGATACAAGCATATAGTGAGATTGAATTGTAAAATTTTAAAGTTTAACTGCCAATTTTTAAAATCCACAGTTGGTATCGATACCTTACTAAAAATCGATAATAAAACTCAATTTTTTTCTTTTCTAAACAATGGTATCGATAATTATTTTATGTTATAAATATTTTATGAGAAAGTATCAATACTTAAATAAAATCAATAGCATTTTGGCATTCTATTTATTTTAAGACTATACATAATAACAAGTATTGATACCAATGCCAAAATATCAATACCGGGTCAGAATGGTAAAACTATATTAAAAAGTTCATTTGTGACCAAAATTCACATAAACTCAAATGGTAAGCTTAAATATATTTATAGATACATAATTCAATTCAAAAACATAAGTTTTCATATCAAACACATCATTAAAATTAACCAACCTAGACCCTTAAACAATGTACATCAATTTCAAACTAACTAAATAGACACACACACATATATATATATATATATATATATATATATACACAATTAAACTATTAAATCATTGATATATCTCAACCATTTCCATTATACCAAACAAAACTAGTTGAGCAAAAAAATTCCAATTCACTTCTCCCTAATTAATATATTCACCTTAAACTACTCAAGCATCAAATGTCCATACCATGGTACTACCTCATTTATTTAGACATTTGACAAGGAAATCATTCAACCAAACATATCATCATCAATAAAGATACTACCAATACTTTCACACTCACATATATAAACACATAACTTGTATAAATTACCAACCAAAACACAAACTAATTACATAACTCAAAATGAGCTTTAACTCAAAAGACTTCCTAAGTACATGCCAAACCAAAATAAGAGCGTCATTAACGCTTGAGTTTAGGATTGTTGTTGGATGCTGAGTTGATGAGTGAACTGTAAAGTACCTAACCTACGCATAGAAAAGAAAACTGTATGTTGAGTATAATGCAATGGTATTTCTATAATCAAATAATAAAGTATATTATAATGATTATAATGCATTTTAACTTGTCAATATACAATTCCTATTACATCACCTATTATTAAATCTAATTACATATATTAAACCGAGCTTATAAACTAATATCCACTATATACCCCTATTTCAATTTCACTATTCTCAATTTCGCAGTTCTACAATATAATTTCATCGACCATTATTAATTCACATATGTTCCAGCATAACTCATCACAAATCGAATTCAGTTGCACAATATTATCGACATATCCTATTTTCAAATTTATTCAAGTTAATCATTATCATAAAAACTAATTCAAATTGATTCAATTTAGCTTGTTCTATCATTTCCAGCTTACCTTATGTTATAACCATGTAGCGCAGTTCATAAATGCAACAATTAAAAATGTTCAGGTTATAAAAATACAAACCGTAAACTTTGAGCTATTCGTTTACAACTTTGTCTTTTCCTTTTCGTCTTGGGGTATTCAGGTCGACATTTTGCTACGAATTAAAATAAACATACCAAATCATCAAAATGCAAGCTAATTCACATTCATTTGCTAATTTAATAAACTTTTTTATTTTATTCAATTTAGTCCCTAAAATCTAGAGTAACATAACTTTTAAATTTAACCCCAAATTTTAGGCCGAATTCACAAGAGTCCCTAAAGGATCACCTATTTTTCATTTTTACCCCTAATTTTGAAATTTATACTATTTAATCCCTAGAATACAAAACTTTAAACTTACTTCACAATTTAGTCATTTTTCAACTCTAAACTTAATATCTATCAAATTGACCTAAAACTTCAACTAATCAATAATGGTAACATCCTTAATATTTAACAATACTAAAAAATACAACATGGATCAACAAGCTTAAGCTCCCAGGATTCCAAAAAATATAAAAATTACAAGAAAATGGACTAAATTGACTAACCAATTAAAGCTTAAAAATTTCTAAACCTTAGGCCCATTGTATTCTACCTCTCCCTATTTGTTTCGGAAGTTGCTGCATGCAAAGAGAAATAAAGCTTCTCTTTCCTTCCACTCTTATTTTATTTCCTAAGTTTAATTAACTGTTTTATTATTAATGTTATTTTACTTAAAATTTCATCACAAATTCTAATATATTGGCACATGTTATTGTCCACTCAGTTAAACCATTGGTTTAATTGCTATAAAAGTCCCTTATTTATGTTTTACACTATAATTCAATAATAATTAAATTTTAATACTTTTTTGATTTAATTCTTGTACCATAATTAAGTAATAATTCGATACAATTAACTGAATGAAATTCAATTCACTTATAAAATAATCTCGTAAATATAAACATTTACAAGCTCAATTTACGAAAACGAGGTCCCGATATCTCGTTTTCCAAAACCATTGACTTTTGATATAGACCACTTGTACCTTGATTAACTGATTCTTTAATAAAATCTGTCAAATCAAAATCTCATATAACACTAAAATAAATTTGTAAATATTATAAAATAATATTTACAGACTCGACCATCGAAGAATGGGATTCTGAAACCACCATTTCCGACACCACTACCTTTCGGGTCGTTACATAATCTGTATGACATGCTTCCAATATATGCATGACATGCTATGACAATTTTATAATATTCTCATTCATTCATACACAAGAATCAATCAATCATAAAAACAAGCAATTTTCATTCTCCACAGCGCATTTTTTAAGGGAAAAATCAAAGAAGTGAATACAAACCATGCACCAAGTAGGGTCCCATGAAAGAAAGGTGAGTCAAATTTGCCCGTTTAAAAATCAAACCTTTTGTAATATCCTTAAACCGGGTCTACTAATTTTGGGTTCCGAGAATGAATTTAAGAATTTATTGGGTTAATAGTAATTTTAATTTAATTTAGGAGGTCAATTTCATCTAAAATTGATTAAAAATAATCCGAAAAAATAAAAATATTTTTGAAAAATTAATTTTAAAGTATTTAAATAATTATTAGTGAAAATAATTAATTTGGGTTAAAAAGAATTTTAAAATAATTTTTATTGGGGTTAATTTGAGCTACATTTAAATATTAATTAAATTAGATTTAATTATAAAATAAGAGAAATTTTGGAGTATTTATTTGGAAAATAAACCTTTAAATTCGAAATTTTGAAGGGAAATGATCAATTGGTAAAGTAAGAGAAATGTGGGAGTGACCATTAGACAAATTTCCCAATTTTTAAATTTCTGGTAGGTTGTTTCAATTTTAAACACAATTCATCTAGCCTACATTTTACACCATTTACATCAGATTAGATAGCTATAAAATTCATTTTCTTTGTATGGTTTTAAAGATCTATCATCAGATAATAGATTCAACAAATTTCCTTCTCAAAGTACTCTTTCTTTTTACCCGAAATTATTCACAAAATTAGCTAAAAGTATTTTGAAATTTCTCAAGATTCAAGATTCAAGATTCAAGATTCAAGATTCAAGATTCAAGATTCAAGATTCAAGATTCAAGATTCAAGATTCAAGAATTTATTTTAATCAAACTAAAAATAATCCAAAATATGGGTCTGCTACCCTAGCACGCATGAGTCTGCCTCTCTGGCATGTTCTTAGGTTTTTTGGGTTATTTTGTTCAAAGTTTAATCTTGGCGGCGACAGTCTATCAGAATCTCCTCTTATCCTCTAAGATAGCATGCAAACGGGGCTTAATCTCTAGCCTGTAATCATGGAAAAAGAATTTGCTGAATGAACATTTGATGAAGAAGAAGTAGTTTTACAAGCACAAGTTGAGCCGAATTTGGAAAAGGAAGAAAGAACTTTTCGACTAGTGGGATGATTTTTAACAACTAGTGTTATTCACTTCCCAGCAATAAAAAGCACCATGGCGAACCTATGGCTCCCAGTTAGAGGTGTTCAGATCCGAGATCTAGGAGAAAAATGATTTCTGTTTCAATTTTTTCATACAATGAACATGGAAAAAGTTCTGAAGGGCTCTCCATGGACCTTTAATAATCATTTACTGGTTCTACACACACTACAGTAGGGGGAGGAGCCATTGAAAATCCCTTTAATCTTTTCGCCTTTTTGGGTACAGATCCATGATATTCCAATGCGGTATTTTTTTGAAAGTTTGGCAAGGCAACTAGGTGATTTTTTGGGCAAATTTTTGGAGTTTGATAGTTCAGATCTGGGGAAAGGTAATAGGAATTTTATGAGAATTCGAGTTCAATTGGATATCTTTCACACATGAAAGAGGAAAAAGCAGGTTATGTTCTCTGAGAACTGTTCATATGTCAGATTCAAATATGAAAGGCTGACTCTTTTCTGTTTCTATTGTGGTCGACTGGGTCACAGTGATTCTTTTTGTGAGGGAAAAATGAAGTTAAGGGTAGAAGTGGCGGTAATGGGCTGGGACTTGTCTTTACAAGCGCAATCCAAAAGAGCTTTGGCAATGAATAGTATATGGTTACGCAAAGATGGAGAAGATGACACAGGTGGAAGTTTCTATGGCGAACACAATTCAGAGTACAGGCCATGGGAAATGAGGAATAAGTCAGAAACTGGAGTATCCATCGACCCAATCCTGGGGATCAATTTGGAAGGTAATTTGCCCTCTTCTTCACAATGAGGGGAAATTTGTTAGCCAAACAGACCCATTCTGTAATGGAACATGATTTGGAGGAAAGGGTGTTAATTGGAGCGGAAGGAAAAAAAGGCCTAGGGGGAAAGTGCAGACCCAACAATAAGAGAAGAATGCATTACTGCCACGGTAAGAAATAGGAGAATGTTGGAAAATACTCTTTTATCGTCGGCAGATGCCAAAAGGCAAGCTGACCAATCGCAATAAAAATTTTAAGTTGGAATGTTCGTGGTTTGAAGAACCCACGGACAATTCGAAGGCTTTGGCATACGCTGAAGAAATATAATCCCCAGATGGTCTTTGTCGAAATCATTTTTTAAAGGGATGTTTGAAAAATAGGGATCGACTTTTGAAAAACGAAAACGGGAGTCGCCACCAACCTTTTTAGGTGTGATTGGATCACCTTATAAAACGTTTTGGTCTACGAAAATTAAGAAAATAGGTTCGGGAGTCGGTTACGTACGAGGAAGGATTAGCACCCTTGCAACGCCCAAAATTGGTGCCAAATTGAATAGTTTTCTATCGTAATGCCAAAAATTTGAAAGGATTTAAAAATAGGATCCCTTTTTTTAAAACCGGAATTATTTAAGTTGAAAAATCGAGATTCCTTAGCTCCGAAAGAATACAAACATCACATCCAGCATGATAGGACACGATATTCTTAAACTCTCGTAACTGAAATCATCTCGTGATTTACAAAATCTATTTAGAAGGATACTTTAGGCATTTAGACAAACGGGAAATCCCAAATTCCTAAATACGAAAAACATTGCCTTATTTTAGAAAAACTTTTGGATAAAATATGACAATTAAATGAAATATATTTTTTTTAAATAATGATTTGAGTAAAATTTAAAAAATAATTTACTAAGAGTAATATTAAAAAAAATTATTAAAAAAATGAAAGAGTTTGATATGATACTAAAATTATTAAAAAATTAAAATATAAAAAAAATCAGGGAAACATGGATTAAAACAAAATAAAAAGGGTTGAAAAACGAAGATGAACAAAGAATAAAATAAGAACAAAAAGTAGAAAATAAGAACGTAAGAGGGAGAGAAATTTGAGTGAAAGCTCTCAAAATTTTTTATTGTTTCCTAAAACTCCAGTGTCTTTACAATGAAGGGAGAGGCCTCTATTTATAGTTGAACCTCCTCAAATCCAATGGTACAGATCAATTACATCAACGGTTAAGATTAAAAGGTATCTACAAATTAAATCTCTAAAATTACAAAATCATATCTTCTAAGATTGCAATCATATCTAAGATTGTATCATATCTAAGATTGCATATCATATCTAAGATTGCATATCATTGAAGATTATATTTCCATATGAGTCAAGCTTGTAGACGGACCTTAAATCTTTTCTAGTAATGGGCCATTCCGATTGGGCCAAATTATATTTGTAATTCTGGACTGAACTTGGACTTTTTTTTTGGGTTTATTATTTTTGTTTTTGGAATTATTTCTGGGCCCGGGCGAAATTGAGTATCTACAGCTACCCCTCTTTCCTCATTGCTGTGTAACAGGAATAGAGCAAAGACTATAAAAGGACCAATTTTGCCCGGGCTCGCTGAGTCTTGAGTTCTTGATCCTTGATCTTCTTTAAAAGGCCTCTTGACGGCTTCAATCTGCTTCACTGCAACTCAGGAAGGCGATATCTACTATCTTTGATCTGCTCCCCATCTAATACAGAGACGCCAAATCTGTTATCTTCGATTTGCTCTCCGTCTAAAACAGAGACGCCAAATCTGCTTCTTCAATCTGCTCCCCGTCTAATACAGAGACACCAAATCTGTTATCTTCGATCTGCTCCCCGTCTAATACAGAGACGCCAAATCTGCTTCTTCAATCTGCTCCCCGTCTAATACAGATATGCCAAATCTATTATCTCCGATTTGCTCCCCGTCTAATACAGAGATACCAAATCTGTCATCTTGGATCTACTTCGATGTAAACACATGAAGGTCAGATCTGCTATGTCTTCGATTTGCTCCCCGTCTAATATAGAGATGCCAAATCATCTTGGATCTGCTTCAATAAAGGTCCAATCTATTATGTCTTCGATCTGCTCCTCGTCTAATACAGAGATGCCAAATCATCTTGGATCTGCTTCAATGAAGGTCCAATCTGTTATGTCTTTGATCTACTCCCTGTCTAATATAGAGATGCCAAATTATCTTGGATCTGCTTCAATGAAGGTCCAATCTGTTATGTCTTCGATCTGCTCCCCATCTAATACAGAGATGCCAAATCATCTTGGATCTGCTTCAATGAAGGTCCAATCTGTTATGTCTTCGATCTGCTCCCCGTCTAATACAGAGATGCCAAATTATCTTGGATCTGCTTCAATGAAGGTTAGATCTACTGTGTCTTTGATCTGCTCCCCGTCTAATACAGAGATGCCAAATCATCTTGGATCCGATTCAATGAAGGTCAGATCTGCTACGTCTTCGATCTACTCTCCGTCGAATATGGAGATGCCAAATCTGTTTCTTCGATTTGTTCTCTGACAATACAGAGATGTTAAATCATCTTAGATCTACTTCAGCATAAACACGTGAAAGCTAAATCTGCTATGTCTTTGATCTGCTCCTTGTCAACGCAAGGATGCCAAATCATCTTGGATCTACTTCGATGTGAAAACATCCGAAGGTTAGATCTACTATGTCTTCGATTTGTTCCCCGTCTAATACAGAGATGCCAAATCATCTTGGATCTCCTTCAATGAAGGTCCAATCTATAATGTCTTTGATCTTCTCTCCGTCGAATATGAAGATGTCAAATCTGTTTCTTTGATTTGTTCTCTGACAATACAGAGATGTTAAATCATCTTAGATCTGTTTCAGCATAAACACGTTAAAGCCAAATCTGCTATGTCTTCGATCTGCTCTCCGTCGAATATGGAGATGCCAAATCTGTTTCTTCGATTTGTTCTCTGACAATACTGAGATGTTAAATCATCTTGGATCCACTTTAGCTTAAACACCTGAAGGTTAAATCTGCTATGCTTTAGCCTGTTACCCTACTGCTTAGGGGGTTAAGGCGCATCAATCTTCATTGTCCCTTGAAGGACATAACCTGTATAATGTGTATGAGTTCATGCCTAATGATTAGGATGCTATGATCGAAATGAGTCAAATGCTCCTAATTAAACCTGTTATAATGCAAAATGTTTATGAATATGACCCCTATTCCAGACGTCACCACTCATTCTTTCATCGAAGTTTATCCTTATTTCTCTCGAAGTATCATTCCTACTCAGCCTGTTGGTTTGTACCATTCTTCAAATGCTATGACCCATCAAAAATGTCTGTAAGATGATTCTCTCTTAGGATAGAATCTTTTGATTTGTCCAATCATCATTTTGGACTAAAGAAAGAATTTCCTCGAGTTCTTTCAAACCTAACTTACATGAATTCTTCGAACAATTGCTCTGTTTTAGTTTCTTGTGTTATCTAGAAATTTCCAGAGTAATGAGCAAAACTTCATTTGTGAAAATTATTTAGTTCATCTATCATTATTTTAATGCAACATATTTTAAGAATAATGGAAGATGAATTTAATCTTGAGAATAATTAGATTTGAATAAATTTGTCAAAAATACAAAGGAAATTAATCTGAAAGCCTATCTTTGAGAAGAAAAAGAATCTAAAGATAGTAAACAGGACAAAAGTTAGATGCCCTAGATATCGCCGCTTGAGCGTTTATATGCCAGCTCCTTGAAGACTTTCTTGAATTCAACATGTGTTTAAAAGATCTGAAGTACTTTGTTGATGCCCCGATATGCAACGCGCTTCACTCTTCATTGAATCAGATATAGCAAAATTACCGTGTGCTCTTCAAATTTGAGCTGCCCTTTCGGGTTTTCAACTCAAAACCCCTTTGGTCACAAGGCGCCTTTTGCAGGTTTTCACCTTGGCCTCTCCATTTTTTTTTTCCGAAAACTCAAGGCGCCCTTTGTGGGTTTTCACCCTGAATTCTTCTCTCCTTTAGACAAAGTACTTTTTGACTGAGTCTGAATTCACTAGATTGGGCAAAATCTTCCTATCCATTTCCGTTAAGATCAATGAACCCCTAGAGAAGGCCTTCTGCACAACATACGGTCCTTCCCAATTTGGTATCCATTTTCCTCTAAAGTCCTTCTGAATAGGGAGGATCTTTTTCAGCACAAGATCCCCCTCGTGGAATTCTCTTGGTCGTACTTTCTTGTCATAAGCTCACATCATTCGCTTTTGATACATCTGACCATGACGAATGGCCTTTAACCTCTTTTCCTCAATCAAGTTCAACTGATCATATCGCGATTGTATTCATTCAGCTTCATTTAACTTTATCTCTGACAAGACTCAAAGAGACGGTATTTCCACTTCAATGGGTAACACTGCTTCCATCCCATAAACCAACGAGAAAGGAGTTGCCCCGGTAGAAGTTCTGGCAGACGTTCGGTAAGCTAAGAGTGCAAATGGTAACTTCTCATGCCAGTCTCTGTAGGTTTCAGTCATTTTCCCCACTATTTTCTTGATGTTTTTGTTAGCAGCTTCCACTGCCTTATTCATCTTTGGGCGATACCGCGAAGAGTTATGATGCTTAATCCTGAACTGATTGCAAACTTCTACTATCGTTTTGTTGTTCAAGTTTAGTGTATTGTCTGATATGATCCTTTCAAGCATCCCATACCGAAAAATAATCTCTTTCTTCAAGAAATGACTTACAGTCGACTTAGTAACATTCGCATAAGAAGCAGCCTCTACCCACTTCGTGAAGTAATCAATGACCACAAAAATAAAGCGATGCCCATTTGAAGCTTTTGGTGATATTAGCCCAATGACATCCATGCCCCACATAGAAAAAGGCCATGGAGAAGTCATAACGTGTAGAGGTGAAGGTGGTACATGAATCTTGTCTCCATAAATCTGACATTTATGGCATTTTTTGGCGCAGTTGATACAATCCCATTCCAAAGTAGACCAATAATATCCAAACCTCATGATTTGTCTAGCCATCGTGAAACCATTAGCGTGCGTGCCACAAACACCCTCGTGAACTTCTTCCAAGATTAACTTAGCTTCCATGGCGTCAACACATCTCAACAGTACTTGGTCCTTTCTTCTTTTGTACAAGATGTCCCCATCCAAAACGTAGTCGCAGGCTAATCTCCTTAAAGTTCGCTTATCATTTTCAGTTGCCTGTTCTAGGTATTTACGATCTCTCACATATCGCAATATATCCTGATACCAAGGGTTATCATCCTTTTCTTCTTCCTCAATGTTACAACAGTGAGTTGGAGCCTCGAAGATACTCATCTGAATGTGTCTCATCTCCTCCTCTTTATTCACTTTAATCATTGAAGCCAAGGTTGCTAGAGCATCTACCATCTGGTTTTCGTATCGTGGGATATAATTGAAAGTGATGTCATCAAACTCCTCAAGTAACCCTAAAACTACCTTTCAATAATTGATCAATTTAGGATCCCTTGTCTCTCATTCACCTTTAAGTTGGTAAATTACCAACACGGAGTCTCCATAAACTTCCAAGGTTCTTATTCTTCGCTCTATAGCCGCTCAGAGTCTCATGATGCATGCTTCATACTCGGCCATATTGTTTGTGCAATCAAAATCCAACTTGCACGTGAATGGATAACAATCACCATTTGGGGATACCAAGACTGCCCCAATTCCATTTCCCACTGCATTGGATGCCCCATCAAAGCTCAACTTCCAAGGATAATCCTCTGTAGCTGCTACACACATCAACTCTTCATTTGGGAAATCAAAATTCAATGGCTCATAGTCTTCTAGAGCTCTACTAGCCAGAAATTCCGCTATCGCACTTCCTTTTATAGCCTTCTGGCTCACATAAACTATGTCAAACTCTGAAAGCAGAATTTGCCACCTTGCCATTCTTCCATTCAAAGCTGTTGACTCTATCATATACTTCAGAGGATCAAGTTTTGAAATAAACCAAGTAGTATGATACAACATATATTGCATCAACCTTCGAGTCGTCCAGATTAAAGCACAGCACAATTTTTCAATTGGCGAATATCTCATCTCACACTCTGTGAATTTCTTGCTGAGGTAGTATATCGCCTTCTCCTTTATTCCCGACTCGTTATGTTGGCCAAGCACACATCCCATAGAATTGCTAAACACTGATAAGTATAGAATTAATGGTCTACCTGGATTAGGTGGAGATAACACAGGAGCATTTAACAAGTATTGCTTAACCTTATCGAAAGCACACTGGCATTCCTCATCCCAAGTACCTTGGTTGTGTTTTCTAATGAGGCGAAATATAGGGTCACATTTCTCAGTTAATTGTGAAATAAACCGAGTAATAAATTTAACCTTCCAAGAAAACCTCGAACTTCTTTCTGGGTACGCGGTGAAGGAAAATCTTGTATGGCTCTAACTTTATCTGAATCAACTTCTTTTCCTTTTTCACTGACCACAAAACCTAGTAACTTCCCCGACCTAGCTTCGAAAGTGCATTTTGCCGGATTAAGTTTTAACTGAAACTTCCTTAATCTCAAGAATAGTTTCTTTAAAACCTCAATATGTTCCTCCTCTGTTCGAGATTTGGCAATCATATCATCAACATACACCTCAATTTCCTTGTGCATCATATCGTGAAATAAGGTCACTATAGCCCTTTGGTATGTTGCCCCTGCATTCTTTAGCCTAAAGGGCATTACCTTGTAACAGAAAGTCCCCCACAAGGTTATGAAGGTGGTTTTGTCCATGTCTTCAGGATGCATCTTTATCTGATTGTACCCTGAAAAACCATCCATGAAGGAGAACAACGAATATCCCGCTGTGTTGTCTACCAAAGTGTCTATGTGAGGCAGAGGGAAATTATCTTTTGGGCTAGCTTTGTTCAGATCCCTGTAATCAACACACATTCGTACCTTCCCATCCTTCTTAGGAACTGGTACAATTTTAGCTACCCATTCAGAATACTTTACCTCTTGTAAGAATCTTGCATCGAACTGTTTCTTGACTTCATCCTTTATTTTAATACGATATCTGGTCTCATTCTTCGCAACTTCTATTGAACTGGTTTACAATCCTGTCTTATTGGAAGACGATGCACCACAATATCAGTATTTAACCCTAGCATATCTTGATAGGACCATGCGAAGATATCCTTGAACTCACGTAACAACTCAATCAGTCCTTACCTTATATCATCAACAATATGCGTGCCAATTTTCACCTCTTTCCCTTCCTCTAGGGCTACATTCTCTACTGCCTCTTTCTCATGTGGCATGATTTGTTTCTCCTCCTGTTTCACCATCCTCAAAAGATCTAGAGACACATCACAATCCTGGACATCTTCAAAATCCGGTGATTCCTATAAACACATGACTTGCTCATGAGAGAAATCAAGATTTGTAATTTCAATGCTCATGTCATTCATATCTAGGGATCTGTGAAGTATAAAGAATATACAAAGAATGAGTGAATTTAAGAATGATTATTTATGTGCTACGAAAGAAAGAATAAGAATTGCCAAAATTTAACGGAATATTGGTTGATAAAAATGAAACAATACTCGTTCAAATTGATAAAAGTTATGTTTTATTAAAAAATAATAGATGATTGTAAGCCTATTTCACAAATGAAATCCTATTACTCCTAGGCTCTAGAGTAACAAGAATGTTTCGAGAATTACTCTGAAAAATTCCTAAAGATTACAGGAAGTTCCTCCACAGTCCAATTGTTCAGAGAGCTTCTCGATTCGTAAGGGCGAATGCCCTTAAGGTTTCCTTGCTCCGATCCTTTGTCGTGTATAGCATTAATCTGATGACCTTCTTCTAAAAGTAACCCTCCTGATATAAAGGTTTGGGATATTGGAGGGAATGTCATCGGCTCCCACTCCACTTCTCTTCTATTAAGGCGCGCCTTTCTTCCCTCTTGGCGTTTCTCAACTTCCTTCCTCTTTTGCTTATAGTCTGGCTTGAAGCCCAGACCAAAGCGATCTCTCTTCTCTTTTAGTTCTGGGATTTGAGTCTCTCCTTATAGGTATTTTCCTAACCCCCTTCCTGGCAAGTCTCCCTTTCCCACTATCATTTGTAGAGCCATCCTTGTGGCTCTTACTATCTTTGGCGCCGGTGGCTCACTCCCTTCTGAAATGAAGGTCGTATTCACAAATTCTAAAGAGCGAAAGGAACACTCAATAGACTCTTTGTTCGTCTCGACATAACGGGTCTTGCTAGTGACTGCGGCTATAATATCCTCCTCCGCATTGATGGTTACTAACCGTCCATCCGTCACTAACTTTAATTTTTGGTGCAACGATGAGGGCACCGCTCCCGCTGAATGTATCCATGGCCTCCCTAATAAGAAATTGTAGGAGGGCTTGATATCCATCACCAAGAAGTCTACTTCGTATATATTTGGCCTAATTTCCAAGGGGATGTCAATCCTTCCCGTCACCTTCCTTTCTGTACCGTCAAAGGCTCTTACCACATTTTGACATGTCTTCATGTGAGGATCATCAATGGGTAATCTGTTCAGAGTAGACAATGGTAGAACATTCAAAGCTGATCCATTATCGACGAGCACGCTTGGGAGTGTGTACCCCTTACATCGAGTGGTGATGTGCAGGGCCTTTGTTGACCCCCTGCCCCCCGGTGGGATTTCATCATCATTAAAATAGATGAAATTATCTGCACTTATGTTATTCACCAACTGGTCCAGCTTGTTAACGGATATGTCATGGGTGACATATGTTTCGTTGATCACCTTCATCAATGCATCCCGATGCACCTCAAAACTTAAAAGTAGAGACAATACTGATATGCGAGCTGGCTGCTTACGCAATTGCTCGACCATGCTATACTCGCTATGTTTAAGGAACTTTATAAATTCTTTAGCCACTTCCTCCTTTACTGGCTCCTTGATAGGTGCTTTGGACTCTTTCTCATTTTCTGTACTAACATTCTTTGTTTTTGTGGGCTCCTCTCTGACGCCCACTATATCATACAGCTTCCCGCTCCGTGTATGGGAACCCTCACCTTGAAATTCCTTAGAAGCACTTGCTATATCCTCCCTCTCTGGCATTAACACATGGCAATTATAACTCCATGGTACCCTCTTATTATCCTTATAAGGAAAGGAAACAGGTTTATGAATGACTTTCGGTACCATCGGTATTTCAACTTTATTACTTCCTGGTAAAGAAATAATGATCCTTGGCCGGTTTTGATTCTTCGGTGCACCTTCTAATGTGCATATATGTCTCTCATTTGGCCCAGCTTCATAAAATCCTTGCTCCTTGTTGTCCATAAGGCTTTGTATCAAGGCTTTAAACTCGTCGCATTCCTGAATCTTGTGCCCCTCTTCGGCATGGAACTCACAATAGTCCCTTGCTTCTTCATTTCTCTCTTTAGAGATTATCATCTCTCTTTTTACCATTTCTTCCCAAATCATCTTTATCGGTGTTCTCACCTCAGCCACGCCTTCCTTTATTCTCCTCTCACTGGTTTCACCAATGGCGTTCACTCCTTGATCGCTATGATTTGGTAATGGGTTTTCAGTATTCGGGGTATTATCGAACTTCACTACCCCCATCTTAATAAACCTTTCTATGGCCTTCTTAGAACCAGTACAGTTTTCAATCGAATGCCCCGGTATTCCAGCATGGTATTCGCATCTGGCGTTTGCGTCATACCATTTAAGATATGGGGGCTGCAATAGCCTAAGGTGAAAAGGAGAAATAACAAGTGCATTGTATAAGCTTTGATAGAGCTCACGATACGTCAGGGGATAGGTGTGAATTGCATCCTTTCAGAATTCTGCCTTGTACCTGACTCCTGCCTTTGAGAACTCTGTTGCTCAACCACAGCTATTTTTGGTTGACCAACTGTGATTGCCCTCGTGTTGAAAGTGCTTGTGTTATTCACTTCACCATCCTTTCTCTTTGGGGTCGATCTTTTAGTTGTTTCCCCCTCAATTTTTCCACCCCTTATGGCATTCTCAATCATCTCTCCTACCATGACTATATCCGCAAAGCTTTTGGTGGTGCTCCTAATCATGTGAGTGATGAATGGAGCTTTTAAAGTGTTGATGAACAACATGGTAGTCTCTTTCTCCAACAACGGTGGTTGAACTTGCATTGCTACCTCTCTCCATCTCTGTGCATACTGCCTAAAATTTTCATTAGGCTTTTTCTCCATGTTTTGCAGCGTGATCCTATCCGGAGTCATATCAGTCACATGATTGTACTGCTGCATGAAGGCCTGTGCAAGATCCCTCCATGAGCTTATTCTGGCCCGGCTCAGTTGATTATACCACTTGACTGCTGCTCCAATTAAACTGTCTTGGAAACAGTGAATCGATAATTGATCATTATTCACATACCCAGTCATCCTCCTACAGAACATCGTAATGTGGGCTTCTAGGCAAGTAGTCCCACTGTACTTCTCAAATTCTGGCATCTTGAATTTGTGAGGAAGCACCAAGTCTGGGACCAAGCTTAGATCTTTGGCATCAACCCTATGATGCCCATCAGCATTTTCTAAAACCATGAACTTTTCCTCCAACCATTTGCAGCGATCTTCCAACTGTCTTGCAGCCTCAGTTCTTAGATCCTCTTTTTCAGCCATGTCTAAGTCAGAAATGACAGGATTTGTAGGATTGTCACCCAAATTGAATCCTGAACCAGTTGGGAAATTCATGGGGATCCCAGTATCGACCGACCCTTGTTGGGGCCTTATAGTGACAGATGACCTCCTAGGAAGTGTCTCTATTTATGTAGGCACGTGGGGTGGGGTGAAACCTGGAGGATGATCCTCACCCTCCTCGCCAATAATTGCCATGAGAGCCTTTCCCTTATCAGTGGTACTCAGAAGTTGGGCCATCTCATCCATCATGTTCCTTTGTGCCTCCAACATTTGCTCTCTCATGTCGTTTTGCATCTTTGCCAATTGCTCTTGCAATTGGTCTTGCATGTCCTTCTATAATTGTTCAAATCTTTGATCCATGTTCTTAGTTTTTGCATGAGTTTCGTAGTGATGTGTTGCTTCTAGATTTTCTTTCTCTTACTCTCTTTCTCCCTATTAATTTTAACTAATTAGGGTCTTTCTATAAACTTTAATGCATATGATACAATGAGATGCTATGAAATGCAAATGCATGAATGCAAAAAGATGTCGATTCTGATTCAATTTCATTTTAGAAAACGTTATTTAAGGAACAAAATCTTTTCATAAAACGGATTACAAATACGCTTTCGCCCTTAGGCCTAGAGTCTTAACCCTAACTAATAACAATGTTAACTCTCGTTCTCTATCTGACGATGACTCATACATTATACTCAGTGTTCTAGCTTGTACTACCAAATCCTGCAAGTGTTCAGTAACCTCTCGAATCTGAACTAAGGCTTCTCCCATAAGATAATCCCTATTTCCAACTTGATCCTGAAGATGGTGAAGTTCTCCCTTCCACCATTCTTCTCTTGCCTCGAGCTGCTCAATCCGTAGCTCACAGCCCTATAGTGCTGCTTCCAACCTTCCAATATCATGCTTTATTTCCTCGATCTTATTCAAGCTTGCCTTTAACTCGATTGCAAGGTTACGACTTCGGTGATGATGAAGAGATCGTCCAAGTTCAGCCACCTTAGTTTTTAATCCTTGATTTTCCTTCTCTAGGGCCTGATTACGCGACTGCATCTCTTGGAACTTCTTCTCCCAATACTCGGCTTTGGCTCTTTCTTCCTGAATCTCTTGCTGCCACTGCTCTGGAGATCTCCCTAATCCGACCCTTTTCAACGTTACCTGGGCTTTTTTGTAGTGTGTCTTTAAATCATCTCGATCTTCCTCGATCTTTCTTTTTTCCTTTTTCACCTTCTCGACTTCCATCTTTTGAACATCGACGTCGAGACTTAAGTACATTTTTTCCTCTTCGAGCTTCTCAATCCTCTTTTCAATCTCCAAATTCTTTCTCTCAAACTTTTGCTTCATAACCTCCAACTCTGATGGAATCACTCGTAAGCTCTCCTCTAATGATCGAGCCACTCCCAAAATTGGCCTAGGGACATTATCGTTGACTCTCCTACTAAACCACCCTTTATACTCAAGGATTGACGTCGAGCCTTCGGTTAAGATCTTCATACAGAAAGGCTTCTTCCAAGCCTCAGAAATCTCTCGCATCTTCTTCTTATAGTGATCTCCTTTATAAGAGAAATCACTTTGGGCTAGACCTTGTGTAACCGGTATGAACTGCCTCGCTCTATATTGCCTTAGAACAAGCAATGGTGCATATCCAACAACTCCCCAAATTCCTGGCAAAGGGACCCAATCAAAACTGCCACAGTGGTAAAGGACTTCACTAGAAACCAACCAAGGAGCCTTCCACATAACATCTTCCTCTCGAAGATTTTGAAGAATGTCTATCCACCTCTCCTCTAAAATGTCATCTCTCCTCGGCATGTCTATTTCTTTTTTTAAGGGAGAATAACCCTCAAAAGAATACTCGACAAGGAACCTTATCAAGCTTCCAAAAATGACTGTGGAACCAAACCAACAGCAACTGTGCACATCCAATGAATCTACCTTCGCCGGCTCTCCGACATGCACTCAAAGATCTAAATGTCTCAGCTAGGATTGCTGGTACCGATATATTATGCTTACCAACGTGATCAAACAAATCCACAACTGCCTCATCTATGTGCCCCAACGCCTTTGGGAAAATCACCATGCTGTAAATACTCAAAGCCAGGACGTCGACCCTTTTCTTTACGTCTGGATGTGTCGATATCAAATCCCTCAAAATGGCCCATGGAACACACTTACTATCACCCTTTTGCTGTATACGAGCCACAACCCACTACTCACTCAACCTAGTAATCATCACCAACTTCTTTGCAAAAGTTGGAAGACTAGCAGGCCTAACATAAGCCTCGTGACCCTGAATCCTCGGGCAACGCAGTAAAGTCGTTTACTCCTCCAAAGTAGGTGCAAGATCAACATCACCAAATGTAAAGCAACTATAAGCAAGGTTCCAGAACTGTACCATAGCTCGAAACAAGTGCCTATCTACTTTGACGTCTAGCAAATAAGGAATGTCTCCATAATTCTGATAGAAAAGCTGCTTAGCCTCGTCATCCCATTGGGCCCAAATGTTTCTCAGTTCCTGAAACTTATTCTGCGTCGAATTAATACAGGTGAAGTCCCATAACTCTGACGTATATCCCTCGGTGACACTATCTCATTTCTCTAACTGGGTTTTCTCTGACCAAGTACAGACAGAAGCATTGTCCTCCACTCTATCAAGGTATTCATTCCTCATTACAAAACTTTCTAATCTAGAAATCTAGCCGTGAATCGACACCTTTAAATGCCAAATGACATGCAATGACAGCAAAATAAAAATAGGTCAGTATCATAAAAAATGATAAACAAGTACTTACAAGGGTAGCTTACTAAAGGCTATCACTATCTTTCCTAAACTCTTTAAAGTTCACTATATGAGTTTTAGCTCTAAAGCCAGGGTGCCTGAACTAGCAGATTCCTTGGTCTTCACCCATTATAGGCTCATATAGACCAAGTTCAGTTCAGGGGGACACATTTCCCTATGGCCATACGGAGATGAAAATCTCACGAAGACATAAGTACAGTATCCCGGAAGCAATCCACTAGCTCATACGAAGGTGAAAACCTTACGAAAGCGTAGCTTCTCACTCCCACTTAAGGGTGTGACCACAACAGTCATGCAAATGCAATGTACAGCAATAAGGTAACAAACATATGCAGCAAACACATATAAAAAGGATCCAATTCTAAATTTTCCAAACTTCCAACTTTAAGACAGAAAATACTCAATTTCTTGGCTTGACTCTCTTAAGTCCCCAACGGAGTCGCCAAGCTGTCAAAACCATTTTTTAAAGGGATGTTTGAAAAATGGGGATCTACTTTTGAAAAAAGAAAATAGGAGTCGCCACCAACCTTTTTAGGTGTGATTGGATCACCTTATAAAACGTTTTGGTCTACGAAAATTAAGAAAACAGGTTCGGGAGTTGGTTACGTACGAGGAAGGATTAGCACCCTCGCAACGCCTAAAATTGGTACCAAATTGAATAGTTTTTTGTCTTAATGTCAAAAATTTGAAAGGATTTAAAAATAGGATCCCTTTTTTTAAAACCGGAATTATTTAAGTTGAAAAATCAAGATTCCTTAGCTCCGAAAGAATACAAACATCACATCTAGCATGATAGGACACGATATTCTTAAACTCTTGTAACTGAAATCATCTCGTGATTTACAAAATCTATTTAGAAGGATACTTTAGGCATTTAGACAAACGGGAAATTGCAACCCAGCATGTTAGGGCTCTATTTCCCGAATTTCTAAATACAAAAAATATTGCCTCATTTTAGAAAAACTTTTGGATAAAATATGACAATTAAATGAAATATATTTTTTAAAATAATGATTTGAGTAAAATTTAAAAATAATTTACTAAGAGTAATACTAAAAAAATTATTAAAAATGAAAGAGTTTGATATGATACTAAAATTATTAAAAATTAAAATATAAAAAAATCATGGAAACATGGATTAAATCAAAATAAAAGGGTTGAAAAATGAAGATGAACAAAGAATAAAATAAGAACAAAACGTAGAAAATAAGAACGTAAGAGAGAGAGAAATTTGAGTGAAAGCTCTAAAAAATTTTTATTGTTTCCCAAAACTCCAGTGTCTTTACAATGAAGGGAGAGGCCTCTATTTATAGTTGAACCTCCTCAAATCCAACGGTACAGATCAATTACATCAACGGTTAAGATTAAAAGATATCTACAAATTAAATCTCTAAGATTACAAAATCATATCTTCTAAGATTGCATATCATATCTAAGATTGCAATCATATCTAAGATTGTATCATATCTAAGATTGCATATCATATCTAAGATTGCATATCATTGAAGATTATATTTCCATATGAGTCAAGCTTGTAGACGGACCTTAAATCTTTTCTAGTAATGGGCCATTCCGATCGGGCCAAATTATATTTGTAATTCTGGACTGAACTTGGACTTTTTTTTTGGGTTTATTATTTTTGTTTTTGGACTTATTTCTGGGACCGAGCAAGATTGAGTGTCTACAGTCTTCTTCATGGAGACAAAGATAAACAAAATTCAAATGGAACGAGTGCGAAGAAGCTGTGGCCTTGCTAATGTATTGATGTGGACACCGATGGATCTAGAAAAGGTTTGTGTTTGGCTTGGAGAGGTGATGCTCCCATCACACTTGAGAATTTTTCAAAAAGGCACATTGACGTGCTTATTGAAGATCCTGATGATGGAAAAAATAGAGATATACAGGATTTTATGGTTCCCCTTATGCACAAGATAGGGATGAATCATGGAATCTATTAAAAAACCTATGTTGCAATGAGGAACTCCCTTGGATTATTTGCGAAGATTTTAATGAAATCATGTACAGCTTTGAAAAGAAGGGAGGGTTGCCTAGAGACGAAAGAAGGATGGAAGTATTTTGAAGTGTTCTAGAATATTGTCATCTGATGGATATGGGCTATTCTCGAAATTGGTTTACTTGGGAGAAAGGAAATTTACCAGAAACAAATATCCAAGAGCGTTTGGATAGAGGTATAGGTAACGAGAATTGGATGCCTATGTTCCCTGAAGCTACCATTCAACATCTAGTGCACTTTATCTCTAACCATTATCCTCTTCTAATTACCACGAAAAGAGAAGACAATAGAAGGAGTTGGAAAACATTTAAATTCGAGGCATGGTGGGTCTTGGAGGATTCATTCGATACTGAAGTTAAACTCATTTGGGAAACGGTATCAGGAGGTCTACTACAGAAGCTAGATTGTCTAAAAAAGGGCTTGGAGAAATGGGATGTATGCATTTTTCAGTCTAGAAAACGAAAAAAAAAAATTTATCCTCAAAGCTATATGAGTTGATGGAAATCGAAATGAGGGATACTAATCTAGCCGAGCTGATTGATACGAAACTGCAATTGAATTTTGAGATTGAGAAGGATGAAATATATTGGGAGCAAAGAGCTCGAGTTAATTGGTTGAAATTTGGGGATAGGAATACGGCCTTTTTCTATAGTCAAGCATCACAAAGATGAAGGAAAAATTGTATTCGGAAATTGTAGAGTATGACTGGAAAAGAAACGATGGATATACAAGAAATGGCAAAAATTGCTATATCTTATTTTCAAAATTTATTTGAGGCTAGGGTAAAAGGACATTATGAACATCTCTTATTAGTTATTGAACGTTGTATATCCAAAGAGGATAATCAAAAACTCACGGCGCAATATACAGAAGAAGATGTTTGGGAGGCACTTACTAGAATGGGGCCTACAAAAGCACCGAGTGAAGGTGGGTTTCTGACCTTATTTTTTCAGAAATGCTGGCATATCATTGAGGAAGAGGTCACACTTTTCTATCTTCCACATCTAAACTGTGGTATGGAGGTTAGTCCAATTAATACTACTCATATTGTGCTTATTCCTAAAAGAGCAAATCCGACCAATCTTACTCATTTTCGTCCCATTAGTTTATGCAATCTTATTTATAAAATAATGACAAAGGCTATTGCTAATCGATTTAGAAAAGTCTTGGAAAAATGCATCGATGGCACACAGAGTGCTTTTGTGCCAGGAAGGTTAATCTCGGATAATGTATTATTGGCATATGAATTTTACACACTCTAAAAAGGAAAAATTTGGAAAAAAAGGGTTGATGGCGGTAAAACTCGACATGAGTAAAGCGTACAATAGAGTCAAATGGAATTTTGTATAGGAGATGATAGTGAGAATGGGTTTTGACCCTATCTGGATTGATTCTATTATGAAGTGCGTATCTAATATTTCTTATTCAGTGGTACTTAATGGTCAAGCTAGGCAAAATTTTCAACCAACAAGAGGATTACGACACAGGAGGAAGTAAGATGATTATTACTCGCATACTTAGAGTACGAAGCTCAAATGACCCAGAACGTTATCTTGGATTACCTAATATGATGGGCAGAAGAAAGAAATAGTCTTTTCAAAACTTAAAGGACAGATTTAAGTGACAAACTGACAAGTATTCGGCATCTCTCTCAAGGTGGGAAAGAAGTTTTTATTAAGGCCATTCTTCAAGCTATTCCGACGTATACAATGGCCTATTTTTCACTACCTAAATCTTTGTATGTTGATCTTGAGTATTGCAAAATTCTGGTGGCAGAAGGATCGTGGCAAAAGGCACATTCTTTGGTTTGTTTGGAATGATATTTGTAATGCAAAAGAAAAAATGTGGTCTGGGGTTTCAAAATCTTAGTTAATTTAATATTGCTTTATTAGCCAAGCAAGGTTGGTGCCTTATTAATTTTCCAAATTCTTTTATAGCAAAGGTCTTAAAAGCTAAATACTACCCAAATTCAGACTTTATCAATACATAGTTAGGGAATTTACCTTTGCTTACCTAGAAGAACGTGTGGGCAGCAAAAAGGTTACTGAAAGATGGCTTATATTAGTGAGTCGGTAGGGGAGATCATATATCTATTTGGGGCAATCAGTCGGTACTGGGAGTTGATATAGAGAGAACTAATGATAATTCCAACAATGCAGAAGTAGAGTTAGTTTCGGATTTAATTGATGCTTCAACAATAAAATGGAAGATAGATCTAATAGTTAATACCTTTCAAGAGGACACAACACAAAAAATTTTGTAAATTCCTCTGGCGGAAGAAGAACATGATGATTTCCAAGTTTGGCGAGGAGAACATTCTGGCGAATTTTCAGTCAGAAGTGCCTACAAACTATTAAAAAAGGCTAATATAGGTTCTAGTGGTTATTTAATACAAGCCGAAACAAAAAATTTCTACAGAAAGCTATGGAATTTACATCTCCCATCAAAAATTACTATCACTATATGACATATTTCCTGGAACTTTATTCCTACTCTAACAAATCTCATATTAAAAAGAGTGGTTATAGATATTTCCTGTCCTCGGTGTCGAATTACGGACGAAGATAGCAACCATGTTTTCAGATAATGCCCTACAACAATAGAGACATGGCAAAATTTAAATCTATCATGGGTCATTAATAGTAATATTCAAGATTTGTAGGAATGGCTTACTTGGGTCTTCACCATGGGTAACAGTAAACAATGTCGACTCTTTTGCTGTGCTATTTGGACAACATAGAGTTCAAGAAACTAGTTAGTTCTTGAGGGGAAAATAACAACAGGAAGAGGTTTATCGAACTGAATCCAAAGTTATATTACAGAGATTGATGGGTTGGAAGAAAAGCCACTTACCTCAAATGATGGTAGAAGACAGAGACAGGAATAAAGAAATGCTAGAGTAGCTATTTATTTTGATACAGCTTTCAACGGTAAATACTCCAGATCGGCCTCGGGTCTGGTGGTGTGGGGGGAGATGGGTGAGTTTTTAACCTCGAAGACATTCCTCCATTCCACAATATCGTCTCCGTTCATGACAGAGGCACATGGAGGGTTACAAGAAGTGAAGTTAGGGATTTCAATGGGTTTTCAATCAGTAGATATAATAGGAGATTCAAAAATGATCATAAAGAAATGCAACTCAGCAGCGACAAACAAATCAGTTAAAGGGGCGATTATCTGAGACATTCAAAGTAAAAAACAACACTTCCAAGAAATCAAATTCTAGTTTGTTCAAAGATCAGGAAATGGTTATGCCCGCGAACTTGCAAAAGAAGCATTAAGAAAAGGAGAAGAAAAGTACCTTAAGGGAGCAGATTTTGTCCATCTTTAACGTGAACAATAGGAGAGATGGCCGAGGCACCCAGATTAAAGAGTCCCCATAGAAAATCTGAAGAGATAAGGATAGCAGAAATGAAAGCTTTTTTGAAACTTGCTATCAGTTGAAGTGCTAGTATAGAGATTCAAAAACACAGATAATTAATGGGCACCAACTGCTGACAGTAACTCTATTAGGTTTCCCATTTCTTTATTTTGTTTTATTTCAATTGTTATTTATTTTTATCTTAAGCCATTTACTCTCTTTTGGCTTGTTTTCTCTTTTATTCATTTTTTCTACTTAGGTCTTAGTTTTAAAGTTTTATAAGAACATTTCCTCATTATATTATTTGTTTTCTGATCAATAAAATCTAGTCGAACTATTCAAAAAAAAAAGAATCAAGATTTTCAATCAAAGGATTTAGAATGAATCAAAGGTAATTATTATTTCTAAACTTATTTTTATGATGATAGAAGCATATTTACATGGTTTGAGTGATAATTACATGATTTTTTTTTATCAATGTCATCTTTTTCAAAAGCTTAAGGTGCTTTAATGGTGGATCTTGAGTTTTGTGAGGAAATCCACAAATCAATGTGTGTTCCTACTTAAAATGGATCTATTAGAAGGTTTATGATATTACTTATCAAGATTAAACATGTTTTGTAAGGTAATTTAAAGAAATTCAAGTTTCATCATATTCATGAATCGATTTTCTGAATTTTTGTGAAATTGATTTAAATGTGAAATTTGTAACAGGCCGATTTTAGCTAAATCAGAATAGTGGTTTCGAAACCATAAATTCGAGGTCAAAAAATTATTTTAATATTATTTCTAGTATTTACAACATGTTATTTGATATGTGTGAAAATTTTAGTGACCTAATTTTATCGTTTAATTAGTCAATTTGAGAAAAAGGACTAAATCGCGTAAAATGCAAAAGTTGCATTCTATTAGTTAAAGGTATCAATTGGCCTTAGATTTTAAATATGATGGCCTTAAATGGCAATTAGACCGTTTTAAATAATAGTGGACATATATGGACATTTAATAAATGTTTTAAATGGTTTTTCATTAAGGTTATAATGGTAATTAGCGTAATCATAATGTGTTAAATAAAACAAAAAAAAAATTGAGTTCATCTTTCTCATGTTGGCTGAATATTGAAGAAGAAAAGGAAGCCATTTTGCTCATTTAGGGTTCAGCACACATATAGCTTGATTAAGGTACGATTTTAGCTCAGTTTTTAATGATTTTTACGTTTTTAAGATCGTTGCTTTGTAATCTAGCTAGCTCGTACCTTAGATTTTGAAATTGTTAAAGATTTTGAGAGTTTCCATTGTTGAATACTTGAGTAATTTAATGATTTATGATAGATTATGAAGATTAATTGATAGATTAATAATTTTTGTAAAGTGATTTTTGACAAAAATGTCAAAAAAGGGGTTAAATTATGAATTATGTAAATTGAGGGGTTGAAATGTGAAATAAATGAAATTTTTGGGCTGCTAGGGACTTATGTGTAATTCGGATAAGCTTTGGTTTAAAGAAATTATGTGAATTTTGTGTATTTGTAAAATATGGATTAAATTGATAAAATGTGAAAGTTTAGGGGCTAATATGCAAATATGCCCAAATGTGTATTTTTGGACTAAATTGAAAGAATATGTAATTGAATAAGTCAAATTTGAATTCATATAGATCAAGAAAGAAAGAAATCGAATTTATATCGTGGGAAAAGCAAGATTATCGAATAGTCGACCCGATACGTCAATTCCCTATACGAGGTAAGTTCGTATAATTGAACATAAATGTGTATACATTTATTGAGTGGATGAAATTGAGATAGTATTTATTCTGTTGGATAAATTTTGAGATATTACATGAAATGTATGAGTTGAGTAAGGCAAGTTGCTGAATAAGACCATAGTCGGGCTATAGCAATCGAATAATAAGACTATAATCGGGTTATGGCATGTAAATGAAAGACCATGGCAGGGCCTTGGCAATATATGTGGACCATAGTTGGACTATGGCATCGAAATATCGATGAAATTGTATCGTGAGCACTTATAAACCGGAGAGGTTTGATAAGAGTATTGATGAGAAATTAAAAAAAAATATCGGTACAGGTATGTACAGAAAACTATTTAAGTATCGAGTTAGATGAAGTTGAGAACTCATGAATAATGATATGAATAAATTTGATGTTAGGTCATGAATTGATACTTTAAATGTTAATGATATTATCTATTTTGAATTGCTAATGAATGTTGTGATTATTTCATGTTCACATACGAACTTACTAAGCTTTATAGCTTACTTTGTTTAATTTTTGATGTTTTATAGTTCAACGAAGCTAGATTGGAGCCGGGAATCGTTAGACTTCATACCACTATCGATCATCTATTTGGTATCTTTGAAACTATGTATATATGGTATATGGCATGTATAGGCTTGAGTCATTTTGGTATGTTTAATGGATATGTATTTTGGACATTTGATTTGGCATAAGATGATGAACTTGATGATGCTTATGAATGTGCAATAAGTTCTACCTTTAATGTTGGTAATAGACCTATAATGAATGAATGGGATTGAAGTGATTATGCGTGTTTGGATTGGTTTTGCTAAATGAATTATATGTGTGAATTATACTTAGTAAAGGAAGTTAAATTGTTTGGTATTTGAATAGGTAAATGGTATAGATTTGAGTATTGAATTTAGTGGAAATGGATATGGTATTATTATGCATTGGTTGGTGAACTTTGGTTGCTTATTTGTAACTTAAAATGATACCAATTGAGCTTGTGTAGGTATGTGCAAAAAGGGTGGCAACTTGGCTTTGAAAATGGCTTATTTGTGTCCACACGGGCAGAGACACGGGTGTGTGTCTTATTCGTGTGCGACAGACGGTTAGGTTACACAGCCGTGTGTACCCTAGTGTTGAAATTGAATTGAAGTCAGTATGCTCTACACGGTCTCACACACGAGCGTGTGACTGGACGTGTGGTATAAATCAGTATACTCTCCAGTTTTCACACGGCCTGGCACATAATTGTGTCCTTGGCCATATGATGCAAGTCGTATGTATGCCCTGTTTCCATACGGCCTAAGATACGGGCATGTCTATTAGACGTGTGAGGTACACAGCCTATTCACATGAGCGTGTGACCCTTGTATGATTGAAAAATTTCTAAGTTTTTTAAAATTTTTGTATGTTATCGGTTTAGTCTCGAACCACTTCTAAAGCATGTTTAAGGCCTTGTAGGCCCTTATAAGGGACAAAGTGATTGTATTGAATGATGTATAAGAATGAATCCTTTATAATAATAAATGTAATCTATATGTTGTGTATTGATCAATAATACCTTGCAACCTTATTCCGGTAGCAGATACGGGTTAGGGGTATTACAAAATTGATGCTTAGTATATGTTTATTTGGTATAGTATTGATGTTTGGAAGTGATTAGGAGGGATGGAGTGATCGATTTTGTGAGGAATCAAGTTTTCAACTTGATGATACAAATCCGATAAGGTAGCTTTAAGTGAGAATTTTGTGTAGCCTAGTTGATGAAAATTTGTGTTTATTATATCTTTTGAAATGTGGTAATATCTATTTTATCTCTGTTGAAGCTCTGAATCTTGAAGAGGATCGAGCTGATAAAAATTGAAGCTTGGATTTGCTTAGTTGATCACTTGGTTGTGGTTGAATTAGCTGTGTGGTGAGTGTTATTAAAGGGTGATTTGGTAAATTGACCCTCACTTATGCTTAATTGGATTATTATTACTAATTTCAAATATTTAATTAAGGTTTCATTGGTTAATTTTGCAAGATTATTGATATATGTTAGTGATGAAATTTTTGTTAAGTATTGGTAAATGAGTATCTAGTGATTTTATGTACTTGATTTGATTGATCATAATGGTGAACTAAGCTAGCATGCTAGAGTTTTTAGTTCATGGTATGTTGATATTTCAATTGATAAATGAACATTGATAATAGATAATTGTTGTGCTAGATTTAATTTGATGTTAAAACGACTATGTTACATGATTCACATATGGATTTTGGCATTTTAAATTGAGCACATTATAGATTGAAATTATCTTATGATTGATTGATTATATTGTCATTATAGCATGGTGAATCCATTAGATATAGTTGGCATGTAATAGCCCAAAATTGGGTCTAGTTAGAACAGAGGTTTCGGGACCACAAAATCTAAGATAGAAATAATTATTTTATGATTATTTTGAGGTCTATGATATGATTGCATGATTGTGTGAAAATTTCGTGAAGAAATTCTATGCATAAAGTGCTCAATTTGAAGTTAGGGACTAAATTGAATAAGTTACAAAACTTGCATTCTAGAAGTTTCTAGTATGAAATTGCTTTGAAATATTAATTAGGAGGTCTTAAATAGAAATTTTATCAATTTCTAAGTGATGGAAAAAAATTGGACATAGATGGAATTTTTGAAAGTTTAGTAAGGAAGGACATTTTGGTGATTTGGTAATTAAAAGAAATAAAAAGGGAAAATAAAGCCAAAATTGACTCATCTTTCTCATGGAGGCCGAAATTAGCATGGGGGAAGCCATGGCTAGGGTTTTCAAGCTTTCCAAGCTCAATAGTAAGTCTGTTATAACCTCATTTTTCAAGTTCTTTAAGTTTTTGGAATCCCGGTAATTTGATTAAGCTTATTCTAGCAATAATTTAAGCTAGGGTTCATATTTGGAAAAATATCCATAGGTGAAATGTGTTTATTTTTCTGTTTTATAATAGAATATGAGGTTTTAAATTATGTTAGACAACTTGTGCTACTCGGTTTTGAGTGAAAATGAGTAAAAGGGCTTAATCGGTAAAAATACCTAATAGTCGTAAGTATATGTTAGAGTGAGAATTTGATGTTGCCATAGAAGGAAAAAGTGATCAGAATGTCATAAAACATAAGAATAAGGGATGAAGTTTAATTCTCGAGCCTAGGGGCAAAAGTGTAAATATGCAAAAGTTTAGGGGCAAGATTGTAATTTTTCCCAAGTTTGAGTTAAGGACTGTTTTGAATATTAAATTAATTAAATAAGTAAAATATGATGTTTTAGATCTCGGAAAACGAGATTTGAACCTAGGATGAGAGAAAAATCGAAAATTGGGAAAGTTGGTAAAATGGCCGTTTTAGTATCGAGGTAAGTTCATATGTATAATAAGCATTAATTTATGCATGTTTCAATGTAAAATTGATATATTCATTATGATTTCCGAGGTGTTGAAAGTATGTAAGTTGGTATGATAATAATACAGCAATAATGTTGTAATTTATATTTTAAATTTAGTGAATTAATTGAATTATATTAAATTAAATGATTATGATGCCAAGTTTATGAATTGATTTAAAAATATGCCTATGGTACATGAAGTGCATTGAATTATCATACATAAATGTGATTTCTATGATTATGGATATTATGGGAAATTGTAAGTTCATATGATTTTAATAAGGCAATGTGTAATTTAATGTTATTGCCTTGATATTAAATGAGATGTAAGTTTATATGTGAGTAATACATCAATATTACTTGTATTATGATATTTTATAATAATATTGGAAATATGTTTGTGGATAATTACTTGATTGGAGAAATTGTTGGAAAAGAGAGAAATCCGATTGAACCTTGGAAAAATTGGATGATCTGAGATAGTATGTAGCTAGGTCACATGTATGGTGCTGAGTGCACATCATGTGTACAAGAGAGCTATAAGACATTATGATGTAGGTAGGTCACATGGGTGATACTATGTGCACACCATGTAGACAAGAGAGCTACGGGATATATGTAGCTAGGTCGCATGCGTGGTTCCAGGTGAAGGACACCATGTAGACAAGAGAGCTACGAGAAAAATTGGCTAGGTCACATGGGTGGTACTGAGTGTTCACCATGTGTACAAGAGAGCCGAATTATATGATGGGTGGTGTAACACCCCAAATTTGGGCCTAGAAGTATTGGGCCTTGAGTGTGGGTCCGTAATGAGGTGATATATAGGTATTTAATTGTGTAATGAAATGACACAATTAAATGTCCGCTTTGGTGGTTAATGGCCCTGAGAAGTGTTAGAGAAATCTTGGGTTCAAACTTGGGCTTTAGCAAAAATTTTGGTATTAAGTGAAAAAAACCGGATGCTTGGATGAGGGTTTTGAAATTATTGTGTTAAATAAGTGACACAAAAAGCCTTGTGGCTTAGTGGCAAGTAGCGTGTGGAGCATTTAAGGGGAGGCATAGGTTGAATCCCATGGCAAGCAAAGAGCATTTATTTTGCTAACGAGGCGGCAAGAGTTGGTGTTGAATTTAAACTCTAAATGTTGGAGGATCCCACATCGAAGCTAATATAAGAGTGGTTGTGAAGTCGGCTTTAAATAGAGGAACCATGAAGAGAGTAAATGTACCTTTCTTGGTGATCCCTTTCATTGTATGGCGTGCTTTCGTTTGGGTTGGGCGTCGGCTAAGAGTGCTCGGAGCGTGGATTAATTCCATCTCTTATCGTGTGTATTTTCTCGCTACTCTAGCTGTAGGATGGCTACTTCGGGCCGCGATGGGTCGAAAGGGGTCATGTGGGCCTAATGGGCCTACAAGCCCAATTGGATAAGTTGTTTGATTGTGTAGTAAATATTGGGCTAGGCTAGGTGAATCTAATATTTGTGGCTAGATTTGGGCTAAAAGGGCCATCTACGTGTGGGCCCATTTGGGTCGAGAATAGGCTTTAGGCCCATTCGTATTGTTATCCTGTTTAGAATACTTTAGTTTACTAAAATTACCAAAATACCCTTAGTTTGTAAAAATCTTTGAAATACCTCGATTTGTAAATTTAGAAATACCTTCGACTTGTAAAATTACCAAAATACCCCGATTCTGTAATTACCGTTTTACCCTAATTTACATAATTATCGTTTTACCCGATTTACATAATTATCGTTTTACCTCGACTTACGTAATTACCGTTTTACCCTCGATTCTTGAATTACTATTTTACCCTTGATTTATAGAATTACTATTTTACCCTTGATTTATAGAATTACTGTTTTACCCTCGATTTGCAAAATTACTAAAATACCCCTAGTTTGTAAAATTACCAAAATACCCTTGGTTTGTGAAATTACCTAAATACCCTCAATTTGTAAAATTACCAAAATACCCCTGATTTACAACGTTACAGAAATACCCTTGACTTTCTAAAAATTATAAAAATACCATTGGTTTACAAAATTACTAAAATACCCTTGGTTTGTAGATTTACCAAAACACCCTTGTAGGATGAAATGACTAAAATACCCCTATTAGGTAAAAAGACCGTAAAGCCCCTGTAGGGTAAAGTGACCGTAATACCCCTGTATGGTAAAATGACGAATATGCCCTTATGTTCCGTATGAGTGATGTGCTTAGGATTTACATATATTGATATTGGAATAGTTGAGTTTGAGTGACGGTGGTGGTTATCGTAGGTGATTGATTATGGAAACGTTTCAACTTCAACCCGTAATGTGTGTACTAACCTCTAAATAGCTTAGATTAATATTTTACAAAAAGAAAGCTTCATATTTTAGTGATTCGGAATTAATATTTAGATTTACTTTCACGCACGTTTAAGTTGGATTCTAGCGGATATGGGGTAGGAAGGTATTTGGAACGTTCTTCAATGAGTAGATCTCTTGGTAAGTATTGAACCTTCTTTCCATTTGTATCTTGTGGTTTAAGAAAAGCTAAAAACCCCTCGTCGACTAAGGCTAAAAGGGTTTTGGTGTTATTTGGTTTGTTGGTGCTAGTGAGGATTAAAGGCTACCGATCGAGGTGTGTGAAAAGCTTGGATCATCGGAGTGACTAAATCTAGTCATCAACTTGCAAAGGTATGAACCCAAGGGCCATTGTGGATGGTGGCGAATGTGTAAGTGATGATAATAGGTAGTTTTCGATTTGGTTTAATAATAACATGGTCTAATCTATAAGTGGTTGATTATAGGAGAAATCGCATAGGAGATCTCATCAAGGAATATCACAAATCGTGTGTAACGAACCCTTTTCATAGCTTAAAGCGATAAAATGCGAAAAGCGAAATGTCAAATTCGGCATTTCGAGGACTTAATGAGCAAGCAAACGCTCACTAGTTAGTTAGAATCGATGAGACGGTGAACGAGAACGATGGAAACGGTAAGAATGTGATTTTTGGCGTTCTTGGTAAGTTGGGCCTCGAGGGGCCGAAGTGGGGCCCATTGGGCTTTCGGGCCCATTTCGGTAAAATTGGTAGAAAACGGAAATCTATTAAATTGCATGATAAGACTGTTAAAACCATTATGGAATATAGGCTAAGTGGGCCTAGACGACAGAATTGGCTAAGTAGGGCCCATTAGGGGTTTTTTTTTGGCCCAATAACTCGTTTTCGCTAAAAGTGGGCCAGAATCACTGTATGCACCCATGAATTGTTTGTAACCGTTAATGAACATGGAAACCCTAATTTTTGGTAAAATTACAAGATTACCCTTATAATATGAAAATGACCGTTTTGCCCCTAGGTAAAAATAACCATTATACCCCTAGGGTTTATATATGATCTTAATGCATAGGATTTTGATAAACATGATATGTATGATATGCACATGACATGTATGATATGCACATGATATGTATGATATGCACACGAGATGTTCATAAATGCATTGGGTTGGGTTTTTTTATATGAATGGAGGAAGTGAAAAAGGGCTTATGCCCCAGTTATCAAAAGGGCTTATGCCCCAGTTATAAAAAGGGCTTATGCCCCAGTTATTAAAAGGGCTTATGCCCCAGTTATTAAAGGGCTTATGCCCCAGTTATTAAAGGGCTTATGCCCCAATTATTAAAGGGCTTATGCCCCAGTTATTAAAAAGGGCTTTGCCCCAGTTATTAAAAGAGGCTAGGCCTCCAGTTATATGATAAAGCAACTATCTTTGCCAAGTGGAGAGTTATGGCGGGGTGGGTCGAGTTAATCCCACATGGTGTGTTGGTTGGTACAGGTGGAGAGTAGCGGATGGTGGGTTGAGTAGTCTCCCAAATGGGTTGCATTCTTTCATTGACATTATATGTGATATTGAAATGGGCCTATGGGCCATACCGTTTACAGTAAAGGCTTCGGCCCAGTGTTATGTAATATGAAATTTGAAAAGGCTTCGGCCCAGTGTTATGAAATATGAAATATGAAAAGGGCTGTGGCCCAAGACATGTTTGAGATTGGATATGGGCTTAGACCCAACAGTTATTATTGTTTTGGGCTCGAAAGGGCTTGTTGAACACCGAGTTTCCAAACTCACCCCTTTCCTTAACCTTGGTGAGCCTTGATGTGGAGACTTGGGCGGAGGGATTCAGAGTGGCCACGGTGATTGTCTTTGGACTTTTAAATAAGCGTTGGTTTTATTAAATTTCCTTTATTATTTATTTTGGTTTGTAATAAGGCTATTTTAACTTTTCTTTTATTTCTTTTTGGGATTATTTTATTTTCAATAACTTTAAAATTGGTTGATAATTATTCAAAAGGGGCTAGACTTAGGACGTGATTTCAAAACAATATTTGATTTCAAAATATCACAACACCACGATTAATCGATTTATCAAAGACGTCCACTTAAACAAACTTAAACTCAATATAACAAAGTGTGGCTATGGTTGTGGGCATGTCTAGGATTGGATCCAATCAAAGAGCTTGGTACTTAAGTAGCCTTCATGGCTCACCTCCTCTGTCTCGGATACCTACCTGGTGCCCAGCTTCCATACACTTTGTTAACTCAACAAAATATATGGTTTTTAAAACACTAAAACGGAACATGGGTTTTCAACTCCAATGTGGCACGTCAAATTCGGCCATAACGTCTGGGCCGGGTTTGGGGTGTTACAGGTGGAGCTTTGTGCTGAAACAACCAAGTATCGAGGATTGATCCGAAGTGTTCAACGGGAGACTCTCTATGTATTGCTTTTTGAGTTTTGTGATGAATAAGTGCAGGAACTTGATTATGTGAATGATGTGTTCATTAAGTGACAAGGATGTGGTGAGGTTATAAACAAGTAAGTTATACATGAGGATGATTTTATGGTGACCTTGTGATCATGGGTCTATACTTGTGATGTATGAAATATGGTGAAAATGATTTGTGATATGTATGTTAAAATAAGGTTAATACAAAGAAAGTGTGAAAGAGTGAATTAGCAATAAAACTGTTTTGGACAGTCGCAGTGACATGATTTTGAAAAATCACCAAAAATAGTATAAATTGAATCAGAGACTGAATGAGATATAAAATTAAATCTTAATTAGTCTATTTTCATATAAAAGAAACAGAGCAAGAAAAGGAGTTCTATATTTTGAGATATTTATGTTTTTGTGAGACTGGTTCAGAATGATTACGTGATCTCCTATTCTGACTTTGGAAAATCAAAAAATTTTGGGTAAAAATAATTAGAGGCTTAAACTTATATTTTTAAAATTCGTAATGAGTCTATTTTCAATATAAATCAACAAGAACATTATCCGAGTTCTGATGTACTGTGAGATAATTAATTTTT
This sequence comes from Gossypium arboreum, assembly GCF_025698485.1. NCBI lineage: Eukaryota > Viridiplantae > Streptophyta > Magnoliopsida > Malvales > Malvaceae > Gossypium > Gossypium arboreum. The sequence goes on from NC_069081.1 coordinate 15,065,942, forward strand.
AGTGAAGAGAGGTCGAAGCGTGTCGAAAGTGAAACAGGGAAATTTTAATGAATAAACTGTACTAATTGGCTAAACCAAAAACTATGAAAATTTTATGGTGGAAAGATATGTGAGTCTAGTTTTATATGAAATTTACGGATCTTAATTTGAAGCTCTGTAGTTCGAATTATAAATAAGTAAGTGACTATGACTCGTGTGGATAGTTTGATGTGAGCATTTATTAGTAAATTGTGAAATCGTAGTTACAAGAATGCTATATACATTAAGGATGTGGAATGGAGAGGAGTAGGAGGAAAAAAAATATATGTGGAATACATGGAAACTATGATATATGAAATATTGATATAATGAAATAAATTATATGTGTTTATAAGAAAATAGAAAGAGAATGATATGTATCATGACATGTATATATATATATATATATATATATATATATGACTAGTCTCAATGTAATGCTTGTTGGGTATGGAGTTGAATTGAAATGTTTCAGAAAACATGTTATTTTATGATCTGAATTGTGGTATTTTATAAAGATATGATCTAGTTTTAAATATGAATGCTTGATGATTAAGTGAAGATATTTTGTAAGATGATAATCTTGGTATAAATGTATAAGTGGTGCTGTAATAAACAAGGTAAAATGAGTATGAGAGACACGTGTATGATGACATACAAATGCTATGTTTGTGGTTTAATTGAGAATATTTAATCATTAAATGAATACTATGTTATATGCTTTTGATTTTGTATAAGTGTGTAAGAGATTAAGGTTGACCAAAGCTTGGAAAATAGCCTAGGTATATTCCACAGCAGAGACACGACCATGTGTCTCGGTAGTGTATGGAACTGACTTTGGGACACGCGTGTGGAGCCTTAAAGCATGAAATTTCCAAGATTTTCGTAAGTTCTCGATTTAGTCCCGAACCCTTTCTAAATTATGTTTTGGGCTTCGTAGATTCAAATAAGGGACTATGTGTAAGTGAATGAACATTTTGAAATATGAATGAAATTTTATGGCTCATATTTTAGTTTAATGTTTGTATGTTTGTCCGGTAACGCCTCGTACCTTATTTCGGCCTCAGGTACGGGTAAGGGGTGTTACATGGCATGCCATAGGATTTGTGAGTACTCACAATATTAATATGTTATTTGTAAGCAATGAGGCTCTAGGTGGACTGATTTGGAGTAGACAAGGGAGTTTTGAGCTTGTGTCTCCACTCGACGGGATTGATGGAGGCGATATAAGGGAGTGTGTGGCCTCAGCCCGCTCAATCTTGGATTGGTTCTAATGCTGATTGGGAGTAAGGAGATTCATTTATTCGGTGTATGATCACCTGATTAAGCCATGATCGTATATGCCAATATAAATGTATGAAATGTTATATGCCATGATTAATATGGTTTATTATACATGGTTGAGCATATGACATTGAACTATTATGGATTGATATTTTTATTGAAAATTTGTATTTGATTGGTTTCAATTTAAGCATGATTTGGGTGCTAATTTACTCTTCATTTTATTAACATTCACTAAGCTTTTCAAGCTCACACCCTTACATTCATGAAGTTAACCGACGGGATTGAGGAGTTGAGGAGTCGAGCAAGAGAATTCCAAAAGATCAAGGATTGATATAGATTTAGTTACACGTTTTAGAGATGTTAATTAGGTATTGTGGAACTTCCAGGACTTAGTTTAGTTTTGGTTGTAATTGAACTTGGACATTGGACATTTTTCATTTTGGATGGTTTTATAATATCATATATGCATGTTTGAGTTTGATTATTGAATAATTTACGGTGTATTGATGCTTGATAACACGATAATTGATAACACGGTGTGTGAGGAATGATGTTTATACTAACCATTGTTTAAATGAAGTTTCCATAGAGTGGTTTACTAGCGACTAAGGTACGTCACTTGTTTGAATTAATTGGTGGGTGATATGCATAAAATTGAATGTTTAATTCTATTTAATTGATGCTTGATTGGTGTAAATAAATTCAACTGAAGGTGTATAAATATGTATGATATTTAATTGTAGCTAAATCAGGTTTAATTGGCCATTAAAATACTCAAAATCAGGTTTAAAGTCAAATTTTTCGCACAAAAAAATTGCGGTGGACTGTTGGGGGTTTGAATTCTGTTCTTTTTAAATTGGTTCTCTAGTTTGTTTAAATTACAAATTGGTCTTGTAACTTGATAACTCTAATTAAAGCCTTAAATGATAAGGAAACTTGATAAAATTTTAGGATTAGACTTGTAATTGATAAAATTTGTTCGAAACGCACAAAATTTAATATTCATGGTATAGTATTGATAGTTTGAAATTCTTACGATTTAGTCCTTAATGATAAAACTTGAATTAGACATAGAATGTAACATCCCGATTTTGGACCTAGTCGGAACAGTGGTTTCGGAACCACAAATCCGAGGTCAGAGAAATTATTTTTGATATTATTTTATGTGTTATAACATGATTTTATAGATATTTGAAAGGTTCAGTGAATTAATTTTAGCAGTTGCATGCTTCATTTTGAAAAAGTGATTAAATCGCATAAAGAGTGAAAATTATGTTCTACTAGTCAAAAGTGTTATGTAACTAAAGAAAATAGATGTGGAGGTCCTTATTGAGTAAATAGACCACTAATAATGAGTGGTGGATGTACATGGAGACAAAAAAATTAAAATGATCAAATTTGGTGGCTTTAGGTGACTTAATAGGTAGAATAATAGTATAAAAAGAAAAGCTATCATCTTTTTACTTCTCTTTCTTCTCCACCAATTCTTACCCAAGGAAATGGCCATGAAAGCTTGAAAATTTCAGCAACTTTTAACCCTCACAAGTAAGTGATTTTGATGGTCATTTTTAATGACTTTTGTATTTTTGGAACCCTTGTAGCTTAATTTAGCTAATGGGGGACTATTTTGCAAAATGACTGAAAGTATAGGGTTTTTCCATGAGAGTATTCATGTTTTTTGCTTCATTTTTATGGAAGAAAATGAATATTGGTTGTTAAATAAACAACTGTTGTTAAATGATTTTCATGAAAACACCTAAAATGGGCCATTTGGTAAAAGTTGTAAAATAGGTGGTAAATGTGTGAAATAATGGAAAATGTGGGCTGCCCTAAGCATGAAAAAGGTTCGGCTATGCATGGGTAGTAAAGAAATTGGACACATTTCATTTTACGAGCCTAAGGGCAAAAGTGAAAATATGATAAAGTATAGGCGTAAAAATGTAATTTTACCAAAAATGTGAAATTGGGTTAATTTGAGTAGCATGATGAATAAATAAATTAAATGTGTTGTTATAGATCAAGGAAGATGAAATTCAGAATTAGTTCAGGGGAAAAGAAAAATAATCTAGTAATTGACTTATTTCGTCATTTCATACTAAGGTAAGTTCGTATGTTAATAAGCATTAAATTTGATATGTTTAAATGCTTAATCGATATCTATTATTATTTCCTATGTTATTATTGGATCATGAATAATATAAAAATATGAGGTCATATTAAAAGATCAAATTAAAATAAATGCAAGGTTGAGCATGATCGAATTACGGCATGTTATGAATTGACGGTAAAGACCATGGTTGGACCATGGCAATATGTGTAACCATGTAAGACCATATCTGGATATGGCATCGGCATGTGATCCCGTATAAGACCATGTATGGGACATGGCATCGGCATTGTTATGTGAACCAGTGTAAGACCATGTCTGGGACATGGCATCGGCATTATTATGTAAGCCAGTGTAAGACCATGTCTAGGACATGGCATCGGCATCGTTATGTGAGCCAGTGTAAGACCATGTCTGGGACATGGCATCGGCATCGTTATGTGAGCCAGTGTAAGACCATGTTTGGGACATGGCATCGACATGAGGCATCGTGTAAGACCATAGCTGGGCTACTGGCATCGATATGAGATTTCCATGTAAGACCATGTCTGGGACATGGCATTGGTACAATACATCATGTATGAGTTTTCCTGAGTATCCTTGGTATCCCAAGAGGTTCAACAAGTAAATCCAAAGATTTTGTCAAAGAAATGACAATGTATGATCATGTTAAAAGGGTATAGGTATGTACGCAAAATTCATGAGTAATGAATTCGGTGTATACGGTACATTTGGTAAGAATGTAAATGAGTAAGTCCTACCTATGAAAATGATCTTGTGATGACCTTGTGATTATAAGTCTATACTTATGATTTATAAATAGGTGGTAAATTTGATTAATGATCATGTGTGAGGCTTTTAGGCCAAATTAAATTGAGACATGATAAGTTTAAGTTTTGTTGTTAATGTATAGGTTAAATTGGCCAATGAATGGCATGTAAATATTTGATAATGACTAGCTATTGGAATGACTAGTTAAGGATATGCTTTGGTGTTATGTATGACTAAGATGTTAATACAGAGAAATCATGAAAGAGTAAAGTTAGCAGTAAAACAGTTTTGGACAGGAGCAATTGTATAACTTTGAAAAATCACCAAAAATTGTGAAAATTGAATTATAGTTTGAATAAGAGATGAAATTAAATCTTATTGAGTCTAGTTTCACATAGAAGAAACAGAATAAGCAAAAGACTTTCATATCATGAGATGTTTGAATTTTTTTGGGCCAGGGTCAGGATGAATCTGGAATCCCCTGTTCTGACTTTGGAAAATCATTAAGAATAGTATAAAAATAATTACAAGTTATAATTTATATTTTTTAAATTATTAATGAATATATTTTCAAAAGAATGAAATGAGAACATCATCCAAGTCCTGTCTAAGGAGATACTTAATTTTTAGTGAAAAAGGGTCGAAACTGTCAAACAGCAGAACAGAGACAACTTTAAAGAATAAACTGTACTTATTGGCTAAACCAAAAATTCTAGAAATTTTATGGTAAGGATATATGTAAGTCTAGTTTCAGGTAAAATTAGAAAAAATTAATTTGGAGTTCTGTAGCTCAAGATATAAATAATTTAGTGACTATAACTCGCGTAGACAGCTTGATATAAACATAGTGAATAGTGGAACTTTGTGCAATTATGATTGCATTATCTTGAGAACATATTATGAGGATTGTTAAAAGCATGTTAATAATTTTTTTATTATTTACATACCTACTTACTAAGCTATATGCTTACTCTCTCTACCTTTCCTTTTTCCTATAGTGTCATATATGCTAGCTCGAGTTAGAGGTCGTCGAAGATCCTATCACACTAACAAGCTATTGATAGGTATCAATGATTTTCTATCATTTTAAGTTTATGGCATGTATAGGGATTTGGTTATTTTGTACATGATATTATGAGTTGGCCTATGCTAATTGAAGTTCATTGTTGTATAAGGCCATTTAGTGTGACCAATATTTGCTATGTTATAAGTCTATGATGAAGTATTACATGGATGTGCATGCTTGTTTGGGTTGAATGAGTGAATGTGTGATAATTAGGTGTGGCAAATACTAAATGTGAATGGTTGACCAAGTTACATGTTATAATTAGTTAAGTGTGTGTGTGGTTGTGCATGTTGAATGTGATTTATAAATAGTGTGTGAATGCCACGATGTGGTTATTGGGATGCCTAAAAATGCCATGTTGTGTGTTGATAAACTTAGTATGGGTGTGCAAGTGTTTTTGGATGGAAAAAGGCTTGGTAAATAGCCTAACTATCATCCACACGGATGGCCAGACGGCCTAGCACACGGGCGTGTAACATGGCTGTGTGACCCTAAATAGGTGATGACGTCATAAACAGAGAGTTACATGGGTGGAGGACACAGGCGTGTCCTGAGCCACATGGGTGTGTGTGGCCACAAGGCCTGCCCACACGGGCTTGCGACTCTCCAAAATATGAATTCAAAAGTTCTTGGTTTAGTCCCTAACCACTTCCAATGTATGTTTTGGGTCTCGTAGCCCCATATAAGGGACTTTAAGATAGAAATTGAAAATTTTTAAATTTGAACGAAATTTTATGACCTGGAAATGTTTGTATGCATGCGTTTGAGTCTGGTAATGCCCCGTACCCTATTCCAGCGACGGACGTGGGTAAAGCGTGTTACATAGAAAATTATCTCGGATTAAGCTAAAATTTTTAGGGCTTACATAAGTTAACTAAAGAGGGTTGATAAATGTATAGATTTAAATTTAGGTTAGTTTAGCCGTAAGTGGTAAAAATGACAAAAATGCCTTTAGTTTAAATTACTTATAAAATGTTTAAAAATTGGTTCACGAATTGCTTCCACATTAATAAATAACTAATAAATGGATAAGATTGAGGTGTTATAAGGTCGGGGTGTGTCTTGGGAGGTCATTAGCCGGAGAGTCACTTAGGTGACTAATGTAACATTTCGAATTTGGGCCAGTTCGTCCTGGTCGGGTTTTGGGTGTAACACTTCTCATAGTAATCGGATAACCTAAAGTCGTGAATAGAAGAATACAACACATGTATTTTTCCCATTATGACTCTTTTTATTTTTTAATCAATCAACTGTGGATCATCTCATATATATATCACAAGTATAACATTACATAATATAAATATTATAAATAATTATAAAAAATATATATAAAGAGATAGGTAATTAAAATAAAATTTTCAGCCAAGGTTTCCATGGTTCTATTTCTAGAAAATAAATGAAAAAATAATTTCATTGTTTTCCGCCACAAGGTAGCTCTTGAGTCTTCAACCGCCATCGCTCCATCTTCTCCTTGTCATGGACTCCTTTTAAAAAAGTTACATTTAAGCCTTATGTCTATTTCTAGCTCATAAGAATTCTACGAATTAAAAAATAAAATCTTATGGGGAGATGATAGTCCACCACCTATTTCCTAAGAACCACAACCTTTGCAAAAAAAATAAAATTATATAACAAATATTTAATATCGCATCCATTCTTATATATAACTCAAAACATGCATAAGATCTAAAGAATGTCACTTTCTATATAATCAAATCATTTAAGAAGAAAAGAAATTTATTTTGATTATTTGTTTATACTGGTAGATAGAGCACAACTTGAATCTTATACCAATTGTTGGAAAATCAAGTTTGAAAAATGCAGCAGAAAATAAATTTAAGGAAAAAAAGAGTTTTAAAAATTTTCCAAAACTAGAACTTAGTTATAAGATCTAAGGAAATAAACACTTAATCAAAATTGTATCTTTTTTTATTCGTCTAGGATGAACGTTTCGACCTAGTAGTCTTCTTTGTTATCCTCAAGCTCACTTCTATCGAGTGTGGACTTAATTCGAATTAGAAAATTTTTCACAAAAATTACCAGTGGAGTATGTAATGGCCCAATTTGTCTGGAGCAGACAAAACAAAAAATACTGACAAAAAAAAAGTCAATTAAATAACAATCCAGTTATAAAGAAATACCCAAATATACAAGCCCAATAACCTTAGACCCAATCTGCTAAACCAAAACCCTAAAGCCCAATAACTCGAAGCCCAAAGCCCACTATCCTAAACACATCAGGGAAACCCTAATTTCTCCTTTGCCCTTCAGCGCCGCTGCCTTCGCCACGTCAGTAGACACGTCGTCTAAGGGCCTAATGCCTCCTCTGCCACCATTGCACCAAAATGGCAAGGGGCACAGTTCCTACCGTTGTTGATTGAAGGCCTTTTGCCACCATCGCAAAAGTTACCTACAAAAAGGAAAAACAGAGAAGCAGGGAAAAGAAAACTAAAAACAACAATAATATATCTGGTAATATATTTGACTATAAAAGACAAAACAATCTTATAACACATTTATCAGAAATTGAATAGAGAACAAAAAAAAATAACAACAAAAATATTAAAAGGTATAATTCTTTTTGTTTATATTTTTATTTTTTAGAAAATAGAATAGACAGATAGGGTTTTTACCCAACTGACGTTTCATCTTCCATCTTCGTGGGTGGGTGAATACCCCATTTCTAAGGAAAGATGACCTTCTCTAACACGAAAGACCTCCGAATCCATCAGGATTTTTTGGAGGCCTCGTCGAAGAGAAGGAAACAGAAAGGTTTATTTCCACTTTTCTAGAGTTTCGATTAGGTTTGTAGGGGTTTCGACTCCAAATCAGTGTTTTTTAGGTTAAAAGGCTCGAAGGGAAGAGTTCTTGGGAACTCCGACCACCGGTGGCAATGGTCTCTATCGCCAATGACCAGTGGCCACGGCGGAGATTCGTCGTCCCTATGGCCAGCTTGAGGGAGGGTTTAAGAGAAAAACATAAAGGGGAAATGAGTTTTTTTAAAAAAAAAATTGTTAAAATGATTTTTTTTTCAAATTTTTTAACTTTTATATGGAACTGGTACAACGTCATTTTGGCCTGGCTTCAAAAGACCCCAAAATGACGTCGTTTTGAGCTTGACTTGATGATTCGACCCGAACCCCTCCAAGATCTGCCTGTTTTTGAAAGGTTGGGAAAATTGCTGCCTAGGCCCTTCCGTTTTTTTCCTTTTTTTTAACTTCGTCCAGTATCATTTTATTTATTTATTTTATTTTTACCCTTTTAATTTTATTTTTCTACAAATCAGTCCCTTGACCTACTGTTGACCTACTAAGGGGATGAAAATAGCCCTCTAAGTCCTTGTACTTTTCTATCTTGTTTCATTTTCTTGTAATTTATGCTTTAAATTTTGTTATATTTTCAATTTAGCCCTTTTATTTAATTCCATTCCTTTACTTTATGTTTTAATTTTTAGTTCTTTTAATCTTATTATTTACGCTTTAATCCTATTTAAATTATGCAATATTCAATTTCATCTTGAATTGTTATTTTATTTATTTATTCATTTATTTATATTATTATGGTATTAATCTGTCATAATTATTGATATTGTCATTGGTTAATGTCATTTTTACTATTATAGTTGTATTATTGTTATTTACTAGCATGATTACTATTATTTTACTATATTATCATTTTTTCTTTTTACCCTCATGGTTATTTTGTTTTATTTCTGTTCATTTTTGTTCATTTTTGCACCATATTCAAATAACCGCGTATCGTATTATATGTTGTAGCCATTCTCATGTAACATGTAAGAAGTAATTAGACCCTAGGCGATGTTTGTTATTTTGGAGATTCGAGGAGTCATGCCTCTAACTTACAGAGTATGACTTCCTTCTAGAACCAAAATAACTAAATATCCTTTAAAATTAAAAACACATATGATTTAGGTAATAATTAAACGATGAGCATGTTTATTTTCGAGGATTTGGGATATTGTGCGCTAACTTATGGGACACGACCTTTCTTTCTCGATTGACCCAAAATAAGAGAATCTTCTTCATAAGATCCAATTTAGATAGTAATATTTTAGAAACGTCACCAAATAAAACCATTTACATGCATAAAAGGGTCATTTTTTTATCCTTATCAAATTCTCAATTTCCGACACTAAGACATCAAGTAATCAACTAGGTACCTATTTTGGGTGTTATGAGGGTGTTAATCATTCCTCATACGTAACTAACTCTTGAACCACATCCTGGATTTTGTAAATTGAAAATTATCATTATCAGTAATTTTGACCTTTTATTAAAATGATTAAACTTCGAGGTGATCTAATCACACCTAATAAAAAAGATTGGTGATGACTCCGTCTTCGTTTTAAAATAGAAAGTCGAGTTCCAAAAAGGTTTCGATAGGGTAATTTTGCAATCTCTCTAAGCTCAGAGACACATCGTAATGCCGATAACTTCTCTGTGAATAAACTGGATCGTTTCGTCAACAACCTGAGTGCGAACAATTTCATTTTCTTCAATGATGATGAAATACCTCCAGGGGGTATGGGATCAACAAAAGCTTTCCACATCACTACTTATTGTAAGGGGTATACATTGCCTGAAGATTCATTGACAATGGGTCTACCCTGAATGTTTTACCTTTGTCCACACTAAATATGCTACCAGTTGATAGCTCTCACATGAAGACATTACATAACATAGTAAGGGCATTTGATGGCATAGAAAGGAAAGTGATGGGGAGGATTGAAATACCGCTCCTAATAGGTCCAAATACATATGAGGTGGATTTTCTAGTAATGGACATGAAGCCAACCTATAATAGTTTATTGGGAAGCCTTTGGATTCATTCAGTAGGAGCAGTGTCGTCATCGTTGCATCAAAAGTTGAAGTTGGTGATAGAGGGTCAGTTGGTCACAATAAATGCCAAAGAGGACATCATTGCATCAGTGACTAGTGACTTGCCCTACATAGAGGCAAATGAAGAAGTTGTAGAATGCTCCTTCTAATCATTGGAATTCGTAAATATAACTTTTATTGCTAAAGGAAGCAAGATCCCCATGCCAAAAGTATCCAAAACCACAATGATGGGTCTACAATTGATGGTCGAGAAGGGAGCTTTGCCAGGAAGAGGACTTGGAAAATATCTCTAAGGAAGGTTAATGCACCAATGCTGATGGGTAAACAATATCGTTTTGGCTTAGGGTATAAGCCAGATACAAGATAGAAGATGAAGGAATTGGAAAAGAAGCAGGAGAGGAGGAAGGCGCGACTGAGTGGGGAAGATATCAAGTGGGAATCGATTATTTTTCCCCATATATCTGAAACATTTGTGTCAGGAGAGGTCATCTACCCTTAACGAAGAATGATAGAGAAAGAGAGTTTGATAATTAAGATTGTGGGAGGAATCTTGGGAATTTTAAACATCAACGCCATATCTAAAAAAAGAAATGAGGAAGCGAATCTATCAAGAATTCATCCCTATACCCTCGAAAGTGCTCTGAACAACTGGACTGTAGAGGAGATTCTTGTAGTTTTTAGGACTATTTTAGAGTAATGTTTAGAACATACCTATTGCTCTAAAGCTTGGGAGCAATAAGGATCATTTTGTGAAAAGGCGCATGTCCACTATTTTTATTTCTATGGAAAAAATACATATTTATGTACCACTTGACAAATATTCTACTATTTTTTTTCCATTTCATCCATACTCATACCACACAATTAATCATTCTTAAATTTATTTCTTTATTGGGTCTCTTTTTATTCTTATAATAGGTCTTCAAATATTAATAATATGAGCGATGTTGCTGCTGACTCAGAGCCTCCTTTTGAGTTGGATATGTGCCAAGAAGAACCTCAGGACTTTGGATATGATCAAGATTGTAACTTGTCTCATGATCTACTAAGGATGGTAGAGTAAGCTAGGAAATAGATATTACCTTACAAAGAGTCAGTGGAAATTTTAAGCTTAGAGGATGAACAAGAAAAGAAAGAGGTGGAAATCAAAACTTGCATCACTGTAAAAACAAGGCGAAACTTCGTTGAGTTACTCCAATAATTCAAAGATGTCTTCGCATGGTCGTATCAAGACATGCCTAGTCTAAGTACTAATGTCTTGGTACATAGGCTTCCCATAATGGAAGAATGCAAGCTGATTCAGTAGAAACTTCAAAGGATGAGTCCTGACGTACTGTTGAAAATAAAAGAGGAAGTCAAGAAATAGTTCGACGCTAGTTCCCTACAGGTTGTAATTATTAGGAATGGATAGCCAATATAGTCCTCATCCCTAAGAAAGATGGGAAAGTGCGAATGTGTGTAGAATATAGGGATTTCAACAAAGCCAGCTCGAAAGACAATTTCACATTACCCCACATCGATACCCTAGTAGACAACACGGTAAGACATTCACTATTCTCCTTCATGGATGGTTTCTTCGAATATAACCAGATAAAGACGCATCCTAAAGATATAGAGAAAACCATATTTGTAATAATGTGGGGAACGTTTTGTTATAAAGTGATGTCTTTTGGACTGAAAAATGCAGGAGCAACATATTAAAGAGCTATGGTGACTTTGTTTCATGATATGATGCACAAAGAATTGAGGTTTATGTCGATGATATGATCAAAAAATCCTAAATAGAGAGAGTATGTGTGAAAGTCTTGAGGGAACTGTTCCTGATGTTGAGGAAATTCTGGTTAAAGCTGAACCTAACAAAATGCACTTTTGGGGCCACATCGGGCAAATTGCTGAGATTTGTAGTCAGCGAGAAGGGAATTGAGATTGATCCAGATAAATTCAATGTCATACAGGAGTTACCACCATCGTGTTCCCAAAAAGAAGTTTAGGGTTTCTTACGGAGGTTAAATTACATTGCTCGGTTCATTTCACAACTGACCGAGAAATGCAACCCTATATTTCATTTCCTTAAGAAGCATAATCCAGGTCTATAGGATGATGAATGCCACAAGACCTTCGACAAGGTAAAACATTATGTTCAACACCCCAGTGCTGATGCCATTTAGCACAGAAAAACCATTAATACTATACTTGGCAGTATTTGGAAATTTTATGGTATGCATATTAGGCCAACATAATGAGCCAGAGAGGAGAGAAAGAGCAATCAATTACCTCAGTAATAATTTTACTGAATGTAAGATAAGATATTCTTCAATCGAGAAGCTATGTTACACCTTAATCTGGACCACCATGACATTAAGACAATACATGTTGTACAATATGACTTGGCTCATCTAAAAAATGGACCCTCTGAATATATGATAGATTCAACCGCGTTGAATGGAAGAATGGCTCAATGGCAAATTCTGCTCTTTGAGTTCAACATAATTTATGTAAACTAGAAGGAAATAAAGGGAAGTGCGATAGTGAATTTCTTGGTTGGTAGAGCTTTAGATGATTACAAGCCTTTAAATTTTGATTTCCCAAATGAAGATCTTATGTATGTTGTAGCCACTAAAGAATATGCTACAAGAGAATCTCTCTGGAAACTAAATTTTGACGACACCTCAAACGCCATGGGTAATAGAGTTGAGACAGTTTTGGTATCTCCAAACAAATATCATTATCCTCTCACTAGTAAATTGGATTTCGATTGTACAAATAACATGGCAGAATACGAAGCATACATCATGGGTAGTTGTGCGGCTATAGAAGGTAAGATCGAAGTGTTGGAAGTATGTGGAGATTATGCACTAGTAATCTATCAACTCAGAGGTGAATGGGAGACAAAAGATTCCAAGCTGATTGATTATCGGAGGCTAGTTCTCAAGTTAATTAAAGAGTTTGATGATATCACATTTTATTACCTCCCGTGAGATGAAAACTAGATAGTCGATGCCTTGACTACCTTAGTCTCCATGATCAAAGTGAATAAACAATATGACTTAAACCTATCTAGATGAGCATCTATGAGCCCGACCTATTTTTACAACATCAAGGAAGAAGAAAGGGATAATCACCTTTGGGACCATGAAACATTGCAATATGTAAAGAACCGTAAGTACCCTGAGGAAGCAACCAAGAATGGTAAAAGGACGTTAAGAAGGCTGGCTAATAAGTATGTCTTAGATGAATAGATCCTATACAAAAGAAGAAAGGATCAGGTGTTACTAAGATGTGTGGACACTATTGAGGCCAAAAACAATCCTAGAGGAAGTCCATGAGGGCATTTGCTGAACACACACCAATAGTTTTACAATGGCCAGACAAATCATGAGATTCGAATATTATTGGTCCTCCATGGAAGGAGATTGTATCAATTATGCCAAAAAGGTGTCATAAATGCCAAATTTATGGGGACAAAATTCATATGCCTCCTTTACCTCTTCATGTTATGACTTCTCCATTGGCCTTTCTCTGTGTGGGGCATGGATGTCATTAGGCAAATCTTGTCAAAGGCTTCTAATGGGCATCGATTCATCTTTGTGGCCATTGATTACTTCACAAAATGGGTAGAAGTTGCTTCTTATGCTAATGTCATAAAATCAAAAATTAGAAAATTCTTGAAAAAAAAGATTATATGTTAGTATGAAATGCCAAAAAAGATCATATCTGAAAATGTATTGAATTTGAACAACAACAAGGTAGTAAAGGCCTATAGTCAATTCAAGATCAAAAATCACAACTCGACACCATATCGCCCAAAAATGAATGGTGCAGTGAAGGCATCCAATAAGAACATGAAGATGATTGTGGGGAAAAGGATAGAGACTTATAAATATTGGCATAAGAAATTACCATTTGCCCTCTATGCTTATCGAACGTTTGTTAGAACCTACACTTGGGCAACACTTTTTTCTTTGGTTTTGGAATGGAGACAATTTTACCTATTGAAGTCAAGATTTCTTCACTCTAAATTTTATCATAATTAAAGTTAGATGAATCAAAATGAATCCAGTCTAGATATGATCAGTTAAACATGATTGAAGAAAAGAGGCTGAGAGCTATCCGCTATGGTTAGATCTACAAAAAACAAATGATGCGGGCTTATGATAAAAAGGTCTGCCCTAGAGAATTCTGTGAGGGCAATCTAGTTTTGAAAAGGATACAATAAGACTTTAGAGGAAAATGGATGCCGAATTGGGTGTGGTAAAGAAATCCTCTAGAAGAGTGTTGCTTCTGCTAGAGATGGATGGCAAAGATCTGCTCAATCCCATGAATTTAGATTTGGTCAAGAAATATTTCACCTAAAAAAAGGGAGAGGTCAAGGCAACAACCCACAGAACCTAAGGAGTTTTGAGTTTAAAATGCAAAAAGTGCGGCTCAATTTTAGGCCTAAGAATGGGCATGTAATAGTCGTCTCTTCTCCAATGTAACGAGAAAGATGAACTTTACATCTTGAGACATTGACAAAGTACTCTAGATCTCCTAAACACATATCAGGCTCAGATTGATCCTCAGCAAGTTTGTTTAGACAAAGTACGGTTAATGGACTAACAATATTATAAATTAAAATGATTTTTGCATATCACTCTGAAAAATTTCTAAATAGTACTGGGACCTGAAACATGACCATTAGTTAGAAATAACCAAATTTGAAAGTTGGAAAGGTCTTGGCATGAATAGTTCAGATTGTGATTACCTCTTTGGGTTTCCTGTTAAAGATACCAGGCCTAAACAAAAGGCATGGTAACACATCAGTGATAGAACCTGGACGAACAACAAGCAATGTCAACCTAAGCACTAAAAAGGGGGACTATTCTCAAATGACATTTTGCTTTCAGACAAATATCATTCATAAACATCCAATTAGAAACATTTGATTCATTCCGATCATAAAATTCTAATAGTTTGGAAAAAAAAAATAGGCCTTTAAAATAGATTCTACAAGTTCTGTTCCCCAAAGGGCAACGTAATGGATCAGTGAAACGAAAAATTCCATATCTTTGAAGTTGTAGCAAACTGAATTGAAACTATAGTAGCAAATCTCATCTCCACGAAGATGAAATGGGGCAAGATGAAGCTACAATCTCAAATCTCGTATCCCTGAAGATACAGTGGATTGGATTCAAGTTACAATAGCGAATCTTATCTCCCTGAAGATGCAGTGGAGCAAGATAAGGCAACAACATTGAATCTTGTCTTCCTGAAGTTGCAGTGAAACAAATAAAACAACAATTCCAGCCCCTCTGAAGTTGCAGCAAGTTGGAATGAAATTACAACAACAAACCTTATCTCTTTAAAGTTGCAATGGAGCAGGATAAAGCTGTGACACTAAATCCTACCTTCCTAAAGTTGTAACGAAGTAGGTGTAGTGGAGTAGAGTAATTAATTAATTGAAAGAGACAGTTACTTGAAAAAAAAAGCACCAGAGAAATCGAGATTCAGCGGGATCGGACAGAATTGGTCCTCCTTTCAAGTCTTTTCTCCCTTTCCGTTACACGACAATGAGCAAAGAGTGGCAGCTACAATTGCCCAATTATGTCTGCTCTAGACAAAAAAAAATAGAAAAAAGCCATTAAATAATAGTCCAGTTACAAAGAAATACCCAAATATATAACCCTAGACCCAATCTGCTAACCCAAAACCTTAAAACCCAATAACCTGAAGCCCGATAACCTTAGACCCAATCTGCTAACACAAAACCTTAAAACCCAATAACCTGAAGCCTAAAGGCCACTATCCTAAACACATTAGGGAAACCTTAATTTCCCTATTTGCCATGTTAACAGGCATACCGTCCAAGGGCCTGACGCCTTCTCTGCCACTATTGCACAAAAATGGGAAGGAGCACGACTCCCACCACCGTTGACCAAGGCCCCTTGCCACCATCATGAAAGTATTATATTATTATTTTACTATATTATCATTTTGTTTTTTTTACGCTCATAGTTATTTTATTTTATTTCTGCCATCACCACATTATATCTCATGCTTAAATATATTTTTTCATTTTCGCACCATATTCAAATAAATTAATCGCATATCGTATTATATGTTGTATTCATTCTCACGTAACACTTAAGAAGTAATTAGACCCGAGGCGATGTTCATTATTTTGGAGGTTCGAGGAGTCATGCTCTAACTTACAGAGTATGGCTTCCTTCTAAAACCAAAATGACTAAATATCTTTTAAAATTAAAAACACATATGATTTAGGTAATAATTAAACGATGAGTATCTTTAATTTTAGGGATTCGGGATGTCGTGCCCTAACTTACGAGACACAACCTTTCTTTCTTGATTGACCCAAAATAAGAGAGTCTTCTCCATAAGATCCAATTTAGATAGTAATATTTTAGTAACGTCACTAAATAAAACCATTTACATGCATAAAATGGTTTTTTTTTATCCCTTTCAAATTCTCAATTTCCGATACTAAGACATCAAGTAATCAACTAGGTATCAATTTTGGGTGTTATGAGGGTGTTAATCCTTCCTCATATGTAACCAACTCCCGAACCCACTTTCTGGATTTTGTAAACTGAAAATTTTCATTTTTAGTAATTTTAACCTTTTATTAAAATCATTAAACTTTGATATGATCCAATCATACCTAATAAAAAAGATTGGAGGTGACTCCATCTTCATTTTAAAATAAAAGTCGAGTTCCAAAAGGTTTTGACAGGGTAATTTTGTAATTTCTCTAAACTTTTTTACCAAGTTCTAAATAAAAAAATATCTCTAGAATTTTTTTAAAATAATTTTTCAGAGAATTTCTTTCTACAATTTTCTTTTGAATTCAAGTGTGTTTAAAATAATGACCTAAGGTTCTCTTTATATAAGGAGAGTTTAGAAAATTCAACTATGATTAAACTTAATCACTTTAATATTAAATTAATATAATACTTATCAAGATAAATACTAGATTAAATTAATATTAAATCTTATTAAATTAATAGAACATTTATCTATAAGATAAACATTAAAATAAAGTTAATATTAATATACTCACTTTAATATTAAATTAATAAAATACAAATAATATAAGTACTAAATTAAATTTAATATAAAACATATTAAAATAATATTATTTTTGGAATAGCTTAATTTTTCCATTGCTTAACCACTGAAGACCCACTGCTGCCGACCATTTTCCGGCTACCAGAAACCACCGCCGTAGTTGCCGACACCCTTATATGATATCTCTAATTTGTTTTAGTTAAACTCGTCCACTCAATACAATCCTATTTTATCTCATTTTCACCATTGTGTCTTCTTAGTGATTAAAATAATCATTGTCAACAAATGGTTGTGATAAATTGCGCGTTTGAGAACAAGTAACCCATGACCACATTCCATATTTATCAATCCACACAATGGCAATGAGAGGTTATTGTTAACTCTTTTATTGAGCTATGAATTCCACTATTGCTAGTAATGCCATGTCATACACTAGTCATGTACCTAAAATATCAGCTATCGACTTGATCGTCTTTAGAGCATAAACCTCTGCTTATATCAAAGCACATGAGTTACATAAGCATAGTTAGTGACTAACTCAGAATTTAGGTCAATCACTCCATTAATGTGACAAGTGAATTAATTCACAAACAAATTCAAATTTAACTCATCTTGGGTCCAGTGCAATACATCATTGTGCCAATGAATACATTTATATCTTTACTCGTAGATTTAACAGCTCCGGTAGCCAAGACTAGTTATCTTCTCAATTGGAATTGTAGACGACATAATAATCATTCTCAGTATTTTTATCAAATGATTGCTTTGATTCTTTTACGAGATTATGGACTCTTTTAGATTATCTACTGAACTAAGTTGTCTTTCTCACAATGTAAACATTCTTACAATGCCGCTGATCATCAGTTTGAACTTAGACAATAAATGAGTTAATATTTTCTTGTCACAATTTCGCTATGCGTGCAAAATATTAATGACAAAAATACAAAAGGAATAACATTGAAATGTGAAATTCATTTATTCATCTTTCAAATAAATAGAAAACAATTACAAAAATACATCAGTCTACCCATTGACGCCTCACATAGACCCAATCATCGACTGTGAATTTCAAGTTGAAAGAAAATTCCAGCACAAAGGGTATGGCTGCGAGTGTCGTAAATAAGACAAGAAACTGATTCCACCATAGGAAACAAATAAGGCCCTAAATTTCGTGGCAATCCTCAAAGGCTAAGTCAAAACCACATTAAAAAATGAACAATCGACTTTGAATAGATTGAAAATATTCTTAAGCCTCTTCGAAAATAGATTTATCGCTATTGTATCTTGACAAAGGGATAAGCTCGATTTGGGTACAAGTTTGTTTGGTGATTGTTGGTGGCATTTTAACAAAAATCATCTCTTTCTATCACAACAACACAACACTATAATTCTAATGTAACACCCCTTACCTGAGTTCAACGTTGATACCGGGTACAAGGCATTACCGTTCACAAATCACATACACATGTACTAAGTCAGATCATACAAGCCCGTTAAAACTTAAAACATTTTCAAACTTGTTTAAACTCCTCAATATGGGCCTATGAGGCCTCAAACATCTATTGGAAGCCATTCAGAACCAACTCGGGTCCTTAAACCGACTTTATAAAAATGACCATTGAAACAGGGCACACGTCCGTGTAGAAGGGCAACACGCCCATGTGGCCATTATGACATGGCCGTGCTGATGGCCCGTGTGGTTCACACAGCCTAAGCACAAGAGGACACGCCCATGCCCCGAGCCCATGCAAATTAAATTCTAAATTTGAACCTACAGGGGTTTTAACATGGCCTGACACATGCCCTAGTCTAAGGCCCGTGTCCCTCACACGGCCATAACACGCCCGTGTTCTAGCCCATGTCTAAAAACCTTGACATTTTGTTTCTAACATCAGCAACTCTTTAAGGGTCACACGGCCAAGGCACACACCCGTGTGCTACACGCCCGTGTCTATGGTCCGTGTTTCTCTCATGACCATGACATGTCCATGTTCTAGCCTGTGTCTAAAAACCTTGACATTCTGTTTCTGATGTCAACAACCCCTTAAGGGTCATACGGGTAGACACATGGGCGTGTGCTAGGCGGTATCCTTCACACGGCTGAAAAACATGGCCATGTCTCTGCCCATGTGTTTACTACCATGCATACTGACTTATCAATTTAACGTGCAGGGGACACACGGCTGGATAACACGCCCATGGGCTAACTATGTGTCACACACGGCCTGGACACACGCCCGTATGTCTACCCATGTGAACAAAATAAGGTTATTTACCAAGCCTTTTTACCACCCTTACTTGCACTAACCTACATATCATCTAACATGACAAATCCACACAACAATACAAGATCTAATTAGCCATTATCCAAGGCTTTATACAAAATGAAGCGATTCATCCCAAGCCAACACATTTGGCCAATTAAACATTGACACAAAACTCAAAAGTATAAGCCCTATACATGCCATATTCAAAATAATAAAACTAACTATACCAAATGCTTCAGTTGATAGTGTGATCGATGCCTCCGACATCTAATGATCCTCGAGCTAATTAGGCGGCACTATAAGAAAATGGAAAGGAGAGGGAGTAAGCAAAAAGCTTAGTAAGTTGCATGCAAAAAAATATATCAACAACTTTACCATTCATCATCATGCTCATAATACAAAAGTAGGCATAAGCACAACTTACTCATCACTATCCAATACAATTCACATAGCATATATTGAGCTCACATCTCATATATTTCAAAGAGGTACCTGTACCACTCACAACATGGTTATGCTTTTCTCGTTTAACTTAAACTGTAACTCTTACCGTTGAACCATTCTGAATGCTATTGGATACTCACTAAGCCTCAAACATAGGGTATAACGCTGATGCCATGTCCAAAACATGGTCTTACACTGGCTCATCCATCAATTCGATGCCATGTCCCAGACATGGTCTTACACTGCTATTGAAATCGAGGCTGATGCCATGCCTAGACATAGTCATACACTAGCTCTCACATACCCGTGCCGATGCCATGTCCCAGACATGGCCTTACACTGACACCTCTATACGTGTCGATGCCATGTCCCAGACATGGTCTTACACTGACACATCTCGTTGCCGATGCGTGTCTCAGACATGTCTTACAATGGCCTACAAATAACCCGAGTGTCATGGCATAAATATCTGATTTATTTCCTAAGGTTCAAACGGGAGTTCTACTATCTCAATATACATCATACGTAATCATTTCCACAAACAAAAAATTTATGCTATATCAGTTCAAACATATATAATAACAATGTAGTTGTACTATTTACATATAACTTACCTCGGTACTTAAAATGTGGCGACTAGTCGATTTAATCTACTTGCTTGGCTTTTTTTCGGTCCAGGTTCGGATTTTGTAGTTCTTAATCTAAAATGATTGAAATTCATTCATTTCATCAGCATATTAATCTAGACACTTGAAAATTCATAATTGGGCAAAATAACCATTTTGCCCCTAGACTTTTACAAAATGACCATTTTACCCCTAGGTCTGAAAATCGATTTTTATCATATTTTCTCATTAATCAAGCCTAGCCGAATACTTTCTATACTAGGAGCATCCCACAATTCTTATTATTTCACACATTTAGCAACTATTTTACAACTTATGCAAAATGGTCCTTAGTTAGGGTTTCCATGAAAACTACTTCACAAAAGTTGTTTATTTCACAACTATGATTCATTTTCTTCCATAAAATTTCAAAAAATAACATGATCACTCTCATGGTAAAACCCTATACTTTCAACCATTTTTCAAAATAGTCCCTTTATTAGAAAGCTCATGCGACAAGTATTTTAAAAATGTAAAAATTTTCAAGAAAAGCCATTAAAGTCACTTACTTGCAAGAGTAGAGAGTGGCTGAAATTTTTGAAGCACAAAAACCCTAACAATGGCTGAGTTTTTGGTGGAGAAGGAGATAGGGAAAAAGATGATATCTTTTCTCTTTATTTTATTTCATTTTGGTCAAATAAATTACCAAATTTTCACCTAATTTTGACTTTCTCTATCTTTTGTCTCCTATGGCCGGCCATCACTTATCCAAGGGTCTATTTTCCTTTTAAAGACCCCCAATTTTGGTTCTCTAGCTATTTAACACCCTAGCTATCAAAATAGGACTTTTGCACTTTATGCGATTTATTCCTTTTTCACACTTGGGCTCACAATCACTAAAATTAATTCACCAAAATTTTCATACACTCATATAATCATGCCACAACACATAAAATAATATTAAAAATAATTTCTTCGAACTCGGATTAGTGGTCCCAAAACCACAATTTCGACTAGGCCCAAAATCGGGCCGTTACAATTCTCCCCCTTTAGGGGTTTTCATCCCCGAAAATCTTGCCGATGAATAGATTCGGGTATTGGTCTCTCATGGTCTCCTCAGGTTCCCATGTGACTTCTTTGACTCCATGTCTATGCCATAATACTTTAACAAGTGCAATACTCTTATTCCTCAATTGTTTTTCTTCCCGAGCCAAAATCTTAACCGGCTCTTCGCCATAAGTCATGTCCGAGCTAATCTCAACCTCTGTTGGTGAGATCACATGCGAGGGATCCGAACGGTAGCGATGTAACAAAGACACATGGAATACATTGTGTAGCTTTTCTAACTCTGATGGCAACGCTAATCGGTATGCTACCGGTCTAATTCTCTCAATCACCTCATAAGGTCTAATAAACCGTGAACTTAATTTGCCTTTCCTTCCGAATCGGATAACCTTCTTCCACGGAGATACTTTCAAAAACACTTTATCCCCGACTTGAAACTCGAACTCTTTTCGTTTCAAATCTGCGTAGGATTTCTATCTATCTGAAGCGGCCTTCAAACTGTCGCGAATCACTTTAACTTTCTCTTTGGTCTATCTAACTAAGTCAACCCAGTGTATTTGATTCTCTCTAAGTTCGGTCCAATACAATGATGTTCGACACCTACGCCTATACAAAGCCTCATAAGGCACCATTTTCAGACTTGACTGATAACTGTTGTTGTAGGCGAATTCGACCAGCGGTAAATTCTTTTCCCAACTGCCTTAGAACTCGAGAACACAACACCGCAACATGTCTTCTAATATCTAAATCACTCTTTCTGACTAACCGTCAGTTTGCGGGTGAAAAGCCGTGCTAAAACTTAGTTTCGTCCCCAATGCCTCTTGCAACTTTCTCCAAAACTGCGAGGTAATCCTCGGATCTCTATCCAAAATAAACCTCGGATCTCTATAAAAAATAATCGATAAGGGAACTCCATGAAGTCTCACGATCTCAGAAACATATAGATCGGCCAATTTCTCAAGGGAATAGTCAGTACGCACTAGTATAAAATGTACCGACTTAGTAAGTCTATCAACAACTACCCAAACTGAATTCTTTTTCCTTGGTGTCAAAAGTAACCCTGACACAAAATCCATGGTTACTCAGTCCCATTTCCACTCGGGAACCATCACAGACTAGAGTAAACTTGAGGGTACTTGGTATTTGGCCTTCACTTGTTGACAAACTAAACACTTAGAAACAAAATCAGAAATGTCTCTTTTCATCCCCAACCACCAGTACATTTTCTTCAAGTCGTTATACATTTTTACACTACTCGAATGGATAGACAAGTAACCATTATTTGCCTTTCATAAAATCCTCTGAATAAGCTCATTATCCTTGGGTACACAAACTCTGTCTTGGAACATCAAGCATCTGTCGGTACTAATCTGAAAATGTATTTCAACACCTGACTCACACTGAGTTCTCTTGGCTTGCAATTCACCGTCGTTATTCTGAGCATCACAAATTTCTTGGAGAAACGTCGGTCTAGCCTTTAACTCTGCTAGAACTAGCCATCCTCTGACAAGGCCAATTGGGCATTCATTGCTCTTAAAGCAAATAAGGATTTTCTACTCAATGCATTGGAGACCATATTCGCCTTTCCCGGCTAGTAGTCGATAATCAACTCATAATCCTTTATTAACTCTAACTACTGCCGTTGCTGTAAATTCAGCTCTTTTTGAGTCATCAAATACTTTAGACTCTTATGTTCAGTAAATACTCGACATCTCTCATCATACAAATGGTGCATCCAAATTTTCAATAAAACACAAAGGCGGCCAACTCTAAATCGTGTGTCGGGTAGTTTTTCTCGTGTGGTTTTAATTTTCTCGAGACGCAGGCTATCACCTTCCCTTCTTGCATGAGCACGCACCCTAACCCATTCAATGATGCATCACTATTGTAATAGCCCAAAATTGGGTCTAGTTGGAAAAGAGGTTTCGAGACCACAAAATCTGAGATAGAAATAATTATTTTATGATTATTTTGAGGTCTATGATATGATTTCATGATTGTGTGAAAATTTCGTGAAGCAATTCTATGCATAAAGTGCTTAATTTGAAGTTAGGGACTAAATTGAATAAGTTGCAAAACTTGCATTCTAGAAGTTTCTAGTATGAAATTGCTTTGAAATATTAATTAGGAGATCTTAAATATAAATTTGACCAATTTCTAAGTGATAGACAAAAATTGGGCATGGATGGAATTTTTGAAAGTCTAGTAAGGAAGGGCATTTTGGTCATTTGGTAATTAAAAGAAATAAAAAGGGAAAAACAAAGTTTACAAGGAATAGGCTCGATTGCTAATATTTTGTATCGAGGTAAGTTCGTATGATAATAATAATGCAATGTTATGTTTGAATTATATTTCTTACTATTATTGCATATATTGTATGATTTAATATATTGGAAAAGTTGATGGAATGGTGTTTATGATGTGGAAATATGACATGAAAGAATGTTACATGAAATGCAAGAAAATGATGATACATGACAAGTGATATATGAAATATGTGATTTATGTTATGTAAATTCTTAAAAGCTAATTTGCTATTTGAGTTGTGTCTTATTATACTATGAATGGACAATTGGTACTATGGATAGTGAGATCGACACTTCGAGTAAGTTTGTATATAAATAATCTATCGATTCTTTTTATGTTAATATATTTTGATATCATATGAAATGTGGCTGCCTATCAAATGGTTATTTGATGTAAATTATGAATTTAAATTGATTACGGACAATTTAATAAAATGTTGAAAAGTGAGGAATTTCCCGGTTGAACCTTCGGAATAGAAACGATACAAATGAGCTATTGTGAGGTCACGTGTGTAGTACTAAGTGCAGGCTACTACGTGTACCAGATTGTTGGTCGCATGTGTAGTACTAAGTGCAGGCTACTATGCGTACCTGATAACTTCGATCACGTGTGTAGTACTAAGTGCAGGCTACTACGTGTATCAGATGGTTAGGTCACGTGTGTAGCACTAAGTGCAGGCTACTACATGTACCGGATAATTGGTCGCATGTGTAGTACTAAGTGCAGGCTACTATGCTTACCAGATAGCTTCGGCTGCAAGTGTGGAAATGAGAAAATGTTTTGTGTATCTGTTATTATTCCGATGAGTTCAACGGGAAATCGATTAAATGAAAATACATGTGAAAGTGATTATGTGATGAACAAGTGCAAGTATATGTTTATTTGAATTTATGAGCAATATGCTCGATATTTGAGTGAACCTCGGTAAAATGGAATGGATTAAGTAAATTGTGTAAAAGTGAACTTTAGTAGTAAAACAGTGTTGGACATAAGTTGCGTTATTTTGAAAATTTCCCACAAATCATGGAAGTTGAATAAAAATGTGAATGATATATGAAAATAAAGCTTAATGAGTCTATTTTCACATAAAAGAAATAGGGGAAGCAAAAGAATTCTATATTGTGTGATATTTGAATTCTTGTGAAACAGAGTCTGAATGAATTTGAGATCCCCTGTTCTAACTTTATAAATTCACCATAAATTTTACAAAAATTATTAAGAGTCATACCTTACACTCATGGATTCCTTATTGAGTCTATTTTAAGGGAAACAAACGGAATGGTCATTGGAATTCTGTACAGGGAGAAATTTAGTTCGTAGTGCACAGGGGTCAGATTAGTCATACCCTGAAACAGGGGAGACTTTAACTAATAAACTGTACTAAATGGCCAAACCAATAATTCTAGAAAAAAATTAGTAAGTAGAAATATGAGTCTAGTTTCAGGAAAAATTTACGGAATTGGATTTCGAGTTTTTGACCTCGAGATATGATTTTTTATACACTGGGACTCCAGAAAATAGCCTGTCCTAAACATGTGTCATTGTACAATTATAGTGTTTTATCTTGAAAAGCATGGTAGTAATTGCTTATTATTTTCATATGAACTTACTAAGCGTAAAGCTTACCTATCCTCTCCATTTCTTTAGTATTGGCAGGTCGGCTCGGGGTTGGAGATCGTCGGAGGCAAAATCATACTATCAAACTATCATTTTTGGGAAAGTTAATTTAAATATTAGAAATATCAAGTGAGTGGCATGTATGAGAAGTTGGTTTGTGATGTGTAATTTTCATTATGATTTTGACCATACGTATCAGTCTGCATTGAGTTATCGTATATGATCATGAGATGTAGTCCTTATCTATTATGGTTTATAAGTTTAATTAATCATGCCATGTCCTATGTTTTGATGTGATGATATAGTTAGCTTTGTTTGTTATGCATGTGTTCGAAAAGTTTTGAATTAAATGAAATTTTATGACCCGGTTTTCGTCTATGTGTATTGTTAAGTCTGGTAATGCCTCGTACTCTGTTCCGGCCTTGGATACGGGTAAGGGGTGTTACATTTAGTGGTATCAGAGTAGGTTTAGTCGATTCTCAGACTAACATAGCAAGTGTGAGAGTTTAGTTATACATGTCACGAATATGTGATAGTGTGATGTCTCCCGACACTAATGAGGACCATTTTGTTTAAAATGAAGTATTCTTCAACCGAGCTACATTTAACCATTTAATAGTAATATTGAAGTATTTGAATATAGTGTAGCTATGATGTGTTAAACTCGGGAAGGTATGAATAAGAATTCGTGATATATGTATATGTGATAATATGTGAGATGAAAGTTTATATAGTCATATATTTATTCATATTTGTTTGGCCTACATATGTTGTTGCATGCTTGACTAAATTAATTAGTAAATGTGATGACTAAAGTTATTCAAAATTCATAGAATGCACTTGTTTGAAATGAGATAATTGGAAATTTTATGTAAGACAGATATGAATAATAAATTGTTTGAAGTGGATAGTATGATTATAATGACATATGTGGATAATGAAAAAAATGGGTCATATAGATATATGTCAGAATCGAGTTAGAGACTGTACGACCTCACCCCCTTACCGATAAGGTGTATACAACAAAAATTCATGAGAATTATGTTGACTAAGTTCCTAAGTGTGGAATCAAAGAGTTCAGTGATAAAATAATTATAGATATGACCAGAGACTGAGAATGGTTGACAAATGAAGGACAAAGTTAGAGAAATATCAGAGTTGACTGAGTTATCTTGGGATTCAAATTGATGACAGAGTGTTTCTGAAAGTATTGTCTTGAAAACAATTAGTTAGTAATGCTAGAAATTATGAGAAAGATACTAAACTTCACTCCGGTAAGATTTTCGAGGACGAAAATCTCTAAAGGGGGGGAGAGTTGTAATAGCCCAAAATTGGGTCTAGTTGGAACAGAGGTTTCGGGACCACAAAATCTGAGATAGAAATAATTATTTTATGATTATTTTGAGGTCTATGGTATGATTGCATGATAGTGTGAAAATTTCGTGAAGAAATTCTATGCATAAAGTGCTCAATTTGAAGTTAGGGACTAAATTGAATAAGTTGCAAAACTTGCATTCTAGAAGTTTGTAGTATAAAATTGCTTTGAAATATTAATTAGGAGGTCTTAAATATAAATTTGACCAATTTCTAAGTGATGGACAAAAATTGGACATGGATGGAATTTTTGAAAGTTTAGTAAGGAAGGGCATTTTGGTCATTTGGTAATTAAAAGAAATAAAAAGGGAAAAACAAAGTTTACAAGGAATAGGCTCGATTGCTAATATTTTGTATCGAGGTAAGTTCGTATGATAATAATAATGCAATGTTATGTTTGAATTATATTTCTTACTATTATTGCATATATTGTATGATTTAATATATTGGAAAAGTTGATGGAATGGTGTTTATGATGTGGAAATATGACATGAAAGAATGTTACATGAAATGCAAGAAAATGATGATACATGACAAGTGATATATGAAATATGTGATTTATGTTATGTAAATTCTTAAAAGTTGATTTGCTATTTGAGTTGTGTCTTATTATACTATGAATGGACAATTGGTACTATGGATAGTGAGATCGACACCTCGAGTAAGTTTGTATATACATAATCTATCGATTCTGTTTATGTTAATATATTTTGATATCATATGAAATGTGGCTGCCTATCAAATGGTTATTTGATGTAAATTATGAATTTAAATTGATTACGGACAATTTAATAAAATGTTGAAAAGTAAGGAATTTCTCGGTTGAACCTTTGGAATAGAAACGATACAAATGAGCTATTATGAGGTCACGTGTGTAGTACTAAGTGCAGGCTACTACGTGTATCAGATGGTTAGGTCACGTGTGTAGCACTAAGTGGAGGCTACTACGTGTACCGGATAATTGATCGCATGTGTAGTACTAAGTGCAGGCTACTATGCGTACCAGATAGCTTCGGCTATAAGTGTGGAAATGAGAAAATGTGCAGGCAATTGTGTATCTGTTATTATTCCGATGAGTTCAACGGGTAATCGATTAAATGAAAATACATGTGAAAGTGATTATGTGATGAACAAGTGCAAGTATATGTTTATTTGAATTTATGAGCAATATGCTCGATATTTGAGTGAACCTCGGTAAAATGGAATGGATTAAGTGAATTGTGTAAAAGTGAACTTTAGTAGTAAAATAAGTAAAATAGTGTTGGACAGCAGTTGTGTGATTTTAAAAATTTACCAAAAATCGTGGAAGTTGAATAAAAATGTGAATGATATATGAAAATAAAGCTTAATGAGTCTATTTTCACATAAAAGAAACAGGGGAAGCAAAATAATTTTATATTGTGTGATATTTGAATTCTTGTGAAACAGAGTCTGAATGAATTCGAGATCCCCCATTCTGAATTTAGAAATTCACCATAAATTTTAAAAAAATTATTAAGAGTCATACCTTACATTCATGGATTCCTTATTGAGTCTATTTTTAAGGGAAACAAACGGCATGGTCGTTGGAATTTTGTACAGGGAGAGATTTGGTTCGTAGTGCACAGGGGTCAAATTAGTCATACCCTAAAACAGGGGAGACTTTAACTAATAAACTGTACTAAATGGCCCAACCAATAATTCTAGAAAAACATTAGTAAGTATAAATATGAGTCTAGTTTCAGGAAAAATTTACAAAATTGAATTTCAAGTTTTTTACCTCGAGGTATTATTTTTTATACACTGGGACTCCAGAAAACAGCCTGTCCTGAACATGTGTAATTGTACAATTATAGTGTTTTATCTTGAAAAGTATGGTAGTAATTGCTTATTATTTTCATATGAACTTACTAAGCGTAAAGCTTACCCATCCTCTCCATTTCTTTAATATTGGCATGTTGGCTCGAGGTTGGAGATTGTCGGAGGCAAAATCACACTATCAAACTATCATTTTTGGGAGAATTAATTTAAATATTAAAAATATCAAGTGAGTGGCATGTATAGGAAGTTGGTTTGTGATGTGTAATTTTCATTATGATTTTGACCATACGTATCAGTCTGCATTGAGTTATCGTATATGATCATGAGATGTAGTCCTTATCTATTATGGTTTATAAGTTTAATTAATCGTGCCATGTCCTATGTTTTGATGTGATGATATAGTTAGCTTAGTTTGTTATGCATGTGTTCGAAAAGTTTTGAATTAAATGAAATTTTATGACCTAGTTTTCTTCTATGTGTATTGTTAAGTCTGGTAATGCCTCGTACTCTGTTCCAGCCTTCGATACGGGTAAGGGGTGTTACAACTATACACCACAAACTCTTTTCCAGACTCTGGTTGCACTAGAACTGGGGCTTCGGTCAACAAGGTCTAGAGTTTCTCAAAACTCTGTTGGCACTTCCCCATCTATTCAAACTCAACATCCTTTTGTAACAACCTTGTCGTTGGAGTAGCTATCACGGAGAATCCATTCAAAAATCTTCTGTAGTACCCAGCTAAACCCAAAAAGCTTCGAACCTCTGACACATTCCTCGGTGGTTTCCACTAAACAATAGCCGAGATCTTACTTAGGTCAACTCTAATCCCATCACCCAGCACAATGTGTACTAGGAATCCGACCTCTTTAAGCCAAAATTTGCTCTTACTGAATTTGGCATATAACTGCTTATCTCTCAAGGTTTGTAAAACCGTTCTCAAATGCTCGGTGTGCTCACTCTCATCACGCGAATAAATCAATATGTCATCGATAAAGATGACTATGAAATTATCAAAATACAGTTAGAAAATATGGTTCATTAAGTCCATAAAAACTACCGGGGCATTTGTTAAGCCAAAGGGCATAACGAAGAACTCATAGTGGCTATACCTTGTCTGAAAAGCAGTTTTCGGTACATCTTGCTCCTTAACCCTTAACTAGTAGTAGCCTGACCTTAAGTCTATCTTAGAAAACACGGTGGCTCCCTTCAATTGATCAAACAGATCATCGATTCTTGGAAAGGGACACTTGTTCTTCACAGTCAGCTTGTTGAGCTGTCTATAATCTATACATAACCTCATCGACCCGTCTTTTTTCTTCACAAAAAGTACCGGAGCACCCCACGGGGAAAAACTCGATCTTGCAAAACCCTTATCAGTTAGTTCTTGCAACTGTACTTTCAACTCTTTTAATTCCATCGGATCCATCCTATACGGAGCGATCGAGATAGGTGCAATACTAGGGACCAACTCGATACCAAACTCAACTTCTCTAGTTGGAGGCAATCCAGACAACTCTTCCAAAAACACATCCAGATACTCACATACCACCAACATTGTCTCAATTTTCACTTTAGACGCTTGGGTATTCAACACAAATGCAAGGTAGGACTCATACCTTTTTTCTCAAATATCTTTCCGCAGTCATGGATGATATTACTACAGGTGAGTCATCTGATTCCTCTGGTTCAATCCGAAGAACATTCCCGTCTTCACATTTCAACTCAATAGATTTCCTTCCACAGTCTACTACAACACTATGAGAAGTTAACCAATTCATTCCAAGGATTACATCAAATTCATCAAACGGCAACAACATGAGATTAGCCAGAAAACTATGACCCCTAATTGTCAAGGGACAATTTCTACATACTTGGTCAACTAACACATGCTTGCCTAACGGGTTAGACACTTTTAGTACAAATTCAGTAGGTTCAACTAACATATTCATACTGGGTACTAATTTCATGCAGACATAAGAATGGGTAAACCCCAAATCAATTAAAGCAACAACAGAAATATCATGAAGAGAAAAAGTATTCGTAATCACATCTGGTGAAAATGCCTCTTCGCGAGCGCGAAGGGCATAAGTCCTTGCAGGCGCTCGGCCCTTGGACCTCATAGATGTATCTCTAGGAGCACCTCTACTAGTAACCCCACTGCCCGGGTTCTTTTGTGGTCTACCCCTCGAAAGAGTATTACTCGCTCTCTCATCCTGCTTTTTCTCTTTCTCATCTAAATCGGGGCAGTTTCAAATGAAGTGGTCTAGAGATCCACATTTGAAGCAACCTCTTTCATCCCCTCAGAACTTGTTGAAATAACACCTATCATACTACGAACAATCCGACCTATTTGGCCGAGTACTACCAACACTTGCGATAGAAGTAGTTTGGGCTTTAGACGTCGTGTACTGCTTATTCTTCTTTCTACCTGAGAACTCCATTGAAACATTCGATCGGGTAGTGAATTCCCTCGATCTCTTAGATAAGGACTGATGCAATTTCCCCATCTGTCTTTTCCTAGAGTTTCGGGACTCGATGTCAGCTTTTCTTTTCTCTTTAGCCAATTCCTCGGCCTTACATGCTCTCTCCGCGAGCACCACAAACTCCCTCAATTCTAATATGCCAACTAGTAGACGGATATCTTTGTTCAGACCATCTTCAAACCTCTTGCACATGATAGCTTCTGTAGATACGCACTCCCGTGCATATTTGCTAAGTCTCACAAACTTACGCTCGTACTCCGTCACCGTCATACGGCCTTGCTTTAGCTTTAAAAAACCTTTTCTTTTTTGGTCTGTAAACCTCTGGCTAATGTACTTCTTCTGTAAATCTTCCTGAAAGAATTCCCAAGTTATCCTTTCTCTTAGTACAATGGACATGAGAGTATTCCACCATTGGTAGGTAGAATCTCGTAGGAGTGACACTGCGCACTTCTTGCACTCCTCGGGCATGCATGATAGCTTACCAAAAATCTGCTCTCTCCAGGTCATCATCAATATTCACCCGGGATTCCTCGGCTCTTTACTTATGAATCTTGTCTACCGAAGGTTTTTCTCTCCTAACCGTGTCTACTCCTTAAGAAGTTACAGAGGCATGCTGAAGAATCAGAGGAGGTGGGGGAGGTGGAGTATTCGGATTCGCACGAATGAACTCCGAATACCATGCATCCATCATATGGAGGTAAGCTTCTCTAGCTCCTCCGCCCTGACTCATTGTCACGGGCCCACTATCTACAGGCGCGGTTCCTTCAATGGGAGCCAACGCATTACTCTCCACATCATCTGCCGTAGCTACGTCAGAATCCATCTACTATATAAATAAAAACATAATTTATCTCGTCAGGAGTCGTCACACTATCAATATACAATTATGGCATGTATAACTAAACTCGTACTCACACTAGGTTAGTCCTAGAACTGACTAAACTATAGCTCTGATACCACTAAATGTAATACCCCTTACCCGAGTTCGACGCTGATATCGGGTACGAGGCATTACCGTTCACAAATCACAAATACATTTACTAAGTCAGATCATACGAGCCCAATAAAATTTAAAACTTTTTCGAACTTGTTTAAACTCCTCAATATGGGCTTACGAGGCCTCAAACATCTATTGGAAGCCATTCAGAACCAACTAGGGTCCTTAAAATGACGTTATAAAAATGACTCTTGAAACAGGGCACACGCCCGTGTGGAAGGGCAACACGCCCGTGTGGCCACTTTGACATGGCCGTGCTGATAACCCGTGTGGTTCACACAGCCTAAGTAAAAGGGGACACCGCCAGTGCCCCGAGCCCGTGTGAATTAAATTCTAAATTCAAGCCTATAGGATTTTCACACAGCCTGACATACACCCATGTCTATGGCCCATGTCTCTCACACAACCATGGCATGCCCGTGTTCTAGCCCGTGTCTAAAAACCTTGACATTCTGTTTTTGATGTCAGCAACCCCTTAAGGGTCACACAGTCACGGCACATGCCCATGTGCTAGGCCGTACCCTTCACACGGCTGAGAAACACGGTCGTGTCTCTGCCCATGTGTTTACTACCATGCATACTGACTTGTCAATTTAACGTGCAGGGGACACACGACCGGATAACACGCCCATAGGGCTGACTGTGTGTCACACACGGCCTAGACACATGCCCGTGTGAACAAAATAAGGTTATTTACCAAGCTTTTTTACCACCCTTACTTGTACTAACCTACATATCATCTAACATGACAAATCCACACAACAATACAAGACCTAATCAGCCACACGAGACATTATCTCATTCATGAAAATATCATCATTTGCATCTATCAATAATTAACCTTAGCCACTATCCAAAGCTTTATACAAAATGAAGGGATTCATCCCAAGCCAACACATTTGGCCATATAAACATTGACACAAAACTCAAAAGTATAAGCCCTATACATGCCATATTCAAAATAATAAAACTAACTATACCAAGTGCTTCAGTTGATAGTGTGATCGATGCCTCCGACATCTGATGATCCTCGAGCTAATTAGGCGACACTATAAGAAAATGGAAAGGAGAGGGAGAAAGCATAAAGCTTAGTAAGTTGCATGCAAATAAATATAACAACAACTTTACCATTCATCATCATACTCATAATACAAAAGTAGGCATAAGCACAACTTACTTATCACTATCCAATACAATTCACATAGCATATATTAAGCTCACATCTCATACATTTCAAATAGGTACCTATACCACTCACAATATGGTTATGCTTTTCTCGTTTAACTTAAACTGTAACTCTCACCGTTGAACCATTCTGAATGCTATCGGATATTCATTAAGCCTCAAACATATGGTATAATACCGATGCCATATCCCAGACATAGTCTTACATTGGCTCATCCATCAAGTTGATGCCCTGTTCCAAACATTGTCTTACACTGACTATCAAAATTGAGGCCGATGCCATGTCCCAGACATGGTCTTACACTATCTCTCACATATCTGTGCCGATGCCATGTCCCAGACATGGTCTTACACTAACACCTCTATACATGCGATGCCATGTCCCAGAAATGGTCTTACACTGACACATCTCGAGGCCAATGCATGTCCTAGACATGTCTTACACTGCCTTACAAATAACCCGAATGTCATGGCATGAATATCTAATTTATTTCCTAAGGTTTAAACAGGAGTTCTACTATCTCAATATACATCATACGTAATCATTTCCACAAACAAGCAATTTATTCTATATCAATTAAAACACATATAATAACAATGTAGTTGTATTATTTACATACAACTTACCTCGGTACTCAAAATGTGGTGACTAGTTGGTTTAATCTATTTACTTGGACTTTTCCCGGTCTAGGTTCGGATTTTGTAATTCTTGATCTAAAATTATAGAAATTCATTCATTTCATCAACATATTAATCAAGACACTCAAAAATTCATAATTGGGCAAAATAACCGTTTTGCCCCTAGACTTTTCATAAAATGACCATTTTACCCCTAGGTCTGAAAATTGATTTTTATCATATTTTCTCATTAATCAAGCCTAGCTGAATACTTTTTATACTTGGAGCAGCCCACAATTCTCATTATTTCACACATTTAGCAACTATTTTACGACTTATGCAAAATGGTCATTAGTTAGGGTTTCCATGAAAACTACTTCACAAAAGTTGTTTATTTCACAACCATGATTCATTTTCTTCCATAAAATTTCAGAAAAAAACATGAACACTCTCATGGTAAAACCCTATACTTTCAACCATTTTGCAGAATAGTCCCATTATTAGAAAGCTCATGCTACAATGATTCTAAAAATGTAAAAATTTTCAAGAAAAGCCATTAAAGTCACTTACTTGCAAGAGTAAAGAGGTTAAAATTTTTGAAGCTCAAAAACCCCTACAATGGCTAAGTTTTCGGTGGAGAAGGAGATAGGGAAAAAGATGATATCTTTTCTCTTTATTTTATTTCATTTTTGTCAAATAAATTACCAAATTTCCACCTAATTTTGACTTTCTCTAAAATTAATTCACCAAAATTTTCATACTCTCATATAATCATGCCGCAACACATAAAATAATATTAAAAATAATTTCTCTGACCTCGAATTAGTGGTCCCGGAACCGCAGTTTTGACTGGGCCCAAAATCGGGTCGTTACATCTAAGCAACTAACCTACAGTCAACAGCAATAACACAAGTAACAAAAATTAAAACTAACAATAATAATCAATAAAAATCCAAAGATAATAAAATAAAAGGAAGTCTAAACCATAAGGAATCCATGTTGGCATCATGGGATGAGTCGATAAAGTGTTACTCCAATGCAAGGAGTAGCGAACCTAAAAAAAAAGACAAAAGAAAGCTAAAAGGAAAAAAAAAAGTGTAAAGAGATGGAAGGGGAGTTAAATGAAAATATGAGAGGAAAGATGAAGAGAGAGGAAGAATTAGGGCAACTAGGGCTTAGAATGAATGATTTGGGGATTTTGGGGTGTTTTAAGGGTTAAACCCTGAAAAACACACGAATCATGATACCCAAACTTGTTTCTGGCGTAACCCGATTTGGATATCATGATATCTTGAAAAATTTTTGACCCACATGTTGACTCTTTTGGTGATATCACAATATATAGGGCTGGATATCGTGATACTACTGTGTTGCCCACAAATTTTTATTTTTTGAAAACTTAAAGGAAATCATGATATCAATGTTGGGTATTGCCATATCCACAAGGTTTTTGGCCCCTCTGTTCAAACTGTCAAAGGTATCCCGATATCCCCTATCGGATATCGCGATATCATTGAATGAAGCCTAAAAAGTTTTCAAAAAATTTATCTTTTACCCCCAAACATGCAAAATTAACTCTACAAGTTTAAATTTGAAAGGTGTGCGAATGTAAACCTAATCTAAACGAGAAAAAAATTAAGTCCATGCTCAAGAATTTATATATGCCAATTCAGAAAGTTAAAAATTCATCTTAGGGCAATAAGTTACTCTCATGTGATGGTGTTCACACAAGCTTTCGAGCACTAGCATGCGTCTCATTCTCTTAAACCCTACAAGTTGCATCGACCACATCGTTACAACACCTCTTTTCTTCACTTGAATGGCTCACATCCTTGCTTGGGAACCTGCAAGCTAACACCACTTGAAACATCTTCCCTCATTAAAAGCATAATCATACAACACACTAATGGATTGACATTGGCCTGTATAAAAGGAAGCCTCCCTAAGCTTAGGGTCGAGGTCAGCACACCTAAAGATTTTTACCTCCCTACCTACTTCCACTGTCAATTCTCCCTTGCCCACATCTATCGTGGCCTTAGAAGTGGTTAGGAATGTTATCCCTAAGAGAATCAGGATTTCTAGATCATCCTCAAAATCTAAGAGAATAAAGTTTATGGGAAATATAAATCGTCGAACCCTTACCAAAACATCCTCTAAGGCTCCTTTTGGGTGAACTAAGGACTGGTTGATAAGTTGAAGGGTCACCGTAGTCTCCTTATGGTCACCTAAGCCTAACTTATGATAAATAGATAAATGCATAAGGTTAATGATTGCTCCTAAGTCGTAAAAGGGCTCTTCCAAAGTTAACTCCACCTATTTCTATGGGAATCGTGAAACTACTAAGATCATTAAGTGTAGGGGACACCTTATGATAAACCGTAATATATACATATTTTTACCTCATGCTTGGCATATTTATGAATTATTTTTCCTTGGTTTTAGTGAAATTGATGCTCCTAATCCTTTAATTTCATGTTTTATACTCAGGAGAGCTTAGGATAGCAAAAAGAGAGAGAAACGGGCTAAAAATGGACAAATTGGGCCTAAATTAGTATTTCACATGATAAACCGTAATTTATGCATATTTCTGTCCCATGCTTAGACATTTTATAGATGATTTTTCCTTAAAATTAGTGAATTTGATGCTCCTAATGCCTTAATTTCATGTTTTATACTTAGGTGAGCATAAGAGAGTGAAAGGAACGAGAAACGGGCAAAAAACGGAAAAAATGGGCCAACGTACGAAATCAACACAGCCTGGACTTCCTCACACGGGCAAACTACACGGCCATGTCAATTTGGCAGAATCGAAGCACAACGCACATGGGCATGTCCCTGCCAAGCCCAAGTTTAGTCCAATTCAGAAAAAGCCAATTTTGAGGGCTCTTAGGCAATCCAAAACCTATAAATACACCCTAGAGGAGGAGGAAAGAGGACACACAGAGAGGAAAGCAGGGAACTGCTCAAGGAAAGCCAATTGATCCATCTCAGAAGCCAGATTCATTATTAAGACTAAAGATCTCCCCTCAATTTCCCTTCAGGAGTTTTGGGTTTTTCTTTATATTTTGTATTCATTATTTTTCTGAGATGTTTACCATTTTAGTTATGAACTAAAACCCCTAAATACCTAAGGGGAATGAAACTTAAGATAGATCTTGTTATTATTATCTGAATTGTATGATAAATATTTGTCTTGTTCTTAATTATGTCTCATTAATTCTTGTTTTGATTCAAGTTAAGCTCTTATTCAGAGGAGGAATAGACCCTGTCTAAGAGTACATTTGTCATAATTAAGCAGAGTTGGTTGCTCGCCTAGAGATAGGGTGACAAGATTTTGCTGGATTAGGGTGACACCTAATAAGGGGATCCATAGATCGAGTTAATGCAACCCTAGGGAGTTAATTAGAAAGAGATTTCAATTATTCAACCTAAGGTTAGACGTTGTTAGTCTCGAGAGAGATAATAATATAACTTAGGGATTTCTACGGATCAAGTCAAGTGAATAAATCATCCGATTCAGAGTCAAATAACAAGTGAAGTCTAGGTAGATTTTTCCTTAGGTATTGTCTCAATCAATCGAGTTTTCCACAAGTAATTCCCCAATTCTATTTTTTGTGAATTCTTAGTTTAGTTAATTATCTAGTTAAAACAAATCCCATTATTCTTAGAATAGATAATAAAAAGACAGTCATTACAAGTACTTTTAGTTCCTTTGGGTTCGACAATCCAGTCTTGCTAAAGCTATACTACTGTACGATAGGTACACTTTCCTTCATCGTGATAATAGCTAGTTTCAAGAATGATTCATTATAAAAATTTAAAACCTATCACGAATATCATGTATCATCATACGGCCTAGGCACTTCCACACGGGTGATCCATATGTCTGTGTGTGACACACGGGTAAACCACACATCTGTGTGTCATGGCCGTGTCAACATTAATCCAAGTCAGAATTGCACACGGCCTGAGCACCTTCACACGGGCATGGCACACTACCGTGTCCCTGTCGAGCCCAAGTCTAGTCCTACTCGAAAAAGGCTACTTTTGGGCTATTTTGGGCATTAAAAATTCTATATAAACACCGTAGAAGAGGATTAGAGGGGACACGAAGAGAGGAAGACTGAAAATACTCAAGGACAGCCATCAAATTCACCTCAGAAGCAGGATCTACATCAAGACTGAATATTTCCATCCAATTTCCTAGAAGTTCTTTGGGTTTCTTTATGTTTTGTTGTTTTCCAAACTTCGAGATGTTTTCTATTATTATTATGAACTAAACTCCCTAAATACCGAGGGGAGATGAAACCTAAGACGGATCTTATTACTGTTTGGATTATATGATAAATACTTGTTTTTATTCTTAATTTTGAATTCTGATTCTTGCTTTAATATTCTAGGCTATTAGTTCAAGTTTTTGATGTGCTTATTCAGTGGAGCAAAAGTTCCTGTTTAAGAGTAGATCATTCATAATTAAGCAGAGTTACATGCAATCCTAGAGATAGGATGACATAAATTTGCCAGATTATAGTCAAATCTAATAAGGGAATCCATAGATCGAGTTAATGTGACAATAGGGGTTTTAATTAGAAAGAGATTTCAATTAATCAACCTAGAGTCAGTTGTTCTTAATCTCGAAAGAGATATTAACATAAATCAGGGATTTCTACGGATTAAGTCAAGTGAATAAATCGTCTAATTTAGAAGTAATAAGTGAAGTCTAGGTGGATTTTTCCTTAGGTATTGACTTCTCCATCAGTTTTCCAAAAGTGTTTCCCAATTTTAATCTCTGTTGCAAGCTTAGTTAATTAGATAAATAGTTTTAGGTTAAAACATTCCTTTAATTATTAAGCTAGATA
This sequence comes from Gossypium arboreum, assembly GCF_025698485.1. Classification (NCBI taxonomy): domain Eukaryota; kingdom Viridiplantae; phylum Streptophyta; class Magnoliopsida; order Malvales; family Malvaceae; genus Gossypium; species Gossypium arboreum. The sequence continues at coordinate 15,104,733 of NC_069081.1, forward strand.
ATAAAAAGATAGTAATTGCTAGTACTTTTAGTCCTTGTGGATACGATATTTCCGGTCTCACCATAACTATACTACTGTTTGATAGGTGTGCTTGCCTTAGTCGAATTTTGTTAGTTAGTTTCATGACCATCAAGTTTTTTGCGTTGTTGTCGGGGACTAAGATATTAGGAACACTTAATTTTTATTACTTTAGCCATTTTTATTTTATTGCAATTGAATTTTGTTTTTATTTACTAAATTTTCTTTTCTTTACTACTAGCAGGTTTTTGACAGTTTATTACTAGAAGAAACCTGTCAGGACCTTTGCTTAGGATAGTGAAATTGAGAGCATAGCTTGCAGAAATGAAGAAAAATAAGGCAAAGCTTACAATACATAGAGGAAGGGCACGAGGACGACACCAATAATACCAAGGAATGGCTGAAAATAGAAATAATCTGCTACCTCTTGTGGTTGCTGCAAATCCAGTAGATCAGAATCATGCTCCTCGTACTATGTATGATTATGCTAAACCTACTTTAACTGGAACTGAATCGAGTCTAGTTAGACCTGCTGTTGCTACAAATAATTTTGAGCTAAAACCTAACACGATTCAAATGATACAATAGTTTGTTCAGTTTGATCGTTTACAAGACGAGGACCCAAACACTCATTTAGCAAATTTTCTGGAATTCCGTGACACCTTTAGATCAATGGCATTTCTGACGATGCCATTCACCTTCAGTTGTTTCCATTCTCATTGAGGAATAAGGCTAAACAGTGGTTGAACTTTTTACCGCGAGGGTCAACCACCACTTGGGAAAAAATAACCAAAAATTTTTTGCTTAAATATTTTCCGCCAGCTAAAACGGCTAAATTAAGGAATGATATCTCTTCTTTTTATGCAGATGGATCTAGAAACTGTTTATGATGAATGGGAGAGATACAAGGACTTATTAAGAAGGTGTCCTCACCATGGGTTACCTCTATGGCTCCAGGTTTAGACTTTTTACAACAGTGTGAACCCCTCAATGAGACAACTTATCGATCCAGCCACCGGTGGAACTTTAAATAACAAAACACCTGAAGAGGCTTATGAATTTATTGAAGAGATGTCACTGAATAACTATCAGTGGCAAGTCATGCGAACAAAGCCGACAAAAGCAGCTGGTGTTTTCAACCTCAACACGGTCACAATGCTATCCAACCAGGTAGAACTTTTAAATAAAAAGATTGATGGTCTGCATGATTCTACTCAGGTACATCCAGTAATGAGGTGTGATTCAAATGGAGGAGGAATGCACAATACAGATTATCCATCCGTCAACCCTAGCACCGAGGAAGAACAAGTCCACTATATGGGTAATAATTCTAAACCTCGAAATAACCCGTATAGTAACACTTATAATGCAGGTTGGAGGAACCAGCCCAATTTCTCATGAGGTGGTCAAGGAAATCAAAGACCACAACATCCTCTAGATTTTCAACAACCACCTTACTAATAAGAGAAGAAATCGAACCTTGAAGATATGCTTATAAAATTCATCTCGGCGTCAGAAACTCGTTTTCAAAATACCTAAACAGCACTTAAGAATCAACAAGCGTAAATTCAGGAACTCGAAACTCAAATAAGACAGCTTGCTAAGTTGCTTTCTGAACGACCACAAGGTAGCATGCCCAGCAACACAGAAACTAACCCAAGGGAGCAACTCCATGCCATCACTGTGCGCGACGAAGGAGGGTTATCAAATCTCCAATTCATTTAGATTTATTTATCACTAATTTATATCTTTATTCAATCATGGTACACAAGAAACGGTAAGTAAAGAGTATAAACCTCGTGTGCCATATCCTAAAGTGACAAGGAAAGACTACACGGACGAACAATTCAGTAAATTCCTTAAATTATTAAAAAAAATTACACATTAACTTACCGTTTATAGAAGCTCTTTCACAGATGGCAAACGCAGTGAAATTTTTAAAGGAGTTCTTGGCCAATAAGCGAAAGTTAGATGAAGCGTCACATGTGGAATTAAACGCAGTTTGCTCAGCCATTCTAAAGAATAAGCTACCCAACAAGTTGAAAGATCCAAGGAGCTTTATGATTCCTTGCTTAATTGGTAGTCTAAATATTAATAATGCGTTGGCTGACCTAGGGGCGAGCATTAATGTTATGCCTTATAAAATGTTTAAACAACTAGGTCTTGGGAAACCTAAACAAACTAGGATGAGCATTCATCTGGTAGAAAAAATAATTAGATTTCCTAGGGGTATCGTTGAAGATGTGCTAGTCAAAATTGATAAATTTATATTCCCAATTGATTTTGTTGGTCTAGCCATGGAAGAGGATAGTGACGTGCCTTTGATTTTAGGACGACCCTTTTTAGCAACTACTAGGACTATTATTGATGTTAGTACAAGAGAACTAATACTTCGTGTAGGAGATGACACGATTACTCTTCCAGCTCGTGATTCGACTAAAATAGCTAGTAAGCAAGATGGTTATACAAGTTCTGTTGATATGAATAACATTATGGCTCAAACTTCTTTTCAAGAAACCCCTAGGACGAATATGATGGAGCCACATTCAAATCCATGCAACAAAAATAGAACGAATCATGAAGAAGGAGGCTTCAGCGATGAACTAGACGAATGGCGAACACATGTCAAGGAGAAACCAAAAGCACACGATGAATCACAGCGGCACCACGATAGGCGTAGGGATGAAACAATGCAATTTAAAGTTGGGGATAAAGTATTGTTAGATGAAAAGGACCCCTGAATTGCTACTTTAAAGCTTAATACAAACGAAGCGGCTCCTTTCACGGTACTGAATGTTTTCCCATATGGTACAGTCGAGGTAAATCATTCTCAATTCGGCATTTTTAAGGTAAATATTACTCGACCTAGACTTTATGTGGATGATAAAACTGATAGTGAGAAAAAGGAGTCTCAACTCTGTGATCCGCCATGACCATGCGAATGAGAGGTAAGTCGAGCTTAGACTCTAAATAAGCGCTTCTCGAGAGGCAACCCGAGCACTAACACCACTATCTAGTTTATTTTAGCTATTTTTTGTGCTTTTATGCAGGAACAGTGACCCACACGGCCTGAAAACACGGACGTCTCTTTGGTCGTGTAGAAACAGGGCTGAAATTTCCCAAAAATTGACATACAAATGGCCTGTGATACATCCATATGAACGTGCGACACAGTCGTGTGGACCACACGCCAGGACACACGGGCGTGCCCTAGGTGTGTCCTGGCCCTGTGAAACCTAGAGCTTAATTTTTCAAATATTCAAACAAGTCAGAGAGTTACACGGGCAAGGCACACGGCCGTGTGTTCGGACACACGGGAGTGTGGGATACCACACGGGCGTGGGAGAAATGAACAACGAAGAACACAGGTATGTGAACCACATGGCCTGGACACACGGGCGTGTCCATAGGCCGTGTGGCAAATAGTCATAAAAATTTCACGACTAACACAGGCAATAGTCGAGCCACACAGGCGTGTGACACGGCCGTGTGCCCAACACAGGCCTCACACAGCCGTGTCCCCTTTAAAACCCCCAACCGTAACTTTATTTTTGTCTTCTTCTTCTTCAATCTTTCCCTCCAAACCCTAGCGCCGCAGCCCCTTTCCCCTACTCCGGCCACCACCTAGCTCTTCTTCTTGCTCTCCCTCTCTTCTTTTTTCCCTTCTCTTTCTTTCCTTCTCTTTTCTTTCTTTCTTTCTTCTTTCCTTCACTTTTTCCCCTCTCCTCTTTCTTTCCCATTTTCCTCTTAACCGAATAGCCACTCCCCACCCTAGCCCTCTTTTGTTTGCATGCCTAGCCCCCACGCCTGTGCCTTCCCCGTTCACCCATCGTCGGCTTGAACCCCCCACCAGCGTCGTCTGCACCTTCGATCCCACTGACGGTTTCCTCTTTTACCCCAATTATTATTGTTATTATTATTATTATTAGTATTATTAGAATTATTTTTATGTTATGCATTTTATTCCTTTATCTTTATCCTTGTCTTTATTTTAGTTTTGTTTTATTATGCCTTTAAGTTATTTTAGTTTTGTCTTTATTTAGTTTGCTACAAATTAGTTAAGGTTAATTCTATTATGTTTAGATTACTACTACTACTCTCTTAGAAGCTCCATATTTAGTCTATCATGTTGGACATATCTGCCTCCTGCCAATTCATATAAGTTTAATTTCGTTATTTTGTTAACTTCATCCCTCATTACCATTCCTCTAAATATACTTATGGTTTAATTAGCAGCCACTCATATGTTCCATCCATAGTTTGTCTACATCGTTATTAATTCTTTACTTGCTATTTTCTAGTTGTTCCCTGATAGGGATTCTTTTACTCTTGCAGGTCTATTATGACAAGCATACGAGGCAAGAAGACTGCCGTTCTCACTTTAAAAAAGTGAAAGGGTCCTGGCCCAACCTCCTCGAGCGCCTTGATCGAAGCTCGTCATCCTCTGCTTGGATTCTCCTTCAGCCCACAGGATGACTTGTTTCAGCTTTTGCACGTGCGACCACTAGGAATGGGCCGCTGAATTGATTGGGTCACTTTGCAGCAAGTTCACCTTGCTCACCTTGTTCGATTCCATCTCGATACTGCCCCGTGGGATCAGTTCTTTTCAATTATCAAGCCTACATATTTAGAGCTGACCTTAGAGTTTTGCACTACGTTCCATCTATAGAATGTGATAAATACACATGACGAGGCTGGTACTATTGTTTTTAGACTTGGTGGACTCGTAAGGCACATGAGTGTACTAAAATTTGGAGCTGCTTTGGGCCTTTGCACGGAGGAGTTCATGGCTTCTGAGAATTTTTTACAACTTCACCGGCACATACACTACTCGCCCTCTTGCTGTTGGACTGACCTTACGGCAAGTTCTGTTCCCTATGACGTAAGTCGCTCAAAGGTGACTTCTCTTCCTCCAGCATTACACTACATCCATGTCATCTTGGCTCACACCTTGACTAGGAGGAGAGAGAGCCCTGATGTTGTTAGCACCACCGACACTTACTTCTTATGGAGCATGGCGATTGGCCATGTATTTGATTTGGCATACTTTACTGCCCTTACTTTTCACCACCAGATGGATCACCATAGGAGGGGCCCTATTTGCCTTGGCCCTTCTGTGACTCGCCTTGCTTGACACTTCGGCCTCTTTGACACTCCAGAGATGTCATCGACACTCACACTAGTAGGACAGATGTCTTCTCAATGAATATATAGCATGATCCACATGAGGATGATAGAGCGACGCTATGGATTCGACCCCCCTCAATACAGATTCTTTTAGTCTGATGACCATGATGAGCTAGAGGACATTACTGATGATGTCCCTCCCCCTCACGAGGACCCACCCCACCAATACCACCGAGTCACAGACGTCCTGCTGCCACTTTGACAGATTTTTCCGAGAGATTCACTCACTTTGAGCAGCAGTGCTTTGAGCGGTTCGACAGCATCGATGCCACTCTTTGATAGATTTGCCACCACCTTCACATCTCTCCTTCGGCACCATCGACCCACTAGGCATCTGATGATAAGGACCTTTGAGGCCCTTTATTTTACTATTCTTTTTATGTCTATTTTTAATTCTATTTTATCTCTTATTTATTTTTGAAAACTTCTGTTTTATATTTTGAACCATGTTTATCTTTATAATTATTATCAAGTGATCCCTTTATTCTCTTCCACAGTGGTATTTATTTTCTTATTGGTAACTCAGAATCATGTCTTTTATTCGGCTTTCTCCACACTTCTTTCTTGAGTTCTTTCAAGGATTTCATCCAAATCCAGAGTAGTTTCACTTCTCTCCTTCTCTTCTGATATTATGCTTATATTTCTATTCTCTATCTTTGTACATTAAGGAAAATGTACATCTTAAGTGTGGGGAGATTTTTTATGTGATTATCAAAAAATCCCTGAATTTTTATCTTGTTCTGAAATAATTTTCTCATATCATTATTAGAGTAAATTTTGATTGATTTATGATTTTTTGATATGTTTTGAATTAAATCATTGGTAACTGTGCATTGGTTGTTTAAACTTTAAGACATTAGAGTATCAAGCATGATAAGTTGACTTTTGAGAAGTAAAATTGCTAAGTTGTTTCCCTGAATTGAAGTATTATCTTGAAGTTTTGAATTTACAGGATCGACATCAATTACCCATAACTTTCGTGAGACTTTGAGCTTTTTAAAGCATATATCTTTCGTGCTCACTCATTTTATTGGTTATGAGTGTGTCAACATTGATTTGTTATTCTAGAACTTGCATTGGTTATACATGTCGAGACCACACCTTTGATTTGTTATACTAAAATGATAAAGGCATTTAGGTTTTACCCCATTTACTCCACAAAAAGCCTACCCACATAATTGACCCCTAGTGAACCCCGTTGGGCCTTAACTATTATTTCTTGATTTTTTCATTAATATTAACCCACAACCTAACCCTTTTTTGATTCGTTAAGGATTTTTTTTTTATTATTAACTCCCTTTTTATCGAGATTTAATTTGATTAATTACCTAATTATGTTCGTTCATTCCAGTTGCTAAATTATTTTTCGTTATGTACTTTCCATTATTGTTCTTATTCTTAAAAAAATCGTATATTCATTCAAATTACAACTTGTTCTAAAGAGCTTGGATAAGTTATCATATTGAGAGAAAAGCTCCCTTCATTAGTTTTCGTTAGTGTTAATTCTGACACTTGTTTGTAATTTAGTTATTAGCTTTTTTTTTTTCTAAGTTTGGTAATCTATTAAATTAATCTCGATCCTAACCCTCTTTTGTAGCCTTTATCCACACCTTTAACTCAAGTCCCATTACAACCCTGTTAAAGACCTTTTGATTTGTGTATCATTTCATTATAGTGGTGGAGACTTGATTTTCATGCAAGCCTATGGTAATAACTTTTCATGTTTGACTATTGAGTGCTTAATTATTGAACCTTAAACACTTTGAGTGATTTGAGTGAATCATTAGTGAGGATGTCAACCTTGTCAATTTGGAATTAAAGGTGATTACTTGATAAAAGGGGATACCTATGATTTTATGATTGAATGCTTAATTTGGATTGTTTAAAACTTTAATGATCTTTTCGTTAAGCTCTTAACGTATGATTACTTGTGGATTATTTCAAACATTATTGATTAGAATTATAAGTTGAGAAGAATTTATTTTAATTGTGAGTGAAGGATTTTTTTTGAGGACAAGAAAATGCTTAAGTGTGAGGATATTTGATAAACCGTAATATATACATATTTTCACCCCATGCTTGGCATATTTATGAATGATTTTTCCTTGGTTTTAGTGAAATTGATGCTCCTAATCCTATAATTTCATGTTTTATACTCAGGAGAGCTTAGGATAGCAAAAAGAGCAAGAAACGGGCCAGAAACAGACAAACTAAATCAGTATTTCACACGGACTAGCACTTCTACACTCCTGTGTACGCCTGTATGTGACACACGGGTAAACCACATGCATGTGTGTCATGGCCGTGTCAACATTAATCCAAGTCAGAATTACACACGGCCTGAGCACCTTCACACGAGTTTGGCACACTATCGTGTCCCTATCGAGCCCAAGTCTAGTTCTACTCGAAAAAAAGCTACTTTTGGGCTATTTTGGGCATTAAAAATTCTATATAAACACCCTAGAAGAGGATTAGAGGGGACACGAAGAGAGAAAGACTGAAAATACTCAAAGACAGCCATCAGAATCACCTCAGAGGCAGGATCTACATCAAGACTGAAGATTTCCATCCAATTTCCTAGAAGTTCTTTGGGTTTCTTTAAGTTTTGTTGTTTTCCAAACTTGGTGATGTTTTCCATTATTATTATACTAAACTACCTAAATACCTAGGGGAGATGAAACCTAAGACGGATCTTATTACTATTTGGATTATATGATAAATACTTGTTTTTATTCTTAATTGTGAATTATGATTCTTGCTTTAATATTCCAGGATATTAATTTAGGTTTTTGATGTGTTTATTTAGTAGAGAAAAAGTCCTTGTTTAAGAGTAGATCATTCATAATTAAGCGGAGTTGCATGCAATCCTAGAGATAGGATGACATAAATCTGTCAGATTAGAGTCAAATCTAATAGGGGAATCCATAGATCGAGTTAATGTGACAATAGGGGTTTTAATTAGAAAGAGATTTCAATTAATCAACTTAGAGTCAGTTATTCTTAATCCCGAAAGAGATATTATCATAAATCAGGGATTTCTACGGATTAAGTCAAGTGAATAAATCATCTAATTTAGAAGTAATAAGTGAAATCTAGATGGATTCTTCCTTAGGTATTGTCTTCTCCATCAGTTTTCCAAAAGTGTTTCCCAATTTTAATCTCTGTCGCAAGCTTAGTTAATTAGATAAATAGTTTTAGGTTAAAACATTCCTTTAATTATTAGGCTAGATAATAAAAAGATAGTAATTGCTAGTACTTTTAGTCCTTGTGGATACGATATTTCTGGTCTCACCATAACTATACTACTGTTTGATAGGTGCGCTTGCCTTAGTTGAATTTTGTTAGTTAGTTTCATGACCATCACCTTACAGGTCACCATTGCACTACATTCAGCATTGAGAGCTATTTGCTCTCCTCTCCCCATATTTTCCCTTTTATTTATTACATCTCTAAGAATTTTTGCATAGTTGGGCATTTTTTCTAGGACCTCAAACAAAGAGAGGTTTATGTTCAAAGCTTTAAACATTTTGAGTAAGACTAAAAAATCCTCACTTTCTTTCTTTTTTCGCTCTTCTAAATGAGATAAAAAGGGAACCGATTCTTAATTAGGGGATTTAATCGACTTATCTTGACTTTTTTTTGGCTTAAGTTTTACTTCCTCTTGTACCCCTTCTCCAACACTAGGGGTGCGGGTACCATCTTCCTTCTTACCTTCTTCTTTAACACTCATTAACTTAATCAAATCTTTAACCACCACTCTTGATCTAAGTGTTATGGGCTTTGCATGATCTTTTTGTTCTCATTTTAGATTCAGCTCGGTATTGCTTGGTATGCTAGAGGAGGTGTGGGTTTGCATCCATTGAAACATTTGGTCTAATCAACCATGTATTTGACACATATCAGCTTGCAAATTATTCACATTATCCTCTACCTTACTCACTCAAATGGTAGAGGAGGGTTGCCATGAAAGGTTGACTTCCTCTTGGCCTCTTGCGGTGACCTATAAGGTAGTTGAGGTTGTTATTGAGGATTACATCAAGGGGCATTAAAGTTTTGGACTCTTTGATTGGAGGGACCACCTTAGTTCCCTCTCCACCTAAAGTTGGGATGGTCACATCATCCTGGGTTGTGTCTACCCAATATGTGCCTTCACATTCATTACCTACATGAGAAGTGGTTAAAAAAGGCGAATTTGGAGCTTGCATTCTTTCCAAACTCATCTCAAGTGATTAAAAAGGGTAGATTTGTTGGTACTTATCCTTACTACAGGCCGCATTTACGGTTGATTGCTTGGCTCGATATATGAACTTTTTAGCAGACCACATATACAAATTCATTGCCATATCTTCGATAAGTTAGCAAGTTTCCGCGTATGTCTTTGACCTAAACGCACTAACAGATGCTCCATCAAGACTTGAACACAAGTTCCCATCTAACCAATCTTGTAGGCCGTGGTACGGGCACTTATGGAGCATGAATTTGAAGCACTCCCATGCCTCATAGAGTAACTTGCTTTCTAGTTTCTAAAAATTCGTTATGTCCATAAGAAGCTTCATTATTTTACTCAGAGGGAAGTACTTAGCAAGAAACTTGCTAGCCAACTCGTCACACATATTGGTTGAATCAATCGACTGTGAATCTGGCCACATAAAAATATCATCAGTAAGAGAAAAAGGAAATAACCGAAGATGTATAGCGTTATCAGATACCCCTATTGTATTTGAATGTATTGTAAATGGTTAAGAATCTCTTGAGATACTAGTTAGGATCCTCGTTCATCGATCCCATAAATTGGTGATTAGCTTGAATCATTGCAAGCTTGATCTTGAAGTGATTCGCATTAATCACAGGGTGATTAATGCTTCCTCGGACAACCTCCAAGTTGGGCATAGCATAGTCATGTAAGGTTCTTTTTTCTATCAGTGGTGGTTGTGGACAACAAGATTACCTCTCGATCTCACTTGCCTAAATATTCCCTTAAGGGTGTCAATACTAGGTTTTTAGGTTTATTCAATTTAGTCCAATTTTTTTGTAACTTAGTCCCTCATCAAAAAATCAACTTACCCAAATCTCTATCAACCAATCCCCTGAAGGTTTAGTTATCCATACTAAAAACTAAACTAATAAACATGCAAGCAAAAGAAATGACAACCATTAACATAAAGCTTGAGAAAAAGATGACAATTTGGATTTTTAATCTACAAAACTTAAAAGAAAACTATAGATGAACATTAAACAGTAAAATGTAGTACAAGAAACATAAAAGTTGAAGTCTTTAACAAATTAAACAAAAAAAAACTTAAATATATTAAACTAAAGGCTGAAATGTCATTACAAGCAAAGAAAAAAGACTAAAAGTGCAAATAAACCATAGCTATAGTAATAACTAACTTAACTAATATAAAGAATAACAAGAACAAGAAGAAAAGTTGTAGAAAAATGACTCTACAGTTAAGGAAGATGAAAATTAAGAAACCCTAAAAAGTGGAAAAGAAAACCTAAAAGAACTAAAGAGAAAAACTAAGCTAAACTAAAGCTAATATGTGTATATCTCTCCTTAGTTTTAACAGTAATTTCTGACCCCTATCTTGTCACATCCCAAAAACCAGGTTAGTAAAAATTGGGTTAATGAACCGAGAGTGGTCACGCTCAAATATTTTTTAGTGATTGAGTAGTGGTGGAGTTTTCCTTAATGATCAGTGTTTGAATCCCTTCCCTCTCATTATTTTCTGTGGTGAAATTTTGCTTCTAACCTTAGTAAAGGTCACATGCCATGTTTTAATTATTTTCTATTAAGTTAAGAACAAGGATTAAATATGGCCTAGTGGTTAAGAGCTTTAAAAGTTTCCTAAAAGTCCTAGGTTCAAGTCTCCTCAGTACCACCTTTTTAATTAATTTTGTGAATTTTCCATATGCTTATTTACCATTTCTGTCCAACCTTTCTTACCATACTTAGGGGAGATTCTTTCCTTTCTTTTTAGTCAACATACCATACTTATGATAACATGATCCCCTTTTTACTCCATTTTCCCCCTAACTTGCCATTCTCTTCACTATTACCATGAGCGTGATACATTGAACCTAGACTAGTTGTGAACCTCCATTATCATCCATCTTTTGATCCCCCTCATTCTAATTACCGCACCTCCCTTAGTTCTTCCACTTTTTTTTCTCTCTTTTGTTTAGTTATCAACCACCATTTCTCTCTAATTTCTCCTCTCTTCCACCACTTCTTGGCTTAAAAAACTTCTACCATTCACTAAGCTACCACCTTTCCACCACTCATCTTCTTTTTTTTTTCTTTATTGTTGCCCATAGCGCCACTCTCCACCACCGTGAAAACCACTGTACACCACTTCTCTTCCTTTCTTTTTCTCTTCTTTTTCTTTCTCCTTCTTTTAGCAAGAGACTGAATCCTTCTCTTTTCTTTCTCCTTTGTCGTAGCTCCATCGTCGAACTTCCATCATTATCGTCCTTACCGCCACCATCGTCCCTATTGCACCACCGCCGGTGGTTGATTTTTACTTCCTCTTTCCATCATTTTTTCCATCCCTTATTAGTGATCCAAAAATTCTACACTGTTTATTTTATTTAGTTCTTAATCCTAAATATATTTATCTTGGACTTACTTTCAAAACGATTATTCTACCTAGATTTTTCAACTTCTTCGATTTGAAACCAAGATGACCTATCAATCCTATCGTTCCAACTAAGATAGTGTAAGTGCAAGGGATGTTTATAAACCCCTTTCTTCTCACTATTTTCTCTCTTGACCGGATGTTCATAGGGACAAGGTGAATTATTCTCTCATGTATTAACATTTAGTTATAACGTATTTTTGAAGGATTGATCGATATCAACCCAGAAAATCATTAAACTTGGGAAAGAAATCACGATTCTCAACATTCAGTAGGGTAAGTGTCATTAGGGAGATCCATTTAATTAACTTGTCTCTTACAATGTTCATAACAACATTAACGAGAGATCAAAATTCGTGTGATTATGTAATCCATTTGTTAGATTCATGTGTAGGCATCCTTAGAGAGTTGAGACACATCGGATCTACAATCAGGTGTGGGTTTTAACATTAAAAAAATAAATCTATGTTTTATATTGATTAAAAATCATTATTATTTAAATTGTGTTTGATGAAGATACTTTAAGTATCCATTAAGAGGGATAAAACCCATCAACATTGACTATGTCAAGTAAATGATTCCAAACTGTATATGTTGTGAAAAGCACGTTGTGTGATCTTGATGATTATTATTGATATGAAATGTATGAAAAACTCATTATCATGTTATGTGATCTTATGACATGTGATTTTCGCATGATTTATAAAATGAGAAATATTGATATAAAGTGTATATATGTGATTTGCATGTTAAGCAAACCTACGTTATTTTAAGTGAAAAGTGATATAATGAGCATGTCTCACATGCCAAAGTGAAAACTAATTTTGTGGTCATATCACATGCATGGGGTGAGATATGTGAAAGGTGGAAGAACGTGACAGTTTATCTACAAAAGTGGTAGCTTGTCCTCAATTATATTATGTGGCAGTTTATCTACATTACTATGACACTATTTACAACTTGGTGTGTTATCGGTTGGACAAGTTCTGGGGAACTCGATTGTGGTATGTAGCGAAGATGGGTAGGACCATTTTCATAAAACTTGCATCATTTTACGAAATGTTCATTGACATGATCATGCATAGTATAAATGTGAAATATTGAGTTATATGAAACTAATATGGTTATTATGATTGTATAATGTAAACGTTTATATGTATGTGATTGTGTTTATGTTAATCTCACACTGGGCTTAAAAAGCTCACCCCATTAGTGTTATAATCTTTCAGGTAAGACTCAGACATAGGACTTGGATTCAGCATTCGGTGAAGTCTCTCGGATTTTTTTACCTTATGAACATTTTTATGAATTTTAAAAACTATTTGGATTTTGGTTTGTGGACTTTGTACTTTGGTGACATTTCTTTTTATTTTTGGGTTTGGTATTTTTATAAACTTTAGAACTGTCATACATGCATGCAAATTTTATGAGATTTCAAGTATTTTAAATTACGGAATTTATTTAAACTATTTACGATTTTACTTGGTTTTCAATAAAATTATAACTCGTAATTTTCTAAGTAGTTTTATAAAGTCCATTGGTAAAATGATTTACCCAAAAACATTTTTATAAATAATTAAAGTGCAAATTCTTTATTTTCAAATAACTTAAAATGACATTACAATATAATGTCGCCTTTCCTTTTAAATGATTATATTTTTAAGTATTTCTCAAAGAAACAAAATCAATAAATATTCAAATTCTTTTAGTTTTCACAGAACAACTCAAACCTAGTTATTTTCAATAAGTAAATAATTTCAAGTGCTATTAATGTAACTTCCGAAATTCAGTCATAACGTCTAAGCTAGGTTTAGAGTGTTACATATTTTTTGACCAAAAGGCCCTTAAATAGGCCTTCTCTGATTGGTGCTTCGGTTGGACAAATATTACCCCTGGAATTATTTTTTTCTCTTCACGATGTGGATATCGTGATACCTAGGGTAGGATATCTCGATACCGTGATTAGTATTGAAATGGGGTCCCTCTTGGAAGGTGGATATCGTGATACCTAAGGTGGATTTCGCGATACCACTATAGGTAGTCTTCATCTCGGTCCTGTTTGGGGTATTGTGATTCCTATGATTTGATATTTTGATACCCTTTTCTTTGGTGATGTTTTCGTACAATTTTGGGCCAAGCGTCGAGTACCTACAACACTCCATTAGACGTTAGGGCCACCAATGACACAATTGGCCAATTTGAGTTTCAAAATGATTAAAAAGAGGTATTTGCACTTATTAAATTGGAAATCTAAAATATACACTAAACTATGGAAAAGACATTAATTTGCCCAAAAACAAGCTCCTTAAGTATAACGGGGAAGCCTAATTTAACATATCAAATTATGACAGATCATTACACACAAAGAACCTCCTGTATCTTTTTTTCAAAGATCTAGTCATATCCACACACTCAAAGTCTCCTAATCTCTAATTAGCAACCACCACTATTTGGATCATACCATCTCATCTAGTCATCCATAACTCCAGGTAACATCCTATCAAGATAAGGGTATAACACTAGAATTTATGCACAAAACCTTTATGTCTCATTTGGCCTATAAAAAGGGTTCCCCTTCCCTATTCCATATATGATATACATGACAACATGAACTTCCTTTTTCACATTTTCCATTCTTTTTTGCAAGAAAATCTCCTTCGACGACTTTTGACACCTAAAAACGTGATGTGAACTACCTTCAACCACCAACTCGAAACCACATATCAATATGTATATATCCATGCTATGATTTAAGTGTATGATTAAGTTAGTGTCACGAGTCAACTCGGCACTAACTCAATCAAGGAAATTAATAAAATAACCTTACATGTTTTAAATAAGTTATATTATTACAAGGGTATTTTATCTTTTTTTTTTAAACTAAACCATAAAAAGTTACTAATGTTGAGGTTTGAACCTGTGCCCCTAAAATCTATAAAATCTTTTCATTTTTAGTAAATAATAAACAGCTCTAAGCGATTATAATAAAATCATAAATCAAAACTCAAATTATCTTTTTGAATCAACCCCTATATAGCTTGAGGAGGGATGGAGAACACCTAGATACTTGTGAAGCTTGGAGCAGCATGTTTAGCCATAAAGTCTGCAACTTCATTGTGAGCTTTGGGAATGTGACGAATCTGAACTTTTCAATTTCTATAAAATATTATACATTATTATACATTTTATTATACAAATTGTTTTTTTTTTAATTTATCTATACTATTATTTGTATGATTGAGTTGATCTTATGAGTCAACTTGACACCAACTCAATCAATGAAATTACTAAAATAATCTTACATATTTTAAAGAAGTTATATTATCACGATAGTATTTTTGTCTCTTTTTAATCAATAAAAATTAACAAAAGTTAAGATTTGAACTTATACCACTAATATTTAAAAAAATTACCACTTTAACTAAAGATTTATTTTGATATTTTTATGCATTATCATGATAAACAATCAAAATGTAATTAATATTATTAATCTAATGTGGTTACCTATTTAAATTTTATTTTATAAAAATTTAAAATAATTTTTATTTTAATTTTATACATATTGCATATGTATTATTATTATTTTCAAATAATACATTTTATTATGTATTGTATGATATTTTGAAATGTAAAGGAATATTCTAAATATGCATGTACATGTGTTAGAAAATAACAAATCCTCCACCTTTAAATTAAATTTAAGTTTGCAAACTTTAATGTTCAGATTCGTTGAATTTTCAAATTTTGGGTATTATTCATCATGGGGAACACTTTACTCTTAGGAAAAAAGCTACAATCATGCCTCTATTTACTGTTTTCATGCTATATTTTTGTTCCAAAATTCCTTCGTACAGTGTGTTACGTAATCAAGTTTAAATTTTGAGGTTATTCACTAGATCTAATTCGATAAGCATTCATGCTATTGTTAATATAAAATAAAAAAAAAATTTATTTAAAAGTTGAAAAGTTATTGATAGAGTTTTAATTTAGTGTTATCAATATAAGAGGACATATATTCGAATGTATTGAAATATATTATCTTCTTATTTATAGATATAATTTTAGACATTCTTATGTCAAAAAATAAATATAATTAAAACGTAAAATGAAATTATTAAAAAATTTAAAAGTTAAAACTAGATATGGAAGAAAAGTCCTAAGGCTGAAAGACAACCACGTTTCCTGAAATTTATGTCCATGCAATCTAAGTTGAAGGACCCAAACATTAAAATCACAGCTGATATCCTCCACAAATTTAATGGGACAGTTTTTCCTTTTCATATCTTAAAAACGTTTTAAACTAAAACAAATTAAAAATGCGGAACTTAAAATTTAGATTTTTTTCCTTTTCCTGGTAGATATTACTATGTATAGATATAGAGAGAAATAATATGTTTGTATTAATGAAGAACTAAATTAATTGTATATACCAATTTTATTTGTTAATTAATATATCATACTCTACTTAATTATATAGATTGTACAACGTTAAAGTTTTAGTGAATTAAAATCTATATATAACTTTTGATTGTTAGATATATATTAAAAATCATTTATCAATCCATGTGACAAAAATATTAAATTTAATTGCAATTTTGTATGTGTCATAACAACAATTATATTGTTAAATTTTATTATTATTTTGCGTCATGGGCAAGGTCAATTTGATTTAGGAAATTTTTTCTTTTATTTTTTTTTTATAAAAGTTGTGGTAATTAGTAAATATTTGGAATTTTGCCAACATAGTAAACATTGCAACTGTTTGTGGTGATACTAGTGTTTAACAAGGAGGACTTGGTGGCGGTAGGGGTTTACAATAATTCACCCTTATAGGGCGGAGTCATAAATGGAGGAGATGAGGGAGATTAGTAATGGAGAGCTTCCATATGGGAAACGAGGAAAGGAGATGCCCATTGCTAAAATGTAAAATAGAGAAAGAACTAGAGGTGTCCATATGCCGAGTCAGGCCAGGCCCAATCAAAATTTTAGGCCTGTTTGCTAGGCTTGGGCCTAGCCAAAAATGGGTTTAAAATTTTATTTAAGCCCGACTTAGATAAAAATGTTAAAACCTAGATCCGACCGACCATATTAATTTTTATAGAAATTTTTAAAATATATATAATATATCAAAAATACTAAAAGCATTAAAATAATTATTTCCTAACAAATTAAAAATAAATTAAAAACAATATTTATACTTAAATAACACTAAGATAGGTGCAACTTAACAAGCAAATGCCTCTAAAATAGTAACAAAATTAACAATAAAATAAGAGTTATATAATATTCAAACAATAACAATAAAATAGTAGCAACATAATAGTGAAATAGTAGTAAAATATTAATAAAAAACTAAGAAAATACTGAAGAAAACAATAAAAAATAGCAAGAAAGCAATAAAAAAATAGCAGGTTTTTTTTTTCATATTCGGTCTAGGCCAAAAAAGCCATACACTGCAGCAAAATTGACTTTTAGCGGCGTTTTTTAAGGTTTTTAGCGGCGCTTTTAAGCGCCACTAAAACTATTTGCGGCGTTTTTACAAGCGTCGCAAAATACGCCGCTATAGATAACGCCGCTAAATTTTGCGGCGTTTATTTGAAAAAACGTCGCTAAAGATCATGACCTTTAGCGGTGCTTTTTCCACAAACGCCGCTAAAAGATCAGGACCTTTAGCGGCGCTTTTCCCACAAACGCCGCTAAATATCAGGACTTTTAGCGCGCTTTTTCTATAAACGCCGCTAAAGATCAGGACCTTTAGCGCGCTTTTCTGAAAAACGCCGCTAAAAATTATTACCTTTAAAAAATTATTTTATTTTAATTAAATAATATTTATTTCTATGTTAAATATTATATTATGTTTAATTTTTGAAATTTGAACTTTAAAAGGATAAGTAAAAATATTAATTAAATTAAATTTTCCATTAAAATTTAAACTTCAAAGTTAAATATAAAAATTAATGAATTTAAATTTAATACATAAACATTGATTCAATATGTAATTTAATACATAAAAAAACACACACAGAGTACTACAATTTCTAAAACAAAATTCATCCTAGTGAGAAAATAATGCCAAATCATCGCCAGACTCTCATTAATCAAAGGAAAAGATCGAAAAGAATAAGAAACAATATACAACAAACAATTGGTTCAAGCTTAGATGAAGCCAAAGTATTGCAATGCTGCGTATATAACTTAGTGAAGTACTTTGATCTTGATCTTGGATAAGACTTGTTCCAACAATAAAGAAAATTGTTAAACGGAATCTCGGTCACCTGATTGAGCAAAACAAGGAAATTAGCTATACCATTTACTGTAATGAAAGTGAAATCAGTAAAAAGTAAACCCATAATAAAAAAACTGATGCTAGGCTAATCATAAATGCTAATGTCGCTATAAATAAATGACAGGCATAAGTCTTGTTTCATGTTGATGGACTTGTAAAGGCCTCAAAAAGAAAATAAGTAGCATATATGAAAAAGACAAAAAGGGTCAAATGAAGGTTAAATGAGATGTCATGACGAACATCACGTGTTTAATGTCTATCTCCTTTCTCGATTTCATGCGATTCATAACATGTTTCACTTTTTTTATTAAGCTCACAAATATCACAAGTTTTTAGTTATCATAATCTTAATTTCTATGTCCAATAGCATTGATAAAGTAATTATTTTTCATTCAAACAAATTTGGTATTATCTTTAGTCACTTTGAAATATCTAATCGTTGAAGATGAGAGCAAAATGCCATAGTTGCTGAAAAACAAGCTCATGCCAAAGTTCAAACTCTATACCTTTAGCATATAGGGGATCTTGAACCCAAAGTATTAAAAATGTCGATCAAAAGGAAGAGGAGATAAACTTGACGATGAAACTCTAATGGAAAGACGTTAAACTTTTGGAAGAAAAAAGAAAAAGATGTTTAAGGGACTCATGTCAAGAACTCATGTCAAAATAAAACTGGTAATGGATAAACTCGGGACTTATCAAGATAAAAGATAAAAAAGAACCTACCTCGTGCTATTGCATCCTCTTTCCTTCTCAACTCCTGCAAAATATAAAGTTAACATTCAGTTACTACAAGGAAAAATTAATCTAAGAGCAAAATGAATAGCAAAATCACCTTACATGGAACACAGTTACATATTGCATCCGAACATATAAGAACAAATTACCTGTTCACGTTTATTCAGTTCAGCCTCTTTTGCTTTAAGTTCCTTCTCTCTTGCTTTTAGATCATATATATTTTAATCATATATATTAAAAATAATAGTAACTTAAAACTTCGATTGCCAGCAGCATCCATGTTTAGCACTTTTTGCTTTACTTCGGATTTCGGCTCCTGGCAAAATTAAAAGAGACTATTTTCAAGACGCCTCGAGGTCCTGGTGCAGACATTACCAAGACCAGTGGCAACCTATGTCGAAAGGGAGTTATGAAGAGGAAACCAAAGTGGTGCCTTTGAATACAACAAAAATATCCTAAAAGTAGAGACAAGCAATATTTTTCCCTTTCTCTTCTTCGCGGCAAAGGAGGGAATGCTAGCTGCCATTTCTATTCTTAGGAAATGGTTATACTTCAATGATTTTAGAATAGACTAGAATTAAATCCCACATAAGCCGAGGCTTCCAATTTTATAAATGAAATTTTAATTAATTAATATAAATTAACTAATTTTTTATCCCATAAAGGTCGATTTATTATAAAATTTGTCTCAATTATTTTAATATTTGAGTAATAATGTTCCAGATGCCTCATAGATTATAGAACACGTCCTATGTCAATTCTGTTACTATTCACTGGCCTTAATGTTGTGCTGGTCTCCATCATTACTCCTAAAACTTTATGTTAGTTCAAATATTTTGCAGTTTTAAATATTAATTTAAAGTTGAAAATTTAGAGGCCCCCCGGGTAAACAATCAACAGGTTTCTAATTTCAACTTAACATTTGCCCTTCCTCTTTTGGTTTAAAACTCAAAGTTTTTATGATTTTTTTTTATATTTTTCTTGTCAAATTTACTGTTAATATAATATTATATTTGAAGTTTGTATCTGTCTCTTTCAATAATATTACCTTCAAAATTTAAACATACATTCTCTTTTTAAAATGTAATTAAAATGTAATATAGGTTATCACTTCACTCAATATTTTTCATCTATCAATTCAAGTTTTATGACATAGACCAGGTACCTTCTGCTACAAAGCCTAAAATAAGCAATGTACTCATAGTACTTGCCTATACATGGTGCTAGCCTAGTAAAGCGGGGTCCATAATCAAGAAACAAGTCCAAGTCTAATTCACAGATTTAATTAACATAAATAAATAAAAGAACCATATACTGATCCTTAAGTACGTTGTAAATAAAGAAGAACGCACCTAGAACTAGAAAACTCATAGAGTTTCCCTCTGGTAGAGAAGATAATAAGTGCAACTTCAGCATCACAAAGCACTGATAACTCAAAAGCCTTTTTGAGTAATCCATTTCTTCTCTTTGAAAACGTCACTTGCCTGCTTGCTGCATTTTCTATTCTCTTCATCTGTGTTTTCCCTCTCACCATATTCTCTTTTATCCTACAACCAAAATCCCAAAAAATAAAGAGGGTAAATTGATTGAATCCTAGGAAATAACTACATACAGAAAAAAGGGTTTCCAGAAATAGAAAGAGATTAACTGAAAAATCTAATCAAATTAAGGAACTTTAGAAAAACAATCATTTTTCACCTTTTTCTTGTTTTTCGGAGTGACGATGATTCTTTTCTTTATTTATGAAATATATAAAAGTTGACATGGCAAATACTCCTTCAAGTCAGACCAAAAAGAACACACCACCTACATTTTTATAGATGCTAAATATTAGTGCTAAGATCTTATGAAGTGATTTTCTCTGTTATATTAATTCCTTTAGCTTTAATCCATGGCCGTTACTGCTTTTATGCTACTATCACTAATACTAGTGTATTTGATTATATATCAAATCAAAATCTCCGGTTTCCTCTTTATTAATCAAGCAGTATCTCTTTAAATATTCAGAACAAATAGAACCACTATATTCAGAATAACATCAGCATCCATGGGATAAACCTAAAAGAGAAGGGGACAAATGGACTAACCAATGAACAAAATGGCAAACAACAGTTAGCCTGTGAGAGCTGAGTTTAGTGCGCCATGAACATCAATCCTAATCTGTGCTTCAGCTTTCTCCAATTCAGTTGTGGCTGAGCTCAGCTTCTGGCTGAAATCTGCAAGCCCTTTCTACACAGGACTAATATTCACGGGAGAACCTACCATGCCCCTCAGCCAAACCCACACTGAAAATAAACAAGAAAAACATAAAAAACAAACATGCATTCCTCTCTTTCATTGTTTCATTTATTATCAATCAGAATGGCTTCTAAGGCAGGGATAGTTCAATATTGTAACTTTACTTCATTATGTTTACCATTGCTCAAACTTAGCAAAAGAGCAAGAAAAACAACAATGAACTTAGGTTGAGTCATCCAAGTTGAATGGAAGAGCCATATAAGGTCAGATTTAGTTGAAAATAGAGGAAATTCCCTTAATGATCTTGGTGTTGGAATTTTCTGAGAGAAAATATAGATGGAAATGGAAGAAGAATGTTAAAAATATAGTATCTTTCAATCACAGCAAGGATTACGATTAAAATCTAAACAATTTTAATAATAATACAATTTTAACCTCCTAAATAACGCCGTATGATTCCTCGACACAGTGTTCTGTGACTCCTACATAATCAATTGTTCCATGTTAAGATCAAGAACCAAATATTTAATTTAGCAAATGAATCGTGCTCCTAAAGTGAAATTAAATGAGTAAATCTAGATCCAGAAGCAAGGCACTAGAATTAATAGATTTAAGCAGCCAAAATTTCCCAGTAAAATATCTACAAAATTAAAGAAAAAAGAAACATTTAGGCCAAAATTTCTAACTTCTGAATGAAAAAAAAAGCTCTAATTAAAAGGGGGGGAATAAACCTGGTTGGAGGAGGTTAGAGAAAAAGAAACATGTTGGACTTCGGCGGATGAAGACGAAGTGAGAGCCACTGTAGACGCAACGAGCACGGTCGCAACAAGAGGTCCAAATCCCTTCATTTTCCCGATTCTTTTCTATATCCGTGATTGAAACTCAGATAAAGAGTTATTTTTTTGGAAGCTCCGATGACGAATGGGTGAAATCCGACGAACTTTGCCGGTTCCCAACCTCCTTCTTTCCCTTTTTTTTCTCAGCCGAACAAATACAGTAGATGTATTGACTTGGTGTTGCTGGAAATGGGAAATTTGGGGGCAAATTTTGAGAGTTATTTGGGGGATTTAGGGCACGCGATGAAGATGAGAAGAAGAGGGAGTAACGAGCGGGTAACCAAAAAAATTTGGGGATTTTGATTTTTTCTTTTTGCGGCGTTTCCATTAAAAACGTCATTATAGATCAATTTTTGTGGCGTTTTGCCTAAAAACGCTGCTATTACTTAATTTTAAAATTTTTTATTTTTAATATATTTTTTACTTTTTAATATGAAATATGAACTAAAATATTAAATATTAAATTTTTAAGTTTGTTATTTTTATTTTTATTTTTATTTTTATTTTTGTTTTTATTTTTAATTTTTAATTTTTAATTTTTAATTTTTAATTTTTAATTTTAAATTTTAAAATTTTTTTGAAGATTTTATAATTTTTAAATTAACATATAAAATACAAAAGGAAACTTTAAGAGAAATAAAATGGAATCGATGAATTAAAAAATACAAAATGACACACCAATACAAGCATTATTCTTTTAAGTATGGTCGCATTAGTTGTTTAGTTTTTATATAAATAGCATTTAATTATATGTATACACCTAAATTTTGATAGAGATACATCTCGAATTATATATGAATTTCAGTTTAATGTGTAATTGTAGACATGAAATTCTTATTGTGGTTTAAATGTATAGTTGAAACTTTAATTTTGATTTAATCATACACATTTTAAAAATAAATACATCAATATATTTTTATATTGGATAAATATAAATATTTATGTCTGCAATATATAAATATAAAATGATGTTATATCAATAATTGTATTAATAATTTACAAGAACGGATCAAATTAAAGTTCATGTATACAATTGTACACTAAACCATTGTTAGAAAAAGAAACATTTACCGGGGATTTTAGATTTCAAAATGGGGAAAAAGGGGTGATTATTTTAAGGATTCGATTAGGAAAAAGGGGGAAATTATCTCTTACATAATTTAAACTATAATCATAATTTTAATATATTAAAATTAATATTATCTTTTACAATTATATAATAAATTATTTAATATATAAATTACAAAACATTAATTGATCTAAGCTTAAACCCCTAACCCCTAACCCTTATCCCTTAAACCCTAAATCATAAACATAACCTCTAAACCCTAAAAACCTAACACGTAACCCCTAACCCCTAAGCCTTAAACCCCAGCCCTTAAACCATAAACCATAATCCATAAACCTTAAAACAGTAACTCATAAACTTTAAACCTTAAACCATAAACCCTAAACTATAATGATAATTAATTCAATATTTTAAAATTAATACTATCTCTTTTATAATTATATAAGAAAACATTTATCATATAAATTTAAAAAACATTAATTAATCTAAACCCTAAACTCGTAATCCTTAAACCCTAAATCCTAAATCCTAAAACATAAACCCTAAACCATGAACCACTAACCCTTAACCCCTAACACCTAAACCTTAAACCCCAACCCTTAAACCACCCTTAAACCATAATCCTTAAACCCAATCCATAAACCTTAAAATAGTAACTCATAAACATTAAGCCCTTAACCATATACTGTAAGCCCTAAACTATAATGATAATTAACTCAATATTTTAAAATTAATACTATCTCTTTTACAATTATATAAAAAATATTTAACATATAAATTAAAAACAATTAGTCATATATCAAAAATCTTTAAAATTACTTTAAATAATAGTATTTTAATTTTTTTATTTTTTGTGGCGTTTTATGAAAAACGCTGCTAAAGGTGTACATATAGCGGCGTTTTTAAAAAGCGCCGCTAAAGCCACCAAAAGCTCACGGAGTTTTGCAAAATTTTTTGCGGCGTTTTTTGAAAAACGCCGCTAAAGGTGTACATATAGCGGCGTTTTTCAAGAAGCGCCGCTAAAGGTATACCTATAGCGGCGTTTTTAAAAAGCGCCGCTAAAGCCACCAAAAGCTCACGTGGAGTTTTGCAAAAATTTTTGCGGCGTTTTTTCAAAAAACGCCGCTAAAGGTGTACATATAGCGGCGTTTTTCAAAAAGCGCTGCTAAAGGTGTACTTATAGCGGCGTTTTTCAAAAAGCGCCGTTAAAGGTGTACATATTGTGGCATTTTTTAAAAAAGCGCCGTTAATAGTTGATCTTTAGCGGCGTTTTTTGTAAAGCGCCGCTAATGCTCATTCGTAGGTAGTGATACCTGAGGCCTGACCCATTTTCTAATCGAGCCTTATTTTTTTCCTAAACTCATTTTTCGAACCTATATTTTTATCCAAACCCTCTCACTTTTTGGCATGTCTTCGGGTGAGACCAAATAACCCGACCCATGAACAAGTTTAGAAAGAACCCAAAAAAAATCCCTTCCCTGATCTAATATATATATATATATATATATATATATATATATATAAAGATCTTTAGTGGGTCTCCTACTGCCATCAAAATATCTATATATAACACTATCAATTAGAGACCTTAAAAGCTCACGCTTTATGCATGACCTTTGAGCTATGTAGAAAGGTGATTCCTCTAAATGCCATCAAGGGCAAATTTAGGGGGGCTGACAGGGGCCTCGACCCCCTAAAATATAAAATTTTTATTTAGACCCTTAAATTTTTTAAAAATTTTAAATTAGTAAAAGTAAAATTGTACTTTGGTCCTCATAAAATTATAAAAATTTGATTTAATCCTTCAAAATTTATAAAGATATAGACTATAAAAAATTAAAATTTCATTCGGGCCCTCTAAAAATTTGTTTTGGCTTCGCCCCTGAATGCCATTGTTTTTTTTATCGGATAAACTTTATGTTTTATTAGCTTTAGCTTAGGCACATGTCGTGCGTGTTGGAGTTAGAGGTGAGCGTTCACATGTCGTGCATGTTGGAGTTAGAGGTGAGCGTTCAATTGAGTCGAATCCAATGAAAAATTTTCAAGTTTATCGAACTGGCGAATTCTATTTATCATCCTAACTCAATTTGAAATTTTCTCGAATTGAGTTGAGTAAGATGGAATTTGAATCGAATCGAATTGAATATACTTTTTCGAGATAAATTAAAAAAATGAGCCCTTGTAAAACTATCACCCACCGTAATCAAATTCGTTATTAACTTTTATCCCCTCATAATTTATTTATTAATCTTTTATGTACTATTTGGCTTCTTTGTTTGCTTACTTGTTTCAATAATCTTCTGATTCTTGTCACCATATATTTTGAAAATAAAAATATATTAAATGTAAAAAATGTAATTTTTAATAAAATTATTTTAAAGATAAAATGTGAAATTGTACCGATAAAATGTGAAATTGATACCACAGAAAATTTTAACACGAATATATTATAGCATCATTAATAATTCAATTTTAACAAAATTTGATAAAGATTCATCGTGATTAAACAATTTAATAATATAAACAGTACAAAATATGAAATTTAATTTAATAATATAAATAGTAGAAATAAATTCGAAAAACAAATTTTGGGATTTGGGAAAAAGTAAAATTTTTGGGAGAAAGAAAAAGAAAAAAAGTTTTGGAGAGTTTGGGGAAGTAAAAGGAAAATAATGTTTTGGGGAAATTAAATTTTTGTGGCGGAAGTAAAAGTTTTTTTTTGGAGAAAAGTGAGAGGAAAAATTTTTGAGGGTTTGGGAAAATACAATTTTGGGAGAGAAAGTAAAATGATTTGAGGGGTAGGAAGAAGGTAAGTAAAAAAATTTTATATTTGGTTTATTTAAATTATTTAAATTATTTGAATTTAAAAATTTAATTTAGTTTAAAAAAAATTAATTAATTCAATTTGAATAATTCGAATTTTTTTATTGAGTGACACTGCTTTAAGCCAGGCTAATGTTTTTAACGGAAAATACATGGTGATGGTGTAATTCTTAGGAATATTAGTAAACATATTTTGATGGGTACCGACTACGGACAAAGTGAGGTCGTTGCTAATAGGATAGTTGGCTTGTAGCTGAGCTGGATGCAGTGGCAATCAGTAAAGGATCTTCCTTTACTAACTTTGGAATGATTTACTTGCATGTGAAAAAAAAAAAAGAAAGAAACACCGTGTTCGAAATTAAATAAATGCAATGAATGTGTTAAAACAAGAGAGGGGAATGCATGAAAATGTGCTAAAATTAAGGAGCCGCTGAGACAAACATCATCTATAAATAGGGGCTCACGCAACGTCTCTTGATCACCATAACAAGCTTCGAGAGATCGTAATTACAGAGAGATAAAAGACTGATCGAGATGGAAGTAGTTCAAGTTCTTCATATGAATGGCGGAGTTGGAGAAACCAGTTATGCAAAGAACTCTTTACTTCAGGTATGTATGTATGTATGTATTGTATGTATGTATGTATGCTGTGATTTTTTAACCTGAAATATCTTGGACAGCAAAAGGTGATAACCATGACAAAGCCAATCACAGAGGACGCAATAACTAAGCTTTATTGCAGCAAATATCCGGATGAAATAGCCATCGCAGATTTGGGTTGTTCTTCGGGACCCAACACTTTCTTTTTGGTATCCGAACTTCTCAAAGTGGTGGATAGTGTTCGCCAAAAGATAGGCCAAAAATCCCCCGAGTATCAAGTGTTTCTGAATGATCTTCCTGGGAATGATTTCAACACCATTTTCAGGTCCTTGTCCGACTTCCAAAACAAACTGAGGAAGCAACTTGGACCCGGCAACGGACCATGTTTTTTCACGGGAGTACCTGGTTCTTTCTACGGAAGGCTTTTCAGGAAAAACAGCCTTCATTTCGTACACTCTTCCTATAGTCTTCACTGGCTATCCCAGGTTTAGTTTATATATTAATGTTGTATTGTGTATATATCATTAATCATTTTAGAATCGAAAAGAGCCTTTAATTTATGAGTGAACTATTTTGATTTGATCCAGGTTCCTCAAGGGCTGGAAAGTAATAAACGGAACATTTACATGGCTAGCACAAGTCCACCAGACGTGCTTAAGGCATATTATGTGCAATTCCAAAAGAATTTTTCCTTGTTTTTGAAGTGTAGATCAGAGGAACTGGTGGATGGAGGGCGTATGGTTTTGACACTTATAGGGAGAAGAAGTGATGATCCTTCAAGCAAAGAGTGTTGTTACTTTTGGGAGCTTTTGGCCATTGCACTTGGTGATATGCTCGTTAAGGTATAGAATTAATAATTGGTGAAATGATTTTGTTGGCCCTCCAACTTTTCAAAAAAAAAATCATTTTAACTCTCCATTTAATTTTTCATCTCTTTTAAACCTTAAACTTGCATTTTTTTGTCAAATCACCTCAAAATAGTTGAAAAAAGTTAACGCTTGTTAACTTTGATTACGTAACATACATATGAATTGCCATGTGAATGACATGTCGAATTTAATTACATTTTAAAAATTTTAAAAATAATTTTTATATATTTTAATGATTGTTAAGTATAAAAATAATTTTTATTGAATTTTTAAAATTTTAAAAACATTAATTGAATGATGATGTGTCATTCACGTGGTAATCAACGTGTATGCCACGTCAATAAAGTTAAAAAAATGTTAAATTTTCTATTTATTTTGAAGTAATTTGACAAAAACACAAGTTTAAAGCTAAAAAAATGAAAAATTAAATAAAAAACTAAAATAACTTTTCTTTAAAATTAGAGGATGAAATAAATTATTATCCCTTAATATTTCTCCTCAAGTAATTCATGATACAATCACGAGTATTTGAAACATATCACGTGCGCAAATACTTAATTTTGGCTTATGTCATTTTCAGCACTTAAAATCTAGTACTGACGCGCCCATAAAATTGAAATCTATTTTAGCTTACACTTTCTATTTATTATCGGATTCATCACCGGTCATTGTTCAACAATCTACAGAATACTTTGTTAACGTTTAGTTTGCTGCAAATATAAAGTTGATTACTAGTTATTAATTAAATCAGAAGAAACCATAAAGAAATCATGGTTAAATGCAGGGACTGATAGAAGAAGAGAAACTGAACTCCTTTAACATCCCTATGTACACACCATCTCCGGCAGAGGTTAAATATGAGGTTGTAAAGGAAGGGTCATTCAACATCGATCGATTGGAAGTAACTGAAGTGAACTGGAATGCTTATCAGGATGAACCTGACTTATCTGATGCATTCAAAGATGGTGGGTACAACGTCGCCAAGTGCATAAGAGCTGTGGCTGAGCCACTGCTTGCCAGCCACTTTGGTGAAGGAATCCTCGATGAAGTTTTCCGTAGGTACAGAGAGATTATTTCTGATCGCGTGTCCAAGGAGAAGAATGAGTTTGTGAATGTCACTGTTTCTCTTATAAAAGCTTGATCATTATCGTCATCATGATTTTCCTTTATTTTATTATTAGATAAATAATCACTGGTTATCTGTGCTAGAAATGAACTGTTCGAAGCAAACCGCAGTATCCAGTCAAGAGTAATCTCTTGCAAGCATATTGTTTTTAATTATAGCTCTCTCGCATGTAATTTGATTAAATCGAAACAACAATTTTAAATATTTTTGTCTCTTTGGATTAAACTCTACTCCT
The DNA here is from genome assembly GCF_025698485.1 of Gossypium arboreum. Lineage (NCBI taxonomy): Eukaryota > Viridiplantae > Streptophyta > Magnoliopsida > Malvales > Malvaceae > Gossypium > Gossypium arboreum. The sequence continues at coordinate 15,133,396 of NC_069081.1, forward strand.
TAAACTGATATTTATTTACTGCTTAGGTGTACAAATATTTTTTGGTGAATTCAACGCCCATCAAGCAATAAAGACCTAAAATATATGAATTATGAGTAATTATTATACCCCACGTTTAAACATTTTGCTTGCCCTCAAACAAAACAAACATTAATGCACATACAAATTAAAGAAATACTCAACTTGAATTAATAGTCGAAAATATTGTCACACACCAATGAGACACGCAAACGTGTTTTCAAGGACACTGACAAAATTCTATATGCTAAGCAAAACAAGTATCAACAACAATTCACACAATTAGGAAGAATTAGATACAGTACATCTCTATGCTCGTATGCAATCATCCTCCTTAACAATGTGTTGTGTATAAGAAATACTAGAATAATCAAGAAACATAACTAAATTTTACCATGATTTTAAGGTCACTTGGTGTTTAATGTTTAGGGTCAAATATAACGATAAAGAAAGATTAAGCTCACACCCAAAGCACGCAGCTACCTTCGGATTCGATTAAGGATAAAATATTAAATTTCTTTTTCCAAACAACTTAATCCTCCAATACCCTTAAACAAGCATAAGATAGAACTCAAGTTCAAAATATTTAACAATATAAACAATTAAGCATTTATTCATCATTAATTTTTTTTGGCACAGTGTAGATGATAACCTAAGCACTTATCCTAAATTACTTGATTAATCACACATAAATAGCCTTTCGTTTTATTCATAACTAGATTAGTAAAACATACTAGGAAACACCAAACTTTTTGATGCAAAAACAAAAAGGCAGCTAACTATCTACCCCAGTTACTTATTCAGACCACTAGTTCTTTCGAAGCTCATGATATAACTAGTGGAGTAATCATACTTAAGTTTTATTACCAATTTAATATTCATTTAAGCCCAAACATCAATCCTGTAATTCAATACGTTAAGTTCAAAAATAAATCCATAAGCACTAAATGCTTAAGCATCAAAATAAGGATAAAACTTTTACGGGTAAAGGCTAAAATATAGGCGATTACGAACACGAGTTAAGTCAAAGAAAAAAAAAGATAAATTAGCTCAATAAACAGGCTCAACAGTTCAAACAATCCAAAAAAATTGTCTAGTTTATTCTTTATAAGCTTGTTTCAAATAAGATCATTCTGTCAAAATTTCTAAAATTGATTATACAAAATACACTATTAGGGACGGCAATGTGAATTACAAAATAGTTATCAATGAAACCATATAAAGAATCCATGGCTCTAACAAACAACCTAATGGAGTATATCAATAATGTATAATTATATCAAGTCAACATGTAGGTTTCAGAAGCATTCACTACAATATACGATCTTAGAAGTATATAAAAATATGTCAATCTCTCATCAAGTTAAAATTTCATGCAAACTACTATACATCAAGAAAAAGTTGAAAAAAGATGCAACCAAATTATGCTAAAATAAAAAAAAACAAAAAAAAAACCTAAAAGCATGCAAATAATTAAACTATCCCTCTACACTTAAACTGAATATTGTCCCCGATATTTCAAAAGTAGAGAAGAGTTTAGGTCATTTCCTTGTTTAGGCTCCCATAAAGTAGAGTTAAAGTCAACCTATCTTTTTACGCCCTTTTAGCAATGAAAATGTATTTGCTCCAAGTGAGGAGTACTTACAACAGAAGGAAAAGGGAAAACAACATTAAATAAAAAGAAAATAATAAAGAAAAGAAAAGAAAATACAAAAGCAAAACAAAACTAAAGAAAAATATCCTAGAATTAAGCAACAGAGATCGCTCATTGGTGTTGAGGTGCAATGGTCGGCTTTAGGGCAGCACGTATTGTGTGTTGGATGCTTGGTGCACGAGGTGCTTCAGGGCTTCAAGGTGTGATTGATGATGTCGCAGTTTGTGCCACTATGTATGTAACAACTCGATTTTTAGTGCTGCTGAAAAAGGCAATTTCAAAACCCTATTTTTGTAAGTTGGGTTCGTAAATATTAAATATAAATATTTACAGAGTTGGTATAAAATTTTATTAGAGTTTGGTTTTTCAATTTTGTCTTTTAATTGCTTAATTAAGGTACAGGAACTAAATTGTAAAAGTTTATTGTCATAGATTTTTAAATAGCTAAAGGTTCAAATTGGTAAGTAAACCATTTTGTTTTGAAGGATGATGTTAACATACATTAATTTTAAGTAATTGTTACTAAGTTTAATTAATTTTGATTAATTTAAGTTAATTAGGTGATTAAAGAAAAAATTGAGGTATAAAAGACTTGTGAAAGTGGAATTTGTCATCTTTTTCTTTCTTCTTCACCGAACAAGCATGGAGAAAAACCTAAGGAAGCCATTTTTTAGTTTAAAGCTTTCAATCCTCAAATATTGATGAGTACAATTAAGTCATTTTCTTGAATTTTTTATGTTTTTGAGGCTATGAGAACTTGATTTAGCTAGCCCATATATCAATTTGTAAAACTATTAAAGTTTTTGAAAGTTTCTATTATTGATTTCTTGAAGAAATTTGTGCTAAATTGATATATTTTAAGCTTAGATGTGAAAAATGACTAGACTGTAAAGTTTAATTATTAGTTTTGCTCATAAGGACTAAAGTGAATAAAATGTAAATTGAAGTGAAATTTTGATAATAATTGATATTAGAGGGTCTATAATAAATGTAATTGAAATTTGTTTTAAAACCAAAGCTCAAAATTTAAAACCAGAGCTCAAAACTTTAAGGGCATCGAAAAATGAAGTTTCATAGGTTCATTCATATCATGATACAATGTATAAATATTTGGTATTGATGAATTGTCTACAATAACTGCTTAGATCAAGAATTGGATCAAATCGGAGATAATAGAGGAAAAGCCAAAATTGTCAATTAGTCCTTGAAGATTCAACTTGTTTGTTGTTTTTTTACAGGTAAGTTCATATGGTATAAATGTATTTAGGTTTTTATGTATTTGATTTGTCTATATACGTTTGATTTTGGGTTGATTGGTGGTAAATTAGTATGAAAGGTGAGAGTTGGACTATATTGTAAAGAAATGTTTAATGTGTTAAAAAAAAGTGCTCAATTAAATTGTAAAGAAATGTTTATATGTGTTAAAAAGTGCTTGGGTGAACTTAGTAAAGGTTAGGATACGATCAACATGTCAATAGGGTTTTTTGTGAGCTTGTACGGGATTGGTTACAGATATTACTGAGACCTAACATTTGTTGCAGACTTAATGATACATGTGACACAAGTTTAGCTTAAACTGGTAACCTGACATGTATGTATATTCAGCTTGGACAAGCAATCGGCTGTGTCATTATACAGGTTTAGCCTAGAGTGGTAACTTGACATGAATACATATTCAACTTGGATCAGCAATCGGTGGAATGTAGTTACATGTGTATCTAAGTCCATTTACTTGAGTTCATCAGGTTAAGTAGTTAATGTAAAATGAAAAATTGAAATGGCATGATATGAGTTTGATGTTCAAATGGATAAATGTTGAATTGAGCATGAGCATGATATTGAGATGTTGACTTTAAAATAAATTGGATTGATATATGGTTGAGATTTCATTTGGTTTGATTATATATTAAGCTCATATTTTTTATGTTGTGTTTTGCTATGACTAGCCAACTATGTTAAAGTATGGTAGCATATTGTATTTGATTGTAAGATAAGGTAAGTCTTGTTTAATGCCTATGAACTTACTAAGCATTTTATATGCTTACCTCGTTTGTTTTTATTTTCCTTGTAGATCGCTATCTTGCAGGACGTGTCAAGCCAGTTGACTTGAAGCTCACACTATCCTATCATCAAATTGGTAAACGTTTAATCATTTTGAACCTAGGGTTGTGGCATGTATATGGTTTCTTTATGTATATAAGTCTTTATGAATTGAATATGGTATTGAACTTGGTTTATGTGATTTAAATGTTGGTTTTGTATTTGGTTTAAAAAGGCATGATTTGGCATTTGTGATACCTAGTTGAATATGTATACTTTGACTTATATGCTTGAGATATGAATGGAAAATGAAATTTCGTGTTTTAAAGTGGATTGGCATAGGTAAAGTTGGTATGGAATGACTTAGTGATTGAAATGAAAATGTAGTTGAACATAAGTAAATTGAAGTATGCTTGAGAAATGTAGTTTAATTTGGATAGTTATTGGTTATGCTTAATGTTATTATGTCATATATTTGTCTATGTGTTTATAATGAAAGGAAATGACATGTTCCAAGATGTTTTGGCATAAGTAAGATTAGTAATTAAATGATTTAGTAGGTATGCCTTAATGATATTGTAATGCTTAAGATTTGTTGATGTTAAAATAATGAATACTTTGATGTAAAGTTGAATATGACTATTGAGCTTGTTTGGTATGATTTTGGTATGTTTTGAATCAAATAAGGTTAATGCTTGATTCATATTTTTGAATGATTGTTTAAAGCAATTGAAATAGGTACCAAATTTGGAGTGAAAGAAGAGAAATGCATAAATGTGCTAAAGCGATAAAATCTATTTTGAGATTAAGAAATTCTTTTGCTTGCTTAATGCACCTAAACTTGTTGGCTTTTATATTTGCTAATATTAAACCATGTCCTAATCACTTGGAAGATAAATGAAAGGTGAGAGAAAGAGAGATAATAAGGTGAACTATTGATAAATTGGGAAAGAAAAGGTAACAATGTCATGTGCTTCACTATTTATAATACTTGAAACCATTTTGAGTTAACTTTTCTTTTGAATCCAAACTATCCTAAGCCTCTGAACATTACAAGCATTGAAGACCAATGTGACTTAAACATTTCCTTTATATGAATTTCCTAAATTGTTCATGCTTGAATTGATGGATGCTTGTGATTCACACTTGAGTGTCCATAATGCATCTTGCTTATTCATCTTGATGGATTGACACAATTTAACACACATTCACTTGAATTGGCTTTTTGTTTATTAACTCTGAAACCTAGTGAACTAAGGCGAATTTACTTTAAAGTACTTGAATTAACTAGTCATCAATCTTGATTTGGATATAATATATGTCTTTTACATGTTCAATGTTTAATTATCATATTTTCCAATGTTCAATGTAGCTTGAGGGTCGTTATTTCTTGTGTGTTTTGTGTGTTATTTGCTTATAGAAAATCAAATACTTAAGTGAGGGGGAGTTTGATACGGTGAATTAAGCCATTTTCACACTTAAGAAGCTTGATTTCACGTAGCATTTAGAGTTATTTTTATTAGTTTTTGCATTAGTGTTTGGATTTAGTTTAAATGTTTTTTATTAATTTTTTATTATATTTTGAATAAATACTTTAATTTCCCTCATAAATGGACTTAAATATATGAAAAAGGGGATTGTAGGGCTCAATGAAGGGATGCAAATGAAAAAAAAAAAACAAGGCAAAGATCCTTTATCTTTAATACTTTAATTTCCCTCATAAATGGACTTAAATATATGACCACAGGTTGCCTTGTCGCAACCATGACCTTGTTGACTTGCCAAGGAGTTCCCTCGACCAAGCCCTTATCTTAACCGCGACCTTGCTAACTTTCTAAGGGGTTTCTTCAACCAAGTCATTATCGCAACCATAGCAAGCCCTTGTCACAACCACAAAGGCCTTGAATTGAGCTAGGAGGCAATCAGAGATCTTGTTGTCGCAACCATGGACCTTCAATGTCACAACAACGATCAATCAATTGGAGCAAGGTTTGGGAAACAGACAACCCGTTATCATGACAACGCTTTTTGTAACTACAAAATCTAAAATCATTATTAGGGACAATCAATAGAAGATTGAATAAAAATTGCATTAGTTTAATATTTCTATTGAGGTTATTATTGTAATTGAATTATTAATTAGGTTTAGTATAAATATCACTTCATAATCAGCAAATGGGGGATATAAAGGATATCATTTTAGAAAATAAACTTTATTTTTAGTTTTTGTTGATAATTTTTCTAAGTTTAGTCTTTTAAATAAATTTCAAATATTTTTCTCTTTCAATTGGCTTTTATTGTTATTGGGCATCAAGACATTTAGAAGATCAAATACAATCGAATTTCTCAAAGCAAAGGATTTCTTGTTTTAAAGAGCATTTCTTACACTCGTTTTAATTTTCCTTTAATTTAATTATATTGGATTGAATGGAAGATTATTGTATTTTTGTATTTGCCATGGAAATGAACAAAATTCTCTATGTAATTGGTTATCTTGATCGCTTGTGATGTTATTTTATGTCTTTTGTTAATTTGAATGTATGCTCTTTTTTTTTTCAAATTGATAGTGTTAATAACTTGAAATTAACAACTTTGAGTAAAAATTGAGATAGGATAGGCCGAGAGAAAACCCTATCGAATAGGTATCGATTTAGTTAGGCTTATTTGAATGAGATCTTCTAATAGTTATTTGAGACCGAGAGGTGAAAGTGCAAAGAATCATGTGTTTAAATTCCTTAAGTATAAATCCATCACAACTGAGAGACAGGACCAATCACTACTTGTTGCTAATAGTAATTTTTACCGATCGAAACCATTAGATTAATACTTTCTAGGGTAGTTAGTATTACTACCATTCTTCCCTTTTATGAATTGTTGTACTACTTTCTGTTTTGAGTAAATTGATAGCCTTCTTTTAGCATAGAAAGCATCTAATTCAGAAATCATCACATCTCCTATGAGTTTGATCCTCTGGAACATTCCCATGTTCCATTATAACAATTATATTATAACTAGACTTGCATACTTGTAGTACACTGCGCTTAAATATTGATTATATTTTATTTGTTTCATGTACACTGGTGGTCAATTTTTTATAATGTCCTTTAAAGCTTGCAAATCTTATGCAAATCTTGTCAAAATAATTTGTGAAAAATAAAATAGAATAAAATAAATAAAAATAAAGAACACATAAATTTTACGTGAAACCCTTTCGAAAAAAACCACGCAGAGGAGAAGAAAATTCACTATGTCGAAAAATTTTTTTACTCTAATACAAGAGGAATAGACTATGTCTATTTATAGGCTTGCAAAGCCATATTCTAGTAGGATTGAAACACCTTATCCTAATCAATATAAAATAGATGGAGTTTAATAAGGTTTAAAACCTTATTCTAAAATAAAATAAAAGAAGTCTAGTTCTATATGGATTTTACTTTTATTTTATTTTCCATCGTATTTTATTTAAATAAGAATTTGGGTCACTTAATTCTAACAATCTCCACCTTGACACAAATTCTCAATGAACAAGTTCTTCATCGCGAACTTTCAATAAACAAGTTCTTCACCTCTTCCAAAAACCCTTAAGGGTTTAACTTCAACAATGAACACCAACCAAGTCTAAGCAATGCTCAAACTTGGTTATAGGAAGTGACTTAGTCATCATATCTGCAGGATTTTCATGAGTGCTAATTTTGCTCACAACAATATCACCACGAGCAATAATATCACGAACAAAATGATACCGAATATCAATGTGTTTTGTTCTCTCATGAAACATTTGATCTTTGTAAGAAAGATGGCACTGATCGTCACAAAATATCGTGCTGATTTGAAGGTCTTCATTGAGTTCACTAAATAGTCCCTTCAACCAAATAGCTTCTTTACAAGCCTCAAGAATCGCCATGTACTCAGCTTCGATTGGTAGACAAAGCGATCGTAGTTTGCAAAGTGGCTTTCCAACTAATTGCACAACCTCCGATTGTAAAGACGTAACTGTGAGAGATCTTCTTCTATCAAGGTCTCCAAGAAAATCAGCATCAACATACCCTATAACTCCATCTTTAGTTCTTCCAAACCGTAAGCAAACATTAGTAGTGCCTCGTAAGTATCTTAAAATCCATCGAATCGCTTTCCGGTGTTCTTTACCGAGATTCGCCATGTATCCGCTAACCGTGACCGATCGTGATATGATAAATCGGACGTGAACAAACCATAGCATACATGAGAGATCCCATCTGCACTAGAGTATGGAACATGTGACATGTACTCAATCTCATTATCGATTGAGGAGATAAGGCCGATGAAAGTCCGAAATGGTCGCTAAAGGAGTACTAACAAGCTTAGCACTCTGCATATTGAACCCGCAAAGAACTTTCTCAATATACCCTTCCGACTTAGGTACAATTTACTTGCTTTTCTATCTCCGAGAATCTCCATACCAAGTATCTTCTTTGTTGGTCCTAAATCTTTCATCTCAAATTCTTCACTTAGTTGGGCTTTAACCTTTCTTATCTCTCTTTATCTTTTGTCGCTATCAACATGTCATCAACATAAAGAAGTAGATACACAAAAGAACCATCATGCTTTTTCTTAAAGTAGACACAACTGTCAAAACCGCTTCTTTTGAAATCATGAGAAGTCATAAAGGAATCAAACCTCTTGTACCCTTGTCTTGGTGATCTGTTTCAAACCGTAAAGGGACTTTTTCAGCAAGCAAATATAGTCCTCTTTTTTCGAGACTATAAAACCCTCGGTTGTTGCATGTAAATATCTTCCTCAAGTTCTCCATGCAAAATGCGCTTTTACATCTAACCGCTCAAGCTCCAAATCATGCATGGCAACAATACCAAGCAAAGCTCGAATCGAACTATGCTTAACAACTGGAGAGAACACATCTGTGAAGTCCACTCCGGAATTTGATCAGTAACCCTTTGCAACAAGCCTTGCTTTATATCCGGTTCTTCAACTCCTGAGTCCTTCTTTCTTTTTAAACACCCATTTACAACGAATGCCTTTTTACCTTTAGGAAGTTTTACAAGATCCCATGTTACTTTTTGTGGAGTGATTCCATCTCCTCTTGCATAGCAAACATCCACTTTTCTCGAGTCTTCACACTAATCGCCTCGAATAATTAAATGGCTCTTGATTCGCATCTATATCTTCACCACATTTAAAGCATAAGCAACTAGATCAACCTCGGCATACTTCTTTGGAGGTTTAATTTCTCTTCTTGTCCTGTTTTTGGTGATAGAGTATTGCGGTGAAGAAGCAACTCTATTCTCAATTTTGTACTTGGCTTGAGGAGTTGATTCAGATTAACTGATGCTCCACCCTTTTGGTTTTCTTTATTGGAAGAGTCTTTAAGAGATAAGTTAGGTAGCATAGCGTTTCATCAAAACAACATCTCGCTAATCACAACTTTTCTATTTTCAGACACCATAACTTATAGCCTTTTACACCACTTTATAACTAAGAAAACGCATTTAATGGATCTCGGTTCCAATTTTCCATTATCAACATGAGCATACGCAGGACACCCAAAAATCTTTAAATCGTAATAATTAGCGGGATTACCGGACCATACCTCTTGTGGAGTCTTTTTCTCAATGGCAACGGATGGAGATCGGTTGATCAAAAACATGCAGAGAGGTCGCTTCGCCCAAAATGACTTCGTAAGTTGGCATTTGACAACATACATCGAACCTTCTCCATGATCGCTGTTCATTCGCTCGCAACGCAACGCTTTCTTTGTGGAGTATGACGAATCGTCAAGTGTCTCATGATCCCTTCGACTTGCACAATCTATTAAACTCATCGTAAGTAACTCTAAGCCATTGTGCATGACGGAGGTATTTTATCTGTTTTCCGTCTGTTTTTCAATCATAATTTTCCAAGACTTAAATGTGGAAAACACATCGCTTTTCGCTTGTGAAGAACGCCCAAACTTTTCTCGGAAAAATCATCAATAAAGGTTAGCATATAATTAGCTCCACCTCTCGAAGGCACTCTAGACGGCCCCACGATCGTAATGGATATACTCCAACGCTTCCTTCGTGTTATGGATTCCTCTAGTGAATCGAACTCTCTTTGCTTCCCAAAAACACAGGTGCTCACAGAAATTCGGTTTGCAAATTCCTTGCCCATTAAGAAGTCCTCTTTGCTTAATTCGCCATGCCATTCTCACTCATATGCCCTAGGCGATATGCCAAAGTTTAGTAATATCATCATCGACAAGGAAGAGGAAGCGACATTTGCATCACCAAGAATGAGAGAACCTCAGTAAAACATATAACTTGGCAATCTTTCTTTGCCCTTTCATCACAACAAGGACCCTTTGAAATCTTTAAAACCCCACTTTCATTTGTGTATCATGCCCTTTTGAATCAAGAGTACTCAACGAAATTAAATTTCTTTTCAATTCGGAACATGCCGCACGTCACTAAGTGTTCGACAACTCCATCAAACATCTTAACTTTAATTGTTCCAACACCGCGATTTTACATGAAGCATTATTTCCCATCAAAACAACACCTTCAGACATCGTTTCATAAGTTGTAAACCAATCCCGATTGGGACTCATGTGGAAGGTGCACTGAATCAAGTATCCACTCGCCACTTTAGAATCATTGATGAAGCAACTAGAAGTTCACCATCATTGTAGTCTTCTACAACATCGCCTTCACCGAATTTTCTAGTTGTTTTCCTTTTGATTCGCAGCCTCCTTTTAATCTTATTTTGTAGCTTATAGCACTCAGATTTAATGTGCCCTTTCTTCTTGCGAAGTTGCAAGTTTTACCTCTGTTTGAAGATTTCGATCTACCCTTAGATTTACCACGAGGATTCCGCTCGTGTTCTACCACGATCATCATCAACATTCCGGTCTTGTCTCCCACGAACAATGAGACCCTCTCCCCGAGAGTTGGGTTTAACCACAAGATGCTTCATCTTATCATACGAGGTTAAAGAATCATAAACCTCATCAATCGTGAGAGACTCGCGGCTATATAAAATCGCGTCTCTAAAGGTTGAATAAGACAGGGCAACGAACAAAGTAGAATCAACCCTAGATCTTCCTTATCATACCGAACCTCCATGGCCTCCAAGTTTGAGAGAATTTCTTTAAACACATTAAGTGTTCGTGTACTGACGCACCTTCCTCCAAACGATGAGCATAAAGACGCCGCTTCATATGCAACTTGCTTGTTAGAGTTTTCGACATACATATTTGTTCTAGCCTCTTCCATAATGCGTGGCGGTTTTCTCTTTCATCACATCCCGCAAAATTTCGTTGGACAAATGCGATGTAATTGTGTTAATGCCTTTCAATCCTTACGCTTCTTCTCTTCATCTGTTAATGTCGAAGGCATCTTATCTATCCTAGCGGGGCATCCTCTAGATCCATCGTGCAAGAAGCGCTTGCATCTTAATTTGCCACAACGCAAATCGGTGTTGCGATCCAACAATGAATTTCATACTTCAAAGACGCCATTACCGTGATCGAGATGAATAACCCGGAAGCTCGATACCAATTTGTGAAAAATAAAATAGAATAAAATAAATAAAAATAAAGAACACATAAATTTTATGTGGAAACCCTTTCGAAAAAACCACAGGCGAGAGGAGAAGAAAATTCACTATGTCGAAAAATTTTTTACTCTAATACAAGAGGAATAGACTATGTCTATTTATAGGCTTGCAAAGCCATATTCTAGTAGGATTGAAACACCTTATCTAATCAATATAAAATAGATGGAGTTTAATAAGGTTTAAAACCTTATTCTAAAATAAAATAAAAGAAGTCTAGTTCTATATGGATTTTACTTTTATTTTATTTTCCATCGTATTTTATTTAAATAAGAATTTGGGTCACTTAATTCTAACATAATTGATAGATGAGAAAACTTTGACTTAAAATTTAAACTGGAACTTGTCTGCTTGTTACACACAACAAAATCGTGTACATGATTCAATAGTTTGAAGGGGTATTTGGAGACATAAAATTAATACTAATTGCAAGTCACCACAAATGAAAGTGATAATATCATACATCATACCATTGTAATTTTTCTCTAATTAAAATAAATAATTTTTTATAAAATATCATATTTTTAAAAACATTATTTCTAATTAACTAAATTAATTAAAAATAAAAAATTTATAAAACTCAATTTGAGAAATCATATTGTCGTAACCATTTTTTTGAAAAAAAACGGGAATCGATTTAGATTTTGAAAATAAAAGAATGGGAGTCGCCACCGATCCTTTTTGACAAGGTGTGATCGGGTCACCTCATAAAAGCGGTTGTTTTTAATAAATAGTTTGATTTATTTAAACAACAATTTTGGTCTACGCAAATCAAGAAAACAGGTTCGGGAGTCGGTTACGCTCGAGGAAGGATTAGCACCCTCGATACGCCCAAAATTGGTACCTAGTTGATTAATTAGTGTCTTAGTGTCAAAAATTAAAAAAACTTGAAAGAATTTTAAAATACGATCCTTCTTTATAAAAAGCTCAAGTGTTAAAGACCTTCTCGTCTCAAAATATGAAATGTCACAACCAGTAAGTTAGGACGCGACATCTTGAATTTTCGAGAGCGAGCTTGCCTTTTATGAAATCTATGTATTTTATTAAAAGGGTATTCGATTATTTAGAATAAACGAGAAAAGTCGAAACCCAGTAAGTTAGGGCACGTTTTCTCGAATTCTCAAACACCGAATATTGTCTTTATTTTGAAACAAAATTCTTATTTCGAGATGACAAAATATCATACCCGGTAAGTTAGGGCACGACACTTAGCATCTTCGAGAATAAGCATTTTTCAAAACTCGTATAATGATTTGAAAGAGTATTCCGTTATTTAGGTTAAATGAGAAAAGTCGAAACCCAGTAAGTTAGGGCACGATTATTTCGGACTACCTAATAACGGATTTTGCTCTTATGAAAGAATTGTTTTAATACATTGAACAAAAAGCAACGCGATTTATAATAAAATGTAAAAGCAAAATATAGCATTGACGTGTATAAGAATATAATAATGGTGCGACGGTGTCAAAACAATAACATGATCAACCGTAAAAGATGAAGTAAGATCAAGGCTAATAATATGCAATTATAAACAAATGATAAACATGGCAAAAATAAAAATAACAATGATAACGAAAACGATAACGATAATAATAATAATGTAAATAACAATAGTACGAAACGATAATAACGCATGGTATTTAAATATGATAGTAATAATGTGAATATGAAGTAGTAGGGAGCACATGTATGTAAAACATATAATACCAGATTACAAATATGTATGCAATATTTATTAAAATAGTAATAATAACAAAGACTAATAATAACGATATATAAACACATAAATGTATATATTAAAATAATAATATGTGTACGTAGTATTAAAATACATAAAATGCGATATTAATGACATATATGCACACAAAATATATGTAATATATTAAAAGATTAGACAGAGTATACGTAAAAATATATATGTATATAAAAATGTATGTAATGTAAGATATGTGCTTAATAGGGAATATAATGTATATATATTTAATGAAAGCATATGTGACACACAAATACCTAAAAACAATAGTATTAAGCTATTAATAATGCTATATAATATATATATATATATATATATATATATATATAATGAAAATACGTACTACTATGTAATGATAATAGAAATACAAAAGTAAAAGTATTAAATTAAAGTAATAATATATATATATATATATAAAACTACATATGTAAATGTATATATGTACGTATAAAAATGTATACTAATATATAATGATAATAGTGATAGTAATAATGATGTTAAAAAGGAGATATAATATAATAGTAATATTAAAATAAGATAATTAAAATAATACTATACCTATGGAAAATGTATATACATACATATGCATAAAACATATATTAATAGTAATAATAATAACCATATAGGTGATAATAATAACGATAATAATATTTAAAATATACATAAAAATAATAAAAGGTATGTATATATAATAATAACAATAGTATAGCAAAAATAATGATAATATGTTAATGAATATGGTAATAATAATAATAATAACAGTTAAAATAATGCTAAAAAAATAAAATAAAAAGTAAAAATAATATAAAAATCAGATTAAATCTCAAAGAAGGGACTAAATTCGAAACTAAAACAGGATTTTGGGGCCAATTCGAAAGGAAATATAAAAAAAAAGGCACCTATTTGAATACGCAGATAATATCCAAGGGCCAAAAGGGGAATTTACCCGAACCCTTAAAACGACGTCGCAGAAGAGAGGATTAAATCACAAAACGTGATGAACTTTGAGGCCAATTTGAAAGAAATAAAAAAGCTAATTGCGAAACGTGAAAAGCGGAAGGACCGCGCGTAATTAGACCATCGATGAAAACGCGGATCCCGAGGCGGGTTGAGCCGCTTCTCGGGTCGAGGTTGGTTAAACGGCGTCGTTTTGGGGCTTATGGGTGCCGACCAAAACGACGTCGTTTTATAACACCTATATAAGTTAAAAATCAGCCTTAAAAATCATTTCTACTGTCATTAAGAAAAAAAAGAAAACTAAGCTCTTTCTTTTCTTTGTAGGTCCATATGCCGGCGAGGACTCCGGCCATCGCTCCGCTGCAGGTTCAGTCGCCCGGCCACCGTGTACGGTGGCCGAAAATCGCCTCAGGTATAATTTTTTTTTGTTTTGTTTTATATATTTACTTAATGATGCATGTTGTTTTGATAAACATAAATAATATGTGTTAATAACGTTTCAAAGAAAGAGTAAGAGAAAGGGTAAAATGATAAACAAATAGAAAAACAGTAGATAGACCTTTAGATCAGCCTTCGAAATTCTTTGCTGCAAGTTCGTATTTTTATTTACTAAACCTTTTGATGTGAATCTCTTTTTTCTTCTGAGAAAAATGAAAAACCCCCCCTAAATGGTTCTCTGATTTGGCTTTAAATAGCCACTACATTTCTTTTTTAATATTTGTCTATTCTGCTTTTTGAATGTTGTAGGCGCAAGTGGGGCGGTGGTACAGTGGTGGTGCTTGCAGACGTCGGTGGTGGAGCAGAGGGGAGCATGTGCTGACGGCTAGGGTTTCTTGGAGGAGTTTAGGCTAGTGGGCTAGGGTTAGGTGAGGTTTGGGCTTAGTTGGGCTGAGTTATTTGGGTTGGTTTGTAATTGGGTTTAGGGGGTTTTGGGTATTGGGCCCAAAATTGGGCTTGTACAGCTTCCCCTCTTTGCTTGTTGTCGTGTAACGAGAACAGAGCAAAGACTTGAGAAAGACCAATTTTTCCTGGTCTCACTATGTCTGGACTTGTCTAGCGCTCCTTTTCCCCAGGTAGCTTCATTCCAATCTTGTTGCCTCACTCCGCTTCCCTGCTCTACTGCAGCTTCGAGAAGGTGAGGTTTGTTTTGATCTGCTCCACTGCAACTCTATGGAGCTAAGACATGTGACTTCAATCTACTCCATTGAAACTTCAAGGAGATCTGCTGTGGCTTCGATCAACTCCATCTTTGTTTCGTAAAGAAGATATTTAATTTTCACTGTTACCCTCACCGCTAAGGGATTAAGGCTTGTCATCTTTGATCTGCTTCCCTCATCGCTAGGGTTTTAGATCAGATACTCAACCTGTTACCCTACCGCTAGGGGTTTAAGGTTCTTCGTCTTCGATCTGCTCCACTATCGCTTAGGAGATAAGATCGCAATTTAACCTGTTACCCTACCGCTAGGGGTTTAAGGTTCTTCGTCTTCGATCTACACCACTACTGCTTAGGGAGATAAGATCTGCAATTTGGTCTGTTTCCCTACTGCTTAGGGGTTTAAGACCTTATGAACATCAGCTTGTTACCCTTCTGCTTAGGGGGTTAAAGCTTGGTGGTTTGAATCTGCTTCACTGCATTCGAGGAGGCAAGATCTGTAATTTTCAACCTATTACCCTACTACTTAGGGGGTTAAAGCTCATTATCTTCGATCTGTTTTCCTACTGCTTAGGGGATTAAGATCTATAAATCTTCAATCTACTTCACTGCAACTTCAGGAAGACAAGATTCGCTGGATTCGATCTGTTCCACTGCAACTTCAGGGAGACAAGATCTGTGATTTTCAGGCTATTACCCTACTGCTTAGGGGGTTAAGGCCCATCTTCTTTGATCTGTTTCCCTACTGCTTAGGCGGTTAAGATCTTCATCTTCGATCTGCTTCCCTCCGCTTAGGAGATAAGATCGCAATTGATCTGTTACCCTACCGATTAGGGGTTTAAGACCCTTCGTCTTCGATCTGCTTCCTACCGCTAGGGGTTAAGATCAGTAAATCTTCACTGTTACCCTACCGCTAGAGGGTTAAGGCTTATGAATTCATCGATTCTAGGGACATGACACAGAGAATCGGCCTCAGATTTATGCTTATGTCAAAGAATTAGGATGTTATGATCAAAATGAATCAAATGTTCCTAATTAGATGCACTTATGAATGATCTATGAATGTATGAGTGCAGCATGTTGTGAGCATGAATCCCTGTTTAGGTTGCCATTGCTCTTTGTTCATCAAGGTTCCTTTACTGAAATGGTATCCTGTCTTCTTGTTCAGCTCAATTTTTGAATAGAAAACCCGAAGAGGTAGTCCCAATTTAAACTCTTTCTTTTCAGATGCTTCCAATCTTTGAGTTTGGTTAGTTCTAAATAATAGTCCTGTTTCAGGTCCCTGTACTATTTAGAAACTTTCGGAGTAATGTGCAAAACTCTTTTTGCAAAAATGGTTTTAGTCCATTAATCATCATTTCAATGCAAAATGCTTGAAAGAGATTATAACAACGACAAAAACTGAAATTTATCAGAAATAACATTTGAAGGGAATATATTAATCGCAATCAACAAACATTGCTGGAATACAAAACGAATAAAAGGGAATAGGTGCCCTAGATACCGCAGCGTGAGTTTCTCTGTACTGACTTCTTGAGGGCTCCTTTTTGCCCAATATGTGTTTAGGGGATCTAGGGTACTCTTGCAAATGCCCCAAGATGTAACATCTCTCCTCCTTGTTAGTTTAGGCACCATAAGACCATCGCATGCCCCGCCTTTGATCAAAATTTGAATCGCCCTTTACGGGTTTTTAATTCAAAATCCCTTTGGTCTCAAGATGCTCTTTGCGAGTTTTCACCCTGGCCTCTCCCCTTTTTTTTCCTTTTTTTTTTTAGGCGAAGTATTTCTTAACCGAATCCGAATTCACGGGATTGGATAAGGTCTTGCCATCCATTTCAGCCAATACCAATGCTCCGCCAGAAAAGGTTTTCTTCACCACATGAGGCCCTTCCCAATTCGGCATCCATTTTCCTCTCAAGTCTTTTTGTATGGGGGATCTTTTTCAAGATTAGGTCTCCTCGTGGAACTTTCTGGGACGAACCTTTTTGTCGTAAGCTCGCATCATTCGCTTTTGGTACATCTGACCATGGCGAATAGCCCGTAGCCTCTTTTCTTCAATCAAATTCAACTGATGGTATCGGGACTGGATCCATTCTGCTTCATCCAACTTTACCTCTGACAAGACTCTAAGGGAAGGGATCTCGACCTCGATAGGTAAAGCGCCTCCATTCCATAGACTAATAAGAAAGGCGTTGCCCCAAGAGAAGTTCGATAGACGTTCGATAAGCATAGAGGGCAAATGGTAGCTTCTCATGCCAATCTTTATAAGTTTCATCATCTTTCCTACAATCTTCTTGATGTTCTTATTGGTCGCTTCGACCGCTTTGTTCATCTTGAGCGATACGGTGACGAGTTGTGATGTCGATCTTGAATCGATCGCAGACATCCGCTATCGTGCTATTATTTAAATTCAATGCGTTGTCAGATATGATCCTTTCTGGCATTCCTTATCGACAGATGATTTCCTTTTTTAGGAACTTGCTAACTGCTGATTTAGTGACATTGGCGTATGAAGAGGCCTCCACCCATTTGATGAAATAATCGATGATCATAAAGATGAAACGATGCCCATTTGAAGTTTTTGGCAAAATTGGCCCAATCACATCCATGCCCCACATCGAGAAAGGCCATGGCGAGGTCATGACATGCAGAGGTGAGGGAGGCACATTAATCTTGTCTCCATAGATTTGGCACTTATGACATCTTTTGGCGTAGTTAATACAGTCTCCTTCCATAGTGGACCAATAATAACCGAACCTCATAATTTGTCTGGCCATTGTAAAACCATTAGCGTGTGTCCCGCAGATACCCTCGTGGACTTCTTCCAAGATTTTCTTAGCCTCAATGGCGTCTACACATCTGAATAGTACCCGATCCTTCCTTCTTTTGTATAGGATCTCCCCATCTAAGACATAGTCACTGGCCAGTCTTCTTAACGTTCTCTTGTCGTTCTTAGTAGCTTGGTCAGGATACTTACAATTCTTCACATATCGTAGGATATCGTGGTACCAAGGGTGATCATCATTTTCCTCTTCTTCTTCAAGGTTGTAACAATGAGCCGGGGCCTCGTAAATGCTCATTTGGATCGGTTTCACATCTTCTGATTGGTTCACCTTAATCATAGAAGCCAGAGTTGCTAGGGCGTCAGCCATCTGATTTTCTTCTCGTGGGAGGTAGTAGAAGACAATATCATCAAACTCTTTAATTAACTCAAGGATCAACTTCCGGTAATTGATCAATTTGGGGTCTCTTGTCTCCCATTCACCTTTGAGTTGATAAATCACTAGGCGTAATCTCCATATACCTCTAACACATTGACTTTACGCTCTATGGCAAAGACGTATTCCCATGATGCATGCTTCAGATTCTCGCCATATTATTCGTGCAAATAAATCCAACTTACTAGTGAATGGATAATGATTTCCGTTCGGGGACACCAGAACTGCCCCGATTCCGTTAGCCATGGCATTTGATGCTCCGTCAAAGTTTAGCTTCCAAGGGTGACCTTCTTGAGGGTCTTCTTCGTGGTTGCTATGCACATTAGATCTTCATTTGGGAAATCAAAGTTCAGAGGCTCGTAGTCCTCTAAGGCTCATGGCTAGGAAATCGCTATCGCACTCCTTTCACTACCTCCGGTTCACATAGACTATATCGCACTCGGAAAGTAGAATTTGCCATCGGGCCATTCTCCCATTCAGGCGGTCGACTCCATCAAGTATTTCAGAGGATCCATTTTAGAGATCAGCCAAGTTGTATGGTACAACATGTATTATCTCGATCTTGGGTTGTCCAGATCAAGGCACAAAGACAACTTTTCGATTTAACGAGTATCTTGTCTCACACTCAAGAAACTTTTACTGAGGTAATATATCGC
Source organism: Gossypium arboreum (assembly GCF_025698485.1). NCBI lineage: Eukaryota > Viridiplantae > Streptophyta > Magnoliopsida > Malvales > Malvaceae > Gossypium > Gossypium arboreum. The sequence goes on from NC_069081.1 coordinate 15,152,429, forward strand.
TCTTTCTTTCCTTCCCGATTCATCGTGTTGGCCAAGCACGCATCCCATAGAATTTTCAAACACCATCAAATACAGTATCAATGGCTTATTTGGATTAGGTGGTGTCAACACTAGGGCATTAGACAAATATTGCTTAATCTTGTCGAAAGTCTTCTGGCATTCCTCGTCCCAACTACCAGGGTTGTGTTTCTTAAGGAGACGGAATATGGGGTCACATTTCTCGGTTAGTTGTGAAATAAACCGAGCGATGTAATTTAGTCTTCCTAGGAATCTTCGAACTTCCTTCTGAGTACGTGGTGGAGGTAATTCTTGTATGGCCTTGACTTTGTGCTGGTCGATCTCAATCCCTTTTCCATCGACCACGAATCCTAGCAGCTTTTCCGACCGGCTCGAAGGTACATTTTATGGATTGAGTTTCAACCGAATTTTCTCAACCTCAAAAATAATTTTCTTAAGACTTGCACATGCTCTTCTTCAGTCCGAGATTTGGCGATCATGTCGTCGACATAAACTTCAATTTCTTTATGCATCATATCATGAAATAGGGTAACCATGGCTCTCTGATATGTTGCTCTCGTATTTTTCAATTCAAACGGCATTACTTTATAGCAAAAGGTTCCCCACATGGTCACAAATATGGTTTTATTCATGTCTTCAGGATGCATCTTGATCTGATTGTACCCCGAGAAACCATCCATGAAGGAGAAGAGTGAGTACCCTGCCGTGTTATCCACCAAGGTATCAATATGAGGCAACGGAAAATTATCCTTCGGGCTGGCTTTGTTTAAGTCTCTGTAGTCTACACACATCCGTACCTTTCCATCTTTTTTAGGGACGGGGACGATGTTGGCTACCCATTCCGAGTACTTGACTACTTGTAAGAAACCAGCATCAAATTGCTTCTTGACCTCCTCTTTTGTTTTCAACAGAACATCGGGCCGCATCCTTCGAAGCTTTTGCTGAACTGGCTTGCATTCTTCTTTGATGGGGAGCCTGTGTACCATAATGTCAATACTTAGCCCAGGCATATCCTGATATGACCATGCAAAGACATCTTTGAACTCTTGGAGTAACTTAATAAGGTGTCGCTTTGTCTCTGTGGTGATGCAAGTCTGATCTTTATTTCTCTCCTTTCTAGTTCATCTCCCAAGTTCACGATTTCTACCGACTCCTTGTGAGGTAAAATCTGGTTTTCATCTTGTTCTACCATTCTTAACAAATTGGGGGATAAGTTACAATCACTGTCATCTCCAAAATCCTCGGATCCCTCTAGACACATATCGCGCTCAAAAGGAGACTCCGAATTAATAGCAAGGTCACTCACATCGTTAATATCTGGAGACCTGTTTTGGGCAGAAAGGAAGATGCAAAGAACAAAAGAATCTAAGAACAATGGCATGTACGGTATGATTATGAATGAAAGAATAAAAGAATATTTGCACTGAATAAGACGAAAGGATGCATTTCATTGAAATAACGATTTCAAACATAGGCCTATTTCATAAAAAGACACTTATTACTCCTAGGCCTAGGGTAATAAGCGTGTTTTGGGCATTACTCTATGTTAGTTTTAAAGACTACAGGAATCTCTTCCGCAGTCCAATTATTCAAAACACTTTCTGGCTCATAAGGGCGAATGCCCGCCCTATTCTCTTCTCCAGTTCCTCCTTCGAACGTGGCATTAATGCTTAAGCTTTTCCGCATTTCTTCAGTGGACTCTTGGCCTGCCGATCTTCCTCCGGCATAAATAGTTCCTCCCGACACAAACGTTCTGGATATATGGGGAAAGGTCATTGGCTTCCATTTAACCTCTTCCCCGTTCAAACGCGCTCTTCTCCTTTCTTGTTTCTTCTCTTGCTCCTCTTTCTTTTGTCTTGCATCTGGCTTGAATCCTAAGCCAAAGCGGTCCCGTTTGTCCGTGAGCATAGGTACTTTGACCCTTCCTTGTAGGCTTTTTCCAAGTCCTTTCCCTAGCAAGACTCCCTTCCCAACCATCAGTTGTAGTCCCATTCTTGTGGTTTTGAAAAGTCTGGGTGTTGGGACTTTATTTCCTTCGACAACAAAGGTCGCATTTACGAATTCCAACGATCAAAAAGAACATTCTATGGCTTCATCATCTGTCCTCACATATGGTGCATTGTTGGTAACAGATGCAATGATGTCTTCCTCCGCATTTATAGTCACCAATCGACCTTCCGTTATAAGTTTGAGCTTCTGATGTAATGATGACGGCACTGTCCCTGCCGAGTGGATCCATGGTCTTCCCAATAGGCAATTGTAAGAGGGTTTGATGTCCATTACTAAGAAATCTACCTCATACGTGCTAGGACCGATTTGAAGGGGTAATTCAATCCTCCCCATTACTTTCCTTTCAGTACCATCAAATGCCCTTACTACATTTTGGCATGTCTTCATATGGGAACTATCCACAGGCAACCTATTCAGTGTGGATAGGGGTAAGACGTTTAGTGCTGATCCATTATCGATCAATACCCCCGGTAATGTTTATCCCTTGCAACGCGTGGTAATATGCAGGGCCTTTGTGGACCCCATACCTCCTAGTGGTATTTCGTTGTCGTTAAATAAAATAAAATTCTCGGCGCTGATATTTTTGACCAGGAGGTCCAGTTTGTTGACAGAGATGTCATGCGCGACGTATGTCTCGTTCAGCACTTTCATTAACGCGCCCGATGCGTTTCGAGCTCAAAAGTAAAGCTAGCAATCAAATGCGAGCGGTTGCTTATGTAATGTTCCACGATGTCAGTACTCATTGTGTTTTAAAATTTTAAGAATTCCTCGCTTCATTCTCGATTCAGACTCATTGATCGGCGATTCAACCCGATCGTTTTTCTTTCCTTTGATCAACTGTTGGGATTCTTTCTTGGCAATTTTGGTTCCTGCACCCTCGGGAACATAACGTCTCCCACTGCGGTAAAAAACCTACATCTTGGTTTTGTTGTGAAGCACTGGCCGGGCTCTTCTTTCCTGGGATCGTCACATTGCAGCTGTAATTCCATGGTACCCTCTTACTATCTTTATAAGGGAAAGCAACGGGCTTCTGGATCACGACTTTGGGTGTGACTTGTGTCCCGTCTTCATTAGTTCTTAAGCGTGATATGATAACCAATGGGTGGTTGATTTTACAAGCGTTTCTCGTCGACCCTTCCTCTAAAGCACACACGTCTGTTCTTTCTGGGCTCCTAGCATACTCGAAGAATTCCAGCTCCTTATTATCCATTAACCCTTGTACTAGAGCCCTGAATTCGCGGCATTTCTGAATCTCATGGTCCTCTTGATTATGGAACTCGCAATAACTTTTTGCTCCTTGGTGTCTGTCCCCTGAATTCTGTGTTACCAACCCTTTTTCCACCATTTTCTTCCATACTTCTTTTAGTGGAGTATTCACTTCTGCAACATTCATCTTAATTTCCTTCCCTGAACTCTCGATTATGGCATTTATACCCTTATCCCCATGATTAGGTAACGGGTTTTCGTGACTAGGTGTATCATCGAATTTCACGATGCCCATGTTGATGAGTCTTTCAACCACTTCTTGAAAGTGGTGCGCTTTTCTATTGAGTGCCACGTGGCTCTCTGCATGGTATTCGTGATTGGCGCTTATGCGTGTACTCACTTGGAGAATGGGGTTGCATTGGCTTTAGATAGAAGGGCGACACTACATGGGCATCGAATAAGCTCTGGTACAATTCCTTGTAGGACATCGGGATAGGAGTAAACTGGACTCTTTCCGTGTTAGGCCTTGGGTTGAAGTCCCGTCTTGCGGAGCCCTGATGGCTGGTAGTCACCACCTTTGGTTGGCTCATAGTGACTGGCTTATTATACATACTCGTGTTGTTCACATCGTTCTCTTTCCTTCTCGGGGCTGATTTCTTGGCACTTTCCCCTGCTTCAATCCTTCCACATCTTATCGCGTTCTCTATCATTTCTCCAGACATTACTATGTCTGAGAAGCTTTTAGTAGCGCTCCCTAGCATGTGGTTAATGAATGGAGCCTTCAGTGTATTGATAAAGAGCATGGTCATTTCTTTCTCCAAAAGAGGTGGTTGAACTTGCGTTGCTACCTCTCTCCATCTTTGGGCGTATTGCCTGAAACTCTCATTTTGTTTCTTCTCCATGTTCTGTAACGTGACTCTATCAGGAGCCATGTCTCATCACGTGATCAGATTGCTTCATGAAAGCTCGTGCTAAATCCTCCATGAACTGATCCGTTACGACTCGGTTGGTTGTACCATCTAGAAGCGGCCCCAACCGGACTTTCCCGAAACAATGGATCAATAGTTGGTCATTATTGATATAGCTCGCCATTCGTCTGCAGAACATAGTGATGTGAGCCTCGGGACGCCTAGTCCGTTGTATTTCTCAAATTCGGGTCTTGAACTTGGGAGGAGTACAGTGTCCGAACCAAACTTAATTCCTTAGCGTCGATTCCACCACGATAGTCGGTGTTTTCCATTTCTTTAAATTTTTCTTCCAACCATCTACATCTTTCTTCAAGCTCTCTCGGGAATTCTACCCTTGTCTTTTCTGCTTCTATTACTTCATCGAGATTGAGGACCACAGGGTTGGTCGGATTGTCCCTCGGATTAGAGCCCAAACCAGTCTGATAATTCATCTGTGCCGAGACATCGGCTTGAAATGGTTGAGGCCTGATTGTGACTGATGGCCTTCTTGGGTACACATCAGGTTGTGTCTGAACATCCGCTGGGACAAACCCCGGAGGGTAGACGGGATCTTCGTTGTCATCTCCATTATTGATTATGGGGCTTTTCCCTTTTTTTAATCCACCAGCCAATAGACGCGTTAATTGATCCATCATACTTCTTTGGGACTCCAACATCTGGTCCCTTACATCTTACTGGATTTTGGCCAGCTGTTCTTGCATACGTGTTTGTAGTTGATCCTGCATCTCTTTTTGCATTTGTTCCAATCTCTCTAACCTTTGATCCATTGCTTTTGTTTTCCCTCTTGTACCGTAACGATGTTCCAGGGTAACTGCCATGATTTTTAGGGTTTCTTGTGAGTTTTTAGTGCGTATGATGCAATGCTGATGTATGAATGCAATGAATGCGATGAATGCAAAAAGGCATTGATTCCAATTCGATTTCATTAGAGTAACTTTTCTAGAAAACAAGTTTCTTTACATAAAATAGATTACATATAAGGCTTGGCCCTGATACTTAAGGCCTTGACCTGTCTAAGAAGCCAATCTAGCTTTTGGCCTCGGTCCGACTCTGACTCGTATTTTAAACTCAGCACATCGGCTTGTACTGCTAATGTTTGCAAGTGGTCAGCCAATTCTCGTACTTGAGTCAAAGCCTCGCCCATGATGTAGTCCCTGCTCCTGACTTGGTCTTGGGATTGATGAAGTTGCTCCTTCCATCGCTCGTTATTTACCTCGAGGAGTTCTATCCAAGTTCACGATTTTGCGTATTGTTTTGAGTTCTTCTATATTCTTTTTTAATTCTTCGATTCTGTTCTGACTAGCTTTCAACTCGATTGCAGAGTTACGCGAGCGATACTGGTACAATAACCTCTTTAACTCTAATATCCGGATCTTTAACCCTTCTTTCTCATTCTGACTTTCTACCAAACTTCTTTTCAGAGCACCTTCTCGAGCTTGAGCATCGCGAAATTTTTCCTCCCACTGGTTGGCTTTGCTTTGTTCTTCTTTAACTTCATGTCACCATTGTTCGGATGTTTTTCCTAACCCAACGGTTCTCATTGATCTCTGCACTTCTTATAGTCCGTTTTAAACTGTCTAAGTCCTCTTCGGCCTTGTTTTTCCCTTTTCTGAGTCTTTTAGCTTCTAGTTTCTGGGCATCGACGTCTAACCCTAACTGCATCTTTTCTTCTTCCAAATGCTCAATCCTTTTTTCTAGCTCCAGACTCTTTCTCTCAAAATCTTGCCTGATGATTTCCAGCTCAGATGGGATTACTTTCAAGTGCTCTTCTATCGACTGAGGATTCCCTTGATCTGATGTAGGGATGTTGTAGTTAATCCTCTGATTCCACCATCGGTCGTACTCAGGAGTAGTCATGGGATTGGCAGCAAAATTCTTCATTTTACGAGTCTGGTTCCAGGCATTTGATATCTCGCGAATTTTCTTTTTGTAATTATTCCCTGTGAACGTGAACTCGCACTGGGCTAACCCGTATGTTGGTGGTGTAAACTGTCTGGATCTGTATTGTCACAATGCAAGCAGAGAAGCATATCCGACGGCTCCCCATACTCCTAACAAGGGAACCCAATCAAAATCTCCGCATCGATATAATATTTCATCAGGGACCATCCACGGGGCTCTCCATTCAACATCTTCTTCTTGCAGATTTTGGAGAACCGTCATCCAATTTTCTTCTGTTACATCATCTCGCCTCGGTGTAGCCACTAACTCTTTCAGCGGAGAGTAATTTTCAGAGAATATACGATATGAGACCTTTTCCACTTTCCAAAAATGGCTGTGGAACCAGGATAGTAAGAGCTGTGCACATCCAATAAATCTCCCTTCACCTGCTCTTCTACAAGCATTTAATGATCTGAAAGTTTCCTCCAAGATTGCGAATGCAGGTGTGGTTCCTTTACCAAGCCTATCAAAAGGTCAACAACAAACCTCGTCTACATGCCTCAAAGCCTTGGGAAGATGACCATCCATAGATGCTCAAGGCGAAGACATCTACCCTTTTCTTCACGCTCGGTGCGCTAAGATTAGATCCTCGGGTTCCTCCATGGGATGCATTTACAATCTCCTTTTTGTTTGATCCGGTTGTCACCCATCGCTCGCTCATCCCGTGATGTTCATCGCTTTTTTGAAAATCTTTGACGCTTGGTGTCCGGTATAAATTCGCCTATCTGAATCTTTGGGCAACGGAGCAAGGTCGTGTATTCTTCTATAGTAGGTACCAAATCTACCTTCCCAAAAGTGAAGCAACCGTAGCGTAATTCCAATATTGGGCAAGGGCTCAAACATGTGCTCGTCTACCTTGACATCAAGCGATAAGGTAAATCACCGTAATGACAATAGAATAACTGTTTGACCTCGTCGTCCCACTGGTTCCATATTTCTTTCAAATCTTGGAGATTATTCTGGGTTACGCTGATCCGAGTGAAATTCCATAGCTCTGACACATACCCCTTGGTAAGACGTCACCTTTCCCTTGTTGTGTTGTCTCAGCCCCTATCCGGACAGCCGCGTTGTCTTCTACTTTATCAAAAAACCCCTTTTCCATGATAAGCTATCTATTTAGGAACCGAACACGAATCAACACCTTTTATGATGAAAATGTCATGCAAATACAATGAAAGTAAAACAAAGCAAGTCAGTAGTTTATGCACAGTTCAAAGCAAACGAAGAATAATAAATATAGCACTTGCTCAGGTAACCACTAGGGTTTCGGAGTGGCTCTACCTAGGGTGGGTTCTTAAGGCTTGCTACATGGGGTTTGATTCTAGAATAAGGGTACCTGAACCAGCATATTCCTCGATCTTCACCCATTATAGGCTCATACAGACCGAAGTTCGATTCGGGGAATACATTTCCTATGGTCGCACGGAGATGAAAATCTCACGAAGACATAGGTACGGATGTATCCCAAAGCAATCCACTATCCCGCACGGAGGTGAAAACCTCACGAAGGAATAGATTCGCCCCACTTAAGAGGGTGTGACCACAACGGTCATGCAATGCAATATGCAACACTATTTAAAGAATCGGACCAACGAAAGGTGTATTATTTAGACCACAAAAATAGGCGATGAAATGCAATGAAAGGATCGTATTTCAAAACTAAATTTTCAATTTTCGATAAAAAGACAAGAGTTAATCAACTTGTGGCTTGACTCTCTCATTCGTGTCCCCAGCGGAGTCGCCAAGCTTTCGTAACCATTTTTTTGAAAAAAAAACGGGAATCGACTTGGATTTTGAAAATAAAAGAACGGGAGTCGCCACCGATCCTTTTTGACGAGGTGTGATTGGGTCACCTCATAAAAGCGGTTGTTTTTAATAAATAGTTTGATTTATTTAAACAACAATTTTGGTCTACGCAAATCAAGAAAGCAGGTTCGGGAGTCGGTTACGCTCGAGGAAGGATTAGCACCCTCGATACGCCCAAAATTGGTACCTAGTTGATTAATTAGTGTCTTAGTGTCAAAAATTAAAAAAACTTGAAAGAATTTTAAAATACGATCCTTCTTTATAAAAGCTCAAGTGTTAAAGACCTTCTCGTCTCAAAATATGAAATGTCACAACCAGAAGTTAGGACGCGACATCTTGAATTTTCGAGAGCGAGCTTGCCTTTTATGAAATCTATGTATTTTATTAAAAGGGTATTCGATTATTTAAAATAAACGAGAAAAGTCGAAACCCAGTAAGTTAGGGCACGTTTTCTCGAATTCTCAAACACCGAATATTGTCTTTATTTTGAAACAAAATTCTTATTTCGAGATGACAAAATATCATATCCGGTAAGTTAGGGCACGACACTTCGCATCTTCGAGAATAAGCATTTTTCAAAACTCGTATAATGATTTGAAAGAGTATTCCGTTATTTAGGTTAAATGAGAAAAGTCAAAACCCAGTAAGTTAGGGCACGATTATTTCGGACTACCTAATAACGGATTTTGCTCTTATGAAAGTTAATACATTGAACAAAAAGCAAAGCGATTTATAATAAAATGTAAAAGCAAAATATAGCATTGATGTGTATAAGAATATAATAATGGTGCGACAGTGTCAAAACAATAACATGATCAACCGTAAAAGATGAAGTAAGATCAAGGCTAATAATATGCAATTATAAACAAATGATAAACATGGAAAAATAAAAATAACAATGATAACGAAAACGATAACGATAATAATAATAATGTAAATAACAATAGTACGAAACGATAATAACGCATGGTATTTAAATATGATAGTAATAATGTGAATATGAAGTAGTAGGGAGCACATGTATGTAAAACATATAATACCAGATTACAAATATGTATGCAATATTTATTAAAAATAGTAATAATAACAAAGACTAATAATAACGATATATAAACACATAAATGTATATATTAAAAATAATAATATGTGTACGTAGTATTAAAATACATAAAATGCGATATTAATGTATATATATGCACACAAAAATATATGTAATATATTAAAAGATTAGACAGAGTATACGTAAAAATATATATGTATATAAAATGTATGTAATGTAAGATATGTGCTTAATAGGAATATAATGTATATATATTTAATGAAAGCATATGTGACACACAAATACCTAAAAACAATAGTATTAAGCTATTAATAATGCTATATAACATATATATATATATATACATATATATAATGAAAATACGTACTACTATGTAATGATAATAGAAATACAAAAGTAAAAGTATTAAATTAAAGTAATAATATATATATATAAAACTACATATGTAAATGTGTATATGTACGTATAAAATGTATACTAATATATAATGATAATAGTGATAGTAATAATGATGTTAAAAAGCGAGATATAATATAATAGTAATATTAAAATAAGATAATTAAAATAATACTATACCTATGGAAAATGTATATACATACATATGCATAAAACATATATTAATAGTAATAATAATAACCATATAGGTGATAATAATAACGAAAAAATATTTAAAATATACATAAAAATAATAAAAGGTATGTATATATAATAATAACAATAGTATAGCAAAAATAATGATAATATGTTAATGAATATGGTAATAATAATAATAATGATTAAAATAATGCTAAAAAATAAAATAAAAAGTAAAAATAATATAAAATCGATTAAATCTCAAAGAAGGACTAAATTCGAAACTAAAACAGGATTTTGGGGCCAATTCGAAAGGAAATATAAAAAAAAGGGCACCTATTTGAATACGCAGATAATATCCAGGGGCCAAAAGGGGAATTTACCCGAACCCTTAAAACGACGTCGCATGAGAGAGGATTAAATCACAAAACGTGATGAACTTTGAGGCCAATTTGAAAGAAATAAAAAAGCTAATTACGAAACGTGTGAAAAGCAGAAGGACCGCGCGCGTAATTAGACCATCAGATGAAAACGCGCGGATCCTGAGGCGGGTCGGAGCTAGTTCTCGGGTCAGGTTGGTTAAACGGCGTCGTTTTGGGGCTTATGGGTGCCGACCAAAACGACGTCGTTTTATAACACCTATATAAGTTAAAAAATCAGCCTTAAAAATCATTTCTACCGTCTGTTAAGAAAAAAAAAAGAAAACTAAGCTCTTTCTTTTCTTTCCAGGTCCATATGCCGGCGAGGACTCCGGCCATCGCTCCGCCGTGGCTCCGTCGCTCCGGCCACCGTGTACGGTGGCCGAAAATCGCCTCAGGTATAAATTTTTTTATTTTTTATTTTTTGTTTTATATATTTACTTAATGATGCATGTTGTTTTGATAAACATAAATAATATGTGTTAAAAACGTTTCAAAGAAAGAGTAAGAGAAAGGGTAAAATGATAAACAAATAGAAAAACAGTAGATAGACCTTTAGATCAGCCTTCGAAATTCTTTGCTGCAAGTTCGTATTTTTATTTACTAAACCTTTTGATGTGAATCTCTTTTTTCTTCTGAGAAAAATGAAAAACCCCCCCTAAATGGTTCTCTGATTTGGCTTTAAATAGCCATTACATTTCTTTTTTAATATTTGTCTATTCTGCTTTTTGAATGTTGTAGGCGCAAGTGGGGCGATGGTACAGTGGTGGTGCTTGCAGACGTCGGTGGTGGAGCAGAGGGGAGCATGTGCTGACAGCTAGGGTTTCTTGGAGGAGTTTAGGCTAGTGGGCTAGGGTTAGGTGAGGTTTGGGCTTAGTTGGGCTAAGTTATTTGGGTTGGTTTGTAATTGGGTTTAGGGGGTTTTGGGTATTGGGCCCAAAATTGGGCTTGTACACATATTTTATATGAATTTTCCTGGAAATGTTAAATCCAGCCTAAAAAAAATATTTTGAAACTTGAAACTCATTTAAGTAAGTGTTTCTAAGGGTGTAAGAACTTAAAATTTTCTAAACAAACTCCATGTCGATTCTCAAAAAGTCGCTAACAAGTCTTAATCCGCTAAAATTTAATTTTCAAAAATATATTTCGACACAATTATTAAGCAAACTCAACCAAACAAAATCATATTTGAAGCACCTAATCTTATTCTTGTGACACAGAGAGAGAAACCTTGTCTTTTAGAAAATTGTAACTTCCAAATATTAAAATAAACATTCTTTCTTGTGTCGGAAATTTTCTGTGTCATTTTCCTTCATTAAATTTGTGTGTACAAACAAATTAAAGTTGAGCTTCATCGCCAAACGCATTTATATATGCATATGGGTTGGGAAGATGCTAAAAACAGCCATGATGGTGGGCACTGATATCATTAGTCATAGCTTGCAATCCCACAATGATTTTACTTTCCCCTTCGTTTTACCATCATGTTTGTGCTCCTCTTTGTGCGGTGCGCGTAATGCCTCTCCTGGTTGTAATGGACTATGACAGATTCATTTGAATCACAATGAATTTTAAACTTAAAAAGGAAAAAGAAACAGGTATACCCAAATTGGGTACTCACAATACCCAAATTACAGCCGTGCACATATATTTTATGACCACTAATTAAATCTCTGCCCTCCAACTGAGTTGAACTGCATGTGCTCTCTACTTCACCAGGACATTTCCAACAGGTGTGATCTGTGATAGATTACTTCCAAATATGAAAGGTCAAATCAGTTGTGACTTTGAAGCATAAGATCAATTGTGTTTATCCAAGAACAGATGTCATATTCTACACAGCTAGCTAATAGCACACTGAAAACTACTTAAAAACTCACAAGGGAATCTCTAAGCTCATTTATATATTCCTTTGTCTACCTTTTTATAAAGCTTTTAAGCCTCTTGTCTTTATAATCCATTCAAAAGTTGTGCTGATCAAGCCTTTTGACTGTGCCTGGCTGGCTACCAACAAAATGGTTACTGCCCTGAAAAACTTGATGGTGTTTGAATGCCCACAGCAGCAATGGCTGGGGACAGTCCTATTGGTGCATCCCTTGCCTGCCATTTGTCCAACTCTTGTACCACTTGAGAAGAATCCCTGCTACACACTCTAAAGTTGGAACAGTGTTGATGTGATGAAGCTCCAGTTGCTTTGATTCCTAGAGTAGTGGGACTCTAGGAAAGTCGAGATCAATCAAACCGATACAAGACTCCACTTACAAAAAAGAACTCCTCTATTCAAGAAATCAAACGTCACACAAACTCTCACAATATATACCCACCAATTGCTTCAAAGTAATGGGATATTGGCAAATGTTTTACGGCTTTTTATAATTCAGCCAACCCAGCTTAACCTTTTGGAGAAGATCAGGAAAGCACTGAGGACTTTTATAATAAAAATGTTACTAATAAGGGAGATATGAATTGCACCTAACTTTTACATTTCTCTTTTCAATGGTAATCTTTTTCAAACTGTTGAAGCTTCACGCCCTCAATGCATGCCATAAATAATTGCATTTTTTTCAACCGATGTGAACATCATGATAATTGCATTTTCATCTCAAGTCAACCAATTTACTCACAATCCAATTCCAAAAACTGTACATGCATCTTAAATATGTTGATCCACCAAAAGAACATTCTGATTTAGCTCCATAGATCTTCTTTTACTTCATTTACATGCAAATTAAGCTTTTAATTTACAAGACCTTTTGAATGGCTACCCCATCAAAAAAAAAAAAAAACAAGCGGGGCACTAACAAATCTGAGATAGGCCTCGGTCCAGGAGGGGCCCTGCCATGATGGTTAATGATAAAATGTAAATTATTGAACTGCAATGACAAGTAATATATATTAATAAAACAAGCAATAACCCCAAAAGTTGATCACGGGCTTTATGAATTATGATAATATTTTGCCTTTAAAAGGAGACTCAAAGCAATCCCCCGCTAATTCCAATTCACCTCTAAACATGGATGTCGAGAAAGTCTTTCATATGACTGGAGGAATCGGCAAGACTAGCTATGCGCAAAATTCTGCTTTCCAGGTTTGGCACGTTTGTTTTTTCCTTTCTTCTATGTCACCATTTTCTTTCATTTTCTTCTCTACTAACTATGTTTCTCCTACAGAAAAAGGCATCAGATACGGTGAAACATATAACCATGGAAACGATACAAGAACTTTACTATGAAGTAACTCCCAAGAGCTTAGGCATAGCTGATTTGGGTTGCTCTTCTGGACCCAACTCCTTGTCCCTCATCAAAGATATGGTCGAAGCTGTTGAAGGAACTAGCCATAAAATTTTCCATCCCATGCCAGAATTTCGAGTTTACCTTAATGATCTTCCAACAAATGACTTCAATTCAGTGTTCAAGTCCCTGCCTGATTTTTATAAGGACCTTAAGAAAGACAGAAATCAAGAGGGTCCATCTATTTTCATAGCAGGCTACCCTGGTTCATTTTATGGAAGACTGTTCCCATGCAATTGCTTGCACTTCATCTATTCGTCTTACAGTTTGCACTGGCTTTCCAAGGTATAAAATTGTCTCTGTTCCATTGTTTTTAGATTTGAATTCCATGCAATGACAAGAATTTCAGTTAATGGTCACTGTTATACATGCAGGTTCCTCCAGCTCTTTACGATGAGCATGGCAAGTCCATCAACAAAGGAAACGTTTACATTTCTGAATCAAGCCCTCCAAGTGTGTCCCAAGCATACTACAAGCAGTTCCAAGAGGACTTCTCATTGTTCCTTAAATCACGATCAGAAGAGCTAGTCACAGGTGGGAGAATGGTGCTGATTCTCTTAGGAAGAATAGGTCAAGATCATGTTGACAGAGGCAATTCTTTCTTCTGGGAAATCCTCTCAAGATCCCTTGCCATATCTGTTTCTCAGGTAATCCTTGTTTTTCATACATGCATAAATATTTCATTTCTTCTTGTTGACATCTTCTCCCCCTTATGTTTTGCAGGCAGAGATTGAAAAGGAAAAGGTTGATTCCTACGACGTGCATTTTTATGCAGCATCAAGAAATGAACTAGAAGATGAAGTGAGAAGAGAAGGGTCGTTCGAAATAGACAAGCTTGAGATGTTTGAGATAGAGAGGGAAGTGAAAAATGGGGAGAGCTATGGCACCGCAGTGGCTATGACTGTGAGGGCTGTTCAAGAATCCATGCTTTGCGACCATTTTGGAGATGGGATAGATCTGGATTCCTTGTTTAACAATTATGGGAAAATGATTGATGAGGAAATGGTTAAAGTAGATATTAAACCCATCACTTTTGTCATGGTTCTTAAGAAATTATGAATGTCATGCAATTACGAGAAACACCGATTTGCCTCAGTCTAAATCTAATTAGTTTTATAATATTTTTTCCATAATTTTGTCTATGTTGAATAATTTAATAGGGGATAAACTACCCATTTAGTCCCTGATTTTAGAGATATTTCTTAATTTGATCTCTAAACTTTTTTAGTCTACACTAATTTGGAAACTTGACAACTTTTTCCAATTTGATCCCTGAACTTGAGATTCTTCCATTCATCACTTAAATTTTTATAATTTCTTTATTAACTTTTTACTATTATTTTGGGGTTTTTAGATTATATATAATTCTTTTAAAAATTTTACATGATGGAATGACATAATCTCAAAGTGTCATATAATTATACTTTAATTAATTCTAAATTCAATGATCGATTAAGAAAAATTACCAAATTACAGAACAAACAAAATTAAGTGACCAAATGAAAAAATGTTACCAAATTTAGAAACTAAATGTTTATTTATCTCATTAATAATATAATTGCACTTAATAAATCGATTATGGGATATAATATTATTTTTACATCATTTTATTCTTTTATCCAATCATTATTTTGCTTCCTATTAATGTAAAACATGTACGATAAATTTTAAGTATGTTAAAAGTATTTAATTATTTGGGGTTTTTCGTATATATAAAATATTAAAATATTTATTAAAATATATTTTACTAATTTTTATCTCCTGCTATGCATAATTTATAAAATTTTTATTAGTTAAATAATAATTAAAAATACAAAAAAATTACTTTAAACTTATATAATTTATTTAAATTTTGATAAAATAAATTTTTAATTTAGTTGTTTAAAACTTTTTATTAGAAAAATTATAAACAATATTTTGTAAAAATAGTATTTCAAATTCGGAAACATTTAAAATGCACAACATTTTTCATAAATTATTTTTATTATATATTTAAAATGTTTTTATTTTTATTTCTTTGAGCATTAAATATAAAATAATTTAAAATTAAAATCAGATTTTAAATATTAAAATTTTAAAATCTATATAGAAATTTTATTTTAAAACATATCACTTTAAGTTTAATATTCTTCATAATGTAGTATTTTATTTTGAATTTTAATTTTAAAAATCAATATTTTAGATTTAAAATATTATATGTTTGCAAATATATTTTAAAAACACAAGTAAACATCTATATAATTTTTTCAAAATAACTTAGTAAATATTTTAAAATTGCTTACACATTTGTTGGGGAAGTGTTTAAACAAAAGCTTGTTAGAAACATAAATTCAATTAATAATTGAAAACAAATTTACTTTTAAAAAATTTATAATTTATAAAAATTCTAATTTAAATTATTTTCTATAAAATAGTAATCATATTTTTTTTTTTGGTAAGCAAAACAAACGATTACATATTATGATTCATGAGAGAGTTACCAACAAAATTATCGTTCTATAAGATATCAATAATCTTGGAAGGAGGAGACTCGAAGATACGCAAGGAGGAACCACTTGACAGGGAAAATTTAGCCAAAGCATCAGCAACCCGATTGGTTTTTCTAGGAACATAATTCAATACCCAGTTTTCTTCCAAGGCCAAAATATGTTGTATCCACTTAATAAGAGCATTATTAGAACGATCAGCCTTACTCTCATTGATCAAGATCACATTTTCAAGATTATCTGAACGAATGATGACCTCATTATATCCTTGTTTTTGAGCGATAAGCAAACCATCCAGTAAGCCCCATAGTTTAGCAGTCGCGACAGAACATTTCCCCAAGAAGCGAGTAAAACCGAGGATCCACTCCCCTTTGCTATTGCTCAACATACCACCTGCAGCAGAAAGACCAGACACAGAGTGAATAGCACCATCAAGATAAGAAATACGATTTTTCGAGTCCGACGAATCGAAAAGTCAGCAGTAGTGCAAATTCATCCCGTCATTAAAAGAGTAAAGGAAATGTTTTGCCCAACTATAAGAAGCGTTGATAATATCCTTCGGATTCAAGCCAGTTCCTTGAAAAATAGTTAAATTCCAATTCTTCCAAATGCGCCAAAGAATGATCCCAAAGAGGCAAGGCCAAGAATCATCACTTTGCCTATTGAAAGAATGAAGTTGTAAATTCGAAGTAAGCCAATCAGACATAGAAGCTGAGAAAAAACTCCTAAGCTGGAAAGTAGGAATGATCTGGTGCCAAATTTCCTTCACAAAGGAACAATATCTAAGAATATGCGAAGCATCTTTCATAGAATAACCACAAATTTGACACGACGCATCCTGCTCAATGCCCTTCTGAACTCTCTCCGAGTTGGTTAAAAGTCTTTGTTTAAGGACTAACCAGAGGAAATGTTTCACCCGATGCGGCCTTGGGATTTTCCAAATCCTTTTCCATTTCGTTTCTTGCGGATGCCAATAATCCTCATTCAGAACATAGTAAGCACTCTTCACAGAAAAAACTCCCGACGTTGTTCTTGACCAAGAAAAACTATCTGGTCCAACCTGAACCATGGAAGGAGGAATACTAATGATGCGCTCCACCACCACTTCAGGTAACCACAATCTAAAAAGGACAAGGTCCCACTCCCCATTAGGCAAAACCATTTCACTAACAGTGGTCTTAGGATCGAATGAGCCATATCCCGAAACATAATTTTTGAGAGAACCTTTGTCAAGAACCCAACAATCCTCCCAACAGCGAACAGTCTCACCATTACCAATGGACCAAATTATAAAGCTACGCAATAGGGGCCAAGCTCTAACAATAGCTCTCCACATGTAAGAACAACTACTCATCATAATAGAGTCAGGCATACTATTCTTCATTCCGTACTTGCCTCTAAGAACTTGAACCCAAAGAGTTCTAGTTTTAGAGATAAGATTATAACCCAGTTTCATCATAAAAGCACTATTTTGATCACTAAGATGACGAAAGCCGAGACCCTAACATAAGTTTTCCCATTTAACTAAGGCAATCTTCCTTTTGCCTTCTGCAGCTCCCCAAATGAATTGTCTTACAAGGCCTTCAATAGCGTCACAGACTCCCTTAGGAACGAGAGAAGATTGCATGAAATAGCTTGGAATAGTCATCAGTACGAACTGTGTTAAGGTGACCCTTCCAGCAAAAGAAAGACTTTTAGCGTCCCAACTCGGAAGTCTATTCTGAACTTTTTCCACCAAAAAATCCAAAATACTCTTGGTAACTCTTCTAGGGAAAAGAGGAACCCCGAGATAATGCCCTAAGTTGTTGACTTCATGAAAACCAAGTATTTCCTTGATCTCGTTTCTTGAAGATATGTTAACCCCCGCAGAGAAGAACACATTTGTTTTCCTAGCATTAACTTTGTGACCAGAAATGTCACAAAAATTACTGAGATACTTCGCAAGGAGATCACTGTGCACCACGTCGGCTCTGCTAAAGATCACTAGATCATCAGCGAAAAACAGATGTGAAAGGCTTGGTCCAGATCTCGAAATCCGAATAGGATTCCACTCCCTCGCTAAGATGCTACCATGGAATCTATGACCCAGCCATTCCATGCATAAAATAAAGAGATATGGGGACAGATGACACACTTGGCGAATACCTCTTACTGGCTTAAACTTCTTGGTTGGCTCACCATTCTAAAGTACCTGCATAGAAGAAAGCATGATAGCATTCATAATAACATTAGTCAAAAGAGAAGGAATACCTGCTACAGAAAGCGAAGTCTCCACAAAGTCCCATCTAACCCTATCGTAAGCCTTCACTAGATATATCTTAATAGCCATCCACTAAAGGCTCTTCTTAACTTTCATAGTGTGCAAAACTTCCTGCGCGATAATGACATTATCAATAATGCTTCGCCCAGCAATGAAACCTGCTTATTCTTGGCCAATGAGCTTCGGAAAGATAACCTTAAACCTGTTAGCAATAATCTTCGTGACTAACTTGTAAAGCACAGAACAAAGGCTAATCGATCTGAACTGAGAGAAATTTTCCGGATTCTGAACCTTGGGAATTAACACAATAAGAGTGTTATTAAACTCAGGAACAATGATGCCACCATCAAAGACATTTTTAACCCAAACACAAATGTCCTCTCCGATAATATCCCATTGCTTTTGGAAAAAACCAGCTTGAAACCCATCGCTGCCAGGGGCTTTAAAAGGTGCCATGTTAAAAAAGACAACCTTAATTTCTTCACTCGAAACGTTATGACCAAGAAAAGCCACATATTTAGAGTTTAAACCACGAAAATCACTATGAGGCAGATTACCCACCGAACCAAGGTCCTCCCCATAGAGTTTCTGATAAAAATTAACCGCTTCCGACTTGAGAGTATCTTGATCAAAAATCTAATTTCCATCAACCCCTCGTAAGGTCGTGATTTTATTAGACTCCCTTCTCTGTAAAGTACGTCTATAGAAATAGCTAGTGTTTTGGTCCCCCAGTTTTAGCCACTCACATCTCAACTTTTGCTTCTAGAGGATCTCTTCATGAAGAAGAATGTTTTCAAGCTCCTCTCGGATCATACCTTCTTTACGCCGAAGTGAATTAGACCCTGAAAAATCTACGGCATGTTGGACCTTGGATAGCTTATGCATCAAAAGACGTTTTCTCTGGCTAATATGGCCATAAACGCAATTATTCCAAGTCTTGAGCCTGTCCGTGAAACCAGTAATAGCATTGTACATGTTCCCATCAAAACTTATGACAGCCAGAGATGAGTAATAGTATATGTATTCATCTTCTTCTTTTTCTTTATGTTTATGTTTATTTGTATGTATGGTTGTTGGTTTAAATTTTACTAAATAAATGGATAACAAATTGCTAATTTATATTGAATCGAAAGTGAATGTATTTTAAATATTTAAGGAAAATGTAACAAAATTAACGATCTCATAAGGTTTTCAAGTATTTATTCGGGAACTAATATTTCGTTTAGGGTTTTCTTTTTAAATATAGAAAAAATTTATGCTCGATAAGGGAAAATGAATTTTGGAGTATATACAAAGAAATTAGAGAGAGTGAGAGTGCATAGGGCTGTAAATGAATCGAGCTTAAACGAATAAACATCTGTTCATGTTCTTTTATTTATTTTTAAGTTTGTTCGTGTTCAGTTTGTGTTTTTTAAGAATTTTAAATTTTTGTTCATGTCCGTTTATTTAAAATTATATGTGTTCATATTCATTTATTTAATGTTCATGAACATGTTCATTTAACTTAATCTAATATGTTCATGAACATTGTTGAAACCATCTTTTTGAAAAAATGGTCGACATTTTTTTTTGAAAATGGAAACGGAAGTCGCCACTAATCTTTTTTTTAAGGTGTGATCGGGTCACCTTATGATTGATCGTTTTAATAAAACGCTTCGATTTACTAAAACAATGATTTTGGTCTACGAAATTTGAGAAAACGAGTTCGGGAGTCGGTTACGTACAAGGAAGAATTAGCACCCTCGTAATGCCCGAAATTGGTATCTAATTGATTAATCATTGTCTTAACGTCGAAAGTTGGAAACCCGAAAAGAATTTAAAATACGATCCTCTTTTTCTATTAACGTTGATTTAAAAAAAATGATTGAATAAATTAAAACGAGTATTAAAAACCCTCTCGTCTCGAGATAACAAAATGTCGCATCCCGTAAGTTAGGACACGACATTTGAATCCTCAAAAATAAGCTTGTCTTTTAATTGTTTTATTTTAAAAGTTGTGCTTTGATTTTTAAAAGGATATTCAGTTGTTTAGATTCAACAAGAAAATCGAAACCCCGTAAGTTAGGGCACGACATTCTTGAGTTTCTAAACGCGGAATATTGCCTTTATTTTTATTAAAAAATCATGTATTTTGAAATTTGAAAAGATATTTGGCTATTTAGATTCGATGAGAAAAATAGAAACCCCGTAAGTTAGGGTACGATTTCCTCGAATCTCTAAATTTCGAAACATTGCCTAATTAAAAAATTTTGTAGTGATAACGACAAAATATGCTTGATAAAATAAAAGGTAATAATAAATCACTGTATTACCATGATAGAATATAAATAATGAAAATGATAAATGTAAATAATAATAATAATAATAATAATAATAATAATAATAATAATAATAATAATAATAATAATAATAATAATAATAATAGGAGGAGGATTAATTTGAAAGCTAAACAGGGTTTTAGGGTAAAAATAGAAATAAAATAAAGCAAAAGGACCGAATTATAATGCGTTATAAGAGGGGAGGGATCATCGGGGAAATTATTCCCCCCATCCAAAACGTGTAGCTTCAAGGAGGATTAAATTGAAAACAAAATAAAATTCCATGGTATAAATTAAAAAAAAGAACAAATTTAAAAACCAAAAAAATGTGGAAGGGCTAAACGCGCAAATATCCTATTTGGTGAAAACACGCGGATCCTTGGAAGTGGGTCGAGTCGATGCGTGGTTTGCCTCAAAACGACGTCATTTTGAGGCTTGTGAGCTTAGGCTAAAACGACGCCGTTTTGACCCCCTATTAAAACCCAAAATTTTTTTTATTCTTCATTTCAACCCTTCTTCCTAAAAAAAAAAGAATCCTCTCAACTCTCTCCCCCTTCCTAGAATCTGGCCATGGCTCGATCATCAAACCACCGTGACGGCCGCCTATCACCGGCGACAGCGCCGCCGTTCATGGTGGCCAAAAAATAAGAAAAGCCTATATTTTTTGGCCTTTCGACTTCTCCGCTCCCAAAATGTCATCTTTCATTAAAGATGACAACCTCGACTCCCCTCACGACGGTACAAACTCGAAAAAGGTAAGATCTCTCATTTTATTTACTTTTGTTTTTCTTCGAAAATATAATAAAAATAAAGCTACCAATATATATATCACCCTTTTTAATCTGAAAAATAAATACAAACAGTGAGTAAAAGAACCACCTTTATGGGTTTTTTATTGATTTTCGTGTCTCAAAAAAATTACAAGAATATATGGTGGCTTTTCATAGCCGAATACAATATCTCTTTTTGTTTTTTTGTTCTTTTTGGTTGCTATTTCTCTGCTTTGCATTGCTATTTTCCTTTCTTTGTCTTTTTTTGTAGGTGGAGGAGGCCAACTGTGGGGGGTACAGAGGTTAACGTGACGAGCGGTGGTGGTGGCGTTGGAGGCTACAAACGGCACAAGAGGAAACCCTAAGGTTTTTGAAAATGTTTAGTTTTTGGGCCTATTGGGACATTAGGTTTTTTTTGTTTTTTGGGTTTTGTAATGGACATTTGGACTCTTTATTTTTAACTCTTATTTCTGTTTATTTTTTGTTTTGGGCCTAGGCTAAATTGGCCTATTACAGTTGCCCCTCTTTGCTCGTTTTCTTGTAACAAGAATGGAGTAAAAACTTAAAAAATGGCCAATTTTGCCTGATCCTGCCAAGTCTCGACTTCTTTTGGTACTTCTCTTCTTCAAGTAGCTTCATTCCATCCCACTGCATCTTCAAGGGTATAGAAATTAGTGCCTCGATCTACTCTACTATAACTTCAGAGAGTTGAGATTCGTAACTTCAACCTGCTCCACTGGAACTTTAAGGAAATAAGGTTTGTGGCTTGTAGCTTTAGTCTATTTCTCTGCAACGTCAGGGAAATAAGATTTGCTATCTTCAGTCTGCTCTTACTGTAACTTCAGGGAGATAAAACTTGTGACTTCAATCTGTTTCACTGCAACTTCAGAAAGATAAAATCTGCTATAATTTGTAGCTTTAATTTATTCCACCGTAACGTTAGGGAAATAAGATTTGCTACCTTCAGTCTGCTCCGCTGCAACTTTAGGGAGATAAGGCTGGTGGCTTAATCTACTCTATTGTAATTTCAGGGAGAAGAAATTTGTAGCTTCAATCTACTCTGCTGGAACTTCAAGGAGATAAGAATCACTGTCTTCAGTCTGCTCCGCAGTAACTTCAGGGAGATAGGGCTGGTGGCTTCAATCTGCTCCACTGCAACTTTAGGAAGATAAGATCTGCCATCTTCGATCTACTCCACTGCAAACTTCAAGGAGATAAGATCTACAAATTCAATCTGCTCCACTGCTACTTCAGGGAAATGAGATTTGTAGATTCACCGATGTTCCTACACCATCCTCTGAGGGACATGACCTGTAGAATCGGTTTCATGGGCCTATGCTTATGCCAAATGATTAGGATGTCATGATCAGAACGAATCAAATACTCCTAATTAGATGTGTATGAATGATATTTGTATAAATGCAGAATGTTATAAGAATGATCCATTTTTAATACTTAGGTTGTCATTACTCGTTGTTTATCAGGGTTTTATCACTAACGTATTGCATTGCCTTCTTGCTTAGCTGATACCTTTGTTAGGAAACCTGAGGAAACAATCACATTTTACTTAGATGGTTTGCTCCACTGCGACTTCAAGGAGATAAAATTTTTGGTTTCTTCCATCCATCCCACTGCAACTCAAGGGTATAGGATTTGTATCATCTTCAATCCATCCCACTGCAACTTAGGGGTATAGGATTTGTATCTTCTTCAATCCATTCCGCTACAGCTTAGTAGTACAGGATTTGTGGCTTTTTCAATCAATTTATCTGGGTAACATGACCAGATACGTATGCAAAAATGTAGAATGTCATTTTTTTCGATAATGATCCCATTTTAATGCTTGGGTTGCTAGTTATTCGTCGAGGTTGTATCACTGACGTAATATCTTGTCTCCTCATTCAACTGATATCTTTGACAGAAAATCCAAAGAGATAGTCACAATTTAGACTTCTCTTTCTCAAACATTTCCAACCCTTAGGTTTGGTGATTTCTAAACAACAGTCCTGTTTCAAGTTCTTGTACTATTTAGAAGCCTCTAGAATAATATGCATACCTTCTTTTATGAAAGTTTTACAAGTCCATTAATCATGATTTCAATGCAAAATGCTTGAAAAATATCATAAGAATGGACAAGAAGGAAATTGATTGGGAGCATAGCTCGAAATGAATAAATTAATCAAAGAAAGTAAATGCAATAAGAAGAAAATTAACTCAAAATGAATAAGTTAATCAAAGATAGCAAATGCAATAAAAAAAAAAGAAATTGATTGGGAGCGTAGCTCAAAACGAATACAGTAATCAAGGATGGCAAATTCAATATGGGTAAGATGAAAACTAAGTGCCCCAGATATCGCAGCTTGAGCTTCTCTGTATGAACTTCTTAAGGACTATTTTGAGCTCAACATGTGTTTAGGAGATCTAGAGTACTTTTTTGATGCCCTAAGATGCAGCATACCTCCTCCTTGTTAATTCAGGCATAGCAAGACTACCGCATGCCCCACTTTTTGTTTGAATTACCCTTTGCGGGTTTTCAATTCAAAACTCCTTTGGTCTCAAAATGCCATTTGCGAGCTTTCGCCTTGGCCTTTCCTTTTTTCTTTTTTTCTTTTCCTTTTTGTTTTTTTTATATGTTTTTTTTTAAAATACTAAATGACTGAATCTGAATTCACCGTATTGGGCAGGTCCTTGCCATCCATCTCGGTCAATATCAATGCTCCTCTAAAACAGATCTTCTTTACTACATAAGTTTCTTCCCAATTTGGCATCCACTTTCCTCTGAAGTCCTTTTGTATAGATAGGATCTTCTTCAATGTTAGGTCATCCTTGTGGAATTCTCTAAGACGAACCTTTTTGTCGTAAGCTCACAACATTCGTTTTTGGTACATTTGACCATGACGGGTAACTTTTAACCTCTTTTCTTCAATTAAGTTCACTGGATCCATTCTGCTTCATTCGATTTTAATTCAGCCAAAGTTTGGAGAAAAGGAATCTCGATTTCAATGGGCAAATCGCTTCCATTCCATAAACTAATGAGAAAGGTGTTGCCTCGGCGAAGGTCCTGACCGACGATTGATAAACATAGAGGGTAAATGGTGACTTCTTATGCCAATATTTATAAGTCTCGGTCATTTTCCCCTGAAACTTTTTTTTTTGGTTGCCTCTGTTGCACCATTCATTTTGAGGTGATATGGCGTCTCATCTTAAACAAACTGTAAACTTTTGATATCATGCTATTATGCATTATTAGATATGATCCTTTCTGGTATTCCTTGTCAGCATATAATCTCTTTTTTTTTTTGGGCGAAATTTGATGACTGTCGACTTTATAACATTGGCATATGAAGCGACTTTCTCCCACTTAGTGAAGTAATTGATGATCACAAAGATGATGATATTTGCTAGAAGCTTTTGATGGGATCGGCCCAATAACATCTATGCCCCATATAGAGAAAGTCTATGAAGAAATGAAGGAGGCACATGAATCTTGTTTCCATAAATTTGGCATATACAGCATAACTGATGCGATCCCCTTCATGGTGGACCAATAATACCGAACCTCATGATTTACCTGGCCATTGTAAAACCATTATCATGTGTTCTTCAGACACCCTTATGGACCTCTTCTAAGATTTTCTTAGCCTTAACAACATCCACACATCTTAGTAGCCCAGGAGTATCTTGATACGATCGTGCGAAAACATATTTGAATTCTTGGAATAACTTAATGACATCTCGCTTTGTCTCTATGGTGATATAGACTTCGATCTTCACCTCTTTCTCTTCTCCTAGACTCAGGATGTCCATTGACCCTTTGTAAGATAGGATCTGTTTCTCATCTTGTTCTACTATTCTTAACAAATCAGGAGATAGGCTACAATCTCTATCATCTTCAAAGTCTTGAGATTCCTCTAGACACATATCTTGCTTAAAAGGAGATTCTAGGTCAGTAGCAGCGTTGCTCATATCGTTGATATGTGGAGACCTGTTGTAGGTACAAAGGAATATTCCAAAGAATAAATGAATCTAAGAATAATTATTTATATGGTATGATCATTAATGAAGAATAAAAGAATATTTGAAAGAAAGTCTAAAGAACAAAAGAATCTAAGAATAATTGTTTGTATAGAATAAAAGAATACTTGCTCAAAATGATAGAAAAGATGCATTTTATTGAAATAAAGATTTTGGACATAAGCCTATTTCACAAAAGGATTCCTATTGCTTCTAGGCTTAAAGCAATAAGCATGTTTTGAATATTACTCTAGATTGGCTCTAAGAAATACAAGGATCTCTTCCACAGTCCCATTGCTCAAAACACTTCCAAGTATGTAAGGGTAGACGCTTGGAAAATTCTATCCCCAGTTCCCTCTTCGAATACGTCGTTAATGTTCAGATTCCCCAATATTCCTTTTAGGCCTTTAATCTCTTTATAAAATTCAATTTCTTTATTATCCACCAGTTCTTACACTAGGGCCCTGAACTTGATGCATTCTTGGATCTCATGCCCCTCTCCATTATGGAACTCATAATAGTTCCTCATCTTTTTCATATCTTTCATTTGAATCCGGTACGATTAATCCTTCTTCTACCATTTTTTTTGAAACCCCTCTCAATGGGGTTTTCACTTCTATTATATTTATCTTGATTCTCTTCCCCGCATTCTCGATGATCGCATTTACCCTTTTTATCTGAATGGTTGGGTAACAGATTTTCTGCACCAGATGGATCATTGAAGTTTTACAATATCCATTTTGATGAGTCTTTCGATTATTTTTTTGAAAGCGGTGCAGTTCTCGATCGAGTGTCCTGTGATTCCCGCATGGTATTCACATTAGGCGTTCACATCGTATCATTTAGGGAACGAAGGTTGCATTAGTTTTAGGTAGAAAGGGGATACTATATGTACGTCAATAAAATTTTGGTACAATTTCCTATACATGATTGGGATGGACGTGAACAAGAGTTTTCCTGAGTTTGGTCTTAGATTGGGTTCTTGCCTTGGGGGAACCTGATGGCTAATAGTTGTCGTCTTTGGCTGGCCTACAGTAATCGGCTTTGAAAAACCCTTGTTATACATACTCGTATTATTCGCCTCATTTTCCTTCTTCTTCGGGACCCTTAAAGTATTAATTTGGGAGCTCCACTCTTGCCTTTTCCATTTGTAACAATATTCAAATTGTTTTGGGAGCTCCACTCTTGCTTTTTTTGTTTCCGCTAGACCATCCAGACTAAGGATTACAAGATTGGTTAGATCATCCCCCGAGTTAGAACCTGAACCCGTCGGGAAGTTCAACAGTGCCGAGGTACTAGTCTGATATTGGGGTCTGATGTTAACGGACACCCTTTGTGGATACACGTTTGGTTGTGCTTGGGTATTTGTTGGGGTAAAGCCTGGAGGATAAGGAGAGTCCTCGTTATTGTCTCCAGAATTGACCATCGGGTTCTTTCCTTTTTTTAACCCTCCAGCCAGTAACTGGGTTAACTGGCCCATCACATTCCTTTGGAATTCTAGCATCTGATATCTCATATCTTATTGAATTTTGGCCAATTGCTCTTGCATCTGTATTTGCATTTGCTCTAATCCCTTCAATCTTTGAACCATGGCTTTTGTTTTTCTTCGCGAGTACCGTAACGGTACTTAGTCGATAGACTTTTACCAGTTCCAGATTAACTGAAATAATTTTACTTAATTAGGGTCCTTTTGTGAAAATCTAATACATATAATGCAATGTAATACAGATGCATGGGATGAATGTAAAAAGAAATAGATGCGTTGATTCTGAATTCAATTCCATTAGAATAACTTTTCTAAAAAACAAATCTCTTTACATAAAGTGGAAACCAATACGGCCTTTGCCTTATACTCCAAGCGAAGACATTGATCCCTTTTCTTTATATCTGGATGTTAAGATCAAACCTCGCGAACTTTCCAATAGATGCCTCTACTAACTCCTTTTTGCTTGATCCGGGCTGCGACCCATTGCTCACTCATCCCTATGAAGCTTGCTAGCTTCTTTAAGAAAGTCGAGACATTAACGGCTTTTGAATAGTCTTTGTCGGCTTGAATCCTCGGGCAATGAAGCAAAGTCGTGTATTTCTCGGTCAGATTATCACCCTTCTCTCGTTGCATTTTCTCGGACGATATTCGGATAGCCGTATTGTATTCCATTTTATCGAGAAATCCATTTTCCATGACAAGCTCTCTATTTAGTAACTAAATGTGAATTAACACATCTTTTCTATGATGATGTAATGCAATGCAATCATAAACAAAACAAAACAAAACACGTCAGTACAAAAGAAATAAACAACAAATAGAGCACCTATTCGGGTGACTACTAGGGTTTGGTGTAGTTCTACTTAGGGTAGACTCTTAGGGCTCATTATATGCGGTTCGGTTCTAAGAAAAGGGTACCTGAATAGAAAGATTCTTCGATCCTCACCCATTATAGGCTCATACAGACCGAGTTCATTTCAGGGGAATACATTTCCCTATGGCTACACGGAGATGAAAATCTCACGAAGACATAGGTACAGGTGTATCCCAAAAGTGATCCATTATCTTGCACGGAGGTGAAGACCTCACGAAGGAATAGTTTCTCACTCCCACTTAAAAGGTATAGCCGAACGGATATGCAATATGATTCACGAAAGTATACTAAGAGACTTGAACCAAAAGTAAACATATCAAATGACACAAACCCCAAAAATGAAATGAAAAGATCGTAATTTTAAATTGAATTTCTAATTTTCAAAAAAAGGACAGAAAATAATCAATTTACTGCTTGACTCTCTTATTAGTCCCCAGTAGAGTTGCCAAGCTGTCGAAACCATTTTTTTGAAAAAATAGTCGACATTTTATTTTGAAAATGGAAACAGAAGTCGCCATCAATATTTTTTTAGGGTGTGATCGAGTCACCTTATGATTGATCGTTTTAATAAAATGTTTCGATTTACTAAAACAATGATTTTGGTATACGAAATTTGAAAAAAGGGGTTCGGGAGTCGATTATGTACGATGAAGGATTAGCACCCTTGTAACGCCCGAAATTGGTACCTAATTGATTAATCAATGTCTTAACGTCAAAAGTTGGAAACCCGAAAAGAATTTAAAAGACGATCCTCTCTTTTTTATTAACGTTGGTTTTAAAAAAAATGCTTGAATAAATTAAAACGGGTATTAAAAACCCTCTCGTCTCGAGATAACAAAATGTCGCATTCCATAAGTTAGGACACGACATTTGAATCCTCGAAAATAAGTTTGCCTTTTAATTGTTTTATTTTAAAAGTTGTGCTTTGATTTTTAAAAGAATATTCAGTTGTTTAGATCCAACGAGAAAAATTGAAACCCCATAAATAAAGGCACGACATTCTCGAGTTTCTAAACATGGAATCTTGCCTTTATTTTTATTAAAAATTCATGTATTTTGAAATTTGAAAGGATATTTGGCTATTTAGATTCGACAAGAAAAATCGAAACCCCGTAAGTTAGGGTACGATTTTCTCAAATCTCCAAATTTCGAAACATTGCCTAATTAAAAATTTTTGTAGTGATAACGACATAATATGCTTGATAAAATAAAAGGTAATAATAAATCACTGTATTAGCATGATAGAATAAAAATAATGAAAATGATAAATGTAAATAACAATAACAACAACAACAATAATAATGATAATAATAATAAGAGGATTAATTTGAAAGCTAAACAGGGTTTTAGGGTAAAAATAGAAATAAAATAAAGCAAAAGGACTGAATTGTAATACGCTATAAGAGGGGAGGGACCATCAGGGAAATTATTCCCCCTCCAAAACGCGCAGCTTCAAGGAGGATTAAATTGAAAACAAAATAAAATTCCATGGTATAAATTAAAAACAAAAAGAACATATTTAAAAACAAAAAAATAAGGAAGGGCTAAACGTGCAAATATCTTATTTGTTGGAAACAAGCGGATCCTTGAGAGCGGGTCGGGTCGATGCGCGGGTTGCCTTAAAACGACGTCGTTTTGAGGCTTGTGAGCTTAGGCCAAAACGACGCCGTTTTGACCCTCTATTTAAGCCGAAAATTTTTTTATTCTTTATTTCAACCCTTCTTCCTTCCTAAAAAAAAAATCCTCTCAACTCTCTCCCCCTTCCTAGAATCTGGCCATGGCTCCGGTCGCCGGACTACCGTGACTATCGCTAGTCGCCGACGACGGCGTCGCCGTTCACGATGGCCGAAAAATAAAAAAAAAACTATTTTTTTTGGCCTTTCGACTTCTCCGCTCCCAAAATGTCATCTTTCATTGGAGATGACGACCTCAAATCCCCTTACGACGGCACAAACTCGAAAAAGGTAAGATCTCTCCTTTTATTTACTTTCGGTTTTCTTCGAAAATATAGTAAAAATAAAGCTACCAATATATATATATATATACATATATCACCCTTTTTAGTCTGAAAAATGAATACAAACAGTGAATAAAAGAACGACCTTTGTGGGTTTTTTTATTGATTTTCATGTCTCAAAAAAATTACAAGGATATATGGTGGCTTTTTATATCCGAATACAATATCTCTTTTTTTTTGTTCTTTTTGGTTGCTATTTCTCTGCTTTGCATTGCTGTTGTCCTTTCTTTGTCTTTTCTTGCAGGTGGAGGAGGCCAGCTGTGGGGGGTACAGAGGTTGACGTGGCGCGCGGTGGTGGTGGCGTTAGAGGCTGCAAACTGCGCAAGAGGAAACCCTAGGGTTTTTGAAAATGTTTAGTTTTTGGGCAGCTTGGGCCATTAGTTTTTTTTTTTTTTTTGGGTTTTGTAATGGACATTTGGACTTTTAATTTTTAGCTCTTATTTTTGTTTATTACTGGTTTTGGGACTGGGCTAAATTGGCCTATTATAAATATTAAACGAACATGTTCATGAACATATAATTGAATATGTTCACAAACAATGTTAATAAATAATAAACAAACAATAAATATATAAATAAATACACACACATATATTGTTTGGATATAAATAGTCAAATATAAATATTAATAATTATATTATAATTGAAAAAATACAAACCAATATAATTTTATTAATATATTCTAGTGGAACAATAAATGAGTTTTAAGATAATTTTATTAATATATACTAGTAGAATTTTTATAAGAAAATATCATTAATAAATAAACGAGTCAACAAACGTGCTTTTAAACAAGCTTGTTCGTGAACATAAACGAACCAAATACTCCTATGTTCGTGTTTGTTTGTTTATTAAACGAACATGAAAATTTTGTTCATACTCATTTATTTAGCTTAATAAACGAACATAAATGAACGTTATATAAACGGTTCACGAATAGTTCATTGTTCATTCTATTTATTTACACCCTAAAAGTGCAATAAACTAGTTCTAGATACTAAGGATAAAATATAATTAAAAATTATTTAATTTCAATTGAATGGATATAACTTTTATTTTATATTTATCTAATTAATTTTTAAATATAAAATATTTTATCCATTGAATTTGTTTAATTTAATTTTAAAATTTTACTTTAAATGAATTAACTTATATAAATATTTATCTAATATTTGAAAATTTTATGGTAAATAAATTAACTTAATTTAAATAAACTAACTTATAAAAACATTTGAAAAGTTAATTTAAATTGAATGAATAAATTAATTTTTAAAATTGTATATTTATCTAAATAAATTTTTAATATAAATTATTCATACATTGAATTTATTTAATTTAAATTTGAAATTTTTAATTTAAATAAATTAATTTATATAAATATTTTATCTAATATTTGAAAATTTTACAATAAATAAATTATTTTATAAAATTATTTGGAAAAGTTAATTTACATTTGAAAATTAAAAATTTATTTAATTTAAACTGAATGAAAATTAAAAATTTATTTAATTTAAATTGAATGGATAAATTAACTTTTTCAATTTTACATTTAATTAATTAACTTTTAAATATTTTATAAGTCTACTTAACAAAACACATCATTACTAGCACAACAAAATTTATCATTAAAATTAACGTTACTAAATATATTCAAAAAAAAGTATAATATGTTGAGGGAAGTTCTGAAGAAACATTTTGAGTGGCATTTGGTAGTACCCATTATCATCTATCTTTGCGATAGTGAAGCAAAACTTGGCATATTTAGTGTTGGCAATTTATTGAAATAAAATCTTTAAGTTGTTAACTGAGTTGATATTTTGAAGATATGCAAGCCCATTTTTGAAAATCAATCTCTTGCTTATGAAGATTGGATTGGAATGGATTGAATTGAACAATTACAACCCTTGATATATGGAGGATCATTCGAGATCGAGTTGTTGTTTTCCTAGAGGACTAAATCTTCACTAGATTAAGTTTTATTGGACTTTATTAGTATATTACCTCTGATATTTTGTAGTTGTTAATTTTATGGGGCTGTTTTATATTCAATCACTAGTATGTTAGCAAGGCTAAACATATATATGTTGAGAACATATATATGTTATGTAAGAGGGCATATTGAGAGCACTTTATTTTGTTAATTGTGCAACTGTTTGTTTAACTACAATTGAAATGTAAACCTTTAATGTTTGCCATCTAAATTCTTAGGTTTAGAAGTGAGTCTTCTAGTATTTAGGTACAAGGGCGAGGTCTCTATACTTAAGGAGTGATAGAGTGTGGCTCATTTGTTGTATTGTGGATTAAAGATAGTGGAATTATTCACTAAACTAGTCTCCAAAGACCTAGGGAAATCGAACTACGTAAACAAATCTTAGTATTTTTTGTTATCTTATTTACATAGTTTTTGTAGCGCCCTACTGTATTAACCACTACAATCAGGCACTTCTATTTAACTAGGTTTGTTTGAGCAATTAACAAGTTAAGGTCCTAACAATTGACATCATAGCTTAACACTTAACGTATTTAGTGGTGATTCTTAATGTTGTTGATTGGTAGCAATGGAAGGATCTTTAATTATTCATCCTCTTATGTTAGAAAGTGGTAATTATCCTTACTAGAAGGCTAGGATAAAAGCCTATATCAAGTCAATTAATAATGGGGCATGAAGTTTTGTGCTTACGGGCTTGCAAGCTCTCCTAGTGGATTCTAGAGTAGGGAGAGTACCTAAATCTGAAGAAGAAACAATTACCAATTCTAACTCTAAGGCCATATATATCATATTCTGTGGCATTGATCTTCAAGTGTTCAAAAGGTTTCCAAGTATACTATTGCAAAGGAAGTATGAGACATGCTTCATACTACCCATGAGGGGACAAATAAAGTCAAGTAATCCAAGATGTAGATGTTGACCTCCAAGTTCAAGACATTAAGAATGCAAGATTTAGAAACAAATTGTAAGTTTTATGCAAAGTTATATGGTGTGTTCGACCAAGCATTTGCTTTAAGTGAAGAGTATTACAATTCAAAACTCATGAGAAAAGTCCTGAGATCTTTTCCAGGAAGATTCTTAATAAAACCAATAGCCATTGAAGAGGAAAAAAACCTAGAGAGCTTGAAGAAAAATAAGTTGATTGGGTCCCTATATACATTCGAAATGAAATTTGGTGAATCTAAGTGAAGTAGGTCAAAGGGAGAAAGAAATATTGCACTCCAAGTGGTAGATGAAATACTCACTCCCAATGCCACTGCGATTAAAAAACTTCAAGAATAAATTGCCATACTCACTAAGAATTTCAACAAAGCCTTTAAGAAGCAAGCTAGAAGATTCAAGAAGTTTGAGGCATCCAAGAACAAACTGAAGTCCAAAAACAAAGGAGTAGCCATCATGAAGGAGACTAAGAAAGAAAAAAAAAATCATGTGCCATGAATGCCTTAGCTATGGGCACTTTCAGGCTGAGTGTGCTAACACTCTGAAGAAGAAAAAAGAAGTCTTTGTATGTTACAAAGAGTGATGAAGACTTTTCTAGCAACTCAGAATCTGATGAGGATCAGGTAAACAACTATGTGACCTTTGCTTCAAGTGTTGTTTCTAGCTTAAAAGGAGAAACAAATGATGATTTAAATAGAGGTTCTAAGGAAGATTTT
Source organism: Gossypium arboreum (assembly GCF_025698485.1). Taxonomy (NCBI): domain Eukaryota; kingdom Viridiplantae; phylum Streptophyta; class Magnoliopsida; order Malvales; family Malvaceae; genus Gossypium; species Gossypium arboreum. The sequence goes on from NC_069081.1 coordinate 15,185,590, forward strand.
CTGAACATCTACAAAACTATGCTAAGAAAATAGGAGTAGGTCCGTGACTTGAATGCCAAATTGATACAAGAGAATATTAAATTGAAGGAAGAGAACATGAGGCTGACCAAGCAGATCGCGGCTAAAGAATTTTTGTTGACCTGGACAATCATGTTAATACCAAGGAGTTGGCTGAAACTAAATTGATGCTTGAAATATTCAACACAAGCAACATTAAGCTAGATGGGAAGAATATGTCTAGACAAAAGAGGTTTTGGGTGTGTAGACAAAGGAAAGGCAATTGTGAAGAACCCTACTATTTTTGTGAAAGGACTAAATCAAATGGAACTGGTAGAATGTTCTAGCAAGACTGTGTTGATCAAGACAGATAAGAAAGTACCTACTCATTCCATAATTATTTGTCATTATTGTGGTGCACCTAGGCACATTAGACCAAGGTGTTTCAAAATGTTATATGACTTGAAGTGGAGACGTGTAGTGCCAACTATAGTGTCCACTACACATAGCACTTTGACTGTTAGGAAGTAGAAGCTTGTCTAGAAAAAAATTTATATTTAAAAAATAAATTCTCACTATTTTCTGGCAAAATAACAATATTGAAAACTTATATGAACTATTGTTTTATGAATAGCTATATCAGTGCTATCTTTTTATAAAGAGAGATATGATAATCTTGGTTGAATTAGTAGAATACAAATAATATTTATTTAATAAAAAAACTAGTCTTCTAGTTAAACTAGAAGAAGGGGTGGCACACCCTAGTTAAATATACTAGGGTTGCCACCCCTCATGTAATTTGAGGAGAGTTTGAGTCTCTCTTGTATTAGGTCTAATTCTATGTGCTTCCTAGATTTTTAACCCGACACTTTATAATTTAATCCAATCTAATATATGCTTTCTATTTCCCAAAATAAATATTATTTATAAATTAATTTAATTAGATAAGTTATTTTTTCAATTAAACAATTTTCTCAACCCAATTCTACTTTCATTAAAGTCTTGGTAATTTTACTATAAAGGAATCTATGAAGAAATATATTTAATTTATGTATTCAACGGATTCACAATAACTAATTAATTTAATGCCCTTTTCGAACTTTAATTATTTAATTAAATAATAATTTGAAAAATTAAATTAATTATCAAGTCATTCTATACTTAGTGAGAAAATACAGTCATTTCCGAATGTGGCCCATTTCTTCAACTTTATCATTTTCATCTATTTATGTTCATTTGATTCTATATGCAACTCATTTATGGTTTCAACGAGCTAGTAAAGGGACCAATTGGACATATTTAATTAGAGCTCAAATTATTTATAATTAAGTTCCAGTTTTTTACTTATTAATTATAAATTCATTTCGTCATGAAGTCATTCTACTTTATTATCGTGATTGAGCTCTCCCTAATTAATTACCATTACAAAAGTTACTCAATTGGTGTTCGTCCAAAAACTTTGTCATAAGTCTGTTACCCTCATAGGATATTGTTAATCTCTTTGAGAAAAATTCGTTCTCCCAATATGATCCTATTTTATCTCATGGTAATCATTACATCCTCCTTTATCAAAAGTCAATTAATTAAATAGTAATTAAGTCATTTATCACAAAGACAAATGACTCATGGTCACGTTTACTTTTCATCTGTCATGTAATGTCAATGAAAGAATATCATTTACCAATTTCTTAGGCTATGAATTTCACTATTGTGAATGATGCTACGTATTGCAAAAGTCATATACCCAGCACACCAGCTTTCAATTCCTTATCTATTTTAACTCAGGCTTTTACTTACATCAAAGTATACGAGTCACGCATACATAATTCATCATCCACTCAAGATTAAGGTATGTCACACTATGAACTTCACAAGTGAATAAATCTATAAACGGATTTAGTATCTATTCTACTTGGGTCATGTCTGATGTAAAATTACTCCAATTAGTCACATCTACATATCTTCTAGAAGTCATTCGCTTTAATACTCAAGACAAAGCATCTCTCCAATTGGACTTGATAGATGACATATCAATCTTTCAATCAGCTTACTCATTTTTTATTAGACTAAGGACATGTTTAAGTCCATATACTAATAGAAGTTGTCTTTCCATATTACGATCCAACCTTATAATACTACTTAGTATCAGTTAAATATTAGATAACTAGTGAGTCAATATTTTCTTTCATTCTGCTTTGCATGTGAAACCCAGTAAGGATAATATGCAAGGGTATTAATGTATTTTATGAATATTTTTGTTAAACCAATTTGTTCGAAAAATAAAATTATACAAAAAGAATATATTATACTTAGGGCATCAAATCCAACACCATTACCATCCATCATTGTGACAACAAAACAAAACTTGTCATATTAGGTGTTGGGAATTTTTTGAAATAAAATTTTGAGCAATTACAACCTTGAATCATGGATTGAGTCACTATTTTCCTAGAGAATTGAATCTCCATCAGATTGAGTTTTATTGAACTTGATTAGTATATTACCTTTACTATTTTGTAACTACTTATTTTAAAGGGTTGCTTTGTATTCAATCACTAGTATGTTAGCAAGCCTAAACAAATATATATTTCTAGACTTGTATGTTATGTAAGAAAGGAGGTTGAGAGCACTTTATTTTGTTCAATGTAAAATTGTTTGTGTAAGTGCAATTGAAGGGTAAACTTTTAGTGTTTACAGTCTTTAGGTACAAGAGTGATGTCCCTATACTTGGGGAGCGATAGAATATGATTCACTTATTATATTGTGGATTAAAAATAGTGAAATTACTCGCTGAGATAGGCTTCACAGACGTAGGAAAACTGAATTATGTAAATAAATCTTGGTGTTCTTTGTTATTTTGTTTACACAGTTTTCATAGTGTCCTACTGTAATAACCACTGCAATCAAACACTTCCATTCAAGTAACTTTAAGATCCTAACATAATATATAATCAACTAACACTATAATATTTGTCTTTCAAAATAAAACTAAATTATTCATCTCTATAATAAATCATTAACTACAATATTTTCTACACCATTACTAATACCATAATGCATTATAAAAAATATTAGTTGTTGATGTATCATTAAAATTAAAGTATAATGATAAAAAGAATTACGTACAAAGAATGAGATTTGCTCGAAATAAGCTAGATTCAACATAAAAGAAAAAGTCAAAACTTCAGTAGAGAAGAATATAAGAGTAAGAAGAAGATATGAATAAAAAAATGTTAAAGCAAAAAAGAAAATTTTTTCTGCTTGGTGAAAGGATAGTTTTTACTGAGAGGAAGATAATATACAAGCATCATCAAAGAAAACACTTTCTTTTTAGTTCTGAATCTTTAGTCGAAGCTTCTTCTCATTTAGTGAAATTTCTATCCAAATTTTTCCAATGTTGGCCAATATAAATGCTCCATGCTCAGCATTCATGTGAAGAATAAAAAAAAATAAAAAATAAAAAAGCTTGAATAATTTGATAAATAATTGGGAAAGAGAATGAGAAAAAAACCACATAAAAAATTGATTTAATTCATAAATTGGTACTTAAATTATACCATTTTTCCGATCTTGGCACTTAAACTTTCTTTTTGTCACAAATGGTACTTAAACTACTTTTTTTCTCAAATTAGTACTTCCGTTAGTCAAATCATTAATTAAACTATTAAGTTTATTTATAAAAAAAAGACTAAACCCACAAATTGATACCTAAATTATACTATTCCTTTTCCATTTAGGTACCTAAACTATTTTTTCTGAGTTGGTACCTCAGTCATTAGTCAAACTATTTCTTTATATCTATTTAAAAAATTATTAAAAATCATAAAATTTTAAAATTTTAAAAATAGAAATAAACGGATGAATTATTCAATCAGTTGTTTTAGCAATATTCAACTTTGTATTGGTTCGTAAGTCAACCGGTCGATCCGGTCCAATATAAACTTTTTCGATCCAGTCGAGTTGAGCAAGTAGGCAATGAAATTCGAAAACAAAATTAATCGATAACGTCTCAACCTCGAAAGGTCCAATTTTGAGTATTGTTGCCACTGTCATTACCAGACATTATATAGAAAGAAGAAAGAAAAAATAGAAAAAAATAATTAAAGAGGGATAAATAATGTAAAAGAAAATAAAATAATTAATTTTATTTTTTAAAGTTTATATGACATGGAGGTCTATTATTTTGCTGGAATTTTTTTTAATAAAGATAATATTTTGGGGTAAAATGGATAACAAAAGAACATTGCAAGTACCAACTTAAGAAAAAGAATATTGTTTAGGTATTAATTTGTGGGTTAAGGGTTTTTTTTAATAGACTTAGTAGTTTGATTAACGGTTTAACTAACGGAACTACCAACTTAGAGAAAAAAAATATTTTAGATACCATTTGTGACAAAAAAAAAAGAAAGAGTTAAATACCAAAGTTTAACTAACAATTTATGGGTTAGGCCTAAAAATTAAAGGTTAATTGTTTTTATATATATAATTTTTCTATTAAGCATAGATGATTTTTATTAAATACAAAAGTTGGCAAATTTGGTGATACGGAGGAGAAAGCAGAGCTTGCAAGATTAGACTGAAGCAAAAAAGCAATTGTGATTAAGGTGAGTAAAACTCGATTTGACTCGAAAAAGTAAAAAAAAATAAATTTCGAGTTAACGAATCGAGTTATTCAAGTCAACTCGAATATTTTTTTGAATTTCTAGTTCTAATCAAGTTTAATTTTTGAATTCGAATAACTTGAACAATTCGAATAAACCGAATACTAAACTATAATATTTTACATTGTTACCCCAAATCCCTAAACATTTTTACTTTCCCCCAAAAACTTTTACTCTCCTCCCATCCCACCCCCCATCTACCCTAAACCCATTCCCCCCCCCCAAATTGTTTTTTTAATATTTCTCGCCATTTACTTTCCCCAAAATGTTACTCTCCTAACCCTCAAAACTTTATATTTTCACATTTTACTCCCAAATAAAAATAATCCAAAAAACTCTAAACCTAAATAGTAATAATTTTATTTATATATACTATTTATATTATTAAATTAAATTTCACATTTTTACTATTTTTATTATTGAATTATTTAATCATATTAAATTTTTATAAATTTCTGTTAAAATTGAATTATTGATGATGCCATAAAATATTCGTGTTAAAATTTTATATTGATATCAATTTCACATTTTATCTTTAAGATAAATTTTATTAATATTTAATATATTTTTAATTTCAAAATACATCGTGACAAAAATAAGAAGATAATTGAAGCAACTAAGCAAGTAAAGAAGCTAACCTGTATATAAAAGATTAATAAATAAATTATGAGGAGATGAAAGTTAATAACAAATTTGATTATGATGGACAACAATTGTTACAAGGATATAAAGTTATTTTTTTTAATTTAACTTGAACAAATATAATTGATTCGATTCAATTCGATTTAAATTCCATCTCACTCGAGAAAATTTCAAAATCGAGTTAGGATGATAAAATAGGATTTGTTAACTCGATTAACTCAAAAATTTTTTCATTTGATTCGATGAAACGTTCACCCTAATTGTGATACCATTGATAAACATGGGCTCAAAGTTTGGTCTAAACCCATCAAAGGGTTGGGTCTCTAAATGTGTAGCTGACCTGATGGCCCATAATTCCCAATGCCTACTAAATTTGATCGTTGTCAAAGCCTAAAGGGCAAGTAAGTATAGGTTATGATGTTCTGCTTAGCGCCACTATATTTAATTATTTTAAAGTTGTTTGGAAGTCAAGCCTTGGTTTTTATGTTTATACAATCAAACGCATCAGTTTAGTGCAGATTTTCTGGAAAGAAAATGAGCACTTTTGGCCGAGTTGAGTGAGATAGCAAATAATTAATATGACTTTATCCAGATTATATAAGTGAAATGTTAACAAGGAAATAACGACAAGACCAAACATATACCTAAACCTTAATACCAGGCATTTGGAAAATATACAAGTTAACCCAGTAGGAATACAGTCAAGTTCTAATGCCAGGTCAGGCTTGCTATTATTAGCTGGGGTGTAGCAGAAGTTTTAACTCATAATATAATATCTCCTTTCATTGATTTCAGTATCTGAAAGAGATATTTAATAATATTCTTCTTTTATCAATCATCTCTTTTTCTTTATTCTGATCATATAGACAGATTATAGATTTAAATATTTAGAAAATCATTAGCTCAAAAACCCACAGAAAAGATCAAGAACTAATTGGGATGTGAAAATAATGATACGAGGCACAGGAATTAAATTTTTGTTTAGCGTTTCAAGCAACCACAAGCATTTATATATATTTTTATACATGCATACATACATGCATGCATGAACTTCATGCATAAGAATTTAGATATATTTACATTACCTTGGTAAATGCACATGCAATTATCAGGGTAAAAGATAGGCATTGGACATGCTATTCAATAATGCAATGCAACATTCAAGATTAGCCCAGATAGACTAAACCAGAGATCCCCAGGTCTTGAATAAAGTCCTCCTGTATTATAAAAGCCATCATATGCACACACATATATGTATAGCTGACAATGCTAGAGCCTACAAACCTCTAATGTTGCCTCTAAGAGTTATATGTCACTAGGCAATCAGTACAAATAACTTTTACTCATTTAAATCCCATCAAACCCAACGTTTTTCTTCTCAATTCAAAGTCGTGCAAATATAAATGCTTTTCCAAAACCAACAATTTTGTCATCAAATGAAGCAGCTACCAATCGCCAACTTGGTTAACTCAATTCATTTATTTTGGCTCAGTTCCCTTCACTTTTTGCTTTTTGTTTTGTGATAGTGGGGGGGCCTTCAGCCAAGTTGAAAGCTCGATATATTTGCAAGACATATGGCATGCATGAGGCCCTTGTGTGGGAACAGTGGGCACAATCTCCATTAGGGGTACTGTAATCGATATCTTGTCAATGACAACAACGATTGGGACTCCCAATGTGATTTTTCGATACAAGGGTTAAAGACATTTTATGTTAAAAAAAAGCTTTTGGAGAATTGGACTACAATATGAACTGTGGATGTTTGCTGTACATGAGTAAGGATATGTTTTGTCTGAGGCTGCATTTGTTGGCATCTCTTTTCCTCCCATGATTGTTAGCTATGGGGGTATTCCAAGCACCCTTGAGACCCTGCAAATTTTGTTTCGATTTTGGGTAATCAAGCACCTGTAGATGCTTTGAATTTGATGATGCAAGTTTGAATTTTCTGCTAAACTGTAAATTTTGGGAATCATAATCGCTAAATAAATAAATAATTGAAAAAAACAAAATCAGGGTGATTTAGATAGGTACCTTCACATACAGAAAAAAAAAGTTACAAGAAAGTAAGAAACCAATAAAGGAAATGGAATCAACTAGGTTTAACCCCTTTAATCTTTATTTGATGTGCAACTAAAAAAATAAAAAAATATATAGATTTTGAGTTAATCAAATTAAGTTATTCGATTTTTTTGACTCAACTTAAATAAATAATTCGAGTTTTAAGTTCGAGTCGAGTGAATTTTATAATTTAAAGAACATATTGGTGTAAATACTCCTTTTGTCCTTGTCAATTTTAAAAATAAGCAAATTGGTCTCTCTCTTAACAAAAATTACAAAGTAATTATAAAATTCCAAATTTTATATATTTTACAAAATTATAAAAAAATCTAAAGAATATATAAAGAAAGTTCAAATTTTAAAATTTTCTAAAATAATAATTTTAGGGACCTAAATAAGCTAACTAATGGTTCAAGTTTATCATACTAGAGTATTTTTTTTCTTATTTTGCTTCAAAAAATTTTCAAATATATATGGTTTTAAATTTATTTGCTATAAGATGGAATTAGTTATCTTTGTAACAAGATTTTAATTTGACATCTTTATTATTTTAATTTAACTCGAATGTTTATTTTTTAATTTAACTTGAACAATTTCACTCGATTTGATTCGATTTGACTTGAATTTCATTTCATTCGGCTCAATTTGAAAAATTTTTAAATCGAGTTAGGATGATAAAATAGGACTCGTCAACTTACTTAACTAAAATTTTTTCACTTGATTCGATCAAGCACTTACCGTTACTCTTTTGTGTAGGTAATTTCAAACCATTGCCCAAAGTTGCACATTTTAGACTATTTGTGGCTTCACTTCACATAGCACCAATACATTACATATATCATAAACACAAAATAAAACTTGTTGACAATGAAATTAGTTTTTGTAGGAGAAATCTTTGAAGTGTTATCCTCTGAGACATCGACCCAAATCATCAAAAATGGAAAGTATTGTCTTTTGGGAAGGCTTTTGCCTCCTTCATAAAGAGTCGTGTACAGTTCACAAAAGGGGCGCCTCAATTGTATAGAAACGTATATCCACCCAACAAGAGGCAACATAAATATCTCGCCCTTGGTGAGATTCGAACCCACTTGTTAGGATATATAGTACCACTTTAGCTAACAAGCTCAAATGGTACCATATACCCCAACATGTGACTTACATCCAATAGATCAAAGGCGAGACACTCATATCGTGTTTTAGTGAGTGGTTGTACATCCATGTGTGAAACTTTCCATTACTGATAGTCGGGATTACCATAGACTTGAAAACTAAAATTTGTTTTGTATTAACCGACTTGTTTTACTTTAAAGGCTTAGTCGAGCATTTAATATAATAAACTTTTCATGATCATATGCCTAAGAAAAGGCATATTGGATGTCACCTTTTCCAAATTAAAAGAGAGAAAAAGATAAGTCAAAAGTTTCAAACTCTTTTTCTCTTGTATTTCTTCTTTCTTTTAGCTCAAAAACAAGGTTTAGTTATTTATGTTAGCTAGATTTGAAATTTGCATATTAGCCCATCAATAAAGAGGTAACTTGGCCTTTGAAATTACAAATTAAAATTAAAATACACATTTAATTTTTAAGAAGAGAAATTAAATTTAAATTCTGATAATGATATAATTGAAAAGAGAGAATTTATTCTTAAAATAGGTGAAGTGAGACTCCTTTTCCAACTTTAGGAAAAACTGGCCAATGCTGTTAATTTGAAAGAATATATGCCTTCTCTTATTGTCATTAAAGTCCATCAATTAAATTATATTAATGGGGGCAAAGGTAACTAAACATCACTAAAATTGCTACATCAAATAGATTTTGTTGCCCTTGTGGGACAACGTTTACAATGTCCAAACCTAAATTTGTCTTTTGCCTTTTTGTTTAAGCTAATTAGAAAAAGTTTACCTAAATTTGTCTCACCCTTCTTGTTTAAATTAGTTACATAAGTTAATTAAAAAAAAAAAAGGTGGATTTGGAGAATGTAAAAAACATTCACCTGCATTTTCTTTTTAATTGTAAACAAATTTGCTGAGACTTCTCTTTCATTGAATCAAATTCAAACTGATTAAAACTTTCGACTGCCAAACCAATTTCTTTTTTCAAGTATATTTGAATTCAGTTAATTAGTGTTCATACACTTTTTTATTAAATAATATTTAATAACTAATCTACCATTTTATAGTTTACAGCATTATTTATATCATTTATAAAAAAATTTATTGAATTTATATCATCTATCAATCGAGTCTTAGTTCAGTTAGAGAATTACCATAATATAATTTTATTTCTAAATTAAGTTATATAATTATGTAGGTGTTTATGAATTTTATATTTTATAAATTAATAAAAATTTATCCATTATGAGATTTAAACTAAAGACACCATGCATATAAAATTTTTCTTTTCCCATTTAAACTAGGGGTTAGTATTTGGTATATTGGTAATGTACTCTTTTTTATTCCACAAGCAGCCTTAAAAAATTGTCACGTGTCTCTCTTTTTTTTTAATATTTATTTTTTAAAATATTTTACTATACAATAAGACATTTGTCAACTCCAAGACCGTTCTTGTGGAGTATAAAAACTCCATTAGTAATGTACCAAATATTTTCCCTTAATCTAAAGCAATTTTTATTAATATGAAACTTTAATAAGTATATTTGTTATATATTTGTATTTATTGTTGAGGCAAGGTGTGCTGATTAAGCTGAGTGGCACTCGGTAGTGCCCATTACAAACTGCCACTGAGACAGTGAACTTACTTGTCATATTTAAGTTGACAATTTAATGAAGAAAATTGTAACGTCCTAAAATTTTGAATGTTTGACTATTGGATTTCATCTTATTTGAGTCTCTGTATATGTGGTTATGTACTTTGTTTATGTGGTTGAGGTCAGGAGTTTCAGTCGTATCTCTAGAAATTTTGTTATTTTAATTTAAGATAACCCCTATCATTGAATGACATATTTAAGTCTAATTTAGTGTAAACTTGTGCCAAGAATGAGCTTGTTGGTTCAATGGTTAAGTTTTTGTATTCTGTTTGGCCCTGTGTTCGAGTCTTAGAGCATGCAATAAGGAACATTTTTGCTAAATGCTAAAAATCTGAGTGGAAGTTAATTAATAATTAACGTTAGTTCCTCTTCTCCTATTTTTACTTTTCTTCCTCTTCTTCCTCTTCTTTATTTTCTTTAATTTTTCAGTTCTTTTTCTTTATTCTTTATTTTGATCATTGTCGTAAAGAATACGGGACTTGTAATATCTTCAAAATCCCCTTGGTTGTAAATAATATAAGATAAAATTTTAACGAAATAAGGTATAAGATCAAAGAAAATAAAAGTTACAATATATCAAAAGAGAGTTAAATCAAGAAGCATGACATGATGTATTAAGGAAGCGACTAAATTGCAAATATGCAAAAAGTTCTATGGCACAAGCATAAATGTATCACCCCTACAATTGATATATAATAAAAGTAGTAATAAATTGAATAATGTATAATTGATTTTTCGGTAAAATGAGAAAATGATATAAAGCGGATAAAGAGAATATTGAGGAGTATTAAAATGATAATAATAATAATGACTAAGAAGTAGGTTTTAGTATATTGATTTAAAGTAAAGGCTAAATTGTAAATATGTGGAAAGTTTTTGGCTCAAGCGTAAATATTCAAAATGTAGGGATCGAAGTGTAAAAATAAGAAATTTGAAAGACCAAAAGTGAAAATAATCCAATATACTAAGATATGAAATTGGCATGTAAGAACCAAATTGAATAGGTGAAGAATTGTGAGGGACTAAATCTTAATTTTATCAAATTAAGTGATGATTCAAGGATGGAATTTTGAAAGATCATAAAGGGAAAAATGGTCAATTAGCAAGAGGGAGAGTTCTAAAATGTAATGATGATTTTTATGATATTTTGGTAATTTTTTTAATTAATTAATTAGTTCAATATTATTTTATTAATATTTTGCTTAGATATTTATTATTATTTTATTTAGAAAAATGGTAGTATAAAAGGAGAGGAAGGATGAAGGAAATGGATCATCCTTCCAACATGAGTGAAAGGGTGAGAAAAGAAATCTTCTTTTCTTTACAATTTAGTCCTTTGCCGTGAAAAACTACCTTTTTAACCAAAATTTTTGAAAATTTCCTTAAATATTAAAGAGAGAAGATGAAGTAGAGATTCTAGAGAATATGTTCATCAATTTAGAAGCAAGAAAATAGTAGATGAAAGTGGAGAAAATGAGAAGAAAAAGGAAGGAAAGTGGTGAAGATGAGAAATGCATGGAAATGAAGAAGAAATGAAGAAATTCTTGACAAATAAGGTAAGTTTCATACTAAACCTGCTTGTATTTCAATATATTGAGTTAAATATGTTTTGAGTGAGATGTATGAAACATGTATTTAATCTAAATACTAGAAACAAAAAGTATTTGATGAAGAATAGAGACTTAAAACACTAAATTGGTAAGAGAGTGTGTGATTTGTATGGTGAAAAGTACTAAGATTAATAAATGAATATGTAATCTACACATAAACATAAGTGTCTAATTTGTATAGTAATCAAAAGTATAACAATTATGTGTGAATGAATGAAAGATAGTGCAAAGAACAATGGAAAAGAAAATATTTTTTCAATAAAACAGTTTGGACAGTAACAATGACTTAACTTTGAAAATTCTCCAAATATTATAGAAATTTAGTTAGAGATTGAATTAAATATTTAATTAAATCTTACTGAGTCTAGTTTCATACGGAAGAAACGGTGAAAGAAACGAAAATTTATAGTTTTAGATATATTAATTTTCATGAAACAAGGTCGGGGTGGATTCAGGTTCCCCTATTCTGATTTTGGAAAATCATAAAAAATTGTAAAAAAAAATTATTAGGGTTTTAAATTTATATTTTCAAATTATTAATGATTCTATTTTCAAGAGAAATAAACGGAAATATCATCCAAACCTCGTACTAAGAGATAATTAAATTTTAGTAAAGAAACGTTGAAGCTATCAAGCAGTAGAATAAAGACAAATTTGAAGAATTTACTATACTTATTGGCTACATCATAAATTCTGTAATTTTTATGGTAAAAATATATTTGAGTCTAGTTTCAAAAACATCAAAAGGATCTTAATTTCAAATTATGTAGCTCAGATATAAATAATTTAGTGACTATGACTCAAGTGGACAGCTTTGATATGAACACATAAGTAAATAGTGGAATTATAGATAATGTTACATATAAGCATGTTATATACTAAAAGTTAAAGATTCTAACAAATATATACATAAAGGATATGGAAAGGAGAGGAGGAGGAGGAAAAATATATGAATATATATACAGTAGATGAATTTGAAATGTTTGAAATGGTTGTAAGTGATGGAATGATTATGACATGTATGTTTAAACGAATTGATAAAATAATAAGTGAATAATTGTTAATTGATGTGATATTGAATTCTTTGTTAAATATGAAATATATGTAAAATGGGTAAACTACTTTTGAAAGTGCAGGTCCTCCAATGGTCTTATTTAGAAAACTTTAATATTTGTGTTAATTTTATATACTTTTTATCTTTAATTGAATATCATGTTTTTATGATGACTTAATATTAGAAATAGATGTAAGTAGATGATGTGTAAAATGAAGTGGCGGTTATGACATCTGAATATATATTAAGGTAATGATATAAAATAAATAAATAAAAAATAAAACATGGAACTTGTAGGAAATGGAGACGATGTCACGATGACAAGTTCACCATGTTACGACTTGGAAACCCCAATGTCGCGACAACAGTTCAAAATTTTTTATGAACTTTACAATTTGGCCTTTGATTAATTGTGGATGTTTTAATGGGCTCTTTTAACTCATAATTAGTTTTATCGTAAATTCAATTATTACTAAAATTAGTTAATGATCTACATTAATTAAATAATAAGATAAATTGATCTGAAATTTTTAATAGTTGCTTCGGCAACGAATGTGACATCCTGATATCTTGACTCGACGATCGGGTCGGGTATGAGGGTGTTATAGGACTAGTTGAAGTTTTGCGCTATTAGCTTTCTAGTTAGAAGGTTATTAAGTAAGTTTCACTGTCAATTCGTTTATTTCCTTGATTTTCCTTTTGTTCTTTGTAGCATGCTCTAAATTGGTTGTTTTGAGTGTATTGTGTAAATAGTTGATAGTCAATCGTTTGGTTCCCTATGAGGCGAGGATATCAGAAGTAGTGAATCTCAACCTGTCAATTCTAGTAATCATCGTTGATCTTTCGGTAAGTATTGATTTTGTTGAAGGTTTCGTGTCGAAACTTTCAACATAGGTATTTTGAGTATAACTGTGCATTGTTATTGATAAAGTTGGTTGATTGAGTTATTGGATGGTTGTTTTAGACTTTGGAACTCCTCCGCGTTGTTACTGCTTCGAAATCGTTTCAGGTGTGTATCGAAAACCCAAGTTTTTGTGAATTTTGGATGCCAAAAAACATGGTTGTCGACGCCACACTACTGTATACTAGGCCGTGTGGTAGGTTGTGTGCGACAGACGACCGTGTGGTAGGCAGTGTAACACACTATTTACCAATACAAAGAATGCAAGATTCTGAGATGATTGGTGAGTTTTTATGCTAAATTGTGCTACCTATCTAACCAAGCATTTTCCCTTGATGAAAAGTATTCTAACTCAAAACTTGTGAGAAAAGTCTTAAGGTCATTACTCAAAAGGTTCTCTATCAATGTGACTACAATAGAGGTGGCAAAAGATTTGTAAAGCCTAAGTATTGATAAGTTGATAGGCTTCCTAAAAACTTTTGAGATAAACTTGGATGAATATAAGAAGAGTAATTCGAAGGGAGAAAAAAGTTGTTGATGAATTGTCAATTCTCAATAAATCTACAATAAAAGAACTCCAAAAGTATATTGATCTTCTTACTAAAAACTTCAATAAATCCTTTAGGAAGCAAGCTAGGAGGTTTAAGAAGTTCAAAACATCAAAGAACACTTCTAACACCAAAATAAAATGTGTTGTTACCAAGGAGGGGACTAAAAGAGAATAGAATAAAGACATCCAGTTTCATGAATGCCTTGGCTATGGTCATATTCAAGCTAAGTTTTCTAACATTCTAAAGAATAGAAAGAAGGTTTTATGTACTAGTGGAGTAATAAAGACACCTCTAACAATTTTAAATCTGATTAAGACCAAATGAACAATTATGTAGCATTTGCATTAGGTGTGGATTCTAGTTTTAAGGCTGATAGAAATGATGAATCTTTTGGTGGTTCTAATAGAGAGTTTATGAACACATATAAAACTATAATGGGAAAATGAGAACATGTTTGCGAGTTGAACTCGAAATTGGCTCAAGAGAATGCTCAACTTAAAAAGGAAAATAGAAATTTGATTAAGCAAGTTGAAGCTAACAAGTCCTTGTTGACTGATAAGTTGGATAATCTTATCAAAACAAAGAAGAAGTTGTTTGAAACAAAATTGCTTCTTGTGAAATTCAACACAAGGAGTAGGAAGCTGGATGAAATTCTTATTGTTGGTAGAAAGGATCCAAGAAGGAGTAGAATACGATTTTTTGAGAAAGGAAAAATAATCAAGAAGAGTTCTGCTTTGTTGTGAAAAAATCCAAGCAAGGTGAAATAGGTGTATATTCTACCAATGCTGTAATAATCAAGACTGACAAGAAAGTACCTGTTTATTCCAAAATCATTTGTCATTATTGTGGTAAGTGGGAGCATATTAGACCAAGGTGTTTCAAAATACTACATGATTTGAGGTGGAAATGTTTAGTGTTAGCTAAAGTTCCCACTACACGCAACCACTCAAATGCTAGAAAGCAAAAACAAGTCGAAAGGAAGAATAAACCAAAGTGTTTGCTTGTAACTCATAGACCTTTGAAGGTTTCACATGAATATGTTTGGTATTTCGACAGTGGTTATTCAAAACACATTACTAGGAATCAAAATTTCCTTGTTGACTTTGAAGACTTCCTTGGTGGTAGAGTTACTTTTGGTAATAGAAAGAAACACAATATTCTTGGGAAGGTACTATAGTTGCACACAGTTTATCTAGATTGAAGAATGTATTACTGGTGCAAAGTTTGAAAGCCAATTTAGTGAGTATAAACCAGTTGTATGATCAAGGTATGATAGCGAGCTTCACTATAGATGAATGTTGAGTTTCTTCCAAGACAAAAAAGAAAGATTATGGAAGGAGTTAGAACAGTTGATAACCGCTATAAGGTTCTACGGCTTGCGATGTATAAAAAAGAAAGTGTCTCTAAATTAGAATCATAGCATAAGAAGCTTGGTCATGTACACTACAAAGGATTTTAACGACTAATTCAATTTGAAACTATCAAATGGATACCAAAACTAGGTTGAGATGTACCACCAAAACTAAGTTGAGATGTGCCAAAAGTTTGCAATAGTTGTTTAAAGGGTAAACATATGGAGAGGCACAAGAGAGTCTAACAAGTTCAAATATCCAAGCCAATGGAGTTACTTCACATGAATTTGATAGTATCTGTGCAGATAGAGAGAATTGGTGGCAAGCGTTATGTGCTAAACTAAGTGGATGGATACTCAATATACACATGGGTGATGTTTGTTAGAGACAAGGTTGACACTTTTGAGGAATTTAAGAAGCTATACAGAACCCTAAAGAATGAAAAGGGTCGAGTGATAGGCGTGATCAGAAGAATAAGAAGTGGCCATGGAAGGGAGTTTGAGAATAAGGATTTAGTATATTACTGTAAAGATAAAAGGATCAAGCATTAATTTTTTACTCCAAGAACTCTAGAGTAGAATAGAGTTGTTAAATGCAAGAAGAAAACAATTCAAGAGATGGCTAGAGTAATGCTCAATAGTAAGGGTATTGCTCACAAGTTTTGGGTTGAGGTTGTTAATGCAGCTACCTATATGATCAATAAGGTTCATCTAAGACCAAAGACTCAAGTGACTATGGAAGGGTAGAAAATCAAGTGTGAAATATTTTCATGTGTTTGGAAGTAACTATTATATACTGAAGGATCGAGAGTATTAGGAAAAGTTTGACTCCAAGTCTAATGAAGGTGTTTTTTTGGGGTATGCCACAAACAGTTTAGCTTTTAGAGCCTACAATGAGAGAACAAAAAAGGTGATGGATTCCATTAATGTAGTTATTGATGATGAAGCCTCATGTGTAAGCAATCAGGTATAAGATTATCTTTTGAAACCCTTAGTGGAAGCTACAATACCCACTCCCAGTAACCATTTAAAGATGGATGACATACATCCTAATAAGTAAGAAAGATGAAGTTGAAACTGAGTTAAAAGAGCATTGTGATCATATTGATCAACCCTAACCTTCTTCTAGGTTCAGATTGAATCACTCTACCAATGATATTATTGGTGACATCCATAATGGCGTCCAAACTAAAGGGAAGCCTAGATAGAATTATAAAGACATGATGAGGTTTGAATTTTGTACATCTCAATTTTATACAATCCTTATATTTTTCAACATTTGTTTAGCTTTGGTTCAATCAAGAGAGTAAGGATCTTTGGCATCCTAATGGGCAAGTTTATTCTTAAGCAAAATGAGGGGAGTAGTATTTAGAAGCTAAAGTTGTGATGAGTAATGGTTGATGGTTGCTATGTTGTAAGTTGATGTGTTTCTATATAGGAAGTATATGTCCTTATGGTATATCTCCTTTGAAGGTTGAATTGGAAGCTGCTTATGTTTTCTGAACATGTTTCTGATCTTGCAGACAGTTCTTAGTCTGTAACTTTTATTTTAATTGGTCTTTATGAAACCTTAAAATGATGATACTGCTATGAAACTAATATGTTAAACCGTGTTATTTCGTTATGATGGATGTTTACTTTGGTGCATTCTGTCTTATTTTTTGCTTACTTAGATATAATTTAGTATTTTGATTGTTAGCGCGAATTCTAGACACAACATTGATAGTTGAAGTTACTATGTTATGTTTTAAATTGATTTTGGTAGGATGAGGTTTGTGTTGAAGGGGTGCTATAGATGATTGTAATGATTAGCTTCCTATATTGTTTTATTTTGTTTAATAAATTGCCAAAGGGAGAGATTGTTGAGGCGAGGTGTGCTAATTGAGCTGAGTGGCGCTCAGTAGTGCCTACAGCAAACTTACTTGTCCTATTTGAGTTGGCAATTTAATGAGGAAAATATTTTAACTAATAAATGTGCTTATATTTTGAAGATACTATAGTCCATCTATGGAAACCAATCCCTGACTACTAAAGATTGATTGGAGGAGAGTGAATCAATTCAACCCTTAGAATGTGGAGATTTGATCGAGATTATGTTGCTGGTTTCTGAAGATCATATCTTTGATCGATTATGCTTTGAATGTTTATGTTGTAATTGCTATTTTCAGTGAGTTACTTTGTATTTACTTAGATTCTATGTTAGCAAGCTAAATTTGATATATGTTACTTTGTATTTACTTAGATTCTATGTTAGCAAGCTAAATTTGATATATGTTTTAAAGCTTGTCTAAGTTATGTACAAGAGCTTATTGAAAGCACTTGAATCTATTTATTAAGGAACTACTCTATGAGAGAGTGCAATTGAATTGTAAACATTGAGTGTTTAGTGTTCTAGTTTTTAGGTACGAAAGTGAGATCTTTATACTTAGGGAGTGATAGAGTGTGAATCACTAGTTGTATCTGTGATACAAGATAGTGGAATTACTTACTGAGCTAGGCTCCACAAATGTAGGAAAATCGAAGTGTATAAACAAATTATTAGTGTTCTTTGTTTTTCTTTGCACAGTTTAACGCAATGCCAAGCCATAGTGGCCACTGCAGTTAAGCACTTCCATTACTATTTTCATATTCAGTAAATTGCAACTATAGGTAGCAACATATACTAACAATGTTGTTGATTGAGTTGATGTCAACAAATTAACTCAACACCAACTTAAGTTTGTTGACAGCACCATGATAAATAATTGTATTTATTTAGTATTATTAATCTAATGTATTTTTATGCTTAAATTTCATTTTACTCACAATTTAATCTTTTTTTTATTTTAATGCCGTATATATTTTTTGTGTTGTTATTAATTAATTTCAAATAATACGTTTTATTTTTATTGTATGTTATTTTTAAACACACCTATATTTCAAAATATGTGATTTCCATACGTATATGCGTGTGATAAATTTTTTATACTTATTAAGAGTGTTGGTATTGTTTTAAGTTGAGAGTTAAGAATATTCAAAATCATTTTTTCTAAGGAAAAAAAATGAAAAAATAACATTGATAACACCAAATTTCATATTTAGTAGCGATGGAAATGAAGTAAAAAATCTTAATAATCTTATTTAAGAATGAATTTATTAATCAAGTTTTCCATTTATAGGTAAAATATTTTGGGATAACATAATTTTTTGTCTCTAAACTCAGCAATTAGGCCTACTTTGGTACCTATATTTTTTTGGTCCACTTTGGTCTTTGAACTTGCCTACTAGATCTATTTTAGTCCATAAAATTGAATTTTGTCAAGATTTTGATGATATGACCAGTGTTACTAGAACAATACCAAAATCAGAGGGATTGAGAATTGATGATATAACGATGCGAACAAAGGGGTTGAACCAATTGACTTGAAAATTTCTCAAATTTGGTAAAAATAAAAAAACCAAGACAAAAATCGGTAGTTGAGCAAGTTGAATCGATTTGATAAAAAAATTGTTTTTTTTTTATTTTTTAGATTTTTATGAATTTTTTTGTTATTTATTTAATTATTGTTGGTCCAACAATCAAACCGATCGAATTGGTTGAATTGAAAATTGGTGGTTAACCTATTCAACCATTGGCCCTATTATTAAAACACTAAATGTGACATTTTTGAGATTATATAACATTATCACTTAAAATTTATATATATATATATATATATAAAATATATAATATATATATTGTGAAAGTACTTGGGCAATCCCTCTAATAACAAGAAGTGAGCAAACAAGTCCCTCTATTAAAAAGACCAATCAAATCCCTATATTTTTAAAATAAAAGCAAATTGATAAAATTGAATTGTTTATATATAATGAATAACTATTTAAATAAATCTCGTAGACATAAAAATAAGTTTTGATGTGCATGTTCATTGTTTTAATTTTCCAATTACAAGTATATGAGCAGTAGTGAATTTATGAGCATTTGTGATGGGAATTGAATGGGCAAACTAAAGGGAATTCTTAATCCATAAATGCAAGGTGTTGAAATAAAAAAGAATACACACTCTTACAAAAGGCGATGTCTGTTGGCAGGCACCCACCACAATTGACTCTATAATAAAAACAACCCCTACAAACCTTCCTTTGACACTTTTGGGCAAAAGAAAAGACACAAAAAAGAGTTGTAGGCAAAAAGAAAAAAGAGGCCAAAGCAAAGTGTTTTGTTTTACCCTTTTTTGCTTGGGATTAATTGATTAATTCTAATTAATCAAAAGTTGTGCCATAAATTAATATCCAATGGAATTAGCAAATTCAACCACCCCCAATTGTTTTTCATGGTGGAATTAACTATCATTGCCTCTATAAAGAAATGGAGGATGGAAGACATAAAAGCTAGGCAACAACAAAAGATCACCCCAAGGAAAGAGTAAAAGTGATTTCCCCCTTTGAGATTACAAGAGATAAATACAATAGTTTTTTATTTGAAAATTATTGAATGATGATTGATGCTTTTAAGCACTAAACTCTGTTGCTTAAGGAATATATTTGAAATTATTGTTAGTGGGACAGTTCTTAATCTGCACTAAGAAAGTAAAAAAAAAAACGACACTTAGGGTGATTGATTAGACTTCCAATCATTCCTAAAACTTTGAGTTTAATCTCATCAAATCAAGCTTCTTAGTATTACCTAATGATTGTTCAATTGATGTTTGTGTTAAAATGTTGAGAGTTCATTCAATTTTAAAACCATTTGTAACAAAGGAAATTAATAAATATGTTGATTGGGATAAAAGTTTAGCTTAGAAAGAGAGGATTTTCATTGACCTTTCCACAAAAGTAATTTATTTTTTTAAATTTCATACAAATTATCGGGATAATCAAACCATTAAAGATTAAGGGTTTTTTTTATAAGCAGTGTGTATTTATAATTAGTGTTGTTGAGTAATATTTTGTGTCTCTCATTAAAGAAAAAATTTAAATATTTATATACATTATCACTGTTCATGATTTGATTCTACTGATCCTATTGTTCATAGAACTAACATTATAAGTAGACTTCTGGCATACTAGATATGTGTATCATTATAGGTTGTTTGATGAACCTCGCAGCCTATCACATGCAAACTCCTTGGATATGTGCGAAATGAGACTGCGAACTCCCCTCGACTTATGTAAAATGATATCGCGAATTCTCTTGATTGTTCTCTCATTACATGTCTCGCACTCCACCGGCTACTCGGATCTTATCCAAATTTCAGATTTGTGGTTAATAAGTGTAAAAACAAAGTGACACTGCACCGGAAGAACTTAAATCTACTAGAATTAATTATTTTAGCGATGATTCCTCAAACCAAATTCCTTTTTGAAGGAAAAACATAGCCTAAGCACTGTACAACCAAATTACTCCATCCTCGTTTTAGTTCTGTACAACCATACCATAACCGGTTCTTTTTTGCTCTTTCTTTTCAAAGGTAAAAGAAGAAACAGTAATACAATCTGCTTAATATCTTTTTTTCTTTTTTTAATTTCAGGTTAAAATTTACTGCAAAGGGAAGTTATTTTTCAGGTTTGGGTTTGAAC
This sequence comes from Gossypium arboreum, assembly GCF_025698485.1. Lineage (NCBI taxonomy): Eukaryota > Viridiplantae > Streptophyta > Magnoliopsida > Malvales > Malvaceae > Gossypium > Gossypium arboreum. The sequence continues at coordinate 15,206,740 of NC_069081.1, forward strand.
AGGGAAAAACAATAGACAGAGATTCTTCTCGGCGAAACCTCAACTGCTTCGCGATGAAATCTTCGATCGTTCGTTGAAACTCTTCGTTGCTCAACTCGTCTTCTGGAACTAATTCCCCGTCCATATTTTCAACTTTCCGGCACTTTTCTGTCTCGGATCGTCGTAGTTCCTTCGTCACTTCCTCTCCACTCTTTCTTATCGCCAACTTCTCCGACTTACTCCTTCTATACACTCTCGGATAGTCCATCTCAAACTCAGAGTCCGGCTCCGGCTCCGGCTCCGGCTCCGTTTCTTCACTGTTTAAGGTATCTGTGCTCGCTTCAGAGATGATCTCTTTGTCTTGATACAGAACCTCTTTTTGAAACTCGAATTTGGAGCGATTCTCAGCATTGTTGATGATTTCATCGTAGATTTTGGAATCAACATTGTTAACAGTGGAAAAAATGCCGGACTTGGCAATGAGGGTAACGATGATGACGTTATAGACGAGGAAAACAAAGAGGGGACTGGTGACGACTCCGCCGAGCTTCAAAAGGAACTCTCCGGAGATTTTGACGGCGAAAGGCAAGCGCTCGAATGTCCACGCTAAAAATAGCAAAGCCGAAAGCAATTCCAAGAAACGGAAGGCCTTGGCTAAGCTTCGAAGCCGATTGTACCTCCTCATCGCCTTAGCTTTCTCTGCTTTCACGTTATCGAAACCAAAGGAATCCATCAAGACCAAAGTTTTCGCTGAAGTATGGAAAGAAAATTGAAAAGTTTAAAGTTACGTGTGGTATCTATCTGTGGAAACTGATGTGTGAATTTTCGGGGTAAACAAACGGAGAGTTGAACAGTAAGAGCAGGGTGGTTTTTGTTTTTGCTATTGGGAGAACTGAACCATCATAGGGAAATGCTTATATAGACTGATAGGCATAGAATTTAGGAATTTATTTATTTAAAAAAATCTTAAGCATAACTAAAAGATTAAAGGGTCCTATTCATTAAGGCAAGCTTGATTTAGTTAATAATGGAAATATCCCATATGGTTGGGTAGATCAGAGGCTCATCAAGTACATGACACGTGGATATTATTTTTACATCAGGATATAAATGTATAAAATTTTAAGGATAATTATTTTTGTTAATTAATAAATTTTGAATTAAACTTATCTAACCTCTAAAATAAAATCCCTTTCCTCCTTTCACAAAATTTTAAGTAAATTTTTATTTTTATTTTTATTTTTATTTATAAATGGCAATGTATCATTGGTTGGTTTAATTTTTAATATAAGGACTAACCTGATAAAAAAAAATTTATCCAGATGTCAAAGTAATAATTTAACTATAATACCGGAGTATTAAGCCTTTAAACAATTCTTTGGTTTTTTCGAAAATCTACAAATTTCTAGTCTTTAGCTAAAACAGGTGAGTTAAAAACGATCATCCATTCCTTGCTGTTTAGAGTAGTGCAGCAATTGATTTTGGGTTTGATTGTCAGACACATTAATATGTATGACCTTATTTATTCACTCTCTGTCTCTCTATTTATTGTATTCCACTTCTCCATGAAGATTTACGATACCACCTTCTGTCATTGATTTGCCCTCTCCTCTCCTCTTGGTTTCAGATTTTATAGATTTTTGGTTGAATGGAATACTAACGATGAAAATATCCTGACATTCAATCCTGCTTGGTGTGTCAATACAATGGACTTCCAACTCACCTACTGTACATACAAAACTATGCCTTTCCTCTCACCAAACTTGTATCAAAGGAAACCCATAGACCTTTCATTTCAACTCATACTATTCCCATTCAAGGAAAGATCAATACTCATAATTGCAAACTTAAACACTGTTTTTAAGAGTTATTATCGTCAAATCTTGTGCACCAGACTACCTAAATAATATTAGGATGCCTTAATATATTGATTACTCCCTCAACATTTATTTATTTTTAGTTAAATTGGTCTCCCATTTTCCCAAAGCAAATTTGACCAGTCAATGCAAATCAATGAACAGTGAATGTCAACTAATTTTTTAATGTATATAATTGTTTCCATTTGTTTTCAATTTAGTTTAATTCTTTTGAAAATTAACCTATTATTTTGAATTTTCTTAAATTTGTATACTCTCTAGTTTTTTTTTTCAATTTTCTAAAATTTTAACTTATTTTAGTTTTTGATTTCTTAACATATTTCTCAAATATTTTTTGAATTTTTATTTTTCAAAATTTTTAATTTTGAAATCTAAACTAGGTTTTTAATTTAATTTTAATTTCTTTTACTTTTTTTTGAATTTTAAGGATTTTTTTGAAAATTTTAGAATAACCCCTTTTTTTCACGTGTCACGTCCATGGTTGGCCACATCATCCTATGGTTAAAAAAACAAATAATGTTAACAATAGAAACTAATTTGTGTATAGATCCTAACCTTAGGGACCAATTTGATTCAAAAAAGTTTAAAAGTCAATTTAAAAAAAATATCAAATTCAAGGGCTAATCTATATATTAATCCTATTAGGATTATATAAAAGAAGGTCGTGGTATAAGTCTGGATGAGTTTCAAATGTTTGGAGGTATTTTAGAGTTTCAAATTATCAGTGCTTTAGACAAGTGCCTAATAAATAGTTGAGTTATGGTGGATCACTTGTACATATACTCAAATAGGGTTTTTTACAAAATAATAATAATAATAAAATAATACTAAAATAATACAACAAAAAAATTATGTACCAAAATGGTACATCCAGGGTGGGTGTCGCCTATGGCAGTGGCATGACCACCCTGGCTCTAACAACATTTCTATCATTTGCTGTTAAAAACGAAAAAAAAAAGTTAGAAACGAAAAAAATAAAAATCTAAAAAAAAATGGATGAAGGGCTGGTTGTGCCTCTGGCAGAGGCTGCACCGAGCAATTAGACCTTTCATGGAGGGGTTTTATTTTTTCTTTGGGGGACCATAATATATGGTCCCCAAAGTTCATTTCGGGAAGAAAGAAGAAGAAGAAGGAAAGAAGGAGAATAGAAGAAGAGTAGAAGAAGAAGGAGAAGGAGGTGGCACCGGTGAGGGAAGAAAAAAGAAAAAGAAAAAGAGGAGGAGGAGGAGAGGGAAGGAAAAAGAAGGAAAAAAAGGTAATTTTTTATTTATAAATTTGAGTAATTAATGTTAATTTAAGTAAATAATTTATTTATTTTAGGTGTTATTATTATTATTGTTGTTGTTGATTGATTTTGACTTAATTCAGATTTAACTTTTAAATTTATTTTTTGCAAGGTGTTATTTTGTTAAAAGAAATATTAAAGTATGTTTGTATTTATTTTATATTTTCATTCATTCCTAATTTATTTTTATTTTATTGAAGTAAAAAAGCATATGTATGTTATGTGCAAATAATGTTTTATTATTATTATTTTATGTAATTTATTTGTTAAGTGTGTTTTAGGTTGATTAGATATATTTTTATAAAATTTATTTGGCATGTTATATTCTAATTATTTTTTTTAAGTGATGGGTTTTAAACCTTTTACAAAAATAGTATAAAAATAAAATACTAAAAATATCTTAATGAAAAAATAAAATACGAAAAGAAATAAAATCTGAAAAAAACTTTTTGGGGAAAATGGTGCTTTGTGGTTTTTACTAAAATAATATAAAAATAAAATACAAAAATACTATATTTTAAAAATAAAATCTGAAAATTTTAAAAATACAAACAAAAGGCCAAAATTAGGGTTATTTACTAAATTAATAAAAAATACTAAAATAATACATTTAAAACATTATGTACTAAAATAATATAAAAATAAAATATGAAAATAGTATATTTTAAAAAATAAAATCGAAAATTTAAAAATACAAACAAAGGGCCAAAATCGGGTTATTTACTAAATTAATAAAAACTAAAATAATACATTTGAAACATAATGTACTAAAATAATATAAAAAATAAAATACGAAAATATTATATATTAAAAATAAAATCTGAAAATAAAAAATACCAACAAAGTGCCAAAATTAGGGTTATTTATTAAATTAATATAAAAACACTTAAATAATACATTTGAAACATTATTTACTAAAATAATATAAGAAAATAAAATACGAAAATAATATATTTTAAAAATAAAATCCGAAAATAAAAAATACCAACAAAGGGCCAAAATCACCGAACAAAAGAAAAGAATATTGCAACATAACTTCTCCTTGTTTTCCCATCTTTTTATTTCGTAAGGAATTTAATTACATATTATAATATATTTTAAAATAATATTGAACAACTTATCATGTTTTTAATTGTTATTGTATCACTCACATTATTATTATTAATTAAAATTTATTTAAAATATATTGAACAACATGTTGGGTATATTATATATATTATATTTTAAACCAAAATATTTTACTTATTATCATTTTAAAATAATAATAATATTTGTATTTGAGTTGGATATATTTATTTTTTAATGTTGTATAGCAAAAAATATGTTGTCGAAAAAACTGTTTGGTATTTTTTGTAATTAAAAGCAATATATAAAATTTAGTTATTCGATAAATATTTAAAATCTATCAAACATTAAAATTAATAACCGAAATTTATTTTGAAATTGCAGGCATTGCAATGACTTCATTGATTAGGAAAGATCCTCGCATATCTGACACAGTTAATAATATGGTAATATATTGTTATTTGTTAATCACCGATGCAATTAAAAAAATATCTACGTAATTTAAGGAAATAAATTATGTTATTATAACTATTTTTTATAATTTAACACTGTTAGGGCTCGTACCGCGCATTAATGGGCCAGGTGAATGGTCTAGGATATTCTCCGGATGCATGACTAATGCCCTACTTGGAGCTAGCTGGATTCGTGTCAGCAGCATTGACCTGGACGTTCGATTTGCGGTACGATTTAATATCCGCATTGGTCGAGCGTTGGCGCCCAGAAACCTACACTTTTCATTTGTCATGTAGGGAGTGCACTGTCCTCTGGAGGATGTTGCATTGCACTTTGGGCTCTCAATCAATGGGAGTTCTATAACAGGCGTAAGTGCGATAACTGAGCCAGGTGCATTTTGTTATAGCCTACTAGGAGCCTCGCCCGGCGATGATGAGTCCAATTTTTCGGATTTGAAATTTACATGGCTGAAAGCCAATTTTGAGCATTTATCAGTTAATGCCACTGAGAAGAGTTGATGTACGCAGCTCGAGCGTACATTATGCATACTGTAGGGGTGTACTGATGCCCAATGCGAACAACAAGTTTTATCTCCAGTATTTACCTCTATTAGCTGATTTGCGTAATGTTCGCTCGTATAGTTGGGGTTCCGCAGTTCTGGCTATGTTGTATTGTGAGCTTTGTCGGACGACAAAGCCTGATGCCGTAGATATAGGCGGATGGCTTGTATTGTTGCAGTCATAGGCTCTTTATCGAATGTCATTCTTGGCATCAGTTAGTCACCAACCATACGTATTTCCACTAGTTAACAGGTGGTAAAATTTAACTTGTTATTAATTGACAATTTCTTTATAATGATACTATTCTAACGATACTATATTTACTTGAAAATTATTTTCGTAGATGGAGTATTTATCCGGGTATCGAAAAGTCGTACACTGTCCCGATATATCGTCTGATGATTGAACAACATGCCAGGGAAGGGGTAAGTTATTCCAATATTCGTGACATGTAATTACTTTGTATATCTTACTCGAACCGTGTTAAATTTTAACAATGGTATTAATCGTACAGTTTATATGGATGCCATATCGTAGACCAGAAATTGTGGGTTTTATACCTTCATCTGCCTACGTTGATTCTCAATTGTGGTGCACTAACGCACCAATTATCAATTTCAATGTAGTCGAGTGGTACCATAGGGATCGAGTACTACGGCAGTTTGGTTGTATCCAATATATCCCAAATCTGCCAATGCAAGTGGGGAAAGTTCACGGCATCAACAAGAGAGGAAAACATGGAAGTCATTGAGGGGTTGTGTACCGAAAATATATTGCGGTATGGGATAATCGGATGGCTTGAAGACCTCAGATGGATATGTCTTCTGATTTGCAACTATTGCTAGAGTACATACAATGGTACTTTAGTATGGTAAAGCTATATTTACTTGGTGGGCAGTCGACTGTAGTCCCCCCACACGTGCAGCAACCTGGAGCATACGATCCAGTGGCCGATATAGAGCCCAAGCCACAGCTAGATCCCAAGCCCGAGGTAGAACCGGAGCCCGAGTCTGAGCGATCGCATTCATAATCGGATGATACTTATCATTCAGATTTGGCAGGCAATGACTATTTTCCTAGCTCATCAAAAGGCAGATACCATTACGGGTTTCATATCTTTGGATCGTATCCACTATAGTACAGCACTACCCCAGCCCGTATCCATCACAGCATGACACTCCTCCTGGCTCAAGTTCATCGATGCAATTCGAGCCATATGACTTGACACTCCTCCCGGCTCAAGTTTATCGATGCCATTCGAGCCATATGACTTCTCTTCCATGTATCAGACACCCTCACCAGTGACTGAAGAGGATGTTGGTCGTCGCAATCACCCATAATGTGAACGTCGACCTCCACAAAAATATACCCCTAGGACCACACCATCGAACCTTCAAATTTAGGGGTTTCTTAGGTTTTGATATTAAAAAAGTTTGTATTTTTTTATATATTTAATTAGATTAATTGAAACTTTGAAAAGTGGAACAAAATTTGAACATAACGTAAATTAGATTAATTTAGACATTTTGAACATTAAAACACTAAATACATTACAATATTAATCTAATTAAATACATTAATTTAATTGGAACATTAATTAAATACATTACAACATTAATCTAATTGGAACAAACTTTGCAATATAAATTTTGTTATATAAATTAAATACATTACAACATAAGCTCAATTCATACCCGATCGTAACGATTGTCCAACATGATAGTTTCACTGCGAGCATTTACTCAAATTATAACCAGCTAACCTGCATAATCCATAACGTTTACCGTCGGATTTCTCCTTAATGTCCATTTCATTACGGATTCTAGATGATTGCGAACGACCTCTCAGATTCTTGTGTAGCCCTCTTTCTAGGACAAGCTCGAAAGTCATCGAAGGCACCTCCCACGTAGACAGGTCAGGCAGGACGAGGAACTCATTTTCCCAGACACGTAACGTGCTCTCGAGTGTGTACACATCATTGAAAAATTGTTCAACATTAAGGTTCACTTTAGCACATGCTGTCACTACATGCGCACATGGATAATAAAGTGCTTGAAACCTCCTACGATCGCATCGTCTATTCCGGAGATCAACTCCATAGGACCTAGGTGGTATACCAGGTCAACGACCAATGGTCTCCATAACTTGAAACATTTCAAGGCGTCGTGAATATATTTCTACATTCATCGACCTCGCCATCCAACGGTTTACAACCATTGCATCCCTGACATCTTTGGCAAACACGTGTCCCGCCTCCATCTGGTTGACTTGTTGCTGACCCATTCTTGGTATCAAGGTAGCCAACCTATAGAATGTAGCCAAGAAGATAGATTAAATCATAAGATGTCGTGTTTTCAACAATACAGCGTTGACCCCCTCCACTAAGTTTGTAGTCATTTGACCATAACGAAAGCCCTCGTCAAAACTTTGAGCCCACTGCCAAGGCTCCATAATACCCAACCACTATCGAAAAGATGTGTTCGTTTGACCCTCCATGTCACTCTCAAGTCGAGTCATTCTTTGGCAAAAAATGTGTGACTCTAGCTCGTGCGCTGTACATGGATTAAGAAAGGATAAGTTACAGTATTGCCCTAAAACATTCAAACTTATATTAAAAAGATAAGGTAATCATTTATCCATTTTCACAACTTGTCTCTTTCAGTCTGCATTCTTAGAATCTCGATAGAAGTTAGCCGCGATGTGTTAGATACAGTAAATGGATCTCTATGGTACATCGAACGCCTAATGGCAGCAATTAATCCTTTCCTTCTATCGGAGATAATGCAAATATTATCGTTGCTAATAACATACCTCCGTAGGTTGGTAAGGAAGAATTCCCACGATTCCATATTCTCCTTATCTACGATAGAAAATACTGTCGGGAGCACGTTTCTATTGCCGTCTTGAGCAACTGTAAGAAGTAAGATCTGTGTATATTTTCTATATAGCCAGGTCCCATCTAGTTGCACAAAAGGCTTGCAGTGGGGAAATGCGCGCACACATGGATCAAACGTCCAGAACATCCAATGGAAAATTTTTTTCCCAACTGTAGTTGGTCATCCAAGTCGTAATAAGATTGTGTCTGTAACTCAATGACAGTCTCTGGTACGTAACAGTCTCTGGTACGTACTCCAACATAATGGCTATCCATCCCTGTAGTTCGTTATACGACATATCAAAATCTCCATACAATTGTTCCATTGCAATCTGTTTAGCTATCCATACCTTTTGATATGATACTTCACACTGAAATCGTACCTGCATTTCGGTAATCAGTACTGTAACTTTAATGGTCGGTTTGCCCTTTACCATTGGCATGATATACGTACATATAGTTTTAGAATCAAGTTTTCGATGATCTTCTGTCATACGTGTTAATGTGTATGTGTGAGACCTAACAAATTTGTGTATCTCTCACATCTACGAATTTTGAATAAATGCAGGTCGTACTCGCCAATTGCAGCTTTCCGCCGACTTCCAACACTCCTCAATTTATAATGACAGTTTAGACACTGCAACTTTGTAATCCATTGATATATTCATGCTATACCGCTTAATAGCAAATACGTATTCTTCTTTACTTTCGAATCTCTAGCCTACGAACAACTCCTCAGGATCAGAATTTACAGCTAGTTGGTGAGTAGGAAGTATTTTAAGGTACCCTGGAAACTCAGCTACAGCGTCGCATCGGGGTCTATGAGCGACATGTGTCGCCCAAGATTATTGTGTATCACAATACGTCGCATCTAGTTCCTGACCGAAGACGTGTTACTGTTTCCATCATCATTCACGTCTTCATTGTCAATTTCATCGGGGACATTATCCACATCGGTATCACTATCACTATTGACCTCTTGATCACAAGGATCACTACTATCATATCCATCATCACCAACCACATCAATATCGGGTGTAACATTAAGATCGATATCGATCCATGTATAGTGGATTCACTATCAACGTACGATATTGGAGCCACCATGCACGGTTCTTAAGCTCCATGTTCTTCACCATATGTAATGAGATCTTCATTTTGCTCCATATGGCTAACTCAGCAAATAAGTGAATCGTACCTTTTTTGCCACTCCCATTCCCAGAGTAAAGAGCGATCATTGTCTCCATGTCTTCATCGTCTATAAGTTCCATTTCAGAGAATTTGATGGGATCTGTCGAAACTGGAAACTTGTAGAAAAGTTTTGAGATTCTTCTCCCACAACGTCTAACAATTTTTGTGTTAATCTTTCCCTTCATATCATCTAATGAGACATTTCTATTAAATTTCATTGCTATTTGTTGCTGACATTCAAATATGCATCCAATAGTTGTTGTCAAGATGATTCCATTGAAATAAATGCATACGAAAAACTGATTATCCATCTTCAATGCTCAATCTGTTAAAAAATAAACAAAATTTCTCAAAACAATTTCGAACAGCAAATAAATTACTTAAATAAAAAATTTAATTAATTAATATGCAATTTTTTTCATTCATAAGCTCATACTTTTTCAGTTCTCATTTTGTACATGAACAACATTTATCTTTACATTTAACCATTTAAATTCAGTTCTACGTTTTTTTCCATCTCCGACCCTGTATCTTCCTCTGGGAAATTCTATACAATTCAATTTAGATATTCTTAATTCTCTTCATATTCATCTTTTACAATCCAATTTGGTAATTCTTTGGGATCTTCTTCCTCTTCAATCTTTATAAGGGGTATTGAAATTAGAAATTCTCTTGGTAATTTCCTAACATCTAATTTATCCATCCATGGTATGTCAATCACATTTTGCTTCCCAGTCAACTCTCGTGAACCTATACTTTGTCTCGCTATTTTCCTTGCTCTATAAGAGATTATAAACTTTACGAAGCATATAACTAGATTCCAATAGGTTCGTGGTACCAATGTCTTCCAAAGTTGGTCTAAAATGATTTGATGTTCCCGTTCTATTAATGTCCCTCTAAGGGTTAGGTATTGCACTTTATTCTTTCTAATCATTTCATGACCCTTCCACAACACTTCTTGCATCTTTTTATTTACTGTGATAACGTGTTCAAACAATGTCTTCTTCTGGTTTCATTCTGTAATCTTGCACTTCTCTCATCATCTTATCAACTTTCTCCCTTTGTGTTAAAGTTATTATCTCATCAGGCAATACCAAATATGTTATCATTTCTAACAATATCTATAACATGCCAAATAAATTTCATTAATATTATCTAATCAACCTAAAACACATATAACAAATAAATTATTTATAAAAATAAAACATTCTTTACATTACATAAATAGGCTTTTTAGAGTTTTTTACAAAATTAATATAAATCAACGATAATAATAACTAACAATAATTAGGTTTTTTACTAACAATTATAACCAACAATCCTAATAATAGTTTTTACTAACAATGATAATAACTAACAATAATAATAAGGGTTTTGTACTAACAATAATAATAAAGTTTTTACTAACAATAATAATAACTAACAACAAAAACAATAATAATCAACAATAATAATAACAGCAAAAACACAAGAACAATATAAAAACCATTATTTAAAAAAATTATACATTCTCATTTCTATTTTTTTTCCTTCTCCTTCTTCTTCTTCTTCTTCTCTTCTCATTTTCTTTCTTTTTCTCTTCTTCTACTTGCTACTGCTTCTTGCTTCCGGAGTTGCTGCTTCAGCTCTTATATTGGTTAGGTGTCGCCTCTGCTAGAGGCACAACCGGTGCCGCCTCTGGCACCCCCTCCATCCTTTTTTTTTCCAGATTTTTTTTAACTTTTTTTAATAGAAAATGACAGAAATGTTGTCAGAGCCATAGTGGTCACGCCACTACCATAAGCGGCACCAGCCTGGATGTACCATTTTGGTACATAATTTTTTTGTATTATTTTAGTTTTTTTTTATTTTTTATCTTATTTTAGTAAAAAACCCACTCAAATATAATTAAAGGACTTGTCTTGCCATATAGCGTCATGCTAGCTTCAATGTGATTTGGAGTGTCATCCATGTATTGAGCATGCAGGAGATAAATATTGCAAAAAGACGTAGCCTAGGTACGATGATCATGTAGTGTTGGGCGAGGCGATCCCTTTAGGTACCATGTATTTCTTTAGATTATAAGTAGGGCAAGTTCCTTGTTATCATTTTCCCTAGTCAATGTGGTTGATTTGGGTGAGGTGAACATATAGAACAATTGCCCCTTAATCGAGAAAGAGGTTAGAAAATGACATTCGTCGAGATGAAAATTTTTGTGTGATTTTTAGCAAGTGTAAATTTGATAAGTGGTCTTCACCTAGAGTTAAATTTTTTATCTAGCGAAGAGGTAGGACGCTTTGCATGATTTATCTTATACTTCAATTTTTTTTATTTAGTGCGAGTAATTGAAGAACACATGCATATCACTTCAGGGTTGGACAATTAAATCAATACACAAAATGAACACATCTATTATTTAAAATAAATTGTCACTATTTTTTGACAAAATATCAGTGCTAAAAAAGTTATATGTATATATAAAGAGTTCACTCATAGTTCCTATTTATAGAGAACCGGTACAAAAGTAGAACTATGGGATGGCGGCAAGCCCTATTATACATTAGGGTTTGTCATCCCTTGTATTATCCAAGCCTATATATACCTTTCGTGTATTGAGTCAAATTATATGTGTTATCGAAACTTTTGTCTAACATTTATAATTTATCCAACCCTATAACTATTTTCTATTACCCAAAATATTAATTAATTAATTAATTTAATTTATTAACTTAACTAAATTAACTTCTCAATTAAATTATTTTCTCAACCCGATTCTAAGTTCATTAAAGTGATGGCAATTTTACCGTATTAGAATCCAAGAGGAAATTGATTTAATTGTCTTATTCAAAAAATCCATTACGACTAATTAATTTAATTTTCACTTTGAATTTCAATTATTTAATTACAATCAAATAATAATTTGAACAAATTAAATTAATTTATAAATCATCTTTTGTACTTAGCGAGAAAACATATTCACTATGGATAGTGACACATGAGATCTATTTCTCTTACTTAATGTTTTCATTCATTCCACAATCATATCTTTTGGGAATCATCTCCTCTGATACTCAATAAAAAGGTAATTCACTAATTAGACTTGATAGACGGCATAATAGTCATTTAATTGACTTGCTCAATTTGGATTAAACTATAGGCCATTTAGATTATCTACTAATATAAGTTGTCTTCTCACATTATAATAATACAACTTAACATTAGTTAAACTTTAGTTAAACAGTGAGTTGATATTTGTTTTTCATTTTACTTTGTATACAAAAACCTTTGAGGACATTTATACAAAAGATATTAATATCAATAATGAAATTTTATTAAATTATTTGTTTGAAAAATTACAAATATATTTATCGATATCAATATATTAAAGGGACCAGATCCTGACAATTATGTAATCATTAAAGTGCATAAAGAAATCTACGGCCATCGTATGGGAGGATGAGCTCTTTCGTGAAATGTTCGAGGATATGATCCCTTTCAAAAGTTCGCCCATGTTTTCAATGCACTCGTAGAGCCTCTACACTTGATCAGAAGCCATTGGCCATTTGCCACTTAGGGATTGGACATTCTGAGTTTTTTTTTTTTAATAGCTTTAACATAGAAGAACTTTGTGACAGTAAAGAGTTTTTTTCTTCAGATATTAACATAGGATAATGCAATGCTAAATCTAAAATCTTAAAGTCATGTAAATTCCAATGATATTGTTGGTAAAATATCTATGTTTTTAATTTTGGAACGAGGCGAAAAGGAAAAATCATGGAGGCATTCAATTGAAGCAACTCAAAGCCCCTCCCCCCTCCCAATTTACTTTTCTAGGTCTAGGCCATCCAATCCTAGAGATCTAATTGTCAATAAAGCTAAGGGGAAAAATATTGCCTGAGCATAGCATATCAAAGAATACCCCACATGGATATCTAAGTTCCTGCTTCATTATTGAAGAAAACATTGCGTTTGATATTCTAATAGATTTGTAGAAATAAAATGTTTGAATCATTCCAAATTTTATGCATAAATGTTTGGGAAGGGACAGATTTTGGAAATTGGGAATGTATATATATGAGACAATTCTCCAGACACCAATTATGGTATAGATTATAAGTTCAAATAAGAATATAAATTTAATAAACCTCATTAGACTGTTCATGCATGCACTTGGAATGATTCAAGCATATTATATATATATTTATATATATATATATATATTCTCATCTCTATCATGCCCTTGATTTCAAACAAGAATAGATTTTGTTTGATGGTCTCCCTATATTTCACATGCTCTGCACCTTGAATATGTTCCTTATTTCTTACCAAGTATATTTCAAACCAGGTGCGCTCCAAAAAAATCAAGATTATCCCAAAAGCACAAAGAGATAAGGAAGATAAAACTACAGCAGAAGGGTAAAGAGGATGATTCAATGGTGGAAACTTGCCCTTAGTTAAAAAGTTGAATGATTCTTGCATTAATTGATGATTTTCAAGATGATGATTTCTAAAGCGAATTTTGATTCAAAAGAATGAAATCCTTTTTGTTTTGAAGAATATAATGGTGACCATCTTGCCTGTAAAGATGTAGAGAATATTTGTAAAGGCTAAAGGAGGCAGACTTCACTTTCTTTTCTTCTTCTTTTTTTTAAAAAAAAAATTATTATTTAAGTTTGAAAACTCTCCATGTCTAAAGCTTTAGCTTCTTTAATGGCATGGATTGTGTGGACTGAATTTCGTGGTAGTTTAAAAAAAAAAAGAAAAGAAAAAGAGAGATGAAAATGACCACTTTTGCTAATCTTGGATGCTTCCACATGGTTTCATCAACAAAGCATCCACACCCTTTGATTAAGAGTTAGTGTAGGATTGGATTACGAGTGTATAGATAAATCATAAACGCCTCTTTCAACAAGCATTCGAGTATCTAAAGCAAGCACAGTGACGAAAATCCTCAAGTTGCATCACCAAAATTACCAAAGTTTACACGGTTTGAACACTGAAGAGTTTCAGGTTCTTTACATAGATTCTTTGTTTTGTTAATTGGCATAAATTCGTTGTTATTATTGCATAGCAACCCAGACAAGTGGTGCAATTGAAGCGTTCTAATTGGATAGACAATGATGGGCAACTTTTCAGTCCATTTCAGAAACCTAGTATGTTTGGTTTGAAAATTAGAATCACATGTTGTAAGCCCACTCAAGGTTGAAATTCATACAAATCTAGACCTCCATTTCTCACCTTCATTCAATACATCCATTTTTTTAGTAATATTATATTTTTAAACTTTCAAAAATTAATAATATAAAAACGTGATATTTAAAAATTGTTTTAGAAAATTTGAGAAACATTTCAATTTTCTGAAATTTTCTAATATTTTAGAATTTTTATTCAATTTTTATATTTATTGTTTTAAAAAATTGATAGTTATGTTTTTGTGTAATTTGATTAACTCATGACATCAAATTCAATAAAAATCTTATATAAAAATAGAATATTCATATCAATTTTTTAATCTAAATTTCCAAATATATTGATGGACAATGCGTTTACATGTGATTAGTGTAAAACAATGGTGGTGGTGAAATTAGATATTATAACTAATAGTAGCATAAGACAAAAAATAAGTTAAATGCACTACACCCCACCAACTATCCAAACTCATCTTTAATTTGGATGGATGATGAATTTGACTATGATGAAATTGAAAGTAAATACTATAATGGTGAGATTTGAACCAAACAATAACAATTTCAACTTTTTTTCTTCTCACTCACCTCATGTTATTTCTTTTATATAATATAATATCTAAATTTTATTTATTAAAATTTTAATTCATTAATAATATGCAATCTTTTAAATATTCAATTACATGTTATTTTCTTATATTACATCGTATTTCAATTTGTGTCATATTAAATTGGAACACTGCAATCCATCAAAGAAAGCATCATATCTCAAAATGATGAGCTTGTGAATTAATTTATAGAGTATAATAGATGAGGGATATTAGAAAGTCATGAAAGACTAAATTTATTCATCAAAAGGTCATCCTATACAATAGCAGTCATACATTATATAACAGCAGCACCCTCAACTGATTTACAACAATACTCTAACAGAGTTTAACAGACCCTAATAATACAGTTACTCTAATATTCCGTCTCCAATATCTAGACATAAATTGCTGGCAGCAACAACACTCATTTGATCCCGACAACGAGAAAAAGCTCCTAACGTCAATGGTTTGGTCAACACATCAGCCACCTGATCACACCCAGGAACAAAATTCACACAAAGCTGATTACTCAGAACCTTCTCATGAACAAAATGAATGTCCAACTCCACATGTTTCACTCTAGCATGCAACACAAGATTAGCAGCTAAGGAGACTGCACTAGTATTGTCACACCAAATGACTGGTGTAACACTAGGCTTTAAGCCTATCTCATTCAACAGAGAATCAAACCACATCAATTCGGATGTTGCATTAGCTAAACTTCAATATTCAGCTTCTGTAGTTGACCAGGAGACAACACTCTATTTCTTGGACATCCACCCCACAAGATTATCACCAAGGTATATACAAAATCTGGAAGTAGACTTGCGATCTTCAATTGATCTTGCCCAATGAGCAACACTAAAACTAGTTAGACTCATACTGGATGCTTGAAACAATAACCCGTAATCAATTGTACCTTTAACATACCGCAAGATACGTTTCAAAGCTGTCTAATGCACATCATGAGGTTTATGCATATATTAACTCACTTTATTAACAACAAAGGACAAATCGAGATGAGTTAAACACAAATATTGCAGACTACCTACAATTTACCGATAAAGAGTACCATCTGGCAAATGCACCCCAACCAAGGATGTAAGAGTCAGTGAACTTACCATAGGAGTGTTCACAAGCTTGGCATTCATCATGTTAGCACGTTCTAGCAACTCACGAGCGTACTTTTGCTGAGACACATGTATGTGATCCTGATGTCTCAACACCTCAAGTCCAAGAAAGAAACTCAGTACCCTTAAGTTTTTAAGAGAAAACTAACAATCAAGACAGTAAATAACAACATCTAATTCAGGACAATTTCCACCTGTAACAATAATGTCATCAACATAGACAAGGAAATAAACACTTCCAGCATTCGTGTGCTTGTAAAACAATGAAGAATCAACCCTTGAAGGCTTAAAATTTAGTTTTTGTACTAAAAAATACTTCAACTTTTCAAAACAAGCCCTTGGAACTTGTTTAAGACCATATATGGCATTATTCAACTTACATGCCAAGGGCTGCCCATGATCATCAACCACTTCAAACCAAGAGGCTGCTTCATGTAAATAGCCTCAACTAGATCTCCATTTAAAAATGCATTGTTCACGTCAACCTGTCAAAGCTTCCACTTTCGTAACACAGTTAAAGCAAGAATCAGGCGCACAGTATTGACTTTGACAACTGGACTGAAAATCTCATGATAATCTAGTCCAGCTGCTTGGGAGAATCCTTGAGCAACTAGGTGAACTTTATTATGTGCTACACTTCCATCAGAATTCTTCTTGATCTTGAACAACCATTTGCATCCGACTAAAGATTGATTTGTCGGTATTGGAACTAAATCCCACGTATGATTTTGAATTAAGGCTTGATGCTCATCATTAACAGCTTGTTTCTAAGAAGGAATCGCCATTGCCTCATGAATAGTTGAGGGCTTTATATCACTCATCACTACCATATATGCCTTTGGCTTGTAAATCCCCATTTTACTCCTAGTCATCACGGAGTCATAATTTACTGAAGAAGGCCTCTGCTGCTCAACAACTGGCCCTAAAGTACCTACTGTACTTACTGAAGTGGAGCCGAAAACACCATCCGAAGAAGGACCCAAGGTACTAGTATCACTAGCTGAACTAGAATCAGCTCTTGGTTGTGCTGAAATCTCTACAGTAGGAACCTTAAACATTGGCAAGATAGTAATATCTCTCGTGTGTTGACCAGACCTGTTGCCAGTGACAGGTGCTACAGACATTGACACTTGAGCAAATGGAAAAACATTTTCATCGAAACGAACATTGGTGAGAAATGTAGACATGTCCAGACCGATTAATACATTTATATCCTTTGTAATTGAAGCATAACTAAGAAATGTAGAAGAGGCAGACCTGTATTAAAGCTTGTGTCAGTTATATGGTCAAATAAGTGGATAGCAAAGACATCCAAAGACATGAAGTTGATGATAATCTGATTTGTAACCAAAAAGCTACTTGCAATGAGATACAACATTTAATACCTTTGTTGGAAGAACATTCATGATGTGCACAACAGTAGCAAACGCATCAGCCCAATAAGAAATGGGCAAGGAACCTTGAGCTAACAACACCAGTCCTATTTCAACAATCTGTCGATGACGGCATTCAACTAGACCATTCTGCTCTGAGGTGTATAGACATGAGACACGATGAACAATTCTACATGGTTGAAGATACAAGTCAAAAGTTTGAAACTCACCACTTCCATCAGTTTAAAGTTGTTTGAGTTTAACATCTAACTGTAGCTCAACACATTTCTTGAATGATATAAATGTAGAAAAAACATCAGATTTCTTTTTAAAAAAATAGATCCAGGTGTGCCGAGAGAATGAATCAACAAAAGACAAATAATATTTATAACTAGAGGAGTAACAAGGAGCTGACTCCCATACATCAACAACCACAAGTTCTAAGGGAGCAACATACACGGAGTTAGAGGAACCAAAGGGCAATTTGTGCCCTTTCCCAAGTTCACAAGCATTACACAACGAGTAATTCTTACGTCTTGATATTCTAATATTACAAACATTTAAAACACTACTAACAACACCATGTGATGGATGCCCCAATCTTCAATGCCACCTGTCAAACCTAGCATCTGACCCCTGTTGTTGAAGAGACTCTATACGGGATGTACTTACAATATTAAAGGCAAAACCAGACTTAACAGTATCAAATCGATACAACCCATTCAATTCACTTCCGCAAAACAACGTCTGACGAGTCTTTAGATCCTTGACATAACAACAGTTAGGATAAAACTCAAAGAATAAACCATTGTCCTTCGCAAACTTAGAAACAGACAATAAATTCTTACTATTATCAATAACATAAACAATAAACTAGAATCGTTAGCCAAGATAGTCGAACCACCAACATGCATAATAGGTATAGGAGACCATTACCTATAATAACCTTACCTCTTCTATTATACAAACGAGCATTGAAAAGCTTCATCGAGTTACTCGTCATATGAGCATTGGCACCACTATTTGGATATCAAACCGGATCGACAACTGTAGAGGGACTAGCAAGCACAAGAGACACAGTCGATTTCATAGTATGACCACCTATCGAAAAAGGCAACTGAGATAAAAGACTTGATCGACGATGCACATAGTCAGAATCATAAGCAGAAGAACTATGTGATGTCTGATCAATGATTGAAGGCATGTGAAACTGTTGACTTGGGCCACAACGAATTGAATCCACCTCAAATGTTAAAGGCTGAATCTGTCGAAATTAACCACATGCTGCTGGATCAAAAGTATAGTAAGAAGACTGCAACCTGGACCAATGTGATCCATCATCTGCACAACATATATATGCAGTAATGGGCTTTCAACCCAACTAGAACGTTCAGTATCATCCCTCATACTAAGGGTTTTCCCCTTCACCGTCGAACACTGAATCATACATATAGAAACATCTTCGAGCAAGATGCCAAAAATTTCTAAAAATCTGACATTGAGGTCTTGCACCACCACTACATCATTCTTGACCTCAACCACAACGAGAAATCTGAGATCCTTGTGATGAATGAAACATATCTGGTGGTGGTTTTCCGACATACGATGGAACATTTTGTGCCAAAACATTTTTATTCACCACTACAACATTCGCTGAAAATGCCACCTAAGATAAATGTCCTTGTTGTCAAGCCTCAACATCCAGAAGAGCAATTGTAACACCTTGTAGATCAAACGGTACTCTACTCGTAGTGATAATTGACACCACGTAATCAAACTGTGGTGGTAAACCATTCAAAATAGTATATTGTTGTTCTTCCATTGTTACTTGTTGACCACACATTTCCAAGGAATCACAAAGATGCTTGATTTCCGCTAAATAAGTAGAGTTGGTACTAGATCAGAAGTGTAGTAAGAAGGTTGCAACCCTGACCAATGTGATCCATCATCCGCACAACACATATATACAGTAGTAGACTTTAGACCTAACTAGAACACTTAGTATCATCCCTCATACTAGGATTTTCCCTTCGCCGTCAAACGCCAAATAATACCTATAGAAATATCTCTGAGTAAGATGCCAAAACTTTTTAAAAATTTGACATTGAGGTCTTGCACCACCACCACGTCATCCTCGACCTCGACCACGACGAGAAATCTGAGATCCTCGTGATGAATGAAACATATCTAGTGGCTGTTGTTTGACATACGGTGGAACATTTTGTGCCAAAACATTCTTATTCACCACTGCAACATTCGCTGAAAATGCCACCCGAGATAAATGCCCTTGTTGCAGAGTCTTAGCATCCAGAAGAGCAATTGTGACACCTTGTAGATCAAATGGTACTCTGCTCATAGTGATAATTGACACCACGTGATCAAACTCTAGCAGTAAACCATTCAAAATAACAAGCTGTTGTTCTTCCATTGTTACTCGTAGACCACACCCTGCCAAGGGATCATAGAGATGCTTGATTTCTGCTAAATAAGTGGACATGGACAACTCATTTTTTTGAATATTTTCCAACAACAATCGATAACGTATGGTTTTAGTGGTTGAATGAGACCTAAAGATACGCATAAGAGCCTGCCACAACTTACAAGACGAACCGAAATTCCCAACTAACTGATTATGCAACGATGCACTGATAGTCGAAAGAAGCTATGCCGCAAGTGCGGAATCCTGTTGTTCATAGGCACATACAAAGGATTCTCATCAGAGACACCATTTTCATTGACAACTATTCTTGGAGAATAGAAATCGTCTCCTCGAGAAACATTTGCAAACGATGAGTCTTAACAATCAACAACACGCTGTTTCCAAGCCAAGAAATTCTCATCATCCACTAGAACGGTCACTTTCTGTGAGGCAAGAGCCAAAAACTTATCCGTTGCTAATTCCATTTTTCAATAAAAAAAATTTACTCTGATACCATATTAGAAAGTCATGAAAGACTGAATCTATTCATCAAAAAGTCATCATATATAATAGCATTCATAAATTATATAATAGCAACACTCTCAACTGATTTACAACAATACTCTAACAGAGTCTAATAGACCCTAACTACTACAATTACTCTACTAAGGGATTGTGCAAATTTTAAAATAAAAATAACAATTTTATAAAAATTATAAAAAATATAAGGAATGAAAAATATTAATATTACCAACAAGTATCGACAAAACATATTACACTCACAAAGGAAGATATACATTCAAACATTACAAATGACACTATTGAAAGGGTTAATACGAACCCCAAACATGAATTGTAATATGAAGATAAAGAATATTAAAATAAATTAAATATAAAAAAATCCAAACAACTAAAATTTTTCTTAAAATACCTGAATTAAAATATCAATCTCTCTTTAGTTGAAATTAATTGTAAGAACAACTCGACTATTAATCATTTCCAATTGAACACACCTTAAAAGATACTCTTGAGATTTAATTCACCAACAGCTTTACAAGTTAGAATAATACAATGCTAATCAACAAACTCAATTGCACAATTCATTTAAATTATATCACTCATTTCATAGCGTAACTTAACTACTCTCTCAATCAAACTATGGCAATATGCTTTTGATTACTAGAATAAAGAAACAATTACGAATCTAAGTACCCAATCAACTGTTTATTATCTTAAATACCAAATAAGAGATAATGCTACCTATCCCATAAAGAAAAAATGAGTAGATATAAATGAATAAGTGAAGAATGAACAACACTTTGAATATCACAAGTCTAATAAAACCAAGCTTCTGTCTACCTTTGTCTACTCATAATTTTTTATGAAAGCCGAAAATATTATTAACAAATAAAGAAAACAATTTCAAAAGTTGGTTGACTTGCTCTTTCCAAAAATTACCTCTTAGGAGGAGTTTTATTCCTACTTTCCCTCTATTGAGAGAATACAAAATATAGTAATTAGAATGATAAAAATTCTAAAATAAAGATAAGTAGATAATAATTAGACTTGATCATGGGCTGGACTGAGTTAATGCAAAATTTTAGGCCTATTTCTAGGCCTGAGCCTTGTTCGAAACATAGGCTTAAAATTTTGTGCAAGTTAGACCCAAATAAAGAATGTTGAACCCAAGCCCAGTCCAGTCCGTCCATATTATTTTTATATATATAAAAAAAATTTAAAAAATATAATACGTCATATACACTAAAAATATAAAAGTAAATGTTTCCCAACAAATTGAAAATATATTAAAAAAAGTCTTTATACTTAAACAACACTAAGATAGTTACAACTTAGCAAGCAAATGCCTTTAAAATGGTAGCAAAATTAATAATAAAACAAGAGTTATACAATATCCAAACAATAACAAGAAAATAATAGTAATATAATGGCAAAATGACAGTAAAACAACATCAAAATGGCAATAAACAATAGTGAAAAAATTTTAGGCAAATTTGGGTTTGATCGAACTAAAGTTAAAAAATCCTACCCAAGGCCTGACCCATTTAGAAAATGAGACTTATTTTTTGTCCAAACTCATTTTTTGAGTTATATTTTTGTTCAAACCCTCCTACTTTCCAGATAGGCCTTTAGGCCTAGACGGATGACCCAACCATAATTAGCTAATAATAATCATAAAATAACTAAATCACCTAATATCATTTAATGAAAACCCTAATACAAATAACTACTAATCTTCATATATTAGGGTTTTGTATCATCCTATTACAAATTTAAAGTTTAAAGAAACATTATAAATATCATATTTTTAATAAGTAATATGTATATATATATATTCTTCTTATTCTCTCATTTCTTATTATGTAATTTTATAATAATAATAAGGGTTAGTGTGACATTTGATCTCTGAAATTTATCCGAATAATGTGGTACTCTATATAAAAAAAAGAGAGTGTAATGTAGTATTTTTGTGTGATACAATCCTCCCAAAGTCTTAACATGGTTAAATACCTAGTTGATTTGGCAATAGCCTATCACACGTATAGCTCTTTTCTTTTTCTTTTTGCTTTTAAGTTCTACGCGTGAATAAACCTAATTTGCTAATAACCTTTTTTTCTAATTTGTTAAGAAAATTTAAAAATAAAAGGTTAAATAGTGATTTTCTCCTGAACTGTGCTTGATTCCTCAATGTGATATTTATGATTTTCTTACTCTCAATTTGGTATCTGTAATTTTGTGTCATCTAACATATCACACCGCGTCGTTACGGAAAAGTAACATGACATTTGATGGCTAATGATAAAATGATATGTGACATAATATTTAAATTATGAATGAAATCACGAGAATTAAGTGAGATGGTAAGTGTCTCTCCTACCTTAATCAATGGTCGAGAGTTTGAACCTTGCTCTGGGTATGAAACAACTTTAACACTCATAACCAACATTTATCCCTTAACGGGCCTATAAAATATGGAGAATTAATTATTAGGTTCGCTCCAATAGACACCTTAAAAAATAAAAAAAAATAATGAAATCGATGTTATTAAAACGATAATAAGGAGAAAAACAAATTTTAAAATTTTACATTCATTAAAAATATCAAATTTTAAAAATAAGCATTTTTTTAAATATATATATAAATAACATTTAACATTTTAACTGAAAAAACTTCAATTTTCTTTTCAAAATTATCTCACTTTCTAGGGAGCCAAACACTTCCATCCATCACTTAATTATTCTTTCAATGCCTTGTGCCAAGCAAATAAGGAGGTAATGGACTGGTGGCAAGGCTCCATGAAAGCAACTAACCACAAAAGCCCCGCTCGTAAATCAACTCCGGTAACCAACGAAGAGAAGAAGCCTCCTCGTATAGCAACATCGTCGCTGCTCACAGATCTGGTCTTATTAGAGCTTCGTGGCTTTTAAAAAGAATTTTAGAAATCCAAAAGTTTCTTAAGCAATGTCGTTAATGAAGGAAAGATCTGGTTTATCTCTCAAAGCTATCCATAAATTTCTTAACAAACCCATTTTGAGAAACCTATACTTCAAACAATTCTGGAAATTTCAATACCCATTAAAAAAGGAAAAGAAGGGATTTGGAGGGAATTGAGCCTTTAAAGCCACTGCCTACAAGTTATACTTCACGATTGTGGTCACTACTCCTGTCTTCTTCTTCAATTACTTTGTTTGAGTTTCAAGTTCGAATTATCGATATTGTCAGGGCTTGGTGAAGGGATGAAACTTGGTGTGATGGAGATGGGCAAGATGAACAATCGAAGTTGAGCGGTTAATCGATAAGTGAAAGGAATCATAATCAGAATTTAAAAACGAAAAATAGCATTGCCGGAATCTGGGATTTATCGTCAGAATCTGGAAATTTATGAATTTTCCAGCAACAATATGAAATTTTCGCGGGCCGGAGTTTATGTTCTACGAACAAGGAGAGAAAAATGATGAGTTATATATTATGTGTTCCCGGAAAAACAAAGAAAATAAATTATCAATTTAAAATTTTTTTACTTTTTTTCTGAAATAATACGAGAAAAGGTAAAAACGTTTTATTGATTGTTTTTTTTTAGATATTCTATATTTTTTACTTTAAGCAATGCTATTAGTAGTAGTTATTAGGCTTTTTTATATATAAAAATGACCTAAAACTTTTGATTATTTATAAAAATGACCATTTTGAAAATTATGTACGTAAATGACTCGTTTTAAACAGTAAATGTCAATGATGCTAATGTCGTGTCACTACCTCCAATCACTGGCTGTTTTTTTTAATAAAAATATATATTGAATTGAAGTATTTATATAAAACATTCAATGACTTGATGCAGCAATTACCCTTTTAGATTGGATGAAAAAAAGGTTAGAGGAATGCGGCTTTTTTACACAGATAATATAAAAAAAATATATTAATTTCGAAAATATGTTTCCCCCAAAATTATTTACAGGAATGGTATGGGTAACACGGAGGAGGGTAGTGGATAGGCGGCACCACCACCCTAAAACTGATAGTTTCAATTTTCTAATATGAAAAAAAAATTAACCAAAGTTGAGCATATGGTAGGCAACATCAAAACAAAAAATACCCCCCATATAACCCCATTTTAAACCTGTTTTACCCGTATAACCCTTTTACCACATAACTTGAGGAGAACTTGGTTCAGCCTGCCTAACAGGCGGCACCGACAGTGCTTGTGCCTACCTGACAGGCAACATCGGTCTGGCATGGAAGGGACTGATGCCTGCTACTCTATTGATGGGACAAGACCCTTAAGGATATCGTGAAAATGGATGATAAATGGTTTATCGAAATGTGTTTTTTTGTAACAAACTAATTGAACTCTTTGTTTAAAATTGCAAATATCGAAATGAGTTCTTTAATTAATAACGATGATCACATATCAAACACGATTAAATATGGTAATAAATTGTTATTTGTTATTTACGGGTTCCCTTATAAAAAGTTCTACGTCATTTACAAAATTAAATTATGTTATATTAACTATTTCTGTAATTTAATAGTGCCAGGGCCCGTACCGCGCATTGAGGGGTCGTGTGAATGGTTTAGGATATCCCTCGGATGAACGACTAATGCCATACTTGGCGTTAGCTGGATTTAGGTTAGCAGCATTGATCCAGATGTTTGATTTGCGGTATGACTTAATATCTGCTTTGGTTGAGCGGTGGCGCCCGGAGACCCACACTTTTCATTTGTCGTGTGGGGAGTGCACTATCACTCTAGAGGATGTTGCACTGTAACTCGGGCTCCTAATCGACGGGAGTGTGGTAACGGGTGTAAGTACGATCTCTGAGCCGATCACCCTTTGTGATAACCTACTAGGAGTCTCGCTCGGTGATACTGAGTCGAAATTTACAAATTTGAGGTTTTCATGGCTGAAGGCCAATTTTAAGCATTTCCCAGATCCAGTTTTGATATACTTGATTCAAGATCAACGATGACGTTGGATATCTCCAGCCCATTACCACGCAGTAATCCACTTTTCTCAGGTAAACGTTTGGGGCATACAATTTTTCTACTATGTTTAACACACCCCCAGGTTCGAGTAAGGAAAACATTCATCGTCGCGCAATGTGAACGCCAATCACCACAAAAACATATTTCTAGGACCACACCATCAAACCATCAATTTTTGGGGTTTCTATAATTTAAATAGTCAAGTTTGTATTTGTTTAATTGTAGTAAAATATAAATACAAAATACAAAGTTTGTAATTTTAAATGACATGTATTGGAACAAACTTGGAATATATAAATTATCGACTTACATACATGTATAAATTAGATTCATTGCACCAAAATTTGTAACAAACTTGGAACAAAATTTGTAATATAAATTCGATACATTAGAGTACATTAGCTCAATTCCTACCCGATCGCGACGATTATCCAATATGGTAGGTTCGTTATAGGCATTTACTCCGATGATGCCCAACTAATCTGCATACGCAATAAAGCTTCCCGTTGGTTTTCTCACTAATGTCCATTTTATTATGGATTCTGATTGATTGCGGATGACCTTTCGGATTCTTATGTAACATTTTGTCTGGACAAGCTCGAAAGTCGTCGAATGCACCTTCTATATAGACAAGTTAAGGAAGACGAGAAACTCATTCTCCCAAACACGCAACATGCATTCGAGAGTGTACAGCTCATCGATAAGTTGTTCAACATTGAGCGAGGCACTAGCACAGGCTACCATGACATGTGCATAAGGATAATGACGTGTTTGGAACCTCTTGCAATCACACTGTCTGTTTCTAAGATCAACCCCGTAGGACTTAGGTGGTATACCGGGTCGACGAACTATGGTCTCCGTAACTCGAAACATTAAATGTCATGAATATATTTCTACATTCATTGACCCCACCCTCTAACGGTTCGCAACTATTGCATCCCTAACATCTTTGACAAATACGTGTCCCGCCTCTATCTGGTTGACTTACTGCTGCCCCATTCTTGGCACTAAAGTAGCTAGCCTGTAGAACGTAGTCGAGAACACAAATGAAACCGAAAGATGTCTTGTTTTCCTCAACATGGAGTTAACCCCCTCTGCTAAGTTGGTGGTAATATGATCATATCGAAACCCATTTTCGAAACTTTGAGTCCCTTGCCATGGCTCCATGGTACCCAACCACTATCGGAAAGGTGTGTTCATTTCACTTTCCATGTCACTCTCAAGTCTAGTCATCCTTCGTCGAAAAAGGTGTGGCTTTAACTCGTACGCTGTGTATGTATTAAGATAAGGTAAGTTACATTCTCGAATTAAAACATTAAAACATATATTGAAAAATATAAGGTCATCATTTACCCATTTTCACAATTTGTCTCTTCCATTCTGCATTCTTATACTCACTGTGGAAGTTAGTCGCGATGTGCCGAATGCATTAAACAGTTCTTCATGGTACACCGGAACGCCTAATGGCGGTAATTATTTCCTTCCCTCTATCGGAGATGATATAGATATTATTGTCACTAATAACATACCTCTGTAAGTTCGTGAGGAAGAATTCCTATGATTCCATGTTCTCTTTGTCTACAATGGCAAACGCTATCAAGAGCAAGTTCTTGTTTACGTCTTAAGCAACCGCAATAAGTAGGATCTGTGTATATTTTTCGTATAGTCAGGTCCTATCAACCCTTACAAATGGCTTATAGTAGGGAAATGCTTGCACGCATGAATCAAACGTTCAGAATATCTATTGGAAAATTCTTTTTCTCGGTTGTAGTTGGTCATCCGGGCCATAATAAGGTCGTGTCTCCAACTCAATGGTAGTCCCTGACATGTACTCTCGCATATCAACTATCCACCCCTGTAGCTCATTGTACAATGTATCAAAATCTCTGTACAACTACTCCATTGTCATATATTTATCTATCCATGTTTTCCAGTATGATACTCAATACTAGATCATGCTTGCATTTCAGTAATCAGTATTGAAACTTCAATGGTCGACATGCCTTTCACCATTGGCATGATGCATATACAGATAATTTTGAAATCAAGTTTTCAGTGATATTTTATCATACATGTTGAAGTGCATGTGTAAGGCCTAACAAATTTCTGTATCCCTCACATCTGTGACTTTTGGATAAATGCAACTCGTACCCACCAATTGTAGCCTTTCATTAACCTCCAACACTCTACAATACAGTAACTTTGTAATCCACGAACAACACCTCAGGATCAGAATCTACGGCCAGCCAATAAACAGGTAGTATATTAGGGTACTCTAAGAACTCGACTGCATGCATCGCATTGGAGTTTATGAGCGATATGTGTGCCCCAGGATTATTGTATACCACAATACGTCGAATCTGGTTCTCATCTAAAGATGCGTTAACATTTCTATTATCACTCACGCTTTCGTCATCAATATCATCCAGGACCTCGTCCACATCGGGATCATTATCACTACCGACCTCATGATCAGAAGGATTACTACTATCGTATCCATCATAATGAACCATAGCCATTTTGGGTGCAGCATTGAGATCGATGTCAATCCGATGTACAGTCAATTGACTATCAACGTGTGATATCAGAACCACTATACACGGCTCTTGAGCTCCATGTTCTTCACTTAACAGAGTGGGATCTTTAGTTGGTTCCACACCAGCTAACTCAACAAAAACTAAATCGGTGCATTTTGGTCGTTCTGATTCCCACAATAAAGAGCGACTACTGTCTCAATGTCTACAAGTTTTGTCTCAGTGAATTTGATGGAATTTGTCGAAATTGGAAAGCTGTAGAAAAGTTTCGATATCCTTCTCCTATAACGTCTAACAATTTTTACACTAATATTTTCCTTTATATCATCAACCGAGACATTTATGTTAAATTTCATTGCTATTTGTTGGCAGCATTCAAATATATATCCAATTGTTATTGTCAAAATTATTTCGTCAAAATAAACGCATAGGAACAACTGATTATTCATCTTCAATAGTAAATCTGTTAAAAAAGAAATAAAAATTTTTAATACAATTTCGAACAGCAAAAAAATTACTTTAATAAAAAAAGACCCACATTATATTAATATGCAAAACTTTTCATTCATATGCTCAAACCTTTTAAGTTCTTAATATTCTCTAGTCTCTAACTTTTACTTTATCTTCCCATTTAACCATATAAACTCTGTACAAGCCCAATTTTGGGCCCAAAACTAAAATAACCTACCCAAACCCCAAACAACCCTATTACATCAGCCCAATTCAAACCCTAAAATCAAAACAAAAATTAAAAAAAAACCTAGCCTAAATCACCTATCCCACCGCCCCCGGTCACATCGCCAATGCAAGTGGCCTCTGCTCCACCACTGTTTGCCTGCAGCAATAAAAGAAGAAGAGACAGATTAGTCAAAAACAGCAAGTTGTAAAGAAATGGCTATAAAAGGCCAAGTTCAAAACCATTGTAACTCTCTCGGCAACTTAATATATACAAATCAAGCATTCAATCCCTAAAAACAACAACCCTAGTGACATCAAAGAGAAAAAAACAGAATCGAATCAAACACTAAAATCCCAGAAGTCAAAATCGAAGGCTAAGGTGACTATTTTTCTTCTTCCTTTTTTCTCTTCAATTTCTATTTCATGGCCGAATATACTCTATATTTACCTATGCATAAATACATCACATAAGCAAAAAAAACAAAACAAACACACCTTAAATATATAAATATATAAAACAAAAAAAAGAGAAAGAAATTTTACCTAAAGAGCGATTTCCGCCACAGGTATACGGTGGTCGACCACCAACAGATGATGATCGGCTCCTCATGGGTTTTTGGGCTGGCAATAGAGAAAAGGGAGAAGAGGGAGTTTTTTTTTTCTTTTTTTTAAAACAGAATAGAGAAATGAATTTTTTTAAAAAAAAAACTAACTTATATAGGGCTTGCAAACGGCGCCGTTTCATCAAGCCCCCAAAACGGCGTCGTTTTGGGGGCCGATCCACGACCCGACCCGTCCGCCTGAAAGATCCGCGTGTTTTTGCAAGCATGGTCTAATTGCTTGCGCAGTCCTTCCGGTTTTTACATGTTTTGCAATCAAGTTTTTAATTCTTTTGAATTAGCCCCGAGGTTTATCGCATTTTGCAAGTTGGTCCTCCCTTCAGCGACACCGTTTCAAGGGCTCGGGTAAATTGCCCTTTTGGACCTCGTATGTTATTTGTGCTTTCAAATTAGTCCCTTCTCTTTATTAATTTTTTAAATCGGCCCCAAAACTTAATATTTGTTTCAAATTTAGTCCCTTTCTCTTATTTAATAAACTTTCTATATTATTTTTACTCTTTATTATTTTAATATTATTCATTATTCTATTGTACCATTCTTGTATTATTATTTTAGCATATTTTATTATTATTTAGCCCTTTTAAATTAATACTATATATATACATATTATATATATTCTTATAGTTGTTATATATATTATTATTATTGTTCCTAATATATGTTTTATGTATACATATTTAAATACTCTATTATATGCATTTTGTTATATCTATTTTTACCTCTATGTTTATTATTAATATTAATATATGTTTTATTATATATCTTTAATATATATACGTATAAATTTATATATTATTGTTATTATTAGTTTTGATATTATTGTTTTGTTAATACATTTGTGTCATATATACATACTTTTAATATATATTTATATATTATACTTCATATTATGCCCATGTAAATTAAAATTATATCGTGTATATCATTTTATTATAGTTTTATATATTGTAAATATCATATTATGTTTTACCATGAATATACATTTTAATATCTCATATATATTTTATATATATATATATATATGTATATTATGTATATTTTCTTTTTAATGCTACGTATATATTTTATTTCTATTATTACGTATATATCTCAAGGCATCTATGTATATATCTACGCATCGTTTTATATTATTATTATTTATGTTATCGCTATTATTATCGTCTACGTTATCATCGCCATTTTATTTTGCCATGTTTTATTCATTTTCATTTATTTACTCATGTATTCGATCGTTTTATTTTCCTCATGCATTTGTTTATATTTACATATTACTAACATTTCTATTTATTCATCACTTATAACTGCTCATGTTATTGTTTTTTTGACACTATCACACCTATCATTATGTTATTATACATATTAATACCCTAATTTGCTTTATATTTTACTATAAATCACGTTTTTACTTAATATGTTAAAAACGATTCTTTCATAAAAGTAATATCTCGTTTTAGGTAATTCGAGATAATCGTACCCTAACTTACTGGGTTTCGACTTTTCTCATTTAACCTAAATAATGGAATTTATTCTTTTTAAATCACTATACGAGTTTTGAAAAATGCTTATTCTCGAAGATGCGAAGTGTTGTGCCCTAACTTACTGGGTATGACATTTTGTCATCTCGAATTAAGAATTTGTTTTGAAATAAAGGCAATATTCTGTGTTTGAGAATTCGAGAAAACGTGCCCTAACTTACTGGGTTTCGATTTCTCTCGTTTACTCTAAATAATCGAATACCCTTTTAATAAAATACACAAATTTTATAAAAGGCAAGCTTGCTCTCGAAAATTCAAGATGTTGTGTCCTAACTCACTGGATGTGATATTTCATATTTTGAGATGAGAAAGTCTTTAATATTTAAACATTTTCTTTACAAAGAGGGATCGTATTTCAAAAGTCTTCCAAGTTTTCAATCTTCGACACTAAGACACTAATTAATCAACTAGGTACCAATTTTGGGCGTATCGAGGGTGCTAATCCTTCATCGTGCGTAACCGACTCCCGAACCTGTTTTCTTGATTTGCGTAGACCAAAATTGTTGTTTAAATAAATCAAACTATTTATTAAAAACAACCACTTTTACGAGGTGACCCGATCACACCTCGTCAAAAAGGATCGGTGGCAACTCCTCTATTCATTTTCATTGTCAAAATCCAAGTCGATACCTGTTTTTCAAAAAAATGGTTACGACACTCATTTCTACATTTTCTTCCATTTTCGATTCTGTATCTTCCTCCAGGAAATTTTCTATATTAAATTATGAATTCTCTTCAAATTCATCTTCTACAATCCAATTTAGAAATTCCTCAGGATCTTCTTCCTCTTCCATCTTTATAATGGGTACTGAATTTATAAATTATCTTGATAATTTCCTAACAACTAATTTATCCATCCATGGCATATCAAAGACATTTTGCTTCTCAGTCAACTTTCACGAACCTAAACTTTGTCTCGCTATTTTCCTTGCTCCATAAGAGATTATAAACTTCACGTAGTATATAATTATATTTCAATAGGTTCATGGTACCAATGTCTTCCAAAGTTGGTCTAAAATCATTTGATGCTCCCGTTCTATTAATGTCCCTCTAAGGGTCAAGTATTGCACTTTATTCTTTTTAACTAGCTTATGACCCTTCCATAACACTTTTTGCATCTTTTGATTTACAATAATAAGGTGTTGAATGATGCTTTTTTCCGGTTTCATTCTACAATCTTGCACTTCTCTCATCACCCCATCAACTTTCTCCCTTTCTGCTGAAGTTGTTATCTCATCAGGCAATGTCAAATTTATTGTCATTTCTTTCTATATCTATGATAGAAAATAAGTTTTTTTTAATTTCAATATTTATCTATTTTCCTCTAGTGTCATTACTAACTAACAATTAATTTATAATAATTACTAACAAAGTAGCTTTAAAATAAATTAAAAACAACATAAAAATTACATTTATAACAAATCACAATAAACATCAAACTAAACAAATTAGTAACAAAATATTCTACTACCCTTTCTTTCTTTCTTTCTTTCTTTTTTTTTTTTGCTTCTCCTTTCTTCCTTTAGCTATCTTCCAATATCTACCTTTTTTTTTTTTACCTTTCTTTCTTCTCCCTCACTTCTTCTCTTCTGCTTTCCTTTTTTTTTTCTAGTTACTTTTCTTATTTTCTACAAAGGGGGACCATGGTTATAAGGTCCCCAAATCTGCTTTTCTAGTGTTGTCTATCAAATAAGGGCCACTGGTGCTGCCTATTGATATGATACCACCCTCAAATACATACTATACCTGTACTAAAAAGAGGGTATATACTAAACCAGGGTATTTAAGTGTCGCCTATCAACAAAACTTCACCTATTAAAATATTTTTTTAACTGTTTGGGACAGTTGTCAGAAAATAGGGGTGGTGCCACCTATGCACCACCCCATCTATACCATTTTGGTAATTAGTCCTACATATATACCATTTTCGAATTTAACTTTTTATTTTATATTATCTGTGTAAAAAAGCCGAGGAATGCTTTTAAAATACCAGTTAAGCTATTTGGCATCATATTCTAGGAACATTCTGATGAAATTTACAAATTATTTTGCAACATTCTTAGAGAAATATCTCAGAAGGAGATCATGCACCTAAAAAGAAGAAAAAACAAAAGGTACTTGCATCAGATTTTCGTTTTCCTTTAATCGATGAATCATTAGAAGATGGTTATTAAACATCCATGGGGCATTATTAATCACTTGATCAACATTGCGCCCATGGTAAAATTTAAACAAATAACGTTTCCCCCAAATCTGATATCAAAACCCTTCCAAAGGAGTGCTAGAGGTTTGCTATCGTGTTCTGCAATATTGGAAAATGAACGACGCTTGCCATAAGAAAACACCCAACCAAGCTGAACTCATACACCGATTTCTGAGATTTGGATTTGCTAAGAAACTGCCATGCCTCCTCTTCACCGTCTTCAATACTCAGACCTGCCATTTCCTTCTCTATTGATCAGAGTAAAAGTCAAATAAAAGCAATATACTCAGAATAAAATAGGAAAGCAAAGATTAAAAAAAAAAACATAATCATAGAATAGACAAAACAAAGAGAGTGTATGTGCCACTATGAGCAAATTTGGTAATTTAATTCATGGATAATTTTATTAAACCAATCTATTCGAAATTATACAAATATACAAAACGAATATACTATACTTAGGGCATCGAATCCAACAACTGGCACGTGGCCTACACTCACCATACTTGTTTTTTTTTATTTTTCATATAAAAATGATTAATTTTTAGTTTTGTTCCTTCTAAAATGCTTAAATTTAATATTTAATCGTTACACTTTAATTTCTAATTGTGTATATATTTTTATAATGTAATTAATTAGTTCATATCTAATCATATCATATATCTATATATTAAAGGCGACCTTCCTACTTAAGACACATGGTAGACACTCAGCAACTCTTTTTTTTTTTTTATGAAAAGTGGTTAATTTTCAATTTTGGTCCTTTCAATATGCTAATTTGAGATTTAATATTTATGCTTAAATTTTTAAATTAATTTAGTCTTTATATTTTTATAATTTTATTAATCAATTCTAATAGTTAATATCATTAGCTTTTCGATTAAAATATTATGTGATTATATATAATTTGAAAGTGGATTTTTAAATCCCTAAAGTTAAGAGATTTAATTCTTGAAAATAAAAGTTGGAGGACTAAATTCCAAATATACAAAGTGTAGAGGCTTAGAGTCATGGTTGTTTGAACCGACCAAGATACTTGTCCGAATAGAGGCATCAGACCGGTTGACCCACGAATAAGTACAACCCGGTAGAACTAGGTTAAAAAATCGATTGAACTGTTTTTATTAAATATTTTATTTTTATATTTTTTAATAATTTATTTAATTAAATCATACGAATCAGTAATCTGACCAGTTTAACCATTATTTTGATTTTAAAATTTACGTAGAGTATATTTAATATTTAAAATTTTACTCTATAATTTAATACAAACAAATAATGAATTTAGCTTGGAACGTTGCACTTCATTGCCTTCCATTTAGCACCATTCATATGTTGAAAAAATTCGACATATTATAAGTAAATAGATTCAAATGGATAAAATTGTGTTTATATTTTATACAAAAATAATGATTGGAAATGTTATAACTTCATTTACAAATTGTTATTTAATTTTTTCAAAGAGTAATTGAATTATTTTAATTAGTAAAAATGAAAATATAGAATCCTTTTAAACCTAAAATATTTAAAAGTATAAAAATAATGTGGGTAGATAGAATCAAGTTTTTTCAATTTGAATTACAATATTTTATTTAGGTGAGTATCAGTCTAACCAAAATTCTAGGCCTGTTTGCTAAGTTTGGATTCAACTAGACCTAAAAAATGAGCCTAATATTTTGTCCAAGTTCAACTCAAATAAAAATGTTAAAATAGGAGTCCATCCCACCCATATTAATTTTTATATTATTTTTAAAAATATATAATACATAAAAATACTAAAAACATTAAAATAAATGTTTCTCAACAAATTAAAATAAAATAAAAAATATATGTATACTTAAATAACACTAAGATAGGAGCAACTTAACAAGCAAACGTCTCTAAAATACTAACAAAATTAACAATAAAACAAGAGTTATACAATAACAATATAATAGTAGCAACATAATAGTGAAATAATAGCAAAATAGTGAAAAAAAAAAAGTAGCAACAAAATAGTAAAAAAAAAAGCAAAAAGAAGCAAGAAAACAATAGTTTTTTTTTTTTGGCATATTCGGACAGAGTCGAGTTGGGCTTAGGCTAAAAAGTCTTACTTGAGGCTCAGCTCATTTTCTAAATGGGCCTTTTTTTTAACTAAGTCCATTTGGGCCTATATTTTTACCCAAACCTTGTCATTTTTTGGTAAACCTTTGGGCCAGGTCGAATAACCCAAGCCATGAATAGGTCTAGGTGAATATGAGAATAATGATTTAAAAGAATTTAATTAATACTTACTTATTGTAATTCAATGCAAATAAACTTCCACAATGAAACACTAATTTTTGGAAATTAAAATTATTTGGCACCACTTTTTGAGCTAATAATTTTTTAAGAAATCTAATCATCATACAAAAAGGGATAAATCTCAAAACTAAACATAAATTATTGTCTAATGTGCAATTTTATATATAAATTTTGATTTTGTGCAATTTTATACATGAAAATTTGATTTGATCAAATTCTCACAAATTGTTAACACAATTATTGATATATCATCATTTTATGTTTATATATTTGCGACACATAATTATATTTATCTAATATAGACGTAAATTGAACATTTATTTCTTTAAATGTGTATGATTGAATCAAAATTAAAATTTCATATATGTATATGAATAGCAATCAAAGCTATATGTACATAATTACATCAAATCAAAGTTTATGTATCAGATTGCACATTGAATCAAAATTCATATATAATTTTGAGATTTATCCCAAAAAAAGTATGGGAGTTGTCAAAATTTAAACAACTCCAAAACTTAAATTGTGGCCTATTAGTTGAGAGTGTTTATATTCTCCAAAAATAACTTTATTATTCCATTAACATTAAAATAAATAATTATAACTATTATCAATTGTAATATTATTCAATATTCCGTAAAATTCAATTTATTAAGAGGAAGAACTTAATAAATTATATTATATTTTAAAATAATAATATTTTAATGATTAAAATTAAATTTACTTGAAGTAGTATAAATGTAAATATACAATATAAAAAGTTTTAAGTAATTACAATTATAATTAAAATATTTAAAATAACATTTAAAATTAATCCATTATTCGTAAAATTAAGTATAACTTTTATAATATATGTAATTAAAATTATTTATAATTTTATAAATTAAAATTACTGTTTTATTACGTTAATAAAAACTTACCATGTATATCAAAGCATGACATTTGGCATAATAAGAACTATGCCAACTAAGCAAAATTTTAATCTTTGCAACAAAACTTTGCTATAGAATATATATGATATGATTTTTAATAATAATGATATTTGTATTGGATATGATATAAGTTGTATTAAAATTTTCCCTTACAATGTTTCGTTAAAGGGATAATTAGACACAATTAATAAAACTCATATTACATGCATAACTTTGTGTTAAATTTATATTGTTATCATATGCATAATTTTTCATAAATTCATACTTTTATCTTCATGTAAAAATTTTGGAAATTAAAATATCAATCAATTAAAATTACTAACAGCTTGTGTTTATGTATTTATTACGAATTTGACTGACTTTAATTTTAGTCAAATTATTACCAAATGCATGTTGAGAGTTAATATCTTTTAAATATAGAAAAATATATATATAAAGGGTGTTGGAGATAAATCTGGTTTAAGCAATGAAAAATAAAATAACAAAAAAATTGAAAAGATTGAACACAAATATTTTATGTGAAAAAACCTTCCTCCAAAGAGGATTAAAAAACCATAGGTAAAGATAATTTCACTAAAACGACAAAAACGAAGAGTACAAAAGATGAGTATGTTTTAAACCCCAAAACTCGAAATAAGAACTCTCAAAATGTAAACACAAAATTCTCTAAAGGCTTGTAAAAAGCTAATGAGTTATCTTTCTAGGGTGGAAAAATGACCTATTTATAGTTTAAATTTGTAGGTCAAATAATATTAAAATAACTTACACTAATCATATTTTAAGTGAAAAACTAATATTAAAATAGCCTACACTAATCAGAGTTTAAGTGAGAAACTTAAAACAGAGTTTAAATGGGAGAAGAAAACTCAAAAAATAAGATGCATAACTCCACAAATCTCCACATTGACTCGTATTTCCACAACGCCTTCCTTTCCAAAGCCCACCACGGGCTTATCTCAAACTATTCAGGATATTAACTGAGTCAAAGTTATGATGAGAAGCTGGAAGACTTCTAATTTTTGACTTGTGCACTACTGAATCAAAACTGACCCGGGTCTGATTTTTGGGAACATAGTGCCCTATCTTTTCAAAACATGTATAAAAAAAGAACCTCTCTTATGTGAAACAGTCATACCTTTTCTCTCTCCTATGACCAAGTTGTCTACGCTTCAAACAAGTCGATTTCGACTTCTTAACATACGAGAGACGTCTTGTTTCACTGGTCACCGTTGATCCTTCTAGAACATAAAAACTACCAATCTTTTTACATTTCATCAAAACGAGAGCCCCACGAGATACCTTAATGCTATTTGACTCAATGTTAATTTTACAACCTTTCAAGTCCAAAATCCCCAAGGGGTGAGATTTTTCTTTAAGTGAAGCACATAACATTTGACAGTGTCTTAATTGTCCCATCGTACATCCTGATCTGAACAGTACCAATACAGGTTACCTTACTAGGTGAACCATTCCCTATGCACCCAACTCCGCCTTCAATTAAACTGTATGTGGAGAACCATTTCCTGTCGGGATGCATGTGGAAAGAACACTTCGAATCCAATATCCACTTGGATGTAAGCTCGAGGCTTTCACTTGTTGACACCAACAAGAAATCATCAACCTTGTCATTGGCCAAATTAGCACCAGCTAAATCTTCTTCGTTGCTCTTAGCAACCTTTTTATTTCACAGTTTGTAACAATCTACCTTGACGTAACCTATCTTCTTACAATAGCAACATATCTTGTCTCATTTCCTTGATGCTACCAAAATCTAGGCTTACCTATTTGACTTGCTATCAGAACCAAATTCATTGTCGAGTTTATCTTTGCTCAACAAATGACCCTTTACATCCTCGAATGAAAAATTATCTATATCATAAATCAGAGTCTCCTTGAAAGACTTGTATGAAGAGGGTAAAGGGCAAAATAATAGCATATCCCAATCTTCATCGTCAATCTAAACTTTAACGCTTTTAAAATAATTCAAAAGAGAAATAAATTGATTCATGTGATCTCTAATGTGCTCACCTTCGTTCATGCAGAGCATTTAAAACTGTTATTCCAATACTAATCGGTTAGCCAGAGACTTTGTCGTGTAAAGGGTTTCTAACCTTTTCCATAAGGTGAATATTATTTTTTCCATCAAAACCTGATGCAATACATTATTTATTAGAAATAATTGAATCATGGATAGAGCATTTTTATCTAACCTGTCTCATTTTGATTATCCATGTCTACAGGCTTCTTCTCTATAAGGACCTTCTCAAGATCACCCTAAATCAAAATTGTCGTCATCTAAACTTGTCACAGATTGAAATTTATGACGCCATATAACTTACCAACATCAAATCTTATTGTTGCCATCTTTGAATGGGTTTATTGAGGAAATTGAACCAGCTCTTGATACCAGTTTGTTGGGGATAAACCCAGTTTAAGTAACGAACTAGTAAAATAATGAAGAAATTAAAAAGATTGAACACAAATATTCTACATGGAAAACTCTTCCGAAAAGGATGAAACTACAAGTAAAGATAATTTCACTAGAACAGAAAAAACAAAAAGTACAAAAGATAAAGATAAAACTAAACCCCAGAACCCGAAATAAGAACTCTCAAAACTTAAACACAAAATTCTTAAAAATCTTGTAAAAAGCTAATACCTAAATGTGTAATGGGTTATCTTTCTAACCCTTCAAGTCCAAAATTCCCAAGGAGGTGAGATTTTTCTTTAAGTTAGGCACATGCCTGACATTTACAATATTTTAATTGTCCCATCGTGCATCTTGATCTAAAAAGTACCAATACCACTTACCTTATTGGGTGAACCATTCCCTATGTGCACAACTTCGCCTTCAATTGAACGGTATGTGAAGAACTAGTACCTGTTGGGATACATGTAAAAAGAACACCTCGAATCTAGGATCTACTCGGATGTAAGCTTAGGGCTTTCACTTGTTGACACCAACAAGAAATCATCACCCTTGTCATTGGCCAAATTAGCACCAACTAAATCTCCCTCATTTCTTTTAGCAGCTGTAACACCCCAAACCCGATCGAGACGGACCAGTTCGAATTCGAACCATTACATTAGCCACCTAAGTGACTCTTTAGCTAACAACCGATCAAGACACACCTCGACCTTATAACACCTCAATATTTTCTAATTATTAGTTATTTATTAATGCGAAAGCAAACTATGAGCCAATTTTAAACTTTTCCTAGGTAATTCAACATAAGGGCATTTTTGTGATTTTACCTGTAATACCCCGAAAATTTTTACAGTAAAATATTATCTGTAATATAGTAAAATAAGGAAATAAAGTGACAAAAAGGGAAATTTTGAGTTATGTCAATATAGGGAAGTATATTATGATATATTAATTCAAGAAAGGACTAAATTGTAAAAGTGAGAAAAGTTTTATTGCACAAGAGTAAATACTCAAAATTTGAGGGGTTAAAGTGTAGATATGAAAAAGTTGAAGGACCAATAGTGTAAATATGTTAAGGGTGGAATGATCTAGAAACTAAGGAAAATGGATGGATTAGGGCCAAATTGAATAGGTGAAGAACTATTAAGGACTAACTTGCAATTTTACCAAATTAAATGATGACTCAAGGATGGAATTTTAAAAGATAAATAATTTAAAAGATAAATAATGTAATAACCCGAATTTTACGGTTATCGAAAAAGTATATTTTCGAGTCTCAGATTCTTGAAAAAGCAATTTGTAAATATTTATCAAAATATTTAAAAGTTAATTGAGTGGTTAATTAGAGTTTAATTAAGTGAATTTAGCTTAATTAAGGATAATTGGATAAAATAATTAAATTGAATAAAGTGTGAAAGTTTAATTATAGATTAAAAGAAAATAAAAAGGACCAAAATGAAATTATGCCATTTAGTATAAGTGAGTGAGCATAAAAAGTAAAAATCCAAGATTTTTACTTAGATTTTAATTATAAAATATATATTTATTAGTAATAAATGATATTAAATTAATTTATTATAATTATATTATAAGATGTTTATATGATAAATAAATTAGTATAAAGAAAATGTATAGTAAATAAAATATACAAGTGTATGGATAAAATACATAGATTTGTAATATATATCCATTAATTATAAAAGATATTTATTAATTAAATAATTATATTACAATATTTTATACGATAAATATATTAAATAATGACAAATATATGGTTATAAATGGATACAAATGTACTAATAATATACACATGAATAAATAAATAATACTTATTATTTAAATATATATATATGTGTGTATATAATGAAAGAAAAGAATAGAAAATGAAGAAAAAGCAAACGAAAAAGAGAGCAGGGGAAGGAAATAAAGAAAAAGAGAAAAGAAAGAAGAAAAGAGAAAATTCAAGGTGTGAAGCTTGAAAGTTTAATAGGTAAGTTAATTAAGTCATTTTCTTTTAATTTTGATGTTTTAGAAGTTTTGGAATAAGGTTTTGATGAAGTTAAGTTGATATTTTGAAAGTTATTAGATTTCTAGATATTGTTCATGTTGAATGAAATGATTGATTTAGGGATTAAATTGATAGAATTTTCAAGTTAGAAGTGAAATAAGGACTGAATTGTATGAACTGTGAAATTTGGGGAATGAAAATTAACATTTTACACTAAAACAGTTTTAGACAGCAGCAGCAATCTAACTTTGAAAATTCACCAAAAATTTTAGAAATCGAATTATAGGATGAATAAAATATGAAATTAAAGCTTATTGAGTCTAGGTTCTTATAGTAGAAACGGTGTAAACAATGAAATTGTAAATCATTCCGGGTTAAACAAGATAAGGTCAGAATGATTCCAGGTTCCCCTGTTCTGACTTTGAAAAATCATCAAAAATTGGATAAACATAATTATGGGCTTAAATTTATATTTTTAGAATATTTAATGAGTCTATTTTCAAGAGAAATAAATGGGAACATCATTCGAATTCTGTACGAGGAGATAATTAATTTTTAGTGAAGAAGGGTCACAACTATCAGACAGCAGAACAGGGGTAGCTTTAAAGAATAAACTGAACTTATTGACTAAACCAAAAATTCTTAAAATTTTATGGTAAGAATATATATGAGTCTAGTTTCAAGGAAAATTATCTTATATTAATTTTGAGTTCTAGAGCTTCAAATATAAATAATTTAGTGACTATGACACAAATGGATAGTTTGAATATTCATAAAAGTAAATAATAAAAATTATAGATAATGTTACTTACAAGTGTCTTATATACATTAAGGATGTGGGATGGAGAGGAGGAGGAGGAAAATATATATGAATATTCAGCTAGCATGGCTAATTTGCATGTTTTAGGCTTAAGGACTAAATTGAATAAATGTAAAACTTTAGGGGACAATTTTGTAAAAATGTCAAAAATGACCAAATTGAAGGGAATGAATTGTTTTATTATCTCAATTAATAAATTGAGTGAAATTTTCAATTTATGATCGGGTGAAAATTGGGAAAATAGTAAATTACCAAAATGTCCCTGAATCTTGATATTTCTGCAATATCGCTAGGTAAGTTCGTATAACTTGAATTATGTTCTTAAATGCTTGAAATGTATGTTTTTTATATGAATATGATTTGAATGTTCATTGTATGAAAATTGATGAAACATTAACATATTTGATAAAAGGGGAAGAAATCCCGGTTGAATGAAAGGAAAATTTGATGGATCTCTAAAAAGGAATTGACGGTAAAAAGGATCTAGCCCGGATGGGTGATCCCATCTTGATATAGCCCTCTCGAAGAATACGTGTAAATGGATTTAGCCCAGACAGGTAATCCGAATTAGGGTCTGAATTTAGCTTTGGTAGTAATTCGGATCCAAGCTCATTCTGATGAATTGTCGTTGCGGGGATATAGCACGACCGTAATCCCGACAATATTCTATGAGTTTATATTACAGGGGATTTAGCCTGGACTGGTAATCCCACTGTAAGGATGGAGTTCAAGGGAGTGTGCTCTTTGAAATGAAATGTGTAAGACCATGGTTGAAAGATACCATGGCAACATGATATGAAATGTGTAAGACCGTGGTTGAAAGATACAATGGCAACATAATATGAAATGTGTAAGACCATGGTTGAAAGATACCATGGCAATATGACGGGAAATGAATAAGACCATGGTTGAAAGATACCGTGGCAGCGTGACATGAAATGAATAAGACCATGGTTGAAAGATACCATGGCAACATGACAGAAAATGAGTAAGACCATAGTTGAAAGACACTATGCCATCATGTCAAAGATAAATAAGACTGTGGATGGGAGA
This sequence comes from Gossypium arboreum, assembly GCF_025698485.1. NCBI lineage: Eukaryota > Viridiplantae > Streptophyta > Magnoliopsida > Malvales > Malvaceae > Gossypium > Gossypium arboreum. The sequence continues at coordinate 15,249,298 of NC_069081.1, forward strand.
CGCTATGACATCTATTGAACAATTGATATTCAGGTAATATGTATCAGATGACGAATGGTTATATGAAATGGGTGTGTGAAATGTTTAGAAGAACTGGTCATATGGAAATATATGTACAAAATAGTTGTATGAAATAATTATGAAGATAGATAAACGAAATAAGTATAAGAACATGGAATATAATTTATGTTAAGTTTGATATAAACTATTACCGAATAAATTACATAAAATATATGGAAATGATGGAGCATGAAATATTGATATAATGAAATAAATGATATATATACTTATGAAGAAACGGTAAGAGAATGATATGTTTTATGACATGTACATATATGATTATCTTTGATATGTTGATACAAGGAAATTATGTAAGTAAAACAATTATTAAACTCAAGTGTGACATGTTGAGAAAATAAGTATATCAATGTTGAATTTATATGAAATATGTACTAGTGTACTAACAATGTTGTTGTTTGATGCCTATACAAGTGCCAAGCTATTGATTGAATGGTAATATATTTATTTATATGATGCATTGAATCGGTAAGTATTTAATTGAATTTTTTTTGTGATTTGCAAATTTTAGTAATGCTCCAAAACCTTATTTTGACTGTGGATACGAGTTAGGGGTGTTACATTACCACCTATGGTAAAATAACCCGATTTTATATCCAAGTGTTTATCAACATTCTTTTAGTCAAATTATGCAAGTCTAAAAAAATTCAGCTTAATTTGAGATCATTTACTATGTTTAATTCAAGTTTTATTATTAGGGACTAAATTGTAACAAATACAAACTATTAGGACCTATTCAAAATTATAAATTAAGTGAGTTCCTATCGAAATTTACTCATTATGAGACTAATCCTAAAATTTTACCAAGTTTCCTTATCATCTAAGACTCTAATTAGACTAATCAATTTTCAGGGCTAAATTGTAACTTAAACAAATTAGAATACCAATTTAAAAAGACAAAAATTTAAACCCCCAAAACTTACACAACCGTGTCCCCCATAGCATGTTTCATTAAATGACAGTGTTCACATCGTGAAAAATTTTTAGGCCTATCACACATGCTCGTGTGTGATAGCTCTAATCTCCACACGCCCATGTCAATTACCCACACGCCCGTGTGCAGCCCTTCACACGCCCGTGTGCAGCCCTTCACATGCCCGTGTGAAAACTAGTGCACCTATTTTTGTGAAAAACTCATTTTAAAATCCTATTTTGCATATTTTAATGGACAATTAAACCCAATTTAACTACGATTAATTAACATACATATACATACACCTTCAATTGAATTTATTGACATCAATTAAGCCTTAATTATATAGAACTAGGCAATCAATTTCATGCATAACAAACTCCAAATAAATCAACCCTTAGTCGCTAGTAACCCACTCCATGGAAGCTTCATTTAAACAGTCATTAGTATAAATTTGATGCCTCACACACCGTGTTATCAAGCAACAATACACCGTAAATAATTCAATAATTAAACTCAATCATGCCTCAAAATTATTACAAAACCATCTAAAATAAATGTCTAATGTCCAATTATAACCAAAATTGAACTAATTCTCGAGAGTTTCACAATGCCCGATCACAGTCTTTAAAGCGTATAATAAAGTCTCTACCAAGCCTAAATCTCTTGGAATTCTCTTGCTCGGCTCCTTAGCTCCTTAAGCCCAACGATTATCTGCACGAATTATGAGAGTGTGAGCTTTAAAAAGCTCAATGAATGTTAATAAAAACGACTAGTAAATCAACATCCAAATCATGTTTAAATCACATCCAATCAATCACCAATTATCAGCCATAATAATGAAACATGTCAATTTAATTTTCATATGCTTTAACAATATCAAGAATAAATTATTCATGGCTTACAAACATCGAATGATATAACAATAATCACAGATAAATATATTGGCATACACTTCTCATGGCTTAATTGGGTGATCATACATAAGATAAATGGATCTTCGAACTCCCACAAATATCAAATACAGTCCACTGAGTTGAGCGGGCCAAAGCACACGCTCCCTTATAGCTCCTCAAATAACCCAATGAGTGGAGACTCATTCTTAACAATCCCTTATCTGCTCCAAACAAATCAATCCACATAGAGCCATATGCTCATAATGTCACAAATAAAGGTGAGTACCCACAAATCCTATGGCATGCCAATTATATCCGATGGATCCACCATGCATGTTGCCAACATAGCATATAAATCAGTCATTATTGTGCTCAATTTAATGAGACAAAATACTTATGTAACATGTCACATAGCCATTTAACTTTTAATCAAATCAAACATTTAATTTTTCATTTTCCAATGTTCAATTACCAATTGTAACACTAATATATCATGATAAAAAACTCCAATAAACATGCTTTAATCATCAATATAATTAACCTAATTAAATTGCACAAAACCACCTAAATTCTTACTTACCATTATTCAATAAAAATTCAACTCTTGTACATATAATATCAATCTTGCAAAAATCAGCCATTCAACCATAATTAATCAATTGAAATAATCAATTAAGCTACTAATTAAACATAAATGAGGGTCAATTTACCAAATCGCCCATAGAAACACTCACCACCCAATTTATTCTACCACAAACAAGTGATCAACTAAGCAAATCCAAGCTTCAATTCTAGTTAGCTCGATCCTCTTCAAGATTTAGAGCTTTAACAAAGATAAAGTAGACATTACTACCTTTCTAGTGCTATAATAAACACAAATTTTAATTAACTATACTAATCGAAATCCTCTCACAAAGATACCTTACCGGATTTGTAACATCAAGTCAAAAAATCGATTCCTAACAAAAGCTATCTCTCTAGCCCTCCTAAACACTTTTTAATCATTAATACTAGACCAAATACACTTATACTAAGCATCAATTTCATTTTTAAATCAATTTCAAAAAATTCCGAAAAACCGGCTCATAAAGATGATGAAATTTGAATTTCTTTAAATTACCTCACAAATTATGTTTAATCTTGATCAATAAGATCAAAAACCTTTTAATAGATCCATTTTGACTTGGAACATCCATTGATTTGTGGATTTCCTCTCAAAATTCAAGATCCACCATTAAAGAACCATGTCTTATTGGAAGAAGATGACATTGATAAAAATCTTTTAATTAACTCTCAAATCATGTAAAAATATTTCTAATCATCATAAAAACATGTCTAGGATTGAATATTACATTTGATTTGCTCTAAATTCGTTAATTGAAAATCTTGATTCAAGAAACTTGAGAAATTTTAGAATATTTTTGGCTATTTTTTAGAATAATTTCAGGTGAATTGAGAGAGTATTTTGAGAAGGAAATTGGTTGGATCTATTCTCTGGTGATAGATCTTTAAAATCATGCAAAAAAAACAAATTTTAAAGCTTTTTAATCTGATGTAGAATGTGTGAAAAATGGGCTAGATACATTAGTATTAAAACTGAAACCATCCATCAAAAATTTAAAAATTGAGAAAATTGCCTAATAGCCACTCCCACATTTCCCTTATTTTACCATTTAATCATTTCCCTCCAAAATTCTGAATTTTAAGGTTTATTTTCCATATAAATACTTTAAATTTTCCTTGTTTTACAATTAAATTCTATTTAATTAACATTTAAATTTTACTCAAATTACCCGAATAAAAATTATTTTAAAATTCATTTTCAACCAAAATTGATTATTTTCACTAATAATTATTTAAAATCTTTAAAATTAATTTTTCAAAAATATTTTTTAATTTTCTAGATTATTTTAATCGATTTTAGATGAAATTAATCTCCTAAATTAAATTAATAATTACTAGAAACCCTATAAATTCCTAGTTTCACACTTGGAACTCGAAAAATATACCCGAAACTACTAGACCCGGTTTAGGGATATTATAGCAACCTTTTTATTTCGCAGGTTGTAACAATCTACCCTGATGTGACTTACCTTCTTACAATAGCGACATCTTTTGTCTCGATTCCCTGATGCTACCAAAATCGAGACTTGTCTATTTTACTTGCTATTTGAACCAAACTCATTGTAGAGTTTGTCTTTACTTAACATATGTCTCTTCACATACTCGAATGAGAGATTATCTCTACCATAAATCAGGGTCTCCCTGAAAGACTTGTATCAATGAGGTAAATAGCAAAATAATAGCATAGCTTGATTTTCATCGTCAATCTGAACGTTAACATTATTTAAATCATTCAAAACATTAATAAATTGACTGATATAATCTCTAAGGTGCTCACCTTTGTTCATGTGGAATGTGTAAAACCATTATTTTAGCACTAATTGATTAACTAGAGACTTTGTTGTATAAAGAGCTTCTAACCTTTTCCATAAGGTGAATGTCGTTTTTTCCATCAAAACCTCCTGCAACACATTATTTGTTAGACATAATGAATCGTGGATAGAGCCTTTTTATTTAACCTATCTCAATTTGATTTATCCATGTTATCCATGTTTGCAAGCTTCTTCTTTGTAAGGACATTCTCAAGATCACTCTGAATCAAAATTGTCGTCATTCAAACTTACCACAGATTGAAATTTGTGATGCCATCGAGCTTACCAATATCAAACCTTGTTGTTGCCATCTTTGAACAGGTTTATTGAGGAAATTGAACTAGATCTTGATACCAGTTTGTTGGGGATAAACTCAGTTTAAGTAATGAACAAGTAAAATAACGAAGGAATTAAAAAGATCGAATACAAATATTTTACGTGGAAAAACTCCTCCGAAGAGGATAAAAAACCACGGGTAAAAATAATTTCACTAAAACAGAAAAAACGAAGAGTACAAAAGATGAAGATAAAACTAAACCCCAAAACCCAAAATACGAACCTTCAAAATGTAAACACAAAATTCTCCAAAAGCTTATAAAAATCAAATACCTAAATGTGTAATGAGTTATCTTTCTAGGGTAAAAAAATAGTCTATTTATAGGCTAAATTTGTAGGTCAAATAATATTAAAATAACCTACATTGATCAGAGTTTAAGTAAGAAACTAATATTAAAATAACCTACACTAATCAGAGTTTAAGTGGGAAACTAAAAACAGAGTTTAACTGGGAGAAGAAAAGCCAAAAAATATGATGCATAACTCCACAAAGGGTTTTATTTTATTACCGATTTAATATTAAATGAATTATAATTGATTGATTTAATTAATTAGATTTTACTGATAATATTAGTTAAGCGAATTTCAATAAAAAGTTTTAAGAGAGATGAGGGACTTGAATGAGAAATAAATCATTAGAAAAATTAAATACATCGTGAAGTGAATAATTTCAATATAAAATGAAAGGGTATATATGCAAAAAAAGAAAAAGAAGAGTCTATTTTTCAATGCATACAATTAATCAAATAGGAATCATTGAGATAATTACTTGTGAAATAAACATTAGATAATATATGCATGATGCGGTCTTGAAATTTATTTCGAACATAACCGTGTTAATATGAAATATTAGATTAGATTGCATTGGGAGGTGAAGGTCTAGCATATTTACCAACAGGGCGGATGCGTTTGCTACACGGGCTATCCACCGGCCGATTGGATATCATGGATTGCTGTAACCACTGGCTGAGGTATTGTCAATTGTACATGAAAATTTGGATGAAATAGAGAGGTCATGTCTAGTTATTGTGTCTTCTCATTTTCACCAATGAAAAAAAATTAAGTTTCACTATTAAATAATGTATTAGAATCATCAATTCTTTGCAGTTGGAAATTGAAACACTAAAAGGTTGTACATATTTTTTGTAATTTAATATTTTCATGCTATTTTAATTTATATAATTTATAGTTGTATTTTTTATAATTTATTTAACTTAATTATGGATAAATAATGCCAAAAGATTATTATAACAGTCAATAATAACATAAAAATGAACTTAAATACCATCCATTGGATTCCAAAAACTATCATTTAGCATCCAGTATGTGCTTTTAACTGAAAAGACACCGGACATAGTACGAGACTATGATAAGAAATTTGGACCAACAGAAGTCATTGGTGGTGGAACATTAATGATGCGTTGGATGACATCTTCTAGCAACCATACCAAAAAAAAAAAATCAAGATTTCAGGTACCATTTCCTAATACCATCTCATTCACCTTACAATCAAAGTTAATATTTGCATGGCCTGGGGTATGTTTGGTTAAAGGTCCTATGTTAGGAATCCAAGTGTCATCCCAAACACGAATAGTACATCTATCACCCATTGACCAAATCATATTATCTCGTAGAGGCCATACCTTAGACGAATTTACATTACAAAAAACAATATAAAAAAATGATTAGGAAAAAAAAAGGGGGGTAAAATTAGGTGTATGGAATCTAATGGCTATAAGATAGCTCTTGTCTATCCTTTGAGGAATAATTCTAGAATCCAATTGAATCTAAGACATGAATAGTTGGTTTATGTTATGTAAGAAACACATGTATATGGGATATTAGATATTGACTAGTTATATACGAACTCAAAATATATCTAATCCAACCTACTACTGTGGATTTAGATAGGTATTCCAATAGAAGAATAGAAGTTCCTCTGTTTCGTCTTTGCTTTGAATTGAACAAATAAAGAGATAAAATAAAGACAAAAATGAAGAATACACTCCTTATAATACACTCTGACAAACTCTCATTCATTCCATACTTTGCTCTAAGGACCCTAACTCATAAGGCAACAGTCTTAGTGACAATATTGTAATTGAGTTTCATCATGAAGGCTTTATTTTGGTTACTTAGACAACAAATCCCAAGACCTCCATATGATCTAGGCTGAGAAATGTTGTCCCACCCAACTAACGCCATTTTCCTTTTCCCCTCAAAAGTATCCCAAATAAACTGCCTTGCCATTTCTTCTATTAAGTCACAAACTCCTTTTGAGATTATTATAAACTGCATGAGATAACTTGAAATAGATAACAAGACTAATTGTGCTAGAGTGAGCCTCTCCACAAATGAGAGTTTTTTTTTTTTTGGCATCCCAACTAGAGAGTTTATTGTGGACTATTTCCACCAAAAATTTCAAAGTACTTTTAGTTACTCTTTGGTGGAAAAGAGGAGCTCTCAAATAGTGTCCCGAACCATGAACTTTTTGAAAGCCAATGATGGTGCTGATCTTCCCCCTTAAATCCTCCTTAACATTGGCAAAGTAAAAAACATTTGTTTTCCTAGCATTAACCTTATGTCTCGAGAGGTCACAAAAATTACCCAAAAAATTTTTAGGAGACCACTACGCTTCAAATCAGCTTTTCTAAAAATCACTAAATCATCTGTAAAGAATAAGTGCGAAAGATCCGGACTTCTTCGTGATAGACGAATAGGATTCCACTCCCTTGATGAGATGGCCGAATAAAAACAATATCCTAGCCATTCCATGCATAAATTAAAAAGATATGAAGATAGGGGACAACCTTAATGAATCCTCGTTACATGTTTGAATTTAGCAGTCGGAAGTCCATTATACAAAACCTGTATTAAAATGTTAGGGATACTTGCTGCTTTGAGTGATACCTCTACAAAGTCCCAATGCACCCTATCATAAGCTTTCTCAAAGTCTATCTTAATGGCCATCCACTGGAGAGCCTTATTGGTTGTCATAGAATGCAAAACTTCCTGTGCAATTACAACATTATCAATAATACTTCTCCCCATTATGAAACCCACTTGCTCTTGACTTATAATCTTCAAGGAAAATACTCTTGAATCGGTTTGCAATAACATTCATAATTAGCTTATATAATACTGAGTAGAGGCTAATTGGTCTAAATTGCATGAGATTTTCAGAATTCAAAACTTTAGGTATTAAGACGATAAGGTTATTATTGAATTCCGAATCTATAATACCTCCCTAAAAGATCTTCCTGACCCATTCAAAAATGGATTCTCTAATATTGTCCCACTAGTTTTGAAAAAGCAATGCATGAAACCATCACTCCTTAACGCTTTCAATGGAGCCATATTAAAAAGAGCATTCTCAATTTCTTCATTTGAAGTAGATCTTTCAAGAAATTCTATGTCTTCAAGATCAAGTCGCAGTAAAGCATTTGAAGGCAAGTTACTTAGTGGGCATAGTACTTTTCTATACAGTCTTTGAAAAAAGTTAACCGCTTCAGATTTAAGGTCCTTAGGTTTGAAAATCCAATCACTATTTGAATTTCGCAAAGTATTTATTTGATTGAGGTTTCTTCTCTGGATCGTACTCTTATGAAAGTACTTTGTCTTCTAATCCTTAATCTCAACCTCTCGCATCTTGATTTTGTTTCCAAAGCATTTCCTCATAGTAAAGGACATTTTCAAGCTCCTCCCGAATCTTCAATTTACGATGGGCTAGAGAGTTAGATCCATAAGTGTCCATGACCTATTGTATACTGGAAAGCTTATGGATTAACTACCTTTTATGATTGTTAATGTGTTCATAAACACACTTGTTTCAACCATTGAGTCTATCAGTGAAACAAGGAATCATATTAGACATATCACCATTAAAGCTCTAGTTATTCGTCACAAACTAAAAAATTCAGATGCTTTAACCACCCAACTAAGAATCGAAAGGGTCGATATAACATCCCGATTTTGGGCCTAGTCGGAACAGTGGTTTCAGGACCACAAATCCGACGAAGAAAATTTTAATTTTATTATATTTTTATGGTCTACGATTTCACGGAATAATTCGTGAAAAATTTTGTTTGAAAATTTCGACGTTTAGGCACTCAATTTAGTCAAATGGACTAAATTGTAAAAAGTGCAAAAGTTGAGTTCTACATGTTAAGGTGTCTAATTGTTATGAAATTTTAAATGGGAGGTCCTTAAATGGTATTTATACCATTAGTTAATTGTTGGACAAAAATAGACATGAAATGGGTGTAATAAAATATTTTTAAGTTAGGGGCATTTTGGTAAACTAATAATTAAAAGAATTAAAAAGGGAAATAAGCCAAATTAGCTATCATCTTCTTCATTCAACCATTTCTACCAGCAGCAGCCATGGTTAGGGTTTGTTCAAACTCCCAAGATCAATTGTAAATGATCCCTAGTCCCGTTTTTAAAGTTCTTTACATTTTTGAAATCCCGATAACTTGATTAAGCTTATTCTAGCAATAATTTAACCTAGGGTTTATATTTGGAAAAATACCCATAGGTGAAATGTGTTTATTTTGATGTTTTATGGTAAAATATGAAGCTTTAAATTGTGTTAAACAACTTTTGCTAAGCGATTTTACGTGAAAATGAGTAAAATGACATAATCGGTAAAAATACCTAATGTTCATAAGTACATGTTAGAGTGCGAATTTGATATTTCTATAGAAGGAAAAAATGATCAGAATGTCATAGAACATAAGAAAATAGGATGAAGTTTAATTTACGAGCCTAGGGGAAAAAATGTAATTTTGACAAAGTTTAGGGGAAAAATTGTAATTTTACCAAAATATGATTTTGGGTCAATCTGAATAATGTGAGTCCTAATTAGGTTTTATTTGTAATTATAGAGTAAGGAAAATTGAAATTCAGGCTAAAATCGAGAAAATACCAAGTTGTGGACTAGAATGGTAAATTGTCGTTTCTGGATCCGAGGTAAGTTCGTGTGATTTAATAAGCTTATTATTCATGTTATTATTGTTTTACATGAAATATATCTTGCAATGATTGCATTGAATATAATATTTTAAATGAAATGAGTAAGTTTGTATTTCTATAAACTAAATTTAATATGTATTTGTCTTGATAATTATCTAAAGTACATGATAATTGAAAATGAAGACAAGTGTTATTATTATTGTATGAATATTGATTTGAAATGTACATTGACTGTTATTTGAAAAGTGAAACGTAATTGAATACCCTATTAACAAAGTCGGGCTAGTCGGATATAATTGGCATGCCATAGGATTAGAAGTGTTTAGGGATATTCTGACTTTGTGTCGATGAGACACTATAAGTGTCGACCACTGTGACTGTTCTGGATTCGTTTCAAAAAGGTACTCCGTACCTTACTGTTACTGTTATTGTTACTATTTCGGATTTGTTCCAATGAGGTACTCGTATCGCATCTCTGTTATTATTACCGATTCTTTATCGATACAAAGTGTATTTTGCCGGTGATGAAACACTGTATGCTATCCCGGTGTGTGGTTTGGATCTGTGTATCCCTCCAGGTCCGAGTCATGTTAATAAGGGTAACTAAAGGTATTGAATAATTGACTGTTACTGAACAATTGACCGTTATTGAATAATCGATGGATACTGAAAAATATTGACTGATATTGGGCTTGGAATATAATGGATTAATGAGTGAAATGTGATAGTTGAATGATATTTACGAGAAATGAACTAAAAGCTCTTGCCATGATAGACTTGATTATGTATATATGATACTAATATGATGCATATGATTGTCATGTTTGAATGAGCAGTTGTGCTAAGAAATAGCATAGGTAAGTACTCGAAACCCATGAACATGTATTTAACATGTGAAATCAAATGGACTTGTGATGGGAATGCAAATGAATGATTGATGCTTATGAGAATAATTTTTATGACAATCCTATGGTGATTATGATTATATTGCCTTTGGAGCAGTTTAGGCGATTCTGATAGTCCAACTTTAATAATACATCAAAATTGTGGAAATTGAATTAAAGACTGAATAAAATATGGAATTAAAGCTTATCGAGTTTATTTTTTCATAAAAGAAACAGTATAAGCAAAAGATTTCTATATTATGAGATATTTAAATGTTTGTGAGACAAAAATAGAATGATTTCAGAAATCCCCTGTTCTGAGTTAGGAAAATCATTAGAAATTGTACAAAAATAATTACGAGTTATAATTTATATGAATAGAATCCCCAATGAGTATAATTTCAGGAGGAATGAACGGGAATATCATCCTAGTCCCGAACTATGAGATAAATAATTTTTAGTTAAGAGAGGTCAGAACTGTTGAACAGCGAAACAGGGAGAACTTTAATGAATAAACTGTACTAGTTGGCTAAACCAAAAATTATTAAAATTTTTTGAAGAAAGGTATATGAGTCTAGTTTCAAGTAAAATTAACAAAACTAAATTTGGAGTTTCGTAGCTCCAGATATAAATGATTTAGTAACTATAACTCGATAAAATAGCTTAACCTGAACATGAGTAATTGTACAATTACAGTATTTTATCTTGAAAAGCATGTTAGTAATTGCTTATTAATTTCATATGGACTTACTAAGCATAAAGCTTACCTCTCCTCTCCATTTCTTTAGTATTGGCAGGTTGGCTCGGGGTTGGAGATCGTCGGAGACAGAATCACACTATCAAGCTATCACTTTTGGGAAAATTAATTCAAATATTTGAAATATCGAGTGAGTGACATGTATAGGAAGTTTGTTTCATGTCATGTATTATTATTATGATTTTGCCAAACGTATTGTCTTACATCAAGCTATTGTATATGGCCATGAGATGTGGCCTTTGTTCTGTAACACCCTATCCCGTAGCCGTCGCCGGAATAGGACGAGGCGTTACCAGAAATTAGGAATCGGATCAGAACAGTAAAATTTTGAGCCTTTTCTTAAATAAAATATCATTTATATATATAACTAATAGATACAAACAAAGATCGAATTTAAAACTTATAAAAGTAAACTTCTATAAGATGCCATATTCGCATGGCTTATATACAATAGTGAAAATATCATTCTACTTATAGTCTAACCTATACATGCCATAAGCTAAGTCCAAAACACATGATAACCACAATAGTAGATAGTGTGACGAAGTCTTGACGATCCCGTGCTAATAGTAAGAGTCAACGATCTACAAAAATAAACAGAGAAACATAACATTCAAAGTAAGCTTTCATAAGCTTAGTAAGTCTTAAGCAATTTAAGCAGTTGAACTTAAAAACAAACCAAATGTTCAAATCACATAACACTTTTCGAGTACAATACTATTTGGCCGATTATGCACAAACACATATCATTTTACTCGTTTATACTCAAACTCATATAAACATAGTATTTACAAGCTTCCGGATTAACTTTAATTCTTTGATTTCACTAGTGTATCATTTCTTACCCACACTTACTTTCAACATTCATAGTTAAATGGCTTATCGAAAACTATCTTGTAACTTTGCATAATAACCGAATGCACACATATACAAATATACATATGAATTTACCACATCTTTTCATATGCTTCTCATTACACATTCTTTATTCTCGTCAGATCAATCTCACATAAATAATATATATATCACATACCTGAATCACTTAATGTGTAATACTGAGTTCAATTTATCATCTTAGCATAGGATCTCGTAGTCATATGCTTTATCGAATTCACTAGCATTTGGCTTGCAGGTATAAAACCCGAACATAACACCAAACAAAGCCTACGGGACTTTAAACCGGATACAATCTCAGCACAATTTATTTTATATACTTTTTTACTAACTTTGGCCTCATCAAATATGTAATAATACCCACATTTGATAATTGGTCATTTGGCCACATTATATACACATAAACATATGTACATTTCACACTTGCCCATTCGGCTACACCACATACACAAGCACATATATAAGATAATGCTTTTATCATTACTTGCTAATACATCATATACTTTGCTTTCATTTAAATAACCACTCAGCCATATTACATTTCTAAGTAACCATTCGGCCTCACAATACAAATAAGATAGCACACATTTTCATAAAGGCCCTTCAGATAACTTGCACACATTTAATATTAGCCATTTCGGCCTCACCACATATACATATCTTGTACATCAATTTCATCATATCAAAACCACTTATATATCATTTCCTAACATCACAATTCAAAATTCACATATGGTTCTAATCAATATCTTATAAGCAACTCAAACAGTTTTATCAATGTTTACAACATATTCTCAAGTTTACGACAAGCTGTCTTCCTGCACAATAGTCACTAAATTATTTATATATGGAGCTACGAAACTCCGAATTAAGTTCCATAAATTTTCCCTGAAATTAGACTCATTTATCTTTCTTCCATAAAATTTTCAAAATTTTTGGTCAAGCTATTTAGTACAGTTTATTAGTTAAAGTATTCCATGTTTCAGGGTATGACTACTCTGAACCCTGTACACTACGAACCAAATTTATCCCTGTACGGAATTCCAATGACCACACCATTTTTTTCCCGTAAAAATAGACTCAATAAGGAATCCATGAATGTAATGTATGACTATTAATAATTTTTGTACAATTTATGGTGAATTTATAAAATCAGATAGGGGATCTCGAATTCATTCAGACCCTATTTTACAAGAATTCAAATATCACACAATATAGAATTCTTTTTCTTCCCCTGTTTCTTTCATGTGAAAATAGACTCATTAAGATTTAATCCCATATTTTTTCTACCTCTAACTCATTTTCCACTATTTTTAGTGTATTTTCAAAGTTACACTACTGCAGTAACTCAAATCTGTCAAGGCTAAGTTACTCATTCATGATCATTGTTCACAAAATTAATACAACATCATTTCATCCATCATGGTAAGAACACATATTATGCATCATAGATCATCACATATCAAGGCATTCTCATAGGCTTAGTATACATACTTGCACAACTCGTAACATAACTCAAGTGCATACTCACCAATGACTTACCTCATTGGGACCATCATCAACTCTTTCCTGGATTACCCGTTGAACACTTGGAATACTAATTGGATACTCGGAAAAGCCTTTGCACATAAGTGCCTCAATTGTAGCTAAAGCTACCTCATATCTCATGACATTTCAATGCTCACTCTCGAGCTAGTCATCTAGACTCATAATTCCTAGTGACATGTCACTCGTATCCTATTCTATTCCAAATGTTCAAACGAGATTTTTCCTCGTCTATTAAGGCTTTGTCTTATCATATTTCTATTAATCACATACACATTAATATTTGTACAATTCATGTAATGATAACATTTAAATACATATATAACATGGTATTGTTTACATACGAACTTACCTCAATACCACAAAGGTAAAAAAAAGAAGAAGATGTAATTATCCCTTAATCGATTTCTTTCCGTTCTAGGTCCAAATCCCGATTTTCATCATCTAAAACATAACATTCAACTTATTAAAACAATGTACTGATCAAATTAGTCCATTGACACACTTGGGCTATTTTTATAAATTTGCCCCTATATTTTACCAAAATTACCAAATTACCCCTAGGCTCGTAAAATAATTTTTATCACATTTCTTTACTCCTTGAGTCTAGATGAACCATTTTCATAACTATAGCAACTCATAATTTCAACTATTTCACACATTTACAACTTATTTTACAACTTAGCAATCTAGCCCTTTTTAAGGTGTTTTCATGCAATTTCTTTCACAAAAGTTGTTTATTAGACAACTAGAACTCATAATCTTCCATAAAAACACAACAATAAAAACACAACAAACAATACATTTACTCTCATGGCAAAACCCTAGACTCTTCATCATTTTGCACAATAGTCCCCTCTTATGAAAGCTCATGCTTTAGGGGTTACAAAAATGTAAAAATCTTCAAGAAAGACATTAAAATCACTTACTTGCTAAGCCTCAAAGTTGCTGAAAATATGAAGCTTTCAAAACCCATTTCTTGGCTGGAAAAATCGGTGGAGAGAAGATGAAAAAGGGATAATATCATCCTATTTTTATTTTATTACCTATTTGGTCAAAAGTCACCTAATATCCCATAAATTTTGGCTTTTTAAAATTTTTGTCTCCCTTGGCCGACCACACACTTAAAAGGGTCCAATTGCCCTTTAAAGGCCTCCAATTCTAGTTCTCTAGTCTATTAACACCTTTAGGCACTAAAATACAACTTTTACCTTTTACGCGATTTAGTCTTTTTGAAATTGGACTAGAAATCGCTAAAATTAACTTACCAAAATTTACATGCACTTATAAAATTATATTATAACACATAAAATAATACTAAAATAATTTTCTCTGGCCTC
The DNA here is from genome assembly GCF_025698485.1 of Gossypium arboreum. Classification (NCBI taxonomy): domain Eukaryota; kingdom Viridiplantae; phylum Streptophyta; class Magnoliopsida; order Malvales; family Malvaceae; genus Gossypium; species Gossypium arboreum. The sequence goes on from NC_069081.1 coordinate 15,264,350, forward strand.
GAAATAGTGGTCCCGAAACCACTGTTCTGACTAGGCCCAAAATTGGGCTGTTACATATTCATTATGGTTTATAAGTTTAATTTTTTCATGTCATGTTCTATGTTTTTGATGTGATGATGTAGTTAGGCTTGTTTGTTATATATGATGGTAGGTAAATAATATGTTGGTATTAAAATATAAGGTTCATTTTGAGTCCACATGGTTTGTCACATGGGTGTGTGACCAAGCCGTGTGAGACACACAGCTTGCACATGGGCGTGTTGTTAGGCCGTATGTCCCCTACACCTAAATAGTTACCACCAAGTTAGTCCACGAGCGTGTGCCTAAGTTGCCACGGCCGTGTCTTAAAGTCAGTTTAGTACACAGGCAGGCTACACTAGCATGGGTCATGGCCGTGTTTAAAATTCAGTGTTGCATTTAATCATGTTTTAGTGTAAATGTACTGAAATGACTGGTAATACTCTGTGATCCTGTTCCGGCAATGGGATGGGGTTAAGGGTGTTACAGTCGACCCTTTAGAAAAGTGGGCTCCGACTATAAATTAAAAAGAAGTGATTGATTATTCGATTTAATTCTTAAAAGATTGGTTTCCAAACAGTTAGGAAAATACTCCACCCAAGCTTCATTCCCCAATGCCTGATCCAGTCTCTCAAAAAGATTGGCTCGATGCCACATAAAAAGAGGTCCCCTAAACCCTAGGTCATGAAGTTGTTATCCACAAACTCGTCGAAAAAAGGACATTCTGGCCTCTCACATGACCATTTTTTTATCATCCGATGAGAGTATGACATTAAAATCCTTGATGGCTATCCATGGAAAACACCTTGACAGAATAGACAAGCTTAAATCCCTCTAGAGTAAACTTATTTTCTGTCTGTCAGGACTACAATACACAAAGGCGATAAAGATCAGTTGTGATTGGAGAATAGAACAAATGCAGATTAGAATAAATTAGGGATGATTTCCAACCACATCTACATCAATTAATTCATTCCAACCTAACTAGATACCTCCAGAAAAGCCAATGGCTTCCACTCGATGAGATTTTTTTAGACCCAAATTTGCAATAATAACATTAACTTTAGCCCCACTAACTCCTAGCTCAAGAAGGCTGACTATATCCAGTTTGTATTATGTATTATACTCATGAAAAATTCTTGGGAATTTTACATCCGAGCACCCCTGCACATTCCAAGTTAAAATTGATACATTCATAATAAATTGAAAAAGGGAAGGAATTAACTTACAATCAACTAGTGACAACATTATCCAGTCGCTTCCTTTCTTTTGTTGGAAAGTTCTTAATAGCTTGCCATTCTATTCTGAAGAAATAAGGTTCACTACCATTTTCATGGATTCAACAAAGGAAACCCGAGAACTTCTAGATGCCTTGAACCTATTAACCAGACCTTTTAGAGTTTTACTAATTTTCCACCATGCTTTTAAGCTGTAAGCTTTGATTCCACTCCATTTACCATTAACTGTCTCCAACCGCCTCTCCTGATAAATTCAAGTGGGTATTCTCCTTAAATACTAACGTCGTGTGATTTTTAGCATCCAAAATCCCCTCATTCATAGCCACATCAACTTCCACCACCTCCTCAAAAGTCGGATTAAAATGTAAAAAATGATCCTTTTGGAAGTCGATAGGGATTGAATGAAATATATCCACGCCATCTGTGACAATTATAATATTAGAAATAGATGATGATGATGATGAAGAAATTGGAACATATTTACTTAAAGTAGTAGTTGTATTAGAAACTAGAGCAAGCTTACCCAAAGCATTGGACTTTCTTAAAAATTTAATAGTTGGCTCTAGCCCATTATTATGTTCAACAGATAACTGGCCCTTAAGAGAACTTTTAAATTTGGGCTTCTGAACCTGACTGAGATTTTGAGCCCCCCCACCAACTGGCCTAAATTTTCTTTCCTCAAACCTTCAACTACTAAAGTTTGTTTCGTTGGATGCTCCCCCAAATTTGTTAGTACAAATCTCCGGTGAGAAAAATCTCGAACACACGAACATAACTCGAACAGAAGAAGAAATAAGACAAGGCTCCAAGGCGTGTATCAAGTCACTATCTTTAAGGTTATATTCGCCCCCACCTATCTTCAGTGTGCAAACGAATTCCAAGCAAATTAACCTCTAGGATACAATGAAGCCAATGACAATTTACGTTTTACACTGACGAGAATAGCCCATTACACACTGAGCAATGTATGACAAGAAACTCAATTTCTATAAAGGATTTCTGCAGTAATACTTTATAGAATAATCTAATAATATTAGAAAATGAAGGAAGGAAAGAAAGAATATTAGAATTTGTTGGTATGATTTTCAAATAAAATCTCATTCCTATTTGTAGGAATTTTCATGTCTCTTCATAGAGACATCTTTCATCAATAGGTGTCTTTCGAATAATAATATTTTTAAAATAAACACATAATTATTCATTTAATTATAACTATTCAAATAATATTATTTAAATAGTTATAATTCTTTTAAAAAATAAAATAATATAATCTTTTGATTAATTATACTAATTCATTTATAGTTATTGGAACACTATAAATATTTGAGAATGTTCCAACAAAATTTCCATTAGTAATTTTTTTCCCATACCTCTTCAGATATGGCGTGATTTCTTTCTCTAGATTTTCCTCCAACATTTCAGAATATAGATTTATTAAAGATGAACCTCGATCTCGATGATTTCTCCTCAAATCCAGACTTTCCTAATTTGTTAATCTCTCGAGAAGCACGTTTGGTTCTTCTCTCCACCAGCATCTAAAGGTCGAACTCCCTTTTCTCGGCCGCCATATTTTCCTGAACGGTTTTAGCTGACGAAACCACCTCCTCCAGCAAAGCTGATATTTTTAGACTATGCGAACAAGAATCCTTGTTATACCCGTAATGCCCATATGAGAAACACGCCACCAGTAGGCTCTCGTACTCAATTCTTTGAAGATTTTCGTTGATTATAACTTTTGAGATCAAGGGTTTATCTAGATTTGCATAAACTACCATGTGTGCATACCATCCCCTCACCTTACTATCTGTGTTAAAGTCCAACTTAGTCACTTTGCCAATCATCCCCCAAATCTCCCATAAAACCTCCTTCTTGTAAAGGTAATTAGGAAAACCTGAGAACTTATCCCAAGTGAGAACCTTATGGAGGTATGGTATCGCTGGATTAAAGTCGATTGACTAGGGCTGGATTGTTAAATATTGCCCAAAAATGAGCCAAGGTCCCTGTGTTAATATTTTCTCATAGTCATCAAGACTTTGGAATTTAGCTAAAAAATAGCCATTTTCAATGTCCATCAATTAAAAAGGCTTGGATGGTCTCCAAATTCCATAGAGTTCGTTTTGCAAAGCCACAAACCCAATATTTCTTCCAAGCAACTTGAAAACTACTGAAATGGACATCTCATTGACAAGAAGTTGATGTATTCTTTTCGAGAATTCAATTGAGGGAATACCATCAAGCACTGACTTCTTAACATCTCCTTCAAGGAGAGAAAATTCCCCATCAACATGTTCAACTCCCCTCGCACTGTTCTATTCAAGAGAACCTTTCCTCGATACCATATCTTTCCAAGACAAGGTTGGTGTTGGCGTTCAATCCACAACCATCACATCCTCTGAATTGGCTGCCGATTCCTTAAAACAGACCTTCTTGGTACTTGGATTATCAGGAGGGCTATATCTTTCACCTTTGCTATCGCAGAGAAAATTCAAATTTACCATTGCTTAACTATTAACTCATCGACATTGTTAATCTATCCTTAATTAACATGAAATTATCATTGATAGTCAATGAAATTTTATTTTAATAAGAGATATTTCAACTAAAATGGGTTGTTGTGATTGAAATATATATGTGCATATATTAATTTATGTAATTTAAGTTGATTAGTAACTACTATTTAATTTAAATTAAAATAAAATTATGTTGTATAAAAATTTTTAAAGTGTGTTGGAGGTTGAGCATTATATATTTAGATGGAAAAGTTTCCGAACAATGGAAAATACTTAACGTAAAGTTATCCAAATATTAAAAATATAAGATTTGTTTTACATGAAACAATGCACCTACATTTAGTTCTACCTTACACCATTAATAGAAATGCATGCTCTCATATTTACTATAACACATAATTTTGTTTACGCAATTAAAATTAATATTTTTTTTGTTTTAAATGATTAATAGTTTATACATTAAGTTTTAGTATTTTATTCAAAGGAAAGGTTTCACTTATATTATTTAAATTTGATTAATTTTACACCATTTTATAATCATTAAATCAAAATGAATATATAGGTTAGATTAAATTAAAATCTTTAATTTACATTAAAACCTTTTATTAAACATTTACCATTAATTTCCCCATTTCCTCTCCACGGTAAACCAAAACTTACGGATATCACTATGTTGATATACTCCTAAATGGCATTATTTTATCTTATTAAAATATATATAATACAACTTTTCCTTGCAAATATATAGCTAAATTAGCAATATATGTCAAAAAAAAAAATTAGCCAAATAGGTCGATTTTTGAAAATTTAGGGAAATAGACCATTTTGGAGAGAAAGTAGACAAGTGCGCCTAGCTGGACGCGCTTTCTCTTTAAATTGTATTTTCTGAATTTTTTAATATAAATAGTTTCTTTAGTTAGATGGTTAAATGCTAGTGGAGCATTGGAACCCACGGTTATGGACTCGAATCCATTAGTATGGAACATTTTCTTTTCCAAGTGAAATCCCCTAGTATATGAAAGAGTGAAAAAGTGCTTTCGTTGTTATGGAATAAGAAGCCTTCGCATCTTAATACATGTGTGAAAGATCATTTCTATCGATACTGACAAGATTATTTTATCGGGCAATAGAGATGCTCTAGGCATTCTATTAGTTATGTATCAATGTTCCAACAAAACTACTTGTATGCATCAAATTGCCTGAGTTCGGCCGGGTAAATACATTAAAAAGGGGCAAATTTTAGTGGACGGTGCCACAACGGTTGGTGGCGAACTCACTTTGGGCAAAAACGTACTTAGGTTCACTACAACAAATTAGGCTATTTGCGAAATTTTTAGTGACGTTTGGATAAAAAATGCTGCAGATATATACCATTAGTGGCGCTAATAAAAAAACGCTGCAATAAGTAAAGCAATAATGACGTTTATGGAGAAAACGCCGCAATAGGTAAAGCAATCGCGGCGTTTATGGGAAAAACGCCGCAAAAGGTAAGCAATAGCAGCGTTTATTTAAAAGACGCCACAAACTTTTTTTACTTGAAATGGTGCCATTTTTCACTAAAATATCATCTCCCACTGCATGCACGAATTATTTTCTCTCATTCTTTTCTTTGCTTGAAACCCCAAAAGCCGTCCCTTTTCTTCCCAGACTTCTCTTTGCTTGAAACCCAAAAATCCCGTCCTTTTTCGTTCTCAGTCTTATTGTCTCAGGTAAGACAATTCTGCTTCATTTCTTTCTTTTTTTTAATTTTCTTATTGGGTGCTTAGAAAATTACTAATGATAAATTACCTATCAGGAAAAAGGGGGAAGAAACACTATTTTAACCTAAAAGGTATGTTTAGATTTTGACTTGTTTCTTGGTCTCTTTTTGTTTACTGAAGGAGAACTAGAAAAGGAAGTAGAGATTTTTTTGGTGTTTCCTTTATCTTGGGTTGAAGAGTGTTATGAGCCAGAATGCAAGCAGGAAGAAGTCAACTCTTTTAAATGAAACGGGGAGTTTTAGTTTAAATGAAACGGGAAGTTTTAGGGATTACTTAAACAATGCATTTTTCTTATAACAGAAATACCGCCACGTTAATTTTTCTTGTTAGTTTCTTTATAAAATGTATGAGGTGCATGGAAGCAATTATCAAAATATTGAAGAGAAAACTTTCAGCTCTTTCTATTTCTCTCTCTCATTTTTTCTCTATTCTTCCTTTTCTCTTCTTCAATTTTCTTATCTTAAATTTCGGAGTATAGCAAGAGTATTAGAGCTATTACAATCCCACAATGGCAGGCGATGGTGTGTCCACTCGATTGCAGAAGGAGGTCAAAAACATGCAACAAGAAATCTAAAAAATCCAAGAGGAAATAACTCGGTTGGAGACGAAAATGGCGACGCAGCTACAGAAATTCAAGGGTGAGTTTTGGGAAGATTTGCAAGCCTTGTTAGGGCAGTATTTTGGGCCACCTCCAAAGGGATCTTCTGCAACTGGTGTAATGGATCAAGGGAAAGGGGTTTTAGGGGCTCCTCCTGGGTTTTTACCTAAGGACACTGAGCATCTGTAATAGCTGTAATTTGACCCTAGTCGGGAAGTGGTTTCGGAACCACAAAACCGAGTTATAAAAATAATTAAATGTCATATTCTATGTTTTTGATGTGAGTAAATGCATGTGCAAAAGTTTCATGCTTTGATTTGGTCATTTGTATGTGAATTTATTTAATAGGACTTATGTGAGACACTTTTGAAATGTGATAGGCTAATTTTATAATGGTCTATTAATGCATGTATTGAAAGGAATGGTTTTGCATGTCAAATTAACCATTTTAGATAGTGGTCGGCCATGTTATTAGTTAACATATAATATATGAATTTTATATTAGCATTATTTTAATTAAATGGCTTTATATTATAGAATAATAAGAAATAAAAATGGGAAAAAGGGTGAAGAAAATAAGGTGTTCATCCTTGTTCCTTCTTAGCCGATTTTAAAGAAGAAAAGGGGGCAAACCATTCGGTGATTTTAAGCCTTAAATAAGGTAAGTAATTCATGTTATCTCTTGGATTTTTAGCATATTTTAAGTTAGGTATTAAGTTCCATACTTAGCCCATGACAAAATTTTTAGTTGTGTGGTGTTTTGAGCATTCGGCCATGGGAGAAATTGAAGTGAATGGATTGTTGTTCTTATGGTTTAATGGAATTTGAGCTAGTTAATACTTGATTGTTAGCATTTATATGTGAAAGGGATGAATTTGGACTTGTTGAGTTACATGAATAAACCTTTTGTTTTTTTTTCTTAGTGTTAAATGAGAACAAATACCGTTGGGTGATTGTATGAAATAATTAGAGATATTCATATCAAGAGGTTTGGCTTTGTAAATGAATTTAAGGGTATAAATCTTGAATAATGTTATGTATAGGTTTCGGCTTTGATAGTAATTATATAAGTATAATTAGTCATTTTGATGATATGGTATGAAGTGATAAGTAAAAATATAAGGGTAGCTTAAGTTAAATAACTTTCGGCTATGAATTTTCATGTTTAATATTTTTATGTTGATGTTCAAATTGAAAATGGATGTTAGTTGTGTTATAACACTTGCTTAATAATGAAAAGATCATGAGCTTAAGGCTTGAGTGGCATTCGGCTTTGGAGTAAAAAAAAAAATTAAAAATTAATTAGGAAATGAATTCCAAGTTAGTGAATTATGTGTTAAGAGAGGGATTTAGGTTTTATATATATATATATGTGTGTGTGTGTGTGTGTGTGTGTGTGTGTGATTATATTGAATTTAAGAGGCTATGTTAGCTAATTGAAGATTTCGGCCCTAATATTATAGTGAATATTATTTTGAACAAAGGTTTTAAATTATATAATAAAATTGGTGAGAATGTTTTGAGAGAGGTATATACAATTAAGTTGAGTTGAGAAATGATTTCTCAAATGTCTAAATGATATTCGGCTTAGGCTTGTAAACATGTCTAGTCAGTGGAGAATGTTTTTAAAATGGGGAAGGTTATAAGCCGAGTTCAATGTTAAAAGAAATATTTGAACCAATACATATTGCCGAATGTATTCGATTGTGACTTACCAAGTATACAAATTTGATAATGCTATAATAGTAGACTTAATTAGACTTTAGCATTTTGAGTGATGCATTTGACTTGTGTGTCGACCTTGGATGATATCTATTATTATATGAAATTAAGTGATATTTATGAAACTCGAAATTTCAAGGTGGTTAGCTAGTAATATGTTCGGTTGAAATGAGTGGAGCATATGCATGATGTTAAAATAGTAGTTAATAAGGTCAATTGTACTTTAATTGTACGATATACATGCATTAAATTGAATTGCTTAATTGATAAATAATTAAATAAATTTATTTGTTTAAATTAAGCTCAAGAGCTAAGAGGATCGAAATCGAGATAAGGAAAGGAGAAAGCAATCGAGTAGCCTATCCAGAATCGTTCAAATATACTCGAGGTAAGTCTTTGAGTAATGAAACTTAGCTTATGATTTGATAAAATCATGATATATAAGCATAATAAATAAATTGTGACCTATTGGTTCTACTTGAATTACGCAGTGGGATAAATAATTTGTGTATATGACTTGTAGCCGATGGTTATAGAAATCATGTTGGATAGCGAAACGAAATCGTGTTCTTTGTATGTGGCTATTGAGCCGAAAGTGGAATGGTTGATAAGCACGTTGTGCTTGTGTTCAAGTAATGCAAATAAAATGCTAATGTGTTATGATATATATATATATATATATATATATATATATATGTGCATGATAATGGAGAATTATATCCGGGCTAAGTCCCGAAGGCATTCGTGCTGGTGTTATATCCGGGCTAAGTCCCGAAGGCATTCGTGCTGGTGTTATATCCGGGCTAAGCCCCAAAGGCATTCGTGCTGGTATTATATTCAGGCTTAAAGTCCCGCATGCTTTGTGATGGTGATTGGATTTGGGTTTTAAACCTAGCAGACTTAATGCCGATGATTGGAGTAAGATTATGGTTTCGAATGTTCGTAGTAAACTACCATTGAATATGTCAAATACATTAAGTTGATCAGGTATGTATTATATACTTTTATATGTTAGATTGATCGGAATTGAATCATGATTGAGAAATGAGAAGTATATGTGAAAATCTCATATGTGTATGTGTGTATTCGGTTATGGTGAAAGGTTATATGAGATTGATTTGGTGATATACATGTTAAATAATATGAATGCAAGAATGGGTAATAAATCTGCTTGGGACAGCAGCAGTAACGTGATTTCAGAAAATCACTATAAATTGTGGGAGTTGAGTTAGAAGCTGAATAAATTATGTCATGAAATCTTAATGAGTCTAGTTTCTTATAAAAGAAACCGTGTGAGCAAAAGAATTGCCAATAATGAGATATTTGAAGTGGTGTGGAATAGAGTCAAAATGACTTTGAGGTCCCCTGTTCTGTTTTCAGAAAATCATTATAAATGGTACAAAAATGGTTATAAGATAAAATTTATATCCTTAGACTCCTTAATGAGTCTAGTTTCAAATTAAATAAACGATAACATATTTAGAATTCTGTATAATGAGAAAATTGATTCGTAGTGAAGAGTGGTCAGAATAGTCAAACAGTGAAACAGGGGAAACTTGAATAAAAATCTGGTATTGATTGGTCAAACAAAAAATTCTGAAAATTTTATGGATGGAAGAAATATGAGTCTAATTTCAGGAAAAATTAACGACACTTGATTTGGATTTTCTTATCTCCAGTTATAAATAATTTAGTGACTGTTGCTCAGGAAGACAGCTTGTAATGAATTTGTGATTTTGTTGCAAACATGGTTAAAACTTGTTAATGAGATGCTTTTCGAGTTCTTATGATCTTATTTGTGATTTCAATATTTGGTTTTAATTGATTTCAGATTCAAGTGAGGTGAATTTGCTAAATATGCGTTATGTTCATGGATACTTGGCCAAAATGGTAATTATCTAGGAATGATTTCTTGAAAATTTGAAATAATCGATCTATAAGTAAATTAATTTTTTGCATTGCTTAAAACTTACTAAGCATTGAAGCTTACTCCGTGTTCTCTTTTCCATTTCTTATAGGTTTATACTTTAGCTCGAGTTGGAAGGGCCAGAGATATCATCACACTATCGAGTCATTATGTGAGTTGAGAAGATTGTATATCATCATGGTTTAAGGCATGTATAGGATAGACTATAGGTAGAATGATATTTCGACTTTGTATACATTATAGCCATGCGAAGATGGCTTGCTCATTTTGTTTAGAGAAGCCTTATAATTGAACTAATATGGTGAAATGTTTTAGTTATAACTTGACAGTAGTCAATTTGTTATTAGATATTCGGTTATGTTTTGATAGTGAGTATCTTTGACCTCATAGAAGTTTTGTTCAGTCAAGTAATACCTTATAACCTTATTCCGGCAACGGATACGGGTTAGGAGTGTTACAGCATTCACTCGTGCTGATGGATCCACTTGTTCCGGATGCGAGTAGTGTTCACTTGCGACATCAAACCTTCGTGGCAGGAACTTTAGCGAAGATCAGTCGATTGGTGTGTGCCAGGTTTGATGGCACTGACTTTCGAGGATGGTGGACCAAGTTGGAGCAATATTTTGAGGTAGAAGGGACCTCAGACTCTAGCAAGATCTGTGTAGTGATGTTGAACTTAGAAGGCTGAGCTTTGGAGTGGCACCATTTTTATTCCCAACGTAATGGTGGTTTACAGATACTGTCGTGGCCAGTTTACATGAAGAGCCTCCAAGATCACTTCGGATTTGGGCAGTTTGGTAATCCAATGAGGGAGTTGGTAAACTTGAAGTAGCACGGTACTGTTGAGCAATACCAAGATGCGTTTGTGGGTTTATTGAATCAGCTCCATCTTCCTGAGTCCTATGCCCTTAGTATTTTTCTTAGTAACTTGAAGATGGAAATCGGCCACTATTTGGATTTGTTTGAACTATCTAATTTGATGGAAGCATTTCAATTGGCTAGGAAAATTGAAGTCTTACTTTCTTATTCAACCAAAGGATATGGAGTAACGACATCAGGGAACAGTTCACCTAGAGTGTTATCCAACCTTTCTGCCACTTTCAGATATTCATCTTCTCCCACAAAGGCTGTCTCGATTTCGCAATCTGTTAGTAATGCCTCAACTACCAAATCGAGTTTTAAAACTATATCACCAACATTGATAGCTGAGAGAAAAAAAAGGGCCTCTGTTTTTGGTGTGGGGCCAAATACCAGGCGGGGCACAAATGCACGAATCTCAGTTGTACCAATTATTGTTGGAACCTTTTTCTGATAGTGAGGCAAAGGATTTTCAGGAGTGTTCTGAGGAATTAAAAGAAAGTGTGACTGAAGAAGAGAATCCAAAGTCTCCTATGATCTTGTTGCATGCCCTTACTAATCTACAAGGGCATAATACCATGAGGGTGGCAGCTCGAGTTGGGTCATGTCGGGCTATCATTTTTGTGGATTCAGGGAGCACGCATAACTTTATCGACACAAGACTAGTTAATAGGTTGTTACTATCAGTGGTGAACCAAGAGCAACTGAAGGTGTCGGTAGTAAATGGAATTTGTTTGTTTACTAGAGGAATGTGCAAAGAGGTTTCGAGGGAGGTACAAAATTATAGGTTCGAGACAGACTTTATGGTCTTACCGTTGAAGGGCTGTGACATGGTGTTGGGAGTACAATGGTTACTGGAACTTAGAGCTATTATATGGAACATTAGTTCTTTGACTATGCAGTTCGAAATTAAAGGGGCGCCATGTGTTATTCAAGGTATTGTTCCTGGTTCATTAGCAATAGGCAACAATGAGCAGCATCCAAAGTGTTTTATGGCTATAGGGGAGTCGTTGGGGCCTTATACAGCAGTACTGAGTTCTCCCAACCAAGTGACACTTAGTACCAAGGAAGTCCATGATTCTAATTATCGACTTCAGGAGCTGTTGGAAGATTTCGATGACATCTTCTAGGTTCTAAGAGGGCTACCACCACATAGGTTACAAGATCATCGAATACCTTTGAAAAATGAAGGAGCAGTGGTCAAGATGCGGCCCTATCGATATCCATCTATACAAAAGAATGAAATGGAGAAACTTATCTAGGAAATGCTTCAAGCTGGGATAATTCGAGACAGTACTAGTTCGTTTGCCTCTCCTATAGTAATGGTAAAAAAAAATGGTAGTTGGAGACTATGCGTGGATTATAGACAATTGAACCTGTAACGCCCCCACGCCCGAGACCGTCGCCGGAGTCGAGTATGAGGTGTTACTAAGCTTAATTTAACATATTTAGAACTTTGGATTATTTATTTCTACATTCACAGCTTTTAAGCTACTTGCATCACAGTCACAAGAAAAATCATATCTCGAGTTACAAAACTCGAAATCAAGATCCGAAAATTTTCCCTAAATCTAGACTCATATACCTATCTACTAATTTTTTTCTAGAATTTTTGGTTGGTCCAATTAGTACATTTTATTAGTTAAAGTTACCCCTGTTTCAGGACTTGACTGGTCTGACCTCTGTTTACCACGAACCACTTTTCTCTCTGTACAAAATCCATATTACTATGAGGTTTATTTCTCCTGAAACTAGACTCAATAAGGATTCTGAGAATATAAAATACACTACCTAATTATATCTTTAAAATTTATGGTGAATTTCTAAAGTTGGAACAGGGGATTCAGAAACTGCTATGACCCTGTTTCATTAAAATTCAAATATCTTGTAACATATAATTCCTTTACCTGTTTCATTTGTTTCATGTGAAACTATACATAATAAGCTTAAATTTTATATGTATTCCATCACCAAGTTCAATTTCTATGATTTTAGTAAATTTTAAACTCGCGTCGTTGTTGCTGCAGTATTCATTTATGGCAAATTTCATCCCTTTTATGAGTTTTTATGCACTAAGTATCTTAATAATTTTCCTTAACATCAAATATAATCTAAACTAACTATTTTCATAATTTATCATTATCAAGCATTTCCTCAACCATTCCATCACCATACCATAAGATCATTTACACAAAAAGGTATATTGCTATACATGCCATACTTAAATTTACAAGCCATTACCAAAAGTCTTAGGATAGTGTGGTGAGTCTTGACCTATCCCGACTCTGAGCTGGCTTGTCCAAAACTACAATGAGTAAGAAGGAGGAGTAAGAATAAATGCTTAGTAAGTTCATATGCAAATAATAAGTAACATAACAAACAGTCATACCAATCAACATTAGCATGTATCACTAAAACACATATCACATTTTTAATCATTTTTCATCATCTTATTACCTTATCGTGGTTGTATCAATACTCAACCCGAGGGTTAAATACATACTTGTCCAAAATATCCATTTCACATCACTTACCAATACGTCTCTTTACATCTCGAATATTCCTCCATTTGAGTAGAACTTTACCCGTTGAACACATCGGAATATAATTCGGATACATGGATAACTTGCACATAAGTGCCATATATGCAATCAAGCAATCATGTAACCCGCCCATAAGCGAACTCGGACTCAACTCAACGAGCTCGGGCGTTCGCATCCATAAGTGAACTTGGACTCAACTCAACGAGTTCGGATGCCTAGTTACATCTCACGAACTCGGACTCAACTCAACGAGTTCGGACATTCGTATCCATAAGTGAACTCAGACTCAACTCAACGAGTTCGGATGCTCAACCATCCTAGTGACATGTCACTTGTATCCTAATCTATTCCTAAGGTTCAAACGGGCTTTTTCCTCGAACACTTATCCTTGCCGTCTTCCGTAGAATGCCGAAATCAATACTCGGTAACAATTATATTTAACAAGTAGTTCACATAATTTGCATATTATTTGAAATTAACCACAAAGCGTACATTTCATAATAAAATTCAGCATAACATATAATTAACATCAATAACTTAAAAATAACCATTATGCTACATTATTTACACATGAACTTACCTTGGTACCAAAATACAAGGATTTTGCAATTTAGTCCACAATCTTTTCTTTTCCTCGATTGAGGTCGATTCCACGTCTTTCTTGATTATGGAGCTTGGAAGTTTGAAACAAACCCTAGCTATGGAGAACCCTTGAAATTTCGGCCTAATGAAGAAGATGGACAAAAATTGGCTTTTAATTTTGTTTTTAATTCATTTTAATAACTAAATGACCAAAATACCCTTACTACTAAACTTTCCAAAAATTCCTTCCATGTCCTAATTTTGTCCATGAACTTAAAATTGGTCAAATTGCTATTTAAGACCTCCTCATTAATATTCCAAAACAATTTCATACTAAAACTTCTAGAATGCAAGTTTTGCAACTTATTCGATTTAGTCCCTACTTTCAATTTAAGCACTTTAGGCATAGAATTTCATCACGAAATTTTCACACAATCATGCAATCATATCATAAACCTCAAAATAATTATAAAATAATTATTTCTATCTCGGATTTATGGTCACGAAACCACTATTCGATTAGGCCCTAATTCGGGATATTACAACTCTCCCCTTTAAGGATTTTCGTCCTCGAAAATCTTACCAAGAAACAGATGTGGGTATTGATTTCTCATAGTTTCTTCGGATTCCCATGTAGCTTCTTCTACTCCATGCCTTTGCCACAACACCTTCACAAGTGCAACATTTTTATTCCTTAGTTGTTTGACCTCTCGAGCTAAAATCTTAATCGGTTCTTCTTCGTAGGTCATATCTGGTTGTAGTTCAATTTCTATCGGTGAAACTACATGTGAAGGATCCGAACGATACCGACGTAACATAGATACGTGGAACACATCATGAATCTTCTCTAATTCAGGTGGTAATGCTAGCCGATATGCTACCGGTCCAACTTTTTCAATTACTTCATACGGCTCAACAAAACGCGGACTTAATTTGCCCTTCCGTCCAAATCTAAGGACTTTCTTCCACGGAATCACCTTTAAAAATACTTTATCACCAACTTGAAATTCAATGTCCTTTCGCTTTAGGTCGCATAAGATTTCATCTATCCAAGCGACTTTCAAACAATCTCGAATTATCTTCACTTTTCTTCGTTTCTTTTATTAGATCAACTCCATAAATCTGATTTTCCTTGAGTTCAGTCCAATACAATGGCGTTCGACACTTACGACCATATAATGCTTCATAAGGTGCCATTTTCAAGCTCGTCGATAACTATTATTGTAAGCAAATTCCACCAACAAGAAGTATCTTTCCCAACTTCCTTGAAATTCCAATACACAACATCTAAGCATATCTTCAAGAATCAATTATTCTTTCCGATTGTCCATCGGTTTGTGGATGAAAAGCAATCTTGAAATTTAACCAGTAGCTAACGCGTCTTGCAACTTTTGCCAAAACCGCGAGGTAAACCTTGGATCTCTATCTCGAAATAATCGATAATGATATTCCGTGCAATCTAACAATTTCTCTAATATACGATTCAGCCAACTTGTTAAGAGAATAATCCGTGACGCATCGAGATAAAATGAGCCGACTTAGTTAATCATCAACTATTACCCAGATGGCATCTTTCTTTCCGAGTCAATGGCAATCTGAAACAAAATCCATAGTAATCCGATCCCATTTCCATTCGGGAACCATAATAGGTGGAGTAATCTCGAAGGTACTTGGTGTTCAACTTTCACCGTTGACAAATTAAGCATTTGGACACAAACTCGATATATCTCTTTTCATTCCATTCCACCAATACATTTTTTCAAGTCATTATACATTTTCGTACTACCCGGATGAATCGAGAAATAACCACTATGTGCTTCTGTAGGATCTTTTGAATCAATTCCTCATTCTTGATACACAAACCGATCTTTAAACATTAAGCACCCATCGAACCAATTCAAATCGATCCCGCATCGACTTCACTTTATTTTCTTTTGGCTAGCAAATCTTGATCATTTTTCCGAGTTTGAAATCTCTTGTAAAACATCGGTCTTGCTCTTAACTTTGCTAGAATCGAACCGTCATCCGACATTTTCAATCGAGCGTTCATAACTCTCAAAGCAAACAACAACTTTCTACTTAAAGCATCGGCAACCACATTCGCTTTTCCGGATGATAATCAATAACAAGCTCATAATCTTTCAATAACTCCAACCATCTTCATTGTCTCAAATTCAAGTCTTTTGTGACATCAAGTATTTAAGACTTTTGTGATCGGTATATACTCGGCACTTTTCACCATACAAATAATGTCGCCAAATCTTCAAAGCAAACACCACTGCACCAATTCCAAATCGTGAGTAGGATAATTCCTCTCATGAGGTTTTAACGCCTCAAGCATAAGCCACCACTTTTCCTTCTTGCATGAGTACACACCCAAACCATTTAGAGAAGCATCACTATACACCACAAATTCTTTACCTAATTCGGGTTGTACCAACACCGGTGCTTCATTAATAACTTTTCAATTCTTCAAAACTCGTTGACATTCTTCCGTCCATTCAAATTTAACATCCTTTCGAGTAGTCTAGTCATAGGAGCAGCAATTATAGAAAATCCATTTACAAACCACCAATAATACCCAGCTAGCCCTAAGAAACTTCTAACTTCAGTTACGTTTTTGGTAGTTTCAATCAACAATGGCTGAAATTTTACTAGGATCAACCCAGTATACCATCACCGAAACAATATGACCCAAAATCCAACTTCCCGGAGCCAAAATTCACTTTTACTAAACTTAGCATACAGTGCTTATCTCTCAAAGTTTGCAAAACTATCCTCAAATGCTCAGCATGCTCTGTCTCATCTTTTGAATAAATTAAAATATCATCTATAAACACCACAACAAATCTGTCCAAGTATGGCCGAAATATGCGATTCATTAAATCCATAAACACAGCAGGAGCATTTGTCAACCCGAATGGCATAACTAAAAATTCATAATGACCGTACCTTGCTCTAAAAGCAATTTTAGGCACATCTGACTCCTTTACCCGCAGTTGGTAATACCCAGATCTCAAGTCAATCTTTGAAAACCATGTCGCTCCTTTTAGCTGATCAAACAAATCATCAATTCTTGGCAACGGATACTTGTTTTGATTGTCACCTTGTTTAACCGTCGATAATCAACACACAACCTCATAGAACCATCCTTCTTTTCACAAATAACACGGAGCACCCCAAGGTGAAAAACTCGGTCTCACAAAACCTTTATCACCAACTCTTGCAATCTGCGACTTTAATTCCTTCAACTCTGCTGGTGCCATTCTAAACGAAGCAATCGAAATCGAGTGTTTTAGGTATCAAATCAATACCAAATTCTACTTCGACCGAGGCAAACCCGCAATTCTTCCGGAAATACGTCCGCAAATTCACACACAACCGGCACTGATTCAACTTTCTTTTCAACTTCTTTTGTATTAATTACATACGCCAAATAAGCTTCATAACCCTTTCTTAGATATCTTTGAGCCGACATTGAAGAAATCACACTAGGCAATGCCTCTGATTTATCTGATTCAACCCGCAAAGTTTCACCATTTTCACACTTTAATTCTATAACCTTTTCTTTGCAATTTATTTTAGCATCATGCAATGTCAACCAATCCATATCCAAAATAACATCAAACTCATCAAACGGCAACAACATCAAGTCGGCCGGAAAGTAATGATCCCGAATCATTAAAGGACATTTCTTACATACTTTATCAACAGTCACACATTTGCCTAACGGATTCGACACTCTAATCATAAATTCTGTGTTCTCAACAGGTATATTCATACTAGACACCAATTTCATGCACACATATGAATGAGTAGAACCGAGATCAATCAAAGCAATAACATTAACATTATAGAGAGAAAATGTACCGGTAATCACATCAGGTGAGAAAGCATCTTCACACGCTTTAATAGCATAAGTTCTAGCCGGAGCCCTTCCTTCAGGTCTAACCGGTGCATCCCTGGTTACATTCTTACTGCTTGTTTCACTTCCAGCTTTTCTCGGATACCTTCCCCTTGAGTCTGCACCACTAGCTTTTACATTCGAAATTTTTCTTTCTCACTCTCTCGGGCGTCTCTAATAAAATGATCCGGAGAACCACATCGAAAACATTCATTTGCTCGCACGGACCAAAATGATTTCTACCACACCGCCGGCTTTCGGGTTTAACAAATCTCGAGTTCCCTACACCGTGCAGTATATTCGAGATTTAGGACCCACATTTTGCTTCTTATAATTCCCATATGATTGTCCGGTTGAAGCTTGGGAACGAGGATTCATATTCCTTGACTTTCTAGGTTCTTTGTGAAAATGAACTACTCATCGGTCTTTTCTTCCAATTTCTAGTCTCACCTCTACCTTTTCTTTTCTTTAAGTAGTTCTTCACCTTGCAAGCTCGATCAACCAAGACTACCATTTCTTTTAGTTCAAGGATCCCGACAAATACTTTAATGTCTTCGTTGAGCCCGTCTTCAAATCGTCGGCACATCTTGGCTTCAGAGGAACATATTCCACGCATACTTACTCAATCGAACAAACTCTCTTTCATATTCGAGATCTGTCATATTACCTTGCTTCACTCAAGAAACTCTTTACATTTCGATCAATAAACCTTTCACTAATATATTTCTTCCAAACTCTTCTTGAAAGAATTCCTAGGTTACCCTCTCTTTCGGTACCACCAAATCAAAGTCTTCCACCAATTATAGGTGAATCTCTCAACAAAGATGTAGCACATTTCAAACATTCTTCGTGTACAAGATAATTCATCAAATACCCGGATAGAATTTTCAAGCGAACTCGCTTTCTCTGCATCATCATCAATATTTGCTCTAAATTCTTCACCCCTTGTTTACTTAATTCGTCAGCAGGCGTTACTGTGAAATTTTATCATATCCATACCTTGAGGCATCGGGGTACAGGTTGAGGAATTGGGGAGGTGGGGAGGTCGTACATTTGGGTTCGTCTGAACGAACTCAAGTGTACCATGCACTTATCATTTGGAGAAAAGCTTCCGATCCCTTTCTCCTCCCCGACCAACAGTAGGGGTGGGTTTCGATCGCGCTGCTCCTTCAATGAGCTGGCGATTACTCTCTACTTCATCTACCACACTGGATCGGGATCCATTTACTATATAAAAAATCATTTAAAAAGGTCAGAAGTCGTCACACTATCACAATTCATACATATGGCATGTATAGCAAAATCCGTACATACAACACGTAGTCCGAGAATCGACTAAACCTACTCTGATACCACTAAATGTAATGCCCCCACGCCCGAGACCGTCACCGGAGTCGAGTATGAGGTGTTACTAAGCTTAATTTAACATATTTAGAACTTTGGATTATTTATTTCTACATTCACAGCTTTTAAGCTACTTGCATCATAGTCAGAAGAAAAATCATATCTCGAGTTACAAAACTTGAAATCAAGATCTGTAAATTTTCCCTAAATCTAGACTCATATACCTATCTACTAATTTTTTTCTAGAATTTTTGGTTGGTCCAATTAGTACAGTTTATTAGTTAAAATTACCCCTGTTTCAGGACTTGACTGGTCTGACCTCTGTTTACCACGAACAACATTTCTCTCTGTACAAAATCCATATTACTATGAGGTTTATTTCTCCTGAAACTATACTCAATAAGGATTCTGAGAATATAAAATACACTACCTAATTATATCTTTACAATTTATGGTGAATTTCTAAATTTGGAATAGGGGATTCAGAAACTGCTATGACCCTGTTTCACTAAAATTCAAATATCTTGTAACATATAATTCCTTTACCTGTTTCATTTGTTTCATGTGAAACTAGACATAATAACCTTCAATTTTATATGTAGTCCATCACCAAGTTCAATTTCTATGATTTTTAGTAAATTTTTAAACTCGCATCAGTGTTGCTGCAGATTCTGCATTTATGGCAAATTTCATCCCTTTTATGAGTTTTATGCACTAAGTATCTTAATAATTTTCCTTAACATCAAATATAATCTAAACTAACTATTTTCATAATTTATCATTATCAAGCATTTCCTCAACCATTCCATCACCATACCATAAGATCATTTACACAAAAAGGTATATTGCTATACATGCCATACTTAAATTTACAAGCCATTACCAAAAGTCTTAGGATAGTGTGGTGAGCCTTCGACCTATCCCGACTCCTCAGTGGCTTGTCCAAAACTACAACGAGTAAGAAGGAGGAGTAAGCATAAATGCTTAGTAAGTTCATATGCAAATAATAAGTAACATAACAAACAGTCATACCAATCAACATTAGCATGTATCACTAAAACACATATCACATTTTAATCATTTTCATCATCTTATTACCTTATCGTGGTTGTATCAATACTCAACCTGAGGGTTAAATACATACCTGTCCAAAATATCCATTTCACATCACTTACCAATACGTCTCTTTACATCTCGAATATTCCTCCATTTGAGTAGAACTTTACCCGTTGAACACATCGGAATATAATTCGGATACATGGATAACTTGCACATAAGTGCCATATATGCAATCAAGCAATCATGTAACCCGCCCATAAGCGAACTCGGACTCAACTCAACGAGCTCGGGCGTGTGCATCCATAAGTGAACTCGGACTCAACTCAACGAGTTCGGATGCCTAGTTACATCTCACGAACTCGGACTCAACTCAACGAGTTCGGATATTCGCATCCATAAGTGAACTCGGACTCAACTCAACGAGTTCGGATGCTCAACCATCCTAGTGACATGTCACTTGTATCCTAATCTATTCCTAAGGTTCAAACGGGCTTTTTCCTCGAACACTTATCCTTGCCGTCTTCCGTAGAATGCCGAAATCAATCTCGGTAACAATTATATTTAACAAGTAGTTCACATAATTTACATATTATTTGAAATTAACCACAAAGTGTACATTTCATAATAAAATTCAGCATAACATATAATTAACATCAATAACTTAAAAATAACCATTATGCTACATTATTTACACATGAACTTACCTTGGTACCAAAATACAAGGATTTTGCAATTTAGTCCACAATCTTTTCTTTTCCTCGATTGAGGTCGATTCCACGTCTTTCTTGATTATGGAGCTTGGAAGCTTGAAGCAAACCCTAGCTATGGAGAACCCTTGAAATTTCGGCCTAATGAAGAAGATGGACAAAAATTGGCTTTTAATTTTGTTTTTAATTCATTTTAATAACTAAATGACCAAAATACCCTTACTACTAAACTTTCCAAAAATTCCTTCCATGTCCTAATTTTGTCCATGAACTTAAAATTGGTCAAATTGCTATTTAAGACCTCCTCATTAATATTCCAAAACAATTTCATACTAAAAACTTCTAGAATGAAAGTTTTGCAACTTATTCGATTTAGTCCCTACTTTCAATTTAAGCACTTTAGGCATAGAATTTCATCACGAAATTTTCACACAATCATGCAATCATATCATAAACCTCAAAATAATTATAAAATAATTATTTCTATCTCGGATTTATAGTCACGAAACCACTATTCCGATTAGGCCCTAATTCGGGATATTATAGAACCAGCATACAATTAAGGATAAATTCCCTATTCCTATCATTGAGGAGTTGCTTGATGAGCTAGGTGAAGCTAGAGTATTTTCCAAAATTGATTTTCGTTTCGGATATCATCAAATTCACATGTGGGAACCCGATGTGTACAAAACAGCATTTCGGACGCACGAGGGGCATTATGAGTTCCTCGTGATGCCCTTTGGCCTCACGAAAGCCCCCTCCAATTTTCAGAATCTCATGAACTCAATCTTCAAGCCAATGTTGAGGAAGTTTGTGCTAGTATTCTTTGATGACATACTCAGCTATTCAACCTCGTGGTCGGAGCATATGCAACATTTGAGGTCAGTCCTTCTCATTTTAAAAGAACAACAACTATATGCAAAACGGACTAAATGTTGTTTTGACTCTTCTCAAATTCAATATCTGGGACATGTGATGGAAGTGGGCACTGTTTCGATGGATCCTACTAAGATTGATTGTATTTCCTCGTGGCCAACTCCTCAATCAGTTAAGGAGTTGCACAGTTTCCTTGGTCTCTGTGGACATTACAGAAGGTTTATTAGGAACTATGGTGTCATTGCCAAACCTCTAACAGATCCATTGAAAAAGAATGGCAGGGGTTGGTCAGAACAGGCCACAGAGGTATTTCAAGCTCTGAAAATAGCTTTGACTACAACTCCCATCTTGGTGCTTCCTAATTTTCAGTTGGAGTTTACAGTCGACACGGATGCAAGTGGTTTTGGCATAGGAGCGGTATTGCAGCAGCAAGGGAGGCCGGTGGCTTTTCTTAGTAAGGCCCTTGGGGTGGGCCATCAAGCTTTTTCGATTTATGAGAAAGAGATACTGACGGTCTTATTGGCTGTACAAAAATGGCATACATATTTCGTAGGCTGACATTTCAAAATCTGAACGGATCATCAGAGTTTGCAATTTTTGTCAGATCAAGTGGCTGTTACTCCTTTACAGCAGCGTTAGGTAGCGAAAATGTTGGGCTACAACTTTTAGGTACCCTATAGGAGAGGGATTAACAACAAGGTAGCGGATGCCCTCTCCCGTCAACCACAGCTTGAGCATGGTCAATACTTTTAAATGTCGATTAGTTCAACCATTTCAAGCCTTTTGGAACAGATACAACAGTCTTATATGGGTGATGATAAATTGCAAAAACTCATTCAGAATATTGTATAGCTCCAAATTCATAATCCGAAATATTCATGGGACGGTCGGTTCTTGTTGCGCAAAGGAAAAATTGTAGTGGGGAAGGTTCCTCAGTTACGGCAGAAGTTGTTCCTCCATTTCTATACTAGTGCTATTGGAGGTCATTCTGGTGTTCAGGTCACAAGGAAGTGACTTTTGAGTTTATTATATTGGAAGGGCCTTACCATAGATATTAAGAAATGGATTCGAGAATGTGTAGTATGTCAGAAATGTAAAAGCGAGACAGTCGCTTCTCCTGGTCTCTTATAGCCATTACTGATTCCTGAACAAGCTTGGTCAGTGGTCAGTCTGGACTTCATCAAAAGGTTACCAACCTCAAGTAGAAAAAACTCCATTTTAGTGGTGGCAGACCATCTCACCAAATATGGTAACTTTTTAGCCCTATTTTACTCGTATACCGCTAAAGATGTAGCTCATGAATACTTGAATCATGTTTATAAGCTTCATGGCATGCCCGATTCCATCATTCCGGATAAGGACAAAATATTTATTAGCAGTTTTTGGCAAGAGTTGTTTCGACAGGCAGGTACTAGGCTTTTGTTATCCACAGCCTATCATCCTCAAACGGATGGCCAAACCGAGGTTCTAAACCGTTGCCTTGAAAACTACTTTAGGTGTATGTCTGGGGAAACGCCTGCTCATTGGTTTCAATAGTTACTGCTGGCTGAGTGGTGGTATAATTCATCGTTCCATTCGGTAATCCAGCTCACCCCTTACGAGGCTTTGTATGGCCAACCTCCGCCTACACATATGCCTTATTTGGTTTGAGCTTTATCCCTAGCAGGGGTGGATAGAAGTCTATAAGCTCGGGAAGCAGCCAGGAAGTTGCTACAGTTCTACCTGAAGAAAGCTCAAACTCGCATGAAGCATTTTAAGGACAAGTATCATTCAGAAAGAAGCTTTCAAATTGGTGACCTGGTCTATTTGAGACTACAACCCTATCGACAGCAGTCAATTAGGAAAATCATCAATCAGAAACTATCTCCAAAATACTATGGGCCTTTTTCTGTGATCCGAAAGGTGGGGGAAGTCGCCTACACTCTTCAGCTTCCACAGAAGTCTCGTATGCATCCAATATTCCATGTTTCCCAATTGAAGAAACATGTTGGATCGGCACCGACTCAAGTTCATTTACCACTGGTGCATGCTCAAGGAGCTCTACCAAAGGAACTAGTTAAAATTATAGACAGGCGAATAGTCAAGACAGGAAACCAGGCCACTACGGAGGTGTTAGTCGAATGGGCCGATTCTTTCCCTGAAGATGCAACATGGGAGTCTCTTGCAGTGCTTCAATCCAAATTTCCCCATTTTCATCCTTGATGTCAAGGATGTTATCTTGGGAGAGAGTATTGTTATGAGCCAGAATGCAAGCAAGAAGAAGTCAACTTTTTTAAATGAAATGGGGAGTTTTAGTTTAAATGAAATGGGGAGTTTTAGGGATTACTTAAACGATGCGTTTTACTTATAACAGAAATATCACCACGTCAATTTTTCTTGTTAGTTTCTTTATAAAATGTATGAGGTGCATGGAAGCAGTTATCAAAATATTGAAGAGAAAACTTTCAGCTCTCTCTCACTACAGCAAAATAGGCTTTTAATGGCATTTGGACAAAAAACGCCGTAAATTATGTACATCAGTGCCGTTTGAATAAAAATGCCGCTATAGGTCAGAGTTATAGTGGCGCTTGTCAAAACAACACCGCAAAAGATCACTATTAGCGGCACTTATGTAGAAAACGCCGCAAAAAATAAGCATTAGTGGCGTTTTTAATAAAACACCGCAATAGTTGACGCATTAGAGGCGATTGTCCAAAAATGCCGCAAAAGTGATGAGCAAAACGGCGCCATTTTCTAGTGAGCTGTTGAGGCATTAACGCTGTTTTTGGTAAAACGCCGCAAAAAGTTCAAGCATTATCTGCGTTTTTGTAAAAATGCCGCAATAGGTGACTATTAGCGGCAATTTCTAAAAACGCCGTAGAAGTGTTGAGCAAAACGGCGCCGTCCGTCAGTTAGCTATAGAGGAATTAGCGGCGTTTGTTTTTAAAACGCCGCAAAATGTGAATCATTAGTGGCATTTTTAAAACGCCGCAAATAAATTATGTTATTTTAAGGTTTAAGGTTATGAATTTTAGGTTAATTTAGAATTTTAGGGTTTATGATATAATGTTTATTATTTTGGGTTATGGATTTATGTTTTAGAGTTTGAGTTTGAGGTTTACTGTGTTTTAGGTATTAGGGTCGAATTAATATTAATGTTCATGGTTTTAGGGGTTGTGCTATTAGGGATTAGAGGTTATGATTAATGATAAAAAATTAATTTATTTTAGGATTTTGGTAAGCATTAAGATTCTATTTTAATTACTTTTGTCCCTTGTTATATATATATATTAGAACTTGTAATATATATTAAGATTCTATATATTTAGGGTGTAAGTTTAGGTTAGGGTTTAAAGAATGGATACTATTAGGTAGAAATTAACTGAGGAACATTTGGATTTTACTAAGATTCATGCCATTTTGTATATACCCATATTATTTAATATAAGAATATAAACATATATATGTGTTTTAATTTGTACTACACTAACATTGGCCACACGAATTCCCCAAAAAAATGTCTACGATTATGGTTTAGAGTTAATGGTTTTTAGAGTTTATAGTTTGGGCTTTATGGTCTAGGATTTATGGTTGGTTTAGGGGTTACCGTGAATGGTTTTGGGGTTTAAAGTTTAGGGTTAGAGGTTGTATACGTGTTTGTGGTCTAGGGTTTAGGGTTTAGGGTTTAGAGTCTCGTGTTTAGGGTTTCAATTTTAGAGTATAATTTTGGATTTTAATTTAAAAGATAAATATAATTAAGATAAATATATATAAATTATTATTTTAAAATAATATATATATCAAAATGGGTTAAATCCCAAATAGCTATGAAAAGTGGTTTAGTGTGCAATTGTGTACATGAACTATAATTTGATCTAGATCTTGTAAAATATTAACACATAATTGATATAAATAGCATCATGTTTTTATTTAATTAATTTATATGCATACATAATATTTATATTTATTCAATATTTAGCATCATGTTTTTATTTAATTAATTTATATGCATACATAATATGTATTTTAAAATGTGTATTAAATCAAAATTAAAGTTTCAACTATAGTTAGGGTTTAGAGTGTAAGTTTATGGTTTGAGGTTTAAAGTTTAAGGTATATTGTTGAAGACTGAACTAATATTTAGAATTTTATGATATTCTTGCCATTTTGTACTACACCTAATATAAATATATGAAATATATATTTGTACTACACTAACATTAAATCACAAGAACATTATTTGGATATAATTTAAAAGAAATTCTAAATATATAGTTTTAAATTTTGACTAATTTTTAAAAAATATTCAGGTATTAGCGGCGTTTATACATAAAACGCCGCAAATGAGAGGCAATAGCGGCGTTTTTTAGAAAACGCCACAAAATTTCATTATACATTAGAGTAAAAAAGGGTCGTTTCCTCTGAATATTAGTGGCTTTAGCGGCGTTTCTATAATAAAAGCCACAAATTGTATTAGAACGGCGTTGTTTTGTAGTGTAGATAAAAGAAACGTTAGTGGCACTTTGCCTAAAACGCCACAAAAGGTCTCATTAGCGGCGCGTTGATGAAAATGCCACAAATTTTCCTTATTTGAAACGGCGTCGTTTTTTCTCCCCTGAGGTTTATGCCCTTTACCCGAAATTAGTTTAGTTTTTTGCTAAGTCATTTTCCCCAATTTCGGTTCTTCCTTCTTTATATCCCTAAAACAAAAAACACCATTTTCTTTTTCCCCAAATCATCCCCTAGTTCCCCAAACCCGAAATCCCTAACATTTCCTCAAATCCCCCTTTTTTTTCCCTAAATCTGTTCCCCCATCCCCGAAATCCCTAACTATTTTCCCTTTCCTCTCGTCCCGCTTGCTGTTATTCCCCGAAACCATTGCGTCTGTGCGATATCAACTTTGGAAGCGGTTCATCTGATTCTGCTACACTAATCGTGTAATTTAGGTACAAATTTGTTTTCCTCTTTATTCTTTACTCCTTATGCTTACAATACTTTTTCTTGGATTTTTCAATGTTGTTGGATGGTATAGTCAAGCAAGAAAGTGGAATCAGGTACTAAAGCCAGTGTTTTCTGATAGAAATTTCATGTCTCCCCTCCCTGTCAGTGAGTAGTTAAGATTAGTTGTTTGGCCAAATTTTCCTACACCTGAGAGAAGTGGTATTGATTCTTGAAAATGAAATAATACTTATGTATAATTAGTCTGCAATTTTAAGCCTAACAATTGACTGTTAATATGGTAATTGACACTTTAGGGAAGAAACTATACTTTTGTAAATGAATGTGGGGGAAATTGGCAGAATTCAATTAATAAGGAGAAGTCAATATATTAATGTCAAATTCTGGTTAAAGAGAACCAAAACTGGGAAAAATTAACAACAACCCAATATCAGTAAATGGCAGAAAAACAAAAAGTTAACTTCAAAAACAATGACCCGTTAGCTTATGCCCAAGTAAAAACTATACCTATTTGAGAGATAAAGTTTACTATCAGAGAAAAACCCAAGGTGTTGTTTGGTGATAGAGGCTATTCATCATATGAAGAAGAACGAAAGGTGGGGCTTTAAATCATTATCTTCGACTTTCTTCATGGATATATAAAATTAAATAAAAAAATGAAATAAAATAAGTACGATGAAGAATTTGGGCTCATCTTGGCTCTTGTGTAACACCCCGTACCCAAGACTGTCGCCGGAGTCGGACACGAGGGGTTAACGGGCTTAATCCATTTACTTACACAGTCCACTTTTTAAAAATTTCCAGGCAGTTGGCTAACTGCATCACTGTCACCTTAAAAATCATATCTTGAGTTCCACAACTCGAAAATCAGTTTCGTGATTTTTCCCTGAAACTAGACTCATATATGCATCTACAAATTTTTTTCTAGAATTTTCGGTCGGGCCAATTAGTATAGTTTATTAGTTAAAGTCTCCCCTGTTACAGGGTTCGACTACACTGCCCTTCCTGCAATGCGACTTAGATAACTCCTTGTACAGGGCTTCAATGCTTATTCCGCTTGCTTCTAAAGAAACTAGACTCAAAAAGGATTCTGTACATATATGGCATGACTTCTAATTATCTCTGGTTAATTTATAATGAATTTCCAAAGTCAGAACAGGGAAACTAGAAACCGTTCTGGCCCTGTCTCACGAAAACTTAAATATCTCTTAACATACTGTTCATATGATCGTTTCGTTACTTTCCTATGAAAATAGATTCATCAAGGTTCGGTTACATAATTTATTCGCTATTTAATTCCATTTCTACTATTTTTAGAGATTTTTCACATCCACATCACTGCTGCTGCCAGCATCTATTTTTAAGGTAAACTTTACCTATTTCATGATCCTCCATGGATCAACTAGAGTTTGTCATACATATACCAAAGGTGATCATGAATAACCATTCCCATGACTAACCGTTACCAACATTTCCATACCTCACGACGGACGACATACAAAACGATTATAATGCTATGATCAAGTATACTTAAGCCATTTTCGCATGGCTATCCAAATTTACACAAAACCGAAAGGTACATGACCTACAACAAAAGGGTAGTCCTATACATTATCCAAAATATCCTCTCACTACTAGTCTATTCTATACATGCCATAAGATATTCCAAAACGTAGCAGTACCAAACAAAGTGGATAGTGATAGTGTGACTAGTCACGACGATCCCCGAGCCCTGTAGCTTCCAAATGAGATCTATAAAACAGAGGAAACAAAGTAAACGGAGTAAGCATTACAATGCTTAGTAAATTTTAAGCAGTGTCAACAGATAACAATCAAATTATAACATAATTGTTCGTATTTTTATTTCACTCTTCCTTCGGGCATACCATCCCCTTTTCCGAATATGCACATCTCATCATATGTAATAGGCAGATAAATTCTCACTTGATGGTGACCTCTTATGATCATAGGTACATTACATATTTTTACCTGACTTCCCATATTGACCAAATGCACAATAATCATAGAACAGTCTTATTGCTTTACTCACATGTGCATCACATAACGACCTTGTGATTTAGTCTAAATCAAACTTAAATATAATCTCAAAATACATACCTGACCAACTTAACGCATTGAGCGTATACATCGATTGTCACCGTGAAGTCGCATAATCTTACGCTTTACTTGAATCTACAAGCAAAACCTTTAGTTCGGGCTTACCGGACAAAATCTCCACACGTAGTCATCGGGTCATTAGAGCTCGGATATAGTACGAGCACGGCCTCTGGTCATTAATTGGTGATAATATTCTAGCATAAAGCTCAAGGGTTTTAACCGGATATAGTACTAACACAAATGCCCTTCGAGACTTATCACATTTATACACTTCCACATCCATCATGTTGGCCACTCTACCTATCACATATATACACTTTCACATTCATCACATTGGCCATTCGGCCTTATCACATATATACACCTTCACATTCATCACATCGACCATTAGGCCTTATCACATATATACACACTTTCACATTCATCACATCGGCCATTAGGCCTTATCACATATATACACATCGGCCATTAGGCCTTATCACATATATACACACTTTCACATTCATCACATCGGCCATTAGGCCTTATCACATATGTATACACTTTCACATTCATCACATCGGCCATTAGGCCTTATCACATATATATATCTCATACATATTTCATATTTTTTTTTCTTGTACATCAATTTCAGCAATAGCTTATAAGCAACTCAAATAGTTTCATCAAAGTTTACAACAAAATCACATATTCACTACAAGCAGTTTTCCGAGCAACAGTCACTAAATTGTTTATAACTGGAGCTACAAAACTCAAAATCAATTGCCGTTAATTTTCCCCGAATGTAGACTCATGTATCTTTCATCCATAAAATTTTCAGAATTTTAGGTGTGGCCAATCAATACCAGATTTTTCTTAAAGTTTTCCCCTGTTTCACTGTTCGACTAATCTGACCACTCCTCACTACGAATCAGATTTCTCATTGTACAGAATTCAAAATGTGTTATATTCAATTTCATTTGAAACTAGACTCATTAAGGAGTCTAAGCATATAAATTTTACCTTATAACCATTTTTGTGCAAATTATAACGATTTTCTAAAAACAGAACAGGGGATTTCGGAGTCATTCTGACACCGTCTCACACAATTTTGAAAATCTCATTATCGGCAACCCTTTACTTACACGATTTCTTTTATACTGAAACTAGACGCGTCAAGCTTTAATTACATAATTCATATTCATCCCGTTTAAAACTTAAACTTACAAAGGAATCAAACTCAATTACTTAAGAACTTACCTCGGAAGTTGTCGAACGATTCTGATCGACTATTCGATTAGGTAGCTTTCTCTTATCCGAATTAGACTCCTCAGCTCTTGAGCTTGAATAAACAAATTTAATCTATTACAAACCAATTATGCAAACTCATGGCCGAATACAACAAGAGGACTAACTAGATTCTACTAGCCACTCATTGCTCTATTATTAACCTTACTTAATTATAAACACATTCGCAACTACCTCAACCTCATTTAATACAATTAACACCGAATTTCTCATGTAAAAAGTACCATTGCCGAATATCATTTAGTTCACCTTAATCCATCTCATGATCGAATGCCTTTAAGCTTAATATCATGGTATCGTAACTCAACATTTATCAATATGTCATTAACAAAATATGCTCATATCAAATTTACTCCCAATTACATCTCAAAATTCAACAAGCTTATAACTCATTAATAATTAAATTCCATTTCAAAGTATCAAACATTATCAAATGTATACTCATCCTAAATGACCGAATGCACATTAACTAAGCACTTAACAATTTCCTTTAGCCGTTGAACTCATTCGGCAATGATAAGGATAAATTTAACAAACCTTAAATTTAACTTATAATTGTACATATCCCATTCAAAACACCCACACCAATTTATTATCCAATCAACCATATCCGAAAACCTATCATACAATTAAAACCCTTGTTCAAATTTTTATTCACTATAATACCATGGCCGAATCCCTCAATTAGCTAACATAGCCTCTTGTTTTCAATCTAAACACGTATATACAACCTAAATCCCTCTTTTAACACATAATTCATTATCTTGGAACTCATTTCTTAACTAATTTAACTTAGTCCAAAGCCGAATGCTATTTGAGCATTAAGCTCATGTTCTTTTCATTATTAAGCAAGTATTATAACTTAATTAACTTCATTAGCCGACTACTCAAGCTCATTTGAGCCACATATAGTAATTTAGTTTGTTTGTACTCAATTAGAAACATTTCTCCTCACAAATTATCAAAACATACACAATGTAACCCATTGAGCTCATGATCGAATGCTTCATGCATCCCAAACACAAAATCACATGCATGGGTCATTTTAGGAGCTTTAAAACCAATTTAAATTTCTCAAAATCCAAAGAAAAACATATGAAATCATACCTTAGTTCCCAATACAAGTTGGTCAATGCCTTAGGTGTTCTTCCTTCCATTTTCTTTTCCTTTCCTCATGGTTTCGCAAGATGAAAAAAAAGATGATGGGACTTTGTTTTATCACCACCACTACTATAAATTTATTATTATACATAATTCCCACCAATTAAAAATGGAGACAAGAGAACACATTGTTACATGCATGTGTTGGCCGGCCATTTACATTCAAAAATGGCCTAATTGACATGCAAAACCACTCTTTTCAATGCATGTACTATTAGACCATTGTAAGATTAACCTCTCACTTTCCAACAATGTTTCATATAAGTCCATTTTAAATAAATTCACATAAAAATGATCAAATTAATGCATGAAACTTTCACACATGCATTTACTCACATCATAAACACAGAATATAACTTTTAATTATTTATAAGACTCGGTTTCGTGGTCCCGAAACCACTTTCCGACTAGGGTCGATTTAGGGCTGTCACATCTTGCATACGAGTTTTTTTCTCAGACTTTAGTTTTTATTGATTAAGGTGGACTTGGATTGGTTTGGACCAAAGACAAAACCCATAGCTTTGGTATTAGATACCGAATTGGTTTGGACCTCAAATTTCATTTATTTATTTTTCTCTTAGAAAAAATTGGACCTTTGACCCTTTTTAATGGGTTCTCAGAAAACAAAATAAGCACTGTCTGGTGAGAATAAGAGAGTAAATACCATCTTTTACCCTTTTTAAGGCATTGTCATTTGAAAGCACATCTCCTTTGATTTGAACCTGTATGTAGGGAGTAATGACCAAATCCAGATAAGGACGGTTACATGAACTAAATTACTTTAAACCTTGTATTTGCATTTAAAGTGTTTTTACTTACTGTTTCTTTATCTTCATTTTGCAGACAGCAATTCCAATATTGGTAGGGACCAAATTTGATGATTTTGTTGGTCTTCCCCCAGATTTGCAATGGACTATAGTGACTCAGGTAGAAAACTTAAATTTGTTATTCTGCATGATTATTTGAGATATGCTTCTATCAATGTACTTTCTGATTTCATTGCTCTCAAACGTAAGGCTCAAAAATATTGACCAAACTATCAATCATGTTCTCAACTAATCCGTGTTAAACACTCAATCTTGTTCTCAACTAATCCGTGTTAAACACATCTCAACTTGGTGTTTTCCATTCATATTGGGCAATGTTATTGTCTGCATGATATTATATCAACCTTGTGGCTTAAAGTCTGG
Organism: Gossypium arboreum; assembly: GCF_025698485.1. NCBI lineage: Eukaryota > Viridiplantae > Streptophyta > Magnoliopsida > Malvales > Malvaceae > Gossypium > Gossypium arboreum. The sequence continues at coordinate 15,296,690 of NC_069081.1, forward strand.
TATACTTTGGCAGATTGGTTGGCCTATTTCATTGCCTACAAGTGAAAAGGAGCCATTTGTGAAAAGTGTACTACGAGAGAAGGTAACCTGAATCTACATTACTCGTACTTAGGTGTAAATGTTAGATACTTGTATGTGTCCTATGCGGATATATTGGAAATTTTTAACTGTATTTGGAGGATCCTTGAAGAGTCCGAACAACACACAGTTGAATTGTGATAAAGAAATTATATTAACTTTTTCATGGATGTAGTGTTCTCCTTATCCTTTCCTTGAAACTTTTGAGTTCTTTCTTCATCGTACAGTCTTTCTTGTAATTATATATGTAAGATTTGCTTGCCATCATGTTTGCTTGTGGTTATAATGTAAAACATGTTAAGCCAATGGATGATCATCATATTATTGGTAGAAAAATTAAGTGGAGAAACTGATGCTAAAAAGTTTACCTTTACGACCAGGAGTTGAGGAGTAAGTTGTCATTCTTCGTGTTTTATTCATTTCTGAAACATACTTGTCCTCAGCACCAGTCCTTCAAATCTGGTTTTACTGTTGTGTTTATGCAGTTTTATTGATGATGCATGTAACAAAGTAATACATGCGATCATCTTAACAGCCTACGGTAAAAGTGGATAAAAAATTGCTCGGTATGTCCTAATGATATCCAATACTATGCTATGCATCATTTCTTGGCTATAAGAGATGTAATTTCGCTATGATTTATGCTGCTAGCTTTTCTCTCCCTCTTTTCCATCTATATTTTTCTGTATAAGCATGTTCTGTACAACACCTTGTACAAGCAAATCTCAATGACATAGTTCATCTGTACTATGGAGTCCTTTTGAGACATCCTTCTCAATACCTCAAAAATATTGACGGCTTAAGCTAATGTATTTAACTTCAAACACTTACCAGATTGCTAGAGTTCAAGATGCTTTGTTGACTGCTTGCAAGCTTGCTAATGTTTTCCCATTTGGATTGAATGAATATATATTTGGATTGAAATTAAGTTATATATTTTATGAGAGCTAAAATCCAATTTTACCATTGTATTAGCTTATATCTTTATAAATTTGAGGAAGTGCTTGATGCCTTTTAATTCCTTTAATTAATTATAGGCCAGCAAGAAGGTAGCAGATGCTAAACTTGCAAAAGATTTTCAAGCAGTTTTGAAAGAGTTTCAAAAGGCTCAACGACTTGCAATGAAAGGAAACATCATACGCTTCATCATTCCCAAGGCGTTCTTCCTTCAAGGTATCTAACTATAGGAAGGTTTATCAGTAAATAGATGGGTTGTAGTGCATTCAATGTTTGGTGTTCATGGCATACATTTGTTTTCTTTAATTTTATTTTCAATTTACCTAATTAAATTAAATTATATTTTAAAGTATCATTTTAAATATTTTATTTTATTTGAATCACGAAAATTAATTTCAATATTTTATTTTATTTTAACATCACATAATTAAATTAAGTTGTACTTAAAGTTTTATTTTAAATATTTTAATTTATTTCACTTTAATTTAATCATGAAAATATTTTTCTTTAATTTTATTTTCAATTTACCTAATAAAATTAAATTATATTTAAAGTTTCATTTTAAATATTTTATTTTATTTGAATCACTAAAATTAATTTTAATATTTTATTTTATTTTAACATTACATAATTAAATTAAGTTGTATTTAAAGTTTTATTTTACATATTTTATTTTATTTCACTTTAATTTAATCACGAAAAATATTTTGTTTTCTTCAATTTTATTTTCAATTTACCTAATTAAATTAAGTTTTATTTTTAAGTTTACTAGCAACTCACATAATTTACATAATTTACATAATACATAACTTACATAATTTAAAGTTCAAATTTCATAACTTACATAATTTAAAAACTTACATAATACATAACTAACATAATTTAAAGATCAAATTTCATAACTTAACATAATTTAAAGATCAAATTTCATAACTTACATAATTTACATAACTTACATAATACATAAATATATATCATATCATAACTTACATAACTTAATTATACTTATAAATAAACAATTTACCCGTGTAATTTATTGTAAACTTTAGATTTCAAGAACTACGAAATGGATAGGAGTTGGATAAATTTGTCAAGGGTAAGCAACGCCTATCGAAATGGAGTACAAACTTTTCTAAATTTTGCATTTCAAAATGCAAGCCAAGAGAATATGATTCCTTGCCCGTGTAAGAGGTGTGGCAACATCAATTGGCATTATCGTGAAGTTATCTACGAACATCTAATTGTTGATGGTTTTATTCGGGGGTATAAAAAATAGATTTTCCATGGAGAGTGTACATCTAGTGGAACTTCTTCAACGATTAATCCGACTTATCCTAATTCTGCTTACCATCAGTATGTTAGACAAGATAACATGGAAGGTATGTTGCGGGATGTATTTAATATTCACAATTATGGTGAGCAATCGTTTCCAGCTGACTTTATTGCATTCGATAATTGTAATATTGATTTTTTTTGCGAAACGGGAACAAGTGCACCTGATAAGGAGCCAAATGAAAAAGCGGCGAAGTTCTACAATTTACTTAATGAAATGAATGAAGAACTTTACGAGGGGTCAAAATATTCGAAATTGTCCTTCTGCATTCGTCTATTTCACTTAAAATGTTTAGGAGGGTGGACCAAAAACTCTTTTACAATGCTGCTAGAGTTTCTGAGAGAGATGTTTCTGATTGCAAAAATCCCTCAGTCTTGTCAAGATATGAAGAGACTAATAAAAGATTTGGGCCTTGGGTACGATAAAATTCATAGTTGCCCAAATGACTGCATGTTGTACTGGGGTGATCAGAAAAACCAACAGTCTTGTCATGTTTGCGGTAAGTCTTGTTGGATGGATAGGAATACAGAGGATATAAATGCGAATGAAGGTGGGACACAGTTAAGAAAGAAGCCAGTCAAGGTTTTGAGATATTTTCCCCTGATACCAAAACTTCAAAGGCTTTTCATGTCGTCAAAGACAGCTGATTCTATGAGGTGGCATAACAATCAACGAATCAATGATGGATTATGAAGACATCCTGCGGATTCTTTAGCTTGGAAATCATTTGACAGTAAATTTTTAAGCTTTGCAAACGATCCTCGGAATGTGAAGCTTGGGATAGCAGCTGACGGCTTTAATCCTTTTAAAATCATGAGTACTTCATATAGTACTTGGCCTGTAGTGCTTGTTCCTTACAATTTGCCTCCATGGATTTGCATGAAGCAATCTTCATTCATTTTATCAATAATTATCCCTGGAGAGAAAGGTCCCAGAAATGATATTGACATCTATTTGCGCCACTTATTGAAGAGTTAAAACAGTTATGGTCGGGTGTTGAGACATATGATGTCTTGAGAAAGGAGAACTTTAATTTACGTGCAGCTTTGTTATGGGCAATTAATGATTTCTTGGCTTATGCTAATTTATCGGGTTGGAGTACTAAAGGACGTTATGCTTGTCCTTGTTGTGCTGCGCAAATTTGTTCGAAGTGGTTGTATAATGGGAAAAAGTTCTCTTACATGGGCCATCGTCGGTGGTTAGATGGAAATCATAAATTTAGATTTCAGAGGACTCTATTTGACGGTACTGAAGAGTACAGAGGAGCTTCTGAGCAGACCATTGGATCTAAAATCTTATTCATGTTAAAAGATATCAATTTTAGTTATGGAAAGATGAATCAACCACCTAACACGCAAACAAAGAGAAGATTGAGGGATGAACCTGGTGATGAATCTGATGAAGAGGATGATCCTAATGAGGCGGACTTGTGGAAAAAAAGGAGTATTTTTTTTAGTTGCCTTATTGGGAGCACAACATTTTACGCCACAATCTTGATGTCATGCATATTGAGAAGAATGTCTGCGAGAACATAATTGGGACAATTTTGAATATCGATGGAAAATCAAAAGACAATCTTCAAAGTCGACTTGATTTAGTTGACATGAGAATTTAGTGTGATCTTTATCCTCAAGTACTTCCGAATGGGAAATATCAGTTGCCGCCTTCTATTTGTTCAATGTCAAAGGAAGAGAAAGAAGTGTTCTGCATGGTGTTGAAGGATATAAAGGTCCCAAATGCGTATGCGTCAAATATATCTCGATGTGTGAGTCTTAAAGATCGAAGATTATATTCATTAAAATCACATGATTACCACATCTTGATGCAAGATTTACTCCCAGTTGCTTTACGATGCTGTATGTCAAAAAATGTAACGTCCTATATAATTGAACTATCCAATATAATGAAAGCTATTTGTGGCAAAGTTTTAGATGTTGAAGAACTTGAGAAAGTACAGGATCGAGCCACTTTGACTTTATGCAATTCAGAGAAGATCTTTCCACCTTCCTTCTTCACTATTATGGTGCACTTGGTAATCCATCTCTTCTCACGAAGCAATACTTGGTGGACCGATTTTTTATCGATGGATGTATCCTATAGAAAGGTGCTAATTTATTTGTCAAGTATGCATTCATTCACCTCTATACATTTAGTTATAGCTTTTGATAAATATTATATATCGTGTTTAGGTTCCTAAGCAAATTGAAGTCTTATTGTCGCAATAAGCATTATCCAGAAGGATCAATTGCTGAAGGCTACTTGGCAGAGGAGTGCATGACCTTCTGTTCTAGATATTTAGAAGATGTTGAAACACGATTAAATAGACCAAGTAGAAATGCTGGGCTTAATGATCATAACTTGGCCGAAACTTATTTATCCCAAAGTTATGGAGAACCAATTGGAAAAGTTGAAATTGCAAAATTAGATGATATATCGTGGATACAAGCACATCGATATGTACTTTTTCACCACGATTCAATTGAACTGTTACGCAAGTAAGTTCTAATATTTCCTCACATATTCGTCATTTTGATTTGTTTATCTTCTAACCAATTAAACTTGTTTTTAACATAGTGAGTACAAACAAATTTTGAGATCTTGTGCACGCTCTCAAAGATTACAACATCGAGAGATTAATAAGTTATTCATAGAATCTTTTCATGAATGGTTAAGCCAAAAGGTATGTAACTGAAGTTAATAAGTTACATATAATCGCGAAATTTAGTTAATCAAATAAGAATGTTTTTACATAATACATTTATAATTTCTCAATTTACTTTCGATTCAATAGGTTTGGAGTGGGAAGGACGTCAATGACGAAGTTAAATGGCTTTCCCAAGGTCCGAACAGAGTAATAAAAAGACATAGTGTCTTCCTCATCAATGGATACAGATTTCATACAAAATATCGCGAGAGAATGAGGAGAACTCAAAATTGTAGAATTGTTGTTAATTCTTCAATTACAAGTTATGCTAGTGCTAGGGACAGTAATCCGGTTGAGGGTAATGTGGAGTATTACGGACTTCTTACCGAAATTATTGAGTTGGACTACTATGGCAGATGGAAAGTTGTCTTATTTCGGTGTGATTGGGTTGATGTTAATACTACTCGCGGAATTAAAAAAGATCAATTTGGTTTTACAATGGTTAATTTCTCTCGCTTGATTCACACTGGACAACAATTGATGGACGAGCCATATGTATTTTCTTCTCAAGTGAAACAAGTTTTTTATTCGAAAGATCCAACTGATGAGGGTTGGCATGTTGTACTCCGGAACACCCCTAGAGACTTGTTTGACATGGGTAATGGAAGTAGAGATGACATCGTCGAAAGATCATAAACATTGCCTTTTCCAGAACAAAACTTAGATGAAAATATCCCTAGTACTAGTACACAACATCAATGGGTTCGACATGATGTAGATGAAGATATTTACGAATAATGATGTAGTAAGACTTTACGATTTTTTAATTATATGTAATACTATAATTTTAATCTTGGTCATGTTATATAATTTAACTATTTTACATGTACTATTATTGTTGTAATTTGTTACTAAAATTTCAACTATTTTATGTGTATTGCAGGAAAAATGCGTAGAAAAAGATTACGAGATTTAAGTATTGTCTAGAATACTCCAAATTCAGAAAAAACAAATAGTGAAAAACAAACAGTTGTTGGATCTTCGAATGTGCCAGAGACACTTGACGAGCCTGCAGAATTTCAAAGTAATGTTAAGTTTATTTTACATGTGTGTTGACTTTTATTATTGATTTATTTTTTCAATTTTAATATAATAATAATGTATCGTTTTTCAGCTGAAAGTGGTGGGACACACAGAGGTCGAGGACGTACGCTACTTAAAGATTTACACGAATTAAATCCTGTCGAGCGTGTCAAAGTAAGTAGAAACAGTCATGGTCAGCCTGTTGGATCTGAAGCTCAACTTTTAGCAGGCTATTTGGGCATTATAGCACGAAATGCTAACATGTTTCCCATCAACTACGAATCATGGCATCACATGCTTGATAGCAACAAAAATCAAGCTCTCGATAATATTAAGGTAACAAAACATGAATGTAATTTATAATACTTCAGTTTAACTTTCATTTATATTTACATTCTAAACTTTGTGTTTTTTTAGGAAATATTTTCTTTAAAGGTCTCCGATGACTATATCAAGAAGGTATTGGGTAAAAAATAGAGAGACCATAAAAGCAATTTGAAAAAACTATATTTTAAGAAAGACATAAGCCTCGAGGAAAAATTGAGAAATGTCCCGCCGGGAATGCTGAGGTACCAATGGGAAGATGCGGTTAGATTCTGGAATTCAAATAAATGAGAGGTATTACGTATTTCTAAACTCTTATATATAGTGTTTACTATATATGTAATAATAATTTCATTATGTAGGACCGTGAGCGAGTTGGAACAAGCAGCAGGCAAAAACAAAAATTCACGCACACGGCAGGGTCTAGAAGTTTTGCTTCTGTAGTTGAGGCCGAGGTATTATGAATTTATTAATTTTGTCAACTATTAATGACTTTCTACTATTAAATAATATTTTTACTACTATATTGTAGGAAGTCTCGTCAGATCAAAAAGTTGGACGCCTTCAGCTTTTTGAGATTACGCATAAGAAGAAAGATGGATCTCCTATGACATCTGAAGCTGGAGAATTTATGGTATATTTACTTAATAAAATTTGATTTATTATAAATATTTATAATGTTTAATTATAATGGTTTTATTCGTCGTTAGTAGTTTTAAATAATGTTAAGTTATGTTGCATTCATTTTTATTATATATTTCGTTTCTAACTCTTTGATTGATTTATTAGGAGAAACTAAAGGAGAATAAGGCGGAGTACGAAGCGATTTCTTCGACTGATAGTCTTGTTAATCTTGAGAACATTGATAACAGAATTATCACTGAAGTTTGGGTCCTGAAAGGTACGGTCGGGTTCAATTTCAAAGATCTGGTGTTACCCCGACCCAATATTTTGGATCCGGCTCCCAGCAATACATGCCTTCCGGGAGTCAAGCTCAAGCTGAAGTTCATAGGTTAAGAGACCAGATAGCTCAGATGCAAGCGAGCACAGTTGAGCAAATTGCCAAGGTTCAAAGAAAATATGAAGAACTCCAGCAACAACTTAGAACGGAAGTAGTAGAGAGAGAGGCAGCGGTAGCAGCAAGGGAGGCAGAGGTAGCAGCGATGGCAGTAGAGCAAAGCAGAGCAGAAAGTACGATGAGCTCTAGCTACAACTTCAGTAAATGATACAGATTTTTCAGCAGTCGCAAAAGCCACCATCCTAGACATTAGTTGTAACACCCCAAACCCGGCCCAGACGTTACGGTCGAAATCGGCGTGTCACATTGAAGTGTTTTTTGAAAACCATGTTTTCATTGAAAACCCTTCTTGATGTAAAACTTATTGGAGCGTTATTGTAAAACTCATGTTTTAATTAAAAATTTTTGAAAAGAATATTTTTGTTATAGATTAAAGTGAATGGAAGCTGTGCACCAGGTAGGAAGCCAGAAAAGAGGAGGTGAGTCTATTGGACTGCTTAAGTACCAAGCTCTTCATGGATCCAATCCTAGACATGCACATATCCATTGCCACATTTAAAGCATATTACTTGTCCACGAACAACAAATTAAGTTTAAGTCCATTTAAAATATTTATTTCCTTTGAAAACATTTACGTTGCGGAAGCTTTGCTCGGTAATCGTGATATTTTGAAAATAAGTAACTTTTATAAAGCGCACCCTAGAGCTAACCAATTTAATAACCCAAAATATTAAAAATAATAAAAAGAGCGGCCTTATTACAACTTAAACCAGAATAAAAATAATCAAAATAATAAATGCGAAACTTATTTTAAAGAAAACAGAAACTTAATCTTCATGGCCACTCTGAATCCCGCCCAGCTCCAAATCCACCAACTAGGGCTCACCTGCAAGGATGGAAGAGAAAAGAGGTGAGTTTGGAAAACTTAGTGTGTAAAGTATCCCAACTAGAGCCCAAATCGGTTCAAGCTTTACTGGGCCTAAGCCCTATTCAGAAATCAGTGTTAACTGGGCCTTAGCCCATATCAATATTAATCTGGGCCATAACCCCTTACAGTATCAGAGTATATTGGGCCTAGCCCATATCAGTATCAATCTGGGTCGTAGCCCTATTACAAGTCGAGATATATTGGGCCTTGCCCATATTAACATAGTTGGGCCCACTTCAATACAGTTGGCCCATAACAAAACAGCATCATATGATTAATGTATGATAACCCCATCCAACCTTGCACTTGCCTCCGTCCATCCCTACACTTCCTGTGGGGAATAAATCACCCACGCCATCCTTACACTTACAGTGTTAGCATCAGTTACGGCACTAACTATAATCCGCAGCAAAACTGCTTATATCAGAGTATGTGGCACAGCCACCAGAACGGGTTCTTCCTCTATAACATAACCCAAATCCCATGCAACAGATATACATGTCATGGCATACAACAAACAGAATCAGAATATCATGCATTTCAGTCAAAATTAACCCTAGGGGTATAACGGTCATTTTGCACCTAGGAGTAAAATGGTAATTTTCATACTTAGGGGTATTTTAGTAAAATTTACTATTCTAGAGTTTACACACATATTATAACCATTAACACATTAACAGAAACACTTACCGAGCGTTTTTACCGAATTGGGCCTGTTGGCCCACTACCCCGTTTTCGGCCCATTAAGCCCAAATATACCAAAGTGCACGAAATTGCACACTTTGCACTCTTACCACTTATGGTTACCAAAATTAACAAACAAACCCCTCCCGAAGGCCAGACGTCAAGACGCTCACTGAATACCACTTTTCTAAGATTTCAAATTTTTCGCTTTTGTCGATCTAGTCTATGAACGGGTGTCGTTTACACACCTGTTTGCAACGAAACACTGACGAGTTCCACACACGAACTACCTACAATCAATTACTAATACGTTAACTATGAATCCATAGCAACTTATCTGCAAAACTCCTTACTAAAAATCGACCATTAACACTTTAGGCACTAGTGTTCTTACCTTTGCCGAAAAATGGACTAGATCTAATTCTGGTCGTTCCAAATATCCAAGCCCTCGATTAGTAGCCTTTAATCCACACTATAGGAAAACAAATCAGATATCACCACTAAACCCTTTGAGTACAATCAACAGGCACCCTTTGCATATAGGGGTTTTTCGGCTTTTACCTTAATTCATGAATAACGAAAGAAAGATTCGAGCATTTACCTATATCATTATGACACTACTCCCAATCGATTGTAGATCCAACCACCGCACAAGGAGGGAAAATACTCAACCAAGGGTTCGGCCTTTGCAATACCTCAAAGTAGTAAAATTTTGGTTTTGGAAGACAAGATACGAGGTTTGGCTTCAATGGAAATTCGGCTGACCAGTTTTGTTGAGGATTTATGAGAGAAAAAAAGAAGAAGAATATGAAGGATTTAGGTTCGGCAAAAAGATAGGATGAGAATCGGCAAGAGGAGAAAGAAAAGAGAAAAGGGGAAGAGATGAGAGAAGGAAAGAATAGAATAGAAAATAGGAGAAGAAAAAAAAATGAATCTAAAATATACGGCATTTAATATAGCTATGGCCGAAAGAGTGCCTTTCGGCATAGTAATTCTTTTTAAATTCCAATTCCCTAATTTGCTTCTTGATTTTTGGCCAAATTCGAAGTTTAAACTTCATTCAAACTCCCAACCGATCAGCAGCCTTATCCACCTGCTTGCACCGCTTCAGCATGCTGCCAAGAGTCCTGATCAGACCCCAATTCCTTCCCCACGCATGCAGCAAAAATCCAAACCTTGCGTGCGCGAACTGCAGCTCAAACCCCAGACCTCCGTCCACCTTACGCCCACGCCCATGCTACTGATCACTGCACCATGCTTCCTTCCTTACTAATATATGGTCACAATTAATTATAAACCTTACCGCCTGATTCGCCCACTTTAAAATTAAATGAATTCGCTCACAGACGGACTCAAACCTCGCCCTCTCTATATGCCTAGCAGCACGCCGCCATCGAGCCACAGACGCTTCTTGTGACATAGCTCGGTCGCAATTATTCTTAAACCTTACTTTAGTGCGATCTGGCTTCTTAAAATAAAAAACAAGCCTTTGCGTGTGCCAACCCTCGAACCTAGGCACTATACCACACTTCCAGCGCTTCTGCCATTGGGTCGAGCTTTCCTTTTGTGTTACTTTTTAACCCCAACTTTATATAACACTTTCCTGCATTGTTCCCTGGTATAAAGAAAAATAAAACTCTTTTGCACATGTTGGGAGTCGAACCCCAACTTTATATAACACTTTCCTGCGTCGTTCCCTGATATAAAGAAAAATAAAACTCTTTTGTACATGTGGGAGTCGAACCCCAACTCTCCTTCCCACTACCTAGCATGCTTAGCCACTAGGCCAGGTGCTCCTTTATGTTAAAACTCAGCCCAAATTATTAATAAGGCCTACTGCCCAAATTCCCTAAGGTAGCATAAAATTAAAATTTCTCTAGAGTCTTAAATCGAACCCAAGCCTTTTCCCACACAATAAATCCATCGTAATTTATTTAATTACTAGACTAAACATACTAAATAATAATAATAAAAATTCATAAACATATAAAAATTTCAAATACCAATAATACAAACAAATAATAATTTTCATAAAATTTCCAAACACACATACAAGAATATTTTTCTAATAACAATTTTATCTCATAATACTAATTAAAATTTCATAAAATTTAAAATATCCGTAATAATATAGTAAAAATTTTCTAGTAGTAATTCAAATTTTTTTTCTTAAACGGTAATATTTAAAACTTCCTAATTATTCAGGTTTCCTTCTATCCGAATCCCAAACTCAAAGCCCAACTCTTCTAGGCCCCAAAAATCGAGGTGTTACATTAGTTTTCTCCTCGTAAGAATGTTTTTAACATTATCACATTTAACATTATTGTAAGAATATTACTTAATTTATTAATTATATCATAGATCTTTCGTTGAATTTGAAGTATCATTTAGATTTAATATTTTTTATTGTATTTTTTATGCTACATTTGCTATTTTTAGTTGGATTTAATGAAGAAGGATTGGATATTGGTGAAAAATGAACGTTTCAAATCTGACAAAATTAGTGGTATTTGTGAAAAAAGCACCGCTAAAAATCTTGATCTTTTGTAGCTTTTTTTCAGATAAACACCTCTAAAAGTCTTGATCATTTGTAATTTTTTTTAGATAAACGCCGCTAAATTGCGGCGGTTACTATAGTGGTGTTTTTCGCAGCAGTTGGGAAAATGCCACTAAAAGTCTGTTTTGACGTAGTGTCTTTCTCTCTCTCTCATTTCTTTTCTATTATTCCTTTTCTCTTCCTCAATTTTCTTTATCTTAACTTTCGGAGTATATCAAAGAGAAGATGCAGCCAAATCAGTTGAAGAAGGTTAGTTTCTTCTTCTTCTTCTTCATCATCTTCTTCTTTTTTGTTTAAGATTTATTACTACTTTTTTTTTTTAACTTCAAAGTTTAGATTTTTAGGAATTATAGGATCTGGGTTTTGTGTATCAAAGTGTAAAAGTTTTAACCTTTTGATTTCTTTGAACGTGGTTTGAAGATAAAACTTTCAAGGTTGTTCTTTATTGATGTTTTCTTGTAGGAAAATTGATGTGGCTTAGGTGCTATGATTTCAAGCTAATAAACCTGTTTAGATTTTATTAAAAAATTGAATTAATATTTTTTTATCAAATAATTGGAGAAGGCAGGGTTTTGGTTAAAATTTTATAATTAAAAGACCAAAAAAAAAAAGGTTAGAAGGTGTCATGTAAGGTGATAAGTTGAGATTTTGAAGTTTAGGTTAGATTCTTTTTAACCAAATTGAATTTGTTAAGTTTTGGCTTTAATTTTCACTGAGATTGAAGAGGACTAATTTTGGAACTGATCAATAGAGGAAATATAAAACTTAATTCACACACTTGTTTATTAAAGAAATCAATATCGATAAAGGAAGAAAAATGAAGCTCGGTTTGTGCTTCAATTTCAGGTTTCAAAATCAACTTGAAGCTGGAATTAACTTTAAAATAAGTGGTGGCCATTAATCCGCTGGGTTGCTTCAATCATGCTAGTGCTTAATGTTGAAAATGTTTCTTGACGAATGAAGATTATTCTATTTGTACTGTTTTTGGTTCCTTTATGTATGTTCACACTTTTTCATAGCATGATAAAGATGGCTACTAATATTTTTGGATTTCTTTCTATATTGCTTTCTTTATCGAAAGTGGTATTGGTTTCCTCTTTAGTTATATGGAGAGCATTCCAATAAATGAATCGATTTCAATAGATTCTGTGTTTGATTTTTGACTAATAGAAATTGCCAGGCTAAGTGCAACATCTAGAACCTAATTCTGTTTCCTCAAAGCAATGACTTTTGGATGTATATATTTAAATTTTTTTGTTTTGCATCTTTAAAGGCTATTAAAGCTGTTTTTGGCTTTATTCAAGCACCTTCAGGTTTATCGTATCCAGTTAATCCAAGACAAGACTTCCAGGTTTGATTGTTCAAGCAATCGTATTAAGGAACTTCCATCCTCACTTGGAAACTGCTCAGATTTATCAGGTCTAAAGGTTTTGTATTTTCTCTTTATCTGTCACCGTCATTATTATTTATCTTTTTAATGCCCTTCAAGAATATGCTTTCCGGATTTGACTTCTGCCACTTTTTGCTTCACCTATAGAAACACCTTGATCTTTGAACACAGTTACTGCCCCCAACAATAATGTTTAAGTTCTGTTACAAAGCCACAAGTAGTTTTGGTGTATGTCCTCTGCATTTCCTTGGATATAATATCTTCTTGTTAAATTTATCATTGTTGGTTAGTTTCAATCTCAAACGTGCGCATCATTTGTATTTTAAAGCCATATCCCCAACTTCTGTTACGAATGGATGCTAGAGTTATTTTCAAAGAAGGTTTTCTTGCTATTTTAAATTGTCCTTTCCAACCATTTTCATGTTGTAAAGTGTAAATATATTTACCTTTGCTTATTTGGTTGTCATTTGACAATTAGGTTCTAGAGGTCGGCTAACCTGATAACTAAGAAATCCAGTTTATGGTGTGCTAAAATCTTCTTGACATAAAACTACGAGTTTCATCTTGTTTTATTTAATATTATATATGATCCATAAAAGGCTTTTTTTTTCTTTCTCGTTACGGCAGGTATCGAATAATTTGATAACAAGCTTGCCTGAAGATCTTACAAACTTTTCGAAATTGACAAAACTAGATGTGGAGGTATTTAAAGACAATTATTTTGTACAATGTGACTGCTTTGGAGAGTCTTGTTGGAAGTTGCTGTTGTAATTTTTTTTCTTTTTTTGATTATGGGGTTGCTGTTGTAATTAATTATCATTAATGATGTATTTCAGAGCCTAATTTATGCATTATGTTCTAATTGTGTCAGGGGAGCAAGTTAACAGCTTAATCTGAGAATTTGTTTGCATCATGTACAATGCTTACAGAACTCAATGCACGTAATTTTTCATTGTGATATGACTTTTCTAGTTTATATTAGTTGTGTTTAAATCTCCAATTGTAAAAGAAATTTTGGACATCCCTGCAGCAAAGAACTTGCTGAGTGGTATACCAGAGAACATTGGATGCCTTACACGTCTCATCCATCTTGATCTTCACAAGAACAGTGAGTGAAATACAGAGTTATGCTAGAAATCATCCTTTTGTACTGCATGATAAGTCATTCTGGTACTGTATGATGCAAGAATTTCAACAATCCCACCATCAATATATGGTTGCTCTTCTCAAATTTTCAGGAATAATGCACTGTCAATTTTAACCTAGGAATTAGGTGCCCTTTCTCGTTTAGGGACATTGGATCTTCTCTCAAACCAGGTACCTATTTCAGTCTCTTTTGCCAAATCATTGTATTTGAGCTCACCATAGGTTATACTGCTGGATTAGTGACCTGATTCTGTGACAGTTATGGTTTAATAGGAAAACTGTAATGAGTTGAATGTAGATGAAAATGGTCTATTTTTAGCCAAACTTGATTTATTTTCAGTATATGGCTTTACATAGTTGACTCTAGTTCATCCTACTGATTGAAATAATAGGGAATTACTATAGGTTAAATGCCAACTTTGGCCTCTGTCCAAATGCTGGACTTTCAGCATTTAATTTCCCTGTTTAAAGATGTTTTAAACTTGATAAAAATGTAACAATTGCATATGTTATTTAATTAATTAAATAAATGATATTGAGTTCTTTACCTTTTCTTCCTTGGTTGTTTTGTTGCATCTTTATGCTGGTATGAGTGATGGAATTAAGTGAAATTTTAGTGAAATTTCTAGTTTTCCAAATAATAATTAAAGATCATCCAAGTGATCAGGAAATTAAAATGATCTAAACAATGTGAAACTAAATTGTTAAATGTTAACCAATGATGTCCAAATGGATATGAATTTGTGATGTTAATAAGCTGAAAATTTAAGTGTTAAATGCTGCAATTTATGGTGTCTAAAAGTTGTGATTTATGATATTCGAATGATGTATTTTAAGTTGTTTGAATGTGTTAAAGAGTTGATTTAATATAATGCCTAATGGTTGTTTATTGTTGTTCAAAGCATGATGAAATAAACATGTTAGGCGTGGTTTAATACATGCCTTGCTGACCTGTAAGTTTGTCCAAAACAAGACAAAATTTAGTCGTCTTTAAGATGTTCGAATGTGGTTGTTCGAATGGTTCTTCAAATTTTCCAAATTTGTCTTTAAGGTGCTCGAAAATTCCATATTAATGTTGTCCATATATGATTTTGAATGCTGGAAATTTGCAACATTTAATTTCCTGCTTGAAGTTGATTAAACCATGCTGTAAATGCAAAACATGTATATTTTGTTCACATGCTAAATTAACCGTTAGTGAGCTTAAAATTGATCTATTCGAATGTGTTAAATTCATTGTTCAATGTGATGTTATTTATGCTAATGTATTGAGTATATTAAGCTGTGCAATTTGATGTTATATGTGGCGTTAATGTTGACTTGTTAATTGCATCTTTTATTATTAATCTGATTTAGGGTTCTGAATTTAGAACCTTATCTTAGATAAGCTATCTACTTTCATGATAACTGGAATCTGATTCTGTTTTTTTGGTTGGTTCTTGCCTTCATATGTCATTCATTAACTTTTGTTTCTTTTTTCTCAAAACTGGTATGTCATTCATTTGCCTTATTATGCTGGGCCTACAAGTTATTCAAGCACTTAACTACAATCCTGGTGATTATCAGACAGCTGGAGGTTACCTAAGCAGCAGTTACACTCGTCAGACTACCACATGGAATGGGAGCAATTCTGTAAATTATACTACTCAGCAGTATTCAAAGTACACTCAAGATTCAAGAGGGGCTTATGCCGCTGGAACAGAAATGGATTTGTATAGAAACTGTTATCAAAGTAATGCTAAAGGATTTGCTTAAACGGGTAAAGGGATAGGAATGGATTTTTATATAAACTGTTGTCAAAGTAATGCTTGTTGTGCATGTTGTGATAATAGTCCTGATTCTATTGCATGCTTCCCTTTGATATATGCTCTTTTTATAATATTTTAATTTTTTTTTTTACTTTTCATGACCTTTAGCGGCATTTGTGGAGAAAACGCTGCTAAAGTCATGTTCTTTAGCGGCACAGGTTATGTTCTATGAGAAAAGTGTCGCTAAATATCATGCTTTTTAGCGGCGTTTATGGTAAAAGTGTCGCTAAAGGTTATGCTTTTTAGCAGCGTTTATGGGAAAAGTGCCGCTAAAGGTCATGTTCTATAGTGGTATTTTTTCATATAAATGTCGCAAAATTTAGTGGCATTAGCTATAGTGGCATTAGCTATAGTGGCATTTTTTGCAACGCTTAGCAAACGACACAAATTGTTTTAAGCGTCGCTATAGGCCCAAAAAAATGTTGCTAAAAACCTATTTTGTTGTAGTGGTTATATGCCATGGGAAGGTTACAATTTTGAGGATGCGGTACTCATTAGCGAGCATCTAGTATATGAAGATACTTATACTTCTTTTCATATACGAAAATATGAAATTCAGACTCATGTGACAAGCCAAGGTCCTGAAGGAATCACTAACGAAATACCGCACCTAGAAGCCTATTTACTCCACAATTTAGACAAAATGGAATTGTGATGCTGGGATCTTGGGTGGAGACAAGCGATATTTTAGTAGGTAAATTAACGCCTTAAGTGGTGAAAAATTCATCGTATGCTCCAGAAGATAGAAGATAGATTATTACGCCTCAGGTATCTACTTCAAAGGAAACTTGTCTAAAATTACCTATAGGTGGGAGGGGTCGAGTCATCGATGTAAGATGGGTCAAGAAAAAAGGGGTTCTTGTTATAATCCGAAAATGATTCGTGTCTATATTTCACAGAAACTCGAAATCAAAGTAGCCGTTAAAGTAGCCGAAAGGCGTAGAAATAAATGGATCATTTCAAAAATTTTACCTAGACAATATATGCCTTATTTGCAAGATGGAAGACCTATTGATATGGTCTTCAACCCATTAGAAGTTCACGAATGAATGTAGGACAACTATTTGAATGCTAGCTTGTTTTTCTTTTTTTTTTTTTGAGTCTGAAGTTCAATTCCTCTCACTTACATTTATGTTTTGTTTTTTATTTCATTTTGTTTTAAGCTTTTATATTTTTAATTAATATTTTTAACATATTAGCTCCTTTAATTAAATGATTAAATAATAATAATTTCATCCTTACGACTTAGGTTCAATTCTCATTTTCTAAACACATTTATAATTTTTATTTCATATTATTTCAATTTTTTATTTTTAATTAATAAATATATTATTTTCAAATTTTTATTTTTATAAATAACTCTTTTATGCATAAAATCAAATAATAAATATTAATATTATTATTTTTAATAAATATAATTTTTATATGTGTAATATTTATTTTTCAATCCATATCATGAGTGTAGTAAATTTTAGTATTATATATTATTGTATGTATATTTAAAATATTTCACATATAAAAATATTTGAAATACTATACTCAAAATGTAGATGAAAAATAATGATATTTGAAATATTTTATATATGAAAATAATAATATATTTGAAATAATTACTTCATTTTATAATATTAAAATCATCATACCCACAATATATGTGTGGAAAATAAATATTTGACATATAAATATTATATATAAAAAATTAGTTGATGTTTATATTATATATAAAGGAGTTATTAATTTCAAATTTTTTAACATAATGATATATGTAAAATATATTTTTATTATATAATTACATATTTATTATTTAATTTTAAAAATAAAGGAGTTATTAATAAAAATTTTAATTAAAAATAAAAAATTGAAAACAATATATTTATTAATTAAAAGGCTTAAAATAATATGAAATAAAAATTACAAAATGTGTTTATAAAAGGGAATTAAATTTGGTTCTCAAAGATGAAATCATTATTAAAAATATAAAAGTCTTAAAATAAAATGAAATAAAAAATACAAACGTGAGTGAGAGAAGAATTGAACATGAGATTTAAGGATAAAACTATTAATATTTAAACATCTAACCAAAGAAAATAATTATATTAAAAAGTCAAAAATACAACTTAAAGAAAAAGCAGGTCCAGTTGAGCCTATTTTTTCAAGTTTTTTACTAATATAATACAAAAAAAAAACCAAAATAATACAAACAAAAAATTATGTACCAAAATGGTACATGCAGGGTGGTGCTGTCTCTGGCAGAGGCGTGATCACCCTGCCTCTACCAATTACTGTTAAAAAAAACAAATGCAGTTAAAAAAAACTAAAAAAAAAGCTGCAACAAAAAAAACAAAAAATGATATGATAGTACAAGTGAACGGCCTACCACAGGCAACACCGATGGTGGAGGTAGCAGAGGCGGCACCAGGATGGGACATGGCAAAAGAAGAAGGAGAAAGAGGTAGCACTGGTGAGGGGAAAAAAAAGAAAAAGAAAAGGAAAAGGAGGAGGAGGGAAGGAAAAAGAAAGAAAATGAAGAAAAAAAAAAGGTAAATTTTTTCCTTTATAAATTAAGTAACTAATATTAATTTAAGGAAATTATTTATTTTAGTTATTATTATTGTTATTGTTGTTGATTTTGATTTAATTCAGATTTAATTTTTAAATTTATTTTTTGCAATGTATTATTTAATTAAAAGAAATATTAAGGTATGTTTGTATTTATTTTATATTTTATTTATTCATAATTTATTTTTAATTTTATTGAAGTAAAAAACCTATGTATGTTATGTACAAAGAATGTTTTATTATTATTTTATGTAATTTATTTGTTAAATGTATTTTAGGTTGATTAGATATATTTTTATGAAATTTATTTGGCATGTTATATTCGATTATATTTTTTTATTTTTTATATGATGGGTTTTTTACAAAAATAGTATAAAAATAAAATACTAAAAAATATCTTAATGAAAAAAAACGAAAAAAATAAGTTTTTGGGGAAAGTGGTGTTGACGGGTTTTTTACTAAAATAATATAAAATAAAATATGAAAATAGTATATTTTAAAAATAAAATCCGACAATAAAAAATACAAACAAAGGGCCAAAATCAAGGTTTTTACTAAATTAATATAAAACACTAAAATAATAAATTTAAAATATTATGTACTAAAATAATATAAAAATAAAATAAAAATAATATATTTTAAAAATAAAATCTAAAAATAAAAAATACAAATAAAACAAAGGGCCAAAATCGGGTTTTTACTAAATTAATATAAAAAACTAAAATAATACATTTGAAACATTATGTACTAAAATAATATAAAAATAAAATACGAAAATAGTATATTTTAAAAAATAAAATCCAAAATAAAAAAACCAACAAATGGCCAAAATCACCGAAAAAAAAAAAGAATATTGCAATATAACCCTCCTTGTTTTCCCATCTTTTTATTTCCCAAGAAATTTAATTACATATTATAGTATATTTTAAAATAATATTGAACTACTTATCATGTTTTTAATTATTATTGCATCACTCACATTAATATTATTAAATATAAATTAATTTAAAATATATTGAACTACATTACGGGTATATTATATATATTATATTTTAAACCAAAGTATTTTACTTTTTATCATTTTGAAATAATAATAAAAATATTTGTATTTGAGTTGGATATATTTAATTTTTAATGTAGTATAGCAAAAAATATGTTGTTGAAAAAAGCATTTGGTATTTTTTTGTAATTAAAAGCAATATATAAAATTTAGTTATTTTGATAAATATTTAAAATCCATCAAACATTGAAATTAATAACCAAAATTTATTTTAAAATTGCAGGCATTGCAATGGCATCATTGATTATGAAATATCCTCACATATCTGACACAGTTAATAATATGGTAATATATTGTTATTTGTTAATCACAGGTTCCATTAAAAAAAGATCTACGTAATTTACTGAAATAAATTATGTTATTATAACTATTTTCTGTAATTTAACATTGTCAGTGCCCGTACCGTGCATTAAAGGGTCAGGTGAATAGTTTAGGATATTCCCCGAATACACGACTGATGCCTTACTTGGAGCTAGCTGGATTCGGGTCAGCAGCATTGATCTTGACATTTGATTTGCGGTACGATTTAATATCCGCATTGGTCGAGCATTAGCGCCCAGAGACCCACACTTTTCATTTGCCGTGTGGGGAATGCACTGTCACTCTGGAGGATGTTGCATAGCTGAGCTGACTGCAGTTTGTTCTAGCCTACTAGAAGCCTCACCTAGCGATGATGAGTCCAATTTTCGGGTTTGAAATTTATATGGCTGAAAGCCAATTTTGAGCATTTATCAGTTACTGCCACTGAAGAAGAGTTGATATGCGTAGCTCGAGCGTACATTATGTATATTATAGGGGGTGTATTGATGCCCGATGCAAACAACAATAGGGTTCATCTCCAGTACTTACCTCTATTAGCTTATTTGCGTAATGTTCGCTCGTATAGTTGGGGTTCCGCAATTCTGGCTATATTGTATCGTGAACTTTGTCGGAAGACAAAGCCTGATGCCGTAGACATAGGCGGATGCCTTGTATTGCTGCAATCATGGGCTATTTATCAGATGTCATTCTTGGCATCGGTTAGTCACCAACCATACGTATTTCCACTAGTTAACAGGTGATAAATTTAACTTGTTATTAATTGACAATTTTTTTATAATGATAAAATTTTAGCAATACTATATTTACTTGAAATTTGTTTTCGTAGATGAAGTATTTATCCGAGTATCGAGAGGTCGTACACTGTCCCAATATATCGTCTGATGATTGAACAATATGCAGGGGAAGGGGTAAGCTATTCCAATATTCGTGACATGTAATTACTTTGTATATCTTACTCGAATCATGTTAAATTTTAACCATGGTATTAATCGTGTAGTTTATATGGATGCCATATAGTAGACCAGAAATTGCAGCTATTATACCCTCGTCTGCCTACATTCATTCTCAATTATAGTACACTAACACACCAATTATCAATTTCAATGTAGTCAAGTGGTACCACGGGGATCGAGTACTACGACAGTTTGGTTGCATCCAGTATATCCCGTATCCGCCAATAGGGGTGGGGAAGGTTCACGGCATCAACAAGAAAGGAAAACATGGAAGTCATTAGGGGGTTATGCACCGAAAATATATTGCGGTATAGGATAATCGGATGGCTCGAATGCCTCAGATGGATATGTTTTCGATTTGCAACCATCGTTAGAGTACATACAATTGTACTCTAGTATGGGAAAGTCATATTTACTTGGTGGGCAGTTGATTGTAGTCCCCCGTACGTGTAGCAGCCTAGGGCATACGAGTCAGTGGCAGATATAGAGGCTGAGCTAGAGCCAAATCCTGAGCCCGAACCAAAGCCAGAGCCCTAGCCACAACTGGAGGCCGAGTCTGAGCGATCACATTCACATACGGCTGATAGTTTTTATCATCCGGATTTGTCGGGCAATGATTATTTACCTGGCTTGTTAGAGGGCCGATACTATTATGGGTTTGATATCTTTGGGTCGATCCATGCAAGACAAAGATTTCTCTCGGCTCAGATCCACCATTTGCAGACAAAGACTACCCCGTCCGTATCTACTACAGTACTCCACTCCTTCCGGCTCGTATCCACTGCAGTATAGCACTACCCCTGGCCTGTATCCACTGTAGTACTCCACTCCTCCTGGGTTGTATCCACAGCAACATGGTACTCCTCCCGGCTTAAGTTCATTGATGCCATTCGAGCCATATGATTTTTCTTCCATGTCTCAGACACCCTCACCTACTATTGAAGAGAATGTTGGTCGTCGCAATCACCCACAACATGAGCGTCGACTTCCGCAGAAATATACCCCCAAGACCACACCATCAAACCATCAATTTTAAGGGTTTCTTGGGTTTTGATATTAAAAAGTTTGTATTTTTCTGTATATATTTAATTAGATTAATTAGAACTTTAAAATAGGAACAAAATTTGACCATAATGTAAATTAAATTAATTTAGACATTTTGAACATTAAATTACTAAAACTTGTAACAAACTTAGTCTTGCAATATAAATTAAATACATTACAACATTAATCTAATTGTAACAAACTTTGCAATATAAACCTTTTTTTATATAAATTAAATATATTACAACATAAGCTCAATTCCTACCCGATCGTGACGATTGTCTAACATGATAGTTTCACTACGGGCATTTACTCTGATTATGACCAGCTAACCTAAATAATCCACAACACTTACCATCGGATTTCTCCCTAATGTCTATTTTATTACGGATTCTGGATGATTGCGGATGACCTCTCAGATTCCTGCGTAGCCCTCTGTCTGGGACAAGCTCGAAAGTTATCAGAGACACCTCCCACGTAGACAGGTCAGGCAGGACGGGGAACTCATTTTCCCAGACACGCAACGTGTGCTCACATCATCGACAAATTGTTCAACATTAAGGTTCACTTTAGCACACGCTGCCACGACATGCGCACATAGATAATGAAGTGTTTTCAACAGCACAGAGTTGACCCCCTCCACTAAGTTTATGGTTATTTGACTATAACGAAAGCCCTCGTCAAAACTTTGAGCCTATTGCCATGGCTCCATTGTAGCCAACCACTATTTGAAAGATGTGTTCATTTGACCATCCATGTCACTCTTAATCTCGTCATTCTTTGGCGAAAAATATGTGGCTCTAACTCGTACGTTATATATGTATTAAAAAAAGATAAGTTACAGTAACTCGATAACATAAAACATTACAACTTATATTGAAAAGATAAGGTTATCCTTTACTCATTCTCACTACTTGTCTCTTCCAGTCTGCATTCTTATAATCTCAATGAAAGTTAGCCGCAATGTGACGGATGCAGTAAACGGATCTCTATGGCACATCAGAACTCCTAATTGCGTCAATTAATCCTTTCCCTCTATAGGAGATGATGCGAATATTATCATTGCTAATAACATACCTCCGCAGGTTGGTGAGGAAGAATTCCCAAGATTTCATGTTCTCCTTATCTACGATGGCAAATGCTATCGGGAGCACGTTTTTATTTCTGTCTTGAACAACCGTAAGGAGTAGGATCTGTGTATATTTTTTATATAGCCAGGTCTCATCCACTTGCACAAACGACTTGCAGTGGGGAAATGCCCGCACACATGGATCAAACATCTAGAATATCAGATGGAAAATTCTTTTTCCTGGCTGTAGTTGGTCATCCGAGCCGTAATAATATCGTATCTGTAACTCAATGACAGTCTTCAGTATATACTCTTGTATAGCAGCTATCTAACCCTATAGCTCGTTATACGATACATCAAAATCCCCATACAATTACTCCATTACAATTTGTTTAGCTATCCACGTTTTTTTATATGATACTCGATACTGAAATTGAGCCTACATTTTGGCAATCAGTACCAAAACTTTAATGGTCGACATGTCTATCGCCATTGGCATGATACATGTACAGATAGTTTTTGAATCAAGTTTTTATGATCTTCTGCCATACGTGTTGATGTGCATGTGTGAGGCCCAACAAATTTGTGTATCTCTTACATCTACGAATTTTGAATAAATGCAGCTCGTATCCGCCAATTGCAACCTTCCGCCGACTTTCAACACTCCCCAATATATAATATCGGTTTAGACACTTTGACTTTGTAATTCACTAATATATTCATGCTATACCGTTTAATAACAAATACGCACTATTCTTTACTTTCGAATCTCTGGCCTACGAACAACTCTTCAGGATCAGAATTTACGGCCAGCCGCTGAGTAGGAAGTATTTCAGGGTACTCTGAGAACTCAGCTACATGTGCTACGTCGGGGTCTATGAAATACATGTGTGGTCTAGGATTATTATGTATCACAATACGTCGCATCTAGTTCCCGACTAAAGACGCCTTAATGTTTCCATCGCCATTCATATCTTTATCGTTAATATCATCGGGGACATCGTCCACATCGGGATCATTATCACTATTGACCTCTTGATCACAAGGATCACTACTATCGTATCCATCATCACCAACCACATCAATATCGGGTGTAACATTAAGATCGATGTCGATCCCACATATAGTCGATTCACTATCAATGTATGATATTAGAGCCACCATACACGGTTCTTGAGCTCCATGTTCTTCACCATATGCAGTGAGATATTCATTTTACTGCATACCGACTAACTTAGCAAATAAGTGAATCGGTGCATTTTTGTCACTCCCATTCCTACAGTAAAGAGCGATCATTGTCTCCAAGTCCTCGTCGTCTATAAGTTCCATTTCGGTGAATTTGATAGGATCTGTCAAAACTGGAAAATTGTAGAAAAGTTTTGAGATCCTTCTCCCACAACACTGACAATTTTCGCGTTAATCCTTCCCTTCATATCATCCAACAAGACATTTCTCTTAAATTTCATTGCTATTTATTGCCGACATTCAAATATGCATCTAACGGTTGTTGTCAAGATGATTCCATCGAAATAAGCGCATACAAAAATCGATTATCCATCTTCAACACTCAATCTATTAAAAATAAACAAAATTTCTCAAAACAATTTCGAACAGCAAATAAATTACTTAAATAAAAAATTAATTACTCAATATGCAAATTTTTTCATTCATAAGCTCAGACTTTTTCAGTTCCCATTTTGTACATGAACAACATTTATCTTTACATTCAACCACTTAAATTCAGTTCTACATTTTCTTCCATCTCCGATCCTGTATCTTCATCTGGGAAATTCTCTCAATCCAATTTAGAAATTCTTAATTCTCTTCATATTCATCTTCTACAATCTAATTTGGAAATTCCTCGGGATCTTTTGGCTCTTCAATCTTTATAACGGGTATTGAATATACAAGTTCTCATGGTAATTTCCTAACAACTAATTTATCCATCTATGGTTTGTCAAACACATTTTGCTTCCTAGTCAACTTTCGTGAACTTATACTTTGTCTCGCTATTTTCCTTGCTCCATAAGAGATTATAAACTTCGCGAAGTTTATAACTAGATTCCAATAGGTTCGTGGTATCGATGTCTTCCAAAGTTCGTTTAAAATGATTTGATGCTCCCGTTCTATTAATGTCCCTCTAAGGGTTAAGTATTGCACTTTATTCTTTCTAATTATTTCATGACCCTTCCACAACACTTTTTGCATCTTTTGATTTACGGTAATAAGGTGTTGAACAATGTCTTCTTCTGGTTTCATTCTGTAATCTTGCACTTCTCTTATCATCTTATCAACTTTCTCCCTTTTTGCTAAAGTTATTATCTCATTAGGTAATACCAAATATGTTGTCATTTCTAACAATATCTATAACAAAAATATTTTCATTGTTATCACTAATTAACAATTATTTTATAATAGTTTTACTAACATAAACACTTTGAAATATATTAAAAATTTAAAACATAACATTCACAATAAACACATAATTAATCTAAATATAAAACTTACTAAAAAATCACAATAAACAAAATAACTTTTAAAACAAAACATAAAATAACACTAAACAAACTATATAATACTAACAAAATATTTTTTTCTTATCATAATCTATTCTATTTAAAATAACAAAAAAGAAGATACCTTCTTTTTCTTCTCTTTTCCTTCTCTTCTTCTGTAATTTTTTTTAGTGGAAAAAATTATTTTTTCTGTCTTTCTTCTCTTCTCCCTCTCTTCTTCTACAATTTTTTTTACTGGTGTGTGCCTTAGTTTGATGGCTTAAATAGAGAGTTTGGAGAAGTGGGTGCCGTTTGTGCCACGTCAGCAACTGGTGTCGCCTTTGGTACATCCTCCTCTTTTTTTTTTTAACAATTTATGTTTTTTTTAACTAATAGTTGTCAGAAAAGTAGTAGGTCATGCACTCTCTAAAGTGGCATTATCCTACATTTACCATTTTGGTACATAATTTTTAGTTTGTATTATTTTAGTGTTTTATTTTATTTTTTGTATTATATTAATAAAAAAACCCTGTTTTCTCCCCCTCTACTAAAAAATACTTATTTTTTAAATTTTCAAAAAATCCATCTATTTAGTGAATAATATATTTTTACATGTATATATATATATATATATATGACTAATTTAGCCTAAATATCCTGGGATGAAGAAAAAAAATTATCTAATTTATTTAAAACGAAAAAGAAAACATTTGCTACGCTAATAATATAAAATGCATAAAAAACGTTATAACACGTGGGAAAATATTGTCGTAGATGGGACAGTCGTGGAGGATCTGTCGTTCTTACATAACTTAGGGTTCTAAAGAGTTCCCCTTCTTGGAATTTTCTCATCCATTTGTTACTCTTCCAAACACCTGCAAAATATAAAATTACTTCTCTCTCCACGCTCCACACATTCTCATCAATTTCAATAAATTAAATCTTTTATGAAATGTTTCTCTTCTTCATCTTCGATACTTCCTTTCCTTTCATCAACCTCCTCCGTCCTAGTACTTCCCAAAAACATGTCTCCGATTTCAACTCTTTCCCATCCTCTAGTCTTCAAATTCAATCTTAATTCTTCACCTAAGCTTCTTAAATCGTTTGACCCAGAGTTTTTCCTCCATCTCCGAACCCGCAAAACAAGTTCTCTTGGAGGAATTTTGACCGATAAAACTGGGGTGCGCGACTCTTCAAGAACTATGATTAAAACTTCTGTGTTAAAGGAGTCTAGGGACAGAGACGATGGTATTCAAGCGCTTGAACAAGAAGTAGAAGGTTTCATTGACGGATCAATACGGGTTCAAGGTTTCGAGTCCACTTTGAACCGTCTGGTGAGTCTATTTGTCTCTATATATTTGGATATACTTATTTGGGCATGTAATACTTTCCATGTTTACTGAGATGGAGGTTTTGGGTTTGTTGGGTGATAGAGCAAGTGGTTGGTGTCAGCTTTGTTTGGTGGGGTGATACTTTGGAGGCATGACGCGGAGGCTTTATGGATGGCGATGGGGTCGATTGTGAATGCGGTGCTCTCAGTTGGACTGAAACGGTTGCTGAATCAGGAGCGGCCAGTGGCCGGCCTTAAGTCCGACCCTGGGATGCCATCTTCTCATGCCCAATCCATCTTCTTCACTGTCGTCTTCGCTATAGCTTCATGTGAGTAAGCCCTTGCTTTCACTTTCGCTTTAGACTGCCAAAATTGAGCGTTAGTATTTAACGTAGTTCTGTATTTGGTATTTCACAGTATTGGAATGGCTAGGAATTAATGAACTTTCGGTGGGCATTTCCGTTCTGGCTCTGGCATTTGGTTCATATCTTGTAAGTATACATCCTGAAAACTATATTAAAAAGATTAGTCTTGATTGTTTTAGCAGTAGAAAAAAGCTTTGATTTCTGAAGCTTGTGAAAATTGCATCTAATCTAATTGCTGGTTTACAGTCATGGCTTCGAGTGTCACAAAAGCTTCATACGATGAATCAAATTCTTGTGGGTGCTGTGGTAGGTTCCATTTTCTCAGTTTTATGGTACCTGTCATGGGATGCTGTTGTTTTGGAAGCATTTAACTCCTCGCTGTGGGTAAGGGTCATTGTTCTTTTGGCTTGTGCTGGATTTGGCCTAGGCTTTCTTACATATGTGATACAATATTGGCTCAAGGATGAAAGATAGACCATGTATTTGCGTTGTAATCAGTTTCATTAATACAAGTCATTTGATTCCATCTCAACAGTTTCAAACTATCAGAAATGCTTAGTCATCACAAGCTCTGGCATAAGAAAACAATGTATTTGGAACTATTGACACTATTTGTCTTTACAGAGCGCAAAAGAGAAACATAAACGTGAATTCCTTGAACCCCAAATATCATTGATTGGTTAATGCAGTGATGTTTGCGGCTTACTTTATAATCTTTAAGCTGCATTTAGTCATTTTAACTGAAATGCTTTGGAAGCATGAGCGGCTTCTAACGAGCTCTTTGTCTTCGTCTCCATTGCAAACAAGTATACTGTTTTGTTTGCACACAAATCAAGTAGTAATTGTTGTATGCTCAACGCAGCGTCCTCATCATCCTCAATCCATTCTCCATTTGCTTCTAATAACATTACATCTCCATTAAATAGTGTTGCCAAATTTTCTTGTTCCTTGAAATTTATCCCCTTGTGAACTCCTAGAAGTGGCCGTCAAGCTGTCTTTTACCATCTTGTCACATTCCTTATCCAACATCTATCTTGAAGTTCTTCCACCGTTTTTTCTTCTGAGTCTTGGGAAATAAAAGGGTTGGACAGTGTTCGATGCAATAGTTGGTTCCACAAAATCAATTCCTGATGGGAAAAGATTGCTCCATGCTTCATTGAAGAAACATCTGTCAGGTGTTTCTTATATGAACTCATCGTTGAAACCATAGTTTGACCAGCGTTTGATGCAATAGTTGGTTCCGTAAAATCAATTCCCAATGGGAAACGATTTCTCCATGCTTCATTGAAGAAACATCTGTTAGGTGTTTCTTATATGAACTCATCATTGAAACCATAGTTTGATCACGTGAAGGAACCTCCTCAACGATCGCATTCCATGATTTTACAGTCATCAGTAAGGCTGCTGGAAGCACTCAAGATAACCATCTTTAATCATCCTCCCATTCCACGTGTGCGTGGATAATGTTTCTTGAAGGAGTAAAGCTCGTCACATTAGCTGACCACCATAGACCCAAGCCTCTACACACTACAACCGAAACAACATACAATTAATCTTAAACCCCATTTTATTCCTAATTTTCTCCAGCTTCGATCGTTTCTGTTTGGTCTCTATCCGAAACACGAGGGACTATACTTTTTCCGAAACTCTCGTAGAGCTAGAATTGCCAAAGTTTGTCCAAGCCTTTCACAATTCCATGCCATAATACTCGCACGATCCATGGGTTCTTCCCCCGTAGTCTTTTTCAGAAATCCTCACGGTTCAAAACAACTTGAGAATTCAGCAGAGCACAACCAAAGTGTGAGACAGGTTCAGCCTAGTTGCTGAATGATACCTAGTTGCTGCTGTTAAATACAGCTTTCAAGAAACAATTCGGCTTATGCTTATATATAGAGAAATAGATGCGGAAATCAAAGTACTGTTGATAAATGGGAAGGTAATCCAAAGCATTTCTAGGGTATCACTGTGTCTAAACGTGGAATTTCCATACAAAAAAAAAACCTTAAAAAGTAAATACGATTTTTCCTTTTAGAGGACAAGAAAAATCCAGACATCTTTGAGATTTTAGAATTGCTTGCAACAATTACGTTTGTTATTTGTAGAGAAAAATGTTACTTACTTCAAATTCTCAAATCACTTATACTTAGAACTGAATTGGCCCCGAAGATAATCAATTTTTATAACTCCATTTTACTTTTGAAAGATCGTACATTTGCCGGAACATCCCAAACGGAATTTCATTCAATCAACAGGTTAATAAATTCACACATGCCGTGCTTTTATCACTGAAGAGTCTTGCACAGAAAAGATATCTGCCTGAAACGATTAAAGACCTAAAAGCAAATCCATGAAGGTTTTATGTGCGTAACGCACACAATAGGCCAAAATTGGGTTAAACAAAGACCACATGAAAATTCATCGACTCACAGATTGCCAAGGAACGGAACAATTAGTAGTACTCAAAAACTATTATTGATGGTACTGCACATCCTCCGATGACTCATGGCAGTTTGGACTGCTATTCACAGGAATGAATGTAAGCATATCTTATTTTCTTTCCAACGATAACATATTCTCGTAGCTCCAGTGATTGAATAGTAATCACTTAGCTGCATCATCAGGATTAGAGGCCTGAGGAACATTACTCGAAGATGATCCTTTACCTGTTGGAAGGTAAGACCAAGCCAAGGCTGCTGTCCCAAGGGTAATTGCAGTGGCAATTGAACCCCATATCCATCTCTGCCTTCTTTTCTTCCTTTGTCTCTCTCGCCGTGCCATCTCTGTACAAAACAATGAAACAGAACAAAATCAGGTAAACATACTGCATCATATTCTTACGTAAATCCGCAGCTTGCTGCATATTTCAACAGAGAGAATCAGACTAAAGAAACTAGTTGAAAAAGAAGTCTTGCATTCTTTTTTCCAAAACAACTGGTTATGCAACTTTAAGAAATCAGGATATAGCACTCACCTACAGCCTCCTGGTTCCTCTGAGACATTTCCTGATTAACAGCCTCATAGTAGTGTAGTCGGTCCAACAATCGGGCGATTTCAAAGTTTTTTGAGTCAATTTGAGCTTCCATCTCCATCTCCATCTCTGCCCTTGCAATTCCCCTTCCAACGGTTAATGATACAAATCGTGCAACATCTGCTTGCTGCCTCAATTCTTCAGCTTGATTCACCAGCTCATCATCTGTCACATCAATAGGATCTGCAGGCAGTGACAATCCCACAACAGCTAACCCTTGGCTGATTGTTTTCCACATATGTAGCATCTTATTTAGAGCTTCTTCTGCCTGCTTCCTCTTCTCTATTTCCATGAGTAAGCTGAGTCTTATTTCACGTGCTTCAGCTTCAGTGTCACGATGAATGGACTGTGATCCACTCTCAGAGGATAATTCTGGACGAAACAAGAGATCCAAGTAAAACTTCTATAACAGCCACGAAAATCATTGCACTCAGCCCTTTTCTAAATAAAGCACTACCTATGGTAAAGTTTTTCAAATTTCTCAATATTTCAACAAAAATGTTCAGGTTCCAGGCAAGCTGGGATACACATAAATATGCACACATGAACATAGAAATATCCAAAATAACATGTCTTTTACTGTTAAGTCATTAGTTATCATGTAATCAAGAGTCAAGGCATTTAAACAAAGGCTAGCACAATCATAATATCACAGCCTATATTTAAAAAATTAAGCGCAACCATGCAAAAAAATTAATTTCTAACAAAAAAAAACCAAGCATCTATATTTAAATATATGCAGTTATATGTAATCACATTCAGATGAAAACAAAACTCAACATACCGTCCCAAGCATCAAAAAACTCTACCCCTGATGTAGCAAGCCTTGCAGCACTTTCTGCCCCAATATCATCATCTCCATCGGTATTAGTTGTGGCACTCATTGATTCCTTTGGATCAAAGAAATCTTCACTTTCATCATATCTGTCCAAGTTCAACGAATGAAGCTTTACCTCGGCAATATCACTGGGCATACCATTATTCATTTGGCTCTTTCCAACTTTCTCATTACTGCTCCCAAATTCAACATCATGGACACCATTCCTGCGTTCATCTTGAATGGAGCCAGAATGGACACCATTTGCCTGTTCTACTTTAATAGGACCATTATTGACACCATTCCCATGCTCCTCTTCATCAGGTTCATGAATGCTAAAATTAAAAGAACCATCCTTAGATAGATCAACAGACTTAGTTTCTGTCAGCTTCGCCTTCCCATTAACCTCACTTTCTTCAATGGTTTTCTTCTGAGATGATACATTGTTTTCAGAAAAGCTCTTCAGAAGGCGAGGCCCACGACGCTTGTGATTGATGATGTAAGGTGAAGGGGGAAAAGAAGATGGTGAATCAGGTAGTGGAGTTGCCTCAGGAGTAGCATAGAGGGCAGGTGACGCTATTTGGGGATGATTGATCTTCCTTTCAGTTACTGATGTATTATTCATCCTCTCCAGCTTTGAATTGGGTATAAGCTTTGGCTTGGGAATCGGTGGTTTCATATTAGGACCAGATTTGTCAACAGATTTCGAAGCTCCAGGTTGTATTAGCCTATCCAAAGCTATAGCAGTAAAAGTCGGCATGGCTCTGCATAATAATAATAAAAAAAGAAGATAAAGTCAACAAACCTGTATCTAATCATTTTCTTAGGAAACAGAAGGGAAGAAGAAAATCTCATTGTTGCTACAAGTGATAACATTCTAATTTCAATGAAATGGAGAAGATTCACTCAATTAAACTTGTGCTTGCTAACTTTTTGTTCTATCAACCCAGCTAGAAACCTCAATATTTTACGCCTGTCCCTAATTGGAACTGGGAGCTAAGTACAACCATCCAAACCCTAAATCCATACTACGTGAGCCAAAATTAGTGTGATCCCTCTGCCAATCACTCAAATCAACCAGGATAATTGTTAAAGGAAAAAACAGAAAAAAAAAAAAAGAAAAAAGAAGAAGAGTAAAACAGACCAAACAATCTTAAATTCATATACACACATTTATTCAGCACTTCAGCTATACTGCTACAAAAAGATTTTTTTTTCCCTTTTTAAGTAAAACCAAAACCTATATGCTGATTTTGAATAAGAAAGCATATAGCTAAATTAAATATGAAATTTTGTAGATAAATTAAAGCCCCCATATAAGTATAACTAATTGAAAAATTGAAACCAAAACAAAGCTACCAGACACATGAGAATTCCACCTAATTTAACAGCAACCAAACATAACGAAAAGAAGAAAAAGGATATCTTCTAATCATCTACTTTGACTATTTGATGAATTAAAAAGGGATATCTACGTTAACGATGCAAAACTCGATTACTTTGCGAAGGCTCCGTTTGGAAGCAGAGAAAAGTTAAAACAAATGAACGAGAAAAACCGCAATGGATCCCTAATATAACATAGGTACACCAGCAAATTCAAAAACTGGAAAAAAAAAGATTAAAATTAACGAAAACCTCAAAACAAATAAAAGAAATCATTAAAGAAAAGCGAAAAAGGAAAAGAAAAGAGAGCTTTATTACCTACTAGGATGCTAAGAAAAATATAATCCTTCAAGAAGAAACCCTAGGCGCAAGCGGCGGAGGATTCGGTGGCGCGACGAGAAGGAATAGGAGAGATCAGATTAGAGCGCGCGAAGTGAAGACATAAAACGGGGATTTCTTTGTCATTTACTTTAAATTTTCTGTTTCTATTTATATAGAAAAAGAAAAAGAAAATATAAATCTGCTTCTGTGATCTTCTGGAACTCGCAAAAAACCTGTTCCCCAAGTTATTATCTTCGCCTCCACTTCTCTCCGCAAAAAATTCAAAAGGCTTGCTATTCGTTGCTGGGGATTTAGTGAAATGTCGGGTTTGACCTTGATTGGGGATGTAGGGTTCAGTTTGGAATGGGGGTAGTTTGGAATATATTTATGTTGGGAGAGGGTTCCAAAGTGCTAGGAAATGTTTTTGTTTCGTGGGCTCACACGACATCGTTTTCACGGGATTTCTACCTTTTTGTTTCTTAATGCATAGTTTGAAACTTCCTTCATTGCCTTTTGCCTTGGGCAAAACGGCAAAATTATGAAAAGTGGGGTGCGTGGGGTCAGCAAATGAATTCACTGACCGCGGCAAAATTAAGCAACGGACATAC
The DNA here is from genome assembly GCF_025698485.1 of Gossypium arboreum. Taxonomy (NCBI): domain Eukaryota; kingdom Viridiplantae; phylum Streptophyta; class Magnoliopsida; order Malvales; family Malvaceae; genus Gossypium; species Gossypium arboreum. The sequence goes on from NC_069081.1 coordinate 15,329,993, forward strand.
CCTCTTTTCTCTTTTTGTTTTTATTTTTTATTTGTAAAATAAGGCCCAACCATTTTAATATTTCAATTATAATTAAAACAAACACCAACAATATTTGAGTTGAGTAAAGGATTGTCTGCAACAAGAATCTTGTGATAACCTCAGTTATCACACGTTGAATCTGTAATAAAAAATTGTCACTTTTCAATAACATTAATTAAATAAAAAGTTAAGTAATAATTTTTGTTAAAATTAAAATTAACTTTATTCTTAAAAACACCGAGTAAAGGGTTGTTTAATCCAAGAATCTTGTGATGATTTGATGTAATCATAAATAAATAAAGAGGAACTTTTGGAATCTAGAAAATTGAGGGTTAAAGAAGAAAGAGAACACGTGGTAAGTTTATAGTTCAAGGGCGAAAAGTGCTTTGGTAAGGGCTGACCACATGTAAATGGAATCTGTCAATGTCATCATCCAAAATACAAAAATATCTTGGTTCAATGGAATCAACTACTAAATTGGGCTCATCACTATTGTACGGACTACGGATTAAAGATTTCAACAGCCCGGGCTTGGAAAAAAAGGCCCAACTTGTTCCCCTATTTATAGATACCGGATATTGATACGTATAAGTGGTCAGGTCAGCCCAAGTAAAAAAATTTTAAATTTATTTTTTAGACTCAAGTTTAGCTCGTCATATTAAATTTTTTTATATAAAAAATAAATTTTAAAAAATAATACATTAAATATGCTAAAAATAATAATAAAACAAGATTTATATAATATCTAAACAATAACAATAAAAAAGTAGTAATATAATAGTAAAATGATAGTAAAACAATGAAAAAACAGTAGCAAAACAATAAAAAATTATAATTTTTTACAAATTCGGGTTGGGCTGAGCCCTAGCCAAAAAAGCCTATCCCAGGCTCAACCCGTTTAGAAAAACGGGTCTTATTTCTTTGTCAAAGCCCATTTTTTGAATTTATACTTTTGCCTAAACCCTCCCACTTTTCAAATGGGCTTAGCCCGACCCATAGACAAGTCTATAAATTATAATTTATATTTATATCTTTTCTATAGTAACTTTTTTCCCAAGACTAATCCAATTGATAAAATACAATAATATAAAAATTATTAATTTATTAATTTTAACTTTATCATTTCAACTGAAGTCATATTTATGCTACGCTTGATAGGAGTATTTTTTTACACATGTTTTGATATATGTATTAACAATATATTAATTCAATTGGTAATATTTAGCCACTCCGTGACTTAATTTTAGCAAAGAAAATAAAAGTTTTCGCTTATTTTGAAGATGTCTTATTTGTTTTTACAAGATTTTTGACTCACATTTCTAATTTCAAGTTTAATTTTGTACTAACTATTTTATTTTTATGTCTAACTATTGTAATATATTTATAATTTATAGGTTAAAATGTGCCACAAGACCTTATATTTTTAAAAAATAGGAATTTAATACGTGTACTTTTATTTCATGGAGTTTAATTCTCTACTTTTCGATTTCAAATTTCAAGTCCAACTGTTAAATCGATATGTTTTTTAATTCAAGTTAATTACAATGTCATTTTTTTAATTACGTGGCTATCAAGTGAGTTTTTTTATTTCAAAAATGTCATAACAAAAATTTAATTAAAAAATAAAAATATTAACAGTTGGAAATAAAAGTACAATGACATATAACATATTTTGACCTAATCAATATATATATATATATATATATATATATATATATATATATAAAAGTGCAAGTTCGAAAAAACTTTTGAACTAACGAGAAAACCCTTTATTTTTCCTCATCTTACTAAATTTACATTTAAAATAAATATAATATTTAATTAATAATTATTAGTTAAAAGGTTGAAGTAAAATAGAAGTTGTGATAGTTATACATTTAAAAGTAATTACAATTTAATAAAAGTTGTGATAATTACACATCTAAAAATAATTATAATTTAATTTACAGCTAAAAAAGTTGTTATATTTATTAATTACAATTTTTAGTAAAAAAGTTATGTTGATCTTATTGATGTAAAATAAATTTATTACTTCAATCAAATTCTAAGTATGTTAATTATCACCTAATTAAATATTAGAGTTAATTATGTTAATTAGTTATTATTTTGAATAATGCTACTTTACATTAATTACATAAAGTAAATTTATATTATATGTTGAATATGTTAAAAATATTTTAATTATAATTTTAAAATTTCTATTATAATATTTGAATTGATAAGTTAATCTATTTTAATTATATTAATAATTTAAATAAAATATATTTTTATGTTAATTATTGTAATTAAAATTTAAAATTTAAAAATTAATTAAATATTAAATGCGTAAAACCACATGTGACGCATGTTACATTAGAAGCTAGTATGCAATAAATAAAATTTTCTCTCATGTTATTACATTAGTAACCAAACAATGCATATATCAAGTTTTTTTTAAAAAATAATTTATTACGTAAATTTCACATATATCATGAATGTGTCATAATCTAATTATAATAAATTTTTTAATCAATTTGATGTTATTACTTCAACTCAATAAAAATTATAAAAATAAAATAAATAAATAAACAAAAATATTTTTAATGTATTAAATAAAATACCTTAAAAAAAATGATGTCAAGTGAATTTAACAAGTTTGACATTTTGTGAGTCTAATTTGAGAAAATAAACTATTCTGACTCTAAGGGTGGGTTTGGATGGAGGTGCGTTTACCTGCGATTAGTGTAACACCCCTAACCCATATCCGTCACCGAAACAGGGTTATGGAGCATTACCGAGATTTACAGATCAAATACAAACATTTCATATCATTTAACATACATATCAGAAACTAATCATAATCACTCATATTGTCCCTTATAAGAGGCCTTGAGACCCAAAATACGCATTAGAAATAAATCGGGACTAAACCGGGAACTCAGAAAATTTTTCAGAAAATATAAAAAATTTTCAAAGGAGCAGGGGACACAAGGCCCTGTGGCCAGGCGGTGTGGCTCACACGGTCAAGAGACATGCCCATGTCTTAGGCCGTGTGGGCATTCGGAATAGGGGCACACGGTCGTCTCCCAGCCCATGTCCAAACTTGGGTACTATCTAACTTGGGTCACATGGCCAAGCCACATGCCCGTCTGCTAGGTCGTGTAAGCATACTGACTTGTAATATTAAGGTATAGGGGTCACACGGCCAAGCCACATGCCCGCATGCTAGGCCATGTGAATATTTTGAGCATTCTGTTTCTAAATTTTAAAGATGTAGGGGACACAAGGCCAAACCGCACGCCCATGTGCTAGGCCGTGTGTCACACATGGCTGAGACACACGCCCGTATCTCTGCCCGTGTGGACAAAAATAAACCATTTTAAGGCCACATTTCTCACCCATTTAGGTATCTACCTAAACACAACATTTTAATACATCAATATTCTACAACAAATCATTCAAAACAAGCCAAAGTTATGTATTATATACAATATATCATCACATATACCTTAAATACTCAAACTTACCTATTTAGTCTATTTAACAAAATTTACTAAGGTTTACTACTAACTAAATACCTATAAGCATATATCCATCATAACCACATCACAATTTACTTCATTTCCGAACCAAAATATATATATCTAGGTTGATTATGTAAACAAAACATCATTCATAACATCTATATATGTCAACTTTAATCTAATCCACATCAATCCCTATACATGCCATATAAACCATGTTGAACACTTCAAAAACTACCGGAATAAGCTGGATAGTGTGACTTGGTGTGCTGATTCGATCTTCCGACCTCACGAAAATCTACAAAGACATTAAACCACACAAGTAAGCTTAATAAAGCTTAGTAAATTCGATGGGTTAAACATAAATCTTACCGAACCTACTATAACACATCAATTAAATAAATTCATTCAATGCAAACTCCCTGTCAATTTCAATCGATGAATACACTTATTTCAAATCAATACCAATAACAAACAATATGTCTTTCAATTTCAATTACATAGTCACTTACCAAATCTTTCTAAATCGGAGAACGGCTTACAGATAAGAGTACATCGTCTTTAGAAGCCCAAAGGCTGAACAGAAGCTCATGAAAGCTAAACAAAAACCCATAAGGATTGAACAAAAGCTCGTAAGAGCTGAACGAAAACTCATAAGGGTAAACAGAAGCTTAATAGAGTTGAATAGAATCTCATATGAGTTAAACAGAAGCTCGTGAGAGCTAAACGGAAAGTAAACACGAAAGTTCGTAACAAATGCTAAACCTCAGTTTACTTGGGTAATTTGCTATCATTTTCCTCTAGTGCTGTCAATTAGCCGAATACCGAATGTACTCAAATCCCGCATTCCATTTAATCTGAATATTCAATTCAAATTTATAAATTAACAATATTTTATTTTCAACAATAGAATAAATACATAATACCATTCATCAATTCAATATAATTATTAAAGTTTGACCGTACGAACTTACCTGGGTTAAATTATAATATTTGTAGGAGTTTAGGGACTATTTTGCTAATTTTCTTTTTTCACAAGTATCTACGGGATCTTGATATGGAGCTAAAATATGAAAATCAGCTTTAAGAGCTCTTCAATGGTGTTTTGAGACAGAAAATTGGAGAAGAAATTGTCTAGAAACAATTAATATCCAATTTGGTTATTTTAATTTCATTTTATTTACAATTTTACCCTTAAATTACATTATTTTATTATTTTTCTTTGCTTATGCTGCCTCAGTCATCTCATTTAAGCTTAATTACTCTTTAAGTCCTCCCTTATTTACCATTTAAGCCATTTAATCACTATTTCCTATAATTAGCAAGTTTTGTACCTTTTTCAATCTAGTCCTTTTTAATTAATTAACTATCAAAACGTTAAAATTTTTAACGAAACTTTAATATTACCTTAATTACACTTCGTAAATATTTATAAAAATATTTACGGCTCGATTTATAGAAATGAGTTCTCGATACCTCATTTTCTAAAACCACTTGACTAATAAATCATTATAAAACATAAATTTCCTATTCAAAAATCTTTCTAAAATCACATTTGACTCGTAAATACTAAATAATAAAATTTATGAGTTTACTTGTCAGATTTGGAGGCCTCGAACCACTGTTTCCGACACCACTGAAAAATTGGGTTGTTACAGTTAGCGTAAAAATAGCAGTGGCGGTGAGATTAGATATTGTAGCTACATTGTAGTGTGAGACAAAAAGCAAGCTAAACGCACCACACTGTACCCTATCGCCCATCCGAACCCACCCTAAGGAGGAAAACGGGTTAGATTTGAGGCGACTGTACTTTAAGGCTTTACTTTGTACCATGGAAATAAAATTAAAAAATTTGAAAATTGAAGGGGTAAAAAGTTAGAATGATGGAAAATATAATTTATGTTTTCATAGGTATGTTTGATAGGAGAGATGGAAAAATTAAATTACATCTTCTTTCCACCCAATTTTTGGTAGATTTAAAAATAAATGAAAGAAAATAAAACATTTGGAAATAGACATAATTTTAAATTAACATACACAACTCTCTCGTTTTCTCTCCTCTCATCATTCCAATTTGGATTAATATTTGGTATACTGACAATGTACTTTTTTTATTCCACAAGCAAAGTTCAAAAATTATAATGTATCACTTTTTTAAAATATTTATTTTTTAAATAATTTATTATACCCTTATAGGACACTTGTCAACCCCTGGCTTTGCTTGTGAAGCCTAAAAACTCTACTGATAATGCATCAAATATTTTTACAAAATTTAAAATTGTTGTAAGTTATATTTTTTAAAAAATCAATAAATATATAAATGCCATAATGACTTATTTGTCCCTCCAACTTTACAAAAGAAGTCATTTTAGCCATCTATTTGATTTTTCACATTTTAGCCCTTAAACTTGCAATTTTTGTCAAATCACCTCAAAATGGATAGAAAAATTATTTTTTTTAACTTTGCTGATGTAGCATACACGCGGATTGTAACACCCCTCACTCGTATCCGACGCCGGGACAGGGTTCGAGGTGTTACCTGACTTAAGCTCAATCAATCACACAAAAATCGGGCCATAAAATTTCAATCAATTTAAAACTTTTCATTTCACATACATTTTGTCCCTTAAACGGGCTCACGAGGCCCAAAACATGCGTTAAAGGCAATTAGGGACTAAATCGAGAACTTAAGAAAAATTTGAAAAATTTCATGCTTTAAGGCTCCACACGCCCGTGTGGCTTGGGACACGCCCATGCCCTTAGCCCGTGTGCAACACTGACTTTAAAACACGGCCATGACACACACCCATGAGGGCAAACCGTGTGTCACACAAGGTTTAGACACAAGCCCGTGTGTCTACCCGTGTAGACAATTACAAGGCTATTTTCCAAGCCATATGTCACCCTCACAACATATGCACACATACTTATCCAATAACATATAATATGACATAATGAGCTCTTAAACATCTACAAGCATGTTATGCTCATGTTAATTTCTTATGCAATAAATATCATAGAATTTACTCACATCATTACCACATACTTGTCATAATTATCATTACGTCACAAACCTCATGTCTATCACTAGGCATGCATAATCATATCCACAAACCATTCATGAGACATTATTAACTATTTATCAATCACTTAATCTTGCATCGTTACTAACTCATCAATGAATCTCAATTCAATCTCTAGGTATACATGTTGTAAGCCATATCACAAGAGATAATAACATACATGCATAAGAATAATCATATAGGCCCATAATGTCATTAGTCGACATAGGCCAATTTACACGACTACATACTACCTTAATAACAAGCCAATGCCTTTGGCTGAATCATAATATCACATACTTAACATTAAAACCCTATACATGCCATAGACTTGAAACACTAGGATTTACTTACGCCGATAGCGTTAACTCGACAGTGTGATAATATCTCTGACGGCCTCCAACCCGAGCTAACCTGGCAACCCTAGGGAACATGGGAAGGAAAGGGGGTAAGCTTTACGCTTAGTAAGTTCATATGAAAACAATAAGCAACTCATTAACATGTTTTATCAATGTTTACAACATATTCTCAAGTTCATGACAAGCTGTCTTCCTGAGAAATAGTCACTAAATTATTTATACCTGGAGCTACGAAACTCTAAATTAAGTTTCATTAATTTTCCTTGAAACTAGACTCATGTACCTTTCTACCATAAAATTTACAGAATTTTTAGTTTAGCAAATTAGTACATTTTATTCCTAAAAGTTACCCCTAATTCGCTATCTAGCAGTTCCAACCCTTCTGCACTAAAGTTCAATTATCTCATGGCACAGGACTCAAATAATGTTCTCATCTATTTCTCTTGAAACTATACTTACTAAGGATTCTAAGAATATAAATCATAACTCATAACCATTTTTGTACAATTTATAATGATTTTCTCATTTTAGAATAGGGGATCTCGAAGTCATTCTGACTCTGTCCCACGCAACTTAAAATATCTCATTATAGGAAATTCTTTTGCTTACAAGGTTTCTTTTATAAGAAACTAGACTTAATAAGATTTATTCCCATATTTTATTCAGCTTATAAATCATTTTTCACTATTTTTAGTGTATTTTCAAAGTTACACTACTGCAGTAACTCAAATCTGTTAAGGCTAAGTTACTCATTCACGATCATTGCTCACAAAATTAATACAACATCATTTCATCCATCATGGTAAGAACACATATTTATGCATCATAGATCATTCACATACCAAGACATTCTCATAGGCTTAGTGTACATACCTATACAACTCGTAACATAACTCAATTGCATACTCACCAATGACTTACCTCATTGGGACCATCATCAACTCTTTCCTCGGATTACCCGTTGAACACTCGGAATACTAATTAGATACTCGGAAAAACCTTTGCACATAAGTGCCCTTGTAACGCCCCGTACCCGAGACCATTGCTGGAGTCGAACACGAGGTGTTAACGGACTTAATTCATGAATTAAACAGCTCATACAATTCATTTTAAAATTTCAGACAAGTCGGCTAACTCGCATCACAGTCGCTTTAAAATCATATCTCGAGTTACAAAACTCAAATCCAATTCCGTAAATTTTTCCTGAAACTAGACATATATCAATCTACTAATTTTTTCTAGAATTTTGGTTGGGCCAATTAGTACAGTTTATTAGTTAAAGTCTCCCTGCTTTTAGGGTTCAACTACTCGACCTCTGTATTACTTAATCGATATCTCCCGCATGAGCTTCAATGACTATGTCGTTTGTCTCTAATAAAACTAGACTTAATAAGGAATCTGTACATATAAAGCATGACTTCTAATTATCTTTTAAAATTTATGGTGAATTTCCAAAGTCGAATAGGGGATCCGAAATCGCCCGCCCTGCTTTCACAAAAATTTAAACATCTCATAAAATATAGCTCATATATTGCTTTCGCTTCTTTCATATAAAAATAGACTCATCAAGCTTCAATTCCATAGCTTATTCATTATTTAATTTCATTTCTACTATTTTTAGTGATTTTTCAAATTCACGTCACTATCTTGTCTGAATCTATTTTATGGTAAATTTTACCTATTTCATGGTTTCCATGGATTAGCTAGCAATTTGACATACATAACACCAAATATGATCATGATTAGCCATTCCAATGGCTAATCATTACCAAGCATTTCCATACCACTCAATAACCATATCATAAGACCATATATACAAAATGATTATAATGCTATACATGCCATACTCAAAATATACAAGCCATTATGCCAAGATGGTATACGAATAGTGTGAGCGAGCCTCCGACCGTTCCTGATTTCCGAGCTGGCTTGTCAAAACTACAAGGAATGAAAAGGGGGGAGTAAGCATAAATGCTTAATAAGTTCACATGCAAATAGCAAGTAACATAACCATATAAGCAAATATAAAACATCATTTGCATAACCATCACCAAGACATTCATATCACATTTTCATTTATCATCTTACCATATTGTTGTTTTATCGATTTTTCAACCCGAGGGTTAAGTACATACCTGTTCAAAGTACCCATTTCACAACACTTACCAATACGTTCCTTTCATCTTGAGTATTCCTCCATTTCAGTAGAACTTTACCCATTGAACACATCGAAATATAATTCGGATACATGGAAAGTTTGCACATAAGTGCCACATATGTAGCCAAGCTACCATGTAACCCGCCCATAAGCGAACTCGGACTCAACTCAACGAGCTCGGGCATTTGCATCCATGAGTGAACTCGGGCTCAACTCAACGAGCTCGGATGCCTAGTTACATCTCTCGAACTCGGACTCAACTCAAAGAGTTCGGACATTTGCATCCATAAGTGAACTCGGACTCAACTCAACGAGTTCGGATGCCCAAATATCCCAGTGACATGTCACTCGTATCCTAATCCATTCCTAAGGCTCAACGGGACATTTTTCCCAATCATATGTCTCAACCATCTTCTATGGAATGTCGATACCGATACTCGGTAGTATTTCACATTTTCCAAGTATATCACATAATTTGACATATTATCAAACAATTATCACGAGTATAATATTTCATAATAATTATCATATCATTTAAATAACATAAAAACATTTAAAATAATAACTATGTTACCAACATTTACATATGAACTTACCTCGTATGTGAAAATGGCTACTTTTACCATTTCGTCCACAACTTGGTATTTTCCCCATTTTAGCCCGAATTTCAGTTTTCCTTGCTCTATCATTTAAAATATAGTCTAATTAGGACTCACATTATTCAAATTGACCCAAAATCATATTTTGGAAAAATTACAATTTTGCCCTTAAACTTTTGCATATTTACACTTTTGCCCCAAAGCTCGTAAATTAAACTTCAGCCTATTTTCTTATGTTTTATGACATGCTGATCATTTTTCCCTTCTATGGAAACATCAAATTCTCACTCTAACATGTACTTATGACTATTAGGTATTTTTACCGATTAAGCCCTTTTGCTCGTTTTCACTTAAAACCGAGTAGCACAAGTTGTCTAACATAATTTAAAACCTCATATTCTATCATAAAACACCAAAATACACAAATTTCACCTATGGGTATTTTTCCAAATATAAATCCTAGGTTAAACTATTGCTAGCATAAGCTAAATCGAGCTACCGGGACTCCAAAACGTAAAAATCATTAAAAACGAGGCTAGAACGGACTTACAATCGAGCTTGGAAGCTTGAAAAACCCTAGCCATGGTTTCTCCTTGCTATATTCGGCCATGGGGTTGAAGATGAGAAAAATTGGCTTTTAATTTTGTATTTTAATTCATTTTACCCCTAAATGACTAAAATGCCCTTACTACTAAACTTTCCAAAAATTCCATCAATGTCCAATTTTTGTCCATAGACTTAGAAATTTGTAAAATTCTATTTAAGACCTCCTAATTAATATTTCAAAACAATTTCATACTAGAAACTTCTAGAATGCAAGTTTTGCAAATTATTCGATTTAGTCCCTAATTTCAATTTAAGCACTTTATGCATAAAATTTCTTCATGAAATTTTCACACAATCATGCAATCATATCATAGACCTCAAAATAATCATAAAATAATTATTTCTATCTCGGATTTTATGGTCACGAAACCACTATTTCGACTAGGCCCAAAATCAGGATATTACAGCCCTAATTGTAGCTAAAGCTACCTCATATCTCATGACATTTAAATGCTCACTCTCGAGCTAGTCGTCTAGACTCATAATTCCTAGTGACATGTCACTCGTATCCTATTCTATTCCTAAGGTTCAAACGGGATTTTTCCTCGCCTATTAAGGCTTTTTCTTATCATATTTATATTAATCACATACACTTAATATTTGGACAATTCATATAATGTTAACATTTAAATACATGTATAGCATGGTATTGTTTACATACAAACCTACCTCGATACGACAAAGGTGAAAAAGACATAATCATCCCTTAATCAATTTCTTTCCGTTCTAAGTCCAAATCTCGATTTTCATCATTTATAACACCACATTCAACTTATTAAAACAATGTATTAATCAAATTAGTCCATTGACACACTTGGGAAATTTTTACAATTTTGTCCCTATATTTTCCAAAATTACCAAATTACCCCTAGGCTCAAAAAATGATTTTTACTCAATTTCTTTACTCTTTAAGACTAGATGAACCATTTTCATAACTATAGTAACTCACAATATCAACTATTTCATACACTTACACTTATTATACTACTTTGCAAGGGATGTAAGTGGCTGATATTTTAAAGCTTCAAAACCCATTTCTTTTGTTGGAAAAATCGGTCAAGAAGAAGATGAAAAGGGATGATATCATTCTATCTTTATTTTATTACCTATTTGGTCAAAAGTCACCTAATACACACACCAACTTTGACTATTCAACCTTTATGACCCCTATGGCCGGCCACCACAAATAAAAAGGGTATAATTTCCCTTTAAAGGCCTTCAATTTAAGATACAAAGCAATTTAACACCTTTAGGCATCAAAACATAACTCTTACCTTTTACGCGATTTAGTCCTTTTTCGAAATTGGACTAGAAATCGCTAAAATTAACTTACCAAAATTTACATGCACTTATAAAATTATATTATAACACAAAATAACATCAAAATAATTTTATCTGGCCTCAAAATAGTGGTTCCGAAACCGCTGTTCCGACTAGGCCCAAAATCGGGCTGTTACACGGATTGCCACTTGGATGACATGTCAGCATTTAATTAGTTTTTAATATTTAAAATTTTCAAAAAAAATTATTTTAAAAATTATAAAGTATAAAATTATAAAAAAATATTTTAAATTATTTTAAATTTTAAAAAATTAATTAAATACTAACATGTCATCCACGTGTATGCCACCACATTAGTAAAGTTAACAAGCATTAACTTTTCAATCTACTTTGGAATGGTTTGACAAAAAAAAGTAAGTTTAAGGACTAAAAGAGACGAAAAATAAAATGGAGGGCTAAAATGGCTTATTTTGTATTGGAGGATGAATAAATCATTAGACCTAGATAAATTAGTTGATTTAAAACGTGATTCTTTTACTTTTAAATTTTGTTTTTTACTTTTTAAACTACTTATTTAGGTGTTAATTAAAGAAAACATCTAGCATGTAATTTATTATATTATACAATACTATATCATTTGAACAAAAAAATATTATAATACATCATAAAAATTAACATACATATATCATCAACTTTATTATATTATATTATAGTAATATTTTTAAATGTAAGATATTCATATATTTTCTTGGGGGCAAATTTTAGGTGTAATAGCTCGTTTGCCGTAGATCATACGCTATGTTGTTCACATATAATTTAGTAAGCCAGGGTAGAAAATGGGTGAATTATCCGTTAAGTGTTTGAATGGCATATTGCATGAACTTGACAATATGCCCTTTTGGCGGACATCTTTCTGGAATTTTCATTTGGCGAACTTTAAGGTTTGACGAACTTTAAGGGTTTGGCAGACTCTTTATGAGACGATCACCAACCCCAGATGTTTTGGGTGAACTGGTTAGTTCGTGGAGCAATAGAATTTTTTTATGTGGAAACGATAGCTCAGTGAGTATCGTTAGAGTTTAGGTGAGACCTAGTTGGAATTGAACTAAAGTATTGTAGATGACAGATTTATATATTTAGGTAACTGAATGAATTGTTTAGGTGGTTGCTTAAGTGTACAAGCAATGTTTTACCACTTTGATTAGTGGTAGTAGTTATGTTTGGTAAAATATTAGACTTCAAATTTTGTTAGGCAAGTTTAGTCCTAGATTTCAAAGGTGATATTGGGATTTCTAACCTTCCCATTAAGCTTATTTTTTGTTGTCTGTACTATAAAAGGATGCCTATAGCCGACATGTTTCACCTTTATTTTCTCTCTGTGTTTTTCCCTACGTCTCTAAGAATTTTTAAGTTATCTTTGCTAGAAGAGACGTGTAATGGCCTAATTTTTAGTGGTATTAGAAACGGTGATTTGAGATCACTAAATCCAACAAGTAAGATTGAACAAGATAGTAATTTAACATTTATGAGTCAAGTAAGAATTTAGAAGAATTTGTGAATTGGTGAATTTGGTGAATTAAATAATTTATTAGGTCAAACGAATCAAAAACGAGGTATTGAGTCCTCGAATTTGAAAACCAAGCCATAAATATTTTTATAAATATTTATGGAGTATCATTAAGTTAGTATTAAAGTTTGGTTGAGAAATTTTAACGTTTGGGTAGTCAATTAAATAAAAAGGACTAAATTATAACAAATGCAAAATTTGCTAGAAGGATTAAATAGCTCAAGTGTTAAAAGAAAGAGGATTTAAAGGGAAATTAAACCTAAAAGTGAATAGGTTGGATGGAAAGGGCAAGAAAATCAGCAGAAAAATAAGGGAAATAAGGGAAAAATTGGAAATTTTACAATTTTAACATATAAAATAATAACAAAATTAAAAAATCTAGAGATCACTTCATATTTTCTCAGCCAAAAAGCCATAGGATTCCTGGAGAAAGCTGGTTTTTCATATTTTTTACATCATGTGATTTTAATTCTTGCTCTTTCTTGATAATTTTTATGTTTTTATGACTTTTACAATTAGGTCCACTTTTAGAATTCATTAGTTTTTTATTTGGTGGGTGAAATTGGAAGTTACCCTGGCTAAGTAAGGGAATTTTATGATGAATTGTTATGAAATTTAAGTTCTAATTTCATATTAAGGTGGTTTTATTAAGTGATTTTGATAGAAAATGGTGTTTAGGACCTAGTTGTGAAAAAGTTATAAATTAGAGGTTGGTGTTGAAATTCAGAATATCAAAGTTTGTGAAATAGTTTATAATGATAAAATAAAGTGTTAATTGAGAAAAATTAGTTCAATTGATGGGTGAATTGAGTAGGGACTAAATTGTAAAAACTATAAATTTTGGGGTAAAAGTGCAAATTGGAAAATTGAAGAGCATAAATTATGAAGTGAAATAGAAATGAAATAAATGCCAATGAGTGAAAATATTTTACATTATAAATCAAGAATCCAAAGAAGAACGAGCAAAAGAAAAAGTTACGAAATAGTCCCTAAATTTCAATATATTCTACAAATTAGCTGGGTAAGTTCATATGGTTGAATTTACATGTTTATTTTTGAATGATTGAATGATATAATGTGTTATTAAATATGAAGTTTTTGTAAAATTGTGAAAATTTTTATACAATGAAAGAATAAAGGTGGAAATTCAAATTAGGAAAAACGCAGGATTGAGTACGTTTGTATCATGACATGTGATGAATTGACAGATAAGACCATGGTTGGTCCATGGAAAATTGTGAAATGTAGGTATGGTATTAACCATAATGAGTTGTGAAACGTAGGTATGGTATTATCCATATCGAGTTAAGAAACGTAGGTATGGTATTATCCATACTGAGTTAAGAAATGTAGGTATGACATTTCCCATACCGAGTTGTGAAATGTAGGTATGGTATTTCAATGAGGAAAACTATACTGAGTTGTGAATCGTGGCACCTAGCAACGACGTATTCAATTTTGTAAGACGTTTCCTAATTTGATAATAAGTAATATATGAGGTATGAACTAAAATGAAAAGGGAGCGTGTAGTTGCTAATGTTGAGCTCAACTATGTGAAGTATTATAACAGTGGTTGTGAATGGCAGGGAAATTTAGTAAATGTTATGTTATTGTTTGGAAATATTATGTTTGTTAAGCATTACTTTTAAACCTATGAACTTACTATGCTTCAATAAGCTTACTTGTGTGTGTTTGATATTTTTATGTAAATTGAATTAAAGGGAAGTTGGTAGATCAGATCATCACAACAAAGCTCACTATCCAGATCAATTCTAGTAGCTTTTGTTTTATATTTAAAAAATTATATGGCATGTATAGAGTTTAAATGAAATGAAGTAAAGATGTTATAAACTAGTTAACAATATTTTGTACTAAAATAGTTTTTGGTTAGTAGCAATAGTTTGACTTTGAAAATTCATCATAAATTATGGAAACCGAATTAGAGATTGAATAAGATATGAAATTAAATCCTATTGAATCTAGTTTCACATATAATAAACGATGTAAGCAAAAGCCTTTCATATTAGGAGATATTTGAACTTTTGTGAGACAAGGTCAGAGTGATTTCGAGCTCCCCTGTTCTGACTTTGGAAAATCATTAAAAATTATAAAAAAAATAATTATGGGTTATAATTTATATACTTAAAATACTTAATGAGTCTATTTTCAAAAGAAACAAACAAGAACATCACCTAAATTCCGTATTATGAGATAATTAATTTTTATTAAAGAAAGGTTGAAACTATCAAATAACAGAACAAGGGTAACTTTGAAGAATAAACTGTACTTTTTGGCTAATCCATAAATTTTGAAAATTTTATAGTAGAAAGATATATGAGTCTAGTTTCAAATTCTTTTTACAGATCTTAATTTAGAATTCTTTAGCTTAATATTTAAATAATTTAGTGAATATGACTCGAGTGGACAGATTTGATGTGAATATAAGTAAATAATGGAATTTATGTGTAATTATTCTGTAAACTTCGATAACCCCTGTTTCGGCGACGGATATGGGTTAGGGGTTTTACATTTATTGGTATCAGATCTTTAGTTTAGTCGATTCTCAAAACGAATGTGATGTGTAAAGTGTCTAGAAATACATGCCATATAAATCTGTGATAGTGTGATGTGAATGATCCGATTTAACTACTAATTTTTGTTATAGATTGTAAAGATGTTTGATAGACCCAAGGGTGCTGGTCAAGAAGAGGAAGTTAATAGTAGAATACAGACTTCTGAGCAGGGAACAAGTAGTAATGTTTTGATTTCTTTGATGAGAGAGGAAGAACTTAAAAATATGATTTACGGGTTAATGAATCAGTGGTATAGTGAAACAATACAAGGAAGAAGTCAGGTACAACCACCTCCTCCTCCCCTTATTGTACCACCAATTACAACCCCGGTTGCTCCTCCTTTAATAGATGAATCTAGCAAAAGAACATCGATTGAAACACTGATAAAGTTCAGAGTTGAAGAATTTCGAGGGAGATCGGACGATGATCCAGTTAAAGTAGAATATTGGTTAAAGAGTTTGGAGAGAGTTTTTAAACAAATGATGTGTTCTCTGGAGGACTATCTGAGGTGTGCGGTTTCACTATTGAAAGAAGAAGCATATAATTGGTGGGAAACCATTGAGGCAGTGGTACTTGCAGATAAGCTCACTTGGGAATTCTTCCAAAACGAGTTTAAAAAAAAAGTATATAGGAAAGACATATTTAGATAAGAAGAAGAGGGGATTACTTAATCTTCGACAAGGAAATAAAACAGTGGCTGAATATGAAAGAGAATTTGTGTATCTCAGTAGATATGCTTGAGATGTTGTACCGACAGAGGAAGAAATGTCCATTAGATTTGAAGAAGGGCTTAATGATGAAATCAGAATGATGATTGGAGGCACAAAGATTTGAGAATTTGTGGTTCTGTTTGATCGAGCTCAAAAGATAGAAGAAATGTATAACAGAAAGATGCAAAGAGAAAGAAGAGGTAAAGAAGTATACAAAAAAAGTTTCTCTAGACCAATTTTGACTTTTTCGGCTAAAAAGTTCAGAGATAATTCTAGTCGACCTATTACAATTCTAGAAAGATCGAATAAAAGTAAAACAACTCAATGAGATGTCGGAGTAACTAATAAACCAACAGCTAGTGCTAGTAGTGTGCAAAATATTCTGAGACCTAGATGCAAAAATTGTGGTAGATTTTATATTGGTAAATGTTGGGGAAGAACCGGAGCTTGTTATAGATATGGTGGAACTGATCATTTTATTTAGGACTGTCTTCAATTGTTAAAAGAAGATAAAGAACAAGGTGACAAGCAAGCAAATACTCCTTAGAAAAGTAAACGTTTGGGTCAAAACAGTGCTGCTAGGACTGCACGTTTGGGAATGAGAGATACTGTAGCTCGATCAGAAACAAGGGCACCTGTATGTACATATGCTATCTGGGCAAGGGAAGAAGCTTCTGCTCTAGATGTGATAACTGGTATTTTCTATCTTTTTGATGATTCTGTGTATGCTTTAATTGATCCCGAATCTACGTATTCATATATTTGCACTGCATTAGTGTCAGAAAAGAAGATAACTGTTGAGTCCATTGACCTTGATGTGCAAGTCACTAATCTGCTAGGGCAAAGTGTGTTAGTTAATTTAATATGTCGGAATTGTCCACTGAAAATACAAGGCTATGAATTCTCTGCTGATTTAATGTTATTACCTTTCCTAGAATTTGATGTTATTCTTGGAATTGATTGGTTGATTAAGCACGAGTGAATTGTAGAGAAAAACGAATTGATTTAAAATGTCAGATAGGGAAAATAGTTTCAGTTGAGTTTGAGATAAAAAGAATGATGTCAGGATTATTTCGCCTCTACAACTCAGAAATTGATTCGAAAGGGTAATGAAGTATTTTTAGCTTATATTCTTGATACTCGGGGTTCTGAATTAAAGATGGAAAAATTGTCAATTGTTAATAAGTTTACTGATGTGTTTCTTGAGGAATTACCTAGTTTACCTCTAGATCATGAGGTTGAATTCGTAATTGATGTGATTCTGGGTACAACTCCGATATTAATAACACCGTATAGAATGGCACCAGCTAAGTTAAAAGAGTTGAAGACACAATTGCAAGAGTTATTGGATAAATGGTTCATCAGACTGAGTACATCACCTTGGGGCGCACCTGTCTTATTTGTGACAAAGAAAGATGGCTCATTGCGATTGTGTATTGATTGCAGACAGTTGAACAAGGTAACAATTAAAAATAAATATCCATTACCCCGTATTGATGATTTGTTTGATCAACTGAAAGGTGCTGCAGTGTTCTCAAAGATATACCTTAGATCTGGGTATTACCAATTGAAGGTTAAAGAGTGTGATGTGCCGAAGACTGCTTTTCGAACTCAGTATGGTCACTACGAATTTCTGGTAATGCCTTTTGGTTTAACAAATGCCCCTACTGCATTTATGGATTTAATGAATCAGATTTTCAGCCTTATTTGGATAGATTTGTGGTGGTATTTATTGATGACATATTGGTCTATTCAAAGACAGAATCCGAGCACGCACAGCACTTGAGAATTGTATTATAGACTTTGAGAGAAAACTAGTTATATGCAAAATTTAGTAAATGTGAGTTTTGGCTTCATGAGGTTGGATTTCTAGGTCATATTGTATCAGTTGAAGGAATTCGTGTGGATCCAAGTAAAGTTTCAGTAGTGGTGAATTGGAAAACACCAAAGAATATAACTGAAGTGAGAAGTTTTCTAGGATTAGCAGGATACTATCGCCGCGTTGTAAAGAATTTTTCCATGATTGCTTCACCAATGACTCGTTTATTACAAAAGAATGTTGAGTTTGTGTGGTCTGATGAATGTCAGTAGAGCTTTGATCAATCAAAGAAAATGTTAACAGAAGCTCTAGTCTTAACTTAACCAGAATTAGGTATACCGTATATTGTGTATAGTAATGCATCTTTAAATGGTTTGGGTTGTGTGTTAATGCAGTCGGGAAAGGTGGTGGCTTATGCTTCACGATAGTTAAAACCACATGAAAAGAATTACCTTACACATGATCTTGAGTTAGTTGCAATTGTTTTTGCTTTAAAAATTTGGAGACACTATTTATATGGTGAGAAGTGTTATATTTATACGGATCACAAAAGTTTGAAATACTTGATGACTCAGAAGGAACTGAACTTAAGACAGAGACGGTGGTTAGAGTTGCTAAAAGATTATGATTTGGTTATTGACTACCATCCAGGGAAAGCTAATGTAGTTGCTGATGCACTTAGTCGAAAGTCATCATTTGCACTTTAGGCAATGAATGCTCATTTGGCTCTTAATGAAGGAGGTGCTATATTAGTAGTATTAAAAGTGAAACTCATGTTTCTTCAACAAATTCAGAAATTGCAGGATGAAGATCCAAAATTGGTACTTAAACGACAGATGGTTCGAGATAATTTAGGTTAAGATTTCAGGGTTGATGATAAAGGTATGTTGCATTATCATAACAGGATCCGTGTTCCAAATAATTCTGATTTGAAGAATAATATTCTTTCTGAAGCACATAATAGTATGTATTCTATTCATCCGGGCAGTACAAAAATGTATGGTGGTCTGAAAATGATATATTGGTGGCCTGGTATGAAAAGAGAAATTTCAGAATTTATTGCAAAATGTTTGATTTGTCAACAAGTTAAAGCGGAACATCAAGTACCAACGGGTTTATTACAACCCATTATGATTCCTGAATGGAAGTAGGAGCATGTTACAATGGATTTTGTGTCAAGATTGCCTATGACTCCAAGAAAGAAAGATTCGATATAGGTTATTGTTGACAGATTAACAAAGTCAGCACACTTTATTCCAGTCAGAATAGATTTTTCACTTAAGAAGTTAGCAAAATTGTATGTGTCAGAGATTGTGAGACTACATGGAGTTCCAGTATCTATCATTTCGGACTGGGATCCGAGGTTTACTTCGAGATTTTGGAATAAAATGCAAGAAGCTTTAGGTACCAAATTGAATTTTAGTACAACATTTCATCCTCAAACAGACGGACAGTCAGAGCGAGTGATTCAAATTCTAGAAGATATGTTAAGATATTGTATACTCGAGTTTGGTGACAGCTGGGAAAGGTATTTACCTTTGGCTAAGTTTGCTTACAACAACAGCTATCAGTCTAGTATAAAAATGGCACCATTTGAGGCTCTTTATGGTAGGAAATGCAAGACTCCATTGTGTTGTTCTAAATTGAGTGAATAAAAAATAGTTGGAGTTGATTTGATTCGGGAAATCGAAGAGAAAATTCATATTATTCGAGACAGTCTAAAAGCTGCTTTAGACCGTCAAAAGTCATATGTGGATTTGAAACGAAGAGACATAGAATATGCAGTGGGTGATCGAGTATTTTTAAAAGTTTTACCGTGGAAGAAAGTGTTACGGTTTGGCAGAAATGGAAAATTGAGTTTGAGATTTATAGGGCCATATGAAATTGTGGAAAGGGTTGGTCCTGTAGCTTATCAGTTTGCTTTACCTCCAGAACTTGAGAAGATTCACAATGTGTTTCATGTGTCTATGCTAAGACGGTATAGGTCAGATCCTTCGCACGCACTTCCTCATACTAAAATTGAGCTTCAACCAGATATGACTTATTCAGAAGAACCAGTGAAGATTTTGGCTCGTGAAGTTAAAGAATTGTGAAACAAAATAGTACCATTGGTTAAAGTATTATGGCATCGACATGGTATGGAGGAGGCAATCTGGGAAACAAAGGAGTCAATGAGATCACAATATCCAAATTTATTTTCAGGTAACAAATTTCGAGGACAAAATTTTTAAAAGGGGGAGAGTTGTAACGGCCTAATTTTCAATGGTGTCAGAAATGGTGATTTGAGATCACTAAATCCGAAAAGTAAGATTGAACAAGATAGTAATTTAATATTTATGAGTCAAGTAAGAATTTAGAAGAATTTGTGAATTGGTGAATTAAAAGAATTTATTAGGTCAAACGAATCAAAAATGAGGTATTGAGACCTCGAATTTGAAAACCGAGCAATAAATATTTTTATAAATATTTATGGAGTGTCATTAAGTTAGTATTAAAGTTTGGTTGAGAAATTTTAACGTTTGGGTAGTCAATTAAATAAAAAGGACTAAATTCTAACAAATGCAAAATTTGCTAGAAGGATTAAATAGCTCAAGTGTTAAAAGAAAGAGGATTTAAAGGGAAATTAAGCCTAAAAGTGAATAGGTTGGATGGCAAGGGCAAGAAAATTAGCAGAAAAATAAGGGAAATAAGGGAAAAATTGGAAATTTTACAATTTTAACATATAAAATAAAGACAAAATTGAAAAATCTAGAGATCTCTTCATATTTTCTCAGCCAAGAAGCCATAGGAGGTCTGGAGAAATCTGGTTTTTCATATTTTTTACATCATGTGAGTTTAATTCTTGCTTTTTCTTGATAATTTTAATGTTTTTATGACTTTTACAATTAGGTCCACTTTTAGAATTCATTAGTTTTTGATTTGGTGGGTGAAATTGGAAGTTAACCTGGCTGATTAAGGGAATTTTATGATGAATTATTATGAAATTTAAGTTCTAATTTCATATTAAGGTGGTTTTATTAAGTGATTTTGATAGAAAATGGTGTTTAGGACCTAAATTGTGAAAAAGTTGTAACTTAGAGGTTGGTGTTGAAATTCAGAATATAAAAGCTTATGAAATAGTTTATAATGATAAAATAAAGTGTTAATTGAGAAAAATTAGTTCAATTGATTGGTGAATTGAGTAGGGACTAAATTGTAAAAATGATAAATTTTGGGGTAAAAGTGCAAATTGGAAAATTGAAGAGCATAAATTATGAAGTGAAATAGAAATGAAATAAATGTTAATGAGTGAAAATATTTTACATTATAGATCAAGAATCCAAAGAAGAACAAGGAAAAGAAAAAGTTGCGGGATAGTCCCGAATTTTCAATATCTTCTACAAATTAGCTGGGTAAGTTCATATGGTTGAATTTACATGTTTTTTTGTCAATTATTGAATGATATAATTTGTATTAAATATTAATTTGTTGTGGAATTGTGAAAAGTTTTATATAACGAAAGAATAAAGGTGGAAATTCAAATTAGGAAAAACGCAGGATTGAGTACGTTCGTATAGTGACATGTGATGAATTGATGGATAAGACCATGGTTGATCCATGGAAAATTGTGAAACGTAGGTATGGTATTAACCATACTGAGTTGTGAAACGTAGGTATGGTATTTTCCATATTGAGTTAAGAAACGTAGGTATGGTATTATCCATACTGAGTTAAGAAACGTAGGTATGGCATTTCCCATACCGAGTTGTGAAATGTAGGTATGGTATTTCAATGAGGAAAACTATACTGAGTTGTGAATCGTGGCACTGAGCAATGACGTATTCAATTTTGTAAGGCGTTCCCTAATTTGATAATAAGTAATATATGAGGTATGAATTAAAATGAAAAGGGATCGTGTAGTTGCTAATGTTGAGCTCAACTATGTGAAGTATTATAACAATGGTTGTGAATGGCAGGGAAATTTAGTAAATGTTTTGTTATTGTTTGGAAATATTATGTTTGTTAAGTATTACTTTTAAACCTATGAACTTACTAAGCTTCAATAAGCTTACTTGTGTGTGTTTGATATTTTTATGTAAATTGAATTAAAGGGAAGTTGGTAGACCGGATCATCACAACAAAGCTCACTATCCAGATCAATTCTAGTAGCTTTTTTTTATATTTAAAAAATTATATGGCATGTATAGAGTTTAAATGAAATGAAGTAAAGATGTTATAAACTAGTTAACAATATTTTGTACTAAAATAGTTTTTGGTTAGTAGCAATAGTTTGAATTTGAAAATTCATCATAAATTATGGAAATTGAATTAGAGATTGAATAAGATATGAAATTAAATCCTATTGAATCTAATTTCACATATAATAAACTATGTAAGCAAAAGACTTTCATATTAGGAGATATTTGAACTTTTGTGAGACAAGGTCAGAGTGATTTCGAGCTCCCCTATTCTGACTTTGGAAAATCATTAAAAATTGTACAAAAATAATTATGGGTTATAGTTTATATGCTTAAAATACTTAATGAGTCTAGTTTCAAAAGAAACAAACAAGAACATCACCTAAATTCCATATTATGAGATAATTAATTTTTATTAAAAAAAGGTCGAAACTATCAAATAGCAGAACAAGGGTAACTTTGAAGAATAAACTGTACTTTTTGGCTAATCCATAAATTCTAAAAATTTTATGGTAGAAAGATATATGAGTCTAGTTTCAAATTCTTTTTACAGATCTTAATTTAGAATTCTTTAGCTTAATATTTAAATAATTTAGTGAATATGACTCGAGTGAACAACTTTGATATGAATATAAGTAAATAATGGAATTTATGTGTAATTATTCTGTAAACTTTGATAACATCTTGTAACGCTGTTCCGGTGACGGATGTGGGTTAGGGGTGTTACAAGACGAGGAAGGTTCCTAGAAGCTTATCAAAATGCCATTGATAAGTACCAGCTGACTGATAATTTCCTGGAAAACCCTTAGGTTGATGGCAAAGGGATTTATGTATTTGCATTAGTGCATTTATCATCAAAATTTAATAGATAGATGTTCTGATAGTTATGATTGTTTCTTATTTAGCTTAAGAAACTAGTGAAAGGTCTAAGTAATCAAGGCAAAGGACCAGTAAAGTAAATTCTGTCTTGAAGTTTCTGGTGAGTTCCTTCTTACTTCCTTTGAGTTAAGAAAATTCTATGATCTGCGAGTTATGTAAGGTAAGTTATTTTTACTGAAGATGGATCAATGTGTTTTGAATTGACATGTGAGTAATAAACCAGTGTTGTATATGTGAGCATAGCCATGGTTGAAGTAAAAATACCCACATTGTGTGCGAGCCCAGTACCAAACTATTTGTGACATGTTGAAATGTGGAATGAAGCTTTATTTGCAATGTCTTCGATAAGGTAGCTTTATTGCAAAATAGATTAGTAGATTACGGGCCGACCTTGCAGTAGAACAGGTGTTCAATTTAACAAGAAATATGAATATAAATATGATTATGGTGATTGCGATTCTGATTTCTGAAATATGGGTCTGAGGCTGACACAAGGTTGGGTTGTAGGCAAACACATACATGATTGAGAGAAGTATGCATAAGTTGGCGGTATGTATCCACTAGGGGTATTGTGTGCTATATATTGGTGAAGTGTTGTCGCTAGAGAATTGTACTAGCAACTTGGCATAATGTGTCTGTAAAACTAAGTCTCAAAATTTTCTAATTTTTTGGGTTTATTATCAATAACCTGATAATCATTTTGCATCTATTTGGAGCTCACTAAGTTCAATTGAACTTACTCCATTACTTTTCTTTCTCAGGTGTTTGAGTTTTAAAAGAAGATCAGTAGAAAGAGACTATGCCAGAGCTGCATTTGCAAGTAAGCCACTTATTAATTTTTGTATCATGCATGGCTATGTTGGCGGGTGGCACATAAATCCGTTTTGTAATTCAGTTTGTTGTCTATATTGTTCCATTTTTAAAAGAGAATTTACCCTTATTATAGAAGTGTAAGCCAAGCTTTCTTGATTTGCAATTTATGATCTCTTTTATATGTTATCGCCATTAATGGCAGCGAATGATTAATAGGCTGATTTTTATAACCCCTACTATTTTCTCCTTTAAAGATGCGTTACCGATTTAGAGAAAGAATAATGGGTTGTAACTAAAGAGGGAACATTCATAACAGTTTTCTCAAAGATTTAAGTAAAACCAAAAAATTTTTGAATCTATTAGTAACACCCCAGTTTGTTGGGAAGTATGTTTGGTTGAATGATGTACATCAAGGCTTCTTGATGGGATAAGGGATGTTACATTAGGTATATGCCAATTTTAGAAAATATTTAGGGTCTGGATGCGTTTTCTATTTCTCTCTCACTTTTTTTGTGTGTTAAGTGTTAAAAATTTAGGGAGAAAGATTTATTTGTGTTTATGTTTGAGGTAGGCATTATGATAGTTTTAAGGTATATTTGAGTTCACAGTGATTAAATAGAGCTCGAAGACCCACATATTTCATCTATCATGTCGGGATGGAACCATCACCTTAGAAGCCCATTTTATTGCAACTTAGGATTCGAGTATATGGTGTAACACCCCAAAATTGGGCATAGAAGTTTCGAGGCTATTTTAGGGATTTTAGCTCAGAAATTTCGTAAGCATGATAATCAAAATTGTCTTCATCTAAGGGTTTTAGAAAATTAAAATTTTTTTTGAAAATAATGTTTAAATGACTCAATTTTAAAAGAAGGATTATTTTGTAAAAAGGGTTAAAATTAGGAATAGTTATAAAGCAATAATACCAAAGTTTTAAAATTAACCTATTTCCCTCTTCATCTTTATAAAACCCACGTTAGATTTCTCCCATCCTTTGTGGTTGTCGTTTCTTGTTTTTCCAAGCTCTTCTCATTCAAGTTTTGATTCTCAAACTCTATTCCTTTGATTTCTATCATCCTCCTTGTCATAAACCTCCATAGAAGTTAAGAGAAACACCAAAAAACACTATAGTTTTCTCCATTGTCAAGCTTTTGAGTTTTTTAGATTTTCGATCAAACGCTTGGATTTTTTCCGTCTAAGTTAATGATTAAACTTCTGATTAGTTTTAAATGTTATCTAGTCATTTAAATTGGATTATTAGCCATTAAATCACATATTTTGAATAAAAGCCGAAAATTGGGTTGTTAATGGTGGATTTCAGATTTTTTAATAAAAACGTGGTTTCAAAATGATTTTCAGCTTGTTTTAACATAGTTAGAAGGTTTTCAAACTTAATTTGAATTTTTTTAATTATATATTGAGTTTTAATGAATTTTTAGAAAATAACTATAAATATGTCGAAAAAGTCAATACCATGAATTGAGTAGTTTAGCATAGTTTAAGGGTTGGGAATTAGTCGTAGATGAATAATTAGATGAATGAAACTCGTTTTAGGGGAAAAGATTAAGTGTAGATCGAGATATTTGGATTTCAAGTTGGTTTTTCTAAAAGTTTCAGTTCCATGATAACATACCTTAGGCTTATGTTTTTGATTGCTTGTGCTCAGTCCTTGGATGATTTTTGCATGTATTGTTGTGTAAATTATTGTGTTGAAGCTTCGGATTCGCTAGAACCATCTATGAGTTAGGAAAAGCTAGTTTGAGCCTTCGACTTTTTGGCAAAAGCGTTATTGGTGAGTGTTTGGAATAATTTCTTGTGGACACGATTCAATGCATTATTTGGGAATTTAGTTGTAGCTTAAACTCTTACTTTGAATTCTGAGTTTAAGTTCTCTCATGCTCATGATTAACTTACGTATTATGTGCTTGTGTATAGTGAAAACATGAACATGTATGAGATGCTATGATATGTGTTATAAGTTGGGATGATTTTTGTGAAAGTGAATATATGGGTATGTTATTCATGCCATGTAACCGTAAGTATGTGAGTATGTGTTCATACTATGTGACAATGGTTATAATGTGCTAATGATGTGTATATATAGTAAACATGTGTGAAAAATTAATAAGTAATATGTGTATTTAATAACGAATATTTTGGCCTTGTGATATTTGAGAGCATTGCATATAGTTGGCATTCTATAGGATTATGAGTACTGACCTATATGTATAGTGGTTTTGGCAGTTGAGGCCTTAGGACATGTTGGAGAGATGAGAGAATGTGAGATAAGCTCCATTCAACAGGACAAATGAGGGGAAATAAGGAGAGTGTTAGCTTTATGCTTCACTTTTGGGACATGTTTGACTCTATGAGTCTGTGCGGTGTTTTGGAGATTTGTGTATCCAATGAGTGATGGTAGAGCTCACTTTTATGTTTCATAGCTCAAGTGTCAAATTATCTTAACTATCTTAAAATATGAATATGTGTGTATTGTGATAAGTGTTTATAAGATATGTAACTATTATGGAAATTAACTATAACTATGCTTGTATGTATTGTGATGTATATGTGAAAGTGTATGCAATGACTTAGTAAATAAATAGTTAAAAGTGTGCGTGTGAGTGGAATATGTCGATAAAAGTTGTGATTATTCTAACCATGCCATGTGTGTGTGTTCTACTAATACTTGATGACATGTTTGCACGGTAGTTATTTTAGGCATTCACTGAGCTTGTTAAGCTCACCCACTCCTTTTTAACCCTTGTAGATTAGTTGTGTGCCGGTGTGAGCAGTGTGGTTTCGAGGGGTGATCCAAGCATGTCTATTTCCTTGTTTTCATATGTGTTATTGTTATTTGTTTACGTTTTGGGAATAAGGCAATGTGGTAGACTCTTATATTGATTTTTTCCATGATGTTGTGGTTGTTGTTATAGCTTAATTGTTTATAAGACTTATGAGACTTTGTGCTTGTGATATTGCATGCTTAGTCGGACATGTTTTCGATGTTTTGGACTGACAATGTAGTTATTTTGATGATTCTTAGATAGCAAATAGTTGCATGATGTTTTGGCATAAGTTAAAATTATCTAAATGCTTAAATTTGCAATATTTTATGGTCTGGATCAGAGGTATCGATATTCAGTTTTCAAAAACGATACCTCTATGATTTTCAAAAGTGCTGGAAACAAATTTGTCATTTGGTATCAATATTTTGTCTCGAGTATCGATACTCGAGGAAAAATTATCGATACATTTTCAATGGTACCGATAATTCTGAAAGCTTGGTTTTTAAATGAGAAACAGAATGCTGGTTTGATATTGATTTTCCAAGTGGTATCGATATCATTTAAAGAAAATATCTGTACCCTAGGGTCAGTATCGATACCTACGTAGTCAGTTTTGAGATTTTCTAAATGGACCTTATGCATATTTAATTATTATTATAAGACTATTTGATGTATGATTAGAATGTAACGATGATAATTAAGGAGTGTTGTTGAGTTAAAACCTATATGAATACTAAAATAATATCGTTTAGAATAAGCTTTTACTTATTGCATATGACATAAGATGGTGGCGTGGCATTTTGATATTCGGGCTTGGCGACCAAGCTAGGTATAGGGTGTTACATATGGTGCTTGTACGGTCACGGATTGAAGTATAACTAGGGCTCTTAGTTGATGGTGGTTATGCGGTCACGGGTTCAAGTTTCATGATACCAGAAGAGGATGGTTTATAAACCCGATACATAAGTTTGAGACCATAATCATGGGGAAAAAATGGGGCTTTATAGTATAATCAACTTATTTTTGTTCTCCATCTCCACCAAAAGCAATATCCTTAACCTAATTGTCCAAAACATGTGACGAAGTTGGATGCAAAAGGACTTTTAGGGGGGAGTGACTGGGCAGTGGAGAGAAGATAAAACTCGAGTTGGGGTGGCAGCAGTTTTGTTATTAATGAGTGATTTAATTACAAAAACAGTTGTAGGTTCGAATGGACTTTCATCTTTTCTCCATCGACACAGTCATTTCACCTTCTGAAAGTCCTTTTTCCCCAAACTCTCTCACAGGTTTCAAATAGAGAGGTTAAGAATATTATTTGGTTGAGATAGAGAAAAAGAATAAGTTGATTATACCAGAAATGCCCTTAACTTTTCCCTATAATTATGGTCTCAAACTTATGTATGAGATTTATAAAGCAACCTCTTCGGGTGGTATGAAACTCGAATCTGTGACCATAAAACCATCATCAACTGGGCTCCCTAGTTATAGTTTAACCCATGATCGTATAACCACCATCAATCGAGTTTTGTATTTATACATCACCTCGTGACTGTATAACCATCATAAACTGGAGCACGAGTTGCAATGTGATGGGCTTCTAAGGTGATGGTTTGATCTCCATAGTGTAGATGAAATGTGAGAGTCTTCGAGTCCCACCACATCACCATGAACTCAGACTCACCGTACAGTTATCACACTGTCTCCGTTAAACACAAACACAAATAAATCTTTTCATTTAAAAATTTCAAGACCCAACAAAAAAAAAACAATTTAAGAAAGAATTTTTTTATTTTGTAAGGGACGGTGGTCGATAAAGTTGATAGAGTAACGAAGAGTAAAACCCCCTTTTATTAGGCAACCGGGGTAAAATTGAATAAAAAATAGCAAACAATGTAGGAACACAATTTGAAAATTATCTCGAGATTATCGAGTTTTGAAATTTTTTCACAGGTTAGGGTTAGGGTTAAAAATGAAAGGGGAAAAATGTGCCTTGTAGGAAGCATTTTCAGCTGAGGTGGCATAAGTGTCACCAAAAGCGCACCCTATAACACGCGCTTTCAGCCTACTTGGTAGCCAAGTCAGTTGAAAACGGGTCCTACAAGGTGCGGTTTCAATGTCCTTTTTTTCAAATTAGCTGAAAACACATCCTATAAGACACATTTTCTTCCCTCTCATTTTCAAACCCTAACCCATGAAAAATTCTCAAAACTAAAACCCTAACCCTAAAGCAGAGATTTTCGGGCCATAAAATCCAGAATAAAGTTCAAACATCATATCCTAATCTTTTTAAAAAAACTCTTCTAACAAGACACATTTTTAAAAACTATTGAGACTTTTAATGAAAATGTGCCTTGTTAGAAACAATTTTCAAACTTGTTATGTCCAATCTTTTCCAATATTTTGAAGTTATGTTTGATATTCTGGGGTAGTATTTGCTATAAAATAATCCACCATTCTATTAGAGAGCTTCCATACTAAAATTTCGAGCAAATTGTTTTCATAAGGAGATTTGCATAATGAGAAGATAGTTTATGTTAAAAACCTAAATTTCAAAAATCAACGTAACAAAGTTAATTAGTTCAGCTCGGTTTCGTTGCTAGTCTTTATAATTTGTACTCTTTTTCAACATAATGTTTTTGTTTTAAATATGTGAAATAGGTAATTTGGTTGAAGATGAGTAGACGAATTAGAGTAGTTTTTTTATTATGACAATCAAATTAATGACACTAAAATTGGGGTCATTTTTGCATCAATCCAATCTACAGAATTTGCTTTCAATTGGAGCATAAAATTACACGAGCATCGGTCAAGAATTAGGAGGAAAGAGGTGAGTTCAAGCCGGAGAAGAATTTCAAGCTTAAAATATAAATATCTAACGTCATTGAATCCAATTAGATATGATATATTTAAGTTTAGATGAATCATAGAGGTCGGGACGATTCTTGACTCTTATTTCTCTAGTGGATCACCTCCACTAGTTTTATATGCCCATTTTGTTGATGTTGATGACGGTGGTTCGATTTTGACAACAGTTTCAATTAATACATGAATGAAACAAGAAGCAAAAACTCTAGGTTGTGCGATGGGTCCACAACATTTCCACTAAGCTCCTATCATGAAATCCTAGAATCATCAATGGGAAAGCATTCATCAGTTTCATCCATCAATTTCAACTTTGGTGCACAGTTCGTCCAATAGTTGGGGTTTGTCAGTACCCGAACTTTGACACCCTGACATGAAATTTTATGAGTATTTTTTATTTTAACTTCTGAATGTCGATGTTCTATGTTAGAAACACTTATATGGGTATGCCATCAAGTTACATCGATGGACAATCCGTAAGTGATTTTGGTTTTAACGTAGGGTATGCAAGAACGGATGATGTACTCCCTACAACCTGCACCAATGAAGAGACATCCAACCCTAGGCATGTAATTGGGGTTGATAACAAACAAGAAGCTAAGAACATAGAGAGAGCTGATAACGAAGAGGAATCTGAATACGATAATTATCCAATCCAATTGTTTGGGTCGGATGGTTCAGAAATTGTAATTTTTCTGAACCAGAACTAGTTCCAACTGAACCAGAAGAGAGTGGTTCTGACAGTGAAGGTCTGGACAATGCTGGAGGAACCCATCCAGATTTCACACCATATGCACCTCCGCCCCACATGTATAATGTCGATCTCAAGGTTGAAGGTGGGCTAGAATTTCCAAAACTTCTCACAGAAGACCAAGCCATGCAAGTTCTTCATTAAATGTCAGTAATTTGCAAGTTAGAATGAAGTTTTCCTTGAAAGATACTTTTATTTCTACAGTGAAGTGGTACAACATAAAGCATGGGGTTAACTACCATGTTACATAATCCTAATCAGAAAAATTTGATGGCCAAGTGCGCAATGTATGACAAAAAAATGTTTATGGAAAATCATGACATCTTTGAGAAAAAAGATGAAGTTCTAGACAATTAAAAAAATATATAATTCTCGAATATGTCATATGGTCATCCGAGATTGGATTCTGACCTCATTTTTGAGATTGTGTTACTCATGTTGAAATATTCGTGTTATTGCAGGTATGGCACAAGATCTTCCCAAATTAGATTCTGACATGATCTCTGACATTATCTTACCTATGGTAAAAGTGAGTTGTAGGATTCTCATCCCAGTTTTGATTGCCAATATCCATAGTTAGTACGATTACATCGTGTTGTACTACAAGGCATGAGTCACAAAACAAAAAGTTATGGAAAAGATGCATAACGTATGGGATAAATCATATAATGATTTGTGGCAATGGTGTCAGGTACTAAATTGGCATGTCCTAGGTTTTATAACTGATCTGCAAATGGAGCCTACATATTTTTGTAATTTTTTGGTCCAAGGGAAAAAAGTTTCCATCATTTTTCTTTGGATACTCAAGCAATGCATTGTAGCATTTTGGTACTGTAAGTCATTAGTACAAATTGATGGCACATTCATGTATGGGAGATATGAGCATCAGTTGTTGTTGGTTATTGCACAAGATGGTAATCAAAAAATCCTACCAATAGCTTTTGCAATATCAGGAGGAAAATCTTCTGATGATTGAAGATTTCTTTTTAACTAACATGAGAAAACATGTTGTATTGTAATATGATACATCCATCATTTCCAATAAGGAACCTGGAATACAAGTCACAATTGAATGACATGTAAGCCTTTGGGATCATACACACCATAGGTATTGTATACGACATATAGAGTCTAACTGTATGGACCAATATCATTTGGGTGCTACACAACAACAAGTTATTAACATGGGTATGTAGTTGCCACTGTTTCCTATATCATTCTTTAACATATATAGTGTTTTCATTCATG
Organism: Gossypium arboreum; assembly: GCF_025698485.1. Classification (NCBI taxonomy): domain Eukaryota; kingdom Viridiplantae; phylum Streptophyta; class Magnoliopsida; order Malvales; family Malvaceae; genus Gossypium; species Gossypium arboreum. Next base: position 15,361,768 of record NC_069081.1, read on the forward strand.
GATATACTATTTATTTTCTTTGACAAGGTACGATCTTGTCCAACATCGTTTCCATAAAATGTTGGAGAACTTGCGGACCATAACAAAGCTGATATGGAATACCTTGATGGGATACCTAATAAACAATAGACTTAATCATATGATGGAGGTCTACGATATGAGCACATGAAAATGAACTTAGTGAAATGCATAAATTCCATATTGAAGGGGACGCACCATTTAACAATAACTTCAATGTCAAAGAAACACATTTCTACTTAGCAACCTTATTCCCAAAGCAAGCGGAAAAATATGTTGGAAAAATAAAGGGCAGTCACGTTTGGTGTGAGGATATGATGAAAGAAATTAGAGAAAATGCAGAAAAAGAAAACTCTATGTCTGTAGTATCACTTGCGCCCAAATCAAACATTTCAGATTATGAAGTTCCATAGACCAGATGAAGGTATTATCGGGGGATTGTACCGTGTATACATGATACGAAAGACCTGCGACTGTAAGAGATTTCAAGTAGTTCATTTTCCATGCGTACATGAAATTGCTACATGTGCCTCGACATGTTTGGATTGCATGATCTAATAACATGTAGTTGTGAAGATAAAGATGATGAATCTAGCTATGAAGAAGATGAGGAGGTAGTGCACCCATCGATGCCTTGTGTTGAGTTGGAGTTGATGACAACTCCATCAAGGCATGTACTATCAACCTAGAATTAATGCAGGGTTGTCTTGGCCTCCTCCTACAACGTTGCCTACTCATTTCCTTCTTCGAAAGTAGATATGACTTATTGCAATGTACATGCAATTGCTACATGTGCCTCGACATGTTTGGATTGCATGATCTAATAACATGTAGTTGTGAAGATAAAGATGATGACTCTAGCTATGAAGAAGATGAGGAGGTAGTGCACCCATCGATGCCTTGTGTTGAGTTGGAGTTGATGACGACTCCATCAAGGCATGTACTATCGACGTAGAATTAATGCAGGGTTGTCTTGGCCTCCTCCTACAACGTTGCCTACTCATTTCCTTCTTCGAAAGTAGATATGACTTATTGCGATGTCTAAATAATGTCATGTAATTCGGAGAGGTCGCCAAACTCGGTGCGAGAATTGGTTTGCGCATAAGTATGAAATCGTACTTATGCTCCCAAATGTAGATATATTTCTCATGGAATTTTGCCCAATCTTTGTCTGTTATCTCCAGCAAATAAACTTTGTGCAATTCTTCGATGTCTAGGGGTGGTAAAGAAATACTTTTCTAAACTTGAACTAGTGCATCACTCGATCAGATTCATGGATCTCGATCCTTGTGAAAACTATCAATGGCACCTTGACTTGCCAGATATTGCAATTGGTTAAAAATTCAATTGGGATGAATTCTTGTATTCTCACATCAATGTATGACATCCATTCAAACTATAGTATGAAATTATAAATTTTATTAAGTACCTAATATTAAATTTCAAATAATTACATAAATATTATATAATTAACAAAATTTAAAAACTAACATCGTCTTCCAATTGTTAATTTTACTGTATTCCAATATCTTTGAGCTCGTCTGCTATACCCAAGTGACTCACCTCATTCTTCCACTTATTTAAATAATATGATATTTTAAAAATATAACAATGAAAAAAATATTATGATAACTATATTATCCAATGAATTTTACCTTATTACGAATGAAAAGAAAAAGAGGCGTTTGCTTAGGGACGTAAAAATGATAGTCGATACCATGCCCATGACTGCAGAAAGAGTATGCAACCACTAGCTTTAATTTTGTATGGTTGCATCACCCAACACATCTCTCGATACAATGTCGCCAACACAACTGATCCTCAACTAAGTCGTCTTGCTTCTTCCAAGTCAATGAGTTGTAGTAGCCACCTTAAATGTACTAGATTTTGAGATTTATCAGGTATTAGAATACCCCGATTAACCTCAAGATAAATGCTCGAGCATATTGTTCTCTTTCAACAACACTTGCGGAGTTGTCAATATAATTTTCAATTTTTTCCAACCATTTCATCTCTATCTGACTACCAAAAAACTTGACTGACACATTGCCTAATAGTTGCTTACAAATGTTGCTCCAATCGCTAATGACCACTGCCCTCGTAACAACTAGCCCATCCATCGGTAGATTGAGTTGTAAAGCTATGCCCTTGAGTGTAAATGCACACTCACAGCACGGAAAATGGAATGGGTGTGTCTCGAGTCTCCATTTTTCCACCAAAGTGCTGATAAATTTGGGATCAATTTAGTCCCCCTTGAGCATACGAGACATGTGGAAGAATCCCACCTATTGCAAGTGTTGTTTAATAACACACAGTGCCTTCGCAGTTAAGTTGTGTATATGCTTCTCTAAAATCTGATATTCGGCTTGATTATATAAATATAAAAAATTATAGAATTAAAAACATTAAAAACTCAATAACAAACTTAATTAAAAATAGAAATTTTAATAATATTTTCTTACCATTTGCAATTAGGCAGTGAAAATGTGTTTATTATTGTAACAGCCCATTTTCAGTGAAATTAGAGCAGTTGTTTCGGGACCACAAATTCGAAGTTGGAAGAAAATTTATTTTAATATTATTTTACGGTCTACAGTATGATAGAAATATCGTATGAAAATTTCGTCAAGAAATTTTACCGTTTACATGCCTATCTTTATAAAAAGGACTAAATTACATAAAGAGTGGAAATTGAATTCTAGTCGCTAAAAGTATCAAATAACTATGAAATTTAAAATTGGGGGCCCTTACATATCAAATAGACCATTTAGAGGAGTTAGTGGATAAGTATGATTATTCATCATTAGAAATTGAAGAAAATATTAAGGTTAATTTTGGAAATTAAAAATTAAAAGTAATACTAAATAAAAGAAAAAAATCTATTTTCATCATCTTTCATAAAAAAACATGGAAACCCTAGCCATGGAATCTTAAGTTTTAGCAAGCTTATTTTGCTCATTTGGTTAAGTATTCTTCTCCAGTTTTTAATGATTTTTATATTTCTGAAATCGTAATAGCTTAATCTAGCTATCTCGGGGATTAATTTATAAAATCGTTAAAGTATTAGGGTTTTTCCATGTATGAGTATAGTTGAAATTTGAAATTTTATGATTGAAAATGAAATGTTGTTGTTAGATAAACAACTTTTGTAAAGAAAATTTTGATAAAATTATCAATTAGGGACTAAATTGAAAAGATGAAAAATTTATGGAAAAATTCTAAATTTTTTGAAATACATGGGCTGCTATTGATATGTATGAATATCAACTAGGCTTGAATAAGGATTAATTGTATGAATTTCATTTTTCGAGCCTAGGGACTAAATTATAATTAATTAAAAGTATAGGGGCAAGATAGTCATTTTGCCAAAGATGTTTGTTGGATTAAATTGAATATGAATTATATTTAATTGAGTTAAATTCATTCGTATAGATCTGGATAGACCTAATACGAAGTTAGATAGAGGCAAAGAAAATGTATCGGACTAGTAGCCTTCGTATCTACGAAAACTTATCGAGGTAAGTTCGCGTAACTAAATTGTATATTTATATATTTTAAAATTCAATGTTGTTATGTGTGATTTGTACAAATTTCCTTGTGTAGTTATGATCACATATCCGATAATTATCGAGTCCCGTTTGAACCATAGAAATTCGAAGGATTCAAATGACATGTCATTAGGGTTCCCGATATGGTTGTGATCCTGCATGTGTTGCAGACACACCACAGCTCTCTTGAGCTTTCTGATACATCGCTCTCATGAGATTCCCAATATTTGGCTCGCAAGAGCTTCTCGATATACAGCTTGTATGAGCTTCCCATTACTTAGGTCACATGAGCTTCCCGTTATATGGCTCGGAAGAGCTTCCCATTTACATGCTTGTATAAGCATACAAGTACATGAATTGACGGATTATAGATTTGTACACTTCGTGTGTACTATCTGTGAATCCAACGATATTTTAAATGGTTCAATAGGCAAAAGTTCTGATATGAAACAATATGAGTTCGAAATGAAAAATTACGGGTATATACTTGAATTACATAGAAATGATATTACATTATATATTGAAATATGAGAGGGATGATACATATATATGAATCTTACCTAGTGATTATGAACATCTATGTTTATTGGTTATGGAAAGTGTTACATGGCTAACATGTTGAGGATATGTGTTTAGGCTTTTGGCCAAATTAGTTTGGTTATATTAGCATGCTTACCTTAAATGTGATTAAATGGTAAGTTAATTTCCTTAATGTACGAACTTACTAAGCTTAAATGCTTACTCTGTGTTATTTTCCATGCTTTATAGTAATTCGGAGGCTCATTTCGGTTGGAAGCTGGTCGAAGCAACTTTACACCATCCATCAGCCTTTTTGGTATAATTAGTAAATTAATTTTGGTTATAATGACATGTATAGGTTAATTTGGCCAATGATGGCATATAAATGTTTTGTTGCAACTAGCCATTTGAATGGCTTGTGATGGATAAATTTTGATGTATATGTAAGTGGCCTTATCATGTTTGATGTGTGTTTGAAATGGTTGAATGATGAAAATCTTGTAGTTATATTGATGGTTGGGTTGAATAGGTATATTTGGTAAATTATGCATATATGTATTTGGTCATGTAGATGAAATTGGTTATTTGATTGATACGAGTTATGTTGTCTGTAATAGCCCATTTTTAGTGAAATTGGAGTAGTGGTTTCGGGACCAATAATTCGAGTCCGAAAGAAAAATTATTTTAATATTATTGTATGGTCTGCATTATGATAGTAATATCGTATGAAAATTTCGTTAAGAAAATTTTACCGATTACATGTTTAATTAGATGGGAAGGACCAAATTTTTATGAAATGCAATTGTTGAATTCTAGTAGCTATAGGTATCAAATAGCTATGAAATTTAAAATTGGAGGTCCTTATATGGCAAATAGACTATTAAGAGGAGTTAGCAGATAAGTATAATGATTCATCAATGGAAAATTAAATAAAGAAAAGGATGAAATTGGAAAGATGAAATAATTAAATAACAAAATATCATCATATTCATCATCTTTTCCAAATTAAAGGCATGGAGACCCAAGTTATGGGTGTTGAGCTCAAGCAAACTATTCTGGCTTAATTAGGTATGTATTCTTGTCTCGTTTTTAATAATTTTTATATTTCCGATATCGTAATAGCTTAATCTAGCTATCTCGGGGATTAATTTGTAAATTTATCAAAGTGATAAGGTTTTTCCATGGATGAATATAGTTGAATTTTGAAGTTTTATGGTAGAAAATGAAATGCTATTGATAGATAAACAACTTTTGTAAAGGAAATTTTGATGATATTATTAATTAGGGACTAAAGTGAAAAGATGTAAAATTCATGGAAAAATTCAAAATTTTGTGAAATACATGGGCTGATATTGTGATATTTGAAAATTGGCTAGGCTTGAAATAATGATTAAATTGCATGAATTTCATTTTCTCAGCCTAGGGATGAAATCGTAATTAATTAAAAGTATAGGGGCAAAATCGTAATTTTTCCAAAAATGTGAATTGGATTGGATTGAATATAATTTAATGTTAAATTCATTCATATAGATCCGGATAGATCAAATAGGGAGATAGATCAAGGAAAAGAGAAAGTAACGCATTAGTAGCTTTTGTGTTCATGAACATTATCGAGGTAAGTTCGTGTAACTAAATTGTATATTTATATGTTTGAATTAAATTATATGTATTTGATTGTATTATTGCCATGTATATGAAATTAATCACATATCCACGATGATTGACAAGTATTAAGTCTCGTTTGAATAAATGAAATTTAAAGGATACGGGGTTCCCGAATTGGTTGTGGTCTTGCATGTGTTGCGGGCACACCACAGCTCGAAGAGCGTCCTGTTATTAGCTATCATAAGATTCCCGTTATATGGTTCTTACGAGCTTCCCGTTAATAGCTCTTTGGAACATCCTGATTGGTTGTGATCCTCCATGTGTTGTGGACACGCCACAGCTCTTATGAGTGCTGCGATATATGGCTCTTCAGAGCTTCCCGATTAAAAGCTCTTTCATGATCTTCTTGATTAATTGGCTCTCCAAAGCTTCTTGATATTGGTTCGATTGAACTTCCCAATTATGGCTCTTATGACCTTCCCAGTATACAACTTGAATGAGCTTCCCGTTATATGGCTCAAGAGAGAGCTTCCCATTTGTGTGCTCGTATGAGCATTTCTGAATATGAATTGACGGATTACAGATTTGTACACTTTGTGTGTACTACCCGTGTATCCATCGATCTTTTAAATGATTCAACGGGCAAAATCCTGACATGAGAAAACATATGAATTCGAAATGAATCATTATCCGTATTTACTCGAAATACATGGAAATTTGATATTTGGTGAGCTCAGGCATGTTTTTTTATATTCATGTGAAATAAATGACTAACATTTTTGATGAAGTTTTGTGCTTAGGCTACTAGCCAATTTGCTTTGGATGTATTTTTGTATGCTTACCTAAAATGTAAATGAATGGTAAGTTAATTTTCTGTTATACGAACTTACTAAGCATTAAATACTTACTCTGTTTTATTTCTTCTATTTTATAGTACTTTGAAAGCTTGTTGGGTTGGAAGCTTGGCGGAGATATCTCACACAATCCATCAACTCAGTTTGGTATATATAACAAACTAAATTTTGGGTTATAATGGCATGTATAAGCTAAATTTGGCCAATGATGGTGTGTATGTGTTTGGCTGTGATTAGACATTGGAATGGCTTGTGTTGGACATATTTTGATGTATATATAACAATTTATATATGTTTGATATGTGTTTGAAATGGATGAAAGATGGAAATCATATAGGTATATTAATGATTGGTTTGAATTAGCATATTTAGTATAAGGATGTATATATATGTAGTAGGTTATTTTGGTAAGTTTGGACACTTGGTCATATGTATTGATATGTCATGCATAAGACTTGATTTTAGCTTGATTTGAAGGACTTGTATTGACTTGTAAATGTGTTTAAGTGTTAATGTAGGTGGAAACAAATTGAATAAGAAAAGTGGCCTTGTAAATGACCTATTTTCATCCACACGGTTAGAGACACAAGCGTGTGTCTTGGCCGTTTGTGATACACGACCTCACACATGGGCGTGTGGTTCGACCGTGTGTCCTCTGCATCTTTAAAATTGCAAAACAGAATACCTAAAAATTTTGACAAGGCCTAGCACACAGGTGTGTTGCTTAGCCGTGTGACCCCCACACCTATTTAATAACAAGTCAGTATGCTCACACGGCCTAGCACACAGGCGGATGGCTTGGTCGTGTGACCTAAGTCAGAGAGCACCCTAATTTGGACACGGGCTGGGACACGGCCATGTGCCTTTATTTCTAATGCCTATACGACTTGAGACACGAGCGTGTTTCTTGACCGTGTGAGCCACATGGTCTGGCCATACAGGTGTGTATCCCTTGCACCTTGGAAAAATCTTGATATTTTGTGAAAATTTTTCTAATTTTTAGATTAGTCCCGACTTGTTTCTTATGCATATTTTGAGCCTCGATGGCTTATACAAGTGGCAATATGATTGATTATGATTAGTTTCTGATATGAATGTTAAATGGTATGAAATATTTGTATTGATCTGTAAATTTTGGTAATGCTCCGTAACCCTATTCCGACGATGGATATGGGTTAGGGGTGTTACATTTATTAGTATCAGAGCTACAATTTAGCCGATTCTCAGACTAACTTGGCATATACGAGTCTAGCTATACATGCCATTATATAACCTGTGATAGTGTGATATCTTCTGACCATTTTAAATATGTTTTTCATATAATAATGTCGTCCAAACAAGCTGAATCTGAAAAACCTGAGAGCAATGCTCAAGCTTCAGTGCAAAGAGTAGCCTCGAGTAGTAGAAGGCCCGTATCTGAGGGCTGAGGAGGAGAGGCTAAAGAAGCCTTCTTCTAAATGATGAATGAGTGGTTTACAGAATATGTAAGAATAAATTCGGTTGTACAACAGCCTCCACCCCCTTTTATTCCTCAATCGGTTCCGGATATGCCACAAGATACAGAACTCATTAGAACTAGTAAGCCTCCTGTCGATAAAATATGTAAGTATGGGGCAGAAGAATTCAGAGCAAAAGCTGATGATGACCCAGAAAGAGCTAAATTTTGGTTAGAAAATACCATTAGAGTTCTCGATGAATTGTCTTGTTCACTAGATGAATGTTTAAAATGTGTTGTATCTCTGTTAAAAGATTTAGCTTATTAGTGGTAGAACACCTTAATTTCTGTTGTACCGAAGGAAAGGGTTACATGGGAATTTTTCTAAACTGAATTTAAAAAGAAGTATATCAGCCAGAGATTCCTTGATCAGAAACGCAAAGAATTTTTAGAGCTTAAATAGGGGCATACGATAGTATTAGAATATAAACGAGAATTTGTCCGACTGAATAAATATGCCAGAGAATGTATACCAACAGAAATCGCAATGTGCAAGCAGTTTGAAGAAGGTTTAAATGAAAACATAAAGCTATTAGTTGGGATTCTTGAATTAAAATAATTTGTTGTACTGGTTGACCGAGCTCATAAAGCTAAAGAGTTGAGTAAAGAAAAGATACAGGCTAAGATGGAAGCCAGGATTTTGGGTAAAAGATTTATGAGAAAGTCACAATAGTCGGCCTCAAATAAATTGAAGAAATATCATGATCGTTTTACCACCTTGATAAACTATAAATTATACATATTTTTACCCCATGTTTAATGCATTTTATGGATGATTTCTCATTAGAATTGGTGAATTCGATGCTCTTAATGCTTTAATTTCATGTTTTATACTTAGGAGAGCATAGGAGAGCAAAAGGAACGAGAAACGGGACAAAAATGGAGAAAATGGGTCAAAGTATGAAATCAACACAGCCTGGACCTCCTCACACGAGCAGACCACATGGCCGTGTCAATTTGGTAGGCTCGAGCACTGCCTGAAGTAATCGAACACCGGCGTGTCACACGGGCGTGTCCCTACCGAGCCCAAGTTGAGTCCAATTTGAAAAAGGCCAATTTTGAGCCTTTTTAGGCATTCCAAAGCCTATAAATACACCCTAGAGAAGGAGGAAAAAGAAGACGGAGAATAGGGGGTAAGAAATTACTCCAAGGAAGCCGATTGATCCATCTCAGAAACCAGATTCATCATCAAGATTAAAGATCTCTCCTCAATTTCCCCTCAGAAGATTTGGGTTTTCTTTATGTTTTGTAGTATTTATTCTTCTGAGTGTTTTCTTATTTAGTTATGAACTAAAACCCCTAAATACCTAAGGGGAATGAAACCTAAGACAAATCTTGTTATTATTTTCTGAATCGTATGATAAATATTTAAGTTGTTCTTAATTATGTGTTCTTAATTCTTGTTTTGATATCCCAGGATACTGATTCAAGACATGCTCTTATTTAGAGGAGGAATAGACCCTATCTAAGAGTACATTTGTCATAATTAAGCGGAGTTGATTGCGTGCCTAGAAATAGGGTGACAAGATTTTTCTGGATTAGGGTGAAACTTAATAAGGGGATCCATAGATCGAGTTAATGCAACCCTAGAGTGTTAATTAGAGAAAATTCTCGGTTATTCAATCTAGGGATTAGACGTTATTAATCTTGAATAGGGATAATAACATAACTTAGGGATCTCTACGGAACAAGTTGAATGAATAAATAGTTCGATTCGGAGCTAGAATAACAAGTAAAGTCTAGGTGGATTTTTCCTTAGGTATTGTCGTCATTCAATCGATTTTCCCAAAAGCAATTCCCCAATTCTATTCTTTGTGTGTTCTTAGTTTAGATCATAAGTTAATTAAAACAAACCTCTTCATTCTTAGGCTAGATAATAAAAAGATAGTCATTACTAGTACTTTTAGTTCTTTTGGATTCGACAATCCGGTTTTGCTAAAACTATACTACTGTTCGATAGGTACACTTGCCTACATCGCGATAATAGTTAGTTCAAGAATGAGTAATTATAAATATTTAAAACCTATCACGAAATCACGCGATCACACCTCTGTGAGGTACTCTAAGGGAGACAAAGGTATTCAACGCTCCAATCTAATATCTCAGGCTACATCTATAGCAAGTGCGAGTAGTGTTAGAAACCCCAAACCCAGATGCAAGCACTGTAATAAACTGCATTTTGTTGAGTGCCGCATGAAAAGCGGAGCTTGTTTCAAATGTTGTTCCTTTGACCATTATTTAAGAGACTGCCCAAAAAAGCCTGTAAAAGATATTGTTCAAACTTCAAGGCCGAGCAATCTTGCCACGAGAGGTAGACCACCTCGTAACCCTGGCAATGTGAGCGGTAGTTGAGGTATGAAAAAAGATTCAACCATCAGATCTGAAGCACGAGCACCAGCCAGAACATATGCTATTCATATACGTGAGGATGCTTCTGCACTCGATGTTATTATTGATACTTTTTCTCTTCTTGATACTGATATAACTGCTTTAATTGATCCTGATTCTATCCATTTATACATCTATATGAATATAGTGTCTAGTAAAAATTTACCTGTCAAGTTCACTGAATTCGTGGTTAAAGTATCAAACCCCTTAGGCCAGTATGTGATGGCAGATAAAATTTGCAAGAATTGTCTGTTAATGGTACGAGGTTACTGTTTTTCTACTGATTTGATGTTATTACCATTTGATGAGTTTGATGTGATTCTGGGCATGGACTGGTTAACTAAGTATGATGTCGTAGTAAATTGTAAACAAAAGTATATTGTATTGAAATGTTAGAATGGAGAAATGCTCTGTATTAAATCAGATAAAATGGATGGGTTGTCTAATGTGATATCAGCCATGTTAGATAGAAATATGTCAAAAAAGTGTGTGATGCTTATCTTGCTTATGTGTTGGATACCAAAGTATCTGAATCGAAGATTAAATCAATACCAATGGTTTGTGAATATCCTGATGTATTTCTGGAGGAGTTACCCGGATTACCACTGGTCAGAGAAGTGGAATTTTCTATAGATCTTTTTCCTGGGACAACACTGATATCTATAGCACCATATAAAATGACCTCTACAGAATTAAAAGAATTAAAAGAGTTGAAAGAACAGTTGAAAGAATTGACTGGTAAGGGTTTTGCTCGACCCTGTTTTTTTACCTTGGGATGCACCGATTTTATTTGTTAAGACGAAAGATGGATCATTGAGATAATGTATTGATTACCGACAGCTGAACAAAGTTACAATCAAGAATAAGTATCCATCACCTCGCACTGATGACTTATTTGATCAGTTAAAAGGTGCCACAGTATTTTCAAAGATTGATCTTCATTCTGGTTATTATCAGTTACGAGTGAAAGACTCGGATGTGCCAAAAACAGCCTTCAAAACTAGGTATAAGCATTATGAATTCCTTGTAATGTCGCTTGGCTAGACTAATGCACCTACGATATTTATGGATTTAATTAATAGAATTTTCAAACCATATTTGGATAGATTTGTGCTGGTATTTATTGATGACATCTTGGTATATTCTCGAGATGAAACTGAGCATGCTAATCATTTGAGAATTGTTCTGGAAACTTTACGTGAAAAACAACTATATGCTAAATTTAACAAATATGAATTTTGGCTTTGAGAAGTTAGTTTTCTTGGACATATAGTATTTGCTGAAGGCATTAGAGTGGATCTAAATAAAATTTCAGCTATTGTTAACTAGAAACCACTAAAAAATGTGTCTAAAGTCAGAAGTTTTCTAGGATTAGTCGGTTACCATCGGAGACTTGTGCAAGGGTTTTTAATGATAGCTTCGCCGATAACAAGGCTACTACAAAAAGATGTGAAATTTGAGTGGACCGATAAATGTTAACAAAGTTTTGACTGGTTGAAAGCCTAGTTGACTGAAACACTAGTTTTAGTTCAGCCTGAATCGGGTAAAGAATTTGTGATTTACAGTGATGTATCATTGAATGGTTTAGATTGTGTCTTGATGTAAGAAGGTAAAGTAATAGCTTATGCTTCTAGGCAGCTAAAACCACATGAAAAGAATTACCCGATACATGATTCAAGATTGGTAGCTATTGTTTTTGTATTGAAAATTCGGCGACACTATCTGTTTGGTGAAAAATGTCATATATTCACTGATCATAAAAGTTTAAAGTATCTGATGTCATAGAAATATTTGAATCTTAGACAGTGCAGGTGGCTTGAATTGTTAAAAGATTATGAACTGGTTATCAATTATCATCTGGGAAAAACAAATGTGGTTGCAGATGCTTTGAGCAGAAAGTATCTTTTTGCTTTACGAGCAATGAATACCCGATTGTCATTGGCAGATGGTGGCTCAATTTTAGCTGAGTTAAAAGTTAAGCTAATTTTCTACAACAGATTTGCGAAGCCTAGAAAAATGATGATGAGTTACAAGCTAAACGAGTACAATATGAGCTGACTTCTTATTCAGAATTTTAGATTAGACATAATGATTGTCTGTTATTCTGAGATAGAGTCTGTGTACTAAATAACTCAGAACTTGTACAGATGATTTTGCCTGAAGCCCATAGTGGTACTATGTCTGTACATCCGGGGAGTAGTAAAATATACAATGATTTGAAATGATGTACTAGTGGCCGGAATGAAATGTGATATTTCTGAATTCGTGTCTAGATGTTTGATATGTCAGCAAGTTAAAGCTAAGCATCAGGTACCTTCAGGATTATTACAACTAGTGACAATACTAGATTAGAAAAGAGAAAGAGTTACTATAGACTTTGTATTGGGGATACCCCTATCTCTGAAAAAGAAAGATGCCATTTGGGTAATTATGGACCGTTTGACGAAGTTTGCACATTTTATTCTGATATGTATGGATTTCTTCCTAAACAAATTAGAAGAATCATATGTTTCTGAGATTGTCAGGCTACGTGGAGTTCCAGTCTCCATTATTTCAGATAGAAATCTACGGTTCACGTCTCGATTCTAGAACAAGTTGCAAAAAGCTCTCGGTATGCAATTACATTTCAGCATTGCATTCCATCCTCAGACTGATGGTTAGTCTGAACGTGTGATACAAATTCTTGAAGATATGCTTAGGTGTTGTATTTTAGAATTCGAAGGCAATTGGGAAAAATATTTGCCATTAGTCGAATTCGCATATAATAACAGTTATCAGTCAAGCATTAAAATGGCACCGTATGAAGCTCTGTATGGTCATAAATGTAGAACTCTTTTATATTGGAATGAGCTCAATGAGAAAAAGATAGATGGAGTTGATCTGATCCGTGAAATTGAAGAAAAAGTGAAAGTGATCCAAGATATTTTAAAAGCAGCTTCTGATCGTTAGAAATCCTATGTGGATCTTAAATGAAAAGAAATAGAATTTCAAGTTGGCAACAAGGTATTCTTGAAAGTTTCACCTTGGAAGAAAGTTCTTCGGTTTGACTGTAAAGGAAAATTGAGTCCATGATTTATCGGGTTGTATGAAAGTATAGAAAGAATCGGACCTGTTGCGTACCGATTAGCTCTACCGCCAGAACTTGATAGAATTCACAATGTTTTTCATGTGTCTATGTTACGATGATATCGGTCAGATTCTTCAAATGTTATCTCTCCGAAAGATGTTGAGATTCAGCCTAACATGACTTACAGTGAGGAGCCGATCAGAATTCTGACACGTAAGACAAAAGAATTGAGAAATAAAAAGGCAACTCCAGTAAAAGTTATCTGGCAATGACACAGTATAGAAGAAGCTACCTAGGAACCTGAGGAAATAATGAGAAAGTAATATCCAAACCTCTTTACTTGTAAGATTTTCAAGGACGAAAATTTCTTAAGGAGGAGAGTTTGTAACAGCCCGTTTTCAGTGAAATCGAAACAGTGGTTTCGAGACCACAAATCTGAGTCTGGAAGAAAAATTATTTTAATATTATTGCATGGTCTGCATTATTATAGAAATATCGTATGAAAATTTCATTAAGAAAATTTTACCAACTACATGTCAAATTAAATAGGAAGGACCAAATTGCATAAAATGCAATTGTTGAGTTCTAGTAGCTATAGGTATCAAATAGCTATGAAATTTAAAATTGGAGGTTCTTATATGGAAAATAGACCATTAAGAAGAGTTAGTAGATAAGTAAAATGATTCATCAATGGAAAATTAAATAAAGAAAAGGATGAAATTGGAAAGATGAAATAATTAAAGATGATAAATTAATTAAATAACAAAATATCATCATCTTTCCTAAATTAAAGACATGGAAACCCTAGTTATGGGTGTTGAGCTCAAGCAACCTATTTTGGCTTAATTAAGTATGTATTCTTGTCCCATTTTTAATAATTTTTATTTTTTCGAGATCGTAATAGCTTAATCTATCTATCTCGGGGATTAATTTGTAAAGTTATCAAAGTACTATGGTTTTTTCATGGATGAATTTAGTTGAATTTTGAATTTTTATGGTAGAAAATGAAAGGTTGTTGATAGATAAACAACTTTTGTAAAGGTAATTTTGATGAAATTATTATTTAGGGACTAAATTGAAAAGATGTAAAATTCATGGAAAAATTTTGAATTTTTTGAAATATATGGGCTACTATTGTGATATATGAAAACCGGTTTGGCTTGAAATAATGATTAAATTGCATGAATTTCATTTTCCAAGTCTAGGGACGAAATCGTAATTAATTAAAAGTATAAAGGAAAAATGGTAATTTTTCCAAAGATGTGAATTGGATTGAACTGAATATAAATTGATGTTAAATTCACTTGTATAGATTCGGATAGATCAAATACGGAGGTAGATCGAGGAAAAAAGAAAGTAATGGATTAGCAGCTTTTGTGTACACGAACATTGTCGAGGTAAGTTTGTGTAACTAAATTGTATATTTATATGTCTATTAAATTGTATGTATGTGATTGTATTATTTCCATGTATATGAAATTAATCACATATCCGACGATGACTGACAAGTATTAAGTCATGTTTGAATAAATGAAATTCGATGGATATAGGGTTCCTGAATTGGTTTTGGTCCTGCATGTGTTGGGACACACCACAACTTGAAAGAGCGCCCGGTTATTAGCTTTCATGAGCTTCCTATTATATGGTTCTTGTCAGCTTCCCGTTAATAGCTCTTCGGAGCATTCCGATTGGTTGTGATCCTACATGTGTTGTGGACACGCCGCAGCTCTTATGTGCGTCCCAATATATGGCTCTTCGGAGCTTCCCGATTAAAAGATCTTTCATGAGCTTCTTGATTAATTGGCTCTCCGGAGCTTCCTGATATTGGCTCGCTTAAACTTCTTGATTACGGCTCTTATGAGCTTTCCGTTATACAACTCGAATGAGATTCTTGTTATATGGCTCACATGAGCTTCCCATTATATGGCTCAAGAGAGAACATCTCGTTTATGTGCTCGTATAAGCATTTCCAAATATGAATTGATATATTATAGATTTGTACACTCTGTGTGTACTACCCGTGTATCCATCGATATTTTAAATGATTCAATGGGTAAAATCCTGACATAAGAAAATATATGAATTCGAAATTAATCATTATCCTTATTTACTCGAAATACATGGAAATTTAATATTTGATGAGCCCATACATGTTTCTTGATATTCATGTGAAATAAATAACTAACGTTTTTGATGAAGTTATGTGTTTAGGATACTAGCCAATTTGCTTTGGATGTATTTTTGTATGCTTACCTTAAATGTAAATAAATGGTAAGTTAATTTTCCGTTATACGAACTTACTAAGCATTAAATGCTTACTCTGTTTTATAGTACTTCAGAAGCACGTTGGGTTGGAAGCTTGGTGGAGATATCTCACACTATCCATCAACTCAGTTTGGTATATGTAACAAACTAAATTTTGGGTTATAATGGCATGTATAGCTAAATTTGGCCAATAATGGTGTGTATGTGTTTGGTTGTGATTAGCCATTGGAATGGCTTGTGTGGGACATATTTTGATCTGTATATAAGATTTTATATATGTTTGATATGTGTTTGAAATGGATGAAAGATGGAAATCATATAGTATATTAATGACTGGTTTGAATTGGCATATTTAGTACAAAGATGTATATATATGTAGTAGGTTATTTTGGTAATATGTATTGATATGTCATGCATAAGACTTGATTTTGGCTTGATTTGAAGGACTTATATTGGCTTGTGAATGTGTTTAAGTGTTAATGTAGGTGGAGAACAAATTGGGTAAGAAATATGGCCTTAGAAATGGCCTATTTTCATCCACACGGTTAGAGACATGGGCGTGTGTCTCAGCCGTGTGTGACATACGGCCTCACACATGGGTGTGTGTCTCGGTTGTGTGTGACACATGGCCTCACACATGGGCGTGTTATTTGGCCGTGTGTCCCCTGCATCTTTAAAATTGCAAAACAGAATACCCAAAAATTTTCACACAGCCTAGCACAAGGGCGTGTGGCTTAGCTGTGTGACCCCTGCACCTATTTAATTACTAGTCAGTATGCTCACACAGCCTAGCACACGGGCGTGTGGCTTGGTCGTGTGACCCAAGTCAGAGAGCACCCTAATTTGGACATGGGTGGGGACACGACCATGTGCCCTTATTTCAAATGCGCACACAGCCTGGCACACAAGCGTGTCTCTTGATCGTGTGAGCCAAATGGCCTGGCCATATGGGCGTGTGTCCCCTACACATTGGAAAAATCTTGATATTTTATGAAAAATTTTATAAGTTTCCAGATTAGTCCCGACTTGTTTCTAATGCATGTTTTGGGCCTTGAGGGCTGATACAAGGGACAATATGAGTGATTATGATTAGTTTATGATATGAATGTTAAATGGTATGGAATATTTGTATTTGATCTGTAAATTCTGGTAATACTCTGTAACCCTATTCTTGAGACGGATATGGGTTAAGGGTGTTACATTGTCATTTAAAGAGCCTAAGGGCATATTGTTGGTATGTGATATTATTACATGTTTAAGTATTGATTTTGGCTTGTTGATATCCAAAATGTTGATTTAGGTTGATGACAAATTGGATGAGAAATATGGCTGGGAAAGTGGCCTATTTTTGTCCACATAGGCAGAGACATATGATTAGGTGAAACGGCCATGTGTCCTATGTATCTTTAATTTCCACAAAACAGAATGCTCACACGGCCTAGCACACGGGCATGTAGCTTGGCCGTGTGACCCAAGTCAGAGAGATCACAAGTTTGGTCATGGGCTGGAACACGGTCGTGTGCCCTTATTTCAAATGCTCACACGGCCTGAGACACGGGCGTGTCTCTTGACTGTGTGAGCCACACAGCTTGGCCACACAGGCGTGTGTCCCTTGCACCTTTGAAAAATTTTGATGTTTTTCGTAAAATTTTTTGAGTACCCGATTTAGTCCCGACTTATTTTTGAAATGTATTTTGAGCCTCGAGGACTCGTAGAAGGAACAATATAATTGATTTTGATTGGTTTTCAACATGAATGTTATATGATATGAGATGTCTGAATATTTGGTCTATAAACTTCGGTAATATTCAGTAACCCTATTCCAGCGACGGATATGGGTTAGTGGTGTTACAATTATCCAAACAAATAAGCGGAATTGACATTATAAAAATCAATCAAAAATAAAGAAACAGTGAAATATAAAATAAGCAACAAGATTTTGAGAGAAATTGATTGAAAAATTTGAAAACTAAAAACTTAGAGAGAATTGAGAGAATAGATGAATTGAGAAAATTGAGAGAATTACGAGAATGATATTTGAATACAAAAAGAAAAAAATGACTTAGGTTTATATAGAAATTAAACTAACCGTTTTTAGCATTGGAAAAAGTTACTGTTGGCTTAAAACGCGTCCTATGTTGTTTTTTTCTCCAAAAGGTTGGTCTAAAACCCTAAATATTATTTAAAATCAGCATATAACTAAACTATACACTGTTTTCTTGTCATATAAAAAATATTTAAATGAAAATTCTCCTCTATAATACTTTTTCCATTTTAGTATGTAAACTTGTTTTTTTTAGTAAGTGATATATAAACTATGATTTTGTTACACAATTGCCCCATCCGTTTGCTTCATTAAAAGAAACTTGTAACTAATTATATTATAACACGTGTCACATTTATTTATTTTCTTTATGATTTAAAATTTTGTTTCGTTCTTTTTTTTTCTCAATAATCTGAATAATAATAGTTGAAAGATATTGATTGTCTCTCTATAGATAAGTTGTAAAGCTCCTTGCTGGTTCATGAGCAGAAGTTTCGAAGAAATAATGGTGAAGAACAAACTTTGAAGGCCATAGGTGAAGAAGTGCTTGGAGGGAGAGGTTGTGGAAGTCATAGAGGTAGAGGAAGCGGACGAGGAAGACAATCTTTCAACAAAGCCACCATTGAATGCTTTAAGTGTCACAAGCTATGACACTTCCAATATGAGTGTCCTTATTAGGACAAGAATGCCAACTATGCTGAGGTGGATGAAGAAATATTGCTCATGTCTTATATTTATATAGATGATCCCAAAAGAGACGTGAAGTGGTTTTTAGACTCCGGATGTAGCAATCATATGATTGGTGACAAGAAGTGGTTTATTAAGCTTAATGAGTCCTTTAGAGAAATGGTAAAGTTGGGAAACAACTTGAAAATGAATGTCAAAGGAAAGGGGAATATCATAATTCAGATTCATGAAACAACTCAGGTGATCACAGAGGTATATTACATCTCTGAACTAAAAAATAATTTAATAAGTATTAGGAAACTTCAAGAAAAGGGTCTGACTATTACTATTAAATATGGTGTATGTAAGGTTTATCGTCCAATAAGAGGGCTACTTATTCAAACTGACATGACAACAAATAAAATGTTTGTATTGCCTGCTTCTGTACCTACTTACATACCAGGGAAATTATGTTTTCAAACAACATCTAAAGACATAGAAGCACATTTTTGGCATAGGAGATTTGGACACTTGAACATGAAAAGGCTAAGAATGTTGGCATACAGAAAGCTGTGAAGGGTTTGCCAATTTTAAAAGCTTATCCCAAGGTTTTCATTAATTGTGTTGTTAGCAAGCAGCATGATGAACCATTTCCCAAGAAAATTTTGTGGAGAACCTTTTGACCATTACAACTTGTACATTCAGACATTTGTGGGCCAGTTACTCCTAAATCGAATGGTTACAAGAGGTATATAATCACTTTCATTGATGATTATAGTTGTAAGATATGGACTTAATTTTTGCATGCAAAGTCAAAGGAATTTACTATGTTTAAGAACTTTAAAAATATGGTAGAAAAAGAAACAAGGAATAATATATGCTACTTACGCACTGATCGAGGTGGATAGTTCACTTCAACGGAATTCAACACTTATTGCCATGCAAATGGAATCAAGAGACAACTCACTGTAGCTTTTTCTCCACAACAAAATAGAGTTGCAGAGAGAAAAAGTTGAACTCTTATGAACATGGTGTGGTGCATGCTGACTGACATAGAAGTTCCTAAAGAGTTTTGGCTAGATGTTGTAAATTGGGCAGTGCATGTTCTAAACAGGTGTCTAACCTCACCAGTGAAAGATAAAGCCCCAGAAAAAGCGTGGAAAAGAGTCAAGCCTTTAGTGGATTACTTCAAAGTGCTTGGGTGCATAGGGTATGTGCACGTACCTGAAAAAAAAAAGAAACTTGATGATAAGAGTTTCACATGCATATTCCTAGGTGTTAGTTAAGAATCCAAAGCTTTTCAAATGTATGATCCAGTCTCCAAGAAGATTGTCATATGCCAAGATGTAATTTTTGAATAAGGAAAATGGAGCTGGAAATGAAATGGTGAGGAAACTCACTGTACTGATCTTAAATGGGAAGATGAAGGAAAAAAAGGAGAATCAGAGTTAGAGGAAAATGAAGAGAGAGAATAAAAAAATGAAAGTGAGTATTCTAACTCACCCATATCAACCAATGTTACAAGTCCAGCTTCAGGGAGGAAAAGAATCGAGTTGATATGGATGAAGGATTATGTAAGTGGTGAAAGACTATTCGAGGAAGAAGATGAAGTACAAAAACTTGTTATGGAGATACAACAACACTCTATGTTTGCTGCAAATGATCCAACAACTTTTAAGGAGGCTACAAAAAGTTTAACTTGGAGAGAAGCTATGGACCTAGAAATTAAAGCTATTGAGAAGAATGGAACATAGAAACTAACTAACTTGCTGATAGGAGCAAAAATGGTGGGTGTTAAATAGGTTTTCAATACAAAGTTGAATGAGAAGAGAAAAGTAGATAAATGCAAAGCTCGACTCGTAAAAAGGGATACACACAGCAAGTCGTCATTGATTACAATGAGATATATGCTCTTTTAGTTCGTTGAGACACCATTCAGCTGATACTTTCACTTGCAGCTAATCGAGATTGGAGAGTATACCAACTTGATGTCAAAAGGGTATTTTTGCATGGTGAGATTGATAAGGAAGTATTTGTGGAACAGCCACAATGTTATGAAATGAAAGATGAAGAAAGCAAAGTATATAGGTTGAGGAAAGCACTCTATGGACTTAAACAAGCCCCAGGAGCCTGGTTCAGCAAGATTGAGTCATACTTTATTAATTAGGGGATTGAAATATACTTAAGTGATTACATGTTGTTTACAAAGAAGAATGAAGATAAAGGTATTCTCATAGTAATTTTATATGTCGATGGTCTTATTTTTACAGGAAACAATGAGTAGATGTTTGAAAAGTTCAAAAGTTCAATGAAAAGAGATTTTAACATATCTGATCTTGGTTGCATGAAATATTTTCTTGGAGTGGAAGTGGTGCAAAGTTTAGTGGGGATTTTCATAAGCCAAAGAAAGTATGCCAATGAATTGCTAGATAGATTTGGGATGGATCAATGTACATCTGTAAAAAATCCCATTTTTCTTGAGAGTAGATGTTAGAAATTGGCCTTCCATGCAGCTCATGCAACCAAGGAGAAATTCAAGCACGTAAGAATTCATGCACATAAGTCTTGCGGATGAAATATGAAGAAGTAGTAGCTGCAGTATTGCCGGATGAAATACATGCAACTGAGGATGCTAATGCTACTGTTTCATCTCAGTTACATTTTGTTACCTTTAATATTGTTTTGTAATTTAGTTCATTTTGAACTATGTTTGAATGACATTTTTTATGTAACTTGATGGTGAAAGAGCTGATTACCAGCTTTGCCTAAGTGTGCAAGTCAATCTCACCTAGTTCAAATGAATTAAGTGGAGTTAGATAATGTTTAGGTGATGTATTTGCTAATTTTTACCAGCCATTGTTTGATATATGTAATGGCTTTATGCCAAAGTTTATTGTAATGAAAATTCATTAGAATTTCATCCAAAATACTCTTTCTTTTTTTGCCTTCAATGTCATTCTGTTTTTTCAAGCTTAGAATCACCAGACTTTAACTTCAAGTGTTCTTCATTCTTCATCCAGATTCATTACATTGTTGTTTAAGCTCTAGACTGAAGTTCATACTTCATCCGGATAAAGTGTCCCAAAAACACCAACAATTGGTATCAGAGCCAGGTTCTCAGTGGACTTGTAGAACCATGTATTCATCAAGATTCTCACCAGTGCCACCACCAGTGTTCAACGGAGAAGGCTACCACATATGGGTAGTCAAAATGAAGACCTACCTGCAATCATTTGATTTGTGGGAGGTTGTCAACTCAGATGTTGAACCAACACCTCTAAGAGCCAACCCAACAATGGCTCAAATCAGACAACACTCTAATGAAAGAACTAAGAGACACAAGGCCATGTCTTGCATCCAAAATAGTGCGTCAGATGTGATCTTCACAAGGATCATGGCCTGCGAGACACCAAAGCAAGCCTGGGACAAGTTGAAAGAGGAGTTCCAAGGTACTGAGAGGACAAGACAGTAGCAGTTGTTGAATCCGAGAATGGAGTTCGAGAACTTGAAGATGAAGGAGGAAGAAACTATCAAATAGTATTCAGATAGGATTATGGCTGTGGTAAACAGCATAAGATAAGGTGCTCTCAACATTTCCTAAAAGATATGAGGCAAAAATCTCATCCCTTGAGGATTCGAGAGACCTAGCAAGCATCTCCTTAACTAAGCTCATCAATGCCCTTTATGCTCAGGAGTAAAGGAGAGCTAACAGGATGGAGGAGCACCAAGAAGGTGCTTTTCAAGCCAAGGCCAAAGCTGCCTCGAGCACCACTGCCTACAAAGGCAAAAAAAATTGGAAAAACAGGCCTAAGCCTGATGCTGCAAGAAGAGGAGACCAAATCTATAGATATTGTAAAAGGCCTAGTCATCTAGAAGCCAAATATTGGTTTAGACTAGATGCCTTATGTCAACATTGCAAGAAGAAAGGGCATGTTGAAAGGGTCTACAAAGAAAAGGCAGACCTGGGCAGAATTAAGCACAACACAAGAATGAGGAAGCTTGAGTGGCTGAAGACAGTAGTAACCATGAAGAGCAGGTCTTTGTTGTGTCATGTTTAACTGGTCAGATCAAGAAACCAAAATGATGGCTTTTGGACAGTGGATGCACTAACCACATGTCACCAGATGCAACCATTTTCAAAACCTTGGACAGGAGCTGCAAAACTAAGGTGAAAATTGGTAATGGGCAGTTTATCAAGGCTGAAGGAAAAGGGGATGTTCTGATATGCACTCCCACAGGCAAAAAAATCATCTCAAGTGTATTGCTAGTACCTGAGATTGATAGGAACCTTATCAACATTGCTTAATTGCTGGAGAAAGGTTACTCAGTCATGTTTAAGGGCAAAGAGTTCCAAATTACTGATCCAAATGGATCAAGCCTTATGACAGTCACAATGAGTGATAAATGCTTTGAAGTCAACTGGCCAAGTGACTTACACTCAGCCTTCACTGCCTCTACTGAAAATTCCAAGCTTTGGCACCAAAAGCTTGGTCATGCCAACTACAGATCCATGGACCAGCTAACTAAAGAAGATATGGTTGAGAACTTTATCAACTCAGTTGAAGATGAGGAGGTTTGTGAAGTTTGCCAGATTGAAAAAAAAGCCAAATAGCCATTTCCTGCAAAGTTAACCTGGAGAGCTTCAGATAAGCTGCAGCTGGTACACACTGATGTGTGTGGCCCCATAAAGAATCAGTCATTGAATGGCAGCAGGTATTTCATTTTTTTCATTGATGATTTTTCAAGATATTGTTGGATTTACTTCTTGAAGAACAAGTCAGAGGTAGCTTCTATATTTTTGAAGTTTAAAGCTGCTGTAGAGACTGAAATAGGTTGTAAGCTAAAGACCTTGAGGTCAGACAATGGAACTGAGTATACTTCATCTGGGTTTAATACATTTTGCAATGAAGCAGACATTAAACACCAGCTCACTAACACTTATACACCTCAACAAATGGTGTAAGTGAAAGGAAAAATAGAAGCTTGATAAATATGGCCAGATGTTTGCTATTTTAGAAGAATTTGCCCGAGACTATATGGGCTGAAGCAGTTAATACTTTTTTTTATATTTAGAACAGGCTACCAACCAAAGCACTGCAATATAAGACCCCATTTGAGGCCTGGTTCAGATTCAAGCCATCTTTGGCTCATCTAAAAGTGTTTGGTTGCCTATGCTACAGCCTTATACTAGTTGTAAAAAGGGACAAACTATCCAAAAAGTCTCAAGCTGGCATTTTTGTGTGATACAGCATGGTAAAAAAAGGCTATAGGATCCTAGATCCTTCAACAAACAAAGTTCATGTAAGCAGAGATGTAATCTTTGATGAAAAGTCATGCTGGAACTAGGAAACAAATGAACCATAGGCTGTTCCTGAAGAACTCATGGCAGATCATCTTGAAACTGATCAAAATGGTCCTGATATGGACATTGATGATGAACCTGTCAGGGGTACAAGCACTCTGGCTGAGATTTATGAGAGGGCTCATGTTGTACAAGAAGAACCAAGCTGTTTTGAAGAAGCTGAAGCACATGAAGGTTGGAAGCAAGCCATGGTTGATGAAATCAAGATGATTCAAAAGAATCAGACATGGGAGCTGGTAGAGAAGCCTGCTAACAGAAAGACCATTGGTGTCAAATGGGTCTATCGAGCCAAACAAAATGCTGATGGCAGTCTAAACAAGCTGAAAGCTAGGCTTGTTGTCAAGGGATTCAGTCAAAGATATGGCCTGGACTACATAGAGACTTTTGCACCAGTAGCCAGGCTAGACACAACCAGGTTACTAGTTGCTTTGGCTGCACAAAGGCATTGGATTATTTATCAACTAGATGTGAAGTCTGCATTTCTTAATGGCCTCCTTGAAGAAGAAATCTACATTGACCAGCCTCATGGCTTTGTTGTATCTGGCAAAGAGGACATGGTATACAGGCTTAAAAAGGCTTCGTATGGCCTGAAACAAGCTCCTAGAGCCTGGTATGCTAGGATTGATAGCTACCTAGTTAGCTTGGGATTCAAAAGAAGCATCAGTGAACCAACACTGTATGTCAAGAAGGAACAGGCTGAAACACAGCTCATTGTGTCCCTATATGTGGATGATCTCTTGATGATAGGAGGAGACCAGATTATGTTGGCTGAATTCAAGGCCAAAATGAAAGACATGTTTGAGATGTCTGACTTGGGGCAGATGACATATTTCCTTGGAGTGGAGGTGCTGCAAACTAAAAATGGAATCTTCTCGAGACAAAAGACATTTGTTGCAAAAATCTTAAGCAAGTTCTCTATGGAGAATTGCAAGCCAACAAGCACACCTATGGCTGTTAGAATGAAGTTGTCAAGCCAAGGGAACCATGAACAGGTCAGTGAATCTACTTATAGGAGTCTAGTTGGCTGCTTATTGTACTTAACAGCTACTAGACCAGATATCATGTTTGCTGTAAGTATACTATCAAGATTCATGCATTGCTGCAACACACAGCATTTTCAAGCAGCAAAAAGAGTACTCAGGTACATCAAGGGTACTTTAAGCCATGGGATACAGTTTAGAAAAACTAAAAATTTGAAGCTGATAGGCTATACTGACAGTGACTAGGCTGGTTCAAAAGATAATATGAAAAGAACTTTTGGTTATGCATTCACAATAGGCTCAGCAATGTTCTGCTGGAGTTTAAAGAAGCAATCGATAGTGGCTCAATCAACAGCAGAAGCTCAGTATGTAACGCCCCCACGCCCGAGACTGTCGTCGGAGTCGAGTATGAGGTGTTACTAAGCTTAATTTAACATATTTAGAACTTTGGATTATTTATTTCTACATTCGCAGCTTTTAAGCTACTTGCATCACAGTCACAAGAAAAATCATATCTCAAGTTACGAAACTAGAAATCAAGATCCGTAAATTTTCCCTGAATCTAGACTCATATACCTATCTACTAATTTTTTTCTAGAATTTTTGGTTGGGCCATTTAGTACAGTTTATTAGTTAAATTTACCCCTGTTTTAGGACTTGACTGGTCTGACCTCTGTTTACTATGAACCATATTTCTCTCTGTACAAACTTCATATGAATATGAGGTTTATTTCTACTGAAAATAGACTCAATAAGGATTCTGAGAATATAAAATACACTACCTAATTATATCTTTAAAATTTATGGTGAATTTCTAAAGTTGGAATAGGGGATTCAGAAACTGCTATGACCCTGTTTCACTAAAATTAGTAATATCTTCTAACATATAATTCCTTTTCTTGTTTCATTTATTTCATGTGAAACTAGACATAATAAGCTTCAATTTGATATGTATTACATCACCAAATTCAATTTCCATGATTTTTAGTAAATTTTCAAACTCGCGTCAGTGTTGCTGCAGTATCCTATTTATGGCAAATTTCATCCCTTTTGATGAGTTTTTATACACTAAGTATCTTATTAATTTTTCCTTATCATCAAACATAATCTAAACTAACCATTTTCATAATTTATCATTATCAAACATTTCCTCAACCATTCCATTACCATACCATAAGATCATTTACACAAAATAGATATATTGCTATACATGCCATACTTAAATTTACAAGCCTTTACCAAAAGTCTTAGGATAGTGTGACTGAGCCTTCGACCTATCCCGACTCCTGAGCTGGCTTGGCCAAAACTACAATGAGTAAGAAGGAGGGAGTAAGCATAAATGCTTAGTAAGTTCATATGCAAATAATAAGTAACATAACAAACAGTCATACCAATCAACATTAGCATGCATCACTAAAACACATGTCACATTTCTAATCATTTTTCATCATCTTATTACCTTATCGTGGTTGTATCAATACTCAACCCGAGGGTTAAATACATACCTGTTCAAAATATCCATTTCACATCACTTACCAATACGTCTCTTTACATCTCAAATATTCCTCCATTTGAGTAGAGCTTTACCCGTTGAACACATCGGAATATAATTCGGATACATGGATAACTTGCACATAAGTGCCATATATGCAATCAAGCAATCATGTAACCTGCCCATAAGCGAACTCGGACTCAACTCAACGAGCTCAGGCGTTCGCATCCATAAGTGAACTCGGACTCAACTCAACGAGTTCGGATGCCTAGTTACATCTCACGAACTCGGACTCAACTCAACGAGTTCGGACATTCGAATCCATAAGTGAACTCGGACTCAACTCAACGAGTTCGGATGCTCAACCATCCTAGTGACATGTCACTTGTATCCTAATCTATTCCTAAGGTTCAAACGGGCTTTTTCCTCGAACACTTATCCTTGCCGTCTTCCGTAGAATGCCGAAATCAATACTCATTAACAATTATATTTAACAAGTAGTTCACATAATTTATATATTATTTGAAATTAACCACAAAGCATACATTTCATAATAAAATTCAGCATAACATATAATTAACATCAATAACTTAAAATAACCATTATTCTACATTATTTACACATGAACTTACCTTGGTACCAAAATACAAGGATTTTGCAATCTAGTCCACAATCTTTTCTTTTCCTCGATTGAGGTCGATTCCACGTCTTTCTTGATCTAAAATAACACATTTAGCTTATTTAATACTCACATTATCAAATTAATCCTTAACTCAAATTTTGGCAAAATTACAATTTTACCCCTAAACTTTTGCATATTTACATTTTTGCCCCTAGGCTCGGGATTAAACTTTATTCCTTATTCTTATGTTTTACAACATGCTGATCACTTTTCTCTTCTATGGCAACATCAAATTATCACTCTAACATGTACTTGTGACTATTAGGTATTTTTACCGATTAAGCCCTTTTACACGTTTTTGCTTAAAATCGAGTAGTACAAGTTGTCTAACATAATTTAAAACTTCATATTCTATCATAAAACATCAAAATACACAAATTTCACCTATGGGTATTTTTCCAAATATAAACCCTAGGTTAAATTATTGCTAACATAAGCTTTATCGAGTTAAGGGATCTCAAAACGTAAAAATCATTAAAAGCGGGCTTGGAGTCACTTACTATGGAGCTTGGAAGCTTGAAACAAACCCTAGCTATGGATAACCCTTGAAATTTCGGCCTAATGAAGAAGATGGACAAAATTGGCTTTTAATTTTGTTTTTAATTCATTTTAATAACTAAATGACCAAAATACCCTTACTACTAAACTTTCCAAAATTCCTTCCATGTCCTAATTTTGTCCATGAACTTAAAATTGGTAAAATTTCTATTTAAGACCTCCTAATTAATATTTCAAAGTAATTTCATACTAAAACTTCTAGAATGCAAATTTTGCAACTTATTCAATTTAGTCCCTAACTTTAAATTAAACTCGTTATGCCCAAAATTTCTTCACGAAATCTTCACAAAATTATGCATTCATATCATAAACCTCAAAATAATTATAAAATAATTATTTCTATCTTGGATTTGTGGTCACGAAACCACTATTCCGATTAGGCCCTAATTCGGGATATTACACAGTATGTTGCAGCTTCAAGTACTGTTAATCAAGCCATTTGGCTAAGGAAAATCCTAGCTGATTTGAACCTACATCAAAGGCAAGCAAGAGAGATTTATTGTGATAACATGTCTGCTGTTGCAATTGCAAAGAATCCTGTTTTCCATGGTAGAACAAAGCATTTTAGCATCAAGCTACATGTGGTAAGGGAAATGGAACAAGCTCAAGAGGTAGAGCTGATTCTGTGACACCCCTAATATGACCCTAGTCGGAAAGTGGTTTCAGGACCACAAAACCGAGTCATAAAAATAATTAACCGTCATATTTGATGCTTATTATATATATATATGCATGTGTGAAAATTTCATGTTTGAATTTTGTTAATTGTAAGTGAATTTTATTAAATAGGACTTGTGTGAGAAAATTTAGAAATGTGCTAGGCAAATGTTAAAGTGGCCTATTGATGCATGTTAAAAAATGCTTGTCCTTGCATGTCAAATTACCCAAGACTTTAGGTAGTGGCCGGCCATGCTATGGGTTAAAATGTATTATAAACATTTTATGTTAGTGTTTTATGTTAGAAATAATAAAATAAAGAACATGGGTAATAAAATAATAGTGGTTAGTAGGGAGAAACAAAAATTTGCTAGGTTGCTCCTCCATTGCCGTGAATTGAAGGAAGAAGAAGAGGGAAGTTCGCCAAGGTGGTTCTTTAGATTAAGGTATGTTCAATGTTGCTTTTGGAGGTTTACACATCCTTTGGAGGGTTAGCCTACTTCTATTTATCTCATGGATGAAATTGGAGTTGTTGGAGAGTTAGGATTCGGCTAAGAGGCTTCAAAATTTTAGTTGATGCCTTGATACTACTAGCATGTTAGCTATATGGATGTGTTAAGTTACTTGAAATTTAGATAAATTTGAACTCCCTACCAAATTCTTTAGGCAACCCATGTTAGAAATTTCGGTATTGAGATGTCTAGATCTTTCGGCCATTGTAGCTATGGAGGAATAAAGTTTTTGTTTCTTGTTAAATTGGATGAATCTTGTTGTATGAGTGTTTGAACAAACTATGATTAAATGGATGCATAGATTCAAAGTGGGAAGAATTGGCTATTATATTTGATGCTAATGCGAATATGAAGATGATGAACTTGAATAAATAATATTCAGCTAGCATGATAAGTTATGAAATATTAAGTAGATGATATAATTGATTGGTGAAGTGGCTAATAGGGATTTTAATGAAATTATGCCAAGGCGAATGTATCATGAAGTAAATAAAATGCTAAATGTGCATTATGTGCTCATATGTGCATTCGACGGGAAGTTTGATATGAAGCTTTGATAGGTTTGAGAGATGAATGACCGAATGAGCTATAGGTTATGTATGGATGAATTTTATGCATATGTGTGTGTGTGGCATTAGTAGTTAATGGCATTCGGCATTGTTTAATTAAAATTAGAAATTAATGCTTGAAAGTTAAATAGGTTGCTCTAATGACCAAATATGCTAAAAGCTAATATATGGACAAATGATACGAATGAATTGGTTTTTGAAATGTATATGGTTGCCATATGTATGTGTTTGATTGAGAAGTAAATTTGTTTGATTTAGCTCAAGAGCCTAGAGGATCAAAGTTGGATAAGGAAAGGAAAAGTGATCGAAGAGCCGTCAGAATCGTTAAGCAACTTCCAAGGTAAGTTTTAAGTGATTAAACGTTGAGTAAATTCAATCATAATAGGACATAATGAGTTGATTTAATAGGATATGATGTGGCCATGATATGTCTTAAACTCAAATGGTAAGTTCATAAGTGTTTGGACTTGGAAATTTAAGAGCAAATTGTAATAATTTGCTTAGGACAGCAGCAGTAACGTGATTTTAGAAAATCACTATAAATTGTTGGTGTGGAATTATAGGCTGAATGAAATATGTAATCAAAGATTAATTAGTCTAGTTTCTTATAAAAGAGACCGTGTAAGCAAAGAAATTTCCTATAAAGAGATATTTAAAGTTGTGTGAGACAGTGTCAGAATGACTCTGAAATCCCCTGTTCTGTTTTTAGAAAATCATTATAATTTGTACAAAAATGTTTATAAGATAAAATTTATATGCTTAGACTCCTTAATAAGTCTAGTTTCAAATGAAATCAAATAGAACATATTTTGAATTCTGTACAATGAGAAATTTGATTCGTAGTGAAGAGTGGTCAGATTAGTCAAACAGTGAAATAGGGGAAACTTTAAGAAAAAACTGGTATTGATTGGCCAAACCTAAAATTCTGAAAATTTTATGGATGGAAGATATATGAGTCTATATTCAGGGAAAATTACGGCAATTTATTTTGAGTTTTTTAGCTCTAGTTATAAATAATTTAGTGACTATTGCTCAGGAAAACAGCTTGTAGTGAATATGTGAATTTGTTGTAAACATTGATGAAACTATTTGAGTTGCTTATAAGCTATTGCTGAAATTGATGTACAAGATAAATATGTATATGTGGTAAAGCCGAATGGCTAGTGTGAAATATGTATGAGATATGTATATGTGGTAAAGCCGAATGGCTAATGTGAAATATGTATGAGATATGTATATGTGGTAAAGCCGAATGGCTAGTGTGAAATATGTATGAGATATGTATATGTGGTAAAGCCGAATGGCTAGTGTGAAATATGAATGAGATATGTATATGTGGTAAATCCAAATGGCTAGTGTGAAATATGAATGAGATATGTATATGTGGTAAAGCTGAATGGCTAATGTGAAATATGTATGAGATATGTATATGTGGTAGATCCGAATGGCTAATGTGAAATATGTATGAGATATGTATATGTGGTAAAGCCGAATGGCTAATGTGAAATATGTATAAGATATGTATATGTGGTAAAACCGAATGGCTAGTGTGGAATATGTATGAGATATGTATATGTGGTAAAGCCGAATGGCTAGTGTGAAATATGTAGGAGATGTGTGTATATTGTGGCCGAATGACCAAATGTGAAAGGTGTATTATTAGATATTTGATGAGGCAAATGAATTACAAATATGACAGTCGATGTGAATGTTGTAACATGTGATTAAATGTACATGAAACTTGGAAATATATTCCGGGTAAGACCCGATGACTATGTGTGGAGATTATGTTCGGGTAAGACCCGAAGACTACGTGTGGAGATTATGTCCGGGTAAGGCCCGATGACTACGTGTGGAGATTTTGTCCGGGTAAGACCCGATAACTACGTGTGGGGACTATTCGAGCTAAAGGTTTCGCTGAAGATTCGAGTAAAGCATAAGATTATACGACTCTACAGTAACAATTGGTAATAAATACGTTCAATGCGTTAAGCTGGTCAGGTATGTATTTTGAGATTATATTTAAGCTTGATTTGGACTAAATCACAAGGTCGTTATGTGATGCATATGTGAGTAAAGCAATAAGACTGTTCTATGATTATTGTGCGTTTGGTCAATGTGGAAAGTTAGGTGAAAATATGTAATGTACCTATGTTTATAAGAGATCACTATCAAGTGAGAATTTATCTGCCTATTATATATGATGAGATAGGCATATTCGGTAAAGGGATGGTATGCCCGAAGGAAGAGTGAAATAAAAATACGAACAACTATGTTATAATTTGATTGTTATCTGTTGACACTGCTTAAAACTTACTAAGCATTGTAATGCTTACTCCGTTTACTTTGTTTCCTCTGTTTTATAGATCTCATTTGGAAGCTACAGGCTTGGGGATCGTCAGCAGCTAGTCACACTATCACTATCCACTGCTTGTTACTGTCATGTTTTGAATTATTTTATGGCATGTAAAGAATAGACCAGTGGTCGAAG
Organism: Gossypium arboreum; assembly: GCF_025698485.1. Taxonomy (NCBI): domain Eukaryota; kingdom Viridiplantae; phylum Streptophyta; class Magnoliopsida; order Malvales; family Malvaceae; genus Gossypium; species Gossypium arboreum. The sequence continues at coordinate 15,393,540 of NC_069081.1, forward strand.
AATATTCTGGTTAATGTATATAAGCCATGCGAAAATGGCATCTTGTGAATGTGTACTTATCGCAGTTAAATTGTATCCCTGACTGTCTTTAGTATTTACCTAAAGGAACGTTCTTTATAAAAATAAAAAATAAAAAAAATTTTATTGTTCGGATATGAGTTTCAAGTCCGGTAATGCCCCTTTACCTATTCCGGCGATGGATACGGGATAGGGGTGTTACAGATTCATTGCAATTCAGAAGAACAGGTTGCTGATATCTTCACAAAGGCTCTTGGTGTGTCAAGGTTCATCAAATTGAGGAAGCAATTAGGAATTAGCTGCATAGAGACTAAGGACGGGTGTGATAACCCGAATTAGGGCCTAATCGAAATAGTGGTTTCGGGACCATAAAATCCGAGATAGAAATAATTATTTTATGATTATTTTGAGGTCAATGATATGATTTCATGATTGTGTGAAAATTTCGTGAAGAAATTTTATGCATAAAGTGCTTAATTTGAAGTTAGGGACTAAATTGAATAAGCTACAAAACTTGCATTCTAGAAGTTTCTAGTATGAAATTGCTTTGAAATATTAATTAGGAGGTCTTAAATAGAAATTTGACCAATTTCTAAGTTTATGGACAAAAATTGGACATGGATGGAATTTTTGAAAGTTTAGTAAGGAAGGGCATTTTGGTCATTTGGATATTAAATGAAATAAAATGGGAAAAATAACACAAAATGATCATCTTCTCCATAAGTTGCTGCTGAATTTTTCTCTCCACCATAGCTAGGGTTTCAACACTTCTAAGCCTTGATTGTAAGTGATTTATATTCCCGTTTTTAATGTTCTTTACATTTTTGAAATCCTCGTAGCTCAATTTACCTATTTCTACCAATATTTTGAGCTAGGGTTTATATTTAAAATTTTACCCATGGATGATATGTATGAATTTTTATGTTTTATGGTAGAATATGAAGTTTGAGATTGTGTTAAACAACTTTTGCTAAATGATTTTTCGTAAAAACGAGTAAAATGACATAATCGGTAAAAATACATAATATTCATAAGTACATGTTAGAGTGTGAATTTGATGTTGCTATAGAAGAGAAAAAGGATTGCATGTCATAAAATATAAGAAAATAGGATGAGGTTTAATTTACGAGCCTTGGGGCAAAAGTGTAAATATGTGAAAGTTTAGGGGCAAAATAGTAATTTTTGCCAAAGTTCGTACTAGGGGCTGTTTTGATGAATGTGTGTATTAAATAAATTAATCTGGTATTATAGATCAAGAGAAAAGAGATTCGAGTCGAGATCGGGAGAAAAATAAAGTTTACGAGGAATAGGCTCGACTATTCTCATTTTGTATCGAGGTAAGTTCATATGTAAATATTGTAATATAACCGTTATTTTAAATCATTTAATGCTATTTATATGATATTATGATTTTTATCATGCAATTCTATGCTTTGTGGTCATTGTTGGACAACATGCAAAAATTTTATGAATTATGTGAAAAATGTGAAAGACTACCGAAGTATCGTCATTGGTATTCCAAGAAGAATGGTAAAGGAGTACGAACGAGGAAAGTCCCGTTGAACCTTAGGAATAGATTCGGATATTTGGGCATCCGAACTCGTTGAGTTGAGTCCGAGTTCACTTATGGATGCGAACGTCCGAACTCGTTGAGTTGAGTCCGAGTTCGTGAAATGTAACTAGGCATCCAAACTCGTTGAGTTGAGTCCGAGTTCACTTATAGATGTGAACATCCGAACTCGTTGAGTTGAGTTCGAGTTCACTTATGCATGCGAACATCCGAACTCGTTGAGTTGAGTCCGAGTTCACTTATGGATGCGAACACCCGAGCTCGTTGAGTTGAGTTCGAGTTCGCTTATGGGCGGGTTACATGGTAGCTTGGCTACATATGTGGCACTTATGTGCAAACTTTTCATGTATCCGAGTTATATTCCGATGTGTTCAACGGGTAAAATTCTAGTGAAATGGAAGAATACTCAAGATGCAAGTGACGTATTGGTAAGTGTTGTGGAATGGGAACTTTGGACAGGTATGTACTTAACCCTCGGGTTGAGACTTGATACGACAACAATAATATGGTAAGATGATGAATGATGAATAGAAATGTGATACATGTTTTGGTGATATTATGCTAATGTTGGTTGGTATAATTGCTTTGTTAAGTTATTTGTTATTTGTATGTGGACTTACTAAGCATCTATGCTTACTCCCTCTTTTTCATTCTTTGTAGCTTTGACAAGTCAATTTGGAGATCGGGACGGTCGGAGGCACGCTCACACTATCATTGGACAATCGCGGTATAATGACTTGAAATTTTTGGAAATATGGCATGTATAGCATTCCAATCATTTTGTGTGTATAATCTTACGATATGGCCATGGATGGAATGGAAATGTTTGAGAATGATTAGCTATTGGAATTGCTAATCAAGTTTATATATGATAACATGTATGCTTTATGTCTTAACTAAACCATGAAAATCCTTGGAAAGGTAAAATTTGCCACAAAACAGAATCAGATAGCAGCAATGACGCGAATTTGAAAAATCACTAAAAATAGTATAAATGGAATTAAATGATGAATAAGTTATGGAATCGAAGCTTGATGAGTCTATATCGAATCTTGATGAGTCTATTTTCATATGGAAGAAGCGAAATAGGTAAATGAGTTATATTTTATGAGATATTGAAGTTTTGGTGAAACAGGGTCAGAGCAATCTCTGAATCCCCTGTTTTGACTTTAAAAATTCACCATAAATTTTACAAAAACAATTAGGAGTTTTACGTTACATGTATGAAATCCTTATTGAGTCTAGTTTTATTAGAAATAAACGGCATAGTCATTGAAACTCTGTACAGGGAGATATCTGATTCGTAATACATAGGGTCAGAGTAGCCGAACCTTGAAACAGGGGAGACTTTAACTAATAAACTGTACTAATTGGCCTAACCAAAAATTCTAGAAAAAAATTAGTAAGTAGATATATAAGTCTAGTTTCAAGGAAAATTTACGGAATTAGATTTCAAGTTTCGTAACTCGAGATATGAATTTTTTAGCGACTGTGACGCAGTTAGCCAGCTTGTCTGGAAATTCTAAAATAAAATGTTTGAGCTGTTTAATTAATGAATTAAGCCCGTTAACATCTCATGCTCGACTCCGGCGACGGTCTCGGGTGCAGGGGCATTACAAGGAGTGTTAGAAATTGGCCTTCCATGCAGCTCATGCAACCAAGGAGAAATTCATGCACGTAAGAATTCATGCACATAAGTCTTGCGGATGAAATATGAAGAAGTAGCAGCTGCAGTATTGCCGGATGAAATGCATGCAACTGAGGATGCTAATGCTACTGTTTCATCTCAGTTACATTTTGTTACCTTTAATATTGTTTTGTAATTTAGTTCATTTTGAACTATGTTTGAATGACATTTTTTATGTACCTTGATGGTGAAAGCTGATTACCAGCTTTGCCTAAGTGTGCAAGTCAGTCTCACCTAGTTCCAATGAATTAAGTGGCGTTAGGTAATGTTTAGGTGATGTATTTGTTAAATTCTACCAGCCATTGTCTGATATATATAATGGCTTTATGCCAAAGTTTATTGTAATGAAAATTCATTAGAATTTCATCCAAAATACTCTCTCTTTTCTTGCCTTCAATTACTTTCTGTTTTTATAAGCTCAGAATCACCAGACTTTAACTTCAAGTGTTCTTCATTTTTCATCCGGATTCATTACATTGTTGTTTAAGCTCCAGACTAAAGTTCATACTTCATCTGGATAAAGTGTCCCAAAAATACCAACAGTAGACTTACTAAAGATGATGGAGGGACAAAAATTAATTCCACTGTTTACAAATAAATGGTAAGAAGTCTTATGTACCTGACTATTACAAGGCATGATCTTATGTATGTTGTAGGTTTGATAGCTTGTTTCATGGAGGAGCCCACTATTTTGCATCAACAAACAGTAAATAGGGTGTTTCGATACTCTAAGGGAACAACTGAGTTGGGAATACTTTACAAAAGGGGAGGAGAAGAAATATTGCTTGCTTATCCGAATAGTGTTTATGCAGGTGATCCTGATGGTTGCAAAAGCACCTCGGGGTATATTTTTAAACTAAGTTCTGCAGTTGTGGCATGGAGTTCCAAAAAGCAACCAATTGTGACACTTTCCACCATCGAAGCAGAGTTCATTGCTGCTGCCGCATGTGTTTGTTAGAGTATATGGATGCAATGAGTTCTTGAGAAGCTTGGGATTAAGCAATGTAAATGCATCATATTTTGCTATAATAACTTTGCCATTAAACTCTCGATGAATCATGTTATGCATGGTAGAAGCAATCGTATTGATGTGCGTTTTCACTTTCTTCGAGACTTGGCTAATGATGGAGTAGTAATTGACACACTGTGGCTCAAAGGATCAATTGGCTAACATCATGAAAAAACCTTTGAAGTTAGAGTTGTTTTTGAAGTTGAGAGAGCAGCTTGGCATCTGCAGTATTCAAAGTTTAAACTGACTGTATGGTAACAGCTCAGTTTAAGGGAGGAATTGTTGGGAACTTGGTTAATCTAACTAAGTGTTACTTGTTAATTTAAATGTTTGTTATATCTGATTCTATCTCTTGATTTTAGCCATGATACTTGCTGAGTAAATCATGGATGCACTTTGTTATTTATGTTTTGTAATGACTTATAAAAGCCTCTGTTATGTCTTTAAATAAATTAGCTTTATAGCTCTCAATAGTCTGAATACTGTTCTAGCTTTTGACATTTTCACTTCTTCTTTTTCTTTCTTCTTTTATATTTCTTCCTCACAATCGAAAACCCTCAACATTTCTTCTTCTTTGTTTAGATTTCAAGAATCAATGTTTGGGTCTTTATTTAAATTAAAATTTAAATACAATTTTTTCGCCTACTCCTTTATGAGCTTTACTTGCAAATAATTATTCATCTTTTCAAAATTTTACCAATGCTTTTATATACAGAACGTAATATGTAAAATATGAACAATTAAACAACTAAATACTTCAATGTGATTCGATCTTGTTTCCCAATTTGGGTTTCACTCTTTTTGCTTTAGTCCATGGTTACACTTTTACCAATGTTTGAAAGGATAGATTATTGTATTAAGATTAAACTTTCAGTGCATTTAAATTCATATTATTCTATATTGACAACAATACTCATACTAATTTAGTTAAGACTCAATCGATTATAACAATTTTATTTTTATAAAAATAAAGACATTTGTCTTTAAAATTGTTAATTGAGTTCAAATTTTATCTCTGTACTTCTAATATTTCTAATAGAAGAGAGAAAAATAAATAGGATATGATATTTTATTTAAAACTTAATTTAATTTATTTTATTTAATATTATTTTTAACATTTTTAATTAAAAAATTAAGTATCATAATATAATTGGTTATATAACATTTTTAATGAAAACAAAGATTGGAACAATTTGTATGACAGATTCATAATTTAAATACCACTTATAAATTATAACTTTAGGTACGTAAATGTAAATTCGTTATAATTTTGGACCAATTTTTATTTAAGAATATAAAAGATTATAAAATATAATATTCATGTATGGTAATATTTATCATATATCCTTCCTCATAAAAAAGAAAAAAGAAAAATAGTAAAAATAAAATAAAATAGAGTGATATGCAAACTTCAAAATCAATGGAAAGTGAAGTGTTTTGGAACATCAAAAGAACTATTAATGAACTAATGAAAAATTACAATACTAGCTAAGATCCAATCTATATATTAGTTTGCAGAGATTTAAATAATCTCAAAAAAAAAAAAGAAAAGAAAAAAAATAATACAAATTTAAAAGCAAAGGAATATGTTTACGAGTTCTGGGTTTTGATTATCCCCAAAACAGAGCTTCATTTGTAGTGAATGACGGGCGTATTAGCATTCATGTCCCACATCCCTCCTTCTTTGAGATACTCAATATATCTAGCAAACTCTGGTTTAGCTGTAGTTTTCTTCTTACGACGACCATCAAATAGGCTGAAAAGTGGGTGAATAGTCTTGGACTTGCTGCCCTTTTTGTTGGAGTTGGTCATTGTCGAAGATTTCTCTTGACACTTCTCCGGCAACCCCAGTTCGGGGCCGTTAAACTTTCTGGATAAGCCAAAAACTCGAGCTGGCACACTTCTTGCTCTCTTCAACTGTGCTTCGAATTGACCATTGCTGGAAATTACAGGCTCCTCAACTTCGGTTTCAAGAAGTAACCTTTCATAGCCATCACGGTTTCTTCTTGTGCTGAAAGCTCTAAGCATGGCCATGATGTGAGAAGACGAGAGGATAAGCTTAGCTAGATGTCTATGTTGCGAAGATTGTATGGAATTAGTAAGTTGGGTACCACCAATTTATGGAGTTGAAATAAAAGGTTGTGACATTAGAAAGAATAAAATATTTGTAATATTTTAACAAAAATAATGCACGCCGTATTTGATTAAAGTTGGTCGTTGTTCTTTGGTTGTTCTTTGGTGTATCGGATGATGCTTGTGGAGTTAATAAAAAAAAAGGCATAATGATTTATTCAGTCCTTCAATTTTACAAAAATAAATTATTTTAACCCTTTATTTAAAATTTATCTTTTAGTTTTTAGACTTATATTATTCGTCAAATCACTCTAAAATGAATTAAAAAAATTAATATGTGTTAACTTTGTTGACATGTATTCATATAACAGTCCACGTATATGCCACGTTAGCAGTTAATTAACTTTTTAAAATATTAAAACAACTTTTGAATTTTTAATTTTGAAAATTAAATTATTACTTATATGGAAATTGATGTGTATGTCATGACAGTAAAGTCAATAAATGTTAATTTTTTTTTCCATTTTAAAGAGATTTGATAAATAATGTAAGTTTAAGGGCTAAAATAGGGATTAAAATGATTCTTTTAAAAGTTAGAGGATGAAATAAGTTATTATGGGTAAAAGAAAATTAGTATTATATGTTGGTGAGGTGCCACCAATGTTGACCAATGCTTGGTTGGAAATTTTCTTTGTTTTTGATTTTGACTTTCATCGCTATGAAAAATTTGTTTGGTGCCGAATGAATAATATCGTCACTAAAAGGGGAGTGGGATTAAACAATATTTCTCTTACTTGGTAAGTTAATTGTAAAAAAGACAAGTAATAAACTAGAAGAGGGAGTGAAACGAAATGAAAAACTCCAAAATTATCTGAATTCAACCAATCTCATTTTAATTTTCCCGACAAAGCATTTGCTTAATGACTTTAGTTATCAATTTCATCTTTATTCTAATTATAATTATATTTTGTGATTTTTCAAAAAGAAAGTTAAATTTTAATTTAAAGGATTTAAAATAATTCAAATGCAAGCTGTTCATAAAATTAACTGGAAATTTATATTGAATTTTAATAGATGGGATTAAATATAATTCAAATCTGATTACTCCAAGCATCAAATTCAAAAATTCAAAATACAAAAATTGACTTTGAATTATATGCAATTGAAAAATAAAATAGTCAAACATTATGTGAATAATATTCAATCGGCTCACGTCAACTTTTTGAATTTAATTTAAGCTATTAATTTCTTTTCCTGATTCAAATTAAACAAACCTGCGCTATATTTTTCTGCTACAACTATAATCATGTTGAAAATATGTGATGATTAAAATTGAAAGTATGGTCTTCACATCCTTTTGTATATCTTTCCAGTTATTTAATAATATTTTAATAATTATTTTACATAGTTAATATATAATTTTGGTAATTATTTAACTCGAATCTCGAACCCCGAACTCAAACCTTGAACCCTAGTCCCTAAACCTTGATCCTTGAACTTGACCTTTTGGTTTAAGGTACGAGTTTGGAGTTTAAGATTTAGATTTAGGGTTTGAGGTTCGAGATTTAAGGTATAAGGTTCAAGATTCAATATTCAGGGTTTTAGATTTGAATTTTGGGTTCGAGGTTCAAGTTAAAAAATTACAAAATTATTCATCAATTACATAGAAAAATTACTGAAATGTCTTTAAATAATAAGAAAGAGATACAAGATAACGTCTATTTCATACAATCTTTTATCTTATTACAAATATTAAGAAAACTTTTATTTTTATTTTAAACTTTTATTTTATTTTTAAAAAAAAGTTATTTATTCAAGTAACCATATAAAAATAAAAATAAAAACCAATCAACCCTTAAATTTACCTCTCTTTCTCTCCTAATTTTCTCTTTGGTTCTTATTTTTAAGCAATCTTCTATATTTCTTCTTCTAACTATAACAAGAGAAAAAAAATACAATTTTTTTGAAATATATTCATTGTTTTTTTTTAAATGAAATCTTACTTTGAGTACTCCATTTAAGGCGTATGCCCTAAAAACTTAAGCTGACCAAATAATTTTGGAAGTTCAAATTGATCCGTCTACCTTATTAAAATGCCAAAAACTACATGTATCTCTTTTTAGAACTATAAAAACAAAATCTAATATAAAATTTTATTAACTAGGATTTGCTATGTTAGATCATCAAGAATAAATAAAGAACAAAACTAAATGTGGAAATGTACCTGAATACATTGATTTCTTGAAATCCTCAGATCTTACAGTTTTGATCTTCCAAATTAACACACAAATAATTTAGAAAAGGTGACTCTCTTTTTACTGAAGATGAGATGTCAAAAAAGTTGCGTATGTGTAATTTGGGGATCATAACCCTAATATATAACTTTTGCACATTAACTCTAAATTTTTAATCAGCCCATCATCAATTAGAAATTAGTTATTAGAGTATCAACACATATTTGACACATACCTTATTTAATAAATAAAGTCCAATAAACATTAACCAAATTAGATCACTTTTAATTTGGGCTAACATTTTATAATAGTAAATAATAACATGTAATTACTCTTATTATATATATGATGTTCATATTTTCTAAAAATCTCTCACTTGGACCACATATTTATACTAATTACTCTATAATTACATGTAATTATATAAACTTATGAGATCAAAACTTTACTATCATATTCAAAAGGTATTCCAAACAATCTCATCCATTAATTATGTTAACATAGAACCAAGACGACTTTCATTATATATATCGTAACTAAATCCATCCCTAATCACATATATTAACACAATCAAATGACATAGATCAAATATAGATGTGTAGCAAGGAAATTACATGCAATATGATCCAAACATGTCTATTTCCAACTAGTCCTCCTTAGCCTTAGTGTTATCAAAGTTTACTAAAATCAGAGTGTGATAAACTAAATAAACTTTATTTCTACAGAAAATATCCTTAATATCCATAAATTGAAATAACTGAAAAAATGATCCTATAACAAAAAAGCATTTAAAGTTACAAACTCCCACTAAAACCGAATATTTTGAAATGACATTACACCATATGAGCAGTGTGCTCATAAAAAAAAACCTTGGGTGTAGTCCCTTAGTAAGCGAGTCCGCAAATCATAGAGTTTATCCCAATCTACTTTATAGACACCTAACTACTCTAAACTTTTACTTTAACAGCTAGGAACTTAAAGTCTATGTGCTTTGACTTTGATGTGCTCATGTTCTTATTGGAATAAAATACTACCAATTATTGTCATAATTTATACCATAGCGATAAAATCTTGTATCAGTATTCAATCAAAATCGGAGTCTGTATACTTGATGATCTCTAACTTATTAGACCTCTGATATGTGAGCATGTAATTTTTCATTCTTTAAAGATACCTTATAACCCTCTTGGCTACTATCCAATGGTCCAAACCATGGTTGCTTAAATATTTGCCTAACATCCCAATAGTATACATAATATTCGAATTTGTACAAACCTGAACAAACGTTAGACATTCCACTGCTAAAATGTAAGGAATCTTATGCATTTCCTTAATCTTAAAATCATTATTAGTGCATTGATTGACACTATACTTACTCTCACTAAACTTATGATATATACAATCATTAAACAAAGCCATCTTGAAACCAAATAAGATAATCACTTGGTAAATATTGTAATACCACGAGATTCAACATGCAAGGTATTATTATAGAATGCAACTATTTCTAGCAACTAAATGTTGTCATAAGTATTTAAATAACCAATTGTAACACTCCTAACTCGTATCCGTCGTCAGAATAGGATCTCAGAGTATTACCAAAATTTTCAGAACATTTTACAAATAATTTATCTAAATTACTATCCATTAATCAAAATCATTCAAAACGTCCATTACTTGGACCCTCGAGGTCCAATACGAGCATTAGAATCGAGTTAAGATTTAATCAGGAACTCTAAGAATATTTCACGAAGTTACAAAAATTTTCCAAGGTGCAGGGCTCACACACCCATATGGTCCAAGAGAAACACCTGTGTGACCCTGGGACACACCCGTGCTAGAAGCCGTGTTCGACCCCGTGGAACTCTCTAACTTGTGCACACGGCCATGCCACAAGCCCGTGTGCTAGGCCGTGTGGTTAATTAATTCAATTCGAAATTAGGTGCAGGTTTCACACTACCAAGACACACACCCGTGTTCTAGGTCGTGTAGCATACACGGCTGAGACACACGCCTGTGTCTCTGTTCGTGTGCTCAATTCTGAGCATTTTGTTTCTCAAAATTTAGGTGCAGAGGACACACGGCCTAACCACACGCCCATGTACTAGGTCGTGTGTCACACACGGTTTACACACATGCCCATGTGGACACAATAAAGCCATTTCTAGCTTCATTTCTCACCCAAAATCACACTGACCTGCACTTAAACTCACATCCAAATATCAACCAATTCAAGCATTCAAATTAAACGAATTCCATCATTCAACAAGGCATATCATTGCATGCATACATGTTTATAATCTTACCTTGATATATTCCATATGTTAGATATAATTTGATCAACTACTTAACATATATTTGACTACCATAGCATGACATTACAAGTATATCAAAACAACCATTACTATCCATTCCAATGGTTAGGTTCCAAGCATCATTATCAAGCCACTAGTGGCCAAGTCGTCCTATACATGTCATTATACCAAAATGATTTTTTTATGTATACCCAAAATAGGCTAGTTGATTGTAACACCCCACACCTGTACCCCACGCCAGGACAGGATACGAGGCATTATCTAACTTGAACACATACATTCACACATTTCTGAATCACCAAAATTAGGTAAAATTTAAAATTTTTTTGATCCTTATCAAGAACATCATAACAAAGGCCTACGAGGCTCCAAACGTTCATTTAAAACCATTCGGGAATGATTTGGATCTTCCCACAAACTCTGAAAAATATTACTAGACACAGGGGCACACGCCCGTATGACCAATTCGACATGGTCGTGCTATTAGCCCATGTGGCTCACACAGCCTAAACAATACAGAGACACGCCCGTGTCCTCTACCTGTGTGGAATTAATTCTAAATTCACACCTAAAGGGGTTTTCACACATCCTGGCACACTCCCGTATCCTTGGCTCGTGTCCTTCACACGGTCATGACACGCCCGTGTCCTTGCCCGTGTGTAAAAACCTGAACATTTTGTTTCTGACGTCAGCAATTCTTAAGAGTCACATGGCCAAGGTACATGCCCGTGTGCTAGGCTGTGCCCTTCACACGACTGAGACACGGCCGTATCTCTGCCCGTATGTTTACTATCATGCATACTGACTTGCAAATTTTACGCGTAGGGGACACACGGCCGAATCACACGCCCATGTGGCAGGCCATGTTTTCTACATACCCGTGTGCCTACCCGTGTGGATAAAATGAAGTTATTTACAAAGCCTCTTTGCCACCCTTACATACATAACCTGCATAAAATCACTCTATGCCAATACAAGGGTACATCACATAGCCAAAATAGCCACAATGGACAACATTTCATTTGTGCAATATACTCATCCATGCAAATATCATCTTCTATTTATGAATATCTAAATGAGTATTGACCATCATTCATGGCCTTATACAAAATTAAAGGTATTCATTCCAGGCCAACACATTTGGCTATTTTTCAATGACACACAACATTAAAGTCTAGCTCTATACATGCTATACGCAAAAACAAGAAATCTAACTATACCGAGTGTTCAGGATAATAGTGTGATCGTAGCCTCTGACGTTCGATGATATAAGAAAATAGAAAAGAGAGGGAGTAAGCATAAAGCCTAGTAAGAAGTATGCAAATATATAGCAACAACTAAACCATTCATCAACATGCTCTTAATATAAAATAGTTATAAGCATAGCTATTTAGGTGACACTATAAGAAAATAGAAAAGAGAGGGAGTAAGCATAAAGCTTAGCAAGAAGTATGCAAATATATAGCAACAACTATACCATTCATCAACATGCTCTTAATATAAAATAGTTATAAATATAACTTACTCACACATTATATCATATATTTTGAACTCACGTCTCATACATACCGAATGGGTACATGTATCACTCACAACACAGTTATACTTTTCTCTTAATTTTAAACCATAACTCTCACTGTTGAACCATTCAGAACATTATTGGTTATTCAATAAGCCTCAACATGGGATAAGATGCCGATGCCATGTCTTGGACATGGTCTTACACTAGCTTAACTCGTAGCCGATGTATGTCCCAGACAGGTCTTACACTGGCTTACATTTTGAGGATGATGCATGTCCCAGACATGTCTTACACTAGCTCTCGTCTCACTATTGATGCCATGTCCCAAACATGGTCTTACACTAGCTTAACTCGTAATATGGCCGATGCATGTCCCAGACGTGTTTTACACTAGCTTACAATATTCCATACGTCATGGCATGAATATCCGATTTATTTTTCATGGTTCAAACGAGAATTTTACTATCTTAATTATCATCATGCCTCTTCATTTCCACAATCAAGTAATTCATGCTAAATTAACTCATCGCATATAATGACAATGTAATTGTAATATTTACATATAACTTACCTCGGTTACAAAATATGGTGTCTAGACGGTTTAATCAATTTGCTTGGTCTTTCCCCGGTCTAAGTTTAGATTTGGTATTTCTTGATCTATAATAACAAAAATTCACAAATTTAATCACTTTATCGATCTAGGCACCCAATAATCTATACTAGGGCAAAATGACCATTTTTCCCTTAGGTTCGATAATTAATTTTTTTTATCAAATTTCCTCCTATCAAAAGCTTATCCGAACCATTTTTACTCTTATAGCAATCCAAAATTTCCACTATCTCGCACATTTATCATCAAACTTTCAAAATATGCAAAATAGTCCCTACTAGGGTTTTCATGAGAAATCCTTTCACAAAAGTTGTTTATTACACATCTAATACTCATATTATTCCATAAAATCTTAGAAAACTACACATATGCTTTCATGGAAAAACCCTAAACTCTCAACCATTTTGCAAAATAGTCCCCTTAATAGAAAGCTTATGCTTCAAGGGGTCCAAAAATGTAAAAATCATCAACAAAAAGTATGTAAATCACTTACTTGCAAGAGGAATAAGTTGCTGAAATTTTTGAAGTTCAAAATCCTTAATAATGGCTGAAAAAATCAGTGGGAGAAGGAAAAATGAAAGAAAAAAAAGATGATAGCTAGGCTTAGGCATTATTTTATTACACATTATGTCATCCATTTACCTAATGTTGACTATTCAACATTTTTATCTCCCATGGCCGGCCAAGCTAAGTTATAAGGGTATTTTTGCCCTTTAAAGACCCCAAGTTAAAATTCATAACAATTTAACACCCTTAGCTATCAATTTAAGACTTTTGCACTTTATGCGATTTAGTTCTTTTTCGCAATTGAGCTTATAAACGTCAAAATTAACTTACCAAATTTTCATACATTAATAAGAACGTGCTGTAACACCCCGTACCTGAGACCGTTTCCGGAGTCGAACACGAGGTGTTAACGGGCTTAATTCATTACTTAAGCGGCTCATACAATTCGTTTTAAAATTTTCTAGACAAGTTGGCTAACTGCATCGCATTCACTTTAAAAATCATATCTCGAGTTATGAAACTCAAAATTCAATTCTGTAAATTTTTCCTGAAACTAGACTCGTATATCTATCTAGTAAAATTTTTGTAAAATTTTTGGTCGTTCGAATTAGTACAGTTTATTTGTTAAAGTCTTCCCTATTTCAGGGTTCGACTACTCTGACCTCTGTGCATTAGGAATTAGATATCTCCCTGTACAGGGCTTCAATGCCTATTCCATTTGTCTCTAATAAAACTAGACTCAATAATGAATCTGTACATATAAAGCATGACTTCTAATTATCTTTGTAAAATTTATGGTGAATTTCCAAAGTCAGAACAGGGGATCCATAAATCGCTCTAGCCCTGTTTCACAAAAATTTAAACATCTCATAAAATATAGCTCATATGGTCATTTCGTTTCTTCCATATGAAAATAGACTCATCAAGCTTCGATTACATAATTTATTCATTATTTAATTACATTTTTACTATTTTTAGTTATTTTTCAAATTCACATCACTACTGCTGTCTGCATCTATTTTTAAGGTAAATTTTACCTATTTCATGGTTTTCATGGATTAACTAGTAATTTGACATACATATCACCAAATATGATCATGATTAGTCATTCCAATGGCTAATCATTACCAAGCATTTCCATACTACTCAATAACCATATCATAAGTGTAACACCAAAAATGATCAGCCATGACATACGGCATAATAATCAAATAGACTTAGACTATTACTCAACCAAAACCGAATTCAAACCTAAGATTAAAGTCATTCTCAATGTATGAAATGCTTACCACAAACATCATCCATTCGTAGTACTGATCATTTTAACTAAAACGAATTTAAACCACTATCAATCATGACCAAATTATCAAGACCAAACTTACTAAAACTTATAACTAAGTACCCATAAGACCAAATCCAAACTTAACATTTAAGCCATATTCGCATGGCTAAAAGTATACATATCAAAGTTCAAACAAAACATAATAGTCTATACATGCCGAAATGTTCTCTTAGACCAACTAAGAAGAAGGTACCAAAAAGTTGCAAGCTGGCGTGATGACTTCGACGATGGTCCCGAGCACACAAAATGGGTCAAAGAAACCTAAATAAGTAACAAGTAAACACACCAAATGAGTATATAACTCAGTAAGTCATAAGCATTACACTACCGTCCATTAATAAAAGATCATAAGAGAAAACAAATAATGCAAGATCAATTACTCCATCCATACCGAACTATGCTATAATTTCTTAGATTTTCGGTTCAATCTCATGCCAAGTCCTACAATCATACCAAATACCAAAACAACCCAATTGATTCAGATTCATTTCCTCACAGCATGGAACAATGATGCACTAGGTAGATTTATACATACACATCACCTGTCTCAAATTCGATATTTCAGTTAATAGTTCTATCACTTAGTTCTTTCATGCACCTTTTATATTATCAACCGTATTTGCACAC
The DNA here is from genome assembly GCF_025698485.1 of Gossypium arboreum. Lineage (NCBI taxonomy): Eukaryota > Viridiplantae > Streptophyta > Magnoliopsida > Malvales > Malvaceae > Gossypium > Gossypium arboreum. The sequence goes on from NC_069081.1 coordinate 15,409,054, forward strand.
ATAGTGCTAATTACACTCGCACACATAGTGCCATAGTAAACTGCACACATAGTGCATTGGATTTTCTCTCATGCTTCAACATCCAAATCGGCACACCTAGTGCCACTTAATTCCGCACACATAGTGCCATATGTCAACTCATTATGATAAGGCAATTTACTTAACTCAAATAGCACATATGGTTACATTAATAAATAGGAAAATCACTCCAAAAGAATACCTAACAAAGGGAATTCTTTTATGATTCACTAATATTATGTATATACAAACTAATCAACCTTACAAAAATGCTTAAGGACTTACCTTAAGTCGGATGGAATGATTCCCAATCGACTACTCAATATTCTTTGCTTTGCCTTTGCTTGTTTCCCCTCCTTTGGATTCTTGAGCTAGAATAAATAAGTTAATAGTTTAATTTACCTTGCAAGATATTCATAAATATGTAAATTTAATGATTCCACTTCTTCTTACAACCCTCCTTGCTCCAAATATCAAAATTTCAACTAATGTTTATATTATATCTCAAAGCCGAATGTATTATCATTATCAAAATAACATTTGGTCATCATTTTGTCATTCAACACATTTTTTTCACTTCATAAACATTTTGACCGTATACTTCTAAACTAGCAAAAGCTCCCCATTTATTCGTACTATCTTTTAAATACTATCAAGTTCATATACTTCTAATTTCTTAAGTTCAACATCTTAATGCCCATTATAGCCACTCCCATAATCTAAATTTAAAATTGGCAACACCCACATTTCAACTATCTTAGCGAATACTCCTCAACACTTAGACTAAAGTATGCACATTAAACTTAATACAACTTTCATTATACCTTTCACCCTAAAACATAATTTATAAATCTTGCCCTTCCTTCCATGTTTGGTCAATTATTCAAATTACCTCATAACATGAATATTTTTTCAACTAATCTAGCATGACTCATTCGGCCTTAACAATGAACCACTTTTCATACAAGGACAAAAATAAATCAAATGAACCTTCCATTTAAACCCCATTCTATCTTCTACTTATTCAATAATACATGTAAACAACTACTAATTCTAGTACTTTGATACACGGTTTAGTGCCCAACCATCATAAAAGTTTGAATTTTTTTCTTAATATTGTCAAAATACATTCACAAATTAACTTAAACATATAAGAAGATTTAACTAACACTTCAAAACTTACCTCCTACTAGCAAGAAGTAGTGCCGAATTGCCTTAATGAGAATTTTCCTTTTCTTTTCTTTGGTTTCGGTTTTTGGAGGAAGAAGGAGATGAACACACTCTCTCCTTGAATTTCTTCTTTATTCATCTATTTTTCTTATTAAATCATTTTATTTTAAATATTTTAATCATTTTCTAACCAAATATTATAATTAATTGAATTTAGTGGAGGGTCATCACCACTTGGCGGCCACTTATTAAATTTTGGGTATTTTGACATGCAAACCCAAGCTTTCACACTTTGTAGTTATTTGGTCCTTACAATTTGCCTATCATATTTTCTAAGTTTCTCAACTAAGACCTTTCAAGAAAAATTCACATTCATAAGTCTAAATTAAAACATCAAATTTTCACACATGCACAAATACACATAGAGGATATGCAACTAAATTTTAAATAAATTTTATGACTCGGTTTTGTGGTCCCGAAACCACATTCCGACTAGAGTCGAATTAGGGCTGTCACACGTGCTATGACTCCAAAATAATAATTAAATATATTTTTTTGACTTCATATTTGTGATCCCGAGACCACTATTCTGACTAGCCCCGAAATCGGGTTGTTACATTGATAGTGTGACGATGCTCCAATGATCTCCAACCTTTGCGAGCTTCCCAGCACTATAAAATAGGAGAAAATAAAATGGAGTAAGCATTACATGCTTAGTAAGTTCGTATAACGGAAACTAAACTTACCAATCCCGTTTATTAAATCTAAGCATACAATAACATGTTTTCCATCCATTAGAAAAATTGCCTAAACACATGCATTCAATCAAACATGTTAGTCACCAAAATCTTCATATCAATCAAGTAAACATAAGTGAGCTCATCATGCAACATTCTTTCAAGTCATTATCATTTCATCTCATAATTCTTATACCATGTCAAGAGTTGTGTCTGTTTAATTATTGAAATTTCGATGGATACTCAAGTCACTTAATCGAGGAGCATACTCTCGAGTCACATATCATATAACAGGATTACCAGTCCAGGCTAAATCCTTTATATAACGTATGCTCGGAAGAGTTCAATTAGGATTACAAGTCCAGACTAAAACCTAATTGTAACATACACTCGAGAGGTATTACATCAAGATTACCCGTCCAGGCTAAATCCTTTCCATAATAAGGTCAATAGGATTACTCGTCCAAGCTAAATCCTGTCAGCAACAAATAAATGACCTCATTCATTTCGGGAAAGCACATATGTTCATCAAGATTCAATATTCAATCGAGACATAACCCTTTTTCACCATTTTCAAACATATATTAATTTCTCATATTGTAATATCCAAGTAAATCACATAAATAATAATCACATTTCATACAATCACAACATTTAATTTAACACAATTACATGCTCGATTAAGTTACACGAACTTACCTCGACACTTGTTCGCATAAGTAATCTACTAATCCAAAACCTTTTTCTTTCTCGATCTAACCTCGAATTTGTGTTGTCCGGATCTATATAAATAGCTTTAATCATCAAATTCTCATATTTCATACTCATTTGGACTCAATTTACGTTCTAGGCAAAATTATCATTTTACCCCTAACTTTTCCATAAATTCCAATTTCTTATCTAGGCTCAGAAAATGAACCTTGTGCAATTTACTCCCTATTCCAAGCCTAACCAAAATCCCATTACAAAATTTATAGCACATGTATTCATAAAAATGCAGAAATTTTCATCAAATTTTATAACTTTACATTTTAGTCCCTAAATCATGTTTTCATCAAAAATCACTTTGTAAAAGTTGTTTATCTATCAACAACCTTTCATTTTATACCATAAATTTCAAATTTTCATCATATTCATCCATGACCCAAATTTCATACCTTGATAAATTTTCAAATTAATCTCCCAAATAGATAGATTAGACTATCCCGATTCCAAGACTAAAAACGGAACTTGATTTCATACATTTTTAAGCTTGGAAAGTTTTCTTCCTCTCTCCTAGGGTTTCCATAGAAATTTTGGGGAAGAAGACATGAGAACAAGATGATAATTTCTTTTTAATTAATTATCATCTTTTAATTTTTGTGATTTCCAATTTAGTCCCTACTCCTTTCTAATTTTTCCATGGATGAGTCACCCCAAAAATCTACATACTTTTCTTTAATGGTCTAATTACCATATAAGGACCTCTAGTTTTGAATTCCATAGCTTTTTAATCCTTATAGCTACTTGAATTCAACTTTTGCATTTTATGCGATTTAGTCCTCGTAATTAAACATTTAATCGATAAAATTTTCGTATCAAAATTTTCACACGACATATCTTTCATAATATAGACCATATAATAAAATAAAAATAAACTTTATTTTCGAATCGAATTTGTGGTCCCGAAACCACTGTTCCGATTTTACTGAAAAATAGGCTGTTACACCAATTCCAACAACATTCAAATTTAAAGACAAACTGAACTGATTGTTTCGGATGAACAACAATATCCAAATTTGTCCAACAAAGAAACAAAAACTAAATTTCGTCTAAAAGACGGTACAACAAAAGTGTTTTTTAAATCCAAATAAAAATTTAAAAAAAGTTCCTAATAACAACCTAAAATTCCCAATTTCTTCCACTTTCATTGATTTTTCATCGCCCATGAAGATGTGTCTTTTACCATCTTAGCTTTCAATAGCTTAGGGCTTCAAGCAACCCTGCATAGAAACACTTATATGAGTAGTAGAACCAGAATCTATCCACCAAGTGTTTCTATTTAATGGAACTAAATTAACCTCATAACAAATCAAAGTAAGAATTATAACTTTCTTTGCACGTCAGACATGAATTTGATACATTCTTTCTTCACGTGTCCAAACTCGTTAAAAGAAACAACTCCTTGTAACCTGTTGTTGTTTCTTTTGAGCTGGACCCTTAAAAACTTTATTATGATATTTTCTTTTCTTCCCTTTGTCTTTAGAGGCATTGGTCAAATGAGCACTTTCAGACTTATCATGCTTTAATCTTTCTTCCTCTTACTCACAATGAGAAATGAGCTCATCTAGAGTCCATTTCTCCTATTGATAGTTGTAAATAATTTTAAATTAGTTAAACTGCAAGAAGCGATACCAAAACCATAAGAACAAACAATTCCTCAGAAAGCTTAATCTTAAGTGTCTTAAGTCTTAAAGAAATATGGAACATATCCATAATGTACTCCCTCATATTGCCTTATCGTTTTTGGCAAAATATTTCTCAATTTTATCAAGGAAACCCTTGGCTTGAGTAATATTTTTAAATTTTGTGCCCTTAAATGCTTTTGGAATGATGTGCTTAATGATCATTAGACTCATTCTATTTGAATAATGCCACCTCTCAAAATCCTTTTTAGCTTTAGGGTTACTTTCCGCAGTGATAGATGCAAGTTGTTCTTGTTGGGAAATGTGTCCATATTGTAGTAAACATGTAACTATTTTCTATGTATTTCAACAATGAATAAATAAATCTCATATTTCACTGTTATGTCTTTTTTATTTCTTTCTTTCATATTTTGCATGCATAGCAAAATTGTGACAAGAAAATATTAGCTCATTAATTGTCTAAGTTCAAACTAATGATAAGTGGCATTGTAAGAACATTTACATTGCGAGAAAGACAACTTACTTTAGTAGATAATCTAAACAAGTCCGTAATCCTGTAAAAGAATCAAAGTGAGCATTTGATTCAAATACTGAGAAGGATTATTATGTTATCTACAATTCCAATTGAGGAGATGATTAATCTTAGCTATTGGAGCAGTTGGCTTCACGGGTAAAGCCATAGATGTATTCATTGGCAGAATGATACATTGGACTGGACCCAAGATGAATTAATTCTGAATTTGTTTGCGAATTAATTCACTTGTAACATTCATGGAGTGATTTACCTACATCTTGAGTTAGTCACTGACCATGCGTATGTAACTCATGTCCTTTGATATAAGTGGAGGCTTATGCTCTATAGATGATCGAGCCGATAGCTGGTATGTTGAGTACATGACTTGTATATGGCATGAATTTACTAGCAACAATGGAATTCATAGATCAATTAAAGAGTTAATGATATCCTCTCATTGGCATTGTGTGGATTGATAAATATGGAAAGTGACCACGGCTTGTTCTCGAACAAGCAATTTATCACAGTCATTTGTTGATAGTGATCATATTAATCATTAAGAAGACACAATGGTGACAATGAGATAAAATAAGATTGTATTGAGTGAACGGATTTAACTAAAAGGAATCAATGATATCATATGAGGGTAACACACACATGACAACGTCATTGGATAAAGCAGTTGGATGAATTACTTTCATAAAGAGTGTACAATAAGGAGTTTTCAATCATGGTACTTCTTGTGGACTGACTCCATGATTAAGTAATTGCGAATTATTGGAATGATGCTTCTAGACATAATTCCAATTAGTAGAGCCTAATTGTATATGTTTGATTGGTCCCACTGCTAGCTTAACAAAAGCTCGATCAGACTGCTTTTGAATTAAAAGTAAAATCTACGAATTTGGAAATGATTTAATTGAGTTGATTTGTTTGAGGTGGAATTAAATTAGGCGATTAAAATGTTCAACTAGAGAATTTAATTAAAAATTTTCTTAAAAAATTAATTTGGAAAATCTAAGTGATTTTTAGGAAAATTAATTTTGATCAAGTAAAATTAAATTAATTAAAATAATTAAAATTAATATGATATTTTTGAAAATTAGTTTTTAAATCAGACAATTGATCCAATGAGTAATTGAACTTGAGATTGTAAATTGAGTTCGGTAGCTTAAAATTGAGACCAAGACCCAAAAACTGGTCAAACCAGGCCTGATGTGTAAAACTAGGTCGATGATCCAATTGATGGTCGGACCAAACCGGCAGAAACTGAACCAGCTCAAGGTGACGGTGGTTCATCAAGAATAAATCAAGAACAAAACTAAATGCGAAAGTGCACCTAAATTCATTGTTTTCTTGAAATCTTCGGATCTTATGGTTTTGATATTTCAAATTAGCACAAAAGTAATTTAGAGAAGCTGACTCTCTCTTTTCTAAAGATGAGATGTCAAAAAAAAAAGTTAAATATGTGTAATTTGATGAGCATAACCTTAATATATAATTTTTTGCATATTAACTCTAATTTCTATTCAGACCATCATCGATTAGAAATTAGTTGTTAGAGTGTCTACACATATTTGGTTTATACTTTATTTAATAACTAAAGCCCAATAAACCTTAACAAAATTAGATCACTTTTAATTTTAGCTAACTTTTTATGATAGTAAATAATAACATATAATTACTCTTATTATATATGTAATGTCCATATTTCTAACATCTTTACCTCCACTTCATTTTGATTTCATTATTCAAAAGCTCACAGAAATAGTTTCCCAGAATTTTCATAGCTTCAGAGTTCTAGCCATCAAACAATTGCATCAACACTTGTTTCTAAGTAAACCCATGTTTTTAGTTTGTATTGTATAAACCATTTAACATATTGTTTTGATTAAAGAGTGCAGTATAATGAGTTTTGGATGCAGGAAAATATGTTAAAATGCTACGGTTCGATTTATGGTTTTTAGCTTTAAGACGCCGGAAGATGTAGTTATTTTTCAAAAAAAATTCAAGGTCAAAAAGTGAAACAATCCCATAACTATTATTATGAGAACAAAGTCTTGTTGAAGGGGAGAAAAGTTGATGATTACAGGGACAATCAAAAGGTCCACCTCTTTAGCTTCAACAGTGATGATACTGAATATTGAAATATCAATAAGAAAATGTAAAATATTGTCCCAACAGAGAAAAAAAAAAAAGAGAAAATTATGAGAGGGATGAAGGGCTAAATTAATTTTTTATATGCTTATTTGGAGAAATAATCTTATTTTTTGGTAAAGTACCTTTGTTTGAGAATTAACATTTTATAATACCTTAGTGTGAGAAAAAACTCCAACCAAAATTAGTATAGTTTCATAGAGAAACCTTCAAGCACCAAAATTTAAGTCAAAATGAATTTCTACAAAGCTCATATATATAATTTAAATTAAAATGAAAAAGATTTTTCTGATTATCTTCCTTTTCCTCAAAATTTTGAGAGTAATTTGTGAGATGAAAAAAACAGACGTTTGGTTTTCATCTTAATGTATTAGAATAAATAATTTAAATTTAGAAAAATAATATAAGAAAAATAAAAAGAATTGTATATGGTAGTCGACTATTATGTATTTTTAAATAGATTTATTTTCTTTTTCGTTTTCAACTAGAAACATTAGTTTTCTTTCAATTCTTTTCCTATTAAACACATTAATAATATATATGTTTTTTATTCGCTTAATTTTTCATTTTCAGTTTTTATGATGCTTTAGAAGGGTGTTTTGACTTTGATATAATAAATTTTAAATTATTTATTACATATGGGAAAATTATTTTATTTTAACATTCACGGATTTCAATTTTAGTATAGATTTTTTTCTATCGAATTTTTCGGTATTGAAGAGAAGACAAGGAAAAAGAGTTTCAATTGACAAGTCTAACTTAAGACCTCGACACTTGAAATTCAACTCTCATTGGTGTTAAGTTTAGATTAATATCTTGATTATTTTTCTGAACTCCATTGCTATCAAGTTTAGTTTTACATTTTGACTTTTTACTCTTATTTATTTCTTTTCTTTTCTTTTGTATTTTATATAACAAAATTTTTTATTATAGCTTGTTAGAATCGTAATACAAGATCTAATATAAAACTTAACTGTAACGCCCCAATTTTCGGGAATCCTGTGAATGTTGGCATAGGTTTAATTATGTTAGTGGGCCTCTAGAAAGCCAAGCTTAAGATGGAACTCGACAATTTTAGTTAATTTTTTTGTTCCATAACAAAAAGGGGGTGAAATTATGAAATAGAACCTAATTATGAAATAGAACCTATGTGAAAATATTTGAAAATGCTATAGGCTAAATTGAAGTGGCCAAATAAATAGGAGTGCAAAATAGGAGGATTTGCATGACAAACCTCCCATTTTACATGTAGTGGCTAGTCATCATGTTGTTGTAGACAAAATGTACACTTAATATCCATAATTTATGGTACAAATTGATACAAATTGATAATAGGTTAGGTAAATGTTCCATGATAATGGGTTAGGTAAATGTTTCATGATAATAGGTTAGGTAAATGTTCCATTATAATAGGTTAGGTAAATGTTCCATGATAATGGGTTAGGTAAATGTTTCATGATAAGAATTTCATGTCTTTTGTATTAAAGAATTAAATGGATGAAATATGAAGTTTTATTAAAAGAAAAAGGGGTGAAAAGAACAAAGTTTTGTCCATCTTTGTTCATCATAGCTGAAAGTTAGAGAAGAGAAAAGAGAGGAGAAAGCTCTTGAGTATTTGGTCATTAGGAGGAGGAAAATTGAAGGTAAGTTCTTGGTACCTTGCTTCTATTTTGAGGTTCATGAGTTCTTCTTGATTCTACCTTAACTCTTGAAGTATATTTTGATTTTTAGTTGTGTTGTGAGCATTTGGTCATGAATTAAAATGAAGGAAATGGTTGTTGTTTCATGTTCTTTTGATGAAAAATGGAAGATATGTGAAGTTGAGCCAAACAAATGAGCATGCATGTGCCTTAGATGTTAAAGGGAAAAATCAGCTAACATGTTGTGCTTTAAAATGATGAAATGGAGATTATACTTAAGTAAAAATCATAGATATGTGATGATTGATTGGTGATATACATGTTTAAATAACATGCATGCAAGATAGGTGTATGAAAGAGTGATTTGGTAATAAATCTGCTTGGGACAGCAGCAGTAACGTGACTTTGGAAAATCACCATAAATTGTGGGAGATGAGTTAGAAGGTGAATAAATTATGTAATTAAAGCTTATTGAGTCTAGTTTCTAATGAAATAAACAAGAACATATTTTGAATTCTGTACAATGAGAAATTTGATTCGTAATGAAGGGTGGTCAGATTAGTCAAATAGTGAAACATGGGAAACTTTGAGAAAATTCTGGTATTGATTGGCTAAACCAAAAATTCTGAAAATTTTATGGATAGAAGATATATGAGTCTATTTTCAGGGAAAATTAACGGAACTTGATTTGGAGTTTCGTAGCTCCAGTTATAAATGATTTAGTGACTATTGCTCAGGAAGACAGCTTGCAGTGAAATTATGATTATGTGGTAAACATTGACAAAAATTTGTTAATGAGTTGCTTATTGTTTTCTTATAAGCTTACTATGATCTGTAGGTGTGGTTAACCGAATATTGTAAGGGGTTAATATGTAGTTTGTACTTGAATAGTTAGATTAACGTGTTAGTAATCCAATTGTAGGCTGTTCGTGTGTGGATCTCGTCAACATATAAATCGCAAGCAGTGTGTAACTAACACCCTCTTTCTTAGTCTAGATCGGCAAAAGCGAAAAGCGAAATCGTAAAATCGGTATTTTGTAGATTTGCGAGTGTGCGAATGCTCGTGAGGTAAATCGATTAATGTTTTTGGTAAGCTGCAAAATTTGGACTGCAAAGTGTATGATTTCTGTGCCCTCGATATTTTTGGGCTTAATGGGCCAAAATTTGAAATGATGGGCCAACAGGCCCAATTCGTAAGAACCCTCGATGACGTGATTCGTAGTACGTGAAAGGTAGGAATATGCATGAAAACTCTAAAATAGATAATTATTGAAATACCTTTAAAAGTGGAAAATTTACAGTTTTACCCTTAGGAGTTAAATTACCGAAATACCCCTAGGGTTAAATTGACTTAAATGCATGTTTGACTGTTGTTATTTACTGCATGCCATGTTGTTATCATCGATGCATGAGATTGGGATATTGACGGAGGAAGTCTGAAAGTGGCTTGTCCACGTCTTGGAGGCTTTGCCTCAATTTTTGATAAGCGAGAGCAAAGGTCAAGCTGTGGAGTGTTAAATTTGGGTGGGTTGAGCTATTCCCCACATGGAGTGTATGGCTGGTACGGGTGGAGTGTAGTGGTTGGTGGGTTGAGTAGTCTCCCAAATGGGCTTGCATATGTTTACTGATGTTGCATGTATTTTGAAATGGGCCTATAGGCCATACTGTTATCTGAATAAGGGGCTAAGGCCCAGTTTATTGTAATCTGAAAAGGGCTCTAGCCCAGTACCACTGTTACCCAAATGGGCTTGCATATGTTTACTGATGTTGCATGTATTTTGAAATGGGCCTATGGGCCATACTGTTATCTGAATAAGGAGCTAAGGCCCAGTTTATTGTGATCTGAAAAGGGCTCTGGCCCAGTACCACTGTAACCTGAATGGGCTTAGGCCAATAGGCCTGAGCAGACTTGGGCTTTGAATGGGTTTTCCTTACACACTGAGTTTCCCCAAACTCACCCCTTTTATTTTCATCCACGCAGGAAATCCCCAACCATAGTGGGCTTGGAGCTGTGAGGGAATTCGGAGTGGCCACCCGTTCTGAAAGTTTGACTTTCTTTTGGTGAATTGGACATCCTTTTAATTACGTTTGAGGTTTTGGGCTTTTAAATGTAATAAGGCTGCTTAATTATTTTTGATGGTTTTTAATATGTATTACTAAGATAGGTATTACTTATTTTAACTGTTGAAGTTGGATAGCTTTAGGGCGCGTTTTCAAAAACAACAATTGATTTCAAAATAACACGACAACAAGCAAAGCTTCCGCAATGAAAGTATTTTTCAAAATTAATCACTTTTCCTAAAAATGACTTAATCAAATCGGTTTCCTAGAAATATCTATGGCGTTAAGGTGTGGCAATGGCGATATGCATGTCTAGGATTGGATCCGAAGGGAGCTTGGCACTTAAGCAGTCCGATGGACTCACCACCTCTTTTCCGGTTTCCTACCTGGTGCACAGCTTCCATTCACTTTAATCCTTAATGAATTAATCTTTTGAACATCAAGTATGATTTTTTGGACTTAGAATGGAATTTTTTTTTTTACGTTTTTGATGTGGCATGCCGGATCCGGCCATAACTTCTGGTCCGGGTTTGGGGTGCTACATTTAGTGGTATCAGAGCCTAGGTTGCAACAACTCGGCTGTGGAATGGGTTTACAAAAACAAAGATTTTCGAAAGCGAAAATTTTATAAAGAATACGAAAAACTCAATTTTCAATATTTAGATCTTTAGAAGGTGGCATTCGAATCTCCTACCAAGCACGTAAGTATTACTCGAACTTTTCGAATATTTTCCTGAATTATCTGTCTGCATGAAACCCTATTAGGATACTCTAGATAGGATGATCTGAAACCATAGGAAAATCGATAAGAGATCAAAGCGTAGCTAGACTTGATTCTGCGAAAACAAAATCGAACTCTTGTCGATTCATAAAACATCGTAATAAACCTGGAATATTAATTGATGCATAAAATTAAGTAATCAAGATAATACGATATGAGTACAAGAGGCCGTGGGCGGAGCCGAGGAAGTGCTCGGCGAGATCTTCGTCTTGAGACATATGTCGTGATAGATGCACCGGTACCACCGGCAACAGAGGTAGAGTCTCATGACCGCGGTGCCGAGGATGATGCCCTATCACAGGCAATGCTTCGTGTTCTAGAAAGGGTTGCCGGGACAAGTTCGGGCAACGAAATTCGAGGATCGATTTCTGAACGACTCTGGGCCAACGGAGCGGAGATCTTTAGGGGTGCGTCTGATATAGCCCCGAATGTGGCGGAATATTAGTTAGAGGCTACAGAACGGATTATGGACAACTTGGACTGCTCTGAGGAGATTGTGAGTGGGGTATCTGTACTAAGTCATTTGAGTCACTCGGTTAGGGTAGACAAACTGTATAGGGATGTACCCTTAGAAACTCAAGGTAAGATTTTCTTTGGAGATCTGATGGAGTTACCGTTCGGAGAGTTTGATCTCATTTTGGGAATGGACTGGCTTGTTAAGCATAAAGCGACTCTGGATTGTGCTGATAAACGAATGGTGTTAAGGACCACAAAGGATGAGGAGGTTATGGTGATAGGTGAGCGAAGGGATTATTTGTCCAATATGGTATCGGCATTAAGAGCCGAGAAGTGGATTCGGAAAGGTTGTGAGGCCTATTTGGCATTTGTAAGTCAGTCGGAAGAGGAGGGACTGACAGTGGATAAGGTTAGGACCGTAAGGGAGTTCCAAGATGTTTTTCTGGAGGAGCTTCCAAGATTGCCTCCGAATTGAGAAGTTGAGTTTGGAATAGATTTGTTGCCTGGAACGGCGCCCGTGTCCATCGCACCGTATAGGATGGCACCGAAGGAGTAAGTGGAGTTAAAGGTTCAAATTCAAGAGTTGTTGGATAGGGGCTTCATTAGGCCAAGCGTGTCTCCATGGGGAGCACCGGTGCTATTCGTGAAAAAGAAGGATGGTACGATGCGGATGTGCATTGATTATCTCCAGTTGAACAAACTGACGATTAATAATAAGTATCCACTGCCAAGGATTGACGATCTGATCGACCAGCTTAGAGGAGCTTCTATATTTTCCAAGATCGACCTCTGATCTGGATATCATCAGTTAAGGGTCAAGGAGGCAGATATCCATAAGACGGCATTCAGGACTCGGTATGGTCATTACGAGTTTCTGGTTATGCCATTTGGACTGACGAATGCTCCTGTAGCGTTTATGGATCTGATGAATCGTGTGTTCCAACCATGTTTGGATCAGTTCGTAGTCATCTTTATTGACGATATCCTGGTATATTCTGAAATTGAAGCGAAACATGATGAGCATCTCCGTATAGTGCTGCAAGTGTTAAGGGATAAGGAACTCTTTGCGAAGTTCAGCAAGTGTGAATTCTGGTTGAGGGAGGTAACCTTCTTAGGACATGTGGTCTCTGCTGAGGGGATTAAGGTAAACCCTCAGAAAATTGAAGCGATTTTAGAGTGGAAGCCACCTAGGACGGTGTCAAAAATTCGAAGTTTCCTAGGGTTGGCAGGATACTACAGAAGGTTTGTGGAAGGTTTTTCTGTGATGGCAGCACCTCTGACAAAACTCATAAGGAAAGGAGTACCGTTTGTATGGACTGAGAAGCAGCAGGAAGCTTTTGAGAAGTTGAAGAAAGTTCTGACTAAAGCACTTGTGTTAATTCAGTCGGAGTCTGGGAAGGATTTTACTGTGTACAATGACGCATCACACGTGGGTTTGGACTGCGTGTTAATGCAAGAGGGTAAGGTGGTTGCATATGCATCACGATAGCTTAAGCCTCATGAGGGAAACTATTTGACTCATGATTTAGAGTTGGCAGCAGTGATATTTGCACTTAAGATTTGGAGACATTACTTGTGCGGAGAAAGGTGTATTATATACACCGACCATAAAAGTCTTAAGTATTTGTTGACTCGAAGGAGCTGAACCTTAGGCAAAGGAGATGGATTGAGTTGCTTAAGGATTATGACTGCTCGATCGAGTATCACCCAAGCAAGGCTAATGTGGTAGCCGATGCTCTAAGTCGTAAGTCAGATGTCGATCCGAGAGCAATGTTTGCTCATCGAGAGTCAGTATGATGATGGAAGTCTGCTGGTGAGTTGCAAGTGAGGCCAACCTGGTGGATCAGATTAAAGAAAAACAGTTGAACGATGAGTCTTTGATCGCTCGTTTTCAACAAGTTAAGGAAGGGGAAACTTCTGAGTTTGGGAGCCAGAAGAGACGATGCAACAACAATACCCTCATCTGTTTGGATTAGGTAAATTTCGAGGACGAAATTTCTTTAAGGAGGGTAGAGTTGTAACGCCCCAATTTTCGGGAATCCTGTGAATGTTGGCATAGGTTTAATTATGTTAGTGGGCCTCTAGAAAGCCAAGCTTAAGATAGAACTCGACAATTTTAGTTAATTTTTTTGTTCCATAACAAAAAGGGGGTGAAATTATGAAATAGAACCTATGTGAAAATATTTGAAAATGCTATAGGCTAAATTGAAGTGGCCAAATAAATAGGAGTGCAAAATAGAAGGATTTGCATGACAAACCTCCCATTTTACATGTAGTGGCTAGTCATCATGTTGTTGTAGACAAAATGTACACTTAATATCCATAATTTATGGTACAAATTGATACAAATTGATAATAGGTTAGGTAAATGTTCCATGATAATGGGTTAGGTAAATGTTTCATGATAATAGGTTAGGTAAATGTTCCATGATAATAGGTTAGGTAAATGTTCCATGATAATGGGTTAGGTAAATGTTTCATGATAATGGGTTAGGTAAATGTTTCATGATAAGAATTTCATGTCTTTTGTATTAAAGAATTAAATGGATGAAATATGAAGTTTTATTAAAAGAAAAAGGGGTGAAAAGAACAAAGTTTTGTCCATCTTTGTTCATCATAGCTGAAAGTTAGAGAAGAGAAAAGAAAGGAGAAAGCTCTTGAGTATTTGGTCATTAGGAGGAGGAAAATTGAAGGTAAGTTCTTGGTACCTTGCTTCTATTTTGAGGTTCATGAGTTCTTCTTGATTCTACCTTAACTCTTGAAGTATATTTTGATTTTTAGTTGTGTTGTGAGCATTTGATCATGAATTAAAATGAAGGAAATGGTTGTTGTTTCATGTTCTTTTGATGAAAAATGGAAGATATGTGAAGTTGAGCCAAACAAATGAGCATGCATGTGCCTTAGATGTTAAAGGGAAAAATCAGCTAACATGTTGTGCTTTAAAATGATGAAATGGAGATTATACTTAAGTAAAAATCATAGATATGTGATGATTGATTGGTGATATACATGTTTAAATAACATGCATGCAAGATAGGTGTATGAAAGAGTGATTTGGTAATAAATCTGCTTGGGACAGCAGCAGTAACGTGACTTTGGAAAATCACCATAAATTGTGGGAGATGAGTTAGAAGGTGAATAAATTATGTAATTAAAGCTTATTGAGTCTAGTTTCTAATGAAATAAACAAGAACATATTTTGAATTCTGTACAATGAGAAATTTGATTCGTAATGAAGGGTGGTCAGATTAGTCAAACAGTGAAACATGGGAAACTTTGAGAAAATTCTGGTATTGATTGGCTAAACCAAAAATTCTGAAACTTTTATGGATAGAAGATATATGAGTCTATTTTCAGGGAAAATTAACGGAACTTGATTTGGAGTTTCGTAGCTCCAGTTATAAATGATTTAGTGACTATTGCTCAGGAAGACAGCTTGCAGTGAAATTATGATTATGTGGTAAACATTGACAAAATTTGTTAATGAGTTGCTTATTGTTTTCTTATAAGCTTACTATGATCTGTAGGTGTGGTTAGCGAATATTGTAAGGGGTTAATATGTAGTTTGTACTTGAATAGTTAGATTAACGTGTTAGTAATCCAATTGTAGGCTGTTCGTGTGTGGATCTCGTCAACATATAAATCATAAGCAGTGTGTAACTAACACCCTCTTTCTTAGTCTAGATCGGCAAAAGCGAAAAGCGAAATGCGTAAAATCGGTATTTTGTAGATTTGCGAGTGTCGAATGCTCGTGAGGTAAATCGATTAATGTTTTTGGTAAGCTGCAAAATTTGGACTGCAAAGTGTATGATTTCTGTGCCCTCGATATTTTTGGGCTTAATGGGCCAAAATTTGAAATGATGGGCCAACGGGCCCAATTCGGTAAGAACCCTCGGTACGTGATTCTGTAGTACGTGAAAGGTAGGAATATGCGTGAAAAACTCTAAAATAGATAATTATTGAAATACCTTTAAAAGTGGAAAATTTACAGTTTTACCCTTAGGAGTTAAATTACCGAAATACCCCTAGGGTTAAATTGACTTAAATGCATGTTTGACTGTTGTTATTTACTGCATGACATGTTGTTATCATCTGATGCATGAGATTGAGATATTGACGGAGGAAGTCTTGAAAGTGGCTTGTCCACGTCTTGGAGGCTTTGCCTCAATTTATTGATAGCTGAGCAAAGTAAGGTTGCAAGCTGTGGAGTGTTAAATGGGTGGGTTGAGCTATTCCCACATGGAGTGTATGGCTGGTACGGGTGGAGTGTAGTGGTTGGTGGGTTGAGTAGTCTCCCCAAATGGGCTTGCATATGTTTCTTGATGTTGCATGTATTTTGAAATGGGCCTATGGGCCATCTTCATTATCTGAATAAGGGCTAAGGCCCGTTTATTATAATCTGAAAAGGGCTCGCCCAAGTACCACTATTACCCAAATGGGCTTGCATATGTTTACTGATGTTGCATGTATTTTGAAATGGGCCTATGGGCCATCTTCATTATCTGAATAAGGGCTAAGGCCCGGTTTATTGTGATCTGAAAGGGCTCGCCCATACCATTATTACTGAATGGGCTTAGGCCAATAGGCTTGAGTGACTTGGGCTTTGAATGGGTTTTCCTTACACACTGAGTTTCCCAAACTCACCCTTTTATTTTCATCCACGCAGAAATCCCCAACCATAGTGGGCTTGGAGTGTGAGGGAATTGGAGTGGCCACCCGCTCAAAGTTTGACTTTCTTCGGTGAACTGGACATCCTTTTAATTACGTTTGAGGTTTTGGGCTTTTAAATGTAATAAGGCTGCTTAATTATTTTTGATGGTTTTTAATATGTATTACTAAGATAGGTATTACTTATTTTAACTGTTGAAGTTGGATAGCTTTAGGGCGCGTTTTCAAAAACAACAATTGATTTCAAAATAACACGACAACAAGCAAAGCTTCCGCAATGAAAGTATTTTCCAAAATTAATCACTTTTCCTAAAAATGGCTTAATCAAATCGGTTTCCTAGAAATATCTATGGCGTTAAGGTGTGGCAATGGCGGTATGCATGTCTAGGATTGGATCCGAAAGGAGCTTGGTACTTAAGCAGTCCGATGGACTCACCACCTCTTTTCCGGTTTCCTACCTGGTGCACAGCTTCCATTCACTTTAATCCTTAATGAATTAATCTTTTGAACATCAAGTATGATTTTCTGGACTTAGAATGGAATTTTTTTTTTTTACGTTTTTGATGTGGCATGCCGGATCCGGCCATAACTTCTGGTCCGGATTTGGGGTGCTACATTAACAAACCAAGATTTGTCATGTAAAATCATCAAGAACAAAACTATATGTGGAATCATACCTGAATCCATAGATTTCTTGAAATCGTCAGGGCTTATGGCTTTGATCTTCCAAATTAGCACACAAGTAACTCAGAGTTGGTGACTCTCTCTTTTCTAAACATAGGATATTAGAAAAGTTATTTATATGTAATTTGGGGACCATAACCTAATATATAACTTGTGCACATTAACATAATTTCTAATAAGCTAATCATTAATTAAAAATTAGTTACTAGAGTATTTACATATATTTGGCTCATACTTTATTTAATAGCTAAAGCATGACAAACCTTAACAAAACTAGATCATTTTTAATTTGAGCTAACCTTTTATAATAGTAAATAATAATATGTACTTTTATTATATATGTGATGTCCATATTTTTCAGCAATATCCCACTTGGACCACATATATATAATGATTACCTTATAATTACATGTCATTATAACCTTATGAGCTCAAAATATTACTATCATATCCAAAAGATATTTCGAACAATCTCGACCATTAATTATGTTAACATAGAACCAAGGCGACTTTTGTTACATATATGTAACTAAATCCATCCCTGATCACGTATATTAATACAACCAAATGACATAGATCAAGTAGTATGGAAATTACATGCAATATGATCCAAACATGCCTATTTCCAACTAGTCCTCCTTAACCTTAGTGAGATTAAACTTTACCAAAATCAGAGTGTGAATAAACCAAATGAACTTTATTTTTGCAGAAAATAAACTTAATATTTGTAAACTAAAATAACTGAAAATGTGTCTATATCATAGAAGTATTTAAAAGTACAAAAACTCTCATTAAAACCAAATATCCTTAAATGACATTACGCCTATATGAGCAGTGTGCTCATGAAAAACCTTGGGTGATAGTCCCTTAGTAAGCGGGTCTGCAATAATGGAGTTTGTCCCAATATGTTTTATATGCACCTAATCACTCTGAACTTTTACTTTAATAACCAGGAACTTAAAGTCTATGTCCTTTGACTTTGGTGTGCTCCTATTGTTATTGGAATAAAGGACTACCAATTATTGTCACAATTTGCACCCTAGTGAGAAAATTTTGCATCAATGTTCCATCAAAATCAGAATCTTATACCTAATGATCTCTAACTTATCAGACCTCCAATATACGAACATGTAATCTTTTTTTCTATAAAGATACCTCATAGCCCTCTTGGTTATTATTCAGTGTTCCATACTAGAGTTATTTAAATATCTTCCTAACATCCCAACAATATACACAATATTTGGATGCGTCCATACTTGAGCATACATTAGACTCCTAATAGTTGATGCATAAGGAATTTTTTGCATTTCTTGAATTTCAAGGTTACTTTTAGGGCATTGAGTAAGACTAAATTTGTCCTATTTAGCAACAGGGGTTTCACCTAGCCTACAACATTGCATGCCAAACCTTTTGAGTACTTTATCGATATAATTGTTTTGTGACAATCCAAAAATACTCGAGATTGGTCTCGATGTATTTGAATTCATAAAACAGAACAGGCATCCCCAAGATCTTTCATCTCAAAATGCTTAGATGAAAACCTCTTGGTTTTGTGTAATAAGATTATATAATTCGTGCAATATGCCTATAGAACAAGGAATATATACTTACTCCTACTGAATTTGTAATACACACAATCAATCAACAATATTTGTGACAACCCGAATTAGGGCCTAATACCCGTTACCGTCGCCGGAACAGGATACAAGGTATTACCAGAACATAACACATACCATTAAACATAACCGAGATATAAATATGTCATCCAATTTGATAGTGCATCGTATAACATATGTCTTGAACAATATTAGCCAACTTTAATGGCTTGTACAAAGTAGCTGGTCGAAAGTCATTGTAACTAATATTTTAAACCTAGACAAATATGACACGTAACAAAATAATTAAGCCTACTATACATGCCATAATTCAAAACGTTTAGTTCAAATACCCTAAAGTATGATAGTGCGGGTAGATCTTCACGATCCTTAACTCCTGAGCAAGCCAAAGGACACTATAAGACAAAAGAGAGAAACAAAGTAAGCTTATAGCTTAGTAAGTAAGTATGTAAATACTAATTAAAGAATCTAACATGTTTACACAAAAATTCAAGTATATCTACTTTAACTTCACTATTCATTCCACTTTGATTAAGCTGTCTCTGCTGCGTCATATTCACTAAATAAATCATAACTCGAGTTACAAAACTCGAAATTAAAATCCGTAAAATTTCCCTGAATCTAGACTCATAAATATTTTTGCTAATTTTTTTCTATAATTTTTGGTTCAGCCGATTAGTACAGTTTATTAGTTAAAGTTTCCCCTGTTACACAGCTCAACTGATCTGACCTCTGTTCACTACGAATTGAATTTCTCTCAGTACACAATTCAAACAACCCTTAAGTCTATTTCATTTAAAACTAGTCTCAATATGGAATTTAGGCATGTAAACTATATTTCTTAATTTGCTTTGTACAATTTTTAATGATTTTTCAAAGTTGGAACAGGGGATCACGTATTCATCCTGAGCAAGTCACATACAATTGTAAATATCTCAAAATATAGAATTCCTTTGCTTGCTCTGTTTCTTTTATATGAAAGTAGACTCATTAAAATTTAATTTCACATCTCATTCAACCTCTAATTATATTCCTCCTATTTTTGGTGATTTTTCAAAATCACGTCACTGCTACCATCTAAAAACAGTTTTAATGCTAATTTCACTCTTTCACACATTCTTTATGCTAACCTCATTTTATCTTATATATGTATATACCACAAATCATTTTCACCACATTTCATTCACCATAAGTGTAGGTCCAAACCACAATATCACCACAAAACCATCCCGTTGAACAATTCGGATCAATCTTCGATATTTAATGGTTTCAGCACACAGCCCCACCATCATACTTCGTTTAGTTCGGCTCTCTTGTACACATGGTGAACACTTAGTACCACTCATGCGACCTAACCGATTTGTCTCGTAGCTCTCTTGTCTACATGGTGTCCTTCACTTGGAATCACGCATGCGACCTAGCTACATTTATCTTTCACGTAGCTCTCTTGTCTACATGGGATACATCTCGTATCACACATGTGACCTAGCTACTCTGAGGTGTCTCGTAGCTTTCTTGTACACATGATGTGCACTCAGCATCATACATGTGACCTAGCTACGCCCTCTATTTCATTCGATCTCTCCGAATGTTCAACCGGATCTCTCTCTATATTTATTTCCATTCTTCCAATAGTCGATTTACATTTTAACATCAGCTAGTATATTTATATAATAGGCTGAAATATAAGAATGTACATGAAATTATTGTAATATTTACATACAAACTTACCTTGGTGCAAAATGTGGAAATTTTGCAATTTAGTCCAAAACTTTTTCCTTCCCCGCTCGAGATCAATTCGCGTCTTTCTTGATCTATAATAACACATTTAGCTCATTTAATACTCATACTATTTATTTCAATCCAAAAATCACATCATGGAAAAATTACATTTTTGGCCCCTAACTTTTACAAAATTACAATTTTGCCCCTAGGCTCGGGAATTTAATTTCAGCCCTTATTCTTATGTTTTATGATATGCTGAACATTTTTCTCTTCTACAACAACATCAAATTCTCACTCTATCATATAGTTATGAACAATAGGTATTTTTACCGATTATGCCGTTTTACTCGTTTTCACTTAAAACCGAGTAGCACAAGTTATTTAACATAATTTAAAACCTCATATTCTATCATAAAACATCAAAATACACAAATTTCACCTATGGGTATTTTTCCAAATATGAACCCTAGGTTAAATTATTACTAGCATAAGCTTAATCGAGCTTCCGGGATTCCAAAAACGTAAAGAACATTAAAAGCGGGCTTGGAATCACTTACTATGGAGCTTGAAAATTGAAGAAACCCTAGCTATGGAGAGAGGGAGAATTGGCAGCAACTAAGGAGGATGATGATCAATTTTGTGTTATTTTTCCCATTTTATTTCATTTAATATCCAAATGACCAAAATGCCCTCCTTACTAAACTTTCAAAATTCCTTCCATGTCCTAATTTTTCCATGAATTTAAAATTGGTCAAATTGCTATTTAAGACCTCCTAATTAATATTCCAAAACAATTTCATACTAAAACTTCCGGGATGCAAATTTTGCAACTTATTCGATTTAGTCCCTACTTTCAATTTAAGCACTTTAGGCATAGAATTTCATCACGAAATTTTCACAAAATCATGCAATCATATCATAAACCCCAAAATAATTATAAAACAATTATTTCTATCTCGGATTTGTGGTCATGAAACCACTATTCCGATTAGGCCCTAATTCGGGTTGTCACAATATTCATCTTAAAATCGAACGAGACAATTACTTGATGAAAATTGTGGTGTCATTGACGGGAAGCTTGTTTGAGTTCATAGATGGATTTTGTTAATTTGCAAATCATATTCTTTGGGTCTCCCGACTCAAAATTTTCTAGTTGCACCATATAAATTGTTTCTTCAATGTCACCATTGAGAAACACAGTCTTAACATCCATTTGATGTAACTCAAGATCAAGATAAGCAACAAGTGCCATGATTGTCTTGAAATAGTCTTTTGAGGAAATTGGAGAGAAAGTCTCTGTAAAATAAATGTTTTCTTTTTGAGTATATCGTTTACCTACAATATGCGTCTTATACCTCTCCACATTATTATTTGCATCCCTCTTGATTTTGAATATCTATTTACAACCAATTGGTTTTACACCTTCAAGTAATGGGACAAGTTCTCAAACTTGATTGTCTTGCATAGATTTATACTTTTCTTGCAAGATATCAATCCACTTTTGAGAATTAGAACTTTTTATGGCCTGAAAAAGTTGATTGGACATCTTCCATCATTCTATTGTCATCCTTATGTTCTTGGAGAAATACAACATAATCATCTTAAATAGAATTTATGTTCTCTCTCGTGGAACTCCTTAATAACACTTATTCTTGAGGTTGTTGAGTTTGTTCTTTTGGAATAATTACTTCATCTTGAATAGGGAGTTGTTTAACATTGTCTTGTTGGCATTCTGGATTCACTTCTTGATCAATGATAGGCATGAAAACTTAAACATCGTCAAAAATGATAACAAGAACTGAGTTAGAATCCAATTCCTTCTCAAAAGCAATGTCTCTAACCTTATTTCTCCCTCCAAACTCAACATCCTCAAAAAATGTTGCAGTTCTCATCTAAAAAATATTCCTAATTCTGGGATCATTAAACTCATAATCTCTATATCTCTCAAAATAACTAATAAAGTAGTTGTTTACTGATTTCGAGTCCAATTTCTTTTCATGTGGCCTATAAGGCCTTGTTTTAGTTGGACATCCCCACATTTGAAAGTGTTTTAGACTAGGCTTTCGACCAGTCCAAAACTCATAAGGTGTTTTTACAACTACTTTAGTGGGTACTCTATTCAGAATGTAAGTTGTTGTCTTTGGAGGCACTGGCCAAATGAGCACTTTCAAACTTATTATGTGTCAACCTTTCTTCCTCTTGCACACAATGAGAAATGAGCTCATTTAGAGTCTATTTCTCCCTTTGACAGTTGTAACTAATTTTAAATTTGTTAAACTATACAGGAAGTGATACCAAAACCATAAGAATAAACAATTCCACAGAAAGCTGAGTCTTAAGTGTCTTAAGTGTTGAAGTAACATGGAACATCTCCATAATGTAATCCCTCACGTTTCCTTGACCCTTATACTTCACAAACATCAAAGAAGTCAAAAGTGATGTCATCTCAACATTATCATTTTTGACAAAACATTTCTCAATTTCGTCAAGGAAACCCTTGGCCTGAGTAATCTCTTCAGATTTTATCCTCCTAAAGGCTTTTGGAATGTTGTGCTCATAATCATTAGACTCATGCGTTTGAGTGATCCCACATCTTAAAATCTCTTTTAGCATCAGGGGTGTTTTTCATAGTGAGAGATGCAGGTTGTTTTTCCCTTAGTGCAAGGTCTATGTCCACACAACCAAGTGTCTTTTCCATTCCTTGAAACTAGTCACATTAAGCATGGGTATAAAATTTATATTAGCAAATATTGTGGCAGCAGAAGATGAACTAGCTGAATATAAAACAATATAGATAAAAAAAACCAATCTCACATGAATATTCATAAGTAAACAATGAATTTAAAATAGTGGATAATCTCATCTCAAGATACCAAACACAAGCTTAATATCAAGTCTTTGGACAATAATATTAACTGTAAGCGATATTCTTGTTGTAGCAATCAAACATTGACAACAAATTATGTCAAATGATGAATCATTCTTTGGTCTAACTTATTACTCACATAGAGTACCTTATAATTGTCACACATTATTATCAAACATAAATGCAAAAAAACCTTAAAACCATATTTATATTTATAGATTCACTAACATCCAATTCATGTGTAATATAATCATGCATTATTCCGTATCCAACAGCAGAGTTTAATGCATAAACATATACATTTTACATTTTAACTAAATATAATACACAAAATTATAACAACTTGGAAATTGACAACCAAAATTTAATGGGAAGAGCACGAAATCTACTTTAAAAAGGGAAAGAAAACTTTACAGAATTTTTTACGAAATAGATATCTCGTCAATAGCTAATCTATTCAATATATATGGAATCTTCAACA
The DNA here is from genome assembly GCF_025698485.1 of Gossypium arboreum. Lineage (NCBI taxonomy): Eukaryota > Viridiplantae > Streptophyta > Magnoliopsida > Malvales > Malvaceae > Gossypium > Gossypium arboreum. Next base: position 15,433,033 of record NC_069081.1, read on the forward strand.
TGTCATAATAAAAATTTCTATGGTTTCAAGTAGATATCTTGTCATTTTGGGAATGGAAATTTTAGTCGGTACAAATTTAAATATAATAAAATTATATTATTAAAAGCAATCAAAACCCTAAAATTTTTATATCAATATCAAAGATTTGACATAATTAATTGAAACACAAAATTAATATATGAAACCATAAAATTCCAAGAACGAATCAATTCAAAATAATAGAAAAGTAAATTATTCTTAATAGTTCGACATGAAGAGGCTTAAATGCCATTTGTTAGAATCGTAAAATAATATCTAATATAAAACTTAATAAACTAGGATCTATCATGTAAAATCATCAAGAATAAATCAAGAACAAAACTAGATGCTAAAGCATACCTGAATCCGTAGATTTCTTGAAATATTCGGATCTTATGGTTTTGTTATTTCAAATTAGCACACCAATAATTCAGAAAATGTGATTCTCTCTTTTCTAAAGATGTGATATTAGAAAATTTATTTATATGTAATTTGGGGACTAGAAATTAATAAGAAATTAGTTACTATAGTATTTATATATATTTGGCCCATACTAAACTTTAACCAAATTAAATCACTTTTAATTTGGGCTAACCTTTATGATAGTAAATAATAACATGTAAATACTCTTATTATATATGTGATGTCCATATTTTCCAACATAGCTCTCTTAGTTGCAAGTATGAAATTGATTCTTTTCATTATTTTCAAGTATGAAATAATTTCATTGAAGGCTAATTAATTTTTCATCTTCCTTCTATTTTTGGATTGGTAAAATTTGAAAATTTTCAACAGTTCACATAACATTTTAAGCTTTTTGTGTTCTTGTGCTTTTCATCTATAAATAGAGATAAGGGAAAAAAACATCATAACATAGCTTATAGTCAAATTTTTGTATTACATGCATATATACACATATATAAGAAATCAAGAAAAGAGCTAAACAAGAGTATATAGTCAAAATATTATATTAAGCTCAACACAAATGGAAGTTGAGGTCTTGGCTCATATTTAAATAGATAAGGTGGAACTCGAAATCTGTAATGAACCGAAAGTTACGGTATCGGAAATTGAGTCTTGAGTCTTATTTAGTGAAATTTATTCATGAATATTTATTAGAAATATTTATGAATTATAGTTGAATGGTTATTTAATGTTTGATTAAGTTAAGTAGCTTGAATTTAGAATAATGACTAAATTGCATACGGTATAAAAGTTTAATTATAGATTAAAGATTAGTAAAAGGACTAATCTAGCAATTAGACCCTAAGTGTCATGTGTGTGAATGTATGATATAACATGTGTAATAGTTGGTATATATGTGTAATAGCTATAAGATATTTTATGTTATAGCTATTACACATGTTAATTTTATATTTATTATAGGTTAATAATAATATAATATAGTATAATGAATAAAGAATAATGAGTAAAGAAACATAGAAAGAGTTACAGAGAGCAAACGTGAGAAAGAAAGAAGGAAAGAAAGAAAGAAATAGAAAAGGGAAATTTGAGGATTAAGGCCCTAAAGTTTAATTGGTAAGTTGTTTTAGCTCATTTTCTTATGATTTTTATGTTTATGGATGCCTAATTCAAAGTTCTACATGTATGAGGTTAAAATGAAGAAAAATAGAAAATTTTTAGATATTGATTTAGTTGAATAAATTGAGGTTTTATGGGTTAAATTGATAGGAATTGAAGTTAGAAGTGAAAATTGAGTGATTTATTAAAAGAATTCTAAGTTAGGTTTAAATAGGGATTAAGTTGAATAGAGCTCAAAATTTATGTTTTATAATGAATTTTATGAGTTAGAAATTGTTAATGAGTTGATTAAAAGAGAATATGAAGCTTAAGTTAAAGAAAAAAAGATTAGTAATGGAAAAAGGACGAAATTGGAATTTTGTAAAAGTTTGATAAAAAGTGAAAATATGTTTTATGAATTAGTATATTGATGATTTTAATTGTATGATTGTTAGTAGCAAACGTAGTAACCGGATACGTCATCAAAGAAGGAAAAGAGAAAGTGAACGAAGATATCGATTAAATTCGATAAATAGTGGTTTGTATTTCTATAAACCGAGCTTAATCGTTATTGCTATATTTGATATTTATATTGTATGAAAATGTGAATGAGGTAAGTATTTTTACCATATTGAAATGAATGTGATTTTGAATACCCTATTAACGATTGTCGGGCTAGTCGGATATAGTTGACATGTCATAGGAATTGGAAGTATTGGGATATTCCGACATTGAGTCGATGAGACACTATGTGTCGACTCATCGTTAAAGTTCGGATTTGTTCCGATGAAGTACTTTGTGTACTATAATGTTAAAGTTCGGATTTGTTCCAATGAAGCACTATGTGCTTATCCCGAGTGTGGGTTGGATCCGTGTATCCGTTAGTGTCCGAGTTATGTTAATAAGGGTAAATAAAGTAAAGGTTATTAAAGTCTGATTGATATTGAATAATAGCAATAATGTGTTTGAATTATCATGTCTTAAAGTTGATTAAGCTATTGTTTATAGAAATACCACTGAGAGTATTCTCACAGACGGTTTGTTTTCGCATGCAGCTACGTCTGAAAGTATAAGGACTCAAAGATACAAGCTGATCCCCAAACTCAAATTGGTGAAGTTTCTATCTTTTGGAAAATGGCATTGTACCTAGGATGTCTTTTGGTTATTTTGAAAGTATCTAAGTTGTTAAATGATATTTTGGTATGTTTTGTAAATGTTACCAAAACCTTAAGTATGGTATGTTTTGATTTGTTAGTGAAGAGTAATAAGAGGAATTGTTGGTAAATATTGTAGAGAGAAGAAATGAAGATGTTATAAACTTAGTTATCAACATTTTATACTAAAACAGATTTGGACAGTAACAGTAGTCCAACTTTGAAAATATACCAAAAATAGTATAAAGTGAATTAGATGATGAATAAAATATGTAATTGAAGCTTAATGAATCTATTTTTATATGGAAGAAACAAAATAGGTAAAAGAGTTGTATTTTATGAGATATTTACGTTTTGGTGAAACAGGGTTAGAACAATTTCTGGATTCCCTGTTCTGACTTTAGAAATTCACCATAAATTGTGTATTAAGAATTAGGACTCAAAATTTATTTGTATGGATTCCTTATTGAGTCTATTTTTAATTGAAACAAATGTCATAGTCATTGGATTTCTGTAAAGGAAGAAATTTGATTCGTAGTGCACAAGGGTCAGAGTAGCCGAACCCTGAAACAGGGGAGACTTCTTCTAATAAACTGTACTAATTGGCCTGACCAAAAATTCTAGAAAAAAATTAGCAAGTAGATATATGAGTCTAGTTCAGGAAAAATTTACGGAATTAGATTTCGAGTTTCATAACTCGAGATATGATTTTTTTAGCGACCGTGACGCAGATGGATAGTTTACTACAAAAACTGTTTAAGTGCTATGATAAGTTTTGTAATGTCTCCTGCTTGACTCCGGCAACGGTCTCGGGTAGGGGGACGTTACAAAATCTATGTATGTCGAGGTCCTAATTCAGACTTGTCATCTAACATTCTCTTTTTTTGTCCCCTCTACAGTTCCAAGAAAATTCAATAATCAAAAACTTATATTAAAGTTGACAACCATAAAAAGAGCCTAAATAATTTAGTTTGATATCTGTTGGGGTTTTTTTTGCGCAAGTAGAAACTCAGAACTTAAGTAACCCGGATGAAATATGAAGCTCTATGTGAAAAATAGAGCAACAACGTAATGAATCCAAATAAATTATGTGTTAAGTTTCAACCAAATGATCAATGAAAACAAAGCAAACAAATTTTGTGTTTGAAAGATCAAAAACAGAAGTAGAACTCAGATGTTAAAGGAGAAAAACATTAGTTGACTTCTCTCATTCATTGTGTTTAAAGATAAAATGTACATATATTAAACTATTACATTGAAAGAGCAATAAATTTTCTGAAATGTAACTTGCACAAAAACAGTTCAATAGTAACCTGCTGACAGCCTAAAGCTTCATAGTCCTTGTCTCACTTTAAACAGACAAAAAAGTTGTCAGAACAAATATAGGTCAACTGGTACAAAAATATACTTCATCCGGATAACATATGTTGTTTTGCATGTTGCTGTACTTCATCTGAATACCTTACATATGTTGTTTGTTGCCACCTTTTAACACTCCTCCTTGGCTACAAAACAGCAAACTCCAATTTCCTTCCTTAAACACTCAAACCTTGTAGCAACCAATGGCTTGGTCACAATATTAGCAAGCTGATCCCTCGAACAACAATGGACCAAGCTGATTTCCTTAGTTAATTCTGCTTCCCTCACAAAGTGATATCTGATCTTGAAATGCTTTGTTTTGCCATGGAACACAGGGTTCTTGGTTATTACAACAGCTGACTGATTGTCTACCATAATCTTTTGTTGCTTCTACTTGACTAGCATTCAAATCATCCAACAGCTTTCTAAGCCAAATTGCTTGATTAACAGCAGTAGCAGCTACAATATACTCAGCCTCTGCAGTAGATTGAGCTACTGTCTGTTGTTTCTTTGAACTCCAGCTAAAAACTCCTGAACCTAGAGTGAAGAAGTATCCTGATGTGATCTTCATATCATCAATTGAGCCAGCCCAATCACTGTCTGAATAACCAACCAGCTTTAATTCTTCAGCTCTCTCAAGCATCACACCATAGCCTAAGGTTCCTTTGCCATACCTTAAGACTCTTTTAGCAGCCTTGAAGTGAGCTGTGTTGTCGCAATGCATGAACCTTGAGAGAATGCTAACAGCATACATAATATCTGACCTTGTTGCTGTTAAATAGAGTAGGCAACCAACCATACTCCTGTACCCCTTTTTATCCACTCGATCATGCTCACTGGTGCTTGACAGTTTCTCTCCTAGTGCAACTGGAGTGCAAGCAAACTTGCACTTTGACATGCTGAATTTGCTTAGAACTTTCAGTGCAAATGCTTGCTGGCTTATGAAAATGCCATGCTCATTCTGATTCACTTTCATACCAAGGAAGTAGGTCATTAAACCAAGATCAGTCATTTCGAACACATCTTGCATCTGCTTCTTAAAATCCTCAACTAACTCACTTCTGCAGCCAGTAACCAATAAGTCATCCACATAAAGTAAGACTATCAACAAAGTTTCTTTCTCAACCTTCTTCACATAAAGTGTAGGCTCACTGATGCTCTTCTCAAATCCCAGCCTTGACAGGTATGCATCAATCCTGTCATACCAGGCCCTTGAAGCCTGCTTTAGGCCATACAAAGCCTTCTTGAGCTTGTAGACTTTGTGTTCTTCACCAGCAACCTTAAATCCATCAGGTTGTTCTATGAAGATTTCTTCCTTGAGAAATCCATTCAGAAATGATGATTTGACATCTAATTGATGGACTTTCCATTGTTTCTGAGCAGCCAAGGCAAATAATAGCCTTATGGTATCTAACCTTGCAACAGGTGCAAAGGTTTCAAAAAAATCAACCCCTTGTTGCTGACTGTATCCCTTCACAACTAGTCTAGTCTTGTGTTTGTTCAGTGACCCATCTACATTGTTCTTGGTCCTGAACACCCATTTGACACCAATAACTTTTCCATTTGCTGGCCTATCAACCAGCTCCCAAGTATCATTCTTATGGATCATCTTCAGTTCAGCTTCTATAGCTTCTTGCCAGCTGCTCTCCCTTGCTGCTTCATCATAGCAGGAAGGCTCAACCATGGTTACAGCACACCTTTCATAGATGTCTGCTAGTGTCCTAGTCCCTCTGACAGGTACATCATCATAATCACCTTCAGCTTCAACTTCAATCTCAGCATGCTGCAAGTCAAGATCATTTTGATCCTCCTCAAGCAAACTTGCATTAGTTCCATCCCATTTCCAGTAGCTTACTTCATTAAACTTCACATCCCTGCTCACTACAATGTTTTTGGTCAATGGATCAAAGATCCTATAACCCTTCTTCACACTGATGTAGCCTACAAACACCCCTGGAATGGACCTTTTTTCTGCTGGAATCAGTGCATAGCACAAACAACCAAATACCTTTAAGTGTGACACTGTTGGTTTTTGTCCAAACCAGGCTTCAAAGTGTGTTTTACCCCTCACTACATTAGTTGGCAGTCTGTTCAGTAAGTAAACAGATGTGTTTACTGCCTTAGCCCAAAAGTTGTTAGGCATTTTAGCCTCAAACAGAAGGCATCTGGCCATATCAAGAACTGTCATGTTCTTCCTCTCACAAACACCATTTTGTTGTGGTGTGTAGATGGTTTTTAGTTGATGTTGAATTCCAGCATCATCACATATCTTTTAGAACCTTTGAGACACATACTCAGTTCCATTATCTGACCTTAAGCTTTTTAGCTTGCAACTGGCTTGGTTCTCAACCAGTGCTTTGAACTTGCAAAAGAAGTCAGCAACATCTGACTTTTGCTTTAGAAAGCCTACTCAACAGAATCTGGAGCAATCATCAATGAATAGTGTAAAATACCTGTTGCCATTTAGGGAGGTGGTTTTCATGGGTCCACAGATGTCTGTATAGACTAGCTAGAGCCTCTCTTGAGCTCTCCATGCTTTGTTGACTGGAAAGGGCAGTCTGGTCTGCTTGCCAAGTTGACACACTTCACACACATCTTTCTTTGGTTCAATACAGGATATGTCTTCTACCAGGCTAATTTTGTGCAGCAGGCCAAGTGACTTGTAGTTCACATGGCCTAGCCTTCTATGCCATAAACTTGATTCATCAACCTGAGCCACACATATCTTTGGTTCTAGCTGATTCACATCTAAAGTGAAGCTTCGATCATTCATGCCTACTGTTACTAACACGTGGTCAGCAGCATCTTTAATCACACAAGCCTTGCCTTCAAAAATAAGAGAATACCCCTTCTCTAGTAGCTGACCAACACTCAGCAAATTTTGGTCAATGTCAAGTACATAAAGAACTTCAGAGATGGTTTTGTTACTTGACTTTGTGCTAATCACAGCCTTGCCTTTGCTTTTGGCCTTTATGAGCTCACCATTGCCGATTCTGACTTTGGAAATGAAACTGGTGTCTAGCTCCCTAAACATACTTTTGTCTGAAGCAATATGATGAGTACATCCACTGTTAATCAGCCAATTTTTGCTAACCTTACTCGAGCTTGCAAAACAAGAGGCTGTGAAGACATGCTCTTCCAGTGCTTCCACATCCTCAGCAACCTGAGTTTGGTTCTGGTGCTGTGGCTGTGCTTTTGGCTTATTTTTGCACACTTTTTCAATGTGTCCAAGCTGTTTTCAACCTCTACACTGAATGTCTGGTTTGTACCAGCAGTATTTTTCAAGATGAGTAGTCTTCTTGCAATGAGGACAAGGTGGAAACCTTTTTTTTTTTTACAGCATCCTTCTTCCCTTTCTCTTTCTTTTCTAACCAAGGCTTCTTGCATTTGTAACTTGAGCTTGAGCTTGAGCTTTCTCTACTCCTGGCTTGAAAAGCTCCCTCAGAGTGCTCCTCCATTCTATTTGCTCTTCTTTGCTCTTGTGCATAGAGAGCATTTATCAACTCTGTCAAGGGAATGCTTGATAGGTCCCTCGAGTCTTCCAAAGAAGAGATTTTTGATTCATACTTCTCTGGCAAGGTTGTTATGACTTTCTCAACCACCCTTTGGTCACTAAACTCATTTCCAAGCAGTCTTATGTTGTTGACTGTAGCTATAATCCTATCAGCATACTGCTTGATGGTCCTTGAGTCCTTCATTCTCAGATTCTCAAAGTCCCTCCTCAAGTTGATCAGTTGTTGCTACCTGGTCTTGTCTGACCCATGAAACTCCTCCTTGAGTTTGTCCCAAGTCTGCTTTGGAGAGTCACTGACCATTATCCTTGTGAAAATGACATCTGAAACTCCACTCTGAAGATACGACATGGCCTTGTACTTCTTGGCAGCGTCCTCACTATGCTGCCTGATTTGAGCTATGATCAGATTAACTCTCAAGGGAGGTGGCTCTATGTCATTTAGAACAACATTCCACAGGTCATGTGCCTGCAAATATGATTTCATTTTTACAGCCTAAATGTTGTAGTTTTCATCAACAAAAACAGGTGGTGGTGGTGGTGAAAAACTCATCTTTGCAGCAACCAAACAAGCCAACAAAAAATAGCTCCTACTTCTTTTCTTTCAAACACTAGTCACTCACAAACAAAACACAACCAAGGCCCTCAAAGATAACAGGCTCTTGATACCATTTGTTGGGGTTTTTTTTGCACAAGTAGAAACTCAGAACTTAAGTAACCCGGATGAAATATGAAGCTCTATGTGAAAAATAGCGCAACAACGTAATGAATCCGAATAAATTATATGTTAAGTTTCAACCCAATGATCAATGAAAACAAAGCAAACAAATTTTGTGTTTGAAAGCTCAAAAACAAAAGTAGAACTCAGATGTTGAAAGAGAAAAACATTAGTTGACTTCTCTCATTCATTGTGTTTAAAGATAAAATGTACATATATTAAACTATTACATTGAAAGAGCAATAAATTTTCTGAAAAGTAACTTGCACAAAAACAGTTCAATAGTAACCTGCTGACAGCCTAAAGCTGATAGTCCTTGTCTCACTTTAAACAGACAAAAAAGTTGTCAGAACAAATATAGGTCAACTAGTACAAAAATATACTTCATCCGAATAACATATGTTGTTTTGCATGTTGCTGTACTTCATCCGGGTAATTTACATATGCTGTTTGTTGCCACCTTTTAACAAAATCGTTAGATTTCTCTCTGATGGCTATGGAAGAACAGTCTTCTCTGATGGCCATGGATGATGATAATGCGACAAAGAAAGTTTGTATACAAGTTGATGGGATTGAGGAAGAAAATCAAGTTATGGTAGGTGAGTTTGATGGGAATCTTGTTAGGGTGGATAGACTATCTTTTGAGCGTGTCGTTTAAAGACATGCTTGTTGGCCTAATGAATAGATCAGAGCTTGGTTAGAAATCTTCTGAAAAGGGATAGTCAGCTCATTGAGGGTGATGTTTTTATTGGGACACAGGATAGGTTGCCGTTCATAAGGTTTTCTAATCGGGTATGGGAGATCTTGTATAAGAATATGTCTAAGACAGTTGTGGTGAAGTTGTTGGAGAGAAAGGTTGGGTATCAAACTCTCTCTAATAGAATCTATTTTATTTAGAAGCCTTCCACTCCCATTAATATAATGGATTTGGAGAACGATTATTTTATGATCAAGTTTCAGTCGGAAGTAGATAATTTTAAGGCTCTTATTGAGGGATTGTGGGTTGTTTTTAGACAATACCTTACCGTCCAGCCTTGGACTGAGCTTTTCTCTATAGAGCAACCTTTTTTTATCAGATGTTGTTGCGTAGATCCGCCTCCCAAGCTTACCAGGATTTATGTATAGAAGGAGTGTTCTTACTAATATTGGAGAGATGGTTGGACTTGTTGTTAGATTGGATGATAATACGGTTCATGCACAATGGGGTTGTTTTGTCTATATAGTGGTTTTTTTGGATCTCAACAAGCCCTTTGTATCCATGGTTAAGATTGATGGTCATGTTCAGTGAGTGGAATACAAATCCCTTCCCAACATTTGCTTCTCGTGTGGACATTATGGTCATTTGTAAGACTTATGCCCCTCTGTGCCTATTCAAAAGAAAGTAGGAGAGATGGATAATTCTCACTTTTTAGAGTTGAACGATTGAGTTTCTTCAGATTTTGACACTAGGATGAGAATTATGGGGCGTGGATGATTGTAGATCATCAGAATAGGAGAGGTTATTAAAAACAACCAACAAACAGGAAATGAAATAATGGGGAAAAACCTGTGGGATCTCGCTTTAATGTGTTACATAATTTGAAGGAGGAAAATCAATATGGAAATAGGATAATAGATTCTACTAATTTTAAAGGAAAAAAATGTTACAATTTATGACAACTCGTTGGGTATAGATGACTCAGCAATTACAAGACATTCAGGCATGAGGCTAAAGTTACATGAATCAGGATCTCAAGATAATCTTGCAGCCAATAAGTTGGGTCGTGTTGAGCCCGTTTATGGATTCGGATACAGTGTTAAACAAGCCTAAGATAGAGCATGGCCATCTAAGTGTGTGCTTAGCCTATTAAGTTTTATTAATGGAAGTGACCTGGTTAAAGATCCTTTTCCTATTGACTTGTAGGTGTCTATCCCAATTTTAGAAAAGAAAAGATTGGGGAAGGAAGGCTCTAGTTTGGCTTCGTTATGGAGGTGAATGGCCAATAGTAGACTTTGATGAAATTTGAACCCAGAACGGCATTCAATGATTTCGTTTGTTGAAAATCAAAATTTGAATATTCACTAAGGGGTTAATAATGTCGTAGATTTGTCAATGGTATCAACTAAGTTGTTTAAGGGGACAGATTATCTGAAATTGGAGGATTCTAAACAGGTTAGAAAATTTTCAATTTCTACTTTTATCAAGAATAAATGTAGCAAATTTAAATGGAAGGCTTCAGTTCGTATGCCTATTTCGGATGCGATGAGTATGATTGTGGAGAGACTTAATTCTGAGGAGGTTTGCCATGAATCTGTCTAGGTGTAGGGAGATGTTTCGGGGATGGTAGAGGCAATGTCCCATTCCTCTAAAGGTCTATTTCTTCTTATTCTCTTTTGTTGTTAATGATATTGCCAAATATCTTTGTATAGAACTATCAAGAGGGTGGGAGTTCCAAATTTGTTAGGGTTGTTAAGCAGTATCTTATTGGATATAATGTTGATGTTACTATTTTCTTGGAAATTTAAGTCAGTGGTTCCAAGGTTGATGGAGTCATTGATAAAATTAGACTTGATTCTTCTCATAGAATTGAAGCTCAGGGGTTTGCTGGGGGGTTGTGGGTCTACTGGAAATCAAGTGTCCAAGTTCAGGTTCTATTTAATAACCCTCAGTTTATTCACTATCGAGTGGAATACCAAATAGATTTGTTTGGTGACTTTTGTTTATCGGTTTCCTGATAAACAGAAACACAAGTGTTTGTGGGATCGTTTAAATGCTTTTTCCTGGTCTATCAAAGGTCCTTGGGTTCTAGTGGGGGATTTTAATTCTATTCTTTATTCGGATGAAAAGAGAGGAGGTCGGTCAATTCTTTCATGTTGCAAGGTTTTTTATAAATTTATTCAGGATAATGGTTTACGGGATCTTGGTTTGAAAGGCCCTTAGTTTACATGAAGAAGAGGGGTTAGTTTTTAGCGTTCGAGCCATTGGTAATAAGGATTGGTGTCGCATATTTCCTGATGCTACGATTTTTCACCTTCCATGGCTGAAGTCAGATCACATGCCTATTCTCATATATATGTATACTCCTAATTCTGCTCGTTGTGTAAGGCTGTTCCATTTCTTGGCCTCTTGGATTAATCACTCGACTTTTGATCAACTTGTGTAGAAAAAGTGGAGGTGTGGGCTTGATATCGCAAGTAACCTTAGTCTCTTTGATGGAGGACTTCCAAAGGTAGAACTCTGAGATTTTTGGTCATATTGGTCAAAGGAAAAAGCTTCTAGCTCATCGTATCAATAAGGTACAGGCTGCCTTAGATCGGAAGTACTCAAGTTTCCTGTTGAACCTGGAACTTGATTTGTGTATTGAGTACGAAAGGGTTCTCGATGAAAAAGAAAGTCTATAGAGACAAAAGTCAAGAGTGAAATGGATCCATTTTGGGGATCACAACACTAAATTTGTCCATAGCAAAGCGATCTGAAGGCATAATTTCAACAAGATTTCAACCTTGAAAGTTAGAGATTCTTGGTGTTTTAATTTTGAGGTTTTCCAGAAGGAAACAATTCATTACTTTTCCTCCATTTTCTCATTAGATGATCAAGTTCATTTCTTATTTCCGTTACATGGTCGTTTTCTAATACTGGATTAAAGCTCTTTCATTTTTTTAGCCATGAATGTCACATATGAGGAAATTTGCAGTGCCCTCTTTAGTGTGAGACTTTGAAGGCCCCGAGGCCGGATGGGTTTCATGTGTGATTCTACCAAAATCAATGGAAAACAGTTGGTTTGGATATCTATAATTGGGTTTGGAGTGTTTTTTCAAGGCTTCCTCTTGATCCTTCAATTAATAAGACGTTGTTGGTTCTTATCCCAAAAAATCGTAGTCCAGAATCCTTGTCCCAATATAGGCCAATTAGTCTCTACAATGTCCTGTACAAGATTGCTACAAAGGTAATTGCCAATCCTTTCGAACCTATATTTCCGTCTCTCATTGCTCAAAACCAAGTAATTTTCATAACAGGAAGATAAATAACAAATAATATTATCATTGCCCAATAGATAATTCACTCTATGCGAATTAAGAAAGGTAAGAAGAGTTGGATGGCTATTAAGGTAGACCTCGAGAAAGCCTATGATAGGATTCGTTGAGACTTTATTGAAGACACTTTAGTGGATGTGGGTGTTCCTTTTTTATTATCTAATGTTTATCATGGAATGTGTTTCTACTGTGTCCATACAGATCATGTGGAATAATAACTCTTCAGAAGTGTTCCAACCAATGAGGGGTATCTGACAAGGTTGCCCACTTTCTTCGTACATCTTCGTTTTGTTTATGGAAAGATTGGGGTAGCTTATCAATAAATAGGTTGAGGAAAAGTCGTGGAAACCCTTCCCTCTTAGTAAGAATGGACCGTCAATGTCATCTATTTTTGGCTGGTGATCTCTTCTTATTTGCTGAGGTGGATGTGGATCAGGCTATAAGAATTCGGGATGTTCTCAGGCTATTTGGAGCTGCTTCAGGGCATAAAGTTAATGGGCCAAAAACTAAAATATTTTTTTCGAAAAATACTGAGGCCAACACTTTTGTTGAAATTTGTAGTATATTGGGATTTAGTATGAATGAGGATTTGGGGTTTTATTTGGATATGTCATTGTTCCATCAACGTGTTACAACGGGTACCTTCAAGTTTATTATTGATAAGGTTCGGAGAAAGTTAGATAGATAGGATGCCAAGCTGCTTTCAATGGCAAGTCAAGTAACACTGGCAAGGTCTGTCTTGTTATCAATCCCTAACAGTACGTTTGGTTCACTGTAATAGAATAGGGCTGTAATGGAATAGAGCTGTAATAAGTAATTCAACTGTTTGGTTAAATGGAATGGAATAGAACTGTAATAGTATTCTTATGTTTGGTTGAATGGAATGATGTTGTAATAGCATAAAGAAAAAAAACTAAAATGACCAGAATACCCTTAGCAGAGTTTTTGTTAGGTAGATGATTATTGTTATTGTTATTAAATTTTAATAAGATATTATTAAAATAATTTAATAAAAATAATAAATAATTTAACCATATTTTAACATAATTATTATTAAATATAATTTAATAAAATAATATATAATTTAATAAAATTCTTAATATAATTATTATTATATGAATTAAAAATCATAATATATAATACTATAAAAATAATATATAATCTACTTTATTATTTTTAAAGCGCAATACATATTTAATGTGCTAAAATATCATTTTTTATATATGTATAATGATAAATTTAACTCTTAATGTTTACCTATTTTGTTAATTTAACATTTATTCTTTTTTTAACTAAATTTGACCTTGAACCTTTTCAAAACAATTGAATTTGACCATTAATCTTCTAAAAGAGTTGAATTATTTATATTGACTAAAACATTAAAATTTTAAGCATGACAACTTTTATGACAAATAACAATTCACATGTACTTCATGCTTTTTTTAAAATTATGAGCCTTTTATAAATTTGATTTTATTTGAATATTTTTATGAATTTTAAATTATTTTTCATGTGTATAAGACAAATAAATTATGTCAAAATAAAGTATATATAAATTATCATACGGGATATCAAATTAATATTTTAACCAACATTTCCATTAAAAAAATTCATTCTTTTAATACATTAATTATCAAAGTTAACTTAGGAAAAAAATAACTATGAATTGACAAAAGATTTTTAGGTTGAGGGAAAAATTCAAAACTAACGAAACCGATAAAATCCAAAATTTCAGTTTGATTATTTTAAAATTTGACTTATATAGTCAATTAATTGTGTCAGGTCTTTTAGGTGATTACCGGTATATTCGATTTTTAATATAAAAATCACACTTACAAATTCATACAAAAGGAAAGATGGTAAAAAGTTTTCTTTGGGAATTTTATGTGCAACAAAATGATAATGATGGTGATGCTCAAATCCTCAATGGACTACTACTAATCTGTGATTTTATGATTTCATAATTGCAGAGAACAGATTCGCTAGATAGCAGAAAATTTTCTCAGAATTTAAATAAGAATCTAAGTTATACAATGCAATTTTTCAAATATAAATTGCTCCCTTGTTAATATGGTAAATATGGCTGGAAATAAGACAATGTGAGAGAAAAACAGCCGGATGCCCTTGAAAATTTGAAACAAGATCCTGTATTATCTCATCCATTGAATACACAAAACTTTTCAACGCCACAATTACCCCCACAATCATCCGAGATATCTATTTGTCGTTCCTTCTTGCTCTCAGCATCAAGTAGCTTTTCTCTAAGTTCAATCACAAGTTCTTCAAGAGCACTTCTATTTTCAGCTAAAAACCTTCTGAAGGCTTCCTTGCCATGGAGTTTCCTGTCGTTGAAACTGTAGAATGCGCCAGACTTTGTAACAAGTTTGTGTTTCGTTGCCAAATCTATGATCTCCCTTTCCCGGGATATTCCCTTGCCAAACTCAAGCTCAAATTCAACATTCTTAAATGAAGGGGCAAGCTTGTTCTTCACAATCTTCACAAGAACTTGACTTCCAATAGTCTACAGATTAGACATTTCAAAAACACAATGAGACATAGAACATATACAAGAGTGAGATTTGCTAGATTGCAGATAAAGCTACATGTTTAACTTGCTTGGGAGTGTAAGAGACAGTTCAAAGGACATTTTACCAGGTTGATCAAGAGAGTTTCAACCAAGCTAAGATTAAATAAACAAACTATTTATATGCGTTTACCCACTATACATAAACCCAACCAACAAACTGAATAGGAAAGAAAAGGTGCGAGTTTGATACCTCTTCTCCTTTCTCGACAAGCCATGTTCTCCTTATATTTAGACGCACTGAAGCATAAAACTTCAAGGCATTACCACCGTAGGTAACTTCAGTTGGCCCACCAAATCCAAATGTCGAAAGTTTTGACCTCACCTGATATGTTTAAATAGTTAATATGTACTAAAAAATATTATAAGCTACATTTAATTAGCGGTAACAATTTAGCTAGGAAATATTGCACCAATCAAACAGCCAACTAATTCGTGGTTAGAATTATTAATAAAGCCTTTAAATGGGGTAAAATTCAAAAAGTTGACCGAAGGGCAAAATTCACAATGTACACAGAGTCAGAGACTACAACATTAATCAAACTAATTAGTGGTTAGAATGATTAATAAAGCAAGAAGGAAACTGAGAGAAACAATATGTGAAAAGTACATGTTGGGCTCCAGTTTTTGATACTGCTTGCATTTGAAAATATTCATGTAGAATTGGGGGCCAACCGATGATGCAAGCTGCAAGAATTAGCAATAAGCAAGTTGCACAAAATATCTATCTACAAAAGGAAAGAGAGAAGAAAAAGAAATAGTAAGAGTAAACCATGTTAAGAGACATAGTGCAACACCCCTCTTTACTGGAATTTACCTTGTCCAAGAAGAACTGGAAGTAAATAGGTGAAAGAATGCTCCCAAGTACAGGAATGCTACTACTAAGGATCATATTTATGCCATTGACATATCTGCCACAAAGACAATAAGATGGCTTTTAAAAGTTGACCCTAGCCTGGGTGAAATTAAAATCTTAAAAATGAATGCATCTTACCCTGATTGGTCCCCAACGCTTTCAAGGGTACCCCATGGAACACAGGTCATTGCAGCCATTTCGGCATCAAATTTAGTTTCCTGGCCATGCACAAAGGTTACTAAAGATTTGGTTATAACCGCTGAAAATTCATCTTGTAAAATAGCAAGACCTTGTAGAATCAACAGAAGCAATGTTGCAAAATGAATTTGTTATGAAGTAAGCAATACCTGCACTTCAGACATATCCACCTGGTCTGCAAATTGAGAATCGATGATTTTGGATACACTTTTAGCCAGTTCATTAGATTGTCGAAAAAAGTAGATGTGGGTTACTAAAACTCTAAAATCAATTTTCATTAGCAATGTAAGCATGAATCTAAGTTCGTCTATAACTAGAATACACGGGCATGATGTACATCTATATCAATAAATAATACACATGCATGATACTTCAGAAGCTTCAAGATTCCCAAAACCAAGTCATTGATGTAACAAAAGCTAGATGCCTCACACTTCTTGGCATGATGTAAACCACTAGCCCAATTTATAGCAATATCACATAACTGATTGTTTAATCTTCTTGCAGCATCTGCCAGCCATGACAATCAATTACAACTGAAAATGCACAAATCAAATTAAGAGAAACAGCCCACCATATCAAAATTTACCTATTGTCCCACCAGCATAAATTTGACAAAATTCAAACAAGTTTTCAAACACAGGGCTGTCTTCTCCAAGATTGTCTGGGAAGAAGAAAATAAAAAAAGATGGAAATCAAACTCCAAACCCATATACATCAGAAAAAGCATAACCTAATCCTTTCTCCACATGATATTTGCATGTTCATTGGAACGGGCAAAATACAGACGACAATTTTGATAGAGAATTTCAAAGAGGGGAAAGAATAAGAAAATAGACAGCGAAGGGAAGAAGACTAACAACAATCGTTGATAATTGATCGGAGCCTTGTCGTTCCCACAATCGCTGGGCTCCACGGTGGGAGACGTGCGCATTTCTTTGGAAAGCTCCGCCTTTAACATCGATTTCTCCATATTTTCTAGCACACGTAAATCCGCCACACCCAAAATCCAAAAACAGAGAGTATTCTATGCATTTTATGAAAACCCAAGAAGATTTTCGTCTAAATGATAAGTGGAAGTGGGAGGAGATTTTCGTCCGAAATAAAAAAAAAACTACTACGAGAGCCATTGAATAGGCATTCAGCGCCCGACCCTCTGAATGGTTATGCAGCGTTTACGCGTAATAGAGCCCGCACGGAATAACTATTCAGTGGTCAAATTTCAACCAAACAAACGGGTCACTGTAGCGCGTGGAATAGGGGCGGAATGGAATGGCCATTCCGTCGAACCAAACATGCTGTAAGTATTTCATGCAGTCTGTTAAGATCCCTATTTCTGTTTGTAAAGAGATTGAAAATATTGCTTGGAGGTTCATTTGGGGGAGATCTACTGTAAGTCAGAAACCATCTTTAGTTAAATGGGTTGACTGTTGCCAACCACTTTTTAATGGAGGTTTAGGTCTCAGAAGTCGTATAGATCAAAATGATCCTTTTCTTCTTAAGTTGGGGATCAATTTCCTCTCTAATAAACAAGGCTTATGGGTTCTCTTCCTTCGAGCTAAATATAAGATAGTTGATGATTTTCTGGTAGATATTATGAGGAATTGCTGCTATTTTCTTTGAAGATCGCTTGCAAATATTTGGCCTCTCTTGCGCTAATGTATTGTGTGGTCTGTGGGTGATGGTAATCGTATCAAATTCTGGATTGATAATTGGGTCGTTAGGTTTTGACCTCTGATTAATTATTGCCATAACGCCATGGTGACTTGGACTGACAGTCTTTGAGAAGCTTCTTAAATGACAACATTCTATCTTATATTGCAGGTATTCCAGTTTTGAAACACCTAGTAGGTTTGGATACTCTAATTTCACAATGGGCTTCCAATGGGAGCTTCACAGTCAAAACAACCTACAATTATCTTAGGAAAGATGCCTTGAATCCTTCGGATGATAGTTGGAAACTCGTGTGGCCCTTTGCAGAGCCACAACGTGTTAGACAATTCTTTGGCTGGTTTTTAAGGAATGTTTATTACCTAATGCAGAACAATGCAAAAGAGTCAAACAATTTTTCATGTAAGCTTTGCAGATGTGTGGATGAGTCTATCATTCATACCTTAAGGGGTTGTTGTAAGGCAAGAGATGTTTAGAAACAGGTCATTCCTTCGAGGTTATTGCATTGGTTTTTCTCTTACTCATTAAAGGACTAGTTAACAGTCAACTTGAGAAATGAGTTTGCTTTAGTTTTTCGGGAGTTTGATTGGAGGTCTCTATTTGGTATCCTCTGCTAGAAGATTTGGAAACAGAGATGTTTGTGTGTGTTCCAAGATGTTTCGTTTAGTAAAGTTCACATCCTTCATTCCTCTTGGAGTTAGGCAAAATCTCTCAAGTTTTTATCTGACAGACCCGCTGAAAGTACCAGGAGACAAAATAGGAGTCATAAATGGAGTCCACCTCCTTCAGGTTTCATTAAATTGAATACTGACGGTGTCTATAATCTAGTTTCAGGTTTAGCAGCATTGACAGCAATGGTGAGAGATGAATATCGCAATTGGGTGTGTAGTGCAGGTACAAATATCGACAGATGTAGTGTGGATGTGTAGTGCAGGTACAAATATCGACAGATGTAGTGTGGAGTAAGTGAAGCTTTGGGCAATTTATGATGGTTTTATTATGGCATGTGATGCTAAAAGGAGAGATCTCTTTGTTGAAACGAATTATGCACTTTCTATTAAAGGGATCAGTGGTGATTCTAAGAATTCAGGAGTTATGCAGTCGAGATTGAAGTGTTGTTTTTGAGCAGATTCTAAGGAAGGTGAATTTTGTCGCTCACTCATTGGCTGGAATGATGAAGGATTTCCCAGTTGGTGCCCAGATATTCCATAGGATTCCCTCTTTAGTCCATCACTAGTTAATAATGGATAGCATGTCTGTGCTTTCGACTCTCGCTATATCCTGCTAGTTTAATAATCCATTTTATTGTAACAAAAAAAAGAAAAGTTTACAACTGTAAATGTTAAGGTGCGCCTGAAAAAACGTATTAAGAGAAACAACTTTACTAAAAACCTTCATTAAGAAATAATAATAATAATTCCATATAACAATCAAAAGCTAACAGATCTCTACCTTTTTTTAAAAAAAAAAATCTAATAAAGCAATGATAATATATTCATTTGGGTAAAACTCTTTGTTTTCCCGTTAGGGGAAAATAATGGAAATTTTTTTTATTCTAATTTAGTAGAATTTAATTTTTGTGTTTTATGAAAATTGAATATTAGTCCAAACTGTTAGTAAACATGTATGGGAAGAAACTAAACCATTGAAAAATCATGGAAGCACAGTCAATGTTCTTTCTTTCTCAATAAACATAGATTGTCAATTATGAAAAACCTAATAGCGTAACATATTTGAATGAAATATATGACTGTACACAAATCAAGATCTTCAAGTTTTCTAGTCACTACTCAAAATTAGCTTAAACGAACTTAGATGAACCTTCAATTATTATCATTAGAATTGGTCTCAAATCTTGTATGATATCCAACATCTTTGGGTTCTTTGCCAGAAGGACTCAAATCACTAAATAATCCAATTAACGCACTTCTTTTTTAAAAAAGTTCAAAAGTAGCATGATAGCTTTGTTGCTTTATATATTTATTTTGTTTGTGGTTCAACTTTAAAATTCTCTCGTGAAATTACGTAGAAATTTTAAAATTCTCTAAAATACCCAAACAAGTAAATTCATTTTAAAAATTTAAAATTTTAGATACAAATGAAATCCTTTTACAAATTCCTCACCCAAACACAACTTAAAAAGTATTGGTTAACAGAAAAATTATAAAAAAATATTATTAATATTGTACAATTATTTTAATAACAATATTTTGTATGATTGAATTATTTTAATAATAGTTACTTAGACTCATTAGATGAAATAAAGATATTTTATCAAATAATAAAATAATTAAATGTGTATATATTCAGTGCAATGCTAAAAACTAGTAATGATGGTCTATTTGTTCTTAGTTCGGTTGGCATTGGTATTGACATTGTTGTCAATGCAGGAAAACATGGGTTCGAGTGCATTAAAGCGCATTATTCTCCTATTTAAGGGTTAGGGAGGGACTATGGATAATTCTAAGTATTTTGTATCAAAAAACAAAGATAAAAATTATGATGCTACAATCATATAAAAGGAAGTAAAAAAAATGAAAAACACATGTATTTTTTTATCAATTGATTAATTGAACAAATAAAGTAAGGATTGTTTAAAAATATTATAATAGTAAGGATTGTTTAAAAATATTATAATTAACTATCTTTTAATTGAAGGCTGAACTCTTAATTTTTAAAAAAACATAATTATTTTTATGATCTCAAATAATTGAATTTAAATGTAAAACAAATGACAAATGAGTAAAGTAGAAGGGATTGTTGGGAATATTAAAGTGAATCAAGTAGAGGTGAGAGCCTAGGCAAAATCATTGGATTATTATTGATATGCATGAATAAAGAAGGGCTGATTTTAATAGAAATTTTGAAATATCTATATTGTTATTGAAGTATTTTATTGAATTGTATCAATGCAATTATAAAAATAATTTTTAAAATTTATAACTAATATGATTATAATGAAATTTTGGTTATTTTTACATTTTATATCATCTTTAAATAAAATAATTAAAATTACAATTCTAAGAATCAAACACATATTTAATATATTTAATAGCATTAAAATACAAATTCATTACCACCCCATCTATATTCATTATTAAAAAATAAAAGAAAAATATTTTTTCACCCATATTGTAGGTGTAACAAAATATATTTATCTTATTTTTATAACATACATGGTATTGCAAATGAGGCCTTGGTACTAGAGATGATCATGGGTTCGATCCGATTCAAAAATAGACCTAAAATTTTGCCTAAGTCCAACTTAGATAAAAATACCCGTATTAATTTTTTATATCATTATTTTTAATAAAAATATAATATATCAAATACACTTAAAACATTAAAATAAATGTCCAACGGATTGAAAATAAATTAAAAAGTTATTTAATATTTATGCTTAAATAGTACTAAGATAAGTGTAACTTAACAAGCAAATGCTTCTAAAATAGTAGTAAAAGTAACAAAAAAATAAAAATTATACAATATCTAAACAATAACAACAAATAGCAGCAATATAATAGCAAAATAACAGCAAAATAGCACTAAAACAGTGAAAACAACAACAGTTTTTTTGGGCTAGGCCGGACCAAAAAAAGCTTACCCAAGGCTCTGCCCATTTAGAGACCGGTTGTCTTTTTTTGTCTAAACCTATTTTTCGAGCATATATTTTTGCCCAAACTCTCTCACTTTTTGGATGGACCGAATGGCCTAGCCCATGATTAAGTATACTTGATACTCCTGGCTAAAGGTTGAGGTCTCGAACTTTGAAAGGTTGGATTTAAGTTTCATCAATTGCAATTGTGATGTTTAGTGAGGCTTGTGTCTAGTTTTTTGTCTATTGTGTGTTGTATTAGTTAAATTTTATATTGTAGTTGATTGAATATATATTTGTACTTATCTTATATTATTTTTATACCATTAAAACTTAAAAAAAAAAATTACATGGTATCATATTTTAATTAATTTCAGTAAAAAAATTAAGAATTTATATATGAATTTAATTTATATAATTGTTTAGATATAATTGAAATAAAGTAAAACGAGGATACTGTTGGTGAATAGAGGTCATAAACATGCATGCACTCCTTCACGATAAGGATCTGATAGCGACCGTAGATTTAAAGAAAAGAGGGTAAGGTGTGGGCAACTGCAAACAGTGTTCATTTCTGGGTTAGGCTGCTGCAAATATGAAATCTCTAAGGAAATGATAATTAAATATGCTGACACGCACAAACTATTCAACTACTGCCCACTCAAATCTGTTCAACAACTCCAACAATCCACACGTGTTTCATATGCGACAATATACTTTAAGCTCGGCTGACTTGATTTCGACCGCCATTTTCACTTTTTTTTTTATTTAAATTATATCTACAGACTTCTACACAACTAGTTTTTCTTTTATTAGGGTTAATTATAGGTTAAACTTCTTGAGAAAATAAATATAATAAATAAAAAAATAAACAGTTTTTAAGACAGCCTATATTAATCGTTCATTATTGTGATTAACAGGAGATAAAGTGGTGATTTGGATAATACTGTACCTTTGGTCATGACGAAGAGCCACTAAAAGTTGGTTAAACATTTAGATGATAGGCTTTAGATGGAAGGACTTGGAGATCTGGAAAGCAGACTTACGACTTCTTCAGCTTGCACATGCTATTATAGCATATGACCTTAATATAGTTGGGTAGATTTACTCATAAATAAAGTTAATCACTTAAGTTTGAAAATCTTTTTAAAAAATAAAAAAATTTAAATAAAAATACGTGATCTGAAAATAGATTTAAGTAAAATTTAAAGTCCATTTTCTATAGGAGTCAAGCTTTAGTAGGAACCTAGTTGAACAAGATTTTTTGCCATAGACTAGAATATATTAGGTTATAAAATTAAATATATTAATTATATGTTAAATAATAGTTATATATATTTATATTATATCATTAGTCCAATAATAATTAAATTCATTACCTATAAAAAATTATCCAACTAAATAACCAAACTCAAAATATAAAATTTTAAAATTATATTTAATACAATAAAACAATTATTATATTTATTTGTTTTAATATAATAAAATATTGATTATATTTATGGTAGTATTTTTAATATAAATTATTTTTCTATCTATTTTAATACAATAGAAAATTTTTATTTTATCATTTATTAGTGCATTTAGTGTATTATATTTTTAATATTATTTTTAAATAAAAATTAATCTAGAAAAGATTAAATATGGATAGATTGAATTCAAATTTA
The DNA here is from genome assembly GCF_025698485.1 of Gossypium arboreum. Taxonomy (NCBI): domain Eukaryota; kingdom Viridiplantae; phylum Streptophyta; class Magnoliopsida; order Malvales; family Malvaceae; genus Gossypium; species Gossypium arboreum. The sequence goes on from NC_069081.1 coordinate 15,455,899, forward strand.
CCTTCTTCTTTTTTAAACTGGACCAAACGTGGGTAAAAGAATAAGTTCATTTTTTGAGTCAAACTCAGACTTAAAAAAATTAATTTGAATACTTTACATAGATCTAACCTGAACCATAAACACCTCTACAACTGAATAATGCCACCATAGTACCATACGAAGTTTGCTGAGTTTGCTCAACTCATAGGTTCGCATATTGTGAGAAGTGGTAAATTCGCTCTTGTATAATACATTTGGTGAAGGTATAACATGAACAAATAATTAATTAAAGATCTGGTTTGCATAATTTGCCAGATATTCCCCTTTTTCCCATAAAGATTTGGTTACCTTACACCAATTACCAATACCATAAAAAAGATGGCTAAATTTGTACCCTCATGTTTCCCACCTTTTTTGTCAGTCACATACACACATTATTCAAATCTTAAACAAACACAAATCATCATTCTTCCACTTGGAATGTTATACTTCTCATAATCAGTACACATTACATTATATAATTAAAGAGTTTAAAGGAGCAAGTAACCAAAACACAATCCCATGATATGATCAATGGAATTTTTTTATATTAAAAAAAAGTTTAAACCGAACTCATTTTGATTCAATCATTGTTTCTAGCTTTCTATAAAGGTACAAAATTTTATCATGAACATTTTGAAATGTGATTCATTGAAGAATCATTTGAAGGAAGAATAGAGGGAGACGATAGCATACAGGTGGATATTTTTATATTAAAGAAAACAAATTGTAGTAAACCAATAAAGTGGGAATTGCTAAAATATAGTGCAGAAATGTTTTGGTCTCACAAATAAGAGTTGCAGAGTGATAGAGCATGTTCTAAAATTGAACAGGTTTTGAAACAAATATCAAAGGAAGCGGTCTTTGTCGAGGACAAGCACTACATGTTTCGTCATAAGTTGCGGAGGGGAATTACCACAACAAACACAACCAAAAGACAATTGTGAGATTAATAGATTATGGTTCCTATTAGTGTAACTCTATTCCTGGACCAAGGCTCAAGCTACCCACAAAGTTAAGCTCTCTGCCTTCACACATGGCCACATGGATTATCAGTAATGGAAGTATGAACAATGAATGCCTCAGGTACTACTGTAATCATCCGTTCAAGCCCAATTGGCATGACATTCATTCGAGGCCCTTGGCCCAAAAATATAAGGCTAAAAGCAAAGGCCCAAAGATGTTTACAATTTACTCAAGCTTGAATGCTTGTAGTAAAATCACACTCATACACAAACACTTAAATGTTTCAAAATCTATACAACATAGAATTATTAATGTACCAAACTTCATATAAATATAAAATACCTTAAATAAGATTATGATACACTATGATTATGACGTAAGGACATAATAATTGTTCAACTCCAATTCAAGGAAATCCTACGAGTAAAATCAAGTGGAAAACACAAATAGGAAGTCGAATATTTCCTTTCCATTAGTCAAGTCTCATGGACAATGTATTACATGCTATTAAGGAAGTCATATAAGAAGTGCAACATAAATCAATATCACAGCTTGAGCATTTGATAATGTTTAACCACGAGAGGTATGCAACATTAAGTCTGGGCACACTAATATAATACCCAAATTTTACTGTAATTTTTACCAAATAGTCGCAAAGATGATCACTTCCTCAAACTTTCAACAATGTAAGATGCATATAGATCCCTACAACATGGAATTTTCGGGTAAGACAAGAAAAAATGATGGATATATTACCAGAAAAAAAACTTTTTCTTAATCTTTAGGTTAAAGAACATCTCTAAACAAAATGCAAAATAATGCTGATCTCAAACTAACTCACATGGAATACTTGATGGCTTCAATAGCAGTCTCAGCTGGCAAAAAGTCTTCTACATCAACCTTCTTGTTCTCATTCTTTTTGTCTGTTATTCAATAGTGAAGGATATACTAGTGAAAGAATTTCACATTATGACTGTTAGATCACCACAAAAAACCAACAATGACAGCAGTTCAAAGTCCAAACTACTAACAAGATAAAATTAAATACACATGTGAATGGATACAATCCTCGAAGAAGCGGCGGATTTCAGCCAGACGATGAGGAGGAAGCTGTTTGATGTCTGTGTAATGACGGAACTCGGGATCATCAGCACATACAGCAATAATCTTGTCATCCTTCTCACCCTGCAAAAGCATCTCAACAATGAATGTGTCCGACAGGAAAGAGGAACAGGGGAAGGATAGGAGCTTGTAGAAAGATCATGCAGAAGTCATGGAACTTAAATGTCAGTGATCTTCATTCAATAGTTTTGACTTATTATGGACATTTGATTTCGGACTCAATCACTCAACTCAACAGGAGCAGAATAAGTAAATATAACACAGAAGATTGATGGTTTCGAACAAATAGTAACCCAACATGAGAAAGCTTAATCCGATTACATCCTTAGTTGGTAACTTGAAGTACTTCCACTCCTGTTGTTTCTCAACAGCTACAAGTGCCTTTAGATATCCTATTCAAGTAAAATAATAGAGGCAATGAAGATGAAGCTTTTTACCTGATCAATCATAGGCATTAACCCAATAGCACGAGCACGAAGAAAAGAACCAGGCAAAACAGGCTCCTAAAACATATAAATCATTCAAAGAATCAGTTAATAAGATCAGCTAAAACCCAATGAACCCCACATTATTTCTTTGAGTAAGTCCATGAGTCCATCAGTGTAACAAATACTACCTGCATCAGTATCAGGACATCCATAGGATCACTGTCCTCACAAATAGTCCTTGGGATGAAACCATAGTTGTGTGGGTAAACAACTGATGAGTACAGAACACGATCAACCTAGTTTTTAAGAGAATAATTCATTACTTTCATCGTTTAAAAGCAGCGAAGTAGATGATATATTCTCATTAAAGGAGAAGGCCATCATCTTAGCAATAATCAAAAGAGTCATAAGATACAAGGTTAACTAATAGGCCATGATTTAAGAAGACATGGAAATTTAATCAGTTGGTTCCAAAGAAGATGGCAATTGATTTTTAGAGCATTGAATATATTGACCAGCTCTTCCTCAATCGTTAGAGAAACTTAATCTTAAAAATAAAAAGAAAAGAAAAAAAATGCAATTCAGTGATAAAATGTTCAATTAACTTCAAGTTGTTTTTGGGGGGGGGGGGGAGGAGGAAACTCTTACTTTTATAAGACCACTGGTTTTGTCGAGCTCGTACTTGACCTTGCTACCTTTTCCAATTTCAACCACCTGCAACAAAACAATAATAATGATTATGGTGATGATGGTGATAAAATTAAAAATCCGTTTCTACAACGATTTTCGAAACCAGAAACTTAAACTTCAATAACGGAAAAGGACAATTAAGAAGAAAAAAAACTTACACAGTTAAAAACTGCTGGAGCACCAGGTCCTGCGTCAATATGTAGAGCATAGATGAAGTGAGAATCAGATATGGACTTAATGAACAAGTGATTTAATAACTAATACAAATGGAGTATATTATACCAATCTCCAAATCATGCCAAGGATGAGCAGCAATCGATCTTCGAGTCATCGAAGAAAGGATTCTTTCATTAAGGGCGACGCGAGAGAATCCAGTGCTCTTCCCGCTTGTTGCTTCTCCGTCATTGTTTGCCATACTTCTTTCAATACTCAAAAACTTCTCTATACAAACGAAAGGAAAAAGAACATCATAATCATAATCATCGCAAGGTAAGGATGAATAAAAAAATCAAAATCTCAAAGCTCAAAAACTGTAACTTACAGAAAAATGAGAGAATCCAAAGTGTTTGGCTTCTTTGAGTGAAGGCTTTTTTTGGTATGGAAGGTGATAGAAGAAGAAAATACACTTCTTTAACTTCTTCACTCACACTCTCCTTGGGCATCGTTCAGCGGTCGGTCCACGCTAAATAAGGGGCGTTCGATAGAAATAAAGGTCAAAATCTGACGGATGAAGAGACAGAGATGTGTGAAGAGCTTATTCTTTTTTATATTTAAGAGCTGCTTCAGGTGAACGGCCAACCCTTGGCCTACACGTGGAAAATGTGGGCGGTTTTTCTTTATTGTGTGCCATGTGTTACCCGCTAATTGAGTTTTATAATGCTGCTCACTGGGGTTTTGAGTTCGGTTGCCTGCCTCGTTAGGAAATATATTTAATTTTAATTTAAAAATAAAAATTAATTCACTTCTAATTTTACAAAAAAAAATAATTTTATTCCTTATTTAAATTTTGGACTGTTTTAACACTCCCTATAAATTTTTATTTTCACATACTACTCATCCTCCTAAGTCGGCCAAGTTGATTTGAGTGGCTACCAGAATTGTGAGATAAATTGGGAATTTTCTCTCCAATTCTGTAGATAAACAATGATGGGATATCAGTGATACGAAGCGAACTTAATTCTTGTTATCCAACCCCATTCCTTGTATGATATTTATACAACGGTACCACAAACTCAAGCAGGATTATGGCCAATCTTTGCATTACAATTTTGTATTCTCAAAAACCTCACAAAATGATTTGAACAAAAAACATGTTAGAGAATTTGGACATCACATATATAATAAGGATAATTACATGTTATTATTTACTATCATAATAGATTAGCTCAAATTAAAATGATCTAATTTAGTTAGAATTTTATTAGTCTTTTAATTATTAAATAAAGTATGGGCCAAATATATGTAGATACTCTTCTAATTAAATTCTAATATACCAATGTTATAAATATTAGGGTTATGGTCCCTAAATCACACACAAGATATCTTTTCTAATATCTCATCATTAGGAAAGAAAGAGCAGATATTCTCTAAATTTCTTGTATACTAATTTGGAAGATCAAATCCCCAAAATCCAAAAAGTTTCAAGGAATCTATGGATTCAGGTACGCTTCCGCATCTAGTTTTGTTCTTGATTTATTCTTGATGATTTGACATGACAGATCCTGATTTATTAAGTTGTATTTTAAATTTATTTTATAAATCTAACAAGTGGCATCCAAGCCTCGTCATATCGAATCATTGGGAATTGATTCAGGTTCTTTATTTGAATAATTGATTCATGAAATTTCATGAGTTTTATATTTCGGATATATATGTTATTTTTTGAAGATTTATATTAAAGTTTTTATTATCTTGAATTCATATTAAAAAAATTTTGGGTGATTTTGAATTAATAGATTCAATTATAAAGTTTAAAATATTTGTGTAATATTATTTGATACCTACGTTTTTAAGCTTGATTTGAAAATATTGCGATTCAGTTCTGTTTATTTGCAAAGCATGTGATATTATTATTTTAATCCTATATGACATTTAAAAAAATATAAATGTATATATAGAAATTGATTCATATATATGTTTTGTTTATATATATAAATATATAATATATGCATGCTTTAATTGGTTTAATGTGTGGTTTTGGAAAATTATATAAATATATATGTTTATCTTTTAATTTGATTGAAAGATAAAATTAAGGCAAATATTTTGGAACAAATAAATTCAGATTTTGGCTTTTAATTAAAAGATGTCTAATATTTTAAATAAATTAGTTGAAACAAAATGCCGCCAAAGTGACATCTTTTGTGTATATTAGTTTATTTGAAATATTAAGATGGTTATATGTTTTTGTAATTCATGAGTTTATTGATTGACCCAAAGGTAAGTTAATATTTGGCAGAATTACAATGACATCTGTGGTGATAAATGTGTGACAATTATAAGGTATTTTATGTGAGCAATAAGTTAGTCCAAAGATTAAATCATTGCTTGACATAGTTTATTGTCAATGTTTGATTGCTACAACAAGAGTACCGCTTACTGTTAATATTACTATCCGAAAACTTGATATTAATGTCGTGTTTGGTATCTTGAGATGGGATTAGTCATTATCTTGAATTTATTGTTTACTTATGAATATTGATTTAAGCTTGTTTTTGTTCTCTATTCAGCTAATTCATCTTCTGTTGCCACAATATCTGCTAATATAAATTCTATACCCATGATTAATGGGACTGATTTTAAGGAATGGAAAAGGCACTTACTTATAGTGCTTGGCTATATGGACATAGACCTTGCACTAAGGGAAGAACAACCTGCACCTTTCACTGCAGAAAGCACCCCTGATGTTAAGAGGGACTTTAAGACGTGGGATCGTTCAAATCGCATGAGTCTAATGATCATGAAACATAGCATTCCAGAAGCCTTTAGGGGCACAGAATCTAAAGAAATTACTCAGGCCAAGGGTTTCCTTGATGAAATTGAGAAACGCTTTGCTAAAAACGATAAGGTTGAGATGACATCACTTCTGACTTCTTTGATATCTATGAAGTATAAGGGTCAAGGAAACGTAAGGTAGTACATTATGGAGATGTTCCATACTGCTTCAAGACTTAATGCACTTAAGATCAAGCTTTCTGAGGAATTGCTTGTTCTTATGGTTTTGGTATCGCTTCCTGTACAGTTTAACCAATTTAAAATTAGTTATAACTGTCAAAAGGAGAAATGGACTCTAAATGAGCTCATTTCTCATTGTGTGCAAGAGAAGAAAGGTTGAAGCATGATAAGTCTGAATGTACTCATTTGGCCAATGCCTCTAAGGAGAAGGGCAAGAAAAGAAAATATCAGAATGAAGCTGCTAAGGGTCCAGCTCAAAAGAAACAACTCTCTATGCACGGGACACGTAAAGAAAGATTGTACCAAATATCATGCTTGGCATGTAAAGAAAGGGATAATTTTTAATTTGGGCTGTTCTGAGATTAATTTAGCTTCAGTACCTAGAAACACTTGGTGGATATATTCTGGTGCTACTACTCACATAAGTGTTTCTATGCAGGGTTGCCTGAGTTACCGAAAGTCAAGTGATGGTGAAAGACACATCTTTGTGGGTGATGGAAAATCGTTAGAAGTGGAAGCAATTGGGCATTTTAAGTTGTTATTAGGAACTGATTTTTATTTGGATTTAAAAGACATTTTTGTTGTATCGTCATTTAGACGGAATTTAGTTTCTGTTTCTTCATTGGACAAATTTGGATATTATTGTTCATTCAGAAACAATCAATTTAATTTGTCTTTAAATTCAAATGTTATTGGAACTGGTTATTTAAATACCTATGACAACCTTTATTTGTTAGAAACAGTTGCATCTTATAATGAAACCTTGCATGTGGAATCACGTTGTATTAAACGCAAATTAAATAAGAAAAATTCAGCATCATTATGGCATAGGCGCTTGGGTCATATCTCTAAAGTTAGAGTTGAACGGCTTGTGTCTGATGGTATTTTAGAGTCCCTTGACTTCACAGACTTTGATGTCTGTGTCGATTGCATTAAGGGAAACCAGATCAAAACCAAGAGATTAGGTGCAAACAGATCTTCAGACGTCTTAGAATTAATTCATACAAATATCTATGGGTCATTCCCTACGGCATCCTGGAATAGTCAACAATATTTCATAACATTCATAAACGATTACTCACGTTATGGGTACCTATATCTCATTCATGAGAAATTTCAGTCTTTGGACGTGTTCAAAACTTATAAAGCTGAAGTTGAGAATCAACTCAATAAAAGAATTAAAAACATCAGATCTAATCATGGTTGTGAGTACTACGGTCGATATGATGGCTCAGGTGAACAATGTCCAAGACCATTTGCAAAATTCCTAAAGGAATGTGGTATTGTCCCACAGTACACTATGCCAGCATCACCTAGTATGAATGGTGTAGCTGAAAGACGAAATAGAACTCTTAAAGATATGGTAAGGAGCATGATTGCTCATTCTACCTTACCTGAGTCCCTCTAGGGAGAAGCATTAAAAATAGCAGCTTACATTCTGAACAGAGTACCCAATAAAGCAGTTGCAAAAACACCTTATGAGCTTCGGACAGGTAAAAAGTCTAGTTTAAAGCACTTTCACATTTGGGGATATCCAACTGAGGCAAGGCCTTATAGGCCACATGAAAAGAATTTGGACTCCAAAATAGTAAGCAGCTACTTTATTAGTTATTTTGAGCGATCTAGGGGCTATAAATTTTATGATCCCATAATAAGGAATATTTTTGAGATGGGAACTACAACATTTTTTGAAGATGTTGAGTTTGAGGGGATAAATAAGGTTAGAGACATTGCTTTTGAGGAGGAATTGGATTCTAACTCAATTCCTACTATCACTTTTGACGATGTTCAGGTTCTTATACCCATCAGTGATCAAGAAGTGAATCCAGAACCTCTACAAGACAATGTTGAACAACTCCTCATTCAAAATAAGGTAATTGTTCCAGAAGAACAAACTCAACAACCTCAAGAACAAGTGTCATTAAGGAGGTTCACAAGAGAAATGAGAAATGCTTTTCCAGATGATTATATTGTATTTCTCCAAGAACATGAGGATGATAATGGAATGATGGAAGATAATCCAATCAACTTTCATTAAGCCATGAAAAGTTCTAATTCTAAAAAATGGATTGATGCCATAAAAGATGAGTATAAATCTATGCAAGACAATAAAGTTTGGGAACTTGTCCCATTACCTGAAGGTGTAAAATCAAATGGTTGTAAATGGATATTTAAAACCAAGAGGGATGCAAATGGTAATGTGGAGAGGTATAAGGCGCGTCTTGTAGCTAAAGGATATACTCAGAAAGAAGGTATTGATTTTACAGAGACTTTCTCTCCAGTTTCATCGAAAGACTCCTTCAGGATAATCATGGCACTTGTTGCTCATTTTGATCTTGAGTTACATTAGATGGATGTTAAGACTGTGTTTCTTAATGGCGACATTGAAGAAACAATTTATATGGTGCAACTAGAAAATTTTGAGTCGAAAGACTCAAAGAATATGGTTTGCAAATTGACAAAATCCATCAATGGACTCAAACAAACTTCCCGACAATGGTACCACAAGTTTCATCAAATAATTGTTTCGTTTGGTTTTGAGATGAATATTGTTGATGATTATGTGTATCACAAATTCAATGGGAGTAAGTACATATTTCTGGTTCTATATGTTGATGACATTTTGCTTGCCACTAATGATATAGGTTTATTGAACGAAACCAAGAGGTTTTTATCCAAGCATTTTGAAATGAAAGATCTTGAGGATGCCTTTTTTGTTTTAGGAATTCAGATACATCGAGATCGATCTCGAGGTATTCTTGTATTATCACAAAAGAGCTATATATAAAGTACTCAAAAGGTTTGGCATGCAGAGTTGTAGACCAGGTGACACCCCTGTTGCTAAATAAGACAAATTTAGCCTTACTCAATTCCCTAAAAGTAGCCTTGAAATTCAAGAAATACAAAAGATTCCCTATGCATCAGCTGTTGGGAGTTTATTGTATGTTCAAGTATGTACGCGTCCGGACATTGTGTACATTGTTAAGATGTTAGGCAGATATTTAAGAAACCTTAGTATAGACCATTGGATAGCAGCCAAAAGGGTTATGAGATATCTTCAGAGAACAAAAAATTACATGCTTACTTATAAGAGATCAGATCTTTTGGAGGTCATAGGGTATTCTGATTCTGATTTAGCTGGATGCCAAGATAGTAGGAAATACATCAGGCTATATTTACCTATTAGTCAGAGGAGTTATATCTTGGAAAAGTGTCAAACAGACACTTGTAGCTTCGTCCACTATGGCAGCAAAGTTTGTAGCATGCTATGAGGCATCAAACCATGGAATATGGTTGCAGAACTTTTGTCACAAGGCTTGGCATTTTGGAGAATGTAGAAAGACCACTCAAATTATTTTGTGACAATAAGTCAGCAGTGCTGTATTCCAATAACAATAGAAGTTCATCTAAGTCAAAGCATATTGACATAAAGTTCTTAGTTGTAAAAGAAAGAGTGCAAAATGGTCAAATATCCATAGAGCACATTGGGACAAACTCCATGATAGCGGATCCACTCACAAAAGGTTTACCACCCAAGGTTTTTCATGAACACACTGCTCACATGGATGTTACATTATTTGAGGATATCATGATTTAGTGGGAGTTTATATTTCAGACATTTATGTATTTAGTTATTTTCTGATCAGAAATAAAATATTCAGTTTATTCACTCTGTTTATTATTTTGAAATTGACCTCACTTCAGTTTAAAGAGGACCAGTTGGAAATAGACATGTTTAGATCATATTGCATGTAATTTCCATGCTACACATCCATACTTGATCTATGTCATTTGGTTGTGTTAATATACGTGATCATGAATGGATTTAGTTACGATATTTGTAACGAAAGTTGCCTTGGTTCTATATTAACATAATTAATGGACGAGATTGTTTGAAATACCTTTTAGATATGATAGTAAAATTTTGAGCTCATAAGGTTATATAATGACATGTAATTATAAAGTAATTAGTATATATATGTTGTCCAAGTGGGAGATTGCTGGAAAATTTGGACGTCACATATATAATAAGGATAATTACATGTTATTATTTACTATCATGATAGGTTAGCCCAAATTAAAAGTGATCTAATTTGGTTAGAATTTTATAGGGCTTTTAATTATTAAATAAAGTATGAGTCAAATATGTGTAGATACTCTTCTAATCAAATTCTAATTAATGATGGGCTAATTAGACTTTGATTAGAACTAATATACCAAGGTTATAAATATTAGGGTTATGGTCCAAATTACACACAAGATATCTTTTCTAATATCCCATCATTAGGAAAAAGAGAGAGCAGATATTCTCTGAACATATTGTGTGCTAATTTGGAAGATCAAATCCCCAATATCCAAAAAGTTTCAAGGAATCATGAATTCAGGTACGCTTTCGCATCTAGTTTTGCTCTTGATTTATTCTTGATGATTTGACATGACATATCTTAGTTTATTAAGTTATATTTTAGATTTATTTTATAAATCTAACATGGTTCACCACAAAATATTACACACACTGACGATTGTACCAACTCTTCCTATATATCCCCATAAACTTGGCCACAAACTCTGCAGAAAAAAAACATGACCATAAGCTGAGGGTTCATGTCAAAGATCAAGACAGATACAGAAACATCATAAGAAATGACAAAGTTTGAATCATAGTATGTATTTCCATCTTACCTTCTAATTTCAACAGAGCACTTGTTCCTGTTGGTAGCCTCTTGTCCTGTAACAATACACTCGAGTTATTTTTTTGTTTGTCTGCAATAACCATATAAAATAAGTTGAGGACAGCAACTTACATAGTAAGCGTGCCAATAATAGAGTTCCCTTTTTAAACCAGCTTCAACGTGATTAAGAAATTGTTCTACCAGCTTCTGCATGTTGGGAAATCAACTATATATATGAGAAGAGCAATGAGAGTCTGGGTAACCTTTTTATTGTATTATTTGAGGGTTTCAAATTCATCACCTGGAGGATCAGTTTAGGATGAACAAAATCCACAAGAAGCTTTTGAAGCTTTCCTCGCACAATGCATAATCTGATAGAACCATATATGCTGAATGTCATTTCTGTTTTAATGAGTATTAAAAACCGTCTCCTTTCCTTGTTGTGATACCCAAATTTCAAGTGTAAAATTATGAAAATACTCAAATTTATACCTGATGACTACTCAAAAGTTGATACTTCCGCATCAAAATCACATTTCCTCATAGGACTCCACAAGATAGAAGGAATAAAAAGAAGAAAAAGCTGAACAACTTACCTTCTATGTGCTGGATCAGCTAGGATTTCTGATGCGAGTTCTGTCAAAACCTCTTCCCATTCAAGTGGGATTGGTTGATCGTCAGTAAAAGGATAGCTGCTTAGGCATGTGCATCTCATCAACAACTATTGTTTGCAGTCTTTACATGGGGTGGGTGGGGGAAATGGCTTCTCATCAACAACTATTGTTTGCAGTCTTTACATGGGGTGGGTGGGGGAAATGGCTTACTTTCATAATTTTATTGGAAATTAATGTTGGGAGATTTGCTGCAAGTTCTTACTTGTGTGCTTTGCAGGCTTCAAGAGCCATGATTGCTTTCCTCAGGTTTTGCTTTGATTTGGCTGCAATCTTAGCAGCAAAATTCATGGATAGATCAAATTCCTCTTTCCTTGCTATCTGAATAAGTACCTCCATGATCTGCAAAGTTAACACTCAGCAGGCTAACGTTGAACAAATGAAAGCAACTGGCAAGACAAGTTATTTGATCAACCCTACACAATGTTTTATATGCCCTAATTTAACCAAAAGATTCATTATCACAAATGGTATTGGTCTCATCTTTTTCCATGAAAGGCAACGAAGGAAAGTTACTTCACATTTACCCTTGGCTGTCACGGATTGTAATAACGATCATACTGCAATAGTGCAAAACCCTCCCTTTCTTGAGGAGCTTGGAAAGGCTAACCATGGGCATGTCATTGAACAAAATGAAAGCAACCAACCAGGCATGTTGATATATGACGATTTCCATATACATTTAACTGTAAAAAGAATTAAGTTACACTGCCAAATTATAGGGATACTTACTTCATGTGTTACTGGCGTATCTACTTTTATAACTTTGCAGCGATTCGTTACTGAGTCTAGGATATCTATGTCATCTTCACAGCAGAGTATGAACTTACAGGAATCCGAATGATAGTCCATTATCCATTTTACCAAGTGGTGAATATTATCTGGTGCCTTGTCAACATCATGAAGAACTATAACTGAAATAAACACAAACAAAACTTTATTACTAAGTTGATTGCTTTAAACTGTTTAAGAGGAAGTTTGCTTATACTGCATATGGAAGAAAAAAATAAAAAAACCAAACCTTTGTGGTTTGTCTTAAAACTAGCAGTGCTGGTTTCAGGGGTAATTGCATAATAGGAGCTTATTTCTTTGACCAATCCCATTAATGCATATTTAGCATTTCCCAAGTTGACATTAAGCTCCACATGATGAGCACTCGAAACAAGTGGAACAATAACTTGCATTGGCCTTTTCTCCTGTCCAGATTCAGATCACAAACATTTCAAAACTCTAAATACGTAAAATGTGAGATTACCTAAAATGTTGCTTATATAGTACCTGAACTTGGAATTTTCTTAGTTCATGAGATACCTTAAGAAAAAGGGAAAAGCAAAGACTAGAGTCAGCCTGAACAAGTTTTAAAATGTCAAACACGATCTGGTAATCTATTTAGAAATTGCTAGACATACATTCCAACTAGGGTCGCCATATATTTCTCGCAGGAAAGCCATTGTTAGTGCCCTTTTCCCAGAACCAGATGGCCCTTTGAACAATATATGAAGACAACTTTCATAGGATACCTAACAGATGCAAGAAACCATAAGGGAAGAACTTTACAATTGACATAACACATCATTTCTTTTTCTGTCATGGAATAGAATTGCAGCATGCTGAGTGGATGAGAAATCAGATGAGGAATAAAAGGCTTTTTGGCAAAGCACTTACAAGTTGCTTCAGAAGCTGAGCTTCTTGCTTGTGACAGGTGAATCCATCCAAAGAAGCTGGTTGATATTTATCAGCCCAAAACTGCCTTAGTTTTTCAACTACAATTGCCTTCCCAATGAAAGAGGCCTCGTCGAAATCTTGCTTTTCTGATGATTTCTTTGAGGTCCTGCAGGGTCCTCTCCTCATCACGCAAGCAAACCATGTCTCACTTTGTCCCTTTAGTCTATTTGCTGTGAACTTCCCAGAGTTTACACTACTCCTCCTCCCACTACTATCACTTATCTTACTGTTTTGAGTGCTAAGCTTTAAGCCTGCACTCGATGAGAACCCTCGAGCTTTTGGATCAACATTTCCATTAGCTCTCATTCGTTGATGGGAAGAAAAATCATTTTGTTCGAACATTGGTGGCTTTGGGAGAACATGGTTCCCAAAGCTTCCGTTATTTGTCAACACATTGTTTTGCATTGGCGAGGCCCCAGCATCACGAGAAAAGAAGATATCACCAGGTGAAATGGACTCCGTGCTTTCGAACATACAAGCATTATACATAGGACTTCTAGAAATCATTTCATTGGCCACCATTTCATTGATTTCACCTACTGTTCTTTGCTTGTGTACCATGCTCCTTGAGATTGGTGACGGTGTCCTCCGATCCCCTCTCTGTCGTGGTGCAGTCACTGATCGACGGCTATAGTCACTCCCTTTACCAGCCTCAAGAAACTGTCCTATTGTTGCTCTTCCCTCTCTTTTTGGAATTCTACGACTTTGCTTCCTAAATAAGCCAGAAGTGTTACCATTTCCCATTTCAGTAATCAAATTATGGTCCTCTCTTCCAGGTTTATAAGGAGAAACATGCCTCCGATTCTCACGTTTTGACTTCGACAAGGGGCTAACATTTCGACCATCATCTCTCCTTGTCTTGTAAGGAGACCTGCTGTTGTGTCTCCTTGGAAGGGGACTTGTTCCAGGTGGAGAACCGTTTTCGTATTCAACCTTTCGGTTGAGTCTCAAAGGACTAATGTTTCTAGGCAAATTGAACACCATGTTATCTGCTTCAACAAGCATGGATGTTCTGTTCTTTCGGTTATGATGATCTTGCCATTCAGTCTCTGTATCTGATGGCTCATAACCACTTCGCCTTTGCTTCATTGGAGTATAGGAATGACGCTTAGAAGCTTTGCTGCTTTGCGACAAGTTATCCATTTTTTTTCTTCTGAAACTGGACCAAAACTCTCGGCCAACTTGTTTTGTCTTAACAATGTTAAAACACGCTAGGATGGGGCAAGAATTCGGCGGTAGTGTACCCAAATAAGCGTGGATGAAGATGCTTATTGAATCTAAGGAATGTGATGGTTATAAAGCATACAGCGACAAAGACTATGTCCTTTGGGGTGAACAGTTTAAGGTTTTATTCCAGCAATTTCACAACTTCCATACATTTTGTTTCTTGTGATCTCTAAGCTTCCTTCGAGGATGCTTTTGTCTCATCCTTTTATGTCTCTTTGTAGTATTAGTTGCTTGGCTGGTACCAGACGAACAAGTTCCACTATTGAACTTTTCATTTTCACTTAACACCGTGTTTAAGTAATCCAACTCTTAAAAAGTTCAATATTGTTCCAGTCGGAATTTTGTGTCTGACTATATGGGGAACTCTATTGGATTCACGAAGTGAGAGTAAGGTTAGACAAGGCATTCTCACTTTGTGAACACATAAAACTCTTGACAGAATCGAGAGACAAAACTCTAACCGAGAATAATGCATGACTTGTTGAGGGTCCAACCCTCAACATACCATGTCGGATACTTGTATATAATCTGGATCGCGTCAACACATGTGTTTGACATTTATCTCCATTCGGGTAACATTGTTTATAAGTCCTCGTCATTTACAGCATGTCCAATCTCTCCCAGGAAGCTACAGCTGCTTAATTGCCCCTTTTTTTTCCATTTAAATTTGATTAATTTATTGTAAAGGTGACTCTAGATACTCAAAACCTGTTGGCTTTCATAAACATTAAACATGGACAACTTTTTTTATTAAGTTATTTTAGTATCTGGCGATGGTAATTTGGACCTTTTGAACTTAGAAAACAAGGCCAGCTACATTTGGCAGCCTTATCCGTTGTCTTTTTTGTTGCATAAAAGGTTCTGCAAAAACATCAAAAGGAAAAAATTTCTTGAAATGTTGTCATTTGGATTGCAAACAAGGGCATAACTGCAACAGAAGTTGTTTCAACACTGCATGGTTTCTTTGTTAGGCATACAAAGTTGGCGTATTTTACACAAACTGATGCAGGTACTCATCAACACTAGTATATTTCAGTTCAGGATAAAGCTCAGATGCCTCCACACCGAACCAAGCTTCTATACTGAAATTCGGAGCCTCTCCCTTCACAAACATAGGATGGGCGAACGACAAAAAGAAATTCCAGGGAACAGGTGACTCTGTAGAAAACCAAGCGCAACCACTGCTATCATCCTTCATATTTATTGAAGTCCTTCAAGTATAAAAGAATCAGTCAACTCTCAACAAACTTTAACACTTGAGCCTATTTGATTGAGACTAATCACTTTCAATTAGTATAATATGAGCACCCAAAGTTCAAACTCTGGATCATCAAGCTAAAGAAGCATTGATAAATGATAATATAGTCAAATATTTCTGTCTTGTACAGTATGAAACTGCCTATCGTTTCGGCTTCAGATGCAAGCAATAGTTATTGGATACAACAGCTTGTCATCCATTATTAAAAGAAACCAAGAACCTAAGCTGTCAAAAGACAACTGGTAGGTTGGAGGTTTGTATATTTTCCTCTCGGCCATTGGCTTTGACTTAGCTTTCAATTTTAAACTTACTTTGCCAACTGCGACCAACTCCATTTTTTATTTTTTCCCCCTAAACTATTGAAACCAGTTGTTTGAATTTTATAATCTGATAAGCAGAAATGAAGTAAAAGGTACAAAGTAACTGGTATGAGTTTTTACCTTGAATGATGTTAAGAAGTTGTTCCTCAGGAACATAGCTCTTTTCAAGGGTCTTGCCAATTTTCCTCTCCCATAGGGAGACTACTTCATTGGAAGACAAAACATTGGAAGGGGGTCTTATATAAAGAATCTTGTTCAAGGTTCTTGGATCTTCAGCTGCTTTAATGGTGTAAGTTGCTATGTCATCTTCCTGGACAAAAATACCTGAAACATCAAAAACACCATTCCTCTATCAGCTGCAATCCTGTAATTGATCTAATACAAGTTGCATTGAAATGTTATAGACATTCTCTCATAATCAAAGTATAATTTAGGGCACAAGGAAACCAGATCAAAGCTTGTACACATATTTACCTTTTGGATTTCCATCTCCAAGTATGACTACCTTATCCCTAGGAGGAACAGTGGCATTTTCCTGCATTAAATTTGGCAAGAAATGCCCTGCAAAGGCATTGGATGAGATATACGTATAAGGTATCCCTTCAGCCTCAATTTCTCTTCGAATTTTAGCCTTGATCCTGAATATGCTCGCAGCTGGCTCCACTGCGTGGATACGGTCTGCATCCATGCCAAACTCTGATGGAAGAAATCTCTGAAACTCACCATTTCATGAAAACCTTTGCTTCTGATAAACAAAAGAAGAACAAAAAATGCAGGTAAAATGATGAAACAACTAGCCTTGACATTTCCAGCTTCTTTGATGGCTTCAGTTATCCTTACTTGATCCGCTAGCTGTTGTGTGCCTAATGTGGAGATCACAATGTCAACTTGCTTGATTGCCCTTAACAAGCTCTCATGATCATAGATATCACCCTGTGGTAATCCTTAAACCACCAAATTAAGTAGGAAAGAAGATAATTTTAAATAAACAAATCTGCCAAAGTTGAGCTCCATTAAACCAGTGAAATCATTCAAAGTATAAGACACATACATAAAGAATGGTTACTCCAGAGCCCTTGAAACTCTCAATCAGCTTTGATTTTTCAGGATCAGAAATCTTCCTCTCTCTGACCAATACAAAAGTGGGGTGCCCCAGGTTGGTGCTTGCCTCCACCATGAATTTCCCAATATAGCCAGTGCCTCCGATTATCAAAATTTTGCTTTTCTCAGCCATGCCAAACTCTCAATAGAAGAGGAAATCTGGATATATTAGTTTGAACAGAGGAGGCTAGTGAGTCCCCCCAGTTCGTATTTTCTGATGTTCCAAACAGAAGAATTTGATTCCTTTCAAGTACAAAGGTTCAAAATGGAAGCATCGTTAGTTCATCCATCCTTTTCAATCCTGGCCAGCTCCCACTCCTTTGATATATCACTTTACTCACTATTGGTATTTAAATTATAGATTTTTCTCATCTTGTTACTCTTTTTTTCCACAAATGGTATTTAAACATTTTTTCACCTTTATTAGTCCAATTTAGTCGATTAGTTAAATCTATTTAAAAAATGTTTAATTTACAAATTATGTTATTTTCTCATTTTAATATCTAAATATATTTTTCATAAATGATACATTAACTAACTTCTTTTTCCAAGTTGATATATCCGTTACTTCAATCATTAAGTCTATCTAAAAAAAAAACTTAATTGAATAGGAGGCCCTTAAACTATGTCTTTTATTTGAATTAGCTACCTAATTTTTTTTTATCGAACCAAGTATGTAAACTTTATCCCATAATCAAAATTGACCCATTACATTTTGTTTAAAAAAAGAAAAAGAAAACAGAACCAATATAAAAGAACCACCTCACCAACTGAGTAAAATCTAATTAAATAAAAATATATATTAATATTAAAAAAATATTTCCTCCCCGTCGTCCCTCTCCCTCTCCCCCTCGCCCATTGCCCCTTTTCAAATACAAAGGCGCAACTTTTCGTTGTTGAAAACAGAGGATTTAGCGACACTTAACATCGAGCTCTCCAGTGGTGGAAGTGTTACTTATTTATAATGTTGGTAAGTAACAATATTTTATTATCTACAAAAGTTTAAATTATAATTATTGACAAATAAATATGTTGTAAAGACGTATTTTTTGTACATAAAATTATTATATAAAGACATAATTTTATATAAAGTTACTTATAAAACAACACAATCCTATAAAGGGTGTAACAACTCGATTTTTAGTGGTACCAGAAAAATGCAGTTTCGAAATCTCATTTTCCTAAACTAGATCAATAAATATTAAATTAAGATATTTACAAAGTTGGTATAATAGTTTATTAAACTTTTGCCCTTTAATTTTGCCTACTAATTGCTGAATTGAGATATAGAGACTAAATTATAAAAAGTCTTATCGCTATAGATTTTAAATATTTAAAGGATCAAAATGATAAATATACCATTTTAATTCTTCAAAGGGTGGTGGATGGGATTAAAATACACTAAATTAGATTAATTATAATTAACTTTTAATTAATTAAGATTTAATTAAATAAAGTATGATTAATTAAATTTAATTAAACTATATAAGTTAAAATTAAAAGAGACCGAAAAACAAAAAGAAAGAAAGGGTTTCAAAGCTTCAAACATTTTGCTAAGATTTGGTCAGCATGTAATTTTTATGTTTTTAAGGTCATGGGAGTTTGATTTAACTAATCTGTGTACTAATTTGTAAAACTATTAAAGTTTTTGAAAGTTTCCATTATTGATTTCTTGAAGAAATTGGTGTTAAATTGATAGATTTTAAGCTTAGATGTGAAAAAAAAAAAGAGACTAGATTGTAAAGTTTAATTGTTATTTTTGTACAAAAGGACTAAAGTGTAAAAATTGTAAAATTTATATGAAATTTCTATAATAATAGATAGAAGAGGGTCCTAAAAGATGTGATTAAGATCAATTTTAAAACTAAACCTCAAAATTGAAAGATATTGTTATTTTAATTTTAATGACTAAATTGAATAAAATGTAAAACTTTAGAGACATTAAAATAAAAATTCATAAGTTCATTCATGTCATAGTATTGATGAATTGAATGCAATAATTGTTTAGATCAAGAATTGAATCAAACCGGGGATAATCGAGGAAAAGCTAAAATTGTCGAATAATCTTTGGAGGTTCAACTTGTTTGTTGTTTTGATCAGGTAAATTCATATGGTATAAATGTGTTTAAATTGTTATTTATTTAATTTGTGTATATATGTTTGATTGGAGTTGATTGTGATAAATTGGTAGAAATGTGAGAAATGGACTAATTTGTAAAGAAATATATATGTATATGTGTAAAATATGCTCAGGTGAACTTGATAAAGGTTTCGATGTGATTGACATGTCAATAAGGTCTTTGCTCACTTGTATGGACTGATTACAAATGATTACCGAGATCTAGCATTTGTTGCGTGCTTGAAAATACATGTGACACAAGTTTAGTCTAGACTGGTAACCTGATGTCGTTTTAATAGTTTAGTTTGAACTAGTAACCTGACACGAATATATGATTGTGTATATTAAAGATACACGTGACACAGGTTTAGCCTAGACTAGTAACCTGGTGCCTATTTTTAAAGGTTTAGCCCGGACAGATAACCTGATATGTATATTTTAACTCGGACGAGCAACTGGTGAAATGGAAATATTTGTGTATTTGAGGTTGTCGCTATAATTCATCGGATGATACATGTAAGTTTTTTTTCAATGTTCAAATGAACATTTAATATCAACGGAAACCAATTAATCAACCATCTTTCACCTTTTAACTTGTCAAGGGACAAATACCTTGCCTACAATTCAACTAGATTTGAAACTTAGGAGATAAGCAAGGAGACTTCTTGAGAAGTGACATGTTGGCGAGTTGGCTCAGGAAGACAAATCCCTATCTGGAATGAGGCTTGGATTCCAAGTGCGAAAACGATAAGATTCAAACATCAACAGCAAATCAAGATATAGAATATGTGTCTAATTTAATTGAACAACATTCCAACTGTTTGAAAAAAGACCTAATTAAGCATACCTTTAATCAAGTTAATGCTGAAAGAATTTTGTGCATTCCTCTCCCAATTGATCAACAAGCAAATAGACTGGTATGGCTAGGTGAAGCTTTAGGTGATTACACAGTGCGTAGTGGTTACAAGATTTTATTTTAGGATGACTATATTACAAATTTACAAACTGAACACAACCTCTATAGATCAATGTACAAGAAACTTTGGTTCCTGGAATTACTATAAAAAAATAAGAATAATAGTATGGAAATCTCTTAATAATTTTCTGCCAACTCAATCTAATTTATATCAACAAAGGTTGGTAAGCTCAACAAATTGTCCTAGGTGCCTACACAGTACAGAGAGTATGGAACACGTTTTTAGAGATTGCCCATTTGCAATTGAAATCTGGAAAAGTTTAGGAATCAAGTGGACATAGGAGCAAAATCAGTTACAGTACGAGGAATGGATGCAGCTCTTATTTAAGAAAGAATCTAACCAAAGGTGCAGATTGATAGCATGTATAATTTGGGTTTTATGGACAGGTAAGAATAAACTTGTTCATGAAAGAAATCAGCAAACAAGTGAAGCTACGATTCAATTTATCTTCAATTATTTGAGAGAATTGGAAGGGGTAAATAAAAAGTTACTTGTCAATTATTCGGTGAATGAATACTGACAATCACTGGAGGGCATGAATGTCAAAATAAATTTTAACGCTACATTCAATAAACAAAGCAGAAGGTCCTGTTCAGGAATTGTAATCAGAAACTCAGATGGTCAAATTATAAAAAGAAAATCTGTATAAATAAGCACATACCAATTGATTATGCAACATAGGCACTTGCTTGCATCCAGACAATTCAGTTTGGTGCGAAGTCGGGTTTTTTAAAGATCGAAGTTGAGGGCGATGCTTTAACAGTGATTAAGAAATTGCAAAATGATGAAAAAGACAAATATAAAATAAGTGTTTATATTGTCAACACTAGACAGTTAAAAAGCAACTTTGTAATTTACAGATTCAAGCATGCACCGAGACAAACAAATAGAGTTGCACATAATCTTGCAGAAGGAGGGCTAAATGAAGAAGCGAATACTTATCTTAGTGATGGACTTTCCAGATCTGTAGCTATGGCAATGGAGGAGGGTCGTCAACGAAGAATAGTGGACGAGTAGTGGATGTGTTAACAAGAGAATGGGGGAGTATCAAAGATCCTTAAAATATAAGGAAACATGGGAAATAACCAAACTGTGATAAAGGGGGAAGAACCCAAAATAATGTTTTTTGGTTGAAAGAAAGAAGATAGGAAGATTTGTGTGAGGGTATCTCAGATTTTGGTTGTCCAGAGTAAGAATAATTAAATGGCGAAGAGATTTGCCCATGGAAGAGATACCTTAGAATTGAATTAGGTGAGCATCCTATCCAATCAAATTGAATTAAAAATTTTTTGAGTTAATCAATTTTTTGAATCTTATTTTATCATTCTAATTTAATTTCAAATTTTTTTAAATTGTTAAGTCGAGTGAGATGAAATTCAAATAAAATCGAATCGAATATATTTGTTCAATTAAATTTTAAAAATAACTCTAGTACCATTTATTTTTATGTAATTTTAAAAAATAATTTTCCTTATTAAAATAAATAAGTAAATAAATAAAAGCAACACAACATTAACCCTGAGTCCAAATAAACAACAAAAACAATAC
Source organism: Gossypium arboreum (assembly GCF_025698485.1). Classification (NCBI taxonomy): domain Eukaryota; kingdom Viridiplantae; phylum Streptophyta; class Magnoliopsida; order Malvales; family Malvaceae; genus Gossypium; species Gossypium arboreum. Next base: position 15,477,916 of record NC_069081.1, read on the forward strand.
AACAAGATTATAATAAAAAAACATAAAATAAACAAAAAAACAATACAACAAGATTATAATAAAAAATATAAGCAAAAATCCAAATAAACAACATGAGTAGAAGTAAACAACAATAACAAGATTATAATAAAAAAACATAAGCAAAAGTCTAAAATACAGCAGAAACCTACCCCAGTCCAAAAAAAAAAACACAACAAAAGTGCAATAAATTAGCAACAATAACACACTAAACTAATAATAATAGCATATCAGTTCAAAAATCATTATAGAATAGTTTAAGTTTCTTATTCGCTTTAAACACCTTTGATAATCTTGAAACATCTAATAAAATTATTGGATGAGTTAGTTAAATGATAAAAAATGTTTGTAAAAATAAATTAAATAAACATTTAACTTTATAAACTAACGCTAAGTATATTACCTTCTTGATCTTGGTATTTTGGATAAGTTTAGCAAATTTAAAAACAAAAATTAGTTAAATTATGGGAATGATTACTAATATAAATAACACAAAAGCTTATTTTATAAATTAAAATTTATATATTACCATCTTCCATGGTTTGAAGTTCACCAACATAATCTTCAAGATTGAAGACATCATTAGATTTCCGAAGCCAATCTTGTGTGCAAACCAAAGCCCTAACCATAAGAGGAGTTAGAGAACTTCTAAAACTATTGAGAACACATCCACTCGTGCTAAATACACTTTCTGATGCAACTATTGAGATAGGAATAGCAAGAATATCTCGAGCCATTTGTGCAAGAATAGGGAATCTAGGACTGTTCATTTTCTACCACAATAATAAATCAAATGAACTTGAATTGTTTACTTCTTCATCCTCACCCAAATATCTATCCAATTTAGATTTGCTATCTAATCCAACTTGTTTCTTCTTCTTAAGGTTTTTTTGCTTGGCCAAGCCCGTTTTCATTTCTAACTAATCTATTTCCATTGAATTGCAAAAATTTGTCAAAAAACTATGTACACCCCTAATCCGAGTCCGTAGCTAGAACAAGATTACGGAGCATTACTGGAGTTTACAGAATAAAGTAGATCAAAAATTTCAAATATTTCACGTCACATAATATACATGTCAGAAACCAATCAGAATTAATTATATTGTTCCTTATACTAGCCTTCAAGGCCCAAAATACACATTAGAAACAAATCGGGACTATATCGGAAACTCAAAGAATTTTTTAGAAAATATCAAAAATTTTCAAAGATGCAGGGGACACAAGCCCGTGTGGCTAGGCTATGTATATACACGGTCAAGAGACACACCTGTGTCTCAGGCCGTGTGGGCATTTGAAATAGGGACACATGACTGTATCCTATCCCGTGTCCAAAATTATGAGCTCTCTAACTTGGGTTACACGGCCAAACCGCACGCCGGTGTGCCAAGCTGTTTGAATATACTGACTTGTATTCTTTAAAAGATACAGGGGACACATGGCCGTGTCACCTTGTCGTGTGTCACAACCGTGTCTCTGCCCGTGTGGACGGAAATATGCTATTTTATAAGCCATTTTTCTCACCCAATAAGGCATATACTGTAACACCCCATACCTGTACACGAGATTGGGATAGGATACGAGGCATTACCGAAATTTTCAAAAGAGTTTCAATTAATTTATATCATTTAGTACTCATTTTCATGTTTCATGTAACATCCTTTTCATATTACACTCAAAGCGTACATTTCCATATTCCATCAATTCATATTTAGAAATAACCCTTAGGACATTTAATCATCAAGCACTCTCTCGAGTCACATCTCATGTAACTGTAATGAATCAGGATTACCTTTTCAGGTCAAATCCTACCCACCTTAAGTTATCATAAGGAATCATGTATTGTGTAACTGTAGCGAATCAGGATTACCCTTTTCAGGTCAAATCCATCCACCTTAGGTTAACATAATGAATCATATATCACGTAACCGTAGCGAATCAGGATTACCCTTTTCAGGTCAAATCCTATCCGCCTTAAGTTACCGTAGTGAATTAGGAATAAATCCTATTCACTTTAAATTACCATAGTGAATCAGGAACAAATCCTATCTATACACACCAATTTTGGCCCGGGCCCAATAAAATAAAATAAACCCAACTACCTACCCAAAACCAAAACCCATTACAATCCTAACCCAAACAAATCAAACCCAAACCCAACTAAAACCTAACAGCCTAAAAGCCCACTACCTAAACCTATTTTCAGAAAAGGACAAAACCCTAACCCCCTAACAACAAGTGGCGCCGCAACCTACCACTATTAGAGCCTGAAGCCACCATCGGCCACCATCACTCTGCCACCATCGCCTCCTGCAAGGAAAAGAAAGAAAAGACAGGAGCAATTGAAATAGTAAAAATAAGATTTGTAAATCGGCTTTAAAAAGCCCGAATCATGAATGTAAAAGGGGATTTTTTGGTTTTCTTTTGAAAAAGAAAAAAAAGAGAGAAAAAGATTGTTAGACACGAATATTGAAAATCAAAAAGCAAAACAACAGAAGGAAAAAGGTTGATTTTAATCTTCGTTTCTCTTATTCATTTAGTTTATTTTTTTTTGTGATTTATCTCTTTATTTTCATTATAAATCAATTTTAAATAAAAAATAGAAAGGAAAAACTCACCTGGATCTTCGTGGCCTCGACCACAGTCGACGGTGGAGGCCTTGGGGGCTTCAAAGAGCCACGATGAACGGTGGCAAGGATGGGTTTTGAAACCCTAGCCGAAAGGAGAAAGGGGGGGTGGGGTGTGTTCTCTGATTTTTTTAAACAAGAATAAAGCAAAAATGAAAAAAAAAAATGACTTAAATACTAGGGGACAAACGGTGCCGTTTTGCACCTGGGCATCTAACGCCGAAACGGCGTCATTTGGATTGAGCCCGTGTGCGACCTGACTCGGCTTAAAGGGATCCGCGTGTTTTGCATCTGATGGGATATTTACGACCGCGATCCTTCCGTATTTTTTACTCTTTTAATTTAATCCTTTTTATTTTCCTTTCATTTTAATTTGACCGCGTAATTTTACCTCCGTTGCAATTTGGTCCTCGGACCATTTGAAGAGGCAGACAGATGAAACACAGCGTATAAGGGCTAGGAATATTTTCCCAACCGGTCCCTCAGTTTTCAAGCATTTTCCAAATCCGTCCTCTGCCCCCTTGTTTATCCGAATTCCCCCTTTTAAATTTTATTTAGATTTTGATTAGTCCTTTTTTGCTACTTTTGCTATTTTAATTTTAAATTAGTTAATTATATATATTCTATTTTAGTTTGAAGTTAGTTAATTTAATATATTATTAGCATTGTTGTTATATTTGCATTTATCTTCATCTTATTTTTCTAATACTATTATCATTATATTATTACTATTATTATTATCTTAGTATTAAACTAATTAATTTCATATTGTTATTATATTATATACTTTCCTTTTTATGTTTATTTATTTATTACATTATTATTATTATTATTATTATTATTATTATTATTATTATTATTATTATTATTATTATTATTATCACTTCTTCTTTTGTTTCATTTAATACATTTTTTCTTTATTGTTTTTGCCTATTTCATTTCTTATTTTTATTTTATTTTTTATTTTTTAAACTTTTTAATAGTTTTACTTATTTATTTACTTATGTTTTTTAGTTAGCCTTTTATTTATTTATGTATCTTATTTTTTATTCTTGCCCATATTATTGTTATGTACTATCGCATCTGTTATTTTTACATGTATTAGCACCATAATTTGCTTCACTATAAATCACATCATTTTTTGCTCGACACATTAAAATAATTCTTTCATAAAAGCAATATTTCATATTTAGAAATTCGAGAAAACCGTGCCCTAACTTACTGGGTTTCAATTTTTCTCGTTTAATCTAAATAATGGAATATTCTTTTAAAATTGTAATACGAATTTTAAATAAAATGCTTACTCTCGGAAATACGAGGTGTTGTGTCCTAACTTATTGGATATGACATCTTGTTACCTCGAGATAAGAATTTTTGCAAATAAAGGCAATATTCGATATTTGAAAATTCGAGAAAACATGCCCTAACTTACTGGGTTTCGATTTTTCTCGTTTACTCTAAATAATCGATTCCCCTTTTAATAGGTTAAAATACACAAATTTTAAATAAAAGGCAAGCCTGTTCTCGAAAATTCAAGATGTTGTGTCCTAACTTACTGGATGTGACATTTTATTATTTCGAGACGAGAAGGTCTTTAACATTCAAGTGTTTCTACAAAAAGATGGATCGTATTTTAAAGTCTTTCAAGTTTTCAAAGTTTCAACACTAAGACACTAATTAATCAACTAGGTACCAATTTTTGGGCGTCACGAGGGTGCTAATCTTTCCTCGTACATAACTGACTCCCGAACTCATTTTCTGATTCTCGTAGACCCAAAATTATCGTTTTAGTAAATCTTAACTTTTATTAAAATGATTAATTTAAGGTGATTCGATCACACCTCATTAAAAAGGATTGGTGGCGACTCCCGTTTTTTCGTCTTCATTTCTAAAATCTAAAGTCGATTCCCGTTTTTCAAAAAAGATGTTTTCGACAGCTTGGCGACTCTATTGGGGAAGTTGAGAGTCGAGCCATAAGTTGATTAATTTTTGTCCTTTGTCGAAAATTGAAAATTTGTTTTAAACTTACGATCCTTTCATTGCATTTCATCCGTTTTCCTTACAGTTTTCATCGTTTTATTTATGTTTTCTTTATTTCTTCAAGTTTTTTATGCATATACCTTCGCACATTGCATTGCATGACCGTTGTGGTCACACCCTTTAAGTGGAAGCGAGAAACTATTCCTTCGTGAGGTTTTCACCTCCGTGCAGGATAGTGGATCACTTTCGGGATACATCCGTACCTATGTCTTCGTGAGATTTTCATCTCCGTGCAGCCATAAGGAAATGTATTCCTCTGAACTGAACTCGGTCTGTATAAGCCTACAATAGGTGAAGATCGAGGAATCTGCTGGTTCGGGTACCTTTACTTTAGAACCGAGCCGCATATAGCGAGCTGTAGGAACCCACCTTAGGTAGAGTTACACCAAACCCTAGTGGTTACCTGAGCAAGTGCTATGTTTGTTATTCCTTGTTTGCTTTAAACTGCGTATGAAATACTGACTTGCTTTGTTTTACTTTGATTGTATTTGCATGGCATTTTCATCACAAAAGGTGTTGATTCACATTCGGTTGCTAAGTAGATAACTTATCATGGAAAAATGGGTTTTTTGATAAAGTAGAGGACAATGCAGCTGTTCGGATATGGGCTGAGACAACACAGCAAAAGAAAGGTGATAGTCTTACCGAAGGGTATGTGTCAGAGTTGTGGGATTTTACTCGGATCAGCGTAACTCAGAATAATCTCAAGAGATGAAAGAAATTTAGGGTTAGTGGGATGACAAGATCAAACAGCTATTCTATTGTCATTATGGGGATTTACCTTATCTGCTCTATGTCAAGGTAGACGAACACCTGTTTCGAGCCCTCGCCCAATATTGGAATTCTGCTTACAGTTGCTTCACTTTAGGAAAGGTAGATTTGGTACCTACTATAGAAGAGTACACGGCCTTGCTCCATTGCCCAAAGATTCAGGTTGAAAAAATTTATTCCAAAGCTACCAATGTCCCAGCATTCTCAAAAAGGCTGATGAACATTACAGGGATGAACGAACAGTGGGTTACAACCCGGATTAAACAAAAATGAGATTGTAAATGCATTCCTTGGAGGAACTTGAGGGATCTAATCTTAGCCATCCCGATGTGAAAAGGAGGTTAGATGTGTTCGCTTTGAGCATTTATGGACTATTTATCTTCCCCAAAGCTTTGGGGCATATAAACGAGGTGGTTTCCGATCTTTTTGACAGGCTTAGTAAAGGGGCCACACCTGTACCCACGATCTTGGCTGAAACTTTCAGATCATTGAATGCTTGTCGAAGAGCGGGTGAAGGGAGATTTATTAGGTGTGCACAGCTCTTGCTATCTTAGTTCCACAGCTATTTTTGGAAAGTGGAAAAGGTCTCATATCATATTTTCTCTGAAAACTACTCTTCACTGAAAGAGTTAGTGGCTACACCTAGACGAGATGATATTACAGAGGAAAATTGGATGACTGTTCTTCAGAATTTGTAAGAGGAAGACGTTGAATGGAGAGCCCCATGGATGGTTCCTGACGAAATATTATATCTATGCGGAGATGTCGATTGGGTTCCCTTATTAGGAATATGGGGAGCTATCGGGTACGCTCCTCTGCTTGCATTAAGACAGTACAGATCCAGATAGTTTACGCCACCAACACATGGGTTAGCTTAGTGCGAGTTCGTATACATGGGGAATAACTACAAAAAGAAAGTTTGCGAGATATCAAATGCCTGGAACCAAACTCGTAGAATCAAAAGGTTTGCAGCCAATCCTATGACTACCCCTAAGTATGACCGATGGTGGGATCAAAGGACAACGACAACATTCCTATGTCGGATCAAGAAAACACTCGATCAATGGAAGAACATTTGACAGTGATCCCTTCTGAGCTAGAAATCATCAGACAAGATTTTGAGAGAAAGAGTCTGGAACTAGAAAAAAGGATAAAGCAATTGGAGGAAGAAAAAATGCACCTGAGGTTAGATGTCGATGTCCCGAAACTAGAAGCGGAAAGACTCAAAAAAGGAAAAAACAAGGCTGAAGAGGATTTAGGCAGTTTGAAAACAGACTACAAGAAGTTGCGAAGGTCAATGAGAACCGCTGGGTTAGGAAAAACATCTGAACAGTGGCGACAGGAAGTGGCTAATCACTTACAAACATTAGCAGTACAGGCCGATGTGCTGAGTTTAAAATATGAGTCAGAATCGGACCGAGGCTGAGAGCTAGCTTGACTTCTTAGGTAGGTTAAGGCTTTAAGTATCAAGGCCAAGCCTTATATGTAATCTGTTTTATGTAAAGAAACTTGTTTTCTAGAAAAGTTACTCTAATGAAATTGAATCAGAATCAACGTTTTTTTTTGCATTCATTACATTCATGCATCAGCATTGTATCATACCCACTAAAACTCATAAAAAACCCTAAAAATCATAGCAGTTACCCTGGAACATCGTTACGATACAAGAGGAAAAACAAAAGCAATAGACCAAAGGTTAGAGAGATTGGAACAAATACAAAAAGAGATGTAGGATCAACTACAAACACGTATGCAAGAACAGCTAGGCAAAATCCAACAAGATGTGAGAGACCAAATGCTGGAGTCCCAAAAAAGTATGATGGATCAATTAACGCGACTATTGGCTGACAGATTAGAAAAAAGGGAAAAGTCCCATGATCAATGCGGGAGATGATAATGAAGATCCTATCTACCCTCTAGGTTTTGCCCTAACGAACGTTCAGACACAACCTGATATGTACCCAAGAAGGCCATCGATCACAATTAGGCCTCAGCCATTTCATGTTGGTGTTTCAGTGCCGATGAACTATCAGGTTGGCTCGGGCTCCAATCCAGGAGATAACCCGACTAACCTTGTTGTCCTCGATCTCGATGAAGTGATAAAAACAGAAAAGACAAAGGTAGAGCTCCCGAAAGAACTTGAAGAACAGTGTAGATGGTTAGAAGAAAAATTTAAAGAAATGGAAAATGACGATTATCATGGTGGAAACGATGCTAAGGAATTAAGTTTAGTTCCAGACTTGGTGCTTCCCCCCAAGTTCAAAACTCTGAAATTTGAGAAGTACAATGGGACTAGCTGTCTCGAAGCTCACATCACTATATTCTACAGATGAATGGCAGGCCATGTCAATAATGACCAACTATTGATTCACTGCTTTCAAGAAAGCCTGGTTGGGGCAGCTTCTAAATGGTACAACCAACTGAGTCATACCTAGATCAATTCATGGAATGATCTAGCACAAGCTTTCATGAAGCAGTACGGTCATGTGGCGAACATAGCCCCTGATAGAATCACTTTACAGAACATGGAGAAAAAGCATAATGAAAGCTTTAGACAATATGCCCAACGATGGAGAGAGGTGGCCACACAAGTTCAACCACCTCTGCTAGAAAAAGAAACCACCATGCTCTTCATTAATACACTGAAAGCACCTTTCATTAATCACATACTGGGTAGCGCAACCAAGAGTTTTTTAGACATAGTGATGTCTGGAGAAATGATAGAAAATGCGATAAGGTACGGAAAAATAGAGGTTGGAGAAAATGCCAAAAGGTCAGCACTGTGAAAGAAAGAGCACGAGGTAAATAATGTGAGCACATATTTGAAATCAATCACCGTAAGCCAACCAAGGTCGACAACCACTGGTCAGCAGGGCTCACGCGGACAAGAGCCCAACACAAAACAAAATAGGGAGAAACTTCAATTTATGTCCATTCCCATGACGTATAAGGAGTCATACCAAAGTTTATTTGATGCACATGGCGTGTCCTCCTTCTATCTAAAACCAATGCAACCTCCATACCTCAAATGGTATTACGCAAACGCCCAATGCAAATACCATGCGGGAGCCACAGGACACTCGATAGAAAACTGCACCACTTTCAAGAAATTAGTCGAAAGACTCATCAACATAGGCATCATGAAATTTGATGATATACCTAGTGCGAAGAATCCGTTACCTAACCATAGGGATAAGGGGATAAATGCGATAATCGAGAATTCAGGAAAGGAAATCAAGATGAATATCGCAGAAGTAAATACCCCGCTAAAAGAAGTATAGAAGATAATCGTGGAAAGAGGGTTGATGACACAGAATTCAACGGACAGACCGCGAGAAGTAAAGAATTATTACAAATTCCATAATCGAGAGGATCATGAGATTCAGAAATGCAATGAATTTAGGGCTCTAGTACAAAGATTAATGGATTATAAGGAGCTAGAATTCTTCGAGTATGTCGGGAGCCCAGAATAAGCAGATGTGTGTGCCTCAGAAAAGGGGTCAACAAAGAATATTTACAAAGTCAACCACCCAGTGTTTATCATATCATGCCCAAAAATTAATGAAGCTGGGGCACAAGTTGCACCAAATGTCGTAATCCAGAAGCCCGTTGCTTTCCCTTATAAAGATAGCAAAAGGGTACCATGGAACTATAACTGCAATGTGATAATCCCAGGAGAGGAGATCTGGTTAATGCATCAGAGGAAGGTTAGGAAGAGGGTTTTTATATTCGCAGCGGAAGGCGTTACGATATCCAAAATACAATAGTCGAGCATGTTAAAGGAAAATCATTGGTGATTGAGCAAAAGAAGGAGAAGCCGGCGGGACTTAAACCAACTGTTAATGGATCAGTAACGGAAAAAGAAGCCAAGGAATTCTTGAAGTTTCTAAAACACAGTGAGTATAGCTTCGTGGAACAGTTGCATAAACTGCCAGCTCGTATATCAGTTCTGGCCTTACTCTTAAGCTCAGAAACCCATCGTAACGCATTGATGAAGGTGCTGAATGAAACTTATGTTGCTAACGATATTTCTGTAAACAAACTAGACCGCTTAGTCAACAACATAAGTGCCGACAACTTCATATTCTTCAATGATGATGAAGTATCGCCAGGAGGTAAGGGATCGACTAAGGTTTTGCACATCACGACCTGCTGTAAGGGGTATACATTGCCAGGGGTATTGATTGACAACGGATCAACCTTAAATGTTCTACCGTTATATACGCTGAACAGACTGCCTATAGATAGTTCTCACATGAAGGTCTACCAAAACATAGTGAGGGCATTCGATGGAACAGAAAGGAAGGTAATAGGCAGAATCGAAATACCCTTCTAATCGGGCCGAGCATGTACTAGGTAGATTTCTTAGTCATGGACATTAAGCCTTCGTATAATTGCCTATTGGGAGGCCATGGATACACTCGGCAAGGGCAGTCCCTTCATCGCTACACCAAAAGTTGAAATTGGTAAACGAAGGTCGGTTGGTAACAATAAATGCTGGAGAAGACATCATCGCAGCGGTGACCAGTAACGCACCCTATCTAGATGCAAATAATGAAGTAATCGAATGTTCCTTTCGGTCTTTAGAGTTTGTGAATGCGACATTCATCACCAAAGGCAATATGATTCTAACGCCTAGGTTATCTAAAACCACAAGAATGGGCCTACGGCTAATTGTTGGAAAAGGAGCCCTACCAGGAAGAGGACTCAGGAGATACCTCTAAGAAAGGATTAATGCACCAACAATAAAGGACAAATAAGACCATTTTAGGTTAGGATTTAAGCCAGACATGAAAAAAAGAAAGAAAGAACTGGAGAAGAAGCAAGAGAGAAGGAGAGCACGATTGAGCGGGGAAGAAATCGAATGGGAACCAATGATCTTTCTCCATATATCGAAGACTTTTGTGTCTGGAGGAGTCATTCACCCTGAGCGGGGGACATCGAGAAAGGAAATCGTGGAAGGAATGTTGGAAATTTTGGACATCAACACCATATACGAAGAAGAAACTAGAGTAGAAAATTTGTCGGGGATTCGCCCTTATGAGCCGGGAAGTGTTCTAAATAATTAGACTGCGGAAGAGATTCCTGTAGTCTTTAGAACTAACACAGAGTAATGTTCAAAACACACTTATTGTTCTAGGCCTAGGAGTAATAAGAGTCCCTTTTGTGAAATAGGCTTATGCTCAAAATCGTTATTTCAATGAAATGCATATTTTTGTCTTATTCCGTGTAAATATTCTTTTATTCTTTCATCCATGATCATACCATACATATCACTGTTCTTCGATTCTCTTGTTCTTTGTATCTTCCTTCGCACCTACAACAGGTCCAGATATCAACAATGTGAGCGACATTGCTACTAACTCAGAGTCTCCTTTTGAGCGGGATATGTGTCTAGAGGGATCTCAAGACTTTGAGGATAACAGATACTGTAACTTATCCCTTGATTTGTTAAGGATGGTAGAACAAGAGGAAAAACAGATTCTACCTCACAAAGAGACAGTAGAAGTCGTGAATTTGGGATATGAACTAGAAAAGAAAGAAGTAAAGATCGGAGCTTGCATTACCACAGAGACAAAGCGGGACCTTATTAAGTTACTCCAAGAGTTCAAGGATGTTTTTGCATGGTCGTATCAAGATATGCCTAGGCTAAGTACTGACATTGTGGTACACAGGCTCCCCATTAAATAAGAATGCAAGCTAGTTCAGCAGAAGTTCTGAAGGATGAGGCCGGATGTTTTGTTGAAAATAAAAGAGAAGGTCAAGAAGCAATTCGATGTTGGTTTCTTACAAGTAGTTAAGTACTCGGAATGGGTAGCCAATATCATCCCCGTCCTTAAAAAAGATGGAAAAGTACAGATATGTGTAGACTACAAGGATTTGAACAAAGCCAGCCCGAAGGATAATTTCCCGTTGCCTCATATTGACACCTTAGTGGACAACACGGCAGGTTGCTCACTGTTCTCCTTCATGGATGGTTTCTCAGGGTACAATCAGATAAAGATGTATCCTGAAGACATGAATAAGACCACATTTGTAACCATGTGGGGAAACTTTTGCTATAAGGTAATACCGTTTGGACTGAAAAATGCAGGAGCAACATATCAGAGAGCCATAGTAACCCTGTTCCATGATATGATGCACAAAGAAATTGAAGTCTATGTCGACGACATGATCGCCAAATCCCAGACAGAAGAAGAGTATGTGCCAGTCTTAAGGAAATTATTTTTGAGGTTGAAAAAATTTCAGCTGCAACTCAATCTAGCAAAATGTACCTTCAAGGCTAGGTCAGGGAAACCGCTAGGATTCGTAGTCAGTGAAAAGGGGATTGAGATTGACCCAGATAAAATCAAGGCCATACAAGAGTTACCTCCACCGCATACTCAAAAAGAAGTTCGAGGATTATTAGGGAGACAAAATTACATCGCTCGGTTCATTTCACAACTAACCGAGAAATGTGACCCTATATTTTGTCTCCTTAAGAAACACAACCCTGGTGTTTGGGATGAGGATTGCCAGAAAACTTTTGACAAGGTTAAGCAATATTTATCTAATGCCCCAGTGTTAACACCACCTAATCGAGATAAGCCACTGATATTGTATTTAGCAGTATTTGAAAATTCTATGGGATGTGTACTTGGCCAACACGATGAGTCAGGAAAGAAAGAAAGAGCGATATATTACCTCAGTAAGAAGTTCACTGAGTGTGAAACAAGATACTCGCCAATTGAAAAGTTGTGTTGTGCCCTAATCTGGACAACCCGAAGACTAAGACAATACATGTTGTACCACATAACTTGGCTAATTTCTAAAATGGATCCTCTGAAGTACTTGATGGAGTCGACTGCTTTAAATGGGAGAATGGCTCGATGGCAAATTCTACTTTCCAAATTCGATATAGTCTAGTGAACCAGAAAGCTGTAAAAGGGAGTGCAATAGCAGATTTTCTAGCCAGTAGAGCTCTAGAAGACTATGTGTCTCTGAACTTTGATTTCCCAAATAAAGATCTAATGTACGTAGCAACCACTGAAGAAGACCCTCAAGAAGGTCATCCTTGGAAGCTAAACTTTAACGGAGCATCAAATGCTGTGGGTAATGGAATCGGGGCAGTCCTGGTATCCCCGAACGGAGATCATTATCCCTTCACTAGTAAATTGGATTTTGACTGCACGAACAATATGGCAGAATACGAAGCATGCATCATGGGAATTCGCGCGGCCATAGAACGTAAAATCAAGGTGTTAGAGGTATATGGAGATTCTGCCCTAGTGATTTATCAACTCAAAGGTGAATGGGAGATGAGAGACCCCAAGTTGATTAATTATCGAAGTCTGATCCTTGAATTAATTAAAGAGTTTGATGATATTGTCTTCTGCTACCTCTCGCAAGAAAAAAATCAGATGGCTGACGCCCTAGCAACTTTAGCTTCTATGATCAAGGTGAACAAGCAAGAGGATGTGAAACCAATCCAAATGAGTATTTACGAGGCTCCGACTCATTGTTACAACCTTGAAGAAGAAAAAGAAAATGATGATCACCCTTGGTACCACGATATCCTGCGGTATGTGAAGAATCGTGAGTACCTCGACCAAGCTACTGAGAATGACAAAAGAATATTGAGAAGACTGGCCAATGACTATGTCTTGGACGGGGAGATCCTATACAAAAGAAGGAAAGATCAAGTACTATTAAGATGTGTAGATGCTATAGAGGCTAAGAAAATCTTAGAAGAAGTTCATGAGGGCATCTGTAGGACACACGCTAATGGCTTTAATAGCCAGACAAATTATGAGGTTTGGTTATTATTGGTCCACCATGGAAGGAGACTGTATTATCTACACCAAAAGATGTCATAAGTGCTAAACCTTTGGAGACAAGATTCATGTACCTCCTTCACCTCTACATGTTATGACTTCTCCATGGTCTTTCTCGATGTGAGGCATGGATATGATTGGGCCAATTTCGCCAAAAGCTTCAAATGGGTATCGATTCATCTTTGTGGTCATTGACTATTTCACCAAGTAGGTAGAGGCCGCTTCATATGCCAACGTTACAAAATCGGTAGTTAGCAAGTTCCTAAAAAAGGAAATCATTTATGGAATGCCAGAAAGGATCATATCTGACAATGCATTAAATTTGAACAACAGCATGATAGCAGAGGTTTGTAGTCAGTTCAAGATTGGACACCACAACTCGTCACCGTATCGCCCAAAGATGAACGGTGCAGTTGAGGCAGCTAATAAAAACATTAAGAAGATTGTGGGGAAAATGACTGAGACTTATAAAGACTGTCATGAAAAGTTACCATTCACCCTCTATGCTTATCGAAGTCTGTCAGGACTTCCACCGAGGCAATGCCTTTCTTATTTGTCTATAGAATGGAGGCGGTTTTACCTATCGAGGTCGAGATTCCTTCTCTCAGAGTTTTGTCAGAAGTAAAGTTGGATGAAGCAGAATGGATCCAGTCCCGATACGATCAGTTGAATTTGATTGAAGAAAAGAGGCTAAGGGCTATTTGTCATGGTCAGATGTACCAAAGGTGAATGATGCGAGCTTACAACAAAAAGGTTCATCCTAGAGATTTTCACGAGGGAGACCTAGTATTGAAAAAGATCCTGCCCATACAAAAGGATTTCAGAGGAAAATGGATGCCGAATTGGGAAGGACCTTATGTGGTAAAGAAGGCCTTTTTTGGAGGAGTGTTGATATTGACCGAAATGGATGGCAAGACTTTACCCAATCCTGTGAATTCAAATTCGATTAAGAAATACTTCGCCTAAAAATAAATAAATAAATAAATAAATAAATAAATAAAAATAAATAAATAAAAAGAAGAGGTCAAGGTGAAAACTCGCAAAGGGCATCTTGAAACCAAAGAGATTTTGAATTGAAAACTCGTAAAGGGCTATTCAAATTTTGATCGAAGGTGGGGCATGCGGTAGTCTTACAATACCTAAATTAACAAGGAGGAGAGATGTTACATCTTGGGGCATCTACAAGGGTACTCTAGATCCCCTAAACACATATTGGGCTCAAAAAGGGAGTCCTCAAGAAGTTCGTACAGAGAAGCTCACTCTACGATATTTGGGGCACCTATTTTCTTTTTATTCATTTTTTATTCCAGCAATGTTTGTTGTCTATGATTAATCTATTCCCTTCAAATTTTGTTTCTGACAAATTTCAATTCTGTCATTTTTATGATATTTTTCAAGCATTTTGCATCGAAATGATGATTAATGAACTAATGACACTTTCACAAAAGGAGTTCTGCATATTACTCTGAAAGTTTCTAAATAGTACAGGAACCTGAAACAGGGCTATTATTTAGAATCAAACCTAAGGATTTGAGATATTTGAGAAAGAAGAGTTTAACCTCTTCAGGTTTTCTGTCTAAGATTTAAGCTGAACAAGAAGACAATATATTGTTTTAGTGATAGATCCTTGATGAACAAAGAGCAATGGCAACCTAAAAATTAAAAAGGGATCATTCTCATAACATGTTGCACTCACATTTATAGATCATTCATAACACATCTAGTTAGGTGCATTCGATTCTTTTCGATCATAGTATCCTAATTATTTGGCATAAACATAGATACATGAAACCGACTCTACAGGTCATGTCCCTAGATCGGTGAATTCGTAAGCCTTAACCCCTTAAGTAGTAGGGTAACAGGCTGAAAATTACAGATCTTGTCTCCCTAAGTAGTAGTGAAGCAGATCGAAGAAGAAGGGCCTTAACCCTCTAAGCAGTAAGGTAATAGGCTGAAAATTACAAATCTCGTCTCCCTAAGCAGTAATGGAGCAGATCGAAGACGAAGGGCCTTAACCCTCTAAGCAGTAGGGTAACAGGCTGAAAATTACAGATCTCGTCTCCCTAAGCAGTAGTGGACCAGATCGAAGACGAAGGGCCTTAACCCCCTAAGCAGTAGGGTAACAGGCTGAAAATTACAGATCTTGTCTCCCTAAGCAATAGTGGAGCAGATCGAAGGCGAAGGGCCTTAACCCCTTAAGTAGTAGGGTAACAGGTTGAAAATTACAGATCTTGTCTCCCTAAGCAGTAGTAGACCAGATCGAAGACAAAGAGCCTTAACCCCTTAAGCAGTAAGGTAACAGGCTGAAAATTACAGATCTCGTCTCCCTAAGCAGTAGTGGAGCAGATCGAAGACGAAGGGCCTTAACCCCCTAAGTAGTAGGGTAATAGGCTGAAAATTACAGATCTTGTCTCCTTAAGTAGTAGTGGAGTAGATCGAAGACAAATGGCCTTAACCCCCTAAGCAGTAGGGTAACAGGCTAAATATTTTAGATCTTATCACCTTAAGCAGTAAGGAAACAGATCGAAGGCGATGGGCCTTAACCCCCTAAGCAGTAGGGTAGAGCAGATTGAAGACGATGGGCCTTAACCTCCTAAGCAATAGGGTAACAGGCTGAAAATTATAGATCTTATCACCCTAAGCAGTAAGGGAACAGATCGAAGACGATGAGCCTTAACCCCCTTAAGCAGTAGGGTAACAGGTTGAAAATTACAAATTTCTTCTCCCTAAAATGGCGTTGGAGTGGCTAGAAGCCATAGCAGATCTCCTAGAAGTTTCAACGGAGTAGATTGAGGTCACAAGTCTTATCTTCCTGAAGTTGCAGTGGAGCAGACTAAAAATAGCAGGTCTTATCTCCCTGAAGTTGCGGTGGAGCAGACTAAAGATAGCAAGTCTTATCTCCCTAAGCAGTAGTGGAATAGATCAAAGATGATGGGCCTTAACCCCATAAGCAATAGGGTAACAGGCTGAATTATAGATCTTATCTCCCTAAGCAGTAGTGGAGTAAATCAAAGACGGTGAGCCTTAACCCCCTAAGCAGTAGGGTAACAGGCTGAAAATTACAAATCTTGTCTCCCTAAGCAATAGTGGAGTAGATTTAAGCCACCATCCTATCTCCCTAAGCAGTAGTGGAGTAGGTTGAAATCATCAATTCGTATCTCCTTGAAGTTTCAACGGAGTAGATCGAAGCTACAAATCTCTTCTCCCTAAAATGGCACTAGGGAAGCTTGAAGCCACAATTCGTATCTCCTTGAAGTTCCAGCGGAGTAGATCGAAGCTACAAATCTCTTTTCCCTGAAATGGTACTGGAGCTGCTCAAAGCCACAATTCGTATCTCTTTGAAGTTCCAGCGGAGTGGATCGAAGCTACAAACCTCTTCTCCCTGAAATGGCATTGGAGCGATTGAAGCTACAAATCACAAACCCTATCTCCCTGAAGTTGCAGTGAAGCAGACTGAGGATAGCGAATCTTATATCTCTGAAGTTGTAATAGAGCAGATTAAAACAAACCTTGTCTCTTTGAAGTTGCAGGTTAAAGCTACAAGTAGTCGCAGTGGAGTGGATCACAGCAATAAGACACAATGGGCTGTGACGAGGCTACAGAAAGAAGAGGAGTACCAAAGAAGTCAAGACTCGACGTGACCGGGTAAAATTGGTCTTTCTTGAAAGACTTTACTTTATTCTTATTACACGACAACAAGAAAAGAGGGGCAGCTGTATACACCAATTTTGGCCCGAGCCCAATAAAATAAAATAAACCCAACTACCTACCCAAAACCAAAACCCATTATAGCCCTAACCCAAACAAATCAAACCCAAACCCAACTAAAACCTAGCAGCCCAAAAGCCCACTACCTAAACCTATTTTCAGAAAAGGAAAAAACTCTAGCCTCCTAACAACAAGTGGCGCCGCAACCTACCACTGTCAGAGCCTGAGCCGCCACCGGCCACCATCACTCTGCCACCGTTGCCTCCTACAAGGAAAAGAAAGAAAAGACAGGAGCAGTTGAAATAGTAAAAATAAGATTTGTAAATCGGCTTTAAAAAGCCCGAATCATGAATGTAAAAGGGGATTTTTTAGTTTTCTTTTGAAAAAGAAAAAAAAGAGAGAAAAACATTGTTAGACACGAATATTGAAAATCAAAAAGCAAAACAACAGAAGGAAAAAGGTTGATTTTAATCTCCGTTTCTCTTATTCATTTAATTCATTTTTTTTTTGTGATTTATCTCATTATTTTCATTATAAATCAAGTTTAAATAAAAAAAATAGAAAGGAAAAACTCACTTGGATCTTCGCGGCCCTGACCACCGTCGACGGTGGAGGCCCCGACGACTTCAAAGAGCCACGATGACGGCAGCAAGGATGGGTTTTGAAACCCTAGCCGAAAGGAGAAAGGGGGTGGGGTGTGTTTTCTGATTTTTTTAAACAAGAATGAAGCAAAAATGAAAAAAAATATAAAAAAATGACTTAAATACTAGGGGTCAAACTGTGTCGTTTTGCACCTGGGCACCTAAAGCCGAAACGGCGTCGTTTGGATTGAGCCCGTGTGCGACCTGACCCGGCTTAAGGGGATCTGCGTGTTTTGCATCTGATGGGATATTTACGACCGCGGTCCTTCCGTATTTTTGACTCTTTTAATTTAATTCTTTTTATTTTCCTTTCATTTTAATTTGACCGCGTAATTTTACCTCCATTGCAACTTGGTCCTCGGACCATTTGAAGAGGCAGACAAATGAAACGTAGCGTATAAGGGCTGGGAATATTTTCCCAACCGGTCCCTCAGTTTTCAAGCGTGTTCCAAATCTGTCATCTGCCCCTTTTTTATCCGAATCCCCCCTTTTAAATTTTATTTAGATTTTGATTTAGTCATTTTTTGCTACTTTTGCTATTTTAATTTTAAGTTAGTTAATTATATATATTCTATTTTATTTTTAAGTTAGTTAATTTAATATATTATTAGCATTGTTGTTATATTTGCATTTATGTTCATCTTATTTTTCTAATACTATTATCATTATATTATTACTATTATTATTATCTTAGTATTAAACTAATTAATTTCATATTGTTATTATATTATATACTTTCCTTTTATGTTTATTTACTTATTACATTATTATTATTATTATTATTATTATTATTATTATTATTATTATTATTATTATTATCACTTCTTCTTTTGTTTCATTTAATTTTTTTCTTTATTGTTTTTGCCTATTTCATTTCTTATTTTTATTTTATTTTTTTATTTTTATTTTTTAAACTTTTTAATAGTTTTATTTATTTATTTACTTATGTTTTTTAGTTAGCCTTTTATTTATTTATGTATCTTATTTTTTTATTCTTGCCCATATTATTATTATTTGTACTATCGCATATGTTATTTTTACATGTATTAGCACCATAATTTACTTTTATATTTCACTATAAATCACGTCATTTTTTCTCAACACATTAAAATAATTCTTTCATAAAAGTAATATTTCATTTTAGAAATTCAAGAAAATCGTGCCCTAACTTACTAGGTTTCGATTTTTCTCGTTTAATCTAAATAATGGAATATTCTTTTAAAATTGTAATACGAATTTTAAATAAAATGCTTACTCTCGGAAATACGAGGTGTTGTGTCCTAACTTACTATATATGACATTTTGTTACCTAAAGATAAGATTTTTTGCAAATAAAGGCAATATTCGGTATTTGAAAATTTGAGAAAATGTGCCCTAATTTACTGGGTTTCGATTTTTCTTGTTTACTCTAAATAATCGATTCCCCTTTAATAGGTTAAAATACACAAATTTTAAATAAAAGGCAAGCCCGTTCTCGAAAATTCAAGATGTTGTGTCCTATCTTACTGGATGTGACATTTTATTATTTCGAGACGAGAAGATCTTTAACATTCAAGTGTTTCTACAAAAAGAGGGATCGTATTTTAAAGTCTTTCAAGTTTTCAAAGTTTCGACACTAAGACACTAATTAATCAACTAGGTACCAATTTTTGGGCGTCACGAGGGTGCTAATCCTTCCTCGAACGTAACCGACTCTCGAACTCATTTTCTGATTCTCGTAGACCCAAAATTATCGTTTTAGTAAATCTTAACTTTTATTAAAATGATTAATTTAAGGTGATCTGATCACACCTCTTCAAAAAGGATTGGTGGCGACTCCCATTTTTTCGTCTTCGTTTCCAAAATCTAAAGTCGATTCCCTTTTTTCAAAAAAGATAGTTTCGACACTATCCACTTTGAGGTATTATAGTGAATCATGAACGAATCCTATCCACTTTATATTCTTGAGAAGGCTTTTTTCAGATTAACCGTCTGGGTTATCTATTTTTGCAACACATGCAGGAACTTCTTTCGTTTGGGAAATCACCTATATCCATCCGAAACCCAATATTCAAACAGATTTTATCCCTTTCAAGTAGTTTCAGTTAATGTGTTATTTATTTCATTTCAACATCCATATATTTCATATCTTCAATTCAAACATCATATAAATACAATACAATATTTAAAATGACATATTTACATGCTTATTCAAGTTATACGAACCTGCCTGACTAAATTGCAGAAATACCAAGAGTTAGGGGCATTTTGATAATTTACCATTTTCCCGATTTTCACCCGATCTTAAATTAATAATTTCATTCAATTTATTAATTTAGATAATAAAAAAATTCATTCCCTTCAATTTGGTCATTTTTGATATTTTTATAAAATTCCCCCTAAAATTATACTTTTATTCAATTTAGTCCTTGAGCCTAAAACATGCAAATTAACCATACTAGCTGAATAGTCATATATATTTTCCTCTTCCTCCTCTCTATTCCACATCCTTAATGTATATAACATGCTTATAAGTAACATTATCCATAATTTCACTATTTACTTATATGTATATTCAAAGCTGTCCATCCGTGTCATAGTTACTAAATTATTTTTATCTTAAGATACAGAACTCTAAATTAAGATCCGCTAATTTTACCTAAAACTAAACTCACATATATTCTTACCATAAAATTTTTAGAATTTTTTATATATCCAATAAGTACAGTTTATTCTTTAAAGTTACCTCTGTTCTGCTGTCTGATAGTTTCGACCTTTCTTCTCTAAGAATTAATTATCTCCTCGTACGAGATTCAGATGATTTTCCTGCTTATTTATCTTGAAAATAGACTCATTAAGTATTTTAAACATATAAATTTAAGTTATTAATTATTTTTTTTCAATTTTTTATGATTTTTCAAAGTCAAAACAAGGGAACCCGAAATCATTTTGACCTTATCTCACAAAATTTATTATATCTTATAATTCACAATTCCATTGCTTACACAGTTTTTTCTATAAAAACCTAAACTCAATAAGCTTTAATTTTTTTTTATCCTCTAATTCGATTTCCACAATCTATGGTGATTTTTTAAAGTTAGCCTACTGCTACTGTCCAAAACTGTTTTAGTGCAAGATATTTATTTACCATGTTTATAACACTCTTATTTTCTTTCTCTACACTATTTCTCATTACTTTCTCTTCACTAACATATCAAGAACATAAAACCTTATATAATAAAACTCTACATTAACATCATTTCCATGCTTTTTCAATAGTATCAAACTTAAAAATATATTGAAATCTTGATGTTCTTACCTTGTCTCATTGATTTCAATCTTTCGCTTGATTTTCTCTCTCCTCCAGTTTCTATTTCTTGAATCTAACTTGATATTCTAGCTCCTCATAGTCTCCTTGTCATCTTTCTCTCTTGATAGTTATGGAAATTCTTTTGATTTCTAAGTGAAAATGGTGGATTTTTGGTGGAAGGACCAAATTGTAAAGAAAATAAAACTTTCTTTCTTC
The DNA here is from genome assembly GCF_025698485.1 of Gossypium arboreum. Classification (NCBI taxonomy): domain Eukaryota; kingdom Viridiplantae; phylum Streptophyta; class Magnoliopsida; order Malvales; family Malvaceae; genus Gossypium; species Gossypium arboreum. The sequence continues at coordinate 15,499,037 of NC_069081.1, forward strand.
TCTTTTCTTCTAACATGAATTGCATGGATGGAAGATGATAGAAATTCTTCATCTTTCCTTCCTTATATATTAAATAAATTAATAATAAAATAATAATAAATAATAAAATATCTCATTAAAATATTAAAATAATATTTATCTTAATTAAATAATTATAAAATATCATCAACATCATCATTACTTTCTAGATTTCTCTCTTCTAATTGACCATTTTGCCTTTTATTATCTTTTAAAATTCCATCCTTGAGTCATCATTTAATTTGGTAAAATTACAATTTAGTCCCTCATAATTCTTCACCTATTCAATTTGGTCCTAATTCATCGATTTTCCTTAGTTTCTAGATCATTCTACCCTTAAAATATTTACTATTGGCCCTTTAAATTTTTCATGTTTACACTTTAACCCCTCAAGTTTTGAGTATTTACTCTTAGGCAACAAAACTTTTCACACTTTTACAATTTAGTCCTTTCCTGAATCAAGATATCATAATTTACTTCCCAACGTTGTCATAACTCAAAACTTTCCTTTTTGTCACTTATTTCCTTATTTTTCTATATCAAGGATAATATCTTACTATAGAAATTTTCGAGGTATTACATATACCTATAGTTATCATCATACATGCAAACAAGCCATATTATGGCATCCAAAACAAGTAAAAATCAAGGCTTAAATATATATAATATCTTAACATACAACCAATATTCCTTTAGGCACCTCAAATGACAGATTATAACATGTGTGTTCATGTATTCAATATATTTATATTTACAACTAACGTATATGCATAATTGTACCCAAGGTTTACCAAGCTAATTTGAATTATTTCAAACCAAGTCACTTAGCTACCAAAACATGTCATATGGTGCCAAAATGTATTTTAAATACTAACATATTTAAATATATTTATACTTTATATATTAAGGTACCAATTCCTAATCAATTCATCACATCCCAAAACACATGTATATAAATGCACTTTTAGCTAATATTTTACCTTTTACCATACAGTCATAATCCAAATCACACATCAATCATATAAGGAAAATGTGCACCAAACCCAAAATGTGTCAACTCTCAAGCCAAATAAGTGACTAATTTTAACAAAACACATATAGGCCAACATTAACCAGAATACCTATACATGCCATTATAACCAAAATCAAAACATCCGAAAGTACCGATATAACCGATGGATAGTACGATATATCTCCGACAAGCTTCCAACCCGATGGAGCTTCCGATAATTTGGAAAGTAAATGAAAACAACTACGTAAGAAATGAATGCTTAGTAAGCTCATATAAACTTTAATCATATCAATTCATTTCAAATATGAAATTTATACATATCAAGAATAATCCAATATTGACACCCCAATGCTTGTGAAGTTATATTCAATACTCACAAGGTAAATAAATCCGTAACATCGCTTATACATATTATTCCTAGCATAGTAGGATTTTAAACAACTTTGCTCTTCCAAATTTTTTTATTTTCATTTGCATTTCATAAGAAATTGTAGAACTTAAACCTTACCACTCTTTCACGAGCACTAGCATATTGTCATTTGAGTACTCACCCTTTCGATGCATCATATAAATAAACATATTACAATTTAACCAATAGCTTGGCACTTGCCTAAGCATCAAACAACAACACTTATTAGTGTACTTGAACATATTTTATATAAATTCAACATTGATAAACTTACTTTCTCAACATGTCACACTTGAGTTTATTACTCGTCTCAACTTACATAATTTCCTTGTATCAACATATCAAAGATATTCACATATGTACATGTCATGATACATATCATTCTCTTTCCGTTTCTTTATATGCATATATCATCCATTTTAATATTTCAATATATCATGTACTATCATTTCCATATATTGCATATTTATTCGGGTAATAGTTTATTTCGAACCTATATTATCTCATATTAGAACTTTTCCTGTTAAACCAATTAAAATGTTGATGGATAATGGGTAGTACAGATGAAGAGTACAAAATTGTAAACTGTCAATTCGTGTATTATCGTCAATACATATTCAGGAATGCTCATACGAGCACATAACGGGAAGCTCTTTCGAGCCATATAATGGGAAGCTCATGTGAGCCATGTAACGGGGATCTCATGAGAGCCATAATCGGGAAGTTCAAGTGATCCAATATCTGGAAGCTTCGGAGATCCATTAATCGGAAAGCTCATAAGAACCATAAATAAGAAACTCGCAATAACCATATAACGGGAAGCTCGTGAGAGCTAAATATCGGGACGCTCATAAGAGCTGCGGTGTGTCGCAATATATAAGGATCACAACCAATCAGGATGCTCATAAAAGCTATTAACGGGACACTCATGCGAGCTGTGGTGTGTTCGCAACATATGCAGGACCACAACCAATTCAGGAACCCTGTATCCGTTGCATTTCATTTGTTTAAACGGGGCTTAGCACATGTTAGACATTATCAGATATGTAATCCATACTTATACTTGACAATTTTTTACATTTCACCTATATAGCATTCAATTCAAACATATAAATATACAATTTAATTACACAAACTTACCTGGCTAAATTGCAGCAATACTAAAGTTTAGGGGCATTTTGGTAATTTTTTATTTTTCTCGATTTTCCACCCGATCTCAATCTAAATTAATAATTTCATTCAATATATTAATTTAGACAATAAAACCATTCATTTCATGCAATTTAGTCATTTTTTACATTTTTAAAAAATTACCCCTAAAGTTTAACTTTTATTCAATTTAGTCCCTAAACTCAAAACATGCAAATTAACCATTTTTAATACAAATCCAACCGAATGCTCATGGCATTTAATACAGTCCATTTTTTCAATAATTTCACAACAAACTCATGTTTTTACTATTTCAACAATTTAGTCCTTAATCGGGAAATTCATCAAAATTACTTAATAAAATACTTTTAAATATCAACCAATATCTCAAATTCATCAGTTAACATCTAACATCATATAGGTTCATCAATGACAATATTCAATATCTTTAACAGTTTCAAAATCAAAGGTACAGGTTAGCTAGACTTAGTTGTAACGATATCAAAAACATAAAAATTATTAAAAATGGGGCTAAATTGAACTTACTTGCAGCAAAATATGAAAACCAACTTAAATTTCTCCCTCCATGTCGGTTTAAGCAGAAGGTAGAATATGAATTGCATAGAAACATTAAAATTCAATTTGTTTGTTTTAATTTCAAACAATTTACCATTTTACCACTAAATCCTTTTATTTTATTATTTTCCATGCTTATGTCGTCTCATCATTTTAGTTTAGGTGTATTTGCTTCTTAATTCCTTCCTCTTTTATTAATCAAGCCATTTAATCTCTTAAATATTATAATTAGCAAGTTTTGCACATTTTTCAATTTAGTCATTTTTAATTAATTAACTATCAAAACGTTAAAATTTTTCAACGAAACTTTAATACCACCTTATTGACACTCCGTAAATATTTATAAAAATATTTACGGCTAGGTTTGTAGAAACGAGGTTCAACCTCATTTTCCAAAACCACTTGAACTAGGGTTTTATCACTCGAATCTAATATTTCATTATAAGACATTTGACTCGTAAATATTAAATAATAAAATTTATGAGCTTACTCGCCGAATTTGGTGGTCTCGAACCACTATTTCCGACACCATTGAAAAATGGGTTGTTACAAACTAGATCTACCTTCAAACAATTGAATTCTCCCGACATTGAAAGAATACTCATTGAACAAGAAATGGAACTCTTTATCTTCATAATGTCATTAGCAACCCCAAAGTCCAAAAAACTCATTTTACATCGCGGATCAAAGATGACCGCCAAGTAAACTAGCATGTTGATCTTGTTTCCTTCACTCCCAATACTTATTATGCTTATCTCTCATTTTGGAAGTCATAAAAATTATGTCTAGATCTCCACAATCTTACCACCCATAAAAAAGACAATACACTTCCGTCAATACTTCAAAAATTGAATAAGAGGTAATATGCAAAGATCCGGACACCTTCAGTGTAAGATGATAAAAAGGCTCTAATACTTTTATAACTCTTAGAACAATTTCCAAATCATCAAATGTAGGAACTCCATCTCCTATAGTAAGGTCAAGAAAAAAATTATAATAATCACGTACATATGATTCAAATGCACGCTTATATTTTTCTGCCACCTTTAACGTTATATATGTTGAGTTCTATCTAGTAGGTACATCTAAACACAATTGAGCCTTACTATCTATCATTTCTTCTTTTACCCGTTGTTGAATTTTGTCAACCTCGATGGTGATGCTTTTATATACCTCACAACACCTCTAACTCGATCCACAGACACAGAAGCATCATTAATACCGTATTGCACAATGAAATTAAGAATGTGTGCAACACATCTCATATGCATAAATTTTCCATTTGCAACAGAAGCATTTCGATGATTCAATTTCTTTATCAAATATTCAATGGCAACACTATTGGTGGATGCATTATGAATCGTAATAGTGAAGACCCTCTCAAGCCCGCAATCTTAAAGACATTTTTCAATGGCTTGACCTATGCTTTCACCTCTATGAGCAGATATTAGGCAAAAATTTATAATCCTTTTTTGCAACCTCCACTCATCATTCACCCAATGTGTTGTTAAAACCATGTAAGATATCCTCTACAATGAAGTCCAAGTGTCCGTTGTCAAACAAACTCTATTTATATCTTTTTAAAAATAATTCCTCATTACACTCTTCATGGAGTTAAATAAATCAAGACAATCACTTCTAATTGTCCAACGAGATAGAAGACTAAACCGTGGGCATACTATAGAAAAAAAGTATTTGAATCCCTCTCCTTCTACAATTTTAAAAGGCAATTCATCCACAATTATCATACGAATCAATGCCTTTATAACAGCATCTTTATCAAACACCCAAGTTGATAAATCTGTTGTTTCTTGGCTAACCTTCACAAATGCTAATTCTGATTGCTTTGGGTCAGAAGTATTACCTCGAGGTCTTTTTAGGCATATTTTCAAATGGTTATTCAAATTCGTTGTAGAACCCAAAGTTGATTCCATGGTGTAAGTAACATCACCAGTATTGCACCTTGCTCTCTTCTCCCCTCCCCCCTTCAGTCACAAATTTGGTGAAATGGATCCAACAAGTTGCCCCTGGAGTAATCTTTTTTTGAACATTTTCCTTGGTTGTTGTTTGATCATCTCTACTTAAGGAAGAATTTTGTGAACTTTGAGTTGAACCATCTCGCTTTGGATCACTCATCTACAAGTAAACATTTTTTACAATCACTAAAACCAATAATTGATTTATCTAATGGAAGATTAAATTTATTAATGATATAATAAAAGATTAGTTTTTCATATATAATAAAAAAAATCATTTTAAAATTGGAGGGTGACCAAAGAATGATGTTGTGGCAGGCAGCACTTAAAGGCCTGCATTTATTTAAGACTAAGGTCTATATGGTGGAAATTATCATTAGTATCTAACTAAAAGCAAGCTGAAGCTTTTATTACAAAATTTTCTAGATGTACCAGACATGTCCTCATCTCCCTCTATGCAGTAAAAATCAATAAAATGAATTAAAAAAAGCTGACACTCTTTGGAGTTTATTTCTAAATGGGTTCTTAGGTTACAGTGGCAAGAAAAATGATATCACAAACTTTAATAACCAGTAGGAAAACTTCAAGAGTTGCAATATATACATCTATGAATCCTTCCAATTTGAAGTTCTTTCTTCAGGCACATTAACAATCCAAAGACTACTCATATTCTCAACCTATAACCTGTAACGCCCCAATTTTCGGGAATTCTGTGAATGTTGGCATAGGTTTAATTATGTTAGTGGGCCTCTAGAAGGCCCAAGCTTAAGATAGAACCCATCAATTTTAGTTAATTTTTTTTGTTCCATAAGAAAAAGGGGGTGAAATTATGAAATAGGACCTATGTGAAAATGTTTGAAAATGCTATAGGCTAAATTGAAGTGGCCAAATAAATAGGAGTGCAAAATAGGAGGATTTGCATGACAAACCTCCCATTTTACATGAAGTGGCCAGCCATCGTGTTGTTGTAGACAAAATGTGCACTTGATATCCATAATTTATGGTACAAATTAATAAAAATTGATAATGGGTTAGGTAAATGTTCCATGATAATGAGTTAGGTAAATGTTTCATGATAATGGGTTAGGTAAATGTTCCATGATAATGGGTTAGGTAAATGTTCCATGATGGGAATTTCATGTCTTTTGTATTAAAGAATTAAATGGATGAAATATGAAATTTTATTAAAAAAAAGGGGTGAAAAGAACAAAGTTTTGTCCATCTTTGTTCATCATAGCCTAAAGTTAGAGAAGAGAAAGGAGAGGAGAAAGCTCTTGAATGTTCGGTCACTTGGGGAAGAAACTTGAAGGTAAGTTCATGGTAGTTTGCTTTTATTTTGAGGTTCATGAGTTCTTCTTGATTCTACCTTAACTCTTGAAGCATATTTTGGTTTTTAGTTGTGTTGTGAGCATTTAGTCATGAATTAAAATGAAGGAAATGGTTGTTGTTTCATGTTCTTTTGATGAAAAATGGAAGATAGGTGAAGTTGAGCCAAACAAATGAGCATGCATGTGCCTTAGATGTTAAAGGGAAAAATCGGCTAACATGTTGTGCTTTAAATTGATGAAATGGAGATTATACTTAAGTAAAATCATAGATATGTGATGATTGATTGGTGATATACATGTTTAAATAACATGCATGCAAGTTATGTGTGAAAGAGTGATTTGGTAATAAATCTGCTTGGGACAGCAGCAGTAACGTGACTTTGGAAAATCACCATAAATTGTGAGAGATGAGTTAGAAGGTGAATAAATTATGTAATTAAAGATTAATGAGTCTAGTTTCAAGTGAAATAAACGAGAACATATTTTGAATTCTGTACAATGAGAAATTTGATTCGTAATGAAGAGTGGTCAGATTAGTCAAATAGTGAAACATGGGAAACTTTAAGAAAAATCTGGTATTGATTGGCTAAACCAAAAATTCTGAAAATTTTATGAATAGAAGATATATGAGTCTATTTTCAGGTAAAATTAATGACACTTGATTTGGAGTTTCGTAGCTCCAGTTATAAATGATTTAGTGACTGTTGTTCAGGAAGATAGCTTGCAGTGAGATTATGATTATGTGGTAAACATTGACAAAAATTTGTTAATGAGTTGCTTATTGATTTCTTATAAGCTTACTATGATCTGTAGGTGTGGTTGGCCGAATATTGTAAGGGGTTAATACGTAGTTCTTATTTGAATAGTTAGATTAATGTGTTAGTAATCCAATTGTAGGCAGTTCGTGTGTGGATCTCGTCAGCATATCATCGCAAACAGGTGTGTAACTAACACCCTCTTTCTTAGTCTGGATCGGCAAAAGTCAAAAAGCCGAAATGCTGAAAATCGGTATTTTGTAGATTTGCGAGTGTGCGAATACTCGTGAGGTAAATCGATTAATGTTTTTGGTAAGCTGCAAAATTTGGACTGCAAAGTGCATGATTTACGTGTCCTCGATATTTTTGGGCTTAATGGGCCAAAATTGGAATGATGGGCCAACGGCCCAATTGATAAGAACCCTCGATGCGTGATTACGTTAGTACGTGAAAAGTAGGAATATGCATGAAAACCCTAAAATAGATAAATTACTGAAATACCTTTAAAAGTGGAAAATTTACGCTTTTACCCCTAGTAGATAAATTACCAAATACCCCTAGGGTTAAATTGACCTAAATGCATGTTTGATTGTTGTTATTTATCGCATGCCATGTTGTTATTATCGATGCATGGGATTGGGATATTGACAGAGGAAGTCTTGAAAGTGGCTTGTCCACGTCTTGGAGGCTTTGCCTCAATTTACTATTAACTGAAAGCAAGGTCAAACTGTGGAGTGTTAAATTTGGGTGGGTTGAGCTATTCCCACATGGAGTGTAGGGTGGTACGGTGGACTGTAGTGGTTGGTGGGTTGAGTAGTCTCCCAAATGGGCTTGCATATGTTATTGATGTTGCATGTATTTTGAAATGGGCCTATGGGCCATACATTATCTGAATAAGGGCTAAGGCCCGTTTATTGCAATCTGAAAAGGGCTCGTCCATTACCACATTATTACTGAATGGGCTTAGGCCCAATAGGCTTGAGTGACTTGGGCTTTGAATGGGTTTTCCTTACACACCGAGTTTCCCAAACTCACCCTTTTATTTTCATCCACGCAGAAATTCCCAACCATAGTGGGCTTGGAGTCGTGAGGAATTTGGAGTGGCCACCGCTCTGAAAGTTTGGTTTTCTTCTGGTGAACTGGACATCCTATTATTTACGTTGAGGTTTAGGTTTTTAAATGTAATAAGGCCGCTTAATTATTTTTGATGGTTTTAATATGTATTACTAAGATAGGTATTACTTATTTTAACTGTTGAAATTGGATAGCTTTAGGGCGCGTTTTCAAAAAAAAAAACAGCAATTGATTTCAAAATAACACGACAACAAGCAAAGCTTCCGCAATGAAAGTATTTTCCAAAATTAATCACTTTTCCTAAAAATGACTTAATCAAATCGGTTTCCTAAAAATATACATGACGTTAAAGTGTGGCAATGGCGGTGTGCATGTCTAGGATTGGATCGAAGGGAGCTTGGTACTTAAGTAGTCCGATAGACTCACCTCCTCTTTTCCAGTTTCCTACCTGGTGCACAGCTTCCATTCACTTTAACCTATAATGAAATTATCTTTTAAAACACTAAGTAGGTTTTTCTGGATCAACAATATAAAATGTTTTGAACGCTTTGATGTGGCATGTTGGATCCGGCCATAACGTCTGGGCCGGGTTTGGGGTGTTACATAACCTGTAACACCCCTAACCTGTATCCGTCACCGAATTAGGGTTACAAGGTATTATCAGTCAAGAACACAAGCTAAAACGATCACATACACGAACTTGAATTTCAATAGTCAATTTAATTTCTACTACCACATAACTGAATATAATTTTAATTTAAACTCATAATACATGCAGATAAACAGACTTCATTACACTTTAGTCACATACTATAATTAAACACAAATGGATTACACAAAATGTACTGCTTATAATCATTTGATAAAGATCATATCATATTCGGAATTCATTTAATATTAAGTTAAACATTTATACATCACATAGAAAACATTTAATTTTCATAATAATAATTGACAAAAGTTACTATTCATTTGGTAAATTTTCATCTCATTAATAGAATATGCACATACTTATCATCATTTTTCCTTCCAACTTTATTTCATCACAAACAAATATACAACCGCATATGGAAACATGTATAAACATTTTATAATTTGCATTTTCTAAACCCATCATTCATATATATATATATATATATAAGAAATAGTTGAATCATTGAACAACCATATTCTTTAACTCATTCTAACATATAACTAAAAATATTTATCAATTAAATATAATTATATCTATCATTACAAGAGGTTAATCACTTATAGACATATTTAAAACATAAATATTAAATACTATGTATCAAACAATTCAAGTCAAATTATCATATGCATGGGTATTTATATATGCAATATCAAATCATGATTTAAACCTAACCATTTTATTCAATTCCATCATACGTCCGTATGTACCAATACATTATTGAAATAAGATTCAAATCAATTCATATATGTTTTACCTAAGTTAAACCTTAGCCGAAACAATTAATTATGCTATGAAATTGTATACATACAATGATCATTACATCAACCATTTCCAAATTTACCATCATCAAGCCATTTTTAAACATATAACATTTATCACATAGACCATTCATGTGTAATATATAACATCATAACCAAAAGTGAGCTCCAACCATAACCAAAGTATGACCGAAATTATCATGAAGATTAAGCCATTTTCGCATGGCTCAAGTTATACATATTCAAGGTTGAACAAAATACATACATGTCATAAGTTTGAAATAAGACTTTTAATAGTACCGAAGATTGACGATAGTGTGGTTAGCTTCACCGATGGTCCCTGAGCTTGTAGCAAACTTCCAAAAATCTATAAGAACAAAGAATAAATACACTCATAGTAAGCTATCGTAGCTTAGTAAGTTATAAGCAATTTAAGCAAATTAACAACCTCTCTCTATATATAAAATAACCCGAATCAAACATATATCTATACATCCATATACCATGGCCGAATATACCACATATATAAATTATCAATATATTCTCCAATTTCAAAGTCATAATATCATCGATAATCGATTATTTATATGTATTCATATATATATATATATATACAATCACATGAATCAAACTTTTAAATCACATACTTATACTTATCATAAAACCGAATACCTTACTCATAATTTCATACATTTTCAATATCATCACAAAACATGTCTATCACATATCTTTCAATCAATTAACTTTCATTTTGAATAGAATAATCATATTAACATACCTGAATACTTTAGCTCACTTAACACATTTGATTGCTTTTACCGTTGCTCACATAAAATTCATTAAGCATAAAGCCTTGTATAAAACACTGGCACAGAGCCTGCTAGGTAATAAACCTGATATCATACACCGGCATCAAAGCCTGCTAGGCAATAAGCCTGATATCATACACCGGCATCAAAGCCTGCTAGGCAATAAGCTTGATATATCACTGTTACAAAGTTAATCTTATTCATAATTCATATCTCAATTGAACCGAAAATATCCCCAAATTTCATAGACATTCATGCATTCGGCTTCAACCATAGAAATTCATACAATTAAATTCAACATATAAAAATCATACACATTCAAATTCAAAAACGTTTATTGCTTATAAACTTACCTTGGATATCGACGAACGATGTAAACCGGCTATTTGACTATTTTTGTTTTTCCCCAATCCAAGTCTTATTTCTTTTGTTCTTGATCTATATAATTTTAAATTAACCTCATTTAAATACAATTTCATTCAATTTAATCCAACAACACATAAATGGGAAAATTACCATTTTACCCCTGATATTTAATACTTTTACAAATTAGTCATATTTGCACAAAACACAAAATACACAAAATCTCACCATATCATAATTAGGCCGAATCTTCCTTATGCTCATACTAATCCATATATTTCATTTATTTCTCATTTTAGTCCTTCAATTTATTATTTTTGCAATTTAGTCCTAATAACTCAAAATCATCAAAAACTCCAATACAAAACATATAATCAAAAAAATATCTTTCATAATTTATCATCAAACATCACAAAACACAAATATTCATCAATGGCATAACTCAAAATATTCACAAAAATAAAAAATTCAAGCATGGGTCGGGTAGTACTCGAAGCAACGATCTCAAAAACATAAAAATTATCAAAAACCGAGCTAAAACTTACCTTTAATCAAGTTCCAAAAATGGCCTAACCTAAGGAACTTGTAATATCCCGAATTAGGGCCTAATCAGAATAGTAGTTTCGTGACCACAAATTCGAGGTAGAAAATTTTATTTTATTATCATTTTAAGGTCTATGGCATGATTGCATGATTGTGTGAAAATTTCGTTTAGAAATTTTATCGATAGAAGGCCCAATTTGATATTTAGGACTAAATTGCAAAAGTTGTAAAATGTGTGTTCTAGTTCACAAAGGTATTAAGTACTTGTGAGTAATGGGTTTTTAAGGTGGAGGTCCTTGGATAGTAATTAGACCATTATATTAGCTTGGACAAAAATACCTAAAGGAAGATAAAACACCATAGTTTTTAATTAAGGGCATTTTGGTCATTTAGTTATTAAAATGAATTAAAAACAAAATTAAAAGCCAATTTTTGTCCATGTTCTTCATTAGGCCAAAATTTCAAGGGTTCTCCATAGCTAGGGTTTGTTTCAAGCTTCCAAGCTCCATAGTAAGTGATTCCAAGCCCCGTTTTTAATGTTCTTTGCGTTTTTGGAATCCCGGTAGCTCGAATTAACTTATGCTAGAAATAATTCAACCTAAGGTTCATATTTGGAAAAATACCCATAGGTGAAATTTGTATATTTTTGTGTTTTATGATAGAATATGAGGTTTTAAATTATGTTAGACAACTTGTGCTACTCGGTTTTAAGTGAACGAGTAAAAGGGCTTACTCGATAAAAATACCTAATAGTCATAAGTACATGTTAGAGTGTGAATTTGATGTTGCCATAGAAGGGGAAAATGATCAGCATGTTATAAAACATAAGAAAATAGGATGATGTTTAATTTACGAGCCTTGGGGAAAAAGTGCAAATATGTAAAAGTTTAGGGGCAAAATGATAATTTTTCAAAGTTCGTATTAGGGGCTGTTTTGATGAATGTATGTATTAAATAAATTAATTTGGCATTATAGATCAAGAGAAACGAGATTCAAGTCGCGATCGAGGGAAAAACAAAGTTTACGAGGAATAGGCTCGATTGCTAATATTTTGTATAGAGGTAAGTTCATGTGTAAATAAGGTAACATAATTTTTATTTTAAGTGATTTAATGTTATTTATATGATATGATACTTATTATCATGAAATATGATGTTTTGTAAATTATTATTTGGTGATATGCAAATTATGTGAACAACTTGATAAGTATGAGATGTTAGCAAATATCGATTTCTATATTCCGAAGAAGGCGATCGAAATGTGTAATTGAAAAGAATCCTGTTTGAACCTTGGGAATAGATTAGGGTACAAGTGACATGTCACTAGGATGGTTGAGTTCCGAACTCGATGAGTTGAGTCCGAGTTCGTGAGATGTAACTAGGCATCCGAGCTCGTTGAGTTGAGTCCGAGTTCACTTATGGATGAGAGCGCTCGAGCTCATTGAGTTGAGTCCGAGTTTGTTTATGGGCGGGTTACATGGTAGCTTGGCTACATAGATTTCGAAAGCTATTGAGCTTATTTAGCTATGAGTATAGCACTTATGTGCACATTATCCGTGTATCCGAAATCATATTCTGATGTGTTCAACGGGAGATCTCTAATAGAATAAGGAGAATGCCTTATACGAAGGTGACATGTTGGTAAGTGTGATGAATAAGAAAATTTGACAGGTATGTGTTTAAACCCTCGGGTTGAGAACTTAGTATGATGAAACTGTAGTAAGACATTAAATGCAAATGTAACATGAATGTCTTGGTGTTGTTTATGCAAATAGTGTTTGTGTTGAATGGCATGATTATGTTACTTGTTATTTGCATGTGAACTTACTAAGAATTTATGCTTACTCCCTCCTTTTCATTCATTGTAGTTTTGACAAGCCGGCTTGAGAATCAGGATAGGTCGAAGGCTCGTTCACACTATCCAAAGACCTAAATTGGTAAAATGGCTTGTATATTTTGAATGTGGCATGTATAGCACTATACTCACTTTGTGTAAATGATCTTATGATATGGTAAATGAGTGATGTGGAAATACTTGTTGTTGATTAGCTATTGGAATGGCTAATCAAAATTTATATTTAGTGTTATGTATGCTTAATGTATTACCTACTCCATGGAAAACCATAAAATGGTGAAATTTGCTATAAAACAGAGTCATACAGCAGCAGTGATGTGAATTTGAAAAATCACTAAAAATAGTAAGAAATTGAATTAAATGATGAATAAGTTATGAAATTGAAGCCTGATGAGTCTATTTTCATATGGATGGAACAAAACAGGTAAATGAGTTATATTTTGTGAGATATTTGAATTGTTGTGAAACAGGGTCATAGCAATTTCTGAATCCCCTGTTCTGATTTTGAAAATTCACCAAAAATCATAAAAAAACAATTAGAGGTCATGCTTTATATGTACAGATTCCTTATTTAGTCTAGTTTTAATATAAACAAACCGAATGTCTTTTGAGTTCTGTACAAAGAGAATAATGGTTCGTAATACACAGGGGTCAGAGTAGTCAAACCCTGAAATAGGGGAGACTTTAACTAATAAAATGTACTAATTGGATTGACCAAAAATTCTAGAAAACAATTAGTAGATAGATATATGAGTCTAGTTTTAGGGAAAATTTATGGATCTTAATTTCGAGTTTCGAAACTCGAGATATGAATTTTTAAGCGACTGTGACGCAGTTGGCCAGCTTGTCTGGAAATTTTAAAAATAAATTATTTGAGCTACTTAATTAATGAATTAAGTTCGTTAACACCTCGTACTCAATCTAGTGACGTTCTCGGGTACGGGGGCATTACAGAACTCTTGTTTCTTTTTCTTTACTCTATATTCGGTCATGCAAAATAAGGAACCATGGCTTTTAATTATTTTATGTTTTATGTTATATAACATTATTAACCAAATTACATATATAACCTTTATAAAATAATAACAAAACCACATAATGGTTGTCTTTCCCCGTCCATTACAATATATCATGGGTAATTTGCAACTTAAAGCCTCCAAATTAAAAGAACAACCACTATTCATCCCTTTCACAAATAACCACTAAATTTTTATTTTACGCGATTAAATCCTATTATTAAATTAAACATACAAACAATCAAATTTTCATATGAAACTTCCACACATGCAAATTCATAGATAATAAACACGGAAAATAATATTTAAATATTTTTTGACTCGGATTCATGGTCTCGAAACCACCGTTCCGATTAGAGTCTAAATCGGATTGTTACATAACCATTGGCTCAAGCAACTGGAAAACAGAAACAAACATGCAGAACTGGAAATCAACTATACACTCATATATTGAAGTTTTAATCCTATGCCTCTTAAGCCAAATAATCCTCTTTCACAGTTTGATAACATGCATGTGATAACTTGTAAAGCCTCCATCCTAAAACCAATAAGACAATAAAAAACAACTCCAATTTGAAAATAAGGCCACAACAACACCCAAATGAAACCAGCCTAAAGACACTAGTTATATATGTAGGCTTAATGCCAACTGAATCAATGGCAAAACAAGCAGACTATAACCATAAATCAACAAAGAACATACAAGGCAATACATGTCCAACCCCCAGGCTTTGATATTATTCTAAGCACCCAAATTCGATTGCTAACTAATTGTCAAAAGATGGAAAAGCCTAAGTCGAGTTTGAGGTCACAATAGACTCCTAACTGAACTATTAATCCCACAACTACAAATGCCTAGCATTTCATTAATTAATTTCTTTCAAACATCTTATTAAGAAGATAACTAGTAGATGTCACCTAAATTGGGACTTAGGTATAAGTATCCAAGCAAAATGTCTCTAGATGTTTAATTCATATCATTAAGAAGAAGAAGCCAAAAATGAATTCACTAGAAGATATCAGTAAACCAACCTTCACTTCAGAAAAATAAGATATCATTATCTAAAACAAAACTTTAGGACATCCGCAGTCAAACAAGTTAAGAATTCTTTCATTTTAAAAATGTAACTAGAGTAGTATAGACATTAAAGTTTAAATGAATGCCACTCAAATTTTGCATAGAAGCTATTTTTATTATTCTTAGTATGATGACGATTGTGCCCCATTCTATAACAGCAAACAATCAAGTGGAGAAGGAAAAAATAAAGTGTTTAAAGATGAAAAATGTTTTGAAAAAACAACCATCATGCATTTAAACAGTAAAAAATAGAGAGATGAAAATAGAGCGAAAATTATTCAACTATTCAAAAATGTCTTGAGACAAACCTTAAAGATGTAGAAAATTTGAGCTTAAAATAGAAGAGAATAGAGTGCGTCGGTCAAAAGGAACAACAACTCGATTTGGAGGTAAGGATTTTGATTTGAGGGTTTGAATGAACTAATAATTAAGAAGAAGAAGGACGAATGGTTTGTTTTAGAGGATTTTGAATAAAAAGAAGAAGAATGGAGTTAAAGTTTAATTTAGGGTTTTTTGAGAAGAAAATAGATTTTTGGGTTTGAATTGAATGGAATTGAGATAGAAGACGAAAACTAATTTGGATGATGGAGTTTGCTGGAGTAAGGGTTTGATTTGGGGGAGGAATTGGGAAAATGGACTTGTGGGCAGACGGGCTTGGGGGGAAATGGGATAAAATAAAATGGTTTGGGCTTGGGGGGGAATTAGGTTAAAGTAAAAGCCTAAATTTTTTTAAAAAAAATTAAAAATATAGTTTATATTTAGTTTATTAGAATTATTCGAGTTATTTGAATTTGAAAATTCAACTCGACTCTAACTCAAAATTAAAAAAAAAATTCGACTTGATTCGATTAACTCGATTAAGTCGATTCAATAATTTGAAATTCAATTTTTTTTTTCAATTTTTTCAAATTAAATCGAATTTTGTTCACCCCTATTTTAAACCACATTAAGGGAGGGATTTGACAACGACCATTTTTGGAGCTTTGGAAATAGGGGAAAATGTGAATAGTGCACGAGGGTGTGTAGCTGTCAAATTGAAGGACTGGCTACAGGGTGAGATTAGGGTTTTGTTTTGTTTTGTTTTTAGGAGTTTGGATTTTTCTTAAGAATTAGTTGGGCCCTGGTAGGATGCTTAGGAAAATGTTGTTTGGGCCATTGTAGGACATTTAGGAAAAGTTTTTGTTTTTTGATTTTAATAAAAGCAGGCCAATTATATTTCAAAAAGAAAAAAAAAGAATCCCCCTAGTCAATCTTTGTCTTTTACCATCCTAAACATGCCAAAATCATCTAACTTAAGTTCTTTTCACAATCTTCAATTGAATTAAGCAAATAAATATAATTAACCCTTTCTTTAACTACAAACATAATGGTTCACAAGTCCGATCAAACACATAATTTATCATAATTAAATCCAGTTAAATTAAGCAAATAAACATAATGTACCAAATCTATCAAACTACTAAAATCAAGCAAAGTTCACAACCGAAAATAATCTTTTTTTTTTCCTTTCTCTTTTCAACTTAAACATCTTACTAGCTTGTCTAAAAAGTCACCAATTTTTTTTTATGCCAAGAGATATGATAATTCAAATACCTCACCTAGAATACTCAATCATTTATAACTTTAGATGGCTACCAACTCTATTCATGATTATTATGATAATCAGGGTAAAAGAATCACTTAGAACATTCGTTGATCTTTTGTTACGAACTTTTGTTGCGAAGATAGATGACAACCCAAGCACTTGACCATGATTACTCAATTGGTCACAATTCTAATACTTTACTCATAACTTAAATAGATAGCAAAGTATTCCATTGTTTTTTTTTTTTAAGAATTATTTATGAAAGTAAACACATGCAAATAAAATATCTCAATAGTTTTAGCAAAAACAAACAACATAGAGCATTCAATTTACACACTTTTAACTCATATAGTTATGCTATCCCAAAGCATCTTTTGCAAGGATTAAGTTGTGTAATACTTTTTACCTAATGTCTAAATGCTTGCCGAGAAAGTGAAAATTGAATTTTTCTTAGATAATAAAAGCATGCAAGGAATGTGAAAGCACAAATTATGCACAAGGATAAAGCAAGTTAATTGTTCTTAACTATGTGCAATTAGATGGTTACGGTTCTCTTCAAGTGTTGTAAAGACTTTCTTTTTGAGAACGAGGTTTGACTTCTTTTCATTGGTCGAACAATATTGAAGAGCGGCTTTTAGTAATTTCTTCAAAACTGACGCAATATTCTTCAATACTTGATTTTGAAATGAGATTTGATTTCCCTTATCTGAAGAACTAAGTTTAGAGAATAGTTTTTGAGAATTTTTAACATTATCACGGAATTCTTCTAAATTCCTTTAGAACTATTATATAATTTTTGAATTTTACTGAATATATGCATTTGGTTTTAAAAAGTGAATTTTTGTAGAATACCATTTGGATTAAAAAAACAAAGGCCATTTTATTTTCATTTTCTTGAAAATAGAAAACATTGAAGAAAACACTTTAGTTGAAAGTTTTAAAAACAGTTTTTGGAGAATTAAAATAAAAATACGTGGAATTTAGAAAATAAAGAAATGTTATTTTCAGCGAAAATGATTTGGAAGTTAAAAGGTTGAAAATAAGGAGGGTTTTAAAATTTAAATGATTTCACTCTGGTTCAGCTTTAAATTCATATAAATGCATAAATTTTTTAACATTTTTAAATAACAAATTTCCTATCTCAGTTCAAATCGATATAAATGTAGGAATAACTATATTTTTCTCATGTTTTTATTATATGAAAATAGGTGTTAAACATGTTTTCATTATAAAAAAATTCAATTTTCAAAATATAGAATATACAAATTATTTTTTAAAAATAAGTAAAAATAAAAGAGAAAATGTTTTAACAAACGAGAGCCATGCAGGTGATCTACAAATTATTTTTATCTATTATTCATATCATATAAATTAAATTAAATTTGATAAGTAATCAATTATTATCATCACTTAATTAGTTTAATTAGTGATGATATAAATTTTGTTATTGGCCTCTTTATTAATTAAAATTAATTAAAAATACCAATAAATGGAGATGTGACATCATTATAATTTTTATTGATACACGATGTTTTATAGTTGGTCTACAATTTTTATTTAGAAAGTTCATAAACTTGGGAAACTGGTAAGATTCTATTGATTGTAAATTTTGATAAAAAATATGGCTAGAAAAATTTATTTACATGAAAGCATACGTTTGGAAATAAATTAATGTTGTTGGAATTAAATTGGATAAATTAGTTTAATCGGTTGAATTAAAATAAATAAGTGTATTAATTTAAAAAGGTATTAAATTGAGTTTTGAATAAATTTATCTACATAATCATTGAATTTCAAAACCAAAACTCAAGAAATCTGACCTAAATCGGTAAACTCAAACGTAAAAATTTTGACCTAAAATTCAAATAAAACTCAACATAAAAAAGTTTTAAAATGAATTTATCAAGGAAAAACTTATCTTCTCGATAAATTTTATTTGGAAATTTGGTTGAGTGAAATGATTTTTTTTCAAGTTATAATAAATACCAAGTATAATGCAATAAATTCTATAGAATTTTTACAAAATATAGGATTTTTAAGTTATAAAGTGAAAAGTTGCAAATTGTAATAATGAATGTGTATAGGTGTATATACGTACCTTTAGATCAAATACTTTTTCTTACTGTCATTTAATATTAAATTTTTAATTTTTTAATTAATGAATTATATGTATATATTTGTGATAATAACATGGACACCGATGTTTAATTAGCTATTGATGATTTTAATTAATTGGATGATATTGAATTTTATATATATTTTGACTGGGTAGTTATATTATTTATTTAAATTTACATTGTTAATGTTTGCTTTGGTGGTTTAATCTCAAAATTACAAATACTTTTGATTATTATTTAGGAATAAAATGTTAATATTTTAGATGAATTTAAATTGTTTAAATCATTAACCATCCGTTATTAACGGATGCATGTCCCTCATGAAGACTACTCGAGAAATATAACCACCTATAAATACCCTCAAAGTTTGTTGAGTGTTTTTCTATCTCTCTTAGATGATGAGGCTTCTCTATTTATATGATATAGGTATTGTTTAATAATATAACTTACTAGGTAAGTGTGACAGTCCTAATTAGACCCTAGTCGGAATGTGGTTTCGGGACCACAAAATCGAGTCACAAAAATTTATTTTTATTTTAATTGCATATATTTATGTGTGATAGTGTATGTGTGAAAAAAAATAATTAAATGTTTAAAAATTAGTCTTAGGAATGTGAATTTTCTTGAAAGGACTTAGTTGAGAAACTTAGAAAAGATGATATGTAAATTGTAAGGATCAAATAACAACAAGGTGAGAAAGCATGGATTTGCATGTCAAAATACCCTTAATGCATGAAGTGGCCGGCCATGTGATGATGTTCCTCCACTAAGTCTAATTAAATATATATTGTAATGGTAAATGACAAAATAATCTAAATAGAAAAATAGATTAATAAGAAAAAGATGAATAAAAGAAGAAATGGAAGGAGAGAGAAGTGTTCGTCTTCTTCTTGCAAAGCTGAACCTAAGTGAAGAAAGAAAGAAAAATTGTTAAAAGCATTCGGTCAATTTAAGGGTTAATCAAGGTAAGATTTCATGTTTTTTTTCATTAAATTTTATGAAATTTAGTTAGTAGACAAATCTATATTATAACCCATAGGTTGATTTTTCTATTTGGTGACAAAATGTGCATTCGGTTGTGATGTTTAGATGTTATGAGGATAGTGTCTCATGCTTTGGATAGAATATTAGAAAGATGAAGAATGAACTAGTTAATATATATATGAACATTGGTATGAACTTATGAATAGATGTGGAGTTTTTATTTTTTTTTAGTTAGAAACATTCGGTCAAATTGTTATGTGGAGGAACTAAGTGTTTAAATGAAATAAAAATGATATTACATTTGAAACTGTATATTCGGCCTTATAATTAAGTATATAGGTGATGTTGAATTTAATCTTGCACATTCGGCTATATAGGTATACACATTTGTGATATTATCTTTGATTGTATATAATCGACTAAATGAGTGATGTTGGCTTATAAGTTGAGTTTGATTCATGATTATAATGTAAACATATTTGAGATAATGTTATGTTTGGAAGTGATGATGCATCCGGCCTTGAGGTAATAGATGAATATTTGTTGAAGTTTTAATGTCTTCAACAATTAGGTTGTAAAATGTAATGAAAATTATTAGACTATATATGTGAGTAATTAGCAAGGGTGGTTGCCGTATATACAAATATATATATGTGTTATATATGTATGTATAATTAAAATATTGATTGGATTATTGATAGTAATGTGATATTATGTGGTTATTAGCCGAATAACTCAAAAGCATAAGGTAGAAAGATCAAATTTTACCATGTGTTCCTTATGATATAAAATCATTAAAATTTGGATACAAATAACTAGCAAGGCGGTTAAACTAGTTAATTTATTTAATCAAACTCAAGAACTTAAAGGAGGGGAATCAAGCAAGGGCAAAGCGAGGAGCATCGAGTAGCCGATTTGGAACCGTTTTATCCAACACAAGGTAAGTCCATAAGCATTTCTAAGGTTGATTAATTTATACATAAATGACTCTAGTGTATCATGAGAGAATTTCTTTTGTTAGGTATTCTTTTGGAGTGATATACATATTTATAATTGTGGCCTTATATGCCAATTGAATTAAGTAAATTGTCTTATTATAATGGGTCAACATTAGCACTAAGTGTGCGGATTTGAATGGCACTATGTGTGCGGAATTGAATGGCACTATGTGTGTTGATTTGGATGTCAATACATGAGTGAATCTTCAAGGCACTATGTGTGCGGTGTAGCATGGCACTATGTGTGCGAATTTGTTTAGCACTATGTGTGCGAAATCGGTTGATGATATAAGAAGTATAGGGAAAGAATAAAGTGCTAGAGCTATTACCTGAAATATCGAAGTTGAGACATGAAACGTATATGCATGGATACATCTAGTTCATCATTGTTTCATACTTTGAAAAAAAAAAAAGATTTAAACCATTTGGTTGTTTGATAGTTGATCGGATAGCAATATTTGGCTTGTGGTTGGATCAATAATCTAGTTAATTGTAGCATAGATCGGTATGGCTGAAATAGTTGATCTTACATTATTTCTCTTATGATCTCATGTTAATGGTCTGTATTATATTGCTTATGACCTACTGAGTTGAATACTCATTTGGTGTGTTTGCTTGTCTCCTATTTAGATTTCCTTGACCCATTTTGCGTGCTTGGAATCATCGTCGAAGTCATCACACCAGCTTGCAACATTTTGGTACCCTCTTCTTAATTGATCTAAATGAACATTTCGGCATGTATAGGCTAATATGTATTTTGTTTGAACGTTGATATGTATACTTCCAGCCATGTGAATATGGCTTAAATACTAAGTTTGAATTTGGTTATGTTTAATCATGGTATAAATCGTCTTGGTTATAATTTGTAATGCTATTAATGAATTATATATATATATCTATACATATGTTTGAGTGTTGAAAATGCTAAGAAATATTGATTATGTGTTTTTGGGGTAGTTCGATTATGACACATTTATATAGGTGATTAATTGCAATTTGGCTATTGTATATGATCTTAGTATTTAAATTGAGATAGCGTAATGGGTCATCTGGTTATGTCTGAACATAACATAAAATCGTATGATATGGTTGTTATATGATGTAAACTTATGTAATGGTTTTGATTGAACTTGATAATGATTAATTATGTGTTCCGGCTATGTATGAATAAGGATCGTATATGGTAGTATAATGAATTATGCATTATTAAAGATGAACTTAACGAAATGAAGATGATAGAAGAAGATGCATGAAAATTTTACGAATAAGTATTTGGTTCGGTAATATCTCGTAACCCATTCCAGCGATGGAAACGGGTTAGGGGTGTTACAGTAAGTTTCATATATGTATGCATGTCAACACGTATCTTACTCTAAACCTAATACGTGTTTATGTGGTCTCATACGCGATCTCACGTGTGACTTCGCAGGAGAATGTAGATACTTATCTTGCGAACACCTATTATTATGCGAGCTCAATAGAATAGGTCGATAATGCCAAGTATCAAAACAAAGCTCAATATAGAAAAGGAGGGCTTTTCCTCCTTACCTCCCAACAAATCTCAAAAGACTAAACCCTCGTTCCTCTCCTCTCCATTCACATTAGCACTCTCTTATCTTTTTAACTCTCGGTCTTAGCATGGGTGAATTGGCCTTCCTCACACCATCATCTTCTTCTCTCTAGTTGATTTGTATATCAACAATTATTTATTTGTATTTATAAATTTTTTTTTTTTAAATGATAGAATTCATAGTTAGAGATCCAAATTACGGAAGTAGTCATCCCCGAATCATGAAATGTGATTTGGTAACATTGACAAGAAGTAAATTAAAATTAGATAAACAGGTAGGTAGGTAGGTAAGGTACCTGAAAACTAAAGTCCTCCTACTTCACTAATCTTATACCCAGGACCATAGGCACTTCCTTTTTTAAGTTATAAAACCCAAGAAAGGATTCAACTTGTCTAGGTTCGGTGTACCTAACCCAAAGTCAGCTACCTATATATTTCTCTCTTTTCCTTTGTTGTATCGGTTTCAGTTGTGTGATATATAGATGACGATGTTGGAAGAGCAAAAGGATCAATCCACTTTGGTGAACCCACAACTGTCGCCGCCAAATTCATATGGCGCCGTCGTTCTTGGTGGCACCTTTGACCGCTTGCACGACGGCCACTGCCTCTTCCTCAAAGTAAAACTGACATAATCATCTCTCTCTCAAACTATGTTTTACTTTTATTTCTTTATCCCAATATGATTCTAAGAGACAAAACTTTTGCTGGAAATAGTCAGCAGCGGAGATTGCCAGGGATCGAATCGTGGTGGGTGTTTGTGATGGTCCCATGTTATCCAAAAAACAGGTAATTTTTTTTTTTCTCATTCAATATGCTTTTTACTCTGAACTAATCTAAATCCTAAACTTGTTTACTTGGTTTAAAATGGATTAAGAGAAAAAGGCATTTGATTAACTGTAGCAATCCTTCTCTTATTGATAGTTTGCTGAATTGATACAACCCATTGAAGAAAGGATGCATAATGTTGAGAATTACATTAAGGTATGTAAGTATTTTTATGAGAAAAGACCATGAAAGAGTATTGGGGGGGGGGGTGATCAGTCATTCGATGATTTTCTCTATTAATAAATTTTGCTTATATTTTTGCAGTCTATCAAACCAAAGCTAGTAGTCCAAGTTGAACCTATTACAGATCCCTATGGACCTTCAATCATTGATGAACATTTGGAGGCCATTCTTGTCAGGTTTGTTACTGACTAACTTCTCAATACAAGAGAACTCTTTGGTAATCCACTTCACATGAATGCTTACTTTGCTTTCTTGATCTTGTGCTCTGAATTGATGTTTCCTTTCTGGATATGCCTCCTTTTCACAATGAATTAACGTTGATTCGGCTTGTTCGAGTTAGTAAAAGTGGCAACAAGAGATGAAGTACATCATATTAACCTTATATAATGCTAGTGAATCCTTCTTTGCCTAACTGCACTAGTTTCTTGACAGTAAGGAGACATTACCAGGTGGAGTCTCCGTTAATAAGAAAAGAGCTGAAAGAGGCCTTTCACAGTTAAAGGTTTGTTTTTGTCTGGTTAATTTCCATGCTGTTGGTAGTATTTGAAAGTAAGACAAATTTTGTTTATAATTTCACAAAATTTTTCAAGGAAAACGTCTTCATATGGTGCCATTTTCTGCAGATTGAAGTTGTAGATCTAGTTTCTGAAGGATGTACTGGAGGCAAGTTGAGTTCAACAACACTAAGGAAGCTTGAAGCTGAGAAAGCCAAAAACCAGGAGTCTGCCACAAGCTTGATGGTAACAAGCTGATATCATATCAATGGCTGCAAGAAAGGTGGCCATATTTCGATGGTTCTTTTTTTTTTTCCTTTTTCTTTTTGTGAAACTCCAACAGCAAAAATGTACAAGGACACCTGAAATTTAATAAAATTAAGCATGCAAGTGTCTTCTTATTAAAAGTATCAATATTGTTAAGATTTAAATAGCTTGACGAAAGATCAAATAAGGACCACATAAAGGAAATGCAAGGATAACCATATGTATGAAGTTATCAAAAACCTTATCTACATTTGTTAGATTAAATTGAGGAAAGAAACTATTTTTGCCTTACTAACCAATAAATGACACCCCTCACTTTATCTCCAACAAAGCAGCTGTCCCTGGAATTGAATGCCACCCAGACCTTACCTGTACTTGAACAATGTTCAACAATGGAGGAACTCAAGCAGATTCATGCACAGATGTTAAAAACAGGCCTTGTTGCAGATACCGTCTTAGTAAGCAAAGTCCTTACTTTTTGTGTGTCTTCGAAATATGGTAATCTAGAACACGCTCGGATGGTTTTTGATAGAGTAAATAGGCCCAATACTTTCATGTACAACACCATGATTAAAGGATACTCAGAGAACAACAAACCAGAAACAGCCCTTCTTTTATATCAGCATATGCTGGATCTTTCAGTTCCACATAATTCCTACACTTTTCCTTTCCTGCTTAAAGCTTGTTCCAGTTTGTCAGCTATGGAAGAAACCAAGCAAATTCATGCTCACGTTGTTAAGTTAGGTTTCCGCTCAGATGTTTATGCTGTGAATTCCTTGCTTCATGTCTATGCATCATCCGGCAGCATGGAAGCTGCGCGTTTGCTCTTTGACCAGGTCTTGAAACGAGACGTCGTTTCTTGGAACTTGATGATTGATGGCTATGCAAAGTGTGGCAAGATGGAAACTGCATATGAATTTTTCAAGAACATGCCAACGAAGAATGTCATCTCTTGGACAACTATGATATCTGGATATGTTGGGGCGGGCATGTACAAGGAAGCCTTGAATTTATTTCAAGAAATGCAGATTGAAGGTGTGCAACCAGACAAAGTTGCCCTTGCAAGCACTCTCTCTGCTTGTTCATATCTCGGAGCGTTGGATCAAGGGAGATGGATTCATGCATATATTGACAAGATAGGAATTGTGATTGATCCAATCTTAGGCTGCGCCCTTACAGATATGTATGCAAAGTGTGGTGACATGGAAGAAGCTTTAGAAGTTTTTAAGAAACAGAAGAAAAAGGAAGTTGCTTTGTGGACTGCATTGATTTATGGATTTGCAATTCATGGTCGTGGAAGAGAAGCGCTGGACTGGTTTGAGACTATGCAGAAGGTCGGAATCAAGCCAAACCATGTCACTTTTACAGCAATTCTGACAGCATGTAGCTACTCAGGACTGGTTGATAAAGGAAAATCATTGTTTGAGAGCATCGAACGAGTTCATAAATTAAGGCCAAGAATAGAGCATTATGGCTGCATGGTTGATCTACTAGGCCGAGCAGGGCTCCTGGAAGAAGCAAAGGGATTGATTGAGCTAATGCCTGTAAAACCAAATGCTGTTGTTTGGGGAGCATTGCTCAATGCCTGCCGGATTCATAAAAATGTCGAATTAGGTACAAAGGTAGGGAAACTGCTGCTTGAAGAAGATCCGGACCATGGTGGTCGGTATGTTCACTTGGCGAGCATTCATGCAGCAGCAGGGGACTGGGACCAAGCAGTTGAAGCAAGGAGGGAGATGAAAGAACGAGGGGTTTCGAAACTTCCGGGATGCAGTGCAATTAGTCTGAATGGGGTTGTCCATGAATTCTTGGCCGGGACCAAGTCCCATCCACAGGCAGCAGAGATTTACCGCATGTGGGACAATATAGCTGAAAGACTTGAAAAGGAAGGATATAAACCTGCATTGCAGAATCTACTGCTTGATCTGGACAATGAAGCCAAAGAAATGGCAATCAATCAGCACAGTGAGAAGTTGGCTATTGCATTTGGATTACTTAGAACTAAACCAGGGACAACTATTAGAATTATCAAGAATCTTCGGATATGCGAGGACTGCCACAGTGTAACAAAACTTGTGTCCAAGATATATGATAGGGAGATTGTCATGAGGGATAGAACCAGGTTCCACCATTTTAAGGATGGCAATTGTACTTGTGGAGATAAATGGTGAGGAAGGAGAGACCACAACATTATATTAACTCACCTGTTAGTACACCAACTAGGAGTAGTTAATGTATAAGCTTTGCTGAGCACAAGGCAAACACCTTCAGCTCCCAAAAATTAAAAGAATCCAATAGAGCAAATATGAAGCCCGGTGGTCCCTTCGGCATTTAGCCAAAAAAGTAGATATATTTGAGGCAACGAAGAAAGCATGGGAAGTAGCGGAGCTGCTTAAGAATGAAGCATTGCTAAGTTGAATCCACCCATTTTAGATGGACGTCACCGAAACCATATCGATGCTCATTTCTGCCGCACCAAAACCTGGAAAATAAACCCAACGCCTTATTGGGGGAGGCCCCAAAATTAAAGTAAATAAAACGTAATAAAGAAAAATAGGATCTCTTCGGTTTTTTCAAAATAATTTTTATTTCAGGGTAGTATTTGATATATATTTATAATGTCTTTTTTTTCATTCTATAAGTAATTTTAAAAATTATGTATTTTTTAAAAATATTTATTTTTAATATTTTACTATACACCATCGGATACTTGTTAACCTCTTAATTCTATTTGTGAAATTTTAAAATTCCACAAACAGTGTATCAAATTTTTTCATTTATTTTCATTTTAGAAGTATATTTATTTTTATTTTTGAAAATTGAAAAACAACTTTAATAAATGAGATTAAAATTTGTTTCAATAAATAAAATATGAAAACGCACTTGGTAATATTTTCAAAACATGAGAAAATAAAATTGTTAAAATATTAACTTGTGTAAAGGTTGTATTATGATTTGTGTCAACGTGGACAACATCTTAAATAACATTAGTCTGTTTTTTGCCCATCATTACATAACATTAGTTTAGATTGGGTTTTTTGACGACGTCCTTGTACAATCATTACTTGAATATTATGCTGCAAAAGCATAACATGTGTGATGCCTTATAAATAGATTATGGAAGGCTTATCTCTTACAAGGTAAAGAATATAGAATATCAAGAGTTCTTGACACCACAAAGATTACATGGCTAAAAATGGTAAGGTGTACATTTCAAATGGAATATAGGATGTGTGTTTTATATTACGGAGAAACATTAAAATTTATTAATGTTTTAGTGTCACGGGTCATGAATCAAATCTATTGATGATTGTGCAAAAAGTGTCTCATAGAGGTTAATTGATGAAATGGGCCTCATATAACCTGATGGAACCTATGGGGAAGCTTATCTATTTAAAGCCTTAGTAGCCTAGTAAAACTAGAGTTATCAAGGTAAATAGTGTAAATCCTAAAGGGATAAGATTGTATAGAGTTTGAATCATTTAAGACTCTCAATTGTAGATAGGCTCTAATCTTGACCGTCGATCTAACTCAATCTATATCGTTGGTTTTGAGGGAGCTCAACTATAAATAGAGTCTTTCCCCCTCATTTGTAAGCATTCCATTCATTGCTGTGAATATATTTGAGAACATTTACTCAAGCACTTGGTGTGTTATTTTCCTTTGGCTTTTTTGTTCTTTGTTGCTTTTTCGTTTCGAGTGTGCTTCCGCTATATTTTCGGTGCTTTAGAGAATTTCTGCGAGAATTCTCATTTTTGCAAAAGTTAGGCTAACTTAGGCAAATTTGGAGCAAATAAATCGCCTAAGCCGCGCGGTTTGCGAGACTAAAGTTCTAGTCTCGTGATAGTTAGTATCAGAGCTAAAGTTGAAAGGCGGCGTTGAAATGAAAAAAAGAGGAGACAAGTAGAATATCCCGATGGAGACCCGCAGGAGGTCTAGGAAAAAATAACAGGTCGAGGGATATGCTGTCGACTTTGGAAAGTTGTGTGGTCCATCTCGAGAAATTCATAGGTGAAGTGAATGAAACACTCGAGTTAGTGGAAATATGCACTGATGAGTTAGATCCAAGGGGAGAATAGTTCAAGGAATATGTGACGGAGGTCTTTAGTTCCAATATGGACGCATTGCAAGCGCTCTTTAACATTGTTGTAGGTAAGTTGACTGGTTCGCAACGGAATTTGCAAGTATACATAGTCGTTAACAAGTAATAAGTGAGTAAAAAGAGTATCGTTTCCACAGTGACTATATTGATAATCAATAATTGTAAAATTAATATTTAACAAGTTGGTTATAAAAATAAAATATTTGAAAGTGTGTGAATGATCTAATTAACTTAAATTAACAACTAATATGCAAATGAGAATAAAATAAAATGCAATAAAATGTTTAAGCAGCAATTCACAAGATTTAATAATAATAACATGAATAAGCCAGAACAATTACAACTCTTGATTTAATTGTACAATTATGCTAAACAAATGTTTCAAAAAAAAATTCATGGCAACTCGATTATCTATTAACTTAGAATCTAAAATTCATAAACTTCTATCGAAGTCTTATGTTTGTCACTTAGAAAAACTTTCATATGTTTATGTCAAAAATTAACTAATGATTATATTTTAAGCCACCATTCATTAGAATTTATGTAAAGTAACAAGGACATATCTGTTTGAAACAATTTAATCACATAAATCTAAAGTTATGCAAGGTAATAGGGTACTTTTGAATTATTACAAACCTTTAGCCTATTTCTATCGAATATAAATTAAACATGCATCTTCTAAATATTGTGTCCATTAATCACCATCCGGTTTTGATTAAGCAATTAATTTTTATGCATTCAAACATATATTAATGTATGAACAACATAAATGATTTTAATTGGAAGCATAAACAATTGAGGCACAAAATATTATAAACATAATTTGAACTAATTAAATCAAGAAATTACAATAATTCTAGTAGGAACAAATTAAGTCGTTACCATAAAATGAACAATAATCAAATAATTTGCAATCATATTTTTAAACTTAGAACAATTTAAAGAGAAAGGAAGAAAAAACTCTAAGAAGATTTTAGTGATTCACTGAAAATTGTCCGTGGTAGTTTCCTCCTAATTCCGTCGTGGCTCCGATGCAAACTACTCTTCAATGTGGTTGGCCGTGAGAGCTTCATGTAACACCCCTAACCCGTATCATTCGCCGGAACAGGGTTACAGAGCATTACTGGAGTTTACAAATCAAATAAACAGACATTTCATATAATATAACTTTCATGTCAGAAGCCAATAGAAATCAAACATTTTGTCCCTTATACGATCCCTCGGGGCCCAAAATACACTTTAGGAACAAGTCGGGACTAAATAGGGTACTCAAAGAATTTTTCTAAAAAAGTAAAAAAATTTCAAAGCTGTAGGGGTCACACGGCCGTGTGACTCACACAGTCAGGAAACATGCTCGTGTCTCAGGCTGTGTGGGCATTCGAAATAGGTACGCACGGCTATGTCTATACTCATGTAACTCTCTGACTTGGGTTACACGACCAAGTCACATGCTCGTGTGCTAGGCCGTGTGAGCATACTGACTTGCAATCCTAAAAGATACAGGGGACACAAGCTCGTGTTTCTACCCAGTGTGGACGAAAATAGGCTATTTTCTAAGCCACATTTCTTACCCAAATTGACACCAACTTAGCCTCAACAAATTGCACATCAACAAGCCATAACAAGGCATTCAACACAAGCTAAAATCAAGTCTTAAACATGTATTATCACCACATACAACTAATAAACCCTTAGGCACCTCAAATGACAACTTAGAAAAATGTAAACTAAGAACCTTACCTAATTAGTTTATCTAACCAAGTTACCAAAGTTCACTATAACTCAATTACATGCATACATATATCACTTATACTAACATCACAGTCATACCTTAATTTCATACCAATATGTAAGTTAGTTATATAAACAACATATTATTCATAATATTTTCATAAGCTAAACTTTGACTAAGTCCGTACGAAAGCCTATACATGCCATATAAACCGTATTTAATGTTTCAAAAACTACTGAGATAAGCTGGATAGTGTGACTTGAGCACTGATCCGATCATCCAACCTTCTGAAAATCTACAAAAACATTAAACAATACAAATAAGCTTAATGAAGCTTAGTAAGTTTGACGAGTTAAACAAAATCTTACCAAACCTACTATAACAAGCCGTCCACGGTAGTCGGAAATAAAAAAAAATTGCCATTTTTTAGGCTTTTTGACTCCCGATTCTGAAAACGTACCATCTTTCCTCGGAGATGGGCACCTTGGCCACCCACAGCAGTGCAAATGCAAGAAAGTTGAGATTTCGGCTTTTTTATTTTGTATTTTATTTCTTTTAAAAGAAAACAATATGAAATAACAAAAAAATTGAAAAGATGCCAGGCAGAGAATAAAAGAACCACCTTTTTGAAATTATTTTTTTAATTGATTCTGTATCTGTAAAAAAAAATTCATGTTTTTGTGGCTTTTTATAGCTGAAATTCATTACAATTTTTTACTTTTTTGTTTGCTTTCGTTTTTTGTTTGCTATTGTTCTTGCTGCCTTTATGTTGTTGCGTGTTTGTTTTATCTTATCTCCAGGTACGGGGCGAGGGCTGGGCGTATGGAGGTACGGGTGTATTGACATGGAGGCACGACTGGGAGCGGCGGCGGCTAGCAGCTAGGGTTTCTGCCTTTTTTTTTGCTACAAAATTAGTTTAGTTTTGGGTTGTTTGGGCTCTAGGGTTTTTTAATTGTTAGGCTATTTTGTAAATTGGGCTTGTAACAATAAACTTGGACTGTTAATTGCTGGACCCTTTTTATTTATTTATTTTTTTGGGTTTCTGGTTTGTTAATTGGGCCCGGGCAAATTTGGGCCTGTACAGTTGCCACTCTTTGCTCATCGCCGTGTAACGGGAATAAAACAAAGACCTTAAGAAGGGCTAAATTTGCATATTCTTGCAGAATCTCGACTTCTTTGGTACTTCTATCTTTCAAATAGCTTTATTCAACCCACTGCAACTTCAAGGGTATAGGAATTATTGCTTTAATCTGCTCCACTGTATCTTCATAAAGTTAAGATTTGTTGTTTTTAACCAGCTCCACTGCAACTTCAGGGAGATAAGGTTTTGCTTTGGCATATTTGATCCTACCTACTGCAACTTCAGAGGTATAGAATTTATGACTTGTAACTTTAATCTGTTCCACTGCAACTTTAGGAAATAAGATTTGCTATCTTCACTCTGCTCCACTGCCACCTTAGGGAGATAAGATTTGTGGTAATCTGCTCCTCTGCAACTTCAGGGATATGAGATTTGTAACTTCAATCTACTCCACTGCAACTTCAAGGAGATAAGAATTGTCATAATAACTTCAATCCGTCCCACTATAACTTCAGGGGTATGGGATTTGTAACTTGTAATCTATTCCACTGTAACTTCAGGGAAATAAGATCCACTATCTTCAACCTGCTCCACTGCAACTTCAGGGAGATAAGGTTAATAGCTTTAATTTGCTCCACTGCAACTTCAGGGAGATAAGGTTAATAGCTTTAATTTGCTCCACTGCAACTTCAGGGAGATAAGACTCTCTATGGTAGACTTGATCCGACCTACTGCAACTTCAGAGGTATAAGATTTATGGTTTCTCTAATCTGTTACACCATTTTCTGGGAAACATGACTTGTAGAATCCATTTCATGGGCCCATTTATGCCAAGCAATTAGGATGTCATGATCAGAATGAATCAAATGCTCCTATTTGGATGTGTACAAATGATACTTGTATGAATGTAGAATGTCATTTTTCGAGAATGATCCCTTTTTAATACTTAGGTTGTCATTGCTCATTGTTCATCAAGGTTCTATCACTGATGTGTTACCATGCCTTCTTGTTCAGTTGGCATCTTTGATGGAGAACCCAGAGAAATAATGACCAATTTGGATTTTTTTCTTAAATTTGGTTAGTTCTAACTAGTGATCCTGTTTCAGGTCCTTGTACTATTTAAAAACTTTCAGAGTAATATGCAGGACTCATTCTGCTTGAATATTATCAGTCATTTAATCATTATTTCAATAAAAATGCTTAAAAAAGATTATTACAGTGGACAAGAAGGAAATTGATTGGGAGCATAGCTCGAAATGAATAAATTAATCAAAGATAGCAAATGCAATAAGAAGGAAATTAATTGAGAGCATAGCTCGAAACGAATAAATTAATCAAATATAGAAAATACAATAAGAAGGAAATTTATTGAGAGCGTAGCTCGAAACGAATAAATTAATCAAAGATAGCAAATTCAATATGGGTAAGATAAAAACTAGGTGCCCCAGATATTGCAGCATGAGCTTCTCTATTCAAACTTCTCGAGGACCATTTTGAGTTAGATATGTGTTTAAGAGATCTAAAGTATTTTGTTGATGCCCCAAGATATAACGTTTCTCGCCCTTGTTAATTCTGAGAGGACAAGACTACAACATGCTCCATCTTTGATAAAAATTTGAGCTGCCATTTTTTGAGTTTTCAACTCAAAACCCTTTTGGTCTCAAAATGCCTTTTGCGGGTTTTCACATTGGCCTCTCATTTTTTTTCTCATTTTTTTAGGTCTCAAAGCTCCATTTACGGGTTTTCGCATTGGCATCTCCCCCTTTTTTAGGTGAAGTACTACTTGACTGAATCTGAATTTACAAGATTTGGCAAGTTTTTACCATCCATCTCGGTCAAAATCAGCACTCCTCCGGAAAAAGGCCTTCTTTACCACATAAGGCCCTTCCAAATTTGGCATCTATTTCCCTCTAAAATCCTTTTGTACAGGAAGGATCTTTTTCAATACCAGATCCCCCTCATGGAATTCTCTAGGACGAGCCTTTTTGTCATAAGTTCGCATCATTCGTTTTTGGTACATCTAAACATGACAAATAGCCCTTAGCCTTTTTTCTTCGATCAAGTTCAACTAATCATATCGAGACTGGATCCATTCTGCTTTACCTAATTTCAATTCTGAAAAAACTCGAAGATAAGGAATCTAGACTTCAATAGGCAAAAGCGCCCCTATTCTGTAAACCAAAGAGAAAGGCGTTGCCCAAGTGGAGGTCCTGACAAATGTTCGATAAGCATAGAGGGCAAATGGTAACTTTTCATGCCAATATTTGTAAGTCTCAATCATTTTCCCTACGATCCTCTTAATGTTTTTATTGGCTGCCTCTACTGTACCATTTATTTTTGGGTGATATGGTGACGAGCTGTGATGTTTGATCTTAAATTGACTGCTGCTATTGTACTATTGTTCAAATTCGGTGCATTGTCAGATATGATCCTTTCTGGCATTTTATACCGACATATGATCTCTTTTTTCAAGAATTTACTGACTGCTAATTTTGTGATATTGGCATATGAAGCGGCTTCTACCCATTTGGTGAAGTAATCGATGACCACAAAGATGAATCGATGCCCATTAGAAGCTTTTGTTGATATTGGTCCAATAATATCCATGCCCCACAGAGAGAAAGGTCATAGAGAAGTCATAACATGAAGAGGTGAAGGAGGCACATGGATTTTGTCTCCATAAATTTGGCACTTATGACATCTCTTGGAGTAATTAATACAATCCCCTTCAATGGTTGACTAATAGTACCTGACTCTCATAATTTTCCTAGCCATTGTAAAACCATTAGTTGTATTCCACAAACACCCTCATGGATTTATTCCAGATTTTCTCAGCCTTAACAGCGTCCACACATCTGAATAACACCTGATCCTTTCTTCTTTTGTATAGGATCTCCCTATCTAAGACATAGTCACTGGCCAGTCTTCTCAACGTCCTTTTATCATTCTTAGTTGCTTGGTCACTATATTCACGATTCCTCACATATCACAGTGTATCATGGTACCAAGGGTGATTATCTTTTTCTTCTTCTTCTTCGATGTTGTAAAAATGAGCCGGAGCTTCATAAATACTCATTTGGATAGATTTTATGTCATATTGTTTGTTTACTTTGATCATGAAATCTAAAGTAGCCAACGTATCAGCCATCTGGTTTTCATCTTGCGGGAGGTAATAGAAAGTAATGTCATCAACCTCCTCAATTAACTCCAGAACTAGGCTTCGATAATTGATCAATTTGGGGTCTCTTGTCTCCCATACGCCTTTGTGTTGATAGATCACTAGTGCAGAATCCCCATATACTTCTAGCACTTTGATTTTGCTTTCTATAGCTACACAAATACCTATATTATTTATGCAATAAAAATCCAATTTACTAGTAAAGGGATAATGATTTTCGTTTGGGGATACCAAGACTGCCCCGATTCCGTTACCCACAGCATTTGAGGCTTCGTTAAAATTTAGTTTCCAAGGACGGTCTTCTTGAGCATCTTCTTCAGTGGTTGTGACATACATCAAGTTTTCATTCAAGAAATCGAAGTTCAAAGGCTCGTAATCTTCTAGAGCTCTACTGGCTAGAAAATCTACTATTGCGCTCCCTTTTATAGCCTTTTGATTCACATAGACTATATCAAATTCAAAAAGTAGAATTTTCCATCGGGCCATTCTTCCATTCAGGGCAGTCGACTCCATCATATACTTCAGAGGGTCTATTTTCTAGATGAGCTAAGTTGTATGATACAACATGTACTGTCTTAGTCTTCGGGTTGTCTAAATTAACGCGCAACACAATTTATCAATTAGTAAGTACCTTGTCTACACTTAGTGAATTTCTTACTGAGATAATATATTACTTTTTCTTTCCTTCCTGACTCATCATGTTGGCCAAGCACCCATTCCATGGAATTCTCAAATATTGCCAAGTACAGTATCAGTAGCCTATCCGAGCTAGGTGGCATTAGTACTAGAACATTGGACAAGTAATGTTTGACCTTGTCAAAAGTTTTTTGGCATTCCTCATCCCATACACTTGGATTGTGTTTCTTAAGGAGACGGAATATGGGGTCGCATTTCTTAGTTGGTTGTGAAATGAACTGGGCAATGTAATTTAGTCTTCCTAGGAAACCTCGAACTTCTTTTTAAGTGCGTGGCGACGACAAATCCCATATAATGTTTACTTTATCTATGTAACGTCCCCTAACCCTATACCATCACCGGAACAGGGTTACGAGACATTACCTTACCAGTCAGAACAATCCAATTCCAGTCATTAATTAAAATAAATATTCACACACATCCTAGTTTTAAGATGCCATCCCTTTAATGGGCCCTCGCGGTCCAATATGAACAGTAAATTTCAAAATTCATACTACATACCGTTGCCAACCATAATTTACTCATTTCATCAATACTTTTACAACCTAAATGACTCTCCTTAAACATCCTGGGTACATGCCACTATCAATACTCAACATACTTTACCTTAATGAATTTGGAATCGTCCGGGATCTTGATTCAACGTACTATCTTTACTTAACTGCAAGACGAAACAAACCGCACAACGAGTATGGTATACTCAAGTGGTATTTCTAAAATCCGAACATTTAATAATATAACAAATACTTAAGATCATAATAACAATTACAATTATGCAATTATTTATTCATAGACAAATTTCAACTACTTACCATATAAATTTTATACAAATCATATAATAAACACAATAACATAATTGTTCAATTCTTAACTAAATCCATTATTATTTACTCCATTCTTTCACTTACTACTCGGTATAGCTTTCCTTAATTTACTCACAATTCAATATCATTAAACTATATTCAACTATACACTTATCAATCATATTCCATTTTAATTCATTTCAATAATAGTCAATTTCATTTATATCATATCAACTTACTATCCTCGATAGCTTTCAAGATATACATACGATTCATATATCTCAAATCACATTTCAATCCATCAAGTGGCATCATATATCATCAATTCGAACTCAATCATTTCATGAACCTTTGGTTCATATTTTCAATTCATATCTAAATTTTCAATTCTCAATTCAATTTCTCATTTCATTTCAATAGCTTGATCAATCAAATTTATTCGATTTATCTTTCACTTATTTACCCTATTAACAAACCCGGACTTTGACGGATACACAATTCAACCCAAACACACCAAGACGGCACATTATGCCTAAAACGGTGCATAGTACTGGTCAAGATATCGACACATAAAGTGCCTAAAACGACACACGAGGTGCACGATACGACACACGAGGTGCACGAAATACGACACATAAAGTGCCCGATTGGTAAAGTAAGCAAATCCGTACACTTCCATATCCTATGGCATACCAACTATATCCGACTCAAATTTCGACTAGTTAATAGGGTATTTCATTCACTTTCTCAATTTAATAATTCTTTCATCAATATCTCATTCCGATAATTACACATATTTACCCATTTTCACAATTCATACAATTTCATTCAATTCAACAAATATATTTCAATTATGCACATTAATTCATAATTCAATACAATTCAATTCACTTTTCAATACCAAATATTCAAATATCACAATCTCATATATTCATATCAATTTTCTCATATTTCCAATCAATATATTTCAATATAACATTCATTGAATATTCAAATTTCTACATAAGTCATATATATTATATAATTCAATCAATATAAATTCAATCAAAATAATTTCAATCAATATAAATTCAATAAATTCATCGCATACCAAAATCAATCCATTCCAATTGTAAAACATCATAATTCTAACACTAACAATTGCCATATGTATATAAATATAACAAATAATAACTAAGTTCGGATTATAGAAATACAAACCGTAATTTTCGAGCTAACTCCCGTTGACTTTGTCTTGTCCTTTCTTAGCGAGATTTCGGTACCACATTGACTACGAAATTAATACAATTCATAATCATTAATACATTACTAATTCATATCTTGAGTTACAGAATTCTAAATTAAGATCCGCTAATTTTTCCTGAAACTAGACTCACAAATCTTCTTACAATAAAATTTTCAGAATTTTGGTTTAGCCATTAAGTACAGTTTATTCTTTAAATTCACCCCTATTCTGCTGTCTGACAGTTTCGTCCCTTCTTCACTAAAAATTAATTATCTCACAGTGCAGAACTCGGATAATATTCCCGTTGATTTCTCCTGAAAATAGACTCATTAGGAATTCTAAACATATAACTTTAAACCTCTAATTATTTTTCTTCAATTTTTGGTGATTTTTCAAACTTAGACTATTGCTGCTGTCCAAAATAGTCTTAGTACAAAATGTTGATTTACTTTAATTTCAATTTAATTCTAACTAAATTCACTTACTTTTCTATCTTAATTCATACTTTATTTCTACTCAATTTTAACCAAACTTAGACATAATTATCTATTTTTCATCATAAAACCATAATTTCAAAATTCTTTCAATTTAGTCCTTAAAGCATAAAACTTATGAATCACTTTATAATTCAATCCTTATATCATTTCTAACTTGAATTTCTATCAATTTAGCCTTTAATTCATCATTTTATTTAACATGGACAATATCTAGAAATCTAATAACTTTTAAAATATCAACTTAATTTCATCAAAATCTTGTTCCAAAGCTTCTAAAACATCAAAATTAAGTAAAAAGGGCTAAATTGACTTACCAATTAAAGTTTAAAGCTTCAAAACATTGATTTTCCCTTTTCTCCCTTTCTTTCTTTCTTTCCTTTCTTTCTCCCCTGTTCTTCTCTGTTTTGTTTGCTTTCATTCTGTTTCTTACGTTTCTTTACTTATTTATATAATATAATATATAATATAATATACTATAATATAATAATAATATCATATAATAACAATTTCTTATATTTTAAGTAATTATTTAGTTGTATTACAAGTGTATGTATTTAATTTATTACACATGTATTTATAATTACCATACAATTGTTAAAATAATATTATAATATCATTAATATAAATTACAATATAATAAAATAAAAATATAGTCTTATTAAATAATACATTCATGAAAAAAATCTAAGATTTTTATCCACATTTGTCGCCTCATTTATGGGACTTGGTATATTTACCTATTTGGTCCCTTTAACTTTTCTTTAATTTATAATTAAACTTTCACACTTAATTCAATTTAATCATTTCCACTAATTACTCTTAATTAAGCTAATTTTACTTAATTAAAGTCTAATTAACCACTCAATTGACTTCGTAAATATTTTTAATAAATATTTACGAATCCATTTTTTAGAAATGGAGACCCGAAAATACACTTTTTCGATAACGGTAAAATTCGGGTCGTTACATTTCTCCCCCCTTTTATAAATTTCGTCCTTGAAATTTACCTGAGAGAGGTGGGGGTATAAGTACAAAGATCTCGCTGTTCCTTTCGGTTCCCATATATGTCCTCAATAATATGACATTACCGCTCGGGCTAGTATCTCAACCGGCTCTTTTTCATACTATAGATTACATCAAATCTCAATATCCTTTGTCGATATAATCATGAAAAATTATCATAAACTTTCTGTAACTTCAGAAGCAAAACCAAACAATATTTTACCGGTCTGAATTTTCTACAACTTCACATAGCCCAACAGAACAAGAACTTAATTTCTCTTTCAACCCGATCTTCAAAATGTTCTTTCAAGGTGAATCTCTAAGAAATACCATATCATTAACAAAATACTCAATATCCCAACATTTCAAGTCTATATATAATTTCTGTTTGTCAAAACTGCTTTCAGTTTATCTCGAATTACTTCTACTTTTCTTCAATTTCACGAATCAAACAGCTCCGCATATTCTTTTTCAAAAATAGAGATAATTCCAACTTAGATTCCATAAAAATTCTATCCCATTTCCATTCTGATGTCACCTTGGTTGTAATAGATTCAAGATATCTGTACCTAATATAAACATTTATATGCAAATTCAAAGTATTGCTTTTCTTTTCCTAGTCTTCAATACATCATCTCAAATCATTTGTACATCTTATTCTTCCGAATACATAGACATAGCACTACTATAATTTCATGCAAATTCTCCCAGTATAAGTTCGAATCTCTCGTTTAGCTTTTATTTCTAAATAGCAAACAACCATCATATCCAATCCAAATGTTTAATCACTATATCCATTTAACCGATAATTTATTACCACATTTCTGAACTTGCGACTCTTTGTAGGGAAGTAAGTTTAACCTTTATTTCAACTAGAATTGAGCGATCATCAGATAATGACAATAGAGTGTTCATAGTTCATAACACAAAGCGAAACTTTCAATTCTGAGTATTCATAACTCCATTTGCTTTTTCCTGGATGATATTCAATTATCAAATCATGATCCTTTAGTGCAAAGACAATAGGTATCACTTTCGAATCATGTATCAAATAATTCTTCTCATGTAATTTTAACTCTCCAAAACATGATTCATTAGTTTTCTTTCTTGCATCAAAATACTGCTATCCCTGTAAATCACAAGTTTCTTCACCGGATTTCAGACTAAACTAAAACTAGTGCTTCAGTTAACTGAGCTTTCAACTAATCAGAACCTTGCTAACATCTATCAGATCATTCCAATTCCACATCTTTCTGTAATAACCAACTAGTTTTAGAAAACCTCTGATTTCAAATATATTTTTCACTATCATTTTAGTACAAAATCTATAGCACATTCAACTTCTTCAATCAACAGTAGTTCGGGCAATTCTTCTAGAAACACATTAGAATTCTCTTGCACTATTGCCACTGATTTAAACCTTAACTTAAATATTTTAATATTCAATACATAAACAAGGTAAATACCATGACCCCTTTCCGGCATATATCTGTGTTGGCATGTTCAATATCACAATAGACAATTAGCTTAATCTTTTCTGATTTAACAAAACATTTCATCATCTTGATCTTGCAACATATTATACTTCTGCTTATAATTTACCACCATATCATGCGAATTAACCATTCCATTATTGAGATTATATCAAACAAGAAGAACATCAAATCGATCGAAAAACAGAGTATCATTATCAAAGCAGTTCCTGCAGATCTTATCAGCCCATAAATACTAATCTGAAAAATTTAATGCTTCAACCCAAAAATTTCAGCAAACCAAACAGGCAAATCTTTAATAGATACTGAACTTATGTAATCATAGGAATAGTCAAACCAAGATCAATTTAAAATAATCATATTAGTGTCGATAAAGAAGAAAGTACATGTAATAACATTCGGTAAAGATAAATCTTCTCATATACAATTAACATATACCCTGGCTGATATTCATTCTCCAGATTTTACAGTGAAGTCATTTGTCACACTTCGGCTTTCACTCGTATTTCTGAGATTACAGGGTAACCTACCTCTGTTAACTACATTACTCAGTGTTGAACTCTGAATAATATCTTTTTCAATTTTCTTCAAGCAATCACTAAGATCATAATCAGAAGAATCGTATCTAATCACATATTCCACTTTTTATTCTACATTACATTCTTCAAACATTTTGTACCATATATTCTCTGTCGAAATACACTCTCTGATATATTTATTCAATCAAACACATTCCCTTCATACACAGTTTCAATCATATAACTCTGTTTAAACTTCAGGAATTCTTTACATCTCTGATCAAGAAATCTCTGGCTCGTATATACATTTCTTTCAGAACTCATTTTAGAAAGTTTTACAAATAACCCTTTCTTAACCACAACATAAATCAATGTTTTCTACCACTGATAACCTAAATCTTTTAACAGAAATATCATACCCTTCTAACATTTAATCGGTGAACAGAACAATTCATTTACAATCCCGATAATATTTTCTAACCAGATTTCAGTTCTTTCAAGATCATTCTCAACTGTAATTCTCAATTCATCCACACCATATATATACATGTACAGATCATTAACAGCAGATAACTTCCCCGTTCAGACAAGCTCTATACCTTGAAGCACTTCGGGAACCGAGTAAGAAAGGGATCGAAAGATATCATGTAGCAGATACAATTTCTTCTATTCATCAAGAACATCGTTATAATTCTAAATAATTATGTATCATTTTTTCTATTATTTCATCAGTCATCATTCAAGAATTAATTACCCATTGAGTTTATACCGGTGTTGTTGATTCGGTTTTCATCTAATTCACGAGACTATTCGTCTCCGGTACACATTTCATAATCAATACCATAGATATTTTTGTCTAACATTTTCACTATAAAATAGTACCAAACAAATATATCAGCATCCGATCCCGACTCAATTTCGACTCAATTATGGCATGTACCTCTAGACTCAATTCCGAGCTCGATTTAGTCCGAGAATCGGCTAAACCTGAATAGCTCTGATACCACTAAATTGTAACGTCCCCTAACCCTATACCGTCACCTGAACAGGGTTACGAGACATTACCTTACTAGTCAGTACAGTCCAATTCCGGTCATTAATTAAAATAAATATTCACACACATCCTAATTTTAAGATGTCATCCCTTTAATGGGCCCTCGCGGTCCAATATGAACAGTAAATTTTAAAATTCATACTACATACCGTTGCCAACCATAATTTACTCATTTCATCAATACTTTTACAACCTAAATGGCTCTCCTTAAACATCCTGGGTACATGCCACTATCAATACTCAACATACTTTACCTTAATGAATTCGGGATCGTCCTGGGATGCTGATTCAATGTACTATCTTTACTTAACTGCATGACGAAACAAACCGACAATGAGTATGGTATACTCAATGGTATTTCTAAAATTCGAACATTTAATAATATAACAAATACTTAAGATCATAATAACAATTACAATTATGCAATTATTTATTCATAGATAAATTTCAACTACTTACCATATAAATTTTATACAAATCATATAATAAACACAATAACATAATTGTTCAATTCTTAACTAAATCCATTATTATTTACTCCATTCTTTCACTTACTACTCGGTATAGTTTTCCTTAATTTACTAACAATTCAATATCATTAAACTATATTCAACTATACACTTATCAATCATATTCCATTTTAATTCATTCCAATAACAGTCAATTTCATTTATATCATATCAACTTACTATCCCTGATAGCTTTCAGTATATACATACGATTCATATATCTCAAATCACATTTCAATCCATCAAGTGGCATCATATATCATCAATTCAAACTCCAATCATTTCATGAACCTTTGGTTCATATTTTCAATTTCATATCTAAATTTTCAATTCTCAATTCAATTTCTCGTTTCATTTCAATAGCTTGATCAATCAAATTTATTCGATTTATCTTTCACTTATTTACCCCTATTAACAAACCGGACTTTGACGGATACATGGATTCCAACCCAAACACACCAAGACGGCACATTGTGCCTAAAAAAAGACATAGTACGATCAAGATATCGACACATAAAGTGCCTAAAACGAC
Organism: Gossypium arboreum; assembly: GCF_025698485.1. NCBI lineage: Eukaryota > Viridiplantae > Streptophyta > Magnoliopsida > Malvales > Malvaceae > Gossypium > Gossypium arboreum. Next base: position 15,541,894 of record NC_069081.1, read on the forward strand.
ACACGAGGTGCCCGATACGACACACGAGGTGCCGAAATCGACACATAAAGTGCCGATCGGTAAAGCCGACAAATCCCGTACACTTCCATATCCTATGGCATGCCAACTATATCCGACTCATTCAACTAGTTAATAGGGTATTTCATTCACTTTCTCAATTTAATAATTCTTTCATCAATATCTCATTCCGATAATTACACATATTTACCCATTTTCACAATTCATACAATTTCATTCAATTCAACAAATATATTTCAATTATGCACATTAATTCATAATTAAATACAATTCAATTCACTTTTCAATACCAAATATTCAAATATCACAATCTCATATATTCATATCAATTTTCTCATATTTCCAATCAATATATATTTCAATATAACATTCATTGAATATTCAAATTTCTACATAAGTCATATATATTATATAATTCAATCAATATAAATTCAATCAAAATAATTTCAATCAATATAAATTCAATAAATTCATCGCATACCAAAATCAATCCATTCCAATTGTAAAACATCATAATTCTAACACTAACAATTGCCATATGTATATAAATATAACAAATAATAACTAAGTTCGGATTATAGAAATACAAACCGTAATTTTCGAGCTAACTCCCGTTGACTTTGTCTTGTCCTTTCTTAGCCGAGATTTCCGGTACCACATTGACTACGAAATTAATACAATTCATAATCATTAATACATTACTAATTCATATCTTGAGTTACAGAATTCTAAATTAAGATCCGCTAATTTTTCCTGAAACTAGACTCACAAATCTTCTTACATTAAAATTTTCAGAATTTTTGGTTTAGCCATTAAGTACAGTTTATTCTTTAAATTCACCCCTATTCTGCTGTCTGACAGTTTCGTCCCTTCTTCACTAAAAATTAATTATCTCACAGTGCAGAACTCGGATAATATTCCCGTTGATTTCTCCTGAAAATAGACTCATTAGGAATTCTAAACATATAACTTTAAACCTCTAATTATTTTTCTTCAATTTTTGGTGATTTTTCAAACTTAGACTATTGCTGCTGTCCAAAATAGTCTTAGTACAAAATGTTGATTTACTTTAATTTCAATTTAATTCTAACTAAATTCACTTACTTTTCTATCTTAATTCATACTTTATTTCTACTCAATTTTTAACCAAACTTAGACATAATTATCTATTTTTCATCATAAAACCATAATTTCAAAATTCTTTCAATTTAGTCCTTAAAGCATAAAACTTATGAATCACTTTACAATTCAATCCTTATATCATTTCTAACTTGAATTTCTATCAATTTAGCCCTTAATTCATCATTTTATTTAACATGGACAATATCTAGAAATCTAATAACTTTTAAAATATCAACTTAATTTCATCAAAATCTTGTTCCAAAGCTTCTAAAACATCAAAATTAAGTAAAAAATGGCTAAATTGACTTACCAATTAAAGTTTAAAGCTTCAAAACATTGATTTTCCCTTTTCTCCTTTCTTTCTTTCTTTCCTTTCTTTCTCCCTGTTCTTCTCTGTTTCGTTTGCTTTCATTCATTTCTTATGTTTCTTTACTTATTTATATAATATAATATATAATATAATATACTATAATATAATAATAATATCATATAATAACAATTTCTTATATTTTAAGTAATTATTTAGTTGTATTACAAGTGTATGTATTTAATTTATTACACATGTATTTATAATTACCATACAATTGTTAAAATAATATTATAATATCATTAATATAAATTACAATATAATAAAATAAATATATAGTCTTATTAAATAATACATTCATGAAAAAAATCTAAGATTTTTATCCACATTTGTCGCCTCATTTATGGGACTTGGTATATTTACCTATTTGGTCCCTTTAACTTTTCTTTAATTTATAATTAAACTTTCACACTTAATTCAATTTAATCATTTCCACTAATTACTCTTAATTAAGCTAATTTTACTTAATTAAAGTCTAATTAACCACTCAATTGACTTCGTAAATATTTTTAATAAATATTTACGAATCCATTTTTTAGAAACAGAGACCCGAAAATACACTTTTTCGGTAACGGTAAAATTCAGGTCGTTACAATCTAGGTCGATGTCAATCTCCTTTTCACTAACTATGAATCCTAACAATTTTCCTGACCTATCCCCGAAGGTACATTTCGCTAGATTGAGCTTTAGTTGGAGTTTTATCAGTCTCAAGAACAATTTCCTCAAGACTTGTACATGTTCTTTCTCTGTTCAGGATTTTGCGATCATATCATCAACATAAACTTTGATTTCCTTGTGCATCATGTCATGAAACAAGGTTACCATGGCTCTTTGGTACGTTGCTCCAGCATTTTTTAGTCCAAATGGCACCACCTTATAGCAAAATGTTCCCTACATGGTTACGAATATGGTCTTCTCTGTGTCTTCAGGATGCATCTTTATCTGGTTATATCCCTAGAAACCATCCATGAAGGAGAACAGTGAGTAACATACTATGTTGTCCACCAAGGTGTCAATATAAGGCAATAGGAAATTGTCTTTTGGGCTGGCTTTGTTCAAATCCTTATAGTTTACACATATTTGTACTTTTCCATCTTTTTTAGGGATGGGGACGATGTTGGCTACCCATTTTGAGTATTTAACCACTTGTAAGAATCTAGCATCGAATTGTTTTTTGACCTCTTCTTTTATTTTTAGCAAAACATCAGGCCTCATCCTTCGAAGCTTTTGTTGAATCGGCTTACACCCTTCCTTTATGGGGAGTCGATGTACCACAGTATTAGTACTTAACTCAGACATGTTTTGATATGACCACGCGAAGACATCCTTGAATTCTTGGAGTAACTCAATGAGGTCTTGCTTTGTCTCTACGGCAATACAAGCTCCAATCTTCACCTCTTTTCCCTCTCCTAAACTAACAATTTCCACTGACTCTTTGTTTCTCATCTTGTTCTACCATCCTCAACAAATCAAGAGATAGGTTATAGTCTCGATCATTTTCAAAATCCTGAGAATCCTCCATACACTTATCTTGCTCAAAAGGAGATTTTGAGTTAGTAGCAGTGTCGCTCATATCATTGATATCTGGAGACCTGTTATAGGGATGAAAGAAATTCCAAAGAATAAAAGAATCTAAGAATAATTATTCGTATAGTATGATTATGAATGAAATGGAAAGAATAAAAGAATATTTGAAAGAAAGTCAAAAGAATCTAAGAATAATTATCTTTATAGTATGATTATGAATGAAATGGAAAGAATAAAAGAATATTTGCTCAATATGATATGCAAAGATGCATTTTATTGAAATAAAAATTTTGGACACAAGCCTATTTCACAAAAGGATTCTTATTACTCCTAGGCTTAGAGCAATAAGTGTGTTTTGAACATTACTCTGAATTAACTCTAAAAATTACAGGAATCTCTTCCGCAGTCCAATTGTTCAGAACACTTCTAGGTACATAAGGGGAAATGCCTGATAAATTCTCTTCTCTAATTCCTTCTTCAGATATGGCATTGATTTTTAGATTTCCCAACATTTTTTTCGCAGTTTCCTTTCTTGGCATTCTTCGCTCAGGGTGAATAGTTCCTCTTGAGACAAAAGTTCTGGATATGTGGGGGAAGGTCATTAGTTCCCATTTGATCTCCTCCTCGCTCAAACGTACTCTCCTCCTTTCTTGTTTCTTCTCTAAGTCCTTCTTTCTTTCTCTCGCGTCTGGATTATTAAGTCGAAGTGATCTCGTTTGTCTTTCAACATCGGTGCCTCAACTCTTCTTTGGAGGTATCTCCCAAGTCCTCTTCCCGGTAAGGCACCTTTTCCGACTGTCAGTTGTAGACCCATCCTTGTAGTTTTGGACATCTTAGGGATTGGGATCCTGTTCCCTTCGATGATGAATGTTGAGTTCACAAATTCCAAAGATAGAAAGGAACATTTGATCGCTTTATCGTTTGCCTCTAAATATGGCACGTCACTGGTTACAGATGCAATGATGTCTTCTTCTGCATTTATCATTACCAGCCGACCTTCCGTTACAAAACTTTAGCTTTTGGTGCACCCCCGCTGAATAAATCCAAGGCCTCCCCAATAAGCAATTATAAAAAGGCTTGATGTCCATCACTAGGAAGTCTACCACATACGTTTTTGGGCCAAACAAAAAGGGTATTTCAATTCTTCTCATTACTCTGCTTTCGGTGCCATCGAATGCCCTCACTATGTTTTGGCATGTCTTCATATGAGAGCTATCCACAGGCAACCTATTCAGTGTGGATAAGGGTAAGACATTCAAGGCTGATCCATTATCAATTAACACCCCTGGCAGTGTATATCCCTTACAGCGGGTGGTGATGTACAGAGCCTTAGTGGAACCCATGCCACCTGGCAGTATTTCATCATCATTAAAAAAGAGGAAATTATCGGTGCTTATGTTACTAACCAAATGGTCTAGCTTGTTGATGGAGATATCATTAGCGACATAAGTTTCGTTTAATACTTTCATCAATGCACTACGATGTACCTCTAAACTTAAGAGTAAAGCTAACACTGATATGCAAGTTGGTTGTTTATACAGCTGTTCTATAATGCTATACTCGCTGTGCTTTAAGAATTTCATGAATTCTTTTACCTCCTCTTCATTTACCAGCTCGTTAACAGGCGATTCAAGTCTGTCTATTTTTTTCTTTCTTTTGTTCAACCGCCAAGGCTTTTTCTTTTACAAGCTCTGTTCTTGTATTTGCCAAATCGTAGCAACTCCCACTACGCATGTAGAAACTCACATCCTGGCCCTCCTTTGAAGCACCAACTGGGTTTTCCTCTCCTGGAATATTCATATTACAGTCGTAATTCTAAGGAACCCTCTTGCTATCTTTATAGAGAAAGACTGCAGGTTTCTGGATTATGACCTTTGGTGCCTTTTGTACTCCGACTTTATTGCTTATTAGTCATGAAATAATGACCACCGGGTAGTATACTTTTTGGACCTTCACCGTCGATCCTTCCTCTAATGTGTATATATTTCCCTCTTCTGGGACTTTGATATATTCATATAATTCAATTTCTTTATTATCTATCAGGTTTTGCACTAAGGCCCTAAACTCGATGCACTCTTGTATTTCATGACCCTCCTTAACATGGAACTCACAGTAGTTCCTCATCCTTTTAGATCTCTCATCTGAATCTTGTTTGATTATTCCTCCTTCTACCATTATTTTCCAAACCCATCTTAGTGGGGTTTTTACTTCTGCCATATCAAATTTTGTTTTCTTACCCCCACCTTCAATTATCTCATTTACCCATTGGTCAGGATGACTGGGCAACAGGTTTCCTGCCACATTTGGTCCTGATGGGTCGTCGAACTTTACAATTCCCATTTTAATGAACCTCTCGATCAACTTTTTAAATGTGATGCAATTTTTAATTGAATGTCCGATGATTCTCGCATGGTATTCACATTGAACATTTGCATCGTACCATTTGAGAGATGGAGGTTGCATAGGTTTCAAGTAGAAGGGGGATACTACATGTGCATCAAACAGGCTTTGATATAGCTCCCTATACATCATTGGTATAGGTGTGAACTGGAGCCTTTCTGTATTTGTCTTTGTGTTGGATTCTTGCCTTAGGGGGCCTTGATGGCTAGCTGTTACTGTCTTTGACTGGCCCACACTGATTGGTTTTGAATACATGCTTGCATTATTCACCTCATTCTCCCTTTTCCTTGGGGCTGATCTTTTGGTGCTTTCCCCCGCATCTATCTTACCACTTCTCACTGCCTTTTCAATCATTTTACATCACTATATCCAAGAAGCTTTTAGTAGAGCTTCCCAACATATGATTGATGAATGAATCTTTTAAAGTGTTAATGAAAAGCATTGTCGTTTCTTTCTCCAGAAAAGGTGGCTGGACTTGAGTTGCCACCTCTCTCCATCTTTGGGCATATTGTCTAAAACTCTCATTTTGCTTTTTCTCCATGTTCTGTAATGTGATTCTGTCAGGTGTTATATCCGTCACATGACTATATTGCTTCATAAAAGCCTGCGCTAGGTCTTTTTATGAATTGATCATGGTACGACTCAGTTGGTTGTAATGCCGACCTGACCAAATTGTCTTGGAAGCAGTGAATTAACAGTTGATCATTATTAACGTATCTTTTCATTCGTTTACAGAACATGGTGATGTGAGCTTCGGGAAAATAGTTCCATTATACTTTTCAAACTCTGGAGTTTTGAACTTGAGGGGAAAGTACTAGGTCCGGAACCAAGCTCAGGTCCTTAACATTGATTCCACAATGATAATCAGCGTTTTCCATTGCTTTGAATTTTTCTTCTATCCATCTGTATCAGATTTCAAGTTGCTTTAGCAGTTCCACCCTTGTTTTTTCCATTTCTGTCATATCATCTAGATCAGGGACAACGTGATTAGTTGGATTATCCCTAGGATTAGAGCCTGAGCCTGTTTGGTAGTTCATTGGTGCCGAAGTACTGGCCTGAAACTCTTGAAGCCTGATTGTAATAGGTGCCCTTCGTGGGTACGCCTCTGGATGTGTCTAGACATTTATCGGGGTAAAACCCGGAGGGTAAATAGGATCCTCATTATCATCCCCTGAGTTGACCGCAGTGTTTTTCCTTTTTCACGTTCTCTAGCCAGCAACTGTGCCAATTGGCTTATCATACTATTTTGGGATTTTTGCATTTGTTCTTTCATGTATTATTGAATTTTGGCTAATTGCTCTTACATCTGTGCTTACAATTGATATTGCATATCTCTTTGCATTTGTTCTAATCTTTCAAATCTTTGATCCATTATTTTGGTTTTGGCACGAGTATTGTAACGATGTTCGGTTGGTTAACACTTGTTGCTTTTTAGATTAACTGAAATAATTTTGTTTAATTAGGGTCTTTTTGTGAAATTTAATGCATGTAATGCAATGTAATGAAAATGCATGAAATGAATGCAAAAAGAGGCATTAACTCTGATTCAATTCTGTTAGAACAACTTTACTAGAAAAAAAATTTCTTTACATAAAACGGATTACATATACGGCTTTGCCCTAATGCTTTAAACCTTAACTTTCCTAAGAAGTCGAGCTAACTCTTGACCCCGATCCGATTCTGATTCATACTTTAAGCTTACCACATCAGCCTGAACTGCTAGGGTTTGCAAATGATCGGCCATCTCTCGTATTTGAGCCATAGTTTCACCCATAATATGATATATGTCCCTAACTTGACCATGAGAATGGTGGAGATGCTTTTTCCAATGTTTATTATTTGCTTTAAGGAGTTCAACTCGAAGTTCACAATTTTGTAACGCGGTCTCGAGCTCTTCTGTCTTCCTTTTTAGCTCTTCAATCTTGTTTAAGCTCGTATTTAGCTCAATTTCAAAGTTGCGACTACAATACTGATGAAGTGACTTTTCTAGTTCTGCTACCCTAGCCTTTAATTCGATTTTTTCATTTAGACTTTCTAACAAACTCTTTTCTAGGGCCTTTTTTCAAACCTGAGCATCTTAGAATTTTTTCTCCTATCGATTGGCTCTAATCTTTTCTTCTTGGATCTCTTTTCACCATTGCTCTGACGTTTTCCCCAATCCGATGATTCTCATTGATAAACGCAACTTCTTATAATCTATTTTCAAATTATCCAAATCTTCTTTGGCCTTGTTCTTTCCTTTTTTCAATTTCTTGGCCTCTAGCTTCTGAACATCAACATCTAATCTTAAATGCATTTTTTCCTCCTCTCTAGTTGTTCTATCTTCTTTCCTAGCTTTGAATTCCTCTTTTTAAAATCCTGCTTTATGATCTCTAGGTCGAACAAGACCACTTACAGGTGTTCTTCCATTGATCAAATGCCTTCTTGACTTGGCTCGGGGATGTTGTCATTGACCCTTTTACTCCACCACCCATTATATTCGGGGATAGTCATCGGACCTATAGCAAATCTTTTCATCCGGAGGGTTTGGTTCTAGGTGTTAGACATTTCTCGAATCTTTCTCTTGTAGTTATCACCCTTATACAAAAACTCGTATTGAGCCAACCCTTGTGTTACTGGTATGAACTGTCTTGATCTATACTGTCTCAATACGAGCAAATAAGTATATCCGACAGCTTTCCAAATCCCAAGTAGAGGGACTTAGTCAAAGTCCCTCATCAGTATAGAATCTCATCGGGGACCATCCAATAGGCTCTCCATTCGACGTCCTCGTCTTGGAGATTTTGGAGGATCGCTATCCATTTTTCCTCCGAAATGTTGTCTCACCTTAGTGTAGCCACTAATTCTTTCAATGGAGAGTAGTTCTTGGAGAATACCCAATAAGAAGCTTTGTCTACTTCCAGAAGTGGCTGTGAAACCAAGCTAGCAAGGGTTGCGCACATCCGATAAATCTTTCTTCACCCACCCTCCTGCACGCATTCAAAGATTTGAATGTTTCAGCCAAGATTGCTGGGACAGGCGTGACCCTCTATCAAGTCGGTCAAACAATTCTGAAACTGCCTCATCTACGTGTCCTAACGCTTTAAGGAAAACAATTAGCCTGTAAATGCTTCAGACAACAAATCTGAATGCTTCGAGATATTGACGGCTCTAGAATAGGCCTTGTTAGTTTGAATCTTTGGACAATGAAACAAGGCTGTATACTCCTCCACAGTAGGCACCAAATCCACATTCTCAAAGGTAAACCAGCTGTAGGCAGGATTCCAAAATTGAGCCAGAGCTCGAAACAAGTGCTTGTCCACCTTGATATCGAGTAGATAAGGTAGATCACCATAATTATAGTAACATAGCTACTTGACTTCATCATCTCATTGGACCCATATCTCTTTCAATTCTTGGAGATTGTTCTGGGTCATGCTGATAGGAGTGAAGTCTCATAATTCCGATGTGTACCCCTCTTCCAAACTATCACCTTTCTCTAATTACATTTTCTCTGACCATATTCGGACAGCAGCATTATCCTCCACTTTATCAAGAAATTTGTTCTCCATGGCAAGCTCTCTATTTAGTAATCGAACGTGAATCAACACCTTTTTTATGATGAAAATGTCATGCAATCACAATCAAAGCAAAGCAAAACAAGTCATTACATTTCATAAAAACTAAAATTTAAAGTAATCAAGAAATAATAAACAAAGCACCTACTCGGGTGACCACTAGTGGTTTGGTGCAGTTCTACCTAGGGTAGGCTCTTATAGATCACTATATGTGGTTCGATTCTAAAGAAAAGGTACCTGAACTGGTAGATTTCTCGATCATCACCCATTATAGTCTCATACAGACTGAGTTTAGTTCAGGGGAATACATTTCCCCATGGCTATACGGAGATGAAAATCTCACGAAGACATAGGTATGGATGTATCCCGAAAGCGATCCACTATCCTATACAGAGGTGAAAACCTCACGAAGGAATAGTTTCTCACTCCCACTTACAAGGGTATAATCGACTGATTTATGCGATGTAATATGAGTAAATATCCCAAGACTCGAACTAATAAAGCAAACATTTTATGACAGAGACCACAAAAATGACCGATGAAATACAATGAAAGGATCGTAATTTTAAATCAAATTATCAATTTTCGACCAATAAGAGAAGAATTAATCAAATCGTGGCTTGACCCTCTTATTTGTCCCCAGTGGAGTAAATCGTGGCTTGACCCTCTTATTTGTCCCCAGTGGAGTCGCCAAGCTGTCGAAACCATTTTTTTTTGAAATGGTTGACTTTTATTTAAAAACGAAAATGGAGTCGCCAACAATCCTTTTTTATGAGGTGTGATCGGGTCACCTTGTGGTTGATCGTTTTAATAAAATGATATATTAAAACAATGATTTTGGTCTATGAAATTCGAGAAAATAGGTTCAGGATTCGGTTACGTACGAAAAAGGATTAGCACCCTCGTAACGCCTAAAATTGGTACCTAATTGATTAATTAATATCTTAATGTCGGAAATTTGAAAACTTGAAGAAATTAAAATACGATCCCTGTTTTCAGTGTTAATTTTATTAGAAAAATGCTTGAATAAATCGAAACAAGTGTTAAAGACTTTCTTGCCTCGAAATAACAAAATATCACATCCCGTAAGTTAGGACACGACATTTTGAACCCTCGAGAACAAACTTGCCTTTTAATTTTTTTAAAAAAACTTGAATATTTTAATTTAAAGGATATTTGGCCATTTAGGTCCAATGAAAAAGTCGAAACCTTGTAAGTTAGGGTACAACTTCTTGAAGTTCCAAATACGAAATATTGCCTTTATTTCCAAAAGTTTTTGAATAAATACACATGTAATGTTTAAAACTATGCATATTTATTTTATTTGGATTATAGTGTAAAGAATGTATATTTAAACACGGCTCGTGACATGATTGGAACAATAATAAAGTGATAATGCGAATAAGCGAAATGACAATATATCTATAATAATGAGACAACAAATAAGCAATGGCAATAATCAATTAAATCTAATGTTAATTAAACAAAAAAAATAGAAAATGGAATGTGCATGATAAAAATAATAGCTATGAAAGTATCAAAAAGGGAATAAATAAGTGACAAAGAAGAATTAAAATAATATAATGATAATAATAGTGAAATTTTATGTAAATAAAAGATTATAAAAAATTATATAATAATAAACAAGTAAGTGAATAAATAATATATAAAATGGAATAAAAATATGTATATATATATATATATATATATATATATATATATATATAAAGAATACACCATAAAGAAAAAAAACGAGTCAATTTGAAATACTAAAAAACAATAATAAAAGAAATGATAGGAACATAAGTAAATAAAAAATGAATCATTAATAAAATTTGATTAAATATTGAAATTATAAAATAAATAAATAAATTAGACAGTTTGAAATAATACAAAACAGATTAAGGGTGGAATTGAAATTAAGAGGAAGTTTTGGGCTAAATTATAATAAAATAAATGCCTGAAGGACTAAATTGAAGTTTAAACAGAATTTTGGGTAAAAATCGGGAATGAAAATAAGGTAAAGGACCAAGTTGTAACGCGCGAATAACAAGGAGGGAACAAATGGGGAAATATCCCTGTCCTCCAAAACGCACAGTTCTAATAGGGACTAAAATAAAATAAAAGCAAAATTATCAAGCCAAATTAAAAAAAAAACAAAAGGGATTAAATTGAAACGGGTAGAAAAAGCGAAAGGATTAACCGCATAAATATCCCTCTGAGGGGAAAACACACGGATCCTAGCTTGAAAACGGGTCAGGTTTCAGGTCATAAGCAAAACGATGTTGTTTTGGCAACTAATGCTTAAGTCCAAAATGACGCCGTTTTGACCTCTATATCAATATCAAAAATCGGGAAAAAAAATCACTTCTCCTTTCATTTTTCCAAAAAAATTGAGAGTTCTCTCAAACTCTCACTCACTCTCCCTTTCTCTAGCCATCCTCCGGTCACCAGACCACCATGGCGGCAGCCGGTCGTCGGCGACGGTGCTACTGTACACGGTGGTCAGAAATAAAAAAAAAAAATTGCCATTTTTTAGGCTTTTTGACTCCCAATTTCGAAAACTTACCATCTTTCCTCAGAGATGGCCACCTCGACCACCCACAGCAACGCAAACGCAAGAAAGGTGAGATTTCGGCTTTCTTATTTTCTATTTTATTTTTTAAAGAAAAAACAATATGAAATAACAAAAAAATCGAAAAGATGCCAGGCAGAGAATAAAATGACCACCTTTTTGAATTTTTTTTAATTGATTCTGTATCTATAAAAAGAACATTCGTGTTTTTGTGGCTTTTTATAGCCGAAATTAATTACAATTTTTTACTTTTTTCTTGCTTTCGTTTTTTGTTTGCTACTATTCTTACTGCCTCTATGCTGTTGCGTGTTTGTTTTATCTTCTCTGCAGGTACGGGGCGAGGGCTGGGCGTATAGAGGTATGGGTGTGTTGACGTGAAGACACGAGGGGGGGTGCGGTGGCTAGCAGCTAGGGCTTTTGCCTTTTTTTTTTTTTGCTGCAAAATTAGTTTAGTTTTGGGTTGTTTGGGCTCTAGGGTTTTTTAATTGTTGGGCTATTTTGTAAATTGGGCTTGTAACAGTAAACTTGGACTGTTAATTATTGGAGCCTTTTTATTTATTTATTTTTTTGGGTTTGTATTTGGGTTTCTAGTTTGTTAATTGGCCGGAGAAAATTTGGGCCTGTACACAACAAATTATGAATATATTCAAATCCCATGTTCAGTTCAAACAGAATATCCAATTCAATATTATAATTCCAACAATAATTCATTTCCAACAATAGAATAAATACATAATACCATTCATCAATTTATAAAAATGTTAAATTTTTAACCGTACGAACTTACCTAGACTGAATTGTAGTAATTGTAGAAGTTCAGGGACTATTCTACTATTTTTCTTTTTTTTTTACGAGTATCTACGGGATCTTGATCTAAAATATAAAATTATTCATTTATTAGTATATATTCCATTTCCAATTCATTTCACAATTAACACCCTTTTATTTTTCAAATTTACACAATTACTCTAAAATTTGACAACTTTTGCAATTTAATCCCTTAATTAGTTAATCTATCAAATTAACTAATTTTCTCATTCAATAATCTATCAAAATATTCTAGGCCATGATACAACCCCTAATAAACTAAAAATTCACTATTAAACCCTAATATTTTGATATTTTCACAATTTAATCCTAAAATCAATATTTAACAAAATCACTTTATAAAATCATCATACAACACAATTAAAGCTCTAAGTCCATGTTATTTATCAAAAACATCTAATATTTATCAATGAAAACTTCCAAAAAAACAAAGGTATGATCTAGTTGAACCCAATTGCAATGATCTCAAAAACATAAAAATTACAAGAAACAGGTAAGAATTGAACTCATATAAAGAAAAAGTATGAAAAACCAGCTTAAGCTCTCTCTCCTATGGCTGTTTAGGCCGAAAGTTGAAGAAGAAATTTCTAGAAAACTATCCAAATCCAATTTGTTTTATTTTAATTTCATTAAAATTACCATTTTGCCATTGAATCCATTTATTTTATTATTTTCTTTTCATATGCCGCCTTATCACTTTATTTTAGGTATAATTGTTTCTTAAGTCCTCCCTCATTTATTAATCACACCATTTAATGACTTAATTATTATAATTAGCAAGTTTTTCACCTTTTTCAATTTAGTCTTTTTTAATTAATTAACTATCGAAACATTAAAATTTTTCAATGAAACTTTAATACCACTTTATTGACACTCTGTAAATATTTATAAAAATATTTATAGCTTGGTTTATAGAAACGAGGTCCCGATACCTCACTTTCTAAAACCACTTGACTTAATAAATCATTATAAAACACAAATTACCAATTGAAAAATCTTTTTAAAACCATATTTGACTCGTAAATATTATGAATTTACTCACCATATTTGGTGGCCTCGAATCCACTATTTCTGACGCCACTGAAAAAATCAGGCTGTTATACTTCAACTCAAGAATTACTTACTAGGTGAAATCTCAAAGAGATGATGGAAAAATGGGAGAAGATGGAATGCTTAGGCATAGGAGATAAGGGAGAATGAATATGTTTGAGAGAAGAAAGAATGGTGACTGAGTAAGTGAGTAAGTGAGTGCCTTGAGAGGTGAATGAGGGGTGGTATTTATACATGAGGGAAGACTTGAGAGTTTGCTAAAAATAGCATGAACATCCCTTGAAAGTCTCTCATGCATGACCAACCATAATTTGTGAAAGAGTGGTTGGTTTTTACTTGATTTTAGCTTGATTCTTGCTTGATTTAAGGGAGAGGGTTGGACAGGAACCATGAGAATTTTTTTTAAGGCTATTTTGTGATTTTTTTTACACATGTAAGGTCCCTTAACTAATTGTTCAGAAGTTGGTTGGGCTACTCATTTCCGAATTTGGACTCTTTCCCCCTTAATAGACGACTTGGGCTTCAATATGAAGAGCGGACTTGTTCATTTCATCAACCCACTTCCAATCTGGGTTAGAATTAATTCCTTGAGTCCAACACTTGAGCTTTGTCGTCCCCTGTTGATTAATTTCAGCTCATGTCCATGTGTCATCCATAATAATTTCAAACATCTAACATGTCAATGTACCAAACTGCAGCAATTTAGCAAAAATTATGTAATTTCCAAAATGTAGCAACATAAAGTAAAATTATGTAAAAGTAGCATTTAATTACTTAAAATTAAAATCTTACTTTAATTTTTACCAATTTCTCAAACATGAACTAAAAATACACAATTTGCTATCAAAATGCTTGGAATTTACATAAATTCCTAGTTAAAAGGTGCTCTAAAAGTCTATATAATTTAGAGTTATCACTGACAAAAAGGAATGATGCTCTTGAAGATGGGATGATAGTTATGAAGGAAGAAAACCAAAAAATGGTGATGGCTTTGAAGGAGGAACCTGAGGTCACGACAAGGGCTTTGAACAAAAAAATTGAGAAGCTCGAGGGAAAGCTTGATGTGTGTCGAGCTGTTGTAGGTAAAAGGGTGTTGAGTGCAAAAACTGAATTGAGAGATTGATATCACCAAACCAGAGAAGTTTTGTAACACCCCTAACCCGTCTCCATCGTCGAAGTAGGGTTATGAGGCATTACTAAACAAATTAGAACATTTAGCTTCATAAAAAACAATTAAGCAATTTAATTAAAAGCATTCAAAAACACATCTTATTTAATGTAACACAACTCTTATAGGTCTTAATCCGATCCTACAAGGCCTTAAAAATAGTTTGTGAGAATTTAGGGATTATTCTGAAATAAAATAGAAAATTTTGGAAACAGGGGTCACACGGCCGTGTGAATATTCAAATTATGGGACACATGGTCGTGTCCCAACCCGTGTGTCTAGTTGTATGGGTATTCGAAATAGGATCACACGGCCGTGTTTCCAGGCCGTGTAACTCTATGAGATCATGCGGTTCATCATGAACTTAAAAATTAAAAAACACACGATGTCCCAAAATGTGCCTTAAAAATCAAGTTTACCAAATTGAACTTACTTAGCCACAAGCATACCTTTTACCGACCATTTAACCTATTCAAAACACACTCAAACAAGCCTAAATCATGTCAAAACACATACACCTCACTCAAATCTAAATACCAACCAATGTGCCCTTATTGGTACCACAATTCAAATACTAAGACATTTCAAACTCAATACCATAAGTTCAATCATTAAACATACATCAACCCTACATTAATTAACCACTTCAGTCATATGTCAGTGAATCACAAACCAACATATATTCACATTGCATTTACAAGTGAAAAAACACATATTTACATAATCATTTACAAGCCAAAATAAAAGCATATAAGCAAGTACTTTCACACTATATCACATTGGTAAAATAACATTAAAACTCTCATTACATGCCATTTATAACCATTAACCAAAACAACAAAAAACTACTAAAATGATGATTGGATAGTGTGATTGTGCTCTAATGTGATTCCAACCGATCGAGCTATCCGATGATCTACAAACAAGGAAAGACAGCCATATAAGCAATTAATGCTTAGTAAGCTCGTACAAATAAAATTTAATCGAGCATATTATATCAATTAGCCATGAATAATTTCACTAGGTCATAAGCAAAATTTCCATTTCCTATACACACCATCTCACAAGGTTAGTAAATGTAATAATTCACATGTAAATCTAACCAAATCCTGGTATATAGTAACCAAGCATTTCAATTTTATATTTCATCCAACACATATATTCAAAGAACATTCTTTTCTTTTCAAATACATATATAAATATAACCCACATTATTTCTCAAAATCATAGATCATTTCATGTATTCATATACTCTTAAAGATTTATATACTCGTTAAACCAAATGAAATAAATAACTTTATTATGGCATAAAACATTATAAGTGCACGTATTTAAAACTCAATTCAACCTTTTATTCACATAATAAACTTCAATCCATTAATATAATACTCATAAGTTCTTATTCGCATACCTGATCGTAGAACATTGATATAATATTCATTCCATTGTTATCATTTTCAACCTTTCCATTGTTTCAGGGATGCCATAATATCTTTCAACCATGGTATTTCCTTTTTGAATATAATGCCATGATATCTTTGAATCATTGTATTTCCTTTTTGAGTATAATGTCATGATATCTTTCAATCATGGTTTTTCCCTTTTCTCAAATCAAGTAATTTGATGAATCAATCATATATAGATAAGTATTAAATTACAGAACATAAATCAAATAGCTACTAAATTAACTTACGAACTTACCTGATATATACTAATGGTTGACTCGTAGGGACTAATCCACAATCCTTTTCCTTGGTTATTCTCTGTATGAATCAAATCTTAATCTATAATAATTAAATTCAATCTTATCAAATTCAAATACATATCTCAACTCACTTTTATGCATATAACCGTTATTTTTTATTATTTACACATTTTTCTTGAACTTTTACATTTCTCACAAATTAGTCCCTAAAACGAAATTCTAAATTTATCGAATTTCACAATTTTCCATGCTAGCCAAATTTTTTCATATACTAGTACACTCTATAATTATTCACAATTCACAAAAATTCCATGTAAAATTTAATATTTTATCAAATTAATCCTTTATTTAAAAACTAACAAAAATCACTTTACAAAATAATCTTAATCCACAACCAAGACTACAAATTCATCATTTAACATCAAGAATAACTAATATTAATTAATGGTAAAATCCAAAATATTTAACAATTTCAAAAACGAAGATACGAGTTAGCTGGACCTAGTTGCAACGATATTAAAAACATAAAAATTACTAAAAATAGGCTAAAAAATCATACCATCCATTGACATATGCTTTGATTGAAGCTTCCCCATCCTTTAGCAATGGCGTTCGGTCTTTTGTATGAAAGAAACAAGGAAGATGATGTTTTTTTTCATATTTTGTTTACTTTGTTTTATTTTATTTTACCTAATTATCATATTACCCTTAATAACTTAATTAACCATTAACAATTTAATGTCCATGGCTGCCTATTACTTTTATATATGATATAATTACAAATTAAGTCCATTAATTTAAGATTCCATAGCCAGTTGACCCTTTTAACTAATAGAATTTAACTTTTGTAGCTTTTACGATTTAGTCTTTTTCAATTAATTAACTGTTTAAACATTAAAATTTTCGGACCAAACTTCAATTTACCTCTATAATAACTTCATAAATATTTAATAATAATATTTACAAGCTCGGTTTATAGAAACAAGGTCCCAAAACCTTATTTTCCAAAATCACTTGACTTTAAGGACAAACCAATTGAACTTAACTATTTATTCAAATAACATAAATTATCAAATCAAAATTTATTATAATACTATATTTGACTCATAAATATTAAATAATAATATTTATGAAGTCACTCATCATATTTGTGGCCTTGAAACCACCATTTTCTGATATCATTAAAAAATAGGCTGTTACAAGTTTAAGGGGACAAGGTCCGTAAGTGAAGTGGAAAACTTCGTGTGGGATCTGAAACAATACTTCTGTGTCATGGGAATCAATGATAATGATGCTAAGGTAAATATTGTTGCTCGATATTTTACTAATTTTGCTCTTTTTTGGTGGAGGCGTAGGTCTATGGATGAAAAATATGGCTAGGTTATAATTAAGACTTAGGAGGAGTTCTAGAAAGAGTTCAATGAGTAGTTTTACCCACAATATGTCATAAGGGAGGCTCAAGCTCAGTTGCATTAGTTTTCACAACGAGGCACAATTCGAGAGTATGTGAAGGAGTTTAGTGAACTAATGCTCAAAATTACAAATCTAGGTGAGAATGAGGCATTCTTTTTTATCATGGATGATTTAAAGCTGAGAGTTAAGCAAGAATTGGAACTTCGAGGGATCCAAGAACTATCCGAATCTATGATCATGGTAGAGTCCTTAATCAAACTTGTTCCAATGAAAGACAAGTTCAAGTCTTCCAATCCCAAGGAGAAAGGAAATGTTGAGGATGAAAAAGGAAAAGTTGAGAATTACAACGATTGTACTGGCAATGAGAAACCACAAAATGGGAAGAAGAAACCTAATAGTAAATTGAATGTATTGAAATGATTCTTTTGTGAAGTTTCGTATGTGGTAAGGGTCTATTCGAAACGATACGTGTTTTCTACCATCAAAGAGGACGATGAGCCAAAAAAAGTGCCAACGAGGCTCGATTCGATCGTGTGTGGGATCGAAAGTGTAACACCCTTATCCTGTTTCCATTGTCAGAATAGGATATGAGATATTACCAGTCAAGTTGGAACAATTAATAATAATTTATATTCTGTAACACTCCTTACCCGTATTCGACACCGGGACAGGGTTCGAGGCGTTACCGGACTTAAAAGTACACAATTTCGTAAAATCGGGCCATAAAATTTCATTTAAATTAAAAACATTCAATCACATGCATGATGTCCCTTACACGAGCCACCAAGGCTCTAAACATGCATTAAAGGAGGTTTGAGACTAAACCGAAAACTTTGGAAATTTTTGAAAAACTTAGAAAATTTTTCATGAAACAGGGTCACACGCCGGTGTGGACACAGGGACACGCCCGTGTGTCTCCAACACGTCCGTGTCCTCAGGCCGTGTAACTCTCTGTTTATGATGTCAACAAAACAAATTGAACCATACGACCAGGCCACACGCTCTTGTGCTAGGCTGTGTCCTCTACACGATTGAGACATATGGCCGTGTCTCTGCCCGTGTGGCTAGAACTTAGGCTATTTTCCAAGCCTTTTGTTACCATTAATACCTCACATACTTAAATACATTATATACACATATAATGTAGCATCAAGTAAATGATTAAACACCCTTTATTAAGACTCAATTGTAATATTCATATGTCATCATACATGTGTTTTGCTTACTCATTTTTTATCAAGTCTAAACACACCAATTCATAATCAATTGAACATGTCATTTTGATCATCACTTACACACTTATACCATGCTTACCTAAGTCATTCCACACCAATTTCATGTTCAAGCATTATTGACTTATTGCCGTATCACACTTTTATTCTCTGATTATAACCACTTCGTTTGGTCATAAGACATTCATCAAGCATACATACCATAATACTAACCATTCATATCAAACAAATATAATCACATGACCACATCATAAGGCATCAATACATAGCTTGGATAAATAGGCTTACAAGCCATGACCATCATAAGCCACATCTCATGGCTATATACAATGTACTAATATAAGCCAACATCTTGGCCAAATCATAAGAACATATATCAATAACTAAGTCCCTATACATGCCACTCACTTGAAGACGTTTAAGATTCATCAATACCCCGAAAGTGATAGCTTGATTGTGTGATGCTGCCTCCGACAATCTCCAACCCTGAGCTAACCTGTAAACACTAAAGAAATGGAAAGGAGGGAGTAAACTTTATAGCTTAGTAAGTCCATATGAAAATAATAAGCAATTTTATCAACATGTTCTTATGGTAACACAATTGAAATTGCACACAATTCCACTATTTGCTCATATTCCAGTCAAGCTGTCTACTCGAGTTAGAGTCACTAAATTATTAATATCTTGAGCTACGGAACTCCAAATTAAGATCTGTTAATTTTCCCTGAAACTAGACTCATATATCTTCTTACCATAAAATTTTTAGAATTTTTGGTCTAGCCAATAAGTACAGTATATTCTTTAAAGTTACCCCTGATCTACTGTTTGACAGTTTTGACCTTTCTTTACTAAAAATTGATTCTCTCTTAGTACGGGATCTAGATGATGTTTCTGTCTATTTCTTTTGAAAATAGACTCATTAAAAATTTAGTCATATAAATTTTAACCCATAATTTTTGTAAGCGATTTTCCAAAGTTAAGACAGGGGAGCCCGAAAACAAACATTCAAATATCTCATAATATGAGATTCTTTTGCTTACACCTTTTCCTCTATGTGAAACTAGACTCAATAATATTTAATTTCATATCTTATTCAGTCTCTAATTCGATTTCTATAATTTTTGGTGGATTTTCAAAGTCGGACCACTGCTGCTATCCAAAACTATTTTAGTGCAATATAATGATAACTTTCATAAGTTCATTTTCAACTCATCATGAACTCACCATTTCATAGATTCAATGTTCAATTACACAAAGACATAATAACATAATAACATGTTCAACTCCATCATTCAAGCCTTTTTGCACACTTATCATATGTTCATATATATATATATACACATATACATAAACTTTCTCGTCACATATCATCCTTTAACAAAGCATCACTCATGAGTATAACATATGTACTTGTACATATCCGTAGCATATCAAATAACTTTACCTTCATTGCCATGTCCATCTTGGAACTTTCATTGCATCATTCATTATAATACCCGTTGAACACTCAGAATACTAATGGATACATGAGAATTTGCACATATGTACCACATAAACATATGTAGCCAAAGCTACCTCATATCATGCAATGCTCACAATGGAGCTACTCACAGGCTTGCTCATATAAGCTATCGATCAAGGTGTAACTACACGGGCTGCTTACAAAAGCTGTCAGGTATCCGACCACTCAAAGATTACCTAGCCACCGGTAGGACACACAAGACCATTGCCCAGAATTCAATCACATGTATCGCATTCATTATGAACTCGGACCACTCAACGAGCTCGGATGCCACATATGTCACGAACCTGGACCACTCAACGAGTTCAGACTTCTTAATTCCTAGTGACATGTCACTTGTATCCTAAATTATTCCTAAGGTTCAAACGGGATTTTTCCTCACTTGCACATGCAACACTTTGTCGTACTTACTCGAGATGTCGTATGTAATGGCCATATTATCATTTATACTTACAAGTTACCATTAGACATAACATACATAATAATTAATAAAATAATTATCACATAATGTTAACATAACATAACATACCACATTGTCACATTATTTACACATGTACTTACTATCGTAAACATATAATTCATCACAACTAAATTAACATACCAATTTAGATTTCAGCCATAAATAACAATAACATTAACAACATGCTTATTTCATCATACGAACTTACCTCGAACCTGAGCACGTCTAATTATTTCATTTTAGTCCACAATCTCGTACTTTCCCGATTTAAGCCCGAATCTTGGTTTTCTTGATCTAACATTTCAAATATAACTTATTTAGGACTCACATTATTCATATAAACCCAAAAATCAAATTTTGGTAAAATTATATTTTTTCCCCTAAACTTTATCATATTTACACTTTTTCCCTAAAGCTTGTAAAATGATTTTCATTCAATTTCTTTGTACTTTAAGCCTGACCGAATCATTTTCATAAATATAGTAGTCCAAAATTTCCACTAAAACACACTTTTATGACAAATTTTATAACTTTTACGATTTAGTCCTTTTCAGCATTTTCACCGAAAATCACTTAGCAAAAGTCGTTTCTTTAACACCTAACATTCATTTTCTACCATTAGACATCAAAAAACATGCATATCATTCATGGGTAAATTTTTAAACATGAACCCTAGCTCAAAATATAGGTAGAAACGAGTAGATCATGTTACGAGGACTTCAAAAATGCATAGAACATTAAAAACGGGGCTCGGAATCACTTACAAATGAGCTTGGAAGCTTGAACACAAACCCTAGCCATGGTTTCTTCTAATATTCGGCTGGATGGGGAAGAAGATGAGCAATTTTGGCTTAATTTCCCTTTTTAATTCATTTATTTACAAAATGACCAAATTGCGCTTTTAACCTTTCTTTGAAAATTTTACCACACAAGCCCATTTTTGTCCAAATTTTAAGAACTTGGTATAATTACTCTTTAATGACCTCTAATTAATAATTCAATTCAATTTCATGCTTAAAGCTTCTAGAACTCAAGTTTTACAATTTATTCAATTTAGTCCTTAAAGTCAAATTAAGTACTTTTCACATAAAATTTCTTCATGAAATTTTTACACCATCATATAAACATATCATAGGCCTTATAATAATCATAAAATAATTATTTATAATTCAAGTTTGTTGTCTCAAAACCACTGTTTCGACTAGGCCCTAATCCGAGATGTTACATATTCATTATTCAATTCAATTCCAAAATCACAAATAATATTCAATATGAAAGAGACCATTCAGTTTGAGCATTAAATCAAGCTTTTGAAGCTCTAAAAATAAGTTACGGACATTTAGGGACCAATTCGAAACAAATCAGAACATTTAGGAAGAATTTGAAAATTTTCAAGTCAGGGGTCACACAGCCGTGTATCCATGCCATGTGACAGAGCCTAGCCCGTGTGGCTTTGACATAGTTTCATGGACCGTGTAACTCTCTGATTTGGATCCTACGGTCGTTTCGCAGGCCGTATGTTAGCCCGTGTAACAATCGAAATACCCTCACACGACCATGTCGCAAGTCGTGTGTCTACCTGTGTGAAAACTGTACCTATATTGTTTTAAACACACTCTGGGCACACGCACATGTGGGTTGCCTGTGTGCTTCACACGGTCGTGTAACAGCCCATGTCCCAAGTTGTGTGTACAAAAAATACCAATTCCTTGCTCAAATTTCACCTTTTCTCTTAGGTACCTAATACATTCACTTACACAATTTCATAGGTTAAAAACCATATCCAAACACACTCAAACATGCCAATAGATTCAACCTATATATCAAACCAATGTGCCCTCATTGACACCACAAAATGTTTTATGACATTTTAACTTCAAGATCATATATACAAGGTATAGTTATTCATCAACAAACCTTATTTCACTTCATCCCATATGCACATCTTATGTCAATGTTATCTCATTCAAGATTAATACTTAAGGTATACAAACATGTTTCTTTTGTTACCATCAAATAGCAAAACTTAAGTGTACTTACTCCACTAGTATTTAATATCAAACTACAAAAGAAATCCTAGTACATGTCATATATACCAACTAAAACAAAATCTACTAAGGATCTCGTAGAGAGTGTGATTTTTGGTGTTGATCCGATCCCCTAAGCTTTCAAAACGTAATCTACAAAATGAACCAAATACAGGTAAGCTTGGATATAGCTTAGTAAGTTTGTTTTATAAATGAGAAACCTTTCCAATCAGTTATAGTAATCGATTTAGAACAAACACATAGAGATTTATACAATATGCAACCTTAATCACTGTTGAACAATCAATACAGTAGTTTAGTATATTCAATGGATAATACTCGGTTGACCTTACTCGACATATCAGTAAACAACTCTCGGTTGAGCGTTATTTAGTATATCGGTAGATAACGCTCAGTTGAGTAACACTCAGATAATCAGTAAGCTTTTACTCCTTTAAGTAGCATACAATATGTTTCAGTAGGGTTGCTTGTTTTAGCAACGATTTAGTATATCCAGTATTTCATTTTCATTCCAAGATACCATAAATATTGGAGATAAAATTTAATAAGACTACATTTACACAGAATATAAAAATCATTAGTGGTTTGAATGAGTAAATGAACTTACCGGGCTAATTTGAGGAATTTTCCAAAGTACAGGGATTACTCCACAATTTTCCCTTACCTGCGATTGTCTTCACATTTTCGATCTAACACAACAGTGTCATTCAATTAACTATTTCAACAATAAAAATAAATCACTTATTGCAATTAAGTCTTTTTTGACAATTTACACATTTTCCCACAATTTTTCACCTTTACTCAATCTAGTCCTTAAGCCATAATCATGTAAATTAACCATTTTTCTTTAAACCCAATTTCAAATAAACATTCCATGGTCTTTTAATAGTCCTTATCTACTATTATTTCACATTAAATAGAAATAATTTTATCATTTTATCAATTTAGTCTTTAAACATTAAAATCACTAAAAATCACTTTTCAAAATAATCCACCCATACAATAAAACTTCATAATCCTTCATAAACTTCAAAGAATAACCAAAATCATCAATTACAACATTTATAATGTTTAACAGTTTCACAAATTAGTACCCGGAATAGCTAGATTAAGCTAATACGAGTTCAAAAACGTAAAAATAACTTAAAATGGGCATTGAATCACTTACCAATCAAAGCTTTGAATAAAAAAAACCAAAGCCCTAACTTTGCTTGGTTTTTCTGTAGAGAAGATGAGAGAATTTCAAAATTTCCTCTTAATGTTAGTTTTAACATAATATGTACACCTTGACAATTTTGTAAATTTTACAACTTTCATAATTAACTTTAATTAATCAAGGTTAAGCTTTATTAACCACCTGTTACGCATAATACCATCTAATACCACTAACTTACTATCCTATGGTTAAATTATTCATTTAGCCCTTTTAATTTAATTACTTGACTTTGTAGCTTTTACAATTTAGTCCTTTTTACTCATTAACCTATCCAAATGATAAAATTTCCTAACCAGAATCTAATACAGCTTTATAGTCCTCGTAAATATTAATTGAATAACATTTACTAAATATATACATTGGAATTATGGTATCAAAACCACTGGTTCCGACACCATTGAAAATCAGGCTATTATAGAAGGTAAAATGGGCAAAAAGGGTGAGAAGAAACCAGTGAAATGCTTCTTGTTTTATGGTCCACATAGGATGCGGGACTGCCTAGAGTGATCCAAGACTTTTGTGATCAGTAAAGAAGTGGAAGCGGAGCTAGAGAGTGAGGTTTTGAAGCTTGGGTCAATGATACTCAATTCTGTGAAAGTGAAGAGGGATTGCAAGCAGAAAGGGTTGATGTATGTGGACATCAACATTGCAGGTTAGAGGAAGAATAATCTTATGATCCAAGGGCATCAAATTTGTTCATATCAGGAAAAGCTGTGGGAAACTTGGTCTCTCAATTAGGGAATTAACTAATAAGATCAATACTGTTAACTATTAAGAGCTCCTAATTGTGGGAGTAACACAAAAAGTTAAGCTACAGATTGATCAATGGAAAGGCGAGGAAGACTTCGAGGTAATTCACTTAGATGATTATAATTTTGTTCTTGGCTTAAATTTCCTCGATAAGATTAATGTTATTTTGGTTCTTTTTGTTGACTGTATATGCATCTTAAATACTTGACAACAATATTGTGTTGTTCGGTGAGTCGAGACATCAGAGGCGAAACGAAGGTATTGTCAGCACTCCAACTAGATGAGGATGTTCATGAGGGAAAGAACATTGAATTAGTAGATTGAAGAAGTGCTACGAAGACCCCATTGGAAATGCTAGAGGGGTGATAAATTAACATGAAGCCTATTGATTTATTAGTGGGGCTACCACTTAAGAGAGAGGTGGGTTGTGCATCGGGCTTTGGGGGAAAAATGGAAATGCAAACTAGGTAGCTGAGACGAGTAAATGCAATGAGTGAGGTACATCTTAAACATTTTTGTAGTGTTTTTAATTTTGACTTATTGGCTTGGCAAGGACACAAGGGTCCTTTAGAGTTCTAAAGCAGGTAAACCGAGGGGCTTACAAACCAAAGTTAGTGGGAATACTCAAGGTTGACCCAATGTTCAATGTGGGCATGCAGAAGCCTATTTGTATGGGTCAAGGAGATCCAAGCCGAGGCAAGTCATAATATGGGAAAGTGAGAGCGACGGACTCTTATGAATAAGATGTACTAAAAAGGAGAGAAATAGTTCGAGTTAAGAGACGAAAGTCGAGGCAAGTGTTCTGAGGGGCAAGACTACTTGACAAAAATGCTAGTTAGGAATTGAATGAGGCATCAAAAAAGTTTTGAAGCGAGTTAAACCAATTTCATTTCAAAGACACAATAGGGCATTGCCAGAACGGTGGGGAAGAATGTCACGGGCCACGGATCAAAGCCTGTGATGATTGTGCAAAAAGTGTCCGATAGAGGTCAATCGATGAAACGAGGCTCATTTAACTTGATGGAGCTAGCCCCACTTATGGAACCAATAGAGAAGCCCATCTACTTAAAGCCTTAGTAGCCTAGTGAAACATTGCAGTAAAACTAGAGTTACCAGGGTAAATAGTATAAATCCTAAAGGGATAAAATTATATAGAGTTTAAATTCCTTAGGACTCTTAATTTTAGATAGCTCTAATCTTGACCATCGATGTAACTCAATCTGTATAGTTGGTTTTGAGGGAGCTCAACTATAAATAGAGGTCTTCCTCCTCATTTGCAAGCATTTCATTCATAGTTGTGAATATATTTGAGAGCATTTACTCAAGCACTTGGCGTGCTATTTTCCTTTAGCTTTTCTATTCTTCATTACTCTTTCATTTCGAGTGTGCTTCTGCTATATTTTTGGTGCCTTAGAGAATTTCTGCGAGAATTCTCACTTTTAAGAGAGTTAGGCCGACTTGGCAGATTCGAAGCAAAAAAATCACTCAAGGCCGTGTGGTTTGCGAGACTAAAGTTCTAGCTCTGCGACACTAGTTGACTATTAACGATTATATGTTACCTACTTGAAAGACAATGAGTGTTAAGTGAGTTTCTCATATCCGCTCACATTAGGAATTATTTATTTTTGAGAATATTTTTTTCATTAATGATTGGGATAATAGATAACGAAACTACAATTTGCGAATATTAGAGTTGCGAATATTGATTCTTTGAAAAAACTTCGTAAATATAGATTAAGTCTGAACTGATGTGCAAAGTTTTATTCTTGTTGTTCCTACTTTTGTGGCCCCGGCTTTTACCATAACATAACTAAATGTGCATTCAAAAGCAGAAAAGTTTCCTACATTCATATTATGGAAAAACATTTGGTATACTGCTAGTGAAGTTTTTAGATTCTATAAGTAGGATTAGATGGTTGACAAGTGTCTATATGAGTATAGTAAAATATTAAAAAAATAAGTACTAAAAAAAAAGATGTGGCAATTTCCAAATATGCTTATGAGATAGAAAAAGTACATTGACAATGTACCAAATACTAACCCTTCATATTATATAGGCTTGAATCAAGGTAAGAGATTTGACATTTAAAAATGGCATAATACCAAATTTAGCCCTTAACGTTTATCTCTTTTTTCAATTTGACCTTTAATTTTTTTAGCTAAATTTGACTATTAAACTTTTACAAAGATTCAAATAGCTTTATTTTAAAGAAAATGCTGACTAAAACATTAACTTTTTAACAATGTTGGCATGACAACTCGTGTGACAATTCACATGTACTTCATGTTGACTTGACATTATTTGTCATATATGCTACCACAACAAATAATTTAAAAATTATAAAAAATTAAAAAATATAAAATATAAAAAATTAAAAGTTCGTAAAAACTCAAAAAGATAACACAAAACACACGTGGATTGCTATGTGGATTGCTATTTTTAAAAGTTTAACATTTTAGTCAGTATTTTTGTTTAAAAAATTGCAATTCGATTGTTTTTGAAAGGTTGATGGTCAAATTTAATGAAAAAAAAAAAGAGACAAGAACAAGAGCCAATTTGGCAAAAAATGTAAGAATTAAGGGCTGAATTTATCAATATGCCTTTAAAAAATATTGAAAAAAAAAAAGAATACATTTATGTTTACATGGATTGAACCATGATCAATTCATTAAGGGATAAATTTGAAAACTATATATTAAAAATCAAATTGGATCGGATCAAACAATCGAATTCCTTGAATTGTGGAGAATGGATAGATATAGCATTAAAGACATCATTAAGACCATATCTTCTATAGTCTACTTTACATTAGTCTTTATTATGTATACTATATTTTTTTTGCTATTTAATAGAGATTGAATTGTAATTAATTTCTAGTATGTTAGGAAGTCTCAAAAACTCTTATATATTAAGAGAGTTGTATAGGTTTTGTATAGGGGATTGAGAGCACTTATTTGTTTATTGTGGAATGATTTTTGTGAGTGCATTTGAAAGAATAAATAAGTTTGTAAAACTCTTATATATTAAGAGAGTTACATAGGATTTGTATAGGGGATTGAGAGCATTTATTTGCTTATTGTGGAATGAGATTTTTGTGAGTGCTTTTGAAAGAATAAACAAGTTTGTTTAATTGTCCAAGTTCTCATGGGAAAACTTAAAAGGTGAGTGATTTAGGTCGTTAGATGTAAAAGTGAGGTTGCTATACTAGAGAGTAAAAAAACTTAAATCACTTATTGTATTCGGATTAAAGATAATGAATTTACTCAATAAGATGTAGGGAAACAAAACTATATAAACAATCTTTTGTGTCGACATACAAAAGTGAGGTTGTTATACTAGAGAGTAATAGAACTTGAATCAGTTGTTGTATTGGGATTAAAGATAGTTGATTTACTTAATGAGCTAGGCTCTGTAGACGTAAGAAAACTGAACTTCATAAACAATCTTTTGTGCCATTGTTTTATTTTGTTGTTTTGTGTTGTTCATCATAGTGACTGTAACACCCACTACCCGTATCCGTCGCCGGAATAGAGTACGAGGCATTACCGAGGAGTACAGAACACTTACAAATAATTTAAATATATTTTCATAACAACTTGTCTCGATTTCATACTATTTCATATTTAAGCTTTACTCACCAAAGTATTTGAAATATCCTCTTTATGCAAATAGCACACATGAGTTACAAAATTCCATAATTAAGAATGAACACATTTATCAAACATATTCCACATTCATATATCAATGTCTCACGTTCCCATATATCAATAACCGTCATTTTTCTTGTTTTTCAGATAATTATGTGTAACCATTGATAAGTATGCAATTCACTATTTCCTCCTGTTAATCACAATTTCAAATGACAAATTCGTGTGAATGAGCTCAACCTCATTAGGTGTTTAAATTCTGTTACTTTGATTCACATACTCATATTTTACTAACATATCCTGTCAAACACAATCTCTGAATGACAAAATCACATAATTGAGCTCAATAATAATAATAACATTACTTACATTTCTTTTTCCACACGTTACATTTACGACTTACCAACTTGTCCATTCAAGGAACGGCTTACGGATTTGAGTACATCGTGATTTGAAGCCCGAAGTCTAGCTGAAGCACATAAGTGCTAAACGGAAGCCCGAAGGCTAACTGAAGCTCATTAGAGCTGAACTGAAACCCCAAAAGGGTTGACTGAAACTCATATGAGTTAACGGAAGCTCATAAGAGCTAAACGGAAAGCAAACATGAGAATTCGCAACAAATGTTGAATCTCGGTTTACTTGGGTAATTTACCGTCAATTCTCTTTTTCACTGAAAGATCGTACTCATTTCCTGCGTTCTGTTCCTCCGAAATTCTCAATTCAATTTCATAACTTTTGTACATAATTTACTTATTTTCAACAATTAACATACATAAATATTAATCACCATTCATAAAATAATATTGAAATTTAATAATATTAACAAATGGTCACTAAATTTAGTTATATAAACTCACAAGTTCGATTTTTGTATTATAGCGATAATCATAATTTCATAATAAATATTCCAAATAAAACATTATATCGTTTCTAATTCAACACTTATCGATTATAATAGGGCATGTGATCAATTTATACACGAGTCATTCATATATTTTTCCTCCTCCTCCTCTCCATCCACATCCTTGGTATAAATAACACACTTGTAAGTAACCTTATCCATAATTTTCACTAATTACTTATGTGAATATTCAAGCTATCCACCCGTGTCATAGTCACTAAATTATTTATATCTGAAGCTACAAAACCCCAAATTAAGATCCGCTAATTTTCCCTAAAACTAGATTCACATATCTTCTTACCATAAAATTTTCATAATTTTTGGTTGGGCCAATTAATACATTTTATTCATTGAAGTCTCCCCTATTTTGCTGTCTGACAGTTTCGACCCTTCTTCACTAAAAATTAATTATCTCCTCGTACAGGATTTGAATGATGTTCCCGTTTATTTCTCTTGAAAATATACTCATTCAGGATTCTAAACATATAAACTTAAGCCCCTAATTATTTTTATCCAATTTTTTATGATTTTACAAAGTCAGAACAGGGAAATCCAAAATCATTCTGACCTTGTCTCACAAAATTTATCATATCTCATTATTTACAACTCCATTGCTTACATAATTTCTTCTATAAGAAACTAGACTCAATAAGTTTTAATTTCATATTTTATTCATCCTCTAATCCATTTCTACAATTTTTGGTGATTTTTCAAAGTTAGACTACTACTGCTGTCCAAAACAGTTTTAGTGAAAAATGTTGATTTCCATTTTGCCCCAAATTTCACAATTCATATAATTCAGTCCTTGCTCAATTAACCCCTCAATTAATATAATTTTCTCAATTAATACTTTTCCTAAACATTATAAGTTATTTCATAACTATTGAAATTCATAATTTCCACATAAAACTCTAACTTCAAACTCTTTTACAATTAGGTCCCAAACATTCACTTTCTATTCAATTATTTCAATAAAATCAACATATAAACAATTTAAAGCTCTAATTCCATGCCAAATCATCATATAATTCCAGCACATATGCATAGAAACTTTCAATTTCTTTCATAAAATAAAAAACTAATGAATTCAACAAGTGGACCTAGTTGTAAAAGTCACAAAAACACAAAAATTTCAAGAAATAATCGAGAATTGAACTTACTTGCAGTAAAAATATGAAAAAAAAATCTTAAGGGAACTCTTCCATGGTGTTTTTGCTGATGATAATACAGAAAAATAAAGAGGAATCTAGATAATTCCACTTTAGTCCTAGCTTTATTAAGTAAATTTTGCAATTTTGCAATTTTGCCCTTAATTCTCCTTATTTTCTTGCTGATTCATGCCCTTGCCGTCCAGCCCAAATAGAACTTGGGTCTATTTTCCTTTTAAACCCTCTTTCTTTTATCAATTAAGCTATTTAATCATTTCCCACAATTTTACATTTGATACAATTTAGTCCTTTTTGTTCAATTAACTATCAGAAATTTAAAATTTCTTGACGAAACTTCAATACTAACATATTAACACTCCATAAATATTTATAAAAATATTTATGGCTCGATTTAAAATTTTTGAGGTCTCGATACCTCATTTTCGATTCTAATTATTTTAATATTTATTTTTAGTACACTATTCACTATTTCAAAATTTTTCCTAACTTCACATTTAACTTATACTCACTAAATTAATAATATTTCCTACTCATTTTTCGGATTTAGTGATCTCAAATCACTATTCCGACACCACTGAAAATTAGGCTGTTACAACTCTCCCTCCTTTTAGGAATTTTTGTCCCCAAAAATCTTATCAGAAGAAATTGCTTTCAACACTCATGAAACACTTTTACTAACTTCTCAGAATCACAATTCGGTTTAATCTAGAATATATATATATATATATATATTTTAATCACCTTTGAACTCTAGAATAAATGTTGGAACTTATTGTCAAAATTCTAAATTATCCTTTTAGGAACACATATACTTAGCTGATCTGTCAAATAAAAATTCTGTACCTACTGAAATGATCATACGGATCTTTCTTTGGCAAATAATTAACCACAATCAAATAGCATCTTATTTTTTTCAGAAAGAATGACAATTCCGATACAAAATCTATGGCAAATTCTATCTCACAACTTACTCGTCTCATCACTGACTGTATTAGTACTAGATACAATTGATTTCTCGTCTTTTACCTGTTAACAAATCAATGTCTGAATATGAATCCAAAATATCATTGAACACATACAATCACTAGCATAACTAACTCATATAACTGCACATTTTATCTTTCTTGGATGAGCAGACTAACTACTCCATAAACTTCGGATTCATCTGTACATACATTCTTTCTCAAGATAACAATAATAACAAAAATCATGTTCGACCTAAAATTCAACATCAGAAGTAAATTCGTTCCAAACTCATTTAGATTACCACCCATTATCACATTTCTGAGCTTCTTAGTTTCACAAAGAAAACCCCACTTTAGCATTTAACTTGGTTGAAATCAAATCATCATCAAATAAAGCCAATCATGTAGTCAACATTCACAAAATAATCAAGATTTTCCAATACGTATATAATGTAGAGTAACAACCCGTATAAACAGAATAATAGCTTTACATGAATCTCACCATTTACTTTTATCTTCAACGTAACAGAATAGTATAACAAAGAAAAATGAAGAAGTCCTAATCATAATTTAATCAGACCAACGATGCTCTCATCAAATATTTTAGTTAGCTAGCATTCTCATACAATAAGAATTTCATCAGAAAACGAATAGCCACATATTCCTCTAACTAATTCTGTCATCCCTAATCCCATAATATTTCATTCATTAACAAAAATCAATTCAAAAGAATTTTCCGGTAAGTACACTTTTTAGACATCATATCTGAATAAGTCAATTTACTGAAATTAGCTTCTTCTCTAATCATGACATTGCATATCTCGAATGATCTTTAAAACATTCTAATACCTTTTCCCAGAACTGTATATACAACTAATTAAGAGGGCTTTTAACACACTTTTTGGTTTTGGCAACCTGACAAGCTTTGAACCTCCAGAAAGCAGGAAAGAAAATGTTAGCTATGGCAATCCTCCATATAATGGTGAAAGTAACTTTAAACAAAGAAAAACAATACAACTAGAAGAAAAGGAAAACTTTTTTTTTTTAAAACTCTAATAAAACCCTAAAAATCTTAAGGTCTTCCATAGAGTAGTGGCTTCACTGAAAAGAATGATAATCTAAAAATTCTTTGGATGATGTTGGTTTAATGAGTGAGTCAAAGAAATAGTAATTGAATTATAAAAGCTGTGTATTCAAAGTTGAAACCAATTTCATGTTTTGTTTGTTGTGCTATAATATAAGCTCAAGGAGCCATTTAGTTTAAACAAAGTTTAGGGAAAAAAATCCTAAACAATAGAAGTATAAGAAGCATAGAGAAAATGAAGGAATTTAGAATATGATATTGGAACTTACTCTAGTAGAGGTGAGAGCATCGGTGAAGGAGTAGGTTAGAGCGCAGAGGTCAGAGAGTAATATTTTTGGCATAATGATAAATTCGTTTATATTTTTTTTGTCAATTTGGCTCTTATTTTTTTTTAGTTAAATTTGGGCCGTTAATCTTTTGTAAAAGAGTCCAATCGCTTTTTTTTTTAATGAAAATATTGAGTAAACCATTATTTTTTAATGTTGTCG
This sequence comes from Gossypium arboreum, assembly GCF_025698485.1. Taxonomy (NCBI): domain Eukaryota; kingdom Viridiplantae; phylum Streptophyta; class Magnoliopsida; order Malvales; family Malvaceae; genus Gossypium; species Gossypium arboreum. Next base: position 15,575,107 of record NC_069081.1, read on the forward strand.
ACGTGGCAACTCGCATGGCAATTCATGTATACATCATGTTAACATAACATTATTTGTCTTATATGTCCCGTAAAATATAATTCAAAAATTATAAAAAACAAAGAATAGATCAAAATTAAAATTAAAAAAATTCATAAAATTAAAAAAAAAAAGCATAGAGTACATCCGGATTATCATGCAAGCTATCATGTTTAGAAATTTAATATTTTAGTTAGTCTTCTCGTTAAAAAAATCATTTTGGCTCTTTTTCAAAGGTTAATTGTTAAATTTAGCTTGTTTTAAAAGGTCAAAAGCCAAATTTAACAAAAAAAATAAAAATAAAAATCAAATTGAAAAAGACATAAACGTTAAAAGCTAAATCTAAAAATATCCCAATATTTTATTTTTACTTTTGAATAATTGGTGAGGATTACCCAATTTTAAGGGTAAGTTTTTTTCTAGAAAAAATCAAAGGGAGGAAAAATTTGAAAAATGTTTTTCCAAAAATATTTTATTTGAAACAAAGATATTCTCACTCTTTTTCATTTTTAAAGAAAAAAAAATCTATTTCCTAAAACTAAATGAATCTTTTTTTTTTGAAACCGGTTGAAGGGGATCAGTTCTTCTACGAGAAGTCTTCGAAGTATCATCTTTAGGAATGCTGATTCGATCTCTCAACAGCAGAAGATATTGTTCTCTAAGGAGGGTTTTGTCCCCCTTCGGTTAGAATCGTATACGGTTCACAAAGGGGGTCGCCTTGACTAGTATACCCTAATAGGTGACTTATATTATATAAGTAAAGAGTTTGAATCCCATCAAGAGTGAACCACTCACGTCGCCTCTTGGTGGGTGATTATACATCCATATATAGTTGAGGCACTTTTAATTCTGTGAACTAAGTCCTTAAGATAGTTGCTCACAGCATGCTAACTCTCGACAAAGTATAGGAGGCAAAACCCTGTCCCAAGGGACAAGACCTTTCATTGTTGACCGTTCAGATTGGTGTACAAAAACTACATTTCAAAGACTTTTTTAAAGAATCAATTCAGTCGTCAACAAAACCCAAATTATACATATTTATAATACATCATTCAAATAGATAATAAGTAACCTTTGATTTTTTTTCCAAAAATGAATAGAACTGACCAAAACCAAGAAAAAAGTACAAGAAAGGAAAAATTGTAGAGACGAGGGAACAAGAAGATTGATGGTAAACAAATTACGACTAACACAAACAGCCAAAGAAGTTTCAGACAAAACTTAAATTGGTTACAACAAAATATGTTTAGTCTCCACCCCCATTGTTAAACAGCCATAACTTCTGAAGATACAGATTCCAGACATCGGTTTCGTCGCTTTTCGCATAACAAGTTTTCGTATACCTTTGTCAAGATTTAGCAACAAATCAAGACTATTTACTGTATTTGTATTCATTCTGTAAGAATACTTCAAACTCAGTGGACTATACTAAAGCAGTCACATAAAATATTGACCTAGCATGGTTGATAATATTAAATTGTCAAAAGTAAACTTTTTTTTTCTAAATATGTGACGATTTAGTATCGATGACTTAAATTGTATCAGCATTTTACGATTCAATTACTGAAAAGACGAAAAATAGTCTTGGATTATGTTAAATTGTTAGAAAAAAAAAATTCTTTTTCGTCACAGTTTATGTTTTGAGATTAGCGAAGAGTTTAAAGTTGTGAACTTCACTTTACTAAACTAGGATTATTTATATGATTTCAAGTTCCAAAAAGTTGTGTTCCAACGGATGAGTTGGCCATGGCAAAAGTGGCAGCGATAGTAGGGAAAGAGTTGCAATTGAGGGAATGGGTGCCTAACCTTATCGGCCGGGGAGAAAAGCAACCCTATTTTGCACACAAAATGAGGAGATTTAAGGTTGTTAAACCAGCGGTCCCCATTACCCAAATTTGAGAGCAGCCATGAGCATGAAAGGAGAGACATGTGATCCACAAAGCAACTTTTTTTTTGGGGGGGGGGGGGGACCAAGCTAAGCTTGGCGTCAAATTTGATTATTCTTCTTTGCCACTAAACGTGGATGTAACTCAAATTTCCATTTTTCAATGCTTATCCCTTTTCACCTTTAAATTCCTTATCTCCTTTCTATTCGTAATGATAAAAATCACTAATGTTGAAATTTTTATGTTGAATCCTTAAACAATCTTTTATTAAAAAACTCTTCTCATAAAAATATGAACAATGAATAATAAATGGATTCATATTATTTTCTGTATAAAAAAAAGATTGCAATAGGAGAATTAGAAGAAGCTATACAAATTAGAATTCTGTATTACTTTTTAGAACAAAAAAAGTTTATTGGATTGAATATTTCTAGAAATAGAAGAATATGTATAAATAAAGTGTGATTTCATCATATTCTAGTGCATGAAACTATGAGGGGATGCAAAGATGCCAATCACATTGATTAATCATTAAAAAATGTGTAGAAAAAGAAAGTATATGTGATGCATAGTATAGAGGCTGACTCTGGTTTTGGTGGAAACTTGTGAATGGATGACGTTGTAAGCTTAGCAACATGTGGTCCACCATCATGAAAGTAGTAACAATCAAAGCCCACTGAGCATTGGGAATGGGCTCCTGAACGTGCATTTGTGGAACTTTGCTATCCTCCAATTTGGCATGGGACTCCACCCTACAGTTTCTGCTCTTCTTCACATGGCTCTAACCTTTTCACCCTACCATGTCCTACTATGCCTTTCAAACCTAGCCAAAATGGCAGGTTCTGGTAATGGTTACCACTGGTGTCCCATCTTTGGGGGATTTAAATTTGGTTCAATAACCCGAATCTATTAATTTGTTAATTTTATTATATAATATAAATGGTGATTGAATTTATTAGGCAGAAATGGTTGTATTAGTGGGAAATTGAAGGGAAAGCACTTAAAAACAAGGTCTCCCATCAAATATTAATCAGGTGGGGTACAAAAGATGTATCTCCCAAAATAATTGGCTGATGCCACGTGTCCTGACAGCAGGGCTAATTAAATAATCGTCACGGCAGTCCACGTGAGTAGACTGTTTCATTAAAGATATATTAAATTTAAAGGTTACTTTTTAACGGACCTTAATTAAAAAAAAAAAACTAAAGAATATTATTTTTATTCTAAAACCCAACTTTGGATAGTTTTTAAGTGAATGAGCTTTTGTCTTTTTAACAGCAGCAGGAGGAAGAGAGAAAGCGCTGATGACCCCAAACTTGTTGTTATGGAGGCGGCGGTGGTGGGAGGGATGTTAGAATGAAGGCGGTGACAGTGATTATGGCAGTCGTGGCGCCAGCGTTACCAATGACGTGACCATCTTAGGATTCCCGCTAATAAAAAGAAAAGTTGGCACCTTTCCTTTACAAAAAAAAAAAAAAAAAAGAAACCAAATAAAGCATTTCTAATAATTTCTTTCATTCTGATTTGATCTTTATTTTTCAGGTTTGTGGTGTTGATTGAACTGTGGGTCCCTAAGATTGTTGGGATGCATCTGGGATGATTCAGTTCTGGCTTTGATTAGAACCGGTTGGCTTTGAGTTGACCTCCACATTTTTTTTCTTCATCTTGGAATCTCAAGTTTTAAGCTTTTCCGGTCGATGATTCAGGTAAAAAATACCCATTTTTTTAAAAATTGATGTCTATTTATTGGTTATTGATCTTGAGGTTTTCTTTATCTCGTGTTTTCTGGGTGATAAATTTTATTTATTGAGTTTGATTTTATGTGAATTTGCTTATGGTTGAGCTGAGATTTGAATAGTGAAGAAAAATTGAAAAAAAAAAAAAGAAGAGAATATTTTATGGTGTTTGATATGATATACTATTATTGTCAGTTGAATATTGAGAAATTGAATTTGATGTGCTTATAAGAAGATGTCACTGAAGAGTATTATGCGAGAGTTAAAGGAACTGAAAGATGGGATTGGGAACATGTCAAAGAGGGGAGATCAAAGCAAGCTGTGGCGTAGCCGGACTAGATCCCATGTTGCTCCTGATGAAGCACCATTGGAATCTCAACTCTCAGAACAAAGCCCCTGGGCCAATCTACCACCTGAATTGCTATTGGATATCATCCAGAGGGTCGAAGAGAGCGAGACAGCTTGGCCTGCTCGAGCTGTCGTTGTATTTTGTGCTGCAGTTTGTAGGTCTTGGAGGGAAATTACAAAGGAGATTGTGAAGACTCCGGAGCAGTGTGGACGACTCACATTTCCTATCTCATTGAAGCAGGTTAAACACTCTCCTATTAAATATGGCATTTTGCTCCCTATACAATAAACTGCTGGAGCCTTCAAGTTCAGAAAGTAGCTACAAAACTTTGCACGGATATATTGGTTGTATGCATCTTTGTCTTTGTCAGGCTTAAATAATAGTATAGATAAATCTAAAGTATATATTTTCCTAACCTTCTGTGTCTGCACACATTCAGTAATAACTCACATGTTGGTGTCTTTAAGTAATGTTCTTCCATTTAAACGTTTATCTATATCTTCTCTTTGTGCTCATGAACAGCCGGGTCCTCGTGAGTCTCCAATTCAGTGCTATATTAGAAGGGACAGAACAAGTTCTACATTTCTTTTGTTCTATGGTCTGGTGCCTTGTAAGTCATCTTGTTTTTAATGTCCTTAGTTACTATTATTAATTATGAATTTAAAAATATGTACCTTTATATCTTTCTTTATTATCTGAAAAAAAAAGCCTCAAATCAAAATGTTAGTGTGGCATCTTAGGTTTCTTTGAATAACCTAAGATGCCAGTCTATCTGTTTTGGTTGGAGAACTCTGAAACATAGTTTATTATTTATTTTGGAAGCAACTTTGTGACATAATCAGGGTTACTCAGCTCTGTAGTGTGAAGCTTCCTCACTTTTTATCAGGTGTTCACTTGTGTTGCTTCTGTGATTTACAGCTGAGGGAGAGAGTGATAAATTGTTGTTGGCAGCAAGAAAGGTTAGAAGGGCCATATGCACGGACTTTGTTATATCATTGGTTGCAGATGATTTTTCTAGGGCGAGCAATACGTATGTTGGTAAACTAAGGTAAGTCTCACCTTTAAGTTTCTTATGCTTGTCTGATTATTCTCTCATGGCTATACATATTGTGATTTCTTTTCAGGTCAAATTTTTTGGGTACCAAGTTCACTGTATATGACAGTCAATCTCCATGTGACTCAAGGATCCAATCTACTGCTCGACCGAGACGTAGATTCCACTCTAAGCAGGTGTCTCCAAGATTACCTGCATGCAACTATATCATTGGTACAGTTACTTATGAGCTCAATGTTCTGCGGACACGAGGACCAAGGAGAATGCATTGCATCTTGCACTCAATTCCTGTATCTGCTATTCAAGAAGGAGGCACTGCTCCAACACCATCAGCTCTCCCCCAATCCTTAGATGAACAACTTTCTCCCTTGCATAGTTCAAAAGGAAAGGAGCCGATTGTAGACACCATCTCCCCAAGCATCCGAGCCACACCAGTATTCTCCCCAGGCTCACGAGAACCATTAGCCCTTAAAAACAAGGCTCCTAGATGGCATGAACAGTTACAGTGCTGGTGCCTTAACTTCAAGGGGCGTGTGACGGTGGCCTCTGTTAAGAATTTCCAGCTGGTCGCAGCTGTTGAGCCATCACATAATGTATCACCTGAAGAGCAAGAGAAGGTAATCTTACAGTTTGGTAAAATCGGCAAAGACATCTTCACAATGGATTATCGATACCCTCTATCTGCTTTTCAAGCCTTTGCAATCAGCCTAAGCTGCTTTGACACCAAACCTGCTTGTGAATGATCACCATAGGTTGGGGATCTGCATCATTGATGTTGCCATAGATTATCAAGTACCCCTCTTTCAATGCCATCGCAATCTACAAAGTAGCTTTACGCGAGCTGGCATATGGATGCCAGTATCTCGGTAGGAGATAAATATCTTTCTCCTCTAGATTGCTTCCTGTATTTTAGTACAGTATTTATGGTTGTAATGGAAGCTTTTCTTGTTTGGTCTTTACTGGCTGGCTGATGTAAGTTGTCTGGTGCATGGCTTTTCTGATCATGCAATCTGACTTGTATATTGTTGGATCATCTTAGAATCAAAGTAAATTAACAGCAGGTTGCCTATATCTTGTATCGTTTTCTTATTGATAATAGCTTTTCCTTGATCACGAATAGTGGTTGGCTAGTTGCAGCTATTTTTCCCTTTAACTTTAAAGTGTCTTCCCATCCAAATCCCAAGGGAAAAGGATTTAAGATCTCTCATATTGTAAGGAAGCCGCACTCTGATTAGCAACCAAACCTTGTGGGGTTGGTTTTTTGTAACCTTTCGAGTTTAAACCAATATATGAGGTTATAAAGTAACAAGAGTTAAAGTTTAAGCTAAAAAGGAGCCAAGTTTAACTAATATATGGGGTTGGAAAGTAACAAGAGATGTTTGAGCTCAAAGTTTGTTTCATTGAGACAACTGTAGGGATATTTATAAACATCATAGAATTATTATCTAAAGTTTAAAATTTAAATTTAAAACAACAATTCCATCTAAGATTTAAACTTTAAATTTAAAATAATAATCCTTTCAAAACTTTAAACTTTAAGTTAAAAAAAAAAAATCTATATCTACGGGATAAAATCTTACATGATATTTATAGAGTTTTTATTTTATTTTTAATTATTTTGTTGATATTAACTCCTAATTTTCTGGAGATTTACCTAGATTATTTACATGCCTCACAAGTTGGAGCCATCATCTACACATCATAAAAACTAAAACCGTTATCTAGCAAGATATTTTGTAAGACCATCAACAAGTTGATCAGCCCATCATGTAACCAGATTGAACATGCTGCTTTACAAAGTTATAGTCAAGAGTTAAATGCTTCCTACGAGAATGGAGAATAGGATTTGCATTAAGATAAGTGGCACCGATATTATCACAGTGAATAATTAGCATTCTATATTGGAGGAGAAATGTTGTTCAAATCACACAAAGATTCTTTGTCCAAATGAGTTTCATAGTGGCATTGACAAGCGCTCCATATTTTGCTTTAGTCAATAATCAAATAACAATATTTTCCCTTGATTTCCAGGATATGTGATTGCTGCGACTGTTGCCATTCTCTATGGGATTTAGTGATTGCCGCATGACGAGCCAAATTGTAGAGTTGTGGATGGAGAGGGTGGCGAGACATTGAGCTGGTTACATAAATCCCACGCTGCAGGGAATATATATCTTGTATGGGTTCAATTTTCAAATGAACACGTGTACTTCCTTGAAACAGTTTCCCCCTTTCTGTTGCAGACTCGATATCTGGGATCGTCAGATTTCCAGCAATATTGACCTGGTTAAGAGTAGCTCGCAGTGGAGTCTGGAGTATCCCGAAAATGTAGCCATAAGTAGAGTGGAGGGAACTGAACTTGTGATTGCATTGACAACACTAAACACCATTGTTTTGCCATTATATGTGAATGCAATGATAACCGAGACTAATGATGGGTTGTGAAGATTTTGAGACAGTCGAGGAATTCGGGCAAAGAATTGATCTTGATATGTGTATTCCGAGTCGTGTCGGGGTTATCCTCGTTGTGTGGTTTGTTTGGATAAAAATTGGTATAGTTGATGGTTGATCTGTGCATACCGTAGGGCTGACATAGGATCTTGAGACTGGTTTTGTAACACCCTGTATCCAGCCCGATTGTCGGGTCTAAATTATAGGATGCCACATTTGTTGCTAAAACAACTACGATCGATTACATTCAATTATTACCATTAAACATTCATTTACGAGTATTGTAAACACATGATGCAATATGCAATCTTTTTTGGGTCTTATATGAACTTACGAAAGCTTTAATGCTAACTCGAGGTCGAATTAGGACCAAATTTTAAAGATTTAAAAGTATTGGGTTGACGTCGCGACTTTGAGGGTTCCTGTCGTAATGCAACTCATTGGCTAGGATCGTTGCAACATTGAGAATACGTCGTCATGATGTAACTCTCTGTTTGATCTCTCCGCGGCGCTGAGAGGACGTCGTCATGACATAACTAACTATTTCCAAAGGGTCCAATTTGGTACTTATTCTATTCACTTTTTAATACAATATATCCCTTCCATTCAATCAATTAACTAAAATACCATAATTCTATACTCCATCCTAAGCAATTAACACAAATTATGCATAAATATTACTACCATTTCACCATTTCATCCGACATGTTGATTACCATTTAACCATTTAACCCTTTAAACCTACTTACATTTTCATAAGTTAAAACTTAGCATCATCTCATGAATTTCAAGTATACCAAAATCATCTATACAACTATTTCATTTTACCATTAACCAAAATTATCAATTCTAGCTTGCAAAAGTTCATAAGATAGCATATTATATAAAAAATCGACTCAACCTAGGTACATGTCATATATTTAACAAAACAAGACTATACAAATTTTGCTGAGTTGAGGATCGCTTCCTAGATGCTGGAACTGCTTCTTGTATTCTTGAGGATCACCTATACCTGTGCAAGGAGAAAACAATCCATACAATGAGCGATAAAGCTCAATGGTATTTCCATGATTCAAGTCAATATAACACAAGTTTAATCAATGCATATATCCAATTCAAACTCAATATACAACCTATTCTTATGCAATTTCATGCCAAAAACTTCCATTACTACTTAAGTATACATGTATGCATTCTTACATACCAATTCACTATGAATGCACCTAAATTTGCCTTTTCTAATTCATTGCATATAGAATTTAACCAATTCATGTTGACAACTATAGGCACACATATATTATTTCATCTACCATCATCAACATGTATACATATATACGTATTGTTGGATCTGGCGCCTTGAGTGTAGTATATTTGTTTGTAAAATTATAATTTTTTCGAACAGATTGGTTAATAAAACAAATTCATGGATTATATTAATATACTTTTTATAATTGTCCTCATATGATTTTTTCACGCAAAGCAAAATAGAAGAAAATATTAGCTCATTGTTGCCTAATGTTTAAACTAATACTAAGCGATATTACGTGGTCGGATCGTAATACAGAAATATATCTTATATTAGTCGACAAACCTATGCATGTCCTTAGTCTAAATGGAAATGAGCAAATGATTGAAAGACTAATATGTCATCTATCAAGTCTAATTGGGGATATGCTTTGTCTTGGATATTGGAGCGGATGACTCCTAGAAGATAGACATAAATGTGACTGATTGGACTGACAGTATGTCAGATAGAACCCAAGAAGAATAGATATTGAATCCGTTTATGGATCTATTCACTTGTGATGTTCATAACGTGACATACCTAAATCCTGAGTGGATGACAGACTATGTATGCTGACTCGTATACTTTGATGTAAGTAAAAGCTTGAGTTGAAATAGATAAGGAACCAAAAGCCGGTACATTGGGTATACGATTACTAAAATATGTAGCATCATTCAAAACGGTGGAATTCATAGCTCAAGACATGGGTAAATAATATTCTGTCATTGGCATTACATGGTTGATGAAAAGTAAACGTGGCCATGGGTTGTTTACCTTTGTGATGAATGACTTGATTACTATTTGATAGTAATTGACTTTTCATGAAGGAAGATGTAATGATTACCATTAGATGGATCATATTGGGAGAAGGGGTATGAGGGTAACACACTTATGACAAGGTTATTGGACGAGAGTTGATCGAGTTGCTTTCGTAATGGTATGTCGTTGGGGAGAGCTCAGTCAGGATACTATAGCGGAATAACTTTGTGACTAAATGAATTTATAATTAATTGGTGAAAAGCTAAAACTTAATTATAAAAAATTTGAGCCTCAATTGCATATATCCAATCAGTCTCTCTGTTAGCTCGTTGAAATTAGAAATGAATTGCATGTGGAATCAAATGAACAGAAATAGATAGAAATAGTGAAAATGGAGAAATGTAAAACATTTGGAAATGATTATAGTTATCTCTAAAATGAAAATGAAAATGACTTAGAAATATATTTATGTTTTTCAAATTAAATAGAGTTGAAAATGGAAATAAATTATTTGGTTATAGTGAACCGTTGAATGTAGAAATATTAAATATATTTTCTCATAGATTATTTTACGGTAAATTCGCCATGATTTTAACGGAATTAGAATTAGGTTGAGAAAATTATTTAATTATATATATTGATATGTTTATTTTGGGAAATAGAAAAACAAATATCGAGTTGGATTGAATTATAAGGTACTGGGTTAAAAACCCAGGAAGTACTCATAATTAGACTTGATATGGGAGAGGCCTAAAAGCCCTTCATGTTAATGAGGGGGACGACAAAACCTAGTACTAACTAGGGTTGCTACCCTCTATACTTCTAGATTAAATAAACTTTTACAATTAAAAAAGGGTTCTACCTCTTTCCCCTATAAATAGATGGCATTGGTAGGGATATTTGGATAACTTTAAGATATTGTTACGCTGCCCGAAAATAGAGAGAATTTATTCTCAACTGCTAAACCCATTTTCTGGAATAACAATTTCTATCGGTTTCTATTCGAGAAGAGATTTTCATTTTCACACTTAAATAAAGCAAACTAGTTCTGATTTTGTGTTTGATTCGAATCATTCATGCCCACACTCTAAGTAGTTCGTGGTACAAGAATAGCAGAGAAGACAGTTCGATTGAAAGCCAAGAATGACGAGGATTCGTCTAGCCAAAAACATATATGCGAAGTAGGTTTAAGGTTTATTGTTATAAATATCACAAACAAATTTGATTTTCAAAATTTTGATTTACCGCTGTGCAAGAAAATCATTTTCAAAACCAGTTTTTTTCCAACACACACACACACACACACATATATATATATATATATATTCAATTTTATGCCAACATTTCAACCATTTTCGAGCCTATTGGCTCACTATTATTCAATTGGCTCCTAGGGCTCATTTTAACTCATTTCGCATGATCTTTCACATGCTGTCGAAAATCACATTTCAATTATATTTCAGTTTATATAACATTTAATCAATTCATGTTTTATAAACCTATTAACCATACACAGACTTAGAATGGATACATGGATCCGTCATCTCGGGTTGCTTAACAATGATGACATTGGATATGTACATACCACCACCCGAGTTGCCCAATAATGTTGGTTTTCACAATCTGATTATTCTGTCAACCCGGATTGTCTGGCAATGATGGTTTTCAATAATAATTCATGACCCTATGGCATACAACTATATCCAAACTAGTCCGAATAACTAATAGGGTAAATAATTCCCTGTAACACCTTACGCCCGACCCATCCACTGGATCCATGTATGGAGCGTCACAAATGGACCGGTTTCACCTATACTTAATTTTTATCGACTAAATTAATATAAAACAAGCTAACATAAAACCAATGGCCTTAGCCACTGAATCGAATTCATCATCATCATCAGTTCCTTTCCTCTTCGAACTACAGGAATTAGATTGTGAGCCCGAGTTACATGCAACTGCCTTGCCTTTATCTTTTTGATCATCGATTTGAGGTAGATAAGGGTGAGAGTCGTTGTTCGGTTTATTGATGCGTATACATTGGTATTGAGGCCTTTACACCATTGTTCCAGCGACCGAATCTTGGTGTTCTATCATAAGATCACTCAAAATAACAAAAGTATTGTTAGTAGGAGAGGATGTAAGAGAATATAAGTGCCACACTTGAACAAAAAATTGCAAAGTTTGGCGTAGAGTAATATTATCACGTGCCATAGCTGTAGAAAGTGTGCTAGAAGGCCTGTTAGCAAGGCTAGGTTTGTAACAGCCTAATTTTCAGTGCTATCGAAAATAGTGGTTCGAGACCACCAAATCCAACGAGTAAACTCGTAAATTTTATTATTAAGTATTTACGAGTTAAATGTGATTATAAAAAGATTTTTGAATTAGTAATTTGTGTTTTATAAAGATTTATTAGATTAAGTGGTTTAGAAAATGAGGTATCGAGATCTCGATTTTTTAAACAGAGGTGTGAATATTTTTATAAATATTTAAGGAGTGTCATTAAGTTAGTATTAAAGTCTCATTAGAAAATTTTAACGTTTTGATAGTTAATTGATTAAAAAGAATTAAATTGAAAAAGGTGCAAAACTTGCTAATTAAGGAAATAGTGATTAAATGGCCTAAATGGTAAATAGGGAGGACTTAAAGAGTAAATTAGCCTAAATGAAGTGGCTGAGGCGGCATTAGCAGAAAAAATGGAATTAGGTAATTTAAGGGCAGAATTGGAAATAAAAATAAAATTAAAATAGCTAAAATGAGATTTTAAGAGTTTCTAGACCATTTCTTCTCCAATTTTCTGTCCAAAAACACCATTGAAGAGCTATAAGGGTGGTTTTCATATTTTAGCTTCATGTAATTTTAATTCTTGCCTTTTTCTTGTAATTCTTGTGTTTTTAAGACTTTTACAATTAGGTCCAACTAGCTATTTCATTAGTTTTTGATTTTATTGGAAATTTTGAAAGTTACTATTGATGAATATTGGATTTTTTGATGAAATAACATGGATTTAGAGCTTTAATTTTATTGTATGACGATTTTATAAAGTGATTTTGATAGATATCAGTTTAAGACTAAATTGTAAAAAGACTAAATACTACGGTTTGGTATTAAATTTCTGCTTATCAAGGGCTATTTGATAGCCTAGAATATTTAGATAAATTTTCAATTGAGAAAAATTAGTTCATTTGATAGACTAATTAATAATAGACTAAATTGCAAAAGTTGTTAAAGTTGGGGTAATTGTGTAAATTTGAAAAAATTGAGGGGTATTAGTTGTGAAGTGAATTGGAACTGAAATATATGCTAATGAATGAGTAATTTTATATTTTAGACCAAGAGCCTGTAGATACTCGTGAAAAAAGGAAATTAGCATAATAGTCTCTGAACTTCTACAAATCTTACAATTTAACCCAAGTAAGTTTGTTTGGTTTAACTTTAATAATTATATTGAATTGATGAATGGTATTATGTATTTAGTATATTGTTAAAAATGGAATTATCGTTAAGATATAAATTTGAAGTGGAGTTAAATGGAATGTGGGATTTAAGTACAATCGTTGCGTGGTGCAAGATAGTAAATGAGGAATTGACGGCAAATTACCCAAGTAAACTGAGGTTTATCATTTGTTGCAAAATTTCGTGTTTACTTTCCGTTTAGCTCTCACGAGCTTCTGTTCAACTCATATGAGTTTCCGTTAAGCTCTTTTGAGCTTCTGTTTAACCCGTATGAGTTTCCGTTCAGCTCTTATGAGCTTCCGTTCAACCTTTATGGGTTTCTGTTTAGCACTTATGTGCTTCTATTCAACCTTTGGGCTTCTGAAAACGATGTACTTATATCCATAAGCCATTCTCCGATTTGGTAAGATTTGGTAAGTGACTTATGTAATTGAAATTGGGAGACTTATTGTTATTATTGGTATTGGTTTGAAATAAGCATATTCATCGATTGAAGTTGTTGTTGACAGGGAATTTACATTGAATGAATTTATTTATTTGATGGGTTATAGTAGGTTCGGTAAGATTTATGTTTAACCTATCGAACTTACTAAGCTTCATTAAGCCTGTGTTGTTTAATGACCTTGTAGATTAATGTGACATCGGGAGATCAGATCAACATATCAAGCCTATTTTCATCCACACGGGAGGAGACACGGGCGTGTGTCTTAGCCGTGTGTGACACACGGCCTAGCACATGGGTGTGTGGTCCGGCCGTGTGTCCCTTGTATCTTTAAAATTGAGAAACAGAATGCCTAGGTTTTTGCACATGGCTTAGCACACAAGTGTATGGCTTGGCCGTGTGACCCCTGCATTTTAATTTCACAAATTAATATGCTCACACGGCCTAGCACACGGGCATGTGGCTTGGCATGGGACCCCTGCACCTTAATTTCACAAATTAATATGCTCACACGGCCTAGCAGACGGGCGTGTGTCTTGGCTGTTCGGCCCAAGTCAGAGAGTTACACAGGCTGGGACACGATCGTATGCCTCACATCGAATGTCCTCACGGCTTAAGACACGGGAGAGTTACACGGTCTGGGACACGACTATGTGCCTCATATCGAATGTCCACACGGCCTAAGAAACGAGTGTGTCTCTTGGCTGTGTGAGCCACATGGCCTGGCCACATGGGCATGTGTCCCCTGCACCTAAGGGAAAATTTTGAAATTTTGAGAAAAATTTCTCTGAGTTCCCGTTTTAACCTCGATTTATTTCTAATGCATATTTTGGGCCTCGAGGGCTCATACAAGGGACCACATGAGTGTTTTGTGATTAGTTTCTGATATTTATGTTAAATGTTATGAATTTTTCATATTTGATCTGAAAGGTTTAGTAATACTTTGTAACCCTGTTCCAGTGACAGAAAAAGGTTAGGAGTGTTACGAGGTTCTTGGTAGTATTGATCATTTGTGATACCTTTGACACATTCCCGAGTAATTATGCACCTTGATCGGTTGTCAATTGGTTGAATGAGTGCCTCGTGGTAGAGATTACTATATGGATAAATGTCATCAGACACTTCATATTGCTACATATGTTTGTAATTTATGTTGAAATTTTCATCCTTTAAGTTATAGTTGTATACAACTTAATAGTTGAAAAATGGACTTGCATGTATGTCAGGTTCCTGTTTGATAGTTTTAGTTTTCATAGGGATTACTTCATACAAGGTGAGAATAGTTTGTTAATTGGTTTGATCCATTTCGGTGGTTTGTATATGAGATCCCATGTTCAGTAGGGTAGAATGTTGATGAGAATCCTTATAGATTAACGTGACATCGGGAGATCAGATCAACACATCAAACCATACTATCCAACTTGTTCTGGTAGTTTTTGCAACGTATACTATGATTTATATGGCATGTATAGGGTTGGTATGGATTTAATTAAAGCTTGGTTTGTATAAATGTTAGGAGTGAAGTTCTGTTTAAATATTCAACTTATATATATGCATGTTGGTTTGGAAATGAAGTAAATTAAAATGTGGATGTGAATGATATATGCTTGTATGTATATAATTAGTAGTAAATTTTAATAAATTAATGAGATGGTTTAAATAGGCAAGTTAAAGTATTTGAGTATAAGTGATGTTATGTTATGCTTAAAACATGATTTTGGCTTGTTTTGATTGCTTGTTTGGGATGTATTGATGTATCAAAATGTTGTGTATAGGTTGATATCAAAATGGGTGAGAAATGTGGCCTTAAAATAACCTATTTTCGTCCACACGGGCGTGTGTCTCAGCCGTGTGTGACACACGACCTAGCACATAGGCGCGTGGTTTAGCTGTGTGTCCCTTGTATCTTTAAAATTGAGAAATAAAATGCCCAGGTTTTTGCACACGGCCTAGCACACTGGCGTGTAGCTTAGCCGTGTGACTCCTGCACCTTAATTTCACAAATTAATATGCTCAGACGGCCTATCACACGGGTGTGTTGCTTGGCCGTGTAACCCAAGTCAAAGAGTTTCATGGGTATGGACATGGGCTGGGACATGGCTGTGTGCCTCACATCGAATGTCCACACAAGCTAAGACACGGACATGTCTCTTGGTCTTGTGAGCCACACAGCCTGGCCACATGGGTATGTGTCCCCTGCACCTAATGAAAAATTTTAAAAATTTAGGAAAAAATTCTCTGAGTTGCCAATTTATTTCTAATGAGTATTTTGGGCCTCGAGGGCTCATACAAGGGACCGTATGATTGTTTTATGATTAGTTTTTTATATGTATATTAAATGTTATGAATTGTTCGAATTTGATCTAAAAGATCTGGCAATACTTCGTAACCTTATTCTAGTGATAGATAAGGGTTAGGGGTGTTACATTTAATGGTTTTAGAGCTTTGATTTAGCCGCTTCTTGGAATGAACGTAATGTGTAAAATGTCTAAAAATAGATGCCATATAAATCTGTGATATGTGATGTGTATGATCCGATCTAACCTTTGTTTTTTTTTTTATATAATAAAGATGTCATATAGATCTAAATGTGTTGATAATGATGAAGTTAATAGTATAGCACAGACTTCTGAACATGGGATGTATAGTAATGTCCCAATTCCTCCGGCTCAAGAATAAGAACTTAAAAACACGTTCTTTGGGTATATGAACCAATGGTTTAGTGAGTTTATGCAAGAAAGAAATCTGGCTCAACAACCTCCTCCCCCTGCTGTACCACCTGTAGTGCCATTGGTTACACTTCTACCCCCTCTAGTGGTTGAATTTAGTAAATGTACTTCGATTGAGAAACTGAAAAATGTGAAATTTGAAGAATTTGGGGTAGTAGGCGAAGATGTGTAATGACCGTTTTAGGGTTAATCAGAACAGTGATTTCGGGGCCACCAAATCTAAAGAGTAGGTTTGTAAATATTATATTTAATATTTATGAGTTAATTGTGAGTTTAAAAAAGGTTTTCATATTGTGATTTTTGTTTTATAAGCGATTTATTAAGTTCTAGTGGTATGACCCTAAGGTTAAGTGGGTTTAGAAAATGAGGTATCGAGACGTCGTTTCTATAAACTAAGTTGTAAATATTTTTATAAATATTTACGGAGTGCCAATAAGATGGTATTAAAGTTTCGTTCAAAAATTTTATCGTTTTGATAGTTAATTAAGCAAAAAGGACTAAATCGCACAAAGCATAAAAGTTGTGTTCTATAAGTTAAAGATATTAAATGGCTATGGAATTAAATAGTGGGAGTCCTTAAGTGGTAATTATTTCATAATTGTTGATAGTGGAATTCAATGGCTTGGTATAATGGAAATTATTAATGTATATTAAGGTTAAATATGGTATTTGGTAATTATAATAAAATAAAATAAAACAAAAGCCAAATTACATGCTATCATCTTCATCAATAGCCAAATGTGAGAAAGAAAATAATGTTCTCAAAGCTTTGAAGGTTCGACCATAGTTGTTCATGCATGTAAGTCCATTTCGTCTTGGTTTTTAATAATTTTTACGTTTTTGAGATCGTTACTTTGTGTTCTAGCTAGCCCATACCTCTGATTTCAAAATTTTTAAAGTATTTGGATGATGCCATTGTTGAATATTTGAGTATCTTGATGTTTAATGATAGAAAATAAATCTTTGATGGTAGATTATTGAGTTTTGTTAAGTGAATTTTAGCAAAAATGTCAATTTTCGACTAAATTGTGAAATATAATAAATTGTGTGGTAAAAATGTGAATAAATGAAAAATATGAGCTGACATGAGCATGTATGAAATTCGGATAGCTTGGGCTATGATGAAATTGATTAAATTTGCATTTTAAGAGCTTAGGGACTAATTTGTAAAAAGGTAAAAAGTGTAGGGGTAAAATAGTAATTTTGTAAAAATATGAAATTGAGTTAAAATGAATAGAATATGAATTGAAATAGCTGAATTTGATTGATTAGATCAAGTTAAGCCTCGTACGAGTCTATATCGAGGGAAAAATAGAGTTTCGGACTAGTCGATCCATTTCAATGTTTTGACGATCGAGGTAAGTTCGTATGTATTAAGCATTGTTAAATTTATGCTTTTAATGCTTGATATTGTATAAATTGTCTATACGTGATTATTGTTATGATTAACGATTTATCGGCTAAACTGGCACTTAGTGTGCAGTTTGAAATAGCTTCGGCTAAAAGTGGCACTTGGTGTGCAATTTGAGATAGCTTCGGCTATATATATATAAATGACACTTAGTGTGCAAAGTATTGAGGATGGCACTTACTATGCGAAACATCCAGAATAGCACTTAGCGTGCGAGGTATCGAGTATGGTACATAGTGTATGAGACATCGAAGATGCAACGACATTATGTATATGTATGAAATTGTAAGGATCGGTACAAGTATGTACAGAAACTCAACTTAATATGAAATCCATGAAAGGTAAGTCCATGAGCATTGTGAAATGATGTTGTGTTAATTTTGTGAATAATGATATATGTTTATAAATGTATGGATTTCTAATTGAAAGAAAGGAAGGTGTGGTAAATTTAGTTATTATCATTTTCTTACTAAAATAGTTTTGGACAGTAACAGTAGTCCAAATTTGAAAATACACCAAAAATAGTAGAAAGTGAGTTAGAGATTGAATAAAATATGGAATTTAAGCTTATTGAGTCTAGTTTCTTATGAAAGAGATAGTGTAAGCAAAAGAATTTCATATTATGAGATATTTAGAGTTGTGTGAGACAGAGTCAAAACTATTTCGAAATCCCTTGCTCTGATTTGAGAAAATAATTAAAAATTGTACAAAAATATTTACGGATTATAATTTATATGCCGACAATTATTAATGAGTCTATTCTCAATAAAAATAGATGGGAACATCATCCGAGTCCTGTACTACGAGATAATTAATTTTTAGTGGAGAAAGGTCGAAGCTATCGGGCAGCAAAATAGGGGTGATTTTAAAGAATAAACTGTACTTATTGGCTAAACAAAAAATTTTGAAAATTTTATGGTATGAGTCTAGTTTTAAGGAAAATTAGAGGAACTTAATTTGGAGTTCCGTAGCTCCAGATATAAATAAATTAGTGACTGTGACTTGAGACAGCAGCTTGACCTGAACATAAGTAAAAATGCAAATATGGTTGTATTACCTTAAGAAGCAAGTTAATAAATTCCTTATTATTTTCATATGAACTTACTAAGCTTTATAGCTTACTCCCCTTCCTTTTCATCTCTTATAGGTTTATTTAGCTATCTCGGGTTGGAGATTACCGGAGATTCAATCATACTATCAAGCTACCATTTTGGGTATAAGTATTCAAATACTTAAGTCTATGGCATGTATAGGGGCTTTTTCTTTTGTAATTATGTCATTACTAATATGGCCAAATGTGTTGGCCTATAATGGTTATAGTTCAATTTGTATATAGCCATGAATGGTGGCTTATGTTGATTATATGATTATGCATGTGCCTATGTCATGGAGATGAGGCTTGTGATTGTGTGTATGTAATGAGTTATATGATTGGTGGTGAGTGCTTGATGGTTTAATTGAGATGAGATGATGTGTTGATAACTAAGGCTTAAATGTGTGATATGGGAGTAATCTTATAAACTTTGATGCATGAGAATTAGTAAACTTGAGCTTGACTAAGCATGATGTTTTAAATATGTAAAATATGATATGAGGTTACCATGATCTTGTATTGTTTGTGGATGATTGAATGTTCAAATGTGCCATGTTAGTGGTCAATAAAAGTAAGCATGTGAGTTTGTTATTGAAGGTGGCAATTGGCTTGGAAAATAGCCTAAAAATTATCCACACAGGCTGTGTGTCCCCTGCATTATGTACTTTAGTTTCGAATTGGCCATGCGGGCTGTGACACAGCCATGTGTCTCAGCTGTGTGAGGGACACGACCTGGAGGCACGGGCTTGTGCCTTGGTCGTGTGCCCTTATTTTTGTGATGATGTCATAAACAGGGAGTTACATGGGCTGAGGACACGGGCGTGTCTCGAGCCACACATGATGAAATTTTTTAAGTTTTCCAAAAGTTTCCAAAGTTCTCGGTTTAGTTCCGAACCACCCCGATGTATGTTTTGGGCCTCGTAGGCCCGTATAAGAGATGTTATGCATGTGTATGAAATTTTTTACTTTGGATGAAATTTTATGGCCTGGTTTTGTATGAATATTTTGATGTAAGTCCGGTAATGCCTCGAACCCTATTCCAACGTTGGATACGGTTAAGGGGTGTTACAAGATGATCCAGTCAAAGTTGAATACTGGCTTCAAAATACAATAAAAGTTTTTGAAGAAATGGTTTGTTATCTCGATGATTATCTGAGATATGATATTTCATTACTGATAGAGGAAGCATACAACTGGTGGTCGACAATAGTGGCTATAGTGCCAAGGGAGAAAATTTCTTGGGAATTCTTTCAGATTGAATTTAAGAAGAAATATGTCGGCAAAAGGTATCTAGACAAGAAAATGAGGGAATTTCTTGAATTTCACCAAGGGAACAGATCAATAGCTGAGTATGAAAGGGAATTTGTATACCTCAGTAAATATGCCCGGGGAATTATATCAACCGAAGAAGAAATATGCATTCTGTAACAATCCGATTTTGACCCTAGTCAGAATAGTAGTTTTGGGACCACAAATCTGAGTCAGATAAATGTTTTAATATTATTTTCCATTCTTAAAATATGTGAATTAGCATGTGTGAAAGTTCTATTTAAAAATTTAATTATTTTTGTGTTTAATTTTGAAAAAGGACTTAATCGTGTAGAATGTAAAAGTTGTGTGCTAGATGTTAAAAGTTCCTATTTGATTTGGCTTTATAATTGTGAGGTTCTTATGTGGTTATTTGACTATTTGAAGTTTGAATGGACATAAAAGGGCATGTGTTAGGTGAATGAATAATTTTATAACAAAGGGCAAAATGGTTATTTAGTTAATAAGTTAATATTAATAAAACAAAAACAAGAAAACATGTTAATTTATGTGTTCATCCATCGAAATTGAAAGAAAATAAAAGAGAAAATCTCACTTAGGGTTTGGCACTTTGAATTGGTGAATTAGGTATGTATTTTGCTCGGTTTTTGATTATTTCTACGTTTTTGTAATCATTGCTTCGTGTATTATCAAGCCCATGTCTCAATTTCTGATTTTTTTGATGATTTTGAAATGTTCCATTGATGAAACTATGAGTTTTGTGAAGTTAGTTGTTGATAAATGGAAGATATATTTTGGGTTAACATGTTTTGTCTTTGGATTTTTGATGAATTTGAGTAAAATCGGCTAAATTGTGAAAATTGTAAATTGAAGGACTAAAATGTAAAATAAATGAAATGTGTGGAGTAGTATGAGTACTAGGAGAATTCGGCTAAGCTTGTGTACAAGCAAATTATGTGTATTTTGTGATTTTGTGATTTAGGGACTAAAGTGTCGAAATGTGAAAATGTGATGGTTAGTTTGCAAAATGCCTTAATTATGTGTATATGGATTGGTTTGAATAATTTAGTGAATAGAAGGATTAATTTTGAATATATATAGATCAAGAAAAGAGGAATTCGGACTTAGACCGGGGGAAGTCGAAGATTATAGAGTAAACAGTTTGAGTCGATAATTTCGAGTACGAGGTAAGTTCGTACATGATAAATGATGTTACAAGTATATTTTTGATGCTTTAATTATACATAAATTGTGTATATATTTGATTATCGATTGAATACGATGATAAATCAACTGTATTTGGCACTAAGTGTGCGATTAAAAATAGCTTCAGCTATAAATATCACTAAGTGTGCGAAATGGTATAGCTTTGGCTGTATGAGGCACAAAGTGTGCGATACCGAGATAGATTCAGTTAAGTGAGATGACACTAAGTGTACAGATGCTTAAAGCATGAATAATCTTCGGAAAGTTTTAAAATATCTGGACGAGAGATGAGAATGAAAATGAATAAATACGGGAAGGTTCAGGTATGTATGATACCTATGTAATAGATGATGTTATACATATGAAGTTCATTGAATTGGTATAAACATATGAATTGTGTTGGCAGAGAATTGATAGATGAATTGAGAATTAATAACTACTAATGTTTTGATGTTTTATATTTTATAAACTATTGATGATTTTTGGTACGAGCTTACTAAGCTTTTGAAAGCTTTACTCTATGTATGTTTGTATTGTTTTATAGATATCGAAGCTACAGTGAGCTCGGGGATCGTCGAGGATCGTCACCACACTATCGAATCTCATTTTGGGTACCTTTTGAAAATGTATATAAAGTATGGCATGTATAGGCTAGAAGGACTTTGGAATGTGATGCAAAATGATCTATTTGATGTGTTCATGAATGGATAAGAGAAATGGTAAGTTTGGTAAGATTTGATGTCATTTGGTATTATGTTTTGGCACAATCGAGTTGAGTTTATGAGCATGTAAATGGATGATATTGTTATGGCATGAATGATGTATGGTTTGGTATAAAAATTGGCTGAAGTTGCTGTATATATATGCTTAGTTTGGTGCTTGTAGGTTTGACCCAATTGGGGTGGCAAGTTGGCTATTCAAAAGGCCAATTTTTGTCAACACGAGCAGAGACACGAGCGTGTATCTCAGACGTATGCGACACACAGATATGTTGCACGGCCATGTATTCCCTAGGGTACCCTACAATTGTAAGTCAGGCTTTAGCACGGCCAAGGCACACGGGTGTGTGGCTAGTCGTGTGGCCCAAGTCAGATTCGACCACGGCTAAAACACATGGGCGTGTCTTGTGGCCGTGTGAACAAGTCAGTATATATGCCATGTTGTGGCACGGTCTAAAAACACAAGCGTGTCTAAAGCTGTGTGAGGCACCCGACCTGTTCACATGGGCTTGTGACCTGTACTTGTTGGAAAAATGTTTAAATTTTAGAGAAATTTTGTATGTGTTTGGTTTAGTCCCGACCCTTTTCTAATACATGTTTAAGGTCTTGATGACCTATATAAGGGACTCTGTATTGATGATTGATCTCTAATACTTTGATGCTTATGAAATGAATCTTAATGTTTCGATTCTTTCCGGTAATGCCTTTAACCCTAGTTCGGCAATGGATATAGGTTAGGGGTGTTACACATTCGGTTTGAAGAAGGGTTGAATGATGAAATCCGAATGGTGATTGGGGGCACTAAAATACGAGAATTTTTCGTTTTGCCAGATCGTGCACAGAATATGGAAGAGGTGTACAACAGAAAAATGCAGTGGGATAGACGAAATAAAGAGTCTTACAAAAGACGTTCCTCCAAATTATTTTTAGCATTACCAGTGAAAAAGTCTAGAGATGATTTCAGTCGAGCCACCTCAATGTCTGAACGCTCGAATAAAAACAAGATGATTCAACAAGATTTTGGGATATCAACTAGACCCGTTGTTAGTGTGGAAAGTGTGCAAAATGCTTCTAAGCCTAAATGCAAATATTGTGGGAAATATCATCCTAGTGAGTGTAGAAGCAAAGTGGGGGCTTGCTACAAATGTGGAGCAACTGATCATTTTATCTGAAACTATCCTCAATTGAAAAAAGAGGAGAAAGAGTAGAAAGAAAAACAATTGGCTACTTCTCAGAGAAGTAGGCGTTCGGGGCCAAAATAGTGCCACTGGGACTGCTCGTTCGGGTATAAAAGATACTGCTACTCGGTCAAAGGCTAGAGCACCTGCACATACCTATGCCATCTGAACAAGAGAGGAGGCTGCGGCTCCAGATGTGATTGTTGGTACATTCTATCTCTTTGATGTTACTCTGTATGTATTGATTGACCCTGGGTCTACTCATTCTTATATTTGAACTGCATTAGTAGTGAAAAAAAAGTTACCTATTGAATCCACTGATTATGATATTCAAGTTACTAATCCATTAGGTAAAAATGTGATAGTTAATTTAGTGTATCGTAATTGTCCATTGAAAGTAAAAGGCTGTGAATTCCCTGATGATTTGATGTTGTTACCCTTCCGGGAATTTAATATTATTCTGGGAATGGATTGCTATCTTTACATGATGCTTAGTAAATTGTAGACAAAAATGGATTGATTTGAAATGTCAGATAGGAGAAATGATTCCAATTGAGTCTGAGAAATCGAAATATATTACTAGAATTATTTCAGCTTTTTCTACTCAGAGATTAAAGCTAAAAGGTAATGAGGCATTTCTAGCTTACATTCTTGAGACTCGGGATTTTAAATCAAAGCTAGAACAGTTACCTATTGTTAATGAGTTTGCTGATGTATTTTGTGTGGAATTACCGGGTTTACCACCTAATCGTGAAGTTGAGTTTGTAATTGATGTGATTCTGAGAAATGCTTTGATATCAATAACACCATACCGTATGGCACTAGCTGAATTGAAGGAGTTAAAGGCACAGTTGCAAGAGTTTTTAGACCGAGCATGTCTCCCTAGGGTGTACCTATTTTATTTCTGAAAAAGAAGGATGATTCTTTGAGACTATCCATAGACTACAGGCAGTTGAACAAAGTCACAATTAAAAATAAACACCCTTTACCACTTATCGACGATTTGTTTGATCAAATGAAAAGTGTCGCGGTGTTTTCGAAAATAGACCTTAGATCCAGGTATTTTCAGTTGAAGGTTAAAGAGTGTGATGTGCAAAAGATTGCTTTCAGAATTCGGCATGGTCATTATGAATTTTTGGTAATGCCATTCGACTTGACCAATGCCCTTGCTACTTTCATGGATCTAATGAATCAGATTTTTCAACCTTATTTGAATAGATTTATGGTTGTGTTTATTGATGATATACTAATCTATTCCAAGACAGAATCTGAGCATACACAACATTTGAGAATTGTGTTACAGACCTTGAGAGAAAAGAAATTGTATGTAAAGTTTAGTAAATGTGGATTTTGGCTTCACGAGGTTGGATTTTTGGGTCAGATTATATCAGCTAATGGAATTCTAGTTGATCCGAGCAAATTTTTTACAGTGGTAAATTAGAAAACTTCGAAGAATGTTTTAGAAGTGCAGAGTTTTCTGGGTTTAGTAGGGTATTACCGATGTTTTGTCAAAACATTTTCGATGATTGCTTCTCCGTTGACCCGATTATTACAGAAAAAAGTTGAATTTGTTTGGTCTGATGAGTGTCAGCAGAGCTTTGATCAGTTGAAGAAAATGTTGACAGAAGCTCTAGTCTTGACTCAGCCAGAATCTGGTGTACCTTTTGTTGTTTATGGTAATGTGTCTCTAAATGGTTTGGGTTGTGTACTGATGCAGTTAGGAAAGGTAGTGGCCTATGCTTCTCAACAATTAAAGCCGCACAAGAAAAATTATACTAGACATGATTTTGAGTTGGCTGCAACTGTATTTGCTTTGAAGAATTGGAGACATTATTTATACGACGAGAAATGCTATGTGTTTATGGATAACAAAAGTCTGAAGTATTTGATGACTCAAAAAGAGATGAATTTGAGACAGAGACGGTGGCTAGAATTACTGAAAAATTATGATCTGGTTATTGACTACCATTCGGGAAAGGCTAATGTGGTTACGGATGTACTTAGTCGAAAGTCGTCATTGTTTGCATTCTAAGTGTTCAAAGCTCATTTATCTCTTAATGAAGATGGTTCTGTATCAGCAGAGTTGAGAACGAAACCATAGTTTCTTCAAAGAATTCGGGAATTGCAAGATGATGATCCGAAATTAGTGTTAAAACGACAGATAGTTCAGTACAATTTGAGTTCAGAGTATAGTATTGATGATAATGGTATATATGTTACGTTATTGCAATAGAATTTTTGTTCTGAATAATTTGAATTTGAAAATTGATATTCATTCTGAGCTCACAGTAGCATGTATTCCATTCATCCGGGTAGTACGAAGATGTATTGTGATTTGAAACGGATGTATTGGTGACTGGGTATGAAATGGGAAATTTGTGAATTTGTAACAAAATTTTTGATTTGTTAGCAAGTGAAAGAAGAACATCAACTACCAACGGGTTTACTACAACCTGTTATGATTCTTGAATGAAAGTGGGAACATGTCACGATGGATTTTATATTTGGTTTACCGACGACTCTGAGAAAGAAAAATTCGATCTGGATGATTGTCGATAGATTGACTAAATCGGCACATTTTATTCCAGTCAAAACAGTCTTTTCACTTGAGAAATTAGTGGAATTATATATATTTGAAATTGTGAGGTTACATGGAGTTCCAACATCTATTATTTCAGATCAAGATCTGAGATTTATATCAAGATTTTGGAGTAAACTACAAGAAGCTCTGGGCACTAAGTTAAATTTCAGCACTGCATTTTATCTTCTGACTGACAGGCAATCAAAACGAGTGATTTAGATTCTGGAATATATGTTGAGATGTTTTATACTCGAGTTTGGAGGTAGCTGGGAAAAGTATTTACCGTTGGCTGAATTTGAATATAACTACAGTTATCAATCCATTATAAAATGGCACTGTTCGAAGCTCTTTATGGAAGGAAATGTAAGACACCATTGTATTGGTCTAAATTGAGTGAATTCGAACTAGTAGGAGTTGATTTGGTCCGAAAGACTGAGGATAAAATTCGAACTATTTGGGACAGTTTGAAAGCCGTTTCTGATCGTCAAAAATCGTATGCAAATTTGAAAAAAAGAGATATAGAATTTGCGGTTGGTGATCGAGTATTTTTAAAAGTCTCTCCATGGAAAAAAATGTTACGATCGGTAGGAAAAGGAAACAGAGCCCAAGATTTATCGGACCGTATGAAATTGTTGAAAGAATCGGCCCTGTAGCTTAACGATTAGCTCTGCCTCCTGAACTTGAGAAAATTCATAATGTGTTCCATGTATCGATGTTGAGACAGTACAGATCTGATCCTTCACACGTGATTCATCATAGTGAGGTTGAGCTACATCTAAATATGATGTATTCGGAAGAACCGGTGATAATTTTAGTTCAAGAGGTTAAAGAATTGCAGAATAAACAAGTACCGTTAGTAAAAGTATTATGGCATCGTCATAGTTTGAAGAAGGCTACCTGGGAAATAGAAGAATTAATGAGATCACAATATCCAAACCTATTCTTAGGTAACAACTTTCGAGGACAAAATTTCCTAAAAGGGGAGAGAGTTGTAACAACCTTATTTTCAATGGTGTCGAAAACAGTGGTTCCAGACCACCAAATTCAACGAGTAAGCTCGTAAATTTTATTATTAAGTATTTACGAGTTAAATGTGATTTTAGAAAGATTTTTGAATTAGTAATTTGTGTTTTATAAGGATTTATTAGGTTAAGTGGTTTAGAAAACGAGGTATCGAGATCTCAATTTTATAAACCGAACAATAAATATTTTTATAATTATCTACAGAGTGTCATTAAGGTAGTATTAAAGTCTCGTTAGAAAATTTTAACTTTTTGATAGTTAATTAATTAAAAAGGACTAAATTGAAAAAGGTGCAAAAAACTTGCTAATTAAGGAAATAGTGATTAAATGGCCTAAATGGTAAATAGGGTGGACTTAAAGGGTAAATTAGCCTAAGTGAAGTGGCTGAGGTGGCATAAGCAAAAAAAAATAATGGAATTAGGTGATTTAAGGGAAAAATTGGAAATAACATTAAAATTAAAATAGCTAAAATGAGATTTTAAGAGTTTGTAGATGCTTTCTTCTCCAATTTTCTATCCAAAAACACCATTGAAGATCTCTTAAAGCTAATTTTCATATTTTAGCTTCATGTAAGTTTAATTATTGCCTTTTTCTTGTAATTCTTGTGTTTTTAAGACTTTTACAATAAGGTCCAACTAGCTATTTCATAGTTTTTTATTTTATTGGAAATTTTGAGAGTTACCATTGATGAATATTGGACTTTTTTTATGAAATAACATGGATTTAGAGGTTTTATTTTATTGTGTGACAATTTTATAAAGTGATTTTGATATATATTGGTTTTAGGACTAAATTGTGAAAAGACTAAATATTAGGGTTTGGTATTAAATTTCTATTTATCAAGGGCTGTATGATAGTCTAGAATATTTAGATAAATTTTCAATTGAGAAAAATTAGTTCATTTTGATAGACTAATTAATAATGGACTAATTTGCCAAAGTTGTTAAGGTTGGGGTAATTGTGAAATTTGAAAGAATTGAGGGGTATTAATTGTGAAGTGAATTGGAATTGAAACATATGCTAATGAATGAGTAATTTTATATTTGAGATCAAGAGCCCGTAGATACTCGTGAAAAAGGGAAATTAGCAGAATAGTCCCTGAACTTCTACAAATCTTACAATTTAACCCAAGTAAGTTCGTTTGGTTTAATTTTAATAATTATGTTGAATTTATGAATGGTATTATGTATTTAGTATATTGTTGAAAATGGAATTATCGTTAAGATATAAATTTGAAGTGGAGTTAAATGGAACGCGAGATTTAAGTACAATCATTGTGTGGCGCAAGACAGTAAATGAGGAATTGACGGCAAATTACCCAAGTAAACTGAGGTTCAACATTTGTTGTGAACTTTCATGTTTCCTTTCTGTTTCGCTCTCATTAGCTTCTGTTCAACTCATATGAGTTTCCATCAGCTTTTTTGAGCTTCTATTTAACCTTTATGGGTTTCTGTTCAGCTCTTATGAGCTTCCGTTCAACCCTTATGGGTTTCTGTTTAGCATTATGTGCTTCTGCTCAGCCTTTGGGCTTCTGAAAATGATGTACTCATATCCGTAAGCCGTTCTCCGATTTGGTAAAATATGGTAAGTGACTTATGTAATGGAAATTGGGAGACTTATTGTTATTATTGGAATTGGTCTAAAATAAGCATATTCATCGATTAAAGTTGTTGACAAGGAATTTACATTGAATGAATTTATTTATTTGATGGGTTATAGTAGGTTCAGTAAGATTTATGTTTAACCTATCGAACTTACTAAGCTTTATTAAGCTTACTTATGTTGTTTAATGTCCTTGTAGATTAACGTGATGGCGGGAGATCGGATCAACACATCAAGCCACACTATCCAACTTGTTCCGATAGTTTTTAAAACGTATACTATGATTTATATGGCATATATAGAGTTGGTATGGATTGAATTACAGCTTGGTCTGTATAAATGTTAGGAGTGAAGTTTTGTTTAAATATTCAACTTATATATATATACATGTTGGTTTAGAAATGAAGTAAATTAAAATGTGGATGTGAATTATAGATGCTTGTATGTATGTAATTAGTAGTAAATTTTAATAAATTAATGAGATGGATTAAATAGGTAAGTTAAAGTAGTTGAGTATAAGTGATGTTATGTTATGCTTAAAACATGATTTTGGCTTGTTTTGATTTTTTGTTTGGGATGAATTGATGTATTAAAAAATTGTGTATAGATTGATATGAAAATGGGTGAGAAATGTGGCCTTAAAATGGCCTATTTTCGTCCACACGGGTAGAGACACGGACGTGTGTCTCATACATATGTGACAGATGGCCTAGCACACGGGCGTGTGGCGTGGCTGTGTGATCCCTGCGCCTTAATTTCACAAATTAATATGCTCACACGACCTAGCACGGCCTAGCGGCCGTACGACCCAAGTTAGAGAGTTACATGGGCTAGAACACGACCATGTGCCTCACATCGAATGTCCACACGGCCTGGGCACATGGGCGTGTGTCCCCTGCTCCTAAGGGAAAATTTTGAAATTTTGGGAAAAATTTCTCTGAGTTTCCGATTTAATCCCGATTTATTTCTAATGCATATTTTTTGCCTTGAGGGGTCATACAAGGGACCATATGCGTGTTTTATGATTAGTTTCTGATATGTATATTAAATGTTATAAATTGTTCGTATTTGATCTAAAATGTCTGACAATACTCTGCAGCCCTATTCCATGACAAATAAGGTGATACGTCCAAGTCCTAAGATTTACCTAGAACTGACATGGATCCACTCAAGCTACCTTTAGGTCCGATAACCCAAGCTCGGGCTGAAAGATTCAAAGACACAACAACAGCCTTAGTTGATCGAGTTTGGGACGAAATCGTTGCTGGCCTTATCGATTGCTTTTAGACCAGCAAGCCGAACAAGCCTTGCAATCTTCTTCAAGCTCACCCAGCTCGTTCTTAGCTCAATGCTCAATTTTAGTTCACTTCAGTTTGCTCTTTATTATGCTGGAATAAGATATTTAATTTGTTTTAGTTTATTTAGTTAATTAGTTTAAGTTATTAATTTCTCATAATCTGGACAATATAATTAATTGCATGTTTTAATTATGTCCTAATTAAGTACTTCATTAATTGTTTGTTTTAAATGTGTCTTAGTTCAAACATAATTATTAGCTAATTTTAATGTGTTAAGTTTAGAACAAATTTATTAGCTGCTGTTATTTAATATGTCCAGCCGAATCTAGTTATTAAATTTGTCTTTGCTGCAGCTGATTTTATGATGTCTTAAGTCGAATTAATGTGACCTAAAAGGGAATTAATTTGTTGAATTTATTTGGTGCAGGTACATGCTTAGAGAATGAACTTGGTTAAGTGCAAGAAGCAGAATTAAAGACTAGCAGCTATTTTGAGCTTCTCCAAGTGGTTGTTCGTGGAGTTCAATGGCCAAGATGCTATTCACATTAAGTCCCATCAGCTCACAACATTTTCACACCTTGGTGGCTGCCCAAATCTATCCTTTCACACCATAAGGCTGTTCGGATCCAAGAGTTCACACACAAGGTTGTTCGTGCATCTAAATGCAAATTAAGTTTGCTTGAGCTCATCCGGCTACCCAAGGTGAATTAATGAAGTGATTCAATGTTCTTTAGCTACTCAATCATTGAACACTTCAAGCTCAATTCATCAGCTTATTTATTAAGCTGAATTGGAAGACTAAATGGATTGTCTATTGACATCTCCTAGGCCTAGAGTTCACCAAACGACTTGTAAACATTAAGTAACTTAGTCCAGCTCATTAGTAGCTAAATTAAGCTGATTGACGGCTTCTAGAATCTGTCCATTGACATCTCCTATGCTAGGAAGCTTCAAGGAACCTTCAAGGGACGTTCTAGGAAGGTGCTAAGAAGTTTCAACTCATTAAGTTGCTGCATGTTGTCCATTAGGCTACCTAAAGTGCCTATTCTGCTAGCCTAGTTTTCTAACTATTAATACTTTGCTCTTTTTATGTAATTTAGACTTTTTGCTACTTTGATGTGTTTTAATATAATTGTGAGTTTATTCACTCTCAATTTTTTGTTTAAGACTCAAGTTGGCTTATCTAGCTTGCTAGTGGCGTCAATCTTGTTTCTTCGAACTTATCACTCCTAAATCGAGTGTGGCATTCACTCAAACATACCTCTGGTTCCTATCTCGATATAGATAGTGGGTCAAGGTTCTTTTATCAACTTATATCACCATAAGTGTCGTATAAGTCTCGGGTCAATACTTTTCTTAGTATTGGTTCATTCTTGGCCTTAAGTTCGATTATTTATCCAAACCATCACCTTATTTCGATTGCACCTACTACCTTAGCCAAACTCATATTCATTCTTTTCCCAAGCCCACGCCCCTGTATAGGCAATTCACACGCCCGTGTGCTTGGGACACGCCCGTGTCCCTTACCCGTGTGGAATTAATTGAATTTATTTTCCATTTCGAACCTGCAGGGGTTTTCACACGCCTAAGCACACGCCTGTGTCCTTGGCCCGTGTCCTTCACACGGCCTAGAAACGGCCGCTTGGTCGCCCGTGTCCAAAAACCCAGACATTATGTTTTTGACGTTATCATTTATTTTGAGGCAAACGGCCAAGGCACACGCTCGTGTGCTAGGCCGTGTCCTCCACACAGTTGAGACACACGACCTTGTCTCTGCCCGTGTGTTTACTACCATGCAAACTAACCTAAAATTTTAGGTGCAGGGGACACACGGCCAGGCAACACGCCCATGGGAGCTGACCGTGTGTCACACACGGCCTAGACACATGCCCATGTGGACCTTTTTAGGGATATTTTCCAAGCCTTTGGTCACCCTTTAACATCCATACACACTTAAAGATTTCAAGGGTATTTAACATGGTCTAATTATACTCTTAAGCAACCTTAACATAACTCATTGTACTTTAACCTCATCTACTCAGTTTAATACATGCTAAATTATACTTTTTGTATTAAAGATTACCATACCATCAAACACATTTAGACTTGGCTCATTTTATAAATTATTGTCAATTATGACCTAGCCACCTCCAAGTGGTTTGGCCACATTCCACTTGTCTATTCATGATATACCACATTTAACCATCTAATGAACATTTAAACACTAACATGCACAATTAGTAGGTTACAACCTACATCAAATTGAGCCATGTCTTATGGCCATATTCAAAATGAATAGGTATATCATTCAAGCCCTTACATTAGCTAACCAAATGACACATATAACAAAATAACCAAAAATCCTATATATTCCATTAAATAAAATGTAAGTATTTATATACCAAAGCAGGACAAGTCGATAGTGTGTTGATTCTCCAACCGTCTTCTAATCTTCATGAGTCCTCGAGCTTTGTAAGACAGGGAAGGGAGAAGGAAGTAAGCATAGTAAGTCCGGATAACTGAAAAGTAAACTTACCGGTTAATTAGCATACAACCATATTTAGACAATAATTCCAACAACCATGAAATAGTTTCCCTATCACATACACTCAATCATCAAATTAGTCTCATAACAATACATCATGTCATTAGTCTTAGATGAGCTCATCAATTCAATCTTCTCATTCTTTATTTTAGCATGTTAATTCCCGTTGAATTTTTAGAAAATCTCAATGGATTACCATTTACCATCAAATCATACAAGTGATCATCTCAAGTATGCAATCCCATAAACCTTACATCTTACGGCAGGATTACCAGTCCAGGCTAAATTCTCCGTAGTAATAACTCATAGAGAAATGTCAGGATTACCAGTCCAAGCTAAATCCCTTTTTAACGACAATTGCTCTCATAAGGTTGGATCTAAATTGCCAGTCCATGCTAAATTTAGCCCTCAATCAGATAACCCATTCGGGCTAAATCCTTAATACACTACATTCTTCGGGAGGCTCGGTCACTGAAGGAACACCCGTCCGGGGTAGATCCTTTCTATTTTGAGATCATCAGATTACCCGTCTGGGCTAAATCTTTTTCTACAACACATGCAGGATCTCGTATCATGCAAGCCATAATTTATCCATCGGATTTTCCATTTTTATTTCAATCGGGACATTTATCATCTTTCGTTTATACAAGTCCATTTCATGAATTATCATGCAATGAATATCTAAATTCTCATACATTCAAGAGCATGCATGTTTAAGTATGTTAAGAGTTTACTTCGGGTTATACGAACTTACTTGGTAATTGCTTCGATTTCGTGTCTCGGTTATTCCGAAACCTTTCGTTTTCCACGGTTGACCTCTGAAATTTGTTCCTCAGGGTCTATATTAATAAAATTAGATTATTAATACATCACATTATTTTTTTAGGCCTAAAACTCACCCCCGGGCAAAATAATCATTTTGCCACTAACCTTTCACAATATTTACAATTTAGTTCTAAGGTTCGTATAATGAAATGCATGTAATTCCTTGGCTACCCAAGCCTAGCCGAATGTTATACACACTCATAGTAGCCCATGTTTTCCCTTCATTCTATATTTTCCTGCCCATTTTCACAACTTTTACAATGTAGTCCTTTAAGCCATTTCCATGAAAAGCCACTTAGTAAAAGTTGTTTACCATCCTTTTAACTCTCATGTCCCTCCATAAATCATCAAAACACAAACATCTCATGAAAGGGTAAATTTTTTGAACATAAACCCTAGGTTGAAATATGGGTAGAAATAGAGAGAGCATGTTAAGAGGATTTCAGAAATACGAAGAACGTTAAAAATAGGGCTAGGGAGAACTTACTATTGAACTTGAATTATTGAAAACCCTATCTATGGAGAGCATGCAAATTTCGACAACATGGAGAAGATGAATGACATGATTTTGACTTATTTTTCCTTTTTTATTCTTTAATTAACCAAATGACCAAAATGCCCTTCATTACTAAACTTCCAAAAATTTCTATGCATGCTCATTTTTGTCCAAAAACTTAGAAATTGGGAAAATTACTCTTTAAGGACCTCTAATTAATAATCCATAGAAATTTCATACTAATTGCTTCTAAAACCCAAGTTTTGCAATTTATTCAATTTGGTCCTTATTTTCCAATTGGACACCTTACACATAGAATTTCTTCATAAAACTTTAAGACATGCATATTTTCATGTCCTAGACCTTATAATGATCCTTAAATAATTATTTTAACATCAGATTTGTGGTCCTGAAACCACTATTTCGACTAGGCCCTAATTCGGGATGTTACATTTCTCCCCTCTTAGGGACTTACATCCTCGAAAGTCTTACCAGTAAACAGGTTCAAATATTGACTTCTCATTGTTTCTTTGGGTTCCCAGGTGGCCTCTTCTACTCTATGTCCAATAAACCTTGGACTCAGTTTGCCTTTTGGACCAAATCTCAAGACTTTTTTTCCATGGAGATACTTTCAAGAACACTTTTTCTCCAACTTGAAATTCAATCTCATTTCTTTTCAAATCAGCATATGACTTTTTCCTATCCGATGCCGCTTTCAAACAATCACGTATCACTTTAACCTTTTCTTCAGTTTCCTTGATCAAATCAACTCCATGAATCTGGTATTCTTTGAGTTCTGTCCAGTACAATGGTGTCTGGCACTTCCAGCCATACAATGCCTCATAAGGTGCCATTTTTAAACTCGTCTGGAAACTATTGTTGTAGGCAAATTCCACCAATGGTAAATATTTTTCCCAATTGCCTTGAAGTTTAATGACACAACACCTTAACATGTCCTCGAAAGTCTGAATCATCCGTTCAGACTGACCATCTGTCTGTGGGTGGAATGCCGTACTAAAACTCAACTTTGTACCCAAAGCTTCTTACAAACTTCTTCTAAAATCTCGAAGTAAATCTTGGATCACTATTTGAAATGGTCGACAATGGTACCCCATGTAGTCTCACATTCTCAGATATGTACAAGTTGGCCAATCTGTTAAGAGAGAAATCTATAACACCCCGTACCCGAGACCGTTGCCGGAGTCGGACACGAGGGGTTTGCAGACTTAAATCACTTGCTTTCACAGTTCATTTTAAAAATTTCAGACGGTGGCTAAGCGTGTCACTTGTCACCTTAAAAATCATATCTTGAGTTCCACAACTTGAAAATCAGTTTCGTGATTTTTCCCTGAAACTAGACTCATATATGCATCTACAAATTTTTTTCTAGAATTTTTGGTCGGGCCAATTAGTACAGTTTATTAGTTAAATTCTCCCATGTTACCGGGATCGACTACACTGACCTTTGCGCATTACGACTTGGATATCTCCCTGTACAGGGCTTCAATACTGATGCCATTTGTTTCTACAGAAACTAGACTCGAAAAGGAATCTGTACATATATGGCATGAATTCTAATGATCTCTGGTCAATTTATAATGAATTTCTAAAGTCGGAACAGGGACTCCAGAAACCGTTCTGGCCCTGTCTCACGAAAACTTAAATATCTCTTAACATACTGCTCATATGATCGTTTCATTACTTTCCTATGAAAATAGATTCATCAAGGTTCGTTTTATTCACTACTTAATTCCATTCCTACTATTTTTAGAGATTTTTCACATCCACATCACTGCTGCTGCCAGCATCTATTTTTAAGGTAAACTTTACCTATTTCATGATCCTCCATGGATCAACTAGAGTTTGTCATACATATACCAAAAGTGATCATGAATAACCATTCCCATGACTAACCGTTACCAAAATTTCCATACCTCTCGACGGACAACATACAAAACAATTATAATGCTATGATCAAAGTATACTTAAGCCATTTTAGCATGGCTATCCAAATTTACACAAAACCGAAAGGTACATGACCTACAACAAAAGGGTAGTCCTATACATGCCATTTTAAAGTTCAGCCAAAAGTATACCAAAAGGAGCCTTGATAGTGTGGGCGACTTCGACTTCAAAATCCCGAGTCCGATAGCTAACGAACCAAAATCTATAAAACAGAGAATCAAAGAAACGGAGTAAGCATTTAATGCTTAGTAAGTTTGAGTTATGAATTTAGACACAACCAAAGTATAGCATTCATGTAGCTAAACAGATAATTTCATATGCACAAATTCTCAATATCATACTTACTTCACATTACCAACCCTTATATTCATACACAAAGATCAACTTAGCCAAAGGCCGGTAGCTCATTTATCAACTGAGCGAATATTATTCGAAGGGAATCTACTATTCCAAAGCACATATGAAACATACCTTATTGTTGGGATTTTACAAGCGTATTAACTGAAATTTTTACAGCAAGATCATTCATTCCCGAATCACGTACCTTCGGAATTTAACCGGATATAGCTACTCGTTCAAATGCCTTGGGACATAGCCCGGTTATAGTAACTTCGCACAAATGCCTTGGGACTTCACCGGATTTAGTAACTCGCACCAATGCCTTGGTTTAGCCCGGGATTAGTAACTCGCACAAATGCCTTCGGATCTTAGTCTGGATTTAGTAACTCGCACAAATGCCTTCGGATCTTAGTCCGAATTTAGTCACTTAGCACAAAGCCTTCGGGACTTAGCCCGGACATCATTCGAATAACCATGCACATTTATCAAAAAAATCATGACACATTCGTATTTCATTTTCATTAGCAAAACTCAACACAAGGCACTTATCACACTTGCAATTTCGGCTCAATAGCCACACACAAAGAGCATGATTTTGATTTGCTTAAAACATGATCTAATCAAATCATAATCTAAGTTCCATTACTCGAAAACTTACCTTGGATGTTGTTGAACGGCTTCAACGGCTATTCAATTACCTTTTCCTTCCCTTTATCCAACTTTGTTCCTCTAGGCTCTTGAGCTAGTTCACACAAGTTTAACTTATTAAAGTCTCATTATGCTAGCTTATGGTCGAATATGACAAGAAATTTAATAGGTCATATAGCCACCTTCTAGCTCAAATACACAATGGTCATACGCATTTTTAATCACCTTAAGCAATTTAATACAATTCATTCAAACATCAAAAGAGAAGCTCAAGGTACTTAGCCCATATATACATTAGACATTAAGTCCCATATGTACGAAATCACGAATCGAATTTAACATATTAGCTAATATTCCCCTTAGCCGAATTTTCTAAGTCAAGATAAAGCCATCAATATGCTTACCTATGGCCGAACATACACATTAACTCATGTACTCATTCATGTGGCCGAACATACACATCTATGCTAAGGCCGATTGCAACACTTAATACGTTCTACAAGTATGGTCACTTGTATTGACTAAACACCATTTTGTTTCAAGTTCAAAACTTGGCTAATACACATATATACACTATTAATCAAATACTAACATTTTGCATTTCATCTTACTACCATTTCACATCTACTTTCTACCATGGCCGAATGCATCAAGACACCATTTCAAAATACTTCATGGGTTTGAGGTAAAACCAAGAAAGAAACTCATGAATATCGAGATATAAGCACTAACATTGTTCATCTAGATTTAGCACGACACAACATCCATCACCCTTATATTTACCATAGCCAAAACCCTACTCATTCCAAAATTCCAATCTCAACTTGGGTCACAAAATAATTTGATATCTCACCAACACAACATCAACACCAAGCAAGAATGATGCATCCATGGCGAGTGTCATTTCCATCACATAGCAAGATTTAGACCATGGGCTAGGTAGAATTCAAGCTAACAACTAAAACATGCATGCATCTCATGGAACATCATCAAACATACCTTAGCCTAGTTACATGCATGGCCGAACCTCTTCAACCTTTCTCCTTCCTTCCTCCTTAAAATTTTCGGCCAAGGATGAACCAAAGGATGAACACTTTTTTTTTTTTCTTTCCTTCAACTCACGGCAATGGGGAGCATGGATGAGACCATTTTCTTTTATTTTCATCACTCCTCCCTTTCATTATTTAATTACCATGCTCATGATTTTATTTTTCCTTTCATAATGCATTAAGCCAACATGTCTATGACATGTTTTTTTTTAGCCATAACATCTTGTCCACCCATGCTCATGGCCGGCCACTACATATTAGGGGGGAAAATTGACATGCAAGTCCTCCCTTTTGATTACATGCATTATTAGATCCTTCTAGATTAGCCTATCACATTTCAAAAATGTCACACATAAGTCCTTTTGACTAAATTCGCATGCAATTTACTAAATCGAAGCCTAAAACTTTCACACATTCATAATCACATATTTTAGACAATAAATATCATGTTCAAATAATTTGGTGACTCAGTTTAGCGGTCCCAAAACCGCTTTCCGACTAGGGTTACTTTAGGGCTGTCACAACTCTCCCCCACTTAAGAAATTTTCATCCCCGAAAATCTTACCGGTAAATAGGTTTGGGTATCGCTCTTTCATAGAGTTCTCGGGTTCCCAAGTAGCTTCTTCGATTCCATGTTTGAGCCATAACACTTTTACTAACGGAACCTTTTGTTTCGCAAATCTTTCACTTCACGAGCTAGGATGCGAATCAGTTCTTCTTCATAACTCATATCGGGTTGAATTTCAACCTCTGATGGATTAATTACGTGTGATGGATCAGATCTATAACGTCGAATCATCGAAACATGAAAGACGTTGTGAATCTTTTAAAGTTCAGGGGGCAAAATCAATCTATACGCAACTGGACCAACTCGTTCGGAGATCTCATACGGCTCAATGAATCTCAGACTCAATTTGCCCTTACGGCCAAATCTGAGTATCTTTTTCCAAGGCGATACCTTAAGAAACACTTTGTCTCCCACCTGATACTCAATATCTCTTCGTTTTAAATCCGCATACGACTTCGACGATCGATGTTGCCTTGGACTTTCACGAATTATTTTTACTTTCTGTTCAGCATCTTTAATCAAATCCACTCCGAAAATTTTGCTTTCACTGAGCTCTGTGACAGCCTTAAAACGACCCTAGTCGAAATGTGGTTTCGGGACCACAAAACCAAGGCATAAAAATAATTTAATATTTATTTTATTGCCTATAATGTGTGTTAACTCATGTGTGATATTTTTTATGCTTTGATTTAGAATTATAGATGTGAATTTCACTAGAAAGGACCTAGTAATAAACTTTGAAAGTATGAGGGGAAAATGTGTGATGACTAATTAAAGGATGCATGCAAAACAATGGACTTGCATGTCAAATTTCCCTCCCCATAGCTAGTGGCCGGCCATGACAAGGATTTATGGGCAAAAATCATGTCATGAAACATGTTTGGTAAATGGGTTATGATGGAAAGAATAAAATAAGGGGTATGGAATAAACAATTAATGTTAGTAGATGAGAAACAAAAAAAAAAAAAGTGTCCATCTTCCTCCATAGCTTGGCGAATGTCCTAAAGGAAGAAAGAAAAATTTTGTTCATCTCTTTTCACTCTCTTGTTGGCCGAAAATACTAAGGTTAAGGAAGGAGTTTTGCTTCATACTTGGTTTGGAAGAGGATTAGGAAGAGGTTGGCTAAACTTGCATCAAGATTAAGGTATGTTTGAGGTTCATGCATGTTTTAGTTGCTAGCTTAATGTTCTTGTTAGCCCATGGTTCAAATCCTTGTTATGTCATGGGAATGAAATTCGCCAAAGTGAATGTGGTGTTAATGCTATAGCATGTTAAATAACAAGCTTGAAAGTGATACATGTGATGGAGGATTGAAGATTCTTAGATTTTCTTTTAGCATTTTTTTTTGAATGAGATACTAAGTTCTTTGTTTCACCATGACCAAATTGAAATGGTGTGGTGTTGTGGTATTCGCCATGATATATCCATAAGTATAATTCATGCATGTTGCATGGTAAGTAAGATTTAAGCTTTGGAAATGTGTATATATTTGGATATAAGCCACTTGAGAATTCGCCCTTGCACCTACATGAATATATGTTTGCACATGATGGATTGGTATGACATATATACTAATTCAAAGTGTATATTTGCTTGTGATGATGTGTTGATTATGAAGTAAATAAGAGATGTGCAATGAATTACGATATGTAATGTGTTAGTAGTAAAATGTATGCTGTTTTTTTTGTGTGGTACTAAGTGTATATTCGCCACATGAGGGGTAATTAGTGTGCATGCATTCGGTTTGAGGCAAGCATATTGATGCCTATTCTTGGCTTAGAAAATTCGCTAAGAGGAATATTAACTAATGTGTTGAGTTCGATTTATGATTTCGTACATATACAACTTTGATGCCTAATGTATATAAGGGCCAAGTACTTTGAACTTCACGTTGATGTTTGAATGTATTGAATTGCTTGTTGTGATGTAAAATGTGCATGACCATTGTGTATTTGAGCTAAAGGATGGCCATATGACCATTTACACTCCTTGTCATATTCGCCATAAGCTATCATGATGAGATTTTAATAAGTTAAATTTGTGTAAATTAGCTCAAGAGCAAAGGGAGCTAAATCCGATAAAGGGAAGGAAAAAGTAGTTGAATAGCCGTCGAAATCGCTCGACAACATCCAAGGTAAGTCTTCGAGTGATGACCCTACTTGAATTATATCAAAATTATGCTCCTTGTTTGTGTGGCCATTGAGCCGAAATAGTAAAGGTTGATAGATATTTTGTGTTAGAGCTTTAGTAACGAAAATGAACTATGGACGTGTCTTGAATATTGATATATATGTAAGTGAACATTGGAAATATATCCGGGCTAAGACCAAGGCATTCGTGCGAAGTTGATATATCGGGCTAAGACCAAGGCATTCGTGCGAGTTGATATATCCGGGCTAAGACCAAGGCATTCGTGAAGTTGATATATCCGGCTAAGACCAAGGCCTTTGTGCAAGTCACCAAACCGGGTTATGACCAAGGCAATCGTCTGAGTCGCTATATCCGGTTAAATCCGAAAGTATGTGATTCGAAGTGAGCAATCTTGCTGTGAAAATTTCAGCTTATACACTTGTGAAAATTCCAGCAATGAGGTATGTTTGTATGTGCTTGTACTAATTGAATTCTTACAAGTAAGTATGCGCTAAGTTGATAAACGAGCTACCGGCCTTGGGCTAAGTTGTTCTTTTGTGTATGAACATAAGGGTCGGTGATGTGAAATAAGTATGAGTATGGGAATGTGAATTAGTAAAGTGGTTTAATTAGCCATGTGAATAAAATACCTTAGTCAAAGCTGATTTCATTGCTTGAGACTTACTAAGCATTAAAATGCTTACCCGTTGCTTTGGCTCTCTGTTTTATAGGTTTCGCTCGTTAGCTATCGGATTCGGGATCAAAGAAGTCAAGTCATCCACACTATCGAAGCCCCATTTTGGTACAAATTTTGGTTGAACTTTGAAATGGCATGTATAGGACCATCCTTTGTTGAAGGTCATGTACCTTCCGGTTTGTGTAAACTTGGATAGCCATGCGAAAATGGCTTATATCGTTTTAGCATAGAACTATAATCGTTTGTATGTTGACCCTTATGAGGTATGGAATTATTTTGAAACGATTAGCCATTGGAATGGTTAATCATGATCACGCTTTGTGCTATGTATGTAAAAAGGGCCAATTGAATCATGGAAAGTATGAAATAGGTAAAGCCTACTAAAGGCAGATGCTGACAGCAGCAGTGACGTGGATGTGAAAAATCACTAAAAATAGTAGGAATGGTATTAAATAGCAAATAAATTATGTAAGTGTACCTTGATGAATCTACTTTCATATGGAAGAAACGAAATGGTCATATGAGTTATAAGTTAACAGATTTTAAAGTTCTTGTGAAATAGGGCCAGAACGGTTTCTGGATCCCC
Source organism: Gossypium arboreum (assembly GCF_025698485.1). Taxonomy (NCBI): domain Eukaryota; kingdom Viridiplantae; phylum Streptophyta; class Magnoliopsida; order Malvales; family Malvaceae; genus Gossypium; species Gossypium arboreum. Next base: position 15,616,500 of record NC_069081.1, read on the forward strand.
TGTTCCAACTTTGGAAAATCATTGTAAATTAACCAGAGATAATTAGGAGTCATTCCATATATGTGTAGATTCCTCTCTGAGTCTAGTTTCTATAGAAACAAACGGCATTAGTATTGAAGCCCTGTACAGGAGATATCCAATTCGTAACGCACAAAGGTCAGTGTAGTCGATCCCTACAACAGGCGAGACTTTAACTAATAAACTGTACTAATTGGCTCGACCAAAATTCTAGAAAAAATATGTAGATGGACATATGAGTCTAGTTTCAGGAAAAATTTACGGAACTGATTTTCGAGTTGTAAAACTCAAGTTATGAATTTTGGAGCGACTAGTACTCAGATTGGCAGCTTGTCTGAAAATTGTCAATAAGTGGGTTGAAGTGCATTAACACCTCGCGTTCGACCCGCTGACGGTCTCGGGTTCGGGTGTTACAATTTTATTGGTATCAGAGCTACGGTTTAGTCGATTCTAGGACTACCGTAATGCGTTTAGGGTCTAGCTATACATGCCATTTTATGTGATTATATGATAGTGTGGTGATTTCGACGTTTGAACTTGTGTTTATTTATAGTAATGGATCCCGATCCCAACCGAAAGCGATAGCTGATGATGTGGAGAGTGTGGCGCTGCTCCCGACAAGGGACAGCGGCGGCGGACTCTCAACCTGTTGCTAGCAATCCGAATGACGAGGCTAGACAAGCCTTTTATAGCGTGATGAATGATTGGTTCAACCAATACATTCGAACTAATACTATTGTTCCACAACCTCCATTCCCAACAAACACAATTTCAAGACCTACAATGCCTCCGTAATTGACCAAATAAGGTCGAATAAGCCCCAGTTGATAGAATCCGAAAACATGGGGCTACTGAATTTAAAGCTACGGATAGTGATGATGCCGAGCAAGTCAATTTTGGTTGGACAACACGATCCGGGTACTCGATGAGCTATCTTGTACACCCGATGAATGCCTAAAGTGTACCATCTCCTTGCTACGTGATTCGCCTACTATTGGTGGAGTACTCGACTTGTTGTGCCCATGAACAAGTAACTTGGGAGTTCTTCCAAACCGAGTTTCGGAAAAAGTATATCATCGAGATTTATGGACCAAAAGCGAAAGGAATTTCTCGAACTTAAACAAGGTTCCATGTCGGTTACCGACTATGAGCGAAAATTCGTGAGGCTTAGCCAGTGCAGCGAGAATGCATTTCTTGAAGTCGTGATGTGTAAACGCTCAAGATGGGTGAATGATGAGATAAAGGCGTATGTTGGCATTTTGGAAATCAGAGTTTGTGACTCTCGTCGAGCGATGCAAAGCCGAGGAGTTTAGTATGGAGAAAAGGAAAGCGGAGCGGGAGCAAGGGAGTTTCAGTAAGAGGTATTCGGGAAGCCCTTCCAACATCATCAAAGAAACTTAGAGATGGCTTAGGCCGATCTAGAGACACCGGGCTTTTCTAGGCGAGATCGCGATCGACCCCTGTGACCACACGAATCACTTGATCGCCAGATGAGTGGGAATGATCGACGAGAGAGGACGGAGTGCCGAGATTGTGGCAAATGGCATTTTGAAGTGTAGATTCCGTGACCGCTCTGTTACAAGTGTGGATCAGTTGACCACTTCATTAAAGATTGCCCGAGGTTGTGCGAGCAGAATGTAGATCGGAGTGGGAAACCGGTACTACCACTTTCGAGGTAGACCATCCGGAAATACGGGCAAGGCTAGTGGTGGTCGAGAGGATCTAGAGATCTGCGACCGGATCCGAGGCTCACGCTCCAGCTAGGACTTATGCTATCTGCAAGACGCGAGGATGCCTCCTCGCCGGATGTTATTACTGGTACTTTCACTCTCTTTGATACTAATGTGATTGCTTTGATTGACCACGGTTCTACTCATTCTTATATATGCGAAACCTTAGCATCCAAGAAGACTTTGCCTATTGAGTCTCTTGAGTTCGTAATTCGGTGTCAAATCCTTTGGGTCGTTATGTCTTTGGTCGACAAAGTGTGTAAGAAATGCCCCCTAGTAATTCGAGGTACCTGTTTTCCGGCGGACTTGATGCTTTTGCCGTTCGATGAATTTGATGTTATTCTTGGATTGGATTGGTTGACCGTGCATGATGCGGTTGTGAATTGCAAAAGCAAGACTATTGATTTGAGATGCGCAAACAACGAGATGATCCGAGTTGAGTCTACGAACTTGAAGGGGTTGCCAGCTGTAATATCATCAATGTTGGCCCAGAAATATGTAAGAAAAGGGTGTGAAGCATACCTTGCGTATGTACTTGATGATAAGGAGTTAGGAATAGAACCCAAATCTGTGCCGGTGGTTTGTGAATACCCGGACGTTTTTCCCGAAGAATTGCCGGGTTTGCCACCTGTTCGGGAGATAGAGTTTGGCATTGAGCTTGTACAGGACCACACCGATTTCGATAGCTCCATATCGTATGGCACCAACGGAATTAAAGGAGTTGAAAGCTCGGTTGCAAGAGTTGATGGATAGAGGTTTTGCTCGCTTGAGTTTTTCACCTTGGGGTGCACCGGTGTTGTTTGTGAAAAGAAGGGCGGAACCATGAGGTTGTGCATCGACTATCGTCGACTTAATAAAGTGACAATAAAGAACAAGTATCCGTTACCACGTATCGATGATTTGTTCGATCAACTGAAGGAGCCTCGGTGTTCTCAAAAATAGATTTGAGATCGGGCTATTATCGATTCTGAATCCGAGATTCGGACATACCCAAAACCGCCTTGAGCGAGATATGGTCACTACGAGTTCTTAGTGATGCCGTTTGGGCTCACTAATGCCCTACGGTATTTATGGATTTGATGAATCGGATCTTGGATCATATTTGGATCGGTTCGTAGTTGTGTTCATCGACGACATCTTGGTCTATTCAAGAGATGAGACCGAACATGCGAGCACCGAGATTAGTGTTGCAAATTTTACGGGATAGCGGTTATATGCTAAGTTTAGCAAGTGTGAGTTACGGTTAAGAGAGGTTAGCTTCTTGGGTCACGTGGTATGCGCCGGGTATTCGAGTCGACCCAAGCAAAATTTCAGCCATACTTAGCTGAAACCTCCAAGAAATATTCTCGAGGTTCGAGCTTTTTGGGACTTGCGGTTACTACCGACGGTTTGTAAAAGGATTCTCGATGATAGCCACACCCATGACTAAACCGCTTCAGAAAGATGTCAAGTTTGAATGGACGGAAAAGTGTCGAAAAGTTTTGACCAATTGAAAACTCATTTGACGGAAGCTCCAAGATTAAACGGCCCGAATCGGCAAAGAGTTTGTCATCTATAGTGACGCCTCCCTACTTGGGTTAGGTTGCGTATTGATGCAAGAAGGTCGAGTTGTGGCCTATGCGCCGAGACAATTAAAGCCACATGAGAAAAATTATCCGACCCATGATCTCGAATTGGTCGCCATCGTATTCGCTTTAAAGATATGGCGACATTACTTATTTGGTGAGAAGTGCCATGTGTATTCGGATCACAAAAGTCTCAAATATTTGATGACTCAAAGAGACTTAAATCTGCGACAAAGACGTTGGCTCGAGTTGTTAAAGGATTATGAGCTGGTCATTGACTATCACCCGGAAAGGCTAATGTGGTTGCGGATGCCTTAAGCGAAATCACTTGTTTGCTTCTGACGATGAATGTACACTTGTCTATCCTACCCGACAATGTGTTAGTAGCCAATTAATGTACCAAACCATTGTTGACTCATCAAATTCGTGAAGCTCGAGAAAGTTGATGAGGAGTTGCGTGCAAAACGGGCTGAGTGTGTTTCGAACAAGGAATCGGAGTTTCAAATTGATGATGACGATTGTTTGAGGTTCGAAGTCGTTTGTGTATTCCAAAGAATTGAACTTATTTCGATAATTCGAACGAAGCTCATTGTAGCCGAATGGCAATCCACCCGGGAGTACGAAGATGTACAATGAGTTGAAACGTCGGTTTTGGTGGCATGGTATGAAACGAGACATCTCCGACTTTGTTGCAAGATGTTTAATATGTCAACAAGTGAAAGCGGAGCATCAAGTGCCTTGAGGTTACTTGACCGATCACGATACCCGAGTGGAAATGGGATCGAGTCACAATGGACTTTGTGTCCGGACCGCCGTTGTCGACAAGTAAGAAGGATGCAATTTGGGTTATTATTGATAGACCGACTAAGTCGGCTCACTTTATCCACATATGTATGGATTTTCATTGGATAAACTAGCTGAATTGTACGTTTCTCGTTGTGAGATTACACGGGTACCGATTTACATTGTGTCGGATAGAGATCCGAGGTTCACCTCGCGATTTTGGAAGAAATTACAAGAAGCATTGGGCACCAAGTTGCATTTCAAGACCGCCTTTCACCCCCAAACCGATGGTCAATCCGAAGCGTATAATTCAGATACTTGAGGATATGTTGAGATGTTGCATCCTCGAGTTCGGTGGTTCGTGGGAACGGTACCTACCTTTGATTGAATTCGCTACAACAATAGTTTTCAATCAAGTATTAAGATGGCGCCTTACGAGGCTTTGTACGGGCGTAAATGCCGTACACCATTGTTTTGGACCGAGCTCGGTGAGAACAAAATTTTGGAGTGGATTTGATTAAAGATCTGAGCAGTAAAGTAAAAGTAATCCGTGAAAATCAAGATAGCCTCCGATCGTCGAAATCGTATGCGGATTTGAAACGAAAGGACATTGAGTATCGGTGGGAGATAAAGTGTTTCTTAAAGTTTCGCCAGTGGAAAAAGATACTCGATTCGGTAGTAAGGGCAAGTTGAGCCGAGATTCATTGGGCCGCATTGAAATCTCGAACGAGTTGGCCCGGGCCATGTATCGTTTGATCTTGCCCCCGAACTTGAAAAGATTCAACGTCTTCCATGTTTCAATGCTTGACGCTATAGATCCGATCCGTCGCACGTAATTAGTCCATCGAGGTTGAAATTCAAGCCGATATGAGTTATGAAGAAGAACCGATTCGTATTCTAGCTCGTGAAATGAAAGAGTTCTTGAAACAAAAGGGTTCCGCTAGTGAAAGTGTTATGGCTCAAACACGGGATAGAAGAAGCTACTTGGGAACCCGAGAACTCTATGAAAGAGCAATATCCAAACCTATTTACGGTAAGATTTTCGGGACGAAAATTTCTAAAGTGGGGAGAGTTGTGATGACCTTAAAACGACCCTAGTCGAAATGTGGTTTCGGGACCACAAAACCAAGGCATAAAAATAATTTAATATTTATTTTATTGCCTATAATGTGTGTTAACTCATGTGTGATATTTTTATGCTTTGATTTAGAATTATAGATGTGAATTTCACTAGAAAGGACCTAGTAATAAACTTTGAAAGTATGAGGGAAAATGTGTGATGACTAATTAAAGGATGCATGCAAAACAATGGACTTGCATGTCAAATTTCCTCCCATAGCTAGTGGCCGGCCATGACAAGGATTTATGGGCAAAAATCATGTCATGAAACATGTTTGGTAAATGGGTTATGATGGAAAGAATAAAATAAGGGTATGGAATAAACAATTAATGTTAGTAGATGAGAAACAAAAAAAAAAAAAAGTGTCCATCTTCCTCCATAGCTTGGCGAATGTCCTAAAGGAAGAAAGAAAAATTTTGTTCATCTCTTTTCACTCTCTTGTTGGCCGAAAATACTAAGGTTAAGGAAGGAGTTTTGCTTCATACTTGGTTTGGAAGAGGATTAGGAAGAGGTTGGCTAAACTTGCATCAAGATTAAGGTATGTTTGAGGTTCATGCATGTTTTAGTTGCTAGCTTAATGTTCTTGTTAGCCCATGGTTCAAATCCTTGTTATGTCATGGGAATGAAATTCGCCAAAGTGAATGTGGTGTTAATGCCATTGCATGTTAAATAACAAGCTTGAAAGTGATACATGTGATGGAGGATTGAAGATTCTTAGATTTTCTTTTAGCATTTTTTTTGAATGAGATACTAAGTTCTTTGTTTCACCATGACCAAATTGAAATGGTGTGGTGTTGTGGTATTCGCCATGATATATCCATAAGTATAATTCATGCATGTTGCATGGTAAGTAAGATTTAAGCTTTGGAAATGTGTATATATTTGGATATAAGCCACTTGAGAATTCGCCCTTGCACCTACATGAATATATGTTTGCACATGATGGATTGGTATGACATATATACTAATTCAAAGTGTATATTTGCTTGTGATGATGTGTTGATTATGAAGTAAATAAGAGATGTGCAATGAATTACGATATGTAATGTGTTAGTAGTAAAATGTATGCTGTTTTTTTTTGTGTGGTACTAAGTGTATATTCGCCACATGAGGGGTAATTAGTGTGCATGCATTCGGTTTGAGGCAAGCATATTGATGCCTATTCTTGGCTTAGAAAATTCGCTAAGAGGAATATTAACTAATGTGTTGAGTTCGATTTATGATTTCGTACATATACAACTTTGATGCCTAATGTATATAAGGGCCAAGTACTTTGAACTTCACGTTGATGTTTGAATGTATTGAATTGCTTGTTGTGATGTAAAAATGTGCATGACCATTGTGTATTTGAGCTAAAGGATGGCCATATGACCATTTACACTCCTTGTCATATTCGCCATAAGCTATCATGATGAGATTTTAATAAGTTAAATTTGTGTAAATTAGCTCAAGAGCAAAGGGGAGCTAAATCCGATAAAGGGAAGGAAAAAGTAGTTGAATAGCCGTCGAAATCGCTCGACAACATCCAAGGTAAGTCTTCGAGTGATGACCCTACTTGAATTATATCAAAATTATGCTCCTTGTTTGTGTGGCCATTGAGCCGAAATAGTAAAGGTTGATAGATATTTTGTGTTAGAGCTTTAGTAACGAAAATGAACTATGGACGTGTCTTGAATATTGATATATATGTAAGTGAACATTGGAAATATATCCGGCTAAGACCGAAGGCATTCGTGCGAGTTGATATATCCGGGCTAAGACCCGAAGGCATTCGTGCGAGTTGATATATCCGGGCTAAGACCCGAAGGCATTCGTGCGAGTTGATATATCCGGGCTAAGACCCGAAGGCCTTTGTGCAAGTCACCAAATCCGGGTTATGACCAAGGCAATCGTCTTGAGTCGCTATATCCGGTTAAATCGAAAGTATGTGATTCGAAGTGAGCAATCTTGCTGTGAAAATTTCAGCTTATACACTTGTGAAAATTCCAGCAATGAGGTATGTTTGTATGTGCTTGTACTAATTGAATTCTTACAAGTAAGTATCGCTAAGTTGATAAACGAGCTACCGCCTTGGGCTAAGTTGTTCTTTTGTGTATGAACATAAGGGTCGGTGATGTGAAATAAGTATGAGTATGGGAATGTGAATTAGTAAAGTGGTTTAATTAGCCATGTGAATAAAATACCTTAGTCAAAGCTGATTTCATTGCTTGAGACTTACTAAGCATTAAAATGCTTACCCGTTGCTTTGGCTCTCTGTTTTATAGGTTTCGCTCGTTAGCTATCGGATTCGGGATCAAAGAAGTCAAGTCATCCACACTATCGAAGCCCCATTTTGGTACAAATTTTGGTTGAACTTTGAAATGGCATGTATAGGACCATCCTTTGTTGAAGGTCATGTACCTTCGGTTTGTGTAAACTTGGATAGCCATGCGAAAATGGCTTATATCGTTTTAGCATAGAACTATAATCGTTTGTATGTTGACCCTTATGAGGTATGGAATTATTTTGAAACGATTAGCCATTGGAATGGTTAATCATGATCACGCTTTGTGCTATGTATGTAAAAGGGCCAATTGAATCATGGAAAGTATGAAATAGGTAAAGCCTACTAAAGGCAGATGCTGACAGCAGCAGTGACGTGGATGTGAAAAATCACTAAAAATAGTAGGAATGGTATTAAATAGCAAATAAATTATGTAAGTGTACCTTGATGAATCTACTTTCATATGGAAGAAACGAAATGGTCATATGAGTTATAAGTTAACAGATTTTAAAGTTCTTGTGAAATAGGGCCAGAACGGTTTCTGGATCCCCTGTTCCAACTTTGGAAAATCATTGTAAATTAACCAGAGATAATTAGGAGTCATTCCATATATGTGTAGATTCCTCTCTGAGTCTAGTTTCTATAGAAACAAACGGCATTAGTATTGAAGCCCTGTACAGGAGATATCCAATTCGTAACGCACAAAGGTCAGTGTAGTCGATCCCTACAACAGGCGAGACTTTAACTAATAAACTGTACTAATTGGCTCGACCAAAATTCTAGAAAAAATATGTAGATGGACATATGAGTCTAGTTTCAGGAAAAATTTACGGAACTGATTTTCGAGTTGTAAAACTCAAGTTATGAATTTTGGAGCGACTAGTACTCAGATTGGCAGCTTGTCTGAAAATTGTCAATAAGTGGGTTGAAGTCTGTTAACACCTCGCGTTCGACTCCGGCGACGGTCTCGGGTTCGGGGTGTTACAAGCTCGGTCCAAAACAATGGCGTACGGCATTTACGCCCATACAAAGCCTCGTAGGGTGCCATCTTAATGCTTGATTGAAAACTATTGTTGTAAGAGAATTCAGTCAAAGGTAAATACCGTTCCCATGAACCACTAAATTCGAGGATGCAGCATCTCAACATATCCTCGAGTATTTGAATTATCCGCTCGGATTGACCATCGGTTTGGGGGTGAAAAGCGGTGCTAAAATGCAACTTGGTGCCCAAAGCTTCTTGCAATTTCTTCCAAAATCGTGAGGTGAATCTCGGATCTCTATCTGACACAATAGAAATCGGTACCCCGTGTAATCTCACAATCTGAGAAACATACAATTCAGCTAGTTTATCCAATGAAAAATCTGCGCGTACGGGGATAAAGTGAGCCGACTTAGTCAATCTATCTACAACAACCCAAATCGCATCTTTCTTACTTGCCGATACTGGCAACCCAGATACGAAATCCATCGTGACTCGATCCCATTTCCATTCAGGTATCATGATCGGCTGGAGTAAACCCGTAGGCACTTGATGTTCCGCCTTCACTTGTTGACATACTAAGCACTTTGAGACAAAATCGAAAATGTCTCGTTTCATACCATGCCACCAAAACTGGCGTCTCAGATCGTTGTACATTTTTGTACTCCCCGGGTGAATTGACATTCGGCTACAATGAGCTTCGTTCAGAATCATTGAAATGAGTTCTGAATTTCTTGGAACACACAACCAACTTCTGAACCTCAAATAATCGTCATCATCTATTTGAAATTCGGATTCCATATTCGGAACACATTCAGCCCGTTTTGTAACCAATTCACCGTCGACTTTCTGAGCTTCACGAATTTGATGAATCAATAATGGCTTGGCCTTTAATTCAGCTACTAACACATTGTCGGGTAGAACAGACAAGTGTACATTCATCGCTCGTAAAGCAAACAGTGATTTTCGGCTTAAGGCGTCCACAACCACATTAGCCTTTCCTGGGTGATAATCAATGACCAGCTCATAATCTTTCAACAACTCAAGCCAACACCTTTGTCGCAGATTCAAGTCTCTTTGAGTCATCAAATATTTGAGACTTTGTGATCCGAAAATACATGGCACTTCTCACCAAATAAGTAATGTCGCCATATTTTCAAGGCGAATACGATGACAGCTAATTCGAGATCATGGGTCGGATAATTTTTCTCATGTGGCTTTAATTGTCTCGACATAGGCCACAACTCGACCTTCTTGCATCAATACGCAACCTAACCCAAGTAGGGAGGCGTCACTATAGATGACAAACTCTTTGCCTGATTTGGGCTGCACTAAAATTGGACCTTCAGTCAAATAAGTTTTCAATTGATCAAAACTTTTCGACATTTTTCCATCCATTCAACTTAACATCTTTTGAAGTAAGCCGTCATGGGTGTGGCTATCATCGAGAAACCTTTTACAAACAATCGGTAGTAACAAGCAAGTCCCAAAAAGCTCGAACCTCGGTAATATTTCTGAGGCTTCCAGTTAAGTATGGCTGAAATTTTGCTCGGGTCAACTCGAATACCCGATGCGGATACCACATGACCCAAGAAGCTAACCTCTCTTAACCAGAACTCACACTTACTGAACTTAGCATATAACTGCTTATCCCGTAAAATTTGCAACACTAATCTCAGGTGCTCAGCATGTTCGGTCTCATCTCTTGAATAGACCAAGATGTCATCAATAAACACAACCACGAACCGGTCCAAATACTGCCTGAAGATCTGATTCATCAAATCCATAAATACCGCGGGGGCATTAGTGAGCCCAAACGGCATCACTAAGAACTCGTAGTGGCCGTATCTCGTTCTGAAAGCAGTTTTGGGTATATCCGAATCTCGAATTCGCAACTGGTAATAACCCGATCTCAAATCTATCTTTGAAAACACTGAGGCTCCCTTCAGTTGATCAAACAAATCATCAATACGCGGTAACGGATATTTATTCTTTATCGTCACTTTATTCAGCTGACGATAGTCAATGCACAACCTCATGGTTCCGTTCTTCTTTTTCACAAACAATACTGGTGCACCCCAAGGTGAGAAACTTGGTCGAGCGAAACCTCTATCCGTCAACTCTTGCAACTGAGCTTTCAACTCTTTTAACTCGGTTGGTGCCATACGATACGGAGCTATCGAAATTGGCGTAGTCCCAGGTACAAGCTCAATACCAAACTCTACCTCCCGAACAGTGGTAAACCCGTAATTCTTCAGAAAAACATTCGGTATTCACAAACCACCGCATGATTCGGTTTCTTTTCTAACTCTTTGTCATCAAGTACATACGCAAGGTATACTTCGCACCCCTTTCTTACATATTTCTGGGCCAACATTGCTGATATTACAGCTGGTAACCCCTTTAAGTCCGTAGACTCAACTCGGATTATCTCGTTATTTACACACCTCAAATCGATAGTCTTGCTTTTGCAATTCACAACCGCATCATGCACGGTCAACCAATCTAAACCGAGGATAACATCAAATTCATCAAACGACAAAAGCATCAAGTCTGCCGGAAAACAAGAACCTCGAATTACTAGGGGGCATTTCTTACACACTTTGTCGACAAGCACGTAACGACCCAAGGTATTTGTCACCCGAATTACGAACTCAGTAGACTCAATAGGTAAAGTCTTACTGGATGCTAAGGTTTCGCATATATAAGAATGAGTAGAACCAGGGTCAATCAAAGCAATCACATTAGTATCAAAGAGAGTAAAAGTATCGGTAATAACATCTGGCGAGGAAGCATCCTTGCGTGCTGGCGTATAGCATAAGCCCTAGCAGAGCACGAGCCTCGATCCGGTCGTAGCATCTCTAGATCCTCTCGACCACCACTAGCATTGCCCGTATTTCTAGATGGTCTACCTCGGCGGTGGTAGCACCGGTTTCCACTCGATTTACATTCTGCTCGGACAATCTCGGGCAATCTTTGATAAAGTGGTCGGTGACCGATACTTGTAACAGGAGCGGTCATGGAATCTACAACTCCCAGAATGCCATTTGCCACAATATTGGCACTCCGTTCTGTCTCGACGATCATTTCCAACACTGGCGATCGAAGTGACTCGTGTACTCACAGGGGGTCGATCGCGATCTCGTCTAAAAAAGCCCGAAGTGTCCCTAGACCGGCCTAAGCCATCTCTAAATTTCTTCAATGACTGTGGGAAGGGCTTCCTTGAAGACCTCTTACGAAACTCCCTTGCTCCCTCCTCAGCTTTTCTTTTCTCCATACTGAGCTCCTCGGCCTTGCAAGCTCGCTCGACAAGTGCTACAAATTCTCGGATTTCCAAAATGCCTACATACAGCTTTATATCATCTTTCAGCCCATCCTCGAAACGTTTATACATCACGGCTTCTAAAGAAATGCATTCTCGCACGTACCGGCTAAGCCTTACAAATTTTCGTTCATAGTCGGTAACCGACATGGAACCTTGTTTGAGTTCAAGAAATTCCTTCCGTTTTTGGTCAATGAATCTCTGACTGATATACTTCTTTCGAAACTCGGTTTGGAAGAACTCCCAAGTTACTTGCTCTCTGGGCACGACATAAGTCAACGTGTTCCACCAATAGTAGGCAGAATCACATAGCAAGGAGATAGTACACTTTAGGCACTCATCGGGTGTGCAAGATAGCTCATCAAGTACCCGAATAGTGTTGTCCAACCAAAATTCAGCTTGCTTGGCATCATTGCTATCCGTAGCCTTAAATTCAGTAGCCCCGTGTTTTCGGATTCTGTCAACTGGGGGCTTATTTGAGCTTATTTGGTCAGATACCGGAGGTATGGTAGGTGCGGGGGTTGTGTTTGTCGGGAATGGAGGTTGTGGAACAGCCGTATTAGTTCGAATGTATTGGTTGAACCAATCATTCATCACGCTATAGAAAGCTTGTCTAGCTTCATCATTCGGATTACTAGCGATAGGTTGAGAGTCCGCCGGAGCTGTCCCTTGTGTGGGAGCAGGCGCTACACTCTCAAGATCATCAGCTACCGCTCGGTCGGGATCGGGATCCATTACTATAAATAAACACATTTTCAATTGTCAGAAATCACCACACTATCAAAAAAAATCACAAAATAGCATGTATAGCTAGACCCAAACGTATTACGGTAGTCCTAGAATCGACTAAACCGTAGCTATGATACCAATAAAATTGTAACACCCCGTACCCAAGACCGTTGCCGGAGTCGGACACGAGGGGTTTGCAGACTTAAATCACTTGCTTTCACAGTTCATTTTAAAAATTTCCAGACGGTGGCTAAGCGTGTCACTTTGTCACCTTAAAATCATATCTTGAGTTCCACAACTCGAAAATCAGTTTCGTGATTTTTCCCTGAAACTAGACTCATATATGAATCTACAAATTTGTTTCAAGAATTTTTGGTCGGGCCAATTAGTACAGTTTATTAGTTAAATTCTCCCATGTTACCGGGATCGACTACACTGACCTTTGCGCATTACAACTTCAATATCTCCCTGTACAGGGCTTCAATACTGATGCTGTTTCTTTCTACAGAAACTAGACTTGAAAAGGAATCTGTACATATATGGCATGAATTCTAATGATCTCTGGTCAATTTATAATGAATTTCTAAAGTCGGAACAGGGACTCCAGAAACTGTTCTGGCCCTGTCTCACGAAAACTTAAATATCTCTTAACATACTGCTCATATGATCGTTTCATTACTTTCCTATGAAAATAGATTCATCAAGGTTCGTTTACATAATTTATTCACTACTTAATTCCATTCCTACTATTTTTAGAGATTTTTCACATCCACATCACTGCTGCTGCCAGCATCTATTTTTAAGGTAAACTTTACCTATTTCATGATCCTCCATGGATCAACTAGAGTTTGTCATACATATACCAAAAGTGATCATGAATAACCATTCCCATGACTAAACGTTACCAAAATTTCCATACCTCTCGACGGACAACATACAAAACGATTATAATGCTATGATCAAAGTATACTTAAGCCATTTTAGCATGGCTATCCAAATTTACACAAAACCGAAAGGTACATGACCTACAACAAAAGGGTAGTCCTATACATGCCATTTTAAAGTTCAGCCAAAAGTATACCAAAAGGAGCCTTGATAGTGTGGGCGACTTCGACTTCAAAATCCCGAGTCCGATAGCTAACGAACCAAAATCTATAAAACAGAGAATCAAAGAAACGGAGTAAGCATTTAATGCTTAGTAAGTTTGAGTTATGAATTTAGACACAACCAAAGTATAGCATTCATGTAGCTAAACAGATAATTTCATATGCACAAATTCTCAATATCATACTTACTTCACATTACCAACCCTTATATTCATACACAAAGATCAACTTAGCCAAAGGCGGTAGCTCATTTATCAAGCTGGCGAATATTATTCAAGGAATCTACTATTCCAAAGCACATCTGAAACATACCTCATTGTTGGGATTTTACAAGCGTATTAACTAAAATTTTTACAGCAAGATCATTCATTCCCGAATCACGTACCTTCGGAATTTAACCGGATATAGCTACTCGTTCAAATGCCTTCGGGACATAGCCCGGTTATAGTAACTCGCACAAATGCCTTCGGGACTTCACCCGGATTTAGTAACTCGCACCAATGCCTTCGGGCTTAGCCCAGGATTAGTAACTCGCACAAATGCCTTCGGATCTTAGTCCGGATTTAGTAACTCGCACAAATGCCTTCAGATCTTAGTCCGGATATAGTCACTTAGCACAAAGCCTTCGGGACTTATCCCGGACATCATTCGAATAACCATGCACATTTATCAAAAAAATCATGACACATTCGTATTTCATTTTCATTAGCAAAACTCAACACAAGGCACTTATCACACTTGCAATTTCGGCTCAATAGCCACACACAAAGAGCATGATTTTGATTTGCTTAAAACATGATCTAATCAAATCATAATCTAAGTTCCATTACTCGAAAACTTACCTCGGATGTTGTCGAACGGCTTCAACGGCTATTCAATTACCTTTTCCTTCCCTTTATCCAACTTTGTTCCTCTAGGCTCTTGAGCTAGTTCACACAAGTTTAACTTATTAAAGTCTCATTATGCAAGCTTATGGTCGAATATGACAAGAAATTTAATAGGTCATATAGCCACCTTCTAGCTCAAATACACAATGGTCATACGCATTTTTAATCACCTTAAGCAATTTAATACAATTCATTCAAACATCAAAAGAGAAGCTCAAGGTACTTAGCCCATATATACATTAGACATTAAGTCCCATAAGTACGAAATCACGAATCGAATTTAACATATTAGCTAATATTCCCCTTAGCCAAATTTTCTAAGTCAAGATAAAGCCATCAATATGCTTACCTATGGCCGAACATACACATTAACTCATGTACTCATTCATGTGGCGAACATACACATCTATGCTAAGGCCGATTGCAACACTTAATCGTTCTACAAGTATGGTCACTTGTATTGACTAAACACCATTTTGTTTCAAGTTCAAAACTTGGCTAATACACATATATACACTATTAATCAAATACTAACATTTTGCATTTCATCTTACTACCATTTCACATCTACTTTCTACCATGGCCGAATGCATCAAGACACCATTTCAAAATACTTCATGGGTTTGAGGTAAAACCAAGAAAGAAACTCATGAATATCGAGATATAAGCACTAACATTGTTCATCTAGATTTAGCACGACACAACATCCATCACCCTTATATTTACCATAGTCGAAAACCCTACTCATTCCAAAATTCCAATCTCAACTTGGGTCACAAAAATAATTTGATATCTCACCAACACAACATCAACACCAAGCAAGAATGATGCATCCATGGCCGAGTGTCATTTCCATCACATAGCAAGATTTAGACCATGGGCTAGGTAGAATTCAAGCTAACAACTAAAACATGCATGCATCTCATGGAACATCATCAAACATACCTTAGCCTAGTTACATGCATGGCCGAACCTCTTCAACCTTTCTCCTTCCTTCCTCCTTAAAATTTTCGGCCAAGGATGAACCAAAGGATGAACACTTTTTTTTTTTTTTTTTCTTTCCTTCAACTCACGGCAATGGGGGGCATGGATGAGACCATTTCCTTTTTTTTTCATCACTCCTCCCTTTCATTATTTAATTACCATGCTCATTATTTTATTTTTCCTTACATAATGCATTAAGCCAACATGTCTATGACATGTTTTTTTTAGCTATAACATCTTGTCCACCCATGCTCATGGCCGCCACTACATATTAGGGGAAAATTGACATGCAAGTCCTCCTTTTGATTACATGCACTATTAGATCCTTGTAGATTAGCCTATCACATTTCAAAAATGTCACACATAAGTCCTTTTGACTAAATTCGCATGCAATTTACTAAATCGAAGCCTAAAACTTTCACACATTCATAATCACATATTTTAGACAATAAATATCATGTTCAAATAATTTGGTGACTCGGTTTAGCGGTCCCAAAACCGCTTTCCAACTAGGGTCACTTTAGGGCTGTCACAAAATCTGTCCGTACAAGAATAAATTGAGCCAACTTCGTTAGTCTATCAACTATAACCCAAATGACATCTTTCCTCTTCGATGTTAACGGTAATCCTGTCACAAAATCCATAGTAACCTTGTCCCATTTCCAGTTAAGAACCATCACGGGCTATAATAAACCTAAAGGTACTTGGTGTTCAGCCTTGACTTGTTGACATATCCAGCATTTCGATACAAATTCGGAGATGTCTCTTTTCATGCCATTCCACCAATACATTTTTTTTAAATCATTGTACATCTTGGTATTTCTCGAATGAATAGATAAATAGCTATCATGCGCCTCTTTCAACATTTTCCAAATCATCTCATCATATCTCGGTACATAGACCCTATCTCTGAACATCAAGCAACCGTCAGAACTAATCCGAAAATCTGATACAGTGCTTGACTCACATTGAGCTCTCTTGGCTTGCAAGTTACTATCATTGATCTGAGCATTGCAATTTTTTTGTAGAAACGTTGGTCTGGCTCTTAACTCTGCCAAAACTGAACCATTATCTAACAAGGCAACTGCGTGTTCAAGGCTATCAAGGCAAACAAGGATTTTCTGCTTAGTGCATCTGCGACCACATTCGCCTTTCCTTGGTGGTAGTCAATGATCAGTTCATAATCTTTAATCAACTCTAATCATCTCTGTTGTCCCAGAGTTAGTTCTTTTTAAGTCATCAAATATTTCAAACTCTTGTGATCTGTGAATATACGGCAAGTTTCACCATACAAATGGTATCTCCAAATTTTCAGGGCAAATACAATAGCAGCTAGCTCCAAGTCATGTATTGGATAATTTTTCTCGTGCGGCTTTAGTTGCCTCGAAGCATATGCTATTACTTTGCCCTCTTGCATAAGCACACAACCAGTCCATTTAAGGATGCGTCACTATAGACCACGAATTTCTTTCCCGACTTTGGTTGCACTAAAACTGGAGCTTCAGTTAGCAATGTCTTCAATTTCTTGAAACTCTGCTGACACTTCTCTGACCATTCAAATTTAACATCCTTTTGCAGCAGTCTCGTCAAAGGAGTTGCAATCATCGAAAATCTTTTTACAAAGCGTCGATAGTAACCAGCTAAGCCTAAAAAGGTTCTAACCTCGGTTACGCTATTCAGCAGCTTCCACTCAACAATAGCAGATTTCTTATTTGGATCAACTCGGATGCCATCATCTGACACAATGTGACCGAGAAATCCAACCTCTCGGAGCCAAAACTCACTCTTGCTAAATTTAGCATAAAACTATTTGTCCTGTAAGATCTGTAAAATCGTTCTCAAATGTCCCGCATGCTCAATCTCATTCTTAGAATAAATCAGGATATCATCAATAAACACAACAACAAACTTGTCTAAGTATGGTAAAAAAACACGATTCATTAAGTCCATAAACGCAGCTGGGGCATTTGTTAGACCAAAAGGCATGACCAAGAACTCGAAATGACCACACCTAGTCCTGAAAGCAATCTTAGGTACATCTGACTCTTTCACTCGCAATTGATTATAGCTGGATCTCAGATCTATTTTAGAAAACACATTGGCTCCCTTTAATTGATCAAACAAGTCATCAATTCTTGGCAACGAATACTTGTTGTTGATGGTTACCTTGTTGAGCTATCGGTAGTCTATGCATAACCTCATAGATCCATCTTTCTTCTTTACAAATAATACTAGAGCACCCCAAGGAGAAAAACTCGGTTTTGTAAAACCTTTATCTGTCAGTTCTTACAACTATACTTTTAACTCTTTCAGCTCGGTTGGTGCTATCCTATACGGAGCAATAGAAATAGGAGCTGTCCTAGGCACCAGTTCAATACCAAACTCTACTTCTCTAACGGGAGGTAATCCGGGTAGCTCTTTCGAAAACATATTCGGATACTCACATACTATCGGTACCGATTCCAATTTCAACTCAAATTCTTTAGTATTCAACACAAAAGCAACGTAGGCTTCATATCTTTTTCTCATATACCTTTGAGCCATCATTGAGGTAATCACAACTAGCGGAGTATCCAACTCACTTGAATCAATCCGGAGAATCTCACCATTTGAGCATTTCAATTCAATATACTTGCTACCACAATTTACAATCACATCATGCACAACTAACCAATCCATGCCAAGTATTACATCAAACTCATTGAATGGCAATAACACAAGGTTGGCCGGGAAACAATGACCTTGAATCATCAAGAGACAATTCTTACAGACTTATCAACTAGAACTGACTTGCCTAGAGGGTTTGACACCTTAATCATAAATTCCGTAGGCTCTATAGACATGTCCATGCTAGACACCA
Source organism: Gossypium arboreum (assembly GCF_025698485.1). Lineage (NCBI taxonomy): Eukaryota > Viridiplantae > Streptophyta > Magnoliopsida > Malvales > Malvaceae > Gossypium > Gossypium arboreum. The sequence continues at coordinate 15,634,846 of NC_069081.1, forward strand.
ATTTCATGCAAATGTATGAATAAGTTGATCCTGGATCAACTAAGGCAATGACACGAGTATTATAAATAGAAAATGTACCCGTGATGACATCAGGAGCAGAGGCTTCCTCTCGAGCTCGTATTGCATAAGTTCTTGCTGGGGCTCGGGCCTCTGATTTTGCAGTAGCATCCTTGACAACAGTTTGACTGCCACTTGCACTTCCAGGTTGTCTCGGAGGTCTACCTCAAGAAATAGGAGCATTCAATTGCAGAACTAATTCAACCATTTTATTAGCTCACTCTGGGCAGTCTCTGAGAAAATGATCAAGAGACCCACATCTGAAACATGCACCACTCTTCATTCAGCACTCTCCGAAGTGAAATTTGTTGCAAGTTTTACACTTCGGCTTTTGATCATCTACGCTTCCCACACTAGTTATCATAGGGAAAGAAGACTTCAGGTTATGTCGCTTGGAGCTTCTTGCTCTACCCGAATATCCTACTGAAGAAGTGGAACGTTCTTGGTGACTTCTCGATTTCTTTGTGGGGAAGGAGTGTAACCTCTTACTCGAAACTCGAGCTTCTCTCTTAGCTTTCTTTCTTTCATTATTTAGCTCTTCGACCTTCTTGGCCCGGTCAAATAATGCTAAAAATTCTCGTATCTCAAGGATCCCAATCAGCAATTTAATTTCCTCATTCAAGCCTTCCTCAAAGCCCTTACACATTTCTGTCTCTAATTGGACCCACTCCATTGCATACTGACTTAACCTCATGAATTCCCTTCTGTACTTTGACACAGTCTTATTTCTTTGTTTGAGTTCCAAGAACTTCTTTCATTTCGAGTCCAAAAACCTTTGACTGATGTATTTCTTTTTAAACTCAGCTTAGAAGAACTCTCATGTAATGTCTTCCTTTGGTACAACTGAGGATACCGTCTTCTACCAATGAAATGTTGTATCTTTCAGAAGAGATACAGCACACTTCAAGCATTCCTCAGGTGTGTATGACAATTCATCCAAAACTTGCACAGTATTCTCGAGCTAGAACTCAGCTCGTTCAGCTTCATCATCAACCTTTGCTTTAAACTCTTTAATCCCATATTTTTTAAGTTTTTCCACTAGGGCTTTACCAATTCTTGCGGGTGCCATACCCTGTGGCACTTCTCCTTCAGGCTGAGCAGGGGGCGGAGGAGGTCGTGGTATGTTGGGGCGATTTCTCAAATAATCCCCAAACCATTCATGGATCATCCGAAGAAGGCAGCTCTTGTCTCTTTTCGGCCTTCAGACATAGGCCTTCTACTACTACTAGCAGTAACTCGCTAAACGGAAGCTGGAGCATGGCCCTCGGCTCCCTCGGACTCATCTTGTGCTTGATTGGAAGACATTTCCTATATTCTAATACAATTAAAAATGGTTAGGAGATGTCACACTATCATAACTTGTATAATGGCATGTATAGCTATACTCAATACATGCTACGTTAGTCCTAGAACAGATTAAACCGTAGCTGTGAAACCACTAAATATAACCCGTTCCCTAGACCAAGACTAGGTACGAGGAATTACCAGACATATATTCAGACACTTTCGAAAAATACAGGTTATAAAATTTCATTTTAATTTAAAACCAAACAAGCAACATTACAGTGTCCCTATTATGAGCCTACGAGACCCAAAACATACATTAAGAATGGTCCGGGACTAAACTAAAAGCTTAAGAAAATCTTAGGAAAATTTTTAGGTTTAAGCCTCACACGTCCGTGTGGAGGCAATGCACACGCCTGTGTCCCTTACCCGTGTGGAATTAATTGAATTTATTTTCCATTTCGAACCTACAAAGGTTTTCACATGCCCGTGCCCTTGGCCCGTGTCCCTCACACAGCCTAGATACGCTCGTGTCCAAAAACCCAGACATTCTGTTTATGACGTCATCATTTATTTTGAGGCACACGGCCAAGGCACATGCCCGTGTGCTAGGCTGTGTCCTCCACACGGTTGAGACACACAACCGTGTATCTGCCTGTGTGTTTACTACTATGCAAACTAACCTAAAATTTTAGGTGTAGGGGACACACGGCCAGACAACACGCCCATGGGGGCTGACCGTGTGTCACACATGGCCTAGACACATGCCCGTGTGTCTACTCGTGTGGACCTTTTAGGGATATTGTCCAAGCCTTTGGTCACCCTCTAACATCCATACATATTTAAAGATTTCAAGGGTATTTAACATGGCCTAATTATACTCTTAAGCAACCTTAGAATAACTCATTGCACTTTAACCTCATCTCATCCGTTTAATACATGCTAAATTATCTTTTTTGTATTAAAGATTACCATACCATCAAACACATTTAGACTTGGCTCATTTTATAACTCATAGCCAATTATGTCCTAGCCATCTCCAAGTGGTTTGGCCACATTCCACTTATCTATTCATGATATATCACATTGAACCATCTAATGAACATTTAAACACCAACATACATAATTAGTAGGTTACAACCTACATCAAATTGAGCCATATATTATGGCCATATACAAAATGAATAGGTATATCATTCAACCTTTTACATTGGCTAACCAAATGACACATATAACAAAATAGCCAAAAATCCTATACATGCCATTAAACAAAATGTAAGTATCTATATACCAAAGCAGGACAAGTCGATAGTGTGTTGATTCTCCAATCGTCTTCCAATCTTCATGAGTCCTCGAGCTCTATAAGACAGGGAAAGGAGAATGGGGTAAGCATTTATATGCTTAGTAAGTCCAGATAACTAGAAAGTAAACTTACCAGTTAATTAGCATACAACCATATTTAGACAATAATTCCAACAAGCATGAAATAGTTTCCCTAACACATACACCCAATCATCAAATTAGTCTCATAACAATACATCATGTCATTAGTCTTAGATGAGCTCATCAAGTCAATATTCTCATTCATTATTTTAGCATGTTAATTCCTGTTGAATTTCTAGAAAATCTCGATGGATTACCATTTACCATCAAATCATACAAGTGATCATCTCAAGTATGCACTCCCGTGAACCTTACATCTTATGGCGGGATTATTAGTCCAGGCTAAATCCCTTTTTAACGAATATTGCTCTAATAAGATTGGATCTGAATTGCCAGTCTAGGCTAAATTCAGCCCTCAATCAGATTACCCGTCCGGGCTAAATTCTTAATGCACCATATTCTTCGGGAGGCTCGATCACTCAAGGAACACTCGTCCGAGCTAGATCCTTTCAATTTTGAGATCATCGAATTACCCGTATGGGCTAAATCCTTTTTTGCAACACATGCAGGATCTCGTATCATGCAAGCCATAATTTATCCATCAGATTTTCCCTTTCTATTTCAACCGGGACATTTATCATCTTTCGTTTACACAAGCCCATTTCATGAATTATCATTCAATGAATATCTAAATTCTCATACATTCAAGAACATGCATGTCTAAGTATATTAAGAGTTTACTTTGGGTTATACGAACTTACCTAGTAATTGCTTCGGTTTCGTGTCTCAGTTATTCCGAAACCTTTTGTTTTCCACGGTCGACCTCTAGAATTTGTTCCTCGGGGTTTATATTAATAAAATTAGATTATTAATACATAAAATTATTTTTTTTAGGCCTAAAACTCACCCCAAAGAAAAATGACCATTTTGCCCCTAACCTTTCACAATATTTACAATTTAGTCCTAGGGCTCGTATAATGAAATGCATGTAATTCTTTGGCTACCCAAGCCTAGCTGAATATTATACACACTCATAACAACCCATGTTTTCCCTTCATTCAATATTTTCCTACCTATTTCTACAACTTTTACAATTTAGTCCTTTGAGCCATTTCCATGAAAAACCACTTAGTAAAAGTTGTTTACCATCTTTGAAACTCTCATGTCCCTCCATAAATCATCAAAACACAAACATCTCATGCATGGGTAAATTTTTGAACATGAACCCTAGGTTGAAATATGGGTAGAAATAGAGAAAGCATGTTACGAGGATCTCAAAAATACGAAGAACGTTAAAAACGGGGCTAAGGAGCACTTACTATTGAGCTTGAAATGTTGAAAACCCTAGCTATGGAGAGCATGCAAATTTCGGTAGCATGAAGAAGATGAATGACATGATTTTGGCTTATTTTTCCTTTTTTATTCTTTAATTAACCAAATGACCAAAATGCCCTTCATTACTAAACTTCCAAAATTTTCCATGCATGCCTATTTTTGTCCAATAACTTAGAAATTGGGAAATTTTCTAATTAAATACCTCTAATTAATAATCTATAGAAATTTCATACTAATTTATTCTAAAATCCAAGTTTTGCAATTTATTCAATTTGGTCTTTAATTTCCAATTGGACACCTTACACATAGAATTTCTTCATGAAAGTTTAACACATGCTTATTTTCATATCCTAGACCTTATAATGATCATAAAATAATTATTTTAAGATCGAATTTGTGGTTTCAAAACCACTATTCTAACTAGGCCCTAATTCGGGATATTACAATTGGTTTTCGAGTGCCATAACTACTCGGAGAGTAAGAAGGTGAAGCTAGCGGCGATTGAGGTTTCTGACTATGCTATGATATGGTGGGATCAGTTAACCACGAGTTGAATAAGGAACAGAGAGCGGCTAATATCCACTTGGGTTGAAATGAAAGTCGTGATGCGTAAGAGATTTATCCCTTCCTACTATTATCGTGAACTTTACCAAAAGCTTCAAAACCTTACGCAAGGTAATTGAAGTGTGGAGGATTATTTCAAAGAGATAGAGATTGCCATGATACGTGCGGATGTGGAAGAATATCAAGAGGCGACCATGTCCAGATTTTTAGCCGGTCTTGACAGCGACATCGCCAACGTGGTGAGCTTCAACATTATGTTGAAGTAGTCGACATGGTGCATGTTGCCATAAAGGTAGAGAAGCAATTAAAGAGAAAAGGTTCCATCTGAACCTTTTCCAACCCCAATGCCACTTCAAAATGGGGTCAAGGCATTGGTAAGAAAGAACTACCAAACCATGTGAAGGACCAAGCGGTGTCTGCGAAGCTTAGCAAGCCCATTGACGATTCTAGCAAAGGCAAGAACAAAGCCTTTCCTAACCGATCAAGGGAAATCAAGTGCTTCAAATGTCTAGGGAGGGGGCATATTGCCAGCCAATGCCCTAATCGAAGCAATATGGTTGTAAGATCCAACGGTGAAATTGAGTCAAAGGAAGAAAAAGACAAAATCTGACGCAACCACCGACGAGGAGGAAGAACTTGAGTATGCTGTAGATGGAAAAATCCTTGTTATCAAATGAATTCTAGGCCTTCAGAGCATGGAGAATGAGCAACAATGAGAAAATATCTTGCATACACGTTGCCATTTCCAAGGCAAGGTCTGTAGTTTGATCGTTGATGGCGGTAGTTGCACTAATGTTGCCAGCACTCTAATGGTGGAAAAACTAGGCTTGCCAACAACTAAGCACTAGCACCCATACAAACTTCAATGGCTTAACGATGGTGGAGAATTGAAGGTGACCAAATAAGTCCTAGTTACATTTTCAATTGGCAAGTATAATGATGAGGTTCTATGTGACGTGGTGTCCATGCATGCCAGTCATTTGCTGTTGGAGCGACCGTGGCAATTTGATTGCAAAGTTATTCATGATGGCTACACAAATCGCTACACCTTCAAACACCTCGGGAAAAATATGATTTTGGCTCCATTAATGCCAAGGCAAGTTTATGAAGATTAATTGAAACTAAAAGATTCCATTGAAAGATTTAAAGAGAGTGAGCAAAAAGAGAAGAGTAAAAAAGAGAGAGAAAAGAAAAGTAAGAAATAGAAAGGAAAACAAGTGATCAGCCCAAGAGAAAAGAGCAAAGAGCGTGAAAACAAAATGAGTGAAGAAAAAGAGTTCAACAAATTGAGTGTTTGTGTAAAGGAGAGTGATATTTGAAAGTCTTATTTGTTGAAGCAATCAGTACTTGTACTCATGTACAAGGAAAACCTTTTGAACACTAATGATTTGGATAAAAATCTTCCTTCTTTGATTGTTTCTCTTTTGCAGAAATTTGATGATGTGTTTTCTGATGAAGTCTCTAATAGGTTGCCACCCATTCGAGGAATTGAACATCAAATAAATTTCATACTCGGAGCTGCTATCTCGAATTCTTGGCTTACCGTAGCAACCCTGAGGAAACTAAAGAGTTGCAAAAGCAAGTGAACGAGCTTATGGAAAAGGTTATATACGAGAAAGCCTTAGCTTTTGTGCCATACCTGTATTATTGGTGCCAAAGAAAGACAAAATGTGGTGCATGTGCATGGACTGTCGAGCGGTGAGTAAGATAATAATTAAATATCGGCATCCAATACTGCGCCTAGATGACATGTTAGATGAATTAAGTTGAGCGTAATTGTTTTCCAAGATCAACCTTAAGAGCGGGTATCACCAAATTCAGATGCACAAAGGTGACTAGTGGAAAATTGCGTTTAAAACAAAACATGGTTTGTATGGGTGGTTGGTCATGCCATTCGGCCTAACCAACGCACCTAACACCTTCATGCGACTTATGAATTATGTTTTATGTTCTTTCATTGGAAAGTTTTGCATTGTTTATTTAGATGACATTCTTAATTATAGTAAATCATTAGATAATCATGTGTTGCATTTGAAAGCTGTTTTGGAAGTCCTTCGAAAGGAGACTTTGTATGCTAACCTAAAGAAATGCACCTTTTGTACTAACAAGGTTGTTTTCCTAGGTTTTGTAGTCAGTTCAGAGGGACTTGAGGTGGACCAAGACAAGGTGAAGGCAATCCGAGAATGGCCTAGACCAAAAAGCATAAGCTTCTATAGGCGATTTGTTTCAAACTTTAACACCTTGGTCGCACCTTTAACAAGTGTGATCAAGAAAACTTTAGCCTTTCAATGGGATAAAGAATAAGAGAAAGCCTTTAACTCTATTAAAGATTGTGTAACTAATGCACCTTTGCTTGTTTTACTTGATTTTTCTAAAATGTTTGAAATTAAACGTGATACATCAAGTGTAGGGATCGAAGCCGTGCTAACTCAAGATGGGAGGCCTGTGGCCTATTTTAGTGAGAAGTTGAACAGATCCACGTTAAACTACCCGAAATATGACAAAGAGATGTACGCCCTGATTCGAGCACTAGAAACTTAGTAGCACTACTTGTGGCCCAATGAGTTCGTAATCCATTCGGATCATGAAGTGTTGAAGCACCTCAAGGGCCAAAATAAGCTGAACAAGAATCATGGTAAGTAGGTAGAATTCTTAGAATCTTTTCCTTATGTCATAAAGTACAAGAAAGGTAAGGAAAATATAGTGGCTGATGCATTGTCAAGGAGGTATACTCTCTTGTCTTATTTGGACTCTAAATTTTTTGGATTTGTGTTTTTGAAAGATTTGTATGTGAATGATGCTGATTTTGGTGAGTTATACAAATATTTTGAAAATGTTGCTTGTGACAAGTTCTATAGGCACGATGGATTTCTTTTTAGAGAAGGAAAACTCTGCATCACACATGTTTCAATGCGGGACTTGTTGGTGAGTAAGGCATATAGTGGCGGCCTCATGAGCCATTTCAGTGTAACCAAGACCTTGGCCATGCTACAAGAGCATTTCTTTTGGTCGAGGATGAAAAGGGGCATCGAGAGAGTTTGCGCTCAATGCATGACATGCAAGAAAGAAAAATCCAAGATCAACACACATGGACTATACACGCTACTACCAATACTCGAAGAGCCTTGGGTCGACCTTTCCATGGACTTTGTCCTTGGATTACCTAAGACTAAAACCGAAAAAGATTCGATCTTTGTTGTTGTAGATAGATTTTCTAAAATGTCTCATTTTATAGCTTGTTTGAAAACTGATGATGCCGTTCATATTGCTAATTTGTTCTTTAGGGAAGTCGTTAGATTACATGGAATCTCGAGAATAATTGTTTCCAATCGAGACGCAAAATTCTTTAGTCACTTTTTGAGTTCGTTGTGAGGAAAGCTTGGAACGAAGCTACTGTTTTCAACAACTTGTCACCCCCAAACGGATGGCCAAATGGAGGTGGTGAATTGTGTTTTGTCCACCTTAGTGCGAGCTATCATTCGAAAGAATCTTAAATCATGGAAGGAGTGTTTGTCGTACATCGAGTTTGCTTACAATAGATCTGTTCATTTTGTAACTAAACACTCACCTTTCGAAATTGTTTATGGTTTCAACCCTTTGACTCCACTTGATTTAATTCCTTTGCTTAACGATCAGCTTGCTCATGTAGATGCTAAACGAAAGGCTGAGTACGTAAAGCAACTACACCAAAAAGTAAGGGCCAACATTGAGGAAATAACCGAATAATACATGCACAAGGCTAACAAATGAAGGAAGCGAGTAGTATTCGAACCCGGAGATTGGGTTTGGATTCATATGAGAAAAGAACGATTTCCAGCTCAACGAAGGTCAAAATTATTAACGAGAGGAGATGGACCATTCTAAGTGTTGGAACGAATTAATGAGAACTCTTACAAGCTTGACCTTCCAAGTGAGTATAACATAAGCACTAGCTTCAAAGTATCTGATTTATCTCCCTATGATGTAGGCGACAATTTGGGGACAAATCGCTTCAAAGAGGGGGGAATGATACGGCCAAGTCCCAAGATTTATCGAGAACTAACATGGATCCACTTGAGCTACCTTTAGGTCCGATAATTCAAGCTCGGGCTAAAAGATTTAAATATGTGACAACAGCCTTAGTTGATCAAGTTTGGGTCGAAATTGTTATTGGCCTTATCGAAAGCTCTTGGACCAGCAAGCCGAGCAAGCCTTGCAATCTTCTTCAAGCTCACCTAGCTCTTTCTTAGCTCAATAAGCTCATTTTTAGTTCACTTCAGCTTGTGTTTTATTATGCTGGAATAAGATATTTAATTTGTTTTAGTTAATTTAGTTATTTATTTAAGTTATTAATTTGTCATAATCTGGACAATATAAATAACCGCATGTTTTAATTATGTCCTAATTAAGTACTTAATTAGTTGTTTGTTTTAAATGTGTCTTAGTTCATACATAATTATTAACTAATTTTAATATGTTAAGTTTAGAACAAATTTATTAGCTGCTGTTATTTAATATGTCCAGCAGAATCTAGTCATTAAATTTGTCTTTGCTGCAGCTGATTTTATGATGTCTTAAGTCGAACTAATGTGTCCTAAAAGGGAATTAATTTGCTGAATTTTTTTGGTGCAGGTACGTGCTTGGAACGACATTGAAAAAAGGAGAATGAACTTGGTTAAGTGCAAGAAGCAAAATTAAAGACTAGCAGCTGTTTTGAGCTTCTCCAAGTGGCTGTTCGTGGGGTTCAATGGCCAAGATGTTGTTCACATTAAGTCCCATCAGCTCACAACATTTTCACAGCTTGATGGCTGCCCAAATCTATCCTTTCACACCATAAGGCCGTTTGGATCCAAGAGTTCAAACACAAGGCTGTTCGTACACGTAAATGCACATTAAGTTTGTTGGAGCTCATCCGGCTACCCAAGGCTGAATTAATGAAGTGGTTCAAAGTTCTTTAGCTTCTTAATCATTTAACACTTCAAGCTCAATTCATTAGCTCATTTATTAAGCTGAATTGGAAGACTAAATGGATTGTCTATTGCCATCTCCTATGCCTAGAGTTCACGAAAAGACTTGTAAACATTAAGTAACTTAGTCCAGCTTATTAGTAGCTAAATTAAGCTGATTGAAGGCTTCTAGAATCTGCCCATTGACATCTCCCATGCTAGGAAGCTTCAAGGAACCTTCAAGGGACATTCTATGAAGGTGCCAAGAAGTTTCAGCTCATTAAGTTATTGCATGCTGTCTACTAGGCTACCCAAAGTGCCATTCGGCTAGCTTAGTTTTCTAACTATAAATACTTTGCTATTTCTATGTAATTCAGACTTTTTGATACTTTTTGATGTGTTTTAACATAATTGTGAGTTTATTCACTCTCAAATTTTCATTTAAGACTCAAGTTGTCTTATCTAGCTTGCTAGTGGCGTCAGTATTGCTTCTTCGAACTTATCACTCCTAAACCGAGTGTCGCGTTCACCCAACATACCTCTGGTTCCTATCTCGATATAGATAGTGGGTCAAGGTTCTTTTATCAACTTATATCACCTTAAGTGTCGTATAAGTCTTGGGTTAATACTTTTCTTAGTATTGGTTCATTCTTGGCCTTAAGTTTGATTATCCATCCTAACCATCACCTTATTTCGATTGCACCTACTACCTTAACCAAACTCATTTTAATTATTTTCCCAAGCCTTTCGAATCCATTACTTGCAATTATACTTAGCCGAATATACACAATTCCAACTGAAACGATAATTCTCTATTTTGATAATCGGGCACAACTACGACTCGAATCATTCTGCAAACTCAGGATCGCATCATTAAGGGTTAGGGGTGTTATAAGGTTCATGGTAGTATTGATTATTTGTGAAACCTTTGACACATTCTCGAGTAATTATGCACCTTGATCGGTTGTCAATTGGTTGAATGAGTGCCTCGTGGTAGAGATTATTATGGGGATAAATGTCATCAGACACCTCATATTGCTACATATGTTTGTAAATAATGTTGAAATTTTCATCCTCTAAGTTATAGTTGTATACAACTTAATAGTTGAAAAATGGACTTGCATACACGTTAGGTTCTTGTTTGATAGTTTTAGTTTTCACAGGGATAGCTTCATACAATGTGAGAATAGTTTGTTCACTGGTTTGATCCATTCCGGTGGTTTGTATATGAGATCCAATGTTCGGTAGGGTAGAATGTTGATGAGAATCCTCTTATGGATCAATAAAGGTACTTGTTGAAAGAGAATGCTGTTGGGGGCTGCCTGTTTATGAAGAGAAATTAGCAGCAAAAGGGTTGGCATTCCAAGTATGGTGATGTGTCACGAAACTAACTAAAGTTATGACAAAGCCAAGTGCACCTATCGATAAATAGTATAGCTACAGTGAGTAAAGGTATCGTATCCACGAAGACTAAAAGTAATAGTAATTATCATTTTCCTATTATTTAACCGACAAATTGGAGTGATTGATTTAAGCTAAAATATACTAAATTAATTAACTAAAGAACTCAACAGAGAATAAATCAGGAAAATAACTGAATGATAACTAATGAGTGAAACAATACCCAAGAAAGAATCCACCTAGACTTCATCTATCATTATGAATATAAATTAAACGATTTATTCACTTGGTATCTTAATCTGTAGAAATCCGTAAATTATGCTAATATCTCTTTCGAGACTAAGAGCAATTGACTCTAGATTGATTAATTGAAATTTATTTCTAATTGAAAGCCTTATCATTGCATTAACTCGATCTATGGATTCCCCTATTGGATTTGACTCTAATCCGATATATTTATATCGTCCTATTTCTAGGATTGCGTGCAACTCCGCTCAATTATGCTAGATCTAATCTTAAACAGAAACTTTTCCTCTTTTGATTTAAGCACATTAAACATGAATTAATATCTCAGAAATATTAAAATAAGAGATAAACACACATAACTGAGAACAAGAATCAAGTATTTATCACATAAGACAAAAATCAAATAATAGAATTCATAATAGAATTCATCATAGGGTTCATCTCTCCTAAGTATCTAGGAAATTAGTTCATACTTGTGAATAAAAACATCTTAAAGACATAATAACCATAGAAAATAAAGAAACTCATAAAAACTTCAAAAGAAATTAAAAGGAGGTCTTCAATCTTGATAGAAATATGCTTCAGAGCTTACTCCAATGGTGTTCTTCGAGTTGTTTTCTTCAATATTCTCTAATTGCTCCCTCTTCTCTTATTCTATTTGGTATTTATAGACATTAGAATGCACAAAAAGCCTAAAAATTACGTTTTTCCATGTGTTTGGGATGTGAATCGTGAAATCGATAAGGCTTGACACATGGCTATGTACCAGCTTGTGTGGCTCTTGAAATCTGCTCTATTTGTCTGATTTTCGCTCTTTTTTGCTCCTTTTGCTCCCAAATGCTCTCCTAAGTATAAAAACATGAATTTAAAGGATTAGGAGCATAAAATTCACCAATTTGCATAAATAATCATCCAAAAATGCATTAAGAACATGATTAAAATATGTTACTTTTATCACTTATCATTTGAGCACAATAGCGAGGAAAGTGCTCAATATGGGTGGAAGTATGCATGCCCCAATGATATGCTGTGGTCATGTGACGTCCAAAGTGGGCTTGGTAAACATTTGGTGCAATGCTGCATCCTAACCGCCGTTGGATTTCCATTTGATTGGCAATGGTCTGTTCCACATCTTGGTACGAGTAAATAAATAACTTAAATTTAAAAGCAATGGTTTAGATCTATATCTAAAAGGATAAAATAGTATATAAGATTTATTAAGATTTTATTTTATTTTGAATTATTTCAAGGCTTAATGCATAATTTGGTATCAAAGTTTGACACTTTTTTTCTAATGTGGTATCTACGTTATTTTTTGATTCAATATGGTTCTTGTATTTAACAAAAGTTATACATTTTGGTACTTGAAATAACAATGTTAACTTTTGGTTTAATATATCATTTGGTACCCGAGTTTGCCACTTTCTTCTAATGTGGTATTTGTATTATTTTTTGGTCCATTCCGATACATGTGTGACAAAAGTTATATATTTTGGTATACAAAGGTGACATATTAATTTTTTATTGGTTAATTCGGGTTTTAAGATTGATTTGATAAAACTAATTACTAATAGTATTAGGTTTGAATTTTCTTGATTTTATTAATAGAATAAATTTAGTGTTACTTGTGAATTTGTTTTAGTGTTACTTCGAATTTGTTTAACTTTCTATTTAATTAGTCAAATATAGTTTGATGAATGTCATTTAATTCTTATTTAAGGGATTTGGTAAAAAATTTCTTATTTAAGGGTTGATTTGATTAAAATTCTTCATCAAATCAACTCTAAAACCCAAATTAAATATTAAAAGTTAATAATGTTATCTTGAAGTACCAAAATATATAACTTTTGTCAAATATATGTACCATATTAAACCAAAAATAACACAAGTACTACATTAGAAACTAATGTCAAACTTAAGTACCAAATTATGCATTAAGCCTTAACTTTTAATGTTTGATTCAGGTTTTAAGATTTTGTTTTATAAAAGTTAATGGCTAATAATATCCACGGATTGTATTTGATAAATTAAACATAAAATTAAACAAATTCATAATTAATACTAAATTTATTACATTAACAAAATAAAGAAAAATTCATTGCTAATAATATTAGCAATTTACTTCTATCATATCAACCCTAAAACCTGAATTATATACTAAAAAGTTAACACTATTTCATTTGGATATCAAAATATATAACTTTTGTCAAATTTAGATACCACATTAGACCCAAAAATAACACAAATATCATATTAGAGAAATTGTCAAATTTGAGTACCAAATAATATATTAAGCTTTAATGTCTTCTAACTCATGATTTTGTGGAGATTTACCAAATTCTTTACCTAATGTTTTGTCTGAAAGTTGTAGGATTTTGTCAACAGCCTTTACTAATGTAAAATAGAATGTCATTAGAAGGGGCAATAAAACATAAAATAATCTGGCTAAGTTTGTTCGTACTAAGAGTCTAGGCTTAAGATTGTTTGAAGATCCTCTTTTTTAAGGGTCTGAATTTCTACTTATATTTTTTTCAAAAAAAAAAACATAAAATAACCTATCATGGATGCCATTCGAAGCTAGCTTATTATCTGATGAGAACAAGCACAAGCACGAGGGAGTCAATATCAACTCATTTTCTTCCTATTCATCATGTCATGATATAGATTTATATCTTCTTATCATCTATTAGTTCTTAGTTCTAAAGATATGGTTGCTTTCTGCAACATGTTTTTTTTTTTTTTTTCCTTTCTCTTCAATCTCAGACAATCTTCCACATTTCATATTCAATGTCCTTTTGTTCTCCAAGCCAGCTACCTATCAGGTCACATTTATTATTATCAGACAGTGGAGAGCACGTGATGAATTCCCCCGAAGCAAATTAGAATGATTGATGAGGAATATGATTCCTGCAATAGACCATTTATACAACATAAAAGAGATGTAAGGACCTACGGTACGCAAGGTTCAGGTCCATCAAGTTTCATCTGTCGCACATTTAGCTAATTTGACAAAACAAAAATTGCTGGATATTAATTGGATCAGTTAATGAATGCCGATAGGGGTAAATGTTTGATACAAATATGCTTGAAGAAAATGAAACTGTTAATGGCCTCCGTAATGATCAAGAATGATAGGGGTTTAATCCTAGTTTTAATACAATCTGACTGAACTGTCATTTGCTTTTTGTAGTGCTAATGAAGGAGTTTGCATATTTGCATGAGGCACAAGTTGGGCGGCTGCTGGGCCATTTCTTCCCCTAGCTCCTGCCCTTTCAACTCATCTCTATCATCTTTGTTGACCCCCCAACAATGACTTAAAGTTTCCAACACAATGCCTCCTCTGTCATTTTCTATTCCCATCTGCTTTTTTATGCTAGTCTTAGCGTGGTCCTGTACACTTTCTCTCCTTTTACAGCCTACAAAGACATATCTATATTCATTGTATTGAGTAAACATACAGACAAGAAACATATCTCTAGTCATTATACAAGTGGAAATATGTAAAAACTTATGATGGTTGATCATATAGATGATATTTTATTCCAATAGTGGGGCTATACATGAAGAACAAGACTTTGTTCATTGAGTAATTTTTTGGAGTTTTCGTAGTAATAAGTTCTGTAAGAATTAACATGGTGAATAATGTCCAAAAAAAAAAAAAAACATCATCTTTATACTTCTAGGATTTCAGGAATGGTAACTATAAGAATCACTGAAATAAAGACTGTAAAGAAGGTGAATAGTAGCATTTAAAATTCCAATCCCTCTTGAAGTTTGACGTGATTCCAAGAATAGTATCTGCAGAAAAACCAGTAAACAAACAGTCCTTAGCTGCTAACATACTCATGCCCGACTCTCACACCGGAGTCCAGGTAACACATATGTACAAAGGAATTGGAAAAGAAAATAAGAGTAATATTGCTAGAGCTACCTGTTGATGTTGGAGACAAAATTAGTTGATCATTCTTAATGGAACCCCATATTGTACAAATTGTAAAGACCTTGAGGATCCATGTTCCAAGTTGAAAAAGGTTGCAGCTGCTGTGATGAGTTTGAGCCATTTTCAGAACACCATACAGGAAATCAGGGAAAAAGGGTATTTAACATCATAAAAGCAGGAAACATTACAGTTATGGTGGATGAGCTGAGCGCTTGTTCTGGGATAGAAACAGAAGCACTTGCAATTCCTTCAGTTGCTGTTAGGGGAGGATGCATTGTTTCATTTAACATGCAATTTACAGCTTCTTTTTGCATTGAATTTAACTGAAAGCAGGTCAAATTGGGCATTGCTGGTAACTTAGCGGCTGCTGGAAAATTGGCGACGTAAGAAGGAAGCTTCATTGCATGATTATTTAAGCATGAGTCAGTCGTAAAAGAAGTCACTTCTTGTAATTCATTTTCTCCAATAAACAGTGACAAATGACAATTCTCGAGGCTGTTTTCTTACCTCTTTTATAGGCAGGTTTTCAACATTGAATTCAGCACTTGAATTTAGAGCAGCGATTTTCATAGACAAGAACTGCAAGAATATTAAATTACAACCTGATAAGTTAAACAGAAAAATGTAGTAAAATATTCAAGTCTAACAAGATCAATATGCATACCTCAACTTGTCTTTGGAGAGATTGAACATAGTTGATTATTTCATCAAGCATTCCAGCTTTCCCTGTGACCGTATTGCAACCAGGGACTAAATCTTGCAAACATTTCATCTTCTTACTGATCTTTTCCCTTCTGGCCTGTATATTAAAGACAGGTAAAGGCCATACCAGTTAAAATAACTAGTAATTTTCCTTAGCAATTACAACTCGAGACACAAAATTCGAACTTACTCTTTCTGCCAAGCTGTGACTGTCAGTAGCCTGGCCACGGCGCGCCCTTACATGAATGTAATCCGGCTTCTGAACCTCACAAGCCTTGGAATTCTCCTTTGAAGAATTCCTGGAGACTTGTGTACTGCATTTTGTTTTCACCTCAGATTCCCCTTCCAGTTCACCTTTGATCCTCTTATCTTTGCTTTTACGCTCTGCAACAACCTGCACATCAAGAATGACACTACATATTGAACTGATTTGATCTAGTAATTCACATGAGTAAACAATTCATACATATTTTGCTTTCCTTAATCAAAGAAAAACCTTAGCATCGTATTCATTAAATTTATTCAGAAGCTGAAACACCTTAGCATCGTATTGATTAAATTTAATCAGAAGCTGATAAATTCGTTCTTCAAAGTGAATAAATTTGGAGTGAAGACAAAGTCAGAAACCTCAGCTTTTCTCTTGGTAAAACTCTCTCTGCTGCCACTGCCAGGGGTGGATTCCATTTTCTCCAAAATCATATCCTCTCTTTCCTCTTTCATAGCAGCAGCATGGAAAGCTGTCATCTGACAGCTAGAAGTCCGAGAAATGCAGTAACCGGGAGCAGCATCAGGCGGCACCAAATTCAACTTTTCACTGTCACCAAACTCTGGTCCTCCACCCACTGGAAAGTAGACAAATTCGTGAAAACCATCACCACTCAAATAAGCTTCTGGTCTTTTCAGCTCAACTATTGGTCCACTACCTAAATAACTCTGAAACAGAGGCACTGAACTTGCACATAATTCAAGGGGATAAGTTGCTTGTTGTCTGTCGAGCAGTGTCACGTCCATCCCGTTATAGGGTACAGCTTTCCAGGGACTGGAAACTGGAAGGAGGAGAATGGGATTCTTTTGCTTTCCTCTCTAAAGATTTTGAACACCCTGGTCGCCTAAGGTGAAGATGAATTTGTAAAGGATATATAATAATAATAAATTATATATAAAGAGAAGGATTTGGGTAGAAGAGAGGCAAAGAATCAGAAAAGAATGTAAGCCATTAACGAGAGCTTGTGGCCTATGGGACCCAGTGACATAAACGCCATGTGAGAATGTCAGTTTATAACAGAAAACGGAGAGGCTCCCTCCAAAGGGTTTCGGGTAATCTTTTCTAGGTTTGTTGAAGGTAATTCAATTTGAAGTTGAGGTGATATTTGGAGGCTTCCCACCTGCAGATTAAGATTTTTGATTTGGTGAGTTTTCAACGTCTCCCAAAGTCTTTGGCTCTAAACAAAATAAACAATCAAATCAAGTTGTTTGATGAACCTTCTATTAAAGTATTAATTTCCCTTTTTAGAAAAATAGTTCTAGTTTGATAATATTAATATTATTTTTTGATAAATATCAGGAACAGCACAAGAAATGACAGAATTTTTAATCACCGTAGTCGATTAGTTTTATCAGGAACAGGGAAGAAACAGGAGAGCAAAGTCTACACGATTTCGTTATACTCAGGAACAGGACAAAAAAAAAAAGAAAAAAAAGGAGATACGGAACAAATGGGAGTAAAGCAAGCAAAAACGACGTCGTTGTACACAACAAGCAATAACACTTGAGGGATTCCGACCCAGAATTAAGGTGGGCCATATGCAATAGCCAACTAAGCTACTCCAGCTTTTTTTCATTTTTAGTTCTGACTGAGGGTAAGAAATGTGAAAATGGAGAAAGTAACTTGATTTTCCTGTATTGCTCCTCCAGATTTAGATAAAAGAAAGCCAAATCTCAACTTATCTATTTCAAGTTTACATAAACAAATCAGTTTTTGAATCCGGATAAAGCCTAAGTGCAGCAGCAAGCAAGTAAATGTTTCTAACATTTCAAAGCAACCGGCATGCAAGGATACTTTGCAATATCCTGTGACTGATTCGGGGACAAACCTGCTTAACATGTATGCACTTCCACAGGTATTTATATTGGTTTTTTTATATAGCTTGAAGCTCATTGAGGATAAGAGATTATGGGCTGCTTAATAAAAAAAAAAAACTTTAATTTTCAAGTCAAAATATATTTGCATGGGATATATTGAATGGATTATACGAGTGACCCACCGGCAACGTGTGACAATTTAAGGCAGAATATAAACAAATCCCCCGACCAGCTTTTTCTTTTCATCTAAGAAAGAAACTCACGTCACATGATACATGACAGCAAGCATCTTCATGTTCTATTCTATACTTGAAGTTTTTATTCAAAAGAGCTAAAAATGAAGATGATAAGAGGAGTTTCAACTTTTTCATTACCATATACTTGCACTAGAGATGCGACTATAGGTTTATATTTTTCAACTATATCTTTTTATAATAAAGTTGAGAGTGTCCTAAAAGTTGTTTGAAGGTCTAATTTTCTTTTTAGTCAAAGATATAATTTCATTAAAGACATCAACGATAATAAAATTTTACTTTATTTGAGGTTGGATTCAACTCAACCTCAAATTTTATTAAAATCCAATTTTACTTCCCCATAATAGAAGGTATTAGACTTAAGAAAACCACTTATGTTTAGTTTGTTTCTTGAATACCAATTTTCACTATTATATTTACTTAACTAGTAGGAGATGGATTCAATGATGAGCCATTTTTTTTCCTTATAAATTTTCAAGAACTTCATGGTGGATTAACCGTGAGCTCACTAATAACGGGACAAAAGAAGGAAAAAAAAAAACAGACACTATAACACTAACAAATTATGCAGATAAGATATAGTTTCTAAATCTAAGGGCCCAGCTATAGTTAGATGTAAAATAAATAGCTTGAATAATGGGGTATAAGTGATATTGGACAGGAAGGCTGATTCTTAAGTAATTTTAAATCCAAAAGAAAATTATTTGACCTAACAGACCCATTTATCTGAGGCATAAAATATTTTTATTCTGTCCTTATAAGTGATGGTAGGGTAGACCATGCGTAGGGTGTGTTGAAAGGAGGTTCACCAACTTCATGTGGGTATGTCTCTACAAGATTTGACCATGAAGGCTCCTCATTAAGTAATGGTGAATAGATATTAATCTCACTCCAAAACCCCACCATTATTGGCTATTGTTCCTTGCCAACTCATTGAAGTAATGATCGAAAACTTGCCCATCAAGTTCTTTTTAATTCTATTTCTGCAATATTCAGATCTATGATTGCAATTACTGACCTTAGCTCTAACTGGACCCAAGTTCAAAATGGGTCCATCAATTATAATAAACTTTAAAGAGAGGAAAGCATGCCTATCTGATATGAACTTATCATCTCATCTATACAAAAGTCGAATATATAGCTATCTTCCATTAGCTAGGCTTCAATTTCAGCCACTAAACATTGACAAGTTCAAAGATATTGTCAGGTTTGGGAATGTTTTCTTATTGGAATTAAGTGTACACAACAAATTTTCTATTCAAATATGATTTGAAAATTTCGTCACAAATCAAAAAACTTTCTTAGTAAGTTTTAGGTATAGTTTTCAAAGTTTTAAAATAGCCTTTTCTTTTTTCAGGCAAAAATTCAGTTCAAAATTTATCAGAATTGATATTGAATGAACCTGATTTGTTTCAAAGATTGTCTAATGTTGATCTCAAAAATAGATGTGAAAAAGATGCTAAGATGCTTAACATAAAATATGATTTGATTTAGATTTAAAGGTTATTGAGACTTGATATTAAAAATAGAATTAATTTTTTTTGTAAACCAAATTAGATTAGAGCAAATTTGATCTAAGAATTTTTTATAATTAATCTTGGCGAATAAATTTGTTTCAAAGATTTTTTAAACTTAAAGAATGAATTTGATCTCATTTGTATCAACTTAATCAAATTGAAAAACTAATTTTTAGAGATTTCCTAAAAACATGCACAATGTTATTTAAGAGTTTTTTTTTTTTTTTTTGGATTTATGGGAAGAATTTTCAAAATTTGGAGAGAGTTTCAATACTCGATCCTCTTTCTTGGCTTGGTTTTTATAGTACGAGTTAATCAATAAAAAAGTTTTTTATTGAACATGATTTCTGCAGGAGAGTTAAAAAGACCTTTTTTTTATCACATTTTCTATAAATTAATTTAATTCAATTAAATATATGTAATTGTTAAAGAATATAATCTCATTATAAAATATTTATTTTTCTCTTAATTAAAGTAGAAATAAATAATAATGACATGGCAAGTTATATAATCTTTTTAATGCATGGTAATTTGTAAGTCACATGGGAATTTCTAATTTGTTCGAATTATTTTATCTACAAATGCTTCTCAAGACTTGATCTAGTTTTGGTTCAGAAAATTTTCTGTATTTTTGAATTTTCTTAGACGATAAATTTGCCAGCTTAATGTATGCCATCAAGAATAATTTTTTATGTTTTAATTCTAATTGTGTTAGAGCAAACTACTAAAGCATTAAATGTTACAGCATTACATAGCACATTATGAGTAATGTTATAAACCTTAGCAAATTGGACTTGCAATAGATTTTGATTACTTTTTAGTAACATCAAATTAAGATTAAAAAAAAGGAAATTAGATACGGGAGAATCTTAAATTTACAAGAATTTTATTTTATTTATTTTGAGTAGATTAATGAAGAAATTAAGGATTTTGCATCGAGTATTTTCTGGGGAATTGATTCTATCGTTTATTCAAACTAGACGTGGAGCTTATATAAAGGACTTTCATCCTTCATCGTTTGGTGTAATTTTCGAGTGCATTAATTGTTAGGATATTGTTCCTTGGTGTAGCAAATTTTGTAATTATTTCGATTAATAATTTTTTGTTTATTTGTAAAATCTCTCACCCATCTTGCAATACAAATGGAAGGGGTTATTGGAGCATTTTTTAAATTATAGAAAAAAAATTTCTTTAACAAAACACCATTTGACACCCTTATAGATTTTCTTTAAAGCATTTTTCAATGTTCAAGAAAAAAGTAAAATATAATTTTGAAATTATTTTGGATCATTGAATACATGTTAGGATCCATTTAAATCATAAACCAAATGTTTGAGACTCCGACTTAAATCAAGGTCATTCAGGTCGAGAAGGGTAAAGATTTTACTATGAACTAAAACTTCAAACATTTTTATATAGTTGAAAAATCAAAATTGAGATGATTTGAAGGCTTTAGTATCCCGAGCCTGGTGGATTTGAGATTAAGGTGTGTAGTAGAGAAATTTTCTGTTTGGCGAAGTATAACTCACTCATTTGCTTCTTTCGACAAATATGTGTGGGTGTATAGTAACTGCCGTGTAAGTAAGTGAAGATTTGATCTCAGGGTATTTTGCTATTTAAAGAAAAAGAATGTGTAAGCAAAAAAGTAATTATGGTTTGAGTTACCGCCAAATATATAGTATGTCTTGTTTGTTTGAGTTCTGTGTTAGTTGGATTGTAAAGTGACCTAGTTAGGAACCAACTGAATTGACTGGTCTAATATCCATTATGCAGCATTCTCATTTATGTTTCTCTCGAAATCTATAGGCCATTAGGAAAGACAAATTTTGAATTAAGTGACACTTGTTAAGTTTTACTAAGTGGGATGGGGTTATATATATGCATGAGAAAAATTATAAGAAAGATTCTTCTTTCTTCAATATTAATATCTGATTTTTTCTTCTCAAATCTATTGATATCTCTTCCTCATTAAGTTGGAAGCTAAGGTTCTTGATTTAATTAGTGGTCATTCCATCTCTGGGTAAGTATCATCACTCTGCATGTTAAGTTTTGAAAGAGTAAGTCTGTAAGAGGTATATGAACAGTAAGTTGTTAGTATAAAGTTTTGCATGGGGGTTATGTCCGGTTCAGATGTTAAGTAATTTGTGTAACAGCCCGTTTTTGGGGTTAATCGAAACGTGGTTTCGGGACCATTAAAATATTTATTTTATTATTTTAATAAAGTCTACGGTATGATATTAGAGATGTGTGAAAGTTTCGTAAAGAATTTTTACCGTTTGAGTGGTTAATTCGGTAAAAATGGCCTAATCACGTAAAAAGAAAAAGTTGATAGTTAAATGTGAGAATGTTTAATTGTATTTGTCTTTATAATATGATGCATTTATAATGTCATTAGACCATTATAAGGGTTAGTGGAATTCATGGCTTGGCAAATTGGTAAATAGAATAAGTTTTAAAGGTTTGTTAGGTAAATTGAATAATAATAGATTAAATAAATAAAACAAATATAAAAGTATGGCCATATTGCTTCATTATTGTCGAATATGCAAAGAAAGAATAGGAGAAAAAAATTTTAAGGGTTCGGCACATTTGGGGCTTGATTTAGGTAAGTTTTAAGCTCGGTTTTCGATAATTTTTACGTTTTTGAGATCGTTGCTTCGTGTTTTACAAAATCCATGCTTAAATTTTAGAATTTGATGATGATTTCATGAGATGCCATTGTTGATTTTGTGAGCTTTGTGATGATAAATGGTGAAATATAAAAGCTTGATGATAGATAAATATATTTTGTATTAGGATTTTTGATGAATTTGAATATTTTGGGCTAATTTGTGAAAATGAGAAATTGAGGGACTAAAATGTGAAATAAATTGTATATATGAGCTTATAAGGACTAGAGGAAAATTCGGCCAAGCATGAGTGTGGTCAAATTTTGAATATTTTGTGTTTTGTGAAATAGGGACTAAATTGTGAAAAATGTGAAATGTCAGGGGAAAAAGGTAATTAGCCCATTTATGTGTTTTTAGATGAATTTGATTGAGTATATGATTACATAAGTTGAATTTTCATTGAATTAGATCAAGAAATGAGAAAATCGGATTTGGATCGGGGAAAGTCGAAAATTATCAAATAGTTGTTCCGGTCTGTTTGTATCCGTATGAAGTAAGTTCATAAGTAATTAAATGTTATTAAATTGAAATGTATGTGCATTATACATATATGCTGAATTAAGTTGTAAAAGAATATAAATGTGAAGTTGAAGTATGTAAAATATGAACTGAATTTGTGGCACTAAGTGTGCGATAAATGAAATAGCTACGGCTATTAAAATGGCACTGAGTGTGCGAGATTATAACAACATTAGCTGAGCAAATGGCACTATGTGTGCGATACCGATATGAGTTTGATTTAATGTAATGGCACTAAGTGTGCGATATAATTATAGCTTCGGCTAATAAATTGGCACTAAGTGTGCGAGTTCGTTGAATGTTCATTGATAATCGAATGAATTGGTGCTTCGAGCATTAAAGTGATAAAGGTGATAGGTAAGAACGTAATGGTACAAGTATGTACGGAATCTATGTGATTAATGATGTTAAATATGTAGTAGATGAAAAATTATGCAATGAAAGCGAGCATGATTATGATTAGTAAATATATGATCTATGTGAAAACGAGATGTGGATACTAGTAAGTTATCTATGATCAAATGTATTATATGAGAAAGTTAGAATTGTAAATGTGATTTGCCATATATGATTTAGGTACATGGGATGTATATATGAAATTCTGATATGAAATGTGAGCATGATTCAAATGATGATATGTGAAATATATGAAAAAGAATGATGTATTATAAATGTGCTTGTTATATAAAATTGTGGTCCTACGTTTTGGACAAGAGAATTATGAAAAAAAAAATGGAATATGGTTATTCAAGTTTTGAAATGCATAAAAAGGAATTTATATATTTTTATGCATGAAATGAAATAAATAACTATGTTTTGGTTGGTTATGTAACGAAATTACTTAATGTGGTGATGTTGGATTATATAGAAAAGTGATTGAATATGTGTATGAAGTTAACTAAATTTTGACTTAATCAAGTTGAACTATATGCATGATTTTGTGAAGATTTAATTGTTTATGATTTACTAAGCTCTCGAAGCTTACTCTGTGTGTTTTTCCTTTGTTATAGAGTTTCGAAGACTTGCTTGGGTTGGAAGTCGTAGGAGATCTCATCACACTATCTGGTTATCATTTCAGTAAATAAAAGCTTTGAGTTTGTGGTTAAGTGGCATGTATAGGCTAGAATTATGTCAATATGAATGTAATGTATATATAGCCATGTGATATGGCTTGGTTTTGGTTGTGATTGTATATATGTTTTTGATATGATTTGGTATATGTACTAAGCATAGTTTTGGTGCTTGTAGGTTTGACCCAATTGGGGTGGCAAATTGGCTATTCAAATGGCCTACTTTTGTTCACACGGGCATGTTACACGGCCGTGTGTCCCCTGGGGTACTCTACGAATTAAAGTCAGTATACCCTCCGGTTTTGGCATGGCCAAGCACACGGCCTGTTCACATGGACGTGTGACCTATAAACCTTGGAAAAATGTTAAGCTTTCAAAAAAATTTATATGTGTTCGGTTTAGCCCCGACCCGTTTCTAATACATGTTCAAGGTCTTAATGACCTATATATTGGACTCATATTGATGTTTGATCTATGATGTTTTGATGTTTACGAAATGATTGTGAATGTTCAGTATTGTCCGGTAACGCCTCATAATCTGATTATGGCGATGGATACGGGTTAAGGGTGTTACAATTTGAATGCATGAGGGTTGTAATAGTGAATCTATGTTCTTTAAACAGTTATTGCAGTTGGTTCGAGAAAGATGTCTAAGTCTAGAGCTTCAAACTACAACAGATGAGTATCAGGTGAGTCCCTACACTCAAATACTACAAGTCATTCTAAAGTGATCTTTATGGTTGATGCTCCAATAGTAATGCATGAGTACTTGAACGACTGTTGAATGTATATATGAGATCTTCGTATAATATCTATAGGTGCGTAGTGTGCTATGTGTATGGATGATATGATTATATGAAACAACTGTATGTGTATGCATGATTGTGTTGATGCATGGATAATATGTAAAGAAATATGACTTGAATAGGAAAATGAGTATAGTTTTCATGAGTGTGTACATATGATATGTGTATGAGACATGATGAAAATTTGTGATGTAAGTTTTGACATCGCGCTAGTATACAATGAAGCCTGTTGGGACAGTAAATATGAATTTTAGTGTGAAAATTCTAAAGAAAAGCCCATGGCCATAGTACATTTTGGAAAGGGCGGATAAGCAGCATTTATCTACTAAGGTTTTCTACATGTCCCAAAGCGATGATGGGAAAATCTGTAAACTCTAATTTATATAGGTTTTTTCTAGTAGCTTTTACCACATTTTTACTTAAAAATAATACTAATCACGAGTATTTGTTAATTAATTTAGTGAATTTTGCTTAAACCTCGATAATGGACATGAATTTATAAAATATGCAAATTTGTGCTTTATTACATGAATTTTGTGCATAAATTAAATTATTTCATGTTATTAATTAATGTGTTATACTTAATTGTGTAGTGGGACCATGAAGCTGATTTAGTAAAGAACTTATTATAAAGTTGCATGAACATGAGCTATTTATTTCCTATGTTGGACGACAAAATCATGCTAAACGGGCCAACAAGGTATTATTTTGACCCAGTTAAAATGATGCTACATGGTGGACAAGTCTGATTATTTAATAGGTCATAGAACCATCCAACAAAGGGAAGTTTAGCCCAAATTCGATACATGCATGTTGGCTGCCCAAAAATCTATTTTGGGATAATTACTGGAGGTCTCTACATTTGGAGAATCATTGGAAATCAGCACACAAATATTGCCCTTGAAACCATCCAACTCATGCCTAAATTTAGCACGATTCTATGGTCAAATAAAGGAACCATCATCCACCTTCTTCCACAAAATGTGGCCGGCCAAGCAATAGAGAAAATGGAGGGATTCCAATCCCTATTTTTTGTAGATCTACTTCAAGTATAAATATCTCCACTCATTCCCCATTTCAATCATCCCTCATCCCTCATCTTTTAATCACCCTCACTTAACATTAATCATTCATTTCCTTTCATCATTCATTAACCTTTCATTCGTAAACCTTCCATTTTCCCCTTCATTTAGTTAGCAATTCCTTGAGAAAATTCTCTCTTGGCTTGCCACCTTGAGAAGCATCTTGCAAAAGAGCAACTACGATGATTGGAGAAAGCCACCACGATCAATTCCAGAAGATTGCCGAAATTATTCTAAGTGTTTTCTTTATTAATCTTTATTGTTGTTCGTGTTATTCAACATGTTTGCAATTTGCTTTAATGTTTTTTCATTAACAATGGTAGCTTAATTTTGTTTAGCTAGGATAATTGCATCAATTTAATAAAATCATTTAAATCATGTTATGATCTTCTATGCCTCAGTCAATCATGTTTTCAATTAAATTAAAGCATGTATTTCATTCATACATGATTGAATGCATTAGAATTAGTTAAGTGATCCTAACCAGACGATGACTAATGGACACAATAATTGAAAAGTGCATGCTTAATTTAGATCCTAACCCGACTAAATTAAAGGTTCATAATAACTCGAAAGAGCTCTATTATCTTGCATAGTTTTTAGGTTTATGTGATTAAATTGTTTCAAACCTAACCCGTCCCTGTTACTTCACATGAATTCTAAGAAAACCTTAGTTGAATATGATCAGTAAAATGCATGTTTTTCTAAGTTAAAGATTTGAAAGGATTTAATATTGGTTTCAAGCTCATGAAAGACCGAGTTGTCATGGAATATTTTCTGGAACATTATTGACATGATGAAAATGAACTAAGTTAATTGATATGATTATTCTAGCCTATTCATGTTATCGTTGTTGAAATCTTGTGAATTCTACTGCTAAATCTATCTCATACATTTTATTGCATACATTGCATTTAGGGATCATTTTGCATCTAGATAATTATTTTTTCTTAACATCAACCAATCAAAACTATTGTGTTTTTCTCACCAAATTGTTAACTTTAATTTTACAAAATATTGATTAAAATATATAGTCCATATAGAGACAATAACTCTTATATTTACTTATTACTTAATAACAACTGTGTACATTTGCACAAACCGATGTGTTACAAAACCTCACGCGATGTGAGTTTAGGCAAATTCATATAGCAAACACAGTAGTTCATGGGGTGCCTTTGTGGTATTTTGGTTAGCCTTTGTGGCTTACTTCTATTTGGCCTTTTTGACGTACTTCTGTTTGGCCTTTGTGGCATTCTATTAGCCTTTGTGGTGATGTTCTCATTGTGGCATATTCTGTTTGGCTCTTGTTGTAACACCCCAAACCCGGAGCAGACGCTATGGCCGGATCCGACATGCCACATCGAAGCGTTCAAAACATTTTATATTGTTGATCCAGAAAAACCTATTTAGTGTTTTAAAAGATAATTTCATTATAGGTTAAAGTGAATGGAAGCTGTGCACCAAGTAGGAAACCGGAAAAGAGGTGGTGAGTCCATCGAACTGCTTAAGTACCAAGCTCCCTTCGGATCCAATCCTAGACATGCATACCGCCATTGCCACACCTTAACGTCAGGGATATTTCTAGGAAACCGATTTGATTATGTCATTTTTAGGAAAAGTGACTAATTTTGGAAAATACTTTCATTGCGGAAGCTTTGCTTGTTGTCATGTTATTTTGAAATCAATTGTTATTTTTGAAAACGCGCCCTAAAGCTATCCAATTTCAACAGTTAAAATAAGTAATACCTATATTAGTAATACATATTAAAACCATCAAAATAATTAAGCGGCCTTATTACATTTAAAACCCAAAACTTCAAACGTAAATAATAGGATGTCCAGTTCACGGAAGAAAACCAAACATTTGAGCGGTGGCCACTCAATTCCTTCACGACTCAAGCCCACTATAGTTGGGGATTTCTGCGTGGATGAAAATAAAAGGGTGAGTTTGGGGAAACTCGTGTGTAAGGAAAACCCATTCAAAGCCAAAGTCAGCTCAAGCCTATTGGGCCTAAGCCCATTTAGGTAACAGATGGTACTAGACCGAGCCCTTTCAGATTACAATAAACTGGGCCTTAGCCACTTATTCAGATAACTGTATGGCCCATAGGCCCATTTCAAAATACATGCAACATCAATAACATATTCAAGCCCATTTGGGAGACTACTCAACCCACCAACCACTACACTCCACCGTACCAGCCCTACACTCCATGTGGGAATAGCTCAACCCACCCACCCAACACTCCACAGCTTGCCTTCTTTGCTCGATTATCAAAGAATTGAGGCAAAGCCTCCAAGACGTGGACAAGCCACTTTCAGTACTTCCTCCGTCAATATCCCAATCCCATGCATCAAATAATAACAATATGGCATGCAGTAATTAACAACAATCAAACATGCATTTAGGTCAATTTAACCCTAGGGGTATTTCGATAATTTATCTACTAGGGGTAAAACTGTAAATTTTCCACTTTTAAAGGTATTTCATAATTTATCTATTTTAGGGTTTTTCATGCATATTCCTACTTCTCACGTACTAACGTAATCACGCATCGAGGGTTCTTACCGAATTGGGCCTGCTATCCATCATTCCAATTTTGGCCCATTAAGCCCAAAAATATCGAGGCACGTAAATCATGCACTTTACGTCCAAATTTTGCAACTTACCAAAAACATTAATCGATTTACCTCACGAGCATTCGCACACTCGCAAATCTACAAAATATCGATTTTCGGCATTTCGCTTTTCGACTTTTGCCGATCCAGACTAAGAAAGAGGGTGTTAGTTACACACTTTTGCGACGATATCTTGTGAGATCCACACACGAAGCGCCTACAATTGGATTACTAACACATTAATCTAACTATTCAAATACGAACTATGTATTAACCCCTTACAATATTCGGCCAACCACACCTACAGATCAGAGTAAGCTTATAAGAAATCAATAAGCAACTCATTAACAAATATTTGTCAGTGGTTACCACATAATCATAATTTCACTGCAAGCTGTCTTCCTGAGCAATAGTCACTAAATCATTTATAACTGGAGCTACGAAACTCCAAATCAAGTGCCATTAATTTTACCTGAAAATAGACTCATATATCTTCTATCCATAAAATTTTTAGAATTTTTGGTTTATCCAATCAATACCAGATTTTTCTCAAAGTTTCGCATGTTTCAATGTTTGACTAATCTGACCAATCTTCATTACGAATCAAATTTATCATTGTACAGAATTCAAAATATGTTCTCGTTTATTTCATTTGAAACTAGACTCATTAAGCTTTAATTACATAATTTATTCAGCTTCTAATTCATCTCTCACAATTTATGGTGATTTTCCAAAGTTACGTTACTGCTGCTGCCCCAAGCAGATTTATTACCAAATCACTCTTTCACACATACCTTGCATGCATGTTATTTAAACATGTATATTACCAATCAATCATCACATATCTATGATTTTACTTAAGTATAATCTCCATTTCATCATTTTAAAGCGCAACATGTTAGCTGATTTTTCCTTTTAGCATCTAAGGCACATGCATGCTCATTTGTTTGGCTCAACTTCACCTATCTTCCATTTTTCATCAAAAGAACATGAAACAACAACCATTTCCTTCATTTTAATTCATGACTAAATGCTCACAACACAACTAAAAACCAAAATATGCTTCAAGAGTTAAGGTAGAATCAAGAAGAACTCATGAACCTCAAGATAGAAGCAAACTACCATGAACTTACCTTAAATTTTCTTCCCCAAGTGACTGAACATTCAAGAGCTTTCTCCTCTCCTTTCTCTTCTCTAACTTTAGGCTATGATGAACAAAGATGGACAAAACTTTGTTCTTTTCACCCTTTTTTTTTAAATAAAATTTCATATTTCATCCATTTAATTCTTTAATACAAAAGACATGAAATTCCCATCATGGAACATTTACCTAACCCATTATCATGGAACATTTACCTAACCCATTATCAATTTGTATCAATTTGTACCATAAATTATGGATATCAAGTGCACATTTTGTCTACAACAACATGATGGCTGGCCACTTCATGTAAAATGGGAGGTTTGTCATGCAAATCCTCCTATTTTGCACTCCTATTTATTTGGCCACTTCAATTTAGCCTATAGCATTTTCAAACATTTTCACATAGGTTCTATTTCATAATTTCACCCCCTTTTTCTTATGGAACAAAAATTAACTAAAATTGTCGTGTTCTGTCTTAAGCTTGGACTTCTAGAGGCCCACTAACATAATTAAACCTATGCCAACATTCACAGAATTCCCGAAAATTGGGGCGTTACAACTCTACCCTCCTTAAAGAAATTTCGTCCTCGAAATTTACCTGATTCAACTAGTTAAGGGTATTGTTGACGCATAGTCTCTTCTGATTCCCAAGTAGCTTCTTCCCTTCCATAATTATGCCAAAGCACTTTCACTAACGAGACAGATTTCCTTCTGAGAACCTTAACATCTCGAGCCAATATTTGCACAGGCTCCTCCTCAAAGGTCAAATCAGTCTGAACTTCAATTTCTGCAACTGGCAGGACATGAGCAGGGTCAGAACGATAACGCCTTAACATGGAGACGTGAAAAACATCGTGAATCCTATCTAACTCTGGAGGCAATTCCAACTGATAAGCCACTGGCCTACTCGCTTCAAAACCCGATAAGGCCCAATGAACCGTGGACTCAACTTGCCTGTAACACCCCGTACCCGAGACCGTTTCCGGAGTCGGACACGAGGGGTTCACTGACTAAATTCACTGATTGAGCATTTACCGATTAACTTTCACAATCCATTTTAACATTCCCAGACAAGCTGGCTAACTGCGTCACTGTCACCTTAAAAATCATATCTCGAGTTCCAGAACTCGAAAACCAGTTCCGTAAATTTTTCCTGAAACTAGACTCATAATTCCATCTACAAATGTTTTTCTAGAATTTTTGGTTAAGCCAATTAGTACAGTTTATTAGTTAAAGTCACCCCTGTTTCAGGGTTCGACTACACTGACCTTTGTGCATTACGACTTGGATATCTTCCTGTAAAGGGCTCCAACACTTATGCCGTTCATTTCTAAAGAAACTAGACTCACAAGGGAGTCTGTACATATAGAGCATAAATTCTAATTCTCTATGGTTAATTTATAGTGAATTTTCAAAGTCAGAACAGGGGATCCAGAAACTGTTCTGGCCCTGTTTCGCGAGAACTTGAATATCTCTAAAAATCCGATTCATATGGCCGTTTCGTTTCTTCTATATGAAAGTAGGTTCATCAAGGTTCAATTACATAATTTATTCACTATTTTATTCCATTTCTACTATTATTAGTGAATTTTCACATCCACATCACTGCTTCTGCCAGCATCTATTTTAAGGGTAAACTTTACCTATCCCATGATCCTCCATGGATCAACTAAGGTTTATCATACATATACCAAAAGTGATCATGCATAACCATTCCCATGGCTAACCGTTACCAACATTTCCATGCCTCTCGACGGGCAACTTACAAAATGATTATAATGCTATGATCAAAGTATACTTAAGCCATTTTCGCATGGTTATCCAAATTTACACAAAATCGAAAGGTACATGACCTACAACAAAAGGGTAGTCCTATACATTAACCAAAATATCCTCTCACTACTAGCCTATTCTATACATGCCATAAGATATTCCAAAACGTAGCAGTACCAAACAATGGATGGTGATAGTGTGACTAGTTGCTGACGATCCCCGAGCCTGTAGCTTCGCAATGAGACCTATAAGACAGAGGAAACAGAATAAACGGAGTAAGCATTACAATGCTTAGTAAGTTTTAAGCAGTGTCAACAGATAACAATCAAATTATAACATAGTTGTTCGTAATTTCATTTCACTCTTCCTTCGGGCATACCATCCCTTTACCGAATATGCACATCTCATCATATACAATAGGCAGATAAACTCTCACATAAAAGTGAGCTCATGTGACATAGATATATCGTATGATTTCACATAACCTCTCACACTAATCCGATGTCACATAATCATAGGAATAGTCCCATAGATTGCTCTCGTATGCATCATATATAAACTTGGAGTACATACCTGTTTAACCTTTCGCATTGAATATATTTATAAGCAATTCTTATTACGAAGTCTTACCCGGACATAATCTCTACACGTAGTCATCGGGTCTTACCCGGACATAATCTCCACACGTAGTCATCGGGTCTTACAGACCCGGACATAATCTCCACACGTAGTCATCGGGTCTTACCCGGAATATATTTCCAAGTTTCATGTACATTTAATCGCATGTTACAACATGCACATTAGCCATTCGGCTTTACCACATATTCATATCACACATGTATTTTACATTAGCCATTCGGCTTTACCACATATACATAACACACATGTATTTCACATTAGCCATTCGGCTTTACCACATATACATATCACACATGTATTTCACATTAGCCATTCGGCTTTACCACATATACATATCACACATGTATTTCACATTAGCCATTCGGCTTTACCATATTTCACATTAGCCATTCGGCTTTACCACATATACATATCATACATGTATTTCGCATTAGCCATTCGGCTTTACCACATATACATATCACACATGTATTTCGCATTAGCCATTCGGCTTTACCACATATACATATTACACATGTATTTCACATTCATCACATCGGCCATTAGGCCTTATCACATATATACACTACGAGTTGTTTTTCCTAAGCAATTGTCACTAAATTATTTATAACCGGAGCTACAAGGCTCCAAATCACTTACCGTTAATTTTCCCTGAATATAGACTCGTATATCTTCCATCCATAAATTTTTCAGAATTTTAGGTTTGGCCAATCAATACCAGATTTTTCTTAAAATTTCCCCTGTTTCACTGTTTGACTAACCTGACCAGTCTTCACTATGAATCAAAATTTTCATTGTACAGAATTCAAAGTATGTTCCATTTGATTTCATTTGAAACTAGACTCATTAAGGAGTCTAAGCATATAAATTTTATCTTGTAACCATTTTTGTACAAATTATAGTGATTTTCTTAAAACAGAACATGGGATTTCGGAGTCATTCTGACTCTGTCCCACACAACTTTAAATATCTCTTTATAGGAAATTTCTTTGCTTCCACGGTCTCTTTTATAGGAAACTAGACCAACTAAGCTTTGATTACATATTTTATTCAGCCTATAATTCCACACCAACAATTTATAGTGATTTTCTAAAATCACATTACTGCTGCTGTCCAAGCAAATTATTACAATTTGCTCTTAAATTTCCAAGTCCAAACACATATGAACTTACCATTTGGGTTTAAGACATATCATGACCACATCATATCTTATTAAATCAACTCATTATGTCCTATTATGGTTGAATTTACTCAACGCTTAATCGCTTAAAACTTACCTCGGAAGTGGTCGACGACTAGATATCCACGGCTATTCGCTTATTTTCTTTCTCCTATCCGACTTGATCCTCTTTGCTCTTAAGCTTGATTCAACAATAGATTTTATTAAATAACTTATCAATTCAGCTATTCGATTTAATACATGCATACCATACAATTAAGTACAAATGATGTTATTAACTCGACGTTAAACATCATACATATGCTCTACTTATGTATCGATTTAACATAATACTAGCTTAATACCATGCATAATCGGATTTATTTAACATTTTGACCGAAATCCTCAATTGGCTAACATAGCTTTAATATTTCAATATAACCACGTATACATCAAAGGCAATTTAGAACACTTAACCCTTATACTCAATAATGAAACCAAACCGTATACCTAATTATTAAACACATCACCTCCAAATGCATGTATTAACTAACATATATCCAATCCACATGCCAAGTTACCATGAATAAATTAAACTTACATATATATAACATAGCCAAATATTTCCTTAACATAAAGGCATTTAGTGACATTTTAGAAAAAGTAGAATAACCATTCCCATGAGGATATTTTCATGCCAAGACCGTACCTAAATCACCAACATTTTAACTCCCAACTACTTAGACTTAACCTTCAACACTTTAATTTTCCACAACCTACTCTTCAAGGCTTCAAATATAAACTAATTAACATTTATACTCTTATGCCGAATACGCATATACTTATAATAAGCACATATGACATCTTCTTCAAGACACATTCGGCCATGGCATACTTTCCTTATAAAACCCAATTGATCAATCCACCATAACCGAAACTTAACTCATACAAAACCTATCTTCAAACCATAAAATAGGTAGAATTGAAACAAATCATCCAAATGGTGCATAAGTTTTTCCAAGAATGGCATTGAACTTACCTTACTTTAGCTATCCACCTTAGCCGAACCTTCTTCCCCAAAGACTTTTCTTCCTCTCCTTTCCCTAGTTACGGCAATGGAGGAGAATTCATAGGCTAACCCTTTTTTTTTTTTCCACTAACTAGTATTTTATCAACCTTATTCATTATTTCTTTTGTTTTATATAAAATATTAACATATAATATATTTTGATCCATAACATGGCCGGTCACTATCATGAAAAATGGGGACTTTGACATGCAAGTCCCCATATTTAATCCATGCAACAATTTGGCCATTTTAAAAATTAACCAACACATTTTCAATGTTTCTCACATAAGCCCTTTTGATTAAATTCGCATTCAATTGACAAAATCAAAGCATCAAAATTTCACACACAAATTGTAACATAATATGGACATGAAATATAACAATCAATTACCGGTGTGACTCGGTTTTGTGGTCTCGAAACCACTTCCTGACTAGAGTCAAATTAGGGATGTCACATTGCCCTTCTTACCGAACCTTAATATCTTCTTCCAAGAAGAAACCTTTAAGAAGACCATATCACCTACTGAGTACTCAATCTCCTTACACTTCAAATCTGCATACGACTTTTGCCTATCAGATGCTTCTTTTAACCGGTCCCTAATTATTCTGACCTTATCCTCGTGATCGCCTACCAACTCTGGTCCAAGAATTTGTCGCTCTCCTAGTTCAGTCCAACAACTAGGTGTACGACACCTTCGTCCATACAGTGCTTCATACGGTGCCATTTGAATACTCACCTGGTAACTGTTATTGTACGCAAATTCTACCAACGGCAAGTAATCCTCCCAACTACCTCGAAAGTCAATCACGCATCCCTTCAACATGTCCTCCAGAATCTGAATAACCCTCTCTGACTGACCATCAGTTTGGGGATGGAAAGCCGTACTAAAGTTCAATCGCGTCCCCAATGCCTCATGCAACTTTTGCCAAAACCGAGATGTGAATCTGGGATCCCGGTCAGAAACAATCAAAACTGGGATTCCATGAAGTCGTACAATCTCCGCCACATACAGCTTGGCTAACTTTTGAAGCGAAAAGTCAAGACGTACAGGTATGAAATGGGCTGATTTGGTCAACCTATCCACAATCACCCACACCGAGTCTTTCTTTGATGGTGTCAAAGGCAACCTACTCACAAACTCCATGGTTACCCTCTCCCACTTCCAAAATGGTATCTTCACCTACCGTAATAGGTCCAAAAGGTAATTGATGCTCACTTTCACTTGTTGGCATGTCGACATTTTCCTACAAACTCGTTATTTTTCGCTAAGTCCAGTCACCAAGACAATTCTCGCAAGTCCCGATACAACTTATTCCCTCCAGGATGCATGGCACAAAGTCCTCCATGAGCTTCCTTCAATATTGTCTACCTCAAATCAGAGTCCTTCGGAACACAAATTGTTCCTCGGAAACACAGAACTCCTTCGCCATTTAACCCAACTCAGAAGTTTCCCCTTCCTTAACTTGTTGGAAACGAGCGACCAAAGACTCATCGTTCAACTACTTTTCCTTAATCTGATCCACCCAGGTTGGCCTCACTTGCAACTCAGCCAACAGACCTCCATCATCATACAGACTCAGACGAGCAAACATTGCTCTCAGATCAGATACAGTTCTACGAGTTAGAGCATCGGCTACCACATTAGCCTTGCCTGGGTGATACTAGATCGAATAGTCATAATCCTTAAGCAACTCAATCCATCTCCTTTGCCTAAGGTTTAGCTCCTTCTGAGTCAACAAATACTTAAGACTCTTATGGTCAGTGTATATAATACACCTTTCTCCGTACAAGTAATGTCTCCAAATCTTAAGTGCGAATATAACTGCTGCCAACTCCAAATCATGAGTCGGATAGTTCCCCTCATGAGGTTTAAGCTATCGTGATGCATATGCAACCACCTTACCCTTTTGCATTAACACGCAGCCCAAACCCACGTATGATGCGTCACTGTACACAGTAAAATCCTTCCCAGACTCCGGCTGAATTAATTCAGGTGCTTCAATCAGAACTTTCTTTAACTTCTTAAAAGCTTCCTGCTACTTCTTAGTCCATACAAACGGTACTCCTTTCCTTATGAGTTTTGTCAAAGGTGCTGCCATCACAGAAAAACCTTCCACAAACCTTCTGTAGTATCCTGCCAGCCCTAGGAAACTCCGTATTTCCGACACTGACCTAGCAGCTTCCACTCCAAAATCGCTTCAATTTTCCGAGGGTCCACCTTAATCCCCTTAGCAGAGACCACATGTCCTAAGAAGGTTACCTCCCTCAACCAAAGTTCAGACTTGCTGAACTTCACAAAGAGTTCCTTCTCCCTTAACACTTGCAGCACTATATGGAGATGCTCATCATGTTTCGCTTCAGTTTCAGAATATACCAGGATATAGTTAATAAAGATGACTACGAACTGATCAAAAAATGGTTGGAACACACGATTCATCAGATCCATAAATGCTGCAGGAGCGTTCATCAGTCCAAATGGCATAACCAGAAACTCGTAATGACCATACCGAGTCCTGAATGCTGTCTTATGGATATCTGCCTCCTTGACCCTTAACTGATGATATCCAGATCAAAGGTCGATCTTGGAAAATACAGAAGCTCCTCTAGGTTGGTTAAACAGATCGTCAATCCTTGGCAGTAGATACTTATTCTTAATCGTCAGTTTGTTCAACTGGCGATAATCAATGCACATCCGCATCGTACCATCCTTCTTTTTCATGAATAGTACCGGTGCTCCCCATGGAGACACGCTTGGCCTAATGAAGCCCCTATCCAACAACTCTTGAATTTGAGCCTTTAACTCCACTAACTCCTTCGGTGCCATCCTATACGGTGCGATGGACACGGGCGCCGTTCCAGGCAACAAATCTATTCCAAACTCAACTTCTCGGTTCGGAGGCAATCCTGGAAGCTCCTCTGAAAAAACATCTTGGAACTCCTTTACAGTCCTAACCTTATCCACTATCAGTCCCTCCTCTTCTGACTGACTTACAAATGCCAAATAGGCCTCACAACCTTTTCGAATCCACTTTTCAACTCTTAAAGCCGACACCACATTGGACAAATAATCCTTTCGCTCACCTATCACCATAACCTCCTCATCCTTTGTGGTCCTTAACACCATTCATTTAGCAGCACAATCCAGAGTCGCCTTATGCTTAACAAGCCAGTCCATTCTTAATATGAGATCAAACTCTCCGAACGGTAACTCCATCAGATCTCCAGGGAAAATCCTACCTTGAGTTTCTAAGGGTACATCCCTATACAGTTTGTTTACCCTAACCGAGTGACCCAAAGGACTTACTACAGATACCCCACTCACAATCTCCTCAGAGCAGTCCAAGTTGTCCATAATCCGTTCTGTGGCCTCCAACCAATATTCCGCCACATTCGGGGCTATACCAGACACGCCCCTAAAGAGCTCAGCTCCGTTAGCCCGAAGTTGTTCAGAAATCGATCCTCAAATTCCGTTGCCCGAACTTGTCTCGGTAACCCTTTCCAGAACACGAAGCATTACCTGTGACAGGGCATCATCCCCGGCACAGCGGTCATGAGACTCTACCTCTGTTGTCGGTGGTACTGGTGCATCCACCACCGTCATATGTCTCGAAGACGAAGATCTCGCTCGAGCACTTCCTCGGCTCCGTCCACGGCCTCTTGTACTCATATCGTATTATCTTGATTATGAATTTTTATGCATCAATTAATATTCCAGTGTTTATTACAGATGTTTTATGAATCAGACAGTAGTTTAGAGTTAGTTTTCACAAAATCGAAGTCTAGCTACAGTTTCAATCTCTTATCAGATTTTCCTATGGTTTCAGATCATCCTATCTAGAGTGTCCTAGTAGGGTTTCAATACGACAGATAATTCAGAAAATATTCGAAAAATTCGAATACTTACGGACTTGAGGAGATTCTAATGCCACCTTCTAAAGATCTAAATTTTGAAAATCGACTTTTTCAGATTCTTTATAAAATTTTCGCCGAAAATCTTTGTTTTGTAAACCCATTCCACGTACCGAGTTGTTGCAACCTAGGCTCGATACCACTAAATGTAGCACCCCAAACCCCCGGACATTATGGCCGAATCCGACATGCCATATTGAAGCGTTCAAAACATTTTATATTGTTGATCCGAAAAACCTACTTAGTGTTTTAAAAGATAATTTCATTATAGGTTAAAGTAAATGGAAGTCAGTGCACGTGTAGGAAATCTAAAAGAGATGGTGAGTCCATCGATCGCTTAAGTACCAAGCTCCTTCGGATCCAATCCTAGACATGCATACCGCCATTGTCACACCTTAACGTCATGGATATTTCGCAAACCGATTTGATTATGTCATTTTTAGGAAAAGTGATTAATTTTGGAAAATACTTTCATTGGAAGCTTTGCTTGTTGTCATGTTATTTTGAAATCAATTGTTATTTTTGAAAACGCGCCTAAAGCTATCCAATTTCAACAGTTAAAATAAGTAATACCTATCTTAGTAATACATATTAAAACCATCAAAAATAATTAAGCGGCCTTATTACATTTAAAACCCAAAACTTCAAACGTAAATAATAGGATGTCCAGTTCACCGAAGAAAACCAAACATTCGTAAGCGGATGGCCACTCCAATTCTCTCATGACTCCAAGCCCACTATAGTTGGGGATTTCTACGTGGATGAAAATAAAAGGGGTGAGTTTGGGGAAACTCGGTGTAAGGAAAACCCATTCAAAGCCCAAGTCACTCAAGCCTATTGGGCCTAAGCCCATTCAGTAATAAAGTGGTAATTGGACCGAGCCCTTTTCAGACATAATAAACCGGGCCTTAGCCCTTATTCAGATAACAAGATGACCCATAGGCCCATTCCAAAATACATGCAACATCAATAACATATGCAAGCCCATTTGGGAGACTACTCAACCCACCAACCACTACACTCCACCCGCATCAAATTTCTACACTCTATGTGGGGAATAGCTCAACCCACCCAAATTTCAACACTCAGCTTGCACCTTTGCTCGTCAGTTATCAAAGAATTGAGGCAAAGCCTCCAAAGATGTGGACAAGCCACTTTCAGTACTTCCTCCGTCAATATCCCAATCCCATGCATTAGATAATAACAACATGGCATGCAAGAATTAACAACATCAAACATGCACTTAGGTCAATTTAACCCTAGGGTATTTCGATAATTTATCTACTAGGGTAAAACTATAAATTTTCCACTTTTAAAGGTATTTCAATAATTTATCTATTTTAGGGTTTTTCATGCATATTCCTACTTTTCACGTACTAATGTAATCACGCATCGAGGGTTCTTCTTGAATTGGGCTGTTGGCCTATCATTCCAATTTTGGCCCATTAAGCCCAAAAATATCGAGGGCATAGAAATCATGCACTTTGCGGTCAAATTTTGCAGCTTACCAAAAACATTAATCGATTTACCTCACGAGCATTCGTGACACTCGCAAATCTACAAAATACCGGTTTTTGGCATTTCGCTTTTCGACTTTTGCGGATCCAGACTAAGAAAGAGGGTGTTAGTTACACACCTATTTGCGACGATATGTCGACGAGATCCACACACTAACGCCTACAATTGGATTACTAACACATTAATCTAACTATTCAAATACGAACTACGATTAACCCCTTACAATATTCGCCAACCACACCTACAGATCGAGTAAGCTTATAAGAAATCAATAAGCAACTCATTAACAAATTTTTGTCAGTGTTTACCACATAATCATAATTTCACTGCAAGCTGTCTTCCTGAGCAACAGTCACTAAATCATTTATAACTGGAGCTACGATACCCCAAATCAAGTGCCGTTAATTTTACCTGAAAATAGACTCATATATCTTCTATCCATAAAATTTTTAGAATCTTTGGTTTATCTAATCAATACCAGATTTTTCTCAAAGTTTCGCATGTTTCAATGTTTGACTAATCTGACCACTCTTCATTACGAATCAAATTTCTCATTGTACAGAATTCAAAATATGTTCTCGTTTATTTCATTTGAAACTAGACTCATTAAGCTTTAATTACATAATTTATTCAGCTTCTAATTCATCTCTCACAATTTATGGTGATTTTCCAAAGTCATGTTACTGCTGCTGTCCCAAGCCGATTTTTTACCAAATCACTCTTTCACACATACCTTGCATGCATGTTATTTAAACATGTATATCACCAATCAATCATTACATATCTATGATTTTACTTAAGTATAATCTCCATTTCATCATTTTAAAGCACAACGTGTTAGCCGATTTTTCCCTTTAGCATCTAAGGCACATGCATGCTCATTGGTTTGGCTCAACTTCACCTATCTTCCATTTTTCATCAAAAGAACATGAAACAACAACCATTTCCTTCATTTTAATTCATGACTAAATGCTCACAACACAACTAAAAACCAAAATATGCTTCAAGAGTTAAGGTAGAATCAAGAAGAACTCATGAACCTCAAGATAGAAGCAAACTACCATGAACTTACCTTCAATTTTCTTCCCCAAGTGACCGAACATTCAAGAGCTTTCTCCTCTCCTTTCTCTTCTCTAACTTTAGGCTATGATGAATAAAGATGGACAAAACTTTGTTCTTTTCACCCCTTTTTTTTAATAAAATTTCATATTTCATCCATTTAATTCTTTAATACAAAAGACATAAAATTCCCATCATGAAACATTTACCTAACCCATTATCATGGAATATTTACCTAACCCATTATCAATTTGTATCAATTTGTACCATAAATTATGGATATCAAGTGCACATTTTGTCTACAACAACATGATGGCTAGTCACTTCATGTAAAATGGGAGGTTTGTCATGCAAATCCTCCTATTTTGCACTCCTATTTACTTGGCCACTTCAATTTAGCCTATAGCATTTTCAAACATTTTCACAGAGGTTCTATTTCATAATTTCACCCCTTTTTCTTATGGAACAAAAATTAACTAAAATTGTCGTGTTCTATCTTAAGCTTGGGCCTTCTAGAGGCCCACTAACATAATTAAACCTATGCCAACATTCACAAAATTCCCGAAAATTGGGGCGTTACACTTGTGGCGTACTATGATAAGTCTATGTTAATGGTATGATCTATATGAAGTTATTTTGGTTTGAAAAGTTCTATGATGTAATCGCATAAGCCTTGAAGGAAGTTTCTTGAAAATAAGTATGAATCTTTATGTTAAAAATGGATATCCGTTGTGGTTATCTGTCAATTTAGAATATAGGCGTATCTTCAGCTATAAGGGGTATATAAATATCCATTTTTCTGATTTCTTCTGAGTTATGTAGGGTTGGAAATTTGAGATGTTTGGTATCCGCCATATCTAAATAGGATATTGTTTCGATTCTAAAATAATATTGTATTTGAGCTATTTGTTAATTCGAGTATTTTCGTGCTTATAGTAAGAGTTATGAAGAATTCTTCTGAACAATCTAGTTAGTTCATTATTAGTATGATCTTGTCTTGAGTATTGAATTGGGATATGAATTGATTGGTTAACTGATAGTATCAACTCAACATGGAAATCTGAAAAATGTGTAAGCATCTGCCAGTGAATAATACCTGTGATTAACTATTTTGGATTAGCTAAAGAAACTCGTCTAAAGAAAAGAGAAAATGTGGTATTGTTTGGTAAGATCTAGATTCATCCATTTAGTTAGATGAAAGATGACATGTTAAGAAAGTATGTGGCATATAAACATGTGTTATCCGATGATGTGAAGGTATCCGCCAAAGATGAGAGTGGGTAATCTAAAATAATCAGGATTAAAAGTTTAGCATGAAATGTTTTAAGGTAAGTTTTATTTTAAATTCACCAAGTTCATGTAACTTATAAGTGTTATGTTTATATTTCAGGTTATGTTTTATGAATGAGTTCACCAAGAGAGACAAGCTAGGGGTTTGCCAAGAAAACGGTGATATGAGATACTATGCCTACAATGGGCAATTTGGAAAAGTGGCGTATTGTAGAATTACACCCTAAAGAGTATGTCTTTAGTAAACCTATGTGTTGTAATAAGTTTGATATATATATTATTTTTAAATACTTCTGTTTTTTCCTCTAATAGTGAGAATTTAGATAAAATAATAAGAAAAATGTTTTAAGCCAAGAGTTCAAGAAAGTTGTTTGGATAATTGTTAAGTTTTACGTGTGGTAATACCCGAGATTTGGACTTGGTGACTTAAGTTAGGTTAAGGGTGTTACAAATACAATGAGAGGCCAAAATCTCCATCATAATTCATATGAGGGAAGCCCACCCTATTAGCCCCTCTCTCTCTCCTAGTTGGATTAGGAAGATATTCTTCTATTTGAACTAAACCTCTACAATTCAACAAGGATTCTACCTTCTCTCCCTATAAATAGATGGCACCGATAAAGCTATTCACATAACTTGAATATATTGTTACTCTGCTAAAAAATAGAGAGAATTAATTTTCAACTATTATATATATATATTTAGAATAATAATTTTGCTGATTTCTATTTTGAAGAGAGAATTTTTGTTTTCACCCCAAAAGTAAGGTAAATTTATTCTAGTTTTGTGTTTTGATTCGATTGGTTCGAGCCCACACTCAAAGCAATTCGTGGTACGAGAATAGCGGAGAAGATCACTTGGTTGAAAGCCGAAAAATGTCAAGGATCCACTTATTAGAAAACATAGTTATGATTTCGGTTCAAAGTATATTGCTGCAAATATCACAAACCGGGTCAGTTTTCAAATTTTAATTTTTCGCTGTACAAGAAAACTATTTTCAAACCAGATTTTTTTTTCAATAGTAGCATTATTCAAAATAGTGGAATTCACAACCCAAGTTATGGATAAATGATATCCTCTCATTGGAATTACATAATAGATGAAAAATAAACGTGACCACAGGTCTTTTGTCTTTGCGATAAATGACTTAATTAGTATTTAATAGTTATTGAATTTTTATGAAGGAAGATGTAATGATTACCATGAGATAAAATTTGGAGAGCGAATAATATCATAAAGAGATTAAGGATATCCTATGAGAGTAACATACTTATGGCAAGGTCAATAGACGAGCACTAATTGAGTAACTTTTTAATGGTATGTGATTAGGAAGAGCTCAGTCACGATACTATAGTGGTATGACTTCGTGACAAAATAAGTTTATAATTAATAGGCAAAAAGTTGAAACTTAATTATAAATCATTTGGACCCTAATTATATATGTTCAATCGGTCCTTCCTCTAGCTTGCTGGAACTAGAAATTAATTGCATGTATAGTCAAATGAACAAAAATGGATGGAAATGATAAAGTTAGAGAAATAGATCACATTCACAAATGAATGTGTTTTCTCACTAAGTATAGAAATGACTTGATGATTGCCAT
The DNA here is from genome assembly GCF_025698485.1 of Gossypium arboreum. Lineage (NCBI taxonomy): Eukaryota > Viridiplantae > Streptophyta > Magnoliopsida > Malvales > Malvaceae > Gossypium > Gossypium arboreum. The sequence continues at coordinate 15,678,468 of NC_069081.1, forward strand.
TTATTCTCTTGCTTTTAAGTTAATGATGACGACTTAATTTTGTAGATGCTAGATTAATTGCAATTCCTTGACTTATGTTATTCATACTCTGCTAATGTTGTTCTAAGCATTTGGTTTATTTATTCAATCAAATAAATCATTTTCATTTTTACTTATGCATTAATTAATGTTGGGAAACATATGAACTAATTATTTCATCCAAACAAGATGGTAATTAGTGGGCATGTAACAGCCCGTTTTCCAGCGGTTTCGGGACCACAATTTCAAAGTGTCAGACCGCGAATAATAATTATTTAATATTTACGAGGTTATTAGTGTCGTATTAAAATTTGGCTAAGAAATTTTAATGTTTAGATAATTAATTAAGAAAAAAGACTAAATCGTAAAAAGTTAGAAAAGTTTTTTGCTATTGATTTTTTTTCTTAGCTAAATGACTTAAATATTTATGTTGGTGGATCTATGATGCAATTAGACCATAAATCAATTGATATGGCAGTTGGTGAATTCTTTCTTTCATTTTATTTTGGTCGAACACCATTATTAGGGAGGAGGAAGCTTCTGTTTACTATTTCCCTTGCATGTAAGTGTATTGGATACTCGTTTTTCATGAATTTTATGTTTTTGAGATTGTTATAGCTAATCTAGCTAACATGAAAGTTAATTTGTGAAATTGTTAAATGTTTTTGTAATAGCCTGTTTCTAGTGATATCAAAAATAGTAGTTTCGGGACCACAATTTTGCTGATTAAATTATCATTTTATTATTATTTTAATCTCCTCAGTATTATATTAATGTCGTATTAAAATTTTATTAAGAAATTTTGATGTTTTCATGGTTAATTAAGTAAAAATGACTAAACCGTAAAAGGTGAAAAAGTTTAGTTCTATTAGTTAAAAGGGTCAAATGACTATGAAATCTTAAACTGAAGGACTTGAATGGTAAATACACCATTTAATGAGTTAGTGGATAAATTTGGACACAGTTATGTTAGTTTTAAGTTATATTATTAAGGTCAAATTAGTAAACTAATAATTAAGGTTAAAATAAACTAAAAAAAGTGTCATCTTCCTCATTTATTTGTTTCAACCAAGATTGAGGGAGAGAATAGCCATTGCTAAGGCTTGAAGGTTTGACTAGAATAGGTGTTGCATATAAGTGATTCTGTGCCCTTTATGTTTTTGTGATCGTTTTAGCTTAATCTAGCTAGCTCGGCGGTTAATTTGTAAAACTGTTATAGGTTGAGGGACTTTCCATGGATTTTTTTTGCTAGGTTTTTGATCATGTGATGTGATACGTGCAATAAGTTTTATAATTTATGAATGTCCATTCTTGAAAACTAACTATTATCATGATAAAGGCAAGCGCACCTTATCGAACAGTAGTATAGCTTATGGCAAGACCGGGATGTCGAACCCAAAGGAACTAAAAGTACTAGTATTAACTTTCTTTTTATTATCTAGCCTAAAAATAAAGGGGTTTGTTTATCTAAACTAATTACTAAACTAAGAATGCACAGAAAGTAAATTGGGGAAATAACTTTTGGGAAAACTGAATGATTTGGACAATACCTAAGGGAAAAATCCACCTAGACTTCACTTGTTATTGACTCTGAATCAGACGATTTGTTCACTTGACTTGATCCGTAGAAATCCCTAAGTTATATTATTATCTCTCTCGAGACTAACAACATCAAACCCTAGGTTGATTAATTGAAATCTCTTTCTAATTAAAACTCCCAGTGTTGCATTAACTCGATCTATGGATTCCATTATTAGGTTTCACCCTAATCCAGCAAAATTATGTCACCCTATCTTTAGGCGTGCAATCAACTTCACTTAATTATGTTAGATCTACTCTTAGACAGAGACTTTTTCTCCTCTAAATAAGCACATCAATACTTGAATCAATATCCTGGAATATTAAAGCAAGAATTAAGAACTCATAATTTAGAACAAGTCAAATATTTATCATATAATTCAGATAATAATAACAAGATCCGTCTTAGGTTTCATTCCCCTTAGGTATTTAGGGGGTTTATTTCATATTTATGAAATAAAACATCTCAAAAGAATAATGATAACAAAACATAAAGAAAATCCAAGAACTCTTGAAGGGAATTGAAAGGAGATCTTCAGTCTTAAAGGTGAATCCGGCTTCTGAGATGGATCAATCGGCTTTCTTCGGGTAATTCCTTGCCTTCTACTCCATTTGTGTCTTTTAGGTACCTCCTGGGTGTTTATATAGGCTTTAGAATGCTTCAAAACCCTCAAGAGTGGGCTTTTCCGAATAGGACTAGATTTGGGCTCGACAGGGACACGCCCGTGTGACATGCCCGTGTTCGATTGCTTCAAACCGTGTTTTAGTCTGTTGAATGGACACGGGCGTGTGAACTACCCGTGTGAGGAAGTCCAGGCCGTGTTGATTCCCACGTTGATCCATTTTCTCTATTTTTGGCTCATTTCTCACTCTTTTTACTCTCCTATGCTCAGCTAAGTATAAAACATGAAATTAAAGGATTAGGAGAATCGAATTCACCAAATCTAAGGATAATTTATCCAAAAATATGCTAAGCATGGGATAAATATATGTATAAATTACGATTTATCAAATATCCCCACACTTAAGCGTTTTCTTGTCCTCAAGCAAAATCCTCAACTCACAATCAAAATAAATTCTTTTCAACTTATAATTCTCATCAATAGTATCTCAAAATAATCCGTAAGTAATCATACATTGAAAATTCAACTCGAAGAACATCAAAGTTTCAAACATTCCAAGTTGAACATTTTATCACGAAAACATAGGTGTCTCCCCTCATCTAAGTAATCACCTTTGATTCAAAACATCACAGAGTTTCATATCCTCACTAAAGATTCACTCAAATCACTCGAGGTGTTTAAAGAAAAGAAATTTAGCACTCAACAGTCAATATGAAAAGTTATTACCATAGGCTTGCATGAAAATCAAATCTCCACCACTATATATTGAGATGATACATCAATCAAAAGGTCTTTAAAGGGTTGTAACGTGGCTTTGGTTAAGGGGTGTGGCTACAAGCTGAAAAAGAAGGTTAGAATCGAGATTGAATTGAAAAATTACCTTGCTAGAAAAAGACTACAACTTGATAAATTACATTTCTAATTAGAAAATCCTAGAATTGAGCTTTTCTTCATGGGATAAGGAATTTAAATACTTAAGCTTAAAAAACAAAGAATTACTACTAATATGTATATATGTTGTTGTTGTTGTGTTTTTTTTTATTATTTAAGAACAAGTCAAATACATAGAACTTTGCTAATTATTACAACGAAAAATAAAACATAGCTAAGAAATTAATTCAAATAAAATCTTGACAAAAATAGGGATCAAATTAGGGGATTTCAACAATAATGGGTTATGGGTTAATATTGAGAGTAAATCAATGAATGGCTTGTTAGGCTCAAAGGGGTTCACTAAGGGTTAATTATGATGGTAGGCTTTTATGGAGTAAGTGGGTTAAACCTAAGTGCCTTTATCATCTCGACATATCAAATCAATGGTGTGGTCTTGACATGCATAATCAAGCAAGTTCTAGAATAACGATTCGATATTGACGCACTCAAAGCAACAATAAAAGTGAGCATGAAAGAAATAATATATGCTCTAAAGGCTCAAGATCTCACAAAAATTATGGCTTGTCGATGTTTAACCTGTGAATTTCAACTCAAGATAATACCTAAACTTGGGGAAACAACCTAAAAAATTTTTAATTCTCATGAATCAACTTTTCATACTTGATTCCTTAATTCCTTTAAAGTTTAAACAGTCAATGCATAAATGCCTGTGTATTAATTCAAGACGTATCAATAAAAATCATAAATTAATCAAGATCATTCTAATAGTGATATGAGTGATTCACGTGAGAATCAGACAAAATTCAGGGATTTTTTTGATAATGATATAAATAACCCCCCACACTTAAGATGTACATTGTCCTCAATGTACAAAGATAGTATTACTGAACAATATATATATAAGAGAGTGAGAGAAGTGAAACTTCCTGAATTTTTGGATGAATTCCTTGAATTGGAGTTATGGAGAATAATCGGTCAAGGCAATGATGAGAGTGGAGGAGGATCCTCCGGTAGTGGTAGAGGTTCGTTAGTCCATAAGTCCTGCACCAAAAGAATATTATATCTGGTAGTAGCTATGGTCATAGTCGAGCAAGACATGGCAGTTGTGGAGAACCTTTTCTAGTGGAGTTACAATTTCCTAGTTGCAATTTCCTAAGTAATAATGAGCTTTGGAGCTCTTTATAACTGCGATAAAATCACTAACTTTTTAAGAAATATAAAGAAGCATAATCACTCGTAAAGAAATAGCCGAAAACATAAATTATCTAATATTAGTTATAAACTGAAAAATGGAATAGTATTAAATGGAAGTAAAATAAAAAGTACTATAAAGATATAAATAAAGATAAAAGTAAAAATAGAAATAATAAATAAAAAGTCTTTAAACATCGTCATCATTGGATGGTTCGCGAGATGGTGGTGGATGAAATGTGAAGGTGCTGAAAAATCTGATGTAGAGTAGCATCAATGTGATCAAAGTGCTAAAAAAACTCCTGCTCAAATCGAGTAAGGTGCTCAGAGATGTCAGAGTATGAAGCTGCCACATGAATTGGACGATGGATGGGTGGTGGCTGAGACGGTGAGTCCTCATGACATGGAGGGACATCATCAGTAATGTCCTCTGGGTCCTCCTCCTCGGCGGACTGGACTAGGCGGTAATGGGGAGGGTCAACTCCATGTTGTCGCTTGATCATCCTCATATATAGCATACTCGAGATGCCCTGTGGGGACATCTGACCAATGAGGGTGAGGGAAGATGCTTGCGCCGCCGTGTTGAGGAGACCTAAATACCAGGCCAGACGAGTCACATAAGGGCCGATGGATATGACTCTATTCCTATACCGTTTCGTCTGATGGCGAATGGCAAGGGCAATGAAATAGGTAAGGCCGAAAATGTGCCCGTTCGTCATACTCTATAAAACGTAGACGTCGTGAGTGTTGACGACGCTGGTGCTCTCTCGCCGCCCTGTCAGAGTGTGGGCCAAGATGGCGTGTAAGTACCTCAGGGATGGGGCGAGGGCCGATGCCTTAGAGCGGCTGGGGTCATAGGTGGCTGAGTCAGGGACTAAAGCACTCCAACACTTCAAAGGAGAATAGTGGATATGGTGATGGAGGGTGCCGAGTTCGTTGTCGTCCATGAACTCCTCCGTATACAGTCCTAGTGCAATTCCGAACTCAGGTACGCTTAACTGGAGTACTAAATTGTCGAGACAGAACTGGACTATTCCAGGATCATCGAACTATGTCATGACGACTTGAAGGTGGAAGGTCGTACAGAGTTCGAGTGTGAGCTCGAGGTACATCGGCTCAATGATCTCAAAAAAGAGGCCCCATGGTCAGAAGGGCTCAGATCGCGTCAGCCAGTTGGATTTGTTCAAGTGCTTCCCAATCAATGCAGCGGCCCACACTTAAGGGTCAGGCCCGTAGTATCTGAAAAAGTTCCTCTTGTGGTCTCGAGGTAAATTGGAGGAATGGATGCCTGATTTTTGCGGTAGGACCCAACGATGATACTGCTCCTTTCCTCTTCTTCGAGATGAGGACGGCGATTTTCTTGCCACATGGATTTGACATGTATCTGCAATAGCAAGATGAAGTTATAGAAATACCCCCCAAGAATAGCATGGAAAGGTATGTAAGCATGTTAAAATTAAAGAAGAATACTTCATGGGCATCATAGGCAAAAGGAAAGATGTATCGAAAAGTAACTAAATCCTAATGGAAAGATATATCAAGTCATTAGTAACAATAAGAACATGAGAATGGTGCTAAATGGAATACCTAGTGAATGAATGCATGTGTGATTGATAATATGTAATATGGTGTGAGTAAGCATAAAATCCATGGAAATAAGAGAAAAATGGATGAATGTAGCATAATGTATCGACTAAAATGACAATTTTCTAACAAAGAGCATAAGCATTACTATCATTAGAACCATGAATATTAAGCAAAATAGTCAAATAACACAATAAAAAAATCATAAAATTAGTAAAAGAATTGAAGAGAATAGAGAGAAAATAGTGAACAAACGCAATAGCTTGGTAGAGGGAGGAGCTTGGGTCGTCGATGATGGTGTTGTGGTCGGCGCACGGGCATGGCAGGGAGGTTGTGTGAAAGGATTTCGACGGCTAGGGTTTAATATTTGGGGAAGGGGATGATGAATAGTGGGGGGTTTATATAGATTTTGGGGCACACGGCCATGGGACACGCTCGTGTATCCTAATTTTAGCCTGTGTGTATCATGATTTTTAAATTTGGGCACGTCTGAAATTCGGCCCACGCCCGTGTTCTTTGGGCGTGTTGATGCACACAGCCGTGTTCTGCTTCGTTCACTTCTCCCACACCTGTGTATGTACATCCACGCCCGTGTTGTTTTGTCAGTCTTGACCATGGGTAGTGCGACACACCCTTGTTGTTTTTTCAGTTTCAACCATGGTCTTTAGACACGGGTGTGTCGCGCGCCCGTGTTGTTTTGACAGATTCACCCATGGCTGTGGCAACTTATCGAATCCTGTGTTGGGGAAAATTTTTTCCCTGTTTTGACACAGCCATGTTACCTTCTGTGGTATGGGCACGGCCTAAGGCACGCCCGTGTGCCTGGCCGTATGGTTCTGGAAAACCTATGTTCAGTGACTCAGTTAGTGAATTAAATGTTAAAAACTAAAATTTAAAGAAGTTAACACTGTTAGTGCTCGGGTTGCCTCTCGAAAGCGCTTATTTATAGTCTAAGCTCGACTTACCTCTCTGTTGCGTGGTCATAGTGGTACGAGGAGTTTTCACTCCTCATCCCTGCTATCAATTTTATCAAAATAAGGTTTTAGACGAGTACTATTTACCTTAGACGTACCGAATTTGGGATGAATTACCTCGACTGTGCCGTATGGGAAAATGCTAAGTATTGTAAGAGGGATTTCTCCATTAGGTACAAAGGTGGCAATCCAAGGGTCTGCTGCATCTAATAGTACTTTGTCTCCAACCTTAAGTTGATTTGGTGAAATATTGAGCTTGTCATGGCGTGATTTTGGTTTATCGTGTGATATCAGTTTCTGTGTCTGCCATTCATCTAGTTCCTCGACATGTAGCCTTCATTCTTCATAGATGGGTCCTTTTTCGTTACTCGAACGGCTCAGGTGTGTTCTTTGAATGTGTTTCCTGAAAAGAAGGTTTCACCACATGATAAGTATTAGTAGTACGATTTATACAATCACTCTTGATATTTGATATGTTACTTGAATTACGAGCTTGAAGAGCGATTGTTTCCTCACCCACACGAAGTGTGAGTCCACCTGTACCAACATCAATTATAGTTCTAGCAGTTTCTAAAAAGGACCTTCCTAAAATTAAAGGCACGTCACTATCCTTTTCTATGTCTAGAACAAAAAAATCAACTGGGAATATGAATTTGTCAATTTTAACGAGTACATCTTCAATAATACCCCTAGGAAATCTGATTGTTTTGTCTGCTAACTGAATGCTCATCCTAGTTTGTTTCTTTTTGGGTTTCCCAAGACTTAGTTGTTTAAACATTTTGCAGGGCATGACATTAATATTGGCCCCTAAATCAGCCAAAGCATTACTAACGTCTAAGCTACCAATTAAATAAGGAATCGTAAAACTCCCTGGATCTTTCAATTTGTTGGCCAGCTTAATCTGCAGAATGGCTGAGCAAACTGCATTCATCTCCATATGCGACGCCTCATCCAACTTCCGCTTATTTGCTAAAAGCTCTTTTAAAAATTTAACTGCGTTTGGCATCTGTGAAAGAGCTTCGATAAACGGTAAGTTAATATGCAATTTCTTTAATAGTTTAAGGAATTTACCGAATTGTTCATCTGTGCGGTCTTTCCTTGTTGCATTGGGGTATGGCACCCGTGGTTGTACTCTTTACTTACCGGTTGTTACTCACTGTGGACTACCTCACCTTTACCTTTACTGACCACCATTCCTTGCCTTGGTTCTAGTTCAGGTTCAACTAACCCTTCCTCACCTTGAGTGGTAATCACATTGAGTTGTTCCCTTGGGTTAGATTTAGTATTACTTGGCAAGCTACCTTGTAGTCATTCAGAAATTAGTTTGGCGAGCTGTCCTATCTGAGTTTTGAGCCCTTGGATCGATGCTTGTTGATTCTTAAGTGCTGTTTCGGTGTTCTGAAAGTGATTTTCTGACATCGAGATAAACTTTGTTAGAGTCTCCTTAAGGTTCGGCTTCTTTTCTTGTTGGTAAGGTGGTTGTTGAAAACCCAGAGGATGTTGTGGCCTTTGATTCCCTTAACCACCCCACAAGAAGTTGGGATGGTTCCTCCAACCTGCATTATATGTGTTACTATATGGGTTATTTTGAGATCTAGAATTATTATTACCCATATAGTGAACTTGTTCCTCCTCGGTGCTAGGATTGAAAGGCTGATATTATGTGTGCGTTCCTCCTCTATTTGAATCACACCTCATCACTGGATGTACCTGAGTAGAGCCATACAAACCGTCAATCTTTTTATTTAAGATTTCTACCTGGTTAAACAGCCTAGTAACTGCATCGAGGTTGAAAACACCAGCTGCTTTCTTCGGCTTTTTCCTCATAACTTGCCACTAATAGTTATTCAGTGACATCTCCTCAATAAATTCGTAAGCCGCTTTAGGTGCTTTGTTATTCAAAGTTCGACCAGTGGCTGCCTCGATGAGTTGCCTCGTTGACGGGTTCACACCGATGTAAAACGTCTGAACCTGTAGCCAAAGTGGTAACCCATGGTGAGGCCACCTTCTCAAAAGATCCTTGTATCTCTCCCATGCACCATAGAGTGTTTCTAGATCCATCTGCACAAAAGAAGAGATGTCATTCCTCAACTTAGCCATTTTAGCCAGCGGAAATTATTTAAGTAAAAACTTTTCAGTTATTTGTTCCCAAGTAATGATCGACCCTCGTGGTAACGAGTTCAACCACTATTTAGCTTTGTTCCTCAATGAAAAGGGAAACAACCGAAGGCGAATGACATCATGAAAAACGCCATTGATTTTAAAAGTTTCGCAAAACTCTAGAAAATTCACCAAGTGATTGTTTGGATCCTCATCTTGCAAACCATCAAACTGAACAAACTATTGTATCATTTGAATTGTGTTAGGTTTCAGTTCAAAATTATTTGCAGCAATAGAAGGTTTAACTATACTTGACTCAGTTGTTGTTAAATTAGGTTTAGTTCATATTTATGAAAGAAAACATCTCAAAAGAATAATGATAACAAAACATAAAGAAAACCCAAGAACTCTTGAAGGGAATTGAAGGGAGATCTTCAGTCTTGAAGGTGAATCCGGCTTCTAAGATGGATCAATCGGCTTTCTTCGAGTAATTCCTTGCCTCCTACTCCGTGTGTGTCTTTCAGGTACCTCCTGGGGTGTTTATATAGGCTTTAGAATGCTTCAAAACCCTCAAGAGTGGCCTTTTCTGAATAGGACTAGATTTGGGCTCAAGAAGGACACACCGGTGTGACACGCCCGTGTTTTAGTCTGTTGAATGGACACGGGCGGGTGAACTACCCATGTGAGGAAGTCCATGCTATGCTGATTTCCCACGTTGACCCATTTTCTCCGTTTTTGGCCCATTTTTCACTCTTTTTACTCTCCTATGCTCACCTAAGTATAAAACATGAAATTAAAGGATTAGGAGCATCGAATTCACCAAATCTAAGGATAATTCATCCAAAAATATGCTAAGCATGGGATAAAAATATATATAAATTATGATTTATCAGTTTTTATGTTAAATGATAAATTATGAATCTTTGTTGAGAAATAAACAAGTTTTGTTAAGTGATTTTTTGATGAAATTGCATTTAGGGATCTATTTGTGAAAATAGTAAAATTTCATGTTAAATTTATGAAATGATGGTTTAATTGATTGATATGAGTCCCTAAAGAATTCGGTTAGCCTCTAAAGGGGATTAAAATGGTTAGATTTCAAATTATGAACTTAAGGACTAAATTGTGAAAAGTTAAAATGTTGGGGGCAAATTAGTAGTTTTGTATAATTATGAAATGTGGATTAAATTGAATACTAGAAGAATTTAATTGATTGAAATTATCCATTTAGATCAAGATAAACCATGTTTGGATTTAGATCGGAGAAAAGCTAAAGTTTCGGATTAGTTCGATCTAACTTCTACGCCCCTAGTTATCGAGGTAAATTCATATGAACGATTATCATGTTAATATTATTTAAATTGAATGTTTACTATGTTATGTTTAATGAAAAATGATCGATATATAAACATATCAATGCTATGATGAATTGACGGATATCGAGTCTCGGTTGAACCTTAGGAATTCTTAGGATACAAATGACATGTCATTAGGGATTTCATGTTTCGGGTGCTGCTCTTAAATGTCCTACTGAGGTTGAGGTCTTGTATTTGTTGCGGATTCTTCACAACTCATGTAAGCATGACCACTTCACAGTCGTGTGAGCAAATATATAAAGGAAAGGTTACGGTTATGTAAAGGCACACTTCGTGTGAGCTTTCCTGAGTATCCGATATAATTCTAGATGGTTCAACAGGCAAGAAAAATGAACGAAATGGTAAGTATGTAAATACAATGAATCATGATATTATGGTAACAATGGTGTTGCAAAATGCTATGTTTATACATGACAAACCACATGTCTTATAGTTGATTTTATATATATATGAACAATTGTACTAACTTGTGAATTGATGATGTTGTATAGGCTTATGCCAAGCTTATGGTTTCGTTGATTTTATACTTATGTTTTATATTGTGCAAATGAAATGGTAAGGTAAGTTTTGGTTTATACGAGCTTACTAAGCATTCATCACTTACATAGTTGTTTTTCTTATGTTTATAGATCATCGAAAACTCAATTCGGTTGGAAGCTCGTCGGAGATCTATCACACTATCTAGCAGACAATTAGATAGTTTTTGAGCATTTGGCCAAGGTTTATAATGACATGTATAGGGCGTTGTGTATTGGTACTTTGATGTGTTAGGTCTTAAAGATTATGTTTGGTTGGTGCACTTTTATGTTTACCAAATGTTATCATTTTGGGTATTTGTTAAGGTTTGTAGATATGGTTTTAAAATTTATCAAATAACCAACCTAATATCCTAACCAACATATCAACATAGGTATTTCACAAATATTCACTAACTCAATTAATTTAACTTTATTCAAACCTAACCAAATTTAATACTAAATATCAAAATTTTCATATAGTAACTTCATTCATACTTAAATCAAAATATGCCATTTTGTAACCTTATCATAACACATAATCTATGTTTAAGTATATAAAGGGTTAATATTATTCTTTAACATTTTATACAACCATTTCTTAAAATGATATACATTTAACAACCTAGGTACATGCCATATACCAAAAAGAAAAGTACTTCACCACAATGAGTTCAGATCGGCCTTGAATGCTGATTCAAAGTTCGAATTTTAACTTATCCTGTGCACAGAAACAAACCGTACGCTGAGTATAAAACTTAGTGGTATTTCTATAATCTGAATACTTTAAACAAGAATGTATAATATTTAAATATCTAAATACACATAACAATAATCATTCAAAGAAATATCAATTTCATAAGTAATCGTTCAAAATACTTTCAATCCTTATCTCTTACTTATTCAATTTCATAATTGCTATTCATATAGTTTTTCTCAATAGGATACACATATTATCTCACTTTCATGAACCCATTGGTTCAAACATTTTAATTTCATAACTCAATTCAATATCTCAATCCATTTCATATTCAAAATCATCCAACAATATCATTCAATATCATTCATATTGTCAATTCATTTATTTACCCCTATTAACAAGAATCAGACTTTAGCGGATACATGGATCCAACCAAAACACACCAGTATGGCACCTAGTGCCTCATCAGATAATTCGAAGTAATAAGTTGACACCCAGTGTCTCATTGGCCTTGCCAAAGTAAGTTGGTACCCAATACCTCATCAAATTTATCCGAAGTAAAAATATGACACCCAGTGTCATTGACTCGAAGTCGAAGTTTCCTTGAACACTTCCAATCCTATGACATGCCAACTATATCCGACTCAACCTGATACAGTTAATAGGGTTTTCAATTCACTTTTCAAATACAACCAATATTCAATAATCAATTGTCTTTAATATTCACATTTCAATATCAATATACATTTCAAACAATCACAAATTCAACTCAATTCAATTCAATTTTAATTCAATTTAATACCAATACTCACTTAAATTCTAGTTACCATAAATATAAAATAATAATAAATACAATAATTAATTATTAGTTTCAGATTATAGAAATATAAACCGTAATTCTCAAGCTACTCCTCATTAATATTATCTTTTCCTTTCTTAGCCGCGGTCTCCGGCTCAACATTAGCTACGAAAATCGAAACAATTAAAATTGATCAATACACTACAATTTCGCATTGCATATTTCAATTTACATTCAACTTTTGTGTAGATTTCAATTTAATACCTAACCAAAACAACTTTATTTCTTTACAATTTATTCTTTATTTTTCATTCAATTTATCACTTAAAACTAAATTTAACTCTCTAATTTCACCATAAAACCCTAATTTCAAATTTCTCTCAATTTAGTCCCTATTACTCAAAACTTATGAATTGTTTTACAATTCAATCCTTTATTCAATTCTAACTTGAAATTCTATCAATTTAACCCCTCATTCTTCATTTAATTCAACATAAACTAAATCTAAAAATTCACTAACTTTCAAAATTCTAACATAAATCAAGTAGTATTTTGTTTTAGGAACCTAAAAACTCAAAAATTACAAGAAAAGGGATTAAATTAACTTACCATTTAAACTTCAAACCTTTAAAACCCTAATTTTCCTTTCTTTTTTCTTTCTCCCTTTTTCTCCCCTGTTTCGTTTGCCTTCTGTTCTTTCTTTTATTGTTTTGTTTCTTTTATTTATTTATTTACTTTACTTTAGTTATAATATAATAATATAATATAATATTTTCTTAAATATTAAGTATGTATATATTAGTATTTTATACATATGTACGTTGTTTTTCCACATGTATTTTACACTTACCATATGGTTTATTTTCTCATTTAATCTCTCAACTTTTCTTTAATCTATAATTATACTTACACACTTTGTTCAATTTAATCCTTATACCTAATTACTCTTAATTTAAACAAATTCTCCTAACCAAAACCTAATTAAACTCACAACTAACTTCGTAAATATTTTTAATAAATATTTACGAATCTATTTTACGAAAATAGAGGCCCGAAAATACACTTTTCGATTTCTCGACTATCAGGTCATTATAATTCTCCCCCTTAATAAATTTCATCCTCGAAATTTAACTGAAAAGAGATGGGGTACTGAGATCTCATAGTTTCTTCCAGTTCCCAACTTGCCTCATCAATACTATGACTACACCTAATACATTTACTAAGGGTACTCGTTTATTACGTAATTCTTTCACCTCTCATGCTAAAATCTCAACCGGCTCATCTTGATATGATAAATCCGGTCGGATTTCAATATCCTTTGTGGAAATAACATGAGAAGGATCTGATCTATATCTTCTGAGCATTGAAACATGAAAAACATCGTGAATCTTCTGTAATTCAGGAGGCAAAGCTAAACGGTAAGCAACTGGCCCAAATCTTTATGTGATCTCATACGACCCAATGAAACAAGGACTCAACTTTTCCTTTCTACCAAATCTCAAGATTTTCTTCCAAGGTGGTACTTTAAGAAATACTTTATCGCCAACAGAATACTCAATGTAACGCCCCAAAAATTGGGCCTAGAAAGAATTGGGCCTTAAGTTTGGGATTCAGATAGAAGAAAACCTGAATAATTAAGAAGTTTTAAATATTATCGTTTAAGAAAAAAAAATTTGAATTACTACTAGAAAATTTTTATCTGTATTTATTATTACGGATATTTTAAATTTTATTAGTATTATGGGATAAAATTATTACTATTAGAAAAAAATATTATCAGATGTATGTTTGAAAAATTTTATGAAAATTTTATTTTCAGTATTATTTGAAATTTTATTATTAGATATGTTTATAAAATTATTATTACTGGTAATTAAATAAGTAACGAAGGGCTTATAGTGTGGGGAAAAGTCCAGGGTTCGGCCCACAAAATTCTTAAATTTGGCCTCTTAAGGAAATCTGGGTAGTAGGCCTTACTAATAAATTAGGCTGAGTTTTAGCATGAAGGAACGCCTGGCCCAGTGGCTAAGCACGCTAGGAAAGCCATGGGAGGTGCCTGGGTTCAAGGCACGGCGCATAAATGGTTGTTTTTTTACAACCAAGAATTTTCGCAAGAAGGCCTTATAAATATTTCAAGAGGAAAGGTGACACAAAAGAGGCATATGGTCAAGTGGCAAGGAGGTGTTAAGAGTGTGCATGTGGTTAGGAGTTCGAGTCTGGTAAGTAGCATATTTTGTTTTATATTTAAACAAAATCGGGACTGCAGCAGATAAGTCTTAAGATTAATTGTGAGCAGATTATATCATGAGAAGAGCTTCAGTGCAGTGGCAGCAGCGCGTTATAGGGACTGAGAGGGCACGAGTTCAAATCCAGGTGCTGGCGTTATTTTGGTTTGTTTTAGGCGGACCAAGACTTCAGAGTAAGGTTTAAAGTTAATTGCATCATCATATATCCAAGAGCAAGCTACGATGCAAAGGCTGCCAGCGTGCCTATGCGTGTGGAAGGCCCAAGTTCTAGTCATTGAAGACGCAGATGCCCTTTTTGCTGCATGCGTGTGGGAGAGTAGTAGAGTTGGACCAAAACTCTTCCCAGGCAGCAGGCTAAAGTGGTCAAACGGTGGATAAGGCTGCTAAGTGGTTGGATGAATTTCAAATGCCTAATTCATGGAGCAAAGCAAGGGAATTTGAAATCAAACGGTGGATAAGGCTGCTAAGTGGTTGGATGAATTTCAAATGCCTAATTCATGGAGCAAAGCAAGGGAATTTGAAATTAGAAAGAATTTTAATAAGCATTAAGTATCAGATTTGTTCTTTTAATTTTGGCTTTTATGAATTATTCCCTTTTTGTTCATCTTTCCTTCATCGATAATAACCGAACTTATCTTCTTCTACTCTTCTTTTCTTTCTTTTCTTTTATCTCATCTCTTCCTTCTTTAATTTCCTTCAAAGCTGAATCTGTACTGTCATCTCCTCTTTTCTATTTTTCTATTTTTCTATTTTCTCTTTTTCATTATACTAAAATCCGAAACATCCATACTTTGTGATTCGGGAATTAATTTTTAGATCTATTTCCTACTTGCGATTAAGATAGATTCACAGTGGATCTAAGATTTGAAAAGTGTTGGAAACGTTTCTGACAAGAACGTCTTTGGTGGTAAGCATTCAGATCTTATTTTTTCTTTATTTAGTAATTCGAGGATAAGCTGAAAACCCCTAAATACTTTAGGGAGACTATCGATTTTTGCCAAGATTAAAATTAAGTATTTTTCATTCGATTTTTTTTATATGTGCGCATTGAAGGCTAGCGATCAAGATCTATTTAGAGGCTAGTAAGATCAAAAAGGTTAATCGTGGGGGAGATCTCGTTAACGAATCGTCATAAAACAGGTGTGTAAACGACACCCACTCATAGACTAGATCGGTGAAAAGTCGAAAAGCCGAAATGCTGAAAAGCCAGCATTTTGTGAACTTGTAAGCGTGCGAGCGCTCGTGAGATGGTTGTTTGTTAGTTTTGGTAATCTAAAGCAGTATGATTGCAGAGTGCGCAATTTCGTGCACTTTGGTATATTTGGGCTTAATGGGCTGAAAACGGGTTAATGGGCCAACGGGCCCAATTCAGTAAAGACGCTCGGTAAGTGTTTCTGTTGATGCGTTAATGGTTGTAGGATGTATGGAAACCCTAAAATAGTAAATTTTACTAAAATACCCCTAAGTATGAAAATTACCATTTCACCCCTAGGTGCAAAATGACCGTTATACCCCTAAGGTTAATTTTGACTGAAATGCATGATATTCTGATTCTGTTTGTTGTATGCCATGACATGTATATCTGTTGCATAGGATCTAGGTTATGTTATGGAGGAAGAACTCGTTCTGGTGGTTGTGCCACATATTCTGATATAAGCGCTTTTGTCATGGATTATAGTTAGTGCCAAGAACCGGTGCTAACAATCGTAAGTGTAGGGATGGCGTGGTGATTTATTCCCAGTGAAGTGTAGGGATGGACGGAGGCAAGTGCGTGGTTGGATGGGGTTATCATGCATTAATCATATGAGATTGTATTGAAATGGGCCCAACTGTGTTGATATGGGCAAGGCCCAATATATCTCGACTTGTAATAGGGCTACGGCCCAGATTGATACTGATATGGGCTAGGCCCAATATACTCTGATACTGTAAAGGGCTATGGCCCAGATTAATATTGAGATGGGCTAAGGCCCAGTTAACACTAAATTCTGAATAGGGCTTAGGCCCAGTAAAGCTTGAACTGATTTGGGCTCTGGTTGGGATACTTTACACACTGAGTTTCCAAACTCACCCCCTTCCTTAACCTTGTAGGTGAGCCTTGATGTGGGGGCTTGGAGCCGGAGGGGATTCAAAGTGGCCACGGTGATCGCTTTTGGGCTTTTGAAATAAGTGATTGGTTTTCTTAAGTTTACCTTATTTATTATTTATTTTTGGGTTGTAATAAGGCCATTTTAACTTTATTTTCTTCTCTTTTCTGGGATTATTTTATTTTAGTAACTTTAAACTGGTTGATAATAATTCAAATGGGCTAGACTTAGGGCGCGTTTTCAAAATGATACTCGTTTTCAAATAACACAACATCACGATTAATTGGTTTATCAAAGATATCCACTCAAATAAATTTCAACTCGTTATAACCAAGTGTGGCAATGGTTGTGGGCATGTCTAGGATTGGATCCAATCGAAGAGCTTGGTACTTAAGCAGCCTTCATGGCTCACCTCCTCTATTATGGATACCTACCTGGTGCCCAGCTTCCATTCACTTTGTTAGCTTAACAAAAGTTGGTTTTTAAAACACTAAAAACGAAACATGGATTTTAAATTTCAATGTGGCACATCGAATTCGACCATAACGTGTGGGCTGGGTTTGGGGTGTTACACTCAATGTCTCGACGTTTTAAGTCTACATATGGTTTCTGTCTGTCAAAAGCAACTTTGAGTCTATTTTGAATCTTCTTAATAGTATCTTCTGTTTCTTGGATTAACTTTGGCCCAATCATCTTTCTTTCATTCAATTCCAACCAACATACAGGTGATTGACATCTTCAACCATAAAAAGCTTCATACGAAGCCATTTGAATACTTGATTGAAAACTATTATTGTACATAAATTCACTAATAGCAAATAATGTTCCCAACCTGATTCAAAATCAATAACACAAGCTCGGAGCATGTCCTCTAAAATTTGAATAACTCGTTCAGATTGTCCATCAGTCTGCGGATGACAAGCTATACTAAAGTTGAGTCGAGTACCAAGTAATTCATGCAACTGCCTCCAAAATCTCGATGTGAACCACGGATCTCGATCAGAAATTATCGACATAGGAATTCCGTGCAATCTTACTCGAATATAAACCTCAACAAGTTTCTGAAGTGACCAATCAGTTCTGACATCTATGAAATGAGCCAATTTTGTAAGCCGATCAACAATCACCCAAATAGCATTTTTCTTACTTGCTAACAATGGTAACCCCGTTACAAAATCCATCGTGATACAGTCCTATTTCCATTCAGGAATATTAATAGGCTGAAGTAGTCCAGTAGGAACTTGATGCTCTGCTTTAACTCATTGACAAGTCAAGCATTTAGCTACATATTCAATTATATCTCTTTTCATACCTGGCCACCAATAAGATTCACGTAGATTATCGTACATTTTCGTTCCACTCAGATGCATCGCGAAAGAACCATCATGTGCTTCACGAAGTATCAACTCTTTCAGTTCAGAAATAGCTGGAACACAAATCCGATTACGAAATCTCAGGCAATCATGTTCATCAATGCTGAATTTTTCTGACATTCCATTCTGAACCATTTTTTTCTTCTTCATTAACTTGTCATCTTCTAACTGTGCTGACCTAATCTGATCAAACATCATCGGTTTAACTTTCAATTCGGCCAACAGACTTCCATAATCATTAATACTGAGTTGTGAAAACATCTCTCGTAATCAATTGCTGCTTTTCTACTCAATGCATCAGCTACAACATTAGCTTCACTAGGATGATAATCAATAACACAATCATAATCTTTTAAAAGTTCTATCCAACGACGCTGTCTCAAATTCAACTCCTTTTGAGATAAAAGATACTTGAGACTTTTATGATTAGTATAAATATAATATTTCTCACTGTATAAATAATGTCTCCAGATCTTCAGTGCAAAAATCACAGCAGCTAGTTCCAGATCGTGCGTCGGATAATTACGTTCATGAGGTTTTAATTACCGAAATGCATAAGCTATCACCTTTTCATCTTGCATCAAAACACACCCGAGACCATTCAAAGAAGCATCATTGTAAATAACAAAATCCTTTCCCGACTCTGGCAATGTCAAAACTGGTGCATCAGTTAACATTTGTTTCAACTTCTTAAAACTTTCTTGGCATTGATCATCCCAGACAAATGGAACATTCTTTTGTAACAACTTTGTCATCGACAAAGCTATCTTTGAAAATTCATTTACAAATCTCTGATAGTAACCAGGCAATCCCAGAAAACTACTTCTTTCTGACACACTTCTCGGTGCTTTCCACTAAACAATCGCTTCAATCTTCTTCGGAACAACTCTAATTCCATCTCCTGAAACCACATGTCCCAGAAATACAACTTCCGATAGCCAAAATTTATATTTGCTAAGTTTTTTGTACAACTATTTTTCCCGTAATATTTGCAAAAAAATTCTAAGATGTTGCTCATGTTCAGATTCAGACTTTGAATAAACTAAAATATCATCAATAAAAACCACAACAAACTGTCTAGGTACGGTTGAAAAATACGGTTCATGAGATCCATAAAAGCAACTGGGCACTAGTCAATCAAAAAGGCATAACTAAGAATTCATAATGGCCATACCTTGAACGAAATGTTGTATTTGGTACATCACTTTCTTTCACCTTCAACTGGTAGTAACCCAATCTCAAATCAATCTTTGAAAACATAGAAGCTCATTTCAACAGGTCAAATAGATCATCAATACGAGGTAACGGATATCGATTCTTAATAGTCACTTTATTCAATTTTCGATTATCAATTCACAATCGTATTAAACCATCTTTCTTTTTAACAAATAACACTGGAGCTTCCCAAGGTGAAATGCTAGGACGTATAAAACCATGATCTAGTAAATCTTGCAATTGTACTTTCAATTCTTTTAGCTCAATAGGTGACATATGGTATAGAGGTATAGATATCGGAGCTGAACCAAGATAAACTTCTATTGCAAACTCATCCTCTCGGTCTGGTGGTATTCCTGGTAATTATTCAGGAAATACATCAAGAAATTCACAATCAGTTCTGATTTTATTGCATTGACTTTCAACAGAATCTGAATTAATAATATAAGCCAGAAAAGCTATACAACCCTGATGAAGAAGTTTATGAGCCTGCATTGCTGAAATAATATGAGTCGACCCAATGGTTCAAATACCATTAACTTCAATCTTATCGCCATTTTCACCCTGAACAGTGAACTTCTTTTTATAGCAATCTAAAATCACCTTACCAATCCATTCCCAGAATTATATCAAAATCGTCAAACGACATTATCAACAAATCAACAGGAAAGATTATGTTTTGTATCATTAGAGGACACCTCTTACACACCTGATCTATTAACATAGTTTGCCCCAATGGACAAGACACTACTATTGATTCTCTAGATGTTTCAGATTTTAAATTTCCTATCTCAACTAATTTTGTATTTACATATGAATGTATAGATCCCGAATCTATTAAAACATAAACAGGTTTAGATTGCAATAAAAACATACTTGTCACCATATCATGTGCATCACCCTCTTCACATGTCCACACGACATATGCTCAAGCTGGTACTCTAGCTTCTGATTGTTGAGTAGCTACACCACTTCCTCTTCTAGCACCACATCTAGAAAATGAACCAGTTCTGCTAGATCATCGACCTTTAGAAGTAGGCATTGATCTTTGAGATGTAACAGGCCCAGCATTTTCATTTTTCAGACAATCTCTAATAAAATGCTCAGTAGATCCACAATGGAAACATTCTTGAGTTAATTTTCAACATTCACCTCTATGCTTCTTCCCATAATGTTTACAATCTAGTATCTTAATATCCCGTGATAGACCTCGTACACTTCCAATAGAAACTATTATTTGCCTTCCACGATTTCTATCACCTCTGTCTGATCTAAAACTCAGTCTCCAGCTACCACGAGTTTCTTTAGATCTTTTAGGTTGCATATTTGAACTAGTAGTTCCAGTTTGTTTTCCAATCAGACGAGTATTTACAGACTTTTTGTCGAGACTCAGTACTTGTTCAACCATCTTTGGTCCCTCAACTAAATCTGCAAATTCTGTAATTCTGAGAGATACCAGTTGTACTCGTAGTTCATCACGTAAACCTCGTAGAAATCTCTTACAACTATCAGCTTCGGTTGGTACAAATTCAGCTGTATATCTATTGAGTCGTGAGAATTCCATTCATAGTCAACCACTGCCATTTCGCCTTGTTTTAACATCATTAATTCTTGTTTTCTATCTTCAATACATAGTTCACTGACATATTTCTTCTCAAATTCTTTTTGAAATAAATCTTAGTTTACCTGTTCTGCTGGTATATGTCGAATTATCGATTCCCACCATACATATGCCTCACCTTGTAATAAAAATACGGCACACCATAAACTTTCCCGATGAGTGCATTCAAATTGTTGCGGAATTCTTGTTGTAGACTCCATCCAATTTTTAGCAGTAGATGGACCGACTCCCTTTAAACCCAAAAATTCAATGGCACCATACTTACGTAGTTCATTAATCGAAGCTCGTCGGGTAGTAGGTATAGATGTTGTATCAGATGCAGTCCCTGCTACTCGTTGAAGGGCATCAGCTATAACCCTGAGTAGCTGTAAATCATCTCTCTCTAACATTACCTCTTTCAATGTTAGGTGGTTCATTTCTTACCAGATTTACACTAGGTGTTACTGACTCGGTTTCATCCCTTTCATATGATTCATCATCTCCATTGTACATTTCTTGATCAGTATCAGCAATATATTCATCCGACATCTTTAACTATAAAACAAAAACAAACAAATATATCAGCATCCAATCTCGACTCAATTCAACTTAATTATGGCATGTACCTCTAGACTCAATTTCAAGCTCGATTTAGTCTAAGAATCGGCTAAACCTGAATAACTCTGATACCACTAAATGTAACACCCCTTAACCCTTATCCGTCGTTGGAATAGGGTTACAGAGCATTATAGGACATTTCAAAATAAATAAAAATAATCATATAATATTATAACATACACATCATAATTTAATCATAATGTCCTTTTATTGAGCCCTCGAAGCTCAATTCACTTGTTAGAAATAAATCGGGACTTAATTGGAAACTCAAAAAAAAATTCGTGAAATTTCAAATTTTTTTCTATATGTAGGACTCACACGCCAGTATGGTTCAAGGACAAGCCTATGTGACCCTAAACACATCCTTGTCTCAGGCCGTGTCTGACCCCGTGTAACTCTCTGACTTACCTCACACGGCTAAGACACACGCCCATGTCTCTGCCCTTGTGGTAATACCTGAGTATTCTGTTTTAAATTTTTATGATGTGGGGGACACACGGCCTAATCACATGCCCATGTGAAAGCCGTGTATCTCACACGGTCTGGTCATACACCCGTGTGCCAAGCCGTGTGGACTAAAAATGAACCTTATACCTCAAGTTTACTAACCCTGCAAATCTTGAACCTCAAGCAACACAAAAACCAATCATTCAACCAATTCAAAACACATTCAAATACTTCTAAAATTTATCAAATAATCAACCTAATAACCTAACCAACATATCAACATAGGTATTTCACAAATATTCATAACTCAATTAATTTAACTTCATTCAAACCCAACCAAATTTAATACTAAATATCAAAATTTTCTTATAGTAACTTCATCCATGCTTAAATAAAAATATGCCATTTTATAACCTTAACATAATACATAATCTATGTTTAAGTATATAAAGGGTTAATAATATTCTTTAACATTTTATACAACCATTTCTCAAAATGGTATACATTTAACAACCTAGGTACAGGCCATATATCAAAAGGAAAAGTACTTCACCACAATGAGTTCAGGATCGGCCTTGGATGCTGATTCAACATTCGAACTTTAACTTATCCTGAGCAAGGAAACAAACCGTACACTAAGTGTAAAACTCAATGGTATTTCTATAATTCGAATACTTTAAACAAGAATGTATAATATTTGAATATCTAAATACACATAACAATAATCATTCAAAGAAATATCAATTTCATAAGTAATCATTCAAAATACTTTCAATTCTCATCTCTTACTTATTCAATTTCATAATTGCTATTCATATAGCTTTTCTCAATAGGATACACATATTATCTCACTTTCATGAACCCATTGGTTCAAACATTTTAATTTCATAACTCAATTCAATATCTCAATCCATTTCATATTCAAAATCATCCAACAATATCATTCAAAATCATTCATATTGTCAATTCATTTATTTACCCCTATTAACAAGACTCGGACTTTAACGGATACACGGATCTAACCAAAACACACCAGTATGGCACCTAGTGCCTCATCGGATAATTCAAAGTAATAAGTTGACGCTCAGTGTCCCATCGGCCTTGCCGAAGTAAGTTGGTACCCAGTAACTCATCGAATTTATCCAAAGTAAAAATATGACACCCAGTGTCTCATTGACTCAAATTCGAAGCATCCCTGAACACTTCCAATCCTATGGCATGCCAACTATAATTAATTACCATAAATACCAATACTCACCTTAATTCTAGTTACCATAAATATAAAATAATAATAAATACAATAATTAATTATTAGTTTCAGATTATAGAAATACAAATTGTAATTCCCGAACTACTCCTCGTTAATCTTGTCTTTTCCTTTCTTAGTCATGGTCTCCTGCTCAACGTTAGCTACGAAAATCGAAACAATTAAAATTTATCAATACACTACAATTTCATATTGAATATTTCAATTTACATTCAACTTTTGTATAGATTTCAATTGAATCCCCAACCAAAACTAACTTTATTTCTTTACAATTTATTCTTTATTTTTCATTCAATTTATCACTTAAAACTAAATTTAACTCTCTAATTTCACCATAAAACCCTAATTTTGAATTTCTCTCAATTTAGTCCCTATTAATCAAAACTTATGATTTGTTTTAAAATTCAATCCTTTATTCAATTCTAACTTGAAATTTTATCAATTTAACCCCTAATTCTTCAATTCATTCAACATAAACTACATCTAAAAATTCACTAACTTTTAAAATTCTAACATAAATCAAGTAGTATTTTGTTTTAGGATTCTAAAAATAAAAATTACAAGAAAATGGATTAAATTGACTTACCACTTAAGCTTTAAACCTTTAAAACCCTAATTTTCCTTTATTTTTCTTTCTCCTTTTTTCCCTATTTCTTTTGCCTTCTCGTTCTTTCTTTTATTATTTTGTTTCTTTTATTTATTTACTTTACTTTAGTTATAATATAATAATAATAAATATAATAATATTTTCTTAAATATTAAGTATATATATTAGTATTTTAACATATGTACATTATTTTTCCACACATGTATTTTACACTTACCATACACTTGTATTTACTTTTTACTATACAAGTGTTCCATATGGTTTATTTTCTCATTTAGTCTCTCAACTTTTCTTTAATCTATAATTAAACTTTCACACTTTATTCAATTTAATCATTATAACTAATTACTCTTAGTGTCCATTTGTTTGCTAGGAAAACATTTTCAGAAAAATGTTTTCCTTGTTTTCCAGTGTTTGTTTGACTGAAAACATTTTCCATTTGGAAAATGATTTCCAAGGCACAGGTAAAATGCCTTACGTTTTAGGGAAAATGTCTTACTAATTTCATTTCTGTAAGACATTTTCCTGTTCCTCCCTCATCCAGGTAAAAGTCTTTCTCCTTGTTTCGTTCTTCATTCCTTTTCCTACTTTTGTTCTTCATCTTCTAGTCCATCGCATATGTTCTCTTATTAGGCTACTGTTTCATTTCCTCTCTTTCTCTCTTTCTCAGGCAAATTTCATTCTTCTTCGCTAGGTCTTGGCTTAAGGTATGGCTTAAAGCTCTTTTTTTTTTTCTTCTTGTTCTTTACTTGTCCACATTTTTATCGATTTTATGCTTGAAATTTTTCCTGGGTTTGGGTAAATTCTATCAATTCAGGGTTTTGGTGTGGATGATATTTCAATGTTAGGAAATGGTTGCCTCTATCTTCTTTCAAGTTTCCTGTGCTTCATATCAATTTTGATACTTGAACACTATAAAGATAATATGCAAGTATGCCAATTATAGCTTCTGTAATTACAATATCATTTCAAATTTTTATGTTGGGTTTATGTTTGAGCCAAATTCCATGAAATACATGTAAGTCTCTGCGAACAGTAGAGAAAGGTTTTTTTTTTCAGTCATTACAGTATCATGTTTTAAAGTCTCTCCAGTCACTTTTGGTTGAACTGGGATTACTTAAATTAAAACTTAGCTTATATTAGGACACCATTTTTCAATTCATCAACCCTTCCCCACTACTTGTGCTTCAGTTTTGGGTGCTTTCAGCATTGCTTTGCTTTGTTATATATCTTCCTTAGGCAAAACAAGCAACCTTGATTAGTGCCTTAAAACAATTCAAATCTTACCAACTTTCACTATTAACAAAAGCAAAATATATATACATACACACACATATATATACACAGTGCTTGAAAGCTTGTATTGTTTGCTTTCTTTCCTTTTTTGCTCTTTTTATCAAACTGAAAAAAAACTGCCTTTTTTTTTTGTTACTTGGAGCTTTCAAGGTCAGGGATTAAACGGGTGATTAGCCCTTTTTTTTGGTTGATCTTTCTTAGATCCAATTTCCTTGAGGTAAGAAAAAAGAAAAAAAAAAGAAAGTTCATCTTTTCAATTTTTCTATGCATAAAAGTTTGCAACTTTCTCCTTTGCTTAATACCCAATTAATTCCCAGTTTTGTGCTAAAAGATTGAATTTTTCTTTTGGTTTCAAAGTGTACAAATTTCAAGAATCCTATCAGTTTTGTCTCTAAAATATTTGTAATTTTTCATTTTTGATTGATCTACTCTCAATCTTTTATACTATTTGAATAAATTTTGAATTTTAGTTAAGCTGTTTAAGGCCATTTATTTCGGTTATGGTATTTTTAAATGCTTTCTTTATTCATTTCTTTTCCATGTTTATATTCTTAATTTTATGTAATCATACCTTTTAAATTTGATTATATGCAATAATTATTATTCATAAATATTAAAAAAAGAAAGGTATTATATTTATATTATGTCATGAGAATTAATGCAATAAAAAGACAAAGGAAAGTATATGGTCCTTGTTTTCTTCTTCATTAACTTTCACATATAGAACAATCAAAAATTTTATTATCATAATTGGAAATAACATTACCAACAAGATATTTGTATATATTTTAAAAAAGGGAGTCATATCATAGAGTAAATCCTCGGCAGGCTAATTTCATATCCTCATATAAATATAACATTCACAGAGCTAAAACTATAGCAATATGTTTTTGTTTATATATATATATATATGGTAGATATGTTTTTGTTTATTTCCTTTGTGGTGTGATTTAAGTAGCTACAACTGTGCTAGTTCGAATAGAGTAACCTTGAGCTTCATTCGGAGATGTAGACTCCATTTGACCCTTCTTTCTCATAGCTTTCATGAGGAAGAAAGGTTCATGTTCTTTTCTTTAGTTTCATCTATCTCGATTTGTTCTTGTCTGCAATCTTCATTGCAGAAAGGCGTGTAGAATAATCAAACATAATTATACCCTTCCACCATTGCAACATCATTTAGCAGATTGAATGGGAAGTTTAGGAACGGGTAGAATAGTCAAGAATCTCGTGAAGTAGGAGTAGGGGCCATTGCCAACAAATACAAACTAGTAACTTTGGTTACTTGAGTAGCTGGGACTAGTAGAGCCTCTTGATTACATAGACTAGTAGAGGAATTCTTGAATAATTAGCCTACATTTTTGACATGGTTTTATAATGTTTTAGTTGCATCTTTTTTTAGGATGATTCTCGAGATAAGTTGATGTTTTTTACTAAACTTTTTTTGTTTGAAATATGCAACGTGATTTGTGGTTTCAAATTCGCTTAATCCATTGATGTAAGAGTAATTACTAGATTTGATCATTTGATGCTTGAGATTCGACTTTTTCTGTTCTTTCTTCTTCTTTTTTCTTTTTTGACCTAACAAAAAGTTAATCTAATGTTTCAATTTTCTATATTTTTTTATTTAATTCACCCAACTATTTTCTTAAAGTTGAGCTCAACTTAAAATTAAAATGAAGAAAATACCCCAAGTACTATGATAGTAACTAATTATTAATGTTAACAAAATACCCAAGTTTAGCTAAAAATGGAGAATCAGATGAGGTTTTGGCCCATTTTTATATGCTCTTGCTAGGTTTTTTTTTTTTATTTGGTAATAAACTTTGTTTTGTTTGATAAAAGTTTACTGGGTCCGCTCTGTATTGTTATTTTTATTAAAGATTTTATAATTTTAAATTTTCTATAACATTTTTTTAATAAATTTTGTTTATGATTTTTAAAAATAAATTTTAAATTTTAAAATGGCTTAATTAATTTTGTTCTATTGGGTACTACAGTTTGTGATGAATATGTCTTGAATTATGCCTTTTTTTGTCATATGTGTGATATTATCAAAAGTTCGCATCTTTTTTGTAGTGGTCAAATATTTGTGTGGCATTATTTTGTGTAGATGGAACGTAGTCAAAATCAAAATACAATTGTTGGCTTCAGTTTTAGCTTTTGGGGCTCTCTGGATTAAAAAATTAAAAACTAGGAAGGAAATTGCTTCTCATCCTCGTGTGAATCGGGATTATGAAAGAGAAAATTATATTAATAGTATTTTATATAATGGTGACCAGCATTGTATTGATGTGATAAGGATGAGACCGATACCCTTTTTTAATTTGTGTGATATTCTTAGTAGGAATAATTTGTTACAGACAACTAAATCAGTGAATATTAGGGAGCAAGAAGTTATGTTTTTACATATAATTGGTCATAATGTAAGGTTTCGAGTGATTGGATCTAGATATTATAGATCAATTGAGACAATTCACTGTTACTTTAGGGTTGTATTGAGAGCTATTTTGAAATTGTATAAGCTAGTTATTAGATTACCTGATAAGTCAACTCCTAGTGAAATTAGAAACAATCCAAGGTTTTATCCTTATTTTAAAGATTGTATTGAAGCATTAGATGAAACTCATGTTCCTGCATCCATTCCACTTAGCATTCAAGGAAGATTTCGTAGCCGTAAAGGGGAGACGACACAAAGTGTATTGGCTGCCATTACATTTGACTTGAAATTTTCCTATGTTCTAGCTGGTTGGGAAGGTAGTGCACATGATTCTCGTATTTTAAGTAATGCACTTTCAAGCCCAAGAGGATTAAAATTCCGGAAGGTAAGAATTATAAATCATTAAATACCAAATATTTCTAGTAAGCTCATAATTTATTAGTAATAATTATGTTTTGTAAAATTGTAGGTAAATATTATCTTGCTGATGCTGAATTTGGCATCCAAAATGGATATATTACCCCATATTGTGGTGTCCGATATCATTTAAAAGAGTTTAGTGCTCAGGGGCCTAAAAATGCAAATGAACTCTTTAATCTTCGTCATTCATCATTCCGAATCACTATTGAACGTGTTTTTGGAATTTTGAAGAAACAGTTTCGTGTATTAGATGCTGAACCATTTTGGAATTTTCAAACTCAAGTAGATATAGTTTTGGCTTGTTGTATCATTCATAATCATATAATGGGAGTTGATCCTAGTGATTTACTTAATCAAGGATTATACGAGGAGCCTGAGTCTGATTTGATAATACCAACTCTTAAGGAGAGAGAAGAAAGAGAAGAAGCAAGAAAATGGTCTGCTAAGAGAGATGAAATTGCACAAACTATGTGGACTGATTATATGGCTAGAAATATTAAGTAGGTTTAGGGCTTAGGGTTATTGTTTCTATGTTATGTATGTTTTAGTATTAAAATTGTTTGTGTTTTTTTGTTAATGTTGGTTGGATAATTATATTGAAATTTTAGTTTGTTGGATTTTGAAATTATTATGTCTTGAATTTATTATATTGAAATTTTAGTTTGTTAGATATTTAATTTATTATGTTTTAAGCTTGTTAGATATTGAAATGTTTGACAATGAAAATTATTAATGTAGAATGGGTAAGGGCAACAAAGAAGGGACCTCCAAGCAATTCAGGCGGGCAAAACTGATGGAACATCTTTTTCTTGAAATTCTACCAAAGGGGACCCAAAAAGGAAATAAACCTTCTAACACTTTCAAAGCAATTTCTATTAATCAAGTTGCTGAAGCTATTTCTAAAAGATTTCAAGTCCAATGCGATGTGAAGCATGTGGGAAATCATTTGAGGATTGTAAAAAACTAGTGGTAGATTATATGCACAATTCAGGGTGAAAGTGGTTTTGGATGGGATGATAACATGAAAATGATCACATGTGATAGAGCGACATATGATGCAGCAGTGATGGTAATATATGTATATATATGTTAAGTATATTACAAGTGTTTTTTACTTGTTATTCTAATTGTGTATAATATCCAACAGGCACACAATAAGTATGAACCACTTTTGAATAAAAGTATTGATCATTATGATGAAATGGCTTTGGTTGTTGGCAGAGATATGGCAACAGGGATTTTTGCCAAAACATTTGCTGACATAAATTTGGATGATGGTAACTGAGATTCAGTGCCTATAGACTGCGACAATGAAGAGACTGAAGAGGTAAGAACAAAAGTATCTTCATCTGGCACATCCAAACGTAAAAGAAAAAATACTCAAAAAAGTGTCGTTGATGAACAAAGTAAATTTGTGTGTGAACAACTTGGCAAAATTGCTAATGCTTTGGAACAATTTACTGCGGATAAGACACCACATCTCTACGAAGAAGTGATGTCGATGGAGGTAGAAGGATTTGATGATGACTTCCTATGTCCTGTGTTTGATTATCTAGTGAGTCATGAATCCGAGGCCAAAGCTTTTTCAGTTAAAAGTAAGAAGCATAGAAAAATTTGGCTTCAAAAAATTTCTCAAGGTTGAATATATTGATACTTTTAATGTGGTGTAATATTAGTTATGCACTTGGACAATGTTGTTACCATGTGGTGTACTACGAATTATGCATTTGGATAATATTATTAATTTGTAGTATTAATTGTGGTTTGGAAGCTAATTTATAATTATTCAATCCTTGTTTTATTTTTTTATAACACAATTAGAAATAATTTATTTGACTTTGGTTGTTTTCAATTTATGACGGTTAATGTTCTAGCTTAATAATTGAGTATTATTATATATTTAATTTGATTTATTTATTTATAAATAAATCATTGCAATTTATGTAAAAACAATTTAAAATATAAATTTATTAATATATGTAAAAACAACTTTTTCGGAAAATATTTTCAGGAAATCTACCAAACAACAGAATATACTTTACATAAATTCATCCAAACACCAGAAAAGTAAATCATTTCCAGAAAAATAAATCATTTTCCAGAAATCATTTTCCGAAAAACATTTTACTGGCAAACAAATGGATCCTTAATTTAAACAAATTCACCTAACCAAAACCTAATTAAACACACAACTGACTTTGTAAAACTTTTTAATAAATATTTACAAATCCATTTTATGAAAATAGAGGCCCGAAAATACACTTTTTGATTTCCTTTTATCGGGTCATTACGATTATTTCAACACTTACAAAAGGTTTATATCAAACAATCAAAACAACTTGATATGAACATATTCACACCAAGATTAATGGCACATATACAAGCAAGCTAATACAATGCTTAAAAATCTTTGCATCAATGTCATATGTAATGCATGTAAATATTCAAAACATATACAAAACACACCTATTAAATGCAATATAACCCAAAATAAACGTATCAAAATCTACCAAAATATATCTGAATAGTGTGATCTTCAAGTTAATCCAACCGTCTGACTCCACAAAAAGTTATCTGCAAGGAACATGAAAAATGACACGAGTAAGCTTTAATAGATCTTAGTAAGTTCACAGGTTGAAACGATAAAACTTACCTAATAAACATAGCAAATCATTTAATAACAATGTTAATAGACATTAATCTTGTCAACCACAATCATTCAACGGCGAGTTATATATATACAAGTTGTAATATTTCATTTAGTCATACAAAATCATTTAATATCAAGTCACGATATGATATCAGAAAACATGCAAACATTTATACAATTCAATCACAAGTCTTTCAACCACTGAAAATCTACCCAATGAACGATATATCAAATACGGATACGCGATTATCCACCAAAACACACCAAAACACTCAAATGAGCCAAACCAATCGAGAACACGCCTTGGCACCAAGTGCCTAGCCCATAGACTAACATCCCTCTGGTAACACACCTACACATTATGTGCCAAGCCCGAAGGCCTTACATCCGCCCTTGGTAACATGCCAGATTCACTGTAAATATAACATGATAGTCCACAACAAATGCCGGACTCCGGTATATTCAATGGACAGGAATAAGTTTGGAATCATCATCTCATCACATGTCAAACCCGTATAGTATGCTATATAACTTATTGGCATGCCAATTGTATTCTATCTAAAGTTCATCTAGCTCGATACACGTAATCATATAACAACTTCCATCTCAATCCATTTCTCACCAATTCAATCATAATTTTTCAAATATAACCAATGCCACCAAATTACATAATTATAAGTAACAACATTTTTAAAAATACTCGAAATAATACCGTAGAACTTACATAGGCCAAAATGCAGAAATAACAAAAATTCAAGAACTATTCGGCAACCTTCCCTTTTTCCTTGTTTATCTACTTGTTCTTGATCTATAAAATAGATCATTTCAATTTATTAGCCTCAATTTTATTTAATATTCAATTTAGTACATATTTCATCCTATTACAATGTTTCACTTTTACCCCAAACTTTTACACTTTATTCAATTTAATCCTTAAGACCAAAACATGATTATTTACACAATTAAACATTATTCCCTCTAAACCAAATTTATAACTACTCCAAACCAATCCTCACATGTTGAAATTTCATAAGAATAATATGTCATATTTTCACTAGTTTCAATTAAGTCCCTAAACTTAAAAATTATACAAAATTACTTTACAAATTAACTTTATTTAACAACCAAGCTTAATAACATACCACATAACTTCAAAAACACATCAAACTCATCAATGACATGTTCCAAAACTGTAACATCCTTAACCCATCTCCGTTACTGAATTAGGGTTATAGAGCATTATCGTACAATCAGAAACATTTAAAAATCACATCATTTAGTAATTTGAATATATCATAATCCATTCATTCACATGCATACTATCCCTAAATCTATCACTCAAGGCCCTAAAAATAGCTTAAGAGCAATTCAGAACTAATTTGAAACATAACAGGAAGCTTAGGAAAAAGTCACAAAAATTGGAAACAGGGGTCACACGGCCGTATAGAATCACCCCAGGCCGTGTAACTTTCGAACAAGGGACACATGGTCGTGCCCCAGCCCATGTCTTCATCACTGTAACTCTTTGAATAGGGTCACATGGTCGTGTCACACGCTCGTGTAACTCTCTGAGTAGCCCTACAGACTCCTGTGCTAGGCCATGTAACTCACTGACTTAGACCTTAAGCAATCTTCAGATGACGCACGATCATGTCGCCAGGCCATGTACGTCACACAACTGAGTTACACACCCGTGTATCGGGCCATGTGAACCTAAAATTTACCTAAAATCAAACCATTTTATACATAATCATTCAATCTAATTGTGCACACTTTCAATGGACTAAAACATCATCCAAGAAGACAAATAATTGCCATTTCCAAGTCCCTAATTCAACTAACCAATATACCATTCAAAGGCACCACAATTAGCATCCAAACATCACTTATCTAAACATGTTCACATGTCTCATTTCATACATATAAACCTAGTCCATTTAGGTACTAAAACATACCACATTTAAAGTATTTGAATGTGTTTTAAATTGGTTGAATGATTGGTTTTCGTGCTACTTGAGGTTCAAGATTTGCAGGGTTAGTAAACTTGAGGTATAAGGTTCATTTTAAGTCCACACGGCTTGGCACATGGGCATGTGACCAAACCGTGTGAGACACACGGGTTACACATGGGCATGTGATTAGGTCGTGTGTCCTTTGCATCATAAAAATTTAAAACAGAATACTCAAGTATTACCACACGGGTAGAAACATGGGTGTGTGTCTCAGCTATGTGAGGGACACAGCCTAGCACGTGAACGTGTGGCTTTGCCGTGTGAGGTAAGTCAAAGAGTTACAAGGGGTCAAGCATGGCCTGAGACAAGGACATGTTTAATGTCACACGGGCGTGTCCCTGAACCACACGGGCGTGTGAGTCCTACACATAGAAAACAATTAAAATTTCGCGAATATTTTTTTGAGTTTCCATTTGAGTCCCGATTTGTTTCTAACACATGAATGGAGCTTCAAGGGCTCAATAATGGGAAATTATGATTAAATTATGATGTGTATATTATAATATTATATGATTGTTTGTATGTATTCTGAAATGTCTGGTAATGTTCCGTAACCCTGTTTCGGTGACAGATAAGGGTTAAGGGGTGTTACAATCATGGCATGAATGAATGTGAATTAATAAGAAGAAATGGAAAGTTTGGCATGCTTTTTATGGATTAACTTATGAATTTGTATGCAAATTAGTTTGGTGTGACATTTGAATTGAGGTTGATAATTGAATTCTAGTGCCATTGAGGTCATATTGGTTAAGCACATAATTTGAATGTTTTGGCATGTTTTTTGTGACACCCCTAATCCATATCCATTGCTGGAATAGAGTTTCGGAGTACTACCAAAGTTTACCAATCAAACAGACATAAATTTTAAACATTTCATATCATCAAAACATGTCATCAAAGTATCATTTTAATCCAAATTATAAACATACCAAATCCAATCAATTTACCTAGTTCATGAGCACTTAAACATCAATTTAACATGCTATAGTAAAGTTTCAAAAGCAAACATGTGTTTATATGTATATACCAAGCCAATATTAAACTTATAACTTCATTTACAATCAAACCACAAAATAACTATTATTTAGACACCCTAGGTACATGCCGACACAAAGGATAAACATCACCACATTTGAGTTCAAGAGTGTTGTTGGATGCTGAACCGGCAATCAAATTTGAAGTACCTAATCTACGCACGGAAAACAAAACCGTACGCTGAGTAAAACTCAGTGGTATTCCTATAATTCAAATATTTAAAGGCAAGATAATATAATATGCATATTTTAATTATAAGCACATTTGAATATTTAAGACCACATTTATTCATACTATGACATTAGCCATTCAATATTCAATTCATAAATACATCATTTCATACCATTCTCAAATCTCATCACTTGCTATATAATAGCTTTTCACAATTTAATATATATTTAAACAATAATATTATTCAATCCATATCCAACATGAATACGTAATTCATGTGTCTCTTTTTCATGTTTCAATTCACTATCCCATTTTCATTTCACATATAATATCATCCAATATCAATCATAGTACTATTTTATTTAATTACCTCTATTAACACGACTCGGACTCAGACGGATACACAGATCCAACCAACACACCAGTTTGGCATTCAATGCCTCATCGGATAAATCTAAAGTAATAATTGCGCTCAGAGCAATATAAATTTGACACCTAGTGTCTCATCGGTTAAACTGAAGTAAATTGGCACCCAATGTCTTATCAACTCAAAGTTGAAGAAATATCTAAACTCTTCCAATCCTATGGCATGTCAGCTATATCCGACTCAGCCCAATATAGTTAATAGGGTTTAATTTCACTTTCCAAATACAACCAATATTCAATTATCATATTTGCATATATATATATATATATATACACATTCATTTCAATTCAAATAATCAATATATTCATAATATATATATCAATTCAATCCATTCAATCAGCTTTTAATTCAATTCAATGTCAAAATGTCAAATACTCAGCTCAACACTTACCATATGCATTAAATAAAAAATACAACAATTAATAACTAGTTTCAGATTATAGAAATACAAACTAGGAATTCCGAGCTATTCCACGTCAACTTTATCTTTCCCCTTTTTAGTTGAGGATTCTGGTACGACGTTAGCTACGAAATTAAAACAATTAAAATTCATCAATATAACACAATTCAATTTCATATTGAATATTTCAATTTTTCTTCAATATTTTCTTAAATTCCAATTTAGTCCCTAAACTGAGACTAATTTTTATTCTTCACAATTAATTTTATATTTTCATACAATTTCCACTTTAAATTTAACTCCCTATTTCACTTAAATCCCTAAATTTCAAATTTCCACAAGCTAGTCCCTATTACTCAAAATTTACAATTCATTCTATTCTAACTTAAAAATCTATCAATTTAATCCCTAATACTAAAATTATTCAACATTAACAACACTTAAAAACTCAATAATTGTAAAATTTCAACATGGATCAAGTAGTACTTAACACCCGGATTCCAAAAACATAAAGATTATAAGAAAATGAGACTAAATTGACTAACCACTTGAACCTGGAACTTTGAAACCCATAAGCCGTGGGTTCTTCTTTCTCTCTTTTTCTTCTTCTTTCTTTCTATTTCGTTTTGCTTTTATCTTTCTTTATTTCTTTTATTACTATAATATATATATTTACTTAAATATTAAGTAAAACATATTATAATATTTATTTTAACTTTAATTTATTAATAATATATAATAATTTTACACTTTATGTCGCCTCATTAAAGAATAATGGCATAATTGCTTCTTTAGTCTCTTTGATTATTATTTAATCTATAATTCAATTTTCACCCTATATGCAATTTAGTCTTTATACCTAATTACTCTTAATTCATGCAAATTCACTTAATCAAAATCTAATTAACTACACAACTAACTTCGTAAATATTTTTAATAAATATTTACTTTAAAAATATTTACTAGTCCAATTTATGAAAACAAAGTCCTAAAAATACACTTTCTGACACCCTTGACTATCGTGTTGTTACATTTTAGACTTATTTAAATGTGTTTTTAAAGTACGGAAATGGTTGGTTTTGACTTGTCTTGGTACCTAAGTGTTGGATGAAAGTTTGCCTTGTTTTGGAAGCTTTTTAAGGTGCACACGGGTTGTTACATGACTGTGTGCCTTATTAATTTTAGGTGCGGGCACACGGTCACAATTAGTTACACGATTTGAGCACACGGGCGTGTGAGGTAGCCACATGGCCATGTTTGAGGCCACACGAGCTAGTCTATTTCACATGGCTTGTCCTCACTGCCGTGTGACCCCTATTTTTAAAATTTTTTAAAATTTTCTTGTTTTTCTATTTTGATTCAAATTAGTCCCTAGTTGTTTCCAATTTATTTTTAAGGCCTCGTAAACTCGATTTTAGGTTCGTAAATATATTTATGCTATGAATAAAATTTAGTTTTGATTATTAATATTTAAATTAATATTGAATAGTTTAATGATGTTAAATGTTTCAATATGTGTCATAATACTTCGTAACCTTAATCCAACGATGGAAACGAGTTCAAGGTGTTACAACACACATTATTTGAATGGTGCATGTATGATTTCCTAGAAATTAACTTAGTAATAGTATTTAGCAATATTCTTACCTTGCATAACCATGACGTTTGCTTATGAAACTTTTAAGTTAATTGAACATAGAAATATATTAAAAAGACTTAAAGGCTAACAAGTATGACTTCATAACTTAGAAATTCTAGGCTAGTAAATAGCCAATATTGCCACGGATTTTCCATAACATCATTAGCATTGTTTTCAACAATTTTTATGTTAAGGGAAAATAATTATTCTAGCTCTTTCATGTCATAGTAATTAAATCTTGTGGTTTGCTGCTTAGAATTCTGTGTTAATTGTCGAAACCATATTTTTTATTTTTAAAAAAACGGGGATTGACTTTAAAATAAGGTATTGACTTTAAAGCAAAGTATGGAGTCGCCACCAATCCTTTTGGTTTAGGTGTGATCAGATCACCTAATAAAACATTTTATTTTATTAAAATGCCAATTTTGGCCTACGAAATTTGAGAAAATAGGTTCGGGAGTCAGTTACGTATGAGGAAGGATTAACACCCTCGTTACGCCCAAAATTGGTACCAAATTGATTAAATAATGTCCTTATGTCTAAAATTTTAAAAAGATTTTGAAATACGATTTCTTTTAAAACATTTGAATAACTCAAATTGGACGTTAAAAATCTCTTGTTTTGAAGGAATACAATATCATATCCAGCACGTTAGGACATGATCTTTAAACCCTCGAACCCACGAGCAAGTCTTAATTTCCAAAAGCTCATACATTTGCAAATTACAAAAGGCTATTTGATTATTTGATCCAATGAAAAATCAAAACCCAAACGTTAGAGCACGATTTCTTGGATTTCCAAACATAGAATATTGCCTTGTTTTAAAATTTAGAAAACACGGATGAAATTTTAAAGGGAGATTTGATTATTTTGGACAAATGAAAGATCGAAATCCAGCACGTTAGGGTACGATTTCCTGAATTTCCAAACATCAAACATCACCTTTGTTTTGGCGGATTTTCAAATAAACAATTATAAAAACCAAATCAAAATATACTTGTTTGGTTTGTTTAGGGATAAAAGACACTTGATATTGAGTGAATATGAGAATTAGAAACATGATGCAATAACAAGAAATAAAAACATAATTACAAGCATGAAACAATAATATGTGAATACAACATTATTCAAATGAATGAAAAAGATATTAATACTAACATGGAATTTGAAATACAAATAACAATAATCCCACAATCCTATTTTGAAAATAAACTAGCATTGATAATGAAAACTAAAATATAGCTAATTAAAAACAGATTAGAATAAAAATGTGACAAGTTTTCAAACATGAATGAATAAAATTTAAATAATAATACTGACGACTAATAAATAATATATATGTAACGCCCCAATTTTCGGGAATTCTGTGAATATTGGCAAAATTTCATGCTTTGATTTTGTTATTTGTGAGTGAAATTATGAAATAGGACCTATGTGAAAATGTTTGAAAATGCTATAGGCTAAATTGAAGTGGCCAAATAAATAGGAGTGCAAAATAGGAGGATTTGCATGACAAACCTCCCATTTTACATGAAGTGGCCAGCCATCATATTGTTGTAGACAAAATGTGCACTTGATATCCATAATTTATGGTACAAATTGATACAAATTGATAATAGGTTAGGTAAATGATCCATGATAATAGGTTAGGTAAATGTTCCATGATAATGGGTTAGGTAAATGTTTTGTGATAATGGGTTAGGTAAATGTTTCATGATAATGGGTTAGGTAAATGTTTCATGATAAGAATTTCGTGTCTTTTGTATTAAAGAATTAAATGGATGAAATATGAAGTTTTATTAAAAGAAAAATGGGTGAAAAGAACAAAGTTTTGTCCATCTTTGTTCATCATAGCTGAAAGTTAGAGAAGAGAAAGGAGAGGAGAAAGCTCTTGAGTATTCGGTCATTAGGAGGAGGAAAATTGAAGGTAAGTTCTTGGTACCTTGCTTTTATTTTGAGGTTCATGAGTTCTTCTTGATTCTACCTTAACTCTTGAAGTATATTTTGATTTTTGGTTGTGTTGTGAGCATTTGGTCATGAAGGAAATGGTTGTTGTTTCATGTTCTTTTGATGAAAAATGGAAGATATGTGAAGTTGAGCCAAACAAATGAGCATGCATGTGCCTTAGATGCTAAAGGGAAATCGGCTAACATGTTGTGCTTTAAAATGATGAAATGCAGATTATGCTTAAGTAAAATCATAGATATGTGATGATTGATTGGTGATATACATGTTTAAATAACAAGCATGCAAGTTAGGTGTGAAAGAGTGATTTGGTAATAAATCTGCTTGAGACAGCAGCAGTAATGTGACTTTGGAAAATCACCATAAATTGTGGGAGCTGAATTAGAAGCTGAATAAATTATGTAATTAAAGCTTAATGAGTCTAGTTTCAAATGAAATAAACTATAACATATTTTGAATTCTGTACAATGAGAAATTTGATTCGTAATGAAGAGTGGTCAGATTAGTCAAACAGTGAAACATGGGAAACTTTGAGAAAAATCTGGTATTTATTGGCTAAACCAAAAATTCTGAAAATTTTATGGATAGAAGATATATGAGTCTATTTTCAGGGAAAATTAACGGCACTTGATTTGGAGTTTCGTAGCTCCAGTTATAAATGATTTAGTGACTGTTGCTCAGGAAGACAGCTTGCAGTGAAATTATGATTATGTGGTAAACATTGACAAAAATTTGTTAATGAGTTGCTTATTAATTTCTTATAAGCTCACTATGATCTGTAGGTGTGGTTGGCCGAATATTGTAAGGGGTTAATATGTAGTTTGTATTTGAATAGTTAGATTAACGTGTTAGTAATCCAATTGTAGGCGGTTCGTGTGTGGATCTCGTCAACATATCGTCGCAAACAGGTGTGTAACTAACACCTCTTTCTTAGTCTAGATCGGAAAAAGTCGAAAAGTCGAAATGCCGAAAACCGGTATTTTGTAGATTTATGAGTGTGCGAATGCTCGTGAGGTAAATCCATTAATGTTTTTGGTAAGCTGCAATGTTTGGACGCAAAGTGCATGATTTACGTGCCTCGATATTTTTGGGCTTAATGGGCCAAAATTGGAATGATGGGCCAACGGCCAAATTCGTAAGAACCCTCAGTAGTGATTCTGTTAGTACGTGAAAGGTAGGAATATGCATGAAAACCCTAAAATGGATAAATTATTGAAATACCTTTAAAAGTGGAAATTTTACGCTTTACCCCGGAGATAAATACCCTAGGGTTAAATTGACCTAAATGCATGTTTGATCGTTGTTATTTATGCATGCCATGTTGTTATTATCGATGCATGGGATTGAGATATTGACGGAGGAAGTACTGAAAGTGGCTTGTCCACGTCTGGAGGCTTTGCCTCAATTTATCGTTAATCGAGCAGCAAGGTCAAGAATCGTGGAGTGTTAAATGGGTGGGTTGAGTTATTCCCCACATGGAGTGTATGGCTGGTACGGTGGAGTGTAGTGGTTGGTGGGTTGAGTAGTCTCCCAAATGGGCTTGCATATGTTCTCGATGTTGCATGTATTTTGAAATGGGTCTATGGGCCATATTGTTATCTGAATAAGGGCTACGCCCGCTTTATTGTAATCTGAAAAGGGCTCGCCCAGTACCACTATTACCAGATGGGCTTGCATATGTTTATCTGATGTTGCGTGTATTTTGAAATGGGCCTATGGGCCATACTATTATCTGAATAAGGGCTAAGGCCCGCTTTATTGTAATCTGAAAAGGGCTCGCCCAGTACCATTGTTACTGAATGGGCTTAGGCCCAATAGGCTTGAGTGACTTGGGCTTTGAATGGGTTTTCCTTACACACGAGTTTCCCAAACTCACCCTTTTATTTTCATCAACGCAGAAATCCCCAACCATAGTGGGCTTGGAGTCGTGAGGGAATTTGAGTGGCCACCCGCTCGAAAGTTTGATTTTCTTCGTGAACTGGACATCCTTTTAATTACGTTTGA
The DNA here is from genome assembly GCF_025698485.1 of Gossypium arboreum. NCBI lineage: Eukaryota > Viridiplantae > Streptophyta > Magnoliopsida > Malvales > Malvaceae > Gossypium > Gossypium arboreum. Next base: position 15,718,736 of record NC_069081.1, read on the forward strand.
GGTTTTGGGCTTTTAAATGTAATAAGGTCGCTTATTTATTTTGATGGTTTTATATGTTTTATTAAGATAGATAATATTTATTTTAACTGTTGAAATTGGATAGCTTTAGGCGCGTTTTCAAAAACAACAGTTGATTTCAAAATAACACGACAACAAGCAAAGCTTCCATAATGAAAGTATTTTCCAAAATTAATCACTTTTCCTAAAATGACTTAATCAAATCGGTTTCCTAGAAATATCCATGACGTTAAGGTGTGGCAATGGCGGTATGCATGTCTAGGATTGGATCCGAAGGAGCTTGGTATAGCAATCCGATGGACTCACCACCTCTTTTCGCTTTCCTACCGGTGCATGACTTCCTTTCACTTTAACCCTTAATGAATTAATCTTTTGAACATCAAGTACGATTTTCTGGACTTAGAATGGAAATTTTTTTTTTTACGTTTTGATGTGGCATGCCGGATCCGGCCATAACTTCTGGGCCGGGTTTGGGGTGCTACATTTAGTGGTATCAGAGCCTAGGTTGCAACAACTCGGCTGTGGAATGGGTTTACAAAAACAAAGATTTTTGAAAGTGAAAATTTTATAAAGACTGCGAAAAACGCAGTTTTCAAAATTTAGATCTTTAAAAGGTGGCATTCCGAACCTCCGGCTCAAGCCTGTAAGTATTACTCTGAACTCTTCTAAATATTTTTCTGAATTATTTGTATGTACTGAAATCCTGCTAGGATACTCTAGATAGGGTGATACTGAAACCATAGGAAAATCTGATAAGAGACTGAAACTGTAGCTAGACTTCGATTCTGCGAAAACAAACTTTGAATTACTGTCTGATTCATAAAACATCTGTAATAAACACTGGAATATTGAATTGATTCATAAAAATTCGTAATCAAGATAAATCGATATGAGTACGAGAGCTACTCAGGGAAGAGACCGTGGTCGAGGCCGAGGTAGTACTCAAGCTGGATCTTCGTCTTCTAAACACATACCCACTGGAGTAGTACGACCACCACCGGCGAATGAGAATGGGCCGTATGATCGGGCTGCCGAGGATGATGCCCTGTCATAGGCAATGCTTCGTGTTCTGGAAAGGGTTGCCGGGGCAAGTACGGGCAATGGAGTTCGGGGATCTATTTCTGAACGACTTCGGCTAACTGAGCGGAGATCTTTAGGGCGTATCTGGTATAGCCCCGAATGTGGCGGAATATTGGTTGGAGGCCACAGAACGGATTATGGACAACTTGGACCGCTCGAGGAGATTGTGAGTGGGGTATCTGTACTAAGTCATTTGAGTCACTTTCGGTTAGGGTAGACAAAGCGTATAGGGATGTACCCTTAGAAGCTCAAGGTAAGATTTTCCTGGAGATCGATGGAGTTACCGTTCGGAGAGTTTGATCTCATTTTGGGAATGGACTGCTTGTTAAGCATAAAGCGACTGGATTGTCTTTGCTAAATGAATGGTGTTAAGGACCACAAAGGATGAGAAGGTTATGGTGATAGGTGAGCGAAGGGTTTATTTGTCCAATGTAGTGTCGGCTTTAAGAGCCGAAAAGTGGATTCGGAAAGGTTGTGAGGCCTATTTGGCATTTATAAGTCGGTCGAAGAGGAGGGACCGGTGGATAAGGTTAGGACCGTAAAGGAGTTCCAAGATGTTTTTCCGGAGGAGCTTCCGGATTGCCTCGAACCAGAAGTTGAGTTTGGAAAGATTTGTTGCCGGAACGGCGCCGTGTCCATCGTACCGTATAGGATGGCATCGAAGGAGTTAGTAGAATTAAAGACTCAAATTCAAGAGTTGTTGGATAGGGGCTTCATTAGGTCAAGCGTGTCTCCATGGGAAGTACCGGTGCTATTCTTGAAAAAGAAGGATGGTATGATGCGGATGTGTATTGATTATCACCAGTTGAACAAACTGACGATTAAGAATAAGTATCCACTGCCAAGGATTGACGATCTGTTTGACCAACTTAGAGGAGCTTTTGTATTTTCCAAGATCGACCTTCGATCTGGATATCATCGATTAAGGGTCAATAAGGCGATATCCATAAACAAAGATTCGTGACTCGGTATGGTCATTACGAGTTTCGGTTATGCCATTTGATGATTTAACGCTCTGCAGCATTTATGGATTTGATGAATCGTGTGTTCCAACCATTTTTTTTATCAGTTCATAGTCGTCTTTATTGACGATATCCTGGTATATTCTGAAACTGAAGCGAAACATGATGAGCATATCTGTATAGTGTTGCGAGTGTTAAGGGAGAAAGAACTCTTTGCGAAGTTCAGCAAGTGTGAATTTTGGTTGAGGGAGGTAACCTTCTTAGGACATGTGGTCTCTGCTGAGGGGATTAAGGTGGACCCTCGAAAAATTGAAGTGATTTTGGAGTAGAAGCCGCCTAGGTCAGTGTCAAAAATACGGAGTTTCCTAGGACTGGCAGGATACTACAGAAGGTTTGTAGAAGGTTTTTCTGTGATGGCAGCACCTCTGACAAAACTCATAAGGAAAGGAGTACCGTTTGTATGGACTAAGAAGCAGCAAGAAGCTTTTGAGAAGTTGAAGAAAGTTCTGACTGAAGCACTTGTGTTAATTCAGCCGGAGTCTGGAAATGATTTTACTGTGTACAGTGACACATCACACGTGGGTTTGGGCTGCGTGTTAATGCAAGAGGGTAAGGTGGTTGCATATGCATCACGATAGCTTAAGCCTCATGAGGGAAACTATTTGACTCATGATTTAGAGTTGGCAGCAGTGATATTTGCACTTAAGATTTGGAGACATTACTTGTACGGAGAAAGGTGTATTATATACACTGACCATAAGAGTCTTAAGTATTTGTTGACTCAGAAGGAGCTGAACCTTAGGCAAAGGAGATGGATTGAGTTGCTTAAGGATTATGACTGTTCGATCGAGTATCACCCAAGCAAGGCTAATGTGGTAGCCGATGCTCTAAGTCGTAGAGCTGTATCTTATCTGAGAGCAATGTTTGCTCGTCTGAGTCTGTATGATGATGGAAGTCTGCTATGAGTTGCAAGTGAGGCCAACCTAGGTGGATCAGATTAAGGAAAAACAGTTGAACGATGAGTCTTTGGTCGCTCGTTTTCAACAAGTTAAGGAAGGGGAAACTTCTGAGTTTGGGAGCCAGAAGAGACGATGCAACAGCAATACCCTCATCTGTTTGGATTAGGTAAATTTCAAGGACGAAATTTCTTTAAGGAGGGTAGAGTTGTAACGCCCCAATTTTCGGGAATTCTGTGAATGTTGGCAAAATTTCATGCTTTGATTTTGTCATTTGTGAGTGAAATTATGAAATAGGACCTATGTGAAAATGTTTGAAAAAGCTATAGGCTAAATTGAAGTGGCCAAATAAATAGGAGTGCAAAATAGGAGGATTTGCATGACAAACCTCCCATTTTACATGAAGTGGCCAGCCATCATATTGTTGTAGACAAAATGTGCACTTGATATCCATAATTTATGGTACAAATTGATACAAATTGATAATAGGTTAGGTAAATGTTCCATGATAATAGGTTAGGTAAATGTTCCATGATAATGGGTTAGGTAAATGTTTCGTGATAATGGGTTAGGTAAATGTTTCATGATAAGAATTTCATGTCTTTTGTATTAAAGAATTAAATGGATGAAATATGAAGTTTTATTAAAAGAAAAAGGGGTGAAAAGAACAAAGTTTTGTCCATCTTTGTTTATCATAGCTGAAAGTTAGAGAAGAGAAAGGAGAGGAGAAAGCTCTTGAGTATTCGGTCATTAGGAGGAGGAAAATTGAAGGTAAGTTCTTGGTACCTTGCTTTTATTTTGAGGTTCATGAGTTCTTCTTGATTCTACCTTAACTCTTGAAGTATATTTTGATTTTTGGTTGTGTTGTGAGCATTTGGTCATGAAGGAAATGGTTGTTGTTTCATGTTCTTTTGATGAAAAATGGAAGATATGTGAATTGAGCCAAACAAATGAGCATGCATGTGCCTTAGATGCTAAAGGGAAATCGGCTAACATGTTGTGCTTTAAAATGATGAAATGCAGATTATGCTTAAGTAAAATCATAGATATGTGATGATTGATTGGTGATATACATGTTTAAATAACAAGCATGCAAGTTAGGTGTGAAAGAGTGATTTGGTAATAAATCTGCTTGAGACAGCAGCAGTAACGTGACTTTGGAAAATCACCATAAATTGTGGGAGTTGAATTAGAAGCTGAATAAATTATGTAATTAAAGCTTAATGAGTCTAGTTTCAAATGAAATAAACTAGAACATATTTTGAATTCTGTACAATGAGAAATTTGATTCGTAATGAAGAGTGGTCAGATTAGTCAAACAGTGAAACATGGGAAACTTTGAGAAAAATCTGGTATTTATTGGCTAAACCAAAAATTCTGAAAATTTTATGGATAGAAGATATATGAGTCTATTTTCAGGGAAAATTAACGGCACTTGATTTGGAGTTTCGTAGCTCCAGTTATAAATGATTTAGTGACTGTTTCTCAGGAAGACAGCTTGCAGTGAAATTATGATTATGTGGTAAACATTGACAAAAATTTGTTAATGAGTTGCTTATTAATTTCTTATAAGCTCACTATGATCTGTAGGTGTGGTTGGCCGAATATTGTAAGGGGTTAATATGTAGTTTGTATTTGAATAGTTAGATTAACATGTTAGTAATCCAATTGTAGGCGGTTCGTGTGTGGATCTCGTCAACATATCGTCGCAAACAGGTGTGTAACTAACACCCTCTTTCTTAGTCTAGATCGGCAAAAGTCGAAAAGCCGAAATGCCGAAAACCGGTATTTTGTAGATTTGCGAGTGTACGAATGCTCGTGAGGTAAATCGATTAATGTTTTTGGTAAGCTGCAATGTTTGGACTGCAAAGTGCATAATTTCTGTGCCCTCGATATTTTTGGGCTTAATGGGCCAAAATTGGAATGATGGGCCAACGGGCCGAATTCGGTAAGAACCCTCGGTAGTGATTCTGTTAGTACGTGAAAGGTAGGAATATGCATGAAAACCCTAAAATGGATAAATTATTGAAATACCTTTAAAAGTGGAAATTTTACAGTTTTACCCCTGGGAGATAAATTACCGAAATACCCTAAAATTGACCTAAATGCATGTTTGACTGTTGTTATTTACTGCATGCCATGTTGTTATTATCTGATGCATGGGATTGAGATATTGACGGAGGAAGTACTGAAAGTGGCTTGTCCACGATGGAGGCTTTGCCTCAATTTATCGTTAATCGAGCGCAAGGTCGCAATCTGTGGAGTGTTAAATTTGGGTGGGTTGAGCTATTCCCCACATGGAGTGTATGGCTGGTACGGGTGAAGTGTAGTGGTTGGTGGGTTGAGTAGTCTCCCAAATGGGCTTGCATATGTTTACCGATGTTGCATGTATTTTGAAATGGGTCTATGGGCCATATCATTATCTGAATAAGGGCTACGGCCCGCTTTATTGTAATCTGAAAAGGGCTCGCCCAAGACCATCATTACCCAAATGGGCTTGCATATGTTTACCGATATTGCGTGTATTTTGAAATGGGCCTATGGGCCATACTATTATCTGAATAAGGGCTAAGGCCCGCTTTATTGTAATCTGAAAGGGCTCGCCCAAGACCATTGTTACTGAATGGGCTTAGGCCCAATAGGCTTGAACCGACTTGGGCTTTGAATGGGTTTTCCTTACACATTGAGTTTCCCCAAACTCACCCTTTTATTTTCATCAACGCAGAAATCCCCAACCATAGTGGGCTTGGAGTCGTGAGGGAATTGAGTGGCCACCCGTTCGAAAGTTTGATTTTCTTCCGTGAACTGGACATCCTTTTAATTACGTTTGAGGTTTTGGGCTTTTAAATGTAATAAGGCCGCTTATTTATTTTTGATGGTTTTTATATGTTTTATTAAGATAGATAATATTTATTTTAACTGTTGAAATTGGATAGCTTTAGGGCGCGTTTTCAAAAACAACAGTTGATTTCAAAATAACACGACAACAAGCAAAGCTTCCGCAATGAAAGTATTTTCCAAAATTAATCACTTTTCCTAAAAATGACTTAATCAAATCGGTTTCCTAGAAATATCCATGACGTTAAGGTGTGGCAATGGCGGTATGCATGTCTAGGATTGGATCCGAAGGGAGCTTGGTACTTAAGCAGTCCGATGGACTCACCACCTCTTTTCCGGTTTCCTACCTGGTGCACAGCTTCCTTTCACTTTAACCCTTAATGAATTAATCTTTTGAACATCAAGTACGATTTTCTGGACTTAGAATGGAATTTTTTTTTTTTACGTTTTGATGTGGCATGCCGGATCCGGCCATAACTTCTGGGCCGGGTTTGGGGTGCTACAATATAACAATAATATGTGAAACAATATGGAAACCAAAAACGACACATAATATGCAAAACAATATGAAAACTAAGAATCAATGTGATATAAACAATTTAAAGACTATTAAATATATGAAAGTTTACAAATGAACAACACATGCTAGGGTTTGAAATAGTTTACATACAAAAAATAAGAACATAATATATAAATGATTATTAAAATAAATATTATGAAAGAAAATGTTGGAAGTAAATAATGTACAAAATATTTAAAAAGAAAACAAGACATGGCTATTTAAAGTTGATAATATACATACAAATGCAAAAAAACATAATTTAATGTAAATAATATATACAATGATAATATACGAAAGAGTTTTAATGATAGAATATGTTTTATAGAATAAACTATATACATAATAAGTTTGAAAGGAAATACGATATATATGAATAAATTTAAAAGAAAATATAGCCATAAAACAACATGAAATCAATAATTTATATTGAACAAGACTAGTTTTATCATAAGCAATATGTATAAGATTAAACAATTAAACAAAAAATCAAATGAAAGTAAAAAAACCAAGTTGAAATAAAGTAAAACTATTAAACTAATTCAAAATATATACAAAAAATAAAAAATGAATGTTAAGTGAGTTTTAAAAAAATGAATGGTGCAAAATTAAAAAAAAAACCTCAATTAAAATCAAATTAAACTAAAAGGGACTAAAGCGCAATGCTTACGAATGCCCAGGGATCAAAATTGGAAATGTTCCAGCTCCCAAAACACTGCATTTGAGCACGGACCAAATTGAATATATGCGCGACTTATAGAGATTAATTAAAAAACAAAGAAAAACAAACAAAGCCCAATTGAATAACCACTCGAAAGGGAGGGATCAACTGCGCAAATGTTCCCTTTAAGCAGAACGCGCGGATCCTCCTGGGTAACCGGATCGGGTCGGGTCGGGCATGGTCTATACGGCATCGTTTTGAAGCCATTGAAACAGGCTTAAAACGGCACCGCTTTTGCTCCTTTATAAAAGCTAAAACCAAGCCAAACTCAGCCGAATCAACCCTAGCCCCCTTCCTTCTCATTTGGAAAACCCTAAATCCCTTCTTTCAAACACTGATTTACCTCCATAAGCGGCAACCAGTGCACTCAAGCTTTAGAAGGATGGCTTTTCAGCCTTGAGATCCCTTTTCGGCTTCGATTTCAACGAAGCAAAAGGAAACCCATGGCATATTCACAAGGTAAGACTTTCTCTTTTCTGTTTTTGAATGCAATAATGAAAGACCCAAAGGAAAAAAACTGAAAGAAAATTCAAAAATTTCAAGAAACTTGAACTAGAATTCACCTTTAAATTTTGGTCGAGTTTTTTTGTATTTCAGTATGCGTAAAAAAAATTACAATGAAAAAGTTCTTGGCTTTATAGTCGAAATTCGAAAATAAAAATACAAATTTTATTTTCCTTCATATTTGTTGTTGTTCTCTTGTCTGTTTGCAAGTACGTGGTGTGCATGGCGTGTGTACAGAGCATATGGAGGCCGTACGGTGGTGGTACAGGAGGCTGTGGGTTGCGGCGCGAAAGCTGTAGCTAGGGTTTCTGAAAGTTTAGCATTTTGGGCCTCTGAGTCTAGGGTTTTAGCTAGGTATTGGGCCTTAGGTTAGGATTTGGGTTATGTTTTTGTAATTGGGCCCCTGTGGTTTTGTAATGGACTTGGACTGCTGATTTGGATTTAATTTTATTATAATTTGTTTTTTGGTTTTTGTTTTGTATCTGTATGGGCCCGGGCAGATTTGGGCATGTACAGTAATACTTTCATTTTTTCTTGCACTTTTAGTAATTTTATTTAGGTTAATTAGATACTTTATTCACATTTAATTATTTCTTTCACCAACTTGCTATTTGATAATTTCACAAACATAGCCTTACATATACATTTCCTGTGGAGATGATACTCTTTACTCAAAACTTTGTTACTTGTTGACGACTGTGTATCCTTGCATATCATTTGAATATCTCGCAAACAATAATACAAGTATCATCAAAAGGTGATGGCTACCTTGAAATCAAGTAATAAAGGTTACACTAATGAAGCTAATATACATTGTCAGGTTAAGGAGTTTGAAGAGGGAGACTAGGTTCTTATACATTTGAGGCGAGAAAGGTTTCCAAAGGGTACTTAACACAAGCTTAAGTCAAAGAAGTTAAGGACATGTAAGGTGTTGAATAAAATAAGTTCTAATGTTTATGTGATTGAGCTACCAACAGATTTTCATCTCAACCTAGTTTTTAATGTTTCTGATTTGTACTCCTTAGAGGGTTTTGATGGAAATGCTTCTAAAATTTCAAACCAAGTGCACCAAATTCCTAATGCTAAGTTGGAGGTTTTCAAAGATATATCGGATGTTAAAGAAGTAAGGTATATAAAGGTAACAAATATATAAGACTTTTGGTGAAATGGTTAGGCAAACCGGCTAGTGAAAGTACTTGTATTGTGGAAGAAGAGTTGTACAGGATTGATCTAGAGGTTTATACTGAAGTTGTAAATGTCTTTTCATTAAAGTCAAGTTTTCCAAGCCATGGAGAATTATGCGAAAGCTTAAAATTAAAAATATATTACTATTATTTTAGTTTATTTTATTTAGTTTAAGGTATTATATATGTTTTTTACAACTAGGATTATTATTACTTGGGGGTTAAGTTTAAAATTATTAATTTAAATTGATTTGCAAGGAAGAGTAAAACTTTATTTCAAGGAAATCTCTTATATATATTCTCTAACAAAATTTAAAGTACTAGGCTTTGATTATTATTATTATTATTATTATTATTATTATTATTATTATTATTATTATTATTATTATTATTATTATTATTATTATTATTATTATTATTATTTCTTTGAATTTAATAAAGAAACGTAGGGTTTTCTATAACCCTAAGTTCTCTAAAGTTTCATCTTCTTTCTTACTAAATTGCTCAGCCCTAATTTCTTCTTTTCTTATTTTTTTTTCACCTCACTACGTCATTTAGTGTAGTAATTGTTCTAATGTTATCTTTTTAAAATGATTAAATGATGTTTTTCTTTGTTAAATTGTTACTTTTATAATTTGTTCAAAATGCCCGGTCAAACTAGTTGGAAATTCTTAAAATATAGTCGACATACCGTAAAGTGTAGGGATCCCCATCATTGATAATTGTTACAGCCTGATTTTGGGCTTAGTCAGAACAGTGGTTTCGGGACCACAAATTCGAGGTCAAGAAATTATTTAATTATTATTTTGGTGTTATAGCATGATTATGTCAGTGCATGAAAAATTTGGTGAAGTAATTTTAGCGTTTGTGAGCTTACTTACGAAAAAAGACTAAATCGCATAAAGGAAAAAAATTGTGATTTGCTAGCAAATAGTGTTAAATGGCCATGAATTAGAAATTAGGGGTATTTAAAGTGAAAATAGACCCTAGGATGGTGCTTGGCCGGCCATGAGACAAGGAAATTAAAATAGTCAAATGTTAGGTGAAGTTTGGTGACTTATTTGGCCAAAAAGAAAATAAAAGAAAAGAAAAATGGTATCATCCCTTTTTCATCTTCTTCACCAAAAAACACCAGCAAAATAGAGGTTTGAAAGCTTGAAAATTTCAGCAACTTGTACCCCTCACAAGTAAGTGATTTTGATGGTCTTTCTTGATTATTTTTGTACTTTTAGAACCCTTGTAGCATGAGTTTTCAAATGAGAGGACTATTTTGCAAAATGGTTAAAAATCTATGGTTTTACCATGAGAGTGTTCATGTTGTTTTCTGAAATTTTATGGAAGAAAATGAATCATGGTTGTGAAATAAACAACTTTTGTGAAGTAGTTTTCATGGAAACCCTAACTAAGGACCATTTTGCATAAGTTGTAAAATAGGTAATAAATGTGTGAAATAGTGAAAATTGTGGGCTTTTCCTAGTATAAAAAGTATTCGGCTAGGCTTGATTAATGAGAAAATGTGATAAAAATCGATTTTTGAGTTTAGGGGCAAATTGGTCATTTTGCCCAATTATAAATTGTTGAGTACCTAGATCGATAAAATTAAAATTGTGAATTCTTATTATTTTAGATCAAGAAATACAAAATCTGAACCTAAACCGGGGGAAGGCCAAGCAAGTAGATTAAATCGTCTAGTCGCCTACATTTTGTAATCCAAGGTAAGTTGTATGTTAATAATGCAACTATATTGCTATGATGTATGATTGAATTCATATTGCATGAACTGCTTGATTGTGATTATGAGAATGCATGTCGAGAAATTAATGTAGTAAAGACTTCCAGTTGAGCATTAGAATAGACTTGGATATTCGTACCATGACATTGGGTGGTATGTGAGCCAGTGTAAGACATGTCTGGGACATGCATCGGCCACATTATGAAAGCCAGAGTAAGACATGTCTGGGACATGCATTGGCCACATTATGAAAGCTAGTGTAAGACATGTCTGGGACATGCATCGGCCACGTTATGAAAGCCAGTGTAAGACATGTCTGGGACATGCATCGTCATTGAAACGAGAGCTAGTGTAAGACATGTCTGGGACATACATCAGCCTCGAGATATACAAGCTAGTGTAAGACCTGTCTAAGACATGGCATCAGCTTGTTGTTTGTAAGTTTAAGACCTGTCTGGGACATGGCATCGACACCGATAGATGAGAGCCAGTGTAAGACCTGTCTAGGACATGGCATCGGCCTCGATATATAAAAGTCAGTGTAAAACCTGTCTGGGACACGTCATCGACTTTAATGTAATAGCCCATGTAAGACTATGTCTGGGACATGACGTCGGCATCTTATCCCATGTTCGGGTTTATTGAGTATCCGGTAATATTCCAAATGATTCAACAAAATATTTATGATTTGTATCAAAATGAGAAAATTTATGACTATTTGGTGAGTGGTATAGTTACCTACTTGAAATGTATGAGATGTGGGCTCAATATATGCCATAGGATTTGTATTGGATGGTGATGAGTAAGTTGTACTTATGTCTATTTATTGTATTCATGGACAAACTATGAAATGTTATAAGCATATTGTTGTATGATAATTAGTTGATGTTTATTTTCATGTAACTTACTAAGCTTTATGCTTACCCTATTTTTCCTTCCATTTTCTTATAGTGCCACCAAAGTAGCTCGAGGATTATCGCCTACATCAGAGAAACCAGTCACACTATCATCTGAAGCACTTGGTATAGTCAATTCTTTTATTTTGATTATGGCATGTATAGGAACTTTTGTTTTGTTTTAGTGTCACACTGTTTTGGGGCCAAATGTGTTGGCTTGTTTTAGCATTTGACTCATTTTGTATAAGGCCATGAAAAATGGCTAATATTGAAAGTTGTTATATGAATATAAGAAGATCTTTCATGAATGAGAAAATTGTTGGTACGGTTGAGCTTGTGAATTTCAGTGTATGGATAGCAAAGTATATAAATTAGTCGCTTAAACATATGTAAAATATATATAGGTCTTAGTTATGGTTGCTTGATTGGGAAATCATGTTATGATAGACTTTAGTGTGATGGCTGATATTATATTGTGTTTCAGGGTGGCAAAAGGTTTGGTAGATAGCCTTATATTATCCACACGGGTAGACACATGGGCTTGTGTTTGGGCCGTGTGTGACGCAAGGTCAGCCCTATGAGCATGTTGTTCGACTGTATGTCCCCTGCATGTAAAATTTGCAAGTCAAAATGCATGGTAGTAAAAACATGGACAGAGGCACGACCGTGTGACTAAGCCGTGTGAAGGATACGGCCTCTGGCCACAGGCGTCTGCCTTGGTCGTATACCTCTATTTGGTTGCTAACGTCAGAAATAGAATGTCAAGGTTTTTAGACACGGGCTAAGACACAGGCGTGTCATGGCCGTGTGAGGGACACGGGCCATAGACACGTGCGTATGTCAGGCCTTGTGAAAACCTCTGTAGGTTCAAATTTAGAATTTAATTCACACGGGTTCGGACACAGGCATGTCCCCTTATGCTTAGGCCCTGTTAACTACACGGGCCATCAACACGACCATGTCATAGTGGCCACACAGGCGTATTGCCCTTCCACACGGGCGTGTGGCCTGTTTCAAAAATCATTCTTATATGGTTGGTTAAAGTACCCGAGTTGGTCTTGAATGGTTTCCAATGGATGTTTGGGGTCTCGTAAGTCCATGTTAAGGAATTTTAAACATAGTTCGAAAAAGTTTTAAATTTGAGCGAGTCTTGGTGACTCGAAAATGTGATATGTACGTGTTCAAGTTTAGTAACGCCTTGTAATCTGTCTCGGTGTAAGGCACGGGTGTGGGGTGTTACACTAATTATTCATTGTGCAGATTATCTTAAGCATCCAGGAGTTTTGTCATTGTTGCATTTTGCACATTTGGTATTTGATTGATCATTGATTAAGTCGTGTTTATCGCGCAAAGAAGTATAGACATTGTTGGTGCTTATGCCATTTTTCATTAACCATTTGGTGATTGGTTGGACACTCATGTGTCCGAATGTTTTTCTTTCTCATGTTACTTGCACAAAATGGTTAAATGAACTTGAACATTGAATCGAAATGCTATCATTATTTATTTAATGTCTTGATAATATTTCATTGTTATTTTAAATGTTATTTTGTGACTAATTTATGATTGTATTGTATTTTTGAAAATTTCTATCGAATGTGACTTTCACTCCAGAAATTATTTTATATATATTTATATCTTATTAGAATGATTTTATTTTAACTATACACATTAGTAGTCTAAAATGTATTGGATCACCACTAAGTGCAAAAATCTTAGTACTCAGGTTTTTAGTTCTGTGTGTAGGTAATAATTGGATCGAATTGTTCATGATTGAGTAGTATTGCCAAAAAGTCCTTGCAAATGTTAGTTTGTAAGGTTGTCTTTACTTTTTTTTAGCCTTGGCATGTACTTATGATTTGTTAATTGATCGATTTAAGTGCTTTGATTGTTATTTTGGAACTTATTGATTGTTTGATCAAGTTTTGTTAGATGATTTATTACTTGTGTCATAATTTCTTTTAAAAAAATTATGTTTTAATTTGTAATGAGTGAATCATTGATCTAGTTAGTTGTTTTGGCAACCACTATGACGCTCCGAATTTGACCAAGCTTCCGAGTCAGGTTTGGGGTGTTATAGTGATCTATTATTACTATGCACAAGTTAGTTGTTTTGAGCATTTTCTCTTCTTTTCTAGTGCCACTCTGTCTCAGTTTGCTTTTAACACTATGAAATTTGAACATTTATTGTTGTCTTCTCTTCTTAAACTATTGTTTTCTCTTATTAATGCTTGTTTAATTATATATTTGATCTTTTGAGAAGGCATTGGATTGATATGAGTTGTAAATTGGTTTAGTGCTTAATTTAGTTTTCTTGTTTGTAATATTCTCGACACCATTCCCATTTGAAGGGTGCAAATCAGTTTTAGTTTATGTTCATTATTGGTTACAATTGTTACTTGTATTCATCATGGTAACATCATCAACTACTTCACCAAACGCTAATTCTACACATGTCTAGCATTTGGTTGTTGTTGTTACTTTTACTCAGGGTAACATTATTAGCTACTACACCAAATATTAATTCTACACATGGTGGCAACATTCAACGAACCAATCATGTTCACTTGTTAATGTTTCTCAACATGACATGACAACCCTCCTTATACAAATGATGGTTCTCATTTTACTTTAGATATGAATTGTTCTAATTTTGGAATGGTTCTAAATTTGGTGCAAATATTGACTCTAGCATTGATCTTAACTTTGTATTCTATCATACGTTAAAATGTGTTGGTCATCCATTTGTTGTGTTTAGAGATTACTGGCCTAACAACTAAGTTTTTTAGACCTACTTTTCAAAATGGAAACATTTCTTGATTAGATCTAACAAGCTTCAAATACGCTAGTGGAATGTTAGTACCCTAGCAGCTTAGCTTCCGAAATGTTTTTTTTTTCCCTTGTATACACTTGTAATGGAAAGCTAAGTAGGCTAACAACCTAACTTCCAAGAAATATATTTTAAAAAAGAGAAAAGAAAGATGAGTGATTGATAGAAAGAAGGAACAACTTATGATGAATGATAACAAGTATGTTGAATGATAGAAGAAGAAGAAGAAGAAACATAGAGAATGTTATAAAACAAAGCTAGTTAGTGCACAGGTTAGGTAGTTAGCATTTAACTGGTAAGTTGTTGAAAGTTGTTCTACTATTAGTTTTTTGTTAAATCTAATTACCATTTGTAATTTTGGTTGTAAATGGTGAGTTGTAAGTAAGTATTTTCAATAATATATATTATAAAAAATCCCTAAAATTTGAATTCATGAAAATTTAAAATGAAAAACTCCAACATTAATCTTTAATAGAAACACCAAATCAAAATATCAAATTCAAAAAAAAACTTATGAATGAATCAATAAAAATATGGAATATGTCAATCTATTCTTACTTATTTGACATGAAAGGCTCAAATGACATTATTTAAAATTAATTTATCAAATGTAAAACTTAATTTATCAGGATTTATCATATCGGTCATCAAAATACATTAGATGCCAAAGCTATGTGAATTCATTAATATGTTGAAATTTTAGCCATATGGTATTAATATTTTAATTAGCATATAAGTTTAGATGATGAGATCTCAAAAGTTATTTTAGAACTTTGGCAGATCATAACTCTAATATTTAACTTTGGTATGTTAACTTTAATTTTAATTAGTTTGGCATCCATAAGAAATTATTTACTTGAGTATCTACACATATTCAACTCATTCTTTATTTGATAACTGAAACTCAATTGACCTTTATTATATTAGACCAAGTTTAATTTAAACTAGATTTTGTTATTATATTAGACCAAGTTTAATTTAAACTAGATATTATGTTTAACATAAGTTTTATTAGAATATAGTTCTAATTCTTATTTAATTTAATAATAATTAAAATATTTTTATAACTAATTAGATTTTTATTATTTTAATTAAATTTATTTAATATAATTATCATGGTTGTTTGAATTGAGTCAAACCAGTTGGTTGGACCGAGAACCAATTGAGGTATCGATCCAAAGAAAGGCATTAAATCGATTGACCTAAGAATTGATAGATTTGGTTGAACCGGTGGTTATACCAATTAAACTGAATTTTTTATTTTTTATAATATATATATATATTATTTTATGTTTTTTAATGATTTATTTTATCAAATTGGATGGACTGATCGAATTGGTCGAACCAAAACAACTGATAAACTAGTGGCCTGACTAGTTCGATCACCATTTTCATTTTAAAACCTTATTAATTATTGAAGATGACAAAATAAATAGAATAATAATAAATTGATAATTGGTAAAGTTATTCTTTTATTTAAAATTTATTTAATAACTAAATCTTAGTGTCTATTGTATTTTTCATCAAACTTTAGGTAAGTGCACATTATCAAAAAGGTAAGGGGAAGGGCGAGGGCAAGGGTAGAGTAAGGGTCGACAGGAGCCCTAGCCCCACCCTAAAATAGAATTATTTTTAGTTTTTTTATAATTTATGAAATTTTAATTTAGTATTAATAAGATTGTGCTTTGGCTTACAAAAATAATAAAAAAATTTATTTAGTCACTTAAAGTTACAACTATATAAGCTATTAAAATAATGAAATTATATTTTTGCTATTGCAAAATATATAATTTAATTCGACCCATAAAAAAAATTCTGACTTACCCTTGATAAGGTGTAACTAGATTTTTTATCAGTAGTCAAAAGGTTTTAATATATTAAAAACGGGAGGTGGTTGACGGGTTTTGCCATGGTAACAGGGGTGGCAGAAGTTTTCTAGATTGAAGCACGAGCGATTGTTGAAGGGTTGAAACTGGCTTGGTTGAAGGGATACAAACAGGTTGAGATTAATTGTGATGATGCAATGTTTATAGATGTTATCCGTAATGGTTTTGCATCAATTAGTAACATTACAGAAGTCCGTTTAATCCACGAATGGTGCAATAAGGATTGGAAAGTGAAGTTTAGGCATATCCTGCGAGGAAGTGACAAGGTAGCTTTGGAAAGTGAAGTTTAGGCATATCCTGCGAGGAAGTGACAAGGTAGCTTACTGTTTGGCAAATGCAGCAATAGGGAACCTTAACCAATTAATTCTCTTCACAGACCTACCTCAGTATGTTATACGGCTATTAGAGGAGGATGCTCATATTTTCTTACCAGAAGGGATCACTGTTTTTGTTCACTCCTAGTTACTAGGCGTGTTTTTTTTTACCAAAATATATATATTACTATTTAAGTGTTTGGTTAAGTTGGTGTTACGAATTAACTCGACAACAATTTAATTTTAGAAACTATTAAAAACTAAATTTTAAAATAAATAATAAATATAACAATAAATGTTTAATAATGTATATTTAAGCTTAAAAAGAAAACTTGAATTTAAATTTTAAAAATAACATAGTTGAAAAAACAACACAAACTGAGATTATCTTCTTCTTTTTTTCTTTTTAATTTTAATCACACCATTATGGTGACTTTAGTTGATACGAATAGGAAACATTTTCAACGCACTGGCGTCTACTTTCTCGCTGAAATATAAATACCGTGGAGTAAAAAGAAGTTGTTTCCCTTTTTATCCCTTATGGGTTATAAAAACTAATATGTTGTATAATATAAATACATGTTAGGATAAATTCTATAACTATATATGAATTATAGTTTAATGTGTAATTGTATATATGAATTTTAATTTGATTTAATTTTTATATATTATTAATACAATTATTGATATTTAATACAATTATTGATATAACATCATTTTATGTTATATATTATATACACAAAATAATTATATTTATCCAATATGATTATAAATTGATGTATTTATTTCTTTAAATGTGTATGATTAAATCAAAATTAAAATTTTAAGTATACATTTGAACCACAATTAGAGTTTCACATGTACAATTACATCAAATTAAAATTCATATATAATTTTAAGATTTATCTCAATTTATCATAAATAATAATTATGTAAATTTATTTTTATAATTTAATATATCGTAAATATATTTTTAATTATCATTTAATATAAAACAATTTATATATTTTATTATTTATTTTAAAATATTTTAAATTTGATTATAAAAATGATTTTAATAATTTTTAATTATTCCACAATTACACTTTTAATTTATGTTTTACAGTTTAATATATATACATATATATATATATATATATATATATATATATATTCATATATATATATATATATATATCGGTATTTTATTATATTCGATGTACAACGTAAATCAATGTTTTTAGTTATTATTTTTATTTTAGTTTTTTCTGTTTAAATCCAACTATATCGCTCATATTAATTTTAATCTTATTTTTATAATAATTAATTTCATTATCATCGTTATTTAATCTCATCAAGCTAAACTTACATTCTATCCAAAAGAAATTTAGTTGCACACAAAAAAATTATTATATGATTGTTTTATATATTTTTATATAAAATTTATAAAAATAAATTAAAAATCTAAAAATAAATAAATGTTGAAACTTAAATATAAAATTTAAATTCTCAATTTTATCATTTCACCTTAAATAATTAAAACCCGATATGTCTTATATAATTTTTTTTCAGTAATTTACAATGTAACCCAATTATTAAAATATTCAAAATGGTGACCCAACTAATAAGATTTTTTTTCAGTAAGTATTGTAATTTAATGGAATAATAAGATGGCATTCCAAAAATCGATATAATAATAAATCTATCTCTCAATTTTTATATATTGTATTACTTTAGTCATAAATTTTAGAATAATTAACCTCAACATTATAAATTATCTCAAATTTCTTTAAAAAATAAAATATTAAAATACTCAAATATTCTAAAATTATAATAAATTAAAAAATAAAATGTACATTATATTTCATTTAAAAGAATAGATAGGTTAATCTAATAAAAAAATGCCACTTTATAATAAAAGAAAATGACGCGCACACAGTATAGGAACTTCAAACAACGTGAGCGAATTCAGATGATTGTTCCATAAATTCCTCTTCAATGTCGCAACGCAACTGAATAACCGAACAAAGATCTAATCCGATGCCGACAACAGTACCCTTGCCCTAAAACAAGTGGCAAGATGGGAGCATTTCCTGTTACAAAAATAGCCACTATCAGCCACGTTGTCCATTGCAAAGCCACGTTTCACCATCACTGCTTTTTTCTTCCTTCCTTTTCCTATAAAAACCTTAAAGATTTTGAGAAATAGAACAACACTTTAATATAGGATCTTCAAGGTTCTTAATCTTGTTTTTGTTACCGTTTTTAGATATTTTCTTTTTCAAGAAAAGAAAACCAATACGCTTGTAGAGGCAAAGATGATGGAGAAGAAGAAAGTGGTGGGAATGCTGGTAATGGTATTGCTGTCAATGGTAGGGGTTTGCTGGGCCTGGGGATGGCAAGAGATGACAAAGGAAACTGTGAAGGACTCCTTGCCTGATTCGGGACTTGACAACTTCCTCGTGTAATGATCAAACAATTACGTATATCATACTGCATGCCTTCTTTTTTAAAATAAAGATTCACATATAATTGGAAATGCCATTTTAAAAATTGGAAAAATTTCGTGGGCGTCGTTGGTTAGGTTGAGACTTGAGACTCTCTTTCCTTTTTTTTTTTTTTTTTCTTTTAATTGTTTTCATGGATAAGCTAGTAGTTCAATGATCTACTTGATAGTAATTAGGGTCCCCCTTTTTTCTTAATTTACCTACTTTCCGGGTTATATACCAGAAATGTATCTCTCTCCAATGTATCTGGTTGTGAAATTCTTAAACAATGAAGGAGAGTGCATGATTCAGTTGACTATATTATGAATAAATTAGATACAAAAAATGTTCCATTATTAGGATTGATTAGGCCGGTTAGATGGATCCGTTTGGCTTATAAATTGTGTTGACAGACATGTGTGGTTAACTTCTTGTGTCTCTTATAATGGTAATGACTCTGCCAGGGTTATGGGACAGAAATTTGAGAATGCAAGAGAGGCGGCTAAAGATATGATGGATAAAGGTGGAGATGGTGCCTCAATGTCTGCCTCTGGTAATTCATCTCATGCCTTTCCTATTAATGTTATTATTATGTCTATTCGGAAGCATCAAACTATGCTGCCAAAATATCTAGAGAGGAAGTAAACGCAGCTAACCAGATGCTTAATATGGCTATGGATGTAGATTCGAATCAGGTTGATAATGGTCGAGAGACAATGGCATATGGGGAAGACAAAGGAGACGATGCCAACGACGAAGCTCGGCATGAAGCTCATCATGCAGAAGAAAAAGTTGCAGATGCGATGGAGCATGGAAGAGGTGAAGCTCATCATACGAAAGATGAAACTGCAGATGCAATGCAGCATAGAAGAGATGAAGCCCATCATGCGAAAGATGAAATTGCAGATGCGAAGGAGCATGGAACAGATAAAGCAGCAGATACAATCGATGATGCCAAAGAACCATTGGCAGAAACCAATAAAAATGCTAGAGATAAAGCGATCGATGCCTATAAAAAAGGCAGTCAAGAAACTAAGGAAGCAGTAAATCATGGATCATCTGCTGATAGGATCTTCAGTGAAGATGCTATGGCTAAGTTTGAGGCCTGGAAAGAGAAGGCTTACCATGTTATAAGTGATTATGTAGCTTGGACCATGATTAAGGTTGTACTATCGCACGGAAAAGATGAAGCGAAGGCTTGTGATCTTGTAAGTGATGATGTAGCTAGGATTATTGATAAGGCTGCAGCCCATGCCTATAATGAAATAGGAGGATATACATATGCATCTGGTGATAAGATCATGAGTGAAGATTTTATGGCTAAGTTTGGTGATAAGATCATGGGTGAAGATGTTATGGCTAAGTTTGAGGCTTTGACAGAGAAGGCTTCCCATATTATAGCTGATGGTGTAGCTAGGATCCTTAAAGGTAAGGCTGCAGAATCAATCTCGCGTGGAAGAAATGAAGTTTCCCATGTCTATAATGAGGTAGAGGAAACATATGTATCTGGTGATAAGATCACGAGTGAAGATGTTATAGCTAAGTTTGAAGCTTTGACAGAGACGGTGTGCCATGTTATAGCTAATGATGTAGCTAGGATTATTAAAGATAAGGCTGCAGAATTAATCTCGCATGGAGATGAAGTTTCGCATGCCACATATGCATCTGGTGATAAGATCATGAGCGAAGAACTTAAACCTAACTTTAAGGCCTGGGAAAAGAAGCCTGCCAATGCTATAGGTGATGATGTAGCTATTAAACATAAGGCTGCAGAATCAACGTCGCACGGAAGAAATGAAGTTTCCGATGCCTATAATGAAGCAATCAATAAGGTAAGAGGAACATATGTATCTGCTGATAAGATCATGAGCAAGGATGTTATGGCTAAGTTTGAGGCTGCCATGGAGCAGGCTTCCCATGCTTTAGGTGGTGCTGTAGGGGTGATGGAAGGTGAGGAAGCAGAATCAGAATCACATGGAAGAGAAGAAGATTCAAATGCTTATGATGAAGCTAAGAATGAGTTGGGAGAAACATATGCAGCGGCTGATAAGATCTTGAGTATGGATGCTATGGCTAAGTATGAGGCTGCCAAAGAGAAGGCTTCCCAGGCAATGGGTGATGTTGGAGCTAGAATGAGAGCGAATATTGCACGGGTCTGAGTTAAACTAGTTATTTGTTATCTTAACTTATTTACTAGCTTATGAGTTAAGCTATTTGATGTAATTGTAAATTGTTGAGTTATTTGCTTTTAGTTTGAGACTTCTGAACGTTTGCATAGTGGGTTACTTCATATAGCAATTTCTGTTGCAACATTAAATAGTAATATTTAGCAATATTTCTGTATATTCTTTTGTAATAAACTTAGTTGATTTTTTCTATTGTTTTTAACTAATTTTTAATAGTAGTAATTTATCTTTAATAAAGAAAATTAAATATAATATTGATGAGAATTAAGTAATTTCAAATTTAGAGAATTTATTTGATGTATAAGTTTATGCATTTACATTAGTAATTAAATAAAATAAAATAGTGGAAGATTTTATCTAATTTTATTATTAAATAAAATGAAAAATAGTGAAAGACATATCCAGAACTTAAAACTTGAGACTTTAGACACACCTAGACATCTTACATCTGAAAGTATTAATATTTTATTCATAATAGTTTCTTTCAAATGTTTTATTACAACTGTCCATTCCTTTTCTCTAATTTAATTTATAGCACATAAAAATTAAATTATTATAACATTATTTATAATATTTTTAATTTTTATAACATTATTTAAAATTATTAAAAAATATTAAGATAATTAAATTTATTGTTTTAATAAATAAATTTATTTTAAAATGAGTTTAGGTTAACTATTTACAATTTAGGTAAGTATAAAAGTATTAATATCAATACTTAAGTTCAACCACGCTACAAACACCTCTAGATATAATAAAATTAATTTTAAATTCCTTTAATTAGATTTGCACAAATTACTTTGATCACATTCAAACTTTCAAGTGTTACAAACTTAATAATAAAGATTCTAAATGATTTTAAAATTGAGATAAATCTTAAAATTATCCATAAATTATGGTTTAATATGTAATTTTATATATAAACTTTGATTTTATGTAATTTTATACATTAAATTTTAATTTGATCCAATTCTTGTAAATTATTAACACAATTATTGATATAACTTCATTTTATGTTTATATATTGTATACATAAATAATTATATTTATTCAATATAAAAATAAATTGATGTATTTATTCTTTAAATTAAATTAAAATCAAAGTTTGACATATACATTCGACTAACAATTAGTTTCTCATGTATACAATTGCACTAAATTGAAGTTAATATATATCACATCAAATTAAAGTTCATATATAATTTTGAGATTTATCTTTTAAATTTTTTCTAAAAGGTTTTAGAACCCCAATCTTTTAAAATGTTTTTAAGGCTTGTTTTAACTTTTCCCATATTTTTCGTCTATATGCGAACATCTGAAATGGAAATATTGCAGTAAATAAATATAAGATTAAACAATAGTGTTCGCAAGTATACGAGTTAAATTGTAATATAGTAAAGAATGATAAAACGAACCACTTCAGGAAACATTCCGAAGATCGTATCCAAAGGAGGTTGAATTAAACTTAAATTAACTTTCTTGACCAAGACAAATTATAATTTTCTTTGTAAACTTATCTCTCGATCTCATTGATCCTTAATTACTTCCTAAGGGCGTTACTTCTTAGGGTTTAATTGCACATAATTTAAGCCAACTAACTCGGATTTGAACCTAATTTATTCGTTAATTAGTCATACATTCATTTATTAATCTCCCTAAGGTAACAAGCTACTCATGGATCTACATACAATAATCCATAAATTCATATTTAACATATAAAGCAATAAATTAAATAAAAGAAGGGAATAAGAAAATAAATCCATTTCGATATCGAATTGTGCGCGGGAGCGGGATTTCCTTTAAGAATTGCGAGGATCACTCCGATTGCAATTGGAATCCTAAAAGAATTAATGAAAAACTATTAAACTAAAAGCTTAAATTGAAATTGAGTCCAAGTTAAACAAGAAAAAAAATTATTTAAAGGACTAAATTGAAATAAAATAAAAATTAAAATAGAACCCTAAAACTAACTAAATGGCCCAGTTGGCTAAGCCTCTTAAAATGAGGCTAAACATGCCTATTTATAGAGTTTATGCTCTGACTTAATTAAGGTTGTTTACAAGCCCAAAAATTTTATTACAATTCTTCGTGTGGAAAAAAATACCTAAAATTAATTTTCCTAATCGTCGCTCAATGTTGCGACACCACAAAACCGATTTCACAACACTGCCTTCATTTTTTTGAATATTTTGGCTTTGAAATCCGGTGTTATGACACCGCTCCTCGATGTCACGACGCTGTAGTCGTCCCTCATCTTCTTAGCTCGAAAAAAGTGTCTTACATACTAAATAGAGTCGTTAAATCATCTTTACGCCTATAGTGACCCATTAAGACATGACATAACTCAAAATTGCATAAACATGCTTATTTTGCATACTTGATACTAAAAATAAAAAACAAAATAAAAACATATAAAAATACCAGAAAGCAAGTTCATTAAATACCGGAAAAACCTTAATTTGTCACAACAAATTGTGATAGATCAAACTTCCCCTTACTTAAGTTGTTGCTTGTCCTTAAGCAACAAAATAAAAACACACAAAACAAGAAAATAAAACAGCTACAAGTGCTTGAGCATGTAACACCCCGGTTTTTGGGGTTAGAAGTTTGAGATTCTAAGTAAGGGTTAGTGAGTAGGTCACGCACTTGGAATAGTTTGTGTGTTTAAGTGACAGAATGGGCCTGTTGGTCTGGTGGTTGAGTGAGTGTTAGTGTACCTCTGAGTTCTGGGTTTGAGTCATTGTGTATGTTTTGGGTGATGTATTTTTATATTGATTATAGTAGACTTGTTTTAATTTTAAAATATAATTATTAGTTTTATTTTTATTATTTTGGATTTTTATTTTTTTGGGAAGTTCACGTTTTTTCTTCTTCTCTTGGCTTTTCTTTTTGGTTTTTTGGTTCTTCTACATTTTCTTTTTGAAAATGGTGTTACTTGTGGTTTTTGGAGAGTCCCTTTTTTGTCGTCAAGTCGATGTCCGGACGTCTTTGATCACGAATCAGGTGTGAGTTTTGAAACTTTTCTATTTTATTTGTGAATTATAAATTTGATTTTGATAGAATGTGGCAATCTTGGTGTCTTTCGGAAGTTGGTTTTCGAAGTTCGAAAGTGCTGTTGACTGACATGGAAATCTGCTCTGGTTAATGTGTTTCTGAGTCCCATCGATTGAGGGTCGATTTAAGGATAGGAAAACTTGATTTTCAAGCTGTTTTAGGGTGGTTTTGTGACCACACGATTGGCCACACGGGCGTGTGCCAATTCATAAGGTCGTGTGTTTTTGGGAATTAGGGTTTCCAGGCTATTTGGGCACCACACAGTCGTTTGGTCGATTTGGGGATTTTAGTCGATTTTCACACGACCGTGTCCCTTGGGTAGACGGGTGTGTATGATTAGGAATTAAAGATTTAGTGTTTTGGTACCACACAATCGTGTGGCTAATTTGGGGATTTAGTGATCCCACACAGGCGTGTGTTTTGGACACACGGCAATGTGTCTAGTGGGCACACGGACGTGTGAAACCCTCACACGGTCATGTCTGTCCTGTACTCTATTTTAGCTCTATTGGACAGTGAGTTACACGGCCAATTCATACGGTTGTGTCCCTGGTTTACACAGGCGTGTACCTCCTCCACACGAGCGTTTTGACCTTACACGACCTAAGTTTTTCTACACGGCCTAAGCACACGGCTGTGTGGTTCTAAATCACTAATTTTGGTATTAGTGTATGTTTTGTTTTGATTAAGATTCTATGTGTTCCAACCCTTAGCTAGTCTTTAGTGAGGGTCGATAGGATTCTGATCTGGGCTTCGGCTTATGGGTTAATTGTGACTATTGCGAGTGATGTCTAATTCTGAACCTAGTTTGTTGGGTGTGTGTGCATATCTGAATTTGTCTGATTTTTTGTTGACGTGATTATTGTTTCTGTGGGATTGAATGCATTCGTACACTTGCATAAAGTAAATTTTTGGGGTTGGTTGTGAAGAGAAGGAAGACTGATTCTGATTGATCTAACAGTTCTACTGCAATTTTTGCGTACAGTTGTTTACCCACTTATCGCATGTACGTCAGCTTGTTGCGTACCATTATCTACTTTGGCAGATTAAACTATAATGTGACTATATAGCAGACTACCGCATTGCACTGTACTACATATACGCTAGCCCTAATGCGTATTATATTCTGAGCGGCTTAGTCAACATTCTTGGAGTGTACGATTGGATAGGCCTTTCGAGGTCCTAGTTGGTGTGATTGGTTGGATGAGCTTTAACAGCTCTTTTGGGGGTGTGATCGGGGGACGTGAGGTGTGCTGGCTGGATGGGTGAGTTTTGGTACTTGACTGCATTCATGTGCATCTATTTGGGTGTAAGATTATTTGACTATTTTCTGTTGCCTGAACAACAGTGTTAAATGTTCTATGTGTACTTAGTGTGCTCTGTTCTGATTGCATGTTGGGGCGTTGGTTCATTGTCTGGTATCTGTTCCTGCTTACATCTGTCAGTATGTTTTGTTTTGAACTGCTATCTGGTGTTCTCTTCTGAAATCTGTTTTTAATCGTTTTGAACTCACACTAAGCTCATGTAGCTCACCCCCTTTAGTGTTTCCCCTTGCAGGTACACTTCCATTTTCTGCTGTTTGACTCAGTACACGGAGGTCTCGGACAATCTAAGTTGAAGATAATTTATCAGTAATCTTTTCAGTTTTCTTTTTGTTTTATCGTTTTGATCTGTATGGTTTTATAAAAGCTATGGTACAAGATCTGTTTGGAAATTTTTCAATTATACATTTTGTTTTGGTTATTTATTAAACTTAACTATAATTTTACTAACTGAATTCTAAACAATTAAATGTTTTTGGTTCGTTGTGATAACTTGTTTTGTAAAAACTTATCTACCAGCACTTTGGTGATAAATGTGATCTCTGGAATTCAGTCTAAACTCTTAGGCTGGGTTTTGGGGCGTTATAGAGCATGCCATATACAAAGATTAATTCGAAGTTATATATATAAAACAATGTGAATAAATAAGTAACTCTAACATGATATACAATTGACTATTGATCTTTAATATCAAACACATTAGTTCTTAAAATTACAACGTAAGCAAATTCAAGAATGTTGAGTACATTACTCCATCAAAACAGGTACATAAAATTTACATTTATGCTCGAACAATACAAGTAGTTAGAAATGTCAAAATTCAATTAATTTTCATCCATGAATAGTATCACCTAGGTCACATAGGTTTTTTTCAGCTTGTAATGTTCTGCGACTTAGGTTGGTTTGGAATTAAAAACAGACATAATAAAATAGTTTAAACATGAAAATAGTTTGGCACATTATATTGACCCAGATTCTTCCTCGATTAGACCCTTTAGCTCACACCTTATATCCCCTTCTATCACTTAACTTTTTTCTCTGATTCCTAAAGTATAATACAATGTAAATGAATACAATCATTTTAGCAAAATATTTGTGTAAAAATGAGAGATTTTTCTTTTCTTTCTTTCTTATTCTTTTCTTTTCTTCTCACTTCGCTTTTCTATTCTCTCGAAAACTTCTCGTTTAGCTATGTTAGTCTTTTTCAAACCTTTTCTTTTAATTTTTTTTTTATTTTTCTACTTATGTACAAGTTTACCAGACTTGCACTCACCATACTATACTATCTGTAACAACCCTGTAACACCCCTAACCTGTATCCGTAGCCAGAATAGGGTTACGGAGCATAACTGGACTTATTTCTTAAAAAATCATACATTTCACATTCATTTCTCAAATCCATACAAATGTCATTCAAATACAGCCATATAGTCCTTAACACGAGCCCTCGAGGCTTAAAACAAGCATTAGAAATGATTCAGGACTAAATCGAATATTTAATAAATTTTTAGAAAAATATAGAAAATGTTCAAAGTGTAGGGGACACATGCCTATGTGGCCAGGCCGTGTGTCTCACACGGCCAAGAGACGCTTGTGTCACAGGCCATGTGGACATTCAAAATGAGATCATATAGCAATGTCCCAGCACATGTCCCAGCTCGTGTAACTCTCTGACTTGGGTCACACGGCCAACCACACGCCCGTGTGACTAGCCCATGTACCCTTCAAAATGACCTCACACGCCCATGTGCCAAGCCGTGTGCTAGGCCGTGTGAAAACTGGAGGGTGTACTGACTTGTGCCACACGGCCAGGCCATACGCCCATGGGCTAGGCAATATGAAACTATTGACTTGATTTCTAAATAAGTACCAAGGGACACACAGCCGTGTCACCTGGCCATGTGTTACACACGGCTGAGACACACGCCCGTGTCTCTGCCCATGTGGACAAAAAATAGGTCATTTTTCAATCCTTATACACCCAAAGTGGCACCAACCTGCACATACCAAAAGTATTATGACCATATCATCAATAGGCATTCAAACCAATCTCAACCAAGTCCAAATCTTGCTATACCAATACCAATAACCATAATGTTCATATGAAAAAATCTGTCATTTGAAAACCTACCAATATCACTTTCAAGGATTCACCTAAATGGTCAATTTCATATATGCATTGTCTTGCCTAATACTTAGCATACTAATACATTTTCAAGTCCAACCATTTGCTACCTAATTACCAATTCACAACAAGGCAATCACATAGCAATTATAAATCACATATAAGAGGGTCATGTATACATATTTACATATCAAAACATATTACTACTTACAAGTCAATTCAAATGGCCAAAATTCATCAAGACATAAAGGCTACATTAGCCAAAAGACCTATACATGCTATATAACCACATTGCTCAAAGTTCAAAAGTACCAAAAAATTGCTGGATAATGTGATGATATCTCCGACAACTTCCAATCTGAGCAAGCTTCGAAATCACTATAAAACATGGAAAAGTAAACAAAGTAAGCTATTAAGCTTAGTAAGCTCGTATGGCTAAAGAGTACATCTTACCATTCATTCACAATTTAAAGTAAATAAACATAGCATAATGCAACTCAATTTGAATTCAAAAGCCCAATTAATAGGTTAGTCATGAATTCAAAAATCTCATAGATTCAATGCTTATACAATTCATGAATGTACCTGTACTGATACATATCAATCTCTTACTCTTTCATATCATCAATATACTCGTTGAACCATTTGGAATACTATCGAATACTCGGGAATCTTGCACACTAAATGCCGAAACATGGTTGAAACCATCTCAATCTCATATATCATATAAATGCTCACTCTCGAGCTATCACTGGGTTTGCTCACACAAGCTGATGGTCAAGATGTAACTAAACAATGCTGCTCACACAAGCTGATGAGTAACCGCAACACATGCCAAAAAACTTAGCCACTGGTAGAACGTACAGGACCAGCACCCAAAACACGATAACCCCTAATGACATGTCATTTATATCCTATCTATTCCTGAGGTTCAACCGGGATATATACATTGTCGATAACTCGCCGAGAATTTCCATGGTATCATATCATCTCAATTATAACAATTAAGCATTCAAACACATATAATTTAATGCTTATTAAACATATGAACTTACCTCGAATTAATACAGAGAAAATCGAGCGATCAATCCACTATTTTGTTTCCCCCCCCCCAATATAATTCCGAACGTAGCTTTTCTTGTTTCTAGATATAATCAAATTTAACCAATTTATGACTTATTCCATTCCATTCAATTCGGTTTCATGTTATAATAAAATTACTATTTTGCCCTTAAACATTTAACTTCTTTACAATTTAGTCTTTAAGCTCGTAAAATGAAATTCATTCAATTTTATACCTACCCAAGCCTAGCCAAATATTAAAAATACTTATAGAAGCCCCTATATCTCACATATTCACACTTTTACCACACAATTTATCACATTTTTCAATTTAATCCCTAATTTGCAATTTCATTCAAAATCATTTAACAAATGTTGTTTATCTAACAACAACCATTCATTTTCTACCACTAAACTTCAAAACACATACACATTCAATAATGGTGAAACCCTAATACTTTAACAATTTCACAAAGTAGTCCTTGAGCTAGCTAGATTAAGTTATAAAGACTCCAAAAACATAGAAATCATTAAAAACGGATCAAAATTTCATATCTAGATAAAGAAATGGAGATGGCCGAATGAAGAATTCAAAAATGGCTTCCTCCCTTAAATTTTCGGTTGAAAATTAGATAATGGAAGATGATGAAATTTTTTGTTTTATTTAATTAACCTTTATTTGTTAATTTCCAAAATTAACCTTTAAA
Source organism: Gossypium arboreum (assembly GCF_025698485.1). Classification (NCBI taxonomy): domain Eukaryota; kingdom Viridiplantae; phylum Streptophyta; class Magnoliopsida; order Malvales; family Malvaceae; genus Gossypium; species Gossypium arboreum. The sequence goes on from NC_069081.1 coordinate 15,748,137, forward strand.
ACATTTAATAATTACACAAAATACCAAGCCATTATCATCCACTAACTCATTAATGGGATAATTACCATAAATCCTCCAATCATGTAATTTCATAGCTATTAAATCCCTTTAGCTTATAGAACTCCAACTTTCTACTTTACGCGATTTAGTCATTTTTATCGAATTGAGCATGCAAACGATTAAATTTCTTAACGAAATTTTCATATGACTCAATTAACATGATGCAGACACTAAAATAATAATAAAATAATTATTTTTACTTTGGATTTGTGGTCCCGAAACCACTTTTTTGATTTCACTTAAAACGGGCTATTACAAACCTGTTTTCAGTGGTGTTAGAAACAGTGGTTTCGGAACCACAATTCCAACAAGTGAGTTACTTAATATTATTTGTAACGCCCCAATTTTCAGGAATCCTGTGAATGTTGGCATAGGTTTAATTATGTTAGTGGGCCTCTAGAAAGCCCAAGCTTAAGATAGAACCCGACAATTTTAGTTAATTTTTGTTCCATAAGAAAAAGGGGGTGAAATTATGAAATAGGACCTATGTGAAAATGTTTGAAAATGCTATAGGCTAAATTGAAGTGGTCAAATAAATAGGAGTGCAAAATAGGAGGATTTGCATGACAAACCTCCCATTTTACATGAAGTGGCCAGCCATCATGTTGTTGTAGACAAAATGTACACTTGATATCCATAATTTATGGTACAAATTGATACAAATTGATAATAGGTTAGGTAAATGTTCCATGATAATAGGTTAGGTAAATGTTTCATGATAATGGGTTAGGTAAATGTTTCATGATAAGAATTTCATGTCTTTTGTATTAAAGAATTAAATGAATGAATTATGAAATTTATTAAAAGAAAAAGGGGTGAAAAGAACAAAGTTTTGTCCATCTTTGTTCATCATAGCTGAAAGTTAGAGAAGAGAAAGGAGAGGAGAAAGCTCTTGAGTATTGGTCATTAGGAGGAGGAAAATTGAAGGTAAGTTCTTGGTACCTTGCTTCTATTTTGAGGTTCATGAGTTCTTCTTGATTCTACCTTAACTCTTGAAGTATATTTTGATTTTTAGTTGTGTTGTGAGCATTTAGTCATGAATTAAAATGAAGGAAATGGTTGTTGTTTCATGTTCTTTTGATGAAAAATGGAAGATAGGTGAAGTTGAGCCAACAAATGAGTATGCATGTGCCTTAGATGTTAAAGGAAAAAATCAGCTAACATGTTGTGCTTTAAAATGATGAAATGGAGATTATACTTAAGTAAAATCATAGATATGTGATGATTGATTGGTGATATACATGTTTAAATAACATGCATGCAAGGTATGTGTGAAAGAGTGATTTGGTAATAAATCTGCTTGGGACAGCAGCAGTAACGTGACTTTGAAAAATCACCATAAATTGTGGGAGAAGAATTAGAAACTGAATAAATTATGTAATTAAAGCTTATTGAGTCTAGTTTATAATGAAATAAACAAGAACATATTTTGAATTCTGTACAATGAGAAATTTGATTCGTAATGAAGGGTGGTCAGATTAGTCAAACAGAGAAACATGGGAAACTTTGAGAAAATTCTGGTATTGATTGGCTAAACCAAAAATTCTGAAAATTTTATGGATAGAAGATATATGAGTCTATTTTCAGGGAAAATTAACAGCACTTGATTTGGAGTTTCGTAGCTCCAGTTATAAATAATTTAGTGACTGTTGCTCAGGAAGACAGCTTGCAGTGAAATTATGATTATGTGGTAAACATTGACAAAATTTGTTAATGAGTTGCTTATTGATTTCTTATAAGCTTACTATGATCTGCAGGTGTGGTTGGCCGAATATTGTAAGGGGTTAATACGTAGTTTGTATTTGAATAGTTAGATTAACGTGTTAGTAATCCAATTGTAGGCGGTTCGTGTGTGGATCTCGCCAAGATATCGTCGCAAAATGTGTGTGTAAATCGACACCCTCTCATAGACTAGATTGGCAAAAGCGAAATGCCGAAAAGTCGGTATTTTGGGAATTTTTGATGTCTGAATGCTCGTAAGATAGTTGGGTTTGTATATTTGGTAATCTAAAGTAATAAACTGCAAGATGCGCGATTTCGTACATTTTGATAATTTGGGCTTAATGGGCCAAAGATCGGGTTCATGGGCCAACGGGCCCAATTGATAAGTATGCGTGTAAGTGTTCGATAGTACGTAAATAGTTAGGATATGCATGAAAGCGCTAAAAGTAGCTAAATTACTATAATACCCCTATGTATGGAAAATTACTGTTATACCCCTAGGTGTAAAATTACCGTTATACCGCTAGGGTTAATTTTGACTGAAAAGCATGACGATCTGATTCTGTATGATGTATGCCATGATTATATATCTGTTGCATGGGGACATGGGTTATATTATGGAGGAAGCGTTCGGTGGCTCGCCACAAATATCGATCTGGTGGCTCGCCACATATATCGATACCGTGGCTCGCCACGATTATCTCAGATCCGTGACTCTGTCACATTATTCGCTCGCAGCCATGCTGCAAATTCGTGGTGTGTAGCGGTTGGGTGGGTCGAGTTGTCTCCCACACGGTGTAAGGTTGGTATGGGGTGTATACGATTGGATATGGTTGGGTTTCGCATAAACATGTAATATCTGTTCTATTCGCTATGGGCCTATGGGCTTTATTCGAATTGCTCAGGCTAAGGCCAACTTATTCTATTTCGTGGTTTGAGTGATATAGGCTATGGTTGGGTTAATTTACACACCGAGTTTCCCTAAACTCACCCTTTTATTTTTATCCACGCAGTAATCCCCAACCATAGTGGGCTTGGAGTCGTGAGGAATTCAAGTGGCCACCCGCTCAAAGTTTGATTTTCTTCTCGTGAACTGGACATCCTTTTAATTATGTTTGAGGTTTTAGGCTTTTAAATGTAATAAGGCCGCTTATTTATTTTTGGTGGTTTTTAATATGTATTACTAAGATAGGTAATACTTATTTTAACTGTTGAAATTGGATAGCTTTAGGGCGCGTTTTCAAAAACAATAGTTGATTTCAAAATAACACGACAACAAGCAAAGCTTCCGCAATGAAAGTATTTTCCAAAATTAATCACTTTTCCTAAGAATGACTTAATCGAACCGGTTTCCTAGAAATATCCATGACGTTAAGGTGTGGCAATGGCGGTATGCATGTCTAGGATTGGATCCGAAGGAGCTTGGTACTTAAGCAGTCCGATGGACTCACCACCTCTTTTCCGGTTTCCTACGGTGCATGACTTCCATTCACTTTAACCCTTAATGAATTAATCTTTTGAACATCAAGTACGATTTTCTGGACTTAGAATGGAAATTTTTTTTTTAACGTTTTTGATGTGGCATGCCGGATCCGGCCATAACTTCTGGGCTGGGTTTGGGGTGCTACATTATTTATTTAATATTTAAAATATTATTAGAGTGTCATATTAAAGTCGGTTTGGTAATTTTGACGTTTGGATAGTTAACTAAGGTAAAAGTACTAAATCGTAAAAGTTGCAAAAGTTAATTGCTATTAATTTATATGTGTTAAATGGATATAAAAACATGAATTGAGAGCTTTGAAATGGGCATGATCACATGAGTTGTGGGTCCAGATGTTAGGCTAAACGATGTTGTTTACATGAGCTATGAAGAATCCGCAACAAATGTAAGATCTTAGCCATTAGTAGGACATCCAAGACTAGCACCTGAAATGGTAATAACCCTAATGACATGTCATTTGTATCTTAGGCATTCACAAGGTTCATATGGGCCTTAATTCATATCCATATCATTTAATTACTTATGCATTAGTTCATCACATGAATTCAACTATATAAATTTTCATTTTCAATAATAACCCGCAATTATAATATCATTACAATTTGATTCATTCCACAACTAAATATTTACTATGCAAATAAATCCAATCATAAACACACATAGATATGTATTAATTCACAAAAACAGAAACTAAATCAATTTATTCACCATATGAACTTACCTAAACTGAATTTACAGCAAACACAACATCGATGACAATGGCGAAGCCAGAATAATTTTTTAGGGGGCCGAATGAAATTTTAATTTAACTAACCATTAAAATAACTTAAATATTTAAACTTGTGCATATAAACCCTTTTATTATTATTTTATAATTTTATCCTAAAATTTTACATTTTATATAATTTAGTCTCTAAAGCCGAAACTTATATATTTTTCACAATTAGCCTAAAACCCTCTATGCCGAATTTATTATGGTCCTTCTATAGCCCTTAAGCATTTGCATTTTATAAAATTTCTTTGTTAATTTCAATATTATAACAATTCGACCACTAAGTTCAAAACTAACTAAAATTATTTACAAAATAATCCTATATGATCATCAAACTCATGAATCTATCAACTAACTTCAAAAACACTTAAAGTAATTAATGGCAAGTCCCTAAACTTTTAACAATTTTACAAAAGTATCCCTAGATTAGCTAGATTAAGCCACAATGATCTCCAAGATATAAAATCAATAAAAATGAGCTAAAAACACCAACCATCAAGAAGATTTAAAGCGTGGTTGCTTCTCCCTAACAATTCAATGGTGTTCCGATTTTGGCTAAGTGAAAAGGAAGAAGATGACAATTCCATCATCTTTTGTTTATGTTATATTTTTTATTAAATTATTAAATTACCCTTAATTAAACTTATAACATGACAAAAATGCTAACCCATAATCCACCATAATAATTAAGGTATAATTAACTAATAAGGTCATTCAATCATGCTTCTTTAGCCATTCAACACATTTTAACTAATAGCGATCGACTTGTTAAATTTTTACGATTTAGTCTTTTTTATTTAATTAACTATTCAAAAATCAAACTTTAATGCGACACTCTAATGGAATTGTAAATACTAAATAACTAATATTTACCGACTCACTGATCAAAATTGTAGTCCCCAAAATCACCGTTTTCGATACCACTGAAAAATGGGTTGTTACAACCTTGATAGTGTTAGAATAATCAGTTTAAAAAATAATATTTTTAGGCATAACGAAAGTTTAGTTTTTTTTTTTTTTGTGAAATTGAGTCATTGTGATATTTATAGAAAAAAAATTAACTAAAATTGTACATGTGCTTTGTACAAGATAGTTAAATTGATTCTTGTAATGACCCAAATTTTACTATTATCGGAAAGTGAATTTTCAGGTCTCGTTTCTAAAAAATAGATTCGTAAATATTTATTAAAAATATTTACTAAGTAAAATGAGTGGTTAATTAGAGTTTTATTAAGTGAATTTAGCTTAATTAAGAGTAATTAAGTAAAAAGACCAAATTGAATAAAGTGTGAAAGTTTAATTATAGATTAAAAGAAAATGAAAAGGACCAAAATGGAAATTATGTCATTTGTCCTAAGTGGTGACATAAGCATAAAAATCTGAGATTTTATGTGTTAAAATATATTAAATTATTATTAATTGATTAATTTATTATTATGATTTTATTATTAAATTAATATTATATGATGAATATATTAAGTTATGACAAATGTATGGTTATAAATGGATACAAATGTATTAATAATATACATATGAATAAATAAATATTACTTATTATTTAAGTATAAATACATAAATATATATATTATAGATGTGGAAATTGAATATTGAATGTATGTTATATTGAAAATTAAATTGATTGGGAAGTGATGAAATAAATATGAATATGTGATTAATGTCGAATTTGGAATATTTGTTACTGAAAAGTGAATTGAATTATATTGAATTATGAATTTATGTGATTACTTAAAATGTAAATTAATTAAAAAAACTGAAAGTTTACTGAATACCTTATTAACAGTATTCGGGCTAAGTCGAATATAGTTAGCATGCCATAGGATTAGAAGTGTTTAAGGATATTCCGACTCTATGTCGATGAGACACTATAAGTGTCGCCTTACTATTACTGTTCCGGATTCGTTCCGGAAAGATACTCCGTACCTTCATATCTTTATCGTTACTATTCTAGATTTGTTCGATGAGGCACGCTGTAATCGACATCATATCGTTATTGTTATTACCGTTACGGTGTATTCCGACTCTGGCTGATGAAACACTGTATGCTATCCCGGTGTGTGGGTTAGATCCGTGTATCCGTCCGAGTCCTAGTCATGTTAATAGGGGTAAATAAATGTACTAAATAACTGACTATTACTGAAAGACTGTATGTTACTGAATAATTGACCGTTACTGAAAAACCGATTGCTGTTGAATAATTAATTATTACTGAATGATAATGATAAGTTGATTGATACTGAAAAATATTGACTGATATTGGGCTTGAAATATAATGGATTATTGAAGAAAATGTGATAGTTAAATATTATTTACGGATACTGAATAGTGAACTAAAGTATGAGAAAGACATATGAATGAAAAATATTAATGTTCAGATGATTTGAGAATTTATTTGAAAAGTTAATCGAGTTAATAGATGATAAAGATTAATTGAGTTATAAAGAATTTATCTATGAAATGAATGATTGAATATTTATGATCGTTATATGATTTTAAGTGTACGTTATGTTATTAAGTGTTTGGATTATAGAAATACTACAGAGTTCATACTCAGCGTACGATTTATTTTCGTGCGCAGGTTAGGTTAAGGTCAGATCGTTGAATCAACATCTTAGGCCGATCCCGAACTCAATAAGGTAAAATATGTTAATTATTGATAATGGCATGTAGGTAGGATGTCTTAAGTGTGTTATTTTGGATTATGATTGTAATAGTGAAATAAATAATTTCATAATTGATAATGATACATGATAAATGTTTAAAGTCAAGTATTGGATAATATTTAAAATGTGTTTGAATTGGTTTTGTATTGGTTATGGATTAAAATTTGCAGGGTTGACTACTAAAGTGTGGCAGGCTCATTATTGAGTCCACACGGCCTGGTACACGGGCGTGTGACTAGACCGTGTGAGACACACGGCTTGCACACGGACATGTTGTTAGGCCGTGTGTACCCTACACCTAAAATGCTACAAAACAGATTACCACACGAGCTGAACACACGGGCGTGTGTCTTGGCTGTGTGAAATTAATTTCTTCATAGGCAAAAGTTAGATAGCTCCACGGGTAGAGGGCACGGACGTGTCCAGGCCGTGTCCCGTGTAAGCTACACGGGCGTGTCACATATTCCACATGGGTGTGTGGTACTGTTCATAAAAAGGAAATTTAAAAATTTTATAAAAAATTTTATAAGCTTCCGATTAAGTCCCGGTTTGGTTTTAACATACATTTTAAGTCTCGAGGGCCCATTAAAGAAACATTAAGATATATTTTATGAACTGAATTGTATTTCTTTCTCTATTATTTGCACTCGAAATGTAGTGACCGGCAATATTCATAATTGTATTTCTTTCTCTATTAATTGCAATCGAACTGTAGTGACCGGTAATACTTCGTAATCCTGTTCCGACTACGGGATAGGTTTAAGGGGTGTTACAATCCCGACTTTTTACTAAACGATATTCTCTACTATTCTCGAACCACGAACTGCTTTGAATGTGAGCTTAAAGTATCATGAACCAATCTCAAAGAATGAAAATTCTTATTTAACTTTCAATAAGAAAATTAATTCTCTCTATAATCAAAATTATGCATTTTTCTCAAAAAAGAGACTTTATTCTATAAAATAAATTACCACTATTTTTGACAAAATGGTGACATAAATAATGTGTGTAAATAGTTCAATACATAGTTCCTATTTATAGAGAATCGGTACAAGACTTCCGCTTAAATATGATATAATTAAATAATAATATTTTAATAAAAAACAACTATTATAAGTAGGAGTATAAAGGGTGACAACACACCTTATAAGATACTAGGGTTTGCATGTATTAGGTTCAAAAAATGAAAATAAATGTTTGTTTATCTTTAAAAAGGTAAGGAATCTAATGAAAATATATAAGCAAAAGATAAACAAGTTTGCATTTTGAATTATAATTTAATAAAGCAAAACATAAGTCAATATAAGAATTTATGGATTCAAAAATTACCTTATTCAAATTTTTGTAACATCGATAACTTCAAGGAAAGAGAAGGTTTATGTTGGAATAAGAAACGTTAGAAACATAGGTGAACAACTATGGGATACTAGGATTTAACGATTGCGACATCTGAAGAATGAAATATAGTGAACGACTAAAGAAAAAGAAGATAAACAAGTTCTCATTTTAAATTATAATTTAATAAAGCAAAAAATAAGCCAATATAAGAATTCATGGTTTCAAAAATTACCTTATTCAATTTTTTGTGACATCAATGACTTGAAGGTAAAAGAAGGCTTGTATTAGAATACGAAACGCTAAAACTATAAATGAACGATTGTGTGATACTAGGATTTAATGATTGCGACATTTGAAGAATGAAATGTGGTGAACAACTGAAGAAAAAGAAGAATGTAAGAAGCTAAGGTTGGTTTGGTTTCAAGATACGGATGCCACTTTCATTTTCGTTTTATTGAAAAAATGCAAAAATTCAAGAACATGTGTTTAGTTGAAAATTTTAAAAATAAATTTTGAAAATAAAAATTAAAATATGTGAAAATTATAAAACAATTGTTTCTATTGTTTTCCCTAAAAATGTTTTGCAAAACTGAAAATAACAAAAACAATGTTTTCATCTTGAAATGAATTGGCTCTAGTTCAAATCCATATAAATATAAAAATATTCTCCTCTTTTTCTAAATAGTTTTTTATATATATTAAATCTCATTCTCTCATTTAAATTTATATAAATGTCATTTTTTAATTTTATTTCTCACATTCATGTTTTAGAAAATAGATGCCAAACATGTTTCATGCTTTTATTATTGAAAATAATTTTTGATTTCTAAATTTACCAAACATGTTTTTAAAAGAGAAAACTTTTCTTTTTGAAAATAAAATAAAAATAATATAGAAAATATTTTCAAATACCAAAACAAAGCCTACTCCATTAGTTTTTAAAAATATTTTCTATTTTTTCTAGTCTGCCATCCCTGGCACTTTTCTTTTCTTGGGTTTTGGTTTTTGTTTGTGAGTGGAGGGGCGACGGCTTAAATCCAGATTATAGGGTTTCTTTCTGTATAGTGTTTTGTTTCAATCAGGATTTACACCTGTAATCAATGGAAAACAAATTAGCAGGGCTATCACTTAACGAAGAAGAAGATGCCATCCTACAGGTCCAAAGTGAACCGAATATAGAAAGAAGAGAGGAGATCTTCAGGTTAGTAGGATGTTTTTTAACTGCTAATGTTATTTATTTTCCTGCAATGAAAAGTATAATGGCAAATCTTTGGCATCCTGTTAGGGGTGTTCATTTCAGGATTTGGGTGAAAAGAGATTTTTGTTTCAATTCTATCATATCATGGATTTGGATAGAGTGTTGAAGGGATATCCATAGGCTTTTAATAATCATTTGCTAGTTTTACATAAATTACAATAGGGAGAAGATTCTCTAAAAATTCCACTTGTCATGGCACCGTTTTGGGTTCAGATTCATGACGTCCCCTTTGGACTTTTTTTGAAAAATTTGGCAGCCCAACTGGGAAATTTTATCAGAGAATTTATAGAGTATGATGGATCAAATTTGGGAAAGGGAAGTATAAATTATTTGCGAGTACGAATACAGATTGATGTGCGACACCCGTTAAAAAGGAGGAAACCAATTTTGTTTAGCGAGAATTGTACCTATGTAAATTTCAAGTATGAGCGACTTTCCTTTTTTTGCTTTTATTGCGATCGGCTAGGGCATAATGATTAATTTTGTGAAGCAAAGATGATGCTAGAGGTGGAAGTAGCTGGGTTGGGATTTGTCCATACGAGCGCAATCATGGAGGGTTGTAGCAATGAACAGTGTGGTTGAGAGACGAAAGGGATGGGAAAATGAATTACAACGGGGGAAACACAGTTAGAAAATGGAGTATTTTTCAGACTGGTACAAATACAAAAGCGGGTTTCGGACAATCTTTTGACCAAGTCTTGGGGTTCAACCTGGAAGGTCGGAGAATACTAGGAAATCACATGGGGAGTAACTCATTGTCAGTTCCAGATTTAACTGATGGAGCACGACCTAGAAAAAGGTGCTCTGATTGGCGAAGAAAGGAAGAAGCAGGCTAGAGAGGAGATAGAGGGTGCGTTAGTATTGAGAAAGGAAAACTCTTCGATGGGTAGAAATAGGAGATTGTTGGAAAGAAATCAATTTGTATCGATAGCTGCCAAGAAGCAAGCCGACTGGGCGCAATGAAACTGTTAAGTTGGAATGTTCGTGGATTAGGGAACCCACGAACAGTTCGAAGACCTCGATATATGCTAAAGTTACAAAATTCCCAAATGGTCTTCTTCATGGAGACAAAAATATGTAAAAGTCAAATGAAGAGGATTCATAATAGGTGTGGGTATGTTCATGGGATTAAAGTTGACTCGGATGGCATTAGAGGTGGATTATGTTTGGCATGGAAAGCGGAGGTGTGTTACACTTCGACAATACTCGAAAAGGTTTATTGATGTGGTAATAAATGACTCTGATGTAAGAGGTCAATGGAGGGTTACTGGATTTTATGGGTCCCCATATGTACATGATCGAAATAATTTCTGGGATGCGTTAAAAATTTTATTCAATGGGGAGAGATTTCCGTGGTCTGTTTGCGGGGACTTTAATAAAATAATGTAAGGTTTTGAAAAAAAAGGAGGGCTACCGAGAGATGAAAGAAGAATGAAGTTATTCTGTAATGTCTTAAGTGATTGCAACCTAATGGATGTAAGATTTTGAGGTAGATAGTTTACTTGGGAGAGGGGTAATTTACCGGAGACAAATATACCCGAAAGACTTGATAAGGGCGTTGCAAATGAGGAATGGATGGCCATGTTTTCTGAGGTAATATCAAACACCTCACTCATTCATTCTCTGATTATTGCCCCCTATTGATAAATACAACCAAGGTAGAACAAGGGTCAAAGAAGAAAGCTTTTAGGTTTAAAGCTTGGTGGACAATAGAGGAGTCGTTCGAGGAAGAAGTCAAAAGTTTTTGGAGGTCATCTTCGAGTAACTTGTTGTAGAAATTAGACTTGCTTAAGCATGGTTTGACGAAATGGGCTATTCGGATCCAAGCTAAACGAAAACAGCGTAAGTCAATTCTTACAGACAGATTAACAGAATTTTTAACAGATGAGAGAGATGATTCTAATATGGCAGAGTTGATCAACACAAGAGTTCAACTGAATCTTGAAATAGACAATGACGAACGTTACTAGGAACAGAGAGCACGCATAAATTGGCTAAAGTATGGTGATAGGAATACTACTTTCTTTCATAGTCAAGCCACACATCGGAGAAGGAGAAATTTGATTCACAAAATGAAGGATTGGTAGGGAAAGGAAACAGAGATTATCCCAGAAATAGAAGGCATTGCACGGGCTTACTTTTAAAGGTTATTTACATCAGAAGGAAGGGGAAATCATGATCAATTTTTACTAAAAGTTGGCAGGTGTATATCTGAGGAGGATAATCAATTGCTAACGCATCCTACACAAAGGACGAGATTAAAGTCGCAGAGTTTGAGATGGGACCCATTAAAGCCCCAGGGGAAGATGGATTATCGACATTATTTTATCAAAAGTGTTGGCATATTATGGGAGAAGATGTCACCAAATTCTGCTTACAAACTCTAAATAAGGATAAGGATTTTGAATAGGTAAATTCTATACACATTGTGCTTATTCCAAAAGTTGCTGACCCCGTGAACATGATGTAGTTTAGACCAATTAGCCTATGTAATGTGATTTATAAAATCATGGCGAAAGCTATTGCCAATAGGCTTAGAGGGGTTATTGGGAAATGTATTGATGTGGCACAAAGTGCTTTTGTACCAGAGAGATTGATCTTAGATAATATTCCATTTGCTTATGAAATTCTTCACACATTGAAACATGAAACAGAAGCGAGTGGGGTAGAAAGGTTTTATGGTAGTGAAACTTGATATGAGTAAAGCATAAGGTCGAGTTGAGTGGAAATTTATTGAAGAAATAATGATTCGTATAGGCTTTGCCTCAAACTGGATTGAGACTATTATGAAGTGCATAAATTCTGTTACATATTCGGTAATAGTTAATGGATTTGAAGGGGAAAATTTTCAACCGATGAAGGGGCTGCGCCAAAGGGATCCACTCAACCCTTTTATGTTACTTATATGTGGGGAAGGCTTATCTTGTCTAATAAATCGTGCAATGCGTGAAGGGTTGTTGAAAGGTGTAAAAGCTAAGGAGTGGACCGCAGGTGTCACACTTACTCTTCGCTGATAACTGCATTTTATTTAGTGAAGTAACGAGTAGAGGAGCTAATATCTTAAAAAAAATCCTTAGAAAGTACAGAATGTGTTCAGAGCAATGCGCTAATTTTGACAAATCAGTAGTCTTTTTTAGCAAGAATACACCTGATGTTGATAGAAGAGTGGTGGGGTAATATATTGGGAGTACGAAGCTCGAGTGACCCAGAGTGTTACCTAGGATTACCTAACATGGTAGGCAGAAAGAAAAGGGAGTCGTTTCAAATTTTAAAGGATCGAATTAAGCAGCGCATTGATCAATGAAGTACGAGACATTTATCACAAGGAGGGAAAGAAATATTTATTAAGTCCATACTCCTAGCCATCCCAATTTACTCAAAGGCCTGTTTCCTTTTACCTAAGACATTGTGCAGTGAGATTGAGAATATTATTGCCAAGTTTTGGTAGCAGAAGGGCCATGGAAGAAGGGGTATACACTGGTGTGCGTGGAGGAACCTTTGTACTTTGAAGGAAAATGGAGGTATTGGATTTCAAAATATTAGTCAGTTTAATATCGCTATGTTAGCTAAACAAGGGTGGCGACTCATTAATTATCCAAATTCCTTACTGGCAAAAGTTCTTAAAGCTAAGTATTATCCAAGTTCAGACTTTTTTAATGCACAGTTGGGAAACTCACCATCTCTTACCTAGAAGAGTGTCTGGGCTACAAAAGGATTGTTACGAAGTGTGCTGAGTTGGAGAGTTAGAGAGTTGGATGGGGAACTGGAATCTCAGTATGGAATGATCAGTGGGAAACAGGAATTGATACGATTGTTAGGAGCCACGGAAACAACAATGAAGTCCAATTAGTTTTAGATTTAATTGATGCAACAAATAATATGTGGAAGAAAGAATTAGTGCTAAGTACCTTCCCAGTAGACACTGCCCAAAAGATTTTGCAAATTCCTCTGGCGGAACTCCCAGGAGTTGATTTTCAGGTGTGGAAGGGTGAGCTTTCTGGTGAGTTTTCGGTCAGAAGTGCTTACAAACTATTACAAATCACTAGCTCGAATCCTAACGACTGATTATTACAAACCGATTTAAAAAATTTCTACAAAAAGCTCTGGAATTTACAGCTCCCCTCAAAGATTACTATTATAGTTTGGAGAGCATCATAGAACTATATGCCTACTCTAGTTAATTTGCGATCTAAACAAATAGCCGACACTGCTGCTTGTCATCGATGTAGATCTGGGGAGGAAGATATATCTCATGTCTTTCTGTATTGTCTTGTAGCAATAGAAGTTTGGCAAATGTTAGATATTCCTTGGGTTAATAACTTTTTGGTTCAAAGGTTCTGGGAATGGCTTACTTGGATTTTCCAAAAGAGCACTCCCAAACAAGGTCGATTGATTTGCTGTGGCATATGGGTCCTGTAGGGGTCAAGAAACAAGCTCATGCATGAAAGAAAATTTGTGTCAGGAAGAGAGATAGCATCAAAAGTTCAAAGGTATGTGGCCAAGATTGATGGTCTAACAGAAAAAAAGAGTACCTTGTATACAGCTACGAGGGCCATTCAAAGCAAAACGAGTTTTGGGATGACGATTCACTTTGATGCTGCCTTTAATCGAAGGGATTTCAAATCGATGGCAGGCCTGGTGGTTCTAGATCATATGGGAGTAATCCTTGCTACGAAAACGGTCTTAAATTCAAATATTTCAACTTCTTTTGCAACAGAAGCTTATGCAGGTCTTCATGCGATTAATCTTGGACTTTCCATGGGTATACACTCAGTTACGGTAAAGGGGGACTCACGAACCGTCATAAAGAAATGTCAAACATCAATGCAAGATAAGTCAGTTATAGGAGCAATAATCAGTGATATTCAAAAAAAGTCAAGAGTTTTTTCAAGAAATCAGATTCCAATTTATCAATAGAACTGAGAACGTCTTGGCTCACAAAATTGCAGAAGAAGCGCTAAGAAGGGGAGAAAAAACACACCTGGAAGGAGAGGTATTACACCGCCTTTATGTGCGCTCGGAGGGAAGATAGAGTAGGCTCCCAAATTGAGAATGGCTTTTTGTGAAAGATGAAAAAGAATGGATAGCATACTATGGAAGAAACTGAAAAGCTATCAAATGCAGCAGATGGGTGTATTGGAAATGAAAGGACGATTTGTAAATGGTGTCCAGCTGCAATCTGATTCGACTAGTAATTAGTACCCTAGGTTTCCTATTTTCGTAGCTTTAAGTATTCTGCTTTCCACTAGTTTTTGTCTCTCTTTTATTTTTATTTTTATTTTTTCTTTAATGGACAGGTTGGGGTATACCCAATAGGCCCATGTTTTAGAACCCAATTTCTGTTTTGTTTAATTTTAATTAATGACTACTCGATTTTTATTCAAAAAAATATTTTCTATTTTTATTTAAAAACTTCATTTTTATTTTTAAAAAATTTAAATGTATTTGATAAATTGAAATAAAAATTTGTTTTAATAATGAAAATATAAAAATGCAGTTGGTAACTTTTTTTTCTTATAATAGAATAATATGAAATAAGATAAAAAAATTAGAACTAGTGTCAAAAAAATTACATTTAAAAATTATTGAAAATGAATACTTTTGTGTTTGTGTGAATTTGAACCAATGTCAGTTCATCAAAGTTAAAAACTATTGTTTTTAATTTTAAAAATTTTGAAAATAGTTTTATTGAAAACAATAGAACAACTTTTAATTTTAATTTTAAAATATTTTCATTTTCAAAATTGAAAAATATTAAAGAAAACTAGCTTAGTTCATTTTTTAAAAATAAAAACATGAGAAAAAGAGCATAAATATTCTACATTTATATAAATTTAGATTAGGGCAATAAATTTAATACTTGAGAAACTGTTGAAAAAATATTTTTGTGTTTATATAAGTTTCGATTGGAGCCCATTCATTTAAGTTAAAACCCTTAGCTTCATCCTTTTCAATTTTGCAATCTATTTTAATAAAAATAATGAAAATAACTTATTTTTATTTTTTAAATTCTCATATATTTTTATTTTTGAACAAGTTATTTTAAAATTTCAATTAAACATGTTTTTTCATTTTCAAGAAAACGAAAACGAAAACGAAAATGAAATTGACATTTGTTTTCTGAAACCAAACGGAGCATATTACTTTTAGGTTTTATGTTTTATTAGATTTTTAAAATTTTTATTTTGGTTGGGTATGCTTGATTAGGCCTTTAGGTAATAGGTTTTGTTGTTTTTGGGTTACTGGATCTAAGTATAAATACATATAATTATTATATTTTAACATACATAACTAATATTAGTATTTCTATTATATGTGTACGTGTGTGAAAATCACGTATTTAAAATATAAGTATAGTTTTAAAATAACATTTAATAAACATATGATTTGAAATTAATAATAATATAAAATAAAAATATAAAATAAAAATAAAAGTACTATCGTAATAATATAACTTATTTATAATATGTAAGGTTATTTCAATGATTTTCTTGATTGAATTGGTGTCAAGTTGATTTATAACATCAATCGAGTCGCACACTTAAATAATGATATAGATATACAAAAATGTGGATGAAACAAGCATCCATAAAAATTGGCATGTTTCTCTCTTTTTAATATTTTAATATATCTCTATAAGATATTTGTTAACCCTTAAACCTACTTGTGGAGTATAAAAACTCCACTAGCAATGTACCAAATAAATTTTCAAAATTAAAATATATAAAAATATTAAAATAAAGTTTTGGTTAAAATGGTAAAGAAAACAACTATATCGTAAATGTTAGCGACATATGTTCAAATATTAGCATTTGCAATTTTTTTATTGGTTTTAAAAAAATAAGAAAATGATAAAATACCCACAACTTATTTAAAATTTGTTAGACTATTTTAGTAATTTTTTAATTAATTCACACACTTGAATAATAGTATAGATATACAAACTATGTAGGTGAAAATATTTGTGTAATAATATTAAAATGTAAAAGAATAACAAAATAAAAGTACAATTGAGTGGTAAAGATAACATTTTGGGAATGTTGGTGATATGAATTTAAATCTTACTATGTGTAAGGTTTTTATTGGTTATATTAAAAATATAAAAAGACAAAAGTACAATAGTAATAATATAATTTATTTTAAATATAAAATGATATTTTAGTAATTTCTTAAATTAAGTTAGTGTTTAGAGCTTAAATAATAATATACACAAATGATAGAAGTAATAAAATATATATAATAAAATTAAAACATTTAAATTATTTTAAAATAAAATTTTGATTAAATGATAAAGTTTAATTCAATTTACCATAAATGTTAAGGGTTTCTCATTTATTATTTTTAAAATAAAAGAAATAAAATATTATATTTTAATTTAAATAAAAATATTTTTATAATTTCTTTTACAAAATTAATATCCACTAAACCCATATCGTAATGAAAATCACTTTTGACCAAGCTTTCTGGGCAGTGACGATTTATAAACAACACTACCTGTGTACGTATAAATTTTAAATTTATGCAGAAAAAATTGAAGTTGTGAATGGAAAGCAAGCAATTCCATTTTTGGGAGTGTCCCAAGATGTGCATTAGACGCCACTTTGACGGTCAAGATTCAGAAAAATGAGTGGTTTTGGACATGGCCAAAATTCTTAATACGACAAATTGTTTACTGTATGTCTGAGAAGCACACAGTCCTCCCTCACTCACAACAATCACAAATCGTTAACACATTAGTAATTGGTCCCATTCGTATTTACTAATACATCAAACAACTTACTTTAAAGGTGGTGATAAAATAATATTAATTAATTAAGTCGTACAGTTGGTTAAGAAAAAGCAAACTCAATTTATGCACTTTACTTACTCAGCTCAAATTTTTCTTCTTTTATTTCAATAATAATGTTGATATCAATTAAATTAAAATTTAATAAATTTTAAATTTTAGAACTTAATTCTTTTATTTATCTAATTTAAAGTCCAACTGATAACACTAATAATGAGTTTATATTTGATGCATTAATAGTGTATATATTCATAAGTGAACTATATTAAAGCATATTATCAATAAACTAACAAATACTTTAAAAATATAAAAATAAATATAATTATCATATTTTCAATACATGTATATTGTGATTTACCTTTCTTTTAAGAGTTAAAATATTTTCTATGTTGATATTTAAAATTAATCATTTTGGAATTCATTACTGCCCTTTCCAATAATATTCTTTCTAAAGTTCAAATCAAAGTTTTCAAAATTGGGTCGATGGTTGAACAGTTCATATCATTAATTTTTAGACCTATTCATTTGATTTATTAAATAAATTATTAAAATTCATAAAATTAAAAAATAAATATTATTTAAAAACAGAAAAACCGGTTCAATCGGTTTTTAGTGTAGTTCAACTAGTTCCCAATGGTTCATGAGTCAGTTGATCTAATTCATCCCTCCTGATTTAATCAATTCAACCAATTGATCCTGTCCAATTTAAACAACATTGATTCAAGCATCTTGTGATTTACTATAACATCATATAAACTTACATTGTCAATACATCAAATATAAATACATTAAATTATCTATATCAGTAATTTTAGAACATTAAAATGTTACTTATTCAAATATATTAAAACTCATTAACAATAATATCGATTAATTTTTTTTTTTTTGTAAAAAGCAAAATACAACTCAATAATCAAACAATAGGAAATCTCATTACATAATTCTTATCAATTAATTATACCCCTGTTTCCCTGTCTCTTTGAAGCTTGACAATTCTGTCTGCAATATTATTCTCTTATCTGGGAATATGCTGAAGATTCCAATGACTCAAAAACTTCAAAACCAAAACAATTCTCCTAACTAAGGTAGAATTGGAACCACCGAGAACACCTTCATGAATGAGGTTAACAACTTCAAGGTTGTCTGTTCGAATACTGGCATTCCGAAAGCCACGATCAAGAACAATTCACACCCCATCAAGGATGCCCCATAATTCTGAATCAATGACCTCACAGTCACCTAAATACCTTGTGTATCCAACAATCCAATTCCCGTCTTGATCTCGCAATAATCCTCCAGCTGCAGCAAACCTATCAACATTTTTAACCGAACCATCCGTGTTCAAATAAACCCATCCATTCGAATAAGGAGGGACGAACTCCGATCTTGAAGTTCTAATGCCCTGCGAACCAGACACCGAAACATACTGCTTAGCCCAACAAAGGGAAGCTTTGATTACTTCGTCAGTACTCCATGAAAGCCCTTGAAATATGCGTAGGTTCCGATTTTTTCATATGCGCCAAATGATAATTCCGAACAAACAGGCCTAATTAACTCCACACATTAGGTTCACTTTTTGCTTGTTCCAAAAATTAAGCTCCATCCATTCATATAAAAATCCTGCAAAAAAGACAGACTGTTTACCTGGAGGAAAAAGCTGCATCCAAATATCCCTTGCAGTTGTGCAATCCCTTAGAACATGAATGAGACTCTCATAATTTTGACCACAAGCCCCACAAGAAGTGTCTGGACTCAATCCTCTTCTTGCTCTTTCCATATTAGTGAGTAATCGATGGTTAATAGCAAGCCAAATAAATACTCTAACCCTCTGTGGTCCCTGATATTTCAAAATAGGGGAACTCCTAGATACGAACCAAGATTCTGCACCACCTGAAATCCAAAAATTCCACTAATGTGCCTTTGAATACCTTCATTCACCCCCTAAAAAAAAACCATATTTGACTTCTGTAGATTAACAATATGTCCTGAAGCACTACAGAAAGTATCTAACACTTCCTTGATAACACGTATTTGTTCTTCTTCCGTCTTACCAAAAAGAATCAAGTCATCTGCAAAAAAAAGATGAGAAAGAGACGGACCTGATCTAGACAGCCGAATAGGTGTCCATCTACCTTCAGTCATAGTCGATTGGATACCATGTCCTAACCATTCCATACACAAAATAAAAAGGTATGGTGAAAGTGGACATCCTTGACGTACACCTCGTGCCGGCTTAAACTTCTGGGAAGGCACTCCATTCCAAAGTACCTGCATAGTTAAACCAGAAATAGCAGACATAATGATAGTACGAAGGAAGTTAGGAATACCTGCAGCCTGTAAAGAAACGTCTATGAAATCTTAATGAACACGATCATAGGCCTTTTCAAGATCGATTTTAATGGCCATCCACCTTCTATTCTTTTGTTTACTTTTCATAGAGTGTATGACTTCTTGGGCGATTATGATATTGTCATTTATGTTCCTTCCTGTGACAAATCCAGCTTGTTCAAGTGCAATGATTTTTAGGAAGACCACTTTAAATCTATTAGCAATAACCTTTATCACAAGCTTATATAACACCGAGCAAAGATTGATAGGACGTAGTTGCGAGAAGAATTCTGAATGCTGCACTTTAGGAATAAGGACAATAAGCGAATTATTAAGATCTGAATCGATGATATTACCAGATAATACCCGTTTAACCCACTCACAAATGGACGGACCAACGAACTCCCATTGACTCTGATAGAAAATAGTATGGAGTCCATCACTGCCTGGCGCTTTTAAAGGCCCCATATCAAAAAGGGCCTTCTTAATCTCCTCATTAGAAACTGTCCTACTAACGAAACGGACCTCCTTCTGAATGAGAGATAGGAAGGCACTACACCCCAACCTACCTGTTCTTCTTGGGCGCTCACCATAAAGGTTCTTATAAAAATTGACTGCTTCATTCTTTAAGTCCTCTTCATCCATAACCCAATCTCCTGCTTGATTTTTAAGGGCAACAATATGATTATGCTTCTGTCTTTGTAAAGTCCGCCTATGAAAGAATTTTGTATTCCGGTCCCCAAATACAAGCCAATCACACCTAGCCTTCTACTTCCATAACAGCTCCTCATGATGAAACACTGACTCCAGCTCTTCTCGAATTTCTAACTCAATCTGATTTAAGAAGGACAAGCTTTTCCGATCAATCGCCTTTTGAACATTCTCTAACTTTTTCTTCAAGAGATTCTTTTGATGCGTAATGTGACCATAAACCTTTTTATTCCAGAGTTTCACATCATCAGTAAAGGAAGCATGGGTAGTCGACATATCACCCATAAATTTTCAACTATTTTTAACAAAGTTCGAAAAGTCAGGATGCTCAATCCATCCTGCCAAAAAGTGAAACGGTCTCTTTGAAGAAGAAAGAGCATCAGGAAAGAGAGATAATTTAAGGGGTCTGTGATCCAATTTAAGCTTTTCTAAATGAAGAACTTTTGACAAAGGAAACTTAAGGCACCAAGCATCATTACAAATTGCTCTATCCAATCTCTCAAAACCCCCTCATTTATTCCAAGTAAAGTTTGGACCACTAAACCAAAAATCATAAGGCCCATAGAATCCATAAAATTACTAAAAAGAGCACATCCTTTTTTCCAATTGCACGACCACCTCTTTTTTCACTAGAAGCAAGAATAGCGTTGAAATCACCAATAGCTAACCATGGAGTCCCATCTACCGGTATAGTATGTTTAAGGGCATCCCATAACTGTTTTCGCTTCTGGCCATTAGGACTGCCATATACGATAGTGACTAAAATTGGTTGACGGAAAGAAATTACAGAAATTTTGAGTAAAATAAATTGGGAGTGATTGCCCAAAATATCCACCGAAATAGAATTTCTCCATCCTATACAAATACTACCAGAAAATCCCACAGCCTCTACACGATGAGAATATTCAAAAACGAGTTTAGCAATAACAGAGTTAGCTTTAACACCACTAACCCTCGTTTCTAAAAGACCAACCAAATCAGGCTTATGTTCTCTGTTATACTCCTAAAAAATACGAGGGAACTTCAAACCAGCACATCCTTGACAGTTCCAACAAAAAATAGTAAAATTCATATTAAAATAATTTTAAATAAAATAAAATTAAAAATACCACGAAATTATGCAGGTGCAGGACCAATGTCACCAATCTGTTCATCAATGTTACCACTATTTGCATCTGCTCCAAGACCAACTTGCGAATTGATGAGGTTAGCCATGGAGTTTATCGCTTTTGTTAAAGGAATTTTAGAAATCCCAGCCTTTTTTAATTTCCCTCCCTTTTCTTTAAAAGTGCGATTAAGAGGAGGGCCACCACGATTATTGCTAACTTTGTTCTCAGGACCTCGCCCTCTGGAAACAGAGAAAGATTTATTAGTGGTAGCTAAGATATTTTTTTTAATACCTTTAAGCGGTTTAGCCACATTATTATCATTGAAGGTAACAGTTGAATGGTTTTTGGGATCCAGAAGATTCACATCTAATTGGACAGCAGATTCACAATGTCTTTCGAACATAGGATTATTTAGGATTAAATTATTTCCCTCACTCCTCGTTGATGCCGAATGCTCATCTACACTATCAATGACCTTATCCAGGCCACTAGAAAGGGGTCCATCGGTCCTTAAAAAACCAGCCTGTCCAGGCCCTTTCGCACATGGCCCATCATGCTTCTCCATCGACAGCCCACTGCCCTTGGAATCCCCCTTTAAAACTTGCGATGTACCTGTAGGCAGAAGAAAGAAATTAAAATTAAAAAAGGGAAAATTTTTAATCAGGTCCTTGTCTTTTTGGGGAAACATATCTGACTCCACAGGCCTTTTCCCCAAAGACTTAGAATTAGGGCCCCCTTCACTCTGGCCC
The DNA here is from genome assembly GCF_025698485.1 of Gossypium arboreum. Lineage (NCBI taxonomy): Eukaryota > Viridiplantae > Streptophyta > Magnoliopsida > Malvales > Malvaceae > Gossypium > Gossypium arboreum. The sequence goes on from NC_069081.1 coordinate 15,770,155, forward strand.
GTCACAACATTTCCTGGCCTGGTGGAAACGAAGCCCAAAGCAGACCCAACTGAAGGCATAAAGCCTACTCTATTCCCATGGGTCACCTCTCCAACCTGACCCAAAAGACTCTTAGAACTAGCCCTACCCGAACCCCCTTTAGAAATAACCCTATCTTCACCACTACTCCTTTCACCAGCAGCACAAACAGTGCCTTCCTTCTCCAAAATTTCCCCAGCAGCTCCACTAATTTCGCCACCTAAATCAGCTTCCACATTTAAAGGCAAAAATCTAGAACCCAACGTTCCCTTTCCCAAATTTATTCCTTCGTTAAACCGAGAACCCCGTTGACCATGCTGGGATTTTCTCTCCACCAACATCCATGGCCCATAATCACTTTCCTTCCCTTACCACCTCCACCGTCATCACCACCAATAGATGCTGTCGTCGCAGCCACAGGGCTCCCCGGGCTCAGATTCACCCCCACCGATGGACACAACTCCTTTGTATGTCCATATTTTCCGCAACTAAAGCACACCGTCGGTGGGGCTCGTATTCAACCTTTTGCACAGCGCCATCAACCAAAACATGAGATATCAGATGTTTTTCAAGATTGATAAGCACTACCAATCGAGCAAACTTTCCTCTAGTTCTGTTATCCGTTTGTACATCCAGCTTGACCACTTTTCCAATTAACCCTCTAATAGCTTCAATGATCTGTTTTTTTGTATAAGTAGCCCGGAAGCCCCGGTAAACGAATCCAAGCCATCACCACACTGGGGTATGGTTGTGCTGGGTTAAAAGACTTTGTCTATGGTTGTACCGTAAGGTACTGACCAAAAATGATCCATGGACCCTGTATTAAGACCTTGTTATAATCAACAATGTCCTGAAACTTAACCAAGAAATACCCATTAGTAATATCCATTAGATAAAAAGTTTTCACATGTTTCCATAGATTAGTGATACGATTATGAAGCGCATTATATCCGATGTTACGCCCTAATAATTTGAGAATCACCGTCAACTCCATCTACTTAAATAGCAAGTCTTTGATTCGATCTGAGAAGTCGATTGCAGGGATCCTATTAACTATGGACTTGTTAACATCCCCATCCATTAACTCAAAATCACTCTCATTCTTATCTAAGTTTCCTTCAAGATTTCCATCAAGAAAGGCAACACCTCCCCCCAAAAGTTTGTCTTTAAAAGACAAAATCGGCTGTTGGTCGGAATCAACTGCCATGTTGCTTATTTCTCCATCAACCGCTTCCTTGAATCTTACTTTTTTTGTATTTCGATCACCACCAGAATGAGATTCACTCTCAATACCATTGCCCGAAATCTCTGTCTCCATTCTCTGCAGATTCTTTTAAAATTTAATTTTTAAATAAACAAGTAAAGCTCTAAAAATAAAAGCAGGAAGATTAAATAAAGAGTGCAAAGATTGTGTATAATTAGACCAAATAGAAAAAATACAAAGAACTTGCGTAAGATTCGAGAGTCGCATCTAACTAAACTTCAGTTCATATAACATGAAAAAGAAAACCACTTTTGTTTTTGGTTAGTGCATAAATTGCCTCTTAAAATATACTAATAAAGTTTATTTTGTTATATGGTTTTTCTCAAAGTATTAACACTCTTAAAAAAACAACAGCCTCCTATCCTACCAATTAAAACCTGCCACTTCTCTCTCCTCACTTTTAATTATTATTATTTTTTTAAAATTTAATTTTTATGGAAAGCTTTAGTGTACCGTCAAGATTTTTAAAATTATTCGTAACTTTTCTCTAATTTTTAAATAAAAAAATATATTTTAACACATTCAATTTATATCTTTTTATATTAATAAAAAAGTTGATGCCAACTGAATTAATACTCAATCTACTTATGATGTAAATAAACTTTTAAGTCTTGAACTGTTGTGTAAATTTCTTTATGTACTAATTTGAGAAAATCTGTATACTTCAGGGGCAATTTGTGCATTAAGTTTGTTTGTTTGTTTGTTTTTGGCATATATAAGGTAACACGTAGTTCTATATTACATTACATCAGGGAAATCAGTGAAAAAAAACAGTGCTGAAATTAATTGAACTCTCTCAAATCTCCTAAAGTGAAAGTGAATCACTTGCAAAAGAAAAATGAAGATACGACCTACTACCATTTAAGCATCCACAGCATCGTCATCGTGAAACGTTTCAGTCATTGCTGCATGATCTTGACCGTCAATGAGGGGTGGGGTTTCTTTTCTGTTTCTTCTTCTTCTTCCTTTTTTTTCCTTCTATTTTCTTCTTATCTTGTAAGGTCATGGACATTGAGTCTCCAAGAAAGGAAGGAAATGCCAGTAGCAGAATCTCGATCAGTATCTTCAATGAACCTGAATCCATTGACAGGTGAGAAACATGGAATTTTCAGGCTTTGCGAGTGATGAACCCGTGAATTGTTCTTGTTCTGGTGGTGATGATAGCCAAGATGTTGTAATTGCTCCAACATTGAACCTGTTGCACCTGATGACTTGATTGCATTTGTTGCTCTTCTTTCTTCTTTTCTGAATCGAATTCCACAGGCATTGCAAAGTGACTGCAACTAAACAATAATTTCAAAAAAAAAAAAAAAACAAAATAAAAGAAAAAAGAACCAACTATACTTGTTTACAAAGATAGAATTGTTAATTTGTGATGTCTATTACCTTTGGGCCTCTTGGACCATTCCTCCAAAGCGGTGTAGAAGTGGTGTCACAGTTAGCACATCGGCGAGCTAAGAGAGGATCATTGCCTTTCCCCGAGCTGTTACTACTGCTATTTCCATTGCTTCCACGGCTATCTTTTGCGCTTTGCAGTGGATATGGCATGTTCTTGTTCTGTAACAAGTCCAAGCAAAAGTTAGACACGCAAGAATTACCCGAGCTGCGGCCATGGCGCAAACGCTTGTCACTGTCGTTTACACAAAGGCGTGTGGATGGAGTTCCCAACGAGAGAGTGCAGTCAACAGAAGATGATGAAGAGGACGTGAAACGGTACATGTCTGTTTCATCAAATGATTTGTGGTTTGGCATGGAAAATAGCATAGAGAATGAGTTGTTTTCGCCATGAAACAGACCACATGAACAAGGGCCCAATACCATGTCTCCCTGAGAACTACTGCACTTGCGCATCATTTCTCAAAAAAATTTTGATCTCTATGATTTTACGTCACTCTTTAATCACCTCAGTTTTAGCACTATGGGATATCAAAAAGATCGAATGGGGTTGGTTCAAAATGTTGATTATATCAACCAACAATTGCCAAAAGAGAGAAAACAGGAAAAACGAAAGGGGATTTAAGATTGAAGAGAAGACAGGCATGAATGCAATTGAAAAAGAGATGGGATGGTGAGTTTATAGGTAAAGGATAAAGGCAAGGGTGTACGATCGAGTTAGCCAAACAGTAAAACTGAGAGGGAAGTGCAATAATATAGTGTTTTGAGTAATAATTAAACTGAGAGAGGTGAATGGTACGGGAGTGGAGGGGACTGAGAAGAGTTGTTGTCTGGTAGCTTTATAAGCTAATAAAATGGCAAAATACCAGTCAGCATCTGCAGTCCACATTGTCGTCAGATGCAAATGGAGATCTGTACATGCGTTGCCAAGAAATATATTAGGAGAATTATTCCAAAACGGAAAGATCTTAAAAAAATTAATTGGTAAGAAAAAAATGAATCGATAGATGATGTCGTCTTGGTGACGGATCAAGCATAAGTTTTAGAAGCATTGGTGTTTATGCTCCCTAAAGTGTCCCGATGCTTAAGTTAGGAAAAGGTCCAATGAGAGTAGGAAAGCAAGCTGGCTTAAAGAGCAAGAAATTGTAAGTGTATACGATCAAGATGAGGGTCGTATTTGGGTAGCTATACCAAGCAGTCGAGCTGCCTAGATGGTTGGCCAAAGCACGCATCATCAGTTGCTTGTCTGACCGTACCGGTGCCCTAGCCTACCCAATTTGCTTAGTGGTCAGTTTCTTGGCCTTAGGGTCCTTCTTGGCAAGATCGTCAGGTCTTTATAGCTATTTGTTGTTTCAGGTGTTCCGTCTCCCTAGTTGACAGTCAGACGAGTTGGATGTTTAAGGCCTTGTGGGTTTCGACTTTCTTTCGGCTTGAGCCAGCTAATGTTTGGTAGTGACTAGTTAATAAGGAGAACAATCGTTCCCCTTTGATTCGGAGGCTAGTTATAAAGTAGCCAAACGAGGACCTAGAATTATGGGTTAGAAGCGTTGGAGATGAGATAATCTAAAAAGTAAAATATATTGGCCATTTTAGCTTCGACCTCTAGAGGGGTGTCCTTATGGCTTTGCGTGGTATCATCAGTTAGATTGACAAAATGGGTAGTTTTAGGGTAGTTTTCGAGCCTTAAAGTGATACGCGGAGCAAGTTTTGGGTTGTTGTGGAACCTTTAGATGCTGCATAGATTAGGTTTCGAAGCTACTTTGGAGCCTTAATGTGCTACATGAAGTAGTTTTTGAGGGTTTATTATTATTATTTTTTATCTTTAATGTGCTATAAGGAACATGTGGGGCTTTGGATATTTAATGAGTTGCACAGAGCAAGTTTTGAACCTATTTTAGAGCCTAATGTGCTGCACCGAGTAGGTTGTGGGGTTGCTTTAGAGCCTTAGTGTGCTACATGAAACAAGTTTTGAGGCTACTTTGGAGCCTTAATGTGTTGCGTGGAGCAGGGTTTAGGCTGCTGTGAAGCTTTAATTGCTACACCGGGTAAGTTTTGAGTGTGCTGGTTATAAATGGTTTTTGTTTTTAGGGAAGTGGAAACTAATGAGTGCGCATCATGATTATATTTTAGGTCTCGCATTTCACTTGTTTCTTAGGTGAATTTACCTGATTGCATAGCATTTTAGTTAGTTTTGCATTTTCATCCCATGAATTTCATTTCTATTTTTCATGTTTTTATTGCTATTTTACTACTTTTAGTTAGTTTTTATTTGTAATGACTGGTTTAATGGAGTTTAGAAAGAGTATCTGTAGATGCGAAAAAGCAATAAGATTGAGCGAAAGAAGTTGAAAATGTGCAGCAGAGGAAGACCACGAGATTTGCAACGTTGCAGCGCCCCAAGCTTTTGTGATTTCGGTCATGCTTCATTTTCTTGAAACATGTTTTGGTCTTTTCGCATCTAGACAAGTTCCTAAGAACACATTTATATACATAGTTTTATCAGAATAAAAAGGGAGGGAGCATTAGGATAGTAGACATAATCATTTTTACTTATCTTTTCATTGTTCTTATTTTATGACTGATTCATTGTGGGACTTCAATCAACTCTAAAATTTGGTATTGAAGAAACTTCTGCTTCATTGGAACAAGATTTCTAATCTCTCTTTATTTTTATTTTTACTCTATCTACTGTTTTAATTATGTATTTATTAATGTTTGAAGTTTATTTGAATTTCCATACAAAAAAAACTTTAAAATGATTAGGGAATTGTAAGTTAATGGATGATGGTAATTAAAATAGACTAATGATTGGTTTAAATGTTGATGGATTAGCTATTCAATTTATAACTAGTAAATAATTTTATATGAAAAATATTAGAAGAGATTGTGACCAGACGTTGATCGGACTCTAATAATTTGATTGAAAAATTACCAACCCAGCTAAAATATTTACCATCTAATAGGTCTACCTATGAGATATACACAAACTTAGATATTTTCTAAAGACCTATAAGCTATATATCAACTCAATTACCTATACCTTAATATCCATTCGCATTAAAACTTATAAATTTCACTATTAGTTGAAATAGAATAGTAAGTATATTATGTCACGTTCTTTATTTTAATTAAATTATATTTGTTTAGTCATTATGATTGTTGCTTTGACAGAGCATTACTTCAATCTGGATTTACCTAGATTTATTTTTTGTAACCTATATTTTGCTGATTAATAAAAATATCATTTTAGCGAGAAACTTGTTTCTTTTATCATGTCATACTTAGAAATAGATTTTAATATTTAATAGTATAAATTAATTATTAGTGTCTAAACAATTTCATTATTCTCTTTTAGAGTTGATATTCAAAATAATTCTCTCAATCAAGCTCTTTTATTGTAATTTTATTACTTAACAATGATCTCATCATATACTTGCGAGTTGTTGCAAAACTCATTTGTTACTTAACTCTGCAACTATTTTGCTCATTTCAATTTATATTTGACTGGTATTTTTACGGGATTCTGAGAGATTATATGTGCAGCAAATTAATATGAGATATTATTGATGATAATAAAATTATTATATGGATAAATCTAATTTACTTGTTAGGATCATCGTGTGATATGCAATCAAGCTAAAGTATTGTTAATGGGGGATTGACTTTTGCAAAAGAAGTTTTCAAAGTGTCATTCTTAAGGACGTTGAGCTAGTCCCTCAACAACGGAAGGTATTGTCTCCCGAGAGGGTTTTGCCCCTCCCCTTCACAAAGTGTTGTGTATGGTTCACAGAGGGGGAGCCTCAACTGTACGTGGATGTACAAGTTGTACTGATCGGCTGTTTAACGTCACAACAATACTGTGTAAGCGTATACTGTTGATGCAAGTATAGTAAACATATATGAGTCTGTTGGATATTGATCCCACGAGGATGATTGTCTTTTGTCTATCAATATCAGTGCAATAAATAGATAGAAACGAGATAAATTGTGAAAGTAGTTGTCGAAGCAATAACTTGAAAATAGTAAAATAAAATATGATAATGATAAACTGGGATCCCTAACATGAATATTCAATAGAATACTAAGTGCTCACAACGTATAAAAGGATAGGTGATTGTTGGTGCATTAAATTGCAATGAATATCTTACCAAGCTTAACTTCTATATTTAATCTAAGACTTAAACATGCAAATTAACCACACCTTCCGATGATGAGAATGAAACACTGTTAAAAACAAGTGGATTAGATTCTTCTAATCTTCAAGCAACTTCTGTTGTCATGCTTGTTAGCTTGAATTGTCTCTACACTTTCCAGTGTTAGTGACTGCAATAACACTTACATGCTAAAAACATTCAGACCCAAAGATTAAACAGTATAGAAGCAGGATTGAATAAAATAACATTTAACCCAGAAATCATGTGTACTTTCGTACAAACATGAAATAGAAATTAATCACCATCATTTAGAAAAGAAATATAAAAGAAACAAGTGGAGAATACTATTCCTAGACAATCTTGACTTGAATACTATTCCTACACAATCTTGACTTGAATCTCTCCATTCCCTCTTGTGTCGCACTTAAGGGTCCTCGTCAGGAGCTAATTTGCATTCCTTTCACATCAATTCACCCGTAGGAGACTTAAGCCGCCATAGCCGAAAAGCTTCAGATAGGTTGAAGAAGATAATACCCCCCAAAAAGCCTCCATTTTTTTCCTTTTCACGTGAATATTTATATTCTTCCAAATAGCACAGGTGTCCTTTCATCATAATCATGTTGCCTCTGTACGTACAAGTTGGTTATACCAGACTGGACAGCTCATATATTTTTGTTCTTATCCGGATAGCTGTCAGGTGCGATGACAATTCTAGGCACAATCTGGAAATACTTATGCAATGACATCGGTACCAAAACATGAAAAAATTAAGGATAAATAGACTAAGATCCACTGAGTTATAAAATGCAATTTACTGAACTAAAAATGCTAAAATATGTGCTAAAGATAACTAAATGGGGACAAATTAACCAATAAGTAGGGAGAAAACATATGTTCTTTCTAATACTACCAGGTACCAAATACCCCAACAGGTGACTTATATTCCATAGTTCAGGGGTTTGAATCCCACCAAGGGTGAGACGCACATATCATCTTTTAGTGGGTGGTCGTACGTACACATACAATCGAGATCTTTTGTGAACCGTACACAACTCTCCGTAGAGGGGGTAAAACCTTTCCATTAGGGACAATAGCTTCCATTGTTGAAAGATCGAGTCGATGTTCTCGAGGATGACACTTCAAAGTCTTTTCTCAGAGGAATTGATCCCCTCTCAACAAGTATGTATAGTTTTAATATTTTCATATTACCCAAGCTATAAAAGATAATTGATTTATTGACATTCATGTTATCAAAATGGTCGTCTTAAGCTAGAAGCACTGATAAATGCTAAAAATAACATGTTTTAACCTCATTCTTAATGCGTTTTTGGGTGATTACCTGATGTTAATTGTGCATTTTGTGCTCTTAATATTTTAAACTCATGTTTTAATGCTTAATAGAGCACTTAGGAGTAAAATGAGCCAAAAAACCAATAAAAATCGGAGCGTCGAAGCAAGTTGCAAGAGCTACACGAGCTGAATCATTCCACATGACCAGACCATACCGGCATGTGATAGGTCATGTTGATTTCACAGAATTGCATACCGAATTACGACAAAATCACAATTTTTAGGTTTTTCGGGTATTCTAAGATGTATATATGACAAAAATAAGAAGATGAGAGTGAGCCATCATAGAATATTCAAGAAAACAACTCAAAAAACACTATTGAAGTCGACTTTGAAACAAATTTCCGCCAAGATTGAAAATTTCCATTTGATTTCTTAGGAGGTTATTATGATTTTCTTTATTTCTTCCGATTATACTATATCTTGAATGTTTTTATTTTCAAGTATGAATTAATTTTCTAAATACCTAGGGGAAATGAACCCGGTGATGGATTCTATCATTTAATTTTTATTTTACGCAATAAATTCTTAGTTTCTTATTCTCAATTATATATGCTTAATTCTTGATTTATCTAAATTATTGATTCATGTTCAATCTGCTTAAATTGGTGGTTGAATAGACCCTGTTTAAGAGTAGATCTTGCGTAATTGAGGGAAGTTGCATGCAATCCTAAAATAGGACAACATAAATCTACCAGATTAGAGTAAAATATAATAAGAGAATCCATAGCCCAACTTAAGGCGATAATAAGGGTTTTAATTAGAAAGAAATTTCAATTAATCAACCTAGAGTCAGTTGCTCTTATGCTCGAAAGAGATATTTACATAATTTAAGGATTTCTACGGATCAAGATACTAAGTAAAAAAATTGTGTAATTTAGATTGATAGTGACTGATGTAATTTAGGTGAATTCTTTTCTAGGTATTGTTTTGCTTCTTAGTTGTTAATCGATTATTTTGTGTTATTTATTTATTTATCATGTTCATTAGTTAATTAAATTAGTTAAATTTAGATTTAATCAATCACTCGAATTGTTCGATTAAATAATAGAAATACAAGAATTACTAATATTTTTAGTCTTCGTGGGAACGATACCTTTGCTCACCATAGCTATACTATTAATTGATAGGTGTACTTGCCTTAATTAAATTTTTAGATAGTTTCGCGATGCACTAAGTTTTTGGTGCTGTTGTTGGGGACTAAAATATTAGAAAAACTTGATTTCTATTAATTTACCCTTTTTTATTTTTATTTTAATATTTTTATTTTTAATTTAATTTTTACATTCTAATTTTTTCTTTTATTTGATTCTTATAGGTTCTTTTCGTTTATGACTAGAAACAACCTGTTGGAGCCATTAGTTTTTAATAGTGAGATCGAAAAAAACTGCTCATAGAAATCACAAAGACGTTAGAGAAGCAAGGCAAGGTCAACAGATTTTCATAGACGATCAAGAGTAAAAGGACATTACTGTGGAGATGGATAATAATCTTGGTAATCAACAACTTCCTATACGTCCTACTCCTTGGACTATGTATGACTATGCTAAACCAACTCTGATTGGGGCTAAATTGAGTATTGTCAGACCGATCAAAAAATTTTGAGATTATGGTGCAACAATATTTTCAGTTTGATAGGTTGCAAGATAAAGATCCAAATACTAATTTAGCTAACTTTCTAGAGATTTGTGACACATTTAAGATCAATGACGTTATTGATGATGTCATACGCTTATAGTTGTTCCCATTCTCTTTTAGGAACAAGGCAAAATAGTGGTTGAATCCATTTCCACAGGGTTCCATCACCATTTGGGCTCAAATGACTGAAAAATTTATGTTAAAGTATTTTTCACTGGCCAAAATAGCTAAGTTGAGGAATGACATCTTTTCTTTTGCTCAATTTGAGTTTGAGACATTATACGATGCATGAGAGAGTTTTAAAGATCTTTTGAGAAAGTGTCCTCATCATGGATTACTTTGTGATTTCAAGTCCAAACATTTTACAATGGTTTGAATCACTCGATTAGATAGATAATTGATGTAGCAGCTGGTGGAACATTGAATAATAAAACACCTGAGGCAGCCCAAGAATTTATTGAAAAGATGACACTAAATAACTATCAGTGGCAAGTTATGAGAACAAAGTCTACTAAGGCAACCGACATTTTTAATATAGATGCAGTTGTTATGTTGGTAAGTTAAGTAGAAACACTGAGTAATGTTTGAGTTGTAGTAAACAGGTGAATCCAATAATGCAATGCGATACGACTGGAGTGGGAATGATCAATCCAAAATGTTTGCCCTTCAAGTCTAACATGGAGCATGAGCAAGTCAACTTTATAGGTGATAATTCTAGACCTTAAAATAACCCCTACAATAAAAGTTATAATCTGGGATGGCGGAATCATCTGAATTTCTCTTGGGGTGGTCACGAAAACCAAAGGTCACAACCCCTTCCTGGTTTTTTAGCAACCTTACCAACAAAAAAAGAAGTCAAATCTAGAAGAGATGTTGACTAAATTTATTTCAGTGTCAAAAACTAGATTCCAGAACACTAAAACAGCTTTGAGGAATCAACATACATTTATTCAGGGCCTCAAGAATCAAATTAGTCAGCTTGCTGAATTAGTTTTAGAGAGACAACAAGGCAGTTTGTAACAGCCCGATTTTTGGCCTAGTCGGAACAGTGGCTTCGAGACTACTAATCCAAGGTTGGAGAAAGTATTTTATTATTATTTTAAAGTTATAACATGTTTATAGTAGTGCATGAAAAATTTGGTGAAGTAATTTTAGCGTTTGTGAGCTTAATTGCGAAAAAGGACTAAATCGCATAAATTTAAAAAGTCTTAATTTGATAGATAAGGGTGTTAAATTGCCATGAAACTTAAATTGGGGGTCTTTAAAGGGAAAATATACACTTATACTATAGCTTGGCCGGCCATGAGACAAAGAAAATTTAATGGTCAAATGTTAGGTATTTGATGACATAATATGTGATAAAATAATACCCTAAAAAGCCTAGCCATCATCCTTTTCCTCCATCCTTTCTTCTTAACCGAAAATATCAACCATTAGAGGGGTTTTTGAAGCTTTAAATTTCATCCATTTATTCTCTCTACAAGTAAGTGATTTTGATGATTTTTCTTGATGATTTTTGCACTTTTAGAACCCTTGTAGCATGAGCTTTCAAATGAGGGGACTATGTTGTAAAATATTTGAATGTCTAGGGTTTTACCATGAGAGTGTTCATGTTGTTTTCTGAAATTTTATGAAAGAAAATGAATCATGATTGTGAAATAAACAGCTTTTGTGAAGAGATTTCTCATGAAAACCCTAAAAAGGACTATTTTGCATAAGTTGTAAAATAGGTGATAAATGTGTGAAATAATGAGAATTGTGGGTTGCTTTTAGTATAAAACGTGATCGTATAGGCTTGGTTAGTCAGAAAATGTGATAAAAATTGAATTTCGGACCTAGGGGTAAAATGGTCATTTTATAAAAGTTTAGAGGCAAAATGGTCATTTTGCCCAATTTTAATTTTTTGAGTATTTAGATTAATAAAATGATTAAATTCATGAATTTTTATCATTATAGATCAAGAATTACAAAATTCAGGCCTAGATCGAGGAAAAGCGAAGCAAGTGGACTAAGTCGAGCCTGTCGTCTACATTTTGTAATCCGAGGTAAGTTGTATGTAAAGAATACAACTATGTTGTTATTATATGTGTTTGAATTGATATGGCATAAATTGCTTGTTTGTGGAAATAATTATGCAAGATGAACATTGAGATAATAGAACTCCCGTTTGAACCTTAGAGAATAAATTGGATATTAATGCCATAACATTCGGGTTAATTGTGTGCTAGTGTAAGACATGTCTGGGACATGCATCGGCCAAATTACGAGAGCCAGTGTAAGGCCATGTCTGGGACATGACATCAGCATTGAGATGAGAGCTAGTGTAAGACATGTCTGGGACATGCATCGGCCTCGAGATGTAAGCCAGTGTAAGACATGTCTGGGACATGCATCGGCTACGAGATGTGTCAGTGTAAGACCATGTCTGTGACATTGCATCAGCACGGATATCTGAGAGCTAGTGTAAGACCATGTCTGGGACATGGCGTCGGCCTTGATTTCGATAGTCAGTGTAAGACCATGTCTGGGACATGGGATCGACTTGATAGCTGAGCCAGCGTAAGACCGTGTCTGGGACATGGCATCGACATTATACCCTATGTTTGAGGTTTAATGAATATTCGATAGCATTTTAAATGGTTCGACTATAAGAAATTCAGTTTAAGTTTAGCGAGAAAAGTATAACCATGTTGTAAGTGATACAGGTACCTATTTGGATTGTATAAGATGAGAGCTTAAAATATGCTATGTGAATTGTATTGGGTTGTGACAAGTAAGTTGTGCTTATGCCTACTTTTGTACTATGAGCATGATGATGGATGATAAAGTTATTGCTATATTTATTTGCATGCAACTTATTAAGCGTTATGGTTACCCTATTTCTTTCCATTTTCTTATAATGCCGCCTAATTAGCTCGTGGATCAACGGTCGTCGAGGCATCGATCACACTATCAATCGAAGCACTTGGTATGGTTAGACCTCTTTATTTTGATTATGGCATGTATAGGCCTCTTTGATTTTGTTTTAGTGTCACATTATTTTGGGGCCAAAAGTATCAGCTTGCTTTAACATTTGACTCATTGTGTACAAGGCCATGAAAAATGGCTAATATTGAAAGTTATTATTTGAATGTAAAGTAGTCTTTCATGAATGAGGAATTGTTAGTATGGTCGAAATATATGAATTGTATATAGACCTTAGCTATGGCTGTTGTTATGTTGTGTTTCACGGTGGCAAAGGGCTTGGTAGATAGCCCTATATTGTCCACACGGGCAGACACACGAGTGTGTGTCTAGGCCGTGTGTGACACATGGCCAGCCCCATCAGCATGTTGTCCAGCCGTGTGTCCCCTGCACGTAAAAATTTCAAGTTAGTATGCATGGTAAAACCATGCGGAGGACACGGCCTCAGGCCATGGGCGTGTGCTTCGCCCGTGTGCCTTAAATTAGATGCTGACGTCAGAAACATAATGTTAAGGTTTTTAGACACGGGCGTGTGTCAGGCCGTGTGAAAACCCATATAGGTTCGAATATAGAATTTAATTCACACGGTCATGGGACACGGACGTGTCCCTAGTTGCTTAGGCCGTGAGAGTCACACGGGCCATCAGCACGACCATGTCTTAATGACCACACGGGCGTGTTACCCTTCCACACGGGTGTGTGCCCTGTTTTTCAAGGGTTAATTTTCTAAGTTGAATAAGTACCCGAACTGGTCTCGAATAGTTTCCAATGGATGCTTGAGACCTCGTAGGCCCTGGTTAAGAAATTTAAACAAAGTTTGAAATTTTTTTAAGTTTGATCAAGTCTTAATGATTTCGAAAATGTTGGAACGTATGTATTTAAACTAGGTAACGCCTTGTATCTCGTCTCGGTGTAGGACTCGAGTGTGGGGTGTTACATTTAGTGGTATCAGAGCATGGTTTAGTTGATTCTAGGACTAACCTAGCGTAAGTACGAGTCTAGCTAACATGCCACAACTGTATATTGATAGTGTGACGACTCCTGACGAGATAAATTGTATTTTTTCATATAGTAAATGGATCTTGACATAGTTACAGCTGATGATGTGAAGAGCAATATGTCGGCTCCCACTGAAGGGATCGCGCTAGTAGATAATAAGCCAGTGACGATGAGTTAGGGCGAAGGAGCTAGAGAAGCTTACCTCCATATGATGGATACTTGGTATACGGAGTTTGTTCGTACAAATCCAAACACTCCATGTAACACCCCGTACCCGAGACCGTCGCCGGAGTCGAACACGAGGTGTTAATAGACTTAATTCATTACTTAAACAGCTCAAACAATTTATTTTTAAAATTTTCAGTCAAGGTAACAATCTGCGTCATAGTCACTTAAAAATTCATATCGCAAGTTAAAAAACTCAAAATCCAATTTTGTAAATTTTCCCTAAAACTAGACTCATATATCTATTTAATAATTGTTTTATAGAATTTTTGGTCAAGAAAATTAGTACATTTTATTAGTTGAAGTCTCCCATGTTTCAGAGTTTGACTGCTCTGACCTCTGTGTATTACGAATCAAATATCTCCCTGTACAGAGTTTCAATGACTATACCGTTTGCTTCTAATAAAACTAGACTCAATAAGGAATCTGTACATATAAATCATGACTTCTAATTATCTTTGAACAATTTATAGTGAATTTCCAAAGTCAGAACAGGGGATCCAGAAATTGCTCTGGCCCTGTTTCACAAAAATTTAAACATCTCATAAAATATAACTCATATACCTGTTTTGTTCCATCCATATGAAAATAGACTCATAATTCTTAAATTCCATATATTATTCATCATCTAATTGTATCTCTACTATTTTTAGTGATTTTTAAAACTCAAGTCACTGCTGCTGTCTGAATCTATTTTATGGTAATTTTACCTATTTCATGGTTTCCATGGATTAGCTAGCAATTTAGCATACATAACACCAAATATGATCATGATTAGCCATTCCAATGGCTAATAATTACCAAGCATTTCCATACCACTCAATAACCATATCATAAGACCATATACACAAAATGATTATAATGCTTTACATGCCATACTCAAAATATACAAGCCATTATGCCAAGATGGTATACGGATAGTGTGAGCGTGCCTCCGACCGTTTCGATTTTCGAAGTGGCTTGTCAACACTACAAGGAATGAAAAGAGGAGTAAGCATAAATGCTTAGTAAGTTCACATGTAAATAGCAAGTAACATAACTATATAAGCAAACATAAAACATCATTTGCATAATCATCACCGAGACATTCATATCACATTTTCTAAATATCATTCATCATCTTACGATCTTACCGTTGTTGTATCTATTTCCAACCCGAGGGTTAAGAACATACCTGTCTAAAGTGTCCATTTCACAAAACTTACCAATACGTCCCTTTCATCTCGAGTATTCCTCCGCTTGAGTAGAATTTTACTCGTTGAACACATCGGAATATAATTCGGATACATGGAAAGTTTGCACATAAGTGCTACATATGTAGTCAAGCTACCATGTAACCCGCTCATAAGTGAACTCGGACTCAACTCAACGAGCTCGGGCGTTCGCATCCATAAGTGAACTCAGACTCAACTCAACGAGCTCGGATGCCTAGTTACATCTCTCGAACTCAGACTCAACTCAACGAGTTCGGACATTTGCATCCATAAGTGAACTCGGACTCAACTCAATGAGTTCGGATGCCCAAACATCCTAGTGACATGTCACTTGTATCCTAATCTATTCCTAAGGTTCAAACGGGCATTTTCCTCGATCACACATCTTTGCCATCTTCCACAGAATATCGAAATTGATACTTCGGTGATAGTTCATACTCATCAAGTAATTCACATAATTACATATTATTCAACAATAACCACAAAGCATAATATTTCATGATAATAATCAGCATCATATCATATAAACAACATTAAATTGCTTAAATGACAATTATGTTACTACATTTACACATGAACTTACCTCGTATGCGAAAATGGCTACTTTTACCATTTCGTCCACAACTTGGTATTTTCCCCATTTTAGCCCGAATTTTAGTTTTCCTTGCTCTATCATTTAAAATATAGTCTAATTAGGACTCACATTATTCAAATTGACCCAAAATCATATTTTGGAAAAATTACAGTTTTGCCCCTAAACTTTTGCATATTTACACTTTTGCCCTAAAGCTCGTAAATTAAACTTCAGCCTATTTTCTTATGTTTTATGACATGCTGTTCATTTTTCCCTTCTATGGCAACATCAAATTCTCACTCTAACATGTACTTATGACTATTAGGTATTTTGACCGATTAAGCCCTTTTGCTAGTTTTCGCTTAAAACCGAGTAGCACAAGTTGTCTAACGTAATTTAAAACCTCATATTCTATCATAAAACACCAAAATACACAAATTTCACCTATGCGTATTTTTACAAATATGAACCCTAGGTTGAATTATTGCTAGCATAAGCTTAATCGAGCTACTGGGACTCCAAAAACGTAAAAATTATTAAAAACGAGGCTAGAACGGACTTACAATCGAGCTTGGAAGCTTGAAAAACCCTAGCCATGGTTTCTCCTTGCTATATTCGGCCATGGGGTTGAAGATGAGCAAAATTGGCTTTTAATTTTGTATTTTAATTCATTTTACCCTAAATGACCAAAACGCCCTTACTACTAAACTTTCCAAAAATTCCATCCATGTCCAATTTTTGTCCATAGACTTAGAAATTGGTAAAATTTCTATTTAAGACCTCCTAATTAATATTTCAAAACAATTTCATACTAGAAAATTCTAGAATGCAAGTTTTACAAATTATTCGATTTAGTCCCTAATTTCAATTTAAGCACTTTATGCATAAAATTTCTTCACGAAATTTTCACACAATTATGGAATCATATCATAGACCTCAAAATAATCATAAAATAATTATTTCTATCTCGAATTTTGTGGTCACGAAACCAGTATTCCGACTAGGCCCAAAATCAGGATATTACACTCCACCTCCCCCACCTCTTCCAATTCCTCAGTATGCCCTTGTAGCTTCACAAGGAGTAGATATGGTTAGAAGAGAGAAATCTCCAGTGGATAAAATACGGAAGCAACGGGCCGAGGAATTTCGGGCTAATTTTAGTGATGACCCATAAAGAGCAGAGTTCTGGTTGAAAAATACCATTAGGGTATTTAATAAGTTATCTTGTACGCCAGAGGAGCACGTGAAGTGTATAGTGTCACTCTTACTAGACTCGGCCTACCAATAGTGGAATACTCTTGTGTCCATTGTACTGAGAGAGAGGATAACATGGGAATTTTTTCAGGAAGAGTTTCGAAAGAAGTATATCAGTCAAAGGTTTATAGATTAGAAGAGGAAGGAATTTCTAGAATTGAAGCAAGGCCGAAAGATCGTAACAGAGTATGAGCGTGAGTTCGTGAGGCTCAGCAAATACGCTAGGGAGTGCGTGTCTACCAAAGCCATCATGTGCAAGAGATTTGAGGACAAATTGAATGAAGACATCCGATTGTTAGTTGGCATCTTAGAATTGAGGGTATTCATAGTGCTCGTGGAGAGAGGATGTAAGGCTGAGGATTTGGCCAAAGAGAAGAGTAAAGCTGATATTGGGTTCTGAGACTCAAGGAAAAGATAGATGGGGAAGTCACATAAAACCTCATCTAAGAGATCGAGGGAATTCATTACCTGATCAAATGTTTCAGGGGGATTCTCGAGTAAAAACAAGAACAAGTAGTACACGTCATCTAAAGCTCAAACCACTTCCATCGCAAGTGTTGGTAGTGCTAGCCCAAATAGGCCGGAGTGTTCGCAGTGTGGTAGGTGTAACTTCGGTGAGTGTCGAGGAAATGAGAGAGGCTGTTTTAAATGTGGGTCGTTGGACCATTTTATTCATAACTATCCCAAGTTGGATGAGAAAGAGAAAAAGCCAGAGGTGAGGGCGAGTAGTGCTCCTTCGAGGGGCAGACCACAAAAGAACCCGGGCAATGGGGCTAGCAATAGAGGTGCCCCTAGAGACTCAGCTATGAGGTCTGAGGGCCGTGCGCCTGCAAGGACTTATGCCATACATGCCCTTGAAGAGGCAGAGTCTCCGGATGTGATGACGGGTACCTTTTCTATCCACGATATTTCTGTTGTTGCTTTAATTGATCCGGGGTCTACCCATTCTTATGTTTGTATGAAATTAGTGCCCAGTATGAAAATGCCAATTGAGTCTACAGAATTTGTAGTAAAGGTGTCAAATCCATTAGGCAAGCATGTGATAATTGACCAAATATGTAGAAATTATCCCTTGACAATTAAGGGTCATAGTTTTCCGTCTAACCTCATGTTGTTTTTATTCGATGAATTCGATGTAATCCTTAGAATGGATTGGTTAACTTCTCATAATGTTGTAGTGGACTGTGGGGGGAAATCTATTGAGTTGAAATGTAAAGATAGGAATATTTTTCAGGTTGAACCAGAGGAATCAGATGACTCACCTATAGTAATATCATCTTTGACTACCGAGAAATATTTAAGAAAAGGGTATGAGTCCTACCTAGCATTTGTGTTGAACACCAAAGAGTTGGAAGTGAAAATTGAGACAGTGCCGGTTGTAACACCCTTTACCCGTATCTGAAGCTGGGACAAGGTTCGAGGCGTTATCGGATTTAAACGTACATAATTTTGTGAAATCGGGCCATAAAATTTCATTTAAATTAAAAACATTCAATCACATGCATTAAAGGCGGTTTGGGACTAAACCGAGAATTTTGAAAAGCTTTGGGAAAATTTAGAAAAATTTTCAAAAAATAGGGTCACACGCCTGTGTGGACACAGGGACACGCCCGTGTGTATTCAACATGCCCGTGTCCTCAGGCCGTGTAACTCTTTGTTTATGACGTTAGCAAAACGAATTGAACCACATTGCCAGGCCAGGCGTGTCTCCACACGGCTGAGACACATGGCCATGTCTCTACCTGTGTGGCTAGCATTTATGCTATTTTCCAAGCCTTTTTGTTACCATTAATACCTCACATACTTAAATACATTATAGACACATATAATGTAGCATCAAGTAAATAATTAAACATCCTCCATTAAGACTCAATTGTAATATTCATATATCACCATACATGTGTTTTGCTTACTCATTTTATACCAAGTCTAAACACACCAATTCACAATCAATTGAACATGTCATTTTGATTATCACTTATACACTTACACCATGCTTGCCTAAGTCATTCCACACCAATCTCATGTTTAAGCATTATTGACTTATTTTCATATCACACTTTTATTCTCTGATTATAACCACTTCGTTTGGTCATAAGACATTCATCAAACACACATACCGTAATACTAACCATTCATATCAAACAAATATAATCACGTGACCACATCACAAGGCATTAATACTTAGCTTGGATAAATAGGCTTAAAAAGCCATGACCATCATAAGCCACATCTCATGGCTATATACAATGTACTAATATAAGCCAACATCTTGGCCAAATCATAAGAACACATATCAATAACTAAGTTCCTGTACATGCCACTCACTTGGAGATGTTTAAGATTCATCAATACCCCGAAAGCGATGACTTGATAGTGTGATGCTGCCTCTGTCGATCTCCAACCCCGAGCTAACCTGACAATACTAAAAGAAATGGAAAGGAGAGGGGTAAGCTTTATAGCTTAGTAAGACCGTATGAAAATAATAAGCAATTTATCAACTTGTTTCTCAAGATAATACAACCCTATTTGCATTTTTACTTATGTCCCAGTCAAGCTATTTTCTCAAGTCATAGTTACTAAATTATTTATATCTTGAGCTATGGAACCTCAAACTAAGATCTGCTAATTTTTCTTGAAACTAGACTCACATATCTTCTTACCATAAAATTTTCAAAATTTTTGGTCTAGCCAATAAGTACATTTCATTCCTTAAATTTACCCATTTTTGCTGTCTGACAGTTCCGACCCCTCTTCACTAAAAATTAATTATCTCATAATCGGATGATGTTCTCGTCTATTTCTCTTAAAAATAGATACATTAAGAATTCTAAGCCTATAAATTATAACCCATAAATATTTTTGTACAATTTTCAATGATTTTCTCAAATCAGAATAGAGTATTTCAAAATCATTCTAACTCTATCTAACAATAATTTAAATATTTCATAATATGAAACTCTTTTCTTACCTCGTTTCTTCTATGTGAAACTAGACTCATTAAAATTTAATTTCATATTTTATTCAGCCTCTAACTCAATTTCCACAATTTTTGGTGGATTTTCAAAGTCATACAACGGCTGCTATCTAACACTATTTTGGTGCAATATAATGATAACTATCATAAGTTTACTTTTGACTAATCATGAACTCACCATTTCATGCATTCCATGTTCAAATGCACAATATAAGTTAACATGATATTGCAACAAAATTTATAATCATAATTCATACATCTTAGCTCACCGATGTCTCAACATTTCAAAGTCTCAATAGCCATAAGCTTAGTGTACATACCTGTACTCATCGTAATATATCATATAACCATACCTCTTTAACATGCCCTCTTTGGGACTTTCATCAGGTCTATTGCATTACCTGTTGAACACTTAGAATACTATTGGATACATGAGAAGTTTGCACTTAAGTGCCATGTAAGAAGCCAGAGCTACCTCATACTATGTAATGCTTGCATTTTGAGCTACTCACGGGCCTATTCATCAGTTAGTACCCAGACCCCATAGTACTATCATGTAACACCTGCTTATTGAGCTACTCACGGGTCTGTACACAAAGTCAGCACCCAGACCCATATAGCGTTGACATGAAATGCTCACTCAACGAGTTACTCATGGGTTTGGTCACGAAGTCAGTACCCGGACCCACATTACATATAAAATTTATCTCATGAACTTAGACACAACTCATGAGTTCTAACCACATAGTTCCTCATGATATACCTTTTGCATCTAAAACTATTCCTGAGGTTCAACGGGATTTCATATCTAACCTGATGTCGTCGTACTTGTTCATAATGAAGGTTACTCTTATATCACATTATTTATACTTTCGTGGTAACAAGTAAGATTATGATGCATGATAACAATAAAACATTTAAACATATATATATCACCTATTTCCTATATCACTTGTCATATATCATCGTTTTCTTGCATTTCATCTAACATTCTTCCATGTCATATTTCCACATCATGTACACCATTCCATCAACTTTCCAATGTATTCAATCATACAATTTATGTAATAATAGTAAAGAATTACAATTCAAACATAATATTAACATTGCATTATTATTATCAAACGAACTTACCTCGAATCCAAGCACGGCTAATTATTTCATTTTAGTTCATAATCTCGTACTTTCCCGATTTAAGCCCGAATCTCGATTTTCTTGATCTAAAATAATAAAAATCATTACATTAATCATCATATTAACCAATACATTCCATAATTTATACTTTGGCCAAATGACCATTTTGCCCCTAGATTTTCACAAAATTATGTTTTTACCCCTAGGCTCTTAAATCGATTTTCATCAAATTTTCTCACTAACCAAGCCTAGCCCAATTCTTTTTATACTAAAAGTAACCCACAGTTCCAATTATTTCACACATTTACAACCTATTTTATAAACTTCACAAAATGATCATTTTAGGTGTTTTCATGAAAATCCTTTCACAAAAGTTGCTTATTACACAACCAAGACTCATTTTATTCCATAAAAATTCAACAAAAAATATAAATGCTCTCATGTAAAAACCCTATACTTTCAACCATTTTGCAAAATAATCCCCCCTTTAGCTAGATTAAGCTACAAAGGTTCCAAAAATACAAAAAATAACAAAAACAACCACAAACTTCACTTACAAACAAAGAATTTAAGTTGCTGAAAGTTTGAGCTTCAAAACCCCCATGTTTGCTGCCATTTTGGTGGTTGAAGAAGAATAAATAAAAAAGATGACAACCTTTTTTCCTCATTTTATTTTATTACCAAAAAGTCACCTAATGCCACAAACCTTTGACTTTTCAAATTTTTTTGTCCTTATGGCCAACCATCACTCTCCAAAAGGGCCTATTTTCACTTTAAAGACCTTCAATTTTGATTCCCTAGCTATTTAACATATTTGGGTAGTAAAAAAAAACTTTTACCCTTTATGCAATTTAGTCCTTTTTTGCAATTAAGCTCACAAACGCTAAAATTAATTCACCAAAATTTTCATGCACTCACATAATCATGCTATAACATATAAAATAATATTAAAATAATTTATTGACCTTGGATTTGTGGTTTTGAAACCACTATTCCGACTAGGCCCAAAATCGGGCTATTACACAGTTGGTATGTGAGTATCTGGATGTGTTTCCAGAAGAGTTACCTAGATTACCTCCAACCAGAGAAGTTGAGTTTAGCATCGAGTTGGTCCTGGTATGACACCTATCTCGATTGCTCCGTATAGAATGGCTCTAACGGAGTTAAAGAAATTGAAGGCTCAGTTACAAGATTTAACGGGTAAAGGTTTTGCAAGACCGAGTTATTCACCGTGGGGTGCTCTGGTACTTTTTGTGAAAAATAAAAACGAGTTGATGAGATTGTGTATAGACTATCGACAGCTCAACAAGGTAACTGTGAAGAACAAGTATCCCTTACCAAGGATAAATGATTTGTTCAATCAGTTGAGGGGAGCCACTGTGTTTTCCAAGATCGACTTAAGGTCGGGCTATTATCAGCTAAGGATTAGGGAACAAGATGTACCGAAAACCGAGTTTAGGACAAGGTATGGGCACTATGAGTTTCTTGTTATTCCTTTCGGTTTAACGAATGCTTCTGCGGTGTTTATGGATTTGATGAACTGTATTTTTTGAACGTATTTGGATAAGTTTGTAGTGGTCTTTATTGATGACATACTGATTTATTCACGTGATGAGAGTGAGCACATGGAGCATCTGAGAACTGTTTTACAAACCTTGAGAGATAAACAATTATATGCCAAGTTTAGTAAGAGTGAATTTTGGCTTAAAGAAGTTGGATTCCTAGGACACATCGTGTCGAGAGATGGAATCAGAGTTGACCCAAGTAAGATCTCGGCCATTGTTGAGTGGAAACCGCCAAGGAATGTGGCAGAGATTCGAAGCTTTTTGGGTTTAGCTGGGTATTACAGAAGATTCGTAAATGGATTTTCTATGATAGCTACTCCGATGACGAGATTGTTACAAAAATATGTCAAGTTTGAATGGACAGAGAAGTGCCAACAGAATTTCGAGAAACTAAAGGCTTTGTTAACCGAAGCCCCAGTCTTAGTACAACTGGAACCGAAAAAAGAGTTTGTGGTGTACAGCGATGTATCCTTGATTAGGTTAGGGTGCATGCTAATACAAGAAGGCAAGGTAATAGCCTATCCATCGAGACAGTTAAAACCATACGAGAAGAATTACCCAACGCACAATTTAGAGTTGGCTGCCATCGTATTCGGATTAAAGATTTGGAGACACCATTTGTATGGTGAGAGATGTCGAGTGTTCACCGACCATAAAAGTCTCAAGTATTTAATAACTTAGAAGGAGTTGAATCTACAGCAATGAAGGTGGCTAGAGTTGATAAAGGATTATGAGTAAGTTATCGGCTACCATCCAGGAAAGGCAAACGTGGTCGCCGATGCTTTGAGTAGGAAATCGTTGTTCGCCTTGAGGGCTATGAATACTCAGTTGTTAGTGACTAATGATGGTTCAATTCTGGCAGAGTTGAGAGCTAGACCGATGTTCCTGCAAGAGATTTAAGAAGCCTAGAGTAACGATAATGAATTGCAAGCCAAAAGAACTCAGTGTGAGTCAGGTGTTGAATCAGATTTTCGGATTAGTACCGACGGATGCTTGATGTTCCAATATAGAGTTTGTGTACCCAAGGATAATGATCTCATCCAGAAGATTTTACAAGAAGCACATAGTAGTTGTTTGTCTATCCATCTGAGTAGTGTGAAAATGTACAATGACTTGAAGAAAATGTACTGGTGGTCGAGAATGAAACGAGACATTTTTAAATTTTTTTCTAAGTGTCTAATTTGTCAATAAGTGAAAGCCGAACACCAAGTACCTTCGGGTTTACTTCATCCTATCATGGTTCCTGAGTGGAAGTAGGATTGGATTACTATGGACTTCGTGATGGGTTTACCGGTAACTCCGAGGAAAAAAGATGTTTTGTGGGTTGTGGTTGATCGACTGACGAAATCGGTTCACTTTATCCCAATACGTACAGACTTCTCACTTGATAAGCTAGCCGACTTGTACATTTTCGAAGACTTCACGGAGTGCCCTTGTCGATTATTTCAGATAAAGACCCGAGGTTTACCTCGAGGTTTTGGAAGAAGTTACAAGAGGCTTTGAGAACAAAACTGAATTTTAGTACAGCATTTCACCCGCAAACCGACGGTCAATCGAAAAGAGTCATTCAGATTTTAGAGGACATATTACGGTGTTGTGTTCTCGAGTTTCAAGACAGTTGGGAAAGGTATTTACCACTGGTCGAATTCGCCTACAACAACAGTTATCAATCAAGTTTGAAAATGGCACCTAATGAGGCTTTGTATGGGCGTAGGTGTCAAACACCTTTATACTGAACCAAGTTGAGAGAGAATCAGATTCATGGAGTCGACTTAGTCAGAGAAACTGAAGGAAAGGTTAAAGTGATTTGCGATTGTATAAAGGCCACGTCGAATAGACAGAAATCCTACGCGAATTTTTAATAGAAGGACATCGAGTTTCAAATCTGGGATAGAGTGTTTTGAAAGTATCCCGTGGAAGAAAGTCCTTAGATTCAGTAGAAAAGGCAAGCTAAGTCCGTAGTTTATTGGACCTTATGAGGTGATCGAGAGAACTGGGCCGGTAGCATACCGATTAGCCTTGCTTCGTGAGTTAGAGAAAATTCATGATGTATTCTATGTATTGATGTTGCATCACTACCGATCTGACCCTTCACACGTGATTTCACCGAAAAATTGAAATAACTCGAGTATGACCTATGGTGAAGAACCGATTAAGATTTTGGATCGAGAGGTCAAGAAATTGAGGAATAAAAGTGTAGTACTCGTAAAGGTTTTGTGGCATAGGCATGGAGTCGAGGAATCGACGTGGGAACCCGAAGAGACTATGCGAGATTAATACCCGAACTTGTTCACTGGTAAGATTTTCGGGGACGAAAATCCCTGAGAGGGAGAGAATTGTAACAGCCCGATTTTGAGCCTAGTCAGAAAAGTGGCTTCAAGACCACTAATTTGCGGTTGAAGAAAGTATTTTATTATTATTTTAGAGTTATAACATGTTTATAGTAGTGCATGAAAAATTTGGTGAAGTAATTTTAGCGTTTGTGAGCTTAATTGCGAAAAAGGACTAAATCGCATAAAGTTTAAAAGTCTTAATTTGATAGCTAAGGGTGTTAAATTTCCATGAAACTTAAATTGGGGGTCTTTAAAGGGAAAATAGACCCTTATACTAAAGCTTGGCGGGCCATGAGACAAAGAAAATTTAATGGTCATTTGTTAGATATTTGATGATATAATATATGATAAAATAATACCCTAAAAAGCCTAGCCATCATCTTTTCCCTCCATCCTTTCTTCTTAACCAAAAATATCAGCCATTAGAGGGTTTTTGAAGCTTGAAATTTCAGCCATTTAGTCTCTCTACAAGTAAGTGATTTTGATGATTTTTCTTGATGATTTTTGCACTTTTAGAACCCTTGTAGCATGAGCTTTCAATTGAGGGGACTATGTTGCAAAATATTTGAAAGTCTAGGGTTTTACCATGAGAGTGTTCATGTCATTTTCTAAAATTTTATGGAAGAAAATAAATCATGGTCGTGAAATAAACAACTTTTGTGAAGAGATTTCTCATGAAAACCCTTAAAAGGACCATTTTGCATAAGTTGTAAAATAGGTGATAAACGTGTGAAATATTGAGAATTGTGGGCTTCTTTTAGCATAAAAAGTGATCAGCTAGGCTTGGTTAGTGAGAAAATGTGATAAAAATCGAATTTCAAACTTAGGGGTAAAATGGTTATTTTGTAAAAGTTTGGGGCAAAATGACCATTTTGCCTAATTTTAAATTGTTGAGTATTTAGATTAATCAAATGATTAAATTCATGAATTTTTATCATTATAGATCAAGAATTACAAAATTCGGGCCTAGACCAGGGAAAAGCGAAGCAAGTGGACTAAGTCAAGCTAGTCATTTACATTTGTAATCCAAGGTAGGTTGTATGTAAATAATACAGCTACGTTGTTATTATATGTGTTTGAATAAATTGCTTGTTTGTGGAAATAATTATGCAAGATGAACATTAAGATAGTAGAACTCCCATTTGAACCTTAGGGAATAAATCAGATATTCATGCCATGACATTCGGGTTAATTGTATGCTAGTGTAAGACATGTCTAAGACATGCATTGGCCACATTACGAGAGCTAGTGTAAGACCATGTCTGGGACATGGCATCAGTATTGAGACGAGAGCTAGTGTAAGACATGTCTGGAACATGCATCGGCATTGAGACGAGAGCTAGTGTAAGACATGTTTAGGACATGCATTGGCCTCGAGATGTAAGCCAGTGTAAGACATGTGTGGCACATGCATCGGCTACGAGATGTGTCAGTGTAAGACCATGTCTGTGACATTGCATTGGCAAGGATATGTGAGAACTAGTGTAAGACCATGTCTGGTACATGGCGTCAACCTCAATTTCGATAGTCAGTGTAAGACCATGTCTGGGACATGGCATCAACTTGATAGGTGAGCCAGTGTAAGACCATGTCTGGGACATGGCATCGACCTCAATTTCGATAGTCAGTGTAAGACCATGTTTGGGACATGGCATCGACATTATGCCTTATGTTTGAGGTTTAATGAATATCCGATAGCATTCTGAATGGTTCGACGGTGAGAAATTCAGTTTAAGTTTAGCGAGAAAAGATAACCATGTTGTAAGTGATACAGGTACCTATTTGAAATGTATGAGATGAGAGCTTAAAATATACTATGTGAATTGTAGTGGGTTGTGATGAGTAAGTTGTGCTTATGCCTACTTTTGTATAATAAGCATGATGGATGATGAAGTTCTTGCTATATTATATGCATGCAACTTACTAAGAGTTATGCTTACCCTATTTCTTTCCATTTTCTTATAGTGCCGCCTAATTAGCTCATAGATCAGCGGTCGTCGGGGGCATCGATCACACTATCAATCAAAGCACTTGGTATAGTTAGATCTCTTTATTTTGATTATGGCATGTATAGGACTCTTTGATTTTGTTTTAGTGTCATATTATTTTGGGGCCAAAAGTGTTGGCTTGTTTTAACATTTGATTCATTGAGTACAAGGCCATGAAAAATGTCTAATATTGAAAGTTATTATTTGAATGTAAAGTAGTCTTTCATGAATGAGAAATTGTTAGTATTTGAAATATATGGATTGTATATAAACCTTAGCTATGGTTGTTGTTATGTTGTGTTTCAGGGTGGCAAAGGGCTTGATAAATAGCCCTATATTGTCCACACGGGTGGACACACGGGCGTGTGTCTAGGCCATGTGTGACACACGTCCAGCCCTATGGGCATGTTGTCCAGCCGTGCGTCCCCTGCACGTAAAAATTTCAAGTCAGTATGCACGGTAACAAACACCCAAGCAGACACACGGCCGTATGTCTCAACCATGTAGAGGACACGGCCTTTGGCCATGGGCGTGTGCTTCGTCTATGTGCCTTAAATTGGATGCTGACGTCAGAAACAGAATGTCAAGGTTTTTAGACACGGGCTAGGACACGGGCGTGTCATGGTAGTGTTAGAGACACGGGCCAAGGACACGAGCGTGTGTCAGGCTGTGTGAAAACCCCTGTAGGTTCAAATATAGAATTTAATTCACACGGTCATGCGACACGGGCGTGTCCCTAATTGCTTAGGTCTTATGGGTCACACGGGCCATCAGCACGGTCATGTCTTAATGACTACACAGGCGTGTTACCCTTCCATACAGGCGTGTGCCTTGTTTTTCAGTGGTTAATTTTCTATGTTGGATAAGGACCCGAACTAGTCCCGAATGGTTTCTAATGGACGCTTGAGGCCTTGTAGGCCTTAGTTAAGAAATTTAAACAAAGTTTGAAAATGTTTTAAGTTTGATCAAGTCTTAATGATTTCGAAAACGTTGGAATATATGTATTTAAACGAGGTAACGCCTCGTATCCCTTCTTGGCGTAGGACTCGGGTGCGGGGTGTTACATAGTTTATCTAGTAACACTAAAACCAACCTAAAAGAGCAAATCCACACAATCACTGTACGAAGTGGAAATGTGTTGGTCGAGCTTGAAAAGAAGTTGAACCTAAAAGCTATTGAGAAAAATGATGGGGTTGAGGAACGCAAGAAAGAGCATAAACCGGTGGTCAGAGAATACAAAATACCAATTTCATATCCGATAAAGTTGAAGAAAAACTGTATGAATGAACAATATGGTAATTTTCTAAACTTTTGAAAAATTGCATATCAAATTACCTTTTGTTGAAGCTCTTTCACAGATACCCAAGTATATAAAGTTTTTAAAGGAGTTGTTAACAAATAAATGGAAGTTAGACGAACTGTCCATTGTGGAGCTTAATGTGGAGTGTTCAGTCATTCTCCAAAACAAACTACCCACCAAGCTTAAAGACCTAGGGAGTTTTACTATTCCTTATTTGATTGGTAGCTTAAATGTAGAAAAAGCGTTAGCTAATTTGGGTGCTAGTATAAATATAATGCCTTATAAAATGTTCAAACAACTTGGTTTTTGGGAACCAAAACTGTTAATCCAAGCTTTATTTGATAAAAGATTTTGATATAACAAATTGAAGTATTTTTTAATGCAAGTTAAAATTGACAAAATAATTTTTAAATTTGAAGTCTAAGAGATAAAATTTTGAACACTTACATTAAACTCTTAGAAAATTTTAAAACAATTTTAAAATAAAGTTAAAATTATTTTAATCAAGTCAAAATGATTTCAACCAAGTTAAAATCATTTTAACACATCAAAATGATTTTCAAACAAGCCAAAAAGTATCAATACCACTTTGGCCAAGTATTGATAATTTTGAAACTATCGATACCTTTAGAAAAATGCAAGTTTGGTCTCAATTTGTTTCTTACAAACCCTACATAGTATCAATCCAATATTGATATCTATAATGGCCTAAATTCAAGGTTATCGGAACAGTGGTTTCGTAACCACAAATCCGATTTAAAGAGAAATTTATTTTAATATTTTTGCATAATTGATATGACAGGAAAATCGTTTGAAAATATCGATAGAAAAATTTTTCCAATTCAGTGGTTAGTTAGAAAAAAAAATTATTGAAGAAATTGGGTAAAAACAAAGTATCGAGACCTCGATCTCATAAAATCAAGCTAAAAATATTTTTATAAATATTTATGAAATGTTAGTAATGTGATATTAAAATTTCGTTAGGAAATTTTAATGTTTGGATAGTCAATTAAATGAAAAGGACTAAATTGGAAAAGGTGTAAAAGTGGCTGGGATGATTAAATAGCTTAAGTGTCTAATGATAAATGATTTAAAAGGAAATTAGAACCAAAATTTATTTGGGCTGGACGGCAAGGGCATGTAATTAACAAGAAAATGGATGATTTAAGGGCAAAATTAGAATATTGCATAATTAACTAAATAAAATTAGGACTAATATGGAAATATCTAGATTTCTTGTGATTTCTCTTCATTCTCATTAGTAAAAACACCATAGGAGGGGTTATTTAAGCTGGTATTTCATAATTTTTTCACCAAATGAGTTAATCCTTGTTTTTTTCTTGTAATTTTTGTGTTTTTAAGACTTTTACAACTAGGTCCTACTATTAAATTCATTAGTTTTTGATTTCATGGATGAAATTAAAAGTCACCATGGTTGAGTGATGTAAGTTTATGATGAAATAGCATGAAATTGAAGCTTTAATTTTTTTTATAAGATGATTTTATTAGGTAATTTCAATAGAAATTGATTTTTAGGACCTAATTATGAAAATGTTTGGAATTAAAGTCTAGTGCTGGAATTCTGATTCCCAAAGGTTATAAAGTAGTTTAAAGTGGTAAGATACAGTGTTAATTGAGAAAAATAAGCTCAATTGAGAGGTTAATTGAGCAGGGAAGAAATTATCATTTATTAAAAGCTTAGGGGAAAATGGTAATAAACATCTTGCACTAAAACAGTTTTGGACAACAGCAGTAGGCTAACTTTGAAAAATCACCATAAATTTTGAAAATCGAATTAGAGGATGAAAAAAATATAGAATTAAATCTTATTGAGTCTAGTTTCTAATAGAAGAAATGATGTAGCCAATGGAATTTTAAATCATGAGATATAATAAATTTTGTGAGACAAGGTTAGAATGAATTCGGGTTCCCCTATTCTGATTTTGGAAAATCATCAAAAAATGGAGAAAAATAATTAAGGGTTAAAATTTATATTTTTAAATTATTAATGAGTCTATTTTCAATAGAAACAAACAAAAACATCATCCAAATTTTTTACTAAGATATAATTAATTTTTAGCAAAGAAAGGTCAAAGCTGTCAGACAGTAGAACAGGGGTAAATTTGAAGATTTTACCGTACTTATTGGCTGAACCTAAAATTCTGAAAATATTATGGCAGAAAGGTATTTGATTCTAGTTTCAGAAACATTAAGCAGTTTTTAATTTGAAATTCTGTAGCTTGATATATAAATAATTTAGTGACTACGACTCAAGTAAACAATTTTGAATGAACTATAAATAATAGTGGAATTATAGAGAATATTACATATGAACATGAAATGTATTAATTTGATAATTAAATTTATTTATTTAGATCCAGAAAATTCAAATACAAAGCTAGATCGAGGAAAGGAAAAAGTTCAGGATTAGTAGATTTTTGTATACGAACAAGTTCGAGGTAAGTTCGTGTAACTTGAATTATATTCTTAAATGCTTGAAATGTATGTTATTAATGTGAATATGATTTGAATGTTCATTGTATGAAAATTGATGAAACATTGATATATTTAATAAAAAGGGGAAGAAATCTCGGTTGAATGGAAGGAAACTTTGATGGATCTCTGAAAAGGAATTGACGGTAAAATAGATCTAGCCCGAATATGTGATCCTATCCTGATATAGCCCTCCCGAAGAATATGAGTAAAATGGATTTAGCCCAGATGGGTAATCCTCGAATTAGGGTCTGAATTTAGCCTGGACTGGTAATTCAAATCCAAGCTTATTAGAGTAATTGTCATTGCAGGGGATTTAGCCTGGACCGGTAATCCCGACAATACTCTATGAGTTTATATTACAGGGGATTTAACCTGGACTGGTAATCCCGCTGTAAGAATGAGGTTCGCGGGAGTGTGCTCTCTAAAATGGAAATATGCGCACATGAATATGAATTGACGGACCCAGAATTGTACACTAAAAGTGTACCTCTGAAAATCAATCAAAATTTCGAGAAATTCAATGGGATAAATATGGGAAATAATAAGGGTAATAGAAAACATGGAATTGATGAGCTCATCAATCATTAATCTTTGTATTGAACTCATATGATGCTATTTGATTAATGTTTTGGTTGAGTTTGTGTGTGATAAGTAAATGGTAAATTGAATGGATGTATGAATATTTATTGTATTGTATTGAAAATATTAGGTAAGTATAATTCTTGTTACATGAGCTTACTAAGCACAACGTACTTACCCTGTTTCTTTTTTCCCTATTTTGTAGTATTAAGAGCTCGGAGGTCAGATTCAGTTGGAGACACATCACACTATCAACCTCAACATTTTGGTATATCAAGAAACTTTATTTTGGAAATCAATGGCATGTATAAGTTAATAAATTAAATGTTAATGTGAAATGAATGTAAAGTTAGCCATTGGTATGCCTAACAAATCCTGGTTTTGGTATGTGATGAAGTTATCTTATGGATATGCATTAATCTATCTTGAAAATATGTTGAATTGGATTGGTTGATTTGAATTGGTCTAGGTTTAAAATTGCAGGGAAGGTTAGATATCTATAAAGGGGTTATATTGAGTCAAAAAATTTGGGGTTTTGCGAAAAAATTTCCTATGGTTTTGATTTAATCTCGATTTGGTCCCGATGTATGTTTTGGGTTTCAAAGGCCCATCTAAGGGACGTCATAACATGTTTCGATAAATGAATAGTATTTAACTCGTAATAACAGAAAAATTAATTCAATAAACTCCAGTAAAGCCTCGTACCCTATTCCGGCGACGAATATGGGTGGGGGTGTTATAATATCTTTTTCTAGAAGTACCAATAAAATATTTTTGGTATCAATTAATAAATCCCAACAGTCACTGAATTAGCATTTATTACAAAAAAACAAATCGATACCATTTTATTTGGTATTGATACTCGCAGTTGTAGGTGAATTAAATGCTCTAGTTTTACATCCCCAAAGACCATATTCATTACACCAACAACCATAACGATTGGAAATCTATTAGGGGATATAAATACCATCCTCAAAAGACCTACAATAACAAGAAAGAACTTTCAAGAAAAAATTATCAATCAAACAACCTTAAAGCTTAATACTTTCATATTCTTCTTACATACACTTGTGAGCTTTATTTCTATTCTTTTTCTCAAGTATATTTTATTATAATTGAGCTTTACTTCAACCATTACTTAAAAGGCCAATTCACCCCCCTCTTGGCATTTTCGGTTTGTTCTATCGAGCTAACAAAACCCACTAGGATGAGTATTCAATTAGTTGACAGATCAACTAAATATTCTAGGGGTATTATTGAGGATGTACTTGTTAAAGTTGATAAATTCATATTCCTTGTTGATTTCGTTATATTGGACATGGATGAGGATGTTGAGGTACCTATGATTTTAAGTCGACCCTTTTTAACCACTGCTAGAACTAATATTGATGTGGGTAATAATGAACTTGTGCTGTGGGTAGGTGATAAAGAGGCTACTCTTTATGCACGTACGTTGTGAAAGTTTTTAGTGAGTGAGATGACACTAGTTATTTTGTAGTAATCATGCAGCTCAACACTCTTTGCAGGAAATCATTCACGAATACATGTTAAAACTATATGTTTTTCAAGGTGATAAAAATCAAAGGATGAGTGGAGAATGAATGGTTCAACTTGATGAATTAGATGAATGGCGACCAAAAGCTTATGAGAAATCGAGAACATTCAAAGAAGTAACAAAATGATGCCATGGTGTTCATTCAAAGAGGACAAACCAATTCAAAGATGGAGACAAAGTGCTGCTAAACAATTTAGATCTACTGATGTTTCATGAAGAGCTTAAGTCAAGATGGTTGAATCCATTTGTGGTACAAAACGTATTCTCATACAAAACCATTGAGGTAACACACCCTAATTATGACACATTTAAGGTAAACAGTCATTGTCTCAAACTTTATTTTGGCGATGATATTGATAACGAGAGGGAGCAGCTCTAATTTCAAAATCTGACTTAATCGAAAGCTTAAAAAGTGAAGTCGAGTTTAGATTTAAATAAGCGCTTCTCGGGAGGCAACCCGAGTTTTTTATTTTATTGTTATTTTATTTTCCTTTAATTATGTTGCATTCTTAGTACATTTAACTTTTATTACTTGAATTTTTTTTTTAAAAAAAGTGGTCCATACCAGCTGAGGTAGAACACATGGCCTAGACACATGGGCTGTGTCATGGACCGTGTGAATACTAGAGCGAATTGGTAAATCTTTTTTTGTGATACATACAGTTTGAGTAGATTCACATGGCCTAGTGACACGACCAGGTGAGCCACACACACTTATACGCGGCCATGGGAGAAGTGCACAATACCTCCACACGATCTTAGTAAATCTACATGGCCTAGAGACATGACCATGTGGTATACACGACCTAGAAACACATGCGTGTCCCAAGCTGTGTGAACACTGGAGTAATTTTTTAAAGTTCCAAATAGGCCACACAGGCTCAGAAAGATACACGGCCTGGCCACACAACCGTGTAGCATACATGGTCTAGCACATGGTCGTGTACCCTCTTCTAAAACTATTTTTTTTTCTTTTGTTTCCTTCCTGCCCTATTTCACCGAACCTAAACCCTAACAGTTGCTTTCTCTTCATTGTCGTTACACACCCAAAAGTCCCCCGAACTATCTTTATTTTTATTTATTTTATTTTTCAGACTTATATGTTTTTATTTTATTTTATTATGCACTTTATTGTTATTGTTTTATCGACTGTTTCTCAATTTTTTTTATCTCTTTATCTTATTTTATTGTTTGTCTATCTTCTTATTAGTGTGTTTGGAACCATATACTTTTAGGCTCACCTACAATTCTGGATTTCTCCATTTCAAAAAAATCATCCAAATTCAAGACAGTTTCGATTCTCTCCATCTCTTATGATATTTCACTTAATGTGTTTATATTTATTTGTACATTAAGGGAAATGTACATCTTATGTGTGAGGAGGGTTTTATATATTTACGCGATATAGTCCTTGAATTGTTGTTGGTGTTTAAGTAATTTTATCACACATACCATTACAGTTAATTTTTCCAAATTTGGAGTTTTTATTGATTCTGTTTGGGTTTAATTTGTAGATTTTTTGTGCTTTGTGTGATTTATATTTTAAACACGAGAGAGTCAAGCATGATAAGTCATTTTTTAGAAATTGTTATTTTAGATTGTCTCCCTAAACTGAAGTGTTATATTGAAATTTTAATTTTACAAGTTTAACATCAAAACCATAATTTTTTGTGAGCTCTTGATCCTATAGAGCATTTACTATTTCATGTTAATTTTATTTTTGATTGTGAGTATGTCAATTTGATTTGTTATTCTAGAATTTGCTTCGGTTATACATGTTGAGACCACATTGTTGATTTGATATACTGAGATGATAGAGACATTTAGGGTTTAACCCGCTTAACTTTTACACAGCTTACTTGTTGTATTAACCCCTAGTAAACCCCGTTGATCCTAACACATTTTTTTTCTTAATAACCATTCATGTTAACCCGTAAATCACACTAATGTTGTATTAGTTTTTCTACTCCCTTTTTGTCGAGATTCAATTTGGTTAGTCACCTAACTATGTTTCATCATTTGCATTGTTGAATTTTCTATTTGTTCTTAAAAAAAAAGGAAAATGAAAATGAAAAAGAAAAAGAAAATTGATTGAGTTTGAATCGTTAATCTCATATTTTGTGTAAAAGCTCATTTCCTCTCTTTATTTCTTGTTGTCAAAAATTCTTTTTAATTCAACAACTGATTTTTTTAGTTTGGTAACTTATCAACTCGATTCTCGATTATAACCAACTCTTCTAATTTTTTCCGTACCCTTAACCTAAGCCTCATTACAACCTTATAAAGACCTCTTAATTGGTGTGTCATCTCGTTATATAGTGGTGGAGATTTTATTTTCAAGCAAGCCTATGGTAATAACATTTTTTGTTCGACTGTTGAGTGCACATTGTAACACCCCTAACCCGTATTCGTCGCAGGAATAGGGTTTCAGAGCATTAGCGAATAAACGTTACCTAAATTATTCATTTCAAAACATTTCAATAATCACAACATAATTCATCATTAAGTATGCATATCATCCCTTATTCAAGCCTTTGGGGCCTTAGAATCAGTTTAGAAACGATTTGGGACTAAATCAGGAACATTTGAAATTTTAAGGAAAAAGTTAGAAAAATTCAACTGCAGGGGTCACACGGCTGATACACACAGCCGTGTCCCAGCCCGTGTCCGTAAAATTTAAGGAAAAAGTTAGAAAAATTCAACTGCAGGTGTCACACGACTGATGCACACTACCGTGTCCCAGCCTGTTTCCGTGCCCATGTAACTCTTTAACTTGGATCACATGGCCAAGCCACAAGCCCATGTGTTAGGCCGTGTAACTCTTGAAATGGCCTCACATGCCCGTGTGTCTAGCCGTGTGTCTCACATAGCCAAGTCACACGCCCGTGTGGACCTAAATTGTACCTTAAATAACAAGTTTACCATTTCCTACTTGTTTGGGTATTAAGCAACTCAAAAACCGTTCGTTTAACCTAGTCAAAACACGATCAAACATACTCAAAACATGCCAAAACAATCATCCTAGGTGCCTAACCAATGTACCATCATTGGTACCACAAGTTATATTAGCAAAACCTTTCAACAATACATCATTCAAATCAAAGTTTAAAACATACCAAAATCACTCAATTTAGCCTAATGTATAACCACCTAAACATCAATAATAAATTCACATACACCTAACAAGCCTTGGTTCAAAACAACATGCCAAATTATGGCTTCAAATACAAACATATGTTTATATATACCAAACCAACATTATACTTATAACTCTATAACAAACCATTCACAAAATAACTATCAATTTAAGACATCCTAGGTACATGCCATCACAAAAGGTAAACATCACCACATTTGAGATCGGGATCATTGTTGGATGCTAAGCCGGAGATTAAAAGAAAAGTATCTAACCTGCGCATGGAAAACAAAATCGTACACTGAACAAAATCCAGTGATATTTCTATAATCTGAACTTTTAAAGACATAAAGATACATGAATGCTCAATTTGAATTGTATAATCACATTACTATCTAACAAGCAATTGTAATTTATCACCATCTCAATTTCATGCATAATACCACATTATTTCATGATTTGCTCAACTTCACAAATATTCTTCCATTAGTTGGTTTAACATATAACTCAATTAATATCACTTACTATAAAAATAGCTTTTCATATATCATTCAACAATTCATTTTAACAATGGCATAAACCAACTATATTCAAGCCATGAGTACATTACTCATGTATCTCTTTTATGATCACAACATTTTCA
The DNA here is from genome assembly GCF_025698485.1 of Gossypium arboreum. Taxonomy (NCBI): domain Eukaryota; kingdom Viridiplantae; phylum Streptophyta; class Magnoliopsida; order Malvales; family Malvaceae; genus Gossypium; species Gossypium arboreum. The sequence continues at coordinate 15,806,910 of NC_069081.1, forward strand.
TCTTTCATATATCAATCCACTTTTCCATTTCCAATTCATATATTTTGCCATTTCAATATCGATATAGAACTTTTTTATTTAATTACCCCTATTAACATGACTCGGACTCAGACAAATAAACGGATACAACCAACATACTAGTTTGGCACCCAGTGCCTCATCGGATAAATCTGAAGTAATACCTGCGCCTATCGCTATATAAATTGACACCTAGTGTCTCATCAAATAAACCGAAGCAAATTGGCACCAGTGCCTCATCGACTCGAAGTCGAAGAAATCCCTAAACTCTTCCTATCCTATGGCATGCCATCTATATCTGACTCAGCCCGATACAGTTAATAGGGTTTCATTTCACTTTTCAGATACAACCAATATCCAATTATCATATTTGCACATTATTACATTTACACATATATTAAATAATCTATACATTCATAATGTATATACCAATTCAATCCATTTCAATCAATCAACTATAATTTCAATTCACTATCAATGTGCCAAATACTCACCTTAACCACTTACTATATGCATTAAACCAGAATAGAACAATTAAAAACTAGGTTCAAATTTATAGAAATATAAACCGTGAATTCCGAGCTATTCGACGTTGATTTTATCCTTCCCCTTTTTAATTGAGAATTTCGGTACGCCATTAGCTACAAAATTAAAACAATTAAAATATATCAATACAACACAATTCAATTTCACATTGAATATTTCATTTTTTACTCAATATTTGCTTAAATTTCAATTTAGTCCTGAAACCGAGACTAATTTTTATTCTTCACAATTAACTCTATATTTTCCATACTAATTTCACTTTAAACTAAATTTAACTCCTATTTTAAATTAAACCCTTAAATTTTAAAATTTTCACAATTTAGTCCCTATTACTTAAAATTTATAATTTTTCTACAATTTAATCATTTTCCATTTCTAACTTAAAAATATATCAATTTAATGTCTAATACTAAAACTATTCTACATTAACAGCGTTTAAAATCTTAATCAATGCTAAAATTTCAACATGGGTTGGGTAGTACTAAACACTGGGATTCCAAAAATATAAAAATTACAGGAAAATGAACTAAATTGACTAACCAATTTTAATTTTGAACCTTAAAGCCCTTAGGTTGCCCCAACCTCTTCTCCCTCTTCTCTCTTTGTTTTTCTTTCTTTCTTTTTAATTGCATGCATCCACTTTCTCTTATTATTTCATTTTATTATACTTTAATTTTTATTTATCATATTATATATTAAAATTAACTTAATATAATTATATGTATATTATATATATAATAGACATAATATATAAAATAAACAATATGAACCATTAATGACGTCCACTTAATGAAATAAGGCATAATTCCTTCTTTAGTCTCTTTAATTAATTTTTAATTTATAATTCAACTTTTACCCTATGCGTGATTTAGTCCTTATACTATAATAACTCTTAATTCATGCAAATTCACTTAATCGAAATCTAATTAACTACACAACTAACTTCGTAAATATTTACAAGTCTGATTTACAAGAACGGAGTCCCACGAATACACTTTTCAACACCCCTGGCTATAGGGTCATTACACACATTAATTGAGCCTTAAACACTTTGCGTGTTTTGAGTGAACTTTAGTGAGGGTGTTCATTCTTGTTGAGTTGAATTTCAGGTAATTATTGAGATAGGGGAGACGCCTATGCTTTTGTGCTTTAAAATTTTCTGCTTAGATTACTTGTATTCTTTAGTGTCATTTTAGTTTAAATTTCGAATGCATGATGATGCTAGAAAATGTTGGGAAGAGCTCATTGCTATATGCTGGCAAGCGTGACCAGCACTTTGTTTAAGCAACTAGAAAGCTGATATGGGTATGTATACCTAATGTATAAATGTTATGAGTGTACAGCTTCTATAGTATGTAGCGTCATTCACAATAGTGGAATTCATAGCCTAAAATATGGATAAATGATATCCTCTCATTGGCATTACATGGTTGATGAAAAGTAAACATAGCAACGAGTCCTCTATCTTTGTGATGGATGACTTGACCACTATTTGATAGTGATTGACTTTTCATGAAGGAAGATGTAATGGTTACCAATAGATAAAATAAGATCATATTAGAAGAACGAATATTATCCCAAAGAGATCAAGGATATCTTATGAAGGTAACACATTTATGACAAGATAATTAGATGATCACTAAGTAATTTCTTTCGTAATGGTATGTCATTGGGGAGAGCTCAGTCACAATACTATAATGGAATAACTTAATGACTAAATGAGTTTATAATTAATAGGCGAAAAGCCAGAACTTAATCATAAATTATTTTAGCCTCAACTACATATGCTCAATTGGTCCCTTCGCTAGCTCATTAAAACCAGAAATGAATTATGTGTTTCAATAGAAATGAATGAAATGAATAGGAAAAGAGAAATGAGAAATATTCAGAAATGATTATGGTTTTGTTCAAAATAAAGTAGTTGAATCATTTGGAAATGAATGTAGGTCCAAAAATGGAAATGGAAATAAAAATGATTTATTTGCAATCCTATATGGATTACTTAAAAAATATCGGAAGAAGGAGTTTATGTTTTTAGCCTATGTTCAAGGCCGAAAATGAAAATAAATCATTTAGTCATAGTGGGCATGTTGAGTTATGAACAATGAATATATTTTCTCAAAATTTTACCAGGGGCAATCATTAAAATTTTACCCTTAATCGTCGAAATTTTGTCAGGGGTAAAATAGGAATAAGAAAATTGTTCTATATATAAATATTAAAGTTTATTTTGTGAGATATAAAAACTGAATAGAGATAGATCACATTACAGAGTACTGGGTCAAAAAGGCCTAGGAAGTACTCGTAATTGGATCCGATGTGAGAGAGGCACAAAAACTCCTCATGGACATGAAGGGTGTGAAAACCTTAGTAGGAAAACTAGGGTGTGCCTTCCACCCTAGTCCTATTCTAAGTAGGATGTTTTTCTATTTGAAATAAACCATTACGACTCAACACGGGTTCTACTTTCTCTTCCTATAAATAGATATCACTGATAAATCTATTGAGACAACTTTGAGATATTGTTATTCTACCAAAAAATACAGAAAATTTATTCTCAACTATTACATATATTTTTTCCTGAATAATAATTCCATCGGTTTCTATTAAAAAGAGAGAATTTTCAGTTTCACCTTAAAAGGAATTTTTTTTTTCTAATTTTACGTTTCGGTTCAATTGGTTCAAGCCCACACTTGAAGTAGTTTATGGTACTAGAATAGAGGAGAAGATCGTTTGGTTGAAAGCTAGGAACAATGAACGTATGCTAAGCTGAAAACACAAGTAAGAATTTGGTTAAAGTTTATTGCTATAAATATCACAAATAAGGTTGATTTTCAAAATTTCAATTTTTCATTGTGCAAGAAAACTGCTTTCAAACCAGGATTTTTCTAACATTTCTTTCCTCATTTTTTTCTTGGTTTGTTTTGTTCTTCTCGATCTTATATCGGGTTGAATATGAATTAATTTTTAAAGGTTAATGTAACACCCCTTACCCGGTCCAGACGTTATGACCGGATCCGACATGCCACATCGAAGCATTCAAAACATTTTCGATCCAGAAAGAAAACTTACTGAGTGTTTTAAAAGATGATTTCATTATAGGTTAAAGTGAATGGAAGTCATGCACCGGTAGGAAACCGGAAAAGAGGTGGTGAGTCCATCTGATGCTTAAGTACCAAGCTCCTTCGGATCCAATCCTGAACATGCATACCGCCATTGCCACACCTTAACGTCATGGATATTTCTAGGAAACCAATTTGATTATGTCATTTTTAGGAAAAGTGATTAATTTTGGAAAATACTTTCATTACGGAAGCTTTGCTTGTTGTCGTGTTATTTTGAAATCAATTGTTGTTGTTTTTTTTGAAAATGCGCCCTAAAGTTATCAAATTTCAACAGTTAAAATAAGTAATACCTATCTTAGTAATACATATTAAAACCATCAAAAATAATTAAGCGCCTTATTATATTTAAAACCCAAAACTTCAAATGTAAAAAAGGATGTCCAGTTCACGGAAGAAAATCAAACTTTCGAGCGGGTGGCCACTCAATTCCCTCATGACTCCAAGCCCACTATGGTTGGGGATTACTGCGTGGGACGAAAATAAAGGGGTGAGTTTGGGAAACTCATGTGTAAAATAACCCAACCATAGTCTAAATTAGCTCAACCCACGTAAATGAATAAGTTGGCCTTAGCCCGAGCGAAATTGAGAATAAAGCCCATAGGCCCATAATGAGCGAGCAGATATTACATGTTTATGCGAAACCCAACCCGTTTCATCCATAACACCCCGCATCAGCCTTACACCATGTGGGAGACTACTCGACCCACCCAACCGCTACACACCACGTAAATCGCAGCGAGAATGCGGATATTGTGACGAAGTCACCAGATCTGATATTGTGGCGAGCCACGGAAGCAGATATATGTGGCGAGCCACCAGATCAGATAATCGTGGCATAGCTACCAGAACAGATATATGTGGCAGAGCCACCATATCAGATAATTGTGGCATAGCCACCAGGACACTTCCTCCATAATATAACCCATGTCCCCATGCAACAGATATATAATCATGGCATACATCATACAGAATCAGATCGTCATGCTTTTCAGTCAAAATTAACCCTAGGGATATAACGGTAATTTTGCATACATAGGGGTATTATAGTAATTTAGCTGCTTTTAGGGTTTTCATGCATATCTTAACTATTTACGTACTATCAGAACACTTATCACAAGATATTTACGAATTGGGCCGTTGGCCCATGAACTCGATCTTTGGCCCATTAAGCCCAAATTATCAAAATGTACGAAATCGCGCATACTGCAGTTTATTACTTTAGATTACCAAATATACAAACCCAACTATCTTACGAGCATTCGCACACTCGCAAATTCTCAAAATACCGACTTTTCGGCATTTCGGCTTTTCGACTTTTGCCAATCTAGTCTATGAGAGGTGTCGTTACACACACATTTTGACGATATCTTGTGAGATCCACACATGAACCGCCTACAATTGGATTACTAACACGTTAATCTAACTATTCAAATACGAACTACGTATTAACCCTTTACAATATTCGGCTAACCACACCTACAGATCATAGTAAGCTTATAAGAAAACAATAAGCAACTCATTAACAAATTTTTGTCAATGTTTACCATATAATCATAATTTCACTGCAAGCTGTCTTCCTGAGCAACAGTCACTAAATTATTTATAACTGGAGCTAAAAAACTCCAAATCAAGTGCCGTTAATTTTCCCTGAAAATAGACTCATATATCTTCTATCCATAAAATTTTCAGAATTTTTGGTATGGCCAATCAATACCAGATTTTTCTTAAAGTTTCCCATGTTTCACTATTTGACTAATCTGACCACTCTTCATTACGAATCAAATTTGTCATTGTACAGAATTCAAAATATGTTCTCGTTTATTCTATTTGAAACTAGACTCATTAAGCTTTAATTAAATAATTTATGCAGCTTCTAACTCATCTCCCACAATTTATGGTGATTTTCCAAAGTCACGTTACTGCTGCTGTCCCAAGCAGATTTATTACCAAATCACTCTTTCACACCTAACTTGCATGCTTGTTATTTAAACATGTATATCACCAATCAATCATCACATATCTATGATTTTACTTAAGTATAATCTCCATTTCATCATTTTAAAGCACAACATGTTAGCCGATTTTTCCCCTTAACATCTAAGGCACATGCATGCTCATTTGTTTGGCTCAACTTCATCCATCTTCCATTTTTCATCAAAAGAACATGAAACAACAACCATTTCCTTCATTTTAATTCATGACTAAATGCTCACAACACAACTAAAAACCAAAATATGCTTCAAGAGTTAAGGTAGAATCAAGAAAAACTCATGAACATCGAGATAGAAGCAAACTACCATGAACTTACTTTCAATTTTCTTCCCCAAGTGACCGAACATTCAAGAGCTTTCTCCTCTCCTTTCTCTTCTCTAACTTTCGGCTATGATGAACAAAGATGGACAAAACTTTGTTCTTTTCACCCCTTTTTCTTTTAATAAAATTTCATATTTCATCCATTTAATTCTTTAATACAAAAGACATGAAATGCCCATCATGGAACATTTACCTAAACCATTATCATGGAACATTTACCTAACTCATTATCATGGAATATTTACCTAATCCATTATCATGGAACATTTACCTAACACATTATCAATTTGTAACATGAATTATGGATATCAAGTGCTCACATTGTCTACAACAACATGATGGCTGGCCACTTCATGTAAAATGGGAGGTTTATCATGCAAATCCTCCTATTTTGCACTCCTATTTATTTGGCCACTTCAATTTAGCCTATAGCATTTTCAAACATTTTCACATAGGTCCTATTTCATAATTTCACCCCCTTTTTCTTATGGAACAAAAATTAACTAAAATTGTCGGGTTCTATCTTAAGCTTGGGCCTTCTAGAGGCCCACTAACATAATTAAACCTATGCCAACATTCACAGAATTCCCGAAAATTGGGGCGTTACAGTTAAGAACTATAATTCTTTTTCTAGTGAACTAAAAAACTTTTCTTTTATTTATCATACTTATACTTACATTAATAATGGATCAAAAACTTGATTATCTCCACTATCATCTTAACTTTTATTACAATAATATTAATTACAATTGAAATAATCACATTACATAGTTACTAATGTAATTTAATAAGTATTTTCTCATATTTCATCATCTTTTGCTTGAATTAGGTCTATTGAAAATCCCGTGATATTCAAATTTGCTTGATTTGAGTCTGGTAGGAATCTCTTGACCCAATGGTACTTTTAGTGAGACAAGGTTCGGTCAACCTTCATCTAATGCACCAGCTTAATAAATAGAATCGTTGTCACACGAAGACAACCATCAACTTGTGCCCACCATAATCAACACCTCCTCCCATAAAGTTTCCCTTGATAGTATAACCAATTTGAACCCGTGATCGCATAATCATTGCAAAAAATTTCTCATTACTCTCAATTCAGAAATAAAATTTGCAGGTGATTATGCACTCTCCAAACGAAAAATGAAATTTGTCGGTGTTCGAGCTCTACTGGATCACCATTAAATAAAACATACCTTCAAACTATCAAAATTTCTAACTAAAACAAAAACATAAACACAAAAACAAAAAAATATCTCCTCTCCTCATTTTCTCAACACTTAATTTTTTTTCCTATTATTTCCCTTACAATTAATACCAAAAATTTCTCCTTTTCCTTCATCTCCTCAACAAAAACAAAAAAAAAAAAAAAAATTACTTCAACATGCGCTGATCTTCCACTGGGTACGAGTATATAGTCTTTTCGTGCCACCACATAGCCTGGCGGGACAAAAAAATTCAAATTTTTTGACACAGGTGCTGCCAAGGAGAACGACAACACCAATTTTTTTAAAAAAATTTATTCGATGCCGCCAATGAGAATGACAACACCCATTAAAAATATATATTTTTCTTTTTCTCCTAAAATACTCGTATTTTTAACGGGTATGTAGAAAAATACATATTAGTGTCGCTAATAGCAAAAATCAAACAAAATAAATTTATATTTTTAAAATGACCAATCATTGGGTCATTATTAGGGGTGGTGTTGCCAATGGGGATGGTGACACCAGTGTGCACTGTAGAAAACATGTCATTCTCATACAAGATTTTGCACTTGAGTTATTTTTGTAATTAATCAATTCTTTTGGGTCAGTTTCAAAAAAAGGCCAACAAATCCACTTAAAAACCCTAATGACCTAAACACCATTATCGCCACAAAGGAGGAAGAGAGAGGACTAAGGTAAAGCAAGATGGCTGCTGAAACTGGCTGGAGAAAGGCGCCTTCAGATGAAGCCAACTATTGGAACTCACAAAAAACATTAAAATCGTAGTGGCGGCGATGAGATATCTAAGCAACAAAGGAGCAAAGATTGAGTCACACCTTTGATAGACCAACCATGATAGGCACTAGGTAAGGACTAATGGGATTACACCCTTCGTCGTCGAACACCATCACCTGTGGATCTTCAAAAGCAACACCAACACCCCAACGACAAAAATACATGAACGAGACATATATACATATTCAAGGCAAATTGATAGTTTTCAAGACAAAATATTCATCTCCATAAATAAACTTCACTTGTGACACAAGTGAATAAAAACAAATCTAGATACATGAACAAAACATACATAAACACGTTATAATAAGATAAATTCATATTTTAAAGGAAAATCAGCGGGACTAAAAGGAGATGAAAATGGATAAGCATCTGCATCTCATTTGGAGAATTTGTTGATCAGGTTAGGCCTTAACAAAATATATCTTCCATAAACACAAACTTATTTTCATAAGTTATATTCGTATTTTTTTCATTTTTTTTTATAAATAATATTTTTATAACGCTTTTATAATACATAAACTTTTTTTTATAATATATGACGCTAAATTTTAAAATTTTTGAATAATTAATTGATATAATTTTTATTATAACTTTATAAAATACACAATTTATTTTTATAATAAAATATTTTAAGATTTATAATATAACTTTATAATTTTTTTTGATTTAATTTCAGACTGGGCTTGTATTAATAAGACAAAAGAAAAATACATAACAAGACCAAAAGAAGCAGAAAGATAATTACCTAAAAAAACGGCCCAAAAAATTGCAAATGGCCCAAATAATAGAACAAAAAAAATCTAGATATTACAGCAGAAAAGTCTAGAACGGCAATTAATGTGTTGAACAAATGCCTAATCAGAATCGTTGAAATCTGTCGTATCATCTGTCCATCATTTCTCTATTCTTGTTTGATGATTTCAATAGTCAGGAAAACCTTTTCTTTCAAAAACTTATCTTTTCTTTGAAGCTTTCCTCTCTTTTTACCTTCATCTCTGAAACATTTCTTAATTTGGTTCACGCACCCCGTCAATCTTCTTTTGATTTTCAGTATACTCAGGGACATTCATTTCTAGGTACACCTCCTCTTTTCTTTTTAAAGTTTCCGTTGCGAATATATGAGCAAAGACATTTACAGATCTCGATATATGTTTGAACATGAAATTACTAGATTCATTTATTCTCTGTTGAATATCATATATATATATATGCTCCTATCAGTGATCGATCTTGACTCTTGGTTTTACATTTCTTGATTATTGCGAGGGAATCTCCTTCGATGATGATTGTCGGCCATTTCTTTTGAATCCCTATTTGGACTGCTTTCTAGCATGCAATTGCTTCAGCAGCCAAGGCAAAGGTAATCCCTTGATGGATTTCTGAGCAAGATAAAAGAACTTTTCCTTCTTCATTTCGGACCATAATACCTGAAGCTGAATGATTTTGACTCCAATCATACGCACCATCGAAGTTGATTTTAATGAACTCACAAGGTGGATGGCTTCAACTTCTAGTCTCCCTTGTATTTACTGATTTTCTTTTTTCAAAACCATTAAGTTCAGCACTGTAGCTGTTGATGAAGTTTGCTATTTCCTTGCTTGTACTAATTCACTTCTCATGTATTATTTTGTTTTGATCTCCCTATATTTCCTAGAATGCACAGCAGAAAAGGCGACAATGACAAGGGGTAAACTGATCAAACACCCAGGTAAGCCACTATACAAAATCCATATTAGGAACCATGATAATATTCTGAAATGATAATGCTGTCCAAACTTCCACTATAACAGGACATTCACAAAATAAATGATTGATTATGTCAGCTCTTTCTCCACATCGAGGGCAACTTGTGTTGCTTGCTAATTTTCTGTGCTGCATGTTCACCTTTGTAGGCAAATAATTCCATGAAAATCTCCAGATTGTAGTCTTGATTTTTGTTGGTAGATTTAGAAGCCAAAGTTTTTTGTAAAATTTCCTGAAGATGGTTTGTAAAGCGTAAGCTCTAGGATTTTCATCAGAACTTTGTAATAGTTTATAGGCACTACGAACCAAAAATTCACCCGAAGATTCACCTCCCTAGATAAGGAAATCATCATGGGGTTGTAACAGCCCGTCTTTAGGTCAAATTAGAACAGTGGTTTCAAGACCATAAATTTGAAGTCAAAATATTTATTTTATTATTTTAATAAGGTTTACAGCATGAAAAAATTATTATATGAAATTTTCATTAAGAAATTTTACCGTTTAAATGCTTAATTCGGTAAAAAGGACTAAATCGCGTAATGTGTAAAAGTTAAATTCTATTGTTAAATGCATTAAATAGTTATGAATCATTAAAGTAGAAGTCCTTATGTTGAAATTTGACCATGATTAAGGTTAGTGGACATTTATGTCCATGGATTGTATGATATTTGATGGTTTATAAAAAGGTTATTAAGGTAATTTAGTATTAAATGTTTAATTAAATAAAACAAAACCTATTTTCTATTGTCCATCTTCTTCACCACTGATTTTAAGGATAGGAAAACACCATTGAAAGGTTTAAAGCATTCGTTTGAGTAATCCCTAGCATGTAAGTTCATTTTTATTAGGTTTCTGATGATTTTTATGTTTTTGAGATCGTTACTTCGTATTCTAGCTAGCCCGTGCTTTAATTTTTGAATTTTTTCATGATTTTGAAAATTTTCATTGTTGAATACTTGAGTTCTTTGATGTTTAATGATAGATTATGGAAACTTGATGGAAGTTAAACTAGTTTTGTAAAGTGATTTTTAACAAAAATGTCAAATAATGATTAAATTGAGAAAATGTAAAATTTTATGGTTAAAAGTATGAAATAATGAAATATTTGGGTTGCTTTTGATATATAGTAAATTCAGCTATCATGGGTTATGGCCTAATTGTTCAATTTTGCATTTTTATGTGTTAAGGACTAAATTGCAAAGTAGTCAAATGTTTAGGGGTAAAATTGTAAATTAGCCAAAATGAATGTTTTAGGCTAAATTGAATTGAATGAAAGTTTGAATGAGTTAATTTGATATTACATAGATCAAGATAAGCAATATTAGAACTAGATTAAGGAAACCGAAAAGTGGACGAATAGTTGATAATTTTATCCGAGGTTACGAGGTAAGTTTGTATAATTAGAATCAAACTTTTTTGTACTTGTAACTATTGAAATACATATGTATAATTGAAATACTTGTAGTATGAATACTTTATTGATATAATGTATATGTTACCGAGCTTTATTTGAACCGTATGAATTCATTGGATACGAGTGACATGATACTGAGATTACCGTTTTAGTCGAGCTCATGCATTTGTTGCGGACTCACCGCAGCTCGTATGAGCTTACCAATATATCAGCTCGAAAGAGCTTACTATTTTTAGCTCATTGAAGCTTACTGTTTCAGCTCGTATGAGTTTACTGTTCAGTTCGATAGAGCTTACCGTTTCAGCTCAATAGAGCTTACTATTCATCAGCTCAGGAGGAACTTACCGATCCTGGCTCAAAATAGCATATATGATGATGAATTGACAGATTATTGACATTGTTCACTCGATTATCCTTTGAAGTACAAATAGGTTCAACGGGCCAAAATACTGTTTATACGAATAAGTTAAAGGTTATAAGTATTACTAATGTTATATGTATGATAAGTATTACTAAGGTATTGTATTAATGGATGGTTTCATGAAATTGTAAAAATAACTAACGTGTGATGTATACTTGTGATTAGGTATTACTTAATCAAATTGTTGGCACTTTTAATGTTGCTCTGTTTCCTTTTCTATGTTTTTTTTAGAGGCTCATTGCTCGCTCGTTCTGAGCAAGTTTGAGTTGCACATCACACTATCCAATTTCCAATTGGTACTTTTTATCTTGTGGATATTTGTAAATATGGCATGTATAGGCTATTTTGAAAGATGTTAGTTATGCTACTTGATATTAAGACTTTGGTATATTATTGTGTATAGGTAAGCCATGTGATTTGGCTTATTTTGATGTTATGTTTTAGTTGAATTGAAGTGTTCAATTATGATTTTTTTTTAAGAAAGGAATGATGGAATGAAATTATGCAAGTGAAGTCTTGATGTGTTGATGTTAAATGAATGGATTATGCATGTTGTTGAATAGGTATTTGGATATAAAATTGGTAGATTTTGATATGGCTTATGATTTGTAATGAAATGATTATTTTGGCTGCCTATTGAGCTGTAAAAATGTGGTCAATTATGATTGTAAATGCTTGTGTTTATAGGGTGGCAAAATGGCTTTGCAAATAGCCTATTTTTATTTACACGGGAAGGGACACGGGCGTGTATTTCAGCCGTGTGTAACACACGGTCATGTTGCATAGCTGTGTGTCCCCTGATGTGAAAATGAAATTAAACTCAGTATACTCCACACGGCTTCACACACGGGCGTGTCACTGGCCATGTGATACAAGTCAGTATACCCCCTAAATGGCACACGGCCTAGCACACGGGCGTGTGACTTCACCGTGTTACATAAGTCAATATATCGTACAGTTTTGGTACAGCCTGATTAACGGGGGTGTGTGGCCATTTTGAAGGGCATACAGGTTAGAAACACGGGCGTGTGGTTGGCCGTGTGAACCAAGTCAGTATGTATACCCTGTTTTCACATGGTTTAAGACACGGGCGTGTCTACTAGCCGTGTGAGGCGCACGGCCTGTTTACAAGGGTGTGTGATATTTGAAATGTTGAATTTTTTCTAAGTTTCCATAATTTTAAAAGGTTACCTATTTAGTCCCGAATGCATGATTAAATCTTTGTATGCTTGATTTAAGTACAAATTGAATGTGAATGAATAATATTGACTGAAACAAGATGTTATTGGATATATGATTGTTCTGAATTAAGTTACAAGTTCGTTAATGCCTCTTAACATATACCAGCTATGGTTACGGGTTAGGGGTGTTACAGGGGTGCTCATGCCAAGGGGATTCGGAGGATCTTTCAAGTGTCTTCTTCTGAAAAGGTGTTATTAATCAGCTCCCATTTCCAAGTTCTTTCATTGCTATCAATTAACTCATTAACTTTAAAATCATGCATAGAATTAACCACAGAAGATAATCTAAAATTTACTGTGTCTGGAATACAAGCATCATCATTAATAGAGAATACCTGTACCAACCTTCCAGCATAGTTTTTTTGCAAAAATACCTTTAGCCGCCCAGATACTTTTCCATATATAAGAGCTTGGATTTCCCAAACGGGAATTTAAAAAGTGATCATTCGGAAAATATTTGGCTTTAAATACTTGCGTAACAAGAAAATTCTGAGCATTAATAATCTTCCACCCTTGCTTAGCTAATAGGGAAATGTTGAACTAAGACATGTTTCTAAAGCCCATTCCCCCTCCTCTTTTGGGCGACACATAAATTTCCACTAGTACCAATGAATCCCTTTCTTTCCCTGTCCTTTTTGCCACTAGAATTTAGCGAAAATATTTTCTAATTCCCCACATAGTGACTTTGGTAGAAGAAAGCATGTCATAGCATAAGTTGGCATTGCTTGAAGCACAGATTTTATAAAAACCTCTTTTCCCCCATGTGATAGAAGCCTTGTGCTACATTTTCCAATTCTCTGCTTAACCCTATCCTTGAGATTCTAAAAAGATTCTTTCTTTCGTCTTCCTACCACATTAGGAAGTCCTAAATATTTTTCCAAATTTGTTGAGCATCTCACATCCATTACATACAAGATATCTTCTTTGTCCCCCTCTGTTGTATTAGAACTAAAGAAAATCGTCGATTTATTAAAGTTCACACATTGGCCGGAACATCGTTCGTATTCCTTCAAAATATCTTTTAAAATCATTGCTCATCTATTTGTAGCTTTACAAAACATAATACAATCATCTACAAACAGTAGGTGTGATATCGCCGCATCCCTTCTACTAGCCTTTACTCATTTTAACGAACCCTCTCTTATAGCCAGCCTAATCAGAGATGAAAGACCCTCGCTACATATCAGAAAAAGAAAATGACTAAGTGGGTCACCTTGACAAACCCTTCTAGTAGGTTTGAAAACATTGCCTCTATTCCCATTAATGGTCACTAATAAGAGACTGTAGAGATACATCTTATAACTAATGCCACCCATTTCTCGACAAATCCCATTCGAAGCATAATTTCCTTTAAAAAAGCACATTCAACTCTATCATAAGCTTTGCTCATGTCTAATTTCACTGCCATGAATATTTTTTTCCTCGTACGTTTTTGGTGTAACGTATGTAAAATTTCATAGGCTATCAGCACCTTGTCAGAGGTTAACCTTCTTGGAACGAAAGCACTTTGAGCACTGTTAATACAATTTCCAATAAATTCTTGAAGACGATTTGTAATTGTTTGGCCACAATTTTGTATATAACTGTGCATAAACTAATAGGTTTAAAATTGACAAGGCTTGTGGGGTTTGGGATTTTTGGAATAAGCACGATATCCGTAAGGTTTAAAGAGTCAAAATCTTTACCATCATTCAAAATTCCCAAACAAATAGTTTCAACATTTTTACCCACAATGTGCCAGAACTTCTAAAAGAATAATGCCGGAAAACCATCATAACCTGGTGCTTTAGTGAACCCCATTCCTTTCAATGCTGAATAGACCTCTTCTGTCGTATATGTTGCCAACAAAGTTGTGTTATATAAGAGGAAATATTAGTGTCAATTCCTGTTAAAAGATAGGATAAATTCCCTACTCCATTAGACGAAAATAAATTATGGAAGTAATTTGTAGCGGCCTCATGAATTGTTGATTCATCAGAAATTTTCCTTCCTTCGTCTATTTTTAGCCTATTAATTGTGTTAATTCATCTGCGAGCTAAGGTATATTTATGAAAAAAGGCTAAATTATTATCCCCTAATTAAATCCAGTTAGCCCGTGCCCTTTGTTCCCAATACATTTCATCTTTATCAATCTCCATATTGAGTCGAATTCCAGTATCAATTAGCTTTGCCATTGTCCCATCATCCCTCTCGCTTTCCATTAGATTTTCTAGTTCCTTTGTGAACATTAGATTTTCTAGTTCCTTTGTGAGCTTACTCTTCAAACCGTCTCGGCCTTGCTTTATTGATTTTGCCCATCTTATTAAAAAACTGTAATTTATACATATTTTAATCCCATGCTTAGCACATTTATGGATGATTTCTCCTTAGATTTGGTGAATTCGATGCTCCTAATCCTTTAATTTCATGTTTTATACTTAAGTGAGCATAAGAGAGTAAAAAGAGCGAGAAACGGGCCAAAAACGAAGAAAATAGGCCAACATGGGAAATCAACACGGCTTGGACTTCCTTACATGGGTAGGCCACACGGCCGTGTCCATTTCGCAGAATCGAAGCACGACTCACACGGGTAGATCACACACCCATGCCTATTTAGCAGCCTTGACCACGGTCCGAAGCAATCGCACACGGGCGTGTCCCTGTCGAGCCCAAGTATAGTCCTATTCAGAAAAGGCCACTTTTGAGGGCTCTTAGACATTCTAAAGTATATTTAAACACCTGAGGAGGCACTTAGGCAGACACGCGGAGTAGGAGGCAAAGAATTACTCAAAGAAAGCCGATTGATCCATCTCAAAAGCCAGATTCATCGTCAAGACTGAAGATCTCCCTTCAATTTCCTTCAGGAGTTTTGGGTTTTCTTTATGTTTTGTTATCTTTATTCTTTTGAGATGTTTTATTTCATAATTATGAACTAAACCCCCTAAATACCTAAGGGGAATGAAACCTAAGACGGATCTTATTATTATTATTTGAATTGTATGGTAAATATTTGACTTGTTCTTACTTATTTGTTCTTAATTCTTGTTTTAATATTCCAAGATATTGATTCAAGTTAATGCGCTTATTTAGAGGAGAAAAAGTCCCTGTCTAAAAGTAATTTTGTCGTAATTAAACGGAGTTGATTGCATGCCTAAAGATAGGGTGACAAGATTTGCCAGATTAGGGTGAAACCTAATAAGAGAGTCCATAGATCGAGTTAATGCAACACTAGGGTGTTAATTAGAAAGAGATTTCAATTAATCAACCTAAGGTTAGACGTTATTAGTCTCGAGAGAGATAAAAATATAACTTAGGAATTTCTACGGA
Source organism: Gossypium arboreum (assembly GCF_025698485.1). Classification (NCBI taxonomy): domain Eukaryota; kingdom Viridiplantae; phylum Streptophyta; class Magnoliopsida; order Malvales; family Malvaceae; genus Gossypium; species Gossypium arboreum. The sequence goes on from NC_069081.1 coordinate 15,823,043, forward strand.
TCAAGTCAAATCAATAAATCGTTTGATTCAGAGTCAAATAACAAGTGAAGTCTAGGTGGATTTTTCCTTGGGTATTGTCTTAATCAATCGAGTTTTCCAAAAAGCTTTTCCCTAATTTTCTCTCTGTGCACCTTTAGTTTAGTTAATTAGTTTAGATAAACAAATCCCTTAATTTTTAGGCTAGATAATAAAAAGAAAGTAATTACTAGTACTCTTGGTTCCTTTGGGTTTAACAATCCGGTCTTGCTAAAGCTATACTACTGTTCGATAGGTACACTTGCCTTCATCATGATAATAGTTAGTTTCAAGAATGATTAATTATAAATTTTTAAAACCTGTCGCGAATATCATGTATCAAGTTTTTGGCACCGTTGCCGGGGAGCTAAGATATTAGGAACATTCGATTTTTATTACTTTATCCATTTTTACTTTTATTGCAATTTATTTTTAGTTTAATTTCACTTTTCTAACTTTTTTTTTTCCTCCGACAGGTTTTTCTAGTTTATGAGCAGAAGAAACCCGTTAGGACCATTACTTTTCGATAGTGAGATAGATCACACAGTTCGTAAAAACCAAAGAGAAATAAGGTGAAGCTTAAGATACACAGAGGAAGAGCAAGATGACGATATTCACACCACAATCGAGAAGATGGCTGAAAACTAGGAAAATCCGCTACCTCCTGGGATTGCTGCAAATTAGAATCCTGCTCCACGTACTATGTATGATTATGCTAAACCTTCTTTAATGAGGCGAATCAAGCATAGTTAGGCTCTTTGTCATTGCAAATAATTTTGAACTGAAACCTAACACAATTCAAATGATACAGCAATTTCTTCAGTTTGATGGTTTGCAGGACGAGGATCCCAACGTTCACTTGGCAAATTTTCTTTTAAAATTGATGGCATTTCTGATGATGTCATTCGCCTTCGGTTATTCCCTTTTTCATTAAGGAACAAAGCTAAACAGTGGTTGAACTCGTTACCACGAGGGTCAATCACTACTTGGGAACAAATGACTGAAAAGTTTTTATTAAAATATTTTTTGCCGGTTAAAATAGCTAAATTACGTAATGATATCTCTTATTTTGTGTAGATGGATTTAGAAACACTCTACGATGCATGAGAGAGATACAAGAATCTGTTGAAAAGATGCCCTCACCATGGGTTACCACTCTGGATACAGGTTCAAATGTTTCACAATGGTCTGAATCCTTCGACTAGACAGATAATTGACGTAGCTGCTGGTGGAACTATCAATAATAAGACACTTGGGGATACTTATAAATTTATAAAAGAGATGTCACTGAATAATTATCAGTGGCAAGTCATGAGGATAAAGCCAATGAAAACAGCCAATGTTTTTAACATCGATTCAGTCACCATACTCTCTAATCAGGTAGAACTTTAAAATAGAAAAATTGACGATTTTCTTAGTTCTTCACAGGTTCACCCAGTAATGCAGTGCGAAGCAAGTGGAGGTGGATTTAGCAATTCAGAATACCCACCCTATGGCCACAACATGGAGAACGAGCAGTTAAATTACATGAGTAATAATCCTCCATCTCAAAATAATCATTATAGTAATACTTACAATGCAGCTTGGAGGAACTACCCAAATTTCTCTTGGGGAGGCCAAAGGAATTAGAGACCACCACCTCCAGGCTTCTAACAACCACCCTACCAACAAGAGAAAAATCTGAACCTTGACGAGATGCTAACAAAATTCATCTCGGTGTTAGAAACTCATTTTTAGAATACCGAGACAGCACTCAAAAATCAACAAGCATCGAACTAAGGGCTCGAAACTCAGATAGAACAGCTCGCTAAATTAATATCTAAACGACCACAAGGTAGTCTACTGAGTAACACTGAATCTAACCCAAGGGAACAACTCAACGCAATTACCATCCAAGACAAGGAAGGGTTAGTGGAACCTGAACCAGAACCGAGGTAAGGAATCGTGGTAAGTAAAAGCAAAAGTGAGGTAGACCACAATAACCAAAAACAGGTAAGTAAAGAGTACAAACCATATGTACCATACCCCAATGCGATAAGGAAAGACCACTCAAACGAACAATTCAGTAAATTCCTTAAACTTTTAAAAAAATTACATATTAACTTATTGTTTATTAAGGCTCTTTCACAGATGCCAAACGTAGTCAAATTTTTAAAGCAGCTTTTAGCAAATAAGTGGAAGTTAGACGAGGCGTCGTATATAGAGATGAATGTAGTTTGTTCAGCCATTCTGTAGAATAAGCTGGCCAACAAATTAAAAGATCCAGGGAGTTTTACGATTCCTTGTTTAATTGGTAGCTTATATGTTAATAGTACATTGGCTGATTTAGGGGCTAGTATCAATGTCATGTCTTACAAAATGTTTAAGCAACTAGGTCTTGGAAAACCCAAACAAACTAGGATGAGCATTCAATTAGCAGATAAAACAATCAGATTTCCTATGGGGATTATTGAAGATGTACTCGTTAAAATTGACAAATTTATATTCCCAGTTGATTTCGTTGTTCTAGACATAGAGGAGGATAGTAACATGCTTTTAATTTTAGGGAGGCCCTTTTTAGCAACTGCTAGAACTATAATTGATGTTGGTACAGGTGAACTCACACTTCATGTGGGTGAAGAAACAATCACCTTTCAAGCTCATAATTCAAGTAACACATCAAATATCGAGGGTGATTGTATAAATCGTACTACTAATACTGACCATGTGGTGCAACCTTCTTTACAGGAAACACGTTCGAAGAGCACACATAAACCTTATTCAAGTAACGACAAGGGACCTATCTATGAAGAACAAAGGCTACGAGTTAAGGAACTAGATGAATGGCAAACACATAAACTGAGGACACACAATAAACCAAAACCACGCCATGACGAGCCCAATATCTCACCAAATCAACTCAAAGTTGGAGACAAAGTACTACTAGATGCAGTAGACCCTCGGATTGCCACCTCTGAACCTAATGGAGAAATCTCTCTTACGGTACTTAACATTTTCTCATACGGCACAGTCAATGTGATTTATCCCAAATTCGATACGTTCAAGGTAAATAATACTCATCTAAAACCTTATTTTGATAAATTTGATAGCCGGGATAAGGAGTGTAAACTCCTCGAACCACCATGACTATGCAAAATTGAGGTAAGTCGAGCTTAGACTATACATAAGCACTTTTCGGGAGGCAACCCGAGCACTAACAGTATTGATTTCTTTAAAGTTTTAGTTTTTAACATCTAATCACTAACTGAGTCTTTGAAACACACGTGTTCTAATCCACACGGCCAGGTACACGGGCGTGCTTTAGGCCGTGCTCACACCACTGGTGGAGACACGATCGTGTGATACAGCCGCGTGAAAACAGAGCAAAATTTTTCCCCAACACGGGATGCGATAAGTTGCTATGGCCATGTGACGTAGCCGTCGCCGAGCTTGTTAAAACAACACGGGCGTACGACACGCTGGTGTCTAGAAACCATGGTTCAAACTGAGAATTTAGCACAGGCGTGCGACACGCCCGTGCCCACCACCCGTGCTCAAGACTGATAAAACAACACGGGCGTGCACCTATACAAACGAGTATGGAAGAAGCAAACGAAGTAGAACACGGCCGTGTGCATCGACACACCCAAAGAACACGGGCGTGGGATGAATTTCAGAGGCGCCCAAATTTGAAAATCACGATAAACACAGGCTGAAATAAGGGCACACGGGCGTGCCCCACGGCTATGTGCCCTAAAATTTATATAAACCCCTCACTATTCATCACCCCCTTCCCCAAAATCCCTAACCCTAGCCATCGCAACTCTTGCCCACGCCCTCCTCACCACGCCCGTGCGCCTACCACAACACCACCCTTGGCGACTCAAGCTCTTCCCTCTTGCGTTTGTTTACTCTTTTCTCTCTATTCTCTTCAAATCTTTTACTTATTTCATGATTTCTTTTATTGTTTCATTTGACTATTTTGAGTAAATATTCATGGTTATAATGATAGTAATACTTATGCACTTTGTTAGAAATTTGCCATTTTAGTCAATACATTATGCTACATTCATTCATTTCTCTTGTTTCCATGGATTTCGTGTTTACCCACACCGTATTCCATATTATCAAACTCACATGCATTCATTCACTAGATATTCCATTTAGCACTATTCTCATGTTCCTATTGTTAATAATGACTTCCATTAGGATTTAGTTACTTTTCGGTACATCTTACCTTTTACTGTGATGCCCATGAAGTATTCTTCTTTAATTTTAACATACTTGCATACCTCTCCATACTATTCTTGGGGAGTATTGTTTTAACTTCGACTTTTCATTGCAGGTATACCATGTCAACCTCACGTGGCAAGAACACCGTCGTCCCCGCTTCAAAGAAGAGGAAAAGAGCAACGTCATCTTTGGGTCCTACCGCTGAAATTCACCACCCTTTCCTTCAGTTTCCCATACCCAGGAAGAACTATTTCAGATACTTTGGGCCCGACCTCTAGGTACGGGCCGCTGCATTGGCTAGGCCGCACTTGAACAAATCCAACTAGCTGATGCAGTCAGAGCCCTTTTATCGACTGATCCATGAGAGCTCTTCTTTGGGATCATCGAGCCCACGTACCTTAAGCTTACATTAAAACTTTGTTTGGCATTTCACTTCCAAACCGTTTTGACAGAGTTGATGATCCAGGAATGGTCCAGTTCAGCCTCGGTGGCTTGGTTCGCCAGTTGAGCGTACCTGAGTTTGGAATTGCACTGGGGCTATATACGGAGGAATTCATGGACGACAACAAACTCGACACCCTCCATTCGCCACATCCACTACACTCCTTCGAAATTCTAGCAAGCCTTAGTCCCTGCCTCGGCCACCTACGACCCTATCAGCTCTAAGGCATCTGCCCTCGACCCATCCTTGAGGTATTTACACACCATCTTGGTCCACACTCTGACAGGACATTGAGAGAGCACTGACGTCGTCAACACTCACGACGCCTACTATTTATGGAGTATGGAGAACAGGCACATCTTCGACCTTGCCTATTTCATTGCCCTCGCCATCCGCCATCAGACGGAGCGGCATAGGAAGAGAGTCATCTCTATTGGCCCCTATGTGACTCAATTGGTACGGTACTTCGGGCTCCTCAACACAGCAGCACAATCATCCTCCCTCACCCTCATCGACCAGATGTCCCCACAGGGCATCACGAGTATGCTACATATGAGGATGATCGAGAAACAACGTGGAACCTACCCTCCTCAGTACCGCCTCGTCCAGTCCGCCGAGGAGGAAGACCCAGAGGACATTACTGATGATGTCCCTCCATGACATGAGGACCCACCGTCTTAGCTACCACCCACCCATCGTCCAATTCATGCGGCAGCTTTATACTCTGACATCTCTGAGCGCCTTACTCGATTTGAGCAGCAGTGTTTTCAGCGTTTTGATCACATTGATGCTACTCTACATCAGATTTGTCGGCACCTTTACATCTCATCGCCACCACCACCTCGCGAACCATCCGGCGATGACGATGTTTAAGAACTTTTTATTTATTATTTTTATTTTTACTTTTATCTTTATTTATCTTCTTTAAATACTTTTATTTTAATTTCCTTTAATATTATTTCATTTTTAGGTTTTATAATTTTTATTAAACAATTTATAGTTTCGGCTATTCCATTACAAGTAATTATGCTTCTTTATATTTCCTAAAGAATTCTTGATGTTATCACAGTTATAAAGAGCTCCAAAGCTCATCATCACCTAGGAACTCAAAACTCCACTGGCAAAGGTTCTCCACGACTGCCATGTCCTGCTCGACCACGACCATAGCTACTACCAGATATAATATTCTTTTGGCGCAGGACTTTTGGACTAATGAACCTCTACCACTACCGGAGTATCCTCCTCCACTCTTATCAGGGCCTTGGCCGATTATTCTCTATAACTTCAATTCAAAGAGCCCATTCATCATTCAGGAAGTTTCACTTCTCTCCCTATCTTATGATCTTATATCTATATCATCGTAAATCTAACTTTGTACATTGAGGGCAATGTGTTTCTTAAGTGTGAGGGTCTTTTATATCATTATCAGAAAAATCCCTAAATTTTGTCTTATTCTCATTTGATCTTCTCATATCATTATTAGAATGAATTTTGATTGATTTATGATTTTCTATTAATATGTATTGAATTAAAATATAGGCATTTATGCATTGACTATTTAAACTTTAAGGAATTAGAGAATCAAGCATGATAAGTTGATTTTTGAGAATTAAAAAAAAATTAGGTTGTTTCCCCAAGTTTAGGTATTATCTTGAGTTGAAATTCACAAGTTTAACATCAAAAAGTCATAATTTTTGTGAGATCTTGAACCTTTAAGAGCATCTATTATTTCTTTCATGCTCACTTTTATTGTTGCTTTGAGTGCGTCAATATTGAATTGTTATTCTAGAATTTGTTTGATTATGCATGTCAAGACCACACCATTTGATTTGATATGTCGAGATGATAAAGGCACTTAGGTTTAAACCACTTACTCTATAAAAGCCTACCTTCACAATTAACCCCTAGTGAACCCTCTTGAGCCTAACAACCCATTCATTGATTTACCCTCAATATTAACCCTTAATCCATTATTGTTGAAATCCCCTACATCAATTTGATCCATATTTTTGTTGAGATTCGATTTGAATAAATTGCTTAGCTATGTTTTATTTTTGATAGATAGTCTATGTTATTTGACTTGTTCTTAAAAAAAATACAATACATACATATTTATTAGTAGTAATTTGTCATTTTTTTTTTTAGCTTAAGTGATTAATTTCATATTCTGAGAAGAAGCTCATTTGTATTCAATTGATGATAAGTTATTTTTCTAGTTAGGAATTTTTCAATTCAATCTTGATTCTAACTTTTTTCTTTCAGCTTATGACCACACCCCCTAACCAAAGCCACGTTACAACCCTCTAAAAACCTTTTGATTGATGTTTCATCTCAATTTATAATGGTGGAGATTTGATTTTCATGCAAGCCTATGGTAAAAACTTTTCATATTGACTGTTGAGTGCTTTATTTGTTGTCCTGAAACACCTCGAGTGATTTGAGTGAATCTTTAGTGAGGATGTTAAACTCTGTGATATTTTGATCAAAGGTAATTACTTAGATGATGGGGGACACCTATGTTTTCGGGATAAAATGCTCAACTTGGAATGTTTGAAACTTTGCTATTCTTTTAGTTGAATTCTCAATGTATGATTACTTATGGATTATTTTGAGATAATATTGATAGGGATTATAAGTTGAGAAGAATTTATTTTGATTGTAAATTGAGGATTTTTCTTGAGGACAAGCAAACGCTTAAGTGTGGGGGCATTTGATAAACTATAATATATACATATTTTTGTCCCATGCTTAGCACATTTATAGATTATTTCTCCTTAGATTTGGTGAATTCGATGCTCCTAATTCTTTAATTTCATGTTTTATACTTAGGTGAGCATAGGAGAGTAAAAATAGCGAGAAACGGGCCAAAAAGGAGAAAATAGGCCAACATGGGAAATCAACACAACCTGGACTTCCTCACATGGGTAGGCCACACGGCCGTGTCCATTTGGTAGAATCAAAGCACGACTCACACGGGCAGATCACTCACCCGTGCCTATTTAACAGCCTGGACCACGGTCTGAAACAATCACACACGGACGTGTCCCTGTTGAGCCCAAGTATAATCCTATTCGGAAAAGGCCATTTTGAGGGCTCTTAGATATTCTAAAGCCTATTTAAACACCTGAGGAGGCACTTAGGAGGACACACGGAGTAGGAGGTTAGGAATTACTCAAGGAAAGCCGATCAATCCATCTCAAAAACCGGATTCATCGTTAAGACTTAAGATCTCCCTTCAATTTCCTTCAGAAGTTTTGGGTTTTCTTTATGTTTTGTTATCTTTATTCTTTTGAGATGTTTTCTTTCATAATTATGAACTAAACCCCCTAAATACCTAAGGGGAATGAAATCTAAGACTGATCTTGTTATTATTATCTGAATTGTATGATAAATATTTGACTTGTTCTTAATTATGTGTTCTTAATTCTTCTTTTAATATTCCAGGATATTGATTCAAGTTAATGCGCCTATTTAGAGGAGCAAAAGTCCCTGTCTAAGAGTAAATTTGATGTAATTAAGTGGAGTTGATTGCACGCCTAGAGATAGGGTGACAAGATTTTTTCGGATTAGGGTGAAAACTAATAAAGGAGTCCACAGATCGAGTTAATGCAACACTAAGGTGTTAATTAGAAAGAGATTTCAATTAATCAACCTAGGGTTAGACGTTATTAGTCTCGAGAGAGATAATAATATAAGTTAGGGATTTCTACGGATCAAGTCAAATCAATAAATCGTCTGATTCAGAGTCAAATAACAAGTGAAGTCTAGATGGATTTTTCCTTGGGTATTATCTTAATCAATCGAGTTTTTCCAAAAGCTTTTCCCCAATTTTCTCTCTATGCACCCTTAGTTTAGTTAATTAGTTTAGATAAACAAATTCCTTAATTTTTAGGCTAGATAATAAAAAGAAAGTAATTACTAGTACTCTTGGTTCCTTTGGGTTCGACAATTTGGTCTTGCTAAAGCTATACTACTATTCGATAGGTACACTTGCCTTCATTGTGATAATAGTTAGTTTCAAAAACGATTAATTATAAATTTTTAAAACCTGTCGCGAATATCACGTATCACTTATCAAATTGATTTGCAGCCTTTCAAGTTTTTCAAAGATCGATCCATTTGATGACTCCCATGATTTCTTAATTTCTTGTTCAATCGATTCCTCCATGGTCCACCAAGCTTCAAACTTGAATCTTGGAATCCTTTTATAACTTTTTTCATTATTTGTGCTAATAAGAAGGGGGCAATGATCTGAAGACGAGTGCATTAAGTAATGAATATTGCCCTTTGGAAAGAGATGCATCCATTTTTCATTCGCAACGCCCCTATCCAATCTTTTTCTAATATTTGTTTCCTGTAGATTCCCTCTCTCCCATGTAAACCAAACCCTCGTATGACCCATGTCTATTAATTGACATTCCTCTAAAATCTCACGGAAGGCTTCCATTCTTTTCTCCTCCCTCGGTTGGCCTCTATTTTTTTAAAAGAATATATTATTTCATTAAAATCACCACTTACCAGCCAAGTATGGTCTTGTTCTTGACCCAAAATCCTTAGTAAATTCCACGAGGCACTTTTATTGCTTATATAAGATGAACCATAAAACCCTGTAAATCTCCATTCTTCATTAACACTCTCCTCTTTGATCAGCACATCAATATGGATTTTTGAGAAAGTTTTTAGACTAACCTGAATTTCTTCTTTCCATGCCAAACAAATCCCACCTCGAGAACCTTCTGCTCCTACATCAATCCCATTCGTAAAACCGCATATCGTCCTAATTTTTTCCATACGCTTTTCATCTATTTTAGTCTCCATAAAGAAGACCATTTGAGGGTTATTTTGCTTCAGCAAAAATCGAAGCCTCTGTATTGCTCGTGGGCTCCCCAATCCATAGGCATTTCAACATATAGTTTTCATTGCGCCCGGTCGGCTTGCCTTTTGACAACTGTCGATCTATTTTGGTTAGGAAAATAAATTTGTTCCAAGTTTTCTACTGACAAAATTGAGCCATCTTCACTTTTTAAATCTTGTCCATCATGTTTCATTCTTTTTGTTGCATCTTTCTTCTATACAACAATCTTCAACTTCAAACTTTGTCGATTTTCTCTTTCTCAGTTTACTTTCTTCACTATAATAACTCATCACTTTCGCTGAATCAATTCTTTTCCAACTGCTTTTCCTGACTGGTTTCAAAATATCTTTACTTGTAGTGTTCCTCTGATTCACTTTTTCTTCAACGACCACCATTCCTTTTGCATCTTCGTCACTTCCTCTGTTGCTATTAATTGAGAATTATCTTGTATTCCCTGAATCATGGCGTTATCCTCTTCTTTTTGTGGATGCATCTTCTGATTCTTCATCAGAATTCCTATATAAAAACCTTGGGGCTGCATCTTCTTTGAGAGGGCATTAAACTTTAAACTTTCCTTTCTAAATAAATTTAATTCTGCTTTTAACGCTAAAGAAAAAGGTGGATTATCTCAAATTTTGTTTTTTTCTGTAGGTTTTATCTCAATACATTCTTGGAGACCATGCCCCATCCTTCTACAACCGAAACAGAATGTTGGTAATTTCTCGTACTTAAAAGAGATCCAAGATTTCCTTTGATTATCTATTGAGACAAAAATACCCCTACGAAGGGGTTTCTGCACATCATTTAATTCTAAGACGACAAAACTCACCATTAATTTCAGATCTGAGTACATCTCTAAAAGTAACTCCAATATCATGCAATAAATCTTTTTTATCAAATTCTGGTAAGCATAGCCCTATCTTAATCCAAAACGGGGATGAATTAAGCCTGTTTTGACTTCTTTCCATCAGTTTTGTCAAACGATCAAAGATAATTAAGTTTTTCCGAAATAACCATGGCTAACCTTCCATAATTGTCTCTAAGTCTTCTTCAATTTTAACGCGATCAAAAAGAGATTTTACCTTTCCAATTGAATCTCAAATTTTTTCCTTGTCTTCCATATACTCTTCATATGTGCCCTGAAGCTATCCGGATTATAGGATTTCTTTGTCCATATAGTACAAATTAGAGTTGGCTTATCGTTTGGTTCCACCATCGAACTTTTGACTGATAATTGAATGAGTTCTTCTGCCAAAAGGGAGATCTCATCTCCCTCAAAACCGTTATCGCCATCACTCTCCTTCATCCCAAGCTGCAGCATAAACTATTTTCGCTAGGATACTAAGCAAAGCACTCCTGGCTAGGATTTTTTTTTTGAGTCCATAATATAACTTTATAATTTATTTGTCATAACCATCCCCAAATACTTATATGTGTTTATGTTTGTAATTTGATTTTTATAACTTAAATTATAATATGATTTTATTTAAATTTAGTTATAAATATCCACAAATATTTTAAATAATAATAAAAATTTAAATCAATTGAAATTAAATTTAAACATACTATATAAATTTTTGTTGAATAAGAATTAATTCTTGACCGTTGAATTTTGCCAAAGAAGCTAAGAAAATGGAGATATTGAAATTTGACAAGTGGGTTGTTGCTCTATTTTAAATTGATTTATATTTTTATTTCCACATACGATAAATTATATGAAAATTATTTAAAGTATAAGAATTGTCTCTATTTACACATTTTTGAAATAAAAAATCTAAAATTGTTTTATAAAAAAAACTAGCTACCAATTTTAAAATTTTTATTAGTATCAAGCTATACAAACGAGGTGAAGTAGTAGTTAGGACCCAAACCTTTAGGTGTCAATATAGAGCTTTAATCACTTGTTTCTTTAAGTTATTATCACCAATTTAAATATTAAAATCAAATTCAAGTACCTCTAATATCTATTTATCTATCATTATATTTAAGTGTTCTACTCATAGTAAAAAAGTTATTTTATTGAGTTGGGAAACAGTTGAGGTTAACACCAACTCAATAATAAATTTACCTCTCTTTTTTCAATAAGCAATAGATATTATTTTGAGAGAATTTTGTCTTTTCATATACAATCTAAATAATGAAATTTGAACTCAAAATATTATTATGACTTTTAACCTTTTAAGATTACTATTTCAACTAAAGTCATCTTTTGTTGTTATAACATCTTTCACTCATATTGTAAGTGCGACAATTTAGTATATATGTAATCATACTATTTATAAAGTCATTAACTTAGTTAATGTTACGAATTAATAAAATATGAACAACAAAAAATTAAAAATAACAAATATGATTATAAAAATATTTATATCTTCCAATAATTTTATTTATTAAATAGGTTAAACTGAAAAATCCAACGTCTTTTGATTATGGGGTTAAGTTTCCTTAGAAGCGTGGTAGATTTTCAGATGTTAAATAGTATTAGTATTTTAGTTTTGGCTTTCTGAACAGTAACGGTCCCATGGTCTAGTGGTTAGGACATTGGACTCTGAATCCAGTAACCCGAGTTCAAATCTCGGTGGGACCTTGATTTTGTTATTTTAGTGGCATTAAGTGGATGGAAAAGAAAAAGGAATTTTGGGCTGGGAATAACAAAAGCTTCCAAATGTTTGTGGTTGGTTGTATGAGGAAAACTGAAAAAGATAAATGAGATGATAGACAATGAAATACCTCCATAGCCTTATCTCATTCAAGGAAGTAGAGAATGAGATTTGAATATTATCTAAGCAAGAAATGAGCGATGGTTAACCATTTTTTTTCTGACTAGTACAAAATCTGATTGTAAAGCCCCAAATCCCTGCTCCCAAATGAAGCTTCATAACATTTTCCATCAACCGGATTCAAGATTAATGAAGCCATAAAACAAACCTTATACTACAAAGTTTAGTAGTGCGTAGACATGGGCATTTATACAATAACCACCACAGCGCAATCTAACAAACAACACAACCAAACAAGGGAAGATTCAATAGCATCAATAAGGATGCCCCTCCATAACCTTTGTAACTCTCGCACACACAAAATCATATATATATATATATATTATTTTTCAACTACCCACATTTTGGGTGAATAAAAAAAATTCTATAAAAACCAACATAACATAAATGATTGAACCCACATGCAAAAAGTTTTAAATCTTCCAACTTAACCATTTATAATTAATTTTAACTTTAAATATCTTCTTAAAGTTGTAGTTTAAACTAGTTATACATATAAATGTAGAAAGACATAATTTATCTTATAATAAATTTGATTAGTTTTAAAATCTTTATTTTTAAATTTTTTCAATTGAATTAATGACCATTTAATTAAGTAACACAATTTAATTATAAATTTAGATATTTTTTCAATTGAATTAATGACCATTTAATTAAGTAACACAAATTTAATTATAAACTTAGATATTATAATGATTGATCTAAAATAATTGATAGTTTGAAATCATTTATGTAGGGAATCACATTATTGTTGAGATTTGTATAATATTATTAATAGTACTACAGAAGGTAAGACCATGGAATGCAGATTTAGCCATCCTGGGCACGTCTCGAATCTTAGAGTTCTGGAACTAAACTATTCACTTCACCAGCTGTCATTAAACTAACTGGGTTTTTCAATATGAAGAACTCTCAATGCCAGCAATTTTTTATGTGTTATAATAAGATAGGAAAATGGGCTCAAGCCCGAATACAATATAACCAAACAAACTCACAATTTGATCCATAAATTAGGAAAAGGCTCAAAGCCTCACATAGGGTCTCAACCTGAGGAGCCCAAGTGCTTACACAAAACATAACAGGTGGCGCCTTCCTAGGGTCTCTCTTGTTAACAAATGAAGCTCCTACAAAGCATCAACAACTCAGCCAAATGAGCAAAGAATAATTTTCTTACAAACCCGGGCAGCCCTGGACAGCTCCACTATGGCCTATAAGTACCAAAGTTACAAGATTGATTAAGGTATGATCATTCCATTACTTTACTTATTCTTCGATTTTTAATTTCTTTCAAACTTTAAAATAGATTAATTAAATAACATAGGGTCATTTTGTTTATTTAATCAATTTTAAAAAATTATAAGTAATTATGATGAAATCACTTCACTAAAAATACAAATCCTGACACTTTCAACATACACTAATTAAACTTAAATGATGCTAAAATATACTAAATAAGCAAATAAACAACTATCTAACCAAATTTTGAAATTTTAAAAATAACACAAAATTTAGTAATTTCACTTAAAACTAAGCATCAACCCAATGTGAAAAAAACTAACGAGTATATCTAATAAACACCTATCAAAAGCCTATAAGAACTTCAATAATATGATAGCTCAAAACAGGCAGATGTTTAGAAAGGTGAAATATGTCACAAGAGGTGGTCAAGTATGATAATCATGATAAGCACTAGATTACTCCATTGGCTGATTTTACGAGTAAGAACTTAGTGATATGATTGATTGAGGAACCATAGGTAGGTACAAAAAAAAAATATCGATTTTCATGTAAAAAGATCAATAGCATCCTAACTAAGCTCTGTCAAAAATAGTTATGATTAAAGCTTAAAAGTTGTTTAAAGTTGTGATTTAATTGAGTGACCGAGGGTTGGTATTAAAAGTATTCAATTTCATATCATAAAGCTAAATGAAATTCTAAATTCATAAATAGAGTGCTATAAAAAAGAATTAAGAAAAGAAGTAAAGCACTTGTTTGTAAAGTTTAATCATGTAAAACCTCTTACTTAACTTGGTCATCGGGTCTGAGCTATAAGATGTTATGTTTGTTTTCAGAGAAACTATAATTGATTGTGTTTCAATTCCATCATTAAATTTCCAAATATGAGCATTGCATGCATAAAATACGATAAATAATCATTTTTGGGTAAAATACGAGCTCACGAAAGCTCAATACCACCTTGGGATCAAACAAGGACAAAATTGCAAAGTTTTTAAAACATCTCAGGTGGATGTCACTGTAACACCCCACACCCGAGCCCTATGCCGGGACTGGATACAAGGCGTTACCACACTTAATCACATGCATACAATCATATCGATGTCATTAAGACTCGATCAAACTTAAAACTTTTTCGAACTTTGTTTAAACTCCTTAATATGGGCCTACGAGGCCCCAAACATCCATTGGAAACCATTCGGGACCAACCCAGGTCCTTTAACTAATTTTAGAAAAATAACTCTTGAAACAGGGCACACGCCCGTATGAAAGGGCAACACGCCCGTGTGGTCATTATAACACGGCCGTGCTGATGGCCCGTGTGACACACACGACCTAAACATCTATGGACATGCCCGTGTCCCATGCCCGTGTGAATTAAATTCTAAATTCGAATCTACAGGGGTTTTTACACTGCCTGACACACGCCCTTGTATATGGCCTGTGTCCGCCACACGGCCTTGACACGACCGTGTCCTAGCCCGTGTCTAAAAACCTTGACATTTTGTTCCTGACGTCAACATCCAATTTAGGGCACATGGCAAAGGCATACGCCCGTGGCTAGAGACCATGTCCTCTACACGGCTGAGACACACGGTTGTGTCTCTGCCCGTGTTTTTACTACCATGCATACTAACTTGCAAATTATTACGTGCAGAGGACACACGGCTGAACAACATGCCCATGGGGCCAACCATGTGTCACACACGGCCTAGACACACGCCCGTGTGTCTACCCGTGTAGATAATATAAGGCTATCTACCAAGCCTTTGCCACCTGAAACACAATCAAACATCAACCAACATATCAAAGTCCAACTTAATAAGATTTCTCAACCAAACAACCATAGCTAAGGCCTATATACATTTCTTATATTCAACCATGCCAACAATTTCACATTCATGAAAGACTATCTTGCATTCATATACATAAACTTTCAATATTAGCCATTTTTCATGGCCTTATACAAAATGAATCAAATGCTAAAGTAAGCCAACACATTTGGCCAATTAACAATGACACAAAACTCAAAAGTCAGGGTCCTATACATGCCATAATCAAAATAAAAAATCTAATTATACCAAGTACTTCGGATGATAGTGTGACTGGCTTCTTCGACATAGGTAATGATCCTCGAGCTACTTTGGCGACACTATAAGAAAATGAAAAGGAAAGCTTAGTAAGTCGCATGCAAATAGATATAACAACAACTTTACCATTCATCATCATGCTCATAATACAAAAGTAGGCATAAGCATAACTTACTCATCACTATCCAATTCAATTCACATAGCATATATTGAGCTCACATATCATACATTTCAATTAGGTAGACGTACCACTCACAACATGGTTATACTTTTCTCGTTTAACTTAAACTGTAACTCTCACCGTTGAACCATTTGGAATGCTATCAGATATTCACTAAGCCTCAAACATAGGGTATAATGCAGATACGATGTCCTAGACATGGTCTTAAAATAACTCTCACGTATCTGTGTCGATGCCATGTCCTAGACATGGTCTTACACTGGCATCTCTATACGTGCCGATTCCATGTCCCAAACATGTCTTACACTGGTTTACATTTTGAGGCCGATGCATGTCCCAGACATGTCTTACACTGATTCTCATCTCAATGCCAATGCCATGTCCCAGACATGGTCTTACACTGGCTCTCATAATGTGGCCGATGCATGTTCCAGACATATCTTACACTGGCACACAAATAACCCGAATGTCATGGCGTGAATATCCGATTTATTTCCTAAGGTTCAAACGGGAGTTCTACTATCTCAATATTCATCATACATAATCATTTCCACAAACAATAAATTTATGCTATATCAATTCAAACACATATAATAACAATGTAGTTGTATTATTTACATACAACTTACCTCGGTACTCAAAATGTGGCGACGAGTTTGGCTTTGTCCACTTATTTTACTTTTCCCCAGTCTAGCCCAGATATTGTAATTCTTGATCTAAAATGATAGAAATTCATTCATTTCATCAGCATATTAATCTAGACACTCAAAAATTCATAATTAGGAAAAATAACCATTTTGCCCCTAAACTTTCACAAATTGACCATTTTACCCCTGGGTTTGAAAATTGATTTTTATCACATTTTCTTACTAACCAAGCCTAGATGAATACTTTTTATACTAGAATCAGCCCACTATTCTCATTATTTCACACATTTATCACCCACTTTATAACTTATGCAAAATGGTCCTTAGTTAGAGTTTCCATGAAAACTACTTTACAAAAGTTGTTTATTTCACAACCATGATTCTTTTCTTCCATAAAATTTCAGAAAAAAACATGAACACTCTCATGTTAGACCCTAGACTTTCAACCATTTTGCAAAATAGTCCCCTTATTTGAAAGCTCATGCTACAAGGGTTCTAAAAGTACAAAAATCATCAAGAAAAACCATCAAGATCACGTACTTGTAGAGAGACTAAGTGGCTGAAATTTCAAGATTCAAAAACCCCTCTAATGGCTGCTATTTTTTATGGAAAAATAGAGAAGAAAGATGACCCCTTTGATTTTATTTTAATATTCAATTTGCTAGTGTCATCAATTACCAACCCTAGTCATCTTTTGACTTTTTTACTCCTCATGTCTCTATGGCTAGCTAGCTTGTCTTTTAAGGGTCTAATTTCCCTTTAAAGACCCCCAATTTAGGTTCTCTAGCTATTTGACACCCTTAGCTATCAAAATAGGACTTTTGCACTTTATTCAATTTAGTCATTTTTCACAATTAAGCATGAAATCGCTAAAATTAGTTCACCAAAATTTTCATACTCTCATATAATCATGCCACAACACATAAAATAATATTAAAAATAATTTATTTATCCTCGGATTAGTGGTCCCAAAACTACTATTCTGACTAGGCCCAAAATCGGGTTGTTACAGTCATTACTTTGGAGGTAGTAGCCAAACTTCCCAACCCAAGGACCAAATTGTAAAGTTTCGAAAAGTAAAATAGAGTTGATGTCGCAACCTCAAATAGGAGACGTAACGATGAGGAGGGCTGACATTGTGACATTCAAAGTGTGAAGTCGTGATTTTGGCAAAACCACTAACTCCCCAAATTCCATACATTTCCAACTAGCCTAAGATAACCATGTTTGGCTTCAAGTCCTCAAATGCTTACTCAACATATGTACAACCTGTTTAACAACAATTTCTAAAACATCAACATCATCCACATGCATAACTATTAATAATTTCATTCATTTACAATACCATTAATCGAAATGACAATTTGCAAAATTGAACAAGTAAAGCCTAGGTACATACCCTTTTAATCAAAATGAAGAGAATTATACAAACTATATTGAGTTAATGTCTATAGTTCAGATGCTGAATTCACTTCTTTTCGAGACTATTTGTACCTATGCACGA
Organism: Gossypium arboreum; assembly: GCF_025698485.1. NCBI lineage: Eukaryota > Viridiplantae > Streptophyta > Magnoliopsida > Malvales > Malvaceae > Gossypium > Gossypium arboreum. The sequence continues at coordinate 15,841,005 of NC_069081.1, forward strand.
GATAAACAAACCATACATTGAGTGATAGGGCTCAATGGTTCTTTCATGATTCAGGATAATATAACATATGGTAACAAAAGTATTATGTCATGATGCTTATAATTTCAATGCCTACTAATACATATTCCATATTGCAACACAAGTACATAAATAATTCCATATGAAGGCATGCAAATATCAAGGGCAAATTAATTTAACTATCATGGCAATAGAATGATCAAATCCAATTACTTATACCAAAAGCATATCTTAAGGCCTTTAGCTATCAATACCAATTCACAATTTAAACATTCATAATTTTAACATTATGACATTCAATATCAAGTTCATTTCATAGAAAAAATCTATTTAGCTTATCATTTGAATCTCTTTCTAGAGTCTATTGATTTATTCATATTCATTTCGGCCCTCAAGGCTTGTTTTCAACTGATTTGCACAATTGACTATTTGTTTTCTCTGTCTCTTTTCACATATATACATATTTGATTCAATAGCATCATATAATACCATACACATATCATTACCCTAACTCAAACTCAGACAGATACATGGATCACCTAACCAATACACCAAACTAGCACCTAATTGCATCATTGGATGAATCAAAGTAAAGGAAACTAGGATGTAAAGTTTATACAGGCACTCGAAGTGTATCACTACCGTACAAAGCGCATACTAACGCATGAAGTGCATCTTGGCACACGAGGTGTGTCCTGGCGTATAAGCGCATAAACTCGTACACAATCTAATCCTTTGGCAAGCCAATTATATCCGATTCAACTCGACTAGTTAATAGGGTACCCATGTTCAATTTCATCTGCAATTCAATTCATATGCCAATTTCCAATTATATTCAGAATCACAATCCCATTTCATTACCAATTCATATACATATAATGTTACATAACATATTTCTACTCAAGTTCCATACTACATATCATATTTCAAGTATTTCATGTCATTTTTTATTCTATTTGTTTTAGTCCTCTATTTTAAATTTCCAAATCAAATTCATCACAATAATTTATGTTATCATAATAAACTCACCTTGACATTTCCTTGTGCAGTTAACATGTATTTGTAAACTATTAAAACAATCCCAAATCATAAAAGTACAAACCAGAGTTTCTGAATCACTCTTCGTTAACTTTCACTTTTTCTTTTCCTTTCAACGATTCAATACTGATATTAGCTGCATACAGTCACAAAGCATATAATACTATCTGTAACAGCCCACCTGACGAAGTCTCTGTATCTAATTACTATTTATTGTGTTATGGTATTAAGCGTAGCTCTGAGAAAGTAAAGTGTTAATTTTGTTTAAGTATAGTATTTTGTGTATGTGCCAATTGGTGTGTTTTGGAAAATTGCGTGTTTTGGCAAGATTTGTAGGTTGGTGGATTTGTTCTGTTGAGTATAAGTCATCCCAGAAGTTTAGACGAGTTCGTTAAGTCTGTAGTTAACAATTTTTTTTATTATTTTAATAAGACTATTTAGTTAGCCAAGTGAAAACTGGTTAGAATAGAACTAAGATACAATAGTTGATAAGACTTAAATGATGATAAGTGCACTTAATCACGAAAATCAAGAGTGTTTCTACTAAACCTTGTCTCCGAGCTTAGGTATATAAGGATATTAGTGTCTTCACTGGTAAACTTTGCGTTTTCTTTGCATTCATTTTCTTATTGATTTTCTCAGCATTCTATGAAAAGCTTAAGTCCAAAAACCTGTCTGAAGTTGGGTTCATTGTATTCAACCAACTTATACATTTATTTTAGCTCTCTGCTAAACATTGATGAGCCTAGGTTATTTTTATAATTATTTATGTATTTTTAACTCTGCATGCATAAGTATCAAATTAGTATATAAAGAAAGAAACTTATTAATTCTGAGTTAGGTGTTAATGTTCCTTACATACATGTTTGGTTTCAATGATGTAATGATCTGATACATTTAATTATTTATATTTTAGTTGAAAACACTATAGACAATCCGAGTGATAAAGGCTAAGGTCCTACTATATAGACTTTGATGTATTTCTAGTGAGTTCCTTCATACTTCCATGTGTGTAGTATTCATGTTTTATATTTTGTGTAAGGTAAGTACTTATGCTCTGTAAAGGTGAAGTGTGCAGATGTGAAAAGTGGTTGTTCAGAGTTGCTAGTCCGGGTCTGTAATATCTGTGTTAAAGTGTAAGAACAATTCTTCATGCCTAAGCCACTACCTTTTGATTCTAACAAGAATGATATGGACTGAATCATGGAAATGATGTAAATGAAAAATATTCATGGTGATGCCTTTGATGGAATATACATTAAACTGTTAGATCACGATACATGAAAATATCTATGTAACCTTTGGCAAGGAAAATGTATATTGCAAACCAGATTGGCAAACACGTCAAATGATACAAACAAAGGAATATGAATGGAATATATTATATGAATCTAACTAAGGATTCGGGTATGTGGTTGGCATGAAGAAGATTTATTGTATGGTCATATGGGTGTAGTGTATTCACTAAAAGAATAGTAAATCCGCGTATAGACTGTCTATGGTACTCACCATCTGGCGAATTGGGTGATTGTGTTTGACTCCTTGATATGATTTATTTGAAGTATTAGAGGTTATTTGTAAGACTTCTTCCAGAACTCACTAAGTTCTTTTGAACTTACCTCGTTTCCCTTTTTCCTTTTCAAGCTCACAGTTGAAGGAAGATATTTTGTTAAACTACGCCACTAGGATATTATTTTTCTAGTGGAAATAAACTTCTACAACTCTACAAGGGTTCAACATTCTTTTCCTATAAATAGATGACACAGATAGAGCTATTTAGACAACTTTTGAAAGATTATTATTTTGTTGAAAAATAGAGAGAATTTATTCTCAACTTATAAACATATTTTTCAGAATAACAATTTTACCTATTTTTATTAAAGAAGAGATAATTTATGTTTTCACCCTAAAAAGATAACTTTTTTCTAGTTCTGTGTTTTGATTCAATTGGTTCAAGCTCACACTCAAAGAAATTTGTGGTACGAGAATAGAGGAGAAGATCGTTTGGTTAAAAACCAGAAAATATTAAGGATCCGCTTCTCTAGAAATACAGGTATGAATTTGGTAAAGGTTTATTGCGATAAATATCACAAGTCGGGTCGATTTTCAAAATCTTAATTTTTCATTGTGCAAGAAAACCATTTTCAAACCAGTTTTTTTCCAACACATTTCGTATAGCAATGTCATGACTCGGGTTCCCCACCGAAGGATGGTGTATAACTTCACCCTCCCCGTTCTTTCATCGTCAATATTATTCGAGACACCTCACCCAAAGTAGTGTCACTAAAATATTCACCATCGTGATGGGAATGATTATCATTATCGGGCCCTTCTTCACCATTTGTACTGATGCTCATCACCTTTGAATGTATCTCTAGACGAGGACTTAAGATAGGGTTGTTATACAAAGTCCCATCATAATTTGGATTTTCGGGCCATTGCAATGTCCCTCTATAGCCTAATTGATCTACCCATTCGACATGAAGATCAAAATCAAACCCGTGATATTGACTTATTCGAGTGACATTTTGAACGGGCTCTAAATCGGCTAATTGAGGGAACAACTCAACTGGTTGGGGGTTGGCGTTCCCAATCAACCAATAGATTGCGAGCATAGTGGCCAGGTCATCATCATATACAAGTTCCATCTCTGTAAATTTCAACGAATCTGAGGAAACTAAAAATTTGTAGAATAATCTTAACATCGTCTTCCTACAACAAAGAGCTATTTTTGCAGTGATCTTTCATTTCCGTTATTCCAAATTTATAGTCTTATTGAATCTCATCCTTACTTTGTGGCGACCTTCCAATACACAACCAACTTCATTTGATGGTAGAATTACCCCGTTGAACTGAATGTATATAAAAAATATTTAGTTATTCATCTTCAATACAATTTGTTTTTTTTTCTACTAAATACAATTTTTGTCTTTCTCTCTTAAACAATTAAAGTAAGCAAACTTTAACAAAATCCAAATATATAGGGGGTGGTGCTGCCACATAGCCTAGCAGCACCAAAATAAAATTCAAATTTAAAAAAAAAATTAAACTGGTGCTACCAAATAGTTTGGCGGCATCAAAAAAAAAATTGACATTAGTGCCGCCGCACAGCCTGGCGACACAAAAAAATTTAAATTTACTAACATGGGTGTTGCCAAAAAGAATGGCGACACTCATTAAAATATTATTATTTTTTTCTTTTTCCCTCATAATACCCATATTTTTAACAGGTATGTAGAAAAATACATACTGGTGCCGCCAACAAAAATGGAGACACCAATTTTTTTTTTAAATGACCAATCATTGGGTCACTATAAAGGGTGGTGCCGCCAATGGGTATGCGACACTAATGTGCACTATAAAAAAAAGGGTCATTCTCGTGCAAAATTCTTACACTTGGATCATTTTCGTAGTTAATCATTTTTTTAGATCAATTTCGAGAAAAAATTAAATTTGTGGGTTAAGCCTTAAGCTTTGTTTTGTATCTATTTGGACTTTGGCCCATTCATCTGGAAAAAAAAGAACAAAGACTTGAGATTCATGCCTTCATAATATTCTCTATTAGCAAGCATTGCGGGTTGTTACAAAATGAATGTTTTTTTTTTTCAAAATATAAAAGAGTTTAGTGTCCATAAATTTATGGTTTTGTTGTTGACTGTGATATGTAGGGGTGAGCATTCAATCGAATTGAATGAAAAAATTTCAAGTTAATTGAGTTAATGAATCTTATTTTATCATCCTAACTCCATTTGAAATTTTCTAGTGGAATTCGAATCAAATCAAAGCAAATATATTTGTTGGAGTTAAATTTTAAAAAAAATGACTTTAGGTTCTTACAGTCACTACCATCACTGTAATCAAATTTGTTATTAACTTTCATCCCTTATTTATCTCACGATTCTTGTCGCATTTTATTTTGAAATTAAAAAATATATTAAATATAAAAATGTGATTTTTTTAATAAAAGTTATTTTAAAGATAAAATGTAAAATTGATACCAACAAAAATTTTAACATGAATATTGTATGGCATTATCAATAATTCAATTTTAATGAAATTGATAAAGATTCGAATAATAAAATAATTTAATAATATAAATAGTACAAAATGTGAATTTTAATTCAATAATATAAATAGTAGATATAAATTGAAAAAAAGTTCTTGGGGTTTAGGAAAAATAAAAGTTTTGGGGGAAAACAAAATGAAAATTTGAAGGGGGGTTTGGGAGAAGTAAAAGTTTTTGAGGAGAGTTAAAAAAAAGTTTTGAGGGTTTTGAGAGAAGTAAAAGTTTTGAGGAGAAACTAAAAGGAAAAAATTTTAGAGGGTTTTTTTTTAGGGGAGTAATTTTTTGGGGAAAGGAAAAGGGTTTTTTTAAGGGGAATTGGGGAAGGAAAGTAAAAGAGTTTGATATTTTGATTTATTTGAATTATTTAAATTTAAAAATTTAATTTGATTTGAACTCGAAATTCGAAAAAAAAATTTAAGTTGATTTGATTAATTTGATTTGAATAATTTAAAATTTAATTTTTATCTTATTTTTTGAATCGAATCAAATTTTGTCTACCCCAATAATATGCATAATAAATTGACTTCAAACTAATTTGCAATAGATATTGGTATAGAAAGAGTATAATTTAAAAAGAAAAATTGTAATATCGTAATTCTATATTGCTAAAGAGAATAGATATAACCCAATATTACAGGGTAATATACTTATTTTATAATTTAGGTACCTAAAGATTTTTTTAAATTTAATTCAATACTTAAAAAGTTGCAAAACATGAGTGACATTAGTCTAACTTTGAAATCCATTAAAAGAACTTACCAGCTCCTTACTAAAAACAATAGAAACAAATTCTAGATGTGCATTCTTTATAAAGCTAGGGAGTTTGAAAATCTAGAGATGCACCATAGTTCATCTTTATAAACCTAATTGGTGGTCATTGCCATTATGTGGAATCACATGAAGCAGACATGGCACTTAAGAAACCAGATATAGTCTATTTTGAACATTGTTAAAAATAAGAAGCATCAAGCCATGTCTGAGCCGGGTCACCTTCTAGTCCATTAAACATAAATTCATTTTGTGCTTTCTAAGTGTGCCAACATATATAGCAACGAGCCCTTTAGTACTAAACAAGCCAAAATTCAAAAAAGCACACACCACTCATTTTCGTGAAACCTTCCTTATGTGGGGGGGGGGGGGGGTTGTTGGGGCTCAAGGTAGCACACATTGCTCTGGCAAACGAGAAAAAGAAAACAAAACATGTTCCAAGGATTCGTTTTCCTCACATCCCCTTGGACTCAAATGTTCCATAAATCTTGACTTTTTTGATAAGTTTTCTTTATTAGCCATAGCATTGTGACAAAGCCCTTTTACAAAGTTTTTGACTTTTGGAGCTGCTAATGAATTGCCACAACATCACAAAATGACATTAATTTCAGTGAGGCCAAACAAGTTTTGGAGCTGCTTGCACCTTCCATAGCATTGCACTTTTGGAGTTGCTTACGTTTGCCAAAAAAGTTTGTAGAGTAGGAGGTTCAACGGTATTGATGATATTGATTGAAATAGGTGGTGCGGTGAACAACAAGATCGTAGGTGCTACATATGAGGCGTGAAAGGATATGGAGTTTGGGTTTGTAAGAATACGTAAGAGTGGCAAATTGGCTAACTCCGGTGGAAGTAGACATTGAAATTAAGGGTTTAAGTGAAGTAAGATTGATGGACCTGGATAAGTTGGGAATGTTAAAACCAACATCCGAAGCATGTTGCAATTCCCGCAACCCATGAGCATTATGGTTGGCTTTGAAGACATTAGTTGTGGTGACACCAAATGTGAAGTTTTTAGTATTATTATAAGTGTTTCTGGTGGTGTTAAAAGGGTTGGTTTTAGTGCCCCGAAAGGTTGTTTTAGTTGTTAATAGGGTTAGTTTTGAGTATCGGTAGGGTTTGCTTCAAAAGTGTATCCTGGCTTTCTATTCGGTTTTCACATACATCGCCGAATATTTACTTCTTTTAAGCAAATGATGGGTTGATAGTTAATTTAGGGCTACTAAAGGCTTTAAGCTTGCGAGATAAAGGAAGAACTATGAGGGGGCTTAAGTTTATGCTCTCGAGTGCTCTTTAATACTCAAGTCAGCAAAAGAGGTATTGATGGAAGCATAGGAATTTTTTTTTAGCAAAATACTAACAATTTTAGTGGTCATCCCTCAATGTGCTGATTGTATGAGTGGGTGTAGAAGGTGAAAGCCGTGTCTTTTTATGCGATTGGTTGGAGCTAGTTTCCTCCTTATAGAAAACTGCTTTTAGAACTTTTGTCTAGGGTGAAATTAAAAAATTTGGTTAGAAGGGTCAGAAATTAAATTATAATTGTTACGATAGTAAAAATATAATTTTGTTATTTTAATACTCTATATCTTTACCATTTTTAAAAGATTAAATTAATTTTTATATTTTTAAAGAGAGTTAAAATATAATTTTACTTTTATTATTTTAAATTTTTAAAATTTTAAAATATCTAAATGAAAATTTTTCAATTTTAAGTGTTTGTTTAGCCCTACATGTCAAATAACTATCTTGCAAAGTTTAAACTTGGGTTTGCTGATTTACTTGGGCTTGAGGCCTATAATTTTATTCATAAACTATATTTTCTGAGGTTGGTATAATAAATAATAAAAGTCAACAATTTTCTTTAAAAAAATAATAGAAGTTGAATTCAACATTAAGTAATTTAAACTCTAGTAGACTAACAACATGTCACCAAAAAATGTCGTTAGTGGGTTGGGACTTTATATGCCAGCCACGGTCTTGAGGTGGGGTTGAGTTTCGACACTTTAGTGATCAAAACATGTCTTTTCTCATGAAGATTAGATTCAATTTGGTCTCTAATAGTAATGCCTTATGGGTTTGCATCCTTCGATCTAGGTATGGGTGGAAAGAGTAGATCCTAGAGGCTATTAATAGGAGTCAGTGCTCACCATTATGGTGGTTTCTTTCCAAGATATGGTCGTTACTCCATGAAAACTTAGCTTGGGCTATTGGAGATGGTGCAAGTGCCTATTATTGGGAAGATTCTTAGATCTTAGGTATGGGCCCTTTACTCTAAAAAATTTCATCTTCTACTAACCTTGATTTGGATTGTTTTATTAGGGAGTTGGTCAACTTCGATGGAAGCTGGAACTTAGATTTGTTTTGCGTCTGGCTGCCTGAAGATGTGATTAATAGAATTATCAATATTCGTCCTCCTCATTCGGATTCAGGATCAGACAAGGTGATATGGGCTCGATCGACTTCAGGCGCCTTTTCAGTTCTTAGTGCTTTCTGGACTTTAAAAGAAGACACTTGGAGTTCTCGAAAGGAGTATTGGGAGACTATTTGGAAATATCAGGGTCCACATAGAGTGAGATTTTTTCTTTGGCTTGATTTTAAGCAAAGACTTCTTACTAATAAGAAGCGTACAAGGCGAGGGATTAGTCAAAGCAACTCTTACATTTTATTTGGACATGAGTTTATGTAATGACCCAAAATTTACGGGCACCGGAAAAGTGAGTTATAGGGCCTCCGTCTTAATAAACTGAGTTATAAATAATTCTTAAAAGTAATTATGAGTTTAGTTGAGTGCTTAATTAGGATTTAATTAGGTGAATTTAGTCTAATTAATAATAATTAGGAAAAAGGACTACATAGAATAAGGTATAAAAGTTGAATTATAAATTAAAAGAAATCATACAAGACCAAATGGGCAATTAAGCCACATTTGGTATATGAGCCAACAAACATTAAAACAAAAATCTAAGAACTTTGTTAAGTTATAAATTATAAATATATTATTTTAGTTATAAATTGTATTAAATTAATTTAAAATAATTATATTATAAGATTTTTATATGATCAATAAGGTATGATTTTGACAAATAGATGGTGATAAAATAATACATGTGTAATTAAAATATGTATACAATTGTAGTTTATAGATTTAATTTGCCTATTAATTAAGCATAAGATATTTATTATTTATTATCTATTATTATTAAATTAAAAGATATTTAATAATTAAATAATTAGTATAAGATTTATTTATTTTTGGTTAATAATAAATTATGATTTTACCAAGTGTATTGTAAAGATAAAATACAAGTGTATTAATTTAAGTATATACATTTGTAATTTTTTATTTAATTAGTAAATAGATATTTATTATTTAATATTATTAAGTTAAAAGATAATTATTAATTAAATAATTATATTATAAGATTTTATTATTAACAAATTAAATGGTGACAATTGTAATGTAAATATTTGTTATTAAAATATATTTATTATAATTATTAATTAAATTAATAATAGTATCAAGTAAACAAAGCTAAAAAGAAACAGAAAGCATTCGAACAGGGGAAGGAAAGAAAGAAGAAAAGAAAGAAAAAGCAAAAACTATGGATTGAAAGCTTTAAGCTTTAATTGGTAAGTTAATTAAGTATTTTTCTCTTAATTTTGATGTTTTAGAAAGCTTAGAATAAAGTTTTGCTGAAATTAAGTTGAAGTTTTGGAAGTTTTTAGGTTTTTGAACATAGTTCATGTTGAATAAAATAATGAATTAGGGATTTAATTTAATGAATTTTAAGTTAGAATTGATTAAAGGATTAAATTATAAATTAGGCTATAAGTTTTGTGTTGTAGGGATTAAATTGAAAGAAGTTTTAAATTAGGGTTTTATTATGAACATTAGATGGTTAAGTAGAATATGGAAGGAAATTGAATAGAAATAAAGTATGAATTGAGTTAGAAAAGTAAATGAGTTAATTATGATTTAATTGAAATTAGGGTATAAATTGGATAGAAATTCAATTATTATTATTAATTAGTGCTGTAATTAATAGTGTAAATTATTATTATTTTCATAGCTAGCAAATAACCCTAAGCATTGGCACAAAAAGGAAAGGAGAAAGTTATCGAGGAGTAATCGCAAAATCCGGGTTTGTATTACTATAATTCAAGTTATTCATTATTTAATGTTTATTTTGATATTTGTATTTAATAAGTGAATATGAGGTAAGTGTTAATATTGAGATGAATGAAAGTTGATATTGAATTAATAGTATTTTTGAAATGAATTTGAATGATTTGTCATCAAAACTGAAAGTGAAAGTGAAATTGAAATTGAAAGTGATATGAATTGTGAATTGAAAATCCCTATTAACTAGTCGGGCTAAGTCGGATATAGTTAGCATGCCATAGGATTGGAAGAGTTTAGAGATTTTTCAACCTTGAGTCGATGAAACACTGGGTGTCACTATTTTACTTCGAATAGATTCGATAAGGTACTGGGTACCAACTTTACTTCGGCTAGGCCGATGAGACACTGGGTGTCAAATATTGCTTCAAACTATCCGATGAGGCATTGGGTGCCAATTTGGTGTGTTTGGTTGGATCCGTGTATCCGCCAAAGTCCGAGTCTATTAATAGGGGTAATTAAATGAAAAGTTAAATCGAACGAAATGAATCTGTGGAATATGATTTGAAAATGTGAATAGAATATGAAAATGTGAATAGAAAGCATGAACTAAATGTTCATGAGATAAATAATGGCTCAACGTGATAGTATATAGTGTTCAAAAATGAAAAACCAAATTGAATTGTAAATATGGAGAAATGGAAGTTATATATGAATTAGTCTGGTAAATTTTAAAGTTAAATGATTTAATTTACTTGGTTATTATATTATAATTTGAATTATAGTAATACCACTGAGTAAAAAATACTCAACGTACGGTTGTTTCCGTGCGCATGTTAATAGGTATTCAGAGTCTCGGTTCAGTATCCAGGCGATCCTGACTCCAGTGCAAAACTCGGTGATGTATTCTTCTTTTGGAAAAAAGTGGCATGTACATAGGTGTTAATTTGGTTACTTTAAAATTCTATATAATTTTTGTTGTAAAGAATGGTATTTGGTATTTTGGTGTTTAAACTAATGAAATGGTATGAAAATTTACATGATATGCATGGTATAATTGGTGCTAAATTTAGAATGGATGAATGAAATTCTAATTTAATTTTTAATGGTAACATAAATGTTCATAGAGTGAATTATCAAATTATTGTTATAGGTATGATTTTAATACGATTAAACATGAAATTGCATTGGTTGAAATATTGGTTTTGGATTGGTCCCGGTTTGAAATTGCAGGGAAGGTTAGATATTTATAAAGGGGTTATATTGAGTTTTTTTTTTAAAAGAGTCAATTAGCAAAAGTTTTATATGAATTTATGATTATATTATAATATGTTTGATAATTATTTGAATATTAATCGTAAATTTTCCGATTGTCTGGTAATGCCTCGTAACCCTGTTCCGGCATTGGTTTAGGGTCAGAGAGTGTTACAGTTTAAGGATACGGTCCATGTTCTTCGAGATTATCCAGTAGCGAAGGATGTGTGGATGCATGTCCTTCTAAATCATCTAAAGCAAAGGTTCTTTTTTTACTCATTTTAGGTTTGGCTTTCATCTACCCTTTGTTGCCATGTGAGATTGCAAGATAATGGGGCCAATTGGTCGTTCCTCTTTAGATTAATTTTTTTGTGTATCTGGAAGAATATGAATCTCTTCATCTTTCAAAATATTTCTTGGTCGGTAACTAAAGTGGTGAAAGTCTCTATTAACCGGGCTTGCCAATTTGAATCATACTCTAGTGGATACAAAAACAATATTCCCAGCTTGGACCCTATTAATATTTTTTATGATACACGGGTACTTTTATCCACTGATGGTGTTGTGGTCAAAAAAACTAGTTATGTTGCAACAAGAGGTGTGGTACGAGACAAGGATGGAAATTGGATTATGGGATTCAGTTAGGGGTGTTCAATCGGTTAACCGACTCAAAATAACATTAACCGAATTAACCGACCTTTCAAAATTTTTAACCGTTAACCGAATCGAAATTTTTTCAAAAAAATTAACCGAACCGAAATTTTTTTGGTTAATTCGGTCAATTAACCGAATTAACTGAAAATTATATTTTTTTAATTTTTGGTTAAAATAAGTATAAAATTAACTGAATTAACCGAATTAATCGAATTACCCGAATTACCCAAATTAACTGAATTAACCGAATTATTTGTATAAAATTATATGTTTTTTTATTTTTATTTTATTTTATTTTTATTTTTAGTTTTAGTTTTAGTTTTAGATTTTTATTTTTATTTATTAAATTATTTGTAATTTTATGATTGGGTTGGGTAATTGAGTTGAGTTGGGTACTTGAGTTAATATATATTAGATTGGGCATTTGGGTTTATGTTGGATTGGGTTTGAGTGAATAGTGGGCTATTTATATATTATAATTTTATTTATTAATTTTTTCGGTTAAACTAAAAAAATTCGGTTAATCGATCGGTTTCGAACCGAATTAACCATTAACCGAAAACTCAAAAAATTATTAACCGACCCTCGGCCGAATTAATTCGGTTAACCAACCGATTAACAAAATTCAGTCGGTTAACAGAATTTTTTCGGTTTTACTCAAATTTTGCACACCCCTAGATTCAGTCGCTACTTAGGTGTCTGTTCCCCATTTGAGGCCGAAGTTTGGGGTATCCTAGATAGGATCCTTATTTTACTTAATAAAGGATACAAAAGGGCCATAATTCAGCCTAATAACCTTGAAGTAGTCTAAGCTTTGACCGATTTGGGATTAGAGGATCTAGGGATTATTGTACTTAGAAAGACTCAACGTATCATGAAGTTTGAAGGGCAGTGGAGGATTAATCACATACCGAGAAAGCAGAACTTGGTGGCGGATTGACTTGTTAAACTTAGCTTGAATTGGAAATCAACCTTACAAGTATTTGAGGAGGCACCTAAGGAAATCTTAGAATTTTTATAAAAAGATAAAGTTAATGGTACTTTTATGCATTTGATGCAATTCATCTTTTCTTTTTCCTTTTCTAAAAAAAAGACTAACTTGAGGGAATTGTAATAAAATCTTTTGTTAACATCAAAGTAAGATTAAATAAATTCCTCTGATAAATCCTTCAAAAAATTTGTTTTGATAAGGTAAATGTAAAAATAAAATGAATTTCTAAAATAATATAAGTTATAAATTATTTACTCAAATAATATGAAACTTATATAATTATTTAATAATAATTAATTCGTATTTTGAGTAGTGTCGCTACGTACATATCTAAATTACTGTAACTTTCATATTATTTTGATAAATAATTTATAATTTATATCATTTTGAAAATTAATTCTATTTTATATTATTTTAATATTTTATTTATCCCACCAACGTGAATTACAAAGTTTGCAGTGTGTCGCCTAAAGTGTGTGCGACGCCAACCATTTTCTTTGTTTATTTTTATTTATTATTTCAATAATTATTTCATGAAATATTAATTCGTATTTTAAGTAGTCTCGCTCATGGTACGTGTGACACCTAAAATGACTATAGTTCTTGTATTATTTTGATAAAAATTTATAATTTATAATATTTTAATAAATTAATTTTATATTTTTATATTATTTTAATAAAATCTATTTTAATTATATTTAAATTTAATAATAAATAATTTTTTATATTTAGGTTTGTGACTATCTCCTCTTAACAATGTTATTTTCTAAAGTTGTTAATATAGAAAACATAAATTTAAATGTATTAAAAATATTATTATTCTATTTATGAATTGAAAAAATTATTAATAATTATAGATATTTTATTAAAAAATTATCATCGGATCTTGAGAATATTTAAAAAATATATATTTAAAATGAGTAGGGCAAAGCTGCTATTAATCATATTCGAGAGGGCTCTAGAGTCTTTTTCTTTTTCTTTTTCTTGCCAAAAGCGGACTCTAGAGTCTATAGAATACCATTCCTTCATTATTATTAAATTTCATTTATTGAAAAGATAAAAAAAAGAAAGAAAAATCTAAATCCAACAGAACTTGCGTACTTACAACGCAATTTCGCAACATTGACCTGTATACAACTCATATCATATGTTTCACGTGGACGTGGTGCCCTACTATTCGTCGCTTCTACGTAATTTTTCTCCCTTCCGCAAATGGTTTTTCTAAAAACAAACAAAAGTGGCCGTCTTAATTACACGTGGATCCATCTCACCCATTTATCCTTCCTATCTTCCTTGTATCTTGGCCGTTCGTTGTTCTGAAACCACCTATATAAATTAGGGTTTGAGATAAGATCTTTTTTCATTCCAACTATTAATATCGCTTGGTTTTTCCTTCTTCCTCAGCCTTACGGTTTCTGTTTGCGGATGAGATTTATCCTCCGATGTCTTTCCTGCCGAGGATTCTGTCCTCAGATCTGCTCGCATCGGTTCAACATATCCTCTTTGATTTCTGATGTTGTACTGTGAAAGGAGTAGCGTCGTTGGATCTATGGTTTTAAAGGCCTTTGCTGGGCAAGGAAGCAAAGATTGGCAGGATTCAAGTTCTTGCTGCTTTTTAAGTATGTTGTGTCAGTTTCTTTTTTTTACCTGAATATTATCAAGTCATAGGCATGTCTTATACATGTTTGTGTGTGTTCTTGTAAATTTTGCAGGGATGGTCTCACCAAGGGCTGAGATTTATACGCTCTTCAGATGTAAGTTGAAAATAAACAAGGCATCTGATTGTGTGAGACGGCGACGTGAGATTGAATCGGCTGGTTTGCTTATGAAAGGATGTGTAAGATGTCGGGGCAAAAAGTCCTACTGATAATATTTTTTTGAAGGGGACCGTGTCCTGATCTATCTTTGTCGTCCGAGACCTTTGCCATGACAGGTGCGCTTGCATGGCAGGTCACCAAACTTAATAAAAATAGAACTTTTTTTGTGGTGTTTTTTGAGGGGAGATCGCACGGGGGTTTGCCCGGGTTCTCCCTTCTGCTGTGGTGTCTCGTATCGTGTCTTCTCTTCTTTTTTCTTCTATTTCCCTTGCTCTCTTTCCATTATTTTGCATCATACGGGATGGATGTATGATCCAACATCATCACCAACGTCGGAATAAGCTCATGAACTCCAAGCTATATCACTAGCGATTCTCAAGGCCAAGGTATTATTTTTCCATATTTTTAACACCCAATCCGCCTTATCTAATTCTACTTTAAAATCTAATTATAAATTTTATTATCATGCAATTAGTTAACTTGACAAAAGTCAATAAGTCGTAATAATTAGATTTTAACATATTTTAAGGGTTTAATCTTTTATATTAATAATTGATCTTAGATTTAATACATTTTTGAAAGAAGAGGTAATTTTATTCGAATTTCTGTAACTATTAATTTATTCCTTGCTAGTTTCTTGAAAAGAGCATGATTGATTTTAAAGTTAATTCATTGATAATTGTTTATTAAATTGATACCAGTTATCTAATCTTTGAAATAAGTTTGATTTAATTTAAAGTTGAATTATTTGATTTAGTAATTAAATTTTTAACATATTAGTAATTAGCCTAAAATGATTTTTTGAAATTAATTTTTTTATTAGAGGATATAACTTAAAATCCAATTTAAAGCAGAATAATTTTAATAACATCGGGGCTAAATAAAATAATTGTAGGAAGTAGTCAGTTTTACTTGCATCTTCATTGTGTTAAATTTGATAATTATATTGGGTAAACTGTCTCTAAAATGAAGTTAAAAAGTTGCTTAACTGTGAAATTTGCAATATGATCCATTAATTTTTAACCCATGGAATATTAGATTATTAGAGCAATCATCGTTTCATTTAGCTGTTATATACATGACAATTAAAAGTTAATCCTGTATTAATCAGATTCTCATGGCAGATTTTAATTAATGTTAGTTTAAAAATATTCATTGGATATTATTAAAGAATTTAAAAAAATATTATAAGATATTATTATTATATAGATAAAGGTATTCTAAGAAAATTTAATTTACTGATAAAATTTTATTCGAATTTAATTTGAACTTTTAAGAGTCGATTTGCATCCAAACTTGACATTATAATACCAAATTTCATCCACACGGTTTATTGAATTGCATTTTAGTCTTTAGTCTTTTATCCTTGCAAAAGTTTGAATGCTCTTGAATTGCCTATGCTTCCTTTTCGTTTATTATTTACATTATCATGTTACTTTATTTGAGGCGAAATGCGTTAATTTTGCTATTACTTTTATGAAACTGTAATACTTAGGAGAATGTCATATGTAGGTTGATGCAGCATATGTACTTTGCTTGTATATTGCATTTGGTAGTTGTTTAGGCCCTTGCACGGGCTTGTGTTTTAATTGGCTTGAAGGTTGTGAGTACTATCTGTGGGTCGAGTGAAGATGTCACAGCAGTGAGGTTAAAGATGTTGGAGGTATTTTTTGGTTTATACCATATCTATTCTCTTTGATTAACTCTGGAAATCAAGATATGTGCGTTGAAGTGTTCGTCTCTAGTTCGGTCGACATTCTTGATCTATGTTGGAAGGTGTATGAAGCCCTCGGGAGTCGGAACTGAGCTTTGGAGGCAGTGAATATAGTAATACATGGCGTTGCAGGTCAATTCTCTGGAGATATTTCAATCAGAATCGAATTGTTGAAGCATTGAAGTCGTTATTTGAACCTCTCTTGGTTTTTTATATGATGCAGAGCTATAGTGAGATTAGTATTGAAGAGCTCTTGAACAAATACCATAAGAGGTACATGTAGATTGGCCGTGTAAACCAGTTCCATTACATAGTGAAGATTTTTAAAGTGGACTAAGGTCCCGTGGTTTTTTCCCTTCAAGGGGTTTTCCACGTAAATTTTGGTGTCCCCTTTTTATGTTTATGTTGCGCACTTATGTCAATATCTTTTGCAGTTGTGATAATGTTACTATAGCAGGTATGATAACTGTGAGCCGTTTAATTTATCAGTAAATTACTCTGTTTATTACTATGGTGTTCTGTTTCTTCAACTGTGTAAGATTTCTAAAATCTAGATTGCAGGTTGAAGGGTGGAATAAAGGCTGAAACAGGAATTTGGCTCTTGATAACTAAAATTTAGATTGCAGGTTGAAAGGTGGATTAAAGCTCAGAAATTTTGTATTTTGAAAAATTCATTTTATAGCCAATCCTGTTATTTAAAAATTTTAACATTTTACGGTTTTGATAATGTATACGATATAAATTCATTTTTTTAGTTTCAGATTTAGAATATTTCTTAGTTTTTAAATTTTCATTCATTTTTTTAAATGAGAATTTTATAAATTGAAAACGCAAGAAACAAAAATAAATGGAGTATTAGTGGATAAATATTTTTTTACGGCATCTAGAAAGCATATGTGCATATGCGACTTCTAATGTCAAAAACTTTTCGTTACTTGAGCCGATTAGCAAGTGTTTTTTTTCCTCAAAAAGTTACAAGCAAGTTTCATAGGCGATTTGAGGGTGTAAATAATGGGGGTAGTTTTCCAATTTACATATACCACGATTATTTATCAAAATGGATGTTTTTGTACGGTTTTTGAAGGTGTATTTGAACTTCACGAATTGAACACTGTACAGGAAAAATAAAAAGAAAATCCGGACATGGGGACGAGGATTTGATGAAAACAGGTTAAGTGTGTGTTAAAGAAGATAGGCACCTTAATCTGTGATTTGAAAGATCTGTAAGCTCAAAATGGCAGAGCGCTCAATCCTATAAGAGGATTGAGAGGTCGGTGGTTCAAATCCACCCAGATCTCCTGCCTCACGTGTATCGGGGGAGATGTTAAAAGATATGTGGTTTAAATCTTATCCAAAAGGATTTGATA
Organism: Gossypium arboreum; assembly: GCF_025698485.1. Lineage (NCBI taxonomy): Eukaryota > Viridiplantae > Streptophyta > Magnoliopsida > Malvales > Malvaceae > Gossypium > Gossypium arboreum. Next base: position 15,858,809 of record NC_069081.1, read on the forward strand.
TCTTTTATAATTTTGATTTAAATGATAAAAATGAATTCAAAACCTGCTTTTTCCTTTGGGTGCTAAAAAATTCATCTCTTCAATATGGCAGTTGCAAGAGACGATGGGATGCTGCAAAAGGATATGATTAACCAAATGTGAGTGATACAGATGTCACCTTTGGCAGTGAGGAGAAAGCTTTCGTTCCACAATGGGAAACAACTTACTACTATTTGTAGTCCTTTTAATCTTTTATTTACTTTCAATCCATTTTTTAATTATGAATATGTTATTAAAATTGGTATTCTTTTTTTTAATTTAGTAAAGAAAAATATATTTATAGAAGTATATGATTAAATTTATTATTATGAGTGGAGTGGTAAAAATTTTTTATATGAATGTTTGATTTTCAAATAATATTTTTAAATTATTTTATTTGAATATATGAAAAAATGAAAATACATTTATTCAAAATGCTAAAAGTTGGTCACATTACTCAAAAGTTGTTAGCTTCTATAAATATACATATTTATATTTATTAGTTTTTATAAATAAGTAATTAACATCTGCTAATTTGGTTTCTATATTATATATGATAGTAGCCAAAGTTGAGAGGTTGGAAAGCCGGTAAGGGATGTGTTTCCATCTTTCACAGGAACAAATTTAATTTACTTTTCTTTGAGGTTAAGATTTTTAAGTTATTTTTAATCAATTCATTTCAGTTCCATTAGAAATATAAAAACCACATCATCAAATTCAACAATTGTATTTCACTATTAAACACTCCCATCTCCCACGCTTCAAGGCTTAGATACTCCTTTATTTAAGCATATTAAAAAAATGTTAGGTTTTTATTCCACTGTTTTCATTGATTACATCTTTATTTCAGCATTTAACCTATAATTTAGGTCGGACGCATTTCACATGTCCACCAATTATGTGCTGGTGAGAAACCTTAGTTGGTGATTTCCAAGCTCATTCTAGTGAAGCATCTATAATAATAGCAAATAATAAAGTTATCCAAAATTCTAGATTCTCATCAAAATATAAAATTATTTAAAGAAAATATGGTATTGAGATTATCTCTTATGTTCCAAAATTTCAACACTATACAACATGCCTTAATGTTTGAAATCCAATATAGTAATTTCCTTTTAGAATCTTTACATTATTATTAAGAATGTAAAATTTTGTAAAGTAAATGTTCCTAAAATAAGTATAAAAATCTCTCTTTTGAATACATAATACTCTTACAACTAAATTCACCGCTTGTGAATTCAACAAGTAAAACCACAATACAAGGTTTTACTATCAAAATAGCAATCTTACAATAACATTATCGTAAGAATAGATTAAGTGCCCAACTCTCTGTACATTCGCCTAGACAAGTCTCTCAAATATGTAAACTTTAATTTTGAGACTTGCTTACAAATGAAGATCTAAATCAATCTCACTAAAACAATAATACCATAAGAATAGTACGTTATAAAAATACATAATGTAAATATGGACTCTTGGAAGCTCATCTAATAAAATCATGATCTAAGAGATTTTCTTAAAAATTTCAAATCAATCCAATCACCAAAATGCTAGTTTTATATTTTTCAACAATGTATAACATATATTTATTACAAAATTATTTGAAAACCAAATATGACTTAAGTTTATATGGTAAAAATGAAACCTTTAAAGGTTATGGTTTTAAGGTTTAAATTTCACCATGCGTTTTATTCTTCTAAATTTGTTTTGAGTGTAAATTGATGTTTATAAATATAAAATATAAAAAGACAAAAGAAATACTCATATTTATATTTATTATTATTTTAAAAAGAATGGATATATTTTTCAATTAAATTAGTATTTAATTAATTAGTCACACTAATTCAATAAAAATTTAATATAAGATAGATCAAATTATTATTGTTTTGGGTTGGGAAAGAGGGTTTCGACATTTGATTATGGAAGGTGATAATATAAATCCAGTTTGGTTGTGTACAGAGAGGCCCGTTGGACTGGGAATGAACTATTAGGGTTTGTCATGTTGATCGAGGAAAGAATAGGGTGGCGAATTACGTTGTCAAGTCATCTCGGAGGGGTGAGTGTGTGAATACGCTACTAGAGAGGCCATTACTTGGTTGTTGGGAGAAATTATTTTATGGATCATTCCTACCACATCATCCGTGGTCCCTTTCTAATTATTTAATGACATTTCAACAATTTTTTCTATGTCATTGACTATAACCTCCTTAACCCGACCTAGACATTATGGCCAGATTGAGAAGGCTACACTAACCACGAAATGGCTAAATAACCCAACAAATCTTTTTAAACCCTAAACCGTCTAATCATTAAAAAATCATGGTTGATGTTACTTCAAGTTAGATTTGAAACGTTTATTTATTAAGCCGTCTGTACTTAGAAACCATTTAACTATTGATAGTGATATTTTAGAAAATTTTTTGTGTTGACACTTAAATTTTAGAAAAATCCGTTTATTTGATACAACGAAAATCGATAAATATGTCAGATTTTACTTAGGCAGATTAATATGCAATTACTGGTTACTAAGTCTGAACTAGTAGAATGAGTTATGCATGCGTAAAAATAATCCCCAAAACAAAAACTGCCAAGCCAAAGTCCAAATAATAAATTTACAGTCCAATACTAGTTGTAACAGTCTGTTTTTCTAGTGGTGTCGGAAACAGTAGTTTTGAAGACACAACTCTGGCGTGTCAGTCCATAAATATTAATTATTTAATATTTATGAGGTCATTAGTGCTGTATTAAAATATAGTTAGGAAATTTTATCGTTTGGATAGTCAATTAAGTAAAAATGACTAAATCGTAAAAATTATAAAAGTTAATCTCTATTAGTTAAATCTATCAAATGGTTACAGGAAGACAATATAAGAGATTTAAATGATAATTATACTATTTGAATAATTAGTGGACTGTTTGAGTGGCAAATAGCATGAAATTTTATTTAATTTTTAAGGTTATAATGGTTATCTAGAAATTAAACAAAATTTAAGTAAAACAAAAGCCAAAATGGCTATCACCATCTTCATTCTTCCATCTTTAGCCAAAACCACCATAGTAAGGGAGAGAACACTTTCTGTCAAGCTTAGGGCTTCATGAATGATAGGTAAATCTTGTTTAGTAATTTTTATGTTTCTAAGCTCGTATTAGCTTGATCTAGCTAACCCGATGACTAATTTGTAAAAATGTTAAATATTATAGGTTATGCCATTGATAAGTTTGGGTTGTTCTTGAAGTTTTATGATAGATTATTAAGCTTGGTTGATAAATAGGATTGTCTTGTAAAGTAATTTTTGGTAATTTTAATGTTTAAGGACTAAAATGTGAAAATACTAAATTTACTTGTACTTGCTATGAATTAACATTAAATATGGGCTGTAGTGAAGTCCTAAACAGTTCGGCTAAGATGGGGTTTAGTGGAAATTGGTTAAATTACGAGTTCTGGACTTAAAGACTAGTTGCATAAAAGGTAAAATGTTAGGGGTAATTTTGTAAAAATGTATAAAAGAAATTAATAGCATAAATGAGTTAATTTTTCTGTTGGTATTGGTTAACTGAATAGAATTATTATTCAAGATCAAGAACGAGTTAAAAATCGAGGAAAAGAGAAAGTTGTTAAATAGTCCCTAAACTTTTGTCATTGCTGCAGTTTAGCTTAATAAGTTCGTTAGGTTTAATTTGTTTATCTTGAAATTTTCTGAATTATAAATTGCTATTGAATGTTCAATTAAGCATTGGATGTTGAGGTGATGAACATTGAAGTTATGAATTATATGCAAAATTCATTAGAAATGTGTTTTTTTGTGCCGGATGAACGTAGGATAGAGAACGATTGGCATGCCAATAGGTTATGTTGCACGCTGTACGAGTTTAACTTGAGATGAGACGTTGATTCTTGATCTACTCCTGTTCACTGAATATACCAAAGTCCTGCATTTTTTGCGGACTATCGTGTTATATTATAGTGTTTTCTAGCATGTTACTGGGGGCGGATGTTAGCCTAAGGGTTAGGCACTTTGTGTCGAGGCGTATTAACAGTTTGATTGGTTCGTATGAGCGCTTGGCGTGTTTTGGATGGTTAACTGTGTACTTATATTCACATATCGTTCATCAAGCAATGTTAGTGATAATCGAATGTTACTGAAATGTGGAAAGCTTGATTTGTATTCATGATTGAGTATCGACTCACCTGTTGTGACTATGATTGATAGGAAGCTTTGATTATGAAACTTGTTATTAAAATTGATATGTTTAATTCGGTAAACTTTATCGTTTTAATCGTCAAACTTACTAAGCTTTATAGAAACTTACTCGTGTTATTTATCTTGTTTTCTTGTAGATAGCTTTTGGTGGAAAATTGGGTGATCAGATCAACTTGGAGAAATCACACTATCCGAGGACCATTTGGTAGATTTTGAATACAAACTTTGGCTTGCATGGCATGTACTAGGAGAATTTGAATATGTTTTGTAATAGTTTGTAAATACTCGTATTATAAAAATTATGTGCATATAATGTTGTTGTGTAAACTTATTATGTAATGTATGCATGCATGAGTGCTAAGTTATAGTACATGTGAAAGGACTTGAATGTGAAGGATATATGGTAATTTTAGCATGAAGTGATGTGTAGTGTTTTGTGAATGAATGCAAGTTGTTTAGAAGATGTTCTTATAGCTCAAGTATTTAGCTAAGATGTAGATTGTTAGGTATTTGAATTGTGGTGTCAATGATAACACATTGGTTTGACATCTAGGTTGATTGTTTGGCATGCTTTGAGTGTTTTGAAGGCTTGTATGCATGTACTTTTGGTGTGCTTGGTTACTTAAGCATTTAGGAGTGGAAACGACAAGTTTTGGGCCAAATTTGGATGCACTCGACCTGTCACATAATTGTGTGTCATACACAGCCTACTCACACAGCCATGTGCTTTATTTTTCAGTAAGGTTGGCCCACACAGGCACAATGAGTTACATGGCTTGGCGACACGATTGTGTGACCCTAAGTTACACGGTCATATTGGGTTACACGGTCTAGCCATATGGTCCTTTGACCTCTTATTACACGGGCACAGTTAGTTACATGGTCAGCGTACAAGGGTGTATGAAGTAGTCACACGGCTGTGTCTTGAACCAGACGGTCTGGGCTCTGTCACACGGCCTGGACACATGGATGTGTGACCGCTATTTTGAAAATTTTCATATTTTTCCTAAATCTTCTGATTTGTTTCTAATTGGTCTCCGATTGTTTCTAAAAGATTTTTAAGCCTCGTAAACCCAATTTTAGGCCCATGAGTATATGTTTCACTTTAAATTACATGATAATATAAATGTTGATAATTAATTAGAAATTCTGATGCTCTTTCATACTAAATGTTTTGAGCTGTATTGTAATACTCCGTAACCCTACTCCGGCGATGAAGACGGATTAGAGGTGTTACACCAGTGAAAAATTATAAAGAAAATAATTTAATATAAAGATAGTCCAGTGTCTGAAGAGACATTCTCATGTCGGGTCCAATCCTAGTCTCGAGTAGCTCGTACCCGTCAATTGCAGACTTCCGTCGACCTCCAACACTCCCTAATATACAATGCCAGTTTAGACACGATGACTTTGTAGTACATCGACACATTCATGCTATACCGCTTAATGAAAAATGCGCAATCTTCCTTGATTTCGAATGTTTGGCCCACGAACAACTCCTCATGTTCAGAATCTATGGCCAACCGCTGAACAGGTAGTATATCAGGATACTCCGGGAACTTAGCTACATGCGCCGCATCGAGGTTTATTAGCAACGTGTGTGCCCCAAAATCATTGTGTATCACAATGCGTCGAATCAGGTTCCCGACTGAAGACGTGTTAACATTTCTATCATCATTCGTGCCTTCATCGTCGATATCATCCGAGACCTCGTCTATATTAGGATCACCATCACAATCCACCTTGTGATCAAAAGGATCACTACTATCATATCCATCATCAACATCCGCATCAGTCTCAGGTGCAGCATTAAGATCGACGCCGAACCCGCGTACAATTGATTGACTATCAACGTATGATATCAAAACCACTATACACGGATCTTAAACTCCATGTTTTTCACGTAATGGAGTGAGATCTTCAGCTGACTCCACATCAACTAACTCAACAAATAACTGAATTGGTGCATTTTGGTGTCTCTGATTCCCACAAAAAAAGTGACCATTGTCTCCACGTGTTCATCGTCTACAAGTTCTATCTCGGTGAATTTGATGAAATCTATCGAAACTGAAAACTTGTAGAAAAGTTTCGAGATCCTTCTCCCACAACGTCTAACAATTTTTGCACTAATCATTTCCTTCATATCATCAACCTAGACATTTTTATTAAATCTCATTGCTATTTGTTGGCAACATTCAATTATACATCCAACTGTTGTCAAATTACTCCATTGAAATAAACACATACGAAAAATTGATTATCCATATTCAATATTAGATTTGTTAAAAAAGAAATAAAAATTCTCAATACAATTTCAAGCAAAATAATTAGTGTAATGTAAAAAATGAATATCATATATACTAACCTTGTGAATTCTTCTTTGTCTATTTACTCTTCTTCTACAGAGTTTTTTTTACTGTATTTGAATTCTCAAATTTTTTTTCCCAAACACTGCTTAAATAATGGCCGGGAACTGATGTCGCCTACAAGATTGGCACCAGTAGTGCCGCCTACAAAATTGGCACCACTGGTGCCACTTATAACATGGGCACCACCCTTGGTGCAGTTTTTCCCATAGGCACCACCACCCAAACCTGTCCTAAACTCGTATTTAAACCTTGTATTGGAATTATATGGGAAAAAATACTTTGGTGTCGCGTATCAACAAGGTTGTACCATTAAAAAATTATTTTTTTAGTTAAAAATGATGTGCGTCAGAAAATAAGGGTGGTGCCGCCTATGCGACACTCTCTACCACCATTGATATACCATTTTTGTAAATAACTAAGTTGGTATACCATTTTCAAATTTTTTAATTTTTTAATATTTTTAAATAAAAAAGTCCAATTAAAAATTTAAATTAATTTAAATTATTTTCAAAAATCAAATCTTAAAAATTCTTTTTCATTTTCATTTTCTTATAGTGAAAAACAATTTTCCTTATTTTTAGAAAATATAAAATTTAGGAATAAAATATCATCATATTAATTAAAATGGGGTCGCCTCTAATTACGGACGGGATAAGAAAATAAATTCAAAAATGTCAGTCACCAAATTATAATTATTTTTAATTAAATAATCAAAACTAAAATCTACCCATAATTGAGTGACTACCTTTTCCCTTCCGTTTACATTATATACTCAGATGCGAACATATTTAACGAATCCAGATTACTGTTTGGTTAGAGTGAGCGAAAGGAGCGAAGATGATAAAAGCTGTCATGGTGATGAACACTCAAGGCAAGTCACGACTGGCAAAATTTTATGAGTATCTGGTAAGTTTCTCTCCACTTTTCATTTTCGAAGTCCGCAATCTTGCATACCGATTCAAATTCCTTCTCAATAATCGACGTGGCCCCGGATTTGGTTGAAATCAGTCAGTGGAGAAGCAGCAGGAGCTTATTCGCGGCGTTTTTTCAGGTTCCTTTCTCTCGATTTGTTCTTAGTTTAGCTTGCGATTGGTTTGAATTGCCCTCTCTGGATCGCTTGAAACTCGTTTTCATTTTTTTTGTGATCTTGTTTGGTATTCCATCTAATCGATCATGCTTGAATTCCTACTTATAGATATCTTTTTTTATGTCGTTTTCTTTTGTTTTCCCTTCAGTTTTGATTTTGATTTTTTTAACAGTCTTATGCAGTAGAGCTGAGAACGTAAGCAATTTCATAGATGCGGAATCAATTTTTGGTCTGGTAATTTCTTTTATTTTCCTAACTTTCTCTCGTTCTTGTAAGAGTTGTTTCCAATTGATTTTCACTTATGTTCTCGTGATTTGAACTTTTATTTGAGCCTTGTTAATAACTTCCAGAGCTTTATTACGACTCTGCTTTAGAACTTTATTAATTGTTACATAATTCTCACTTGCAGGATAGTCGTCTTGTATACAAGCATTTTGCTACACTTTACTTTGTCTTTGTATTTGATAGTTCTGAAAACGAGCTAGCCGTGCTTGACTTGATACAAGGTATCTTTCCAGTTTTTTTCTTTTAGGGCTTACCTTTCAAACCAGGATTTCTATTTACTCAATATTTGGAGATTTCTGAATACTTAAATCTTGTATTATGGATAAGAAAACCTTTTCTGCAAAGCTGACTAGATCCGCTTTTATGGTCTTTGTGATTATTTATGGTTGAGTTCATTTCGGATACACCTTTTATGAAATAGATTTTACTTTTTGAGCATTTAGCGAAAACTGGAAAATAAAATTGATTTTCAGGTGTGCTGGAATCAGTGATCACTGTTGTTTTGCCTCCCAACTTAGTTAAGTTTACCTCAGGTTTCTTTTAAGTGGAAAGCTCGATAGCATCAGTATGCTTTCTAGATGCTACCTGTATATAACCATCTTTTTTGCATGAATGATGTTTGTGATTATTGTTATTAAGCTACAAGATTTAATGGATGCTTAGCCCTAAAATTGCATGTTCTCTGATGACAATAATTTATCAGGTTTGTCATGCTTTTCCTTTAAAAACTAGACAGCTGGGTATCATAATAATTGCTGATTTTTCTTTCAAATATTAGATCATTTTACTTACTTTAGATGTGCTGCCTTCAGTTTTTGTGGAAACGTTGGACAAATGCTTCCAGAATGTTTGCGAGCTTGACATCGTGTTCAATTACAGCAAGGTTGTCTCATCACTAATATCTGCATCTATTTAGTTTTCTTCTTTCAAGTGCTAGAGGATGGAATGGGTAATCATATAGGAAATGGTGTTCTCAGAAAACATTTATGGGGTATGGTTCAGGTTCCAAATATTAGTTTATGATAGGTAAATCCTTTTTTTTTTATTTGCCGGGGGGGAGGGTTCCTTGACATCGATTTTTGCAACTTTAGAAGTTAACTTCGCCTGAGTTCCATAGTATTAACTTGATAGCCCATATGGACAATGTTTTAGAATAAGCTCAATAATCACTTCATATGACCAAATTTTAATATTTTACCTGTGCGCTGAAATATGGTTTAAAGTCGCTAGAATGCTGTCTTACAACAATATTCTGTTTTAAATCTATCTAGCTTTTGCTCGGTCATTTTTTGTTCCTCACCAAGATTGACTTGGTTATCTTCATTTTATTCAAATCTTGAATAACTCTTTTGCAGATACACACTATCCTGGATGAGATGGTTTTTGGTGGTCAAGTGGTGGAAACAAGTTCATCAGAAATTATGAAGGCAGTTGAAGAGATATCTAAGTGCTTTCTCTCTCCTTTCCTCCTTTCTTGTGTAAAAATGCATGTAGATGATGTGAGGTTTTCCACTTTTGCATTGTTTTTAATTCGTATTAACAGATGAACCATAATCATGGTGTAGGTTAGAAGCTGCCTCGAATGCCATCTCACTCATCCCGAAATCTGCTTCTGGTTGGCGAAGTAGGTAGTTATTACATTCAAATGCTGGTAAATTGGTCATTGAATTGTTTGCTGTCTTTGTTAATGCTTGAGTGAAGAGTTTCATTTCCATATTGACCCAAATAATCAGAAGTTTAGAGGTGTTGTATTTGAATATTTAGTTTTCTGTGCAGCATAAATAGGAAATAGTTAAATGTAACAAGGTGTTTTACTAGAAGCACATGCTTACAGCTTTTGAGTACTGATTATTTTTGCAATTTTTATACGCTTTTCTCAGATACTTCAGGTTAGTAATATTGTGATTGTTAGAGCTGTGATTTCTCTGCTGTTATTTTCTCTACACCTTTTGTTAAGCTTTTCTATTTTAAACTCAAATATCTATCAACAGAAGATGTACATTGCTTGAATATTTAAAAAAAAAAAAAGGAAAAAAGACTTGCCTAGTTAAAGTTTGTTTGTACTATTTAAAATGTTAAAAACTACTTTTACAATTAAATTTAAATAATAATTTTAGTCACATTTAGTCTAAATTGTAAAATTATTTCAAATTCAGTCGAATTCAGGTTGACTGAATAACCCGTACAGGGTACAAAAAAGCAATTACACTGTTTTCTTGTTTATTGCATATTAAAAAATTTAAAAAAAAAATCAGAACTATTTTCAATTGACTTCTTTTTGGCAATGGGAACTCTGAGTTCATTGAAGAGTACAAGGTTCACAGAAGTACATCCCCAAAAAAAAAAAAAAAAGAGGAAACAACTATCTAAAATCATCAAAAGAAGGCATAAGAAGATAAAAGAAATAAAACAACACGAAACATTTATGAGCACCATTCAAAAGCAGAGTTTGATTAGATCACAATTACAGATATCTCTCTTTATAACAGTTTATAATTAAAATTTTTTTATAACAATCATATTTATGTGTCGAACTTTGGATGTCAGGAGAGGCGATAGTTATGCAGTTAAAAATCATCTAAAACATGTATAACATCATTTGAGATTCATATTATATTTTAATTTTTAAAATTTTTAAATAAAAATAATATATTAATATTAATTCCTGAGATTATAGTGTGCAAATGTAATTCAATTATTTAAAATTATTTCATTAAATAAAATATAATTTATATATTTTCATATAAAGAAATGATATTTTATTAAAATTTATTATTATTTCACATAGAAATAAAATTAATTTTACTAATATTTAAAATGAGATTGTATAGAGAAATAATTTAGTAAAAATGTACTTCACATTTTATAATTATTACTGAAACGATATATAAAATAGAATTAAAAAAAAAAGGTGCTTCAACAACTTGTTACAATAAAATATTATTATAGGAGCCCTGAATCGGAACCATGCACAACACCCACAAAGTCACCTCCTCAATAACCCCTCCTAGCTTCATGTGATCAATAACCAAGGGTTGAAATCGTTAGAAGGAAACTTGATGAAGGAGCAAAACCCTAACAAGGGAAACAAAAACTCCAGTTAAATCAAGGAAAAAAAAAAGGAAAATGAGCAAGGAAACTCAAAAACAAGAGACCACTTTCAAACAAAAGGGAAAAGAGAGAGCTTAGAAAATGCAATAATTATTTTTCTGTTAAAATTTTCTTAACACTAAGATATCATTGTTTCGTTATTTCATTTTATGTTTAGTGATAATAATATTCATTTATATTACCATAAATTTATAAAATAATTAACTTAGGTGTTATTATTTTTGAATAGTTCTCATCATATGTTAACATTAATCTTTATATATATATATATTCAACTAGTTTGATATCCGTGTCATGTACGGATATTAATTCATATTTTTTATAAAAAATTAACGAAATATAAGGAAATTGATAAGTGATATATTTAAAAAAAAGAAGTGATGCTTTTGTTTTGCAGTAGGGATATCTTATTTTATTAATTTAGCATTTGATTAGGGTGATATACTTCTAGCCTAGTTTGTTTCTGAATTCTTTTAATATAATGGTTTCTATTAATGTAATTGTTGATAATGTAAAGTGTTGATGTTAGTGGATATATCTCACATTGGTTGAGTACAAGTTATTTAGAGAATTTTTATATAGTTTTACTTCTTACTCTATTTGAATAATTGGGCCATAGGCCTATTATGCACGTCTAATTTTTTCAAAACACAGTAAATGATATGAGTTTTTTAGGGAAAATGTCTTACAGATTTTTAATCGGTAAGACATTTTTCGGAAAATCTTCCTCCACTCTCACCATATTCTTTCTCCTCCTCCTGTTCTTCATCCAGTTCCCTTCTTCATCCATTCTGTAAATTTTTCTATTGAAGAATTTCTTCACCATATTCTTTCTCCTCCTCCTGTTCTTCATCCAGTTCCCTTCTTCATCCATTCTGTAAATTTTTCTATTGAAGAATTTCTTCTTTTTCCTTTTTTATGCTTTTTTAAGTTGTAGTAATTATGATTGTAGATTGGCTCATCCAGGAGGACCTTTAACAACAGCTTGTCTTCCATAGTCCTCAACTCCAAGATCCCAATGGCTTGTCTTCCATAATCCTCAACTCCTTGAATTGGCTTAAGTTGTAGTAATTATGATTGCATATTTTTTTTGGAATTTTTGCTTAATTTTGCATCTTCCTAAGTTTTCTCTAAACTGCAAAGACGAATACATCTGCTTTTGTTCTCTTAATCGTCAATGTTGTATATGATCGTCGATTCATCCAATTATCTTCGATCAATCTCTCTCTCGAACATCTACAGCCATAGCTTCTTTACTCCTGCATTTCTCTAGTTTTTTTTCATTTGATTTTAGTTCTGCTATCATTCTTTCTTTTTTTTCATAAAAAATTTTGATTTGAATTTTGCAGGTTCAGGGTTCGTATATACAAATAATTCTTTTGGGCTTTGCTTACTCATTTCTTGAAGGGTCTTTTTCTTTTTTTTTGTTTGTTTAATTTTTGTTATTTTTTATTATATTTGTTTGACAATATGGATGCAGGATCTTTGAATCCTTTTTCAAAATTGAGAGGACGATCCAGATGCCCACTTCAGGAACAGATTCTCCAGAGAATAAATTCTAAAGAAAATGTAAGTATCCCAACTTAATACTTTTTTATTTTATTATTGCAAAACAGGGTTTTCTTGCCCTTGATTTATATGAGTTTTCAATTTCACAAAGGGACACGAGTAAATCTTGGTCTTGAATGATTTTAGGAAACACGTTTGTTTAAATTAAGACTTCAATTTACAACTTAATAAATTAGACTTTGTGATGACATGTAATTTGAATGCTTTCTTGTCCTTGATTTATATGGTTTTCCAATCACACAAAGGAATATAAGTAAATAGTAATGAAACCTTGGGTCTTAAATTTTGATTCTAGGAAACAGATTTGTTTAAATAAGACTTCAATTTTATAGCATGATAAATTAGATTTTGTGATGACATTCACATGAGTGCTTTCTTGTCCTTTATTTATATGGTTTTCCAATTTCACAATGGAATATACGTAAATAGTAATAAAACATTGGTCTTAAAATTTTATTTTAGGAAACTGATTTGCTTAAAATTATATCTTGATAAATTACACTTTGTAATGACATTCAAATTGGGTGTTTTCTTTGTACTGGCAACTCAATAGATTCATACCAAATTGTTCAGCAATGGACTATGATTATGCTCATTACATGCTGACTGAAAGGAGGAAGATCAAAGAGAACCAGACAGTTTTCTCACCAGCCAGGGATGCCTATAGGATGCAACTAGCTGAGGCCTTGAACATGAATAAGACTCGAATCTTGGCTTTCAAGAACAAGCCACCAAAACTTGTTGAACTCTTTCCTTCTGACCACACAACTTATTCTGCTCACCCAGAGAAACCTTCGAAGCCCTGAAGACACATTCCCCAGGTAAGCAGAACATGCTACATATGCAATTTAAACATATGCAATTTAACTAGTTTGGACTTTGGACATTAGGTTTTGGTTCCACAGGCGCTAATGCATTGTGATTATCATTTGGTTCTTCAGAGCTCTGAGAGAACATTGGATGCTCTTGACCTTATCGATGACTTTACTTGAATTTATTGGACTGGGGCAGCAGCAATGTTCTTGGAATAGCACTTGGAAACACTGTTTATTTGTGGGATGCTTCAAATAGTTCTACTTTAGAACTTGCTACCATTGATGATGACAATGGCCCGGTAACAAGTGTGAGTTGGGCTCCTGATGGTCGGCATATTGCCATTGGCTTGAACAATTCTAAAGTACAGTTACGGTATTCTGCTTCAAATAGGCAGGTTTGTATAATCTCTAAATATTAGCAATTTCTTTTTATTTCCCAGTTCTGTCATTTATTCCGTCACAATCCTTTATTTTCTAATGCTTGTAGTTGCGCACTCTGAGAGGTTGTCACCGACCAAGAGTGGGTTCAATGGTATGGAACAGTCACATTCTTACAACTGGAGGAATGGATGGTATGATAGTTAACAATGATGTAAGGAATTAGATCCCATGTTGTTAAAACCTACAGAGGACATTAATAAGAAGTTTGTGGGCTGAAATGGTCAGCTTCTGGACAACAACTGGCCAGTGGAGGTAATGATAATCTTGTTCACATATGGGATATGTCCAAGGCATCTTCAAATTCACCAACACAATGGATACACAGGCTGGAGGATCATATATATGGGATATGGGATATGTCCAAGGCACAAGAGTTGGTAAAAGAGAAAGCTGATATTGCAATTAAGAGTCTCCAATGTCTTCCTCAAAGTGATTTCCGGTTAGGGCTTGAAGATATGGTAATGTTTAATCTAGAAAGGATTGATTAGTTTAACTAATCCAAAGCAAGCAGCATGATACATGACAGATAAACATGGCATTAAGTTGAAGCCTGTACCAATATAGAACAACTTTCTTAGGATATTAATTGGTTCTTTGTCACTGGTTGTATATTCATACAAGGCTTTGAGCTTTGACTTGAGCTCCTAGTTTCAATGTCTTCAAATTATACATTTGTTTGAGAAAAAATAATTTCTCTGTAAATTAAATTGATGAATAATAAAGTTTTTGTGGTCATCAATATTAAGCTAATAAACTTCCATTATTTATACAAGGAAAACCTATGTTACAGGGGTTTCTCTTTTTCTTCTTAAAGTATTTGTGTTTGATGTTTATCTGAAAAAGTGTGAATAGACTTTAGTTGTTTTCAATTTATGACGGTTAATATTTTAGCTTAAAATTGAGTATTATTATATATTTAATTTAATTTATTTATTTATAAATAAATTATTGCAATATATGTAAAAATAATTTAAAATATAAATTTATTAATATATGTAAAAATAACTTTTTCGGAAAATATTTTTGAAATCGCAAAACAACTGAAAATATTTTACACAGATTCATCCAAATACCAGAAAAGTAAATCATTTCCAGAAAAGTAAATCATTTCTCAGAAATTATTTTCCGGAAAATATTTTACTGACAAACAAACGGAGCCTAAGTGTTATTATTTTTTTCCAGAAAATAATATCTTTAAACTGTTTTATTTTTTCCAGTTTTACTGTTACAAAAAATCAGGAACTGAGATATTTTTGGCTATTGGGTGTGGAAATAGTGGGACAGTTTCAAAACTGTCCCTGCGTTTTTTACTCTTTTGCCCTTGTCTAGTTATCGTTTTTCCATTCCGTTTCTAGTATAAATAGAGGGTTGATTTTCTTATTTTTCATACAAAAAAAAAATTCTCTGAAAGCACTTTTCTCTTCTTCCTTTCTTTTCAATTTTCTTATAAACTTTGTCTGTTTTCCCCTAAATCACTTTAGAAAAAATTGTCTAGGAGTTTGTGTTTTAAGAGGGATTGACCGTAACCCCTCTAAACTTTCCTGGGAATTGATCCCACTGTGATTTCCCTAAGAAGAGCAACACCAATCGAGTTCCACCTTCTTTATTCAGGTGTACGAATATCGAAGCACTATGTTAACTTTGGGGTTGACACCCACTACACAATTACACCAATCAGTGCAAATTTGTTTCCAAGGCAGTGGATTTATTATGGCATAGTAAATTTCTAATTTCTTAATTTGTCATTTATTTTCCAATTAGTGCTAATAGATTTGTTTTGCAATAGCTTATTTTTTAACAATTTAGAAACGAATTACTACTACTTAAACATGTCTACCCCGACCAACAAATACATCCCTGGTCTACCCAAGCTCAAACCTCTTGACGAGACTAACTATCATCACTGGTATCAAAGGATGGACATTTTCTTTGAACAACTTGAAGTTGACTACATCCTTTTCAATCCACTTGCAACTAAGAAACTTGAAGATTCTACCACTGTTCCTGAAGATCTAGATGTCGTTGCTAAAAAAACCAAATTTAAAAAGGACAACAAAATGGTAAGAGGTCACATGTTAAGCCATATGGCTAACAACCTCTTCGACTTGTTTGTCAAAAATAAATCAGTTATATCCATTTGGGATACATTGGTGAAGAAATATGGAGTCGATGATGTTAGAGTCAAGAAATATGTTATTGGTAAGTGGATCAAGTTCTAGATGGCCGGTGATAAGCTAATTATAGATCAAGTTCATATATATGAGAAGCCGATTTCCGATATTCTAACAGAAGGGATGGAGATGTGTGAGATCCTCCAAGTAAATGTCTTGATTAAAAAGCTACAGAAATCCTAGTCTGACTACCATAATCTCCTAAAACACAAAAAATGAGACATTCCTCTGGAAGAAATGATCAACAATATGAAGATTGAAGAAGCCAATCACGTTAAAGATAATACTCTAGTTACCTCAACTTAATTTCCTTTAAAAGCTAACTTCATTGAATTTGGTTTTAGTTCCAAATTTAGCAGAAATAAAGATGTTGAAAGTTCAAAGAAGGTAGTAAAACTCAATAATAAAAAGGCTATCAATTTCAAGAAACCAGGGAAGAATAAGAAACCCAACAACCATGTGAAGTGCTACGTGTATGGTAACAATGGACACAAAGCATGCCAATGCTACCAACGTTCTGACCTCCAGAATGAAAACAAACCACGAGTGCATATAGTTGAAAATCTAAATGATGTTATAATCGTTGTGGTTATCGAAGTAAACCTAGTCAAAAATAATACCGAGTGGATTGTAAACACAGGTGCCTCTAAACATTTCTGTGCCAACGAAGAAATGTTCACCGAATTTGAAAAGGTAATTGAAGGTGAGAAAGTCTACATGGGTAACTCAAACACTTCCAAAGTACGTGGTAAAGGAAACATTTTACTCAAACTCACTTTTGGTAAAATATTGGCATTGAGTAATGTCCTTTATGTACCTGCCTTACGTAAAAATTTGATTAGTGGTGGACTATTGAATAAGGCAGTCATTAAACTAGCCTTTGAATCCAATAAACTTATACTTTCCTAAAATGGAGATTATGTAGGGAAATGTTATTTGAGTGGAGGTATATTTGTCATTAGGACTATGTTTAATAATAATAAAGCCACCACTTTTGCTTATATTGTTGAATAGTTTGACATGTGGTATGCTAGGTTAGGATATGTGAATATTCATTCTATGAAAAAACTCCTAAAAATGAATCTACTTCCTAATCTAGATAATAGTAGCTTTAATAAATGTGAAATATGTGTTGAAGCCAAACATGCTAGACCTTTATTAAAAACTATATTTGATAGAAAAATTTAAATTTTAGAGTTAGTTCATACTTGTAATGCCCCGAATTTGGGCCTAGAAGTATTGGGCCTTAAGGATGGGTCTGTAAGGAGGTTTTATATAAGTATTTAATTGTGCAAGGAAATGACACAATTAAATGTCTACTTTAGTGGTTAATGGCCCTGAGAAGTGTTGGTGAAATCTTGGGTTCAAACCTAGGCTTTAGCAAAAATTTTATTTTACTAGTAAATACCTAGCTTTGGGCCAATAGGCTTATAGTTAAATTTGGGTAGACCATGACACAAAAATCATAGTGGTCTATTGGTAAATGGCGTGTGGAGTATACATGGGGTTTGAGGTTCAAGTCTTTGTGTAGGAAAAATTTTCGTTTTATTTATTTAAGTGAACTCAAACTTTGGCTTGTAGGCTTTATAAAACATTGTAGGAGGAAGGTGACACAAGTGAGCTTGTGGCCTAGTGGTAGTGGCATGACATAGCTACTGTGAGAGCTTGGCTTCAAATCCCATAGAATGCAAAGGGATATTTCATTTTATTTCTTTGTGGTGAGAGAGGTGGAGTTTGATTGAAACTCTGTTGCGGGAAGTTTAAACTGGTCAAGGAGTGGATTATGGAAGAGATAAATGAGGTTTTTTAGGAGGAAAAAGTGGAGTTTTAGTTGGTGTGGTATTGTGCCGAATTTGCATAGGAGGTACTCAGAATTTCGGCTGAGTGTTGTTCCTCAAGTTTCGGTTTTGTGTGTCTTTCTTTTGGCATTTGATTTTTGTGCTTTTTGGTGCCGAATTCTTCTATTGCCTCCTCCTTCTGCTCGTTTTCTTTGTTTTTCCTTCCCTATCTCGAATCGCTACTTCCTTGGTCGATTAGATACTTAATTTTTGTGCCGAAATCGAACTTTGCTTCTTCCCCTTAATCTCTTTTCATTTGGTTGGTCGAACCACTGCTCTCTTCTCACCTCTACTACTTCTCAGTTTTCTTAGCTGAATACTCTTTCTCTCAATTCTTTCAATCGATTTCTTCTTTGTAGACCGGTTGCTGTTTTTCTATGGTATTCTCAAGTGGTGTTTCTTTGGTCGAATATCAGCACTCTCCCTCTCTACATCGATTTTCGACTTGTACGAATATTCTGTGATCAAGTGGTGAGTATTGATTCTTTGTAAATATTCACCTCCCTGTTGGTAATCTTATGTTTAACCTTATTCTTTATTGCCGTTCAATGGCTAGAGATGAGTGGTGCTAGCTTTGCTCCTCTGTTCTACTGGGTTAGAATGATTGTCACTTCTCCCTAATTAACCTTGTGATTTGGTAAGTATTCCCTTTATCTTGCTCAAGTCATTCATTTGAGTAAGGGTTAATAAGGTTGGTTGTATTCTTATCGGCATATGATTGATTGTGCGTTGGAATTGATGTAGGTTTGGTGCTCAAGGATTAGCCACTCTCTTTGTTAACAAAGGTGTGTAACCGTACGGTAGTCGGCTGAAAAGCCAAAAATGTGTGTGTTGTTTACTCTGCTATGACTATAGATCGACAAAATGTCGAAAAGCTGGGAAAATGGCGTATGGTGCCACACGAGCGTGTGATCGCGCGTGTTGTGAACTGAGCTCACGAAACGTAGGCGTGCAACGACGAAGGGCACCATGAGCGAATTCGTGGGCTAAGGCCGTAGTGGGCCACTGGAGCCACGAAATGGGCCAAATAGGCCCAATGGCCCAGTGGGCCCGTTTGTGTCAAATCAGCTGCTAGGTGGAATATGGTTGGGCTTGTTATGTCGCGTACATAGCGTAGGCCGTTTTGGGCCATCTTGGGCCAGACTGAGTCGTGTGGGCCCACACGGATAAAATGTATGTTATGTGATAAGTTTTAGACTGGGCTACGTTGTTCGTATAGCCGTGAATAGTTTTGGGTTAAATGGGCCATATGGGCCCAACGGGCTCGTGGGCTCGCGTGGGTAGATTTCGCTATTAAGCAGGAAGTAAATAGACTAGTCATGTCGCGCACATGACCTAGGTTATTTTGGGCATCGATGGGCTGAAATGGGCCGTGTGGGCCTAATAGACTCGTGGCCCACACGGATAAAATTTGCGGTAAGTTACTATTAATGAACCGGGCTATGGTGTACACATAGCCGTATCTAAATTTGGGCTAAACGGGCCACACGAACATGTAGGTCCACCTGGGCCGAGTATGGGCCTTAGGCCTATTTGCACCGTTATATCTGTTTAGATTACTTAAGTCGCTCGAGGAGACGATGGACCTTTGGTTGGGTCATTAAGACCCCAATTTGTAAAATTATCGAAATACCGCTGATTTGTGAAGTTACTGAAATACCCTTGATTTGTGAAATTACCAAAATACCTTCGGTTTGTAAAATAATCGTAATACCCCTGTAGGGTAAAATGACTGTAATGGCCCTGTAAGGTAAAATGACAGTGATACATTTGTATGGTAAAAGGACGATTATGCCCTTATGTTTTGTATGATTGATGTGCTTATGTTTTACACATATGATTGTACTGAGTATGACTTTGCATACACATAATGTTTATGACATGACATATTGCATGGGGTTTGGATTTTGATATAGAGGAAGTACTGTACTGGTGACTATGTCACATTCACTGTTACGGTGGCTATGTCACAATTACTGATACTGGTGGCTATGCCACAATTACTGATACGGTGGCTTGCCACATTTACTATTTCTAAC
The DNA here is from genome assembly GCF_025698485.1 of Gossypium arboreum. Taxonomy (NCBI): domain Eukaryota; kingdom Viridiplantae; phylum Streptophyta; class Magnoliopsida; order Malvales; family Malvaceae; genus Gossypium; species Gossypium arboreum. The sequence continues at coordinate 15,878,754 of NC_069081.1, forward strand.
AGCTATGCTGCATTATTATTACTGGCAGCTTTGCTGCGATATTGGTGTGCTGGGTGGGTGGGTCGATTTATATCCCCATATGGCGTGTTGGTTGGTACGGGTAGTGTACTGGCTGGATTTGGGTGGGATGCATAATTACATTACACTGTAATGATACTGTATTGGGCTTAGGCCCATACTGTTACTGTATAGGGCTAAAGCCCAAACTGTTCTGTTACTGTATAGGGCTAAGGCCAAGAATGTACTGATACTGGATAGGGCTCAGGCCCAGATTGTTACTGCATGCATTGTTTACTGTTTGACTGATAGGGGATTACACACCGAGTTTTTGTAAACTCACCATTGCTTTTAACTGTACAGGTAATCCTCAGCCTTAGACGGTTTGGTGCTGCAAGGGACTCGGAGGTGGCCACACGATTATTGATGTTCTACCTTTGACTTTATTTATTTAAATTTCATATTGGTTTTTTGGTTATGTAATAAGGCCATTTATGGTTTTAACTTTTATTCGGGCTTTGATTTCTTACCTTAAACTGCTAAACTAGGAAAAGATGAGTTTTCAAAATAATAATTTTTTTCAAGGGAAACCTGCATTTTAAACTTCAAGGATTTCAAAAGCTTCTGCGATTTTATTCAGTTTAAGGAATCAACGGTGATAAATATGGAAATTATTTTGACAAATTGATTTCAATTAGTAACAACTTAACTTCTCAAAGTTTCTCAAGCATTAAAAACTAAAAGGGTTTTAACTTAAGTGCAAATTCTTAACGATAAGTCCTATTTCTGAAAAACACTTCAATGTGACACGCCAGATTCGGTCGTAACGTCCAGGCTAGGTTTGGGGTGTTTCATTTAGTGGTATCAGAGCCAGGTTACAAAACTCGACTGTGGAATGGGTTTTGAAAAATATTAGGAATTTTTTTGGAAATTGTTGTTGAAGTATTTTTGGAAGTTTTACCAGTGTGGCACACCGAGTCTCCAGCGTCAAATCTGTAAGTTCTCTGACACTGTTTACTATTATAGACTGAAATGTTATGCTATAGGTAGTGGTACTATATTGGAAACCCTAGAGTCTAAGTTAACTGAGACTGTAGGAAAACTGGGACTGTAGGAGACTGAAAACTGTAGTGAGACTTTGCTCTACGAAAATAAAACTTCAACTATTTCTTGATCATAAAATATTCATTAATAATTACTGGAATTATGAACTTATTTATAAGACTTTTAAACAGATAATTTGTTATCGAAATGAGCACTAGAGGTATTCGTGGAAGGGGTACACAAGGCCGCGGTGGAGGCTGAGGTAGTGCTAGGGCTGGGTCTTCAGCATCGGGACACATGTCTGCTAGGGAGGCACCAGCGTCACCAGAACATGAGATGGTGCAGGAGACGGAAGTCAGGGTAAGTCCGCCAACTTCGGGTAGCGATAACCTGGAGCTTGGAACTGAGGCGCTTACCCGGTTAGTAAGGGAAGTGTTGGAGGAAGTTAGGGAGATTGGTGAAACACTCCGGGCTAGGTGTGTGGATTGTAAAAAGAAGAGAGATCGCAGTTCTTTGAGGCTGAAGCCTCGTTCTGTGAAGCATGTTAAAACACGTCTGAACTTTCCAACTTGCGAGCATTGCAGAAGGCGTCATCTGAGCGAATGCTGGAGGAAGTCAGGAGTATGTCTCAGATGCAGGTCTAAAGAACATCGGGCTCGGGACTGCTAAATCACTTTTAAGTCAGGTATGTTTTGTTTGAGTGTGATGATTTGGACATAGAGATCGTATGCGTGTGATGTCTATTTGCTCCAGTGGGTAGATGTTTTGGGTGTGTGTAAGAAGCTCCAAGTTCAAGTTAAAGTGTGTTGGCATTATTAGGATCAGAGTTCATAGCGAGAGCGTAGTGATGTAGTTGTTACGTGATTACCCTGCTAGTTGGAAAATTTTGAGGACAAAATTTCTGTAAGGAGAGGTGAATTGTAATGCCTCGTATTTGGGCCTAGAAGTATTGGGCCTTGAGTATGGGTCCGTCAGAAGGTTATATATAAGTATTTAATTATGTAAGGAAATAACACAATTAAATGTCTGCTTTAGTGGTTAATGGCCCTGAGAAGTGTTGTTGAAATCTTGAGTTCAAACCTAGGCTTTAGAAAAAAATTATTTTATTAGTAAATCCTTAGTTTTGGGCCAATAGGCTTATAGTTAAATTTGGGTAGACCATGACACAAAAAGCCTAGTGGTCTATTGGTAAATGGCGTGTGGAGTGTACATGGGGTCTGAGGTTAAAGTCTTTGCACAGGCAAAATTTTCGTTTTATTTATTTAAGTGAACTCAGACTTTGGCTTATAGGTTTTATAAAAAATTGTAGGAGGAAGGTGACACAAGTGAGCTTGTGGCCTAGTGGTGGTGGCGTGACATGGTTATTGTGAGAGCTTGGATTTGAATCCCATGTAATGCAAAGGGATATTTCATTTTATTTCTTTGTGGTGAGACAGGTGGAGTTTGATTGAAACTATGCTGAGGGAAGTTTAAACTGGTCAATGAGTGAATCATGGAGGAGATAAAGGAGAATTTTTAGGAGGAAACAAATAGAGTTTGAGTTGGTGTGGTATTTTTTCGAATTCGCATAGGAGGTACTCAAAATTTCGGCTGAGTGTTGTTCCTCAAGTTTCGATTTTGTGTGTCTTTCTTTTGGCATTTGGTTTTTGTGCTTTTTGGTGCTGAATTCTTCTATTGCCTCCTCCTTCTGCTCGTTTTCTTTATTTTTCCTTCCCTATCTCGTATTGCTACTTCCTTGGCCGATTAGACACTTGATTTTTGTGCCGAAATCGAACTTTGCTTCTTTCCCTTAATCTCTTTTCATTTGGTTGGTCGAACCATTGCTCTCTTCTCACCTCTATTACTTCTCAGTTTTCTTGGCCGAATACTCTTCCTCCTAATTCTTTCAATCGGTTTCTTCTTTGTAGACCGGTTTCTATTTTTCTCTGGTGTTCTTAAGTGGGGTTACTTTGGTCGAATATCAGCACTCGCCCTCTCTACTTCAGTTTTCGACTTGTGCGAATATTCTGTGATAAAGTGGTGAGTATTGATTCTTTGTAAATCTTCTCCTCCTTATTGGTAATCCTATGTTTAACTTTGTTCTTTATTGTCGTTCAATGGCTAGGGACGAGTGGTGCTAGCTTTGCTAGTGGGTTAGGACGATTGTCCCTTCTCCCTAATCAACCTTGCAGTTCGGTATGTATTCCCTTTAACTTGCTCAAGTCATTCATTTGAGTATGGGTTAATAAGGTTGGTTGTATTCTTATCGGCATATGGTTGATTGTGCATTGGAATTGATGTAGGTTTGGTGCTCAAGGATTAGCTGTTCTCTTTGTTAACAAAGGTGTGTAACCGTATACCATGTTCGCTAATCGGCTGAAAAGCTGAAAATGTGTGCTCTTTACTCTGCTATGACTGTAGATCAGCAAAATACCGAAAAGCTAAGGATATAGTGTATGGTGCCACACGAGCGTACGATCGCGCGTGTGGTGAACTGAGCTCACGGAACGTGGGCGTGCGGCGAGAAAGACCACCATGAGCGAATTCGTGGGCTTAGGCCGTGTAGGCCACTGGAGCCACAAAATGGACCGAATAGGCCCAATTGGCCAATGGGCTGGCTTGTGTCAAATCAGCTGCTAAATGGAATATGGTTGGGCTTCTCATGTCGCGTACACGACATAGGATGTTCTGGGCCACATTCGGCTGTACTGGGCCTTATGGTCCCAATGAGCTTATGGGCCCACACGGATAAAATGTTTGTTATGTGGTATGTTTTGGACTGGGCTACGTTGTTCGTACATCCGTGAATAGTTCTGGGTTAAATGGGCCAAATGGGCCCAACGGGCCCGTAGGCCAACGTGGGTAAATTTCACAGTTAAGTGGGAAGTAGTTAGACTTGTCATGTCATGCACATGACCTATGTTTTTTTGGGCTTCGATGGGCTAAAATGGGCCGTGTGGGCCCACACGGATAAAATTTACGATAAGTGACTATTAATGAACCGGGCTATGGTGTTCACATAGTCGTATCTAAATTTGGGCGAAACGGGCCATAGGAGCGTGTAGGTCCACCTGGGTCGAGTATGGGCCTTAGGCTCATATGCACCATTATATCTGTTTAGATTACTTAAGTCGCTCAAGGCAGGATGGACCTTCGGTTGGGCCGTTAAGACCTTGATTTGTAAAATTACCGAAATATTCCTGATTTGTGAAGTTACCAAAATACCCCTGATTTATGAAATTACCAAAATACCCTAAATTTATAATATGACCGTAATACCCCTGTAGGGTAAAATGACCGTAATACCACTGTAGGGTAAGATGACCATAATGCCCTTGTAGGGTAAAATGACCGTAATATCTCTGTAGGGTAAAATGACTGTAATACCCCTGTAGGGTAAAATGGCCATAATGCCCTTGTAGGGTAAAATAACAGTAATACCCTTGTAGGGTAAAATGATCGTAATACCCCTGTATGGTAAAATAACAATTATACCCTTATGTTTCGTATGATTGATGTGCTTATGATTTACATATATGATTGTACGGAGTATGACTTTGCATACACGTAATGTTTATGACATGACATACTGCATGGGGTTGAGATTTTGATATGGAGGAAGTACTGTATTGGTGACTATGTCACATTAACTGTTATTGGTGGTTGTGCCACAATTACTGATACTGGTGGCTTGCCACATTTATCTTTTCTGGCGGCTATCTTTGCATTATTATCTTGGCGACTTTGTTTGTGATATTGTGTCTTTGGGTGGGTAGGTTGATTTATATCCCTACATGGTGTGTTGGTTGGTACATATGGAGTTCTGGCTGGATTTGGGTGGGATGCATAATTGCATTACACTGTACTAATACTATATTGGGCTTAGGCCTACACTGTTACTGTATAGGGCTAGAGCCCAGACTGTTCTATTACTGTATAGGACTAAGGCCTAGACTATACTGATATTGGATAGGGCTCAAACCCAAGCTGTTACTGCATGCATTGTTTACTGTTTGACTGATAGGGGATTACACACTGAGTTTTCGTAAACTCACCCTTTCTTTTAACTGTACAAGTAATCCTCAGCCTTAGACGGTTTGGTGCTACAAGGGACTCGAAGGTGGCCACACGATTGCTGATGTTCTACCTTCGACTTTATTTATTTAAATTTCATATTTGGGTTTTTGATTATGTAATAAGTCCATTTGTGGTTTTAACTTTTATTTGGGCTTTGATTTCTTACCTTAAACTACTAGATTAGGAAAATATGAGTTTTCAAAATAATAATTGTTTTCAAGGGAAACCCGCATTTTAAACTTCAAGGATTTCAAAAGCTTTCGCGATTTTATTCAATTTAAGGAATCAACGGTGATAAATATGGTAATTGTTTTGACAAATTGATTTCAATTAGTAACAACTTAACTTGTCAAATTTTCTCAAGCATTAAAAACTAAAAGGGTTTTAACTTAAGTTCAGATCCTTAACGACAAGTCCTATTTCTGAAAAACACTGTAATGTGACATGCCAGATTCGGCCGTAACGTCTAGGCCGGGTTGGGTGTTACAATATTGATCTAGCAAACTTTAGAAACATAAAAAGAAAAATGGGAAACGCTACTATATTACCTTTGTAGACGGCTACTCTAGGTATACAAAAGTTTATCTTTTTAGAACAAAACATGAAGCTGAACAAACCTTTCTCCTTTATAAAGTAAAAGTAGAAAACCAACTTGATAGAAAAATAAAACGTATTAGATCCGATAGAGGGGGCGAGTATGACACTAACTTTCTTAAAGAGGTTTGTGAGAAAGATAAAATTATACATGAAATTTTCACTTCCTATTTTCCACAAAAAAAAAATAACATAGTTGAAAGGAAAAATAGAACTCTAAAAGAAATGATGAATGCTTTACTACTTAGTTCTGGTTTATCTTGTCACATGTGGGGGGAGACCGTACTTTCTACGAATCGCATCCTTAGTAGTGTGCCTCATAAAAAAAATAGATTCTACCCCATATGAATTATGGAAAGACTATGCCCCGAATATAAAATACTTGAAAGTATGGGGGTGCCTAAAAAAAGTAAGCTTACCTGCTTTTAAACAGAACACTATTGGATCTAAAATTGTTGATGTTTTTGTTGATTATGCTCTGAACAGTGCTATATATAGATTTATGTCTTTGCATGATTCTTCCATATGTGAATCTAGAGATGTTGTTTTCTTTGAAAATATTTTCCCTCTCAAGAAATCTAACATAAATCTTGATAAACAATTAGATGAACATGTTTATTCTTCTAGGACACATAATAGGGATATTCTTAATGATGATGTAGAACCTAGGAGAAGTAAAAGATAAAGGATTGCGACTAGTTTCGGACCTGATTTTCTTACTTCTTATATAACTAAAACTAATGATTTAGACTTAATAAATGATTCTATTGCTGATGCATTTTTTATAGATGAGGATCCGAAAAGCTATTATGAATCCATAAATTCAATAAATGCTAGTTTTTTGAGAGATGTTATTAATAATGAGCGTGAATCTATTATGTCTAATCACACTTGGGAATTAGTACACTTGCCTAAATGTTTTACTCCTATTAGTAATAAATGGGTCTTTAGAAATAAACTTAGACCATATGGGCTAATACAAAAGTATAAGGCAAGACTAGTGGTTAAAGGGTTTACTTATAAATTTAGAGTAGATAATTTAGATGCATACTCTCCTGTGACTAAAATATCTACCAGTTGTGTTTTAGTTGCTTTACCATTCATGTTTTATTTACTTTAGCTTCCATTCATAATTTGTTGGTACATTAGATGTACGTAAAGACATCTTTCTTGCATGGTGATCTGATTGATGAGATCTATATGGAGCAACCTCCAAGATTTGTGGCACCTGGTATAAAAGATAAAGTTTGCAGACTCAAAAAGTCCCTGTACAGTCTCAGGCGAGCTCCAAAACAATGATATGAGAAATTTCATAAAAGTATTCTCAGTTTTAGTTTTATAGTTAATGGTGTAGATACATGTGTGTGTTCTAAAATATTTGGTTCTAATTGTTTCATCATAAGTCTGTATATAGATGACATGTTAATTTTCAATTCCAATATAGAAGTCATTAATAAAACCAAGAATTTCTTATCTACCGGATTTGAAATGACTAATTTGGGAGAGGTATATGCAATCTTAGCAGTTAAGGTTACAAAATTAGAAAAGGGATTTTCATTAAACCAATCTCACTATATAGAGAAAGCGTTACAAATGTTTAATAGTTTTGATGTAATCCCTATGAGAACTCTTTATGATTCTAGCATACAACTATTAAAAGATAGAGAAAATAATGTTTCTCAATCAGAGTATTCTAAGATCATTGGAAGTCTTATGTTCTTGATAAACTATGCTCGATCGAACATTGCTTAGGAATCTACTTGCAAAGATTCCTTTATTGGAAAAACCAAAACCTCTCATATCTTTCTTATGTGACTCGCAAGCCATCATTTTTGTTGCTAAGAGACAAGCTTACAATGGTAAGAAGAGACATATTTGAATAAGACATGAACCTATGAGACATTTAATAAAGAATGAAGTACTCGTAGTGGAATATGTGAGGTCTGAAAGGAACCTAGCTGATCCTCTAACCAAAGGGTTAAGTAGGAAAACGGTTCTTAATTCATCGAGGGGGTTGGGGTCTTAAGCCTAGTGGTTGAGGAATTCATGGTGGATATCCAACTTCATTTCTAAGTTCAATATGGTCAAATGAAACCATGGAAAGACTCAGAATGTACATTTTACCTATCCCTAGGGCGAATGATGTACACACAAAAGGATGTGTTTTTTACTTCTAATGAATTCATAACCCAAAATTTAGGTGGTCCTATTGAGATGGACTTGATGAATTCACTGAACTTAAATTTGAGAGGATGAACTTAATAAAAGCTCTTAATGATTTTATAGCCCTGATTCGGGTGGTTTATATTGAGATAAACTTGATGAAATCATCTACGTAAGTGTGAAGGACTAACCACCTTCTATGAAAAATGTTTTGCGCAGTTTTTCTAAAGCTCTTACCAGTATCCCGAGGTACATTAGCTAAAACTTGTTGAGCTATCGCAGAACATCAATTGGATCTGAGATTGGTTGTGTCATGAGTTAACTCCTATCTTAACAAGTTTAAGATTCGTTCACTTGCTAAAGAGAATAATCACTTATTTCACTATGTACTAGTTCAAATCCACAAGATACTAGTGCTTAAGAAACTAATTCCACTGTTGCTCTTCTTATGTTTTAACTGAAAAAAAATCTATTTTTTCTTGCGTTTACAAAATCTCCAAATTACTTTTTATTAGTGTGGGATTGTTGGTAATGCAAAGTGTTGTTGTTAGTGGGTATATCCCACATTGGTTAACTACAAGCTATCTAGAGAGTTTTTATATGGCTTTACTTCTTGCTCTTATTGAGTAATTGGGCTATAGACCTATCACGCGCGCACTACTATTGTCTGTCCATTCGTGTTCGTGTTAATGTTAACACCTGTCCTTGACACGTACCACGTGTATATCTTTTTAGATCATTTTTTCTAAAAAATAATATCTTTAAACAATTTTATTTTTTCCAATTTTATTTACGAAAAATCAAGAATAGAAATATTTTTGGCTGTTAGGCACGAAAATAGTGCGACAGTTTCAAAACAGTCTTCCATTTTTTACTATTTTCCCTACTTATTTATCGTTTTGCCCTTCCACTTCTAGTATAAATAGAAGGTTGATTTCCTCATTTTTCATAGAAAAAAGAAAACAACACACTCTAAAAGCACTTTGCTTTTCTTTCTTCCTTTTCCGCTTTTCTTATAAATTCTATTTATTTTACCCTAAATCAGTTTAGAGAAAAAAAAATTGTCTAAGAGTTTGGGTTTTAAGTGGGATCGACTGTGATCCTTCCAAACTTTCCTAGAAATTGATCTTACTATAATTTCCCTAAGAAGAGCAACACCAATTGAGTTCCATCTTCCTTATTCATGTGTACAAATATTGAAGCATCGTGTTAACCTTGGGGGACGGTCCACTACACGATTACACCGATCAGGGCAAATTCATTTCTAAATCAGTAGATTTACCATGGCATAGTAAATTTTTTATTTCTTAAGTCGTCATTTATTTTCCATTCAATGCTAACAGATTTTTTTTATAGTAGCTTATTTTCAAACACTGCCAATTTAGCTTTCTTTCTTGGGAGGATTATTTTACAAACATGACTTTCATGCATCGGTTTGTATCATCTTATTTATTGTTTGTACTATATGCTATATCTTTATTTTATTATTTCTCATAATTTATATAAATAATAGTATTTTATTTTTAAAAATTGAATATTATGTTGTAAATAGGATAAATGAAACAGTGTCTTAAAAACTTATTTAATGAGAATATATGCATGACATTTAGTTATCTTGATGCTAGCATCTCCTTAATATTTTGTATGTAAATCAAACATGGTCACTAATTATCTATGTTGAACTATGAGAAAGTGGAATCTAAACATGTCATGCATATATTCTGAACTATGAGTAAGGATTTTTGTATAATCTAAACATGTCAATAGATCATGGGATTATAAAGAGCAACTCATGTAAGAACTATTTTGTTGTCTAAAGTATCAAAGTCTCAATAGAGTGAGAGTGACTCCCAAATAAAGAAACAGATGTATTAACTTGAATTGGCAATGCATTGAAGACCCAAGTTGAATGATATGTTTGTAGATCGATTTATTTGTAATATTCATTGCTTATTTAACTTTAATTATAAGAAAGTATATGTTCAAACATGTATAACTTATATATTTTGATGTACTATAAACCAAATCATCCTTAAAGTAGTAAACAAGTACGCCGATACGTTGGTTATAAAACTTATGCATAGTATGACTTTACTTATAGATATGAAATCATAATTCACTTTGGTAGGACAAAAGGCTAATAACTATGTGATTAGTACATGTAAAGTTGGAAATCAATTATATAGATTATTGTAGCCTAATTTATATATATGTGTGTCTATTTAGTACTTCACTAGTTCAATATAACTCTTGATGGATTGAGTGTAGCACAAACACTTGTATTAAATCATAAACAATTGCACATAGAAAAATAAATCACTTAATTTACTTGTGGAGTAAATTTATTTTCTTAATTTAATCATTAGTTTAATCTTGTCACTTTGGATATTTATTTAATTAAACTAATACTTATTTTAGTTTAAATAATCAATACAATATGCAACTAAATTAAAAGATGATGTTGGCTATTACTTGACATTGAATAGAATAAACCAAAATTACACATGTATTTTAATACGATGAAATCATCGTAACATTCATGGAAATTAAAATAGTAATTATGTAATTTATTTAATTAGAAAATTAATTTTAACTACAAAAACACATGCATAGGTCACATTAACCCAATAGGATAATTAGATAGAACAAGAATATGGGCTTGTTATTTAAGCTAGAGCAAATGTCACAGGGTTAGAACCATAGTCTGGAAAGTCGCGCGACATTAGGCGATCCCTTGGGTTCAAATCTGCCTAAGTCAACCTTACTCTCAAAAAATAAAAATTCTCACAGAAATTCTCTAATGCACCGAAGTAAAGAGGAAGCAAATTTGAAAAACAAAAGAGAAATTAATGAATAGAAAAGCCACAAGAAAGTAAATGCATGCCAAGTGTTTGAGTAAATGCTCTCAAAGTATCTCTATTACTTTGAAGGATTACAATTGAGTGATTACAAATGAGGGGGAAGACCTTTATTTATAGTTGAGCTCCCCTAGAGCCAGCGATACAAGTCGAATTACATCAATGATTGAGATTAGTGCCTATCTATAAGATAGATTCCTAAAGGGTTTAAACTCTAAACATCTTTATCCCATAGGATTTCCAATAATTACGCTGGTAACTCTAGTTTTACTGGAATGTTTCACTAAGCCACAAAGGATTCAAGTGGATGAGTTTCTCCATATGTTTCATGAATTGGGCCAATTCAAGTGGATTAAATGAATCCTATTTGATCAGTTGACCTCAATGGGACGGTCCATGCATATTCATAATGGGCTTTGATCCGTGGCTCGCGACATTCTACCCTATCCATTCTTGCGACATCTTCATCACATCCTCAAAATGACACTAGTTTAACTTATCTCAAAACTACCTAGATGCCTTGGCCAGTTCCCAACTAGACTCTATGTCAGGTAGTTCCACCCTTCGGAACATTTGCCTCGGTTTATGTCTCCGTCATCGTCCAATTTGAACAGTTTCTCTCTTTTGTACATCTCGACCGTAAGAAGCCACTGCTTTTACTTTCCCCTTTTGTGATTGCCTTAGTGGGGATCACTTTGATCCACACAAACAGGCTTTGGCTCACCCACATTGAGCACTAGGTTAACCTTGAGTGTCACCGTCAACTCTGGTTTGTAAGCCCCTTGGCCTACTCGTTTCAGAACTCTGAAAGGTCCCCTATGTCTTTGTCAATCCAATGATAAGTCATAATGTAAAGCACTAAAAACGTGTATGAGATGTACCTCATTCATAGCATTTACTCTATCTAGTTGCCCAATTTACATCACCACTTTTCCCTCAAAGTCCTATGCATGACCCATCTCTCTTATAAATGGTAGCCCCACTGATAACTCAACAGGTTTCATATCAATTTTCTATACCTCTAGCATTTCCAAAAGGGCCTTTATAGCATTGTAATTTACCAAGTCGATCTGCTTCCCACAATGAACATCCTTAACTAACTAGTTTGCTTGCAATACCTTGGTTCCACCCCTCATGTCTCGACTTACCGGCACAACATATTATTGTTGTCGAGTATCCAAGATACCTATACAATTAGCAAAAGAAACCAACAGAGCATTAATCTTATCAAGAAAATTCAAGCCAAGAATAAAGTTGTAATCATCCAAGTGAAAAACCTTTAAGTATGCTTTAACTTTTCACAGACTAATCTTTAGCTCAACTCATTGTGTTACTCCTACAGTTGGGACCTCATTGGAATTTATCATCTTGATATTTTTGGTCAATTTGCTAACTGAGAGAGCAAGTTTACCCACGACTTTCTTTGATATGAACAAGTTTGATGCCCCCGTATCAATAATAGCACTCTTTTTTTTTTACCTATGATGTTGATATCCAGATACATCAGCCTATTTTGCTTGTGATCCCTCTTCTCTTTTGCACAATTGAGTATCATTGATGCAAGTTTTAATACATTATCCTCAACAAGCTCCACTTCATCTTATTTATTGACTTGCAAACAACTTAGATTGATGTGGACAATCTCACATTCTATGCGGACCACAACATAAGAATCACTCCACTGGCTTCTTTTCACTTTCTTTAACCCTATTGGCTTCGATAGAACACATGATCGAATCAAATTTCATCATTTCTTTGTTTAGCTCATCATCTCTTTTGATGGTAGAAAACATAACTTTCTTTGGACAGCCCTCACTATATGTGATTTGTCACGAAGAAAGCATTTCACTTGCCCTTTCAGTTTGTTGTTGGGTTTCCATTTCCATTTATGTGGTTTCACATTACCATAATTCTTACTATTGCCACCGTTGTCAATTTTTAACTTGTCCCTCTTCCTCATGGTCTCCCCCACCATTATCCATCTATTTAGACTTGGAAGACTCGAACTTGTCTTTCCTCAGACCAAGCTCGACAAAGGATATCGCCTTGGCCATGGCTACAGCAAGTTCAGTGATGCTTTTTCAGTGCAACTCATGTTTCTCCCACAGCTTCAACCTATCTTTAAACTAGTAAAATGTTTCTTTTCTCAATCAAGTCAAATATTTGAAGCATCAATTCACTGAAATCTTTAACATACTCCAAAATACTGCCTTATTGTGTTAGCCGGAGCAACTTCACTCGAGCCTCCTTCTCGGCATACTATGGGTAAAATAACTTTTTAAACTCCTTTTGGAACTCCTCTCAAATTTAAATTGTGTCCCACATCATTTCTCATCTGTGGACCTACGACGCCACCACAAGAAAGCGACATTAGTAAAATAAATAACAACAATATCTACCTTAGTGCAATCATCCACAATGCCCATTGCACGGAAGTATTGTTCCATCCCCCAAGAGAAAATTGTCTATATCCCTTGAAGACCTCATCCACTAAAATTTTTTCGATTTGGGAACATCCATTCTACGTTACTTAGGAGCTGAAGCCAGCATCTTATTACCCAGAAAAACTTTACAGATAGTGAGCTCCTCCTTAAGCTTCACAACCTGTTCCTTCAAAGTTGTTACTATGGCTTCGAGAGCATCATTCTTCTATTTCAAAAAAATTAAAACATTAATTGGTGATAGACCTCGAGTTATCTTTCTAAAGCATTTTTGGTTCATCTTATTTTAAGTTCTATTGTCCAAAATATGAACATTTTATTAAAATAATGCATATCCTTGTAGGCATTTTAAAAATGATTGCGAATCAATTTCTTCAATAGATAAATTTGAATAGAAACTCATTGGAGCACTAAGTTATTAAGGATTTATTGTTTTTAATTAATCAAAATGGTTCTAAATTTAATAAAATAAAATTCCATTGCATGTTCCATTTCTTTTTCCATTGTGATATTTTGATGTGCTTCAATTTTTACTTTTATTTATAATTTCTTGATATGAAAATGCAAAATTTGGTATCCACTCATATTTATATCAATTTCTAGAAGAATGTAAATTCTTTACCCTGCCCTTATCTATGACCCTTATGTAAAATCATGTCACGTGTGGTTTTGTTAAGGTCATAAAATTTTTCAATTATATATGTTACTCATGAAATAACTAAATTTAATAATCTTTAACTTCAAAAATATTGATAGAAATGAGAAATTAGAATAATATATATTAAATTAATAGATCTTATTTTTAAATTTATATTATAAAATAATTTAAGGCCTCTTTTTAAAGAATAATCGAGCACTTCTTATCCCATTAAATCATGTAAACTTTTATTATTATTATTTTTACTTTAAGAAAAATATTAAATCAAACATGTTATTTTTTAAGATTATATATATTTTATATAAATTACACAATAAATATAAATATTTTATAATTAAATATTTAAAATTGTTAAGGAGTTAACACCTTTAGAAGAAATGTTCGAAGTGTTATCGCTTGGGTAATTAATTGATCCCCCAACAATTGAAAGTATTGTCCCCAGTGGGGGTTTTGTCTCTCGTGCTCTATTGAGAGCCAATGTGCTTTAAAGACGAGAGTATAACTGTGAGGTTTAATTTTCTTTGATCAAAATTTTTTAGTGTTTTTTATTTCAACCTCTAATAATGGTACATACACGTAGTAAGGATGAGGAGCATGATCCATCCATGGTTACCATGGACCAACTTACAGCAATGTTCGACGAACTTTGAAAAGAATTCAAAGGTGCAATAGCATTTGAAAAATAAGTTCGACACATTGCAAGCTCAAGTCCTTCATCATGAGGTGTTTCAACAAAATTTCAGCCAAACTTTGGCTTGAAAGGAAATTAACAATGATAAGCCTTGAACAAAGCATAGATGTCATATTTTTAAAAAACTCGCACGGAAATGTTGTTTCCAATGTAGCACGGAAATTGGTACAAAACACAACATATTTTGTGAGCTTAACTGATTTATGACAGAACAAAGAGAACAAGCTAGCAAGCGCATGTGGTGTGATGCGAGGGATCACCAAGACTCTAAATGCTAACAAGCAAATGAGAGAAGGATTTATCTCTTACCTCTTATGAAATGTTCAAGGTGGGATTTATCTCTCACCTCTTATCAAATGTTCTAGATGTGATGCAAAAGACCACTTCAATTCCAATGTCCGATTCACTATCCACCCAGTGATGAAAGCTGTGAAAAAGAACATACGTATGACATAGTGCTTATTGAGGGGTCTTCTTCTATTGCTATCATTGACGATGATGATATGAACAAGCAAAACTCTAAGTAACACCATTTGTGAAGATAGTAAGTGTGATTTTGTGTTTATCGTTAAGTCTAGATCTTGTATGTACGAATGGAGTGAAATTTATTAATTTCCATTTACTGAAGCTATCAATTTTCAAGTTTGGGAAATCATCCGACTTATGAAGACTTTTTGGATTGTATCCAGACTTTCTTTATGGCATTCGAATATCTATCTCTTAGCTTCAAAGCACTTTGAATCACTCAATTTTGAGTTAAGGAGCTCAAGTTATGATCGTTTTAGTGAACATGAGCAAAATTTTTGGACGGGATTATTATGATGTAATTTTTAGATGTAATTTTTATTATATATGAGTCCAATAGTTTATTTATTAGGTTTTATTATTTTATTATTTATTTATTTCAAAATTTGGATATTGTTTAAGTATTTTAAGTTGTTTAGGAGTTTTATATTTCTTAATCAAACAAGGAAGTATAGTTTGAAACTACTTCTTGTTTAGATTTATTAGAATTGGGTTAAATATAAATTGGTAACTGAATTTGTCCACTTCTCTCAGATTGGCACTTATGGTTTTTGTTGTCTCAGATTTGTACCCGAACTTTTTTTCCATTAACTATATTGGTACTTGAGACTAACGATGTTAATTTTTTGCTGACATGCCAGCATTGGCCAAATATACACCACACGTGGCATACTTTTATACCTTTTTTTTTTGTTTTTGCTTTTATTTTATTTTTGTTTTCCCTCATTCTTTTCATTTTTCTTTTCTTTTATTCTTTTTCTTTTTATTTTTCTTTTCTAGCCTGCTTCTACACTTCTTCATCTGTGAACCCCTTCCTACCCAAAATTTTCCTAATGTTCATACATCTTTATTAGATACAGCATTGCACTTGTCCTTTTTCATTTCATACATCTTTTAATATTATACAATATATACATCCTTCAAAACAATTAAAGAAACCAAACTGATAATCAACAATAAGAAGATTGAAGGAAGAAAGGAAACCATTAAACTGTTGATTTTGTTTATGGCCCAATGTCGAAATCTAAGTACTCTTTAGTTGAGTTGCAATGAATCAGACATGGCAGTAGTCGCTAAATAGTTGATACTATTCAACAATGAAGATAACAACAATAGCACCAACAACAACAATGGGCAGTGAAATCAAAGAACCAAATAAAAGCGTCTGTTAACCCAACCTAAAGAAGTTTCAAATTCGAAGATCCAAGAAACAAAAGCAAAACCAAAGCAAGAATGAAGTAGTGTTTCTTCTATGCGACTTTGCTGACTTCGAGTCTAATGGAGGCTCAAGAATACAGGGAAATGATAGAGCACGTTGATGAGGTTAATTTTGCGCTTGATGGGTTAAAGTAAGGGTGAGGATCAGAAGAGCGAGTCTCTTGTCTCTACTTTCGATTTGTGCCATTGCCCAACAGAGGAGACTGTTGAGAACTCATGGGTATGTTGAAATTCTTGACGGGATTTTGGTTTTTAAGTTCTTTTGTTGAAATCCCAACATTGTTAATCAAAACTCCCACATCCAGTCCTTCAATAGGTTCTTTTATCTTCTTCATGCCTTCATCAAGATCGCCAGTGAAGTCCACAACAATTGTCTTAATCTGAATCTTGGCATACTTGACATATTTTTTTGAGATTTTTACCATGTTTAAGAAAATTGATCTAGACCCATTTCAAAAAAGTAAATGAAAATAAGGATTTTAGTGGTTATTAGATGGTAAGAAAGTAAGGAAAATTTTGGGGGGTTGAAGGGAAAAAGAAAAAGAAAAAATGAAATAGATAGAACAGAAAAAATAAAGAGGTCAAGTAGAGATGGTGAAAGGAAAAAACGAAAAAAGAAAATAAGTTTCAGCAAGTAGAAGAAGAATGGAGAAAGGAAATTTCAAAGGAAAGAAAAAATAAAAAACAATGAAAGGATTTTTAAAAATATAAAATAAAATGGAAAATAATTAAAGGGGAAAAGCTTTTTAGGTCAAAGTGAGTGACACGTGGTAGTGTGCTAGTGGTTAGCACTACAACGTCAACAAAATTTAACATCGTTAGGCTTAGGTACCAAACTAGTGGATGGAAAAAAAGTTTGGGTACCAATCTAGGACAAAAAAAAACCATAAGTACCAATCTAGGAGAAGTGGACAAGTTTGGGTACCGATTTTAAATTTAACCCATTAGAATTTAATTATACTCTAGAGTTTTATTGTAACACCCCTTACCCGTGTCCGATGCCGGAACAGGGTACGAGGCATTACCAGACTTAATCGTTCACAAACATGCAAAAACCGGCTACAAAATTTCTTTCGTATAAAAAATTTTCATGTACTTGCATTATGTCTCATACATGGGCCTACGAAGCCCTAAACATGCATTGAAAGTAGTTAGGGACTAAACCGAGAACCTTAGAAAGTTTTTCCATGACATAAGGTCACATGCCCGTGTGGACACAAGGACACGCCCGTGTGCCTTCGACACGCCTATGTCTTCAAGCCATGTAACTCTCTGACTATGACGTCAGTGAATAATTTGAACGACACGGTCAAGCCACACGCCCGCGTGCTAAGGCCGTGTCCCCCACACGGTTGAGACACACGGTCGTGTCTCAGCCCGTGTGGCCAACGCTTAGGCTATTTTCCAAGCCTTCATGTTACCCTTAATCTTTCACATCTTTATACACACCGAGGACACATATCATGACACAATTTTAATAGTTTAGCATCTCATATTAGACACATTCATAACATGAATACCAACCATATAAGGCCAACAAGCATAATCACATCATCTCATCACAAGCATTAGAATATAACATAGATAGATAGGTTCACAAACCATAGTTAATATGAGACACACCTCTTGGTCGTATACCAATAACTCAAAATAGACCAATACATTAGACTAATCATAATAACACATATCATAAAAGCCTAGTCCCTATACATGCCACTCACTTAAACATGCTTAACAAATATCAATATTCCAAAGGTGATGGCTTAATAGTGTGATGCTGCCTCCGATGATCTCCAATCCTGAACTAACCTGAAAACACTAAAGAAAAGGAAAGGAAGGGAGTAAGCTTTATAGCTTAGTAAGACCGTATGAAAATAATAAGCAATTTATCAACTTGCTTTTCAAGGTAATACAACCATATTTGTACTTTTATTTATATTCAGGTCAAGGTATTTTCTTGAGTCACAGTCATTAAATTATTCATATCTGGAGCTACGAAACTCAAAATTAAGTTCAACTAATTTTCCTTGAAACTAGACTCAAATATCTTCTTACCATAAAATTTTCAGAATTTTTTATCTAGCCAATAAGTACAGCTTATTCTTTAAAGCCACCCCTGTTTCGCTGTCCGACAGTTCCAACCTCTTCACTAAAAATTAATTATCTCCCCATAAGGGATTCAGATAATGTTTTAGTTTATTTCTTTTGAAAATATAAGTATATAAATTATAATCCATAACTAGTTTTTTATAATTTTTAATGATTTTACCAAATCGGAATAGGGGATTTCGAAATCATTCTGACACTGTCTCACAAAATTTCAAATATCTCATAATATGAAACTCTCTTGCATGCACCGTTTCCTCTATGTGAAAGTAGACTTATTAAGCTTTAATTTCATATTTTATTCAGCCTCTAACTCAATTTCCATAATTTATGGTGGATTTTCATAGTCGGACTGCTGCTGCTATCCAAAACTGTTTTAGTGTAAATTAATGTTACTAAGTTTATCACACCTTATTAATTCATTTTCACCACATTGGTAAAAATACATATTTATACATCATAAATATAGACCTATAATCACAAGGTCATCACAAAATCATTCTCATAGGCATGAATTAATGTAACATCCCTTACCCATACCCGAGATCGGGACCAGGTACGAGGCGTTACCAGGCATGTATTCGGACATTTTCTAAAAATATGGGTCATAAAATTTCATTCCAAATTTAGAACCAATCAGACAACATCTTAGTATCCTTATTATGGGCCTACAAGACACTAAACATGCATTGAGAACTGTCCGGAATCAAACTGAGAACTTGAGAAAGTTCTTGGAGAATTTGCTAGGTGAAGCCTCACAACCCCGTGTGGAGGCAATGCACACGCCCGTGTGCTTTGGGACACGCCCGTATCCTCTACCCTGTGGAATTAATTGAATTAATTTCCTATTTCGAACCTACAAGGGCTTTCACACGGCCAAGCACACGCCTGTGTCCCTGGCCTGTGTCCTTCACATGGCTTAGACACACCTGTGTGGTCGCCTGTGTCAAAAAACTCGAGCATTTTGTTTATGACATCAGCATGCATTTAGGGGCACACGGCAAACACACATGCCCATGTGCTAGGCCGTGCCTTCCACATGGTTGAGACACACGGTCGTGTCTCTACCTGTTTGTTTACTACCATGCATTTTGACTTAGAATTTTTAGGTGCAGGGGACACACGACCATATCACACGCCCATGGGGCGGTCCGTGTGTCACACACGGCCTAGACACACGCTCGTGTGTCTACTTGTGTGGACCTTGTTAGGCTATTTACCAAGCCTTTGGTCACCCTCCAATATTCATATCCACTTATAGTTTTTAATAACAATTAACAAGGTCTAATTATACTCTTAAATGACCTTAATATACCTCATTGCATGTAAATCTCATCTCATTGGTTTTTATACATGCTAGGTTATCCCCTTTATATTAAGGATTTCAACGACTTGTAACTCAATTAAGCTTGGCTCATTATCTTTACTCATTGCCAAATTGTGGCCTAACCACCTCATGTGATTTGGTCATATTATATACGACTAATTGTAACACACCATATTTAATTACCACAAGAATATTGAAACATGACATGTACAATTTGGTAGGTTATAACCTACACCAAAATGAGCCAATTCCCCTAGCCATAGACAAGTGATTATGTATAGTTTTATAAGCCTTCATATTGGCTAATCAAATGACACATATAACAAAATAACAAAAGCCCTATACATGCTATTGAACAAAATAAGAGTATCTAAATACCAAAGCTAGACAAGATGATAGTGTGTTGATTCTCCAACCGTCTCTCAATCTTCGTGAGTCACGAGCTCTGTAAGATAGGGAAAAGAGAAGGGTAAGCATTTACATGCTTAGTAAGCCCGAATAACTGGAAAGTAAACTTACCTATTAATTAACATGTATCCATATTAGGCAATAAAACCAACAAGCATGACATAGTTTCCCTATCACATGCACTCAATCGACAAGTTAGTTCCATAACAATACAACATGTAATTTGTCTTAGATGAGCTCATCATTCAACATTTTCATTTTCATATCTCATGTTTATCTCGTTGAGTTTCTTAGAAATCTTGATGGATTATCCATTTACTGTCAAGTCATAAGAGCGATCATCTTAAGTACGCACTCCTGCGAACCTCACATCTTACAGCGGGATTACCAGTCCAAGCTAAAGTCCCCCGCTATGTAAACTCATAGGGTGATGTCGGGATTACCAGTCCAGGCTAAATCCCTTGTAGCGACAAACACCCTTAATAAGTTCAGATCTGAATTACCAGTCTAGGCTAAATTCAAACCCTAATTGGATTACCCGTCTGGGCTAAATCCACAATGCACACATATTCTTCGGGAGGCTCGATCACTTAAGGAACACCCGTCTGGGCTAGATCCTTTCTATATTTGAGATCAATGGATTACCCGTTCGGGCTAAATCTTTTTCTGCAACACATGCATGATCTCAAGTCATGTAAGCCATGGTTTATCCATCGAATTTCCCTTTTGACTTCAACCAGGACATTTATTATCATATCATTATTATTAACACATTTCATGGATTTTCATGCCATTACTATAACCAATTATCATACATTCATAAAACATGCAATTAGACATATTAATCTTTTACTTAAAGTTAATCGAACTTACCTGGTAGTCGTTTCGGTTTCGCATTTCGGTCATTCAGAAACTTTTCGTTTTCCTCAATCGACCTCCGGAATTTGTTCCTCGGCATCTATAAAAATAAAAAAGAATCATTAATACCTCACATTATTCTTTCAAGTCTAAATTTCACCCCCGAACAAAATGGTCGTCTTGCCCCTAACCTTTCACATTATTTACGATTTAGTCCCTAGGCTCGTATGATGAAATGCATGAAATTTCTACATTAGCCAAGCCTAGCTGAATATTTTTCCATTTATAGCAGCCCACATTTTCCATTATTTCATATTTCTACCACATAATTTACACCTTTTGCAAAAAGGTCCTTTTAGGGGTTTTTCATGAAAATCACCTAGAAAAAGATGTTTAACACACATCCAACTTTCATATTCCTCCATAAAACATCAAAGAATAAACATGTCACACATGGGTCACTTTGCCAACATGAACCCTAACTCAAAATATGGGTAGAAATAGAGAGAGTAAGCTACCAGGATTTCAAAAATACAAAGAACATTAAAAACGGGACTTGGGAGCACTTACAATTGAGCTTGAAAATGTTGAAAACCCTAGCTAGATGAGGAAGAAGAATGACTGATTTTTTCTTTCATTTTCCCATTTTATTTCATTAATTAGCCAAAAGACCAAAATGTCATTAAGCCCTTTCTTTAAAATTTTATCCATACATGTCCATTTTAGTCCAAAAACTTAGAAATTGGGCAGATTTCTGTTTAAGACCTTCTAATTAATAATCTAAAGCAATTTCATGCAAATTAATTCTAGAATCCAAGTTTTTCAATTTATTCAATTTGGTCCTTATTTTCTAATTGGACACCTTACTCATAGAATTTCTTCATGAAACTTTAGCACATGTATATTTTCATATTTTAGACCTCATAATAATCATAAAAAAAATATTTCAACATTGAATTTGTGGTCCCGAAACCACTGTTCTGACTAGGCCCTATTTTGGGATGTTACATTTCTCCCCCTTAGGGACTTTCGTCTTCGAAAGTCTTACCAGTAAACAAGTTCAGTTATTGGCTTCTTATGGTTTCTTCTGGCTCCCATGTAGCGTCTTCCACACCATGTCGATGCCATAAGACTTTTACCAAAGCCACATATTTATTTCTCAGCTGTTTAATTTCACGAGCTAGAATCTTTACCGGTTTTTCACCATAAGTCATGTCCGGTCTAATTTCAATCTCCATTGGTGAAATCACATGAGAGTGATCTGATCGATATCACCTTAACATAGATACATGGAACACATCACGAATCTTTTCCAGTTCTGGTGGCAATGGCAAGCGATAGGCTAATGGTCCAACTCTTTCAGTGATCTCGTATGGTCGGAGAAATCGCAGACTCAATTTGCTTTTCTGACCAAATCTCAATACTTTTTTCCATGGAGATACTTTTAAGAATACTCTATCCATGGAGATACTTTTAGGAATACTCTATCTCCCACTTGAAATTCAATTTTTTTTCTTTTTAGATCAGCATATGACTTTTGCTTATACGATGCTGCTTTTAAACAGCCACGTCTCACTTTAACCTTTTCTTCAGTTTCCTTGTTCAGATCAACTCTGTGAATCTGATTCTCCTTGAGTTTTGTCCAATATAATGGAGTTTGGCACTTCCTACCATACAAGACCTCGTAAGGTGCCATCTTCAAACTCGTTTGAAAACTGTTATTGTAGGCGAACTCTACCAATGGCAGGTATTTTTCCTAGCTGCCCTGAAGTTCAAGGATGCAACATCGCAACATATCCTACAGAATTTGAATCATCCGTTCAGACTGACCATCAGTCTGTGGGTGAAAAGCTATACTAAAACTCAACCTAGTACCCAAGGTTTCTTGTAACTTCTTCCAGAATCTCGAAGTGAATCTCGGGTCTCTATCTAAAATAATCGATAGCGGTACCCCGTGTAATCTCACAATCTCAGATATATACAAGTTGGCCAATTTGTCAAATGAATAATTTGTCCTTACCGGAATAAAATGAGCCGAATTTGTCAACTTATCAACCACAACCCATATAACATCTTTCTTTTTCGGGGACAATGGTAATCCTGTCACGAAGTCCATAGTGATTCTGTCCCACTTCCATTTGGGGACCATCACAGGCTGTGACTTTGTGACATGTCAAGCATTTAGATACAAATTTAGAGATGTCTCTCTTCATGCTATTCCACCGGTACATTTTCTTTAAATCATTGTACATTTTGGTACTTCCCAAATGAATAGACAAACGGCTATCATGTGCCTCTTGTAAAATTTTTCGAATAATTTCATCGTTTCTCGATACACAAACTCTGTCTCTGAACATCAAACATTCATCAGAACCGATCTGAAAATCTGATTCATTGTCCGACTCACATC
This sequence comes from Gossypium arboreum, assembly GCF_025698485.1. NCBI lineage: Eukaryota > Viridiplantae > Streptophyta > Magnoliopsida > Malvales > Malvaceae > Gossypium > Gossypium arboreum. The sequence continues at coordinate 15,902,108 of NC_069081.1, forward strand.
GAGCTCTTTTAGCTTGCAGGACACTATCATTAGTTTGAGCATCATAAATTTCCTGAAGAAATGTCGGTCTAGACCTTAACTCTTCCAAGATCGAACCATCATCGAACAAAACCAATCGAGCATTCATGGCCCTCAATGCAAACAAATATTTTCTGCTTAACGCGTCGGTGACCACATTCGCCTTTCCCGGGTGATAATCGATGATCAGCTCGTAATATTTAATTAATTCTAACCATCTCTGCTGTCTCAGATTCAATTCTTTTTGAGTCATCAAATACTTCAAACTCTTGTGGTCTGTGAATATACGACAAGTCTTACCATATAAACAATGCCTCCAAATTTTCAAGGCAAAAACAATGGCAGCAAGCTCTAAGTCGTGCATCAGATAATTCCTTTCGTGTGGCTTCAACTATCGTGAAGCATAGGCTATCACTTTGCCATCTTGCATAAGCAGATAACCTAGTTCATTTAAGGACACATCACTGTGGACCACAAACTATTTTCCTGACTCGGCTAATACTAGAATCGGAGCTTCCGTTAGTAATGTCTTCAACTTCTTGAAACTCTGCTGACAATTTTTTGACCATTCGAACTTAATGTCTTTCTATAGAAACCTCGTCATTGGAGTCGCTATCATGAAGAATCGTTTCACAAATCTTTGGTAGTAACCGACTAAGCCCAAAAAGCTTTAAACCTTGGTTATATTTTTAGGCGGTTTCCATTCAACGATGGCAGAGATCTTACTTGGATCAACTCGGATGCCATCACCCGAAATAATATGACCCCAAGACCCTACTCCTTGCAGCCAAAATTCACTATTGCTAAACTTTGCATACAATAACTTTTTCCGTAAGGTCTGTAACAAGTTCTCAGATATTTCTGTCTCATCCTTGAAATAGATCAAAATGTTGTCAATGAACACAATAACAAACTTGTCCAAGTATGGTCGAAATATCCTAGTCACTAGGTCCATAAATATGACCGGTGCATTCGTTAACCCAAATGGCAAGACAATGTGTAACAACCCATTTTTAAGGTTAATCGAAACAATTGATTCGGGGCCACTAAATCCGACGAGTAGGTTTGTAAATATTATATTTAATATTTACGAGTTAATTGTGGTTTTAAAAATGTTTTTGATATTGTGATTTTTGTTTTATAAACGATTTATTAAGTTCAAGTGGTATGACCCTAAGGTTAAGTGGGTTTAGAAAATGAGATATGGGGGACCTCATTTCTATAAACCGAGTGGTAAATATTTTTATAAATATTTACAGAGTGGCAATAAGATGGTATTAAAGTTTCGTTGAAAAATTTTATCATTTTGATAGTTAATTAAGTAAAAAGGACTAAATCGCGTAAAGTGTAAAACTTGTATGCTATTAGTTAAGGTGTCTAAGAGCTATGATTTATTAAAGTGGAGGCACTTATGTTGTAATTATACCATTAAGTGATATTGGACATTTATTGGAGTTGGTATTGTTGAAATTTGTTTTAAATTAAAAAGTTAAAATAGTAAATTGGAAATTAATGTTACAATGAATAAAACAAATTATGTATCATCTTCCACTATCATTTTGGCAACCGAAAATTGAGAAAGAACGGAAACCATGGAAGCTTTTACATTCGGCCATGGAAATTGGATTGTATGGTATGGTTTTTGATTCCCGTTTTTAATAATTTTTACGTTTTTGGGATCATTGCTTTGTGTTCTAGCTAGCCCGTATCTCTAATTTCAAAACTGTTAAAGTACATGAATGTTGTCATTGTTGAATGCTTGAGTATTTTGTTAGTTGATGCTAGAACATAAATCATTGTTATTAAATGTACAAGTGTTGTAAAGTGAATTTTGGTAAAAATGTCAATTTTGGATTAAATTGTGAAATGTCAAAATTTAGTGGTTACTATGTGTAATAAATTGAAAATATGGGCTGATAATAATATATGGAAAATTCAGCTAGCTTGGGTTTGTGTTTAATTTCATGAAATTGTGATTTTTTGTGATAAGGACTAAATTGTAAAAGTTTAAAATTTTAGGGGTAAAATAGTAATTTTTTCAAAATATGAAATTGAGTTAAAATGAATAGAATATGAACTGAAATAGCTGAATTTGATTGATTAGATCAAGTTAAGCCTCGTACGAGTCTATATCGAGGGAAAAACAGAGTTTCAGACAAGTCGATCCATTTCAACTTTTTGACGATTGAGGTAAGTTCATATGCATTAAGTATTATCATATTTGAATATTTAATGCGTTGAAATTGTACAAATGATATATTCATGACTATTACTATGTTAAGTAATACATCGGATATTATATGTGGCACTTAACGTGCGAAGTATCAGGGATGGCACTTAGTGTGCGATACATCCAAAATGGCACTTAGTGTGCGAAGTAACGAGGATGGCACTTAGTGTGCGATACATCTAGAATGGCATTTAGTGTGCGAATTAACGAGGATGGTACTTAGTGTGCGAAACATCCAAAACGACACTTAGTGTGCAAGGTATCGGGTATGGCATCTAGTGTGCGATACATTGAATATTCAACGGGTAAATGAAAGATGTGATTGAGTATGAGATTGGTACTAGATGATATAGGTATCTAAGCAAATTGGTACAATATGGTACAGGTATGTACGGAAATTCAATTGAGTATTGAATCTATTGAAATGGTGAGTTCATGATCATTGTGGAATGAGTAGTGATTGAATAATAAATTTGGTTGATGATTACATGTTAGGCTTTTGGGTCAAAATGAGTTGAGATATGCTCTATTTTTACTCATTTAAATTGTGGTCTAATGGTTATGAGAAAAGGGTAAAAATTGGCAAATTCTTAGATTTGAATTGCTATTGAAAGCAAGGAAAAGAATGATTTTTTGGATGATTTAAAGATATTTAGCTATGTGCTTGATATGTGAATACACATAAGTAATGTAAACTTAGGTCATAATGCTTTATGATAATCTTCTAGTTCATGTGATGATAAAAATTTAAAAGCTAATGTTGTTTTAGGCTAAGGCCAAGACATATTGGATTGACTTAAATGGTTTATGCTTATAAGTTGAAGTTATAAGCTTTATTTCTTTGAATTACGAACTTACTATGCTGTGAAGCTTACTTTGTGTTAATTTTTCTATGTTTTGTAGTGTTTCAGAAGTTTGCTCGGGTTTGAAGTCAACGGAGATCACATCACACTATCTTGTTATTGATTTTCGATATTTTTACACTTTGGGGATTGGTATATGGCATGTATAGGCTTGTTTATGTATTTAAGTTTTGATATGTATATATGTTATGCCATGAGATTTGGCTAGCAAATGATATATTTGTGTTTAGTTTTGGTATGGATTTGAATAAGTTATTGAATGATGATGATTTAGTTATAGTAAAGCATGTTTTGAACATGGAATTGGCTGAAAATTCTGGTATAAATGTTGTTTTATATTGCTTGTAGGAATGACCCAAAAAGAGGTGAGAATTTTGGCTTAAACCATGCCTGCATTGTGCCACACGGCCAGGGCACACGTACGTGCCTTGTGGTCGTGTATGCAAAGCAGTAATCTCCTAAGACCACATGGTTAAGACACATGGGCGTGTCATATGGCCGTGGGCTGAAGTCAGTAGCTAGCTAAGTATCACACTGCCATAGCACATAGGCGTGTCTGTTGGCCGTGGGTGAAAGTCAATATGTATACTCTGTTTTAGCACAGTTGGATCACATGGGTGTGTCTGGTGCCCGTGTGAGGCACACGGCCTAGTCACACTAGCGTGTGACCTCAACAGAATTGAAAAATTTTCTGAGTTCTAAAATTTTTGAATGTGTTCAGTTTAGTATCGACTGTCCTTAAAAGTATGTTTTAAGTCTCGTAGACTTTCATAAGAGATGAATTGTTGATGATTGCCTAGGTATTAATATTATGTGATATCTGTGATTCTGAATTGGTTTGAAATGTACTGTCTGTCTGGTAATGCTTTGTAACTCTAATCTGATGACGATTACGGGTTAAGGGTGTTACATTTAGTGGTATCAGAGCTATGGTTTAGTTGATTCTCGAACTAATCTAGTGTATGTGAGTCTAGCTATACATGCCATATTACTACTCGTGATAGTGTGACATCTCCCGGCTCTAACGAAATTGTTTTGTAAGATAGATATGTTTTCCAACCGAGCTAATTCCGATAGTACAGAATGTTATACTTAAACGCTTGAGTGAAAATGTGTTGGTGATGAATTGAAACTCATAAAGGTATAAATCAGAATGCATGATATTTTGCTATTGATAAATGTTATCATTATATGAGTATGTGAGTTGTGATGTTTGATATGTGATTTTTGTATGAATATTTTGATTGTGAATTAATGATTTAATTTAGCGTATGAATTATGTGTTAAGTACGGAAGTAATCATAAGTAAAAGATGGTTAGGTATTTTGAGAATGTGGAATTAGTAATGAATTCGCCATTCATAATAGTATGTGTGATGTGCATTTATATGTGAGAGGTAAATTTGAGGCTTTATGACCCTCACCCCCCTCATTGGTAAAGTATTATAATAAAATCCGTATTATATGGCTTAAATAAGCTTACAAATGTGGAATTACAGAGTTTCGTGATTGAAGGATTAGTACTATGATTAGATAAAAGAATGAGTCCGCAAGTGAAGACAGTAACAGAAAAGATATTGGATCGTGTTGAAGGCCATTTGTAATATGCAAAGTCACTGTTAAAAGAAAAGTTAAATTAGATGAAACCAAATATTCATGTATGATATCTAAAGAATATATTAACTGGAAGTTCTTCCGAATTGGCCTCTGTTAGTGTTGGGATAATGAGAAATTAGTGATGTCAGAGATAGACAGTGGAATCATATTTGAATTATAAAGATATTTGAGCACAGCGATTATAGTCGAATGGTTTACGAGAACTATTCTAGGTACTCTATGTGTTCAATTATCCTTAGAGGTATGTGAAGTTGTATATTTTCAGATGAAATTATTATCATATGAGAATGTTATCTATATATATTGATATATGAAAGCATTGTTGGGCTATTCGGGTTACAATCGGTATTATTATATCTTTATCTGGTATTCTATTTCATTTTATTGAAAGAAAAGATCGACGATAGGATCTGTGTGATGCTGGTATTCTGTTTCTACTGGTTGTTGATCTACTTAGTATACATGAACATTATAATGTTTCTGTTACTATTGATTCCGGTGCATATGAGTGATGCTTTACTTCTGGATTTCCTCGAAAAAATCACTGAGATATCTGTTATCTAATATGGGTACTTTCTTAAAAAGATCAGTATAGTGATATATTTGAGATTCCAGTATCTCTGCTTTCTTATGATTCTATATGGTTATCTATGAAAAACATCTATTGAATAAATGTAATTATATTTCAATTTCTCTTGTGTTCAAAATGCATTATTGATAACTGGGACATTATATATCTATACGGTTGAAATGTCGACCTTATTACGGCACTCTGATTTTAATCTATCTAATGGTTTTGGCTTCAGTATGGTTCAAAGCTTCTTTGATTAATAATTAAAAAGTTATTACTTGACAGTTGAGATCGATTCAGTTGTCTAGTTTGATTGGATTAATTGCTTGAAGGATTAATCGAGTTACTTGTATCTGAATCTATCCACAGGGTGGAAATAAACTTTGAATGTTCACATGAATATTCTAAATGCAGGATTCATATTCTCGAAGACATGATACATAATTATATCCATCAGAACAGTTTTATTGAGAAATGTTCTTGTAGATCGTGATTGGGAAGTCTGAATGATGTGATATTTAATAATAAAGTGGTAAACAGTTGAAGACATTGTTAATTGAAGCGTCAGCTCTGGTTTAGCCTGCATCAAGAAAAGAGTTATTTGACACAATAATTAAAGATGGTTTGAACTGTTGAAAGATTATGAGTCAGTGATTGATTATCAATCTAGGCAAACGATTATAGTCATTGGGGTTCTGAGCGAGAATCTTTATGTGTTTTACGACCGATAATCATGCGATTAATCTTATCAAATGATGAGTAGTTATTGGCTGAGCTAGAAACTAAACTGATGTTTAATCAGCAAATTTGTGAGGCTAAGAGGTGTGTCAGTGAATTACAAGTTAAAAAGGGGTACAACGTAAATTGATTTCTAATTTAGAATTTCATATTGGAACTGATAATCGTTCATTGTGTCGAGATAGAGTTCGTGTACCGAGAAATCCAAAGATTTTACAACAATTGTGACATCTAGCACAGTAGTAATTATCTGTCCGTTCAGGGAGTACTAAGATGTACAATAATCTAAGACAGTTGTATTGGTGAATAAATATGAAAAGTGATATTTCTAACTTTGTATCCAAATGTCTGGTGGCTAAAACTAATTATCGAGTGTTTTCGGAACTGTCACAGCACGTATTGATATCTGAGTAAAAATGAAATAGACAATCTGCATATTTTATCTCTATGTGTACGAATTTCTCTCTTGGTAGATTATCTGAGTTATACATATCAGAAATTTTCAGATCACACAATGTGCCAGACTCTATTATTTCGAATAGAAACTTGAATTCTATATTGTGATTTAATAGAAAATTCCAGTAAGCTTTAGATCGACAGTTTCAATTTAGCATTGCATTACATTCTTCAACGGTTGGCTAATTTGAGGGAGAGATTTAGATTCACAAGGTAAAATTTTAGTTACGAAATGAGTATTAAAATAGCATTGTATGAGCATGGTATGGATACAATTACTGAGCTTCGTTGTATTGAATTGAATTTTGATAAAAAGAATTCTGGGGTCGATGTGATTGGAGAGACTGAGGGGAAATGAAAGTAATTAGTGACCGTCTAAAAGTAGTTTCAGATTGATAGAAATATATGTGGGCTTGATGCGTAAAAGCATTGAATTTTCAATTAGAAAATTTAGTATTTGTGAAAGTATTACAGTGGGAATAGAATTTCTCAATTTAGCTATAAAGAAAAGTTGAGTTTGCAATTCATTAGATTGAGTGAGATTATTATTAGAACTTGAGAAGACCCATAATGTGTTTCTTATATATATGATGTGATGATACAAATAAGATCCTTTATCTATAGTATTTTTTACAGAAGTAGAAACTCAGCTTGTTATGATGTAAAGTAAAGAGCAGATCATAATCTTAGCTCATGAGATTGAAAAGTTGAGAGATTTGAGGCTATGTGAGAAATTGATGAGACTAGTGAAAGTAAATAACTAATTTATTCTCTGGTAAGATTTTCGAGGATTAAAATCCTTAAGGGGAGGAGAGTTGTAACAACCCATTTTTAAGGTTAATCGGAACAGTGGTTTCGGGGCCACCAAATCCGACAAGTAGGTTTGTAAATATTATATTAATATTTACGAGTTAATTGTGGTTTTAAAAATGTTTTTGATATTGTGATTTTTGTTTTATAAACGATTTATTAAGTTCAAGTGGTATGACCCTAAGGTTAAGTGAGTTTAGAAAATGAGGTATGGGGGACCTCGTTTCTATAAACCGAGTCATAAATATTTTTATAAATATTTACAGAGTGGCAATAAGATGGTATTAAAGTTTCGTTGAAAAATTTTATTGTTTCGATAGGTAATTAAGCAAAAAGGACTAAATCGCGTAAAGTGTAAAACTTGTGTGCTATTAGTTAAGGTGTCTAAGAGCTATGATTTATTAAAGTGGAGGCATTTATGTTGTAATTATACCATTTAAATGATAGTGGACATTTGTTGGAGTTGGTATTGTTGAAATTTGTTTTAAATTAAAAGGTTAAAATAGTAAATTGGAAATTAATGTTAAAATAAATAAAACAAATTATGTATCATCATTGACTATCATTTTGGCAACCGAAAATTGAGAAAGACAGGCATCCTTGGAAGCTTTTACATTCGGCCATGGAAGTTGGATTGCACGATATGGTTTTTGATTCTCGTTTTTAATAATTTTTACGTTTTTGGGATCATTGCTTTGTGTTCTAGCTAGCCCGTATCTCCGATTTCAAAACTGTTAAAGTACTTGAATGTTGCCATTGTTGAATGCATGAGTATTTTGTTAGTTGATGCTGGAACATAAATCATTGTTATTAAATGTACAAGTGTTGTAAAGTGAATTTTGGTAAAAATGTCAATTTTAGATTAATTTGTGAAATGTCGAAATTTAGTGGTTACTATGTGTAATAAATTGAAAATATGGGCTGATAATAATATATGGAAAATTCAGCTAGCTTGGGTTTGTGTTTAATTTCATGAAATTGTGATTTTATGTGATAAGGACTAAATTATAAAAGTGTGAAATTGCACGGGTAAAATAGTAATTTTACCAAAATATGAAATTGAGTTAAAATGAATAGAATATGAATTGAAATAGCTGGATTTGATTGATTAGATTAAGTTTAGCCTCGTACGAGTCTATATCGAGGGAAAAATAAAGTTTCAGACAAGTCGATCCATTTCAACGTTTTGACGATTGAGGTATGTTCGTATGCATTAAGTATTATTATATTTGAATATTTAATGCGTTGAAATTGTACAAATGATATATTCATGACTATTACTATGTTAAGTAATACATCAAATATTTATATGTGGCACTTAACATGCAAAATAATGGGGATGGCACTTAGTATGCGATACATCCAGAATGGCACTTAGTGTGCGATACATCCAGAATGGCACTTAGTGTGTGAAGTAACGAGGATGGCACTTAGTGTACGAAACATCCAGAACGACACTTAGTGTGCAAGGTATCGGCTATGGCATCTAGTGTGCAATACATTGAATATTCAATAGGTAAATGAAAGATGTGATTGAGTATGAGATTGGTACTAGATGATACAGGTATCTAAGCAAATTGGTACAATATGGTACAGGTATGTACGGGAATTCAGTTGAGTATTGAATCTATGAAAATGGTGAGTTCATGATCATTTTGGAATGAATACTGATTGAATAATAAATTTGGTTGATGATTACATGTTAGGCTTTTGGGTCAAAATGAGTTGAGATATGCTCCATTTTTACTCATTTAAATTGTGGCTTAATGGTTATGAGAAAGGTTAAAGATTGGCAAATTCTTAGATTTGAATTGCTATTGAAAGCATAGAAAAGAATGATTTTTTGGATGATTTAAAGATATTTAGCTATGTGCTTGATATGTGAATACACATAAGTAATGTAAACTTAGGTCATAATGCTTTATGATAATCTTCTAGTTCATGTGATGATAAAAATTTAAAAGCTAATGTTGTTTTAGGCTAAGGCCAAGACATGTTGGATTGACTTAAATGGTTTATGCTTATAAATTGAAGTTATAAGCTTTATTTCTTTGAATTACGAGCTTACTAAGCTATGAAGCTTACTTTGTGTTAATTTTTCTATGTTTTGTAGTGTTTCAGAAGTTTGCTCTTGTTTGAAGTCAACGGAGATCGTATCACACTAACCTGCTATTGATTTTCGGTATTTTTACACTTTAGGGCTTGGTATATGGCATGTATAGGCTAGAATGTTTATGTATTTAAGTTTTGATATGTATATATGTTATGCCATGAGAGTTGGCTAGCAAATGATATGTTTGTGTTTAGTTTTGGTATGGATTTGAATAAGTTATTGAATGATGATGATTTAATTATAGTAAAGCATGTTTTGAGCATGGAATTGGCTGAAAATTCTGGTATTAATGTTGTTTTATGTTGCTTGTAGGAATGACCCAAAAAGGGGTGACAATTTTGGCTTAAACCATGCCTGCATTGTGCCACATGGCCAGGGCACACGGGCGTGCCTTGTGGCCGTGTATGCAAAGCAGTAATCTCGTAAGACCACATGGTTAAGACACATGAGCATGTCATATGGCCATGGGCTTAAGTCAGTAGCTAGCTAAGTATCATACGGCCATAGCACATGGGCATGTTTGTTGGCCGTGGGTGAAAGTCAGTATGTATACTCTGTTTTAGCACAGTTGGATCACATGGGTGTGTCTGATGCCCGTGTGAGGCACACGGCCTGGTTACACAGGTGTGTGACCTCAATAGAATGGAAAAATTTTTTGAGTTCTAAAATTTATGAATGTGTTTGGTTTAGTCTCCACTGTCTTTAAAAGCATGTTTTAAGTCTCGTAGACTTTCATAAGAGATGAATTGTTGATGATTGCCTAGGTATTAATATTATGTGAGATTTGTGATTCTGAATTGGTCTGAAATGTTCTGTCTGTCTGGTAAAGCCTTGTAACTCTAATCCGATGACGATTACGGCTTAGGGGTGTTACACAAGGAATTCATAGTGACTATACCTCGTTCTGAAAGCTGTTTTAGGCACATTCGATTCCTTAACCCACAACTTATAGTAGCCGGATCTCAGGTCTATCTTAGAGAATACAGTGGCTCCCCTCAACTAGTCGAACAAATCGTCAATCCTTGGCAAACGATACTTATTCTTAATAGTTACCTTGTTCAGTGGCTGATAATCTATACATAATCTCATTGAACCATCTTTCTTCTTTAGAAATAATATGGGAGCACCCCAAGGCGAAAAGCTTGGCCTTGAAAAACCTTTATCCGTCAGCTCTTGCAATTGTGCTTTTAATTCTTTCAACTCGGTTGGTGCTATCCTGTACGGAGCAATAGAAATAGGAGTTGTTCCTGGCAGTAGTTCAATACCGAACTCTATCTCTCTATCAAGAGGTAATCTGGGTAATTCATCCGGGAACACTTCTAGATATTCACATACTATTGGTACGGACTCAATCTTCAGCTCCGTTTCCTTAGTGTTCAGTACAAAAGCAAGGTAGGCTTCGTACCCTTTTCTCATATGTCTTTGAGTAACCATTGCTGTGATTACAACCGACGGTGTCTCCAATTCTCTTGAATCAACCCAAAAAATCTCACCATCACGACATTTTAATTCAATATACTTGCTACCACAGTCTACAATTACATCATACAGGGCTAACCAATCCATGCCAAGTATTACATCAAACTCATCGAATGGCAATAGCATAAGGTGAGCCAGAAAATAATGACCCTGAATTGTCAAAGGACAATTCTTACAGACTTTATCAACCAGGACTGACTTGCCTAATGGGTTCGACACTCTGATAATAAATTCTGTAGCTTCAGTGGATATATTCATACTAGACACCAATCTCATGAAAATGTATGAATGCGTCGATCCCGGATCAATTAAGGCAACAACACAAGTATTAAAAAGAGAAAAAGTACCCGTGATGACATCAGAAGCAGAGGCTTCCTTTCGAGCGCATATTGCATACGTTCTTGCTGGGGCTCGAGCCTCTGATTTTGCAGTGTCTTTGGTTAGAACTCGATTTCCACTAGCACTTCCAGGATATCTTGGAGGTCTACCTCGTGGAGTAGGAGCACTCGATTTCAGAGCTAATTCCATCTATTTATCAGTTCGCTTTGGGCAGTTTTTGAGGAAGTGATCAAGAAAACTACATCTATAGCACGCACCACTCTTCATCCAGCACTGTCCGAAGTGAAATTTATTGCAGCTTTACACTTCGGCTTTTGGTCATCTCCACTCCCCACACTAGTCACCATCGGGGAAGAGACTTCTGATTACATCGTCTGGAACCTCTCGCTCTACCCGAATGTCCTACCAATGAAGTGGAACATTCATGTTGGCTCATTGATTTCTTTGTGGGAAATGAGAGTGTCTTACCGCTGGATATCTTACTCGCAACTCGAGCTTCTCTCTTAGCTTGCTTCCTTTCATTATTGACCTCCTCAGCTTTCTTGGCCCGATCAACTAATGCAGCGAACTCTCGTATCTCAAGAATCCCAATCAATAGCTTGATTTCCTCATTCAGACCTTTTTCAAATTGTTTACACATTTCTGACTCTGTTTGAACCCATTCAGTCGCATACTAACTTAGCCTTACAAACTCCCTTTCGTATTCTGTTAAGTCTTATTTCCTTGTTTGATTTCCAGGAACTCCTTTCCTTTCGAGTCCAAGAATCTTTAACTAATGTATTTCTTCTTAAACTCAACTTGGAAAAATTCCCAAGTGATGTTTTCCCTATGTACCAGTGAAGATACGTTGTTCCACCAGTGGTATGCAGTATCCTTTAAAAGAGATACAACACACTTTAAACACTCCTCAGGTGCACACGATAACTTGTCTACTACTCGTGTCATGTTCTCGAGCCAAAACTCGACTCATTCAGCATCATCATCAATCTTAGCTCTAAATTCCTCAGCCCCGTACTTTCTAAGCTTGTCTACAGGGGTTTTACCAATTCTTACAGGTGTCATGCCTCGTGGCACTTTCTCATCAAGTCAGTTAGGGGTGAGGGAGGTCGTGGTATGTTGGGACGACTCCTCAAATAATCCCCAAACCACTCATCCATCATGTCAAAGAAAGTAGCTCTAGCTTCTTCCTGGCCTTCAGACATAGGCCTTCTACTACTACTAGAAATAGCTCGTTGTATAGAAGTTGGAGCATGGCTCTCGGCTCCCTCGAACTCATCTTGCACTTGATTGGAAGACATTTACTATATTCAAAGATGATTAAACAGTTAGGAGATGTCACACTATCAACGTTCATATTATGACATTTATAGATAAACTTAATACACTCTACGGTAGTCCTAGACCGACTAAATCATAACTCTGATACCATTAAATGTAACACCCCTTACCTGTACCAGAGACTGGGACTAGGTACGAGGCATTACCAGGCATATACTTGGACATTTTCAAAAAATATGGGTCATAAAATTTCATTCCAAATTTAAAACCAATCAGACAACATCTTAGTGTCCTTATTATGGGCCTACGAGTCCCTAAACATACATTGAGAACGGTCCGAAATCAAATCGAGAACTTGAGAAAGTTCTTGGAAAATTTGTTAGGTTAAGCCTCACATGCCCGTGTGGAGGCAATGCATACGCCCGTGTCCCCTACCCATGTGGAATTAATTGAATTTATTTCCTATTTTGAACTTACAGGGGTTTTCATACGACTAAGCACACGCCTGTGTCCCTGGCCCGTGTCCTTCACACAGCCTAGACACTCTCGTGTGGTCGCCCATGTCCAAAAACTCGAGCATTCTGTTTATGATATCAGCATGCATTTAGGGTTACACGGCCAAGACACACACCTGTGTTCTAGGCCGTGCCCTCCACACGGTTGAGACACACGGCCGTGTCTCTACCCGTGTGTTTACTACCATGCATTCTGACTTAGAAATTTTAGGTGCAGGGGACACACAACCATATCCCACGCCCATAGGGCGGTTTGTGTGTCACACACGGCCTAGATACACGCCTGTGTGTCTACCCGAGTGGACCTTGTTAGGCTATTTACCAAGCCTTTAGTCACCCTCCAATATTCATATCCACTTATAATTTTCAATAACAATTAACATGGTCTAATTATACTCTTAAATGACCTTAATATACCTCATTGCATGTAAACCTCATCTCATTTGTTTTTATACATGCTAGGTTATCCCCTTTGTATTAAGGATTTTCATGACTTATAACTCAATTAAGCTTGGCTCGTTATCTTAACTCATTGCCAAATTGTGGCCTAACCACCTCATGTGATTTGGTCATATTATAAATGACTAATTGTAACACACCATATTTAATCATCACAAGAACATTGGAACATGACACGCACAATTTGGTAGGTCATAACCTATACCAAAATGAGCCAATTCCCCTAGCCATATACACGTGATTATGTATAATTTTATAAGCCTTCATATTGGCTAATCAAATGACACATATAACAACATAACAAAAGCCCTATACATGCCATTGAACAAAATAAGAGTATCTAAATACCAAAGCTAGACAAGATGATAGTGTGTTGATTCTCCAACCGTCATCCAATCTTCGTGAGTCCACGAGCTTTGTAAGATAGGGAAAAGAGAAGGGTAAGCATTTACATGCTTAGTAAGCCTGAATAACTGGAAAGTAAACTTACCGATTAATTAGCATGCATCCATATTAGGCAATAAAACCAACAAGCATGAAATAGTTTCCCTATCACATGCACTCAATCGAAAAGTTAGTTCCATAACAATACAACATGTAATTTGTCTTAAATGAGCTCATCATTCAACATTTTCATTTTCATATCTCAAGTTAATCCCGTTGAGTTTCTCAGAAATCTCGATGGATTATCCACTTACTGTCAAGTCATAAGAGCGATCATCTTAAGTACGCACTCCCGAGAACCTCACATCTTACAGCGGGATTACCAATCCAGGTTAAAGTCCCCTGCAATGTAAACTCATAGGGTGATGTCGGGATTACCAGTCCAAGCTAAATCCCTTGTAGCGACAAACAACCTTAATGAGTTCGGATATGAATTACCAGTTCAGGCTAAATTCAGACCCTAATCGGATTACCCGTCTGGGCTAAATCCACAATACACATATATTCTTCGGGAGGCTCGATCACTCAAGGAACACACGTCCAGGATAGATCCTTTCTATATTTGAGATTAATAGGTTACCCGTTCGGGCTAAATCTTTTTCTGCAACACATGCAAGATCTCAAGTCATGTAAGCCATGGTTTATCCATCGAATTTCCCTTTTGACTTCAACCTGGACATTTATTATCATATCATTATTATTAACACATTTCATGGATTTGCATGCCATCACTATAACCAATCATCATACATTCATAAAACATGCAATTAGACATATTAATAGTTTACTTAAAGTTATTTGAACTTGGTACACGTTTCGGTTATTCTGAAACTTTTCCTTTTCCTCAATCGACCTCTAGAATTTGTTCCCCGGGGTCTATAACAATAAAAATGAATCATTAATACTTCACATTATTCTTTTCGAGTCTAAATTTCACCCCCGGACAAAATGATCATTTTGCCCCTAACCTTTCACATTATTTACGATGTAGTCCCTCGGCTCGTATGATGAAATGCATGAATTTTCTACATTACCCAACCTAGACAAATATTTTTCCCTCTTATAACAGCCCACATTTTCCATCATTTCACATTTCTACCACATATTTTACACCTTTTGCAAAAAGGTCCTTTTAGGGGTTTTTCATAAAAATCACATAGAAAAATATGTTTAACACACATCCAACTTTCATATTCCTCTATAAAACATCAAAGAATAAACATGTCACACATGGGTCACTTTGAAAACATGAACCCTAACTCAAAATATGAGTAGAAATAGAGAGAGTAAGCTACCAAGATTTCAAAAATACGAAGAACATTAAAAACGGGGCTTGGGAGCACTTACTATTTAGCTTGAAAATGTTGAAAACCCTAGCTATGGACGGCTTGAGAAATTCAGCTAGATTAGGGAGAAGAATGGCTGATTTTTTCCTTCATTTTCCCATTTTATTTCATTAATTAGCCAAATGACCAAAATGCCCTTAAGCCCTTTCTTTAAAATTTTATCTATACATGTCCATTTTAGTCCAAAAACTTAGAAATTGGGCAGATTGCTCTTTAAGACCTTCTAATTAATAATCTAAAGCAATTTCATACAAATTGCTTCTAAATCCAAGTTTTGCAATTTATTCAATTTGGTCCTTGTTTTCTAATTTGACATCTTACTCATAGAATTTCTTCATGAAACTTTAGCACATGCATATTTTCATATTCTAGACCTCATAATAATCATAAAACAAATATTTCAACGTCAAATTTATGGTCTCGAAACCATTGTTCTGACTAGGCCCTATTTTGGGATATTACAATTACCCATGTACATCTTCATCAAATGTGCATCATAAATCGAAATCATTTCTCATGAGCTTGGCATACATACCTATGTTACTAAAAATGCTCATATTCATTCCTTACTAATCATACAACATGAACTGAGTTCACATCTCATCAATTTCATGTAAGTACTTGTACCACTCACAGCATAGCCATAAGCTCTATCATTTCGACTTAAACCGTAAATTTCCCATTGAACCATTTGGAATAGTACAGGATAATCACTAAGCCTCAAACATTGGGTGCGATGCTGATGCTATGTTCCAAACATGGTCTTACACTGGCTCACACATCTAAGTCGATGCCATGTCCCAGACAGGTCTTACACTGACTTTCATATATCGAGGCCGATGCCATGTCCCAGACAGGTCTTACACTGGTTCTCATCTATCGGTGTCGATGCAGCCGATGCCATGTCCCAGACATGTCTTACACTAGCTTGCATATCTCGAGGCCGATGCATGTCCTAGACATGTCTTGCACTAGCTCTCGTCTTAATGCCCATGTCCCATACATGGTCTTACACTGGCTCTCATAATGTGGCCGATGTATGTCCCAGACATGTCTTACACTAGCACACATCCATAACAACAAAATGCCATGGCAAAGATATCCGATCTATTCCGACGATTCAGCAGGGAGTTTTTACCACATTAAATCTCACCGTATATTACTCACAGGTACATTCAAGCATTATATACATAATCAAATATTTAAAGCAATCATAGCAAAATATATTTCAAGTATATTAACAATAACATGGATAACATGTTTATTTAGTCACACAGACTTACCTCGAATGCAATTTCGGCTAATTACTCCATTTTAGTCCATAACCTCGTATTTTTTTATTTAAGCCCGAATCTTGGTTTTATTGATCTATAATGATAAAATTCACTACTTTAATCATCATATTACCAATAAATTCCATAATTTATACTTTGGCAAAATAACCATTTTGCCCCTAGACTTTTACAAAAATTACCCCTAGTCTTGTAAATCGATTTTTATCAAATTTCCTCCCTTACCAAGCCTAGCCGAATTCTTTTTATAACTATAGCAACTCACAATTTCAATTATTTCACACATTTTCAACCTATTTTAGAGACTTCACGAAACAGTCCCTTTAGGTGTTTTTCAAGAATACCACTTCACAAAAGTTGTTTATTACACCACCATGACTTATTTTCTTCCACAAAAATTCAGAAAAAAAACATAAATATTCACATGGAAAAACCCTACACTTTCAACCATTTTGCAAAATAATCCCCCCATTAGCTAGATTAAGCTACAAGGGCTCTAAAAATACAAAAATCATCAAAAATGACCATCAAAATCACTTACTTGCAAGGGAACTAAGTGGCTGAAAATTTAAGCTCTCAAAACCCCCCATGTTTGCTGCCATTTTCGGTGGAAGAAGAAGAAGAAAATGAAAAAGATGACAACTTTTTCTTTATTTTATTTTATTACCAAAAAAAAGTTACCTAATGTCCACCAAATTTGTCTTTTCAACTTTCTTGTCCCCTATGGCCGGCCATCACTCCCCAAATGGCCTATTTGCACTTTAAAGACCTCCAATTTTGTTTCTCTAGCTATTTAACATATTTGGGTAGTAAAACAAAACTTTTGCCTTTTATGCGATTTAGTCATTTTTCGCAATTAAACTCACAAACGCTAAAATTAATTCACCAAAATTTTCATACACTCATATAATCATGCTATAACATAGAAAATAATATTAAAATAATTTCTCAACCTCGAATTTGTGGTTCCAAAACCACTGTTCTGACTAAGCCCTATTTCGGGATGCTACAATTATTTAGATGTACTTAGCTAGCCTATACAAAGGTTTTTTCTTTGTTCATTAGAGAGAAATTTTTCATTAATAAAGTTTTCAACTCTGGGAGTTTGTTTCTTTTTACAAGATTTCTTTCTTGTGATTTTTAGAAATAGTTTTCTTCTTGATTTTCTTTAAGAAGTCATGGAAATTCATTATTCATCCTTCAATTCACCAAGGATTATTTCTTGGAGGGTTGATTAGAGTCAAAAATTGAGTTTTTTGGGGTTTATGTCTCAAAGAGTTCAATTGGACACATATCCATCTATCAATCATATCTATCAGTTTATTCGATCCATCTTCCATTTTTTTAATTTCTATTTCTTATTTATTTATGATTTTTATTTGTTCTTTATTCTCAAATTTCTTCTTTTATTGTTTTTGTTTCTTTATTACTAAATTTTTTTATTTCTTCTTTTCAGGTCAGATCTAAGTCTTTATTTCTCTAGTCAAATAACTTGAATACAATCCTTTTACGCTTCCTCCGCTTAGTCCTCTATCATTTGTCATCCCTCTTTATCACACAAGGGGCTTTTGGGCCTTTTCTATATTGGGTCCAATTAATATTTTATAATTTTATCCAACAAAATATTTGAATAAACTTCAATATATTTCCAATTAAATAATTTTCTTAAGCCCATTCTAATTTCGTTAAAATCATTATGATTTTACCGTAAAATAATTTATGAGAAAATATATTTAATATTTTTGTATTCAACAGTTCACTATGACCAAATGATTTATTTTCATTTTCGAACTTCATTTAATTCGAAAAACACAATTAATTAAAAAAACATAAAGTTATTTTTTAGGTCATTTTCGCTTTTCATTTTCATTTCCATTTTGGAGAAAACATTCATTTCCAAATAGTTTCATTTCTTCATTTTCATTTTCATTTTCATTTTGGAAAAAATCATAATTATTTCCAAATGTTTTTTATTTCTCTATTTCACCATTTCTATTCATTCTTGTTCATTTGGTTTAACATGCAATTTATTTTTAGTTTCAATGAGCTAGTTGAGGGGCCGATTAAACATATGCAATTGAGGCTCAAATGATTTGTAATTACTTTCATGTTTTTGTCTATTAATTATAAACTCATTTAGTCACGAAGTTATTCCTCTATAGTATCATGATTGAGCTCTCCCCAACGGCATACCATTACGAAAGCAACTCGATCAGTGCTCATCCAATGACCATGTCATATTGTTAGAATTAAGTGACCTGAATCCTTATTTAAATAAAATAAAGTGGTAAAATAAAATAAAAGAAGAATCCATATAGAATTACACTTCTTTTATTTTATTTTAAAATAAGGTTTTTAAACCTTATTAAATTCCATATATTTGATATTTATTAGAATGAGGTGTTTCAGTCTTACTAGAATATGGCTTTACAAGCCTATAAATAGATATAGTCTATTCCTCTTGTAATTAATTTGAATTCGACATAGTGAATTTTCTTCTCCTCTGCCCGTGATTTTTTCCCGAAAGGGTTTGCACGTAAAAATCTGTGTGTTCTTTATTTTATTTTTATTTTTATTTTATTTTTTTCACAAATTGGTATCAAAGCTTCTGGGTTATTCATCTCGATCACGCCAATGGCGTCTTTGAAGTATGAAATTCCGCTGTTAGATCGCAACACCAGATTTGCGTTATGGTAGATTAAGATACAAGTAGTTCTTGCGCAGATGGATCTGGAAGATGCCCTGGTAGGGATAGATAAGATTCCTTCGACATTGACAGATGAAGAGAATAAGTGTAAGGATCGAAAGGCGTTAACACAATTACATCTGCATTTGTCCAACGAAATTCTGCAGGATGTGATGAAAGAGAAGACTGCCGCTGCATTATGGAAGAGGCTAGAATAAATATTTATGTCGAAAACTCTAACAAGCAAGTTGCATATGAAGCAGCGTCTTTATGCTCATCGTTTGGAGGAAGGTGCGTCTGTACACGAACACTTAACAATGTTTAAAGAAATTCTCTCAAACTTGGAGGCTATGGAGGTTCAGTATGATAAGGAAGATCTAGGGTTGATTCTACTTTGTTCGTTGCCCCCGTCTTATTCAAACTTTAGAGACACAATTTTATATAGCCACGAATCTCTCACAGTTGATGTGGTTTATGATTCTTTACCTCGTATGATAAGATGAAGCATCTTGTGGTTAAACCAGACTCTCAGGGAGAGGGTCTTATTATTCATGAGAGACAAGATCGGAATGCTGATGATGATCGTGGTAGGACACAGGAACGGAATCCTAGTGGTAAATCTAAGGGTAAATCAAAGTCTTCAAACAAAGGTAAAACTTGTAACTTCTGCAAGAAAAAAGGTCACATTAAATCTGAGTGCTATAAGCTACAGAACAAGATTAAAAGGGAGGCTGCAAATCAAAAGGGAAAACAACCAGAAAATTCTGGTGAAGCTGATGTTGTAGAAGACTAAGCGATGGTGAACTTCTAGTCGCTTCTGTCAATGATTATAAAGTAAGCGAGGAGTGGATACTTGATTCAGGCTGCACCTTCCACATGAGTCCTAATCAGGATTGGTTTACAACTTACGAAACAGTGTCTGAAGGTGTTGTTTTGATGGGAAATAATGCTTCATGTAAAATCGCAAGTGTTGGAACAATTAAAGTTAAGATGTTTGATGGAGTTGTCAAAACACTTAGTGATGTACGACATGTTCCAGAATTGAAAAGAAATTTAATTTCGTTGAGTACTCTTAATTCAAAAGGGTACAGATTCATAGCAAAAAGTGGGGTTTTAAAGATTTCCAAAGGTTCCCTTGTTGTGATGAAAGGGCAGAGAAAGACTGCCAAGTTATATGTTTTGTAGGGTTATACTGTTACTGGTGATGTAGCTGTCGCTTCTTCTTCCTTGTCAGATGATGATATTACTAAACTTTGGCATATGCGCCTAGGGCATATGAGTGAGAATGACATGGCAGAATTGAGCAAAAGAGGACTTCTTGATAGGCAAGGAATTTGCAAACTGAATTTCTGTGAGCATTGTGTTTTTGGAAAGCAAAAAAGAGTTCGATTCACCAGAGGAATCCATAACACGAAGGGAACATTGGAGTATATTCATTCTGATCTGTGGGGGCCATCTAGAGTGCCTTCGAGAGGTGGAGCTAATTATATGTTAACCTTTATTTATGATTTTTCCAAAAAAGTTTGCGTGTTCTTCTTGAACTAGAAAAGTGATGTGTTTTTTGCATTTAAGTCCTAGACAATTATGATTGAAAAATAGACTGGAAAATAAATAAAATACCTCCGTACAGACAATGGCTTAGAGTTCTGTTCTGATGAGTTTAATAGATTGTGCAAGTCAGAAGGGATCGTGAGACACTTGACAATTCGCCATACTCCACAGCAAAATGGCGTTGCAGAACTAATGAACAGAACGATCATGGAGAAGGTTCAATGTATGTTCTCAAATGTCAATTTATCAAAGTCGTTTTGGGCCGAAGCAACCTCTACTGCATGTTTTTTAATCAATTGATCCCCATCCGTTGCCATTGAGAAAAAGACTTCATAAGAGGTATGATCTAGTAATCCTACTAATTATTTTGATTTAAAGATCTTTGGGTGTCCTATGTATGCTCATGTTGATAATGGAAAATTGGAACTGAGATCTATTAAATGTGTTTTTCTTGGTTATAAAGCTAGTGTAAATGGGTATAAGTTATGGTGTCCTGAAAATAGAAAAGTTGTAATTAGCAGAGATGTTGTTTTTGATGAAACTGCTATGCTACCTAACTTATCTCTTAAAGACTCTTCCAATAAAGAAAATCATAAGCAGGTGGAGCATCAGATTAATACAGAGCCGACCCCTCAAGCTAGTAGAATAGAGTTGCTTCTTCGCCGCAATACTCTATCGCCAAAAACAGAACTAGAAGAGAAATTAAACCTCTAAAGAAGTATGTCGAGGCTAATCTAGTTACTTATGCTTTAAATGTGGCTGAAGATATAGATGTGAATCAAGAACCATCTAATTATTCTGAGGCGATTAGTTGTGAAGACTCAGAAAAGTGGATGTTTGCTATGCAAAAGGAGATGGAATCACTCCACAAAAACAGAACATGGGATCTTGTAAAACTTCCTAAAGGTAAAAATGTTGTTCGTTGTAAATGGGTGTTTAAAAGAAAGAAGGGACTCGGGAGTTGAAAACCCGGATATAAAGCAAGGCTTGTTGCAAAGGGTTCTGATCAAATTCCGTGAGTGGACTTCATGATGTGTTCTCCCGGTTGTTAAGCATAGTTCGATTCGAGCTTTGCTTGGTATTGTGGCCATGCATGACTTGGAGCTTGAGCAGTTAGATGTAAAAACTGCATTTTTGCATGGAGAACTTAGGAGGATATTTACATACAACAACCAGAGGGTTTTACAGTCTCAGAAAAAGAGAACTATGTTTGCTTGCTGAAAAAGTCCCTTTACGGTTTAAAACAGTCACCAAGATAGTGGTACAATAGGTTTGATTCCTTTATGACTTCTCATAATTTCAAAAGAAGTAGTTTTGATAGTTATGTTTACTTTAAGAAAAACAGTGATGGTTCTTTTGTGTATCTACTTTTTTATGTTGATGACATGTTGATAGCAGCAAAAGATAAAGGAAAGATAAGAAAGGTCAAAACCCAGCTAAGTGAAGAATTTGAGATGAAAGATTTAGGACCAGCAAAGAAGATACTTGGTATGGAGATTCTCAGAGATAGAAAAGCAAGTAAATTGTACCTAAGCCAGAAGGGGTACATTGAGAAAGTTCTTTGCAGGTTCAATATGCAGAGTGTTAAGCCTGTTGTACTCCTTTAGCAGCCCATTTCAGACTTTCATCGGCTTTTTCTCCACAATCAGATGATGAGATTGAGTACATGTCACATGTTCCATACTCTAGTATAGTGGGATCTCTCATGTATGCTGTGGTTTGTTCACGTCCAGATTTATCATATGCAGTTAGTGCAGTTACCAAATATATGGCGAATCCAGGTAAAGAACATTGGAAAGCAATTCAGTGGATTTTAAGATATTTACGAGGAACTACTGATGTTTGTTTACAGTTTGGAAGAACTAGAGATAGAGTAATTGGGTATGTTGATGCTGATTTTGCTGGAGACCTTGATAAAAGAAGATCTCTCACATGTTATGTCTTTACAATCGGAGGTTGTGCAATTAGTTGGAAAGCCACTTTGCAAACTACGATCGCTTTATCTACCAATGGTTGAGTACATGGCGATTCTCGAGGCTTGTAAAGAAGCTATTTGGTTGAAGGGACTCTTTAGTGAACTCAATGAAGACCTTCAAATCAGCATAGTATTTTGTGACTGTCAGAGTGCCATCTTTCTTACAAAAGATCAAATGTTTCATGAGAGAACAAAACACATTGATGTTCAGTATCATTTTGTTCGTGATATTATTGCTCGTGGTGATATTGTTGTGAGCAAAATTAGTACTCATGAAAATCCTGCAGATATGGTGACTAAGTCACTTCCTATAACCAAGTTTGAGCATTGCTTAGACTTGGTTGGTGTTCATTGTTGAAGTTAAACCCTTAAGGGGTTTTATGGAAGAGGTAGAGAACTTGTTCGTTGAGAGTTCGCAATGAAGAACTTGTTCATTGAGAATTCGTGTCAAGGTGGAGATTGTTAGAATTAAGTGACCTGAATCCTTATTTAAATAAAATACAGTGGTAAAATAAAATAAAACAAGAATCCATATAGAATTACACTTCTTTTATTTTATTTTGGAATAAGGTTTTTTAAACCTTATTAAATTCCATATATTTTATATTTATTAGAATAAGGTGTTTCAGTCTTACTAGAAAATGGTTTTACAAGCCTATAAATAGATATAGTCTATTCCTCTTGTAATTAATTCGAATTCGACATAGTGAATTTTCTTCTCCTCTACCCGTGGTTTGAATTTTCTTCTCCTCTGGCCGTGGTTTTTTCCCAAAAGGGTTTCCACGTAAAAATCTGTGTGTTCTTTATTTTATTTTATTTTTTATTTTATTTTTTTCACACATATGTGTGTTACCCTCGTTGGATATCCTTAATCACTTTGGGATAATATTCGCTCTCCCAATATGATCCTATTTTATCTTATAGTAACTATTACATTTTCCTAAAAAGTTAATTACTATCAAATAGTAATCAAGTCATCCATCACAAAGGCGAACAACCCATAACTACATTTACTTTTCATTAACCATGTAATTCAATGAGAAGATATCATTTACCCTATCTCGGGTTATGAATTCCACTATTTTGAATGACACTACATATTGCAGAAGTCGTACACCAAATGCACCAACTTTCAGTCCTTATCTATTCGAACTAAGACTTTTATTTACATCAAAGTGTATGAGTCACACATATATAGCCCGCTATCCACTCAGGATTTAGGTATACCACACTATGAACGTCATAAGTGAATAAATCTATAAATGGAATCAGGATTTATTCTTCTTGGGTCCAGCCCGATATGCTATCAGTCTAGCTAATCGCATCTATGTCTCTATCTTTTGGGAGTTATCTGCTTTGATGCCCAAGACAAAATATCTTCTCAATTAGACTTGATAGACGACATATTAGTCTTTCAATCGGTTTGTTCATTTTCGATTAGACTAAGGACATGTTTAGTTCGTCTACTAATATAAGTTATCTTTATGTATTACGATTCGACCACTAAATACCGCTTAGTATTAGTTTAAACATTAGACAACTAATGAGTAACATTTGCTTCCATTTTGCGTTGCGTGCAAAAATCATAAGAGGGAAATTATACAAAGCATATTAATGTAATAAATGAATTTGTTTTTTTAACCAATCTGTTCGAAAAAATTACAAACGAATATATTACGCTTACTGCACCAGATCCAACGACCCGTGATAGAATGAGCTTATTAGGGATTACAGTTGGTGAGAAGAAGAATCCTTATTGGACATGAGATATCCCCCACTTCTGGTGCATCTATATTACACTTTTTATTTTGCTATTTGAAATAAATATTAGTTCTAATTAGCTCTCTATAAAAATGTGTTGCTGGCTAAATTGAAAAGGTGGGTTGAAGCTATAAAAACCCTAGTCGCCTAAACATTTTTCAACAAATAGAGAGTTTCTTGGGAAACCATCTTCTATGAATTTTTGAGTGAGTATTTGTGTTTTTTCTTTTTGTGCAATGAGCGGAGAATGTTTGAATAGTTGAAATTGAAAATTGAAAGTTTGTTCAGAAATTGATATAACCTTGTATGATTTCTTTAAAGGTAACTTCGACTAGATTTTAAGAGTCTTTTCATTCTGTTTCAGAAAAAGTAAAAATTTAATTGGAGATATACCTCGAGTTATCTATGTAAAGTATTTTGGTTCATCTTATTTTGAGTTCTACTGTCCAAAATATAACCATTTAATTAAAACAATGCATATCCTTATAGGCATTTTAAAATTGATTGCAAAGCAATTTCTTCAACTAATAAATTTGCATAGAAACTCATTCGAGCACTAAGTTATTAAGGATTTTTATTGTTTTTAATTAATCAAAATAATTCTAAATTTAATAAAATAAAATTTCATTCCACATTCCATTTGTTGTTCCGTTGTGATATTTTGATGTGCTTCCATTTTTACTTTCTCAATATGCAAATGTAAAATTTGATATTCAATTATATTTAAATAAGTTTCAAGAAGAATGTACATTATCTACCCCTACCCTCATCTCTGCCCCTATGTAAAATCATGCTTCGTGTGGCTTTAGCTAATGTCATAATTTTTTTTCCAATTATATATATATTACTAATAAAATAATTAGATTTAATAATATTTAATTTCAAAAATATTAATAGAAATGAGAAATTAAAATATTAAATATTAAATTAATAGTTCTTATTTTTAAATTTATATTATAAAATAATTAAAAGCCTCTTTTAAAGGATAACCGAGCACTTACTCTCCATTAAATCGATAATTTTTTTATTATTTGTTTTGTTTGAAAAAATATTAAATCAAACATGTCATTTTTTTAAGATTATACATATATTTTATATATAAATTACGTAATAAATATAAATATTTTATAATTAAAAGAGTTGGATTTAAAATTGTTATAGAAATTAAATCTTTCAGAAGAAGTGTTCAAAGTGTTATCAGTCAAATAATTGATAGATCCCCTAAGAACTGAAAGTATTGTCCTTAGTGGCGGCTCTATTAGGAGTCAACGTGCTATAAGCGACTATTCAGGGGGCCCAGTTCAAAGAGACAGGAGCCCTCTTATTGGTGGTACCTGCAAGATTCAAAGGAAACAAAATCCTCGTCGAGAGACAATACCTTCAATTGTTAAAAAACCGATTAATTACTTGACAGATAACACTTTGAACATTTCTCTTGAAAGAGTCGACCGCTAATAAAAATAAATCTCAAACACATTTTATACCAACCACATTTTCTAAATCTATTTTTGAAATAGATAAACTAATCAATAAAAATATTTAGATGTTTGATTTAATGTTACAAAAATCTTTGTTTTTTCTATAATATAGATTGAAAAATATCAATTGATTTAATTTAATTTAATTTAATTTATTTTTTATTTTTATTATATTTTTATTATTTGATATTGACTTTAATCTTTGTATGACTAATATATATATAGTTTAAAATAAATAAAATCTATTTATTTAATATTATTTTATTATTTACTATTCTAATTTCTCATTTCTACTTTTATTATTGATTTTATGAAATTGAAGATTATTAATTTTAATCTTTGCATGAGTAATATATATAATTGGAAAATAAATTTATGGCTTTAACTAAAGCCACATGTAGCATGATTTTACATAGGGGCACAGATGGGATGATTCAAAGGGGGCTTAGAAGGGTAATAATATTCCATGTACTAACCAAGGCTTTTGGTTGGATTATCCTTCCAAGTTCTGACCCATCATGCATTGTGGATTTTCTGGACGTATGGAAGAACTTATGGAACTCCCGAAACCGATGGCTGAGCCTCTGTCCCAAGCAACATAACATTGGGTAGAAGAGGATAAAATTACCTGTGTCTGTATTTATATATGTACATACATATATTCATTTTAGCCTTTTTCAGACTAGTGAAGATCTGAAGGGATTTAGGCCGTAAATATTTTACATAAGAGGCATACAGACAGAAATTAAGACCGGCTAATAGGTTGATTTTTGGCCTTTCCAGCGCATCTTAATCATTGCCAATACACCTTTAAAACAGACAAATTCGTGAGCAAATGATAAAAAGAAAAAAGAAAAAGAAAAAAAAAAGAGTTTGGAGAAGTAAAAGAATAATGATCCCTTTCCTAGTAGTCTTCAAGAGTTGCTAAAAAGCGAATGCAAACGTTAGAAAGAAAAACCATATTCGATCAAAGATTGGCCCATAATTTAAATGTGACACTTTTACAAAAAAATAAAGAGTAGTATTATGCTGTTTTTGCCACTATTCAAATCATGCGTTCTAATATTTTGGAACCTTTAGGACTATAAATTTAGTTCAAGATACCCTGCAATAAAAGGTTATGAGTGGTTTTAAGGCTAAAAAAGGGCCCTGTAGTGTTGACCAAGGCCTTTACTACAAAAGAGGATTTGAGACATCTCCTTTCTAGGAGTTTTGGTGGTTAAACCTTGCTGCATTCTACTTTGCTAATGTGATCTAATAAGGTGAAGCAAGTCCTTCCCGGATGACAAAACATCACGCAAATCCCATTTGTCTTCCTTGACCATAAGAGATTCCCCGCAATCACAGGATAAGATCTCATGTTTAATAGATAGAGATTTAAGAGTTTGATTCTTCAGGATGAAAATGACAGCCTTCTTTAAATCTATAACCAACAGGTTGAATAGACAAAAACATATATGCATCCATATATATATATATATATATATGATTAGGCAGGGATGACAACCACCATCCACATGCAAATTTAAAAATGTCCTTTTTCAGCTAAATAAGATAACAAAGGAAAACGATGGATACTAGTAGCCTAAAAGATTGAAAGCTTGATTTTAGAGGAGATAGTAAAAGGTTACCTTGCAAGGTGATTCACAGTCTCTGTAATAGTGTTAATCTGGGAAAACGATTTCTGTGCAATGTTGGTAGTCATCAAATACCAAATATAGAAAAATCACTGTTCAAACACAAGATTTTGTCTTAATCAAACATCCAACTATAGATCTAAAGACGGTTTACCTGCTAGTCTCACTATCTCACGCCTCTACTCCATAACATACCTTTGTTCAAAATATTATTACATGAATTATTAATAAATATAGAAATGCAATGAGAACACATCAATTTTATATATTTTCATTCGAGATTTATTTTGGGTCAAAACCTATTTTTACCTTAAATCTTTCTCTTATGGAAATTCATTCTTGTATCGACCCAAATATCCATTTATTATAAGAGAACAAGAACCTTTTATAATGATAATAATAATAAAACCAAACCTAAAATCAATCCCATATGCAACACAAGATACAAGTAAGGTTACGGCTTCAGGCGTCAACTAGAGATCAGAACAAGACTCGACTTGTAATGGCACAATCGAGGATGTCCCGTCGATTACTGCTTCTCTTTCGAGTTAGAGAATGACAAGAGAGAACATTATTTGCTTGTAATTTTAGGGGTTAAAGAAAACATACACCCAAAAAGTAAAATCTTTAACAAAATGTGAAAAATTTACAAATCTGAAATGACACTTCTAATCATTTAAATGTTAATGAGGCAAACAAACTGCATAAATTTTACAATATTTCCAACAATCTAACATTATTTGAATCGAACGCCCTTGACACCTAAGGGAAATGTGTATCTCTCCACCACTTCCATTCCCCATATATTACAATTTTTGTCATGCTGAAACTTCCAAACCCAACAACTAATATGGTAAAGAAAACGAAAATATCAGAATAAAGATGATACATGATAGAAATAACTAAGAAGCTTCTCAAATATTGCACTTGAATTTTCACCAGAGCTGTCCCATTCCACACTAGAGAAAAATGACCAGGTGGAAAACTTTACATCCTTCATTACCAACAATCCCCTTAATCATCATCATCAACGCCACGACGAAACTGTGAGTAAAGGCACCTCTTTCCAAGCTAATGACAGAAATCCAGGTTTGGATTCTATCAGTGAATACGAAGAACTGTAATTATAATTCCACAACAGAATCTTCGCTTGACTTATCGCGTAATGGCTAAGGCTTACCGTTTCAAAACCTGCACTTTCCATCAATACCTTCCATTGCTCTTTATCTTCCATCCGTTCCCTTCGCTTTTCTGCTTCTTCTGCTCCAATAATCGCCCCGATTTTCCCACCCAGTAACTGTCTCTCAACTTCAACTCTCTCCGGTGAATCACGAGGTAAGTTCGGTTCCAACGATTCGAATACGGCCGAGTAATACCGCAATGCGTTCTTGAATCGGTTCACGAACCCCACTCGATTTAAACTCGCTTCATACTCGCCCAATGTCACGATTTTGGGGTTCAATGATTTAGCCAAACGGAGAGCTGCTTCCACGGTCACCGGAGTAGCATCTAACAAATTGTATAATTGAAGCATGAAATTTACAGCCAATACCTCATCATCATCAACTCGGAAACAGGACTCCTTCAGTTCCTTAATCGGAGTTAGAATCGGTTCGAATTCAAAATTCAAATCCAGAAGCTTGGCAAAGTCGCGTAGACGGTTACCGGTAGCATAAAGGGAGGGAGCTGGAGATGATCCCAAAACCGGGGCAGGTATACCCGAAATACGAATTCGGGTGGGTTTTCCAGCTGACCTGGTCGCTAGAGCTTGCAAAAGAGCAGCCCATTGAACTCCTTGAACAATTCCAAAGTCCACTATGTGAATCTTGGTTGCTCGCTCAGTAGCTTCGAGAATCGCTTGATTTGCCGTTAAATGAGCGAACTTGGAGTAAGGGCAGGCATCGTTCAATACTTTGTAAGACAGAGTGAAGTCCTCCGACGTTGTTTCGAGCAGATTCAATCTTTTCTCTGCTGGAAGAGAGACTTTGCTATAGAGGGCTTGGGTGAAGTAAAAAGCCACTCTTTCAGTTGGATCTCCACGTTCAGATACCGACTCCCTGAGTTCAACCAGTGATTTAATCGCGCGTTCAGGTTCTGAGTCAGAGAGTCTAGCACAGTCGAGTAAAGCTTTCAAAAGCGGGGGAGCTGACTCGATCTCGCTGGAATCAGCTGAGACCGCTGCGGCATCGTTTGTGAGTGGGGTCTGGCTCGGAGGACTGCTTGCTTTGGTTTCTTTAACGGCTACATGAGGAGGAGGTGGTGGTGGAGGGGATGGGGATGGGGACCACGTAGGTAGCTGGTGCTGAGACTGAAGAGTAGGGCTAAGGTTTTTCTGTGCCTCGGTTGGGAAAATGACTCGGTTCAGATCAGACGGCGTAGGACACGCCACGCTGAGACGATTTGGGCAAGCACTAAATGGATCAGCACCGTAAAGACCAAAATCAGCATTGTTCTGCCATACTTCACAACCAGACGGCAGATTTGAACTATCCGTTGAATCCCCACTGTTCATTAAGCAATCCATCCATTCGTCGGTGTCAAACTCACCACCCGAACCACCACCAAAATCCGGGAATCGAAACCCACTCGAATGATGATGCCCCATGTTAGGGAACTGAAACCCTTCTCCAGTATCACCCTGAAACAGGTCAGTGAAACCTGGACCCGAAAGCCCGTATCCGAGAATGGGAGAGTTGGAGACGCCATGGTGGGGGTTGTTAGGCCAAGGGTTTAAAGTAACATGACTGACACCAAGAAGCTGTTGCTGCTGGTGGTGGTGCTGCTCTTGTTGTTGTTCTTGCTGTTGCTGTTGCTTTATAACTTGTTGAGCGATTGCCATTAGATTTCCGCTATCCGCACACATATATGCCATTCTCCGGCCAAACCTCGACGGAAAATCGTTTTAACTGCACTATCATTACCCACAATTAACAAAGAAAGGATCAGCGAAAGAGTGAAATTTTTTCCAGTTTTTAAAGCATGAAAGAAGAGAGAGAAGAAAGATAGTACATACAAAAGTGTAGGCCCAACGGTAACTGAAGCAGAAGGTCTACAAACTTGGATTTTGCTCAAGGAAAGGAGAGAAAGAGAAAGAAAGCAATTTGGAGAAGTGCAACTCTAAAAAACGATACCTAAAACAGTAGAAGTAGGGAGCGCTGAGTAGAGTCCCTTCAAATGAACAAGTGGGACCTTATATCATAGCCGCTAAGCATAAAGACAAGTTGGTCCCTCTTTATTTTAAACAAAATAGAATGAGAATTTGATTTAAAATATTTGTGGATTAAGAGGGTTAATTAGTCAAAAAGTTTATTTTAAAAGTTAATTACCTCGTTTTTTTTAAAAATTTAGAGAAGGTAAATTATACTAATAGTTATTTAATTTTAGAGTATCTGATAAAATAGTTATTTAAGTTTCAATTTAATTACTCAATTTTTAAAAATTAATAAAAAAGTCACCACTAATCATTTTCCGTTACAGACATAACGAAGCTATATTTTTTGTTAGATACTTAACGGAGCTACCATTTTCCATCCCCTATCACTACTCTCACATCCCTCTTTCTCTTCCCCATCGTTCATGTGCCTACTTTGATTCTCTCTCCCTCTTCCTTACCATCCTTCCTCCTACTCTGATTATTTCCCTCTCCTTTACCATCCCTTTGCTAACCCTTTTCCCTTACTCTGATTCTTTCCCTGCCTTTTTTTGGCATTTCCTTTCACCTCTCTCTCGCTTGAAGGAACTAAAACTTCGCTAATTAGACAACTAAAATGTTAGTAATAATAAAAGTAAGTAAGGAAACATCTCTCTCGTTTCTCTTCCATTTAAGCTTGATGTTATTGCTTATTTATTTATTGTATCATTTGTATTACATAGGTTTCAATTCCTTTTATGACATCAACTTTTTTTCGTTACAAAAAAGTTACTGCTTTGATTCTCTTTCTAAATAATTTAAATCTATTGGGAATTTTTAACTAATTGGTTGTCTTTTCTTATCATTTTTTTTCCTTTATGGATTCTTTTTTTAAAAAAAAAATGCATTACAGGGTGTTAGTACTGTAAGAGTCATTACATTTACAGTTAAGGTATTGGTATTCAAACTGTATAATTTGTGTATAAAGCGACAATTTTTATTAGATTTTTGAAGCTTATATTGTGAAAGCTTCCATGGTTTGGGGGTAGTGAGAGAATTTGAAGATTAAAAACACATAAAAGGGAACCCTTTTCATATCTTTGTGTA
The DNA here is from genome assembly GCF_025698485.1 of Gossypium arboreum. Taxonomy (NCBI): domain Eukaryota; kingdom Viridiplantae; phylum Streptophyta; class Magnoliopsida; order Malvales; family Malvaceae; genus Gossypium; species Gossypium arboreum. Next base: position 15,934,000 of record NC_069081.1, read on the forward strand.
TTCTATGATAAACTTTACTTGAAGAGGATAGTATCTTGTAAATTCTGCAGAATAAATGAAAAAGTTTGAATCTTTTAGTTGGCATGGCTGATAATTTAATTAACAATGTAAAATGAGATAAAATGAAGTGTTTAGAAAACTGAAACCAAAGAAGAAGCTGAAGAACATGCAGACCAATCACAATTAACAATTTAGGATTTAAACTATGGTTTTGAGGAGGAGCCGATGAAAGTGGATAGGAGAGTTTAGAATATCGTGCACTTTGGAAGCACCAGTTTTCCAAGGCTATTGTCATTGGGGCATAGACACATTCAAAGTTAATTTGCAACTGCATGACACAAGTGTCCCAATAGTTTCCAAAGATTGAAAACTTAAACTCAGTGAGCTTGGCGATGGGGTGACAATTCAAGGGATGAAAGGTATCGGCCAATCTTCAATCTTGAGGTTTTGGCAAACTAGAAATGCAAGTGGTACCAACTCTACTCCAAATCTATGGTATTTTAGACCAAACTCTTCCACTTCTTTCTTTGCTCATTTCTAAGTTTCCTCTAATCAGTCAATTTGTGTATGTATTTTCTATGATTGTAAATTCGTTGGATGGTAGGGGGAGTAAAATTATCAGAGTAGGGGAAGAGGGTTAGCAAAGGGGCGGCGGAAAAAGGGAAAGAATCAGAGTAGGAGGAGGGATGGTGGGAAAGAGGGAGAGTGATGGGAGAGTAGTGATAGGGGGATGGAAAATGACAACTTTGTTAAGTATCTAACGGAAAACGGTAGTTGCGTTACGCATATAATTGAAAATGGTTAGTGGTGACTGTTTTATTATTTTTCGAAAGTTGAATGACTGAATTGAAACCTGAATGACTGTACTCCAAAGTTGAGCAACTGTTTGTGTAATTTACCTTTTAGAGAATTAAGAGGCATTTTTGTCTAATGGTCATTTTACCCAGCAATCAAAAAATATAAATTGATCGGAAAAAAAATCTTTTACAACGGTTAAAATTTTAAAAAGCTAATTACATTTTTGCCCTCAACGATTATTTCATTCTTTATATAAACCCTAATTATTTTCTTTTTTCTTCATTCAATCATATTCTCTCAATTCTCTCTATTATTTTATTCACAATTTTTTCATTTAATTTCTCTTAAATTGTATGACAAAACCCTAACCTTAACTCTAACAAAGAATCCCATGATAAAATTTTAGAACCCGAGAATTTCAAAATAAATTTCAAACATCCCATCTTGGGAATCTTGGATGGTTATGGGCTTCTACATAATTTTTAAATTTTTTCCCTCTGTTGCCTATATAAAGAGGATTTTGCTCCCTTTACTCCATCAACTCACTTAGCCACCGTCCCTTAGAAAAAACAATTTTTGTTTTAATTATTTTTCCTGGGTATTGAAATTTTGGAAGGGAAAGTTTGTTTGTGTTTGTGTTTTAAGGAGAAATTGTAATAGTTTTAAGGTATGTTTAGTTCACAATGATGTAGTGGCACTTGAAGATTCACACATTTAATTTATCGTGAGGGGAATGCACCATCACCTTAGAAGATGTCACATTGCAACTCAGGCTCCTAGTTTATTTTGGTTATACGATCATGGGTTCAAGTATAACTAAGGCTTCCAATTTACGGTGGTTATACAGTACCAGGTTTAAGTATAACTAAGGCTCTTAGTTGACGATAGTTATACGGTCGTGGGTTTAAGTTTAACTCAAGGTCCAAGTTGACGGTGGTTATGCAGTCACAAGTTCAAGTTTCATGACACCAAAAGAGAATGCCTTATAAATCTCATACATAAGTTTGAGATTATAATCATAGAGAAAAAATGGCTCACTAGTATAGTCAACTTATTCTTTTTCTCTATCAAAGTAGTATCATGAATCTTAGTGTCTAAAACCTGTGTCAAAGGTGGGGAGGCAAGAAGACTTTTAGGGGGAAGTGATAGTGATGGTGTAGAAAATTTAGAATGCGACTTGGGGCGGCAGCGGTTGCTATGATTAAAGAACTTATTAATAATTACAATCGTTGTCACATTTAGTTGCGTTTTAGCTTTTCTTCAAGTTGGAAATGTATAACATCCCTTACCCAACCCGATCAGTGGATCCAAGTTATGGAATGCTACAGTTGTTGTTGGAGTAACTACCAGCAAGAACATTAGAAATAAACCTTTTAAACACACAAACATGTCATAATTACAACTTTAACATGTTAATTAGAATTTCGTGAAACTTAATCGAGCTTATGAAAACTTATTTTTTAAATTCGAGCAAGAATAATGACCAATTTGCAAAGTTTTCAAAATTTCCTCAAATGGTATCGATACCTATTGAAGGTACCGATACTAAATTTAGCTTCGATGTTTCATAAAATCAAATTAAAATCATAAGGTACCGATATTTGGATCAATATACTGATACTTCCTTATTGGTATTGATATCTTACCATAATATCGATACCAAATTGACATTCTGTTTATTTTAGAAATTGATTGAAAATGTCAAGTACCAATAACTTTTCTAAGGTATCGATACTTCTGTACTAAAATGTTAAAAACCTTCATTTGAAACCATTTCATGCCAAACAAAAAGTTTTATTCTCAAAGCACTTTAAGGCACATTTGAGACTTGCATAAAAATCCCTTTTAAACATATAACAAACATGATTAAACATAACATTAAGTCAATCACAATCAATTCAACCAACATGCCCCATTTGACACTAAACCACTCCAATTGAACTTTGATTGACTAGAGTATAACAAAAAAAAAGAATCTATTGGAAATATATCGAATCAACGAATTTCTATTTTATACACGAGCAATATTCAAATAGAATTCAAAGAAAATGGATGCGATAAGACAGAAAAAAACAGAAAAAGGTTTCATTTTGATTGCTTGCTATTCCTAGTTAGAAAGATTTATTACTGACGAGCCACAGCAATTACACCTATCAAAGCAACTAAAAGAATTATTGAAATGAATTCAAATGGAAGAAAAAAATCGGTTGCTAAATGAATTCCAATTTGTTGACTATTACTTATCAAATCTTGTTCTATAATCACTTCCAAGTTAATGAACCAACATTTATTCATGTTTTTAAACCATTCAAAATCAACATTTAAGCATACCATTTTTGTGTTCAATTCATACCATTTGCACATTCAATGAACCATTCAATCACTATACAAATGATCCCAAAACATGACCAAAACATGTCTTAACCTTCATTTGAAACCGTTTCATGCCCAACAAAAGTTTTATTCTCAAAGCACTTTAAGGCACAAATGAGACTTGCATAAAAATCCCTTTTAAACATATAACAAACATGATTAAACATAACATTAAGTCAATCACAATCAATTCAACCAACATGCCCCATTTGACACTAAACCACTCCAATTGAACTTATACACTTTCAAGTTAATGAACCAACATTTATTCATGTTTTTAAACCATTCAAAATCAACATTTAAGCATACCATTTTTGTTTTCAATTCATACCATTGCACATTCAATGAACCATTCAATCACTATACAAATGATCCCAAAACATGACCAAAACATACCTTAACCTTCATTTGAAACCATTTCATGCCCAACAAAAAGTTTTATTCTCGAAGCACTTTAAGGCACATTTGAGACTTGCATAAAAATCCCTTTTAAACATATAACAAACATGATTAAACATAACATTAAGTCAATCACAATCAATTCAACCAACATGCCCCATTTGACACTAAACCACTCCAATTGAACTTATACACTTTCAAGTTAATGAACCAACATTTATTCATGTTTTTAAACCATTCAAAATCAACATTTAAGCATACCATTTTTGTGTTCAATTCATACCATTTGCACATTCAATGAACCATTCAATCACTATACAAATGATCCCAAAACATGACCAAAACATACCTTAACCTTCATTTGAAACCATTTCATGCCCAACAAAAAGTTTTATTCTCAAAGCACTTTAAGGCACATTTGAGACTTGCATAAAAATCCCTTTTAAACATATAACAAACATGATTAAACATAACATTAAGTCAATCACAATCAATTTAACCATCATGCCCTATTTGACACTAAACCACTCTGATTGAACTTATACACTTTCAAGTTAATGAACCAACATTTATTCATGTTTTTAAACCATTCAAATTCAACATTTAAGCATACCATTTTTGTGTTTTGCACATTCAATGAACCATTCAATCACTATACAAATGATCCCAAAACATGACCAAAACATACCTTAATACAAGTGCAAGCATTAACATGTCATGATCTATATACTAACCTAAATTCTAACCAAGCATATAGTTTCAATCTAGCACACTTAAACTCTTATGTACATGCCACATAATCGAGATTAAAATATGCAAAAGTCTACCAAACCACTGATAGGATAGTGTGAGCTTCGTGATGATCCAACCGCCATGCTTCGTAAATTGACAATCTATAAGAAAAAAGAGAATAATGATTACATTAATTTACTTAACTTACCTTGACATTACACTAATTTAGAAATTGAAATACATTGGTACAAACAAAACAATCCTTTGGCATCTTGCACATGCATTTACTTTCACAAATACAACAAATAGGTTAGTTTGATTATGAGCCATAAGCTTAAAACACATTCATATAATAACATATACTAACCAAATCATATTCGATTGGTAATTCATATATATATTCATTCTGAACACATCAATTTTATTTAATATTATTTCCATTTCTATTTTTGCCCTAAGATGTCACACCCTCATTTGGCAAGCTGGTACTGTTTGGGATATTATGCTGGTGTGATCGCCTAAGTCGTGAGACTTAGACAGGTTAACATTGGTAAACTTCATGAAAAAGTATTTCCCTAAACTTCGTCGAGTCTGCAAAATCTCATTTCACGGATTAACGAGTTCTTTGTTGCGGTGAGATCTCTATTTGGCGGACTCTTCCTCTAATAATCTGCCAATAATCTGCCACTCATGTTTTTGTGTCACTACAAATGTACAAGTTGTGGTTGGTGGGACACGTTTAAGTCATCTAGCATCTTAGTGAAGATAACGTGTCAATAAATAGGACACTTGGGGAGCCTCGTAAGATGTGATTAATTAGTGGAAGCCTGTAATAATGATTACTGATTAAAGTTTAACCTTGAGTGGGTTTGGGTTAGAAATAGCTATAAATAGGACAACCTGGTAGTGGATAAAAGATTTTCATTTCATCTTCTTTGCCTACCTTTGTTATTATCGAAAAAAACCATAGGTGTTCTTTATCGTTAACGAAAGTGTTGTTTCTGAAGCTTATAGAAGCTTTTGTCTTAAGTAGCGTATTGGTAAATTATTAAATCCCTCTTTAAGTTTTACCAGATAGATAGGAGTTGTTGTAAAAGCTGTTTAGTAAGGCTTTCATTCGAATACTGGATAGGAAGGAAACTTCCATTTGAAAACTATTTGCATGTCTATTAATTCATGTTATTTCATTAAGCTTTGGTTGTTTTTTTATATTTAAAGAAACCATTTTATTGTTTTAACCAAAGAAACAGGAGAAGGTCCCAATGCTAAAGGGAAATAACCCGTTGAGTAGGAAAAAGTCTAAGTGAAGATTTCTGATGAGTTCCTTTGTACCTTGTGTTTGTTATCTATACTATTTCATTTAAAACTACCTACTATATATCCAGGTAAGTGGCCTTAACCTTTGGTCTTGTTACTTGTGTCAAAAGGGATATCTTTAAGGAGTTAATGTATGTAAGATTACAGTCAGTAAATCAGAAAAAAAGTCATGCATGTGAATGAGTATAAATACTCATTCCTTAATACACAAACTTCGTATCCAGAATGGTGTAAAAAGGTGTTAGAGGGTTGTTATGAATGATGATGAAAAAAAATGCAAAATATTATATTTTACCTTCTATATGACACTCTGGTGCAAACCATGACTGGTGAATACCTGGCCTTGCAAGGGAAAACCTATGTGTTTGAAACAAGGAGGAATGATAGAGGCATGGAGAATATGATTGATTTAATGGCTCTAAGGAACGGTATGAAGATATAGGAAAAATGGTTCTTCGAAAGTAGTATCAGAAGCTAACACAAAGAAGGGAGTATACTGATAAAAAGAGTGTATATTGTGTATAACAAAATATGGATGTTGCGTGAAAAGTGTAAACAGTACGATAAATAGTCATAAAAAGGTACTCCGCAAGGGTGTCGTATGCGTAGAGCTGTTGTGCCTTGTGTCCATTATATGTGAGTCTCTAATAGCGGATAGTGTCCTCCATAGGGTTGAGTCTGTTTGTTGAAGTATCCGCCTATGGATACTTCATAACAGCGAGAATCGTATCCACTGAAGTGGCATTCCATTTTGTCAATCTAAGCCTTAGTTTCATAGTGTCCATAGGATCTTATTGTGGGATTACACTTCTTTGGAACTCACTAAGTTCTTTTGAACTTACTTAGTTTCTTTCTTCTTATTTTTAGACTCTTAGGTTGGACGTACCATTGCAAGGAATCAGCCAGATTTGAGACCTATATGTGAGTCATCTTTTTTTTGGGTGTAACATCTAATTGTTGGGGGGCATTAGAATGTTTGTTAGTTGCCTCCGGTTGGAATTTAATAGCTTGTAATTCAAAACTTTATTTTGTACTTTTGGATGTGTATGTGTAGCATTGTTGGGCTTTAGGTCGAATGTCTTTATGTGATGTCGGTCTTAAGAAATGGATTTTTGATCTACTACTTGAGCGATGATTCATTTGCGTTTTTGTTCGAACTTGTGAACATTTATAAAGCTTCCGCCAAATATTGTTTACTTATATCTCCACTATAAGTGGCGCAGTACTATTTTAAATTGCTTTCAACTTTTTATATATTCTTCAAAATATCGGGACATTGTCCCACCAAGTGTGTATCAGCCGAGCTAAGCTGTTTGTGTTTTTAAATGGTTTTGGCAGTTCAAGGTTTCATTTTGTGACACTCCATACCCGGATTCGACGATCGGGTCGAGTGTGGGGTGTTATAAGAGAACTAAAGTAATCTAACTTTAGATACATAAGATTGATTTGCTCATACAAGCTGTAATATTCTAATTTGCTCACACGAGCTATGATATTTGAATTTGCTCACAAAAGTTGTGATATTTGGGTTGCTTACACAAGTTGTAGGTCATGTTTACTTTTGCAAACTTTATTTGATGCTTTTTGCTCAAGCTGTTGAGAATCCGTATCATATACTAGATCTCAGTCATCGGTAAGAAATCCCTGGCCAACACCCGATTTTTTTTTGAACCTTAGTGACAAGTCATTCATATCTTAATCGTTTACTAAGTTCAAATGGGCACATTTATCAATTCTGTATCATTTCAACCTTGTAGTCGTATACACATTTTTCATATTTTGAATAGCAATCCATATACCTTTTAAACTTTGTCACCTCATCACATACATACTATTCAATTACATAGTTGTTTACATCCATTCAAAATAATTTAATTTGTATTTTACAATTAATTCCATTTAATGTAAAACACATTCTAATCATGACAATTCGACTAGAAAATTACATAATATAACACAAACATATTATGAATTAACAAAGTAAGTCATATATGAACTTTTCTGGAAAAACAACAAGCAAACAAGGTGTCAAGGACTAATATGCAAGTTCTTTTTTTTTTCTCGATTATCTTCCAATTGATTTAAATCCCGATTTATAATAATTCATTTCAATTCATCAATCCCGATTTATAATAATTCATTTCAATTCATCAATCCCGATTTATAATAATTCATTTCAATTCATCAATTCTAAACATCTTTTAACAACCTATTATAAACATATATCAATTCAATTCAATTTCAATTTTCAATTTCATTTTCATTTTCAGATGTCCCCTAAAGTTTTACATTTTATTCAATTTAGTCCCTAAAACTAAAATTGCTATAACTTTCAAATTTGAGCTTTGATTTCCCGATCTCAATTTCATCCTTCTACAGCCCTCTACTATTTATAATTATAGAAATTTAACATCAAATTTGAAATATTTACACTTTAGTCCCTATATTCAAAAACAAGTAATTAAATTTTACAAACTAGTCATTTTCACTTCTAAGCTCAAAATCTATCAATTTAGCACCAAAAGCTTTAATAAATCAATAATGAAAACTTTTAAAATATTTAAAAATTTTACAAAATAATACACGAGTCAGCTAAATCAAGCTCCCGAAAATATAAAACACGTAAAAATTACAACAAACATACTTCAATTACCTATCCAATTATTGACCGAAAGCTTGGAACCCTATCTTGGCTTTCTCCTTTTGTTTTCTTAGCACATTCTCTAATGAAGAAGAAAATAAAGATGATAACATCATCATTTTTTTAACTTGTATACAAACACTAAAATTGATTAACCTAACTTTGTTAACTTAATCTCAATTAATTTAAATCTCAAACATAATTAACCAAAGTAAGTGGATTCCAAAATCATCCACCACCGTTTAGTCACTTTATAATGGTCAAATTGCCCATTAGGTCCTTTGATTAATTAATAATTCATAGCGATTAATTTTTATATCTTTTACGATTTAGTTTTTATACCTTAATTAGTTACTAATTCTGCAAAATTTCTTATCCAAAATTTAATTCATTTGTATAATAACCCCTAAATATTTAATAAAAATATTTACAATTTTAATTTACAAAAATGAGGTTTTGATACCTCATTTTCCAACAGCACTAACTTTAAGGTCGAAACACTTGTACGTTAACTAACTATCCAATTAATAAATTTGTCAGATTAAAATTCGACATAATATTATAATTGAATCGTAAATATTAATTAATAATATTTACGAACTCGATCATTAAAAAATAAAATTTTTAAATTATCATTTCTGACACTACTGAAAATGAAACTTTTATTGAGTAATTGCATTATCTTTCCATTCAACTAGGCTTCATAGGTTGCGATACTTCGTTGGCTTGTGTCACAAAACTGATAAACGGTGTTGTAGTTCATTCTTCAAGTCAAATGTTAAGTTTGTGGCACTCAGTTGATATCTTGATATCCATTTAAGATAATGCAAGTTGTCGGCCAAGTCGAGTTATAGTCGTGACATTAGTCTGAAATTTGTCGAGACTTTCATCTTGATGTTTAGCATCTTTGGATCGATCAAGGTCAAGGTTCCGACATTCTCTACTTCGTGCTACAACCTCCTTAATTTCAATCACGAAAATATTGTATTTTCATATAACGATTATTTGAACTTAGATTATTTTTAAGAAAAATAAATATCCAATTAATATTATAACTTAAAATTTAATATAAAAATACATAAGATGGATGAGAATAACTTGAATGCAAGGCTCAAATGCGAAAATTCTAATTCATAAAATTAGTAATTCTACCTTAAAACTAGCTAAATATAAGTGTTCAAACAGGTCATAAACATATAACAAATTATTCAACAAGTATATAAACTAAATTGGTTGAGTACACACTTTTACAGACGATATTAATCAATTTATATATTTTTATAGTTTAACTACTAAAGAAATCCCACTAAAAAATTAAAAATAATTAAATTCTTAATTGAAAATTATAATTAATTGAGCCTTTTAATTAAAAGTTAGCAATTAAATGAGACTTTACAAATATAGTTTCTGGTTGAAGCCCTAATGTGTCGTAAAGTGTTGACCTAATAGGCTATAATGAAAAGAATATAATTTGAGGGCTTAATTGACTTTTTAAATTATTTTATGAGGGACTAATTAAATATTTTTAATTATTTAAGCTTAAATTTTTAAAATACTATAATAAATTTATGGAAAATATAAAATTTATTAAAAGTATAAAATATAATAAAATAGAAAATTATATAAATATAAAAGGTATTAAATATTATTAATATATTATGTAAATATAAAATAATATGAACATATTATAAAACTTTTAGAAGTTATAGAAATTTTTAAAATAGATAAAATTATAAAATGTTAAAAAATTATTAAAATAATAAATATAAAAATCATAGATTTTTTTTTTTTTACTTTTAAATTTGCAGATTTTGGTTTCGATAATAACAAAATGAAAAGCTCGAAGTGTGATGGTGCTTGAAATGGTGCTTGAATTTATATAGAGTGCCAGGTCAAGTTTGATCACCGTCAAACTCTAAATTATTCATTTCCTTATTTTTGAAGCCAAAGAGTTCAAACATTCAAAATATTAATAAGTTTTATAGTTTTATAACTTTTCGACCTTTTATAATAAGTTCATATCTTACACAATACTTTATAATATTTTTATAGTTTTTCACAATACTTTATAATATTTTTATGGTTTTCTTTATTTCTAAAATTTTCTAAAATTTATAATTTTCTATTATTTTTATAATTTTCTAAATTTATTATAATATTATAATAATTTTAAATTTAAATAATTAAAATAAATTAAACCTTTTACATTAATATTTTTTCACGTCAAACATCATACCAATTGTTTCATTATAATTTTTTCAAATTAGTTGTTATGTCAATAGTTACACATGTTGCTATATCAACACTTAAAATCTTGTCAAAGAGTTTAATGAAAAAGTATATTACAAGGTTTCAATTGATTATTAATTTTTTATTAAAGACTGAATTGATTGCATATTTTATTTAAGGGTTTAATTTAATTTTGATTATTTTGTAAAGCTTTTTTAATATTTATTTGAATAAAAGAGTAAATATGAAGAAACTTGAATGAAAATATTAACTTACTTTTTACTTATTATATTAAATATTTAAAAAATTTATTTCTAATAAATTTCCATTATTAATTTAATTATATAAAATAATATAGTTAAGTTATTTATTAATTAATTACTATATTCGTATGTTACGAGCTAGTTTCAGGGTGAGAGAGTGACCAACAATTTCAATTGTCCAGTTCAGCAGCTATCTCTCACTCTCTCCCTCCAACTTTTGTTTATAAATTGCAATCCCCATTATCTGTATGTCCCCTTGCCGAGTACATGATGTGGGCCCCACAAGGGACAGTGGGACCCACATTTAATATTGTTGACCATCGAAATGACTAATCAGGAGGGGGGTTGGCGCCTACGTGTATCCACCTCTCCTATCATTTCAACCATTTTTCCCCGCTCTGTTCGGGACAGTCCGCCTTCGAAATTGGGGTTCCAAGGGGACCCACCCCCTCACCCATACGTCCATTATCTTATACAGCGCATCGGTATCTCCGTCTCACTCACGTCATCCCACCTCCCTATATGAGCGTTTCGGGAACGGCGCGATAAAATCTTAGGCCTTTGCTTGCTTGCCGAAACGCAGTGGGCTAACGCAAGTCATCCATTTTTCTAAATAAAATTTATTTTTTTTATAATATTTGGGGGTCTTATACAGTATTTTAATTAGTGGTAAGGGCTGAGGTTTGAGTATTGAATACTACATTCAAGTTTTATCATATCTAATTGTATATATATGTTTTAGTCCACATCATATATATGTCGGGTGGGTTTTGTATGATTTTTAATCTGTTATGTTTTGATTAATTCTATATTATTGTTAATTGAATTTATATTTGTGTTATATTGTTTCTGTAGATGTATTATGTTTTGTGTCAGTGAATTTTAAAAAAATACAGATGACTACAAATTAGATATTTATAATTATTTTTGTAAAATTTATTTATTGTTACATTAAATGTAAATCTTATTATATAAATCCAATTTCAAATTAAAACAGATAATTAAAATTAGATATTTAAATTCGAAATCGTAGCTTGCAAAACTAAAACATAATTGAATATCTATCAATAAACATAAAATGAATTTAAATAATAAATGTTTGAGCATTAACATGTTATCTTTGAATCCATCTGCAATATTTGAAAAATTAATATTTATTATATTAAAAGTGTACTTTTTAATTCTATAATATGTTTAAAAGAATTTTTTAAATATTATAATATATTTTTATAGGATATTTATCGACTCTTCATTTTATTTTTAAAGTCTAAAACACCACAAATAATATATTAAATATTATTCCATATTTAAATATGTAAAATATAATTAAGATATTGCTAAATGACAATAATAATATTTATTTATTTATTTTATAAATAATATTTATTTTTAATATTTTATTATACTCTGGTACTAATCTTATTTGCTAAGGATGTATTACATATTTTCCTGGACCCCTAAACTATTGTAAGATGAAAATCGCGAGTATTATGGTAGTAGAAGAAGCGGGGTAGTCCAGCTCTTTGTACAGTGAGATTGGAAATGACGGGTGTTGGTACTTTCAAAATCATGACAAGTAAACAGCTGCAACCCAATTTATCAAGTGTTAGTTTTGGCATAGTTTCAAATCAGACTTCCAGTTTCTACCAAGGAGAAAATGGCAACGGGAGGATGGGTGGGGTCTAAGAGGGAGACTTGTAGTGCTGCCAATTAGGGTCCGTTCTTTAAGGGGCGGTTAAGGACCCCACTAGAGGGGCCAATGACCATTAAGCAAAAAAAAAAGAAAAGAAGAAGGTAGGCCTGCAATTGGGAAATGGAGTAATCCTAGACCACCCGAAATGCACCCAACCATCACAAAAACATAATTAATACTAAAATAAATCAAAAGCAACGGTGCAGGATATTTTTAAACGGGCGTAGGGAAATGTCTCGTCATCTGGGTTGAAAGCAACTACACTCTATTTTGGCATGTCATGGCTGGGATGTCAAGCCTAGATGATGTTAAACTACATTCAATTTGACATTATTTAATTTATAATTTAATAATTTAATATTTTATTTGCCTATTTTACGTCTCAGTCAGCCGTCACGCAGTTGGATGATTGAGAAGAAATCCCACACCGTTCGCTTTCCAATTCACTCACCAACACCTTTTCCTTTTCTCAAACTTTCACATTTTCTGAGTTTTTCTTTTCACACTCTCTTTATCATAATATTGGTTTTAACATTATTTTTTTCAAATGTTTTGAAGAGAATTGTAATAGTTGGTTTTAGCACTGTTAAAAATAATGATTTTTGATCACGGCTTCTATCATTAAGTCAATATTTTATTATTTATGAAGTTATTAAAGTATTATATTAAAATTTAGTTAGAAAATTTTAGTGATTAAGTAGAAATGACTAAATCGTAAAAATTATAAAAGTTAATTTTTATTAGCTAAAGATGTTAAATGACTATAAAAAATAGGTTGATGAAATTAAATAGCAAATATACCTATTATATTTGTAGTGGATGGTTTTAGGTTTAAGGAAAATTCATTAAGAATTAAGGGTAATTATGTAATTAAGTAAATAAAATGATAAACAAAATAGGAAATAGTAGTCTTCTTCTTCAATTTACATTTTCTTCAACTGAAAAACCAATAGAAGGAAGCTTGAAGTTCGGCCATTTAATTCGCCTTGCATGTAGAATTTTGGTTTGTTTTTAATGATTTATATGTTTTTGTGATCGTTTTAGCTTAATCTAGCTAAATCGAGGTTAATTCGTAAAACTGTTAAATATTTTGAAAGGTGTCATTGATAAGTTTGAAGTGTTTTTGAAGTTTGATGGTAGAATATTAAGCTTGATAGCTAAATAGGATTATTTTGTAAAGTAACTTTTAAAGATTTTAATGTTTAGGGATTAAACTGTTAAAATAGAAATTTCATGAAATTCTTGTGCTAAAGTAATAAATATGGGCTGCTTAGGGATTATATAGAATTCGACACAAGGGTTTTTTGGTTAATTTGTAATAACTGTGAGAACTTTTATGGTGCCCCAAACTCAGTCAAGTCAGTTTAACCTAGATTTAAGACGTCACATTAATCACCGAAGTGACCCAGACCAGAACTAACATATTCACATATGATTTGCTAACATTAATATTAATTAAGATATCAACGAAAGACAATTATATGTTTGATAAGTCATGCATGATCAATTACAAGCAATTAAACCTATTTGCATGCTTATTTGACAAGCATTCATGTCTTAAGCACACACAAGGGTAAAATTGTCATTTTGTGCTTATTACATGAGTATCACACATATAAAATTAAACTAATGACATGTGTTAGTCTTAGAACACTTAATTAGACCCTTGACAAAAGAATCATCTTAGTCCGATTATAAAATCTCAGTTAATTTTAGAATCAATTAATTAGAGACTAATTTTTATAAAAATGTCAAAATATAGAGAATTATCTGAAATATAAAATTTATTGCATTTATATGAAATAAAATATTTAAAACACAAGCATGCAAACTTTTAAACCTTTTCAAAAATATCCCAGCCTCCCAAAATCCAAACTCAACATGATAAATTTGGCATTCATGTTTTTCAAGATACCTAAATAGTCAAAACATACCAATTCACCTGTTAAAACATACCTCACGTGCCAAAATACCAACATGCTCATCTTACCACAATTTAGCTACTCTACTAACATTCCAACATAAAACATACCTCCAACATGCACCAAAATATATCAGCCATATACCATCAATATAAATGTTCAGCTAGTAATCAAACAGTCCATAAATAGTATAAAATGTCCACTCCCAAAAGTCCATATCACATTGCCTTTAAGAACTAACACAAGTTTCAAACACCTACTTATAATGGTAGATTCCCTTGGTTCACTTGGCTCACTTGTCTTGACCACTTGGTATTCAACTTGCTGCACATTTAAAATGAAGAGTGTGAGCTAAACATAGCTCAATGAATATTAAGGTTACTACAAAGCAAATATAATTATCCAAAGTTAAGCAACGCATGTTAATACTTAACAACACTATAATGTTTTCCAAGTAGAGAAACATGCTTTTAGATTTCAAATACCACACATACACATTTAACCACAACATATAACAACCTACGAATCTCAAGTAGTATCATCAAAAGATATATTGGCACTTGAGAACCATGCAACACATATATGCTTACATATACATTGGATACCTGGATCTCCAAACACATCAAAGACTCGATGAGCCATATGCTATCCCATAAGTGTAGTTGATGGCTAACACTCTCCCAACACACCACGCTATGTCGGTGAACAGAGCTAAGCTCAACGCTTCTTTATCTCTCCACGTTGTCCCATGAGCCTTAATGCTCATCACATATAACACATAATGGTGAGTATTCACAGTCCTATGACATGCCAACTATATCCAATAGTTCCAAGTGATCGAAAAGTCAATACATCACAATAACACATGATTTATTACTATTTTATGCACATTATATAACCATTTCACATTTTCACTAATACTTTACACATTCACTTTGCATGCTCACATAAAGGCATTTACAACACTTTCACAATGCCCTTAGAGCCACACACACTTAGACTTGCATACATGTGCATAAAATCAAAAACTCACATCACATATACATATATTAAACCACATTTAATTACTAGTTTATACACTTACACATCATCAACAGAGCATCACAGAGGCATACTTTACTTAACACAAGCAAAAGTTAAAAAAAAAAAACTTATACCAAAGCCTTAAATCTCATTTAAGAACTTAAAAGCCTTTGATTAAAATCACACTTACCAGTAGCCAAAGACTAGAACACTCACCCCGACACTTCCACTCACTTTGTCAAAAGCTCAATCGACTTTCTCCTTGCTTAATGACGGCACCAAAAGATCCATGACTTCAACCACACCAAATGAAACATACATATATGTTAGAGCACATCTTAAAGCACTAGAAATTCAAACAAAGCCACATACTTCAGTCTTTATTTTCCAAACTGAAAACTTAGTCGAAACTAGCCGAAATTTAGATTTCCCAATCCGGATCTATTCTAACCATTTAGGAATTATTCTAAACACTTAATTATAAAAAAAACTGATGTAAACCAATTTAAACTTAAGAAACTCAAATTTGCACAAATAAAAAAATAATCGTCCATTAACAAGCTTTAAAGTCAACTTTGTTATTAGATTTCTTAAAATCCTTCATGATCTACTAATTTAAGAATAAAACCCTCTTAATTTAGTAAAATTTATTTGAAAAATACTTTAAATTAGATATTAATAAAGATATATGAGATTTTCCATTTTCAAGCTCATTTTGACCAAAATTAGTGGATATAAGATAAATCTATCTAAACTTAAGTTAAACTCAAATTAAAGACTCAAGTAAACTAAAAACATGATTAGGAATTAGAAATTGATAGAATTTGAAAAACAATGGAGAATTTGATAGAATTTATAAGATCTTTTTGAAAACTTGGTAAGTATTTGGAGTTAGGATGAGAAAAATTTCAGATATGGGATGAAAATTTGAGAGAGTTTAAGAGCCTTAAAGAAAAAAGAAAAGAAAAGAAAAGAAAAGAATAAAATAAAATCAATGCCAAAAGAAAGATGAACAACGTGGTTTTAACGTTGTAGGAAGAACATCCAAATTTTAAAAAATTAACTATTTGCCACATAAACACTCTTATCTTTCCCTTGTTTTGCTATTTAGTCCTATGTCTCAATTATCACCCATTTGTTAATTATTCCAATTTAACATTATTATTTTAGTTTTAAAAAAATTCAATTTAATCGAAATTAAATCTTTAAAATCCATTTTCCTTCTTTTTTCTTACAAAAATAATTTTACTAAATTAATTTCCCAAATTAATAATTTTGAGTTCCTAATTCTGTACAAATCTCATCTTGTCCCAAAATTAAACCTGACTCCTAAATCGAGAATCTAGTCCACTAACCCAAAACTACCGAGTCCCTCTCCCCATCTAAAAAAAAATTGTCCTAAAAATTTTTACCTGAATCAAACAGATACGGATATTGATGTCTCATTGCATCCTTAATTTCCCATGTAGTTTCTTTATTCGTGTGATCATGCCACAAAACCTTTACTAATGGAATTGTCTTATTACGCAAGACCTTAACCTCACGAGCTAAGATTTCCACTGGCTTCTCATCATACGTGAGATTTGATCAAACCTCGTTCTCTTCAACTAGCACAACATGAGATGGATCCAATTGGTACTTCCACAACATTGACAAATGGAAGACATCATAGATCAGCTCAAGCTTGGGTGGCAATTGAAGACAATAGGCTACTAGTTCTATCCTCTCGATAACCTCGTATGGACCAATGAACCTCGAGCTTAGCTTGCCCTTCCAATCGAACCTCAACACCTTCCTCCAAGGCGAAACCTTAAGAAACACTTTATCACCAACTTGATACTCAATGTCACGGTGTCTCAGATCGGCAGAAGAATTTTGCCTATCAGACGCAACCTTTAGTTTCTCACAGATCAATCTCACTTTATCCTCAATCTCTCGAACCAAATTTGGTCCCACAATTCGTCTGTCACCTATCTCAGACCAACACTAAGGTGTCCTACATATTCGACCATACAGAGCCTCAAACGGTGCCATCTGGATACTCGTTTGATAACTGTTATTGTAAGTAAACTCCGCTAATGGTAAGTAACACTCACAATTACCACCAAACTTAATCACACAGCTACGCAACATATCCTCTATGATCTGTATCACCCTCTCCGACTGGCCATCTAACAGTGGATGGTAAGCTTTACTAAAGTGAAGTTTCGAGCCAAAAGCTTCATGTAGACTCTTCCAAAATCTAGAAGTAAAACGCGAATCCATATTGGATATGATCAAAATTGACACTTCGTGAAGTCGCACAATCTTATATATATACAACTCTGCCAACTTCTGAAGAGAGTAATTAGTACGCATAGCAAGGAAATGCACACCCTTTAAAAACTGGTCAACTATCACCTAGACTGAGTCCTTATTTGTCTGAGTTAGAGGCAAGCTCGAGACAAAATCCATAGTAATATGCTCTCATTTTCACTCAGGGATCCTGATAGGATGAAGCAAATCGAAAGGATACTGATTCTCTGCCTTCACCTTTTAACACACCATACATCTCGACACAAACTCGGCTACATCCTGCTTCAGACTGGGCAACCAAAATAACTCATGAAGATTGTGATACATCTTATTACTAATGGGATGCATAACATATGGACTATTATGTGCCTCGATCAGAATCATATTCCTTAAATCCTCATCATCGGATACATAGAATCTCCCTAGAAAACTTAGAACCTTATCTTCATTAAAACCCAAATCCTCAACAACTCCTTGCTCAATATATCGAATCCTCAGAACCAAACTTTCATCAAATGACTACCTCTCCTTAATCTGTTGAGATAAGTCAACTTCAATTGAAGTTCAGCCAACAAACCTCCATCCTCGGTCACACTTAAAAGTGCAAACATGACTCTCAACCTTGTCATCGATTTCTAGGTCAATGCATCAATAGCCACGTTCACCTTACCAGGATGATACTCTATCTCACAATTGTAGTCCTTAAGTAGCTCGATCCAACGCCTCTGCCTTCAGTTGAACTCCTTCTAGGTAAGGAGATACTTAAGACTTTTATCATTTATATAAATTGTACATCTCTCTTTATACATATAATGGCACCAAATCCTAAGCATAAAAACCACAACAGCAAGCTCTAAATCATGAGTAAGGTAGTTTTGGATATCAGACTATCTGCGTCACTTTGATAGCTTTTTTTTTGTTCATTCCGATTATAAGTTACATGTAAATATGGCTTTCATATGTTAAAGTTAATAGGTATCTTGGTGATGTTTTGGGCAATTGAGATGTAAATATGTTTATGGTTGTTTGGTAACTTGAATTGTAACACCCCGTACCCGAGACCGTTGCCGGAGTCGAACGTGAGGTGCTAACGGACTTAATTCCTTACTTAAACAGCTCATACAATTTATTTTTAAAATTTCTAGACGAGCTGGTTAACTGCATCACAGTCAATCTAAAAATCATATCTTGAGTTTCGAAACTCAAAATCCAATTCCGTAAATTTTTGCTGAAACTAGACTTATACATATATTTACTAATTTTTTTATAGAATTTTTGGTTGGGCCAATTAGTACAGTTTATTAGCTAAAGTCTCCCCTGTTTCAGGGTTCGACTACTCTGACCTTCATGCATTACGACTTAGATATCTCCCTGTACAGGGCTTCAATACTTATACTGTTTATTTCTAATGAAACTAGACTCAAAAAGGAATCTGTACATATAAAGAATGACTTCTAATTATCACTGGTTAATTTATGGTGAATTTCCAAAGTCAGAATAGGGGATCCAGAAATCGCTCTAGCCCTGTTTCACGAAAACTTAAACATCTCTTAAAATACAGCTCATATGGTCGTTTTGTTTCTTTCATATGAATATAGACTCATCAAGATTCGATTACATAATTTATTCATTATTTAATTCTATTTCTACTATTTTTAGTGATTTTTCAAATTCACATCACTGCTGCTGTCAGCATCTATTTTAAGGTAAATTTTACCAATTTCATAGTTTTCCATGAATCAACTAGTAATTTGACATACATTATTTCCAAGTATAATCACGATTAGCCATGACATACGTAGCACCAATAGGACCATGATTGGCCATTCCAATGGCTAATCATTACCAAACATTTCCACATCACTTAATAACCATATCATAAGACCATATATACAAAATGATCATAATGTTATACTCAAAATATACAAGCCATTTTCGCATGGCTATACGAATATACATTACCAAAAGATACTTAATTCAACAACAAGGGTCAGCCCTATACATGCCGTTATCAAGTTCAACTGAAGAGTACCAAAAAGTGGCTTAGATAGTGTGGATGACTTCGACTTTGACACGTCCGAGTCTGATAGCTGACGAACAAAATCTATAACACAAGGAAACAAGGTAACGGAGTAAGCAAAATGATGCTTAGTAAGTCTTAAGTAATTTTAAACAGGTAAAATTTGATATATAAGTCAACATTCAAAATATTAAACTCGAATCAGCTGTATACCTTTTTTCCCGAAATTACGTATATATATATATATACACTAACATACAAAGAGATCACAATCTGAACCTCGATCATAAACATGAATTATAGAAATAATTTAATCGTATACCTTCATATAAATAAAGACATCGTCCGAAGTAGTTATTTTCATATTCATAGATGCGATATTCATCCATACGTATATCTATACATACATATGCACATTCCATTCCTTATATATGAAACTTCAATCTAAAAGTGGGTTCGCTTAAGTGTACGAAATGCGTACCTGTTTTTCATACTGTATAGTACATTCAATTCATAACCTTACTTGAATTATTGACATTAAGCCTGCTAGGTTAGAACCCAAATCCAGTCACTAGCATAAAGCCTTCAAGACTTTAAATTCAGATATATGTCCAGCACATAGCCTGCGGACCTAAAGTCCGGATATAATTCTCGCATATAGCCTGCGGACATGAAGTCCGGATATAATTCTCGCATATAGCCTGCGGACATGAAGTCCGGATATAATTCTCGCATATATATATTCACATGGTAACACCTTTCACATAGCCTATCACATTGGTAATTCAATTGCTCCATTCGTATATAAGGGCAAAATATACACCATCATTTTCATTTCGTTTTGAAGATCATACAAACAAATCACATCTACCTTTCATCAATCCAATTTAACCCGAATTAACCATTTTACTAAATGTCATATAATTAAATTATTTACCACACATCTTAGATCAAATAGGACTAAAAGATAATGTTCATCTAGCATATACATATCAAGGTATCGTAAATCTTATACTAAAGGCGATTACTCAAAACTTACTTTATATCCTTCTTAACAAGTCTCGGTTTGGCTATTCCGTGACTTTAGCTTTTCCTCTATCCGATGTTGCCCCTCTATGCTCTTGAGCTATGTTAAACAAGTTTAGTCATATTAAACCTTTTCATCAACTCATTATTCATGACATAAAAATCATTAAGAGCCGAATAGGTGGCCACTTAATAAGCTTGAATTCATAGGAACTAAATGCCAAAAGAAAATGTCTATGAAACATTTACTCAAAATCTTCTATCTTTAGTTCAACTTCTTAGCTCCTAATCAGTACACTAAGACCATATTAATTCATTTCTCATATTATTAACATAAGCATAGCAAAGCAATTCTCTATAAACAATTTTTATCAATTCCTCCAGTCACTAGGGACATAGCCGAATGTTCACTAAGAAATTTAAGCACACAAAGTATGGCTTCTTCATTTGACTTACCATTTTTAATTATCCAATTTATTTAAACATTCAATAACAAACTCCTCTATTATCAAACACACATTCGGCAAGAACATTGGTAACTTATACTACATCAATTCTAAGCATATAATATTGTTAAATGTCATTAACAAATAAAGCCATACACATACAACTTATAAGTAAATTCCATCCATGCAAAGTCTATAATTCACTCGGCCACTCAACCCACAACCTATCGAAACTTAATTCAAACTCATTAGCCGAATACACATATACTTATAATAAGCACATATGACATCTTCTTCAAGACACATTCGGCTATGGCATAATTTCCTTATAAAAGCCAATTTATCAATCCACCATCACATGTATCATTACAAAGCTTCACACTTAGCATGCTAATGACATCAAAACAATCCACCTTAACCGAAACTTAACTCATACAAAACCTATCTTCAAACCATAAAATAGGTAGAATTTAAACTAATCATCCAAATGGTGCATAAGTTTTTCCAAGAATGACATTGAACTTACCTTACTTTAGCTATCCACCTTAGCGAATTTTCTTCCCTAAAGACTTTTCTTCCTCTTCTTTCTCTAGTTCTGGCAATGGAGGAGAAAACATAGGCTAACTTTGGTTTCTCCTCCCACTAACTAGTATTTTATTAACCTTATTCATTATTTCATTTTGTAACATAAAATTATTAGCATAAAATAGTTATAATATTCTTTAATCTATAACATGGTTGGCCACTATGTCAAATTTGGCTAATTTGACATGCAAGTACAAGCATTTTCTAACATGTATTAATAAGTCACTTCAACATTTGCCTAACACATTTCTAAATTTTCTCACATAAGTCCTATTTAATAAAATTCACTTACAATTAACAAAATTCAAACATGAAATTTTCACACATGCATATATACATATAATAAGCATCAAATATGACGGTTAATTATTTTTATGACTCGGTTTTGTGGTCCGAAACCATTTTTTGACTAGGGTCACATTAGGGCTGTCACAACTCTCCCTCACATAAGAAATTTTCGTCCCCGAAAATCTTACTAGTGAACAAGTTAGGATATCGTTCTTTCATAGAGTTCTCGGGTTCCCAAGTAGCTTCTTCCATCCTGTGCTTGTGCCATAACACTTTTACTAAAGAAACCCTTTTGTTTCGTAATTCTTTCACTTCACGATCTAGGATACGAATCGGTTCTTCTTCATAACTCATATCGGATTGAATTTCAACCTCTGATAGATTAATTATGTGCGAAGGATCAGATCTATAACGTCGAAGCATCGAAACATCAAAAACATTGTGAATCTTTTCAAGTTCAGGGGGTAAAATAAATCTATATGCAACTGGACCAACTCGTTCGGATATTTCATACGGCCCAATGAACCTCGGACTCAATTTGCCCTTACGGCCAAATCTGAGTATCTTTTTCCAAGGTGAAACTTTAAGAAACACTTTATCTCCCACCTGATACTCAATGTCTTTTCATTTCAAATCCGCGACGACTTACTCGACGATCCGAAGTCGTCTTCGACTTTCACGAATTATTTTACTTTCGCTCAAAGATCTTTAATCAAATCAACCCGAAGATTTTACTTTCCTAAGCTCGGTCCAAAACAACGGTGTACGACATTTATGACCATACAAAGCCTCGTAAGGTGCCATCTTAATACTTGATTGAAAACTATTGTTGTAAGCGAATTCAATCAAAGGTAAATACTGTTCCCATGAACCACTAAACTCAAGGATGCAACATCTCAACATATCTTCGAGTATCTGAATTATCCGCTCGGATTGACCATCAGTCTGGGGATGAAAAGCGGTGCTAAAATGCAACTTGGTACCCAAAGCTTCTTGCAATTTCTTCCAAAATCGCGAGGTGAATCTCGGATCTCTATCCGACACACTAGAAATAGGTACCGCATGTAATCTTACAA
This sequence comes from Gossypium arboreum, assembly GCF_025698485.1. Taxonomy (NCBI): domain Eukaryota; kingdom Viridiplantae; phylum Streptophyta; class Magnoliopsida; order Malvales; family Malvaceae; genus Gossypium; species Gossypium arboreum. The sequence goes on from NC_069081.1 coordinate 15,957,126, forward strand.
TCTGAGAAACATACAATTCAGCTAGTTTATCCAGTGAATAATCCGTACGTACTGGAATAAAATGAGTCGACTTAGTCAGTCTATCAACAACAACCCAAATCGCATCTTTCTTACTTGCCGAAAATGGCAACCTAGATACAAAATCCATCATGACTCGATCCCATTTCCATTCAGGTATCATGATTGGCTGAAGTAAACCTGTAGGCACTTGATGTTCTGCTTTCACTTGTTGACATATTAAACACTTCAAAACAAAATCGGAAATGTCTCGTTTCATACCATGCCACCAAAACTGACGTCTCAGATCGTTATACATTTTCGTACTCCCCGGGTGAATTGACATTCGACTACAATGAGCTTCGTTCAGAATCATCGAAATAAGTTCTGAATTTCTTGGAACACACAAACGACTTCTGAACCTCAAACAATCGTCATCATCAATTTGAAACTCTGATTCCATATTCGAAACACATTCAGCCCGTTTTGCAACCAATTCATCATCGACTTTCTAAGCTTCACGAATTTGATGAATCAACAATGGTTTGGCCTTAAATTCTGCTACTAACACATTATCGGATAGAATGGACAAGTGTACATTCATCACTCGTAAAGCAAACAGTGATTTACAACTTAAAGCATCCGCAACCACATTAGCCTTTCCCGGGTGATAGTCAATGAAAAGCTCATAATCTTTTAACAACTCAAGCCAACGTCTTTGTCGCAGATTCAAATCCCTTTGAGTCATCAAATATTTGAGACTTTTGTGATCCGAAAATACATGACACTTCTCACCAAATAAGTAATGTCGCCATATTTTCAAAGCGAATACGATGGCAGCTAATTCGAGATCATGGGTTGGATAATTTTTCTCATGTGGCTTCAATTGCCTCGACGCATAAGCTACAACTCGACCTTCTTGCATCAATACACAACCCAACTCAAGTAAGGATGCATCACTATAAATGACAAACTCTTTGCCTGATTCGGGCTGCACTAGTATTGGAGCTTTAGTCAAATAAGTTTTTAGTTGATCGAAACTTTTCTGACATTTTTCTGTCCATTCAAACTTAACATCTTTCCGAAGTAGTTTCGTCATTGGTGTGGCTATCATCGAGAAACCTTTTACAAACCGTCTGTAGTAACCGACAAGTCCCAAAAAGCTCCGAACCTCAGTAATATTTCTTGGAGGCTTCTAGTTAAGTATGGCTGAAATTTTGCTCGGATCAACTCAAATACCCGATGCAGATACCACATGACCCAAAAAGCTAACTTCTCTCAACCAGAACTCACATTTACTGAACTTAGCATATAGCTGCTTATCCCGTAAAATCTGCAACACTAATCTCAGGTGTTCAGCATGTTCGGTTTCATCCCTCGAATAGACCAAAATGTCATCAATAAACACAACTACAAATTGATCCAAATATTGTCTGAAGATCCGATTCATCAAATCCATAAATACCGCAGGGGCATTAGTGAGTCCAAATGGCATCACTAAGAACTCGTAGTGACCGTATCTCGTTCTAAAAGCAGTTTTGGGTATATCTGAATTTCGAACTCGCAATTGATAATAACCCGATCTCAAATCTATCTTTGAAAACACTGAGGCCCCCTTTAGTTGATCAAACAAATCATCAATACGCGGTAACGGATATTTATTCTTTATTGTCACTTTATTCAGCTGACAATAGTCGATGCACAACCTCATGGTTCCGTCCTTCTTTTTCACAAACAATACTGGTGCACCCCAAGGTGAAAAACTCAGTCGAGCAAAACCTCTATCCGTCAACTCTTGCAACTGAGTTTTCAATTCTTTCAATTCCGTTGGTGCCATACGATACGGAGCTATCGAAATCGGTGTAGTCCCAGGTACAAGTTCGATGCCAAACTCTACCTTCCGAACAGGTGGTAACCCCGGTAATTCTTCGGGAAAAACATCCGGATATTCACAAACCACTGGTACCAATTCAAGTTTCTTTTTTGATTCTTTATTATCAAGTACGTATGCAAGATACGCTTCACACCCCTTTCTCACTTATTTTTGAGCTAACATTGATATTATTGTTGGTAATCCGTTCCAATTAGTAGACTCAACTCGGATTATCTCATTATTTGCACATCTCAAATCGATGGTCTTACTTTTGCAATTTACAATTGCATCATGTACGGTCAACCAATCCATCCCGAGGATAACATCAAATTCCTCAAACGGTAAAAGCATTAAATCGGCCGGAAAACAAGAACCTCGAATTACTGGGGGACATTTCTTACACACCTTATCAACAAGCACATAATGACCCAAGGGATTCGACACTCTAATAGCGAACTCAGTAGACTCAACAGGTAAAGTCTTATTGGATGCTAAAGTCTCACATATATAAGAATGAGTAGAACCAGGGTCAATCAAAGCAATCACATCAGTATCAAAGAGAGTGAATGTACCGGTAATAACATCAGGCGAAGAAGCATCCTCGCGTGCACGTATAGCATAAGCTCTAGCAGGAGCACGAGCTTCAGATCTGGTGGTAACATCTCTAGATCCTCTCTGACCGCCACTAGCATTCCCCGCATTTTTAGATGGTCTACCTAGAGTAGTAGTAGCACCCGGTTTCCCACTCTGATTTACATTCTGTTTAGACAGTCTTGGGCAATCCTTGATAAAGTGGTCAGCTGATCCGCACTTATAACAGGAGCGGCCATAGAGTCTACAACTCCCCGAATGCCATTTACAGCAATACTGGCATTCCGTCCTGTCTCGACGATCATTTCCAACACTAGCAACCGAAGTGACTCGCGTACTCATAGGGGGTCAATCACGATCTCGTCTGGAAAAGCCCAAAGTGTCTTTAGATCGGCCTGGATCACTTCTAAATTTCTTTGATGATTGTTGAAAGGGCTTTCCCGAAAACCTCTTACGAAATTCTCTTGCTTCCACTTCAGCTTTTCTTTTCTCCTTATTGAGCTCTTCGGCTTTGCAAGCTCGTTCGACAAGTACTACAAATTCTCTAATTTCAAGAATGCCAACATACAATTTTATATCTTCGTTCAACCCGTCCTCGAAGAGTTTACACATGATAGCCTCAGACGAAACACATTCCCGAGCGTATCTACTAAGTCTGACAAACTTTCGCTCATAATCAGTAACTGACATAGAACCCTGCTTAAGCTCAAGAAATTCTTTCCGTTTCTGATCAATGAATCTTTGACTGATATATTTCTTGCGAAACTCGATTTGAAAGAATTCCCAAGTAACCCGTTCTCTCGGCACGACGGAAACCAAAGTATTCCACCAATAGTAGGTAGAATCACGTAACAGAGATATAGCACATTTTAAACATTCATCAGGTGTGCTCGATAATTCATCGAACACACGAACGGTATTATCAAGCCAAAACTCACCGCTTTCAAAGCATCATCATCGTCGGTAGCCTTGAACTCGGTAGCCCCATGCTTCCAAATCCTATCAACAGGGGCTTGTTCAACCTCGACGGGTCAACTCGGGAGATATTACAGTGCGAGGTTTGTATTAGTCGGGGTGGGGTTGTGGGACGGTAGTATTAGTTCGAATATCTTGATTGAACCAATCATTCATCACGCTATAAAAAGCTCGCCTAGCTTCATCATTCTGATTACTAGCAATAGGTTGAGAGTCCACCGACGCCGTCCCATGTGCGAGAGCAGCGCTACACTCTCAACATCATCACTACCGCTTCGGTTGGGATCGGGATCCATTACTATAAATAAACACATTTTTAACTGTCAGAAATCACCACACTATCAGATAAACACATAATGGCATGTATAGCTATTCCCCTACGTATTACGGTAGTCCTAGAATCGACTAAACCTAGCTCTGATACCAATTAAATGTAACACTCCGTACCCGAGACTATTGCCGGAGTCGAACGCGAGGTGCTAACGGACTTAATTCCTTACTTAAACAACTCATACAATTCATTTTTAAAATTTCCAGACGAGTTGGCTAACTGCATCACAGTCACTCTAAAAATCATATCGAGTTCCGAAACTCGAAATCCAATTCCGTAAATTTTTCCTGAAACTAGACTCATACATATATTTACTAATTTTTTTCTAGAATTTTTGGTCAGGCCAATTAGTACAGTTTATTAGCTAAAGTCTCCCCTGTTTCAGGGTTCGACTACTCTGACCTTCATGCATTACGACTTAGATATCTCCCTGTACAGGGCTTCAATACTTATACCGTTTGTTTCTAATGAAACTAGACTCAAAAAGAAATCTGTACATATAAAGAATGACTTCTAATTATCACTGGTTAATTTATGGTGAATTTCCAAACTCAGAACAGGGGATCCAGAAATCGCTCTGTCCCTGTTTCACGAAAACTTAAACATCTCTTAAAATACGGCTCATATGGTCGTTTTGTTTCTTTTATATGAAAATAGACTCATCAAGATTAGATTAAATAATTTATTCATTATTTAATTCCATTTCTACTATTTTTAGTGATTTTTAAAATTCACATCACTGCTACTGTCAGCATCTATTTTAAGGTAAATTTTACCTATTTCATAGTTTTCCATGAATCAACTAGTAATTTGACATACATTATTTCCAAGTATAATCACGATTAGCCATGACATACGTAGCACCAATAGGACCATGATTGGCCATTCCAATGGCTAATCATTACCAAACATTTCCACATCACTTAATAACCATATCATAAGACTATATATACAAAATGATCATAATGTTATACTCAAAATATACAAGCCATTTTTGCATGGCTATACGAATATACATTACCAAAAGATACTTAATTCAACACCAAGGGTCAGCCCTATACATGCCATTATCAAGTTCAACTGAAGAGTACCAAAAAGTGGCTTAGATAGTGTGGATGACTTCGACTTTGACACGTCCGAGTCCGATAACTGACGAACAAAATCTATAACACAGGGAAACAAGGTAACGGAGTAAGCAAAATGATGCTTAGTAAGTCTTAAGTAATTTTAAACAGGTAAAATTTGACATATAAGTCAACATTCAAAATATTAAACTCGAATCAGCTGTATACCTTTTTTCTCGAAATTACGTATATATATATATATATACACTAACATACAAAGAGATCACAACCTGAACCTCGATCATAAACATGAATTATAGAAATAATTTAATTGTATACCTTCATATAAATAAAGACATCGTCCGAAGTAGTTATTTTCATATTCATAGATGCGATATTCATCCATACGTATATCTATACATAAATATGCACATTCCATTCGTTATATATGAAACTTCAATCTAAAAGTGGGTTCGCTTAAGTGTACGAAATGCGTACCTGTTTTTCATACTGTATAGTACATTCAATTCATAACCTTACTCGAATTATCGACATTAAGCCTGCTAGGTTAGAACCCGAATCCAGTCACTAGCATAAAGCCTTCAAGACTTTAAATTCAGATATATGTCCAGCACATAGCCTGCGGACCTAAAGTCCAGATATAATTCTCGCATATAGCCTGCGGACATGAAGTCCGGATATAATTCTCGCATATAGCCTGCGGACATGAAGTCCGGATATAATTCTCGCATATATATATTCACATGGTAACACCTTTCACATAGCCTATCACATTGGTAATTCAATTGGTCCATTCGTATATAAGGGCAAAATATACACCATCATTTTCATTTTGTTTTGAAGATCATACAAACAAATCACATCTACCTTTCATCAATCCAATTTAACCCAAATTAACCATTCAACTAAATGTCATATAATTAAATTATTTACCACACATCTTAGATCAAATAGGACTAAAAGATAATGTTCATCTAGCATATACATATCAAGGCATCGTAAATCTTATACTAAAGGCGATTACTCAAAACTTACTTTATATCCTTCTGAACAAGTCTCGGTTTGGCTATTCCGTGACTTTAGCTTTTCCTCTATCCGATGTTGCCCCTCTATGCCCTTGAGCTATGTTAAACAAGTTTAGTCATATTAAACCTTTTCATCAACTCATTATTCATGACATAAAAATCATTAAGAGCCGAATAATTGGCCACTTAATAAGCTTGAATTCATAGGAACTAAATGCCAAAAGAAAATGTCTATGAAACATTTACTCAAAATCTTCTATCTTTAGTTCAACTTCTTAGCTCCTAATCGGTACACTAAGACCATATTAATTCATTTCTCATATTATTAACATAAGCATAGCAAAGCAATTCTCTATAAACAATTTTTATTAATTCCTCCAGTCACTAGGGACATAGCCGAATGTTCACTAAGAAATTTAAGCACACAAAGTATGGCTTCTTCATTTGACTTACCATTTTTAATTATCCAATTTATTTAAACATTCAATAACAAACTCCTCTATTATCAAACACACATTCGGTAAGAACATTGGTAACTTCTACTACATCAGTTCTAAGCATATAATATTGTTAAATGTCATTAACAAATAAAGCCATACACTCACAACTTATAAGTAAATTCCATCCTTGCAAAGTCTATAATTCACTCGGCCAGTCAACCCACAACCTATCGAAACTTCAATTCAAACTCATTAGTCGAATACACATATACTTATAATAAGCACATATGACATCTTCTTCAAGACACATTCGGCTATGGCATAATTTCCTTATAAAAGCCAATTTATCAATCCACCATCACATGTATCATTACAAAGCTTCACACTTAGCATGCTAATGACATCAAAACAATCCACCTTAACCGAAACTTAACTCATACAAAACCTATCTTCAAACCATAAAATAGGTAGAATTTAAACTAATCATCCAAATGGTGCATAAGTTTTTCCAAGAATGACATTGAACTTACCTTACTTTAGCTATCCACCTTAGCGAATTTTCTTCCCTAAAGACTTTTCTTCCTCTTCTTTCTCTAGTTACGGCAATGGAGGAGAAAACATAGGCTAACTTTGGTTTCTCCTCCCACTAACTAGTATTTTATTAACCTTATTCATTATTTCATTTTGTAACATAAAATTATTAGCATAAAATAGTTATAATATTCTTTAATCTATAACATGGCCGGCCACTATGTCAAATTTGGCTAATTTGACATGCAAGTACAAGCATTTTCTAACATGTATTAATAAGTCACTTCAACATTTGCCTAACACATTTCTAAATTTTCTCACATAAGTCCTATTTAATAAAATTCACTTACAATTAACAAAATTCAAACATGAAATTTTCACACATGCATATATACATATAATAAGCATCAAATATGACGGTTAATTATTTTTATGACTCGGTTTTGTGGTCCCGAAACCACTTTCCGACTAGGGTCACATTAGGGCTGTCACATGAATTGGTAGAATTCTATTTGATGCTTCTTTTGATAAATTATTGTCAAATGGTAATTGCATTTTGGTAACTTATGAAGCTTTAATTTGGTTATATTAGCCTCTAGAAACTTTATATAAATGGATGATTTTGACATAAGGTATTTGGGATTTGATTGAATATTTGAATAATATTAACAAGTTGATTATGTCTTAGATTGAATCATTGATGTTAAGTTTGAATTGTGGTGTCAATGAGGGCATATTGGTTAGGTACATAGGTTGAGTGTGAATTGGTATGTTTTGACTCTTTTAGGCACATTTTGTGTATCACCCCACGCCCGAAACCGTCATCGGAGTCAAACTTGAGGTGTTACTAAACTTATCTTACCTTTTAAACAACTCTAAACCACTTATTTTAATTTTTAGAATAAACTATTTTTCTGCGTCATGGTTGCTTAAAAATTCATTTCTCGAGTTTCAAAACTCAAAATTAAGATCCGTAAATTTTTCCTGAAACTAGACTCATATATCTATCTACTAATTTTTTTCTAGAATTTTTGACTTAGCCAATTAGTACAGTTTATTAGTTAAAGTTACCCTATTTTAGAATTATTTGCACCAAATTTCTACTTACTACGAACTACTTTTCTCTCTGTACAAAAATCATATGACTATATCGTTTGTTTCTATTAAAACTAGATTCAATAAGGATTCTAACCATATAAATAATTTATGGTGAATTTCTAAAGTTGGAATAGGGGATCCAGAAATCGCTCTGGCCCTATTTCACCAAAATTCAGATACCCTATAAAATACAAAACCTTTACCTGTTTTGCTTATTCCATATGAAAATAGACACAACGAGCTTTAATTTCATATATTATTCACCATCAACCCATGTCTCTACAATTTCTTGTGATTTTTCAAAATCCCGTTATTTCTGATACTTGAATTTGTTTTTAAGTTACTTTCACATTTTTCTTAGTTTTCATGTGATAGTTACTACTTAATCATACATACTATTAAACATGTATATCATCAGCCACTCTATTAGCTAATCACTAGCAAGTATTTACACATCATTCATTGATCATATCATATCAAAAGAAACCAAGTTCCTATACATGCCATACACAAAACGAAACGTCTAACTATACCAATGTGATTTCTTTGATAGTGTGATCGGGTCTCCGACGTTTCCTTCGATCCCTGAGTGGCTTGATAAAAACTATAAGAAAAAGAAAATAAAGAGAGTAAGCACTAGGCTTAGTAAGCTTACAAGCAAATAAATTACAACATTCAACATAATGAATAATTATACATAATGTCACCTAGCCTCATAAACTTTCTTTACTTCTCATTTTCTACCTTCTTCTTTACTCACTTACCTTCATCTTACGACCTTTCACTATTCATAAATATAATCTACCTTCCCTTTTGCTGATAATTCACTGTAATTTAACATGTACAATGACCCGTTGAACCACTCGGAATACTAAGGATACTAGGGTCGTTCCTGTCTATCAATATCCAGCCAATGCCATGTCTTCGACATGGACTTACATGAATTATTCCTGTCTCCAATGCCATATATACATATAATATGGGCTTACATGGCTCATTCCTGTCTCCAAAGCCATATAACTGGTATGGACTTACATGGCTCTTTTCTATCCTGTCCTATCCTATCAACCCCAATATCCTAACATTCCTAAGGTTCAAACGGGGCTTCCTAATGCTTTTTCTCTGTCACTTCGCCTTTAATTCAACTTTAAATATTCAAAGAAAATAAGTATATAAATGCTGGAAATTGACAATAATAATGTAAAATAAAAGAATATTGCATTTATTTACCGTAAACTTACCTCGATACAAAATGTGACTAAACTTTACAATTTAGTCCTTTACTTTTTCTTTTCCCCGATCTACTCCTGAATTTCGCTCTTCTTGATCTATAATAGAAAATTTAACTTATTTAATATTCACATTTATCAAAACAGTCCTTGACCCAAACTTTAGAAAAATTACATTTTTGCCCCAGACTTTCATATATTTGCACTTTTTCCCCAAGGCTCATAATTTAAACTTCATCCTATTTTCTTATGTTTTATGACATGATGATCATTTTTCCCTTCTATGACAACATCAAATTCACACTCTAACATGTACTTATGACTATTAGGTATTTTTACCGATTAAGCCCTTTTACTCGTTTTCACTTAAAACCGAGTAGCACAAGTTGTCTAACATAATTTAAAACCTCATATTCCATCATAAAACATCAAAATAAACACTTTTCACCTATGGGTATTTTTCCAAATATGAACCCTAACTTAAATTATTGCTAGCATAAGCTTTATCGAGCTACCGGGACTTCGAAAACGTAAAGAACATTAAAAACGGGGCTTGGAATCACTTACTATGGAGCTTGAAAGCTTGAAACAAACCCTAGCTATGGAGAACCCTTGAAATTTCGTGCTAATGAAGAAGATGATGAATTTTGTGTTATTTTTCCCTTTTTATTTCATTTAATATCCAAATGACCAAAATGCCCTTCCTTATTAAACTTTCAAAAATTCCATCCATGTCCTATTTTGTCCACGAACTTAGAAATTTTTAAAATTGTTATTTAAACCCTCCTAATTAATATTCCAAAGCAATTTCATACTAAAAACTTCTAGAATGCAAGTTTTGCAAATTATTCGATTTAGTCCCTAATCTCAATTTAAGCACTTTATGCATAGAATTTCATCACGAAATTTTCACACAATCATGTAATCATATCATGAACCTCAAAATAATAATAAAATAAATTTTTCTACCTCGGATTTGTGGTTTCGCAACCACTGTTCCGTTTAGGCCCTATTTCGGGATGTTACATTTTGGATAGGTTTGATTGTTGGTTATTGCATTGCTTAGTGCCCAAGCATTTGAATATGAGTTAACTTGATCTTGAAGGAAATTTTCGGCACACACAACCATTGACATGGGTTGCCTCATGGTAGTGTGATTCTTTAATTTTGGTACAGGTTTTTCCCACACGGTTACAGGTTGTTACATGGTTTGGTGACATGGATATGTGACCTTATTTTGAATTACTCACGATCTATGACATGGTTGTGTGACACTATTTCAAATTGCACGCATTTGGGCACACGGTCTGGCGTTACGACTGTGTGACCCTATTTTCGAATTGTACACGCTTTGGCCACACGGTCATGTCCTTGAGCCACATGGTTGTGTGACCTATGTTTACACATTTTACTTAATTTTTTTTGTCAAAAGTTCAATTTAATCCAGATTTGATCCTAGTTTGTTTTAAATGTTTCGTAAGCTCGATTTAGATCCTGATTTAATTAAATAACGTTGGCATGATTGCATGTGAATTATTTTGGTTATGCTTGATTAAATTATGAATAGTGTTACCGTTTTATAGCTGTAATACCTTATAGCTCGGGTCAGTGACTGGACCGAGTATAAGGTGTTACACCACAGGTCTTTAAACAACAGGCAATGATCAAACATATGTTTGAATGTGAGTCAAGTTAGTCTTGGACAACCTTGTTCCTAACAATCTCGCCCATTTGGCTTTTTGACAAAATATAAGGAAATGGTATATACTCCTTCTATCACCATGCCACACACACACACACACACACGAGATACTAAGTAAAAATTGAATAAGTAACTTATGAAAGATGTCAAATATATATATTTTTTAAAATAAAAGCAAATAACCATCAAGCCATTATCCAGAACAAAAAAAAAAGCATAAAAGTATAGCAACAACTGTGACAAACAAAAAAACAACATAGTGACACATTCTCCCCCATACACCAACAACCATAGATCTTCAAGAGATGGCAAAGAGTAACAAAAAATAATAGTCAATGTAACATTTTCGTAGTTAATGGCCAGACCGATGTTGGTTTTACCTTACTTGTAATTATGTTAATCTAAATTAATAATTAGATTAGACACATTTATACCATAGGAGAGTGGATTAAGGGAAGGAAAAAATTATTTTATTTTTTCCATCTTTTTCATCACTGTCTTTCTTCTTTGTTAAGTTAGGAAAACTTGGCCAAGCTTGGTGCTATTGCATGACCAAGATTTGAATCCGCCAAGAGAAGATTGTGTGAAATAAAAAGTTGTTGAGTAGACTCTATTTTAATGATTTATCATTTTACTAGGTAAGTTCATACAATATGAACATTATTCAACTTTCTTTTCTTTTGTTCTTTAATTGTATAATTTGGTAAGTCAGATTTAGGTTGTCGAGTATTGAAAGAAGAGATATTGAATGATGACACCAAGGAATGAGAATAAGTTTTCAAAATGAAAGCTTCCTAATGAACTTAGTAAAAGACTCATACACAAGGTTACAAGTTATTTCCTGATAATTCCGTGATCCAGCATTTGTTGTAGGCTCGAAGATAAATGTGACGCAGATTTAACATGGATTGGTAATTTGATGCCCTTCTAAAGGTTTAGTCTGGACTGATAACCTTACATTTATATACAACTATAACCAGGCTTTCACTGTGTCAATAAAGGTTTAGCCTGGATGGGTAACTTGACACCTCTATATGTGATTACCTCTGGACAAGTAATTTAAAATATGCAAAATGTGAAATTGGCAAGTTAAGAAATGAGTGGAAAAGAAAGAATTAATTACTAGAATTGAAGTCCGTATCAGTGAAAGGTATGAGAATGAATTTGATATGAAGAGTGTTATTGTATCATGTTGTTTACTCGATATACTGTACTTAGTGAAGTATATGCACTTACCTTGTTGGCGAATAGGTAAACTGTGTTGGTACATTAAATTATCATATAATTATTATGTGAGGTAAGTAAACTATTGAATTTGTATGAGCTTACCAAGTATAATAAATACTTATTCTAGATTACTTTTATCTTGTAGATTTTGAATGTTCAGATAGTGTTGATCGGACCTGCAAGAAGTTCACATTATTCGCCAGAAGTTGTGGTAGACTCCTGATTTATTTGAGTTAGTCTAAGTGGCATGTATTTGGTCATTTGGTTAATTGTAAATAAATTCATTAAACTTTGAAGGTGATTACTTTGGATTTTTTGATTTTATGTTTTGCATCTTAATTTTCGTTGGACATACCACAGTATGGGTTATCCGCAAAACAATATGTTATCTTTGGGGATTTGTAAGAAATATTTCAACTTTGATGTCCTCCTTACTTTTTTCCAATAGTTGTGTTCTTGGAATAACCATATTTTAGCCAAATAAAATTCTCTACATAGTTGATTGATCCGCTGGAACAGTCCGCCACTTATTAGTCCATGTTATGTTCCGTCATGTATGTTCAAAGTACATAAATGTTATGTAAGTTTCGTGTGGCAACCTTCTATAACTCAGGTCTAATGATCGGACTAGGTAAGGGGTGTTACAGTCTATCAAGTGCAAACTCTCCCTAACATCAACACATGTCATACTACTCTCTCTCTCTTTGTTAAAAAGCTCAAAGTAACTCCCTCCACTAGGGTATCTTCTCAAATTGCAAGAAGATTCATAAATAATTTCTAATGTCACCCTAAACAAAACAAATTAGCTAGCATGAGATAAATATGGCAATATATCAACAAAACCATAAAAGCCAACAACAAGAGTAGACCAACATGTAACACCTATATGCCTACTAGGATGATTGGCGAACTAGGGTGTTACTGGAAAGGTTAAGGTCATATTATAATAAGAAAACAAGGTTTCACTTATAAGTTAAAAAGTTGGTGCACCATTTATTATTGATGCTTAACGAGCTTGCATTTGTAAACACTAACCCAAAACGATAAATACAAATACGTAATATTATTTATAAAAAAAAAGTCTAATGTTCAGTGAGGTGACATTGGCAAACCTCTTATACATAAAAGAATTGGACATGGGTGCGAACCAGGTAAAGAGAAAATACAACAAGAATAAAAACATAAGCTGGCCAAGCTTGCATGCTGCACCATATGTACATGTAGAAAAATAAACAAGAAATGGCTCACAAAAGAGGCTGTGATCTAGCTAAGTTCTTTTAAGAAGTCCACAAGAACCTAAGATACCTAAAAGACAAAAAAGAAGAAAAATTGGGTAAGTTCAAAATGAACTTAGTAAGTTCTAGAAATCTACAAACTTAGCATCAAAGGTTAATACATTAGTACATGAACACACAAGTATGCTAAAATTTAATAAGTTAGGATGCTAATCCTAAAGGGTGAACTAAAAGAAATCAAAATGATATTGCATACACCCTCGCCACAGCTCACCACTTCTATGGTGCACACAAATAATTCAGCTTGCGCATGCCATAGCTCACACATTAAACAACTCACACAAAACTAGAGCTCGCATATACACAGGTCACATATATAGAGGTTGCATATTACATAGCTCACACATACATAGCTCGGACATAACTAGAGCTCACATATACACAGCTCGCATATTACACAACTCGTTCTATTACAGCTCGCACATACACAACTTGATTTTTTTCACAGCTTGCACATTGGCTACCTTACATAGTCAGCTCGCAACTTATCTTAGCTCACACATAAGCAACTTATAGAGTCAGTTCGCACATACGTTCTTACTTGGTTGGCTCACACATAACTACTTACATAGGGTTTGCATATATCCAACTTACTAGTTAGGTATTCATGTCATGCATAGATAGTTCATGCAAACCAATACAACGATAGATCGTAAGCACATTACATTGCAAGACATTTCATGCATTTAATGCAATGATCGTTCGCATAAAAATTATATTACAAAAAAGTATATGCATTCAATGTAAAGATAGTTCACATAAACATTACATTGTAAGATAGTTCATGCATTCAATGCAATGACATTTTGCATAAACATTACCTTACAAGACAGTTCATGCAATCGATGTAATGACAGTTCGCATAAACATTATATTGCAAGATAGTTCATATACCATTCCTTGTGCTTGTTGGATTTGGTGCCCTGAGTGTAGTATATTTGTTTTTAAACTTGTAATCCCAAAAATTGGTTAATAAAACAAATTCATTGATTACATTAATATAATTTGTATAGTTGTCCTCACATGGTTTTTGCATGCAAAGCAAAATAGAAGCAAATGTTGCCCATTGGTTGTCTAAATATTTAACTAATACTAAGAGATATTACGTGGTCGGATTGTAAAATGGAAAGACAACTTGTATTAGTAGATGAACCTAAAACATGTCCTTAGTTTAATCAGAAATGAGCAAACTGATTAAAAGACTAATATGTCATTTATCAAGTCCCATTGGGGAGATGCCTTGTCTTGGGCATTAGAGCGGATGACTCCCAGAAGATAGAGACATATATGTCACTAATTGGACTGATAATGCATTAGGCAAGACCCAAGTAGAATAAATCTTATATCCGTTTATGGATTTATTGACTTGTGACATTCAAAGTATGACATACCTAAATCCTGAATGGATGGTGAACTATGTATGTGTGATGTGTAAACTTTAATGTAGGTAAAAGTCTGATTTCAAATAGGTAAGGAACCGAAAGCTGATGTGTTGGGTGTACGACTGTTGTAGTATGTAGCGTCATTCAGAATAGTGGAATTCATAGCTCAAAACATGGGTAAACGATATCCTCTCATTGGCGTTACATGGTTGATGAAAAGTTAACGTGGCCATGAGTCGTCCGTCTTTGTCATGGATGACTTGATCACTATTTGATAGTTATTGACTTTTCATAAAAGAAGATGTAATGTTTACCATGAAAAAAAAAGATCATATTAGGAAAAAAAATATTATCCCAAAGAGATTAAGGATATTCTATGAGGGTAACACGTTTATGACAAGGTTATTGGACGAGCACTTAGTAGTTGCTTTCGTAATGGTATGTCATTGGGGAGAGCTTAATCGCGATACTATAGTGGAATGACTTCGTGACTAAATGAGTTTATAATTAATAGGCGAAAAGCCAAAACTTAACTATAAATCATTTAAGCCTCAATTACATATGTCTAATTGGCCCCTTCGCTAGCTTGTTGAAATCAGAAATGAATTACTTGTTTGAATAGAAATGAACAGAATGAATAGGAAAAGAGAAATGAGAAACATTCAGGAATTATTATGGTTTTCTCCGAAATGGAGAAATGAAATTATTTGGAAATAAATGTAGGTTTAAAAAAATGAAAATGGAAGTGAAAATGAAAATGAAAATGAAAATGATCCATTTGCAATCCTATATGGATTACTTAAAAATGATTGGAAGAACGAGTTTATATTTTTGGATTATTTTGAAGCCCAAAAATGAAAATAAATCATTCTGTCATAGTGAACATATTTTCTTGAAATTTAACCGGGGCCAAGATTGTCAAAATTATACTAGAGGTAAAGTTGTTAAAATTTTATTATGGGTAAAATAGGGATAAAAATTATTTTATATATAAATATTAAAGTTTATTTTGGGAAATATAAAAGCTGAATCGGGTTGGGTCACATTATAGAGTACTGAGTCAAAAAGGCCCATGAAGTACTCGTAATTAGACCTGTTGTGAGAGAGGCCCAAAAACACCTCATGGACATGAAGGGGGTGACAACCCTAGTAGGAATATTAGGGTGTGTCATCCACCCTAGTCCTATTCTAAGTAGGATGTTGTTTTTCTATTTGAAATAAAACACTACAACTCAACAAGGGTTCTACATTCTCTTTCTGTAAATAAATGGCAATGGTAGAACTATTAACACAACTTTTAAAGATTGTTATTTTGCAGAAAAATAGAGAGAATTTATCCTCAACTATTACATATATTTTTTCGGAATAACAATTCTACCAATTTTTATTAAGAAGAAAGAATTTTTTTTGATTCAATTAGCTCGAGCCCACATTCGAAGCAGTTCGTGGTACGAGAATAGCGGAGAAGATCATTTGGTTGAAAGTCGAGAACAACGAACATCTGCTAAGTCGAAAACACATGTATGAATTCAGTTAAGGTTTATTGCTATAAATATCACAAATCGGGTCTGTTTTCAAATTTTTAATTTTTTAATGTGCAAGAAAATCATTTTCAAACTTAGATTTTTCCAACAATTGGTATCAGAATGCCAGGTTATGTTATATTTATGATGTAAATCAAGACCGAATCTCTCTCTTCATCTTGTTTGATTAATATTTGGTAAGATGTGAGATTCTTGTACTTAGTCGCATGTTTAGGGGAATGTATGTGAATGAATGTAATATTATATCTATTTGCTAGATAATTATTTTTTTGTCAAGGTTGTGGTTTTTAGGAAATAGACCGTGGACTATTATCTCCACGTATGATTATTTTTTATTTATAGAATTCTTGTGAGTTGGAAATAGACATAAGACATAAATGTATTTTTTTTTCAAAAAAGAGTCCATGACAAGGAGAAGATGGAGCGATAGCGGTTGAAGACACAAGGAATGCTTTGTGGTGAAAAACTATGTAAATTTATTTGGTTTTTCATTTATTTTCTAGAGATAGAACCATGAAAACCTTGATTGGTAATTTTAATTTATTACCCATCTCTTTATATATATGTTTAATAATTGTTTATGATTTAATTGTGATATATATATATATATATATATGTATAAGATGATCCATAGTTGATCTATTAAAGATAAGAAGTGTGGTAATGGGAAAATACATGTGTTGTATTATTTCATTCACTTCTTTAGGTTATTCGATTATTGTGAGAAGTGTGGTAATGAGAAGGTGCTTGTCTAGGATTGGATCTAGTAAGGAAAGACTTGGTTTTTAAGTGGTGAAATACGATTCACCTTCCTTTCTTGGGAACCTACCCAGTGCACTATTCACATTCATTTCTTCGGTTTTTTCCTTAAAAAAATTGTAGAGAATCAAAATTGTTTGATTGACTCTTTTGAATAATTGAATGTGAATATTAGAAAATTGACATAATATGTCTTGCATACATGAGATAAGCATGCCATATAGCTTAGGAAAGAATGCCACACCCGAAGCTGTTCATGGTATGAAAACAACGGAGAAAGTCATTTGGTTGAAAGTCGGGAAAAACAAATGTCCTCTAAGTTGAAACATCTACAAATTTAGTTAAGGTTTATTGCTGTGAATATCACAAATAGGGTTGATTTTAAAATTTTTATTTTTTTGCTATGCCAGAAAATTGTTTTCAGACCAGGATTTTTCCAACAGTGCTAGCTCTTAATCCTTCATATCCTATCTTAGTAGCAATTTTTCCATTTATAGCCACCTAGCCTTTGTAAATCCTCTTTGAAATTTGAACACATTAGTGTTTGGCTACAAGTCTAGGGTCTTTTGCCAATCTCGGTTTGCATTTATAAGCCTTACCAAAGGCAAAAGACATATCAAATCATATCTCTCCATTTAGTTCTCCTTTCACAAAACCATTTCAATAGTCTCCTGCATTCCCTCTTTTCCACCATTTTCGGATACGAGCCATTAGCACTGAGAGAGGTTTAATCATTTCACTTATCACACACATTCAATTCATTCTTTCTTACAGTTCGCTAATACAAGCAAGCACATCCAACAAATTGTTGAAAAATACGTCTCAACAAATTTGATCATTATGCCATCAGAAGACCAAAGACAAGTTTTAACTTTACCTAGACAAAAAACACCTTTATGCTAGCTAGTCAAATTATTCAAACACAGAAGTCTAAGGAACTAACTAGAAATATTCTAAGAACACTTTTGTCTACTCAATGAGCTCCTTCTCCTTTCTACTAAGACCTTTCCCCACTTCTTTAGCTACACACATTTAATATCCATAGTTATAATGAAATCAACCACAACATAAATAATTTCTTTAACATAGATAAGAATCTAAAAACTATGGTAAATGCATCATTAGAAAGAGAAAGGGAGATTCCTATCCACTCCAAAACTTCCAGATAAGCTCTCTCTTGACAAAAATTTCCAATCACAGCTTAAATAACAAGCTATGACCAATAGAGTGTTTAGGAAATTTACTGTCAACACTCGAAAAAACAACTATTAAGCAAGCCAAAAACCACAATTCCTCTAACATGCAACCGAAGTTTCCACCGTTAAAACCAATCGATTGAAACAAAGGAAAACTAAAAAAAATAAGGTTTTCCTTCACGGTCTGTCCTTAATTTATATTGTAAGGAAAAATTTAAAGTAAAGTATTCTTTAACCAATCACAATTCATACACACACAAATCCATTAATCATATCTATAATCGAGGGCCTCTATAGGCTAAGCATGGTGACATGTTTTCCTTCCACAATCTTAACATGTACCTTGAACGTGTCCCACTCATCGTGACATGTTAATGTGAACTGACGAGCTACCAAACTATGAGCTAAAAGACTGGCGAACTCGCTAACTAGTAAGCTGACAAACTGGCGAGCTTGAAAAGCAGTAGAGATGGCTCGCCACATTAGAAATAAATGTGTTCAATAAGTTCCATTCTAATTTCATTTGGTAAAAATACTCTAATTTATCAATTAAAAGATTTGATGTGTGACACAACAAGCTCCCATTTCGAAAGAAAATCACTGCCCTTAAGAGAATGCATCACATTATCCAACCAACAAGAGCACTATTTGACAGTCAATTTGGCAAAAACATTTTCTACTACCTTTTTCCCCTGATATATTCCAATCTCTATTCGTATAGGAGTTTGAACATCCATATATGTTCTACTTTAGTTTCATATACTAGTACCTTACATCATCAAACTCAGATGCCTTTTATACAAAAAGGCCACCAAGCCAAATAATCTCAAATGTATAAACCATAATTAACAAAAAATTAAACCATATCATAATAAAATCAAAAGGCATATTACTCTTAGTCTATGTTCTCCTTGTTTGTTTGCCTAAATTTATCCAATAGGGGAGGTGTTATCTCGTCAACAAGGGTTGTAGCTCGTGGAACGAGTACCTTTTCCACGAAATGAAGTATGTTTATGTAACAACCCATTTTTCAGTGAAATCGAAACAATGGTTTCGGGACCACAAATTCGATCCAAAAATAAGGCTTATTTTTATTTCATTATGTGGTCCACATTATAATTGGCATGTCATGTGAAAATGTTGACACGAAAATTTTATCAATTAAGTGCTTAATTGCGAGAAGGACTAAATTGCATAAAATACGAAAGTTGAATTCTAGTAGCTATAAGGATCAAATAGCTATGGAAATTAAAACTAGAAGTCATTATATGGTAATTAGACCATTAAGAAAAGTATGTAGCTTTTTCTTGGTGACTCATCCATGGAAATATAGAAAAAGGGTAAGGACTAAATTGGAGATAGCAAAATACTTAATTAATTAAAAGATGAAAAGAAAATATATCATCTTATTTCATCATCTTTAACCTAAAATTATATTGAAACCCTAGGAGAGAGAAGGGAAACTTTCAAGGCCTAATTGGGTAAGTTTTCTTGTCCTATTTTTAGTATTTTTGATATTTTTGAAACCGGGATAGTCTAATCTATCTATTTGAGGGATTAATTTGAAAATTTATCAAGGTATGAAAAATGGGTCATGGATGTATATGCTAGAAATTAGAAATTTATTGTAGAAAATGAAAGATTATTGATAGATAAACAACTTTTACAAAGTGGTTTTCAATGAAAACATGATTTAGGGACCAAAATGGAAAGTTGTAAAATTTGATGAAAAATTCTGAAATTTTATGAATACATGTGCTGTAAAATTTGTAATGGGGCTTTGGTTAGGCTTGGAATAGGGAGTAATTTGCACAAGTTTCATTTTCTAGGTCTAGGAACAAAATCGAAATTTATGGAAAGGTTAGGGGCAAAATTACCAAGGTTAGGGGCAAAATGGTAATTTTGCCTAGGACTAAAATTAAGTCCATTTAAATATGAAATGTGTGGAATTGATGGTTAAATTCATTTATATAGATCTGGACAACACTAATTCGAAGTTAGATCGAGGAAAAAAAAGGTTTCGGATTAGTAGACTTTTTACGCGAACAAGTGTCAAGGTAAGTTCGTGTAACTTAATCCGGCATGTAAATTTGTTTAATTGAATATTGTGTTGTATGGAATGTGACTTATATTTATGTACATTACTTGAAAGCTATAATGAGAAATTTAATACATGCTTGATATGGTGAAAAAGGGGTAAAGCGATTGAATATTGAATTTTGATGAATATATGCACTTTCTCGAAACTAATGGGGTCTTGCATTTGTTGCGGACGAGATTTAGCTTGGACGAGTAATCCCAACGACCTTGTTATAGAAAAGATTTAGTCCAGATGAGTTATCCTGATATAATACCTCTCGAACATACGTTATGATTAGGGTTTAGCCTGGACTGGTAATCCTGTTATATGATATGTGGCTCGAGTGAGTGTTTCTTGGTTAAGTGCCCTAATGGGTACCCTTGAATAAGAAATTGAAGGTTTATTGAATAGTATTCTTCGAGTGTCTTACTTAAGCATCCATTAGAATTCAATGATTCAACGGACATATAACTCTAGACATGGCATGAGAATTATGAGATGAAATGATAATGTCTTGAAAGTGTATTACATGATGAGCTCATCTATTCTTAATTGATATATATGTAAACTTTGTGACTAACATGTTTGATTGGATGCATGTGTTTAGGCAAATTAGCCAAATGGATGGAAAACTTGTTATTGTATGCTTAGATTTAATAAACGAGATTGGTAAGTTTAGTTTCCATTACACGAACTTACTAAGCATGTAATGCTTACTCCATTTATTTTCCCCTGTTTTATAGTGCTCGGAAGCTCGCGAGGGTTGGAGATCCTAGAGCATCATCACACTATCAACTAGTCATTTTGGGTATAATTAGTAAAAGTCATTTTGGTATAATTGCATGTATAGGACAACTTGGCCAATAGTGGCTTGAAATGTTATTTTGTAATCTAGCCATTGGAATGGCTAGTAATGGTTCATTTTGGTATGATTAATTAGATTATTATGATATATATATACACATCTGTTATGCTAAGAATATGTCATCAATGTTGTGAATGCCTAAGTTAAACTAAGATAAGGTTGTGATCATGTATGCTGGTAATGATATACCTTGTTAAGTGAAGAAGTTTATTTAATTGAGTGCTTGGAATGGCTTGTATTGGTTGTATGTTTCAAGTGCAAGTCTTGGGTAAAGTTTTGGGTGAGAAATGAAGCTAGGAATAACTTCATTTTGTCCACATGGGTAGACACATGGGCGTGTGTCTAGACCGTGTGTGACACACGGCCTGGTAACATGGGCATGTGGTTAGGCCGTGTGTTCCCTGCACCTTAATTTTGGGAAACAAAATGGTCAAAATTGAGCACACAGGCAGAGACACGGGCGTGTGTCTCAGCTGTGTGTGCCATACGGCCTAGAACATGGGACGGCCTAGAACATGGGCCTGTGTATTGGCCGAGCGAAACCTGCACCTAATTTTGAATTGAAAACACAAAAATTTATACACTTTTTCATACCTTTTTTAACTTAAATTCATGCGAATTCGGTTAATTTCTTGTCGAAAAATAATTAATTTTTGTAAAATAATTAAAGTGCACTGAAAATATGAACATATTTAATTTTAGTTAATTTCATAATTATTTTTTATGAATTTTGGTTATTTTCGATAAATTTGCACAAAGGGAGAAAAATGGCTCGACAGACACTTCTAGAAGCACAAAACCGAGAACCAATTTGAAGTATCGATGCGAACTAAATTTCAGCCCAACACGGTCCAAAATTATATGTATTTATTCATAATATAATTAATTTTAATTTATATCCAATTTAATTTGGTTAATAAATTATGATTAATAAATTATGAAAAAGTGGTTCAATTGAACCGAACCGAGTAAACCGAACTGGCCAAGAAAAGAACAGCCCAAAACCGTCCAAGTGCTGACCCAGTTCAGCTCATTAGCTGATTATTTAAGCTATAAAGAGGCCCTTGAAGACTTGTTCAAATTGCAATTCAACTCCTCCACAATTTAGTGGCTTTGTAGATTTGCCCTAAGCCATATTTAGCAAAGTTGAAGCCATCAACTTTGCCACATAGGTGGCCAGCCAAGGGGTGGCACTTTGGCTGCTATTTTTAGCAAATTTTAGCTACCACATTCAGTTATAAACCCCCCCGGCTGATTATTCAAAGCATCCCTTATTCATTCACATCTCTTCTCTTTTCTCTCATTTTCTCCTCTTATTTTCCCATTCAAAGTTCCTTGCTCTTTTGCCAATTTCTCCCCTTGAGAAAGGGTTCTTCTTCAGCCATTTTGAAGCAGCAATTGAGTGTTCATAGTAGCCTTGATCAGTGAGGACAACGAAGAAGAAAGAACAGAGCAGCCTAGTCAAGCCACGAAAAAACACCGGATTTGATTCTTGTTCCGTATCTCTTTAATATTTGTTGTTTTTGTGATGAACATATCTATGAATATTTATATTGTTGGAATGGTTAATTTAATTTGCTTAGCTTGAATTTAATTCATGTTGGGTTGATTGCATTTCATCCATTTAAATTATTAAAGTTTTGTTTATCCTGTTATAGGCCTCGGTAAAATGCTTGATTAATTAAAATAATGTCTAAGTTATTCTTGCATTATAATTGTGAGGGAACTAATGAATTAATTATTTAAATGGATTGAAATTATAATTAACGGACACAATACTTAATCAGTGCATGTTTATTCTTCTAAGGTAGCTAATGGTTAAATTAGCATTGTATCTGGCAATACATTTGCCTTAAATAACTTGCATGATTATTGTGATTAAACTGTTTCAACGTAAGGAAACCTTGTTACCTCACATAGTCTTTTATGTTCTTATTAGATTTATTTAATCATTTGAATTGACATAGGAATATGAAAGAGATTAGTTCAATTTAATGAGTATGTATGTGCAATCACATGTTTGCTTCTTAAAATCTATTTAATTGTTTGAATTGACATAGGGATATGTTAAGAGATGAATGGATTTGTGTAGGTGAGTATGTTCATAAATTAGCAAATTATCGAGTTTCTGTGAATTTGTTCGTAACAATATAAACATGAGTTTAATAATTCTAAGTTAAAGAAATAGAATTAATCCAACACAATTATGTCATCTTGATTAAATCACATTTTGAAATCGTGCATTAGAACTTTTCTTTTTATTTAGTTTAAAATCTTATTTTTCTTAATCACCTTTTTCAAAACAAAATATTTTTCTTCACCAAAGTTTTTTAAATAGCATTCATAAATAATTATTTTCATAGTCCCTGTGGGTACGATAACTCGACATTTACTTGTCACTTTATTACTTGTTGCGATATTGTACACTTGCACATTTCTGTCGTTCCAAGTTTTTGGTGCCGTTGCCGGGGACTATTTTAAAAATTTATTATTTGTGAATTCATTAGTTTTTCATTTTGGTTTAATTTTCTATTTAATTTTTAACTTAATTAATTTTTGTGATTATTTTAAGTGTTTATGAGTATTGATCGAATCATCAATTTACACCCTGTGGACCTTGAGATTGAACGAACTTTTTGACAGTGAAGAAGATAAGCAAATCAGAGAAGGACCGAAGAAATAAACTTCGAAAATCCAATCCAAGGAAATGGAGCAAACCCTGCTCAAAATCCTATCCTTATTGCTGATGATAAGGATAGAGCTTTACGGTAGTATTCCATGCCAGTGTTTCATGATCTTAATCCGAGTATTAGGAGACCCGAAATTGAGGTACAACAGTTTGAGCTGAAGCCAGTCATGTTCCAGATGCTTCAGATAGTGGGCCAATTCAGTGGAATGCCTACCGAAGATTCTCACCTACACTTAAGACTATTTATGGAGGTGAGCGATTCTTTCAAGTTAGCCGGACTACCCGAAGATGCATTACGATTGAAGTTGTTCCCATGTGCACTAAGGGACAAAGCTCGAGCCTAGTTGAACTCATTGCCACAAAATTCAATTTCCAAATGACAAGAGTTAGCAGAAAGATTCCTTATAAAGTATTTCCCGCCTAGTAGGAATGATAAGTTGAGGAACGAGATAATTGCTTTCCAAAAAATGGATGATGAGTCCTTGTATGAGGCATGAGAAAGGTACAAAGAATTATTATGGAAGTGCCCTCATCATGGAATCCCACATTGCATCCAACTTGAGACATTTTATAATGGTCTCAATGCTCACACGAGAACGGTAGTGGATGTTTCCGCTAACAGTGCTCTCCTTTCTAAGTCTTATAATGAGGCTTATGAAATCATTGAGAGGATTTCTAGCAACAATTATCAATGGCCAACCAATCGAGCAGCGTCAGGAAGACGAGTTGCTGGAATACATGAAGTAGACGCTCTTACTTCACTCGCATCTCAGGTATCATCAATATTCTCAATGTTAAAAAATCTTACCACTAATGGGTCTAACGGTTTTGCAGCACAGCCACCAAATCAATTTGAAAGTATAGCCTGTGTTTATTGTGGGGAAGGACATTTATTTGAAGAATGTCCATTGAACCCAGAATCCATGTATTACATGGGTAACCAGAACCAAAATAGAGGAAGGCAAGAACTACAATCCAATTTCTATAACCCATCGTGGCGAAATCACCCCAATTTTTCCTGGAGTAACCAAGGGGCTGGAACCAGTAACACTTATGCCCAAGCTATACCAGCCCAGCCACCTAGTTTCCCCCAACAAGTTCAGAAACCAGCTCAAGCTGAATCGTCCAATATTATAGAGAATTTATTGAAGGCATACATGGCGAAAAACGACGCTACTCTATGGAATTTGGAGAATCAAGTGGGCCAGCTTGCTACTGAATTCAGGAACCAACTACAAGGTGCTTTACCTAGTGATACGGAGGATCTGAGGAATCTAGGGAAGGAGCATTACAAAGAGTTAACATTGAGGAGTGGAAAGATAGTGGAGCCCAACGCCATCGAAGCCAAAGAGAAGCAAGTTGACGCTCAAGATTCAAAGCAAGTTCAACCGAGTGTTGAAATTCCAGTTTCACAAGAACCAAAATCTGCAAATCCTAACAAGGTAATTTTAGAACCAGCTAATTCTGATCAACTGATAACTCTGTTAGATGCAGAATTGCCATAGAAGATGAATCAACCAATTCCAGTAAAGAAACAACCACCACCCTGCCCTCAAAGCCTTCAAAAGAAGAAGCTGGAGATTCAATTCAAGAAGTTACTAGACATACTTAAGTAACTTCATATCAACATCCGTTGGTTGAAGCACTTGAGAAAATGCCGAAATACGTCAAATTCATGAGGGATATCCTGTCAAAAAAATGAAAACTTGGAGAATTTGAGATGGTAACTCTGACGAAGGAATGTAGTGCATATCTTCAAGACAAACTACACCCAAAATTGAAGGATCCTGGATGTTTTACAATCCCTTGCAACATCGGAGCAATAGATTCTGGTAAGACACTATGTGACTTAGGTGCGAGTATTAACTTGATGCCTATGTCAATATTGAGGAAGTTGGGGATAGGTGAAGTTAGACCAACTACGGTTACACTTCAATTAGCGGATCGATCCTTAGTACATCTAGAAGGAAAAATCGAGGATGTATTGGTACGTGTAAATAAGTTTATCTTCCCTGATAATGTTGTTATTCTAGACTTTGAAGCAAACAAAGAAATGTCAATTATCTTAGGAAGACCGTTTTTAGCAACTGGAAGGGCCCTTATTGATGTGCAGAAGGGCGAGCTTACTATGTGTGTTCAGGATGATCAGATAATATTTAACATTTTTAAGTCTATGCGATTTCCTGACACAATTGATTATTGTTCTGCATTATCCAATTTAGAGGATTTAATAGTGGAGAAGGAGCTAAACTATGTTGAGGATCCGTTGGAACAAATTTTGACATCAGATCCTTCAAATGATGAAGAGGAGGATGAATGCTTAACGTTGTTAGAAGCTAATCGAAAGGGATTTAATCCGCAATCCCATTTTGAATCTTTGGAATTAGAGAAAAGGGATTATGCCCAGCCAAAAATATCAATTGAGGAGCCACCTAAATTAGAACTCAAAGTACTATCTTCACATTTAAAAGATGTTTATTTAGGTAACGCTTTTACTTTGCCGGTGATTGTTTCAGCAGAATTAACTACTGAACAAGAAGAGAAACTCATCCTGGTGTTGAAATAATTCAAGAAGGCTATTGGATTGACCATATATTCACGGAATTTGTCCATCTGTATGCATGCACAAGATTATCCTGGAAGATGGCGAGAAAGGGTCTATTGATGGACAACAAAGACTGAACCCCATTATGAAGGACGTAGTAAAGAAAGAAATCATCAAGTGGTTAGATGCGGGTATAATTTACCCCATCTCAGACAGTTCATGGGTAAGTCTGGTCCAGTGCATGCCAAAGAAAAGAGGTATCATCGATTATCAGAAGTTGAACAAGGATACTAGGAAAGATCACTTTCCTTTGCCGTTTTTGGACCAGATGCTGGATAGACTCGTAGGGTGAGACTATTACTGTTTTCTCAATAGATACTCGGGGTATAATTAGAGTACAGTAGCACCAAAAGATCAGCACAAGAGAACATTTACCTATCCGTATGGTACATTCGCATTTAGGCATATGCCATTTGGTTTATGTAATACACCTACTACATTTCAAAGATGTATGATGTCTATTTTTACTGACATACATATGATGATTGCCTAGCGAATCTAGCCAAGGTACTAAGGCGATGCGAAGAAACAAACCACGTACTCAACTGGGAAAAGTTCCATTTCATGGTACAAGAAGGGATTGTTCTAGGGCATCGGATAACAAGACAAAGCAAAGGTTGATGTTATAGAGAAACTCCCACCTCCAACATCTGTAAAGGTTGTTTAGAGCTTTTTGGGCCACACTGGTTTCTATCGAAGATTCATCAAGGGCTTTTCCAAAATTGCTAAACCCTTATGAAAATTATTGGAGAAGGACATGATGTTCAAATTTGATTAAGAGTGCTTAAGAGCTTTCAATGATTTGAAGAGTCGATTAGTTTCGGCACCAATAATTGTCACACCAGACTGGGATTTGCCATTTGAATTGATGTGTGACACAAGTGACTTCACGATAGGAGCTGTCATGGGTCAGCCAAGGAGATTTTCATCCCATCTAGTACGTAAGTCCAACTCTGACAGGAGCTCAATTGAATTATACGGTAACAGAAAAAGAGTTACTTGCTATTGTGTTTGCTTTTGACAAGTTTCAATCTTATCTTGAAGGTACTAAAGTGACTGTCTATACGGACCACTCGACAATTAAGTATTTGCTTGCCAAGAAAGACGCTAAGCCGAGACTGATCTGATGGGTACTTCTACTTCAAAAGTTTGATTTAGAAATTCAAGATCGAAAGGGAGTAGAAAATCAAGTAGCAGATCACTTGTCCAAATTAAAGCAGCAAGAAGGGGATTCTCCACTTATACCCATTCAAGAGACATTTCCAGATGAACACATACTAATGGTAAATCATGTCCATAATACCCATTGGTTTGCTGATATCGCTAACTATTTAGCTTGTGGTTTGATACCGATTGATAAGACATATCATCAAAGGGAAAAGTTTCTTCACGATGTGAAGTACTATTTCTGGGAAGAGCCATATTTGTTTAAAAAGTGTGCAGATCAAATGATCAGGAGATGCGTGGAAGAAGATGAAATACAAAAGATTCTATACCATTGTCACTTAGCTCCAAGTGGGGGACACTTTGGAGGTACTCGTACTGCAGCCAAAGTATTACAAGCCAGATTTTTTTGGCCAACACTATTTAAGGATGCATATGCTTACGTAAAGAGTTGTGATCGATGTCAAAGGGTTGGAAATGTCACCAACAGAAATGAGATGCCTCAAAAAAATATCATTGAGGTAGAATTGTTTGATGTATGGGGTATTGACTTTCTTGGTCCTTTCCCTCCGTCCTTTGGTCACAAGTATATATTGGTAGCAGTAGACGATGTGTCTAAGTGGGTCAAGGCTAAAGCTTATCCGACAAACGATGCTAAGGTTGTAATTAAGTTTTTGCAGAAACATGTGTTCACAAGGTTTGGAACCCCAAGAGCCATCATCAGTGATGAAGGGTCCCATTTTGTGAACAAGTGGTTGAAATGGTTATTAGATAAACACAGAGTGAAACACAAGGTCGCTACAGCTTACCATCCGCAGATGAATGGGCAAGCTGAACTGGCGAACAAGGAGATCAAAGGCATACTTGAGAAGGTAGTTTGCCCGAACCGACTAGATTGGTCCAAAAGACAGGATGATGCTTTATGGGCTTATAGGACAGCATACAAGACACTTTTAGGGATGTCACACTATAGGTTGGTCGTTGGGAAAGCCTGTCATCTACCCTTGGAGTTAGAGCATAAACTTACTGGGCTCTTCAACAACTCAACTTGGATCTTAAGCTTGCTAAAGAGAAACGGATGCTCCAACTCAATGAGCTAGAGGAATTCTGAATCTTCTCGTACCAAAATGCCAAACTACGCAAATAGAGACTTAAGAAGTGGCATGACAAGAACATTCAAGTTCGAGAAATTGAAGTGGGTCAGCAAGTATTGTTATTTAATTCCAGATTAAGGTTCGTTCCAGGTAAACTAAAATATGTTGGTTCAGTCCATTTACGATTCATCGCGTCTATCCATACGGAGTTGTTGAACTCCAAGGTAAGGGAGGTAATTTTCAAGTTAATGCTTAGTCTCTGAAACATTACTGGGGAGATAAAATTGAACGGAATCAAATCTCGTTTGTTTTATCGAATATTTAAATTTTCTTGTTCTCCTTTTTAATAAATGATTTAGGTTATATTTTCGGGATTAGTATGTTTAAATAAATTCTGTATAGGAGATTGGAACTTAAGCGGGACCTCTTGTGACCCATCCAATCTTTCCTGGGAATTGATTTTAACATAATTTTTCGAGAAATTATTCCCTAAATAGAAAATTAAATTTTTGGTTTTTCAAATAAAAGGGTCAATTTTGATCCAAGTTTTAAATTACAACTCAATTTCAAATTTTCATTAAGTCTAGGGACTTAATTGAATTATTTTAAAATATGGTTGCTTTTTTCGTAAATAATAAAAATTAGATGCCTCTTTTGTAAATATCTTCAAAAGTCTTCTAGAATAAATGTTGTTAATTTAATAAAAAGATGATAATTATTAATATATAATTATATCCATTATAATATATATTAATTATTATCAACTGTATATAGAGTTAGGATTAGTTTTAAATTTAATCACATTTTATTTTTGTTTTAATAAATTAATAGCAATGATAATTTAGTATGGATATATTTAATTATTAATTGTTGTTAACTTTGAGTAGAATTAGAATTAGAATATTGTAATCATTAAACTACTCTAAGAATTCTACTCTACTTCTTACTCCTTCCATTATAAATTCCACCCATCTATTCTTATTTTCAATTCATTCATCACTCAAAACCCTAAAGTACCAAATCCCTTAAGTGCCGCAAGCTCTTAGCCACAACATCACCCAACAGTCGGCTAGCACATGCCCAGCAGACCTTCCGCACGCTTGCCCATCTCGAGCTGCCTTACACACCTGGCCCAGCTCAGCACCTGTTGCTCCAGCCCCAGCTGCCCAGGCCGTGTCCCACACCTGCGCCTAGTGCCTACACCAGGCCTTCTTGACGAGGCTCCGTGCACTGCTCGCACACCTAGTCCAGCTACCGCGTGCGCTGCTGCCTTCTCCCGCGCCCTTCCACCCGCACACCTAGCAGCGTTCCAACACTCGAGTGGAACAGACCTTCACTCATACTGAGTCAAATCCTCCAACCTGCCTTAAATCGATCTCTTTTTCTTTCTAATTATTTTTAAGAGTTCTTAAAAAAGGATAATCATGCCTCGCAAGAGAACTCATGCCTACTCCCAAATTGATGAAACACAAAACAAGTTCCATTGTGAAGAAGCCAAAGCAAGATATAAGAGTATCTTTAAAAATCAATAGATGTATCCAGAGAAGGCTTCACATTAAAAGAAAGCAACTATATTGATTTTATGGCACGTATTCGTCAAGTTGCTGAAGCCCCCAATTGGGAATTATTTATTGAAAAGAGACCTAGTGTGGATGAGGAATTGGTGCGTGAGTTTTTTGCGAATTTAACCTCAAGTGAATTGACGGAAGTTCCAGTTCATGGAATCAAGGTACCAATAACTTTAAACGCTATAAATGAGTTCTTTGAATTACTTGATTTCAAAAACAACAAACATTATTTCTTGATGAGCAATATAGAGCCTAAAAATTTGCAAGAAATTCTCGAGGAACTTACAGTTCCGATTGTGTCAAAGCAAGGAATCCACACTTGTCGAAAAGAATATTTGACACCACTCGCAAAGGTATGGTTCTATTTCATCCGTTTTAGCCGTATGCCTAGCTCACATGGGACTATAATTTCATTAAAGTGAATGGTCTTATTATACTCAATTTTAACTGGAAAGACCAATGATGTGGGAAAAATCGTTCTGAGATAAATACAGAATTATGCCGTAAGACTTTCCGGCCCAGCCTACTTTCCCTTTACAATAACAATTCTGTGCTTGAAAGCTAAAATTCTTGCAAATGTAAAGAAGATAGGCTATAGCTAGGGCACAATCACAGATTGGGACCTTTATTAAATAGCTGGAGAATCTATTCTACAGGAACAAGTGGGAGAAAGTGAGGACCCCAAAGCAGAAGAAGGTCCCACAATATAATCAGTTGAAGTACTAGATAAGGAGGAACCAACGGAACCAGAAGCTGAACCTAATGACGAAACTTCAATGTTCAGAACTCAATCACCTCACCTAGATCTTTGAGATGAGCTGTCAAAATTGATGGACATAATGCAACATATGGAATGGCAGCAACAAGCTTATTGGAGATACTAAAAAATAAGGGATGACTCGATGAGAAGTGCTCTTAAGAAAATTTACAATGACCCATTGATTTTTGCGCCTGAATTTCCAGATTTTATATTTGAACCATGGAGTCCATTATCGAAGAAGGAGTGAAGCGATTCATGCAAAGGCAATAATGATAGAGAAAAAGAGGAGTCGAATTCAGAAGGATCTACAAATAAATAAAAGGGAAGATCTTGACTTTATTTTATTTCTGTTCTTAGGTCATTTTAGGATTAAGTTTAAGTAGGAATTTTTTATTTTGCATAATAAAGCAAGAGATGGAAATCATGAATAATGAACAAGTCACAAAGTATAAAGTGTGGCAAGAGGTATATACATGTCTAGGATTGGATCTAGAGAGAGTTTGGTACTTAAGCAGTCAATTGGACTCACCTCCTCTTTTCTAGAATCTTACCCGGTGTATAGTATCTATTCACTTTTAACAATGAGGACATTGCTCATCTTATGTAAGGGGCCGAAAAATTGAAATTATTTTCATTCAGAATAAAAATTTTCTTTTAATTATGATTAGGATATATTTTTTTCAATAATTGGAAATTTTGTTAAGTATGCTAAACTTCAGTATAAATAAAGTTCTATTATTTCAATAAATTATTATGTTAGCTTAATAATGATATGAATGTATTTTTAATAAAGCATGCAAATCGTACCGTAAATATTTAGTTCCTTACAAAAGTTGGGCATGCATGAAAGTTTAAGTCTTTAGAATTGACTTAGTAGTTTCTTGAGGCGAAATCCTAGGAAGCATGGAACATTGAAAATGATTTAGGCAACTTTTTTTTGGACCGTTTGAGCCTGTCAAGCCAACCATGATGAATTTTTTATCCTTTGAAACCCAACTTTGAGACTATATGGCCTAATTCTGTTCGAACCCTTGCAAATTTAGCCATCACTTCTCTCTTAACTATCTTAAAATTGTCCCAAACACTAGACTCAGTATTATTCATAGTATTCTTTAAAAAATAAGTTTGGGGGAGTTGAAAAGAAGTATTGAATGCTCTAAAATTGTAGTACATTTAGTAAAATGCTCGATTTAAAAGAAAAGAAAATAAAAGAAAAGAAAAAAGAGCATGAGTCCTTAAAATAAGATATGCAAAAGAGGATGTGAAAGCAAAAAAAGTTGATGTATTGATGGTAATTATTTCAAAGGTCCGATGCAAGCTAAGTCTAGGGTTTTTAGCCTAAAAATTATTTATCTTCTACCTAGGGTGTTTAGCCTAAAAATTATCTATCTTCTACCTACCCCTAAACCCAGCCACATTACAACCTTGTTAAAGACCTATTGATTCAAAGTTCCAATACTACCTCTATTAGTGGAGAGAAATTGATACGTACAACATATGAAGACATAAGTTAAACTAAATGATTGCAGCTTAATCTTGAATAAGGGAATAAAATTACATTGGTAAGGTTTAACATGGCTTTATTGGGAAGAATTTAGTCTAATTTTTGCTATCATAATAATTGTTGAGATTAATTTGAACGATATGTATACTTAAGTAGCATAACTATCAAATTTCCTATCTTTGAGCGTAAGTACATTAAATTCATAATTTTGAGAAAAATTTTGTTCGAAAGGAATTTTTCAAAGGTGTTTCTGAGGACAAACGATGAATTATGTTTGGGGGTGTGAAAACATAAAAATTTACACACTTTTTCATACCCTTTTTAACTTAAATTCATGCGAATTCGGTTAAATTCTTGTCGAAAAATAATTAATTTTTATAAAATAATTAAAGTACACTTAAAATATGAGCATATTGAATTTTATTTAATTTCACAGTTATTTTTGATGAATTTTGGT
Organism: Gossypium arboreum; assembly: GCF_025698485.1. Classification (NCBI taxonomy): domain Eukaryota; kingdom Viridiplantae; phylum Streptophyta; class Magnoliopsida; order Malvales; family Malvaceae; genus Gossypium; species Gossypium arboreum. Next base: position 15,990,192 of record NC_069081.1, read on the forward strand.
TAGTTTCGACAGATTCACACAAAGGGCGAAAAATGGCTCGGTAGACACTGCAAGAAGCACAAAATCGAGAACCCATTTGAAGTATCGAGGCTAACTAAATTTCAGCCTAAGACGGTCCAAAATTATATGTATTTATTCATAATATAATTGATTTTAATTTATATCCAATTTAATTTGGGTTAATAAATTATGATTAATTAATTATGAAAAAGTGGTCCACCGAACCGAGTAAACCAAACCGGCCAAGAAAAGAACAGCCCAAAACCGTCCAAGTGCTGACTCAATTCAGCTCATTAGCTGATTATTTAAGCTGCAAAGAGGCCTTTGAAGACTTGTTCAAATTGCAATTCTACCCCTCCACAATTGGTGGCTTTGGAGATTTGCCCCAAGCCATATTTAGCAAAGTTGAAGCCAGTAAATTTGCCACATAGGTGGCCGACCAAGGGGTGGCTCTTTGGCTGCTATTTTTAGCAAATTTTAGCTGCCACATTCAGCTATAATAACCCCCCATGGTTGATCATTCAAGGCATCCCTTATTCTTTCACATCTCTTCTCTCTTCTCTCATTTTCTCCTCTCATTTTCCCATTCAAAGTTATTTGCTCTTTTTTCGATTTCTCCCCTTGAGAAAGGGTTCTTCTTCAGCCACTCTGGAGTAGAAATTGAGTGTTCATAGCAGCCTTGATCAGCGAGGACAATGAAGAAGGAAGAATAGAGCAACCTAGTCAAGCCACAGAAAAACACCGGATTTGATTCTTGTTTCCTATCTCTTTAATTTTTGTTGTTTTTGTGATGAACATATCTATGAATATTTATATTGTTGGAATGGTTAATTTAATCAGCTTAGATTGAATTTAATTCTTGTTAGGCTGATTGTATTTTGTCCTTTTAAATTATTAAAGTTGTATTTATGCTGTTATAAGCCTCGGTAAAATGCTTGATTAAGTAAAATCATGTCTAAGTTTTTCTTGCATTATAATTGTGAGGGAACTAATGAATTAATTATTTAAACGGATGGAAATTGTAATTAATGGACACAGTACTTAATCAATGCATGTTTATTCTTCTAAGGTAGCTGAAGTTTAATCAATGCATGTTTATTCTTCTAAGGTAGCTGAAGTTTAAATTAGCATTGTATCTGGCGATAAATTTGCCTTTGTAACACCCTTTACTTGAGACCGTTGTCGGAGTCGAGCACGAGGCGTTATCGGACTTAGCTTACTAATTTGGGGCATTAAAATTTTCTTTTAAAATTAATTTAGTTTCATTCATTTAATATGTCCCTAAAAAGGGTCCTCGAGACCCTAAAACATGAATTTGAAATGGTTCAGGAACAAACCGGAATCAATAAAAAAATTTCGATCATTTAAACAAATCAGAACAATTTATTTTTTATTTCATCTTTCATAAATAAACTGTCCATCTGCGTCATAGTCACTAAATAAATCAGAACTCGAGTTACAAAACTCGAAATTCAAATCCATAAATTTTGAATGAAGCTAGACTCATATATCTTCTTACTAAATTTGTTTCAGAATTTTTGGTCTAGCCAATTAGTATAGTTTATTAGTTAAATTTTTCCCTATTTCAGTGTTCGGCTGCTCTGACCTATGTTCACTACGAATTAATTTTCTCCCTGTACAGAATTCAAATAACATGACGATTATTTCTATTAAAAGTAGAACCAATAAGGAATCTATAAATATGAAGTATAAATCCTAATTATTTTTTTAAAATTTTTAGTGAATTTCTAAAGTCAGAATAGGGGATTCAGAAATCACTTTGACCCTGTCTCACCAAAATTCAAATATCTCATAAAATATAGCTCCTTTATTTACTCTGTTTCTTTCATATGAAAGTAGACTTAATCTATATCTCATTCACTATCTAAATCTATTTCTACTATTTTTAATGATTTTTCAAATTCATGTCATTATTGCTGTCTGATATTGGTTCAAAGCTAATTTCACCTTTTTCATGATTTCCATGGAATAACTAGCATTTAGGCATACATAACACCAAACATGTCCTTGATTAGCCATTCCAATAGCTAATAATTATCAAGCATTTACATACCATTAATTAGCCATATCATAATATCATGCACACAAAATGGCTACGATGCTATACGTGCCATACTAAAAATAAAACATCTAGCTATACCAAAAAAATCCTTGTGATAATGTGTCCGGACCTCCGACATACTTTACGATCCCTGAGTTAGCTTGACAAAACTATAAAAAGAAGGAAAATAAAGGGGGTAAGCATTAATCTTAGTAAGTTTGCATGCAAATAAATAACAACATTCATAAGAATTATCTTACTACTTGGCATGATACTACTTAATGCAACTTCATTAATTGTCATAGACATATTTTAAACTTCTTCACTTACTTATTTAAATACTTACTTAATCAATTTTATTAATACATTTTACTTACCTTTTTCCTTTTCAAGCATACATGAGCATTATATACTTACCTTTGCTCTTCTAGCATGAACTTGTCTTACCTTTTTAGTATAACTCGTCTTACCTTACCTTACCTTGATATTCTCTTTAAATTTTCCCGTTAAACCACTTGGAATACTAAGGATACACGGGTACCTTACCATTGCCATGACTTGTCATGGTCTTACGTGGTATCCTTTTGAAACTTACCATTGCCATGTCTCGACATGGTCTTACATGGTATCCTTGCCTTATGAACTCACCAATGCCATGCCTTGGCATGGTCTTACATGGGACCTTTGCCTTATAGTAACTTATCAATGCCATGTATTGACATGGTCTTACATGGTATCCTTGCCTTAGAAACCTTACCAATTTCCATGCCTTGGCATGGTCTTACATGGTATCCTTAAACCCTAATGTCATGACATTTGTATCCTACACATTCCTATGGTTCAAACGGGACTTTCTAAAATTACTTCTCCATCAATTCATGCTTGAGTCTTCTTTGAATAATTTCATAAAATAAATATAAACATGCTGAAAATTAACAAATTAACATAAAATAATAGAATATTGCATTTATTTACCGTAAACCTACCTCTAAACAAAATACGATCAACTATATCGATTTAATCCACTATCTTTTTCTTTCCCCGGTCTAACTCCGAATTTCATTCTTCTTGATCTATAATAAAAAATTTACCTTTTTTAATACTCACATTTATTAAAACAGTCCTTGACTCAAACTTTGGCAAAATTATACTTTTGCCCCTAAACTTTTACATATTTACACTTTTTCCCCAAGGCTCGGAAATTAAAATTCATCCTATTTTCTTATGTTTTATGACACTCTGGTCATTTTTCCCTTCTATGGAAACATCAAATTATCACTCTAACATGTACTTATGAACATTAGGTATTTTTATTGATTATGTCCTTTTACTCGTTTTCACGTAAAATCGCTTAGCAAAAGTTGTTTAACACAATTTCAAGCTTCATGTTCTACCATAAAACATCAAAATAAACACATTTCACCTATGGGTATTTTTCCAAATATAAACCCTAGGTTAAATTATTGCTAGAATAAGCTTAACTAAGTTACCGGAACTTAATAAACGTAAAGAACATTAAAAATGGGGCTTGAAATCACTTACTATGGAGCTTGGAAACTTGAAACAAACCCTAGCTATGGAGAACCCTTGACATTCGGCCTAAGGAAGAAGATGAGCACATATTTGCCATCTTATTCCCTTTTTAATTCTTTTATTTGACATTTTACTAAAATACCCTTCATTAAAATTTTTAGTTATTTCTACCTATGTATATCAATTTTTGTCCATGAAAATATAATGGTCTAATTACCATTTAAGGACCTCTTCTTCAATTATGCACTTTAATTTAATCCCTTAGCATTTAGAACGCATATTTATCAACTTTTTGAATTAAGCCCTAATATGCAAATCAGACATGCAATCACTGAAATTTCTTATCGGTATTCTAACACATGCATCTAATCACTCGGTAAATCATAAAATTAATCACAATAAACTTTTCTATCTCAGATTCGTGGTTTCGCAACCACTGTTCCATTTAGGCCCTATTTCGGGATGTTGCAACCTTGCATAACTTGCAAGATTATTGTGATTAAACTGTTTCAAGGTAAGGATACCTTGTTACCTCACATAGTCTTTTATGTTCTTATTAGATTTAATTAATCGTTTTAATTGACATAGGAATATGCAAGAGATTAGTTCAATTTAATGAGTATGTATGTGCAATAACATGTTTGCTTATTAAAATCTATTTAATCGTTTGAATTGACATAGGGATATGTTAAGAGATGAATGGATTTGTGTAGGTGAGTATGTTCATAAGTTAACAAATTACTGAGTATGTATGTGCGATAACATGTTTGCTTATTAAAATCTGTTTAATCGTTTGAATTGACATAGGGATATGTTAAGAGATGAATGGATTTGTGTAGGTGAGTATGTTCATAAGTTAACAAATTACTGAGTTGTTATGAATTTGTTCGTAACAACATAAACATGAGTTTAATAATTCTAAGTTAAAAAATGTATTTAATCCAACAAAATTATGTCATCTTAATTAAATCACATTTTGAAATCGTGCATTAGAACTTTTATTTTTATTTAGTTTAAAATCTTATTTTTCTTAATCACCCTTTTCAAAACAAAATATTTTTCTTCACCAAAGTTTTTCAAATAACATTCATAAATAATTATTTTCACAGTCCCTGTGGGTACGATAACTCGACATTTACTTGTCACTTTATTACTTGTTGCGATTGTGTACACTTGCACATTTCTGTCGTTCCAGTGTGTGGCATGATCGTGTGTACAAGTAAGAGAGTTACACGGGGTTGAACACAACCTCTAGCACAGGCATGTTCCAGGGTCACACGGGCGTGTCCCTTGGACCACACGGGCGTGTGAGCCCTGCACTTTGGAAAAATTTTGAAAAGTCACGAAAATTTTTTAAGGTTTCTGATTAAGTCCTAACTCGATTCTAATGCTCGTATTGGGCCTCGAGGACCCAATAAAGGGACATTATGAATGATTTCAAAAAATGAGTAGTAATTTACATAATTTATTTGTAAATGTTCTGGTAATACTCCATAATCCTGTTACGATTGTAATAGCCCAATTTTGGGCCTAGCCAGAATAGTGGTTTTAGAACCACTGTTCTGAGCCCAGAGAAATACTTTTTGATATTATTTTTAGTGTTATAGCATGATTATATAAGTGCATGAATATTTTGGTAAATTAATTTTAGCGTTTGTGAGCTTAATTGCGAAAAAAGGACTAAATCACATAAAGGGCAAAAGTTTTGTTTTACTACCCAAATATGTTAAATAGCTAGAGAACCAAAATTAGAGGTATTTAAAGTGCAAATATTCCATTTGGGGAGTGATGACCGGTCATAGGGACAAGAAAATCTTGAAAAGTTAAAATTTGGTATGGTTCGTATTTGATGACATATGCAAAGACTAATAAAATAAAACAAAAAAATAGCCACCTTCTTCTCCATCTTTCTGCACCAAAAATTAGGGAAGAAAACCTCCATGGGAGCTTGAAAATTTCAGTAGCATTAACCCATTTCATGTAAGTCATTTTGGTGTTGGCTTTTGATGTTTTTGATGTTTTTGGTATCCTTGAAGCATAATATAGCTATTTCTATCATTATTTTGAGTTAGGGTTTATGTTCAAAAATTCACCATGTGTGTCATGCATGTTCTTTCATGTTTAATAGAAGAAAATGAGTCTTGGTTGTGTAATAAACAACTTTTGTGAAAGGATTTTCACCAAAACACCTAGTATGGACCAATTTGTAAAGTTTGTTAAATGGATGGTAATTGTGTGAAATGTTTGAAATTGAGAGATGCTATAGGTATTAAAAGAATTCAGCTAGGCTTGGGTAATAAGAAAATTTGATTAAAATAAATTTATGAGCCCAGGGGTAAAATCATAATTTTTGTGAAAGTCTAGGGGCAAAATGATCATTTTGCCAAAGTATAAATTATGGAATATATTGGTTAATGTGATGATTTAAAGTAGTGAATTTTTATATTGGTTAATGTGATGATTTAAAGTAGTGAATTTTATCATTTTAGATCAAGAAACTGAGATTCAGACTTCAATCGGAAAGTACGAGGTTGTGGACTAAAATAGCGTAATTAGCCGAAATTGCATTCGAGGTAAGTCCGTGTGACTAAATAAACATTATCCATAATATTGTTAATGTACTTGAAATCTATCTTGCTATAATTGTGTTATATGTAGATGATATTGAGTGTGAGGAAGTGATGCCAATTGTTAATAACATTTATGTGATGATTTGATACATTGGAAACTTGATGGAATATGATATTCCATTGGAACCGAGTAAGTTTACATGTGAATAATGCAATGAGTAGCATATGCATAAATGTTTTGAATCTTGCATGAATTTTAATTTCCACATTTGAAGGTAAGTGACAATATTGTTATCATTATGTGAGATTATGTGATAATCCTTCATCATGAAGAATGTGGTTATCTATGTGATCGAGTTCGCCGAAGGTGTGTTTTTGAGAAAAATCCAGTTTGAACCTTAGGGATAGATTAGGATACAATGTGATATTCCAGAAGGAACTACGTGATTATGAACTCATGAGATAAGCGATTATGTGATCATGGATCCGGGTGCTGCTCTGTATGTCCTACAGGTGGCTGGGTAGTCCGGCATGTGTTGCGGACACCCATCAACTTATGTGAGAAGCCCGTGTAGCTACGTCCTGATAGTCAGCTTGTATGAGCAGGCCCGTGATCAGCTCGAGAGCGAGCAATATGTGATATGTGATATGAGGTAGCCTTGGCTACATATGTGACACTTATGTGCAAGCTTTCCATGTATCTAATAGTATCCTAAGTGTTCAACAGGTAGTTCAAAGAATGATTTAACAATAGACCCAATGGGGTACGTCATGGTGAAAATGAATTTGATTATTTTATGAGATGGTACAGGTATGTACATAATGATATGACTCTTGATTTCATGAAGTTGTGGATTCATGAGCACAATGAAAATGACCTTGTGATTATTGGTTTAAGTTTATGATGTACAAATATATGATAAATATGATTGATGATTATGTGTGAGGCTTTTAGGCCAAATTAAATTGAGATATGATATGTTTATCCCTTTATCTTATGGCCTAATGAACAGAAAGAAGAAATGGATTGGCATAAATGCCTATTTAAAAATGGTTATGAAAGTGTAAGATTAGCATTAATACAGTTTTGGACAGCCGCAGTGGTATAACTTTGAAAATCCACCAAAAATCGTGGAAATTGAGTTAGAGGCTGAATAAAATATGAAATTAAAGCTTAATGAGTATATTTTGACATAAAAGAAACGTGTAAGCAAAGGAGTTTCATACTATGAAATATTTAAATTTTTGTGAGATAGAGTCAGAATGATTTTGGAATCCCTTATTCTAATTTGAGAAATTCATTTAAAATTGTAAAAAAATAGTTATGGGTTATAATTTATATGCTCAGAATTATGAGTTCATTCTCAAGAGAAATAGACAAGAATGTCATCTGAGTCTCATATTATGGGATAATTAATTTTTAGTGAAGAGGGGTCGGAACTATCAGACAACAAAAAAGGGGTAAATTTAAGGAATAAACTGTACTTGTTGGCTAGACCAAAAATTATGAAAATTTTATGGTAACAAGATATGTGAGTCTAGTTTTAGAAAAATGAGTGGATCTTAATTTGGAGTTCCATACCTGCAGATATAAATAAATTGGTAACTATGACTCGAGAAAACAACATGACCAGAATATAAGTAAAAGTGTAATTATGGTTGTATTACCTTGAGAAGCATGTTGGCATATTGCTTATTATTTTCATATGGAATTACTAAGCGTGAAGCTTACTCCCCCCTTTCCATTTCTTTTGGCTTGTCAGGTTAGCTCGGGGTTGTAGATCGTTGGAGGCAGCATCACACTATCAAGTCTCTAGTTTTGGAATAATGAAGCATATATTAGAAATTTTAGGTGAGTGGCATGTATAAGGGTCTAGTTTATTGACATGTGTTATTATGCTTTGGCCAAATGTATTGGCTTATCTGTATATGGCCATGAGATGTGGCTCATATTGATTATAGCTTGTAAACATAGCTATTCATTTCATGTTTAATGTCTATAAGGCGATTATGTTTGTTTGCCATGCTTAGTTGGTAATATGACATGCGTGTTGGATGTATGCTCTATGACCAATTGAGGTGGTCATAGCGATATAGTAATTGCACATTATAAAAACAATGTGATAATGGTTGAACATGAGTGCCTGATGGATAAGTTGGTAACTATAGTATAATGGTAAAAGTGATCGTCAAAATGACAAGTCTTATGAATGTGGATTAAGGAATCGAGACCTGGTATTGCATTAGTAGGTTCATAGCTTGTAAGAGGACATGCTAATGTTATGAAAATGTCTTAAGAAAGGTTGTTTAATTACTAAAATGATGCCATGATTTTTGGTTTTAATATGCAAAGGTTGTAAGGGTTTATGGGTAACATGAAAGCTTGGAAAATAGCGTAAGTGTTGACTACAAGGGCTGAGACACGGTCGTCTGTCTCAACTGTGTGAGGGACACGGGTGTGTGGCTTGGCCGTGTGGTTCGATTTGCATGCTGACATCATAAACAGAGAGTTACATGGCCTGAGGACAAGGGCGTGCCAAAGGCACACGGCCATGTCCTTATGTCCACACGGGCGTGTGACCCTGTTCCATGGGAAAATTTTCTAAGTTTTCTTGAAACTTCTCAAAGTTCTTGGTTTAGTCCCGAATCCATCCCGATGTATGTTTTGGGCTTCGTAGGCCCGTGTTGTAACACCTCTCACCTGTATTCAATGCTGGAACAGGGTATGAAGCATTACCGAACTTAAGCAGAACCAAACATACAGAACTGGGCCACAAAATTTCATTCAAACTAAAACCAATCAACTAAAGCTAATTTTTTCTTATAATGGACCTACGAGACCCAAAAAATACTTTATTAGCAGTCCGGGACTAAACCAAGAACTCACGAAAATTCGAAGAAAATTTCTAGGTTAAAGCCTCACATGCCTGTGTGGAGGCAATGCACACGCCTGTGTGCTTGGAGGCACGCCCATGTCCCACACTCGTGTGGAATTATTGGATTTACTTTCCAATTTGAACCCACAGAGGTTTTCAATCGGCTGAGCACATGCCCTCGTCCTTGGCCCGTGTTCCTCACACGGCCTGGGACACGCCCATATGGTAGCCCATGTGATTTTAGCGAGCATTCTATTTATGATGTCATCATACAAATTTGAGGCACACGGCCAACCACACGCCCGTGGCCAGAGGTAGTGTTCTCCACAAGGTTGAGACACACGGTCGTGTCTTTGCCCATATGTTTACTACCATGTATGTTAACCTAAAATTCAAGGTGCAAGGGACACACGGCTGAACAACACGCCCATGGGGCTGACCGTGTGTCACGCACAGCCTAGACACAGGCCCGTGTGTCTACTCGTGTGGCCCATTTGGAAGCTACTCTCCAAGCCATTCGTCACCCTTAAACAATCATACACTTCCATATGTTCAATGGCATATCCCATGACATATTTGGACACTTAAACATGCAATCTTATAGCATCACTATGACCCCTTTTTATACTAGTCCATTAGTGTTTACACAACCTTATCTTGTAGTCATTCCACACCAATTTCATGGTTTACCATATTCCTTATTATCAATCCATTATGAGTGCTAAATCATGCAACCACATACTAGCAAATAAATAGTCATCCATCAAACCAACACATACACATCTTAGAATGCATGCAAAGGCAAACTTAAGGATACATCCCAATCATTAATATGGACCAAATCAAATGGCCACATACAAAATAATCAATGCCCAAATGAGCCATTACACTTGGCTACTTCAACATGACACATATACACAAAATAGACAAGTTTCCTATACATGCCATGACCAAAATAATTAAACCCATATATACCCAAAAATCCTTGAAGATAGTGTGATCCGAGCTCTAACTTCTCCCGATCCTTTGAGCTAGCTTGACTATCTAAAGAGAAGGGAAAAGAGAGGAGGGTAAGCTATAAAGCTTAGTAAGTACACAAACAAATAATCTACATTTTTCAACTATTGATAATCTAAGCATAATTACTTATCCATTATGATACTTTTCATCATGTCATATGTACATGCTTATCTAAATACATATATTTCATAATATCATAATATACTAAGTTCTCATAGGGTTTTAGTACATAGCTATGCCATCTTGCACACATATGGCTTACTTAAATTTTACTTTTAGAATTCATATTACGTTACCCATTGAACACTTGGAATATGATTCGAACATATGGAAGAAATGCACAGAAGTGCCTGAACGTAGCCTTGGCTACTGACACAAAGTGCACCAAAGTGCCTCATATCACAGAATCACATGCCGCTTTCAACGGGGCAACTCAAAGAGCTAAGAGAGTATCCAAACACAACTCAGTATACCCAGCACCCGGACCCTCGCATGTATCACATATTAAATGAGCTCATAACACACATGACTATCCTAGTGACATGTCACTTGTATCCTCAACTATTCTTAAGGTTCAAACGGAATTTTAGACTTCCAGACCTTTATCGAATGTACTCACATAATTGTTTCTTTCACATGGCCAATGTCTCGTAATCATATAGCAAAGCATCAAAACATGTTATATTATCAACATAGCCAAATAGGCATATTAAGCATACAAATATCAATAAATCATTTAATAACAATAATTAATGTAGTTATTTTCATATGTACTTACCTCGGTACAAAATATTGAAAATCAAGCCTAAACCTCGTAAACCTTGTTCTTTCCCCGATCAAGGCCCGTATCTCAATTCTCTTGATCTATAATGTAACGTCCCGAAATAGGGCCTAATCGGAATAGTAGTTTTGGGACCACAAATCTGACATAAAAATATTTATTTTATGGTTGGCCTAGAATATGAGTATATGCATGTGTTAAAGTTTCATGAAGAAATTCTAAGTATAAGATGTCCAATTGAAAATTAGGGACTAAATTGAATAAATTACAAAACTGGGTTTCTAGAAGCAATTTGTATGAAATTGCATTAGATTATGAATTAGAAGGTCTTGGAGAGCAATTTTCCCAAATTCTAAATTTTTGGACAAAAATGGGCTTGCTTGGATGAAATTTTAAAGAAAAGGCATAAAGGCATTTTGGTCATTAGGCATTTTAATGAAATAAAAAGAGAAAAATGGAGCAAAAATATGCTCATATTCTTCCTATAGCTGCCGAAATTTGGAGGACACCATAGCTAGGGTTTCTTCAATTTTTCGAGCTCAATAGTAAGTGCTCCCAAGCCCCGTTTTTCATGTTCTTTGTATTTTTGAAATCCCGGTTGCTTGATCTCTCTATTTCTACCCATATTTCATGCTAGGGTTCATGTTTAAAAATTTACCCATGCATGAGTTGCTTGTATTTTGATGGATTATGGAGGAATATGAAAGATGAATGTATATTAAACATCTTTTCCTAGTTGATTTTCATGAAAAACCCTTATAGGGACTATTTTGTAAAAGACGTAAATGTGTGGTAGAAATGAGAAAATAATGGAAAATTTGGACTACCATAAGGGAGAAATATGTTTGGCTAGGCTTAGATGAGATAGAAATTGCATGTGTTTCATTATACGAGCCTAGGGACTAAATCGTAAAAATGTTAAAGGTTAGGGGAAAAATGGTCATTTAGGCCAGGAGTAGATATTAAACTTGAAATGTATAATGTGGGGTATTAATGAGTTAATTTTGCTATTATAGACCCCGAGGAACAAATTTCGGAGGTCAATCGTGGTAAACGTCAGGTTTCGAAATAACCGAAACACAATCCCGAAAAGAATATCAGGTAAGTTCAGATAATTTAAAGTAAACCCCTAATATACATAATTGCATGATTTATGAATGCATGATATTTGCATTTATTGATGGTATGAAAATGCATAAAATGCACCTTTGGTAATGACTTGTTGATAATTGTCTCGATTGGGGTTAAAAAGGGAATTCAATGGATCAACCATGTTTTACATGTGAATTGAAATCCTGCATGTGTTGCAGTAAGGATTTAGCCTAGACGGGTAATCCATGATCTCAAATATGGAAAGGAATCTAGCCTAGACGGGTGTTCCTTGAATGATCGAGCCTCCCGAAGAATATATGTGCATTGGATTTAGCCTGGACAGGTAATCTAAATTGGGTCTGAATTTAGCCTGGACTGGTAATTCAGATCCGAACTCATTAAGGGTGAATGTCGCTATAAAGGATTTAGCCTGGACCGGTAATCCCGCCATATGATGTGAGGTTCGCTGGAGTGCGTATATGTGAAATGATCATTCGTAAGAATTGACGAATAATGGGTATTCCATCGAGATTTTCTAGAAACTCAACAAGATTTACATGGGACATATATATATATGTGAATGAAATATTGAATGATGAGCTCAACTAGTTAAATTACATGATACATGATTATGTGACTAACTCAATGATTGAGTGCATGTGATAGGAAATCCTTTCATAATGGACGATTTCATAAATTAAGTATGGATGTATGCTAATTACTCGGTAAGTTTACTTTCTGGTTATTCGAGCTTACTAAGCATGTAAATGCTTACCCCTCTCTTTTTCTCTATCTCACAGAGCTTGAGGAATCGAAAGGATTGGAGGACAATTGGAGAGTCAACACGCTATCCACTAAACAAGCTTTGGTATAAAGACTCTGTTTATTTTGTTAAATGGCATGTATAGTATTTTTGAGTATTTTATTATTTGTGTCATTTGATTTTCCAAGTTAAGGCATGTAAAAATATGTTTATTTCTTTGTATATGGCCATGAAAATTGGCTTAATTTAAGTAGCCTATGACCTACGATTTTATGGATGGTTTTAATTACTAATGATGGGTTGCTATCAATTGGCAATGAGTCACATGAATGAGTCATTTTCGGATGGATTAATGTAACATGGAAACCTATGACACTAAAGAGGAAATAACCATTTATGTATGAAACCAATGATATGAGGTTTCCATACAACTATTTTCAGTAAGATTATTTACAAGCGTAAATTTATGTTTTCTCTCAAACTTGGTAACCACTAGGCACAAGTAGTAGAAAGGGGTAACTAAAGGCTTGGAAAATAGCCTATTATAGTCCACATGGTTAGACCCACGGGTGTGTGTCTAAGCTGTGTGTGACACACGGTTTTCTCCCTTGGGCGTGTGCTATGGCCGTGTGTCCCCTGTACTCAAAATTTTAGCTCAAAGTCGTACACGGGTAGGCCACACGGACATGCGCCATGACCGTGTTAAAATGATAGTGTCATCCACAGGTAGGCAACACGGGCGTGTTCCATGGCCGTGTTGATCAGTCAGTGTTGCCAACGGTTGAAGGGCATGGGCGTGCCCTAAGATACACGGGCGCGTGAGTCCATACGGCCTACCTACACGAGCGTGTGTCACTTCATGATAAAGAAAATCTTTCGAGAAGCCCAATGTTTATCAAACGTGTCTGAATTTGTCCCGCATTGCCTTCCGATATGTTATAGGTCTCGAAGGCCTATACAAGGGACGAGATGTTCATGATTGAAAGGTTTTAAATTCAAATGAAATTTTGTGACCCAAGTTAGTACACTGAAAGTGTAGAGTTCCGGTAATGCCTCAAGCCCTGTCCGGTGTTGGAAACAGGTTAGGGGTGTTACATTTATTGGTATCAGAGCTACGATTTAGTCAGTTCTAGGACTATCGTAGAGGATGTTAAAGTTCGCTATACATGCCATTATTTGAATGTTGATAGTGTCACGTCTCCTAATTGTTTAAATTGTCTTGAATTTAGTAAATGTCTTCCAATCAAGCACAAGATGAGTCTGAGGGAGCCGAGAGCCATGCTCCAGCTTTCGTACAGTGAGCTATATCTAGGAAGGCTGATGTCAGAAGGCCGAGAAGAGGCCCGAGCTACCTTCTTTGATATGATGGATGAATGGGTTGGGGATTATCTAAGAAATTTCCCCAATATACCGAGACCTCCCCCGCCCCCTACCCAACCTGATGAGGATGTGCCACGAGGTATGGCACCAGTGAGAATCGGTAAAGCCTTGATAGATAAACTTAGGAAGTAGAGGGCTGAGGAATTCAAAGCGAAAGTTGATGATGACGCTGAAAGAGCTGAGTTCTGGCTCGAGAACACTACGCGGGTGCTAGATGATTTGTCATGCACAGCTGAGGAGTGTTTGAAGTGTGCTGTGTCCCTTTTGAAGGACACTACATACAATTGGTGGAAAACCGTATCCTCGGTCGTGCCGAAGGAAAATATTAATTGGGATTTCTTCCAATAAGAGGATAGGAAGAAATATATTAGCCAACGGTTTTTGGACTCGAAGCGAAAGGAGTTCCTAAAACTCAAACAAGGTAACAAGACTGTAGCATAATAAGAGAGAGAGTTTGTATGACTAAGTCAGTACGCAACTGAATGGGTCCAAACTGAATTGAAAATGTGTAAACGCTTCGAGGAAGGTCTGAATGAGGACATCAAGTTTTTGATTGGGGTCTTGGAAATACGGGAGTTTGCTGCATTGGCCGATCGAGCCAAGAAGGCCAAAGAACTTAATAATGAGAGAAAAAAAGCTATGAGAGAGGCTCGAGTTGCGAGCAAGAGGTCTAGCAGTAAAATACTCTCGTTCTCCACGAAGAAAGCCAAGAGCTTGCTTGAATGCTCCACTCCGCCAGTGGGATATTTGGGTAGATCAAGAAGCTCTAAGCGACGAGGTAAAAAGTCTTCCTCCCTGATGGTGACTAGTGTGGGTAGTGTAGATGATTAAAAACCGAAGTGTAAGAGCTGCAACAAATTTCATTTCAGAGAGTGCCGAATGAAAAACGGCGCATGTTTCAGATGTGGTTCTCTTGATCATTTTCTTAGAGACTGCCCGGAGCGAGCTGAAAAAGATTAGGAATTAGCTCTGAAGTCGAATGCTCTCGTTCCACGAGGTAGGCCTCCGAGATACGCTTGGAGTGCTGTAGAAGTCGAGTCGTGACGAAAGACATTGCAAAAGCAGAGGTTCGAGCCCCGATAAGAACGTACGCAATACGTACCCGAGAGGAAGCCGCTGCTCTTGATGTTATTACGTGTAACTTCTCTCTTTTTAATATAAGTGTTGTTACTTTAATTGACCCGGGGTCAACACATTCATATATCTGCATGAGATTGGCATATGATAAGCCGTAATTTATACATATTTTTGCCCCATGTTTAATGCATTTTATGGATGATTTTCTACTAGAGTTGGTGAATTCGATGCTTCTAATGCTTTAATTTCATTTTTTATACTTAGGAGAGCATAGGAGAGTGAAAGGAATGAGAAACGGGCCAAAAACAGAGAAAATGAGCCAAAGTACGAAATCAACACGGCCTGGACCCCCTCACACGGGCAGACCACACAGCCGTGTTAATATGGAAGAATTGGAGCACGACTCACACGGGTATAGCACACGACCGTGCCATTCTAATAGGCTTGAACACGGCCTGAAGTAATCGCACACGGGCGTGTCCCTGCCGAGCCCAAGTTAAGTCCAATTCGGAAAAGGCCACTTTTGAGGTCTTCTAGGCATTCCAAAGCCTATAAATACACCCTAAAAGAGGAGAAAAAAGGGAGACGGAGAAGAGGGGGTAAGGAATTACTCCAAGGAATCCAATTGATCCATCTCGGAAGCCGGATTCATCATCAAAACTGAAGATCTCTCCTCAATTTCCCTTCAGGTGTTTTGGGTTTTCTTTATGTTTTGTATTCTTTATTCTTCTGAGATGTTTTCTTATTTAGTTATGAACGAAATCCCTTAAATACCTAAGGGGAATGAAACCTAAGACCAATCTTGTTATTATTTTCTGAATCGTATGATAAATATTTAACTTGTTCTTAATTATGTGTTCTTAATTCTTATTTTGATATCCCAGGATACTGATTCAAGACATGCTCTTATTTAGAGGAGGAATAGACCCTATCTAAGAGTACTTTTATCATAATTAAGTTGAGAAATAAAGATGTGGCTCTTGTAAAAGTTTTATGGCATCGACATGGTGTTGAAGAAGCTACATGGGAGCCGAAAGAAACCATGAGAAGCCAATATCCGAATCTGTTTTCTGGTAAGACTTTCAAGGACGAAAGTCCCTAAGGGGGGAGAAATGTAACATCCCGAAATAGGGCCTAGTCAGAATTGTGGTTTCAGGACCACAAATCTGACATCAAAATATTTATTTTATTTTTATTATGAGGCCTAGAATATGAGTATATGCATGTGTTAAAGTTTCATGAAGAAATTCTAAGTATAAGATATTCAATTGGAAATTAGGGACTAAATTGAATAAATTGTAAAACTTGGTTTCTAGAAGCAATTTGTATGAAATTTCTTTAGATTATGAATTAGAAGGTCTTGGAGAAAAGTTTTCCCAAATTTTAAATTTTTGGACAAAAATGGGCTTGCATGGATGAAATTTTAAAAAAAGGGCATAAGGGCATTTTGGTCATTAGGCATTTTAATGAAATAAAAAGAGAAAAATGGAGCAAAAATATGCTCATCTTCTTCCCATAGCTGCCGAAATTTGGAGGACAACATATCTAGGGTTTCTTCAAATTTTCAAGCTTAATAGTAAGTGCTCCCAAGCCCCGTTTTTCATGTTCTTTGTATTTTTAAAATCCTGGTAGCTTGATCTCTCCATTTCTACCGATATTTCATGCTAGGGTTCATGTTTAAAAATTTACCCATGCATGAGTTTCTTGTATTTTGATGGATTATGGAGGAATATGAAAGATGAATGTGTATTAAACATGTTTTCCTAGTTGATTTTCATGAAAAACCCTTATAGGGACTATTTTGCAAAAGATGTAAATGTGTGGTAGAAGTGAGAAAATAATGGAAAATTTGGGCTACCATAAGGGAGAAAAATGTTCGGCTAGGCTTGGGTGAGATAGAAATTGCATGTGTTTCATTATACGAGCCTAGGAACTAAATTGTAAAAATGTCAAAGGTTAGGGGTAAAACGGTCATTTGGACGGGGAGTAGATATTAAAGTTGAAATGTATAATGTGGGGTATTAATGAGTTAATTTTGCTATTATAGACCCCGAGGAACAAATTTCGGAGGTCAACCATGGTAAACGTAAGGTTTCGGAGTAATCGAAACACAATCCCGAAAAGAATACCAGGTAAGTTTTGATAATTTAAAGTAAACCCCTAATATACATAATTGTATGATTTATGAATGCATGATATTTGCATTTATTGATGGTATGAAAATGCATGAAATGCATCTTTGGTAATGACTTGTTGATAACTGTCTCGGTTCGGGTTAAAAAGGGAATTCGATGGATAAACCATGTTTTACATGTGAATTGAGATCCTGCATGTGTTGCAGTAAGGATTTAGCCCAGACAGGTAATCCTTGATCTCAAATATGGAAAGGAATCTAGCCCTGTAACACCCCAAACCCGTGACCGTCACCGGATTTGACCATGTGGTGTTACCGGTCTTACTTCCCTTATTACTCTCTTTGTAATATTTGATTGCTGTTCCAGGCAGGCTAGCTAACTGCATCACTGTCGCCTTAAAAATCATATCTCGAGTTTCAAAACTCAGAAACTGATTACGTAAATTTTCCCTGAATTTAGACTCATATATCTATCCATGGATTTATTTCTAGAATTTTTGGTCGGGCCAATTGGTACATTTTATTAGTTAAAGTCGCCCATGTTACAGGGGTCGACTACACTGACCTTCGCGCATTACGACCTGGATATCTTCTCTTACAGAGCTTCAATGCTCATGCCGTTTGTTTCTAATGAAACTAGAATAAAAGGGGAATCTGCACATATAAGGAACGACTTCTAATTCCTTATGGATAATTTATGGTAAATTTTCAAAGTCGAGACAAGGGATCCAGAAACCGTTCTGGCCCTGTCTCACGAGAACTTTAATATCTCTCAGTATACTGCTCATACGGTCATTTCGTTTTGTCCATATGAAAATAGGTTCATCAAGGTTAAATTTCATAATTTATTCACTATTTAATTATACTTCTACTATTTTTAGTGATTTTTCAATCTCATATCACTGCTGCTGTCCGCAACAGTTACTGCAGTAGACTATGCCAATTTCATGAATCTTTCCTTGGCCTTACTAATCATCCATTATACATGACACAAATTATGGCCACCTTATCAAAATTAAAGTTTCTAAGACTCGTGGCTATAGGTTCTAGCATCCCACTCAACGACCACATAGGCCATTTTCACATGGCTTAAAGTTTACAACCCACAATTCAACAAAACAAAATAGCCTATACATGCCAAATGTTCTCCTAGTTCAACTACGAAGACAATACCAAAAGATTTCCAGTCGGTGTGATGACTTCAACGACGGTTCCGAGCACGCAAACAATACGAGTCCAAGAGACCTAAAATGGGTGACAAGAAAACACCGAGTGAGTTTATAACTCAGTAAGTCATAAGCATTCAACAACCATCCATTTATAAAGTTGCCACAACATGAAACAATAAACGAGGCTAGGTACTCATCCATATCAAAACTATACCATAATTCCTCGGACCTTTCGGTTCAATCTCATACCAAGTCATACATCCACATTTCATATTCCACACAACAAGATATTTAAGGCATTTTCACACACTAACTCATTTCCACCACAACCATACAATTTCAATCATCACAAAGATTTAAAGCTTACCAAGCTCAACCCCGAGCATGAACATATTGCCTATTCGTCATGAGCTCAACCCCGGGGTGGACTTGATTAAAGATGCTGAACAGAAAGTGATAGTGATCCGTGAAAATCTGAAGATAGCCTCCGATCGTCAGAAGTCGTACACGGATCTGAAGCGTAAAGACATCGAGCATCAGGTGGGAGATAAAGTGTTTCTCAAGGTTTCGCCTTGGAAAAAGATACTCAGATTCGGCCGTAAGGGCAAGTTGAGCCCGAGGTTCATTGGGCCATATGAGATATCCGAGCGAGTCGGTCCAGTTGCATATCGTTTGATTTTTGCCCCCTGAACTTGAAAAGATTCACGATGTCTTTCATGTTTCGATGCTTCGACGCTATAGATCTGATCCGTCGCACGTAATTAGTCTATCAGAGGTTGAAATTCAATCCGATATGAGTTATGAGGAAGAACCGGTTCGTATCCTATCACGTGAAGTGAAAGAGTTATGAAACAAGCGGTACCGCTAGTGAAAGTGTTATGGCTCAAACACGGATGGAAGAAGCTACTTGGGAACCCAAGAGCACTATGAAAGAGCGTTACCCAAACCTATTTACGGTAAGATTTTCGGGACGAAAATTTCTTAAGTGGGGAGAGTTGTGACAGCCCAAAATTGACCCTAGTCGGGATGTGGTTTCGGGACCACAAAATCGAGGCATAAAATAATTTAAAATTTATTTTGATGCCTATGATATGTGTTAATTTGTGTGTGGCATTTTGATGATTCGATTTAGTGTTATAAAGGTGAATTTCACTAGAAAGGACCTAGTAGTAAACTTTGAAAGTATGATGGGGAAATGTGTGATGACTAGTTAATCATGCATGCAAAAATAAGGGATTTGCATGTCAAATTTCCCAAAAGGAAGCTTAGTGGCGGCCATGACAAGGGTTATGGGCAAAGAAAACATGTTGAAACATGTTTTGTTAATGGATGATGAGGGAAATGATTTAATAATTAAGTTGTGGGAAGAGAAGAGAAAAAAATGTGTGTGAGTGTGGCATTTCCCCCATTGCCGTGTATGTGAAAGAAAAACAAGAAAAAATTGTTCATCCTTGTTCTTTCCTTCTTGGCCGAAAATACTAAGGGAGAAGATAGGAGTTTTGCTTCATGCTTGGTTTGGAAGAGAACTAGAAGGAGATTTGATCATACTTGCATCAAGATTAAGGTATGTTTGAGGTTGTGTCATGAGATTCATGCTTGTTTTGGTTGCTAACTTGATGTGCATGTTAGCCATGGTTCAAATCCTTGTTATGCCATGAAAATGGTGTTTGGCCAAGGTTGATATTGTGTTAAAGCCATTGCATGCTAAATGTGAAGCTTGTTGATGATGCATGTAATGAAGGATTGACTACTCTTGAAATTTCTTTTTAGTATTCTTGAGTAGGACATTGAATTCTTTGTTTAACCATGACCAAAAAAACAAAATTAAAAGGAGCATGGTGTGAGGTATTCGCCATGGTATACTCATGAGCATGGTTTATGCTTCTTGCATGATAGTTAAAAATTGTGTTTTGGATGGTTGTGAACACCTTGAGAATTGACCTTGCACCTACATGTGTGTATATGTTTGCACATGATGTTTTGGTTATGAAGTAAGTGATAAATATGTTTGTTTAAAGAAGAAAATGTTGAAGAATGGTTGTGAAATTGCAAGTACATTCGGCCTAGTACTCATATGATGTGAAAATCTTGGAATTTATTGTTGATTGGTGCAAGTATGACTAAGTATAATCGGCCATATGAGTGCTTGATGCTATATTATAAGTATTGAGCTACAATATGTAAAGCATTAGCTAGTAAAATGTGTGCCATTCATGTGTGGTGTTAAACATGTAATTGGCCTCAACATCAACATGCATAATCGGCCATGAATGAGTGCCTAAGAGGTTGTGTTGTTCGCCGTGAGTAAGCATGTTGAAGGCTTTGTGTGTTAAGTCGATTCATGAATTCGTACTTATGTGACTTTAATGTCTAGTGAATATATGTGGGCTAAGTGCCTTGAGTTCTTCTTTTCGATACTCAAATGATTGAATCAAATTATTTGTTAAATTAAGCTCAAGAGCAAAGGGGACCAAATCCGATAAAGGGAAGGAAAAAGTAGTCGAATAGCCATCGAATCGTTCGACAACATCCGAGGTAAGTTTTCGAGTATCGAAACTTAGATTTTGATTCGATTGAATGAAGTAATAAGCAATCGAAATTGTGCCCTTGTATATGGCCATTGAGCCGAAATGATATTTTGATTAAGTAAAATGTGCATAAAAGTTTGTTATGAAATTGAAACAAAGATGTGAATGAATGTGCGACCAGATATCCGGGCTAAGCCCAAGGCAATTGTGTGAGCTATGATATCGGCTAAGCCAAGGCAATTGTGCGAGTTGTGATATCCGGGTTAAGTCCCGAAGGCATTTGTGCGGGTTACCATAACCGGGCTATGTCCCGAAGGTGTTTTGAACGAGTAGCTATATCCGGATAAACTCAAGGTATGTGATTTGAAATTTATAAGCTGCTGGAAAATTTTCAGTTAATGCACTTGTGAAATTCCCAACAACAAGGTATGTTTGTGTGTGCTTTGCACACTATGAGTAAGTGCGTATGAATATTCGCTCTAATGATAAATGAGCTATCGGCATTAACTAGGCCGATATTTGAGTATGAATATAAGAGTTGGGATTGTGAAGTAAGCATGTCTTTGAGAAATTGTGCATATGAATTATTGTTTAGCTACTTGAATGTTATGCTTTGGTTGTGTGTAAATTATGGCTCGAAACTTACTAAGCATAAATTGCTTACTCCGTTCCTTTGTTTCTCTGTTTTAGATTTTGCTCGTTAACGATCGCATTCGGGATCATTGAAGTGAAGTCATCCACACTATCAAACCCCCTTTTGGTACTCTTTTGGTTGAACTTTGGATATGGCATGTATAGAACTACCCTCGGTTGTTTTTAAGTACTTGTGATGTATATGTGTACGGCCATGTGAAATTGGTTCGTAATAGTGGAGTATGGAATTAGACCATTTGTGGTTTGTAATTATATATGGTTTCATGATGTGATTATGGATTGGAATGGGAGTGTTGGTCACATGATCAGCCATTGGAATGGCTAAATATGATCATATGTGGACCCATGTATGGCAAGACTATAGTTGGCCCATGGAGACTACAAATTAGGTAAAGCCTACCTTAAAACAGATGCTACCAGCTGCAGTGACGTGGATGTGAAAAATCACCAAAATTTGTAGGAATGGTGTTAAATAGTGAATAAATTATGTGATCGAACCTTGACGAGTCTATTTTCATATGAAAGTAACGAAACAATCATATGAACAGTATACCGAGAGATATTAAAGTTCTCGTGAGACAGGGCCAGAACGGTTTCTGGGTCCCCTGTCGCGATTTTGAAAATTTACCATAAATTATCCAGAATGAATTAGAAGTCATACCTTATATTTGCAGATTCCTTTTTGAGTCTAGTTTCATTAGAAACAAACGGCATCAGTATTGAAACCCTGTACAGAGATATATTCAAGTTGTAACACGCGAAGGTCAGTGTAGTCGACCCCTGTAACATGGGTGACTTTAACTAATAAACTGTACCAATTGGCCTGACCAAAAATTCTAGAAATAAATCCATGGATGGATATATGAGTCTAAATTCATGGAAAATTTACGGAATCAGTTTCCGAGTTTTGAAACTCAAGATATGCTTTTTAAGGCGACAGCGATGCAGTTTTCCAGCTTGTCTGGGAATGTCAAATTAGTCGGTGCCATAAGTGGTTTTGGCTTGTTAACCCCTCGTGTCCGACACCGGCAACGGTCTCGGGTTCGGGGTGTTACATTTTTATTGGTATCAGAGCCACGGTTTAGTCGATCCTAGGACTACCGTGATATGTTTGGGGTCTAGCTATACGTGCCATTAAGTGATAAATTGATAGTGTGGTGATTTCTGACAATTTGAGTTTGTGTTTGTTTATAGCAATGGATCCCGATCCCAACCGAGCAATAGCTGATGATGTGGAGAGTGTGGCGCCTGCTCCCGCGCAAGGGACAGCGCCGGCGGACTCTCAACCTATTGCCAGCAATCCGAATGATGAGGCTAAGCAAGCCTTTTATAGTGTGATGGATGATTGGTTTAACCAATACATTCGAACTAACAAGGCTGTTCCACAACCTCCATTCCTGACTAATGCAACCCCCGCACCTACAATACCTCCAGTAACTGACCAAATAAGGTCAAGTAAGCCCCCAGTCGACAGAATTCGTAAACATGGGGCCACTAAATTCAAAGCTACGGATAGCGACGATGCCGAGCAAGCTGAATTTTGGTTGGACAACACTATCCGGGTGCTCGATGAGCTATCTTGTACACCCGATGAGTGCTTAAAGTGTACTATCTCCTTGCTATGCGATTCCGCCTACTATTGGTGGAGTACTCTGACTTCGGTTATGCCTAGGGAGCAAGTAACTTGGGAGTTTTTCCAAACCGAGTTCAAAGAAGTATATCATCGAGATTCATCGACCAAAAACGAAAGGAATTTCTTGATCTTAAGCAAGGCTCTATGTCCGATTCGACTACGAGCGAAAATTTGTTAGACTCGATGAGATACGCTCGGAATGTGTTTCGTCCAAGCTATTATGTAAACGCTTCGAGGATGGGCTGAATGATGATATAAGGATGTTTGTTGGCATTCTCGAAATACGAGAGTTCGTAGTACTTGTTGAGCGAGCTTGTAAAGTCAAGAGCTTAGAAAGGAGAATCAAAAGTTGATGTGGGAACCGGAGAATTTTGAAAAGGTCCTCGGAAAGTCTCTTCAACAGCATCGAAGAGATTTCGAGAAGATGTGAGCCGATCTAGAGGCGCCGGGCCTTTTAGACGAGATCGTGATCGACTTCGTGGGTATCTGAGGCACCGGTCTCCGGTGTTGGGAATGATCGTCGAAACCGAATGGAGTGTCGACATTGTGGCAAATGGCATTCGGGAGTGAGATTCCGTGACCGCTCTGTTACAAGTGCGGATCATCGATCATTTCATTAAGGATTGCCCGAGTTTATCTGAACAAAACGTAAATCAAAGTGTGTAAGAAAAGTCCCTAGTATTTCGAGGTTCTTGTTTTTCGCGGACTTGATGCTTTTGCCGCTCGATTTAATTCGACGTTATTCTTGGTTTGGATTGGTTGACCATGCATGATGCGGTTGTAAATTGCAAAAGCAAGACTATTGATCTGAGGTGCGCAAATAACGAGATAATTCGGGTTGAGTCTACGGACTTAAAGGGGTTGTCAGCTGTAATATCAGCAATGTTGGCCCAGAAATACGTAAGAAAGGGGTGCGAAGCATACCTTGCGTATGTTCTAGATGACAAGGAGTTAGAAAAGAAACCCGAATCTGTGCCAGTGGTTTGTGAATACCCGGATGTTTTCCTTGAAGAATTTCCGGGTTTACCACCTGTTCGGGAAATAGAGTTTGGCATCAAATTGGTACCTGGTACCATTCCAATTTCGATAGCTCCGTATCGTGTGGCACCAATGGAATTAAAGGAGTTGAAAGCTCAGCTGCAAGAATTGGTGGATAAAGGTTTTGCTCGCCCGAGTTTTTCACCATGGAGTGCACCAGTGTTGTTGTGAAAAAGAAGGATGGAACCATGAGGCTGTGCATCGACTATCGTCAGCTTAATAAAGCGACGATAAAGAACAAATATCCGTTATCACAGATCGATGATTTGTTCGATCAACTGAAGGGAGCCTCAATGTTCTCGAAAATAGATTTGAGATCGGGCTATTATCAGTTGCGAATTCGAGTTTCGGACGTACCCAAAACGGCCTTCAGAACGAGATATGGTCACTACGAGTTCCTAGTGATGCTGTTTGGGCTTACTAATGCCCCTGCAGTATTTATGGATTTGATGAATCGGATCTTCAGACCATGTTTGGATTGGTTCGTAGTCGTGTTCATTGATGACATCTTGGTCTATTCAAGAAATGAGGCCGAACATGCTGAACACCTGAGGTTAGTGCTGCGAATCTTATGGGATAAGCAATTATATGCTAAGTTCAGCAAGTGTGAGTTCTGGTTAAGAGAGGTTAGCTTCTTGGGACATGTGGTATCTCAGATCGGGTATTCGAGTCGACCGAACAAAATTTCAGCCATACTTAATAGGAAGCCTCGAGAAATATTCTCGAGGTTCGAGCTTTTTGGGGCTTAGGTTATTACCGACGATTTGTAAAAGGTTTCTCAACGATACCACACCAATGACGGTTACTCCAAAAGGATGTTAAGTTCGAATGGACGGAGAAATGTCGAAAAGTTTCGATCAACTGAAAACTTATTTGATGAAGCCCCAATTCTAGTGCAACCCGAATCGGCAAAGAGTTTGTCATCTATAGTGACGCCTCCCTACTTGGGTTAGGTTGCGTATTGATGCAAGAAGGTTGAGTTGTGGCCTATGCGCCGAGGCAATTAAAGCCACATGAGAAAAATTATCGACCCATGGTCTCGAATTGGTCGCCATCGTATTCGCTTTAAAGATATGGCGACATTACTTATTTGGTGAGAAGTGCCATGTGTATTCGGATCATAAAAGTCTCAAATATTTGATGACTCAAAGAGACTTAAATCTGCGATAAAGACGTTGGCTCGAGTGTTAAAGAATTATGAGTGGTCTTTGACTATCACCGGGAAAGGCGAATGTGGTTGCGGATGCCTTGAGTCGTAAATCATTATTAGCTTTACGAGCGATGAACGTGCACTTGTCCGTTCGATCCGACGATGTGTTAGTAGCTGAATTGAAAGCCAAACCATTATTGATACGTCAAATTCGTGAAGCTCGTAAAGTCGACGATGAGCTGGTTGCAAAACGGCTGAGTGTGTTCGAACAAGGAATCGAGTTTCAAATCGATGATGACGATTGTTTGAGGTTGAGAAATCGTCTGTGTTCCAAAGAATTGAACATATTTCGATAATTCGAAAGAAGCCCATTGTAGCCGAATGGCAATCCACCCGGAGTACTGAAAATGTACAATGATTTGAAACGTCGGTTTTGGTGGCATGGTATGAAACGAGACATCTCCGACGTCGTTTCGAGGTGTTTAATATGTCAACAAGTGAAAGCGAAACATCAAGTGCCTTCAGATTACTTCACCGATCACGATACCCGAGTGGAAATGGGATCGAGTCACAATGGACTTTGTATCCGAACCGCCATTGTCGTGAGTAAGAAAGATGCGATTTGGGTCGTTGTAGATAGATTGACTAAGTCGGCTCACTTTGTCCCCGTGACGCACGGATTTTTCAATGGACAAACTAGCCGAATTGTACGTTCTCGATTGTGAGATTACACGGGTGCCTATTTCCATCGTGTCGGATAGAGATCCGAGATTTACCTCGCGATTTTGGACGAAGTTGCGAGAGGCTCTGGTACGGTTGCATTTCAGACCGCCTTTCACCCCAAACCGATAGTCAATCCGGCGGATGATTCAGATACTTGAGGATATGTTAAGATGTTGCATCCTCGAGTTCGGTGGTTCATGGGAACGGTATTTGCCTTTGATTGAATTCGCTACAACAATAGTTTTCAATCAAGTATTAAGATGGCACCTTACGAGGCCTTGTACGGGCGTAAATGCCGTACACCATTGTGTTGGACGGAGCTCGGTGAAAGCAAAATTTTCGGGTGGACTTGATTAAAGATGCTGAATGTAAAGTGATAGTGATCCGTGAAAATCAAGATAGCCTCCGATCGTCAAGTCGACGCGGATCGAAGCGTAAAGACATCGAGCATCGTGTGGAGATAAAGTGTTTCTCAAGGTTTCGCCTTGGAAAAAGATACTCAGATTCGGCCGTAATGGCAAGTTGAGCCCGAGGTTCATTGGGCCATATGAGATATCCGAGCGAGTCGGTCCAGTTGCATATCGTTTGATTTTTGCCCCCTGAACTTGAAAAGATTCACGATGTCTTTCATGTTTCGATGCTTGGACGCTATAGATCTAATCCGTCGCACGTAATTAGTCTATCAGAGGTTGAAATTCAATCCGATATGAGTTATGAGGAAGAACCGGTTCGTATCCTATCACGTGAAGTGAAAGAGTTGCGAAACAAGCGGGTTCCGCTAGTGAAAGTGTTATGGCTCAAACACGGGATGGAAGAAGCTACTTGGGAACCCAAGAGCTCTATGAAAGAGCGTTACCCAAACCTATTTACCAAGAAGATTTTCGGGGACGAAAATTTCTTAAGTGGGGAGAGTTGTGACACCCAAAATTGACCCTAGTCGGGATGTGGTTTCGGGACCACAAAATCGAGGCATAAAAATAATTTAAAATTTATTTTGATGCCTATGATATGTGTTAATTTGTGTGTGGCATTTTGATGATTCGATTTAGTGTTATAAAGGTGAATTTCACTAGAAAGGACCTAGTAGTAAACTTTGAAAGTATGATGGGGAAATGTGTGATGACTAGTTAATCATGCATGCAAAAATAAGGATTTGCATGTCAAATTTCCCCAAAAGGAAGCTTAGTGGCGGCCATGACAAGGGTTATGGGCAAAGAAAACATGTTGAAACATGTTTTGTTAATGGATGATGAGGGAAATGATTTAATAATTAAGTTGTGGGAAGAGAAGAAAAAAATGTGTGTGAGTGTGGCATTTCCCCCCATTGCCGTGTATGTGAAAGAAAAACAAGAAAAAATTGTTCATCCTTGTTCTTTCCTTCTTGGCGAAAATACTAAGGGAGAAGATAGGAGTTTTGCTTCATGCTTGGTTTGGAAGAGAACTAGAAGGAGATTTGGTCATACTTGCATCAAGATTAAGGTATGTTTGAGGTTGTGTCATGAGATTCATGCTTGTTTTGGTTGCTAACTTGATGTGCATGTTAGCCATGGTTCAAATCCTTGTTATGCCATGAAAATGGTGTTTGGCCAAGGTTGATATTGTGTTAAAGCCATTGCATGCTAAATGTGAAGCTTGTTGATGATGCATGTAATGAAGGATTGACTACTCTTGAAATTTCTTTTAGTATTCTTGAGTAGGACATTGAATTCTTTGTTTAACCATGACCAAAAAACAAAATTAAAAGGAGCATGGTGTGAGGTATTCGCCATGGTATACTCATGAGCATGGTTTATGCTTCTTGCATGATAGTTAAAAATTGTGTTTTGGATGGTTGTGAACACCTTGAGAATTGGCCTTGCACCTACATGTGTGTATATGTTTGCACATGATGTTTTGGTTATGAAGTAAGTGATAAATATGTTTGTTTAAAGAAGAAAATGTTGAAGAATGGTTGTGAAATTGCAAGTACATTCGCCTAGTACTCATATGATGTGAAAATCTTGGAATTTATTGTTGATTGGTGCAAGTATGACTAAGTATAATCGGCCATATGAGTGCTTGATGCTATATTATAAGTATTGAGCTACAATATGTAAAGCATTAGCTAGTAAAATGTGTGCCATTCATGTATGGTGTTAAACATGTAATTGGCCTCAACATCAACATGCATAATCGGCCATGAATGAGTGCCTAAGAGGTTGTGTTGTTCGGCCGTGAGTAAGCATGTTGAAGGCTTTGTGTGTTAAGTCGATTCATGAATTCCGTACTTATGTGACTTTAATGTCTAGTGAATATATGTGGGCTAAGTGCCTTGAGTTCTTCTTTTCGATACTCAAATGATTGAATCAAATTATTTGTTAAATTAAGCTCAAGAGCAAAGGGGGACCAAATCCGATAAAGGGAAGGAAAAAGTAGTCGAATAGCCATCGGAATCGTTCGACAACATCCGAGGTAAGTTTTCGAGTATCGAAACTTAGATTTTGATTCGATTGAATGAAGTAATAAGCAATCGAAATTGTGCCCTTGTATATGGCCATTGAGCCGAAATGATATTTTTGATTAAGTAAAATGTGCATAAAAGTTTGTTATGAAATTGAAACAAAGATGTGAATGAATGTGCGAATTGTGATATCCGGGCTAAGCCCGAAGGCAATTGTGCGAGCTATGATATCCGGGCTAAGCCCGAAGGCAATTGTGCGAGCTATGATATCCGGGCTAAGCCCGAAGGCAATTGTGCGAGTTGTGATATCCGGGTTAAGTCCCGAAGGCATTTGTGCTGGTTACCATAAATGTCCCGAAGGTGTTTTGAACGAGTAGCTATATCCGGATAAACTCCGAAGGTATGTGATTTGAAATTTATAAGCTGCTGGAAAATTTTCAGTTAATGCACTTGCGAAATTCCCAACAATAAGGTATGTTTTGTGTGTGCTTTGCACACTATGAGTAAGTGCGTATGAATATTCGCTCTAATGATAAATGAGCTATCGGCATTAACTAGGCCGATATTTGTGTATGAATATAAGAGTTGGGATTGTGAAGTAAGCATGTCTTTGAGAAATTGTGCATATGAATTATTGTTTAGCTACTTGAATGTTATGCTTTGGTTGTGTGTAAATTATGGCTCGAAACTTACTAAGCATAAATTGCTTACTCCGTTCCTTTGTTTCTCTGTTTTAGATTTTGCTCGTTAACGATCGGATTCGGGGCATTGAAGTGAAGTCATCCACACTATCAAACCCCTTTTGGTACTCTTTTGGTTGAACTTTGGATATGGCATGTATAGAACTACCCTCGGTTGTTTTAAGTACTTGTGATGTATATGTGTACGGCCATGCGAAAATGGTTCGTAATAGTGGAGTATGGAATTAGACCATTTGTGGTTTGTAATTATATATGGTTTCATGATGTGATTATGGATTGGAATGGGAGTGTTGGTCACATGATCAGCCATTGGAATGGCTAAATATGATCATATGTGGACCCATGTATGGCAAGACTATAGTTGGCCCATGGAGACTACAAATTAGGTAAAGCCTACCTTAAAACAGATGCTACCAGCTGCAGTGACGTGGATGTGAAAAATCACCAAAATTTGTAGAAATGGTGTTAAATAGTGAATAAATTATGTGATCGAACCTTGACGAGTCTATTTTCATATGAAAGTAACGAAACGATCATATGAACAGTATACCGAGAGATATTAAAGTTCTCGTGAGACAGGGCCAGAACGGTTTCTGGGTCCCCTGTCGCGACTTTTAAAATTTACCATAAATTATCCAGAATGAATTAGAAGTCATTCCTTATATGTACAGATTCCTTTTTGAGTCTAGTTTCATTAGAAACAAACGGCATCAGTATTGAAACCCTGTACAGAGAGATATTCAAGTTGTAACACGCGAAGGTCAGTGTAGTCGACCCCTGTAACATGGGTGACTTTAACTAATAAACTGTACCAATTGGCCTGACCAAAAATTCTAGAAATAAATCCATGGATGGATATATGAGTCTAAATTAAGGGAAATTTTACGTAATCAGTTTCCGAGTTGTGAAACTCGAGATATGCTTTTTAAGGCGACAGCGATGCAGTTTTCCAGCTTGTCTGGGAATGTCAAATTGGTCGGTGCCATAAGTGGTTTTGGCTTGTTAACCCCTCGTGTCCGACACCGGCAACGGTCTCGGGTTCGGGGAGTTACAACATCAAACTTATCCAACTATGAATGAAATATTCTATTCATCAAATCCATAAACATAGCCGGAACATTCGTTAATAAAAAAGGCATAACAAGGAATTTGTAGTGACCATACCTTGTTCTAGAAGCAGTCGTAGGTATGCCTGTCTCCCTAAATCGCAGCTGGTAATAACCAGACCTCAAGTCTATCTTGGAAAACCATGTTGCTCCTTTTAGCTGATCAAACAAATCATCAATTCTTGGAAATGGATATTTGTTCTTAACCGTTACCTTATTAAGTTACCGGTAATCAATACATAATCTCATGGAACCATCTTTCTTCTTTACAAATAACACGGGAGCACCCCAAGGTTGCAAAGCCTTTATCAACCAATTGTTGCAACTGTGAATTTAATTCCCTTAACTCCATTGGAGCCATCCTATACGGAGTGATAGAGGTAGGTGCAGTCCCTGACATTAACTCAATACGAAATTCAACTTCCCTAACCGGGGGTAAACCTAGCAGTTCTTCTGGGAACAAGTCCGTAAACTCACATACAACAGGCACTAATTCGACTTTCAACTAAGATTCCTTTGTATTCAACATGTAAGCCAGATATGCTTCATATCCCTTTCTCATACATTTTTGACCTGTGATTAAAGAAATTATGATTGGCAAGCCACTAAGTTCATCTGATTCAACTCAAAGGACTTCTCAATCCCATAACTTTCCATTTACAATCTTCTATAGCACCATGAAGTGTCAACCAATCCATACCCAAAATAACATCGAATTCATCAAACGGAAACAACATCAAGTCGGCTGAAAAACAAAGACCTCTAATCATCCAAGGGCATTTCTTGCATACTTTATCGACTAAGACATGTTTGCGTAATGGGTTTGACACTCTAATGACAAATTCTACAGACTCGACGGGTAAATTCAAGCTAGATGCCAATTTCATGCATGCATACAAATATGTATATCCTGGATCTATCAAAGAAATAACAACAGTTACAAAGAGAAAATGTACCAGTGATCACGTCAGGCGATTATGCTTCTTCACGTCCTCGTCTGCCATAGGCTCTAACCAGAGCTCTAGCCTCAAATCGTACTACAGTCTCTCGTGTAGTATTTTTGCTGCCAGCTCCAGTACCAGCACTTTTCGGGGGTCTCCCCTTTGAAGCTGAACCACTCTCTCTTGCATTATGAAATCTCTCGTCTGTATCGGGACAATACTTAATAAAGTGGTCTTGAGAACCACATCTATAACACATCCCATCATTCCTCCTACATGAGCCCAGATGATGTCTTCCGTAGTATTCACACTCGGGTCGACGAGGTTTAGCGTCTGTTACGCTAGCTACAGATGTAGCTTGAGTCTGGAAACCCGAACTTTGGTTCTTACAATTTTTGTGGGAGCGTCCTATCGATGCTTAAGAACGAGAATACACATCTTTAGATTTCTTAGATTGAGTTGGGGTCGATCTGCTCATCATTCTCTTTCGCATATCTCTAGCTTCCGACTCGACTTTCTTCTTCTCTCTTGTCAATTCTTTAGCCTTACATGCCCATTCAACGAGCACAACAAATTCCTTTAGTTCAAGGATGCCCACTAACACCCTGATATCCTTATTAAGTCCGCCGTCAAACCTCCTGCACATCTTAGCCTCAGTGGGCACACACTATCGGGCATACTTACTAAGCCGGATGAACTCTCGCTCATATTCGATAATCGACATGCGACCCTCCTTAAGTTCAAGAAATTCCTTATGTTTTTGGTCAATAAATCTCTCGCTAATATACTTCTTCCGGAATTCCTCAAGAAAGAAGTCCCAATTAACTGCCTCCTTAGGCACAATCGAAATCAAAGTCTTCCACCAATGGTAGGCATCATTCCTCAACAACGAAATAGCGCACTTCAAACACTCTTCAGGTGTACAAGACAGTTCATCGAACACCTGAATAGAATTCTTGAGCCAAAACTTAGCTCTCTCAGCATCATCCTCAGTGTTAGCTCTAAACTCCTCTGCTCCTTGTTTCTAAATATTATCCACAAGAGTTTTAGAAAATCTCATAAAATCTATACCTTGGGGCATTACGGGTACAGGATGAGGGTTAAGATGGGGTGGAGCAGGTTGTGTCTGAGTGGCTGGGTTCGCACGGATAAACTCAGCATACCAATCATTCATCATTTGGAAAAAAAGGCCTCTCTAGCCTCCCCCATTGGCTCACGGTTACGGGTCTACTTTCTTCAGGCACCGTCCTTTGAGCGAGGGCTGGTGCATTGCTTTCTACGTCATCTGCTATAGCTCGGTCGGGATCCATTACTATATGAAAAACACAGTTTAATATCGTCAGGAGTCATCACACTATCACAATTTACGCATGGCATGTTCAGCTAGACACAGACACATGCTAGGTAATCCAAGAATTGACTAAACCGTAGCTCTAATACCAATAAATGTAACACCCCTCACCAGTATTCGATGTCGGAACAGGGTACGAGGGATTACCGAACTTAAGCAGAACCAAACATACAGAACTAGGCCACAAAATTTCATTCAAACTAAAACCAATCAATTAAAGCCAATTTGTCCCTATTATAAGCCTACGAGACCTAAAACATACATCATTAGTGGTCCAGGACTAAACTGAGAATTCACAAAA
Organism: Gossypium arboreum; assembly: GCF_025698485.1. Classification (NCBI taxonomy): domain Eukaryota; kingdom Viridiplantae; phylum Streptophyta; class Magnoliopsida; order Malvales; family Malvaceae; genus Gossypium; species Gossypium arboreum. The sequence continues at coordinate 16,023,215 of NC_069081.1, forward strand.
ATTCTAAGAAAATGTCAAGGTTAAAGTGTCACACGCCCGTGTGGAGACAATGTACATGCCCATGTGATTGGGGACAAGCCCAGGTCCCACACCCGTGTGGAATTATTGGATTTATTTTCCAGTTTGAACCTACAAGGGTTTTCACACGGCTGAGCACACGCCCGATTCCTTGGCTTGTGTTCCTCACACGGCCTGGGACATGCCCGTGTGGTAGCCCGTGTGATTTTAGCAAGCATTCTATTTATGACATCATCATACAAATTTGAGGCACACAGCTAAGCACATGCTCTTGGCTAGAGGCCGTATCCTCCATACGATTGAGACACACAGTCGTGTCTCTACCTATGTGTTTACTACCATGCATGTTAACCTAAAATTCAAGGTGCAAGGGACACACGGCTAAACCACATGTCTATGGGGCTGACCGTGTGCCACACACGGTCTAAACACATACTCGTGTGTCTACCCGTTTGGACGATTTGGAGGCTACTCTCCAAGCCATTAGTCACCCTTAAATAATCATACACTTCCATACGTTCAATGGCATATCACATGGCATATTTGGACACTTAAACATGCAACCTTATAGCATCACTATGACCCCTTTTTATACTAGTCCATTAGTGTTCATAGAACCTTATCTTTTAGTCAGTCCACACCAATTTCATGGTTTACCATATTCCTTATTATCAATCCATTATGAGTGCTATATCATTCAACCACATACTAGTAAATAAATAGTCATCCATCAAAGCAACACATACACATCTTAGAATGCATGCAAAGGCAAACTTAAGGATACATCCCAATCATTAATATAGACCAAATTACATGGCCACATACAAAATAATCAATGCCCAAATGAGCCATTACACTTGGCTACTTCAACATGACACATATACACAAAATAGACTAGTTTCCTATACATGCCATGACCAAAATAATTAAACCTTTTTATACCCTAAAATCCTTGAAGATAGTGTGATCCGAGCTCCGATATCTCTCGATCCTTTGAGCTAGCTTGATGTATCTAAAGAGAAAGGAAAAGAGAGGAGGGTAATCTATAAGGCTTAGTAAGTACACATACAAATAATCTACATTGTGACACCCCTAATGTGACCCTAGTCGGAAAGTGGTTTCGGGACCACAAAATCGAGTCATAAAAATAATTAGATGTTATATTCTGTGCTTATTGTATGTGGAATTTGTATGTGTGAATATTTCGTGCCTTGATTTTATCAATTAGGTGCTAATTTATAAGAAAGGACCCATGTCATAGGACTTGAAAATGTGATAGGTGAAATTTAAAGTGGCCAAATAATGCATGAGTTATTGACATGAGGGACTTGCATGTCAAATGGACCACTTTTAATTTAGTGGCCGGCCATAATGATGGTTGATAGATATTATATGCATTTTATTTTAGCATGATAATAGTTAATGGCTTTATAGTATGGAAGAAAGAATAATTAAAAGAATGGAAGAGTGATAGAAACAAGGTATGTTCATCCTTCTTTTCCCCATTACCGTACCTAAAGAGAAAAAAAATAGAAGAAATTGAAGTTAAGGCATTTGGTCACCTTTAAGGAAATAAAGGTAAGAGTGTGTTTATCTTCCTTACCTTCTTGCACAGCCGAAACAAAAAGGAAAGAGGAAGGAACTTGTCTAGGGCATTCGGCTATCTTGGAGGTTAAATAAGGTAGGAGTTCATGTTATTTCCATTGATTTTTATGAGAATCTAGCTAGTAGTCAAGCTCTTATTGTAACCCATATGTTGATTTTTCTTTAGTTTTGGTGACAAATTGTGCATACGGTATTATGGGGTAAATGCAAAAAGGATAGTGTTTTGATGTTTTGGATAGAAATATTAGAAAGGGGAAAATATGAGCTACCTAAATAGATATATGTGAATTTAAAAGATAGTATGAACAAATGTGGAGTTTTGCTAGTTTAGGATTATTCGGCCAAGTGTTTATGTGGTGGAAATTAAGTGTTAAATGAAATGAAAATGATATTATATGGGGATATGTATATTCGGCCATATGAGTAAATATGATAGGTATGATTTGTGTTTTGGAGATGTGTTGTGATGTTGATTATATGATTCAAAAATGAGGTATGTTAATGATGAAATATAATCGCCATGGAAGTAGCTCATTTTGGAAGTATGATTCGTGGATGTTTTAGAATTGGCCTAAGTGTTTTCGTCATTAACATATATATATATATATATTGCCGAATGTATGCCTGAGGAATTGGTTAAGTACATTGTTGTTAAATGCTTGTTGTTTTGTATAATTGTTGCCTAGCTACTAAATGAACTTAGGATATTATGGATAAGTTCAAGAGTGACAAAATTGAAATGAAGTAGGCTTGTGCCGAATGAGTTTAATGGCTAACGAAAATTGTTAAGTGCTTAGTTAATGTGCATATAAGTAAGTGAAGTTATGTTATAATAGAACTAAGTATGGCTAGTAAAGCCTATTTAGTTTTCTTGCTATGTTTGACCATAAATATGATACATATTTAAATCTATTGTTTTAGATATAGATTAAATGATATGTGATTTCCAAATGTGATTGTTAAGTGAATAATATTAGTTAAGTACTTAAGCAAATCTATTGTTTTACTTAAGCTTAAGTGTAAAGAGGATCAAAGTCGGATAGGGGAAAAGAGAAAGTAAACGAATAGCCGTGGGTATCTAGTCGTCAACCACTTTCGAGGTAAGTTTTAAGTGATTAAACGTTGAGTAAATTCAATCATAATAGGACATAATGGGTTGATTTAATAAGATATGGGGTGGCCATGATATGTTTTAAACTCAAATGGTAAGTTCATAAGTGTTTGGACTTGGAAATTTAAGAGCAAATTGTAATAATTTGCTTAGGATAGCGGCACTAACGTGACTTTAGAAAATCACCATAAATTATTGGCGTGGAATTATAGGCTGAATAAAATATGTAATCAAAGCTTAATTAGTCTAGTTTCTTATAAAAGAGGCCGTGTGAGCAAAGAAATTTCCTATAAAGAGATATTTAAAGTTGTGTGAGACGGTGTCAGAATGACTCTGAAATCCCCTATTCTATTTTTAGAAAATCATTATAATTTGTAAAAAAATGGTTATAAGATAAAATTTATGTGCTTAGACTCCTTAATGAGTCTAGTTTCAAATGAAATCAAATAGAACATATTTTGAATTCTGTACAATGAGAAATTTGATTCGTAGTGAAGAGTGGTCAGGTTAGTCAAACAGTGAAATAGGGGAAACTTTAAGAAAAATCTGGTGTTGATTGGCCAAACCTAAAATTCTGAAAAAAATCTGTAGATGGATATATGAGTCTAGTTTCAGGAAAAATTTACGAAACTGGCTTTCGAGTTTTGGAACTCAAGATATGATTTTTAAGGCGACAGTGATGCAGTTAGCCAGCTTGTCTGGAAATTTTTAAATGGACTGTGAAAGTAAATGAATTAAGTCTGTTAGCACCTCGTGTTCGACTCCGGCAACGGTCTCGGATACGGGGTGTTACATACATTTTGCAACTATTGATAATCTAAGCATAATTACTTATCCATTATGATACTTTTCGTCATGTCATTTGTACATGCTTATCCAAATACATATCTTTCATAATATCATCGTATACTAAGTCCTCATAGGGTTTTAGTACATACCTGTGCCATCTTGCACACATATGGCTTACTTAAATTTTACTTTCCGAATTCATATTATGTTACCCGTTGAACATTTAGAATATGATTCGGACACACAGAAGAAATGCGCAGAAGTGCCTGAATGTAGCCTTGGTTACCTGGTAGAAAAGGCACTGAAGTGCATCATATCACAGAATCACATGCGGCTCTCAACAGGGCTACTTAAAGAGCTAAGAGAGTATCTGAACACAACTCAGGATACCCAGCACCCGAACCCTAGCATGTATCACATATTAAATGAGCTCATAACACACATAACTTTCCTAGTGACATGCCATTTGTGTTCTCAACTATTCCTAAGGTTCAAACAGGATTTTAAACTTCCAGACATTTACCGAATGTACTCGCATAATGGTTTCTTTCACATGGCCAACGTCTTGTAATCATATAGCAAAACATCAAAACATGTTATATTATCAACATAGCCACATAAGCATATTAAGCATACAAATATCAATAAATCATTTAATAATAATAATTAATGTATTTATTTGCATATGTACTTACCTCGGTACAAAATATTGAAAATCGAGCCTATACCTCGTAAACCTCGTTCTTTCCCCGATCAAGGCCTGTATCTCGATTCTCTTGATCTATAATACCAAATTTAGCTCGTTTAATATATACATTACTCAAAATGACCCAAAATTCATACTTGGGTAAAATTACTATTTTACCCCTATACTTTCATATATTTGCAATTTAGTCCCTAGGCTCGGATAATACAATGTATGGGATTTCTTAGTTACCCAAGCCTAGCCGACCATTTTTCATGGTCATAACAGCCCACATTTCCCTTCTTTTCACATTTTCTACCCTTTTCTACAACTTTTACAAAATAGTCCTTAAAGCCCTTTTCATGAAAATCTACTTAGTAAAAGTTGTTTACCATCCTTTAAACTCTCCTATCCCTCCATAAATCATCAAAACATAAGCTTCTCATGCATGGGTAAATTTCTAAACATGAACCTAGCATGAAATATGGGTAGAAATAGACAGAACAAGTTACCAGGATTTCGAAAATACAAAGAACATTAAAAATGGGGCTTGGGAACACTTACTATAGAGCTTGGGAAGCTTGAAAACCCTAGCTGTGGAGAACCCTAAAATTTCGACAGCAATGTGGAGAGAATGAGCTGATTTTTGGCTTATTTTCCCTTTTATTTCATTAATATACCAAATAACTAAAATGCCCCTAATGCCTTTCCTTCAAAATTTTCCACACAAGCCCATTTTTGTCCAAAAATTTATAAATTGGGAAAATTTCTCTTTATGGCCTCCTAATTAATAATCGAAAGAAATTTCATACAAATTGCTTCTAAAACAAAAAAATTTGCAACTTATTCAATTTGGTCCCTAATTTCGAATTGAACACCTTATACTTAGAATTTCTTCATGAAACTTTAACACATGCATATATTCATATTATAAACCTCATAACAATCATAAAGACAATATTTTATCGTCATAATTGTGGTCCCAAAATCGCTATTCTGACTAGGCCTTATTTTGGGATGTTATACGTGTACATGACATTATGCATGTGTATGAAAAGTTTTGAATTAAAAGAAATTTTGTAGCCTGGTTTTTCCGCGTTTGTGAATGATTAAGTCCGGTAATGCCTCGTACCCTGTTCCAGTGTCGGACACGAGTAAGGGGTGTTACACCGACGATCGATACAGGTTAGGGGTGTTACAGTTTAATTTTTGAATTATCTTTGATATCATCAGCATAGGTTGAAACCTCATGCTTCAAATGAGTATAAATAACTTGTTGATCTTTAAAGCTAAAATATGGTTGATCTTTTCTTAACTAGACTTCTTTTACACCAAACTATCTTATTCTTTTTCCTGTGTTATTTGAACAATGATTGCACAAGATTTAACTTACCAAAAGTCATTTTAGAGCTTGTAATAATAAGGCATGATATGACCAGCCTTTCAACAATAGTGAGAAATCATCCTTCTGTGTACAACCCATTTTTTAGTGGCATTGGAAACGGTGGTTTTGGAACCCCAATTCTAACGAGCAAGCCTGTAAATTTTATTATTTAATATTTACAAGGTTAATATAGAATTTAATTAAATTTTGGTCCCTTAATTTTGTCAATCGGGTAGTTAATTAAGGTACAATGACTAATTTGTAAAAATGATAAAAGCTAATCGCTATGGATTTTTATTTATTTGAAAGACCAAATGGGCAATTTGACCACTATTATTTGACTGTACGATAGTTGAAGCTAGTTATAAGCCATTAAATTTGATAAGTAAGATTAATTAAACTAGTTATGATTAATTATAAGCTAATTAAGGTATATAAGCTAAAATCAAAATTTATCACCTTTTATTTTTCCATTTACTTCAAATGAAACCATAAAGCAAACCTAGGGAAGCCGTTTTTATGAACTCAACATTAAACACTCCATTTGGTAAGCGGTTTTAAGTCCGTTTCATGTAATTTTTATGTTTTCTTTTATATCCCAGAAGCTTGATTTAGCTAACCAGTGTACTATTTTGCTAAACTGTTAAAGTTTTTAAAAGTTGTCATTATTGAATTCTTGATTAAATTGGCATTTATTTGTTAGATTGTAAGTTTAAAAGTGAAAGAAAACTAGTTTGTAAAGTTTAATTTCTAGTTTTTTAACATAGGGACTAAAATGCTTTAATTTCAAAGTTGATGTTATATATCTGTATTATTAGGTAATAGAAGGTTAGAGGAGTATGTAATTGAGATAGATTTTGAAATCGAGGCTCAAGTTTGAAAGTTATGGTAAATTCATTTTTAGGGACTAAAGGAAATAAAATGTAAAACTTTAGGAAACTTTCGAAAAATCAAATTCAACTGAAATATGCATATAGTAGGATGATAAAAGTATTTGGAATTGATAAATTGGAATGAATTATTTTATAGATTGGGATTTGAATCAAATGAAGGATAGACGAGTAAACGGCAAAATTACGATTTATTCCTCGACGTTTTGTTGTTTTTTTTTCTGGTAAGTTCATATGGAACTTACTATGTTATTTATGTTATGTTTGAATTATATTATAAGGTTTATTATTTTAGGTTAATCGTAATTTTGATAGTTTTAGCATCTAAAGGTCTAAATCATAAAGTATGGAAAATATGATTATTAAATATAGAACGATAATGGATATGAAATTATTATATGATTGGGTGATATGTATATGATTATTTTTCAAGGTTTGAAATGATACAGAAACAAAAATAGTGCCTGTGTGAACTTAGTAAACTGTTAGGATACAAATGGCATGTCATTAGGGTCCCAAAAAGGAAGACAGGTGTTTGATACAATTGATTGAGATCCAACCTGTGTTGCAGATTTTTTGAAGCTTGTGTAAGTAGCATCGAACTAAGCTTGTATGAGTAGCATCGAACTAACCTTGTGTGAGCAATCCTAGTTCGAGGCTTGTGTGAGTAGCTTGAATATGCCAACTTGTGTGAGCAAATTAGTCCCTTGTATTCGAGTTCAATTTACTATAGTTCTCCGGGTGAAGACGGAAATGAAAACAATTTTAATGGTATCGAAATGGTTGAAAAGGATGTTTATGAATGGAATTATTTGTGTTTGCAAATGGTTTATGAAGTGGTTATGACATGTTGTAGGATGAATTGTAAATATGTATAGGATTATGTAATAAGTTTAAATCATGTAAATGAACTAACCTTTGAACGTAGTTGTTAATATGCATATGAAAGTAACATGATGCCAAAGGATTGACATCCTTATTTCCAATATGTTTTAATGTAGTTGTTCAATATGCTTACCTGTTGCCACCCTAGATTGCTAATTTATGGAACAAACTGATTAGATCACCTTAAAGATCATAATATCCCATTATAGAGTCAATAATCTTTTGATCATTTTTGAACTCTGTTATATGGCATGTACATAGTTGTTAATATGTGTGTTTAGTTTGAATGGATAGATTGGATTTAATTTGATTAATGTTTGAGTAATGGAGTGCTAATAATCTTATATGTAAATGTATGTTTTGGTAACTTGTGTTGCATTCTATATGGCATTAAAATGGCAAATTTGTATGGAATAGTATATTTAATGAAAGTATGTAATGATTAAGTGTATAGATCAATAGTTGAGTTGGTATAAGTTGACTTGAAATGGTTTGGTGTCAAATTGAGATGTATTGAATTGGAAATGATTATATGTAATGCTTGGTATTAATTTTGGAATGTTTTTGTGGAGATTATGTTGTGCTTTTTATGGACCAAACTTAGTGTTTGGAAGTTTGCCTTGAAATAGGTACCAAGTGGCCTCATTTTCACCAAAAATAGAGCCATCGTCCTGATGACCACATTTCTTCATGGTAATTTCAGTCAGCACTATGTGATGTTGCGACGTCTAGAATCTCGACATGGCGATGTGACATAGTATTTGGTGATGTCACTATGTGAAGAAAATGGCATCACTACGTCAACCCTAAATTTTTAAAACTTTATAATTTGGTTCTATTTCGTGCTCGAGTCTATTAAAAAGCTTTCGTAAGCTCGATTAAGGCTAGAATTTAGTTCTATATCATATTATGAATGTGTTTAAGATATGAATGTTTGTTTAAATGATATAATTATAGTGTGTTTGACGATAGTTGCTCCGATAATGATTGTAGCATCCTGTAACTCAGACCCAATGATCTGGACGAGCAAAGGGTGTTACCTTCAGGTCTTTCTTGTGTTGGACATACAGGAAACTTCATTAGCTTTAAAAAATTTTGAAGGAGAATAATTATTCTTACTTTCAAGGGATACCTAAGACCCCTGTGGCCTGATTTAAACCTTTCGGTAGCTAGGATCTCATCACGCTTCACACTCTAACCATTTAACTTCTAAAGAACAACTTTGAATTCGAAAAGTTCTTTTTTAGAATTATTCAATGCTTCCTCTTTCTCTTGTACTTCCATTTTAAGCTTTCCATTTTCTTATTTCAAAATGCACACCTCTTAACCACCTAACAAAGTATGAACACTACGTAGAGAAATAATCACAAAACATCAATAATTATAAAACTAGTTTTTACTACAAGTGTGATAGGTGGATTGTAATATTTCTAAGTGTTATAATGGAACACATTGTATTTCAAGGATCAAATCCAAAGAAGATTGGGTAATACAGTGAATTAACAATGAAGAAGCATGAAAATAAAGATCGATCACAAAAGAAATTCGAAATTCAGTGCAAGGAGGTTGATAATGTGTTGGTTCAAGGCATGAGATTGAGAAATGCTACTCGTATTATCTTTTTAGTGCAAGAAAGAAAACTTTTGAATCAGGGTTGTGAGGTATTCCTCACTTATGTAGTTATCTTAACTATTGAAATCCGAAGGAATTCGAGCTCTGTATGAATTTTTTTGGATGTGTTTCTGGAAGAGTAGTTTAGTTTACCTCCTAATCACGAGGTAGCATTTTTCCATTGACGTTTAGCCTTGTACAACTCCAATGCCTATTACCCCATATCATATGGCTTCAACTAAGTTAAAAGAGTTACAAGTGCATTTGAAAGACTTGTTAGATCAAGGCTTTATGTGGTCCAATATATTTGGTATCGTTTGTTAAAAAGAAATATGGCATTGTGCGAATCTACATTGATTATAGACAACTAAATTTGATTATGATAAAAAACAAATATTTTTTGCCTTGAATTGATGATTTATTTGATCGACTAAAAGGTGCTTTAGTGTTTTCGAAGATTCACTTAAAGTCTAGATATTATCAGCTAAAGGTAAAATAATGTGATGTGTCGAAAACCACTTTTCAAACAAGATACGATCATTAAAAATTTCTAGTGATGCCATTTAGGTTAATGAATGTTCTTGCAACGTTTATAGATCTCATAAAGAACATTTTTCAACCATATTTAAATCATTTTGTGGTGGTGTTATCGTTGAACTGCTTATATACTTGAGGCCTGAGGAGAAGCACGATAAGCATCTCAGAATTGTGTTACATGTACTACGTGAGAAACAATTGTATGAGAAACTTAGTAAATGCGAATTCTGGTTATAAGAGGTAGTGTTTCTTAGTCATGTAATATTAGTTGAGGGAGAATGTGTGGAGCCATTGAAAAATACAACTATCTTACAATGGAAACCACTAAAAAATGTTACGGAGGTTTGGATTTCATTAGGCCTAACTGGTTATTATCAACAATTTGTTAAGTGATTCTCAAAAGTAGCCTTATTGATGACTCAAATATTAAAAAAAAATGTGCCATTTGGGTAGGGAAACAAATTTTAGAATAATTTTGAAAAATTAAAATAGACGGTAATAGAGGCTTTGATGTTGACATTGCCCAGATCGGGGAAGGATTTTGTAATTTTCAGTTATGTTTCATTAAGTGGGCTTGGTTGTGTTCTGATGCAAAATGGGATAGTAACCACATATGTATTGCTATAGTTTAGGGTGCATGAGCATAATTACTAACCACACCATGGCGTATGAACACCGAGCAGAGAATTAACACAAAATATAAGGATTTAAAAGTGGATTTTACTGTAAGCATGATAGGTTTGTTGTAATATTTATAATTTTTAAAATGGAACAATCTAAGTATTTCAACGATCGAACCCAATGGATTACTAAATTGGTAAACGTGTTTGTTAAATTAATTACGAGCTAATAAATTACTAATCTAATTGAGTTAGAAATTGTTAGTACCAACCAAATATGAAAATATAATAACGCTAAATTCTAAATTAACAAATGAAATTGAAATTTAATACAGTTGAACAAACAACTAATCAAGGAGTAGCTAACAACTTAGTTAAGTAACCCACTTATCAATGAACCAATAAAACGATTCAACACATGATTAAACTTAAATTCCACACACGCATTTTAATAAACACATGGTGGGCATAAAATATAAAAGATATGGGTTGAGAAAATTCTAATTAATAGATAAAAATTCGATGAAGAGTGAAATTTTAATCCATCTCCATCCACAAGGTTCTAGAAAAAATAAAAAAAGAAAAATGCTACAAGAAAAAAAAAAGAAATAAGAAAACCTAAACTAAAAATAGAAGATTAAAAATGATCTAATGTCTAACCTATTTCTTTTACACTAGCTAACCACCCAAATAGTCGATATAAGGTGGTATTTATAGGAAAAATGTATTTGACCTAACATTGACAATTATGACCTTTAAATCAAAAAGTAACTTAAACGTTTTTGTACACAAAATTGCCGCTATAGTTTTTCACCCATCAAACTTTAGTGTCGTAACACCTATGCTTTGGTGTCATGAAATTTGTGGCAATGGGCACTAGCTTGACTTGGGGCACTTGGTGTTGTGACACAGTCTTTCTAGTGTAGCGAATTTGATGATAGTAAGCACAGGGTTCCCTTCACTTCAAGGTTTGACTTGGATTCACAACCTTAAGAGCTTTGAATTGTAAATTTGAGGCTTAGTGTTGCGACACTCTATTCTCAGCATCCCGACCTCCAGAACAGGCTACTCCAAGTTAAGTTTTGGTGAAGTTAAATTTCCTTAAGGTGGTGGAAGGGTTTGTGTCATGCACACAGGCTTTTGTATCACACCTTGACCACAATAGAATTTCTCTTTAATGTTCGGCGTCAATTTCGTCTTTACAAAAGCTCAAATCAATCACTAGACTTCCAATGGCATAAATTTGTGAATTTTGATCTCAAATGTAAAAGAAATGCAGTAAAAATAACTTCTAACATAAAATTTAATAAGTGACGAAAAACAACAAAAAGCTTCATAAAAAACTAGAGAACAAACTCTTTAAGTGTGAAAAGAATTTAATTTGATGTATGAAAATACCACAGATTAATTACCTAATGCACAACATAGAACTAGTTTTTGTTGTATTTTCATTGAAGATCTAATGAAATTTTTTGTGCAATGAGAAATGAAATATTTACACAAACCATAAAAGACTCAAATATTTCCTCACCTAAAAGGAGTTAAATTTGAGATAGTGTAGGTAAAACTAGTTGCTGAAAAATTATGACTGTGTGATAGATTATCATCTTGGAAATGTGAATGTTGTTGTCGATGCCTTAAATTGGAAATCCATAGTTGAATTATGATTCATGTTTTCTCATTTGGGCAAGTACAATGACAAAGGATTGCTATCTAAATTTGCAGTCAAGCTGAATCTAATTGAGCAGATTTGGGAGCACAAGTTTTAGGTGTCAAGCTAAACAATAAAAAAAGAATGTGTTGGTCTGGTTCCCTAAGTATAGTATAATATTTTGTACATTTGTAACTTTTTTGAACATACTGGTTAATAAAATTATTCAAGAATTATATTAACACTCTTTGTATATTGTCCTCACATGGTTTTTACATGTAAAGCAAAATAGAAGAAAATTTTAGTGCATAGAAAATTTTAGTTCATCGGTTGTCTAATGTTTAACTAATATTAAGCGGTATTTCGTGGTTGGATTGGTATACTAAAAGACAACTTATATTAGTATATGAACCTAAACATGTCCTTAGTCTAATATGTCTTCTATCAAGTCCAATTAGGGAGATGCTTTGTCTGAGGCGTCGGAGCATATAACTCATAGAAGATAGAGACATAGATGTAACTGACTGGACTAATAGTATATCGATCTGGAGCCAAGAAAAAAAGATCATGAATCCTTCTATAGATTTATTCACTTGTGAAGTGCATAGTGTAAAATACCTTAGTCTTGAGTGGATGATGGACTATGTATGTGTGACTTGTGTACTTTGATGTGAATAAAATCTTGAGTTCGAATAGATAAGGAATTGAAAGCTGGTGCATTGGGTATACGACTTTTGCAATATGTAGAATCATTTACAATAGTGGAATTCATAGCCTAAGAAATGGGTAAAAAATATCCTCTCATTGGCATTACATGATAGATGAAAAGTAAACATGGCCACGGGTGGTTTGCCTCTGTATTGAATGACTTAATTACTATTTGATAGTAGTTGACTTTTCTTGAAGGAAGATGTAACCGTTACCATGAGATAAAATATTATCTTATTGAGAGAGCAAATTTATCAAAGAGGTTAAGGATATTATATGAGGGTAACTGAACACTTCTCTAGCCTCCTTCGTGAATGACGAGAGAGATCAACACCAACTAGAACAAATAAAATATAATTATCGTAGCTTTCATATAAATGTGACAGGCCAGTTGTAATATTTGTAAGTGTACAATGGAACACTTAGAGTATTCCAAGGGTCGAACCCAAAGGATTCATCGATTTAATGATTTATATTAAAAAAATGCATGTAAGGAAGGAGTCTAGCTAGTTACTCACTAATTTCTATAGTACAACAATACATAATTTAAAGTGAAATTAAAGTAATTAATTTCCTAAAGCAGAAAAGCACTATATTGTAAATAATGCAAAATATAAAAATAGTAAATACGATAATACACAGTGGTTGGTTGATTTCCATGTTATTGATTAACCTTTGAATTAAAGATCTAAATCAATCACACTCCAAAATTTGCTCCATTTTACCTCTTAGTCTTAACTTTACTTAGGCAAATTAGTCTGATTTATCTCTCGATCTCACCGGCTAACCCAGGACTAAAGAATTGGTGTCAAATAAGATGACCTCCTGGTTTCATTTATCTAGATTTTCCCTTAAGGGCGTCAATCCTAAGTTTTGAAGTTTATTCGATTTAGTCCAGTTTTGCGATTTAGTCCTTGAACCCAAAAACTAACCAAACAACATTTCTATCAACCAACCACCTAGCCTTTAGTTACCGATTACCATATTAAAGCTAACAAACATGAAAAAAAATAACTATGTAGGACACTAACATAAATTTGAACAAAAAAATGAAAGCTTTGCTTTTTAACTTAATAAATTTAAACGAAATGCAATTAACACAAATATAAGGAAAATAGAACACTAAATATGAGAGCTTTAACATATGAAAAGAAAGAAAACTGAAATAGCATTAAACTAAAGGTTAAAATATGATTACAACCAAGTTTAAAGTAGTAAACATGTAAATAAACCTAGTTATAGTAATAACTTATCTAACTACCATTAATACTAAGAAGAACAAGAAAATGTGCAGGAAAAGTAAACCCTAAGCTATGAAAAAGAAAACTATCCTAAACCTAAACTAGAAGATGAAAGAAACCCTAAAATTAAGGAGCTTTCTAGCATAAACTACAATCCCCCGTTTGTTATCAACCAATAGTGGGTTTTAAAAGTTGATTACAACCCAAATTTTAGTAAGAAAAATGCCCCTAGACTTTGTATTTTTATTGGTGTGGGTGTTAAACAAAAACTACCCCTACAACCATTTTTCTCCACGTCAGGCAACGATATCGCGATACTCGAGCTTAGTTATCATGATACCAACAATAGTCTTGAAATGGGGGGTCGTTTAGGAGTTGGATATTACAATATCATTATGAAGTGCCTTGATTGTCTTCAATTCAACACTGTCAGGGGTATCACGACTTCCATGGTTCAATGTTACAATACCCCTTCTGCCCCTAACACGTATTCATAGCCGTAATAGGGTTACGAGGCATTACCGATCAAGCACAACATAAATCATACAATTATACATAAACATATCCAATATAATTTCAGTGTCCCTTATAATGCTCTACGAGACCTTAAAACTTGATTAAAAGTTGTTTGGAACTAAACTGATAACGTCTGCAAACATTAAGAAACACATAGAATTTCCAAACATTCAAGGGTCACACGCCCGTGCGAACAGGCCATGTGCCTCACATGGCCACTAGACACGCCCGTGTCACAGTCCCTGTTAAAATAGGGCATACATACTGACTTGCACCACATGGCCGAGGACACGCCCGTGTGCTAGGCTGTGTGAAATCTAGAGGGGTTACTGACTTGGGTCACACGACCGGCCACATGACCATGTGCCAGCTTGTGTGCCACACACGGCCAGTAGACACGCCCGTGTGTGTAGGCCGTGCCAAACCTGTAGGGTATACTGACTTAATTCGAAAGGGCACCCCAGGGGACACACGGCCGTGTAGCATGACCGTATGTCACACACGGCTGAGACACACACTTGTGTCTCTGCCCGTGTGGACAAAAATAGGCCATATGTAAGGCCAATTTGCCACCCTTTTTCTCATGCTCACCTAACAACCAATATGATACCATTTCATCATATAATAGGTAGTCTAAAATCGTCATTCATTACATCATTTATACAATATCCAGTTCAACCAAATTCAATACTCGATCAATCCTAAATAAATATCCAAAGCTTATATCATAAGCATCTATTCAAAAGCACACAACTTCTCAATTTCTTTACTTCAATCATACCATAAGATTATTTACCAAACTCAAAACATAACCATTTATCAACTATGAAACCTTGGCCACATTTATACCAAAATATACCAAAATAAGCCATCATTCATGACTATGGATACCATTCCAAACATAAACATTTATAAGCCAAATCTCATAGCCATATTCACAACCAAAGTACCTTAACTAGCCTATACATGCCATATACCATATATACATATCTCAAAAGTACCAACTTATGTGTTTGATAGTGCGATGATGTTCCCGATGACTCCCAGATTCGAGCTAGCTTTAATTATCTATAAAACATAGACAAAAAACACACAGTAAGCTTCGTAGCTTAGTAAGTTCGTAAATGAATAACTCAATTCTTCAAATAAATGTAATTTAACTATTTTCACATTACCAAATCAAAACCACATTAATCACAAACCTTTCTTATGTCTCAAAACATGATCAAATACCATATCACTGAACTTTCTCAATCTAATACTCGAGTAGGTTTGGTACGTACCTGTATCATCTCGACTAATCTCTTTCTCAACCACGTCATTTTGTTTACCCGTTAAAAAATTTGGAATAGAAATCGGATACTCATGGATCACAATCGATAAGTACTTATACCTTGGCCCGTAGCCAAATCAAGGTAACTCCTCTTTGAATACCAAACCATGGCCCGTAGTCAAATCAAGGTATTATTCGCACCTGAAGTGTTGATATCATGGCCTGAAGCCAATACATTAACATAATGACATGTCATTAGCATCCTAAATTATTCTTAAGGTTCAATCGGGAGTTTCACTTGTCAATTTCATCGTCGAACACATCCATTTAGTCGTATTCACAATTCAAACATTATCCGTAATGTCACAATCACATTTTTATGCAATACCAAAGCATATAACATACATTACAGTGAAATTATCACATACGAACTTACCTCGTACTCAGAATTGACAAATCGGATCGATTACTCGATAACTTTCGATTACCCCCGATCTAAATCTGAATTCTTTATTTCTTGATCTATACGTATTCAAAATTAACCCTTTTAGTCAACTACTCGTTCAATTTAGTCTTTAAACACATATTTGGGCATTTTACACTTTAGCCCTAAACATTCACATTTCTTATAACTTAGTCCCTATTTCACAAATACACAAATTCATGAAATTTCATTAAACCCAAGCCCAACCAAATTTCATATAGGTCCCTAGCAAGCCATATTTTTCATTTATTTCACATTTCAAACCCTCAATTTACAAATTTTTAATTTAATCCCTAATTTACATTTTTACTAAAAATCACTTTACAAAACATAGATATCTATCACTAAGCTTTCATTATTCATCATGAAACACTCAAAAACACATGAATTCAACAATGGAAACTTTCAAAACATTAAGCAGTTTTGCAAATTAGTCCTTGGGCTAGCTAGTACTTGATATAACTATCACAAAACATATAAACTATCAAAAACTGAGCTCAAAACATACCTTAATCAAGATGAACAAGGGCCGAATAAATGAAAGTGTAACACCCCTTACTCGTATCCTACGCTAGAACAGAGTACGAGGTGCTACCTATCTCAACACATGCAAACAAACATTTCTTTATTATGAAATTTCGCTCCAAATTAAAACTTTTCACAATACCTTAATGACCCTACTATGGGCCTACAAGGCCCCAAAAAAACTTTGGAATTGATTCGGGACTAATCTGTGCACTCTAGAAAATTCTGTAAAATTTCAAGTAGACAGGGGCACATTTCCGTGTGGAAAGGCAACACGCCCGTCTGTCTTCTTAACAAGGCCATGTTGAAGGCCCGTGTGGCTCACACGGCCTAAACAAATTGGGACACACCGTGTCCCTAGCCCCTCAGAATTTATTTCTCGATTCGAACCTACAGGGGTTTTCACAAGGCTTGGTGCATGCTCGTGTCCATAACCCGTGTCCCCCACACGGCCATGACACGCTCGTGTCTCAACCTGTGTACAAAAACCTTGACATTCTGTTTCTGACGTAGCAACCCTTTAAGGGTTCGCGGCCATGGTACATGCCTATGTAGTAGGCCGTGTCCTCCACACGGTTGAGACACACGGCCGTGTCTCCGCCATATGGTTGTTTTTCCAACTTTAGGTGCAGGAGACACACGGCCTTACCACACACCCATGGGGCAAGCCGTGTGTCACGCACGGTCTAGACACACGCCTGTGTGTCTACCAGTGTGCACAAAAACAAGGCTATCTACCAAGCCTTTTTGCCACCCTTACTTGCATCAACCTACACAACATCAAACCTAACTAATCCAAGCACAAACACATATAACCACAATAGCCACAACCATGAGAATCCCCAAAACAACATGAAATAGCTTCAAAATGCTCATACGAATTTGTTGAAATCCATTCATTAGATGCATTTAATAACAATTAATATTGTCCAAGATTAATGGCCTATACAAAATCAATATCACATCCATATTAGCCAACACTTGTGGCAATACTAACATGACACTAAACAAAAGATCAAGTCCCTATACATGCCACACTCAAAACATTTGAACTAGCTATAGCAAAAGCTTCAGGTGATAGTGTGATCGATGCCTCCAACATCCCTTGATCCCTGACACTAGCTTGGCTGCACTATATGAAAATGGAAAAGAGAGGGAGTAAGCATAAAGATTAATAAGTTGCATATAAATAAGTAACAACATCAACCATGCATATTTAAACACATAGCATATTATAAATCAAGGTAAATATCATTACATGCTTATATATCACAAGTATAAGCCAAAGATTACAAAATCGTCCCAAAATCATTTTCATAGCAAGAACTTACTCATGTCATTCTTACCATTAAAGCCACATAACTAGACTCATATCTCATGAGTTTCAAATAAGAACCTATACCACTCACAATATGATTATATCATTCCATATATTTATCATAAGCTTTAAAATAACCCGTGAAACCATTTGGAATACTAAAGGATATCCGACAAGCCTTACACAATAGGGTAAATTGCCGATGCCATGTCCCAGACATGGTCTTACACTGGCTCACATGTCAATGCCGATGCCTTGTCTCAGACATGGTCTTATACTAGCTCTCGTCTCAATGTCGATGTCATGTCCTAGACATGGTCTTACACTAGCACACATATCAACACCAATGCCATGTCCCGGACATGGTCTTACACTGGCTCTCATAACATTACCGATGCCATGTTCCAAACATGGTCTTACACTGGCTCGCATATCGTGGCCGACGCCATGTCCCAAACATGGTCTTACACTAGCACACATATCACCCAATGTCATGGCATGGATATCCAATCTATTACTAGGTTCAAATGGGAATTTACTACATTAAATTTCATCATGCATTATTCATAAGCGTATTCAACCATATTACGAAAAATCAATCATTCAACACATAATAACGATAAAATTGCCTTACTTACGTACAACTTACCTCGGTATACAAAAAGTGGATGACTATTTGGATTTAGTCTACTGGCTTGGCCTTCCCCCGGTTTAGGTCCCGATTTTGTATTTCTTGATCTAAAATGATAAAAATTTACTAATTCTATCATCATATTAATCAATGCATTTCATAATTCATATTCTGGCAAAATAACCATTTTCCCTAGACTTTCACAAAATTATGATTTTACCCCTTAGCTCGTAAATCGATTTTCATCGAATTTCCACATTAACCACATAATTTATAACTTATGCAAAATGGTCCTTAGTTAGGGTTTTCAGGAAAACTACTTCACAAAAGTTGTTTATTTAACAACCATAACTCATTTTCTTCTATAAAATTTCAGCAACCAACATGAGTACTCTCATGGAAAAACCCTAGACTCTCAACCATTTTGCAAAATAGTCCCCCATTAGTTAGCTTATGCTTCAAGGGTCCCAAAAGTACAAAAATTATCAAGAAAATTCATCAAAATCACTTATGAGAGAACTTGATGGTTGAAAGTTTCAAGCTTCAAAGACCACTTTCTTGCTGAAAATTTTGGTGGTGATGAGAAGAAATGAAAAAGATGATACCTAGCCTTTAGGTTTATTTTTTTATTTATCAATTAAGTCACCTACACTTTGACCATTCCTGGAATTAAGGCTCCATGTCTAGCCTCTAACATTTTATTGGCCTATTTACTCAACAAGGACCTCTACTTTAATGTTCCATAGCTATTTGACACCCTTAGCTAGTAGAACAAAACTTTCTCACTTTATGTGATTTAGTCCTTTTTGGCAATTAAGCATGAAATCGCTAAAATTATTACACCAAAATTTTCTTGCACTCATATAATAATTCTATAACATATAAAATAAAAAAATAAAAAAATAATTTCTCTGACCTGGAATTAGTGGTTTCGAAATCACTGTTCCGACTAGGCCCAAAATCGAGTTGTTATAAAAAGCTCTAAAACCCTAGTTTTGTTTCTCTAATATTCAGTTGAAATAACCAAAGATGAACATGTTTGTATCTTTTGTTTTATTTAATATTATCTTACTAACCTAATTACCATTTTAACCTTGATATAAAACATTTAATATCATCCTTTAAATGCCCATTTATGTCAAATTCTACTATCACTGGTCCAATTTCAACATAAGGACCTTTCATTTAATAAGCCATAGCAATTAGACACCTTTATCAAATAGAATGCCACTTTTACATTTTACGCGATTAAGTCATTTTTCTCAATTTGAGCTATTAAACGATAAATTTAGCTTACGAAATTTTCACACTTATATAGTCACATGCTGTAAACACCAAAAATAATATTAAAATAATTTTCTCATCTCAAATTTGTGGTTCTGAAACCTATGTTCTGATTTAAGCTAGAATAGTGCTGCTACACCTTCTAGGTAAGTTTTAGCTCACGTTTGGTCCTCTGATGACTCTAGACTGCACTCAATAGATCATTAGGGCCTAAATGGCACATTTGGCCAATTTGGGTCTCAAAATTAGCATCAAACACACTATTTCATTTACTAAGGCGAAGAACAAAAAGTCTATAAAAACACAAAAAATAGAGAAATTGCTCGAAAGCAAACTCGTAAAGTATAATGAGGAGTGTAATTTCACATATCAAATTACGACAAATGAGTAACATACTTATGATAGGTCATTGGAGGAGCACTAATCGAGTAACATTCGTAATGAATTGTAATTAAGGAGAGCTCAGCCATAATATTATAGTGGAATGACTTCGTGACTAAATGAATTAATAATTAATAGGCAAAAAGCTAGAACTTAATTATAAATCATTTGATCTTTATTCATATATGTCCAATTAGTCCCCTTATTAGCTTGTTGAAACCAGAAATGAATTGCCTATTGAATCAAATGAACAAAAATGGATAAATAGGAAACATTTAGAAATGACTTGAGAATTAATTTATAGTTTTTCAAATTGTTATTTAATTGATTAATTAATTTATAGGTCATTTGCAAGGCCAATTTTCCACCCCAACTTCAACGTACCTACACAAGATAAAATGTACCATTTCCATACACAAAAGGGCAGCCAAATCAATCCCAATTCATGCACAATTCATGCTAGACAAATACAACCATTTCCCTTACTCAAATATGTACCAAAACATACGAAAATAAGCCACTAGTCATGGCTATATATATATATATACAAACCAAAACATATACATTTACAAACCATTTCTAATATCCAAACACACATGAATATTAACATCATTTACTAGCCAAATCTCATGGCTATAATTACAACCAAAATACTACATCTAGCCTATACATGCCATATACCATAAATGTATAATCTAAAAGTACCAACATAGATGTTTGATAGTGCGATGCTGTTCCCGAAGACTCCCGGATCCGAGCTAGCCTTGATATCAATATAAAACACGGAAAAAAAAATAAACAAAGTAAGCTCTTAAGCTTAGTAAACTAGTATGAGATAAACTTAATGCAATTATATAAACATAAATCATTATGTAACATTCATTAACTATCAAACCTTTCAAGTACTCATTCACAAAACTATATACTCTCATCATAATTTCTTTTATTCAAATCTAAAATGGTTTATTCACATACCTGTACCATCTCGTACCAATCTCATATAAATTCTCGTCTTTCATTTCCCCGTTGAACCATTCAGACTAGAAACTGGATACTCTAGGGTCTCACACAATAAGTACCTATACCATGGCCCGAAGCCAAATCAAGGTATCCTATCCAAAATACTGATATCATGGACCGAAGCCAAATCAGCCGATATGCATGGCCCGAAGCCAAATCAGCTGATATGCATGGCCCGAAGCCAAATTGGTTTATCTTGCACGCAATATGCTAAATCATGGCCCGAAGCCAACTCAAGGTATCCCTAATGAAATGTCTCTAGTATCCTAAACTATTCCTTAGGTTCAACCGGGATTCCAACTGTCGAATCTTTTTCAAGTTATTTCTGAACTTTTTCGTAATCACATAATCACAATTCATGCTATATCAAAGCACATAAAATACATTTGAAATAAAATTATAACATACGAACTTACCTCGTATTCGAAATTGACGAATCGGGTCCACTACTCAATAACCTTGCTTTTCCCCCGATCTAAATCCGAATTCTTTCTTTCTTGATCTATATGAATTCAAAATTAACTTATTTATTCATCCATTCTTTCAATTTAGTCCAAAACATATATTTAGGCCTATTTGCACATTAGCCTCAAACTTTCATATTTAATCAATTTAGTCCCTATTTCACAAATACACAAAATTCACACAATTTAACAAAACCCATGCTTGGCCGAATTATATATAGGTCCATAGCAGCCCAACTTTTATTTATTTCACATTTCAACCACAAAATTTGCACATTTCACAATTTAATCCTTATTATGCATTTTCATCAAAAATCACTTTAGAAAACATGTAAAACTATCATCAAGCTTTCATAATTCATCTTCAAACACCAAAGAACAAATAAACTCAACAATGGCAACTCTTAAAATCTTTAACAGTTTTGAAATTAAAGGTACGGGCTAGCTAGATTGAACTACAACAATTATAAAAATATAGAAATCATTAAAAATTGAGCAAAAATGGACTTACAGTTTGATGTTAAATGTAACATCCCAGTTTTAGCTAAATCGAAACAATGGTTTTAGAACCACAAATCTGATGTTAAAAAATTATTTTAATAGTATTTTATGTGTTTACAGCATGATTGTGTGTATGTGTGAAAATTTCGTGAGCTAATTTTATCGTTTAATAGCTCAATTTGTGAAAAAGGACTAAATCGCGTAAAATGTAAAAGTTGCATTCTACTTGTTTAAAGTACTTAATTGCTATGGTTTATTAAATGAAAGGTCCTTATGATGTTATTAAACCATTGATAGTGGAATTTTACATCGATGGCCTTATATTAAGTGATTTTATATGTTTATTATAAAGCTTAAAATGGTAATTAGGTTATTAAGTTAATATTAATTAAAAAAAAAGAAAAAAATGTTTCGTAATCATCTTCCACCATTGAAATTACAAATTACAGAAGCCATCGAAAGCCATTAGGGTTCAGCACTTTGAGGGATCAATTGATATGTGATTTTAGCTCTATTTTTGATGATTTTTACGTTTTTGAGATCATGGCTTTGTATTCTAGCTAGCCCATGCCTTAATTTTTGAAGTTTTTAATGATTTTGTAAAGCCCCATTGACGAACACTTGAGTTTTTGAATGTTTGATGAGGAAAAAATGAATATTTGTTGATAGTTACACAAGTTGTGTTAAGTGATTTTAGCTAAAAATGCATTTTAGGGATTAAATTATGAAAATTGTAAATTAGGTGGATGAAATGTGAAATAAATGAAATTTTTGGGCTACTAGGGACTCATATGAAATTCAGAAAAGCATGAATCTTGTTGAATGGTGTGAATTATGTGTATTTGTGAAATAAGGACTAAATTGTAAAAATATGAAACTTTAGGGGCTAAAGTGTAAAAATGCCTAAATTTGTGTTGTGGACTGAATTGAATGATTTGGCAAATAAATGAGTTAATTTTGAACGAATATAGATCAAGAACGAAATAAATTGGATTTAGATCGGGGAAAATCAAAGGTTATAGAATAGTCGATCTAGTCCGTTTATCCCGAATACAAGGTAAGCTCATATGCAAATAAATGTCCTTAATTGAATTATATATGTTTAATTATCATTGAACTGCTATGAATGTTGAATTATCAAATACGAGCAAGAATCGAAAGGGTTACAATATCTGAAAGTCCCGCACAAACCTCAAGAATAGTATAGGATACGAATGTCATGACATTAGGATTAACGAGATGTGATTATGTGTAGGACCATGTCTGGGACATTGGTATCATTATGTGATTACGTATAAGATCATGACTGGGACATTGGCATCATTGTTTGATTTTTGTAAGATCATAGCTGGGCTATCGGCATTGATATGTGATAGCATGTAAGACCATATTTGAGATATGACATTGTACGAGCTATATGTGATTTCTGAGTATCTTTAACAATTCCAAAAGGTTCAACAGGAAATTCAAGTCGAGAAAGAATATGTGAATGAGTTAAGTGACTCAGGTACGTATGAGATTCATACAAGTATTGAAAAGAGAAGTATTTGATGAATTCATTCATAATATTGAATATGTATTCATTGGGAAAGATTTGTAAGCTTATATGTACTTACTCATAGTTTCCCTATTAAAAAAAATGGTGTTGATTCATGTGGTAATGTTATTTGTACATGGCTTAGTAAGCTTTTAAAGCTTACTTTGTGTGTTTTTTCCCTATTTTTTTTAGATGATCGAAGCTAGCTCGGACTCGGGGATCATCAGGAACATCGTCATACTATCGATCAACTTGTTGGTATTTTTGGTGCTTTGTAAATATGGTATATGGCATGTATAGGCTACTGATATGATGATGTATTTTGAGATATGATATTAGCCATGAGATTTGGCTCATAAATGATGTAAATGTTGGGATGTAAGTGAAACATGATGTATAAAAATGGCCTTGTGTTTTGGCATGTTTGTCGTGGATGTTGTGATGATTAATTGGTATGATTTGAGGTTTAAAATAGATAATAAGATGATGAGAAGAATGCATAGAGAAGATAGGTGAAATTGTTGGTAACGACATATTGTTTTAGTATGTTTTGGATTATGATTTGAGTAGTGAAATGGATGGATTTTAAATGGCACGATTTGTATATGAAAAAACATGTTTTGGTTTCCTATAAATGTATTGAAATGGTATGAAATAATGTGGTTTTGGTTTGTTTGAAGAGGGTAAGAAATGTGGCCTAAACCAAGCCTATTTGCGCCCCACACAGTTAAGCACACGGGCGTGTGACTTGACCATGTGTCTGCTGTAACTTAATTAGACAAGTCAGTGAGTTACACGGCTTAGACACATGGGCGTGTCTACTGGCCATGTGTGACACATAGGTTGGCACATGGGTGTGTGGCTGGCCATGTGACCCAAGTCAGTATACCTTCAGATGTCACACGGCCAAGGCATACGGGCGTGTCTATGGCCGTGTGATGCAAGTTAGTATGTATGCCTTGTTTCCACCCGGCTTGTGACATGAGCGTGTCTGGTGGCCATTTGAGGCACAGGGCCTGTTCACATGGGCGTGTGATCCCTGTATGAATGAAAATTTTATAAGTTTTCCAAAATTTTCAAATGTTATCGGTTTAGTCCTGAACCTCTTCCAGGCATGTTTTAAGGTCTCGTAGAGCCTTATAAGGGACAATGTGGCAATGTTGGATTGATGTTTATGTATGAGTTGATGTTTATGTATTAATTGATTCTTGGATGAAAAATGTATATTATATGTTGTGATTTGATAGGTAATGCCTCGTAGCCCTATTTCGACGAAGGATACGGGTTAGGGGTGTTACATTTTATTGGTATCAGAGCTACGGTTTAGTCGATACTAGGACTAACGTAATGTGTGTGAGAGTCTAGCTATACATGCCATATATACATGCGATAGTTTAAATTGTGTTTTTGTATTGTAATGGATCCCGAAAGAGCTATAGCTAATGATTTAGATAGTAATGCGCCTGCGCCCGCTTCCGCTCAAGGGACAACACCTACTAAATCTAGACCCGTGATGAGTAGCCATGAGGGAGAGGCTAAACAAGCCTTTTTCCAAATGATGAATGAGTGGTTTACAGAGTTTGTTCGAACAAATCCGGCTACTCAACGACCTCTACCTCCACCTATTCCTCAACAAATCCACGTTACTCCTCAAGTTATAGATTTGACACAGTTGAACAAGCCATCAGGAGATAAAATTTGGAAACATGAGGCTGAAGAGTTTCGGGCTACTGTTGATGATGATGCAGAAAGAGATGAGTTCTGGCTCAAAAATACAATCCGAGTATTTGATGAATGTATCAAATATGTTGTATCTTTTCTGAGAGATAATGCGTACCATTGGTGGAAAACATTGATATCCGTGGTTCCTAGAGAACGGGTTACTTAGGAGTTTATCCAATCTAAATTCTGAAAGAAGTACATCAGTCAAAGATTCCTTGATTAGAAGCGTACAGAGTTTTTGGAGTTAAAACAAGGTCGGATGACTGTCTCTGAGTATGAAAGAGAATTCGTACGATTAAGGAAGTATGCCTGGGAATATATTTCCACTGAAGAAATCATGTGCAAACAATTTTTAGATGGATTGAATGAAGATATAAAATTACTTGTAGAAATTTTAGAGTTGAAAGAATTTGTCGTTCTAGTTGAGAGGGCTTGTAAAGTCGAGGATCTTAGTAAAGAAAAGAGAAAGGCAGATTCAGAAACTAAAGACTCGAGAAAAAGGTCAAT
Source organism: Gossypium arboreum (assembly GCF_025698485.1). Classification (NCBI taxonomy): domain Eukaryota; kingdom Viridiplantae; phylum Streptophyta; class Magnoliopsida; order Malvales; family Malvaceae; genus Gossypium; species Gossypium arboreum. Next base: position 16,049,113 of record NC_069081.1, read on the forward strand.
GAGTAAGCCTCAATCTTTATCGAAGAAATTCTGAGACTTGTTTAATCGTTCTAATGCATTAGTGGGACATTCAAATAAAGATAGTAAAAGACAACATTCGAGCTTTAAAGCTCCGGCTATCTCGATAGCTAGTGTTGGGAGTGCAAAAGCAAATCAACCCAAATGTAGACATTGTGGAAAACGACATTTTGGTGATTGCAGATTGAATGATCAGGCTTGTTTTAAATATGGATCATTAAATCATTTTATCATAGATTGCGCAGAGTTAGCTAAAAAAGATAACGCTCAGAGTATGAGGCCAAGTAATACTGCAGTTAGAGGGGAACCACCTAGATATGCTGGTAATGTGAGTGGTAGTCAGAGATCGACAAAAGACTCTACTGTGAGGTCTAAGGCACGAGCACCTACTCGAGCTTATGCTATTCGTGCACGGGAGGAGGCATCCTCGCCAAACGTGATTACTGGTACTTTCACTCTCTATGATACTAATGTGATTGCATTGATAGATCCAGGATCAACTCATTCTTATATATGTATGAATTTAATATCTAGTAAGACTTTTCCTGTAGACTCTACTAAATTTGTGATTAGAGTATAACCCCTTAGGCAAAGTGTTTTGGTTGGCAAAGTCTGCAGGCATTGTCCGTTAAAGCATCAAGATTTCTGTTTACCGGCTAAATGGGTGTTGTTTCCGTTCGATGAATTTGATGTGATTTTGGGTATGGATTGGTTAACAATGCATAGTGCTATAGTGAATTGTAGACGAAAGGCAATTGAACTGAAATGTCAAAATAATGAGACTAATAGAATTGAATCTGATGATCTAAATAGTTTGCCAATTGTGATCTTGTCTATATTAGCTCAGAGATTTGTGAGAAAGGGATGTGAAGCTTACCTTGCTTATGTACTTGATACGAAAGTGACAGAAACAAAGATTGAGTTAGTACCAGTTGTGTACGAGTATCCAAATGTATTTCCCGAAGAGTTACCGAATTTACCACTTATCGGAGATGTTGAATTTGGTTTTGAATTAGTACCGGGTACAACGCCGATATCGATAGCTCTATACTAAATGGATCCAATAGAGTTAAAAGAATTTAAAGCTCAGTTGCAAGATTTGACAAACACTTTTAGCTAATAGAACACAAGTTTTACGCTTTACGCAATTTAGTCCTCTTTATCAAATTAACCAACCAATCGATAAAATTAGCTCACGAAATTTTCACACATATCAAATAACATGCTGTAAATACTGAAAATATTATTAAAATAATTTTCTAATGTCAAATTTATGGTCTCAAAACCATAACTCCAATTTGGCTAAAAAAGGGCTATTACAACTCTCTCCCTTTAAGGATTTTCGTCCCCGAAAATCTTACTAGTGTATAGGTTCGGGTATTGTTTTCTCATAGCATCATCGAGTTCCCATTTAGATTTTTCAACCCCGTGTCGATGCCATAATACTTTCACTAATGCAATTCTCTTATTTTTCAGCTCTTTGATCTCACGAGCTAAAATTCGAATTGGTTGTTCAGCATATGACATATCAGACTGAATTTCAACCTCGGTCGGGAAAATAACATGTGAAGGTTCAGATCAGTATTGTCGAAGCATCGACACATGGAATACATTTTTTATTTTCTGTAACTCAGACGGTAAAGATAGTCGATAAGCCACTGGCCCAACTTGCTCAGTAATCTCATATGGTTCGATGAATTGCGAACTCAATTTCCATTTCCGACCAAACATCAATATCATTTTCCATGATGACAGTTTCAATAACACTTTATCTCTAAGCTGGAACTCAATATCTATCTGTTTCAAGTTTACTTACGATTTCTATCGATCCGAAGCTTCTTTCAAACTATCGCAAATTCCTTTCACTTTTTCTTCAGTCTCTCTGATCATATCAACCCCGTGAATCTTATTTTCGCTGAGCTCACTCCTGTATAACGGTGTTTGAAATTTACGACCGTATAGATCTTCGTAGGGTGCCATCTTTATACTCGATTAAAGCCTATTATTGTAAGCAAATTCAATCAGCAATAGTTATTTCTCCCAACTACCTTCAAACTAAAGAATGCAACAGCACAACATATCCTCAAGTATCTAAATAACTTGTTCAGATTGACCATCCGTTTGCGGGTGAAACTCGGTGCTGAAATGTAGCTTCGTACCCAAAGCTTCTTGCAATTTCTTCCAAAATCACAAAGTGAATCTCGGATCTCTATCCGGAACAATAGATAGTGGTACTCCGTGCAATCTACCAATCTCTGAGATATACAACTCAGCCAATTTATCAAGTGAATAATCCGTACGTACAAGAATGAAATCAGTCGATTTTTTCAATTTGTCAACAACAACCCAGATCGCTTCTTTCCTTCTCGGAGATAAGGGTAAACCCGATAAAAAATCCATAGTTACTCTATCCCATTTCCACTCAGGAATAATCATAGGCTGTAATAAACCTGACGGCACTTGATGCTCAGCTTTGACTTGCTGAGAAATCAAACATTTCAAAACAAATTTTGGGATATCTCGTTTCATGCCATGCCACCAATAAAGTTATTTCAAATCATTATACGTTTTCTGCTTTCTGGATGTACTGATAAACAACTACCGTATGCTTCGTTTAGAATTTTTCGAATAAGCTCAGAATTTCTTGGTACACATATTCTATCACGAAACATCAAACAATCATCAGACCCTATTCAAAACTCTGAATTAGAAATCGACTCACAGTGGGCTCGATTTGCTTGCAATTCATTATCAATTTTTTGAGCCTCACAAATCTGCTGTAGAAATAACGGTCTCACTTTCAACTCAGCTACTATCGAATTGTAGTCAGACAAAGCTAATTGTGTGTTCAAAACACGTAAAGCAAGTAAGGCTTTCAGCTCAACGCATCAGCAACTACGTTCGCTTTTCTCGGATGATAGTCAATCACTAATTCATAGTCTTTTAGCAATTCTAACCATCTCCACTGTCGTAAATTCAAATCTTTCTTAGTTATTAAATATTTCAAGCTTTTTTGGTCGGTATAAATATGGCATTTCTCACTAAACAAATAATGACGCTAAATTTTTAATGCGAACACTATCGTGGCTAACTCTAGTTCGTGCATCGGATAATTCTTTTGGTGTGGCTTCAACTGTCTCGAGGCATAAGCTGCAACTTTGCTTTCCTGCATCAAAACACAATCGAGGCCATTTAACGATACATCATCGAAAACTACGAATTGTTTACCGGACTCGAGCTAAACTAACACTAGTGCCTTTGTCAATTATGCTTTCAACTGTTTGAAGTTCTGCTGACAGTTTTCTGACCACTCAAATTTAACATATTTTTGAAGCAATCTTGTAATCAGAGTTGCAATCATTGAGAAGCCTTTCACAAATCTTCTATAATAATCGGCTAGTCCCAGAAAACTACGAACTTCAGATACATTTCTCGGAGGCTTCCAATCAATAATCACAGAAATTTTTCTCGGATCAACTCGAATACTCGCAGCTGAAACTATATGCCTCAGAAAACCAACCTCTCGTAGCCAAAACTGACATTTGCTAAACTTTGCAAACAATTTTTTTTCTCTCAAAGTTTGTAACATGATTCTTAAATGCTGGGCATGCTCAGATTCATCACGAGAGTAAATCAAAATACCATCAATAAACACAACTACAAATTGGTCTGAGTACAACCTAAAAATCCAGTTCATCAAATCCATAAAAATAGTAGGTGCATTTGTTGGTCTGAAAGGCATAACAAGAAATTCGTAGTGTCCATACCTTGTTTTAAATGCAGTCTTTGGCTCATCTGAGTCTTTAACTTGCAACTGGTAATAACCCGACCTCAAATAAATTTTTGAAAACATTGTTGCCCTTTTAACTGATAAAAAAATCATCTGTTCGTGGCAAAGGGTATGTATTCTTGATAGGTCACTTGTTGAGCTATCGATAGTCTATACACATTCTCATTGTGCCATCTTTCATTTTCACAAATAACACCGGTGCATCCCAGGGAGAGAAACTCAATCTAGCAAAATCCTCTATCTTTCAACTCTTGCAACTGAGCTTTCAATTCTTTTAACTCTATTGGAGCCATTCTGTACGGAGCTATCGATATCGACGTTATTCCGGGTACTAATTCAATACCAAACTCAACCTCTGTGATAGGTGGTAAACCCAGTAACTCTTCGAGAAATATATTTGTATACTCACACACAACTAGCACTAATTCAATCTTTGTTTCTGTCACTTTCATATCAAGTACATAAGAAAAATAAGCTTCACACCCCTTTCTCATAAATCTCTGAGCTAACATAGACGAGATCACCACTGGCAAACTATTCAGATCATCAGATTCAATTCTAATAGTCTCATTATTCTGACATTTCAGTTCAATTGTCTTTCGTCTACAATTCACTATAGCATCAAGCATCGTTAGGCAATCCCTGCCCAAAGTCACATCAAATTCATCGAATGGCGACAACATCAGATTAGCTGGAAAACAAAAATCCCCGTTTCATTAACAGAAAATTCTTGCAGACTTTGTAAACCAAAACACATTTGCCTAAGGAGTTCGATACTCTAATCACAAATTCAGTAGACTCTACAGGCAAAGTCTTACTAGATACTAAATTCATACATATATAAGAATGAGTTGATCTTGGATCTATCAATGCAATCACATTAGTATCATAAAGACTGACAGTACCAGTGATAACATCTGGAGATGATGCTTATTCACGAGCGCAAATAGCATAGGCTCTAGAAAGTGCTCTGGCCTCGGATCTCATAGCTGAATCTTTTGTCGCCCCTCTACTGCCAGCTAGAAATTCTAGGTGGTCTACCTCTTTTCGACATCTTACTTGGTCTCACTTTCTGAGGTCTATCTTTCTCAATCATCTCAGGACAATCTTTAATAAAATGATCTGGCGAGCCACGTTTGAAATAAGTTTTTGTACTCTTATTCCAGCATTCACCAAAATGTCATCTCCCGCACTTCGGGTTTGTTGTCTCTTACACTGCCAACACCCAATACTGATGTAGCTTGAGCTTTAGAACCCAAGTATTATTTTTTACAATCTTTGTTCGAATATTGATTGAAGCATTTGAGTGAACGTACGAATCTTTAGATTTCTTTGATGAAGATTGATACAGTTTACTCCTCGATCTTTTTCTTGAGTCTCTAGCTTCTGAATCTAATTTTCTCTTTTCTTTGCGAAGATCCTCGACTTTACAAGCCCGATCAACTAACACAATGAGTTTTTTGAAATCTAATATCCCGACCAGAAGTTTAATATCTTCGTTCAACCCGTCGAAAAACCGCTTACACATAATTTCTTCAGTAGAAACATACTTCTGAGCGTACTTGCTCAACCATACCAATTCTCTTTCATATTCTGTAAGAGTCATTTGGCCTTGTTTTAATTCTAGAAACTCATTGTGCTTTTGATCGAGAAATCTTTGACTGATGTATCTCTTGCGGAATTCAGATTGAAAGAACTCACAAGTAAGTTGTTCTTTTGGAACCACAGATATCCACCATTGATACGTGGTGTCTCTCAACAAAGATACAACACATTTAATACATTCATCAGGAGTACAAGACAATTTATTGAATACCCGAATCATATTTTTGAGCCAGAACTCAGCTCTTTCAGCATCGTCATCCGCATTAGCTCTGAACTCTTCAGCCCCGTGTTTGCGAATCTCGTCAACTAGAGGCTTATTCAACCGTATCGGATCTATAATTTGAGGAGTAACAGGGATTTGTTGAGAAATAGGTGGGGGTGGAGGTTGCTGAGCAGCCGGGTTTGTACGAATATATTGAGTGAACCATTCGTTCATCATTTGGAAGAAGGCTTCTTTAGCCTCTCCTCCCTGTCTGCCCGTCATGGGTTTAGAATCAGATGGTACTGTCCCTTGTGCGGGAGCAGACATATTACTCTCAACCTCATCGGCTATAGCTCGATTGGGATACATTATTATATGAAAACACAATTTAAGTTGTCAGGAATCATCACGCAATTGCAAAGTATATATGGCAGGTACAGCTAGACCCCCACACATGCTATGTTAGTCCTAGAATTGACTAAACCGTAGCTCTGATACCAATAAAATATAACACTTGTTACCCGTATCTGTCGTCGGAGTTAGGTTACGATGTATTACTGATCAATTCACAATATAAAGCATTCATTCTCATAAATCGTTCAACACAATCACATTTTCCCTTATAAGGGCCTACAAGGCCTTAAACATACTTTAGAAGTGGTTCGGGACTAAACCAATAACATATGAAAATTTTGGACACTTAGAAAAATTTCAACCATACAAGGGCCACACGCCCATATGAACAGGCCGTGTGAAGAGACACGTCCGTGTCTCAGGCTGTGTGGAAATAGGGTATGCATACTGACTTGGGTCACACGGGTGAACACACACTCGTGTGACTAAGTCACACGCTCGTGTGTCTAAGTCACACGCTCGTGTGCTAGGCCGTATCCCAATTATGGGGGTATGCTGACTTGTACCACACTGCCAGTCACACGTCCGTGTGTGTGACCTTGTCGAGTATACTGACTTCAATTTAATTTCAATACCAGGGGACACACGATCGTGTAACATGACCGTGTGTCACACATGGCTGAGACACACTTCCGTGTCTCTGCCCGTGTGGACAAAAATAGGCCATTTGTAAGGCCAATTTGCCACCCCAACTTCAATGTACCTACTCAAGATAAAATGTACCATTTCCATACAAAAAAGGGTAGCCAAATCAATCCCAATTCATGCATAATTCATGCTATTCAAATACAACCACTTCGCTTACTCAAATATGTACCAAAACATAACAAAATAAATCACCACTCATGGCTATATATATATACAGACCAAAACATATACATTTACAAACCATTTCTAATAGCCAAACATACATCAATATTAACATCATTTACAAGCCAAATCTCATGGCTATAATCACAACCAAAATATCACATCTAGCCTATACATGCCATATACCATAAGTGTATAATCCAAAAGTACCAACTTAGATGTTTGATAGTGCGATGTTGTTCCCTACGACTCCCAGATCCGAGCTAGCCTTGATATCACTATAAAACATGGAAAAAAATAGACAAAGTAAGCTATTAAGCTTAGTGAGCTTGTATGAGATAAACTTAATGCAATCACATAAACATAAATCAATGTGTAACATTCATTAACTATCAAAACTTTCAAGTACTCATTCACAAAACTATATACTCTCATCATCATTACTTCAATTCAAATCTAAAATGGTTTATTCACATACTTGTACCATTTCGTACCAATCTCATATAAGTTCTCGTCTTTCATTTACCCGTTGAACCATTCGAAATAGAATTGGATACTCTAGGGTCTCACACGATAAGTACCTATACCATGGCTCGATGCCAAATCAAGGTATCTTATCCAAAATACTAATATCATGGCCCGAAGCCAAATTGCTTTATCTTGCACCCAATATGCTAAATCATGGCCCGAAGCCAACTCAAGGTGTCCCTAATGACATGTCTCTAGTATCCTAAACTATTCCTAAGATTCAATCGGGATTCCAACTGTCGAATCTTCGTCAAATCATTTCTGAACTTGTCCGTAATCACATAATCACAATTCATGCTATATCAAAGCATAGAAAATACATTTGAAATAAAATTATAACATATGAACTTACCTCATATTTAGAATTGACTAATCAGGTCGACAACTCGATAACCTTGCTTTTCCCCCAATCTAAATCTGAATTCTTTCTTTCTTGATCTATATGAATTCAAAATTAACTTATTTATTCATCCATTCTTTCAATTTAGTCCAAAACATACATTTAGGCCTGTTTGCACATTAGCGCCTAAACTTTCACATTTAATCAATTTAGTCTCAATTTCATAAATACAAAAAAATCACACAATTTAACAAAACCCATGCTTGGCCAAATTATATATAGGTCCCTAGCAGCTGAAAACTTTCATTTATTTCACATTTCAACCACACAATTTGCACATTTCACAATTTAATCTCTATTATGCATTTTCATCAAAAATCACTTTACAAAACATGTAAAACTATCATCAAGCTTTCATATTTCATCTTCAAACACCAAAGCTTTCATATTTCATCTTCAAACACCAAAGTACACTTTTTTTTCCTGATGGTGCTTATGGGTGGAAGACTGACCTGAGCCATCCTTGTCACCACTATGTTACTTTTCCTTCTCTCGCCCCCCTTTTCCTTGGAAACTCTGTGATATTTTGAATCAAAGGTAATTATTTAGACGAGGGGAGACACCTATGTTTTCATGATAAAATACTCAACTTGGGATGTTTGAAACTTTGATGTTCTTTTAGTTGAATTTTCAATGTATGATTACCTATGGATTATTTTGAGATATTATCGATAGAAATTATAAGTTGAGAAGAATTTATTTTGATTATGAGTTGAGGATTTTGCTTGAGGACAAGCAAATGCTTAAGTGTGGGGGTATTTGATAAACCTTAATTTATACATATTTCTACCCCCATGCTTAGCACATTTTATGGATGATTTTTCCTTAAATTTGGTGAATTTGATGCTCTTAATGCCTTAATTTCATATTTTATACCTAGGTGAGCATTGGAGAGTGAAAGGAACGAGAAACAAGCCAAAAATGGAGAAAATGGGCCAACATACGAAATCAACATGGCCTGGACCTCCTCACACGGGCAGACCACACGACCATGTCAATTTGGCAGAATCAAAGCACGACTCACACGAGTGGACCGCACGCCCGTGCCTATTTAATAGGCTTGACCACGGCCTGAAGTAATCGCACACGGGTGTGTCCCTGTCGAGCCCAAGTTTAGTCCAATTCAAAAAAGGCCAATTTTAAGGGTTCTTAGACATTCTAAAGCCTATAAATACACTCTAGAGGAGGAGGAAAGGAGGGGACACAGAGGAGGAAGCAGGGAACAGCTCAAGGAAAGCCGATAGATCCATCTCAGAAGTCGGATTCATCATTAAGACTAAAGATCTCCCCTCAATTTCCCTTCAGGAGTTTTTGGGTTTTTCTTTATGTTTTGTATTCATTATTCTTCTGAGATGTTTACCTTTTTAGTCATGAACTAAAACCTCTAAATACCTAAGGGGAATGAAACCTAAGACAGATCTTGTTATTATTATCTGAATTGTATGATAAATATTTGACTTGTTCTTAATTATGTGTTCTTAATTCTTATTTTGATATTCCAGGATATTGATTCAAGTTAAGCTCTTTATTCAGAGGAGGAATAGACCCTGTCTAAGAGTACATTTGTCATAATTAAGCGGAGTTGATTGCGCGCCTAGAGATAGGGTGACAAGATTTTACCGGATTAGAGTGAAACCTAATAAAGGGATCCATAGATCGAGTAATGCAACCCTAGGGAGTTAATTAGAAAGAGATTTCAATTATTCAAACTAGGGTTAGACATTGTTAGTCTCGAGAGGGATAATAATATAATGTAGGGATTTCTACGGATCAAGTCAAATGAATAAATCATCCGATTCAGAGTCAAATAACAAGTGAAGTCTAGGTGGATTTTTTCTTAGGTATTGTCTTAATTCAATCGTTTTTCCAAAATTAATTCCCCAATTCTATTTTCTGTGAATTCTTAGTTTAGTTAATTAGTTAGTTAAAACAAACCCATTATTCTTAGGCTAGATAATAAAAAGATAGTTATTACTAGTACTTTTAGTTCCTTTGGGTTCGACAATCCGGTCTTGCTAAAGATATACTACTTTTCGAGAGGTACACTTGCCTTTATCGTGATAACAGTTAGTTTCAAGAACGATTCATTATAAATATTTAAAACCTATCACGAATATCACGTATCAATGATCGAACTTGTGTGTAATTCTAGTTGAATCAATTGAGATTCAACCTAATTTCTCCTTTAAAGAGGAACCAATTGAGTTTTTGGCTCATGAGGTAAATGAATTACAGAATAAGTATGTATCGTTAGGACAAGTTTTGTGGTGAAGTTATAGTATTGAGGAAGCCATGTGGGGACTCGAAGAATTGATGTAGTTGCAAAATCCCCACCTCTTTCTTGGTAAATTTTGAAGGTCATAAAATTCAACGGTTACAAAATCCTTTAAGGAGGGGAGAATTGTAATGTCCCTGGTTTTAAAGGTGTCATAAAATTCGATTTTGGACCTGATTAATTGAGTTGATTTAGTAAATATTTAAAATAGAATAATTACAAGTCGAGCATGGACCATAAAGGTCGAATTATTAAATGTTAAATTGGTTAATAAAAATAATACAGAGACTAAATTTCTTAGTGAACAAAGTATGACGAAATTGATTTTGAAATTAGCAAGTGCCTTAAATGGCAATTAAACTAATGTCGTATTAGCAATCAAACCATTAATAATTTATGAAATATGATTAATTACTAATGTGTCTTCACTTTCCACTAATTAGTTTTATAATTTAGTAAACCATTAAATTATGTAATTAAACAAATTACCTTGCTAATTAAAATTATATATACATACATGTTAAGTGGCGGGAGAGAGAAAACACATGTTTCATCTTTTTCTTGTCTGCAAACCGATAGGAAAAAAGAAGAATAAGCAAAACTTATTTCTTCATTCGATCATTAAGTTCACAAGATAAGTGATCATGTTTCCTCTTAAATTTCATAGGTTTCTTTAGTATGAAACTAGTTCTTGTTAACCCACTATTCAATTTAGTGAACTAGTAAGTTAGGTATGAATTACCATTATTGAAAAACTCGAAAAAGTTGGAGGTTTAAGGTCCAAATTCATGCGTGTTGATAGTAATTAAGATTATAGTTTTATATGTTAAAATTTAAGTGAAAAGTGTTAAAGTAAGTGTCTCGAAATGTTTCGGTTGATGTGCAAGTATATCTTATCGTTGACAAGTAATAAAGTGATAAGTATATCGAGGATCGTCTCCACAAGGACTATCTATGTAAATCAAGCATTGTAAAATTAATTACTAGCAAATTGGTCGGTGATGAAAATAAATTTAAGTGATGGATTTTATTAAATTAAACTAACACAAATATACTAAAAATTAAATTAAATAAATGAAGGAATGTGTATGCAAGTCTTTCAGAGAAATCTCATTATCATGCATGTATCATAATAATTCTCCTTCCTAACTTAGAAATATTTAAATACTGCTAGTGATGTTTACAGAAAGTTCCGTGGAAACTTGGTATTTATTAATCCTATTTTAATTACGAGTACTTTAGCTTCTCTCGAAGTCCGAAGTTTAACCTTTTATCTGCATATGTCTGTCTGTTACGACTTCAAGGTTACCTGTTCAGGGATCATCAATGGATTCAACTTATTAAATTATTAAGTACAACATATGTCTATGTGAACAATTTCTTAAAATTAATAAGTAGAAAAATAGATTAATGTGAGGTAACAGTAATATTTCTATACTGAAATAGTTTAATCACTTGAATACTAGGATTATGCAAGGTAATAAGGTTCTCTCAAATTATTACAAACTTTAACCTAATTCTCTCGAATATAGATTAATCATGCACCATTCAGATAGTGTGTCAATTAATCACAATTCGGTTAGCATTTAATAATTAATCCAGTCGCATGGCCCACATTTATAATGCATGAATAGCATAGTTACAATTTTATCTTAATGCATAAACAGTTGAGAAACGTAACATTACCAACAGTAATAATATAATCTATGGAAATTAAATTATTCTAACACCGAAGGAATTAAAGAACCATAATTATATTTAAAATATAAAAGTTAATTGCAAAAATGGTTTTTAAATTGAACAATAAGAAATTAAAAGAGTAAAGGGAAAGAAATGCAAAGTCGTTTCTGATGGTTCTCCGTGGCACAGCTTCCTTGATACTCCCTTGTGCTTCACTCCTTGCCGAATCAATCTAACCAAAATACTCCTCGAATGGTTGAATGGGTTGCTTTCAAATCCTTGCACAACTCACTTGAAAAATGGGAAAGTAAAACAAAGAGAGAAAAGAGAGAAGAGGGATGATGAAATGAGGGAGTAAAGGGTGGTCTTTATACTAGTATGGAACAGATTGTATTTGTTAAAAATAGCAAGCCAATCCCCCTTCCTATGGCCAACCATCTTTAGAAAATGAATAGGAAGGATGACTTTGCTAAAAATAACTAGTCCAAGGCATTTTTCAAGGAGGGAGTTGAACGGTCACTTATCAAAGTTTTTTGGGATGTTTTGTAATTGTTTTCCAAGTCTAATGACACTAAACTAAATATAAAATGGATGGTTGGCTATTTGTAGTTGAATTTGGGCTCTTTCCTCCTTAATTGGATGGTTTGTCTTCAAAATTGAGCAAAAAGCTTAACTACTTCACTTGTCCAATTTTCGAGTTGGGTCAAGTTTATCTATTATCCCTAAACCCTAAATCATAATCTAATTAATTTTTTTTGTTCATAGCTGATTTATTGTTAACCCTCCTTTGCATGGCTTTTGCTACAGAAAAATGCTACAGCATTAAGTAAGAGAGCTTCGAGGCCAATTATCCTCCTACTGTACAAAACTATGTCAAATAGGAAAAAAAAACATGTCAAATTAGCATGTAAATAACGAAAAATGTTAACTTTTCTTTAATTTTGTAATTTTAAGCAATTTTTTAATAAAATTATAAAATTCATTATTATAATACTCTGAACTTGCATGAATTCCTAGTAAAAAGGTGCTGCAAAAGTGTATATAAATTGAAGTTCTAAAAAGTGTATATCAATTGAAGTTATCACACCCCCAAACTTAATTCATTGCTCATCCCGAGTAATGCAAACTTACATTAGAATTCAAAGAACCATTTTTTTGCAAAAATCCCTTCAAACGAAATCAAATTCTTCCAATAGTCATGTGTTTAGAAAAAGCATGATTAAAAATAGAAAATTTAAAAACATGCAACTACAATACACATAACACTCCGTTATTCCAAATATTAAGATGCTAATAGAAATATGTAGAAAATACTTCCCTTAACAAATGTGTGCTAAATGCTTCCCAATCAAATTTTATTTCTTTCAATTAAGCTATGTAGCATCCCTAAGTTTAATTTGTGTATTCATATGTTGAGATCGATAATTCCTCTCCACTAATGTGGTCGGCATAGTAATCCAAATCAATAGGTCTTTCATACAGTTGTAATGGGGGTGTGGAGAAGATATAGATAGTTTTTTTTAGGCTAAAAACCTTAGACTTAGCTTACCTCGGACCTTCCAACTATAATTGAACACCAATTATGTTGTATTTTAGTGCTAATGCGCACAATACATCTTTTTTAACAACTGCTCTTTATTAAGCATATTGCTTCTTCAAGCAAATAATTCAACATTTCGAGCATTCTAGTATTCTTCTCTATTTCGCCAAACTTAATAAAAAAATTCATGGGTTAACTTATACACAATTACTAGGTTCAGCATTTTTTACATGATTAAGCTTAACATAAAAATAATTGAAATAAAATAATTTTATACATACTAAAGTTAACATAGTTAAGAAAAACTTAAACTTCTGAGCTATATTTTAATTAAACATAACTTGATGGAAAGAATCCAATTTCTGTCAAAAATCCCAAAAAAGAAGGGACAAAAAATAAAGAAGTGAATAAAAACTATGCACCGAATAGGATCTCAAGAAAGGGAGGTAAGTCAAATTGACTACTTGAAAATTTTTATTTGCAAATATGTCCAATTTATTCATAATTTCAACTTTAATTTTTTATCATGCAGAAAACCAAAATGGAAGGAAATTATTAAATCTAAAATGTCCTAAAAAGAAAGGAAAAAGAACATCCCCTTATTTATTTGGTAGAATCCTCGCTATCTGAAATTGTTTCCACTTTTCCACGACCCTTTGTGTGTTTAGCTCTTCTCTCCAGAGTGATGAATTCATCTCTCTTGGATTCCGAAGTTGGCATCTATGGATTGAAGAAAAAATCTGGAAATTCAGGCACAAAATCAAATGGGTTACATGTGAGTTTTCTAAATGCACCCCTTATCGAATCGTCTCAGATTTTTGCATATCTCCAATAAGCTTCTTGTTGTTGATCCATGTGCTGTAGGATGCTCATGTTTTCAGTTTGGCCTAATTGTGTAGTAGCTTTGGATGATGGAAAGGTAGGTATAGGCTTGGTCCATTCAGGAATAATAGGTCCAGTGGGTGTCATGAAATCAGGCTCTGGCTCAATTGGATGATTGGGTGGTTTTGTATCGGATTGTTCATCAATGAGTTGGTCGCAATGCCACCTACTATTCTAGCAACGTCATTAGTCGTGATATGGCATTGGCTGTTTCTTGCTTTTAAATCTATCTAAAGAAGTATGTGAGATTGCAAGCATAGTAGTGTAATCAATGATGGAAAATGAGAGTAACTAGCCCGTTTAACAGCACAATCTTGAATTTATTTGTAGATAATCTTTACCACATTGATAGACCTTTTTGTCATGATTGCATTTATCAAAACATTCATTCCATCGTGATAGTGGAACTGTGTGAGATGGTATAAGATTGAATAGTATGAAATAAAATCATACCTTTGTTGTTGGGTTCAGAAACTCTCTTCGGCAAGTGTCACTTCCATATTTCTTAATCACCCATTTAGATCCGAAAATCGTGACTTCTTTCAACACTTCTTGAGGTAAATCCAAATCAACATTTTTCAACATAGCAGAATAATTGTCATCCTCTTTATTGGGTAAGTGAAAAAAAAAACCATTTATAGGTTGAGTTGCGGAAGATACCTTTTTACCTTGAACAAGAAATTCTATTTTGGTGAACGAAGTCAAGTTTGAGTAAAATTTTTGAACTAATTTAGCCTCATAAAGTGGTCTTTTCATACAAAACATATTCCAGTTTATTACATTGATAAGTTTCCAAATGTCTGACAACACTTTCGTTGGATCAAGATTTTCCAAGTTGAACCCTTTATCTGGAAGCATTGATTGCTATTTGAAAATTGATTCAAACCTCTCTGTTTTTCTATGGAATCGATATCGGGATTTAGTGGTTTGAGACATACTCGCCTTTCTAGTACGATACATCTTTAGAATGTAAAAATAAATAAAAAATGGGAATCTTAGTAAATTTTGAGTTAGGTGCGAAAACTAGGTGGCTAAGGGTGTGACAATTGGGTGGCTAAATGTGGAGGTTATGTGTAGGGATTGAGGGCTAGGGAAATGCGACATTTGGATGAAGAAGGTGTACAGCTTGCACTAGTGATTAGGGCAACTTAAGGTGATTCTTGTGGCGGTGATTGGGGTGGCTTAAAGGTGGCTACCAGTTTTGAAATAGAAAATTATGGAGAAATAAAGAATTAAGGGGGTGACAGAAAGGGGAATTAGTGGAGGAGAAGGTTGATGGTTTGTCATATTTTAGGGTGTTCTTAAGGGATCTATTTATAGAGGTAATTTCAGGTAAAATTTTGCTGAAGTACAATTCTACTAAAATAAGAAAACATGTAACGTGAGAGAATAAAACACTAAAAGTAAGGGATTAGTTTTAAATAAAACAAAATCCTTTTATTATGCAAAAATATAAATTAAAATAATATAAAATATATATAAAGAAAAAGATATTTTAGCTGTACAAAATATTTACAAAAATTACAACCATTTATTTTAAAACAATAAAATCGATAGGTAACATACATATACTGCAAATAGACCAAATAACATAAAAATAAAAAGTTGAGCCAAATTGACCCTTTATTTTGTAAATTAAATTTTATTTAATTGTTTAGGAAATATTTTTTGAGAAATTAAATTAGAATCAATTCTTAGGAAAGATTGGAGAGGTAACAGACAATTCTGCTTAAAATTCAGTCTCCTCGACAGAATTTTTTTCTAATATAATGGTCTAAGAAAAATATTGCCTAATTCAATTATTAAAATTGAAAATAAAATTATGGGTCCAATAAAGTGAGCGAGGTGTTATTCCGCTCATCTTTATTGTTCCAATAGTGTTTATGTTGTTAATCATTAACCTTGAACTTGCCTCCATTATCGTCCTATAATTCAACCACTCTGTATGGGTAGACTTGCTAGATGAAGAATGGTCCCATCCATCAACACTTAATTTTTCCAGGGAATAGCTTCAATTTTGAATTGAACAATAGGACCCTCTGTCCAACTTAAATTCTCGAGGTTGTATGCATTTGATATGCCATCTTTTGGTCTTTTCTTTAAAGATTTTGGCATTCTCATAAGAGAACAACCTCAATTCCTCAGCTCATCGAGTTGCAGCATCCCTCTTTCTCTAGTTTTCTTCAAATCTAGGTTAAGTTGTTTTAAATCCCAATAGGCTCTGTGTTCCAACTCCAATGGTAAATGACAAGCTTTTTGAAAGACCAACCGATAGGGAGTCGCTCTATGTTCCAACCCCAACGGTAGATAACAAGCTTTTCAAAAGACCAACCAATAGGGAGTCATCTTTTGGTCTTTTCTTTAAAGATTTTGGAATTCTCATAAGAGAACAACCTCGCATTTAGATACATTGTCTACAGCCACTAGGATATACCTGTCACTATAAGAAGATGAACATAGACCTAAAAAGTCAATACCCCAAAGATCAAATAATTCTACCTCAACTATGTTCGTTAGTGGCATCTTGTCCCTTCTTGATATGTTTCCAACACACTGGTATCGATCATAGCTCTTTACATATGTGTATACATCCTTGAATAAAGTCGGCTACAAAATCTATCTTGCAAAACCTTTGCTACGCTGCGGGAACCTCTGAAATATCCCTCACTTGGGGATGAATGGAAGTGATACAAGATCTCAGCTACCTCATTTTCAGCTACACACTTTCTGGTTATATTATCTACTCATTGCTTAAATAAGAAAGGCTCCTTCTAGAAGTAATATCGCATGTCATGAAGGAATTTCCTCCTTTTTTGGCATGTCATTCTGGAAGGCAACATTCCTCGATTTTGAGAAAGACTAGGAAATCCCCATTCTGTTGGGTAGGTCATTTCTGGCCATTTCTAAATCGACCATCAATCTCAAACAAAACAAGCTAACTATGAAAATCAATGGCGAGATAGAGGTGTTCAAGTGTGTTCATGGTTCTCCAAAGTGAGGGATCCATTAGAGAGGATTGTTATGTTTTATTTAATTTAACCCCTAGCAACCTTGATCGAAAGTATGCTTCAAGTTATGTTGGTGTAGGTAAGCAAATTGTGAAAGAATTAGACAAATGGCGTAATCCTGATATGATTGGAATTGGTCGTGCGAGCTACGATGCTCATGAACGATGAATGAAATCGATGGTGAAATTCAAGGAATTACTGGACTAGTCCGATAGTGTAACCTAGTATTTAAACAATTGATCTTTAATTAAATTTTAAATACTATAAAATAGTTTCAATTTTTTGTTTTTAGTTAGGTTTTAGTATAATTATTTTGTAATTTCATGTTAGAATTGGGAGAAAATAGGTTTTCTGAAACAATGGGACAAATAAGCTAATTAGGGACAAAACAAACAATCGGAGGACTTTGACACATCCTGAAAGGCACGTTTCAAAAAAGATATTTCTACTTGCACTCATAACATTTAACTATGAGAATACATAAAATAAAAATTTACAGGAATTCGAAGGAGAATCACAGAAGGTCTCAAAGATGTTGGTTACCGCATGAAGTTGTCTTCTACACTCTACAGCCCTTTCTTGCTTCTCAGACTACTTACCTGTTCTTCTCCAACCAAGAACTCCCTTTTACATGGGGTACAATAATAAAACAAAATAGAAGGAAAAAAACCCGGCCCCAAATGCCACCAACCACTTTGTTATTTATAGCCCAAATGACCCTAACAATAACCTTACACGTCACCAATAATTCAGAGTTGATTCGGCACCCTTTGGTTACCTACATATCAATCTATAGTCAATCTTTTCTACCAAACACCACTACTACCACTAATCAGAGTGGTAACCTTTGCTTGTACTCATAAGCAACCAACTTGACAAATCATTTAGCTACCTAAACACATCAAGCTGTCAT
Source organism: Gossypium arboreum (assembly GCF_025698485.1). Classification (NCBI taxonomy): domain Eukaryota; kingdom Viridiplantae; phylum Streptophyta; class Magnoliopsida; order Malvales; family Malvaceae; genus Gossypium; species Gossypium arboreum. The sequence goes on from NC_069081.1 coordinate 16,067,178, forward strand.
CTACAGTACTCTAGTTCAATTCCAACTAGGTTTCAACTAAACTCTAACGATACTCACTGAGCCACAACAAGCATGGTAAACAACTCTACAGCTGCAGCCTTACCCACCACTCTCAAAAAGAAAACTATCAGGTCCAACAATTCACCACTAGCAGACTCTACCTACCAAATGGAACAAACCACTTGACGGATACTAACAGAAGAGTCCACGATCTGTCGTAATTCAGTATAGCAAATTAAACTACCTTTTCCACTTAAGGAGCCTGAATATAAGCATTTTCATTATATTTTCGCTGAGTTTCTTTAGTTTTACTTATTTCTAATATAATGTGCACAATGAGTCTTTTATTGACCTTAAGAGTCGAATGAGGCCTAAGGGAAAGCTAACATACTTTGTGTGTGTACAGGAGACCATTAGAAGGCATTGTAGGCTAATTTTGCAGATTCGATGTCATAACATAGAGAATGAAATGGAGAAAGGATGAAACTATCTTAGATGTCATGACATACCCCTAAAGATATCCTAAAGACGAGCATATAGACTTCTCTGTCGCGACACAAGTACTGTTGTGTCGTGACATCGACTCTACGACAGAAATTAATTACAAAATAGGGGCATTTTGGTTCACAGAATCGAACTTAAAGCTCAAGAGTGTTAGCTAACCTAGCGCTAAGGACGACAACCACCTGAAGGCTATAAATAGGCTCATTTAGCACATGTTATAGACACCATTCCATTAACCTAGATTCTTTCTTTAGATTTGGTTTCGTTTACTTTCTTTCTTAGTTTTTTTTCAAAGTTTAGTTTATTTTTTCATTGGTTTCCTTCAAGAGATCTGACTTTTAAAGAAAATCAACTTCTAGGGATTTGTGCTATTATTTTTATAAATTCGACTTTTCTTAAACTCTATACTCCAATTCATTCACCATGCTTTATTCTTCCATTTATTTGATATTATTTATGAAAGCCATGAGTAATTAATCATTCTATGGGGGATTAGCGAGTAGAGGCATTATCTATTACTTGTTTTGTAGGGTTACTCAACAGATCAACTATTTGGGAAAGGAAGAGCATGAAACAAGCCCTAAGTCTAACATCCCCGGGAAGTCATCAAGGTAAGAATTAACCCAAAATTGGTATTGCCCATCCGTGAACACCTTTAACCCAAGCCAGTCTAGACTGTGAGGTCGGAAGATAAGTAGCCATTGCTAACTTACTATGTTAGTGGAAGATTAGAAGATCCTACTAGGGTAGCCACTAGTTGGTTGATGACGAACCTGAAACGGCAATTGATTGTGATTGTCGAAGTATAAGGGGGAAAACCCAAAATGCATGATCTAGGTTAGACAGAGTAGCATTATAAACCCATATGAATAGAACGTACAAGGATGCACATAACATCCTTGTGAACATGGCACTAAACTTCTACCAGTGGCCAATTGAACGATTTACATATGTTCAAAAACCCGCTACGGTAAAAGCTATCCAAGAGGATGATAAGTATCAACAGTTAGTGGATAGACTTAATTGTATCTAATCTGCTTTTACACCATCTATGCATGGGGGAGTCAAACCGCTCTTCCACTATATCAGCCATCCAACTGAGGATGTAAATTACTTTGGGAATAGGGGTAGAAACCCTTATTAAAATACATATAATCCTGGTGGGAGAGATCATTCGAATCTAAGATGGGGGAACTAAAAAGCAAGTAATAATTTAAATCAAGTTAATAAGACTGATTACCAACCTCATTATTTGTAAAAGCCTCAAGATAGGGCCAACCCTAGTGACCGTACTATACGTGGTCAACGACTGAACAGAATTGAAGGAGAAATGCAGTCAATGAGAACTAATGTCAAACAAGTGTGGTCTAAGTGCACTAATTCAAGAACGTTGACTAAACTCGAGGATCAAATGAGCCAATTGCTGAGCATGATGGGTGACATCAAATGAAAAATTGGCATATATTCCCCGCAACACGAAAGATAATCCACGAAAAGAAAGTAAGGAACATGTAAATGCAATTACGCTCAGATCGGGAAAACTATTGAGTAGACCAAAAACCACTACTCCAGAGACAAGTGCGGAGAATAATGACGATCCTTAAGAGGTATCCCTAGAATTAGAAGATGAGCCACAGTTAGAGGAGGTAATCATACCAACAGTAGGGATAGAGAAGGAAATAACTAAACATTTTGTCAGTACAAAAATCTTATTCCCTTCGAGACTAGAAGAAAAATAAAAGCGAGATGAGGATGAATTTGTAGGTTTCCTAAAACTATTGAAAATATTAAATGTTAACCTACCTTTAATTGAGTTAATTGAAAAGGTTCCCAAGTACTCCAAGTTTTTAAAAGAAATGATGGCTAGGAGTAAGAAAATTAATGCAGGAGAAAAATTTACTTTAAATGCTTCTTGTGGTGTGATTATTTCAAGACAGGTACCTCAAAAATTAAAAGACGCAAGAAGCTTTACAACTCCCATAGAGATTAATAGAGCTCTATCCAATCTAAGAACTAGTATTAATTTAATGCCTCTATCAATTTTTGAAAAACTCATGTTAGGGGATCTAAAAACTACTCAGATAACATTGTAGTTGTAACACCTCGTACCCGAGTCCGTTACCGGAATCGAACACAAGGTGCGCACAGACTTAACTATTTCCACAGTCCATTTAGAAATTTCCAGACAAGCTGGTTACTGCGTCACTGTCGCCTTAAATATCATATCTTGAGTTTCAAAGCTCAAAAATTAGTTTCGTAATTTTTCCCTGAAACTAGACTCATATGTCCATCTACATATTTTTTTCTAGAATTTTTGGTCTATCGAATTAGTACGGTTTATTAGTTAAAGTCTCCCCTGTTGTAGGGATCGACGACACTGACCTTCGTGCGTTACGTATTGGATATCTCCCTGTACAGGGCTTCAATACTGATGCCGTTTGTTTCTATAGAAACTAGACTCAGAGAGGAATCTATACATATATGGAATGACTCCTAATTATCTCTGTTTAATTTACAATGAATTTCCAAAGTCGGAACAGGGGATCCAGAAACTGTTCCAGCCCTATTTCACGAGAACTTTAATATCTCTTAAAATATAACTCATATGACCATTTCGTTTCTTCCATATGAAATTAGATTCATCCAAGTTCATTTACATAATTTATTCACTATTTAATACCATTCCTACTATTTTTAGTGATTTTTCACATCCACATCACTGCTGCTGTCAGCATCTGCCTTTAAGGTAGGCTTTACCTATTTCATGATTTCATGATTCAATTGGCCCTTTTTGCATACATAGCACAAAGAGTGATCATGATTAACCATTCCAATGGCTAACCGTTTCAAAACAATATCATACCTCATAATGATCAACATACAAACAATTATAGTACTATGCTAAAAACGTATATGAGCCATTTTCGCATGGCTATCCAAGTTTACACAAACCAAAAGGTACATGACCTACAACAAAAGGGTAGTCCTATACATGCCATTTCAAAGTTCGACCAAAATTGTACCAAAATGGGGGCTTTGATAGTGTGGGAGACTTCGACTTCCAAAAATCCCGAGTCCGATAGCTGACGAGCCAAAATCTATAAACAAATAAACAGAGAAAACGGAGTAAGCAATTTATGCTTAGTAAGTTTGAGCAAGAGATTCCAGCACAATAAAAGCATAGCATTTATAAAGCTAACGGATAACTTCATATGTACAAATTCTCAATATCATACTCATTTCACATTCCAACCCCTATATTCATACATAAGGGATCATCTTAGCCAAATACCGGAAACTCATTACTCGACTGATCGAATATTATTCGAAGGGAATCAACTAATTCAAGCACATACGAACATACCTCATTGCTGGAATTTTTCAAGCGTATTAACTGAAAATTTTACAGCAAGATCGCTCATTCTCGAATCACATACCTTCGGAATTTAACCGGATATAACGACTCGCTCAAATGCCTTCGTGATGAAGCCGGTTATAGTGACACGCACGAATGCCTTTGGGACTTAACCGGGTTTAGTAACTTGCACAAATGCCTTCGGGCTTAGCCCGGATTATTAACTCGCACGAATGCCTTCGGATCCTAGTCCGAATATAGTCACTTAGCACAAAGCCTTCGGGACTTAGCCCGGACATCATTCGAATAACCGAGCACAATTATCAATAAATTATGACACATTCGTATTTCATTTTCATTAGCAAAACTCAAACACAAGGCACTTTTCACACTTGCAATTTCGGCTCAATAACCACACACAAAGAGCATGATTTTGATTTGCTTTAAACATGATCTAATCAATTTAGAATTTAAGCTCTATTACTCAAGAACTTACCTTGGATGTTGTCGAGCGATTTTGACGGCTACTCGACTACTTTTTCCTTCCCTTTATCGGATTTAGCTCCCCTTTGCTCTTGAGCTTAATTTGACAAATAAATTGATTTAATCATTTGAGCATCGAAAGAGGAATTCAAGGTACTTAGCCAATATATATACTTATTAGGCATCAAAGTCGCATATGTACGAAATCATGAATCGAACTCAACACATTAGTTAATATTCCTCTTAGCTGAATTTTCTAAGCCAAGAATAGGCATCAATATGCTTGCCTCTAACCGAATGCATGCACACCAATTTCCCTTCATGTGGCCGAATATACATGTCCATGTTGAGGCCAATTATACACTTAATACCACACAAAAACAGCATACATTTTACTACTAACGCATTACATATCGTAGCTCAATACACATCTCTCATTTACTTCATAATCGAAGCATCATCACAAGCAAATATACACCTTGAAATAGCATATATGTCATACCAATACATCATGTGCAAACATATATACATATATATATGCTAGAGCCGAATCTCAAGTTGATTGTAACTAAACATGAACATAATTTCAAAACACAAATCTTACTTTCCATGCAATGAGCATAAATCACACTTATGGATGTACCATGGCCGAATACATCACAACACCATAATTTTGGTCATGATTAAACAAAGAACTTAATGTCTTACTCAAAAATACTAAAAAGAAAGTCCAAGAGCCATCAATCCACCATCACATATATCATTAGCAAGCTTCATATTTAACATGCAATGGCATTAACACAAAATCCACCTTGGCCAAATACCATCCCCATGATATAACAAAGATTTGAACCATGGGCTAATAAGAACATCAAGCTAGCAACTAAAAACATGCATGAATCTCATGGCACAACCTCAAACATACCTTAGTCTTGATGCAAGTATAGTCAAACCCCTTCCTAATCCTCTTCCAAACCAAGCATGAAGCAAAACTCCTTCCTTATCCTTAGTATTTTCGGTCAAGAGAGAATGAAAGGATGAGCAAAATTTTTTTCTTTCTTTCTCCTCAACTCACGGCAAGGGGGGGTTCACTCACACACATTTTTTTTTCATTCTTTATTACCCATACTTATTTGTTTATTTCTTTTCTCCCTAATGCACCAACAAAACATGTCTATGACATGTTTTGCCCATCCTTCATTGTCATGGCCGCCACCTCTTATAAAAGAGGGATATTTGACATGCAAGGCCATTGTTTTGCATGCATGCTTTAATTAGTCATTACACATTCCCCATCATACTTCCAAAGTTTTCTACTAGGTCATTTCTAGTGAAATTCACATTTATAACTCTAAATCAAAACATCAAAATGTCACACATGAGTTAACACATATTATAGGCAATAAAATAAATATTAAATTATTTTTATGCCTCGGTTTTGTGGTCCCGAAACCACATTCCGACTAGGGTCGTTTAAAGGTGTCACAACTCTCCCCACTTAAGAAATTTTCGTCCCGAAAATCTTACCGTAAATAGATTTGGGTATCGCTCTTTCATAGAGTTCTCGGGCTCCCAAGTAGCTTCTTCTATCCCGTGTTTGAGCCATAACACTTTCACTAGCGGAACCCTTTTATTTCGCAACTCTTTTACTTCACGAGCTAGGATACGAATCGGTTCTTCTTCATAACTCATATCAGCTTGAATTTCAACCTCGGATGGACTAATTACGTGCGATGGATCAGATCTATAGCGTCGAAGCATCGAAACATGAAAGACGTCGTGAATCTTTTCAAGTTCAGGGGGCAAAGTCAAACGATATGCAACTGGACCGACTCGTTCGGATATCTCATATGGCCCGATGAACCTCGGACTCAATTTGCCTTACTACCAAATCGAGTATCTTTTTCCAAGGCGAAACTTTAAGAAACACTTTGTCTCCCACCTGATACTCAATGTCTTTTCGTTTCAGATCCGCGTACGACTTCTGACGATCGGAGGCTATCTTCAGATTTTCACAGATTACTTTTACTTTCTATTCAACATCTTTAATCAAATCCACTCCGAAAATTTTGCTTTCACCGAGCTCGGTCCAAAACAATGGTGTACGGCATTTACGCCCGTACAAGGCCTCGTAAGGCGCCATCTTAATACTTGATTGAAAACTATTGTTGTAAGCGAATTCAATCAAAGGTAAATACCGTTCCCATGAACCACCGAACTCGAGGATGCAACATCTCAACATATCCTCAAGTATCCGAATTATCCGCCGGATTGACCATTGGTTTGGGGGTGAAAAGCGGTCTTTGAAATGCAACTTGGTGCCCAAAGCTTCTTGCAATTTCTTCCAAAATCGCGAGGTGAACCTCGGATCTCTATCCGACACAATGTAAATCGGTACCGTGTAATCTCACAATCGAGAAACGTACAATTCAGCTAGTTTATCCAATGAAAATCCGACGCACAGGATAAAGTGAGCCGACTTAGCGACCTATCAACAACAACCCAAATCGCGTCCTTCTTACTTGTCGACAATGGCGGTCCGGACACAAAGTCCATTGTGACTCGATCCCATTTCCACTCGGGTATCGTAATCGGTGAAGTAATCCTAAAGGCACTTGATGTTCCGCTTTCACTTGTTGACATATTAAACATCTCAAACAAAGTCGAAGATGTCTCGTTTCATACCATGCCACCAAACCGACGTTTCAAATCGTTGTACATCTTCGTACTCCCCGGGTGGATTGCCATTCGGCTACAATGGGCTTCGTTCAGAATTATCGAAATAAGTTCCGAATTCTTTGGAACACACAGACGACTTCTGAACCTCAAACAATCGTCATCATCTATTTGAAACTCCGATTCCTTGTTCGAACACACTCACCCGCTTTTGCGACCAACTCATCGTCAACTTTCGAGCTTCACAAATTTGATGAGTCAACAATGGTTTGGCCTTTAATTCGCTACTAACACATTGTCGGGTAGAATAGACAGTGTACATTCATCGTCAGTAAAAGCAAACAATGATTTCCGCTTAAGGCGTCGCAACCACATTAGCCTTTCCGGTGATAATCAATGACGAGCTCATAATCTTTTAACAACTCGAGCCAACGTCTTTGTCGCAGATTTAAGTCTCTTTGAGTCATCAAATATTTGAGACTTTTGTGATCTGAATACACATGGCACTTCTCACCAAATAAGTAATGTCGCCATATCTTTAAGGCGAATACGATGGCAGCCAATTCGAGATCATGGGTCGGATAATTTTTCTCATGTGGCTTTAATTGTCTTGACGCATAGGCCACAACTCGACCTTCTTGCATCAATACGCAACCTAACCCAAGTAGGGAGGCGTCACTATAAATGACAAACTCTTTGCGTGTTAAAATTGTACTAGTATCGAGCTTCCGTCAAATGAGTTTTCAATTGGTTGAAACTTTTCGACACTTTTCCGTCCATTCAAACTTGGCATCTTTCTCAAGCGGTTTACGTCATGGGTGTGGCTATCATCGAGAATCCTTTTACAAACCGTCGGTAGTAACCGCAAGTCCCAAAAAGCTCGAACCTCAAGAATATTTCTTGGGGCTTCAGTTAAGTATGGCTGAAATTTTGCTCAGTCGACTCGAATACCCGTCTGAGATACCACATGACCCAAAAAGCTAACCTCTCTAACCGTAACTCACACTTCTTGAACTTAGCATATAACCGCTTATCCCGTAATATTTGCAACACTAATCTCGGGTGCTCGCATGTTCGGTCTCATCTCTTGAATAGACCAGATGTCGTCAATGAACACAACTACGAACCGATCCAAATATGGTCAAGATCCGATTCATCAAATCCATAAATACCGCAGGGCATTAGTGAGCCCAAACGGCATCACTAAGAACTCGTAGTGACCATATCTCGCTCAAGGCGCTTTGGGTATGTCCAAATCTCGGATTCAAGAATCGATAATAGCCCGATCTCAAATCTATTTTGAGAACACCGAGGCTCCTTGATTGATCGAACAAATCATTGATACGTGATAACGGATATTTGTTCTTTATTGTCACTTTATTAAGCTGACGATAGTCGATGCACAACCTCATGGTTCTGTCCTTCTTTTTCACAAACAACACTGGTGCACCCCAATGTGAAAAACTCGGGCGAGCAAAACCTCTATCCACCAACTCTTGCAACTGAGCTTTCAACTCCTTTAATTCTGTTGGTGCCATACGATACGGAGTTATCGAAATCGGTGTTGTCCCAGGTACAAGCTCAATACCAAACTCTATCTCCCGAACAGGTGGCAAACTCGGTAATTCTTCGGGAAAAACATCCGGGTATTCACCAACCACCGGCACAGATTCGGGTTTTATTTCTAACTCCTTATCATCAAGTACATATACAAGGTATGCTTCGCACCCCTTTCTTACATACTTCTGGGCCAACATTGATGATATTACAGCTGGCAACCCCTTCAAGTCCGTAGGTTCAACTCGGATCATCTCGTTATTTGCGCACCTCAAATCAATAGTCTTGCTTTTGCAATTCACAACCGCGTCGTGCACGGTCAACCAATCTAATCCAAGAATAACATCAAATTCATCGAACGGCAAAAGCATCAAGTCCGCCGGAAAACAGGAACCTCGAATTACTAGGGGGCATTTCTTACACACTTTGTCGACAAGCACGTAACGACCCAAGGATTTGACACCGAATTACGAACTCGAGAGACTCAATAGGTAAAGTCTTACTGGATGCTAACGTTTCACATATATAAGAATGAGTAGAACCAGGGTCAATCAAAGCAATAACATTAGTATCAAAGAGAGTGAAAGTACCGTAATAACATCCGGCGAGGAAGCATCCTCGGCGTGCAGCGTATAGCATAAGCCCTAGCAGAGCGCGAGCCTCGGATCTGGTCGTAGCATCTCTAGATCCTCTCGACCACCACTAGCATTGCCCGTATTTCCGGATGGTCTACCTCGGCGGTGGTAGCACCCGGCTTCCCACTCGATTTGTATTCATGCGAGCAACCTCGGGCAATCTTTAATAAAGTGGTCGATCGATCCGCACTTGTAGCAGAGCGGTCACGGAACCTACAGACTTCGAATGCCATTTTCCACAATGTCGACACTCGCTCGTCTCGACGTTCATTCCCAACACCTGGATCAAGTGCCTTGTGTACCCATTGTGGGTCGATCACGATCTCGTCTAAAAAGGCCCAAGCGCCTCTAGACCGCCCACATCATCTCTAAATTTCTTCGATGCATGTTGAAGAGACTTTCCGAGGATCTTTATGAAACTCTCCAGTTCCCACATCAACTTTTTGTTTTTCTTTTCTAAGCTCTTGACTTTACAAGCTCACTCGACAAGTACTACGAACTCTCGTATTTCAAGAATGCCAACGAACATTTTATGTCTTCATTCAGCCCATCCTCGAAGCGTTTACACATGATGACCTCGGACGAAACACATTCCGGCGTATCTACTAAGTCTAACAAATTTTCGCTTGTAATCAGGAATTGACATAGAACCTTGCTTAAGCTCGAGAAATTCCTTCCGTTTTTGATCAACAAATCTCTAACTGATATACTTTTTCCGAAACTCAGTTTGGAAAAACTCCCAAGTTACTTGCTCTGGGTACAAATGTAAGTCGAATGCTCCACCAATAGTAGGCGTAATCACGTAGCAAGGAGATAGTACACTTTAGGCATTCATCGGTTGTACAAGATAGCTCATCGAAAGTACCGGATAGTGTTGTCCAACCAAAATTCAGCTTGCTCGGCATCGTCGCTATCCGTAGCTTTAAATTCAGTAGCCCCATGTTTTGATTCTATCAATCGGGGCTTATTCGACCTTATTTGGTCGATTCTCGGAGGCATTGTAGGTCGGGGTGTGTTTGTTGGGAATGGAGGTTGTGGAACACCAGTATTAGTTCGAATGTATTGGTTGAACCAATCATTCATCACGCTATAAAAGGCTTGCCTAGCCTCATCATTCGGATTGCTAGCAACAAGTTGAGAGTCCACCGTGCTGTCCCTTGTAAAGGGAGCAGCGCCACACTCTCCACATCATCACTATTGCTCGGTTGGGATCGGGATCCATTACTATAAATAAACACAAATTCAAACGTCAGAAATCACCACACTATCAAATAATCACATAAAATGGCATGTATAGCTAGACCCAAACGCATTACGGTAGTCCTAGAATCGACTAAACCATAGCTCTGATACCAATAAAATTGTAACACCTCGTACCCGAGTCCGTTACCAGAATCGCACACAAGGTGCACACAGACTTAACTATTTCCACAGTCCATTTAGAAATTTCCAGACAAGCTGGTTACTGTGTCACTGTCGTCTTAAAAATCATATCCTGAGTTTCAAAGCTCGAAAATTAGTTTCGTAATTTTTTCCTGAAACTAGACTCATATTTCCATCTACAGATTTTTTCCTAGAATTTTTGGTCTAGCCAATTAGTACAGTTTATTAGTTAAAGTCTCCCCTGTTGCAGGGATCGACTACACTGACCTTCCTGCGTTACGAATTTGATATCTCCCTGTACAGGGCTTCAATACTGATTCCGTTTGTTTCTATAGAAACTAGACTCAGAGAGGAATCTATAAATATATAGCATGACTCCTAATTATCTCTGGTTAATTTACAATGAATTTCCAAAGTCGGAACAGGGGATCCAGAAACTGTTCTGGCCCTGTTTCACGAGAACTTTAATATCTCTTAAAATATAACTCATATGACCGTTTCGTTTCTTCCATATGAAATTAGATTCATCCAAGTTCATTTAAATAATTTATTCACTATTTAATACCATTTCTAATATTTTTAGTGATTTTTCACATCCACATCACTGCTGCTGTTAGCATCTGCCTTTAAGGTAGGCTTTACCTATTTCATGATTTCATGATTCAATTGGCCCTTTTTGCATACATAGCACAAAGAGTGATCATGATTAACCATTCCAATGGCTAACCGTTTCAAAACAATATCATACCTCATAATGATCAACATACAAACGATTATAGTACTATGCTAAAAACGTATATGAGCCATTTTCGCATGGCTATCCAAGTTTACACAAACCAAAAGGTACATGACCTACAACAAAAGGGTAGTCCTATACCTGCCATTTCAAAGTTCAACCAAAATTGTACCAAAATGGGGGCTTTGATAGTGTGGGAGACTTTGACTTCCAAAAATCCCGAGTCCGATAGCTGACGAGCCAAAATCTATAAACAAAGAAACAGAGAAAACGGAGTAAGCAATTTATGCTTAGTAAGTTTGAGCAAGAGATTCCAGCACAATAAAAGCATAGCATTTATAAAGCTAACGGATAACTTCATATGTACAAATTCTCAATATCATACTCATTTCACATTCCAACCCCTATATTCATACATAAGGGATCATCTTAGCCAAATACCGGAAACTCATTACTCGACTGATCGAATATTATTCGAAGGGAATCAACTAATTCAAGCACATACGAACATACCTCATTGCTGGAATTTTTCAAGCGTATTAACTGAAAATTTTACAGCAAGATCGCTCATTCTCGAATCACGTACCTTCAGAATTTAACTGGATATAACGACTCGTTCAAATGCCTTTGGGACGAAGCCCGGTTATAGTGACACGCACGAATGCCTTCGGGACTTAACCCGGGTTTAGTAACTTGCACAAATGCCTTCGGGCTTAGCCCGGATTTATTAACTCGCACGAATGCCTTCGGATCCTAGTCCGGATATAGTCACTTAGCACAAAGCCTTCGGGGACTTAGCCCGGACATCATTCGAATAACCGAGCACAATTATCAATAAATCATGACACATTCGTATTTCATTTTCAGTAGCAAAACTCAAACACAAGGCACTTTTCACACTTGCAATTTCGGCTCAATAACCACACACAAAGAGCATGATTTTGATTTGCTTTAAACATGATCTAATCAATTCAGAATTTAAGCTCTATTACTCAAGAACTTACCTTGGATGTTGTCGAGCGATTTCGACGGCTACTCGACTACTTTTTCCTTCCCTTTATCGGATTTAGCTCCCCTTTGCTCTTGAGCTTAATTTGACAAATAAATTGATTTAATCATTTGAGCATCGAAAGAGGAATTCAAGGTACTTAGCCAATATATATACTCATTAGACATCAAAGTCGCATATGTACGAAATCATGAATCGAACTCAACACATTAGTTAATATTCCTCTTAGCCGAATTTTCTAAGCCAAGAATAGGCATCAATATGCTTGCCTCTAACCGAATGCATGCACACCAATTTCCCTTCATGTGGCCGAATATACATGTCCATGTTGAGGCCAATTATACACTTAATACCACACAAAAACAGCATACATTTTACTACTAACGCATTACATATCGTAGCTCAATACACATCTCTCATTTACTTCATAATCGAAGCATCATCACAAGCAAATATACACCTTGAAATAGCATATATGTCATACCAATACATCATGTGCAAACATATATACATATATATATGCTAGAGCCGAATCTCAAGTTGATTGTAACTAAACATGAACATAATTTCAAAACACAAATCTTACTTTCCATGCAATGAGCATAAATCACACTTATGGATGTACCATGACCGAATACATCACAACACCATAATTTTGGTCATGATTAAACAAAGAACTTAATGTCTTACTCAAAAATACTAAAAAGAAAGTCCAAGAGCCATCAATCCACCATCACATATATCATTAGCAAGCTTCATATTTAACATGCAATGGCATTAACACAAAATCCACCTTGGCCAAATACCATCCCCATGATATAACAAAGATTTGAACCATGGGCTAATAAGAACATCAAGCTAGCAACTAAAAACATGCATGAATCTCATGGCACAACCTTAAACATACCTTAATCTTGATGCAAGTATAGTCAAACCCCTTCCTAATCCTCTTCCAAACCAAGCATGAAGCAAAACTCCTTCCTTATCCTTAGTATTTTCGGTCAAGAGAGAATGAAAGGATGAGCAAAATTTTTTTCTTTCTTTCTCCTCAACTCACGGCAAGGGGGGGTTCACTCACACACATTTTTTTTTCATTCTTTATTACCCATACTTATTTGTTTATTTCTTTTCTCCCTAATGCACCAACAAAACATGTCTATGACATGTTTTGCCCATCCTTCATTGTCATGGCCGGCCACCTCTTATAAAAAGAGGGATATTTGACATGCAAGGCCATTGTTTTGCATGCATGCTTTAATTAGTCATTACACATTCCCCCATCATACTTCCAAAGTTTTCTACTAGGTCATTTCTAGTGAAATTCACATTTATAACTCTAAATCAAAACATCAAAAATGTCACACATGAGTTAACACATATTATAGGCAATAAAATAAATTTTAAATTATTTTTATGCCTCGGTTTTGTGGTCCCGAAACCACATTCCGACTAGGGTCGTTTTAAAGCTGTCACAACAGTTGGCTGATAGGCCTTCGGTACATCTGAAAGGGGTATTGAAAGATGTGTTAATTAAAGTACGAAGTTATACTATCCCTGCAGACTTTGTGGTGCTTGATTTCAGAGAAGATCGGGAGATATCGATCTTATTAGGAAGACCCATTTTAGCCACTTCTAGATCCACCATTTATTAGGAAAAGAGTGAATTAACTATGAAAATTAATGGTGAGACTGAAACTTTTAAATATGGCCATCAATTGAGCGATGAGGATAACAGGAAGTAGGGGAACAATGTAAAGAATTATTTATTTATAACATCTTCGAGTCAAGGGACACACTTCCTTTTATGCATGCAAAAAGAATAGATTGGTTTAAGCAAAGGGACAAAAACACTCACGTGGAATGGCATGATGGAAGATGGACCAATACCGACAGAACAAGAAAACCCTCCTTTAGTGAATTGATGACACTGTCGGATAAATCGGACAGTAAAACTGAAAAATTAGTTGAGTTGTTGCTTCACTTTTTAAATTTATTGTATATTTAATAATCACCTAGTTTAGATTTTGACTATTATTTGATATAGGTTCATCTTCAAATCGAAACATCCATAAATTTGGAGTTTTTAGCTGAAACGGAATCAGTGTCGTGACATCGCCCTAACAAGTCACGAGATAGTAGACAGTTTCCTCCAGACTTCCAAATTGACGGACGTGTCACAACATGGAACCCATGTATCACGATATCGTTGTACTTCCCAGGATGTCATGACACAGGGCTTCCATGTGTCATGACATCGTTGCAATTTTCTGTAGGATTTACCCGACCCATTCGTACAACCTGGTGACTTACCCTTAATTTAACCCGATTTTTAACCCTTTAAAAACCTATTTTATAGCCTAAAACTAGATTTACTTCTAATTAAAACACATCTTAACCCCTAATCCCTCAAACTCTCTCAAATTTTTCAAAACCTATTAAACCCTAAACCATTTATTTCTTAAACATTCTATTTCCTCTTCACAAACTCATTAATCATACTCGGTGCAACAAGGAACAAGAATATCATGGAAAAGAAAGGAATTCAAACAAACTCTAACTATATATTTAAGGTTAAGGGTTCCTAAATCAAACTTTTTTCTATTCCATTGTATTGTTTGCTTAGTATTGTACTAGGATTGAAATATCATGCCTCCTAGAAAAGTTAGAAGAACTAATGAACAAGAACCATCGATGGATCCCACCCCTCCTAATTTCGTGAACCCGGATATTAGAAAATATTTTACTGAACTTCAAGGAATAACCTTTATCTAAAAGAGGGGGTTCGACCCATTAATGGTTTTGTGTAAAAAAAATGGCCTTTAGTTAGATACCATAGATGGGACCGTTTTTGGACAATCCCAAAAGATAATGTCGTGGTCCCCATTTTTCAAGAGTTTTATGCATCTTTATGGGACCAAGAATCTACAAATACTGAAGGTCATAAGTGGGATATGGTACTTGTGCGAGGGAAGGAAGTGTGAGTAACCTCTCAAATTATTTGTAACTTTTATAATGCTTCATACTATGATAATGATTTCATTGGTGAAACTAATTTAGAATATTTTCAAGACATAAATATGGATAGTATTATAAAATTTTTGACTAAAGAGAGGGGTGAATGAAATTATCGTACATGTATCAATATCTCAGTATCCTTCCATCAAGCGATCATGTTTCCTAAGGCTAAAATATGGATTCAATTTGTGTGCACATGAATAGTACCTACTTTAAATGTTTCTAATGTTATTACTTTTAGAGCAGTATGTTATTTTACAATAAAAAGCATGTCTGCATCTAGTGATGACCTTATGCAAAAACGTCGGTGTACCTATAACATCCACTGAGCAATCACTGAAACTATCTAAAAGTATCGTCAAAGACACCTTGTTCCGACAATACATTGAGTTACGAACTAAACAGATAAAAGATTTGAACAAACGATAGCTATACCTGCTTCATCTCAGAGGGTGAGACAAGCTCAACAAGAAGTTGTTGACATTTGTTATCCAAAGCTTGATTGGATGATTCAATGGATGCAAGAATCCAGACCAATTTTTCAAAACTTTGCAAGGCAAAACAACATCTGAATCCCTAATTACACACTTGACATGTTTGGGCCAATAAGTATGGAGCAAGAAGAAAAGGCGCATGAAATCTAAGAGACTGAGGAAGAGGATGGAAGCGAGGAAGGAGATTGAACATTTTTTTGTAAAAATTCAAATTAATTTTTGGAGGATTTTAATTTGGACTTTGTAGGAGTAGGACTAATAAATATATTTTTCATTTTATTGCACATTATTTTTTATATAGGAACCCAAACAAAAGAGACACAAAAAATTCGAGCTTCATACGATCAACGGAGGAAGCACCCACCATTAGCCATTAGAGCGATCATAATCAATCGGGTAACTTCTCTCCTTTTCTTTTTATGGGCTACATATTAAGGACAATGTATCAACTAAAGTATTGGGGGTAGCATAGAAAATTTGCTTCAAATTTTTATGTTTTCTTTGATTTTTTTTATTTTTTTTGTCTTTTGTGTGCTTGAGCTTGTAGAAATACAAGTGATTGGTTAGGAGCATGTACATATGTTGCTTATGGTTATGAATAAGTTTGGCATGATGGTACAAGATTTTAAAATTTTGATAATTAGATTACTAAAGTTCTATATGTTATGTTGTAAATAGGTACTAAGCCATCATTTGTACCAAGCGATAAAGAAAATACAAGGAAACGAGCATGCTAGTATAAATAATAAATGGTTGAATTTGTATTTTTTTGGTTGATTAAATTTGTGCATATTGAAATATTAGGGATGACCTAAGGCATTGTTTGGAACACATCCCGAGCCAGAAAGCTGTCATATTTGTTTTCCACCTTTAGTGCATGTTTTTGAGCCTGTTGACATTTCTTGATGAACTTCATTACAAGCCCCGATCTTGAAAAAATTAATTTGTATTTACCCTTTTTCTTTGGTTCTGCACTGCACGACTATAGACGTCTGGCCATACGTATTAAGGGTTAAGTAGAGACATCACGATAGATTTTGTAAAAATAGAGTGAAATAGGAAAAATTGGTGTGATATAGGAACTATAAGTTAGGCTAATGTGCGAAAAAAAAAAGAAAAATCCAAAAAGAAAATTAGTACTAGTAGAAAATGGTCTTAAAATTCGTAAGGCTAGCCATAGTTACTATGTCATGTTATGACTTCCTATATATGGAAAGACAAGAAAGGTGAGAGAAGGAGAAATAAGATGGTGAGCGGGTAAGGGTCACTAAGGGGGAAAGAATAAGGACCGATACGATGTGCCAAACTAGTTTTGTGTTTGTAACCCTTTCTTGTGCTTACTTTTCTTGAATTTCATACCTGTCTTGAGCCTCAGAACAATACAAGCCAAAAAGTCCAATGTAACCTAAAATATCCTTATACATGAATGGACATCATACTGAACATATGCATAAATGACTATTTGCGTTCTGCTCGGATAATTAAAGTAGTTGTATGATCTATTGACGTATTCCTTTAGGTGAGACCCTTAAAATTTTTATAATTTGTAGCATACTGAACTTAGATGTTTATGGTCAAAAGTGGTAAGTTAACTACTCATCATGTTAAGATTGTTTATAAGTATGAAATGCCTAAGTCGAATGCTTCAAAGCCAATACTTGTATCATATTTGCTCAAGGGTCGTCATTTTATTGTTTTTGATTTATGTTGCTTAAGGACAAGCAATAACTTAAGTGCAGGGGAGTTTCATCTATCGTATTTTGACATAGCAAATTAAACTAGTTTTTCCACTTAAGGAGCATAAATACAAGCATTTTCGCTATATTTTAGCTCAGTTTCTTTAGTTTTACTGATATCTAATAAAATTTGCAAAATGAGTTTTTTATTGACCTTAAAGGTTGAATGAGGTCTAAGGGAGAGCTAATGTACTTCGTGAGTGTGCAGGAGACCATTAGAAGGCATTTTAGGCCAACATTGGAAGCTATGTTGCAACATACGAAGTCTGATGTTGCAACATAGAGAATAGAATGGAGAAAGGATGAAATTGCCTTCAATGTCGCGACATACCCCTGAAGATGTCCCAAAGAAGAGCATGTTGAGTTCTATGTCGTGACATAGGTTTTGTCATGTACCGACATCATCTCTAAGAAGGAAATTAAACATGAAGGAGGGGCATTTTGGTCTGCACAATCGAGCTGAAAGCTCAAGATCATCAACTGACCTAGGGTTAAGGACGACGCCCACCTGAAGGCTATAAATAGGCTCCTTTAGCACATGTTATGGACACCATTCCATTAACCTAGATTCTCTCTTTAGATTTAGTTTCATTTTCTTTCTTTCTTAGTTTTTTCTTCAGAGTTTAATTTATTTGTTCGTTGATTTCCTTCAAGAGATCTGATTTGTACAGACAATCAACTTCTAGGGATTCATGTTATTATTTATATAAATCAAGCTTTTCTTAAACTCTACACTTCAATTCATTCACCATGCTTTAATTCTTCCATTTATTCCATATTATTTATAAAAACTATATGGAACTAATCCTTCTATAGGGGATTAGCAAGTGGAGGTATAATCTATTAACTATTTTGTAGGGTTACTCAACGGATCAGCTGTTTGGGAAAGGAAAAACCTAAACCTAGGCCTGACAACCCTAGGAAGTCATCAAGGTGGGAATTGACCCAAAATTGGTATGACCTATCCATGAACCTTCACCCCAAACTGGCCTGGACTATGAGGTCGGAAGATAAGTAGTTCTTACTTACTTGTTATTTAAGTGGAAGATTGAAAGGTCTTACTAGGATAGCGACTAGTTGATTGACGAGAAACCCGAAGCGACAGTTGATAGGGATTACCAAAGCGAGCAAATCATCCCTGATTAGATTTGATTTATTCTATTCTTTGATCTCTTGAATCTTATTTCTTTATGTTATTTTATTATTATAAAAAAACCTTAAAAAATCCTCTCTTTTTTTTTTTGCTTTCGTACTATAATTAAATTAAAGTACTAATTGGATCTTTCGGTGTTTAGGTTTAAATTGATCTAACACTCGCCTCCCTTGGGTATGATCCTCGAAGTACTCACCTACTCCATTATAACTATATTACAACTGGACCCGTATACTTACGGATACTGCCTCATATATCTATATCTTTTACTGCAGTATTCACACTCTAGACATTAGTATGTCCGGAGGTGATCAAGTTGTTGGCGTCGTTTCCGAGGAGGCAACATCACTAGTTTGATTCTTAATTTTTGCACTTCAAAAAGAATAATTAGGAAATTTTTAGGTTATAGATACGATCTTTAATTTATTCAATTAACTAAAATCACTACTACTTATCTATTTTTTCTCAGGAAACCCTTAGTGCCCATTCCAAATTAGAACCACAGTCGTCATAGATAAAGGAGGTCAATAAGAGAATGGATAATTTGGATTATATATGGTCAGAAGAAAAACTAGATTATGATGCTGATATCTACGAAAAGGGAGTCTATGAACACTGGGAGATACAGGAGAATCAATGTTTATTAATGCTTGAATTAAGTCAACTCCGAGGAGAAATCACAGCTCTTTCCTAAAATGATAATGTAACATCCCGATTTTGGGCCTAGTCAGAATAGTGGTTCTGAGACCATAAATCCAAAGTAGAAATAATTATTTTATGAATGTATCGAGGTCTATGATATGTTTTTATGATTGTATGAAATTTTCGTTAAGAAATTTTGTTGATAGAGTGTCCAATTTGATTTTTTGGACTAAATTGCAAAAGTTGCAAAACATGTGATTCTAGAAGCTTTAAGCATGAAATAGCTATGGATTATTAATTAAAGGTCCTTAAAAAGAAATTTGACCAATTTCTATTTTTAAGGACAAAAATGGGCATGAATAAGAAAATTTTGAAAGTTTAGTAAAAAGGGCATTTTGGCCATTTGTTAATAAAAGAATAAAAAGGGAAAATTAAGTCAAAATTTGCTCATCTTTGCCATGCCATAGCCGAAATTCCTAAGGTCACCATAGCTAGGGTTTCTTCAACTTTCAATCTTGATTGTAAGTGCATTCTAGCCTCGTTTTTAATGTTCTTTACATTTTTGAAATTGTTATCAACCGATCTAGCCATTTCTACCATTTATTTGCGCTAGAGTTGATGTCTAGGGTTTGACCCATGTGTGACATGCATGTATTTTGATGTTTCATGGTAGATTATGAAAGTTTGATGTGTGATGAACATATTTACTAAGTGGTTTTCAATGAAAACACCTAAAAAGGACTTGTTTGTAAAAGTTGTGAAAAATGGGTGGTAGAAATGTGATTTGTTGAAAAATGTGGGCTGGCATAAGCATGATATAGGTTTGGCTAGGCTTGGTTAACAAAGAAAATGAGTACATTTCATTTTACAAACCTAAAGACTAATTTGTAAATATGTGAAAGTTTAGGGGCAAAATTATAATTTTTCCAAATTATGGTTTTTGGACTGATTTGAACAATGTGGTAATTAAATGAGCTAAATTTTCTATTATAGATCAAGAAAAATAGAGTTCGGACCTAGACAGGGGAAAACACAAAGTTGTGGACTAAATTGAATTAATTAGCCAGATTTTGTACCGCGGTAAGTTCATATGTAAATAATGCAATATTATGATCATATTCTTAATGCAATATTGTATGAATTGTATAATTGATTCGATGAACACTTCGACAAGTTTCGACAAGAGAGAGAAAATCTCGTTTGAACCTTAGGAATAGAATAGGATACAAGTGACATGTCACTAGGACCCCATGTGATATATATGATTATGTGATCCGGGTGCTGGTCATGCACGTCCTACCAGTGGCTAGGTAGTCTGGCATGTGTTCCGTATACCTGACAGCATGTGTGAGCAGCCCGTGTAGCTATATCTTGACCATCAGCTTGTGTGAGTAGACCCGTGATTAGCTCGAGAGTGAGCCTTTATGTGATACGAAATATGAGGTAGCTTTGGCTACATATGTGGCACTTGTTTGCAAGGACCTTCCGTGTATCCATTTAGTATTCCAAGTGTTCAACGGGTATGTCAAAAACGAGAAAGAGTATGTTAAGTACGAGTTGATATAGGCATGTATGAAAAACTCATAAGAATGAGCTTGTTAAGTGATGAGCTTTTGGTAAGATTAAGAATAATAAAGTTATGCTTATGAAACTGTGATGATAAATTTGTGATTTATGTTAAGTTAAATAGTATAATATTCATGCTAATGTTGCTTAATATTGTCTATTATTGCATGTGAACTTACTAAGCTTTATGCTTACTCCCCCTTCCTTTCCATTTTATTATAGTATCGCCAAGCTAGCTCGAAAATCAAAGGACATTGGAGCTTGATTCACACTATCAAATGAATCCTTTGGGTATTCATGATTTCACATTTTGAGTATGGCATGTATAGGGGATTTGGTCTTTTTTGTTTGCGAGTCATATTAATTTGGCCAAGTGTGTTGGCTTATAATGAGTTGATGATTCATTTTGTATATGACCATGAGATATGGTTTATATTGATTATTGGGTTGTAAGCCTATTTATACATGTATGCCTATGCCTATGCCTTTGAGATGTGGTTTGTGATTGTGTACATAATGGGTTATAATTGGTTATGAATGCTTTTTGATTTAATTGAGATGTGTTGGTACGATGATAACTAAGGTCCCAATGTGAAAAATAGAAGTAAACTTATAATTCTTAATGTATGAGAATTTGTAGGCTTGGGCTTGACAAAGTGTAGTGTTTTGTGTATGTACTAGTTGATATGATAGTGTCATGATCAAGACTTGTTTGATTGTGTCTATGTGCTCAATTATGCCATGTTAAGTGTCTTTAAATTTATGTATGTGTTTGAGTATATAAGTGCTCAAAATTGTCCAAACGGGTACACACACGGGCATGTATCTAGGTCGTGTGTGACACAGTCTGCCCCATGGGTGTGTGATCCTGCCGTGTGTCCCCTGCACCTTAGTTTTGAGAAATAGAATGCTAGTAGCAAACACACGGGCACGATACACGGCCATAGGACATGGGCATGACCCCAGGATGTGTGAAGTCTGCACCTTAATTGTGAAAATTAAATTCGCCACATGGCCTAGCACACGAGCGTGTGACTTGGCCGTGTGACCCTATTTTGTTGATGATGTCATAAATAGAGAGTTACACGGGCTGAGGACACGGGCGTGTCCCAAGCCACACGGGCGTGTGTGACTACACGGCCTACCCACACGGGTGTGTGACCCTCTAAAGCATGAAATTTTTTTAAGTGTTGTAAAAATTTTGAAAGTCCTCAATTTAGTCCCGAACCACTCCCAATGTACATTTTGTGCCTCGTAGGCTCTTAATAGGGATGATATGAATGTATATGAAAATTTTTAGTTTGGATGGAGATTTATGTCTCAGTTTTGCATGATTTGTTTTGTATAAGTCTGGTAATGCCTCGTACCCTGTCCCAGCATCGGATACGGGTAAGGAGTGTTACAGATAACAACCATATTAGTATACCCTCAGAAAAGTATCAAGATGTGTCAAGCCCAGAATTGAGCAAATGAGAGAATGCCATTAGAGATGCATATGAGGGAGATGAACTCCTAGACTATTATACATTCCAACAGACAAAAGAATATCCAGATAAGTTGAACAAAACAAAAACAGAAGAAGGTATGGAACTAGTAGGGGAAATGGTCGATGAGCCAAACAATCAGATAAGCATGGAACTCATCGTTCCAGCAATTTCAAGTTCTTCCAATAAGGCTGACACACAAGACCAGAATAACACAAACCAACCAATAGAAGCCATGCTTGATCTAGTGGAAGAATGCTTGTCGATTCTGGAATTCCTAGAGCAAAATAAAGAGACACTAGCAGTCTCAGCTGATGAGCCTAAATTAAATTTCCTTTGCATAACCTTAGTCCTAAACCAAGCATCCCAAAGATTCAATGGCCTAGGAATTTTCTAGATGCTAAAAAGAATTAGAAAAATTCATATAGACAAGACCTATGCTTATATAGCAAGCCTCAATCCAGTTGGACAACTGATAAGCATAGGCCTCGAACTGCAAGCATCTTAGAATGTTCAGACATTACAGGAGCCATTTAAGAAAAACATATGTAAACAAATGGAAAATTTTGAAAGGCCACAAATTCGGAATCCAAGAGAGGTTGTCCAAAATTCTTTGCTAATCATCAACTCAAGTATTTCTGAAAGGCCACTTTTGATCGATGAGATGGGAAGAAACACAATGAGTAACAAGTATGAACTGTAATTCTCAACTTTCTTACGAAACAAGAATGTTAAGCGAAAATTAAAATGGTATCATAGTTTCATGGTACTACAAATAATTAATAGCTATTATCTAAGGAAAGAATTTTTGGTTATGAAGGCAGGCCGAAAAAGGAGGTTTAGAGAGAAAGACAATCGAAAATGCATAGAATAGCACGATGGGTGTTGGACTAATACAAACAAAGACAATTTACCAGGAACACCTTAGTGTATATAAACAAAGCTGATAGACGAGTCCGAAAACAAAACTTAACATTTTTTTCATAAAAGCTCTTACTAACTGTATAGAATTATATATTACGCTAACCAAATAATTAAAATATTATAGGTAGATCAAACACAGGGTTACCAGGCATTCTGAAGATTGAAAATTTGGGAAAATGGTAGCAACATCGTGACACGGACATTTTGTGTCTCAACATCGTGGGCCGTAGCGAAGAATTATAGTAATTATATCGACATCGCAACACCACTATCCTTTGTCACGACATGGCAGATAGTCTCCTAGAATTTCAAAACTATAAAGTGTGTCACAACATCGAACCCTGATGTCACAACATGAGCAATCTACTATGGATGTCACGACATAACTATACTTTTCTGCACAGTCAACCCGATCCAATTTTACAACCTAACTCTTTAACCTTAAAAACACTCAGTTTTTAATCTCAAAAACACTAATTTTAAACATTAAAACATTAAAATACCCTATTAAGTTAACCTAACCTAGTTTTAACATCCAAACTTTTCTACAACCTCTCTAAAGCCTCTAATTTCCAAGCCATTTTTTCACTAAAAGCCTAGGTTTTCAATTTTTCATCCCCAATTCTAAAGGCCACATCAGAAGAAGTCGTAATTAATAAATCAAAGAGGAAGCACATACGAGATTGAGGTTTAGTGCTTTTGACTCTATTTTACTATTCCATCATTTACTATATGTTTACATTCTTGTTAGAAATTTTGATTATAGAATGTCTTCACGTAAGAACAAGAGAACTTCTATTTTAGAAACTCTGATTGTTTCAAACCATTGTAAGATTTCATCATTTGAATGTTGAAAAATATTTCCTCAAGCCACAAGAGTGGCCTTTCATACACTAACGAAGGTTCAAACCCTCTATGGTCCACTAAAAAGAAATATGGACTTTAGCCTGATATCACCGTTTGGAGTGACTCTATATCATTCCCAAAGAAAACGCAGTTATTCCTATAGTTCATGAATTTTATGCTTCTATTAAACATTAGATAATTAGAGATGGCACAAGGGTATATGTGACTATTGTCACAGTTTGAGGGAAAGAAGTTTCCTTATTTCCTAGCAATATTTGTGAGTTTTATGACATTCTATTTTATGAAAAAAACTTTATTGATGGTATAGATTTGGAAAGATTGCAAATATTGTTATAGAAGATGTCATAAAGTATTTAACTCAAGGTAGGGGTAGTTCGAACTATAGGCCAAATACGGGGCTACCAACAAATTTCAATCAGGTGGTTATGTTTCTTGTTGCCAAGATATGGATGCAATTCATCGGCACCCAAATTGCACCCGCATTAAATGTTTCTAACATTAATGTTTTCCAAGTTGTTTTGCTATATGTATTTTGAAGCGTAAATAAATCTGTGCAGGGCATTGGATTGTCCGAGAAATGAAACGATGCATACAGAGTCAAAAAGTCAGACTTTTTTTTCCTCATTTAGTGACAACATTATGCCAAAAGGAAAAAGTATTAATGAGTGAAAACGAGCAGTTCATGAAGCCAACAAGGAGCATAATTGAAGACACATTAAATACACAATTTATTAAGCTTCAGTGAAAGGAAATTACAGGATGGAACCAAAGAAAGAACGAGAAAATTGACGTTCCAATATCGCTAAAGCATGGAAAACAATCAAAAGTGAAAAGAGGAGTCAGAGGAAGCACAGAGGCAAAGCTCAATGGAATGATTAGATGGATGTAAGAGATAGGACCAGTACTCCAAGAATTCTCAAGAATGAATAGGTTACAAGCTCCGAATTACCCTCCAGATATGTTCAACTCAACACCAATCCATCATGAGGAAGATGATGGGGGCCAGTTTCAAAGATGGAGCGGATACACACACTACAATAAAATTGACTTTTAGCGGCGTTTAGACAAAAAACGCCGCAATAGTTATACATTAGTGGCGCTTGAAAGAAAATGCCGCTAAAGGTCAGAGCTATATTGGCGCTTGTTAAAAAAACACCGCAAAAGATCACTATTAGAGGCGCTTATGTAACAAACGCCGCAAATAATTGAGCATTAGCGGCGTTTTTTAGAAAACACCGCAAAAATGTTGACAGAACGACGACGTATGCTAATGAGCCATAGAGGCATTAGTGGCGTTTTAAGGAAAACGCCGCAATATACCGGAATTCACGGCGTTTTTATAAAAACGCCGCAAAACTCTTGAGAGAAACGATGACATAGCTATAGAGGCATTAGTGGCGTTTTAATAAAATGCCGCAATATATAAGAATTAGCAGGGCTTCTGTGAAAACGCCGCAAAAGTGGCTGTAGATGCATTAGTGGCGTTTTATATAAAACGTCGCAATATATCAGAATTAGCGGCGTTTGTTTCAAAACGCCACAAAATTATTGAGGAAAATGGCGTTGTCTTTAATTGAGCTATATAGAGGCATTAGTGGCGTTTTTATGTAAAACACTGCAATATATCGTAATTAGCAACGTTTTTTTAAAAACACTGCAAAAAGATTATGTTATTTTAAGGTTTAGGGTTAATGATTTTTAGAGTTTATAGTTTGGGCTTTATGGTTTAGGATTAATTTATGTTTGGTTTAAGGGGTTACGGTGTATGGTTTTGGGGTTTGAGGTTTTGTGTTTGTGGTTTATCCAGGGTTTAGAGTTTAGGGTTTAGGATTTTAAGTTTAGGGTTTAAGTTTTCGAGTTTAGGATATAATTTTGGATTTTAATTTATAAGATAAATATATTTAAATTATTATTTTAAAAGAATATATATCAAAATGGGTTAAATCTCAAAAGCATACATGAAAAGTGATTTAGCGTGCACATGATTGTAAAATATTAACATAATTATTGATATAATTAACATCATTTTTTATTTAATTAATTTATATATATGAATTAATGCTTTAATATTTAAAAATATTTAATCTAAACCATTTGATATATTAAAATAGTAGATTTAAAAAATTTGATAAACAAAGAAAGGTATTTGTTTTTTAAAAAGCATAAAAAGAATATGTTATTTTAAGGTTTAGAGGGTATGTATTTCAGGTTTAATGTCTATGATTAATTTAGTGTTTTAGGGTTTATGATATAATTTTTATTATTTTGTGTTATGGGTTTATGTTTTAGAGTTTGAGTTTTGGGGTTTATTGTGTTTTAGGGTTTAGGGTCTTAATATTAAAGTTCATGGGTTAACGATTTTTAGAGTTTATAGTTTGGGCTTTATGGTCTAGGATTTATGGTTGGTTTAGGGTTACGGCATATGGTTCTGGGGTTTTAAGTTTGGGGTTTTAAGTTTGGTGTTTGAGGTTTAGCTAGTGTTTAGAGTTTAGGGTTTAGGGTTTAGGATTTCAAGTTTAGGGTTTAAGCTTTCGAGTTTAGGATATAACTTTGGATTTTAATTTATAAGATAAATATATATAAATTATTATTTTAAAAGAATATATCAAAATGGTTAAATCTCAAAAGCATACATGAAAAGTGATTTAGCGTGCACATGATTGTAAAATATTAACATAATTATTGATGTAATTAACATCATTTTTTATTTAATTAATTTATATATATGATTAATGCTTTTATATTTAAAAATATTTAATCAAAACCATTTGATATATTAAAATATTAGATTTAAAAAGATTGATAAACAAAGAAAGGCACTAAAATGTAATAAAATTTGTAAAAACAGCATCGTTTCAGTACAGGGGAAATAAATTTAGTGGCGTTTAGCCTTAAAACGCCGCAAATATGTTTTTTATTCCACTAAAACGATGCAGTTTCAGTTTATATTTAGTGGCGCTTCCAAAAAACGCCGCCAAATTACATTACCATTTGGCTTAAATGACTGCGTTTCACAACAAATTTTTAGTGGCGCTTTCACAAACGCCGCAAATTTCAATACCAAATTGCCAACTGCGACGCCGTTTTGAATCAGGGAACTAAGTTTTAGTGGTGTTTTTGTAAAACGCCGCAAAAGTGAAATACCTATTAGCCTTGTACGCGACGTTTCACTACACGCAATTAAACTTTTAGTGGCGTTTGTTATATAAACGCCGCAAAGTTGCAACGCAAATTCTATTTTAACGACGTCGTTTCCTTACAAACAAATTAAACTTTTAACTTAAACGTTTTCATCAGCTTGTTTGCCCCGATTCTAAAATCCCCAATTTCCCTAAATTATGAAATCCCCAATTTCCCCATCTCCTCTATCGCCTTCGGCCCGTGCCATCGAGTGTCCCCTCTGCTGCGTCGTCATCCTCTACCGCCACTAATCGGTAAGTATTTTCCTTTAATCATCATTCATGTCATAAGGATTCATGGAAAGAAAAAATATATATACACATATGTTTGTGTCTATAAACCTTTGATTCATGGAAAGAATTTTAATCGTTATAAATGAATTATTGCTTGGGATTTACTCAAATCAAATGCAAGTTAAAATGCATGGGTTTTTAGCAAATAATGATATGATTCTTGTTTTGTTTAGTTTTATTTCTATGTATAACTGATTGATCCATTTTTTCCCGCAAGCGCTTAGCAACTTTGATCTGTCTCTGTGATCATAGAACAATACAAGGCAAAAGTTCCCATAAATCCCACTTTTCAGTGTATAAAATGTATATTTCATGATAATAGCTGAAAAGTCATTTTATAAAAAGTAAGGCAAATGAAAGGGACATGTTTTGTCTTACAAATTAAAAGGGTTTTAGGACTGAAACTTTGATCCGTCCCTTAAAAGTTGAATACCAGCACGCTAAGAAAAGAAGGCAGAGGAATCTGGGACTTCGATATTTTTCTTCCATTAAACTGCAAAATCCAACTTGCTATTTGCTACTGTTAGGTCAATACATGGCAACTGGGGTTGGATGATGAACCAATGTCATTTGCTATTTGTCATAGCTAAAGTTGAATGATGATAATAATATGTAGTTTAATAGCATACGTCCATTTTGAATATCCTAGGACCGCATTACAAAGTTCCTTCACACTACATGCTGCTGATGTTACTTAATGAACGAACTAAAATATACTATATATATAGTGTTTACAACTTGGGTTTGTCGAATTATGTGGCTATATATGTAAAAATATGAATATATTTTCCTTTGTTAGGTATGTTAGGCATCTATGCTGCTACATGATTCTAATGGAAAGAAACAGACCATGTTTTATATTTGTCTAAAGATTTTATGTTGAAATTTCCCCTTTTCATGTCTGAATTAAGTTTAAGAACATTGTTGCTGCTTCTTGTTTTCTGCTGCCCAAATTTTTTTGTTTTATAATTAAGTTTTATCTTTTAGTCATTACACAATTAATTATCATTAGGGACTGAGGTTATTACCAGGCTGCCTTTGATTGTCTTGTCCAGATATAAATGAATGTATCATGTTAATTGTTAAAGACTCTGCTTGAACTTGAATCCAAAAGAAAATTAATATAACATTCATTTTTCAGCTTGATTCATTTCTCTCTATAATTAAATTAGCTTATTTGGGAAAATTAGAATCCATTATCTGATTTTGATGTCTTTTAGGAATTCAGATGAGGTTAACCCGAAATATCTATGGCATATATACAAAGGCATATCAGATTTTTCTTTTGATTGCTACTTCACTAAAAAAAAACACTTTCTGTTTGGACCAAATTCAGCATTAGTTACTGCTTCCTGCTCCTCCTGCAACTATTGGTTCAACTGAAGCTGCCATTTAATCTTCGAATTAATATTTGGTACTGATATTGATAATGTTTTTATATTTGCTTAAACTGAAATATATTTAGTGCTACTCTTATAATCTTACATTTGTTCTAGGTACTATCGAGCACCTGAATTAATATTTGGTGCAACTAAATACACCACAATCATTGACATCTGTTATAGGTACATGTTTCGTTGCTAAATTTTTTTCCTTATTTCTATGCATTTTCGGCTTAACTTACTTAACAAATTCTACTTTTTTGACTCCAGCCTCTATTTGCTGGTGAGAGTGGAGTGGACCAGGTTGTTGAAATTATTAAGGTACGTTTTACTTCAAAATTCTAATCAATAATAGTTCTATTATGATTATTTTGGAAAAATTAATATTTTGGGGCTGCGATTTTGTATAGATTTAATTGCTGGTTGTGTTTGGAGTAGTTTTGCTTTTGAAAAAATTTATAAATTTGTTACACTATAATAAGATTTTAATTTGATATGTTTTCCTTTTAGTTGAACTCGAACAATTTCATCAATTTTATTCGATACGACTCAAATTTAATTTTACTTAACTCGATAAAATATTAAATTTAGTTAAGATACTAAAATAATACTTATCATAAAATATTACTCAACTCAATTTTTTTCATTCAAAAATTACTTATCAAAAATAAAACTCAGATGATTCAATGGAATACTCGCTGATGATTGCATTAGAAAAACTGGAAGTATGACAAACTTGCCTATATCATAGCCATTTTTAGTAGTAACGACGGTAATTTTACAAAATCATGGGCTCTAGGAACTACCCCAAAAATTAAACTTATGGTAGCCATCATTGTCAACTCCAAATTGACGAGTTTCATACAACAGAGAGATGGAAAGCGAAGTTGTATAAATATTTTGTTCTCTTTTATTTTATTTTCAAATTACCTAATTAAATTAAATTATATTTAAAGTTTCATTTTAAATATTTTATTTTTTTGAATCACGAAAAATAATTTTAATATTTTATTTTATTTTAAATATTTTATTTTAAATATTTTATTTTATTTTAACATTACCTAATTAAATTAAATTGTATTTAAAGTTTTATTTTAAATATTTCATTTTTTAATCACGAAAAATAATTTCAATATTTTATTTTACTTTAACATTACCTAATTAAATTAAATTGTATTTAAAGTTTTATTTTAAATATTTCATTTAATTTGAATCACGAAAAATAATTTTAATATTTTACTTTATTTTAACATTACCTAATTAAATTAAATTGTATTTAAAGTTTTATTTTAAATATTTCATTTTTTGAATCATGAAAAATAATTTCAATATTTTATTTTAGTTTAACATTACCTAATTAAATTAAATTGTATTTAAAGTTTTATTTTAAATATTTCATTTTTTAATTACGAAAAATAATTTCAATATTTTATTATATTTTAACATTACCTAATTAAATTAAATTGTATTTAAAGTTTTATTTTAAATATTTCATTTAATTTGAATCACGAAAAATAATTTCAATATTTTATTTTATTTTAACATTACCTAATTAAATTAAATTGTATTTAAAGTTTTATTTTAAATATTTCATTTAATTTGAATCACGAAAAATAATTTCAATATTTTATTTTATTTTAACATTACCTAATTAAAATAAATTGTATTTAAAGTTTTATTTTAAATATTTCATTTTTTTGAATCACGAAAAATAATTTTAATATTTTATTATATTTTAAATTAAATTGTATTTAAAGTTTTATTTTAAATATTTCATTTTTTTGAATCACGAAAAATAATTTCAATATTTTATTTTATTTTAACATTACCTAATTAAATTAAATTGTATTTAAAGTTTTATTTTAAATATTTCATTTTTTGAATCACGAAAAATAATTTCAATATTTTATTTTATTTTAACATTACCTAATTAAATTAAATTGTATTTAAAGTTTTATTTTAAATATTCTATTTTATTTCACTTTAATTTAATCACGAAAAATATTTTATTTTCTTTAATTTTATTTTCAAATTACCTAATTAAATTAAATTTTATTTTCAAGTTCACCACAACTTACATAATTTACATAATTTACATAATACATAACTTATATAATTTAAAGTTCGAATTTCATAACTTACATAATTTTCATAACTTACATAATACATGACTTACATAATTTAAAGATCAAATTTCATAACTTACATAATTTACATAAAATTAACACACATGGAACTATATCCTAAAATTTAAATATTAAAACAACTATAACATGGAACTATATCCTAAAAGTCAAAACACAATAATACATTTAAATAATTGTATATATATTACTTTATACCGTACATAATACATAACTTACATAATTTACATAACTTACATAATACATAAATATATATCATATCATAACTTACATAGCTTAATTATACTTATAAATAAACAACTTACTCGTGTAACTTATTGTCAACTTTAGACTTCAAGAACAACAAAATGGATAGGAGTTGGATGAATTTGTTAAGGGTAAGCAACGGATATCGAACTGGAGTTCAAACTTTTCTAAATTTTGCATTTCAAAATGCAAGCCAAGAGAATATGATTCTATGCCCGTGTAAGAGGTGTGGCAACATCAATTAGCATTTTCGTGAAGTTGTCTATGAGCATCTAATTATTGATGGCTTTATTCGGGGGTATAGAAAATGGATTTTCCATGGAGAGTGTACATCTAGTGGAACTTCTTCAACAATTAATCCAACTTGTCCTGATACTGCTTACCATCAATATGTTAAACAAGATAACATGGAAGGTATGTTGCGGGATGCCTTTAATATGCACAGTCATGGTGAGCAATCGTTTCCAACTGACTTTATTGCATCCAATGATTGTAATATTGGTGGAAATGTTTTTTGCGAAACAGGAACAAGTGCACATGATGAGGAGCCAAATGAAGAAGCGGCGAAGTTCTACAATTTACTTAATGAAATGAACGAAGAACTTTACGAGGGTTCAAAATATTTGAAATTGTCCTTCTGTATTCGTCTATTTCGCTTAAAATGTTTGGGAAGGTGACTGGAAACTCTTTTACAATACTGCTAGAGTTTCTGAGAGAGATGTTTCTGTTTGCAAAAATCCCCAGTCTTGTCAAGATATGAAGAGACTAATAAAAGATTTGGGCCTTGGGTATGATAAAATTCATAGTTGCCCAAATGATTGCATGTTGTACTGGGGTGATCAGAAGAACCAACAGTCTTGTCATGTTTGTGGTAAGTCTCGTTGGATGAATGGAAATACAAAATATGTGAATGCGGATGAAGGTGGGGCACAGTTAAGAAAGAAGCCAGTCAAGGTCTTGCGATATTTTCCCCTAATACCAAGACTTCAAAGGCTTTTCATGTCGTCAAAGACGGCCGATTCTATGGGTGGCATAATGATCAACGAACCGATGATGGATTATTAAGGCATCCAGCTGATTCTTTAGCTTGGAAATTGTTTGACAGTAAATTTCCAAGCTTTGCAAGCGATCCTCGAAATGTGAGGCTTGGGCTAGCAGCTGACGGCTTTAATCCTTTTAAAATCATGAGTACTTAAATGCGAAGACTTGGCCTGTAGTGCTTGTTCCTTACAATTTGCCTCCATGGATTTGCATGAAGCAATCTTCATTTATTTTATCAATGATTATCCCTAGAGAGAAAGGTCTCGAAAATGATATTGACATCTATTTGCAGCCACTTATTGAAGAGTTAAAATAATTATGGTCGGGTGTTGAGACATATGATGTATTAAGAAAGGAGAACTTTAATTTACGTGCAGCTTTATTGTGGACAATTAATGATTTTCTCGTCTTATGCTAATTTATCGGGTTGGAGTACTAAAGGACGTTATGCCTGTCCTTGTTATGTTGCGCAAACTTGTTCGAAGTGGTTGTATCATGGGAAGAAGTTCTCTTACATGGGCCATCGTCGGTGTTTAGATGGAAATCATAAATTTAGATTTTAGAGGACTCTATTTGACGGTACTGAAGAGTACAGAGGAGCTCCTGAGCAGACTGTTGGATCTGAAATCTTGTTTATGTTAAAAGATATCAACTTTAGTTACGAGAAGAAGAATCAACCACCTAACACGCAAACAAAGAGAAGATCGAGGGATGAATTTGATGATGAATCTGACGAAGAGGATGATCCCAATGAGGCGGACTTGTGGAAAAAAAGGAGTATTTTTTTTGAGTTTCCTTATTGGGAGCACAACATTTTACGCCACAATCTTGATGTCATGCATATTGAGAAGAATGTCTACAAGAACATAATTGGGACAATTTTGAATATTGATGGAAAATAAAAAGACAATCTTCAAAGTCGACTTGATTTAGTTGACATGAGAATTTGACGTGATCTTTATCCTCAAGTACTTCCGAATGGGAAATATCAGTTGCCGCCTTCTATTTTTTCAATGTCAAAGGAAGAGAAAGAGGTGTTTTGCATGGTGTTGAAGGATATAAAGGTCCTAGATGCGTATGTGTCAAATATATCTCGATGTGTGAGTCTTAAAGATCGAAGATTATATTCATTAAAATCACATGATTAGCACATCTTGATGCAAAATTTACTCCCAGTTGCTTTACGGTGCTGCATGTCAAAAAATGTGACGTCCTGTATAATTGAACTATCCAATATAATGAAAGCTATTTGTGGCAAATTTTTGGATGTTGAAGAACTTAAGAAAGTATAGGATCGAGCCACTTTGACTTTATGCAATTTGGAGAAGATCTTTCCACCTCCATTCTTCACTATTATGGTGCACTTGGTAATCCATCTCCCTCACGAAGCAATACTTGGTGGACCGATTTTTTATCGATGGATGTATCTTATAGAAAGGTGCTAATTTATTTGTCAATTATTTATTCATTCACTTCTATACATTTAGTTACAACTTTTGACAAATATTGTATATCGTGTTTAGGTTCCTAAGCAAATTGAAATCTTATTGTCGCAATTAGCGTTATCCAAAAGGATCAATTGTAGAAGGCTACTTGGCAGAGGAGTGCATGACCTTCTGTTCTAGATATTTAGAAGATGTTGAAACACGATTGAATAGACCAAATAGAACTGCTGGGCTCAATGATCATAACTTGGCCGAAACTTATTTATTCCAAAGTTATGGAGAACCAATCGGCAAAATTGAAATTGCAGAATTAGATGATATATCGTGGATACAAGCACATCAATATGTACTTTTTCACCACGATTTAGTTGAACCGTTACGCAAGTAAGTTTTAAAATTTCCTCACATATTCGTCGTTTTGATTTGTTTATCTTCTAACCAATTAAACTTGTTTTTAACATAGTGAGTACAAACAAATTTTGAGATCTCATGCACGCTCTCGAAGATTACAACATCGAGAGATTAATAAGTTATTCACAGAATCTTTTCATGAATGGTTAAGCCAAACGATATGTAATTGAAGTTAATAAGTTACATATAATCGTGAAATTTAGTTAATCAAATAAGAATGTTTTTACGTAATACATTTATAATTACTCAATTTACTTTCGATTCAATAGGTTTGGAGTGGGAGGGACGTCAATGACAAAATTAAATGGCTTTCTCAAGGTCCGAACAGAGTAATAAAAAGATATAGTGCCTTTCTCATCAATGGATACAGATTTCATACAAAATATCGCGAGAGAATGAGGAGAACTCAAAATTGTGGAATTGTTGTTAATTCTTCAATTACAAGTTATGCTAGTGCTAGGGACAGTAATCCGGTTGAGGGTAATGTGGAGTATTACGGACTTCTTACTGACATTATTGAGTTGGATTATTATGGCAGATGGAAAGTTGTCTTATTTTGGTGTGATTGGGCTGATGTTAATACTACTCGCGGAATTAAAAAAGATCAATTTGGTTTTACAATGGTTAATTTCTCTCGCTTGATTCACACTGGACAACAATTGGTGGACGAGCCATATGTATTTTCTTCTCAAGTGAAACAAGTTTTTTATTCGAAAGATCCAACTAATGAGGGTTGGTATGTTGTACTCCGGAACACCCCTAGAGACTTGTTTGACATGGGTAATGGAAGTAGAGATGACATCGTCGAAAGATCAGAAACATTACCTTTTCCAGAACAAAACTTAGATGAAAATATCCCTAGTACTAGTACACAACATCAATGGGTTCGACATGATGTGGATGAAGATATTTACGAATAATGATGTAGCAAGATTTTACGATTTTTTAATTATATGTAATACTATAATTTTAATCTTGGTAATTTTATATAATTTAACTATTTTACATGTACTATTATTGTAGTAATTTGTTACTAAAATTTCAATCATTTTATGTGTATTGCAGGAAAAATACGTAGAAGAAGATTACGAGATTTAAGTATCGTTCAGAATACTCCAAATTCGGAATAAGCAAATAGTGAACAGCAAACAATTGTTGGATCTTCGAATGTGCCGGAGACACTTGACGAGCCTGCAGAAATTCAAAGTAATGTTAAGTTTATTTTACATATGTGTTGACTTTTATTATTGATTTATTTTTCAATTTTAATATAATAATAATATATCATTTTTCAGCTGAAAGTGGTGGGACGCGCAGAGGTCGAGGACGTACGCTACTTAAAGACTTATACGAATTAAATCCTGTCGAGCGTGTCAAAGTAAGTAGAAATAGTCATGGTCAGCCTGTTAGATCTGAAGCTCGCCTTTTAGCAGGCTATTTGGGCATTATAGTACGAAATGCTAATATGTTGCCCATCAACTACGAATCATGGCATCACATGCCTGATAGCAACAAAAATCAGGCTCTCGATAATATTAAGGTAACAAAACGTTAAAGTAATTTATAATACTTCGATTTAACTTTCATTTATATTTACATTCTAAACTTGTGTTTTTTTAGGAGAGATTTGATTTAGAGGTCTTTGATGACTATATCAAGAAGGCATTAGGTAAAAAATGGAGAGACCATAAAAGCACTTTGAAAAAACTATATTTTAAGAAAGACATAAGCCTCGTGGAAAAATTGAGAAATGTCCCGCCGGGAATGCTGAGGTACCAATGGGAAGATGCGGTTAGATTCTAGAATTCTAAGAAAGGAGAGGTATTACGTATTTCCAAACTCTTATATATAGTGTTTACTATATACATAATAATAATTTCATTATGTGGGACCGTGAGCGAGTTGGAACAAGTAGCAGGCAAAAACAAAAATTCACGCACACGGCAGGGTCGAGAAGTTTTGCTTTTGTAGTTGAGGCCGAGGTATTATTAATTTATTAATTCTATCAAATATTAATGACTTTCTACTATTAAATAATATTTTTACTATTATATTGTAGGAAGTCTCGTCAGGTCAAAAAGTTGGTCGCCTTCAACTTTTTGAGATTACACATAGAAAGAAAGATGGATCTTCTATGACATCCGAAGCTGGAGAAATTATGGTATATTTACTTAATAAAATTTGATTTATTATAAATATTTATAATTTTTATTTATAATGGTTTAATTCGTCGTTAGTAGTTTTAAATAATATTAAGTTATGTTGCATTCCTTTTTATTATATATTTCATTTCTAACTCTTAATTGATTTATTAGGAGAAACTAAAGGAGAAGAAGACGGAGTACGAAGTGATTGCTTCGACTGATAGTTCTGTTAATCTTGAGAACATTGATAACAGAATTATCACCGAAGTTTTGGGTCCTGAAAGGTACGGTCGGGTTCTATTTCAAGGATCTGGTGTTACCCCGACCCAATATTTTGGATCCGGCTCCTAACAATACATGCCTTTTGGGAGTCAAGCTCAAGCTGAAGTTCAGAGGTTAAGAGACCAGATAGCTCAAATGCAAGCGAGTACAGTTGAGCAAATTGTCGAGGTTCAAAGAAAATATGAAGAACTTCAGTAACAACTTAGAGCGGAGGCAGCAGAGAGGGAGGCAGTGGCAGCAGTGAGAGAGGCAGCGGTAGCAGCGAGGGAGGCAGAGGCAACAGCGATGGCAGTAGAGCAGAACAGAAAGTACGATGAGCTCCAGCTACAGCTTCAGCAAATGATGCAGATGTTTCAACAGTCGCAAAAGCCGCCATCTTAGACATTAATTTTCTCCTTGTAAGAACGTTTTTAACATTGTCACATTTAAAATTATTGTAAGAATGTATTGAGTTATACTTAATTTACATAATAGATCTTTTGTTGAATTTGAAGTATCATTTAGATTTAATGTTTCTTATTTTATTTTTCATGCTACATTTGCTGTTTTTGAATGGATTTCATGCTATATTTGCTATTTTTGGTTGGATTTAATGCAGGAAGGGTTGGATATTGATTAAAATTGTACATTTCAAATCTGCCAAAATTAACGACGTTTGTGAGAAAAGCGCCGCTAAAAGCTATGGCTTTTAGCGGCGTTTTTTAGATAAACGTCGCTAAATTTTGCGGCATTACCTTTAGCGGCGTTTTTGCGGCGCTTAGAAAAACGCCACTAATAGTTCTTGCGGCGCTTAAAAGCGCCGCTAAAGGTTAAAAAAACGCCGCTAAAAGTCTATTTTCTTGTAGTGACAGGATCCTCCAGGAACCGTGGATGGGTATGAAGCTGCCCTTCACTGTAATTTTCTACACCTAATGGGCCCATTATTCGAAGCACAACCTGCAATGCACCCTCCACAAGTAGGAGTTCCCACCAAAAGTATGGCTAGGGAAAGGGAAAAGCCTTAATGGAAGTAAAGCGGGCGCCATAGTGGGATGATGAGGACGATGATTCAACTTTCTTTAAATTATGTTTTTTTAAAAGACTTGTATTAATTTTTGGATAATTTAAATTTAACTTTGTAGGAGTAAGATTAATAATATATTTTTAGTTATGTTGCATTTTGTTTAAGTTTTCTATGTACAAACCCAACACGAAGGAGACATAAAAAATTCGAGCATTACACGATCAAAGGAAGAAGCACCCACATTAGTAGTTGGAACAACCATGATCAATCAGGTAACTTTTTTCCTTATCTTTTTGTGGGCTACTCATTGAGGACAATGTGTCAACTAAAGTGTAGGGGGTAATATAGAAATTTTGTTTTAAATATTTACGCTTTTCTTTTATTTTTCTTCTCTTTTGTATGCTTCAGCTTGTAGAAATACAAGTGATTGGTTAGGAGCATGTACATAGGTTGCTTGTGTTTACAAATAAAGTTGGCATGATGATAGGTGATTTCAATTTTTTTTATTAGACTATTAAGTTCTGTATGTTACACTAGAAATAGGCATTAAGCAATCAACTATACCAAATGATATAGAAAATACAAGGAAACGAGCATGCTTGTATAAATGATAAATGGTTGAAATTTGAGTTTGTTTGGTTGATTAAACTCATGCATATTGAGATATTTGTGGGATGAACTAAGGCATCGCTTGGAACATACCCAGAGCCAAAAAGTTGAGTTACTTGCATTCACATTTGGTACCAATTTTTGAAGCTTTTAACACTTCTTAATGAACCTTATTAAAAACCTGAGCCTAAAAATGTTACTTTGTATTTGTCCTTTTTCTTTGGTCCTGCACTGCACGACTATAGACGTCTTGCCATACGTATTGAGGGTTAAGTAGATACATCACAGAGGAGTTTGTAAAAATAGAGTGAAATAGGAAAGATTGCTAGGACATAGAAACTATAGGTTAGTCTGAAAGTGCAAAACAAAATAAAAATTCAAAAAGAAAAGTGACAAACTCACAAGAATAAGAAAAACTCATTCATTAGTGCACAGAAACTTGTAGGTTAGTCGTACTTACTATGTCATGTTATGATTTCCTATGTGGAGAAACAAGAAAGGTGGGAGAATGAGAAATAAGGGAGTGAACGGGCAAGTGTAACACCACTTACCCGTATTCAACACCGGAATAGGGTACGAGGCATTACCAGGCATAAACTCCCACAATCATACAAAACCGAGAATTGAATTTTTGTCCAAATTTAAAAATTTTCAGTCACATGCATATCATCCCTTATATGGGCCTTCGACGCCCAAAACATACATTGGGTGTGATTCGGGATTAAACCGAGAACTCTAAAAAATTATACAACACTTAGAAAATTTTTCTATTTTCGAGGGTCACACGCCCGTATGGGTAGGCCTGTGGTCACACACGCCCGTACGGCTTGGGACACACCCATGTCCTCAGCCCGTGAAACTCTTTATTTATGATGTCATCAACTAAATTGAGATCACACAGCCAAGTCACACGCCCGTATGCTTAGGCAGTGTCCTCCACACGACTGAGACACACGGTCGTGTCTCTTGTGTGTGTTTACTACTGAGCATTTTGTTTTACCTAATTAGGGTGCATGGGACACACGGTAGGATCACACGCCCATGGGGCAGACCGTGTGTCACACAAGGCCTAGACACATGCCCATCTGTGTAGACAACTTTGAGGCTATTTTCCAAGCCTTTTTTCGCCCTCAATAACACATGTACATTTGCACATCTCAATGACATCCTACATGGCATAAATGAGCGCTTACACATTCATAAAAATGGCTCATACATGTCAACTTCTTATCAATTTATACTTGCTTAAGACTTCATATTTTATTTAGACCAAGTGTAACATCCTGAAATAGGCCTTAGTCTGAATGGTGTTTTCGGGACCACAAATCTGACATCAAAATATTTATTTTATGACTATTATGAGGCCTAGAATATGAGTATATGCATGTGTTAAAGTTTCATGAAAATGTTCTTTGAGTAAGGTGTTCAATTGGAAATTAGGGACTAAATTGAATAAATTTCAAAACTTGAATTCTAGAAGCAATTTGTATAAAATTGCTTTGGGTTATGAATTAGAGGGTCTTGGAGAGAAATTTGCCCAAATTCTAAGTTTTTGGACAAAAATGGGCTTGCATGGATGGAATTTTAAGGAAAGAGCTTAAGGGCATTTTGGTCATCTGGTATTTTAATGAAATAAAATGGAAAAAATGAACCAAAATCAGCCCATTCTCCTCCTTGTCCAGCTGAAACTTCAAGGGTTTCCATAGCTAGGGTTTTCAAGCTTTCCAATCTCAATAGTAAGTGCTCTCAAGCCCTGTTTTTCATGCTCTTTGTATTTTTGAAATCCCGGTAGCTTGCTCTCTCCATTTCTACCCATATTTCATGCTAGGGTTCATGTTTAAAAATTTACCCATGTATGAGTTGCTTGTATTTTGATGGATTATGGAGGAATATGAAAGATGAATGTGTATTAAACATCTTTTCCTAGTTGATTTTCATGAAAAACCCTTATAGGGACTATTTTGCAAAAGATGTAAATGTGTGGTAGAAATAAGAAAATAATGGAAAATGTGGGCTACCATAAGAAGGAAAAGTGTTCGGCTAGGCTTGGGTAAGATAGAAAGTGCATGTGTTTCATTATACGAGCCTAGGGACTAAATCGTAAAAATGTCAAAGGTTAGGGGCAAAACGGTCATTTGGACCGGGGTAGATATTAAACTTGAAATGTATAATTTAGTGTATTAATGAGTTAAATTTTGTTGTTATAGACCCCGAGGAACAAATTTCGGAGGTCGATCGAGGTAAACGCAAGGTTTCAAAATAATCGAAACACAACTCCGAAAAAATACCAGGTAAGTTCGGATAACTTAAAGTAAACCCCTAATATGCATAATTGATTGATTTATGAATGCATGATGATTGCATTTATTATTAGCATGAAATATCATAGAAATGCATATTTGATGGTAACATGTGAAAAATGTCTCGAATGAGGTTGACAAAGGGAATTCGATGGATAAACCCTCATTGATATGTATAAAGAGATCTCGCATGTGTTGCAGTAAGGATTTAGCCCGGACGGGTAATCCGTGATCTCAAGTACGAAAAGGATCTAACCCGAACGGGTGTTCCTTGAATGATCAAGCCTCCCGAAGAATATGTGTGCATTATGGATTTAACCCGGATGAGTAATCCGATTAGGGTCTGAATTTAACCTAGACTGGTAATTCAAATCTAAACTCATTAAGGGTGTTTGTCGTTATAAGGGATTTAGCCTGGACTGGTAATCCCGACATCACCTTATGAGTTCATGATATGGGGGATTTAGCCTGGACTGGTAATCCTGCCATGAGATGTGAGGTTCGCGGGAGTGCATATATGTGAAATGATCATTC
This sequence comes from Gossypium arboreum, assembly GCF_025698485.1. NCBI lineage: Eukaryota > Viridiplantae > Streptophyta > Magnoliopsida > Malvales > Malvaceae > Gossypium > Gossypium arboreum. The sequence goes on from NC_069081.1 coordinate 16,108,411, forward strand.
GTAAGAATTGACAGATAATGGGTATTCCGTCGAGATTTCCTAGAAACTCAATGGGATTAATATGATGTATGTCAATAATATGATGAATGATAAGCTCATCTACATAAATTACATGATGTTTTGTTACGTAACTAACTCACTAATTGAGTGCATGTGATAGGGAATCATTTCATAATTGATGATTTCATGATCTAAATATAGATGGATACTAATTACTCGGTAAGTTTACTTTCCGGTTATTCGAGCTTACTAAGCATGTAAATGCTTACCCCTCTCTTTTTCCCTATCTCACAGAGCTCGAGGACTCGAAAGGATTGGAAGACGATTGGAGAGCCAACACACTATCAACTAGACAAGCTTTGGTATAAAGACTTTGTTTGTTTCATTCAATGGCATGTATAGCATTTTTTACTATTTTGTTATATGTTTCATTTGATTTTCCAAATGAAGGCATGTAAGAATATGTTTATCTCTTTGTATATGACCACAAAAATTGGCTTAATTGAAGTAGGCCATGACCTACGAATTTATGCATGGTTTTATTTACAAGTGATGGGTCGTTACCAATTGGCAATGAGTCACATGAACGAGCCAATTTCGGATGAATTAAAGTGACATAACTGGGAAATAACCTATCATGTATGAAAGAAATTATATGAGGTTTCCATACATCTAGTTTAATCAAGATTATTTACAAGTGTATAATTGTGTTTTACTTTGAATTTGGTAACCACTAAGCACAAGTAGTAGAAAGAAGTGACTAAAGGCTTGGTAAATAGCCTATTAGAGTCCACATGGTTAGACACACGGGTGTGTGTCTAGGCCGTGTATGACACACGGTTCCCTCCTATGGGCGTGTGCTATGGTCGTGTGTCCCCTACACTTAAAATTTTAGCTCAAAGTTGTACACGAGTCGGCCACACAGGCGTGCACCATGGCTGTGTTAAAAAGACAGTGTCGTCCACGGGCAGGCAGCAGGGTGTGTTCCATGGACACGTTGATAAGTCAGTGTTGCCCACGGCTGAAGGGCATGGGCATGCCCCAAGTCACACGGGCGTGTGACACTTTATGATAAGGAAAAAAAATTCCTAAAGAGCCAAAGGTTTATCAAACATACCCGAATTTGTCCCACACTACCTCTAAGTATGTTATAGGCCTCGAAGGCCTATATAAGGGATGAGTTGTTCATGAATGAAAAGCTTAAAATTTGAGTAAAACTTGGTGACCCAATTTGGTACGTTTCAAAATGTAAAGTCCTGGTAATGCCTCAAACCCTATCTCGGCGTCGAATACGGGTGAGGGGTGTTACATTTATTGGTATCAGAGCTACGGTTTAGTCGGTTCTAGGACTACCGTAGAGGATCTTAAAGTTCGCTATACATGCCATTATTCGAATGTTGATAGTGTGACGTCTCCTAATTGTTTAAACTGTTTTGAATATAGTGAATGTCTTCCAATCAAGTACAAGATGAGTCCGAGGGAGCCGAGAGCCATGCTCCAGCTTCCGTACAGCGAGCTGTATCTAGTAGTAGTAGAAGGCTGATGTCAAAAGGCCAAGAAGAGGCCCGAGCTACCTTTGTTGATATGATGGATGAATGGTTTGAGGATTATTTGAGAAATCGCCCCAATATACCAAGACCTCCCCCGTCCCTAACCAACTTGATGAGGATGTGCCACGAGGTATGGAACCAGTGAGAATCGGTAAAGCCCCTGTAGATAAGCTTAGAAAGTATGGGGCTGAGGAATTCAGATCTAAAGTTGATGATGACGCTGAAAGAGACAAATTCTGGCTCAAAAATACTACACGGGTGCAAGATGATTTGTCATGCACACCTGAGGAATGTTTGAAGTATGATGTGTCCCTTTTGGAGGACACTGCATACAATTGGTGGAAGATCGTATCATCGGTAGTGCCGAAAGAAAATATTACTTGGGATTTCTTCCAAGCAGAGTTTAGGAAGAAATATATCAACCAACGATTTTTGGACTCGAAGCGAAAAGAGTTCCTGGAACTCAAACAAGGGAACAAGACTGTAGTAGAATATGAGAGATAGTTCGTACGACTAAGTCAGTACACAACTGAATGGGTCCAACTGAATCGAAAATGTGTAAACGTTTCGAGGAAGGTCTGAATGAGGATATCAAGTTGTTGATTGGGATCATGGAAATACGGGAGTTTACTGCATTGGCCGATCAAGACAAGAAGGCCAAGGAACTTAATAATGAAAGAAAACAAGCTAAGAGAGAGGTCGAGTTAGCAGTAAAACACTCTCGTTCTCCATGAAGAAAGCCAGAAGCCTGCATGAGCACTCCACTTCGTCAGTGGGATATTCAGGTAGATCGAGAAGCTCTAAACGACAAGGTCAAAAGTCTTCCTCCCCGAGGGTGACTAGTGTGGGGAGTGTAGATGATCAAAAACTGAAGTGTAAGAGCTGTAACAAATTTCACTTCAAAGAGTGCCTAATGAAGAGCAGCGCGTGTTTCAGATGTGGTTCTCTTGATCACTTTCTCAGAGACTGCCTGGAATGAGCCGAAAAAGAAGTGGAAATAGCTCCGAAGTCAAGTGTTCCCATTCTACGAGGTAGACCTCCAAGATACCCTGGGAGTGCTAGTGGCAGTCGAGTCGTGACTAAATACGCTACAAAATCAGAGGTTCGAGCCCCGGTAAAAACGTATGCGATACTGCTCTAGAGGAAGTCGTTGCTCCTGATGTTATTACGGGTACTTTCTCTCTTTTTAATATAAGTGTTGTTGCTTTAATTGACCCAGGGTGGACGCATTCATATATCTGTGTGACACCCCTAATGTGACCCTAGTCGGAGAGTGGTTTCGGGACCACGAAACCGAGTCACAAGAATAATTAGGTGTTATATTCCGTGCTTGTTGTATGTGGAATTTGTATGCGTAAATATTTCGTGTCTCGATTTTTATTAATTAGGTGCAAATTTATAAGAAAGGACCCATGTGCTAGGACTTGAAAATGTGATAGGTGTATTTTTAAGTGGCCTAATAATGCATGAAGTGAAATAAATGGAGTTGCATGTCAATTATCCCATTTCCTAAGGTGGATGGCCAGCCATGACAAATTATGGGCAGGGGAAACATGTTCCCAACATGTTTTACTAATGGATGATGTTAGAAATAATAAAATAAGAGTATGGAAAAAAATTAATGTTAGTAGGATGAGAAACAAAAAAAGTGTTCATCTTTCTCCATAGCCTTGGCGAATATCCTAAAGAAAGAAAAGAAAAAATTTGTTCATCTATTTTCACTTCTTGGCCGAAAATACTAAGGAAAAGGGGAGGATTTTTGCTTCATGCTTGGGTTGGAAGAGATCTAGAAGGAGATTTGGCTAAGTTTGCATCAAGATTAAGGTATGTATGAGGTTGTGTTAGGAGTTTCATGCATGTTTTGGTTGCTAACTTGATGTGCATGTTAGCCATGGCTCAAATCTTTGTTAAGCCATGGAAATGGTATTTGGCCAAAGTTGTTATGGTGATAAAGCCATTGCATGCTAAGTGTGAAGCTTGATGATGATGCATGCAATGATGGATTGTCTACTCTTGAGTAAGATTTTGAGCTTTCTTTTGTTTTATCATGATTGAAGTTGAAAAGGAGCATGATTGTCATATTCGCCATGATGCATTCATGAGCATGGTTCATGCTTCTTGCATGTTAGTTAAAATTTGTGTTTTGGATGGCTATGGATACCTTGAAATTCGCCATGCTCATATATGTATATATATGTTTGCACATGATGTTTTGGTTATGAAGGAAGTGATGAATAAGTTTGTTTAAAGAAGAAGATGTTGAAGAATAATTGTGAAATTGCAAGCACAATTCGCCTAGCACACATATAAGTGCTTGATGCTATATTATAAGTTTTGAGCCACAATATGCAAAGCATTAACTAGTAAAATGCATGCTGTTTTTGTGAGGTATTAAGTGCATAATTGGCCTCAACATGTACATGAATATTCGCCTTGGGTAGCCTATTGAAGGCCTTAGCATTTCCTTGATGCTCGAATAAATTGTATTGAATTGCTTGATGTAGTATAAAATGTGCATGACCATTGTGTATTCAAGCTAAAGGGTGGCCATATGACCATTTAAACTCCTTGTCATATTCGCCATAAGCTAGCACAATGAGGTTTTAATAAATTGAATTTATTTGAATTAGCTCAAGAGCTTAGAGGGCCACAATTGGACAAGGGGAAGGAGAAAGTGATCGAATAGCCGAAAAAGCCGTTCGACAACATCCGAGGTAAGTCCTCAAGAAGTGACCCTACTTGAATTATGTGAAATAAAGTATGGATGTGTATTGATTATTGATTATGTGTGTATGAGTATTTGAATTCTACCCGGGCTAAGTCCCGAAGGCGAATATGCTTGTGATTATATTTGCGTTTGAGCCTTAGTAACGAAAATGAAATATGTATGTCCAATGATTATTGATGTATGTGTACATGAGAAATTGAATGATATCCGGCTAAGCCGAAGACAATTATGCTGGAAATTATATCCGGTTAAGACCAAGGCAATTGTGCAAGTGGCTATATCCGGCTAAGACCAAGGCATTCGTATGCGAGTCATTCTATCGGGCTAAGACCAAGGCATTTGTGCACATGGTTATATCCGGTTATATTCAAGAATCTTGGGCTGGAGGTGAGTGTTGGTTGCTGTAATAAATTCAATTAGTACACCGAAAAGCCCAAAGAATAAGGTACGTTTATATGTGCATTGAAAGTCGACACATTTGAGCAACATTCGCTCAATCGACTAATGAATTTCAGTTATTGACTTGATTGATACTTCGTGAAAGTATATAATGATGAAGTGTGAAGTAAGAATGTGTATTAATGAAATGATGCATTTGGCTATGTGAATGTATTGCTGTAATTAGAGTTGATTATATTCCTTGAGACTTACTAAGCATAAAAATGCTTACCCGTTACTTTGGCTCTCTGTTTTATAGATTTATTTCGATAGCAATCGGATTCGGGATCAATAAAGTCAAGTCATCCACACTATCAACGCCTCTATTTTGGTATAAATTTTGTTTGAACTTTGAAATGGCATGTATAGGACTACCCTGTTAGTTTAAAAATGTGGTGATGTATATGTATACGGCCATGCGAAAATGGCTCGTAAAAGGAAGCATGAACTTAGACTATTTGTGGTTTGTATGTATATATTTGGTGTCATGATGTGGCTATGGATTGGAAATGGGAATGTTGGTCACATGATCAGCCATTGGCATGGTTAAAATGATCATATATGAACCTATGTATGGCAAGACTAGTTGGTTCATGGAGACTACCAAATAGGTAAGACCTACCTTAAAACAGATGCTGCCAGCTGCAGTGACGTGAATGTGAAAAATCACCAAAATTCGTAGGAATGGTATTAAATAGTGAATAAGCTATGTAAATGAACCTTGATGAGTCTATTTTAATATGGAAGAAACGAAATGGTCATAGGAGTTACATGTTAAGAGATATTGAAGCTATTGTGAAACAGGGCCAGAACGGTTTCTGGGTCCCCTGTCGCAACTTTAAAAATTTACTATAAATTATCCAGAATTAATTAGGAGACATACCTTATATGTACAGATTCCATTTTGAGTCTAGTTTCATTAGAAGCAAACGGCACCAGTATTAAAGCCCTGTACAGAGAGATATTCAAGTTATACCGCGCGAAGGTCAGAGCAGTCGATCCCTGTAACATGGGTGACTTTAACTAATAAACTGTACCAATTGGCCCGACCAAAAATTCTAGAAATAAATCCATGGATGGATATATGAGTCTAAATTCAGGGAAAATTTACAAAACCAGTTTCCGAGTTTTGAAACTCGAGATATGATTTTTAAGACAAAGGTGACGCAGTCTTCCAGCCTGACTAGAAATGTCAAATTGGTGGGCAAAACATGTGATCTTGGCTTGTTAACCCCTCGTGTCCGACACCGGCGATGGTCTCGGGTTCGGGGTGTTACAATCTGCATGAGATTGGCGTCTAGTATGAACATACCTGTTGAACACACGGAAGATATTATTAGAGTGTCGAACCCACTAGGCAGATCAATTCTAGTTGATAAAGTCTGTAAGAATTATCCTTTGACGATTTAAGGTCGTTGTTTCTCGGATAACCTTATACGGTTACCATTTAATGAATTTGATGTAATACTTGGTATAGATTAGCCCTTCATGATGTAACAGTGAATTGTGGTAGTAAGTATATTAAGTTAAAATGCCTGGATGGTAAGATTCTACAGGTCGAATCAAGAAAATTGGGTTTATCGCTGGTTGTAATCACGGCAATGGTTGCCCAGAGATATATGAGGAAAGGATATGAAGCCTACCTTTCATTTGTACTGAACACTAAGGAAACAGAGTTGAAAATCGAGTCTGTGCCGATAGTATGTGAGTACCCAGATGTGTTTCTGGAGGAATTACCTGGATTACCTCCTGAAAGGGAGATAGATTTTGGTATTGAATTGGTGCCAGGGACGACTCCCATTTCTATTGCCCCGTACAGAATGGCACCTACCGAGCTGAAGTAGTTAAAAACACAATTGCGAGAGCTGACGGATAAAGGATTCGCTAGGCCAAGTTTTTCACCTTGGGGTGCCCCCGTGTTGTTCGTAAAGAATAAAGATAGTTCGATGAGGTTATGTATCGATTATCGACAACTGAACAAGGTGACTATCAAGAATAAGTATCCTTTACCAAGGATCGATGATTTGTTTGACCAGTTGAGAGGAGCCACCGTATTCTCCAAGATAGACTTGAGGTCTGGATATTATCAGCTTCGAGTTAAAGACTCGGATGTACCCAAGACAGCTTTTAGAACGAGGTATGGCCATTATGAATTTCTTGTTATGCCATTTGGGCTGACGAATGCACCGGCTGTGTTTATGGATCTAATGAATAGGATCTTTCAGCCATATTTGGATAAGTTTGTCGTATTTATTTACGACATTTTAATCTATTCTAAAGATGAGACAGAGCATGCGAAGCACCTGAGAATTGTGTTGCAGACCTTGCAGGAAAAGCAACTGTATGCTAAGTTTAGCAAGAGTGAGTTTTGGCTCCAGGAAGTTGGATTTTTGGGTCATATAGTTTCGGGTGAAGGCATCCGGGTTGATCTAAGTAAGATTTCTGCAATTGTTGAATGGAAATCGCCTAAGAATTTAATCGAGGTTAGAGGCTTTTTGGGCTTAGCCGGTTACTATCGAAGGTTTGTAAAAGGATTTTCCATGATAGCGACTCCGATGACGAAGCTGCTATAGAAAGACGTTATGTTTGGATGGACAGAGATGTGTCAGCAAAGTTTTGAGAAGTTAAAGACATTGTTGATCGAAGCTCCTATTTTAGTGCTACCTGAATTGGGAAAAGAGCTTGTGGTCTACAATGATGCATCCTTAAATGGATTGGATTGTGTACTTATGCAAGATGGCAAGGTGATAGCCTATGCTTCACGGCAATTGAAGCCTCACGAGAAGAATTATCCAATCCACGACCTAGAGCTTGCCGCTATTATTTTTACCTTGAAAATTTAGAGGCATTATTTGTATGGCGAGACTTGTCGTATATTCAAGGGTAGCAAGAGTTTGAAATATTTGATGACTCAAAAAGAATTAAATTTGAGACAGCAGAAATGGTTAGAATTAATTAAGGATTATGATCTGATTATCGACTATCACCCGGGAAAGGCAAATGTGGTCGCCGATGCATTGAGTAGAAAATCCCTGTATGCTTTGAGAGCCATGGATACTCGTTTGACATTACTTGATGATGGTTCAGGTTTGGCCGAGCTGGAGGCTAGGCCAACATTTCTGCAGGAAATTCATGATGCTCAGCTTAATGATGATGACTTGCAAGCAAAAAGAGCTCAATGTGATTCTGGTGTTGAGTCAGATTTTCGAATTAGTCCTGATGGATGTTTAATGTTTAGAGATAAGGTTTGTGTACCCAAAGACAATGAACTTATTCAGAAGATTTTGCAAGAAGCACATAACAATCGTCTGTCAGTTCACCCGGAAAGTACCAAGATGTACAACGATTTAAAGAAGATGTACTGGTGGAACAGCATGAAAAGAGATGTTTCTAAATTTGTATCGAAATGCTTGGTATGTCAGCAAGTTAAAGCTGAACATCAAGTGCCTTCAGGTTTGTTACAACCTGTAATAGTCCTCGAATGGAAATGGGACAAAGTTACCATGGACTTTGTGTCGGGATTACCTTTAACTCCGAAAAAGAAAGATGCCATATGGGTTATAGTGGACAAATTGACAAAGTCGGCTCATTTCATCTCGGTAAGGATAGATTATTCTCTTGATAGATTGGTCGATTTGTACATTTCTGAGATAGTAAGATTACAGGGAGTACCAATGTTGATTATTTCGGACAGAGACCCGAGGTTCACTTCGAGATTCTGGAAGAAGTTACAAGAAGCCTTGGGTACAAAGTTGAGCTTTAGCACAGCTTTTCACCCTCAGACCAATGGCCAGTCTGAGTAGATGATTCAGATGCTCGAGGACATGTTGCGTTGTTGCATCCTCGAATTTCAGGGTAGCTGGGAAAAATACCTGCCATTGGTAGAATTTGCCTACAATAATAGTTTCCAAACAAGTTTGAAGATGGCGCCTTATGAGGCCTTGTATGGAAATAAGTGCCGAACTCCATTATACTGGACAGAACTCAAGGAAAATCGGATTCATGGAGTTGATCTGATTAAAGAAACTGAAGAAAATGTCAAAGTGATACAGGATTGTTTAAAAGCGGCATCAGATAGGCAAAAGTCTTATGCTAATCTGAAAAGAAAGGAAATTGAGTTTCAAGTTGGAGATAGAGTATTCTTGAAAGTATCTCCACGAAAAAAGGTATTGAGATTTGGTCAAAAAGGTAAACTGAGTCCACGATTTGTCGAACCATACGAGATCACCGAAAGAGTTGGACCGTTAGCCTATCGTTTGGCGTTGCCACTCAAACTGGAAAATATTCATGACGTGTTCCATGTATCCATGTTAAGGAGATACCGATCAGACCCCTCTCATGTAATTTCATCGACTGAGATTGAAATTCAACCGAACATGACTTATAGAGAGGAACCGGTTAAGATATTGGCTCGTGAAGTTAAACAGTTGAGAAATAAAGATGTGGCAGTAGTAAAAGTTTTATGGCATCGACATGGTGTAGAAGAGGCAACATGGCAGCCAGAAGAAACCGTGAGAAGTCATTATTCGAATCTATTTTCTTGTAAGACTTTCGAGGACGAAAGTCCCTAGGGGGAGAAATATAACATCCTGAAATAGGACCTAGTCGGAATGGTGTTTTCGGGACCACAAATCTGACATCAAAATATTTATTTTATGATTATTATGAGGCCTAGAATATGAGTATATATATGTGTTAAAGTTTCATGAAGAAATTCTTTGAGTAAGGTGTTCAATTGGAAATTAGGGACTAAATTGAATAAATTGCAAAAATTGAATTCTAGAAGCAATTTGTATGAAATTGCTTTGGGTTATGAATTAGAAGGTCTTGGAGAGAAATTTGCCCAAATTCTAAGTTTTTGGACAAAAATGGGCTTGCATGGATGGAATTTTAAGGAAAGGGCTTAAGGGTATTTTGGTCATCTGGTATTTTAATGAAATAAAATGGAAAAAATGAACCAAAATCAGCCCATTCTCTTCCTTGTCCAGCCGAAACTTCAAGGGTTTCCATAGCTAGAGTTTTCAAGCTTTCCAAGCTCAATAGTAAGTGCTCCCAAGCCCTATTTTTCATGCTCTTTGTATTTTTGAAATCCCGATAACTTGCTCTCTCCATTTCTACCCCTATTTCATGCTAGGGTTCATGTTTAAAAATTTACCCATGCATGAATTGCTTGTATTTTGATGGATTATGGAGGAATATGAAAGATGAATGTGTATTAAACATCTTTTCCTAGTTGATTTTCATGAAAAACCCTTATAGGGACTATTTTGCAAAAGATGTAAATGTGTGGTAGAAATGAGAAAATAATGGAAAATGTGGGCTACCATAAGAAGGAAAAGTGTTCAGCTAGGCTTGGGTAAGATAGAAAGTGCATGTGTTTCATTATACGAGCCTAGGGACTAAATCGTAAAAATGTCAAAGCTTAGGGGCAAAACAGTCATTTGGACCGGGGGTAGATATTAAACTTGAAATGTATATTGTAGTGTATTAATGAGTTAAATTTTGTTGTTATAGACCCCGAGGAACAAATTTCGGAGGTCGATCGAGGTAAACGCAAAGTTTCAGAATATCCGAAACACAACTCCGAAAAGAATACCAGGTAAGTTCAGATAACTTAAAGTAAACCCCTAATATGCATAATTGAATGATTTATGAATGCATGATGATTGCATTTATTATTAGCATAAATATCATAGAAATGCATATTTGATGGTAACATGTGAAAAATGTCTCGGATGAGGTTGACAAAGGGAATTCGATAGATAAACCCTCGTTGATATGTATAAAGAGATCTTGCATGTGTTGCAGTAAGGATTTAGCCTGGACGGGTAATCCGTGATCTCAAGTATGGAAAGGATGTAACCTGGACGGGTAATCCGATTAGGGTCTGAATTTAACCTGGACAGGTAATTCAAATCCGAGCTCATTAAGGGTGTTTGTCAATATAAGGGATTTAGCCTGGACTGGTAATCCCGACATCACCTTATGAGTTCATGATATGGGGAATTTAGCCTGGACTGGTAATCCTGCCATGAGATGTGAGGTTCGCAGGAGTGTATATATGTGAAATGATCATTCGTAAGAATTGACGGATAATGGGTATTCCATCGAGATTTCCTAGAAACTCAATGGGATTGATATGCTGTATGTAACGCCCCTTACCCGTGTTCTACATGAAAACAGGGTACGAGGTATTACCAGCTCATAATATATATCATTAAACGAAACCGAAATAGAAATATGTCATCCAAATAGATAATGTATCATTATAACATATGTCTTGAACAATATTAGCCAACTTCAATGGCTTATACAAAATAATTTTATTAAATAATGTAACCAATATTTTAAACCTAGGCAATTATGACACGTAACAAAATAACAAAGCCTACTATACATGCCATAATTCAAAAGAAATGTTTAGTTCAAATACCCAAAAGTATTGATAGTGTGGCAGATCTTCAACGATCCTTAACTCCCGAGCAATGCCGGACGACACTATAAGACAAAAGAGAGAAAAGAAAGTAAGCTTATATAGCTTAGTAAGTAAGTATATAAATAATAATTAAAGAATCTAATATGTTTACACATTAACTCAAGTGTATCTACTTTTAATTTCAATATTTACTCCACTTTGATTGAGCTGTCTCTCCTGCGTCATGTTCACTAAATAAATCATAACTCGAGTTACAAAACTTGAAATTAAAATCCATAAAATTTTCCTGAAACTAGACTCATATAAATTCTTACTAATTTTTTTCTAGTATTTTTGGTCCAGCCAATTAGTACAGTTTATTAGTTAAAGTTTCCCCTGTTATACAGCTCGACTGATCTGACCTCTGTTCACTACGAGTTGAATTTCTCCCAGTAAAAAATTCAAATAACCATGAAACATGTTTCATTTAAAACTAGACTCAATAAGGAATCTATACATATAAACTATATTTCTTAATTATTTTTTTACAATTTTTAATGATTTATCAAAGTCAGAATAGGGGATCACATAGTCAATCTGAACAAGTCACACACAAATATAAGTATCTCAAAATATAGAGTTCCTTTGATTGCTATGTTTCTTTTATATGAAAATAGACTCATTGATATTTAATTTCATATCTCATTAAACCTCTAATTAAATTTATACTATTTTTGGTGATTTTTCAAAATCACGTCACTGCTACTGTCCAAAACAGTATTATTGCAAATTCACTCTTTCACACTTTCTTTGTATTAACCTCACTTAGCATACATATCACAATTCATTTTCACCACATTTCATACATCACAAGTATAAGTCCATGATTACAATGCCACCATAAAATTATCCCGTTGAACAATTCGGATCAATCCTCGATACTTGATGGTTTCAGCACACTGCCCCACTATCATATTTCATATAATTAGGCTCTCTTGTACACATGGTGAACACTTAGTACCACCCATGTGACCTAGCCAATTTATCTCGTAGCTCTCTTGTCTACATGGTGTCCTTCACTTGGAATCACACATGTGACCTAGCTACATTTATCTCTCCCGTAGCTCTCTTGTCTACATGGGATACATCCCGTATCACACTTGTGACCTAGCTACTACATAGTATCTCGTAGCTCTCTTGTACACATGATGTGCACTCAGCACCATACATGTGACCTAGCTACGCTCCATTAATATTATTCAATCTTTTCGAGTGTTCAACCGGGATTTCTCTCTCTATTACTTATTTCCATTCCTCCAATAGTCGATTTATGTTTCAAAATTAGCTAAAATACATATAATAGGCTGAAATATAAAAATGTAAATGAAGTTAATGTATTATTTACATACAAACTTACCTTGGTGCAAAATATAGAAATTTTGCAATTTAGTCCAAAACCTTTTCCTTCCCCCGTTCGAGATCGATTCCACTTCTTTCTTGATCTATAACAACACATTTAGCTCATTTAACACTCATACTATTTATTTCAATCCAAAAGTCACATTATGGAAAAATTACATTTTTGCCCCCTAACTTTTACAAAATTAAGATTTTGCCCCTAGGCTCAGGAATTTAATTTCAGCCCTTATTATTATGTTTTATGACATGCTGATCATTTTTCCCTTCTATGACAACATCAAATTCTCACTCTAACACATAGTTATGAACAATATGTATTTTTACCGATTATGTCGTTTTGCTCGTTTTCACTAAAAATCGCTTAGAAAAGATCGTTCTCCTAACTTCAAACATTCATATTCTACCATTAAACATCAAAATACATGCATATCATTCATGGGTAAAATTTTAAACATAAACCCTAGCTCGAAATAATGGTAGAAATAGGTAGACCGAGCTACGAGGATTTCAAAAATGTAAAGAACATTAAAAACGGGGCTTGAATGCACTTACTATTGAGCTTGAAAGCTTGGGAAAAACCCTAGCTATGGAGAACATGTAAGTTTTGGCCAAGCTTGAATGAAGATAAACACATTTTTGTGTTATTTTTCCCATTTTATTTCATTTAATATACAAATGACCAAAATGCCCTTACTACTAAACTTTCTTAAAATTCCATCCATGTCCTAATTTTTGTCCATATAAAGTATAATGGTCTAATTTCCATTTAAGGACCTCTACTTAAAACCCCCATTTCAATCAAGTACTTTATGAACTAGAACACACATTTTTTTTACCTATTTCAATTTCGTCCTAAATATCAAATTAAACACCCAATCGATAAAATTTCGCAACGAAATTTTCACACAATTATGAAATCATAATATAAACACTAAAACTTCATCAAAATAATTTCTTTCAACCTTGTATTCGTGGTTTCAAAACCACTATTCCGTTTTGGCCCTAAATCGAGCTGTTACACTGTATGTCAATAAGATGATGAATGATGAGCTCATCTACATAAATTACATGATGCTTTGTTACGTAACTAACTCACTAATTGAGTGCATGTGATAGGGAATTGTTTCATAATTGATTATTTCATGATTTAAATATGGATGTATGCTAATTACTCGATAAGTTTACTTTCCGGTTATTCGAGCTTACTAAGCATGTAAATGCTTACCCCTTTCTTTTTCCCTGTCTCACAGAGCTCGAGGACTTGAAAGGATTGGAAGACGATTGGAGAGCCAACACAGTATCAACTAGACAAGCTTTGGTATAAAGACTTTGTTTGTTTCATTCAATGGCATGTATAGTATTTTTGTGTATTTTGTTATATGTGTCATTTGATTTTCCAAATGAAGACATGTAAGAATATGTTTATCTCTTTGTATATGGCCACGAAAATTGGCTTAATTGAAGTAAGCTATGACCTACGAATTTATGCATGGTTTTATTTACAAGTGATGGGTCATTACCAATTGGCAATGAGTCACATGAACGAGCCAATTTCGGATGAATTAAAGTGACATAGGAACCCATAAACACTAAGTGGGAAATAACCTATCATGTATGAAACCAATGATATGAGGTTTTCATACATCTAGTTTAATCAAGATTATTTACAAGTGTATAATTGTGTTTTACTTTGAATTTGGTAACCACTAAGCACAAGTAGTAGAAAGGGGTGACTAAAGACTTGGTAAATAGCCTATTAGAGTCCACATGGTTAGACACACAGGCGTGTGTCTAGGCCGTGTGTGACACATAGTTCCCTCCCATGGGCGTGTGCTATGGCCATGTGTCCCCTGCACTTAAAATTTTAGCTCAAAGTTGTACACGGGTAGGCCACATGGGCGTGCACCATGGCTGTGTTAAAAAGACAGTGTCGTCCACAGGCAGGCAGGACAGGTGTGTGCCATAGCCATGTTGATAAGTCAGTGTTGCCCATGGCTGAAGGGCATGGGCATGCCCCAAGTCACACGGGCGTGTGAGTCCACCGGCCCACCTACACGAGCGTGTGACACTTTGTGATAACGAAAAAAATTTCCTAAGGAGCCCAAAGTTTATTGAACGTACCCGAATTTATCCCGCACTGCCTCTAAGTATGTTATAGGCCTCAAAGGCCTATTTAAGGGACGAGTTGTTCATGAATGAAAAGCTTAAAATTTGAGTAAAACTTGGTGACCCAATTTGGTACGTTTCAAAATGTAATGTCCTGGTAATGCCTCGAACCTTAGCCTGGCGTGGGGTACGAGTGAGGGGTATTACACCAAGCTTACCAAATCATATGCAATATGTAACATCAATTTACTTCCATTTTATACATTCATGCCTTAGATTTTATTATGCCATTTACTCACAATTCCATCATCAAACATCCATGATCATATGAATTTAACCACAACATGAGTGACCTTAGCACATGCATGCATGTATGAATAGGATTACATCCCCATAATTAATATGAGCCATATTTCATAGCCTTATAAAAATTGGACCATAAACCATTCTAGGCCAACATATTTGGCCACATTAACAATGACACAATTTAATCAAAAGACAAAGTCCCTACACATGCCATAAACTTAAAATACTTACATTCACTTCTACTTGCATGATAGCTTGATAGTGTGATGGCATCTCCGGTGGTCTCTAACCCGAGCTAGCTAATTTAACCGATAAGAGCTGGGAAAGGAAGAGTAAGCTTCAAAGCTTAGTAAGTCCATATGAAATAATGAGCAACTCATGCTAGTCATATACTATTGTAACACCCCTAACACGTATCCATCGCTGAACTAGGGTTAAGCGGCATTACCAAACATATCAAAACACTTCGTATTCATTTCACAGACATCATAGCATCATAGTCAAATATCAACATAAGTCCCTTTCTTAGGTCAATGAGACCTTAAACATGCAATAGGGAGAGGTCGGAACTAAACTGAACATATTCACAACTTTCAACACTTAGGAAATTTTTCTATTCTGTTAAGGTTACACGCCCGTGTGACCAGGCCGTGTGCCTTACACTGGCATCAAACACACCCATGTGAACCAGCCGTGCCAAAACAAAGCAGCCATACTGACTTTCACCCACGGCCAATAGACACACCCGTGTTCTATGGCCGTGTGATACTTAGCTAGCTACTGACTTATGCCCACGGCCATATGACATGCTCGTATGTCAAAGCCATGTGATTTTTAAGAGGTTACTGCCTAACAAACACAGCCACAAAGCACGCCCGTGGCCTTTGACCGGTGGCACAATGCAGGCTTGGTTTAAGCCTACTTCCGCCCCATTATGGGTCACCCTACAAACAAGGAATCAAGCATATATGTACAACCCATTCAACCATTCTTTATGTTAAAACATACATCATTCATGCCATAATATTATCAATCATTTACATACTTATAAACCTTACCTTCTCCTTTATCCAATTAAGACATGCCATAATTGCAAATTAACATCACATATAATAAGCCATTATCAAATATGATTTCAAACACAAATTAGCCAAATCTCATGGCTAACTATATACATCACAAAACATACTTCACAACTACTAGCCTATACATGCCATACTTCAAATATTTACATTTTCAAAAGTACCAAAATGAGATCGATAGTGTGGTGACGATCCTTGACTATCCTCAAGCCTTCAGTAGCTACGATAACTGTAAAACAGACAGTAATCACATAGAGTAAGCTTTCAAAAGCTTAGTAAGCTCGTACTCAAAATATTCATAGTAAAAGAACATATAATGATAACCAATGAGTATTTGCAAAGTTTCAACCCATATAACTATATCAAATCAAAGAGATTCATATACATAACATCATCTACCACTTAGGCATTATACATACCTGAAGCTTCCCGTACTTATTCACTTTTGTACTTACCTCATGTTGAATGTTATGAGGCTATCCATAAGTTATTCGTATTTTAACATCAGCACACTTAGTGCTATAAGGTTAGCCGAAGCTAAATATTTCCGCACACTTAGTGCCATCTCAAATAACCGAGACTAATTTGGTATTGCACACTTAGTGCCTCAAGTAGTCGAAACTAGTTAAATCGCACACTTAGTGCCAAAGCTAGTTTAAATCGCACACTTAGTGCCAAAACTTTCGATTCATCACCATATTATCCAATTCAATTATATTCAACCCATGTATAATAAAGGCATCAAAACTTACTTAACATCATATTTTAAGTACGAACTTCCCTCGTACTCGGAATTTGTCGACTTGGACTATCTACTCAGTAACCTTCGACTTTCCTCGATCTAAGTTTGAATTCCTCCTTTCTTAATCTAAATGTATTCAAAATTAACCCTTTTATTTATCAAATAATTCAATTCAAGCCATAAACAAATATTTAGGGCAATTTGCAAACTAGCCCTTACATTTTCACATTTCGACACTTTAGTCCCTATTTCACAAAATCACAAAATACACATAATTTGCATACACACAAGTTTAGCCAAATTCTTCTAACTCTCAAACAAGTCCATGTATTTCATTTATTTCATATTTTAGTCCCTCAAAATAACATTTTCACAATTTAGCCCAAATTTGCTCAAATCCAACTAAAATCCAAAGACAAAACATGTAAACTCAACATCAAGCTTTCATATTTCACCATTTAACAACACAAAACTCATGAATTCATCCATGACACATTTTCAAATTAGCACAAAATCAGAAATTGAGACGTGGGCTTTATAGTACACTTAGCAATGATCACAAAAACATAGAAATTATCAAAAATCGAAGCAAAAACATACCCGATTTAAGCTTCTAACTAGCCGAACCCTAGAATTCTTTATCTTTTCTTTTTGTTCTTCAATTTTTGGTACAAACAAGGCATATAATGCCTAGTTTCATGTTTTGTTATAACATATATTACTTTATTAAACATTTGACCATTATAACCTTTATTAAACTATTATAATTTCACCTAACACATGTCCTTTTATGTCCATTCAAACTTCCAATGGTCAAATAACCACATAAGGACCTTTCAAATATAAAGCAAACTCAATTAAGTACTTTAACATCTAGCACACAGCTTTTACATTTTATGCGATTAGGTCCTTTTTGCAAATTAAGCACACAAACAGTTAAAATTTCGCACGAAACTTTCACACATATCAATTTACATATCATAGACACAGAAATTAATATTAAAAATATTTTTCTAAGTCGGATTTGTGGTCCCGAAACCACTATTCCGACTAAGGTTAAAACCGAACTGTTACAACTATGATTGACAATATAAGCACAAGTTAATATAAAATAGCTATAAATCTCAAGATTGTAATATAACTTATTCACATGTTTACTCTCTTTTTATTTATCAAATTAATTTAACATTACTTGACTTTCAGTCTAGCAGCCATAGTTTCTCCATTGTAACATGTTTCATGATTAGTAAATCATTTTAAACATCTTAGTAAAAGTACACGTTACTTATGTATATTCATGTTTTCATGCATATAGCTCAACATATTTCAAATTGTATAAACTCTTTCTTTCCATACTTTCTTAACCATTTTAGTAGACAATTAGGCGAATATTTCCTTTCACTCATAACCGATAAATCACAATTCAAATGAACAACATTTACTGTCTCACCAATCAATTGGGCCTCTGAGGCCTAACATATAGTCATCAACCATGTTTACATGCATTTATAAATCATGTCCATAAATAAAAAATCATAAGGCTATCTCAAAGTCACTTTCACAATGATCATAACTCACAATATCATGAAGTCAATACTTAAAATCTTTATGTACATACATGTATCATCTCGTAACATAACCACTTACTTTCTCATCTTTGGCATACCCATTGAACACTTAGAATACTAAATGGATACATGGAAAGTCTTTATACATAAGTGCCACATATGTAGCTAAAGCTATGTCATATTTCATATCTCATAAATTCTGGCTCTCGAGCAAATCTCGGGCCTACTCACATAAGATGACGATCAAGACGCAACTACGCAATGCTGCTCACACAAGATGTCAGGTATCCGCAACACATGCCAGAGTACCCAGCCACTGGTAGATGTACGAGACCAGCACCCGGATCACATAATCACACATACATCACAAATATCCTTAGTGACATGTCACTCGTATCATATTCTATTCCTAAGGTTCAAACGGGATTTTTCTCACTTATTCGAACTTCGTCAAATACAACCATAGAATTAATCATTTATTTCATAAATTATCAAAGCATTTAGAATATTTAAAATACAACATAACATAGCATTATTTACATACGAACTTACCTCGAGATCAAAATGGCAAAAAGGGACCTAACCGTCAATTACTTGTTTTCCCTCGTTCTAGGCCCGAATCTCATTATTTTTTTTATCTATAACATCACATGCAGCCCACTTATTAGTGACATTACTTAATGTGACCCAAAAATCATACTATGGAAAAATTATGTTTTTGACCCTAAAGTTTGTCATAATTACACTTTTTCCCCTAGGCTCGTAAAATGAAATTTTTTCAATTTCCTTAACATACAAGCCTAGCCGAATCATTTTCATAACTATAGCAGCCCACAATTTCCACTCAAACACACTTTTACTATATATTTTATAACTTTTACAATTTAGTCCTTTTGGATGATTTCACCAAAAATCACCTAGTAAAAGTCATTTCTCTAGCCATAAACATGCATAATCTACCATTAAACATCAAAATACACAAATTTCTAACATGGTTCAAAACCTATACATTCATCATGTCTCAAATTAATGGTAGAAATAGATAGATCGTGTTACAAGGATTTCAAACATGTGAAAATCATTAAAAACAGGGCTAGAACGGACTTACAATGGCTTCAAAAACCCTATACATGGCTTCCTCTTGCTAATTTCAGAAAAGGAGGAAGATGGACAAATTTTTGGCTTTTATTTTTGTTTTTTATTCATTTTAATAACTAAATGACCAAAATGCCCTTAATGAAAAACTTTGGAAACATGCCTAACCATGTCCATTTTTGTCCACCAACTTAAAAAATGGTATAATTAGCATATAAGGACCTCCAATTTAAAATTTCATAACAATTGAACACCTCTAGCATGTAGAACTCAACTTTTGCACTTTTTACGATTTAGTCCTTTTGACTTAATTGAATGTCGATTCCATACCTTAAGGCTGACTGACGCTTCCCAAAATCATTTTATGAAATTTTAGACTATTAAAATATAATAAAAATAAATTTTCTTATGTCGTATTTGTTGTCTCGAAACCACTGTTCCAAATAGACCCTAAATCGGGATGTTACAGCAAGGGTCACGAAGGGGGAAGAATAGGGATCGATACGATGTGCTAAACTATTTATGTGTTTGTAACCCTTTTGATGCTTACTATTTTTTATTTCCATACTTGTCCTAAGACCCAAAACGTTACAAGCCGAAAAGTCCTATGTGACCTAAATATCCTTATGCATGAATAGACATTATATTAAACAACCATATAACCGACTTTTTGTATTTTGGTCTGATAATCAAATTACTTGTATGATTTGTTTATGTATCCCTATAGGTGAGACCCTTTAATTTTTGTATACTTTTTAATATACGGAACATAGATATGTGTGGTCAAAAGTGGTAAGTCAATTATTCATCATGCTAAAGTTGTTTGTGGAGATGAAATACCTACTCATGTGCTCCAAAGTCAATAGTGGTATGATATTTGCTTAAGGGGCGTCATTTCTATTTCTTGTTTTTGTTTATGTTGCTTAAGGATAAGTAAAGACTTAAGTGTAAGGGAGTTTGATCTGCCGTAATTTAGTGTAACAGATTAAACTAATTTCCACACTTTAGGAGCTTGAAAGCAAGCATTTCCATTAGGTTTTAGTTATGTTTTTGTAAGTTTTAATTAAGTTAATAAAATGTGCAAATTGAGTCTTTTATTGACCTTAGAGGCAGAATGAGGCCTAAGTGTGAGCTAATAACCTTTGTAAGTGTGTAGGAGACCATCAGAAGGCGTACTAAACCGATACTGGTCACTATGCCACAATACAGAATACTTAATATCGCAACATAAGAAGTAGAATAGATAAATCATGAGACTGTCTTTGGTGTCGCGACATAGCCTAAGGGTGTTGCAACATACCCCTGAAGATATCCCAAGAAGAGTATGTTGACTCCTATGTCACGACATAGGTCCTGGTGTGTCCGACATCAACTCTAGACGAGAATTAAACACGATTCAGGGGGCATTTTCATCTGCAAAATCAAAATTAAAGCTCAAAAATGTCAGTTAACCAAGGGTTAAGGACGATAGCCACCTAAAATCTATAAATAGGCTCATTTGTCACATGTTATAGATACCAATTACATAGTTTAGAATTTTTCTTTTAAATTTAGTTTAGCTTTTCTTTATTCTTAGGTTTAGATTTATTTTCAAGTTTTTCTTGTTTATTCGAGATATCTAATTTGTGGAGACAATCAAACTTGTGGATTCACTTCATTCTTAATACAAATCAAATGTTTTCTTAAACTTTACACTACAATTCATTTATCATGTTTTCTCTTTACATCAATTCCATATTATTTATGAAAATCATGAGAAACAAATCCTTCTATGGGGGATTAGCGAGTGGAAGCATTATCTATAAACTATTTTATAAGGTTACTTAACAAATCAACTATTTAGGAAAGGAAGAACCTAAACCCTAAGTCTAACAATCCTAGGAAGTCATCAAGGTAGGAATTAACCCAAATTTGGTATGGCCTATCTGTGAACACCTTCACCTTAAAATGGTCTAAACCGTGAGGTCAAAAGATAAGTAGTCCTTGTTGACTCATTATTTGAGTGGAAGATCGAAAGATCGTACTGGGATAGCAAAAAGTTGATTGACGAGGAACTCAAAGTGATAGTTGATCAGGGTTACCAAAGGGAGCTAATCACCCATGATCATATTTGATTTATTCTATTCTTTGATCTCTTGAATCTTATTTCTTTATGTTATTTTATTATTATAAAATAATCTTAAAAAACTCCTCTTTTTTATTTTCATACTATAACTAAATTAAAGTACAAATTAGATCTTTCAATGTTTAGGTTAAAATTGATCTAGCACTCGCCTCCCTTGGGTATGATCCTCGGAGTAGTCACCTACTCTATTGTAACTATATTATAGTTGGGCCCGTATACTTGCGAATACTGCCTCATATATCTATATCCTTTACTGCAGTATTCACACTTTAGACATTAGTATGTCTAGAGGCAGTCAGTGGTCCCGTACCAGTTGGTTTGTAAAAAAAGCTGGTTGAAAAGTAACAAAATGTAAACCAAAAGGTCAAAGGCTGAAGGAGTATCAGGTAAGTTTCTTAGGCGTGACAAATTTGGATAAGCCACTTAGTTTTAACATGACGTTTATCAAGTCCCCATGAAAACTTAAGTTACGTTAAAAGGACACTTAAGTTAAGTTAAGGAGGGTTGTCTCCCTTCTTAAGGACAGAAGGGCTAAGTAGAAAGGGGATGCCTCCCAAAAAGACAAGTCTTGAACTCTGGTTTTCTGCTAGCAAACTCCCTCCCATCAAGGCACATTTTCATGACTCTGTCTGCTAAGGTAACACATATCTATGAGTATACTTTAAGAAATAATGCTTCGTGATATATCTGAGTTAAAGTAGAGGTAAAAGGTTGTCTGAATAGATTCTAGCAAGGTGCCTCTGTTTGACAAGATGAAAAAACCATAGCATCTGGTTGAATGGAAGATCTTGAACTCAAGCTGCTATTGTCACATTGAAGGATTAGGTCTAAAGTTTGACAACCATCTAAGTTATGAGGTGAGCCTTTAAGCCGACTTCGGCAAATGTATTATGCATGTTAGAACCCTTTGGTAAATAAGTTGAGATTTGCATGATGTGATAATTCTATGTGAAATGTATGTCTGATGAACTTTCATGAATGATTCATATGGAAAATGGATATGATCTTTGAGGATAATGTGTAATGTGTGTATATGTGTATTTTGATGACATGAATAGGTCTATTGTGAAAGATTCTATTATGAGCCAGTCAATTGTAAATGAATTTGTCAAGTATGAGTCTACATAAAGGGTCTGTGTCTATCTCTAAAGTCGTCTAAAGGGGTCCATTAGGACTAAAAACATGAATCTCTAATGAGGAAAAGTTTATGGCACTCTGAAGACCATATAGTGTAAGACCATGGTTGGGCCATGGCATTATATAGAATATTTAACGGACGTTTAGGTGAGTACTAGATTTGAAAGGCAAACCTCAAGACTGTGAGCTTATGCAATTCCCTATCATCAAAAACACTAGTTTCCATATAAGGGAGCCTTTGTGGAAATATTTGTTATAATGAAGCCTTTATGATCATCTCTGTTATAAGGAAGCCTTTATGGCAATCTCTGTTAAAAGGAATCCTTTGTGGCTATCTGTAACACCCCGATTTTGGGCCTAGTTGAAACAGTGGTTTCGGAACCACTAACCTAAGGTTAGAGAAATTATTTTTTATATTATTTTATGTGTTATAGCATGTTTATATGAGTGCATGAAAATTTTGTTGAAATAATTTTAGCGATTGCATGCTCAATTGCGAAAAAGGACTAAATCGCATAAGGAACAAAAGTTTTATTTCATTAGCTAAAGGTGTCAAATAGCTAAAGAACCAAAATTAAGGTTCTTTAAAGAGAAAATAGGGCTTTATTAATGGCATGGCCGGCCAGAGGGACAAGAAAATCAAAAAGGTCAAAATTAGGTGAAATTTGGTGACTAATTTAACTAGAATAAAATAAAATAATGAAAAGCTATCATCTTTTTTCTTTTCTTCTCTTCTCCAATGAAATTTTTAGCAAGGAAGGGATCTTGAAAGCTTGAAATTTTCAGCCATTAAGTTCTCCTATAAGTAAGTGATTTTGATGACTTTTCTTGATAATTTTTGTACTTTTAGGACCCTTGTAGCATAAGCTAACTAATGAGGGGACTATTTTGCAAAATGGTTGAGGGTCTAAGGTTTTTCCATGAGATTATTCATGTTGTTTCCTAAATTTTTATGGAAGAAAATGAATCTTGATTGTGAAACAAACAACTTTTGTGAAGTAGTTTTCATGGAAACCCTAACTAAGGACCATTTTGCATAAGTAATAAATTATGTGGTAAATGTGTGAAATAATGGGAATTGTGGGCTGATTCTATTATAAAAATAATTTGGCTAGGCTTGGGTAGTATAAAAATTTGACAAAAATCAATTTACGAGCCTAGGGGGAAAATACTAATTTTGTGAAAGTCTAGGGGCAAAATGGTCATTTTGCCAAAATATGAATTAGGAAATGCATTGATTAATATGATGATTAAATAGCGAATTTTTATCATTTTAGATCAAGAAATACGAAATCCGAACCTAGACCGGGGGAAGGCCAAGCAAGTAGACGTAAGCCAATTAGTCGTCCACTTTTTGTATACCAAAGTAAGTTGTACGTAAGTAAGTCAACTTTATCGCTAATATGTGTTGAATTAATGATTTGCATAATATGTTTGAACATGATTATGAATAATGCGTGATGAAATTAATGTGGTAAATTCCCGGTTGAGCCTAAGAATGAATTGGATATCCATGCCATGACATTTGGGTGATATGTGTGCCAATGTAAGACCATGTCTGGGACATGACATCGGCCATATTATGAAAGCTAGTGTAAGACCATGTCTGGGACATGGCATGGCATTGAGACGAAAGCTAGTGTAGGACCATGTCTGGGACATGGCATCTGCCTCGACATGTGAGCCAGTGTAAGACCATGTTTGGAACATGGCATCGATAATTCACCCTTTTGTGTAAAGCTTGTCAAATATCCTTTAGTATTCCAAATGGTTTCACGGATTATTTTAAAGCTTATGATAATGACATGGAATGATATAATCATGTTGTGAGTGGTACAGGTTCTTATTCAAAATTCATGAGATATGAGTCTAGTTATGTTTCATTGATAGTAAGAAGGACATGAGTAAGTTCCAGCTATGAAATTATTTTAGGACGATATTGAAATCTTTGGTTTATACTTGTGATATATAAGCATGTAGTGATAACTAACCACGTTCACTCAAGAATGTATTGATTTATAATATGTATGGCAAATGTTGTTACTTATTTATATGCAACTTACTAAGTTTTATGCTTACTCCCTCTCCTTTCCATTTTCTTATAGTGTCTCTAAGCTAGTATCAGGGATCAAGAGACGTCAGAGGCATCGATCAGACTATCACCTAAAGCATTGGTATAGCTAGTTTAATATTTTTTATTTTGGCATGTATAGGGACTTGAATCTTTTGTTTAGTGTCTTGTTAGTTTAGCCACAAGAGTTGGCTCATATGATGGATATGATATTCATTTTGTATAGGCCATTAATGTTGGCTAATATTGATTATTATTAAATGCATTTGATATAAATTTCTTATGGTTATGGTTGTTTTGGTTATATGTGTTATGCTTAGATTGGTTTTGGTTGATATTGTGTAGGTTGGTGCAAATAAGGATGGCAAAAAGGCTTGGTAAATAGCCTTGTTTTTGTTCATACGGGCAGACACACAAGCGTGTGTCTAGACTGTGTGTGACACATGGTCTACCCCACGGGCGTGTAGGTCGGCCGTGTGTCCCCTGCACCCCAATTTTTCAAGTCAGTATGCATGGTAGTAAACACACGGGCAAAGACACGCCCATGTGTCTCAGTCGTGTGGAGGACACGGCCTAGCACATGGGCGTGTGCCTTGGCCATGTGCCTTTAATTGGTTGATGACGTCAGAAACAGAATGTTAAGGTTTTTGTACATGGGCTGAGACACGGGCGTGTCATGGCCATGTGAGGGACACAGGCCATGGACACGGGTGTGTTCCAGGCCGTGTGAAAACCCCTGTAGGTTCGAATGGAAAAATAAATCTACACGGGTTAGGGGCACGGGCGTGTCTAGATATGCCCATGGCCGTGTGAGCTACACGGGCCTTCAGCATGATCATGTTAAGACAACATATGGGCGTGTCACTTTTCCACACGGGCATGTGCCATGTTTACCTTGAAATTTTTCAAAGTTTTCCAAAGTACTCAGTTAAGTCCCAAATCTTTTTTTAAACGTGTTTTAGGCCTCTTGGGCTCATTAGGGCTTTTATGTTCGGTTTTCAAAAAGTTTTAATTTGGATGGAAATTTATGGCACAAAAATGTTTGTAAGCATGTGTTTAAGTACAGTAACACCTCGTATCCTGTTCCGGCGTTGAACTTAGGTAAAGGGTGTTACATTTAATGGTATCAGAGCTATGGTTTAGTTAATTCTAGGACTAACCTAACTTGAGTATGAGTCTAGCTGTACATGCCATAAATATATTGTGATAGTGTGACGACTCTTGCCAAATTTAAATTGTATTTTCATTTAGTAAATGGATCCTAAAGGAGAAATGGTGGACGATGTAGAGAGTAACATGCCAGCTCCTACTGAAGAGACCGCGTTAGTAGAGAGTGGGCCAGTGACAATGAGTCAGGTCGGAGAGGCTAAAGAAGCCTACCTCCATAAGATGGATGCCTGGTATTTAGAATTTGTTCATGCGAATCCGAACACTCCACCTGCCTCACCTCTTCCGATTCCTCAGCCTACCCATATGGGTCCCCAAAGAGTAGAACTGGTTAGGAGAGAAAAACCTCTAGTAGATAGAATTTGTAAGCACGGGGCCGTGAAATTTCGGGCTAAAATTGATGATGACCTAGAAAGAGCAGAATTCTAGTTGGAAAATACCATTAGGGTATTCGATGAATTATCTTACACCCTTGAGAAGTGCATGAAGTGTATTGTGTCGCTCCTGCAAGACTCGGCCTATCAATGGTGAAACACCCTTGTATCGGTTGTACCAAGGGAAAGGATTACATAGGAGTTTTTCTAGAAAGAATTTCGAAAGAAGTATATTAGTTAGAGGTTTATAGACCAGAAGAGGAAAGAATTTCTAGAATTGAAGCAAGGTCGAATGGCGGTAATAGAGTATGAGTGTGAGTTCGTGAGACTCAGAAAATACGCTAGGGAGTGCATATAGCCACTATGTGCAAGAGGTTTAAGGATTGTTTAAACTAAGACATCAGATTGTTGGTTGGTATTTTGGAGTTAAGAGAATTTGTAGTACTTGTTGGGAGAGCGTGTAAGGCCAAAGAATTGGCAGAAGAGAAGAGGAGAGTTGATATTGAGTCACGTGACTCAAAGAAAAGACAAATGGGAAGATCATTTCAGACCTCATCCAAGAAATCGATAGGATTCTGGAGTAGAAACAAGAATAAGCAATATGCGGCGTCTAAAGCTCAGACCACTTCCATTGCGAGCATTGGTAGTGCTCGACCGAATAGACCGGAGTGTTCGCAGTGTGGTAGGCGACACTTCAGTGAGTGCTGAGGTAATGATAGAGGCTACTTCAAGTGTGGTTCACTAGACCACTTTATTCGAAACTGTCCTGAGATGGAGGAGAAAGACATAAAGGAAGATGTGAGAGAGAGTAATGCTCCCTCGAAGGGTAGACCACAAAAGAACCCTGGGAGTGCGTCTGGCAGCAGAGGTACGCCTAGAGATTCTACTGTGAGGTCCGAGGGTAGAGCGCCTGCAAGGACATACGCTATTCGCGCCCGCGAAGATGCCACGTCTCCCAATGTGATTACGGGTACCTTTTCTATCTATGATATATCTGCAGTTGCTTTGATAGACCCGGGATCTACCCACTCTTATTTTTGCATGAATTTGGTACCTAGTATGAATATGCTAGTGAAGTCTATTGAATTTGTGGTAAAAGTGTCCAACTCGTTAGGCAAACATGTAATAGTTGATAAATTGTGTAGAAACTGTCCTTTAATGGTTAGGGGCCACTGTTTTCCGGCTAACCTCATGCTACTACCATTTGATGAATTTGACCTAATTCTTGGCATGGATTGGCTGACTATTCATAATGTGTTAGTAAATTGTGGTAGTAAATTTATTGAATTGAAATGTGAAAATGGGGATATTATGCGGGTTGAATCAGGTGAATCGGACAATTTACCTATACTGATTTCTTCTATGACTTCTGAGGAATACATGAGAAAAGGGTATGAGTCCTATCTTGCATTTTTTTTGAATACCCAAGTCGGGAGTAAAGATTGAGTCAATACCAGAGGTATGTGGCACCCAGATATGTTTCCAAAAAAATTGCCTGGATTACCTCCAACTAGGGAAGTTGAGTTTGGTATCGAGTTAGTCCTGGGACGGCATCTATCTCGATTGCTCCGTATAGGATGGCTCCAATAGAGTTAAAGGAGTTAAAAGAACAGTTACAAGAATTAATGGACAAGGGTTTTGCGAGACCGAGCTATTCGCCGTGAGGTGCTCCGGTACTTTTTTTGAAAAAGAAAGACGGGTCGATAAGGTTATGTATAGACTACAGACAGCTCAACAAGGTGACGGTGAAGAACAAGTATCCCTTGCCAAGGATCGACGAATGGTGTTTTTTAAGATAGACTTGAGATCCAGCTATTACAATCTAAGAGTTAAGGAACAAGATGTGCCGAAAACACGTTTCGGATGAGATACGAGCACTATGAGTTCCTTGTCATGCCTTTTGGCTTAACAAACACCCCCGCCGTGTTTATGGACTTGATGAATCATATTTTTTTGCTGTACTTGGATAAGTTTGTGGTTGTTTTTATCGACGATATATTAATTTATTCTCGTGATGAGAGTAAACACACAGAGCATTTAAGAACCGTTTTGAAGACATTAAGAGATAAGCAGTTATATGCCAAGTTTAGTAAAAGTGAGTTTTGGCTCCGAGAGGTTGGAATCTTGGGACACATCTTATCGGATGATGGAATTAGAGTTGACCTGAGTAAGATCTCGGCTATTGTTGAGTTAGAGGATTCTCCATGATTGCTACTCTGATGACGAGGTTACTACAGAAAGATGTCAAGTTTGAATGAATAGAGAAGTGCCAGCAGAGTTTTGAAAAACTGAAAGCACTATTGACTGAAGCACCAGTCCTAGTGCAACCAGAACTGGGAAAAGAATTCGTAGTGTATAGCGATGCATCCTTGAATGGATTAGGATGCATGCTTATGCAAGAAGGTAAGGTGATAGCGTATACCTCGAGGCAACTGAAGCCACGTGAGAAAAAATATCCGACTCACGACATAGAGTTAGCCACCATAGTGTTTGCACTGAAGATTTGGAGACACCATCTATATAGCGAGAGATGCCAAATATTCCCCGACCACAAAAGTCTAAAGTATTTGATGACTCAAAAGGAATTGAACCTTCACCAATGAAGATGGATAGAGTTGATAAAAGATTACGAGTTGGTAATTGACTATCATCCAGGAAAGGCAAACATGGTCGCAGATGCATTAAGTAGGAAGTCATTGTTTGCCTTGAGAGCTATGAATACTCAGTTGTCTGTAATCGAGGATGGTTCGATTCTAGCAGAGTTGAGAGCTAGACCTATGTTTCTTCAAGAGATTTTTAAAGCTTAGAAGAGTGATAAAGATTTGCAAGCTAAGATGATTCAGTGTGAGACAGTTGACGAATCAGATTTTTGAATTAGTACCGAAGGTTGTTTGATATTCTGAGATAGGGTCTGTGTACCTAGAGATGATGAGTTTATTGGGAAAATTCTTCACGAGGCACATAGTATTTGTATGTCAATCCATCTGGGTAGTACTAAGATATATAATGACTTGAAGAGATTGTATTGGTGGCCGGGCATGAAAAGAGACATCTCAGAGTTTGTGTCAAAATGTTTAATTTGTCAGCAAGTGAAAGCTGAGCACCAAGTACCTTGGGGTTTACTTCAGCCTGTGATGGTTCCCGAATGGAAATGGGATTGAATTACCATGGATTTTGTGATGGGATTGCCGTTGTCACCCAAAAAGAAAGATGTTTCTTGGGTCATAGTTGATCGACTAACGAAATCAGCTCACTTTGTTCCGGTGCGTACCGGCTACTCACTCTATAAGCTAGCCGAGTTATATATTTCTGAGATTGTGAGACTTCATGGAGTGCCGTTGTTGATTATTTTGGATAGGGATCCAAGGTTTACTTCGCGATTTTGGAAAAGTTACAAGAAGCTTTGGGAACAAAGTTGAATTTTAGCACGGCTTTCCATCCGCAAACTGACGGCCAATCGAAGAGAGTAATTCAGATTCTTGAGGACATGTTGCGCTGTTGTGTCCTTGAATTCCAAGGCAGTTAGGAAAGTATTTACCGCTGGTAGAGTTCGCCTAGAAAAATAGCTATTAGTCAAGTTTAAAAATGTCGCCTTATGAGGCTTTATATGGGCATAAGTGCCAAATGCCCTTGTTTTGGACTGAACTCAGAGAAAGTCAAATTCATGGGGTCGACTTAGTTAAAGAGACCAAAGAAAAAGTTAAGGTAATTCGTTATTTTTTGAAGGCCACTTCAGATTTGAAATGAAAAGAAATTGAGTTTCAAGTGGGTGATAATGTGTTTTTGAAAGTGTCCCCGTGGAAGAAAGTCCTCAGATTCGGTAAAAAAGGAAAATTAAGTCTACGTTTTATTGGACCTTATGAGGTGACAGAGAGAATTGGACCGATAGCTTATCAACTAGCCTTGCCATCCAATTTAGAGAAGATCCATAATGTTTTCCATGTGTCGATGTTACGCCGTTACCGTTCTGACCCTTCGCACGTTCTTTCTCCAACAGAGGTTGAGATTCGATTAGACATGACTTATGGCGAAGAGCCAGTTAAGATCTTAGCTCGAGAGGTCAAGCAATTGAGAAATAAAAGTATAGCACTCGTTAAAGTACTGTGGCATCGACATGGGGTTAAAAAGGCCACATGGGAGACTGAGGAAATTATGAGAGACCAATACCTAAACCTTTTTAACGGTAAGATTTTCAGGGACGAAAATCCCTAAGGGGAAAATTGTAACAGCCCAATTTTGGGTCTAGCCGGAACAATGGTTTTGGAACCACTAACCCGAGGTTGGATAAATTATTTTTTTATATTATTTTATGTGTTATAGCATGTTTATATGAGTGCATAAAAATTTTGGTGAAATAATTTTAACGACTGCATGCTCAATTGCGAAAAATGACAAAATCGCATAAGGGAAAAAAGTTTTATTTCATTAGCTAAAGGTGTCACATAGCTAGATAACCAAAATTAAGGGTCTTTAAAGAGCAAATAGGCCTTTATTAATGGCATGGTTGGCCATAGGGACAAGAAAATCAAAAAGGTTAAAATTAGTTGATATTTGGTGACCAATTGACTAGAATAAAATAAGGAAAAGTTATCATCTTTTTTCTCTTCTTCCCTTCTCCATCAAAATTTTTAGCAATGAAGGGGTCTTCAAAGCTTGAAATTTTCATCCATTAAGTTCTCACATAAGTGATTTTGATGACTTTTCTTGATAATTTTTGTACTTTTGGGACCCTTGTAGCATAAGCTACCTAATGAGGGGACTATTTTCCAAAATGGTTAAGGGTCTAAGGTTTTTCCATGAGAGTATTCATGTTGTTTTCTGAATTTTCATGGAAGAAAATGAATCTTGATTGTTAAATAAACAACTTTTTTGAAGTAGTTTTCATGGAAAGCCTAACTAATGACTATTTTGAATAAGTTATAAATTATATGGTAAATGTGTGAAATAAAGGGAATTGTAGGCTGCTTCTAGTATAAAAAGAATTCAGCTAGGCTTGGGCAGTGAGAAAATTCGATAAAAATCAATTTACGAGCCTAGGGGTAAAATAGTAATTTTGTGAAAGTCTAGGGGCAAAATTATCATTTTAACAAAATATGAATTAGGAAATGCATTGATTAATATGATGATTAAATTAGTGAACTTTTTATCATTTTAGATCAAGAAATACGAAATCCGAACCTAGACCGGGGGAAGGCCAAGCAAGTAGACGTAAGCCAATTAGTCGTCCACTTTTTGTATACCAAGGTAAGTTGTACGTAAGTAAGTCAACTTTATCGCTAATATGTGTTGAATGAATGATTTGCATAATATGTTTGAACATGATTATGAATAATGCGTGATGAAATTAATGTGGTAAATTCCCGGTTGAGCTTAAGAATGAATTGGATATCCATGCCATGACATTTGGGTGATATGTGTGCCAATGTAAGACCATGTATGGGACATGGCATCGGCCATATTATGAAAGCTAGTGTAAGATCATGTCTGGGACATGGCATTGGCCACATTATGAGTGCCAGTGTAAGACCATGTCTGGGACATTGCATCCGCCACATTATAAGAGCTAGTGTAAGACCATGTCTGGGACATGGCATTGGCATTGAGACGAGAGCTAGTGTAGGACCATGTCTTGGACATAGCATCTGCCTCGACATGTGAGCTAGTGTAAGACCATGTTTGGAACATGGCATCGATAATTCACCCTTTTGTGTAAAGCTTGTCAAATATCCTTTAGTATTCCAAATGGTTTCACGGATTATTTTAAAGCTTATGATAATGACATGGAATGATATAATCATGTTGTGAGTGGTACAAGTTCTTATTCAAAATTCATGAGATATGAGTCTAGTTATGTTTCATTAATGGTAAGAATGACATGAGTAAGTTCCAGATATGAAATGATTTTGGGACGATATTGAAATCTTTGGTTTATACTTGTGATATATAAGCATGTAGTGATATCTACCCACGTTCACTCAAGAATGTATTGATTTATAATATGCATGGCTAATATTATTACTTATTTATATGCAACTTACTAAACTTTATGCTTACTCCCTCTCCTTTCCATTTTCTTATAGTGTCACCAAGCTAGTATCGGGGACCAAGAGACGTCGGAGGCAATGATCAGACTATCACCTAAAGCACTGGTATAGCTAGTTTAATATTTTTTTATTTTGGCATGTATAGAGACTTGAATCTTTTGTTTAGTGTCTTGTTAGTTTAGCCACAAGAGTTGGCTCATATAATGGATGTGATATTCATTTTGTATAGGCCATTAATGTTGGCTAATATTGATTATTATTAAATGCATTTGACATAAATTTCTTATGGTTGTGGTTGTTTTGGTTATATGTATTATGCTTGGATTGGTTTTGGTTGATGTTCTGTAGGTTGGTGCAAATAAGGGTGGCAAAAAGGCTTGGTAAATAGCCTTGTTTTTGTCCACACGGGCAGACACACGGGCGTGTGTCTAAACCATATGTGACACACGGTTTGCCCCATGGGCGTGTAATCCAGCCGTGTGTCCCCTGCACCTCAATTTTTCAAGTCAATATGCATGGTAGTAAACACACTGGCAGAGACATGGTCGTGTGTCTCAGTCGTGTGGAGGACACGGCCTAGCACACGGACGTGTGCCTTAGCCATGTGCCCTTAATAGGTTGATGATGTCAGAAATAGAATGTCAAGGTTTTTGTACACGGGCTGAGACACGGGTGTGTCTTGGTCGTGTGAGGGACACAGGCCATAAACACGGGCATGTGCTAGGCCATGTAAAAACCCTTGTAGGTTTGAATCAAAAAATAAATCCACACAGGTTAGGGACACAAGCGTGTCCAGATATGCCCATGGTCGTGTGAGCTACACGAGCCTTTAGCATGATCATGTTAAGACGACACACGGGCGTGTCACTTTTCCACATGGGCGTGTGCCCTGTTTACCTTGAAATTTTTCAAAGTTTTCCAAAGTACTCAGTTAAGTCCCGAGTCTTTTTTGAAACGTGATTTTACACCTCATGGACTCATATTAAGGTCTTTATGTTTGGTTTGGACGAAAATTTATGGCACGAACAAGCATGTGTTTAAGTAGGGTAACACCTCGTATCCTATTCCAGCGTTGAACTCGGGTAAAGGGTGTTACACTATCTCAGTTAAATGAATGTCTTTATGGCTATCTCTATTAAGAGGATGGCTTTGTGGCTATCTTTGTTAAAAATATGCTTTTGTTGCCATCTCTGTTAAAATAGTGCCTTGTGGTAAACTCTTTAAAAAAGACGCCTACATAGAGAGACTCTGAAAGGAAATCTTCTATGGCTATCTTTGGAAAGGAATGCCTATGTGGTGGAATATTAAGAATGGATCTCATGATGACCATCTGAAGATAACACCTTTGGGAGAACATCGAATGAATGGCGAACCCTGTATAGTTACAATGGATTAATAGAAAGGCTAGTATGTGGTGAGACTAATATATAAGCTAAAATTAAGTACAGAGAGTGCACTAAGTAAGGAAGATATAGGCAAATTCTAATATAAGTATTAGGCACAGTCTACCCTACCGGAAGATAATGATAAGACTAGTAAGTATGGAATAAGTTATTAAGTCCGATAATACGGTAAGTGAAGAAGTTAAGGAACGTGTGAAGATAAGATTTAAGAAAGGATAAGAACGTAAAAAGATGTTAAGTATAGTATGCACAAGAGAAGGAAAATGGTTCTGAGGGAAAAAAATGGTAGCTTCAGTATTGTACTCGCCAAAGTAGAAAGAAAGGTCAATAAATACCCAAAGATTTGTAAAATAACACAAGCAACGTCGAATGAATGAGAAAGGTATTTTAAGGTTTAGCTTACTAAGTTCTTACAAACTTACAAAGGTTGTTTTTTGTTTTTCAGGTATGTAAAGGAATGTCTGTCGAGATACGATGTTAGGGCTACGCCAAGGAAGCGGTGCATTGGGCTATTATCCATACAAATGGAAAACAAGTGGCGTGTTAAAGTCTGCGCTAAAGTTCATTAAAGAGCATCCCAAAGTATACCCGGTAGACTAAGATATATTGTAAGAAAGTCTAAAAGTTTATTGAGCCGAAATAGTAACATTACATTGTATTTTTACAAGAGAATCTATTGTATCCTTAGATAGTCAATTGTACGTAAGAAAAATGTAAAAGTAATTATACAATATACACCAATAAGAGATTCTATTACATTTTTAGAAAGATGTTTACATCGATGAATATGAAAAAAATTTAAGTTACATCTGTAAGAAGGAAATAACACCCGAGATTCAGATCTGGTAGATCAGGTTGGGTTGAGGGCATTACAGTATGAATAGAATTTCTTGACAAAATTATTACAAAAATTACAAGTTTGGGGACTTTTATTCGAGTTTAAATCACATTAGGTTCAATTTTTAGGCTTAATTCCCAATATTGTATTTAATAAGTTATATTATTTTATTATTTATTTATTCCAAATTTTGGATAATTTTAAGCATTTTAAGTTATTTAGGAGTTTTATGTTAACAAGAAAGTTTAGTTTAAAACTACTTCTTGTTTGAGTTAATTAGAGTTTCAGTATACTTAAGAATTTTATTTGAATTTACTTAGCTAGCCTATATAAAGGCCTTTTCTTAATACACAATCAATTAATTCATTATTCACTTTAAGTTAATAGAATTCTCTTTGAGTTTTCTTTTTAAGAACTTCTCTTGTGTATTCTTTTAGAAAAGTTTTAACAATCTTTTCAGATTTTGGGGATTATCTTCAAGCTTCTTCTTTTTTTGCCACGTTTTCTTTCTTGGAGGGGAAATTAGAGCCATTTGAAAAGATTTGTCGATTCATCGGGTTTCCAAGGCTCCTTAGGACTTCTACACGCTATCTTCATCATCTTCCATCTATCTTCTTTATTTTCTTCTTTATTCTATTTTATTCCTATTTAATTATTCAAATCTTTGGTTTATTTAATTTTTTTCTATTTTAATTGATTCTTTTCAAAAAAAAAGATCTAAGTTAGATTTGTTTGCGTTTCAGGTTGTGTCAAAATCCAAGTTTCTTTCTGATTATCTAGAACCCTAAGTCAAATCCGCGACTTGAACAAACTTACTTTACTGCCTTCTTCCGCACCTCATCCATACCAAGAATCTTATGTTTCTCTTAGATTTCAGTAGTATTCATCCTCTTGCAAATTTGCTAGGGAGGTGGAAGAAAATAGGTGGGTGTGCTCATTGCTCAAGTTTTGAAATTATGGAAATCAAGGTTGGTAAACCTCTACCATATCATTTTGATCCCATCATTTAAATCTACCTTGGTGTCAATCAATATAGGCATCTTGGTCTTCTTACTCTTGCTAGTAGGTTCCACAAGGTAGAGACATAGCTTTTTGTTTGATTTTTACGAACTATGTCAATAGTTATAATATTAACTTATACACAATGTAAAATAATAGATGAATGGTTCTTTCATGCAGTTGGGCACAGAAAGCCACTAAGATGGGTGAAGGATGAGGGGTATTAAGGCAATATCCAAGCAAAGTGTTTCCTTATTAGATTGATCCTATATCTTCTTCTAAGTGTTCCCTTTCCTTAATGTTGAAAAAGTGTGTTTATAGAGAAAAGTCGGCTTAGCGTGAGTCGCAGCCATCAATGTTGGAAAAATTGGTTTAAAAAATATCATTTTTAGGCACAGCTCCTGTTTAATTTTTTTTCTTAAAATCAAGCCTTTTGATATTTATAGTAATAAACCCCTAATTGAATTATTACATGTGCTTTGTACAAGGTGATCCAATTCGTTTCCTGATTTTCTACGAATGATATTCTCTATTATCATAGAACCCCAAATTGCTTTGAGTGTAAGCTCAAACAAAATGAACCAAGTGCACAAAAACAAAAAAATTTATTAAATTTTAGTAGGAAAGTTAATTGTCTCTATAGAATTGAAAACTATGAGCTTTTCTAGAAAAATTCAGTTTATTTTAAAAATAAATTGCCACTATTTTTCGACAAATCAATGGTGTTTGTAATAGCCCGTTTTTGGTCAAATCAAAATAGTGGTTTCAAAACCACAAATTCAAAGTCAAAATATTTATTTTATTATTATTTTAACGTCTGCAGCATAAAAATATAATTGTGTGAAATTTTCGTTAAGAAATTTTATCGTTTGATTGGTCAATTAAAATTTGAGTTCTAATAGCTAAAGGTGTCTAATAGCTATAGAACCTTAAAATTAAGGTCCTTATGTTGAAATTATACCATTTTCATTGTGAGTGGACAAGGATGGGCATGCATTATATGATTTTAATCAATTATAGTTAAGGTTAAAATGTAAATGATAAATAATAAGTAAAAATAAAAAAAATGAAATATTTATTTCATTCATCTTTTTAGAATCAGAAACTAGGGCTAAGGGAACCCATTTTTGGTGTTGAAGCATTCGGTCACTTCATTGTCTAATTGTAAGTCCATTTTTGCTCAGTTTTTAATGATTTCTATGTTTTTGAGATCATTGCATCTAGTACTAGCTAGCCCAGGGATATTTTGCAAAAATATTAAAGATTTTGAATGATGTTTGATGATAGATTATGAATATCTATTATGAATTATGCAAGTTTTGTAAAGTGATTTTTAGTGAAAATACAAAATAGGGATTAAATTAAGAAATATGTAAAGCTAGTGGTTAAAATGTGAAATAAATAAAAAAATATGGGCTACTAGGGGCATAATGTAATTCGGCTAGCATGGGTATATTTGGAATTTCATTAATTTGTGTTTTTATGAAATAAGGACTAAATTGTAAAAAATATGAAAGTTTAGGGGCAAAAGTGTAAAATAGCCCTAATATATATTTTGGATTGAATTGAATAAATAGTTGATAAAATAAGTTAATTTTGAATATATTTAATTATCAAGAAAGGAAAATACGAACTTGGATCAGGGAAAAGATAAAGTACTCGATTAATCGATAATTTCATCGTTTTTGAATCGAGGTAAGTTCGTATGTAATAAGCATTGTTATAATTATGCTTTAAATGCTTTGATATTACATAAATTTTTTATACAAGACTACAGTCATATTTGACGACAATCCGACTATGTATGGCACTTAGTGTGTGATTCGAGATAGCTTCAGCTATGTATGGCACTTAGTGTACGATTGGAGATAGCTTCGACTATGTATGGCACTTAGCGTGTGATTCAAGATAGCTTCGGCTATGTATGGCACTTAGTGTGTGAGATTAAAATAGCTTCGGCTATGTATTGGCACTTAGTTTGCGAGAATTCAAGTATTCGACATTTTTCTGTCTAAGCATGAGTTTGTTACGGATTGGTTCATGTATGTACATGAATCATACAAGCTCTAAATTAAAGAACTTATGAAGTTTGCATATAAGTATATGATTAAGCATGTGGAAGGTTTGTTAGTATTTATGAATTACAAATTAACAAGTTCAATTTGATGAATTGTTCAATTTGATGAATTGTGTATTTATGATTTGTTGAGTTTATTTCATACGAGCTTAGTAAGCTATAAAGCTTAATTTGTTTATTTTTCCCATGTTTTATAGTGATTTCAAAGCTAGCTCAGATTCAAGGATTGCCGGAGACTACGTCACATTATCGATGGTTACTTTTGAGTTTATGGTTTGGTCATATGGCATGTATAAGATTATGGTCATTTTGATATGTATCTTGGTAGTAAGTTTTTCCATTTGAGATGGCTTATGAATGATTATGTTTTGATTTGTATATATATCCATAAGACTTGATTTAATTTGGCTAGTTTGGTTAATTATATATAAGTGTGCATATGGTTTATATTGAGTGATTGAGGTTGGTTTGCAATGTTATTGATAGTTGGTATTATAGATGTCAAATGGTTGATAATTGAGAAGCTATGTGCTTGTGGATTGATGTATGATGATGCATGTTTGGAAAATGTTTAATTAGATGATTTGAAAATGTAAAGTTGGTATGATTTGAATGAGTAAAACATGAGATAGTAAGCATGCTAGTTGTTGGAATTGAAATGGTATGTTTTAGTCTTGATTTTGGTTGAATTGGATGACCATTTATGCTATGAGTGAGTACCATTTGAATTGTGTAGGTATGCACAAAAATTGGGTGGCAAAATGGCTTGGTAAATAGCCTATTTTTGTCCACACAGGTAGAGACACGGGCATGTGTGTCAGCCGTGTGTGACACACAGTCATGTTACACGGCCGTATGTCCCTTGATGTTGAATTTGAAATGAAGTTAGTATGCTCCACATGGTCTCACACACGGGCGTGTGATCGACCGCGTGGCATAAGTCAGTATACCCCCTAATTTGCACATGGCCTAGCACACGGGCGTGTGACTTGGTCGTGTTGCATAAGTCAGTATACCCTACAGGTTTGGCACAGCGTAGCACACGGCCTAGCACACGGGCTAGACACACGGGCGTGTGGTTGGCCATGTGATCCAAGTCAATAAGCCCACTTATTTGGACATGGGGTAGGACACGGGCTGGGACACGGCCATGTGCTTCCATTTCAAAGGTTCACACAGCCTATTACACGAGCGTGTCTGGTGGCCGTGTGAGACACACGGCCTGGCCACACAGGCGTATGTCTCCTGTTTTGAGAAAAAATTTCTAAATGTTCCAAATGTTTTAAAAGTTATCGATTTAGTCCCGAACCAATCCTAATGCATGTTTAGGGCCTCGTAGGCTTGTATTAGGGACATATTGAATGAGATTATATGATGAATGTTTGAATTAAAAAAATGTATGCTAAAAGTATGTATAATTGTGTTGTAAGTCCAGTAATGCTCCTTAATATATATAATTTCTGTTGTAAGTCTGGTAATGCTCCTTAACCCTATTCCGGCGTTGAATACGGGTGAGGGGTGTTATAGTGTTCAAATAACTTGTGTAAGTAGGTTAGCTCATAATTATTATCTATATAGAGAAATGGTATAAGAGTTCTGCTTGAACAAAAGTTAATTAAATAATAGTATTTTAATAGAAAATATGGTATTCTACTAAAAGTAAAATACAGGGGACTGCGACAATCCTATAGGGAACTAGGATTTGCTACCCCTTATCCCTTGGGATGGGCTATCGGGTCATCTCGTATTTTGGGCACAATTATATGTATTATCTAGATTTTTATTCAACACTTACAATTTATTCAACCCAAAAGAGATTTTTTTCTATTTCCCAAATATTATTTATTTAATTAATTTTCCTAATTAAATTATTTTCTCAACCTAATTCTAATTCTATTAAAGTCATGACAACTTTCCCATATTAGAGTTTATAAGGAAATAAATTTAAATGCCTCATTCAATAAATCTATGATGACTAATCAATTTAATTCTCACTTCAAACTTCAATTGTTTAATTACAATCAATTAAATAATAATTCAAAAAATTAAATTAATTTTTAATTCATATTTTGTACTTAACTAAAAAATGCATTCACTACTAATAGTGATAAATGCAGTCTATTTCTCTTACTTATTGTTTTCATTCATTCCATTATTGTTAGTTCTACATGTAATTCATTTTGGGTTATCTCAAGCTAGTGGAGTGACTGTTTGGACTATAATTAGGTTTCAAATAATTTGTAATTAATTTTTGGCTCTGCACCTACTAATTACAACATTACTTGATCATGGAGTCATTCCACTAGAGTTCTATGATGAACTCTTTCTAATTATATACCCTTATGAAAGCTACTCATTAATTGTTGGTCCAATGGCCTTTTTATAAGTGTGTTACCCTCATAGGATATCATTAATATCTTTGGGATAAAATATGTTCTCCCAATGTGATTATATTTTATCTCATGATATCTATTACATCTTCTAATATGAAAAAGTCAATTACACATAGTAATTAATTCATTTGTCTTATGATAAATGACATGTGGCCACCTTCCTTTTTCAACAACCATGTAATGCCATTGAGAGGATATCATTTACCCTTATAGGGCTATGATTTCACTATTGTGGATGATGCTATATCATGCAAAATTCGTATACCCAATGTACCAGCTTTGGGTTCCTTATCTATTTGAACTTAGGTTATCATTACGTCAAAGTATACAAGTCACGCATATATATTCCACCATCTACTTAAGATTAAGATATACCACACTATCAATGTTACAAGTGAATAAATTCATAAATGAATCTAGGATAAATTCACTTGGTCTTGTTCAGTGTATAGTTATTGTAACAGCCTAATTTTTAGTAGTGTCGAAAAAGGCGGTTTCAGAATCCCATTTTTTTAAATCGGCTCTGTAAATATTAAATATGAATATTTACCGAGTTGGTATAAAATAATATTAAAGTTTGGCCCATCCATTTTTTCTATTAATTATTTAAGTTAGGTATAGGGAGTAAACTATAAAGTCCAATCGCCAAAGAGTTTTAAATTGAAAAAAGGCTTGATGACCTAAATGGCAATTAAACCAAGGTCCAAAATAGAAATTAGACCCTGAATTAACATGAGGTAGTGGATGATAATTTCATAACTCACTAAGAACTAATAATTAATAATAATTAATTTTTAAGTTAATAAAACAAAATTAAAGTAATTAAGTTAGATTAACCTTAATTAATCGAGGTATATATCTTCTTCTCTAAATGATCACCCTCCATAGATGAACAAATAGAAAACCTTCCAAGCTTTCTCAACTTTCGGCCAACAATTATTCAAGGTTATTAGGTTTATTTTTCTTGTAATTTTTATAGATTTGAGATTATGGAAGCTTGATTTAGCTAACTTATGTACCAATTAGCAAAACTATTTAGTTTTTGAAAGTTTTCATTATTGATTTCTTAAAGATTTTGTTGTTAAATTAATAGATTTTGAGCTTAGATTATGAAAAAGACTAAATTATAATAATTAATAGTTAATTATGTGTGTAAGGACTAAAGTGAATAAAATGCAAATTTTTTATGAAATTTTGATATAAGTAGATAGTAGAGGGTCTCTAGTGAATGTAATTGAAGTCGGTTTTTAAACCGAGTCTAAAAATTGAAAGATATGGTTATTTTGAATTTATAGACTAAATTGAATAAATTTTAAAACTTTAGAGGCATCAAAAAATGAGATTATATAAGTTCATACATGTCATGGCATAATGTATAAATGTTTGGTATTGATAAATTGAATGAAATAATTGTATATATCAAGAATTGAATCAAACCGATGGTAATCGAGGAAAAGCCAAACTTGTCAATTAGTCCTTGAAAATTCAACTAGTTTGTTGTTTTGATATGGTAAGTTTATATGGTATTTATGTATTTAAGTAGTTATGTGTTCATTTGTGAATGTATATTTGATTGTGGATTAATTGGTTGTGAATTGGTATGAAAGGTTAGAATTGGACTAAATTGTGAAATAATGGTTATAAGTGGAAAATGGCCCATGTGAACTTAGTAAAGGTTAGGATACGATTGGCATGCCAATAGGGCTTTATGCGCACTTGTTCGAGATTGATTACAAATTCCAGCATTTGTTGCGGATACTCAAATACATGTGACACAAGTTTAGCTCGGACCAGTAACCTGACATGAATTTATTCAACTCAGACAAACAATTGGTGTGGTGTAGTTACTTGTGTATCCAAGTTCATTTATTAGGGTTCATCGGGTAAAATAATTTATATGAAATGAGAAATGGAAATAGGATGAAATGAAATTGAAGTTCAAATGAAGGAATATTAAATGAATTGAGTATAATGCCTTTGATATAAATGCGATTGTAGTACCCTTGGATTAAATGAGATAGTGAGATCGACTATCTAAAATGATAAGTTTTGGCTTGTTATACAATTGTGATATCATATGATTTGATTATAAGTTAATGCTCACCTTGTTGATGTTGTGATTTGCCATGTCTAGCAAAATTGTGTCAAATTATGGTAGCCTATTGTATTTAATTGTAAGATAAGATAAGTTTTGTTTAATTCCTATGAACTTACTAAGAATTTTATATGCTTACCTAGTTTGTTTTCCCTTTTCCTTATAGATCGTCACCTTGCGAGACACTAATCTACCATAATACGGTGTAGCAGATTAAACTAGTTTTTGCACTTGAGGAGCTTGAGTACAAGTATTTCTATTATGCTTTAGTTAAGTTGTCATATTTTAGTTTAAATCCAGTAAAAAGTGTATTTTGAGTCTTTTACTGACCTTAGAGGCCAAATGAGGCCAAAAGGTGAGCTAACGTACTTAGTGGGTGTGTAAGAGACCATACAAGTGTAAAAGAACTTAATGATGGTCGTTGTATTGCAACATGGGAAGTTCGACGTCGCAACATAAGGAGTAGAATGCAAGAATCTCGAGACTGCCTTCGATGTCATGACACGGCCATGGGATGTCGAAACACACCCCTGAAGCTACCCTGAACCTGAGCATACTACCTTCAATGTCACAACACAGGCACTAGGGTGTCGCGACATCGATGATGGACGGGAAACACTTACAAGCCATGGGTGTTTTGGTCTACATAATCAAAAGTTAAACACAAGAGCTTCAACTAACCTAGGGTTGAGGAAAACGTCAACCCT
Organism: Gossypium arboreum; assembly: GCF_025698485.1. Lineage (NCBI taxonomy): Eukaryota > Viridiplantae > Streptophyta > Magnoliopsida > Malvales > Malvaceae > Gossypium > Gossypium arboreum. The sequence goes on from NC_069081.1 coordinate 16,151,290, forward strand.
AACTTTATAAATAGGCTTTTAAACACTTGTTAAAGGACAGTTTTTCATACTTTAAGTTTTCTCTGTAATTTTAGTTTCAGTATTCCTTTCTTTGAGGACTTAGGTTTATTTTCAGTTCTTTTCTATTTTGTGTTCTTCGGAGAACATGGTTTGTAAATGTGATCAAACACTAGTGGATTTTTTACGCTTCATCTATCAAATACAAATAGGATTATTTTAACTCTACTCTTGATTTGTTATTTATGTTTATCATTATCATCAAGTTTATTGTATTCATGAGATCCATGAGGAAGTAATCCTCTTATGGGGGATTAGTGAGTGTAGGTATGGTTAATTAATTGCTATGTAAAATTTTCTTAGCGGATCAGCTATATGGGAGAGGAAGAACTTAAACCCTAGGCTTGATGACCCTAGGAAGTCATTTAGGTGAGAATTAACCCAAATTTGGTATGGCCTATCCATGAACACCTTAGCCCCAAACTGGTCTGGACTATGAGGTCGAGAGATAAGTAGTTTTTGTCGACTTGTTAGTTTCGTGGAAGATAGAGAGCTCCTACTAGGGCAACAACTAGTTGATTGAATAAAAACACGAAATAGGAATTAATTATGACCACCAAAATGAGCTAATCACCCATGCTTAGATCTGATTAAGTTTATAAGTTAGTTTTCCGAAGTCCTTTTTATTTAAATTTTTGTTATTTTATTTTCTTATTTATAAAAACCCAAAAATCTTTCTTTTATGTTTTATCATAATGCAATTTGTTTAAAATACTAATTAGATCTCTTTGTGTTTAGGTTAGAATCAATCTAGTAGTTCACCTTCCTTGGGTACGATTCTTGGAGTACTCACCTACTTTGTTGTAAAAACTATATTACAACATGACCCTTATACTTGTGGACACTGCCTCGATTTCAAATTTTTTAGTGGTAGTATTCAAACTTTAAATGTTAGTACATTCGAAGGCAATCAAACGCATCAAGCTAGATCATCTTGAAGCTCACACTACACTATTTGTAGCTTTTTGGTCATTTTGAATCTAGGATTGTGGTATGTATATAAGTGTCTTGGTGTAATCCTTAAGGTATAAAAGTCTTTATGAGTTTGGTAACTTATGATGAATTTGGTATCTGATAATTTTTGCATGTTGTTCATGGCAAGTGATTTGATATATTCTTGACTTAGCAATGTTTGATGCTTTTGGAAAGTTGAAACACGAACCTACTTAAACTTGGTTTGTTATGTTGGTGGGATAAGGTGAGTAGAGTGGCTAAAATTATTCCTAGTTAAAATGGTAAGCTTGATTTAAATGTTTGAGATATCTGTTGGTTGATTTGGTTCATGTTTAAAGCATTTAAGCCATTAAGGTATAAAATGAACATGTGTATGAGGTTGTAGTGGAATGGTATGATTCAATGTGATATGGCATAGGTGTTGATTGGTATTTGAATGGTTTGGTTGGTTTAATTGAATAGCATTTGATGGAATGTATTGAAATGGATACTTTTGTAATAGGTTGAAATTATATTGAATTGGTTTTGATTAAAAATGGCTAAATGACTTGTTTTGGTATGAAATGTTAAGTGTTTGGTATGTCTTTAAGTGGCTATATGGGATGGTTTGATTGGAAACTATGAAATAGGTACCAAATGGTTCAATTTTACCAAAAAGAAGGTCCACGTCTCGACGACCAACCTACCTCGTCATAACGTCGACCTACAGTAAGTGACATCGTGACATCGAGTGGCCTGACATCATGACATAACATATTGTTTTGGCAACATCACAAAGTCGAAGAGATGATGTCACAACATCGACCCTGAACTTTAAAACTTTTCAAATTGGTCTTATTTCGTGTTTAGATTGACAAAAGAGCTTTTGTAAGCTTGATTAAGACTCGAAATTTATTGTTTAACAAGATTTGAAAGTGATTGACATCTAATTGCATGTGCAAATAATTATTTATTGCGTATTTGACTATAGTTGCTCTGTCAACGCATGTGGCATCTTGTAGCTCAAACCCGGTGACCGGGTCAGGCGAGGGGTGTTACAGCTAGTCCAGACAATCACATCTGTGTATCTATCTTTTGAGAGTCATCTGCTTCGATACCCAAGACAAGGTATCTTCCCAATTGGACTTGATAGACAGTATAATAGTTTTTCAATCAATTTACTCAATTTCAATTAGACTACACAAACTGTTCAAATTATCTACTAATATAAGTTGTCTTCTCGCATTATGATCTGACCACATAATGCAACTTAATATTAGTTAAACTTTAATTAATCAATAAACCAATATTTGCTTCATTTTGCTCTGTGTGCAAAAACCATTGAGGAAAAATGTAACACTCATTACCCGTATCAACACCCGAACAACGTTTGAAGTGTTACCGGACTTAAACATAAACATTCATATAAAACCGGGTCATAAATTTTGTCCCAATTTAAAACTTTTCAATCACATGCATATTGTCCCTTATAAGGGTCTACAAGACCCGAAACATACATCGAAAACGGTTCAGAAATAAACCAAGAACTTTCGAAACCTTTTAAACACTTAGAAAATTTTCTTGTTTTGGAGAGTCACACGCCCGTGTGGGTAGGCCGTGTGGTCACACACGCCCATGTGGCTCGAGAAACGCTCGTGTCCTAAGCCCATCTAACTCTCTAACTATAATGTCATCCACAAAATAAGGACACACGGCCAAGTCACACGCCCGTGTGCTTAGACCGTGTGGCAAATTAAATTCCAAAAACTAAGAGCAGACATCACACAGCCTGGGCACACGCCCATGTCTTAAGGCCATGTCCTTCACACAGCTGAGACACACGGTCGTGTGTCTGCCCGTGTGTTTACTACTGGGTTTTTCGTTTTGCATAATTAGGGTGCAGGGGACACACGGCCGGATCACACGCTCATGGGCCAGACACAGCCAAGACACATGTCCATGTGCCTATGCGTGCGAACAATTTCCAGGCTATTTTCCAAGCCATTTGTCACCTTTAAACACTCACACATTACACTCACGTCATGGCATGCAACATGGCACATTTGATTACTCAAACATTCACATTCAATATTAAACTATGACTTAGTAAAATCAACATGTCACCCATTCAAATTATAATACTTTCATATGGCATTCCACACTAATTTCATGTTTATTTATCATCTTTACCAATGTACCTTCAAGTTACACATTTTCACCACATTTATTGTATACTTATTAACCATATCTCATTCACCAAACGTACATGCCACCCATCACACTCATCAACCACAATCAACCAAAACCATATTAAAGCATCAACACATTTGCATGCATGCATCGGTAAATAGGGTTACAACGCAAAATAATTAATATGAGCCACCTCTCATGGCCATATACAAAATAATCATGATACCATCATAAGCCAACACATTTGGCTAATCAATATGACACATAACAAAAAAACCAAATCCCTATAAATGCCATACTCAAAATGATAAGCTTAGCTATACCCAAATGTTCGATTGATAGTGTGATCGAGTTTTCGACATTCTCCAGTTCCCGAGTTAGCTTGTCAAAACTATAAGAAAGGAAAAAGAAAGGGGGTAAGCATAAAGCTTAGTAAGTTCACATGCAAATAAAATGCAACTTAAACAAACATAAATCATGCATTTAACATAACTAACACAACCTTGCGTGTTATCAAATCTCATGAACTTATTTTTCATATATATATATGTATACATGTTCTTACCACAAGCTCACCATATTTCATGTCATTCACATAAGTTCGATGTACATACCTGTGCCACTTGCACATAATAACTTACTTTCTTGTCTTGATGCAATCATTAAGATTGCTCATTGAACTTCTCTTGAACTACCTGTTGAACACTCAGAATACTATCAGACACATCGGAAACTTGCACCTAAGTGCCTCATATGTAGCCAATGCTACTCCATACCTCAGACTACATGTTGCTCACTTACGAGCTACTCACGAGACTACTCATACAGGCTGTCAGGTATCCACAACACATGTCGGACTACCTCGCCATTAATATCATATACGAGACTAGTACTCAAACGCCAAAACATGTGTCACACATATCACGAACTCAGACCACAACTCATTGAGTTCAAATTACATAATTCCTAGTGACATGTCACTCGTATCTTAACTATTCCTAAGGTTCAAACGGGATTCTTCGATACCATATTTTTGTAGAACTTGCTCGAAACGTCGATTTCAATGCTCATAGCACCAAATCACATATTCATGGAGAAATCAAAGCATAATTCATGATACAATTTAGGCAATAAACACATGATGCAACATCACATTAAATATGTATGTACTTACCATACATGCAAATTAAAACATTTAAAGTATGGTATATGTTGCATTATTTTCAAATGAACTTACATCGGTACAAAAATGATTGAAATGAGCCTAATCCTCGTAAACCTTGTTCTTCCCCCGGTCAAGACCCGAATCACGTTTTTCTTGATCTATAATGTCAAATTTAACTTTCTCAATACACGCATTACTCATATCAACTCATAACATATACTTTGGTAAAATTACCTTTTTACCCCTAAGTTTTCACTTATTTACACTTTAGTCCCTAGGCTCGTAAAATGAAATGCATGTAATTCCTTGGTTATCCAAGCCTAGCATATTCCTATTCTATCTCATATCAGCCCACATTTTCCTTTATTTCACATTTCTACTACTAATTTTTATACCTTTTACAAACAAGCCCTTTTTAGGTGTTTTCACTAAAAATCACTTAGCAAAAGATGTTTATCACAAATCAAACATTCATATTCCTCCATTAAACATCAAAATACAACCATGTTACACATGGTTCAAATTTCATGCATGAACCCTAGCTCAAAATAATGGTAGGAATGGATAGATCATGCTTCAAGAACTTCAAAAATGCAAAGAACATCAAAAACGGGGCTAGGGAGCACTTACAATCAAGCTTGAAAAGTTGAAAACCTTAGCTATGGAACCCTTGTAAAATTCGGCTATGGATTGAAGAAGATGGACAAGATTTTCACTTCTTTTTCTCTTTTTATTCTTTTATTTACCAAATGACAAAAATACCCTTAAGGCCTTTCTTTCAAATTTTTCCTATTCATGCCCATTTTTGTCCAACTTTTTAGAATTTGGTCTAATTTCTATTTAAGGACCTCTAATTAATAATCCAATGCAATTTCATGCTTAAAGCTTCTAGAACCCAAGTTTTGCAACTTATTCAATTTAGTCCCTAAAGTCAAATAGGACATCTTAGGCATAGAATTTATTCATGAAAATTTCACATAAACATGAAATCATATCATGGACCATCAAATAATCATAAAATGATTATTTCTATTTTAGATTTGTGGTCTCGAAACCACTGTTTCGACTAGACCTTAATTCAAGATGTTACAACTCTCCCCCTAATACGTGATATTCGTGACAGGTTTTAAATATTTATAATGAATCGTTCTTGAAACTAACTATTATCACGATGAAGGCAAGTGTACCTATCGAACAGTAGTATAGCTTTAACAAGACTGGATTATCGAACCCAAAAGAACTAAAAGTACTAGTATTAACTTTCTTTTTATTATCTAGCCTAAAAAATAAAAGGGTTTTGTTTATCTAACTAATTAACTAAACTAAGAAATCACAGAAAATAGAATTGGGGAATTACTTTTGGAAAAATGATTGAATTAAGATAATACCTAAGGAAAAATCCACCTAGACTTCACTTGTTATTTGACTCTGAATCAAACAATTTATTCATTCAACTTGTTCCGTAGAGATCCCTAAGTTATATTATTATCTCTCTCGAGACTAACAACGTTTAACCCTAGTTTGAATAATTGAAATCTCTTTCTAATTAACGCCCTAGGGTTGCATTAACTCGATCTATGGATCCCCTTATTAGGTTTCACCCTAATCCGGCAAAATCTTGTCACCCTATCTCTAGGCGCGCGACCAACTCCGCTTAATTATGACAAATTTACCCTTAGACAAGGTCTATTCCTCCTCTAAATGAGAGCTTAACTTGAATCAATATCCTGGAATATAAAAACAAGAATTAAGAAAACATAATTAAGAATAAGTCAAATATTTATCATACAATTCAGATAATAATAACAAGATCCGTCTTAGGTTTCATCCCCCTTAGGTATTTAGGGGTTTTAGTTCATAACTAAAAAGGTAAACATCTCAGAAGAATAATGAATACAAAACATAAAGAAAAACCCAAAACTCTTGAAAGGAAATTGAGGGGAGATCTTCAGTCTTGATGATGAATCCAGCTTCTGAAATGGATCAATTGGCTTTCTTTGAACAGTTCCATGCTTCCTTTTCTGTGCCTCCCTTTTCCTCCTCCTCTAGGTTGTATTTATAGGTTTTAGAATGCCTAAGAACCCTCAAAATTGGCATTTTTCGAATTGGACTCAATTTGGGCTCGACAGGGACACGCCCGTGTGACACGCCCGTGTGCGATTACTTCAAGCTGTGGTCAAGCCTGTTAAATAAGTACAAGCGTGTGGTCCACCTGTGTGAGTCGTGATTTGATTCTACCAAATTGACACGGCTGTGTGGTCTGCCTATGTGAGGAGGTTTAGGCCGTGTTGATTTCGTACGTTGGCCCATTTTCTCCGTTTTTAGCCCGTTTCTCATTCCTTTCACTCTCCTATGCTCACCTAAGTATAAAATATGAAATTAAGGCATTAGGAGCATCGAATTCACCAATTTTAAAGAAAAATCATCCATAAAATGTGCTAAGCATGGGATAGAAATATGTATAAATTACGGTTTATCACCCCCTTTAGGGATTTTTGTCCCCGAAAATTTTATCGATGAAAAGGTTTAGATATTGTTTCTTCATGGCCTCCTCGGGCTCCCATATAGCCTCTTCAACCTCATGTCTTTTCCATATTACTTTCACCAACGCAATGCTTTTATTTTTCAATTGTTTGACCTCTCGAGCCAAAATCTTTACCGGTTATTCGCCATAAGTCATATCCGGTCGAATCTCGACCTCTATCAGTGAAATCACATGTGAAGGATCAGATCAGTACCGGCACAGCATAGACACATGGAACACATCATGGATCTTTTCCAACCCTGATGGTAAAGCCAACTGATAGACAACCGACCATATTCTCTCGATGATCTCATACGGTCCTATAAAACGAGGACTCAACTAGCCTTTCTTTCCAAATTTCAAAACCTTTTTCCATGGTGACACTTTCAAAAATACCTTATCACCGACTTGATACTCAATTTCTTTTCGTTTTAGATCTGTGTAGGATTTCTGTCTATCCGAAGCAGCTTTCAAAGAATCACGAATCACCTTCACTTTCTCTTTTGTTTTTTGACTAGATCAACTCCGTGAATCTTACTTTCTTTCAGTTCGGTCCAATACAGTGGTGTTCGGCACTTACGTCCGTACAGTGCCTTATAATACGCCATTTTCAAACTTGACTGATAATCGTTGTTGTAGGCAAACTCCACCAACAGTAAATACTTTTCCCAACTACCTTGGAATTCTAATACACAGCATCAGAGCATGTCTTCCAAGATCTGAATTACTCGCTCAGACTAACCATCAATCTGCGAATGGAAAGCAGTGCTAAAATTCAGCTTTGTACCCAAAGCTTCTTGTAACTTTTTCCAAAATCGTGAAGTGAATCTCGGATCTCTATCTGATACAATCGATATAGGTACTCCATGGAGTCTAACAATTTTACCAATATACAATTCTACTAACTTATCAAGTGAGAAATCGGTACACACTGGAATAAAATGAGCTGATTTAGTTAGTCTATCGACAATAACCCATATAGCATCTTTCTTTCTCGGAGTTAAAGGCAACCCTATTACGAAATCCATAGTAATTCGATCCCATTTCCACTCGGGGACCATGATGGGCTGAAGTAAACCAAAAGGTACTTGGTGTTCAGCCTTTACTTGCTAACAAACTAAGCATTTCAATACAAACTCTAAGATATCTCTTTTCATACCATTCCACCAATACATTTTCTTCAAGTCATTATACATCTTTGTGCTGCCCGGGTGAATTGAAAAACAACCGTTTTGCACTTTATGTAAAATATTCTGAATCAACTCAGTGTTTTTCAAAACACAGATCCTACCATGAAATCTCAAACAACCATCGGAGTCACTCAGAAAATTTGGTGCACTGCTGGATTCACACTGAATTCTCTTAGCTTGCAACTCTTTTTCAACTTTCTGAGCATCACAAATCTTTTGAAGAAAAGTCAGTCTAGCTCTCAACTCAGCTAGAATCGAACCATCATCTAACAAAGTCAGGTGTGTATTCATAGCCCTCAAGGCAAACAATGACTTCTTACTCAAAGCGTCGACGACCACATTCGCCTTACCTGGATGGTAATTGATCACAAGCTCATAATCTTTTAGTAGTTCCAACCATCTTCATTGCTGCAAGTTTAAATCCTTTCGATTCATCAAGCACTTAAGAGTTTTGTGATTGATATAGACACGGTATTTCTAACCAAATAAATAATGTCGCCAAATCTTCAAAGCAAACACTATGGCAGCCAACTCTAAGTCATGTGTCAGATAGTTCCTCTCGTGAGGCTTCAACTGCCTCGAAACGTAAGTTAAGACTTTACCCTCTTGCATAAGTACACATCCCAAACCATTGAAGGAAGCATCACTATAAATCACAAATTCTTTACCTGACTCGGGTTGTACCAACACCGGAGCCTCGTCAACAATGCCTTTAATTTCTCAAAACTTTGTTGGCACTTTTCTGTCCATTCAAACTTGACATCTTTCTGTAACAACCTCGTCATCAGAGTAGCAATCATGGAGAATCCTTTAACAAACTGTCTGTAATAATCAGCCAAGCCTAGAAAGCTTCTAACCTCAGTTACATTCCTTGGCAGTTTCCATTCAACAATAGTTGAGATCTTACTCGGGTCTACTCTTATACCGTCATTCGAAACAATGTGGCCCAAGAATCCAACTTCTCGAAGCCAAAACTCACTTTTACTAAACTTAGCACACAACTGCTTGTCTTTCAAAGTTTGCAAAACAGTTCTCAAGTGCTCAGCATGCTCAAATTCATCACGAAAATATATCAGTATGTCATCAATAAAAACAACCACAAATTTATCCAAATACGGTTGGAAAATATGATTCATCAAGTCCATAAATGCGGCAAGAGCATTTTTAAAACCAAAAGGCATGACAAGAAATTCATAATGACCATACCTTGTCTGAAAAGAAGTTTTCGGCACATCCGAGTCTTTCACCCTCAGCTAGTAGTAACTGGACCTCAAGTCTATTTTAGAAAACCATGTCTCTCCTTTTAATTGGTCAAACAAGTTGTCAATCATTGGTAAGGGATACTTATTCTTAATTGTTACCTTATTGAGCTGTCGGTAATCTATACATAACCTCATGAATCCATCTTTGTTTTTCACGAATAATACCGGAGCACCCCACGGCGAAAAGCTCGGTCTCATAAAACCCTTGTCGGTCAATTCTTGCAACTGTGACTTCAGTTCCTTCAGTTCAGTCGGGTTCATTCTATATGGAGCAATCGAGATAGGTGTTTTACCAAGGACTAACTCAATGCCAAACTCAACTTCCCTAACAGGGGTATTCCAGGTAGCTCTTCCGGGAACACATTCGGATACTCACATACAACAGGCAGTGATTCAATCTTTGATTCAGACTCTTTCGTATTCAACACATAAGCCAAATAATCTTCACATCCCTTTTTAATACATTTCTGAGTAGACATCATAGAAATCACAATTGACAACTTATCTTACTCATCTGATTTAACCCAGAGAATTTCACCATTTTCACATGTCAATTCAATAACTTTTTGTTTACAATTCACTATAGCATCATGAAATGTTAACCAATCCATGCCCAATATAACATCGAATTCATCGAACGGAAATAACATCAAGTCAGCTGGAAAATGATGATCTCTAATCATCAAAGGACATTTCTTACATACCTTATCAACTAAAACATGCTTGCCTAACAGGTTTGACACTTTAATCATAAATTCTGTAGACTCAACGGGCATATTCATGCTAGATACCAATTTCATGCACACATATGAATGAGTAGAACCAAGGTCAATCAAGGTAATAATAGATGTGTCATAGAAAGAAAAAGTACACATAATCACGTCGGGAGAAGATGCGTCCTCGTGCGCACGTATAGGATAGGCCCTAGCCAGAGCTTTAACCTCGGATCTCACCGCTGTATCTCTTGTTACATTCCTACTACTAGCCCCATTACCGGTATTTCTTGAAGGTCTTCCCTTTGTAGTCGTACTACCTGGCCTTATACTCTGAAATTTTTATTTCTCGACCATCTCAAGATAGTCCTTGATATAATGGTCTTAAGAACGACATTGGAAACAAGCTCCATCGCTCACCTTACACTTACCAAAATGACCTCTACCACACTGTTGGCACTCAGGTTTGGGAGCTCTATCATTACCCACACTAGCCACAGAGGTAGCCTGAGATCTAAAACCTGAATTTTGCTTCTTACAGTTTCTGTAAGAATGCCCAGTCCACACATGAGAACGAGGATACATATCTCTGGATTTCTTAGACTGGGATGGAAGTGACTTGCTCATCGGCCTCTTCTTTATATCTCTAGCCTCAGCTTCGACTCTTGTCCTTTCCTTGGTCAGCTCCTCAGCTTTACAAGCCCGATCAACGAGCACAACAAATTCCTTTAGCTCAAGAATACCCACTAACACTCTTATGTCTTCATTAAGTCCGTCTTCAAACCTTTTACACATTTTAGCCTCGAAGGATATACACTCCCGAGCATATTTGCTGAGTCTGACAAACTCTCTTTCGTACTCAGCAACTGACATGCGACCTTGTTTTAAATCGAGAAACTCCTTACGCTTTTGATAGATGAATCGCTCACTGATGTATTTCTTTCGGAACTCTTCTTGAAAGAATTCCCATGTGACCTTTTCTCTCGGAACCACCGAAATCAGTGTCCTCCACCAATGATACACCGCATCCCTCAACAATGAAATAGCACACTTCAGACATTCGTCAGGTGTGCAGGACAGTTCATCAAATACCTGGATGGAATTCTCTAGCCAAAATTTCGCTCTTTCGGGATCATCATCAACATTGGCCCTAAATTCCTTGACTCCTTGCTTTCGAATTCTATCTACTAGGGTTCTATGAAATCTCATAAAATCTATTCCTTGAGGCACTTGAGGCATGGTTTGGGGATTTGGAGGGGGTGGAGGAGGTTGAGCGTTTGGGTTCGTTCGAACGAACTCTGTGTACCATGCATCTATCATGTGTAAAAAGGCTTCTCTACCTCATTCTCCTCTACTAACAGTCATGGGTCTACTATCAAACGGTGCTGCTCCTTCAGCGGGAGCAGGTGTGTTATTTTCAACATCATCCGCCACTGCTCTATCGGGATCCATTTACTATATGAAAACACATTTTTGAATCATAAGGAGTCGTCACACTATCATAATATATGTATGGCATGTATAGCTAGACTCGTACACATGCTACATTAGTTCGAGAACTAACTAAATCGTAGCTCTGATACCACTAAATGTAACACTCCTTACTCGTTTCCAACGTCGGAACAGGGTTCGAAGCATTATCGGACTTAAACATAAACTTTCATATAAAATCGGGTCATAAAATTTTGTCCTAATTTAAAACTTTTCAATCACATGCATATTGTCCCTTATAAGGGTCTACAAGACCCGAAACATACATCAGAAATGGCACGGGACTAAACCGAGAACTTTCGAAACCTTTTAAACACTTAAAAAATTTTCTTGTCTTAGAGAGTCACACGCCCGTGTTGGTAAGCCGTGTGGTCACACACGCCCATGTGGCTCGGGAGACGCTCGTGTCCTTAGCCTGTGTAACTCTCTGACTATAAAGTCATCAACAAAATAGGGTCACACGGCCAAGTCACACGCCCGTGTGCTTAGACCGTATGGCAAATTAAATTCCTAAAATTAAGAGTAGACTTCACATGGCCTGGGCACACGCCCATGTCCTAAGGCCCTCTTCTTCACACGGCTGAGACACACGGTCGTGTCTCTGCCCGTGTGTTTACTACTAGATATTTTGTTTTGCATAATTAGGGTACAGGGGACACACGGCCAGACCACACGCCCATGGGGCAGACCGTGTGTCACACACGGCCAAGACACATGCTCGTATGTCTAACCGTGTAAACAATTTCTAGGCTATTTTCTAAACCATTTGTCACCCATAAACACCACACATTGCACTCACTTCATGGCATGCAACATGGCACATTTGATTACTCAAACATTCACATTCAATATTAAACTATGACTTAGTAAAGTCAACATGTCACTCATTCAAATTATCATACTTCCATATGGCATTCCACACCAATTTCATGTTTATTTATCATCTTTACCATTCTACCTTCAATTACACATTTTCACTACATTTATTGCATACTTATTAACCATATCTCATTCATCAAATGTACATGCCATCCATCACACTCATCAACCACAAATCAACCATAACCATATTAAAGTATCAACACATTTCCATGCATGCATCGGTAAATAGGGTTACAACCCAAAATAATCAATATGAGTCACCTCTCATGGCCATATACAAAATAATCATGATACCATCATAAGCCAACACATTTGGCTAATCAATATGACACATAACAAAAAGACCAAGTCCCTATACATGCCATACTCAAAATGATAAGGCTAGCTATACCCAAATGTTCGATTGATAATGTGATCGAGTTTTCGAGGTTCTTCGATCCCTAAGTTAGCTTGTCGAAACTATAAGAAAGGAGAAGGAAAGGGGGTAAGCATAAAGCTTAGTAAGTTCACATGCAAATAAAATGCAACTTAAACAAACATAAATCATGCATTTAACATAAGTAACATAACCTTGTGTTTTATCAAATATTATGAACTTATTTCTCATATATATACGTATACATGTTCTTACCACAAGCTCGGCATATTTCATGTCATTCACATAAGTTCGATGTACATGCCTGTGCCACTTGCACATAATAACTTACTCTCTTGTCTTGATACAAGCATTAAGATTGCTCATTGAACTTCTCTTGAACTACCCATTGAACACTCGAAATACTATCGGACACATCGAAAACTTGCACCTAAGTGCCTCATATGTAGCCAATGCTACTCCATATCTCAGACCACATGTTGCTCACTTACGAGCTACTCATGGGACTGCTCATACAGGCCGTCAGGTTTCCGCAACACATGCCGGACTACCTTGCCATTAATAGCATATACGAGACCAGTACTCGATTTCCAAAACATGTGTCATACATATAATGAACTCAGACCACAACTCAATGAGTTCGGATGTCACATATATCATGAACTCAGACACAACTCAATGAGTTCAAATTACATAATTCCTAGTGACATGTCACTTATATCCTAACTATTCCTAAGGTTCAAATGGGATCCTTCGATACCACATTTCTATAGAACTTGCTTGTAACATTGATTTCAATGCTCAAAGCACCAAATCACATATTCATGGAAAAACCAAAGCATAATTCATGATACAATTTAGGCAATAAACACATGATACAACATCACATTAAATATGTATGTACTTAACATAAATGCAAGATTAAAGCATTTAAAGTATGGTATATGTTGCATTATTTGCAAATGAACTTACCTCGGTACAAAAATGATTGAAACGAGCCAAATCCTTGTAAATCTTGCTTTTCCCCCGATCAAGACCCGAATCACGTTTTTCTTGATCTATAATATCAAATTTAACTTTCTCAATACACACGTTACTCATATCGACTCATAACATATACTTTGGTAAAATTACCTTTTTACCCCTAACTTTTCACTTATTTACACTTTAGTCCCTAGGCTCGTAAAATGAAATGCATGCAATTCCTTGGTTATGCAAGCCTAGCCGATTCCTATTTTATCTCATATCAGCCCATATTTTCCTTATTTCACATTTCTACTACTAATTTTTACACCTTTTACAAACAAGCCCTTTTTAGATTTTTTACTAAAAATCACTTAGCAAAAGATGTTTATCACACATCAAACAATCATATTCCTCCATTAAACATCAAAATACAACCATGTTACACATGGTTCGAATTTCATGCATGAACCCTAGCTCAAAATAATGGTAGGAATGGATAGATCATGCTTCAAGAACTTAAAAAATGCAAAGAACATAAAAAACGGGGCTAGGGAGCACTTACAATCAAGCTTGAAAAGTTGAAAACCCTAGCTATGGAACCCTTGTAAAATTCGGCTATGGCTTGAAAAAGATGGACAAGATTTTCACTTCATTTTCCCTTTTTATTCTTTTATTTACCAAATGGCAAAAATACCCTTAAGGTCTGGTCTTTCTTTCAAATTTTTCCTATTCATGCCCATTTTTGTCCAAATTTTTAGAATTTAGTCTAATTTCTATTTAAGGACCTCTAATTAATAATCCAATTCAATTTCATGCTTAAAGTTTCTAGAACACAAGTTTTGCAACTTATTCAATTTAGTCCCTAAAGTCAAATTGGTCATCTTAGGCATAGAATTTATTCATGAAAATTTCACATAAGCATGCAATCATATCATGGACCATCAAATAATCATAAAATAATTATTTCTATTTCAGATTTTTGGTCTCAAAACTATTGTTCTGACTAGACCTTAATTCGGGATGTTACAAAAAAAAAAAACAAATGATATTAATGTATAATGGAATTTATTTAAACCAATTTGTTCGATGAGGTAATGTTGTGCTTTGATGAGGCTTTTCTTCTAGCGAGGTCGCAAGGCCGAGCTTTGTCTAGTTTTCCTTTAACCATAATGTTTGGTGTTTTGGTGAGGGGTGATATATAACGAGGATAGAACACATGTATACATCGCATATAGGCTTAGGCTTTAAGTTAAAGAAATCATGATATAACCATCGAGGTAACACAAAACAAATGATCGAATGGAAGGGTTCATAAACAAGCATGTCCCTTATGGCACACCTTTAACTTAAATCTAAGAGGATTCATCATCTTTTGAAATAAACTACTTAAGATTTTCACATTTCATTTGTCATATTTGCTTTAAGTTGGGGATAGTTCTAAAAAAAAGTTGTTTTCAACTTTTTCAATTCTCCAAAAGCAATTTCAAAATATTTGTTTTATTTTATTTTTCACTTTTTTATTTTAAATTTTTCAACCTGTTGAGAGAAGGTTGGTCTCGCTCTTTAGAGTCTTCAAAGTATCATTCGTTGAGAACCGATGGACCCCTCAATAGTGGAGGTATTGTGCTCAGAGTGTTTATACTCAGTTATATGCTCAGGTTTTGTCTCCTAATCTGAAGAAAGCCCTACCGGGTTCACAAAACTAATGTCATACAAGGGTATGTGTTTGAATCCCACCAAGATCAAATGCTCACATTTCCTTGGTGGCGAGACACTCCATAAACTCCGTGAACCCAGTTGAGCTCTCCTTGTAGTGGGGAGACAAAACCCGAGGATCATATCAAGTATAGACACCTTGAGTAGAATACGTCCATAATTGAGGGTTTATAGACTCCCAACGAATAATACTTTAAAGACTTCTCCGAATAATGACACAGCCCTCCCCTCAATACAATCAAATGTTTTTTTTTTTTATTTTCAAAGAGAACTAAAATAATTCTAATTTTTTAAATATTTCTTCATCTCTATTTTCTTAACGCTTAATTATTACTAAATAAAAGAGAGATTATATAATGATAAGAAAATAGAAAAAGGCAGATTATAAAGTGAAGTTGCAAACGTTTCTTATTTCTTAGTCAATCATGACAAAATTGGATCTTTCACTCAAACATGTCGTTAAGTGGATTCTTCATCATCCAAAGATTACCCTTTTTTTTATCTGTCCAAAAGTGGACTACCGGTAGTGACAGCTATGGCCTCTTGCTAGTGAAAAACGATGACAATTTTTTTTTCTTTTTCTTTTATAAATAAAAGGCGAATACCTTAAGATAGATAAATATTACTGCAAATATGAAACATAAATTTGGATCTGTTAAAATTGACGTTTGCAGTGGGAGACACTGTATTTTTGTCAAATGGAATAGACTTTTCTGTTTCTCCCAGAAAACTGTATTTATCATTCATAAGAAAAATATACATACACTATTTTAGTCGTGGTTATAATGATTAGTATTTGTAAACTAATATATTGACAAACACCCCACTAGAGTTGGTTGGACTGATTATCTTTGCTTGTCTCCCTTGATAGTGATGCTTTGTACAAAGAAATAACATAATCAACAACATCACGACTGGTTTCATAGACTTTTATATGGATTAGGAGCCCCACAGTTTAACCTCTTATTTTCCCCTCTTTCTAAATATTTTATTATTTTATTGTAGAAAGAGTAGGGAGTAGATTTGAAAAATCATAAGTATATATGCAATACTTGGGGACGAAGAAGGTGGTGGTGACAAAATTTGTATTATAACCCAATGGTGGAAAGGAAAGCCTAATTCTTTACTTAAAGACGTTACTTCTGTTTCCATCTTTGTCATATAGTCTATTTAGATGCCGAAGACCTTTTCACAGTCCATTAAATGACTTATTTTAACAAATTGCGGTGGGATAACTCAGATTTTAAGTAGCAAGTAGAGTTATTCACAGATGGATTGAATTTGGATTAGGTCGAAATATATTCTATCATATTTTATATTTATTCAAGTTCAATTTGGTTTGAACTATGATTTAAAATTTTAAATTTTATTAAAATCTACTCATATTTTGTAAATGATTAACTCAAATTTATTTTAAACCCATTCGTCTTAATTTTAAAAGATATATATTTATATCATTTTAATTTTATATTTAATATTTAATAATTTCATTTTTTTATTTGTTATAATTCTTTTTGAAAAATCGATTATAAGATCTTGTCATATTTGTTCTTTCTAACACAATACTTAGAACTACCCATAATCTCTCTCCAACATATAAATAAGAGGATAATGTACTTCAGTACGCTCAATTTGAATGTCCTCATACATTGGCAACAAAGCTCATACTAATCAAGCTAAATCAGCTATTTATTATAATTTTTACATATAGTCATCTTAAATATTTTAATGTTTACATTATAATAAAATTATATATTACTATAGATTTAATTTTTATGTGTTATAGATTACATAATATATAAAAATAACATAATCTAAAACATTACAAACTTAAAAAGAAAAAATAAAGAATTGAATCAAATTAGACCTTGAAAATTTAAACCCAAATTTAATTCATATTTTAAATGATCCTAATTTTTTGTATAAACTCATTTTTCAAATTTAATATTTTCTTTCTAAATCCTTCCAAATATCAAGCCCCTCGAATCATGACAAATAACTCAATGTATGAGCAGATTCATAGAAAAGCATCCGTTGGATGAGCTGGATTCGCCTCAGTATTTGAATGTGGGCGGCATGGGGTTTAGAGAGTTTGATGACCATAATATTGCACATGTGGCCAAGCAGTGAACCAGGATACCAATCCACGTAAAGAAGGCTTACGGTGTAGCATCCAAAACAACAATGCTGTTATGATAGTGCAGGATCACTTCATCATTGGGCCGATAAATAGCAGGGATGGTTTAGCATTGAGTTTTCTATCTGATTGCCTTCTACCTCATACTCTGCTAAATATGCTATGATAAGTTGTCCGAACAATTTGGTGGCTTTCCGTAGCAGATGCTTTTGAAGCTCCTTCCCCTGTAATGATAGTTCCTTTTTTGTGTACAAGTAGTACCGCTTGTTACCATTTTTTTCCTTTTTTTTAAAGAGTACAATATTCTAGAAAAATCCGAAATAACTAATCAATTTATGTTGTTTTAAGATGGAAGAAACTTCTCTTTAATCTCGTACCTTAAATCAATGAGTGACAAATCACACAATATATAGCCCAAGGGCATATGAATGGGGCCACATCCCAGGAATCTTTCTTCCTGAAGTGGGAGGTGTTTAGCTAGAGGGATTGAACTTAGAAATGGGTGTTGTCAGTCCATATGTTAGAGCTGAAGTTTGAAGTAAAAAGAGGTCACTGAGTATAAATGGATTGTCTAATTCAGCAACCATAAGCTTATTGCTGACCAAACAAATACAAAATTCTGATTCACATTCGAACTTATTGATGCTTTCAACCACAAAAGTTCCAAGATTGATGAATGGCACAAGAATATTGCCAAAATGATATGCTTACAAGTAATTTTATTGCATCTTTGTTCTCCATAACTTATGCCGGGCTGAATTGTCGGATCATCATAACCCATTTGCATTACAGCACGAGTTTTAATAGACACGAGCTTTAGGTGGGAATGACTCAACTTCATCATCTAATGTGTTCATGTGAACTGGCCGGTAATCCAGTCTCACCTTCTCATTCTCCCAAAAACTGCAAATCAATGTAAAAATAGTGAACAATAGAATAATGCTGCAATTTAGTGATTTGCATTCTTCGTACAGTCTAGAAAATCACTGATAACATAGAATAAATGATTATCGGTAGCAAGAGTAATTGTTCTTCTATTCACTCTGCCAATACCAATAATAAAATTCTAGTTTTGATCATATCAGATGCATGTTACTAACTCTCTACAATGAACATAAATACCATGGAGAGCCCTAAACTTTATGGTCTTCACTGCAAGAAACATTCTACAGCAAGCATTGATACAGAAATGCCTCGCCTAAACTACCTTTTTCTTTTAAGTGACTAAGGTTCATATTCTAAATAAAACTAAATAGCTTAAAAGTCCAAATGTTATAAAACTAGAAGTACGGATTATACTAGATTGTTAATAACAGAAAGCTGTTCTTAATTCAAATACACCTGTCAATAAATTCCGAACCCCCCCCCCCCCTTTTTTCTTTTAAGTGACTAAGATACATATTTTAAATAGAACTCAATAGCCTAAAAGCCCAAACATTATAAAACTATAAATATGGATATCACTAGGTTTCTCAATAACAGGAAGCTGTTCTCAACTCAAGTGCACCTGTCAATTAATACTGAACACCCCACCCCCCCAAAAAAACAGCACGACATAAACCAATCTACATGTTCACATTGTATTCTTCCAGGGGAAAGAGATCATACCCCAATGTGTGTTTCATCCAGTTCTCATCATCTCTTTTCTGCCAAGTAACAGCAAAAGGAAACCTTATTGTACCAAAACTAAGCAAAGAGGACAAAACCAAACTAAAGAAAGGTAAAAAAAACTAACCGTAAAATCTTCACGAGCATGTGCTCCTCTGCTCTCTTTCCTAGCTTCAGCGGAGTGCATGGTGATACAGGCATTTATCAAAAGATTTTCCAACTCGATAGATTCTATCAAATCAGAGTTCCTGCAAAACATTTTAAAAGTGAAGTTTATGAAACAAACTGAAACTGAAAGAATTATTAGGTCACCAACATCTTAAGTCCCCACAATCTTACCATATTAAACTGCGATCCTTCAACTTAACATCATGGAAGCTTTCCCATGTCTTATCAATTAACTGACAACCTACAAAAAGTCCAAAGAAAAAAATAGGATTTCCCAAGTGTCAACTAAATATTAAAAGGTATACTGGTTCCAGTGAGTAGGAACCTCACGAGCAACATAAAGCTAAACTAAATTTGCCTGCAAAAAGAACAAACAGAAGACCAAAAGGCAAGAAGAGGACACAAGACGGAGAAAATGAAAGGGGCAAATGGCACACCTTCCTCTAGTGTTTCCTGTGTGCGGAAAACAGCAGCATTGTTTTGCATTACTCGTTGCATATTTAATCGAATGTTTGAAGTTGGAAGAGAACCATTAGAATTTCTTATTTTGTCCAACCATGCAATTGTTCTCTCACCAGCATCCTTTTCCAAAGGTTTCTGCTTCTGCCCTGAAAATAACTAGTAAATGAATCAACATTCAGGCATAAATGGCAAAGCTATTTATGTGTTAAGGATTGCAACACAGCTTGCCTGGCCTTTGGATCTCTGCAACTCGGTTTGCACAAGCCCGACCAAAGACGACAATGTCAAGAAGGGAATTTGCACCCAACCTATTAGCACCATGAACTGATGCACAGGCTGCCTCTCCAGCAGCCATCAGTCCAGGAACCACAGAATCTGGATCACTGCCTCTGATAGTAACTACCTGCAAAGCAAAGCAAAATTATTTATGTTAAATGAGCCTGAAAAATAGCAAAAGATATACACAAAATTTTTTAAGAACCTGATTGTTGCATTTTTCATTTTCAGATAGTATTACACGTCATTCATATTTTAAATACGTTTAATAGTTAAAAGATCATACAGACATATATCAACATGCTTTTGTTTTGTTTATATCTAAAATAACACAATTGTTGTGTGTATCTAAAATGAATAACACAATTAAGTTCCAGTAAACTTCTAGAATTACATCCTAGTATATCAACATCATGTGCATTGAACATTCACACCTCTCCATGATGATTTGTTGGAATTCCACCCATGTTATAATGTACAGTAGGCAAGACTGGGATGGGCTCCTTTGTAACATCCACACCAGCAAAAATGGCAGCAGTCTCAGAGATACCTGGAAGCCTCTCCTTAAGCACCTCTGGAGGCAAGTGATTCAAGTGGAGATAGATATGATCCTTCAAAGGTCCTATTGGATATAAGTATCACAGTTAATAACTCAAGTTCAAATAATCTTGCATGTAACTAGTAACTGTCTGCATCACACAACCTAGAAACAAACCTATATTTCTTACAATGGGCACCTACAAGAACGGGTGCAAAAAGAACATCTAAACCTTCATAGAACAAGGTCTAAACAATCATATGAAACGAACAAGAGAAAAAAAAAAAAAAGAAACCAGATATCTACTCTAAACCACAGGCACCATACTGCTATACCTCACTGCACATCTGGCAACCCCGCCTAAAGGAACAAAAACACAGATAACACTGGATGCTGGAAAATAGAAATGTCAGTAATAATAAGATAATCATACCTACACCACGACCTTCCCTGATTTCCATGGTCATAGATCTCGAAACAACATCCCTTGAAGCAAGATCCTTGGCTGTAGGAGCATACCGTTCCATAAAGCGTTCACCTTCACTATTTCTAAGGATGCCACCTTCACCACGAGACCCTGCAAATTGTAGATGCAAATTAGAAAAGAACCCACTCAACTTCAACCAATTAAGTGGTGCAGTAAAACTAAATTAAAAAAGGAAAGGTATAATAAATATCTATATGATGTAACCCAAAAATCAACCATAATTGCTGCTCTCAGTAAGAAGTTGAATACGCACAAACCTTCAGTAATGAGGCACCCAGCCCCATAGATTCCAGTTGGATGGAACTGCACAAACTCCAAATCCTGTAGGAAGCATAAATAAAATTGGATAAAAACAAAGGTAAAGAGATAGAAGATTAAGAAATAAGAAAAAGGTTGCAGCAACACAGAAAAGAAACCTGGAGGGGAAGCCCAGCACGTGCAACCATAGCATTGCCATCACCAGTGCATGTGTGAGCTGAAGTTGCAGAAAAGTAGGCTCTACCATATCCCTGAAAGAAACAGACAACACACACAAAGGTCCTTCAATTCATTTTGATCATTCATTTTGAAAAAATAAAAAATAGATCATGAATGCACATATACCCCAGTGGCCAGAATTGTTGAAGAAGCCTGGAAGCGATGTAGTGTTCCGTCCTCCATGTTTAAAGCTATCACTCCCTGGCAGCTTCCTGCACAAATCATAAATAATCAAAGTTATCCATGTTACACTACAAACAAGGGTAAAACAGAAAATGGAGAAGGTGACATGCTCATCAAAATTAAGAGAACAAATAAAGCTAAAAATTATGGACAGCTAAACAATAACAAGGGATGCAAATGAAAGTAATATGATTTACATTGATGAGGACTTAAATTCCCTACATGAACCTACCATTGCTGTTCATCAATAGATCCAAAGCAAAATATTCCACAAAGAATTGGGTATTATGTTTCATAGCTTGGCCATAGAGAGTGTGTAGTAGAGCATGCCCTGTTCGATCAGCAGCACATGCACAACGATAAGCCTGTCCACCTGGTCAAGATAGAAAATGCCGAGCTAAAATCAGAATTCTATCACCAAGCACAACAATCAAATTTATGTACTTATACCTTTTCCAAAGTCAAGGCTTTGACCACCAAATGCTCTCTGATATATTTTCCCATCTTCAGTTCGAGAAAAAGGCAGCCCATAATTCTCGAGTTCAATCACGGCTTTTGGTGCCTCCCTGCACATATATTGAATTGCATCCTGATCACCTACAATCATACACCCTCTTTTTGTTATAACAAGGAAACAGATTGTTAAAAAGGTAGTCACAGCACTACAGACATACAAGTAAAATAGGTAGTTTACTGCAACATAAAAATGCATGCCAAGCATGGTTCTTCTGCCTTTAGCTTCAGCCAAATTACTTTGGCACAATCAACTAATATCAGTATTTTGAATAGAGTTCAAAGGGGGGGGGTAGGAGTCAACAAATGTGGAAACCACTTCAAAGAATGCAAGGAAATATAATAAACTACTTCAGGCAAGACTGAAGTGTACTTAAGGGGGAACATGTACTTTTCGTAGAAAAGAGAAAGCTGATAAAAAAATAAACTATTCTTACAGAGCCAAAGATCAAGTAGAAGCATAAGCTTAATTCCATGTAACAACTAAAACCACAAGAGATACAAGTTCAAACAAATCATATACCTAACCAATCACTTCCTTTAACTGTGTCATACATGTGCCATCGCCAGTCATCTTCAGTCATATTTCCCAAAGCAGCATTTATGCCACCCTAAACAGAAAAGTCCAGACAGATAAATGAGACAATAATCTTTCAATGGAATGGAAAACAAACAGCATCACTAACAAAACCTTTCTACAGACTGTGCTTTAGACATGTAAATAAACAATGGATCCGTTTTATCAGAATGATCCACTTTTAAAATGAAAACGAAATACTTAAAAAAAAAATTGTAGAAGTGCATTATATCTTATAAAACACATCAATATAAGAAATTTACATAAACATGTATTGCACTTTAAAATGCAAAAGAAACAAATAGATCATAATAATAAAAAGTTTAGGAGTGGCAATTTATAGTATTTGAAGAACTTTAAAAGGAAAATCATGGTTATGATAATAAAAATGCTTTTGGTATAATTCATGTTTGTTCAGTCTTAGTTGGACAAGAGAAATTTAAATACCCATGTATTACACTTCAAAGTGCAAAAGACACTATATTCAAGAAAAATGCAAAAGACACAAATGGATCATAATATGGAAAGTGTAAGAGTGGCAATTTATGATATTTGAAGAAGTCTTAAAAAATTCATATTTGAGGTAGTAAAAATTATTTTGGTGAACTTCACGTTTGTGCAGTCTCTCTTCTTCTTCTTCTTCTTCTTCTTCTTTTTTTTCTTTTGAACATGTTTGTTCAGTCTTAGTTGGACAAGGAGAACATCAGTTATTGTGCAACACAGACATCTGTGATAAGAAAGGGAACAATAGCAAAGAGACAAGTACTATGTACAGAAACCACTAAACTGTAGAACCAATATGCCCATAAAATCAAGAATGATGAATCCCATTTATCTATAGCCACTGTAACACAAGCATGCCCTGAATAATAGAAACAGCATAACTCATAATCATGAACACCATATAGTCTAAAAACCTGAGCCGCAACAGTATGTGAACGAGTTGGGAAAAGCTTAGTTATGCAAGCAGTATTAAATCCATGCTCTGAAAGACCAATAGCTGCTCTCAGCCCCGCACCACCAGCACCAACCACAACTGCATCATACGTATGATCCACTATTGTATAAGGGGACCCCTGCAATGATCGCAAATGTCCATCACCAAAATACTTCTGGTTCAGTTTTTTTTTTCTTTTAATAAATATATAAATTCTATAAAACATTCCCAACCAATCAGAAGAAAGAAAAAGATAATACTTAGCAAAAAATCGAAAATATATGCATTTTACATAACATCAGCTAAAGTAATCAACATGGGCAGAAAACGGAACTTATCCCATTAGAAAAAGATGTTAACTAAGATCAAGTTCCAGATGGTATTTGTTTCTACTGTATATTAGGGAAGTCAACTGAATCGAGCTAAAATTAAAGATGATTTAAGAAAATAATGCGTAGATTCTATGGATTCTTTTCCTTGGACAACTTTCTCAGCAGCCAAACAGTACAAACACTAAAACGATTCAAATTACATATAGGTAAAACTAATCAGAATCTACCCGAAAAAAACCCAGCAATCGTTGGGAAAACGAGAATATAAAAACAAAGCAGGAATTGATTTTGAAAGCAGAAAAGAAACAGAAATTAAAAGCGGAACAAAGAGCTCAAAAACCCTAGAAAAGAAAGAAGCATACAGCATAAGTGGAGAAGAAACTGGAAATGTTAGATCTAAGAGAGTTAGCGGCAACTGATCTGTTGGAATATGGAGCTCGAAGGCTACGAGAAACGCAGCGCCACATCTCCGCCTACTTTGTTGGATGCTTTTTTCCCTTTTGCGAGTTGTGGATATTGGAAGGCGTGTGGTTAATTTTGTTTATGTATATATATATTTGCTGAGAATAGTTACTGCCTGGAGGAGGGAAGAGAGCAAAAATGATGGCGGCGTAGTTGGAAAGGGGATAATAGCTCATTTGACGCAGTATGCCGTTACACTTACCCTTTGTTTTTCAAGATAACTACCGTAATGACATTTCTTTTGCATTCTATGAATTTTTTTGAGGAATTATAATTAGTTTTAATGTATTTTTATCTTAATCGTTTTTGTTTTATTATAATTATATTTAAAAATAAATTTTAATTATTTAATTAAATTATTGAATTCTTTTAGTAATCTTAAATTTTATATTAACGTATAAATATATTTATACAAATGTAATTAAAATATATTTATATAATATTATATATAAAAATTATTTAAAAACAAAACAAAACAATATATCTATGAAAAGTAAAAGTATCACGAGATCCAGAGTCAAACTATGAAACCAATTTTTATTGGGGAGGGAACATTTTAATTTTTGAAATATGCCAAATTTTATATCAAATTTATATATTTTTATCTCAACAGTTTTTAATTTAGTAGCAATATAATAAATTAAGTTTGATCTAAAGTAATTTTATTTTTTCCCACTAATTATAGAAAAATCATATGTTCTTATAATTAAATTTAAATAAATTTTATACTATAACAGTATAAGGTTATAAAAAAAAGTCATGCTCACATTAACTATTTTTGACACATAACATTCTCCATTTGAAGCACTTATTTACAATTTGGATAAATTACTCTTTTGCTTCATGCCTTCTAATTTTTCTATGTTATTTATGCCTTTTGTTTAATTCTTTTCTTTATAATTTTATATATGTTAAATATAAAGTTAATTTTAAATAAATTATCTCATTATTTTAAGATTTTACTTATTGAATTAACCTTTAATGTTATAATATTAAAATTAATGAATATCAAATTGTTAAGCTCAGAATATAGTTAAAAAAAGTCACATATTAATAATATTTATCAGATTAAATTTATATTTCTTTTATAATATAATAAGATTTAATTACATTCCTTAATTAAATAGAGCAAAGAAAATATAAAATTAAAATAAATCAAATATTGACAATTTTAACGTTAAAACAAATTAATTTAACAATATATATAATAAATAACCAATAAGAAATTATTAATAATATTATTTAAATTTTAATGTATTAATATTAATATTTAAATTATGATAATTTTTTGTATTATTTTTAAAATTGAATATTTTGTAATTATATTATGTTTTTAATTAATTAATATTTTTGAAGAAATCTATTAAAATTAAACAAAAATTAATATTATAAAATTATAAAATTTAATATATACAAGCTATGAGATGAAATAATATTCGCACCCTAATTTTATGATGTTAAACCATTCACGATGAAACATTTTATGTTGATAAATTATTCCTTCTATGCAAGTCGGTATCAATTACGGGTGCTCTTCATGGACTGCAAAAACTTTAATTTAAGAATGTTATTAGAAATCATTTCTCAAATTAAATTAATTAGCAAACGAATAATAAAAACAACATTTTGCAGATGCTTTAGGATTAATGTTAAAAATATATATGATTTTTAAAAATGTGAATCTAAACACTTAATTTAGCATAATTGTTGCTGTTAGAAAATTAAAAGTGGGTTTTCAAACAAAATCAAATGTCTACACTAAAATGAATATTATTAGATCTTTTGAAATGATAATTAAGTAAATTAGTTGTATTTTAAAATATATAAATATGCCATGAGAGTTAATTTTAAAATTTTATATAAATTTAAAATAAAATTTTCCTTCTAACAATTATTTTATTTTAATAATTTTAGAATTTATTATAAAATAATGGTTTACATTTAAAAAAATTCTAAAACATAATTTATACCTATTATATAAATATGTAAAAATGCAATTATTTAAATGAATATAAAAGATGACACTGAAATGCCAAAATAAGTTTAGATGTATGAATAAAGTAATCTCGATTTTGAAAAAAAAAATAAAAGAAAACACTTCATCTAAAATGCCAATCATTTTCTTATGAATTATTTGATTTATCAAAGATTATTAGGAATAAGTTGAATGGTATTTAGTACCGAAAGCCGAGGCTGTTTTTTGTTGTTTGACTAATAAGGCAAAAGGTCAAGGGTGGAAAGCTGATGTTTTGCAGGTTTAGCGTCGGTCCATTATTCTTTTTTGTATGCATATGTTAACTTTCATCAATCTTATAGTGATGGTAATTATATTAGATATTAATTGATGAAAAAGGAAAGTTTAAACCAAGTTGCGTGGGGGATAAGCATTGATCCATGATCCAAACGGTTCCACGTAGGAGAAACAAAGAGAGACAGGCGCTGGTGCATTTCCCAGCCATGACGGACCTTTTGGGTGGAGACAGCAGCCACGTAGCCTCCACATTCACCATTCACAACAAACAATTCATTTCTTCTTCTATCGGGATTTGCGTGTATGGTTTTATCAAGAGAAAAATGGAAAGTACTGACCAAATATAAATTTCCCTACTTAAGAGTTCCAGAAATGGCTTCACATTGACAAAGGTAATAGAAATTTCCTTTTACTTTTCTTCACCAGTGCCTGTCGACAACTTCTCAAACGTATGGGAAGCAAAATACCAAGCCATATAGCCATAATGGATAGCCAGTAGTGCCTAAAATAAAGGGATAAAAACGATAATAACATTAGCATAATCAATGCAATGGCCCAAAAAGTAGCCACACCTACATCAGTCCTGCATCAAGTCAACGGATTCTCATCAACAACATAGAAAACCAATGTAAGACATGATATGTCCAAAAAAGAAAATTGTACTCAGTAGGAATTATAATCTCTGACTGGCACTATGCTTGTTATAAGTGTAGTATTATATGATATAACTCCAGTTTTAGTAGTAATAGTCAAAGATCACCAAAAAGCTTCAATCAAATTTTAATTAAAAGCAGACTGTCGGGTGAGTGGACAATAGTTACGCTATTCAAGGGCTTCTTAAAGCAAGATGACATGGTGCGTGCTATCTGCATCAGGATATTGCACTTAGTTATCTTGCACCTAAAGCAGTTAATTACTGCAATTTGGTCCTAGTACATCCCATTTCAATTCAACAGCAGTATAAGTAGTAAACCCAAGTATGGGACCAAATGTGGGTCATCATAGCTTGTTTACCCCTAAAATGAGTATTACGTCTTTCACTAGTAAGCAAGCTAGATAATTTCATACAATAAAAAATGGGATTCAAAGATTAACTAAATCCATAATCAGATCACCGTCAGATAAAAAGTAGAGTTAGACCATTGTGACTAAGCATCTTTCATTGACCTTGCTGTTGTAACTCAAAAACTTATGGAGCTAAAAGAATGACAATTAGGAATGACCTAATACTCTTTGTTCAATTGCATGGAATCCATTGATGGACATTGGCATAACAATGACTTTCTAATAGCAATAATCAAAAGCCTGAAGAAAAAATATGTGCAGTGACTTCCTTATAACATCACAAAAAAACACTCGTGTTATATTCATGGTGTCAAAAGTTGGCTGCTAAATGGCTAGACACCACAAGTACAAATCTACCTCATTTGAAGTGTTTTGAGGAAATTTCAAGTCACCCTAGCTGGAGAACAACCAACTCATCAAAAATGTAAGCCTCTTTCAAAAGAGAAATTAAATGTGACGAACATAAAATTCATCCTTCGGTTGCTTTAGACTCAAGTATTACAATTTCAGTAGTGAATCAAATATGCCCTCACTTCAACAAAGATAAATTCCACTTCAAATGCTAACCCTGGGATAAACAATAGAATTTTAAACAAGAATCAATAATTTTTTGCAAAGCTACAAGCTACACCAATGCATTTAAAGAACATCACCGAAACCACAATGTTCCACAAGCTTAAGTACTTGCATGACCCGATTGCTGAATAGGGCAACCATCAATTATCCTTCTTAGAAGCTAAACGTGGAGATCCTCACTTCGATCGATTTAATAATTGTCAATACTACCAGCAATATGATCATGGAAGTTGGAATAATACCAAATTTCAAATCCATTCGGTTTTTATTATATGTGAAATTACTCTTTTATAGAGAAAAAAAATTGAAATATATTTTATATTTCTGATTACAAACCGAACAAATAAGCAAATCATACATAGAAACATGCAGATAAAAAAAATGCGAAATTTAGAAGTAAAATATTAAACTAAATAGGAAAAGGAAAAGAAAAAATAAATCGTACCAAGAAGTGATATGGGGTTTGGGAGAGAAGAGGATAAGAGCAGGGCATTTGTTTTGGGACCTGATCTGGTAACCTCTGAGTTGATCAACGAGCTTAGAACGAGTTATCATTTCTCGAAATCGGAGATATTTCTTCTCCGACCTCTGTAACCAAACACTCCTTGCTTCTCTCCCAAAAGAAACAAATAAGCTCTGTTTGGGTTTATTTTTCCTGCTTTACAGATGGTTTTGGAGACTTTCGTTGTGATTAATTATGTATGATAATTACAACTGATCGCATAGATGAGGTACCCAAGTCTGCATGCAAGTTTTGGGTTTACGTGTGAATTTTCGCTGATTTTGGTGCGGAGAGTTACCACAGCATTTGATTTGGGTACAAAAATCGACCCGGATTCAATATTTTTCTCCATTGGTATAAACCCGCAATATTTCTTTTATTATTATTATTAGCAAAATATATTAATCAGCCTTTAATTTCATTCTTTTTTTTAAAAATAAGACAGATCGCAACAGATTTCATTGATTCATAAATCCATAAATTGAAATTCACCTCAAAATGACAATTTGCTTAAAGTTATAGGTTGTTAAACAACTAGTTAATCAATAACCGATGCTACCTAACTCTACTTTGTAAGTCTACCGCGGGCATTTACAAAATCAGCTCCCTCGGGCATTCATATAATCCATGGTTCAATGAAAAAGAGAGCATTTCTTTAGAGCTATATTTCAGCTCGACCACAAAAAATCAAAAGAGGTAGTCAATGCACCATTTAACTATTCAGCGTTGAGAGCATGCCTCCAGTACCAGTAGGTAGCACAACCTCCCAACCAGGGCCTTTGAGGGGAACTGCATCAGCACTAGCCTGGGTCTTCTCTTTATCACTAGTATCAGCAATAAGGTCGCTGCGATCAAGAATCCTCTCAAGATCCTCATCACTGATATCTGTCTGAATCATCTTGTCCTCAGCAGTTTCTTCATCCCGGAGTAGTGCAAGTAGATCTTCCTGAAAGGTTTCTCAGAAAATCAGTCTGCATCTAACATGATAATCTTTCACAAGGATAATGGCATTGGTGAAAGATCCAAGAGCAGGTAGTGAGAGAAATGGATGGATGATAAATCAAACCTCAACAAGATCATTACTCTGCTTCCGTTCTTGGTGGAACTGCCCTTTCCCAATCACCACATGTTCTAACTTCAACTTACTATAAGCTCTTTTCAAAATGCGGCACTGTTAAAAACCACCTCTCAGTTTTTTCTCAATCTCGATAGACAGTAGAAAAACTTACCAAAAAGGTCCAAATATGGAAAAGAGAAACAGTGAATACCTCAACAGATTGTGCTGTTGCAAGTCTGTAAACATGAACAGGTTTGGTTTGTCCAATGCGATGACATCTATCCATGGCTTGCAAATCCATTTGTGGGTTCTGCAGTAGACAGTCAACATAACAAATTAGGCTTTAAATGCATTAACATTTCAGGAATTGCAGAACAAATAAACACGAGAAATAAGAACTGAATACCCAATCACTATCATAAAGTATACACGTATCAGCTGCAGTCAGGTTGATACCCAGACCTCCTGCCCTTGTGCTGAGAATAAATATCCTATAGTCACTGTTCACATCATTGAACTCCTGGATCTATTTGGAAAAAGAAAAACAATACAAAGTTGCCAGTTAATAAATACAACTAATAAGAAATCCAAAACTGCAACATGTCCCATGAAGCACATACAGGCAGAGAACATAATTAAAAAAGACTAAAAGACTCACGGACTACTTTGGGGACATTTGTGAATATTTTGTTCTTATGAAAACCATACTACACAGATGAACTAATTTCTGAGCAAAACATGTATATTTGCTCTGATGTGGTTTCAATTTTAAGCTGATTTGAAAGAATTAAAACAAATTACAATGTATATACAGTACTCATGACTTCATCCATACCTGTCTTCTCCTTTCTTCTAATTTCACACTACCATCAATCCTACAAACATTAAATCCCTTTTCACTAAAATAGTAATCCATTATATCCAGAACCTTTGTCCACTGGCTAAAGATGAGAACCTGTTGATGAAAGGCAGGGAGAATGAGTAGACAGCTTTTAGCTTAAATCAACGAGAAAACATACAAACTAAGAGACTTATAACATACCTTGTGTTTACGCTCAAATAACCGAGTCAACAACCGTTCAAGCAATTGAAATTTCCCACACTGTTCGACAATCTGCTCTACAGGTGGATAAAAATCTTCACAAACAATAGAGCAGGATAAGTGAAACTGCCAAGTATTCTTTCAGATCAATCTTTAAAAAAATTTCACGAGGGAAGTACATGATCCATCAAAGGCAGCTTCTAGGAGATCTGGATGGTTGCAATTCTTCCGAAGCTGAATCATCAAATTGTTAAGCTTCCCTTTCATACCACGCCCTGCAGCAT
Organism: Gossypium arboreum; assembly: GCF_025698485.1. Taxonomy (NCBI): domain Eukaryota; kingdom Viridiplantae; phylum Streptophyta; class Magnoliopsida; order Malvales; family Malvaceae; genus Gossypium; species Gossypium arboreum. The sequence continues at coordinate 16,182,689 of NC_069081.1, forward strand.
TGCAATGTAAACTATCATACAAATTGCAACAGAATATAATGCAGAATGCTTATAATTAAGATTTTGTGTTTATCGATCAGCACAGTAGTAAAATTTCTGTATATCGATCTCTTAGTTCCTCTGCCTTTTCTTTGTTTTCCTCAAATTGAAATGTTAGTGGTGGTGCTTCTAAGATCAAAACTCAAAGCTGATCTAATATACCTGAGTCACCCCTATCTTGTAGATGTGATTCCAAAGTTTTATTAAGCAAATGATCTTGGAAATTCCTTTGGTACTCAGTCAGCGAAGCATATAATATGATCTCTTTTTTACGAGGGAGCATCTGTTCCACATCAGATTTCATTCTTCGAAGGAGAAAGGGGCGCAATATAGCATGGAGTTTAGCTACCACCTGCAAGTAAAAAAAAGGGCCAAGAATTGTAATTAACTTATAATTGTTGTTTCAGAGGTAGGGGAAGGAAAACAGTCAGAAAGGTGCATACTTGAGCCCTTCGTTTCTCTTCCATTTCTTCCTTTGACACCTCACCATTACTTTTTCCCGAAAAATCAAACCTAAACATTTAAACCATTCCATAAATGAAATAGCAGTAGAATAGAAACCCTAAAAAAGAACGTCATAACATCCCTGCCAGCAAATTTTAAGGACCTAAGAGGCCAAAAGAACTAGAGAAGAGGACCATGGTTTTCAAGATATGCACTCAGTTTAACATTAGAAATCAATATAGTAAGCTAAATGAGTAATTCTGGAAGAATAGCCCATGATTATGAATGTTACAGGGCAATTACTAGAAGTGGAACCTTGACAATGTAACTAGTAAGCTAATGTGTTAGTTCATACCATATTTTAAACTCAAGAGTTGACTAAGAAAAGATTAAACAACATACCATGACTCAAATTCTTCATGAGATTGAAAAATATCAGGCAAAATGAAATTTAACAATGACCATAGCTCTGCCAAATTGTTCTGCAGAGGTGTTCCAGTTAAGAGGAGCTTATTGCCAGCACGTAAGTGTTTCAATTCTTTCACTAATTTGCATTGGAAGTTTTTCAATCTGTGCCCCTATAAGAAAAAGGATAACAGTTTGAATGGATCATTTGCGCATCCGCAAGTTTCAAGTTTTCACATATATAGAAGTAAAGCCAGAAGGGTTAGCCAGGCTATAGACAATCTGGGATAAAATACTACTAACCTCATCAACCACAACATATTTCCACTCATAATGCCTCAAAAATTTCTTTGCATCACTCATTGCCATCTCATAAGAAGTAACAACTATTGGAAAACTGGGGCCAATTACTTTAGGCATGTGCTTCCTACGAAGCTCATCCCTTTCTTTCTGAGTTCCATGATAAATAATGGCATTAATTGAGGGCGTAAACCTATTTAACAATAAGAGGAGAAAGAATAATTAAAAGATGAAATTTGATTTTATGCTTGTATACATGAAAAATAACAACTGATTTTACCTTGCAATCTCATTCATCCAATTAGAAAGAGTCGACAAAGGAGCAATAATCAAATAAGGCCCATCCATCCCATTTCCTTTCAAATGTGCAAGAAAAGCAATCGTTTGAATTGTCTTTCCAAGACCCATCTGATCTGCAAGGATCCCATTTAGCCCATTTTGCCATAAGGAGATCAACCATTTTACACCTTTAAGCTGATAAGACTTCAATTTTCCACCAGTCAACAATGGTACAAGTTCTCCCTGCTCCTTCTCATTTTTTTCCTCCTCAGTCAAGTTTTTATCTTCAACGTTCTCAGTCTCTCCCTCTTTAGACCTTGTAAGCATTGCTGCAACTGCCCTCTTGACCTTCCTCTGGAAAAAAAAGAAAGGAAATCACATAATAGTGGCTTAATACCACTCAAGGTTTCAATTTAAATTACAAGGATCTCAATGTTACCAGTGGATCAGAAACATACAACCTGCATACTTACAATGTTCTCAAATGAACTATTGGCATACAATAACTATTGAGTTAAACCAAAATTGTTACAGAGGGAACAGGAGAACTGAATATTTTGCATACGTAGCAAGCCAAGCAATAACAGAAGAAGAAGAAGAAAGAATAAACACAACTAATTTTGTGATAGTACGTATATGATATGTAGGCATGCCATGTTGACAGGGTAAATAAAGCAGAAAGAATACATTGTTGTACTGGTTAGCGGCTCTTCTTTTTGAACCTCGACCTCTCTTTGTCTGAGCAGCTTCAGGCTTAGGTACACTCTACCAATATTATAACAGATGATCAGAAAAAACCAGACCAATTAAAATAGTAAAACTGTACCCAAAAGAAAGGTGAGAGCGGAATACAAATGTTATGTCCTCCATCTTTTCAAGCAAAAACTCTGAGTACATCTGGGTTTGGGTCAAAAGCTCATCCAATCTAGTAAACTGAGTATCATTCAAGTGCACTGACTCTTCAGGCTCCCCTTGTTTTATCTCCTCTTTCAACCGAGCTTCCCTTAGCTTCTCTTCTTCCTCGACCATAGCCTCTGATAAAAGAGAAGTATCTCCATTTTTGGCGTCTAGAACTGATTCCTCCTCCAACTTAGTGATTTCCTCTTTGCACTTCTCCTACATTTTTGTAAGAATAAAAAAATATTATATAAAAACAAAAAGTAACACTTTTCAATCCTCAAAAACCTACAAATGACCTAAAAGTTTGTTTTAATACATAATAGAAGATCATATTTGAAACTTTCTGTCTTCCTTTCAACTTTCTTAGCTTACATTTTTCTTCACTTTCTCAACGACTAAACATAAGCAGTGAAAAAACACTAAAACCTTTCAAACCACAAGGAACCAAAACCCTACCGAGAACAAAAAAGAAGAGATAAAGTATATCCAAACAAACCTCATCTTCGAGAACCGAAGTCGGTGATTCAGCAGAAACGCCATTTCCCTTTCCATTCTCAGCCCTCATTTTCAAACCCTAAATGTCCTTACACCAAAAACAAAAAAAAAATCAATAAAATGAATATAAAAAAGGAAATAATCAAATTCTAAGAGATTAAAACATATGAGACTAAAGCTTTAGTTTCAACCAAATACAGAAACCAGCCTAGGGTTTTGAATCGTCGAAAGCGAAGTAACGCCACTCCAACAAGTAAAAGCACAAAATGTATAACAAAGAACTCAAAATACAGTGAAAGAGCTTCCACTCTCAGCGAGATACCAGAGAGAATCGAAAGTCGTAAACGTCGAAAAGGAAAAGCGAGCAGAGTAGAGTGGAGCAGAGCAGAGCGTAAATGAGAGTGAAATTTATTTCGACACGAGTGGAGCACTAAAATTAAACATTAATTATTTTTATTTATTATCTAATTGACTGTCTTGGTAGGTTTGGGCGGGAAAATGAAAGTTTGAGAAATGCCCCTAACTTGTGCCATAAATAACACACTGGACTGAAATCTGTTTCTCATTCTTGGAAGGGTATTTTAGTCAATGTAAAATTCTTCTGGGCCTAGAATATGTGGCCTTTACTGGTAGGTTATGGGTTCCCAAAATTGGGGCATGCTTTGTGCCTTCCACTATGATTTCCTTTTTCCTTTTTTAGACTTTCGAGGAACGGTGTGGGATTTCAACTTTCTAAATGATCTCTTTTTTTTTTTTTAATTTAACTTTTCAAATTTTTTTATTTGATTAATAGTAATATTGTGTGTCTCGTTTGATAGTAGATATATTTGGCTTTTTTTCTCCATATGATTTTATTGGTTTATGTTTATTTAGGTTAATAAGAACATAAATTGGAACATAACTACTATCCCACGGTGATACACCATATTTTTTTTGTACGGAGGTGGGGGTAAATTGGAACATCCTGATGAGGTAAATGAACCTTTACCTATTATAGTTGTTGAAATCTTGTGCTAGGAATATAAGAGTTGGAATTTAACTTCTATTGCAAGGTGGCTAAGGGAGCATGAGATTCTTGTTTACAATACGGATGAGCGGGATAGATTGGAGTGGCCTCGTAATACCTCTGGGGTTTATTTTGTCAAATCAGGCTATAAGGAGCTTAATAAATTCTGTAATAGTTCTACAACTAAACCATCTTGTTATTGATGTTAGCACGTGGAAGTTTATCAGGAACCTACAGGTGTCACGGGGCTAGATCTTTAGTCTCGCGATCCGTGCAGCCTTAGGTGATTCATTCGTCCAAACTCTCCTAAGTCAGCCTTTACTCAAGTGAGGATTCCTTCAGAAGTCTTCCAAGGCACCAATTTGTACAGCGAAAGTGATTTATGCCAAAAGAAACAACAAAAGAATAATAGAAAGAATGCACAAGGTGTTTGAGTAAATGCTCTCAATATTCTCTTATTCACAAAGAATAATGAAACAATGAATGGAGTGAGTACAAATGAGGGGGAGGCTCTTTATTTATAGTTGAGCTCCCCCAAAACTGACTGTCAAGATTACAATACATCGACAGACGAAATTCATCCTATCACTTAAATCATGGGATTTACAAGATATATCATATCAAATCTAATATAATCTTTGCAAGATATGATTCTATCAATCTTCTAAGATTAGTTACCAAAATAGCCTAAGTTGTCATATCTTCATTATCGGGCCAACCAAGCTTCAATCTGACAGGCTTCTCCAACAGGTTATCAAATCGGGCCAATTCTTACGGGCCAAATGATCCCCATCTACACAATAGACCTCTATTGGATGCATTTGGTGTGATGGTCACGGGTTTTGAACTGCGGCCCATGACACAGGTACCTAGCAAAATATACGTCTTTCTATGTGGAAGTTGTGTCATAATGTAATTTCTTGTGTTGTTAATCTTTGGACTAGGAAATGTCTTTAATAGTCCGATTTGTGCACAAATGGATTCAGGATTTTACTTTAATAAATCTGAACGATCTTCTTTTTAATGTGATATTTCATTCAAGAAATTGAGAAAATTCGGTCTCGCGTTCAAAAACTTAAGATTGAGAAGACTTGATATCTCGTTTAGGAGTTTCGGAAGATCTGATATTTGATTTTTCTTCATTAATAATAGAAGGTTGAGGAACTGATTGATCATTATTACTTTTTGAAATCCTTTTCTTGAAAAAAAGTTTGACCTTTTTGTTAACCATAATTTAATCGAAAAACATGAAGACATGTAATAATATATTAAACAACAACATATTAGGAAAAAGAAAATAATAAGTTAAATAAATAAAATAATAATAATTTATGCAAAATGTTTACTAATAGGTCTTTTACGTAAGGAGAAGAAAAGAAGATAATTTGTATTTTTTTTTACTCTATGCTCTCAGCCTTGACATCAAACTCTTTTCTTTTTCTCTTGGCAGTGTCAACACCTTACCAGAGGAAGATAATTCATTAGCAAGACATATAAATCAAAATAAAAAAAGTCACTAACATAATATGTATGGAGGAAAAACCAAATCAATTAATTCTAGAATTTAGCTTCAAAGTCCATATTGGGCCCCTAAGTTTAGTCTTTCAAGGCCCATTGATGGGCATCGAAACCACCAAATATAATTTTCTACAATAAAATATCAGTAATAGCAGTATAGAGCAGTAAGGTTGAATCTATAGGGACTAGCTATCTAATTTGGCCTTTTTCCGTGATCAGATTTATTGTCACGGTCACAGTCGTGCCCATGAGCTGTGCGTAGTAATGCTAAAAAAATAAAAATGGGAGTTTAAATTGATAAAGATAATAAAATAAGGAAATACAAAGTGTAATAAAATAAAATAAAAACAGAATCAAAATTTCAAAAATAAATTTAAGCAAATAAATTAAATTGGTAAATAAAATATTTTTAAGCTTAGCCTTAGCCACGGTGTACTCCAATCTTGAATCAATCCTTGAAATGGATTTTCCCTTCTAAGCGATAAACTGGTTATAGGTGTAACATCTCGGATTAGGGCCTAGTCGGAATAGTAGTTTCGAGACCACAAATTCAACGTAAGAAAATTTATTTTTATTATTTTTTATGGTCTATGATTTCACAGAATGACTTCATGAAAATTTCGTTCGAAAATTTCGACGTTTGGGCACTCAATTTGGTCAAAAGGACTAAATTGTAAAAAGTGCAAAAGTTGAGTTCTACATGTTAAAGGTGTCAAATTGTTATGAAATTTTAAATGGGAGGTCCGTAAATGGTAATTTTACCACTCGTTAATTGTTGGACAAAAATAGATATGAAATGGGTGTAATAAAATATTTTTAAGTTAGGGGCATTTTGGTAAACTAATAATTAAAAGAATTAAAAAGCCAAAATAGCCAAAATTTGGTCATCTTCTCCATGTACCAGCCGAAACCCCCATGAAAGCCATGGTTAGGGTTTGGTTCAAGCTTCCAAGCTCATTTGTAAGTGATCCCGAGCCCCGTTTTTAAAGTTCTTTACATTTTTGAAATTTTGGTAACATGCTCTAGCTATTTCCACCATTATTTTGAGCTAGGGTTTGTGTTTAAAAATTTACCCATGAGTAATATGCATGCATTTTGATGTCTAATGGTAGAAAATGAGTGTTGGGTGTTTAATAAACGACTTTTACTAAGCGGTTTTTGATGAAAACATCCGAAAGGACCGTTTTGTAAAAGTTGTAAAATTGGTCATAAATGGGTGATTTAGTGGAAATTGGGGTTGTCACAGTTATGAAAAATTATCAGCATGTCATAAAACATAAGAAAATAGGATGAAGTTTAATTTCCGAGCATTGGGGAAAAAGTGTAAATATGAAAAAGTTTAGGAGTCAAAATACAAATTTGTAAAAATATGATTTTTGGACCCCTATGGATAATGTGACTAATTATTAGGCTAAATGTGATATTATAGATCAAGGAAAACAATATTCGCACTTAGAACGAGGTTGAACAAGGTTAAGCACAAACTCGAAATAAATAGTCGTACTCGAAACCGAGGTAAGTTCATATGTCAATGATAATGCAATGATATTATTATTGTTCATACTTGAACTTAAATTGATGTGTTAACATTGTGTGATGGATATTTATTTAGTTGATATGAAGATTATACATTGTAACAAATGCCAAATTATAATTATATGTAACACCATGTTTATCTTATGGACTAATGCCTAAATAAACATGGAAATGTGTTGAATTGGATGTACATGGCATGAGTGACTATGCATAATGAGATACTTGATGAAAAGAGAAAAATCTCGGTTGAATAAAAAGGGAAATTCGATGGATAAACCATGGCTTACATGACTTGAGATCCTGCATGTGTTGTAGTAAGGATTTAGCCCGGACGGGTAATCCGTGATCTCAAATATAGAAAGGATCTAGCCCAGACGGGTGTTCCTTAAGTGATCGAGCCTCCCGAAGAATATGTGTGCATTAAGGATTTAGCCCGGACGCGTAATCCGATTGGGGTTTGAATTTAGCCTGGACTGGTAATTCAGATCTGAGCTCATTAAGAGTGCTTGTTGTTACAAGGGATTTAGCCTGGACTAGTAATCCCGACATCACTCCATGAGTTTATATTACGCGGGATTTAGCCTGGACTGGTAATTCCGCCGTAAGATGTGAGGTTCGTGGGAGTGCGCATATGAAATGATCACTTGTATGAATTGACGGTGAATGGGATATCCTGTGACAGCCCTAATTTGACCCTAGTCGGAATGTGGTTTCGAGACCACAAAACTGAGTCATAAAATTTAGTTAAAATTTTATTTGCATACCTTATACGTGTGGTAGTACTTGTATAAAAATTTGATGTTTTAATTTTTATCTTAGGAATGTGAATCTTGCTTGAAAGGATTTAGTTGAGAGACTTAGAAAATTTTGATAGGTAGATAAGTAAGGACCAAATAGTATTGAAATATGAAAATTTGGGTTTGCATGTCAAAATGCCCAAATTATGTTGAGTGGCCGGCCAAGCATGGCTTTATTCTTCCAAGATTATGTTGTTTATTATTTAATATTGGTAAGTAATTAAAATAGAGGAGAAATAAAGATTAATAATAAGAAAATGAACAAAAAAAAAGGGTGTGTTCATCCTTGCTATCCTTTAGCCGAAAAACCAAGTAAAAGAAGAGAGAAAAGCTTTGGAGAAGTTCGCCATACTTGTATCTAGGTTGAGGTATGTTGAAGTTATTCCTTTAAATTCATGTATATTTTTGGTTGTTAGTTTGAATTCCATCTATCCCATGGTTGGATTTGGGGTTGTTGGAGAGTTGGGATTTGACAAAGAAGCTTAAAAATTTTAGTTGATACCTTGATGCTATTAACATGTTAGTTATATGGATGTGCTAAGTTGCTTGTTATGTTAGCATGAAAGTTGAAGTTGTTAAGTCATTTTGTTGGAGGTGCCAAATTTAGGACTAAGAAGAGAATGAGTATTCGGCTAACATAGTTGAAAGGGGATGTTGCCGATTTTTAGATTTAGATTATGGGAGTGGCTATAATGGGCATTAAGATGTTGAACTTAAGAAATGTAGTCACATGTGGATTTATATGATATTACAAATAGAGGTGAAGCTATGCTAGATTGGGAAAAAGTCGATCAAGTGTGCATGAGAAGAATTTAGGTGTTTAGATGATGTTATAGATGACATCGTACATGTATATATATATTCGGCCATCAAAGTGAGCATGTAGGTGATGTTGAATCAAATTTTTGGTGCACATTCGGTTATGTATATATATATATATATATATATATATATATATATATACATAAGTATGCCCATTCGTGATGTTACCTTTAATTATGTGTATAATCGACTAAATGGGTAATTAGTAAGAGTGGTTGCCGAATATACAAACATACATATGCATGTGTAATTGAATTATAAATGTTTAGCAAGATGATTAAACTAGTTAATTTATTTATTAAGCCCGAGAAGTTAAAGAAGGGGAATCAAGCAAGGGTAAAGCCAAGGACATCGAGTAGCCGGGTCGGAACCGTCATACCCAACACAAGGTAAGTCCTTAAGCACTTTTTGTGAGAACTCCTTGGATAGATATTTTTCAGAGTGATTCTCCTACTTATTAATATGACCATATGTACAATTTGAGTTAAGTAAATTGCTTTACCATGATAAAACAACATAGGGCACTATGTGTGCAAAATTATGTGGCACTATGTGTGCCGATTGGGAGGTTGAAGCATGAGGGAATCTCAAATGCACTATGTGTGCGATTTACTATGGCACTATGTGTGCGATTTACTATGGCACTATGTGTGCGAACATAATAAGCACTATGTGTGCAACATTCGGTTGTTGATATAAATTGTGCATGAACGAGGTAAGTGATTGAGCTACTAACTAAATATCGAAATTGAGGTTGTGCGGTGTATGCATAAATTTATCTAGTGCATCGTTGTTCCAAACTTGAGGAAATGGATCTAAATCGATTGGGCTGACTTGGCATTTGATTTGATTGAAGGAATTGGCATGAGATCGAACCAAAAATTTAAGAAATTATAGCATAGTTTGTTATGGTTGGAAAAATTGATTTTGTATTATTTGTTTTTCACTTATGATTATTATTGTTGGACGGTAGAGTAGTGCTTATAACTTACTGAGTTATGTACTCATTTGGTGTGCTTATTTGTTGCTTATTTAGGTTCTTGATCCATTTTGTGTGCTCGGGACCGTCGTCGAAGTCATCACACCGGCTAGCAACTTTTGGTATTTTCTTCTTAGTTGGTCTAGGAGAACATTTCGCATGTATAGGCTATTATGTTTGTTTGAAATTTGGTATGTAACCTTTTAGCCATGCGAAAATGGCATAAATGTTCGGTTGGATTTGGTTTTATGATGTTTGGTCACAAGTCTTAGTAATTCGGTTTTGGTTGAGTATTGGTTGAGGTCTACTCAATTATTACGCCATATGTCGTGGTGATTTATTTTGGTGCTATACTCATGATATGGCTATAGTGTAGTAGGGAGATGGTCGGTGATGATTAGCCTCGGCATGGCTAGTCATGGTCATAATTGGTGACATGTATGATGAATTATTAGTTAGACCAAGGAAAATCATGAAATAGGCATAGTTCACTCTAGTAACAGATGCAAACAAAGAAGAGTGATGTGATATTGAAAAATCACTAAAAATAGTAAAAATGAAATTAAATAATGAATAAATTATGTAATCGAAAATCTGTAACACCCCGAACCCGAGACCGTCGCCGGTGTCGGACACGAGGGGTTAACAAGCCAAGTTCACATATTTTGCCCCCCAATTTGACATTTCCAGTCAGGCTGGAAAACTGCGTCACCGTCGCCTTAAAAATCATATCTCAAGTTTCAAAACTCGGAAACTGGTTTCGTAAATTTTCCCTGAATTTAGACTCATATATCCATCCATGGATTTATTTCTAGAATTTTTGGTCGGGCCAATTGGTACAGTTTATTAGTTAAAGTCACCCATGTTACAGGGATCGACTGCTCTGACCTTCGCGCATTATAACTTGAATATCTCTCTGTACAGGGATTTAATACTGGTGCTGTTTGTTTCTAATGAAACTAGACTCAAAATGGAATCTGTACATATAAGGCATAACTCCTAATTCTTTCTAGATAATTTATAGTAAATTTTTAAAGTTGCAATAGGGGACCCAGAAACCGTTCTGGCCCTGTCTCACAATAGCTTTAATATCTCTTAACATGTAACTCCTATGACCATTTCGTTTCTTCCATATGAAAATAGACTCATCAAGGTTCATTTACATAGCTTATTCACTATTTAATACCATTCCTACAAATTTTGGTGATTTTTCACATTCACGTCACTGCAGCTGGCAGCATTTGTTTTTAAGGTAGGTCTTACCTATTTTGTAGTCTCCATGAACCAACTAGTCTTGCCATACATAGGTTCATATATGATCATTTTAACCATACCAATGGCTGATCATGTGACCAACATTCCCATCTCCAATCCATAATCACATCATGACACCATATATATATATACAAACCGCAAATAGTCTAAGTTCAGACTTCACTTTTACGAGCCATTTTCGCATGGCCGTACACATATACATCACAGATATTTAAACCAACAAGGGTAGTCCTATATATGCCATTTCAAAGTTCAACCAAAATTTATACCAAAATAGAGGCGTTGATAGTGTGGATGACTTCGACTTTAATGATCCCGAATCCGATTGCTATCGAGCGTAATCTATAAAACAGAGAGCCAAAGCAACGGGGTAAGCATTTTTATGCTTAGTAAGTCTCAAGGAATAAAATCAGCTTTAATTTAAGCAATACATTCACATAACCAAATGCATCATTTCATTAATACACATTCTCATAATCATTCTTACTTCACACTTCATCATTATATACTTTCACAAAGTATCAACCATTCCAATAGTTGAAATTTGTTAGTCGATTGAGCGAATGTTGCTCAAATATGTCGACTTTCCAATGCACATATAAACCTACCTTATTCTTTGGGCTTTTCGAGCGTACTAATTGAATTTATTACAGCAACCAACACTCACCTCCAGCCCAAGCTTCTTCGAATACAACCGAATATAACCACGCACGAATGCCTTGGTCTTAGCCGGATAGAATGGCTCGCATTTAATGCCTTGGTCTTAGCCTGGATGTAGCCACTAGCACAATTGCCTTCGGTCTTAACCGGATATAATTTCCAGCATAATTGTCTTGGGGCTTAGCCCGGTATCATTCAATTTCTCATGCACACATACATCAATAATCATTGGACATACATATTTCATTTTCGTTACTAAGGCTCAAACACAATTATAATCACTAGCATAATCGCTTCGGGACTTAGCCCGGGTATCATTCGAATACTCATACACACATAAATCAATAATCAATACATCCATATTTCATTCCACATAATTCAATTAAGGTCACTTCTTGAGGACTTACCTCGGATGTTGTCGAACGGCTTTTACGGCTATTCGATCACTTTTTCCTTCCCCTTGTCCAATTGTGGCCCTCTAAGCTCTTGAGCTAATTCAAACAAATTCAATTTATTAAAACCTCATTGTGCTAGCTTATGGCGAATATGACAAGGAGTTTAAATGGTCAAATGGCCACCCTTTAGCTTGAATACACAATGGTCATGCACATTTTATACTACATCAAGCAATTCAATACAATTCATTCGGGCATCAAGGAAAAGCTAAGGCCTTCAATAGGCTACCTAAGGCCGATTATACATGTCCATGTTGAGGCCAATTATGCACTTAATACCACACAAAAACAACATGCATTTTACTAGTTAATGCTTTGCATGTTGTAGCTCAAAACTTATAATATAGCATCAAGCACTCATATGTGTGCTAGGCCGAATGTGCTTGCAATTTCACAAGCATTCTTCAACATCTTCTTCTTTAAACAAACGTATTCATCACTTACTTCATAGCCAAAACATCATGTGCAAACATATATATACATATATGAGCATGGCCGAATTTCAAGGTGTCCATAGCCATCTAAAACACAAATTTTAACTAACATGCAAGAAGCATGAACCATGCTCATGAATGCATCATGGCGAATACATCATAATCATGCCCTTTTATCTTCAATCATGGTTAAACAAAAGAAAACTCAAAGTCTTACTCAAGATGGCTACAAAGAAATTTCAAGAGTAGACAATCCATCATTGCATGCATCATCATCAAGCTTCACACTTAACATGCAATGGCTTTATCACAATACCAACCTTGACCAAATACCACTTCCATGGCATAACAAGGATTTGAACCATGGCTAACATGAACATCAAGTTGGCAACTAAAACATGCATGAATCTCATGACACAACCTCATACATACCTCAATCTTGATGCAAGTTTAGCCAAATATCCTTCTAGATCTCTTCTAAACAAAGGAAATGAAGCAAAATCTCTTCTTCCTCTTAGTATTTTTGGCCAAAAGGAGAGAACAAGGATGAACAAATTTTTTGTTTTTTCTTCTTGGTTGCACGGCAATGGGGAATGCTACTCTCTCACACACATTTTTTTTCATTCTTTTCTTACCCATGCTTATTTGTTTATTATTTCTCCCTAATGCCCAACAAAACATGTTTCATGACATGTTTAGCCCATATCTCTTTGTCATGGCCGCCATCACTTGTAAAAGGGAATTTGACATGCAAGTCCATTATTTTGCATGCATGCTTTAATTAGTCATCACACATTTCCCTATCGTACTTTCAAAGTTCACTACTAAGTCCTTTCTTGTGGAATTCACCTTTATAACACTAAATCAATCATCATAAAATGTCATACATGAGCACACACATATTATAGGCATCAAAATAAATTTTAATTATTTTTATGCCTCGGTTTTGTGGTCCCAAACCACATTCCGACTAGGGTCAATTTTGGGTGTCACAACTCTCCCCACTTAAGAAATTTTCGTCCCCGAAAATCTTACCGGTAAATAGGTTTGGATATCGCTCTTTCATAGAGTTCTCGGTCTCCCAAGTAGCTTCTTCTATCCCGTGCTTGAGCCATAACACTTTCACTAGCGGAACCCGCTTGTTTCGCAACTCTTTCACTTCTCGTGATAGGATACGAATCGGTTCTTCCTCATAACTCATATTAGCTTGAATTTCAATTTCGATGGACTAATCACGTGCGATGGATCGGATCTATAGCGTCAAGCATCGAAACATGAAAGACATCGTGAACCTTTTTGAGTTCGGGGCAAAATCAAACGATATGCCACTGGACCGACTCGCTTCGGATATCTCATATGGCCCAATGAACCTCGGGCTCACTTGCCCTTACTACGAATCGAGTATCTTTTCCAAGGCGATACCTTGAGAAACACTTTATCACCCACCGATACTCGATATCCTTACGCTTCAGATCCGCGTCACGACTTCGACGATCGGAGGCTATCTTCAGACTTTCACGGATTACTTTCACTTTCATTCAAAGATCTCTAATCAAATCCACCCGAAAATCTTGCTTTCACCAAGCTCGGTCCAAAACAATGGTGTACGGCATTTACGACCGCACAAAGCCTCGTAGGTGCCATCTTAATACTCGATTGAAAGTCTGTTGTTGTAAGCGAATTCAATCAACGGCAAATACCGCTCCCATGAACCACTAAACTCGAGGACGCAACATCTCAACATATCCTCAAGTATCCGAATTATCCGCCGGATTGACCATCGGTTTGGGGGTGAAAGGCGGTGCTAAAATGCAACTTGGTACCCAAAGCTTCTTGCAACTTTTTCCAAAATCGCGAGGTAAATCTCGGATCTCTATCCGACACGATGGAAATAGGCACCCGTGTAATCTCACAATCGAGAAACGTATAATTCGGCTAATTTGTCCATTGAAAAATCCGTGACGACGGGGACAAAGTGGGTCGACTTAGTCAATCTATCTACCACGACCCAAACCGCATCCTTCTTACTTGTCGACAATGGTAGTCCGGATACAAAGTCCATTGTGACTCGATCCCATTTCCACTGTATCGTGATTGGTCAAGTAATCTCAAGGCACCGATGTTCGCTTTCACTTGTTGACATATTAAACATCTCAAACGAAGTCGGAGATGTCTCGCTTCATACCATGCCACCAAAACCGGCGTTTCAAATCATTGTACGTCTTCAGACTCCGGGTGGATTGCCATTCGGCTACAATGGGCTTCATTCGAATTATCGAAATGAGTTCAATTCTTTGGAACACACAGACGACTTCGAACCTCAAACAATCGTCATCATCGATTTGAAATTTCGAGTCCTTGTTCGAACACACTCAATTTCGTTTTGCGACCAACTCGTCGTCGACTTTTCGAGCTTCTCGAATTTGATGTATCAATAGTGGTTTGGCTTTCAATTCAGCTACTAACACACTATCGGATCGAATGACAAGTGCACATTCATCGTCAGAAGCGAATAATGATTTACGACTCAAGGCATCCGCAACCACATTCGCCTTTCTCGGGTGATAGTCAATGACCACTCGTAATCCTTTAATAGCTCGGCCAACGTCTTTGTCGCAGATTTAAGTCTCTTTGGGTCATCAAATATTTGAGACTTTTGTGATCCGAAAGTACACATGGCACCTTTCACCAAATAAGTAATGTCGCCAAATCTTTAAAGCGAACACGATGGCGGCCAATTCAAGATCATGAGTCGGATAATTTTTTCATGTGGCTTTAATTGCCTCGACGATAGGCCACAACTCGACCTTCTTGCATCAATACACAACCTAACCCAAGTAGGAGGCGTCGCTATAGATGACAAACTCTTTCTTCGGACTCGGGTTGCACTAGAATTGGGGCTTCATCAAATAAGTTTTCATTGATCGAAACTTTTTGGCATTTCTCCGTCCATTCGAACTTAACATCCTTTTGGAGTAGCCGTCATCGGCGTGGCTATCGTTGAGAAACCTTTACAAATCATCTGTAATAACCAGCAAGCCCCAAAAGCTCGAACCTCAGAATATTTCTGAGGTTTCCAATTAAGTATGGCTGAAATTTTATTCAGTCGACTCGAATACCGATGCAGATACCACATGACCCAAGAAGCTAACCTCTCTTAACCGTAACTCACACTTGCTGAACTTAGCATATAATTGCTTATCCCGTAAAATTTGCAAAGACTAACCGCGGTGTTCAAAGATGTTCGGTCTCATTTCTTGAATAGACCAAGATGTCATCAATGAACACGACTACGAATCGATCCAAATATGGTCCAAGATCCAATTCATTAAATCCATAAATACCGCAGGGCATTAGTGAGCCCAAACGGTATCATTAGGAACTCATAGTGACCATATCTCGCTCAAGGCGTCTTGGGTACGTCCGAATCTCGGATTCGCAATTGATAATAGCCCGATCTCAAATCTATTTTCGAGAACACCGAGGCTCCCTTCAGTTGATCGAACAAGTCATCGATACGTGGTAACGGATATTTGTTCTTTATCGCCGCTTTATTGTCGACGATAGTCGATGCACGTACCGCATGGTTCCATCTTTCTTTTCACAAACAACACCGGCGCACCCTAAGGCGAACAACTCAAGGCGAGCAAAACCTCTATCCACCAATTCTTGCAATCGAGCTTTCAACTCCTTTAATTCGTTGGTGCCATACGATACGGAGCTATCGAAATTGAGTGGTACCGGTACCAATTGATGCCAAATTCTATTTCCGAACAGTGGTAAACCCGCAATTCTTCAGGAAAACATCTAGGTATTCACAAACCACGGCAGATTCGGGTTTCTTTTCTGATTCCTTGTCATCGAGCACGTACGCAAGGTACGGTTCGCACCCTTTTCTTACATATTTTCGGGCCAACATTGCTGATATTACAGCTGGCAACCCCTTTAAGTCCGTAGATTCAACCCGAATTATCTCATTATTCGCGCACCTCAAATCGATAGTCTTGCTTTTGCAATTTACAACCGCATCGTGCATGGTCAACCAATCCAAACCAAGAATAACGTTGAATTCATCGAACGGCAAAAGCATCAAGTCCGTCGAAAAACAAGAACCTCGGAACACTAGGGGACTTTTCTTGCACACTTTGTTGACAAGCACGTAATGACCCAAGGGTTTGACACCGAATTACAAACTCAAGAGACTCAATAGGCAAAGTCTTATGGATGCTAAGGTTTCACATATATAAGAATGAGTAGAACCAGGTCAATCAAAGCAATCACATTAGTATTGAAAAGAGTGAAAGTACCGTAATGACATCCGGAGAGGCAAGATCCTCGGCGTGCGCGTATGGCATAAGTCCTAGCAGGGCACGAGCCTCGATTTGATGGTAGCATCTCTAGATCCTCTCGACCGCCAACGACATTGCCCATATTTCTAGGTGGCCTACCTCGAGCAAGTGGTAGCACCCGGGTTTCCACTCTGACTTACATTCTGTTCAAGCATCCTCGGGCAATCCTTCATAAAGTGGTCGGTCGATCCACACTTATAGCAGGAGCGATCACGAAACCAACAGCTCCCGAATGCCATTTGCCACAATGTAGACACTCCGCCTCTCTCGGCGATCATTTCCACCATCGGCGATCAAGTGACTCGTGTGGTCACAGGAGGTCGATCGCGTCCTCGTCTAGAAAAGCCCGAAACGCCTCTAGACCGGCTCACATCATCTCGAAATCTCTTCAATGCCTGTTGAAGAGACTTTCCCAAGGACCTCTTTCCGAATTCTCCGGTTTCCACATCAACTTTTTGTTTCTCCTTTCTAAGCTCTTGACTTTACAAGCTCGCTCAACAAGTACTACGAACTCTCGATTTCGAGAATGCCAACGAACATCCTTATATCATCATTCAGCCCATCCTCAAGCGTTTACACATAATGGCTTGGACGAAATGCATTCTCGCGTGTACCGGCTAAGCCTCACAAATTTTCGTTCGTAGTCGGTAACTGACATAGAACCTTGCTTAAGATCAAGGAATTCCTTCGCTTTTGGTCGATGAATCTCGACTAATATACTTTTTTTGAACTCGGTTTGAAAGAATTCCCAAGTCACTTGCTCTCTAGGCACCACAAGTCGAGTACTCCACCAATAGTAGGCGGACTCGCGTAGCAAGGAGATGGTACACTTTAAGCACTCATCGGTGTACAGGATAGCTCATCGAGCACCGGATAGTGTTATCCAACCAAAATTCAGCTCGCTCGGCATCATCATCATCCGTAGCCTTAAAGTCGGTGGCCCCATGTTTTCGAATCCTATCGATCGGGGCTTACTTGACCTTATTTGGTCACCACCGGAGGTATTGTAGGTCGGGGTTGCATTTGTCGGGAATGGAGGTTGTGGAACACCGTGTTAGTTCGAATGTATTGATTAAACCATTCGCTCATCACACTATAAAAGGCTTGCCTAGCCTCATCATTCGGATTGTTGGCCATAGGTTGAGAGTCCGCGCTGTCCCTTGCGTGGGAGCAGCGCCACACTCTCCACATCATCAGCTATTGCTCGGCTGGGATCGGATCCATTGCTATAAACAAACACAAAGTCAAATTGTCGTAAATCACCACACTATCGATTCATCATTTAATGGCATGTATAGCTAGACCCCAAACACATCACGGTAGTCCTAGAATCGACTAAACCGTGGCTCGATACCAATAAAATTGTAACACCCGAACCCGAGACCATCGCCGTGTCGGACACGAGGGGTTAACAAGCCAAGTTCACATATTTTGCCCCCAATTTGACATTTCCAGTCAGGCTGGAAAACTGCGTCACCGTCGCCTTTAAAATCATATCTCGAGTTTCAAAACTCGGAAACTGGTTTCGTAAATTTTCCTGAATTTAGACTCATATATCCATCCATGGATTTATTTCTAGAATTTTGGTCGGGCCAATTGGTACAGTTTATTAGTTAAAGTCACCCATGTTACAGGGATCGACTTCTCTGACCTTCGCGCGTTATAACTTGAATATCTCTCTGTACAGGGCTTTAATACTGGTGCCGTTTGTTTCTAATGAAACTAGACTCAAAATGGAATCTGTACATATAAGGCATGACTCCTAATTCTTTCTGGATAATTTATAGTAAATTTTAAAGTTGCGACAGGGGACCCAGAAACCGTTCTGGCCCTGTCTCACAATAGCTTTAATATCTCTTAACATGTAACTCCTATGACCATTTCGTTTCTTCCATATGAAAATAGACTCATCAAGGTTCATTTAAATAGCTTATTCACTATTTAATACCATTCCTACAAATTTTGGTGATTTTTCACATTCACGTCACTGCAGCTGGCAGCATCTGTTTTAAGGTAGGTCTTACCTATTTTGTAGTCTCCATGAACCAACTAGTCTTGCCATACATAGGTTCATATATGATCATTTTAACCATACCAATGGCTGATCATGTGACCAACATTCCCATCTCCAATCCATAATCACATCATGACACCATATATATATATACAAACCGCAAATAGTCTAAGTTCGTACTTCAGCTTTTACGAGCCATTTTCGCATGGCAGTACACATATACATCAAAGATATTTAAACCAACAAGGGTAGTCCTATACATGCCATTTCAAAGTTCAACCAAAATTTATACCAAAATAGAGGCGTTGATAGTGTGGATGACTTCGACTTTAATGATCCCGAATCCGATTGCTATCGAGCGTAATCTATAAAAAGAGAGCCAAAGTAACGGGTAAGCATTTTTATGCTTAGTAAGTCTCAAGGAATAAAATTAGCTTTAATTTAAACAATACATTCACATAACCAAATGCATCATTTCATTAATACACATTCTCATAATCATTCTTACTTCACACTTCATCATTATATACTTTCACAAAGTATCAACCATTCCAATAGCTGAAATTGTTAGTCGATTGAGCGAATGTTGCTCAAATATGTCGACTTTCCAATGCACATATAAACGTACCTTATTCTTTGGGCTTTTCGAGCGTACTAATTGAATTTATTACAGCAACCAACACTCACCTCCAGCCCAAGCTTCTTCGGAATACAACCGGATATAACCACGTGCACGAATGCCTTCGGGTCTTAGCCCGGATAGAATGACTCATACGAATGCCTTGGTCTTAGCCGGATGTAGCCACTAGCACAATTGCCTTCGGGTCTTAACCCGGATATAATTTCCAGCATAATTGTCTTCGGGGCTTAGCCCGGGTATCATTCAATTTCTCATGCACACATACATCAATAATCATTGGACATACATATTTCATTTTCGTTACTAAGGCTCAAACACAATTATAATCACTAGCATAATCGCCTTGAGACTTAGCCCGGGTATCATTCAATACTCATACACACATAAATCAATAATCAATACATCCATATTTCATTCCACATAATTCAATTAAGGTCACTTCTTGAGGACTTACCTCGGATCTTGTCGAACGGCTTTTACGGCTATTCGATCACTTTTTCCTTCCCTTGTCCAATTGTGGCCCTCTAAGCTCTTGAGCTAATTCAAACAAATTCAATTTATTAAAACCTCATTGTGCTAGCTTATGGCGAATATGACAAGGAGTTTAAATGGTCAAATGGCCACCCTTTAGCTTGAATACACAATGGTCATGCACATTTTATACTACATCAAGCAATTCAATACAATTCATTCGGGCATCAAGGAAAAGCTAAGGCCTTCAATAGGCTACCTAAGGCCGAATATACATGTCCATGTTGAGGCCAATTATGCACTTAATACCACACAAAAACAGCATGCATTTTACTAGTTAATGCTTTGCATGTTGTAGCTCAAAACTTATAATATAGCATCAAGCACTCATATGTGTGCTAGGTAGAATGTGCTTGCAATTTCACAAGCATTCTTCAACATCTTCTTCTTTAAACAAACGTATTCATCACTTACTTCATAGCCAAAACATCATGTGCAAACATATATATACATATATGAGCATGGCCGAATTTCAAGGTGTCCATAGCCATCTAAAACACAAATTTTAACTAACATGCAAGAAGCATGAACCATGCTCATGAATGCATCATGGCCGAATACATCATAATCATGCCCTTTTATCTTCAATCATGGTTAAACAAAAGAAAACTCAAAGTCTTACTCAAGATGGCTACAAAGAAATTTCAAGAGTAGACAATCCATCATTGCATGCATCATCATCAAGCTTCACACTTAACATGCAATGGCTTTATCACAATACCAACCTTGACCAAATACCACTTCCATGGCATAACAAGGATTTGAACCATGGCTAACATGAACATCAAGTTGGCAACTAAAACATGCATGAATCTCATGACACAACCTCATACATACCTCAATCTTGATGCAAGTTTAGCCAAATATCCTTCTAGATCTCTTCTAAACAAAGGAAATGAAGCAAAAATCTCTTCTTCCTCTTAGTATTTTTGGCCAAAAGGAGAGAACAAGGATGAACAAATTTTTTGTTTTTCTTCTTGGTTGCACGGCAATGGGGAATGCTACTCTCTCACACACATTTTTTTTTCATTCTTTTCTTACCCATGCTTATTTGTTTATTATTTCTCCCTAATGCCCAACAAAACATGTTTCATGACATGTTTAGCCCATATCTCTTTGTCATGGCGGCCATCACTTGTAAAAGGGAATTTGACATGCAAGTCCATTATTTTGCATGCATGCTTTAATTAGTCATCACACATTTCCTATCGTACTTTCAAAGTTCACTACTAAGTCCTTTCTTGTGGAATTCACCTTTATAACACTAAATCAATCATCATAAAATGTCATCCATGAGCACACATATTATAGGCATCAAAATAAATTTTTAATTATTTTTATGCCTCGGTTTTGTGGTCCCGAAACCACATTCCGACTAGGGTCAATTTTGGGCTGTCACAAAATCGATGAGTCTATTTTCATACGGAAGAAGCGAAACGACCATATGAGCTATATGTTAAGAGATGTTTAAATTCTCGCAAGCGAGGCGAGCGATTTGGATCCCCTGTTCGACTTAGGAAATTTACCATAAATTTTATCGAGATAATTAGAGGTCGTACCTTATATGTACAGATTCATCATTGAGTCTAGTTTCATTAGAGACAAACGGTATAGGCATTGAAGCCCTGTACAGGGAGATATTTAAGTTGAAATGCACAGAGGTCAGTATAGTCGAACCTTGAAATAGGGGAGACTTTAATGAATAAACTGTACTAATTGGCCCAACCAAAAATTCTACAAAAATTCTACCATATAGATATATGAGTCTAGTTTTAGAGAAAATTTACGGAATTGGATTTTGAGTTTCAGAACTCAAGATATGATTTTTAAAGCGACTACGATACGCTTAGCCAAAGATGCGTGGAAAAAAAAATTTGGGGAAATAAATGAAGTAAGCTCGGTAACACCTCGTGTTCGATTTCTGGTAACGGCCACGGGATCGGGGTGTTACATTTCATTGGTATCAGAGCTATGGTTTAGTCAGTTCTAGGACTACCATAGCGCGTATGAGTCTAGCTATACATGCCTTAATGTTAGTGCTTAATAATATGATGACTTCTGACGATTAAAATTTTTGTTTTGATTAGCAAATGGAACCCGGTAGAGAGACCCTTAGCGGATGACGTTGAAAGTGTAGCGGCGCTCCTGCAAGGGACTCACTGTTGAACCTCGGTCATCCGCAAATAATCAAGATGAGGGGCAAAACAAGCCTTCTTCACCATGATGAATGAGTGGGTCGCATAATATGCCCAAACTAATCCTATTGTCCAACCATTCCCGAATTTGAATAATCCACCCCAAGAGCCCGTAATGCCATGCCATCGATCCTATGAGGCTAAGTAAACCACCTGTAGACTTGATTAGGAAGCGCGGAAATGAGGAGTTCAAGGCCATAGTTCTTGATGATGCCGAAAGGGCCGAAGTTTCGCTTGATAACACCATTCGGTGTTTGATGAACTATCATGCACACCGATGAATGTCTAAAGTGTGCTATATCCTTCTTGAGACTCGACTTACTATTGGTGGAGGACTTTAATTTCCATAGTCCCAAACGAACGAGTTACTTGGGATTTCTTTCAAATGTAATTTCAAAGAAATATATTAGTCAACGGTTCATCGATCAAAAGCGTAAGGAATTCTTGGAACTCAAGCAAGGTCAGATGACAAGATCTCGAATACGAACATGAGTTCGTAAGACTCGATCAGTATGCTCGAGAATGTGTGGTGATGAGGTTGCTATGTGCAAGAGATTTGAAGAAGGATTGAATGAAGATTTAAAGCTACTAGTGGGTATTTTGGAGATAAAAGAATTTATAACACTAGTTGAACGAGCACGCAAGGCGGAAGAACTTGGAAAGGAGAAGAAGAAGGTGAATTTGAAGTTAGAGACTATCGTAAAAGATCGACGGTAAAGCTCCGTTCTCTACTGTAAAGAAGTTCGGGGAGGACACTAATAAATCGAGGACGATCATGGAATTTCCATTAGAGCACGGCCATCGACGGACTCCCGAGCTACTTCGGTAGCTAGTGTGGGCAATAACCGTCAAGAGAATCCTAAATGCCCCCAATGTGGAAGAAGACACATAGGTGAATGTTGGGGTAAGTCTACTAACAGGCCTCATTACGGATGCATTCAAGGACCACTTCATTAGAGATTGCACGAAGCTTGATGAGAAGAATAAGATGCAAGGTGCAAGACCTAGTGGAATGACAACTAGAGGTAGGCCACCGAGAATTTCGTGGAGGTAGGGGTGGTAATCGAGAGAGGGCCTCGATACGGCTATTCGATCCGAGACCGTACTCTGCTAGAGCATATGCCATTCACGCACGAAAGGAGGCATCCTCCCCGATGTTATCACCGGTACTTTCACTCTCTTTGATACTAGTGTGATTGCGTTGATTGACCTCGGCTCTACTCATTCATATGTATGTGAAACCTTAGCATCCAAGAAGACTCTCACCGTTGAGTCTCTTGAGTTCGTAATTCGAGTGTCAAACCCTTTGGGTCAATACGTACTTGTTGATAAAGTGTAAGAGATGCCCTTTAATAATCCAAGAATCTGCTTTTCAACCGATTTGATGCTTTTACCGTTTGACGAATTCGATGTTATTCTTGGTATGGATTGGTTGACCGTACATGATGCAGTGGTGAACTGTAAAAGGAAAATCATTGATTTGAGAAGTGCAAATAATAAGGTAGTCCGAGTTGAGTCTACTGATTTAAAGGGGGTGCCAGCGATAATATCTTCAATGACCGCTCAGAGATATGTGAAAAAGGGGTGTGAAACATACCTTGCGTATGTATTTGATAGCAAAGAGGCGAAAAGGAAACTTGAATCAGTACCAGTGGTTTGTGAGTATTCAGATGTTTTTCCTGAGGAGTTACCGGGGTTGCCACTGGCTCGAGAAGTGGAATTCGGCATCGAAATTGTACCTGGTACCACGCCAATCTCAATAGCCCCGTATCGTATGGCATTAACGGAATTAAAGGAATTGAAAATTCAATTGCAAGAATTGATGGATAGAGGTTTCACTCGACCGAGTTTTTCTCCATGGGGCGCACCCGTATTGTTTGTGAAAAAGAAGGATGGAACCATGAGATTGTGCATCGACTATCGTCAGTTGAATAAAGTGACAATAAAGAAGAAATACCCGTTGCCACGTATTGATGATTTGTTCGATCAATTAAATGGAGCCTCAGTATTTTCCAAGATAGATTTGAGATCTGGTTATTATCAGTTAAGGGTTCGAGACTCAGACATACCCAAAACTGCTTTTAGAATGAGGTACGATCACTACGAATTCTTAGTGATGCCGTTTGGGCTCACTAATGCCCCTGCGGTATTTATGGATTTAATGAATCGAGTTTTCAGGCCATACTTGGATCGGTTTGTGGTTGTGTTTATTGACGATATTTTAGTTTATTCACAAGGTGAAGCTGAACATGCCGAGCATTTGAGACTAGTATTACAGATTTTAGTTAAGAGAGGTTAGCTTTTTGGGACACGTGGTGTCCACATCGGGTGTCAGAGTGGACTTGAACAAAATTTCGGCCATACTCGATTGGAAACCTCCAAGGAATGTTACTGATGTTAGGAGCTTTTTGGGACTTGCCGGATACTACCGACGTTTTGTAAGGGGTTTCTCGATGATAGCTGCACCGTTGACAAAACTACTCCAAAAGATGTTGAGTTTGAATGGATGTAAAGTCGTCGAGAAAAGTTTCGATCGACTAAAGACTGCTTAACCAAGCTCCAAAGCTAGAACAATGAGTCAAGAAAGAATTTGTCATTTATAGTGATGCATCCTTACTTGGGCTAGGTTGTGTGTTGATGCAAGAAGGTCGAGTTGTGGCTTACACGTCGAGACAATTAAAACCGCATGAGAGAAACTATCCGACCCATGACCTTGAATTAGCGGCCATAGTGTTCGCCTTGAAAATATGGCGGCATTACTTGTTTGGAGAAAGGTGTCATATTTATTCGGACCACAAGAGTCTTAAATATTTGATGACTCAAAGAGATCTAAATCTGCGACAAAGACGTTGGCTTGAGTTGTTGAAAGACTATGAACTTGTCATTGATTATCACCCGGGGAGGGCTAACGTGGTGGCCGATGCTTTGAGTCGTAAAGCACTGTTTGCTTTGGGAGCGATGGATGCTCACCTATCCGTTTCGCCCAATGAGGTGCTAGTAGTTGAATTAAAGGCCAAACCATTATTGATTCATCAAATACTTGAATCCCAGAAAGTCGACGCTAAATTGGTCACTAAACGAGCTGAATGTGCCTCGAATGAGGAATCGGAGTTTCGGATTGACAACAATAATTGCTTGACGTTCAAGGGTCGGTTATGTGTTCAAAGAAATTCGAAACTTATTTCGATGATTTTGAATGAGGCTCATAGTGGCCGAATGTCTATCCACCCGGGTAGTACTAAAATGTACAACGATCTGAAACGTCAATTTTGGTGGCCGGGTATGAAACGAGACATTTCTGAATTTGTTTTAAGGTGTTTGATATGTCAACAAGTAAAAGCGGAGCACCAAGTGCCATTGGGATTACTTCAGCCAATCATGATACCCGAATGGAAATGGGATCGAGTGACAATGGACTTTGTATCTAGGTACCTTTGACTCAGAGTAAGAAAGACTCGGTCTGGGTTATTGTTGATAGATTGACCAAGTCTGCTCATTTTATCCCTCTCCGTACAGATTTTTCGCTCGATAAATTGGCAGAATTTTACATCTCCCAAATTGTTCGATTGCATGGGGTACCTATTTCTATCGTGTCGGATAGAGACCCAAGATTTACATCGTGATTTTAGAGGAAGTTACAAGAAGCGTTGGGTACTAAGATGCATTTTAGCACCGCATTTCATCCCCAGACTGATGGCCAATCTGAACGAATAATTCAGATACTCGAGGATATGTTGAGATGTTGCGTCTTAGAGTTTTGTGGTTCATGGAAAGATATTTGCCTTTGATTGAATTCGCCACAACAATAGTTTTCAATCAAGCATTAAGATGGCACCTTACGAGGCTTTATACGGTCGTAAATGCCGTACCCCATTATTTTGGACTGAACTTAGCGAAAGTAAAATCTTTGGGGTTGATTTGATTAAGGATGCTGAGCAGAAAGTTCGAGTAATTCGTGAAAGTTTGAAAGCTGCTTCGGATCGCTAGAAGTCGTATGCGGATTTGAAAAGAAAAGACATTGAATATCAGGTTGGAGACAAAGTATTTCTCAAAGTTTCACCCTGGAAGAAGGTGCTTAGATTCGGTCGTAAGGGCAAATTGAGTCCGAGGTTCATCGGTCCGTATGAAGTATCCGAACGAGTTGGACCAGTCGCATACCGATTAATTTTGCCCCCTGACCTCGAAAAGATTCACAACGTTTTTCATGTCTCGATGCTTCGACGATATAGGTCCGATCCATCGCACGTAATCACTCCATCTGAGATCGAGATTCAGCCTAATTTGAGTTATGAAGAAGTGCCGGTTCGCATTTTGATGCATGAAGTAAAAGAGTTGCGAAATAAGAAAATCCCATTAGTGAAGTTGTTGTGGCATAAACACGGAATCGAAGAAGCCACTTGGGAACTTGAGGACTTTATGAAGGATCGTTATCCGAACTTATTCACTGGTAAGATTTTTGGGGACGAAAATTCCTTATGTGGGGGAGAGTTGTGACAGCCCTAATTTGACCCTAGTCGGAATGTGGTTTCGGGACCACAAAACTGAGTCATAAAATTTAGTTAAAATTTTATTTGCATACCTTATATGTGTGGTAGTACTTGTATAAAAATTTGATGTTTTAATTTTTATCTTAGGAATGTGAATCTTGCTTGAAAGGATTTAGTTGAGAGACTTAGAAAATTTTGATAGGTAAATAAGTAAGGACCAAATAGTATTGAAATATGAAAATTTGGGTTTGCATGTCAAAATGCCCAAATTATGTTGAGTGGTGGCCAAGCATGGCTTCATTCTTCCAAGATTATGTTGTTTATTATTTAATATTGGTAAGTAATTAAAATAGAGGAGAAATAAAGATTAATAATAAGAAAATGAACAAAAAAAAGGGTGTGTTCATCCTTGCTATCCTTTAATGAAAAACCAAGTAAAAGAAAGAAAGAAAAGCTTTGGAGAAGTTCGCCATACTTGTATCTAGGTTGAGGTATGTTGAAGTTATTCCTTTAAATTCATGTATATTTTTGGTTGTTAGTTTGAATTCTATCTATCCCATGGTTGGATTTGGGGTTGTTGGAGAGTTGGGATTTGACAAAGAAGCTTAAAAATTTTAGTTGATACCTTGATGCTATTAACATGTTAGTTATATGGATGTGCTAAGTTGCTTGTTATGTTAGCATGAAAGTTGAAGTTGTTAAGTCATTTTGTTGGAGGTGCCGAATTTAGGACTAAGAAGAGAATGAGTATTCGGCTAACATAGTTGAAAGGGATGTTGCCGATTTTAGATTTAGATTATGGGAGTGGCTATAATGGGCATTAAGATGTTGAACTTAAAAAATGTAGTCACATGTGGATTTATATGATATTACAAATAGAGGTGAAGCTATGCTAGATTGGGAAAAAGTCGATCAAGTGTGCATGAGAAGAATTTAAGTGTTTAGATGATGTTATAGATGACATTGTACATGTATATATATATTCGGCCATCAAAGTGAGTATGTAGGTGATGTTGAATCAAATTTTTGGTGCACATTCGGTTATGTATATATATATATATATACATATACATATACATAAGTATGCCCATTCGTGATGTTACCTTTAATTATGTGTATAATCGACTAAATGGGTAATTAGTAAGAGTGGTTGCCGAATATACAAACATACATATGCATGTGTAATTGAATTATAAATGTTTAGCAAGATGATTAAACTAGTTAATTTATTTATTAAGCCCGAGAAGTTAAAGAAGGGGAATCAAGCAAGGGCAAAGCCAAGGACATCGAGTAGCTGGGTCAGAACCGTCATACCCAACACAAGGTAAGTCCTTAAGCACTTTTTGCGAGAACTCCTTGGATAGATATTTTTCAGAGTGATTCTCCTACTTATTAATTTGACCATATGTACAATTTGAGTTAAGTAAATTGCTTTACCATGATGAAACAACATAGGGCACTATGTGTGCAAAATTATGTGGCACTATGTGTGCCGATTGGGAGGTTGAAGCATGAGGGAATCTCAAATGCACTATGTGTGCGATTTACTATGGCACTATGTGTGCGAACATAATAAGCACTATGTGTGCAACATTCGGTTGTTGATATAAATTGTGCATGAACGAGGTAAGTGATTGAGCTACTAACTAAATATCGAAACTAAGGTTGTGCGGTGTATGCATAAATTTATCTAGTGCATCGTTGTTCCAAACTTGAGGAAATGGATCTAAATCGATTGGGCTGACTTGGCATTTGATTTGATTGAAGGACTTGGCATGAGATCGAACCAAAAATTTAAGAAATTGTAGCATAGTTTGTTATGGTTGGAAAAATTGATTTTGTATTATTTGTTTTTCACTTATGATTATTATTGTTGGACGGTAGAGTAGTGCTTATGACTTACTGAGTTATGTACTCATTTGGTGTGCTTATTTGTTGCTTATTTAGGTTCTTGATCCATTTTGTGTGCTCGGGACCGTCGTCGAAGTCATCACACCGGTTAGCAACTTTTGGTATTTTCTTCTTTGTTGGTCTAGGAGAACATTTCGGCATGTATAGGCTATTATGTTTGTTTGAAATTTGGTATGTAACCTTTTAGCCATGCGAAAATGGCATAAATGTTCGGTTAGATTTGGTTTTATGATGTTTGGTCACAAGTCTTAGTAATTCGGTTTTGGTTGAGTATTGGTTGAGGTCTACTCGATTATTACGCCATATGTCGTGGCTGATTTATTTTCGGTGCTATACTCATGATATGGCTATAGTGTAGTAGGGAGATGGTCGGTGATGATTAGCCTCTGGCATGGCTAGTCATGGTCATAATTGGTGACATGTATGATGAATTATTAGTTAGACCAAGGAAAATCATGAAATAGGCATAGTTCACTCTAGTAACAGATGCAAACGGCAGCAGTGATGTGAGATTGAAAAATCACTAAAAATAGTAGAAATGAAATTAAATAATGAATAAATTATGTAATCGAAAATCGATGAGTCTATTTTCATACGGAAGAAGCGAAACGACCATATGAGCTATATGTTAAGAGATGTTTAAATTCTCGCGAAGCAGGGCCAGAGCGATTTCTGGATCCCCTGTTCTGACTTAGGAAATTTACCATAAATTTTATCGAGATAATTAGAGGTCGTACCTTATATGTACAGATTCATCATCGAGTCTAGTTTCATTAGAGACAAACGGTATAGGCATTGAAGCCCTGTACAGGGAGATATTTAAGTTGAAATGCACAGAGGTCAGTATAGTCGAACCTTGAAATAGGGGAGACTTTAATGAATAAACTGTACTAATTGGCCCAACCAAAAATTCTACAAAAATTCTACCATATAGATATATGAGTCTAGTTTCAGGGAAAATTTACGGAATTGGATTTTGAGTTTCAGAACTCAAGATATGATTTTTAAAGCGACTACGATACAGTTAGCCAGCATGCCTGGAAAAAAAAAATTTGGGGGAAATAAATGAAGTAAGCTCGGTAACACCTCGTGTTCAATTTCTGGTAACTGCCACAGGATCGGGGTGTTACATATCCATCGATATTTCGAGAAATTTAACGAGATTAATATAAGAAATGAAATAAAAGGCTCTTGCCATGATACATAATGTATGTTATATGATAATATTATGATGCATATAAGTTGTCATGTTTGGACGAGTACGGTGCTAAATGATAGCACAGGTAAGTACTCGAAACCCATGAACACGTGCTTGACATGTGAAATGAAATGGACTTATGACGATGGTGCAAATGAATGAATGATATTTATGAGAATAATTTTTATGACAAATTGTGATGGTTATTATCTTGTTGCACTAAGACAGATTTGGTACAGCAGCATTGATTTGACTTTGAAAATCCACTAAAAATTGTGAAAATTGAATTAAAGACTGAATAAAATATGTAATTAAAGATTAATGAGTCTAGTTTTACATAAAGGAAACGATGTAAGCAAAGGAATTCTGTATCATGAGATATTTGAATTCTTGTGAGACAGAGTTGGAGTGATTCCAAACTCCCCTGTCTCAACTTTGGAAAATGATTAGAAAATGTACAAAAATAATTGTGAGTTAAAATTTATATGAATGAAATCCTTAATGAGTCTAAATTTAGGAGAAAGATACAAGAACATTATCTGAGTCTCGTACTAGGAGATAAATAAATTTTAGTGAAGAAAGGTTGAAGCTGTCAAATAGCGAAATAGGGGAGACTTTGAATAATAAACTGTACTTATTGGATAGACAAAAAATTCTAAAAATTTTATGATAAGAAGACATATGAGTCTTGTTTTTGGAAAAATTAACGGATATTAATTTGGAGTTCTATAGCTCAAGTTATAAATAATTTACTGACTATGACTCGAGTAGACAGCTTGACCAGAATATGAATAAAAACATAATTATAGTTGTTTTACCTATTATAATGCTTATTATTTTCATATGGACTTACTAAGCGTAAAGCTTACTCCTCCTTTTCTTTTCTTTTAGTTTTGACAGGTTAGCTCAGGGTTAGAGATCGTCGGAGGCAGCTTCACAGTATCGAGCCTTTACCCTTGGAGTATTGACATGTATATGTCAGACGTGTTCAAGTGAGTGGCATGTATAGGGACTTAGTTTTTCTATGATCGATGTCATTGTGATTAGCAAAATGTATTGGCTTATAATGATTTTGGCTTGTAAGGCTATTCATCCATGATATATGTAAATGTCTTGTGATGTGGGCATGTGTTTATGCTTGTTCACTATGTATAAGAAGTATATAACATATGTACATGGTGAATGCCTTAGGACCATTTGAGGTGGTCGTGGCTATGGAATAAATGTGTGATATGGTAATAAGTTGATAATACCCGGAACATGGATGTTTAATTTATAAGTTTGTAAACATAATATAATGGTATAAGTAGTAAAAAGGGGTGACTTAAGGCTTGGAAAATAGCCTATTAAGGTCCACATGGTTGGACACGCGAGCGTGTGTCTAAGCCGTGTGTGACACACGATTCCCTCCCATGGGTGTGTGCTATGGCCGTGTGTCCCCTGCATTTAAAATTTTGAGTTAGTATAGGACACGGGTAGGTCACATGGGCGTGTCCCATAGCCGTGTCCCAAAGTCAGTATTGAACACAGATGGGCAGCATGGGCGCGTGCCATGGCCGTGTTTAAAAGTCAGTGTTGCCCACGGGCTAAGGGCATGGGCGTGCCCAATCCACACGGGCGTGTGAGTCCACACGACCCACCTACACAGACGTGTGGCACTCCGAAGCTAGAAATTTATTAAGTTGCCCAAAGTTTACCGAATGTTTTCAGTTTTGTCCCGAACCGCCTTAATGTAAGTTATAGGTCTCGATGGCCTGTTTAAGGGACGATAGCATATGTTCTAAAAGTTTTAATTTTGGGCAAAATTTAGTGACCCGGTTTTGTATGTTTATGAGAGTTTAAGTCTGGTAATGCCTCGAGCCCTGTCCTGGTGTCGGATACGGGTGAGGGGTGTTACAATAGCAATCAAGGATCCCTCAAACCGCCAACTCTTCCTCTCGTAGTCGATCCCGGTATTATCTCATGATTACTTTGTTGAAGTGATGACCGCGCTAAAGCTAAAAAGGGTTTAGTTAATCATGGAGAGAATCATGCTTGAAAATAAATGGTTGAAGTGGAATTGTAGAAGAAGAAAAGGGGAAGGGCCTTAGAAGGTAATAAAACCAAAAAGGTTGAAAGTGAAAGAAAGAAAAAAAGAAACAAAATAGAAATCGCAGAATGAAAGTGACACAAGAAAGGGAAAGAAAATAAATGAATTAGAGTAATTCCAAAAGTCAAGTGTGTCTTTAATTGACTATAGCCACTAGGTATTTATACACACTTCTAGTGCTAAAATTTAGCTGGATTTTTCCTAAATATTATCACTAAATAAATCAAAATTTTAAAAATCAAATTTAAACTAGAGATTAAATTTAAACTAATTATAGAGTTTAAAAAAAATCCTTCAATCTTTTTCCAACCACTTTTTTTTTTAAATCTTCAACCCTTCAATCTTTATCCAGCTAATTTTAAATCTTCAATCTTTCAATCGAGCCCTCCTCTTTGCTTTTTGTTCCAATTTAGCCTCTTTTTGTAAGAGTTTGAATTCAGCACACCAATTTCATTCCTAATAAGAAAAACCCAAATTTAATAGCACGTTATCCTATAATTAGTCAAAAATAAATATATTAAAAATACGAATTTATCTTGCTATCACCCATCATACATTAATATTTTATTATTATTAAAGTTATATAAGTAAAAACTAAAAATACTTTGTTAATATAAAGTATAACATTATGGCTTGGAGAATTATATGAAATACAATTTTGATCAAGGAGGTTATACAATGTACATCAAATCTAAAATACATGATAATTTATATATAAAATTAAAAACTCTAAAAATTCTAAGGGGACAACCACCCCCGCTCCCTTCCTAGATCCATCCCTAGATTTTTATGATTTGTAATGTTGAGAAGGGAACTATTGAGCATATGTTCTTGATTTGTGGTTGAATTAAGGGTGCATGGTATGAGGTATGTGTTGGCTTGAAAATTAGAAGGAAACATATTAGATATTTGGATTTATGGTTTTATTGGTGATATTATCAAAGAAGAACAGAGAACAAGAAGCAAAAATATGCAACAAAGGAGTTTGTATCCGTTAGCTCTATCATTCAATAAGAAAACAATACATTGAAAGTCAAATACATCACCAAATACTCAACTAACCCCACTAAGCTATCTTGAAATTTAAAAAACGTTACTTGTACATAAAGGTGTCCATGGGCTAGACCAAAATACAAATTTAGGCCCGATTAGTAGGCCTAAACTCAACCCAACCTAAAAAATAAGCCTAATTTTTTGTCCAAGCCTAATCTGAATTATAGATGCTAAATTCGATCCTAACCCAACCCGTATCGAAAGAAAAATGATAATGAAATGAAACCTAAAAGGCCAAAACAAATAAAAGTTACTAAATCAAAACAAATCAAGAACAGGTCTAGGTAAACGTCACCAAACAAATTCATCAAACTTGGAATAATTCAAGTAAAAATAAACTAAAGGTAATTTAGATCTCATTTAGAAGGGAAAAAGGTTTTATATTTTAACCATGGCTAGTACTAAAATAAAAATCAGCTAATTCGTAATAAAAGCAGAACCTACTGCATGATAAAATTTTCAATACAACTCGAACAAATATAATGTACATAATATAATTACAAATTCTACAATCGCCAACAACCCTTACAACAAATATATATACACACACAACATTTTAGCTAACATCACAAAAAAAATATAAGCATTAAAAGCGAAGTATTACAATGGAAAACAAAACAGATAGACAATGTATATTAAATAATAAAATATACATTGTCATTACCATTACACACTTTCGAAAAAAGAATAGAACATACAATACTTGAAGAACTAATTTAGTATAGTATACATGAGGTATTATAATGGAAAACAAAATAGACAATACATAATAGGATGATAATAATGGTCATCGATCAGACCGAAACATAAATAGCAAAAAACAACCAATCTCATTGCTTCAAAAACTTATTTTTTTGTTCAAAGGCAGAGCTTTAAAAACATAAACATAAAAAGTAGAGAGTTGGAAGAAAAAAATTTCAAAAAATGGTGGAAATGTTTGCGACTGAGAATGGACTAAAAGGAGACTCAAGTCTTCAAGCTATATCAAACGCCATAAAGGTTGTTACCTTCGGGTTCTCAGTCAAGAAACAACAGTGGTGATTGGTTAACGATGATGGACCGGTGGGTATGTGGTGGACCAGTGGTGACTGGAGTGGTTAATGATGATGGTGGTAGTCAGTGGGTGTTGGAGTGAAAAAGGGATTTAAAGGTGTCAATGTTAGGGATTAGAATTAGGAATTTGGGGGAGGGCAGCTGAGGAAATCAGGAAAAGAAAAGAAAGGAAAGGGTGACCTATTAAGCCACGTGATTCGGGTCGGGCAGAGTAAAAAAAACCATATCCGAGGCTCAATCCATTTTGAAAATGAGCTTTATTTTTTGCCTAAGCCCATTTTTTAGGCCTATATTTTCCTCAAACCCTCTCATTTTTCAGCCGGGTTAAGTTGCTTGGCCTATGGACAAGTCTAGTTGTACACCAAAATAAATCAACTAAATATGCCACTCATCACTTAAGCACATAAATGCATCAACTAACTAAGCTATAAACATAACAAAACTAAGTTAAAAGTGAACTAAATTAGTCTGCCATGCCACTCGATGAAACTTGCAAGCACTAAACCTTCAGCTGCACCTCACCACCTGCAAAGACATCTTGTACTTCACCATTTTGTGGTGTAATCTCACACTTCACCACTTCGCGGTGTCATTTCGCAATTCACCACTTCGCAATGTCGTTTCGCAATTCATCTCATAACTTGCCATTTCGCACTTCATCATGTGTTTAAGCTACTGCATGGTTGGCCAACTTATAACACTTCTCATTGGCCTTCATGCTACAAACACCAATATTGTTTCTCAAACTCTCGAACTTGTTTGATGTATATTTGGTTCCATTGTCTGAACTGAGTATCTTCAATTTTCAGCTAGCTTGATTTTCAACAAGTGCTTTAAACTTCCAAAAAACTTTTGCTATTTCTAACTTTAGCTTCAAGAAATATACCCAACAAAATCTTGTGCTGTAACAGCCCTAATTTGACCCTAGTCAGAATGTGGTTTCGGGACCACAAAACCGAGTCATAAAATTTAGTTAAAATTTTATTTGCATACCTTATATGTGTGGTAGTACTTGTATAAAAATTTGATGTTTTAATTTTTATCTTAGGAATGTGAATCTTGCTTGAAAGGATTTAGTTGAGAGATTTAGAAAATTTGATAGGTAAATAAGTAAGGACCAAATAGTATTGAAATATGAAAATTTGGGTTTGCATGTCAAAATGCCCCAAATTATGTTGAGTGGCAGGCCAAGCATGGCTTCATTCTTCCAAGGTTATGTTGTTTATTATTTAATATTGGTGAGTAATTAAAATAGAGAAGAAATAAAGATTAATAATAAGAAAATGAACAAAAAAAAGTGTGTGTTCATCCTTGCTATCCTTTAGCCAAAAACCAAGTAAAAGAAGGAGAGAAAAGCTTTGGAGAAATTCGCCATAATTGTATCTAGGTTGAGGTATGTTGAAGTTATTCCTTTAAATTCATGTATATTTTTGGTTGTTAGTTTGAATTCCATCTATCCCATGGTTGGATTTGGGGTTGTTGGAGAGTTGGGATTTGACAAAGAAGCTTAAAAATTTTAGTTGATACCTTGATGCTATTAACGTGTTAGTTATATGGATATGTTAAGTTGCTTGTTATGTTAGCATGAAAGTTGAAGTTGTTAAGTCATGGTGTTGGAGGTGCCGAATGTAGGACTAAGAAGAGGATAAGGGTTCGGCTAACATATTTGAAAGGGGATGTTGCCGATTTTTAGATTTAGATTATGGGAGTGGCTATAATGGGCATTAAGATGTTAAACTTAAGAAATGTAGTCACATGGGGATTTATATGATATTACAAATAGAGGTGAAGCTATGCTAGATTGGGAAAAAGTCGATCAAGTGTGCATGAGAAGAATTTAGGTGTTTAGATGATGTTATAGATGACATTGTACATGTATATATATTCGGCCATCAAAGTGAGTATGTAGGTGATGTTGAATCAAATTTTTGGTGCACATTCAGATATATATATATATATATATATATATACATAAGTATGCCCATTCGTGATGTTACCTTTAACTATGTGTATAATCGACTAAATGGGTAATTAGTAAGAGTGGTTGCCGAATATACAAACATACATATGCATGTGTAGTTGAGTTATAAATGTTTAGCAAGATGACTAAACTAGTTAATTTATTTATTAAGCCCGAAAAGTTAAAGAAGGGGAATCAAGCAAGGGCAAAGCCAAGGACATCGAGTAGCCGGGTCGGAACCGTTATACCCAACACAAGGTAAGTCCTTAAGCACTTTTTGCTAGAACTCCTTGGATAGATATTTTTCAGAATGATTCCCCTACTTAATAATATGACCATATGTACAATTTGAGTTAAGTAAATTGCTTTACCATGATGAAACAACATAGGGCACTATGTGTGCAAAATTATGTGGCACTATGTGTGCCGATTGGGAGGTTGAAGCATGAGGGAATCTCAAATGCACTATGTGTGCGATTTACTATGGCACTATGTGTGCGATTTACTATGGCACTATGTGTGCGAACATAATAAGCACTATGTGTGCAACATTCGGTTGTTGATATAAATTGTGCATGAACGAGGTAAGTGATTGAGCTACTAACTAAATATCAAAATTGAGATTGTGCGGTGTATGCATAAATTTATCTAGTGCATCGTTGTTCCAAACTTGAGGAAATGGATCTAAATCGATTGGGCTGACTTGGCATTTGATTTGATTGAAGGACTTGGCATGAGATCGAACCAAAATTTAAGAAATTGTAGCATAGTTTGTTATGGTTGGAAAAATTGATTTTGTATTATTTGTTTTTCACTTATGATTGTTATTGTTGGACGGTAGAGTAGTGCTTACGACTTATTGAGTTATGTACTCATTTGGTGTGCTTATTTGTTGCTTATTTAGGTTCTTGATCCATTTTGTGTGCTCGGACTGTCGTCAAGTCATCACACCGCTAGCAACTTTTGGTATCTTCTTTTTAGTTGGTCTAGGAGAACATTTCGGCATGTATAGGCTATTATGTTTTGTTGAAATTGGGTATGTAAACTTTAGCCATGCGAAAATGGCATAATGTTCGGTTGGATTTGGTTCTATGATGTTTGGACACAAGTCTTGGTAATTCGGTTTTGGTTGAGTATTAGTCGAGGCCTACTGATTATTATGCCATATGTCATGGCTGATTATTTTCGTGTTAAATTCATGATTTGGTAATAGTGTAGTAGGGAGGTGCTCGGTGATGATTAACCCTTGGCATGGCTAGTCATGATCATAATTTGTAATATGTATGATGAATTATTAGTTAGATCAAGGAAAAATCATGAAATAGGCATAGTTGCTTTAGTAACAGATGCTGACAGCAGCAGTGATGTGAGATTGAAAAATCACTAAAAATAGTAGAAATGGAATTAAATAGTGAATAAATTATGTAATCAAACCTTGATGAATCCAATTTCACATGGAAGAAACGAAACGATCCTATGAGTTGTATGTTAAGAGATATTTAAGTTTTCGTGAGACAGGGCCAGAAGGGTTTCTGGAGTCCCTGTTCCGACTTTATAAATTCATTATAAATTGACCAGAGATAATTAGAAGTCGTGCCATATATGTACAGATTCCTTTTCGAGTCTAGTTTCTATAGAAAGAAACGGAATCAGTATTGAAGCCCTGTACAGGGAGGTATCCAAGTCGTAATGCGCAAAGGTCAGTGTAGTCGATCCCTGTAACATGGGAGACTTTAACTAATAAACTGTACTAATTGGCCCGACCAAAAATTCTAGAAAAAATTTTGTAGATGCATATAAAAAGTCTAGTTTTAGGGAAAAATTACGAAACTGATTTTCGAGTTGTGGAACTCAAGATATGATTTTTAAGGTGACAAGGACACGCTTAGCCACCGTCTGGAAATTTTTAAAATGAACTGTGCTAGTAAGTGGATTAAGCCCGTTAACCCCTCGTGTCCGACTCCGACGACGGTCTCGGGTATGGGGTGTTACAGTTTTATTGGTATCAGAGCTATGGTTTAGTCGGTTCTAGGACTACCATAGCACGTATGAGTCTAGCTATACATGCCTTAATGTTAATGTTTAAATGTGTGATGACTTGACAGCTTAAAATTTTGTTTTGATTAGTAAATGGATCCCGGTGTAGAGAGAACCTTGGCGGATGACGTTGAAAGTGTAGCGGCTGCTCCTGCACAAGGGACGCCGCCTGTTGAACCTCAGTCATCTACGAATAATCAAGGTGAGGGGGCTAAACAAGCCTTCTTTACCATGATGAATGAGTGGGTCGCGCAATATGCCCGAACCAATCCGGCTGGCCAACAATTTCCGAATTTGAATAATCCACCCCAAGAGCCCGTAATGCCGTCGCCATCGATCCCGTGAGGTTGAGTAAGCCACCTGTAGACTTGATTAGGAAGCGCCAATGAGGAGTTCAGGCCATAATTATCGATGATGCCGAAGGGCCGAAGTTCGCTTGATAACACCATTCGGTGTTTGATGAACTATCATGCACACCCGATGAATGTCTAAAGTGTGCTATATCCTTGTTGCGGGACTCAGCCTACTATTGGTGGAGGACCTTGATTTTCATAGTCCCAAACGAACGAGTTACTTGGGATTTCTTTCAAACGGAATTTCGAAAGAAGTATATTAGTCAACGGTTCATCGATAAAAAACGTAAGGAATTCTTGGAACTCAAGCAAGGCCGTATGACAGTATCTGAATACGAACATGAGTTCGTAAGACTCAGTCGGTATGCCCGGGAGTGTGTGGCCGATGAAGTTGCTATGTGCAAAAGATTTGAAGAAGGATTGAATGAAGATTTAAAGCTACTAGTGGGTATTTTGGAGATAAAAGAATTCGTAACACTAGTTGAACGAGCCTGCAAGGCGGAAGAACTTGGAAAGGAGAAGAAGAAGGCTGAATTTGAAGCTAAAGACTATCGTAAGAGATCGACGGGTAAAGCTCCATTCTCAGCTGTAAAGAAGTTCAGGGAGGACACTAATAAATCGAGGATGGCTGCGGGAATTTCCATTAGAGCACGACCATCGACGGACTCC
This sequence comes from Gossypium arboreum, assembly GCF_025698485.1. Taxonomy (NCBI): domain Eukaryota; kingdom Viridiplantae; phylum Streptophyta; class Magnoliopsida; order Malvales; family Malvaceae; genus Gossypium; species Gossypium arboreum. The sequence continues at coordinate 16,221,572 of NC_069081.1, forward strand.
CGAGCTACTTCGGTAGCTAGTGTGGGCAATAACCGTCAAGAGAAACCTGAATGCCCCCAATGTGGAAGAAGACACATAGGTGAATGTTGGGGTAAGTCTACTAACAGGGCCTGTTACGGATGCGGTTCGAAGGATCACCTCATTAGAGATTGCACGGAGCTTGATGAGAAGAATAAGATGCAAGGTGCAAGACCTAGTGGAATGGCAGCTAGAGGTAGGCCACCGAGAATTTCAAGAGGTAGGGGTGGTAATCAGAGAGGGGCTTCTGATACGGCTGTTCGATCCGAGACCTGTACTCCTGCTAGAGCATATGCCATTCGCGCACGAGAGGAGGCGTCCTCCCCTAATGTTATCACTGGTCTCTTTGATACTAGTGTGATTGCATTGATTGACCCTGGCTCTACTCATTCATATGTATGTGAAACCTTAGCATCCAGTAAGACTCTACTTGTTGAGTCTACTGAGTTCGTAATTCGAGTGTCAAACCCTTTGGGTCAATACGTACTTATTGATAAAGTGTGTAAGAGATGCCCTTTAATAATCCGAGAATCCTGTTTTCCGGCCGATTTGATGATTTTACCGTTTGACGAATTCAATGTTATTCTTGGTATGGATTGGTTGACCGTACATGATGCTGTGGTGAACTGTAAAAGGAAAACCATTGATTTGAGAAGTGCAAATAATGAGGTAGTCCGAGTTGAGTCTACTGATTTAAAGGGGGTACCAGCGATAATATCTTCAATGACCGCTCGGAGATATGTGAAAAAGGGGTGTGAAACATACCTTGCGTATGTGTTTGATAGCAAAGAGGCGGAAATGTAACACCCCAAACCCGAGACCATTGCCGGTGTCGGACCCGAGGGGTTAACAAGCCAAGTTCACATGTTTTTGCCCACCAATTTGACATTTCTAGACAGGCTGGAAAACTGCGTCACTGTCGCCTTAAAAATCATATCTCGAGTTTCAAAACTCGGAAACTGGTTTCGTAAATTTTCCCTGAATTTAGACTCATATATCCATCCATGGATTTATTTCTAGGATTTTTGGTCGGGCCAATTGGTACAGTTTATTAGTTAAAGTTACCCATGTTACAGGGATCGACTGCTCTGACCTTCGCGCGGTATAACTTGAATATCTCTCTGTACAGGGATTTAATGCTGGTGTCGTTTGTTTCTAATGAAACTAGACTCAAAATGGAATCTGTACATATAAGGTATGTCTCCTAATTATTTTTGGATAATTTATAGTAAATTTTTAAAGTTGCGACAGGGAACCCAGAAACCATTCTGGCCCTGTCTCACAATAGCTTTAATATCTCTTAACCTGTAACTCCTATGACCATTTCGTTTCTTCCATATGAAAATAGACTCATCAAGGTTCATTTACATAGCTTATTCACTATTTAATTCCATTCCTATGAATTTTGGTGATTTTTCACATTCACGCCACTGCAGCTGGCAGCATCTGTTTTAAGGTAGGACTTACCTATTTGGTAGTCTCCATGATTCAACTAGTCTTGCCATACATAGGTTCATATATGATCATTTTAACCATGCCAATGGCTGATCATATGACCAACATTCCCATTTCCAAGCCATAGCCACATCATGACACCAAATATATACATACAACCCACAATTAGTCTAAGTTCATGCTTCCTTTTCGAGCCATTTTCGCATGGCCGTACATACTTACATTACAACATATTTAACAAACAAGGGGTAGTCCTATACATGCCATCTCAAGTTCAACCAAAAATTTATACCAAAATGGAGGCTTGATAGTGTGGATGACTTCGACTTCAACGATCCCAAATCCGATTGCTTGAGCGAAATCTAGAAAACCGAGAGCCAAAGCAACGGGTAAGCATTCTTATGCTTAGTAAGTCTCAAGGAATATAATCAACTCTAATTACAGCAATACATTCACATAGCCAAATGCATCATTTCATTAATACACATTCTTACTTCACACTTCATCATTATATGATTTCACAAAATATCAATCAATTCAATAACTGAAATTTATTAGTCGATTGAGCGAATGTTGCTCAAACATGTCGACTTTCCAATGCACATATAACGTACCTTATCCTTTGGGCTTTTCGAGTGTACTAATTGAATTCATTACAGCAACCAACACTCACCTCCAGCCCAAGATTCTTCGAATATAACCGGATATAATCACGCACAAATGCCTTGGTCTTAGCCCGGATCGAATAACTCGCACGAATGCCTTGGTCTTAGCCGGATATAGCCACTAGCACAATTGCCTTGGGTCTTAACCCGGATAAATTTCAGCATAATTGTCTTCGGCTTAGCCCAGATATCATTCAATTTCTCATGCACACATACATCAATAATCATTGGACATACATATTTCATTTTCGTTATTAAGGCTCAAACACAATTATAATCATTAGCATATTCGCTTCGGGACTTAGCCCGTGGAATTCAAATACTCATACACACATAATCAATAATCATACACAACCATATTTCATCTCACATAATTCAAGTAAGGTCACTTCTTGAGGACTTACCTCGGATGTTGTCAAACGGCTTTTTCGGCTATTCGATCACCTTTTCCTTCCCCTTGTCCAATTGTGGCCCTCTTAGCTCTTGAGCTAATTCAAACAAATTCAATTTATTAAAACCTCATTGTGCTTGCTTATGGCCGAATATGACAAGGATTTTAAATGGTCATATGGCCACCCTTTAGCTTGAATACACAATGGTCATGCACATTTTATACTACATCAAGCAATTCAATACAATTTATTCGAGCATCAAGGAAATGCTAAGGCCTCCAATAGGCTACCCAAGGCCGAATATTCATGTACATGTTGAGGTCAATTTTTGCACTTAATACCTCACAAAAACAGCATGCAATTTACTAATTAATGCTTTGTACATTGTGGCCCAAAACTTATAATATAGCATCAAGCACCTACATGTGTGCTAGGTCAATTGTGCTTGCAATTTCACAAGCATTCTTCCACATCTTCTTCTTTAAACCAATATATTCATCACTTAGTTCATAACCAAAACATAATGTGCAATCATATATATGCATATATGAGCATGGCCGAATTTTCAAGGTGTCCATAGCCATCCAAAACACAAATTTTTAACTAACATGCAAGAAGCATGAATCATGCTCAAGAATGCATCATGGCGAATATGACAATCATGCTCCTTTTCAACTTCAATCATGATAAAACAAAGAGAAAACTCAAAATCTTACTCATGAGTAGAAAATCCATCATTGCATGCATCATCATCAAGCTTCACACTTAGCATGCAATGGCTTTATCACCATAACAACTTTGGCCAAATACCATTTCCATGGCATAACAAAGATTTGAGCCATGGCTAACATGCACATCAAGTTAGCAACCAAGACATGCATGAAACTCCTAACACAACCTCATACATACCTTAATCTTGATGCAAACTTAGCCAAATCTCCTTCTAGATCTCTTCCAAACCAAGCATGAAGCAAAAATCCTCCTCTTTTCCTTAGTATTTTCGGCCAAGAAGTGAAAATGGATGAGCAAAATTTTTCTTTTCTTTCCTTAGGACATTCGCCAAGAGCTATGGTGAAAGATGAACATTTTTTTTCCTTTTTTTTCATACTCTTATTTTATTATTTCTAACATGCACCACTAGCAAAACATGTTTAAGACATGTTTTCTTTTGCCCATATTCATCACCATGGCCGGCCACTATAGTCAAATTTGGGGAATTTGACATGCAAGGACAACATTTCCTAGTGTGCATCAATAGGCCACTTCCACATTTGCCTATCTCAATTCTAAATTTTCTTACACAAGTCCTTTCTAGTGAAATTCACCTTTATAACACTAAATCAATCATCAAAAAATGTCATACATGAATAGTCACATATTATAGGCATCGAAATAAATTTTAAATTATTGTTATGCCTCGGTTTTGTGGTCCCGAAACCACATTCCGGCTAGGGTCTATTTTGGGCTGTCACAGGAAAGGAAACTTGAATCAGTACCAGTGGTTTGTGAGTATTCAGATGTTTTTCCTGAGGAGTTACCGGGGTTGCCACCGGTTCGAGAGGTGGAATTCGGCATCGAGATTGTACCTGGTACCACGCCAATCTCAATAGCCCCGTATCGTATGGCATTAACGGAATTAAAGGAATTGAAAGTTCAATTGCAAGAATTGATGGATAGAGGTTTCGCTCGACCGAGTTTTTCTCCATGGGGCGCACTCGTATTGTTTGTGAAAAAGAAGGATGGAACCATGAGATTGTGCATCGACTATCGTCAGTTTAATAAAGTGACCATAAAGAATAAATACCCGTTACCACGTATTGATGATTTATTTGATCAATTAAAGGGAGCCTCAGTATTTTCCAAGATAGATTTGAGATTTGGTTATTATCAGTTGAGGGTTCGAGACTCGGACATACCCAAAACCGCTTTTAGAACAAGGTACGGTCACTACGAATTCTTAGTGATGCCGTTTGGGCTCACTAATGCCCCTGCAGTATTTATGGATTTAATGAATCGAGTATTCAGGCCATACTTGGATCGATTTGTGGTTGTGTTTATTGATGATATTTTAGTTTATTCACAAGGTGAAGCCGAACACGCCGAGCATTTGAGGTTAGTATTACAGATTTTGCGAGACAAGTAGTTATACGCAAAATTCAGTAAATGTGAATTTTGGTTGAAAGAGGTTAGCTTTTTGGGGCACGTAGTGTCCGCATCGGGTGTTAGAGTGGATCCGAACAAAATTTCAGCCATACTCGATTGGAAACCTCCGAGGAATGTTACTGAAGTTAGGAGCTTTTTGGGACTTGCCGGATACTACCGACGGTTTGTAAGGAGTTTCTCGATGATAGCTGCACCGCTGACTTAAACTACTCCAAAAGATGTTGAGTTTGAATGGATGTAAAACCGTCGAAGAGTTTCGATCGACTAAAGACCTGTTTAACCGAAGCTCCAGTGTTAGTACAACCGGAGTCCGGAAAAGAGTTTGTCATTTATAGTGATGCATCCTTACTTGGGCTAGGTTGTGTGTTGATGCAAGAAGGTCGAGTTGTGGCTTACGCGTCGAGACAATTAAAGCCGCATGAGAGAAACTATCCGACCCATGATCTTGAATTAGCGGCCATAGTGTTCGCCCTGAAAATGTGGCGGCATTACTTGTTTGGGGAAAGGTGCCATATTTATTCGGACCACAAAAGTCTTAAATATTTGATGACACAAAGAGATCTAAATCTGCGACAAAGACATTGGCTTGAGTTGTTGAAAGACTATGAACTTGTCATTGATTATCACCCGGGGAAGGCTAACGTGGTGGCCGATGCTTTGAGTCGTAAAGCACTGTTTGCTTTGAGAGCGATGGATGCTCACCTATCCGTTTCGCCTGATGAGGTACTAGTAGTGAATTAAAGGCCAAACCATTATTGATTCATCAAATACTTGAATCCCAAAAAGTCGATGCTGAATTGGTCGCTAAACGAGCTGAATATGCCTCGAATGAGGAATCGGAGTTTCGGATTGACAACAATGATTGCTTGACGTTCAAGGGTCGATTATGTGTTCCAAGAAATTCGGAACTTATTTCGATGATTTTGAATGAGGCTCATAGTGGCGAATGTCTATCTACCCGGTAGTACTAAAATGTACAACGATCCAAACGTCAATTTTGGTGGCGGGTATGAAACGAGACATTTCTGAATTTGTTTCAAGGTGTTTGATATGTCAACAAGTAAAAGCGGAACATCAAGTGCCATCGGGATTACTCCAGCCAATCATGATACCCGAATGGAAATGGGATCGAGTGACAATGGACTTTGTATCTGGGTTACCTTTGACTCAGAGTAAGAAAGACTCGGTCTGGGTTATTGTTGATAGATTGACCAAGTCTGCTCATTTTATCCCTGTCCGTACAGATTTTTCGCTCGATAAATTGGCAGAATTATACATCTCCCAAATTGTTCGATTGCATGGGGTACCTATTTCTATCGTGTCGGATAGAGACCCAAGATTTACATCGCGATTTTGGAGGAAGTTACAAGAAGCGTTGGGTACTAAGATGCATTTTGGCACCGCATTTCATCCCCAGACTGATGGCCAATCTGAACGAATAATTCAGATACTCGAGGATATGTTGAGATGTTGCGTCTTAGAGTTTTGTGATTCATGGGAAAGATATTTGCCTTTGATTGAATTCGCTTACAACAATAGTTTTCAATCAAGCCTTAAGATGGCACCTTACGAGGCCTTATACGGTCGTAAATGCCGTACCCCATTATTTTGGACTGAACTTAGTGAAAGTAAAATTTTTGGGGTTGATTTAATTAAGGATGCTGAGCAGAAAGTTTGAGTAATTCGTGAAAGTTTGAAAGCCGTTTCGGATCGTCAAAAGTCATATGCGGATTCGAAAAGAAAAGACGTTGAATATCAGGTTGGAGACATAGTATTTCTCAAAGTTTCACCCTGGAAGAAGGTGCTTAGATTTGTTCGTAAGGGAAAACTAAGTCCGAGGTTCATCGGTCCGTATGAAGTATCCGAACGAGTTGGGCCAGTCGCATACCGGTTAATTTTACCCCCTGAGCTTAAAAAGATTCACAACGTTTTCCATGTCTCGATGCTTCGATGATATAGGTCCGACCCGTCGCACGTAATCACTCCATCTGAGATCGAGATTCAGCCTAACTTGAGTTATGAAGAAGAACCGATTCGCATTTTGATGCGTGAAGTAAAAGAGTTGTGAAATAAGAAGATCCCATTAGTGAAGGTGTTGTGGCATAAACACGGAATCGAAGAAGCCACTTGGGAACTTGAGGACTTTATGAAGGATCGTTATCCGAACTTATTCATCGGTAAGATTTTCGGGGACGAAAATTCCTTATGTGGGGGAGAGTTGTAACAGCCCTAATTTGACCCTAGTCGGAATGTGGTTTCGGGACCACAAAACCGAGTCATAAAATTTAGTTAAAATTTTATTTGCATACCTTATATGTGTGGTAGTACTTGTATAAAAATTTGATGTTTTAATTTTTATCTTAGGAATGTGAATCTTGCTTGAAAGGATTTAGTTGAGAGATTTAGAAAATTTGATAGGTAAATAAGTAAGGACCAAATAGTATTGAAATATGAAAATTTGGGTTTGCATGTCAAAATGCCCCAAATTATGTTGAGTGGCCGCCAAGCATGGCTTCATTCTTCCAAGGTTATGTTGTTTATTATTTAATATTGGTGAGTAATTAAAATAGAGAAGAAATAAAGATTAATAATAAGAAAATGAACAAAAAAAAAGTGTGTGTTCATCCTTGCTATCCTTTAGCCAAAAAACCAAGTAAAAGAAGGAGAGAAAAGCTTTGGAGAAATTCGGCCATAATTATATCTAGGTTGAGGTATGTTGAAGTTATTCCTTTAAATTCATGTATATTTTTGGTTGTTAGTTTGAATTCCATCTATCCCATGGTTGGATTTGGGGTTGTTGGAGAGTTGGGATTTGACAAAGAAGCTTAAAAATTTTAGTTGATACCTTGATGCTATTAACGTGTTAGTTATATGGATGTGTTAAGTTGCTTGTTATGTTAGCATGAAAGTTGAAGTTGTTAAGTCATGGTGTTGGAGGTGCCGAATGTAGGACTAAGAAGAGGATGAGGTTCGCTAACATAGTTGAAAGGGGATGTTGCCGATTTTAGATTTAGATTATGGGAGTGGCTATAATGGGCATTAAGATGTTAAACTTAAGAAATGTAGTCACATGGGGATTTATATGATATTACAAATAGAGGTGAAGCTATGCTAGATTGGGAAAAAGTCGATCAAGTGTGCATGAGAAGAATTTAGGTGTTTAGATGATGTTATAGATGACATTGTACATGTATATATATTCGGCCATCAAAGTGAGTATGTAGGTGATGTTGAATCAAATTTTTGGTGCACATTCAGTTATGTATATATATATATATACATAAGTATGCCCATTCGTGATGTTACCTTTAACTATGTGTATAATCGACTAAATGGGTAATTAATAAGAGTGGTTGCGAATATACAAACATACATATGCATGTGTAGTTGAGTTATAAATGTTTAGCAAGATGACTAAACTAGTTAATTTATTTATTAAGCCCTAGAAGTTAAAGAAGGGAATCAAGCAAGGGCAAAGCCAAGGACATCGAGTAGCCGGTCGGAACCGTTATACCCAACACAAGGTAAGTCCTAAGCACTTTTGCTAGAACTCCTTGGATAGATATTTTCAGAATGATTCCCTACTTAATAATATGACCATATGTACAATTTGAGTTAAGTAAATTGCTTTACCATGATGAAATAACATAGGGCACTATGTGTGCAAAATTATGTGGCACTATGTGTGCCGATTGGGAGGTTGAAGCATGAGGGAATCTCAAATGCACTATGTGTGCGATTTACTATGGCACTATGTGTGCGATTTACTATGGCACTATGTGTGCGAACATAATAAGCACTATGTGTGCAACATTCGGTTGTTGATATAAATTGTGCATGAACGAGGTAAGTGATTGAGCTACTAACTAAATATCGAAATTGAGATTGTGCGGTGTATGCATAAATTTATCTAGTGCATCGTTGTTCCAAACTTGAGGAAATGGATCTAAATCGATTGGGCTGACTTGGCATTTGATTTGATTGAAGGACTTGGCATGAGATCGAACCAAAAATTTAAGAAATTGTAGCATAGTTTGTTATGGTTGGAAAAATTGATTTTGTATTATTTGTTTTTCACTTATGATTGTTATTGTTGGACGGTAGAGTAGTGCTTACGACTTATTGAGTTATGTACTCATTTGGTGTGCTTATTTGTTGCTTATTTAGGTTCTTGATCCATTTTGTGTGCTCGGGACCGTCGTCGAAGTCATCACACCGGCTAGCAACTTTTGGTATCTTCTTTTTAGTTGGTCTAGGAGAACATTTCGGCATGTATAGGCTATTATGTTTTGTTGAAATTGGGTATGTAAACTTTAGCCATGCGAAAATGGCATAATGTTCGGTTGGATTTGGTTCTATGATGTTTGGACACAAGTCTTGGTAATTCGGTTTTGGTTGAGTATTGGTCGAGGCCTACTTGATTATTATGCCATATGTCATGGCTGATTATTTTCGGTGTTAAATTCATGATTTGGTAATAGTGTAGTAGGGAGATGCTCGGTGATGATTAACCCTTGGCATGGCTAGTCATGATCATAATTTGTAATATGTATGATGAATTATTAGTTAGATTAAGGAAAAATCATGAAATAGGCATAGTTGCTTTAGTAACAGATGCTGACAGCAGCAGTGATGTGAGATTGAAAAATCACTAAAAATAGTAAAAATGGAATTAAATAGTGAATAAATTATGTAATCAAACCTTGATGAATCCACTTTCACATGGAAGAAACGAAACGATCCTATGAGTTGTATGTTAAGAGATATTTAAGTTTTCGTGAGACAGGGCCAGAAGGGTTTCTAGAGTCCCTATTCCGACTTTAGAAATTCATTATAAATTGACCAGAGATAATTAGAAGTCATTCCATATATGTACAGATTCCTTTTCGAGTCTAGTTTCTGTAGAAACAAACGGTATTAGTATTGAAGCCCTGTACAGGGAGATATCCAAGTCGTAATGCGTAAAGGTCAGTGTAGTCGATCCCTGTAACATGGGAGACTTTAACTAATAAACTGTACTAATTGGCCCGACCAAAAATTCTAGAAAAAAATTTGTAGATGCATATACGAGTCTAGTTTCAGGTAAAAATCACGAAACTGATTTTCGAGTTGTGGAACTCAAGATATGATTTTTAAGGTGATAGTGACACAGTTAGCCAGCTGTCTGGAAATTTTTAAAATGAACTGTGCTAGTAAGTGGATTAAGCCCGTTAACCCCTCGTGTCCAACTACGGCGACGGTCTCGGGTACGGGGTGTTACATGTGCAATCATCAATAAATAGAATGAAATACCTGCTGCCATTCAGAAATTGAATTCTCATAGGTCCATACACATTAGTGTGAACCAAGTGAAGCTTTTTAGTAGCTCTCTAAGCCTTATTAGCTGGAAATGGAAGCATAGCCTACTTCCCAAGTTGACATACTTCACAAATGCACTTTCATCTTCAAATTTAGCCATATTCTCAATCATTTTTTATAGGTTTTCAACTAAATCATTTCTGGAAAACTGGCTTAGAGACATGTAATTAAATGGCCCATTCTCCTATGTCATAACTTAGTTTCATCTACTAAGGTTGAATAGACATTAGAAGTTGTTAATTTTTAGTCCACAATAAAACTTCTGTCAGACATAGAAATTGATACAAGTTCACATCCACATGGATCAAGAATCAAACATTCTTTATCTTTAAACACAACTGAATAAACTCTTTCAAGCAGCTGACCAACGCTTAACGGATTTTGATCAATTTTAGGTGCAAAAAAAAAAAAATTGAAACAAGCTTTGTATCTGATGGAGTGTTGACTAAAACATCTCATTTCCCTTTTACCTTGATGTATTGGCCATTTCCAAATATGATTTTGGGGTTGAAGCTTTTGTCAATCTTTTTAAAACTGTTTGCATCTAAGGTTATATGATTAGTACAATAACTGTCAATAAACCAGTACTTTCTGATGTTGCTATTGGTTGCAAAACAAGAGGCAATGAACATCAACTCATCCTGAGCTTGGTCTCGTCAGCTGTTTGAGCATGAGCATTATGTTGCTGTGGTTACCCTTTATTTTTGCACACCCTCTTCATATGGCCGAACTTGTTACAAGCTCTACATTGAATGTTTGGCCTGAACCAACAATACCTATCCAAGTGAGTGGTCTTTTGCAGTAAGAGCATGGTGGATATTTCTTCTTCCCACCATATTTTCTTTGATTCTCTTTCTTCTCTGTCTAACTTTTTTTTCCCTTGTAGCTTGAGGGGCTCGAGCCTTCATTATTTCTGGTTTGAAAGTCTCCTTTTGAATACTCTCCTATCTAGATGCTTTTCTTTGCTCTTGAGCATATAAAACATTTATCAGCTCGGATAGGGAGATTATTGATAGGTTTCTTGAGTCTTCCATGGAGGATATTTTTGACTCATACAACTCAAGAAGTGTTATAATAATCTTGTCAATAGCCATACTGTCACTGAATTGATCTTCTAGTAGCCTAATGTTGTTGACCACTGCCATGATCCTATCTAAGTATTGCTTCACTATCTCAGCCTATTTCATCTTAAAATTTTCAAAATCTCTCTCGAGATTGATGAGTTGTTGCTGCCTAGTATTCTCTGAGCTTTGAAACTCCTCATTCAACTTATCCCAAGCTTGTCTAAAAGTCTCACAGGTCATGATTCTTGTGAAGATAACATTTGAAACACCATTTTACAAGTACAACATTTCTTTATGCTTCTTGGCACACTCCTCACTGTGTTACCTTATTTGAGCAATAGTTGGATTTGTTCTCAAAGTTGGTGGTTTGATGCTAGCAGCCACAACCTCCCACAAATTGAGAGCTTAAATATAAGTCTTTATTATGACTACCCAAATGTGGTAGTTCTCTCCAGTAAAGACAGAAGGTGGAGATGGTGAAAAACTTGCTGAAGACAAATAAAAAAGTAACAATGAAGAAGCAAGACAAATTAAGCAAGACAAATTCTTTCTTTCTTAGCAAGAAACTCAGAAAATTAGAAATAATGGCCCTCAAAGATTAAGGTTCTAGATACCAATTGTTGGTGATATTATCAAAGAAGAACAGAGAACATTAAGCAAAAAAATGCAATAAAGGAGCTTATATATGTTAGCTCTATCATTCAACAAGAAAACAATACATTTAAAGTCAATACATCACCAAATACTCAACTAACCCCACAAGCTATCGTGAAACTTGAAAACATTACTTGTACACCAAAATAAATCAAATAAACATGTCATTCATCACCTAAGCATATCAATGCATCAATTAACTAAGCTGTAAACATAACAAAACTAAGTTACAAATGAACTAAACTACTTTGCCATGCAACTCGATAAAACCTGCATGCACTAAGGCTTGCCACCTATGAAGACATCTCACAATTCACCACTTCGCAGTGTCATTTCACAGTTCACCACTTCATGGTGTCATTTCACAATTCATCTCGCAGCTTGCCACTTCGCGATTCATCATGTGTTCAAGCTGCTACATGATTAGCCAACTTGTAACAGTTTCATCAAGATTATAAGTAAATTAGAGTGAAATGAGGAGATGAAAACCAGAATTACATATACTTATTAGTATATTTGGAAAGTTCAATATGAAATTGCACTTGGTGGAGATAATTTAGAAGTGGGTAAGATTATTCGAAGAATTAAGTTTTCATCTTAGAAGTTCATAAATTGTAAAGAGTCTAATGGCAATAATTATAACTGTGAAGAGTTTGTTCATAAAAATGGGGATATTTGGACTAAACCCCTTTAGAAATGGGTTAAGATCATTTGTGATAAAGCTTATAAAAATGATATTAAAAGTGTAAGCATTTGAGCAATTGGGAGAAACTCGGATGGTGTGTTTCTTGATGTTGTTGGGAAAAAGAGTAAAGGTTGGTTCTATAATATGGCTTGAAGCTTAAGTGGTGGTTGCTGGCATTGAAATGGCAGTGAGGAATGGATGGATTAAGGTGATTATTGAGAGTGACTCTTAAAAGTATGGCTACTAAGTTTGAAATATAGGCATCTTGTGGAAATTGGGGGTTGGAGTTGATCTTTCTTCAATTTAGTGGACTAGCAACTAATTTGTCTGAGATTAAAATCAACTAGATTAAGTGAGAAGCCAACAAGGCAACTGACTGGATTGCAAAGTAAGCCCAAAATGAGGTGTGCTACAATGGTTAACACGTCAGCTACCATCTTGATTAGTGGTCATACTTTATAAGGATGGACTCCCAGCTCCTCCATCAATGTAGTTCTTTTTCTTGATTTACAGTGAGAAATTTGAGACTTTCTTATGGTCATGCTTGCTGCAGATGTACTAATACATGCATGCCTACATATATGTATGAAGGCACTTCGTATCTATAACATGAATAGAAACATATTTCTTGAAAACAAAAATGATTACATGAAAGCTGATTCATAAAAATGGTTAAATTACATGAATAAAAATAGAGTTATATTTAAGCAAAGTTGAAAATCACACTTGGAGAATGATAATGGATAACTTGGGGTTAAAACTGATAATGAGATATAGCACTGGCACAAAAATTCCATCACTCGACGTTGTACCAAAGAATTTGATACATGTTCCGACAACTATTTTCCAACCTATTCAAACAATGATTAAATTTGAGTGAATCAAACAGAGTGACCTTGAAAAAGATTAATCACATAAACGGATCGAAAAATTCATCATCAGTTGTTACATAAGATAACTGGCCAGACTTGTTCATAGGCAAACTTCCCACATTGCTAGAGGAAGTTGACAACTCTTAAAAGAAATCCTTTGTGTTTTTAACTGTTTCTTTGGGAACTTGTTGGTTCCTTTTGTCTTTCAATAATCTCTTTGCAATCCCCACATTGCTCATAACAAGAAGAACCACAAAGACTGTCCATACTAAGACTGTAAATCCTCTTCTATTGACTTTAATTTTAGCCGTTTTTTGCTACCGTCTGACTTGTTAGCAATAAAGTACTGTAACTGACTTAAAATATTAATTAGATCTTTAATTTTTTAGGTTAAAATTGATTTAGTACTCGCCTCCATTGGGTACGATCCTCGAAGTACTCACCTACTTCGTTGTAAAATCTATATTACAACTCAACCTGTATACTTACAGATACCACCTCATAACTCTCTATTTTATAGCAGTATTTATACTCTGGAAGTTAGTACGTTCAGAGGTAGTCAAGTTGTTGGCGACATTGCCAGAGAGGCAACAGTACTAGATTGATTTTAATTTTCATATTGCAAAATAGTAATTAGGAAATTTCTCAGCTATATATATGATTTTATTTTATTTGAGTATTACTAATCTTTTATTTCTAGGTTTGGTGTATGACTCGTATTAGAGGCATACATATTGTAGTAACCACAGATCTAGAAAGAATAATCTGAAGCAACAAATGCAATATCCACCATCACCAGCTGTAGTTAACGTACCACGTGACAATCCATTATTCCGTTATGCTGAAATTAATGCCTTAGGAGACCTACCAACAGCACAATTACCCGCAAACATGCATATGGCTTGGAATGAGAGGACTTTACAGGATTATGCCTTACCAAGTTTAGATATGGTTCAAGAAAGTATAGCAAAGTCAGCGGTTGTATTTAGAGATTAAACCACCAGTGATACAAATGATCCAAAATAATCTACAGTTTAGGGGCACTATGACAGAGGACCCTAGTCAATGTTTGAAACGGTTTCTTCAACTCTGTGATACTTTTAAGTATAACGGCGTCACTGATGACGCTATTCGTCTTTGATTTTTCCTCTTTTCTCTGATTGATAACACCTTTTCTTGGTTAAACTTGCAGGATCCATGATCCATCACGACTTGGGATGAACATGCTGGAAAATTCTTATAGAAGTTTTTCCCGATTAGTAAAGCAGTCCAATTAAGAAGAGAGCTTGCTTTCTTTAGACAGAAGGAAGGGGAAAGCTTCTATAAGGTATAGGAACACTTTGAAATGTTATTCAAAATGGCCGCACCATAGATTTCTTGAGTAGATGCGATGGCAGATATTTATAATGTGTTGGATGCAAACGCAAGATCTGGATTAGATGGAGCAACAAGAGGAGCCCTTATGAATAGGACGTAAAGGATGTGTACAAAATTATTAAAAATATAGCATTAAACTCTTGTCAGTGGCCAACTGAATGATTCACATATGGCTAGAAACCCGCTATGTTCAAAGCTATTCAAGAGGGTGATAAGTATCAGCAACTAGTGGATAGACTCACCTGTATTGAATCTACTTCAACACCGTCTATGCATGAAGGAGACAAGCTACTATTCCGTTATATCAATAATCCTACTGAGGATATAAATTATATTAGGAATAGGGGTGGAAACCCTTATTCAAACACATACAATCCCATTTGGAGAGATCACCCGAACTTGAGATTGAGAAGAAACCAATGAGGAGGTAACAATTCAAATCAAGTTAAAAATACTAATTACCAACCTCCTTATTTGCAGAAACCCAATGAAAAAACCAACCCAAGCGACTATACTGTATGTGGTCAATGTTTGGATAGAATTGAGGGAGAGATGCAGTCAATGAGAACAGATTTCAAGCAGGTGCAGTCTGAGTGCACCAACTCAATAATAACATTGACTAAGCTCGAGGATCAAATGAGCCAATTGATAAGCATGATGGGCATGATGGGAGATATAAAAAAAAACTAATTGGGACAGGCATTCTCAATAACACGGAGGATAATCCATGGAGGGAAGGTAAAGAGCATGTGAAAGCTATAACACTTTGATTGGGCAAGGTACTAAGTAGCCTAGAAATACCTACCTCGGAGGTAACTATGGATAATACTGATGAAACAATTCTCTAAAAGTGAAAGACGGGCCTAAACTGGAGGAAGAGAATACGTCAACAACTGAGACGGGAAAAGAGACACCTAAAGATGCTGAAATCACAAAAGTCTCATTTCCATCAAGATTAGAAGAAAGAGAAAAGTAGGATGAAGATGAATTTGTAAGTTTTTTGAATTTTTTTAAAACCTTAAATGTTAACCTACCTTTGATTGAGTTAATTGGGAAGGTTCCTAAGTATGCCAAGTTTTAAAAGAGATGATGGCAAGGCGTAAGGAAATCAAGGCAAGAGAACAAGTTAATTTAAGTGCTTCCTATAGTGTAATTATTTCCCGACAAGTACCATGAAAATTGAAAGACTCGGGTAGTTTTACTGTTCTCATAGAAATAGGGAGTATTCACTTTAATAGGAGCTATTATTAATTTAATGCCCTTATCAATTTTTGAAAAAATCGTGTTAGGGAATCTTAAAGAAACTTAAATAACATTGCAATTGGCTGACAGGTCTTCAGTACACGTAGAGGGGATATTAGAAGTGTAACGCCCCCGTACCCGAGACCATTTCCGGAGTCGAGCACGAGGTGTTAACGGACTTAATTCGTTAATTAAACAGCTCAAACAATTTATTTTAGAATTTCCAGACAAGCTGGCTAACTGCATCACAGTCGCTAAAAAATCCATATCTCGAGTTACAAAACTCGAAATCCAATTCTATAAATTTTTCCTGAAAATAGACTCATATATATACTTACTAATTTTTTTCTATAATTTTTTGTCTAGCCAATTAGTACAGTTTATTAGTTAAAGTCTCCCCTGTTTTAGGGTTCGGCTACTCTGACCCCTATGTATTACAAATCAGATATCTCCCTGTACAGAGTTTCAATGACTATGCCATTTGTTTATAATGAAACTAGACTCAATAAATATTTCATATATGTAAGGTAAAACTCCTAATTGTTTTTTTACAATTTATGGTAAATTTTTAAATTTAGAACAGGGGATTCAGAGATCACTCTGACCCTGTTCCACCAAAACTTAAATATCTCATAAAATATAACTTATTTACCTGTTTAGTTTCTTCCATATGAAAATAGACTCATCAATATTCGATTCCATAACTTATTCATCATTTAATTCCATTTCTAATATTTTTAGTGATTTTTCAAATTCACGTCACTGCTGCTGTCTGATTCTATTTTGTGGCCAATTTTACCTTTCCAAGGATTTTCATGGTTTAGTTAAGACATACAGCATAAATGTTTTCATATATAAACTTGATTAGCCATTACAATAGCTAATCATTCTCAAACATTTCTATTCCATCCATGGGCCATATCGTAAGATTATACACACAAAATGATTGGAATGCTATACATGCCATATTTCCAAAAATTACAAGTCATTATACCGTGATTGTCCAGTGATAGTGTGAGCGTGCCTCTGACCGTCCCGATCTCCAAATTGACTTGTCAAGAATACAAAGAATGAAAAGGAGGGAGTAAGCATAGATGCTTAGTAAGTCCACATGCAAATAACAAATAACTTAACAAAGCAATTATACCAACCAACATTAGCATAATATCACCAAAACATATATCACATTTCTATACATCATTCATCGTCTTACCATATTATTGTTGTCATATCAAGTCTCAACCCGAAGGTTAAGTACATACCTGTCCAAAGTGCCTATTCCACAACACTTACCAATACGTCACTTGCATCTTGAGTATTCTTCCATTTCACTAGAATTTTACCCGTTGAGCACATCGGAATATAACTAGGATACATAGAAAGTTTGCACATAAGTACCACATATGTAGCCAAGCTACCATGTAACCCGCCCATAAGCGAACTTGGACTCAACTCAACAAGCTCGGGCGTTCGCATCCATAAGTGAACTCGGACTCAACTCAACGAGCTCGGATGCCTAGTTACAACTCACGAACTTGGACTCAACTCAACGAGCTCGGACATTCGCATCCATAAGTGAACTCAGACTCAACTCAATAAGCTCGGATGCCCAAATATCCTAGTCTATTCCTAAGGTTCAACGTACTTTCCTTGTTCGTACTCCTTTACCATTCTCCTTGGAATACCAATGACGATACTTTGGTAGTCTTTCACATTTTTCACATAATTCATAAAATTTTTGCATGTTGTCCAACAATGACCACAAAGCATAGAATTGCATGATAACAATCATAATATCATATAAATAGCATTAAATGATTTAAAATAACCGTTATATTACAATATTTACATATGAACTTACCTCGATACAAAATGAGAATAGTCGAGCTTATTCCTCGTAAACTTTATTTTTCCCCCAATCTCGACTCGAATCTCTTTTCTCTTGATCTATAATACCAAATTAATTTATTTAATACACACATTCATCAAAACAGCCCCTAGTACGAACTTTGGCAAAATTACTATTTTGCCCCTAAACTTTTACATATTTACACTTTTCCCCAAGGCTCGTAAATTAAACCTCATCCTATTTTCTTATGTTTTATGACATGCTGATCATTTTTCTCTTCTATAGCAACATCAAATTCACACTCTAACATGTACTTATGAATATTAGGTATTTTTACCGATTATGTCATTTTACTGCTTTTACTTAAAAATCACTTAGCAAAAGTTGTTTAACACAATCTCAAACTTCATATTCTACCATAAAACATCAAAATTCATACATATCATCCATGGGTAAAATTTTAAATATAAACCCTAGCTCAAAATATTGGTAGAAATAGGTAAACCGAGTTACGATGATTTCAAAATTGTAAAGAACATTAAAAACGGGCATAGAAATCACTTACAATCAAGACTTAAAAGTGTTGAAACCCTAGCTATGGTGGAGAGAAAAATTTGGCAGCAACTTATGAAGAAGATGATCATTTTTGTGTTATTTTTCCCATTTTATTTCATTTAATATCCAAATGACCAAAATGCCCTTCCTTACTAAACTTTCAAAAATTCCATCCATGTCCAATTTTTGTCCATAAACTTAGAAATTGGTAAAATTTCTATTTAAGACCTCCTAATTAATATTTCAAAGCAATTTCATACTAGAAACTTCTAGAATGCAAGTTTTGCAACTTATTCAATTTAGTCATTAACTTCAAATTAAGCACTTTATGCATAGAATTTCTTCACAAAATTTTCACACAATCATGCAATCATATCATAGACCTCAAAATAATCATAAAATAATTACTTCTATCTCAGATTTTGTGGTCCCGAAACCACTATTCTGATTAGGCCCTAATTCGGGTTATCACAAGAAGATGTGTTAGCCAAGGTGCAAAGCTTTATTATTTCTTTGGATTTGTAATACTTGATTTTAAGGAAGATCGTGAGATACCAATCTTACTAGGAAGACCTTTTCTGGCCACTTCTAGATCCACCATTGATTTAGAGAAAAATAAATTGACAATAAAAATTAATGGTGAGACTGAAACCTTTAAATTTGGCTATCAATTAAACATGGAAAATAGGAGGAAATTAAGGGAGCATTGAAAAAATTTATCTATTTATGACGTTCCCAAATAGAGGGAAATGCTTTCTTTTATTAATATAGAAAGAATAAACAAGTTTAAGAAGCGAGAAAAATGAGTAAGGGTAGAGTGGCACGAAGGATGGTGGACTAATACTAATAGAACAAAAGGATCGTTCATGGGTGAATTGACACTATTGCTGGATAAATCTGGTAGTATAACTTAAAATTTGTGAATTGTTGCATGAATTTGTAAATTACTACATATCTAACTAATCATGTAGTTTAGATGTTAACCTTTATTTAATGTAGGTTTAACCTTATATCAAAACATCCTTAAGATAGAGTTTTGGGCCAAAACAGAGTTGTTGTCGCAACATGACAACATCAAGTCATGACGTAGCAGACAGTCTCTAAGAATCTCCAAACTGACAGATGTGTCGTGACACGGAACCCCTGTGTCACGATATTGCTGCAAGTTTTTGCAGGGTTAACTGACAACTTAAAGATTAATTTTACTCAAATTTTAAACCTTTAAAACCCGTTGTACAATAATTCTACGCATCTTTACGGGATTGCGAGTTTAAAAATACTGAAGGTCATATATGGGATACAATATTTGTGCGATGGAAAGATGTACGTGTAACCTTTTGAATAATTTACGACTTCTATAATACTCCATACAATGAGAATGATTTCATTGATAAAACTAACTTAGAATATTTTAAATACATCGATATGCATAGTATTATAACTTTTAAACTGAAGGAAGGGGTGAATGGAAGTATTGCATAGGTACAAATATCTCAGTATCTTTTCATCAAGCCATTATGTTTCCTGAAGCTAATATGTTAATTCAATTCATTTGCACACGAATTATACTTACTTTAAATGTTTCTAACGTTAATACTTTTAGAGTAGTTTTACTCTATACTATTTTTCAAAAAAAGCAGGTAAGTAGGTTTATGTTGGCAAATGGATCCACTAGAACATGAGACGATGCATTAGTAGCTAGAATGTGAGAGTGTTCTTTCTCCATCTAGTGATGGCTTTGTGCAAAAAGGTGGGTGTACCCATGAGGTCCACTGAGCAGTTGTGAAAACCATTCTGAAGCATTATCAGGGATACCTTATTCCAACAATACATCGAGTTACCGGCCAAATAGATAAAAGATGAGAACAAGTAACAACAAGAAATGACAATTACACCCACCTCGTCACAAAGGTTGGCATGAGCTCAACAAGATGTTGGTGAGAGTAGTCATCCAAAGTTAGATTGGATGATTTAGTGGATGCAAGAATCATGAAATTTTTTTTCAAGAGTTTGCAAGGCAAAACAACATTCAAGTTCCCAATTATACACTTTGTAACAGCTCATTTTCAGTTAAATCAGAACAGTAATTTCGGGACCACAAATCCGAAGTCAAAAAATTTATTTTATTATTATTTTATGGTGTATAGCATGATAGTATTGCTATATAAAAATTTCGTTAAGAAATTTTACCTTTTACATGCTTAATTTGATAAAAAGGACTAAATCGCGTGAAGAGCAAAAGTTGAGTTCTAGTAGCTAAAGGTATTAAATAGCTAAATAAATTTAAAGTGGAAGTACTTATATGGTAATTAGACCATTTAATTTGATAGTGGATGTACATGGCTTGGCAATTGTGTAAATATTAATGTTTTTAAAGGTTAATTAAGTAATTAGTAAATAAAGTTAATAATAAATGAAACAAATGAAAAAGTCATCATCTTTTACTTGTTTCAACCAAAACTAAAATGGAAGATTAGCCATGGAAGAAGCTAGGTTCAACCATCTTCATCTTTGCTAAATTGGTATGATTTTTGTCCCTTTTTTTTATTTTTACGTTTTTGGGATCATTGTAGCTTAGTCTAGCTAGCCCGAGGACTAATTTGTGAAACTTATAAACTATTATGGTTTTACCATCGATAAATATATATGATTTTTGAAGTTTTATTGTAGAAAATTAATGGCTGTTGTTAGATAAATAACTTTTGTAAATGAATTTTTGGTGAAATTGTCAATTAAGGGTTAAATTGAAAAAGGTGATAAATTCATGGTAAAATTTATGAATTTGTGAAATATATGGGCTGATATTAGTATGTATAAAAATTGGATAGGCTTGGGTAGGATTAAAATTACATGAATTTTATTTTCCGAGCTTAGGGACTAAATTGCAAAGAAATTAAAAGTATAGGGGTAAAATGATAATTTTGCCAAAAATATGTTTTGGACTAAATTGAATTAGAAATATATTAAATTGAGTTAAATTTATCCGTATAGATCTAATTAGACCTCGTATGGAGTTAGATCGAGGCAAAGAGAAAGTTTCAGATTAATCTCCTCCGTATCTACGTTTACTCGTAGAGGTAGGTTCGTGTAATTGAATTGAGTATTTATATGTTTTATTTGAATTATATGTATGTGATTTGTATAATTCCATGTATAAATATTGACCGCATATCCGACGACGTACGATGATTACCGAGTCTCATTTAAACCTTAGAAATTCGTAGGATACAAATGACATGTCATTAAGGATTATCGATTGCAGCTCGTGAGAGCTTACCGAATCTTAGCTCGTGAGAGCATACCAATTCATAGCTCGTATGAGCATACATGTACAGGAATGGACATATTACAGTTTAACAAACTATGTATGAGCTATCCCGAGTATCCAGTGATATTCTAAATGGTTCAATAGGTAATGTTCTATTACGAGATGATATGAGTTCGATATGAACTATTACATGTATATACATGAAATATATGGAAATGATATTACATGATATACTGAAACATGAAATGGATGATACATGTATATGAAACTTGCTTAATGGCTATGTTCATCCATGTTTATTGGATATTATATGTGTTTTACATGGCTAACATGTTGGTGAATATGTGTTTAGGCATTTGGCCAAATTAAGTTGGGATATGCTATGTTTACTTACTTAAATTGTGACTAAATGGTAAGTTAAACTCTATGTTATAAGAACTTACTAAGCTTAAATGCTTACTCGGTGTATTTTTTGTGTTTTTAGTAAATTGAAAGCTCATTTGGGTTGGAAGCTTGTTAGAGCTATATCACACTATCCATCAGCTTACTCTGTACTTTTGGTTGGTTTAAGTTTGGTTATAATGGCATGTATAGGTTATTTTGGCTAATGTTGGCCTATATGCTTTGTTGATATTTTGGCCATTTGTTTGGCTTGTGTTTTGGCGTTTTGATGATAGAATAAGTCTAGTATATGGTATGTGAATATTTTCTTTATAATGGTTGATGAATAACTTAGTGTGGTTGAATTATGGAAGATGAAAATTGTGGTATGATTATACATATTGAATATGTTCTTTGTGATAGGATGTAATTATGGTAAATTGGTGCTTTGGTGCAAATGATTTATATGGTCATTTGATGCTAGTTTTAGTTTGGAGTTTTGGTACCAAATGGTATGTTTTGTTAAGTGATCTACATGGTAAGTTTTGGCACAAATATGCATATATGTAAGCTGAACAATTGGTTATATTAAACACATGATTAGTCATATTTATAAATTGTTATTTGAGGTGCCCTTTGAGGTGTCTAAGGGCATATTGGTTGTATGTGATCATACAATTTGCATAAGGCTTGATTATGCTTGTTTTGGATGCCTTATTATAGCTTGTGTATATGTGCATTGTTGGGTGTAGGTACATGTCAAATTGGTTGAGAAATATGGCTTGTAAAATGGCCTATTTTCGTCCACACGGGCAGAAAAATAAGCGTGTGTCTCAGTTGTGTGTGACACACGGCTAGGTGACACGGCCGTGTGTCCCCTGTAACTTTCAAAAGGTTACAAGTCAGACTGTTACATGGCTTGGCACACCAGCGTGTGACGTTACCTCAAAGGGTACACGGCCTAGCACACGAGCATCTGGCTTGGCCATATGGCCCAAGTCACTGAGTTGCACAGGCACGACATTGTGTAATACCCCAAACCCAACCTAGCAAAATCTGAGAGTGTTAAGAAGAAGGGTTTTGAAACTCATGATACTTTGATAAAATCATGTTCAGTTACTTGATAAAACATCCAAGTTTTATAAAACATATTTATGTATGTTACTAAAACCGTTACATGTTGTCCTTTAAAGTTAACCAATTATTTCGCAACATAAGTTTGAAAATCGTTTAAAACAAAACCACACTCGTGTTTTCAAAAAAAACATTTGTTCGCGTAAAATCGGTATTTTGTAGAATCATCGCAGTTTAGAAATCATAAAGCAATCAAACCCCAAAAATTCAAAACAAACTGTCCAAAAAAATCTGGAGAGTCCAAAAATTAGAAAACTCTTACGAAAACCGAAAATTTTAGCAAAGCCGTTAAATAATTATAATAAATAGTTTTCGTCAAGTGGTCATCGCTGAACCTCCGTCGTACCGTCTCGCCTATATTTGTGCATTACCTGAACAGAACAGACAAACAGATGTGAGTTTTCATAAACTCAGTGTGTAACCCAATAGAGATAGTCATGAAACATATACAAAATTTCATATACAGTCAGATATAGATTCGGACCTAAGTCCATAACAGAAATAGATATCAAAATCAGGTGTACAAAATAGATATATAGAATCCTACCCCTTTCCTTTACACATCATCTCTGACCATCCTATCACACCATGTGGGGTTAAATACTCCCGCACATCCTTACACACCATATAGTGTCGATACGACACATAACAGATAATATGTAATCAAGCAACCAGAATATAGGCGAAAGGTCCCTGTACAGATCAGTTCCTCCACATATACAAATCCCACCCCAAACATAGATACAAAATAAACATGCTTAACATGCTCGTATACAGATAAATACATACTTAACAGCACAGTCAGATATAAATATCAGTTTCCTACACAAATAAGACTATCAGAGTATCAGATCGAATGAAATAGTGTTTGGTTAGCCCTTATTGACTGTACGATAGGCCCACAGTCGATCGGAACGACCCGTGTGACCCTAAGGAAATTTTCAGAATTCCGGGCCCACATGTTCGTGTGGCCCACACTCCCAGAATGACCTTTCTTGTGTGGCCTACACGGCCTGACCCCAAAATGAAAATGCCCGTGTGACCCACATGCCCAACCTGGCCTAGCCTGTGTGGCCCACCTGACCGTATCTCGTACACTGCCACACTTACAACATTCACACGATGGTGTCTCACACACGGCATGGCACATGCCCTTGTGGCGTCGATAGTGCCCTTTTTCGGCTTTCGCCGAACCTTAATTTTTCATGTTTAGGTTACACTACTGGTTTTTTTTAACAGAATTCACACCCCCGAAGCAAACAGCTCCTAAAATTGTCAACCAAAACACCCAAAATTAATTTTAATTCACAAATCCAATCGAGACACCTATTGGGCACAATTTGAAAACACAATAGAAAACTGCACTAAAATGATCCAAAAGCTTACCTTTGATAATAACAGCCTTGAAACTTCACTACACCACCGAAGGGTCTCAATTTTCCTGAAGAGCACCTACCAAAACGATATACTGGATTAACTCAAACATCAATAGAAACAAAGGTACAAAAAAAACTTCCACAACACCATGACGAACCCTTACCTTCAAAATCGTACGATGGAAACAAAAAGTAAAACACCGCGATTGGAAGAGGAAATTTTGACAGGAATCACAAAGAAAGAAAGAGGGAAAATTTGACAGGGGAAGAGTATAGGAATGTTAGAAAGAGAGAGTTCTCTTTTTTTTTTTAGGAAAAAGAAAATAAAAGATTTTTAACTCAAATTAATTTTTTTGTAACACATTCTGAAAATCTCTCTAACTCCCCGCTACTCCACTAACCCAAACCAACCACTTTAGAATTCCAGCCCCACCGAAACTCTATCGGACAACCAAGACAAAAATTAACATCCACGCTCGCACAAGGATCTGTACCCGAGACCTCAGGGCCAGCTAACTCTTTAGCACTCAAACCAACAGGCTGATTTTGATATGAGTTTACAAACAATATAATATAAGCCCACACAACAGGGATAAGGCTTGAATAAAAAATAACAAAATTTTCCAAATGTGGGGTTTAAACCCAAGACCTCATACACATACCCAGAACACTTAGCCATTGAAGCAAATAATATTTGTGTCAGATTTCACAAAAACAGACTTAAATTATTCAGGCATTACAACTCTACCCCTTAAAAGAAATTTTGGCCTCGAAATTTACCTGATTCAAATAGATGAGGATATTGTTGACCGCATCGAGTCATCAAGTTCCCACGTGGCCCTCTCAGTGCTATGTTTCCGCCACAGAACCTTCACAACGGTATGGACTTTCTCCCCAGAACCTTAATATCTCGATCTAAAATCAGAACTGACTCCTCCTCAAAAGTCAAGTCTAATCTAACCTCTATCTCTTCAATAGATACAACTTAGATAGATCAGACCGATATCGCCTCAGCATCGAGACGTGAAACACATCATGGATATAGTCTAACGCTGGAAGTAGCTCTAATTGATAAGTAATCGGCCCCACACGCTTTAGAATCTGATACGGCCTAATGAACCTAGGGCTTAACTTGCCCTTGCGACTGAACTGCAGAACTTTCTTCCACGGAGATACCTTAAGGAATACGAAATCACCTACAGAGTACTTGATGTCCCTCATTTTCAGATCTACATAAGACTTCTATCTATCAGAAGCCGCCTTAAGATGATTCCGAATCAGCCTAACCTCATCTTCAGTCTCGGAAACCAATTTAGGACTTAAAACTTGTTGCTCACCTAACTCAATCCAACATAGTGGAGTACGAAACTTACGACCATACAGAGCCTTTTAAGGTGCTATCTAGATGCCAGACTGGAAACTATTATTGTAGGTGAACTCATCTAATGGCAGAAAATCCTCCTAACTACCTCGAAAATCAATCATGCAGCTCCAAAGCATATCCTCCGGTATTTGAATCACCCTCTCAGATTGACAATCGGTCTAAAGATGGAATGCAGTACTGAAGTCCAATCGCGAACCCAAACCTTCATGTAGTTTTTTCCAGAACAGAGAAGTGAAGCGATGATCCCTATCAGAGATTATCAAAACTGGTACCCCATGTAATCTTACAATCTCGAAGATGTAGAGCTTTGCTAACTTTTGAAGAGAATAGTTTGTCCGAACTGGAATAAAATATACAGATTTGGTCAATTGATCCACGATGACCCGAACAGAATCCTTCTTAGTAGAAGTTAAAGGCAACCCACTAACAAAGTCCATCGTCACACGTTCCTATTTCCATAAGGGAATCTTAACGGGTTGGAGCAAACCCGAAGGCAACTGGTGCTCAGCCTTAACTTGCTAGCAAGTTAGACAATGAGAAACAAAATCTGCTACCTCTCATTTTAAAGCCGACCAAGAGTACAGTTCACGAAGATTCTGGTACATCTTATTCCCACCAAGATGCATAGTATAAGGACTAATATGAGCTTCTCTCATAATCAACTGTCTCAAATCGGAATCGTTCGGTACAAAAACTTGTCCTCAAAAACATAGACCCTCATCTTTATTCAGCACAAAATCAGATGCACTGCCGCTCTCAACTTGATGAAACCATAGAACCAGAGAATCATCCCCTAATTGCTTATCCTGAATCTGGTCAATCCAAGTCGGCTTAACTTGCAACTCAGCTAACAGCTCCATCATCAAACAAATTGAGAAGAGCGAACATCACCCTCAAATTAGACATCGCTCTACGACTGAGAGCATCGACCACCACATTAGCCTTACAGAGATGATATTCTATCATACAATCATAATCCTTAAGCAGCTTAATCCATTTACGCTGCTTAAGATTCAAATCAAGATGATACACCTCTCACCATACAGATAGTGCCTCTAGACCTTTAAAGGAAACACCACGAGAGCTAACTCAAGAATGTACAATAGATAATTCCCTTTGTGTGACTTAAGTTGACGGGACATATAAGCCATAACCTTACCATCTTGCATCAGTACACATCCCAAACTGACGTGCGACGCATCACTGTAAACCATAAATTTTTTACTAGATTCAGGCTGTATCAGAACAAGAGCCTGAGTCAGAACAGACTTGAGCTTCTCGAAGCTCGATTGTTGCGCATCAGTCCAGATAAAAGGAATATTCTTGAGCAATTGCTTAGTCAGATGAGCTACAATTAGTGAGAACCTTTTAACAAATCTCTGATAATAATCTGCAAGACCCAGAAAACTGTAGATCTTGGAAACGTTCTTAGGCTGTTTCTAATCAAGCACAGCCTCAGTCTTTCTAGGATTAACTTGGATCCTCTCGGTAAAAATCACGTGCCTCAGAAATGTTACCCCTCGCAACCAGAATTTACATTTGCTCAACTTAACATAGGGTTATTTCTCTTGGAGTATCTGAAACACTGCTTTACGATGCTCATCATGCTCATCCTCAATCTTAGAGTACACTAGAATATCGTCAATGAAGCTACGGTGAACTGATCCAGATACGGCTGAAAAACTTGGTTCATCATATTCACGAATGTAGCTGGAGCATTCGTCAAACCAAAAGGCATAACTAGAAACTCGTAGTGCCCATAACGAGTCCTAAAAGCCGTCTTATGAATATCAGCTTCCTTAACTCTAAGCTGATGATTCTGAGAACAAAGATCTATTTTTGAGAATACTGCAACCCCACGAAACTAATCAAACAGGTCATCGATCCTTCGAAGTGGATACTTATTCTTTACAGTCAGTTTATTCAACTACCGGTAGTCGATGCATATCCTCATTGTGCCATCTTTTTTCTTCACAAAAAGAACCGATGCCCCCTACGGAGACACATTAGGATAAATGAAACCGTGATCCAGAAGCTCTTGAAGTTGATCCTTAAGCTCTGTAAGCTCCTTCGGTGCTATATGGTATAGAGCGATGGACACCGGAGTTCTACCCAGTAGAAGCTCAATGCCAAACTTAACTTCCCGATTCGGAGGCAAACCCGGTAACTCCTAAGGAAAGATATTTGGAAATTCCCTCACTAATTTGATATCCCCAATAGAAGAGTCCCTGAAAACTAAAACACTGATGTAGGCCAAATACGCGTCACACCCTTTTCGTACCAATTTCTCGGCTACTAGAGCGGAGATTACATTGGACAAGTAATCTCGACGTTTACCGATCACAACCATCTCCTTATCATCCTCGGTCCTCAGAATAACCCTCTTAGTCATGTAGTCTAAACTAACTCAGTGCTCAACTAACCAGTCCATTCCTAGAATTAAGTCGAACTCTCCAAGCGGTAGCTCCATCAATTTTTTCAGAAACACAATTATTTGTACTTCTAATGGAACCCTCCTATGCAGTCTACTAACCCGAAGAAATTTCCCTAATGGACTCAGTACTATAATCTTACTAGAAGTACACTTAACAGAAATCCCCAAGTTCTCAGAAACAGAACTAACTACATAGGAGTGTGTAGAACCTATGTCCATCAAAGCAGCATATAGAACATCAAAAATAAAGAATGTACCAGTGATCACATCAGGGGAGTCTCTGTCCTCTTAGTGTCGAGTAGCATAAACTAGTATAGGCTACATTGCCTCAGTCTAATTAGCACCTCTTCTCGGTGCTATCTATCCTCAGCCCATACCATTACCACCCCAGCCGGTCCACAGCCCCTAGGTGGCTGTTGCACTGCCCTCTAAGGCTGAATAGAACCCGATCCCGTAGCTTGCATCTGATCACATGATGTGGACACTCTCTAATTCGGTGCTCCAAAGACCCACACCGCAGACAAGCCCTTAATCTCCTCCAACACTCGCCCGGATGGCGCCTACCACAGTCACCACAAGGTTGAATCGCAGTAGGAGCAACAGGAGCTTTCACTCTAACAGGCCCATCAGGTTTGACCTGTTTCTTAGGCCTCTGAACAGAACTAGAGGGCTCCGAATCCCTTTTATTCTTGCCTCTCTTTCGGTCTCTGTTCTGGCACTCCATGCGCTTAACCTCCTCGGTGATCTTCGAATTTTCTACTAAAACAGCAAACTCACGATCCCTCTGCGGAGTAATCAAAACCCTCAGACTTCCCCTCAAACCATCCTCAAAATGGACACATTTCTCATACTTATATGCCACCATGCCTTGAGCATAACGACTCAATCTCAAAAACTTAGCCTCATACTAGGCCACAGACTTATAACCTTACGTGAGATTCATGAACTCACGCCTATGAGCATCAACATAGCTCGTGCCCACATATTTTCCCTAGAAGCCAATCTTAAAGTAGTCCCAGTTCAGACGATCTAGTTAAGTACCCTTATCAACCAACAACCACCACTGATAAGCTTCGTCGTAAAACAAAGAGACTGCACCCTTCAGTTTCTGCTGAGGAGTGCAGTCAATGTCGTTCATAATCCTTTCGTTGGCCTCCAACCAATACTCAGCCACAGTAAGGGTGACTCCAGTGACGCCCCAAAAACAACTCAACTGTATTGGTTTGGAGTCGTTCTGTTACCAACCCACGGCCACCAAATCCAAAATTGGGTCCAGCGACCCTCTCCAACACTCTCAACATGGCTTGAGACAGTACATCATCCCCAGCCGAGTAGCTTTGAGAACCAGTCGCAGTAGCAGGTGAAACCGGTGTCTCACTTATATCCAAATTCGGCATACTGCCTAGAGAGAAAGACTCAACTTGAGCCCCCTAAGCGGTCTGCCACGCCCACGAGAAAGACTCAACTTGAGCCCCCTAAGGGGTCTGCCACGCCCACGAATACCACGGCCGTGAGTTTCACTAGCACTAATCGTATTTTCAGTTTTATCTACTTTATAAAATTTTATGCAACAGCTCCAGTGTTTATTAGGAGATATTTTATGCTAAAGTTATTAGAAGTTCAGAAGCAATTTAGAGATTTTAGTCTCTAACTAACTCAGTACAATTTCAGAAAGTACTAACTACAGTGTTTTCAGAAAGTTTCATTTAAGTTCAGAAATACTTACAAGATCAGTGTTGGAGACTCGGTGTACCACATACTCGTTCAAGATAAATCAAATTTTGCTTGAAGCCAATCTTTTTGCAATGAAATTTTGGAACCCAAAATTCACAGCCTGAGTTTTGTAACCTGGCTCTAAAAATCGTTTAAAACGAAACCACGCTCGTGTTTTCAAAAATAGTATTTGTTCGCATAAAATCAGTATTTTGTTGAATCATCTTAGTTTAGAAATCATAACGCAATCAAACCCAAAAAATTCAAACCAAACTGTCCAAAAAAAAGTCTGGAGAGTCTAAAAATTACAAAACTCTCACGAAAATCAGAAATTTCAGTAAAACTGTTAAATAATTATAATAATAATAATAGTTTCAGTCAAGTGGTCACCGCTGAGCCTTCGTCGCACCGACCCACCTATATTTATGGATTACCTGAACAGAACAGACAAACAGATGTGAGTTTTTGTAAACTCAGTGTGTAAACCAACAGAGATAGTTATGCAACATATATAGAATTTCATATAAAGTTAGATACAGATTCGAAACTAAGTCCATAACAGAAACAAATATCAGAATCAGATGTACAGAACAGATATATAAAATCCTACCGTCATCCTCTACACAGCATATCTGACCATCCCATTACACCATGTGGGGTTAAATATTCCCACCCATCCCTACACACCATATAGTGTCGATGCGACACATAACAGATAATATGCAGCCAAGCTGCCAGAATATAGGCTAAAGGTTGCCGTACAGATCAGTTCCTCCACATATACAAATCCCACCCCAAACACAGATACAGAATAAACATGCTTAACATGCTTATATACAGCTAAATACATACTTAACAGCACAGCCAGACATACATATCAGTTTCCTAATCAAACCAGACTATCAGATCACAGGAAATAGGGTTTGGTTAGCCCTTATCAACCATACAGTAGGCCCACAGTCGATTGGAACGAATCGTGCAACCCTAGGGCCTTGCTTGTGTGGCCCACACGTCTAAGCTGAACCAGCCTGTGTGGCCTACACGGCTACACATTTGCCATCACACAGTCGTGTCTCGCACATGGCCACACCTGCGAAATTCATACGGTCGTGTCTCGCACATGACCAACCACACGGCCTGGCACACGTCCTTGTGGCTTTGACAGTGCCCTTTTTTTGCTTTCGTTGAACCTTGATTTTTTGTGTTTAGAGTATAAACCTGGTTCATTTTTTGAAGAATTCACACCTTCAAAGCGAACAACTTCTAAAATTGTTAACCAAAACACCACAATTAA
The DNA here is from genome assembly GCF_025698485.1 of Gossypium arboreum. Taxonomy (NCBI): domain Eukaryota; kingdom Viridiplantae; phylum Streptophyta; class Magnoliopsida; order Malvales; family Malvaceae; genus Gossypium; species Gossypium arboreum. The sequence goes on from NC_069081.1 coordinate 16,252,905, forward strand.
CTTTAATTCACAAATCCAATGGAGACACCTCTTGGGCACAATTCAAAAACACAACAGAAAATTAGACTAAAATGATCTAAAAGCTTACCCATGACAATAGCAGCCTCAAAACTTCACTACAACACTGAAGGGTCTCGATCTTTTGAAGAGTACCTACTAAAACGATATACTGGATTAACTCAAACATCAACAGAAACAAAGGTACAAAAAGAAACTTCCACATCACCACGACAAACCCTTTTCCTTCAAAATCGTATGACGGAAACAACAAGTAAAGCATCGTGATTGGAAGAGGAAATTTTGACAGGAATCAAAGAGGAAGAGAGAAGGAAAATTTGACAGGTGAAGAGTATAGAAACTCCAGAAAGAGAGAGTTTTATTCTTTTTTTTTAGGAAAAAGAAAATAAAAGATTTTTAACTCAAATTAATTTTTTATAACACATCTCTAAAATCTCTCTAACTCCCCACTACTCCATTAACCCAAACCAACCAACTTCAGAATTTCAGCCCCACCGAAACTTTATCAGACAATCGAGACAAAAATTAACATCTACACTCATACAAGGATTCGAACACGAGACTTCAAGGCAAGCTAACTCCTTACCACTTGAACTAGCAGGCTTATTCTAATATGATTTTACAAACAATATAATATAAGCTCACCCAACAGGGATAAGGCTTGGATAAAAAATAACCAAATTTTCCAAATGTGGGGCTTGAACCCAAGACCTCATACACACACCCAGAACACTTAGCCACTGAAGCAGATAATATTTGTGTCAGATTTTACAAAAAAAAAAAACTTAAATTATTCAAGGCGTTACACACGGGCTGGGACATGGCCATGTTTCCCTATTTCAAATGCTCACACGGCCGTGTGACCCCTATAGCTTTGAAAATTTTCAATATTTTCGAAAAAATTCTTTGAGTTTTTTATTTAGTTTTGACTTGTTTCTAATAGGTATTTAGGGCATCAAGGGCTTGTATAAGGGACGATATGTATGTTTTGACTTGGATTTATTATATCTATTGAAATGATATGAAATGTTTGAACTATTTATCCATTTTGAATTGTAAACTCTGGTAATGCTCCGTAACTCTGTTCTGACAATGGATATGGGTTAGGGCTGTTACACACTTAACATGTTTGGGTCGACAGATATCGACCAAGAAGAAGATGCGCATGAAAGTGAAATGGAAAGAGAAGAAGAGAGGGATGACGAGGATGAGGAGATGAACGATAAGGAGGATGATTAAACTATTTTTAATTTTATAAAGACTTGTATTAATTTTTGGACAATTTTAATTTAGACTTTGTAGGAGTAGGATTAGTATTTAGTATGTTGCATTCTATTTAAACTTTCTATATAGGAACCTAACACAAATGATACATAAACATATTCGAACTTTACACGATCAAAGGAGGAAACACCCACAGTAGCAGTTAAAACAATCAGGATAAATCGGATAACTTCTTTCTCTATCTTTTGATGGGCTACAATTGAGGACAATGTGTCAACTAAAGTGGGGGGTAACATATGTTGTTTTTAAAATTTAAATTTTTCTGTCTTTTGGTGTGCTTGAGCGTATAGAAATACAAGTGATTGATTAGGAGCATGTACATAGGTTGCTTGTGTTTAAAAATAAATTAGGCATGATGATTGGAGATTTTAAAAATTTTTATTATTAGACTACTAAAGTTCTATATGTTACGCTGTAAATAGGTGTTAATTTATCATTTGTACCAAGTAATATATAAAATACAAGGAAACGAGCATGCTAGTATGAATGATAAATAATTGAATTTGTATTTGTTTGGTTGATTAAATTTGTGAATGTTGAAATATTTAAAGATGACCTAAGGCATTGTTTGGAACACATCCAGAGAAAAAAAAAGTCCTATTTATATTTCATCTTTAGTACCAATTTTTGAGAATGTTAAGACTTCTTGATGAACCACATTACAAGCGTCGAGCCTAGAAACATCAATTTGTATTTGCCCTTTTTCTTTAGTCCTGCACTACACGATTATAGACATCTGGCCATACGTATTGAGGGTTAAGTAGATACATCATGGTAGAGGTTGTAAAAATAAAGTGAAATAGGAAAGATTCGTGTGATATGAGGATTATAGGTTAGCCTAAAAGTGCAAAACAAGAAGAAAAATCCAAAAAGAACATCCATACCAGTAGAAAAAGTACTTGAAAAGCTAAAAAGTATTCTTAAGTGAAAACAATTGAAAAAAGTAGTGACAAAGTCACAGCAATAGAAAAAACTCGTTCATTAGTGCACTGAAACTCATAGGCTATGTCATGCTATGATTTTCTATATATGGAGAGACAAGGAAGGTGAGAGAATGAGAAATAAGGCGGCGAGCAGGTAAGGGTCACTAAAAGGCAATACGATGTGCCAAACTATTCTTGTGTTTGTAATCTTTTGATGATTAATGTTTTTAAATTCTATACCTGTCTTAAGTCGCAAAACGTTACAAGCTGAAAAGCTCTATGTGACCTAAGTATCCTCATACATGAATGGACATCATACTGAACATATGCATAAATGACTATTTGTATTTAGCTCGGATAATCAAAGTACTTGTATGATCTGTTGATGGATCCCTATATTTTGCAACATACTAAACTTGGATGTTTGTGGTCAAAAGTGGTAAGTCAACTACCCATCATGTTGAAAGTGTTAGTAAGCATGAAATGCCTAATTCATATGCTCCGAAATCAATATTTGTATCATATTAGCTTAAGGGTCGTAATTTTTATTTCTCATATTTGTTGTTTGAAGACAAGTAATGACTTAAGTGTGGGGGGGTTTTAGCTGTCGTAATTCGGTGTAGCAGATGAAACTAGTTTTCACATCTGGGGAGCTTAAATAGAAGCATTTTCATTATTTTTTATTTGAGTTTCTTTAGTTTTACTTATATTTAATAAAATCTACAAATCATGTCTTTTATTAACCATAAGGACCGAATGAGGCCTAAAGGAAAGCTAACGTGCTTTGTGAGTGTGCAAAAGACCATTAAAAGATATCTTAGGCTAATTCTGGAATCTATGTCACAACATGGGAGATCCGATGTCACAACATAGAGAGCAAAATAAAGAAAGTAAGAAACTGCCTTCAATGTCTTAGCACAGGCTAAGGATGTCGCGACATATCCCTAGAGACAGCTGCAAAGGAACATATTGGTTGTTGTGTCGCGACAAAAGTCTTGGTGTGTCGTGACATCGACTCTGTGATAAGAATAAAAACATGAAGTGGGGGCGTTTTGGTCTGCACAATCAAACTTTAAGCTCAGGAATGTTAGCTAACCTAGGGTTAAGGACGACGACCACCTTAAGGCTATAAATAGGCCCTTTTAGTACATGTTGAAGACAACTTAGCATTAACCTAGTTTCTTCCATTAAATTTAGTCTTATTTTCTTTCTTTCTTAGGTTTTCATAGTTTTAGTTAGTTGTTTTCTTCAAGAGATCTGATTGTAAAGGAGATTAATTCTCATGGATTCACATTATTTATCAATATCAATCAGGCTTTCTTAAAATCTCTATTTCAATCCATTCCCTATGAATTAATTCTTCTATTCTTTCCATGTTGTTTATGAAAGCCATGAGGAACTAATCCTTCTATGGGGGATTAACGAGTGGAGGTATGATCTCTTAACTATTTTGTAGGGTTACTCAACAAATCAACTGTTTGGAAAATGAAGAACATAAAATAAACCCTATGCCTAACAACCCTAGGAAGTCATCAATGTGGGAATTAACCCAAAAGTGGTATTGCCTACTCGTGAACACCTTTACCCCAAGCTATTCTGGACTGTAAGTTCAGAAGATAAATAGTTCTTGTTGACTCATTATGTTATTGGAAGATGGAAAGATCTTGCTAGCATAAGATTAGTTGGTTAATGAGGAACCCAAGACGACAGTTAACTGGAATTGTTGAAGTGAGCTGATCACCCATCCATAGATTTGGTTCACTTTATTTATCTCTATCTCTTACAGTTTTAATTTCCATTTATGATATTTTATTTCATTATTTTACAAACCATAAAAATACTTCTTCTTTTACTTTTGTACTATAACTAACTTAAAGTGTTAATTAGATATTTAATTGTTTAGGTTTAAATTGATTTAGTACTCGCCTCCCTTAGATGCGAGCCTCGGAGTACTCACCTGCTTCATTGTAAAATCTATATTCACACTCAGGATGTTAGTACGACTGGAGGCGGTCAGTACTACTCTTCTCGGGAAATCACAGTAGGAACAATTCCCAGGAAAGTTTAGAGGGGTCACAGTCAATCCCACTTAAAACCCAAAATCTTCTTTAAAGTGATTAGAGAGCAAAACCGACTAGTTTATAAAGAAAACACTTAAAAAGTGGAGGAAATGAATGTTTTCAGAGAGAGTTTTTTTTTTTTTGTGTAGTGTATAAAAATGAGGAAACTAATCCTCTATTTATACTAGTAATAGAAGGGCAATACAGTAAAAATGCATGAGCAATTTTGTAAGAAATTCATAACCACATCTCCACAAGATCTTCAACAACTCCTATTAAATCCTCAACAATTTTGTATTATCAATAGTCCCTCACTAATGCAAAGTAGTTTTGGAATTTTTTTTTGTAGACATGAGAAATTTAGTTAAAAAGTGAGAAGAACAACAATGAAATTAGTTACTTATGTAACACTCCACACCCGTACCTTACGCCGGGACAAAATACGAGACATTACCTACCGTGAACACATGCATTCCTACTTTTCTGAATCATCAAGACCTGGTCAAATTTAAAACTTTGTCTAAACTTCTTCAATAAGGTTTACGAGACTCCAAACATTCATTTAAAAACCAATCGGGACCAATTCGGGTCTTTCAACGAACTTTGAAAAATAACACTAGACATAGGGGCACACGCCTATATAGGAGGGACAACATGCCCGTGTGACCAATTCGACATGGTCGTGCCATTGGCCCGTGTGGCTCACACTGCCTAAACATATAGGGACATACCCGTGTCCTTTACCCGTGTGGAATTAATTTCAATTTTGAACCTACAGGGGTTTTCACACAGCCTGGCACATGTCCGTGTCCATGGCCCGTACCCCTCAACCGGCCATGACATACGGACCATGACACGTCCGTGTCTTAGCCCGTGTGCAAAAGCCTGGACATTCTATTTCTGATGTTAGCAATTCTTAAAGGTTACACGGCCAATGCATACGCCCGTGTGCTAGGCCGTGTCCTTTACACGTCTGAGACACACAGTCGTGTCTCTGCCCGTGTGTTTACTACCATGCATACTGACTTATAAATTTTACATATAGGAGACAGACGGCCGGATAGCATGCCCGTGGGGCATGCCGTATGTCACACATGACCTAGACACATGCCCGTGTGTCTACCTGTATGGGAAAAAATAAGGCTATCTACCAAGCCTCTTTGCCACATTTACTCACATAACCTACACAAATCAATCAACACTAATACAAGAATGATCCACATAATTAAAACAGCCTCAATAGACAACAATTCCCATATGCAATATACTCATCCATGAAAATAACATCTTTTATGTATATATATAACAAAATGAATATTAGCCCTCATTCAAGGCTTTATACAAAATAAAGGATTTTAGCCCAAGCCAACACATTTGGCCAATTCTCAATAACACAAAACATTGAAGCCTAAGCCCTATACATGCCATACTCAAAACAAGTAATCTGACTATACCAAATGCTTCGGCTGATAGTGTGATCGTTGGCTCCGACGTATGTTGGTCCTCGAGCTATTTACTATAAAAAAATAGAAAGGAAAGAAAGTAAGTACAAAGCTTAGTAAGTTGCATGCAATAAATATAACAACAATTCTACCATTCATCAACATGCTCATAATACAAGAGAAGGCATAAGCACAACTTACTCATCACTATCCATTAAAAATCATATAGCATATTTTGAGCTCACATCTCATACATACTAAATCGGTACCTGTACCACTCACAACAAGGTTATACTTCACTCATTAACTTAAAGCATAACTCTCACCGTTGAACCATTTGGAACACTACCAGATAATCAATAAGCCTAAAACATGGGGTAGAATGCCGATGCCATGTCCCAGACATGGTCTTACACTGACTATCATCATCGAGGCCGACGCCATGTCCCAGACATGGTCTTACACTAGCTCTCACATATTCGTGCCGATGTCATGTCCCAGACATGTCTTACACTGACACATCTCGTAGCTGATGCATGTCCCAGACATGTTTTACACTAGCTCTTGTCTTAATGCCGATGCCATGTCCCAGACATGGTCTCACACTGGCTCATAATAACCATTATGTGCTGGCATGAATATCCTATTTATTCCTATGGTTTAAACGGGAGATTCCACTACCTCAATTATCATCATGCATTTTCAATTCCACAATCAAGTAATTCATGTTATAGCAATCCAAAAACATATAATAACAATGTAGTTGTATTATTTACATACAACTTACCTTGGATTACAAAATATGGTGATTAGTCGGTCTAATCTACTTGCTTAGCCTTCCCCCGGTCTAGGTTTGGATTTTGAATATCTTGATCTAAAAAAATAAAATTCACTCGTTTTGTCAGCACCTTAATCTAGATACTCGAAAATTCAATATTGGGCAAAATGACTATTTTGCCCCTAAACTTTCACAAAATGACCATTTTATCCCTATGTTCGAAAATTGATTTTTATCGAATTTCTTCATATCATAAGCCTAGCCGAACCCTTTTTACTCTTATAGCAATCCAAAATTTCCACTATTTCACACATTCATCACTTATTTTACAACTTATGCATAATGATCCTTAGTTAGGGTTTCCATGAAAACTTCTTCACAAAAGTTGTTTATTACAAATCTAATACTCATATTCTTTCATAAAATTTCAGAAAACTACATGAATACTCTCATGGTAAAACCCTAGACTTTCAACCATTTTGCAAAATGGTCCCCTCATTTGAAAGCTCATGCTTCAAGGGGTCCAAAAATGTAAAAATCATCAAGAAAACTATCAAAATCACTTACTTTAAAGAGGAATAAGTTGCTGAAACTTTAAAGCTTCCCAAGCCCCTCTAATGGCTGATATTTCGGTGGGAATAAAGAAAGAGTAAAGAAGATGAAGATAAATTTTTATTTTATTCAATTTATTCACTTAAGTCATCAACCCACCTAATTTCTTTGACTTTTCTATTTCCTTGTCCCTATGGCCTGTCATGCTATTTTAAAAGGGCCCTTTAAAAACCTCAAATTTAGATCCTCTACTATTTGACCCCTTTAGCTATCAAAATAGGACTTTTGCACTTTATGCGATTTAGTCCTTTTTCATAATTAAGCTCATAAACGCTAAAATTATTTCACCATATTTTTCATACACTAAAATAAACATGTTATAATCTTAAAATAATAATAAAATACTTTCTCTGACCTTAGATTAGTGGTCTCAAAACCATTGTTCTAACTAGGCCCAAAATCGGGCTGTTATAGCTTAAGCACTAGTATCTTGTGGATTTGAACTAGTACATAGTAAAATAAGTGATTCTTCTCTTTAACAAGTGAATGAATCTTGATCTTGTTAAGATAAGAGTTAACTCATGACACATAACTAATCTCAGATCCAATTTGAAGTTCTGTGATAAATCAACAACTTTTATCCAATGTACCTCGAAATGCTAGTAAGTGCTCTAGAAGAATAGCCCAAAATGTTTTCCATAGAAGGTGCCTAGTCCTTCACACTTATGTAGGTGACCTCATCAGGTATATCTCAATATATATAACTCGTATCATGACTATGAAATTATTAAGAGCTTTTATTATGCTTATCCTTTCAAATTTAAGTTCAGTGAATTCATCAAGTCTGTCGTAATAGGACTACCCAAAATGTGGGATATGAACTCATTAAGAGTAATAAACTCAACCTCTCAAGTTGGTGAATTCATCAAGTCTGTTTCAATAGGACTACCCAAAATTTGGGCTATGAATTCATTAGAAGTAAAAACTCATCTTCATGCATGTACATCATTCACCATAAGGTTAGGTAAAATGTACATTATGAGTCTTTCCATGGTTTTGTTTAACCATATTGAACTTAGATACTAAGTTGGGTATCCACCATGAATTCCTCAATCACTAGGCTTAAGACATACCCCTTCGACAAATCAAAAAATCATTTTCCTACTTAATCCTTTGGTTGGTGGATCAATTAGGTTCTTTTTAAACCTCACGTACTCCAAGGTGAGTACTCCATTTTTTATTAAATGTCTCACAGATTCATGTCTTATTTGAATATGTCTCTTCTTATCATTGTAAGCTTGATTATTAGCAACACAAATTGCAGCTTGCAAGTCACATAATAAAGTACGAGAGGTACTGATTTTCCCATAAAGGAATCTTTGCAAGTAGATTCCTAAGCCACTCGACCTTTTTTCCAACTAAGTCAAGGCTATTAGCTCTGACTCCATATTGGAACGAGTAATACAAGTCTGTTTAGTAGACTTCCACAAAATGGTTGTTATACCCAAAGTAAAGATACAACCACTTGCAGAGCTTATCTCATTATTATTAGTTACCCAGTTTGTATCACAATAGACTTTAAGGACAGCAAGGTAACCAAAAAATTCTAATTCCCAATATAAAGTACCTTTAAAGTATTTAAGCAAACGCTTTAGAGTATTCTAATTCTCATTGCTTGGATTATGGGTATACCTCTTTAGTCTACTAACTGCGTAAGCAATGTCCGATCAAGTGTAGCTCATCAATGACATAAGACTTCTAATAATCTTTGCATACTCTAATTGAGAAATATTGTTTCCTCTATTTTTTAACATTCGTATGTTAGAATCATAAGGAGTTCTCATAGGGATTACATCAAAACTATTAAACCTTTTTAACAATTTCTCTACATAGTGAGATTATTTTAATGAAAAACCCTTTTTTGATTTTATAACTTTAACTCCTAATATTATATTTACTGCTCCTTAATCTGTCATTTCAAATCTGGTAGATAAGAATTCTTGGTTTTATTAATGGCTTCTACATTAAAGCTGAAATTTAACATGTCATCTACATATAAACTTATGATGACACAATCGGATCAAACATTTTGGAATATACACATGCATTTTAACCATTAACTATAAAACCGAAACTGAGAATAGTTTTATGAAATTTCTCACACTATTGTTTTGGAGCTTGTTTGAGGTCGTACAGAGATTTTTTAAGTCTGCAAACTTTATCTTCCATACCAGGTGTCACAAATCCTAAAGATTGCTCCATATAAATCTCCTCATTCAAAACACCATTCAAGAAAGTTGTCTTTACATCCAACTGATGCACCAGTAGATTGTGAATAGAAGTTAAAGCAAACAAAATAGAAATACTAGAGATTTTAGTCACAGGAGAGTATGTACCAAAATAATGTACTCCAAATTTCTTAGTAAATCCTTTAACCACTATGTAACACCCCGAACCCGAGACCATCGCCGGTGTCGGACACGAGGGGTTAACAAGCCAAGTTCACATATTTTGCCCCCCAATTTGACATTTCCAGTCAGGCTGGAAAACTGCGTCACCGTCGCCTTAAAAATCATATCTCGAGTTTTAAAACTCGGAAACTGGTTTTGTAAATTTTCCCTGAATTTAGACTCATATATCCATCCATGGATTTATTTATAGAATTTTTGGTCGGGCCAATTGGTACAGTTTATTAGTTAAAGTCACCCATGTTACAGGGATCGACTGCTCTGACCTTTGCGTGTTATAACTTGAATATCTCTCTGTACAGGGCTTTAATACTGGTGCCGTTTGTTTCTAATTAAACTAGACTCAAAATGGAATCTGTACATATAAGGCATGACTCCTAATTCTTTCTGGATAATTTATATTAAATTTTTAAAGTTGCGACAGGGGACCCAGAAACCGTTCTGGCCCTGTCTCACAATAGCTTTAATATCTCTTAACATGTAACTCCTATGACCATTTCGTTTCTTCCATATGAAAATAGACTCATCAAGGTTCATTTACATAGCTTATTCACTATTTAATACCATTCCTACAAATTTTGGTGATTTTTCACATTCACGTCACTGCAGCTGGCAGCATCTGTTTTAAGGTAGGTCTTACCTATTTTGTAGTCTCCATGAACCAACTAGTCTTGCCATACATAGGTTCATATATGATCATTTTAACCATACCAATGGCTGATCATGTGACCAACATTCCCATCTCCAATCCATAATCACATCATGACACCATATATATATATATACAAACCGCAAATAGTCTAAGTTCAGTACTTCAGCTTTTACGAGCCATTTTCGCATGGCCGTACACATATACATCACAGCATATTTAAACCAACAAGGGTAGTCCTATACATGCCATTTCAAAGTTCAACCAAAAATTTATACCAAAATAGAGGCGTTGATAGTGTGGATGACTTCAACTTTAATGATCCCGAATCCGATTGCTATCGAGCTTAATCTATAAAGCAGAGAGCCAAAGCAAGCGGGTAAGCATTTTATGCTTAGTAAGTCTCAAGGAATAAAATCAGCTTTAATTTAAGCAATACATTCACATAACCAAATGCATCATTTCATTAATACACATTCTCATAATCATTCTTACTTCACACTTCATCATTATATACTTTCACAAAGTATCAACCATTCCAATAGCTGAAATTGTTAGTCGATTGAGCGAATGTTGCTCAAATATGTCGACTTTCCAATGCACATATAAACGTACCTTATTCTTTGGGCTTTTCGAGCGTACTAATTGAATTTATTACAGCAACCAACACTCACCTCCAGCCCAAGCTTCTTCGGAATACAACCGGATATAACCACGTGCACGAATGCCTTGGTCTTAGCCGGATAGAATGACTCGCACGAATGCCTTGGTCTTAGCCGGATGTAGCCACTAGCACAATTGCCTTGGTCTTAACCGGATATAATTTCCAGCATAATTGTCTTCGGGGCTTAGCCCGGGTATCATTCAATTTCTCATGCACACATACATCAATAATCATTGGACATACATATTTCATTTTCGTTACTAAGGCTCAAACACAATTATAATCACTAGCATAATCGCCTTCGGGACTTAGCCCGGGTATCATTCGAATACTCATACACACATAAATCAATAATCAATACATCCATATTTCATTCCACAAAATTCAATTAAGGTCACTTCTTGAGGACTTACCTCGGATGTTGTCGAACGGCTTTTACGGCTATTCGATCACTTTTTCCTTCCCCTTGTCCAATTGTGGCCCTCTAAGCTCTTGAGCTAATTCAAACAAATTCAATTTATTAAAACCTCATTGTGCTAGCTTATGGCGAATATGACAAGGAGTTTAAATGGTCAAATGGCCACCCTTTAGCTTGAATACACAATGGTCATGCACATTTTATACTACATCAAGCAATTCAATACAATTCATTCGGGCATCAAGGAAAAGCTAAGGCCTTCAATAGGCTACCTAAGGCCGAATATACATGTCCATGTTGAGGCCAATTATGCACTTAATACCACACAAAAACAGCATGCATTTTACTAGTTAATGCTTTGCATGTTGTAGCTCAAAACTTATAATATAGCATCAAGCACTCATATGTGTGCTAGGCCAAATGTGCTTGCAATTTCACAAGCATTCTTCAACATCTTCTTCTTTAAACAAACGTATTCATCACTTACTTCATAGCCAAAACATCATGTGCAAACATATATATACATATATGAGCATGGCGAATTTCAAGGTGTCCATAGCCATCTAAAACACAAATTTTAACTAACATGCAAGAAGCATGAACCATGCTCATGAATGCATCATGGCGAATACATCATAATCATGCCCTTTTATCTTCAATCATGGTTAAACAAAAGAAAACTCAAAGTCTTACTCAAGATGGCTACAAAGAAATTTCAAGAGTAGACAATCCATCATTGCATGCATCATCATCAAGCTTCACACTTAACATGCAATGGCTTTATCACAATACCAACCTTGACCAAATACCACTTCCATGGCATAACAAGGATTTGAACCATGGCTAACATGAACATCAAGTTGGCAACTAAAACATGCATGAATCTCATGACACAACCTCATACATACCTCAATCTTGATGCAAGTTTAGCCAAATATCCTTCTAGATCTCTTCTAAACAAAGGAAATGAAGCAAAAATCTCTTCTTCCTCTTAGTATTTTTGGCCAAAAGGAGAGAACAAGGATGAACAAATTTTTTGTTTTTTCTTCTTGGTTGCACGGCAATGGGGAATGCTACTCTCTCACACACATTTTTTTTCATTCTTTTCTTACCCATGCTTATTTGTTTATTATTTCTCCCTAATGCCCAACAAAACATGTTTCATGACATGTTTAGCCCATATCTCTTTGTCATGGCCGGCCATCACTTGTAAAAAGGGGAATTTGACATGCAAGTCCATTATTTTGCATGCATGCTTTAATTAGTCATCACACATTTCCTATCGTACTTTCAAAGTTCACTACTAAGTCCTTTCTTGTGGAATTCACCTTTATAACACTAAATCAATCATCATAAAATGTCATACATGAGCACACATATTATAGGCATCAAAATAAATTTTAATTATTTTTATGCCTCGGTTTTGTGGTCCCGAAACCACATTCCGACTAGGGTCAATTTTGGGCTGTCACACACTAGGCTTTCCTTATACTTTTGTATTGACCCTTCAGGTCTATGTAACACCCCTGACCTGTATCCATCGTCGAAACAGGGTTTCAGAGTATTATCGAAACTTTCAGAACATTTTACAACTAATTTATGTAAATTACTATTCATTAACCAAGATCATTCAAAACGTCCCTTAATTGGACCTTCGAGGCCCAATACAAGCATTAGAGTCGAGTCGGGATTTAATCGGGAACTCTAAGAATTTTTTGTGACATTTCAAAAATTTTCCAAGGTTCAGGACTTACACGCCCATGTGGTCTAAGGGACACGTCCGTGCTGCAAGCCGTGTTCAACCCCATGTAACTCTCTGACTTGTGCACACGGCCATGCCACACTCCGGTGTGCTAGGCTGTGTGGTTAATTAATTCAATTCGAAAATAGGTGCAGGTTTCACATGGCCAAGACACACGCCCGTGTTCTAAGCCGTGTAGCACACACGGCTGAGACACACGCCCGTGTCTCTACCCATGTGCTCAATTCTGAGCATTATGTTTCTCAAAATTAAGGTGCAGGGGACACACGGCCTAACCACATGCCCATGTTACAAGGCCGTGTCTCACACACGATCTAGACACACGCCCGTGTAGATAAAATAAAGCCATTTCCTAGCTTCATTTGTCACCAAAATTTACCATTTTCCTGCACTAAAACATATGAAACACACTCTAACCATTTCTAAGCATTCAAGTTAAGCAATTTCCATCATTCATCATGGCATACCATTACATGCATACATGTTCACAATCTTACCTTGATTCAACCCATATATTAGACATAATTTGATCAACTACTTAACATATATTTAACTACCATAACATGACATTACAAGTATATCAAAACAACCATTACTAGCCATTCCAATAACTAGATTACAAGCATCATTATCAAGCCACTAATGGTCAAGTTGTCCTATACATGCCATTATACCAATATGATTTTACTAAGTATACCCAAAATAAGCTAGATAATAGTGTGACGATGCTCTAATGATCTCAACCTTCGCGAGCTTTCGAGCACTATAAAACAGGGGAAAAATAAAACAGAGTAAGCATGACATGCTTAGTAAGTTCGTATAACGGAAGCTAAACTTACCAATCCCGTTTATTAAATCTAAGCATACAATAACATGTTTTCCATCCATTTAGCAAAATTGCCTAAACACATGCATCCAATCAAACATGTTAGTCACAAAGTTTACATATACATCAAGTAAGGATAGATAAGCTCAACATGCAATACTCTTTCCAGACATTACCATTTAATCTCATAATTCTCATGCCATGTCAAGCGTTTTATGTTTGTTGAATCATTGAAATTCCGATGGATACTCAAGTAGTACACTTGGGGTGTATGATTCAATAATCCGTCAATTCTTTTTCGAGGGTACCTATTAGGGCACTTAATCAAGGAACACACCCTCGAGCCACATATCATATAACATGATTATCATTCCAAGCTAAATCCTTTATATAACGTAAGCTCAAAAGAGCTTAGTTAGGATGACCAATCCAGGCTAAACCCTAATCGTAACGTATACTCGAGAGGTATTATATCAAGATTACCTGTCCGGGCTAAATCCTTTCTATAAAAAGGAAAATAGAATTACTCATCCGAGCTAAATCCTGTCCGCAACAAATGTGGGACCTTATTCATTTCGGGAAAGCGCATATATTCATCAGAATTCAGTATTCAATATGGACTTACCCATTTTTCATCATTTCAAGCATGTATTCAATTTTTCATTATAGCATTCAAATGATGTACATCAATATAAGCCACATTCCATACAAAAACAACATTCAATCAAACATTTTTACATGCTCGATTGAGTTACATGAACTTACCTCGACACTTGTTTGCGTATAAAATCTACTAATCGAAACCTTTCTTTTTCCTTGGTCTAACCTCGAATTTGTGTTGCCCAGATCTATATAAATAACTTTAATCATCAATTTCACATATTTCATATTTATTTGGCCTCAATTTACATCCTAGGAAAAATTACCATTTTGCCCCTAACTTTTCCATAAATTCCCATTTCGTCCCTAGGCTCAAAAAATGAAACTTGTGTAATTTACTCCCTATTCCAAGCCTAACCATAATCTCATTACAAAATTTACAGCACATGTATTCATAAAAATTTAGAATTTTTCATCAAATTTCACAACTTTGCATTTTAGTCCCTAAATCATGTTTTCATTAAAAATCACTTTGTAAAAGTTGTTTATCTATCAATAACCTTTCATTTTCTGCCATAAGTTTCTAATTTTCATCATATACATCTATTACCCATTTTCCATACTTTGATAACTTTTCAAATTAATCCCCCAAATAGATAGTTTAAGCTATCCTGGTTTCAGAAATATCAAAATTACTAAAAAACGGGACAAAGGAACTTACCCAATTAGGCCATGAAAGTTTCTTCTCTCTCTCTTAGGGTTTCCATGTATTTTAGGTTTAAGAAGATGAGAAAATAAGATGATATTTTCTTTTCATCTTTTAATTAACTATTTATTTTTCAAATTCCAATTTAGTCCTTGCCCTTTTTCTAAATTTCCATGGATGAGTCACCAAAAATCTACATACTTTTCTTCAATGGTCTAATTACCATATAAGGACCTCTAGTTTTGAATTTCATAGCTATTTAATCCTTATAGCTACTAGAATTCAACTTTTGCATTTTATGCAATTTAGTCCTTCTCGTAATTAAACACTTAATCGATAAATTTTTTGTATCAAATTTTTCATACAACATGTCTATCATAATACAGGCCATCTAATTAAATAAAAATAAATTTTATTTTTGGGTCGGATTTGTGGTCCTGAAACCACTATTCCGATTTCACTGAAAAAAAATGGGCTGTTAGAGTCTAAGTTTCTTTCATAAGACCCATTTATTACTAATACCTTTAGGCAAATATACTAATTCCTAAGTATGATTAGACTTAATAGATTCAAGCTCATTATTAATAGGAGCTCTCCAAAAACTAGCATCTATTGAATTTATGGTTTTATCGTAAGTTTTTGGATCTTCATCTATCAAAAAAGCAAGAGAAATAAAATCATTTATTAAGTTTAAATCATTAACTTCAGTTATGAAAGAAGTAAAAAAATCAAGTCTGAAACTAGTAACATTCTTTTATCTTTTACTTCTTCTAGGTTCCACATCATCATTAAGAATATCTCTATTATTTGTACTAGAAGAATAAACATGCTCATCTAATGGTGTTTTAGGATTTGCAACAGATTTATTTAGAGGAAAATTTTTTAAAGAAAACAACATCTCTAGATTCACATATGGAAAAATAATGCAAAGACATAAATTTATATGCAACATTGTTCAGAGCATAACCAACAAAAACAACATCAACAATTTTAGACCCAATAGTGTTCAATTTGAAAACAAGTATGCCTACTTTTGCCAGGCATCCGCACACTTTCAAGTATTTTAGATTAGGGGTATAACCTTTACACAATTCATATATGGTACAATCTAATTTTTTATAAGACACTCTATTAAGGATGTGATTAGTAGAAAGTATAGCCTCCCCCAACATATGATCAGGTAAACCAAAACTAAGTAGTAAAGTATTCCTCATTTCTTTTAAAGTTCTATTTTTCCTTTCAACTATACCATTTTGTTGTGGAAAATAGGGGGCGAAAAATTCATGTATAACTTTGTCTTTCTCACAAACTTCTTTAAGGAAGTTAGTGTCATATTCGCCCCCTCTATCAAATCGAAGACATTTTATTTTTCTATCAAGTTGGTTTTCTACTTCAGCTTTATAAAAGAGAAATGCTGGTTCAGCTTCATCTTTTGTTCTGAAAAGATAGATTTTGTATAACTAGAATAGTTATCTATAAATGTAATATGTAGCGTTTCCCATTTTTACTTTTTGTGTTTCTAAAGTCTACTATTTTAGTACAAACTAATTCCAAAAGTTCAATTTTTCTATCAGTGATGGATTTAAGGAAGGTTTAGCGTGCTTGGCCTCAACACAAATTTCATATTTATTAAGGTTACTATTATCTAAATTATGCAAAGGATTTATTTTTAGAAGTTTCTTCAAAGAATGTATATTCACATGTCCTAATCTAGCATGCCACATATAACCAAATCAACAATATAAGTAGAGGTGATGGCTTTATTATTATTAAACATAGTCTCAATCACAAATAAGCCCCCACATAAATAACTTTTCTCTACATAGTCCTCGTTTCGGGAAAGTATAATTTTATTGGATTCAAATACTAGTTTAATGCCTGCCTTATTCAATAGACCACTACTAATCAAATTTTTGCGAAAAGTAGGTGCATACAAAACATTATTCAATGCCAAAGTTTTACCAGAAGTGAGTTTGAGTAAAATTTTTCCTTTACCAAATACTTCTGAAGTGCTTGAATTGCCTATGTAGACTTGCTCACCTTCAATTACCTTTACAAATTCAATAAACATTTCTCTATTGGCATAGAAATGTTTAGAGGTACCTGTGTCTACAATCCACTCGGTGTTATTTTTTACCAAGTTTACTTCGGAAACCAAAACAGCTATAACATTATCTGGATTTTTAACTACATATGCTCGTGGTTTGTTTTCATTCTAGAGGTTAGAACGTTGGTAGCATTGATAGGCTTTGTGTCCGTCTTTGCCACACACGTAGCATTTCACGTGGTTGTTGGATTTGTTGTTCTTCCTAGGTTTCTTAAAGGTGATAGCCTTCTTATTTTGAAATTTCGTTGCCTTCTTAGACCTTCCAACATCTTTATTCCTACTGAATTTAGAACTAGAACCAGATTCGACAAAGTTAACTTTTAAAGGGAATTTATTTGAGGTAACTAGAGCCTTATCTTTAAGACGATTGGCTTCATCAATCTTTATATGGCTGATTAGTTCTTCCAAAGGGATGTCCAGCTTTTTGTAGTTTAAGAGATTTTAGTAATTAGACTAGGATTTTAGTAGCTTCTCAATCAAGACATTTGCTTGGAAAATCTCACACATCTGTATTCCTTCCGCCAGGATATCGAAAACCAACTTCTCGTGAATATGGACTTGATCCATAATCGGCTTATCATTGATTATTTGAAACTTAAGCCATTCACCAACAACATATTTCTTAACTCCAGCATCATCAACTCCATATTTTTTCTCCAAAGTATCCTAGTTAGATTTGGTAGATTTACTTTTGATAAACAAATCGAAGAGGTTGTTAGCCATATGGCTTAACATGTGACCTCTTACCATTTTATTGTCTTTTTCAAATTTAGCTTTTGAAGTAACTACATCTGGTTCTTTGAAGGCAGTGGTAGAATCTTCGGGTTTCTTAATGGTAGATGGATCAAAAAGGATGTAGTCAACTTCAAGATGTTTGAAGAAGATGGCCATCCTCTGAGACCAATGACGATAATTAGTCCCATCGAGGTTCAAGCTTGGGTAGATCAAGGATGAATTTGTTGATTGAGGTAGACATGTTTAAGCAATAATTCATTTCTAAATTGTTGGAAATATAATCTACTGCAAAACAAATCTGTTAGCACTGACTGGGAAAAATAAATGATTAAATATGAAATAAGAAATTACTGTGCCATGGTAAATCCACTACCTTAGAAACGAATTCGCCTTGATCAGTGAATCGTGTAGTGGACGTTGTCCCCCAAGGTTAACACAATCCTTCGATATTTGTACACCCGAATATAGAAGATGGAACTCAAATGGTACTACTCTTCTCGGGAAATCATAGTAGGAACAATTCCCAGGAAAGTTTAGAGGAGTCACAATCGGTCTCGCTTAAAACTCAAACTCCTAGACATAATTTTCTCTAAAGTGATTAGGGAATAAAATCGACTAGTTTATAAAGAAAACACACAAAAAGTGGAGGAGAAGAAGTTTTCAGAGAGTTTTTTTTTTCTATTCAGTGTATAAAAATGAGGAAGCTAGTCCTCTATTTATACTAGTAACAGAAGGGCAATATGATAAAAAGGCACGAACAGTTTTGTAAAAAACCTATAACCACATCTCCACAAAATCTTCAACAATTCCCACTAAGTCCTCAACAATTTCACATTACCAACATTTTACACTTCACAAGCGGGTTGAGAGCTTGATATGTATAATTACAAGGTGTAATAAAAAATAAAAAAAATTTAAATATACAAATAAATGTGACACCTATCACATTCTCAACCTGTATATTCTCAACCTGTTTGTCTCAAAACATTTGCTCAATACATATAATTTTTACTTTTTAAAGCAAGAAAATGATGCATGAATTCATAGGAAAAATAAAAACCCTACCTTCAATCAGATTCCTATAAATTGATGGCAGTAAAAAAAAACATAAAACATATACCGAAAGTTGCACCGATTTATTTCTTTCTGATTTTGAAAACCCACAGATTGTATGCTGTTCTTAAGAGTTAAGACCGAGCAAAGTATTCCATTCACAGTTTAAAAAGAGGCTAGTAAAGCTTGACAAGACCATTCACATGACCAACAAACCTTTCATAGGGATGAATGATATATTCGCCTAAGCAATTAGACGCCTTGTTCTTCATGTCAATACAATAGTAGCTGTTCCTCTTTCTAAGCACCACTACATCACCCACAAACACGATATATAGTTGATTGTGACCATCACAATACCTACCTGAATAGTTGCAAGGACAAGTAGTTGATTCAACAGGCAGTGTGCTATCTAGCTTTATTTCAGGTAGAATTCTTGTCCAGGTCTTGACGGCTGCCCTCCTACGGGTGTGGGATTGAGAATTAGTTAGCATAAACTCAATTAATTTCTGGTTGCGTATGCAAGCTGCACAAAGCTTCCCATTTATCATGCCTAAGTTCTCCAAATTGGAAGAGAAAAGCCTACACAACTCTGAATTGAGATCGAATGAAGTAACTCCTCGTGTTGACGGCCAATAAACAATGCCATTCACATGAGCACCTGTTTTTGGCAAGAGTTTCTCATTGTCATCAAACCTAATCTCACCAGATGTTCTCCATGATCCTCTGTCAGAGGAATATACCTCAAACTTGTATCCACCTAGTTCAGATGGAAAGGGGCACACTAGCTTATAATCGGCAGTGAAGTTCATAATCGGTGGCTCGAGTCTGGCCCATGATCATCGTCTGGTTTTGGAAGTTCCTTCCATTGCTTGTTAGCAGGATTGCAGATGTAGTAAGGGCGGTAAGCAGTACGTCCCTGGCAACAAAGTAGCCCATTGTAGGAGGTCCTAACATCAACGGGTTCAGGCAGAAATGTTAAGGATGGGTCTGGAACACCATAAGCCCTGGGGTCAAGAGACATGAATGCTGGCATCCCTGTTAGTGATTGAAAAAAGAAGCCAGATATATTACGGAATGAATTCGATTGATTGTGAGCAAAGAAAGCGGTTGATATTCAAAACCTCCATCCCCGACAAACTCCCGCGCAAAGAAAAACCGATTTAGCCGGAAGGTAAGGAAGAGCATTCTCCCTTATAATACCTTTTAGATCCATGTAAATCCTGCTCTTCTTGTTCCCATACAAGTTTGGTGCCTTGTTTCCTCTGTCCATTTTTTAACTCAAAATTTCCCCTGCACCGCACTCAAACCTCAACAATTTATCAGATTATTTACCCATATGAAAGGCTAAAATTTATTATTCACGGTTTCAAGGAGGAGTCAAGGTTGGTTCACTAACAAAATTCACTCAACATTTTCTAGAAAACCCTTAATGCTATTCTTCCATATCAGTACAATGTGATAATAAAATTTTCAGTTTCCACAAGATTCTTCCAACTTAAAAACATCATATACGTTTGTATGTGTGTGCATTCTTTTTTTCTTTCTTTTAGTATTTAGAAGTGTAAAATTTAATAGCTGAAATCCTTACATTAAATGGCAAGAAAGTCTGAATGAACCAAACAAACTATTAATCATATCAACCTAATCAAAAGCTAAAAACTAATAATTAAACAAAACAATCAGATCCTAGTTGTGAGAAAAAGAAGAAACCAAGACAGGAAAAGCAAGATTAATCCTAAATCATTGACATTTTACAAATTAAGGAGAAAGTCAAAGATTCGGCAGCCATTAAAAGAGAAACTGAGTGAGAAGCGATACCTTGACGTATATTTATTGATGGGGACTTTGGAGAGAAAGGCTTTGATTCTGTTTTGACCATTTGGGATCTTCTTTTTCGTTTTCTGAAGTAATATATAGCGTGGACTAGAGCTGCAGTTTGACTCTTTAACTAAAAGATTATGGTTGTGGCCGGAATTATTGTTATTGTTTTTACTGTTTGATAATCAATAATTTTTGGCCAAATGAGGGAAATAGTAAAGGGACACATTTTTGTCGGTTAAAATATCATGTACCTTTTACAATTTTAGAATTTAGTCTTTTATTTCTATTTTAAGATTTTATTTTTTACATTTTAGATTCATATTTAATTGTCAACTTTTTAAATTTGTGACATTTTAAATAATAAAAAATTTACTTAATAACAATGTAATGTAACTAAAAATAACATTATAATTAATTTAAAGTTAAAAATATAATTTTAACAATACTAACAGTGCACATAGACTTTGGTATAATTTAACCTTTTTTTTTTTTTTGTAAGAAGGTTCGTTCTTATTTATTTATTTATTAATTTATTACAATCTCTTTTGCACTATTCTATTTTATTGTAAATCTAAACCTTGGAGTTATGGCTTAATTTTATCATGGTAGCTATCAGATTCGTTGTTTATTTAAGACTTAATTCACGATTTGTTTTAAAGAATATTTGTTTTTTTATTTTGGTATTTAATTTTTTTGGTCTAAATTGACATTTAAGTACACTCACTTTCTTATTTGGTACCTAAAATATGCATCCGTTATATTTTATTGTCCATTTTTTGATAGATGTTAAAAAAAATCTTATAATCTATCACAAAGTGCCATGTAGCACCCCTTATCCGATCCGGTCGCCGAACCCGAGTAAAACAATGCTATGACAAAACTCAACAATTGATAAATACTTTATTAAACAAAAACTCATATGTTTATAACTTATATCACATGTAAACAAATATATTTAAATTTGAACTCTATGAGGATCTAATTGTGAAATCCAAACATACAATAGGATTGAATTGCAAAATCATTAAGTTTTAAAATCAATATTGAAAATCCATAGTTGGTATCGATACTAAATTAATACTTTGTTAAAAATCGATCCCAAAATTCAATTTTGTTTTCCTTGCAAAATAAGGGTATCAATAATTATAGTAGGGTATCGATATAAATAAAAATAGTTACTATTTTGACATTCTGTTTATTTTAAAACTGTTTATTTGGTTAAATATCGATATAAAATGCCAAAGTATTGATATTTAACTCAAAAATGGTAAAATCCCATCTATACAAGTTCATTTCATGCCAAATTTCACCTACCAACAAAAGACAATAATATCACCTATTCAAACACTTAAATGACTAACCAATGTGCTCTCATTGACACCACAATTTAAATAACAAAATATATCTACAAATCACACCAAATAAGTTACTTTCAAGTTTATAAATTTCATACTTACTTCATGCCAAACTACCATTTGTTCTTTCTCATAATCAACCATTCATAAACATAAGCTCAGGACCAAAACATACTTCACATTTCAATAACATAAAACACACCTAAACAAAAAAATTATCATGAAACACAACTTTCAACATATATAAACATTTACTTAGTTACATTTTCAACTAAAACATTAATCTTAACAAATTCAAACCCTATATACATGCCAAAAATCAAAGTGACTCAAAAACAAAAACTACCGAAAAGAGTTTAGGCAGTGTTAGCATTGAAGTTGTTCCGTCCAACCAGTTCTGCAAAACGTTAACTACAGAAAATAAAACAAAATTGAAACAATTAAACTTATGAAACTTAGTAAGCCCATAAATAAAATTCAATTCAACTTGCCTAAATTTATAATTGATAACTAAATGAACTTAAATATTTAAAACCTTGACAACCATTTCCAAAAACACATATCATTAGTACTCAAAACATTCAATTGTATAATTCAATATACACATTTGCTCAAATCAAGGCAATTCATGCTTTCATTCATATACATATATACACAAACAATTCATTAAATAAAAATCCAACTTAAACATAAAATTTCATGATCCGTTGAACTATCGCAACTTGACTAGGATATTTGGGTTTCCCCAAAACACACCAGAGAGCATTGAAATGCTAATAAAGGCACCATAGTGCAAATACAGAGGCATCGAAGTGCAAACAGAGGAACTGAAGTGCAATCCCTTACAAGCGCGTGTACTAACCCTGCATGCCAATCATGTCTTAACCATTTACTATGTTCAACCAGGCATTATACTTAAATTCATAATATCAGTAAATCAACCATTCAGAGGCACTTCTTATTTCTATACACATACTATAAATCTATTACATTCATTTCAATATTGTCCAACCACAAGATTTACCACTACCAAATATCCATTTTTCCATTTATACTTAATTGCAACATTTAATAAAAACACACGTATACATATTATTACACTATGAACTTACCTAGATTATGCTTTCACTGGACTCATAAGGATTAATTCGTAACTCTCTTTTCCCTGATTAATCTCCGTACGATTCAATTCTTGATCTATATAATGATTAAATTCAATATATCAATTTCAAATATACCATCAAACTTAATTATATGCATATACTCTTAGATTTTCATATTTACAAATTTTCCTAAAATTTTACATTTCTTTTAATTTAGTCCATAAACTCGAAACTCCAAATTTATCAAAATTTCTCAAATACTCATACTAGCTGAATTTCTTCTTATTTTAGTACAGTACAAAATTATTCAAAATTCACAAGAATTCCATGTAAATTATATTTTATCAAATTAGTCCTTTAATTAAAAACTAACTAAAATCACTTTGCAAAATAGTCCTAAACATCAACCAAGAGTACAATTTCATCACTTAACTTCAAAAATATCTAGAATTCATCAATGGTAAATTTCAAAATTTTTAACAGTTTCAAAAATAAAGATACGAGTTAATTGAACATAGTTGCAATGATCTCAATAATATAAAAAATTGTATAAAAATTACTTATATGCATGCATCCATTACTCGGCGGAACCTCAAGCACAAAAGTGCTGTTCTTCACTTACAAATTTTGGCAGCCAAGGCTTTTTGGAAGATGATGATACTATTATTTTTATTTTGTTAAAGTTTTAATTACTAAATTACAATTTTACCCTTTAATAAAACATTCAATTAAACCAAAACATAAACCGTCCATTAGTTTATAACATGGAATAATTGTCATATAAGTCCTCCCACATTTAATAATTAAGTCATCTAATCATTATAATTCAATAGTGACTAAATTTTAAATTTTTACAATTTAGCCCTTTTAATTAATTAACTATCTAAATAATAAAATTTCTGAACTGAACTTTCACATACCAAAATAATAACTCCGTAAATATTTAATAAAAATATTTACGAACTCAATTCTGAAACGAAATCACGATACCTCATTTTTGAAACCACTTGATTTTTGAGATAATTATTTATCTTTAACTATTTATTCGATTAGCTAAAATTCGTCCACTCGAAATCCAATATAAAATTATAATTGACTCATATAATTTAAATATTAATTATTACGAACTTACTCATTGGATTTGTGGTCCCAAAACTACTATTTTCAACACCACTAAAATCAGTCATTTACGCCACATGGTGTAAAAAATAAATATATTCTTTTATTAAATGTACATACACATTAAATAAATATATAAAATTAAAATAAAAATATAAAAATTCATGAAAAATATATATAATATAAAATAACATAAATTTTAAAATAAAATTTTAAAAATATGAAAATGGAAAAGAAATTATTTGAAATAAATAATATTATTGCAAAAATGTAAAAGAAATTGTAAAATTATAAATACAATTGTAAAAAATATTAAAAAGTTTAAAATTATTTTTTATCAAATTATAAAATATATAATTCTAAAATTCTAAAAGGTATTTAAATTTCATTTTTTTTCGCATTTACGAAATTTAAATACTTTTTAATTTTTATATATTATTTTGACTTTTAAAATTTAACTATATATTTTATAATTTTAAAAAAGATTAAAATGTTTTTTATAAAATTATATATATGGTTTTTACATTTTTAATCAATATAATATATATAATATTTAAAAATAACAAGGACATGTGGTACTTTTTAACAGAGCCACGTGGTCGGTCAATGTTGGTCAACTACTATCAATGGTCAGTCAAAGTCAAAAGTATTATTTAATATTTAAATATTTAATATTATATTTTTCTATTTTTAATTTAATTTTAATGTTTTTATTTTAAATAAACTTAATTGCCACGTGTAACACCCTTACTCGACAGGATGAACCAGATCTGAGTATTGGGTGTTACATCCTATAACTGATGTAGCTTAAGCTTTTAGCCTATGTAAAATTTCTATCTATCAATGTTACATAGTCTCTTATGAGCGTACATTGTACGATTACATTTACAATTCATGATAATAAAATTTCAGTATTCTTTATTTTATCGCTCAGTCTATAGTAAATACATTAGAACACTATTTAAACAACTTATGCTCTAACTTGAACTCGCCATTTAACTTCCTCTGTATGTATATTAGCCCATCATGCCACCTCATTTTGGCATAGTTCTAGTGTTGTCCCTTCTAACACATACTTCTTTACAACTTGAAACATGAAATCACCTTTGTAAGTTCATAAGAACTTAGTGAGTCAAACTTTAAATACCTGATTCATTATATCAAAACGTGATAAATGTTTCCAATAACATCGTTCGATCATTAGGACTTCGCCGGGCAAGATATTGATATTTTTCTCATTAGTCAAAATATGCCATGTGGCGCTTTTTCATTGGCCAAAGTTGTCTAACATATTTTGTTTAACGTCCATTACAAAATGGACCAAAATTAGAGAAACTAATACTTTAAATACCAAATCGGACCCAAAAAAATTTAGGTACTAAAGTGAAAAAAAAAAATACTTTAGGGGCTAAATCATCAATAAACCTTTATTTTATCTATGATGAAAACCTACTATTGATTATTTACTTTATTTTTTAATTTGCTTACAACTAATGTTATCTAGATGTTTTTAGTGAAGTAATAGTATATGACATTCGAAAACATGTGTAGACTTATTTTAAAATTAAAATATTCAAATTATTATAATTAAAATTTATCTAAAACTATTTAAGATAATATTAAATATTATATTAATGAGATTAAATTTATGAAATAAATAATTTTAAAAATCAAGATTTATTATTAAACAATATAATTATATTTCACCCTTAATTTTTACTAACAAAATTATTTTATAATCTCTATTAATGTTAAAAAAATTTGAGTTAGAAGCTACAAGTCAACTAAGCACCAATTTAGTTTAGTAATGATGAAGATATCCTTACTTTATAATATAAATTATATTATTTTAAGTGTGTTTCATTATTTCATTTTTTACAAAGAAAAATAAGTTATGGTCATGACTTTGAAGGAGTAAATTGAGACATTGATGTCAAAAATTGAGGAGCTCAAGGGAGCGGTTGTTGTGTGTAGAGCAGTTGTGGGAATATGAATTCTAGTTTTGATACCTAAGCAGAGTAAAATGAATGTCTCCAAGTCAAGAGTTTAAGGGAGGAGGTCCATAATTGATGTGAACAACTCTTTCAGGGGATGAGACAATATTTTTGTATGATGGACATCGAGGATGATGTCATTAAGGTAAATTGTTAGAATTAAGTGACCCAAATTCTTATTTAAATAAAATACGATGGAAAATAAAATAAAAGTAAAATCTATATAGAACTAGACTTCTTTTATTTTATTTTAGAATAAGGTTTTTAAACCTTATTAAACTCCATCTATTTTATATTGATTAGGATAAGGTGTTTCAATCCTACTAGAATATGGCTTTGCAAGCCTATAAATAGACATAGTCTATTCCTCTTGTATTAGAGTAAAAATTTTTCGACATAGTGAATTTTCTTCTCCTCCTGCGTGGTTTTTTTCCGAAAGGGTTTCCACGTAAAATTTATGTGTTCTTTATTTTATTTATTTTATTCTATTTTATTTTTCACAAATTGGTATCGAGCTTAGGGTTATTCATCTCGATCACGGTAATGGCGTCTTTGAAGTATGAAATTCATTGTTGGATCGCAACACCGATTTGCGTTGTGGCAAATTAAGATGCAAGCAGTTCTTGCAGATGGATCTAGAGGATGCCTGCTAGGATAGATAAGATGCCTTCGACATTAACAGATGAAGAGAAGAAGCGTAAGGATCGAAAGGCATTAACACAATTACATCGCATTTGTCCAACGAAATTTTGCAGGATGTGATGAAAGAGAAAAGCGCATTGCATTATGGAAGAGGCTAGAACAAATATGTATGTCGAAAACTCTAACAAGCAAGTTGCATAT
This sequence comes from Gossypium arboreum, assembly GCF_025698485.1. Taxonomy (NCBI): domain Eukaryota; kingdom Viridiplantae; phylum Streptophyta; class Magnoliopsida; order Malvales; family Malvaceae; genus Gossypium; species Gossypium arboreum. Next base: position 16,280,188 of record NC_069081.1, read on the forward strand.
GAAGCGGCGTCTTTATGCTCATCGTTTGGAGGAAGGTGCGTCGTACACGAACACTTAACAAAGTGTTTAAAGAAATTCTCTCAAACTTGGAGGCCATGGAGGTTCAAGATGATAAGGAAGATCTAGGGTTGATTCTACTTTGTTCGTTGCCCGTCTTATTCAACCTTTAGAGACACGATTTTATATAGCCGCGAGTCTCTCACAGTTGATGAGGTTTATGATTCTTTAACCTCGTATGATAAGATGAAGCATCTTGTGGTTAAACCCAACTCTCGGGAGAGGGTCTCATTGTTCGTGGGAGACAAGACCGGAATGTTGATGATGATCGTGGTAGAACACGAACGGAATCCTCGTGGTAAATCTAAGGGTAGATCGAAATCTTCAAACAGAGGTAAAACTTGCAACTTCGCAAGAAGAAAGGGCACATTAAATCTGAGTGCTATAAGCTACAAAATAAGATTAAAAGGGAGGTGCGAATCAAAAGGAAAACAACCGGAAAATTCCGGTGAAGGCGATGTTGTAGAAGACTACAGCGATGGTGAACTTCTAGTTGCTTCATCAATGATTCTAAAGTAAGCGAGGTGGATACTTGATTCAGTTGCACCTTCCACATGAGTCCCAATCGGGATTGGTTTACAACTTATGAAACAAAGATCTGAAGGTGTTGTTTTGATGGGAAATAATGCTTCATGTAAAATCGCGGTGTTGGAACAATTAAAGTTAAGATGTTTGATGGAGTTGTCGAACACTTAGTGACGTGCGGCATGTTCCGAATTGAAAAGAAATTTAATTTCGTTGAGTACTCTTGATTCAAAAGTGCAGATACACGGTGAAAGTGGGGTTTTAAAGATTTCAAAGGGTCCCTTGTTGTGATGAAAGGGCAAAGAAAGATTGCCAAGTTATATGTTTCTGAGGTTCTATCACATTGGTGATGCAATTGCCGCTTCCTCTTCCTTGTCGATGATGATATTACTAAACTTTGGCATATCGCCTAGGGCATATGAGTGAGAATGGCATGGCGAATTAAGCAAAAGAGGACTTCTTAATGGGCAAGGAATTTGCAAACCGAATTTCGTGAGCACTTGTGTTTTTGGGAAGCAAAGAGAGTTCGATTCACTAGAGGAATCCATAACACGAAGAAAACGTTGGAGTATATCCATTTCGATCTGTGGGGCCGTCTAGAGTGCCTTCGAGAGGTGGAGCTAATTATATGCTAACCTTTATTGATGATTTTTCCAGAAAAGTTTGGGCGTTCTTCCTGAAGCAGAAAAGCGATGTGTTTTCCACATTTAAGTCTTGGAAAATTATGATTGAAAAACAGACGGGAAAACAGATAAAATACCTCCGTACAGACAATGGCTTAGAGTTCTGTTCTGATGAGTTTAATAGATTGTGCAAGTCGAAGGATCATGAGACACTTGACAGTTCGTCATACTCCTGACAAAAGCGGCGTTGCGAGCGAATGAACGAAGCGATCATGGAGAAGGTTCGATGTATGTTGTCAAATGCCAACTTACGAAGTCATTTTGGGCGAAGCGACCTCTCATCGCATGTTTTTGATCAACCGATCTCCATCCGTTGCCATTGAGAAAAGACTCCACAAGAGGTATGGTCTGGTAATCCTGCTAATTATTCTGATTTAAAGATTTTTGGGTGTCCTGCGTATGCTCATGTTGATAATGGAAAATTGGAACCGAGATCCATTAAATGCGTTTTTCTTGGTTATAAAGCTGGTGTAAAAGGCTATAAGTTATGGTGTCTGAAAATAGAAAAGTTGTGATTAGCAGAGATGTTGTTTTTGATGAAAGCGCTATGCTACCTAACTTATCTCTTAAAGACTCTTCCAATAAAGAAAACCAAAAGCGGTGGAGCATCAGTTAATACTGAATCAACTCCTCAAGCCAAGAGTACAAAATTGAGAATAGAGTTGCTTCTTCACCGCAATACTCTATCGCCAAAAACAGGACAAGAAGAGAAATTAAACCTCCAAAGAAGTATGCCGAGGTTGATCTAGTTGCTTATGCTTTAAATGTGGTGAAGATATAGATGCGAATCAAGAGCCATTTAATTATTCGAGGCGATTAGCTGTGAAGACTCGAAAAGTGGATGTTTGCTATGCAAGAGGAGATGGAATCACTCCACAAAAAGCAGAACATGGGATCTTGTAAAACTTCCTAAAGGTAAAAAGGCATTCGTTGTAAATGGGTGTTTAAAAGAAAGAAGGACTCAGGAGTTGAAGAACCGGATATAAAGCAAGGCTTGTTGCAAAGGGTTACAGATCAAATTCGAGTGGACTTCACAGATGTGTTCTCTCCGGTTGTTAAGCATAGTTCGATTCGAGCTTTGCTTGGTATTGTTGCCATGCATGATTTGGAGCTTGAGCGGTTAGATGTAAAAACGCATTTTGCATGGAGAACTTGAGGAAGATATTTACATGCAACAACCGAGAGGGTTTTATAGTCTCAGAAAAAGAGGACTATATTTGCTTGCTGAAAAAGTCCCTTTACGGTTTGAAACAGTCACCAAGACAGTGGTACAAGAGGTTTGATTCCTTTATGACTTCTCATGATTTCAAAAGAAGTAGTTTTGACAGTTGTGTCTACTTTAAGAAAAACAGTGATGGTTCTTTTGTGTATCTACTTCTTTATGTTGATGACATGTTGATAGCGAGAAAAGATAAAAGAGAGATAAGAAAGGTTAAAGCCCAACTAAGTGAAGAATTTGAGATGAAAGATTTAGGACCAAACAAAGAAGATACTTGGTATGGAGATTCTCAGAGATAGAAAAGCAAGTAAATTGTACCTAAGTCAGAAGGGGTATATTGAGAAAGTTCTTTGCAGGTTCAATATGCAGAGTGCTAAGCCTGTTAGTACTCCTTTAGCAGCCCATTTCGGACTTTCATCGGCCTTATCTCCTCAATCGATAATGAGATTGAGTACATGTCACATGTTCCATACTCTAGTGCGATGAGGATCTCTCATGTATGCTATGGTTTGTTCACATCCGATTTATCATATGCATCGGTGCGGTTAGCGATACATGGCGAATCTCGGTAAAGAACACTGGAAAGCGATTCGATGGATTTTAAGATACTTACGAGGCACTACTAATGTTTGCTTACGTTTGGAAGAACTAAAGATGGAGTTATAGGGTATGTTGATGCTGATTTTTTGGAGACCTTGATAGAAGAAGATCTCTCACGAGTTACGTCTTTACAATCGGAGGTTGTGCAATTAGTTGGAAAGCCACTTTGCAAACTACGATCGCTTTGTCTACCACTGAAGTTGAGTACATGGCGATTCTCGAGGCTTGTAAAGAAGCTATTTGGTTGAAGGGACTATTTAGTGAACTCAATGAAGACCTTCAAATCAGACACGAGATTTTGTGACAAGTCAGTGCCATCTTTCTTACAAAAGATCAAATGTTTCATGAGAGAACAAAACACATTGATATTCGGTATCATTTTGTTCGTGATATTATTGCTCGTGGTGATATTGTTGTGAGCAAAATTAGCACTCATGAAAATCCTGCAGATATGATGACTAAGTCACTTCCTATAACCAAGTTTGAGCATTGCTTAGACTTGGTTGGTGTTCATTGTTGAAGTTAAACCCTTAAGGGGTTTTTGGAAGAGGTGAAGAACTTGTTTATTGAAAGTTCGCGATGAAGAACTTGTTCATTGAGAATTTGTGTCAAGGTGGAGATTGTTAGAATTAAGTGACCCAAATTCTTATTTAAATAAAATACGATGGAAAATAAAATAAAAGTAAAATCTATATAGAACTAGACTTCTTTTATTTTATTTTAGAATAAGGTTTTAAACCTTATTAAACTCCATCTATTTTATATTGATTAGGATAAGGTGTTTCAATCCTACTAGAATATGGCTTTGCAAGCCTATAAATAGACATAGTCTATTCCTCTTGTATTAGAGTAAAAATTTTCGACATAGTGAATTTTCTTCTCCTCTCGCCTGTGGTTTTTTTCGAAAGGGTTTCACGTAAAATTTATGTGTTCTTTATTTTTATTTATTTTATTCTATTTTATTTTTCACATAAATATTGATGCCGTTGATTTTAGTAATGAAATATAAATACACCTAATAAGATTTGAACCTAAACTTTTACAATTTTCAATATTTATGTTTTATCATTCAAACAAAATCTCATTAGTTAATCATATTATTTTTTTATAAATATATTTATTAGACAAGTCTATTTTTGCCCGTGAATATACTATAATCTAGTATAAATTGAATACTAAAACATATATACTGAAACAAAGAGTTTAAATAGAGATGAGAAAAAAGAATGAAGTAGAAAAGGGGTGTTGGCGAGGGTGTGTGTGGGGCGCTAGAGGGGGTAAAGATTCAATGTCAAATTTAAAATGGCAATTGAACATTAGATTCGCCAGACTATTTTTAGTAAATAATTTTAAAATCATATTATTTTTGTAAATAAATTATTTTTATATTATGTAAATAAAATAACCCAAGATCTGTTCTTTCTTTTGTTTCTTTTAGAGTTAACCCGACGAATTTGAAATAAATATTAAAATTTATTACCTTTAAATATCATAATATATATGTATATATATAGAAAAAGAGAGAATGGCGGAAGGCTTTGTTTTTCAGCTAAAATTTTCCCTCACCAAGCAGAGCAAGGAGTGAGAGTAACGTCGTCTATGGGTCTGAATAGTATGATATGAAAATGACACATACAAATCGAATTAAATTTGGATTTAAAAAATACATGTGAACAAAAAATGATTTGATATGAAAAAGAAAAATGTCTGGAATAAAAGCAATTGTTGGGTTTTTCCCCCTTCGCCATGTTCAAAAGAAAAGACAAACGCAAAATTTCTCTTCTTCTTATGCTTCTAAAACTTATATAAAGGGGGTTGTTTTTAACTTGTTCGCATGTCAGAAGGTGGAATAAAATCATCCTTTGTCAAACCCCAAACATTGAAATCAACGTCTTCGATCTTCCATTTCTCTTCAATCTGCCTCTTGTGGTTTGACGATTGCTCCCCGTACCTAAACACCGTGACGCTTGTTTTCCCAGAATGTGCGATGTTCACCCCATCCGTGTATTTATAGTCGTCCATCACCGACTCCGTCCTGGTTTCCCAGAACACGTCGCTCTCGTCCTTGGTTTTCATCATCAGTAACCTGGAATCCTCAAATTGAATCATCAAACCCGATCTCTGGCTAAAGTAACCCCAGATTGTGTGGTTGATGATCTCATAGTTTGGTCCGCTTTGCGCCTCACGGATTGCTGCATTTGTCTCCAGCTTTAGGATGAAGCAGTCTTCATTGCTTATAATTTTCTCACCTATGCACGTTGCATCTATGAACAAATTGGCCGTCGACCTAGGATCCAACCCCTACTCAAACCAAAACCCATATCACTCAAAGCCCCAAATTGCTATTTATGTTACTCCCTATTTGGATTGGAGGAAAATGAAGATACCTGGAGAAAGCGGCGCAAGGGTCTGGGAGGGCCTCTTGCAATAGGAGTTTGTTGATTAGAGGAATGCCTCCAGGAGAGTTTGCCATTGCTTCCAGAAACAACCTTGCAACCTGAAATTATAAGCTCCAAGCACCATAAATCTGGGTCTTTTTGCCATAGCACGAATCCGCCTGTTTCCTCTGTGCTCTTCACTTTGACGTTTACATCGCCTTGTTGAAACTCCGATGCAGTGATTTTCACCTGTCCGGTTACACACATACTATGCACTGCGTTTAATGCTTGTTGTCCACCTGTTGCAGCTATGTACTGCTGCACAATGTATTTTGCTGTTGAAGCTTGCTGCAGGGGAGGGAAAACAAATTGTAGTTATTGATAAATATTTGCACAATTCAAGATTGGTGTAAACCAAGATAAAAGAATGGGATTTTTAACATGTTAAGGCAAAAATTATCAAGGAAAAGTGTGATATGAGAAGAGTTTACAATGGAGCAGTCCTTGACAGGTTTGTGAACAGAGTGGCCCAATTGCACCTGGAGAGGGATAAGAGGGGATCCAACAAGGTAAAGTAGGAAGCGCAGCTCGTTAATCCGACCGGCAAGCATGGGTTGGGACCACTTATCGGATGCTTGAGCTTTCATCCATGTTAACATGTTTTCCAGACGGGCTTGAAGATTGTTGCCCATGCTGGTGAACATTTCTTCGGGGACAGGGACCTCCAGAACCGTCTCAAGGCCATCTTCTTTGTCGATGTTTGGACAAAGTTTCCTCATTTATCAAATTTGAGTGTGAATGTTCGGGTTAGAGATGCGAAGAGGAAGCGAGAGGGGAATGAATGCAAAGTGAGGGAAACACCAAGTACCCTTCCTTTCTCCTTTCAGGATCTGTTTCTTGAGAGCGAAATCGGGGCATACGTGGGGAAAATGAATAAGCAAAGAGGGGTTTTTTGCCTTGTGGGCTCTCCTTGCTTGTAGCTTTTGTGTGGGCAATATTTTATGTCTTGGACGGCTTTTAATTTATTAATTGGTCAACCATTAAACTACTCAAGGAAAGAAGTTAATCCACGTTTTATAATCAAAATTTCAAGTTTAGGCCTTGCAAATTAACTCATTAAGCCCCTGGAGCATACTGGACTTCCCTATTTCTCTAAATTCACGTTTAAAACAATTCTAACAGTTGGTTTCATATTATAATATCTAACGAAAGAAATAAAATGTAAAATTATATTATTGTACTTAATAATAATGAAATTATAAATCTTCTGTTAAGAATCCACCCGATTAAGCAATGAAAAAGAAAAATAGTAGAAGAAATTGAGAAATTGAACACACAAATTTAACGTGGAAAAAACCTCTCTAAAGAGGATAAAAAATCACGGGAAAAGATAATTTTACTATAATGGCAAAAGAACGAAGAGTACAAAAGATGGAGATAAAAATTAAATCCTGAAAACCCGAAAACAAAGAACCTTCAAAATGTAAACACAAAATTCTCTAAATGTGTTATGAGTTCTAATCTCTAATGGGTGTATTTTCTAAGGTTGTAAAAGAGCCTATTTATAGGCTAAATTAGCAAGTCAAATAAACTATACTAATAAATGTTAAATATATTATACTAATAAATACTAAAACTTCTAGAAAGAAAATATATTTTTGTTTAACTTGACTTGCAAGCAATCTCTTAGAATTTGGGTCACACAACTCTAACAATCTCCACCGTGACACGATTTTTTTCAACGCCATCTTTGCCAAAGCCAGCCATGGGCCTATCTTGAACTATGCAGGGAATTAACTGAGCCGAATCTGTGCTTAGAAGCTGGAAGACTTCTAGCCTTCGACTTGTGCACTGCCAAATCAAAACTAACTTAGGTTTGATTTTCACAAACACAGTGCCCTAACTTTTCAAAACCTGCATCCAAAAGAGAACCTCTCTTCAACGAAACGATCATACCTTTTTTCCTCCTATGGCCAAGTTGCCTCTGCTCCAAACGAGTTGACTTCGACTCTGTAACGGACGAGGGACGTTCGATTTCATCGGTTACTGTAGATCCTTCTAGAATATAAAGACCGTCGGTTCTTTTACCTTTTAACAAAACGAGAGCTCCACGAGATACTTTAATACCGCTCGACTTGATGTTGATTCTGCATCCTTTCAAGTCTAAAATATTCAAGGAGATGAGATTCTTTCGTAAATCAGGTACATATCTGACATTTAAGAGTATCCTAATCGTCCCATCGTGTATCCAAATTTTAACAGTACCAATACCAATTACCTTACTGGATGAATTGTTTCCCATGCGCGTAACTCCACCTTCAACTGAACTGTATGTAGAGAACCATTCTCTATTGGGACACATGTGGAAAGAACATCTCGAATTTAAGATCCACTCGGACGTGAGCTTGGGGTTATCACTCATTGAAACTAACAAGAAATCATCACCACCTTCATCGGTCAAATTAGCACTAGCTACATCTTCCTCGTTACTCTCAGCAGCTCTTTTATTTCGCAGTTTATAACAATCTGCTTTGATGTGACCTAACTTTTTACAATAGCGACACCTTTTGTCTCGTTTCTTTGATGCTACCAAAACGGAAGCTTGCTTATCTACCTTGCTATCCAAACCAAACTTATTGTCGAGTTTGTCTCTACTCAACAAATGACCCTTCACATATTCGAACGAGAGTTTGTCTCTGCCATAAATTCGGGTCTCCCTGAAAGACTTGTATGAAGGGGGTAAAGAGCACAATAATAGCATAGCCTGATCTTTATCGTCAATCTGAACCTCAACATTCTTTAAATTATTTAAAAGACTAATGAATTGATTGATGTAATCTCTAAGAAGCTCACATTCGTTCATGCGAAACGTAAATAGACGTTGTTTCAACACTAAACGGTTAGCCAAAAATTTAGTTGCATAAAGAGTTTCTAACCTTTTCCACAAGGCGGATGAGGTTTTCTCTATCAATACCTCCTGCAATACCATATTTGTGAGGCACAACTAGATTGCAGACAATGCCTTTTCATCAAACTCTTCCCATTCTGTTTGATTTGGATTCTCAGGCTTTTTCCTGGTAACTACCTTTTTCAAGCTGGTTTGAACTAGAATTGCCATCATCTGAACTTGCCACAGATTGAAATTTGTCTCACCATCAAACTTCTCAATTTCAAACCTTGTTGTTACCATCTCTGAATGAGCTGATCTATGAAAATTAAACTAGCTCTAATACCACTTGTTAGGAATCGACCCGATTAAGCAATGGACAAGAAAAATAGTAGAAGAAATTGAGAAATTGAACACACAAATTTAACATGGAAAAAACCCCTCCAAAGAGTATAAAAAACCACGGGCAAAGATAATTTTACTATAATGGCAAAAGAACGAAGAGTACAAAAGATGGAGATAAAAACTAAATCCCGAAAACCCGAAAACCCGAAAACAAAGAACCCTCAAAACGTAAACACAAAATTCTCTAAATGTGTTATGAGTTCTAATCTCTAATGGGTGTATTTTTCTAAGATTGTAAAATAGCCTATTTATAGGCTAAATTAGCAAGTCAAACAAACTATACTAATAAATGTTAAATGTATTATACTAATAAATACTAAAACTTCTTATAATGGCCTAAATTCAAAATTATCGGAACAGTGGTTTCGTAACCACAAATCCGATTTAAAGAGAAATTTATTTCAATATTTTTGCATGAAAATTTATATGATAGGAAAATCGTATGAAAATATTGATAGAAAAATTTTACCGATTTAGTGGTTAGTTAGAAAAAGAAATTATTGAAGAAATTGGGTAAAAACAAGGTATCGAGACCTCTATCTCGTAAAACCGAGTCAAAAATAATTTTATAAATATTTATGAAATGTTAGTAATGTGGTATTAAAATTTCGTTAGGAAATTTTAATGTTTGGGTAGTCAATTAAATGAAAAGGACTAAATTGTAATAGGTGTAAAAGTTGCTAGAATGATTAAATAGCTTAAAAGTCTAATGAGAAAGGATTTAAAAGGAAATTAGACCCAAAAGTTATTTGGGCTGGACGGCAAGGGTATGAAATCAGCAGAAAAATTGATAAATTAAGGGTAAAATTGGAATATTGCAAAATTAACTAAATAAAACTAGGACTAAATAAGAAATATCTAGATTTCTCTTCATTTCTCTTCAATTCCAGCAGCTAAAAACGCCATAGGAGGGTTCTATAAGCTTTTATTTCATAATTGTTGCACCAAGTGAGTTAATCCTTGCCTTTTTCTTGTAATTTTTGTGTTTCTAAGACTTTTACAACTAGGTCCTACTATTAAATTCATTAGTTTTTGATTTCATGGATGAAATGGAAAGTCACCATGGTTGATTGCTGTAAGTTTATGATGAAATAGAATGAAATTATTGTTTTAATTTGTTTATGAGATGATTTTATTAGGTAATTTCAATAGAAATTGATTTTTAGGACCTAATTGTAAAAATGCTTGGAATTAAAGTCTATTGCTGAAATTCTGATTCCTAAAGGTTGTAAACTAGTTTAAGGTGATAGAATAAAATGTTAATTGACAAAAATCAGCTCAATTTAGAGGCTAATTGAGTAGGGACGAAATTATCATTTATTAAAACTTAGGGGAAAAATGGTAATAAACAGCTTGCACAAAAACAGTTTGGACAGCAGCAGTAGACTAACTTTGAAAAATCACTATAAATTGTATAAATAGAATTAGAAGATGAAAAAAATATGGAATTAAAGATTATTGAGTCTAGTTTCTCATAGAAGAAAGAGTGTAAACAATGGATTTGTAAATTTTGAGATATAATGAATTTTGTGAGACAAGGTCAGAATGAATTCGGGTTCCCCTGTTCTGACTTTGAAAAATCATAAAAAATTGAATAAAAATAATTAGGAGCTTAAATTTATATTTCTAGAATCCTAAATGAGTTTATTTTTAAGATAAATAAACAAGAACATCATTTGAATTCTGTATGAAGAGATAATTAATTTTTAGTGAAGAAGGGTCAGAGCTGTCAGACAGCAGAACAGGGGTGACTTTAAAGAATAAACTGTACTTATTGGCTAAACCAAAAATTCTGAAAATTTTATGGTAATAAGATATATGAGTATAGTTTCAGTGAAAATTATCGGATCATAATTTGGAGTTCTGTAGATCAAGATAAAAATAATTTAGTGAATATGACTCAAGTAGACAGCTTTGAATGAACTATAAATAATAGTTGAATTATAGAGAATGTTGCATATGAACATGAAATGTATTAAATTGATAATTAAATTTATTTATTTAGATCCAGAATATTCAAATACGAAGCTAGATCGAGGAAAGGAAAAAGTTCAGGATTAGTAGATTTTTATACACGAACAAGTATCAAGGTAAGTTCATGTAACTTGAATTATATTCTTAAATGCTTGAAATGCATGTTTTTGATATGAATGTGATTTGAATGTTCATTATATGGAAATTTATGAAACATTGATATATTTGATAAAAGGGGAAGAAATCCCGGTTGAATGAAAGGAAAATTCGATGGATCTCTGAAAAGGAATTGACGGTAAAAGGATCTAGCCGGACGGGTGATCCTATCTGATATAGCCCTCCAGAAGAATATGTGTAAAATGGATTTAGCCGGACGGGTAATCCGAATTAGGTTCTGGATTTAGCCTGGACTGGTAATTCAGATCCAAGCTCATTAGAGTAATTGTCATTGCAGGGGATTTAGCCTGGACTGGTAATCCCGACAATACTCTATGAGTTTATATTGCGAGGATTTAGCTCGACTGGTAATCCCATTTGCAAGGTTGAGGTTCATGGAGTGTGCTCTCTGAAATGGAAATGTGCGCACATGAATATGAATTGACGGACCCGAAATTGTACATTAAAAGTGTACCTCTGAAAATCCATCGAAATTCCGATAAATTCAACGGGATAAATATGGAAAAATAACAAGGAAATGGAAATCATGGTATTGTATTGACACATGGAAATTATTGTACTAACTTGAATGTTGAGTTTGTGCATATTAGGGTAATAATGCATTGAATGGATAGGATATAGGAATGTTTATTGTATTGTATTGAAAATATTAGGTAAGTATAATTCTTGTTACATGAGCTTACTAAGCACAAAGTGCTTACCCTGTTTCCTTTTCCCCTGTTTTGTAGTGTTAAGAGCTCGGAGGTCGGATTTGGTCAGAGACACATCACACTATCAACCTTAAGATTTTTGGTATATAAAGAGACTTTATTTTGGAAATCAATGGCATGAATAAGCTAATAAAGTAAATGATTCTGTGAAATGAATGTAAAGTTAGCCATTGGCATGGTTAACAAACCTAGTTTTGGGTATGTGGTGACGTTATTTTATAAATATGCATGAATTTATCTTGAAAATATGTTAAATTGGATTGGTTGATGTTGATTGTTTTTGGTTTAAAATTTCAGGGAAGGTTAGATATCTATAAAGGGGTTATATTGAGTTAAAAAAATTAAAAAAAAAATTAATTCGTAAACTCCGATAATACTTCGTACCCTATTTCGGCAATGAATACGGGTAGGGGTATTACACTTCTAGAAAGAAAATATATTTTTGTTTAACTTGACTTGCAAGCAATCTCTTAGAATTTGGGTCACACAACTTTAACATATTCAAACCATGAAATAAAACCATAAAACAAAATACTCCTGTAAGTCATGACACAGCCCTATCCATTGGGCTGGGTGGTAGATGTTTTAACATGCTTTTGAGCAGTTGGTCAATTTCAACAAATCTTATGTCCTCTTTTTCAGATAGCACACCACCTTAGAGCCAATGACATGAGACACGATTCAAAGCATTTAGGGTTACACTCCATATGGGGTAGAACCAAGAAGGTTGCCCTTGATTTCATGTGTAACAAGAGCCTGAGCGAAGCATTAGCTTGGAGAGGTAAACTAATTTCATAGGCAGGAAGAGAGATGCTCCTTGAAGATGTGGCTATGGCAATTTCTATGTATGTTATGCAAAGCTTTAAGCTGCCTTGTTCTTTCTATCAAAATCCAAAAAATTCTTATGCTCTCCTTGTCAAACATGCTTGGAAAATGATGAATAATTTGAATGCACTTTGGGCTCATTTACTCAAACGTGTTTATTTTTCAAACTCTAATTTTTTGGATCCTTATATGGGGTTTGGAGAAGTATCTACAATCATTGCTTAAAGAGCATTTTCATTGGAATGCAAGCAATAGTCACGATAGTTTGATTTGGCATGATCAATGAGTCATCAATTTGTTGTTGTTGTTTCATACTGAGGATGGTAAAGGATCCTAGAATGTAGCTTTGCTGCATGCTTTTTCAGCCACAATGAGTGTAAAGGCATTATGAAAATCCCGATTGGACCCTACAAGGCTTCTAATAAACTTGTCTTTTGATGCTCAATTCAAGTACCAATAGCTTTTTTCTCTTTCCTTCATTGCTTTAGCATCAAGTGGATCCAATCATAGTGATGTGTCATCTTATAAAAGTAGGAAATATATCTAGAAGCTTAAGGTGACGCCTTGTTGAAATATTAATAGATAAAGAATGAACACATGAACCTCAAAGAACAATGAAGAAAAAACAACAAAGAGAAGAAACAAAGAAAGATTTCTTCGCTAAGTTCAGCATGAATACAAAGAACCTACAACTATCGTATTTATACTAAGTTGTAACAAAGAAAATGAATAACAACCTAAACCAACTAACTCAATAATTTACTAACAACATAACAATCGCAACAGTTTATTCTGCTTAACAACTGCTGCAGTTCATTCGTTAACATTAATCGAACCTCCTAGCTATTGCTACTGAAGCTTGCGAGCACCTCAACTGTGAACACTTTTACTACTGCAACTCATTCCTTAACATGCACCACACCTTCTGATTGTTGAAATTGCAAACAATTGACTTGCAAACAAGAAACTATTCACTTTTGTGAACCACCTTAAGTCTAGTTCGAAACCTGTTAAAAAAAACCCATAGATAAAGGTTTTATGAGTATATCTGCAACCTGATCTTGTGCTAGCACATGACCCACTTCCAAAGCACCACTAGCAACATTCTATTGAACAAAAAACAAATCAAGTTCCACATGTTTGAACTTTGAGTGTAAAACTGGATTTGTGTCAACAACTACTGCCATGAGTTATCACACCAAACAATTGCCTTTTCGCAATTAGAACTTGCAACTCATACAACAAAGATTCCAACCATGCTATTTCAGCAGTTGCATGTGCAAGACTCCTAACTTAGCTTCTGCTATGGAGCGCAACACAACTTGCTACTTTCTAGACGCCCAAGGGACTGGATTGGCTCCTAAAAACACACAAAAGCCCGTAATAGACCTCATATAATCTGAATTAATACCCCAATTTGCATTAGAATCACCAACGAGGGACAATCGAGAACTAACAGTGAATGAGATTTCATAATCTAAAGTAGCTTGAAGATACCTTAGAATATGTTTTACAATATTAAACTGTTGATCTAAAGGTCTGTGCATGAACTGACAAACCTTATTGACAGCAAAAGTAATATCATGCCCTGTGATAATTATATATTGAAGAGCTTCTATAATACTTTTATACACAGATTCATCCTCTATAAGGCTACCTACATGTGTAGACAGACTATAAGACGTGACCATAGGGGTGGGGGTACCTTTTGCCTAATGCATATCGTTTTTCCTCAACAAATCATCTATGTATTTCTTTTCAAAAAGAAACAAACTAGTAGAAGCATAAGATACCTCTACACTTAAGAAAGAACTCAATTTCCCAAGATCTTTAAGAAAAGCATAGAATCCAAGTTTCAAACAAACCCATTAGTATCGGTCTAACTACTACTAGATAAATATGTCATCTATATAAATAACAACATAAACGACCATATCCCTTGTCCACTTGATGATGAAAAGAGAAGTATCAGGCTTCGACAAAATGAAGCCTGTAGTGAGCAAATACTCATTAAGTTTGTGAAACCAAGCCTTGGGAACCTACTTGAGACCATAAAGGGCCTTTTTTTAACCTGTATACTAACGACACATCACCTCTTTGTTGCTCAAAACCAAAAGGTTGATGCATGTAGATCTCTTTTGAAAGATTTCCATTTAAAAAACACATTGTTAATATCCACTTGTCTCAACTACTAGCCAAGGAAAGCACTATGCGAATCGTTTGTGGCTTAACCATTGGACTGAAAGTGTAACGCCCCTAACCCGAATCCATCACCGGAATAGAGTTACGGAGCATTACTGGAGTTACCTATTTATTTATCAGATATTTTATTTCATCTAACGTTCATATTTAGAACCAATTAAAATCAAACATATTATCCCTTAAACGTACTTATTTTTCTCGACATGTTTTACTTGAATTTATTACTCGTCTCAATATACTTAATTTCCTTGTATCAAGTATCAAAGATAATCACATATTTACATGTCATGATAAATATCATTCTCTTGCCATTTCTTCATAAACATAAATCAGATAATTCATTATATCGATATTTCATGCATTTAAAAATACAATTCAAGTTACACTAATTTACCTCGTTGCTTGTTCATGTTTATAATTTCATTAATCCGATATCTTTTCTTTTCCACGTTCAAGTCTCGTATTCGAGTCATCTGGATCTTTATAAATAAATTTGATCGTCGTTTTCATTTATTTTATGTTCTAATACATTCAATTAATGCTCTAAATAAAATTACCATTTTGCCCCTAAACTTTTAATTAATGACGATTTCATCCTTAGGCTCAAAAAAATAAAATTCTTGCAATTTAATCCTTACTTCCAGCCGTTATTCTTATACAAATTGATAACAACCCATGAATTCTATAAAATATCAGAATTTTCTATAATTTCAACACTTTTCAATTTAATCCTTAAAACATGTTTTTCCCTGATCTTGAACTAAGTTAATAATTTCATTCAGTTTTGTAATTTTAAATAATAAAATAATCCATTTCATGCAAATTGGTCATTTCTAACATTTTTACAAAATCGCCCATAAAGTTGTACTTTTATTCAATTTAGTCCCTGAGCCTAAAACATGCAAATTAGCCATGCTAGCTGAATATTCATACATATTTTCCTCTTCCTTTTCTCCATTCCACATCCTATATTTATATAACATGCTATAGGTAACATTATCAATAATTTCACTATTTACTTATATGTATATTCAAAACTGTCCATTTGCGTCATAGTCACTAAATTATTTATATCTTGAGATTCAAAACTCGAAATTATGATCTGCTAATTTTCTATGAAACTAGACTTACGTATATTCTTACCATAAGATTTTCAAAATTTTTGGTTTAGCTAATAAGTATAGTTTATTCTTTAAAGTCACCCTTATTCTGTTGTCTGACAATTCTAACCCTTCTTTACTAAAAATTAATTATCTCATTGTACAAGATTCAGATGATGTTCTCGTTTGTTTCTATTGAAAATATAATCATTCAGTATTTTAAACTTTAAGAACCTAATTATTTTTCTCAAATTTTTATTATTTTCTAAATTCAGAACAGGGGAACCCAAAATCATTCTGACCTTGTCTCACTAAATTTATTATATCTCACAATTTACGATTCCATTGCTTACACCGTTTCTTTTAGAAGAAACTAGACTCAATAAGCTTTAGTTCCATTTTTTTTCATTCTCTAATTCGATTTCTAAAATTTATGGTGATTTTTCAAAGTTAGCCTACTGCTTCTGTCCAAAGCTATTTTAGTGCAAGATGTTTATTTACCATGTTTATAACACCCTTATTTTCTTTCTCTACACTATTTCTCATTACTTTCCCTTATTTTTATTCTTCACTAACATATCAAGAACATAAGACCATATATAAGAAAACTCTACATTAACATCAATTCCATGCTTTTTCAATAATATTAATCTTAAAAATGTATTGAAATCTTGATGTTCTTACCTTGTTCCATTGATTTCAATCTTTAACTTGATTTTCTCTCTCCTTCAGCTTCCTTTTCTTGAATCCAAATTGATATTCTAACTTCCCATAGTCTCCTTAATATTTTTCTCTCTTGGTAGCTATGGAAATTCTTTTGATTTTTGGGTGAAAATGGTGAATTTTTGCTAGAAGGACCAAATTGTAAAGAAAGTAAACTTTCTTTCTTTCTCTCTTCCTCTCACGTTGGTGCATGGGAAAGATGATGGATGGTGTGTGTGTGTTTGTTTGTTTTTTTTCACACATACACATATATATAGACTAAATAAAATAATAAAATATCTTATTAAAATATTAAATAAATAATAATTATCTAATTAAATAATTATAAAATATCACCAACATCATCATTACTTTCTAGATTTCTCTCTCTTCCAATTGACTATTTTGCCCTTTGTGATCTTTTAAAATTCCATCGTTGAGTCATCACTTAATTTGGTAAAATTACAATTTAGTCCCTCATAATTCTTCACCTATTTAATTTGGTCCTAATTAATCAATTTTCCTTGGTTTCTAGATCATTCTGCTCTTAAAATATTTTCACTATTAGACCTTTAACTTTTTCATATTTACACTTTAATCCCTCAAATTTTGAGTATTTATTCTTGGACCACAAAACTTTTCTCACTTTTACAATTTAGTCCTTTCTTGAATCAGTATGTCATAATATACTTCCCAGTGACGTAACTCAATTTTCCTCTTCTAGTCACTTTATTTCCTTATTTTACTATATTAAGGATAATATCTTACTGTAGAAATTTTCAGGGTGTTACAGAAAGTTTCATGAAAATTCACATCAGCCTATTGTGAATAACCTTTAACCACCAACCGACCTTCGTGTTGAGCTATAGTACCATCAGCATGTTGTTTGAGCTTGAATAATCACTTATATCCTACAACTCGTTTATTAGTAGGTAAAAAGACTAATTCCCAAATGTGTTCTTCATAAAGGCCTCATATTTGACCTGAGCTGCCTTAGATTTAGGACTTGCAAATGCTTCTTCAATGGTCGCAGGCTCACATTCATCAAAAGGCACTGAAAAAAAATTGTCTTTGGAAATATCATTCTTAGAATAAATAGTCATAGGATGAATGTTAGCAATCGGTTGGTGGACTATCTAGCGAACAAGTGATTGGCGGACTGGCTCGCAAACAAGTGACTGGCGGACTGTCTCGCGAACAGAGGACTGGTAGGTTGCCTCACGAATAGGTGACTGGCAGATTGCCTCACAAACAGAGGACTGACGGATTGCCTCGTGAACAGGATATTGGTGGATTGTCTCGCAAACAAATGACTAACGGACAACTGAGGGCTACGAAGGAAAAAGACTCCTAAAACGATGATGAGACTACGAACTAGAAGTACCAATTGCTTATTTCCTATTAACAGAGACAAACAGAAATGAAGATTCATCAAATACAATATGCCTTCTAACAAGCACTTTTCCAGTCGAGTCCATACACGTGTAACCCTTTGACACTATGCTAAAACCAAAAAAAGTACAAAGTTGAGATCGATAATGAAGCTTATGATTCTTGTAAGGTCTCAAGAATGGATAACAATAATAACCAAACACTTTAAGACTACGATAATTTGAATTTGTATTGTACAAAACCTCATGAGGTGATCTCCCTTGTAAAATGGAAGTAGAAAGAATGTTGATTGAAACACATCATGAAGAAACACATATGCCCACAAGTGCATAAGAAGATTAGCCTGTGCTATCAATGCTAACCCGATATCTACTATGTGACGATGTTTACTCTCAACCACATCATTCTTCTTCGATATGTAGGGACAAGTCAATCGATGTTGAATACCTATCGTGGAGAGAAATTTAGTAAAGGAACGAAACTCTCCTTCCCAATCACTCAGAAACATCTTAATCTTATTGTTGAACTGAACTTCAACAAAAGTTTTTGAAATTGCATAAATCAATCAAGAGCTTTTGACTTGTATTTAATCAAGTAAATCTATGTATATTGATTATGTACATCAACAAAAGAAATATAGTACAAAAAAAAACCGTCTGAGGAAACATGCGAAGGTCCCCATAGGTCTAAAACACCTAGTTCAAATGCAGAGGAATACAATATTATGGAAGTGGGAATGAGAAGCTTGTGTGAATTCCTTAGTTGACACGCTGAACACACCTTATAAATGTCAGACATAGAAGACTTTAGATTACAACTATTCGACACTGTTTGAACTACTTTATTACACGGGTGACCAAGTCTTTTGTACCACAAATCAAATGAAGATTCAGAAAACTGAGATACTAAATAAGAACTACTAGTAGGTGATCGATGTATAGATGACAGGCGAACAAGTGACGGGTGGATTGTCTTGTGGATTGTTTCATCCTGATTTGGTGATACATCAAACGGATACAAGCCTTCATGCACACTCCCCACTAGCAAAACATTTCATGTTTGTACATCCTTCACAAAACATCGAAAAGGGTGAAACTCAAAATAAACATGATTATCCTTGGCAAACTGAGTAACAAACAACAAATTCTTGCACACTTCAAGAACTTGTAGAACGTTCTTGAGTTGTAACACCCTAGAACCAAAATGAATAAAAAGAACCTATATAAACAACAGATACACTGGCATCGTTGCCCACAATAAGCTTACCAGTACCTATATAATCAACATCAGTAAGTATATTAGACAAATCATTAGTGACATGATTCGTAGCCCCTGAATCTGGATACCACTGTTGATCCAATTTGTAAGGCGAGGTCGAGGCAAAATGAAACCGCTTTAACATGTATGAAAGATCTGCATCGATTGTAATCAGAAACATAACACTGATGGTGAGACTTGCACAATTGTTGCTGTTGATGATTGAACTAATGAAAATTAACAGACATATGTTATTTGTGATTTACATTAGCATTTTTGAACTACATGTTCAATCTTGCTGCACAATTGACATTAAGGTCGATTTTGACAAAACCGGCCCCTGCGACCTCTAAATTTTTAACCTCAACCACGATAGGATCCCCCTCTAAATTGTTTGTGACCCTGACTGCGACCTTTACCACCTATTTTGCTTGCATTATTTTCCTGAGACTGAACAACATTGGCCTGTAAAAGAATGCTAGCCATAAACTCCAACTGTCATGTCCCACAATCTAACAACATCTCAATAAGCACATTTAAAGAAATATTTGCAATTGGGGCCACCACGCGAACTGGCTCATACTCCATTAGTAATCTTGCCAGAATAATACTAACTTGTTCGGTATCATGTACCAAACTACCAGCTGTAATAAGAACATTACACATGTTTCTTATCTTAGTTAAATATTCTTTAATGGACAACTGCCTTTTTTGTCTTAGTATAAAGACTATGTCTCAAATTAACAATCTTCATGCTTGATTTAGCAACAAACTGTCTTTCAATTGTGAGGCAGACATCTAGACTCGTATGAGTACTAGTTAGATAAACAAGAATCTCATCACACATAGTTGACAAAATCTAAGATGGCAGGAGTTTGTTTTGTTGATTATGGTCCAAGAATGTAGGATTTTCCACCAGTTGACCATTGTTGTCAACAAGAAACTGAGATGGAACACAGATAGTGCCTAAAACAAAACCTTGCAAATTACAACCTCCAAGAATCAACATAATTTGATGTTTCCACAAAAGAAAATTTATTTCATTGAGCTTAACAGTATCATGCTTAAGAAATTGACGAACACGTTTATTAATTGTGCAAGAATTGCACCCAGGATCCAAATGATAAGAAGATACTTGTGTAGCACCATTACCATCATTTGCAGATTGTTGATGACTACCACTATCTCTTGAGATTACTTCTGAAGCCATGACACACCAATGAAAACTTCAATGACTTTCCACAGCACTCTACCCTCAGCAAGAAACTATAGCTCTTGATATCATGGTGAAATATTAATAAATAGACAATGAACACATGAATCTTAAAGAAAAATGAAGCAAAAACAACAAAGAGAAGAAAGAATGAATGATTTTTTCACTAAGTTCAACATGAATACAAAGAACCTACAACTATAGTATTTATACTAAGCTATAACAAAGAAGATGAATAACAACCTGAACCAACTTAACTGCTGCAATAGTTCATTCTGCTTAACTGCTGCTACAGTTCATTCCTTAACATGCCTAAGATTAAAAAGGAAAAACATTTGAAAGCATGCTACAAAAGAAGATCTCACCAAAAGAGTTCATGGTGTGAATCCTTGTTGTCTGAGATGTGGCGAGGAAGGTGGACTCTATTCAACATGTTCATTTTTTCTGTTCTTTTGCTAATACTGTGGCAGGAGCTTTGCGACTTAGCTATAAACCTAAACGAGAAGGCTTTGCGAGCTTCAAATCTTGGTGTGGGAGAATATTGTAACCTCTTTCCCTTATTTTGGATTGTTTTGTTCCCAAAGTCTTTTTAAACACTCTTTGTTAGCACTTATGGAAGGTTTAAATTTTCTTGGTCTTTGGTGGGTCGAGTTTTGATCCCATTTCAGTGTGGCAGCACTTGTTTCATGATTTTGCTTTGCTCTAATGAATCTGTAGATGTATCAAAGAAACCATCTCTAGGTGAGAGATCTCTTGCATATTGGCAAGGGCCAAATGCTTCAATTATTAAGTTGAATTGTGATGATAATTCCAAGTTGTCTTATTGGTCGAGTGTTCACCTTCTCTTGGGATAATTTGGGTTCGAATCATGTTGTACAAAAAAGAATTGAATTGTGATGCCTCTTTTGATCCTGTTTTTAGTGTATGTATTGGTGTCGGTTGTTGTAACCATTGCAACGACTTGATTGATGGGGGTTTGGTCTAGTTCCTTTGTCTTTGGTTGAGGTTGCAAAAGCATTGGCTACCCGAGCTGTGTTTTTTTGGCCAGGAATATAGATTCATATTCGAGTTTGATAATCAAAAGTTGATTTCTCATCTCAATCTTTTTTTAGTAAAGCGACTGTTGGGCACTTCAACAATTGAACTGAACATTCGATCTTCTCTGTGTTCCATTTTCTACTACTTTCTCCTTTGTTGGTAGAGAGACAAATAAAGTTGCCGAATGAGTAGCAAAGAAGTGTCTCGGGCTTTTTATAACCATTTGTGAAATAGAAAGTTAACATATTTCTATCATATTTTATGATGTCCGAGATAATTTATTGATAAGCAATAATGCAATAATTATGAAATGTACAATCTGCTCCTATATTTTTTTTCTTTTAACTAAAATTAATTTTGTCATTGTAAGTTCCAAGTTGAAACAAAATCGATATATCATCTTGGCAATTGGCGAAAAACAGCTAATGGCTACGGGCAAATTTAAAACCTAAGGAGGTATGATCTTCCTTTGCTCAGAGAACTAATCAACGTGCTTTCTTAAAGTATGCCTTCAACGTATATTTGGACAACATGATCTTACAAAGAAAAAATATATATAAAAATCGAACACATCGGTAGCAGACACAGCACATGAATCCAACACACTCTACCGGAAACATTTAATATCATCTTTCATTGTAGAAACTATAAACTTTATTGACAGTTCTTAGCAGGACAGCCATATATTCAAAATAGCAGGGAATATTTTGAAAATATTCAGGTAGAAGTCTCATGGAGATACTTGAACTAGGATTCATACTATAGATCAAAGAGAAAATTGATCTTTTCATTAAAAAAATTATCAATTTCTTCTGTTAAAAACTAATCTTTGTACGTCAGAACAAGGTATGCCACGAGTAATTGTCTAATTATTTATTAGACACTGTAAAAATGAATGAAATTTTTAACAGCCCCTGGACTACCAAATATTCATCAAGAAGTTTAAAGAAGGATAGAACAAAGCTCAATGTCCCGAACAAAACAAAACTAGTAAATAGTTTTAGCAGAATATTCGATTATTAGAATTTTCTTTTCATTCCAAAACAAGTAGAACAATGAAACAAAAACATAGCAAAAGAGTAACACAAATCAATCCTTACAATTAAGCAGAATTGACCTTTTGTAAAACTATCTAAGAAAAAAAATATTATCATCATTCAAACTTCTATGGTGGATTGCATAGTTCATCTAATCATTCTTAGCTGCAAAAGAATATAAAGCAGCTAACTCAAACCACCAGCAAAATAACAGCTAAAATCTCAATTCTAACCTGTTGATTCTTTAGCCTCACGAGCTTCAGCATTACCAGAAACCAAACCAAGTTCTTCCTCGAGCTTCTTCCATGCTATCAAAAAGTTGGGAGGAAACGTCTTCTTTACCGTCCTGATTAACCCTTTCGCATCCTTGATCTTCTTTTTCATCACCAATCCCTCCACCAAATGCTTCAAAGTGTTAAAATCAGGAATCTTATGCAACCTCACACTCTCTTTGAACACCTTATAACCTTGCTCATACAATCCATTTAAACATAAATAAAACACCAGCGTCCGAAAAGTAGCCGCATTTGGATTACACCCATTACCTTCCAATCCTTCATATACCTTCTTAGCTTCATCCAACATGCCTCTCTTACAAAAACAAGTCATCAGATAATTATAACTAATGGTATCCGGTTTCAACCCCAGGGTGCTCATATCGTCAATCAACTCCTTCACTTTCTCCGGCTCTCCGCCTTGAAAATTCGAAATCCTAACGTTATAAGAAGCAACATCTAATTCGCAACCAGTCTTCATCATCTCAAACCACAACTTTTCTGCCTCTTCCGTTTTTCCCTTCTTATACAACGCGTTTAAAATTGTTGTAGAGGTAACTGCAGTTACCTCCACGCTTTTCCTTTCCATTTCTCTTAGAACCTCAAGCCCTTTCTCGGGATGACCCGCTTCGCAATAAGATTTAACTAAAATCCCGTAGGAAACTTTGTCTGGTGAAAGACCAATGTATTTCTTGGGAATTTCATCGAACAGCTGGGGAACTCTGTCAAATTGCCTAGACTGATTGCAAGCGGAGAGCAAGGCGTTGAAAGAAATGGTTGATCTGGGGGTACCAAATTGGTCCATTTGATGGAAAGTTTTGATGGCATGATCTAACATGCCAGCGATACCATAGGATCTGATGAGAGTAGAGAGGAAAGGCTCCTGAGAAATCTTGGGGTCGGTTTTGTGGGACTCTATTAAGGATTCGATGTCGGAGAAACGACGGGACTTGGCGAGGCGGCGGACGGTGAGGTCTTGAGCGTAGCGGGAAGAAGAAGGGGAAGAGTAGTGTTTGGAAACGGAAGAGTAGATTTCGAGGGCTTTGTCAGGGTCGTACTCAGTGCGGAGTTTGCTTTTGGCTTGGGAAACCGAAATGGAGGAGGAGTAAGCGGCGGAGGAGGCGGCGGCATTGGAGGTGGCCGAAAAGTGGCGGAGGTGGCGAAGACGAATGGAAGATGACATGTTTTTTTTGGTAGGAGACTTGTTAGGGTTTGGTTTTAGGGTTTTAGAGTGGGAACGGAGCAGAGCAGCTTAAAATCAATGGTCAGAGAATTTTGCTAATGAACTTCGTTAAGTTTATTTTTAACCTTCTATTATTATTTTTTCTTATTTTTTTATACACACAACACAATCATTCAAATCTTTATTGGCCAATCAATATTTCATATTTGTTACGTGAGCGAGTTTTTTTTTTTTTTGGATAGTTAAAATTTACTTGGAAATGGCACCCTTTGTGAAAATGAACGTATAACATGGAAATGTTCACTGAATTACGAGTGACCCAAAATAACCTTGTATTTTAAATATAGGGTTTTATCTCTAGATAATTTTCTTTCTAAAAAATAAACTTCAATTTTAAGATGATAAAGAAAACATGTACTCGTTTGTTTTAAAATTTATAATACAAATAACTAGTCTTTATTTGATATTTCATCTCACTTTTAATTCCAGTGCCAACACACAAAATAAATATCCTAAAGCTGGTTCGAATTTTAATATTTTCTTCATCCTTGATACCGAATTAAGAAATGCAGGAGATACAAACTAAAGGACATTTGGAAGAGGAGAGAGCATGTCACAAACCTGGCAATTGGCATTAGGTACAAAACCAACATTAGAATTACAATAAGAGGTGGGAGTCATGGATAAATTTCTTATACCTTGTCTATATCTTAACTCTAAAAACCTAAACGAATAAAGAACCAGTTCGTACAACTACATTGCATCATAGGCGGAGCAGATAAGATATGGCTCATTAGCCATCATACTCCCCCTGTGCAAATTTGTTCTCAGGATAGAACACAGCAATTACTTGATTTTCACCAAATCTCCTTCCATTCATTGCAGCTTGGGCTTTTCGGGAACCTTCCACATCTGAGTACTCCAGAAATACCTTCAAATACCAAGCAATTGCGGTCAGTCAGTAACTAAGGGGAAGAAATGAATATGGGGCAACTAGCAGAAACATTGCTAATGCAGGTCGATAACTAAAACAACAGGATTTCTTACAAATATAGAGCACTGACCTTCCCAACACCTGGTAATGATTCACCATTTGGATTCGGGCGGGGTATGACAACATTCACCAATGCACCTGCATATTACGTGTGAAAATTTCGAATCCACATAAAACTTTATTCAGGGAATTAGTTAGCAGAAATCAGTATGAAGAAAATATAGATAAAGAATTAGTGTCTTCTGTCTGTGCAAGCTTAATTTGCTAAATTTGACTCTTTAATAACAGAAGCGAACAAGAAGAGCTGTAAAACGGAGATATAAACAAAAGGGAAAACGGAAATTAATAAAGTATACAGGACTTAGCATGTTAAAATAACTTTAAAAACTTAATAAGGAGGGTCAGGTACAACAAGGATGGACCAAATGGTTTTAAGAATAATTTTACCATGTTTTCCACCCTCTTGCCTCATGTCTTCAACAATGTCCCCATACTCCTCATCATCTCTAAGATCGTCTTCACTAATTGCTTGAGTCAAGCACACAACCTTTGTGGGCACACCTTGTGGTTGCAACATAAGCCTCTGTAAAGGACAAAGACACTGCAAATTAGCCTATCATGTATAGAAGATACTTGCAACAAATGAGTAAATTTTAGAAATAAAAATAGCACTACCTAATCTTACCTGCAAAGCAATCTGCTGCTGTGCATGCTGAAGGATGCTCTCTTGCTCAGGTTTAGGCTGGGTAGCACCTTGGTTTGCTCGCCTAACAGTGAGAGTTTTATCACCCATTTTAATTCCATTTAAAGCAGCACAAGCGATGTCCGTAACTGACAGATCTTGATATATGCAGAAGGCATAGCCCTTTGAGTTTCCAGTTTCTCTATCTTTTACTAGATCAAAACCTCGAAGGGGTCCAAAAGACTCTAACAACTCCCTGATCTGCGCTTCAGTAAAGTAATATGGAAGCCCCCCCACAAAAATGCGGTCTGGACCCTCAAGCCCACCAGCAGACCCTGGAGATAGACCTACAGCTGCTAGATTAAGATTGGGACTGGGCTGACTTGGACCAAGAGTTGCAGCAAGCGAAGGGTTGTAGTCACTGGGTCTCCGAACCTTCACAGGTGCTCCCTAGAAATTCAGACAAGTCATTACAATTTCTTGTATTTAAATGACTTCAGTATGAAGATCCTAAAGAATATAGAATACCTCAAAGATAATCCCATCTAAAGCCATCGCATTACTAGCTTCCTCAACTGATCTCATCTCTACAAAAGCAAACTTCTTTTCATGGTTTATGTAGACATTAACAACAGCATCCCCTGAATGTAACAGAAAAGGATGAGTGACTAGAGACATAAAGCAGGTATTCCAGTCCTGCAATGTATCAAAAAATTTCTCCATATACCAGGACCAGCAGTATTTCCACCAATTGCAGCCATAACCTGGCTGAAGAAAGTCGCGACTGACTGCAATATAATATTTAGGTCAGTTCTAGCAATAAAGGCAACCAATAAAATGAAATGTTTAACTATAGTGCAGAGTAACACCTGTTCATTTGCAGTGGGAGAAAGCCCTCCAACATAGACGCGCCGAGCATGCCTCGTAGCCTGAAAATGAAAAGATAAATCATATAAGTGCCTGTAATTTATGAAAATTATTTTCAAGTAAATAGGTTCTAAACTAAAAATGTATGCATAATCCACCAAACCTGCTGAGTCATTGCCTGAACTGGCATAAGAGGGAGACCACCAAACTGCTGCAAAAAGCTGGAACTTATACCAAGTTCGAGAACACAGGACCTCACAACTATCACATACGCACGAGAGAAATACATACCTGACCAGTTGCCAGAGGAAACATGTTTGGAAACACTCCAGGTAGGGTTGGATTATTCCCTGGAATCTGGACTGCAAATGAAATTCAGATTTCATATTAGGATATAATTATAAATAAGGATTTTATTCCTATAGCGGCTGATTCAGCAGAAGGATTTTTATGCCTCCTATCCTATAGCATATCTGAACCTCTTAAAGATAAAAAGAAAAAGAACACACCATAAGCAAGTTCTGGAGGAAATACTTGTAAGACTACCCAAAAAGGCAATAGTTGCCAGTGGAAAGACGAACAATACCATTAAACCGGTGCATTGGTTCCTCCTTGTACACAAAAGCTACAGAAGTCGGCTCACGCCATTGCCTTCTTACAACAAAGACAAAAACATAGAAACAAACAAACAAACACCAAACACAAGGCAAAACCAAAACTCTCTCAGTTCCAGAATTATTTCACCAAGTATATAAAAATAATATTAAAACCCTTCTAAAGACTGCAGCTTAAATGGCTGTATATACAAAATGGAAGAAAAAATACAGCTTACCAAAAGCACACCAGATTTTTTATAGGAACTTTCCACTATATATCAACCAAAAGAACAGTAGCAGTTAACAAAATATAGCAATCTTAAATCTAATGAAGGCATATGTACCTGTGGTGGCAGTGACGGCAGCAGCAGCAGCCGCAGCAGCACCACCAGAACCAGCAGCTAACATTGCTGAAGCAGGAGGTGCCATGTCAAAGCCACTAATCCTTTTGCTGCAGATAAATAAAGTATATCAAGGGCAAGAAATATAATTGGCATGAACTAGGGTAAAAACCTTTAAAATTCTCAAACTTTAGTTCCAAGACTTGGACATAAAGTTACTCAGCTACAAGTATATCGCTTCATCTTGTAAACAAGGAAAACTATGGTCTTTACAAATTATGAAGTTCATCGTGACCTACCTCTTTGAGGGTGAGCGAGAGCGGGACCTTGACTTTGATCTGTGTTCAGATCTACGAGACCCACGCCTATTCCTGTCCCCCCTATCTCTGTCATAATCCCTTCTCCTGTAAACAGCATTTAGAAATATTACTCCTTTAACCACTAGAAATAAGAACAACCAGAATGGAGTAAACAGAGTAATCACAATCAAGGAAGCTTAAATTGATTTATTTATGCTACCTATCATAGTCTCGACTTCGGTGATAATCATCATCATCTCTATCTCTTCCCCTTTCTCTCCTTTCACTCCGCTCCCTACTTCGATCCCTACGACGATCTCTGTGATGACGGTCACGGTCCTTTTCTCTGTCCCTATCCTTACTTCTTTCCCTCTCCTTGTCTCTTTCCCTGTCCCTATGTCGATCAGAATCCTTATCCCTTCCCTTATCGCGGCTTTTCTCTTTTTCCCTACTTCTAGAAGACCCTCTCTCGTGCTCACGTGATCCATGCTGCAAATATTTGATCAAATTAACATTAACGAATATAAAAGAAACAATTATATAGCTAAACGAACTTGATTCACAAAATAAAAAAAGCAAAAAAAGTACCTAACAAGAAACAAGACTAACCCTAACATATTTGTTTTCATAAACGACTCCACTCATACAACTATAATGACATTAAAAAACACCCTAGAAACTTAATCAACTAAATTTCATCCAAGTTTTGTTCAAAAAAGGGTCAAAACAAGCAATATCAACAGCTGCAAACTGAGAGAAAAAGGAACCCTAACTTCAAGCGACCTCGTGTTAGTGAAACGAACGTACCTGAGATTTGGAATCGCGGTGATCATCAAGCCCACCGTGACTACCTTCGCGAGGCTGAGGAGAGGGAACACCGCCATTGCTGTTTTCAAGATCCTCTCCGTTACTCTGGTAGCAAGCTTCGTAATCGGTCATTTTCGTTTTTGGAGGTTTAGTCTTTAGACTATTTAGGTTTTTCTCTTTGTTTTCGCTTAGTAGCTGCGACTACTGAAAAAGCAAGCCGCTTACTAGATTAGAATACAGTTTTTAAAATGTTATTTATAAATGATTTTAGGGATAATATAATTTTTCGGTTCTCAACTTCGCAATTAAGTACATTTTGGTACTTGTACTTTTTTGTTTATTTATTTTGATATTTAAACTTAACAATTAGATTTATTTTGATATTTCAAATTGAAAATTATAAAATTTTAATGACATAGTGCACTGAGATTGTGTCATACCACCACTTAAAATTTTAAAAAATAATAATTATAACGACCTAATTTTTAGTAGTGTCAAAACATGCAGTTTCGGGATCTCGTTTCCATAAAAAGAGCTTTTAAGTATTTAATAAAGATATTTATGGAGTTATTATACAGGTGAATTGAGTTTTGGATAGGTAATTTAACATAATTAGTGATTAATTAAGGTTTAGGGACTAAATTATAAAATCTAATTGCTGTAGATTTTTAATTAGGAAATGGTTTGGGATTTAATTGCAATTAATTAAAGGTAAAAATAGAAATTAGACCATCCATAAGCATTAGAAAATGGACTGTATAATCATGTGATTGTTCTTTTAATTAAATTAAGAATTATATAATTAAATTAAGGTTAATTAGTTTATTAACCAAACTAATTATGCTTTATAAGTGAACTTCGGTGGCGAGAAAGAGAAAACCTATTTTCCCTAACCGAATTAAAAAGAAAGAAAGAAAGAAGGGGACACTATTTTCCTAAGGTTTAAGCTTTTAGCTTCAAAATTCAAGTCTTTAGTTATTTTATTGTAATTTTTATGTTTTTGAGGTTATGGGAGTTTGATTTAGCTAGTTCATGTACCAATTTGTAAAAATTTTAAAGTTTTGAAACTTACTACTGTTGAGAATTGAAAGGTTTAGGTGTTAAATTGATAGAAATTAAGGTTAGTTTAAGAAAAAGACTAAATTGTAAAGCTGAATTGATAGTTTTATGCATTAGAGATCAAACTGAATAAAATTTAAAATTGATAGTAGAAATAAGAAATAAGAGATCCTTAATGGATAACAGTGGAATCAGATTTTAATCCAAAGCTATAGATTGAAAGTTATGTTAGTCCCGATTTTAGGGACTAAATTGAAAAAATTGCAAAATTTATATAAATTGATAATTGATTGAGAATTTGTTGATTATTGATTTTTCTATATGTTCTACGTTAATCCATAGCTAACGACCCAGATTTATCGAGAGGGAAAGGAAAATCCAAAGCCATTGATAAGTAGCTCGGAATTTCAATTTGTATTTTTATGATTCAGGAACTATTTATTTTCCACATATGCATGTCATTTTTCATTATATGGAGTTCTAGGTGAGTTATTGATAATTACTTGAGTTGATTGATGTATTTCAGATTGATTTCCGAGATAGAGACTAAATTGAATAAAATACAAATTTTATGATTTACTTGATATATGATAATTGACATGAAATTGTATTGAAACATATTGTATGTGCTTTGAAATTATGAAATGATGATGAATTTTGATTGATGAATTGTAAATTAAACCAAATGTACTAAATTGGAAGTTGAATACTTTATTAGTTGGTCGAACCGAGTCAGATATAGTTGGCATGCCATAAGGTTAGAGTATCGATTGAAAATCGTCATTGCCAGACAATCTAGGGTGGTAGTTTGTATTTCTAATTCAACATGGCCAGGCAACCAAGGGTGACAGAATAATCAGTTTGTGAAAACCATTATGGCCCGGGCAATCAGGGGTGGTAATATGTTCTTGATAGCGTCATCGTTACTAGGCAACCCGGGGTGACGGATTCGTGTATCCATTTTGAGTGTGTTTTGGTTAATAGTGTTATAAACTAATGAATTACTTAATTGATATGTGGAGTAATATATATGAAATGGGAATACAATAGGCGAAATGAATTAAAAACGAGCTCTAAAGGTCAGTCGTGTATTAATGAGCCTAGCGAAATAAAATATGGTATGAGATGAGAAGTATGTGTGTGTGTGTGTGTATATATATATATATATATATATATGAGATGAGAAGTGTTTTACATAGAATTGTAAGGAATTAGATTAGAAATTGAATGTATACATGTTGCATAAGTTATTTACTTTGTTTGAATCATAGATTTACCATTGAGTGTATTGCTCAGCATACAATTTGTTTTCTTCGTGCACAGGTACAATAAATTCTCGATAGTTCAAGTAGATTCCAGCATCCAGAAAATGATCTTCGACTTAGCAAAGTTTATATGTCTTTTGTTGTAATTAAAGTGGCATGTACCTAATTGAGTCACTTTTATTTAGAATTATACTTATGTGAAGTTGCCTTTTGAATCTTAAGTATATATGGATGTATCTATATAAATTAAACAAATGGTTTAACATGCACTTAAGTAATGCAATACAAATGACATGGTAAATTTGGTTATGCATGTATAAAACTTAGGTGATTATGCTAGACAATAAATATAAATGTGTTTTGATCTTAGTTGATGGTTGAAAAAGTTGTTGCTCCATGAATGGTAGTTTAAGTATTGCAATTGATAGTGGAGATGACTTGTATAGGATTTTATCATAATATGTACATGTTTGGAAATGGGATTTGGTAAATTGCGGGTTGTTGTTCTGTAGAAATTACATAAACACTATGTGACGTCGCGATGTCAAATGTACCACGTCGCAACAAGAAATGGCTTATAATGTCATGGAGAGACGAGGAACCCCATCGTCCTGACGAAACCAAATAGTATGTCACGTCGCAATGTCAATTCTGTAATTTGATTTCTTTACAATCTAGTCTTGTTCGATCTCGAGTTAGCATTAGAGCTTTTGTAAGCTTGTATCAAACTTGATAATGACTATTTGTCACATTATATGTTTATGATATTTGTATTTGTATGTTTAATAGTATGAGATTGTATTTATTTGATTGTAGTTGTTCCGGCAACGAATGCGGCACACTATAGCTTGGACTTAGTGATCAGGTATAGGGTGTTATATTTAGTGGTTACAAAATTTTGAGTGATGACGTGGTATCATTTTAGAGAGTCACATATAGTGTTTTAATAATTGAACCAGTGGTTGAACAGATCAAACCATTAGTTCTCGATTTAATCAGTTTGACAGGTTTAGTTGCTAGACTAGCAATAGTTAAGCAAATAAAAAAAAGTTCATAAATTTTTTTTAAAAAAAAGTATTAAACTAGTTCAACTTGGTTTTTGTCTTAGGTTTCTATTTGGTAAAAAAAAAAAAAAAACTCTCCAATCCCTTTCAATTTTGAAATTGAGCAAATTAGTCCCTATAAAAAATGGAGCAATTTAATCTTTGTCAATATAAAAAATGAGCGACAAAGACAATTAATCACGACGGGACTAAATTTAAAAAATTGCAAAATTTATATAAATTGATAATTGATTGAGAATTCGTTGATTATTGATTTTTCTATATGTTCTACGTTAATCCATAGCTAACGACCCAGATTTGTCGAGAGGGAAAGGAAAATCCAAAGCCATTGATAAGTAGCTCAGAATTTCAATTTGTATTTTTATGATTCAGGAACTATTTATTTTCCACATATGCATGTCATTTTTCATTATATGGAGTTCTAGGTGAGTTATTGATAATTACTTGAGTTGATTGATGTATTTCAGATTGATTTCCGAGATAGAGACTAAATTGAATAAAATACAAATTTTATGATTTACTTGATATATGATAATTGACATGAAATTGTATTGAAACAAATTGTATGTGCTTTGAAATTATGAAATGATGATGAATTTTGATTGATGAGTTGTAAATTAAACCATATGTACTAAATTGGAAGTTGAATACTTTATTAGTTGTTCGAACTGAGTCAGATATAGTTGGCATGCCATAGGGTTAGAGTATCGATTGAAAATCATCATTGCCAGACAATCCGGGGTGGTAGTTTGTATTTCTAATTCATCATGGCCAGGCAACCGAGGGTGACAGAATAATCAGTTTGTGAAAACCATTATGGACGGGCAATCCGGGGTGGTAATATGTTCTTGATAGCGTCATCGTTACTAGGCAACCCGGGGTGACGGATTCGTGTATCCATTTTGAGTGTGTGTTGGTTAATAGTGTTATAAACTAATGAATTACTTAATTGGTATGTGGAGTAATATATATGAAATGGGAATACAATAGGCGAAATGAATTAAAAACGAGCTCTAAGGGTCAGTCGTTCATTAATGAGCCTAGCGAAATAAAATATGGTATGAGATGAGAAGTATGTATGTGTGTGTGTGTATATATATATATATATATATATATATATATATATGAGATGAGAAGTGTTTTAAATAGAATTGTAAGGAATTAGATTAGAAATTGAATGTATACATGTTGCATAAGTTATTTACTTTGTTTGAATCATAGATTTACCATTGAGTGTATTGCTCAAGATACAATTTGTTTTCTTCGTATGTGTACAATAAATTCTCGATAGTTCATGCAGATTCCAAAGATCCGAAAATGATCTTCGACTTAGCAAAGTTTATATGTCTTTTGTTGTAATTAAAGTGGCATGTACCTAATTGAGTCACTTTTATTTAGAATTATACTTATGTGAAGTTGCCTTTTGAATCTTAAGTATATATGGATGTATCTATATAAATTAAACAAATGGTTTAACATGCACTTAGGTAATGCAATACAAATGACATGGTAAATTTGGTTATGCATGTATAAAACTTAGGTGATTATGCTAGACAATAAATATAAATGTGTTTTGATCTTAGTTGGTGGTTGAAAAAGTTGTTGCTCCATGAATGGTAGTTTAAGTATTGCAATTGATAGTGGAGATGACTTGTATAGGATTTTATCATAATATGTACATGTTTGGAAATGGGATTTGGTAAATTGCGGGTTGTTGTTCTGTAGAAATTACATAAACACTATGTGACGTCGCAATGTCAAACGTACCACGTCGCAAAAAGAAATGGCCCATAATGTCATGGAGAGATGAGGAACCCTATCGTCCCGACGAAACCAAATAGTATGTCACGTCACAATGTCAATTCTGTAATTTGATTTCTTTACAATCTAGTCTTGTTCGATCTCGAGTTAGCATTAGAGCTTTCGTAAGCTTGTATTAAACCTGATAATGACTATTTGTCACATTATATGTTTATGATATTTGTATTTGTATGTTTAATAGTATGAGATTGTATTTATTTGATTGTAGTTGTTCCGGCAACGAATGCGGCACACTATAGCTTGGACCTAGTGGTCAGGTATAGGGTGTTATATTTAGTGGTTACAAAATTTTGAGTGATGACGTGGTATCATTTTAGAGAGTCACATATAGTGTTTTAATAACTGAACCAGTGGTTGAACTGGTCAAACCATTGGTTCTCAATTTAATCAGTTTGACAGGTTTAGTTGCTAGACTAGCAATAGTTAAGCAAATAAAAAAAAGTTCATAAATTTTTTTTTTAAAAAAAGTATTAAACTAGTTCAACTTGGTTTTTGTCTTAGGTTTCTATTTGATAAAAAAAAAACTCTCCAATCCCTTTCAATTTTGAAATTGAGCAAATTAGTCCCTATAAAAAATGGAGCAATTTAATCTTTGTCAATATAAAAAATTAGAGACAAAGAAAATTAATCACGACGTTAATGTCTTCCGTCAATTGTACATAATTTTGATTGGTAAAATAACAAATTTAGTCTTCAATGTTTACATACTTTGTCATTTTGGCCTTAATTTTTTTTAAAAGATCAACAAATTATGCCTCAACATTTACATATTACAAAATTTTGAGGGATAGAATGTGTAAAATTCGAGGTCTAAATTTATTATTATACCAATCAAAATCATATACAATTGATGGAAAATATTAAAGTCGTGATTAATTGTCCTTAGTTATTCATTCTCTCTTATTATATACCATTAAAAAAGCAACTTATAATTTTGTTTGTCCAATGAGCTTGCGTGTTATCCTAATAGGATATCCTTAATCTCTTTAAATTAAATTTGTTCACCCAATACAATCTTATTTTATCTTATGGTAATCATTACATCTTCCTCCATGAAAAAAAATCTATTACTAACAAATAGTTATAAAGTCATTTATCCTAGACACATGACCCGTGGCCACGTATCTTTTTTGTCAAGTATGCAAAGCCAATGAAATGGCATATTTTAGCCTTTATTGGACAATGAATTCCACTATTGTAAGTAAAGTTATGCCATATATTAGCTATATACCCAACATAATAGTTTTTTTACTCTATTACCAATTAAACTCAAACTTTTAATATATAAAAAAGCACATGAGCCACACAAACATAGTCAGTTACTTATTAAAGATTGAGGTAAGTCACACCATGAATGTCACAAGTGAAAAAAATTATAAATGAATCTAAGATAAATTCAACTTGGGTCTTGCCCGATGTACCATCGATCTTGCAATGACCCGATTTTAGACGATGTAGGAAAATATGGTTTCGGAACTCAATTCCATAAACTGAGTCAGAAAAATATGAATAGAATGATTTATGAAGTTAATATGGAGATTTATTAAGGAACAATTTAGTAATTGAATCCAGAAAATCATTAATTATAGTTCAGGGACTAAATTGTAAGATTTTGATCACATTGAATTTTAATTTGGAAAAAGCTTGAGGACTCAATTACTAATTGACCAAAAGACCTAATGGTTATTTAACCATTATTAAGATATGATTTAGTGGCTGGGACCAAATTAACTCATCCATTTCTACTTACTTAGTTTAAATTGGATTATGATTATTAAACATAAATTAATTAAATTAATTAAGTTTAATGGCATTTCTAATTGAAGTATATACAGCAAAGAAGTGGGAGATGACAACATTCATCATCTTTTCCCTTAGTTTGTTTCATCCTTAACTAAAGGAAGAAAGGAATTTCTTTTTTATTTTATTTAAAAAATTGGTCCAAAATCCTTAAAGTAAATATGTTTTTCTTTTAATTTTTTTATGTTTTCATGATCATCTAAGCTTGATTAAACTTGCCCCTACTTTAGATTTGTCAATTTTTAAAGGTTTATCAAGTTTCCATTGATGTACTCTTATATTTGACACTTTTTGCTTGTTAATTCCTTTGCCTTATGAATTTTTCACTACTTAATTCATTGTATTTGATTTATTTCTTGTGTAGTGAAACCAATACTGGAAATGGCAACAAAAAGACGTAATCTGCAGTTTTTTTTTATTCGTCATGGCATTGGAGTCGTGGGCACGACGCTTATTCTGTCGCGGCTGGAGTCGTGGGCACGACGCGGATCTGACGTGGCAAATCAGAAGTCAACACAGGAATATTCTGGAAACAACTTATCTTGATCTATTGACGTGATTTGAGGGATTTTGGATTTCATTTTCCTAATTTTAGAGATATTATCTTATTTTTCTTTTAATAAAATTTTCTTCTTTTGTTTTATTTCTACTTTACTTTATTTTATTTTATGTTTTTACATTATCAAAACATGTTAAGCATGATAATCAATATCATGCTTGGCTAATTTTTCTCAAGCCAAAAGCTAGTACGAATCAATTCCTCACGTGAGAATTGAATATTGCTTAAATCCCGGGATACATTTTCGCTCTTT
The DNA here is from genome assembly GCF_025698485.1 of Gossypium arboreum. Lineage (NCBI taxonomy): Eukaryota > Viridiplantae > Streptophyta > Magnoliopsida > Malvales > Malvaceae > Gossypium > Gossypium arboreum. The sequence continues at coordinate 16,316,434 of NC_069081.1, forward strand.
CGCTTAGATAGTTTGGCAATTGGCCTTACTAAAATTTTTAAACGTTTTCAAATCAAAAGGATCCGTTGGTCTCGAATCGTTTAATTTTACAGTTGGGAGGAAGGATCGGCCTGTGGCATTTCGACTTCCTATGAACACTCTTAGCGGCGGTCCGCTAAGGAAAGACGAGATCGAAAATGATTCTTGATAAGACAACTTCCGAGTTGGGCTTTTCCTATTTTAAAACTAAGTATTTTAACGGCGATAGATGTGGTTGATTTACTTAAGAATCGACTTTCGAAGATAGACTTGGGATGATCGGTTACATGAGAGAAAAGTAAGTTACGATGGGTTGGGCCTCGTAGACTGTAACCGACATGAATCCCGGAGTAAAAATCTATTTTTAATGATCGTGGGAATTGATGAAACTAGCTCGAGGCGATTCTTATACTCGTGTTTATTCAACTTGATCTTTCATCTTCTTTATTTTATTGCTTTTATTTTAATACATCTTTCTTTGCACTTTTACTTGTTTATTTTATTTCCTTGTTACTTCTCAAATCACCTTTTTATTTTCCATTTCACTCCTAGGTCGAGAACAAGAAATTTAATCAAAATTCCATTAACTCCTCGTGGATCGACCCTCTTCCACTATTCTACCTTTTTATTTATTTATTTTATTTTTGAAGAGGTTTATTTTATTTTGATAGGCAAAACGACGCTTGTCAAAATTGGCGCCGCTGTCGGGAGTTTTATTTTCGGCAATTATTGATTATTTTGTTTGATTTTTATGACCGGAGAAACCCAGGGACTCTAGTTCAATATAACCCGGAAATTGAAGCAAGCGCTCGTAAAAATCACGGTCAAACGCTTCGACGAAAGAAGCAACAAGAGCAAAGAGAACGACAATCCAATCTGGAATCTACCTCTGCGACACCACCACGTGAACCGGAACAAACTCCAAACGAAGGACCACCTCCCAACACCACTACTCCAATAACAAATCCCACGTTTGAACCGGAGCCAATGGCGAACCAAACCATTAGAGAGCTTACCGCCGCCCCCGCCGTACAACAACCGCTCTGCATTACCTTTCCTCAAGGCACTACCCCTTTTCAACTCAAAACAGGGTTGATTCATCTCCTCCCTACATTCAACGGTCTTCCTAGCGAAAGCCCACATAAACATCTCGCCAAATTCCACATGGTGTGCAGTAGCATGAAGCCGCAAGGAGTCTCGGAAGACCAAATCAAACTAAGGGCATTTCCTTTTTCTTTAGTCAGAATGGCTAAGGAATGGTTATTTTACCTTCCGCCTAACTCAATAACCACATGGGCTGAACTATCTCGTGTTTTCCTTGATAGGTATTTTCCAGCAGCAAAAGCAAGCGAGCTTAGGCGAAGCATTTTGGGAATCCAACAAAGGAGCGATGAATCTCTACGACTCATCGGGAGAGGTTCAAAAGTTATGCATAAGTTGCCGCAAAGATGGCCTATCCGAAGCGCACCTTCTTCAAGATCTCTATGAAGGATGCTTCCGATGGACAAAAAGATGGTGGATCTTTGCAAGTGGTGGCGCACTCGTCAATATGACGCCTTGAAAATGCTAGAACTCTAATCTCTACTATGGCCGCAAACTCGCAACAGTTCGGCTCTTTAAGTGAACCTAGCCGACGGGTTCACGAAGTAAGTACCGTTCTTTGAAAATAAAATAGACAAATTGACTGATATTGTCAATTCTCTTGTCACTGAGTAAGATAGGAGCCATGAAGGTTTGTGGAATCAGCACGATGCCAAACCACCCAACCGATTCAGTCCAATGCTACAAGATGAGACAGGCGCCCAAGTCAATGCCATAAATAATTTCCAGACCTCCTCAAAGGCCATACAATCCCTACGGTAACACTTTCAATCCCGGTTGGAGAGACCATCCAAATATGAGCTATGGAAACAAAACCAAAATTACCAACCGAGACCACCTCCTTTCCAAATCAATCACCACAAAAACCTCTCTTGAGACCATTGTTGAAAAGTTGGCCATTTCACAAGAGAAATTCCAAACCCAAACACAATCTCATCTCCAAGAAATTGACAAACAAATAAGCCAACTAGCCCAAACTGTTGGTCGCTTAGAGTCTCAAGGACGATTGCCCTCTCAAACCGAAACAAATCCGAAGGAAAATGTGAGCGCGATTACTTTACGAAATGGTACCGTAATTTCACCAGAGCCGACAAAGGAGCCCGAGAAAATCGAGAAAGACAAAGAAGACATTTCTTTGAAGAGTCAAGTAGAAAAATCCTCACCTACCTCAGGTAAAGTCGCTCCTAGTCCTTTTTTTTCTACTTACGAGACTCCTCCTCCCTTTTTAGGAAAGCTTGCAAGGCGTGACAAAAAGGAAGAGGAGAAGCAAATTTTGGATATATTCAAAAAAGTGGAAATCAATATTCCACTCCTTAATGTCATTCGGAAGGTGCCAAAATATGTGAAGTTTTTAAAAGACTTATGCACAAATCGGAGGCGGTTATCCGGCAATGAAAGAGTTAACCTCAACGAGAATATTTCGGCCATTTTTCAAAGACGCCTACCACCGAAATACAAGGACCAAGGGATGTTTACAATTTCGTGCAAAATAGGAAAAGTAGGAATAAAAAGGGCAATGTATGATCTAGGCGCATCTATTAATGTCATGCCGCTAAGCATCTACAACAAAATTTCAATAGAACCATTAAAAGAGACGCGAGTGACGGTTCAATTAGCTGATCGGTCAGTTATCTACCCCGAAGAGGTACTAGAAAACGTGTTGGTAAAGGTAAACGATCTCATTTTCCCTGCTGATTTTTACATTATTGACATGGAAAATGACCGCAGCAACAACGGATCAGAAATCTTGCTTGGACGCCCTTTCTTGTCAACAGCGCATACAAAAATCGATGTCCGTAACGGCATCTTAACCATGGAATTTGATGGGGAAGTGGTTAAATTCGATGTGTACAAAGCTGTGAAGTATCCTGATTCCATCGCAAGTTTAAATTTTGTTGATATTATAGATCCGTTAGCTGATGATTTTATCGAAACTGATTTGTTTTATAATTTTTGTAGGAAATTGGAGGATCTCGATGATGAAAGTGAAATCATTTCAACTCTTTCCTCCATTTCTGATTCTCGATTAATTCCACCTAAACCTCTTCCCTCAATTTTGCAGGAGGCATAACTAGAATTGAAGCAACTTCCATCGCATCTCAAATACGAATTTTTGGGCGATAACTGAACCTTGCCAATTATCATTTCAAGTGAATTATCATGACAGGAAGAGGAAGAATTGATTGTTGTTTTGCGCACCTATAAAAAGGCAATTGGATGGACATTAGCTGATATCCAAGGCTTAAGTCCATCCACTTGCATGCATAAAATTAAAACAGAGGAGAACGCGAAACCAACGAGAGAAGGCCAGCGATGTTTAAACCCGCCAATGATGGAGATTGTGAAGGAGGAGATTCAAAAGTTGCTAGATGCTGACATTATCTACCCCATCTCTGATAGCAAGTGGGTAAGTCCGGTCCATGTTGTGCAAAAGAAGACTGGAATTACGGTGGTCGAAAATGCCGAAGGAGAAATGATTCCGAAGAGAGTACAGAATGGTTGGAGAATGTGTATCGATTATAGGAAACTCAATTCACAAACCCGAAAGGACCATTTTCCTATACCATTTATCGATCAAATGATTGAAAGACTTGCTGGAAAAACACATTACTGTTGTCTTCATGGATTTTCTGAATTTTTTCAAGTTTCGGTGGCACCTGAAGACCAAGAAAAAACAACATTCACTTGCCCTTTCGGAACTTTCGCCTATAGAAGAATGCCTTTCGGTCTTTGCAATGCTCCAGCCACATTCCAACGATGCATGTTAAGCATTTTCTCTGATCACATCGAGCGAGGAATAGAGGTATTTATGGATGATTTCACTGTTTACGGTAATTCATTCTCTCAATGCCTTTCCAATCTTTCTTATGTTCTTAATCGATACATTGAATTTAAATTGGTTTTAAACTACGAGAAATGCCATTTCATGGTAAGTAAAGGATTGGTACTCGGTCATGTGGTTTCGGCCCAAGGAATTGCCGTTGATAAGGGAAAGATTGATGTAATTCGCTCACTTTCATCCCCACTTCGGTGAGGGAAATTCGTAGTTTTCTTGGCCATGCAGGTTTCTACCGACGGTTCATAAAGGACTTCTCTAAGTTGGCACAACCTCTTTGCCGATTACTACAAAAGGATGTGAATTTTACTTTTGATCAATCTTGCAAAGATTCATTCAATGAGCTTAAGGGAAGGCTTATATCCGCACCAATTGTACAACCACCAAATTGGACTTTACCATTTGAGATTATGTGTGACGCATCTGACCTTAGCGTGGGAGCCGTTCTCGGCCAAATGAGTAAAGAAAGACCACACGTGATAGCCTATGCCTCTAGGACTCTCGACTCGGCTCAACGCAACTACTCGACAACGGAAAAAGAGCTTTTTGCTGTCATTTTTGCATTAGAAAAATTTCGTTCTTATTTATTAGGAACTAAAATTTTTGTTTTTTCCGATCATACAGCGCTGAAATATTTGATGAACAAAAGAGAAGCAAAACCGAGGTTGATACGATGGATTCTCTTACTGCAGGAGTTCGATCTTGAAATCAAGGATAAAAAGGGAAGCGAAAACTTAGTAACTGACCACCTAAGTCGTTTGCCTACTTCACCAGTCGAACCTCCCCTACGAGAACAAGTTCCAGACGAAACATTGATGGAAGCACACGCATCATTCCCATGGTTCGCCGATTTGGCGAACTTTCTAGCTACGGGTAAATTTCTGAACAATCTATCTCAATCTGAGATCAAACGCATAAAAAGAGAGTCTCGATACTATATTTGGGATGACCATATTTATGGAAAAATTGCTCGGATCAAATCGTACGACGATGCGTAAGTAACAGCGAGGTAAAATCTATACTTGAGTTTTGTCATTCCTACGCTTGCGGTGGACATTTCGGCCCTAAACGAACTGCTCACAAAATTCTTGAGTGCGGATTTTATTGGCCAACCTTGTTTAAAGACACTTACAACTTTTGCAAAGCATGTGACAGGTGCCAAAGAGTCGGAAATCTAAGTCGAAGGAGTGAGATGCCATTAAATCCTATTCACATCTGTGAAATTTTTTATGTGTGGGGGCTCGATTATATGGGGCCATTTACCTCATCATTTGGAAATTTATACATTATTTTGGCCGTTGATTACGTTTCGAAATGGGTAGAGGCGAAAGCCACCCGAGAAAATGATGCGAAAACCACAACTAATTTTTTACGTAATTTTATTTTCTCAAGATTTGGAACTCCGAGAGCGATCATTTGCGATAGAGAAACACATTTCATTAACCGAGTCATCGAAGCTTTGATGAAGAAATATGGCGTGACTCAGCGGATAGCAACAGCTTATCATCCGCAAACCAACGGACAAGCAGAGGTTTCAAATCGAGAAATCAAGTCAATCCTAGAGAAGACCGTTAAACCAAACCGGAAAGATTGGAGCTTGAAGTTAGTTGATGCATTGTGGGCATATCGCACGGCCTACAAAGGACCTATTGGGATGTCACCTTACCGACTTGTTTTCGGCAAACCTTGCCACTTGCCTGTCGAACTCGAGCATAGGGCATTTTGGGCGGTGAAGGAATGTAATATGGAGATGAACGCTGTTGGTGAAGCACGGAAACTACATATCCAAGAGCTTGAGGAGATTCGCCGTAATGCTTACGATAGCGCACAAAATTATAAAGAGCGAACAAAAGCATTTCATGACAAGCGCATTTCATTTAAATCATTTTCCGTTGGGCAGAAAGTTCTCCTATTTAACTCAAAATTAAAAATTTTTGCAGGAAAACTTAAGACCAAGTGGAGCGGACCATTTACCGTGATCAATGTTTTTCCTCATGGAGCCGTAGAAATTGAGGATAGCTCAGGTGCACAGTTTAAAGTCAATGGACAACGGCTAAAACCTTTCTTCGAGAGCACACCAATCGGACTAATTGAAGAAATCGGGTTGGAAGAGCCAAGAATCTGACAGGAAAATGTCGAGCTTAACGACGTTAAACAAAGCGCTAAATGACCCCTCCAGGCCTGAAGAGAACATCACGGAAAAACTCTCCTTCCTTTACCTCAACCGTGGCCGCTGTCGTCATTGATCACGGGGAGTATCCTTTACCTTTCTTTGTTCTTAAATGTACTTTACATTTTTTTTTCTTTTCCGTATTGGGACAATACGATTAAGTGAGGGGGAGGGTAAAGGATGACATTAATTTTGCCTTGCTTGTCATATTTGTTTGATGATATGTTTGTTTGAATTGATTAGAAGAACAACTCCTTTGCCGTTGCTTGTCGCTAAGCATGTTATGATTATTTTAGTTCATAAAGATACTTGAATTCTAGCATGTTTGATAATCGAATAATATGAGTAAGTCCAATTTGACAACCCTTACAATTTGTCTTGATGTTGTTAGTTGAATTTCTCACCTAGCTTAATTAATTAGCCCATTTTGTGAGAACTTGAGCCTTTAGCATGTATGATTATATTTTCATGCTCCTTTTTCTTGCCTGAGAGTGTCAATTTGGACATTGGAATCTAGAACTTGTGGCTTGTATGCATTTTGAGATTACATTGGAATTTGATGCATTAATATGATTTAGGCATTAGGATTCACCCTTTCTTTTCCCTTAATGAACCAAGTTGAAACCTAATCCTGTTTTCTTTGTTTTCACAAGATTTTAAACCCGAGCCTTTTCATTTATTCCTCTCTTCCGCCCTTGACAAGACAAAGAGCATAAGTTTAAGGTTGTGAGATCATGTTCCACAAAAAAAAAAAAGACAAAAAAAGCAAAAAAAAACAAAAAAAAGAAGAAGAAATAATTCGAAAAAAAAGAAAAAAAGAAAAAAAGAGAAAAAAAGTTAAAAATAAAAAAATAAAAAAAGTTTGATGATTTGTTCATTATAGCTACCTTTGCTTAGTTTGCTTATTCTTGTTGCCTATGTTTTCTAAAGTTGGGGACATGATATAGTTACTTGTTGGGAAACTCTTGTCTTGATTTTCTTTAGGCTCATTTTAGCCTTATTCCCCACCTTTACCTAAGCCCCATTACACCCTTTATTGAAAGTCCTAATGATTTTTGCATCTCATTTCTTTAAAGTAGTTGAGAATTGATCTTGCCACAAGCCTATGGAAACCTTTATTCAAATTTTGACTTTGAGTGAATTTGATTTCTACACTTGAAACACTTTTAGTGATTTGAGTGCATCTTGGTAAGAATTAAGCTGAGGTTAGAATTTGATTGATAATTGATAGACAATGGTAAGGTTGAATGATTGTTCTTGCTTGCACCTATTCGTTTTGATTCATGTTTTATTCACGTCATTTTTTGTGCACTTGAACTCTCATAACTTTGTTTAAGACTTGCAACGGTTTAGGAGAAAGATGATTAAGCTTTTGATTAATTTATTTCAAACATACTTGAGGGCAAGTATGAGACAAGTGAGGGGGAATTTGATGTACTCTTATATTTGACACTTTTTGCTTGTTAATTCCTTTGCCTTATGAATTTTTCACTACTTAATTCATTGTATTTGATTTATTTCTTGTGTAGTGAAACCAATACTGGAAATGGCAACAAAAAGACGTAATCTGCAGTTTTTTTTTATTCTGTCGCGGCTGGAGTCGTGGGCACGACGCTTATTCTGTCACGGCTGGAGTCGTGGGCACGACGCGGATCTGACGTGGCAAATCAGAAGTCAACACAGGAATATTCTGGAAACAACTTATCTTGATCTATTGACGTGATTTGAGGGATTTTGGATTTCATTTTCCTAATTTTAGAGATATTATCTTATTTTTCTTTTAATTTTCCTTGTTGATTTGGGAATTTGAAGCCTATAAATACCCACCTTTGGGTAAGGCTAAGGGGATCTCTTGTCTTTTGTTCTTGTTGCTACTTTGTTTTCATTTTTAATAAAATTTTCTTCTTTTGTTTTATTTCTACTTTACTTTATTTTATTTTATGTTTTTACATTATCAAAACATGTTAAGTATGATAATCAATATCATGCTTGGCTAATTTTTCTCAAGCCAAAAGCTAGTACGAATCAATTCCTCACATGAGAATTGAATATTGCTTAAATCCCTTCGGGATACATTTTCGTCTTTCTGCTTAGATAGTTTGGCAATCGGCCTTACTAAAATTTTTAAACGTTTTTCAAATAAAAAAGGATCCGTTGGTCTGGAATCGTTTAATTTTACAGTTGGGAGGAAGGATCGGCCTGTGGCATTTCGACTTCCTATGAACACTCTTAGCGGCGGTCCGCTAAGGAAAGACGAGATCGGAAATGATTCTTGATAAGACAACTTCCGAGTTGGGCTTTTCCTATTTTAAAACTAAGTATTTTAACGGCGATAGACGTGGTTGATTTACTTAAGAATCGACTTTCGAAGATAGACTTAGGAAGATTGGTTACATGAGAGAAAAGTAAGTTACGATGGGTTGGGCCCCGTAGACTGTAACCGACATGAATCCCGGAGCAAAAATCTATTTTCAATGATCGTGGGAATTGATGAAACTAGCTCGAGGCGATTCTTATACTCGTGTTTATTCAACTTGATCTTTCATCTTTTTTATTTTATTGCTTTTATTTTAATACATCTTTCTTTGCACTTTTACTTGTTTATTTTATTTCCTTGTTACTTCTCAAATCACCTTTTTTATTTTCCATTTCAGCTCCTAGGTCGAGAACAAGAAATTTAATCAAAAATTCCATTAACTCCCTGTGGATCGACCCTCTTCCACTATTCTACCTTTTTATTTATTTATTTTATTTTTGAAGAGGTTTATTTTATTTTGATAGGCAAAACGACGCTTGTCATCCATTAATTTGCATTTGATGAAATTGAGTTTGGTTTTGATGAGAAATTGAAGTATAAGTTTTGAGCATGTTAGGACTAAGTGAGAAGGTAGTGAAAAGTGATGGAATTGATTAGAAATTTAACAACGCTTGATAGTTAATTTTGTGACATTAGGGAATAAGTTGAATAAATTGAATGTTGTTAGGAAATTATGCTAAAGACTAGAAATTCATGGTCCCTAATGAAAGAATATGAAATTTGATTTTAATTTGATGTTAAATATTGAAAAATATGAGTATTTCGAATATAGGGAGTAAAACAAATAAAATGCAAACTATGTTTGATCATGTGTTTTTCATTGGGTTGACTGAAAACTAATATTGTTTCTATGCTTGAATTATCGTTTGTATTTAAAGACGATGTTGGGTCACGTCATCCTATTTCAAGAGAAAGGAAAGGTAAGAGCCGTAAATGAGTAGCTAATATATTTTTGTGCTTCCATGATTTGAATTCTATACATATACATATATTTTCATATGACTTGTTACAAAATAGCTTGATTAAAGTAATGATCTTACTTATCTCTTGAATTTGGCAAGTATTACATGGTTGGTAACTTATGAAAGATGTGATGATATCTATGTGATGATATGAAATGATATGCATTGAATTGAATTGAATTGGGCATGATATACATGGTATTGTATGAAACTATGATATGTAAACATGAATATATATGTGTGTGTGTGTGTAAGTGTTTGAAAAACTGATTACCCTCTCAACGGCCTTGAGCAGATTCGAATATTTTTGGCATGCCATAAGATTAGATTAGTGTACGAGATTTTACTTCGATTTATACCAGTGATGCGCAGAGCGCATTTTTACTTCAGACTTTCTGATGAATAACTAGGCACATTCATTTACTTTGGTTCATACTGATAAGGCGCAGAGCGCATATTTTACTTTGGACATATCGATGAGGCACTAAGGGCCAAATAGATTAGTGGGATGGTTGTATGAACCATGTATCTGTATTGAGTCCATGTCTAATTAATAGAGATTATGAAATATATATCATGCCATGTGACATTTGATATAAAATGTTACGATTGAATACCAATGTTAAAGTAACAAAAGATGGCATGTGAAAGATCATGTAAACCAGTTAAAATGAGCCCTGAGGGCTGATATGGATATAAAACGAATAAATGGATTTGAGATAGGAATGAGAAACTAACTATAGCTATGATATGTAATAACATATATTTAATTGAGATGTGTAAACTCGAAATTATATAAGGTTTTTCTATATGTTTTTACCACCTTTTTACTTAATTATTATGTTTATCTCGAGTAATTATTATTGAAATAAATGAATTTTACTTAATTAGTAATTTTAGACATGAAATTATAAAGTATGTGATGTAATGACCAATTTTGGCTTGGGTCCAAAAAAATAAAACCAAATACAATGTCCAAGTCCAGTCCATTACAAAACCCTTAACACAAGTAGAAATAACCCAAATTATATCTAACCCATTTTACAATCCAAAACCCAAGCCCAAATTAACCAAACCCTAACAGCCCAAGCCCAAAACAGAAAATAAACCCTATCTTCAGCAAAAAGAACAAAGAAACCCTAGGACCAGCCGTCGCTGCTCCTCCATGTTAGCACATTCGTGCATAGCTAGCCTTCGTACCTGCAAACCAAACAAAAGAGGACAGACGTAGCAAAAGAAAAAATAGAGCAAAAATATTGTTTTTTTATTTTTGTTTTTCGGCTATAATGGCCATGAAAAACTACAATGTAAGCTCCCTTCTTTACGGAGACACACAATAGCAATAAAAAAAAGAAAAACGAATTCAAAGTTTTTAAAGGTTGTCATTTGATCTGCTTTCTCTTTTCATTTTTTTATCTTGATTATTCTATCTTTTTTCTTTTTAAAAATAAACACAAAAAATAAAAAAGAGGGGGCCGAATATTACCTTTTATGTTTATGCCGTCGTGGGGGGGAAGGAGGCCGCTATTTCCGATGAAAAATAGTATTTTTGGGGTTGGGGATTAAAAAGAAAAAAATAATATTTTTCTCCGACCAGTATGGACGGCGACGCCGTCGCTGGCAACTGGTGGCTGCCATGGTGGCTGATGGCCGGACCCTTGGCTGGATTCTAGGCTATGCCCAGAGAGAAAAGAGAGGATTTCTTGTTTTTTTTCTCTGAAGCTGGGAAGAATGATTTTTTTTTCAAAATTTTCTGACTTATATGGGTATGCCAAAACGAAGCGATTTGCCCATTGAAATCGAGATTCCTTCTCTCCAAGATTTGGCTGAATTAAAATCGGATGAAGCAGAATAGATCCAGTGAACTTAATTGAAGAAAAGAGGTTAAAAGTTACCCATCATGGTCAAACGTACCAAAAATGAATGATGCGAACTTACGACAGAAAGGTTCATCCTAGAGAATTCCACTAGGGGGACCTAGCGTTGAAGAAGATCTTTTCTATACAAAAGGACTTCAGAGGAAAGTGGATGCCAAACTGGGAAGGACCTTATGTAATAAAGAAGACCTATTTTGAAGGAGCATTAATATTGATCGAGATGGATGGCAAGGACCTGCCCAATCTAGTGAATTCAGATTCAGTCACATTTAATATTTTTTTAAAAAAACACACAAAGAAAAAAGAAAAGAAAAAGAAAAAAATAAGAGGCCAAGGCGAAAATCAGCAAAGGGCGCTTTGAGACCAAAGAGGTTTTGAATTGGAAACCCGTAAAGGGTAATTCAAATAAAAAGTGGGGCATGTGGTAGTCTTGCTATGCCTGAATTAACAAGGAGGAGGTATGCTACATCTTGGGGCGTTGACAAAGTACTTTAGATCTCCTAAACACATGTCGAGCTCAAAATGGTCCTCAAGAAGTTCATACAGAGAAGCATAGGCTGCGATATCTGGGGCACCTAGTTTTCATCTTACCTATATTGAATTTGCTATTGATTACTCTATTCGTTTTGAGCTACACTCCCAATCAATTTCCTTCTTATTACATTTGCTATCTTTGATTAACTTATTCATTTCGAGTTAATTTCCTTTTTATTGCATTTGCCATCTTTGATTAATTTATTCATTTCGAGCTATGCTCCCAATCAATTTCTTTCTTGTCCATTGTTATGATCTTTTCAAGCATTTTGTATTGAAATAATGATTAATGGACTAATAAAACTTTTACAAAAGAAGTTATGCATATTACTCTGGAGGCTTCTAAATAATACAAGAACTGTTGTTTAGAACTCACCAAACTTAAGGGTTGAAAATGTTTGAGAAAGAGGAGTCTAAATTGTGACTATCTCTTCGGATTTTCTGTCAAAAATATCAGTTGAATAGGAGACAATATATTGCATCGGTGATACAACCTCGACGAATAATGAGCAACCCAAGCATTGAATTGGGATCATTCTAAAAAAAATGACATTCTACATTCCTGCATACACATCTGGTCATGTTATCCAGATCAATTGATTGAAGAAGCCACAAATCCTATACCCTTGAGCTACAGTGGGATGGATTGAAGAAGATACAAATCTTATACCCCTGAGTTACAGTGGGATGGATTGAAGATGATACAAATCCTATACCCTTGAGTTGCAGTGGGATGGACGGAAGAAACCAAATTTTGTCTCTCTGAAGTTACAGTGGAGCAAACCAGCTGAGCAAATGTGATTATTTCTTCGGGTTTTCTATCAAAGATACTAGCTGAGTAAGAAGGCAGCATAATACTTTAGTGATAAAACCCTGATGAACAATAAGCAATGACAACCTAAACATTAGAAAGGGATCATTCTTGCAAAATGACATTCTGCATTCATGCAAATATCATTCATAACACATTTAGTTGGAGCATTTGATTCATTTTGATCATGACATCCCAATCTTTTGGCACAAGCATAGGCCCATGAAATCAATTTATAGGTCATGTCCCCTAGATGACAGTATAGCAAGATCGATGAATCCATAAATCTCATCTTCCTGAAGTTGCAGTGGAGCAGATTGAAGCCACCAGCCTTATCTCCCTGAAGTTGCAGCGGAGCAAACTGAAGACAACGAATCTTACTTCCCTGACGTTGCAGTGGAATATATTAAAGCTACAAATTATGGCGGATCTTATCTTCTTGAAGTTGCAACGGAGCAGATTGAAGCCACCAGCATCATCTCTCTGAAGTTGTAGCGGAGCAGACTGAAGACAGCGAATCTTATCTCTTTGAAGTTGCAGTGGAACAAATTGAAGCTACAAATTATGGCGAATCTTATCTTCATGAAGTTGCAGTGGAGTAGATTTAAGCCACCAGCCTTATCTCCCTGAAGTTGCAACAGAGCAGACTAAAGACAGCGAATCTTATTTCCCTGAAGTTACAGAGGAACAGATTAAAGCTACAAGTCGCAAACCTTATCTCCCTGAAGTTGCAGTGGAGCAGGTTGAAATTACCAATTCATTGTATCCTTGAAGTTTCAGCGGAGTATATCGAAGCTACAAATATCTTTTCCCTGAAATTACATTGGAGTGGATTGAAGCACCAATTCCTATACCTCTGAAGATACAGTGGATTGGAACGAGGTTACTTGAAGAAGAAGAAAAGAAGCGCTGAGACTCAGCAGGTCCAGGCAAAATTGGCCCTTTTATAGTTTTTTCTCCATTCTCGTTACACGACAATGAGCAAAGAGGGACAGCTGTAATAGGCCAATTTTGGCTTGCCCCCCCAAAAAACAAAAAAAATGTCCAAGTCCAGACCATGACAAAACCTTCAACCCAACTACAAATAACCCAAATTACATCTAACCCATTTTACAATCCAAAACCCAAGCCTAAATTAACCAAACCTTAACAGCCCAAGCCCAAAACAGAAAAGAAACCCTATCTTCAGTAAAAAGAACAAAAAAACCCTAGGAGTAGCCGCCGCCGGTCCTCCATGTCAACACCTCCGTACTCAACTAGCCTTCCTACTATAAACCAAATAAAAGAGGACAAATGTGACAGCCCAAAATTGACCCTCATCGGGAAGTGGTTTCGGGACCGCTAAACCGAGTCACCGAAATGTTTGAACGTAATATTTATTGTCTAGAATATGTATTTATGAATGTGTGAAAATTTCAAGCTTCGATTTAGTCGATTGCATGTGAATTCAGTTATTAGGACTTGTGTGACACTTTTGAAATGTGATAGGCTAATCTATAAGGACCTAATAGTGCATGTAATCAAAGGGGGACTTGCATGTCAAATCCCCCTAATAGCTAGTGGCCGCCATGACAAAGGATTATGGGCAAAAACATGTCATAAAACATGTTGGGACAATGGTGTATGTAAGAAAAAATAAAATAATGAGCATGGGAATTGAATAATGAAAGGAAGAAAAAAAAGAGAATGGTGAGTGTTTCCCCCCCCATTGCCGTGAGTTGAGGAAAAGAGAGAAAAAAAAATTGTTGTTCATCTTTTTTTTCATTTCTTTGAGCTGAAAATTCTAAGGAAGAAGGAAGGGGTTTTTGCTTCATGTTTGGTTTGGAAGAGGATTAGGAGGAGGTTTGGCCATACTTGTATTAAGATTAAGGTATGTTTGATGTTGTGCCATGAGATTCATGCATGTTTTTGGTTGCTAACTTGATGTTCTTATTAGCCCATGGTTCAAATCTTTGCTATGTCATGGGGATGATATTCAACCAAGGTAGATGTTGTGTTAATGCCATTGCATGCTAAATATGAAGCTTGATAATGATACATGTGATGGTGGATTGAGGACTCTTGGATTTTCTTTTAGCATTTTTGAGTGAGACATTAAGTTCTTTGTTTAACCATGACCAAAATCGAAACGGTATGGTGTTGTGGTGTATTCGGCCATGGTATATCCATAAGTATGATTTATGCATATTGCATGGTAGGTAAGATTTGAGCTTTGGATATATGTTTATATTTGGATATAAGCAACTTTGATATTCGGCTCTAGCATATATATATATATATATATGTTTGCACATGATGTATTGGTATGACATATATATACTATCTCAAGGTATATATTTGCATATGATGATGTTTGGTTATGAAATAAATGATTGATGCGTATTGAGTTACAATATGGAATCGTTAGTTAGTAAAATGTATCTGTTTTTGTGTGGTATTAAGTGTATAATTGGCCTCAACATGGACATGCATATTCGCCACATGAGGGGATTGGTGTGCATGCATTGGGTTAGAGGCAAGCATATTGATGCCTATTCTTGGCTTGGAAAATTTGGCTAAGGAGAGTACTAACTAATGTGTTGAGTTTGATTCATGATTTCCGTACATATGTGACTTTAATGTCTAATGAAAAAATGTGGGCTAAGTACCTTGAATTCCTCTTCGATGCTCAAATGATTAAATCAATTTATTTGTTAAATTAAGCTCAAGAGCAAAGGGGAGCTAAATCCGATAAAGGGAAGGAAAAAGTGGTCAAATAGCCATCGGAATCATTCGACAACATCTGAGGTAAGTTCTTGAGTAATAGAGCTTAAATTATGATTTGATTAGATCATGTCTCAAGTAAATCGAAATCATGCTCTTTGTGTGCGGATATTGAACCGAAATGTGCAAGAGTGATAAGTGTATTGTATTTGAGTTTTGCTAATGGAAATGAAATACGAATGGGTCATGATTCAGTGTTAAATGTGCATGTTTATTCGAATGGTGTCCGGGCTAAGTCCCGAAGGATTTTGTGCTAAGTGACTAAATCCGGGTCAACTCCCGAAGGCATTTGTGCGAGTTACCAAAACCGGGTTAAGTCCCAAAGGCATTCGTGCGAGTTATTAAATCCGGGCTAATTCCCGAAGGCAATTGTGCGAATCACTATAACCGGGCTATGTCCCGAAGACAATCGAGCGAGTCACTATATCCGGTTAAATTCCGAAGGTACGTGATTCGTGAATGAGCAATCTTGCTGTAAAAATTTCAGTTAATACGCTTGCAAAAATTCCAGCAATGAGGTATGTTCGTATGTGCATTGGAATAGTTGAATTCCTTCGAATAATATTCGCTCAGTTGAGTAATGAGCTTCCGGTATTTGGCTAAGATGATCCCTTATGTATGAACATAGGGGTTGGAATGTAAAGTAGAAATGATTTGAAAGTATGTATATACGGAATTATCCGTTTAGTTATATGAATGCTATACCTCTGTTGTGCTTAAATTCTTCGCTCAAACTTACTAAGCATAAATTGCTTACTCCGTTTCTTTGTTTTATAGATTTTTGGCTCGTCAGCTATCGGACTCGGGATTTTTGGAAGTCGAAGTCTCCCACACTATCAAGGCCCCTTTTGGTACAAATTTTGGTTGAGCTTTGAAGTGGCATGTATAGGACTACCCTTTGTTGCTTTTCAAGTACTTTTGTAATGTATGTGTGTACGGCCATGCGAAAATGGCTCGTAAAAGTGGAGTATGGCATTAGACCATTTGTGTTTATGTATATATGTATGGTTTCATGATGTGACTATGGACTGAATGGAAGTGTTGGGCAAATGATCAGCCATTGGAATGGCTAAATATGATTATATGTGGACCTATGTATGACAAAACTCTAGTTGGTCCATGGAAACCACGAAATAGGTAAAGTTTACCTTGAAAACAGATGCTGACAGCAGCAGTGGTGTGGATTTGAAAACTCACTAAAATTTGTAGGAATGGAATTAAATAGTGAATAAATTATTTAAATGAACCTTGATGAATCTACTTTCATATGGAAGAAACGAAACGGTCATATGAGTTATATGTTAAGAGATATTAAAGTTCTCGTGAAACAGGGCCAGAACGGTTTCTGGATTCCCTGTTCCGACTTTGGAAATTCATTGTAAATTAACCAGAGATAATTAGGAGTCATGCCATATATGTATAGATTCCTCTTTGAGTCTAGTTTCTATAGAAAGAAACGGCATCAGTATTGAAGCCCTGTACAGAGAGATATTCAAGTTGTAACGCGCGAAGGTCAGTGTAGTCGACCCCTGTAACATGGGAGACTTTAACTAATAAACTGTACTAATTGGCCCGACCAAAAATTCTAGAAAAAATTTTGTAGATGGAAATATGAGTCTAATTTCAGGAAAAAATTACGAAACTGATTTTCGAGCTTTGAAACTCAACATATGATTTTTAAGGCAACAGTGATGCAGTAACCAGCTTGTCTGGAAAATTTTAAATGGACTGTGAAAATGATTAAGTCAAGTTGTGTGCACCTTGTGTTCGACTCCGGTAACGGACTCGGGTACGGGGTGTTACAACAGACACAGCAAAATAAAAAACAGAGTAAAAATATTGTATTTTTATTTTTCTTTTTCGGCTATAAATGCCATAAACAATTACGATGTAAGCTCTCTTCTTTACGGAGACACACGATAACAATAAAAAAAAGAAAAACGAATTCAAAGTTTTTAAAGATGGTCATTTGATCTTCTTTCTCTTTTTATTTTTTATCTTGATTATTCTATCTTTTTTCTTTTTAAAAATAAACACAAAAAATAAAAAAGAGGGGGCCGAATATTGCCTTTTACGTTTACGCCGTCGTAGGGGGGAAGGAGGCCGTTATTTTTGATGAAAAATAGTATTTTCGGGGTTGAGGATTAAAAAGCATTCAGCCAACGTGGACGACGGTGCCAGCGCCAGTGACTGGTGGCTGCCACAATGGCCGCTGGCCAGACCCTTGGCCAGATTCTAGGCTATGCCCAGAGAGAAAAGATAGGATTTCTTGGTTTTTTTTTCTTTAAAGCTGGGAAGAATGAATTTTTTTCAAAATTGACTTATATAGGCCCCCAAAACAATGTCTCAAATGCCCAAAATGGCGTCGTTTTGGCATACCCAATTCGACCTACCCGACCTAGAGCTAGGATCAGCGTGTTTTTAAGCGGAAGGGCTAATTGCGCGATTGGCCCATCCGCTTTTTTGCATTGTTTCAATTAAATCCCATCCTTTCTT
Organism: Gossypium arboreum; assembly: GCF_025698485.1. Taxonomy (NCBI): domain Eukaryota; kingdom Viridiplantae; phylum Streptophyta; class Magnoliopsida; order Malvales; family Malvaceae; genus Gossypium; species Gossypium arboreum. The sequence goes on from NC_069081.1 coordinate 16,334,319, forward strand.
TTTACTTTTTAATTTTTCCCCGTAACTTTTGCGTCTGTTTCATTTTGATCCACCTTGAAGTTGTGCGTTTTGGAGGGAAGGGATTATTTCCAATTTTGGTCCCCCCTTGTTATTCGCGTGTTCAATTTGGTCCTTTTCCTTTCTATTTATTTTTGATTTGCCCAAAATTTCTATTTTAAAGTTCAATTTAGTCCCTTGTTATTTTTGCTATTAATTAATTTAGTGTTATTATTACTATTATTATAGTTCTTTCTTGTATTTATTTACTTATTATTTTTAAGTACACTCGATTTTATTATTTATTTATTTATACCTTTATATGTTTCCAATCTTTGAGTTCTTTATTATTTTGTATTATTATTTCGTTTTACACAATATTTACTTGTATTATTATTAATATTATTATTGTTATTATTATTATTATTGAACCATTTTATTTAAAATTTCTTTATTTCTTTGTTTATTAGCTTATTTTCAATTTTTAATTAAACTATTACTAAATTATTTTGTTATTTCATTTATTATTCCTTTTATTATTATTATTTTCATTTCATTTTTATTCTATGTTTGTCCTCATTGTTATTTTATTATATGTTTAATATTTATTATTTATTTATATTTTAATATACTTTCATGACTCCAGAATCATTTATTATTCGTACTATTATTAAAATTATTATCATTATCATTAATATTATTATTTTAAACTGCTTTATTTGATAGTTATTTATTTATTTGTTTATTATTAGTTTTTTTAATTTTAAATTCCTTAGCTTACTTATTATTTTCTTTTTATTTATGATTGGCTTGTTCGTTTATTTTCGTCCTTCGTATCGTCATTTATATTAATGCATTCATTATTAGTCTGTTATGCACGTTAGCACCGTAATTCATTTTTTACATTTTACTACAAAATCGTGTTACATTAATCCTTACTCGATGCATAAGATTTTGTTTTTTTTAAGCAATGCTCCGCGTTTTTAAAATTCGAAAAGTCGTTCCCTAACTTACGGGGTTTCGATTTTCTTGATAAATCCAAATAAACGAACGTTTTTTATATTCTCGGGAATTAAGACAATATCGTGTTCTAACTTACGGAATATTATTTCTTTCTAAAACCAAGATGATTAAATATCTTTTAAATAAATAAAATTTCTGGGGTTTAATCTCATGTCGGGAATTTAAGACATTGTGTCCTAACTTGCGGGATGTAATCCTCTTTCTCAATTAACGTGAAATATGCCCTTTTCTCGAAAATATTTCAATTAAATAATATCTTAACAAAGGATCGTATGTTTTTTTTAAAATCTTTTCAAATTCCCAATTTTCGACACAAAGACATTAATTAATCAACTAGGTACAAATTTTAGGCGTTACGAGTGTGCTAATCCTTTCTCGTGCGTAACCGACTCCTAAACCCGTCTTTGTGAATTTTGTAGACCAAAAAGTGTTGTTTTAATACATCAAACTATTTATTAAAAACAACAACTTTTCGAGGTAACTCGATCCCACCTCATTAAAAAGGATTGGTGGCGACTCCCATTGTTCATTTTCATTTTCAAACACCAAGTCGACCCCCTTTAAAAAAAAAGGTTTTAACATGTGAAATTATGCTTAATTACATGATTTTCAGACATAATTTATATTAATTCATGCTAACTTATTAATGTGTGTATTTTTCATTATATAGGTAGGCTATGGAAACATGATGCAAATAAATAAATATGGCTATGCACAACTTATCCATGTGGATGATAAGACCAGGCAGTTTGGGCATAGGGATTGACTACTTGACCCAGTAAAGAAATGTGATAAAACGATGGACATGTCTGCTAAGTTTTGGACTGAAGAACTGTTCAACAAGGGAAATTAAAAGCCTAATTTCCGCACTTGATATTGGCTACCCAAAAAGTGTTTTTGGGATATTTAAATGAAGGTCATTGAAGTTGGAAAACAGTCAAAATTTAGCCCAATAACTTGTTGAAACCGTCCACTACATAGCTGTTAGCTTGAAATTCAAATTCAAAATGGAAAACTTGGTTATCCCTTTTCTTTGATACATGGCTGACCACATAAGAGAGGGAAGGAAGATAATTTTAAACTATTTTTAGTAAACTCAAACCCTACTATACCTTACCATCCCTTACTTCTAAATTATCCCTCATTCTTTATCTTCTCTACATTTCTCTCTCACTTTAGTTCTCTCAAATCCTTCTCCCTTCTTCCTTTGCATAGTCGTCCATCCCCTCTCCATCTTTAGCACTATTTAGTTAGCTACCTTCTAAACCCTTAGCAAAAGAAGCTTCAATCAGAACAGAGGAGAGCTTCAGTTAGAATAGATTCGAAAGGCTGTTGAACTGAATAAAGTTTACTCTTTACTCTTGTTTTTTATTTTAAAGATGTTTGCTTTGAGTTTTATGCTTTTGACATCAATATGAAGTTTTAAATCCTATTTGCTGGGATAATTATATTAAGTTGATGAGATTTATTTAAATCATGTTAACATGTTTTGTGCCTCAGTCGATTATGTTTTCAATTAATACCATGCTGCATTATTCATACATGATTGGGTGCACTCAGATTTGCTGGCGATCTTAACTAGACGACGACTAGTAGATGCATAATTGAAAAGTTCAATGCTTAATTTAGGTCATTAAACCCGACTAAGTTAAGGTTCATAATATCTTTAGTTAGCTTTATTATCTTGCATGGTTTTTAGATTTATATAATTAAACTATTGCAAACGTAAATTTCCTTGTGACCTTACATAAATGCTAAGAAACTCTTAATCTAATATGATTAGTAAAATGTATATTTAACTAAGTAAAAGATCTGAGAGGACTTAAATTGGTTTCCAAACCTATAAGAGATCGAGTTGCCATGGAAATAATTCCAAACATGTTAGCATGATGAAAGTAAATTGAATTAATTAATATAATTATCCTAGCTCATTTAAAATTGATTGTTTTTTATTTCTAAAGCCCTCATTCATACATTCATGTAAAATTGCGTTTAGATTAGAAATTGCATAGGGATCATACATTCATGTAAAATTGCGTTTAGATTAGAAATTGCATAAGGATCACTCCTTGCATCTAATTTAATTAAATAATCACCATCCAAATTTATTGAGTTTTTTTATATCAATTTGTTAATTATAATTTTGCAATTGAATTGGTTAAGCTTATACAGTCCTTGTGGAGACGATAACTCATATTACTTACTTATTACTTAAACGACTACGTACACTTGCGTAAAACACATTACAATTCGTTACAAGATGTGGTGATAATGTCAAATGAAATAAACTATGAGGCTATGCACATGAGACATGAAATGCAAATTGATTAGTTGATAATTGAATCACATATTGATTGTATTGATATATTGTTTTTGTTGATTATTGATTTAAATCATAATAGCACTACTGACCCTAATTCTCAAGGTACATTATGTTTATTTTCATGCACAAGTATTGTAGATATTAAAGCTTCTAAGTGATCAACAACATTCAGATTCTGCTCTTGACTTAGAAAGTTTGTATATGTTTTGGTTAAGTTTTTAGCAAATGGCATGTACTTAAGGTCTTGAGTTGGTTTTAGGTTCAAATGGTAGAATTATTACATTTTGAAATATGACCATATATACTTGAAATATGACTATGGGTATTGCAATACCACTAACAAGATGAGACAAAAATTGACCCTTGTCCTTATCTTACTTTAACACTAATACAAAATAGACACTAAGGGGCATTTTGGGCACTAAATTTGGGTTGTAATCAAATGTTAAATGCAACACCCCCTAACCCCAATTCATCACCGAAATAGGGTTACGAGGCAGTACCAAACTTATACACTAACATTTATACAAAATCGAGTCATAAACTTTACATTCCAGATCAATTCTTATCAAATTTTATTATAAAGTCCCTACTATAGGCCTACGGGGCCCAATACATGTTTTAAAAGTGGCTTGGGACTAAACTGGGAACTTTGGAAATTTTTCCTTGAAGATAAGGGCGCACGCCGTGTGGCCTTGAACATGCCCGTGTGGCCTGCCGGTGGGGCTCCCATGGCCGTGGGGCCAGGCTGTGGGCAGATCTGACTTGCGCACATGCCGTGGGAACAGCCCATGTGACATACACAAAGAGCCACACGGCCTGAGCACACGCCCATGTGACTTAGCCGTGTGAAAACATGATTTTTGACCATTTTAAAGCTATTTTCACATGCTAAACACATCTAATTCATACCCAAACATTTACTAATAGTTCTTAAATCAAATATCATTCATTATGTCATTCAAACTTAACAAATATTCATTCATTCACTTCAACACCTCTCAAGGATTATGTACCACAATTCATCAAAATTATACTACATTATCATACTAATCAAAATCATGTAAGTTTAACTTCCAAAATATGCATATTTCATACCATGCTTCAACAATTCTCATGTTTATTCACTATCATGTACAAAATAACACCTTAACAACCTAGATACATGCCATTTTACCAAAAGAAAAGTATTCACCACTTTGAGTCTGGGATTGGCTTAGAGGCTGAGTCCTTAACTTTCTTTCGTACCTAACCTGCGCATGGAAACAAACCGTACGCTAAGTATGCACTCAGTGGTATTTCTTTAAACTAATACTTAAACAATAATAAGCTGTGTATATACATTGTAACTTAAACTTTACTTTCATAATCTTAATAGCTTCACCCCTTACATTCATTTTACATCTCTTTCCTGTAGTTAAGCAATTCATATATAAATTTTTATATTTCATATCATTCAATAACTTAAACATTCGTAAATCAGTCACAGTCACTTAATTGACATCAGACAGTCTTTAATACTTTCATTTACCCCTATTAACATAACTCGGACCTAAACGGATACGCGGATCCAATCCACACACCGGGGATAATATACAGTGTTTCATCGGCCGAAGTCGGAATACACCGTAAGGTAGCAAAGATATGAATAAAGAATAATAACATTCATATTCGTACAAAGTACCTCTTGAATGAATCCTAACGATCCACGATGAGTCGACACATATAGTGTCTCATCGGCACACAGTCGGAATATCCCTAAACATTTCCAATCTTATGGCATGCCAATTGTATTCGACTAGCCCGACATTGTTAATAGGGTATTCCAATCGTTTCATTTCCATACAGAAGTAGTAACAGTTTCCATCATACCATTCATTATACATTTTAATTATTAAAAATAACAATTACATTGTATTAAAACATTAAGCATAGTTTATAGAAATACAAACCGAAATTTTCGAGTTTATTCGATATCCTCGTTCACTTTTTCCTTCCCCTTTTTTGATGACGTTTCCTGTGCTATGTTTGCTACATAAAATTTAACATTTAAAATTATCAATGTATGTTATTTAATAACACACTCTTTTATTTCCATATAACTTTTACAATATTTCCAATTAGGTCTTTCCACCATACCCATTCTTTTTCTTCAAATAACCTTATAGTTTTCATTTTATAAGTTTCAACACTTAATATTCAATATAAAATATCAATTCTACAATTTAAACAATTTAATCCCTACTATAACAAAACTTATATCTCTCTACAATTTAATCCTTTAACCACTTCTAACTTAAATTTCCATCAAAAACACTTAATTTCTTTCATTTATTCAACTTAATCAACATCTAAAAATTCAATAACTTTATAAATTTTAACATAACTCAAATAGTATTTCTTCCTAGGATTCCATAGACACCAAAATTACAAGAAAAGGGATTAAATTGACTTACCAATCAAGCTTGAAATCTCAAAACCCTAAATTTTCCTTTTCCTTTTTCCTTCTTTCTTTCCCTGCTATTCGTGCCTCTTTTTGTAACGCCCCAAATTTTGGGCCTAGATAAATTGGGCTTTGGGCTTTGGGTTTCATAAAATTTTTAAGTGAGTAAGAAAATGACAAAAGACATGTTGGCTTTAACGGTTTAAGGAATTTGAAGTGTCTAGGTTTGTTGGAGAAGTTTTGGGTTCGAGTTTTATGGTGGAGGAATTTTAATTTAATTATTAAAAGAATCAGGGTTGGGAGTAGTTGGGCTTTTAAATAAAGATAAGGGAAAATGACATCAAAAAGCCTTGTGGAGGAGTGGCTAAGTGACGCCACTTAGGGTGTAGAGAGGTGGCGTAAGTGGCTAGCAAGGAGATCTGAGGTTCGAATCCTATCTTAGTATTTTTAGGAGTTTAATTTTGGCTTTCTAGAAGGTTGGAAGTGGCGTGAAGATGGACTCTAAGGGGAGTGTTTAGAAGAGAAAATTTAAGAAATAGATTGGGGAGTTATCAGGGAGAAAAACGAGGAGATGAGAAGGGGGAAGTGATGGAGCTGAATTGGGAATTGAGGGTCAGGCAATTTGGCTAGAGGCTATAAATATGTGCTGAGTTTGGGATCCTAGGTTAATGCCAAATTCTTCATTTTTTTTTAGTGCCGATTGGCTTTTCTATCTTTGCTAGCTGATTCTTTTGCCATTTTTTCTCTCTTCACATCTCTTTTGATTTACCCTTTGGGTTAGCCGATTCCTTCTTCTACCCTTCTTCTTTAATTTATGTGAAATAAACCTTATTCACCATATTAGTTTGAAAGCCGAAAAGTCGAATCTCCCTTGGGCCGATTATTCTTTTGGGGTAAGTACCTTATCTATTTTTTGGCTAGTATTGTTAATATCGATTACTCCCCTCCCTCACTCTTTTTAATCAACTTTGGTAGGGAATTAGTATCCGATCTCGGATTTTAGCTCTCTTCCGAATTGCTCCTTAGGTGTTTTGCGGTTTTGGTAAGTATTCCTCTCTTATTGGCTAAGGTTGGCCGAATGGTCTTAAGTGAGATAAGGGGGTGAATTATGTTGGATGCTAGTCCCTAGTATTTGGTTTTAATGAGTAAGATTAATGCAAATCTAGGGAGTACATGATCAAGGAAAAGCTATTAGGGATTGGTGTTCAAGGTAAGGTTAATGTGAGGTTTCAGTTTTTGCGTAAAATATGTATTAAGCATACGATTAATTGAATGGTGATATCGTTTGTAGGTGGTGACTAAGGGAATCGCAGCATGATTGCTTACCAGGTGTGTACATACATTGCACACACAAGTAGATCGGTAAAAGCCGAAATGCTAAAAAGTCGAAAGTTTGGCTACGGTAGTCTTGCGAGTACGCGAACACTCGTGAAGAGAAAACCGATAGGTTATCTGAGGCCCATGGGTGACTCCATGGACTTGGGCTGTGAATTGGCCAACCGGGCCAGAATAGGCTTGATGGGCCCGATGGGCTGTTGGGCCCATAATAGGAGAAAAATTGATCATTGATACTATGTGATAGAAATTCATATGTAAGCATGAATATAATGTGATTTGGGCCTAATGGGCCATGTGAATATAGTTGGGTCTAGTGGGCCATATATAGGTATGTGAATTTGTCTAGGCTTTGTAAGGGGTTTTGGGTCTAGTATATGATGACGACATAAAACTTAATTAATTTAATGCGACGGTGGAAAAGTCATAGGGTTAAGGTGCGGCAACGGGTATATGCATGTCTAGGATTGGATTTAGGGAGAGCTTGGTGCTTAAGCGGTCTTAATGACTCACCTCCTCTTCTCTAGAATCCTACTTGGTGCATAGTATTCGTTCATCTTAGCTCACGAGATTTTTAACGGGTCAAGGTAAGTGAAAACCGTAATAATGAGAAAATTACCGAAATGCCTCTAAGGGCGAAGATGACTAAAATACCCCTATGTGTTGAATGTAAGTTTTATGGATATGACACTGATATCTACTGCATACATATGATATTCTGCTTAAGTTGCAATGGGTTGGGAAATATGGAACGGAGGAAGTATAAAGGATCACATAGTTGCTTGACAATCGTGGATCCACCGGTGGCTTTGAAGCCCAATATATAAATGAAGGTGGTTCCACAACCGGGCTACCATAGATGTGTATCGGTTGGGTGGGTCGATATTTATATCCCCACATGATATGTATCGAGGGACTAAGCTGGTGTGTAGCGGGTGGATTATTGGGATAGGCTTGCACGGCATTGCATTGCATTGCATGTTTGATGTATGGTGAATATTGAATGCTTGTTACTCGTCGAGGGTTGTACACACTGAGTTTACGAAAACTTACCCCCTCTTTTATTTTTCTCAGGTGATGCTCTGGAAGGACTTTGAGTGGCCAGCTAGCGAGACAGCTTGGACTTATTCGTTCTACTAAAAAAAAAGAGAGAGCATTTAGTTTCTGATTTATTAAGTGATTTTAGACTGGATCGTAATAAGGCCTCCCCTTTTTGTTATTATTTGGATTATTATTTTTATGCGATATAATTATGAGAGGTTGAACATGGTTTCTTAAATTATAGCATGTTTACTACGTTTCCACAACTAAATTCTTAAATGATAAGTTTTCTTAAATCAAATGTTTTAAACAAAGCTTCCACAACTGAAAAGAGTGTTTTCATAAGTTAACTAAGGTTTCATATCTAAAGGAAGGGTTTCCAATGAAAACAAGATTTTCGCTAAAACACTTCAATGTGATGCGCCAGATTCGGCCATAGCGTCCGGGCCGGGTTTGGGGTGTTACACTCTTTTTCTTTTTCTTTATGTTTTATTTCTTTTATTTTCTTTATCCGTTCTTTATTTTATTAATATATTATAATTATATAACATAATATAATTTATTTCATATTATTATTTACTTATATAATAAGTAAATACATATTTCTATATACATTTGTACCAATTAAAATATCACATATGTATTTATACTTACCACACATTTGTCACTTTATGGTCTAGTTTCTAATTTAGTCCCTTGGCTTTCTTATAGTTTATAATTAAACTTTCACACTTTATTCAATTTAGTCCTTTCACTAAATTAACCTTAATTAAACTAGATTTACTTAACTAAAATCTAATTAATCTCTCACTTAACTTCTTAAATATTTCTAATAAATATTTACTTAATCTAATTTTCAGAATCAAAGACCCGAAAATTCACTTTTTTCGATAACCTAAAAATTTGTGTCATTACATTAAAAGCCACTTTTGGTTGAGAAGAAAGAGAGAGCTTTTAGTTTTTGGATTTCTTTTATCTCTAGCTTAGGATTAGAGTAGTTTTCTTCTCCATAGTTCTAAAGTTTTAATTAGAGCTTTTTCTATTTTTTCTTAGTGTTAATGGTAGTTAGTTAAGTTAGTTATCATTGTAGCTAGGATTTATTTGCTTGGTTAATATCTTAAACTTATTGTATTTTCAGTTGAATCTTTAGTTTTAATACAACTCAATTTCCTTTTAGTTCTATAACCGAAAATATGATTTTTAAGTGTTCTTTTACATTTCTTTTGCTTCCATTTTCATTTCTTTCAAGCTTTTCCAAGAAAAGCCCAAGTTTTTCCTACTTTTATTAAGTTTACCATTTATGCATATTTTATGTGATTATTGAGTTTTTGTTTGATTAAATCTAGTTATAGGTAACTAAGTTTGAAGTGGGAGGTTGATGGAGATGTTAACTAGTTTATTTTTGGGTAAAAACTAAATTACAGAAATTAAACAAAATTAAATAAACTTCAAAACTTAGGATTAGCGCCCCTAAGGGAAATTTTAGATAAGTGAGACTGAGAGGAGATCTTATTGAGCACCAATTTGATAGTCCCGTGTTAGTTTGGTGAGGTTGAGAGATAAATCGAACTACTTTGTCTAATTTGGTAAATTTGAGGCCAAGAGGTAAAATTGAGTCACTTTAGGAGTTTAAGTAATTTAGTTCCCTAATTCGAAGATTAACTAGCAACATGGAAGTCAACCAACCATTGTTTATTGTTAATTAGTTAATTTGGTAGTTCTTTTTGTTTCACGATTAGGTCATTTTTAGTGATTAATTAGTAAATAGTGTAATTAATCTCAAATTATGGTCTACCATAATATAATACTTACTGAGTAGTTAGCTAGACTCCTTAATTGCATGTTAATTATGTAGGGATCACTTAATTACAGACTCTTTTTGGTTTGATCCTTGGAATACTCATGTGTTCCGTTGTAACTCTAAAAATATTACAAGTGACCTGTTACACTTGCAGATATGGCTTTATTATTTGATTGTGTTAGTGTTGATTCCGTACCTCGGTGTTTGCATGCCGGTGGCACGAGCGGCCAACATGTCTAGACAATCACATATATGCCTTTATCTTTTTGGAAGTCATCCGCTCCAATACTCAAGACAATGTATCTCCCCAATTAGACTTGATAGACAACATAATTGTAACACCCCATACCCGACTTAATCGCCAGGTTCGAGCTACAGGATGTCACGTTTGTTGTTGGAGCAAATACAATCAATTATATTCAAAATTTACCATTAAAAATTTATTTAAGAGTAATATAAGCATAAAATGCAATATACAATCATTTTTAGGTCTTATTCAAGCTTACAAAAGCTCTAATGCTAACCAAAGGTCGAAATATGACCAAATTTTAAAGATTTCAAAATCTCGGGTTGACGTCGCAAATTCGAGGGTTTCTCATCGTGACACAACTCGCTGATTAGGTATCATCTCGCAACAACAAGCATCTGACGTCGTGACATAATTGTCTGTTTCTAAGTTGTGCAATTTGGCTCCAACAAGCTTTACCTACAAAACAATTTCACCTCAACCATTTCCTATTTTAGCCCAATATGCATGATCAATAGCTCAATTCCATACAATACTACCTTAATCAGTAATGTACTAATACCATACAATCATTTCATCAATACCATACAAGTTATAAACTAAATTCATAGTATAAGCCATTCAAAGCATTTGGCAGGAATATACATATTCGATTTGACCTTTCAACATATTATGCCTTTCAAACCTTAGAATACTCAAATTTATAATTCAACTATGTGACCAATTCCAAAACCAACAATTCTAAATTTATACTCCTGGATATTGGAACTACTTCTCGTAATCTCGAGATGCACCTATACTTGCATACAGAGAAAACAAACTGCATATTGAGTGATAAAGCTCAATGGTATTTTCATGATTTAAGTCCTTATAAAACTAGTTTACACCAATTTCTTACATTCAATTTGAGTTCAAATCATAGCTATTTCTCATACAAGTTCATGTAAAAACTTCCATTACTATATAAACATTTATATAGTCATTCTTACATACCAATTCACTATGTATGCATCTAACTGACCTTTTCTCATTCATTTCACATAGTATTTATTTAACTCATATTTTCATCTATAAGAACATATACTCAATTTCATAACAACAATTCAACCATTTCTGAGCCTATTGGCTCATAATTACTCAATCGCCCCAAGGCTCGTTTTTGACTCATTTTGCATAATTTTTCGCTGGCAGTCATAGATTACATATCAATTGCATTCTATTTTATATACTCTATATACAAATCATCTTTTATAACTTTGTTAACTAGACACAGACTTAGAACGGATACACGAATCTGTCACCCTGGGTTACCCAACAACGATGACATTTAAGATGTACATACTACCACTTCAGGGGTTTACCCAGCAATAATGGTTTTTAGAATCTAATTATCCTGCCATCCTAGGTTGCCTGACAATGATGACTCTATATGTACAACCTACTACCCTGGATTGCCCAGCAACGATGATTTTCAAACAATATCCTGACCCTATAGCATGTCAACTATATCTAAAATAGCCTGAACAAGTAATAGGGTAATCAATTTTCCAATTTCGTTATATATTTTGATTCATGATTCATCATTTTCAATTCATCAATATTTCATTATATCATATAACATGCTCTAGCTCAATTTCACATAAAATAACATATATCAATTTATTCATGCAATTTCTATTTGTTCAATTTAGTCCACTATCTCGATTTTCAATCTCAAACATAACAATTCACTTGAAAGAATCATTATCAACTCACCTCAATGTCATATTATGAAAATATCACAAATATAAAATAATTAAATTGATCTCGAATCATAAATGTAACAACCCGATTTAGGGCCTAATCGGAATAGTGGTTTTGGGACCACAATTCCGACATAGAAAAATTTATTTTTATTATATTTTTATGGTCTAAAATTTTATGGAATGATTTTGTGAAAATTACGTTTGAAAATTTTGACGTTTGAGCACTTAATTTAGTCGAAAGGATTAAATTGTAATAAGTGTAAAAGTTGAGTTCTACATGTTAAAGGTGTCCAATTGCTATGAAATTTTAAATTAGAGGTCCTTATATGATAATCATACCATTTTTTAAGTTAGTGGACAAAAATAGACATGAGGTAAGAGAATCTTAGTGATTTGGGGAAAAAGGACATTTTGGTCATTTGGTTAATAAAAGAATAAAAAGGGAAAATAAAGCCAAAATTTTCTCATCTTTGTTTAACTATGGCCAAAACTTGTAAGAACACCATAGTTAGGGTTTTTTCATCTGTCAAGCTTGATTGTAAGTATATCCTAGCCCCATTTTTAATTCTCTTTATGTTTTTGAAGTCGTATTCACCCGATCTTTCTATTTCTACCATTGTTTTGAAGTAAGGATCATGTTTAAAATTTTTACCCATGTATTACATGCATGTTTTTTGATGTTTTATGGTAGACAATGAAAGTTTGATTTGTAATAAACAACTTTTACTAAGTGATTTTTGATGGAAATACATAAAAGGACCTATTTGTAAAAAGTTATAAAATCTATAGTAAGGATGTGATTTGATGAATAATGCGGGCTAATATGAGTATGTATATGGTTAGGATAGGCTTGGGTAACAAAGAAATTGAATATATTTCATTTTACGAGCCAGGGACTAAAATGTAAATATGTCAAAGTTTAGGGAAAAAAGTGTAATTTTGTCGTAATGCAAGTTTTGGACTGAATTGATTAATATGATTAATAAATAAGCTAAATTTTCTATTATAGATCAAGAGAAACGAGGTTCGGACCTAGATCAAGGAAAAAAAATATTTGACGATTAGGTCCATTTCCTACTATTTTTGTACCAAGGTAAGTTCTTTTGTAAATAATACATTGCTTTAATTATATTTTGAATGCTTTACTATTGTATGGATTATGATCGATTATTGAGCATGCTCAACAAAGTTACGACAGCGTGAAATCCTGATTGAACCTTAGGAATAGATAGGATACAAATGTCATGACATTAGGGTTACCGAGGCTATGTAAGACCATATTTGGGATATGGCATCATTATGAGACTTCATATAAGACTATATATGGGATATGGCATCGATGTGAGATTTCGTGTAAGACCATAGCTGGGTTATTGCCATCGATATGAGATCCCATGTAAGACCATATTTGGGATATGGTATTGGTGTAGTACTATGTGTGTGCAAGATACCCGAGTATCCTTTAGTATTCCAAGTGGTTCAACGGGAAATTCAACGAGAACGTAAAAGTTGTGAAAGACTATGGTATGTTGTAAATTGGTATAGGTATGTACATAAAACTCATGCTTAATGAGCTCGATATGTGAGGAATCCCTCGGTAAGGTTGTGATTGAGTAAGTTTGATTATGAGATTTATAATGACATTTATGTTAATTTACTTTAAGTTAATTGTATGTCAAATGTGAGTTTATAATACTTATTATTTGCATGGGAACTTACTAAGCTATATAGCTTACTCCCTTTTCTTTTCCCTTGTCCTATAGTGTCACCAAGCCAGCTCGGGGATCGAAGATTGTCGGAGATCCATTTTGGTACCAATGATTTCAATACTTTGAGTTATGGCATGTATAGGGACTTGGTTATTTTTTTATGTGTCATAATTGATTTGGCCTAATGTGTTGGCCTATATTGGTTGATAAATCATTTTGTAAATGGCCATATGAAATTTTCTAATATTGGTTTAAGTATTTATGCATATGATGAGGTTTTCATGGATGTGGAAGATTGCATGATTGAAGTTGATAAGTATGTAATGTTTGTATGTGGTAAAGGGTAGCATGTGGATGATGTGTGGATGTCTTGATTTTGGTTGAATTGGTTGAATATCATTGCTTGAATTGGTGTTATGTTTTGTTGTATAGGTGTGTGCATGGAAAGGTGGCAAAAGGGCTTAGTAAATAGCCTTGTTCTTGTCCACATGGGTAGACATACGGGCGTGTGTCTAGGCCATATGTGACACACGGCTTGCCGTGTGTTCTGGTCGTGTGTCCCCTACACCTTAATTATTGCAAAATAGAATGCTCAGTATTGAGCACACAGGCAGAGACACGGGCGTATGTCTCAGCCGGGTGGATGACATGGCCTCAGGCACGGGCGTGTGAAGTCTGCACCTATTTTATAAAAAAATTATGAAAATTAAATCGACCACACGGCCTAAGCACACGAGTGTGTGCCTTGGCCGTATGACTTCAATTTGTTCATGAGTGATAAACAGAGAGTTACACAGGTTAGGGACATGGGCGTGTGTGACCATACGACCTGCCTACAAGGCGTGTCCCAAGCCTCATGGGCGTGTGGCCCTTAAAACATGAAAAATTTTCTAAGTGTTGTGAAATTTTCCAAAGTTCCTGGTTTAGTCCCAACCGCTTCCAATGCATGTTTTGGGCCTCGTAGGTTTGTTATAGGGACAATATGAATGTTTATGAAAAGTTTTAAATTTGGATGGAAGCTCGATACTCACTAAATGTTTGTATGTTTACTGTATTTTAATGTCAAACAGGTACGAGGCATTACCGAACTTAAACTTAAGCAAACATACAAAATCGAGACGTAAATTTCCATCCAAATTTAAAACTTTTTTAAACATTCATATTGTCCCTATAACGAACCTACGAGGCCCAAAACATGCATTGGAAGCGGTTCAGGACTAAATCGAGAACTTTGGAAAATTTTACAACACTTAGAAAAATTTTTCATGTTTTAAGGGCCACATACCCGTGTGGTTTGGGACACACTTGTGTGGGCAGGCCGTGTGGTCACACACACCCATGTCCCTAACTCGTGTAACTCTCTGTTTGTCACCTATGAACAAATTGAAGTCACACGGCCAAGGTACATGCCCGTGTGCTTAGGCCGTGTGGTCAATTTAATTTTTATAATTTTTCATAAAATAGGTGCAGACTTCACATGCCCAGGGCACACACCCGTGCCTGAGGCCGTGTCATCCACATGACTGAGACATATGCTCGTGTCTCTACTCTTGTACTCAATACTAAGCATTCTATTTTGCAACAATTAAGGTACAGGGGACACACGGCCAGAACACATGCCCATGGAGCAAGCCGTGTGTCACACACGACCTAGACACACGCCCTTATGTCTACCCGTGTAGACAAAAGTAATACTATTTACTAAGCCATTTTGTCACCCTTCCATGCACACACCTACACAACAAAACATAACACCAATTCAAGTAATGAAATTCAACCAATTTCGCCAAAATGAAGACATCCACACATCATTACATGCTACTATTTACCTCATACAAACATCACATACTTATCAACTTCAATCATGCAATCTTCCACATCCATGAAAACCTCATCATATGCATAAATACTTAAACCAATATTAACCAATTTCATATGGCCATTTACAAAATAAATTATCAACCAATATAGGCCAGCACATTAGGCCAAATCAATTATGACACATAACAAAATAACCAAGTCCTTATACATGCCATAACTCAAAGTATTGAAATCATTGGTACTCAAAATATTAAGTTGATAGTGTGATTGGATCTCCGACAATCTCCAATCCCTGAGCTGGCTTGGTGACACTGTAGGACAAGGGAAAAGAAAATGGAGTAAGCTATATAGCTTAGTAAGTTCCTATGCAAATAATAAGCATTATAAACTCACATTTAACATATAATTAACTTGAAGTAAATTAACATAAATGTCATTATAAATCTCATAATCAAAATTACTCAATCACAACCTTATCGAGGGATTCCTCACATATCAAGCTTATTAAGCATGAGTTTTATGTACATACCTGTACCAATTTACAACATACCATAGTCTTTCACAACTTTGACATTCTCGTTGAATTTCCCGTTGAACTACTTGGAATACTAAAGGATACTTGGGTATCTCTCACACACATAGTACTACACCAATGCCATATCCCAGATATTGTCTTACATGGGATCTCATATCGATGGCATATCCCAGATATGGTCTTACACGAAGTCTTATAATGATGCCATATCCCAGATATGGTCTTACACATAGCCTTGGTAACCTTAATGTCATGACATTTGTATCCTATCTATTCCTAAGGTTCAATCGGGATTTCACACTTGTCATAACTTTGTCGAACATGGTCAATAGTTGATCATAATTCATACAATAGTAAAACAATAAAAATATAATTAAAGCAATGCATTATTTACATAAGAACTTACCTCGATACAAAAATAGTAGGAAATGGACCTAATCGTCAAATACTTTGTTTTTCCCCCAATCTAGGTCCAAACATTGTTTCTCTTGATCTATAATAGAAAATTTAGCTCATTTATTAATCACATTATTCAATTCAGTCCAAAACTTACATTATGGAAAATTATATTTTTGCCCCTAAACTTTGACATATTTACATTTTAGTCCCTAGGCTTGTAAAATGAAATCTATTCAATTTATTTGTTACCCAAGCCTAGCCTAACTATATACATACTCAAATTAGCCCAAATTATTGATCAAATCACATCCTTACTACACATTTTATAACTTTTTACAAATAGGTCCTTTTTGTATTTCCATAAAAAATCACTTAGTAAAAGTTGTTTATTACACATCAAACTTTCATTTTCTACCATAAGACATCAAAAAACATGCATGTCATACATGGGTAAAAATTTTAAACATGATCCCTACTTCAAAACAATGGTAGAAATAGAAAGATCGGATGAATACGACTTTAAAAACAGGGCTAGGATGTACTTACAATCAAGCTTGAAAGATGAAAAAACCGTAGTTATGGTTCCAAGTTTCGGCCAAGGTTGAAGAAAGATGAGAAAATTTTGGCTTTATTTTCCCTTTTTATTCTTTTATTAACCAAAAAACCAAAATGCCCTTTTCCTCAAATCACTAAAATTCTCTTTCCTCATGTTCATTTTTGTCCACTAACTTAAATAATGGTCTAATTATCATATAAGGACCTCTAATTTAAAATCTCATAGCAATTGGACACCTTTAACATGTAGAACTCAACTTTTGCACTTATTACAATTTAGTCCTTTTGACTAAATTGAGTGCTCAAACGTCAAAATTTTCGAGAAATTTTCATGAAATCATTTCATAAAATTGTAGACCATAAAAATATAATAAAAATAAAATTTTCTATGTCAGACTTGTAGTCCCGAAACCACTGTTCCGATTAGGCCCTAAATCGAGTTGTTACAATAGAACTACAAATTGAAAGCTTGCGTCACTCGTCATTAGCTCTCACTTTTCTTTTCCCTCTTGATGACTCGTTGATGTCTTTAGCTATGAATAACAATGCAACAATGACACAATATCAAATTCTATCCAAATCATTTCAAATACAAAGCTAAACATATTTTTGAATGTATTTAATTTAGTCCTTAAACTCGGGACAAGCATAACTTTAAATACAGAGTTTTGGATTAAAATCCAATTTCACATATATTCATTAGGAACCTTCTACTTCCTATTCCTATCACAATTTGATAACAATTTTTCATTGTATTCAATTTGGCCCATAATGTATACAACTATCAATTAAGCTTTACAATTTAGTTATTTTCATAATCTAAGCTTAATTTCTATCATTTCACACCTAATTCATTCTATTATCAATAATGACAACTTATCAAAACTTCATCAATTGAAAAAATTGATACATGGTCTAACTAAATCAAGCTCCCATGATCATAAATCAATAAAAATGAAAGAAAATGGCTTAAGGACCTTACTTGATTAGTGACCGAATGTATAAACCAAGTTGAAGGTTTCTTCTTTATTTTACAATAGAGGATGGTGGAGAAATGAGAAAGATGATGAGTTTTCTCATCTTTCTCCAGCAGTTTTTCTGTTATAAATGGATTAATAATTAATTAAACTTAGTTAATTAATTTAATCAAAGTGTTATTACATTAATCATTCATTAATTTTAATGCTAATCACTATCATGTTCCACTAAATTTTACTTAAAGTTGGTTTGTTTACAATTTTAGTCTATTGGTTAATTGCTATCTAAGTTCCTAAGCCTTTTCCTAATTAACCACTTTTTTGGCTAAATTACCGAACTGAATTTCAATTAATCTATATAATAACTCTATAAATATCCCATTGTAAATATCCTTAGTTAATATTTACAGACTTGATTTACAAAAACGGGGTTCCAAAACCGCATTTAGAATAATAGTCCCTTTAATCAATTTTCTCAATTTTGATTCTTTAGATTATGGACCATTTAGATTACCTACAAATATAAGTTTTCTTCTCACATCATGATTCAACCAAATGATGCAACTTAATTTTAGTTAAACATTAGGTAATCAGTGAGCTAATATTTATTTATACATTTTGCTTTTCAAACAATAAAAACCATCGAGGACTAATATACAAAAAATAATAATTTTAACAATGGAACTTTATTAACCAATATATTTAAAAAATTACAAGAATTAATGATGAAACAACTACATTAAGTACACCAAATCCCAATAAGAAGAACATTCCCCATGCATTTTCTTTCTCTTCACATTCAGCTAAGTAAGAAAAAAAGAGATGAAATTGTTCTTTCCTCTAATTATTTGAAATATCATATAGATTTGGTAAATATTTCCATCTAAATTACTTTATAAGCATTTCCTACTAGAGTAATGGATGAATTAGAGAATGAAGTAAAGGGAGGAAATGTTATTCTTTGAGTCTTGAATTATTAAGGTAGAGAAAGGGGAGAGTTTTTGTCAAATTTTCATTTTCATGTTTAAGATCATACATTTTGGAGTAGCAATATATGTTATGTGTATTGTTTTAAGGTTACTTGTGTATATGTGTGTATTTTATGAAGAGAAACCAATATAAAAAGGAAGTGAAAGCAAAAGAAAAGAGAAGGTGCTTGATTGAAGATAAGAATAAAGGTTTGGTGTCATTTTGGGAACCTAAAGTTGCAAGTGCTCAATGAATTTCCTTTACCCCATGTTTTGCTTGATTATGTTTGGTAGGGGAATTGGATATATGCACTTACGATCTTTTTATACTCATTTTAGCCTACTTTTGAGTGAAATCGGGTCGTTTTAGGAGTAAGTCATGTTTTAGGTAATCTGCAAGAATGTTTTTGTTTTTGTTTTAGTGCCATTTTTATTATTTTTATAATTGTTTAAAGTTTTGTTCATAAAAGATGCTGAATGATTGTTTGACAATTCGTAGGTGAAAAAAAGGCTAAGTGCTTCGAGGCTTGAAGGTTGTGCAAATAGAGACTTATGCCACAACATTGAAAAGCTCCAAACCCATCCTAAACGTTATGGCTAAATCTCGGAAGTTACATTAAAACCATTAAAAAACATTTACTTGTTGAAAGTAACTAGGTTTTAGTTGTTTTTATGAAAACTTTAAAATTTAAATACTGAGTGATTTTGTTTTTGAAAAATACTTATTATAAAACAAACATTTAAAAAAATAGTATGTTATTGTCATGTCGTTTTAAGTTATTAAAACAAGGAATTTGCAATTTAATTATTTCTTAAAAATGATTTTGGGTGAAAAGCTTTTGCATCGGACTCTCAAAAATACTTAGAAAAACCACAAATTTATAATCATGTTTAAAACAAATTAAAATCATAAATAATTTAAATAAACTCACTAATTTATAGTATTTGAAATCTCATCAAGCATGTAACACCCCAAACCCAGCCCAGACGTTATGGCCAAATCTGACGTGCCACATTGGAGTTGAAAACCCACGTTCCGTTTTAGTGTTTTAAAAACCATATATTTTGTTGAGTTAACAAGGTGTTTGGAAGCTGGGCACCAGGTAGGTATCCGAGATAGAGGAGGTGAGCCATGAAGGCTGCTTAAGTACGAAGCTCTTTGGTTGGATCCAATCCTAGACATGCCCACAACCATAGCCACACTTTGTTATATCGAGTTTAAATTTGTTTAAGTGAACGACTTTGATAAATCGATTAATCGTGGTGTTGAACTCTTTTGAAAACAAGTATCGTTTTGAAAACATGTCCTAAGTCTAGCCCATTTGAATAATTATCAACCAGGTTTGAAGTTATTAAAATTAAAATAATCCCGAAAAGAAATAAAAGGAAAGTTAAAATGGCCTTATTACAACCCAAAAATAAATAATAATTAAAGGGAATCTAATGAAAACCAACGCTTATTTAAAAGTCCAAAGACAATCACCGTGGCTACTCAATCCTCCGCCCAAGTCCCCACATCAAGGCTCACCGCAAGGTTAAGGAAAGGGGTGAGTTTGGAAACTCATGTGCAACAAGCCCTTTCAGAGGCCAAAACAATAATGACTGTTGGGTCTAAGCCCAAAACCAATCTCAAACATGTCTTGGGCCATAGCCCTTTTCATATTCATAATTCATAACACTGGGTCAAGCCTTTTCATATTTCATATTCTTGGGCGAAGCCTTTATCAGAATGCAGACGCCCAAAGGCCCATTTTATGTCACATGTAATGTCAATGAAAGAATGCAACCCATTTGGGGAGGCTACTCAACCCACCATCCGCTACTCTCCACCCGTACCAACCAATACACCATGTGGGGATTAACTCGACCTACCCCGCCATAACTCTCTATTGGCAGCATAGCTGCTTTATCATACAACTGGAGGCCTAGCCTCTTTTAATAACTGGGGCATAAGCCCTTTAATAACCAGGGCATAAGCCCTTTTAATAAGCAGGGCATAAGCCCTTTTTATAAGCAGGGCATAAGCCCTTTTGCACTTCCTCCATCCATATAAAAACCCAACCCAATGCATTTATGAACATCTCGTGTGCATATCATACATATCATGTGCATATCATACATGTCATGTGCATATCATACATATCATGTTTATCAAAATCCCATGCATTAAGTTCATATATAAACCCTAGGGGTATAATGGTCATTTTTACCTAGGGGCAAAACGGTCATTTTCATATTATAAGGGTAATCTTGTAATTTTACCAAAAATTAGGGTTTCCATATTCATTAACATTTACAAACAATTCATGGGTGCAAACAGTGATTTTGGCCCATTTTTAGCGAAATCGAGTTATTGGGCCAAAAACCCCTAATGGGCCCTACTTAGCCAATTTCGTCATCTAGACCCATTTAGCCTATATCCACAATAGTATTAACAGTATTAACAGTCTTAACATGCAATTTAACAGATTTTCGTTTTCTACCAATTTTACCCAAATGGGCCCGAAAGCCTATTGGGCCCTATTGCAGCCCCTCAAGGCCCAACTTACCGGGAATGCCAAAAACACGCCTTTACCGTTTCCATTATTCCCGATCATCATCTCATCGATTCTAACTAACTAGTGGCGTTAAGCTTGCTCACAAGTCCTCGAAATGCCGAATTTTGGCATTTCGACTTTTAACATTTATCGCTTTAAGCTATGAAAAGGGTTCGTTACACACCTATTTGGCGATATTCCTCGACGAGATCTCCTACACGATTTCTCCTATAATCTATCGTTAATAATCAGCTTCCCATAAATTGAACCAAACCTCAAATCATCTAATACTAATACTTACACATTCGGCCACCATCCATAATGGCCTTAGGAATCTTACCTTTGTCGTGATTAATGACTAGGTCTAGCCACTCCGGTGATCCAAGCTACTCCAAGTCGACACTACACCTTGCTGCTTCTCCACTAAATAAACCACAAAAATATTAAAAGAAGACCCTATAAGGCCTATACCCACATTCGGCCACCTCCCTAAACTAGAGTGTTTTCTGCTTTTGGCCATAGTTACACTAGGAATTGTTTAGAGTTTGAACACTTACCACAGTCTTCCTCCTCTTGAATCCGGATGCCTAAAAGGTAAAGGAATTGAACGCCAACTATTGAAAAGGAAAGAAAAGGTTGCTGGTCACAAAGAATCGGCACCCACCCATCTTCACTGATTTCGGCTTTTTTTTGCGGTATTTCGGCAGAAGTAGAGATTAAAGAAAGAAATAATAAATGAGTAGAGGAAAGTAATAGGCTGGATTTTGAAAAAGAAAAGGGAGAAAAGATGAGAGGAAGGATGTTAGATTCGGCTAGGGAAGAAAAAGAAGAGAAAAACTAAAACAAAGGAGAAAACAGCACACTAAGACCCTAATGCCGAAATTACTAACCTAATACCCTTACTGAATTCCCTCTCTAACCCCTTCCAAGCGGCTAAGCTCTATCCTTCTCTCAAATCCTAAAATGTCTCCCTTATCCCTCCTTAATCCATGCGTTTGACTTGATCCAACTCTCCTCTTAGAATCCACTTAGGTTCCAACACTTACCCTTCCCGCATATAAAATAAATACTCTTATTTGCCAACACAGGAATCGATCCTGTGTCTTCCCTTATGCTCCACATGCCACCTTTTTAGGAGCTTAGTGGCGTCACCCTTGCCACTCTACCAAAGCTCTTTTGTGATACACTTTACCCACAACTTAATATAAGGGCACCTAGCGAACCCCTAACTCCTAAGTCTAAAATTTAAAAATTCAAGCTGGTTTTGGCTAACTCATAAGCCTTCCATAAGCCCATTTGAGACCCAAATTATGAATTCCATAATCACATACCAAATTTTAGAAAATTACTTAAAATATCAGAATCGCGAAAACCCGAAAATCGGGATGTTACAACTCTACCCTCCTTAAAGAAATTTGGCCTCGAAATTTACGATCCAAACAGTTGAGGGTCTACGACGTATTGCCTCTTCGGTCTCCCAAGTAGCTTCTTCTTTGCCATGGTTCCTCCAAAGTACCTTCACCAACGGGAATGACCTCCTTCTCAACACCTTGACATCACAATCAAGTATTTGCACAGGTTCCTCTTCAAAGGTCAAATCCGACCGTACCTCAACTTCTGCAACTGGCACGATATGAGTTGGGTCAGAACGATATCGCCTTAGCATGGACACATGGAAGACATCGTGAATGCAATCCATTCGAGGTAACTCCGGTGATAAGCCACCCGCCCTATCCGCTTAGTGATTCGGTAAGGCCCAATAAACCGTGGGCTCAACTTACCCTTCTTACCAAATCTCGAATCTTCTTCCAAGGCGAAACTTTCAAAAGACCATGTCCCTACCGCATATTCAATATCCTTACGCTTCAGATCGGCATAAGACTTACGTCGATCCGCCGCCTCTTTAACCTCTTCACGATCACCCTAATCTTGTCTTGATGATCGCTACCAACTCTGGTCCAAGTATTCTCCTTTCCCCAATTACGCCCAACAAGTAGGCGAACAACACCTTCGCCCATATAGTGCCTCATATGGAGCCATCGAATACTTGCTTGGTAAGCTGTTGTTATCTGTGAACTCGCCAATGCAAATGGTCCTCCCAGTGCCTCTAAACTCAATAGCACAACCCTCAACATATCCTCTAAAATCTGAATAACCCTCTCCGACTGCCCATCCGACTGAGGGTGAAAAGCCGTACTGAAATCCAATCGCGTTCCCAATGCCTCATGCAACCACGCCAAAATCGAGATGTAAACCTTGGGTCTCGATCTGAAATTATAGATATTGGCACACCATGCAACCGTACTATTTACGCCACATACAATCGGCCAACTTCAAGTGAGTAATCGGTTCGGACGGTATGAAATGAGCGATTTTGTGAGTCTATCCACAATCACCCAAACCGAATCCTTCTTAGAAGGTGTCAACGGCAACCCACTCACAAAGTCCACAGTTACCCTTTCCCACTTCCAAAGTGGTATCTTTACCAGTTGTAACAATCCCGAAGGTAGTTGATGCTCGGCCTTCACTTGTTGACATGTCAAACATCTCCCTACAAATTCGGTCACTTCTCGCTTAAGGCCATGGCCACCAATATTGCTCTCGCAAGTCTCGATACAAGTTACTCCCTCCTGGATGCATAGCACAAGGTCCATTATGTGCCTCTTTCAAAATCATCAATCTCAAGTCGGAGTCTTTCGGCATACAAATTCTTCCTCGAAAACAAAGAACTCCCTAACTATTTAACCCAAAGTCGATTCTCCCCTTCTCAACTTGTTGGCCAGAAACCAACGACTCGTCCTCTAACTGCTGCTTTAATCTGTTCTACCCAAGTCGGTCTTACTTGCAACTCGCCAATAAACTTCCGTCGTCATACAAACTTAGATGAGCAAACATCGCCTTTAATTCCGCCTACGACCCTTCGACTTAGCGTATCGACCCACGACATTCGCCTTACGGATGATACTCGATCGAGCAGATCATAGTCCTTTAACAACTCTATCCACCTTCACGCCTAAGATTTAGCTCCTTTTGAGTCGCAAGTACTTAAGACTCTTGTGATCCGTATAGATGATGCATTTCTCTCCATACGGTAATGCCTCCATATCTTAAGTGCAAAGATTACCTTTGCCAATTCCAAGTCATCGTAGGGTAGTTCACCTCATGCGGCTTAGGCGTAAGTGAAGCATAGCGACCACTTTACCCTCTTGCATCAACACGCAGCCCAAACCTACATGTGGCGCATCGTCTGTACAGTGAAATCCTTACCGGACTCTGGTGAATCAAAGCGGCGCTCATCAAAACCTTCTTCAACCTCTCAAAAGCCTCTTCGCTTATTTGTCCAAACAAAAGGAGCTCTCTTCCTTATAAGTTTAGATTAACGGTCTTTGCCAAAACAGAAAATCCTTCAATGAATCTCCGATAATAACCAGCCAACCCAGAAAACTTGAATCTACATTATCGACTTGGTGGCTTCCATTCAAAATTGCTTCAATCTTTCGAGGTCCACCTTGATCCTTGGCAGACACAACATGCCCCAAGAAGGTAACTTCCTTCACCAAAACTCACATTTACTAAACTTTGCATAAAGTTGCTTCTCCCTTAACACTTGCAAGACTACGAAGATGCTCATCATGCTTCTCTTTCGTTTCGAATACACCAAGATATCATCAATAAAAGCGACTACGAACCGATCCAAGTATGGTTGGAACACTCGATTCATCAAATCCATGAATGCCGGTGCATTAGTTAGTCCAAAAGGCATTACCGAAACTTCGTAATGACCGTATAAGGCCCCGAACGCCGTCTTATAAATATCCCCTCTTTAACTCTTAATTGATGATATCCCGACCGAAGGTCAATCTTAGAAAACACCGAGGCTCCTTTTAATTGGTCGAGCAGATCATCGATTCTTGGTAGCGGATACTTGTCCTTGATAGTCGGTTTATTCAAGCTGCCGATAGTCAATACACATTCGCATAGTCCCATCTTTCTTCTTTCTGAGCGATCTGGGTGCTCCCACGGAAACACTTGGTCTTATAACCCTCATCCAATGACTCTTGAATCGAGCTTTCAATTCTACCAACTCCTTTGGTGCCATCCTATAAGGTGCAATGGACACAGGAGCTGTTCCAGGTAGTAAGTCGATTCCAAACTCGACTTCTCTACTCGGGGGTAATCCAGGAAGTTCATCAGGGAATACATCCTGAAATTCCTTAATAGTCCTAACCGACTCTACCGTTATCTCCTCAAGTCCCGTTTGACTTATAAGGGCCAAGTACGCCTCATAACCTTTCCGAATCAACTTCTCGGCTCTTAACGCCGAAACAACATTGAACAAATAATCCCTTCGTTCCCCTATGACCATTATCTCCTTATCTTCAGCAGTTCGTAGTACCATCCTCTTTGCAGCACAATCCAACGTCGCCTTGTGCTTAGCTAACGATCCATGCCCAAGATAAGATCAAAATCCCCAAAGGCGGCTCCATCAAGTCTCCTTCAAAATTTTATCTTGTGTCACTAACTGATGCGCCTAAAAGTTTATCTACCTTAACCGAATGTCCCAATGGGCTTATCACCGATACCCCACTCACAGTCTCCTCAGGAAGCACATCCAAAGCCCCAGATACATCACAAGCAACATACGAGTGAGTGGAACCCACATCAATCAAAGCAGTGTAAGGCATGCTATGAATGAAGAACGTACCCATTATAACATCAAGAGCGTCACCCTCCTCATGACGTCGTGCAGCATAAACCAACGCCGATTTTTGGGCTTCAGCGTGTCCAGCACCTCTGCCAGGTGCCCCACGTCCTCGTCCATTACCATTGCCACCTCTACTTTGCCCACGACCCCTCTGTGGTGGTGGTCCTCCTCGCCGTGGTTGGACATCCCTTTGCTCTGCCGCTAGCTCCTGAGCTGTCCTCCAAGGACACTCTCTGAACTTATGCTCCTTAGACCCACATCGAAAACATGCTCCAGTTCGTTTCCAGCACTCCCCCATATGCACCTTACCACAGTCCCTGCAAGCTTGCAGTCTATAAGTATTCTTGGGCCGAAGCTGGTTCCTCCATCCTTGTTCTTTTAACATTTCGATTCACGGAACTTGAGGGTCTAAAATCCCTCTTGAATCTGGGTCGATCCTTCTCACGATTTTGTCGCTCAGTCAGCTTCACCTCCTCGGCTATTTTTGCCTTTTCTGTCTGGCAAAACCACGCTCCCTCTGTGGAGCTATTAATATCCTAAGCTCGTCGCGGAGACCATCCTCAAATCGGACATGCGCTCATATTCGATTGCCACTATGCCACTAGCATATCGATCGACCTCAAAATTCGCCTCATACTGCGCTCTGAGTCTTATCACCTTGAGTCGATTCAAGAATTCCTTCCGACGAGCATCCATATAGCTTGCTCCAACATACCTCCCTTTAAAAGCCGTTTTGAACAATTCCCGTGTTACTTGCTCAATTGGGGTACTCTCCCTTACGGTGATCCACCAAGCATGCGCCTCGTCCGTAGCAGTGACCTGACTTCCTTTCACTTTTGCTCCTTCGAGCGATCTAGATCGTCCATGATCCGTTCATTGCCTCTAGCCAATATTACGCCACATTTGGGGCTACTCCGGATACACCACTAAATACTTACGCTCCGTTGGCACGAGTCGCTCGATATAGACCCCTATTCACCGTCCGATACTAGCTCCACCACTCTTTCTAAAACCCTTAACATGGATTGGGATAAGCGTCATCCCTGCATGACCCGATCATAAGACCCGATCTCCGTTGCTTGTGGCAGATGGCTCCTCGGCTAGCCTATGCCACGAGGATGAAGATTCACTTGCACCCTTCCGCGACCACGTCCGGCCTCGTCCTGAGCTCCTCTTGTACTCATATCAAATTTTACATTTACGAGTTTTATGAAATTAGTATAACGTTCCTTTGTTTATTAAGAAAATGTCTTATGGAGATATAACAGTTCAAGGATTGTTTTCGTATCATCGTAGCCTAGCTACAGTCTCATTCCTACCGTTTACAGCTCTACCCTAGCTAAAGTATCATAGTAGGGTCTCAATCATATCATATATCATAAAGAAAATATACTTACAGACTTGGTGCCGGGGATTCAGTGCGCCACTTCTTTCTTCAATCCAGAACTTGAAAAACCATGTTTTTAATCACCAAAAATAGAAATTTAAAAACTTTGATTTGAAGACTCCCTTTATTTTGAACTCTTGATTTAAAACAGAAAAACTTGTACCTTTTTAACATATATTCCCCGCAAAACATCTCAAAAAAAAACCATTTTCAAAAATACCCTTTTTAGTCCTAAGTTTTCAAAAACATTTTTGGACCCGATCCACAGCCGAGTTGTTGCAACCTAGGCTCTGATACCACTAAATGTAACACCCCAAACCCAACCCAGACATTATGGCCGAATCTGACGTGCCACATTGGAGTTGAAAACCCACGTTCCGTTTTAGTGTTTTAAAAACCATATATTTTGTTGAGTTAACAAGGTGTATGGAAGCTGGGCACCAGGTAGGTATCCGAGATAGAGGAGGTGAGCCATGAAGGTTGCTTAAGTACCAAACTCTTTGGTTGGATCCAATCCTAGACATGCCCACAACCATAGCCACACTTTGTTATATCGAGTTTAAATTTGTTTAAGTGAATGACTTTGATAAATCGATTAATCGTGGTGTTGAACTCTTTTGAAAACAAGTATCGTTTTGAAAACACGTCCTAAGTCTAGCCCATTTGAATAATTATCAACCAGGTTTGAAGTTATTAAAATTAAAATAATCCGAAAAGAAATAAAAGGAAAGTTAAAATGGCCTTATTACAACCCAAAAATAAATAATAATTAAAGGAATCTAATGAAAACCAACGCTTATTTAAAAGTCCAAAGACAATCACCGTGGCTACTCTGAATCCTCCTCACCAAGTCCCCACATCAAGGCTCACTGCAAGGTTAAGGAAAGGGGTGAGTTTGGAAACTCGATGTGCAACAAGCCCTTTCAGAGGCCAAAACAATAATGACTGTTGGGTCTAAGCCCAAAACCAATCTCAAACATGTCTTGGGCCATAGCCCTTTTCATATTCATAATTCATAACCTTTGGGCGAAGCCTTTTCATATTTCATATTCTTGGGCGAAGCTTTTCTTCAGAAAGCAGCACGCCCAAAGGCCCATTTTATGTCACATGTAATGTCAATGAAAGAATGCAACCCATTTGGGAGGCTACTCAACCCACCATCCGCTACTCTCCACCCGTACCAACCAACACACCATGTGGGATTAACTCGACCCACCCCGCCATAACTCTCCTTTGGCGGCATAGTGCTTTATCATACAACCAAGGCCTAGCCTCTTTTAATAAGCGGGGCATAAGCCCTTTAATAAGCGGGGCATAAGCCCTTTTAATAAGCGGGGCATAAGCCCTTTTTATAAGCGGGGCATAAGCCCTTTTTATAAGCGGGGCATAAGCCCTTTTGCACTTCCTCCATCCATATAAAACCCAACCCAATGCATTTATGAACATCTCGTGTGCATATCATACATATCATGTGCATATCATACATGTCATGTGCATATCATACATATCATGTTTATCAAAATCCCATGCATTAAGTTCATATATAAACCCTAGGGGTATAATGGTCATTTTTACCTAGGGGCAAAACGGTCATTTTCATATTATAAGGGTAATCTTGTAATTTTACCAAAAATTAGGGTTTCCATGTTCATTAACTTTTACAAACAATTCATGGGTGCAAACAGTGATTTTGGCCCATTTTTAGCGAAATCGAGTTATTGGGCCAAAAACCCCTAATGGGCCCTACTTAGCCAATTTCGTCATCTAGACCCATTTAGCCTATATCCACAATAGTATTAACAGTATTAACAGTCTTAACATGCAATTTAACAGATTTTCGTTTTCTACCAATTTTACCCAAATGGGCCCGAAAGCCTATTGGGCCCTATTGCAGCCCCTCGAGGCCCAACTTACCGGGAATGGCAAAAACACGCCTTTACCGTTTCCATTATTCCCGATCATCATCTCATCGATTCTAACTAACTAGTGAGCATTCGCTTGCTCACAAGTCCTCGAAATGCCAGAATTTCGGCATTTCGGCTTTTCGGCATTTATCGCTTTAAGCTATGAAAAGGGTTCGTTACACACCTATTTGGCGATATTCCTCGACGAGATCTCCTACACGATTTCTCCTATAATCCATCGTTAATAATCAGCTTCCCATAAATTGAACCAAACCTCAAATCATCTAATACTAATACTTACACATTCGGCCACCATCCATAATGGCCTTAGGAATCTTACCTTTGTCGTGATTAATGACTAGGTCTAGCCACTCCGGTGATCCAAGCTACTCCAAGTCGACACTACATGTAACACCCCGTACCCGATACCGTTGCCGGAGTCGAACGCGAGGTGCTAACAGACTTGATTACTTTGTTTTCACAGTCCATTTAAAAAAAAAATTTCCAGACAGGCTGGCTAACTGCGTCACTATTGTCTTAAAAACCATATCTCGAGTTCCAAAACTCGAAAACTGATTCCGTAAATTTTCCCTGAAATTAGACTCATATATCCATCTGTGGATTTATTTCTAGAATTTTTTGTCAGGCCAATTGGTACAGTTTATTAGTTAAAGTCTCCCCTGATTCTGGGTTCGACTACTCTGACCTTTATGTATTACGACTTGGATATCTCCCTGTACAGAGCTTCAATACTCATGCTGTTTGTTTCTAACGAATCTAAACTCAAAGGGAATCTATAAATATAAGGCATGACTTCTAATTGTCTCTGGATAATTTATGGTAAATTTTCAAAGTCGAAACAGGGGATCCAGAAACCGTTCTGGCCCTGTTTCACGAGAACTTTAATGTCTCTTAATATACTGTTCATATGATCGTTTCGTTACTTTCATCTGAAAATAGATTCATCAAGGTTAGATTACATAATTTATTCACTATTTAATTCCATTCCTACAAATTTTAGTGATTTTTCAAATCCACACCACTGCTGCTGTCAGCATCTGTTTTCAAGGTAAACTTTACCTATTTCGTGGTTTCCATGGACCAACTAGAGTTTTGTCATACATAGGTCCACATATGATCATATTTAGCCATTCCAATTGCTGATCATTTGCCCAACACTTCCATTCCAGTCCATAGTCACATCATGAAAC
Source organism: Gossypium arboreum (assembly GCF_025698485.1). NCBI lineage: Eukaryota > Viridiplantae > Streptophyta > Magnoliopsida > Malvales > Malvaceae > Gossypium > Gossypium arboreum. The sequence continues at coordinate 16,364,982 of NC_069081.1, forward strand.
CATATATATATACATAAACACAAATGGTCTAATGCCATACTCCACTTCTCGAGCCATTTTCGCATGGTGTACACACATACATCACAAAAGTACTTGAAAAACAACAAAGGGTAGTCCTATACATGCCATATCCAGAGTTCAACTAAAAGAGTACCAAAAGGGCTTTGATAGTGTGGATGACTTGACTTCGATGATCCCGAATCCGATAGCTAACGAGCAAAATCTATGAAACAGAGAGCCAAAGCAGCGGGTAAGCATTTTAATGCTTAGTAAGTCTCAAGTAATGAAATCAGCTTTGACTAAAGTATTACATTCACATAGCTAAATGAATCACTTTATTAATACACATTCTCATAATCATACTTACTTCACACTTCATCAACATATACACACACAAGGTATCAACCTATCTAAGAGCCGAAAGTTTGTTAGTCGATTGAACGAATACTATTTAAAACGAATCAACTTTTCCGATGCACATGCAAACATACCTTATCGTTTGGGTTTTTCGAGCGTATTAATTAAAATTATTTGTAACACCCCGAACCCGAGACCGTCGCCGGAGTCGAACGCGAGGTGTTAACAGACTTCAACCCACTTATTGACAATTTTCAGACAAGCTGCCAATCTGAGTACTAGTCGCTCTAAAATTCATAACTTGAGTTTTACAACTCGAAAATCAGTTCCGTAAATTTTTCCTGAAACTAGACTCATATGTCCATCTACATATTTTTTTCTAGAATTTTTGGTCGAGCCAATTAGTACAGTTTATTAGTTAAAGTCTCGCCTGTTGTAGGGATCGACTACACTGACCTTTGTGCGTTACGAATTGGATATCTCCCTGTACAGGGCTTCAATACTAATGCCGTTTGTTTCTATAGAAACTAGACTCAGAGAGGAATCTACACATATATGGAATGACTCCTAATTATCTCTGGTTAATTTACAATGATTTTCCAAAGTTGGAACAGGGATCCAGAAACCGTTCTGGCCCTATTTCACAAGAACTTTAAAATCTGTTAACTTATAACTCATATGACCATTTCGTTTCTTCCATATGAAAGTAGATTCATCAAGGTACACTTACATAATTTATTTGCTATTTAATACCATTCCTACTATTTTAGTGATTTTTCACATCCACGTCACTGCTGCTGTCAGCATCTGCCTTTAGTAGGCTTTACCTATTTCATACTTTCCATGATTCAATTGGCCCTTTTTACATACATAGCACAAAGCGTGATCATGATTAACCATTCCAATGGCTAATCGTTTCAAAATAATTCCATACCTCATAAGGGTCAACATACAAGCGATTATAGTTCTATGCTAAAAGCATTATATAAGCCATTTTCGCATGGCTATCCAAGTTTACACAAACCGGAAGGTACATGACCTTCAACAAAGGATGGTCCTATACATGCCATTTCAAAGTTCAACCAAAATTTGTACCAAAATGGGGCTTCGATAGTGTGGATGACTTGACTTCTTTGATCCCGAATCCGATAGCTAACGAGCGAAACCTATAAAACAGAGAGCCAAAGCAGCGGGTAAGCATTTTAATGCTTAGTAAGTCTCAAGCAATGAAATCAGCTTTGACTAAGGTATTTTATTCACATGGCTAATTAAACCACTTTACTAATTCACATTCCCATACTCATACTTATTTCACATCACCGACCCTTATGTTCATACACAAAAGAACAACTTAGCCCAAGGCGGTAGCTCGTTTATCAACTTAGCGCATACTTACTTGTAAGAATTCAATTAGTACAAGCACATACAAACATACCTCATTGCTGGAATTTTCACAAGTGTATAAGCTGAAATTTTCACAGCAAGATTGCTCACTTCCGAATCACATACTTTGGATTTAACCGGATATAGCGACTTCATACGATTGCCTTGGTCATAACCGGATTTGGTGACTTGCACAAAGGCCTTGGTCTTAGCAGGATATATCAACTTCGCACGAATGCCTTGGTCTTAGCCGGATATATCAACTCGCATACGAATGCCTTGGTCTTAGCAGGATATATCAACTCATACGAATGCCTTGGTCTTAGCCGGATATATTTCCAATGTTCACTTACATATATATCAATATTCAAGACACGTCCATAGTTCATTTTCGTTACTAAAGCTCTAACACAAAATATCTATCAACCTTTACTATTTGGCTCAATGGCCACACAAACAAGGAGCATAATTTTGATATAATTCAAGTAGGGTCATCACTCGAAGACTTACCTTGGATGTTGTCGAGCGATTTCGACGGCTATTCAACTACTTTTTCCTTCCCTTTATCGGATTTAGCTCCCTTTGCTCTTGAGCTAATTTACACAAATTTAACTTATTAAAATCTCATCATGATAGCTTATGGCGAATATGACAAGGAGTGTAAATGGTCATATGGCCATCCTTTAGCTCAAATACACAATGGTCATGCACATTTTACATCACAACAAGCAATTCAATACATTCAAACATCAACGTGAAGTTCAAAGTACTTGGCCCTTATATACATTAGGCATCAAAGTTGTATATGTACGAAATCATAAATCGAACTCAACACATTAGTTAATATTCCTCTTAGCGAATTTTCTAAGCCAAGAATAGGCATCAATATGCTTGCCTCAAACCGAATGCATGCACACTAATTACCCCTCATGTGGCGAATATACACTTAATACCACACAAAAAAAAACAGCATACATTTTACTACTAACACATTACATATCGTAATTCATTGCACATCTCTTATTTACTTCATAATCAACACATCATCACAAGCAAATGTACACTTTGAATTAGTATATATGTCATACCAATCCATCATGTGCAAACATATATTCATGTAGGTGCAAGGGCGAATTCTCAAGTGGCTTATATCCAAATATATACACATTTCCAAAGCTTAAATCTTACTTACCATGCAACATGCATGAATTATACTTATGGATATATCATGGCGAACACCACAACACCACACCATTTCAATTTGGTCATGGTGAAACAAAGAACTTAGTATCTCATTCAAAAAAATGCTAAAAGAAAATCTAAGAATCTTCAATCCTCCATCACATGTATCACTTTCAAGCTTGTTATTTAACATGCAATGGCATTAACACCACATTCACTTTGGCGAATTTCATTCCCATGACATAACAAGGATTTGAACCATGGGCTAACAAGAACATTAAGCTAGCAACTAAAAACATGCATGAACCTCAAACATACCTTAATCTTGATGCAAGTTTAGCCAACCTCTTCCTAATCCTCTTCCAAACCAAGTATGAAGCAAAACTCCTTCCTTAACCTTAGTATTTTCGGCCAACAAGAGAGTGAAAAGAGATGAACAAAATTTTTCTTTCTTCCTTTAGGACATTCGGCCAAGCTATGGAGGAAGATGGACACTTTTTTTTTGTTTCTCATCTACTAACATTAATTGTTTATTCCATAACCCTTATTTTATTCTTTCCATCATAACCCATTTACCAAACATGTTTCATGACATGATTTTTGCCCATAAATCCTTGTCATGGCGGCCACTAGCTATGGGGAAATTTGACATGCAAGTCCATTGTTTTGCATGCATCCTTTAATTAGTCATCACACATTTCCCTCATACTTTCAAAGTTTATTACTAGGTCCTTTCTAGTGAAATTCACATCTATAATTCTAAATCAAAGCATAAAAATATCACACATGAGTTAAACACATTATAGGCAATAAAATAAATATTAAATTATTTTTATGCCTTGGTTTTGTGGTCCGAAACCACATTTCGACTAGGGTCGTTTTAAAGTCATCACATTATTATAGCACAAATCGCTCACCTTCAAACCCAAGTTTCTTTGGGATTTAGCGGATATAACCACACGCCCAATTGCCTTGGTCTTAACCCGGACATAGCAACTTCGCACAAATGCCTTGGTCTTAGCAGGATATAACAACTTCGCACAAATGCCTTGGTCTTAGCAGGATATAACAACTTCGCACAAATGCCTTGGTCTTAACTCGGATATAACAACTCGCACAAATGCCTTGGGCTTAGCAGGATATCATTCAAATGCTCATGCACACATATATCAATATTCATGACACATCCATATTTCATTTCCGTTACTAAGGCTCAAACACAAATCATTTATCAAACCTTTCCAATTTGGCTCAATAGCCACACACAAAACATGATTTCAATTGGCTTTATAACATAGGCTCTATGCACATTCGGCTATCCGCCATAATATGACAAATCATTTCAATATAAATCAAGTAGGGTCATTACTTGAAGACTTACCTCGGATGTTGTCGAATGATTTCGATGACTATTCGATCACTTTTTCCTTCCCTTATCCAACTTTGGTCCTCTAAGCTCTTGAGCTTAATTCAAACAAATAGAGCTTATTTAATAATTTATCAATTTAACAATCCGATTAAATACATTCATATTATACAATTAGCGCGAATAGCTTTATTGACTATTTATTCAAGCATTATACATGTGCTCTACTCATGCACCACCGAATAATAGGACTAGCTTAATACCTTGCATTTTCGAATTCATAGACATCATTTCATTCCTCACAACACACATTTTGTCCCTAACCATCATAAGAGCCCAAGGCATCACTTACAATGCCGAATTCCAATTAAGTCTACCATCATAGCATTATCATATTTATGCACTTGGTAAGTTGCGTCTGAACACATTCGGCACTAGGTGTCCAAACCAATGTTCCTCGAACATTAAACTCAATTTATAACCCATTCAAAATTCCTTAGCAACAAGCATTTAACAACAATGTACTTAACCAATTCCTTAAGCACACATTCGGCAACATATATATATATGTCAATGACTAAAACACTTAGGCCGATTCTTTCCATTTTGTATCTATGCACCTATTTGATCATTAGTTTAGTTCAAACACCCTTACACCAAGATTCATCCAATTTAACATGAAACACAAACCTAAATCCTCAATAGCTACCATGGCCGAAAGTTCTAGTCATCCCAAAATTCAAAATTCTTAGCATGGGCTACCTAGAGGATTTGATGACTAGTTCAAATCTCAAACCATTTAACATACTTATCAAAATATATAACATTACCACCATTTTTCTTTAACCTCTACCATGGCCGAATGTTCATATCACCATCCATTTCAAAGATTTTGGCATGGTTAAGTAAGGGACTTAGAATCTAGCTTAAAACCATGCTAAGATTTTAAAGGACTAGCTTGAGTTTCTTACCTTAATGAAGGCCTACCATGGCCGAATGGCTCCTCCTCTTCCTCTCTTAGAATCGGCCAAGAAGAAAATATGAGAAAGACTCCTTTGTTTCTTTTCTCTTTTCCTTATTTTATTTACTTATGTTATAAAATATAAGCTACTAACTAATAATTAATACATATTATGTGCATATAAGCCCATCATGGTAGGCCACTACTTATGATATATGGGAAATTTGACATGCAAACCCCTCATTTTGCATGCATGATCCACTAGTCATCACACATTTCCCATTATACTTCCAAAGTTTACTACTAGGTCCTTTCTAGTGAAATTCACATTTATAACTCTAAATCAAAACATCAAAATGTCACACATGAGTTAACACATATTATAGGCATCAAAATAAATTTTAAATTATTTTTATGCCTCGGTTTTGTGGTCCCGAAACCACATTCCGACTAGGGTCATTTTAAGTGTCACAACTCTCCCCACTTTAGAAATTTTCGTCCCCGAAAATCTTACCATAAATAGGTTTGGGTATCGCTCTTTCATAGAGTTCTCGGGTTCCCAAGTAGCTTCTTCTATCCGTGTTTGAGCCATAACACTTTCACTAGCGGAACCCTTTTGTTTCGCAACTCTTTCACTTCACGTGCTAGGATACGAATCGGTTCTTTTCATAACTCATATTGGCTTGAATTTCAACCTCGATGGACTAATTACGTACAGCGGATCGGATCTATAACGTTGAAGCATCGAAACATGAAAGGCGTCGTGAATCTTTTCGAGTTCGGGGCAAAATCAAACGATACGGAGGCTGGACCGACTCGTTCGGATACTTCATATGGCCCGATGAACCTCGGACTCAATTTGCCTTTACTGGCCAAATCGAGTATCTTTTTCCAAGCGAAACTTTAAGAACACTTTATCTCCCACGATACTCAATGTCTTTTCGTTTTAGATCCGTCGACTTCGACGATCGGAGGCTATCTTCGACTTTCATGGATTACTTTTACTTTACATCAACATCGTTAATCAAATCTACTCGAAAATTTTACTTTCACCGAGCTCGATCCAAAACAATGGTGTACGGCATTTAAGCCCGTACAAAGCCTCGTAAGGTGCCATCTTAATACTTGATTGAAAACTATTATTGTAGGCGAATTCAATCAAAGGTAAATACCGTTCCCATGAACCACTAAACTCGAGGATGCAACATCTCAACATATCCTCGAGTATCTGAATTATCCGCTCGGATTGACCATCGGTTTGGGGATGAAAAGCAGTGCTAAAATGCAGTTTGGTACCCAAAGCTTCTTGCAATTTCTTCCAAAATCGTGAGGTGAATCTCGGATCTCTATCAAGCGCAAATCGGTACCCGTGTAATCTCACAATCGAGAAACATACAATTCACTAGTTTATCCAATGAAAAATCATGCGTCGGGGATAAAGTGAGCCGACTTAGTCAGTCTATCAACAATGACCCAAATCGCATCTTTCTTACTTGCCGACATTGGTAACCCAGATACAAAATCCATCGTGACTCGTTCCCATTTCCATTCAGGTATCATGATCGACTGAAGTAAACCCGTAGGCTCTTGATGTTCCGCCTTTACTTGCTGACATATTAAACACTTCGAAACAAAATCGGAAATGTCTCGTTTCATATCATGCCACCAAAACTGACGTCTCAGATCGTTGTACATTTTCGTACTCCCCGGGTGAATTGACATTCGGCTACAATGAGCTTCGTTTAGAATCATCGAAATGAGTTCTGAATTTCTTGGAACACACAACCAATTTCTGTACCTCAAACAATCGTCATCATCAATTTGAAACTCCGATTCCACATTCGGAACACATTCAGCCCGTTTTGCAACCAACTCATCGTCGACTTTCTGAGCTTCACGAATTTAATGAATCAATAATGGTTTGGCCTTTAATTCGGCTACTAACACATTGTCGGGTAGAATAGACAAGTGTACATTCATCGCCCGTAAAGCAAACAGTGATTTCCGGCTTAAGGTGTCCGCAACCACATTAGCCTTTCCCGGGTGATAATCAATGACAAGCTCATAATCTTTTAACAACTCGAGCCAACGTCTTTGTCGCAGATTCAAGTCTCTTTGAGTCATCAAATATTTGAGACTTTTGTGATCCGAAAATACATGGCACTTCTCACCAAATAAGTAATGTCGCCATATTTTCAAGGTGAATACGATGGCAGCTAATTCGAGATCATGGGTCGGATAATTTTTCTCATGTGGCTTTAATTGTCTCGGCGCATAGGCCACAACTCGACCTTCTTGCATCAATCGCAACCTAACCCAAGTAGGAGGCGTCACTATAGATGACAAACTCTTTGCACGATTCGGTCGCACTAAAATTGGAGCTTAGTCAAATAAGTTTTCAGTTGATCAAAACTTTTCGACATTTTTCCGTCCATTCAAATTAACCTCTTTTGAAGTAAGCCGTCATGGGTGTGGCTATCATCGAGAAACCTTTTACAAACCATCGTAGTAATGGCGGCAAGCCCAAAAGCTCGAACCTCGTAATATTTCTCGGAGGCTTCCAGTTAAGTATGGCGAAATTTTGCTCAGTCAACGCGAATACCCGTCAGATACCACATGACCCAAGAAGCTAACCTCTCTTAACCGAACTCACACTTCTTGAACTTAGCATATAAGCTGCTTATCTCGTAAAATTTGCAACACTAATCTCGGTGTTCAAGAGGTTCGGTCTCATCTCTTGAATAGACCAAGATGTCATCAATGAACACAACTACGAACCGGTCCAAATATTTGTCGAAGATCCGATTCATCAAATCCATAAATACCGCAGGGCATTAGTGAGCCCAAGCGGCATCACTAAGAACTCGTAGTGGCCGTATCTCGCTTAAAGCGGTTTGGGTATATCGAATCTCGAATTCATGGAATCGATAATAACCCGATCTCAAATCTATCTTTGAAAACACCGAGGCTCCTTTAGTTGATCAAACAAATCATCAATACGTGATAACAGATATTTATTCTTTATCGTCACTTTATTCGGTGACGATAGTCAATGCACAACCTCATGGTTCCGTCCTTCTTTTCACAAACAATCTTGGTGCACCCCAAGGTGAGAAACTTGGTCGGCGAAACCTCTATCCGTCAATTCTTGCAACCGAGCTTTCAACTCTTTTAACTCGGTTGGTGCCATACGATCTGAGCTATCGAAATCGGCGTAGTCCGGTACAAGCTCAATACCAAACTCTATCTCCGAGCAGTGGCAAACCCGGTAATTCTTCGGGAAAAACATCCGGGTATTCACAAACCACCGGCACCGATTCGGGTTTTATTTCTAACTCCTTATCATCAAGTACATACGCAAGGTATGCTTCGCACCCCTTTCTTACATATTTTTGGGCCAACATTGATGATATTACAGCTGGCAACCCCTTTAAGTCCGTAGACTCAACTCGGATCATCTCGTTATTTGCGCACCTCAAATCAATAGTCTTGCTTTTGCAATTCACAACCGCATCATGCACGGTCAACCAATCCAAACCAAGAATAACATCAAATTCATCGAACGGAAAAAGCATCAAGTCTGCGGAAAAGCAGGAACCTCGAATTACTAGGGGCATTTCTTACACACTTTGTCGACAAGCGCGTGGCGACCCAAGGATTTGACACGAATTACGAACTCGATGAGACTCAATAGGTAAATTCTTCTTTGGATGCTAAGGTTTCGCATATATAAGAATGAGTAGAACCAGGTCAATCAAAGCAATCACATTAGTATCAAAGAGAGTGAAAGTACGGTAATAACATCCGGCGAGGAAGCATCCTCGCGTGCTCATATAGCATAAGCCCTAGCAGAGCGCGAGCCTCGAGATCTGGTCGTAGCATCTCTAGATCCTCTCGATCACCACTAGCATTGCCGTATTTCTAGATGGTCTACCTCGGCGGTGGTAGCACCGGTTTCCCACTCGATTTACATTCATTCGGGCAACCTCGGGCAATCTTTAATGAAGTGGTCAACTGATCCACACTTATAATGAGAGCGGTCATGGAATCTACAATTTCGAATGCCATTTGCCACAATCATCGGCACTCCGTTCTATCTCGACGATCATTTCCAACACTAGCGATCGAAGTGACTCGTGTGCTCATAGGGGTCGATCGCGATCTCGTCTAGAAAAGCCCGAAGTGTCCTAGACCGCCCAAGCCATCTCTAAATTTCTTCGATGGTGTGGGAAGGGCTTCCCAAGACCTCTTCTGAAACTCCCTTGCTCCCACCTCGGCTTTTCTTTTCTCCATCTTGAGCTCCTCGGCCTTGCAAGCTCGCTCAACAAGTACTACAAATTCTCGATTTCCAAGATGCCAACATACTGACTTTATATCATCATTTAGTCCATCCTAAAAGCGTTTACATTACGGCTTCGAGGAAATGCATTCTCGTCATGTCTGGCTAAGCCTCACAAATTTTCGTTCATAATCGAACCGACATGGAACCTTGTTTGAGTTCAAGAAATTCCTTCCGTTTTTGGTCAATGAATCTCGGTGATATACTTCTTTCAAACTTCGGTTTGGAAGAACTCCCAAGTTACTTGCTCTCGGGGCATAACAAGTCGAGTACTCCACCAATAGTAGGCGTAATCGCGTAGCAAGGAGATAGTACACTTTGGGCATTCATCGGTGTGCAAGATAGTTCATCAGTACCGAATAGTGTTGTCCAACCAAAATTCAGCTTGCTCGGCATCATCACTATCCGTAGCCTTAAATTCAAGAGCCCGTGTTTTCGGATTCTATCAAGCTGGGGCTTATTTGACCTTATTTGGTCAAATAAGGCATTGTAGTCTGCGGGGTTGTGTTTGTTGGGAATGGAGGTTGTGGAGCAGTAGTATTAGTTCAAATGTATTGGTTGAACCAATCATTCATCACGCTATAAAAAGCTTGCCTAGCCTCATCATTCGGATTGCTAGCAATAGGTTGAGAGTCCGCGCTGTCCCTTAAAGTGAGCAGCGCCACACTCTCCACATCATCGCTATCGCTTTCGGTTGGGATCGGGATCCATTACTATAAATAAACACAAACTCAAATGTCGAAATCACCACACTATCAATTAATCACATAATGGCATGTATAGCTAGACCCAAGCGTATTACGGTAGTCCTAGAATCGACTAAACCGTAGCTCGATACCAATTTAATTGTAACACCGTGCACCGATACCGCTTTTGAGTCGAGCGAGGTGCTAATGAGACTTGATTACTTTGTTTTCACAGTCCATTTAAAAAAATTTCGAGACAGTGGCTAAGCTGCGTCACTATTGTCTTAAAACCATATCTCGAGTTCCAAAACTCGAAAACTGATTCCGTAAATTTTCCTGAAATTAGACTCATATATCCATCTGTGGATTTATTTCTAGAATTTTTTGTCAGGCCAATTGGTACAGTTTATTAGTTAAAGTCTCCCCTGATTCTGGGTTCGACTACTCGACCTTCATGTATTACGACTTGGATATCTCCTGTGCAGAGCTTCAATACTCATGCTGTTTGTTTCTAACGAATCTAAACTCAAAGGAATCTATAAATATAAGGCATGACTTCTAATTGTCTCTGGATAATTTATGGTAAATTTTCAAAGTCGAAACAGGGGATCCAGAAACCGTTCTGGCCCTGTTTCACGAGAACTTTAATGTCTCTTAATATACTGTTCATATGATCGTTTCGTTACTTTCATATGAAAATAGATTCATCAAGGTTAGATTACATAATTTATTCACTATTTAATTCCATTCCTACAAATTTTAGTGATTTTTCAAATCCACACCACTGCTTCTTTGTCAACATCTGTTTTCAAGGTAAACTTTACCTATTTCGTGGTTTCCATGGACCAACTAGAGTTTTGTCATACATAGGTCCACATATGATCATATTTAGCCATTCCAATGGCTGATCATTTGCCCAACACTTCCATTCCAGTCCATAGTCACATCATGAAACCATATATATATACATAAACACAAATGGTCTAATGCCATACTCCACTTCTACGAGCCATTTTCGCATGGCTGTACACACATACATCACAAAAAGTACTTGAAACACAACAAAGGGTAGTCCTATACATGTCATATCCAGAGTTCAACTAAAAGAGTACCAAAAGGGCTTTGATAGTGTGGATGACTTCGACTTCGATGGTCCTGAATTCGATAGCTAACGAGCAAAATCTATAAAACAGAGAGCCAAAGCAACGGGGTAAGCATTTTAATGCTTAGTAAGTCTCAAGTAATGAAATCAGCTTTGACTAAAGTATTACATTCACATAGCTAAATGAATCACTTTATTAATACACATTCTCATAATCATACTTACTTCACACTTCATCAACATATACACACACAAGGTATCAACCTATCTAAGAGCCGAAAGTTTGTTAGTCGATTGAACGAATACTATTTAAAACGAATCAACTTTTTCGATGCACATGCAAACATACCTTATCGTTTGGGTTTTTCGAGCGTATTAATTAAAATTATTATAGCACAAATCGCTCACCTTCAAACCCAAGTTTCTTGAGATTTAGCCGGATATAACCACACGCCCGATTGCCTTGGTCTTAACCGGACATAGCAACTTCGCACAAATGCCTTGGTCTTAGCCGGATATAACAACTTCGCACAAATGCCTTGGTCTTAGCCCGGATATAACAACTTCGCACAAATGCCTTGGTCTTAACCGGATATAACAACTTCGCACAAATGCCTTGAGGCTTAGCCGAATATCATTCAAATGCTCATGCACACATATATCAATATTCATGACACATCCATATTTCATTTCCGTTACTAAGGCTCAAACACAAATCATTTATCAAACCTTTCCAATTTCGGCTCAATAGCCACACATAAAGAGCATGATTTCAATTGGCTTTATAACATAGGCTCTATGCACATTCGGCTATCCGCCATAATATGACAAATCATTTCAATATAAATCAAGTAGGGTCATTACTTGAAGACTTACCTCGGATGTTATCGAATGATTTCGACGGCTATTCGATCACTTTTTCCTTCCCCTTATCCAACTTTGGTCCTCTAAGCTCTTGAGCTTAATTCAAACAAATAGAGCTTATTTAATAATTTATCAATTTAACAATCCGATTAAATACATTCATATTATACAATTAGGCGCAAATAGCTTTATTGACTAGTTATTCAAGCATTATACATGTGCTCTACTCATGCACCACCGAATAATAGGACTAGCTTAATACCTTGCATTTTCGAATTCATAGACATCATTTCATTCCTCACAACACACATTTTGTCCCTAACCATCATAAGAGCCCAAGGCATCACTTACAATGCCGAATTCTAATTAAGTCTACCATCATAGCATTATCATATTTATGCACTTTGTAAGTTGCGTCTGAACACATTCGGCACTAGGTGTCCAAACCAATGTTCCTCAAACATTAAACTCAATTTATAACCCATTCAAAATTCCTTAGCAACAAGCATTTAACAACAATGTACTTAACCAATTCTTAAGCACACATTCGGCAACATATATATATATGTCAATGACTAAAACACTTAGGCCGATTCTTTCCATTTTGTATCTATGCACCTATTTGATCATTAGTTTAGTTCAAACACCCTTACACCAAGATTCATCCAATTTAACATGAAACACAAACCTAAATCCTCAATAGCTACCATGGCCGAAAGTTCTAGTCATCCCAAAATTCAAAATTCTTAGCATGGGCTACCTAGAGGATTTGATGACTAGTTCAAATCTCAAACCATTTAACATACTTATTAAAATATATAACATTACCACCATTTTTCTTTAACCTCTACCATGGCCGAATGTTCATATCACCATCCATTTCAAAGATTTTGGCATGGTTAAGTAAGGGACTTAGAATCTAGCTTAAAACCATGCTAAGATTTTAAAGGACTAGCTTGAGTTTCTTACCTTAATGAAGGCCTACCATGGCGAATGGCTCCTCCTCTTCCTCTCTTAGAATCGGCCAAGAAGAAAACATGAGAAAGACTCCTTTGTTTCTTTTCTCTTTTCCTTATTTTATTTACTTATGTTATAAAATATAAGCTACTAACTAATAATTAATACATATTATGTGCATATAAGCCCATCATGGCCGACCACTACTTATGATATATGGGAAATTTGACATGCAAACCCCTCATTTTTGCATGCATGATCCACTAGTCATCACACATTTCCCCATCATACTTCCAAAGTTTACTACTAGGTCCTTTCTAGTGAAATTCACATTTATAACTCTAAATCAAAACATCAAAAATGTCACACATGAGTTAACACATATTATAGGCATCAAAATAAATTTTAAATTATTTTTATGCCTCGGTTTTGTGGTCCCGAAACCACATTCCGACTAGGGTCATTTTAAGGCTATCACACTACACCTTGCTGCTCCTCCACTAAATAAACCACAAAAATATTAAAAGAAGACCCCATAAGGCCTATACCCACATTCGGCCACCTCCCTAAACTAGAGGGGTTTCGGCTTTTGGCCATAGTTACACTAGGAATTGTTTAGAGTTTGAACACTTACCACAGTCTTCCTCCTCTTGAATCCGGATGCCTAAAAGGTAAAGGAATTGAACGCCAGCTATTGAAAAGGAAAGAAAAGGTTCCTGGTCACAAAGAATTGGCATCCACCTATCTTCACTGATTTCGGCTTTTTTTTTGCAGTATTTCGGCAGAAGTAGAGATTAAAGAAAGAAATAATAAATGAGTAGAGGAAAGTAATAATTTGGATTTTGAAAAGAAAAGGAGAAAAGATGAGAGGAAGGATGGTAGATTGGCTAGGGAAGAAAAGAAGAGAAACACTAAAACAAAGGAGAAAGCAGCGCACTAAGACCCTAATGCCGAAATTACTAACCTAATACCCTTACGTGAATTCCCTCTCTAACCCCTTCCAAACGGCTAAGCTCTATCCTTCTCTCAAATCCCTAAAATGTCTCCCCTTATCCCTCCTTAATCCATGTGTTTGACTTGATCCAACTCTCCTCTTACAGAACCCACTTAGGTTCCAACACTTACCCTTCCTGCATATAAAAATAAATACTCTTATTTGCCAACACAGGGAATCGATCCCAGGTCTTCCTTTATGCTCCACATGCCACCTTTTTAGGAGCTTAGTGGCATCACCCTTGCCACTCTACCAAAGCTCTTTTTGTGATACACTTTACCCACAACTTAATATAAGGGCACCTAGCCAGAACCCCTAACTCCTAAGTCTAAAATTTAAAAATTCAACCGGGTTTTGGCTAACTCATAAGCCTTCCATAAGCCCATTTACAGACCCAAATTATGAATTCCATAATCATATACCAAATTTTAGAAAATTACTTAAAATATCAGGAATCGCGAAAAACCCGAAAATCAGGATGTTACAACTCTACCCTCCTTAAAGAAATTTCGCCTCGAAATTTACGATCCAAACAGTTGAGGGTGCTCACGACGCATTGCCTCTTCGGTCTCCCAAGTAGCTTCTTCCTTGCCATGGTTCCTCCAAAGTACCTTCACCAACGGATGACCTCCTTCTCAACACCTTGACATCACGATCAAGTATTTGCACAGTTCCTCTTCAAAGGTCAAATCCGACCGTACCTCAACTTCTGAATCGCACGATATGAGTTGGGTCAGAACGATATCGCCTTAGCATGGACACATGAAAGACATCGTGAATGCGATCCAGTTCTGGAGATAACTCCAGCTGATAAGCCACCGGCCCTATCCGCTTAGTGATTCGGTAAGGCCCAATAAACCGTGGGCTCAACTTACCCTTCTTACCAAATCTCAAAATCTTCTTCCAAGGCAAAACTTTCAAAAAGACCATGTCCCCCACCGCATATTTAATATCCTTACGCTTCAGATCGGCATAAGACTTTTGTCGATCCGCCGCCTCTTTTAACCTCTTCCTGATCACCCTAATCTTGTCTTGATGATCGACTACCAATTCGGTCCAAGTATTCTCCTTTCCCCAATTACGCCCAACAAGTAGGCGAACGACACCTTCGCCCATATAGTGCCTCATATGGAGCCATCTGAATACTTGCTTGGTAACTGTTGTTATACGCGAACTCCGCCAATGGCAAATGGTCCTCCCAGCTAACTCTAAACTCAATAGCACAACCCCTCAACATATCCTCTAAAATCTGAATAACCCTCTCCGACTGCCCATCCGACTGAGGGTGAAAAGCCGACTGAAATCCAATCGCGTTCCCAATGCCCCATGGAACTTCTGCCAAAACCGAGATGTAAACCTTGGGTCTCGGTCTTAAATTATCGATACTGGCATACTATGCAACCGTACTATTTCCGCCATATACAATCTGGCCAACTTCTGAAGTGAGTAATCGGTTCGGACAGGTATGAAATGAGCAGATTTCGTGAGTCTATCCACAATCACCCAAACCGAATCCTTCTTAGAAGATGTCAACGGCAACCCACTCACAAAGTCCATAGTTACCCTTTCCCACTTCCAAAGTGGTATCTTTACCGGTTGTAACAATCCCGAAGGTAGTTGATGCTCGGCCTTCACTTGTTGACATGTCAAACATCTCCCTACAAATTCGGTCACTTCTCGCTTAAGCCCAGGCCACCAATATTCCTCTCGCAAGTCTCGATACAACTTACTCCCTCCTGGATGCATAGCACAAAGGTCCATTATGTGCCTCTTTCAAAATCATCAATCTCAAGTCGGAGTCTTTCGGCATACAAATTCTTCCTCGAAAACAAAGAACTCCCTCACTATTTAACCCAAAGTCAGGATTCTCCCCCTTCTCAACTTGCTGAAGTCGAGAAACCAACGACTCGTCCTCCAACTGTTGCTTCTTAATCTGTTCTACCCAAGTCGGTCTTACTTGCAACTCCGCCAATAAACTTCCGTCGTCATACAAACTTAGACGAGCAAATATCGCCTTTAATTCCGCCACAGCCCTTCGACTTAGCGCATCAGCCACGACATTCGCCTTACCTGGATTATACTCGATCGAACAGTCATAGTCCTTTAACAACTCTATCCACCTTATTTGCCTAAGATTCACTCCTTTTGAGTCGCAAGTACTTAAGACTCTTGTGATCCGTATAGATGATGCATTTCTCTCCATACGGTAATGCCTCCATATCTTAAGTGCAAAGATTACCGCTTCCAATTCCAAGTCATGCGTAGGGTAGTTCACCTCATGCGGCTTAAGGCGTCGTGAAGCATAGCGACCACTTTACCCTCTTGCATCAACATGCACATTAAACCTACATGTGACGCATCATTGTACACAGTGAAATCCTTACCGGACTCTGGTGAATCAAAGCTGCACTTAGTCAAAACCTTCTTCAACCTCTCAAAAGCCTCTTGCTACTTATTTGTCCAAACAAAAGGAGCTCCCTTCCTTATAAGTTTCGTTAACGGTGTTGCCAACACAGAAAATCCTTCCACGAATCTCTGATAATAACCTGCCAGCCCCAGAAAACTTTGAATCTCTGTTACCGACTTCGGTGGCTTCCATTCCAAAATTGCTTCAATCTTTCGAGGGTCCACCTTTGTGACACCCCTAATTTGACCCTAGTCGGAAAGTGGTTTCGGGACCACAAAACCGAGTTACAAAAATTATTAATTGTTATATTCTATGCTTATTATTTGTGAATAAGTATGTGTGAAAATTTCATGCTTTAATTTTGTCATTTGGATGTGAAATTTAGCTAAAAAGGGCATATTTGAGAAACTTTAAAAATAGGATAGGCAAATGTCCAAGTGATTAAAATGTTGAACTATTAAAGTTGTGGGTTTGCATGTCAAAGTACCCAAAATTTGACTAGTGGCCGGCCATGCTATGGGTTAAAATGTATTATAAACATTTTATGTTAGTGTTTTATGTTAGAATTAATAAAATAAAGAACATGGGTAATAAAATAATAGTGGTTAGTAGGGGAGAAACAAAAAATTAGCTAGGTTGCTCCTCCATTGCCGTGAATTGAAGGAAGAAGAAGAGGGGAAGTTCGGCCAAGGTGGTTCTTGAGATTAAGGTATGTTCAATGTTGCTTTTGGAGGTTTACACATTCTTTGGAGGGTTAGCCTACTTCTATTTATCTCATGGATGAAATTGGAGTTGTTGGAGAGTTAGGATTCGGCTAAGAGGCTTCAAAATTTTAGTTGATGCCTTGATACTACTAGCATGTTAGCTATATGGATGTGTTAAGTTGCTTGAAATGTTAGATAAATTTGAACTCCCTACCAAATTCTTTAGGCAACCCATGTTAGAAATTTCGGTATTGAGATGTCTAGATCTTTCGGCCATTGTAGCTATGGAGGAATAGAGTTTTGTTCTTGTTAAATTGGATGAATCTTGTTGTATGAGTGCTTGAACAAACTATGATTAAATGGATACATAGATTCAGAGTGGGAAGAAATGGGCTATTATATTTGATGCTAATGCCGAATATGAAGATGATGAACTTGAATAAATAATATTCAGCTAGCATGATAAGTTATGAAATATTAAGTAGATGATATTATTGATTGATGAAGTGGCTAATAGGGGTTTTTAATGAAATTTTGCCAAGGCCGAATGTGCATATAAGTAAGTGGAGTTATGTTATAATAGAACTAAGTGTGGCTAGTAAAGCCTATTTAGTTTTCTTGCTATGTTTGACCATAAATATGATACATATTGAAATCTATTGTTTTAGATATAGATTAAATGATATGTGATTGTTAAGTGAATAATATTAGTTAAGTACTTAAGCAAATCTATTGTTTTACTTAAGCTTAAGAGCAAAGAGGATCAAAGTCGGATAGGGGAAAAGAGGAAGTAAACGAATAGCCGTGGATATCTAGTCGTCGACCACTTTCGAGGTAAGTTTTAAGTGATTAAACGTTGAGTAAATTCAATCATAATAGAACCTAATGAGTTGATTTAATAAGATATGATGTGGCCATGATATGATTTAAACTCAAATGGTAAGTTCATAAGTGTTTGGACTTGGAAATTTAAGAGCAAATTGTAATAATTTGCTTAGGACAGCAGCAGTAACGTGAATTTAGAAAATCACCATAAATTGTTGGTGTGGAATTATAGGCTGAATAAAATATGTAATCAAAGCTTAATTAGTCTAGTTCCTTATAAAAGAGGCCGTGTGAGCAAAGAAATTTCCTATAAAGAGATATTTAAAGTTGTGTGAGACGGTGTCAGAATGCCTCCGAAATCCCCTGTTCTGTTTTTAGAAAATCGTTATAATTTGAAAAAAAATGGTTATAAGGTAAAATTTATATTCTTAGACTCCTTAATGAGTCTAGTTTCAAATGAAATTGAATATAACACATTTTGAATTCAGTACAATGAGAAATCTGATTCGTAGTGAGGAGTGGTCAGATTAGTCGAATAGTGAAATAGGGGAAAACTTTAAGAAAAATCTGGTATTGATTGGCCACACCTAAAATTCTGAAAATTTTATGGATGAAAGATACATGAGTCTATATTCAGGGAAAATTAACGGCAAGTGATTTGGAGCCTTGTAGCTCCGGTTATAAATAATTTAGTAACCATTGCTCAGGAAAACAGCTCGTAGCGAATATGTGATTTTGTTGTAAACATGGATAAAACTTGTTTTAGCTGCTCATAAGCTATTGATTAAACCCATACTTGAATTCTAATTCGTGATATTGTAAAATGATATATGAGTGTTGGATGGATCTTTGATACTAAAATTTGTGAAATTGTAAGTTTATGAGTATTCGAATATGAAATGATAGTATGGCGTGAAATTGAATTATTCATTGGAAAATGATTGATGTAGATTCGGCCAAGACCAAGTCTGTACATGATAGTATATGTGGTATGTGAAGTATATTTGAATAATTGTGATGTGAATACATGAAAATTTATATTTTGATTTAAGATTCTACGTGATGAATGTGAAAACGTATACATATGTGATAAGGCCTAATGGCCGATTTGATGAATGTGAAAGCGTATGTGATAAGGCCTAATGGCCGATGTGATGAATGTGAAAGTGTATTTATGTGATAAGGCCTAATGGCCAATGTGATGAATGTGAAAGTGTATATATGTGATAGGGCCGAGTGGCCAACGTGATGGATGTGAAAGTGTATAAATGTGATAAGTCCCCAAGGGCATTTGTGTCAGTACTATATCCGGGTTAAAACCCCGCAAGCTTTATGCGAGAATATTATCACTGATTAATGACCGTAGGCTTCGTGCTCGTACTATATCCGAGCTCTAACAACCTGATGACTACGTGTGGAAATTTTGTCCGGGTAAGCCCCGAACTAAAGGTTTTGCTGAAGATTCAAGTAAAGCGTAAGATTATGCGACTTCACAGTGACAATTAGTAATAAATACGTTCAATGCGTTAAGTTGGTCAGGTATGTATTTGAGATTATATTTAAGTTTGATTTAGACTAAATCACAAGGTCGTTATGTGATGCACATGTGAGTAAAGCAATAGGACTGTTCTATGATTATTGTGCATTTGGTCAATGTGGGAAGTCGGGTAAAATATGTAATGTACCTATGATCATAAGAGGTCACCATCAAGTGAGAATTTATCGCCTATTACATATGATGAGACGTGCATATTAGGAAAAGGGGATGGTATGCCCGAAGGAAGAGTGAAATAAAATACGAACAACTATGTTATAATTTGGTTGTTATCTATTGACTTTGCTTAAAACTTACTAAGCATTGTAATGCTTACTCCGTTTACTTTGTTTCCTCTGTTTTATAGATCTCATTTGGAAGCTACAGGCTCGGGGATCGTCAGCAACTAGTCACACTATCACTATCCACTGTTTGGTATTGCTACGTTTTGGAATATCTTATGGCATGTATAGAATAGACTAGTAGTGAGAGGATATTTTGGTTAATGTATAGGACTACCCTTTTGTTGTAGGTCATGTACCTTTCGGTTTTGTGTAAATTTGGATAGCCATGCGAAAATGGCTTAAGTATACTTGATCATAGCATTATAATCGTTTTGTATGTTGTTCATTAAGGAGTATGGAAATGTTTGGAAACGATTAGCCACTGGGATGGTTAATCATGATCATATTTTGTGCTATTTATGTTTAAGGGCTAGTTGAATCATGGAAACTATGAAATAGGTAAAGCCCACCTTAAAGATAGATGCTGACAGCTGCAGTGATGTGGATGTGAAAAATCACTAAAAATAGTATGAATGGAATTAAATAGTGAATAAATTATGTAAACGAACCTTGACGAGTCTATTTTCTTAGGAGAGTAACGAAATGATCATATGAACAGTATGTTAAGAGATATTTAGGTTTTTGTGAGACAGGGCCAGAACGGTTTCTGGATTCCCTGTTTCGACTTTGGAAATTCATTATAAATTAACCAGAGATAATTGGAAGTCATGCCATATATTTACAGAATCCTTTTTGAGTCTAGTTTCCTTAGAAGCAAGCGGCATAAGCATTGAAGTCCTGTACAAGGAGTTATCTAAGTCGCATTGCAGGAAGGTCAGTGTAGTCGAACCCTGTGACAGGGGAGACTTTAACTAATAAACTGTACTAATTGGCCTGACCGAAAATTCTAGAAAAAAATTTGTAGATGTATATATGAGTCTAGTTTCAGGGAAAAATCACGAAACTGATTTTTGAGTTGTGGAACTCAAGATATGATTTTTAAGGTGACAATGACGCAGTTAGCCAACTGCCTGGAAATTTTTAAAAAGTGGATTGTGTAAGTAAATGGATTAAGCCCGTTAACCCCTCGTGTCCGACTCCGGCGACGGTCTCGGGTACGGGGTGTTACAACCTTGATCCCCTCGGCAGATACAACATGCCCCAAGAAGGTAACTTCCTTCAGCCAAAACTCGCACTTACTAAACTTTGCATAAAGTTGCTTATCCCTTAACACTTGCAGCACTACATGAAGATGCTCATCATGCTTCTCTTCCGTTTTCGAATACACCAAGATATCATCAATAAAAATGACTACGAACCGATCCAAGTATGGTTGGAACACCCGATTCATCAAATCCATGAATGCCGCCGGTGCATTAGTTAGTCCAAAAGGCATTACCAGAAACTCGTAATGACCGTATCGAGTCCTAAACGCCGTCTTATAAATATCCCCCTCTTTAACTCTTAATTGATGATATCCTGACCGAAGGTCAATCTTAGAAAACACCGAGGCTCCTTTTAATTGGTCGAACAGATCATCGATTCTTGGTAACGGATACTTGTTCTTGATAGTCAGTTTATTCAACTGCCGATAGTCAATACACATTCGCATAGTCCCATCTTTCTTCTTCTGAGCGATCTGGGGTGCTCCCCACGGGGAAACACTTGGTCTTTTAAACCCTCTATCCAACAGCTCTTGAATCTGAGCTTTCAATTCTACCAACTCCTTTGGTGCCATCCTATAAGGTGCAATGGACCCAGGAGTTGTTCCAGGTAGTAAGTCGATTCCAAACTCGACTTCTCTGCTCGGGGGTAATCCAGGAAGTTCATTTGGGAATACATCCTGAAATTCCTTAATAGTCCTAACCGACTCTACCGTTATCTCCTCAAGTCCCATTTGACTTATAAGGGCCAAGTACGCCTCACAACCTTTCCGAATCAACTTCTCAGCTCTTAACGCCGAAACAACATTGGACAAATAATCCCTTCGTTCCCCTATGACCATTATCTCCTTATCTTCAGCAGTTCGTAGTACCATCCTCTTTGCAACACAATCCAACGTTGCCTTGTGCTTAGCTAACCAGTCCATGCCCAAGATAAGATCAAAATCCCCAAAGGGCAGCTCCATCAAGTCTCCTTCAAAAATTTTATCTTGTGTCACTACTTGATGCGCCCTAAAAGTTTATCTACCTTAATGAATGTCCCAATGGGCTTATCACCGATACCCCACTCACAGTCTCCTCAGGAAGCACATCCAAAGCCCCAGATACATCACAAGCAACATACGAGTGAGTGGAACCCACATAAATCAAAGCAGTGTAAGGCATGCTATGAATGAAGAACGTACCGTTATAACATCAGGAGCGTCACCCTCCTCACGATGTCGTGCAGCATAAACCAACACCGGTTGTCGAGGCTTGGCGTGTCGGCACCTCGCCAGTGCCCCACGTCCTCGTCCATTACCATTGCCACCTCTACCTTGCCCACGACCCCTCTGTGGTGGTGGTCCTCCTCGCCGTGGTTGGACATCCCTTTGCTCTGCCGCTAGCTCTCGAAGCATCCTCCGAGGACACTCTCGAACTTATGCTCCTTAGACCCACATCGAAAACATGCTCCATTCGTTCAAAGACTCCCCCATATGCACCTTACCACAGTCCCTACAAGCCTGTGGTCTATAAATATTTACTGGAACTGCTCGAACTGGTTCCTCCATCCTTGCTCTTTTAACATTTCGATTCGCGGCACTTGAGGGTCTAAAATCCCTCTTGAATCTGGGTCGATCCTTTTCACGATTCTGTCACTCAGTCAGCTTCACCTCCTCGGCTATTTTTGCCTTTTCTACCAATGCGGCAAAACCACGCTCCCTCTGTGGAGCTATTAATATCCTAAGCTCGTCGCGAAGACCATCCTCAAATCGGACACTTCGCTCATATTCATTGCCACTATGCCACTAGCATATCGACTCGACCTCAAAATTTCGCCTCATACTCTGCTACTGATCTTATCACCTTGAGTCGATTCAAGAATTCCTTCCGACGAGCATCCACATAGCTTGCTCCAACATACCTCCTTTAAAAGCCGTTTTGAACAATTCCTGTGTTACTTGCTCAATTGGGGTACTCTCCTTACGGTGATCCACCAACAGCGCCTCGTCTCGTAAAGCGGCGACACGGCTCCTTTCACTTTTGCTCCACCGAGCGATCTAGATCGTCCATGATCCGTTCTGTTGCCTCTAGCCAATATTTCGCCACATTTGGGGTTACTCCAGATACACCCCTAAATACTTCGCTCCGTTGGTCGGAGTCGCTCGATATAGACCCCTATTCACCGTCCCAAGATTAGCTCCACCACTCTTTCTAAAACCCTTAACATGGCTTGGGATAAAGCGTCATCCCCATGACCCGATCATAAGACCCGGTCTCCGTTGCTTGTGGCACTGATGGCTCCTCAGCTGGCCTATGCCTTGAGGATGAAGATTCAGCTTGCACCCTTCCGCGACCACGTCCGCGGCCTCGTCCATGAGCTCCTCTTGTACTCATATCGAATTTTACATTTACGAGTTTTATGAAATTAGTATAACGTTTCACTTTGTTTATTAAGAAAATGTCTTATGGAGATATGGCGGTTCAAGGATTGTTTTAAATATCATCATAGCCTAGCTACAGTCTCATTCCTACCGTTTACAGCTCTACCCTAGCTAAAGTATCATAGTAGGGTCTCAATCATATCATATATCATAAAGAAAATATACTTACAGACTTGGTGCCGGGGATTCAGTGCGCCACTTCTTTCTTCAATCCAGAACTTGAAAAACCATGTTTTTAATCACCAAAAATAGAAATTTAAAAACTTTGATTTGAAAGCTCCCTTTATTTTGAACTCTTGATTTAAAACAGAAAAACTTGTACCTTTTTAACATCTATTCCCCACAAAACATCTCAAAAAAAAAAACCATTTTCAAAAATACCCTTTTTAGGCCTAAGTTTTCGAAAACATTTTTGGACCCGATCCACAGCCGAGTTGTTGCAACCTGGGCTCTGATACCACTAAATGTAACACCCCAAACCCAGCCCAGACGTTATGGCCGAATCTGACGTGCCACATTGGAGTTGAAAACCCACGTTCCGTTTTAGTGTTTTAAAAACCATATATTTTGTTGAGTTAACAAGGTGTATGGAAACTGGGCACCAGATAGGTATCCGAGATAGAGGAGGTGAGCCATGAAGGCTGCTTAAGTACCAAGCTCTTTGGTTGGATCCAATCCTAGACATGCCCACAACCATAGCCACACTTTGTTATATCGAGTTTAAATTTGTTTAAGTGAATGACTTTGATAAATCGATTAATCGTGGTGTTGAACTCTTTTGAAAACAAGTATCGTTTTGAAAACACGTCCTAAGTCTAGCCCATTTGAATAATTATCAACTAGGTTTGAAGTTATTAAAATTAAAATAATCCCGAAAAGAAATAAAAGGAAAGTTAAAATGGCCTTATTACAACCCAAA
This sequence comes from Gossypium arboreum, assembly GCF_025698485.1. NCBI lineage: Eukaryota > Viridiplantae > Streptophyta > Magnoliopsida > Malvales > Malvaceae > Gossypium > Gossypium arboreum. The sequence continues at coordinate 16,389,432 of NC_069081.1, forward strand.
AATAAATAATAATTAAAGAGAATCTAATGAAAACCAACGCTTATTTAAAAGTCCAAAGACAATCACCGTGGCTACTCTGAATCCCCTCCGGCCCAAGTCCCCACATCAAGGTTCACCTGCAAGGTTAAGGAAAGGGGGTGAATTTGGAAACTCAGTGTGCAACAAGCCCCTTTCAGAGGCCAAAACAGTAACAGCCTGTTGGGTCTAAGCCCAAAACCAATCTCAAACATGTACTGGGCCATAGCCCTTTTCATATTTCATAATTCATAACTTTGGGCAAGCCTTTTCATATTTCATATTCTTGGGCGAAGCCTTTTATCAGAAACTGCACGCCCAAAGGCCCATTTTAGGTCACATGTAATGTCAATGAAAGAATGCAACCCATTTGGGAGGCTACTCAACCCACCATCCGCTACTCTCCACCGTACCAACCAACACACCATGTGGGATTAACTCGACCCACCCCGCCATAACTCTCCTTTGGCAAAGATAGTGCTTTATCATACAACCTGAGGCCTAGCCTCTTTTAATAATCAGGGCATAAGCCCTTTAATAATCGGGCATAAGCCCTTTTAATAAGCAGGGCATAAGCCCTTTTTATAATCGGGGCATAAGCCCTTTTGCACTTCCTCCATCCATATAAAAACCCAACCCAATGCTTTTATGAACATCTCGTGTGCATATCATACATATCATGTGCATATCATACATATCATGTTTATCAAAATCCCATGCATTAAGTTCATATATAAACCCTAGGGGTATAATGGTCATTTTACCTAGGGCAAAACGGTCATTTTCATATTATAAGGGTAATCTTGTAATTTTACCAAAATTAGGGTTTCCATGTTCATTAACATTTACAAACAATTCATGGGTGCAAACAGTGATTCTGGCCCATTTTTAGCGAAATCGAGTTATTGGGCCAAAAACCCCTAATGGGCCCTACTTAGCCAATTTCGTCATCTAGACCCATTTAGCCTATATCCACAACAAGAGATAACAAGATAATGGTCTTAACATGCAATTTAACTGATTTTCGTTTTCTACCAATTTTACCCAAATGGGCCCGAAAGCCTATTGGGCCCTATTGCAGCCCCTCGAGGCCCAACTTACCGTGAATGCCAAAAACACGCCTTTACCGTTTCCATTATTCCCGATCATCATCTCATCGATTCTAACTAACTAGTGAGCGTTCGCTTTCTCACAAGTCCTCGAAATGCCAGAATTTCGGCATTTCGGCTTTTCGGCATTTATCGCTTTAAGCTATGAAAAGGGTTCGTTACACACTTGTTTGGCGATATTCCTCGACGAGATCTCCTACACGATTTCTCCTATAATCCATCATTAATAATCAGCTTCCCATTAATTGAACCAAACCTCAAATCATCTAATACTAATACTTACACAGTCGGGCACCATCCATAATGGCCGGAGGAATCTTACCTTTGTCGTTTTTGATGACTAGGTCTAGCCACTCCGGTGATCCAAGCTACTCCAAGTTGACACTACACCTTGCTGCTCCTCCACTAAATAAACCACAAAAATATTAAAAGAAGATCCCATAAGGCCTATACCCACATTCGGCCACCTCCCTAAACTAGAGGGGTTTCGGCTTTTGGCCATAGTTACACTAGGAATTGTTTAGAGTTTGAACACTTACCACAGTCTTCCTCCTCTTGAATCCGGACGCCTAAAAGGTAAGGGAATTGAACGCCAACTATTGAAAAGGAAAGAAAAGGTTGCTGGTCACAAAGAATCGGCACCCACCTATCTTCACTGATTTCGGCTTTTTTTTTTTGCAGTATTTCGGCAGAAGTAGAGATTAAAGAAAGAAATAATAAATGAGTAGAGGAAAGTAATAGGCTAGATTTTGAAAAATAAAAGGGAGAAAAGATGAGAGGAAGGATGGTAGATTCGGCTAGGGAAGAAAAAGAAGAGAAAAACTAAAACAAAGGAGAAAACGGCACAGCTAAGACCCTAATACCGAAATTACTAACCTAATACCCTTCTGCCGAATTCCCCTCTCTAACCCCTTCCAAAGGCTAAGCTCTATCCTTCTCTCAAATCCCTAAAATCTCTCCCCTTATCCCTCCTTAATCCATGCGTTTGACTTGATCCAACTCTCCTCTTACAGAATCCACTTAGGTTTCAACACTTACCCTTCCTGCATATAAAAATAAATACTCTTATTTGCCAACACAGGGAATCGATCCTGTGTCTTCCCTTATGCTCCACACGCCACCTTTTAGGAGCTTAGTGGCGCCACCCTTGCCACTCTACCAAAGCTCTTTTGTGATACACTTTACCCACAACTTAATATAAGGGCACCTAGCGAACCCCTAACTCCTAAGTCTAAAATTTAAAAATTCAACCGGGTTTTGGCTAACTCATAAGCCTTCCATAAGCCCATTTACACACCCAAATTATGAATTCCATAATCACATACCAAATTTTATAAAATTACTTAAAATATCAGGAATCGCTAAAAACCCGAAAATCAGGATGTTACAAAGCATGTATGCATAGCAGTTTAAAGTTGTAAAATAAAGAAACAACCCAATAAAAATGTCTAATGTCCAAAGTCCAAAATAACATCTTTGTAACAGCCCACTTTTCAGTGGTGTTGAAAATAATGGTTCGAGACCACTAAATCCGATGAGTGAGTTTGAAAATTTTATTATTTATTATTTATGAGTTAAATGTGATTTTAGGAAAACTTTTGAATTAATGATTTGTGTTTTAGAATGAATTACTAGGTTAAGTAATTTCAAAAACGAGGTATTGAGACCTCGATTTTATAAATTGAGTCGTAAATATTTTTATAAATATTTACAAAGTGTCATTTAGTGTTAAAGTTTCGTTAGAATAGTTTAACGTTTTGATAGTTAATTAATTAAAAAAGACTAAATTGGAAAGGGTGCAAAACTTGCTAATTAAAGAAATATTGATTAAATAGCTAGTGATAAACAAGGAAGGACTAAAAGGGAAAATTAGCCCAAAGAGGATGGCTGAGGCGGCAGTAGCAAGAAAAAAAATCAGGAAATTAGGTAAAATAAGGGTAAAATTGAAAATTTTGTAAAATTAAATAAATAAAACAACAATTAAAAGAAATCTAGACAATTCTTCATGAATTTTTAGCCAAAAATGCCATAGAAGAGTCCCTCTAAGCTGGTTTTTCATATTTTTGCTACAAGTGAGTTCAATTCTTGCATTTTTCTCGTAATTTGTATTTTTAAGTGTAACGCCCAAAAATTCTTATTTTTGTTTCTGTTAAAAAAATTGACAAATTTGTATCTGCTTCAGTGGTTAAGTGTTTTGGGTGTGTGTGAGAGGTCCCAAGTTCAAGCCCTATCTTTGGAAAATTTCGGTATTTTTTTTACTTAAGCCTTATACCTGTTCAGCGAGCTTATAATAAATTAATTGTAGAAACATATTAGAATAGGCCTGTTGGTCTAGTGGTTAGGTGGAGTGTTTGGTTTTTGGAGGTTCTGGGTTCGAATCCCCGCGCGAGCAAGGGAGCTTTACTTTTGTTCGGCTTGCGTATGAGTTCCAGTGATAGTAGGATTCTGAGTAGTGGGTGGTTGAGGATGAGTGATTAGTGGGGATTAATCAAAATTAGTTTTTTTCTTTTGTTTCAAAAAAAAATCTTTTTTTCTCTCTTACCGAAATTTTGCTCAGAATTTTTGACGTTCTTTCTTTCCCTTTGCTGCTTTTCTTCTTTTTCTTTTTCAAACATAGTATTTTTCTCTTTCGCTAATCGTTTTGGAAAAAATCGTGTGTTCTTATCGTAGGAGTTTGGATTGTACTTCTCGTTGGTAAGTGGTAGAAAGTTCTGTTGAGGAAGAAGCCTTTGTTTACTCTTTTAAGCCTTGTCAAATCATCTGTTAATGATGTTGTCAATGGGAGCACCAAAAATATCCTATCCCTATAAAATATTGAAAATAATAAAAAATAATAGTATAAGGGAAGTAGGCTCAAATCCTTAGGCACCGGATTTGCACAATTGCTTGTTCCTCGGAATCCTGGTCAGAATCGTGCCCAAGAAAACCTGCGTACCTGGAAAAGAAATAAAAAAAAACAGAATTAAAATTTTTGATCTAGAAAAATAAAATAAAAACAGAATTAAAAGTTTTGATTGGAATTTTGAAAATTAAAAATAATAGAAATAAATAAAGTAGAGGAAAATGTGTTCTTATGGAGAGATTCCAGCCTTCGGTTGCCTCGATCTGCCTTAGGTTCAGTCCTTGGCATTTAGGTGACCATTCTCAAATAGAATAAGCTAGTTATAGTAGAAGAGGATGCCTACGACCACCAGCTCCAAGAATTTAGACTTACAATTTAGCGGAACATGACTCTAACCAACAATCTCTTATGTGGAATTATCTTATGCTAGATCTTCACTTTTCAATGGCGAATCTCAGGCCATTTTGCCTCTTGGGCTTGCCAACCTTTGACGCAGTAAGCTAACGAACTGACTGTGAAACCTTCCCAAAATATACAAAGCGACCGCCTTTGCACACATTGAAAAGATCACTTTTTAATGGACATGGACGAAAGTGTCATCCGCATAATGCGAAGAAGCGATGAATATTCGTCAGGAAGGCTAAGTACAGATTCTAAGCCTCATGAACCCTTTTTGGGGAATTTTGACAACCTTCGGCTAGATAGATTTAGTGGCTCATGATTTTTGGGGAAAAACAAATAAATATAATGGAAAGGGAATTTTGTTTGAAATATGAAAAGAACAAAAAAGCTAAATTTATGGAGGAGAGAATGTTTATAACAAAAGATTCATCCAATTTGTGTCACTTCATCCCCTATTTATAGTACTAAGAAACCTAGCCTAATCCTAATTAAATTCTAAAAGATAAATACAAATAAATAAAGATAATTAAAGATAATTAAAGATAAATGAAAATAAATCCTAAATCTAAATAATAATCTTTAATAATTATCCTAATATAATTAAACATTAAATAGAGTCTTGTGCTATAAAATCTCTTCTTTTTTACTTTTTCCCTTATGCCTTCCATATTTGCATTTTTGGCACCACATTTTTCCCTATGTCGCATGTTGGCCCATTTTATCTTCAAATTTTCATTTTTTGCCTTTAAATTTCCTTTTGCCTCCAATTTAGTCCCTGAAAGATAAAAGACCATAAATAGCTCAAATTAGTAGGGTCATACTCAAAATAAACATGCATTTAGCACATAAAATATGTTGTTCTAGAGTATTATCAAATTCTCCCATACTTAGCCCATGCTTGTCCTCAAGTATGGTTCCTATCCACAATGAAATTTAGATATTGCCATGAAAGAAGTACCATTCCAAAGTTTTATAAAAGTTAGTGAAAATGCATATGAAAAACAAATAGAACCCTTAGCTTGCTTTAAGTAAAATTGAAAAAGTATTCCAATTAACACACAAAAATTAAGATCTACTTAGATTATTTCATGAAAATTAAGTAATTTACCAAACTTACCAAGACACCTTATTTGTTTCCACCTTTAGTCCCCAAATGCAAATTTATTATTAATACTTTTTTTTATATATATATTTTTTGCTTAAGAATATATTGAATCTTTTGACGTGAAGAGAGATGACAGCCAAGCACCCCACCCAGATTACTCAGCCTAACACACTCCTAATTTTTATTTTTCTTCAGAACATATCGAACCTTTTGACGCGAAGAGAGATAATGATCAAGCACCTCACCACAGTTACTCATTAACACATTCTTAAAATTAATTAGGTTAGCGGAGTTTTACCTAACACGTCACACAACCTTTTGACGCGAAATAAGATGACAACCCAAGCACCCTACCCCGGTTACTCAGCTAGTCACATCTTAAGCTGCACTCATAACCACAGAAACATTATTATTATTAAATGAAATTTTTATTTTGGAGGAGTTAGGAGTAACAATCAAGTGTCAAAATTAAGTTTCAGCAACCACCTTAATAGTCATAAACATATTTTAAGCATGCAATTGTATTAAGTATCCTCTTTTCATTTAGACTTAATCAATTATACTATAAGCAAGATAGGGTTGACTTTATTGCTCATAATTATTCAGCCTAAAAGGAATAAAACAATGGAGATGAAATCAAATAGGTAAAATCATAACTAACTTAGTAGACAAGAAGCATGCATGTGGGTCAAATAGTGGGCAAGTCGTGGCCAAATTCTTGGGCATGAAAAGAGGCAAAATATTCTTTAAAAAAAAATTATATGGGTAGCAATAACCAAAGCAGCAGCAGCAACAAAAACAACATCTAAAATGACAGAAATAATGAGGAATGCCTCCCCCTACTTAAAACGCATAGTCCTCGATATGAAATAAATAAATAATAGGCGGAAGAAAATATCAGAAGAACTCCCCGTGTAATTACTATCATTCGCGCATAAGGGCAATGAGTTTGACTAGTTGCTGGCCAAAAGTGTCAAGTCAAACCTCAATGTGCTCTAAGCGTTTCTCAATGGTCATCAAAGGTTAGGCTTGAGTGGATACTTCGTTCTGATTTTGCTATCGAAAGACTCGTTCAGCCGGTGCAGAGTGAACACCTAGAGGGACAAAATAGAAGGAAGATGAAGTGCCAAGAAGTAGTCCTATCGAGTCGAGGCATCGAGCATCCAAAGGATCGGCCTGACAAGCAACATGCAAATCTTGAATAAGAGCATTAAAGCCATGCAGAGAAAATAAAAATTGTGTAATAAATGAGCCTAAAATTAGAGGACGCTTTGCATTTATAACATGTTTGAATTGAAGCGCATACCAATAGCCCAAATTTACCGGACGACTGGTATACATACACCAATAATAAGAATAATTTCATCTTCAAGACGGTAGCCAGAGCATCTCGACGGCTTAAAAAATTGTAAGCAAAATAACAGTGTATCCAATGAGATTTGACTGTGTCATTGAAAATGATTTATGGAATAGAATTCCAAGACTAGCTCATAATAGGCATAGTGAGCAATATCAAAATTTCCAACAAAAACAATATTGCAAAAATAAATAGTAACAACAGTTGCAAGATGTAAAGCATCCAAAACAGGTAATAACAAACATTTGCAAGGCACGAGTTGTTTATGGCGTAAACGATCATACCTGTTTCAGTTGGTAGTAGTATCAAATGCTAAGTTACCGTGTAAATGGCACTCGGGTGGTAAAACAGTTGCACGAGACTGGTAGTTCATCCGCAAGGGGGCAGGGTCACTGGTTTTCGCAACTCTCGGAGGTATTGGAGCGTGCGGGCTAGTCAAAAGCGTCGGCAATGGTGTTGGAGGAAGAGCTCGTGAGCGCCTTTACTTGTTGGGTCAATCATGGTGGATGACGGTGAGACTGGCGTCGCAACGGTGTAGGAACCGCGTCTGGTGGTGGCGTTGACGCGTGTGGAGCAATGGGTGGGGGCGACGGGGGTGGAAAGTAAAGAAGAGGGGTTGAGGGTGGCCGTGTGTAGTCGGTGCTTGGAGCGAAAGAGGTAAAAGGGGCATTGTGTGAAGAGGAAAATGGAGAGGGGGACGACACTGATGTCACATGAAATAGAGAAAATGAAAAAGATGGTGCACCGTACGGGTCGAATGGAGAAGATGAGGAGGAGACCGAGGGCGTAGAATAAGAGGAAGGGGAGGGAGTTTCATGCAGCAGAGAAGAGGAGGGGAAGGGTGTGTCGTCACCTATATCGACGGTTTGAGGGGAAGAGAAACAACACTAGTGTAGGTTGACGATAAAAGAAGGCTCGACGGTGGCACGACAACGAGTTCTCACCGTGGCTATGGCGATCGATGATGAGAAGGGTGGTGTAGAAGTTTCGGCGGTTAGGGAGAAAAGAAATAAGAAAAGTTGGTAAAAAAATTTTAGGGTTTAGGGTTTTATTTGGCTAAAAAAAGTTGTTTGGCTGTAGGTTTTAGGGAGTCTACGGCAGGAACGCACTATCCCTGGCTGGAATAGGGATGGAATAAAGGGTGTGTGGCTGTAGTTTTTTGTTTCTCTCTTTCTTTTCTCCATATTTTTGGCTTCGGTTTACCTATACAAAAGAAGGAAATTTTATCAACATCCAAAAATAAAATAGCAAATAATAAAATAAAGTGAAATAAAATAAAATAAAATAAATAAAAATAAAAATTAGGTTGCCTCCCAACAGGCGCTTGTTTAAAGTCGTTAGCTCGACGTCGTGAATGGTTCTATGGTGGTTCTAGATGAATCTTTTCAACCGTCTGAGCTTGAAAATTCTCGTAAAATGGCTTCAACCATTGCCCATTAACTATAAACCACTTTCCTGATTTTTCACTTTCTATTTCAACCGCACCATGTGTAAATACTTTGGTCACAATAAAAGGTCCTTGCAATCAAGATCGAAGCTTACCTGGGAATAGCTTTAATACGGAGATATAAAGTAAAATTTTTTGTCCTATCGAAAAATGATTCTGAGCTATTTCCTTATCATGAAACAACTTTGTCTTGGCTTTATAAATGTGAGCATTCTCATTGGCATCATTATGAATTTCCTCTAATTCTTGAATGTCTAATTTCCTCACCGTCCCTGTGGGTTCTAACTCCATGTTACATTGTCGAATAGCCCAATAAGCTTTATGTTCCAATTCTACTTAAAGATGGCAAGCTTTTCCAAAAGCAAGTCGATACGGGGTCATGTCAATTGGTCCCTTATACACCGTCCGATAGGCCCAAAGTGCGTCATTAAGCTGAAGACTCCAATCCTTTCGGGTTGAGCTAAACTATTTTCTCCAAAATAGACTTGATCTTCCTATTCGAAACCTCTGCTAGGCCATTCGTTTGGGGATGGTAGGATGTCGCTATACGATGGTGAACTCCGTATCTTAACAATAGTGCCTCCATGACTTTGTTGCAAAAATGGGTGCCACGATCACTAATCAGAGCTCGAGGTGTGCCGAACCTAGAAAAAATAGTTTGTTTTAGAAACTCCACAATAGTTTTGGCATTATCATTATGAGTAGGCTTTGCTTCTATCCACTTAGAAACATAGTCTACTGCAAGAATTATATATATGTTTCTAAATGAGGAAGTAAATGGGCCTATGAAATCAATACCCTATACATAAAAATCTCACATACATGAATCGAGGATAGGGGCATTTGATTTCGTTTAGTGATGTTACCTGTATGTTGGCATTTATCGCAAGACTTACAGAAATTATATGCGTCCCAAAAAATTGTTGGCCAATATAACCCACACTCCAATACCTTGTGAGTAGTCCGTTTAGGGCCAAAGTGACCTTCGCAAGCTTCTGTATGACAAAAAAGTAAGGATAGAAGTTACCGCGGTTTTTGGAACACATCGTCTTATTATCTGATCTAAATAGTGTTTCCACAAGTATGAGTCGTCCCAAATGTAATATCGAGCTTCCCATCTAAGCTTGTCCTTCACAAAACGTGCTAACTCAGTGGGCAGCGAATCTGTGGTTAAAAGATTTACTATATCTGCATACCATGGTAATGAGCCTCTCTCGAAAATAAGCTCTCATCAGGGAACTCATCCTTTAAAGGGGTGTCATCATCAGGTATGTTTAACCTACTCAAGTGGTCGGCTACCAAGTTTTCGAATCCCTTTTTGTCACAAATCTCTATGTCAAATTCTTGAAGTAGCAAAATCCATCTAATGAGCCTTGGCTTTGCTTCTTTCTTCGCGATCAAGTACCTGAGAGCTACATGATCAGAAAAAATAATCACCTTAGATCCTAATAAATATGACCAAAATTTATCCAAAGCAAATACAACAGTTAAAAGTTTTTTTTCTGTGGTGGTGTAGTTGCTTTGTGCAGCTTCTAGGGTTTTTGAGGCATAGTAAATTACATGAGACTCTTTGTCTATCTTTTGCCCTAACACGGCCCCACACTGTGTTCGCTTACATCGTACATAATTTCAAAGGGGTAGTTCCAATCTGGTGCTTGTACTCTAGGAGTGGAAACCAACTTCTGCTGGAGTGTATAAAATGCCTCCTTGCATTTTGGACCGAACTCAAATTTCTTATCTTTCTGCAATAACTCACACAATGGTTCAGCTACTTTTGAGAAGTTCTTTATAAATCACTTGTAAAATACTTCATAGCCAAGGAAAGAACGTATCTCCCTCACAGTAGAGGGATATGGCAAAGAATTTATAATGTCCAATTTGGCCTTATAGACCTCAATTCCCTTAGTTGAAACTATGTGACCTAGAATCAAACCCTTGTCTACCATAAAATGACACTTTTCATAATTCAAGACAAGATTAAATTCTATGCAGCTATTTAAAATTATCGTGAGGTTTTTAAGGCATTCGTCAAAAAAATTCCCATACATAGTAAAATCATCCATAAAAACTTTGATAATTTTTTCCACATATTCAGAAAATATACTCATCATGCATCTCTGGAAGGTGGCCGGTGCATTAAAAAGTCCAAATGGCATCCTTTTGTATGCAAATATGCCGAATGGGCACGTAAAAGTGGTCTTTTCCTGGTCTTCTGGTACAACTGGGATTTGGAAGAAACTTGAGTATCCATCAAGACAACAAAAGTGAGTTTTACCAGCTAATCGCTCAAGCATTTGATCTATAAAAGGAAGAGGGAAATGATCTTTTCTAGTGTAAGAATTCAACTTCATGTAATCAATGCAGACACGACACACATTTTGCACTCGAGTTGGTACCAAGTCACCTTCAGCATTTTTCTTTACTGTCACGCCCGTTTTCTTGGGCACTACTTTTATCGGACTTACCCATCTGTTGTCAAAAATGGGGTAGATTATGTTGGCGTCTAGCAGCTTGATTATCTCCTTTTTTACCACCTCCATCATATTTGGGTTCAACCATATTTGTGCCTCTCGTCTTGGCTTAGTGTTTTCCTCCAAGTACATTCTATGTGTGCATGTCAAAGGGCTTATCCCTTTTAAATCGCAATGATCCAGCCAATCGCCTCATTATGATTTTGTAATACTTGGATCAAACTTTCTTCTTCGAGCTTAGAGAGTTTATTTGAAACTGTAATTGGTAGGTTATTACCTTTCCCCAAAAACGCATACTTAAGATGTTTAGGGAGCGGCTTCAGTTCCAAATCTGGAGCCTGCACAACAGAAGGTAAAATTTTAGTATTTGATGGAGAAAATAACTAATTAACAGATTCATAATCATCAACTATAAATTCAGATTTATCTTTATAAATGGACTCAAAAGTTTCTGTACTAAAGAGTCAATTATGTCAACACGATTTATGCTCAATATTTCGCTTGGGTGACTAATAACATTGTAAACATTGAACTTCACGATCTCTCCATCAAATTCTATCTAAAAGTTCTACTTCGAATGTCATTTTGGTGCTAGCGGTACTAATGAAAGGTCGGCCTAGCAAGAGGTCTGAAGATCCGGGAGTGCTATCTTCCTCTATTTTATCACATAAAAATCTGTAGGGAAAATAAGTTTGTTAACTTTTACCAGTACGTCCTCGAGGACTCATTCGGGATTCACAGTGGACCTATCAGCCAATTAAATGATAACACCTATTTTCGTCAAAAACCTATGTTAAGTGATTCATATATAGAATGAGGCATTACATTTATTGAGGCCCCTAAATCACACGTAGCCTTCTTAATTCCCAAATGGCCTATTTTGCATGGTATTGCAAACATGCCCATATCTTTACATTTCATCGGTATTTTTCGCTGAGACACTGCAGATACATTCTCACCAACACTTACCTTTTCATTACCTATTAATTTTCATTTGTTGGTGCAGAGTTCTTTAAGAAACTTGCCATACCGCGAAATTTGTCTGATGGCATTTGACAATGGTATATTGATCTTGACATTTCTTAATGTTTCAAGGATCTCCTTGTCTTCTTTGCCCTTTCGACATTGATTTAATCGTCCTGAAAATGGAGGTTGAATTTTCAGCAATGTGGGTTTCACTAAGAGCTGTTCGTCATTTTTCGAGATTTTCCTGGGCAATTTCTTGGCCAAGATTTTTACCAAGAATTGGGTCTAATACCTTTCCACTTCGTAGCGTTATTGCATTTGAGTTTTATCTCGTATTCGATTCTGTTTGTGACGGCAGCTTCCTTTAAGAACTTATTTTCTCAATTGATGTGGTCAATTCTCTTATAGACACCTTGGTTTTCTATTGAAAATCAAGCATATTAGCTGTTAATTTATTGACCAAATTTTCCAGAGAATTACCTAAATCTCGTGGCTGTTGTGGAACCTGATTTTGGTATGGCTGGTTATATCATGGATTGGCCCCATAACTTATGTTAGGGTGGTCCCTCCATCTTGGGTTGTAGGTGTTAGCTTAAGGGTCGTATCGCCTTGGTGGTGGTCCAGGGAAGTTTCTCACAGCATCTAAATTAGCCATAGTATCATCATACAAACTGGGACACGCATCAGTTGTATGTTCAGGTGTAGCACATATTCCGCATACTCGGGCTAGTTTGGCATTTTCAGCAATAAGAGAGCTCACAATATTAGTAAGTCTATCAACTTTATCTTCTAAGGTTGAATTACTTAGCTAATGAACCCTTCTAGGGGGTTCAGGATTGGCTCGGAATTGCTGAGTATTTGCAGCCATCATGGAGATCAAGTCTCTTGCTTGTTGGGGAGTCATGTTGACTAACGCTCCTCCACTAGCAGCGTCTACCATGTTCATCTCTATGGGTTTCAAGCCTTCATAAAAATATTGGAGAAGAGATTGTTCTGTAATACCGTGTTATGGGCAGCTCGCACACAGCTTCTTAAATCGCTCTCAATAGTCATAAAGAGACTCTGCTTCTTTTTGCCTATCTCTCTCCTTAACTCAGTTGCTTGTGATGCTGGAAAAAAACCTATTGAGAAATAAACGAGAAAGATCAGCTCAAGTTGTAATAGATCCAGGGGTAAATAAAACAACTATTCCCTAGCTGAATCTGCTAGGGAAAAAGGGAAAGCACGCAATTTAATTTGATCCTCAGTTACCCCCTGAGGTTTCATACTAAGGCAAACCGTATGAAACTCTTTCAGATGTTTGTGGGGATTTTCATTTTACAACAAATGAAAGTTGGCAGAAGCTGGATTAAGCCTAACTTCAATTCAAAATCAATATCCATAGTAGGATACGCAATGCACAATGGCTGTTGTTCTGCCGGAGCTTCAGCCAGTTGCCAAATTGTTTGAGCCATTGGTTGATGTGCTTGATTCGGGTTTTCGTTAACCCTAGTGTTAATCACTTCTTCTAGGGAATTGACTTCTATTTCTTCACCTTCAAATGTTTGAGTAGGGTTTTTGTTAACCCTAGACTCTGCTTCGTCGTCGATTCTGATTTTTGGTGATTGGTTACTCTGAGTGCCAACCACTCCTGACTGCTTTTTGGGTAACTTTGTTTCCTTGCTATTGGTTCTTGCAGTCTTCTTTATCTCCGGATCAAACGCAAAAGTACCTGGAGTAGATCTGATCATATGAAACAAAGAAAAATATTAGTACTTTACCAATCCCCGACAATGGTGCCAAAATTTGATGTTGTCGTTGAGAGCACCAAAAATATCCTATCCCTATAAAATATTGAAAATAATAAAAAATAATAGTATAAGGGAAGTACGGTCAAATCCTCAAGGACTGAATTTGCACAATTGCTTGTTCCTCGGAATCCTAGTGAGAATTGTGCCCAAGAAAACCCGCGTACCTAGAAAAGAAATAAAAAGAAACAAAATTAAAAGTTTTGATCTAGAAAAATAAAATAAAAATAGAATTAAAAGTTTTGATTGAAATTTCAAAAATTAAAAATAATAGAAATAAATAAAGTTGAGGAAAAGGCGTTCTTTTGGAGAGATTCTAGCCTCCAGTTGCCTCGATCTGCCTCGGGCTCAGTCCTTAGCTTTTAGGTGATCCTTCTCAAATAGAATAAGCCAGTTATAGTGTAAGAGGATGCCTACAACTACCAGCTCCAAGAATTTAGACTTACAATTTAGCGAAACCTGACTTTAACCAACAATCGCTTCTGTGGGATTATCTTATGCTAGATCATCACTTCTGAATAGCGAATCCCACGCCATTTTGTCTCTTGGGCTCGCCAACCTCTGAAGCAATAAGCTAACAAAGCGACTGTGCAACCTTCCCAAAACATACAAAGTGCCCGCCTTTGCACACGTTGAAAAGATCACTTTTTAAGGGACATGGACGGAAGCGTCATACCCATAATGCGCAGAAGCGATGAATATTCGTCGAGAAGGCTATATATGGATTCTAAGCCTCATGAACCCTTTTGGGGGAATTTTGACAAACTTCGGCTAAATAGATTTAGTGACTCATGATTTTTGAGGAAAAACAAATAAATATAATTTAAAGGGAATTTTTACTGAAATATGAAAACAACAAAAAGACTAAATTTATGGGGGAGAGAGTGTTTACAGCAAAAGATTCGTCCAATTTGTGTCACTTCATCCCCTATTTATAGTACTAAGAAACCTAGCCTATTCCTAATTAAATTCTAAAAGAGAAATACAAATAAATAAAGATAATTAAAGATAAATGAAAATAAATCCTAAATCTAAATAATAATCCTTAATAATTATCTTAATATAATTAAACATTAAATAGAGTCTTGTGCTATAAAATCTCTTTTTTTCAACTTTTTCCCTTATGTCTTCCATACTTGCATTTTTAGCACCACCTTTTTTCCTATGTCTCATGTTGGCCCATTTTATCTTCAAATTTGCACTTTTTGCCTTTAAATTTCCTTTTGCCTCCAATTTAGTCCTTGAAAGATAAAAGACCATAAATAGCTCAATTTAGTAGGGTCATACTCAAAATAAACATGCAATTAGCACATAAAATATGTCATTCTAGAGTATTATCAGTTAATTTTGTGCTTGAGTTTTAACAATAACAAATCTAGTGAATAGGGGTTTCTCTCATGTGGAATCATGATCGAATCGTCGAGGTAACTGAGTAAGTGTTGGATTTCGGTATTGGTTTTGTAGTTTCGTTTAGTCACGAATTAAGTTTGGCTCTAAGCATTGGTTTGTCGATTTTTAGGTTTTGGAAGGCTCAGGAGTGATTTTGTTGCGAACAGTACCAAGTGTGTACCCGAAACGTAGAAGAATGAGATACGACGAAAGCCAAAAAACTCCACTGTCAACATCACATGGGCGTGTGGTCGTCCATGTGGTAGGCCGTGTGTGACAACATGGCTGTGTGATCAAGGACGGCTAGGCCGTGTACAGGGCATGCCTTTGTGATCGCCGCGATTTGGCCGTATGGGTCATACAGGCTAAACCAAACTAAGCATGTGGGCCAAACGAGCGTGTGGGCCCACACAAGTGGTCCACACGGGCGTGTGAAATTTGGGCTAGGCCTTGTGATCCACATGGGCCAAGGCCAATTTGGGCTTGTGGGCCTACACGGGCAAAATACATTAGCGTGTGGGCTCATTTTGCTAAAATGTTTCCTAGGGTTGCACGGGTTGCCCAAGTCGACTATGAACCTATTATAGTGTCAGTCAGCACTACTTAAACCCTAAATCGTGCGATCTGAATATACAATGTATAAATTGAGCATGTTAAACTTATGCATGTTTACTAATCTATATGTATGACTGATAACTGAAATTTAGCATATAAGCATGTATTTCGATATGTTTGTATTGAGCATGTTTAGTTGCATCTGCATTGGGGTGGGATGAATGATTATTGGAGGAAGTGTACTGAAAGCCTTTCATGCCTATTATCTGGCAGCTCAGCTGCAATATTACTGATATGTGTCCCATTCGATACGACTTGGTGTGTAGGGTTGGGTGGGTGTTTTAAACCCCACATAGTGTGTAGGGATGGTTCGGGATGGTGAGTAGGATACTAATTTCTGTTACTGTATACATACTATATCTGAAATGGGCTAAGAACCTAATTTATATCTGAGACTGTATCTAAATGGGCTAAGGCCTAGGTTGTATCTGAATCTATGATGGGCTTAGGCCCAGACTGCATTTGACTGTATGCATGTCTTCTGTGGGGATTATACACCGAGTTTACATAAACTCACCCCTACCTATTTTATCTGTATAGGTAATCCCCAAACTTAGATGGATTAGAGCGGCGGAGGGCTCAAATTAACAAAAACTCAATTTTATTAAAAGTAACATTTTTCATAAACGTAAACGGCTTTCTTTAAATATCATTTTTTTTAAAACTTCTGCTACAGAATGTGTTTTTAAACAAATCAAATTAACGAGGAAATAATTTTAATATTGACGAAAGATAAATAAAAGATACTAAACGGAACGGTTTTAACTTGATAAATTTGATTTCAAATTCCATTCCATGTGACATCGCTAGATTCGGCCATAACGTCTAGTCTAGGTTTGGGGTGTTACATTTATTGGTATCAAAGTCAGGTTACAAAACTCGGCTGTAGATTTTGGGTTTTTAAAACTTGGTTTTTAAGATTCGATTTCCAAATGATTGAAATGATTTGATTGAGAATGTGGTACACTGAGTCTTCGACTCTGATCCTGTAAGTATTCTAATAAACTGTTATGGTAATATAGATAGTCTGTTTTGAAAACACTCTAGTTAGTGTATACTGAAACTGTAGTGAAACTAAAACTGAAACTGATAGAGACTGTACGTGTGAAAAACAAACTCTGAATTTATCATACTGCTTTGCACAAAACATCTGTTAATAAATACTGAAACTGTAACTGATTCATAAAATTCATAATACAGATAAATCTGAATAAACATGAGCGCACGAGGTATCCGTGGACGTGATACTAGAGGCCAAGGTAGAGGCCGTAGGGGGTTCAAGCTGAGTCCTCTTCTCTGGGCAGCATGCTGAACTTGGATACGAGTGAGACGCCGGTGTCATCTGCCATCAAGATTGCATAGCTCGAGACGACGCATTGTTCCAGTCTATGTTAAGGATACTGGAGAGGGTCGCTGGGTCCAACATTGGATCTGGGGGTCGAGGGTCAGTTAAGGAATGACTTCGGTCCAATAGAGCTGAACTTTTTAAGGGTGTCACTAGAGTCGCCCCTAATGTGGCTGAATACTGGATGGAGGCTACTGAGAGGATAATGGATGATTTAGACTTTACCCCTGAGCAGAAATTGAAGGGTACAATATCGTTGCTTCACGATGAAACCTATTAGTGGTGGCTAACTGTTAAGGAGGCACACAACTCGATCATCTGTCTTGGGAGTTCTTGAAGTCTGCTTTCCAAGAGAAGTATGTGGGAGCCAGTTACATCAATACTCGTCGGTGTGAGTTTCTGAACCTCACTCAGGGAGGCCGATCAGTGGTCGAGTATGATGTTGAATTTCTAAGACTGAGCCGCTATGCGCAAGGTATGGTGGTGTCTAAATATGAGAGATGTGTTCGTTTTGAGGACGACCTTAGGCATTATCTTAGGGTGCTGATAGCTCCACAGAGGGAGGGAGAGTTTTCTATTTTAGTAGAGAAGGTGAAGATCATCGAAGATGTTAAGCGCACTGAGTGCCAAAACAGAGTTCATGAGAGGGGTAAGAAAAACAGGGATTCGAAGCCCTCTAGTTCGGTACAAAGGCCTAAGAAAAGGGCCGAGACTGATGGGCCAGTTAGAGCTGGGCCCCTTGTTGCCCCTACTGGATTGCAGCTATGTGGAGATTATGGTAGACGCCATCAGGGCGAGTGTTGAAGGAGAATTGGGGCATATTTGAGGTGTGGGTCTTTAGAGCACAGCATTCGGGAGTGTTCGCTGAGGGCTGATCAGGTGCAAGCTCTAACTTCTGGTACTGCACAATCATAGAAGGTAGTTCAGCAGCCACCTAGAGGTCGTGGACAGAGAGCACCTGGTAGATGTGCTGGTCAGACTGAGATGAGGCAGCCCGCTTTTGTTTATACTGCTTGTCGCCGAGAGGACAAAGTTACTTCAGACGTTATTACCGGTACATTCTTAATTTATCATGTACCTTATTTTGCTTTGATAGATATAAGTTCCACACACTCCTATATAGCTAGCACTGTGTCTGGAAACTTGGGGATTATGGTTGAGAGTACTTCTAGTGAGGTGACTGTACTGAATCCACTGGAGAAATCGGTTCGGGTTAGCAAATTGTATAGAGATGTTCCGCCAGAGGTCCAAGGTTCAGTATTTCTGGCTAATCTAAAGGAACTACTGTTTGGGGAGTTTGACTTGATTCTAGGCATGGATTCATTGGTCAAGCACCGTGTTAGTTTGGACTGTGCGACTAAGAGGCTCGTCTTGAGAACTGAGAAGGATATAGAGGTAGTCATAATTGAAGAACGTCAGAATTATTTGGCTAATGTGATCTCTGCACCAGTGGCTGAGAAATTGGTTCGCAAGATATACTAGGCGCTCTTGGCTTAGATTAGTGTTTCAGTTTCTAGGGACTCTACTGTAAAGGATATCAGAACTGTAAGAGATTTTCAGACGTTTTTCCTGAGGAGCTACTGGGTTTACCTCCAAATTAAGAAATGAAATTTGGGATTGAGCTACTTCCTGGTATAGGTCCGGTGTCTATTGCCCCCTACCATATGGCACCGAAGGAGCTTACAAAGCTTAAGGCTCAACTGCAGGAACTTTTGGATTGTGGTTTCATCCGTCTGAGTGTGTCTCTATGGGGAGCACCAGTACTGTTCGTTAAGAAAAATGATGGGACCATGAGAATGTACATAGACTATCGGCAGTTGAACAAGCTGACTATTAAGAGCAAGTATCCGCTTTCGAGGATCGATGACTTATTTGATCAGTTTTGAGGGGCTTTTGTGTTTTCTAAGTTCGATCTCCATTCAGGGTATCACCAGTTGAGAGTTAAGAAAGTGGATATGCATAAGACTGTATTTTTAGGACTCGGTATGGGTATTACGAGTTCCTAGTTATGTCGTTTGAGTTGAAAAATACGTCGGTTGCATTTATGGATCTGATGAACTGAGTGTTTCAACACTATATGGATCAGTTCGTCATAGTTTTCATCTACAACATCTTGGTATACTCTAATACTGAAGATGAGCATGATGAGCATCTTAAAATTGTGCTTCAAATTCTGCGTGAGAAGTAGTTTTACGCTAAATTCTATAAGTGTGAGTTCTGGTTTCATGAAGTCACCTTCCTGGGGCACGTAGTTTTTTCTGAGGGGATTCGAGTTGATCCTTGAAAGATTGAGGTTGTACTAGATTGGAGACAGCCTAAGAGTGTGTCAAAAATTTGTAGTTTTCTAGGTTTGGCAAGTTATTATCGGTAGTTTGTGGAAGGTTTCTCACTGATTGCAGTGCCCTTAACTAAGCTGCTACGTAAGGGTGTTCCGTTTGTCTGGACTGATGTACAGCAGAAGAGCTTCGAGAAGCTTAAGACTGTTTTAACTGAGGCTCCTGTTCTGATACAGCCTAAACTTGGAAAGGAGTTTGTGGTTTACAGTGATGCGTCGCATGTGAGTTTCAGTTGTATTCTGATGCAGGATGGTAATGTTGTGGCATATGCATCTTATCAGCTCAATACACATGAGGCAAACTATGCAACACATGATTTGAAATTGGTTATAGTTGTCTTTTCTTTTAAAATTTGGAGGCACACCTGTACGGTGAGAGTGTATTATCTACACTGATCACAAAAGCCTCAAGTACCTTCTGACTCAGAAAGAGCTGAATCTTCGAAAACTATACTGGTGGCTAGGTTTGAAGCCTGAGGTTACTGATTTCGTTGCTCACTATTTGACTTGCCAGCAGGTTAAGGCTGAGCATCAGTTACCTTCAGGTTTTTTTGCAGCCGGTTAAAATTCTGCTATGGAAGTGGGAGCGAGTAACGACGGACTTCGTTAGTGGGTTGCCTTTAACACCTATAAAGAAAGATTTTGTTTGGGTTATCGTGGATCGATTGACCAAGTCTGCGCATTTATCAACTATTCACTATATATGTTGGTGAAGCTCTACATTTCTGAGATAATGAGACTGCGTGGGGTACCAGTCTCAATCATTTCTGATCAGATCCTCGCTTCACGTCTTGGTTCCGAAAAAAGTTATATGAGGCTCTGGGTTTGAGATTGGACTTCAGTACTACGTTCCATCCTCAGACTGATGGTCAATCTGAGAGGGTGATTCAGATACTGAAAGATATGTTGAGGAGTTGTGTAATCGATTTTCGAGCCAATTGAGAGGATTACCTGTCAGTAGCCGAGTTCGCCTATAATAACAGTTTCTAGTCGAGTATTCAAATGGCACCTTACAAGGCTCTTTCTGGTCGTAAGTGTCGTACTTCTTTGTGTTGGACTGAGTTAGGCGAATGTCGAGTTTTGGGTCCGGAGTTGGTTTCTGAGACTGAGGATAGGGTTCAACTGATTCGGGATCATCTGAAGGCTGCTTCTGATAGACAGAAGTCTTATGCTGATTTAAAGAGACATGAGATTGAGTATCCTGTGGGGCACTTCGTGTTTCTTAAGATTTCGCCATAGAAAAAGGTTTTCAGGTCCGGTCATAAGGGCAAGTTGAGCCCTAGGTTTATTGGGCCTTATCGAATTCTGAAGCTAGTGGGACCGATCGCTGATCAGTTGGAGTTACCTCTAGAACTAAACCGTGTTCATGACGTATTTCACGTCTCGATGTTGAGGCGTTACCGCTCTGATCCTACTCATATTGTCCCTGTAGAGGAGATTGAGGTTAGGCCAGATTTGACCTTTGAAGAGGAGCCGGTTTAGATTCTGGATAGCGATGTAAAGGTTCTTCAGAAGAAGTCTATCCCTTTAGTGAAGGTGCTGTGGCAGAACCATAGCACTGAGGAGGCCACGTGGGAGCCTGAGGATGCAATGCGTTAACAGTATGCTTATCTGTTCTGATCAGGTAAATTTTGAGGTTAAAATTTTCTTTTAGGGGGTAGAGTTGTAACGCCGCAAAATTCTTATTTTTGTTTCTGTTCAAAAATGTGACAAATTTGTATCTCCTTCAATGGTTAAGTGTTTTGGGTGTGTGTGAGAGGTCCCAAGTTCAAGCCCTATCTTTGGAAAATTTTGGTATTTTTCTGACTTATGCCTTATACCTGTTCAGCGGGCTTATAATAAATTAATTGTAGAAACATATCAGAATGGGCCTGCTAGTCTGGTGGTTAGGTCGAGTGTTGGGTTGTTGGAGGTTTTGGGTTCGAATCCCTGAGCGAGCAAGGGAGCTTTATTTTTGTTCGGCTCTGCGTAGGAGTTCCAATGGTAATTAGGATTCTGAGTAGTAGGTGGTTGAGGATGAGTGATTAGTGTGGATTAATCAAAATTAGTTTTTATCTTTTGTTTCAAAAAAAATATTATTTTTCTCTCCTACTGAAATTCTGCTCAGAATTTTTGACATTCTTTCTTTCCCTCTGCCATTTTTCTTCTTTTTCTTTTTCAAACACAATATTTTTCTCTTTTGCTAATCTTTTTGGCAAAAACCGTATGGTCTTATCATGGGAGTTTGGGTTGTACTTCTCGTTGGTAAGTGGTAGAAAGTTCTACTGAGGAGGAAGCCTTTGTCTACTCTTTTAAGCCTTGTCAAATCCTTTGTTAATTTTGTGCTTGTGTTTTAACAGCAACAAATCCAGTGAATAGGGGTTTCTCTCTTGTGGAATCGTGATCGAATCGTCGAGGTAATTGAGTAAGTGTTGAATTTCGGTATTGGTTTTGTAGTTTCGTTTAGTCAGGAATTAAGTTTGACTCTAAGCATCAAGTTGTCAATTTTTAGGTTTTGGAAGGCTCGGGAGTGATTTCGCTGTGAAATACTACTAGGTGTGTACCCGAAACACAGAAAAATAAGATTTGACAAAAGCCAAAAAACCCCACAGTTGACGCCACACCGGCGTGTGGTCGCCCATGTGGTAGGCTGTGTGTGACAACACAGCTGTGTGATCAACGAAGGCCAGGCCGTGCGCAGGGCACAGCCGTGTGATGGCCGCGGTGTGGCCATGTGTGCCACAAGGGATAAACCACACTGGGTGTGTGGGCCACATGGGCGTGTGAACCCACACAGGTAGTCCACATGGGCGTGTAAATTTTGGGCTAGGCCATGTGATCTACACGAGCCAAGGCCAATCTGGGCATGTGGGCCCACACGGGCAAACTACATTGACGTGTGGGTCCATTTTGCTAAAATGTTTCCTAAGGTTGCACGGGTCGCCCAAGCTGACTGTGAACCTACTATAGGGTCGGTAAGCGCTACTTAGACCCTAAATTGTGTGATCTGAATATACAATGTATGAATTGAGCATGTTAAACTTATGCATGTTTACTGATCTGTATGTATGACTGATAATTGAACTTTAGCATATAAGCATGTATTTCGATATGTTTGCATTGAGCATGTTTAGTTGCATCTGCATTGAGGTGGGATGAATGATTATTGAAGGAAGTGTACTGAAATGCTTTCATGCCTATTATTTGGTAGCTCAGCTATAATATTACTGATATGTGCCACATTCGGCACGACTTGTTGTGTAGGATTGGGTGGGTGTTTTAAACCCCACATGATGTGTAGGGATGGTCGGAGATGGTGTGTAGAAGCTAATAGGTAGGATACTGATTTCTGTTACTGTATGCATACTGTATCTGAGATGGGCTAAGAACCTAATTTATATCTGAGATTGTATCTGAATGGGCTAAGGCCTAGGTTGTATCTGAATCTGTGATGGGCTTAGGCCCAGACTGCATTTGACTGATAATTGTTATTTGACTGTATGCATGTCTTCTGTGGGGATTACACATCGAGTTTACGTAAACTCACCCCTTCCTATTTTATCTGTATAGGTAATCCCTAGACTTAGATGGATTGGAGTGGTAGAGGGCTCAACGGTGACCACATGATTATTGAACTGTTTTAATTTTAGTTATGGTTTTTATTTCCTATTTGTTTTCTAGGGTATTTTTGATGTAATTTAGGACTGTTGGGCTGTTTTTTTTTATTTTGGATTTTAACTATTTTCATGAACTTTAGAATTGTAATGAAAACTCAGTTTTATTAAAAGCAACGTTTTTCATAAACGTAAACGGTTTTCTTTAAAAATCACGATTTTAAAAGCTTCTGCTATAGAATGTGTTTTTAAACGAATCAATTTAACGAGGAAATAATTTTAATATTGACGTAAGATAAATAAAAGCTACTAAACGGAACGGTTTTAACTTGATAAATTCGATTTCAGATTCCATTCTATGTGACATCGCCAGATTCGGCCATAACGTCTAGGCCAGGTTTGGGGTGTTAAATTAAGACTTTTACAATTAGGTCCAACTAGCTATTTCATTAGTTTTTGATTCTACAGGTACTTTTGAAAGTTACCATTGATGAGTGCTGGATGTTTATGATGAATTAACATGGATTTGAGCTTTAATTTTGTTATATGATGATTTTATCAAGAAATTTCAATAAAAATTGATTTTAAGACCTAATTGTGAAAAATTTTAAATCTTAGGGTTTGGAATTAAATTTTATTTTAAAAGGCTATGAAATAACTTAGAATACTTAGATAATTTGTCAATTGAGAAAAATTAGTTCAATTGATAAGATATTTGGTGAGGACTAAATTGTAAAAACTATAAAAGTTGGGCTATTGAGGGTATTAATTGTAATTTGAATTGAAATTGAAATATATTCTAAGGAATGAATAATTTTACATTATAGATCAAGAGCCCGTAGATCAATGAGAAAAAGAGAAATTAGCATAATAGTCCCTAACTACTACAAACTTACAATTCAGCCCAGGTAAGTTCGTATGGTTAAAATTTCATGATTATTTATTAATTTATGAATGATATAATGTATTTATTCGTATTTTATTATTTAAATTCAAATTTATTGTTAAAATATGAAATTGAAATGAATGTTTAAAAAAAGTAGAACGCAGGATAGAGTACAATCGTTTTATAGCAAAAGATGAATTGATGGATAAGATCATGGTTGGACCATGAAAATATTTATATGTAAGACCATCGCTGGGATATGGCATTAATGTAAAGGATAAATTGACGGATAAGACCATAACTAGGTTATGGCACTATGAATGTAAGACCTTGGTTGGACCATCTTAGTATATATAGGTAAGACCATAGTTGGGCTATGGCATTTTGATGATAAGACCATAACTGGGTTATGGCACTATGAATGTAAGACCATGGCTAGGCCATGGCAATGCATGTGTAAGACCATAGTTAGACTATGGTACAAAGACAACGATGTACTCATATCCGAAAGTCGTTCCTTGATTCAGTAAGAATTGGTAAAAGACCTATATGAATGAATTGAAAGATATATTTATTATTAATGATATTGATTTGTAGGAAATGTGTCATTGACTTATGTTCTATTTGACAAGAAGAATGTATGATTATTTACAATTTAGTTTATTATATTAAGTTCAGTAAGATCAAAGTTTAATCTATTGAATTTACTAAGCTTTATTAAGCTTACTTGTGTTGTTTTATTTTCTGTAGATTAATGTATGATTGAGAGATCAAGTCAACACATCAAGCAACACTATCCAGATTAATCTGGTAGTTTTTGAAATGTAAATTTTGGTTTAAATGGCATGTATAGGGTTGGTTTGCCAATGAAATAGTTTGAATTGTGGTTGTGAATCCTAAATGTTTGTATGTGTGTAATTAGTAGTAGAATTTGATAAATCAATGAAATGAGTTAAATGGGTAAGTATAAGTAATTGATGCATATGTAATTTTATATTATGTTTAGAACATGTATTGGTTGGTTTTGATTGCTTGGTTGAGATATATTAGTGTATTTAAATGTTCTGTGTAGGTTGATGCCAAAAAGGGTGAGAAAAATGACCTTAAAATGACCTGTTTTTGTCCACACGGGCGTGTGTCTCAGCCGTGTGTGACACACGGCCATGCATATGGGCGTGTAGTCTGGCCATGTCCCCTGCACTTTAAAATTTCAAAATAGAATGCCCAGGATTTAACATACGGCCTAGCACACGGGCGTGTGGTTGGCCGTGTGACCTAGGTCAGATAGTTACACAGGAAAGGACACGAGCGTGCCTCATGGCCGTGTGGCTCACATGGCCGGTCACACAGGCGTGTGTTCCCTATTCCTAAGAAAAAATTTTAAGATTTTGGGAAAAATTCCCTGAGTGTCTAGTTTAGTCTCGAGTCACTTCTAAAGTGTATTTTAGGCCTCAAGGGCCCATCTAAGGGATAATATGAGTGTTATATGATTGATTCTTGATCTGTATAATAAAGGTAATGAATTATTCGTAATTAGTTTGTAAAGTCTAGTAATACTCTGTAACCCTGTTCTGGCGATGGATAAGGGTTAAGGGTGTCCCAATCTCAGTAGTTTATAAACTCATTAAAATCTATCTGAGAGGCTCAACCGAATCCAAGCCCTAAGTTCGAGTATTACCTGAAAGGTTATGAAACTAAAGGAGTAAGCTTTTAAAGCCCAGTGTGAGTCTTTTAACAAATAAAAATCAATAAACATATAATCATCATACAAAATAATCAATTCTCTTTATGCACATGATCATGACAATGCGATTTTTATAAACAGTTATGCAAATTTATTTTAAACATCCTACCCATCACCGCTACACTCCAAAATTAAGTTCTCCAGAATTCATCCATCCAATCACTCCCATCTATGGACAAGCCACCAGTAATGCAGATAAGCTACCAGTAATGTGGTCAAGCCACTAGTAATGCAGATAAGCTGCCAGTACTTCTCCTTACACATGTCCCACCCCATGCATGTAATATGGCCACAATAAACATATTTTCACTTTTAGGCGTGTGGATCATGATCATCCAATTGTTTAAATAGTATCACATAGGCATGCTTTAACATGCAATTTACACATTATCTCGATGTATAAAACATCACTTTTTAACAGTCATATACAACATTTATGCCATAATGTAACATAACATGAGAATAAGAACAACATGCTTTTCAAATCAATAATAAACATAACCACACAACATGTTTTCACAAAATAGTTGGTTCAGAAACACTTACTCGTATAGTCCATTTTGATGGATTTAATCTTCTATTTTGGAATACTTAAAGTATTCATACAAAACATAGATCAAGTAATAATATTTTTTTAAGCATTTTAACAATATATATAACTTATACTAAGTTAGACCCACACTTGATAGTAGATCCGATGCGAAACACCACTCTAATACCCACACCCAAATCTTAACCAATAGAGTGTCGATCTATTATTAAAGTGACTTTCTATTAAAAATCGCATTTTACACACTTGTTTTATTACTCACTTAAAGCAAATCATCCATTTAGGACATACTCTAATAAATAATCATTCGTACGATGGTTTTGTTCACAAAATAGGAGCTTTCCAGAATGGTATAAATTGACCTTTAACTCGATTGAATAGAGAGGTTTGATGGATCATCGGGATCTTGCGTAGGGGAAGTCTTATCTATAAAAATTGATCACTTGAAATAGAGAATCAAAAGTAAAATATTTAAATAAATTAATTTAAAACGATAGTGATTTAAGATTTTTTATTACTAAAGAGGATGACAAATCAGAAAATGGTGAAAAAAATGGAAAGATCACCAAAACCGGTGAAGGCATGGTGGCGACGGTCCAGCGAGAACTCAACAGAGAAGGAAGGGAGATGGGAGTTGCGATACTAGAGGAAAGAAAGAGAGAATGAAAAGGGAAAAAGAAATAGAGAAGAAGAAGAAGATAGAAAATGAGAGTTATTTTCGATGGTAGTGCATAATAGTGGTGGCCATGGTGGTGAACGGTGGTACTAGGGCAACAGTGGAGCAACACAAATGAGAGGAGCGGCAATAAATGTGAGATCTAGCGGTGGTTTGGTTGGCAAGTGAATGGTGGAGGAGAAGAGGAAAAATAGTGAAATAGGTGGTGGTAGATGGCTAAAATAAAAGAAAAATGGAGAAAAAAGAGGAGGAACCTAGGAGGGAGATGGCAATAAGGAGAGCAGTGTAATGAAAAATGATTCAAAACATGTTACTCAATTGTTTAGGTGTAATCAATCAGCACACATGGTAAAGATGATGAAAAAGGTGTATTAAGGGGACAATGGAGTAAAAAGGGGATCATGTTTGTAAGTAGATGGCATTTTGACTTGTTAAGAAAGGAAAGAAATCCTTCCATGCAAGGAAACAAGTGGATGACAAAGGGGGTATTGACCATTCAAATTTGGTAGAAAAATAAATAAAAATATGGAGAGTATGGAAACTTGAACCTAGGACCCTTAAGAATTTATTAAAGCTCTTAACCACTTAACTACTCACTAGCTTATTCACAAACTACAACATTTATTTTAAAACATGGTATGATCTTTGCTAAGGTTTGAAGTAAAATTACACCACACAAAAAATAATGTGAGGGAAGGGATTCGAACACATATCATTAAAGACATCTCCACCACTACTTGATCATTAAAAAAATTTCAGGCGTGACCACTATCAGTTCATTAACCTAATTTCTACCAACCCAATTTTTGGGATGTGACAGACATGATACTATTGGGCACCATGACATGGAATATTGATCAAGTATGAAGTGGCCTTTGTTAAAGGTTGCGACTAAGTCACTATTTAGAACTGAATGACCAAAAGTGCCATGCAATGCCGTAACGTTGAGAACTTGAGGGCATGATATGGATTGATCGAGTAATGAAAGGTATCTAAGTCAATGAGTAATGTTGCAACATGGATCTGCTAAAAGCCACGGCATTTTTCCTTGAAGTCATGGCATGAACACCTTGAGGCCACAATGTGAAAGCTTTGCACTGGCCTAGGAGAAATTTGTTCACGACATCATGGTGCTGCAAGCCTTGATGTTGCGATGCCACGAGCCTTAACGTCACGACAACAAGTCTCAGATCTGAAACCCCTAATAGTTACTCAAGGGTATTTTGTAGGAATTTTTCCTTTCAACCTTTGTTAAGCCAGATTTTAAGTGAGGTCATTTTAGTCATTTAACAACCTAATATAAATAAATTTATGGATAAAAAAGTTAAAGAAAGATAATAGAATTAGAGAAATTACGAGATTAATTAGATTGTTCTTTCATTTTTTTTTTGGGTAGAGGTTCTTAACATTGTAGCTAGTTCTTGATCCTTTAGAGGATTTCTTTTAACTTTTTCTTATGGTCGACATTGTAAAGTCGAGATTGATGCAAAACTTAGCTTCGAGCTACTTTGGCTAAGCATTTCTAAACTCAAACTTATATTTTGTTTATTGAATTTATGTTTGGAATGATGTTTTGTGTTAACTCATTGATGATGTTCTAAATATTGATTATGGTTGATTATGATGTTAGTTTTTGAATGAGGTTATCATGCTTGTTTTGATTTCATCAATTGCTTTATTGTGTTAACTTGTTTAGTAAAATAAAATTGACAACTCTAGTTGGAAAATCAGATAGATGATACCAAAAGGAGATTCTATCGAGTATATATTAATACGATCATGCCAAATAATGAAACTGAAAGATGAGTTATTAATTAGGTGAGATTAAGAAAAGATCCTAAAAGGTAATTCTTAGATTAGAATGAGACTGAGAGGATAATTCTAGCTAAGAATAGTAGTCAGTGTAATCATGGTTAACTAATTGATTAATTAACTATTATTTAATTCATTTGCCTAGTCCAAGCAAGGAAAATGAGGTAGATAACTAGGTTACTTAAGCATTAAGATAGATTAATTCTTTATGATTTTAAATCAATTTGCATTAATAATATTAAAACCGAGTAGACTAATAATTATCTTGTGAGTAAGTTAACATATTAGCACTTTTTCCCTTTTCAATCCTTGTGGAAGAACGATCCTTGGAGTACTTACCTAAGTTTTCCATTGTAACTACTATATTACAAGTTGACATCGTCATGCTTGCTATAATGTCGTGCCTACATTGTTAATATTGTTGATCGATTTGTGGCGTTTTGAGTAAGTGTGTTTAGGCGAATCAATGTTGTTTGTGAACATGTATAGTGGTTCATATAAATATTGTTAAATCTTGTAAAGGACATATGCAAAAGGTAAGTGTAATAGGTAAGTTTTGATAGTAATATGTGACAGCTCAAAATTGACCCTAGTCAGGATGTGGTTTCGGGACCACAAAACCGAGGCATAAAAATAATTTAAAATTTATTTTGATGCCTATGATATGTGTTAAATTGTGTGTGACATTTTTGATGATTTGATTTAGGGTTATAAATGTGAATTTCACTAGAAAGGGCCTAGTAGTAAACTTTGAAAGTATGATAGGAAATGTGTGATGACTAATTAAAGCATGCATGCAAAACAATGGACTTGCATGTCAAATACCCCCTTTTATAGGTGGTGGCGGCCATGGCAAGAGGATGGGCAAAACATGTCATAAACATGTTTTGTTGGTGCATTAGGGAGAAATAATAAACAAAGGTGTATGGGTAAGAAAAGAATGAAAAAAAAATGTGTGTGAGTGTGGTATCTCCCCCATTGCCGTGAGTTGTAGAGAAAGAAAGAAAAAAATTTGTTCATCCTTTCTTTGAGCCAAAACTAAGGAAGAAGGAGGATTTTGCTCCATTTTGGTTTAGAAGAGATCTAGAAGGAGATTTGGCTATACTTGCATCAAGATTAAGGTATGTTTGAGGTTGTGTCATGAGATTCATGCATGTTTTAGTTGCTAACTTGATGTTCATGTTAGCCCATGGTTCAAATCCTTGTTGTGCCATGGAAATGGTATTTGGCCAAGGTTGATATTGTGTTAAAGCCATTGCATGCTAAATGTGAAGCTTGTTGATGATGCATGCAATGATGGATTGACTACTCTTGAAATTTCTTTTAGCATTCTTGAGTAAGACATTGAATCCTTTGTTTAACCATGACCAAAAAATTAAAAGGAGTATGGTGTGTGATGTATTCGCCATGGTATGCTCATGAGCATGGTTTATGCTTCTTGCATGTTAGTTAAAATTTGTGTTTTGGATGGTTATGAACACCTTGAAATTCGGCCTTGCACCTATATGTGTATATATGTTTGCACATGATGATTTGGTTATGAAGTAAATGATAAATATGTTTGTTTAAAGAAGAAATGGTTGAAGAATATTTGTGAAACTTGCATGTATATTCGCCTAGTACTTATATGGTGTGAAAATCTCAAATTTATTGTTGATTTTGTGCAAGTATGACTAAGTATAATCGGCCATATGAGTGCTTGATGCTATGTTATAATTATTGAGCTTAAGTATGTGGATGTAAGTGTGTGCGGCCTTATAAGGGCTAAGTACCTTGGATTCCCCTTTTGATATTCAAAACGATTAAATCAATTTATTTGTTAACATTAAGCTCAAGAGCAAAGGGGAGCTAGCTCCAATAAAGGAAAAGAAAAGGTGATTGAATAGCCGTTGGAAGCGCTCGATAATCTCCAAGGTAAGTTTTCGAGTATCGAAACTTAGATTTTGATTCGATTGAACGAAGTAATAAGCAATCGAAATTGTGCCCTTGTATGTGGCCATTGAGCCGAAATGATATTCTTGATTAAGTAAATTGTGCATAAAAGTTTGTTATGAAATTGAAACAAAGATGTGTATGAATGTGTGAATTGTGATATCCGGCTAAGCCCAAGGCAATTGTGCGAGTTGTGATATCGGGCTAAGCCCAAGGCAATGGTGCGAGCTATGATATCCGGCTAAGCCCAAGGCAATTGTGCGAAGTTGTGATATCCGGGTTAAGTCCCAAGGCATTTGTGCGGGTTACCATAACCGGCTATGTCCCAAGGCGTTTGAACGAGTAGCTATATCCGGTTAAACTCAAGGTATGTGATTTGAAAATTATAAGCTTGCTGGAAAATTTTCAGTTAATGCACTTGTGAAATTCCCAACAACAAGGTATGTGTTGTGTGTGCTTTGCACACTAGGAGTAAGTGCGTATGAATATTTGCTCCAATGATAAACGAGTTATCGGCCTTAACTAAGCCGTTATTTGTGTATGAATATAAGAGTTGGGATTGTGAAGTAAGCATGTCATTGAGAAATTGTGCATATGAATTATTGTTTAGCTACTTGAATGCTATGCTTTGGTTGTGTGTAAATTATGGCTCAAACTTACTAAGCATAAATTGCTTACTCCGTTCCTTTGTTTCTCTGTTTTATAGATTTTGCTCGTTAGCGATCGGATTCGGGATCATTGAAGTGAAGTCATCCACACTATCAAACCCCCTTTTTGGTACTCTTTTAGTTGAACTTTGGATATGGCATGTATAGGACTACCCTCGGTTGTTTTCAAGTACTTTGTGATGTATATGTGTACGGCCATGCGAAAATGGTTCGTAAAAGTGGAGTACGGAATTAGACCATTTGTGGTTTGTAATTTTATATGGTTTCATGATGTTATTATGGATTGGAATGGGAGTGTTGGTCACATGATCAGCCATTGGAATGGCTAAACATGATCATATGTGGACCTATGTATGACTAGACTATAGTTGGTCCATGGAAACTACAAAATGGGTAAAGCCTACTTTAAAAACAGATGCTGCTAGCTGCAGTGACGTGGATGTGAAAAATCACCAAAATTTGTAGGAATGGTATTAAATAGTGAGTAAGTTATGTAAACGAACCTTGACGAGTCTATTTTCATATGAAAGTAACGAAACGATCATATGAACAGTATACCGAGAGATATTAAAGTTCTCGTGAGACAGGGCCAGAACGGTTTCTGGGTCCCCTGTCGCGACTTTGAGAATTTACTATAAATTATCCAGAAAGAATTAGAAGTCATGCCTTATATTTGCAGATTCCATTTTGAGTCTAGTTTCATTAGAAACAAACGGCACCAGTATTAAAGCCCTGTACAGAGAGATATTCAAGTTGTAACGCGCGAAGGTCAGTGTAGTCGACCCCTGTAACATGGGTGACTTTAACTAATAAACTGTACCAATTGGCCCGACCAAAAATTCTAGAAATAAATCCATGAATGGATATATGAGTATAAATTCAGGGAAAATTTACGGAATCAATTTCCGAGTTTTGAAACTCGAGATATGATTTTTAAGGCGACAGTGACGCAGTTTTCCAGCCTGTCTGGAAATGCCAAATTGGTCGGTACTTTAAGAGGATTTGTCTCGTTAACCCCTCGTGTCCGACACCGGCGATGGTCTCGGGTTCGGGGTGTTACATAATATGTATAGATAATAAGGTGAAATGAAATGCTGTGAGATTGAATTTTTTATGCATATTAATAGATGAAAGAGTCCATCAATTTGTTGGTTAAAAAAGAGATTGCTTGTATTTGAATATTTATATGATTATATGTGTGTGTGTCTTGAATTGAATTGGGAAAAGTATGAATAATATAAGATATGATCTTATTGAATATATATACTAAATTGATAAAGAAATAAGCCAATGAATTGAGATTTATGTATTTAAAATATGTTGAGAAGGTATATGTGTTCATATATGTGTCCATAATGTGAATTGATAAGAGAATAAATACAATTGCCCTAATAAACTTGGTGCAAATAGAGATGGATATAATAGGCATGCTATTAAGTATGACTCTTATTTTAGTCAAATTTGAGAAATAATCTTCTAGTTTAACTCTATTTATTTGTTTCAATCAAACACTGATTAGTTTAGATTATTTTATTATTATTTGACCTATGAATTTAGCCTATAAATAGGCTCTTTTACAATATTAGAAAATACACCCATTAAATATTAGAACTCATAACACATTTAGAGAATTTTGTTTACGTTTTGAGGGTTATTTGTTTTTGAGTTTTTGGGTTTAGTTTTTATGTCCATCTTTTCTACTCTTCGTTCTTTTTCTATTATAATAAAATTATCTTTGCCAGTGATTTTTTATCCTCTTTGGAAGGGTTTTTTCACGTTAAATTTGTGTGTTAAATTTCTCAATTTATTCCGCTATTTTTTTATTTGTTGCTTAATAGGGCCGATCCTAACAAGTAGTATCAGAGGTA
Source organism: Gossypium arboreum (assembly GCF_025698485.1). Lineage (NCBI taxonomy): Eukaryota > Viridiplantae > Streptophyta > Magnoliopsida > Malvales > Malvaceae > Gossypium > Gossypium arboreum. Next base: position 16,422,346 of record NC_069081.1, read on the forward strand.
GTTCAATTTTCATAGATCAACCCATTCAGATATGGCAGCAACAAGGTTTGAAATTGAGAAGTTCGATGGTGAGACAAATTTCAATCTGTGGCAAGTTCAGACGATGGCAATTCTAGTTCAAACTGGCTTGAAAAAGGTTGTTATCGGGAAAAAGCCTAAGAATTTAAATCAAATAGAATGGGAAGATCTTGATGAAAAGGCCTTGTCTGCAATCCAGTTGTTGCGAATACGGTATTGTAGGAGGTATTGATGGAGAAAACCCCATCCGCCTTGTGGAAAAGGTTAGAGACTCTTTATGCGACTAAGTCACTGGCTAACAATTTAGTGTTGAAACAACGTCTATTTACGTTTCGTATGAACGAAGGTGAGCTTCTTAGAGTCACATTAGTCAATTCATTACTCTTTTAAATGATTTAAAGAACGTTGAGGTTCATATTGACGATGAAGATCAGGCTATGCTATTATTGTGCTCTTTACCCCCTTCATACAAGTCTTTCAGAGAGACCCTGATTTATGGCAGAAACAAACTCTCGTTCGAAGATGTGAACGGTCATTTGTTGAGTAGAGACAAACTCGACAATGAGTTTGGTTTAGATAGCAAGGCAGATAAGCAAGCTTCCATTTTGGTAGCATCAAAGAAAAGAGACAAAAGGTGTCGTTATTATAAAAAGTTAGGTCACGTCAAAGCAGATTGTTATAAACTGCGAAATAAAAGAGCTGCTGAGAATAACGAGGAAGATATAACTGGTGCTAATTTGGTCGATGAAAGTGGTGATTATTTTTTGTTAGTGTCAATAAGCGATAACTCCAAGTTCACGTCTAAGTAGATCCTAGATTGGAATGTTCTTTCCATATGTGGCCGAATAAAGAATGGTTCTCTACATACAGTTCAATTGAAGGTGGAGTTGTGCGCATGGGAAACGATTCATCTAGTAAGGTAATTGGTATTGGTACTATTAAAATTAGGATACACGATGGGACGATTAAGACACTCTCAGATGTTAGGTAGGTACCTGATTTACGAAAGAATCTCATCTCATTGAGTATTTTAGACTTGAAAGGATGCAGAATTAACATCGAGTCGAGTGACATTAAAGTATCTCGTGGAGCTCTCGTTTTGTTAAAAGGTAAAAGAACTAGTAGTCTTTATATTCTGGAAGGTTCTACAGTGACCGGTGAAATCGGATGTCCCTTGTCCGTTACAAAGTCGAAGTCAACTTGTTTGGAGCGGAGGCAACTTGGTCATAGGAGGGAAAAATGTATGACCGTTTCGTTGAAGATAGGTTCTCTTTTGGATGCAAGTTTTGAAAAGTTAGGCCACTATGTTCGTGAAAATCAAACTCGGGTTAGTTTTGATTTGGCAGTGTACAAGTCGAAGGCTAGAAGTCTTCCAGTTTCTAAGCACAAATTTGGCTCAGTTAATTCTCTGCATAGTTCAAGATAGGATCGTGGCAAGCTTTGGCAAAGATGGCGTTGTGGAAATATGAGTCATGGTAGAGATTTGTTAAGTGTGACTCATATTTCAGTCAAATTTGAGAAATAATCTTCCAGTTAAACTCTATTTATTTGTTTCAATCAAACACTGATTAGTTTAGATTATTTTATTATTATTTGACCTATGAATTTAGCCTATAAATAGGCTCTTTTATAATCTTAGAAAATACACCCAATAGATATTAGAACTCATAACACATTTAGAGAATTTTGTTTACATTTTGAGGGTTCTTTATTTTCGGGTTTTCAGGGTTTAGTTTTTGTCTCCATCTTTTGTACTCTTCATTCTTTTGCCATTATAATAAAATTATCTTTGCCCATGGTTTTTTTATTCTCTTTGGAGGGGTTTTTCCGAGTTAAATTTGTGTGTTCAATTTCTCAATTTATTCCGCTATTTTTTTTACTTGTTGCTTAATCGGGTTGATCCTAACACATGCCAATAAGAATAATGAGCAATATCGTGTATTATTGTGTATGAGATACGGAAAAGTATAAGATTAATAAATGCATTATGTGCGATATTGGTTGGTGGATGTTATACTTACATATGATGCACTTTATGCAACATTGTGTGGTGGAGGATATATTTGAAATACTATGCTACATATGATGCACACAATATGGTGGATGAAATACTTATGTATATGATGCATTGTATGTGCTAATGGTGTAGTGATTGGATAAATTTCAGATATCCAATTTAATATTTTATTGTTATTTAATATGGGCCATAATTGAAATTCATAAATGACAATATTTAATATATTATCATTGTGTTCTTAATGAAATGAAATTAATTTAAAATTATAGTAATTATGTAATTGCTTAGAGGATTAATAAAAGAGTTATATATATTGATATGAATTGATAAGAAAATAGTAAAACAGAAAGACCAATGACTGCTTATCAAAATGATAGTAATGTTATCAAACGCTTGCATAGCCTTTCTTAATAATATTAATATATGTGATTCATATTCTAAATGACAATGTTTGATATTGTGTTAATATACTTGATTATCATATTGCTTACATGTGATATATATACTTTGCTCAACCAAAATAAAATTTATTAAAGTCTCAAATAGAAGAACAAGCCAAAAGGTTAGTAGAACATGAACAATAAACAAACCCAAACTAACACTTAAAAGAGAAAATAGAATACTAGTAAGCTCTTAAGAAGACACCATCGTTGAGCCACCAAGACCAACTAAAGCTTACATATGATATATATATATATATATATATATATAGTTGTTCTAACAAGCATAATAAAAGGTATATGGGATCTAGATTAAGAATCACTAAGCTTCAACGAATGCTTAGCGCGATGGATTTATGTTCCATGAGCAGGTTAAAGTTGAGTTCGCGAATAGGATTGTCAATTCAACATTAAAGTTATGGATACTAGTTTGGTTTGTATATAGGTTTGTTATTCTATTTAGAGAACCTTAGTATATGTATATGATGAGAGAGTTGTGTAATTATGCTATTTAAAGTTTTGATTATGTTTGCTTAAGGTTAATATGGCATACAAGTTTAGGGTTAGTTTGTGGCATGTTTGAATGTCATTTTGAACTAGTAAATGGCTTAAGATTAGTTAAGGTTGCCTTGCGGTAATAAGGATGTATGTTTTGTAACGACCCAATTTTCAATGGTGTCATAAAATTTGGTTTTGAACTAAATTAATTAGGTTGAGTTAATAAATAATTAAAATAGAATAATTACGAGGCAAGTACAGATCGAGAAGGTCGAATTGTTGGGTATTATTAAATTAAAATAGGTTGATAAAAATAGTAAAGAGGCTAAATTGTAAAAGTATAATCACTTAAAAATTTTAATTAAGAAAAGAAAAGGAAGTAGTTAGAAATTAAACTAAGAACTATAGAATAATTAAACCAAAATAAATATGAGATAGTGGAATAAAATGATTAAATCCATACATCATTATTATAATTAATGTTTCATGTAGTGATCTTTCATTAAGTAATTGAATTAAATTAATTACACATAATCCTACCACTAATCTAAGTATAAATGGATGAAAAAATGGGAGAAAAAACAGAGAGAAGATAATTCTCTCCTACTTTCGGCTAAGAAAACTAAACAAGAAATAAAAAATGTAACAATTCGTTTTTCAGTGGTGTCGACAATGATAGTTTCGAAACTCCATTTCTAATGAGCGAGTCTATAATTATTAACATTTAATAATTACGAGTCTATTTTAATAATATATTAATTTTTTACTTAGGAATTTTATTGAATTGATAGTCAATTAAGCTATAAGGACTAAATCATAAAAGTGATAAAAGTTAATGATGATGACATCTTCTACTTATAGTTGTTTAATGATGATTATGGTTAATTACTTAAGGTTTGTATTAGATTAATTAAGATTATTAACCATTAATCTTAGTATATATATTAAATTAAAAATTAAAACATGAGCATGGCATGCTCACCTTCTTCCATCGAAACTTAGAGAAAGAAATAGGGTTTGGGAGCTTTCAACTTTAGTCCTTCAATTGGTAAATGATTCCAAGCTCGTTTCTTGTAATTTTTGTGTTTTTGAAATCCTAGGAGCTTGATTTAGCTAGACCAGAGATTAATTTGTGAAACTGTTAAAGTTCAAAAAAGTTACCATTGATGAATCTTGAATCTTTTGGTATTAAATTGTTAGTTTGTAAGCTTAGATATGCAAAAAGGACTAGTTTGTAAAGTGAAAATTGTTAATTTTGAACATAGGGACTAAAATATAATAATTTTGATTTTGGCATGAAATTTATATAATTATAAGTATTATAAGTCTATAGAAAGATGAAGTTGATATTGGTTTCGAAATCGAAGCTCAAATTTGAAAGTTATGACATTTTGGGTTTTAAGGACTAAAATGAATAAAAAGCAAAATTTTAGGAATTTTTATAAATTTAAAATTCATTTTCATATACATATAAAATAATGTTATATGATATTTTAAATTGATAGTTTAAAATTAATTACTATATAGATGAAGATTTGACTCAAGTCGAGGATAATCGGGAAAAAGGAAAAATTACTAATTATCCCTGCAGTGCAACTAGTCTGCCAATTTTGTCAGGTAAGTTCATATGGTATACTTATTTTTTGAACCTTAAATATATGTTATAATTTTAATATCTATAACATTAGTGAACTTTGATTTTTTACAATTTAGTACAAAAAGGGTGAGACTTGGAATAATTTGAAAATGGATAACTATGAACTTGTACGATGGAAATTGCCCTGATGAAACTTCATAAATGTATCTTGCACACGGTTACTGGTTGATTTCAGATTATACTGAGCTCCAACATTTGTTGCAGACTTGAAGATACGTGAGACACAGATTTAGCTTGGACTTGTAATCTGTTGTCGTTTTAAAGGTTTAGCCTAGACTGATAACCTTACATGTATTTATAGCTCTGGCCAAGCTATTTGATGTTTCGATATAATATTTAGCCCGAATGCGTAACCTGACATGATAGTTATGCTCAACTTAGATGAGCCTTTGATGAAATTAATATTTGTGTAATTAAGTTGTTTATTGAGTTTCATCGGGTAATACAATAATATGAAAGGTGAAGCGAAAATGAGATGTGTCGTGCATATGCTCAAATATATCCTAATGAAAGATCAAATTTCAATTATGAATATTTGTATATTTATGAATGATTTGGGGTTAGTGTGAATATGAATATAACTCACCTTATTGTATTATGCTTTGATGAATTAGGTAAACTTGATTATTCATGTTAGTTTTACATATGTACTTGTTATTTGAGGTAAGTTAATTGTTATTTGCATATGAGCTTACTAAGAATTTTGTAATGTTTACCTATTGTTTTTCCTTTTCTTGTAGATTTTGAATTCGTATGGCATGTACTTCGGAGTATCAAACGAATTGTAATGTTAAAATGTTTGAATCATAGTGAATCTGAACACTTGAGGTAATGGAATTTTGGTCAGTTCATAGTTTGCATTATATTATGTGAATATACATTTGAAATGCCATGTTGTAAGGAATAGATGAATGGTATGAAATAGCATGATTTGGTTGAATGGTTTATATATAAACTTGATGTGAATTGGTGCCAAGTGATAGCATATTGGTTAGTTGAACTTAGGAGCATTTGATGATTATATGTATTGTGTTATAAATGGTTTTGTTCAAGTTATGATTGTGCCTAAGGTACCATTTTAGGTATCATTTGATTTGAGCATGAATAAGTACTAAAATGTGATGATTTTGACGTTTTTGGCATTACGTATTGATACCTTGAATAAGAGCATTAGTACTTAACCAAATGAATTGTACTTTAAAACAAAAGAATGCTAATTTGGTATTGATATCAATATAAAGTATCAATCCTTGAAGATAAGTATCTATATTTAAATAATGGTATCAATATAAAATGACTTGTTTTAGATTTTGAAACTTGGCAAATGTCAAAATGGTATCGATATTGAATCTTGGTATCGATACCTATACTCAGATTTTGAAAACTTTGCAGTTTAGTACTTCTTCATGTTTGGGTCAACTTTAGAGATTCCGTAAGCTCGATTTACTCTCGGTTCTGTTTACAAATCATATTACGAATGAAATAATGAGTGAATTGGAGTTTAAATTAATTATTGGTTTGAATTGTATATGTTTTACTTTGATATAGTAGTAGTAACATCCTATAACTCGGATCCAGCGACCGGATCAGGTGAGAGGTGTTACAATAAATTTTCTCTTAAGTTTCTCCATTGCCAAACCTACATCAAAGGAAGTTTTAAGTTCTTTCTTCTTAATTTTCAATAGAATTTCAATTATAAATGATAGATTTTGAGGACCCATTGGTTCAATTGGATGAATTAGTGAGATTTCATGTAATTTTTCATTGATGGAAATCTTAGGAAATTTGAAATTAAAAGTTCAATTCATGCATGAATGATGTTAAGCTAGGTACCATATTTAGTTTAGATCATTTGATAAACTGTGGAATGTTAAGGACTAAATTGTAAATGATAAAAACTATAAGTTTTAAGAATAAATAATGATTATTAGAGGTCTCTATACTATATTTATTAAGTCAATTTTAACTTTGATCGTGTAAATTGTCAGAACCGAGTGTTTCAGATGTTAGATGTTTAATGACTAAATCGTATAATGCGCATTCATGCTTGTTTATCATATTTCTATGTTCAAATTATTTAACTAATGGATTTTCTGTACCTGAATTTACCGTACATAGCTAAAGATGATGCCAGGACATCAAAAATCAAAAGAAAAGGAAAAATCGTCGATGAATATCTAATCTAGTTTATGGTATCATAATTCGAGTTTTTTAGATAAATATATGTATATGTTTGATTCATTAAATGTCTAAAAATGATAATCTAACAACGTGATATATTCGAAAGTTACGTATATACTTAATTATCTGATTTGCGATGATTTGGTTGGTTGAATAGATAAATATATGCTTTTTGATGAAATACGATTAATATTAATGATATTTTCCATATTAACGTTTTCGGATAGAGTCATGAGTATAATTGGCATGCCACAGGTTCCATTTTGATAGGTTGGAGATCCAACGCTATGCGCGTACATAACATGACAGTTCTCTAATACCTTGGGGGTACAGGTGTGTTCTAGTGTGGTTGGTGGGATCAATGCACTTATGCCCGATTAGCACTTTGGTGTGTACTTGATGTGATGGCGAATTGATTCGAGTATCCTTTATTATATCCCATGTGGTTGATAGGGATCATAATGTAAAAATAATATATTGAACATGTATTAAATTGATATAAGATATTGATGTTACCATATGTTAAACTAGATGCAAATATCCTAAAGGTGTATCAAAATTATATCAGAAATTGAATAAAACATTATTGTGAATAAAATAAAATTATAATTAAACTATCAATATATATACATATCTTTGATATTAATATGAAATGATTAGTCGGTTAACTTGAATTATCATGTTATTTATTTTATTTGATTTTGTTATGTTTATATTTGAATTTGAATTATGTTAGCACCATTGAGTAACCATTACTTAGGCTACGGATTTGTTTCTTTCCATACATAGGTTTTGGATAAAGCTAAACAAATTTCACGGTTAAGCATTCAACTCTCAAGCTCAGCTTGGAAGCCATTACGATCCTATTTTGAATGTATATATATGTTTTGAAGTCATATGAAATATACCTAGGTTGGTTGACTTGTAGCCTAAGTTAATTTTGACACTTTTGGTAAGTGACTTATAATGTTATCTTGGTTGAATTTTATCTTTTGATTACTAGTTAATTATGTTTGATTATGTGGGTTTGAATGTGCAAATTGGTTGGTTTAGTAATGATGAATTGAAGGTTATAATTTGGATATGTTTAGATAGGTCAATTGGTTGAATATGTTTTTGTGGTTTATTTTAATTATGTTTAGGTTTATTTGACTAAGGCTTTGGATATTTAAAAGTGCAAAATTTTGACCATTTGGTCACTAACTCGAGACTTAGACTACTAAAATAAATTTCATTTAAATTTTGCATTCAAGAGCCTGAGGTCTCGAGACATTTGTATAATTTCGAGACAATTGTTCCTAGGTCTTGAGACAAGTGACCTTTATCTCGAGACAAAAGAACATCAAAGCTAAATAGATTTTTCCCTATTCTAAGTTTCTAGACAAGAACCCCTTGTCTCAAGACATTCAAACATCAAAACAAAAATAGAAAAACGGCAAAGGGTGGTCTTGAAACCTAGTCTTGAGACGTAAAGGACCTTGCTTTGAAGCTCAACATGTAGTGTCTCGAGACATGCTAACTTCAAAGCTAAAAATTCTAAAATAATTTATGACATGTCTCGAGAGATAAAGACCCTTGTCTCGAGACATAGACTTGAATTTTAATATTTGAGTTTGGACTCGAGTCTTAACTTTGATATTAACTTATTATAAACTAGTAAATTGATGAAATGAAATCAATGTGTATAAATGTGTGCATATGAATTCTTTTGATGTTTGAATTGAATGTATTTTGTTATACAGTGACGTAGTATGACATCACACATTTGGATCCGACGATTGAATTAGGTGTGCGACATTACGTGTTTGAAGTTATTGAAAGTGTCTTTTGTCCTATTTTGAGTCCAAGTATCAATTCCTTGCCATTTGGTATTGATATTAGAAATAAGGGTATCGGTGCCTTTAAAGTCAATACCTAATAGAAATTTCTAAATAGGTATTGTATCGATATCAAACTTTTTGGTATTGATACCAACTCCTCGGTATAAAAAATTGATAAAATTGTGCATTCATTTTGTTGGGGAGATGATGAGGGACAAAAGAAACTCCACTTATGTTTATGAGATAAACTTTGCAAACCACTATCAAGAAGGGACCTGGGCATTCGTCAAGCGAGAATAATGAACAATACTTTTCTCAACAAACAAACGTAAAAAATAATGAATTCTCCTTTCCGCTAGCTTATATTCTTAAAGGAAAATATAGTAGAACTAAGGCTTTTGATATTAATGGAAGTTAAACCCTTGGACTCTTGAATATAAAAAAGGCATCCTTCAAGGACGTGATATTTGCAGCAAAGGTAAATATGCCCAAGTGTGGACCGAAAGCAGTTCTTGGATGGACACTCAAAATGGTCTCAATCTGAATATGGTGAGAATTCATGATTCATCTATCCAAGGTAGGCCCAGGAAAAACTTTTAACAATAAGGATTGAGATATTAGTAAAGCGAGAGCTCTCCCTGTTGATATTGGTGTGATGGAGCTCATTGCTAGGACAATCAACTTTTTTGCTAGGACAAAGGTGTTTCATGAACCCAATTGTTGCAACCTCTCATCCAAAAATCTTCACTTACAAATGATATCAACTCTCCCAAATATGACTAATATAAAGAGTGCAAAAATATACAAGAATAAGAAAAATAGTTGATTAGAAAGCACTCAAGAAGTATACTGCTTTGACATTCAAAGCAGCTTATCTATAAACCTTGATCGATCGAGAAATAATTATATAAAACAGAGACATCATATCATCACGTATTCCTTTCCAATTATTAATGTAATTTCAGTATCTTTTTCCATCTCATTAACAATCATTTTGGTAATTTTCTTCACCTGAACCCTGGATCTTGCACTTCAGACCTTGGATTCTGCATCCTGGACCATGGACTCTACACCAAGGGTTTAGGGTCTTGAAATTAAGTTCAAAGTTGAAAGCTCAAGATTTAAGGTTCAAAATCCACAGTCTAAGGTATAAGACCTAGGATCTAGTTTAGAGTACAAAATCTAAAGTTTAGAGTTTAAAGTTAAGGTTCAAAGTCCAAAGTTCATATTAAAAAAAATCATCAAAATGATGTGTAAATAACATAAAAAATACTAAAATAACATTAAATAATTGATAAAAAATACAAGATGATGTAGTATATCTGTTTTGATTAATCTCAAAAGATCAACCACAATGGCTCATCGAGAAGCACGACAACAAACAACAGAAAATTAGAAAAAAGACAAAATATGAGCCGATATCAAGTCGTTAAAGCAGGCAAGTTAAATATGTTTGCCCAACCTTAAAATCATGGCTTTATGCAGACTCGGTCACTAGCAATAAACTGATCAAATCGCCAAACTGTAGTGATGAAGTCAAATCTTATATAATAAAAAAAAATATTTTTGCCCAAATTCAAATCCAAATAATATAGATCTTAAATAAGAACACTACTACATCAAAATGTGGTAAAAAATTCTCAAATTATTCTCAATAGACTACAACACAACAGCTTCAACTCTGGTTAAAACTCTTTCCCTTTTTTTTTTTTTTTGTAAAATAAAATTACAGTTATAAAGGGTTAAAAGGGTATAGATTAGTAATAAAAACAAATGACCTATCGAGTCAAGAAATGGTAAAAAGAACAATCATGGATGCCAAGAAATCACTGAACCTTCAAGTTATCTCCGTAGGGTTCTTATTAACCATTCCCCTCATCACCTCCTGCTTCACCAACTGAAGAAGGGTTGCCTTGCTCCAGGTTACTTATCGCTTCTGGTCCGCATATCCGCATCAACTCATCCTGTTACAGGAAGCAGCAAACCATAGTTGTTGATTACACATTCAAATGTAAATGGAAGAACTGTTTGCAACAAATTTGATATAAATAAATGATGCTCGATGATCAGCAAGGTACAGAGGGATGAGCGTTAATAGAAAGAGATCCTAGGTGAAGGGTGGCGTGGAGGCGGCTGTTCTATACCTTGATAGAACTATTTTCAGACGTAAGCTTCTCGCATTCATCTGACAGCTTCTTTAACTCATTTCTAAGGGTGTGGTTTTCATTTGCCAAGCTCTCCACCTTGGCTTGAAGCTCTTCACACTCGGCCTAGTGTAAAACCAGAAACACAAAAATAGAAGCTACAGATCTTAAGCTTGAACAATACGGAAATTAGATCAAGAATCATTAGTTGAAGAATATAAACCATTTTACCTGCTTGCGTAACCTTGACCTCCGAGCAGATTCCCTGTTAGACTGCTTCCTCTTCTGTCTTTTCAACTCACGTTCATCCTGCAAGAACCCACATCACCAATTTAGATAAAAACTGAATTTACGTATCTTGAAAACCAAACCATCTACTCACATCCGAATGCTCTAACTTAAAGAAAAAGGCATGTTTTAACAACTGGCTAGAAATTGAGTCAATTCTAAGGAATGAACTTGTGAAATTAGAAACGAAAATCACCAAGAAAAGCGCATACTTGAATCCACTGATCAGGCATCATAGCGCCAGCAGGAACAGTGGCTACAGTGCCAGATGCGTTAGGTCTGGTTTTTGCAGCTCCTGTGGCAGCAGGGGAAGCGCTCCATAGGTCCATTCCTATATTCAAAGTAGTTGCAGGCATAGAGACTATGGGTTCTGCGGGAACTAAAGCCCCAGCAGCTTTACCCTGTGCATTGGCTGGTAATAACAGGTGATTGTAGTTAGGAAACTATCACAGTATATAAAATCAACAAAATCGACCCCCAAGTCTATTACCAGAACTCACTAAGCTCCTTTCTTTTTTTTTCATACACTTGGACTTGGTCCCTCAGTACAATTTCCCCACTCTGGGTTTTATAACATTTCCAGGGAGTAAGTTTGTTTACTTTCAAAATAATCTGAAGCTCGTTTTGCTATTTATCCTAAAACAAAAGCAAGAAATTAGATATGGGAACTTAAAGTACCATCTGCAAGCATCTGCTCAAAGCTTCCCTTTTTGCCAGCATTGACTTCCTAAAGAAAAAGGAGTACATATTCATTAGAAAGGACAATTTTGAGCATAAACGTGATAGCAAGTAAAGCATGTTGATGAAGGAATCTGAAAACCCAAAGCAGTCAGTGCCGTTGATGATAATTAAATAAGGAACAATTATGCACATACTTGTTGATTACTCTCATCACTTCTGTCTGATGTACCCTCGCTGCCACTTTCACCACTGTTACAAAAGTTGAATAACTTTTTTCAGCTAAAACCCAATGTCAAGAATGAATGTGAACATTGTGTCAAGGAAAAAAAATACTGAAACATCAAAAGGATCATGCACCTTTGAGAGCCGCCATCGTTTCCCGAGCCTGAAGTGGCCTTTGCACTCTCTCCAACTTTGCTTCCCGAAGATCCCTTGGGCTTTTTGGTCGCACCCCGATCCTTTCCATCAGCACCATTATTCCGTGCAGAACTTGGCATCTATAGACAATTTGGAAAGAGAAAAAGGCATTTACTTTACGTAGTAACTGAGAGTCTAAAAGAAATACAAACAGCAAAAGGAAGCAAATAAGGAAAGAAAAAACTAATTACCGGTGCCATATTAGGATGCGCATACACTCCCCTTGGAGGATATACAGCTGGGTACGGAACCGGGGTACCATATGGAGGCATTAGAGGATGCTGAAAGATTATCAACAAAAACGAAAAAAGTAAGAACATATCTCTCATCAAATAAAGAACCAAAATATTGCGAAATCATGTTTTCATATCACCTGGCCTCCCCATATGTATGGATGCGGGGTTGGTGAAGCAACGGTTGAGGCAAATAATGGAGGAGTAGCTGCAGCACCATAATAAGCCTAAACAACAAGCAGAGTTGTAAGCTCAAATGGTTACTTACATAAATGAGATTAACAATTAGAAAGTATATAAAACCCCATGATTCAAGGGCATTAGTCCACTAACCTGCATTTGGGTCGACCAATCAGGATATGACACTGTTGTTGGCATTTCCTATAAGTACAAAGTAAATATGTCAGCACAAGTAACCCACACGTTAGCGATGAGAAGGCAAGAATAATACGTAAATAACCTGAGTTGAGGCAGTAGGTTTGGAAGGCTTGGCTGGTGTGCTCTCCTCTTCCGTTCCCATATCACACTTATGTAAACGTCTTAATTTCAAGAAATCAAGAATCAAATCCGTATGTCCTCGACCGCTTTTAGAAAGCACCTGCGACCCCGATGTGAAAACCATGCATCAGAAAGCAAAACCGAGCCTTGACAAAGTTTTTACGTTGATGAGCCAAAACATGATGCATAGAACATAGATACAAATAGAGTTCGGCATTGGCATGGTAAAGTTAAACCATTTCAAACAAGAACGATAGTACAACCAAACCGAGCTCACCAGTGTATGGTTCAGCACAAGACCTAACCTTTCCAAAGTAAAACCACATGGGTTCTTTCGATCCTCCATAAAACTAACTTAAAGAAAACAAAACATCTATTCTTGTCCTAACAAGTTAAGGAGACAAAGAAAACCATATTTGTAACTGATTTTGTGATATCGGAAACAAAGTAGAGTATCACAAAACAACTCTTCCATAACCGACAACCTTGAAATAATAATAATAATAATAATAATAATAATAATAATAATAATAATAATAATAATAATAATAATAATAATAATAATAATAAAACAAAGCAATTCTTCAATTCCCATAATTACCTTCCAGAAACAGTACAAGTTTCAACAATTCATATATTAGCCAAACATTTAGAAGGTGAGAAGAAACAGCAGAAATTGGCAGTATCCGTTTTAAAGTTTGTCAACATTTACCCCTCGTATTTCCAAAACAAAACGCATTAATTAATTCATTATTAGCACAAAGAATACGAGCTAATCTTAATATTCAGGCCTTAACCCGCAGGGATTGTGAGCAGTCAAAAAACATAAGCAAAGCTAAAATGAGAAAGAAAAAAAAAAAAACTGGACATTGAAGTTCAGAGAAGAAAAAGAAATTAGCAAAAGTCCAACTACATAATAAAAAACTAAAGCATGAGATAAAAGATCTTGAAACTACAAATAACTCAAATTTAATGAAGAAACACACACACACACACACACAGAGGGAAAAAAATAGCTTCTAAATGCTCTGAAATTACAAACAAAAACAAAATTAAGAAGAAAAAGAAAGAAAGGAAGACCTGTTTAAAGGCGTTGAAGGGGAAAGTGAAGTGGAAGGGAATTTATATAAATAATGCTCTTCTTCTTTTTTTCCCCCTTCTAGTATTTCCTTGATCAAAGGGTTGAAAATTGAGGATTAAAAAAGAACAACATAAGTGAAAAATAAGAGAAGAAATTATTGTTTCTATAATTGGCGTTTGAAACAGTTTGGGAGGGTGAGAAACAAACTTGGGTAGTTGGTAGAGTTAAAAAGAAGTGATCCAGTGTGATGGTGTGCGTGGTAGCTGTAATGGGAAGAGTAAGTCGATGAGGAGGTAAGGAAATGGGGAAGAAAGAGAAGGGAAAGGTGTTAGGGTTTCGCGGGGGACACGTGCTAAGAAAGAGGAAGACAGCTGGGATGGTTTAAGTGGGTCAGGCTTATGACAAACCATTCAAATGGATGATTCATCAATTTCTACTGTGGAGTTGAAGAGTTTAAATATCCCAAGAGGATTTGCTAAATTTCCTGTCGAAACTATGTCGTTTTTTTTTCTTTCTTTTCTTTTGGTTGGGGGGTGATTTTGGCTATCGTTTCTCTTTTGTTACTATTTACGGTTACTATCCATTTCGGGCTTTGGGCTTGTGTGGCTTCCACGTCGTTCAAATATTATCCGTAAATGAGATTAGTGTGATAATTTTGGACAGATGAAAAATAATAACATTTATGACAAATAAAGGATGTCGAAGAATAGGGCCTAAGAATTGTCAATCTATAGAAAAACCGAGGTGGAAGTTTTAGGGTGATGTTTTAGTACAAGGTAACTAATGATGGATCTTGTGTCCCTTTGATCATAAACGAGGGATATTTATAGAAGAATTAAGAGTGAATCTCTTATAAAATGTTTGTTTTCTAACTTTGAACTTAGGTTAAGCTATGGTTTAGATATATTTCGATGCGACCATTTTCGAGTTTGGTATGTTTGGGATGTCAAAAAAATTAATGAGATTGGATTTAATCAAGGTTCATCTCTAAGGCTTACAATAAACAAGTGAGTTCATCAATTCTTATATTGTCAATGTCATTTGTTCCATCAATAATAGTCATTCACCTTTCTCACCAGCTTCAAAATTGAGTATTCTTTACTAAGGGCAAAAGATTAATTTTTTAAGATGTCACAAAGCTTTGCATAGAATTCAGATAAGGTCTCATTATCCTGTATTCTTAGAGTCTTAAATTTTACCGTCAACATCTGAAGTTTGGACTACTTCATAGAACTAGTCCCTTCATGAGCAATTTTGAAATAGTCCAAGCTCTTCTAGTAGTTAAGCATTTAGAGATTCGTCCAAATTCTTGAGGATCAATTCAAATCCATAGAAATTTGCATTGAGGCCTTTGGAGTTCGCATTAGTCATTTTTTCTTTATCATTGGTCCAAGTTACTTCATATTTGGAAGTCTTCACACTAATTAAATCACTGGATAGTGGTTTCCAACCAGTCAAAATTGAGATCATTCTTACCTTCCAAGAGTCATAGTTTGTTCCGTCCAGCATGGTGGGTCTTAAGATTAATGATCATTTCATCTCAATTACAAATAAATGACATGATATCCACTTAATACATCAAGTGTTTAACTTTGATATCAATTGTGAATTCATTGAATTTGGATTTTAGGTTTCGTTCAGTTGTAACTTGACAAACTGTCTAATAGTTATAAAATAAGATATGGATACAAAAGTTTGGTTACATATTTCAAAAACTTCTTATGCCTACGGGCCCTTGCTCAAAGAGTAATCAACTATAAATCAACAAGTGCAAGATGTGATTTAAGTTCAACTTACTTACAAAGTTGCAACCTCATCCTATACGCCAACCTAGATCACTCTCTCGGTAAGCCCTCCCTCCCTGAAAAATTAATTGTAAATTGATGAGAAAAATAGTTTACCTACACAAATACTGTAACACCCCATACCTGAGCCGATTGCCGGATCCAAGTTACAAGGTGTCATATTCATTTTTGGAGCAACTAAAATCAAATTTAAATGCAATTCACATCATTAGATAAACAAATACGAGTAATATAAGCAAGTGATATGATAAATAATTATTCTCAAGACTTATACGAACTTACGAAAGCTCTAATACTAAATCGATCAAATTAGGTTTTGGCCTCGTCGCGTCATGACATATTGTTTTGGCCTTGTCGAGAAGACAAAGTCTCTCGTCGCATCGTGACATTATAGGTCATTTCCATCGCGATGAAATACGTTTAACGTCGCGACGTCACATACTATTTCTGCAATTCCTAATTGAACTTCATCCTGAAATTGTCCAACCAAGTTTCTAAACACATTCAAACATTAACCAGCCAATAAATGCAACTATATAGCATCAATTCTTGCATCTCAAAACCTTATAGAATATTAGGTCAATACCTTATCACCTGCAATCCATTTACCTAATGCAAGCCATTTAATCATTAACACACTTACCTATTTCACCAAGTTCATATTTAAATGTATGTAACATCTTATACCATTTCAAACTACCTTTAACTCCATTACAAGCTATATAAATTTAACCAAATTCTAATGTTAACCATTTAAACCATAAGTGCAGATACATAGAACTTTATATCCCAAACTTGACTCAACCTAGGTACATGTCTTATAACCAACAAAAAATATTTATACAAATATTGTCGAGTCTGAGATCTTAACTAGATGTTGAAGTCAATGCTCAAGGTCTCATTTGGGACATAACTTGCGTACAGAAAAAAATAAATCGTACACTGAGCGATAGAACTCATTGGTATTTCTATAATTCAAATCAATATAAAATATATGTTACCCAAATTAAAATAATCAATTCAAATCTATTGCTCAACTGATTCGTATACCAAATTGTAATGTAGAATTAGTAATCAATTCATTTGGTTATTTCCTATCTTACTTTATAGCACCTATCTAACCATTTCCCATATATTACACTTCAAACATACTTGATCATTTCATATTACCATTTATGGAATATACTCATATATGTACATATTCATCAATTCATATATTCAATTCAATTTTATTGATTCAACCACTTTCGAGTCTATTGGCTCGTAAATACTTAGTTGGCCCCAGGGCTCTTTTTTAGCCAATTCACATGGTCTTTCACGTGCTATCGAATATCACAATCATATATGAGTAATTATACTAAATCAATTAATATTTCATTTCAATCTACCATATAACCTAGCCAAATCAATTTTTATATAATCCTATTGACTTTACTCAGATTTCAAGACGGATATACGAATTAACCAAACTGCATCTCAATCTGGCACTGTAATGCATTATCAGATAAACCAGAAGAAATACACTGGCACACACAGTGCATCGTCGGACAAGATGAAGTAATTATACTGGCACACATAGTACATCATTGGATAAACCGAAGCAATTATGTTGGCACGTAAATGCATCATTGGATGTACCGAAGAAAATATATTGACAAGTAAGTACATTATAAGATATACCGAAGCAATTATACTGGCACACATAGTGCATCATTGGACAAGTCAAATTAATTATATTAGCACACACAGTGCATCATTGGACAAGTTGAAGTAATTATACTGGCACTCATAGTGCATCATTGGATAAACCGAAGTATAAATTGTACATTTAATAGGTAACCAATTTCCAATTCCATTATAATTTCAATTCACATTCTATCAATCTCAATTTCATCATCAATTTACCATTCCAATATCGTATGTAACAAATTTCAACTCAATTTCATACTAATTTCATATATAAAGTAAGTCATGTAACGTTCTATTTTATTCAATTTAGTCCTTTTTCTCATTATACCATCTTAATCATCCTAACTCATACAAGCATTATATACCTACCTCATGACTAAATCATGCAATTTAGCATGAACAAGCAATAATTACATTGAATCGGATCATAGAAATACAAATCAAAAGCTTATATCACTTGTCGTCAACTCTCGCCTTTTCTTTCTCTCTCGACAATCTTGCATCATCTTTAGCTACAAATGATAGTTCAATAATAATACAGTATCAAATTTCATATCAAAATACATTCAATTTCTAAGTCATACATATTTTGTAATTTATTCAATTTAGTCCCTAAAATCGGGACAAACATAACTTTCAATTTAAAGCTCCAAATTGAAATATGATTTCACTATTATTTATTATTTCCACTGTCAATTTTAAAGTTTATTCATTTTGGCCTCTAATGCAAAAAACTATCTATTAGCTTTACAATTTAGTCCTTTTTTTTTCACATCTAAGCTTAAATTCTATTAATTTAACACCTAAAACTTTAAGAAATCATAAAAATAAACTTTTTAAAACTTTAATAGTTTTACAAATTGGTACATGGGCTAGCTAGATCAAACTCCCATGACCTTAAAAACATAAAAATTATAAGAAAATGACAAAATTGAACTAACCAATTAAAGACCGAAAGTTTGGAACCCTTGGTCAATTCTTTGGTTTTCTTGGCTATGGCTTTTGGAGCGAATGAAGAAGATGGAACTATCTTCTCTTTCTTTCCACCTTATTTGTTTTGTTATTTTATACATTTATAATATAAATAATATAATTATAATCTTTATAATATATAAAGTTGTTTGTTCACCTACGATCCACTAATGTTTCTAAAATAGTATATTTTCCATTTTAGACCTTGATTTAATTGTTATATAAGTCTTTAAGTCTTTGGCCAATTAAAAACCTATACTGATAACCTTTTACAATTTAGTCTTTGTACCTTAATTAATTATCAATTCAACAAAATTAGTTACTCAAAATTTAATTCATCAATAAATTAGCTCCATAAATATCTCTATTTAACATTTATGGACTCTTTACAGAAACAAGATCTCGAAACTACATTTTTCGACACCACTAACTTTCGGTTCGTTACAAATATGCACTGAAAATGTAATACCTTTTACTTGACTTGTTAACATATATGGATAAGGAGTGTCACATTAAAATTTTTCAATTGCAATCTCTAACCCTTACCCAAGTTTCTAACTTTATCGTGACTCTATATGACATTTAAATCATTTTCTAAAGTCATTTACTAATAAAATTTTAATTAGAGATCCCTAAATTTTTCGCTAGAGTATTTTCAAGTCAATACATGGTTTTAAGAACAAAAATATTGATATATTGTTTATAAGTATAAAAATTGTACTAGATTACTATTCATTTTAGCTTTGGAATCTTTATGTATCAGAACTTTGAAACATATATATATCGAAACCTCATGACTCATGTATCATAATTTTATTTTACTTTATATTTAGTTTAATTTCTTTTCAAATTTAATCATTTCTCTTGATGTACTAATATTGACTATACTTTGCTTTTCTTGTATTAACTTAATATACTCTTAATCATATTCTCATCCACAAATACTTCATAATATAATTCACTTCACTTTAATATTCTTAATCTTACTAATTTAATTCTCAATTCTTTTTACTTTTACTTAATTATTTTCTAATTTAATACTTAATTCAATAATTTCTCAAATATTTCATTTAAACACTCATATAATTATTTTTTCATAAAGTATGGTACTTTATGAGAAAAAAACTTTTCTTTTATAATCTTTTAACTTATTCCATTTTTCCTTTTCATTCTTGCAAAATTACAGATTTAGCCACTTTAACGATTTTTCTCTTATGATTTAGTTAAAATATACCAACCAAATAAAGTAAGTTATAATGACTTACTAGATGTTCTTTGAGTTGCAACTGGAATTGCATTTGGCCCTAGTAACTAGTAGTAATACATTCGAAAGAGAGAAATTAAAACAAAGGATAAAAGTCTAAAACACTAAGAATAAGGAGATCCATCAAAGCTTTAAACATCTATGGCTAAAGTTGTCCATGCTTGAATTTGAAATCTTCAGCTTAATTAAGAATCTAACTTCAAATCATAAAGAGAAACTAGAAATAAAATAGATCTAAACTGAAATTTATAAGAAATTCAACTATAGTTAGAAAAGTAAGTAAAATCCTTTCTAAGAGGTTATGTAACGACCCGATATTCACGGGTATTGGAAAATGTACTTTCGAGTCTCCGTTTTCGTAAAACGGATTCATAAATATTTATTAAAAATATTTACGAAGTTAGTTGTGTGGTTAATTAGGTTTTGATTAGGTGAATTTGTTTAAATTAAGAGTAATTAGGTGTAAGGACTAGATTGCATATAGGGAGAAAGTTGAATTATATATTAGAGGAAAAGTGAAGGGATTAAATAAATAATTAAGCCATAAATTGACAAGTGGATGGTGTTGGTAAATACATGTGTAATAATAATAAACATATGTATTGCTTATTAATTAAGTACATATTATTATTATATTATTATTATTATAATTAAAACAAAACAAATAAAAGAAAAGAAAAAGGAATTGAAAAAGAAACAGAGAATAGAATGAAATAGGGAGAAAAAGAAAGAAAGAAAAAGAGAAAGAAAGAAAGAGAAAAGTTAAGGTAAAGAAAGAGAAAAGTTAAGGTTTCAAAGGTTCAAAGTTCAATTGGTTAGTCAATTTAGTCTCTTTTCTTGTAATTTTTATGTTTTTGAAATCCTAGTATTAAATCTTCCTTAACCTATACTGAAATTTTAAAAATTATTAGATTTTTAGATGTTGTCTATGTTGAATAATTTGAGTATTAGGGATTAAATTGATAGATTTTAAGTTAGAATTGAGAAAGGGATTGAATTGTGGAAAAAATTATAAGTTTTGAGTAATAGGGACTAAATTGTAAAAAAATTGAAATTTAGGGATTTACGTGAAAATAGGGAGTTGAATTTAGTCTAAAGTGGAATTTGCATGGAAATAAAGAACTAAATGTGAAGAATAAAATTTAGTTTCGGTTTAGGGACTAAATTGAAATTTAGGCAATATTTGAGTAAAAATTAAAATATTAATTATGAAATTGAGTTGTGTTCTATTGATGAATTTTAATTGTTTTGATTCCGTAGCTAACGTCATACCAGAACCATCAACTAAAAAGGGAAAACATAAAGTCGATGTCGAATAGCTCAAAATTTTTTGTTTATATTTCTATAATTCGAAACTAGTTATTAATTGTTGTATTTTTTATTTAATGTAATGGAAAGTGTTGAGGTGAGAATTATTGTGTTTTGCAATTGAAATAGATGGATTTAATATGTGATGAATTTATTGAATTTATATTGATTGAATAAGTATATATATATTGAATAGATTGAGTATTTGAATTGAAATGAATATTGGTTGTATTTGAAAAGTGAATTGGAACCCTATTAACTATATCGGGTTGAGTCGGATATAAATGGCATGCCATAGGATTGGAAGAGTTCAGGGATTCTTCGACTACGAGTCGATGAGACACTGTGTATCAATCTATTACTTCGGATTAATTCGTGAGGCACTGGGTGCCAATTTACTTCGGTTTACCTGATGAGACACTGGGTGTCAAATTATTACTTCGAATTATCCGATGAGCTACTGGGTGTTAAACTGGTGTGTTTTGGTTGGATCTGTGTATTCGTCTGAGTCCAAGTCGTGTTAATAGGGGTAAACATATAATAAAGTTTTATAATTGATATTTAAAAGGCATGGTATGAGAAATGAAATTGATATAGTGAGTTGAAAATAGAATGTGAAATATGTTGTAAATACATGGAATACATGAGTTAAATACTCATGAATTGAATATAGAATAGATAGTGCCATTTGTTTAAATGATATGTGAACAAATTATGGAAAGCTATTATATAGCAAGTGATGAAAATTGAGTATGGTATATAATAATGTATTCATAAGTTGAGTATTACATGACTAATGCCATTGTACGAGTAAATATGGTTTGATATGTGAATAACCATTTATATACAATTGTGCGAATAGGATATTGGTTAATAAAAAAAATGATAGTCATGATACTAGACATTAAGATGTCCTTATGATTTAATTGTGATTATTATATTATCATGTCTTTAAATATTTGGATTGTAGAAATATCACTGAGTTTTACTGAGCGTACAGTTTTATTTTCCGTGCGCAGATTAGGTATAGTGATTTTGAAGAGTTGTAATTGAGGTTGTGAGCATCCATCTCATCACATCTCCAAGTGCCAAGAGGGTATGTTTTAAAAGTTTGAATAGAATGGCATGTACTTACAAAGATTAAGTGTGTTCCAAGTAGTAGGGACAAAAATATAATTTATGAAAACTTAAATTTTTTAAAAATGTTCAAATTATTAGTGATTAACTAAAATCACTTTGGCACCAAATGTAATATTCCTATATCAGGTTCCTTGGATCGAACTGGGTATAGAGGTGTTACAGGTTACTAACACTAAGCTAAAAAAAGTGAACTCTACTCTCTCTCCACCCTCTAAAAATTGCATGAGAATATGGTTTTTATATCTCAAGCTTTAGAGTGGTGAATTGTGTATTTTGCCATTCATTAATTGCTTTCTTGAAGCACAACATCGCCATGTCATAGGCCCAACCTTACAATGCCATTAAAAATTTACAGCCTTTGCATTTGAAGTAATCGTCACTTAAAGGTAGTTACAACCATCGAAAACTAACATCGTGATATTGGACTCGAAGTATGTTTGACTCGAAATTACAATTATTTATAGCAATTTCATCACAGCGTTGCAACATCCTGCATTTTTAAGCCACTTATGTCGTACCAATATTGTAAATATATAAATAATTGGCTTAATTCATGATTTGGTCCTTGAAATATATCTTTTTTTCACTTTGATACCTAAATATTTTTTTTCCTAATTAATTACCTAAACTTTGCAAAAGTTATGGTTTTAACTCCAATTTTAAACGAATGTTAAAAAAAAAATTCCACTAATTAGAGAAGGCCAGGTGTTTAAAATTTAAAAAAAAAAAGCTATTTTTTTATATCTCTCTCCTTCCCTCTTTTTCACATGAACACTCTCTCTCCCTCTTTCTCACCATATTTCTCTTATTCTCACTTGTAACATCCCGAAATAGGGCCTAGTCAGAATAGTAGTTTCGGGACCACAAATCCGACATCAAAATATTTATTTTATGATTATTATGAGGCCTAGAATATGATAATATGCATGTGTTAAAGTTTCTTGAAGAAATTCTTTGAGTAAGGTGTCCAATTGGAAATTAGGGACTAAACTGAACAAATTGCAAAACTTGGATTCTAGAAGCAATTTGTATGAAATTGTTTTAGATTATAAATTAGAAGGTCTTAGAGAGAAATTTTCCCAATTTCTAAGTTTTTGAACAAAAAATGGGCTTGCATGGATGAAATTTTAAAAAAAGGGCTTAAGGGTATTTTGTTTATTTAGCATTTTAATGAAATAAAATGGGAAAAATGAACCAAAAATCAGCCATTTTCTCCCTTGTACCAGCCTAAACTCTCAATCCCTCCATAGCTAGATTTTCCAAGCTTTTCAAGCTCAATATTAAGTGCTCTCAAATCCTGTTTTTAATGTTATTTGTATTTTTGAAACCCCGGTAGCTTACTTTTTCCATTTCTACCCATATTTCATGCTAGGGCTCATGTTTAAAAATTTACCCATGCATGAGTTACTTGTATTTTGATGGATTATGGAGGAATATGAAAGTTGGATGTGTGTTAAACATCTTTTCCTAGGTGATTTTCATGAAAAACCCTTAAAGGGACATTTTTGCAAAAGTTGTAAAATGTGTGGTAAAAATGAGAAAATAATGGAAAATGTGGGCTGTCATAATAGGGGGAAGTGTTCGGCTAGGCTTGGGTAAGGTAGAAATTGCATGTGTTTCATTATACGAGCCTAGGGACTAAATTATAAAAATGTAAAAGGTTAGGGGCAAAACGATCATTTGGACTAGGGGTGGAATTTAGACTTGAAATGTATAATGTGGAGAGTTAATGATTTAATTTTGTTGTTATAGACCCCGAGGAACAAATTCTGGAGGTCGATCGAGGAAAACGAAAGGTTTCGGAATAACTAAAACACAGCACCAAAATGAATACCAGGTATGTTCGGATAACTTAAAGTAAACTCATAATGTGTCTAATTATATGATTTATGAATGCATGATGATTGTATTTAATCATGGCGTGAAATTATATGAATTGCAACTCTAATAATGATATGTTGAAAAAATTGTCTCGGTTGAGGTTAAAAAAAGGGAATTCGATGGATAAACCATGCTTGACATGTGAATTGAGATCCTGCATGTGTTGCAATAAGGATTTATCCCGGACGGGTAATCCGTTAATCTCAATTATGAAAAAGATCTAGCCCGGACGGGTGTTCCTTTGGATGATCGAGCCTCCCGAAGAATATATGTGCATTACGGATTTAGCCCGGACGGGTAATCCGATTTGGGGTCTGAATTTAGTCTGTACTGGTAATTCAGATCCGAACTCATTAAGGATGTTTTTCGTTATAAGGGATTTAGCCTGGATTGATAATCCCGACGTCACCTTATGAGTTTACGATACGGGGAATTTAGACTGGACTGGTAATTCCGCCATAAGATGTGAGGTTCGCGGGAGTGCATACATGAAATGATTATCTTTATGAATTGACGGATTATGGATATTCCATCGAGATTTCCTAGAAACTCAACGAGATTAATATGAGATATATGTACAAAATGAGATGTTGA
Source organism: Gossypium arboreum (assembly GCF_025698485.1). Classification (NCBI taxonomy): domain Eukaryota; kingdom Viridiplantae; phylum Streptophyta; class Magnoliopsida; order Malvales; family Malvaceae; genus Gossypium; species Gossypium arboreum. Next base: position 16,446,972 of record NC_069081.1, read on the forward strand.
ATGATGAGCTCATCTAAGATAAATTACATAGTGCTTTGTTATATGACTAACTCTTTGAATGAGTGTATGTGATAGGGAAGCCATTTCATGCTTATTGATTTTATTACCCAATTTGGTTGAATGCTAATTACTTGGTAAGTTTACTTTCAGATTATTCGAGCTTACTAAGCATGTAAATGTTTACCCCTCTCTTTTCCCTGCTTTTCAGAGCTTAAGGACTCGTAAGGATTGGAAGATGGTTGGGAGAACCAGCACACTATCAAATATATCAGTTTTGGTATAAAGATATTTCTAATTTGTTCCATGTCATGTATAAGGCTTTTGAGTATTTTGTTATATGTGTCATTTGATTTTCCAAATGAATGCATGTAAAGATATGCCTATCTTTTTGTATATGGCCATGGGAATTGGCTTATTTTGACGTAGGCTATGACCTATAAATCTATGCATGTTTATAGTCATATGTGATGGTTTGTTTATAATTGGCAATGAGTCACAAGAACGAGCCAATTTTGAATGTGTTAAAGTGACATGAAAACCCATAAATACAAGATGGGGAATAACTTATCATGTATGAAAACAATGATATGAGGTTTCCATACAATGAGTTTTACCAAGATAATTTATAAGAATATAATCATGTTTTATTTTGTATTTGGTAATCATTAAGTATAAGTGATAAAAAGGGTGATCAAAGGATTGGAAATAGTCAATTAGGGTCCACACGGTTGGACACACGGGCGTCTGTCTAGGCCGTGTGTGACACACAGCTCACCCCCATGGGTGTGTGTTATAGCCGTGCATCCCCTGCACTTAAAATTTTAAGTCAGTGTTGTACACGAGCAGGCCACACGGGCGTGTGTCTTGGCCGTGTGTCTCTAATTGTATGATATGGTTAAAGTCAGTGTTGCACACGGGCTGAGGGCATGGGCATGTCCCAAGCCACACAGGCGTGTGAGATCACACGGCCCCACCCACACGGGCGTGTAACACTTCAAAGTAAGAGAAATTTTCCAAGGTACCCAAAGTTTATCGAATATTCTCGGTTTTGTCCCGAACTGCCCTTAGGTATGTTTTGGGCCTCGAAGGCCTGTGTAAGGGACAAGATGTACATGTTTGAAAATTTTTAAATATTGGGCAAAATTCAGTGACCCAATTTAGTATGTTTGTAAGTGTGAAACCCCGGTAATGCCTCGAACCCTATCGTGGCGTCAGATACAGGCGAGGGGTGTTACATCACTTGCCATCACCAGTGGCCACCATTAACCCCCTCCAACTAGCCCACAAAGTGACATGAACGATATCTTTCCAGCTTCACTCATTCTTGAAAAAGCCATTGCTTTAGAGCTCTCAGCCACTTGTGTCACAGGGCTAGATCTTTCGTCTCACAATCCGTGCGGCCTTAGGCGATCCGTTCGACCAAGCTCGTGTAAGTCAGCCTATACTCAAGTGAGGATTCCTTTAGAATTCCTCCAAGGCACCAATTTGTATAGCGAAAGCAACTTATGCCAAAAAAAAACAACAAAAGAACAACAGAAAGAGCGCACACAAGGCGTTTGAGTAAATGCTCTCAATATTCTCTTATTCACAAAGAATAATGAAAAAAATGAATAGAGTGAGTACAAATAAGGGGAAGGCTCTCTATTTATAGTTGAGCTCTCCCAAAACCGACTGTCAAGATACATTTACATTGACGGACGAGATTAACTATATCCCTTGATTTTAGGGATTTACAATATATGTCATATCAAATCTAATCTAATTTTTACAAGATGAGATTCTATCAATCTTCTAAGATTAGTTATCAAAATAGCCTATATTGTCATATCTTCATTATCGCACCAACCAAGCTTCAATCTGATAGGCTTCTCCAACATCTTATTGAATCGGGCCATTTTTTGCAGGCCAAATGATCCCCATCTACACAATAGACCTCCGTCGGATGCATTTGGTGCGATAGTCACGGGCTTTGAACTGCAGCCCATGACACTTGCATGTAGATGATAAATTAGGTTCTCTCCCCTCCCCTTCCCTCCCCAAACCCCCACCCCACCCTTTCTTACTTTACCATTCCCTTTCAAGGACCTAACAACATTAGCAAAGCACTTTTCGGTACTCATGGCCCATAGGAAACCACGTTGTTGTGTTCTTTCAATCCTCCATAGGAATTCATTCCTCCAATGTAAATCACTTTGGGTGTTGTTTATTGGGCTTTGATGCTGTAAACTACCACTGAACCAGTGTTGCAGCTGGACCAACAACGGATAAAGTACTTTTCACCATGTTCATTAAGCTATAGCATTTTTGGCGAGCAAAAGGATTTATTTAATTAAAAAAATTTGGCATCCAGAACATGATACGAGAATATGGACCTTTTAAAAGGAAGGAACTGCTTCTCTACTAAAAAAATATTTCCAACTCATTGCTAGTTCAATGTAACAAACAGTAATGAGGAATGGAGAGAGAGCGTATAGTAGGAGATGACTCATATCTGAGTGAGTTAAGATTTTTTTTGTTTTTTAAAAAAATAGGAAATGGAGAACATATACATATACTATCCATGGTTGGTGTTTGCTAACGAAATTTCACAAGGAATAAAGGACAAAAAGCATATATAATATCATATATATCATATGTGATTTGTATGTAATGATCAGTATAGATTATGTGTATATATTGTCACATATAATATGTGTATATAATATCTATATTATATACACATATTATATGTATAAAAAGGAAGATATTTTACAGTGCTTTGTTTTCTTTGATGTTGAGAGTTTGATTCTTGATGGAGCTTGATTTTTCACACAGGGTTCGAAAGGCTTTAAATTAATAGCCAAAATAGGTTGTTTTATTTGGATACATATTGCTTTCTTACATACATGTATAGGTGATGGTCATTCACGAGAATATGATGATCATGAGAGCTTTCATACCTTCCCATATTATATATATTTTTATGTATGAGCATCTAGTCGTTTGCTATGGTGGCAAGCTTGGGTGGTGAAGAAGCTTGGGGAGTGTGTTGGTTTAGGGGTTAGGATGGTGCAATGGATATGAAAGAAGGGAAAAAATAAATTATAGAGGATGAGGAGTTTGATTGGTGGAAGAAGATGAAGCATTCATATGACTAAATGGATAATTCATATACACATATTCTCAAAATCATTCCTACTTCACATTTCCAACCCTTATATTCATACATAAGGGATCAACTTAACCAAAGGCCGGAAGCTTATTAATCGACTGAGCCAAGAAAATAAGTTTGAACTACCCAATATGCTTGGTGTAGGATGAGGACCATAACCATAATCCAGAGCATGATTTACTGACTTTCGAAAGTTATCTTGGTTATTGATTTAAACTCGATGACTCTTTCTGCTCATAGTCCAAACGATATTGCTAAACTTATCACCTATTGGCGGAAGAGCAAGCGGACGGAAGGTAGAAACCTCTCGCCAGCACAATGTTGGTCCAAGGAAAACATGGGGAAGGAGAGAGCTTAAAAATATTTAATTTAATTTAATTTTTTTATTTTGTTTCCATCAAAATAAAAGAGAAATTGCAAATGGAGAAATTATTTTATGAATTCTTCCCCATATTATTTATAATTCCTTTTAATTATTTAATAATATTTTAGTAAATTTTTATGTCTTTGATTCATAATTTGGTAAAAGAGATTTTACTTAAAATTCTAAAATTTGAATCCAAAACCTTAAACTCTAGATCTTAAATTTTAAACTTCAAATCTTGGATCATAAACGCTAAACTTTCAATTGTGAACCCGAATTTCAAACCATAAATTCCAAATCTCAAACTCAAACTTGAACTCGAATCCTAAACCTTAAATCTCAAACTTCAAATCTCAAATATCAAACTTTGAACCTCAAACCTTGAACCATAAGTCACTCAAGAGGTTAGAATTGAAGTTCATGATTCAGGATTTAGGATTTGAAGTTCAAAGTTTAGAGTAAAAAAATTATCATAATTATATATCAATAATATTAAAAAATTATTAAAATATCACTAAATAATAAAAAAAGAAAATAAATAATATTTAAAAAAAAATCCAGCTAAATCTCGCATATTTAAACGTTAAACGGCGGATTTGAAAAGTAAAATAATGAATGAAGCGGAACAATTTTGCGCCACTTCCAACTGCCCCTTCCATATCTCCTACAAGTATCCAGAACACAAGATTAGACCCATTCAAATCACATCTATATTCCATATATCTAGTAATGAACATTTATATTGCTATTCTCTGAATGATTTAAATATTCATATTATTTAGATTTAAAATGAATGTTAAATATTACTTGTTTATATTGAATTTTATTTATTTTTTCTGTTTTCAAATATTTACATTATGGATATTCATAATTGAATTTTTATAATTAATTTAAATATTAAAATTTAAAAATATCAAAATTAAAAATTTAAATTTTAGAAAATATAAGAAAAATGTTACAAAATGAATAATAAGGACTGAATTTACATCTTAAAATATTAAAATATATTAGAATCATAATAAAACAAAAATGGAATCAAAAGTACAACCTTGAAACAAGCATTGAGCATATTCTAAAATCCAACCACTTCCAAGCAAGTTTCGGTTTTGGGTGAATGCTCATTATGATTGGAAGATGATTTAAGAATTAATTTTGTTTGTTCAACTTTGAATTAGAAAAGCCTAGGAATATTTCATCTTCGATCCCAAAACCAAAACAGACAAAAAAAAAAAAAAAGAAAGAAAAAATTTACTCTCCCATATAATCCTCCATGGGCAAAGGCGGTGGCTGTGTCCCAAGCAAGAAAAAACATCCGACCTCGGCCGAAGACGGCGCTGGCACCAGCAACAACACTGCACCTATTGCTGCCGATGAAGAAACCCACGCAACTCCCACCGTAACAGAGAGTTCTGAGAATGCACAATCAGTTGCCGCCGCTTTAGAAGTCTTCATAGTATTTTACTCCATGTATGGTCACGTGGAGAAGCTGGCGAAGCGGATGAAGAAAGGAGTGGAGGGTGTAGAAGGTGTCAAAGCGGTTCTATATAGGGTTCCCGAGACGCTTCCAGATGAGGTTCTGGAGCATATGAAGGCGCCGCCTAAAGCCCTGAGGTTCCGAAGATTAAGGCGGAGGAATTGGCAGTGGCGGATGCTATTCTGTTTGGGTTCCCGACAAGGTACGGGTGTATGGCGGCTCAGATGAAAGCGTTTTTCAACTCCACTGGGCAGCTTTGGAAGGAGCAGACACTGGATGGGAAGCCGGCTGGATTCTTTGTTAGTACTGAAACTCAAGGAGGCGGCTAAGAAACCACGGCGTAAGTAAAATAGAATGGAGTAACAATTTCAGTTCTCTCTTTTATGCTAACAAGTGAATTTTAAGGATGTTGAAGATGGGCTATAATTTTTATGAATTATTATGTCATAATTAATCTCACTGTTGATCCATGAACTCTAGTTTGATTTCCATAGTTGAACAAATTGCTAATTGTTAATTGCTTAGCTCAAACTTCAGAATTTTGATGATTTAGCTTGGAGTTGAAAAAACATGAGTAGTTTTACTAAGTTGAATTAATTATTATTATTTGATTTAATGTTTACAATCATTCATTTTCATTAAAATGTTTTATTGAAATCTTGATGTAGTATATGAAATCGTCGATTCAGCTGATGTCACGTATTTAATTATAAAATTATTAAAATATTTTTATTTTAAATAATAATTAATATTATTATAATAATATATTTTTATTTCATATTTTTATAATATTTCAAATAAACAATTTGAAAAATATTATATAAAAACGGAATATAATATCAAGAAATTTAAATAAAAATCTCTTATCATCCCACCTCATAATCATTTGTTGAAATAATTTCATAATCATTTGTTGAAATAATTTCATAAATAAATATTTTAATGTAAAATAAGTTTATTATATAAAAAACCCTTGAAATTAATTCAATAATCAATTGAATCCTGAATAGAAAATAATACTTAATTGAGCCTCAATTGAATTTAAGCTCTTATCTTTTGGCACAGTTTGACACATTTAGTTTTATCATTAACTTCACTCCGTCAGATCTTAAGATTGTGCTACGTAGAGAAATTAGATAATTTCTGTTATATTTAATTAAAAATTGTAAAAATATAAAAAAATATAAAAAATTCTAAAATATAAAAATATAATTTCTCATTTTTAGATTATAAAATAAAAATATATTAAAAATAATAAGAAATTCATTTAAAAATAAAAAATTGAATTTTTAAAAATTATAAAAAAATTAGAATTTTAAACAACCATAAAAATTATAAAAATATTAAAAAATAAAAATAATCATATATTTTCTCTTTTCCTTTATTTTTCTTTCCATTTTCTCGTTTTTCTTTCCTTTTTCCTTTCTTTATCTTTCTTCTTTTCTTCTCTCCTCCCTTAACCCCCGTCGTCTCTCACCCTCAGTGTTCCCGTTGCCGCCGATAGCCTACCCTCTAGTCTAAGTTGCCGCTCGATGTCCGATTTCATCACCGGACAATCTCTGTTCTCACTCTTTCAGTTTCTTATTTCTCTGTCTCTTCTCCTTCTTCTCTGTTAAGCTACAATTGGGACTTTGGCTTATGGGAATGGATGTGCTTTTGCAGCTGTCGTTCTTTCTTCCACTTACATCTTTGATTTATGTTATTGTATTGTTCAAATAATCTGGAAATCATTGGAAAAATTAGAAGAAAAAAAATAAAAGAAAAAGGAAAGACTGTAAAAAAAAAAAAAAAAGAAAGAAAGAAAGAGGAAAAGAGAAAAAATGATTTTATATTATTTTCATTTTATAATTGTAAAAATTCTATTTTTCAAAATTTTAAAATTTTAAGAATTAAAAATTATCAAATTTTGCCATGTGGCAAAACCCTTACGTGCCACAAGGTGAAGTTAACGATGCTAAGGGGTTTCTAGCTCAATTGGATATTATTTTGAATTGAAGGCTTAATTATTTATTAAATTATTTTCAAAGAATTTTTTATATAATAACCTTAAGAAATATTTTCCTTCACCCGGTGTGGATCTGATAAAATTCAATTAGTTATAATTTATTTAAAAAAAAACTTCAAATATATGAAAAAGTACTAAAAGTTGGACTCGAATATATGGCACTCATGAAATCAAATTGAAAAAACTTCCTAGTTTACATTTGAAAAATATTTTGGTTCTAATTATTTTTAGAACATAAATGTTAAATGCAAAGTAATGAAAGGAGTAAAGTAAGAAGAGAATTAACAAACAATATTTGTTAAAGTTATTTATACACAATGGTTTTACATCTGCAGAGTCTCGTCCAATGAATGATTTTATTCGTCCGAATCACCTATTGGCTTAAGCTCAATCTATCATTACACAAAAAAGTAATTACAGCCCTAATGTCAACCCCAATTGTCATAAATCACTCACTCAAATATCTCACAATACAATCAATATCTAAAAGAGTACCACAAAATAACCACAAGAAAACACATCAAAGATGTTGACAAAGACATTCCAAAACTACTCTCTAAGTGATGTCATTCGTAACCTATTATAGATTGATACAATAGTCTATTATTTAAAAACTGAAATTATCTTATTAATTATATTAATTATCCTGAGTATTTATCAAATAAAAGTTTTTATAAATTTGTTTTCCAATTGCTCCAAGCTCTCTCAAGAGATAAGGATAAATACTGTCTTCAGTTTGAACTTTGACCAGTTAAAGAGTTGAAGTGTCATAGCCAAATGTCATAGCAAAAAACTAATTGTTGTTTTGTTAAACATACCACTCCTTAGTAGATAAAAAAAAAACCCATGGGGTCGAAATAGCCACGATCCAAGTATAAAATTCGTTCTTGTTCTAACAAAACATGAAACGAGCATGCCAAAATCCAAATAAAAATAAATGAAGTATATAAATTTGAGCTATAATAGAGTTAAAAGTTACCTTTTAGCTTCTTTTTTTTTTTAATTTAGCTCCACTTATTAACGTAGTTATTTTTTTGTTAAATTTGTTAATATGACATTTTAAATATTTAAAAAAAAACTCACTTGATAGTCATATGACTAAGAAAATGATATTACAATGATCTTAAATTTAACGAAATAATTTTAACAATGATAAGAATTGATCTTAAATTTTAAATTTTAAAAAGTATAACTAAATTATTAAAAATAAAAATATAGACTCAATTCTAAAATTACGAACGATACATGAACATATGGTACATTTTTAACTTTTTTTTTTTACTTGGAAAAGTGAATTTTCTGGACATTGGATATATATTTATCAACTTTCTAACATTTTTTTATGGTTGTGGTTTAGTTGGACGGCAATAACCCAGTTGGCACACCATAGAATGCTATTTGTTCCCATTGGCTACACTTTTGGAGACGATATGTCCAAGATAGATTTTATACATGGAGGTTCGCCTTACGGTGCTGGCTTTTATGCTGGTGATGGCACTAGAGAGCCAATTGAAATCGAGCTGGCTGTGGCTGAGCATCAGGGAAAGTACATGGCTGGCGTGGCCAATAGGCTTTCTCAAGGATGACTTCAAGCTTCATTAAATTGGAATGTTTTGTTAATTATGTTTTATTTGTCGTTGCTTATTATCGTGATCCTTTCTTCCATTCTTTTTTACCAATTATATGAATCATTTGAGAATGATGTATATGATTTCATATTCTTCTCTCATGGCATATCAAAACCAATAGAATTGGGATTCTTCGTCTGTATAATCTTTTTTGTGTAATTCACTCAAAGCTTCTGATTTAAAAAAAAAATCATTTCATTGATATCCTTTTATTCATCTCTGTTGGATTTGGTACCCATTTTTTTTTATATATCAACTGTTGCATCTGTTTGTGATTTAAGCCTCAAAGTTTATTCATTATCGACGAAATCAATAATGGGAAGAGCATCGAACTTACTTGTCTTCGATTCTTTCTCTAACAAGATAAAAACGATGTCAAAGTCAAATATGTGAGCGATAATGTCATACAACATGATTCTATTGCAGTATCATTCGGAAATATCAATACGAGGGTGTACACAACACTTATTCTCTTAATAATCTGGTTGGAAATTTAAGTACGTACCTGCAATTAATTGTTCATTTAGTATTGAAAAAAAATCAAATTGGCACCTTTTTCCCTCAACTCTAAAGAGTGGTTAGGGACTTCTCTTAATATATGATCAAATGAAACTGTAACACCATTTACTAGAGTTCAACTCCGAAACAAGATACGAGGTGTTACAGTACTTAAACACATGCTTACAAACATTTAGTGCCATAAATTTTCGTCCAAATTAAAAAATTTTGAAAACCGAACATAAAGGCCTTAATACGAGCCCACGAGGCCCAAAACACATTTCGACAAAAGATTCGGGACTTAACTGAGTACTTTGGAAAACTTTGAAAAATTTCAAGGTAAAGAGGGCATACGCCAGTGTGGAAAAGTGGCATGCCCATGTGTCGTCTTAACATGATCGTGCTGAAGGCCCATGTAGCTCACATGGCCTGGGCATATCTGGACTCGCCCATGTCCCTAACTCGTGTGAATTTATTTTTCGGTTCGAACCTACAGGGGTTTTCACCCGGCCTGGCACACACCCGTGTCCATGGCCTGTCTCCCTCACACGGCTATGACACGCTTGTGTCTCAGCCCGTGTACAAAAACCTTGACATTCTATTTTTGACGTCATCAACCAATTAAGGGCACACAGCCAAGGCACACGCCCGTGTGTTAGGCTGTATCCTCCACAAGGCCGTGTCTCTACCTATGTGTTTACTACCATGCATACTGACTTGTAAAATTTAGGTGTAGGAGACACACGGCTGAACTACACGCCCTTGGGGAGACCGTATGTCACACACAGCCTAGACACAAGCCTGTGTATTTGCCCATGTGGACAAAAATAAGGCTATTTACCAAGCCTCTTTTCCACCCTCACATGCACCAACCTACACAATATTAACCAACCAATCCAAGTATAACACATATAACCAAATCAACTACAACCATGAGAAATTTGCATCAAATGCATTTAATAATAATCAATATTAGCCAACATTAATGGCCTATCAAAATGAAAATCACATCCATCATATGAGCCAACACTTTTGGCTAAACTAACAATACTCTAAACAAAAGATTCAAGTCCCTATACATGCCACAATCAAAACATTTAAACTAGTTATACCAAAAGCTTCAGGTGATAGTGTGATCGATGCCTCCAACGTCTCTTGATCCCCGATACTAGCTTGACGACACTATAAGAAAATGGAAAGAAGAGGAAGTAAGCATAAAGCTTAGTAAGTTGCATATAAATAAGTAACAACATTATCCATGCATATTATAAATCAATACAACATTCTTGAGTGAACATGGGTAGATATCATTACATGCTTATATTTCATAAGTATAAACCAAATATTTCAATATCATCCCAAAATCATTTCATAGCTGGAACTTACTCATGTCATTCTTACCATCAATGCAACAAAACTAGACTCATATCTCGTGAATTTCGAATAAGAACCTACACCACTCACAACATGATTATATCATTCCATATCATTATCATAAGCTTTAAAATAATCCGTGAAACCATTTGGAATACTAAAGGATATCTGACAAGCTTTACACAAAAGGGTGAATTGCCAATACCATGTTCCAAACATGGTTTTACACTGGCTCACATGTCGAGGACGATGCCGTGTCCTAGACATGGTCTTACACTAGCTCTCGTCTCAATGCTGATGCCATGTCCCAAACATGGTTTTAAATTGGCTCTCATAATGTGGTCGATGCCATGTCCCAGACATGGTCTTACACTAGCTCTCATTACATTGTTGATGCCATGTTCCAAACATAGTCTTACACTGGCACACATATCACCCAAATGTCATGACATGTATATCCAATCTATTCCTAGGCACAGCCGGGAATTTACCACATTAATTTTATCACGCATTATTCATAATCATGTTCAAACATATTATGCAAATCAATCATTCAACAATATTAGCGATAAAGTTTACTTACTTATGTACAACTTACCTCGGTATACAAAAAGTGGACGACTAATTGGCTTTAGTCTACTTGCTTGGCCTTCCTCTGGTCTAGGTCCGGATTTCGTAATTCTTGATCTAAAATGATAAAAATTCACTAATTTAATCATCATATTAATCAATGCATTTCCTAATTCATATTTTGGCAAAATAACCATTTTGTCCCTAGACTTTCACAAAATTACTATTTTGCCCCTAGATTTTTATTGAATTTTCTCGCTACCCAAGCTTAGCCAAATTCTTTTTATACTAGAAGTAGCCCACAATTCCTATTATTCTACACATTTACCACATAATTTATAACTTATGCAAAATGGTCCTTAGTTAGGGTTTCCATGAAAACTATTTCACAAAAGTTGTTTGTTTAACAACCAAGATTCATTTTCTTCCATAAAAATTCAGCAAACAACATGAATACTCTCATGAAAAACCCTAGACCCTCAACCATTTTTCAAAATTGTCCCCTCATTAGTTAGCTTATGCTACAAGGGTCCCAAAAGTACAAAAATTATCAAGAAAAGTCATCAAAATCACTTACTTATGAGAGAAATTAATGGCTGAAAATTCAAGCTTTCAAGGCCCTTTCCTTGTCGAAAATTTCAGTGGAGGAGAGAAGAAGAGAAAAAAATATGATAGCTTTTCCTTATTTTATTTTATTCTAGTCAAATTGGTCACCAAATTTCACCTAATTTTGACCTTTTTGATTTTCTTGTCCCTATGGCCGGCCATGCCATTAATAAAGGCCTATTTGCTCTTTAAAGACCCTTAATTTTGGTTCTCTAGCTATTTGACACCTTTAGCTAATGAAATAAAACTTTTGTCCCTTATGCGATTTAGTCATTTTTCACAATTGAGCATGCAATCGCTAAAATTATTTCACCAAAATTTTCATGCACTCATATAAACATGCTATAACACATAAAATAATATTAAAAAAATAATTTCTCTGACCTCAGGTTAGTGGTTTAGAAACCATTGTTCTGACCAGGCCCAAAATCGGGCTGTTACAGAAACTATGACTATGGAAGAGCTTTGTACATTATGTGACTTGAGCCCATGATCATATGAGTAATATCCTATTTTTTAGTAGTGTTAGAAGTAATGGTTTCGGGACCACAATTTTGGTATGTGAGGTTGCATTTTATTATTAAATTAATATTTATAGGTTGCATTAGAGTCATATAAAATTTTAGTGAAGAAATTTTATTGTATGGTTGTTTAATTAATTAAAAAGATTAAGTTGTAAAAGTTGCAAAAGTTGGTTGCTATTAGTTAAATGAGTTAAATGGATTTAAAGGTGTAAGTTAAATGACTTAGGTGGTAAATATACCATGCATAAAAGTAGTGGACTTTTATGAACAAGGTTATATTAAATTGTATGCTAAAATAAAAAGTGTAGAATAGTAAATTAATATTAAAACTAAAGTAAAATAATAATAAAACAAACATTGTCATCTTCCACATTGAGTGCACCGAAAATTTAGAAGAAAACCACCATTGTTGGAGCTTTATATTCGGCCAATAAAAACTCTTTGCATGTAAGCTTATTCTATTATGTTTTTTTTTTGTAATTTTTATGTTTTTGTAATCGTTGCAACTAGGTCTAGCTAACCCATAGCTTCATTTTTTAAATTGTTAAGAATTTTAGATGTTGCCATTGATGAATACTTGATATTTTGGATGTTAAATAATGAAATTGAAGTGTTAGTTGTTGATTTTGAGTAAATTATAAAGTGGTTTTGTTAGTTTTTGAATTAATGATTAATTTGATAAAATAATAAATTTTACATGGAATTCATGTGAATTTTGAATAAATGTGGGCTGGTTATGGAATAGTAAAAATTTGGCTAACTTGAGTATTTGGCAAAGTTTGTTAATTTTGAAGATTTTAAGTTTAGGGACTAAATTGTGAAAAATTTAATAGTTTGGGGAAAAATATGTAAATAATTAAAAGTTAAGGGTCATGTGCACTAAATTAAATGTAAAATTAATAGATTTTATTTAATTATTATTTAAATCAAGAACCAAACCAAAAAGATGACAACTGAGAAAAAGGGAAAATTGCGGAGCAATCCCTACTCCATAATCAGAAGTGATCGTAAGTAAGTTCATGGTGACTTATTATGTAAAATAAAATCTTGTGAATATATTATTGTTTCTAGTTAGTTATTGAATGTATAAGAAATTCCATTAATTATTTACATGAAATTGAAATGAAATGATAGTAGTTTGGTTTGGAGTTGTATATTTATATATACATATTAAAGATATTGTATACATACGAAAATGATGAAGTGCCTCTATATGATGAGAATGTATTAAAGTAATGGATTTATATGTATTTCCCAGTTGAACATAGTAATCACATAGGATATGATTGGCATGCTAATAGGGTCAGTATGCGCGCTTGTACGAGATTTGCACTTCGGTGCCTCTGTATACACTTCGGTATCCCTGTTTGCACTACGGTGCCCCTGTCTACACATTTGTGCCCCTGTTTACACTTCAGTGCCCCTGTTATGCATCTATGATATTTCTGGTGTGGTGTAGTTACCCGAGTATTTGAGTTAAGTTACTTAGTTCATCGAGCTAAATGTTAATGGATTATACAATTGATTTATGGATCGAAATGTGATACATATTCAAGATGCGTAAAGATATGAAATGTTCATCAAATTTACTTTTTGACATGATTATACACTAGTACATCTATGTTAGTGAAATTTTGCTTACGAAAATGGCAAGTTAGTTGTACAGGGGATTACCATTATGTATTTATGTTATGAGGTCAAAAGCTAATACGAGCAGTGGATATGTATTAGATTAACAAGAATTGTATATTATTTTTTTTATATTTTGATGTCAAGTAAGGTAAGATTAAATTTGATGTTTTTAAGTTATGAACTTACTAAGCTTCTTAAGCTTACTTATTTCATATATGTTCTTTAGTAGTTACTATAGTTGCAGACTGACTGGACGGATCAATAGGAAGCTCACACTATTCAGCCATTTGGTAGTTTTTGTATTTTGGTCTTGGGGTGTGGCATGTATATATGTTTTTTTTTTTTGTGAATATGTCAAATGTTAGATTGAGATATTATGCATAGATAAAATTAATTTTGGTTAAGTTTAAGTTGGCTTAAAGATTTAATCTTGGTATTAATGTTTTTGCATGGCAAGCCATTATGCATGTCTTTATTGTAATCCTTGTGGTTGAATTGAATATGTTTGGTTTATATGATCATTTTGGGATAAGGATTTAGTATGAAATGATGAATTGAATGGGCTTGATTGTGGTGCGTTTGAATGACATATTAGTTAGTTATTATAGGATAGTTGAATTAACTTGATTTGTAGTAAAATGAAGGTGTTATTTAATGGTAAGTGCAATTGGTGTGTATTGTGTTTTGAACTTGTGATTTTTACCATTTAAACTTAGGCATCGATACCTCATCACTTAGTATCGATACTTAGCTTTGAGAAAAACTTTTCAGAGAAACAAAATGTTAAAATGGTATCGATACTTGTATATAAAGTGTCGATACCACAAATGAATTATCGATACCACTGTTTTTATTTTGAAAACAATATAGCAATTTGGTATAGTTTTTCAATGAGATATCATTTTGGTATACGAATTTTTATTAACTATTTTTCAACTTTAAAATTGGGATTTGTTAAGTGTTTGAAAGCTACATTTACATCATGTAAACTCGAGTTAAAGTATGTAAAAGTTTTTGTAGGCCATTCTTGTCAAGTGTTATAGTTTGAAATTGTTTTGTCAAACTTTAAATTTGATTGAACCAGGTCATTCTACTAATATCATCGACTGTAGTAGTCATATAATAGTTGAATACCTAACTTCTAGATTTCAAGAGGGAATAAATAGTAATAGTTGTTATTATTTGAATGCCAAAGTTTTGAATTGTTCTATAATGCCTGTAACTCTAATCTAACGACGGAGACGGGTTTAGGGTGTTACAATACGGATAGAGAATTATCATACTTGCCTAGGTGACCTCTATATCCTTGAAATTATAGGTTCAAGTCTCATCATAGGCAAAGCTCTTTAGTGACCATTGCTTTGCCTATTCAGGCATGAAAATATTTCATTAAGTTCTCTTTATAGCAAAATTAAAATATTGCGAGTGTGCTATTTTTTTGTAGCCATTTTTCAACACAACGACACTAAAAAAAAATTCATGGCTTATTGGTATAAATCAAGAATTGAATTTGTTTTTATTATACAAACAAGGATATTAAAATTAATTGAATAATTTAATCTTTTATCTTAAATATAACTCAATTTTTGAACAAAAATTAAATTCTAAACTTTGAATAATCAAGTTCAAACTAAAGATTTAACTATCCTACCTTTAACTCATGCAATTATGTTAGCTTTGATTTTCAAATGTTTTGATATAGCAAAAGTATTTTCTAAAATTTCTTTAAGCAAATTTGTAAAAATTATTTTGGTCACCTTAAATTATTTTTAAGTGTTACAAACTCAACAAATTTCTAAATGACTTGGATAATTCAAAAAAGTGTTTGAGTATCCTAATTCCTTTTAAAATTATTTCTAAGCCTTTTAAAGAAGTTTCTAGGCTAAGTCTAGAGATTTAGTATTACAAGTATTGATACCTTTCTAACAGAATCTAACATAGCTTTTAAAGAGGTATAGTATCGAGACTTAAGTGCCATGTCTTGATATTTAGAAGCCAATACTTGAGATTGCAAGTATCGAGACTTGTAATACAATAGCCATATGCCTTTTGAGGATAGTACAGTCTTGATTCATGTTCATCATAGTATCGAGACAAAAACAACTCGTTTTTTAGTAGTATTGGAAATGACAATTTTAGAACCTTATTTTTAATATTTACTATTCTATTATAGAGTTATATTAGATTTTGGCCCGAAAATTTTAGTGATCGGATGGTATAGGGTACAAGGAATAAACTGTAAAACTTAATCGCTATTGAATTTTATTAGTTAAAAGGCTTAATTATTAAATGTGCTAGGGTTTATGTAGCAATTTAGCCAAACTCCCTTAGGTTGGAAGGTTAATGCTTAGTTTTAATACAATTAAATGTTAATTTTTAATTAAAATATGTTTTATATGTTTGTTTAATAAAACAATTAAAAGAAAATGAACCATCATCTTCATTATTTCTTTCCACCGTCCCAAAAATAAGAAAAGAAGTAGAGGAACACCATATTTGAGTGCTTCAATTAATCGACCCTTGCATGGTATGTCAACCAAGTCCGCTTTTCGTAAATTTTTTTATTTTTGGAATCCCGGGAGCTTGATGTAGCTATCCCGAGTATTAAATTGTAAAACTATTAAAGTTTTCAAATGTTTCCATTGATGGTTTTTTGATGATTTTGTTGTTAGATAGCTTGGTTGTAAGCTTACTTTTAATTAATGACTAAATTGTAAAGTGAAATTGATTAGTTTTGAGTTTAGGGACTAAAATGAAAATATTTTGATTCAACAAGAAATCTATATAATTATTGATTATATAAGGTTGTATAAGGATGTATTTGAAATCGGATTGTGAAACAAGGCTTAAATGTGAAAGATATGATAGTTTCACTTTTAGGGACTAAATTGAATAAAATGTGAAACTTTAGTAAAATTGTAAAAAGTGATAATAGGATATCATATGCATTAAATAAATTGTTATGAGGTAATTGGAACTAAAATTTTGAAATGAATTACCGTATAGATCAAGAATTGAATCAACCGGGAGATAATCGAGGGAAAGAAAAAATTATAAATTAGTCCCTGACACTTCTATTGTTGTTGTTTGTACCTAGTAAGTTCATATGGTGCAGTTATGTTTGTAAATGTATTGAATGTGCTTAAATCATGAGTTTTCGTTACATAAAGTGTATTTTGAAATGTATTCAAAATGGTATAAAAGGGTGAGAAATGACTAAATTATAATGACTTGTTTTGATATGTGTATTGGGCCCGGATGAACATAGGATATGATACAATTGGCATGCTAGTAGGGTTAGTTGTGCGCTTGTATGAATTTGCACTACAGTATCTACTGATTTGCATTATGGTTCCTACTGATTCGCACTTTGGTGCCTACTACTAATCACTTCGGTGTTTACTGGTGTGGTGTAGTTACTCGCATATCTATATTTGTTATTAAATTTCATCAGGCTAATGATTTTTAGAAGGAAATGTATTGTTTAATTTCATATAGAGTTTGGAATAATTTAATTGAGTCGATTTATTCGATGTGGAATTAAATTAAGTGGTCGTGAGAATTGTTCAACTAGAGAATTTGATTAAAGAATTTTCTTGAAAAATTAATTTAGAAAATCTAAGTGATTTTTGAAAAACTAACTTGGATAAAGTAAAATTAAATTAATCAACTCAATCAAAATTAATATGATATTTTTGGAAGTTAATTTTCAAGTTAGACAATTGCTCAATGAGTAATTGAACTTGAAAATTGGACCTGAGATCTTAAATTGGGTCCGGGAGCCCAAAACTGAGACCAAGACCCAAAAACTGGTCGAACCGTGCCCGGTATGTGAAATCGGGTCAACGGTCCAATCGGTGGCTGGATCGGACTATCAAGTCTTCATTGTTTCAGACCAAATCAGAAGCAGCTGAACCGACTCGGGGTGCCGTAAGGGTGTCGCACTTGCATCACAGGACATGGCAGTGCAGGCAGTTGCGACGACGGTGTCCTAGTGGCCGGCGGTAGGTCATCAGTGGTTAAGCAGTGGAAGAGCTACACTCCTTTTGGGACTTTACCAGAGAATTTGATTTCATATTAATTATTCTAAAAATAATAATATTTTAATAGTTGAATATTAAATTTAATATAATACTTATCTAAAAAGCATTTTATTAATTTAATATTAAAGTGATTATCTTAAAATGTCTATCTTGTAGATAATCATTCTATTAATTTAATAAGATTTAATATTAAATTTAATCTAATATTTATCAAAATAAATATTATATTAATTTAATATTAAAATGATTAAGTTTAATCATAGTTGAACTATCTGAACTCTCTAAACTCTCCCTATATAAAGAGAGCCTTGGGTCAATTATTTACACACACTTGAATTCAATAGAAAGTTGTAGACTGAAATTTCTCTAACGAGATTATTTCAAAAAAATTATAGATATATATTTTTTATTTACAACTTGACCCAAAAGTTTAGAAAAATTGCAAAATTACCTCAATGGTAATTTTTGTGAAAAATTTTCTGATTCGAAGCGAGCCCATACTTAGCAGACGTGAGTTTGAGGATAGCGGAGAAAACTACTTGATCGAAGTGCTCATCCTAGACGAATCGAAAAGGTATAATTTTGATTAAGTGTTTATTACTTTAGATATCAGAACCAATATCTTGTTTTGGAAAAAAATTAAAACTCTGGTTTTTCCCTAAATTTATTTTCCGCTGCGTTTTCCAAATTCGTTTTTTTTCCAACAATTGGTGTCATGAGCCAGGTTGTGTTCTATCTATAAGTATACACAGATAATCCAAATAAATTTCTCTTCTTCTTGAATGATTTGATTACATAAAAAGTGACATTTTTTAGATCTTATGCATGTTTTGAGTTATATAATTATTTTTTGCCAAGGTTCTGATTCTTGGGAAATAGACCATGGACTATCATCTCTATGTAAGGCTATTTTTTAAAATTCATAGAATTCTTGTGAACCGGAAATAGACATTGGACTTAAATGTAATTTTTTCAGAAGGAGTCCACGACGAGGAGAAAATGCGATGGCAATTGAAGACCCAAGGAATGCCTTATTGTGAAAAATTATGTAATTTTATTTTACCATTTATTTTTTAGAAATAGAACAATGGAAACATTCGCTGGCAATTTTATTTTAATTATCTATCTTATTATCTATCTATTTTATAATTGTTTATAATATTTATATTATGTAATGTTATTATTGTGATATATATGTATGAGATGATCCATAGTTGATCGATTAAAAATAAGAAGTGTGGTAATGAGAAAATACAGGCGTTGTATTGTTCTATTCACTTCTTTAGGTTATTCGATAACTGTGAGAAGTGTGGTAATGAGAATGTGCATGTTTAAAATTGGCTCTGGCTAAAAAATCTTGGTTTTTAAGCTGTCAAATTTGACTCACCTCTCTTTCTTGGGACCTTACCTGTGCATGGTTCGCATTCACTTCTTCAACTTTTTCCTTAAAAGAAAAACTGTATAGAATCAAAATTGTTTGTTTTAAGATTGATTGATTGCCATAACTTGCCATGCATATATTGGAAACATGTTAATTAGATTAGGTAAGAATGCGACTAGTACTATTGTATGATCATTCGTGAAATTTGGGATTAAAAACCTTGCATGTTTTTAAAATATTGAGTGGGATAAGGTATTTGAACAAGACCTACAACCTCCATTGATGATCCCTAAGTGATAGCATGATAAATTTTCGAGCTGGCTCCTACCCTAACCATACCCTAAGGTAAACTTTGTCATGTAGGTTCACTAAATGTGGTTTCCTTTTAAGGACAACTAGTCATGCATGATTTATAGGGAGATTGTCCCAAGATGACTCACAAATGAAAGCATGTTCATGATGGGTGTTGAGTCAATGGTTACATACTCAAGATCATCTCTTACTAAATAATTTCCCAAGAAACAATATTTAAGCTAGAAATGATGGTCAAACATTAAACAGTTGTTAGTTCGTGTGGAGTCTTGAGAATTAAGATTCATAAACTGATTAGATGTAATCCATGGTTTTTCAAATTAATCATGGGACCCCAAGGTGACATGGCTGATGGGTGTGAGAATGATCGTAGTAACGAAAAATATTTTTTCAAGGTGTTAATACAAGACGCATGCATCATACTGCATTCTTGATATGTTGTTGAAATGAAAAGTATTTACTTAATACAAAGATATTAATTAGTGAAATATTTATTTTTTTAGTTCAAATATGTCTCTTACTCCTCTGATTAGCATTTTTACTGAGAATAAATTAAATAGGGATAACTTTTGAGAATGAAAACGAAACTTGTTGGTAGTTCTCAGCTATAAGAAACACAAATTCGTTCTTGAGGAAACGTGCCCTCTTGAAGCTCAGTCCAAAGCGAGAAATCGCTAGAGATATTCTGACTCGATTGCTCGATATTATATGTTAGCGAGCATGAGTAGTGTGTTGCAAAAGCAACATGAGAATTTCAATATTGCCAAAGAGATCATGACAAATTTAGAGGATTTGCTTGAATGCCAAGTCGCATTGCATTGGCTCGACAGTCCACTATTACAAATTTAATGAATTCTTAATAGAAAACCAGCACTTTGGTCAAAGAACATATGCCTAAGCTTATGAGATTCTTTGTGAAAGCAGAGGACAATAGGGCTGAACTAGGTGTGAACACTCAAATTGAAATAGTGTTCAAATCCTTAACCAATGAGTTCGATGGTTTTAAGGTCGCTTACAACTTAAGAAACAAGGCGCTTACCTTGACTCAGCTCATGAAGGAGTTACAATCCTATGAGTTGATGCTTAATGGTGGTAAGTTGGTTTAAAAGAAACCTGAGACAAACTTAGATGTAGGGCCCTCATCCTATAAGGGGAAATATAAAGCTAAGGGAAAAAAAAACCGACTAAGTCTTCGATTCCACTTCGTGTGGATAGGAAGAAGGCTAAGAAGTCAAAAGATCCTAAAAAGATCAAATATTTCTTTTGCAACAGAAAAAGGGCATTTCAAATTAAACTAAAAAGAGTATTTGGATTACCTAGTTAAAAAGGGAAAAGGTATGGAACTTTATGTGGTTGAAGCTTACTTAGTGGAAGAATCAATTGACAATTGAATTATTTATTCTTGAGCCATTAACCATGTGTGTTTCTTTACAGGGGTTCAACGAAACGAGAAATTTACGTGATAGGAGCTTCTCGTTACGGGCCAGAGATGGAAGCTATGTTTCAGCCAAAGTAGTGGGAGAAGTTATTTTACACTTTGATAATTTTAGGAAGATTGTTTTAAAGAATGTGTTTTATGCACCTCATTTTTAAAAGGAATTTAATTTCTGCAGCATGTTTATTTTATGACAGTTATACCGTGACATTCTATAAAGGGATTGTTAATCATAGAAATCATTATTTAATCTGTAATGGATGGATGAAAAACAATCTGTATTTTATCAAGCCAAATAACTACTCGATGCTTCAAATTGAAATTGTGAATAAAAAGCTTAAAACTTCTCACTCTAATGAGGGGTACCTATGACATTTAAGACTTGGTCATAATAACCAAGAAAGAATCACTAGACTCATGAAAGATGATCTCTTAAGTATGCTTAAGGAAGTCAGTGTTCCACAATGTGAATCTTGCTTGAAAGGTAAAATGACTAAGAGGTCTTTTAATGCGAAAGGTACAAGGGCCAACCAGCCTTTAGAACTTGTGCACACTAGTATATGTGGTCCCATGAGCATCAGTGCCCAAAGAAGTTACAATTATTACGTGACTTTTATCAACGACTATTCTCGATATGGATATGTGTATCTAATGCACTGCAAAAGTGAAACATTTGATAAATATTAAGAGTTTCATACATAAATGGAAAAAAAAATTAGATTTATCCATAAAAATTTTTTGGTCTAATTGAGGTAGGGAATATTTGTCCAATGAGTTCTTAGGATACCTCATACAGAATGAGATTTTATCCCAATTGACTACACCAGACACTCCATAGCAGAATGGTGTAGTTGAGAGAAGGAATAGAACTTTGCTTGGCATGGTTCATTCAATGTTAAGCCATTCATAACTTCCTACTGCCTTCTGGGGATATGTGATACAAATGACTTACTATATTCTGAATGTTGTGCCAACCAAGTCTTCTTATAAGACACCTAATGAACTGTGGCATGGAAAGAAACCCACTATGTAACAGCCCAATTTTGGGCCTAGTCGGAACAGTGGCCTCGAGACCACAAATTAGACGTAAGAAAATTTATTTTTATTAAATTTTTATGGTCTAAAAATTCATGAAATTATTTATTGAAAATCTCGTTTGAAAATTTTGATGTTTGGACACTCAATTCGGTCAAAAGGATTAAATTGTAAAAAGTGAAAAAGTTGAGTTCTACATGTTAGAGCTGTATAATTGTTGTGAAATTATAAATTGGAGGTCCTTAAATGGTAGTTAGACCATTGGATAATTTTTTGGAAAAAAAATGGAAAAGAAATGGGTGAAATAGAATATTTTTAAGTTAAGGGCATTTTGGTAATCTAGTAATTAAAATGAATTAAAAACAAAATAAAAGCCAAAATTTTTGTCCATCTTCTTCCTTGGTCTAATATTGCATGAAGAAATCATGGATAAGGTTTTCCAAGTTTCCAAGCTCGATTATAAGTCCGTTCTTGCCCGGTTTTTAATGATTTTTACGTTTTTGAAATCCTTGTAACAAGATCTACCGATATCTACCATTTATTTGAGTTATGATGAAGGTCTAGGGTTTGACCCATGTTAGAAATTTGGGCATTTTGATCTTTAATGGTAGATTATGCAAGTTTACGGTTAGAGAAATGACTTTTACTAAATGATTTTTAGTAAAAATGCTTAAAAGGACTAAATTGTAAAAGTTATAAAATTTTTGTGAGTAGGCCGACATGTGTTGCGGGTACCTGTCAACTTGTGTGAGCAGCCCGATTAGTTACGTCCTGGCTGTCAACTTGTGTGAGTAGGCCCGCGATTAGCTCATGAGCGAACAATATGTGGTTGTGATATGAAGAAGCATGTGGCTATGTTTGAAGCACTATATGCAAGGCTTCCGTGTATCTAATAATATTCCGAGTATTCAACGGGTAAACTTGTGAGTCAATCGACAAGTAAATTAATGAAAAGGGAATATGACATTGTGATTTGAGTTGGTATAGGTATGTACACTAAACTCACGAGTAATGTCATGATATATGATGTTTCATGATAAAGAGGTATATGGGTGATAAGTAAGTCAAAGGTTTTGAATGATGAATAAACTTATGTTTATGTTTATGATTATGTTTATTATGTCATCATATGATAGTTATCAAGATATTGCACTAAAATAGTCTTGGACAACACCAATTGTGTGACTTTGAAAATCCACCAAAAATTGTGGAAATTGAATTAGACACTAAATAAGATATGAGATTAAAGATTATTGAGATTAGTTTTACATAGAGGAAACGGTGTAAACAAAAGAATTTCATATTATGAAATATTTGAATTTTTGTGAGATAGGGTCAAAGTGATTTTGGGCTCCCCTGTCTTAACTTTGGAAAATCACTAAAAATTGTACAAGAATAATTATAGGTTAGAATTTATATGACTAAATCCTTAGTGAGTCTATTTTCAAGAGAAATAGATAGAACATCATCCGGATCCCGTACTAAGAGATTAATAAATTTTAGTAAAGAAAGGTCGAAACTGTCAAAAAGCAGAACAGGGGTAACTTTGAAGAATAAACTGTACTTATTGGCTAGGCCAAAAATTCTAGAAATTTTATAGTTTCTAGAAATTTTATGGTAATAAGATATGTGAGTCCAGTTTTAGGGAAAATTAGCGTATCTTAATTTAGAGTTACGTAGCTCAAGTTATAAATAATTTAACGACTATGACTCGAGTAGACAGCTTGACTGGAATATAAGCAAATAGTGGAATTTTGTGTAAATTCGATCGTGTTACCATGAGAACATGTTGTAAGAATTTGGTAACAGCATGTTAATAAATTGCTCATTATTTTCATATGGACTTACTAAGCTATAAAGCTTACCTTCTTCTTTCCATTTCTTTAGTGTTGTCAGGTTAGCTCGAGGTTGGAGATCGTTGGAGGCAGCATCACTCTATCAAATTATCAAGTTGGGTTATTAATAAACCTTAAGTGTTTTCAAGTGAGTGGAATGTATAGAGACTTAGTACTTTATGATATGTGTTTCATGATTTGACCAATTGAGTTGGCTTATAATGGTTCAATTGTATATAGCAATGAGATGTGGCTTATATTGATTATTGGATTGTAACCCTATTATATGTGCATGCACAAGCTTAAAAGTTTCATATCTTGTGTGTATGTGACTTGATATGGTATGCAATGTCTTAAACAAGTATATTATTCTACGCATGGACAATATGTTGGTATTTTATAAAGTCATGAGTTAGCCTTGAATATGAATGTTTGTTGATTAAGTTGAAATCTTTTGGTATGATTGTAACCACGGTATAAAAGTATAAGTAATAACATAATAGACAAGGCCAAATGAGTATGTAAAACACATGTATCACGACATGCAAATGCTATGTTATGGCCTAATTGAAGATGTTTAATCATTAAATGGATGCCATGTTACATGTCCTCGATGTTGTATAAATGTGTGAGGGTTTATGGTTGACCAAGACTTAGAAAATAGCCTAAGTGTTGACCACACGGGCAGAGACACAGCCGTGTGTCTTAGCCGTGTGGGGGATACAGCCTAGCACACGGGAGCGTGTCTTGGCCGTATGACTTTAAAATATTACTGACGTCATAAACAGAGAGTTACACGGGCTAAGGAGATGGGCATGTCCGAGCCACACGGGCGTGTGTGACCACACAGCCTACCCACACGGGCGTGTGACTCTCCAAAACTAGAAAGTTTTTTAAGTGTTGTAAAAAGTTTGTAAGTTCTTAGTTTAGTCTCGAACCATCGTTGATGTGTGTTTTGGGCCTCGTAGGCCCGTAGAAGGGAAGATATGCATGTGTTTGAATGTTTTTGAATTGGTTGAAATTTTATGGCCTAGTTTTACATGTATGTGTATGTTTAAGTCTGGTAACGCCTTGTATCTTGTCCCAGTGTCAGACAAAGGTAAGGGGTGTTTCATTTAGTGGTATCAGATCTATGGTTTAGTCAATTCTCGGGCTAACGTAGCATGTGTGAGAGTCTAACTATACATGCCACATATAAACTGTGATAATGTGATGTCTCATGGCGCGGATGAGATTTATCTCGCTTAGACAGAGATATTCTCTAATCGAGCTACACCCGATCATCTTAGTAGTGATGCTAAAGTATCTGAGCAAAGTATACTTGTGATGAAATGAGACTTATAAAGGTACGAATAAAGGTCTATGATGTGTATATGATGATGTACGAAATGAAAGTTTATTATGTGATAAATTTATTCATGTTTGTTTGGCATTCGTATGATACCGTGTACCTGACTTGTTTTGATTAAGTAGATGTGGTGCATAAATTGAGTCAAGATTCATAGAATGCTTGTATTAGTACACTCGTTTGAAAAAACAATCGGAAAGTTTGTATGACACAAATGTGCATGTTAGTTTGCCTGAAATGAATAATATATCTGTGATAATATTGTTATGAGGATAATGAATGTTAAGTTACATATGTGTATATATAAGAGTCGAGTTAGAGGCCTTACGACCTCACCCCCTTACCAATGAGGTGTTCTATGGTGAAATTTCATGAGAATTATGCTGAATGAGTTCCCCAGTGAGAAATCAAAGAGTTCAGTGGTAGAATAAATATAAAGGTGATCAGAAATGGAGAATGGATTGTTAAGTAAAGATAGTATTAAAGAGATAACAGACTGTTTGAAGAGTTATTCGAAATAGACCATGTCACAATTAAGGAAGAAATTAATCTCGATTAACCTATCCGGTCAGGTATGGTATTAATTGGATGTATTACTTGGAATCTCTTCTGGATTGATTTTTAGTAATGAATAGAATAATACGAAAGAAGTGATGACAGAAATAGTCGAGAGAATAATGTTTAAGGGGTAAAGATGTCTGTATATGACAGTTCAGTTGAACAGATTATTATAATCTTTTTTGAGGTATTCTATATGTTCATTTTGTACTCAGAGGTATTCACGTGGATATCTATTTTCTGAAAAAAATTTCTTATCGTATGAGAAAGTTGTCTAATCATGATGATAGTTGAAAACATTGTCCGTTTGATTGGTTTATAATCTGCATCGTTCTATTTCTCTCTAGTATTCTATTTCATTCTATTTGTGGGAAGTTGATAAAGAAATGTAAACGATGCTATGATTCTATTTCCTCTTATTGATACTATGTTTTGGTATGAATATATGAAAAGTATGTTGTTTTTGTCGTATTTAATTACAGTAGGCTTGAATGGTGTCTTCTCCTAGATTTCTTGCCTCTAAAGGATCATAGAGATCTTTATTCTCTCATTTGCTCTATGTTCTTAGAAATTCTATATTTCTTCACATCTTGAATATAAATGTTTCGGTCTTCTTGTTATTCCTATTGTTAGCATGTGTCGATCATGGTTGAATTTGTATGGGATATTCATGGAACAAAACTAGAAATGTCTAATATGGTTATATATTTAGTCTGATCATGGGAACACGGTGGTTCTGATATGAGGTTTTCTAGTTTCCATGAAAATAGTTGAAAACGGTCAAAGTATAAACTGTGATAGTCGAGTTCAGATTGTATATTGGTTTACATTCTACAGCTCATCTTGATTTCTAATGGGTTAGAAAGAGGCCTTATGATTTGCTTGAGCTAAGGCGGTTTATAAAAAAAAAAAATTAACCTATGTTATGAAAGAATTATAAGAGATAGTATACTTGAAATGTTCTATCATCAGTATAAAGGGAATCACTTGAATTATTAATGATAGATGATTGAGGTCGATTAGATTATTCAACCTATGTGAGTTGTTGGTTTGAGAGATTAAATGAGATATTCATGTAAGAGTTTATTCTCAGGTTTGGAAATAAAATTTTAGTTTCTCTGTATGGGTAAAAGACGGATTTTCAATAATGTATATCCTAAAAAACATTGATATGAAATAAAGTTTTGCTAATTGATAAAGTTATCACCTTGTGAAAGTTGCGTGATCTATTACATGTTAGCAAGGTTTTGAACAGTCGAGTACATTGTTAATGGAAATATTAGATTTGAAACAGCCTACCTCGAGCATAGTATTCTCTATTTTCCTAGATACAATATAGAATAAATTGGGATGTTTTTCAAGGCTAGAAAGAAACGTAATAGCTGACAGTATCTAATGTCATGGAAAGATCCGAATCTGAGATAGCATAGATAATTTGAACCATTGAAAGATGATGAGTTAGATATTATTTGATCTTTGAGAACAACAAAAATACAGTTACTAGTATTAGGGTTGAAAATCCTTGATTTCATTGAGAATGATGGTTATATGGTTAATCTTGTCTATTGATGGTTCAGTCTTAGCCGAGTACAAAGCTGAAACATAGGTTTTATTGTAAGTCTGTGCAACTGAGAAATGCTATGTGATTTGTTGTTATATGTTTGGCTAAATTGCAAATCATTTCGGTAGGTACAGAATTGTCACTTGACAGGTAAATGGAATTATGTGTCTCTGAGGTTCTCAGATTTCTTTGAATGTTAGTCTTCATTAATCGGATTGAGGTTCGGGGTTTATATTGTGACCTCTTGGGAAAGTTAAAAGAAGCTCTGAAAATTTATAGGCAATTGAGAGATCGAATTTACAAACTATCGGACCGTATAAAATTATACAGATTATAAGGTTGAATTTAAAAGGATTCACGTATGTTATATGTATGTGTAATATGATGGTATGGATCAGATTCTTCATGCATATGAGTTCTCCGACATAAGTCCAGATTTAGTTGATGTGTTGTATAACGAAGAACTACTAATGACCTTGGAACGAAGGATTGTAGTGTTAAGAACCAAGAGTTCAGTATTAGTAAAGGTTCTCTAACAATGTTATGAAAAAAGGAGCTTATGCGAAAATCAAACCTCATTTCCGGTAAGATTTTCGGGGACGAAAATCCCTAAATTGAGAAGAGTTGTAACAGCCCGATTTTGGGCCTAGTCGAAACAATGGTTTCGGGACCACAAATCTGATGTAAGAAAATTTATTTTTATTAAATTTTTATGGTCTACAAACTCATAGAATGATTTTGTGAAAATCTCGTTCGAAAATTTTGACGTTTGGGCACTCAATTCGGTCAAAAGGACTAAGTTGTAAAAAGTGCAAAAGTTGAGTTCTACATGTTAGAGGTGTCTAATTGTTATGAAATTTTAAATTTGAGGTCCTTAAATGGTAGCTAGACCATTGGATAATTTTTTGGACAAAAATGGACATGAAATGGGTGGAATAGAATATTTTTAAGTTAGGGGCATTTTGGTAATCTAGAAATTAAAATGAATTAAAAACAAAATAAAAGCCAAAATTTCTTGTCCATCTTCTTCCTTGGTTGAATATTGCATGAAGAAATCATGGATAGGGTTTTCCAAGTTTCCAAGCTCGATTTTAAGTCCGTTCTTGCCCCGTTTTTAATGATTTTTACGTTTTTGAAATCCTCGTAACAAGATCTCCCTATTTCTACCATTTATTTGAGTTATGATGAAGGTATAGGGTTTGACCCATGTTAGAAATTTGGGCATTTTAATGTTTAATGGTAGATTATGCAAGTTTATGGTTAGAGAAATGACTTTTACTAAGTGATTTTTGATAAAAATGCATAAAAAGACTAAATTGTAAAAGTTATAAAATATGTCATAAAAATGTGAATTATTGGAAATTGAGGGCTGTTGTAGTATGAAATTTGTTCGACTAGGCTTAAAGTGCAAAAAAGTTGAATAAAAATCATTTTACGAGCCTAAAGGCAAAAGAGTAAATATGATAAAGTTTAGGGGTAAAAATGTAAATTTGTAAAAGTATGGTTTTTGGGTCTATATGAATAATGTGAGTAATAAATAAGCTATATTTGAAATGCTAGATCAAGAAAATCGAGATTCTGGATTAAATCGGGAAAGTACGAAATTATGGACTAAAATGGAATAATTAATTGTGCTTGAATTCGAGGTAATTTCGTATGTCAATAATAATGCAATGTTAAACTTGAGTGTTAATGCTTGATATTACATGAATTGTATGTTCATGTGTAAATGTTGCAATAATATATCATGTTTTTAATATTTTGTTAATGTATGAGTTTATATGATTACTTATTATGTCAAGTGTGTGAATGATGTTGTAATCTATGAACACGAGATTGTGAATGAATTCGACAAACATGAGATATCGAGAAAATCCCGTTTGAACCTTAGGAATAATTTAGGATACAATGTGACATGTCACTAGGATCTATGTGGATATGAGCTCATGAACATATGTGTAAATGTGATATGTGAATCCGAGTGCTAGTCTTGTACGTCCTACCGATGGCTGGGTAGCCCAGCATGTGTTGTGGGTACCTGTCAGCTTGTGTGAGCAACCCGAGTAGTTACGTCCTGATCGTTAGCTTGTGTGAGTAGGCCTGCGATTAGCTGGTAAGCGAGCAATATGTGATTGTGATATGAAGTAGCATGTGGCTACGTTTGAAGCACTATGTGCAAGTCTTCCGTGTATCCAATAATATTCCGAGTATTCAACGGGTAAACTTGTGAGTCAATCGATAAGTAAATTAATGAAGAGGGAATATGACATTGTGATTTGAGTTGGTACAAGTATGTACACTAAACTCACGACTAATGACTTGATATATGATGTTTCATGATAAAGAGGTATGTGGGTGATAAGTAAGTCAAAGGTTTTGAATGATGAATAAACTTATGTTTATGTTTATGATTATGTTTATTATGTCATCATATGATAGTTATCATGATATTGCACTAAAACAGTCTTGGACAGCAGCAGTTGTAAACAAATTGTGGAAATTGAATTAGAAACTGAATAAGATATAATATTAAATATTATTGAGCTTAGTTTTACATAAAGGAAACGGTGCAAACAAAAGAATTTCAGATTATGAGATATTTGAATTTTTGTGAGACAGGGTCAAAATGATTTCGGGCTCCCCTGTCTTAACTTTGGAAAATCACTAAAAATTGTACAAGAATAATTATAGGTTAGAATTTATATGACTAAATCCTTAATGAGTCTATTTTCAAGAGAAATAGACAGGAACATCATCCGGATCCCGTACTAAGAGATAAATAAATTTGAGTAAAGAAAGGTCGAAGGTATCAAATAGCAGAACAGGGGAACTTTGAAGAATAAATTATACTTATTGGCTAGACAAAAAATTCTAGAAATTTTATGGTAGTAGGATATGTGAGTCTAGTTTTAGGGAAAATTCACAGATCTTAATTTAGAGTTACGTAGCTCAAGTTATAAATAATTTAACGACTATGACTCGAGTAGACAGCTTGACTGGAATATAGGCAAATAGTGGAATTTTGTGTAAATTCGATCGTGTTACCATGAGAACATGTTGTAAGAATTTGGTAACAGCATGTTAATAAATTGCTCATTATTTTCATATGGACTTACTAAGCTATAAATCTTACCTTCTTATTTCCATTTCTTTAGTGTTGTCAGGTTAGCTCGGGGTTGGAGATCGTTGGAGGTAGCATCACACTATCAAATTATCAAGTTGGGGTATTAATAAACTTTAAGTGTTTTCAAGTGAGTGGCGTGTATAGAGACTTAGTACTTTATGATATGTGTTTCATGATTTGGCCAATTGAGTTGGCTTATAATGATTCAATTATATATAGCCATGAGATTTGGCTTATATTGATTATTGGGTTGTAACCCTATTATATGTGCATGCACAAGCTTAAAAGTTTCATGTGTTGTGTGTATGTGCTTTGATATGGTATGCAATGTCTTAAACAAGTATGTTATTCTATGCATGGACAATATGTTGGTATTTTATAAAGTCATGAGTTAGCCTTGAATACGAATGTTTGATGATTAAGTTGAAATCTTTTGGTATGATGGTAACCACGGTATAAAAGTATAAGTAATAACATAATAGACAAGGCCAAATGAGTATTTAAACACATGTATCATGACATGCAAATGCTATGTTGTGGCCTAATTGAAGATGTTTAATCATTAAATGGATGCCATGTTACATGTCCTTGATGTTGTATAAATGTGTGAGGGTTTATGGTTGGCCAAGGCTTGGAAAATAGCCTAAGTGTTGACCACATGGGCAGAGACACGGCTGTGTGTCTCACCCGTGTGGGGGATACGGCTTAGCACACAGGCGTGTGTCTTGGTCGTGTGACCTTAAAATATTGCTGACATCATAAATAGAAAGTTACACGGGCTGAGGACACTGTCATGTCCGAGCCACACGGGCGTGTGTGACCATACGGCCTACCTACATGGGCGTGTGACTCTCTAGAACTAGAAAATTTTCTAAGTGTTGTAAAATGTTCGTAAGTTCTTGGTTTAGTCCCGAACCACCCCCGATGTGTATTTTGGGCCTTGTAGGCCCGTAGAAGGGACGATATGCATGTGTTCGAATATTTTTGAATTGGTTGAAAGTTTATGGCCCAGTTTTACATGTATGTGTATGTTTAAGTCTGATAATACCTCATATCTTGTCCCAATGTCAGACACGGGTAAATGGTGTTACACACTCTAAATCACTTTAGAATATGGGGTTGTCCAACATAAGTTCTGGATAAGGATGCAAAGAAGTTGGATGCACAGACAGAATTGTGCAATTTTGTAGGATATCCAAAATAAACAGAGGGAGGAATATTATACAATCTAAAAGATAATACAATTAAAGTTTTTACTCATGCTACTTTCCTCAAAGAAAGCTACATGAATAACTTTAAGCCTTGAAGTAAAGTGGTACTTAAGGAACTTTCAGGAGTGGTAGAATAATCACCAAGTTAAATTCTCGAGAAAGTTGTAAAACAACCTACAAATGATATACAACATATGAGAATCCGTCGTAGTGGAAGAGTTTCTGAGAAACCAGACTTCTTCATCTATGATGGTAGTATTTATAATACGGAAGTCAATTATGAGGATGATGATCCACTCACTTACGAAGAGGCTATACAGGACATTGATTCCAAACTCTAGAAGCAGGCTATGGATGCTAGATAGATTCTATGAAATTCAATACGGTGTGGGAACTTGTAGACTTACCGGCTGGGATTAAACTTATAGGGTGTAAGCGGATTTACAAGAAGAAAAGAAATGTTGAAGGGAAAGTGGAAACACACAAAGCTAGACTTGTAGGGAAATGCTACACACACAAAAAAAAGGCATCGATTACGATGAGACCTTTTCTCTGGTAGCCATATTCAAGTCTATCCGCATACTCTTATCCACTGTCACTACTTTCAATTACGAGATCTGGCAAATGGATGTTAAGACAACATTCTGGAATGGCTATCTTGATGAGACCATTTACATGGCTCAACCCACTGGCTATGTTGTCAAAGGAAATGAGCAAAAAGTTTGCAAATAGCTAAGATCCATTTATGGACTTAAGCAGGCATCCCGCTCATGGAATAAAAAATTTGATCAAATGATTAAGACTTTTGGATTTGAGCAAAACGTTGGTGAACTTTGTGTTTATAACCGTATAAAGGAAAAAAAAGGTGGTATTCCTCGTTTTTTATGTCAATGATATTCTACTTATCAGAAACGATGTAGGAGAATTGTCATTAGTTAAACTGCGGTTAGCTTAGCAGTTTAGCATGAAGGACTTGGGTGAAGCTTGTTATATTCTTGGAATTCAGATCCTTAGGGATCAAAAGAATAAAATGATAGCATTATCTCAAGCTTCATACATCGATAAGATACTAGAACATTTTGCAATGATCGATGCGAAGCCAAACTTTCAGCTAACTGCATCAGGTTTTCATCTTTCTTTAGATGACTATCCTAAGACAATGGAAGAAAGATAAGATATGAGTAATGTTCCATTTGCTTCAGCAGTTTGAAGCCTTATGTATGCAATGCTTTGCACATGTCCAGATATCTGTTTCGTAGTAAGAATGGTTAGTCAATATCAGGTGAATCCAGGTTTCAGGCATTGGAAAGTTGTAAATCATATATTAAGGTATCTTAAAAGAACCAGGGATTATATACTTATGTATTCTGGGGAGGACCTTACTCCTATTAGATACACAGTCTCAGACTTATAAACCTGTAAATATTCAAGGAAATGGATATCGAGAAATGTATTCGTTCTAGGATATAGAGCCATAGTATGGAGAAGTGTAAAACAAACTTGCACTGCTGACTCTTCTATGGATGCTGAGTATGTGGCTGTTTCTGAGACAACGAAAGAAGTAATATGTTTTCAAAAGTTATTAATCGAACTTGAAGTTATTCCTGGTATGGTAAAAGCTACATTTGTAACGGCCCAAATTTCAGTGATATCGGAACAGTGATTCGAGATTACTAAATCCGACATGTGAGTTTAGATATTAGTAAGTAAATGCTAAGTGTGGTTTTAGAAATAATTTTTAATTAGTGAAATTATGAATTAAAAGAAATATGTAGATTAAAATAGATTAAAATGAGGTATCGAGACCTCAAAATTCATAAACCGAGCCATAAATATTTTTAGAAATATTTATGGAGTGTTAATAAGTTAGAATTAAAGTTTCATCAAGAAATTTTAAGGTTTCGGTAGTCAATCGGGTAAAAAGGACTAAATTGAATTAAGTGTAAAATTGTGAAATGTGATTAAATAGCTCTAGTAATTATTAAAGGAGGACTAAATAGGCAATTAAACACCTATTATTGGGCTGGACGGCAGATGTGTGCTGGAAAATAAAAATCAAGTGTGAACAAGGGGCAAAATTGGAATTGGGTAAATATTAAATTATAAAATATGATATATTAGGTAAAAATTTAGAGTTTTCTTCAATTTTCTTCATCTTCTCCAGCAAAAACACCATTGAAGGGTTCTTTTAAGCTGGTCTCTCATATTTCTATTACATGTAAGCTAAATTCTTGATTATTTCTTGGGATTTTTGTGATTTTGAGACTTTTGCAACTAGGTTCTAATATCTAATTCAATAGTTTTTGCTTTATGAATATTTTAGAAAGTTACCATGAGTAAGTGCTGAAAGTTTATGATGATTTATCATGGAATTAAGGTTTTAATTTCATTATATGATGATTTTATGAAGAGATTTGCATAGAAATTTATTTTTAGGACCTAATTGTGAAAGTTGACGGAATTAGGGTTTTATGTTGAAGCTTGGAATGTCAAAGGCTATGAAGTAGCTTGTAGTGTTTAGATAAAATGATATTTGGAAGGAATTAGTTGGATTGATGAATAAATTGAGTAGGCACTAAATTGTAAAAATTGAAAAGTTTGGGGTAACTATGAAATTTTAAAAATTAAGGGCATAAATTGTGAAATAGAATGGAATTGAAGTAGATGCTAATGGAGGAATGATTTTATAATTATAGATCAAGAAAACGAAGTGAATCGTAGGAAGGAGAAAATTTAAGAATAGTCCCTGAATTTCTACGACTTTTGCAAATTAGCCCAGGTAAGTTCATATGGCAAATTTAATGTTTTGTTGTGAAAATATTATGGTTTTTAGGTATATTATTGTAGATGAATACTATTGAATTGTAAAAAGTATGAAATAGTATTTAAGTAAAAATACATATTATTTGGAACAATGGATTTGAGTGCTTCCATTCCGTAACCATAATGAATTGACGGAAAAGATGTGATATGTACTTCCGTATAAGACCATAGCTGGGCTATGGCATCAATACAATGTGATTCGAGATTCCGTATAAGACCATAGCTGGGCTATGGCATCGGGGTGATGTGATAATGTGATTCGTATAAGACCATATTTAGGATATGGCATCGGTATGATATGTAATCCGTGTAAGACCATGGCAGGGCTATGGCTTCGGTGTGTGATGTGTGACAATGTGAAAGTCCATAGTTTACGATGGCAATGTGATAATGAAGCACTCAATTCCATTATTGTTCCCTAATTTGACAATGGAAATAAATAAGAAATGGGCCCAAAAGAATTAAGTTCGTGAATTGCATCATGAAAATCATTCAAATGAGTTAATTAATGAAGTTGTGATTTGCAGGATGAAATAGTTTAACTAATACATATATAATTGTGTACAGTGTTCGGTAAGATTTGTGTTATTATGCCTATGAGCTTACTATGCTTCTATAAGCTTACTTGTGTATGTGATTTGTTTTGTAGATTGACTTATATACATACGGAGGATCGGATCTACAGTAAGGGTCACACTATCCAGATTTACTCCTGTAGATTTTGTAAAATAACTTTTTGGTTTATATGGCATGTATAGGATTTGATTTAGTAATGTAATTATATGAATAATTAAGTATGCAAACTATGTTGAATGTGATATTTTATGATTGGAAAATGAAATATACTTGTTTTGGCTTGAAATAATTGTTTGGTTGCAAATTTTTAGGTATAAATGTTATATAATATGGCTTGTGAAAATTACCTCTAAAAGGGGTGGCAAATTGGCTTAAATCAAGTCTACATGGTGCCACACGGTCAGGGGACACGGGCGTGCCTTATGACCGTGTAAGAAACTCAGTAACCTCTTAAATATTACACGGCCTTGACACACGGGCATGTCATTTGGCCATGGGCTTAAGTTAGTAGCTAGCTATGTATCACACAGCTGCAGCACACGGGCATGTTCCAGGCCACACGGGCGTGTCCCAAGCCACACGGGCATGTGCCCCTATCTTCAAGGAAAATTTTCCAAAGTTCCCGGTTTAGTCTCAAATCACTTCTAAAACATATATAGGGCCATAATAGGGACTTTAAGATGAAATTTGATAAGAATTGATCTGGAATGTAAAGTTTATGACTCGGTTTTGTATAAATGTTAGTGTATAAGTTCGGTAATGCCTCGTAGCCCTATTCCAGTTACGGCTTGGGGTTAAGGGGTGTTACAACATTGTATTGTGATAACAATGCTACAATAGCTAATACCAAGAAAATGAAAAGTCACAAGAGGAGGAAACATATTGATCGAAAATATCACTTGATACGAGAGGTAGTAGCCGAAGGAATTTTAAATCTGATTAAAATAGCTTCTGAAAATAACCTTACGGATCCGTTTACTAAGACTCTTGTAATTAGGAGTTTTAACAAACACGTCAAGGATGCTCGAATGCGAAACATGACACATTTACTTCACAAGGGCAAGTGGGAGATTGTTGGGAAATATGCCCATATTGTAGTAAACGTGTAACTCTTTTCTATTTATTTTAACGATGAATAAAGAAATAAAGTTAATTTCACACTTCAGTATTATGTCTTTTTTATTTTCTACTTTTATATTTCGCATGCTTAGTGAAATTGTGACAATCAAATATTAGCTCATTGATTATGTAAGTTTAAACTGAAGATAAGTGGCATTGTAAAGAACGTTTACATTGCGAGAGAGATAACTTACTTCAGTAGATAATCTAAATGAGCTTGTAATATCGTAAAAGAATCAAAGTAAGCATTTAATTCAAATAATGAAAATGATTATTATGTCGTCTACAATTCCAATTGGGGAGATAGCTAATCTTGGCTATCGAAGCAGTTGATTCCACGGGTAGATACATAAATGTATTCACTGGTAGAATGATACATTGGACATGGCCCAAGATGAATTACTTCTGAATCTGTTTGTGAATTAATTCATTTGTAATGTTCATGATGTGATTTACCTAAATCCTGAATTAGTCACTGACCATGCGTATGCTACTCATGTGCTTTGATATAAGTGGAGGCTTATGCTCTAAAAATGATCAATCCCATAACCGATATGTTGGGTACATGACTTGTGTATGAAATGACTTTACTAGCAACAATGGAATTCATAGCTCAATTAAAGAGTTAATGATACCTTCTCATTGGTATTGTGAGGATTGATAAATATGGAACGTAGCCGCGAGTTTCTAAATCTCGAACGAGCAATCTATCACAATCATTTGTTGACCATGATCATATTAATCATTAAGAAGATACAATGGTGACAATAAGATAAAATAGGATTTTATTAAGTGAACAGATTTAACTCAACAAAATTAAGGATATCATATAAGAGTAACACACACATGACAAGGTCATTGGACAAAGCAGTTGGATGGATTGCTTTCGTAAATAGTACACAATAAGGAGTTTTCAATCATGGTACTTCTTGTGAACTGACTCATGATTAAGTAATTTCGAATTATCGGAACGATACTTTTGGACATAATTGCAATCACTAGAGCCAAATTGTATATGTCCGATTGGTCCCTTTGCTAGCTCAAGAAAAGCTTAACCGGACTGCATTTGAATCAGAAGAAAATTTTATGAATTTGGGAATAATTTAATTGAGTTAATTTATTCGATGTGGAATTAAATTAGGTGGTCGTGAAAATTGTTCAACTAGAGAATTTGATTAAAGAATTTTCTTGAAAAATTAATTTGGAAAATCTAAGTGATTTTTGAAAAAATTAAATTCGATCAAGTAAAATTAAATTGATCAAATCAATTAAAATTAATATGATATGTTTGGAAGTTAATATAATTGGCCCAATTGATAATTTAAATTGAAACTTGGACCTGAGATCGTAAATTCAGCTCGGGATCCCAAAACAAAGACCAAAACCTAAAAATTGGTTGAACCTGGCTGACAGTCCAACAAATGGCTAGACCGGACTAGTCGGGTTGTCATTAACTCAGACCGAATTGGCAGCAGCTGGTGTTGTAAAGGTGTCACACCTGCATCACCAGACAAGACGGTGCCAGTAGTTGCGACAATGGCGTCCCAGTGATCGGCGATAGTTGGTCATCAGTGGTTGAGCAGTGGGAGAGTTATACTCCTACTGGGACTCTACTAGAGAATTTGATTTTATATTAATTATTCCAAAAATAATATTATTTTAATAATTTAGTATTAAATTAAATTTAATACTTATATTAATAGCATTTTATTTTAAAAATTAATATTAAATTTAATCTAATATCAAGATAAATATTATATTAATTTAATATTAAAGTGGTTAAGTTTAAACATAGTTGAACTCTCTAAACTCTCCTCATATAAAAAAAAGCATTGGGTTATTATTTACACACACTTGAATTCAAAAGAAAGTTGTAGAGAGAAAATTCTTCGAAAAGATTATTTCAAAAAATATAGATATATATTTTTTATTTACAACTTGACCCAAAATTTTAGAGAAATTGTAAAATTACCCCATTGGTAATTTTTGTGAAATATTTTCTGATTCGAAGTGAGCCCACACTCAGCATACGTGAGCTTGAGGATAGCAGAGAAGACTACTCGGTCGAATCGTTCATCCTAGACGAATCGAAAAGGTACAGTTTTGATTAAATGTTTATTACTTTAGCTATCACAACCAAGATCTTGTTTTGGAAAAATTTTAGAACTCTAGTTTTTCCCTAAATTTATTTTTTGCTACGTTTTCCAAATATGTTTTTTCCAACATTGTTTTGGTTATTCACAAGTTGAAATTAAAGGCTAAGTGGCTTTGGATGTTT
This sequence comes from Gossypium arboreum, assembly GCF_025698485.1. Classification (NCBI taxonomy): domain Eukaryota; kingdom Viridiplantae; phylum Streptophyta; class Magnoliopsida; order Malvales; family Malvaceae; genus Gossypium; species Gossypium arboreum. Next base: position 16,485,437 of record NC_069081.1, read on the forward strand.
ATGTAGTATGAATAGAGGATGTATTATGACAATGTAGTGTGTTTAATGTGAAGTATTTGAATGCCTATATTGTTAATGCTATATGTTACGAATTGGTGCTAATGAAGCATATTGGTTAGATGTTTAGGATGTTGATTTGTGGTATGCTTCAGTATAATATGTTTTGTACAAGTTTAAAAGTTGATAGATGTATATGCTTGGCCTATTTGAAAGATTGGTTTTAGTAACTTGCATCGAAAAACACGTTTTGCACCATATGGGTTGACACATAACCATGTGCTCATTGGTAATTAAGAAACATTTATATCACACAGTTCTCATTTATCACACGGGCTGGCCATGCGCCTGTGTAAGTACTGTAGATTTGGTCATCTAGTTTTTCATACGGCTTTAGTTTGTTACACGACCCAACCACACGACCGTGTGACTTTTGATTCAATTTTATATTTTGGTCCATATGGCTTCAAAGAGTTACATGGCCTGGACACACGACCGTGTGACTCATGTTTTGCATAATTACCTTTAACTTTTGAAAATGTTGCAATTTGATCCTTGATTGTTCTTGGGTCAACTCTAGAGCTCACGTGAGCTCATATAAGACTCAGGAAAATTTTTAAATGGTATTTCATGATTGAACTGATTAAAGTATTTGAATTTTTTTACTATTAATTGTTTATAACTATTCTATTTTGTCTATAATATCCCGTAACTTGATTTCGGCCACAGGGTCAAGTGAGGGGTGTGACAGAGACTTGCTTGTAGAGTCTTGATACCTTAGCTTTTTGAACGACTATTTTTCAACTAAGTCTCAATATCTTCCTTATAAGTATTGAGACTTGACCCTAAAGGCTGCATTAAATGTGTAGACTTAATGTCTCCAACGGCTAGGCACTCCTTCCAACAACTCCAAATATCCCAAAATCAATGAGAGAGTATGATCCAAGGACACTCAAAATGTAAGACAAGAAACAAGTGTACAAAGTTTAAAGAGAAAAAATCCAATATTTTCATTTGTCATACTTATTTTCTCTTGCAAACACTTGTGGGTTCACTTGAATTTCATTCTTTCAAGTGTTTGTTACTAAGAGAAAAACCATTATATACTTACATTTTAGAGGTATTTTGTTCATTCTCAAATTTTCTTCTTAAATTTGTTAGAGTTTACTTAAGGTTTTAGGTAGAAAACCTTAAAGGGAAGTGGTTCTATCTTACTTATTGAAAAAGTAGTGTATTGTAAAGGTTATACCTTGTCCTTAAAAGTATTAATTAGTGAACTGCAGAAAATGAAAATACTTAATTGTTGTAAGCTATGATAGTGAAGGTAGACATTTGAATATATACCAAATTACAATGGCGTAAAATACGTTTTTCTAGATAAAGTTAAATTGTTTTTACATTTTGATTTAGGGTCATTACAAACTCCATTATCATTCCCTCACAAATTCAACATTGGTTGAGCTTCTAGTTTCCCTAGAAACATTACTAACATTCCTCAACTTCTAAACTACCTAGAATTAGAACATACTAGTTTGGTTTTCCAAGCTTCACATTGGGTTAATTATTTGTTTCTACCAAATTATAGAGTAAATTTTGAAGTTAAAATATGCTCTAAATCTTTATACATTTCGTTCTTTGAGAATTTAGTCCCTTTCTACTTTTATTTTTAAGAATTTAGCCACTCTCCTTTTCAAAATTAAAAATCCAAGTCTATTTGTTACTACCATTAAAATTCTTTTGTTAAATTCACTGGTTTGACATCTTAAAATTAAAAAAAAAAATCACTTGGTAGTGATGTAACAAAAAATAATGTTGAAAATGCTTATGTGAGTTTTTTTTTTCTTAAAAATATCTATTCAAATTTCTCATGATAAAAAAAATATTTGTTGGAATATCGTTCTAAAGAAAAAAAATGACATTATAAAAATAAATAGACCAAATTATGGCAAAATTTAGAGTATATGGATTCAATCCAAGTTTCAACTTAGTCTATGGGTCAAAATTACAATTTGACCATTATTTATATTGTTAAAAAAGGTGAATTAAAAAATGTGTCAACCTTTAAAATCTTTGGGGCATTCAAATTATATATAATCACATAACATTTTAATTGAAAAGTTAACTATATTAACTATTTGATCTAACTTATAATATTATGAACATATTATGATCAAATTATGTTAGAAATATTAATTAAATCTTAAATTTGAATATAATATAAAGACTAAAGATGAAAATTTACATTTTTATAATGTAGAAAAGAAAAGAGAAATGGTATAGGAAGTGCCTTTTGACCTTCCATAGTTAGATTTCCCTTACAAATACAAAAGCAACACTAAACCGATATTCATCTAAGCACACTTTAACAACAATCCAATAAAAATTCTCCCTCCTTTCACCTTTCATAACTCCATTTTTTTAAGATCCCAAGAAGAACAAGTCTTGTAGAAGCTATTGTTGGTGGATCATATCAATTTATGATTTACTCAATCCATTCTCAAACACTTAAAAGTAGTTTACCATTGTACCATTGTTTTTAAAAAACACCTTTGAGATAAAAAAATATTGTTAAAGAGAAGTTAATTTTTTTTGTTCCTGTCAAAAGAACTTTTGGGCCAATTTTTAGAGTTTGAAAATTACTTTTTCTCTTAAAAAGTATATTGTTAAGTAATGCTTTTATCTCAAAAGTAATTTTTTTATCTTGAAAGTGGTTATTAAAAACAATGCTAAACTGGTCTTAAATTGGTCCTAAACTGGTCCTTAAATAATGTTGGGTACTTTTTTTTTCTCCCCTATCTTCTCCCTCTTTTATTGTGTCTCTTAAAAATGTAAACAAGTAATTAGGAATTAGGTGGAGATTATTTCACAGTTAACACTTATTTTAATTAGGTAGAAAATTATTTTGAAATAAAAATTGCATCACATTTTCATCCACTATTTAAATAAAATATTAAAATTTGATAATATTAATAGTTAAATATAAAATTAAATTCAATTTAAGTAATCAAAATAAAAGGGTAAATCACACTAGTAATTATCTAACTATTAGTATTTCTTTTGTTACCTAACTATAAAAATTACAAAATGATCACTCGTCAATTAAAATTTTTTCATCCCTAGTTTTTAAATTACTAACGAGAAGATAACTTACAGCTTTTAGAATTAGCATAATAACAACTTTAACCCTAAACATTTATACATTGTATCAATTTAGTCTTGATTCCAAAAAAATTAACCCAACATTTATTATGTAATTTAATCATTTTTTTGCGTTTTGCTTTTCTTTAGAACATTAAGGGTTCATTTTTAAAAAAATGAGAAAATATGAAAATTATTATATTGGATTTTAGGTGTTTTCATTTTTGGTATATTTCCAATAAAATTTAGTTGATAAATTCATTTTTAGCTTTTTAGGTGAAAGAGTCACTAAGAATAGTAAAATTGCAAAAGAAAAAAAAATCAAATTACACAATGTGCAAATTTGAGGATTAACTTTTTTTGAATTAAGAAAAAATTAACACAATGTACAAATGTTGATGGTTAAACTTACTATTATGCCAATTTTAAAAACTGACACATCAGTGACAAAAAAACAAAATTAAATAATTTTTTAAAATTAATCTCATTATAATTTCTCCTATCATATCTGTTCTTTTTGACATGCTTAGTATTACCTATAGCCCCTCCCCAGCCCTTAAATAGGAGGATAATGCGTTTCAGCTCATTCGAACTCACGACCTCTTGCACTGACAACAATGTCGATGTCAGTTGAGGTAAGACTCAATCAGCAACAAAATTAAATAATTAAATTATCATTTTGTAACTTTTTATGGTTGAGTATTGAAAACAAAATGGTTACCTAATTAAAAACATGCAAATAATTAAGTTGTTATATTAGTGTTTATTTACGATTACTTTAACTAAATATGCTAAAAAAAATCAATTGAGAAACTATGTTGATTTTCTAAAAAAATTGTTGATCTACGCTGTTTTTGGAGAGAGAAAGGAAAGCGCGCCCAGTAGGATGCGTTGTCCTTCCAACGGTAACTCTTCCAATGGCTATAATGACTCCAACAACCATAATATTTCCTATATAAACCCCTCCAAACTTCATTCTTTTCAATCAAATACTCAATACTCATTCTTCCATCCTCAATTTTCAATTTTTAATTTCTAATCCTCAATCCTCAATCCTCAATTTTTTATTTATTTTTTTAATTTTATTCTCTTCGATTTTATTTTATTTGTTTGGATGACAAGCATATCTTCAGCGTTCAATTACAAATGGTAAGAAAATTTATTAAATTAATTAATTTTAAATAGTTAACTATTATGTTTTTTAGATTATTAATTTTCTATGTTTATGCACTCAGCCCGAAGATCGGATTTTGGAGATGTACATAAACAATTTAAGAGAAGGTGCACCGGATGTCATTTATGGACACTTGCGATATGTAAGATTTTTATACGTGACTCGCATGCTTGGAGGGACTAAATTGGATCCTCCCCGCCTATCAGTGCTTTGGTCGAAAGATGGAGACCGGGACACACATTCCATTTTCCTTGCAACGAGTGTACAATTATACTCGAGGATGCTAGTTTACAACTCGATCTACAAGTCAATGAGGAAGTCGTTACGGGGCCAATTATTAGTGTCAGTTGGAGTGCAACATGCGAACAACTACTAGTGAAGGTGCCAAACAAGTTTAGAGGTAGCCAGATCGAGCTAAGATAGTTGGAGGACAACTTCCAAACTATCGAGGCTTTTGCGAGTGATGTTGAAAATGAACAATTGGCGTGCGCATTCATCTTAAGGTTGATTGAAGGTTTACTAATGCTAGATAAATCTTACAATCTAGTACATTTAACTAGTGACATTGTACCAAGAAATGTGTCAAGCGACGACACTTAAAAAAAATGAAAATTAACGGTTACATGCTCCTTCTTTAATTGTGGGCATGGTATCGACTACCATTTTTACGCCCTCGAGTGGAACTCTCTTATGAATTCCCACTCGTAATATGGTAAATTTCATATTAATATCATTACCATTTTTATTTTTCATTGTTGTAATTTTGAAATAACATATTATTTAAGTAGAGGGAACAACCCCACAAGACACATCGGTATACTGACCAAGCTCAAGGATATCCGACTAGCTTTAGATCAACAAACTGAATAGGAGGTTAGTTTATAAATTTCAAAGTTATCAGTTTTTTATTTTAGCATTTGAAATTTAATATTAGGGACATGCTAAAATTTATAAATTCGTATTGCAGTTTGTATGGATACTATATGTGAATCCAAGATTCAAGAATGCGTTTTGGCAAAATTTTTTGCCAATCACAACATTTGACATGTCAAAGTGCCATTGATCATTTTTGCAATGGTTGAGATGCACGAATCTAATCGAATGATATGATAGTTTGGGTGTATGCAACATATTTTGCCACCATCCTAGGAGCTTGATGACCTGCACAAGATTGACTTACGGGAGAGACTCGAGGAAGATTGACCAATATTCCACAAGAAGTATATCGAGATGTGGCAGAGTAGGTACAATTACTTGCCAACGCGTGAACTATTTCTCACATCGGAGTTGGCGACATCTCCAGATTACATGGATTGGTTCTGGCATAACGACAAAATATATCTACTGGTAGCTTCAAAAAGGAGTAAGCAACGTTTCCATAGGAGGCTAAGATGAGGGCCCATCAATCCTAGCTTGAGAAAAGATGTCATGACGGGATCAATACTTGTTCTATCTCCACTAAAGGAATTGATTGTCGTGCATCCTCCCGATCAATATGGTTCATTTATTTTTGGTTCTAACCCAATTTGTTTTTACACAAGCATTGCGACACGTACACTCCTTCCCCACATCAACACCTTTAATTTTGATTTATTTTACACAAGCACCATATCATGCACGATCATTCCTTACATCAACACATTTTAACACCAGTTTATTTTACACAAGCACCACGACATACACAATCATTCCATGCATAAACACCTTCTCTAGGGATATATTTTTCACAACTGCCACCCACCGTATCATATTACATGTTGATCTAGCCAACAACACCAACGCATTTAGTATCGCCGATAATTCCCACATTCTATCCAAAATAGGGTCATGTGACACCATATAATGGCCCGTCAATAGTGTCGCAAACACCCCCAACATCGTTATTCTACCGAGGTGGGTCACCCTCCTAACTACTGACTCAAAAAGGGGGATGTACGATGGGCGGTTAGGATACGGTTGCAATCAACCATGAAGGAAGGAGATGAAGTTAGTGATCAACCCCAACATGCACGTGAAGATGAAGCTGAAGTCGATGAGGAACTATCAACCCAAATAGTACGACGGAACACTAGGCATGCCCGACGCCCACCTAGTTATGGCACACATTCGGGAATCGATGATTATGTTATTTTGTAATTTTTTGTATACTTTGTTTTACATCCCAAATGTACATTTATTTACAATATACAAAACAAATTTATTAAATTGGTTTGATTTGTGCACAATCATATTGTGAGTTTCAAATTTACAATTATTTATGTTACTTTTTCATTTAAATTTTTCTCAGTCTATTTGTTAAGTACAATATTTTCAAAAAGCAAAGAGTTGCTTGGAAGGTTCAGAAAAATATTAAAACTTTGGTTTGCATATTGTAATATATCTTACTTCAATAATTAATATTAATTTACGCTTTACAAAAAAAAAATTAATGAATAAATGAATAAGTTAGTGTTTTCACTGCATGAGTTACCATATATTACAATATGTCTTCTCCTCGATGCTCCCAGGTTGTGTGGACACATTGAATTTATTGAGTTCATGATTTCTACATTTTCCCTAATCAAGATTATCCCGATAATCCGGGGTTACAAAGCTTAGAAGCAATCAAGTTGGCTTGGTTGAAATGGCCAAAAAGAAAACGCTCCCTATAGGGGTGTTTTTATCTAACATGGTAGTGAAAACGCTTCTTGTAAGATGCATTTTTCTTTTGGCCATTTCAACCAAGCCAACTTGATTGCTTCTAAGCCTTGGAACTTGGGATTCCTGGGATAAAACTTTTTCCCTTTATACCCCACCTCATTCCCTATATAAATGCTCATTCTTCATTCGCTACTCACCTACATCTTAGTCTCCTCTAAATTGTTTTTTTTCTTTTTCTTGCGTGTTGAGATTTTTGGGTTTAAAAATTTATTTCTCTCATTTTGATGGAGATATAGTCATAGTTTTAAGTTATGTTTGGGTTCACAGTGATGTTATGGAGCTCAATAACCTACAAATTTCACCTGTTGTGTGAGTATAGAGCCATCACATGAGAAGCCGTGATTGCTTTGCAACTTGAGGTCCAAGATGATGGTGATTATACAGTCTCGGGTTGAAGTGTAACTAAGGTTTCAAGTTTACAATGGTTATGTTGTTAAAGGATGAAGCATAATTAGGGTCGTAGTTGACGGTGCTAATACGGGCATGCCAACGAGTTTCTCCTCATCATAAGAGCATGCTTCATAAAACTCAAGCATAAGTACGAGGAAGGAAAACGCGAGGGGCTTTCCAATATAATCAAATAATTCATGTTGTCTATCTTTATCGAAGGCGGTGACCTTTTAGTATAATCTGCTACACCTCAATGCTGTCACATGTTATAATAACGGGTTTACCGCCTTCGTTTGTAATGGATAAGACACATTATTTAATTATATTGAAACGCCATTACTTTTTTCTTCCTCGTAATTATATTTAAGTTTTATGAAGTATCATCTTCTGATTAAAAAAACTCGTTGTCATGCCCGCATAACCACTGCCAACTGAAATCTTATTTATGCTCCATTATTTGACAACATAACCTTTGCAAACTTGAAGCCCTAGTTACACTTTAGCCAGAGATCGTATAATCACCGTAAACTGGGACCTTGAGTTGCAACATGATCCGACTTTCCAGGTGATGGTTTCATACTTACATAACATATGAAATTTGTAGGTCACCTAGCTCCACAACACTATCATAAATTCAAACATTTTTTAAAATTATAACCATGTCTATCTCAAACACAGACAAAAATAAATTTACAAACTTTTAATTTCCAATCGCAAAAAAAAAAAAAAAAATCAAAATGAAAACATGTTCACCAGTGTACATTTTCACTAATGTGGCAGTGAAATTTTAACTTGTCTTTACTCTCTCCAAAAACAATGTAAATAGGTAATTTTTAAAAAATCACCATAGTTTCTCAATTGTTTTTTTAAAAAAACATATTTAGTTAAATTAACCAATGAAATTACTTTTATAGAAGGACAGGTCACAGAAAAGAGCAGGTCAACTCTGGAATTTCAAAACATAAAGGAAAAAACGGAGGTTTTTTCACTTAAGATCGAGACTTTCCTTCCTCGGCTCTACTTACGGTGTCCTGCGGAACTTCAACTCTTTAATCCTTTTAATAACTTGGCAATTCCTCCCTCTATCTATCTAATTATCCGAAGGAGAAACTCTTTCCCAAAGCATTTTTGAACTTTCTTTCATGGCGGATATACTTGCTTCTTTGAGGTCTTTAATGGCCTCTCAATCTCCTCCTCTCGATGCCTTACTTGTCCCTTCTGAAGATTATCATCAGGTTTAATTTATATGAAAAAAAAATTCATTTTTATCAATTCCATGTCAAATTATTGTTTGTTTAATTTTTGAATCGTTTTTTTGTAGAGCGAATATGTTTCTGCTCGTGACAAAAGGCGCGAGTTTGTTTCTGGATTCACCGGAAGTGCAGGTCTCTATTTCGACTTTCTCTTATTATAATTATTGTTTTAGTTGTTCTTCTTCTTATATAATTTTTATTGATTTGGTAAAAATTATCTCAGGATTGGCACTTATAACAAAAAATGAAGCAAGGCTATGGACCGACGGCCGATATTTCTTGCAAGCAACGCAGCAGCTTAGTGATCAGTGGAAACTAATGCGTATCGGAGAAGATCCTCCCGTTGATGCCTGGATGTCTGATGTAAATTTACCATTTTGCTTCACAAGTATTCGATCTTTTGCTTCCACATTTGATACTTTATTAATATATATATGTTTTTAATGAATGAATGATTTAGAATTTGCAAAAGGAGGCAGCTATTGGGATTGATCCTTGGTGTGTGTCGGTAGACACGGCTCAAAGATGGGAACGAGCTTTTGCGAAAAAGAATCAGAAATTAGTTCAAACCTCAACAAATTTGATTGATGAGATTTGGAAAAATCGGCCACCAGCTGAAATTAATCCAGCTGTTGATCATCCCTTGGAATTTGCCGGTCGTTCTGTCGCTGAAAAGTTGAAAGCTTTGAGGGAAAAGCTCTCCAGTGAAAAGGCTCGTGGGATTATCATCACAACTTTAGATGAGGTGTGGGCTTTTCAAATTGTTGATTCTAATGGAATTTGTTGAGGTTTTTCTTTTCTTTTTTAGTTTAAATGGCTGCTTTACAGGTTGCGTGGTTGTATAATATCCGTGGGAGCGATGTATCTTACTCTCCTGTTGTTCATGCATTTGCTATCGTAACATTGAATTCGGCTTTCCTTTATTTGGACAAAAGGAAGGTTTCTTCTAAGGTCGGATTTTGAGTATATATACTTGGTTGTTGAAGTTTTCATTTTTTTCGCCTTTACTGTATTAGATCATTTAAATCAAGGTATAACTTTCTGGGCTAGATGGTTTAGGTTTATTGATCACATGTATGTTAATACAGGTGAGCTCTTCCTTGCAAGCGAATGGAATTGAAGTTCGGCAGTATGGTGCAGTGAGTTCTGATGCTGCGATGTTAGCATCTAATCAGCTTGACCAGGCCACGGGAGTGAATTCTGGTCAAAATGGTGTTTGTCAAAATGATACTTGTGATAATGATCTTATATGGGTTGATCCTGCTTCATGCTGCTATGCTTTGTTTTCGAGACTAGATGCTAATAAGTTGCTTCTGCAGCAGTCACCTTTGGCCCTCGCAAAAGCCTTAAAGGTTGTCGAATTACTTACTTTCTGGTTGAATCTTTCTTTAGAATTGCATAGAATATATTTATATGAAGTCTCTTCTAATATTGTGAAAATATTAGAAGTTAGAACACCTTAGGTTTTTTATGTTTACTTGTAAATCTGCATGCATTGATCCAGAAGAATAAACTCATGCTGCTTCCCAAAGAAAAAAAGTCATTACCTATTTAAAAAGAACCTGAAAGGATCTTTAATATTTAAAGAGAGGTTCTATTTGCTCGTGTCTCATCTTAAATTAATTTATCTATATCAACACTTTTGCATTTCCAGAATCCAGTTGAGCTGGATGGATTGAAAAATGCGCATATCCGGGATGGTGCAGCTGTTGTGCAGTATCTAGTCTGGTTGGATAAGCAGGTATAGGATAGTGACCTTTGAATATTATTTTCTCTCTTGGAAATTGATAAGTATTCACTCTAATTCATGAAGCTTCTAACTTATTTGGTTTGATTTGGTTATTATTTCAAAATAAAGATATTTCTGAATATATGCAACTGGATTATAGACTGAAATGATGCTATTGCTATCTCAATTGCACAGATGCAAGAGATTTATGGGGCTTCAGGTTACTTCTTGGAAGGGGAGGTAACAAGCAAAAAGATACCGTAAGTTATAGAATTTCAAGTTGATATGTTACCTATATGTCACCCCTGTTCAGTTGCTGTTTTTTATCCTTAAACCAAACAGGCTGCCCCCTCTCTTAAGAAAAATTTCTGAGCTGGAGGTGGACTGACTGATGCTTTGATTTTTCATGCTAATGGAAGGAATGCACCATGCAGGGAGACTATGAAACTGACAGAGGTGTCTGTTAGTGATAAATTGGAGGGGTTTCGTGCATCAAAAGAGGTAACAATACTTTTGAGGAAGTTTTCTTGTGTTGATAAGAAACTTAGTCAAAATCTCATTCTGGATATAACTATATCAGTAATAACCTTCAAGTGAGAAATTCTTGTTTTAGTAGTGGTAAGTTTTGTTGTTTGTGTCCACCAACCAGCAATTACCTTGTTTTTGTAAACTTGGGCATCGTAGTGTTTGAAACTAAGAATTTAGTCTCAACTCATAAGCATCTAGCATGTAATGAGCATCTTCAGTTGCTAAAAGTATCGTGCTTGCATTTGTATTTGTTAATCTAACATTTTTTTCTATGTTACTAATTGAAGCACTTTAGAGGCCTAAGTTTCCCCACTATTTCTTCGGTTGGTCCAAATGCGGCCATCATCCATTACTCACCTCAGGCCAAAACATGTGCTGAGCTTGATCCAAATAGCATTTATCTTTTTGATTCAGGAGCGCAGGTTTGTCATCTAGTCCTATTTTTAGCTTATATCCATTAATCAAAACTATAAGTACAATGCCGATATTTTTTTATTCTAGATTCTGAGTTCTGATTCTTAATCCTTAACTGATAAAGTATCTAGATGGAACAACTGATATAACTCGGACAGTTCATTTTGGAAAGCCTTCAGCACACGAGAAGGCTTGCTATACCTCAGTAAGTGGCTTCTGTTGAATTCTCTCCTGGATATTACATTATTAGTTACCTATTTTCACCTTCCTTTTGGTCACACCATATGCAAATTTAAATTCTGAAGTGCTTATATTTCCAAAGCCCCTGGTGGATTTGATAACAAGCTGCGTATCCATCTCTCAGATTTTTGTTTACTTTGCTTGGGAAATGATGTGTCACATTATTGTGATGCTTGATAGGAGCCGTATAGTGAATTGGATGTCTTACCTATATTTGACAATACATATTAAGCTTGGAATTAATATTTTTGTAAGAATAGAACAGCATCTGTTGTTTGTAATGATAAAGTCCAATGAGTCAGCAATTGTGATTTTTAGACATAACCAAACTTATGTTCACATTAAGGCAGTTGAAGGCTGTTCAACATATTAGAAGTCAAAATTTATGACTCAGATTGGTTTTTTCTTTTTGATACTGCAAAGATAGGTTGAGATCCTTGGATCCCACTTTTCTTCTTAGATTCATTTCCTATTCTTCCTGAACTTATGCCTCTAAGAAATTGGTTGATTCCCTGCAGGTTCTAAAGGGCCATATTGCTTTGGGCAATGCTCGATTTCCTAATGGAACAAATGGTATTAAAACTTATCTCTATTTTTCCGTTCAGTTTTTCCATATTAATTTTAGGCATTTCTTTTTGAAGTCAAGTAGATTTTGTTTTGACTCCAATATCTAACTAATATGTGTGCATATACTTTTATATATATATATACACATGCTCTCACATGTATATATTAGTTCAATTAATTTGTTGCTTTTTTAGGTTATTCTCTTGATATTCTGGCTCGAATTCCTTTGTGGAGGTATGGTCTTGATTATCGACATGGTACTGGTCATGGAATTGGGTCTTACCTAAATGTTCATGAAGGTTAGCAATGAACTACAATTGCTTGGTGAAGTTAGGGTTCCATTAATGGAACTTTTCACTTAACTTTGGTTTTTCCTTGTTGAACTACTTGGAACAGGGCCGCATCAAATTAGTTTCAGACCACAGGCTCGTAATGTGCCACTTCAAGTTTCCATGACAGTAACAGATGGTTAGTATTGTTTATCCTATCTTAACTCCCTTAACTGTTTTCAAAATTTTCATTCTACTTGACAAAGGACTTTTATCTTGTCTTATACTGACTAAACCCTTCACTTCAGGTTTTTTTTTCCCTACTTAATGCTTTAACGCCTGGTTTACTTCAAGCTTTTCATGCGTACATTTTCTAAGCATTTAATCCCTGCCTGGCTGTCATTCTTGGCTTGAGTCTTTTGCCCTGGCAGCCTTGGCCCTTCTTTTGCGGGTCCTGTTTTGTGCATATGTTACCATGATTAGAAAGCTTCAAGTAATTTAAGAATTCTATTTTCTCAACGTTAAAATGTTACCTAGCATATGTCTTCTGAAAAGTAGTATGTATTACTGTATAGCGGAAGTAATAACCAATCGTATTCGGAAATTCCTTTTCCCAGAGCCTGGATATTATGAAGATGGCAACTTTGGTATAAGATTGGAGAATGTACTCGTAATCAAGGAGGCTGATACCGAATTCAACTTCGGTGACAAGGGATATTTATCATTTGAGCATATCACATGGGTAAGTTTGTCATTATGTGAAATTATTCATCTTTCTCTTCCTCGTATCAACCATGTTGCATGCGTTTGTCTTCATGTGCATCCATGCTTTAGATTTTTCGGGTCTCACATACTCGTGGATTACAATTCTATACAATTAGTGCAGGGCCTGATTAACTTGTTTGATAAGCTACCGGGAGATATGCTATTAATCTCTCCATTGATACTCTATTTCAAGTATTCTTAGAATTATCATCCTTTGGAACATCTCCTTATTTCCGTATTATAGCATGTTGGATGTGGGGGTTGTTTTTTGGTCATACTTGAATGGTTTAATTTGTATACTCTATTTTTTACAGAGACAACTGAATTTTCAACTTTATTAATTAATGGCTTATCTTATTTTCAGGCACCGTATCAAATAAAATTGATAGACTTAAGCATCTTGACACCGGAGGAAATACAGTGGTTAAATAGGTACCATTTGAAATGTCGGGAAATTCTTGGACCTTACTTGGATACGAATGAGATGGAATGGCTGAAAAAAGCTACTGAACCTGTAAGTGCATGATGTGTCTATTCAAGAAGCTTATGGAAATTCTTGCATCGTTTTTATGCTTTTATTCTATATTAAGAATAAATATATGAGATTTGTTCTATAAATGATATTTATTTTGCACATTTACATGTGATATGGAGTAATTAATGGTTGTCTTCCTTGTAAGTTCCTCTTTATTTCACTTCTCCCAATAACGTCCTCACTCGGCTACCATTGTAGCATTCATCTTTTGTTGGGCATATGGTGGCCACATGATGTCATTGGGACACCATTGACTTTGAATTTCATGGCCGTAGATGAAGGGATGAAGACTTCAGCTGGAGGGAACCGCTAGTCCTTCCAGTGGTGCTATTCAAGAAGCTGTCAGCTAAGTGGTTTGGGGTTGCTCGTCTTGAAAACAGCAACTGGTGGATGAACCTCCCCAAATTAACCATAGCGGGCTTGGCCGAGAGGGTTCCACCACACCTAAGTTTTTAATTAATTCCTCAATAGTTCGCAAAGTTTTCCTTAAAAATCAATTAAACGGAATTTTAATCTGAAATTTTAAAGCAACTCTTAATAGATTTAATGGGAAAGTTATCAATTAACATGTTAAACGTTAGTTGTTTTTTGTTTGATCGAAACCATGTTAAACGTTTGTTCAAAAGAACATCTATGCACTGTGCACAAACAGAATTAAATATAGGTCAGTCAACTACTACCCTTTACTTTTTTAGTCACCTATTAATTTTTTAATTTGGTCAAACAGCTATTGCCTCTTTTCCTTTTTGGTTTCTCAATTATTAATTTTTTAAATTTGGTTATCCATATTGCTTTTTTTTTATCTCTAGGGTTGATATGATAGTTAAAATCAAGGGTGTAACTAGGAGCTGTAACTAGGAGCTGGAAGGGTAATTTTGTGTAGGCTTTTTAAAAATATTAAATTAGTAAAGGTAAATTTGCACATTGGCTCCCTTAAAGATGATATAAATTTGATTTAATCCTTTAAAATTATAAAGATATAAACTATTAAAATGGTAAAATTTTATTTTTACTATTGTAAAATTTATAATTTAATTTTAACTTTCCTTAATTTTTTTTTGGTTTTGCCCTGGTTAAAATATCAATAAAATAGCAAATTAAGTCTTAATGTCTACATATTATACCAATTTAGTCATAATGTTAAAAAATTAACTTAAAATTTACAAGTAGTTTCAATTTAACTCCCTCTTCTGCTTCTTCCACTGCTACTACCATCGTTGCCTTCATCTCTACTTTTCTAAAAAAAAAAAAAAAAAATCCTTTTTTCTCAAAAGTAATGAATTTACAGATAGATTATTTTTCACATTTTCTTCCACTGACTGAAAGATGATCTATTGGAATATAGAAATGTTACCATTATTAACTCCTGGCTTTTGGTGGATGTCATCATGGTTGGAACAGATGGTCATTACACATCTGCTTGGAGTTGCGCCATTGCACCTTGCTGTTTTTTTTCTAGACTTGGTATTTGGGGTTCCAACTGTGAGTTTATGTAAATATAATTTGTATAATTTAAATAAACAATTCAGGTTTATCTAGATTATTGTACAGCAGGCCTAATGGAGTTTCATAAATCCTTAAATTTGTTTTCTAACATTTCTGTACTAAATTTTGTTTTGATAGATCTACATTGGATAATTGTTGTATTTTCCAGTTTGAGAGCGTCGCTGCACCTGCATTTTTTTGGAGAAAAAGCTCAAGAAACCAAGCAATCTTTGCGCCATTTTGTTTTTCTGGTACGGCATATAAATGCGGAGTTAGGGCAGAAATTGTTCGTCAAAACTAAAATGCCAATGCCGCATTATTTAAAAATTATGGAATGCTGTAAGCCAAGTATTTTATTACATGAAATAGTTTTTATCAAAAAAGATTTGATAACTGAAATGCCCATGTTCTGTGAGGAAAATAACCAAAGGCCATACTTGTCTTCTCAACCAGCTTTGATTGAGATACAACAAAGAAAAAGGGAAGATTTTTTTGGAGAAAGGTAGAGGCAATGGGGGAAGTGGAAGAGAAATAGTGAGGATTAATATTTTTTAAAAAAAATTATGACTAAATTGATATAACATATAAAAATTAAAGATTAAATTTATTATTTTATCGATTTTTAACTTTCGTGTCAATTAGTTGAGTGGCTAAATAAAAAAATGATAATTAGATGATTAAAAAAGAAAATAAAAAATAGTCGGATGATCAAATTAAAAAATCGACAGTTGAGAAAAAAAAAAGAAAAAGATAATAATTGAGTGTTGTCTAAGGTGGAAATATAATTTCTTGTAGGATTTTTGGGTGTGTTGTATCATTGACATGTTTTGGTATGAAAGTTTAGATGTAGAACTTCCCTTTTTAATTTTTCTCTGAATACATGATTGAGTTAGCTTGGTTCTCCGGATTTTTTTTTTTTGAAATTTCCGTGATAATTTAATTTAATTTGGTTTTGTTTTTAATTTTTTTATACTAAATTTAGGTTTTAGGATTTTATTTGACAAAATTGTTTGAGGAAGGATTTTAGACTTTATTTTGTAAAGTTAAGTCTTTTTATAAATACTTTTTCAAAAAATCTATAACTCTTATATACTATTTATTCAAAGTTGGGATTGCTTTCAAGTCTTGAATAAAGTCATCAAACATACTTGATAAATAAATACTAAAGGTTATATGTATGTATGTATACAGACATAGTAGGATTAAGTCAAAATATGTTCCTTGATAAATCTTCCGTTCTTCTTCCTCAAAAACAAGATATATATATATATATATATATATATTTGTAAAATGTGACAAAACTAAAACGATTAAAAGTTGCAAAATCATACTAATATAAATCTATTTAAACAAAAATAAAAATAAAATAAAGATTGTTTTGTAATAATTAATAAAATATATTTTCTTGCGGGTATATAAGAACATATATTATTTACAAATAATATAAATAACATTTTCTATTTTATTTTATTCATAAGTAGTTCGGAATCAAATAATAAATTGATGGTTAAGTTGCATATTCCGGTACCTTTAAATACATATTTCAAAAAATAAGAAATAATTAATAAAATAATTTTTAACTGAATTAAATATAAATGTTAATTTATATGCCACTCATTTCTCTTTAAAATAAAATAAAATATAAAATTTATACTGCTATATATAAAAGAAATGTAATGCCTGCCCAGCCTTTTATTATTTCTAAAGCAACTTATATATCAAGCATAAACTTTTATATTAGACATTTAGTTTTTATATTTTATTTTATTTATATATTATGATACTTTAATTTTTATAACGTTGTTAGTTAGTTTAAATATTTTATTTTGATTAAAATGTTGACGAAAATTTTAAAATTGTTAACATCAATAAATTTTTTGTTAAATTTAAGTCCATCACGACGTCATTTTTTCTTGCATGGCTATCAAGTATTTATTTATTTTATTTTAAATTTCAAAATGTCTTACTAATGAATTTAATAAAAATTAATTAGTGTTAAGAATTGAATTTGAAATATTTAGGACAAATGATATATTATAAAAACATAGATACATATTTAATAATTATATTAAAATGCCTATACATATTATAGTTTAAATACATGTAAAGTTTTTATAAAATTATATATTCAGCTCCATTAATACTAATTTTTATGATAATTTTATCTAATATTTTTATTTTAAATTGTAAATTTGAAATGCCTCAGACAAATGATACATTATATGAATGTGGATACATATTTGATAATTATATTGAAATGCCTAATACATATTATAGTTTAAGTACATGTAAAATAATGTTTTTTTTATAAAATTACGTATTCAACTCCATTAATATTAATTTTTCAATAACTTCATGATTTTTAGTATTTATTTTAATTGGTACTATTTATTTATTATTATCAAATTTATTTAAAATATGTTCTTGATTTGCCGCAATTCGTTGTAGCAGATTAAACTATTTTTCGTACTTAAAGAGCTCGTATAAAAGCAGTTTAGTTATGTTTTTACTTAACTTTCACTTTTAGTTCATAAATAATAAGAAGTGTAATTTGAGCCATTTATATGACCTTAGGGGCCGAAACAGGCCTAAAGGAAGGCTAATGTATTTGGTGAGTGTGTAGGACATCATTCAGAGGCATAAGAACAAGAGATTGACTATAATGTTGCAACATGTAGTGTCAATGTCACAACATAGTGAGCAGAGCATTCAAAAGGAGCAAACTACCTTCAGTGTCGCGACACAACTCTGTAATCAAGCCTCAGCTCATAAATTGCTATTAGTGTCATGACACCGCCTTGACGAGAGCAATTAATGAGCTAAGGGCATTTTGGCCCGCGCAACAAACTTTAATGATGACTAACCCTAAGCCTATAAATAGATAGCTCTAAACACTTTATAAACGTTTTTATTCAACTTTTAGTTTAGAATTCATTTAGTTTTATTTTTTAGTTCTCTCTAGTTTATTTTGTACTTAGGTTTATTTTCAATTGTGATTCTATTTTAGTTTTTATTCGTTGTGGAACTCGATTTGTGGATTCATCAACTCTCTATGGATTGCTGTTTGCACAATTATCAATATATATCAAGATTATTCTTAAACTCTATTCTTGATCTATTATTTATGTTCATCATTTCAATCAAGTTTATGATGTTTATTAGATCCTTAGGGAACTAATCCTCTTATGGGAGATTAACTAGTAGATGTGTGAGTGATTAACTTCTATTTAGGGTTTCTTAGCGGATCAGCTGGTTGGGATAGGAGGAACTTAAAATCCTAGGCTTGACAACCCTAGGAAGGCATTTAGGTGGGAATGAACTTAAAATTAGTATTGCTTATTCGTGAACTGTTGGATCTAGTGCCCTAAGTGTAGTATTTTCGTCTAAGCACACTTGTAACTTTTTCGAACAGTTTGATTAATAAAATTATTCATGAATTACATTGATACTTTGTATATTGTCCTCACATGGTTTTTGCACTCAAAGTAAAATGGAAGCAAATGTTGCTCATTGGTTGTCTAATGTTTAACTAATACTAAGTGGTATTATGTGGTAAGATCATAGTATGGAAAGACAACTTGTATTAGTAGATGAACCTAAACATGTCCTTAGTCTAATCAGAAATGAGTAAATCGATTGAAAAAATAATATGTCATCTATCAAGTCCAATTGGGGAGATGCCTTGTCTTAGGCATTGGAGCGAATGACTCCCAGAAGATAGAAACATAGATGTAACTGACTAGACTGGCAGTACATCAGATATAACCCAAGCAGAATAGATCCTGAATCTGTTTGTGAATTTATTCACTTGTGACGTTCATAGTGTAGCATACTTAAATTCTGAACGGATAGCAGATTATGTATCGTGACTCATACACTTTCATGTAAGTAAAAGCATGAGTTCAAATAGATAAGGAACCGAAAGTTGGTGCGTTGGGTGTATGACTTCTGTAGTATGTAGCATCATACACAACAGTGGAATTCATAGCCCAAAATATGGGTAAATGATATCCTCTCATTGGCATTACATGCTTGATGAAAAGTGAACATTGCCACGGGTCGTCCGTCTTTGTGATGGATAACTTGATCACTATTTAATAGTGATTGACTTTTCATGAAGAAATATGTAATTGTTACCATGAGATAAAATAAGATCATATTGGGAGAATGAATATTATCCCAAAGAGATCAAAGTCATTAGACAAGCACTAAGTAGTTGCTTTCATAATTGTATGTCGTTGGGGAGAGCTCAGTCACGATACTATAGTGTAATGACTTCATGATTAAATGAATTTATCATTAATAGGTGAAAAGCCAAAAATTAATTATAAATCATTTGAGCTTCAACTATATATGTCCAATCGGTCCCTCCGCTAGCTCGTTGAAAACCAAAAATGAATTGTGTGTTTGAATAGAAATGAACGAAATGAATAAAAAAAAAGGGAAATGGGAAACATTCAGGAATGGTTATGGTTTTCTCCAAAATGGAGGAATGGAACCATGTGGAAATGAATGTAGGTTTCCCAAAATGGAAATTAAAATGAAAATAAAAATAAACCTTTCGGTCATATTAAACATGTTGAGTTGTGACATATTGAACAAATTTTTTCGAAATTTTACCAAGTGTAAAATTGGGGTGAGAAAATGATTTAATATGTAGATATTAAAATTTTATTTTAGGAAATAGAAAAACTAAATCGGGATGGATCATTTTACAGAGTACTAGATCAAAAAGACCCAGAAAGTACTCGTAATTGGCCCTATGTGAGAGAGGTCCAAAACCCCTCATATAAGGAGGTGGGACGACAAAACCCTAGTATCATTAACTAGGGTTGCCGCCCCTTATATCCTAAATAAACTAGGATTTTTTTTATAGTGAAAATAAACTTTTATAACTCTACAAGTGTTCTATCTTCTCTTCTTATAAATAGATGACACTAGTAGAGCTATTTAGAAAACTTTTGAGATATTGTTATTCTGCCGAAAAATAGAGATAAATTATTCTTAACTTATAAACATATTTTTTAGAATAACAATATTACCAGTTTCTATTAAAGAAGAGAAAAAAAAATTTTCATCCCAAAAGGAAAGCTTTTTCTAGTTCTATGTTTTGATTCAATTGATTTGAGTCCACACTCGAAACAGTTCGTGGTATGAGAATAGCAGAGAAGATCGTTTGATTGAAAGTAAAAAAACATTAAGGATCCGCTTATCCAAAAACACAGGTACAAATTCGATTAAGTTTTATTGTTATAAACATTAAGAAAATCATTTTCAAAGCGGTTTGTTTTCCAACAATTAGTATTAGATTTAGGTTGTGCCATGTTTATGGTGTAAAACGAGACCAAATCTCTCTTCATCTTGTTTGACTAATATTTGATAAAATGTGACATTCTTGTAATTATTTGCATGTTTAAGAGAATGTATGTGAATGAATGCAATATTATATATATTATATAAGTTTTCTTTGCCAAGATTGTGGTTCTTAGGAAATTGACCATGTACTATCATCTCCACGTAGGATTATTTTTCATTTTTAAAATTCTTGTGAGCCAAAAACGGACATAGGACATAAAAGTAGTTTTTCCAAAAAGGAGTCCATGACAAGGAGAAGATGGAGCGATGGCGGTGGAAGACACAAAGAATGCCTTGTGATGAAAACCTATGTAATTTTTGTTTTTCATTTATTTTTTAGAAATAGAACTATGGAAACATTGGCTGACAATTTTATTTTATTACCAATCTCTTTATATATCTGTTTAATAATTATTTATAATTTGTGATATATATGTATGAGATGATCTATAGTTGATTTATTAAATATAAGAAGTGTGGTAATAAGAAAATACATGTGTTATATTATTTCATTCACTTCTTTAAGTTATTCAATTACTGTGAGAAGTGTGTTACGGAGAAGGTGCATATCTAGGATTGAATTTGGCAAGGAAATGCTTGGTTTTTAAGTGACCAAATACGACTTACCTCCCTTTCCTAGGATCCTACTTGGTTCATGGTTCACATTCACTTTTTTCAGTTTTTCCTTTAAAAGAAAAACTATGGAGAATCAAAATTATTTGATTGACTCTTGTGAATAATTGAATGTGAATATTATAAAATTGCCACAACATGTCATGCATACATGAGATAAGCATACCATATAGTTTAGGAAAGAATGCCACATGTACTTGTCATGCATATTGATCATACATGATTAAAATAAGAAATTTAAAACCTTGCATGTTTTTTAAAATATTGAGTGGGAGAAGATCCTTAAACTAGGCCTATGACCTCCATCAATGGTCTCTTATGATGGCATGAAATAAACTTACCTCAAGGTAGACATTTTCATGTGCATTTCACTAAAAAGACTTTCTAAAAGTAGCATAATTTTCTTATGATCATATGATAGTTAGACCGAACCTTGTGGTAGGTATTATCATGTGATACATTAATAAATTATGTCTTCAAAGAGGACAACTAGTCATAACATGCCACTCATTTGTGGTGCATGATGTAACAGCTGGATTTTGGGGCTAGTTAGAATAGTGGTCTCGAGACCACAAATCAGAAGTTAGAGAAATTATTTTATTATTAAAATAGAGTCATAGCATATTTATAATAGTGCATGAAAAATTTGGTGAGCTAATTTTAACGTTTGTGAGCCCAATTGCGAAAAATGACTAAATTGCATAAAGTGCAAAAGTCCTAATTTGATAACTAAAGGTGTTATTTTATTAGAGAATCAAAATTGGGGGATCTTAAAGGGCAACTAGACCCTTTTAAAGGAGCATAGCCTGCTATAGAGTCAAAGAGGAGACAAAATTTTAAAATTTGGTGGGTTAGGTGACTTATTTTGACTAAAATAGAAATAGATAAAAGAAGGATGATATCATCCCTTTTCATCTTTTTCCTCCACCTAAATTTTTAGCAAAGAATGGGCTTTTAAGAGCTTGAAATTTCAGCAACTTTAAGCCTTCACAAGTATGTGATCCTAATGGCTTTTCTGAAATATTTTTGTACTTTTGAGACCCTTGAAGCATGAGCTTTCAAATAAGGGTACTATTTTGAAAAATGATTAAGAGTTTAGGGTTTGAAAATGAGAGTATTTAGGGTGTTTTCTAAAATTTTATGGAAGAAAATGAGTCTTGGGTGTCTTATAAACAACTTTTGTGAAATGTGTTAGCATGAAAACACCTAATAGGACTAATGTCCATAAGTTGTAAAATAGATAATAAATGAATGAAATAGTGGGAATTTTGAGTTTCTATGAAAGTCAAAGAGGTTCAGCTAGTCTTGAGAAATAAAGAAATTCGATAAAAATTGATTTTTGAGCCTAAGGGTAAAATGGTCATTTTGTCAAGGTTTAGGGACAAAATGGTTATTTTACCAAAGAAGTGAATTTTTGATTTCCTAATTTTATTTAGTGATTAAATAAGTGTATTTTGCTATTATAGATTAAGAAATACCGAATTCGAACCTAGACTGAGAGAAAGCCAAGCAAATCGATTAAATCAACTAGTCGCCACATTTTGTAATCCGAGGTAAGTTGTATGTAAATAATACAACTACATTGTTAATTATATGTATTTGAGTTATTACAGCATAAATTGCTTGATTGTGAAATTGAAAATGTTTAATGATAAATGAGAAAATGTGATGAGAATAGAGATAGTAGAATTCTTGATTGAACCGTAGAAAATAAATCAGATATTCATGCCATGACGTTTGGGTCACTTGTGTGAGCTAGTGTAAGACATGTCTGGGACATGCATCGGCCACATTATGAGAGCCAGTGTAAGACCATGTCTGGGACATGGCATCGGCATTGAGATGAGGGCTAGTGTAAGACATGTCTCGGACATGTATCGGCCTCGAGACGTAAGCCAGTGTAAGACATGTCTGGGACATGCATCGGCTACGAGATGATAGTCAGTGTAAGACCATGTTGGGGACATGGCATCGACTTGAAATATGAGCCAATGTAAGACCGTGTCTAGGACAGGGCATCAGCACCTTACTCCACGTTTGAGGCTATGGAATATCCGAAAGCATTCTAAATAGTTCAACGGTGAAAGTTTTGATTTCTAGTTAATGAGGAAAGTATAACCGTGTTGTGAGTGATACAGGTACCTATTTTGTAACATCCCTTACCCGTACCTGAGACTGGGACCATGTACGAGGCGTTACCAGGCATGTACTTGAACATTTTCGAGAAATACGGGTTATAAAATTTTGTTCCAATTTGAAACCAATCCAATAGCATCTTGGTGTCTCTATTATGAGCCTATGAGGCTTAAACGTACATTGAAATTGATCCAGGACTAAACCGAGGATCTAATAAAAATTTAAGAAAAATTCTGAGTTAATGTTTCACACGCCCGTGTAGAGACATTGCACACGCTCGTGTAGAGACATTGCACACGCCTGTGTCCCCTACCCGTGTGGAATTAATTGAATTTATTTTCTACTTCAAACCTACAGGGGTTTTCACATGGCCAAACATACACCCTTGTCCTTCACACGGCCTTGACATACCCGTGTGGTCGCCCGTGTCAAAAAACTCGAGCATTCTATTTATGACGTCAGCATGCATTTAGGGGCACACGGCCAAGACACACGTCCGTGTGTTAGGCTGTGTCCTCCACACGGTTGAGACACACGGCCGTGTCTCTACCCGCGTGTTTACTACCTTGTATTGTGACTTAAAATTTTAGGTGCAGGGGACACATAGTTATGCCACATGCCTATGGGGTGGTCCGTGTGTTACACATGGTCTAGACACACGCCCGTGTGTCAACCCGTATGGACCATGTTAGGCTATTTTCCAAGCCTTTAGTCACCCTCTAACATATGTTCTCACTTATAGGTTTCCTAATGTATAGCTAGGCCTAATTATACTCTCAAATGACCTCGATGAACCTTATTGCATATAAACCTCATTTCATTGGTCTTACACATGCTAGGATTATTTCTCTTGTATCAAGAGTGTCTATGCCTTATAACACATTCAAGATTGGCTCATTATTATAAATCATTGCCAATTATGATCTAGTCATCCTATGTGACTCAGTCATGTTACATGTGTATCCACCTGTGATACGCCATGTTCATTCATCTCAATAACATTAGAACACAAATATGCACAATTATGTAGGTCACACCTTATAACAAAATGAACCAAATCCTATGGCCATATGCATGTGGACATGTGCACCTTACAAGCCTTCATATTGGCTAATCAAATGACATATATTAAAAAGCTAACAATAGCCCTATACATGCCATTGAACAAAATAAGAGTATCTATATACCAAAGTTAGACAAGATGATAGTGTGTTGACTCTCCAATCGTCTTCTAATCTTCGTGAGTCCATGAGCTCTGTGAGACAAGGAAAAGAGATGGGTAAGCATTTACATGCTTAGTAAGCCTGAATAACTGGAAAATAAACTTATTGATTTGTTTAGCATGCAGCCATATTAGGCAAATAAACCAACAAGTATGGAATTGTTTCCCTATCACATACACTCCATCAACAAGTTAGTCACATAATATCACACCATGTAACTTATCTAAGATGAGCTCATTATTCAATGTTTTCATTTTTGTATCACATATTAATCCCGTTGAGTTACTCAAAAAATCTCGATGGATTATCCATTTACCGTAAAGTCATAAGAGCAATCATCTCATGTATGCACTCCCGCGAACCTCATATCTTACAGCGGGATTACCAGTCCAGGCTAAATCCCCCGTAATGTGAACTCATAAGGTGATGACGGGATTACCAGTCCAGGCTAAATCCCTTATAGCGACAAACACCCTCAATGAGCTCGGATCTGAATTACCAGTCCAGGCTAAATTCAGACCCTAATCGGATTACCCGTCCGAGCTAAATCCACAATGCACACATGTTCTTCGGGAGGCTCGATCACTTAAGGAACACCCGTACGGGCTAGATCCTTTCTACATTTGAGATCAACGGATTACCCATCCGGGGTAAATCCTTTTCTACAACACATGCAGGATCTCAAGTCATGTAAGTCATGGTTTATCCATCGAATTTCCCTTTTTACTTCAACTGGGACATTTATTATCAAATCATTATTATTGACATATTTCATGGATTTTCATGCCATCATTATAACTAAATATCATGCATTCATAACACACGTAATTATGCATATTAATAGTTTACTTAAATTTATTCAAACTTACCTGGTATTTGTCTTGGTTTCGCGTTTCAGTTATTCCGAAACCTTTCGTTTTCCTCAATCGACCTTTGAAATTTGCTCCTCGGGGTTTATAACAATAAAAATGAATCATCAATACCTCACATTATTATTTTTAAGCCTAAATTTCACCTCTAGAAAAAATGACCGTTTTGCCCCTAACCTTTCACATTTTTATGATTTAGTCCCTAGGCTCATATAATAAAATGCATGCAATTTCTACCTTACCCGAGCCTATCCGATTGTTTTTTCCTCTTATGGAAGCCCACATTTCTCCATTATTTCACATTTTTACCACATATTTTACATCTTTTGCAAAAAGGTCCTTTTAGGGGTTTTTCATGAAAATCACCTAGAAAAATATGTTTAACACACATACAACTTTCATATTCCTCAATAAAACATCAAAGAATAAACATGTCACACAGGGGTCACTTTAAAAACATGAGCCCTAACTCAAAATATGGGTAGAAATGGAGAGAGTAAGCTACTGAGATTTTAAAAATACGAAGAACATTAAAAACGGGGCTTGAGAGCACTTACTATTGAGCTTGAAAATGTTGAAAACCCTAGCTATGGAGGGCTTAGAAATTCGGCTGGATGAGGGAGAAGAATGGCTGATTTTTCCTTCATTTTCCCATTTTATTTCATTAATTAGCCAAATGACCAAAATGCCCTTAAGCCCTTTCTTTAAAATTTTATCCATACATGCTTATTTTTGTCCAAAAACTTAGAAATTGGAAAAATTTATCTTTAATACCTTCTAATTAATAATCTAAAGCAATTTCATACAAATTTCTTCTAGAATCCAAGTTTTGCAGTTTATTCAATTTGATCATTATTTACCAATTGGACACCTTACTCATAGAATTTCCTCATGAAACTTTAACACATGTATATTTTCATATTATAGACCTCATAATAATCATAAAATAAATATTTCAACGTCAAATTTCTGGTCCTGAAATCACTATTCCGACTAGGCCCTATTTTAAGATGTTACATATTTGGTATGTATAAAATTGTGAGCGACAGTATATGCTATATGATGTGTATTGAATATTGATAAGTAAGTTTTGCTTATGCCCACTTATGTATTGCGATACCTGTTGATGAATGGAAAAGTATTATTGTATAATTATTTATATGCAACTTACTAAGCTTTATGCTTACTCCTTCTCCTTTACTTTTTCTTATAGTGCCGTTTATCCAACTCAAGGATCAACGAAAGTCAGAGATATTGATCACACTATCAATCGAAGCATTCGGTATAGTTTGATTTATATTTTTGAATATGGCATGTATAGGGAACTAGACTTGTGTTTTGTTTTGTTATTAATTTGGCCAAATGTGTTGGCTTGGGATAAATTCCTTAATTTGTATTAAGCCTTGAATGATGGCTAACATTCATTTTGAATTTATAAAAGATGCATTATCATGGTTGAATGAATGTCTATTGTTTCTGATTTGGTTATAGGAATTATGCTTGTTTTGGTATTGGTTGGTATTTGTATGGAACTACATATGTAAGGGTGGCAATAGGGCTTGGTAAATAGCCTTATATTTTCTACATGGGTAGGCGCACGGGCGTGTGTCTAGGCCGTGTGTGACACACGGTCTACCCCATGGGCGTGTGGTTCGGCCGCGTGTCCCCTACACGTAAAAGATTTCAAGTCAGTAAGCATGGTAGTAAACATATGGGCAGAGACACGGCCGTATGTCTCAGCCGTGTGAAGGGCACGGCCTAGCACACGGGCATGTAACTTGGCCGTGTGGCCCTTAAGAATTACTGACATCAGAAACAGAATGTCCAAGTTTTTGCACATGGGCTAGGACACGGGCGTGTCATGGCCGTGTGAAGGACACGGGCCAGAGACATGGACGTGTACCAAGACGTGTGAAAACCTCTGTAGGTGTGCATTTAGAATTAATTCCACAAGGGTGGAGAACATGGGTGTGTCACTGTCTTGCTTAGGCCATGTGAGATACATGGGCCATCAGCACGACCATGTTGGAATGCTCACACGGGCGTGTTGCCCCTCCCACATGGGCGTGTGCCCCTGTGTCAAGTGACATTTCTTTATAGTTGGAAAAAGGACTCGGATTGGTCCCGAATGATTTCCAATGTGTGTTTTGGGACTCGTAATCCCATATTGAGAATATATTGATAAGTTTAAGAAAGTTTTAAATTTTCCAAGTCATGAAGACTCGAAATTGGTTGTAAGTATGAGTTCAAGTTAGGTAACGCCTCGTATTCCGCCTTAGCATAGGATACGGGTATGGGGTGTTACACATGATGCGATATGTGTTGAGCTGACGATTGTACACTCAAGATTATCTAGTTAAGTAACTCCCTAATGAGCTATGCTTAAGTTAGAACGATGACCAAATGTTAAATGATTATTAGTACATTTGAATGCCTAAGGAATTAGGTTATGTACTAATTGGATAGAAATCCATGTTCTTACTAGTTGATCATGATCACTCTAAGGTGGTTTAATTCAATGGGTGTAGGAATTATCGTTGCAGTGGCTTACAAATGTTTTCAAAGTTTAATGTAAGACGCATGCATCACTCTAATGGATATCGTAATGTTGTAAAACATTTTCAAACATTTTCTTAATACAAAGATATTAATATATGAATGTTTTATTTTTAGTTCAAAGATGACACCAACTCCCTTATTGAACATACTCACTAAAAACAAGTTGAGTCGAAATAACTATAAGGAATAGAAAAGGAATCCGATAATTATCCTAAGTTGTGAGAAACTTAAAATAGTTCTTGATAATAAGTGCCCACCAGCCACTCAAGCTAAGGCTAGAAAATGTTGGGAAGAGTCTGATGAGATAGCTCATTGTTACATGCTAGTAAGCATAACCAATACTCTATATAAGCAACTAGAGAGATTGTTAAAGCGATTCTAGATAAGATAAAAGACATGTTTGGAGGCCAAACTGCCTTGGCTTGAAAATCTTCCATAACTAGCTTATTGAATGCCTAGCAAAAACCCAACATTCCTATCAAAAATCAAATAATCACTCTTATGGGCTAATTTGCCGAGGTTGCGGAAAATGAGGCCAATTTGGACTAAAACACTCAAATTGAGATGGTGTTAAAAAGCTTGTTAAAGGATTTTGCTGGTTTTCAGGTTGCATATAACCTTGGCAACAAAAATTTGTCACTTACACAACTTATGAAGGAGTTATAATCCAAAGAGTTGATGTTGAATGACAGTTAGCCAGTCTAAAAAGAAGAAGCGAATATAGTTGTTGCTTTTTCCTCAAAATGGAAAGGAAAACATGCTAAGAAAGGCAAGGCTAAGGTCTCTGGGCCACCGCAAGTGGAAAGGAAGAGAACCAGAAAGCCTAAAGACTTATCTAAGTCTAAATGCTTTTTCTGTAGTAAGAAAGGGCACTTCAAGACAAACTATAAAAGAGTGGAAGGAATACCTAGCTACCAAAGGCAAAGGTATGGAACTCTTGATGATAGAAACTTGTTTAGTGGAAGACTTAATAGATCACTAGGTCATTGATTCGGGAGCTACTAATCATGTTTGTATTTCTCTATAGGGTTTCGAGGAGACGAAAGATATTAGAGATAAGAGCTTATCGTCATGGATCGGGAATGAGACAATTGTGACAGCTGAAGTAGTGGTAGATGTACATTTTTATTTTGATAATTTTAAGAAGATCATTTTAAAAGACGTTTTCTATGTACCAATTTTTTTTAAAAAAAAAACTTAATTTCTGTTTCATGTTTATATAAAGATGTCTTGACCGTGACTTTTAATAATATAATTGAAATATTTAGAAATCAAATCTTATTTGTAATGGATGGATTTCAAATAATCTCTATTTTATCAAACCAAAGATGTACACACTACTTGAGACTGAAATATTAAATAAAAGTCTTAAAACTTCTCACTCTAAGAAGCATACATTTGGCATTTGAGACTTTGTCATATTAACTGAGAAAGAATCACTAGACTTGTGAAATATGACATCTTAAGTTCGCTTAAAGAATTTGATCTTCCACAATGTGAATATTGCTAAGCGATCTTTTAATGCAAAAGGAACAAGGGCTAAAATACCCCTAGAACTTGAGCACACTAACATATGTAGCCCCATGAGCATTAGTGTAAGAGGTGATTATGAGTATTATGGAACCTTTATTGATGACTATTCAAGATATGGGTATGTATACCTGATGCACCGCAAGGGTGAAACTTTTGATAATTTCAAAGAGTTTCACGCGGAAGTGGAGAAACAACTAGGTTTATTCATAAAGGCACTTGAATCTAATCGAAATGGGGAATATTTATCTGATGAGTTCTTAGGATACCTTATAGAGAATGTGATTCTTTCCCAGTTAACCGTGCTTGGCACTCCATAATAGAATGATGTAGTAGAGAAAAGGAATCAAATATTGTTAGACATGATACGTTTGATGTTAAGTTATTCAAACCTACCAATGTCTTGCTGGGATATGTGGTTCAAGTGACTTGTTATATTCTGAATGATGTGCCAACGAAGGCAACATCGAAAACTCCATATGAATTGTGGCATGGAAGGAAGCCAAGTTTAAAACATTTAAGGATTTGTGGATGCCCAGCCCACGCATTGGAGAAAGATGAAAGGAAGTTGGACTCACGAACAAAATTGTGCATGTTTGTAGGATATTCAAAGGGAATAAATGGTGGTTTGTTTTATAACCCGAAAGAGCAAATTGTTATAGTGTCAACTTATGCTACTTTCCTTGAAGAAAGTTATATGAATGCCTTCAAATATCGAAGTAAAGAGGTACTCGAGGATCTTTTGGGAAAGATACAAAACCCTATGAAAATGATTTTAGAACCAACTCCTAATAGTATGCATGCAAACGATCAACAACATAGGGAGCTTTGTTGCAGTGTGAGGGTCTTTTGCAAGCCGGAGTTCTTCCAATTTGGCAAAAATGTTCTTAACACTGAGTCTACTGAACAAGAAGATGATGACCCACTCATATATGACGAAGGGATGTAGAGTGTTGATTTTATGCTCTACGAAATAGCTATGAAAGTTGAGATGGATTTTATGTATTCCAACTCAGTGTGGGAACTTGTAGACTTACCGGAAGGGGATAAAACCCATAGGGTGCAAGTGGATCTATAAGAAAAAAAGAAAAATGGATGGAAAAGTGGAAATTTATAAGGCTAGACTTATAGAAAAATGTCACACTTAGAAAGAAAGTATTGATTATGAAGAAATCTTCTCTCTAGTTTCCATGCTCAAGTCAATCCACATATTACTATCCATTGCAGTGGCTCTCGATTACGAGATTTGAAAAATAGATGTCAAGACAGTGTTTTTGAATGACTATATTGAAGAGAGCATCTACATGATGCAACCTATCAGATATATAGCTAAAGGAAACGAACATAAAGTTCGCAAACTGCTTAGGTCCATATATAAACTTAAGCAAGCATCCCGCTCATGGAATCAAAGATTTGATCAGGCGATCAAGACTTTTGGATTTGAGAAAAATGTAGATGAACCTTCTGTTTACAAACGTTTAAGGGATGGAAAAGTGGTCTTTCTCGTTCTATATGTCAATGACATTCTACTCATTGTAAATTATGTAGGAACATTATCATCGGTTAAACTATGGTTAACCCAATATTTTAGCATGAAGGACTTGGGAAAAGCTAATTTTGTTCTAGGTATTTGAATATTAAGGGATCGAAAGAACAAAGTGATAGAACTATCTCGAGCTTCATACAAAGAGAAGATATTAGAGAGTTATGGAATGACTGATGAAATCAAACTTCTGTATTGGGATTTCATATCTCTTTAGAGGACTGTCCTAAGACAGCAGAAGAAAGGGATAACATAAGAAAAATTTCTCATGCTTTGATAGTAGGAAGTCTCATGTATGCTATGCTATGTAGATGTCCATATATATGTTTTGTAGTGGGGTTAGCAAGTCGATATCAGGCGAATCCAAGTCCAAGACATTGGCAAGCAGTTAAGTATATACTCAACTATTTATGGAGAACGATGGATTATATGCTTGTGTATTTCGAAGGAGACCATATTCCTATCAAATATACCGATTTTGACTTCCGAACATGTTGGGATTCGAGGAAATCAACATTGGACTGTGGGTTTTTCCTAAACAATGAGTCTATAGTGTGAATGAGTGTCATGCAGGCTTACATTGCTAACTTCACTATGGAGGGCCGAATATGAGGTATGGAAAAGCTATGACACTATAATAGTGTAGACATAGCTAAACCTAAAAGAAACCAAATAAGGATAAAACACATTAAGGGAAATGGTAGTGTTTAATAGAATAGTGGATGTAGTCAAAGAACACATCTGAAGAGACATGTGGAGGGGCATAGGAATACAAAACATGACTCATCCACTTCACTAGGGCATGTGGGAGACTATTAGATATGTTACATTGAGTAGTACACTTGTAATTTTTATCAAACAGATTAGTTAAAAAAATTATTCATGAATTAAAATACTTTATATATTGTTCTTACATGGTTTTTGCACGCAAAGTAAAATGGAAGCAAATGTTGCTCATTGATTGCCTAATGTTTAACTAATACTAAACGGTATTACGTGGTTAGATCGTAGTACGAAAAGATAACTTGTATTAGTAGAAAAATACCCCTTTCGTTCCCCTTTTCCAGGTGGTGCTTTGTTGTAAGCTTGTTGAAGGGACTCGGTCAGAAGGAGCGACCTCTGCAGTGAGCTTTGCCTGTGTTAGTTTTGTAACATGCATATGGTCTTTTGAGGGTGGCATGTAATTTTTCTTGAATTTGAATCTATATTAAAGTGTTTTTTTTATTTAATTACAATTTTAAAAGAATGTTACCTCTTGAAGGAAATGTTACCTCTTGAGGGATTAGTGAAGTTCTATGAATAATGATTTGTGAAATGATTTTTACTTGTATACGCCAAACTATTTTTTATGTTACTGTTATTGCTAATATTGTATTTTAAAGGAAAGATTTCAAATGAAAGTTTTAAACTTAAATACATTTATATTATGGCGTATACTAGTTGGTTGCTTGTGTTTTTGAAAATTTTTTCTAATTAACGCCCTAATTCAAATGTAATACATTGAAAATAAGTAACGCTTCAGTCCGCTGATGGGGATTGAGGTATTATATTAGTCATTTTAGCCCTTAGTATTAAGCCTACTTAAAGGGCTTTTGTAACCCTGAGATAGACATGCTAATCAACAATGGCTTTTCTTTTAGGGTGACAAGATATAGTCGCATATGAGTTTTGATGAGAGTTTCGTGGTAACTATGGAAAGAATTTTTTTCCTTAGTTAGGACTTTGTTTTTTGGGTTTGGATTTATATGTTTAGTGCATTTAGGTTTATTTTCTCTATATTTTACTCTCGTTTGTTTACTCATTTAGTCAAAATTCGAAGCCTCCTTTGTCCATGTAAATATTTGTGTGTTTGATCTTTTCTAT
Organism: Gossypium arboreum; assembly: GCF_025698485.1. Classification (NCBI taxonomy): domain Eukaryota; kingdom Viridiplantae; phylum Streptophyta; class Magnoliopsida; order Malvales; family Malvaceae; genus Gossypium; species Gossypium arboreum. Next base: position 16,518,332 of record NC_069081.1, read on the forward strand.
TTTACTTGTTTGTTGCTTATACGAGTTGATCCCCAACAATGATGATAAGAGACACATCTATTTTTTTATTTAATTTCTATATATTTATCTTAAATATAATTAAATAAATAATTTATTTATATAAGTTAAATTTAATGAATAGTTTTTTTCAATTTTTTTTGTTTTAGTTATCTATTTGTTTTAAACGTAATTTTTTAAATATTCTATCAACAATATATTTTCCTTGAATGCAACACTATGAATATATTTTCCTTAATAATCATTTTCATGATTCAGTTCATATCATTCTTGCTAGAGTAGAAGGTAGTGGTTTAAACATGAAAAATAGTTCTTACTTTTTAATATACAGAAACCAAAACCAGACTCCAACTTCGAATAACCATCATTCGTATACAACCATGGAAGTAAGAAACAACTCACCAGAAAGTGTAGCAAGTCTAAACAACAGGACCCTTGACCTTATCACGGGAACTTTCAAGAGTGTCTTAATCTATAATATAAATAGTTAAACTTATCATATCGCTATACTAGAAACTAAACATACTTGTAAGAAGCAATATCATAAAAATCAGAATCAGGAAGTTTCCTTCCTTACATACAAATTCAACACTAAAGTATGCAGCGCTAAGATTACATAAATAACCATGAAAATAACCTAAGGTTCATTGATATTTACCAGATGCTAAAATAACAAAGGAGTTGGCTAAGTACAACGAACCCAACTTTATACAGGTTTCTGGTCTTAACTTTTAGAGAGAGTGAGAGTAGAGAAAAATATAGAAGGAAAATGGATGCCAAGAAAACGTAAAACTTGCCCAAGAAGTCACTACTAACTTTATACAACTAAAAAAAGAAGCAAGGTCTAGAGTGAGGACAGGTTCAATTCAACCTCTAACTCTTCAATCTGCACAACATGATCAGGATTAGATTTATACCTTTTCAACATTGATACATGAAACACATTATGAATCTTGGATAGCTTAGGAGGCAAAGCCAACTTGTAAGCCACTGGTCCAACCTTCTCTAGGACTTCATAAGGCCCTACAAACCTTGGACTCAATTTTCCCTTCTGCCCAAACCTAATGATCTTTTTCCAATGAAAGACTTTCAAAAACACCTGATCTTGCACCTCAAAGGAAATTCTTTTCTTTTCAAATCTTCATAAGTTTTCTAACGATCCTGTGTTGCTTTTAAATGATTATGAATGATAGCAACTTTCTCTTCGGTTTTGCGTACCAAATCTAAACCCATTAACTTTCTTTCACTAAGCTCCATCCAATAAATAAGTGTTCTACAGCTTCTACCATACAAAGTTTCGAATGGAGACATCTTCAAGCTAATATAGAAGCTGTTGTTATAAGACAACTCGACCAAAGGAACATACATTTTCCTAGTTTATTCTAAAGTCGATTAGACAACTCCTCAACATATCTTCCAAAACCTGAATAACTCTTTCAGACTGACACTCAGTCTGAGGGTGAAATACAATAATGAATTGTAGCTTAGTTCGTAATGATCTCTGTAACTGATTCCAAAACCTCGAGGTAAACCTTGGATCCCTATCAGACACTATGGAAGATGGAATTCCATGTAGGCGTACTATTTTAACAATGTGAAGTTCAGCTAATTACTCCAAAGAATAAGTAGTATTTACATGCAGAAAATGGGCTAACTTGGTAAGCCAATCTACTACCACCCATATAGAATTCTTCTTAAATGGACTAAGGGGCAACCCCAATACAAAATCCATTATAATACTATCTCATTTACATTTTAGAATTTCCAAAGGATACAATTTACCTAATGGAACTTGATGTTCAGCTTTAACTCTCTAACAAGTTAAATAGGTTGTGACATACTCTACAATTTCCCTTTTAATGCCAAACCACCAATAAGAGCTTTTGAAATCTCTATACATTTTGATGCTTCTTGGATGAAGCACAAAAGGTCTCTGATAAGCTTCTTTAAATAACTCTTTTCACAGTCCATTCCCTACTGGTACAAACATTTTTTTTTCTGGATCTTAGTTCACCATCTTTTCCTACACTAAAGTTTGCTACTTTTCCAAACATCATTCTTTGCTTGAACCAATCACAATTAATATATTTCATCTTTTCCTCCAATATCTAAGAGAGATAGTTTGAATTTACAACTAATTCTACTGGCAAGGTTCCACTATCAGACATAGTCACCCTAGCTTGAAGAGACAATAAGGCTACCACAGTTTTCCTATTATCTGCTACTACATTTGCTTTTCCTGGATGATATTCAATTATCAAGTCATAGTCCTTTAAAAAATGTAGCCACCTCCTCTGGCCCAGATTCAAGTCCTTCTGAGTCATCAGGTACTTCAGACTATTGTGATAAAAAAATATGTGACATTTCTCTTCATACAGATAATGCCTCCATAATTTCGATGCTAAAATCACTGATGTCAATTCTAAATCATGTGTAGGGTAGTTTCTTTCATGAGGTTTCAGTTGGCGTGATGCATAAGCTGTGACCTTCCCTCTCTGTATCAGCACACATCCTAATCCATTCAAAGAAGCATCTGTATAAATTATGAACTCTACCCCAGGCTTTGGTTGTACTAATACCAGAGCTTCAGTCAGAATTGTATTCAATTACTCGAAACTCTATTGACATTCATCGTTCCATACAAATTTCTCTTTCTTTTTCAACAATCGAGTAAGAGGCGATGCTATTATTAAAAAACCCTTCACAAACCTCTTGTAATACTAAACTAATCTAAAAAAATAGCGGACTTCAGAAACATTTTTGGGCGAGTTCCACTCAAGAATTGCCTTTGCCTTAATAGGATCTACTATAATACCGTTAGTCGAGATGACATGTCCCAAAAAATGCACTTCTTTCAACCAAAACTTACATTTGCTAAACTTAGCATACAACTGATTATTACGTAGGGTTGTCAATACAATTCTCAAATGCTCTTCATGATTGATCTTATTCTTAGAATATACTAATATATCATCTAGAAAGACCATTGCAAACTGATCTAAATAAGGTTGAAATACCCTTTTCATCAAATTCATGAATACAACAAGTGCATTTGTCAACCCCAACAACATTACCAAAAATTCATAGTGACCATACTTTGATTGAAAGGCTGTATTAAGCACATCATCACCTTTAATCTTTTTTTGATAATAATTTGACCTTAAGTCAATTTTTGGAGAAAATAGTAGCTCTACTTAACTGATCAAATAAATCTTCAATTCTTGGTAGAGGGTACTTATTCTTGATCATAACCTTGTTCAATTGGTAATAGACTATACATAGGTGCATAGTTCTATCTTTATTCCATACAAACAAAATTGGTGCACCCTAAGGTGACACACTAGGCTTAATAGAACCCTTATTTAATAGATCTTAAAATTGTTCCTTTAACTCTTTAAGCTCTAACAATGCCATTTTATAGGCAGTACATGATATAGGAGTTGTTCCAGGATCTAGATCAATTAACAATTCTATCTCTCTTTCAAGAGGCATTCTAGGAAGCTCCTCAGGAAACACATCTATGAACTCTCTAACCATAGGAACTTGACTAATCTCACTCCTAGGTTCTAGCATGTCCATGATGTGAGCTAGATAAGCATCTACGTCTTAAACAATCATTTTTCTGACGGAGACTGTAGAAATAATTCTGTTCGCCAATCCAATTTGTTTACCATACATCACTATCTCTTTACCCTCGACATTTACTAAGTGTACACTTCTAGTTCAACAATCATTCATGGCATTATGTCTGGTCAACGAATCTATCCCAAAATGGCATCAAACTCACAACAGCTCAACAACAACAAGTCAACCAAAAATACATGTTGGCCAAAAGCCAATGGACAATTCTTGATCAACTTATTCACTACAATACTTTGACCCAAAACGTTTGTTACAAGCACAGTCATTTCATAGTACTTTATCTCAAGCTTAAGACCATCTATGACCTTAGTACAAATGTAAGAATGAGTAGACTCTGGATCAATCAAAGCATAAATATTGTTTCCAAGGAAAGAAAAGTTACCAGTTATAACCTTAGGTAGATATGCATCTTCCTTAGCCTTCATCACATAAGCTCGAGCTAATTCACCGGAACTTTACTTACTAAAATTCTTCCTCCGTGATCATTGAACTAAACTAAATTTAGCTGCCATCTTGAATTTATTCTCATGTTGAAACTTTTGTGGAATCCTAACTGAATATTCAGTGCTAAATTCAAGCTTAAATGGGCAATCCTTAACCAAGTGATCCTTGGATGCACAACCAAAACAAACTCCTAATTTCTTCAAGCACTCACCACCATGACTTCTGCCACAGTAATCACATTCATTTTACCATTCTGTAACCATCAGAACTTCCCATAGACGCAGATGGCTTAATAAATCCTTCATGTTCGTAGCATGTAATCTATGAATCCTTTCTTGAAGCTAAAAATGCTTGGTCCTTAGGTTTCTTAGGAGGACTTGCTCTGCCTCTCTTAATTCTTTCTCTCTCAAAGTTCTTGCTTCTATCTCTGCTAATTGATTCCATCTTGCATGCCTTAGCAATCATTTCTGCAAGAGTCTTGCATTTTGAAGCTGCCACTAACGTACATATTTCATCTCTTAGCCCCATTCAAATTTAATACACATTTCTTTTTCTGTTTGAAACATATTTTTATCGTAACAACTAAGCCTGAGAAATTCACTCTCATACTCCATAACATACATTCTACCTTCTTTCAGATATAGAAAGTCTTTCTGCATTTGCTTAACAAGAATTTAATTGATATATCTTTTTCTAAAATTTTCTAGAAAGAAATCCTAGCCAATCATTTACTCTAGAGTAACACTAATCAATGTTTAGATCCCCCATCTAACAACGACACAACACATCAGAGACTATCTTTAAAGGTACATTTCAGCTCTTTAATAACCCTGCAAAATTGAGATAACCACTCTTCAGCCAAAATGGGGTCATCTCCCTTATTACTAAGGAACTCTTTGGCTCCTTTTTTCGGATATCTCTAACAGGATCAACCTTAAGTTGAGTCGAATTAGGTACAAGTGGAGTAAGTTGAGCCAGATGAATCACTTCAGGCTGAGGTTGATGAGGTTGTTGTGGCTGAGGTTCTTGGTTGTTTCCTATGAACAACTAAGTCATCATCGTGAAAAACACATTTCTAAATGCATTCTCTATATTACCCATGTTGTTGGTAATAGTAGCTTGTTCTTGGGTAGGCATATGATTTTCCATTTCCTCACTAGCGACTTCTCTAGAGCTATTAGACATTTTTTGATCTCACTAGAAAAGAAGATTTATCTTAGTACAAAGTATTAAAGACTAAGCCAGAGGTGTACTATGCATGATAGGGGTGTGACATTGCCTTCGATTATGCATGATAGGGGTGTGACATTGCCTTCGATTTTTCCAAGAATCGGCTAACCCTTAGCTTTGATACCAAAACTTGTAACACTCCAAACTCAATTTTTAAGGAGGATCCAATAATTTCGGGTCACTACTTTAAAACCATTACCTTAAATTTGTTTTTGGCGCAAACTAACTTCAACTATAGTTCAAGGTTATATGAAATATAAGCCATAAATACTTCACTATAATTTCAATAAATTCCCATTTTCATGAACATAAGTTTAAATAAAAGATTCATTCCTCAAAATTAAACATCTTGACATCACCCCCACGTCATGCATAATACAAAACACTAGAAATTTCACAACAAGAATTGTCTTCTAGTGTAGTCCAACTGCACTTCTTTTACTTTGATAGCAAGCCTAAAAAGGAGAGACAACTAAGTAAGTTCAAAGGACTTAGTGAGTGCCAACAGAAAACATATCAAAGATTTACTCTTACACTCAAACGGATCATTTCAAAGAGTCAAACAATCACATAATACGCCAAATGGAGAGTTCCATACGAAGACAGTCTGTACGCTTGTTACCTTCCTTTTGGCGTATACAGTGTAACACCTGTAGCCCTATCCGTCTCCAGAATAGGGTTACGGAGTATTACCGAACTTATCACTTAAACTATCATACATTTCTTATACATTTCTCGTATCTAAACAAAATTTATCCAAATACAACCATATAGTCCCTAACATGAGCCCTAGAGCCCCAAAACAAGCATTAAAAGTGGTTCGGGACTAAATCGAATACTTAATAAATTTTTAAAAAAACATAGAAAATTTTCAAAATGTAGGAGACACATGCTCGTGTGGCTAGGCCATGTGTCTCACCCAGCCAAGAGACATGCCCGTGTCATAGGCCATGTGGACATTCGAAATGAGATCACATGGCTGTGTCTCAGCCTATGTCTGACCCTGTTTAACTCTCTGCCTTGGGTCACACGGCCAACCACACGCCCGTGTGACTAGCCGGTGTAACCTTCAAAATGGCCTAACATGCCCGTGTGCCAGGTTGTGTGCTAGGCTGTGTAAAAACTGGAGGGTATACTACTTGTGTCACACGGTCAAGCTACACGCCTGTGTGCTAGGCCGTGTGAAGTTACTGGCTTGGTTTCTAAATAAGTATCAAGGGACACATGGTCATGTCACCTAGCAGTGTGTCACACACGGCTGAGATACACGTCCGTGTCTCTACCCTGTGGACAAAAATAGGCTATGTTTCAAGCCACATTTCTCACCCAAATTTGCATAAACCTAAACATAACCAATAGCATATGAACCTAACATCATTAAGCATTCAAACTAATCACAACCAAGTCCAAGTCATGCTATACCAATACCAACAATAAACAATGTTCATAAACTTCACAATTGAGCATTCAAAATCATACCAATATTACTTCCAAAAATCACCTAAAGCATCAAATGCATATATACTTTTGTGTCTAACATAAAACCAATATGCTATTTCTCAATCTCAACCACATGATGCTCAAAATTTCCAAACCACAATCAAGGCATTTCCATGGCAACCCAAATACATACAAAATGAGAATAACCACATATCTACATACATATACCAACATATGCCAAATCAAGTCATAATGAATGACTAATTACATAACCAAAACATATAGGCTTCCATTAGCCAAAAGACCTATCCATGCCATATAACCAAAATACACGAAGTTCAAAAGTACCAAAACAACAGCTGGATAATGTGATGAGATCTTCGACTAATTCCAATCCGAGCAAGCTTCGAAATCACTATAAAACACAGAAAAGCAATCAAAGTAAGCTATTAAGCTTAGTAAGCTCGTATGGCTAAAAGTACAACTTACCATCTAATCATAATTTAACTAATTAAACATGGCATAATGCAGCTCAATTTGATTCACAAACCTAACACATAATCATCCATAAGATTATACATAAAATTCACAAATTTCATAGATTCAATGCTTATATGATTCACATACATACCTGTAATGATACGTATCAATCTCTTATTCTTTCATACCATCAATATACCTATTGAACCATTTGGAATACTATCAGATTTTATGACACAATTTATCACATTTCTCAATTTAATCCCTAATTTGCAATTTCATTCAAAATCACTTAACAAATATTGTTTATATAATAGCAACCATTCATTTTATACCATTAAAATTAAAAAAAAAGCACATTCAAAAATGGTGAAACCCTAATACTTTAATAGTTTCACAAATTAGTTCCTGGGCTAGCTAGATTAAGCTACAACGATTCCGCAAACATAGAAATTATTAAAAACGTGACAAAAATCATACCTAATTGGACAATGAAAGCTTGGATGAATCTAGGTCTCAAAAAATGGCTTATTCTATTTGAAATTTTGATGGAGAAAAAAGTTAAAGATGAAAACTTTTAATATGTTTTAGTTATTTTATCATTATTAACTAATTTACTTAATTAGCCTTTTAATACATTAAAAATTTCACTTATACCAAGAAAAATCTTCCACTAACTCATTTATGGGCTAATTATCACATAAGGACTTGCACTTTAAAGTTCTATAACTATTAGACACCATTAGGTATTAGAACACAACTTTTGCACTTTACGCAATTTAGCCTTTTTTTTATCGAATTGGGCATGCAAACGATTAAATTTCTTAATGAAATTTTCATATAACTCTATTAACATGCTATAGACACTAAAATAATAATAAAATAAATATTTTAACCTCAGATTTGTGGTCCCAAAACCACTGTTCTGGTTTCATTGAAAACGGGCTGTTACGTACAATACGCCCATAATTCAATATAGACAAACTTTCTTCATGTTCACCACATACCTAGATCCTTTAGTTAGAGCTATATCATTCATTTCTTTTGTTGTGATTTTCCAATCTAGTTTGCAACGTATAATTGGCCTACTAGAGGCTATACAACCATTTTCATGTATCACGATCTGCTAGTTTAATGTACAATGCAACACCATGAATATATTTTCCTTAATCATCATTTTCATGATTCAGTTCATATCGTTCTTACCAGAGTAGAAGGTAATTGTTTAAACATGAAGAATAGCTCTTAATCTTTAACGCAGACAAACGAAAACTAGACTAGCGACTCCAAAAAACCATCATTCATATACATACATTTCATTTTTACACGGTGTGAATACTTACCTTAAGAAAAATATAAACAAAGACAATACACTTATGAAAGTAAGAAGGAACTTACCAGGGAGTCTAACACGTCTAAACAAAAAGATCCTTGCCCTTATCACAGGAACCTTCATGAGTGTCTTGAGCTATAATATAGATAGTTAAACTTATCAGATCGCTATACTAGAAACTAAACATGCTTGAAAGATGCATTGTCATAAAAATCAGAATCAGGAAGTTTCTTTACTTACATAAAAATTTGAAACTAAACCATTCAGCGTTAAGATCACATAAATGACCATGAAAATAACCTAAGGTTCATCGATATTTACTAGGTGCTAAAACAACAAAGGAGTTGACTGAGTACAACAAACCCAACTTCAAGTAGGTTTCTGGTCTTAAGTTTCAGAGAGAGTAAGAGCAAAGAAAAATCTAGAAGGAAAATGGATTCCAAGAAGATGTAAAACTTGCCCAAGAAGTCACTACTAACTTTATACAACTAAATACAGAAGCAAGGTTTAGTCGAATAGTCAAAGTATCTCACTAACCCTCTATCGATAATCATGACTAAGTACTCTCACCATAAATTTAGTTTTGTCAAATATAGTAACTTTTCCATTCTAACCAATTCTCATTGGACTAAGTAAACCGTCCTACCAGGATAATAGATAATTTTATCAAATTACAAACTTAACTTAAACGCCTAAACAACTGGGCTAGCAAATACTCCACAGGAGAGCCCGCCAAACTATCTAGCTTGCCAAACACAAGATTTGCCAGTTGGCGCATTCATAGAATCTTATACTTAGTCAAAACTAATGCCTTAGCCATTCAAAATATACTCTAAACACTAAATTTCAATAAACAGTAATCAGATAGTAAGACTTCGCCGGGCGGGTTGCTACATTTAATCTGAATTTATATAATTTGATTGTTATTCTTTATAATATTTAGTCCAAATATTTAATATTGCTAATTATTTCATTAAATTTTTATGTGAAATTTTTAAAAGGATTTTTTAAAAATACCATTTTATAAAAAAAAATTATTTTGGCATCATAGGTTGGAATGTTTTTATTTTTAAATCCACATTAGCTACCAAAATTATTAATTATGCTAATCATTTGGAATAACTAGTGACATGACTTTTTTTTCTCTTTTTAGTCATTATAAGTTAATTGTAAAATTATAGTTTCAATTTCTCTACATGCTCGCATTTGATATTTAGTCTTTATATTTTAATTTGACGTAATGTCGTCTTTCACTTTTACAATGGTATTTGTTATCCAAATAATTTAATATTTATACGTGATGGTTATCTTATTATTTTACTATCATTTCCTTTGTATGTTAACAAGTGTCCAAGAATAAAAAGGTTATTTCTAGTTGAAAGGTTATTTCAACTATATATGAACTTTTTGAGAGAGAAAGAGTGTGTGTGTGTGTGTGTGTGTGTGCGTGTGTAATGTGGCAGAGTTCAAATCCACATCACTACTGCTGTCAACATCTATTTTTAAGGTAAACTTTACCTATTTCATGGTTTTCCATGGATCAACTAAAGTTTTGTCATACATAGCACCAAAATGATCGTGATTAACCATTCCAATGGCTAATCATTACCAACATTTTCATAACACTCCATGATCAACATACAAAATGATTATAACGCTATGCTCAAAATATATATAAGCCATTTTCGCATGGCTAACCAAATATATACATTACCGAAAGGTACATGACCAACAACAAAAGGGTAGTCCTATACATGCCATTTTCAGAGTTCAACTAAAAGAGTACCAAAAGGGCTTTGATAGTGTGGATGACTTCAACTTTGACACTCCCGAATCCGATAGCTGACCAACCAAAATCTATAAAACAAAGAATCAAAGAAACGGAATAAGCATTTAATGCTTAGTAAGTTTTTGAGTAATGAAATCATGCACACTGAAGTATAGCATTCATATGACTAAACGAATAATTTCATATACACATATTCTCACAATCATACCTACTTCACATTTCCAACCTTTATATTCATACATAAGGAATCAACTTGACTAAAGGCCGGAAGCTTGTTAATCGATTGAGCGAATACTATTTAAAAGGAATCAATTATTCCAATGCATATACAAAACATACCTCATCGTTGGGGTTTTACGAGCGTATTAATTGAAATTATTACAGCGAGATTGCTCATTCCCAAACCAAGTACCTTCGGGAATTAGCCGGATATAGCTACTCGCTCAAATGCCTTGATTTAGCCCGGTTATAGTAATCGCACAAATGCCTTGGGACTTAGCCGGATATAGTAACTCGCACAAATGCCTTCGGGACTTAGCCCGGATCTAGTAACTCGTACAAATGCCTTCGGGACTTAGCCCGGTTATAGTAACTCGCACAAATACCTTCGGGACTTAGCCCGGTTATAGTAACTCGCACAAATGCCTTCGGGACTTAGCCCGGTTATCATCCGAATAATCATGCACATATATCAATAAATCATGACACATCCTTATTTCATTTTTATTACTAAAGCTCAAACACAAGACATTTATCAAACCTTACCAATTTCGGCTCAATAGCCACATACAAAGAGCATGATTTTGACTTGCTTCATAACATGACCTCTATTCGCATTCGGATGCCCGTCATAAGTATAAACTAATTACCTCAATATATGTAACTCAAGTAGATTCATTATATCACCGTTTATTTGTTATGCTTATATGTCATGACTTAAATAAATCATAAACTAAGTTCCATTACTCGAAGACTTACCTCGGTTGTTGTCGAACGATTTCAACAGCTATTCGACCACTTTTTCCTTTCCTTTATCAGATTTAGTTCCTCTTTGCTCTTGAGCTTAAATTTAAACAAATAAATTTATTTAATTATTTTTCACTTGGGCAATTCCATTCAATACATGTATGTCATACAATCTAAGTACAATGACCTTGTTCAATACTATTTAAACATCATGCATTATCGAATTTCATCAACACCATCTAACTTCATATAGAAACACATATCATCCCAAGTCGGTACACAAGTCAAATGCATCATTTAAATTGTCAAAGTCCACAATTTAGTCATATCTCTCTATCATAGTTTCTTCACTTAAACCGAATTAGCAAGCCCATATAGTCTTTGGCCGAATGCTATATAACCCAAGTCATCAAGAGTTTTATTATTTAACACTTAGATATCCATTCAAAACACTTAACTGCCTTTAACCAAGACTTTAAACAAAGTCTATGTTCGGCTATCACACATATGGGCATTATTAGTTTAAAGTTTTAACAAGATTAATTTCTTTGATCTTAACCTAAATGACAACTCCCATTCTCCTTATTTCAACCGAATTATTCATAACATCAAGACTAAAATTTTGCACCTTGAACTTCATACATTTATAAAAACTTTCATAACTTATTCGCCTTATCAAGAACCATTTAACATGCAAGGAAAAATAATCATAGAGGAAGAAGTTAACATTCTAAATAGACTCAATTTTTGACCGAATGTACAAGGTGTCTCTAAGCTACTCATCCAAAAATCTTTACCCCATTCTAGTCATTCCCCCATTGTTCCCTACAACATGAAAATAGCCCCTAATTCCAACACTTAATCATTCGGCATCTTGCTCAAATCACCATAGGAAATCTCAACTTTCTTGACATTACCAAGAGTGCATTCACAAATTAACTTAGCATAATATAAAGCCAAATCAACAAATTCAAAGCTTACTTCCTAATAGCTAAAGATGAATGCCGAATTGCTCTAGGTAAGTTTTCCCTTATTTTTCCTCTTTGTTTCGGCTTGAGAGAGGTAGGAGAAGAAGATGAACACCATCCTCTTTCTTCTCTTTTATTTAATTCATTTCATTACAATTATTAATTCATTTGTTAATACAAAATTGTTTTAAATTTGAATTGGTGGAGCATTATCTTTTCTTGGCCGGCCACTATGTTCATTATGGGTAAATTGACATGCAAAACCACTCTTTTCAATGCATGTACTAACAGACCATTGTAAGATTAACCTCTCACTTTCCAACAATGTTTCATATAAGTCCATTTTAATAAATCCACATAAAAATGATCAAATTAATGCATGAAACTTTCACACATGCATTTACTCACATCATAAACACAGAATATAACTTTTAATTATTTATAAGACTCGGTTTCGTGGTCCTAAAACCACTTTTCGACTAGGGTCAATTTAGGGCTGTCACAGTAACACCCATTACCCGGAAAAACCAGTACCCCACGAGCAATGGATGTCACATTTGGACACTAAAGCTAACTTAATTCGAACATCAGCTTCAAGAATTTACTTTTAACATAAATTGACTCTTTTAAAGTTTTTAAAGTCATTTCCAGGCTTCCTTTGAAGTTTGGTTACAAATGCGGGTCATTTGAGGCTTAATCGGGATAAAATAGGGTAAACAGGGTCAATGTCGCAACATTTGAAAATGGATGTCATGAAACTAGTCTTATATCATGACATTGATCTCCTGATGTTGCGAAAACAAGAACAAATTACTCTTATAACTCCAATGTTGCAACATTGAAGGTTGAATGTTGCGACATCGAAAGCAAATTACTCCACTTCATGTCCAATGTTGCAGCATTGAAAGCTGGATGTTGCGGCATCAGAAATAGATTACCCATGATAAATATAAAACTTTTAAAACCAAGACCAAGTTTAGACTATCATCAGCCATTCCTTAACACGTCTAACAATTTTAGATCTCAAAGTATGCCAAATTAACCTTCAAAATTTTCATGTAATTCATTGTATATTCCAAGGTACAAAATGCTAAGAGACATGCAATTTCATAGTTTTAGAACCACTAAGTTACTTACAACAAAATTTCATTTGATTCTAATCCTAAGTACATGCCAATCTATCTCCAAAATTTAAGTTCCATACTCTACAAAATCTTGCTTCATGATAAGGGCCACTTCAAAATCTACATTCAAAATGGTTTTTACCTACATGTTGAAAACACGCGTTAAGCTTATTAAAGCTCAGTAAGTACTAAACAATTCAAACCTTACCATTGATTTTAATTAACTATTTTAACAAATAAGAAACACTTAAATATGGCCATAGAATTTAGCCATAGATAGAGTACACAATAGTAATAAGATTAATCTACATTTTTCCACTTACTGTACTTTATCATCCATACACTATTCATGTATAAATCAATTTCGCCAATTATAGACTTGAGTGAACAAGAGGATATAAAAAATGAAATCACAAATACAAGAGAACATAAATGCTAAATCGGGAACACTAAAGTGCTAAATTTAGAAGCACTAAAGTGCTAGTTTTAGGAGCATTGGAATGCTATATTCATGAGCGCGCTATTGTATTCCTAATTACATGTCATCTTTATCCCACAAGTTCAATACTACTTTACAAAGGGTTTTAAATTATTACAAATTCCACTTTCATCACAAGCACAATCAAGTTTCATACTTTCACATTCACACATAACTTCTCAACATTTACAATTTAACCCTTTTTTTCTTCACATATATTCACATAAACATTAATCACATTCATTTACCATTTCCATGGATTATTCACATACATATTAAATTACAAGTACTTAAATTCATGACATTATAAGTTCATTAGTATCTAAATATTAAATCTGATTAAGAAAATAATAATTCTTAAGTACATATAATTTTTGTAACAGCCCGTTTTTTAGTAGTGTCAGAAATAATGGTTTCAGGACCACAAGTTCGATGAGTAAGTTCGTATAATTAGTATTTAAATTATACAAGTCAATAATAATTTTTATAATAAATTTTAATTTGAGGATTTTAACTGATTGAATTAAAAGTTAGTATAAGTGGTTCGGTTCAAAAGGCAAGTGGTTATTGAAAACGAGGTATTAGGACCTCGTTTCCATAATTTAAAGTCGTAAGTATTTTTATTAAATATTTACATAGTCGTATTATATGTGAATTGAAGTTTGGTCCGATAATTTTGATGATTTATTGCTTAATTACGGTAAAAAGATTAATTTGTAAAAGAGGTAAAAGTTAATTGCTATAGATTTTAAAAAGTAAAGGGACTGAAATGGTAATTAAAACATGGTCAAAAAGTCCAAGCGTGATGGATATGATTAATCCACTAACTTTTGGGCTATTTGCTCTTTTTGTCCTAATTAGTTTAGGGCTAAATTGAAATTAAGTTTGTTTAGTTGAAATTTAAAAAGAATTGAAGGACCAGTTGTGCAATTAAACCTTTCTTTATATATTATGGACATTTATGGACATGATTTAGTAACTTTATAAGTTTTATTAAAAGGTTAATTTTGTAAAAGGTTAAAAAGTAACTTAAAAAAATTAAAGAAATAAATAATAATATCATGAATTTCCTTTCTTCTTCTTGGTGGAGAATCGAATACACCATGGAAGAGAAGAACAAGCTTCAGCCAAGCTAGTGTTCTTTAATTTGGTGAGTAAATTTTTATGTTTTTGAGCTCGTATTAACTTAATTTAGCTAACCTTGGGACTAATTTGTAATATTGTTAAACATTGTGGATTATGCCATTGATGAATTTAAGTTGTTCTTGAAGTTTTTTGGTAAATTATTAAGCTTGATTGTAAGATAGAACTATTTTGTAGAGTAATTTTTAGTAATTTTAATGTTTAAGGACTAAATTTTTAAAATAATAAAATTACAAGGACTTGATGTGAAATAACAACAAGTGCGGACTGTAGTGGAGTGTTACACTATTCGGCTGAAATTAATTTTAGTTAAAATTGGTTAATTTGTAAGTTTGAGCTTAAGGACTAAATTGCATAAAAGTAAAATATTGGGGATAATTTAGTAAAATTGCCTAAAAGGACTTAATTGCATAAAATGAGTTAATTTTATTGTTGGAATTAATTAATTGGATGAAAATATTATTTTAGATCAAGAAAGAGTGAAAAACCGAGGAAAATAGAAAATTATCGAATAGTCTCTGTACCTTTGTCATTGTTGCAATTTAGTCAAGTAAGTTTGTTTGGCTTAATTTTAGTACATTTATAAATGTATTAAATAAACCTCATTGCATAATGTTGAATTATATTAATGTGTGTAATTGAAATGAAAATAAAGAATTGAAATAACATTGATCACTGACTGAGATACTCTGAGCCATCACTGAAAATCAATCTTGTACGTTCGTACGTTTATTTATACTTCTAATGATTTTTATATTCTTTGTTAATATAATTTTCTTAAGTGTTATATTGTATAATGGTATGATCTTGAAAAAGAAAAAATAAAAAAGGAATATTGATTCTACTGAAAGTGCTCAAAAGAGCAAATATCTATTGATTCTATTGAAAGTGCTCAATAAGCAATATCTACTGATCCCACTGAATGTGCTCAAACGAGCAATGTCTACTGATTCTACTGAAGTGCTCAAATAAGCAATATCTATTGATTCTACTAAATAGTTGCTCAGACGAGCAATATCCACTGATTATACTGAATGTTTGCTCAAACAAGCATTATCCACTGATTATACTGAATAAGATTTTCTGTACCGATGATCGGACATGAACACTGAAATAATGCTTTGAATATTATGAAGTTGTGATTGACAGAAACTCTATTCATTAATCTTTATTTGAATTATTATTTATGTTTGATTTGATAAGCGTTACCATTCGATCGATAGACTTACTAAACTTTACGTAAGCTTACCTGTATTTGGTTTATTTTTTTAAATTACGTTTTTTTTTGTGAACTAGGAGGATCGGATCAACACGAGAAATCACACCATCTAGAAATATTTGGTAGATTTTAATTTTGTATGGCTTATATGGCATGTAATAAGACTCCTTTTTGAGATGTGGTATCAGTTCTTGGTTTTGTGCAAGTTTACACTTGAGCTTGTGTTATTGTATTTGAATAACTATGAAAATATGCATGTTTCACCTAAGTTGAGTTGGTCAAACATGAAATACAATGATACTATGTTGAGTTATGGTACGAAATGAAATGGATGTAAGATTTTGGTGTGTAAGTTGTGACTTGTATATACAACTATGGAAGTGAATTGTTATGAAATATTGTGGTGTTAATGATGGCACATTAGTTAGATACTTAGATTGATTGTGTTTACAGGAGTTGAATGTATTTGAAGGTGTTTAATGACCGATGAGATTGTATGTTTGAATATGTTTAAGTACTTATGCATATGAGTGAAGAAAGAAACATGATTTAGGTAAATTTTGGGTACATACAGCTATGTGACCCAACATTGAATGTTACATGAGCTAGTACACGGCCAGCGACACAACCGTGTAGTGTCATTTCGAAAGGTACATGATCTGGGACATGGGTAGTGGCATGGCCGTGCCCGGCACCACATGGACTAGATCATGTCACACGACTTGGCCACACGGCCGTGTGACCCATGTTTTGAAAATTTATAAATTTTCCTTAAATATTTTGATATGTTTGAAATTGGTCCCTGATTGTTCCCAAACTGATTTTAAGGCCTCATAAGCCTAATTTATGGTCCATAAGTGTATGTTTACTTCTATCTGAATTATTTTTTTAAATAAATATTGTTAATTATTCTAGTGAACTAGATGCTATTGTTACTAAATGTTCTAAAATGTACAGTGATACTCCGTAACCCTAATCCGACGACGGAAACAATTATGAGTGTTACAATTTTAGCTAAATTAGACTTCTTCAAGCATTGTCTACTTGTTTTCTTTTGTCTACACCTTTCCCATGTTATTCATTGTCTTTCTCTTTGTTCCATATTAATATTATCAAACATAAGAAATCAATATACTTGTTTCACAACATTTCCATGCTCTAATAATTGTAATAAACATGATACTAGTTACTAATTCGTGAAATCTTACCTTAAAACCTTAGTTTCTCACATAGTCTAGATTTTCTCTCTCTTCAAACATGAACCCACCACTTGTCTTCCTCTCTATCACTTCCTCCTTAAGTTTTTATGTATTGGTGTTCCCTAAAGTTAAACCTTGAAAAAGAGGGTTTTAGTGGTTTGCTAACCAATCCCAACTGTAGAGAGGTGGAGGAGAGGGAGGGACAACATAATGCAAATCCAAATCGATCTAATGGTGAAGATTGGTGATCGGTTGAAAGAAAGATTAGAGTTCATGATTTAATTTGAGCAAATTGGACTTGACATTTTAGAGAATCGAAATAGGAAAAGGCAAAGAAGAGATGTGGATTATCATTTGGAGGTGCCTGTGGATGGAGATGACACCTGAATGACAAAGAAGAGGTAGCCACGGTAAGTTCCGTTAGAGGATGGTTTGAGAGACTTTGTTTTTCAATGTTTTAGGTTGAGTAGTTAAATGTAAATAAAAATAAATTTGAAATAAAAAAAAATAGAGTTATGAAGTTTGAGTTTGAAGTTATAATTTGGGGATATGTGATCTCTCAAATCTCTCACGTTCATTTTCTCCCCAATTTTATTTATCGTCTTTATTCATCTTGTTATTTGATCTTATCATTTTTCAAAAACACTACCAACCCATATGCTCATCTCTCTCAACCTTTTCTCTCTTAATAGGGTCTGATTGTTTAGTATGCCTTTCTCCTTCGTTTGTTTGTTCTGCAAAATTTGAAAATCTACGTCAAAAACTTCTTTTAACTAAAATTCTAGGATATTTCTCATTTATTTTTTAAGATGTTTTTCATGCTTGTATTTTGAGAAATATGTTTATTTTTATGAATTTTTTTAAAGTTCTACTTTTGTTTTCCAGTGAATTGTGCTCCGGCATCACTATTTGTGGGGTTAGTCGGCTCCCTCTCCCTTTCCCTCATCCCCTATTATCTCCTTTCTTCTTCAGGTTTCTTACATTTTTGGCGAGGGTAAAAAAAGTATATTTCACTATTCGTTGGAGACCAGTGATAGCATTCTTTGGTCTCCTCAGATAGTCAATACAGCCTCGGATGTAAAAAGAAAAGAATGGGTCATTCATTGGAATAGAGTATGGAATGGGGCTTGAATAGGATTCCTATTCACCTTGTAAAGTTTTGAATTGGACAGTAAAAGTTAAAAAAGGAGTATTGGGTTCAACTATAAACTTACCAGAATTCACCTTAAACGAATTTATTCATGTTCATAATTTATACGTACATGACAATGTGTTTATTTAAAACATTAAAACATGATCAAGCCCCAGAAGCCTTTGTTTTCAGGTGCTGAATACAGATGTTTGCAACTTGGGACATGGAATTATAAGACGAACCACCTTTGGCCAATGCATTTTCCGCACTATCTTTTAGCTCCTTAATCCTTGATCGTATGTTTCGTCCTTGACGATCCACCAATATTTTTCTAACCACCGATCTTATCTCTTCTCTCCCCACCGCTGCATCTGATTCTACCGCCATCACTCGAATGCTTGCTCCAATGTCTTCCGTTAACATCGAAGCATTCATCTTCCGCTCAGCGTAAAGAGGCCATGCAATCATCGGCACCCCATTGACTATACTCTCCATGGTTGAATTCCACCCACAATGGGTTAAAAACCCACCAATCGACGGATGACTCAATACTTCGACTTGGGGTGCCCACATAGGGACTAGTAGCCCTCGATCTTGGGTCCTAACCAGAAACCCATCAGGCAAATAATTTAGGGTGGCATCAGATCCATTTCCCAAAGCGAGAAAGGTCCCTGCTGCGTCATTTTCAATAGGAGGACGAAGCACCCAAACAAACTTTTGTTGGCTAAGCTCCAGCCCCCAAGCTAGCTCTTTAACTTGTTGGGCAGATAAGGTTCCGCCGCTCCCAAACGACACGTAAATAACTGATTGTTTCGGTTGCTTATCGAGCCAAGCTATTATTTCGTTACCAAAGCCGACTTTTCAATTGGTCTCACCAGTGGACCGATGGGGTAAATGGGTACCTTCTTTGTCTCTCTCAAGGCTTTAAGAGTTGTGGGTTCAAGTTCATCCCAAGTATTAACCAAAATGCCATCAGTCAAAGACATTTTATTGATTGCTTCAACATATCCTTGGTAAAATGGATCGTTGGCATCCATGAAAAAAACTTCGAGGTTATGCTCAAACTTAATGGGCTTGCAACCCGGAATGTGCAGTGGCTTACGGTTCTTAACATGCTCATCGATCTCTTTCCTATCAATCTCCGGAGTACACAACATAACTGCAAGAAACCATGCATTAGAAGCTATGAATACGAACTTTAACATATTATATTCATCCGCAATCTCCAAAGCATCAGTTCCGAACAAGTCCACAACTAGAGCTGTGGGACGAAACTCCATCTTAGAGATTTCAGATCTGAGAAACGGCATAGACCGTAGCACCGTTATCACTATTGTTGCTATAAACGAAACAGAGGGTCCACCTATGTCGGAAACGTCAATAAAAGGAAGTAAAACAATATCAGGGAGATCACCAGAGTCTGCTGGTGATTGAAGTAGATGGGTGTTTGCGAGTGAGGCATGGTCGGTTGCCACAACAAAGACAGTAACTTTGAAGCTTTGATGGGAAACAAGATGCTTGGCAAGCTCCAGCACTGGGATCAAGTGTCCCATTCCAGGGCTTGCAAGGAGAGCTATATGAGACATTGTGGTTTCCATGGAATGCTGGTCCGCAAACTAACTTTGATACTAACGGAAGAGAATCAGTTAAGATGGGGTAAGTTTAAGAGTGGCGGTGCACTGCATTCGTTGGTGTCTTATTTATAGATAGGAGGTCCAGTTCATTCGTCATAGGATATTATAGGATTTAGAGAGTGCACAAATGGGATCCAACCCGTTCAAACTCGATTTATAAAAAAATGGGAAAACTTCCGAATTTAATGTTATTTAAATCAACATGGCCGAAAATAAAAAAGGATAAATTCTATAACTAATTATTTAATTATTTAATTTTTATTTTAAACTTTAAAAATAAAATTTTAATTTAAACATTCGTATTAAATAATTCCATCATTTTTATTAGTATCATGTTGTTTACTTTCAAGTCACATGGCATGTGGTATTTTTATTTGGTTTTGTTTTATTTCAAATTTTAATTTGAATTATTTTAAAATAAATGTTTAGCTTATTATACATTAATATCTATAATAAAAATAAATAAATGTTTGGTCCATTATGCATTAATATCTATGATCTATAACCTATATATAAGCGCTTTGGACCTTCCTACCTAGGCACGTGTTGCTCTTATCTTATTTTGAGAGAGAGACGGAGTAAATGTGGCAGAGTATGAATGTGCAAAGTCTTTTTATAGATTATAACAATCATCAAATTTTAATAGGCCATTCATAGCCTAAACCCTTTATTTAGATTAAAATTATGTAACTTTTAAGAATAGTTAATATTGTTAAAATTATTTTTAGTTTACATTAATTATAATATATATTTTTTGTTATATGGGTAAGTATTTTTTGTATTTTTAAATTACCACTCAAGTGAAATTAACAAAAGAATTTAATGGTGTTAACAATTAGACTTGAATTTTTAAATTCAAAAAGTAGAGGGACTAAATTCTTAAAAATAAAAGTATGAAGATTAAATTCTAAATACACAAAGAGTAAAGAGATTTGAAGTATATTTTAATCTTTAAATTTTAATCTATAATTTAGTTAAAAAAAATATGCGAAGCGTGATAAAAAATCATACTAATATATATGTTTACGGGCATGAGAGGGTGCAAGTCGAACTCAGGTCCCCTCTTTTATTTGTAATGTTCTTCAAAAGTTTTTCCATAAAATATTATTTTTTCTCAATCAATGTAACTTCTATTTCATATAAAAACCTCTAAAGAAGTTATAAAGATAAGTCACAAACACCTTATTACTCAAAACATTAGTTAATTTAACAATTACAACAAAAAGAACACTATCCTAAAATGTCAACATGTTAAAAATCCTAGTCTAAACTATTTTTTTATCAACTTAAAAAATTATGCTCCTACTGAAATGAATCTGTAACACCCCTTACCTGGGACGAACTAGTACATCATGAGCAAAAGATGTTACAATTGGACACTAAAGCTAACTTAATTTGAGCATCAATTTCAAGACTTTACTTTAACATAAATTGACTCTTTGAAAGTTTTTCAAGTCATTTCTAGACTTACTTTTTACAAACAAGGGTCATTCGGGGCTTAATCAGGACAAAATAAGGTAAACAAGGTCAGTGTTGTGCGACAAGATTACCTTCTGGCCTCACTTGCCTTGATATTCCCTTAGGGGCGTCACTTCTTAAATTTTTAGGTCTATTC
This sequence comes from Gossypium arboreum, assembly GCF_025698485.1. NCBI lineage: Eukaryota > Viridiplantae > Streptophyta > Magnoliopsida > Malvales > Malvaceae > Gossypium > Gossypium arboreum. Next base: position 16,540,186 of record NC_069081.1, read on the forward strand.
AATTTAGTCCAATTTATTATCATTTAGTCCTTTGTCAAAAGATTTTAGTTACCCATATCTCCATCAACCAACCTCTTTTGGGGGTTAACTACTTATGCTCAAAGTAAAAGAAATAAACATAGAAATGAAAAACAAGGCGACCATGAAAGTAAAGCTTAAGAAAAATATCAAAGTTAGGATTTTTATGCAAGAAAATGTAAATAACATGAAACTAAAAGCATTTAACAAGAAAATCTAAAGTAATAAATATAAAAGAAACAAGCTTTGATAGATTTAAAGGAAAAGAAACTGAAATACATTAAACTAAAGCTCAAAGAGTCTTAAAAGGTGCAGGGGCTGGAAAATGTAAATAAACCTTAGCTACAGTAATAACTAACTTAATTAACACTAACAACATCAAGAACAAGAAGTAAATGCAGAAAAATAAACTCTAAACTAAGGTAAAAGAAGAGAAAATAAAAACCATAGAAAAATGCAGAGAAAACTAAGAGAAACCTAGAGAAAACTAAACCTAAAACTAAGATAATGTATGTGTCTCTCCTCCTCAACAATTTTTTGTTGTTTTAAGGTGTTTTCTGGTGACTTTTTGTTGCCAAAAATGCCCCTACATAGACCTTGGGTGATTGATGGATCGGGTAGACAAAGACTACCCTTTTTGTCCAAGTTTGTCCCTCTGAAAAAGGTGGTATCACGATACCTAAAAGTGGATATCACGATACCTTGGGCAATGTCGAGCCTTGAGGTCTTTCTTGGAAGGTGGATATTGCGATACCCAAAGAGGGTATCTCGGTACCAAACTGAAGCATCTGTCAAAGTTGTTTTCAACCTTTCAAAATTTTGCTGACATCGATCCGTCCATTCAAGCTTAACATCTTTTTGAAGTAGTTTAGTTAATGGCAAGGCAATCATGGAAAGTCCTTTTACAAATTGTCTATAGTAACCAACTAGATTGAGGAAACTTCTTACTTTTGTTACATATTTGGGTTGATTCCATTTTAGAATTGCTTATACTTTCCTTGGATCAACAGGAATACCTTCAGTTGATATAACATGCCCCAGATAATCAACTTCTTTTAGCCAAAATTCACACTTGCTTAGCTTTGCAAACAATTATTTTCTCAAAATTTGTAGCACAATTCTCAAATGTCTATCATGTTCTTTATTTCTTGAATATACCAAAATATCATTAATAAACACTACAATGAATTGATCCAAATAAGGTTCAAACACTTGATTCATTAAGTCCATAAAAGCTACAGGTGGTTAGTTAGCCTAAATGGGATAACTAAAAATTCATAGTGACCGTATATTGTTCCGAATGTACTCTTAAGCATATTCGACTCCTTTACTCAAAGTTGGTAGTACCTCGGTCTAAGATCAATATTCAAAAACATACTTGCACCCTTCAACTGATCAAACAAATCATCAATTCTAGGTAATGAATACTTGTTTTTCATTGTTACCTTATTCTATTGATGATAATCGATACATAATCTTATCATCCATCTTTCTTATTTACAAACAAAATTAGTGTACACCATGACGACACACTAAGGCCTACAAAACCCTTATCATGAAGCTCTTGTAACTATAGTTTCAACTCATTTAATTCTATGGGAGTCAGCCGGTAAAGAGCAATAGGTAGGGGCACAGTGCCAGGTATCACATCAATGACAAATTCAACTTCTCTTTCAGGTGGTAAACCGAACAATACTTTCGGTAATACATCTAGATAATCTCGTACTGTAGGTATCTCTTCCAACTTAGGATTTCCCATCCTAGTATAAAAAATATATAATCTAAGAAAGCTTCACTCCCTTTTCTCAACATCTTATGAGCAATCAATTTAGGGACCACATTTGACAAGGAATTAAGCTTTTCACCAATTACCACTATTTCATTTTCCTAGGAAGTTTTCAAAGTAATCTTCTTCCCCTTGCAATCTACCATGACTCCATGTTCTGACAATCAATCCATCGAAGTATCACATCAAATTCATGAAATGGTAATGCCATAAGATTGGCTGGGAATTCATAGCCTTGAATTATTAAAAGGCACTACCTATACACTTTGTTCACTTTCACACTTTGTCCAAAAGTATTAGTTACAAATATTTCATTATTCGTGAATCTACTAAAAATTCTTTATCTTTCACCAATATAGTGTATATGTGTGAATGAAATAAAGGATCTATTAATGGACATACAATTGAATGAAATAAAGAAAATGTACTGGTTATTACATTAGGTGCACCTTCTTCTTTACAAGTTTTGATAGCATATGCTCTTGCTGGCACTTTGGACTCAAGTCTACTTGTAGCTTATCTCACTGACCTTTGACTTTCACCAACTCCACAACCAATACTAGGTCTTCTACTTCCTTGTTGCCTTGGAGCAGTTCTCACAGATCGATTAATTTTATTCTTTGCAACTATTGGACAATCTCTAATATTCCTTTGAACCAAATTTATAACATGCACCGGTGGTTGTCCAATACACACCTAAATGGAATTTTCAACAATGCTCACATGGTGGAACCAACCTTTTTCTTGTACCACTAATACTAACAATTAAGGTGGTTTGTTGAACTTGTCTTTACGTCCCTTTTTATTTCTGAGTCAGAGTGGGTGATGAGTACCTTAATCCTCCAAAGTCTTTTGTTCACTTAGTTGAAGGTGGTGTCTCTTTCCTAAGCTCTTTTCTTTCTGTCTATTCATACCTTTTTCTATTCTCTGAGCTCTTTCCACAAGTGCAAAAAAGATCTTGCAATGCTAAGGAGGTCGCATGCATAAAGATATCTTCATTAAGTCCCCACTTAAATCTTCTAAACATATCAACTTTGGTTTCTACTAGCTCTCTCGCATACTTGCTTAATATAACAATTTTTTTTTCATATTCGACCACCATCATATTATTTTGCCTCAAACTAATGAATTCTATCCTTTTCCTTTTAAGGAAAGTTGACTAACATATTTCCTTCTAAACTTGGTCAAAAAGAAATTTTAATTAATCCCACCTACTAGATTCACACTTGTCACAGTAGCCCACCATTGGTGGGCTTCCTTCTTTAACAAAGAAACATATCTTAGCTTGTCTGCATCATTACATTGTAATTCTTAAAGCACTTGTTGAATATTTTTCAAATAATATTTTTCTACAGTAGGATCATTTCTTCTTCTTTTTTTCCTTTAAACTCTTTAGCCCCATACTTTCTTATCTTTTCTAAAGGAGATCGTTGAGTCAGGGTACAAGGTCGAGGAATAAGAGGTGGAGATAGTGCAGTAGTAGGAGCTTTCATGAACTACTGGAGTAGTTGTGTAAAAGCTTGTTTTCAGTGGTACCAGAAATAGTGGTTTCAAAACCCCATTCTTTGATGATCGAGTCTATAGATAGTAATATTTAATAACCATTGGTTTACTGTAGTGTAAATAAAATTTTAGTTTAGAAAATTTGATTGATTAGAGAATTGATCATATATTATAGGGATGAATTCATAAAGGTGGTAAAAGTTTACCATTATGGATTTCTTCTTGCTAATGATAACATGTTAATATATTAAGGATAAAATGATAATTTATCCATTTTTATAGATAGTGGTTTGACAGGTGTTGGCATTACTTATAATCATGTCAATTTTAATTAATAATTAGATTAGATATATATAACATAGCATAGTGGAAAAAGGGAAAAAAACACAATTTTCTTTCTTTCTTTTCTCCATCACTTTCTTATTTGTTAGGCTAGGAAAGCTTGGCCAAGTTCGTTGCTTTTGCATGGTAAGCTAAATCGAGCTTGTTTTACTTGGACTTGATGTTTTTGATATGATTGTGCTTCAACCTAGCTAATAGTGGTGTTTGTTTCTAAAACCGTTAAATATTTCATGAGATTACCATTTTTGAGTGGTTGAAATTGTGGTGTTAAACGATTAGTTTATAAGAGAGGTTATGGAGAAGGATCACTTGGTACAATGAGAATTTGTTAGTTTTGAGTATCAAGACTAAGGTGCAGACATTTCGAAACCACCTTAAGATTTCTATAAACTTTGTTATAAAGGGATCGACTATTTAATGTGTTAAGTTTAAGAGAATCTAGAGTGATAGAATTGAACTGACTTATATGTTTCATAAGATGAAGAATGTTAATGGTTGATAAAAATTGAATTAACTTATGTTATAGATCAATACTTGAATCTATTGAGAGAAGATCATGGGAAAGGAAAAGTTGTTGAGTAGACTCTATCGTGGCGTGTTATCATTTGGCTAGGTAAGTTCATACAATATAAATATTGCCTAACTTTCTTTTCTTTTGTTCTTAAATTGTATAAATGAAAATTTGGTAGTCAGATTTGGTTTGACAAGTATATAAAGAGGAAATATTAAATTATGATAAAAAGGAATGATAATGAGTTTACAAAATGAAAACATCCCAATGAATTTAGTAAAAGACTCATACACATGGTTACATGTTATTTCCTGATGATTCTGATATCCAACATTCGAAGATACACGTGCCATAGATTTAGCCTGGACTGGTAATCTGATGACATTTTAAAGGTTTAGCCTGGACTAGTAACCTTTCATTTATATATATCCTTGGCTACGTGTAACATCCCGAAATAGGGCCTAAACGAAATAGTGGTTGCGAAACCACAAATCTGAGGTAGAAAAATTTATTTTATTATTATTTTGAGGTTCATGGTATGATTGCATGATTGTGTGAAAATTTCGTGATGAAATTCTATGCATAAAGTGCTTAAGTTGAGGTTAGGGACTAAATCGAATAATTTGCAAAACGTGCATTCTAGAAGTTTTTAGTATGAAATTACTTTGGAATATTAATTAGGAGGGTTTAAATAAAAATTTGACCAATTTTAAGTTCATGGACAAAAATTAAGACATGGAAGGAATTTTTGAAAGTTTAGTAAGGAGGGGTAATTTGGTCATTTGGATATTAAATGAATTAAAAAGGGAAAAATAACACAAAAATGGTCATCTTCTCAATTAGTTTCTGGCGATTTTTGCTCTCCTCTGTAGCTGGGGTTTCTTCAACTTTCAAGCTTCATAGTCAGTGATTCCAAGCCCCGTTTTTAATGATCTTTACGTTTTTGGAGTCCCGGTAACTTGATTAAGCTTATTCTAGCAATAATTCAACCTAGGGTTCATATTTGGAAAAATACCCATGGCTGAAATTTGTGTATTTTGGTGTTTTATGATAGAATATGAGGTTTTAAATTATGTTAAACAACTTATGCTACTCGATTTTAAGTGAAAACGAGTAAAAGGGCTTAAATTGGAAAAAAATACCAATAGTCATAAGTATATGTTAGAGTGTGATTTTGATATTGCCATAGAAGGGAAAAATGATCAGCATGTCATAAAACATAAGAAAATAGGATGAAGTTTAATTTACGAGCCTTGGGGAAAAAGTGCAAATATGTGAAAGTTTAGGGGTAAAAATATAATTTTGCCAAAGTTTGGGTCAAGGACTGTATTAATAAATGTGAATATTAAATAAGTTAAATTTGCTATTATAGATCAAGAAGAACGAAATTCGGGAGTAGATTGGGGAAAAGAAAAAGTAAAGGACTAAATTGTAAAGTTTAGTCACATTTTGTATCAAGGTAAGTTACAGTAAATACATGCAATATTCTTTTATTTTACATTATTATTGTCAACTTCTAGCATTTATATATTTATGTTATGAAAATATTTAAAGTCGAATTTAAGGTGAAGTGACAGAGGAAAAGTGTTAGAAAGCCCGGTTGAACCCTAGGAATGTTAGGATATTAGGTTGACAGACGTAATGTAAATGAGCCATGTAAGTCCATATTAGAAATATGGCTTTGGAGACGAGATTGAGCCATGTAAGTCCATATTATATATGGCATTGGAGACAGAATAATTCATGTAAGTCCATGTCAAAGACATGGCATTGGCGGATATTGATAGACAGAACGACCCTAGTATCCTTAGTATTTCGAGTGGTTCAACGGGTCAGGATACGAGTTAAATTACAGTGAATTAACAGAAAAGGAAAAGTAGATTATACTTATGAAAAAGGAAAGGTCAGGTAAGAAAGAAGGTAAGGGAATAAAGAAGAAGATAGAAATTGAGAAGTAAAGAAATTTATGATGTTAGATGATATTATGCATAATTATCCATTATGTTGAATGTTGTGATTTATTTGCTTGTAAGCTTACTAAGCCTAGTGCTTAATCTCTTTATTTTCTTCTTCTTATAGTACTTATCTAGTCACTCGGGGATCGAAGGAAACGTCGGAGGCCGATCACACTATCAAAGAAATAACTCGGTATAATTAGACGTTTTGTTTTGGGTATGGCATGTATAAAAACTTAGCTACTTTTGGTATAATATGAACAATGAATGATGTGTAAATACTTGCTAGTGATTAGCTAATAAAATAGCGGATGATATACATATTTATTAATATGTATGATTGAATGGTGATTATCACATGAAAATTATGAAAAATGTGAAAGTAACCTAAAAATAGATTTAAGTAATGTAAATGATGTAACTTTGAAAAATCACTAAAATTGTAGAAACATAGTTTGAAGATGAATAATATATGAAATTAAATATTATTATGTATATTTTCTTATGGAATAAGAAAAAAAGGTAAAGGTATTATATTTTATGAGATATCTGAGTTTTAGTGAAACAGGGTCAGAGCAATTTCTGGATCCCCTGTTTCAAATTTAGAAATTCACCATAAATTGTAAAAAACTAATTAGACAGTTTACTTTGTATGGTTAGAATCCTTGTTGAATCTAGTTTTAAGAGAAACAAACGGCTTAGTCATATGAATTTTGTACAGGAAGAAACATGGTTCGTAGTAAGAAGAGGTCAGTGCAGTCGAGTTTTGAAACAGGGGAAGCTTTAACTAATAAACTGTACTAATTGGCCAATTCAAAAATTCTAGAAAAACATTAGTGGATAGATATATGAGTTTAGTTTTAGGAAAAATTTACGGATCTTAATATTGAGTTTTGAAACTCAAGAAATGAATTTTTAAGCAACCATGATGCAGAAAAATAATTTATTCCGAAAATTAAAATAAGTGGTTTAGAGTTGTTTAAAAGGTAAGATAAGTTTAGTAACACCTCAAGCTTGACTCCGGTGATGGTTGGTATCAGAGCAGGTTTAGTCGGTTCTCGAAATAGTAGTGTGAGAAAAAGTCTAGCTATTCATGCCATACTTGTATTTTGATAGTGTGACGACTCGACGATTTTAAATATTTTGTTTTATAGTAATGGATCCTGACGAGTGGTGATGATGATGTAGAAAGTAATGCTTTGCTCCATGCAGAAGGGCAGCTCCATCGAGAATAGGCCAGAATAGTTGATCGGGAGGAGTGACTCGAAGAAGCTCTTCCGAGCTTTGAATGATTTGTTTGTTGAGTTTGTTCGCACGAATCCGTAGTTAGACCTCCAACCCCTCATGATTCTCAGTCGCCCATGTAGCTCAAGCTTCCCGGCCACAGTGCGTGGTAAGAGAAAAGCCACTAGTTGATAGAATCAGAAACAAGGGCGAAGAGTTCGAAAGCAAAGAAAAGATGATGATGCGAAATAGCGAATTTTGGTTAGAAAATACTATCAGAGTCTTTGACGAATTATCTTGTACACCCGAGGAATGTATGAAATGTGTAGTATCACTTCTTAGAGACTCAGCCTACTACTGGTGGAAGACACTTGTATTAGTTGTACCAAAGGAGAGGGTCACTTGGGATTTCTTTCAGGAGGAATTTCGTAAAAAGTACATCAGTCAGAGGTTTATTGACCAGAAAAGAAAGGAATTCCTGGAATTGAAACAAGGTAATATGACAGTGATCAATTATGAGCGCGAATTTGTCAGGCTTAGTAAATATGTTCGAGAATGTGTGTCCACAGAGGCTATCATGTGTAAAAGGATTGAGGATGAGTTAAATGATGATATCCGACTGTCAGTGGGTGTCCTAGAAATAAAAGAGTTCGTTATTTTAGTTGAGAGAGCCTGTAAGGCAGAGGAGCTGTTAAAAAGAAAAGGCAAAGTTGAGACTGAGACACAAGATACAAAGAAGAGATAGATGAGCAGATCATTTCAGGCTACATCCAAGAGGCCCAAAGAGTTTTCTACTAGATCTAGCTTTTCTACAGGCAATCTAGTCGTAATAGAGGTAGCAGATTTAAGGATTCAAGGCTCGCACCACCTCGACTACGAGTGTAGGTAATGTCGATGGGTAGATCGTGGTGTCCACGGTGTGGTAGACTTTATTATGGTCCTTTTCGGGCAAAGTAAAATGTTTTCTATAAATGTGGTGCTCCAGATCATTTTGTATGAGAATGTCCGTAAGTGGTTAGCCGAGAGGTAACACAGAGTGCTAGATCCTAAATGCTCCTACTAGAGGCGATCACCGAGGCAACCGGAGTAGGAGCAAGTAATGAGGTACCTCTAGAGATTCAAATTGTGAGACCAGATGTTAGAGCCCCTGCAAGGACTTATGCTATTCGTACATGCGAAGAGGCATCCTCTCCCGATGTGATTACGGGTACATTTTCTCTACATGATATTAATGTCATTGCTCTGATTGATCCGGGTTCGACTCATTCTTATGTTTGTATGAAATTGATGCCTAGTATAAGTATGCCTATAGAATCTACAGAATTTGTGATTAAAGTATCAAATCCATTAGGTAAGCATGTATTAGTAGATAAAGTATGTAGAAATTGTCCTTTAATGATTAGAGGCTACTGTTTTTTGGCTGATCTCATGCTATTTCCATTTGATGAGTATGATGTGATTCTCGGTATGGATTGGTTGACTACACATGATGTGATAGTGAATTGTGGAAAGAAATTCATTGAGTTAAAGTGTGAAAATGGTGAAATTCTTCGGGTTAATTCAGAAGAGGCAGATAGTTTATTTCCCATAATTTCTGTTATGTCTGCTCAGAAATGTTTGAGAAAAAGGTATGAAGCTTATCTTGCTTTTGTGTTGAACACTAAAGATCCAGAATTGAAAATTGAATCAGTGCCTGTGGTATGTGAGTTTCCCAATGTGTTTCCGGAAGAACTACCAGGTTTGCCTCCTGTTAGAGAAGTTGAGTTTGGTATTGAGTTGATTCCAGGTACCACGCCCATTTCTATTGCTCCTTATAGAATGGCTCTGTTGGAATTGAAAGAATTGAAAGCTCAGTTGCAGGAATTAATAGATAAAGGCTTGGTAAGACCCAGTAGTTCACCATGGGGTGCACCAGTGCTATTTGTGAAAAAGAAAGACGGATCGATCAGATTGTGCATAGATTATCGGCAACTTAACAAGGTAACAGTAAAGAACAAGTATCCATTACCTAGAATTGATGATTTATTTGATCAATTGAAGGGAGCTACTGTGTTTTCCAAGATAGATTTGAGATCCGGATACTATCAGTTGCGAGTTAAAGAGTCAAATGTCCTGAAGACTGCTTTCTGGACTAGGTATGGTCATTATGAGTTCCTTGTGATGCCATTTGGCTTGACTAATGCTCCTGCCATTTTCATGGACTTAATAAACTGAATTTTCAGATCGTACTTAGATAAGTTTGTAGTTGTGTTCATTGATGATATTTTGATTTATTCTCATGATGAGACTGAGCATGCAGAGCATTTGAGAATAGTTTTACAAATTCTGAGAGATAATCAGTTGTATGCCAAGTTCAACAAAAGTGAGTTCTGGTTACGAGAAGTTGGTTTTCTTGGACATATTGTCTCAGGTGAAGGTATTAAGGTTGATACGAGCAAGATTTCAGCCATTGTTGATTGGAAGCCTCCTAGAAATGTATCAGAAGTTAGAAGTTTTCTTGGTCTTACCGGATATTATAGATGATTTGTGGAGGGATTTTCCATGATAGCTACCCCGTTGACGAGACTGCTACGGAAGGATGTTAAGTTTGAATGGACTGAGAAGTGCCAACAAAGTTTTGACAAGTTAAAGGCATTGTTGACTAAGCTCCTATCTTAGTACAAATGGAACCGGTAAAGAATTTGTGATTTACAAGAATGCATCCTTGAATGGGCTCGGTTGTGTACTCATGCAGGAAGGAAAGGTAATTGCTTATGCCTCTAGACAATTGAAGCCACATGAGAAAAATTATCCGACACATGGTTTAGAGCTAGCTGCTATTGTATTTGCATTGAAGATTTGTAGACATTATTTGTATGGTGAAAGGTGCTGGACATTTACCGATCATAAAAGCTTGAAATACTTGATGACTCAAAAAGATTTGAATTTGAGGTAAAGAAGATGGTTGGAATTGCTTAAAGATTATGAGTTAGTGATTGATTATCACCCAGGTAAGGCAAATGTAGTTGCTGACGCTTTAAGTAGGAAAATTTTATTTACATTGCAAGCTTTGAATACCAATTTAGCCATGTCAGATGATGGTTCTATTTTAGCTGAATTGAGAGCTAAACCGGTACTTCTTGAAGAGATTTGTGAAGCTCAGAAAGATGATAATGAGTTACAAGCTAAAACAGTTCAATATGAGTCAGGCATAGAATCAGATTTCTGGATTGGTTCAAATGGTTGTTTGATGTTTAGAGACAGAATATGTGTACCAAAGAATGATGAGCTTATTCGGAAGATTTTATAGGAAGCACATAGCAGTCCTTTATCTATTCATCCAGGTAGTACAAAAATGTATAATGATTTGAAGAAATTGTATTGATGGGTAGGAATGAAAAGAGATATTTCAGAGTTTGTTTCTAGATGCTTGATTTGTCAACAGGTAAAGGCCGAACATCAGGTACCCTCAGGATTATTGCAGCCTGTGCTAGTTCCGAAATGGAAATGGGATCGAGTTACTATAGATTTTGTGACAGGATTGCCGTTTACACCGAGAAAAAAAGATGCAGTATGGGTTGTGATTGATAAGTTAACGAAGTCGGCTCATTTTATCCCAGTTCATATGGATTATTCACTTGACAAGTTGGCCGAGTTGTATATTTTAGAGATAGTCAGGCTACATGGGGTACCATTATCGATCATTTCAGATAGAGATCCAAGATTTACTTCACGGTTTTGGAAGAAATTACAAGAGGCTTTGGGCACAAAGTTGAGTTTTAGTACAGCTTTCCATCCTCAAACCGACGGTCAGTCAAAGAGAGTTATTCAGGTACTTGAAGATATGCTTAGATGTTGTGTATTAGAATTTCAAGGTAGTTGGGAAAAATACTTACCATTGGTAGAGTTTGCCTATAATAATAGTTACCAGTCAAGTTTGAAGATGGCACCTTATGAAGCTTTGTATGGACGTAAATGCCGTACACCTTTATATTGGATAGAGCTTAAAGAAAGCCAGATTTACGGGGTTGATCTAGTTAAAGAAACAGAAGAAAAAGTGAAAGTTATCGAAATTGTTTAAAAGCGACTTGAGACGGCGTAAGTCGATGCGATTTAAAAGAAAAGAGATCGAATATCAAGTTGGTGACAAATTTTTTGAAAGTATCCCGTGGAAGAAAGTTCTCGATTTGGCAAGAAAGGCAAACTAAGTCCACGCTTTATTGGACCGCTTGAAGTAATTGAGAGAGTCGGACCATTAGCATATCGGTTAGCTTTGCCGATTGAGTTAGAGAAGATTCATAATGTATTTCATGTGTCTATGCTACGTCGTTATCGCTCAGATCCGTCACATGTGATTTCTCGACGAGAGGTTGAGATTCACCAGACATGACTTACGGTGAAGAACCGGTAAAGATTCTAGCTCGAGAGGTAAAGTAATTAAGGAACAAAAGTATTGCACTTGTGAAAGTACTATGGAATAGACACGGGGTAGATGAGGCTACATGGGAACCCGAAGAGGCTATGCGAAAACAGTACCCAAATCTCTTCACAGGTAAGATTTTCAGGACGAAAATCCCTAAAAGGGGGGAGAAATGTAACATCCCGAAATAGGGCCTAAACGGAATAGTGGTTGTGAAACCACAAATTTGAGGTAGAAAATTTTATTTTATTATTATTTTGAGGTTCATGGTATGATTTGCATGATTGTGTGAAAATTTCGTGATGAAATTCTATGCATAAAGTGCTTAAGTTGAGGTTAGGGACTAAATCGAATAATTTGCAAAACTTGCATTCTAGAAGTTTTTAGTATGAAATTACTTTGGAATATTAATTAGGAGGGTTTAAATAACAATTTGACCAATTTTAAGTTCATGGACAAAAATTAGGACATGGAAGGAATTTTTGAAAGTTTAGTAAGGAGGGGTAATTTGGTCATTTGGATATTAAATGAATTAAAAAGGGAAAAATAACACAAAAATGGTCATCTTCTCAATTAGTTTCTGCCGATTTTTGCTCTCCTCCATGGCTGGGGTTTCTTCAACTTTCAAGCTTCATAGTAAGTGATTCCAAGCCCCGTTTTTAATGATCTTTACGTTTTGGAGTCCCTTAACTTGATTAAGCTTATTCTAGCAATAATTCAACCTAGGGTTCATATTTGGAAAAATACCCATGGCTGAAATTTGTGTATTTTGGTGTTTTATGATAGAATATGAGGTTTTAAATTATGTTAAACAACTTATGCTACTCGATTTTAAGTGAAAACAAGTAAAAGGGCTTAAATTGGAAAAAATACCAATAGTCATAAGTATATGTTAGAGTGTGATTTTGATATTGCCATAGAAGGAAAAATGATCAGCATGTCATAAAACATAAGAAAATAGGATGAAGTTTAATTTACGAGCCTTGGGGAAAAGTGCAAATATGTGAAAGTTTAGGGGTAAAAATATAATTTTGCCAAAGTTTGGGTCAAGGACTGTTTTAATAAATGTGAATATTAAATAAGTTAAATTTGCTATTATAGATCAAGAAGAATGAAATTCGGGAGTAGATCGGGGAAAAGAAAAAGTAAAGGACTAAATTGTAAAGTTTAGTCACATTTTGTATCAAGGTAAGTTACAGTAAATAAATGCAATATTCTTTTATTTTACATTATTATTGTCAACTTCTAGCATTTATATATTTATGTTATGAAAATATTTAAAGTCGAATTTAAGGTGAAGTGACAGAGGAAAAGTGTTAGAAAGCCCCGGTTGAACCCTAGGAATGTTAGGATATTAGGGTTGACAGATGTAATGTAAATGAGCCATGTAAGTCCATATTAGAAATATGGCTTTGGAGACAGAGATTGAGCCATGTAATTCCATATTATATATGGCATTGGAGACAGGAATAATTCATGTAAGTCCATGTCAAAGACATGGCATTGGCGTGATATTGATAGACAGAACGACCCTAGTATCCTTAGTATTTTGAGTGGTTCAACGGGTCGATACGAGTTAAATTACAATGAATTAACAGTAAAGGAAAAGTAGATTATACTTATGAAAAGGAAAGGTCGTAAGAAAGAAGGTAAGGGAATAAAGAAGAAGATAGAAATTGAGAAGTAAAGAAATTTATGATGTTAGATGATATTATGCATAATTATCCATTATGTTGAATGTTGTGATTTATTTGCTTGTAAGCTTACTAAGCCTAGTGCTTAATCTCTTTATTTTCTTCTTCTTATAGTACTTATCTAGTCACTCGGGGATCGAAGGAAACGTCGGAGGCCGATCACACTATCAAAGAAATAACTCGGTATAATTAGACGTTTTGTTTTGGGTATGACATGTATAGAAACTTAGCTACTTTTGGTATAATATGAACAATGAATGATGTGTAAATACTTGCTAGTGATTAGCTAATAAAATAGCGGATGATATACATGTTTATTAATATGTATGATTGAATGGTGATTATCACATGAAAATTATGAAAATGTGAAAGTAACCTAAAAAATGATTCAAGTAATGTAAATGACGTAACTTTGAAAAATCACTAAAAATTGTAGAAACATAGTTTGAAGATGAATAATATATGAAATTAAATATTATTATGTAGTTTCTTATGGAATAAGAAAAAAAGGTAAAGGTATTATATTTTATGAGATATCTGAGTTTTAGTGAAATAGGGTCAGAGCAATTTCTAGATCCCCTATTTCAAATTTGGAAATTGACCATAAATTGTAAAAAACTAATTAGAAGGTGTACTTTATATGGTTAGAATCCTTGTTGAATATAGTTTTAATAGAAACAAATGGCTTAGTCATATGAATTTTGTACAGGAAGAAAAATGGTTCGTAGTAAGAAGAGGTCAGTGCAGTCGAGTTTTGAAATAGGGGAAGCTTTAACTAATAAACTGTACTAATTGGCCAAGTCAAAAATTCTAAAAAAAAATTAGTAGATAGATATATTAGTCTAGTTTCAGGAAAAATTTACGGATCTTAATTTTGAGTTTTGAAACTCGAGAAATGAATTTTTAAGCAACCATGTTGCAAAAAAATAGTTTATTCCGAAAATTAAAATAAGTGGTTTAGAGTTGTTTAAAAGGTAAGATAAGTTTAGTAACACCTCAAGCTTGACTCCGGTGACGGTTTCGGGCGTGGGGGTGTTACACTACGCTTTCATTGTGTAGGTAAGGGACTAGCCCGTACCAATAACCTGACACCTCTGTATTTGATTAGGTCAGACGAGTCTCTGATATGAAGCATACCTGTGTTTTGAGTTCTTTTACGATGTTTATTGGGTAATATAAAACATGAAGAGATGTGAATATTGGTGAATTAAGGAACGAGGGTTAATGGAGGACTTGTTTATTAAAATTAGAGTCTGCACCATAGAAAGGAATCAGAATGAATTAGATATGAGGAGTATTAACATATTATGTTACATATCTGATATGTTGTATGTTATAAAGTACATGCACTTACCTTGTTGACAAATTGTGTTGGTTGATAGGTAAACTATGAGTACAAGCATTTACCTTGTTGACAAATTGTGTTGGTTGATAGGTAAACTATGTTTGTCTATTAAATTATCACATAATTATTATGTGAGGTAAGTTAATTATTGAATTGTATGAACTTACAAAGTATTCTTAATACTTACACCTAGGTTGCTTTATCATGTAGATTTTGAATGCTTAGAGGGTGTTAGTCGGATTAGTAAGAAGTTTACACTATCCGCCCAAAATTTTTGTAGACTCTTGATTTTGTTAAGTTCAATCTAAGTAGCATGTATATAGATAGTTGGTTTTGTAAACATATGTGTTAAATTTATAAGTTGATTGTTTTGGACTCTTTTGATGTATATAAGTAAAATGAACTCAAGTTCTATTATGTTCCGCATTATAAGTTCTGCAGGACCTATCGCAGTTTGAGGTATTTGCGAAACACACGAAATAGTTTTCCATTTAAGTATCTGTAAGAGATTATGAAATTAGATGTCTGCCTTACTGTTTGCAATAACTATGTCTATAGGAAAATCCACAATTTAGCCATTTGCAATTCATTACGCAGTTGGATAATCTGTAGGATTGGTTCGCCACATATTAGTTTGCAACACTGTTCACCATATATGTTGTATGTGTATGTTATGTAGACCTCACTTGGTAATATCCTATAGCTCAGGTCTGACGACCATATTGCGCAAGGGGTTTTACAAGATGATTTAA
The DNA here is from genome assembly GCF_025698485.1 of Gossypium arboreum. Lineage (NCBI taxonomy): Eukaryota > Viridiplantae > Streptophyta > Magnoliopsida > Malvales > Malvaceae > Gossypium > Gossypium arboreum. The sequence goes on from NC_069081.1 coordinate 16,555,715, forward strand.
TGTTTGGAGGAATGCCAAATGTGCTGGCATTTCCTCCTCAGCAAAAACTTGTTTCGGCTCGTTCTTGCTTCTCTATCGAGTTTTTGCTTATGCCTATACTTGCCTACTCTAGCAGGTCTTTAATTTGTAGATTTTCCTAGCTCATTTTGAGCTTGAGGTATATGTCTATTTCTCTCTTGATTCGCATTTGAAGCCCTACTTTGTACTTCACCCCCTACTGCTTCACGAGAATTATCCGACATTTTTAATTCTTCAATCTATAAATAACAAGTTTAAACTTTATTAGTATCAATCCTCATCTCATCAAATCAATATCCTATGTGGCATGTACTTCTAAACTTATTCTCGAACCTTGTAACACCCTTACCTGGGTCAAACCAATACATCACGAGCAAAGCCTGTCACAATTGGACACTAAAGCTAACTTAATTCAAGTATCAATTTCAAGAATTTACTTTAATATAAATAGCATTTTATAAAGTTTTTCAAGACATTTTTAAAGGTTTTCAAGTCATTTATATGCTTAATTTAAATTTTGGTTACTAACGCGGGTCGTTAGGGGCTTAATCGAGAAGAAAATAAGGTAAACAGGGTCAATATCACGACACCAAGAACAAATTACTCTTATAACTAAAATGTCGTGACATTAAAGGTCAGATGTTGTGACATTGTAGGTTAGATGTCACAACATTGAAGGTTGGATGTCGAGACATTGAAGACATGTTACTCAACTTCATGTCCAATGTTGCGACATTGAAGGTTGGATGTTGCGACATCGGAGATAGATTGCCCAGAACACATCTGATACTTTTAAAACCAAGTTTAGACTATCATAAACCATTCCTTAACACATCTAACAATTTTAGACCTCAAAGTATGTCAAGTTAACCTTCAAAAACTTCAAAAACTTCGTTTAACTCATTGTATATCCCACGGTACAAATGTTAAGAGAAATGCAAGATCATAGTTTTAGAACCACTAAGTAACTTACAACATAATTTCACATGATTCAAATCCTAAGTACCTGCCAATCTATCTCCAAAATTTAAGTTTCATACTCTTCAAATATATTCTTCATGATGATGAGGATGAGGATGAGGAAGAGCACTTTAAAATCTACCTTCAAAACCATCTTTACCTACACATTGAAAATAAGCGTTTAACTTGTGAAAGCTTAGTAAGTACTAGAGAATTCAAACCTTACCACTGATTTTAATGAACTATTTTAAAAAATAATAAATAGTATAATATGACCATATAATTTAGCTATAGATAGAGTACAAAATAGCAACAAGATTAATATACATTTTTCCTTTTAACATACTTTTGTCATCGACACATTATTCATGTATAAATTAATTTCGCCCATTATAGACTCAAGTGAATAAGAGGATAAAAGAAATGAAACCACAAATACTGTAACACCCCAAACCCGAGATCGTCACCGGATTTGAACACGTGGTGTTACCGGGCTCACTTCCCTTATTTCTCTCTTTGTAATATTGATTGCTGTTCCAGGCAGGCTAGCTAACTGCATCACTGTCGCCTTAAAAATCATATCTCGAGTTTCAAAACTCGGAAACTGATTCCCTAAATTTTTCCTGAATTTAGACTCATATTTCCATCCATGGATTTATTTCTAGAATTTTTGGTCGGGCCAATTGGTACAGTTTATTAGTTAAAGTCGCCCATGTTACAGGGGTCGACTACACTGACCTTCGCACATTACGACCTGAATATCTTCTCGTACAGAGCTTCAATACTCATTCCGTTTGTTTCTAATGAAACTAGACTCAAAGGGGAATCTGCAAATATAAGGCACGACTTCTAATTCCTTCTGGATAATTTATGGTAAATTTTAAAAGTCGAGACAGGGGACCCAGAAACCGTTCTGGCCCTGTCTCACGAGAACTTTAATATCTCTCAGTATACTGCTCATATGGTCATTTCGTTTCGTCCATATAAAAATAGATTCATCAAAGTTCAATTTCATAATTTATTCACTATTTAATTCTACTTCTACTATTTTTAGTGATTTTTCAATCTCATCTCACTGCTGCTGCCCGCAACAGTTACTGCAGTAGACTATGCCAATTTCGTGAATCTTTCCTTGGCCTTACTAATCATCCATCATACATGACACAAATTATGGCCACCTTATCAAAATTAAAATTTCTAAGACTCGTGGCTATAGGTTCTAGCATCCCACTCGACGACCACATAGGCCATTTTCACATGGCTGAAAGTTTACAACCCACAATTCAACAAAACAAAATAGCCTATACATGCCAAATGTTCTCCTAGTTCAACTTCAAGACAATACCAAAAGATTTCCAGCCGGTGTGATGACTTCAACGACGGTTCCGAAACGCATAAACGATCACGAGTCCAAGAGACCTAAAATGGGTGACAAGAAAACACAGAGTGAGTTTACAACTCAAGAAGTCCTAAGCATTCGACAATCATCCATCAATAAAATTATCACAACATGAAATAATGTACGAGGCTAGGTACTCCATCCATATCGAAAATATACCATGGTTCCTCGGACCTTTCGGTTCATTCTCATACCAATTCACCCAATGACATTTTATATACTGTTCAATAGAATAATAGAGGCATTTCCATACATCATCTCATTTCCGCAATAATCATACAATCAAATGAACTTTCGTCTATTCCACGATACTTTATTTACGGAATGCAATTGAAATCATCACATAGATTTAAAACTTACCAACTCAACCCCGAGTATGAACATAGCATCTATTAGCCATGAACTCAAGGTACTTACTTTTTCCGCTGTCCGTACTCAACTCGATAAAGTCACCCTTCCGTATTAATATTCAATCGAAATATATATATAGAGTTCGCACACATAGTGCTTAATACTCGATCACGCACACTTAGTGCCATGTGATTTAAGCCCGCACACATAGTGCCATATAGTCCAAACTCGCACACTTAGTGCCATACATTTCAAGCTCGCACACTCAAGTGCCAATCTACATCACCGTACACATTTACTTCTCGCACACTTAGTGCCGAAATCAACAACTCAATACATCACACCTCTTTTCTTTTCATTCAATACTTTCATCACCACATACATACATGTATATAAATTTATCATTCCTTTCGCATAATTACATAGACATTATGTCTATTTAAATCAATACCAAATACATGCTTAGTGACTTACCTCGGATGTTGTCGAACGTCTTCAACGGCTATTCAATTACTTTTTCTTTCCCTTTATCCAACTTCGATCCTTTAAGCTCTTGAGCTTGTTTTTGAGCTTAAGATGACCGAATGCCATATCCCCCTTCCTTCTTTAACTTTCGGCTCTTAAGGTAGAAGATGAACACCAATAATTTTTTTTTTTCAATTTCCTTTCTTCTATTCGGCCAAGGCACCCAAGGATGAGCAACAAATTTTCTTCCCCTTTTTTTCTTAGTTTCTCACGGCAAAAGAGCATCCACACACATTTTTTTTCATCATTTTCTTTTTTTTTCCATTTCTTTATTCTCCCTTACATAATCCACTAACTAAACATGTTGGAAACATGTTCCCTTGCCCATAATCTTGTCATGGCCGGCCACTCACCTTAGGAAGTGGGTTATTTGACATGCAAGGACAACCATTTTCCCACATGTATTAATAGGCCACCTTACATTAGCCTAGCACATTTCTCAATTTCCTCACATAAGTCCTTTCTAATAAATTTCACCTACAAATGACGAAATTAAGGCACTAAATTTTCACATATGTATATTCATGCACAATAAACATAGAAAATAGTAATTAATTAATTTTGTGTCTCGGTTTTGTGGTCCCGAAACCACATCCCGACTAGGGTCAATTTTGGGATGTCACAACTCTCCCCCACTTAGGAAATTTTCGTCCCCGAAAATCTTACCGGTAAATAGGCTCGGGTATCGCTCTTTCATAGAGTCCTCAAGTTCCCAAGTGGCTTCTTCCATTCCGTGTTTATGCCACAACACCTTCACTAGCGGGATTTTCCTATCGCGCAACTCTTTTACTTCACGCCTCATAATGCGAACCGGTTCCTCTTCATAGCTCAAATTAGGCTGAATCTCAATCTCAGATGGAGCGATTACGTGCGATGGATCGACCTATATCGTCAAGCATCGAGACATGAAAAACGCTAGAATCTTTTCGAGCTCGGGGGCAAAATTAATCGATATGCGACTGGCCCAACTCGTTCGAATACTTCATATGGCCCGACGAACCTCGGACTCAATTTGCCCTTACGACCAAATCTAAGCACCTTCTTCCAAGGTGAAACTTTGAGAAAGACCTTGTCTCCAACCCGATATTCAATATCTTTTCTTTTCAAACCGATACGACTTTTGGTGATCCAAAGCGACTTTCAAACTTTCACGAATTACTCGAACTTTTTACTCGGCATCCTTAACCAAATCAACCCTGAAGAATTTACCTTCACTAAGTTCAGTCCAGGATAATGGGGTACGGCATTTACGACTGTATAAAGCCTCGTAAGGCGCCATCTTAATACTTGATTGAAAGCTATTGTTGTAAGCGAATTCAATCAAAGGCAAATACCGTTCCCATGAACCACTAAACTCAAGGATGCAACATCTCAACATATCCTCGAGTATTTGAATTATCCGTTCGGATTGACCATCGGTTTGGGGGTGAAAGGCGGTGCTGAAATGCAACTTGGTACCCAAAGCTTCTTGCAACTTCTTCCAAAATCGCGAGGTAAATCTCGGATCTCTATCCGACACGATGGAAATAGGCACCCCGTGCAATCTCACAATCTGAGAAACGTATAATTCGGCTAGTTTGTCCATTGAAAAATCCGTGCGTACGGGGATAAAGTGAGCCGACTTAGTCAATCTATCTACAACGACCCAAATCGCATCCTTCTTACTCACGACAATGGCAGTCCGGATACAAAGTCCATTGTGACTCGATCCCATTTCCATTCGGGTATCGTGATCGGCTGAAGTAATCCTGAAGGCACTTGATGTTCCACTTTCAATTGTTGACATATTAAACATCTCGAAACAAAGTTGGAGATGTCTCGTTTCATACCATGCCACCCAAAACCGACGTTTCGAATCGTTGTACATCTTCGTACTCCCCGAGTGGATTGCCATTCGGCTACAATGGGCTTCGTTCAGAATAATCGAAATAAGTTCAATTCTTTGGAACACACAGACGACTTCGAACCTCAAACAATCGTTATCATCGATTTGAAACTCCGATTCCTTGTTCGAACACACTCATTTCGCTTTTGCAACCAACTCATCGTCAACTTTCTGAGCTTCACGAATTTGATGAGTCAATAATGGTTTGGCCTTTAATTCGGCTATTAACACATTGTCGGGTAGAATAGACAAGTGTACATTCATAGCTCGTAAAGCAAACAGTGATTTTCGGCTTAAGGCGTCCGCAACCACATTAGCCTTTCCCGGGTGATAATCAATGACAAGCTCATAAATCTTTAACAACTCGAGCCAACGCCTTTGTCGTAGATTTAAGTCTCTTTGAGTCATCAAATATTTGAGACTTTTGTGATCCGAATACACATGGCACTTCTCACCAAATAAGTAATGTCGCCATATCTTTAAGGCGAATACGATGGCAGCCAATTCGAGATCATGGGTCGGATAATTTTTCTCATGTGGCTTTAATTGTCTCGACGCATAGGCCACAACTTGACCTTCTTGCATCAATACGCAACCTAACCCAAGTAGGGAGGCGTCGCTATAGATGACAAACTCTTTTCCAGATTCGGGTTGCACTAGAATTGGGGCTTCAGTCAAATAAGTTTTCAGTTGATTGAAGCTTTTCTGACATTTCTCCGTCCATTCGAACCTAACATCCTTTTGGAGTAGCTTCGTCATTGGTGTGGCTATCGTCGAGAAACCTTTTACAAATCATCGGTAATAACCGACAAGTCCCAAAAAGCTCCGAACCTCAGTAATATTCCTCGGAGGCTTCCAGTTAAGTATGGCTGAAATTTTGTTCGGGTGTACTCGAATACCCGATGCAGATACCACATGACCCAAGAAGCTAACCTCCCTCAACCAGAACTCACACTTGCTGAACTTAGCATATAACTGCTTATCTCGTAAAATTTGCAACACTAACCTCAGGTGTTCAGCATGTTCGGTCTCATTTTTCGAATAGACCAAAATGTCATCAATGAAGACAACTACGAACCGATCCAAATATGGTCTGAAAATCCGATTCATTAAATCCATAAATACCGCAGGGGCATTAGTGAGCCCAAACGTCATCACCAAGAATTCGTAGTGACCGTACCTCGTTCTAAAAGCGGTTTTGGGAATGTCCGATTCTCGGACCCTCAACCGATAGTACCCCGACCTCAAATCTATCTTTGAAAACACTGAGGCTCCCTTTAATTGATCAAACAAATCATCAATTCGTGGCAACGGATATTTATTCTTTATCGTCACTTTATTCAACTGACGATAGTCGATGCACAATCTCATAGTTCCATCCTTCTTCTTCACAAACAATACTGGTACGCCCCATGGAGAAAAACTCGGTCGAGTGAAACCTCTATCCGTCAATTCTTGCAATTGAACCTTCAATTCCTTTAATTCCATTAATGCCATACGATACGGGGCTATTGAAATCGGCGTAGTACCCGGTACAACTTCGATGCCGAATTCCACTTCTCGAACCGGTGGCAATCCCGGTAACTCCTCAGGAAAAACATCCGAATACTCACAAACCACTAGTACCGATTCGAGTTTCCTTTCCATCTCTTTACTTTCAAACACATACGCAAAGTATGTTTCACATACATATGAATGAGTAGAGCCGGGGTCAATCAATGCAATCACACTGGTATCAAAGAGAGTAAAAGTACCAGTGATAACGTCAGGGGAGGATGCCTCCTCTCGTGCGCGGATGGCATATGCTCTAGCAGGAGCACGGGTCTCGGATCGAACAGCCGACGTCGAGGCTCCTCTCTGATTACCACCCCTACCTCCTGAAATCCTCGGGGGTCTACCTCTAGCCGTCGTCCCACTAGATCTTGCACCTTGCATCTTATTCTCCTCATCTAGCTCCGTGCAATCTCTAATGAAGTGGTCCTTCGAACCACATCCGTAACAGGCCCTATTAACAGACTTACCCCAACATTCACCTAGGTGTCGTCTTCCACATTGGGGGCATTCAGGTTTCTCTTGATGATTATTGCCCACACTAGCTACCGAAGTAGCTCGGGAGTCCGTCAATGGTCGGGCTCTGATGGAAATTCCCGCAGTCGCCCTCGACTTATTTGTGTCCTCCCTGAACTTCTTTATCACGAGAACGGAGCTTTGCCCGTCGATCTTTTACGATAATCTCTAGCTTCAAATTCAGCCTTCTTCTTCTCCTTCCGAAGTTCTTCCGCCTTTGTCGGCTCGTTCAACTAGTGTTACAAATTCTTTTATCTCCAAAATACCCACCAAGTAGCTTTAACTCTTCATTCAATCCTTTTTCAAATCTTTTGCACATAGCAACCTCATCAGCCACACACTCCGAGCATACCGACTAAGTCTTACGAACTCATGTTCAGATTCAGACATCTTGTCATACGGCCTTGCTTGAGCTCCAAGAATTCCTTACGCTCGATCGATGAACCGTTGACTAATATATTTCTTCCAAATTCCGTTTGAAAGAAATCCCAAGTAACTTGTTCCTTTGGGGACTATGGAAATCAAAGTCCTCTACCAATAGTAGGTGAGTCCCGCAACAAGGATATAGCACACTTAAGACATTCATCGGTGTGCATGATAGTTCATCAAACACCGAATGGTGTTATCGAGCGAATCGCCCTTTCGGCATCATCAGTAACTATGGCCTTGAACTCCTCGGCCTGCGCTTCCTAATCAAGTCCACGGTGGTTTACTCAGCCTCACGTGATCAAGAATCGGAGGCATTGCGGGCTTTTGGGGTGGAGTATTTAAATTTGGGAATGGTTGGACAGCCGGATTGGTTCGGGCATATTGCGCGACCCACTCATTCATCATGGTGAAGAAGGCTTGTTTCGCCCCTTCATTTTGATTATTCGCGGATGACTGAGGCTCAACAGGCGGTGTCCCTTGCACGGGAGCAGCCGCTACACTTTCAACGTCATCCGCCAAGGGTCTCTCTACCTCGGGTTCCATTTGTTAATCAAAACAAAAACTTCAACCGTCAGAAGTCATCACATTTTTAAGCACTAACAATTTGGCATGTATAGCTAGACTCACACGCGCTATGGTAGTCCTAGAACCGACTAAACTATAGCTCTGATACCAATGAAATGTAACACCCCAAACCCGAGATCGTCACCGGATTTGAACACGTGGTGTTACCGGGCTCACTTCCCTTATTTCTCTCTTTGTAATATTGATTGCTGTTCCAGGCAGGCTAGCTAACTGCGTCACTGTCGCCTTAAAAATCATATCTCGAGTTTCAAAACTCGGAAACTGATTCCGTAAATTTTTCCTGAATTTAGACTCATATGTCCATCCATGGATTTATTTCTAGAATTTTTGGTTAGGCCAATTGGTACAGTTTATTAGTTAAAGTCGCCCATGTTACAGGGGTCGACTACACGGACCTTCGTGCATTACGACCTGAATATCTTCTCGTACAGAGCTTCAATACTCATGCCGTTTGTTTCTAATGAAACTAGACTCCAAGGGGAATCTGAACATATAAGGCACGACTTATAATTCCTTCTGGATAATTTATGGTAAATTTTCAAAGTCAAGACAGGGGACCCAGAAACCGTTCTGGCCCTGTCTCACGAGAACTTTAATATCTCTCAGTATACTGCTCATATGGTCATTTCGTTTCGTCCATATAAAAATAGATTCATCAAGGTTCAATTTCATAATTTATTCACTATTTAATTCTACTTCTACTATTTTTAGTGATTTTTCAATCTCATCTCACTGCTGCTGCCCGCAACAGTTACTGCAATAGACTATGCCAATTTCGTGAATCTTTCCTTGGCCTTACTAATCATCCATCATACATGACACAAATTATGGCCACCTTATCAAAATTAAAATTTCTAAGACTCGTGGCTATAGGTTCTAGCATCCCACTCGACGACCACATAGGCCATTTTCACATGGCTGAAAGTTTACAACCCACAATTCAACAAAACAAAATAGCCTATACATGCCAAACGTTCTCCTAGTTCAACTTCGAAGACAATACCAAAAGATTTCCAGCCGGTGTGATGACTTCAACGACGGTTCCGAGCACATAAACGATACGAGTCCAAGAGACCTAAAATGGGTGACAAGAAAACACAGAGTGAGTTTACAACTCAAGAAGTCCTAAGCATTCGACAATCATCCATCAATAAAATTATCACAACATGAAATAATGTACGAGGCTAGGTACTCCATCCATATCGAAAATATACCATGGTTCCTCGGACCTTTCGGTTCATTCTCATACCAATTCACCCAATGACATTTTATATACTGTTCAATAGAATAATAGAGGCATTTCCATACATCATCTCATTTCCGCAATAATCATACAATCAAATGAACTTTCGTCTATTCCACGATACTTTATTTACGGGAATGCAATTGAAATCATCACATAGATTTAAAACTTACAAACTCAACCCCGAGTATGAACATAGCATCTATTAGCCATGAACTCAAGGTACTTACTTTTTCCGCTGTCCGTACTCAACTCGATAAAGTCACCCTTCCGTATTAATATTCAATCGGAAATATATATATAGAGTTCGCACACATAGTGCTTAATACTCGATCACGCACACTTAGTGCCATGTGATTTAAGCCCGCACACATAGTGCCATATAGTCCAAACTCGCACACTTAGTGCCATACATTTCAAGCTCGCACACTCAGTGCCAATCTCATCACCGTACACATTTACTTCTCGCACACTTAGTGCCGAAATCAACAACTCAATACATCACACCTCTTTTCTTTTCATTCAATACTTTCATCACCACATACATACATGTATATAAATTTATCATTCCTTTCGGCATAATTACATAGACATTATGTCTATTTAAATCAATACCAAATACATGCTTAGTGACTTACCTCGGATGTTGTCGAACGTCTTCAACGGCTATTCAATTACTTTTTCTTTCCCCTTATCCAACTTCGATCCTTTAAGCTCTTGAGCTTGTTTTTGAGCTTAAGATGACCGAATGCCATATCCCCCTTCCTTCTTTAACTTTCGGCTCTTAAGGTAGAAGATGAACACCAATAATTTTTTTTTTTCAATTTCCTTTCTTCTATTCGGCCAAGGCACCCAAGGATGAGCAACAAATTTTCTTCCCCTTTTTTTCTTAGTTTCTCACGGCAAAAGAGCATCCACACACATTTTTTTTTTCATCATTTTCTTTTTTTTTTCCATTTCTTTATTCTCCCTTACATAATCCACTAACTAAACATGTTGGAAACATATTCCCTTGCCCATAATCTTGTCATGGCCGGCCACTCACCTTAGGAAGTGGGTTATTTGACATGCAAGGACAACCATTTTCCCACATGTATTAATAGGCCACCTTACATTAGCCTAGCACATTTCTCAATTTCCTCACATAAGTCCTTTCTAATAAATTTCACCTACAAATGACGAAATTAAGGCACTAAATTTTCACATATGTATATTCATGCACAATAAACATAGAAAATAGTAATTAATTAATTTTGTGTCTCGGTTTTGTGGTCCCGAAACCACATCCCGACTAGGGTCAATTTTGGGATGTCACAAATACAATAGCACATAAGTGCTAAATGGGGAGCAACAAAGTGCTAAATTCAAGAGCACCGAAGCCCTAATTCCAGGAGTATGTAACACCCTAAACTCGGCCTAGACGTTATGGCCGAATCCGGAGGTGTCACAAAGAATGTGTTTTGATAACGAAGTTTATACGATAAAACCATTTTAGTTTTTCAACTCTTATTTGCTTTTATCCATTTTCAACACATTCATTCAATTAATTAATTTACCTTAAAACATGTTTTATGGCGGAAGCTTATGAAAACCACTGTATTTCAAGAAGCCATTTCGTATATTAGAAAACCTTTGTTTTAGTAAAAATCGTGTTTTTAGCGAGTTGTCCAAACAAAATATTAAACAGAAATTCAAATCCCAAAAATTTAATCAACAGTCCGGAAAGTCCAATTAATACAAAACTCCCAGAAATAACCTTTAAGTAAATAAAACTTTTAATTAAACTCAATTTGTATACTATGGTCATTGCAAGACTCCGCCTCACCGATCCGTCTATGCCTGTGGATTACCTAAATAGAATAGAAAAACAGAGGTGAGTTTATGTAAACTCAGTGTGCAACACAACAGAACTAGGCATGGAAAGATGCAGAAAACTCACATACAATTAAATACAGATAACAGAGTCAAATATACATATAAGATAATCAGAATCCTACCCCCATCCTTTACACACCAACTTTGACCATCCCATCACACTATGTGGGATTAAAAACACCCATCCAACCCTATACACCATATCATGCCAAGCTGGCAGAATATATGCGATGATCGTCATACAGAACACTTCCTCTACATATACAAATCTCACCCCAAAACAGATACAGAGTAATAGATTAAACATGATCAACATGCTTATATACAGATAACGAAATAATCAGACATGCATAACATTATCATACCCAGAACAGAATATCAGACTATCAGATCTACTGTTTTAGGGTTTGGTTAGCCCTTACCGACCTTACGATAGACCCACGGACGATTGGAATGACCCATATGACCCTAGGGAAAATTTCATAAATATGGGCCCACATGCCCGTGTTGGACCCAAAGGCCCGTGTGCCCCACACGCCCAGATTGGCCTTGCTCGTGTGGCCCATACGACTTGGCCCAGAATCCACATGCCCAACTTGGCCTAGCCCATGTGGCCCACACTGCCGCACTTGCACCACCACACGGCCGTGTCTTGCGCAAGGCCATACCTTCATCGATCACACAACCGTGTCTCGTACACGGCCAACCACACAGGTGACCACAAGCCCATGTGGCATCAACAGAATAGTTTTTTGGCTTTTTTCGAAGCCTCGTTTTCTATGTTTCGGGTACACCTGGTACCTTTTTTATGCAAAAATAATCCTAAGCCTCCCGAAACTTAAAAACGGAGTACCTAGCAACGAATTTAGCAATCAATTCACGAACCCTAAAAAACTAAATTGAGTAAACGCACTCAGTTACCGCCAACACACTTATTCACTCGCACAAATTAGACTGTCGAAAAGGAACTACTGCTTCACTGACTTCTCCTACACAAGAGACACAATAAAGTTCAACCTTCAAAAAATAATGTTAAAAGAGAACAAACGAAAGCCTACTTATCGATTACACGAAAACCAAAGATTCGCAATGCCTAAAAGTGAGGATTAGTGACAAAAACAAAGAACAAAAAGAAGAGTTTAATTTCTGACAGAGAGTAGAGAAAATGAAAATAACAATAATGGGGATTCTGTTTGGAAGAAGAAGAACATCAAAAACACAAAGAGAATTTTGGGAAAAATAAAAATAAAATAAAACTAATTAGATATCCCCCAACTTCCCACTAACACCTCAATCTCAACCATTTCAGAATTTAAACTCTATCTAAACTCATTTAGATAACTGACCAAAAATATAGCATCCACGCTCGCTCAGGGATTCGAACACAGGACCTCTAACACACTAACCCGCTTACCACTTGAACCAACAGGCTCATTCTGATATAGATTAACAAACAATTTAATATAAGCCCATTCAACAAGGGTAAGGCTTGGTTCAAAAAAAATAAAAAAAGTTGCCAAAGTGGGAATTGAACCCCAGACCTCACACACACCCATAACACTTAACCACTGAAGCAGATACATACCTGGGAATTTCGACCTCAAAATTTACTTGATCAGAAAAGATGAGGATACTGCTGACGCATCAAGTCCTCAAGTTCCTACGTGGCTTCTTCAGTGCCATGATTTCGCCACACAACCTTTACTAATGGAATTGACTTTCTCTTTAGAACCTTAATATCACGATCCAAAATCTGAACTGGCTCTTCCTCAAAAGTCAAATCCAGTCTAACCTCTATCTTCTCAATAGAGATAACATGGGATTGATCTGACCGATACTGCCTCAAAATCGAGACGTGAAACACAGCATGAATACGGTCTAACTCTGAAGGTAGCTCCAACTAATAAATAACCGGTCCCACACGCTTTAGAATCTGATATGACCCAATAAACCTAGGGCTCCACTTGCCCTTATGAAGAAATCTCAAAATTTTTTTCCACAGAGAAACCTTGAGAAAAATGAAATCCCCTACAGAGAACTATTTCTTATCTTTAGATCCGTATAGGACTTCTATCTATCAGAATCCACCCTCAGATGATCCCGAATTAGTCTAACCTTATCTTCATTCTCAAAAACCAACTTAGGACCCAAAACATGATGCTCACCCAACTCAGTCCAACATAATGGAGTACGACACTTATGACCATACAAAGCCTTATAAGCTGCCATCTGGATGCTAGACTGGAAAATGTTATTGTAGGCGAATTCAGCTAGCAAAATATAATCCTCCCAAATACCTCAGAAATCAATTACATAACTCTGAAGCATATCCACCAGTATCTGAATCACCCTTTCAGATTGACCATCAGTCTGAGGATGGAACGCGGTACTGAAGTCCAATCTCGAACCTAGAGCCTTGTGCAAATTCTTCCAAAACAGAGATGTAAAGCGAGGATCATTATCAGAAATTATTGAAATAGGAACCCATGAAATCTTAAAATCTCAAAAATATACAGCTTCGCTAACTTCTGCAGAGAAAAGTCTGTCCGAACCAGAATAAAATGAACAGACTTGGTCAATCGATCCACAATGTCCCAAATAGAATCCTTTTTAGTTGGTGTCAGGGGCAACCTACTAACCAAGTCTATCGTTACATGTTCCCATTTCCACAAGGGAATCTTAATGGGTTGCAGCAAACCCAAGGCAACTGATGCTCAACCTTAACTTGTTGACATGTTAGACAACGAGCAACAAAATCTGTAACCTCAAGCTTCAAACCTGACCACCAGTACAACTCACGTAGATCGTGATACATCTTATTACTACTGAGATGAATAGCATAAGGGCTACTATGCGCCTCCCTCAAAATTGACTGCCTCAAATTAGAATCATTCGACACACAGATCCGACCTCGAAAATACAAAACTCCATCTTTATTTTAGCCTAAAATTTGAAGCACTGTCACCCTCAACCTAACAAAACCACAAAACCAGAGACTCATCCCCTAACTGCTTATCTCGAATCTGGTCAATCCAAGTTGGCTTAACTTGTAACTCGGCTAATAGACTCCCATCATCAAACAGACTAACACAAGTAAACATCGCCCTCAAATTAGTCATCTCTCTACGACTTAGAGTATCGGTCACCACATTGGCTTTACCAAGATGATACTCTATCATGCAGTCATAATCTTTGAGCAGCTCAATCCATCACCGCTATCTAAGATTCAACTCTTTTTGAGTAAGGAGGTACTTGAGGCTCTTGTAATCAGTGTAGATAATAAACCTCTCACCATATAGATAGTGCCTCTAAATCTTCAATGCAAAAACCACCGCAGCCAACTCGAGATCATGCATTGGATAATTCCCTTCATGTGTCTTAAGCTGACAGGATGCATAAGCCACAACTTTTCCATCTTGCATCAATACACACCCAAACTGACGTGTGACGCATCACTGTACACCACAGACTCCTTACCAGATTTAGGTTATATCAGAATAGGAGCCTAAGTCAGAACAGATTTGAGCTTTTTGAAGCTTGATTACTGTGTATTAGTCCAAACAAAAGGAACACCCTGACGCAAAAACTTAGTCAAAGGAGCTTCAATCAGATAGAACCCCTCGACAAACTGCCGATAATACCCCATAAGGCCCAAAAAACTGTGAATCTCCGATACATTTATGGGCTATTTCCAATCAAGCACAACCCCAATCTTCTTAAGATCAACTCAGATCCTCTCAGCAGAAACCACATGCCCCAAAAAAGTTACTTCACACGACCAAAACTCACATTTGCTCAACTTAGCATTGAACTATTTTTCACGGAGAATCTAAAGCACTACTCTAAGATGCTCATCATGCTCATCCTCGGTCTTAGAGTAAACCTGAATATCATCGATGAAGACCACGATGAACTGATCCAGATATGGCTGAAACACTCGGTTCATCAGATCCATGAATGTAGCTAGAACATTCATTAGACCAAAAGGCATAACTCGGAACTCGTAATGCCCCTAACGAGTCTTAAATGCAGTCTTATGAACATCGGCTTCCTTAACTCTCAACTAATGATACCCAAAACGAAGATCAATCTTCGAGAGCACAGAAGCCCTTCAGAATTGACCAAACAGATTATCGATCCTTGGAAATGGATACTTGTTCCTTACCGTTAGTTTATTCAGTTGCTGATAATTAATACACGTCCCCATAGTCCCATCCTTCTTATTTACAAATAGATCCAGTGCCTCCCACAGAGACACACCGGAGCTGTACCCGATAAAAGCTTAATGCGAAACTCAACTTCTCGATTCGGAGGTAAACCCGGTAACTCCTCAGGAAAGACATCCAAAAAATCCCTCACTATTCTAATATTCTCGACAGAAGAGTCCCTAAAAACAAAAACATTGACGTAAGCCAAATATGCCTCACACCCTTTTTGGACCAGTTTCTCAGCCATAAGAGCGGAGATCATGTTGAAAAGTTAATCTTGGTGCTCACCAATCACAACCACTTCTTTATCATCTTCAGTCCTCAGAACAACCCTTTTAGATGCGCAGTCCAAGATAACATGGCGCTCAACCAACCAGTCCATACCCAGAATTAAATCGAACTTCCCAAACGGAAGCTCCATCAGATTTGCCAGAAAAATAACCCCTTGCACCACTAACGGAACATCCCTATAAAGCTTTTTAACCCGAATAGACTACCCCAACAGACTCAATACGGTGATATCACTAGAAGTGCTCTCAATAGAAATTCCCAAGTTTTCAGATACAGAACTAGCTACATAGGAGTAGGTAGAACTTATGTCCATCAAAGCAGTATAAGGCACATAAAAAATTAAGAATGTACCAGTGATAACATCTGTAGTATCTCTATCCTCTCAGCATCAAGCAGCATAAACCAGTGCAGGCTGCCTCACCTTTGTCTGAATAACACCTCTGCTCGTTGCTCTCTGTCCATGACCCATACCATTACCACCCCTAGCTGGTCTACGGCCCCTAGGTGGTTGCTGAACTGCCTTCTGAGGTTGTATAGAACCTGGTCCCGAAGCTTGCATCTGATCAGGCCGCTATGGACACTCTCTAATATGGTGCTCTAATGATCCATATCGCAGATAGACCCCTATCCTTCTCCAACACTCGTCCGGATGACGCTTACCACAATCCCTACAAGCCTTAACCCTAGTAGGAGCAACAGGAACTCATATTCTAAGCGGCCCATCAGGTGTAGCCTTTTTGTTAGGCCACTAAACAGAACTAGAGGGCTCTGAATCCCTCTTATTTTTACCTCTCTCTCGATCCCTATTCTAGCACTCCACGCATTTAACTTTCTCGGCAATCTTCGCCTTATCCACAAGAATAGAAAACTTGCGCTCCCTCTGTGGAGCAATCAGTACCCCATTAGACCATCCTCAAAGCAGACACACTTCTCATACTCAGACGCCACCATGCCTCGAGCATAGCGGCTCAACCTCAGAAACTCAGCCTAGTACTCGGCCACAAATCTATCTCCTTGCGTGAGATTCATGAACTCACGCCTATGAGCATCTAAATAACTTGCCCCTACATACTTACTCTAAAAGCCAGTCTTAAAGAAATCTCAATTCAGACGATTCGGCTGAGTACCCTCCTCAACTGTTAACCACTATTGACATGCCTCGTCTCGAAGCAAAGAGATTGTACCTTTAAGTTTCTGCTTGGGAGTACAGTCTAAATCATTCATAATCCTTTCAATAGCCTCCAACCAATACTCAACCACTATAGAAGCGACTCCAGTGACACCCCTAAACAACTCAACTCCATTAGACCGAGTCATTAAGTTACAGACTCACGACCCCCAGATTTAGAATAAGGTCCAGCGACTGTTTCCAATATCCTCAGCATGGCTTAAATAGTGCGTCGTCCCCAGCTGAACAGCTTTGAGACCCAATCTCAGTAGCAGGTGAAACCGATGTCTCACTCGTATTTAAGTTTGGCATATTGCCCAGAGAAGAAGGCTCAGCTCGAGCCCCCTATGGCTTCTACCACGGCCACGATTACTACGTTCGCGAATTCCATGAGTGCTCATCGTATAATTCAAATTTATCTTCATTGTAAAGTTTTATGCATCAGTTCCAGTATTTATTAATAGATATTTTATGCATAAATTATTAGAAGTTTAGAGATATTTTTAAAAGTTTCAGTCTCTAACTATTTCAGTACAGTTTCAGAAAGTACTAATTACAGTGTTTTCATAATAATTCTATCTAAATATAGAGATACTTACAAGATCAGTGCCAGAGACTTGGTGTACCACATACTTTCTCAAATTATCCAAAATACTTGAAAATCAATTCTTTTTAATTCACAATTTTGGAACCTAAAATTCATAGCTCGAGTTTTGCAAACCTCGCTTTGATACCACTAAATGTAACACCCTAAACTCAGCCTAGACGTTATGGTCGAATCTGAAGGTGTCACAAAGAATGTGTTTTGATAACGAAGTTCATACGGTAAAACCATTTTAGTTTTTCAACTCTTATTTGCTTTTATTCATTGTCAAAACATTCATTCTAATTAATTTGCCTTAAAAAGTGTTTTATGGTAGAAGCTTACGAAAATCGTTGTATTTGAAGAAGGCAGTTCGTATTTTAGAAAGCCTTTGTGTTAGTAAAAACCGTGTTTTTAGCGAGTTGTCCAAACAAAAAATTAAACAAAAATCCAAATCCCCAAAATTTAATCAACAGTCCAAAGAGTCCAATTAATACAAAACTCCCAGAAATATCCTTTAAGTAAATAAAACCTTTAATTAAACTTAGTTCGTAGACTAGTGGTCATAACAAGACTCTTTCGCACCGATTTGTCTAAATCTGTGGATTACTTGTACAGAATAGACAAACAGAGGTGAGTTTACGTAAACTTAATGTGTAACCTAATAGAACTAGACGTGCAAATGTGTAAAAAAACTCACATACAATCAGATAAAGATTCGGGCTCATGCCCATCTCAGATACAGATATCAGAGTCAGATATACAGATAAGGTAATCAGAATACTACCCCTATCCTCTACACACCAACTCCGACCATCTCATCACACCATAAGGGGTTAAAAACACCCACCCAATCTTACACGCCATATCGTGCCATTATGACATATATTAGATAATGTGCAGCGAAGCTGCCAGAATATAGGCGATGATCGCCATACAGAACACTTCCTCCACATATAAAAATCCCACCCCAAAACAAATACAGAGTAATAGATTAAACATGGTCAACATGCTTATATACAGATAACAGAATAATCAGGCATGCATAGCATTATCATACTCAGAACAAAATATCAGACTATGAAATTTATAGTTTTAGGGTTTGGTTAGCCCTTACCAACCCTACGGTAGGCCTAAGTCGATCGAAACGACCCATGTGACCCTAGCGAAAATTGTAGAAATATGGGCCCACATGTCTGTGTGGCCTACATACTCAGATTGGCCTTGCTCTCGTGGGCCCACACGCCTAGATTGGCCTTGCCTGTATGACCTATACGGCTTGGCCCAGAATCCACACACCTAACTTGGCCTATCCCGTGTGGCCCACACGGCCACACTCATACCACCACACGGCTGTGTCTTGAGCACGACCATGCCTTCATCGATCACATGACCATGTCTCGCACACGACCAACCACACAGGCGACTACACCCTCGTGTGTTGTTGACATAACGTTTTTTTGGCTTTTGTCGAAGCCTTATTTTCTATGTTTTGGGTACACACTTGGTACATTTTTTATGCGAAAAAAATTTTGAGCCTCCCGAAACCTAAATACAGAGTACCCAACAATGAATTTAGCAATCAATTCATGAACCCTACAAAACTAAACTGCATAAACACACTCACTTGTCGCCAACACACCCGTTCACTCGCACAAATTAGACCGTTGAAAAGGAACTGCTGCTTCACCGACTTCTTCTTCCCAAGACACACAACAAAGTTCAACTTTCAGAAAACAAAGCTAAAAGAGAACAAACGAAAGCCCACTTACCGATTATACGAAAACCAAAGATTTGCAACGCCTAAAAGCGAGGATTAGTGAAAAAAACAAAGAACAAAAAGAATAGTTTAATTTTTGACAGAGAGTAGAGAAAATGAAAATAACAATAATGAGGATTTTGTTTGGAGGAAGAAGAACGTCAAAAACACAGAGAAAATTTTGGGAAAAATAAAAATGAAAAATGAAAAATGAAAAATGAAAAATGAAAAATGAAAAATAAAAATAAAATAAAACTAATTAGATATCCCTCAACTTTCCACTAACACCTCTATCTCAACCACTTCAGAATTTGAACTCTAAACTCTTTTAGACAGCTGAGCAAAAATATAGCATCCACGCTCGGGCAGGGATTTGAACACAGGACCTCTAGCATACTAACCCTCTTACCACCTGAACCAACAAGCTCATTCTGAGGGTAAGGCTTGGTTTAAAAAAATAGCAAAATTTGTCAAAGTGGGAATTGAACCCCAGACCTTACACACACACCCAGAACAATTAACCACTGAAACAGATACACACTTGTGTTAGATATTTAGTAAAACAGAGATAAATTAATCAAGGCATTACAGAGCATCAGAGTACTAAGTTCACAAGCGCGTTATGGTATTTCTAATGGCATGCTATCTTAATCCTACAAGTTCAATACTAGACTATAAGAGATTTTACATTATTACAAATTCCACTTTCATCACAAGCACAATCAAGTTTCATACTTTCACATTCACACATGAGTTTTCAATATTTACAATTCAGTCATTTTAGTTTTCATATTTTTTCACATAAACATTAATCACATTCATTTACCATTTCCATGGATTATTCACATACACATTAAATTAAAAGCACTTAAATTCATATAAATTCATTAGAATCTAAATTTCAAATCTAATTAATTAAAAAGAATTCTTAAGTATTTACAATTTTAGCTGAATTAGACTTCTTGAAGCTTTACCTACTTGTTTCCCTTTGTCTATACCTTTTCTATCTTCTTTCTTGTCTTTCTTTTTGTTCCATATCAATATTGTTAAACATAAGAAATCAATATACTTGTTTCACAACATTTCCATGCTCTAATAATTGTAATAAACATGATACTAAGTACTAGTTCATGAAATCTTACCTTAAAACCTTAGTTCCAAACACAGTCTAGCGTTAGAGTTGTGTGATCAGAATCCTTGTTAAATAAAAATAGTGGTAAAAGAAGCATAAGTAGAATCTGTATAGAACTACTCTACTTCTATTTGAAATTGATTAGAATAATGAGTTTCAGCCTTTAAATAGATCTAGTCGAAACTCTTTTTGTATCATTCAATTTTCAACATTAGTGAATTTCTCTCTTTTGCTTGTGTTTTTTTCCTGAAAAGGTTTCCATGTAAAATCTGTGTATTTTTTTCTTTTCTTTTTGCTTTGCAACTGTTCTATATTTTCGTTATTGATGTTACTTTTAACAAATCGATATTAGAGCTTTTCGGGTTGCTTTTCTCGATCATGGTAATGACGACAATGAAGTATGATATTCTGCTGTTGGATCGCAATGCCAGATTCGTGTTGTGGGAGGTAAAAAAGCAAGCAATTCTTTTGTAGATGGATTTGGAGGATGCCCTGATAGTGTTAGTTAAGATGCCTTCAACAATGACGGAGGAAGAGAAGAAGCATAAAGATTGAAATGTTTTAATACAATTACATCTGTATATGCCGAATGAAATTCTACAGGTCGTGTTAAAAGAGAAGACCGCCATTACATTATGGGCAAAGCTACTGTAGCTATACATGTCGAAAACCTTAACTAGTAAGCTGTATATGAAGCAGCGTCTTTATGCTTATCATTTGCAAGAAGATACGTTTGTGCATGAACACTTAACTGTGTTTAAAGAAATTCTCTCAGACCTAGAGGCCATGGAGGTTCAGTATGGCAAAGAAGATTTAGGGTTAATTCTATTTTGTTCGTTGCCCCCGTCTTATTCAACCTTTAGAGATACGATTTTGTATAGCTGTGAATCTCTCATGGTTGATGAAGTCTATGCTTTTTTAACCTCATATGAAAAGGTGAAACATCTTGTGGCTGGATTCGACTCTTAGGGAGAGGGTCTCATTGTTCGTGAGAGACAAGAATGATATACTAATAATAGTCGTGAGAAGACACATGAACGAAATCCTCACAGTAAATCTAAGGGTAGATCGAAATCTTCAAACAGAGGTAAAACCTGTAACTTTTGCAAGAAGAAATTACATATTAAGTTTGAGTGCTATAAGTTACAGAACAAGATCAACAGGGAGCCAATGAATCAAAAGGGAAAACAACAAAACAATCTAGTGAAGCTGATGTTGTAGAAGATTGCAGCGATAGTGAACTCCTAGTTACTTATACTGACAAATCTAAAGTGAGCAAGGTGTGAATCATCAATTCTGGTTACACCTTCCATATGAGTCCCAATCAAGATTGGTTTATAACATATGAAATAGGGTCTGAAGTTGGTTTTTTTATGGGAAATAATGCTTCATGTAGAATTGTAGGTATAGGCACGATCAAAATTAAAATGTTTGATGGAGTTATCAGAACACTTAGTGGCGTACGACATGTACCAGAATTGAAGAGAAATTTGATTTTGTTGAGTACTCTTGATTCAAAAAGGTACAAGTACACAACTAAAAGTGAGGTTCTAAATATCAGCAAAGGTTCCCTTATTATAACGAAAGGGCAGAAAAAGACTGTCAAGTTATGTAACACCCCTTACCCATATTCGACGTTGGAATAGGGTATGAGGCATTACCGAACATAAATTTAGACAATCTTACAAAATCGAGACATGAATTTCTGTCTAAATTTAAAACTTTTCATTCACATGCATATCATCCCTTATATGGGCCCATTAGGCCCAAAACATATATCGAGGATGGTTTGGGACTAAACCAGAAAATTTCAGAACTTTTACCACACTTAGAAAATTTTCATGAGTTGGGGAGTCACACGCCCATGTGAGTAGGTCGTGTGGTCGCACACGCCCGTGTGGCTTAGGACACGTCCGTGTCCTCCACTTGTGTAACTCTCTGTTTATGATGTCATCAATAAAATAAGGTCACATGGCCAAGTCACACGCCCGTGTGCTTAGGCCGTATGGAGAATTAAATTCTAAAAATCATGTGCAGACTTCACACGGCCAGGGAACTCGCCTATGTCATGAGGCCATGTCCTCTACACGGCTAAGACACATGGCCGTGTCTACACACTTATGGGGTAGACCGTGTGTCACACACAGCCTAGACACATGCCCTGTGTCTATACCCGTGTGGACAATTATTGAGGCTATTTTCCAAGCCAATTACAACCCTTAATTTTATATACACAAACATGACTTCAATGACACTTAGCAGGGCATAATTGAGCACTTAAACATACACAAACAAGACATGATCATGATCATTTCATCTTTACTTACACATGCATAAGACTTCATACTTTGTCAAGCCAAATTTATAATTTTGCATGCAATAAGAGTGATAGACTACTTCTATTTAACATATTCAATTCTTAATTGTCATCATGCATTTCATTCACAATTCTATTATCAAACATCTATAGCCACAACACATTCCATCACATACACACAAAAATCAACCACATTACAATTTCATAAACACATGCATGCATAAACAATTAGGTTTACAACCCAATAATCAATATGAGCCACTTCTCATGGCCTCATACAAATTGAACCGCAAGCCATTCTAAGCCAACTTATTTGGCCACATTTACAATGACATAATTACTCAAAAGACAAAGTCCCTATACATGCCATAGACTCAAACTACTTGAATTCACTAATACCCATGGTGATAGCTTGGTATTGTGATGGCCTCTCCGGCAATCTCCAACCCGAGCTAGCTAAATTAACCTATAAGAGATGGGAAAGTAAGGGGATAAGCTTTAGAGCTTTGTAAGTTCATATGCAAATAATAAATAATTATTAACAATAATTTATTTTACCCATCCATAAGAACATTATTAATAAAAATTGTATTAATTCTCATGATTACCATTTACTCGTTCATAATGCTTACTATTTTATCTTATAAGTACCATTTACATGCCTTGGCATTAGCCTAACCACCATAGTCTCTCCAATATAACTTATCACATTATTTAACAGGTTATTCCCATCCTCTTAATCACATGCACATCATTTATGAGTAATCATAATTTCAACATATAGTTCAACCACCTTTCACTTGTCTAAGCTCGTATCTTACAATATTCTCATAATGACTTCATTCGGCAATTATGACCATTTTTCTTTTCCTCATATCCAATAAAATGCATTTTAAATAAATGGACCATAAAATATCACAAATCAATTAGGCTCCTAAGCCTATAACATGATCATTATCAAATCTTAACGTGTATCCATTCATCATGAATGTAGATCATTTGTCATAAGGTTATCAATAGTTCATAAGTATACTTGTTCATGTACATTCTCACCAAGAATTCATCATATACTAATCCATTTCACATGAGTTTTGTGTACATACCTATACCATTCGTAATATAGTCACATACTTTCTCGTTCTTAACATACCCATTGAAATACAATTCAAGCATATAAACATATTAGATCCTATCTCAATTCGGCCCAACAGCCTAACACATAATCATCATTTATATTTAACGTATATCCAACATCACAAGTATGTACACTATCAACCACAATGGGTAATAAACAATTATTTCCACAATAATCATGAATTTACAATTATAGGCTTATGTACATGCCTATTTACTCGTAATAATTTCATTCTCATACTTATCTTTGATTTACCTATTGAACATATTGAAATACTAAGGATGCTCGGGGGTCTCATACTCTTAATATCGTATCAATGCCATATCCCGGATATGGTCTTACATGAAATATCATATTGATGCCATATCCCTTACATGGTCTTATACAAAATCAAATACTGATGCCATATCCTAGATATGGTCTTATACGGAATCTCGGTAGTCCTAATATCATGACATTTGTATTCTACCCTTAAGGTTAAATCGATATTTCTCATTTCTCGAAACTTCGTCAAAATCGTCATTAATCAATTTGATAAAAACAAATGTATAAAAATCATGCAATATCGAAATAGTAAATACATAGCATAAGGTTGCATTATTTATGCATGAACTTACCTCGATACCGAAATGGCAAAAAAGGGACCTAATCGTCAATTTCACATTTTTTCTAGGCCCGAATCTCATTTTCTTTGATCTATAATATCACATTTAGCCTATTTATTAGCCACATTATTCAATATGATCCAAAAATCATATTATGGAAAAATTACATTTTTGTCCCTAAAGTTTGACATATTTACAATTTTGCCCTTAGGCTCGTAAAATGAAATGTGTTCAATTTCTTTACTACCCATGCATAGCCGAATCATTTTCACACCCATAGTAGCTCACACATTTCACAATTTCACACATTTAACTCATAATTTCATGTTTCACAAAGTAGTCCCTATTTCACATTTTCATCAAAAGTCCCTTAACAAAAGTTGTTCAACACACAACAAGGTTTCATTTTCATCCATTAAAATTCAAGAACAAAAAATATGCTCTCATGTAAAAACTCTAGATTTCCAACCATATTGCAAATTAGTCCCCTATTTAGCTAGATTAAGTTACAAGGGTTCCAAAAACATAAAAATTAACAAAAACAAACACAAATTTCACTTACATACAAAGGATTTAAGTTGCTGAAAATTTGAGCTTCAAAACCCCATTTTATCTTGTGTTTTTTGGTCGAGAAGATGAACAAAGAAATAAAAATGATATTTTTATTCCTTTTGCTTATTTTTTTTATCATATAATAACCTAATACCCACCTATCCATCCAACATCATAATTACACTCCATGTACATCCACTATCTCTTTTAATGGTCTAATTACTTAATAAGGACCTCTAATTTAAAGTTATATAGCTATTTAACACCTTTAGCTAATAGAATGCAACTTTTTCACTTTTTACAATTTAGTCCTTTTGACTAAATTGAGTGGCCAAACGTCAAAATTTTCGAACAAGATTTTCACGAAATCATTCAGTGAAATCGTAGACCATAAAAAATGTAATAAAAAATAAATTTCCTTACGTCGGATTTGTGGTCTGGAAACCACTGTTCTGACTATGCCCAAAATCGGGATGTTACAAGTTATATGTTTTGTAGGGGTCAACTATTACTAGTGATGCAACCATTGTT
This sequence comes from Gossypium arboreum, assembly GCF_025698485.1. Lineage (NCBI taxonomy): Eukaryota > Viridiplantae > Streptophyta > Magnoliopsida > Malvales > Malvaceae > Gossypium > Gossypium arboreum. The sequence goes on from NC_069081.1 coordinate 16,581,333, forward strand.
TCCTTTTCCTTTTTAGATGATTTGTTATTAGAATTTGACATATGGGTCTAGGGCATATGAGTGAGAACAACATGACAAAATTGAGCAAAAGAGGAATTCTCGATGGACAAGTCATTCGCAAACTAAAGTTCTGTGAGAGTTGCATTTATGGGAAGCAAAAGAGAGTTCGATTCACCAGAGAGATCTAGAACACGAAAGGCACACTGAATTATACTCATTCTGATCTTTGGGGAGAATCTAAAGTGTCTTATAGGGGTGGCACTAATTATATGCTGATGATCATTGATGATTTTTCTAGAAAAAATAGGCATTCTTCCTAAAGTAGAAAAGTGATGTGTTTTCCACGTTTAAGGCTTGGAAAACTATGATTGAGAAATAGATAGGAAAACAGATAAAACACCTATGTGCATATAATGGCTTGGAATTATGTTTTGACAAGTTTAATAAGACAGTTGACAATTCACCATACTCCTCAGCAAAACAGCGTTGCAGAACGGATGAATAGAATAATCTTGGAAAAGGTTTTATGTATGTTGTTGAATGCTTGTTTACCAAATTTGTTTTGAGCTAAAGCAACCTCTACTGCATGTTTTCTGATTAACTGGTCTCCATCCGTTGTCATTGAGAAAAGGACTCCACAAAAGGTATTGTCTAGTAATCTTGCTGATTTTTTTGATTTGAAGATTTTTGGGTGTGCTGCGTATACTCATGTTGATAATAGGGAATTGGAACCTAGATCCATTAAATGTGTTTTTCTTGATTATAAGGCTAGTGTTAAAGGGTATAAGTTATGGCATCCTGAAACGAGAAAAGTTGTAATTAGCAGAGACGTTATTTTTGATAAAATTGTTATGTTGTCTAACTTATATCTTAAAGACCAGCAAATTTAAAAAAAAAAACATGTTAAGTAGATGGAGCTTCAAATTGATCTAGGATCTGGATCGACAATAGAGTCTACTCCTCAAGTTAGTACAGGAACTCAGAGTATATTTGCTTCTTCATCACAATATTCTATTTCCAAGAACAAACCTAGAAGAGAAATTAAACCTCCAAAGAGGTTCACGGGGGTTGATCTAGTTGCTTATGCTTTAAACGTGGCTGAAGATATAGATGCAAATTAAGAGTACTCTACTTATTCTGAGGCAGTTAGCTGTGAAGATTTAGGAAAGTGGATATTTTCCATGTAAGAAGAGATGGAATCATTCCATAAGAATAGAACGTAGGACACTCAGATATAAAGCAAGGCTAGTTGCAAAAGGTTATAGTCAGATTCCAGGTGTAGACTTCATAGACCTATTTTCTCTAATTGTAAAGCATAGTTTGATTCGAGCCTTACTTGATATTGTGGTCATGTATGATTTGGAGCTTGAGTAGTTAGATGTAAGAACAAAGTTCTTACATGGATAACTTGAGGAAGATATTTACATGCAACAACTAGAGGGTTTTATAGTCTCAGAAAAGGAGGACTATATTTGCTTGCTTAAAAAGTCTCATTATGGCATGAAATAGTCACCAAGGCAGTGGTACAAGAGGTTTGATTCATTTATGACTACTCATGATTTGAAAAGAAGCATATTTTACAGTTGTGTTCATTTTAAGAAAAATAGTGATGATTCATTTGTATATCTACTCTTTTATGTTGATGCCATGTTGATAGCAACCAAAGAGAAAGGAAAGATAAAAAAGGTCAGAGCCTAGCTTAATATAGCATTTGAGATGAAAGATTTAGGAGCAACAAAGAAGATACTCAAGACGGAGATTACCAAAATAGAAAAGCATGTAAATTATACCTAAGTTAGAAAGGGTACATTAAGAAATTTCTTTGCAAGTTCAATATGTAGAGTGCCAAGCTTGTTAGTACTCCATTAGCAGCCCACTTCAGACTTACGTCAGTTTTGTCTCTACAATCAAATGATGAGATTAACTACATGTGACGTGTTCCATATTCTAGTGCAGTGGGATCTCTCATGTATGCTATAGTTTGCCTACGTCTAGATTTATCATATGCAGTTAGTATATACATGGAAAATCCCGATAAAGAACATTAGAAAGTAGTTCAATGGATTTTTAGATACTTACGAGGTACTATTGATGTTTGTTTACAATTTGGAAGAATTAGAGATAGAGTCATTGGGTATGTTAATTTTGATTTTTCCGGGGACCTTGATAAAAGAACTCTCATAGGGTATGTATTTACTATTGGGGGTTGCGTAATTAGTTGGAAAGTCATTTTGCATACTATAGTTTCTTTTTTTACTATTGAAGTCGAGTATATAACGATTACTAAGGCTTGTAAAGAAACTATTTTGTTAAAAGGACTCTTTGGTAAGCTCAATAAAGACCTTCAGATCAGTATAGTGTTTTATGATAGTCATAATGCCATCTTCCTTACGAAGGACCAAATGTTTCATGAGAGAAAAAAGTACACTGATGTTTGATATCACGTTGTGCGTGATATTATTGCTCATGGTGATATTGTTGTGAGCAAAGTTAGTACTTATGATAATCCTACAAATACGATGACTAAGTCACTTCCTATAACCAAGTTTGAGCATTTCTTTGACTTGGTTAGTGTTTATTGTTGAAGAATACCCTTTTAGCAGTTTTGTGGAAGAGGTGAAAAACTTGTTCATTGAGAATTTATGTCAATGTGGAGATTGTTAGAGTAGTGTGACCCGAGTCCTTGTTAAATAAATACAGTGGTAAAACAAGGGGATCTATATAGGACTTAAGGTTGAGGGCCGAGTTGACATTGATTAGAATAATGTTTTTCAACCTTTAAATAGATGTAATCGAAACTCCTCTTGTATCATTCAGTTTTCAACATTAGTGAATTTCTCCTTCTTTGCCCGTGGTTTTTTTCCTGAAAGGATTTCCACGTAAAATTTGTGTGTTTTATTTTTCTTTGCTCTATATTGTCATTATCGACGTTAGTTTTAACATCTAGATTTTCTCTTTCTTCAAACATGAACCCATCACTTCTATTAAAAAATCTAAGCTTACTAGGTTATGGGTAACTTGATTTAGCTAAGGTTTTCTAAATAAATATGATGGTTTTAAGCTTGAAAGGTTCTTTAATAGAGATGGAGGACCAAAGTTTAGAAGAAAGAAAAAATTCCTTTTTCCACAAATAGGTGTAAGGTGAATGGGAAAGAAAAAGGTGGAGAAGTGTCTCCATCCTTCCTCTAAAATATCTCTATTATTTTAGTCAAATAAAATAATTTAATATTATAATAATAATAGTAATGATGATCATGAAAATAAAATATTATTATAACTAAAAAAATCTATAGATCATTCTTATCCACTACTCCTAATAAAAATTTCCCTCCATGTCCTCTCATATTTGACCACTAATTCAATTTATCATTTATACTTTTAATTTCTCACTTTGACCCCAAAACTTTGTAAATCCTTACAATTCAGTCTATACCCTAGATTAGTATCTCTCAATACATCAGTCTTTTAAATTTTCTCCAATCTCCTACTACCTTCTCCACCCATACTTATAAATTATATTTTATTTATTCAAAAAAAAATTGACTCGTAATTCCCAAAATAATACTATTACAACCAAGGGATTTTCGAGGGTGTTATAGAATCACCACACTTCATCAATCCCAAAGGAAGTATATATCATGTGTGGAGGAGAATTAGAGATACGAAATAAATAGCGTGAAAATTAAATGTATCCAAGAGAATTCATGTTGAAAATTGCTCCCCTATCAGTGCTAGTAGGTCCACATATTTATTCTCTTTCCAGAAGATATACTTTAAACTTCTAAAATTCATAGTAGATAGGAGCATGTGCATTTTTCAATCAAAAGAGATAATATAAAATTAGAAATATTTTTGTTTAACACAAAGTAAATAACAGAAACATAGGTAAAAGTACCATGGATGCCCTTGTACTAGGAATTGGATTGCATTTTTCCCCTTTTAGTAAAAAAATAGGCATACTAGTCCATGTATGTTAGATCAAAGAGCAAACTGGTCCTTCTGTTACAAATTTCATCAATTTCTACTATTAAAAATTATTCATTGTATGTTAGCATAAGGTATAAGTGTCACACCATGTATAACTATTTAATTATTACATCATCAATGCCATTTTTTTAATAGTAGAAATTGATGGAACTTTCAATAGAAATGATTAGTTTGCTCTTTAATATAGCATACAAAGACTAGTTTCCCAATTCTTTGAGTAAAAAGAGCAAAATATAATATAACTCTTAATATAGGGGCCTCTACCCATAAACATGTTATTTAAGACATAGTATGTAGTATAAATATTTAATTGCGTAAACTACACTGTTGATCACTCTAAAATAGCGTTGTTTCTATTTTGGTCACTCTAAATGTTTTTTTGTTAATTTAATCACTCTAATTAAGATAATTACTCGAATTGGTCACTGCTATTAAAATTTCCATTAATCTACTAACGTATTGCTGACATGGCATTTTTTTTCTTTTGAATAAAACTAAGGACCTCTCTATAATTAGTCCAAAACACTTTTTCTTTAGTTTATTTGCAACATGAAGATTTTTATGGCAGCATCATTAACATTTGGATCCTTTTTAAGAAAAGGGAATCCAACTACAGAAATGACAAACCATGATCATGATCCCACCCTTTCTGATGAGCCTATTGGCCAACCTACCACCACCAACACCATCATCGATTTGCTCGTAGTTTGTAGCAACAAAATAAATAAATAAAAATTAAATACCCAATTGATTAAATGAAAAATTTTCAATTTTTTTTATGATTTTTGTACAAACCGGTGAATTGATAAATTTATCAATCTCGTGTCTTTACTTCTTAAACATGATTGATTCACAATTTTCGATACTACTAACGCAAAGAGTTTGATTTTTTATGCTATGAAGCTTTTTGGTCCCAAAGTATTGTATACTAGAATATGCCCTTCCCATAGAAATTGTATTAAATTTTGATTACATATTGATAATTATAGATAGTTGAAATGATTTAATTTTTAAGTACATTTCCGTTAGAGTTGAATCATTAGAACAATTTTATCATTCCAAGACAATAATTAAAGGTTAGTAATTAAAATAAAATTAAAAATTGATTTAAAAAAGATAGTTGCAGTTTTAAATATCCAGTGAGTAATAAATATTGTTTTTGATGTTGTATTTAATATTTAATTTTGAATTAAAATGTTATATCAACCACGGATCAATCCACTTATCAATCACAAGATCACATTGCGGGCCATTGACATAGAGACCTTGGTGTACGACATGGTCGATGATGATGGCCATTAGTGTTGGTAGAAATTTTGGCATTGCATAAATCTAGTGACACTTTTACATGTTGTAGGAATTAAGCCACCAATGGACAATGATGGGAAAGACTTATGGGAAGGCATAGTAAAGCTAAGTTTTCGGTTGTTGGAGCCTACCGCCTATTGTTAGAGAATAATTGGGAACCAAAACAGGTATTTGAAGAAGATATGGACATGTTTTCATAGTAAGCTACTCACAAATGAAGAAAGATGCAGAAGACAACTTATTGGTGAACCTATGTTGCCAACTATTTGAGGTGAGCCTGGAGTCGACTCTACATACTTTAAGGGACTGCAACCTTGCGATTTCAATATGGTGGAAGGTACTCCAATGCGATCAGCAACCAACTTTTTCTTTGCTTGGCGTTGGATACTTGGTTACTTGAGAATCTCACATGCGAGCAGGGTCTTCATAACACAAATTTGGGTACACTCTTTGGTATGATTTGCTGACTAATATGGAAAGCCAGGAATGCTATAATTTTTTACCAACGAAAATTTTAATTTGATGACTTAATTACACATTGCTTAAGTTGGTTGAGAGTGGATTCTTCTTATGTAGATGCTATTAAAAGAAGACCCAAATAGACAGCCTGACAGATTGGGTGGATACCGTCGAAGATGGGATGGATCAAAATCAAACCAGATGGCATGGTGCAATCAAAATGAACTCAGGACGGTCATTCGCAGGAGGTTCGCTTCGAGATTCAATTGGGTAATGGTTTATTGGCTTTAACAGAAGCCTTGGCGTCTGCACGATTACTCGAGATGAAATATGGGCATGATATGACGGACTCACAGTAGCATGGAGCAAGTGATATAAGAAGGTTATCTTAGAGTCCGATAACAACGTTGTTGTTCACTTGCTCAACAGAATGGAAAGAGAAGCCTGCAGTTTCTCTATAGCTAGTGGTATACATGAACTGAAGAGCAAGCAATGGAACGTCATCATCAGGAGAAATGTTAATTACTATGAATTCTAGCTTACCAAGTTTCTTTATTTTTTATTTGCCACCACTTAAAGGAGAAATGTTTGTTTTTAAAATTATGTGAGATAGAGCCCTAGGCTCTCTTTAACAATAATAATAATAATAATAATAATAATAATAATAATGATGATGATGATGATGTTTACATAATGGAAGTCATGTTTATTTATTTATTTGAAAACTTTGTTACATTCACATTCTAGTATCTCGACTTCTCTCTTCTTCTTTGCTTTTTTTTTAATTATTTTATGATTTATATTGGAGTTTCGTTTTCCTACTTATTTTTAACTAAAACTATAAATTATGTTCACTTTTACATAATAATTATTTTATACTTAATAATGATTATTATTAATTTTTTGTAATAATGGTTGATTGATTTTTAAAAGTTGTAATATTCGTATAGGTTATTAGATGTGTTCATGGGTCAATTTGGTCAAAATCAAGCGAGATTTCTTATTTTGTAATCAACAGAGTTAAATATCTAAAACCCTAAACCCTAATCGTCCCTACTCGCCATGTAACACCCTATACCCAACCCGATCGTAAGGTCTAAGCTACAGTGTATCACATTTGTTTCCAAAGCAACTATGAACAAATCACAAGTAATATATACATTAAGTATGATAAAATCAAACTATGAAAATTTTAGTTTGCATATATCTTTATACGTATTCATACCAACCATATATATATTACTATTGGAATATAAAATATAACATTGTCCAACTATTACAAAACCTAACTTATTAGGTACATACCAAATATAAGAAATATTGAAAACTAGCAATTAAGACTAAGGTCAACATTATAGATCGAATGCTGAGGTAGGTGCACGGAAATCCTAGATTAGATCTAACCTGCACACAAATAAAACAATTTGTATGTTGAGTAAAACATTCAATGGTATTTCTATAATTTAAGTAAATAATATTAGCATTAACAATTCTACCTAAATAAACATGTATATCTATATGTATATATCTACCATATACTTATAACTTGAAGTTACCAAACTTAACATTCTCGATAGCAAACTTGTTATGTGAACAAAACCACACTTCTTCTTCCTGCTTCAATACAATTCAAAGAAACAATTCATTATACTCATAATAATAATGATTTAATCTATAACACCTCGTAATCCAATTCTGATCACCGAGTTCGATCATCGAACCCAAACTACAGAATATTACCACAAATATCAGAATAAAACACTTACAATTTATAGCAACTAATTTAATTTCATTATCAAATCATATCATAATTCCATGTATAATATGAAATACAACCAAAACCACGTCTAAAACAATCTTACGAAAAGCTCTAAGGTTGATCCTGGATCAAACAAGGACTAATTTGAAACTTTTACAAAATGAAGGGCAAATTCACTGTGACCATGAGGGTTAAAAGTCTAATTTTTCCAAAAGTCACATGGTCGTGTGGCTAGGCCGTACAACAAACTGAGGTCGTGTAGATCAAATTTTTACCATATCAACAGTACTCACATGATTGTGCGCCTAGCCCGTGTGACAATCTGGAACTGTGTGGCTAAAAGACTTTTATATTCCAATGATCACATGATCGTGTGCCAGCCCGTGTGGTGCAAGAATGTGCCATTAAGTCTAAAATTTCATGCCAAATCAAACTAATAGATCAATTTGTCATTAAAATGTGCATAAAACCAATCTAAACACATACTAATACATCTATTTATCCAATCATAATACCATACAAGCTATTCCACACGAAAAGGACATTTTACGAAGGTTAACATTTTATGAAATCATCAATCACTCAACTAAAACATGTCATGTATTAACCTCCTAACCATCTAACCAATATGCCTCATTGGCACCATTTGACAACAAGGTTATATAAACATTGCAAACCATTCAAAATCAAACACCATTCCTATATACTTTAGATTATGCACAAGACATACTAGACTTATAACAATTCATGTGCCAAAGGTATCACTCATTTATACTAGTTAACATATTTACCTAGACTACTAAATTCAATCACTATTATAACACTTCATATCATAATCAAGCTTATTTATAATTTACTTATACTTAACAAAATATGTACACCATGATCATAGTATATTAAAGCATGTATACAAAAGTTATACCAAGATAACACAATATTTGAGTCATGTCTTAAGATCACTAATTTGCCATACAAATAATATATGTATTATCTAACAATTCCCCCATCAAGTTTATACTTCATATAAGTGTTACCCATATATTAGTCCTATATACAGACAATTTCTAACTTGTAACATTCTCAACCATTCTCATTTACATAATCATTCCAAAACAACCAACTTAATAAGGCACAATTTAGCATTATTAGCTTCTAAATCAAACATCCTAAACATAACAAAATATAAGAGACTCTATAAGACACATGTTCTATTACATACTATCACAATTCACATCCCATCATTCTCCATTCCTCATCTATACATCAATTCATCATGTAATATGGGCTATTTTACCCATCTAACCCAAAAAAATTAATATTTACAGAAATGACTCTGGTTCAATAACATTCACCCAAAAATAAATTTGGGTTATGGGAACCCAATGGCCGGTACCCCCTTGTATTTTGATATTATGATTGCCTGATGATTGTGTCAGGCTTTTAAAAAATAATTTTTTTGATTTTGGGACATTAATGGTCGACATTAGGTTTTTTTTAAAACTGTATCATACTGGTATACTCAAATACCAGTATTTGAAAAAAATTGGATTCTGTTCAATAGATGGCCAACACCAACACCTTTTTCGGGTTCTAATTGTTTTTTTTTTGGGACACTAATGGCCGATACCAACTTTATCAGATTAAAAATATTTTTTTTTTTGGTTTTGGGACACCGATGGTCGGCATCAACCTTATCAGATTAAAAATATTTTTTTGGTTCTAGGACAGTAATGGTCGGCACCAACTTTATTAGACATATATATATATATAGTTGTTTTGTCTTCCATTTGAGTTTTTGTTTGCTTTATTAGTTTAAAATCAAGATTAAAAATATCAGTGTTTTCTTTGTTGAGGAGGAAGCAAAAATTTTTGAAGATGAGTTCTCAGATTTTGTTTGTTTATGTTCATTTCGATGGAAAAATGATAAATACAACTGAAGAATGTTGTGTCTTTCAAAGTCGAAAAAAATTGGAATGAGATTCAACAAGCGTGTTTCGCCAGCAGATTTAAAATGAAAGATTAGTACAAAGATAGCTACCTGTTGCAGAAGTAAATGTTGAGACTGTTTTACAAATTTCCAGTTTCAACAGATCCCCTCAAGTTATCAGAAATAGAGCTTGAAGATGATGATGATCTAGGGACAATGATAGTACTTTATTGCCCCCTCATATGGATAATCCCAGCTCGGTTGAGTTGTTAGCGAAGATAGCTGAACTGGATCCCATTCAAGTTGTAATTCTAGCAAGCCAGTGTTCTAGAATTTATTTTGGTCTTAACGTCTACTGGAAGATCAGTCGGGTTTTGGAGGGTCAATGCCAACTCCCAAAAATCCAAACACCAATGGAGGTTTGTATAATATCCCAAACTCGTGTACTTGTCTAGATATCCATATAGAGGTGTTGGCCACCATAAAAGATGGTGATGAAGGGTCCGATAATGAAGATCAGTCTCACTGTGATCCTAACAATGATTTCAATGACCCCAATTTGGATGACATCCTTGAAGATATAGACGAAGTAGGCCTGGTGGAGGGTGAAAATGTAAACCCCCATTCGGTCAGGAACACAGGTACTTCATGAGCAACATGGATCCTGATGTGGCGATTGCACGTGAGTTCCCAACATATACAAACATAGTGTTGGCTCACCTACTTGATGAAGAATTTGATGGTGAAAAGTTGTTCGTAGGACAGCAATTCAATAATAAGAAAAACTGTTTACATCCAATAAAACAATATAGCTTGAAGTTAGGTGTAGACTCTAAAGTGACAAAGTCGATACAGTCTTTTGTACATCGGAGAATGTTGGAAAGCCTCAAATGGGTGTAACTAGTGTGTTTGAGTCGTGTTAATGCAATAGACTCATATGTAGATGATAAGGACAATAGAAGGTTTACACACATACACGTTTGCTTGTATGTCTCAAGACCATCGAAAGTTAGATGCAAAAACCATATGCAACTACATCATCCCTTTGGTGAAATAGTCGCCCATCATTCAGGAGTTAGTCCTTATTGCAGACATGTAAGTTCGATTCAAATACAAAGTGTCATACCAGTAGGCATGGTGGGTGACGCAAATGGCGATGCGAGAGTTGTATGATGATTGGGATGCATTATACAACGAGCTTCAAGGGTGGGTAGCCGCGATGCGAGAGTATGTGCTGGGGAAGGTGACTGATTTGCAAACACTACCGTATAAAGGCTAGGATGGCGAGATAGAATGGAGGAAACGAGTTTTGCATCGATTGCGTTAGAGGTTTGAGCCTTGTGTTAGAGCCTTCCCTCATTGCTAGCCAATGGTGCAGGTGGACGGAACCTAGTTGTTGCACAAGACGGTAATAGAAATGTACTTTCGATCGCTTTCACCACCATGTAGCGTGAGTGCTTCGAGTCGTGGGAATTTTTCCTCAAAAGTCTGCGGAGGCATGTTGTCAAACAAGACAACATTTGCTTTATATCGGACAGATCGAAAGGCCTACTTGCTGTGATAAGGCGATCGGGGGTTCCATGGAGGTCTGTTTATTGTATCCAGCACATCACGGCTAACTTCCACAAAGATTATAAGAATAAAGAATACAAAAAAGAAGTTGTGAACATGGGTAAAAAATATTGTTTTTATTTATTTCAAAAATTCTTTTTCAAATTTTATCAGTCTGTAATTTTTTAAAATACTGATTCCAAATTACATATGCAACTCATGAGTTACAACTGTGAAGATTCAGGATAAGGTTCACAAGGTTTGAATATCAAATGTCATATTTACCAACAGATCTCCGGACATGGTTGGGTAGCATGGAGAACTGGCAATGGACTCAAAGTTAAAATAAGGGGTTTCAGTATGGCCAGATGACGACCAATTTTGTAGAGGCGGTTAACTCCGTCTTTAGGCACACATATCATTTGCCAATTTCTGTTGTTTTCTCGACAACATTCTATAGGTTGGCCACATTGATGCTTAGGATGGGACAAGTGTATGTTGAGGCTGTCCGAAAGGCCATGGAGGTAAACAGTCGAAGGGTGCAAATGATGAACGTAGAATTGTATTCACACAACTTGGAGACTTTTTGGGTTCAAGATTACATCGTCCATCGCTCGAGCTTATTATTATTATTTTATAAAAAAACTAAAAAACAAGGTTTGGAACCCTACTCCCCAACAACTACAAGGATGCTTGCTTGCTGGCATCAAAGCCCTTCATTATTATTAGTAAGATGGGGCGGAGGGCGCACAACCCATTCTATGCTCCTTTCCTGAGCGTTTCACACTAAGCTCTTCGATCCTGCCTTTCGCCTCTCTAGGCTTCGCTATCGCTCATGACTGGTATATGGATCTCTTTATGGCACAGCTACCAGCCAAAGCAAATCGATTTCATGTCGGCGTAAAGGTCTCAACGAGCCTTTCCCACAACCAGAGAGAGGTTTCTCACTCTATCAACCAATCCTCTACTCGTACTCAGGCAAACTTCCTTACATTCGCCTACTCGATGAACGAAGACAGCTAATCAACTACTACTTTGCACGGGAACTAAGAAGGCCCATTTAAAATGAAAGGAATAAAAGGTAATCGCACAATATCGGGTAAATCTCGCATCATAACGGGTATGAGCTCTTGACTATATTGAATCTTTCTATCAATTCTAAGATATAGAAACCCTCATTCTATTCTTCGTTCTTGGGTAGGAAGGACTCCGCGAAGGGATGTGCCTTATCTGGTGGGCGAAAAGTAAGACAGTGGTGACAAGGATGGCTCAGGTCAGTCTTCCACCCATAAGCACCGCTCTGTCGTCTCGGTCTACTTGCCTCATGCTCCTACCTTTCCTTTCCCTATCTAGGTCATACGCAGTTGATTTATGAAATAGGTGTTGCGAGTGCGGGATATTTCAGACTCTTTGACATCCGTGTATGTGTGTTCATGCAGCGTCTACGAGAGCAAACTTAAATGTTGAATGATTCATAGACGAGATCTACACATTGCAACGCACATTGTGTATTCGGGGAAACAAATTTCCCGTAATCCCTGATGTCTCAAACTGGGAAGTTCCACCGCCTACTTTCGAGATGCTGCCTGGCCGTAGTATCCGTAGACATCCTAAAGGTCGATCACAATCAACGAGGATTCAAAATGACATGGACGTCAGGGAGACAGGCGAACCCAAACTGTGCATAGTGTGGTGAGCATCCGGCCACAACCGATCAACTTGCCTACAACGTGTTCATGTTTCTGGTCAATCGTCTCATAATGTCGGACTGGAAGATGACGAATGATTTATTATTGAGCACATGTTCTTGTAAAAATATTGTAAAAGTATACAAATTATACAAATGACATACTTTATTCAAATTATAGAATTGATTAAATATATTAATTCATACATATTTTTTAAAAGAAAAAATAATATAAAATTTATAATACTATATACATACATATTTAATTTAAAACACTTTAAAAATATTAATTGAAATGAAATTCAAATAAAGTAAAAATTGAAAGTTGACCTTTAAAAAAGAAATTGAAATGAACAATATATTTAAAAAAGAAAATAAATTGGAATTTGTATTGAAATGAAATTCAAATTGAAAAGAAATTGAAATGAAAATATAATTAAAATTGGAAATGGAATTAAATTAAAATGGAATTATATTTGAAAAAGATATATAAGTAAAATTTAAAAATAAATTGAAATTTGTATTGAAATAAAATTCAAATTGAAAAGAAATTGAAATGAAAATAACAAAATAAAGAAGGATATATAAGTAAAATTATATTTAAAAAGAAATTGAAATGAAATGAAATTAAAATTGGAATGAAATGAAATTCAAATTGAATAGAAATTGAAATGAAAATATAATTAAAGAAGAAAAAAGCTTTGATTTGAAATGACAAGAGGCTGCCAAAACCGGCCTTTGAATGGTGGCACTAGAGGTGTGCATGGTAAGGCAATGACCCTACCAAAGCCCTTAGAAAAATGGGAGGGTTTGGGTAAAATATATGCCTGAAAAATGGGCTTGGACAAAAACGAGGCCTGTTTAGAAAATGGGCAGACCTCGTAAGATTTTTTGGCGGGCTCGCCAAATTTTACCGATTTTAATATTAAATTACTTTTAAAAATTTTTATTTTTAATTTTAAGTAACTTTAGTATTTTACTTTACTCTTTTTGTTGTTTTTAATGTTATTTTAATATTGTAAAACTTTTGTTATTAATATAATTTAGTTCTTAATTTAATTTTAATTTGTTTCAATTTTAATATAATTACTTTTTATTTTTTAATTTATGTATTATTTTAAGAATTATTTTAGTCTTATTTTTATTTGTTTTTGTTTTAATATTTGTTTTTATGTTTTAAATGTATTTGATTTATTATATTTTAAAGTTTTTATTTAATAAAAAAGTAAATCTTTTTAATATGGTAGGGCAGAACTCAGCCTACCATTTTTTCTGGTAGGGTTTGGACAAATTTCTAGGCCCATATTTCGGGCCGGGGCCTTGAAAACGGCCTGAAATTTTTTTATGGGCCCGGCTCGGCCCATGCACACCTCTAGCTGGCACCAAGGACAAGGCCTAAGGCCTATTAGTAGGTCGCATACCAATGCACGGTCTATGAGCATCTCGTATACCAAGGCTGTTTTGGTGAAATGAAATTTGAAAATGAAATGAAATTCAAATTGAAATGAAATTCAAATAAAATGAGAAAAATGAAATTCAATTTAAGTTTTAATTAAAAAGAAAAAAGTGAAATGAAATTTAAATAAAATAGAAAAAATGAAATTCAAATGAAATTTAAAAAGAAATTAAAAGAAAAGAAAAAATTGACATGACAAAATAATTTTTAATTAAAAATAAAAAGTGAAATGAAATTCAAATTGAAATGAAATTCAAATAACATGAGAACAAAAATTAAAATAAAACAAAATTTAAAAAGAAATTGAAATTACAAAATAAAATTGACATGAGAAATAAAGTTTTAATTAAAAAGTGAAATGAAATTAAAATTGAGATGAAATTCAAATGACATGAGAAAAATGAAATTCAAATGAAATTTGAAATGAATATAAAATGAAATTAAAAATTAAATTGAAATGAAAAAAATGTGGACAAAACATGGCATGAGAGGCCCGTGCCTGTGTCAGGCTTGCGTTAGGTCTATCAAAGAAGGCTAACCAATGGTTGGCACCAATAGGCTATAGCCTAGGTGTCAAACGGCCAAATAATGGTCGGCATTAGCAGGCTAGGCCTTCTTTGATGTGACCTGACTGGTAAGGGCCAAAAATTGATTTTTTTTTCCTTTTTTCCCTTTTTACCCTTGCTCAGCCACTATGGTACCCCACTATAAATGGCATGATTCAACCCAAAACCCAATCACCACCGTTGATAACTACCATTCACCACTGATCGTTACCATTCACCACCGATCACATCTGTCAATCATCATAGGATCAGTACCAGATTGTGAGACCCCAATTGCATGATTTCAAATATTTTCTCGATCGAAGGGTTTTACCGAATTTGAACGTCGCGAGATTTGGGGTAGGCGCATATAGTCAGATATCAGATCTACGGGCTGATTTAATATTAGCCTTAGTTGAAAGATGACGCCTAGAGACACACACATTCCACCTCCCGTATGGGGAGGTCACTATTACACTGCGAGTGGTTACTTGGAAGAGAGCCCCCCAACGATGAGGAAGGAACATTAACCAATATTAAATTTACGTAGTTAAGAGCAAACTTCCAAAATCTACCGAGCAATCTAATGCAGATGAACATTATCTACGCTGCAAGAGCGTTTATTCTGCAACTTATGGGTGGAGTATTGTTGCCAGACATGAATCAAAGTAAAGTCCACATCATGTACCTCCTTTTACCTGATTTGAAGTATTAACATGTTTATACTGCGAGCTTTGTTAAGCGACAAAGTCGTCTACCAAGACCATGGGCGGTTGATTCCTTTTATTGCAATATTGGGCACTATATCGAATGCCATTCTTGGCACCAGTGAGCCACCAACCATGTGTGTGGCCACTCATGAATAGGTAAATTGATAGTTTGATTTTACCTTCTATTTTTTAATTGTATAGTATAGTATACTCATTTTTGCATGGAAAAATAATCAGAAATTTTATTATTTTTTCAGATGGGCGACTGTACTAGGAATCAGGTGATCGTTCACCGGACCTGTGTACCGTATGATGATTGAGACTCATTCTAGGGATGGTGTAAAATACGCTTCCGAATCTTTTTTTAAAATACAATAATTCCATAAAAAGTAAATTAACTAATAACATGTTCTCTATATTATGCAGTTTCTATGGATGCCATATGTCGAGGAAGGGATCGCAACACTCATACCATCATGAGTTACTGAGCAGCAACATCTGTTCGTGTCAAATATTCCATTGATTCATTTTTATATGATCGGGTATTGAGACATTTCGGTTGGGCACAACCTATCTCGAACCCTCTCGTCGACATCAGAGAAGTCCACAGAATGAGCTAAAAGGGTTCAAGTCGAGACGCAATAAATTGGGCAAAAAAACATGAACAGTAGTTCTTTCTGTATGATGATCGACATTCGAGGTGCCCTCCCTTGTATGTCTTAGAGGAATGGTTCTCTCCTACGCGCGAGTACGTAGAATGGTATATGGCAAATGGGAAGCCCTTTATATTCCAAGGTCGTTATATACTGCTCCCGGAAGACGCGCAACTAGAATCTTTCTGATGGCAATGGATGAATGCACGATCACGTCGTAATCGAGTTCCACCATTCGGGAACACTGATACGATTCTGCCTCTGACCTCGATCCTGAGCCCCAAAATAATGTATCTGGTTCATCATCATACCACCCGGAGCTCGAGCCCCGATTTCTTCCATTATTCAATGATATATTTGGTGATGACCCCGAGCCTTAACATTCGACACACTCTAGATCATCCTCATACCACCCAGTGCTCGACAGCAAGCATGTACACCTACTACTAAGGACATTTTTCCATCGGCACCTTTGGTCACGCAATACCTCTTAACTCTCAGTTATGGTGTATACAGTTATACTACTTTCCTAAGTACACTGGACGAGACACTGGAGGCCAGACCGAGCAATTATGAAATGCCTCAATAAGGTGCACGACATCACCGATGGAGGCAGCTAGACTGTTACATGTCAGCGCCTGGGACATCACCCGGATCACGGTAATTTTGATTTTGATTTGTAAATATTCATTTTATTTTGTAAATATTCTATTTTTCAATATAAATTTAATTCTTCTAAAATAATTATTTGTTTGAATAAATGACTTCAAAATATTTAATAAAACAAATATATAATTCAAAAAATTAATAATACATAACAAATTAACTTTACAAATACAAGAAAATATAAACATTTTAGAATATTACTACGAAAATATAAAATTCAAACAAAAATACAGACTAATAAAATTTAGAGACCCCAAAAATACAAACATTCTAAAAATTAATACGAAAATATAAAATTCAAACAAAAAATAATACAGACTAAATTAAATTTACAAATACAAAAAATAAAAACATTCCAAAAATTAATACATGAAAATATAAAATTCGAACAACAAATAATACAAACTAAATTTGATTTACAGATACAAAAATAATACAAAAATTTTGAATAGTAGTCTCTTTACAATTAGTCGTCTTCTTCTTGAATCAGGTTTATGTTGCATTAGTACCCTACTTATAAGTTGCAGAATAAACGCTCTTGAAGCGTAGATAATGTCTTTCTGCATTGAACATCTTTGTTAGCCATCTATGGCGCAAAAAGTCATATAACCCTCAATGGCATAACATTTACAGTTGACATGACAATATATAATTCAACTTTGTTAAAGCATGACAGTATATAATTCAACCCCGAAATTTGGTTGTACACTACAAAACACTCCCATCTATAATCCACTACAAAAAAAAAAACTCATTTGATGATACAATACAAAACACTCTGATTTTGATGGCTCTTTCAACAATTTTTTTCTCATCTAATGACAATATCAGAACTCAAACTAGCCCCTATATAACGCCCCGTACCCGAGACCGTCGCTGAGTCGAAAACGAGGTGTTAACAGACTTAATTCATTACTTAAATAGCTCAAACAATTTATTTTTAAAATTTCCAGTCAAGCTAGCAATCTGCGTCACAGTCGTTTAAAAAATTCATATCTCGAGTTCCGAAACTCAAAATCCAATTCCATAAAATTTTCCTGAAACTAGACTCATATATCTATTTACTAATTTTTTTCTAGAATTTTTGGTCAAGCCAATTAGTACAGTTTATTAGTTAAATTCTCCCCTGTTTCAGGGTTTGACTGCTCTGACCTCTGTGTATTACGAATCAGATATCTCCCTGTACAGAGTTTCAATGACTATGCTATTTGTTTCTAATAAAACTAGACTCAATAAGGAATCTATACATATAAAGGATGACTTATAATTATTTTTTAAAATTTATAATGAATTTTTAAAGTCAGAACAGGGGATCCAGAAATCGCTCTGGCCCTGTTTCACAAAACTTTAAACATCTCATAAAATATAACTCATATACCTGTTTTGTTCCATCCATATGAAAATAGACTCATAATTGTTCAATTCCATATTTTATTCATCATCTAATTATATCTCTACTATTTTTAATTACTTTTCAAACTCACGTCACTGCTGCTGTCTGAATCTATTTAATGGTAAATTTTACCTATTTCATGGTTTCCATGGATTAGCTAGCAATTTAGCATACATAACACCAAATATGATCATGATTAGCCATTCCAATGGCTAATCATTACCAAGCATTTCCATACCACTCAATAACCATATCATAAGACCATATACACAAAATGATTATAATGCTATACATGCCATGCTCAAAATAGACAAGCCATTATGCCAAGATGATACACGGATAGTGTGAGCGAGCCTCCGACCGTTCCCGATTTCCGAGCTGGCTTGTCAAAACTACAAGGAATGAAAAGGAGGGAGTAAGCATAAATGCTTAGTAAGTTCACATGCAAATAGCAAGTAACACAACTATATAAGCAAACATAAAACATCATTTGCATAATCATCACCGAGATATTCATATCACATTTTCATTTATCATTTTACCATATTGTTGTTATATCGAGTTTTCAACCCGAGGGTTAAGTACATACCTGTTCAAAGTATCCATTTCACAACACTTACCAATACGTCCCTTTCATCTCGAGTATTCCTCCATTTGAGTAGAATTTTACCCGTTGAACACATCAGAATATAGTTCGGATACATGGAAAGTTTGCACATAAGTGCCACATATGTAGCCAAGCTACCATGTAACCTGCCCATAAGTGAACTCGAACTCAACTCAACGAGCTCGGGCGTTCGCATCCATAAGTGAACACGGACTCAACTCAACGAGCTTGGATGCCTAGTTACATCTCTCGAACTCGGACTCAACTCAACGAGTTCGGACATTTGCATCCATAAGTGAACTCGGACTCAACTTAACGAGTTCGGATGCCCAAATATCCTAGTGACATGTCACTTGTATCCTAATCCATTCCTAAGGTTCAACGGGACCTTTTTCCCAATCATGTGTCTCAACCATCTTCTACGGAATGCCGATACCAATACTCGGTAGTATTTCACATTTTCCAAGTATATCACATAATTTGACATATTATCAAACAATTATCACAAGTATAATATTTCATAATAATTATCATATCATTTAAATAACATTAAAACATTTAAAATAATAACTATGTTACCAACATTTACATATGAACTTACCTCGTATGCGAAAATGGCTACTTTTACCATTTCGTCCACAACTTGGTATTTTTCCCGTTTTAGCCCGAATTTCAGTTTTCCTTGCTCTATCATTTGAAATATAGTCTAATTAGGACTCACATTATTCAAATTGACCCAAAATCATATTTTGGAAAAATTACAGTTTTGCCCCTAAACTTTCGCATATTTACACTTTTTCCCCAAAGCTCGTAAATTAAACTTCAGCCTATTTTCTTATGTTTTATGACATGCTGATCATTTTTCCCTTCTATGGCAACATCAAATTCTCACTCTAACATGTACTTATGACTATTTGGTATTTTTACCGATTAAGCCCTTTTGCTCGTTTTCACTTAAAATCGAGTAGCACAAGTTGTCTAACATAATTTAAAACCTCATATTATACCATAAAACACCAAAATACACAAATTTCACCTATGGATATTTTTCCAAATATAAACCCTAGGTTAAATTATTGCTAGCATGAGCTAAATCAAGTTACCGGGACTTAAAAAACGTAAAAAAAATTAAAAACGAGGCTAGAACGGACTTACAAACGAGCTTGGAAGCTTGAAAAACCCTAGCCATGGTTTCTCCTTGCTATATTCGGCCATGGGGTTGAAGATGGACACATTTGGGTTTTAAAATTTGTCTTTTAATTCATTTTACCCCTAAATGACCAAAATGCCCTTTTTACTATTCTTTAAATTTTTACCCTTCCAAGCCCATTTTTGTCCAAAATTTTTTTAGAAATTGGTCAAATTACTCTTTAAGGACCTCTAATTAATAATATAATTCAATTTTATGCAAAATGCTTCTAGAACACAAGTTTTGCAATTTATTCAATTTAGTCCCTAATTTCAAATTAAGCACTTTATGCATAGAATTTCTTCACGAAATTTTCACACAATAATGCAATCATATCATAGACCTCAAAGTAATTATAAAATAATTATTTCTATCTCAGATTTTTGGTCTCGAAACTACCATTCCGACTAGGCCCAAAATTAGGATATTACACCCTATATATATAGTAAGGGGTTCTGGCCATCTAATTCCCCAAATTAAGAGAAATATTTTTTTTAATACTTGCTACCGGTCATCAGTGTCCCAGAACCAAAAAAAATATTTTTTTTAATCTGATAACGTTGGTGCTGGCGATCAGTGTCCCAAAACCCAAAAAAAAATCTAACAAAGTTGGTACCGACCATTAGTGTCCCAGAACCAAACAAATTTTTTTAATTTGATAAGGTTGGTGCTGGCCATCAGTGTCCCAAAACCAAAAAAAAAATTTTAATCTAATAAAGTTGGTCTGTCCATCAGTGTCCCAAAAAAAAAAAACAATTTCGGGACCCGAAAAAGGTGTTATTGCCGACCATCTATTGGCCAGAACCCAAAATATTTTTTATTGTACTTTGGTATTGGCCATTAGATGGCCAGAACCCTAATTTTTTTTCAAATACTAGTAATTGAGTATACCAGTAGGATACGGTTTTAAAAAAAAAACCCTAATGCCGGCCATTGATGTCCCAAAAAAAAAAATTAAAGCCTGACACAATCATTAAGCAATCATGGGGTCAAAATACAGCGGGATGTTGGCCATTGGGTTCCCATAACCCAAATTTACTGTTCATTTTAGGTAAATTGGGTGAATGTTTTTGAACCAAGGTCATTTTTGTAAATATTATTTTTTTTAGGTTATATGGGTAAAATAGCTTATAATATAATATAATTTAACCCAATTTCAAGTTAATTTCATACTTTCATCAAATTACATTATTTTCAATTTGATTCGATTTAGTCCTTTACCTCAATACTCAAGCATATTCTCACCAATTCAATACAATTAATTTCTCACATCTTACTTCCATACCTTACCAAATAGCACAATAAAAATATGTGACAATTAAAATTAATTGAGTTATAGAAATACAAACTGAAAGCTTACGTCACTCATTGTCAACTTTCGCCTTTCCGTGCCCTTTCGAGGATCTTACATCATTTTTATCTACAAATAATAATCCAGAAATGGTATATCATCAAATTCTATCCAATTCACATTCAATTACAAGGTCTTATATATTTTGCGAATTATTCAATTTAATCATCTATCTAGATAATTGATAACTCTTGAAAAGAGTTATATTTTATGCCTTTAGACTTGATTAATTACTTGTATTTAGGTAAGTTTAGTTGCATTTTAAGATTTTCCATTAGTGTTTTTAGGAAATTGTATTAAAAGGCTTGGATTGTGCTTCAATTTTATTACATGTTACTTTTAATTGTTTGTGGGAAGAATTTGCTTGTTAAGTGGCAGGTGCAGAATGAGGAAAAGAAGTAAATGAGAGAAGGTTTGTCGTGGGAAAAGGTTGGATAGCTTGCCAACACGAATGTCGTTGCAAAACCAAGAAGTGAGTAAGTCAACACTTAACCATTATCAGCCCTGTTGTACATGTACCAGAAAAATCAGCCAAAAAATGAGGAAAAAGATCATAGGATGATGGGCCTACTCTAAAGGAAGAGGTATAAAACCCAACAAGAAAGAGGGAAGAAGAGGGAGAGATAGTTAGAGGGAGAATTGGAAAAAAAATCCTTGGACGAAAGTAGAGGATAACGGTCAAGAACAAGGCAGAGCTGGAAGAGGAGAAGAAGAAGGCAATCCCTCTAGGCAATCACAAGATATTGCGTCACTGGAGTTGTGGGTTGGAAAGGTGAAAGCTATCTTCCCTAAGTTTATCCTTTTCTTCTTTATTTGTTTTTTTTGTGATCTTTATTGATGAAAATGATGTTGAATGCTATTTTGAATTTGGATGTTATTGTCCAAACCATGAGTTAATCTCATAGGGTTGGGATTGCTTGACGAAACCTTTTAGTTCCTTTAATGGCTAAAGCATAGATTAGTTTTAATTTACTATTTCATTTAATGGTATTTATGAATCGCATGCGTATAATCTCCAGACATAGATGAATGTGCAGCATGTTTATGAAATTAATCTAATATTGACAAGGTTAGGTTAATTAGATCGAAATTGAATTATATGAGCAAGTATTCGACCGAATACTTGTAGCAGTCTCTAGACATAAAGTAGTGTTCCATACGGAAAGAAAACAAAACAGTGTTGGGTACCATGGTAAAGGCCTATAGACATATATCGCTTCAGGCAACATAACTTAAGGTCTTACTCTCGAAAGAAGTAGGCCATTTTAGATCTCTTCCAAGTAGTAGAATAAGATTGATTTTGCCAAGGCATTATTGGTTAATAAGGGTAGATTCTCAGAAATCCCAACCTACGATCTTTTAACTTTTGCTATAACATCTCTATTTTCACATCCTTAGTTGATACTTGTTTACATATTATTCATGTAATCATTCTCATAATTTCCAATGCATTCTTACTCTTGTCTTGCCTTAGCATTTTCATTTATTTGTTAGAATTCACGTATTACATACATCAGTATTCCTTAATTATTATTGCAGTCTTAATATTGTTTTTGGCATAGCATTAATCGCACTCCTTTATAATAACTTTATCAATTCATACCTAACCAATCCCTGTAGAGGTTATATCACTTATCATGTAACACCCCTCACCCGTATTCAACGCCGGAATAGGGCTACGGAGCATTACCGCACTTATTATACAATTAAACATACATTTCACATACATTTTCAAATTTCATGTAATCATCATTCAACATCATTCACATTGTCCCTAATACGAGCCTACGAGGCCCAAAACATGCATTAAGAATGGTTTGGGACTAAACTGATAACTCGAAAAATTCTGGGAACACTTGGAAATTTGTGCAAAATACAGGGGACACACACCAGTGTGGCTCAGCCGTGTGTCTCACACTGCCAAAGACAAACTATGTCACAGGCCGTGTGGACATTCGAAATGGGATCACATGGCTGTGTCCCAGCTCGTGTCCAACCCTGAGTAACTCTCTGACTTGGGTCACACAGCCAACCACACGCCCATGTAACCAGCCTGTGTGCCCTTTGAAGTGGCCTTACATGCCTGTGTGCCAGGCTGTGTGCTAGGCCTTGTCAAACCTATAGGGTATACTGACTTATGCCACACGGTCAAGTCACACGCCCGTGTGCTGGGCCATGTGGTGCAAACTGACTTGGTTTTTAATTAAACACCAGGGGACACATGGCCATGTCACCTAACTATGTGTTGCACACGGCTGAGACACATGCCCGTGTCCCTGCCCGTGTGGACAAAAATAGGCTATTTACCAAGCCATTTTGCTCACCCAATTGTCATACACCTACACCAAACCAATTGACATAATACAAAGCATAAATAGGCCTTGAAACCAAGCATAACCAAGCCTAATTCATGCTAAATCCATACCTTTAAGCACAATACACACAAGTATTAAAATAGGTTATTCCATTCATGCCAAATTCTACATTTTCACATCACCTAAATGGAGACTTTCCATTGTGCATCAATTTACCTAAATCACAAGCAAACCAATTCTCAATTATCAACTATTTAATATCCATAATACCAATTTCTCAACAAGCATCACATATCAATTATCAAACACATAACAAAAGCCATATGCACATATATATAGGAAACTAAATCAACCAAAATAAGCCAAATCACTTGGCTTTATATACATAACCAACCACTTAACATTTACAAGCTAACTTAAATGGATACATCCACTACTAAAATATACCAAAATGACCAAAGCTCCTATACATGCCATATAATCAAAATACATAGATTCAAAAGTACCAAAGTGATAGCTTGATAGTGTGATGAGGCCTTTGACAATTCCCAAATCCAAGCTAGCTTTTATTTCACTATAAAACATGAAATAATAAACAATGTAAGCTATAAAGCTTAGTAAGCTCGTATGAAATAATAAGCAAAGCTCACCATTCAATTACCATTCAAGAATATGAACATAACATACTACAAAACATTTAATCAAAATGTTAACCTATATTCAATCACACAATTAACCATGAATTCACAACTTCCATAGATTCAATGCTTATATAATTCCCGTACATACATGTACTGATACATATCTATTTCTCACCATTTTGTATCTTCGATGTACCTGTTGAACCATTTGGAATACTATCGGATACTCGAAAATCCAGCACCCTAAGTGCCAATACATAGCCGAACCTATCTCAATCTCATATCACATGTAATGCTCACTCTCAAGCTATCAACGGGTCTGCTCACACAAGCTGACAGTCATGACAAAACTACGCGATGCTGCTCACACAAGCTGATGAGAATCCGCAACACATGCCGGATAACTCAGCCACTGGTAGGACGTACAGACCAACACCCAAATCACGTAACCCCTAATGACATGTCATTCGTATCCTAATCTATTCCTAAGGTTCAACCGGGATTTGTCATTTTCTGAATTGTCGTCAAACATTTTTCGCAAGGTCGTATACACAATTTATTCAATATTAAAGCATTTAAAACACAAGTATAATAATGCTTATTAACATACGAACTTACCTCGATCACTAAAACGATGGAATGGATCGACTAGTCCAAAACCTTATTTCCCCCCGACCTAAATCCAAATTTCGCTTTTCTTGATCTAAATGTAATCAAAATTAACGTATTTAATTATCATTCTATTCAATTTAGTCCAAAATACACATTTAGGCAACTTTACACTTTTGCCCCTAATATTTCAACATTTTTATAATTTAGTCCTTATCTCATAAAAATACAAATTCATGCAATTTGGTCCCTACCCATGCTAGTTGAATTTTTATTATTACTAAAACAACCCATATTTTTAATTTATTTTACAAATTAACCACAAAATTTCAACATTTCTCAATTAAATCCCTAGATGACAATTTTGTCAAAAAATCACTTTACAAATGTTGTTTATCTAACCACAAGCATGCATTTTTCTATCATCTAACATCAAAATACATATATATTCATCAATGGAAAAACCCTAAACCTTAATCTTCTTATTTGAGATCGATTTGTAATGTTCATTTCTGAACAGGTGGACCATTTTTCCCAAGGTTTTGGCCGTATTCTTTCTAACTCAAGGCTGCAAAAGTTCTTTTTTCAAAGTTTAGAGCTCGAGGACCTTGATTGGATGCTATAACCTTTAATTAAATTACATTTTTAACCTTTAATTAAAACATTATAATTCACTTAAATGATTTCCATCTTTGTCCACTAACATTAACAATGGTCTAATTACAAAACAAGAACCTCTACTTTAAGGTTCCATAGCTATTAGACACCTTTAACTAGTAGAACTCAAGTTTTACACTTTACGCGACTTAGTCCTTTTTATCAAATTAAGCACTCAAATAATAAAATTTCTTAATGAAATTTTCACATAATCATACTATCATGCTGTAAATATTAAAATAATAATAAAATAATTATTTTTACCTCAGATTTGTGGTCCCAAAACCACTGTTCCGACTTGACTAAAAATGAGTTGTTATATATCACTTTATTACTTGATCTAACGTGTACACTTGCACAATTCGCTTAGCATATTCATACGCGACAAGTTTTTGATGCTGTTGCTGAGGATCAGCAGTTTAGTGAAATCTAGTTTTGTTATTTTCTTATCTAATTTTATTAGTTTTATTTAACTTATTTGTTTTTAATTTCTATAGGTTTGTTATCAGTGCATGAATAGAGGCGTTCCTGCTAATGAAAAGTATCTTTTTGACCCTGATATTGAGAGAACTTTGCGAAGTAGGGGAAGAGAAGTACCTAACATGTCTAGGGATGGGAATGATCTTGGTTTGAATGATCCATTAAATCCTAATGGTCAGGATATTGATCTTCCTATTCATCGCATGATAGATGACCGAGAGAGGCCAATTCGTGAACATGTTGTGCCAATTTTGGATGATCTAAATCCAGGGATAGTTAGACCAAACATTTAAGCTTAGCATTTTGAATTGAAACCAGTGATGTTTCAGATGTTGCAAACAGTGGGACAGTTCAGTGGGTTGCCTACTGAAGATCCACAATTGCATTTAACAGATTTTCTAGAAGTCTAAGACTCATTTCAAAAACAGGGTGTTACTGAAGACACCTTGCAGCTTAAATTGTTTCCATATTCCTTGAGAGACTTTTCCATTAGGGACAGTGGCATCATGGAATGACCTTTGTAAGAGGTTTTTGCTATGGTATAATTTGCCAAACATGAATGTCAAGCTTAGAAATAACACCACGTCTTTTCAACAATTAGAGGATGAAATGTTGTATGAAGCTTGGGAAAGATTTAAAGAATTACTGCATAAATGTCTGATGCATGGGTTTCAACACTGGACTTGGATGGAGATGTTTAATAATGGGTTGAATACACATACAAGAATGGTAGTTGATGCTTCTGCCAATGGTGCCTTGTTGGAGAAATCTTACAATAAAGCTTATGAGATTTTGGAATGGATTTCCAACAATGATTACCAATATCTTACCACGCGAATTGGGAATGGCAGGAGAGTTGCTGGCACCATGGAACTTGATGCAATCACTTCATTTACTACCCAGGTATCATTTTTAACTAATATGACCAAAAGAATGAAGAGACCAATTGTAGTTTAGGAGATGAAAGTAGTCGAACCAGCGTGTGCTTATTGTGGTGAAGACCATGAATTTGACGATTGCCTATCAAATCTAGCATCTATGTTACATGGGTAATTTCAACCAGAACAATAACCCCTATTCCAACACATATAATCCAGGGTGGAAGCAACATCTAAACTTTAGTTGGAATAATCAAGGTGCGGGGAATTTTAACTACGTTACAAGATAAAATGCCATTAGTGCATCTCCTACTTGTACTCAACCTATGTCAAGGCAGAATGCCCAACAATGTGACAGCCCAAAATTGACCCTAGTCGGGAAGTGGTTTCGGGACCGCTAAACCGAGTCACCGAAATGTTTGGACGTAATATTTATTGTCTAGAATATGTATATGTGAATGTGTGAAAATTTCAAGTTTCGATTTAGTAAATTTCATGTGAATTTAGTCAATAGGACTTGTGTGACACCTTTGAAATGTGATAGGCTAATCTATAAGGACCTAATAGTGCATGTAATCAAAAGGGAGGACTTGCATGTCAAATTTCCCCCCCTAATTGCTAGTGGCCGGCCATGACAAGGGAGTATGGGCAAAACATGTCATGAAACATGTTGTGTAAGTGTTTCATGTTGGAATAAATAAAATAAGGTGCATGGGTAATAAAAAAATGAAAAAAAAATGTGTGAGAAGGCTTCTCTCCCTCCCCATTGCCGTGAGTTGAAGAAAAGAAAAGAAAAAAATTTGTTCATCCTTTCATTCTCTCTTGGCCGAAAATCCTAAGGAAGAAGGAGGGGGTTTTTGCTTCATGCTTGGTTTGGAAGAGGATTAGGAGGAGGTTTGGCCATACTTGTATCTAGATTAAGGTATGTTTGAGGTTGTGCCATGAGATTCATGCATGTTTTTAGTTGATAGCTTGATGCTCTTATTAGCCCATGGTTCAAATCTTTGTTATATCATGGGGATGGTATTTGGCCAAGGTGGATTTTGTGTTAATGCCATTGCATGTTAAATATGAAGCTTGCTAATGATACATGTGATGGTGGATTGATGGCTCTTGGACTTTCTTTTTAGCATTTTTGAGTAAGACATTAAGTTCTTTGTTTAACCATGACCAAAATCGAAACGGTATGGTGTTGTGGTGTATTCGGCCATGGTGTATCCATAAGTATGATTTATGAATATTGCATAGTAGGTAAGATTTAAGCTTTGGATATATGTTTATATTTGGTTACAAGCAACTTGAGATTCGGCCCTTGCACCTACATGTATATATGTTTGCACATGATGTATTGGTATGACATATATACTATCTCAAGGTATATATTTTCATATGATGATGTTTCGGTTATGGAGTAAATGATAGATGCGTATTGAGCTACAATATGTAATGCATTAGTTAGTAAAATGTATGCCGTTTATGTGTGGTATTAAGTGTATAATTGGCCTCAACATGGATATGCATATTCGGCCACATGAGGGGGATTGGTGTGCATGCATTCGATTAGAGGCAAGCATATTGATGCCTATTCTTGGCTTGGAAAATTCGGCTAAGGAGAGTACTAACTAATGTGTTGAGTTTGATTCATGATTTCCGTACATATGTGACTTTAATGTCTAATGAAAATATGTGGGCTAAGTACCTTGAATTCCTCTTTCGATGCTCAAATGATTAAATCAATTTATTTGTTAAATTAAGCTCAAGAGCAAAGGGGAGCTAAATCCGATAAAGGGAAGAAAAAAGTGGTCGAATAGCCATCGGAATCATTCGACAACATCCGAGGTAAGTTCTTGAGTAATAGAGCTTAAATTATGATTTGATTAGATCATGTTTTAAGCAAATCGAAATCATGCTCTTTGTGTGTGGCTATTGAGCCGAAATTGTAAATATGATAAGTGTCTTGTGTTTGAGCTTTGGTAATGAGAATGTAATAAGAATGTGTATTGATTTGTTGATATATGTGCTTGGTTATTCGAATGGTATCCGGGCTAAGTCCCGAAGGCTTTTGTGCTAAGTGACTAAATCCGGGTCAATTCCCGAAGGCATTTGTGCGAGTTACCAAAATCGGGTTAAGTCCCGAAGGCATTCGTGCGAGTTACTAAATCCGGGCTAATTCCCGAAGGCAATTGTGCGAATCACTATAACCGGGCAATGTCCCGAAGACAATCGAGCTAGTCGCTATATCCGGTTAAATTCTGAAGGTACGTGATTCGGGAATAAGCAATCTTGCTGTAAAAATTTCAGTTAATACACTTGCAAAAATTCCAGCAAGGAGGTATGTTCGTATGTGCATTGGAATAGTTGAGTTCCTTCGAATAATATTCGCTCAGTTGAGTAATGAGCTTCCGGTATTTGGCTAAGATGATCCCTTATGTATGAACATAGGGGTTGGAATGTAAAGTAGAAATAATTTGAAAGTTTGTATATACGGAATTATCCGTTTAGTTATATGGATGCTATACCTCTGTTGTGCTTAAATTCTTCGCTCAAACTTACTAAGCATAAATTGCTTACTCCGTTTCTTTGTTCTCTGTTTTATAGATTTTTGGCTCGTCAGCTATCGGACTCGGGATTTTTGGAAGTCGAAGCCTCCCACACTATCAAAGCCCCTTTTGGTACAAATTTTGGTTGAGCTTTGAAATGGCATGTATAGGACTACCCTTTGTTGTTTTTCAAGTACTTTTGTGATGTATGTGTGTACGGCCATGCGAAAATGGCTCGTAGAAGTGGAGTATGGCATTAGACCATTTGTGTTTATGTATGTATATATGGTTTCATGATGTGACTATGGACTGGAATGGAAGTGTTGGGCAATGATCAGCCCTTGTAATGGTTAAATATGATCATAGGTAGACCTATGTATGACAAAACTCTAGTTGGTCCATGGAAACCACGAAATAGGTAAAGTTTACCTTGAAAACAGATGCTGATAGCAGCAGTGGTGTGGATTTGAAAAATCACTAAAATTTGTAGGAATGGAATTAAATGGAGAATAAATTATTTAAATGAACCTTGATGAATCTACTTTCATATGGAAGAAACGAAACTATTATATGAGTTGTATGTTAAGAGATATTTAGGTTTTCGTGAAACAGGGCCAGAACGGTTTCTGGATTCCCTGTTCCGACTTTGGAAATTCATTGTAAATTAACCAGAGATGATTAGGAGTCATTCCATATATGTATAGATTCCTCTTTGAGTCTAGTTTCTAAAGAAACAAACGGCATCAGTATTGAATACCTGTACCGGAAGATATCCAATTCGTAATGCATAAAGATCAGTGTAGTCGAACCCTGGAATAGGGGAGACTTTAACTAATAAAATGTACTAATTGGATTGACAAAAAATTCTAGAAAAAAATCTGTAGATGCACATATGAGTCTAGTTTCAGGGAAAAATTACGAATCTGATTTTCAAGTTTTGAAACTCAAGATATGATTTTTAAGGCGACAGTGATGCAGTAACCAGCTTGTCTGGAAAATTTTAAATAGACTGTGAAAATGATTAAGTCAAGTTGTGTGCACCTTGTGTTCGACTCCGGTAACGGACTCGGGTACGGGGTGTTACAAACAAGGTCAGGCATCGGTTCCTTCATCATCATCTATTGAAGCCTTGTTGAAAGAATATATGGCTAAAAATGATGTAATTCAGAGTCAAGCTGCATCCATCGAGCTATTGAGAATCAAGTAGGGCAGACAACAAATGCTTTGAGTTCTAGACCACAAAGAGCTCTACCAAGTGATACTAAGAATTCAAGATCACAAGGGAAGGAGCATTGTAAGGTAATTACTCTCAAAAGTGGGACTCAGCTGAATGAAATTGTAACACCCCTAACTCGTATCCATCGCTGGATTAGGGTTACGGAGCATTATTGTACAAATGGAACATTACATCATACTTTTCATACATTAATATAAACATCACAAAATTCATTCATAAACATACAAATCGTCCTTGAATCGAGCCCTCGAGGCCCTAAAAATACACTAGAAACTAAATTGAAAACATTTAGAAAGTTCAAGAAAAAGTTAAAAAATTTGGTCTACAGGGTTCACACGGCTGTATGGCTAGGCCGTGTGCCTCACACGATTGAGACACATGCCCGTGTCTCAGGCCGTGTAACAATTGAAATAGGGTCACACGACTATCTCCTAGCTCGTGTCCTTATCCGTGTAACTCTCTGAGTAGGGTCACATGGCCAAGTTAGACGACTGTGTGCCAGGCAGTGTAACTCGAAATAGCTTCACATGCCCGTCTACCAGGCCATGTGCTAGGCTACGTAACAGCCTTACTTGCATGCATGAAAACCTACAAGGGACACATGGGTGTGTTGCCAGGCTGTGTGTCACACATGACTAAGTCACACGCCCGTGTCTCAGGCCGTATGGACATGAAATTGACCAAATTCAAGCCATTTCCATCACCAATTCAAGCAGCCATCTAAAGACCTTTAAGAACACCTAATCAAAGTATCAAAACATGACCAAAACCAACATGAAATGACCAATTCAATAGTTCAAAACCATTCAACCAATATGCAATACAAGGCACCTCAAATGCAAAGATACAAACTTATAAAAACATGCACATATTTGAATCACATTTCTACTATCAAACATAAGTCAACTTTTATCAGATCACACTTCAAAATTGACCATTAACATTTCAACATAACTTGCCATTTGAGCCATACCTTTTATGATTCATAAGTACCACAATGACACAAACAAATCAACATCATATAGTGTCAAAAACAACTTATATATGCCAAAATCATCAACCAACATTCAACTAACTTTAAACATAAGTCCACATATACATGCTATTATAACCTTGATCAAAACATCAAAAACTACCGAAATTTATGCTGGATAGTATGATAGATCTCTGACGAGCTTCCAATCTGATCGAGCTTTAGATTATCTATAAAACATTGGAAAGAAACTACGTAAGCACATAATGCTTAGTAAATTCGTATAAACTTAAAACATCATATTCCATTTCAATGATAAATTTTATAGAATAAATATAAACCTATACCAACGCCATAAGATTTATAAATCTATATAACCATCAACTCAGATATAAGTACGTCATTTAACTAATAAATTCTTTTATATCATTATAATATATCCCAGTTATGAACTTACCGTTTCATTCCCTTTTCTTACCCATTTCATTTGCATAATACAAAGCATAAGCGTAAACATCAACCATAACCAAAAGCTTGACACAAGCCTAAACATCATCATCAATACACAAGTTAGTGCATTTATACATAAATCTTTTGGGATCAGCCACATGATAAGCCATTTCATGAAAAAATACATCATTTGATTCATACAACCTTTTCATGAACATAATCATATTTCCATTGAAGTTTACCATTTCAATCATTTTTATTAATACATGATATAGTTCATTTGAACACTTACTGTTCCTTTCCTTTTCATGCCCGCTGAACCACTTAAAATATCATCGAATACTCGGGAAAACTCACATGAAGTGTGCTTAAACATATAATCATAACATTTCCTTTACTTCTTTGCTCACACGAGCTGTGAAATGGGCCTGCTCACATGAGCTGTAGGTCAGAATGTAAGCTACACGATGCTGCTCACACGAGCTATGGAGAATCCATGACAAATGCAGGACCTCAGCCATCGGTAGGACATTCAAGACTAGCACCCGAAACATGAAATCCCTAATAACATGTCATTTGTATCCTACGGATTCCTAAGGTTCAACCGAGGCTCGATAATCATCATGGCATTTCATCGGATATACATGGATTATTGACATTACCAATACATAATAACATATAATTAAATAACATAAACATAGTACTTCGTACATACGAACTTACCTGACTAAATTGCAGAACTGTCAAAGTATAGGCGCTATTTGGTATTTTCCCCTTCACTTAGATTTTTCAATCGTTCTTGATCTAAATTAATAATTTCATTTAATTTATTATTTCAAACAACAAAATCAATTATTTTATGCAATTAAGCCTTTTTGAACATTTTACAAAATTGCCCCCAATATTTTAATTTTATTCAATTTAGTCCTTGAGCCTAAAACATGCAAATTAACCATTTTTACTCAATTTCGAGCCTAGCCAAATTTATTGGAACCTTACTACAGCTCATATTCGCTGTTATTACACATTAAATCCTTGTACTTTTATATTTTCACATTTTAGTCTTTAAAACATTAAAATTAAAAAATCACTTTATAAAATAGTCTTATCTAGCAATCAAGCTTAAGATTCTAGAATAAAATTTCAAAACCACCTCAAATTCATCCATGGTA
Source organism: Gossypium arboreum (assembly GCF_025698485.1). NCBI lineage: Eukaryota > Viridiplantae > Streptophyta > Magnoliopsida > Malvales > Malvaceae > Gossypium > Gossypium arboreum. The sequence continues at coordinate 16,614,533 of NC_069081.1, forward strand.
AAATTCTAAATATTTAACAACTTTACAAGTTGACCCACATGTTAGCTAAATTAAGCTACAACTATCTCAAAAACGTAAAAATCATTAAAAACTAACTTCAAAATACCAACATGCATGAATTATGCTCAACCGAACCTTCAAAGCATAAAATGGTGTCTTTTTTCTCTTCATTTTCGATGGAGAACATAGTTGGGGAAGATGATACAATTATAGTTTTATTTTATTTTTCAAATATACCATTTTAACCTTGGTTAATAATTAAATAAAACATCAAATCCGTGTCCATATTTGTCCAATAATTCCTTAAATGGTTTATCTACCATTTGAGTCTGTTTCCTTTCATTTCCATAGCTGTTTAACCCTTTTAATTAATAAAACTCAACTTTTACACTTTTTACAATTTAATCCTTTACATTTAATAAATCATTTAAACGTCAAAATTTCTTAACGAAACTTTAATACGACTTTAATAACACTCCATAAATATTTAATAAAATACTTATGACTAGAGTTTATAGAAATGAGGTCTCGATACCTCATTTTCTAAAACCACTTGACTTTAGGGTCTTACCACTTAAACCAAATTATTTTTCCATTTAATAAAAATCATTAAATCAAAATTTGATCATTACACCAAATTACTCATAAATATTAAATAATAATATTTACGAACTCACATGTCAAATTTGTGGCCCTAAAACCACTATTCCGACACTACAAAAAAAGTGGGTTGTTACAGAAATCGTTAAATATGCTATGGAAGAAGATGGCAAATCAAAATGCAACAATGGAAAGATTTCAGAAATGTCTGAAAATCATACTGTGTTTGGAAAGGCTAAACAAAATAATGTTACAGAAGAATCACATCATTTTGCTGATGGAAATGCTACAGTAAAACAACATCATCAACCTAAAGGACGACCACCTCCACCATTTCCTCAACGATTCCACAATTGTAAACAAGATGCTCAGTTTAAAATATTTCTAGATGTCCTTAAGCAACTTCACATAAACATACCATTGGTGGAAGCTTTGGAGCAGATGCCTAATTATGTGAAAATTTTGAAAGACATACTATCAAAGAAGCGTAGATTGGGAGAATTTGAGACTGTAGCTCTCACTGAAGGGTGCACAATGATGTTGACTAATAAATTACCTCTAAAGGTGAAGGACCCAGGGATTTTCACTGTCCCTTGTTCAATTGGAAATCAGTATGTTGGTAAGGTATTTTGTGACTTAGGAGCAAGTATAAATATACTACTTATGTCTATTTTTAGGAAGTTGAGAATTGGGAAAGTAAGACCTATCTATTTTTAGTAAGTTGGGAATTGGGAAAGTAAGACCTATTACTGTAACACCCCTAACCCGTTTCCATCGCTGGAACGAGTTACGAGATATTACTGAATCAAATACTTAATCGTAAAGTTTCTATGAGATTACTTCCATCATCTTCATTTCGTTAAATTCATCTTTAATATCGCATAATCCTTTTTTACCAAGACTAAAATTCTCACCTTAAACTTTATACATTCTTATTATGACCTTCATAATTCATTCGGCCCTATCAAAGAACCATTTAACATACAAGGAAAATAATCATAGAGAAAGAAATTAACATTCCAATTAGACTCAATATAACTGAATGTACAAGGTGCTACCAAACTACTTATTCAAAAATCTTCATTCCATACTATCATCCCCCTTTTATCCATACAACATGAAAATAACCTCTAATTTTAACACTTAGATTCACGGCATGATGCCTAAACCACCATAAAAGTTTCAACTTTCTTGACATTACCAAGAGTGCATCCAATTATTAACTTAACATATCATAAAACCAAATCAACAATTCAAAACTTACCTCTTACTAGCTAAAGAAAAATGCCGAATTGCTTTGGGGTAAATTTCCCCTTATAACTTCATCTTTGTTTCGGCTTTGAGAGAAGAAGAAGAGGATGAACACCCTCTCTCTCTTCTCTTTCTTCTATTATTCATCCCTATCATTTCTTTTTTTTTAATTCATTTTATTAGAATTATTTAAGTCATTTGTTAACTTAAAAATTATATTAAATTAGAATTAGTGGAGCATCATCATTTCTTGGCCGGTCACTATATATATTATGGGTAAATTGACATGCAAAACCACTCTTTTTAATACATGCACTAATAGACCATTATAAAAATTAACCTATCACATTTCTAAAGTGTTTCATATAAGTCCATTTTAATAAATTCACTTAAAAATGACCAAATTAATGCTTGAAACTTTCACACATGCATTTACTCACATCATGAACATAGAATATAACTTTTAATTATTTATAAAACTCGGTTTTTGTGGTCCCGAAACCCCTTTCCGACTAGGGTCTAATTAGGACTGTCACAACTCTCCCCCACATAAGGAATTTTCATCCCCGAAAATCTTACCAGTAAACAAATTAGGATATCGATCCTTCATAGAGTCCTCAAGTTCCCAAGTAGCTTCTTCGACCCCGTGTTTATGCCACAGTACCTTCACTAATGGTATTTTCTTATTTCGCAATTCTTTTACTTCACGTGTTAAAATGCGAACCGGTTCTTCTTCGTAACTCAAATCATATTGAATCTCGATCTCAGATGGAGTAATTATGTGCGATGGATCGGACCTATATCGTCGAAGCATCGAGACATGAAAGACGTTGTGAATCTTTTCAAGTTTAGGGGTAAAATTAATCGGTATGCGATTGGTCCAACTCGTTCGGATATTTCATACGGCCCGATGAATCTCGGACTCAATTTGCCCTTACGGCCAAATCTGAGCACCTTTTTCCAAGGTGAAACTTTAAGAAACACTTTGTCTCCAACCTGATATTCAATGTCTTTTCTTTTTAAATCCGCATATGACTTCTAACGATCCGATGCTGCTTTCAGACTTTCACGGATTACTTTTACTTTCTGCTCAGCATCTTTAATTAAATCAACCCCAAAAATTTTACTTTCAATAAGTTCAGTCCAAAACAAGGGTGTACGGCATTTACGATCATACAAATCCTCGTAAGGTGCCATCTTAATGCTTGATTGAAAACTATTGTTGTAAACGAATTCAATCAAAGGCAAATACCTTTCCCATGAACCACAAAACTCTAGGATACAACATCTCAACATATCTTCGAGTATCTGAATTATCCGCTCAGATTGACCATCAGTCTGGGGATGAAAAGCGGTGCTAAAATGCAACTTGGTACCTAATGCTTCTTGTAATTTCTTCCAAAATCGCGATGTAAATCTCGAATCTCTATCCGACACAATAGAAATAGGTACTCCATGCAATCAGACAATTTGGGAGACATATAATTCTGCCAATTTATCGAGAGAGAAATTCGTACGAACAGGGATAAAATGAGCAGACTTCGTCAATCTATCAACAATAACCCAGATTTAGTCTTTCTTACTCTGTGTCAACGGTAAGCCAGTTACAAAGTCCATCGTTACTCGATCCCATTTCCATTCGGGTATCATGATCAGCTGAAGTAATCCTGAAGGCACTTGATGTTCTGCTTTCACTTGTTGACATATCAAACACCTTGAAACAAAGTCAGAAATGTCTCGTTTCAGGCCAGGCCGCCAAAATTGACGTTTCAGATCGTTGTACATTTTTGTACTCCCCGGGTGAACTGACATTCGACTACTATGAGCCTCGCTCAAAATCATTCAAATAAGTTCTGAATTTCTTGGAACACATAATCGACTTTTGAACGTCAAGCAATCATTGTCGTCAATCTGAAACTCTGAGTCCACATTTGAATCACATTCAACTCGTTTAGCAACCAATTCAGCGTCAACTTTCTGGGATTCAAGTATTTGATGGATCAATAATGGTTTGGCCTTTAATTCTGCTACTAGCACATTATAGGATGAAACGGACAGGTGAACATTCATCGCTCTCAAAGCAAACAGTGTTTTACGACTTAAAGCATCAGCAACCACGTTAGCCTTTCCCGGGTGATAATCAATGACGAGTTCATAATCTTTCAACAACTCAAGCCAACGTCTTTGTCGCAGATTCAAATCTCTTTGAGTCATCAAATATTTAAGACTTTTGTGGTCCGAATAAATATGACACCTCTCTCCAAACAAGTAGTGTCTCCATATTTTCAAGGTGAATACTATGGCCGCTAATTCAAGATCATAGGTCGGATAGTTTTTCTCATGCGACTTTAATTGTCTCGACGCGTAAGCCACAACTCGACCTTCTTGCATCAACACACAACCTAGCCCAAGCAAGGATGCATCACTGTAAATAACAAACTCTTTATCGGATTCTGGCTATACTAGCACTGGAGCTTCAGTTAAACAGGTTTTTAATCGATCGAAACTTTCCTGACATTTTTTTGACCATTCAAACTCAACATCTTTTTGAAGTAGTTTTGTCAGCGGTGTAGCTATTATCGAAAAACCCTTTACAAACCGTCGGTAATAACCAGCAAGTCCTAAAAAGCTCCTAACTTTAGTAACATTCCTCGGAGGCTTCCAATCGAGTATGGCTGAAATTTTGTTCGGATCAACTCTAATACCCGATGCGGATACCACGTGCCCCAAAAAGCTAACCTCTCTCAACCAAAACTCGCATTTACTGAATTTTGCGTATAACTGCTTGTCTCGTAACATCTGTAATACCAATCTCAAATGCTCAGCATGTTCAGTTTCATCTCGTGAATAAATCAAGATGTCATCTATAAACACAACCACAAACCGATCCAGATATTGTCTGAAAATTCGATTCATTAAGTCCATAAATACCGCAGGGGCGTTAGTGAGTCCAAATGGCATCACCAAGAACTCGTAGTGACCGTATCTTGTTCTAAAAGCAGTTTTAGGTATGTCTGAGTCTCGAACTCGCAATTGATAATAACCCGATCTCAAATCTATCTTTGAAAATACTGATGCTCCCTTTAGCTGGTCAAACAAATCATCAATACGTGGTAACGAATATTTATTCTTTATTGTTGCTTGGTTCAATTGATGATAGTCGATGCACATTCTCATGGATCCATCTTTCTTTTTCACGAATAATACTGGTGCACCCCAAGGTGAGAAACTCGGTCGAGCAAAGCCTCTATCCGTCAACTCTTGTAACTACGTTTTCAATTCTTTCAATTCCGTTGGTGCCATACGTTACGGAGCTATCGAGATTGGTGTGGTACTAGGTACAAGTTCGATGCCAAATTCTATCTCTCGAACAGGTGGTAATTCCGGTAACTCCTCAGGAAAAACATCTGAATACTCACAAACCACTGGTACTGATTCAAGTTTCCTTTCCGCCTCTTTCCTATCAAATACGTACGCAGGATATGCTTCACACCCCTTTCTCACATATCTCTGAGCGATCATCGAGGATATTATTGCTGGCACTCCCTTTAAGTCAGTAGACTCAACTCGGACTATCTCATTATTTGTACACTTCAAATCAATGGTCTTTCTTTTGCAACTCACCACTGTATCATGTACGGTCAACCAATCCATACCAAGAATAACATCAAATTCATCAAACGGTAAAAGCATCAAATCGGCCGAAAAATAGGAATCTCGGATTATTAGAGGGCATTTCTTACACACTTTGTCAACAAGTACATATCGACCCAAAAGATTTGACACTCGAATTACGAACTCAGTAGACTCAACAGGTAGAGTCTTACTGGATGCTAAAGTCTCACATACATATGAATGAGTAGAGCCAGGGTCAATCAATGCAATCACATCAGTATCAAAGAGAGTGAAAGTACCAGTGATAACATCAGGAGAGGATGCCTCCTCTCATGCGCGGATGGCATAAGCTCTGGCAGGAGCACGAGTCTCAGATCGAACAGCCCTATCAGAAGTCCCTCTCTGACTACCACCCCTACCTCCTGAAATTCTTGATGGTCTACCTCTAGTCGTTGTTCCACTAGGTCTTGCACCTTGCATCTTATTTTTCTCATCAAGTTCCGTGCAATCTCTAATGAAGTGATCCTTCGAACTGCATCTGTAACAGGCCCTATTAGTAGACTTACCCCAACATTCATCTACGTGTCGTCTTCCACATTGTGGACATTCAGGTTTTTCTTGGCGATTGTTACCCACACTAGCAACCGAAGTAGCTCGAGAGTCCATTGATGGTCGCTCTCTAATAGAAATTCTGCGATCGTCTTGATTTATTAGTATCTTCCCGAACTTCTTTACGATCGAGAATGAAGTTTTACCCGCCGATCTTTTACGAAAGTCTCTAGCTTCAAATTCAGCCTTCTTTTTCTCCTTTCCAAGTTCTTCTGCCTTGCAAGCTCGTTCAACTAGTGTTACAAATTCTTTTATCTCTAAAATACCCACTAGTAGCTTTAAATCTTCATTCAATCCTTCTTCAAATCTTTTACACATGGAAATTTCATCAGCTACACACTCCCGAGCATATCGACTGAGTCTTACAAACTCACATTCGTATTCAGATACTGTCATACGGCCTTGCTTAAGTTCCAAAAATTCTTTACACTTTTGATCGACGAACCGTTGACTAATATACTTTTTTCGAAATTCCGCCTGGAAGAAATCCCAAGTAACTCGTTCTTTCAGGACTATAGTAATCAAGGTTCTCCACCAATAGTAGGCTGAGTCTCGTAACAAAGATATGGCACACTTTAAACACTCATCAGGTGTGAAAGACAGCTCATCAAAAATTCGGATGGTGTTATCAAGCCAAAACTCGACCCTTTCAGCATCATCAGTAGCTATGGCTCGGAATTCCTCGGCCCTGCGCTTCCTAATCAAATCCACAGGAGGTTTACTCAGCCTTACAGGATAAGTAATTGATGGTATTATAGGCACCTGAGGCGGATTATTTAAATTCGGGAATGGTTGAGTAGCCGGGTTAGCTCGGGCATATTGTGCAACCCACTCATTCATCATGGTAAAGAAGGCTTGTTTTGCCCCATCATCTTGATTATTCGCGGATGATTGAGGCTCAACAGGAGGTGTCCCTTGCGCAGGAGCAGCCGCTACACTTTCAACGTCATCCGCTAAGGTTCCTTCTAGATTGGGTTCCATTTACTAATCAAAACAATAATTTCGACCGTCAGAAGTCATCACACTATCAAATACTAACATTAAGGCATGTAAAGCTAGACTCATACGCGCTATGGTAGTCCTAGAACTGACTAAGCCATAGCTTTGATACCAATAAAATGTAACACCCCTAACCCGTTTCTATCGCTGGAACGAGTTACGAGATATTACCGAATCAAATACTTAATCGTAAAGTTTCTATGAGATTACTTCCATCATCTTCATTTCGTTAAATTCATCTTTAATATCGCATAATCCTTTTTTACCAAGACTAAAATTCGCACCTTAAACTTCATACATTCTTATTATGACCTCCATAATTCATTCGGCCCTATCAAAGAACCATTTAACATACAAGGAAAATAATCATAGAGAAAGAAATTAACATTCCAATTAGACTCAATATAACCGAATGTACAAGGTGCTACTAAACTACTTATTCAAAAATTTTCATTCCATACTATCATCCCCCTTTTATTCCATACAACATGAAAATAACCTCTAATTCTAACACTTAGATTCACGGCATGATGCCTAAACCACCATAAAAGTTTCAACTTTCTTGACATTACCAAGAGTGCATCCAATTATTAACTTAACATATCATAAAACCAAATCAACAATTCAAAACTTACCTCTTACTAGCTAAAGAAAAATGTCGAATTGCTTTGGGGTAAATTTCCCCTTATTCCTTCATCTTTGTTTCGGCTTTGAGAGAAGAAGAAGAAGATGAACACCCTCTCTCTCTTCTCTTTCTTCTATTATTCATCTCTATCATTTTTTTTTAATTTATTTTATTAGAATTATTTAAATCATTTGTTAACTTAAAAATTATATTAAATTAGAATTAGTGGAGCATCATCATTTCTTGGCCGGCCACTATATATATTATGGGTAAATTGACATGCAAAACCACTCTTTTTAATACATGCACTAATAGACCATTATAAAAATTAACCTATCACATTTCTAAAGTGTTTCATATAAGTCCATTTTAATAAATTCACTTAAAAATGACCAAATTAATGCTTGAAACTTTCACACATGCATTTACTCACATCATGAACATAGAATATAACTTTTAATTATTTATAAAACTCAGTTTTTGTGGTCCCGAAACTACTTTCTGACTAGGGTCTAATTAGGACTGTCACAATTACAGTTACATTGCAACTAGTTGATCGATCATATGCACATCTGGAAGGTAAAATTGAAGACTTGCTGGTAAGAGTTGACAAATTTATTTTTCTAACAGATTTTCTTATATGAAACTGACAAAAATGTGCAAATTATTCTTGGAAGACCTTTTCTTGCTACAAGCAAGACTTTAATTGATGTGAAAAAAGGTGAACTGACCATGAGGGTAAATGAATAGCTGATCACGTTCAATGTATTCGGTGTCTTGAAATGTGCTGATGAGAATGAAGAATGCCACACCATTGATTTGATAGAAATAGCAGTGGAGGAAGAGTTCATAAGATTTTGCCACAGCAATTCTAATAGTGATGAAGACTCTCTTAAGTAGAGTGACGCAATAATTTTTAAGGATCTTGGTAAACTAATGGAAGCCAAGCAGTTTGTGGATGACCAAAGAAGAAGTTTGAATCCTTGTATTTATTAGATCGCTCTTTCAAGCCTTCTAAACCTTTTATAGAGGAACCTCCCACACTGGAGTTGAAACCTTTGCTGTAACATTTAAAATATGCTTATTTGGGAGAAAACAACACTTTGTTAGTTGTTATTTTTTTCGAGTTGACACCTGATCAAGAGGTGAGGTTGTTGGAAGTACTCTGACGATCTAAGAAATCATTGGGATGGACAATTGTTGACATCAAGGGAATTAGCCCTGCTATCTATATGCATAAAATTTTACTGGAAGATTGTCAGAGTTATTTTATTGAACAACAGAGGAGGTTGAATCCAATAAAGAAGGAAGTTGTTAAGAAAGAGATTATCAAGTGGCTCAACATTGACGTTACTTATCCAATCTTCGAAAGCTTATGAGTGAGTCTTGCACAATGTGTACCTAAGAAAAGAGGTGTCACAGTGGTTAGTAATGATAATAATGAGCTTATTCCAACTTGTACTATCACGGGATGGAGAGTATACATGGATTACTGCAAGCTCAATAAGGTAACTCGGAATGACCATTTTCCATTACCACTTATTGACCAAATGTTGGATAAATTAGCTGGGAAAATTTTGTACTATTTTGTGGATGGTTATTCAGGATATAATCAAATTGCCATAGCTCTAAATGACTAAGAGAAGACAACTTTCACGTGCCCATATGGTAATTTTGCGTTTAAACGGATGCCATTCGGGTTATGTAATGCCCCAACAGCCTTTCAGTGTTGTATGATGGCCATATTCTGAGAGATGGTGGAAATGTTTTTTGAAGTCTTCATGGACGATTTCTCTATGTTTGGAAATGATTTTGAGGATTGCTTGAAAAATCTGGAATTGGTTTTGTACTGTTATGAAGAAAAAAATATTGTTTTAAATTGGGAGAAATGTCACTTCATAGTTCATGAAGGTATTGCTCTAAGGCATAAGATATCGCAACAAGGGATTGAAGTTGACAAAGCAAAAATTGAGGTGACAGATAAATTGCCACCTTCGATCAATGTAAAGGGTATTAGGAGTTTTCTAGGTCATGCGAGATTTTATAGAAGATTCATTAAGGATTTCTCAAATATATCTAAGCCTTTGTGCGCCTTGCTGGACCAAAATAGACCTTTCAATTTTGATAAACCTTGTGTGATCACTTTCGAGGAGTTAAAAAGGCGATTGGTAATAGCACCAATTGTAATCATTCTAGAATGGAAATTTCCACTTGAACTCATGTGTGACGTCAACGACTATGATATGGGAGTAGTGTTGGGACAACAAAAAGACAAGGTAATTCATGCAATTTATTATGCAAGCAGGACCCTAATGGATGCACAGCTGAACAACACCACCATAAAAAATGAGTTATTGGTTGTGGTGTCCACATTCGATAAGTTTTATCTTATTTAGTTGGCACCAATGTCATGGTCTACACAAACCACTCTGCTATTAAGTATTTGGTGACCAAGAAAGATGCCAAGCCAAGATTAATTTAGTGGATACTTCTACTGGAGGAGTTTAAATTAGAAATTCGAGATAGAAGGGGGGTTGAAATCAAGTCGTTGATCACTTGTCAAAGTTAAATGCTAGAAATAAATATGGAAAAATTCAATTGATTAAAGAAGATTTTCTGGATGAGCAACTGTTGGTTGCCATGGCATTACCTTGGTATGTCGATATAGTGAACTTCTTAGTAAGTGGTTTGATGCCACCTGATTTCAACAGCCAAAGAAAATGGAAGTTCCTTCATGATGCCAAGCATTATTAATGGGATGAACCCTTCTTGTTCAAGCAATGTGCTGATCAGATTATTCGGAAGTGTGTCTCTGATGACAAAATACATAGGATTCTACAACAGTGTTACTCAGTGCCTTACGAAGGACACTTCCAAGGAATGAGAACTATTTTCAAGGTACTCCAATCTAGTTTTTATTAGCCGAGATTGTTCAAGGATGCCTACGAATTTTATAATTCATGCAATCATTATCAGAAGACAAGAAATCTATCTAAGAGAAATGAAATGTCACTGCAAAATATTTTGAGATTGAGTTGTTTGATGTTTGGAGAATCGACTTTATGGGTCCATTTCCACCATTATTTGGCAATCTCTACATACTTTTGGCAGTGGACTACATCTTTAAGTGGGTTAAAGTGGCACCCCTCCCTATGAATGATGCCAAGTCAGTGCTGAAGTTTTTGCACAAGAACATTTTCGCAAGATTTGGTACACTTCGGGTAATTATCAGTGAAGAAGGTTCTCATTTTTATTACATATTAGTTCCTAGTGCATTGTACAGATCTGGGGTGAAACATAAGATTGTCACAGCATATCATCCCCAAACGATTGGACAAGCGGAGATTTCTAACAGAGAAATTTAGAAAGTCCTGGAAAAGGTGTGATAAACCGTAATTTATACATATTTTTATCCTATGCTTAGCACATTTATTGATGATTTCTCCTTGGATTTGATGAATTCGGTGATCCTAATTCTTTAATTTCATGTTTTATACTTAGGTGAGCATAGGAGGTTAAAAAGAGCAAGAAATGGGCCAAAAACGGAGAAAACGGGCCAACACGACCTGGAGTTCCTTACACGGGTAGATCACACGCCTGTGTAGGTTTAACAGGCTCTAACATGGCTTGGACCTCCTCACATGGGTAGACCACATGCCGATCCCTATTTAATAGCCTTGAGCATGATCTTGAAGAAATCGCACACGGCGTGTCACACGGGCGTGTCCCTGTCGAGACCAAGTTTAGTCCTATCCAGAAAAGGCTACTTTTGAGGGCTTTTAGGCATTCTAAAGCCTATTTAAACACCTGAGGAGGCAAATAGAATAGACACAAAGAGTAGGAGGCAAGGAATTACTCAAGAAAATTTGTTGTAATTAAGCGGAGTTGATTGCATGCCTAGAGATAGGGTGACAAGATTTTGCCAGATTAGGATGAAACCTAATAAGGGAGTCCATAGATCGAGTTAATGCAACACTAGGGTGTTAATTAGAAAGAGATTTCAATTAATCAACCGAGGGTTAGACGTTATTAGTGTTGAGAGAGATAATAATATAACTTAGGGATTTCTACGGATCAAGTCAAATGAATAAATCGTCTAATTCAGAGTTAAATAACAAGTGAAGTCTAGGTGGATTTTTCCTTGGGTATTGTCTTAATCAATCGAGTTTTCCCAAAAGCTTTTCTCCAATTGTCTCTCTGTGCACCCTTAGTTTAGTTAATTAGTTTAGATAAACAAATCCCTTAATTTTTAGGCTAGATAATAAAAAGAAAGTAATTACTAGTACTCTTGGTTCCTTTGGGTTCGACAATCCGGTCTTGCTAAAGCTATACTACTGTTCGATAGGTACACTTGCCTTTATCTTGATAATAGTTAGTTTCAGCAACGATTAATTATAAATTTTTAAAACCTGTCGAGAATATCATGTATCAAGTTTTTGGTGCCGTTGCTGGGGAACTAAGATATTAGGAACACTCGATTTTTATTACTTTAGCCATTTTACTTTATTTGCAATTTAAATTTTTATTTTCTTTTCTAATTCTCTCTTTCATTCACTTCTGGCAGGTTTTTTTATAGTGTATGACTAGAAGAAACATGTTGGGACCATTACTTTTTGATAGTGAGATCGATCGCACAGCTCATAGAAATCGAAGAGAAATAAGACGAAGCTTAAGATACACAGAGGAAGAGCAAGAGGACGATATTCAAACCACAACCAAGGAGATGGCTGAAAATCTGGAAAATTCGGTTCCACCTGCGATTGCCACTGATCCAGTAAATCAGAATCCTGCTCTGCGCACTATGTATGATTATGCTAAACCGAATTTAACAGGAATTGAGTCGAGTATAGTTAGGCCTGCTATTGCTGCAAATAATTTTGAACTGAAACCTAACATGATTCAAATGATACAGCAATTTGTTCAGTTTGATGGTTTGCAGGATGAGGATCCAAACAATCACTTGGCAAATTTTTTAGAGTTTTACCACACATTTAAAATCTGTGGCGTTTTTTATGACACCATACGCCTTCGGTTATTTCCCTTTTCATTAAGGAATAATGCTAAACAGTGGTTGAACTCGTTACCACAAGGGTCAATCACTACTTAGGAACAAATGACCGAAAAGTTTTTACTAAAATATTTTTCGCCGGCTAAAATGGCTAAATTAAGGAATGATATCTCTTCTTTTGTGCAAATGGATCTAGAAACACTCTATGATGCATGGGAGAGATACAAGGATCTGCTGCGAAGGTGCCCTCACCATGGGTTACCACTCTAGCTACAGGTTCAAACTTTTCACAATGGCCTGAATCCTTCAACTAGACAGATGGTTGACGCAACCGCTGGTGGGACTATCAATAATAAGACACCTGAGGATGCTTTTGAATTTATAGAAGAGATGTCACTGAATAATTTACAGTGGCAAGTCATGAGGACAAAGCCAACAAAAGCAGCTGGCATTTTTAACATCCATTCGGTCACCATGCTCTCTAATCAGGTAGAACTTTTGAATAGAAAAATTGACGATTTTCTTGGTTCTTCACAGGTTCACCCAGTAATGCAATGCAATGCAATTCAGAATACCCACCTTATGGCCACATCATGGAGAATGAACAATTAAATTATATGGGTAATAATCCTCGACCTCAAAATAATCCTTATAATAACACTTACAATGCATGATGGAGGAACCTCCCAAATTTCTCATGGGGAGGCCAAGGGAATCAGAGACCACCACCACCTCCAGGCTTCCAACAACCACCTTACCAACAATAGAAAAAGCTAAAATTTGAGGAGATACAAATAAAGTTTATCTCAGTGTCGGAAACTCGCTTTCAGAATACCGAAACAACACTTAATAATCAACAAGCGTCGATCTAAGGGCTCGAAACTCAGATAGGCCAACTCACCAAATTGATTTCTGAATTTAACCCAAGGGAACAACTCAACGCAATTACCATACAAGACGAGGAAGGGTTAGTTGAACCAGAACCAGAATCGAGGCAAGGAATTGTGGTGAGTAAAGGTAAAAGCGAGCAGAAATGGGTAAGTAAAGAGTACAAACCACGAGTGCCATACCCCAATGGACAAGGAAAGACCGCACAGATGAACTATTTGGTAAATTCCTTAAACTATTAAAGAAATTACACATTAACTTACTTTTTATTGAAGCTCTTTCGCAGATTCCAAACGCAGTCAAATTCTTAAAAGAACTTTTAGCAAATAAACAGAAGTTGGATGAAGCGTCGCATGTGAAGTTAAATGCAGTTTGCTCAGCCATTCTACAGAATTAGCTAGCCAACAAATTGAAAGATCCAGGGAGTTTTACGATTCCTTATTTAATTGGTAGCTTAAATGTTAAAAATGCTTTGGCTGATTTAGGGGCTAGTATTAATGTCATGCCCTACAAAATTTTTAAACAACTAGGTCTTGGGAAACCCAAACAAACTAGGATGAGTATTCAGTTAGCCGATAAAACTATCAAATTTCTTAGAGGTATCATTGAAGATGTACTTGTAAAAATTGACGAATTTATATTCCCAATCGACTTTGCTGTTCTAGACATAGAAGAAGGTAGTGACGCGCCTATAATTCTAGGACCTTTCACTTCTAAACCGATATGACAGAGTTTGATGATCTAGGAATGGCCCAGTTTTGCCTCGGTGGTTTGGTTCACCAGTTGCGCGTCCCTGATTTTGGAATCGCACTGGGACTGTACACGGAGGAGTTCATGGACAACAACGAACTCGACACCCTCCATCTCCATATCCACTATTCTCCTTCGAAGTGTTGGAGTGCTTTAGTCCCTGACTCGGCCACCTATGATCCGAGCTGCTCTAAGGCATCAGACCTCACCCCATCTCTGCGGTAGCTACATGCCATCTTGGCCCACACTCTGGAAGGACAGCGAGAAAGCACCGGTGTCGTCAACACTTATGATGCTTATTTCTTGTGTAGCATGGTGAACTGGCACATCTTTGACCTTGCCTATTTCATTGCCCTCGCCATTCGCCATCAGACGGAGTGGCATAGGAGATGAGTCATCTCCATTGGCCCCTATGTAACTAGACTGGTTCAGTACTTCGGGCTCTTCAACACAGCAGCACAATCATCCTCCCTCACCCTCATCAGCCAGATGTCCCCACAGGGCATCTCGAGCATGCTTCATATGAGGATGATTGAGCGACGACGTGGAACCGACCCTTCTCAGTACCGCCTCGTCCAGTCAACTGAGCAGAAGGACCCAGAGGACATTCCTGATGATGTCCCTCTATGACACGAGGACCTATCATCTCAGCCACCACCTATCCATCGTCCAATTCATGTAGTGGCTTCATACTCTGACATCTTTGAGCGTCTTACTTGATTTGAGTAGTAGTGTTTTTTGCGCTTTTATTACATTGATGCTACTCTAGATCAGTTTTGTCAGCACCTTCACATCTCATCGCCACCATCGCTTCGCGAACCATCTGGCGATGACGATGCTTAAAGACTTTTTATTATTTTTATGTTTTTACTTTTATCATTTTAAAACTAATTTTTATTTTATTTTTCTTTAATTTTATTTTTATTCATCCTTAGTTTTTATAATTTATATTGAACAATTTATGCTTTCAGCTATTTCTTTTAGAGTAATCATGCTTTTTTATATTTCTTAAAAAGTTCCTAATTCTATTATAGTTATAAAGAGATCCAAAGCTCACAATTACTTAGGAATTTGCAACTCCATGGGAAAAGGTTCTCCACGACTGCCATGTCTTGCCCGACCACCACAATAACCTCTTCATTGGACACTATGGTTGTAGAACCCAACCTCTACCACCACCGGAGTATCCTCCTCCAATCTCATCATTGCCTTGGCCGATTATCCTCCATAACTCCAAATCAAGGATTCCATTCATCATTCAGAAAGTTTCAACTCTCTCCCTATCTTTTGATCTTATATCTATAATTTCAGTATATCTAACTATGTACATTGAGTACAATGTACATCTTAAGTGTAGGGGGGTTACTTATTTCATTATCAGAAAAATCCCTAAATTTTGTCTTGTTCTCAAATAATCTTCTCATATTATTATTAGAATGAATTTTGATTAATTTATGATTTTTATTGATATGTCTTGAATTAAAACATAGGCATTCATGCATTGATTGTTTAAACTTTAAGGAATTAGAGAATTAAGCATCATAAGTTGATTTTTGAGAATTAAAAAAGTTTTTTAGGTTGTTTCCCCAAGTTTAGGTATTATCTTGAGTTGAAATTCACAGGTTCAAACATCAAAAAAGCCATAATTTTTGTGAGATTTTGAGCCTTTAAAGAATATATTATTTCTTTCATGCTCACTTTCATTGTTTCTTTGAATGCGTCAATATTGATCTGTTATTCTAGAACTTGATTGATTATGCATGTCAAGACCACACCTTTGATTTGATACGTAAACATGATAAAGGCACTTAAGTTTAACCCACTCACTCCATAAAAGCCTACCCTCACAATTAACCCTTAGTGAACCCCCTTGAACCTAATAACCCATTCATTGATTTACCCTCAGCATTAACCCATAACCCATTATTGTTGAAATCCCCTAAATTAATTTGATCCCTATTTTTGTCGAGATTTGATTTGAATAAATTGCTTAGCTATGTTTTATTTTTGATAGATAGCCTATGTTATATGACTTGTTCTTAAAAAAATTATACAATACATGCATATATATTAGTAGTAATTCGTCGTTTTTGAGCTTAAGTGTTAATTCCATTTTCTTAGAAGAAGCTCACTTGTATTCAATTGATAATTAGTTATTTTTCTAGTAGGAAATTTTTCAATTTAATATCGATTCTAACCATTTCTTTTAGTTTGTGACCACATCCTCTAACCAAAGCTACGTTACAATCTTCTAAACACCTTTTGATTGACGTATCATCTCAATATACAGTGGTGGAGATCTGATTTTCATGCAAGCCTATGGTAATAACTTTTCATATTGATTAATGAGTGCTTCATTTATTGTCCTTAAACACCTCGAGTGATTTGAGTGAATCTTTAGTGAGGATGTTAAACTTTGTGATATTTTGAATCAAAGAAAATCACTTAGATGAGGGGAGACACCTATGTTTTCGTGATAAAATGCTCAACTTGGAATATTTGAAACTTTGATGTTCTTCTAGTTGAATTCTCAATGTATGATTACTTATGGTTTATTTTGAGATATTATTGATAGGGATTATAAATTGAGAAGAATTTATTTTGATTGTGAGTTGAGGATTTTGCTTGAGGACAAGCAAACGCTTAAGTATGGGGGTATTTGATAAACCATAATTTATACATATTTTTATCCTATGCTTAGCACATTTATGGGTGATTTCTCCTTAGATTTGGTGAATTCGATGCTCCTAATTCTTTAATTTCATGTTTTATACTTAGGTGAGCATAGGAGGACAAAAAGAGTGAGAAACGAGCCAAAACGGAGAAAACGGGCCAACGTGGGAAATCAGCACGGCCTGGAGTTCCTTACACGGGTAGATCACATGCACATGTAGGTTTAACAGGCTCTAACATGGCTTAGGCCACCTCACACGGGTAGACCACACGCCCGTGCACATTTAACAGCCTTGAGCACAATCTTGAAGAAATCGCACACAGGTGTGTCACACGGGCGTGTCCCTGTCAAGCCCAAGTTTAGTCCTATTCAGAAAAGGCTAATTTTGAGGGCTTTTAGGCATTCTAAAGCCTATTTAAACACCTGAGGAGGCAAATAGATTAGACACACAGAGTAGGAGGCAAGGAATTACTCAAGGAAAGCCGATTGATCCATCTTAGAAGCCGAATTCATCATCAAGACTGAAGATCTCCCTTCAATTTCTTTCAGAAGTTTTGGGTTTTCTTTATGTTTTTTTATCTTTATTCTTTTGAGATGTTTTCTTCAATAATTATGAACTAAACCCCCTAAATACCTAAGGGGAATGAAACCCAAGACGGATCTTGTTGTTATTATTTGAATTGTATGATAAATAATTAACTTGTTCTTAATTATGTGTTCTTAATTCTTGTTTAATATTCCAGGATATTGATTGAAGTTAATGCGCTTATTCAGAGGAGAAAAAGTCCCCGTTTAAGAGTAAATTTTTCGTAATTAAGCGGAGTTAATTGCACGCCTAGAGATAATGTGACAAGATTTTGCCGGATTAGGGTGAAACCTAATAAGGGAGTCCATAGATCGAGTTAATGCAACACTAGGGTGTTAATTAGAAAGAGATTTCAATTAATCAACCTAGGGTTAGATGTTATTAGTCTTGAGAGAGATAATAATATAACTTAGGGATTTCTATGGATCAAGTCAAATGAATAAATCGTCTGATTCAGAGTTAAATAACAAGTAAAGTCTAGGTGGATTTTTCCTTGGGTATTGTCTTAATCAATCGAGTTTTCCCAGAAGCTTTTCCCCAATTGTCTCTCTGTGTACCCTTAGTTTAGTTAATTAGTTTAGATAAACAAATCCCTTAATTTTTAGGCTAGATAATAAAAAGAAAGTAATTACTAGTACTTTTGGTTCCTTTGGGTTCGAGAATCCGGTCTTGCTAAAGCTATACTACTGTTCAATAGGTACACTTTCCTTCATTGTGATAATAGTTAGTTTCAAGAACGATTAATTATAAATTTTTAAAACTTGTCACGAATATCACGTATCAAGGTGATTGAACCCAACTCGAAAAGATCTATCCTCCAGATTTGATGAAGCTTTGTAGGCTTATCGTACTACATTTAAAACACCATTGGGGATGTCACCTTTTAACCTTGTTTATAGAAAGCCACGTCACCTACCTGTTGAGTTCAAGCACAAATAATTTTGGGCTATTAAAAAACATAACATGGATTGAGTCGTTGCTGGCCATAAAAGGTTGTTAGAACTAAATTAAATGGAAGAATTCAGGGTACAAACGTATGAAAACATTAAAATGTACAAGGAGGAGACCAAATGGTGGCATGATAAGAGGATTATGCCAAGGCAATTTGAACTAAGACAGCAGGTGTTGTTGCTCAAATCTAGACTCAAATTGTTCCCTGGTAAATTACAATCTCGCTGGTCAGGTCGTTTTAAATTAGCTCAAGTCTATCCTCATGGAGCTGTTGATGTCAAAGAAATGAAAATGGGGGTCACATTTAAAGTTAATGGACAATGCTTAAAGCACTACCAGGGTGCTCATGTAGATCGAAACAAGTAATCCATTGACCTATGAGATATTTGAGCTAATAATTATACTTTCTATTTTTATTTTCCTTACTTGATTTACTTTAATTCCATTTTTATTATTAGTTATCTTTAATTATTTCATGTTGCTTCTATTTCTGATTTTATCTTTAAGTACTTCTTTCCATGATTTCCAGATACAGAATAAAGAATGTGAACTTACCAGTTGTGCTACTAAGAGGAGTCTGCTATAACATTGAAAAAAAGAGTTATGTCACGAAAAATTGGGCAATGGATGTTGAGGAACAAAGTAATATGGGTTGACTGGACAGAAAAGTCCAAGGGAAAGATTTTTGGACAATTAGGGTTATTACGCTACTTGGGTTGCCCATGGTGGAAAAGCCAAAATTCTTGTTTTAGGGCTAGGTCACTTCACAATTCCCCCCAAAAATCCCTTCCCCCCTCTATGCTACAAAACTTACTCTACACATTTAATTTTTCTGAAACATCAACACTATTTCATAATGGCAATTGTGTGGTTGGGCCATATGATACTCGTTGGCCCATTGGGAATTTGTTTCCCAAATATTTGGGCCTGTAACGTTTTCACTTTCCCTCCAAATTTCCATCACACCAAATTGAGGCCATAATTATTGGCCTCCCATCGCTCATGTCATACCCCAGTTACTCTTTTCTTTGTCATCATTTTATTTTACCCTAACCTCTTTAATTATTTTTTAGTTACCCTAAATTTTCTTTCTCACCACGCTTATTTATGCTTTCTTCAAACACTGCAAATTTTCTTTTTCCTTTTCTAAATAGACTTTTACCTTAACTTTCCACAATGGCTAGACAATCTAATTCTCAATCATTTGCTATGTCACCTCGCATTTTTTTTAACGTTGCAGCAGAAGAGCGATACCAGAACAATATCTCCAAGTGACCTTTTTGCTTGGAAAAAGGTTTTCTTTTTAAAGACGATCCTTTCATGGGATACGACGTTTCCATTTCTTCTATTGTCAGGCAATATGATGGCAATTTTTTTTTTTTTGCATCTGGATGATGTTCTGACCAAGATTGTTCATGAGTTCTATGCTCACCTTACTTCCCTAAATGCTGCTTTTATATATGTGAGAGGTGTCTCGCTCTTTTTTGATAAAGATACTATTAATATTCAGTATGTTCTTTTTGATATCCAAGATGAGCATACGCAGTTTGCTGCAACCATTACTGCTGATGGGATGAATCAGGTTCTTCAAAAACTTTGTGTGGTAGGAACTAAATGGATAGTCTCGAGGCAATATTGTTACATCATGGAAATGGAAACTTTGAAGTCCAAGTGCAGGGTTTGGTATCATTTCCTTAAGACGCGCTTACTCCCTTCTACCTATAACTCAATAGCTTCTAAGGAGCAGATGTTGTTTCTCCATTCCATCATGCAGGGTAAAAAGATTAATGTAGGTAAGATTATATTCAATGAAGTCATCGGTGCGCATAGAAGAATGTCAGGAGTCTAAACTTTCCTTCTTTAATCACCACGCTTATTCGAGCAACATTTTCCACTACAACTACCTCCACTTCTAACAGTATATTTGAGCAACAAGTGCTCAATTCATTGGATAAGTTGCAAAAATAGAATACTCTTTTTGAGACTCAGTAGCTTCAGCTTGATACAGATTTGGCTAAGGTGCAGGACAAACTGGCTCTCTACTGGGCCTATATGGAGAAGAGGGACGTTGCTCTGAAAATTCCTTTCAAAATAATTTTACCAAGTCAATGCCTATTTTTCAGGACTTCCCTAAGGAATTGCAGGCAGCTGTAGCAAAAGGGGTTGGTGAAGCCAGTCAACTGAAACAGACCCTGCCACTACTAGGAAAGGAACCAAAGAACCAAAGGAAGAAATAGAGAAAACGAAATCCATAAACATTGCGACTGATCGTAAGGAGGAAGAAGAAGAAGCAAATCTCACATTTGCTCCACCAGTGGACAACACTGTAGTTGTTCCACCTTTCTTTATTGAACCTATGACTGAATAAGATAGTTAGATCAATCGGATAATCAAATCACGAAATTTTATGATGAAAAAGAGGACAAGTCACTCCAATCATTGAAAAAAATACACTATAAACACAAAGCACACAAATCCACTCACAGGATAAAATGAAGTAACTACACTCCGGTCCAAGCCAGGAAGTTCTTTTCCCTTCCATACATCTTCTAATTTATATTCGTACATGAATTGAGGACAATGCATCCCTTAGGTTTGAGGGTTTGTTTTAGCATTTAGTATTGCATTAAATAGTTAGTTGAGCATGTTTTAATATTTGGTTCACCTATCATTCATTTTTCCATGGCACATATAATTGTCACGGTTTGTTTTGCCTATGCTGAGTACAGTCTTTACTTATTATGTTCGATGATAAGCTTAAACTCTTCAATACACCTAGAAGATGTGACAGTGAATTAGGTGAATTTAGCTTAGGAGAGCTACTTGAAAAATTAACTCCTAAACATGAGATGTCCTAACCTTAGTTAGTTTTGGACTATAAGTAGTGCCTTTTTATGAACTTAGGGAATTTTGAAGCCAAACTCAGCCAAATTTCCAAAGCATTACTGAAATAAAGGATTGTAGGCACTCCAAGGCTTATAATTGCCATGTAAGTTAGCACTATTTTGTTTGCTCCATCATGCTGTTGGCTAGAAAAGCAAGTTTAAGCAAGAGTGTGTAATAAAGTAAAAATAAAAAAGGGCACTCCACTTTAATAACAAGTTGAGTAGCTAAGGAGGTAGTTATTGCTCCATCCATCTTCTAAGTTAAAAGCCTTAGCTTCAAGAGTGATTTTTAATTAAATTATAACATGATTGAGTACTTGATAATTCAGTGTTTGCTACATTGTGATTATCGAGTCAAAGAATTTTATGACATGTTAAATCCTCTACATACAATTTATTAAAAAAATAAAAAAAATATATGAATAATATATATATATTATATATATACATTTTGAATAGGCTTAAAGCAACTTGATTTTAGGTAACAAATGAACAAAGTAAAATAGGAGATGCTTGTTATGGCCAGAAAGCACACATGAGCACCTAGGAAATTTTGTTTTTAGGGTGAAATTTTTTGTGTTACCTTTGTTGAGCAAACCTCTGACACTTGAACAAGCTTTTGGAGAAAGAAGACTGCTGAGAACTGATGTATATATTTTTCTTTGACCAGATTGGCAATTCATGGTGATTATGTGCAATGGCAAAGTCTTGCATATATGTATTCATGCATATCTTGCTTGAGGACAAATAATAACTCAGGTTTAGGGGGTGTGATAACTCTTAAAAAGAGTTACATTTTATGCCTTTAGACTTGGTTAATTGCCTGTACTTAGGTAAGTTTAGTTGCTTTTTAGGATTTTCCATTAGTGTTTTTAGGAAATTGAATTAGAAGGCTTAGATTGTGCTTAAATGTTCTTACATGTTGCTTCTAATTATTTGTGGGAAGAATTTGCTTGTTAAGTGACAGGTGTAGAATAAGGAAAAGAAGTAAAAGAGTAAAGGTTTGTCGTGGAAAAAGATTGGACAGCTTGCCAACACGAATGTCGTAGCAATACTAGGAAGCGACCCAGTCAACACTTAACTGTTTTCAGCCCTACTGTATGCACATCAAAAAACTCAGCCTAAAAAAGAGGAAAAAGATCATGGGGTCATGGGATGATAGGCCTACTCTAAAGGAAGAGGTATAAAACCAAAAAAGAAATAGGAAAGAAGAGGGAGGGACAATTAGAGAGAGAATTGGAAAAAATTCCTTGGACGAAAGTAGAGGATAACTTTTGAGAACAAGGCAGGGTAAGAAGGGGAGAAGAAGAAGGCAATCACAAGATATTACGTCATCGGAGTTGTGGGCTAGATAGGTGAATGTCATCTTCCTTAAGTTCTTCCTTTTCTTCTTTATTTGTTTCTTTGTGATCTTAATTAATGAAAATGATGTTGAATGCTATTTTGAATTTGGATGTTATTATCCAACCCATGAGTTAATCTCATAGGGTTGGGATTGTTTGATGAAACCTTTATTTCCTTTAATGGCTAAATCATAGATTGGTTTTAATTTATTGTTTCATTCAAAGGTATTTATGAATTGCATGCGTATAATCTCTAGACATAGATGAATGTGCAGCATGTTTATGAAATTAATCTAATACTAACAAGGTTAAGTTAGTTAGATCGAAATTTAATGATATAAGCAAGTATTCGACCGAATACTTGTAGCAGTCTCTAAACATAAAGTAGCGTTCCATACATAAAGAAAACAAAGCAGTGTTGGATACCGTGCTAAAGGCCTATAAACATATATTGTTTCAGGCAAGGTAACTTGAGGTCTTACTCTCGAAAGAAGCAGGCCATTTTAGATCTCTTCCGAGTAGTAGAATAAGATTGATTTTGCCAAGGCATTATTGGTTAATAAGGGTATGTAACAGCTCATTTTTTAGTGGTGTTGGAAATAGTGGTTTTGAGACCACAATTCTGATGAGTAAATTATTATTTTATTATTTATTTAATGTATATGGGAGTATATTAAGGTTGTATTAAAATTTCATTAAGAAATTTTGATGTTTAACTGGTTAATTTGGTTAAAAGGACTAAATCGTGAAAGAAAAAAAAGTTAAGTTATATTTGTTAAAAGGGCTAAATGGATATGAAATTTTAAAACGATGGACTAAGGTAGTAATTATACCAATTGAGTTTATAGTGGATGGCTTTAATGAATAAATGCATGAAATTAGGTTAGCTTTTAAAGGATAAATTAGTAAATTAGAAATTAAATAACTTAAACTTAGTAAAATAAAACAACAGTGGCCATATTCAACTTTTAGTTTTCTTTGTTTCAACCGAAAGCCATAGCCAAGGAGAAGTTAGGTTCGGCCAAGTTCTTTTGATGCATGTAAGTGAATTCAGGCCCCATTTTGAATGATTTTTATGTTTTTAGGCTCATATTAGCTTAATCTAGCTAACTCGAGGGTCAATTTGTTAAATTGTTCAATGTTTATAATTTCACCATGGATGAATTTGAGATGTTGTTGAAAGTTTATGGTAGAATCTCAAGCTTGGTCGCTAGATAGGACTATTTTGTAAAGTATTTTTTAGTAATTTTAATGTTTAAGGACTAAAATGTGGAATTAGTAAAAATACAAGGACCTGCTATAAAATAATAGTAAATATGGTTGTAATAGGGTTCCAAACAATTTGGCTAAACTTGAAATGGAATAAAAATGGTTAATTTGCATGTTTTGCGCTTAGGGACTAAATTGTATAAAAGTAAAATATTGGGGGAAATTTTGTAAAAATGTCAAAATTGACTTAATTGCATAAAATGAGTTGATTTTTCTGTTAGAATTAGTGAATTGAATGGAATTATTAGTATAGATCAAGAACGAGTAGAAAACTAAGGAGAAAAAAAATTACAAAATAGCCCCTATACTTAGTCGTTCCTGCAATTTAGTCTGGTAAGTTCGTATGAACTGTTATTACTTAAATGTTGTTTAAATTGAATGTTTATTATGTTGTTTTGATGTAAATGAATCAAAATATAAATGTATCAAAGCTATGATGAATTGACGGATATCAAGTCCCGGTTGAACTTTAGGAATTCTTAGGATATAAATGACATGTCATTAAGGATTTCATGTTTCGGGTGCTAGCCTTGAATGTCCTACCGATGGCTGAGGTCCTGAATTTGTTGTTGATTCTCCATAGCTTGTGTGAGCAGCATCGTGTAACTTACATTTTGACGCACAACTCATGTTAGCACTGATGTAAAGGAAAGGTTACGGTTATTTGTAAAGGCACACTTCGTGTGAGTTTTCTCAAGTATCTGATGTAATTCTAAATGGTTCAACGGGTAAGAAAAGGAATGGAGCGGTAAGTGATTTAATGGGAAGGTTCATGACTATATAAAAGGGTTGATGCTTATGTAATGTATCTTATAAAATTCTACTTAGGATGTAAATGAGTTTATATGTGTTGTTGATGAACCTATTAAAATGTGAGTTCAATGATGCTTGAATAGGCTTATACTAAACTCATGGCATTGGTAATGGTTTATGTTTAATCTCTGAATTGTAATATTGGAATTAGTAAGTAAGCAAATGGAATGAATCATGATCGTATTGTAACAATGATGAATTAAATGTTATGTTTATACATGCTTGATTTCATATGTATTGTGAACAACTATAGTAACTTGTGAGTTTGATAGTGTTATATAGGCTTTTATTAGGCTTATGGCATTAGTAAAGGTTTTTACTTATTCTATAAATTTCATTATTGAAATGGTAATTTATGTTTCATGTTTATATGAGCTTACTAAGCATTCATTGCTTACGTAGTTTTCTTTCATTTCTTTATAGATTTTCGGAAGCTCGACCGATTTGGAAGCTTATCAGAGACCTATCACACTATCAGTAGAAAAATCAGTAGTTTTTGAGTAATTTGGCTAAGATTTATAATGGCATGCATAGGGTGATTTATAATGGTATTATGGTGTATGTGTTAATGGTGTTTTGGCATGTATAAGTTTTGGAAAGCTATGTTGGTTTTGTACACTTTGATGCCTTACCATGTTATGTGATTTTGGTTACTTTAAAGTGCTTTTTTATAAGTTTATATTTTGTTGATGATGGCTTGAAAATAATTACCTGTAACATGTTTTAGTTCATATTTGAGCTAGGTTATCATGTATGGAAATGGAAATATTATTATGTATAGGTCTTCTGTATTGATAGCTCATAGATATATTAAATGATTGATTTAGTAAGTTTATGTCTTTGAAGTTTATGTTTAGTCGAAGAACTTATATTTCTTGTTAAATAAGGTATTTTTGACTACTTTAGGGTATTTGAAAGGTATGGTATTTTGGTATGCTAATGGTGGCTTGAAAATGGTAAATGTGATGTGTTTCGGTAGGTGTTTGAATTAGGTTATTATGTTTGAACAAAATGGCATGTATTGATTGAACACCCCTTACCCATACTTGACACCGGGAAAAGATACGAGGTATTATAGGAAAATACGAGCTATAAAATTTCATTTCAATTTAAAATCAATCAAACAGAATCGTATTGTCCCAATTATGAACCTACGAGGTCCAAAAAATGCATTAAAAGCGATTCGGGACTAAACTGAGAACTTTAGAAAACTTTAGGGAATTTCTAGGTTTAAACCTCACACACCCGTGTGGAGGCAATGCACACGCCCGTGTCCCTTACCCGTGTTGAATTATTGGAATTTATTTTTCATTTTGAATCTACAGGGGTTTTCATACGGTCGAGCTCACATCTGTGTCTCTGGCCCGTGTCCCTCACACGGCCTAAACACGCCTGTGTCATCGCCCATGTCCAAAAACCTGGACATTTTGTTTATGACATTTTGTTTATGACATCATGTCTCTACCCATGTGTTTACTACCATGCATACTGACCTAAAAATTCAAGGTGCAGGGGACACACGACTGAGCAACAAGCCCAAGGGGCAGGCCGTGTGTGACACACGGCCTTGACACATGCCCGTCTGTCTACCCGTGTGTACCTTTTTGGAGGCTATTTTCCAAACCAATGGTCACCCTCAATTTCCATACACATTTATAATCTTCAATAGTATTTAGCATGGTCTAAATATGTCCATAACCCACCTTGGCATAGTCGAATGCATGTTAACCTCATCTCATTAGCTTAGCACATGCTAGGTTATCCCTTTTGTATTAAGGATTACCACTTCAATAATCACATTTTATACTTAGCTCATTTCATAACTCATTGCCAATTATGACCTAACCATCTCCAAGTGATTTGGCCACATTTCACATGTCCATTCATGATATACCATATTTAACCATCACATGAAACATTTAAGCATAACATGCACAATTAGTAGGTTTACAACCCACATTAAAATGAGCCATATCCCATGGCCATATACAAAATGAATAAGTATATCATTCAAGCCCTTACATTGGCTAGCCAAAAGACACATATAACAAAATGACCAAGAATCCTATACATGCCATTATAATAAAATAAAAGTTTCTATATACCAAAGTAAGACAAGTTTATAGTGTGATCGATGCTCCAACCATCTTCCAATCTTCACGAGTTCGAGAGCTCTGTGAGACAGAGGAAAAGAGAGGGAGTAAGCATTTACATGCTTAGTAAGTCTGGATAACAGGAAGGTAAACTTACCGGTTATTTAGCATACATCCATAAAAGATATTCATGCCAAACATGCATAGTATAGTTTCCCTAACATATACGCTCAACCATCAAGTTAGTCTTATGCAAGTACATTATAGCATTAATCTTAGATGAGCTCTTCAATTTAAGCATTTCTATTCTCATTTCTCATTTTAAACCCATTGAATTTCTCGGGATCTCGATGGATATCTCATTTAACGTTAAATCATGCAAGAGATCATTTTAAATACAGACTCCCATGAACCTTGCTCTTACGGTGGGATTACCAGTCCGGGCTAAATCTCCCGTAATATAAACTCACAGAGCAAATGTCGGGATTACCAGTCCAGGCTAAATCCCTTACAATGACATATACTCCTATGAGTTCGGATCTGAATTACTAGTCCAGGCTAAATTCAAATCCTAATCGGATTACCCGTCCGGGCTAAATCCATTTCAGCACACATATTCTTCGGGAGGCTGGATCACTATAGGATCACCCGTCTGGGCTAGGACCTTTCTACCATTAATTCATTTTTGAGAAATCCACCAAATATCCTTTTTATTCAACCAGGACATTTCATTATAACATCAATTTTTCATGAATTATCGTATATTGCATAGAAATATTATAATTTATACATGAACTTACATCTTTAATGTACTTAAAATAGTTTACATTCGAGTTACGCGAACTTACCTGGTAATTGCTTCGGGTTCGTATTTCGGTTATTCCGAAACCTTTCATTTTCCACGGTCGACCTCAAGAATTGGTTCCTCGGGATCTATATCAGTAAAAATAAATTATTAATACCTCATATTGTTCAATTTAGGCCTTAATTTTGCCCAAGGAAAAATGACCATTTTGCCCTAACCTTTCACACTTTTACAATTTAGTCCCTAGGCTTGTATAATGAAATGCATGAAATTTCTAGGTTATCCAAGCCTAGCCGAATATTTTTCTTGCTTATAGCAGCCCACATTTTCTTTCATTTCACATTTTTCTACTCATTTTCACAACTTTTACAAAATGGTCCCTTAAGCCATTTCCATGAAAAACTACTTAGTAAAAGTTGTTTACCATCCTCTAAACTCTCATAGTGCTCCACAAATCATCAAAACAGAAGCATATCATGCATGGGTAAATTTCTAAGCATGAACCCTAGCTTGAAATATGGGTAGAAATAGAGAGAGCTTGTTACGAGGATCTCAAAAATACAAAGAACGTTAAAAACGGGGCCAGGAAGCAGTTACTATAGACCTTGAAAATGTTGAAAACCCTAGCTATGGAGATACTTCAATTTTCGGAAGCATGGAGAAGAAAAATGGCTGATTTTTGCTTTCATTTTCCCTTTTTATTTAGTTTATTACCAAATAACCAAAATGCCCTTCCTTAATAACCTTTCAAAATTTTCCATGCATGCCCATTCTTGTCCAAAAACATAGAAATTGGAAAAATTACTCTTTAAAACCTTCAAATTAATAATTCAAAGAAATTTCATACAAATTGCTTCTAGAACCAAAATTTTACAACTTATTGAATTTGGTCCCTAATTACCAATTGGGCACCTTATACTTAGAAGTTCTTCATGAAACTTTAACACATGCTTATTTTCATATCCTAGACCTCATAATAATCATAAAACAAATATTTTAATGTCAGATTTGTGGTCCTGAAACCACTATTCTAACTAGGCCCAATTTTGGAATGTTACATTTCTCTCCCTTAAGGACTTTCGTCCTCGAAAGGCTTACCAGTAAACAGGTTCGTATATTGACTTCTCATGGCTTCTTCAGGTTCCCATGTGGCTTCTTCCACTCCATGTCTATGCCATAAAACTTTCACCAAAGTTATATTCTTATTCCTCAACTGCTTGACTTCTCGAGCTAAAATCTGGACCGGTTCTTCCCCATAGGTCATGTCCTGTCTAATCTCAACTTTCATCGGTGAAATCACGTGAGAGGGATCTGATCTATATCTATGTAACATAGACTCATGGGATACATCGTGAATCTTTCCAATTCGGATGGCAGTGCAAAGTGGTAGGCTAACGGTCCAACTTTCTCAGTAATCTCATATGATCTGATAAACTTGGACTCGGTTGCCCTTTCGATCAAATCTCAAGACCTTTTTCCATGGAGTTACTTTCAAGAATACTTTATCTCTAACTTGAAACTCAATCTCTTTTCTTTTCAAATCAGCATATGAATTTTGCCTATCCATTGCCGCTTCTAAGCAATCTCGTATCACTTTTACCTTTTCCTCAGTTTTCTTGATCAAATCAACTCCGTGAATCCGATGTTCTTTGAATTCTGTCCAATACAATGGAGTCCGACACTTCCAGCCATACAATGCCTCATAAGGTGCCATCTTTAAACTCGTTTGGAAACTATTATTGTAAGTGACTTCCACTAATGGCAAGTATTTTTCCCAACTACCCTGAAATTCAAGGACGCAACACCACAACATGTCTTCGAGAGTTTGAATCATCCGCTTAGACTGACCATCAGTCTGTGGGTGAAATGCCGTACTAAAACTCAACTTTGTACCCAAGGCTTCTTGTAACTTCTTCCAAAATCTTGAAGTGAATCTCGGGTCCCTATCTTAGATAATTGATAATGGTACCCCATGTAATCTCACAATTTTGGAAATGTACAAGTCAGCCAATTTATCAAGAGAGTAATCTGTCCGTACCAGAATGAAATGATCTGCCTTCGTTAGTCTATCAACTATAACCCATACAGCATTTTTCGTTTTCTGGGTTACCCACAATCCAGTCACAAAATCCATAGTAATCCTATCCCACTTCCATTCGGGGACCATCAAAGGCTTTAATAAACCCGAAGGTACTTGTTTTTAGCGTTGACCTATTGACATATTAATCATTTCGACAAAAATTCAGAGATGTCTCTTTTCATACCATTCCACCAGTACATTGTCTTTAAATCATTGTACATCTTAGTGCTTCTCGGATGAATAGATAGACGGCTATCATGTGCCTCTTGCAAAATTTTCTAAATAAGTTCATCATCTTTGGGTACACAGACCCTATCTCGAAACATCAAGCAACCATTAGGACCAATCCGAAAGTCTGATTCAACGCCCCTCTCACATTGTGTTCTCTTGACATGCAAGTCGCTATCACTGATTTAAGCTGCGTAAATTTCTTGGAGAAAGGTCGGTCTGGCTCTTAAATCTAACAAAACCAAACCATCATGAGACAACACCAATCATGTGTTCATAACCCTCAATGCAAATAAAGACTTCCTACTTAAGGCATCAGCGACCACATTCGCCTTTCCCAGGTGATAATTAATTATCAACTTATAATCTTTAATCAGCTCTAACCATCTTCGCTGTCTCTGATTCTATTCCTTTTGAGTCATCAAATACTTCAAACTCTTGTGATCTGTGAATACACGGTAAGCTTCACCATACAAATGGTGTCTCCAAATTTTCAAGGCAAATACAATGGCAGCCAACTCCAAGTCATGTGTTGGATAATTTTTCTCATGCGGCTTTAGTTACCTCGAAACATAGGCTATTACTTTGCCCTTTTGCATAAGCACGCAACCCAGTCCATTCAAGGATACATCACTATAGACTACGGATTCTTTTCCAGGCTCAAGTTGCACTACAACTGGAGCTTCAGTCAACAACTTCTTCAATTTCTCGAAACTCTTCTAACACTTCTCTGACTATTCAAACTTAATGCCTTTTTGCAGTAACCTCGTCAAATGAGTTGCAATCATCGAAAATCCTTTCATGAAGCGTCGATAGTAACCAGCTAATCCCAAAAAGCTTCTAACCTCGATTACGCTCCTCGGTGGCTTCCATTCGACAATAGCAAATATCTTATTTGAATCAACTCGGATACCTTCACCCGAAACAATGTGACCTAAGAATCCTACCTCTCGGAGCCAAAACTCACTCTTGCTAAATTTAGTATACAACTGTTTGTCCCGTAAAGTCTGTAAAATAGTTTTCAGATGTTTCACATGTTCAGCCTTATTCTTGGAATAAATCAGGATATCATCTATAAATACAACAACAAACTTGTCTAAGTAAGGCCAAAATATCCTATTCATCAAGTCCATAAACATAGCCGGAGCATTAGCCAATCGAAAAGGCATCACAAGAAATTCGTCATGGCCATACCTCATTCTGAAAGCAGTCTTAAGCACATCCTACTCCTTAACTCGCAACTGATAATAGCCAGATCTCAAATCTATTTTGGAAAACATAGTGGCTCCCCTCATCTGATCAAACAGGTCGTCAATCCTTGGCAACAGATATTTATTCCTAATAGTTACTTTGTTTAGTTGGCAGTAATCTATACATAATCTCATCGAACCATCTTTCTTCTTTACAAATAATACGAGAGCACCTCAAGGTGAAAAGCTTGGTCTTGCGAAACCCTTATCTGTCAGTTCTTGCAACTGTGCTTTTAACTATTTCAACTCGGTTGGTGCCATCCTATACGGGGCAATAGAAATAGGTGCTGTTCTTGGTACTAGCTCAATACCAAACTCTACTTCTCTAATAGGAGGCAAACCAGACAACTCTTCTGAGAAAACATCCGAATATTCACGCACTATCAGCACCCACTCCATCTTCAACTCTGATTCTTTAGTATTCAGTACAAAAACAAGGTAGGCTTTGATAAACCATAATATATACATATTTTTATCCCATGCTTGGCATATTTTTGGATGATTTATCACAAGAGTTAGTGAATTTAATGCTCCTAATCCTTTAAATTCATGTTTTATACTTAGGTGAGCATAATAAGGTGAAAAGAGCAAGAAACGGGCCAAAAACGAGCAAAATGGGCTTATCTCAGTATCTCACACGACCTAGGCACTTTCACAGGGTAAACCACACACCCATGTGAGACACACGGGCAGGCCACACGCCCGTGTGTCATGGTCATGTCGACTAAAAACCAACTCAGAATTACACACGGATTGAGCACCATCACACGGGCGTGACACACGATCGTGTCCCTGTCGAGCCCAAGTCTAATTCTACTAGGAAAAGGCTAATTTTAAGGGTTTTGAAACTTTCTAAAGTCTATATAAACACCCTAGAAGAGGATCAAAAGGGGGACACAAAATAGAAAGGAGAAAATACTCAAGGACAACCATCAGAATCAGCTCGAAAACAGGATCTACTTCAAGACTGAAGATCTCCATTCAATTTCCTTAGAAGTTCTTTGGGTTTTTTATGTTTTGTTGTTTTCCCAAATTTGAGATGTTTTCCATTATTATGAACTAAACTCCCTAAATACCTAAGGGAGATGAAACCTAAGACAGATCTTATTACTATTTGAATTATATGATAAATACTTGTTCTTATTCTTAATTGTGAGTTTTAATTCTTGTTTTAATATTTCAGGATATTAATTCAGGTTTTGATGTGCTTATTCAGTGGAGCAAAAGTCCTTGTTTAAGAGTAGATCCTCCATAATTAAGCAGAGTTGCATACAATCCTAGAGATAGGACGACATAAATCTACAGGATTGGAGTCAAATCTAATAAGGGAATCCATAGATCGAGTTAATGAGACAATAGGGGTTTTAATTAGAAAGAGATTTCAATTAATCAACCTAGAGTCAGTTGTTCCTAGTCTCGAGGGAGAAATTAACATAAATCAGGGATTTTTTTTGATTAAGTGAAGTGAATAAATCATCTAATTCAGAAGTGATAAGTGAAGTCTAGGTGGATTCTTCCTTGGGTATTGTCTTCTCCATCGGTTTTCTAAACAATATTTTTTAACTTTTACCTCTGTCGTAAACTTAGTTAATTAGATAATTAGTTTTAGTTAAAACATTCCTTTAATTGTTAGGCTAGATAATAAAAAGATAGTAATTACTAGTACTTTTAGTCCTTGTGGATACGATATTTCTGGTCTCACCATAGCTATACTACTGTTCGATAGGTGCGCTTGCCTTAGTTGAATTTTTAGTTAGTTTAGCGACCATCAAGTTTTTGGTGCTGTTGCCGGGGACTAAGATATTAGGAATGCTTGATTTTTATTACTTTAGCCATTTTTACTTTTATTGCAATTTACTTTTTATTTTTAAGTTTAATTTTTCTTTTCTAAATTTTTCTTTTTAATTGCTTCTGGCAGGTGTCTCTAGTTTATGACTAGGAGGAACCTGTCAGGACCTTTGCTTTTTGACAGTGAGATTGAGAACACATCTTGCAGAAACCAAAGAGAAATAAGGCGAAGTCTACAATACATAGAGGAAGAGCGAGAGGACGATATCCATACTACAACTGAAGAGATGGCTAATAATCAGAATAATCTGCTACCTCCTGTGGTTGCTGTAAATCCAGTAAATCAGGATCTTGCTCCTCGTACTATGTATGATTATGCTAAACCTACTTCAACAGGAACTGAATCGAGTATAGTTAGACCTGCTGTTATTGCAAATAATTTTGAACCGAAACCTAACACTATTCAAATGATACAACAGTTTGTTCAGTTTGATGGTTTCCAGAACGAGGATCCAAACACTCATTTAGCAAATTTTCTGGAATTCTGCGACACTTTTAAGATCAATGGAATTTATGACGATGCCATTCACCTTCGATTATTTCCCTTTTCATTAAGGAATAAGGCTAAACAGTGGTTGAACTCATTACCACGGGGATCAATCACTACTTAGGAGCAAATGACCGAAAAATTTTTACTCAAATATTTTTCACCAGCTAAAACGACTAAATTGAGGAATGATATCTCTTCTTTTGTGTAGACGGATTTAGAAAAACTATATGATGCATGGGAGAGATGCAAGGATTTATTGAGAAGGTGCCCTCACCATGGATTACCTTTATGGCTACAGGTTTAAACTTTCCACAATGGTTTGAATCCCTCAACGAGACAGATGGTCGATGCAGTGGTCAGTGGAACCTTAAATAATAAAACTCCTGAGGAGGCTTATGAGTTCATTGAAGAGATGTCACTGAATAATTATTAGTGGCAAGTCATGAGGATAAAGCCTAATAAAGCAGCCGGTGGTTTCAACCTCGATGCGGTCACTATGTTATCAAACCAGGTAGAGCTCTTAAATAAAAAGATTGATGGCTTATGTGTCTCTACGCAAGTACATCCGGTGATGCAGTGCAGTACAAATGGAGGAGGAATAAATAATACAGCATGCCTGGCCTACAACCCTAGTACTACAAACGAACAAGTCAACTGTATGAGTAACAATTCTAGACCTCAGAATAACCCCTATAGTAACACTTACAATGTAGGTTGGAGGAACCATCCCAACTGCTCTTGGGGTGGTCAAGGCAATCAAAGACCACAACCCCCTCCAGGTTTTCAACCACCTTACCAGTAGGAAAAGAAGCCGAACCTCGAGGAGATGTAAGCAAGTGTCAATTCAAGGGCTTGAAACTCAAATAGGATAGCTTGCTAAGTTGATTTCTGAACAACCACAAGGTAGCATGCCCAGTAACACAGAAACTAACCCAAGGAAGCAACTTCATGCCATTACTATGCACAATGATGAAAAGTTAGTTGAAGATGAACTGAAACCGAGGCAAGACAATAAGGTAGATAAAGGTAAGGCTGATGTAAGCAATGATAAATAGAAACTAGTAAGTAAAGAGTATAAACCTCGTGTGCATTACCCTAAGGCGACAAGGAAAGACCACATGGACGAAAAATTTAGTAAAGTCCTTAAACTGCTTAAAAAGTTACATATTAACTTACCGTTTATTGAAGCTCTTTCACAGATGCCCAACTTGGTTAAATTTTTAAAGGAGCTTTTATCAAACAAACGGAAGTTAGATGAGTCATCACATGTGAAGTTAAATGCAGTCTGCTCAGATATTCTACAAAACAAGCTACCCAACAAACTGAAAGATCCAGGGAGTTTTACAGTTCCTTGTTTAATTGGTAGTTTGAATGTTAACAATGCTTTAGCTGATTTCGGGGCAAGTATTAATGTTATACCTTATAAAATGTTTAAACAACTAGGACTAGGGAAACCCGAACAAACTAGGATGAGCTTTCAATTGGCTGATAAAACCATTAGAATTCCTAGGGGTATAATTGAAGATGTGCTTGTTAAATTTGATAAATTTATATTCCTAGTCAATTTTGTTGTCTTAGACATGGATGAGGATAGTGACATACCTTTAATTCTGGGTAGACCCATTTTAGCAACTGCTAGAACTATTATTGATGTTGGTACAGGAGAATTAGCGCTTCATGTAGGTGATGACACGATTAAACTTCAAGCTCGTGACTCTATTAGACTATCTAGTGATTGGGATGATATTACGAGTTCTTTCCATGAGAACAACATGTTGGCTCAGACTACTGTGCAGGAAATCTCTAGGGATAAAGTGATGGAGCCACGAACAAATTTTGAGGGACGAATATTACAAATCTAGGAACTAGATAATAGCGAACAATAGTTAAGAAATAATCGGGGATACACGATGAATCAAGGCAGTGCCATGACAAACCTAAAGATGAATCGGATCAACTTGAGGTTGGTGACAAAGGACTGTTAGATGAAACAGATCCTCGTGTTGCCACTTCTGAACCCAATGGATTAACTCTTTTTTCAGTACTCAACGTTTTCCTATATGGTACAATCGAGGTAACTATCCTAAATTCGACATTTGAAAGGTAAATAGTACTCATCTAAAACCTTATTTTGATAAGATTGATAGTAGGGATGAGGAGTTTCAACTCCTCAAACCACCATGACCGTGCAAATATGAGGTAAGTCAAGCTTAGACTATAACTAAGCGCTTCTTGGGAGGCAACTCAAGCACTAACACCACTAACCTGTTTATTTTATCTATTTTCTATGTTTTTTTACAGGTACAGTGAGCGACACAGCCTAGACACACGGGCCTGTCCTTGGCCTTGTGGAAACAGGGTTGAAATTTCCCAAAAATCGACATGTACACGGCCTGCGATAAATCCACACGGGCGTGCGACATGGCCGTGTGAAACCTGGATCTTACTTTTTCAGATTTTAAACAAGTCAGAGAGTTACACGGGTAAGGCACACAGCTGTGCGTTCGAACACACGGGCATGTGGGATACCACACGGGCGTGCGAGAAGCGAACAATGTAGCACACAGCTGTGTAGACCACACGGCCTGGACACACGGGCATGTCCTAGGTCGTGTGACGAATGGTCATTAAATTTTTGCAATGCACACGGGCAATACTCGAGCTACACGGGCGTGTGACACAACCGTGTGGCCCAACATGGACCTCACACGATTGTGTCCCTTTTTAAAACCCCCAACCCTAACTTTATCTTTGTCTTTTTCCTCTCAAATATTTCCCCCTAAAGCCCTAGCCATGCAGCCCTCTCGCTGTCCGTCCCCTATTCCAGCCACCGTCACTTTCGGTCGATCCCCCTTCTCCCCTTCCCTTCTCTTTCTTTCTATCCCCTCCTTTCCTCTTTTCCACTCTCCTCTTTCTCCTTCTTCTTCTTTCCCCTTGTGCACACAACTGACAGCCGTAACCCCCTTGCGCTGACCACTACCTCGTCGGGTTCTTGTTTCATTCCAATTTTTTCTCTATTTTATTCCTTATTTATTTCTTATTTTCTTTACTCCTTATTTATTTCTAACTTACTCATTATATGGTTCTTAGTTGATTAGTTCTCCATATTTTATCCATCTTCATCATGATACTATTCTCTTCTATTTATAGTATGAATATGTTAGCCTTCATTCTCATTTTTAGTTAAAACCATATTGTTTATAATGATTTATTTCAGATTACTATTTTAAATTCTTTGCTTATGGGTCCATTTTTTGTCTTTTATTATTTGATTTTTTTAGTTGGGAACTATTTAGTTAATATTCATACTTTTTAGGGTTATACTATTTTAGGCATACCTGAAATTTTAATTAGATGCTCCCTTATTTATTGATATATTCTCTTTCCTTTTCAGGTTCATTATGACCAACACACGAGGTAAATCTAAAGTAGCCATCCCTGCTTCGAAAAAACGGAAGGGTCCTGGCGCAACCTCCTCAAGCGCCTCGACTAAAGCATGTCACCCTTTGCTTCGATTTTCGTCAGGCCCACAGGACGACTTGTTTCAGCTTTTGCGCGTGCGACCGCTAGGTTTCAGCCGATGTATTGACTGGGATGTATTGGAGCAGGTCAGACTAACTGATAAGGTTCGTGCTTTCATTACCATTGTCCCGTGGAATCGATTCTTTATGATTATCGAGCCCACCTATTCAGAACTTACCTTGGAGTTTTGCACTACTTTCCATCTACAGCATGTGATGAATACCTATGACGAGGCCGGTACTATCACTTTCCAACTTGGTGGCTTAGTGCGATATATGAGCATCCCTGAGTTTGGCACAGCTTTGGGCATCTACACTGATGAGTTTATAGGTGCCGATAACTTTCTCCAGCTCCACCGTCATATCTATTACTCACCTTCGTGCTGTTGGACTGATCTCACAGCTAGTTAGATCCATTATGACGCGAGTCGTTTGAAGGCGCCATCTCTTTCTCCAGCTTTACGATACATCCACGCCTTATTAGCTCGCACATTGACTGGCAGGAGAGAGAGCACAGGAGTTGTAAGCACTATTGATGCATACTATCTTTGGAGCATGGCGACTGGTCATGTTTTTGATTTGGCATACTTCATAACGCTTACTTTTCGCCATCAGACGGACCACCATAGGAGGGCTCCCATTTGTCTTGGTCTTTGCGTGACTCATCTCGCTTGACACTTTGGCCTCTTTGACACTCCAGAGATGTCATAGACACTCACACTAGTAGGCCAAATGTCTCCTCAGGGAATTTCTAGTATGATCCATATGAGGATGATAGAGCGACGCCGTGGATTCAACCTCCCTCAGTACAAACTCCTTCACTCTGATGACCAGGATGAGCCAGAGGACGTTACTGATGATGTCCCTCCCCCTCACGAGAACCCACACCCACCGCCACCACCGAGTCATCGACCTCCTACTGCCACCGTGATCGATATATCCTAGCGGCTTACTCGCTTCGAGTAATAGTGTTTTTTGAGGTTCGATAGCATTGAGGCGACTCTGCAGCAGATCTGCCAGCACTTCAACATCTCGCCTCCACCACCACCACCTCAAGATTTATCCACCGATAAGGACTTTTGAGACCATTTATTTTTATTTTTATTTTTATCTTTTTCCCTTTTCTTTTATCTTCTCTTTTATTTTTAGTTTATCTTTATTTTACAAACTTGTCATTTATAATTTTAAATTATTTTTATCTTTATGGCTAGTATCAAGTAACCCTTTAATTCTCTTCACAGTTATGTTTATTTTCTTCATAGTAGCTCAGACTCATACACATCATTAGCCATATCTACAATTTTCACTTCCATTATTCCAAGGATTCCATCCAAAAATTCAGGGCAGTTTCGCTTCTCTTCCTTTCTTATGATACTATGCTTCTATTGTTATTATCTATCTTTTTACAGTGTGGGGAGGTTATTTTTATTATCCCTGAATTTTTATCTCATTCTCAAGTAATGTTCTCATATTGCTATTAAAGTGAATTCTGATTGATTTATGATTTTTATTGATATGTTTTGAATTAATCATAAGGAATTGTGCATTGATTGTTTAAACTTTAAAGGCATTAGAGAATCAAGCATGATAAGTTGACTTTTGAGAATTAAAATTGCTAGGTTGTTTCCCTGAATTGAGGTATTATCTTGAAGTTTTGAATTTACAGGATTAACATCAAATACCGATAATTTTCGTGAGATTTTGAGCCTTTTAGAGCATATATCTTTCTTGCTCACTGATTTTATTAGTTATGAGTGTGTCAACATTGAATTGTTATTCTAGAACTTGCTTCGATTATGCATGTCAAGACCACACCTTTGATTTGATATACTGAGATGATAAAGGCACTTAGGTTTTAACCCACTTACCCTATAAAAAGACTACCCATATAGTTGACCCTCAGTGAACCCCTTTGAGCCTTAACCATTGTTTCTTGATTTTCCCCTTAATGTTAACTCACATTTAACCCTTTTTGATTCGTTAAGAATTTTTCCTTTTTTATTGACTTTCTTTTTATCGAGATTTGATTTGATTAGTTACCTAACTATTTTTGTTCATTTCAGTTGCTGGATTATTCCTTACTATGTACTTTCCATTATTATTTTTATTCTTAAAAAAAGGAGTATATTGATATTCATTTTATAAAGAGTTTGGATAAGTTAAAGTTATTATACTGAGAAAAAACTCACTTCATTAGTTCCGAATGGTTTTAATTTTGGCACTTGTCTGTAATTTAATAATTAGCTTTATTTTTCTAAGTTTGGTAATTTATTAAATTAATCTCGATTCTAACCCTCTTTTTCAGCCTTTATCTACACCTTTAACCCAAGCCCTATTACAACCCTGTTAAAGACCTTTTGATTTGTATATCATTTCATTTACAGTGGTGGAGATTTGATTTCATGCAAGCTTATGGTAATAACTTTTCATGTTTGACTATTGAGCGCTTAATTATTGAACCTTAAATACTTTGAGTGATTTGAGTGAATCTTTAGTGAGGATGTCAACCCTTGTCAATTTGGAATTAAAGGTAATTACTTAGATAAAGGGGGATACCTATGATTTTATGATTAAAATGCTCAACTTGGATTGTGTGAAACTTTAATGTTCTTTTAGTTAAACTCTCAATATATGATTACTTGTGGTGTACTTTGACACATTATTGATGAGAATTATAAGTTGAGAAGAATTCATTTTAATTCAGAGTTGAGGATTTTGCTTAAGGACAAGTAAATGTTTAAGTGTAGGGATATTTGATAAACCATAATTTATACATATTTTTATCCCATGCTTGGCATATTTTTGGATGATTTATCACAAGATTTAGTGAATTTGATGCTCCTAATCCTTTAAATTCATGTTTTATACTTAGGTGAGCATAGGAAGGTGAGAAGAGCAAGAAACGGGTCAAAAACGGACAAAATGGGTTTATCTCAGTATCTTACACGGCCTAGGCATTTTCACACGGGCAAACCACATGCCTGTGTGGGACACACGGGTAGGCCACATGCCCGTGTGTCATGGCCGTGTCGACTAAAAACCAACTCAGAATTACACACGGATTGAGCACCATCACATGGGCGTGCCACATGGCCGTGTCCCTATTGAGCCCAAGTCTAATTCTACTCGAAAAAGGCTAATTTTGAGGGTTTTGAAGCATTCCAAAGTCTATATAAACACCTTAGAAAAGGATCAAAGGGGGGGACACAGAGTAGAAAAGAGAAAATACTCAAGGACAGCCATCAGAATGAACTCGAAAGCAGGATCTACTTCGAGACTGAAGATCTCCATTCAATTTCCTTAGAAGTTCTTTGGGTTTTTTATGTTTTGTTGTTTTCCCAATTTTGAAATGTTTTCCATTATTATGAACAAAACTCCCTAAATACCTAAGGGAGATGAAACCTAAGAAAAATCTTATTACTATTTGAATTATATGATAAATACTTGTTCTTATTCTTAATTGTAAGTTTTAATTCTTGTTTTAATATTTCAAGATATTAATTCAGATTTTGGTGTGCTTATTCAGTGGAGCAAAAGTCCCTATTTAAGAGTAGATCCTCCATAATTAAGTGGAGTTGCATGCAATCCTAGAGATAGGACGACATAAATCTATCGAATTGGAGTCGAATCTAACAAGGGAACCCATAGATCGAGTTAATGTGACAATAGGGGTTTTAATTAGAAAGAGATTTCAATTAATCAACCTAGAGTTAGTTGTTCTTAGTCTCGAGAGAGATATTAACATAAATCAAGTATTTCTAAGGATTAAGTCAAGTGAATAAATCGTCTAATTCAGAAGTGATAAGTGAAGTCTAAGTGGATTCTTCCTTGGGTATTGTCTTCTCCATCGGTTTTGTAAACAGTACTTTTCAACTTTTACCTCTGTCGTAATCTTATTTAATTAGATAATTAGTCTTAGTTAAAACATTCCTTTAATTGTTAGGCTAGATAATAAAAAGACAGTAATTACTAATACTTTTAGTCCTTGTGCATACGATATTTACGGTCTCACCATAGCTATACTACCGTTCGATAGGTGCGCTTGCCTTAGTCGAATTTTTAGTTAGTTTAGTGACCATCAGGCTTCATACCCTTTTCTTATATACTTTTGAGCCCTCATTGAGGTAATCACAACTGGTGGTGTATTCAACTCACTTGAATTAACTCAGAGAATTTTGCCATCTGAACATTTCAATTTAATATACTTGCTATCACAATTTACTATCACATCATGAATGGCCAACCAATCCATGCCAAGTATTAAATCAAATTCATCGAAAGGCAAAAGCATAAGGTTAGCCATAAAACAATGACCTTGAATAGTCAAAAGACAATTCTTACAAACTTTATCTACTAACACAAACTTATCTAGAGGGTTCGACACCTTGATTACAAATTCTGTGGGTTCCACAGACATATCCATGCAAGACACCAATTTCATGCAAATGTATGAATGGGTCGATCCCGAATTAATCAAAGCAATAACTTGAGTATCATAGATAGAAAATATACCCATAATGACATCATGAGCTGAGGCCTCTTCTCTAGCGCATATGGCAAAGTTTCTTGCTGGAGCTCGAGCCTTTGATTTTACAGTAGTATCCTTGGCAACAATTCGACTACCACTTGCACTTCCGGGATGTCTCGGAGGTCTAACTCAAGAAATAGTAGCATTAGGCTTCGGGGCTAATTCCACCTCTTTATTGGCTCGTTTCGGGCAATCTCTAAAGAAGTGGTTAAGAGAACCGCGTCTGTAGCATGCTCCGCTCTTCATTCGGCCCTCTCCGAAATGAAATTTGTTGCAACCTTTACATCTTGGCTTTTGATCATCTATGCTTCCCACACTAGTTACCATAGGGGAAGAAGACTTTGGGTTAAAACGTTTGGAGCTTCTTGCTCTACTCGAATATCCCACCGATGAAGTAGAACGTTCCTGGTGACTCCTCGATTTCTTTATGGGAAACGAGTGCGTCTTACCACTAGATCACTTACTTGAAACTCGAGCTTCTCTCATCACTTATTTTCTTTCATTATTAAGCTCTTCGGCCTTCTTGGCTCGATCAGCTAGTGCAGCAAATTCTCCTATCTCGAGAATCCCAATTAGCAACTTAATTTCCTCATTCAGACCTTCCTCGAAGCACTTACACATTTTTGCCTCCGTTTGGACC
This sequence comes from Gossypium arboreum, assembly GCF_025698485.1. Taxonomy (NCBI): domain Eukaryota; kingdom Viridiplantae; phylum Streptophyta; class Magnoliopsida; order Malvales; family Malvaceae; genus Gossypium; species Gossypium arboreum. Next base: position 16,656,882 of record NC_069081.1, read on the forward strand.
CACTTACTTGTATACTGACTTAGTCTCACGAACTCTCTTTCGTATTCTGACACGGTTCTATTTCCTTGTTTGAGTTCCAGGAACTCTTTCCATTTCTGATCTAGAAACCTTTGACTAATACACTTCTTCCTAAATTTCGCTTGGAAAAATTCCCATATGATACTCTCTCTTGGTACCACCGAGGATATAGTCTTCCACCAGTGGTATGCAGTATCTTTCAATAGCGACACTGTGCATTTCAAGCTTTCCTCAGGAGTACATGACTGTTTGTCGAGAACCCACATGGTATTCTCAAGCCAAAACTCAGCATATTCTGGATCATCATCAATTGTGGCCCTAAACTCATCGACACCATTTTTCCTAAGTTTATCCACTAGGACCTTACCAATTTTCACTGGTGCTATGCCTTGTGGCACTTCTTCTTCAGGTCGAGCAAAGGGCGGAGGAGGTCATGGTATATTGGGGTGGTTTCTTAGGTAATCCCCAAACCACTCATCCATCATCTCGAAAAAGGCAGCCTTCGCCTCTTCCTGGCCCTCAGACATAGGCCTTCTACTACTAGAAGTAGTTCGCTGTACGAAAGCTGGAGCATGGCTCTCAGCTCACTCGGACTCATCTTGGGCTTGATTGGAAGACATTTACTATATCCAAATACGATTATAAGGGTTAGGAGATGTCACACTATCATAACTTGTATAATGGTATGTATAGCTAGACTCGATACATGCTACGTTAGTCCGAGAATCGACTAAACCATAGCTCTAATACCACTAAATGTAACACCCCTTACCCGTACCCAAGATCGGGATAAAGTACGGGGCATTACCAAAAAAATATGGGCTATAAAATTTCATTTCAATTTAAAATCGATCAAATAGAATCGTATTGTCCCAATTATAGACCTACAAGGTCCAAAACATGCATTAAAAGTGATCCGAGACTAAATCGAGAACTTTAGAAAACTTTAGGGAATTTTTAGGTTTAAACCTCACACACCCGTCTGGAGGCAATGCACATACGACTGAGCAACACACCCAAAAGGCAGGCCGTGTGTCACACACGGCTTAGACACATGCCTTTGTGTCTACCCATGTGTTCCTTTTTTGAGGCTAATTTCCAAGCCAATGGTCACCCTCAACTTCCATACACATTTATAAACTTCAATGGTATTTAGCATGGTCTAAATATGTCCATAACCTACCTTGGCATAGTTGAATGCATGTTAACCTCATCTCATTAGTTTAGCACATGCTAGGTTATCTCTTTTGTATTAAGGATTACCACTTCAATAATCACATTTTATACTTGGCTTATTTCATAACTCATTGCCAATTATGACCTAACCATCTCCAAGTGATTTGGCCAACATTTCACATGTCCATTCATGATATGCCACATTTAACCATCACATGAAACATTTGAGCATAACATGCACAATTAGTAGGTTTACAACCTACATTAAAATGAGCCATATCCCATGGCCATATACAAAATGAATAAGTATATCATTCAAGCCCTTACATTGGCTAGCCAAAAGACACATATAACAAAATGACCAAGAATCCTATACATGCCATTATAGCAAAATAAAAGTTTCTATATACCAAAGCAAGACAAGTTGATAATGTGATAGATGCTCTAACTGTCTTCCAATCTTCACGAGTCTGCGAGCTCTGTGAGATAAGGGAAAAGAGAGGGAGTAAGCATTTACATGCTTAGTAAGTCTGGATAACAGGAAGGTAAACTTACTGGTTATTTAGCATACATCCACAAAAGATATTCATGCCAAACATGCATAGTATAGTTTCTCTAACACATACGCTTAACCATCAAGTTAGTCTTATGCAAGTACATTATAGCATTAATCTTTGATGAGCTCTTCAATTTAAGCATTTCTATTCTCATTTTAAACCCGTTAAATTTCTGGGGATCTCGATGGATATCTCATTTACCGTCAAATCATGCAAGTGGTCATTTTAAATACACACTCCCGTGAACCTCGCTCTTACGGTGGGATTACCAGTCCAATCTAAATCCCCCGTAATATAAATGATTGTGTGATTTTGTGTGATAAGTTTTATATATTTATAATTAATCGTTCTTGAAACTAACTATTATCGCGTTGTAGGCAAGTGTACCTATCGAATAGTAGTATAGTTTTAGCAAGACCAGATTGTCGAACCCAAAGGAACTAAAAGTACTAGTAATGACTATCTTTTTATTATATAGCCTAAAAATAAGGTGGTTTTGTTTTAACTAACTAATTAACTAATCTAAGAATTCATAGAGAATGGAATTGGGGGATTACTTTTGGAAAATGATTGAATTAAGACAATACCTAAGGAAAAATCCACTTAGACTGTACTTGTTATTCTGGCTCCGAATCGGACGATTTATTCATTTAACTTGTTCCGTAGAGATCTCTAAGTTATGTTATTATCCTTATTCAAGACTAATAACATCTATTCCCTAGATTGAATAATTGAGACTTTTCACTAATTAACACTCTAGGGTTGCATTAACTCGATCTATGGATCCCCCTATTTGGTTTCACCCTAATCCGGCAAAATCTTGTCACCCTATCTCTAGGCGTGTAATCAACTCTGCTTAATTATGACAAATGTACTCTTAGACAGGGTCTATTCCTCCTCTGAATAAGAGCTTATCTTGAATCAGTATCCTGGGATATTAAAACAAGAATTAAGAACACATAATTAAGAACAAGTTAAATATTTATCATACAATTCAGAAAATAATAACAAGATTCATCTTAGGTTTCATTCCCCTTAGGTATTTAGGAGATTTAGTTCATAACTAAAAAGGAAAACATCTCAGAAGAATAACGAATACAAAATATAAAGAAAACCCAAAACTCTTGAAGGGAAGTTGAGGGGAGATCTTCAGTCTTGATGATGAAACCGGCGTCTGAGATGGATCAATCGGCTTTCTTCAAGTAATTCCTTCCTTTCTCCCTGTGTGTCCCCTTACTTTCCTCCTCTAGGGTGTATTTATAGGCTTTAGAATGCCTAGAATGTGACAGCCTTAAAACGACCCTAGTCGGAATATGGTTTCGGGACCACAAAATCGAGGCATAAAAATAATTTAATGTTCATTTTGATGCCTATGATATGTGTTAATTCGTGTGTGACATTTTTGATGATTTGATTTAGGATTATAAATGTGAATTTCACTAAAAAGGACCTAGTAGTAAACTTTGAAAGTAAGATAGGGAAATGTGTGATGACTAATTAAAGCATGCATGCAAAACAATGGTCTTGCATGTCAAATACCCTCTTTTATAAGTGGTGGCCGTCCATGACAAGGAGGATGGGAAAAACATGTCATAGACATGTTTTGTTGGTGCATTATGGAGAAACATTAAACTAAGGTGTATGGGTAATAAAAAATGAAAAAAATGTGTGTGAAGGCTTCTCCCCCTCCCCATTTCCGTGAGTTGAAGAAAAGAAAAGAAAAAAATTTGTTCATCCTTTTCATTCTCTCTTGACCGAAAATTCTAAGGAAGAAGAGGGAATTTTTGCTTCATGTTTGGTTTGGAAGAGGATTAGGAAGGGGTTTGGCTATACTTGCATCAAGATTAAGGTATGTTTGAGGTTGTGCCATGAGATTCATGCATGTTTTAGTTGCTAGCTTGATGTTCTTATTAGCCCATGGTTCAAATCTTTGCTATGTCATGGGAATGATATTCGGCCAAGGTGGATGTTGTGTTAATGCCATTGCTTGCTAAATATCAAGCTTGATAATGATACATGTGATGGGGGATTGAGAACTCTTGGATTTTCTTTTAGCATTTTTGAGTGAGACACTAAGTTCTTTGTTTAACCATGACCAAATTGAAACGGTATGGTGTTGTGGTGTATTCGGCCATGGTATATCCATAAGTATGATTTATGCAAATTGCATGGTAGGTAAGATTTGAGCTTTGGATATGTGTTTATATTTGGATATAAGCAACTTGAGATTCGGCCCTTGCACCTATATGTACATATGTTTGCACATGATGTATTGGTATGACATATATACTATCTCAAGGTATATATTTGCATATGATGATGTTTCGGTTATGAAATAAATGATGGATGCGTATTGAGTTACAATATGGAATCGTTAGTTAGTAAAATGTATGCTGTTTTGTGTGGTATTAAGTGTATAATTGGCCTCAACATGGACATGCATATTCGCCACATGAAGGGGGTTGGTGTGCATGCATTCGGTTAAAGGCAAGCATATTGATGCCTATTCTTGGCTTGGAAAATTGACTAACGAGAGTACTAACTAAGGTGTTGAATTGATTCGTGATTTCGCATACATGTGACTCTAATGTCTAATGTATATAAGGGCTAAGTACCTTGAGCTTCACTTTGATGTTTGAATGTATTGTATTGAATTGCTTGTTGTGATTAAAAAGCTGCATGACCATTGTGTATTTGAGCTAAAGGATGGCCATATGACCATTTAAACTCCTTGTCATATTCGCCATAAGCTATCATAATAAGATTTTAATAAGTTAAATTTGTGTGAATTAGCTCAAGAGCTTAGAGGACCACAGTTGGATAAGGGAAAGGAAAAATGATCAAATAGCCAGTAAATCGTTCGACAACATCCGAGGTAAGTCTTCGAGTAATGACCCTACTTGAATTATATAGAAATGATTTGTCATATTATGGCGGACAGTCGAATGTACGTAGGGACTAAGTTATAAAGTCAATTGTAATCATGCTCTTTGTGTGTGGCTATTGAGCCGAAATTGGAAAGGTTTGATAAATGTTTTGTGTTTGAGCCTTAGTAACGAGAATGAAATATGGATGTGTCGTGATTATTGATATATGTGTACATGAGCATTTGAATGATACCCGGGCTAAGTCCCGAAGGCATTTATGCTAGCGATTATATCCGGGCTAAGTCCCGAAGGCATTTATGCTAGTGATTATATCCGGGCTAAGACCCGAAGGTATTCGTGCGAGTTGTTATATCCGGCTAAGACCAAGGCATTTGTGCAAGTTACCAAACCGGTTAAGACCAAGGCAATTGTGCTTGTGGTTACATCGGGCTAAATTCCGAAGAGACTCGGTTTGAAGGTGAGCGTTTTGGTGCTGTAATAAATTCAATTAATACGCTCGAAAAACCCATACGATAAGGTATGTTTACATGTGCATCGGAAAAGTCGATCCGTTTGAAATAGTATTCGTTCAATCGACTAACGAACTTTCGGCTCTTAGATAGGTTGATACCTTGTGTGTATATGTTGATGAAGTGTGAAGTAAGTATGATTATGAGAATGTGTATTAATAAAGTGATTCATTTAGCTATGTGAATGTAATACTTTAGTCAAAGCTGATTTCATTACTTGAGACTTACTAAGCATTAAAATGCTTACTCCGTTGCTTTGGCTCTCTGTTTTATAGATTTTGCTCGTTAGCTATCAGATTCGGGATCATCGAAGTCGAAGTCATCCACACTATCAAAGCCCCTTTTTTGGTACAAATTTTGGTTGAACTTTGAAATGGCATGTATAGGACTACTCTTTCGTTTGTTGGTCATAGACCCCTTTGATTTTGTATAAATTTGGATAGCCATGCGAAAATGGCTTATATACACTTTGGCATGGTATCATAATCATTTTGTATGTTGTTCATTAAGAGGTATGGAAATGTTTGGAAACGATTAGCCATTGGGATGGTTAATCATGATCATTCCTTGTGCCATGTATGCTAAAAGGGCTAGTTGAATCAAAGAAATTATGAAGTAGGTAAAGGTTACCTTGAAAACAGATGCTGACAGCAGCAGTGATGTGGATGTGAAAAATCACTAAAAATAGTAGGAATGGTATTAAATAGTGAATAAATTATGTAAATGAACCTTGATGAATCTACTTTCATATGGAAGAAACGAAATGGTCATATGAGTTATATGTTAAGAGATATTAAAGTTCTCGTGAAATAGGGCCAGGACGGTTTCTGGATCCCCTGTTCCGAATTTGGAAATTCATTGTAAATTAACCAGAGATAATTAGGAGTCATTCTATATATGTATAGATTCCTCTTTGAGTCTAGTTTCTATAGAAACAAACGACATCAATATTGAATCCCTGTACAGGGAGATATCCAAGTCGTAATGCGCAAAGGTCAGTGTAGTCGATCCCTGTAACAGGGGAAACTTTAACTAAGAAACTGTACTAATTGGCCCGACCAAAAATTCTAGAAACAAATTTGTGGATGGAAATATGAGTCTAATTTCAGGGAAAAATTACAAAATTGATTTTCGAGCTTTGAAACTCAAGATATGATTTTTAAGGCGACAGTGATGCAGTAACCAGCTTGTCTGGAAAATTTTAAATGGACTGTGAAAATGATTAAGTCAAGTTTGTGTGCACCTTGTGTTCGACTCCGGTAATGGACTCGGGTACGGGGTGTTACATAGAAGCCCTCAAAATTAGCCGTTTCCAAATTGGACTCAACTTGGGCTCGGCAGGGACACGCCTGTGTGACACGCTCGTGTGAGTCGTGCTTCGAATTTGCCAAATTGACACGGCCGTGTGGTCTGCCCGTGTGAGGAGGTCCAGGCCGTGTTGAATTCGTACTTTGGCCCATTTTTCTCTGTTTTTGGCCCGTTTCTCATTCCTTTCACTCTCCTATGCTCCCCTAAGTATAAAACATGAAATTAAAGCATTAGGAGCATCGAATTCACCAATTCTAATGGGAAATCATCCATAAAATGCGTTAAACATGGGGTAAAAATATGTATAAATTATGGTTTATCAAATACCCCAACACTTAAGAATTTGCTTGTCCTCAAGCAAAATTCTCAACTCATAATCAAAATAAATTCTTCTCAATTTATAATTTCTACCGATAATATCTCAAAATAATCCATAGGTAATCATACATTGAGAATTCAACTAAAAGGACATCACAGTTTCAATCATTCCAAGTTGAGCATTTTATTCTGCAAACATAGGTGTCTCCCTTCGTCTAAGTAATTACCTTGGATTCAAAATGTCACAAAGTTTCACATCCTCACTAAAGATTCACTCAAATCACTCGAGGTGTTTAAGGATAATAAATGAAGCACTCAATAGTCAATAATAAAAAGTCATTACCATAGGCTTGCATGAAAATCAAATCTCCACCACTATAAATTGAGATGATACATCTATCAAAAGGTCTTTAGAGGGTTGTAACGTGGCTTTGGTTAGAGGGTGTGGTCACAGGCTGAAAGAAATGGTTAGAATCAAAATTGAACTGAAAAATCACTTAACTAGAAAAAGATTTAATCATCACTTGCGTACAATAGAGCTTCTTCTAAGAATATGGAATTTAAATACTTAAGCTCAAAAACAAAAAATTACTACTAATGAGTATACACAGTTTTTTTTTAAGAACAAGTTAAATACAAAGTAGAATAAAACTTAGCTAAGCAACTATTTCAATTCCAATCTCGATAAAAAATGGAGATCAAATTAATTTAGGGGATTTCAACAATAAGGGGTTAAGGGTTAATATTAAGGGTAATACAGGAAATGCTTGTTTGCTCAACGGGGTTCACTAAGGGTTGATCGTGGAGGTAGGCTTTTCATTGCATGAGTGGGTTAATCCTAAGTGCCTTTCTCATTTTGACATATCAAATCAAATAGTGTGGTCTTGACATGCATAATCAAGCAAGTTCTAGAATAACAATTCAATATTGACGCACTCAAAGCAATAATAAAAGTGAGCATGAAAGAATTAATAGATGCTCAAAAGGCTCAAAAATCTCACAAAAATTATGGCTTTTTGATTTTCAAAACTTGTGAATTCCAACTCAAAGTAATACCTAAAGTTTGGGGAAACAACCTAAAATTTTAAATTCTTAAAAATCAACTTATCATTCTTGATTCTCTAATGTCTTAAGGTTTAAACAATAAATGCATAAATGCCTATGTTTTAATTCAAGATATATCAATCAAAATCACAAATCAATCAAAATTTATCCTAAATACGATGTGAGAGCTTTTCAAGAGAACAAGGCAGTGATTTAGGGATTTTTCTGATAATGAAATAAATACCCCCCACACTTAGGATGTACGTTGCCCTCAATGTACAAAGATATATAGGAAAAGATAAATTTGTAATCATAAGATAGGGAGAGAAGTGAACTTCCTGTATGATGAATTCCTTGAACTGGAGTTTGGGAGAGTAATCGGTGCGAGAGTGGAGGAGGATACTCCGGCGGTGGTAGAGGTTCATTAGTCCATAAGTCCTGCGCCAAAAGAATATTATATCTAGTGGTAGCTATAGTCGTGGCCGATCAGGACATGGCAGTCGTGGAAAACCTTTCCCGGTGGATTTTTTTTTAGTTCCTATGCGATGATGAGCTTAGGAGCTCTGTATAACTGTTACAAAGTCAGGAACTTTTTAGGGGATATTAGTAAGAATAATTGCTCCTATGAAATAACCGAAATTGATAATAAAATAAAATTCTAAAATCTTAATAAAAATAAAAAACATAAAATAATAAATAAATATTTTTAAACATCTTCATCGCTGGATGGTTCACAAGGTAGGACTAGCGATGAGATGCGGAGGTGCTGACAAATCTGCTGTAGAGTAGCATTAATGTTGTCAAATCGTTGAAAACACTACTGCTCGACTTGAGTGAGGCGCTCAGAGATGTCAACATATGAAGCCGCTGCATGAATTGGACGAGAGGGTGGTGGTGGCTGAGTCGGTGGGTTCTCGTGCTGTGGAGGGACATCATCAGGAATGTCCTCGTAGGCCTCCTCCTCGGTAGATTGGGCGAGACGATATTGAGGAGGGTAGGTCCCTCGGCGCTTTTCGATCATTCTCATGCTAAGCATGCTTGACAATAAGGGTTAAGGATGATTCTTGGGCTGCAGTGCTGAGGAGCTCGAAGTGTCGAGCCAACCGAGTAACATAGGGGCCAATGGAGATGACCCCCTTCCTATGCCGCTCCGTCTGGTGCTGAATCATGAGGGCGATAAAATAGGCAAGGTCGATGATGTGCCCGTACGACGTACACCATAAAAAGTAGACATCGTGAGTGTTGACGATGCCAGTTCTCTCTCACCGTCCTGTAATCATGTGAGCCAAAATGGCATGTAGGTACCTCAAAGATGGAGGGAGAGCCGATGCCTTGGAACGGCTAAGATTGTCGGTGGCCCCACCTGGTACTAGTGCGTCCCAGCATCATGAAGGAGAACAATGGATGTGGTGGTTGAGAGCATGTAAGTCATTCTCCTCATTGAATTCCTCCGTATATAAACCTAGTGCAGTACCAAATTTTGGTACGCTGAGCTGGCAGATTAATCCGCCTAGGCGAAATTGCACCATGCCAGGATCATCGTAGTTTGTCATCACGGTCTGAAGATGAAATGTGGAGCATAATTCTATCGTAAGCTCAAAATACATCGACTCGATGATCCCAAAGAAAAGCTCCCAAGGGTCAGTGGTTAGGAGGGCCCGAATCGTATCAGCCAACTGAACTTGTTCTATTGAAGCCCAGTCGAAGCACCAGCCCGCAATTAAAGGTCGAGCTCAGAGTATTTGGAATAGATCTTCTTGGGGCCTGATGGGGAATCTCAGGAAAGGGTGACGAACTTTTGCGGTAGGACCCGAGGAAGATGACTCTCCCTTCTTTTTCCTTGAAGCAGGGACAGCGGCTTTATTACCATGTGAGGATTACATGGTACCTACAATTATAAAGGAGGATAATAGTAGGTAAACGAATTTGAAAAGCCATGAATTTGAACTAACAATTTCAGCCAAAATTACTAATAGAAACCAATCTTAGCCAATATAATAATTTTGATAGCATAATTTCGTGACATTGGCATTGTAAGGGCATGAGAATGGGCATCGAATTTCATGGAAATATAAAGAACATAAATTTGGCACATGGCATGAGTTGTAATGGTAAATAACAAAAAGCAATTGAAAACTATGAATATTGATTTAGAATAGGTGAATAAGGCATGAGAGTTTCATAAAAATATGTCATGGGGAATGAATGATAACTAATCTTTAAAAGAAATGAAACTTGAATGATAGCATAGTGTGAGATACATGAAGATTATAGCATTAAAAATGCATGGAGTTAAAGGTACAAGAGTAAACAAACGCTAAAAAATAGAAGAATAAGCGTCAGGAATGAAGTTGGAAGCGGCGCACGGGCATGGTGGGGAGGGCGTGTGGACTTCTAGTGGCTAGGGTTAGGGTTTTTTGGGTGAAGAAGACAATGAATAATGTAGCCTATTTATAGATTTTAGGGTACACGGCCAGGTAACACGCCCGTGTTCCCTAATTTTAGCCTGTTTGATTCGTGAATTTTGAGTTTGGGCGCGTCTCACATTTAGTACACGCCCGTGTTCCTTAGGCATGTGGGTGCACACAGTCGTGTCACACGGCCGTGTCTGGCGTTGTTCACTTCTCCCACGCCCGTGTATGTAGACCCACACTCGTGTCAATCTAATAGGTTTGACCACGGGTGCTAGGCACGAGTTTGTCGCACGCCCATGTTGTTTTAGCAGGTTCACCCACGGTCCTTCCCTATAGGCGTGTCGCACGCCCGTGTTGTTTTGGCAGGTTCGACCACGGCCATGTCACATGGCCGTGGCATTTTATCACAACCCGTGTTTGGGAAAATCGTTGCCCTGTTTTCACACCGCCCTAAGCACGCTTGTGTGCTAGGCCTCGTCTCTGTGGAAAACCTGTATTCAAGAGCTCCGTTAAAGAAGTTAATACAGTCCTCCCGAGAAGCGCTTATTTATAGTCTAAGCTTGACTTACCTCTCCATTGAATGATCATGGTGGTTTGAGGAGTTTGTACTCCTCATTCCTGCTATCATTCTCATCAAAATAAGGTTTTAGACAGGTGTTGTTTACCTTAAAAGTGCCGAACTTGGGATGACTCACCTCGACTGTACCAAATTGGAAAATGCTAAGTACCGTAAGAGGGATTTCTTCATTCGGTGTGGTAGTGACAATGTGAGAATCCGTGGCATCTAATAAGACTTTATCTCCAACCTTAAGTTGATGTGGGAAGGTGTTGAGCTCATTCTAGCGTAGTTCTAGTTTATCGTGTGTTCTTGGTTTATGCATCCACCATTCATCTAGCTCCTCGATTTGTAGCCTTCGATCTCCATGAACAGGTCCTCGGCTACTGCTTGAGAATGACTCATGTGCTTCTTTCAGCTCATTTCCTACAAAGTAGGTTGTACCATATTGTCAGTTTTAGTAGAATGGGTTAAACGATCACCTTCAATTTCTGATGTGTTGCCAGAATTGCGAGCTTGAAGGGTGATTGTTTCGTCTCCCACACGGAGTGTGAGTTCACCTAAGATCAAAGAAGTGTTGCTATCTTCCTCTATGTCTAAAACAATGAAGTCAACGGGAAATATAAATTTATCGATTTTAACTAGCACATCTTCAATAATACCCTTAGGAAATCTTTTAGTTCTATCTGCCAATTGAATGCTCATCCTAGTCTGTTTGGGTTTCCTGAGACCAAATTGTTTGAACATTTTGTAGGGCATGACATTAATACTAGCCCCTAAATCAGCTAATGCATTATTAACATCTAAACTACCATTTAAGAAAGGAATCGTAAAACTCCCTGGATCTTTTAGTTTGTTGGGTAGTTTATTTTGGAGAATAGCTGAGTAAACTGCGTTTAGCTCCACATGCGACGCCTCGTCCAACTTCCGTTTATTTACTAAAAGCTCCTTTAAAAATTTCATTGCTTTTGGCATCTGCGATAGAGCTTCAATAAACAGTAAGTTAATATGTAATTTTTTCAAGAGTTCAAGGAATTTACCAAATTGTTCATCTGAGCAGTCTTTCCTTGTCGCGTTGGGGTATGGCACATGAGGTTTATATTTGACATTCACTAATTTTTTTTATTATGACCTACCTCACCTTCACCTCTGCTTACCATAGTTTCTTGTCTCGGTCCTGGCTCAGGCTCAACGACTCCTTCTTCATCTTGAATATTAATTGTGTTGACCTATTCCCTTGGGTTGGGTTCGGTATTACTTGGCAAGCTACCTTGTGGTTGTTCAGAGATTAGTTTGGACAGCTGGCCTATCTGAGTTTCAAGCCCTTGGATCGATGCTTGTTGATTCTTAAGTGCTGTCTTGGTATTCTAAAAACAAGTTTCTGACACCGATATAAACTTTGAGAGCATCTCTTCAAGGTTCGACTTCTTTTCCTGTTGGTAGGGTGGTTGTTGGTAGCCTGGAGGTGGTCTTTGATTTCCTTGACCTCTCCATGAGAAATTCGGGTGGTTCCTCCAACCTGCATTGTAAGTGTTACTATATGGATTATTTTGAGATCGAGGATTATTACCCATGTAATTTAACTGCTCATTATCCATGTTGTGGCCATAAGGTTGGTATTCTGAATTGCTTGATACACCTCCACTTGTTTCGTACTGCATTACTGGGTGAACCTGTGAAGAACTAAGAAAACCATCAATCTTTTTATTTAGATGTTCTACCTAGTTTGACAGTATAGTAATCGAATCGACGTTATAAACGCTTGCTGTTTTATTTGGCTTAGTCCTCATGACTTGCCACTGATAATTATTCAGTGACATCTCCTCTATAAACTCATAAGCATCTTCAGGTGTTTTATTATTGATGGTTCTGCCAGCAGCTGCGTCAACCATTTGCCGAGTCGAAGGATTCAGGCCATTATGGAATGTTTGAACCTGAAACCAAAGCGGTAACCTATGGTGAGGGCACCTTCTCAGTAAGTCCTTGTATCTTTCTCATGCATCGTAAAGAGTTTCTAAGTCCATCTGCACAAACGAAGAGATATCATTACGTAATTTAGCCGTTTTAGCCGGCGGAAAATATTTTAGTAAAAATTTTTTGGTCATTTGTTCCCAAGTAGTAATTGACCCTCGTGGTAACGAGTTCAACCACTGTTTAGCTTTGTTCCTCAACGAAAAAGGGAATAACCGAAGATGAATGGCATCATCAGAAACACCATTAATTTTAAATGTATCGCATAGTTCCAAAAAGTTTGCTAAATGAGCGTTGGGATCCTCATCCTGCAAACCATTAAACTGAACAAATTACTGTATCATTTGAATAGTGTTAGGTTTTAGTTCAAAAGTATTTGCAGCTACAACAGGTCTAACTATGCTCGATTCAGTTCCTATTAAAGAAGGTTTAGCATAATCATACATAGTGTGTGGATAGTGCGTAGAGCAGGATTTTGATTAACCGCAATTACAGGAGGTACCTGATTACCTTGGTTTTCAGCCATCTCTTCGGTTGGGGGTTGAGTATCGTCCTCTTACTCGTTCTTTATGTATCTTAAGCTTCACCTTATTTCTCTTTCGTTTCTACGAACTGTGCGATCGATTTCTTCGTCAAAGAGTAGTGGTCCTGACGGGTTTCTTCTAGTCATAAACTATAAAAACCTGCCAAGAGAAAGAAAAAGTAAATTAATAAATAATAATAATAAATTAAATTAAATTAAATTAAATTGCAAGAAAAATAAATGGCTAAAGTAATAAAAATTGAGCGTTCCTAATATTTTAGTTCCCCAGTAACGGCGCTAAAAACTTGATCACGTGATTTTGTGTGATAAGTTTTATATATTTATAATTAATCGTTCTTGAAACTAACTATTATCGCGATGTAGGCAAGTGTACCTATCGAACAATAGTATAGTTTTAGCAAGACCAGATTGTCGAACCCAAAGGAACTAAAAGTACTAGTAATGACTGTCTTTTTATTATATAGCCTAAAAATAAGGTGGTTTTGTTTTAACTAACTAATTAACTAATCTAAGAATTCACAGAGAATGGAATTGGGGGATTACTTTTAGAAAATGATTGAATTAAGACAATACCTAAGGAAAAATCCACCTAGACTGTACTTGTTACTCGGCTCGAATCGCATTTATTTATTCATTTAACTTGTTCCAGTAAAGATCCTAAGTTATGTTATTATCCCTATTCAAGACTAATAACGTCTAATCTCTAGATTGAATAATTGAGACTTTTCTCTAATTAACACTCTAGGGTTGCATTAACTCGATCTATGGATCCCCCTATTAGGTTTCACCCTAATCCGCAAAATCTTGTCACCCTATCTCTAGGCGCGCAATCAACTCGCTTAATTATGACAAATGTACTCTTAGGCAGGTCTATTCCTCCTCGAATAAGAGCTTATCTTGAATCAGTATCCTAGGATATCAAAACAAGATTAAGAACACATAATTAAGAACAAGTTAAATATTTATCATACAATTCAGAAAATAATAACAAGATTCGTCTTAGGTTTCATTCCCCTTAGGTATTTAGGAGATTTAGTTCATAACTAAAAAGGAAAACATCTCAGAAGAATAACGAATACAAAACATAAAGAAAAGCCAAAACTTCTAAAAGGAAGTTGAGGGGAGATCTTCAGTCTTGATGATGAAACTGGCTTCTGAGATGGATCAATCGGCTTTCTTCAAGTAATTCCTTCTTTCCTCCCTATGTGTCCTCTTACTTTCCTCCTCTAGGGTGTATTTATAGGCTTTAGAATGCCTAGAAGCCCTCAAAATTGACCTTTTTCGAATTGGACTCAACTTGGGCTCGGCAGGGACACGCCTGTGTGACACGCTAGTGTGAGTCATGCTTTGAATCTGCCAACTACCTGTGTGAGGAGGTCCAAGCCGTGTTGAATTCGTACTTTGGCCCATTTTTCTCTATTTTTGGCCCGTTTCTCGTTACTTTCGTTCTCCTATGCTCTCTTAAGTATAAAACATGAAATTAAAGCATTAGGAGCATCAAATTCACCAATTCTAATGGGAAATCATCCATAAAATGCATTAAACATGGGGTAAAAATATGTATAAATTACGGTTTATCAATAAACTCACAGAGCAAATGTCAGGATTACCAGTCCAGGCTAAATCCCTTACAATGACATATACTCCTATAGTTCGGATTTGAATTACTAGTCCAGGCTAAATTCAAATCCTAAACGGGTTAACCTTCTGGGCTAAATCCATTTCAGCATACATATTCTTCGGGAGGCTAGACCACTATAGGATCACCCGTCCGGGCTAGGTCATTTCTACCATTAATTCATTTTCGAGAAATCCATCAGATATCCTTTTTATTCAACCAGGACATTTCATTATAACATCAATTTTTCATGAATTATCGTATATTGCATAGCAATATTATAACTTATACATGAACGTACATCTTTAATGTATTTAAAATAGTTTACATTCGAGTTTCGCGAACTTACATGGTAATTGCTTCGGGCTCATATTTCGGTTATTCTGAAACCTTTCATTCTCCACGGTCGACCTCAGGAATTGGTTCCTCGATATCTATATCAGTAAAAATAAATTATTAACACCTCACATTGTTCAATTTAGGCCTAAATTTCACCCCCGGGCAAAATGACCATTTTGCCCCTAACCTTTCACTCTTTTACAATTTAGTCCCTATGCTCGTATAATGAAATGCATGAAATTTCTAGGTTATCCAAGCCTAGAAAAATATTTTTCTTGCTTATAGCATCCCACATTTTCTTTCATTTCACATTTTTCTACCCATTTTCACAACTTTTACAAAATGGTCCCTTAAGCCGTTTACATGAAAAACTCTTTAGTAAAAGTTGTTTACCATTCTATAAACTCTCATATTCTTCCACAAATCATCAAAACACAAGCATCTCATGCGTGGGTAAATTTCTAAACATGAACCCTGCCTTGAAATATGGGTAGAAATAGAGATAGCTTGTTACGAGGATCTCAAAAATACGAAGAACGTTAAAAAAATGGGCTAGGGAGCAGTTACTATAGAACTTGAAATTGTTGAAAACCCTAGATATGGAGACCCTTCAATTTTCGGTAGCATGGAGAAGAAAAATGGCTTATTTTTGCTTTCATTTTCCCTTTTTATTTAGTTTATTACCAAATGACCAAAATGCCCTTCCTTAATAACCTTTCAAAATTTTCCATGCTTGCCTATTTTTGTCCAAAAACTTAGAAATTAGGCAAATTACTCTTTAAGATCTTCTAATTAATAATTCAAAGCAATTTCATACAAATTTCTTCTAGAACCAAAATTTTACAACTTATTCAATTTGGTCCCTAATTACCAATTGGGCACCTTATACTTAGAACTTCTTCATGAAAATTTAACACATACTTATTTTCATATCCTAGACCTCATAATAATCATAAAAAAATATTTTAATGTTGGATTTGTGGTCCCGAAACCACTATTCTAACTAGGCCCAATTTTGGGATGTTACATTGATAGTTGATGTTTGTATGTAATTGTGGTGCCTTTGAATCGCATATTGGTTAGGTGATTTAGGTTGTTTGTATTTGCAATATTATGTGCTTTTGAATGATGTTTAAGTCCCTTTAAAGTGTAGAAAAATGGTATGGTGAGTTATGCATGAGATGGTTGTGAAATGGCTTGTTTATAGGTAACTTTTAGGTTCACACAACTTGGAACATGGGCATATGACACAACCATTGAAGCACACAACCTGGTGAACGACCTTGTGTCATCTGAGGGTTTCTTAGGGTTAAATTCAATGAGTTACACGGCCTAGCACACGGGCATGTGACACGCCCCTGTGACCCTACTCAGTGAGTTACACAGGTGAGGACACGGGCTGGGACACAGTCGTGTGTCCCTTGTTCAAAAGTTAGACAGCCTAAGGCTATGTCACACGGCCTGGCCACACAACCGTGTGACCCCTATTTTTCAATTTTTACATCTTTTTCCTAAACTTTCCAAATTATTTCAAATTGGTCCCGATTTACTTCTAAGCTATTTTTAAGGCTTCAAATACTCGATTTAGGGAAAAGTGCATGTGATATGATGGATTATGATACGTTTAAGTTATTTGAATATTGATGTTAAATGTTTTTGATTGTACAGTAATGCCCTGTAACCCTAATTCAAAAATAGAGACGGGTTAGGGGTGTTACATGATAGATTCTCGATAATCCCAACCTACGATTCAACATCGTAGATCCTTTAACCTTTGCTGTAGCATCTCTATTTTCACATCCTTAGTTGTTACTTATTTACATATTATTCACGAAATCATTCTCATAATTGACATTGCATTCTTACTCTTGTCTTGCCATAAGATTTTCGTTTATTTGTTAGAATTCACGTATTACACACATCAGTATTCCTTAATTATCATTGCATTCTTAATATTATTTTTTCCATAGCATTAATCACACTCCTTTATAATAACTTAACCAATTTATACCTAACCGATCCCTGTGGAGACGAACTCACTTATCACTTTATTACTTGATCCGACGTGTACACTTGCACAATTCACTTAGCATATTCACACGTGCCAATAATCGATCAAATTAAAACCAGTACTATTCGATCAATCATAATTAAATATCAATTCATTAAATATCTCAAATTGTAATTCATCATATGTAATTTATCAATCAATTTATCATCTTTTTACGATTTAGTCCATATCACTCCTTTTGTACCAAATTGTAAACAATTCAAACTACAATCGCACAAAAAAATTCAAAATTAAAGAATAAAATAAAATAAATATAACCATACCATATACAATTATCTAGTTAAATCAACGAACAGATTGAAACTTTAAGCACTATTCAACAATTTTGTCTTTTCACTGATTATTTTTTATTTGGTTCAGTTCTCGATCTATACAATTATTCTATTGAATTTACCAATTCCACACATCTTATATCATCCTATTATGTGCATGTATCAGTTCAATTTCATATGTCAAATTCTCCTTATAATTTCCCATTTTACTCAATCTAGTCCTTAAAACTGAAATTATCATAAATTTAAATTTTGAGTTTCGATTTCAAAACCAATCTCAATTTGATCCTCCTACAACTCTCTATTATCAATAATTATAGAATTTCAACATCAATTTTGAAATATTTTCACTTTACAAATTAGGCCTTTTCAATCTAAGCTTAAAACCTAACCATTTAACACCAATAGCTTCAAGCATTCATCAATGACAACATTTTAAAACTTTAACAGTTTTGAAAAATAAAACACGGGTTAGCTAAATCGAGCTTTCACGATACCATAATTTAATATATTACTAAATTATACTCGTAAATACTATATAATAATATTTATAGACTCAGACATCAAAAATAGGGTTCCGAATCTGTATTTTCTGATCCCACTAAAAATTGGGCTATTACAATTTTATCCTCCTTGAGAAATTTCATCCTTGAAATTTGTCTGGAAAGATGTGGGAATACTGGGATTTCATTTATGAATTAGATTAACTCATTTGTTATAACTTTTTTTTATTTGGTTTTGACTTGAGCCAATTACATAGATTAACCATCTTGTATCCCAATTCAGCATCGCAATGCATCATCGAATAAAACCAAAGCATAACCTGAACATTTAATAAGTAACAAATGTTCAATTTCATTATAAATTCAATTTTTTCTATCAATCTCAATTCCTCATCGATTCACCATTCCAATACAATATGTAACATATTTCAACTCAATTTAACACCGAGTACCACATATTAATTAAATTGTACTACTATTTATCACGTAAGTGATTAAACCTGCCATTCAAATCACAAGCAGTAATTTATCATTAGTATATATTCCACATAAACATATGTTTAACTCTACATTAACATTTCAACAATTTTTAGTCTATAGATTTACTCACATCCAACAATTTTTCGACACCACTGACTTTAGGGTCGTTACACTTGTTCCTTAATTAAATATCAATTAAACAAAATTACTAAACCATAATTCAATATATTACTAAATTAGACTCATAAATATTAAATAATAATATTTGTAGACTTGAACATGGGAAATAGGATCCCAAAACTGTAACTTTTGGTCCTACAAAAAATTAAACTGATACACATCATCCCAAACCCAACTTGAAAAGTCCTTTCTCGACCCGGATACTCTTCTGGTTATATGAAGGGTAGTTTCCTAAATCTTCCTCTAAAAAAGTGGTTGATGGATAATATTTCACTTTCAATGTCTGTCCTGATTACGAATATGGATAATGGTTCAATCTCCAGCCCTGTTTTGAAAGATGGGCCAGTTTAAACTTTGCTAACCTCCTAAACCCCAATCCCCCTTCCTCCTTAAGCTCGAAAAATTGTCGCAAATGGCACCAATGTATACTACTTTTTATTTTCTACCACCAAAATCTACTTATGATGCCTTCCAATTCTCCCAAAAAAGAACTCACCAGCAGAAAACATGACGTAGAATACGTAGGAAATTCTTTTACTATGCTTTTAATTAAAACTACTTTACCTCCTTGCGAAACTGGTTTAATGCACCAACTATCAACATGATTTTACATTCTGTCCTTTAAATTTTGAAATTCTAATTTCATTCCCCTCCCAACCATACTTGGCAACGCCAAGTATCTTTCAAGATCTGATGTGTATCGCTCGTTTAAACTCTGAGCAATTGATATTCCAATGTGTTCCTACATATTCACACTAAAATAAATCAAAGATTTATCAAAATTTATACATGGGCCAGAACACGTTTCATATTCCTGTAAAACATTTTTCATAATATCTATTTCCCTATCACTGGCTTCACCAAATAAGATACAATCATCCACAAAAAGAAAAAAGTAAGTAAGCGATAATAAGTCCTTGTTTACACACCTTGGCCCTCGATATCAATCCATCACCATTTGCCAAACATATAAGGGAAGACAGTCATTCGTTGTATATTAAAAAATATGGACTAACTGGGTCCCCCTGTTTGAGCCCTCTATTTGGCCGAAATACCTCCCTCACCTCACCATTAATAATTACAACATAAGAGACCATGGTATACACCTCATAACGAATCCAATCCATCGCTCTATAAACCCCAATTTCCTCAACATGTTTCACAGAAATTACCATTCTACCTTATCATATGTTTCGCTCATATCTATTTTGAGCGCAAAACTACCTCTTTTCCCTAATCTTCTCTTTTTAAAAGAATGTAAAATCTCATAGGCGAGCAAATTTTTTTCCATTATTAGACGTCTTGACACAAAACCACTTTGTGCTACATTAATGCAAACTTCCAACACTTTCTAAAATCTAGTCGCAACAGCTTTCGATATAATTGTATACAGTACATTACATAAGCTAATGGCACGAAATTACGTTAGATTATTCAGTTAGGCTATCTTTGTAATAAAAACAATATGGCTAGTGTATAAAGTATCCAAAGAATTACCTTTATTAAGAATTCCAAATAATTACTCCCCAATAGCACCCCCATGATATGCCAATATCTTTGAAAAAATAATGTTGGAAATCCATCAACCCCAAAGCTTTCATTGGATCTGTGTCCCTCAATGTCACATACACTTCCTCTATTTTGTATTCTGTAGTAAGTTCCTGATTCATCTCATTTTTTATGCAAGAATTGACTCTTGAAACAAGATGACTTGTGTCCCCCACCACTTGCAACGAGAATAGTTCAGAGAAGTAATCCTTTGCGATCATTGCCATCTCCCACGTATCCCTAGTTATCTACCCATCATTCTTCTGTAACTCTTTAATATAGTTTGTCTTTCATCTCTGAATGGAAGATCTATGGAAAAATGACATATTTTGTCCCCATTTTTATGCCAATTCACTCTTGCATGCTACTCTCAGAACAACTCCTCTTTATGAATCTCCATATTGAAGTGGAGCTTTGCATCGATCAACTCTCATAGTGTATTCTCATCTCTTTCCTTCCCATTCAGTTGATCAATCTTCCCATCATTTAATAACTTTTAATTTAATATTTAATAACTTCATATAACTTTATTTGTTAAATTTTTATATAAAGGCAACTTAACATTCCTTTTTAAATATGTTTACATTATTCTATTATATATTACTATGGATTTGATTTTTATGCGATATAAATTTGTAATATATAATAGGCTTTGTAAAAATAGACTTTATCGACCAGGACTGATTTGCCTAGTGGGTTCGACACTCTAATGATGAATTCCGTAGGTTCAATGGGGATGTTCATACTAGACACCAATCTCATGCAAATATCTGAATGCGTCGACCCCGGGTCAATTAAAGCAATAACACTTATATTAAAAAGAGAAAAAGTACCCGTAATAACATCAGGAGCAGAGGCTTCCTCTCGAGCACGTATCACATACGTTCTTGCCAGAGCTCGAACCTCTGGCTTTGCAATGTCTTTAGTCGTAACTCAACTACCAATAGCACTCCCAAGGTATTTCGGAGGTCGACCTCGTGGAATGGGAGTACTCGACTTCGGGGTTACTTCCACTTCTTTTTCCACTCGCTCTGGGCAGTCTCTGAGAAAGTGGTCAAGAGAACCACATCTGAAATATGTGCCGCTCTTCATTCGGCATTCTCCAAATTGAAATTTGTTGCAACTCTTACACTTCGGCTTTTGATCATCTACACTCCCCACACTGGTTACCATCAGGAAGGAAGACTTTTGACTTCGTCGTTTAGAGCTTCTCATCCTACACGAATATCCTACCGATGAAGTAAGGCGTTCATGCTGGCTCCTTACTTTCTTCATGGAAAACGAGAGTGTTTTACTACTGGTCCTCTTGCTCGTAACTTAATCCTCTCCCTTTGCTTGCTTTCTTTCATTGTTAAGCTCCTTAGCCTTCTTGGCCCAATCAGCTAATGAGGCAAATTTTCATATTTCCAGGATCCCAATCAACAACTTAATTTCCTCATTTAGACCTTTCTCGAAGCGTTTACACATTTTTGACTCGGTTTGGACCCATTCAGTTGCGTACTGACTTAGCCGCATGAACTCTCATTCGTATTCTGCTACAGTCTTGTTCCCTTGTTTGAGTTTTAGGAACTCCTTTTGCTTCGAGTCTAGGAACCGTTGCCTAATGTATTTCTTCCTAAACTCTGCTTGGAAGAAATCCCAAGTGATATTTTCCTTTGGCACTACCGAGGATACAGTCTTCCACCAATGATACGCAAAATCTTTCAGGAGGAACACGGCACACTTCAAACACTCCTCCGGTTTGTACGACATATCATCTAACACCCGTGTAGTGTTCTCGAGCCAAAACTCAGCTCTTTCAGCATCATCATCAACTTTAGCTCTGAGTTCCTCAGCCCCATACTTTT
This sequence comes from Gossypium arboreum, assembly GCF_025698485.1. NCBI lineage: Eukaryota > Viridiplantae > Streptophyta > Magnoliopsida > Malvales > Malvaceae > Gossypium > Gossypium arboreum. The sequence continues at coordinate 16,679,043 of NC_069081.1, forward strand.
TAAGCTTACCAACAGGGGCTTTACCAATTCTTACCAGTGCCATACCTCGTGGCACAACCTCATCAGGTTGGTTAGGGGGCGGGAGAGGTCTTGGTATGTTAGGGCGATTCCTCAGCTAATCCCCAAACCATTCGTCCATCATATCAAAGAAGACGGCTCGGGCCTCTTCCTGACCTTCAGACATAAGCCTTCTACTACTAGTAGATACAGCTCATTGTACGAAAGCTGGAGTATCGCTTTCAGCTCCCTCGGACTCATCTTGTACTTGATTGGAAGACATTTACTATATTCAAAACAATTTAAACAATTAGGAGACGTCACACTATCAATATTCGAATAATGGCATGTATAGAAAACCTCAACACTCTCTACGGTAGCCCTATAACCAACTAAACTATAGCTTTGATACCACTAAATGTAACACCCCTAACCCGTACCCGACGTCAGGATAGGGTTCAAGGCGTTACCGAGATTTCATGTTCATAAACATAATAAATCAAGTCACTAAGTTGTGCTCTAATTTAAAACTTTTCAAATATGTATATTCTTTCCCTTAAACAGGCCTTCGAGACCTAAAACATGTCTAGAGACAGTGCGGGAGAAAACCGAGAACGTTTGAAAAACTTTGGGCACCTTGGAAAATTTCTTTTAACTTGGAGTGTCACATCATCGTGTGACTTGGACACGCCCGTGCAATCACCCCGTGTCCAAGACTTGAGCATTCTGTTAAATTCACATGGGCAAGACACACGCTCGTGTGCGTCTAGCCCGTGTTCATTTAATAGACTTACCATTTTAGATGTAGGGGAAACACGACCATGCCACATGCCCACGGAGTGGCCCGTGTGTAGCACACGCCTGTGTCCCGAACTGTGTAGACCCTATTAGGCTATTTTCCAAGCCTATGGTCACCCCCTTTTTAACACTTATACTTAATGAATATTAAAAACAAAGTAAAACATAATTATGCTCTCATAAATGATCTTTGCAAAAACTCATTGCATGGAAACCTCATATCATTGGTTTCGTACATGCTAGGTTATTTCCCATCTTGTATTTATGTGTTGTCATACCACTTTAATACATTCAAGATTGGCTTATTCCTATGACTCATTGCCAATTGGAATCCAACCATCGTACATGATTACAAACTTGCATAGAAATTTTGCAGGTCATAGCCTACTTCAAAACAAGCCGATCTCTATGACCATAAACAAAAAGATAGATTTATCTTTACAAGCCTTCATTTGGCAAATCAAATGATACATATAACAAAATACTCAAAAGATCTACACATGCCATTGAACAATTTAAAAATGTCTTTATACCAAAGCTGGTCTATTTGATAGTATGCTGACTCTCCAACCATCTTCCAATCTTTACGAGTCCTCAAGCTCTGAGAGAGACAGGGAAAAGAGAGGGCTAAGCATTTTCATGCTTAGTAAGCTTGAATGACCAGAATGTAAATTTACCAGTATTTAGCATGCAATCAAATTGGGTAATAAATTTAATGAGCATAGGTTGGCTTCCCTATCACTTACACTCAATCAAAGAGTTAGATACATAACAATGCACTATAAAAGTTATCTTAGATGAGCTCATCATTCAACATCTCGTTTGTATATATATGTCACATTAATCTCGTTGAGTTTCTAGGAAATCTCGATGGAATATCCATTTACCGTCAATTCGTACAATGATCGTTTCAGATATGCATTCCCGCGAACCTCACATCTTATGGCAGGATTACCAATCTAGGCTAAATCCCCCATTTTATGAACTCATAGGGTGATGTCGGGATTACTAGTCCAGGCTAAATCCCTTATAATGAAAAACACCTTTATTGAGCTCAGATCTAAATTACCAGTCCAGGCTAAATTTAGATCCTAGTCGGATTACCCGTCCGGGCTAAATCCATAATGCACACATATTCTTCGGGAGCCTCGACCATTCAAAGGAACACCCATCCGGGCTAGATCCTTTTATAAATGAGATCAATGAATTACCTGTCCGGGCTAAATCCTTACTGCAACACATGCAAGACCTTATTACAGATGTCAATCGTGGTTTATCCATCGAATTCCTTTTTTAACCTCAACCGAGACATTTATCACAATTTTATACTTAAATATGCATTTCATAGAATTTCATGTTATTAATAAATGAAATCATCATGCATTCATAAATCATATAATGAGGCACATTGAGTGTTTACTTTAAGTTATCCGAACTTACCTGGTATTTGTTTCGTGTTGTGTTTTGGTTATTCTGAAATCTTTCGTTTTCCTCGATCGACCTCCGAAATTTATTCCTCGAGGTCTATAACAATAAAAATAGATCATTAACACTCCAAATTATAAATTTCAAGTATAAATTCCACCCCCGGTCCAAATGACCGTTTTGCCCTAACCTTTCACATTTTTACAATTTAGTCCCTACGCTCGTATGATGAAACACATGCAATTTCTACCTTACTCAAGCCTAGACGAACACTTTTCCCTCTTATGGTAGTCCACATTTTCCATTATTTTCACATTTCTACCACATATTTTACAACTTTTGCAAAAAGGTCCCTTTAGGGGTTTTTCATGAAAATCACCTAGGAAAAGTTGTTTAACACACCTCAAACTTTCATATTCCTCTATAAAACATCAAAATACAAGTAACTCATGCATGGGTAAATTTTTAAACATGAACCCTAGCATGAAATATGGGTAGAAATAGAGAGAGTAAGTTATCGAGATCTCAAAATTACAAAGAACATTAAAAACGGGACTTGGGAGAACTTACCAATGAGCTTGAAAAGCTTGGAAACCCTAGCTATAGTGGCTTAGGAATTTCGGCTGGACAAGGGAGAAGAATGGATGATTTTTTCCTTCTTTTTCCCATTTTTTTTCAATAATATGCCAAATGACCAAAATTCCCTTAAGCCTTTTCTTTGAAATTTTATCCATGCAAGCCCATTTTTTTCCAAAAACTTAGAAATTGAGCAAATTACTCCCTAAGACCTTTTATTTTATAATCTAAAGCAGTTTCATACAAATTGCTTCTAGAATCCAAGTTTTACAATTTATTCAATTTAGTCCCTAATTTTCCAATTGGGCACTTACTCAAAAAATTCTTTCTTGAAACTTTAACGCATGCATATTCTCATATTCTAAGCCTCGTAATAATCATAAAATAAATATTTTGATGTCAGATTTGTGGTCCTGAAACTGTTATTCTGACTAGGCCCTATTTTGGGATGTTACAATTTAGTTACACGAACTTACCTCGTCACTTGTTTGTATACAAAAATCCGACTCTTTTTCTTTTCCATTATATAACTTCATATTTGAGTTGTCCGGGTCTATATAAATGAATTTAATGTCAACTTAATTCATTTCATATTCAATTTAATTCAATTCACATCCTAGGCAAAATTACCTTTTTGCCCCTATACTTTTCATAAATGACGATTTCGTCCATCCGCTCCGAAAATGAAATTCATGCAGTTTAATCCTTATTCCAAGCCTAACGAATTTTTACATATAACATTTACAGCACATATATTTCATAAAAATAAAAAAATTTTCATGAATTTTACATCTTTAAAATTCAGTCCATAAATCACAATTTCATAAAAATTCAGTTTACAAAACTTGTTTATTTATCAACAACCTTTCATTTTCTACCATAAATTTCAAATTTTTAGCATATTCATCCATGGAAAAATTTTAATACTTTAATATCTTTTCAAATTGATCCCCAAAATAGATGGATTAGGTTATTCCGATCTCAAAAATATAAAAAATTACTAAAAACGGGACATGATCACTTACCTAATTAAGCTTGCTTGATTTTCTTTCTCTTTCCTAGGGTTTCCATAGAAAATTTGAAGAAGATGACGAAATAAGATGATATTGGGCTATTATCATCTTTGTTTATTCCAAATTCCAATTTAGTCCTTTTCTTTTTCTAATTTTCCATGGATGACTCATCATAAATGCCTACTAACTCCGTTTAATGGTCTAATTACCATATAAGGACCTCAAGTTTTGAATTCCATAGCTATTTGATACTTATAGCTACTGGAACTCAACTTTTGCATTTTATGCAATTTGGTCCTTTCTATAATTAAAAATGAAATTGGTAAAATTTTCTTATCAAAATTTTCATACATCTTTCCTATCATGATGCAAATCATGCAATATTTTAAAATGAATTTCCTTTCTAACTAGGATTTGTGGTCCCGAGACCACTATTCTGATTTCACTAAAAATGGGTTGTTACACTATGATTACTTCGTAGGTTTGTCAAGCCTAGGGTTTAGGAACGCGTAATCTATACTGACAAATCCTATCAAGAAACCCTAAATCATCCGTTTATCACGTCCCCATCCATTCCTTAATCACCCCTAAGGGATTTAGCCACTCATATTACTCATATCATAATCCCAATTGAAATAAACATGTAAATAACACGATTGAATCAAAAGAGAAAAGATATTAGAATAATCCTAAAATTGATGTCAGTTGAAGAACGGAGTAGTAAATCTCTCGATCGAAATAGAAAATATCGTCACTCACAAAAGGAAATAACTGAAATATTTCAATATTATAAATGAAATCTTGGATCAAAACTGATTCCAAGAAGAAAGAACAAAGTTGTTTAGGAAAACTAAAAGAAAACCTACTCCTAATCTACGAGGGTTTTAAAGGTGTCTAAGTTGACTTAATTACATCAAAACCCTAAGGTCTTATTTATAGGAGTGTTGGTAGCCCAAATTAGGTCTTCGGCAAATCCTAGGTCTTCGTATAAAGTCGACTATGCAAACGAAAATAGCCCTGGCAGACTTAGGTAGCACGTCGACCTATGTTGCGCCATAGACCTTGCATAGTGTGACACGATAGGTTTTCCACGCCTTGTATGGTTCGTTTCATGCTTTGATGGCTTGGGAAGCTTCTGCATCACTCGTGCTTTTCTCCTACGTCAGTTAGGTCTATAATTGATCATCCTACACACTCAATTTAACATATTAGCACTTCTAAAGGCCGTGTTGGTCTAATAGGTCACAACACTCACAAAATGTGTTAAAAAAACTTATTTTACTAATATTTAATCCTAATTAGTAAATATCGAAAGCATAATATAAAATACTAAATTGGCTAGAAAACAAGCTCCTTAAGTGCAAAAATAGACCAAAATAACTACTATATTTAACGTTAGGTCAGTTTGTCGAGAGATGTTACTATAACACCCCATACCCTACCCATTCATCGGGTCCGAGTTATGGAATGTAACGACCATTACCAGTGAAATTAACCTCATATAAGCATCATACAATCAATCATGCAAGAAATCAAATATAAATTGCATTCACAGTACTTTATTTAATCATTTTCAGGCCCCACACAAGCTTACGAAAGCTCTGTTAGTAACCTGAGGGTGGTTTAGAACCAAATTGTAAAGTTTTTAAAGTTTTGGATCAATGTCTCAACTTTATAACCTCTACCACGCGAAATCGCCATATAGTGATTCACGTTGTGACATCACTCACTATCAACCTAAGTTATGATGTCAAGTTCTCGAGGTCACGATGTTGCCTTTGTTTTAGGAACTTAACACTATAGTACTTTTCATTAGCTTTCAAACCATCATTCACATGATATTTCTCAACCATTTACATGAGTTATGCTTTTAAAGATGTCTATTTAAACCAATTCAAGCATGAAATCATCTAGATCAACCATTCAAACTTATATAATTCTACAAATCAACTAGAAAGAATTTTCAAATCCAAACCAACTATCTATGTTCAAAACAAATCATTTACCAACTTAAACATGCCACATTTGTAGAACTTAAAACCTTATCACTTAAATGGCTTCATCATGAATCACACAACAATTAGGTCCAACCATTTAGCATAACTTATAACCCATAATATTCACTTAAATTCAATTACATCATTTACTTACCTAACCATGTTAACTTTGCTTATTTCTGTCACACCCCAAATTTGAAGGATGTAACACCCTTTACCCGTATCTGACGCTGGGATAGGGTTCGAGGCGTTACCGGACTTAAACATAAACATTCAAACAAATCGTGCCATAAAATTTGGTCCAAATCAAATTCATCCAAACATAAACATACGTTGGGAGTGGTTCGAGACTAAACCGAGAACTTTTGGAACCTTTTTGACACTTAGAAAATTTTCTTGTTTCGGAGGGTCACACGCCCGCGTGGTTAGGCCATGTGGTCACACACGCCCATGTGGCTTGGGACACGCTCGTGTCCTCAACCCGTGCAACTCTCTGACTATGACGTCATTAGCAAAATGAGGTCACATGGGCACAACACACTCCCAGTGTTTAGGCCGTGTGGTGAATTAAATTCTAGAAATTAAGTGTAGACTTCACACGGCCTGGGTACACGCCTATGCCCTAAGCCCATGTCTTCCACACGGCCGTGTCTCTACCCGTGTGTTTACGATTGGGCATTCTGTTTTGCATTAATTAAGGTGCAGGGGACACACAGCCTAATCACACGCCCATGGGGAAGATCGTGTGTCACACACGACCTAGACACATGCCCGTGTGTCTACCCGTGTGGACAACTTCTAGGCTATTTTCCAATCCATTTGCCACCCTTAAGCACTCACACACTTAAACCCACTTCATAGCATACAACTAGCACTTCCATCATATGAAGCATAGGCATTTTATGTTTTTAATAGTCAATGTATAACATATTCAAGTTAGTAGGTTTACCCAAGGTATTCCACACCAATTTCATGGATAATCATCTTTGCTTTCCTACTTCCAAGTTATACATTTGTACCACATTTATTGCCATGCACATTAATCATATTTCATCCATTAAACATACATGTCATCCATCACACTCATTATCACAAACAATCACAAGCCTCATCAAACAAATACCTTTAGCATACAACCTACATCTCATGATACATCCATCAAACAACCACAATAAGCATACCTCATTACGATTTTTGTACGAATGCCAAGCTGAAACATGAGAACAAGAATATATATCTCTGGATTTCTTAGACTGAGACGAAAGTGACTTGCTCATCGGCCTCTTCCTTATATCTCTAGCCTCAGCCTTGGCTTTTCTCTTTTCCCTGGTCAGTTCCTCAACTTTACAAGCCCGATCAACGAGCACAACAAATTTCTTAAACTCAAGAACACCCACTAACACTCTAATAACCTCACTAAGTCCATCTTCAAACATTCTACACATTTTAGCCTCAGAGGATACACACTTTCGAGCATATTTGCTAAGCCGGACAACTCTCTTTCGTATTCAGTAACTGACATGCAGCCTTGTTTCAAATCAAGAAATTCCTTACACTTTTGATCGATGAATCGCTTACAGATGTATTTCTTTCGAAACTCCTCTTGAAAGAATTCCCATGTAACCATTTCTTTTAGAACCATCGAAACTAGTGTCTTCCACCAATGATATGACGTGTCTCTCAATAAGGAAATAGCACACTTCAAACATTCTTCAGGTGTGCACGATAGTGCATTGAATATTCGAACAAAATTCTCAAGCCAAAATTCTGCTTTCTCGGGGTCTTTATCGGCATTGGCCCAAAATTCCTCGGCTCCTTGCTTTCAAATTTTATCAACTGGGATTCTATGAAATCTCATAAAATCCATAACTTGAGGCACTTGGGGTACAAGTTGGGGATTTGGAGGGGGTGGAGGAGGTTGAGCGTTCGAGTTCATTCGAACGAACTCTGTATACCAAGCTCCATTATATAGAGAAAGGATTCCCTGCCTCCTTCTCCTCTACTAATAGTTGTGGGTCTACTCTCAGATGCCACTGCTCATTCAGCGTGAGCAGGCACGTTACTTTTAACATCATCCGTCACTGCTCTATTGGGATCCATTTACTATATGAAAATACATTTTTAAACCGTCAGGAGTCATCACACCATCATAATATATGTATGGCATGTATAGATAAACTCGTGCACATGCTACGTTTGTTCGAAAACTGACTAAATCGTAGCTCTGATACCACTACATGCAACACCTCTTACCCATATCCGAGGCCAGGACAGGGTTCGAGGTGTTACCAGACTTAAGTATAAATAGTCATATAAATCGGGCCATAAAATTTAGTCCAAATCAAATTCATCCAATCACATGCATATCGTCCCTTATATAGGCCCACAAGGCCCTAAACATACGTTGGGAGCGGTTCAAAACAAAACCGAGAACTTTCAGAACCTTTTTGACACTTAGAGAGTTTTCTTGTTTTGGAGAGTCACACGTCCGTGTGGGTAGGCCGTGTGGTCACACACGCCCGTGTGGGTAGGCCGTGTGGTCACACACACCCGTGTGGCTTGGAACATGCCTGTGTGGCTTGGAACACGCCTGTGTCCTCAGCCCGTGTAACTCTCTGACTATGACATCATCAGCAAAATAAGGTCACACAGACATAACACACGCTTGCGTGTTTAGGCCGTGTGGCAACTTAAATTCTCTAAATTATGTGCAGACTTCACTCGGCCTAGGTACACGCCCATGCCCTAAGGCCGTGTCATCCACACGGATGAGACACACTACCTATGTGTTTACTATTAGGCATTCTATTTTGCATTAATTAGGGTGCAGGGGACACACAGCCTGATCACACGTCCATGGGGTAGACAGTGTGTCACACACGGTCTAGACACATGCCTATGTGTCTACCCATGTGGACAATTTCTAGGCTATTTTCCAAGCCATTTGCCACCGTTAAGTACTCACACACTTAAACCTACTTCATAGCATACAACATAGCACTTCCATCATATGAAGCATAGACATTTTATGTTTTTAATTGTCAACGTATAACATATTCAAGTTAGTAGGTTTACCTAAGGTATTCCACACAAATTTCATGGATAATCAACCTTGCTATCCTACTTCCAAGTTATACATTTGTACCATATTTATTTCCATACACATTAATCATCTTTCATCCATTAAACATACATGCCATCCATTACACTCATTATCACAAACAATCACAAGCCTCATCAAACACATACCTTTAGCATATAACCCACATTTCATCACACATCCATCAAACAATCACAACAAGCATAAACACAGTTGCATGCATGCATAACTAATTAGGGTTAGAACTCAAATAATCAATATGAGCCACCTCTCATGGCCATATAAAAAATGAATCACAATACCATCATGAGCCAACACATTTGGCTAATCAATATGACATATAACAAAATGACCAAGTCCCTATACATGCCATATTCAAAATGTTGAATCTAACTATACCAAATATTCAATTGATAGTGTGATTGAAAACTCCGATGTCCTCAAATCCCCGAGCTAGCTTGGCGGCACTATAAAAATAAAGGAATGGGGTAACCTTTAAAGCTTAGTAAGTTCACATGCAAATAATAACCAACATAAATCATACAATTAACATAAGGCAAATTTTCATAAATGTCATCAAGTCTCATAAGCATAACTTTCTCATATGCATTCTTACCACATGTTCATAGCATATCGAGATCTTTAAGCATGAGTTTATGTACATACCTGTACCAACTTGCACATAATACTTACTTTCTCGTCTTTGACGTATTCATCAAGATTACCCACGGAACTTCTCTTTGAACTACCCATTGAACACTTGGAATACTGTCAGATACATTGGAATCTCGCACCTAAGTGCTTCATATGTAGCCAGTGCTACCTTATATCACATATCACATGTTGCTCGCTTTCGAGCTACTCAAAGGTCTTCTCTCACAAGCTGACGATCAGGATGTAGCTACACGAGCTGCTCACACAAGCTGTCAGGTATCCGTAACACATGCCGAACTACCTAGCCACCGGTAGAACGTACAAGACTAGTACCCGAAACGCCAAAACATGTGTAACATATATCATAAACTCAGACCACAACTCATGATCTCAGATCACATAGTTCCTACTGACATGACACTTGCATCCTAAGCTATTCCTAAGGTTCAAACGGGATTTTTCGATCCCACATTTCTATTGAACTTGCTTATAATGTCGATTTCAATAACCATAGCACCAACACATACTCATGGAATAATCAAAGCATTATTCAAAATTAAATTTAAGCATTAACACATGGTACAACATCATATTAATTATATATACTTACCATACATGATTTAAAGTATGGTACATGTTGCATAATTTGCAAATGAACTTACCTCGATACAAAATTATAGAAACGAGCCTAATTCTCGTAAATTTTATTTTTCCTCTGATCAAGACCCAGATCACGTTTTTCTTTATCTATAATGCCAAATTTAACTTGTTCAATACATACATTGTTTAAATTGACCCATAATTCATACTTTGGTAAAATTACCTTTTTACCCCTAACTTTTCACTTATTTACACTATAGTCCCTAAGCTCGTAAAATGAAAGGCATGCATTTTCTTGGTTACCCAAGCCTAGCCAAACCTATATCATGCTCATATCAGCCCATATTTTCCTTTATTTCATATTTTTACTACTCATTTTTACACCTTTTACAAACAAGTCCTTTTTAGGTGTTTTCACTAAAAATCACTTAGTAAAAAGATGTTCATCACACATTAAACTTTCATAATCTTCCATTAATCATCAAAATACAAACATGTCACACATGGTTCAAATTTCATAAATGAACCCTAGCTTAAAATATGGCTAGAAATGGATAGATCATGCTTCAAGGACTTCAAAAATGCAAAGAATATCAAAAACAGGGCTCGGAAGCACTTACAATCAAGCTTGAAAAGTTGAAAACCCTAGCTATGGAACCTTGCAAATTTCTGCACACTAGGAGGAAGATGGACACAATTTTTTACTTGATCTTTCCCTTTTTATTCTTTTATTTACCAAATGACAAAAATGCCCTTAAGGCCTTTCTTTCCAATTTTTCCTATTCATGCCCATTTTTTTCCAAAATTTTAGAACTTGGTCAAATTTCTATTTAAGGGCCTCTAATTAATAATCCAATTCATGCTTGAAGTGTAACACCCCTTACCCGTACCCGAGGCCGGGATAGGATACGAGGTGTTATCGAACACATACACAGTTTTTCATGCAAAAACTGGGCTATAAAATTTTTCTCAAAACAACTTCATTCATAGATACACAATTTTTCCCTGATACGGGCCTACGAGGCCAAAACAGCTTTCGAAAAAGATTTGGGACTAAATCGAGAATTTTAGAAAAGTTTAGGAAATTTTCCCAAATATAGAGCCACACGCCCGTGTGAGACAGGGGACATGCCTGTGTGCTTTCAACGTGCCCGTGTCTTTCGGCCGTGTAACTCTCTGACTATGACATCAGCATCAATTTAGGGTCACATGGCCGTATCACACGCCTTTGTGGCCAGACCATGTGGTCAATTAATAATAAATGAATTTTTCATAAAATGGTGCAGACTTCACACGGCCAGAGTACACGCCCATATGGGTAGGCCGTGTCTCTCACACAGCCAAGACACACACCAGTGTCTTAGCCCGTGTTTTTACTACTGAGCAAACTGACTTGTAAAATTTAGGTACAGGGGACACACTGGTATTCAACACGCCCGTGGGGCGGCCCGTGTGTCACACACGGCCTAGACATATGACCGTGTGTCTACCCGTTGGACCATTTATACGCTATTTTCCAAGCCAATTGTCACCCTCAATCATTCATACATTGAAACATATTTCATAGCATGTAATATGACCTATTTAAAACACTCAATTATTAAACACCATGGCACTTTCACATCTTTATAAGGTCGTTCAATTACACATTCAATTAGACACAACAATTGGAAGCATTCCACACCAATTTCATGCATAATCAAATTTGTTACCATAACCTCGAATTACACATTCATGTCCATAGTCATCTTAAGTCATTAAGTCATTCCTTATTTGAAAGTACTTAATTCATTCCTCATCACATATCCATCAAACCAACCACATAACACATCATCAAGGCATTAACACATGCATGCATGAACAATTAGACATTACAATGCAATAATCAATTATGAGCCATATCACATTGCTATTACAAAATAAATCATCAACATCATAGGCCTTCACAATTTGGCCACATAGCATGACACATATCACAAAACAACCAAGTCCCCAATACATGCCATACTCAAAATAACAATTTCACTATACCCAATATTCTTTTGATAGTGTGATCGAATACTCCGACAGCTTTCGATCCTCGAGCTAGCTTGGCGAAACTACAAAGGATGGAAAGGAAATGGGGTAAGTATTAAAGCTTAGTAAGTCCACATGCAAAAAATATGCAATGATAGTAAACCATAATCAGACAAAGACATAATATCACAATCACAAGAATTACTCATCATCCAATCATTTTGGCTCCTTTATCAAGTGTTCATGTATATACTTTCTCATCACATATCATTCTTTATCAAGGCATTATTCATGGGTTTAGCGTACATACCTGTACACATCGTAGTATATCATATAACCATACCTCTTTAACATGCCCTCCTCGGGACTTTCATCATATCCATTGCATTACCCGTTGAACACTCAGAATACTATTAGATATGCGAAAAACTTGCACATAAGTGCCACATAAACATACGTAGCCAAAGCTACCTCATAACATATAACGCTCGCAATGGAGCTACTCACGGGCTTACTCATATAAGCTATTGGTCAAGGTGTAACTACACGGACTACTTACACAAGCTGTCAGGTATCCGACCCACTCAAGGATTACCTAGCCACCGGTAGGACACACAAGACCATTGCCTGGAACCCAATAACATTTATCACATCCATTATGAACTCAGACCAACTCAACGAGCTTGGATGCCACATACATATCACGAACCCAGACCAACTCAATAAGTTCAGATTTCTTAATTTCTAGTGACATGTCACTTGTATCCTAAACTATTCCTAAGGTTTAAATGGGATTTTTTCTCATATACACATAGCATCTTCGTCGTACTTGCTCATAATGTCGTGGATAACGACCAATATCATTCATACTTACAAAGTTATCATTAGATATAGCATACATAATATTGACAAAACATTTATCACATAATGTCAACACATCAAAATATAATACATTGTCACATTATTTACACATGTACTTACCTCAGTACAAAATGATGATAATCGAGCCTAATCGTCGTATAATTTATTCTTTCCTCGATCAAGACCCTGTTCACATTTTTTTTTATAATCAAGCTTGAAATGTTGAACAAAACCCTACCTATGGCTATTGAGAAATTTGGCTAGCACTTGGAGAAGATGAGCACATTTTTTCTTTGATTTTTCCTTTTTATTCTTTTAATTACCAAATGACCAAAATGCCCTTAAGGCATTTCTTTCAAATTTTTCCTATGCATGTCCATTTTTATACAAAATTATAGGAATTGGTCAAATTTCTAATTAGAACCCTCTAATTCATAATCTAAAGCAATTTCATACTTTAAGCTTCTAGAATGCAAGTTTTGCATCTTATTCAATTTGGTCCCCAAAATTCAATTAGACATTTTATGCATAGAATTTCTTCATGAAACTTTCACATAAGCATGCATTCATACCATAGACCTCATAAGAATCATAAAATAATTATTTTTATCTCGAATTTGTGGTCTCGAAATCACTACTCCAACTAGACCCTAATTCGAGATGTTACAACTCTCTCTTTTTAGGGATTTTAGTCCCCGAAAATCTTACCACTAAAAAGGTTTGGATATTCTTTCCTCATAGCCTCCTCGGGCTCCCATGTAGCTTCTTCAACCCTATGTCTTTGCCATAAAACTTTCATAAGAGCAACACTTTTGTTTCTCAATTGCTTGACTTCCTGAGTCAAGATCTTAATCGGTTTCTCACCATAAGTCATATCCGGTCTCATTTCAACCTCTGTCGGTACAATACATGTGAAGGATCCGATCTATATCGGTGTAACATGGACACATGAAATACATTGTGTATCCTTTCTAACTCAGGCGGCAAAGCCAACCGATATACTACCGGTCCTATCCTTTCGGTAATCTCATACAGTCCTATAAAATGAGGACTCAACTTACCCTTTTTTCCAAATCTCAAAACCTTCTTCCATAGAGATACTTTTAAGAATACCTTATCATTGACTTGCTCCTCTATTTCTTTCTTTTTTAAATCTACATATGACTTTTTTCTATTCGAGGCCGCTTTCAAACAATCACGAATTACTTTCATCTTTTCTTCGGTTTCCTTAACTAAATCGATTTCATGAATCTTATTCTCCTTAAGCTCAGTCCAATACAACGGTGTACGATATTTACGTCAATACAATGCTTCATAAGGTGTCATTTTCAAACTCAACTGATAACTGTTGTTGTAGGCAAATTCAATCAAAGGTAAGTACTTTGCCCAACTACCATGGAATTCAAGAACACAACATCTGAGCATATCTTCAAGTGTCTGAATTACACTCTCGAATTGTCCATCAGTCTCTGGATGAAAAGCGGTACTAAAATTCAACTTTGTACCCAAAGCTTCTTGTAACTTCTTCCAAAACCATGAAGAGAACCTCGAATCTCTATCCGAAATAATCGATAAAGGTACTCCATGAAGTCTCACAATCTCAGAAGTATACAATTAGGCTAACTTATCGAGTGAATAATCAACACATAGCAATATAAAATGAGCCGATTTAGTCAATCTGTCAACCACAACCCATAGGCATCTTTCTTCCTTGGTGTCAATGGCAAGCCTGTCATAAAGTCCATAGTTATTCGGTCCCATTTTCATTCGGGAACTAAAATAGGCTGAAGTAAACCTGAAGGTACCTGGTGTTTGGCCTTTACTTGTTGACAAATCAAGCATCTCGATATAAACTTAAATATATCTCTTTTCATACCATTCCACCAATACATTTTCTTTAAATCATTGTACATTTTCGTGCTACCCGGGTGAAATGGCATACCTCCATTATGAGCCTCATGTAAAATATTCTGAATCAACTCAACATTCTTCGGTACACAAATCCTTCCACAGAACCTCGGACAACCCTCAGGATCTCTTTGAAAGTCTGATTCACTGCTCAACTCACATTGAGCTTTCTTAGCTTGTAACTCTTTATCAGCTTCTTCAGCATCACAAATTTGTTAAAGAAAGGTCGATCTAGCTCTCAACTCTGCTAGAATTTCACCATCATGAGATAGGGTCAATCGGTCTAGCTCTCAACTCTGCTAGAATTTCACCATCATGAGATAGGGTCAATCGTGTGTTCATAGCTCTCAAAGCAAATAAAGGTTTTCTGCTCAAGGAATCAGCAACCACATTTGCCTTACAGAGGTGATAATCAATCAAAAGCTTATAGTCTTTTAACAATTCAAGCCATCTTCAAATCTTCTGCACATCTTAGCCTCGGAAGATACACACTCTCGAGCGTACTTACTGAGTCTGACAAATTCTCTCTCATATTCATTAACTGTCATACAACCCTGTTTCAGATCTAGAAATTCCTTATGCTTCTGGTTGATGAACTGTTCACTAATATACTTCTTTCAGAATTCCTCTTGAAAGAATTCCCAAGTTACCCTCTCCGGTGGTACCATAGATATCAGTGTTCTCTACCAGTGATGCGCCACATCTCTCAACAAAGATATGGCACATTTTAAGCACTCATCGGGTGTACAGGATAATTCATCAAATACCCGTATCAAATTTTCTAACCAGAACTCTGCTCTCTCAGGGTCGTCATTGGCATTTGCTCTAAATTCCTCAGCACCTTGCTTTCAAATTTTATCAACTGATGTTCTAGAGAATCTCATAAAATCTACAGCTTGAGGCATCATGGGTGCAGGTTGTGGATTTAAAGGAGGTGGGGGAGGTTGAGCATTCGGGTTCGTTCGCACGAACTTCGTATACCATACATTCATTATGTGGAGAAAGGCCCCTCTACCTCCTTTTCCTCTACTGACAGTTTCAGGTCTACTCTCGGATGGCACCGCCCCTTCAACGGGAGTAGGCGCGCTACTTTCTACATCATCCGCCACTACTCTGTCGGGATCCATTTGCTATATGAAAACACACTTTAAAATTGCCAGGAGTCGTCACACTTCATAATATATATATGACATGTATAGCTAGACTCAAACACTTACTACGTAGTCCGAGAACCAACTAAACCATATCTCTGATACCACTAAATGTAACACCCCTTACTCGGACTAGAGGCCGGGATAGGATACGAGATGTTACCGAACACATACAGAATCATTCATGCAAAAACCAGGCTATAAAATTTTTCTTCAAAACAACTTCATTCATACATACACAATTTGTCCCTGATACGGGCCTACGAGCCTCAAAAGAGCCTTCGAAAAAGATTCGAGACTAAATCGAGAATTTTAGAAAAGTTTGGGAAATTTTCCATAATACAGAGCCACATGCCTGTGTGAGACAGCGGACACGTCCGTGTGCTCTAGACACACTCATGTCTTTCGGCCGTGTAACTCTCTGACTATGATGTCAGCACCAATTTAGGGTCACATAGCCGTATCACACGCCTGTGTGGCCAGACTGTGTGGTCAATTAATAATAAATAAATATTTCATAAAATGGTGCAAACTTCACACGGCTGGAGTACACGCCCATATGGGTAAGCCATGTCTCTCACACAGCCAAGACACACACCCATGTCTTAGCTCGTGTGTTTACTACTAGGCATACTAACTTGTAAAATTTAGGTATAGGGGACACACGGCCATTCAACATGCCCGTAGGGCAGACCGTGTGTCACATACGGCCTAGACACATGCCCGTGTGTCTACCCATGTGGACCATTTATAGGCTATTTTCGGAGCTAATTGTCACCCTTAATCATTCATACACTGAAACATATTTCATAGCATGCAATATGACCTATTTAAAACACTCAATTATTCAACACCACTGCACTTTCACATCTTCATAAGGTCGTTCTATTACATATTCAATTAAACACAACAATTGGAAGTATTCCACACCAATTTCATGCATAATCAAATTTGTTACCATAACCTCGAATTACACATTCATGTCTATAGTCATCTTAAGTCATTAAGTCATTCCTTATTTGAAAGTACTTAATTCATTCCTCATCACATATCCATCAAACCAACCACATAGCATATCATCAAGGAATTAACACATGCATGCATGAACAATTAGACATTACAACCCAATAATCAATTATGAGCCATATCACATGGCTATTACAAAATAAATCATCAACATCATAGGCCTTCACAATTTGGCCAAATAGCATGACACATATCACAAAACAACCAAGTCCCCTATACATGCCATACTCAAAATAACACTTTCACTTTACCCAATATTCTTTTGATAGTGTGATTGAATACTCCGACAGCTTTTGATCCCCGAGCTAGCTTGGCAGAGCTACAAAGGATGGAAAGGAAAGGGGGTAAGCATTAAAGCTTAGTAAGTCCACATGCAAATAATATGCAACGATAGTAAACCATAATCATACAAAGACATAATATCATAATCGGAAGAATTACTCATCATCTAATCATTTTTGGCTCATTTATCAAGTGTTCATGTATATACTTTCTCATCACATATCATTCTTTATCAAGGAATTCTTCATGGGTTTAGCGTACATACCTGTACACATCGTAGTATATCATATAACCATACCTCTTTAACATGCCCTCCTTGAGACTTTCATCACATCCATTACATTACCCTTTGAACACCCGGAATACTATTGGATACGCGGAAAACTTGCACATAAGTGCCACATATACATACATAGCCAGAGATACCTCATAACATGTAACGCTCGCAATGGAGCTACTCACGGGCTTTCTCATATAAGCTATTGGTCAAGGTGTAACTACATGGGCTACTCATACAAGCTTGTTAGGTATCTGACCCACTCAAGGATTACCTAGCCACCTATAGGACACACAAGACCATTACCCGGAACCCAATTACATGTACCGTATCCAATATGAACTCGGACCAACTCAACGAGCTCGGATGCCGCATACATATCACGAACCCAGACCAACTTAATGAGTTCGAATTTCTTAATTCCTAGTGACATGTCACTTGTATCCTAAACTATTCCTAAGGTTCAAATGGGATTCTTTCTCATATACACATAGCATCTCCGTCGTACTTGCTCATAATGTCATGGATAACGACCAATATCAATCATACTTACAAAGTTATCATTAGGCATAGCATACATAATATTGATAAAACATTTATCACATAATGTCAGCACATAAAAATATAATACATTGTCACATTATTTACACATGTACTTACCTCGGTACAAAATGATGATAATCGAGCCTAATCGTCGTATAATTTATTCTTTCCTCGATCAAGACCTTGTTCACGTTTTTTTTTTATAATCAAGCTTGAAATGATGAACAAAACCCTAGTTATGGCTATTGAGAAATTTGGCTAGCACTTGGAGAAAATGAGCACATTTTTGCTTTGATTTTCCCTTTTTTATTCTTCTAATTACCAAATGACCAAAATGCTGTAAAGGTCTTTCTTTGAAATTTTTCAGATGCATGTCCATTTTTTGTCCAAAATTATAGGAATTGGTCAAATTGCTAATTAGGACCTTTAATTCATAATCTAAAGCAATTTTATGCTTAAAACTTCTAGAATGCAAGTTTTGCATCTTATTCAATTTGGTTCCTAAAATTCAATTAGACATTTTATGCATAGAATTTCTTTATGAAACTTTCACAGAAGCATGCATTCATACTATAGACCTCATAAGAATCATAAAATAATTATTTTTATCTCGTATTTTTGGTCTCGAAATCGCTGTTCTAACTAGAACCTAATTCGGGATGTACATAAAGCTTCTAGAACACAAGTTTTACAACTTTTTCAATTTAGTCCCCAAATTCAAATTAGACACCTTAGGCATAGAATTTCTTTAAGAAAATTTCACACAAACATGCAATCATATCATGGACCATCAAATAATCATAAAATAATTATTTCTACTTCAAATTTATGGTCTCAAAACTATTATTCCGACTAAACCCTAATTTGGGATGTTACAGCTCTCTTCCTTTAGGGATTTTTTTTCCCAAAAATCTTACCGGTAAAAAGGTTTGGGTTTTATTTTCTCATGGCCTCCTCGAGCTCCTATGTAGCCTCTTCAACCCCATGCCTTTTTCATAACATTTTCACCAAGGCAATGCTTTTGTTTCTCAACTGTTTGACTTCTTGAGCCAAAATCTTAACTGGCACCTCACCATAAGTCATATCAAGTCGAATCATAACCTCTATCGGGGAAATCATATGTGAAGGATCAAATTGATAACGGCACAACAGACACGTAGAACACATCATCAATCTTGTCCAACTCAGATGGTAAAGCCAACAGATAGGCAACTGGCCCTATTCTCTCGGTGATCTCATACGGTCTTATAAAACGAGGACTTAATTTGCCTTTTCTACCAAATCTCAAAACCTTTTTCTATGGAGATACTTTAAAAAATACCTTATCACTGACTTGATACTCAATTTCTTTTCTTTTTAAATCTGCGTAAGATTTTTGTCTATCTGAAGTAGATTTCAAACAATTACGAATTACCTTCACTTTCTCTTCGGTTTCTTTGACTAGATCAACTCTGTGAATATGATTTTCTCTGAGTTCAGTCCAATACAAAGGTTTTTGGCACTTATGTCTGTACAATACCTCATAAGATGCCATTTTCAAACTCGACTGATAACTGTTGTTGTAGGCAAACTCCACCAACAGTAAGTACTTTTCCCAATTACCTTGCAATTCCAATACATAACATCGGAGCATGTCTTCCAAGATCTAAACTACTCTCTCAGACTGACCATTAGTCTACGGATGGAAAGCAGTGCTAAAATTCAGCTTCATACCCAAAACTTCTTATAACTTTTTCCAAAACTATGATGTGAACCTCGGATCTCTATTCGATGCAATCGATATACGTACTCCATGAAGTCTCACAATTTCACCAATGTACAATTCAACTAGCTTATCAAGTGGTACCTGGATAAAGTCAGCTAATTTAGTTAATCTATCGACAATAACCCATATGGCATCTTTCTTTCTTGGAGTTAAAGGCAAACCTGTCACAAAATCCATAGTAATTCGGCCCCATTTCCACTCGGGAACCATGATGGGTTGAAGTAAACCTGATGGTACTTAGTGTTTAGCCTTTACTTGCTACAAACTAAGCATTTCAATACAAACTTTGAGATATCTCTTTTCATACCATTCCACCAATACATTTTCTTCAAGTCATTATACATCTTTGTACTGTCCGGGTGAACTAACAAACAACCATTGTGTGCCTCGTGTAAAATATTTCAAATCAACTCAGTGTCCTTTGGAACAGAAATCCTACCACGGAATCTCAAACAACCCTCAGAGTCACTCAGAAAATCGGGTTCACTGCTGGAATCACACTGAATTCTCTTAGCTTGCAACTCCTTATCAACTTTCTAAGCATCACAAATCAGTTGAAGAAAAGTCGGTCTAGCTCTCAACTCAGCTAGAATCGAACAATTATCTGACAAAGTCAAACGTGTATTCATATCCCTCAAGGCAAACATCGACTTCCTACTCAAAATGTCGGCGACCACATCCACCTTACCCGGATGGTAATCAATCACCAGCTCATAATCTTTTAACAATTCCAAAAATCTTTTTTGCCGCAAGTTCAAATCTTTTTGAGTCATCAAGTACTTAAGACTTTTGTACTCGGTGTAGACATGACATTTCTCCCCAAATAAATAATGTCGCCAAAACACTATGGTGACCAACTCTAAGTCATGTGTCAGATAATTCTTCTAGTAAGGCTTCAACTATCTCAAAGCGTAAGCCATGACTTTACCTTCTTGCATAAGTACACATCCCAAACCATTGAAGGAAGCATCATTATAAATCACAAATTCTTTACCCGACTCAGGTTGTACTAAAATCGATGCTTCAGTCAATAACATCTTCAATTTCTCGAAGCTTTGCTGACACTTTTCTAACCACACAAACTTTACATCATTTTGAAGCAATAAAATCAGTGCTTCAGTTAACAACATCTTAAATTTCTCGAAGATTTGCTTACACTTTTCTGATCACTCAAACTTAACATCCTTCTGAAACAATCTTTTCATGGGAGTGGTGATCATAGAAAATCCCTTCACAAACCGTCGATAGTAACCGGCTAAGCCTAAAAAGCTTCTAACCTCAGATACATTCCTTGGCGCTTTCTAATCGATGATAAAAAATATCTTACTAGGATCAACTCGGATACCATCACCTAAAACAACGTGGCCCAAGAATTCAACTTCTCGAAGCCAAAACTCACTTTTACTGAACTTAGCATACAATTGTTTGTCTCTTAAAGTCTACAAAATAGTTCTCAAGTGTTCAGCATGCTCTGTCTCATCTCTTGAAAATATCAGAATATCATCAATAACACAACAACAAACTTGTCCAAATATGGTCGAAATATTCGATTCATTAAATCCATAAACACAGCAGGAGCATTCATGAACCCAAATGGCATAACAAGAAATTCATAGTGGCCATACCTCGTCCTAAAAGCAGTTTTAGGCACATCCGACTCTTTAACTCACAGCTGATAGTAGCTGGACCTCAAGTCTATCTTAGAAAACCATGTCGCTCCTTTCAATTGATCAAGCAAGGCATCAATCCTTGGTAAAGGATACTTGGTCTTGATTGTTACCTTATTGAGCTGTCTGTAGTCTATACAAAACCTCATAGATCAATGTTTCTTTTTCACGAATAATACCGGAGCACCCTACGGTGAAAGGCTTGATCTCACAAAACCCTTGTCGGTCAATTCTTGCAATTGTGACTTCAGTTCTTTCAACTCAGTTGGGGACATCCTATATGGAGCAATCAATATAGGTGCTGCCCTTGGCATCACTTCAATACCAAACTCCACTTCTTTAATTGGAGGTAAACCTGGCAATTCTTCTAAGAATACATCCAAATATTCACATACAACAGGTACCGATTTAATCTTCAATTCAGATTCTTTTGTATTCAACACATAAGCCAAATAAGCTTTACACCCTCTTCTTATACATTTCTGAGCAGACATCGAAGAAATTATGATTGGAAACCTATCTAACTCATTTGATTCAACCCAAAGAATTTCACCATTTTCACATTTCAAGTCAATGACTTTTTGTCTACAATTTACTATAGCATCATGAAATGTCAAACAATCCATACCCAATATAACATCAAATTCATAAAAAGGCAACAACATCAAGTCAGCATGAAAACAATAACCTCTAATCATCAAGGGACATTCCTTACAAACTTTATCAACTAAAACATGCTTGCCTAATCGGTTTGACACCTTAATCATAAATTTCGTAGACTCAACAGGCATATTCATGCTATATACCAATTTCATGCACACATATGAATAAGTAGAACCACGGTCAATTAAGGCAATAATGGTAGTATCATAAAGAAAAAAAGTACATGTGATCACATCGGGAGAAAATGCGTCCTCATGCTATGTATGGCATAGGCCATAGCCGGAGCTCTAGCTACGAATCTCACTGTTGTATCCCTTGTTACATTTTTACTACTAGCTCCATTACCAGTATTTCTTGAGGGTCTCCCTTTTGTAGCCTTATTACCCGGCCTTGTACTCTCAAATTTTTCTTTCTCAACCATCTCAGGACAGTCTTTGATTATAGTGGTCTTGGGAACCACATCAGAAACAAGATCCATCGTTTATTCTACACTTATGAAAATAACTTCTACCACATTATTGGCACTCAGGTCTGGAATGTCTATCATTATCCACACTAGCCACAATGTAGTTTGAGACTTAAAACCCGAATTTTGCTTCTTACGATTTCTGTACAAATGCCTAGCCGAAACATGAGAACGGGAATATATATCTTTGGATTTCTTATACACAGACGAAAGTGACTTGCTCATTGGCCTCTTCCTTATATCTCTAGCCTCAGCCTCGGCTGTTCTCTTTTCCTTGGTCAATTCCTCAGCTTTACAACCACGATCAATGAACACAACAAATTCTTTTAGCTCAAGAATACCCAATAACACTCTAATATCCTCATTAAGTTCGTCTTCAAACCTTCTACACATCTTAGCCTTGGAGGATACACACTCTCGAGCATATTTGCTGAGCCAGACAACTCTTTTTCGTACTCAGTAATTGACGTGCAGCCTTGTTTCAAATCAAGAAATTCCTTACATTTTTGATCGATGAATTCCTCACTGATGTATTTCTTTCGGAACTCCTAAGAATTCCCATGTAACCCTTTCTTTCGGAACCATTGAAACTAGTGTCTTCCACCAATGATATGTCGCATTGCTCAAAAGGAAATAATAGACTTCAAACATTCTTTAGGTGTGCACGATAGTTCATCGAATACTCGAATAGAATTCTCAAGCCAAAATTCCACTTTCTCGGGGTCATTATCGGTATTGGCCATAAATTCCCCTGCTCCCAGCTCCTTGCTTTCGAATTTTGTCAACTGGGGTTCTATGAAATCTCATAAAATCCATACCTTAAGGCACTTAGGGGTATGGGTTGGGGATTGGAAGGGGTGGAGGAGGTTGAGCATTCGAGTTCGTTCGAACGAACTCCGTGTACCAAGCATCCATCATATGGACAAAGGATTCCCTGCCTCTTTCTCCTCTACTAACAGTTGCGGGTCTACTATCAAACGTCACTGCTCCTTCAGCGGGAGCAGGTGTGTTACTTTTATCATCATCCGCCATTGCTTTATCGGGATCTATTTACTATATGAAAAAATATTTTTAACTTGTCAAGAGTCATCACACTATCATAATATATGTATGGCTTGTATAGCTAGACTCGTGCACATGCTACGTTGATCCGAGAACCAACTAAACTGTATATCTGATACCACTACATGCAACACCCCTTACTCGTATCCAATGTCGGGATAGGGTTCGAGACGTTACCGGACGTAAACATAAACATTCAAACAAATCGGGCCATAAAATTTGGTCCAAATTAAATTCATCCAACCCTACGCATATCGTCCCTTATACGGGCCCACGAGGCCTTAAATATACATTAGTAGTGGTTCGAGGCTAAACCAAGAATTTTCGGAACCTTTTTGACACTTAGAAAATTTTCTTATTTTGGAGAGTCACAAGCCCGTGTGGGTAGGCCGTGTGGTCACACACGCCCGTGTGGCTTGGGACACGCCCGTGTAACTCTCTGACTATGAAGTCATCAGCAAAATAAGGTCACACGACCACAGCACACACCCCTCTGTTTAGGCCGTGTGGTGAATTAAATTCTCGAAATTAAGTGTAGACTTCACACGGCCTAGGTACACGCCCATGCCCTAAGGCTGTGTCTTCCACACGGTTGAGACACAAGGTCGTGTCTCTACCTGAGTGTTTACTACTAGGCATTATGTTTTGCATTAATTAGGGTGCAAGGGACACACGGCCTGATCACAGGCCCATGAGGCAGACCGTGTGTCACACACGAACTAGACACATGCCCGTGTGTCTACCCGTGTGGACAACTTCTAGGCTATTTTCCAAGCCATTTGCCACCCTTAAGCACTCACGCACATAAACATACTACATAGCATACAACATAGTACTTCCATCATATGAAGCATAGACATTTTATGTTTTTAATTGTCAACGTATAAGATATTCAAGTTAGTAAGTTTACCAAAGGTTTTCCATACCAATTTCATGGATAATAATCTTTGCTATCCTACTTCCAAGTTATACATTTGTACAACATTTATTTCCATACACATTAATCATTTCATCCATTAAACATATATGTCATCCATCACACTCATTATCACAAACAATCACAAGCTTCATCAAACACATACCTTTAGCATTAACTCACATCTCATCACACTTCTATCAAACAACCACAATAAGTATAAACACATTTGCATGCATGCATGCATAACTAATTAGGGTTACAACTCAAATAATCAATATAAGCCACCTCTCATAGCTATATGAAAAATGAATCACAATACCATCATGAACCAACACATTTGGCTAATCAATATGATACATAACAAAAAGACCAAGTCCCTATACATGTCATATTCAAAATGTTGAATCTAACTATACCAAATATTCACTTGATAGCGTGATCGAAAACTCTGACGTCCTCCGATCCCCGAGCTAGCTTGGTGACACTATAAAAAGAAAGAAAGGGGGATAAGCTTTAAAGCTTAGAAAGTTCATATACAAATAATAAGCAACATAAATCATACAATTAACATAAGGTAAAGTTTCATAAATGTCATCAAGTTTCATAAGCATAACTTTCTCATATGCATTCTTACCACATGTTCATAGCATACCGAGATCTTTAATCATGAGTTTATGTACATACCTGTACCAACTTGCACATAATACTTACTTTCTCCTCTTTGACGTATTCATCAAGATTACCCACGGAACTTCTCTTTGAACTACCCGTTGAACACTTGGAATACTATCGTATACATCGGAATCTTGCACCTAAGTGCCCCATATGTAACCAACGCCACTTATAACACATATCACATGTTGCTCGCTCTCGAACTACTCAAAGATCTACTCTCACAAGCTGACAATCAGCATGTAGCTACATGGGCTGCTCACACAAGCTGTCAGGTATCTGCAACACATTCCAAACTACCCAGCCACTAAAAGAACATACAAGACCAGTACCCGGAACGTCAAAACATGTGTAACATATATCATGAACTCAGACCACAACTCATGAGCTCAGATCACATAGTTCCTAGTGATATGTCACTTGTATCCTAAATTATTCCTAAGGTTCAAACGGGATCCTTTGATACGACATTTCTGTTGAGCTTGCTCGTAATGTCGATTTCAATATCCATAGCACCAATCACATACTCATGGAATAATCAAAGCATAATTCATAATAAAAATTAAGAATTAACACATGGTACAACATCACATTAATTATATATATACTTACCATACATGCAATATTAAAGCATTTAGAGTATGGTACATGTTGCATAATTTGCAGATGAACTTCCCTCGGTACAAAATGATAGAAGCGAGCCTAATCCTCTTAAACTTTGTTTTTCCGCTGATCAACACCTGAATCACGTTTTTCTTTATCTATATGTCAAATTTAACTTGTTCAATACATACATGATTTGAATTGACCCATAATTCATGCTTTGGTAAAATTTTCTTTTTACCCCTAACATTGCACTTATTTACACTTTAGTCCCTAGGCTCGTAAAATAAAATGCATGCGTTTTCTTGGTTACCTAAGCCTAGCTGAACCTATATCATGCTCATATCAACCCACATTTTCCTTTATTTCACTTTTTTACTACTCATTTTTACCCCTTTTACAAACAAGTCCTATTTAGGTGTTTTCACTAAAAATCACTTAGTGAAAGATGTTCATCACAAATCAAACTTTCATAATTCCATTAATCATCAAAATACAAATATGTCACATATGGTTCAAATTTCATATATGAACCCTAGCTCAAAATATGGCTAGAAATGGATAGATCATGATTCAAGGACTTCAAAAATGAAAAGAATATAAAAAACGAGGCTTGGGAGCACTTACAATCAAGCTAAAAAAGTTGAAACCCTAACTATGGAACCCTTGAAAATTTCGGCACACTAGGAGGAAGATGGACACAATTTTTGACTTGATTTTTCCCTTTCTATTCTTTTATTTACCAAATGAAAAGAATGCCCTTAAGTCCTTTCTTTCTAATTTTTCCTATTCATGCCTATTTTTGTCCAAAATTTTAGAACTTGGTCAAATTACTATTTAAGGGCCTCTAATTAATAATCCAACGCAATTTCATGCTTGAAGCTTCTGGAACACAAGTTTTACAACTTATTCAATTTAGTTCCTAAATTCAAATTGGGCACCTTAGTCATAGAATTTCTTCATGAAAATTTCACACACATGAAATCATATCATGGACCATCAAATAATCATAAAATAATTATTTTTATTTCGAATTTGTGGTCTCGAAACCACTATTTTGACTAGACCCTAATTCGGGATGTTGCAACTCTCCCTTCTTCAGGGATTTTCATCCCCAAAAATTTTACTGGTAAAAAGGTTTAGGTATTGTTTTCTCATGGCTTCCTCGGGCTCTTATGTAGCCTCTTTAACCCCATGTCTTTGCCATAACATTTTCACCAAGGCAATGCTTTTGTTTCTCAACTGTTTGACTTCTAGAGCCAAAATCTTAATCAGTTCCTCACCATAAATCTTATCCGGTTGAACCTCAACCTCTGTCCCGAAATCACATGTGAAGGATCAGATCGATAATGGCGCAACATAGACACATGGAACACATCGTGAAGCATTTCCAACTAAGAAGGAAAAGCCAACCGATATGCAATTGACCTATTCTTTCTGTGATCTCATACAGTCTTATAAAACGAGACTTAATTTGCCTTTTCTACCAAATCTCAAAACCTTTTTCTATATAGATACTTTCAAAAATACCTTATCACCAACTTGATACTCAATTTCTTTTATTTTGAAATCTACGTAGGATTTTTGTCTGTCAGAAGTAGCTTTCAAACAATTACAAATTACCTTCACTTTCTCTTCAGTTTCTTTCACTAGATCAACTCCATGAATCTGATTTTATCTGAGTTCGGTCCAATACAAAGGTGTTCGGCACTTACGTTTGTACAATGCCTCATAAGGCATCATTTTCAAACTCGACTGCAAACCCTACCAACAGTAAGTACTTTTCCCAATTACCTTGCAATTCCAATACATAACATCAGAGCATGTCTTCCAAGATATGAATTACTCGCTCAGACTGACCATCAATCTACGGATGGAAAGCAGTGCTAAAATTCAACTTCGTACCTAAAGCTTCTCGTAACTTTTTCCAAAACCGTGATGTGAACCTCGGATCTTTATCTGATACAATTGATATAGGTACTCCATGAAGTCTCACAATTTCACCAATGTACAATTTAGATAGCTTATCAAGTGAGTAATCGGTACATACCAGGATAAAGTGACCCAATTTAGTCAATCTGTCGACAATAACCCATATGGCATCTTTCTTTCTCGAAGTTAAAGGCAAACCTGTCACAAAATCCATAGTAATCTGGTCCCATTTCCACTCGGGAACCATGATGGTTTGAAGTAAACCTAATGGTACTTGGTGTTCAACCTTTACTTGCTAACAAACTAAGCATTTCAGTAAAAACTCTGAGATATCTCTTTTCATACCATTCCACCAATACATTTTCTTCAAGTCATTATACATCTTTGTACTGCCCGGATGAATTGCCAAACAACCATTATGTGCCTCATGTAAAATATTCTAAATCAACTCAGTGTCCTTTGGAACACAAATCCTACCACAAAATCTTAAACAACCCTCGGAGTCACTCAGAAAATCGAGTTCACTGTTGGACTCACACTGAATTCTTTTAGCTTGCAACTCCTTATCAACTTTCTAAGCATCACAAGTTTGTTGAAGAAAAGTAGGTCTAGCTCTCAACTCGGCTAGAATCGAACCATCACCTGACAAAGTAAAATGTGTATTCATAGCCCTCAAGGCGAACATCGACTTCCTACTCAAAGCGTTGGTGACCTCATTCGCCTTACTCGGATAGTAATCAATCACATGCTCATAATCTTTTAATAGTTCCAACCATCTTCGTTGCCGTAAGTTCAAATCTTTTTGAGTCATCAAGTACTCAAGACTTTTGTGATCTGTGTAGACATGGCATTTCTCCCCAAATAAATAATGTTGCCAAATTTTCAAAGCAAACACTATGGCGGCCAACTCTAAGTCATCTGTCGGATAATTTTTCTCGTAAGGCTTCAACTACCTTGAAGCGTAAGCCACGACTTTACCTTCTTGCATAAGTACACATCCCAAACCATTGAAGGAAGCATCACTTCAAAATAACAAATTCTTTACATAACTCAGGTTGTACCAAAATCGGTGCTTCAGTCAATAACATATTCAATTTCTCAAAGCTTTGCTGACACTTTTCTGGCCATTCAAACTTAACATCCTTTTGAAGCAATCTTGTCATGGGAGTGGCAATCATAGATAATCCCTTCACAAACTGTCGATAGTAACCAACTAAGCCCAAAAGGCTTCCAACCTCGGATACATTCCTTGGCGATTTCAAATCGATGATAGCAGATATCTTACTAGGATCAACTCGGATACCATCACCTAAAACAATGTGGCCTAAGAATCTAACTTCTCGAAGCCAAAACTCAGTTTTACTGAACTTAGGATACAATTGTTTGTCCCTTAAAGTCTGTAAAATAGTTCTCAAGTGTTCGGTATGCTCTGTCTCATCTCTCGAATATATTAGAATATTATCAATAAACACAACAACAACCTTCTCCAAATATGGCCGAAATATTCGATTCATTAAATCCATAAACGTAGTAGGAGCATTCGTTAACCAAAATGGCATAAAAGAAATTCATAGTGGTCGTACCTCGTCTTAAAAGCAATTTTAGGCACATCCGACTCTTTAACATGCAACTGATAGTAGTCGGACCTCAAGTCTATCTTAGAAAACCATGTCGCTCCTTTCCATTGATCAAACAAGTCATCAATCCTTGGTAAAGGATACTTGTTCTTAATTTTTACCTTATTGAGCTGTCAGTAGTCTATACACAACCTCATAGATCCGTCTTTCTTTTTCACGAATAATACTAGAGTAACCCACAGTGAAAAGCTCGGTCCCACAAAACCCTTGTCGGTTAATTCTTGCAACTATGAATTCAGTTATTTCAACTCAGTTGGGGCTATCCTATATGGACCAATCGAGATAGGTGCTGCCCCTGGCATCACTTCAATAAAAAACTCCACTTCTTTAATTGGAGGTAAACCTAGAAATTCTTCCGAGAATACATTCAAATATTCACATACAACAGGCATCGATCAAATCTTCAATTTAGATTCTTTTGTACTCAACACATAAGCCAAATAAGCTTCACATCCTCTTCCTATACATTTCTGAGCAGACATCGAAGAAATTACAATTGGAAACCTATCTGACTCAACTGATTCAACCCGAAGAATTTCACCATTTCACATTTCAATTCAATGACTTTCTGTCTACAATTTACTATAGCATCATGAAATGTCAACCAATCCATACCCAATATAACATCAAATTCATCAAACGGCAACAACATCAAGTCAGCCGAAAAATAATAACCACTAATCATCAAGAGACATTTCTTACATACTTTATCAACTAAAACATGCTTGCCTAATGGGTTTGACACCTTAATCATAAATTTCGTAGACTCAACAGGCATATTCATGCTATATACCAATTTCATGCACACATATGAATAAGAAGAACCAAGGTCAACCAAGGCAATAACAGTAGTATCATAAAGAGAAAAAGTACACGTGATCACATCGGAAGAAGATGCGTATTCACGCACACGTATGGCATAGGCCCTAGCCGGAGCTCTAGCTTCAGATCTCACCGCTGTATCCCTCATTACATTTTTACTACTAGCCCCATTACTGGTTTTTCTCAAGGGTCTCCCTTTGTAGCTGTTGTACCCGGCCTTGTACTTTGACATTTTTTTTTCTTGACCATCTCAGGACAGTCTTTGATATAGTGTTCTTGAGAACTGCATTGGAAACAAGATCCATCGTTCATTCTAAACTTACCAAAAT
This sequence comes from Gossypium arboreum, assembly GCF_025698485.1. Lineage (NCBI taxonomy): Eukaryota > Viridiplantae > Streptophyta > Magnoliopsida > Malvales > Malvaceae > Gossypium > Gossypium arboreum. Next base: position 16,709,804 of record NC_069081.1, read on the forward strand.
GATTTCTATCACATTGTTGGCACTCAGGTCTGGAATGTCTATCATTACCCACACTAGCCACAGATGTAGCCTGAGAGTCAAAACCTAAATTTTGCTTCTTACGATTTCTGTACGAATGCCCAGCCGAAACATGAGAACGGGAATATATATCTCTGGATTTCTTAGACTGGGACAGAAGTGACTTGCTCATCAGCATCTTCCTTACATCTCTAGCCACAGCCTCGGCTTTTCTCTTTTCCTTAGTCAGTTCCTCAGCTTTACAACCCCGATCAACAAGCACAAAAAATTCCTTCAGCTCAAGAATACCCATTAACACTCTATTATCCTCATTAAGTCTGTCTTCAAACCTTCTACACATCTTAGCCTCGGATGATACACACTCTCGAGCATATTTGCTAAGCCAGACAAACTCTCTTTTGTACTCAGTAACTAACATGTAGCCTTGTTTCAAATCAAGAAATTCCTCTTGCTTTTGATCAATGAATCGCTCACTGATGTATTTCTTTCGGAACTCCTCTTGAAAGAATTCCCATGTAACCCTTTCTTTCAAAACCACCGAAACTAGTGTCTTCCACCAATGATACGTCGCGTCTCTCAATAAGGAAATAGCACACTTCAAACATTCTTTAGGTGTGCACGATAGTTCATCGAACACTTGAATAGAATTCTCAAGCCAAAATTTTATTTTCTCGGGGTCATCATCGGTACTGACCCTAAAATCAATTTTATCAATTAAGGTTCTATGAAATCTAATAAAATCCATACCTTGAGGTACTTGGGGTACAGGTTGGGGATTCGTAAGGGTGGAGGAGGTTGAGTGTTCGGGTTTGTTCGAACAAACTCTGTGTACCAAGCATCCATCATATGGAGAAAGGCTTCCTTGCCTCATTCTTCTCTACTAATAGTTGTGGGTCTACTATCAGACGCCATTGCTCCTTCAACGGAAACAAGCACATTACTTTCAACATCATCTGCCACTGCTCTATCGGGATCCATTTACTATATGAAAACACATTTTTAAATCGCCAGGAGTCGTCACACTATCGTAATATATGTATGGCATGTATAGCTAGACTCGTGCACATCTACGTTAGTCTAAAAATAGACAATTGTAGCTCTGATACCACTAAATGTAACACCCCTTACCCATATCTGACACTGAGACAGGGTTCAAGGCATTACCGGACTTAAACATAAACATTCATAAAATTTGGTCCAAATCAAATTCATCCAATTGCATGCATATCGTCCCTTATATGGGACCACAAGGCCTTAAACATATGTTGGAGGCGGTTCGGGACTAATCGAGAACTTTCAAAACCTTTTCGACACTTAGAACATTTTCTTGTTTTGGAGAGTCACACACCCGTGTAGGTAGGCCGTGTGATCACACACGTCCGTGAGGCTTGGGACACGCTCGTGTCCTCAACCCATGTAACTCTCTGACTATGATGTCATCAGCAAAATAAGGTCACACGGCCACAGCACACACCCGAGTGTTTAGGCCGTGTGGTTAATTAAATTCTTGAAATTAAGTGCAGACTTCACACGGCCTGGGTACACGCCCATGCCCTAAGGCCATGTCTTCCACACAGCTGAGACACACGGCCGTATCTCTGCCCGTGTGTTTACTATTGGGCATTCTATTTTGCATTAATTAAGATGAAGGGGACACACGGTCAGATCACATGCCCATGGGGCAGACCGTGTGTCACACACGACCTAGACACATGCCTATATGTCTACCCGTGTAGACAACTTCTAGGATACTTTCCAAGTCATTTGCCACCCTAAAGCACTCACTCACTTAAACCCACTTCATAGCATACAACATAGCACTTCCATCATATGAAACATAGACATTTTATGTTTTTAATAGTCAACATATAACATATTCAAGTTAATAGGTTCACCTAAGGTATTCCACACCAATTTCATGGATAATCAACTTTGCTATCCTACTTCCAAGTTATACATTTGTACCATATTTATTGCCAAACACATAAATCATATTTCATCCATTAAACATACATGCCATCTATCACACTCATTATCACAAACAATCACAAGCCTCATTAAACACATACCTTTAGTATATAACTGACATCTCATCACGCATCCATCAAACAACCACAACAAGCATAAACACATTTGCATGCATGCATAACTAATTAGGGTTACAACCCAAATAATCAATATGAGCCACCTCTCATGGCCATATACAAAATGAATCACAATACCATCATGAGCCAACACATTTGGCTAATTAATATGACACATAACAAAATGACCAAGTCCATATACATGCCATATTCAAAATGTTGAATCTAACTATACCAAATATTCAATTGATAGTGTGACTAAAAACTCCAACGTCCACCGATCCCCGAGCTAACTTGGTGACACTATAAAAAGAAATGAATGAGGTAAGCTTTAAAGCTTAGTAAGTTCACATGCAAATAATAACCAATATAAATCATACAGTTAACATAAGGCAAAGTTTCATAAATGTCATCAAGTCTCATAAGCATAACTTTCTCATATGCATTCTTACCACATGTTCATAGCATACTGAGATCTTTAATCATGAGTTATGTACATACCTGTACCAACTTGCACATAATACTTAATTTCTCATCTTTGACGTATTTATCAAGATTACCCATGGAACTCCGCTTTAAACTACCCGTTGAGACTTGGAATACTATCGGATACATCGAAATCTCACACCTGAGTTCCCCATATGTAGCCAACGCTACCTTATATTACATATCACATGTTGCTCACTTTCGAGCTACTCACAAGTCTGCTCTCACAAGCTGACGGTCAGGATCCAACTAAACGGGCTGCTCACACAAGCTGTTAGGTATCCGCAACACATGCTAGACTACCCAGTCACCGGTAGAACATATAAGACTTGTACCTTGAACGCCAAAACATGTGTAACATATATCATGAACTCAGACCACAGCTCATGAGCTCATATCGCATAGTTCTTAGTGACATGTCACTTGTATCCTAAACTATTCCTAAGGTTCAAAAAGGATTCTTCGATACCACATTTCTATTGAGCTTGTTCATAATGTCGATTTCAATATCCATAGCACCAATCACATACTCATGGAATAATCAAAGCATAATTCATAATAAAATTTAAGCATTAACACAGGGTACAACATCACATTAATTATATATTCTTAACATACATGCAATATTAAAGCATTTAGAGTATGGTACATGTTGCATAATTTGCAAATGAACTTACCTCGGTACAAAATGATAGAAATGAGCCTAATCCTCTCAAACTTTGTTTTTCCCTCGATCAATATCTGAATCACGTTTTTTTTATTTATAATGCCAAATTTAACTTGTTCAAGACATACGTTTTTTGAATTGAACCATAATTCATACTTTGGTAAAATTACCTTTTTACCCCTAACTTTTTACTTATTTACATTTTAGTCCCTAGGCTCGTAAAATAAAATGCATGCATTTTCTTGGTTACCTGAGCCTAGCAAAACCTCTACCATGCTCATATCAGCCTGCATTTTCCTTTATTTCACATTTTTACTACTCATTTTTACACCTTTTACAAACAAGTCCTTTTTAGGTGTTTTCACTAAAAATCTCTTAGTAAAAGATGTTCATCACGCATCAAACTTTCATAATCTTCCATTAATCATCAAAATAGAAACATGTCACACATGGTTCAAATTTCATACATGAACCCCTATCTAAAAATATGGCTAGAAATGGATAGATCATGCTTCAAGGACTTCAAAAATGAAAAGAATATAAAAAACGGGGCTTGGGAGCACTTACAATCAAGCTTGAAAAGTTGAAAACCCTAACTATGGAACCCTTGGAAATTTTGGCACACTAGGAGGAAGATGGACACAATTTTTTACTTGATTTTTCCTTTTTTATTCTTTTATTTACCAAATGAAAAAAATGCCCTTAAGACCTTTCTTTCCAATTTTTCCTATTCATGCCCATTTTTATCCAAAATTTTAGAACTTGGTCAAATTGCTATTTAAGGGCCTCTAATTAATAATGCAATACAATTTCATGCTTGAAGCTTCTAGAACACAAGTTTTACAACTTATTCAATTCAGTCCCTAAATTCAAATTGGACACCTTAGGCATAGAATTTCTTCATGAAAATTTCATAAAAACATGCAATCATATCATGGACCATCAAATAATCATAAAATAATTATTTCTATTTCATATTTGTGGTTTCAAAACCACTACTCTGACTAGACCCTAATTCGAGATGTTACAAAGGATCAAAAACTTAGGCATGTAAGTGATGAAATAAATTGTTTGATGAAGTATAATCTGTCCATTTACTTCTTTGGCATATATATGTGGGCGTATAGTAACCACCGTGTGAGTAAGTAAATATTTTATTTCATATTATTCTACTATTAAAAAAAGAAATATCTGGTTAAGTTAAAAAGTAATTATGGTATGAGTTAGCGCCAAAGGTATAGTACGCCTTGTTTGTCTGAAGTAGTATACTTGTTAGGTTGTAAGGTAACCTGGTTAGGAACCAAATCGATAGACTAGTTTGATATTTATAACGCAGGATTCTCATTTATTTTTCTCAAAAACTATAGACCATTAAAAAGGAAAATGTTGAAATGTGTGACACTTGTTAAGTTCCAATAATAGGAAATAGGTGATATATATGTGTGAGATGGGTTCTATAAAGAGGCTCTTCTTTCTTGAATACGATACTTTCTAGTTCTTTTCCTTTAATCCAAATGTATCTTTTCCTTATAAAGCTGGAAGCTAAGGTTCTTAGTTTAATCAATGGCCATTCCATATTCGGGTAAGTATTACAACTCTATATGTTAGATGTTTTAAAAGATTAAGTCTGTAAGAGATATATAAAATATAAAGCTTTAAGTACAAGGTTTTGTATGGGGCTATTTTCAGTTGATATGATCAGCAAATTGTATGGATAAGAGTTGTAATGGTGAATCTATGTACTTTAAGTAGTTGTTGTTGCTTGTTCAAGAATGATGTCTGAGTCTGGAGCTTTGAACTACTGTAGTTGAGTATCAGGTGAGTCTCTACCCTAACTCTTATATGTGGACTACTCAAGTAGAAGTATATATAAAGGATGAAGATATCTATAACAATTGGTAAGTGTATGAGTAAAGTAAAGATGAGATTTGTGTTATATATATAAATTTGTGTTGAAAAGAATGTTGATTGGTAAGCATGTAGGTAATGTTTGATATACTTAAAGTATGAATCAATCAAGAATGTGAACAATTTTGGGTAAGTGAAGGTTGAGCAATGCCCCTCTGTAAAACCTCTGGTAGGGCAATTATATTACTAACTAGGTTGGTAGATCACGATATGAAAACAAGTGTAATACCATGAGGTTGAGACCTACGGCATCTTAATATGATATGAAAACACTCATGGTATAGCCTCCAGTCAGATGAAGACTGGACTGGAAGATCACGATACATGAATGTGAGTAAGACCATATGGTTGAGACCTATGGCAAGATATATTTGTATGTATGTTCATGGTGTAGCCTTTGATATGGTATGGATCGAATCGGAAGATCAAGATACATGAAATTTATGTATAAGTCTATAAGCGAGAAACCATGGCACCTTCTGTAAAAGTCCACCGGGACAAAAAAAATGTGATTTTGTATGATGCCTTTATGGCATATTCTGTTTGGCCCTGGTGGCATACTCTGCTAAGTCTGTCTAGTAAAATATGCTTAGCTGCCCTTAGGTTAAGTCCTGAATGAATTCTGATTGTTCTGTAATAGGTATTGCTAAGATAAGGATATATCTGAGGTTAATTTGGTTGAATTAGATATTTGAAGTAACTAAATAAGCCTTAAGAAGATTTCTTAAAAAGAAGTGTGTACTTATATGTTCAGAGAGGGTATTCGTCATGATAATCTATTAGTTTAGGGTTTGGGTGTGTTAGCAGATATAATTGAGATAATTTCCAATTAGTCTAAGTTTAAATGTATCATGTAAGATTAAATCCAAGTTATCTAGAATCCACCATATTTGAGTTGTATTATATCTTCTTTTGAAATGATATGGAACTTAAGTTATCATTATCCTAAGTATCTAGTTATGTGGTAAACTGGTGTGGAATTCACTTGAATGATCTATATAGTTCATTTTTAGCGTGAGATTGTAGGGTATCAAACAAAAATTTGATTCAATTTGGAAACTGTTGGTATTCAAAATGTGTATGTATCCGCCAAAGCTTAGTATCAGTGAACACCGTTTTGGAATAAGTGTACGTCTAAAAAGATGGTCTGTGTGAGGTGAACTCTGAAAATATATATATTCTTTGAAAAAATACTTTTGTGCTTTTACAAAAAATAAGAGATTAATGTATTGTCTAAAAGCATCTTAAGTTAGTCGAGTAATTAAGAAAGATTTGGTATGTTAATAGTATGGTAATTGGTGCGTAAAGGTAAGCCTGAAATAGAGAAAGTACCCGTCTAAAACAGAAGTAAGTTGTTAAGAAGAGTAGCTGGCGTACTAGTGTCCTTCATATATTATAAAAGTATCCACCACGGTATTTCTAGGTTAATTCCCACTAAGTTCTCCTGAACTTATAAGTGTTATGTTTATGTTTCAGGTAAAGATGATAAGAGTCTGTGCTAGGAAAGATGACACAAGGAGTACGCCAAGGTAGCGGCGAAAGGGATTGTTATGCATACAGTGGAAAAGTGACATATTTTTGGGTTACGCCCTAAGAGTCTGCCCTTAGTAAATGTTGTATTGTAAAGGTAATAGTGAAAAGTCTAATGTAATACTTTATTTCAAATTACTTTCCTTTATTTTCATAAAATTGAATCATTAAATGAAATAAACAGGAAAATGTTTTTAAGTAAGGGGTATCTGGTAACTGTTTTGAAGAAAAAATTGTATAAGTGTTAGGTGTAGTAACACCCGATATCCAGACTTGGTGAATCGGGTCGAGTTAAGGGCATTACAATTTTAGTCCAACATATGCACACATGTTCATCTTGAGTATCAAGAACTTATATGACTTTGAAATAAACTAAATCAACCATTCACCAACTATACATTTCAAACATTACATTCAATCATATCATTTCCAACCATGTTTCAATTTCACTACCTTAGTTACTCCATTTGTCATCTTAACCACACCAAACCATACAAACTAAGATCACTATACATGCAAACATCCCACAAGACCAAAACATCCATCAATTTGATCACATACCATGCCTATTATACAAATTCAACCATTATCACATTTTCACAATGACATTAACTCCAATTTTACCATTTGTACACAAAAGGTCTTTACGTACAAGACAAAATTTCTAGAATCAAAATGAACATATATCTACTGTATTTTGATAGTGTGTGCTCCCTCGCTAATTCAACTCAGAAAGGTCTGCAAGGTGTCAAATTACAAGGAAAGGAAAAACAACTGAAGTAAACATACCGATGCTTAATAAGTTCAAAATGGAAATACCATACATACCTTGATCATTAAAAGTATAATACCTACTAATCAATTTGGCATTAAACATGGTTATCCTTAGCACATATTGGCTTAACTAGATAAATATCAACATTATCAATCAAGTATGTTAGTCATGATTACATATCATAAGTACTATCACTATCATTAAGGAAATCACATATCATATGTCAAACTGTAAGCATATATTATTTTGTTTCCAATTCACTTTCAAGTTTTCCATTTCAATCCAATTGAAAATTGGCCAATGAAACAATAGTAAAATAGTCTCGGATACACGGGTGAATAAGTTGCTCACACAAGCTGACATTATATCAGGGTTGCTCACACAAGCTAACATTATATCAAGGTTGCTTACACAAGCTGACATAGATTAGGCTAACCATCCAAGAAAAACCTAAACCATATATAACCCAAGAATCTGCAAGATAGGCTAGATATTTTTATAAACTAAAAAATCTCTGATCAAGCACACATATAACCTTATTGGCATGTCAAATGTATCCTAACCTTTCACTAAGTTCACACGGGCATCATTTCCATACATACATCATTACAAATTCCTGTAGCTGATCACATAATTCATTTAAATGTCTTGTAATAAATCAATTTTCATATTTTTACCTTGAACTATCACAAATTAACCAATAATCACATGTCATTTCAATTCAGTCCATAATTAGCCATACATGTCAAATTCAATACAATTCTAATTACATCTAACCATTTATATATATCAAATCAAACAGAAGATCACAAACAACATAAGATAAACTAGTAGTTCCATATGAACTTACATGTTCAAAATGTGAAAAGAGAAGATACTTTAGGGATTAATCTGTAATTTTTATTTTTCCCCGATTAACTTCACTTCGATCTAATTCTTGATCTATAAAATTATTTTATATTGCCAATCAATACTAAACATTTTAGTACTACACTATGATATGCATGATTTCATATAATCCTATTTTTTATTCCCATCATATTTTCTATTTTATTCAATTTAGTCACTAGACTCAAAATAAACATAACTTTTCATTCCTAACTTTGAATTAAAATACGATTTCATATATTATCATTAGGGGCATTACATTTTCTATTTTTAACATAATTCCATGACATGCATTTGTTGGAAAAAAATTTAGTTCGAAAATAGTTTTCTTTCTCAACGAAAAATTAAAATTTTGAAAACCGAGTCAATTTGTGATATTTATAGCAATAAACCCTTTTACTAAAATTGCACCTATCTTTTCGGCTAGATGGATCCTTGCCATTTCTAACTTTCAATCGAATGACCTTCTTTTCTGTTATTGTACCACGAACTACTTCGAGTGTAGGCTCAAACAAATTTGTATCAAATACAAAACTAGGAATATTTTACTTTACTTTCAGTGAGAAAGTAAAATTCTCTCTTTAATAGAAACCAATACAATTGTTATTCTGAAAAATAGAATTTATACTTAGAAAATAAATTCTCACTATCTTCAAGCAGAATAGCAATATCTCAAAGTTGTGTATTTAACCCTACCGGTTCCATCTATTTATACCCTTGTTGAATTAGTATAAGTCTATTTCAATAAAAAAACAAAATCCTAGTCTAACTAGGAGAGAGAGGGGCAACAATCCTATTTAAATGTATTAGGGTTTTACGTCCCTAGTATTAGCATGATCACTTTTGGGTTTCTCCCATATCAGGTCCAATTAGAAGTACTTTCTGGAATTTTAACCTAGGACTTTATAATTCAATCCAACTCAATGCTTGTTATTCTATTTCCCAAAATAAACATCATAAATTAAGTTAAATTAATTAATTAATTTTTAATTAAATAATTTTCTCAACCCTATTCTAATTTATTAAAATCATGACAACTTTACTATAAAAGAATCTAAGACAAAATATATTTAATATTTATCCATTCAACGGATTCACTATTACCAATTAATTTAATTTCATTTTCAAACTTTAATTTTTAATTAATTAAATAATAATTTAAAAACCATAAGTTAATTTTTCAGGTCATTTCCATTCAGAGAAAACCACATTCATTTCTGAATGTTTCCCATTTCTCTAACTTTATCATTTATATCCATTTTTGTTCATTTGATTCAACATTCATTTCGAGTGATTAAGGCTCAAATGATTTATAATTAAGTTCTAGGTTTTTGCGTATTAATTATAAACTCATTTAGTCACGAAGTCATTCCACTATAGTATTATGATTGAGCTCTCTCTAATGACATATCATTACAAAAGTAACATGATCAGTGCTCGTCCAATGACATTGTCATAAGTGTGTAACCCTCACAAGATATTCTTAATCTCTTTGGGATAAATATGTTCTCCCAATATGATCCTATTTTATTCCATGGTAACCATTACATCATCTTATATGAAAATTCAATTACTATTTAATAGTAATCAAGTCATTCATCACAAAAACGAATGACCTATGGTCATGTTTACTTTTCATTTATCATGTAATGCCAGTGAGAAGATATCATTTACCCATATCTCAATCTATGAATTCCACTATTGTGAATAACACTGTATAATACAGAAGTCTTATACCCAACACACTAGCTTCTAGCTTCTTATCTATTTGAACTCAGGCTTTTACTTACATCCAAGTATACAAGTCACGCATACATAGCCTAACAACCACACAGGATTAATGTATGCCACACTATGAATGTCACAAGTGAATAAATCCATAAACAAATTCAAGATCTGTTCTCCTTGCTTCAAGTTTGATATACTATTAGTCTAGTCAGTCACATCTATGTCTCTATCTTCTATGATTTATCTGCTCTGAGGCCCAAGACTCCTAAATTGGACTTGATAGATGACATATTAGTCTTTCAATCAGTTTGCTCATTTTCGATTAGACTAAGGAAATATTTTGGTGTATCTACTAATATAAGTTGTCTTTTTGTATTGAGATCCGACCATGTAATACCGATTAATATTAGTTTAAACATTAGACAACCAGTGAGTCAATATTTACTTCAATTTTTCTTTGTAAGAAAAAACCAAATGAGGACATTTTACAAAGTATATTAACATAGTCCATAAATTATTTTATTTACCAATCTGTTTGAAAAAATTAGGAGTTTACAAAAGAATATACTACACTTAGGGCACCAAATCCAATAGTTTTACATTTATTCAATTTGGTCTCTAATGTAACAAAGTTAACAATGCGCTAGATTAACTTTACAATCTAATCCTTGTCATATTCTAAGCTTAAAATCTATCAAATACAAATCTAATTCTCCAAGAAATCATCAATGAAAACTTTCTAAAACTTTAACAATTTTACAAATTAATAAAAATTAAAAGCTTTCATGACTCCAAATTCATAAAAATCATAATAATAAAAAGACTTGAAAATACTTACCAATTAATGCTAGAATGCCATGAACATTTCCTAGGTTTTTCTTTCTTCAAGTTTCAGAAATTGTGGATGAATGAAAAAGATGACTTTTAATCCATTAAGTTTTAATTACTTTAATTTAATCTTAATCATGCTTAGTGGATTTTTCCATCACTATCTACTAACTTCACATTAAAAATTATTTAATGATCATTTTAGACCTTTGACTAATTTCAATTTAAGTCCTCAAGCCTTTTGATGATTAAAACTCTATAGAGATTATATTTTACGATTTAGTTCCTAAGCCTTAATTAACTATTTAATTAACAAAATTGATTTTCCAATCTTCTATATATTTTATATTATTCTCATAAATATGCATATTTAATATTTACTTATTCAGTTCATTTAAAATGAAATTCTAAAACTATATTTTCTAGTACCATTAAGAATTGGATTGTTACAGTTACTTGACGAAGTCCATTCCGCTTTATTTGGTATGGATCCTTTAAAAGCCCTAGGGGCAAATGGGTTTTATGCAAAAAATTTCTAAGCTCATTGGGATATTGTGGGCCAAAGCATATTTGAGATGGTTAATATTTTTTTTCGGGTGGATCGTTAGGGACTGAATCTAATCGAACTCTATTTTTTCTTACGCCTAAAGTAATAAGACTAGAGACTTCAACCCAATTTCGCCCCATTATTCTTTTTATCATTCTGTACAAAGTGGTTACTAAAACAATCGTCAATCAGTTGCGACCAGTAATGCCTCGTATTATTGGTCTCAATCAGGCAAATTTTATTGTTAGTAGACAAATTATTGATAATATTCTAATTGCTCAGGAGGTGATCCATTCTATGAGGATAAAAAATGAGACTAAAGCTTGGATGGCTATTAAAGTGGATTTGGAAAAGATGTATGATAGGACTCGATAACATTATCTAAAGGATGTCATGACAGATGTTTATTTACCGAATTCACTTATCCAAACAGTCATGCATTGTATTACTACTCCTATGCAAGTTCTATGGAATGGTGAAAACACTAATTCGTTTGTGCCCACTAGAGGTGTCCACCGGCCAGATTTGGGTCGAGCCTAACCAAAATTTTAGGCCCATTTGTTAGGATCGGGCTCGACCTAACCCGAAAAATGGGCCTAAAATTTTGTCCAATCCTATCCCGGATAAAAAATACTAAAACTAGGGTCTAGCCTGCCCTTATTAATTTTTTATATAATTTTTTTAAAAATATAATATATCAAAAATACTAAAAACATTAAAATAAATGTTTCTCCACAAATTAAAAAACAATATGTATACTTAAATAATACTAACATAGGTGTAACTTAACAAGCAAATGCCTCTAAAATAGTAACAAAATTAACAATAAAATAAGAGTTATACAATATCTAAACAATAGTAACAAAATAGTAGCAACATAATAGTAAAATGGTAGCAAAATAGTGAAAAAAAAGAGAAGAAAATAGCAACAAAAAAAAAGCAAGAAAGCAGTAAAAAAACAATTTTTTTTTAAATATTCGGGCTAGGCCTAGGGCCAAAAAAGCCTTACCTGAGGCCCGACCCATTTTCTAAACAACCTTTTTTTTTTCAAGCCCATTTTTCGGGCATATATTTTTACTCAAACCCTCTCACTTTTCTAGGAGGCCTTCGAGCCGAACCAGATGACCCATAAACAGGTTTAGTGCCCACTAAAGGTATTCGATAGGGAGATCCACTTTTGATTGAGCCACCTGATTACTTGTTTTGTTGTTGATTTGGAATGGCGAGGGCATTCAATATCCCATATTATTTTTTGAAAACAATCTAATTTTAATTTACAAGCGAATATGTGTGAGGTTGATATTGTCACAAGCATGCTTATTAAGTTTTGTTGGTTTTCTAGTCATAAAATTAGTATTATAAAGATATGGGTTTATTTTTCGAATAATGTAGATGTTTATATAGATCAAAGTATAAGTGTCATGGGTCAAAGTTCAAAGCCCGTTACCATTGCACCAAATGCATCCAATTGAGGTCTATTGTTTAGATGAGGATCATTTGGCCCGCAAGAACTGGCCTGATTCGGTAATCTATTGGAGAAGCCTACCAAATTGAAGCATGATTGGCCAGATAATAAAGAAATGACAACTTAGGCAATCTTGATAAGTATGGGAACTAATATTTAAAGATTGATAAGGAATCATATCTTGTAAAGATTAGATTTGATTTGATTCAATGTAATCTTGTAAATCCCTAAAATTAAGGGATAGGCTAATCTCGTTCGTCGATGTAATGTAATCTTGACCGTCGGTTTTGAAGGAGCTCAACTATAAATAGAGAGCCTCCCCCTCATTTGTACTCACTTCATTTATTGTTTCATTGTTCTTTGTGAATAAGAGAATATAGAGAGTATTTACTCAAACACCTCTCATGCATTCTTTTTATTATTCTTTGTGGCTTCTTTTGGCGTAGTTTGCTTCCACTATACAAATTGGTGCCTTAGAGGAGTTCTTAAGGAATCATCACTTGAGTAAAGGCTGACTTAGGTGAGTTTAGATGAACGGACCGCTAAAGTTGCACGGATTGCGAGACAAAAGATCTAGCCCTGTGACAAGTGGTATCCGAGCTATTGGTTGCGAAGGCACCGTTGGGATGTCGAAAGAAGAGTTCGAATAAATATGGACCAAAAGATCAGTCCTTTTGAGGGAGATGCTGTCAGCTGTTGAGGAATGCGTGGGTAAACTTAAGGAGTCCATGAGGGATGTGAATGAGTCACATAATGCGCTTGGTGAACCATAGATGACTTGTGAGAGTAGTCTAAGGACTTTGTGACCATGTGTCTCATTTCCAATAGGAATAATATGCAAGAGTTGCTAGATTCCCAAAGGAAGAAGCTGAAGGAAAGGAACAATGATCTCGAGGCCATGATGATGGCTTTAAAGGAGGAAACAATAACCATGACAAAGGCTTTGAACACAAGAATAGAGGAGCTCGAGAAAGAACTAACCTTGTATCGAGCAGCCGTGGAGGAAGGAGTGTCGAGTGCAGCACACAATTACAAGGATGTTCCAAGGCCAAAAAATTTTGTGGGGACAATGTCTACATGTGATGTGGACAATTTCTTGTGAATGATGGAAAACTACTTCCGTACCAAAGGCATCATGGACGATGCGGTTAAGGTAAACACTACGTTATGGTGGCAAGGTAGGTCCACAGATAAAAGGCAAAGTGAGATTGGGACGTGGCAAGAGTTCCAATGTGAGTTGAAGAGATAGTTTTACCTAGAATTTACCGAGGAATAAACTCGAGCAAAGTTACGATGGTTAACGCAAAGGGGCACAGTGGGGGAATATGTTAGAGAGTTCAAGGAACTCATGCTCTAAGTTTTAGATGTGACTGATAAAGAAGCATTACTTGCTTTTCAGAATGGATTGAAGCCGTGGGTTAGACAAGAGGGGGAACAAAGAAGTGTCCAAAAGCTATCGGAAGCCATGACGGTTGCGAAGTCCGTGGTCAAGCTTGGTCTAGGAAAAGACAAGCTTGGGTCTTCCAAGTCTGAGGAAATGGGCGTACATGAAAAGGATCACAAGGAAGATATTGATGGCAATGGCATCGGCGACAATTGTGGTAATGGGAAACTACGAGTTGGGAAGAAGAAACCCAACAAGAAAAGGGACAAATTGAAATGCTTTCTCTGCGATGGTCCAAATATATTAAAGAAATGTCCAAATAAATCCACATTTTCTAAGAAAGAGAAGCTGGTAGGTAAAGCCTTAGGACTTGGTTCGAGCGCATGGGGTGTTGAAGCCAAGGAGGCCGAAAGCGAGAAGAAGTCAGTCGAGTGCTTCTTATGTCATGGTCCGCATAGGTTGTGGAAGTGTCCAAAGAAGTCTGTCATCGAAGGGGCCGATGGAGTAGAAAATGAGCCCAAGAAACTTGGTTCGAGCAAGGGAAAAGTCGAAGCCAATAGGGAAAAGAGGAGTAAAAAGAAGAGAATAAAATGCTTCTTGTGTCGTGGTCCGCATGAGTTACAGAACTGTCCAAAGCAATCCAAGTCAGTTGTGGTCAAAGAAAAGACAACATCGGAGCTTGTTGAGTTTTTAGAGAGGCTTCCACATGAGGAAGATGTGAGTTTGTCATCGAACTTAAGGGAAAAAGTTGTATAGAAAGCAGTGAAGCTGGGACCAAAGAGGCTCAATTCGAGTAAAGCGACAGAGTTAGCTGAGTCGTCGGCGAGGCTTTTACCCATGGAAGAGGTGAGTTTGGCATTGGATTCAGAGGAAGAAGTCACGATGCAAACCTTGAAGCTAGGATCAATGAGGCTCATTTCTGTTGACAAATTGAAGGGACTACCACCCATGAGAGAGGTGGGGTGTGCATCAAACTTCGGGAAAGTGGTGATAGAAGTTAGACAGTTGACCCGAGTAAATGCAATGAGGAAGGTACATTCTCAACACTATAATGAGTTCTAACTTGTTGATTTGGCAAGAACGTAGAGACCCTTTCGAAGTTCTTGAGCAAGGAGGCCGAGAGACTGTGGGTAAGTGAAGCCAAGTATTATGAATTAAGAGGATTCTGTTTGAGGCAAGTTAGAATGTGGGCAAGAGAGAGACGCGACTTCTTGTCATCGAGATGTACAAACAAGTGGGACGGTTCGAGTTAAGAAGCAACGTAAGTCAAGGCACAAGTATCGTAGGAAGGGAAAAGCTAAGCCGTCGAGACGAGACTGATGCAAATCAAGTCAATGTCATCCGAATTCACAACGACAGCATTACGAGAATGGGTGGAGGAGAATGTCACGAATCAAAGTTCAAAGCCCATGACCATCGTACTAAATGCATCCAATAGAGGTCTATTATTTAGATGGGGATCATTTGGCCTGTAGGAACTGGCCCTATCCGGTAAGCTGTAGGAGAAGCCTATCAGATTGAAGCTTGGTTATCCCGATAATAAAGATATGGCAACTTAAGCAATCTTGATAAGTTTGGGAACTAATCTTTAAAGATTGATAGGGAATCATATCTTGTAAAGATTAGATTTGATTTAATTTAATTTAATCTTGTAAATCCCTAAAATCAAGGGATAGGCTAATCTCGTTCGTCGATGTAGTGTAATCTTGATTGTCGATTTTGGGGGAGCTCAACTATAAATAGAGAGCCTCCCCCTCATTTGTACTCACTTCATTTATTGTTTCATTATTCTTTGTGAATAAGAGAATATAGAGAGTATCTATTCAAACACCTCTCATACATTCTTTTTGTTGTTCTTTGTGGCTTCTTTTGGCATAGTTTGCTTCCTCTATACAAGTTGGTGCCTTGGAGGAGTTCTTAAAGAATCCTCACTTGAGACTTAGGCGAGTTTAGACGAACGGATCTCCTAAGGGCGCACGGATCGCGAGAAGAAAAATCTAGCCCTGTGACAAAAAGTACTAAGTTAGGTTTTAAACAAGTGGAGGATTTGGGTAGATACTTGGGTTCTCCTTTATTACATCAGCGGGTCAATATGGATACTTACGACTTCTTGATTAACAAAGTTTGGGCAAAGCTGAGTGGTTGCGACACGAGAAAGCTCTCGATGGCTGGTAGAGTCACTTTTGTGAGATCGATTCTTTTAACGATTCTCATTTATTTTATGAGTTCTACTATTATTCCAATTTCTACTTGCAATGAGATCGAGAAGTTGGTAAGGGCTTTCATTTGGGTATCCTCTTCTGAATTGTGAAAATCGGCTCTTGTTTGTTGGCACAATTATTGCAGACCTATTGCTAAAGAGGGTTGGGTATCGCAATTTACTGCATCTTAATAATGTATTTTTTGCTTAAACTTGGTATCAAACTCTTATATGATGCTGAAGTATTTTAGGTTCAGGTACTGAGAAGCAAACATAATGTCCTTGGTTGTTGGCCTGACTTCAAACGCACAAAGTTCTTGTTCTTACATTTGGTGATCCCTCTGGAGATTATGGCCTGAAGTCTTACAAAGAGTTCATTGGTCAATTGGCAATGGCCAGCTGACATTATTTTTTCAAGGATAAATGGATTAATGGTTATGGCCCACTTGCAGATTATTTCATTGGAGATGAGCCACTTTATGAGAACCTTACAGTCAAAGATTTGGTGCGATCGAATGGCGAGTGGGACTAGGACTGGGAGAGGTTGGGCTGTTGGTTTCCTCGAGAAGTGGTGTTTAAAATTGGGGGCTTACTGTCCCCTTCAGATGATGCTGGACTTGATATTTAAGCTTGGGATTGGTCTAAGAATAGTATGTCCTCTATTGCTGAAACTTACAACCACCATAATGGCGCGTATTTTTTTTTTTGGGGGGCGATGATCTAATCTGGTCGTTGATTTGGAAATGCGCAACTCCGCAACGTGTGCGGCAATTCCTTTGGATTGTCTTTAAAGATCGACTCTTGACTAATGAAGAGCATTGATGACGAGGTATGTCTGGTCATAAGCGATGCCACTGATATGGTGCGGAGGTGGAATCGACCTTGCATATATTGAGAAATTGTGTTTAAGCTAAGGGCTTTTGGAATGGCCTTGTTCTTTCCAGGTCCAAGGTTAACTTTTTCTCACGACTTATTACAATATTAGCTGCAAAGTATCTTGCTGAACCATGACAGAATCAACTTAGATGATGGCATCTGGATTACGTTTTTCTGCCTGTCGATTTGGCTCTTGTGGAAGCGGCGAAACACTTTTGTCTTCCAAGGAGCTCATAGCGATTCTAAGGAATTGATGCGGACTGCCTTATCTTGGGCGCGATTGTACAATGATACGTTGGCTAACAGGAAAATTGAGATGATGAGTGATGATAGTATGCAGTGGACAGCACCGAAGGATGATTGGGTTAAATTAAATTCGGATGGATTGGTCGATTTGGATATAAATATTGCAGCAGTAGGAGGTCTCCTGCGGAACTCTGCTGGGGAATGGATTTTGGGATTTGCTAAGAAGTTTGTGATGTTTCGATATTCCAAGCTGAAGCTCGCTCGTTATTGGAAGGGCTCCAATTAGCGTGGGATAGAGGTTACCGAAATGTAGAGGTTGAGAATGAAAATGCACTCTTAATTCAGATGATACGCAGTGGTATTTCTGAACCAACGGGACTTGCGGATTTGCAAAAGAGAATGCCAGATTGTTTTCAGGCATGAACGGCGTGAATGTAACATTACTTATATAATATATCATTGACATATGTGCCTTTTATTTTAATTATTGATGAAGGGTTTTTTTTTTTGTTTTTTTTTTTCAAATTATCGTTTTTTGTCAATAACCTAATATATGAGTAAGAGAAAAAAAACTTATTTCACTACGTTATTGTGCGGCAATTTTTTTATAAGTCGCTCCATAATCAGAGTGTAATCTTGTTCTTTATATGTTTAGCTATATTTGTATAAAATTTATATTATGTTTTATGTTAAAATCATGTATAAGTTTTTTGTATGAATTTTAATAAATCTATGTATAAAAGTTTGAATATCAATTAAAATTAACGCCTCGTTTATCTAAATAAAAATAAAGGGTTTATTTAGTATATTATCACTTTTGAAATTCATATTTGCAAACATAAGTAGATAATACTCCTTTAGGAAACTCTTTCCCACAAAATTAAGCAGTCTAATATTATACTTGGAGGTGGTGCAAGCAATCTTGGGCCACTTGAGACAAAGAATTGTAAGACGAGCCGCCCTTGTCCAAAGCCTTCTCTGCATTTTGCTTCAATTCCTTGACTATGTTCTTCATTGCATGCCCTTCCTTATCCGCCATCATCATCCTCACCATCGCCTCAATCTCCCCCCTTCCTACGATTTCCTCAGTCGTCGACACCTTTGGTCGAACAGCAATCTCGAAATCCTCAGTTAGCATTGCAGCATTCATTTTTTGCTCTGCGTAAAGCGGCCATGCAATCATCGGCACCCCATTTGTAATACTCTCTAAAGTTGAATTCCATCCGCAATGAGATAAAAACCCACCCACCGAAGGATGGCGTAGGATCTGTGCTTGAGGCGCCCACATTGGGATTACCAAGCCAATGTCTTTGGCTCGAGTGAAAAACCCTTGGGGCAAGTAATCTGGGGTTCCATCCCCATCATTCTTCCCTATGGTGAAATAGCTCCCAAGTGCGTTGTTTGATGGAGGACGAACGCCCCAAATAAATTTTTGTTGCCTTTGCTCTAAACCACAAGCCAACTCAGTCATTTGTTTAGCTGATAGAGTCCCCCCACTGCCAAACGAGACATAAATGACCGATTCAATTGGTTGCTTGTCCAGCCACTGTTTTGCTTGTTTATCTAAAACTTGCTTACCCTCTTGTCTGACCAGTGGACCGATAGGATAAATTGGAACCTTAATAAGTCCCCCCAAGTAGTTGTTATCCCTAAGTGCTTCAATGGTTGAACACTCAAGATCTTGCCAAGTATTGATCAAGATCCCATTACTCTTCGTCATTTTAGTTCCAATAAATTCGGATTCATCAAGACTATCGATATCGTGCAACGATTCAAGAGTATCCTTGAAAGAAAGCGACTTACAACCTGGAATTTTCAACGGCTTTCGGCCCTTAACATGCCCCTCCAAGATGACCTGTTTGTCAAGGCTTGACGAATGGAATATGACGGCCAGGAACCATGCGTTAGTAGTGACGAACACGTACTTAAGCACTCCAAACTCCTGGGCTATCTCAAAAGCATTGGCTCCGAACAAGTCCACAATCAAAGCCATGGAGCGAATCTTCATAGCAACGACTCCCGCATGATGACGAGCAGTTTTGTCACTAGATGTGTGTTAGGCTCGATGAGGCCCGAGATATCCACGAATGGGAGTGCAACGATGTCAAGATTATCGGAAGTTGGCGATTTGAGAAGGGATGTGATCGAGGCATGATCACTTGCGACGAAAAAGATAGTGACATGAAACTCATGGTGACTGACCATTCGTTTGCCAAGCTCAATGATAGGAATGAGATGTCCCATGCCAGGGCTGGCTAGCAGGGCAACATGAGGCTGAGCTTTATTCGGCATATCTATGGCAGACTAAAAGAATTGACGTTGGAGTGAGATTAGTTAAATTCGACTACTTTATAGACAGAACATTACAAAAAATATATAAGAAGGCAGAATAATGGTATTTATTATGTTTCCTTTCATAGGAAATTCGAAATTGAATTTATGCTAATTACCATGATTGTGTTCAAATATTGATAAATCAAACTGGTATAGGCATGTTTTTAATTGATTTATTTGGTCATTTATTGTTGCTCTGGAAATATTTCCAACTCTAGGGTTTATTTCCTTTTTTCCACTCTCTTGATGAGAGTTTATTTCCTTTCCATATATACAAATATTCTTTTAATAAATTTATGATTCCATACTAATAATAAGTTTATGCTTCCCTTATCCAACCCCTGAAAAACTACTTCTAATCCCTAAATTTGCTCTCTGAATCACAGTTGTCTGTGAAGAATCATGGCAATTAGATTCCTCTACAAAAAGTATCCAATGGTCAATTCTTGTCACGTTAATTATATTTATCATTTAATTGATAGATGTAATGTGCACCAAATAATAGTCCTTTTTCACATAATGAATTGCAATTCATGCAACAGATTTTCTTCGTCCTAATGGAGCTTTGGTATTGTTTCATATTAAATCAATTCCGTTTCACTTTGAGTGTGTTTCAGTTTATTTTCATCCATAGTTGTAGTATCGAGTTATATTTGCATGTCTATAATGCATATTTATTAAAAATAAGAATTTATACTATAAATATATATATGAATAATACTTTTAAAAAATAATGATAAATCAAAAATAGTACACTAAAGCACGCCACAACAGTTACATGCTAATACTAGAGCAAAAAATATCGAAATTGTAACACCCTTAAAATAGATATGATATAAGTGGTGATATCTTGACCGGTGAATTTTCCAATTAAATAAAATGTGATGTATCATAAATAGTAGAGAAGGACGATAGATACCGAAAGAAGTTAAAATAAGTAGTATGTTGTGAGATATTAATAAGAAGTATGGATTAAATTGTAAAGATCTGAAAAGTGGAGTCAAATTATAAAAATTCAAAAGTTAAGGAGTTAAATTGAAAAGGTGGAAAATTTTGAAGGATCAAACTTGCACTTTTACCAAAATGGAAATGACTTAAGAGCAAAATAATTATTTTACAAGTGATATCATTTTGATAAAATTACCAAAATACCCTTAAACATATGTATTAAATTTGAGCCATTGGCTTCGCTTTATTATGGGTCATTGGGTCAAGTATAATTATATTTATTAATTCATGAAATGTTAACCCTTAGATTTTGATGGAAAGTGAGATGAAATATTAGCCATTGGATTGAAATTATTGTTATAAGATATTTTATATTGTTTTATGATTATAAAAAGAGAAGAATGAAGAACTCATCACACATCCATAGCACGGAGGAAGAAAGAAAACTTTGGTTTTCTTATAATTTGGCCCTTATCCATTAAATTTCAACTTTTCAACCCAAAATTCAAGAATTTTTTATAGTAATTGTAACAGTTTGTTTTTCAGTAGTGTCGAAAATAGTAGTTTTAAGGCCACAATTTCGACATGCGAGTCCATAAATATTATTTATTTAATATTTACGAACTCGTTAATGTCATAGTAAAATTTGGTTTAAAAATTTTAATGTTTGTTTAGTTAATTAATGAAAATTGACTAAATTGTAAAAAGTACAAAAGTCAATCACTATTAGTTATTTTTGGCCAAATGGGTGAGAGAATATTGCTTCATGGTTTTAAATGATAATTTGGCCATATTAGGTTATAGTGGACGGTAAAAATTTATTTTTATTGTATTTTATATGTTATATATGTTGATTTAATTATTAAAGTTAATATAATAACAAAAGCATAAAGAAAACCCTATCATCTTTTCCATTTCTTGCTTATTCAACCGAAAACTCGATTGTTGCTTAAGAGGAGAGTTCCGCTAAGCTATTTTTCTTTGCATGTAAGTGTTTTCTAGGTTCATTTTTCACGAATTTTACGTTTTTGAGATCTTGTAATGATATCTAATTAGTTTATGGATTGGTTTGTGAAGTTGTCAAAGTTTAGAAAATTTACCATTGTTGCTTTTAAAGCTTTTTAATTGCTAATGTTTTGGTTAGAAGCTTGATAGTGATTTTGAGCTAGTTTGTAAAATGATTTTTATTAGTTTTTATGTTTAGGGATTAAATTGAAAATAAGTTAAAATAGGCATGGTTTTCTTGGAAAATTTCAGCACGTGTGGACTGTATTTAGGTTTAAATAAAATCAGTGTGACATCCCTAAATCGACCCTAGTCGGAAAGTGGTTTCGGGACCACCAAACTGAGTCATAATAATAATTAACCATCATAATTGATGCTCATTATATGTATATATGCATGTGTGAAAATTTCGTGTTTGGATTTTGTTAATAGTAAGTGAATTTTTATCAAATAGGACTTATGTGAGAAAATTTAGAAATGTGCTAGGCAATTGTAAGGTGGCCTATTAATACATGTGGGAAAATAGTTGTCCTTGCATGTCAAATAACCCACTTCCTAAGGTGAGTGGCCGCCATGACAAGAATATGGGCAAGGGAACATGTTTCCAACATGTTTAGTTAGTGGATTATGTAGAAAAAATAAAGAAATGAAAAAAAATGAGCATGGATGCCCCCCTTTGTTGCCGTGAGTAGAGGAAAAGAAAGGAAAAAATTGTTCATCCATTCTCAAAATCTTGGCTGAAAATACTAAGGGAAAAAGGAAGGATTTTTGCTTCATGCTTGGTTTAGAAGAGAACTAGAAGGAGATTTGGTCATACTTGTGTCAAGATTAAGGTATGTTTGAGGTTGTGTCATGAGATTCATGCATGTTCTAGTTGCTAACTTGATGTTCATGTTAGCCCATGGTTCAAATCCTTGTTATGCCATGGAAATGGTATTTGGCCAAGGTTGATATTGTGTTAAAGCCATTGCATGCTAAATGTGTAGCTTGTTGATGATACATGTAATGATGGATTGACTACTCTTGAAATTTCTTTTAGCATTCTTGAGTAAGACATGGAGTTTTCTTTGTTTAACCATGACCAAAAATTGAAAGGGGATGGTGTGGGATGTATTCGCCATGGCATGCTCATAAGTGCGATTTATGCTTGTTGCATGATAGGTAAAATTTGTGTTTTGATATATGTGTATATGTGTTTGTACATGATGTTACAAATGGATGTGAAAATATATGCTAGATTGGGAAAATTTGATTAAATGTTCATGAGATGAAATTAGGTGATTAAAAGATGTTAGTTGACATTGTACATATATATATATTCGCCATTAAAGTGAGTATGTAGGTAATGTTGAATCAAGTTTTGGTGCATATTCGGTTAGGTGTATAATCGACCAAATGGGCGATTAGTAAGAATGGTTGCGAATATACAAGCATACATATGCATGTGTAGTTGAATTATGAATGTTTAGCAAGATGGTTAAACTAGTGATTTATTGATTAAGCTCAAGGAGTTAAAGAAGGAGAATCAAGCAAGGGAAAGACGAAGGTCATCGAGTAGCCGACTTGGAACTATTTTACCCAACACGAGGTAAGTCATTAAGCACGTATTTGATATTGCTTAAATGATTGTAAAATTTATGCAATTGTGTTTAATGGGATGATATATATATAAATGAAAATGTATGTGTATGGAGTGATGACAATTGTTGAATGTAAAAGAAATAGTGAAATGTGTAGAAAGTTTGCTTTCGGCACTAAGTGTGCGGGCAATACGTGTGTACGGTGACGAGATTGGCACTAAGTGTGCGTGCTGGAAATATATGGCACTAAGTGTGCATGCTGGAAATATATAGCACTAAGTGTGCGAGCTCGAAGGGCATGGCACTGTGTGTGGGCTTAAATCGCATGGCACTAAGTGTGCGAAATCGAGTATTAAGCAATCGTGTGTGCGTACTCTATATATATATATAAATATCTCCAATCGAACAATTATATGGAGGTGTGTCTCCATCGAGTGAGTATGGACAGCGGATCGGTAAGTACCTTGAGCTCATGACGAATAGGTAATACGTTCATGCTTGGGGTTGAATTTGGTAAGCCTTAAATCTATGTGATGATTGAAATTGTATGGTTGTGCTGGAAAATGAGTTAATGTGTAAAAATGCTTGATTATCTTGTTGTGTAGAATATGAAATGTGGATGTATGAATTGGTACGAGATTGGACCGAAAGGTCCGAGGTATTATGGTATAGATTCGATATGGACGAGTACCTAGCCTCATTTGTTGTACATGTAGTAGTAACTTTATCGTGGATTGACGAATGCTTATGACTTACTGAGTTGTAAACTCACTCGGTGTTTTCTTGTCACCCATTTTAGGTCTCTTGGACTCGTATTGTTGCGTGCTCGGAACCGTCGTTGAAGTCATCACACCGGCTGAAATCTTGTGGTATTGTTTTTGTTGTTGAAGAACATTTGGCATGTATAGGCTATTATATTTTGTCGAATTGTGGGTTGTAAACTTTAAGCCATGTGAAAATGGCCTATGTGGTCGTCGAGTGGGATGCTAGAACCTATAGCCACGAGTCTTAGAAACTCAAATTTTGTTAAGGTGGCCATAATTTGTGTCATGTATGATGGATGATTAAGGCCAAGGAAAAATTCATGAAATTGGCATAGTCTACTGCAGTAACTGTTGCGGACAGCAGCAGTGAGATGAGATTGAAAATCACTAAAAATAGTAGAAGTAGAATTAAATAGTGAGTAAATTATGGAACTGATCCTTGATGAATATATTTTATATGGACGAAACGAAACGACCATATGAGCAGTATACTGGGAGATATTAAAGTTCTCGTGAGACAGGGCCAGAACGATTTCTGGGTCCCCTATCGCGACTTTGAAAATTTACCATAAATTATCCAGAAAGAATTAGGAGTCATGCCTTATATGTACAGATTCCATTTTGAGTCTAGTTTCATTAGAAACAAACGGCACCAGTATTAAAGCCCTGTACAGAAAGATATTCAAGTTGTAACGCGTGGAGGTCAGAGCAGTCGATCCCTGTAACATGGGTGACTTTAACTAATAAACTGTACCAATTGGCCCAACCAAAAATTCTAAAAATAAATCCATGGATGGATATATGAGTCTAAATTCAGGAAAAATTTACGAAACCAGTTTCCGAGTTTTGGAACTCGAGATATGATTTTTAAGGCGACGGTGACGCAGTTTTTCCAGCCTGTCCAGAAATGCCAAATTGGTCGGTACTTTAAGAGGATTTGTCTCGTTAACCCTCGTGTCCGACACGGCGTCGGTCACGAGTTAGGGTGTTACAATTTTATTGGTATCAGAGCTATGGTTTAGTCGGTTCTAGGACTACCATAGCGCGTGTGATCTAGCTATACATGCCAAATTGATAGTGCTTAATAATGTGATGACTTCGACGGTTGAAATTTTTGTTTTGATTAGCGATGGAACCGGGGTAGAGAGACCCTTGGCGGATGACGTTGAAAGTGTAGCGGCTGCTCCTGCGCAAGGGACACCGCCTGTTGAGCCTCGATCATCCGCGAATAATCAAAATGAAGGGCGAAACAAGCCTTCTTCACTATGATGAATGAGTGGGTCGCATAATATGCCCGAACCAACCTTACTGTCCAACCATTCCCGAATTTAAATACTCCACCCCAAGAGCCCGCAATGCCTCCGATTCTCGATCTGTGAGGTGAGTAAACCACCGTGGACTTGATTAGGAAGCGTGGGGCGAGGAGTTCAAGGCCATAGTTCTTGATGATGCCGAAAAGGCCGAGTTCGCTCGATAACACCATTAGAGTGTTAGATGATATCATGCACACCGACGAATGTCTTAAGTGTGCTATATCCTTGTTAAGAGACTCACTTACTATTGGTGGAGGACTTTAATTTCCATAGTCCCAAATGAGCGAGTTACTTGGGATTTCTTCCAATCCAATTTCAAAGAAATACATTAGTCAACGGTTCATCGATCGAAGCGTAAGGAATTCTTGGAACTCAAGCAAGGCGGATGGCCAGATCTCGAATCTGAACATGAGTTCGTAAGACTTAGTCGGTATGCTCGGAGTGTGTGGCTGATGAGGTTGCGATGTGCAAAAGATTTGAAGAAGGATTGAATGAAGAGTTAAAGTTACTAGTGGGAATTTTGGAGATAAAGGAGTTCGTGACACTAGTCGAACGAGCTCGCAAGGCGGAAGAACTTGGGAGGAGAAGAAGAAGGCTGAATTTGAAGCAAGAGATTACCGTAAAAGATCGACGAGTAAAGCTCCATTCTCGGCTGTAAAGAGGTTCGTGGAGGACACCAAGAAGTCGAGGACGATCATGGAATTTCCATTAGAGCCCGACCATTGACGGACTCGAGCTACTTCAAGAGCTAGTGTGGGCAATAATCGCCAAGAGAGACCTGAATGCCCCAATGTGGAAGACGACACCTAGGTGAATGTTGGGGTAAGTCATTAATAGGGCTGTTATGGATGCGGTTCAAGGACCACTTCATTAGAGATTGCACGGAGCTAGATGAGAGGAATAAGACGCAAGGTGCAAGACCTAGTGGAACGACTACCGGAGGTAGGCCCCGAGAATCTCTGGAGGTAGGGGTGGTAATCGAGAGGAGCCTCTAATCGGCCGTCCGATCCGAGACCCGTGCTCTGCTAGAGCATATGCCATCCGCGCGACGAGAGGAGGCATCCTCCCTTACGTTATCACCGGTACTTTTACTCTCTTTGATACTATTGTGATTGCATTGATTGACCCGGCTCTACTCACTCATATGTATGTGAAACCTTAGCATCCAAAGAAGACTCTACCGTTGAGTCTCATGAGTTCGTAATTCGAGTGTCAAACCCTTTGGGTCAATACGTGCTTGTTGATAAAGTGTGCAAGAGATGCCCCTAATAATTCGAGAATCTGTTTTCCTACCGATCGATGCTTCTACCATTTCATGAATTGATGTTATTCTTGGTATGGATTGGTGACCAGTACATGATGCGTTGGTGGATCGCAAAGGAAAACCATTAATTTGAGGAGTGCAAATAATGAGGTAGTCCGAGTCGAGTCTCTTGATTTAAAAGGAGTGCAACAATAATATCTTCTATGACCGTCAAGATATGTGAAAAAGGTGTGAAACATACCTTGCGTATGTGTTTGGGAGTAAAGAGACGAAAGGAAACTCGAATCGGTACCAGTGGTTTGTGAGTATTCGGATGTTTTTCCGAGGAGTTACCGGGATTGCCACCGGTTCGAGAAGTGGAATTCGGCATCGAAGTTGTACCGGGTACTACGCCGATTTCAATAGCCCCGTATCGTATGGCATTAACGGAATTAAAGGAATTGAAGGTTCAATTGCAAGAATTGACGGATAGAGGTTTATTTCGACCGAGTTTTTCTCCATGGGCGACTTTGTATTGTTTGTGAAGAAGAAGGACGGAACCATGAGGTTGTGCATCGACTATCGTCAACTCAATAAAGTGACGATAAAGAATAAATATCCATTGCCACGAATTGACGATTTGTTTGATCAATTAAAGGGAGCCTCGGTGTTTTCAAAGATAGATTTGAGGTCGGGGTACTATCAGTTGAGGGTCCGAGAATCGGACATACCCAAAACCGCTTTTAGAATGAGGTACGGTCACTACGAATTCTTGGTGATGCCGTTTGGGCTCACTAATGCCCCTGCGGTGTTTATGGATTTAATGAATAGAATTTTCAGGCCATACTTGGATCGGTTCGTAGTTGTATTTATCGATGACATTTTGGTCTATTCGAAAGATGAAATCGAACATCTTGAACACCGAGGCCGGTGTTGCAAATCTTACGAGATAAGCGATTATCGCAAAGTTCAAGAATGTGAATTTTGGTTGAAAGAGGTTAGCTTTTTGGGGCACGTGGTGTCCGTGACGGTGTCGTGGTGGACTGAACAAAATTTCGACCATAGTCAATTGGAAACCTCCAAGGAATGTTACCAAAGTTAGGAGCTTTTTGGGGCTTGCGGTTACTACCGATGGTTTGTGAAAGGATTCTCGATGATAGCCACACCCATGACAAAACCGCTTCAGAAAGATGTCAAATTTGAATGGACGGAAAAGTGTCGAAAAGTTTCACCAATTGAAAACCCATTTGACGAAAGCTCCGGTTCTAGTACACCGAATCGGCAAAGAGTTTGTCATCTATAGTGATGCCTCCCTACTTGGGTTAGGTTGCGTATTGATGCAAGAAGGTCGAGTTGTGGCCTATGCGTCGAGACAATTAAAGCCACATGAGAAAATTATCCAACCCATGACCTCGAATTGGCTGCCATCGTATTCGCCTTAAAGATATGGCGACATTACTTATTTGGTGAGAAGTGCCAAGTGTATTCGGATCACAAAAGTCTCAAATATTTGATGACTCAAAGAGACTTAAATCTGCGACAAAGACGATGGCTCGAGTTGTTAAAAGATTATGAACTCGTTATTGATTATCACCGGAAAGGCCAATGTGGTTGCGGATGCCTTAAGTCGAAATCACCGCTTGTTTTACTGACGATGAATGTACACTTGTCTATTCTACCCGACAATGTGTTAGTAGCCGAATTAAAGGCCAAACCATTGTTGGCTCATCAAATTCGGGAAGCTCAAAAAGTTGATGAGGAGTTGCTTGCAAAACGGGCTGAGTGTGTTCTGAACAAGGAATCAGAGTTTCAAATTGATGATGACGATTATTTGAGGTTCAGAAGTCGTCTGTGTGTTCCAAAGAATTGAACTTATTTCGATAATTCTAAATGAAGCCCATTGTAGTCGAATGTCAATCCACCCGGTAGTACTAAAATGTACAATGACCAAACGCCAATTTTGGTGGCGGTATGAAATGAGACATTTCAATTTGTTTCAAGGTGTCTGATATGTCAACAAGTGAAAGCGGAACATCAAGTGCCATCGGGATTACTTCAGCCGATCATGATACCCGAATGGAAATGGGATCGAGTCACAATGGACTTTGTATCCGGACTGCCATTGTCGTGAGTAAGAAGGATGCGATTTGGGTCGTTGTCGATAGACTAACTAAGTCGGCTCACTTTATCCCCGCACGCACGGATTTTTCAATGGACAAATTAGCGGAATTGTACGTTTCTCAGTTGTGAGATTACACGAGGTGCCTATTTCTATCGTGTCGGATAGAGACCCAAGATTTACGTCGCGATTTTGGAAGAAATTGCAAGATGCTTTGGGTACCAAGCTGCATTTTAGCACCGCTTTTCATCCCCAAACCGATGGTCAATCCGAACGGATAATTCAAATACTCGAGGATATGTTGAGATGTTGCATCCTTGAGTTTAGTGGTTCATGGAACAGTATTTACCTTTGATTGAATTCGCCTACAACAATAGCTTTCAATCAAGTATTAAGATGGCGCCTTACGAGGCTTTATACGATCGTAAATGCCGTACCCCATTATTCGGGTGAACTTAGTGAAGGTAAATTCTTGAGGTTGATTTGGTTAAGGATGCCGAGCAAAAGTTCGAGTAATTCGTGAAAATTTGAAAGTCGCCGGATCGCCAAAAGTCGTATGCGGATTCGAAAAGAAAAGATATTGAATATCGGGTTGGAGACAAGGTCTTTCTCAAAGTTTCACCTTGGAAGAAGGTGCTTAGATTTGGTTGTAAGGGCAAATTGAGTCCGAGGTTTATCGGGCCATATGAAGTATCCGAACGAGTTGGGCGATCGATATCGATTAATTTTGCCCCCGAGCTCGAAAGGATTCACAACGTTTTCATGTCTCGATGCTTGACGATATAGGTCGATCCATCGCACGTAATTGCTCCATCTCGAGATTGAGATTCAGCCTAATTTGAGCTATGAAGAGGAACCGTTCGCATTATGAGGCGTGAAGTAAAAGAGTTGCGCAATAGGAAAATCCCGTTAGTGAAGGTGTTGTGGCATAAACACGGAATGGAAGAAGCCACTTGGGAACTTGAGGACTCTATGAAAGAGCGATACCCGAGCCTATTTACGGTAAGATTTTCTGGGACGAAAATTTCTAAGTGGGGAGAGTTGTGACATCCTAAATCGACCCTAGTCGGAAAGTGGTTTCGGGACCACCAAACCGAGTCATAATAATAATTAACCATCATAATTGATGCTCATTATATGTATATATGCATGTGTGAAAATTTCGTGTTTGGATTTTGTTAATAGTAAGTGAATTTTTATCAAATAGGACTTATGTGAGAAAATTTAGAAATGTGCTAGGCAATTGTAAGGTGGCCTATTAATACATGTGGGAAAATAGTTGTCCTTGCATGTCAAATAACCCACTTCCTAAGGTGAGTGGCGGCCATGACAAGAATATGGGCAAGGGAACATGTTTCCAACATGTTTAGTTAGTGGATTATGTAGAAAAAATAAAGAAATGAAAAAAAATGAGCATGGATGCCCCCTTTGTTGCCGTGAGTAGAGGAAAAGAAAGGAAAAAATTGTTCATCCATTCTCAAAATCTTGGCTGAAAATACTAAGGGAAAAAGGAAGGATTTTTGCTTCATGCTTGGTTTAGAAGAGAACTAGAAGGAGATTTGGTCATACTTGTGTCAAGATTAAGGTATGTTTGAGGTTGTGTCATAAGATTCATGCATGTTCTAGTTGCTAACTTGATGTTCATGTTAGCCCATGGTTCAAATCCTTGTTATGCCATGGAAATGGTATTTGGCCAAGGTTGATATTGTGTTAAAGCCATTGCATGCTAAATGTGTAGCTTGTTGATGATACATGTAATGATGGATTGACTACTCTTGAAATTTCTTTTAGCATTCTTGAGTAAGACATGGAGTTTTCTTTGTTTAACCATGACCAAAAATTGAAAGGGGGATGGTGTGAGATGTATTCGGCCATGGCATGCTCATAAGTGCGATTTATGCTTGTTGCATGATAGGTAAAAATTTGTGTTTTGATATATGTGTATATGTGTTTGTACATGATGTTACAAATGGATGTGAAAATATATGCTAGATTGGGAAAATTTGATTAAATGTTCATGAGATGAAATTAGGTGATTAAAAGATGTTAGTTGACATTGTACATATATATATATTCGCCATTAAAGTGAGTATGTAGGTAATGTTGAATCAAGTTTTTGGTGCATATTCGGTTAGGTGTATAATCGACCAAATGGGCGATTAGTAAGAATGGTTGCCGAATATACAAGCATACATATGCATGTGTAGTTGAATTATGAATGTTTAGCAAGATGGTTAAACTAGTGATTTATTGATTAAGCTCAAGGAGTTAAAGAAGGAGAATCAAGCAAGGGAAAGACGAAGGTCATCGAGTAGCCGACTTGGAACTATTTTACCCAACACGAGGTAAGTCATTAACACGTATTTGATATTGCTTAAATGATTGTAAAATTTATGCAATTGTGTTTAATGGGATGATATATATATATAAATGAAAATGTATGTGTATGGAGTGATGACAATTGTTGAATGTAAAAGAAATAGTGAAATGTGTAGAAAGTTTGCTTTCGGCACTAAGTGTCTTGGCAATACGTGTGTACGGTGACGAGATTGGCACTAAGTGTGCGTGCTGGAAATATATGGCACTAAGTGTGCATGCTGGAAATATATGGCACTAAGTGTGCGAGCTCGAAGGGCATGGCAATGTGTGTGGGCTTAAATCGCATGGCACTAAGTGTGCGTAAATCGAGTATTAAGCACTGTGTGTGTGTACTCTATATATATATATAAATATCTCCAATCGAACAATTATATGGAGGGTGTGTCTCCATCGAGTGAGTATGGACAGCGGATCGGTAAGTACCTTGAGCTCATGACGAATAGGTAATACGTTCATGCTTGGGGTTGAATTTGGTAAGCCTTAAATCTATGTGATGATTGAAATTGTATGGTTGTGCTGGAAAATGAGTTAATGTGTAAAAATGCTTGATTATCTTGTTGTGTAGAATATGAAATGTGGATGTATGAATTGGTACGAGATTGGACCGAAAGGTCCGAGGTATTATGGTATAGATTCGATATGGACGAGTACCTAGCCTCATTTGTTGTACATGTAGTAGTAACTTTATCGATGGATTGACGAATGCTTATGACTTACTGAGTTGTAAACTCACTCGGTGTTTTCTTGTCACCCATTTTAGGTCTCTTGGACTCATATTGTTGCGTGCTCGAACCGTCGTTGAAGTCATCACACCGGCTGAAATCTTGTGGTATTGTTTTTGTTGTTGAAGAACATTTGGCATGTATAGGCTATTATATTTTGTCGAATTGTGGGTTGTAAACTTTAAGCCATGTGAAAATGGCCTATGTGGTCGTCGAGTGGGATGCTAGAACCTATAGCCACGAGTCTTAGAAACTCAAATTTTGTTAAGGTGGCCATAATTTGTGTCATGTATGATGGATGATTAAGGCCAAGGAAAAATTCATGAAATTGGCATAGTCTACTGCAGTAACTGTTGCGGACAGCAGCAGTGAGATGAGATTGAAAATCACTAAAATAGTAGAAGTATAATTAAATAGTGAGTAAATTATGGAACTGATCCTTGATGAATCTATTTTATATGGACAAAACGAAACGACCATATGAGCAGTATACTGGGAGATATTAAAGTTCTCGTGAGACAGGGCCAGAACGATTTCTGGGTCCCCTATCGCGACTTTGAAAATTTACCATAAATTATCCAGAAAGAATTAGGAGTCATGCCTTATATGTACAGATTTCATTTTGAGTCTAGTTTCATTAGAAACAAACGTCACCAGTATTAAAGCCCTGTACAGAAAGATATTCAAGTTGTAACGCGCGGAGGTCAGAGCAGTCGATCCCTGTAACATGGGTGACTTTAACTAATAAACTGTACCAATTGGCCCAACCAAAATTCTAAAAATAAATCCATGGATGGGTATATGAGTCTAAATTCAGGAAAATTTACAAAACCAGTTTCGAGTTTTGGAACTCGAGATATGATTTTTAAGGCGACGGTGACGCAGTTTTTCCAGCCTGTCCAGAAATGCCAAATTGGTCGGTACTTTAAGAGGATTTGTCTCGTTAACCCCTCGTGTCCGACACCGGCGTCGGTCATGAGTTAGGGGTGTTACAATCAGCACTTGGGTATAGGGGTTAATTGTGAAAATAAGCTTTAGGTCTTAGGGACCAAATTGATTAAAGAGTAAAAGTTTAGGCCAATTGTGAAATAAATTGTAAATAGAAAATCATGTGTATTAAATTGAATATTACATGAAATTGAGGCTAATAAATTGAAATAAACTATTTTATAGATAAAAAACAAGTAGATAATTGTGGAAAAGGGAAAGTTGTTGACTAGTCCCTGAAACTTTTGTTATCTCTACAGTTTAGCCCTGGTAAGTTCGTTTGGTTTAGTTTAGTATAATTTGAAATGTTATATTGATTATGAATTGTGATTGTTGAATATTTATGGTATAATTGAATTGTTATAAATTGTTGTAAGTTCAAAAGTAATGGACTTGAATATTGTTAAAATGATTAAATGTTTGGAGCCCGTTTGAACGTAAGATAGGATACAATTGGCATGCCAATAGGTTATTTTGTGCACTATACAGGATTAACTTGTGATAAGATGATAATTCCTAACTTGTTATTATCCACTGAATATACAGAAGTTTAGCATTTATTGCGAACTATCGTATTATATTTATAGTGACTCTAGTGTGTTATCGAAGGCGGATGTAAAGCCTTCGGGCTTGGCACTTGATGTCCAGGCGTGTTTCCGGAGGAATGTTAGCCTACAAGCTAAGCTTTGTGCCAAGGCGTGTTCTTGGTTTGTTTGGCTCGTTTGAGCCTTCTGACGTGTTTTGGGTGGTTAACCACGTATCTGTATCTGTTATATCATTCATCAGACAAATTTCTAATGGTAGATGACTTGTTACGGAATTATATCAATGTTTACATGATTTTATGATATTATCATGACTTGATATCGAATGATCTCATGTGATTGAATGGATTATGCAACTCGTGCATATATATAAACTCACCTGTTGAAAGATTATGGATGACAAGATTATTTTGTTTATTAATCTTGCTAATGTATAATTGTTATGTGTATAAGATAAGTTTTATCGTTTCTACCGTTGAACTTACTAAGCTCTATTCAAGCTTACTCGTGTCATTCTTTTCTATTTCTTTATAGATAACATTTTGTGGAATCGGGCGATCAGATCAACTTGAAGATCATGATATCCAGATATCTATCAAGTGATTTTCACATGTTTACCTTTAGGTTATATGGCATGTAATAGGTGTTGTATATTTTTTGGAAACTTATTACAAGCGGTACATATTATACTTATGTGATGTTGTTTAAGTTGGATTTTAGTTTACTTGTGTATATGCCTTTGGTTTTGGTTTGTACATGCTTTTATAAATATGTCATTGGTTATTTGGTACATGCCTCATGGAAGTGTTTGAAATATGGTAAATTAGAATGTGAATGGATTGAATGAATTGGCAGGTTTAGCATATGTTTAATATAGACTTGTAATATTTGAATGCAAGTACTTTGGTTTTTAATGTGGATTTGGTTTGATAATTGAATTATGGTGCCAATGATGACGTATTGATTAGGCACATAGGTTGAATGTTTTGAGCATATTTGAATGTGTTTTGAAGGTATGGAAATGGTTGTTTTTTGTTTGGCTTGGTACCTAAGATTTGAGTGAAATTTTGCCTTATTTAGGAAGTCACTTAAGGTGCACATGGCTTGGGACACGGACTGTCACACAGTCGCACCACACATTTGTGTGTCATTTTGATTTCAAATGCAGGATTTTCCACACGGCATCAAGTTGTTATATAGCCTAGAGACATGACCATGTGACCTTATTTCGAATACTCACACGATCTGGAACAGGGCTTGTGACACAGTCATGTGACCTTATTTCAATTTGTACACGGGCTATGACACGGCCATGTGACCCAAATTTTGAATTGTACATGGTTTGGCCACACGGTCATGTTTCCAAGCCAGACGATTTAGGCTCTGTCACACAACTGTGTGACCTCTGCTTCCAATTTTTTCAAATTTCCATGTTTTTCTGTTTTGTTTCAAATAAGTCCTAAATTGTTTTCAAACTATTTTTAAAGTCCTATAAGCTCAATTTATAGCCTATAAGTGTATATATATGCTATGCTCAATGTGTGGGTGAATATTGATGTTTAAATTAATATTTGAATGGTTTTGTGACGTTATTTGATTGAATATGTGTCGTAATACTCTATAACACTAATTTGGTAATAAAAACGGGTTAGGTGTGTTACAACAATCAAACAGAAGAAACTGATGGACGTATGTAGACAAAGGAAAAAAAGTGATAAAAGTGTGTGTAGGGCCCAATTTCAGCCTGGCCTAAACCACCAGGAACCAAAACCAAATACAAGCCAATTAAAGCCCAAATACCTACCTTTAAGTCCAAATTACAGCCCAAATCAAACACCTAAAACAAAATTATAGACCAAGCCCAATTACCCAAACCCAAGCAAACCCCAACAGCCCAAAAAAATAATAAAAACAAAAACAAAAAGCCTAGCAGCCAACACCATCAGCCGCCACAACCTAGGGCAATCTCCAGGCACCGCACGTCTCGTGCTTCCTCCGCGTCGTACGCTGCTCCACCATGCCACATCAATGATGCACTCACGCACGTACCTGAAAACTTGTAAAATGGGTTGTAAATATTGGCTATAAAAGCCAATATACGATTTTGTATAGGGTTTTTTTTTTTTTGGAGGGAGAAAGGGGAGATCTAAAAAACAACAGTTGTACAACATACAATAGAGAGCACTTCAGGAAATACGAACAGATCAAGGGAGTTATTCTAAGGTTTTTACTTTCTTTTATTTGCTCTATTTATTTTACTTTTGAATCTTCTATATATATATATATATATATATATATATATATATATACACATATTTCGAGAAATATATAAAACGAAGGAGATACCTTTCTTTACCTGGAAAAGGAGCTCCAGCCGCCATGCATGTTGGTCACTGATGACGAAGCCGGCGGTGGTGATCTGCTAGAGTTTGGGTGTGAATCACAGGATGAGAAAGGGGGTTGAGAGCCTTCTCTCTGTTTTAAAAAAAATGAATAAAGAGTGATGTTTTAAATTTTTTTTGGTTTTCTAAAAAGTGTTTTTTAATGATAAAAAAGGGAAACAAAATATGGTTTCAATTAATAATAAAACAAAACAAAGATTGGGGGCATCGACGCTGCGTTTGTCCGAATTCACGCAAGATTTTACCTTTAATTGGGTAATTTGCACTATTGGTCCCCCCCTTCGCGCTAGCATTCAATCGTGCCACGTTTAAGTTTTTTAAATTATTTTAATTTGTCCCTGTAATCTGCGCGCTATTTCAATTTGACCCTCCCCTTAGCATAGTATTTTGAGATTTGGGGCAACTTTAATTTTAGTCCTCGAATATTTGTGCACATTTAATTTCGGCCCAAAATTCTGTTTTAATAATTTATTATGTTTATATATTATCCCTTGGGTTTTGTTTTTTCTCTTAATTCAGTTTTACTTATTCATTTTTTTAAACATGTTGTTTTAATATATTATTTAGAACTATTTTAATTTCACACTCTTTTATTTATTTTATTTTCATGTGCATACTTGTCTATCTAAAACACTTTCATGTATTATTATTACTACTATATATATTATTTATATTAGGTTTTTCCAAGTATATATGTATTGCTTTGTATATTTTAATTAACATTATTTATTTCAAATCTCATTTACGCGTTACACATATTATCTATTCTTATTTTTTTATTTTTGATACAGTTCAAGCTTTCATTCAAATTACTTACTTTATAATATTTGTTTTAAAATTCATTCGTACATTACTATTTAATATATTATTTTTTATTTTTTCTATTCATTTTAAAATTCTTATATCTATTACATTTTAAAATTTTCAGATAGTTTGTATAGTAATATTTCCAAATTTTCTTCTTCCTATTATTCATTTTATTTTATTTTAAAATTTGTTATATTTTATTTGTGTGATTTATTTGAAACTTATTTTAAAATTGGTTTCTTATTCATTAGCCATTGGTTATAAATGGTGGTATTTGTATAAATATGATGTCTTGCTATTGCATGTATTCTAAGTTGTTCCCTTGCATTTCCTTATTATTTTAGATTATTCATGAAATGTTATTGCCACGTGTTTTATTCATTATGTTATCGAATTATCCCTTTTTAATAAAAATACATTTCATTTATTTATTACATTTTATTCAAAATTTTAAGCAAGGCAATACTTGGTACTTGGGAGCTTTGAAAAAATTATGCCCTAACTTACTAGGTTCCAATTTTCCTCGTTGAACCTAAGCAACCGAGTACCCTTTTTCAATCAAAACGTATAAGTTTCAAATAAAAGCTTATTCTCAGAAATTCGAGGTGTTGTGTCCTAACTCACTGGATATGACATTTTGTATCTCGAGATAATGATTTCTAAAAACATAAAGGCAATATTCTATGTTTGGAATTGTGAGAAATCATGCCCTAACTTACTGGGTTCCGATTTTTCATTTGACCTAAATGATTGAATATCATTTTTTAAACTTCACTGCATGAGTTTTAAAAAAATCAAAAGACAAGCTCAATTTCGAAAATATGAAATGTTTATCCTAACTCACTGGGTATGACATTTTATTTCTTCGAAATAAGAGGGTCTTAGCATCCCATTTAATTTATTCAAGTGTTCTTTTTTTAAAAAAATAAAAGGATCTTATTCTAAACTCTTTTCAAACATTCGACGTTAAGGCATTAATTAATCAATTCGGTACCAATTTTGGACGTTACGAGGGTGCTAACCCTTCCTTGTACGTAACCGACTCCCAAACCTTTATTCTCGAATTTCGTAGATCAAAATCATCTTTTTAATAAATCAAAATGTTTTATTAAAATGATCAAACTCAAGGTGATCCGATCACACCTTGGAAAAGATCAGTGGCGACTCTATTTTTTTGTTTTTAAGTCGACTCCCATTTTTTTCAAATTTAAAAATGGTTTCGATAGCTTGGCGACTCTACTTGTGACGTCAATAAGAGAGTCAAGCCATAAAATTGATTATTTTCTGTCTTTTTGTCGAAAATTTAAAGTTTGGTTTTTAACATACGATCCTTTCATTGCATTTTATTGGTTTTATGGTTCATCATCTTGTTCATGTTTTGTAATTTGAGTTTTTATGTCCTCTTGCATCATTTTGCATGACCGTTGTGGTCGCACCTTTTAAGTAGAAGCGAGAAACTATTTCCTTCGTGAGGTTTTCATCTCCGTGCAGGATAGTGGATCGCTTTCGGGATACATCTGTACCTATGTCTTCATGATGTTTTCAACTCCGTGCAGCCGTAGGGAAATGTATCCCCTTGAAATGAACTTGATCCATATGAGCCTATAATGGGTGAGGATTGAGGCATCTGCTGGTTCAGGTACATATAGAAAGACTTAAGAGCCTACGCTAGGTAGAGCCATGCCAAATACTAGCAATCGCCCGAATTGATGCTTGATTATTTTTTTCATTTGCTTTGACTTTTATTTTTTGGTATATGATACTAACTTGTTGTGTTTTATTTTGGCCATGATTGCATGTCATTCCATTTTAAAGAGTTGTCGATTCACGTTCGATTACTAATTTAGGAAGCTTATCATGGGGAACGAATTTCTTAATAAAGTAGAAGATAATGTGGTTGTCCGTGTATGGTTAGAGAAAACGTAATTAGAAAAAGGGGACAGTCTAGCCTAGGGGTATGCATCGGAATTTTGTGATTGCACCCGTATTAGTGTATCACAAAATAACCATCATGAATTAAAGGAGATATGGGTCCAATGGGATGAAGAGACCAAACAGTTGTTCTATGGTAGTTATGGGGATTTGCCTTACTTATTTGACATCAAGGTAGACGAGCATTTATTCCAAGCCCTCGCTCAGTATTGGAATCCCGCCTACAGTTGTTTCACCTTTGGGAGGGTAGATTTGGTACCTACTATAGAAGAATATATAGCTTTACTTCATTGTTCTAAGATCCAAATCGATAAGGCCTATTCGAGAGCCGCTTATGTCCCATCCTTTTTGAAGAAATTGATGAATATTACAGTAATGAGTGAGTAATGGGTTGCTGCAAGGGTCAAGCAACAAGGGGAATGCAAATGCATCCCATGGAGGAGTTTAAGAGATTTGATTCTAGTACATCCTGATATGAAGAAGAGAGTTAACGTTTTTGCTTTGAGCATCTATGGTTTAATGATTTTTCCTAGGGCATTAGGGTATATAGATGAGGCGATCTCGGATCTCTTTGACTGACTTAACAAAGGAGTCACACCTGTTCCTGCAATCTTGGCTGAGACATTTAGATCTTTGAACGCATGCGGGAGGGCCAGCGAGGGCAGATTTATAGGATGTGTGTAGTTATT
Source organism: Gossypium arboreum (assembly GCF_025698485.1). Taxonomy (NCBI): domain Eukaryota; kingdom Viridiplantae; phylum Streptophyta; class Magnoliopsida; order Malvales; family Malvaceae; genus Gossypium; species Gossypium arboreum. The sequence continues at coordinate 16,749,203 of NC_069081.1, forward strand.
ATTAGCTTGGTTCCATATCCATTTTTGGAAAGTGGATAAAGTTTCTTATCGGGTTTTTTCCGATAATTATTCCCTACTAAAGGAAATAGCGGCCATGCCCAGGAGAGATGACATATCAGAAGAAAATTGGATCTCTCTTCTTCAAAATCTCCAGGAGGAGGATATTGAGTGGAGAGCTCCTTGGTTAATTCCTGATGAAATTCTTTTCTGATGTGGGAATTTTGACTGAGTTCCTCTGCTCGAAATTTGGGGAGCCGTTAGGTATGCCTCTTTACTCGTACTAAGGTAATACAGATCAAGACAGTTCATACCGATAACGCATGGGCTAGCTCAATTTGGATTCACGTATGGGGGAGTTAACTGCAAGAAAATGATTAAGGAGATTTTTACTGCTTGAAACCAGACTCGCCGGATGAAGAGAGTTGCTGTAGGTCCAATGACGACCCCCGAATATGATGGTTGGTGGGGTAGAAGGATTAATGATAACATCTCTTGACCAAGGCAAGAAGGCGCTCGACCGATGGAAGAATACCTGCAAGTAGTCCCCTCCGATTTAGAGATCATAAAGCAGGACTTCGAAAAGAAAAATTTAGAGTTAGAAAAAAAGATAGAGCAATTGGAGGAGGAAAAGATGCACTTGAGGTTAGATGCTGATGTGCAGAAACTTGAGGCCGAAAAGTTAAGGAAGGGGAAGAGGAAGGCCGAAGAGGACTTGAACAGTTTGAAGGCTGACTACAAAAAGATACGTATGTCGATGAGAACAGCTGGATTGGGAAAGACATCGGAACAGTGGCGACAAGAAGTTCAAGAAGAGAAAGCCAGAGCCGATTAGTGGGAGAAGAGATTCCATGATGCTCGAGCACGTGAAAGCGCCTTGAAGAGGAGTTTGGTCGAGGGCCAAGATGAGAAACAGATATTAGCAGCTCGGGTAGTAGAGTTAGAAAAGGCTTTACATCAAAGTCGTGGTCATAACTTTGATATTGAATTAAGAGCTAGCCTGAGCAGAATCGAGGATTTGAAAGGCAGGGTAGAAGAACTTGAGGCTGCACTACAGAATTGTGAACTTCGAATCGAATTCCTTGAGTCGAGTAATGAGCAGTGGAAGGAGCAGCTCCGTCGATCACAAGACCAGGTCAGGGATAGAGATCATATCATAGGCAAAGCTATAGCTCAGATACGAGAAATGGCCGACCATTTACAGACTTTAGCGGTTCAGGTTGATGTGTTAAGTGTGAAGTATAAGTAAGAGCCAGACCAGGGTCGTGAGTTGGCTTGTCTCCTTAAGAGAATTAAAACTTTGAGCATTAAGGCCAAGCCGTATATATGATCTGTTTTATGTAAAGATTTTTATTTTCTAATAAATTTTCTAAATGAAATTGAATCAGAATCGACGCCTCTTTAGTCTTGCATACATCTCATGCATTTGCATTACATCGCATCATGTGCATCAAACTTCACAAAGGAACCCTAATTAACTAGTAATTATATTATAGTTACCCTAGAACGCCAATACTACACGCGCAAAAAAACCAAAGCTATGGATCAAAGGCTAGAGAAGTTGGAACAAATGCAGAAAGAGATGCAGGAACAGAAGCAAGCGCAGATGCAAGAACAATTGGCCAAGATTCAGCAAAATATGAAGGATCAAATGCTGGAATCTCAAAAGGATATGATGAGCCAATTGACCCGGTTATTAGCTGGAAGGCCAGAAAAAAAGAAGAGTTCCATAATCAATGCTGAGGATGATAGCGAAATCCTTGCCCCAGAAAACAACCCACCACAAAGGGTGTTTGTCAACATCAAACCCCAAAATTAGGCTGGTATCTCGGCACAGATGAATTTCCTGACGAGTTCGTGTTCTAAACTCGAAGAAAATCGTGCAATCCTACAGTCCCTGACTTTGATGAAGTAGCGGAGGCAGAGAAAGAAAAAACAGAATTTCCAAAGCAAATGGAGGACCAATATAAATGGTTGGTGGAGAAATTCAAGGCGTTGGAAAGCGTTGATAATTATTGCAGAATGGATGCCAAAGAGTTGAGCCTAGTCCCAGATTTGGTACTCCCTCCTAAGTTCAGAATGCCGGAATTTGAAAAATATAGTAGAACTAGTTGCCCTGAGGCTCACATCACGATGTTTTGTCGGAGGATAACTGGTCATTTCAATAATGATCAGTTATTGATTCACTGTTTTCAGGACAATTTGGCTAGGGCTACAGCCAAATGGTACAATCAGTTGAGTCGTGCCCAAGTTAAATCATGGAAAGACTTAGTACAGACCTTCATGAAGCAGTATGGCCATGTGACCGACATAGCACCTGACAGGATCACATTACAGAACATGGAGAAGAAGTTAAACGAGAGTTTCAGGCAATATGCTCGAAAGTAGAGAGAAGTTGCTACACAAGTCCAATCTCCACTATTGGAAAAAAAAAAACAACTATGCTTTTCATCAATACCTTGAAAGCACCTTTTATTAATCACATGCTGGGAAGCGCAACTAAGAGTTTTGCGGACGTAGTTATGTCTGGAGAAATGATAGAGAAAGTAATAAGGTGTGGAAAGATAGAGCCTGGAGAAGGCACCAAAAGGACGGCTCCAAAAAAGAGAGAAAATGAAGTCAGCAATGTAAGCGTGGGTTATACGAAACCACTCACGGTAAATCAACCGAAGGCAGTAACCACGGGTCAGCAAGTGTCGGCAATGCAAGAGCCCAATACAAAATAGAATACGGAGAGGCCCCAGTTTACTCCCATTCCAATAACGTATCGGGAGCTGTAAAAAAATTTATTCGATGCACACATTGTATCCCCGTTCTACTTAAAACCGTTGCAGCCCCCATACCCCAAGTGGTATGATACAAGTGCCTAATGTGAATATCATGCGGGCATCGTGGGGCACTCGATAAAGAACTGCACCTCTTTCAAAAGAGTAGTCGAATGGCTCATCAACATAGGTGTTGTAAAGTTCGATGATACACCCAGGGTAAGAAACCCGTTACCCAATCATACTGCTAATGGGATAAACACAGTAGTCGAAGATATGGGAAGGAGAAATAAGTTGAATGTAGCGGAAGTGAAAACCTCGATAAGGGAGGTTTTAAAGAAGATGGTAGAGAGAGGTCTAATTACGCAAGACTTTGGCAGCAAATCCCAAGAAACAGGGAACTATTGTGAGTTCTACGGAGAGAAGGACCATGAGATTGAAACATGCGATGAATTCAGAACCCTGGTACAGGGTCTAATGGACAACAAGGAGCTAGAGTTCTTTGAGTTTGCTGAGGTGAAAGATGTGTGCGTCTCGGAGGTGGGGCTAAGAAAGAAGGTCTGTGAGGTCAATCACCTAGCAGTGATCATTTCACAATCGAGAGTAAATGAAGCTGGAGTAAGAACTACGCCAAAAGTGGTGATTCAAAAATCAGTGGCTTTTCCTTACAAGGATAACAAAAGGGTTCCTTGGAAGTATAATTGTAATGTGACGACACCAGGAGAGGGGAGGCTGGTCAGCACGCCAGAAATGAAAGCTGAGCCTGTGAAAGAGAAATCTTTGATGTTTGAACAAGAGGAAGAGAAGACAAAACCACTGGTTAATGAACCGGTAACAATGGATGAAACTAAAGAATTTCTAAAGTTCCTGAAACACAGTGAGTATAGTGTTGTGGAGTAGTTGTACAAACAACTAGCCCGCACCTCAGTACTAGCTTTGCTTCAAAATTCGGAGGCATACCGTAATGCGTTGATGAAGGTGTTGAATGAAACCTATGTCGTAGAAGACATTTCAGTGAACAAGCTGGACCGTCTCGTCAACAATATAAGTGCTGATAACTTCATTTCTTTCAGTGATGATGAGATACCGCCAGGTGGCATGGGGTCCACCAAGGCTCTGCAAATCACTACCCGGTGCAAAGGGTATACACTACCGGGGGTATTGATTGATAATGGGTCAGCGCTGAATGTCTTACCTCTGTCTATATTGAATAGGTTGCCTATAGATAGTTCTCATATGAAGACATGCCGGAACATAGTGAGAGCGTTCGATGGCACCGAAAGGAAAGTAATGGGTAGGATTGAGATCCCTCTTCTGATCGGACCCAACACATACGAGGTAGACTTGTGATGGACATCAGGCCCTCTTATAATTGTTTACTGGGGAGGCCTTGGATTCACTCAGCAGGAGCAGTACCGTCATCATTGCACCAGAAGCTGAAGTTAGTAACGGAAGGCCGGTCGATAACTATAAATGCAGAGAAAGACATTATCGCATCCGTTGCTAATGATGCGCCATATATCGAGAGTGATGATGAAGCAATTGAGTGTTCCTTCCAGCTATTGAAGTTTGTAAATGCAACTTTCATCATTGAAGGAGGCAGGATTCCAACGCCAGAGATATTTGAAGCTATAAGGATGAGCTTACAATTGATGGTAGGAAAAGAAGCATTTCCCGAAAAGGGGCTCGGAAAATACCTTCACGGACAAGTCGAAGTACCAGTGTTGGTTGAAAAATGGAATCGTTTTGGCTTGGGACATAAGCCAGAGGCCAAACAGAAGAAGGAAGAGCTAGAAAAGAAACAGGAGAGACAAAGGGCATGACTGAGTAGGACAGAGGTCAAGTGGGAGCCACTAACCTTCCCCCATATATCTAATACATTTGTGTCAGGATAAATCATTCATCTTGAATCAGAGAGGACAAGAGAAGAGACAGCTGAAGAGCTGATGAGAAGTTTAAGCATTAACAACATATCGGAGAAGAGGGCGATGAAGGAAACTTATCAGGCATTCGCCCTTATGAGCTTAGAAGTGTCCTGAATAACTGGACTGCGGAGGAAATTCCTGTAGTTCTTAGAGCTAGTATAGAGTAATGTTCAGAACTCACTTATTGTTTTAAGCCTAGAAACAATAAGAATATTTTGTGAAATATGCTCATATTCAAACACCTTTGTTTTCAATAAGAAATGCATTTTTTGTGTCTTATTCTGGGCAAATCTTTTTTCATATTCTCATCATATTCATAATCATGCCATACAAATAAGCCACCCTTAGATTTATTCTTTGGATATTTTTTCGTGTTATAATAGGTTTCCAGATATCAATGTCACAAGCAACACTATTACGGATGCAGAATCTCTTTTTGAGCGAGATATGTGTTTAGAGGGATCTCAAGATTTTGAAGATGATGAAGATTATGGGTTATCTCTTGATTTGTTAAATATGGTAGAACGGGAAGAGAAACAAATTCTACCCCATAAGGAGACAACTGAGAATGTGACTTTGGAAGAAGGGAAAGAAGTGAAAATCAGAACTTGCATAACCGAGGGAGCAAGGCGAGACCTCGTTAAGCTGCTACAAGAGTTTAAAGATGTCTTCGTATGGTCGTATCAAGACATGCCTGGGTTAAGCGCTGACATTGCGGTACATTGAGTTCCCATAAAAGAAAAGCACAAGCTGTTCAACAGAAGCTTCGAAGGATGAGACCCGATGTTGCAGTAAAAAAAAGGGAAGAGGTTAGGAAGCAATTCGACGCTGGGTTTTTGCAAGTGGTGAATTACTCGGAATGGGTTGCCAATGTTGTCCTTGTCCCTAAGAAGGATGGCAAAGTGCGGATGTGTGTGGATTACAGAGACTTGAACAAGGCCAGCCCAAAGGACAATTTCCCGTTGCCTCATATCGACATGTTGGTAGATAACACGGCGGGTTACTCGTTATTTTCTTTCATGGATGGTTTTTCTAGATACAACCAGATAAAGATGTATCCTGCAGACATGGAAAAGACCACATTCATAACCTTGTGGGGAACATTTTGCTATAAAATGATGCCATTCAGGTTAAAAAATGCGAGAGCAACGTATCAAAGAGCCATGGTGACCTTGTTTCATGACATGATGTATAAGAAGATTGAGGTTTACGTCAACAATATGATCGCAAAATCCCAAACAGAAAAAAAGCACATACAGGTTTTGAGGAAATTGTTCTTGAGGCTGAGAAAGTTTCAACTAAAGCTCAATCCAACAAAGTGTACTTTTGGGGCTAGATCAGGAAAGTTACTCGGTTTAGTCATCAATGAAAAAAGAATCGAGGTTAACCCTGACAAAGTCAAAGCTATACAACAATTACCCCCGCCACGTACTCAAAAGGAAATCTGAGGTTTTCTAGGAAGACTAAATTACATTGCTCGGTTTGTTTCGCAACTAACTGAGAAATGTGACCCCATATTTCGTCTTCTCAAGAAACACAATCCAGGCGTGTGGGATGAAGAGTGTCAGAAGACCTTTGACAGAGTTAAATAATATTTGTCAAATTCCCCAGTGCTAACACCTCTTAGCCCGGGTAGACTATTAATATTGTATTTGACGGTATTTGACCACTCAATGGGATGTGTGCTTGGTCAACACGATGAGACAAGCAAGAAAGAAAAGGCGATATACTACCTCAATAAAAAATTCACTGAATGTAAGATGAGATATCCGCCAATTGAAAAGCTATGTTTGCTTTGGTCTGGACAACTCGGAGATTGAGGCAGTACATGTTGTACCATACAACCTGGCTAATCTCAAAACTAGATCCTCTTAAGTTCATGATGGAGTTAGCTGCTCTAAATGGAAGGATGGCCCGATGGCAAATTCTACTTTCCGAATTTGACATAATTTACGTGAGCCAGAAGGCTGTAAAAGGGAGTGCGATAGCAGATTTTCTAACCAGTAGAGCTTTAGAAGATTACGAGCCCTTAAACTTTGATTTCCCCAATAAAGATCTAATGTATGTGGCAGCCACTCAAGAAAACACTCCAGAAGATCGTCCTTGGAAACTAAATTTTGACGAAGCATCGAACGCCGTTGGCAATGGAATTGGGGACACTGATATTAGCAGAAATGGATGGCAAAAGCTTCCCCAACCCGGTAAATTCAGATTCAGTCAAGAAGTACTTTACCTAAAAAAGAAGAGGCCAAGGCAAAAACCAGCAAATGGGCACTTTGAAAAAAAAAATGGAGAGGCCAAGGCAAAACCCCACAAAGGGCGCTTTGAGACCATAGGGGTTTTGAGTTGAAAACCCAGAAAAGGGCAGCTCAAATTGTGATCAAAGATGGGGCATGTTGCGAGCTTGTTCTACCAGAATTAACAAGAAGGAGGAACATTACATCTTGGAGGCATTAACGAAATACTTCGGACTTCCTAAACACACATCTGGCTCCCAAGGGTTTTCAAACAGTCCAAATAGAGAAGTTCACGCTGCGATATCTGGGGTACTAATTTTCCATCTTATATATCTTTTGTACCTTAGCAAAATCTGTTATCTTGATTAATTTGCTATCTCGAGTTTCGCTCTCAATAAAGTTTCATCTTATCCATTCTGATAGCCTTTTTCAAGCATTTTCCAATTGAAATATTGGTTAATGGACTAATAACACTTTCATAAAAGGAGTTTTGCATATTATTCTAAAAGCTTCTAAGTGGTGCAAGAACCTGAAACAGGTCAATTATTCAGAACCCAATTATTCAGAACCCATCAAGCTTAAGGGTTAAAATTACCTGGGAAGTAGAAGTTTAAAGTTAGAACCATTGTTTCAGATGTTTGTTAAAGAAATCAGTTGAATAAGAAGAAATACGCCAATGAAAAACGGCGAGCAATAACAGCTTAAACTTAAAAAATGGCATTTTCATGACATTATGCATTCATACAAATGTCATCCATAATACATCTAGTTAGGAACATTTGATTCATTTTGATCATAGCATCCTAGTCATTTGGCATAAATATAAGCATATGAAACCAAGTCTACAGGACATATTCCCCGGAGGACAGTGTAGCGACATCGGTGGAAGATATAGATCTCCCCTAAGCAGTAGGGTAATAAGCCAAAAATTATAGATCTTATCTCCACGTATCGGCTATGCAGCAGATCAAAAATGGCGAGTCTTATCTCCATGTATCGGATATGGAGCAAATTTTAGCCACCAGTCTTATCTCTCTTAGATAGCAAAAAAGCAGGTTGAAGATACAAGTCTTATCTTCCTAAAGTTATAGGAAGCAGACTGGAAATTACAAATCTTATCTCCATGTACCACCTATGGAGCAGATCAGAAATGGCAAGTCTTATCTCCATGTATCGGATATGAGGCAGATTTTAGCCACCGGTCTTATCTCTCTGAGGTAGCAAGAGAGCAAGTTGAAGACACAAGTCTTATCTTCCTGAAGCTATAGGAAGCAGGCTACAAATTACGAATCTTATCTCCATGTATCGGCTATGGAGCAGATCAAAAATGGCGAATCTTATCTTCATGGATTGGCTATGAAGTAGATTTTAGCCACCAGCCTTATCTCTCTGAGGTAGCAAGAGAGCAGGTTGAAGATACAAGTCTTATCTTCCTGAAGTTACAAGAAGCAGATTGGAAATTACAAATCTTATCCGGCTATGAAGCAGATCAGAAATGGTGAGTCTTATCTCTATGTATCGGCTACAGAACAGATTTTAGCCACCGACTCAGAGAGAGATGTATCGGCTATAGAGCAGATTTTAGCCATCGACCTTATCTCTCTAAGGTAGCAGTGAAGTAGATTGAAAATGAGTTTCTATACCCCTAAAGACGCAGTGGGTTAAAGTGAGGATACTAGAAGTAAGGAAGCACCAAGAAGTCAGGACTTAGCAAGACCGGGCAAAATTGGCCCTTTTAAAGTCTTTGCTTCGTTCTCGTTACACGACAATGAGCAAAGAGGGGTAGCTATAGGGCCCAATTTCAGCCCGGCCTAAACCACCAAGAACAAAAACCAAATACAAGCCAATTAAAGCCCAAATACCTACCTTTAAGTCCAAATCACAGCCCATATCAAACACCTAAAACAAAATTACAGACCAAGCCCAATTACCCAAACCCCGAGCAAACCCCAACAGCCCAAAAAAATAATAAAAACAAAAACAAAAAGCCTAACAGCCAACACCATCAGCCAACACCATCAGCCGCCACAACCCAGGGCAGTCTCCAGGCACCGCACGTCTCGCGCTTCCTCCGCACCGTGCGTTGCTCCACCATGCCACATCAATACTCACGCACGTACCTAAAAACGTGTAAAATGGGTTGTAAATATTGGCTATAAAAACCAATATACGATTTTGTATAGGGGTTTTTTTGGGGGGGAGAAAGGGGAGATCTAAAAAACAATAATTGTACAACATACATTAGAGAGCACTTTAAGAAATACGAACAAATCAAGGGAGTTATTCTAAGGCTTTTACTTTCTTTTATTTGCTCTATTTATTTCACTTTTGAATCTTCTATATATATATCTACACGTATTTCGGGAAATATATAAAACGAAAGAGATACCTTTCTTCGCCTGGAAAATGAGCTCCGGCCGCCATGCATGTTGGTCATTGATGACGAAGCCGGCGGTGGTGATCTGCTGGAGTTTGGGTGTGAATCACAGGATGAGAAAGGGGGTTGAGAGCCTTCTCTCTGTTTTAAAAAAAATGAATGAAGAGTGATGTTTTAAATTCTTTTTGGTTTTCTAAAAAGTTTTTTTTAATGATAAAAAAGGGAAACAAAATATGGTTTCAATTAATAATAAAACAAAACAGCATTGGGGGGCATCAGTACGCGTTTTGCCCGAATTCACGTGCATTTTACCTTTAATTGGGTAATTTGCACTATTGGTCCCCTCCTTCGCGCTAGCATTCAATCGTGCCACGTTTAAGTTTTTTAAATTATTTTAATTTGTCCCTGTAATCTGCGCGCTATTTCAATTTGACCCTCCCCTTAGCATAGTATTTTGAGATTTGGGGCAACTTTAATTTTAGTCCTCGAATATTTGAGCACATTTAATTTCGGCCCAAAATTCTGTTTTAATGATTTATTATGTTTATAAATTATCCCTTGGGTTTTGTTTTTTTCTCTTAATTCGGTTTTAGTTATTTGTGTTTTTTTAAACATGTTGTTTTAATATATTATTTAGAACTATTTTAATTTCACACTCTTTTATTTATTTTATTTTCATGTGCATACTTGTCTATCTGAAACACTTTCATGTATTATTATTACTACTATATATATTATTTATATTAGGTTTTTTCCAAGTATATATGTATTGCTTTGTATATTTTAATTAACATTATTTATTTCAAATCTCATTTATGCGTTACATATTATCTATTCTTTTTTTTTTTTTGATACGTTCAAGCTTTCATTCAAATTATTTACTTTATAATATTTGTTTTAAAATCCATTCGTACATTACTATTTAATATATTATTTCTTTTATTTGTTTCTATTCATTTTAAAATTCTTATATCTATTACTGCTTTAAAATTTTGTATAATTTGTACAAGAAGATTTCCAAATTTTCTTCTTCCTATTATTCATTTTATTTTATTTTAAAATTTGTTATATTTTATTTGTGTGATTTATTTGAAACTTATTTTAAAATTGGTTTCTTATTCATTAGCCCTTGGTTATAAATGGTGGTATTTGTATAATATATGATGTCTGCTATTGCATGTATTCTAAGTTGTTCCCTTGCATTTCCTTATTATTTTAGATTATTCATGAAATGTTATTGCCACGTATTTTATTCCTTATGTTATTAAATTATCCCTTTTTAATAAAAATACATTTCATTTATTTATTACATTTTATTCAAAATTTTAAACAATGCAATACTTGGTACTTGGGAGCTTTGAAAAAATTGTGCCCTAACTTACTGGGTTCCAATTTTCCTCGTTGAACCTAAGTAACCGAGTACCCTTTTTCATTCAAAATGTATAAGTTTCAAATAAAAGCTTATTCTCAGAAATCCGAGGTGTTGTGCCCTAACTCACTGGATATGACATTTTCTATCTCGAGATAATGGTTTCTAAGAACATAAAGGCAATATTCTATGTTTGGAATTGTGAGAAATCGTGCCCTAACTTACTGGGTTCTGATTTTTCATTTGACCCAAATGATTGAATATTCTTTTTTAAACTTCACTGCATGAGTTTTAAAAAATCAAAAGACCAGCTCAATTTCGAAAATATGAAATGTCGTATCCTAACTTACTGGGTATGACATTTTATTTCTTCGAAATAAGAGGGTCTTAACATCCCATTTAATTTATTCAAGTGTTCTTTTTTTAAAAAAAAAATAAAAGGATCGTATTCTAAGCTCTTTTAAACATTCGACGTTAAGGCATTAATTAATCAATTCAGTACCAATTTTGGACGTTACGAGGGTGCTAACCCTTCCTCGTGCGTAACCGACTCTCGAACCTTTATTCTTGAACTTCGTAGATTAAAATCATCGTTTTAATAAATCAAAACATTTTATTAAAATGATCAAACTCAAGGTGATCTGATCACACCTCAGAAAAGATCGGTAGTGACTACAGTTTTTTTGTTTTTAAGTTGACTCCCATTTTTTCAAATTTAAAAATGGTTTCAACAGTGTGAAAGGAAGAGAATAGAAGTAAATGAAGTGAAATATAGCTAAAGACAGGTAAGTACTCCTATAAATTCTATTTATTTTTAAAAGGATTAAAGTGAAGCATGTGATAAAATAAGTGTAGTAAATGTGAAATAAATTAATAATAGTGTGAAAGAATACATAAGAAATTATATTTAGTGATTATAAAAATTAAAGTGAGAAAGTGATATATTAAGTGACATGAAAGTTGGAAGTTGGAAGTGTAAACAAGTTCATGTGTACCTAATATACTAACTTTCATGACTAAATTGAATCATATTCTTTTGTATAGTGAAACTTGTAAAACAAGTGATTTTGTGATAAGAAATTATTATGTGTTAAGTGAATTAAGTAACAAGTGCATGAGAGGTTTGTCGAAACCATTTTTAAATCGAGTTTTGAAAAATGGGAATCGACTTTAAGAAAAACAAAAATGGGAGTCGCCACCAATCTTTTTAGGTGTGATTGGATCACCTTATAAAATGTTTTTTTAAAACATTAATTTTGGTCTACGAAAGTCAAGAAAACGAATTGGGAGTCGACATGACGAGGAAGGGTTAGCACCTCGTAACGCCCAAAAATTGGTACCTAATTGATTATCAAGTGTCTTTAATGTCAGAAATTTGAAAGTTTTAAGATGCAAACCTCTTTTAATTAGAATGTCTTAATTTTGAAAATTAAGACTCACTTATTTTAAACGAGTCAAAACATCACATCCAGTAAGTTAGGACGCAACATTTTAAAACCTTCGAAACTAAGCTCATCTTTCGAAAATTTCTATCTCGAAACAACAAAATGCCATATCCAGTAAGTTAGGACACTATGTTTTGAAATCTCGAAATAATTGTTTAAGTTTTGAAAACTCAAAATCACTTAGAAGGGTGCTTGACTATTCGAATTCAACGAGAAAAGTCGCAACCAAAGAAGTTAGGCACTACCTTTCTCAAGTTTCCAAACATCAAGCATTTCCTTTTATTTTTTTAAAAAACCCTTGGAATATTATTTTAAATGACGTTTTAGGATGACATATTAATGCATCATGAAGCATAGATGTACAAAATATTCTAACATTTCCATACAAACATAAATAATATCATTAAGACAAAACTAAATAACATGAACATACGTTTAATGGAAAAAAATCATACTAGGTAAATATAAGATAATAAACAAATAAAAACATGAGTAAACTAAAAGAAAGACATAATACATGCAAAAATTATACAATAGTATATATCATAAAATAGCACATAAAAGAAATAATTAAACATAGCATATAAAAAAATGAAACTATGCACAAATAAGATAAATGACATACACAAAAAAAAAGAATAAATAGAACATTTACAAATTATAAAAATATAATGCAATAGTTCAAAATACATGAAATGATAATATAATATATATACATGCATAGAAAATATATATTTGAAAATAAACTATATAAAAGGTTAAATATTATAATATATAAAATACATAATCAAATGTATAAAAGATAGGAATAAATATACATATTTGAAAAATGAAGAAATTAAAATAAAAAAAAGGTTGAAAAACTAAGATAGACGAAGAAAAAATTAAGAACAAACCACAGAGAGTAAGAACGCAAGAGGGAGAAAAATGTGAGTGAATGCTCTCAAGAATTCTTATTGCTTCCTAAAACTCAAGTGATTTACAATGAAGGGAGAGGCCTCTATTTATAGTTGAGCCTCCCCAAATATAACGGTACAGATCAATTACATCAACGGTTAAGATTAAAGGATATCTACAAATTAAATCTCCAAGATTACAAAATCATATCTTCAAGATTGCATATCATATCATATCATATCTAAGATTATATCATATCTAAGATTGCATATCATATCTAAGATTGCATATCCTTAAAGATTACATTTCCATATAAGTCAAGCTTGTAGATGGACCTTAAATCTTTCCAAGTAATGGGTCATTCTGATCGGGCCAAATTATATTTGTAATTCTGGACTGAACTTAGACTTCATTTTTTTGGGGGGGTTTATTATATTTTTTTTTTGGACTTATTTTTGGGCCCGGGCAAAATTGAGTGTCTACAGCTGCCCCTCTTTGCTCATTACTGTGTAACAGGAATCGAGCAAAGACTCATAGAAAGACCAAATTTTCCCGGCCTTATCAGATCATGGTCCTCAATCTGCTCATTGCAAAATCAAGATTGTCATGTTGATATCTTCGATCTACTCTCTGTCGAACACAGAGACGCCAAATCTGCTTCTTCGATTTGTTTTCTAACAATACAGAGATGCCAAATCATCTTAGATCTGCTTCAGCGTAAACACGTGAAAGCCAAATCTGCTGTGTCTTCGATTTGCTCCTTGTGAACACAAGGATGCCAAATCATCTTGGATCTGCTTCAGTAAAATCATCTGAAGGTCAGATCTTCTATGTCTATAATCTGCTTCTTGTAAACTTATGAGTGTCCTGTTGATATCTTCGACCGCTCTCCGTAGAATACTGAGACGCCAAATCTCATTTTCTTTGATTTGTTCTCTAACAATACAGAGATGCCAAATCATCTTAAATTTGCTTCAGCGTAAGCACGCGAAAACCAAATCAGCTATGCCTTCGATTTGTTCCTTGTAAGCATAAGGATGCCAAACCATCTTGGATCTGCTTTAGTCATCTGAAGGTTAGATCTGTTATGTATCTGCTCTCCATCGAAATGGAGATGCCAGACTTCGATTTGTTCTCTGACAATACAGAGATGCCAAATCATCTTAGATTTGCTTCATCGTAAGCACGTGAAAGCCAAATCAGCTATGTCTTTGATTTTTTCCTTGTAAGCACAAGTATGTCAAACCATCTTGGATCTGCTTCAGTATAAACATCTGAAGGTTAGATCTGCTATGTATCTGCTCTCCGTCGAAATGGAGATACTAGACTTCAATTTGTTCTCTGACGATACAGAGATGCCAAATCATCTTAGATTTGCTTCATCGTAAGCACGTGAAAGCCAAATCAGCTATGTCTTTGATTTGTTCCTTGTAAGCACAAGGATGCCAAACCATCTTGGATCTGCTTCAGTATAAACATCTAAAGGTTAGATTTGCTATGTATTTGCTCTCCGTCGAAATGGAGATGCCAGACTTCGATTTGTTCTCTAACAATACAGAGATGCCAAATCATTTTAGATTTGCTTCAGCGTAAACACGTGAAAGCCAAATCAGCTATGTCTTTGATTTGTTCCTTGTAAGCACAAGGATGCCAAACCATCTTGGATCTGCTTTACTATAAACATCTGAAGGTTAGATCTGCTATGTATCTGCTCTCGGTCGAAATGGAGATGCCAGACTTTGATTTGTTCTCTGACAATACAGAGATGCCAAATCATCTTAGATTTGCTTCAGCGTAAACACGTGAAAGCCAAATCAGTTATGTCTTTGATTTGTTCCTTGTAAGCACAAGGATGCCAAACCATCTTGGATCTGCTTCAGTATAAACATCTGAAGGTTAGATCTGCTATGTATCTGCTCTCCGTCGAAATGGAGATGCCAAACTTTGATTTGCTCTCTGACAATATAGAGATGCCAAATCATCTTAGATTTGCTTCAGCGTAAGCACACGAAAACCAAATCAGCTATGTCTTCGATTTGCTCATTGTAAGCACAAGGACGCCAAACCATCTTGGATCTTGCTTCAGCTAGATCTGCTATGTTGCGGCCTATTACCCTACCGCTTAGGGGATTAAGGCGCGTCATCTTTGATAACCTGTAGAATGATTATGCCTGCTAATTGGGATGCTATGATTGAAGTGAGTCGAATGTTCTTAATTAAACATGTTATGATGCAAAATGTTGTGAACATGACCCCTATCCTAGATGTCACCACTCATTCATCTATCGAGCTTTCCACCTCGTTCTTCTCGACATATCAATCATACTCTGTTAGTATGCCTCGAATCTTCTCCATCAATTTGGTCTACCGTACCATTCCCCGAATGTTACGACCCACTGAAGATGTTTATGAAATGATCATTTCTTAAGATCAATATTGCTTAAAACGTCCAACCACCTTTTGGACTGAAGAAGAAAATCTCTCGAGTATCTCCAACCCATACATATGAGAATTCCTTAAACAATTGTCTTGTTTCAGTTTCTTATATTATCTAGAAATTTCCAGAGTAATATGTAAAACTTCGTTTGTGAAGATATTTTAGTTCATCTATCATTATTTCAATGCAACATGCTTTATGAATAATGGGAGACAAATAAATTGATCCTGAGGATAATTAGATTTGGACGCATTATTGGAAGGAATGAAAAAAGATTAACCTGAGAACATATCTTTGTGAAGAAAAAGAATCCAAAGATAGTAAATAGGATGTAAATCGATGCCCAGATATCGCCGCTTGAGCGTCTATACACCAGCCCCATGAAGACTTTCTTGAGTTCAACATGTGTTTAAAAGATCCAAAGTAATTCGTTGATGCCTCGATATGTAACATACTTCACTTCTCGTCAAATCCGGTATAACAAGGTCACTACATGACTTTCCAAATTTGAGCTGCCTTTTTGGGTTTTCAACTCAAAACCCCTTTGGTCTCAAGGCGCCCTTTGCGAGTTTTTACATTGGCCTCTCCATTTTTATTTTTTATTTTTCTTTTTCTTTTTTTTATTTTTATATTTTTTTTTCTTTTTTTTTGAAATAGAAGTCCCAAAGTGCCCTTTGCGGGTTTTCACTTTGGCTTCCCTTCTCTTTTAGACAAAGTACTCCTTGACCGAGTCCGAATTCACTGGATCAGATAAATTCTTCCTATCCATTTCTTGTCAAAATCAGTGCACCTCTAGAGAAAGCCCTCTTCGCAACATATGACCTTTCCCAATTCGGCATCCTTTTGCATGGGAAGGATCTCTTTCAGCACAAGGTTTCCTTTATGAAATTCTTTTGGACGAACCTTCTTTGTCATAAGTCTGTGTCATCCATTCTTGGTACATTTGCTTAGGATGAATACTTTCAAGTTAAGTTTACTAGAGGTATTCAATTCTTAACTCCATCAAAGTTTGGAGGAAAAATCTTAATTCATAAACCCATGAGAAAGGGATTGCCCCAGCAGCAATCCTGACTGTTGTTTGTCAAACCCTACAAAAAGATGGTTCAATGATTCTCAGCAGACAAGAATGAAGTTGCTGACTTCATCCTTCAACCTGGAAAGCTGAGGTACAGAGATTACTCCTGGAGCATACATCCCACCATGACTCGATGATGTTTCTGAAGCATCCCTAATCGTCATAAATTGCCCCCAACTGTGAAGCTGCCAAATGAGCGTAGCAAATAGGAGCCACAACAAATATGGCTGTGGTGCTCCTTTGATATAGGATAGAGAATGAACAAACTCTTGCAGATCATCAGCCGAAAACCCAGCCTGGTCTAAGAGAACATGATAGTGGGTCTGCCTCGTGATTCCAATCATTCCAGTATGGGTACCAAGGTAAAAATCATTGTTTTTTGGATGGCATACTTTGTTGTCAATGACAGTACCATGTAGCACATTGTTAGGAGATCCCTGCTGAAAAAACTTGGTATGATGGTTTTTCGTACAACAATAACCACAATCTTTAGGGTTCCACTTCTCGTCAAGGAACTTGCAAGCCTCAACAACTTGATCAAAACTTGATTGAATTGAAACTTGCTAACCCCATCCCTGAAAATAATGATTTGATCAGGTTTCCTCTTCCCTGAACTTGTATAGAAGTCTAAGAGAGCTTCCTTCATGATATCGTCATCCACCTTGTCAGAAACTGGTTTTGATGAAAGAATCTATCATTTTAAGCTTCAGAGACTGTGTACGGCCTGATGCCCCATAGCTGGAAATCAATGGCCACCGCCTAGAGCTAACCATTGACGGCACATCAGACTGCTCAAGAAAGCTAAACAATGCACCCATTCCAAGGATAATGGTTGGAACCTTTGAAACAACTGGAATTGAAGGTGTTTGCCCCAGCGTAAGCATAGAGAGTAGGCGGTAGTTTCTTATGCCAATTTTTACCAGTCTCGGTCATCTTATGTAATTTGTTTTTTTCTTCTTTTTCTTTTCTTTTGGCAACCTTTGTTGTACTGTGGTATGGCGCATTATCTTTGAAAAGACTGCAAACTTTTGGCATTGTGCAGTTATATAATCTTTTTTTTAAATGGATGACTTTTGACTTTGTAATATTGGCATATGAAACTATCTCCCCCTCTTAATGGAGTAGTTGACGTCCACAAAGATGAGTTATTGTTAGCTTGAAACTTTTGACGAGCTCGGGCCCATAACATACATGCCCCATAAGTCTTGACTCCTTTAAATTTGACATTCATTGTGCAACTGATGCGATCCCTTTCCATGGTGGACTAACAATGCCCCAAAACCTCATTTTTATCCTGGCAATTGCAAATCCTTCTACATGCATCTTTGGACCACATTTTTGAATTCCCATAATAGTCTCAACAAGGTCTTGTTTTATCTCCTCAGCTAATTCCAATTTCGCAATCTTTCCTTCCTCTAAGGCTATATTTCCTACCACCACTTCATGGGTAAAACCATTTTCAACAAATTCGAAACAAGTCACAATTTCATCACCTTCAAAGTCTTGAGATTCCTCTAAACACATATCGCACTCAAAAGGAACTCTGAATCTATAGTATCGTTGCCCGTGTCATTGATATCTAGGGATCTATAATAGGCACACAAAAGAATATACAATGAATAAATGAATTCAAGAATGACTATTTACATGAAATGAAAATTTATAAAGAATGTCAAAGGTCAAAAGAATCAGAATGAAAGAATATTTACTCGGATAAATAATAAAAGTATGTTTTATTGAAAATAAAAATGTTTGAACATAAGCCGACTTCTCAAAAGAAATCTCATTACACCTAGGCTTTAGAGCAATAAGAGTGTTTCTGAATATTACTCCGTAAAATTCCTAAAGATTACAGGAAGTTCTTCTGCAGTCCAATTGTTTAAAGAACTTCCTGGTTCGTAAGGGTGAATGCCCTCAAAGTTTCTTTGTTCAGTCCCTTCCTCATGTATGAAATTGATGGGATGATTTTCATTTCCAAACACCCCCTTCTCTGGGTAAGCTATCCCTCCTAACACAAAAGTCGGGGATATGTAAGGGAACGTCGTTAAATCCCATTCAACTTCTTTTTCACTCAGCCGTGACCCTCTTCTCTCTCTCTCTCTCTTTTTAATAACTTTAACTAATTAGGATCTTTTTATTATTTTTTTAATGCAAATGATGCAATGAAATGCTATAAGATGCAGATGAATGCAAAAGGTATCGATCTCGATTCAATCTCATTTAGAAAACTTTATTTAGAAAAAGAATATCTTTACATATAAATGGATTACAAATACGCTTTCGCCCTAATGCCTAAAGTTTTAACAACAAAACAAACTCTTGGCCATGATCAGATTGTAGCTCATATTGGTGCTCAATATGTCAGCCTGTGCTGCCAATGTCTGTAAATAATCAGCTGCCTCCTGAGTTTGAGCTACGACCTCACCTGTAGGGTAATCCGTGCAGCTAAGGGCACCTCCTCCAATACCTATGAAGTTGTTCTGATTATTTTGAGATAGATTAGCGAACAGGTAGGTATCCCATTCTGCAGTGTGCTACCTTAAAATAATATCCTATATCCTCAATGTTTCTTGAGAGCTTTCAGATTTCTACCCACGCAGAGCATCCTGCCTCGGTACCTTCGCAGCATAGCTAATCTCTAAAGGTCTTTGTATGATACGGTCTTTTTTAATCGCTTTCTTTTACGCTTACTTGAACTATCCAGGCTATCGGGGCTTGTATTTCTATTGTTTTTGATAAGTACAACAGTAAACTCAAGCTTGTTGTTTGGTAGCGGTCCTATAGTAAACGAGCTTTTTACCATCATAGGTAAAATTCTTTCCATCCAACTCATTTTTGTAGGTCTCATGCACTCTATCAATCACTTTCCTTCCAATACCCTTACCATCCACATGGCAACCGTCTTCATATGAAAAAGAAATACTATAATGGTAGAAGTGTCCATCAATACTCCCACACCCACTTTGAATTGCTCATCTATCCTCCTGTCAAGCAAATACTGCAAGTCCCCTTAGTTTTTGTAGAACAACTGCTTGGCTTCATTACTCCATTGATCCTATATTTCCTTTAACTCCTGGAGATTATTTTGCGCCACGCTGATGCGAGTGTAACCCCATAATTCTGATGTGTATCCTTCAGCGTTTCCTTTGACCATTTATGGACATTAACGTTGCCCACCATTCTATCAAGCAGTCTATTCTCCATAATAAAACTTTCTAACTTAGAAACTGACCGTGAATCGATACCTTTTAAATGCAAAATGACATGCACAAAAGAAAAAAAATAGTCAATATATTAATAAACACAAAGGTAACCTAAGTATAATTCTATCTATATTGAGCTCTTACGATTTTTCTATATGTGGTTTGTTTCTAAAGTTTGAGGTACCCGAACCAGCAGATTCCTCGATCCTCACCCATTATAGGCTCATTTGAATCGAGTTCAGTTCAGGGGAATACATTTTTCTATGGCTACACGGAGATGAAAATCTCACGAAACCATAGGCACGGATGTATCCCGAAAGTGATCTACTATCCTGCACGAAGGCGAAAACCTCACGAAGGCATAGTTTCTCACTCCCACTTAAGGGTGTGACCACAACAGTCATGCAAATGCAATGCGTATCAGAATATATAACAAATGCAATAATACAAACACATGTAATGCAAAGAGGATTGAATTTTAAAATTTTTCAAATTTTCGACATTAAGACAAAAGGTAATCAATTATACGGCTTGACTCTCTTATTAGTCCCAGTGGAGTCGCCAAGTCGTCAAACCATTTTAAATCGAGTTTTGGAAAATGGGAATCGACTTTAAGAAAAACAAAACAGGAGTCGCCACCAATCTTTTTAGGTGTGATTGGATCACCTTATAAAATGTTTTGTTTTAAAACATTAATTTTGGTCTACGAAAGTCGAGAAAACGAATTCGGAGTCAATTACGTACGAGGAAGGGTTAGCACCCTCGTAACGCCCAAAAATTGATACCTAATTGATTATCAAGTGTCTTTAATGTCGGAAATTTGAAAGTTTTAAGATGCAAACCTCTTTTAATTAGAATGTCTCAATTTTGAAAATTAAGGCTCACTTATTTTAAACGAGTCAAAACATCACATCCAGTAAGTTAGGACGCAACATTTTAAAACCTTCGAAACTAAGCTCGTCTTTTGAAAATTTCTATCTCGAAACAACAAAACGTCATATCCAGTAAGTTAGGATACTATGTTTTGAAATCACGAAATAATTGTTTAAGTTTTGAAAACTCAAAATCACTTAGAAGGGTGCTTGACTATTCGAATTCAACGAGAAAAGTCGCAACCCAATAAGTTAGGGCACTACCTTTCTCGAAGTTTCCAAACATCAAGCATTGCCTTTTATTTTTTTTAAAAAAAAAACCCTTGGAATATTATTTTAAATGACGTTTTAGGATGACATATTAATGCATCATGAAGCATAGATGTACAAAATATTCTAACATTTCCATACAAACATAAATAATATCATTAAGACAAAACTAAATAACATGAACATACGTTTAATAAAAAAAATCATATTAGGGTAAATATAAGATAATAAACAAATAAAAACATGAGTAAACTAAAAGAAAAACATAATACATGCAAAAATTATACAACAATATATATCATAAAATAGCACATAAAAGAAATAATTAAACATAGCATATAAAAAATGAAACTATGCACAAATAAGATAAATGACATACACTAAAAAATGAATAGATAGAACATTTACAAATTATAAAAATATAATGCAATGGTTCAAAATACATGAAATGATAATATAATATATATACATGCATAGAAAATATATATTTGAAAATAAACTATATAAAAGGTTAAATATTATAATATATAAAATACATAATCAAATGTACAAAAGATAGGAATAAATATACATATTTGAAAAATGAAGAAATTAAAATAAAAAAAGGTTGAAAAACTAAGATAGACGAAGAATAAAATAAGAACAAACCACGAGAGTAAGAACGCAAGAGGGAGAGAAATTTGAGTGAATGCTCTCAAGAATTCTTATTGCTTCCCAAAACTCAAGTGATTTACAATGAAGGGAGAGGCCTCTATTTATAGTTGAGCCTCCCCAAATCCAACAATCATGATCGATTACATCAACGGTTAAGATTAAAGGATATCTACAAATTAAATCTCTAAGATTACAAAATCATATCTTCAAGATTGCATATCATATCATATCATATCTAAGATTATATCATATCTAAGATTGCATATCATATCTAAGATTGCATATCCTTAAAGATTACATTTCCATATAAGGCAAGCTTGTAGATGGACCTTAAATCTTTTCAAGTAATGGGTCATTCTGATCAGGCCAAATTATATTTGTAATTTTGGACTGAACTTAACTTCATTTTTTTTTGGGGTTTATTATATTTTTATTTTTAGACATATTTCTGGGCCCGGGTAAAATTGAGTGTCTATAAAGTTTTTGACAAAACAAATTCTTTTAAGTGTAAGCAAGTAGTTTTGGGAAAAACAACAGATGTGGTACAACTTTAAAATTTTTCCAAAAATTGTATAGAGTGAATATATGCTTAGAAATTTTATAAGTCTAGTTTTAAACAAAACAAACGATTTGTATTAAGAGAAAATCAAATTTAGTGAAGAAAAATCAAACTATCAGGAAGCCCTGACTTGACTTTAAAAATAATTAGTATTGATTTACTTTAAATTAAATTTTATAAATTTTATGATAAAAATATCATTGAATTTAGTTTCAAAACAATAAATGAATTTTAATTTTAAATTTCGCATATCGTAATATAAATAATTTAGAGGCTATGTACGGCTACACAACCCTTTTTGAAAGGTCGGGATTTTTAAATTACTTTGCACATGTGATTTGTAATAAAAAATGGGTCATCTATTGTGAATAAATTGAACGTACAAAACTCGACCCTTGTTGCTGAAAAAAATTATTTGCGTAGATGAATAATATACAAAAGTATAGTGAGATTTGAATAAGTGTTCTTGTGGCAGAAAAGTATTATGTCACAAAGTGAATTAACTAATAAGTGATGAAATTAGTGAAGTGAGAAATAGCAAGTGATAAAAATTATAAATCAGTGAACATATAAATGATAATGAGTGAATTCCACGTATAAGTATTAATGTATATAATTCTTGAAAATTCATATTCAAGTGAAAGAAATGTTACAACATTTTCAAATATTTACAGTGTTCCAATGACTATAAATGAATGGGTATAATTAATCAAAAGATTATTTTATTTTATTTTTGAAAAAGAATTACAACTATTTAAATAATATTATTTGAATAATTATGTGTTTATTTTAAAGACATTATTATTCAAGACAGCTATTGATGAAAGATGTCTCTTTGAAGAGACATGAAAATTCCTATAAATAGGAATGAGATTTCATTTGGAAATCATACCAACAAATTCTAATATTCTTTATCATACCAACAAATTCTAATATTCTTTCTTTCCTTCCTTCGTTTTCTAATATTTTTAGATTATTCTATAAAGTATTACTGCAAAAATCCTTTATAGAAATTGAGTTTCTTGTCATACATTACTCAGTGTGTAGTGGGCTATTCTCGCCAGTGTAAAACGCAAATAGTCATTGGCTTCATTGTATCCTCGAGGTTAATTTTCTTGGAACTCGTTTGCACACCAAAGATAAGTGGGGGCGAATATAATCTTAAAGATAGTGACTTGATACACGCCTTGGAGCCTTGTCCTATTTCTTCTTCTGTTCGAGTTCCATTCGTCTGTTCGAGATTTTCCTCACTGGAGATTTGTACTAACAAAAAATAGTGAAAGCGTTAGGTGATGTGAAAGTTAGTGATTAAGTAAACTTGTAAGTGAATGTGATATGTGAAGATAGTGAAAGATTACAAATTTTTATAAGTGGATTAAATGATAAGATATGTGAAGATGATGGTAAAAGATTATAAATTTTATAAGTTGATTAAGTGAAGATAGTAATAAATTTGTGTATAATTAAACAAAAAGTGCAAACATGACGTGAATTTAAAAGAAATGTTCACAAGAATGTGCGAAGGCTCTAATAAATAAAATGGAATTAGAGGGATATAACTAGCATGCATTGGAATTTTCGAGCGCTCTCCTGTTATTCACACTTCGGTGCTTCTAATATTCGCATTTCGATGCACATGATATTCATATTTCGGTGCGCTTGATATTAACACTTATGTGCCTTGACTATTCCGTGTATCCCTCTTAGTCCTCTATTGCTTACTAAGGACTGCACTACCTGAAGTAAAATTGTTATGTGAAGTGAATAAGTTCGTGAAGTGAAGTAGGCATGTGAAGTGAATTAAATATGTGTAATTCTTGACAGGCAAATATTTAAATTTGTGAATTGTTTCATTGATTTAGTGCTCAATAGTATAATAGTGAAAAGATTATAATAAGACATAATGTGAATAAAAGTGTTAGAAATAAACTAATGTGATATGATGAAATTTATATTGAATACTTGGTTAAGTGTACGATTTACAGAAGTATTTACTAAGCTTTCATGAAATTTAATGCGTTATTTCTATCCAGTAATGTGTGGAAAGTGATCATGTGGAAAGTGTTCGTGAATGACTTACCGAATCACATCTCATCAACAAAGTAAGATGGTAAAGTACGAATTTCAATTTATGAACAGTAATGTGACATTTACTTAGGTAATGAAAGTGTTAAGTAGTTAGTGAAATGCTTTGAAAACAAGTTGTGTTTAAGTCATGTATAAGTCCTGAATCGTGACACCCTTTCACTTGGATTATTGATTTGACTCGGGTATATGGGTGTTACAGAAATGTCCACCAATATGATATTTGTCAATCTTACTTAGTTATTTACCTTCGCTGTCATACTTATTTAAAGTTACTTATTCAACTTAGTTTAAAATTGAATTTAATTGACATTAGAATCCAAAATTTATCATTTTATCAAAAAAAAAAAAAGACCCTAACATATTTGTAACTTCAATTTTAATTTTAGATACTGTATTAGTATTATCAGTAGAAGCTGAGATTTTAAAATTTTGAAGTTGGTACACATTATGATTTATGTTTGAATATATTTTTATATTTAATTAAATTGTGTTTCGCTAAATCAGAAGTAGTACAAAGTGTGTTATTAATCAGAAGTAGTACAAAGTGTGTTATTCTTCCAAAGCATATAAAAGTAGCACAAGTTTTCTTAAGAGACTCAGAATATAGTTTAATAGATAAAGCAAAGCTTAACGCATTAATTGAGCTAACACTTTAAAAGAAGAACCATTGTGATTCCAAGCTTTTTCTCCACTCAATTTGAGTTGTTTGACTCTAGCTCTCATTGCATGCCCTTCTTCATCATCCATTAGCCTTTTCACCATCAACTTTATCTCCTCTCTTTCTACAATTTCCTTTGATGGCAATGTTTTGGATCGCACTGCTATTTTCAGCTCTTCTACCAACAAAGTAGCATTCATTCTCTGTTCTGCATATAGGGGCCAAGCTATCAAGGGTACTCCATGGGTGATACTTTCTAAGGTCGAATTCCACCCACAGTGCGACAAAAATCCCCCAACTGATTGATGCCTCAAAATTTCAACCTGTGGAGCCCAATCAGAGATTATCAGTCCCATATTGTTGCTCCAGCCCAAGAATCCTTCAGGCAAATAGCCTGCTAATCTTTCATCATTGCAGTCATTTCCAACGGTGAAAAATGACCCATGACAGGATTTTCCAACAACTGGTGTTCGGACCACCCAAATGAACCTTTGTTGGCTTAGCTCTAAACCCAAAGCCAACTCTTTTGTCAATATCCCCTCACTCCCAAATGATATGTACAAAACAGACTCACTCAGTTGCTTGTCTAGCCAATGAAACATTTCACTTTTGTTCGAGTCAATTGGTCTGTTTGGCGTTGTTACCATTGGCCCAACTGGATAGATTGGAGCCTTGCTGATACCACCCCAGAGCTTATCATCTCTCAAAGCTTCAAGCGTTGCTGGTTCCAGCTCCTCCCATGTGTTAAGCAAAATCCCATCTGCCATTGGGATCTTAATCCCCATATTTAAATATTCCAAGTATTGTTGATCAGATCGACATAACATTGGATCTACTACATCTTCAAGTTGAAGAGGCCTACATCCGGGGATAAACAAAGCATCCTTTTCATCAACGTACTCTCCCTTGACAACCTCATCGAGAACCGGAAGATATAAAGTCAAAGCAAGAAACCATGCATGCGAGGGGATGTAAACAAACTTGGGAATCTTAAATTGATCGGCGATGTCCATACTTTCATATCCGAATAAATCAACAATGAGAAGAAGTGTTGGAGGGACACTCAAAGCAGAGACAGCAGATGAAAAAGCTGGTTTAATTTCACGCATAATAACAACTATTCGAGTAACCACCGCGGCATCAGCATGGACAAGGTGAGAAATATCGGGTGGTGGGAGAAGGATGATTCGACATAGGTTCAGGCTCATAAACGATTGGATTACCAGAGATTCTGCGGCTGATAGTGAAGGAACAACGAAGATGGTTACCTTGGAATTAGACAGAGTGGCTAGGCGCTTTGCAAGCTTCAGGACTGGAGTAAGGTGGCCTAAACCAGGGCTTGATAACAGTACTACGTGAGTCTCCAATTTACTTTCCATGTCTGAAACAAAAACAAGAGCCAGCATTGAAGAAAAGTCATGGTATTTTTATGTCAATAAATAGAGACTGATTTTAGTTTACAAGTGTTGGAGAATTCTTCTCTTTCAATTATCAAACAAATGTGGACTATTTTGGAGTGTTTATAAACTTGCTTTTCCAGCAACTGTGTTACACATTTTAAATTTCATGTAATCATATTCGTTTTCAAATTATCTATTCTTAAGCTCACATCTGTCCTTCTAGAGTAGTTCATTGCTATGAAAGGTTGATCCAAGTAAGAAGAGTCCAATTTTACACCACACAATTGATACCCTTTTCTAAGTATAACGATTGACTCACAATCCATAATTTAATGTGTAGCTAACGGTTGCATATCAACAGAAATTTTGATCTCACTATTTTTCCTTTTTACTCGTTTAGGCTTGTTTTTTTTTTTTAATTATAGTTCTAAAATTTAAAAGTTATAAAATAATTTTTTAGCTACTTGAAAATTTTTTATTTAAATCATTAAATTATTTGAAATTTTTTATTTAATTCACCATGCTATTAATTATTTTTTAAAAAATTCAATTAACGAGTTCCAAGCAACGATTCGATAATCGATACAGTGGATCAGTATCATCTACAAGTAGAAGAACATATCTTAAATCTAAGTTGATCTAATAATCAATGTCGGAGATCCAAGTTGATCCACATGGCAAACATAGATTAAATAAAAATATTTAAATATATATTAATAAAAATATAATTTTTTACATCAAGAATGAATATGAACATATGGTTGTTGAGATATTTTAGTAAGTTCACATATATATTTCTATTTTTATAAAATATTAATTTTAGGTTTTATTATTATAAATATATATAATATATATTTATAAAAATATAAAAGAATTACAATATTTTAGAAAACGTATAAAAATTTATAATATATAAATTAATAAAAATTTAAAATTTATAAATTTATAAAAATATATAAACATATAAAAGAACTAAAATTTCTAAATTTACAGAAATATCTATATATATATATATATAGATATATATAGATATAGATATATAAAAGAACTAAAAGTATGTCTACATTAAATTTGAACAACCTTTTGTCAAGGTTCATTCTTGATGTTAAAACTTTTTATATTATATTAATTTATATATTTTAACTTTTTTTTAAAAATTATATATTTTTAATTTCAAAATAATAATACCACGATATTTTAGTTAAAAAGCATATAAACTTATTAACAAATATATCTAGAATGAATTTGGACAAATGTGCAATGATTTGATCTTCAGTGGTACAAGATAATGTAGTTTCGGAATCTCATTTTCGTAAACCGAGTCTGTAAATATAAAATAAGAATATTTAATTTTCATAAACCGAGTCTGTAAATATAAAATAAGAATATTTACAGAGTTATGGTGAGAAAATAATAGAGAATGGTCAAGTAATTTAGTCGATAAAATAGTTAATTAAGGTTCGGGGATTAAATTGTAAAAGTCCAATCGCTATAAAATTTTAATTAAGCAAAAGCTTGAGAACTTAAATAGCAATTATCCCAAGGACTAAAATAATAAATAAACCATTGTTTCTTATAGTTAGCGGATGATGATGACATTCTCCATTAAGTGAGATTAACTGTTAATTATGTTAGTTAAGCCATGAATTAAACTAGGCTAATTAATGGCTAATTAGGATATAAAGGTGAAAGTTAGTTGAGATTCATCATCTTCATTAGTTCACCGTCCACCATAGCCAAAAGTTGGAGAAAGTTTCAATAAACATATGACCTTTAAATTATGTATGAAAATCAAGCTATTTTTCTAGTATTTTTTATAGATTTGTGATCATGGGAGTTTGATTTAGCTAGTTCATGTATCAATTTGATCAATTGTTGAATTGTTAGAAATTTTTCATTGTTGATAAATTGATTAAATAGGCTTGGAATTGAAAGAAATTGAGCATAGATCATAAAAAAGACTAAATTGTAAAGTTAGTTAAGCTTGTTTGTTAGCTTTGTAACATTGCAGACCAAATTGAATAAATGTAAAATCTATCATGAAATTATATTAGAAATAGAAATTATTAGGTACCTAATGAAAGAATATAAAGTCATATTTTAATCCAAAGCTAGGAACCGAAAGTTATGCTTATTCGAGTTTAGGGACTAAATTAAATAAAATACAAAATATGTATATATTCAAAAAAAGATTAATTAGAATCATGCATTTCATGGAATTTTTGTTGTGAGCCATTAAATGGTTGTTGTGTATTAATATATGATATTGATTGTTATATATATATATATATATATATATATATATATATATATATATATAACTTTATAGAACTGAAATTTGATAAAGGTGGAGCTAGTAGAGGAAAAGTTAAAATTGTGGAATAAGCTTTGAGAAATCAGCTCGTTTTGTGTTTTTGAAGGTAAGTTCTTATGGAACCTACTACCGTTACATGTTTAATAGGTATGCTTGTGTTTGTTTTCATTATATTTGTCACACCCCAAGTTTAGCGAATTTGAGTTTAAGGCATAGGGCTGTAAAGTTATCAAATTGGCGTAGTTGAATTCACAACTTACAGCCTTCTAGCATATTAGAAAGTGGTGTATAGTAACTGCCATAGAGGTGATTAAAGGTTTTATTTTATTCTTATTTTGTTATATAAGATAAGGGTATATCAAATAAAGTATAAGCCAGTTAAGTTATAGTTACATGCATAGTACGCCCAGTTTTTTTGAGTACTGTGTTAGTTGGGTCTGGTAATGAGATCTGGTTAGGGGTTAACTGAATTGACTGGTCAAATATTAATTATTCAGGATTTTCATTTATGTTTCTCTCAGAAATTGTAGGCCATTAAGAATGACAAATTATATATTCAAGCGATACTTGCCAAGTTCCATTAAGAGAAGTTGGTTATATATATATGGTTTGCGATAGAATGTGCAAGTGTATACAGTCATTATCAAGTAATAAATAAGTAAAAGAGTAATTGTCTCTACAGAGATTGTATCTGTTAATCAAATAATTGCAAAATTATGAATTTACAAGTTGGTAAGAAAAACAGAATATTTTGAGGTGATTGATGTTAAATTAAATTAATTAACTAAATGAAAATTAATCTAAATGCAATGAGATGGTTAAGCAGCAATTTCCTAAGTTTAACAACAATAACATGAATAAACTAGAATAATTACAACACTTGACTCAATTCATTCCCATCATGTTTAACAATGTTTCAGAAAAAATTTCATGGCAACTTGATTATTCATTAACTTTGAATCTGATATAAGTTCTTTCGAAGTCTTATACTTACAAAAACATGTATATTTCTATGTCCATATTTAACTAATGATTCCTTAGAATTTATGTTAGGTAACAGGGAGGGTTAGGTTTGAAACAATTTAATCATACAATTCTAAAAGTTATGCAAGGTAATAGAGCTTTTTTGAGTTATTATGAACCTTGAATTTAATTGGGTTAGGATCTAAATTAAGTATGCACCTTCCAATTATTATATCCATTAATTGCCATCTGGTTAGGATTGATCAACTAATTCTAATGCATTCAAACATATTTTAATGCATGAAATACATAAATGGTTTTAATTGGAAGCATGAACAACTGAGGCACAAAACATCATAAACATGAATCAAATGAATTTTATCAAATTAATGCAATCATTCCAGCTAAAACAAACTTAATTCATCATTGACAACGGAAAAATATCAAAATAATTTGAAAACATGTTGAATAACTAAGAACAATAATAAAGATTCAGGAAGAATAAACTACTGATTATTTTAGCAGTTCTTTGAAGACTGATCGTGGTGGCTTCCTGCAATCCTCGTGATTGTTCTTTCGAAAATTGATCCTCAAGGTGGCCAACCAAAAGTGGTTTTCCTCCAGGGAAAATGCTAGCTAAAGGGAAAATGGGGAAATGGGAATGCTTTAGGCATGGAAGGGAGAAGAGAAAGGATGAAGAATGTTGTGAATGAAGGATGAATAAAATGGGAGATGGGAGGTGGTATTTATACTAGAGGAGTGGCTTGGGATTTTTCTAAAAACAACATGGATATCCCTTGGATTTCTCCCTTGCTTGGCCGACCATAAATTGTGGAGAGCGGGTTGAGTGGTTGCTTGATTCATGCTTGATTTTATGCATGAATCATGCAAAGGGTTGGACGGTTTTCAAAGGTTAAGTTTAGGGTTGATTTCTATTTTCTTTTTCACATATACAAAAACCTTCAATTCAAATATTCCAAAGCTCATTTGGTTTAATTTCCATGCCTTACCTGATTTGGGCTCTTCTCCCCCTTGTTGAACAGTTTTGACAATCCAACTAGCTAGTAAACTAACCCTTCTCAGCAACCAACTTTCAACTGGGCTTGATTAATTTTTTTTGGGTCAAAATTTTTGTGTTGCCCTCCACATGGAGTAGATATTAGCTCATTTCCATGTGTGTCTTGGCTCCCACATTTATTTAATTCAGTGGTCCAACAGTAGCAAATTGAACAAAAATTAATATGTAACATAAAATAGTAAAATTATGTAAAATTAATACTTAATTTCATAAAATTACACATTTTACTAGAATTATGCCCAATGTCTTAATATGAACTAAAATGACTCAATTAGCTGTTCATATACTCGGAATTTGCGTAGATTATAAGTAAAAAGGTGTTAAAAAAACTATATAATTTAGACGTATCAATATATAGAGGTCAAAAGTGTTTGGGAGGGAGTTTCTTCTTCCTTCAATATTACTCTTTGTTTCTTTTTCTTAAATCTAAATATTGTCTCTTTCTCATTAAGCTAGAGGCTATAGTTCTTTATTTCATCATTAGTTGGTTTACCTCCTAGTAAGTAATACAACTCTACATGTTAAGTTTTGGAAGATTAAGTCTATAAGAAATATATAAACAGTAAGTTGTAAGTACAAGGCCTTTCATGAGGATTATTTTTAGTTGAAAGGTTAGCAATTTGCCTGTAAATGGGTTTTAATGGTGAATCCATTTCCTTTTAAAAAGTTGGTGTTGTTGGTTCGTGAAAGACGTTCGGTGGATTATGACCTACAACAAGGTGAGAGTCAGTGAGTCCCTAATATCGACACCTACAAGTCATTCTAGATAGTTTTCTTCTGATTTATGTTCTAGTAACAATGCATGAATACTTGAATGACTGCTAAAAATATATATACAATCTTGTTATAGTGTCCTTGTGAGTTACGTATGTAATAAATTGTATGTATGAGTGCATATGATTCTGTGAAGAAACTATGTGTATGTGCCCGGGATGTATACTCTGATACATGATTATGTGATGTGAGTCTTGACATCACAGTGGTATTCAATGAAGTCTATCAGGATAGTAAACACGAATTTCGATATGACAATTGTAAGGAAAGTCAATGGCCACGGCACATTTTGGAAAAAGAGGATGAGTTGCATTTATCAACTAGGGTTTTCTACGAGTCCTAAGGCAATGATGGGCAAACCTCACACGAAGTGAGTTTAGGCAAATCTATATCACAAACACGGTAATTCTTGGGTATTTAGGTGGCATCCTTTCTAGCCTTTGTGGCTTATTCTATTGGCCCTTCTGTTGTACTTCTATTTGGCCTTTGTGACGTAATCTGCTAAGCCTGTGTTGCGTATCCTATATGTCGCCTTTGTGGTACATTCTATTTGACCTTTGTAGCGTACTCTGCTAAGTCTATGTGGTGAATTATGTATCGCCCTTGAAATAAGTTCTGGATAAATTCTGAGAAGTTCTTCGATAGATAAGTCTTTGATAAGAATATGATATCTCTAGAGTTATTTTGGGTTGATTAGTTCTGTTATATAATCGAATAAATCTATGTGTTTAAAGAGGTTATCCACCGTGATCATCTGTCAGTTTAGAATCTGGAAGTATTTTTAGTAATAAGAGATAAAAAAGTGTTCATCAGTTTGATTTCATCTGTGATATATAGGGTTGGGAAATCTGAGTTGTTGGTATTCGCTATATATGAATAGCTTCATGTTTCGACTATAGAACTATCTAGTAATTGCACCATCTATCAATTTAGGTATTGTCTTGCTTTGTATCAAGAGTTGTGAGGAACATTTCTGAATGATCTATTAGTTCAGAATACATATGAGTTGTGTTGGGTGTTGAAATATGAAATGATTTGATTGGTATACTAATGATATTCAACTCCGCAAGGGAATCTGCCAAAAGTGTAGATATCTGTCAGTGAATGGTGTTTGTGAACAATTGTTCTGGAATAAATGATACAAGTTGTCTGAACAGAGAAGAAGAAGTAGTATTATCTGGAAAAATCTAAAATCAGCCAATGTGTTAAGTTAAGGATAATTTATTAAGTATGGTAAGTGGCGCATGGGTATATATATGTGTGTTTTGGACGATGTAAAGGTATCAGCCAAAGACAGATTTGGTAATCTAAATAATCAAGATGAAGAGTTCAACATGAAAAGTTTATAGGTAAATTTTATTTTCAAACTCACTAAGTTCGTGTAACTTATAAGTATTATGTTTTTGTTTCAGGTTATGTCGTGTGAATGAGTTCGATAGGAGAGACAAGCCAGATTAGGCCAACGAAGTGACAATCTAGGATATTATGCATACATTGGATATATTTAGATAGTGGTGTATTGTAGGATTATGTTCTGAGAGTCTGTCCTTAGCAAACTTTTAGTGTTGTAATAAGTTGTAATTATTCTGATGTATTATTTTATTTTTTAAAATACCTTTATTTAGTTCTTTAATATTGAACATTTAAATAAATAATGTTTTAAATAAATAATAATTGTTGATTGTTTTAAAATTTTTCTAAGTTTG
Organism: Gossypium arboreum; assembly: GCF_025698485.1. Taxonomy (NCBI): domain Eukaryota; kingdom Viridiplantae; phylum Streptophyta; class Magnoliopsida; order Malvales; family Malvaceae; genus Gossypium; species Gossypium arboreum. The sequence continues at coordinate 16,782,266 of NC_069081.1, forward strand.
TAAAGTAATATCTAATATCTGGACCCAGCAGATCAGGTCGGGTTCAAGGTGTTACAATATCTATGTTTGATCATAAGTTATGATATTTGTGGAAATTGAAACACATGGCTAGTAAATGTGATTGAATTGAAATGAATAAGTGAATAATATTATATATGTTGTTGTATCTAGGAGAGTGGATCATTAAATGTATGAATATTCATTTTTAGATTCAATCGACAGAATTTGGAAATTGATATGTGACAGTACAGGGTATGAATATGCAAATATGAATGATTGATACCCATATGAACTTAGTACAAAGCTAGGATACAATTGGCATGTCAATATGATCTTATGCGCGTTTGTGTATGGGATAGTTGATGATATTATGACAGGTTATTTCAAAATCCAACATCTGTTGCGGATTATCGAATACTCTTTGTCTCTACGAAGACCTTAGGGTGGTGGAGGGACGTATTTGAATATGATTAAACATTTGATGCCTATGGGCTTTGCATTTTGGTCCCTTGGTGTGGTATAGTTTATTCTCATTTGAGCTATCTTGGTGTCGTGTAGTTCACCCGTATGTCCGAGTCCATTTTACTAAGGTTCTATTGGGCAAAACATTGAAATTGAATCTTGAGATTAGAAAATGAAATAAATCAAATTTGGTAAGGTATTATGAAATGTGATTTAAATTGAAATGGAATGAACTTATGAATTGATGATAGTATATGAAATTATGTATTAGAATGAGTTGGTGATGTTTTGTACATGCTATAATGCCTAACACATTTGTATATTTATGCTTGTTATGCACTTTGTTGTGACATTATGTGTCAAGCTTTAACCAAATGTATGCCAAATCCTTTTGGTAGTAGCATGCTCATCTATGTGCAAGGTAAGTGTTGTAATTTCCATTTGAACTTACTAAATATTAAATGTTTATCTATCATTGTTTTTCCTACATGTAGATCTCTAGCTTGTAGAACTCATCAAGCCAGATCAGTACAGATAACACACTATCATCAAGACGGTAGAAATATGTACATTTTGGTATCTCATGTTGTGGCATATATATAAGGTCTTTAATATGTAAAATGTCATCCCTAATTATGAATGATAATATTGGATTTGTGCCTATGGGTATGTGTGTGTTAAGCTTGATATATGGTCTAATTATGCCTAGTTTTTTGTCATGGATTGTGTGTGCCATTTGAGCATTTGGTTTTAAAGGTTTCTTAAGCCTTAATTGCACGAGTTGCCATGATATAATCAATTGAGAAGTTGGGATGAACATTTACTTGTTATGCTTGCCATTATAGGTCTTAAAAGTCAGCCATATTATGTGATTCATAGGGTGGAAACAAAAAGGGATTGAGCTTGTAGTAGATTGCTCTCAAGGTCGCGACACCACCATATAGATGTCGTGACACCAACCTTTAATGTCGCAATGCCAACTCAGTGAAGTTTGGAAATTTTACATTTTAGTCCTCAAGTTGTTATGTCAACCAACTGGAGGTCGCAACATCACACCCTTGAAGTCGCAACTCCAACCCAAAATATTTTGAAACTTTTTAGTTTAGTCCTCCAATGGTCTCAGGTTATGAAAAGAGTTTTTGTAAGCTTGTATAAACCCCGACTAAGATAATATATTTTTTATGTGAAAAAAATAATATTCTTTATTATTTAATATAATTTTAATTTTTTTTAAATTATATCTGTCATGTGGCATATTAAGAGACTGTTACGTATTATAGATTGGAAGCTCCCTATTTCATATCGATTGCAAATTATTCCAGTTGATAAATTTTGGAGACCTATATTATATACCCCAAGTTTTGCTAACTAATTACCCACCAAAATTTCTTCCCGTTTTAATCTCTTCTCCATCATAAAATTCAATAAACTAATTTTAAAAATATTTTTAATATACATAAGATAAGTGATACTAACATGCAACAATATGTTCTCTTGTGAATTAATCATAATTTTAGAAATCTTTGGTGAAGTATTTATATTCTTTCAAAGTAGTGGTCCTTTGTCGAAGATAAATATTTTTAGTATAATATATTTTTAAATTAATATATATATAGAGGGAAATTATTTAGTAGACACTTAATGTCATTTTTCAACTTTACAAATGTGGTTGAGATTTTTCAATATACCCTTAAATTATAATTAAAAATAAGAAAATTAATATATTGGACATGTGGCAAAATATTAATCTCAATTGTAGAGTTAAAATTTTCCATCGAGTACACTAAATAACTATCCATATATAAAAAGAAACTTTAAAAGGTAAATTTGAGAATGAAAAAATAAATATGCAAGTCAATAATATATATTATGATTCAAAGTAAATAAAATAAAATTAAATAAATATTCACAAATATGTAAGCCAAAATTTATTTATCAATATAAATAATGTAACACACTACACTCAACCCGATTTAGTCGTCGAATCTAAATGTATGATGTCATATTATATTACCAAAGCAACTCAGACTAACGCAATACATTTCCACTACTCTTAACTTATAAACATCAAACAATTTAATCATCATTGCTATTTATGTACATGCATTATAGATGTCAATTGTATTTAATTAACAAGTCTCGTGGTTACACGAGGTCGACATCAGAGTCAAAATTCAAAGTAACCTATGCCAACATAGCACCCCATTGATATGCATCGATTTAGCTTGTATAAATACATCCAAACCATTCACGATCATAGCTTACAACACATCAAATAGTCATAGAAAGATAATATAACAAGCTGAACTATGCAAATAACTATCATCATCATCATCATATAACTAAGTTCAACTATAAGGCACCTTAATATCCAACAATACTAAAACATATAAGAACTCTCCAAGATATCATTAAAACCTTGAGACTCTAACCTAGGAAATAGTTAAAAGAACACAAATTTGTCTGAGCTGAGTCTTGTACTTGGGATGCTTTACGAGTCTCTGTTATGAATAGCTTTAGTATTAGTAGACAGTAGTTATGTTGTTAAACAAGATTAGTTAAAGGGTTAATACTGTTAGTTAGTTAATAGCAGAGTCTGTATTAAATACACCCTCTAAACTAAGTTAATGATATGATAGAATTTTTCTTTTCTCATTATTGTTGTTGTTAACATGGTATCAAGAGCCAAGGTCTTCTTGGTGTCGAATTTTTTTTTCTTTCTCTTTTCTTTCCATGGCCGCCGAAACTGTTCCAGACACTATACCAGTGGTTGACACGCCTTGTCACTCCTCTAACACTGGGAAGGCTATTCATTGGCAAGGACCTGGCAGTCTCTGCGCACCTACAGTTCATTACTTCTCCAGACAGTACACTATCAAACTTGCTGAGCACAACTTTCTTTTATAGAAGCATCAGCTTTTGTTGATTCTTGAGGGTTATGGTCTTGAAGGGTTTGTACTAGGTACAGTTGTTTCTCCTCCTCCTTTTATCATTGGATTTGAAGGACAGGAACTTGAAATCCAGCTTTTCTTGTTCATAAGAAGCAAGATAAGTTTCTAGCTTCTTGGCTATTGTCTACTGTGACAGATGATGTCTTGGTCCATCTTACAACTTCCAAAACAAGTTTTAATATATGGTCGACCATTGAGAGAAGATTTAATGCAAAGTCTACCATTAAAATCTCGAACATGCGCCATGATCTATACTCGCTCAAGAAAATGAATCTTTCTATTAAAGAATATGTATCAAAGGTAAAGCATCTTAGTGATAATTTGACTGCTGCTGGTAGTTTTGTCTCTGAGCAAGAACAAGTGAGTGTCATCTTGGCTGGCTTTTCACTCGAGTTTGACTCTATTCGGGTGTTTGCCTCTGCCACTCATTTATCTCTTGACTTGTTGACTGAAATGTTGATTGATTGTGAAGCACGACAACTGGATCTATTAACAAAAGGTCCTTGCCAAGAAAATTTAGCTTCTCGACAACAAGACACTGACATTGGTTCGAAACAGCCTATTGAGTCCAATCGATATTCTCAGGACCATAAGCAAGGCTACAAAGGTCAAGGTCATGGCTGGTCTTGTGGTAGGTCTCATAAGAATGGTCGAGGTTAGTCTCGCTCCAGGCTACAGTGTCAGTTATGTGGTAAGGTTGGACATATGGTTCAGACCTGTTATCACAGGTTTGATAAAAACTTCTCCGGTGTTGGCTCAACTAACTCGATGACAATCAACTACCATCCGCTACATGGCAAAGGTTGTTCTTTTTCTGTTCCTTCTATGTTGCATTGTTGTGGGTCATTTCCTCAAAATTCATCCAGTCAACTGTCTCTTTGAGCTCTTGCATCTTCTCCACCTGATCAGATATGGTATCCTGACTCTGAGGCAAAAAATCACATCACTCCTGATATGGAAAATCTCACAACTGCCTCCCCCTACACAAGTGCAAGTCAAGTGTCTATGGGCAATGGTGACTCTGTATCTATTGCTCACATAGGTTCTTCCAACTTTTTAGTTGGTTTGAGGCTCTTACGCCTTCAGACTGTCCTATATGTTCCTACAGTGTGTAAGAATTTAAGACAGTTTGCTCAAGATAACGTTGTTTATTTTGAATTTCACCCTTATCTGTGTTTTGTGAAGGATATATGAACCAAAAAAACTCTGTTAGTGGGCCATATGCATAAAGAAATTTATAGATTTGATATCTCGTGTTCTGGTAGAAGTGTTGTTGTTCAAAAGCCCAGCTCAAGTTTCCTCTCTTGCATTATGGCACAACAGACTCAGCCATTCATGTGCTACTACACTTGCTAATGTTTTGCATACTTGTAATGTTTCTTTTAAGAGCACCAGTCTACCCAACATATGTACAGCTTGTCAACTAGGAAAATCTCATAAATTGCCTTTTAATTCTTCACAAACATTGTACTCTTCACCTTTTGAACTTGTCATGTTTGATGTTTAGGGACCAGCTCATGTCCAATCAAATGGCTTCTCTTATTATGTTTCTTTTGTAGACATGCATAGCAGATATACTTGGTTGTATTTTCTAAAGTCCAAGTCTGAGGTGTTTCAGTGTTTTCTTCACTTTTATCGGATGGTTCAAGTTCAATTCGATCATTTCATCAAGGTGCCTCAAAGCAATTGGGAGGGAGAGTATCGTTCTCTGTCCAAAGAGCTCTCTCGTCTTGGCATCCAGCATAGGGTTACATGTCCCTAGACCTTTGAGCAAAATGAGTTTGCAGAAAGGAAACATAGACAAATAGTTGAAATGGGGTTGACTTTGTTATCTCAGTCTTTTATGCCCTTGAAGTTTTGGTCTTATGCTTTTGCTCATACAGCCTATCTGACCAACAGGTTACCTACACCTATTCTATATCAAATCAATCCATATGAGAAACTCTACAAGCATCAACTTGTTTATTCCCACTTGAAGGTATTTGGTTGTGCCTGTTTTCCTCATTTAAGGCGTACAGTTTAGGTCTGAGAGGTGTGTTTTTCTTAGTGTCAGTATCAATCAAAAAGGCTATAAGTGCCTTACTAGAGATGGTCGTGTACTTATGTCTCATCATGTGGTTTTCGATAAGTTCTAGTTTCCTTTTTGGACTGGTTTTTCTTCCTGTTCAACTATAGATTCTATCAGGGTCAATCGTCAACGCTCTCATGTTCCTCTGGTTCTTCATACTCTTTCTGCTGGTCCTACTTCTTCCGGGTTACTTAGGAGTTCTCATATGACAACTCCTACATTTTCCGTGTTACTTAGGAGTTCTCCTATAACTACTCCTACTTCTTCCGGGTTAATTAGGAATCCTCCTATGCCTGCTCCTCCTTAAAATAGTCCTTCTCTTGAGACATGTTCTGGTACTTCAAAAGCAGCTAGTGTTTCACTAGTACGTACTCAGCCTACCTCTTCTTCAAGAGTTATTACTGCTGTGAATTTGCATCCCATGCAAACTCGTTCTAAAAGTGGGATTTTCAAACCAAAAACATTCTCCTCTGTTCTGACTGAAAAGGAGCCTTCATCCATTAGTGAGGCTTTTCAAAGCCCTGTGTGGACTGCAACTGCACAAGTAGAATCCAATGCTTTAATTTTCAATTGCACTTGGGATCTCGTGCCTCTGCCTGCAGGACGTCAAGTTGTTGGCTGTAAGTGGATTTTCAAAGTGAAAAGAAACTCAAATGGTTCAGTAGCTCGGTATAAAGGCAGTTTTGGTTGTTAAAGGCTATCTTCAAGAAGCAAGCATTGACTTTCAGGAGATTTTTAGTCTTGTGGTCAAGCCCACAATGATCAGATTGATGCTGGCTCTTGCTGTTTCACTAGGGTGGTCTCTTAGACAGGTGAACATCAATAACGCCTTTTTAAATAGTGATTTATAGGAAGACATTTACATGGTGCAACCTCCAAAGTTTGAAAAGCAAGGACCAGATGGTCAACAACTTGTCTGCAAGCTGAGGAAAGCATTATATGGCCTCAAGCAACCACCTTGGGCTTGGTTTCATAAACTTAAAGAGTTTCTTCTCGAGACTAAGTTTCAAGCATCTAAGGCTGACAACTCTCTTTTCATTCACAAGTCAGGATCCCGATTGCTTTATATCCTAGTCTATGCTGATGACATTATTGTCACTGGAAATAACTCTCAGGCAATAGACAGGTTTGTTACAGAACTCAATGAACGTTTCTCTCTCAAGGATCTGGGGAGATTGAACTATTTTCTTGGGGTTGAAGTCACGTATTCATCAAATGGTGTCTTTCTTAGTCAGTAGAAGTACATTCAAGATTTACTTCAAACAGCTTCCATGGACAAGTCAAACAGTTCTCCTACACCTATGGCATCTACCTACCATCTCTCTGCTCATGAGGGTAGTCCCATTGAACATGAGCATCTTTCTAGAAGTATCGTTGGTGCTCTCCAATATGTTGTTATTACCAGTCCAGACATTGCCTTTTTCTGTTAATAAGGTTTGTCAGTTTATGCACAACCCTTTGGATTCTCATTTTAAGGCTGTCAAAAAGGATCCTACGATACTTGCAAGGGACTCTGAGTCATGGATTGCAGTTTACTCGGCCTACAAAATTTTTACTAGAAAGATATTCAGATGCTAGTTGGGGGTCTGACTCAGATGATCAACGATCCACATCAGGATTTTTTGTTTTCTTTGGTAGCAATCTAATCTCTTGGAGCTCTAGAAAATATCAAGTAGTCTCCAGGTCTACAGCAGAGGCAGAATACAGAAGTCTTGCTCATGTCACTACCGAAATGGTCTGGATTCAGTCTTTGTTGTCTGAGCTTTGTGCTCCTGTTAAAACAAAGACATTGGTTTGGTGCGATAGTTCAGCTGCTGTTGCAGTTGCAAGCAACCCTGTCATGCATTCCAAGTTTAAGCACGTCGAATTGGATCTATTCTTTGTAAGAGAGAAGGTTGCAGATAGATCCTTTCAAGTAGGACATATATCCAGTCAAGATCAGATTGTTGATATTTTGACAAAACCTCTCTCAATAGGTTTATTCAGCAAGTTTAAAAGCCAGCTGCGAGTGGTGCCAAACAATCGTGAAGTTTTGAGTAGGGAAGAAAGTTGATAAAGCTTGGGGCATGTTATGAATAGCTTTAGTATTAGTAGACAGTAGTTATGTTGTTAAACAAGATTAGTTAAACGATTAATACTGTTAGTTAGTTAATAGCAGCGTTTGTATTAAATACACCCCTTAAACTCAATTAATGATATGATAGAATTCTTATTTTCTCATTATTGCTGTTGTTAACAGTCTCGAATTTTACCAAAAGCCATCCTGAACCTGTTCCTTAAACAAACATATACCGTACATTGAGTATTGGATATTTAACAATGCTAACATAATTTTGAAATCAATACAAATAAACTGAAATTAACTTGAGCAAGGTAGGTAAAAATCATTGAATTACATAAGATTTCATGTTATCCAACTTTAAAACATTCGCAAGGTATTCGTTTTATACTCCTAAGTTTTAACTGTCAATAATATCAACGAACCCTCAGGGAATTAGCATATTGTTTCTTATAACACAATCGATCTCAATATTTAAGTTTATAACATAATCCTTTATTATTTACAATTCACATTCGTTTTATTATTATGACCACTAACTAACTCGAGTTTGAGGATAGATACACGGATCAATCCACCAGTACACTAATGCATGCGTTAAAGTGCTAGTCAAGCATAAATACATCGATCCCACCAACCACACTAGTATAACACACATAAAGACCTAAATCAAATTGACACACATAAAACATTGAATATAACACGCACAAGGTGCTGAATATAACACAAATAAAGCGTGGATCTCCCACCTATCAAACAGACCCTATGACATGCCAATTATACCCATAACTCTATCCAACACAGTTAATAGGGCATTCTTTTCTTTATCAATAATTCATTAAAATAAATTATAATTAAATGAATTGGCATTATCATCATAAGGTATCACAATCTCAAGTATATACAAATATATACACATTCCAAAATATCACCAAGATCGAGAAGTTACATTCATACGTACCTCAAACCATGTTTGACATCAATATTATTCGATTGTGTCACAAAACATTATTCAACGAAGATAACAATCAGATATCACATAGCACGCATAAACATATATTTGTTAAACATATCTTAGACATATCGAATATCCCATTATACACATACTTATTTAACATACCTCATACATACCAAGGAGTCAAAGATACACATGCCTTTCAAACATGTTTATCATTGATGTTTCTCTAATTTCATTTACTTATTAAGCCATAATAAAACCATAATAAATAAATAAATAACTACCATAATAAATAAATAAAAACTACTCACATAAATTAATATATATATATATATATAAAAAAATTACCTGAACGAAGAAGTTTTCGTTGATAAATTTTTAAGATACCCAAACCGTAAAATTCTGTTTGCTTTTGGACAAAGCTATCCAAAGGTTGTAAGTGAAATTTTTTAAAAGGCTTGACTTTTTCTAATTAAAACCGGCTCGATAGGTAACAAATAAAAAAGAAAAATATATATAAAGGAAATTTAAAGCCCCTGATTCTTTTATCATTGACGGACTGTGAGCTGTGTACGTCTCAAAATTAAATTATTTGTTTAAAATTGAAAAAAAAAATCAACCTATGTCTTTTTTTTAAAAGATGACTACGATTTAAAATTTTTAAAAAATAAATTATTTATTTTAGGCTTATAAGTTCTAAAACCCCTTAACAGAAAAAAAAATTAAAAAAAATTAATCAAGCCCATACACCAAATTAACACCCAATTAAGTTCTTGTCATTAATCAAAATATCAATTAAGCCCTTACGTTAACGGTTTCTATTTTTTACCACGTTGATAGTTAAAATTAATTGACGATAAAATTAATTGACAAACCAATTTATTAGTGACACATGACAACTTTTTATTTTATATTATATTTTCTCATAAAAATATTAAAATTGATATAAACTTTAAAAATTTTAAAATTTATAAGAAATCACACAAACTTATAAATATTATAAAATTTATAAAATCTAATAAATTTTAAAAAGTATAAAATTGATAAAACATATTTAAAATATTTAAAATTTTGTAAAACTCAAAAATAAAATAAAAAATATAAAAATATAAAAATACTAAAAAATTAGAAATTATAAAAAAATTAAAGTCTTAAAATTATAATAAACACATGACATCAGAACAACCATTGAATAATGGAAAGAGTCGTCAGGTCGTTAGGATCATGTTCATGTTGAATAAAATGTTCTCGATATTTCGCAAATAAAACGATAATTGCATGATCCTCTTTTTTATTGATAAATTGTTATTTTTATTTTTAAAACTTTTATATCCTACTTTTAAGTATAATTTAGTAGTTTGGACCTTGAAAAGTTAAAAATCATGTGCTAAGCATGTAAGATACAAAGTTTTTTTTTTGGTACAGTGAGATATTATCAAACCAAATTTCATTATTCAACTATTAGCATATGTCAGCAAAAAATATTTTGATCAAGATTTTCAGAATTAGACTGGTGGTCGAACCGATCAAGTCACCAATTCATTGGTTTGACCGATCAGTTTGGTTCCATGAAATAAATCATTAAAAGATAAAAAAAATTAAAATATAAAACAATCTGATTTAACCACACAGTTCTTGACCCAATCGATCTATGGCTTTCTTTGGGCCAATAGCCTTATTGATTTCGGCCAACTAATTCAATTGGCTTACCCAATTCAATTTAAACAATATTGATTATGACAATTATTCTCCAATAGTTGATCTAATGTCATGTGTTTATTTTTATTTTAGGGTCTAATTTTTAAAATGAGGAACCAATAAATGAATTTTTGTAGTTTACATATATTTTATAATTTTATTAAAAATATTTTTATAATTTATTAGAACTTATTATATTTTTATAACATTTATAAGCTTTTTACGATTTTTATAAAAAAATTATAATTTATTAGATTTTTATAAAGTTCATAAATCTATAATTTTTAATGAGAGATACAAGCTTAAATCAGAAGCTTTCACATGTCACCATTTGATTGGTTCATCAACTAATTTTAACGATCAACATGGTCAAAGAATGAAATTGTTAATGAAAGGGCTTAATTGATTTTTTTATTAACAGCAAGAGCTTAATTGGGTGCGAATTTAGTGCAGGGGCTCAATTGGTTTTTTTTCATAAGGCCTCTTTTAACCTATAAACCTTGATTTATGATCTTTTTTTACTTGTTTATTTTGAATTAATTTGATGATGGATTGTATTTATGAAACTTGTTAAATAAAATTTTATATAATTGATAAGTATTTTTTATTTGGTATTGTAAATTTTACATATATAATATTTTAACTGATATCACCAATATTTTTAAAATAATTTTTTACCATTTCAATTAAAATTTCATTTTTATAAATATTTTTATCTTTAATCTCATTATTTAATATATAAAAATAACAATACGTATATATACACAGTAGACTGCAGCTAGTATGGTGACAATTAGTTTCGGGAAGAAAACTTCAATCATTTTCTTTGTTTTCATTTGTCTTGTGATTACTTGGCGGCATTGGTACGTAGGAGACCAGGTTTTGTTTATGTTTTCTTCTCCTTTTATTCAAAGTCTTGAGAGGTGAAGAAAATGGTAAAACAGAAACCAAATCTTGTGTTGAAACAAAGGACGCAAGTTATTATAATATAGAAGGAGAGAAGCCCTTGTGTGAAAACCACACGAATCTTGGGTATTTTCAAATAAAGGTAGGGGTGCAGGGCAAAGATACACAATTACAAAGCTATAAGTAAAGGTTTTTCGAATATTGTAATTAAAAGGAGAGCTGCAAAGACGAAGTCCAATTCCAGATAGAACAAGCACATGCGGTTTCCTGCTACACCAAAGCAAACAGCAACGACATCAGTATGAGCTTACGGTGAATGTCACATTCTAAAGCCCTCAGTGACATACGTTACACTCGCAAAAGCTAGATACACTGTGAGTAAAAGGTGTCTCCGATACGGCAACCCTTCATAGCCCATCTCACGTTAGACTCGAACAACTTTGGATCATCCCTCAACACTTGAGCAGCATCATGATTTAGAGGATCCTCGTAATTTGGTTCCTTCACACAAGATTCAAATATCATATGGATACAAATACTTGGAAAAGATGGCAGCAAATTCATAGAAATACAATAGCCATTACCGTAAACAGATGATATAGTCCATAGATTACTGTGTTTATATTAAGCACGGGCTTCCAGTCTTCACGTAAGATGTTAAGGCAAACATTTCCTTCCAAGTCAATATTTGGATGGTAGATCTGGAAATCGGAGTACAACACCAAACAACCCAGGTTATAACCAAAACAGAACATAAACCAACACGATTTGGGTACAAGGATCAGGGGACCTACCGTTGTCTTGCACTTAACTTTGGGTGCCTCATGTGGATAGATGGGAGAAACCTTGAAGGAGAACAAAAATGTGCCACCGCTGCGAAAACAGCAGTAAGTTGGGCAAATTATTAAATGCGATAAGCCGAATTGTATGTGAAACAAGAGTTTTTCCACTTCTAAGAACAGATTTAACCAAAATATTATTGCTAGAAAACAACCAAGTTACTTGGTTTAAGATACGAGTCATGAAACAAAGCTCTTACTGATAATATCCTTCATCAGGTCGTATCGAAACCTCGAAGTTCATCAGGTCATCCTTTCCATTAGGAAATGCTATGCCACAGGATTGGGGTAGGTTCAGCTCAGAAATGTCTGCAAATTTAAGGCAAAATCAAGCATAACATTCAAATTGATTAACCTCTGATTGCCTAATTGGATCCTAGATCAAACCGATCCTCTTAAATCCAGTTGCTTCAGCGCTCAATCTCATTCAATCTTTAAGAAAGCTAAAGAATTTTGCAACAAAAATGAAGGGGATTTAGGGGGAAAATAAAATAAGACATGGATTGAGTAAACAAGCAAACCTTTGTGTAAACGCAACTCGCCCGCAGTTTGCTTTCTCCTGACGGCTTCATCCTTTGCATTTTCAGCAGTTTCTCTCTGCTTTTCTTTTACTTTAAACAATCGAATCATAGCTCCTGGCTCCTGCTAATAGGTGTTAAAAACTTTTAAAAGAACCCATTAATCAGAATTTAGTAATGGAATCAAAATAATATCAATCAAAATCAGGGGTCCAAATAGCGGTGGCGCAGCGATATAAACAAAGTTCAAATCAATCGCAGTGAATGGCTGCCGCAAATAACAATGTAACAGAAAATAGCGGCGATAAGGATCCCCTATTCCCGCTTAACCGATAGCTTTAAAAAGAAATTTGAATAAAATTTTATATTAAATTTTTAATATTTTAAAAATACATATATTTTTTTTTTAGTATTATATCAATGTTATTGGGAGCATGTTTATTTGACTCAAGCTCTCTATTTAATCTCTCAAGTAAGCTTTCTTAATCTATCATTGTGCACATGCTCTTTTTTATTTTGTATCAAAGTTTTTTAGAATAATCAATCACTCAACAATAGTGATTAACTTAAAGAGAATGATGACATATTAAGATATTTGTGGGCTTTCGTCATAAATATTAAGAATTAAGTAAAATAATGTTAATATTTAGATTTCCACTATACTTTTTGTTTTATTTTATTTTTGCAAATTAAGATATTAGTTTACGACAAATAATTCGTCTTGAGATAGTATAAAATATTTAGAATAACTAAAAGTATTATTTAACTGATTAATTAATTGAAATAACATTTTTGTAATTATTTAAATAATTAAAAATATTCAAATTTATCACCTAAACAAATCTAGCAATTATAAATTGTGTTTGATTGTATTATAAAACAATTATAGTAAGTAGTATTCTTCTAAAAGATAATAATCTCATTTTCAAACTCTACTAAATGTGATTGATAAAATTTTAATATTTTAAAATTTTTAGATATAAATCTCAAAATTATACATGAACTTTGATTTAATTAAGAACAATACTTTTTTTTTTATTCATTTAACTGAGAATTTTGGTTGGGAAGAACATAACCCATGGTTTTAGGAGACAAAGTCAAGAGGCTTAAAGGGTGGGTGGGTTAGCAGTGGGAAAGGGATGGTGGGAGAGAGGGAAAGAATCAGAGTAAGGGGGAGGGATGGTGGGGAAGAGGGAGAGGGATGGGAGAGTGATGATAGGGGGAGGGAGACGAGAGAAGAGGAGGAGAGAATGATGGAAAATGGCCGCTCCCTTTACATCTGTAATGAAAAATGGTTAGCGGTGATTGATTTATTATTTTTCGAAAATTTAGTGATTGAGTTAAAAGTTGAATAACTGTTTTATCATTAAAATTAAAATTAGTAACTGTTGGTATTCTTTACTCTTTACTTAATTATTTGCACACTTAAAAAAACATTTGAGTCTTTGGTTCATACTTCTTGTGTAAAATGGTCTTCTTTTTCATCTTCTATCATTGACTTTTTATATTTCTCGCACAGGCTCTTTTAAAGATTTCACGGTGATTAGCTTATATAATATTTTATTTTTAATTTGATTACAATGTTAATGGGAATGATAAATAGATCTTTATAACATTTTTATTTTTTTAACCAACCTAAATGTATTTTTATAAGAGTTGGTGTAGAATTGTTAGCACTATTAAAATTCTTTTATTGTGTAAATTTGTTAGTGCCATTATATTTCTCGCATGAGCTCTTATAAAGAATTGTTAGCATTCTAATTAAAGTGTTAACAAATAGATCTAAAATTTATAAATTCAAAAGTAGAAAGACTAAATTTTTAAAATAAAATATAGAGATTAAATTTAAAATATCTGAAGATTACAAAAATTTTGAACAAATTGTAACCTTTAAATTTTTACATTATAATTTAATTAAAAATAAATAATTAACTCAACTTGTTCTTTTATCACTATCAAGATATCTATTTTAGTCAAAACTTGACCACAGTGTTTTACATTATTTAAAAATATTGCATTTCTATACATGCCATTTTATCCCTTAAATTGAAAGAAATCTATATTCATAATTCTCATAGGTGATTAGGGATAAAATATTTTCAAGAACAAACAAATTATAATAATTTTTGTCTTTATTTTCAGTCATTTTTTATGTCTTACAATAAATTCATAAAAATAATTTTTATCACTATAATTTTTTTATCTTTGATTAATTTGGTGTTTATTTTATGAATCAACAAAATATTTATAATTTGATATAGAATAAATTGTCCATTTTACCATTAATCAAACTAGATCAATAATCAGTATTCCTTTTTTTCATTAGTTGTTTAAAAGTTAAATCCTTCTTAAACGTGGGCAGAATTAATAGTTATAATAATTTCTATACTAAAATAGGACGGTTTGGATTGGATTTGATTTAATAGGGTGGAATTAGGGGGGAAAAATGGTTTGAGGTGGATTAGGTAAATTTAGAAAATAGTCGGGCTCAAGTTTAGTGTAAACCCACCTCGCTTTGCCTGGAGTATTTACAAAATTACCTCTCGTTATATTAATTATTTAGATTTAACCCCTAATTGTTTTAATTCTAAAACTCTCCAAGACTACTTTCTAAACTAATATCTTTAAATTTTTTATATAAAAAATGGTGTGAAAATGGGATTGGAGTTGGATAGTCAAAATGGAACTTTGGATCAAAATTGGACCTATCCCCTTGCTATCCCTAATTACTTCTATAAAAAGTATTTTTGTTATTAACGAAAGAATAAAATCTACAAACTAAGTATAGCTATCATTTTATTTATAAATGATATATTTATTAAAAATATTATTTCTATCAAATTAAATTCTAATATTTTATTTTATTCTTTTGGTGTTTATGACACAAAATTAATTTTTAAATCACAATATTTTCTAAAATAAATTGTCAAATTAAATTTTAGGTTTAATTCTAAAATTCATCCTCAACGTTTTGTGGTTTTTTCACTTCAGCCCTTAACATTTTTTTTTATTTCAATCTCACTCACAATTAAGGGTGAGCGTTCGATCGAATCAAGTGAAAAAATTTCAAATTAATTGAGTTGACGAGTCCTATTTTATCATCCTAACTCGATTTAAATTTTTTTTTAAATCGAGACAAGTGAAATGAGATTCGAGTCAAGTCGAATCGAGTGAAATTGTTCGAGTTAAATTTAAAATTAAACATGCCAAATTAAAATCTTGTTATAGTATAACTAATTTTATGCTAGAGCACATAAATTTTAAACCATATATATTTGAAAACTTTTTAAAAGCAAAATAATAATAATAATACTTTAATATGATAAACTAGAATACTTATTTAGATCCCAATATTATTATTCTATAATTTTTTTATTTTTAAATTTTTTATATATATATTTTAGAATTTTTTAGAAATTTTATAATTTTTAAAAATATAAATTTTGAAACCTTTATAAATATTTTAAATTTTAAAAATTATTTTATAATTTTTATTGAAAAAGATACTAATTTACCTATTTTTAAACCTAGCACGTCGAAAAGTTATGAATTTTGAATGTTTCCAAGTCTAGAAGTGATGTTTTTTTTTGTGGAATATAGGGCCACATTGAGCGAAGTAGTATCTTGGAAGGTTCCGCCTTGTGTCCAGGCACTTGGCTTTGGTCCTAAAGCTTTCTAATTCAATTTTCTTTCTTTGACTTTTCTCATCATTCCTACAATCAAACCCTGCTCTCCTCTCACCCTTCGCACACCTTACGGTTGTTGGAAAGAATATAAGTAATAAAGCACACTTTTGACTTCATTCTTCTTATCTTTCCCCCTCTCTCACAATTATTTTCTCTCATTTTCCTTTCTTTTCTCCTCTCGAAATCCTTATCTAATGCTATTGGGTGCCTCCTTGAGTACACTGGATCGTAGCAGCTTCGTTTTTTTCGAGCTCTATTATCTGCTAAGGATTTCAAGAGAGAAGAAATCAGGAATCGAGAAACCATCAATTCTTAAGACTTTCCACTTCAAATTCAGGTAATTTTAGCTCATCCATTTCTGCGATTACATACGAGAGATTTAATATTTTAACCTTTGGGGATAATTATTTTGATTTTGTTCTCATCTCGATCTAATTGGTCTCCACACTTGGAAACTATCTCTGGGTTTTTATAATCTTACCCCCAAGCTTTCCCCCTTTATTTTTTTTTGGTTAATTTGCTGTACTTTCAATAAAGAATTTGCTGTATTTGTTGGATTTATGAAAAGTTTTCATTGGAGAAGGGCATAGGAGACCACTTGATTACTGGGTTTTCACTTAAATTTGAAGTTTCTTCAGCACTGTAAACCTAGTTACTACAGTGTTTCTGGGTTTGTTGATCAGTTATGATGGGGTGCAAATCTAGCAAAACGAAAGGAGGTGTTGTAGAAGTATCTTCTCAAGGCAGGAGCGATTCTGGGATTGAATCAGACTTGAGCTCCTACGAGGCTGCTTGTAGAAATGATTCGACTTTGCAGCAATTTGATGCGACCCTCCATCAACGCACCAACGATGTCATTGGCACACTGGCTGCTAATATGGGTGTTCAAGCTTTATCTTTTGACTCACTCAAAGAGGTCACTGGATGTGTTTTTGAAACCAACCAAGAAGTGGTGAAAATCATCTTAGAATGTCAGAGAGATATATGGAACAATCCAGACTTGTTTTCTTTGGTTGAGGAATACTTCGACAACACTAAAAAGACTTTAGAATTCTGCACTGCTCTTCAGAATTGCCTCAAGCGTGCTCGAAACAACCAGTTAATCATTCAGTTGGCTGTTAAGAATTTCGAGGAAGAGGTGGGTTTACAAGTCGGGGATGATGAGAGGAAATTTGTGAAGACCTTAGAAGAACTAAGGAAATTTAAAGCAGCTGAGGAGCCATTCACTAAGGAGTTCTTTATACTGTTTGATTCGGTCCGTAGGCAGCAGGAATTAATGCTACGGAAATTGGTATCTCGGAAGAGAAAGCTCGATAAGAAAATGGAATCTCTGAAAACATGGAGGAGGGTGTCGAATGTATTGTTTGTAGCCACTTTTGTTTCGGTATTGATTTTCTCCGTGGTGGCAGCAGCCATAGCTGCACCGCCTGTTGTCACAGCTTTGGCGGGTGCAATGGCGGTTCCTATTGGTTCGGTCGGAAAATGGTGCAACTGGCTTTGGAAGCGCTATGAGAACGAGCTGCAAGGGCAGAAGGAGTTAATAATCGGAATGGAGATCGGTTCCTGCATTACAATCTATGACATGGAAAACATAAAAGTGCTGATTAGCCGGTTGGAAATTGAGATGGAATCTTTATTGCATAATGCTGATTTTGCAGTTAGAGAAGAAGATGCAGTGAAGCTTGCAATCAATGAGATCAAGGGAAAATTAGAAGCATTTATGAAAACCATTGAGGAATTGGGTCGACAGGCCGAAAATTGTAGCCGTGATATTAGGATGGCGAGGACGGTAGTTTTGCAGAAGATGATGAAACGTTCTGGGAATTCATCAACGGGTGACAGCCCGTGGGAAGTGTAGCAATGAGGTAAATTTCAGTGTGTTAATGTTGTAATAATTTTATGCTGTATTCAAGGTAATGAAATTGGTCCACTGGATTTGATCTTATACGTATAACAGTTGCATTGTTCAATTTTAGACTATTTTCTTGTGTAGAAACAAATCTTTCTTGATTGTGTGACCAAGGTTGGCAAAGGGAGGTCGAAAAAATTGCACAATTTCCACCTACAAATTTATATCAAATATCATACTTTATTTTATTAGGAATTCAATCAACCCAATTTTAAAATAAAATAAGATTAATTACTTATTTTATAATTAGGATCAAATTTAGATAATTTGTAAATATTGAGAGTTAAATTTTGTTTTAATCATCAAATTGATTGAATATATAATTATTGAGAGTTAAATATGTTATTATTTCAATTTTAAAATTTTCATATCAATAATCTTCTTTAAACTTAGCGACATTGAATATGATAAGCCTGCTATCCTAGCACGAAATAGTCTGCCTTCTCTGGCACGTTCCTTAGGTTTTTTTTCTTTTTCTTTTTGTTGATTGTTTGCTTGACGGCGGTGTGCTTTAAAAACTCTCATGTCTCTCGCATAGCAAAGTGGTATCCAAGATCGGGTCTTTCGCCTGCAATCAATGGAAACCGAATTAGCGGGATTAACACTTAATGAAGATGAAGAAGCAGTCTCACAAATTCAAATAGAGTCGAATACAGATAGAGAAGCGGGGGTTTTCAGGTTAGTGGGTTGTTTCTTAACAGCTAGTATTATTCACTTCCCAGCAATAAAAAACACTATGGCAAACCTATGGCACTCTGTCCGGGGTGTTCAAATTCGATATCTGGGAGAAAAACGATTTTTGTTTCAATTTTATTATGTTATGGATATGGATAGGGTTTTGAAAGGGTCTCCATGGACTATTAATAATCATCTATTAGTGTTACACAAATTACAGTGGGGGGAGGATCCATTAAAAGTACCCTTAATCCTGACGCCTTTTTGGGTACAGATCCATGATGTGCCTATTGGTCTTTTTTCTAAAAACTTGGCAGTGCAATTGGGCAACTTTATAGGGAAATTTATAGAATATGATGGATCGAATCTGGGGAAAGAAAATAGAAATTATATAAGAATAAGATTTCAGATTGATGTACGGCGTCCGTTAAAAAGGAAAAAGCAGATTATGTTATGTGGAAATTGCACATATGTGAGATTTAAGTATGAAAGACTGTTACTATTCTGTTTCTACTGCGGTTGCTTGGGCCATAATGATTCTTTTTGTGAAGCAAAGATGGCGTTAGGTGTGGAAATTAATGAAATGGGCTGGGATTTATCGTTGTGAGCTCAATCTCGAAGGGCTTTTGCAATGAACAGTGTTTGGGTGCGAGAAGAAGGTGAAAGGAAATTGAATGGAAATCAATAAGATAGTTATATGACAGGAAATACTCTGCGGGCTGTTGGAAACAAAAAACCAGGATATGGACAGCCTTTTGATCCGGTTTTGGGATTCAATCTGGAAGGTAAGTCGGTGTTCTTGAATCACTTGGGGGAAAAGCTATTAACAGATAAAGCTTTAACTGATATGGAGCATGACCTGGAAGACAGAGTCTTAATTGGAGAGGAAGGGAAGAAGAGAGCTAGAGGGGACATGGAGAAGCTAATAGAAATGGGAGAGATTAACACCTCGGCGGTAAGAAATAAGAGATTGTTGGAGATTAATCACTTATCATTAGCGGCTGCCACGACCAGGCGCAATGAAAATCCTAGGTTGGAATGTTCGTGGATTGAGGAGTCCACGGACAGTTTGAAGACTTCGGCATATGTTGAAGACACAAAATCCCCAAATGGTCTTCTTTATGGAGACGAAGTTATGCAAAAGTCAGATGGAAAGAGTTCGATACAGTTGTGGTTATGTCACTGGGATTGAAGTTGATCCGGAGGGTACTAGAGGAGGATTATGTCTGGCATGGAGAAATAAGATTTGTGTTATGCTTCGAAACTATTCAAAAAGACATATTGATGTGATGGTTGACAACAACGAAGTAAGAGGCAAATGGAGATTCAGTGGCTTCTACGAGTCTCCTTATATACAAGATAAAGATATTTCCTAGGCTGCATTGAGGAATTTATGCACTAGTGAGGAGATTCATTAGTTTGTTTGTGGGGACTTTAACGAAATCATATATGGTTTTGAAAAAAATGAAGGATTACCTCAAGATGAAAGGAGAATGGAAATATTTCGCAATGTTCTAGCAGATTGTCAATTAATAGATGTGGGGTTCTTTGGAAATTGGTTTACTTGGGATAGGGGAAATTTACCTGAGACAAATATTCGAGAACGGTTAGAGAGAGGAGTTGCAAATGAAGAATGGATGGCCATGTTTCCTGAGGTAACTATTCTACACCTAATCCACTCTTTCTCTGATCAGTGTCCCCTTTTAATACATACAAGAAAGGTTGAAAAATGGTCGAATAAGAAAGTATTTAAGTTTTAAGCCTGGTGGATAATGGAGAAGTTGTTTGGTAAAGAGGTTAAAAACATTTAGGAGACATCTTCGGGAAATTTGTTGCAAAAATTAGATAATTTAAAGGAAGGTTTGCAAAAATCGGCTGGTCGGATTCGTATAGACAAATGAAGGCGAAAGGATTTTCTTACAGCCAGGTTATCGGAACTTATAGAAGCCGAAAGAGATGATTTTAATTTGGCTGAGATGAATGATACAAAGATTCAACTAAATTTTGAAATCGAAAAGAATGAACACTATTGGAAACAAAAAGCTCGTGTAAACTGGTTGAAATTTGGAGATAGGAACACAACATTTTTCAATAGCCAAGCGATACAGCGTCGAAGGAGAAACTTTATTCATAAATTGAAAGACGAAGAAGGGAGAGAAACGAAGATCGTTCATAAAATGGAAGGTATCGCGAGATCTTATTTTCAGAACTTATTTATGTCAGAAGTAAGAGGAAACAACAATCATTTGCTGTCGGGAATTGTTAGATACATCTCCGAGGAGGATAATCAAATCAAAGACTTACAGCACTATACACAAGGGAAGAGATTAGAGAAGTAGTGTTTGAAATGGGATCCACAAAAGCTCAAAGAGAAGATGGATTTCCGGCTTTATTTTATCAAAAGTGTTGGAACACTATTAGGGATGATGTTATTAAATTTTGTTTACAAATCCTTAATGAAGGTACGGAGGTTAAACAGATTAACTCTACTCATATAGTACTCATTCCAAAAATTTCCAACCCCTCTAATATGAAGCAGTTTAGGCCTATCAGCTTATGCAACGTGATTTATAAAATTTTGGCAAAAGTTATTGCAAATCGGCTTAGAGGAGTTATTGACAAATGTATTGATTTGGCTCAGAGCGCTTTCGTACCAGGAAGATTGATCTCAGATAATGTATTGTTGGCTTATCAAATCCTTCATACACTGAATCAAAAGAGGCCGGGGAAAAAAGGATTCATGGCAGTAAAGTTAGATATGAGTAAAGCATATGACAGAGTTGAATGAAATTTTATAAAGGAAATAATGGCTCGAATGGGTTTCGTTATAAACTGGATTGAAACTATTATGAAATGCTTAACTTCTGTTTCCTATTCAATTGTGGTTAATGGATACATAGGAGAAAAGTTCCAACCAACAAGGGGACTTTGTCAAGGAGATCCATTGAGTTCGTTTTTATTTCTCATATGCGAAGAAGGTTTATCCTGCTTAATGCGACTTGCAGCTAGAGAAGCACTACTGAAAGGAGTAAAAGCCAACAGAAATGGCCCACAGGTATCGCATTTGCTATTTGTAGATGACTGTATCTTCTTTAGTGAGGTGACTAGTAGAAGAGCTACTTTATTGAAGATAATTTTAAGGGAATATAGAATCTGTTCGGGTCAATGTGTTAACTTTGAGAAATCAACTGTCTTTTTTAGCAAAAACACTCAGCGGAAGATAGACAAGTAGTTGTCAAAATTTTGAGGGTGTAAAGCTCAAACGATCCGGAGCGTTATCTTGGATCGCCTAACATGGTTGGAAGAAAGAAAAGGGAGTCGTTTTAGAATTTAAAAGATCGGCTTAAGAAGCGTATTGATAATTGGAGCACTAGACACCTATCTTAAGGCAGGAAGGAAGTATTCATTAAGGCTATTCTCCAAGGCATTCCAACCTATACAATGGCCTGTTTCCTATTACCTAATCATTATGTGTTGAGTTAGAGTGCATTATTGCTAAGTTTTGGTGGCAGAAGGGACAAGGCAAAAGGGGAATACATTGGTGTGCGTGGAGGAACCTTTGTATTTTGAAGGAAGAAAGAGGTCTCAGATTCCGAAATATTAGCCAGTTTAATATCGCATTATTAGCTAAAAAAGGTTGGCGCCTCATTAATCATCCGAATTCCTTATTAGCGAGAGTTCTTAAAGCTAAATATTACCCGTATTCAGATTTTCTTAATGCCCAATTAGGAAACTTACCTTCACTTACCCAGAAGAGTGTTTGGGCTACAAAGGGCTTGTTACAGAATGGGCTGTGCTGAAGAGCTAGAAGGAGAACTGGAATATCTGTATGGGATGACTGTTGGATTCCAAGAAAGGATACAGATGAATGGAGCAACAGAAATGAAAATAAAGGAGTAAAGTTAGTCTCAGACTTAATTGAAGCCACAAAAGAACTTGGAAGACAGATCTAATTAATAGTACGTTTCAAGAAGATATAGCTTAAAATATTTTGCAAATCCCTCTAGTGGAAACACCTCATGACAATTTTCAAGTGTGGAAAGGAGAACCATCTGGAGAATTTTCAGTAAGAAGTGTTTACAAACTATTACAAGACTCTAGCTCGAATCATAATAATTTTTTAATACAGACAGATCTAAAGGATTTCTACAAAAAGCTCTGGAATCTACAGCTACCTTCAAAAATTACAATTACAATATGGAGAATATCCTGGAATTATATCCTTACTCTAGTCAATCTAAAGTATAAACGAGTGACTAATAATGCAGTATGCCCTCGATGTGGAAATGGAAAAGAAGACAACACTCATGTTTTTCGGTAATGTCCTATAACATCAGAGGTATGACAAATGTTAGACCTTTCTTGGGTTATTAACAGTACGATTCAAAGTTTCTGGGATTGGATTACCTGGGTCTTCAAGAGAAGTACTTCTGAACAATGTCAAATGTTTTATTGTAGATTGTGGTTCATTTGGAGCTCGAGGAATAAACTCATTCATGAAAAGAAGTCAGAGACAGGGACAGAGTTATCACAAAAAGCTCAAAGATATATGGCCGAACTTGAAGGTCTGACAGAAAGAATGAGTACGTTGAATACGGATAGAAGCCATAGCCAAAGAGAGGCTAATACCAGGGTGACGATTCAATTCAATGCAGCCTTTGACAAAAGAGATTTCAAATCGGCATTGAGTCTAGTGGTTTGGGCCCAGTCGGGGGAACTCCTAGAAACGAAGACTGTATTGAACACAAACGTTCCATCGCCATTTGCAGCAAAAGCTTATGTAGGACTACAGGCTCTAAAGCTAGGAATCTCAATGGATCTCCTCCCAATAACAATAATGGGGGACTCTCATACAGTTATCAAGAAATGCCAATCAATGAAACCAGATAAATCAGTTATAGAGGTGATCATCAGCGATATTCAAAGTAAGAAGATTTGTTTTCAAGAAATCAGTTTCCAGTTTATCAACAGAACAAAAAACGTCTATGCCCACAAAATTGCAGCAGAATCTTTAAAGAAGGGAGAGGAAACACACCTGAAGAGAGTGATTTCAAATCTTTACCATTCAAATTCGGAGGGACGCTGGAGAAGGAACCCAAACTGATGCTTGTTTTGTGAAGGAAGAAAAGAATCGGATAATAGGCAAAGTAAGATATTGAAAGGCCATCGACTGAACATATGGGACAAGGGACGTGAAAAGATGATTGAAGGTGGTGTCCATTAAATGAATTGTCTTTTCTTAAGTTTTGTTTTTTGAATTTTGTTCTGTTTATTAATGGGAAGGCCGAAAGTATGTTAAACCTTAACAGGCCTAAAACTAGTATTAGGACCTATCTATGTTTTCCTTCTTTACTATTACTAATAAATCACTTGTAACGCCCCTAACCCGAATCCATCACTGGAATAGAGTTACGAAGTATTACCAGAGTTACCGATTTATTTATCAGATATTTATTTCATCTAGTGTTCATATTTGGAACCAATTAAAATCAAACATACTGTCCCTTAAACATACTTATTTTTCTCGACATGTTTTACTTGAATTTATTACTCGTCTCAATATACTTAATTTCCTTGTATCAACGTATCAAAGATAATCACATATTTACATGTCATGATAAATATCATTCTATTACCATTTCTTCATAAACATAAATAAGATAATTCATTATATCGATATTTCATGCATTTAAAAATACAATTTAAGTTACACTAATTTACCTCGTTGCTTGTTCATGTTTATAATTTCATTAATCCAATATCTTTTCTTTTCCACGTTCAAGTCTCGTATTCGAGTCATCCGGATCTTTATAAATAAATTTGATCGTCGGTTTCATTTATTTCATGTTCTAATACATTCAATTAATGCTCTAAACAAAATTACGATTTTGCCCCTAAACTTTTAATTAATGACGATTTCATCCTTAGGCTAAAAAAATAAAATTCTTGCAATTTAATCCTTATTTCCAGCCGTTATTCTCATACAAATTGATAACAACTCATGAATTCTATAAAATATTAGAATTTTCCATAATTTCAACACTTTTCAATTTAATCCTTAAAACATGTTTTTCCCCAATTTTGAACTAAGTTAATAATTTCATTCAATTTTGCAATTTTAAGTAATAAAATAATCCATTTCATGCAAATTGATCATTTTTAACATTTTTACAAAATTGCCCATAAAGTTTTACTTTTATTCAATTTAGTCCCTGAGCCTAAAACATGCAAATTAGCCATGCTAGTTGAATATTCATACATGTTTTCCTCCTCCTCTCCATTCCACATCCTATATTTATATAACATGCTATAGGTAACATTATCAATAATTTCACTATTTACTTATATGTATATTCAAAACTATCTATTTGCGTCATAGTCACTAAATTATTTATATCTTGAGCTTCAGAACTTGAAATTAAGATCAGATAATTTTCAATGAAATTAGACTTATGTATATTCTTACCATAAAATTTTCATAATTTTTGGTTTAGCCAATAAGTACATTTTATTCTTTAAATTCACCCTTATTCTGCTGTCTGACAGTTCCAACCCTTCTTTACTAAAAATTAATTATCTCATTGTACAGGATTTGGATAATGTTATCGTTTATTTATATTGAAAATATACTCATTCAGGATTTTAAACATATAACTTTAAGAATCTAATTATTTTTCTCCAATTTTTTATGATTTTCCAAAGTCAGAATAGGGGAACCCAAAATCATTCTGACCTTGTCTCACTAAATTTATTATATCTCACAATTTACGATTCCATTGCTTACACCGTTTCTTCTATAAGAAATTAGACTCAATAAGATTTAATTAAATATTCTATTCATCCTCTAATTCGATGTCCACAATTTATGGTGATTTTTCAAAGTTAGCCTACTGCTGCTATCCAAAACTATTTTAGTGCAAGATGTTTATTTACCATGTTTATAACATCCTTATTTTCTTTCTCTACACTATTTCTCATTACATTCTCTTATTTTTTTCTTCACTAATATATCAAGAACATAAGACCATATCTAAGAAAACTCTACATTAACATCAATTCCATGCTTTTCAGTGATATTAACCTTAAAAATGTATTAAAATCTTGATGTTCTTACCTTGTTCCATTGATTTCAATCTTTAACTTGATTTTCTCTCTCCTTCAGCTTCCTTAGCTTGAATCCAACTTGATATTCTAACTTCCCATAGTCTCCTTAATATTTTTCTCTCTTGGTAGCTATGGAAATTCTTTTAATTTTTGGGTGAAAATGGTGAATTTTTGGTAGAAGGACCAAATTGTAAATAAAGCAAACTTTCTTTCTTTCTTTCTTTCTCTCTTCCTCCCACGTTAGTGCATGAGAAAGATGATGAATGGTGTGTGTGTGTATGTTTTTTCCACACACACATATATATATAGACTAAATAAAATAATAAAATATCTTATTAAAATATTAAATAAATAATAATTATTTAATTAAATAATTATAAAATATCACCAATATAATCTTTACTTTCTAGATTTCTCTCTCTTCCAATTGACCATTTTGCCCTTTGTGATCTTTTAAAATTTCATTCTTGAGTCATCACTTAATTTGGTAAAATTGTAATTTAGTCCCTCATAATTCTCCACCTATTCAATTTGGTCTTAATTCATCAATTTTCTTTGTTTTCTAGATCATTCCACCCTTAAAATATTTGCACTATTAGTCCTTCAACTTTTTCATATTTACACTTTATTCCCTCAAATTTTGAGTATTTATTCTTGGGCCACAAAACTTTTCTCACTTTTACAATTTAGTCCTTTCTTGAATCAATATGTCATAATATACTTTCCAGTGACAACTCAATTTTCCTCTTCTTGTCACTTTATTTCCTTATTTTACTATATTAAGGATAATATCTTACTATAGAAATTTTCAGGGTGTTACATTTACTAGTCAATTTTATTCAAAAAAAAAAACTTTGCGACATTGAAGGGATAAATAAATTTGATTAGTTGAGTAATTATTTTAAAAATTTTATAGTTAAACAAAAAAATCATCACTGTAATTTATCCAAAACTACTATAAGATTAATTACTTATTTCTATAATTTCTAAGAAATATTATGATTGAGGTAACTCCTGACTTGTTGAAAAGTCAAGTTTTAGTTTTTGTAGAACACAGCTAATATGGTTATTAAATAAAACTTTTATTTAAGGTCAACAATCTTTTTTTAGTGAATTATAATAATAAGACAAAACTCGAACAATAAACGTGACTAGTCCGACTCAAACTCAGGCCACACTTAAAAAGGTAAACACCCTTTACTATCATGCAATCACATGAGATTCATCAACAACCTTATTTTGTAATTGAGTAATTAACCTTTTTCTTTTTCCCTTTTACCCACTTTTGTTGGTGTCCCTTTGTTATTCAACTAAGTGGAACTTAACAAAGTTAAAAGAACAAATCTTAAATAAGTTTTTTTTGATAAAAAGATGTTCCTTTTATATATTAAAATTAAAACATTTATACTATTAACAAAATTGGTGTCATGGATTAATCGGATACCAACATAGTTAAGAAATTATTATTATACCTTTTAATTAAATGACTATTATTATTATGATGGATTTTTTCATACTTTTATAAAAATTAAATAAAAAACTAAAAATTAACATGTCTAGGATTGAACCTGTAACACTCCTAACCCGTATCCGTCGCCGGACTAGGGTTATAGCCGTTACAGGACAATAGGAACATTTTTACAAATATTTCATATACATCATCCACAATCATAGTCAAACATTACCATAGAGTCTCTTATATAGGTCATCGAGACCTTAAGCATGCATCAGAAAGGGTTTGGGACTAAACCGAGCTCCTACAAAACTTTTCAAAACTTAAACATTTTTCAAAGTTGTACAGGTCACACGCTGGTGTGAACAGGCCGTGTGCCTCACACGGCTTTAGACACTCCCGTATGTCTAGGCCGTGTCAAAACAGGGCATACATACTGACTTTTCCATACGCCCGTGTGCTAGGCTGTGTGAAAATTAGAGAGGCTATTGACTTAGGTCACACGGCTAGTCACACGCCCGTGTGTCTAGCCCGTGCTCAAAACTGACTTGGCCACACGGTCTAGCACACGCCAGTATGTGCGACCGTGTGGTTTGCTCAGGCTCATTTCGAAATGGCCCTCGAGCAACATGGCTGAGACACACTCCCGTGTCTCTGTTTTTGTGGCAAAAATAGGTCATTTACAAGGCCAATTTGACACCTATTAAGGGTTCTCCCTACAATCATCAAATTGGCACCAAGTGCACATCAAATTTCAACCATTTCATAATCAAAACATTCAACATTCATGGCATATCATTATCAACCAATCTCATGTTCATAACATATACCAATTCATGTCATTACATAAGTCAAAAACATACCAAAACTTATGGTTTATAACCTTGATACATTCCATTCATTCTCATACCAAATTCTTACCCAATTCTAAAATATGCACATACCAAAATTTATCAAATTGACCATTTCTTTAGGCTAACCGAATGCACATTATAATGACACACTTCCATCACATATCATATATCATAATCAATCCATAAGTTTAAACACAAACTAACCATATCACATGGCATGATATATACATTACAAAACATATCCTAATACTTCTAGCCTATACATGCCATACTTTTACATTCACAATATCAAATGGTACCAAAATAATGTTCGATAATGTGATGATGATCCTCGATGATCCCTGAGCTCTCGGTAGCTTTGATATCTATAAAACAGTTGAAAAACAAACCTAGTAAGCTCTCAAAAGCTTAGTAAGCCATATACAAATAATCTTATCATTCAAAACATGAAAGCATCATCAAATTACATATACTCCATGGCCAAATATTATCCCAAACCACATAGTTCATACACATTTCACATAATCCAATTCATTTACACATATAGCATATTTTCTCATACTTATAACACATATCATCACTTGTACATATACTTACCTTTTAATTCTCAAACATAGTATACATTTTGAACGTACCTGAATCAGATACACATCTCATATAATTATTCATTTCTTGAAATGCCCATTGAACCATTCGGAATCATAAGGATATGCAGATAACTCGGAAAGCTCATACAATGCCAACGTCCCAGACGTGGTCTTACATGTAACCAAATATCGATGCCACTGTCCCAGACAAGGTCTTACACGAAATCAAATACGATGCTGATGTCCCAGACATGGTCTTACATGTAAATCATAAGTCGATGCCAATGTCCCAGACATGGTCTTACACAAAAACACATATCGGATCCTATGTCATGACATATGTATCGTAACTATTCCTAAGGTTCGTACGGGGATTTTTAGATGTCGAAACTTTGTCGATACTTTCTCGGATGTCTCATATTTCTCAACTCATATAATCATTCATCATAGTTCAATAGCATAAAATTGATAATAATTCAATTCATAACACATTTATTTGTATATAGACTTACCTCGTACGGATTCGAATGAATAGAATCGGCTCCTCAACGACTTTCAACTTTCCCCGATCTAATTTTGTTTTCTTTTGTTCTTGATCTAAATCAATTAAAATTTAACTATATTATTAACCAAGTCATTCAATTCAATCCAAATATGCTTATTTAGGGAATTTTACAAATTAACCTCACATTTTCACATTTTAACAGTTTAGTCTCTAATTCATAAAATCATAAAATACACAAAATTTCTTTAGACATATGCTTGGCCGAATATTCCTATAGCTCATACAAGTCCGCATATTTCATTTATTTCACATTTTACTCACTCAAAATCTCATTTTCACAATTTAGTTCTAATTACTCAAATTCATCAAAAATTCAAAAATAAAACATGTAAACCCAAAACATATCTTCTATTTATCAACAACTAACTTCACAAAACTTATAATTTCATCAATTACATAACTCAAAATCATCAAAACAATTAGAAATTGAGACATGGGCTTGATAGATTACTAAGCAACGATCACAAAAACATAAAAATTATCAAAAACGGATCAAAACACATACATTAATCCTCAAATTATTTAGCCGAACCCTAAAAGATTTTCTTCTTCTTTTTTTCTTTTCTGATTTCAGCTATGGATGAACACATAATGGCTTATTTCATGCTTTTAGTTTATTTTAATTAACATAATTATTCATTTTACCAATTTGCCCTTATAATAAAACATCATAAAATCACATATATTAAGGTCATTAATGTCCATTAACCATGTTACTGGTCCAATTGCAACATAAGGACCTTTCATTTATAAAGACATATCAAATAAGCACTTTAACAAATAGAAGACCACTTTTACATTTTACGCGATTAGGTCTTTTTCACAAATTAAGCACACAAATGATCAAATTTTCATATAAAACTTTCACACATGCTAATTCTCATATTATAAACACAAAAAATAATATTAAAATATTTTTTTGACTCAAATTTTTTGTCCCAAAACCACTATTCCAAATAAGGTCTAAATCGGACTGTTACAACTCTCCCCCCTCAGGATTTTCGTTCCTGAAAATCTTACCGTTAAACAGATTCGGATATTGTTGTCTCATAGCATCTTAAGGCTCCCACGTGGCCTCTTCAACAATGTGTCGATGCCACATCACTTTTACTAACGAAATTTTCTTATTTCGTAGTTCTTTAACCTCATAATCCAAAATATGGATCGATTCTTTATCATAGGTCAAATTAGACTGAATCTTTATCTCAGATGGAGGAATCACATGCGAAGGATAGGATCTGTATTGTCGAAGCATCGATATGTGAAACACATCATGAATCTTTTCTAGTTCTGGTGGCAACAACAATCTATAAGCAACTTGCTCGATACGCTCGATAATCTCATATGGCCCAATGAACATCAGACTCAATTTGGCTTTTCTGCCAAATCAGAGTACTTTCTTCCATGAAGATACTTTTAGAAACACTTTGTCACTGATCTCAAATTCAATATCTTTTCGTTTTAGATCTGCATATGATTTCTGACGATCAGATGCTGCTTTTAGACTATCTCGGATTGTTTTTGCTTTTTGTTTAGACTCTTTTATCAATTCAACCCCCTGTATCTTATTCTCGCTGAGCTCAGTCCAATGCAAAGGTGGACGGCATTTGTGACCATATAAGGCTTCGTACGGTGCCATTTTAATGCTCGATAAAAAACTATTATTATCAGTGAATTCAATCAAAGGCAAATATTGTTCCCACGTAGCTTCAAACTCAAGAATGCAACATCTCAACATATCTTCAAGAATCTGAATAACCTGCTCGGATTGACCATCCGTCTGCGGATGAAAACCAGTACTGAAGTGCAATTTCATACCCAAAGCGTCTTGCAATTTCTTCCAAAATCGCAATGTGAATCTCGAATTTCTGTCTGACACAATAGATAATGGCACACCGTGCAAACTCACAATATCGGAAATGTATAACTTAGCTAATTTATCAAGTGAGTAATCATCTTGTACCGAAATAAAATGAGCTAATTTCGTCAATCGGTCAACCACAACCCAAATTGCATCTTTCTTTCTCGGAGATAGGGCAAAACCTGAAACAAAATCCATTGTCACTCTATCCTATTTCCATTTCAAAATCATAATTGGTTGTAACAAACTAGATGACACCTGATGTTCAGCTTTAACTTGCTGACAGATTAAACATTTCGAGACAAAGTTGAAGATATCTCTTTTCATTCCAAACCACCAGTAATGCTGTTTCAAATCATTATATATTTTCGTACTACCCGGATGAACAGATAAACAACTATTGTGAGCTTTGCTCAAAATCATCTGAATCATCTCTGAATTTCTCGGAACACAAATCCGATCTCAATATCTCAGACAATTATCTTTATCAACTCTGAATTCTGAATCAGAATCTAATCACTCTGAGCTCGTTTTGCTATTATCTCATTATCAACTTTCTGAGCATCAATAATCTGTTGTAAAAACAAAGGTCTCACTTTCAATTCGGGTAAAATCGAACCATCATCAGACAAAGCTAAATGAGTATTCATGGCACGTAATGCAAACAATGATTTTTGACTCAAAGTATCAGCAACAACATTTGCTTTTCCCAGATAATAATCAATAACAAGCTCGTAGTCTTTCAGTAACTCTAACCATCTTTTCTATCGTAGATTCAAATTGTAACACCCCCTAACCCTAAATCGTCGCTGAAACAGGGTTACGAGGCATTACCAGATAATTAGATAATTTACGATTAATATTTAAATAATTATCGAACATGTTGTAATATAATTATAAGTACATATAAAATCATATAATTTACGATTAATATTTAAATAATTATCGAACATGTTATAATATAATCATAAGTTCATATAAATCTTTTGCTAATTGACTCTTTTTCTTTTTTTAGAAAAATTCAATATAACCCCTTTATAAATATTTAACCTTCCCTGCAAATTCAAATTGCAACCAATTCAAAACCAATATCACAATCCATACAATTTCATATTTAAATATACCTAAATATAGCTTAACATCAACTCAGTAATTTAATAAATAATGTAACACCCCGTACCCAAGTCTGTTACCGGAGTCGAACACAAGGTGCACACAGACTTAACTTAATTGTTTTCACAGTCCATAAAAAATTTTTCCAGACTAGCTGGTTACTGCATCACTGTCGCCTTAAAAATCATATCTTGAGTTTTAAAGCTTGAAAATAAGTTTCGTAATTTTTCCCTGAAACTAGAATCATAAGTCCATCCACATATTTTTTTCTAGAATTTTTGGTCAGGCCAATTAGTACATTTTATTAGTTAAAGTCTCCCCTAATCCAGGGTTCGACTACACTGACCTTCACGCATTACGAATTGGATATCTCCCTGTACAGGGCTTCAATACTGATGTCGTTTGTTTCTATAGAAACTAGACTCAGAGAGGAATCTATACATATATGGCATGACTCATAATTATCTCTGGTTAATTTACAATGAATTTCCAAAGTCGGAACAGGGGATCCAGAAACCGTTCTGGCCCTGTTTCACGAGAACTTTAATATCTCTTAACATATAACTCATATGATCGTTTCGTTTCTTCCATATGAAAGTAGATTCATCAAGGTTCATTTATATAATTTATTCACTATTTAATACCATTCCTACTATTTTTAGTGATTTTTCACATCCACATCACTGCTGCTGTCAGCATCTGCCTTTAAGGTAGGCTTTACCTATTTCATGATTTCCATGATTCAATTGGCCCTTTTTGCATACATAGCACAAAGTGTGATCATGATTAACCATTCCAATGGCTAATCGTTTCAAAACCATTCCATACCTCATAATGATCAACATACAAACGATTATAGTACTATGCTAAAACGTATATAAGCCATTTTCGCATGGCTATCCAAGTTTACACAAAACCGAAAGGTACATGACCTACAACAAAAGGGTAGTCCTATACATGCCATTTCAAAGTTCAACCAAAATTGTACCAAAATGGGGGCTTTGATAGTGTGGATGACTTGACTTCGATGATCCCGAATCCGATAGCTAACGAGCAAAATCTATAAAACAGAGAAACAGAGAAACGGAGTAAGAAATTTATGCTTAGTAAGTTTGAGCAAGGGATTCCAAAGACAACAAAAGCATAGCATTCATATAGCTAACGGATAATTTCGTATGCACAAATTCTCAATGTCATACTTATTTCACATTCTAACCCTATATTCATACATAAGGGATCATCTTAGCCAAATACCGAAGCTCATTACTCGATTGGCGAATATCATTCAAGGAATCAACTAATTTCAAGCACATACGAACATACCTCATTGCTGGAATTTTTCAAGCGTATTAACTGAAATTTTACAGCAAGATTGCTCATTTCGAATCACGCACCTTGGATTTAACCGGATATAACCACAAGCACAATTGCCTTTGGTCTTAACCCGGATTTGGTAACTTGCACAATTGCCTTCGGTCTTAGCCCGGATATAACAACTCGCATCGAATGCCTTCGGTCTTAGCTCGATATAATCACTAGCATAAATGCCTTCGGGACTTAGCCCGGGTATCATTCAAATGCTCATGTACACATATATCAATAATCACGACACATTCATATTTCATTTTCGTTACTAAGGCTCAAACACAAAATATTTATCAAACCTTTACAATTTCGCTCAATAGCCATACACAAGGAGCATGATCTCAATATAATTCAAGTAGGGTCATTACTCGAAGACTTACCTCGGATGTTGTCGAACGATTTCGACGGCTATTCGGTCACTTTTTCCTTCCCCTTATCCAACTTTGGTCCTCTAAGCTCTTGAGCTTAATTCAAACAAATAGAGCTTATTAATAATTTATCAATTGAACAATCCGATTACATACATTTATATTATACAATTAGGCGCGAATAGCTTTATTGACTAGTTACTCAAGCATTATACATGTGCTCTACTCATGCGCCACCGAATAATAGGACTAGTTTAATACCTTGCATTTTAGAATTCATAGACATCATTTCATTCCTCACAACACACATTTTGTCCCTAACCATCATAAGAGCCCAAGGCATCCCTTAAAATGCCGAATTTCAATTGAGTCTACCATCATAGCATTATCATATTTATGCACTTGGTAAGTTGCGTTTGAACACATTCGGCACACATATATATATATATATATATATATATATATGTTAATGACTAAAACACTTAGGCCGATTCCCTCCATTTTGTATCTATGCACCTATTTGATCATTAGCTTAGTTCAAACACCCTTACACCAAGATTCATCCCATTTAACATGAATCACAAACCTAGACCCTCAATAGCTACCATGGCCGAAAGTCCTAGTCATGCCAAAATCAAAATTCCTAGCATGGGCTACCTAAAGAACTTGATAACTAGTTCAAATCTCAAACCATCTAACACACTTATCAAGTATATACAACATTACCACCATTTTATCTCAAGTCATACTCATAAGCACATCCCTCCAAACACATTCGTACTTAAACATCATTCCGGCTTAACACCCATATCACATTTACTCATTAAAACATGAAGAAGGTAATCAAATTTCTTCCCTAACAACCATGGCCGAATGCTTCATTCATGACCCAAGTCCAAAATTTTAACATAGGCTATTAAAGAACTTAGTAATCAACTTAAATTAAGCTAAAATTCCAAAATCTAACATGAATTACTAACCTTTTTTTTGAGCTTAAGACAACCGAATGCTATCTCCCTTTCTTCCTCTAAGTTTCAGCCAAAAGAATGAAAAAAAGGATGAGCAAATTTTTTTTTCTTCTCTTTTCTTCCACTCACGGCAAAGGGGAGGGAGAGAAGCCTTCACACACAAATTTTTTTTTCATTTTTTTATTACCCATACCCCTTAGTTTAATGTTTCTCCCTAATGCACCAACAAAACATGTCTATGACATGTTTTGCCCATCCTCCCTTGTCATGGCCGGCCACCTCTTATAAAAAGAGGGATATTTGACATGCAAGGCCATTGTTTTGCATGCATGCTTTAATTAGTCATCATACATTTCCCCATCATACTTTCAAAGTTTTCTACTAGGTCCTTTCTAGTGAAATTCACATTTATAACTCTAAATCAAACATAAAAAAATGTCACACATGAGTTAACACATATTATAGGCAATAAAATAAATATTAAATTATTTTTATAACTCGGTTTTGTGGTCCCGAAACCACATTCCGATTAGGGTCGTTTTAAGGCTGTCACAAATAAACATTCACATATCTTGTTTAATTAAATAAACTTCATTCATTCTATTTCAACTTGTTCCCAACTATACCAAATATGTTATGATAATTCTATTTCCATTTCATAAACCAAATATCAAAAGTTCATGTTAGTATTAATTATACCAAATATATCATATAAATTTTCATACTATTTCATTAGTTTAAATACCGAAATACCAAATACCATTCTTTACAACAAAAATTATATAGCATTTTAAAGTGACCAAATTAACACCTATGTACATGCCACTTTTGCCAAAAGAAGAATACATCATCGAGTTTTGCGCTGGAGTCGGGATCGTATGGATGCTGAACTGAGACTCTGAATGCCTATTAACCTGCGCACGAAAGCAACCGTACGCTGAGTATTTCATACACAGTGGAATTACCATAATTCAAATTATAAACATAATAATCATATAAATTAATTCATATAACTTTAATATTTACTAAACCAATTTAAACATAAATTTGTCATTCTCAATATATTCATACAATTTAATTTAGCTATTCGTCAATTAAAATCATATACATTCATGTTGAGCCGTTATCTAATTCATGAACCATTGGTTCATGCTTTCCATTCTCATACTCACATTCAAATCACATTTTCAATTCATGTTCCATTTTCACATTTCTTTCAATAGCTCAACCAATTCCTTTTATTCGACTTAACTTTTCTTTTAATTACCCTTATTAACAGACTCGGACTTTGGCGGATACATGGATCCAGCCGAACACACCAGTTTGGCACCTAGTGCCTCATTGGATAGTTCGAAGCAAAGTTGACACCTAGTGTCTCATCGGCCTAGCCGAAGTAAAGTGGTACCCAGTACCTCATCAATCTATCCGAAGTAACAGTATGACACCCAGTGTCTCATTGACTCGAGGTCGAAGTATCCCTGAACACTTCCAATCCTATGGCATGCCAACTATATCCGACTCAGCCCGACTAGTTAATAAGGTTTCTGGATCACATATAAATCTCAATTCAATTCAGTCGCAATTTCTCACATTTTCAATTCAATCATTTTCCATTTTTCAAACAAATTTTCAATTCACATATTCATAGTTCAATACACTTTCTCAATTCAATATGCATTTCAATTATTCACATATAATCACAATTTAATTTAATTTCATACAATTCAATTCTAATGCTTACCATGCATATTAACTTAAAATTCAACAATTAATAATAATTAAATTCAATTGTAGTAATACTAACACGTATTTCTCATTCAATTCAATTTTCTAAATTCAGTTCAATAAAATTACTTACCTCAATATTTATTTACTATAAAATAAATAAATTTAAAATTAATACTTAAAATAAATAACTTGAATTATAGTAATACAAACCTGAAATTCTTGATTTACTCCTCGGTAATCTTCTCCTTTCCTTTTGAGCCGATATCTCTGGTTCTTTGTTAGCAATCAAAGCTTCAAGCTTCAAATCCTTAGTTTTCTCTTTTATTTTTCTTTCCCTTTTCTTTCTGTTTTTCTCCCCTACTTCCTGTTTTCAATTCTGTTTCTATTCTCTTTTATTTCTTTATTTCTCTTTTATATTTTTTTACTTTTTATTTAATTAACGTAATAAATATCTATTTAAAAATAAATATTAATATTACATTTGATTACAC
Source organism: Gossypium arboreum (assembly GCF_025698485.1). Taxonomy (NCBI): domain Eukaryota; kingdom Viridiplantae; phylum Streptophyta; class Magnoliopsida; order Malvales; family Malvaceae; genus Gossypium; species Gossypium arboreum. Next base: position 16,819,452 of record NC_069081.1, read on the forward strand.
TTATATTTCTACATCTATATCAATAATTTTATTAAAATTGTCATTATTTAATTTGTTTATCAAACAAAAATCTCATAATTTATTTATTTAATTTAATAAATATCTTTAACATAATAATAATAATTAATAAATATCTGCTTTTAATATCAATTACATATATTACATTTGTACACATACATATTATTACATTTGTACCCTATCATCCTCATACATTTGCCATAACTTTAATTTATTAATTATATAAAAATATCATAACATAATTAATACATTTAATTATTATAAATTATCTTTATACTTAAATTATAAGTAATTTGAGTATTTAAATTACAAATGTACCAATATAATTTTTACACATGTACATTTTTTTATTACCATACAATTATTTACTATTTAATTTATTTAATACTAATACTAATAATAATAATCTAATATAAAACCATAATGTTAATTAATAATTATAATAATTATATATAATATTTAAATATAATTATATATAATATTTAAATATAACCTAAATAAAATCTTAGATTTTAATACATATATGCGGCCTTAACTTTTGTAAATGGTTTAATTACCATTTTAATCCTTTTTATTTTCTATTACTTTAGAATTAAATTTTTACCCTTATTCAATTTAGTTCTTTTACTAATTACTCTAAATTAAGCTAAATTCACCTAATTAAAACTGAATTAGACATACTACTAAACTCAAAAACATTTCTAATAATTATTTTCGAACTTATTTCACTAAGACGAAAGCCCTATAACTCACTTTTTTGGTGCCCGTGAATTTTGGGTCATTACATTTCTCCCCCTTTAATAAATTTCGTCCTCAAAATTTACCTAAGAAGAGATGAGGATATTGTGCTCTCATCGTTTCTTCTAGTTCTCAAGTCGCTTCTTCAACGTTATGATTCCTCCATAAAACTTTCACTAAATGAACCTTTTTATTTCTTAATTCTTTCACTTCTTGTGCTAAGATCTGAACCGGCTCTTCTTCATAGGATAGATCAGGTCGAACCTTAATATCTTCTGTAGAAATTATATGAGAAGGATCTGATTTATATTTCCGAAGCATCGAAACATGAAAAACATCATGAATCTTTTGTAATTCCGAAGGTAAAGCCAATCGATATGCAATAGGTCCAATTCTTTCCACTATTTCATATGGCCTGATAAAACGTAGACTTAATTTACCTTTCCAACAAAATCTCAATACTTTCTTCCATAGAGAAACTTTAAGAAATACCTTGTCTCCGACTGAATATTCAATGTCTTGACATTTCAAATCGGCATAAGACTTTTGTTTGTTGAAAACCGCCTTCAATCTGTCTTTGATCTTTTTAATTGTTTCCTCTGTTTCTTGAATCAATTTCGGCCCAATCACTTTTCTTTCATTCAATTCTGTCCAACATACCGGTGATCTACACCTTCGACCATACAGTGCTTCATACAGGGCCATTTGTATACTAGATTGAAAACTATTATTGTAGACAAATTCAGTTAATGGCAAATAACGTTCCCAACCTGATTCAAAATCAATAACACAAGCCCGAAGCATATCTTCTGATATTTGAATTACCCGTTCGGATTGTCCATCGGTTTGTGGATGAAAGGCTGTACTAAAGTTAAGTCGAGTACCCAATAATTCATGTAGCTGTCTCTAAAATCTCGATGTGAACCGAGGATCTTGATCCGAAATTATTGACACTGGAATACCGTGTAATTTAACAATATCCCGGATATACACTTCTGTAAGCTTCTGCAATGACCAATCTGTTCTGACTGCTATAAAGTGAGCTGATTTTGTAATCTGATCAACAATTACCCAAATAACATTCTTTTTGTTTGCCGATAATGGCAATCTCGTAACAAAATCCATTGTTACACGATCCTATTTCCACTCAGGAATACTAATAGGCTGAAGTAATCCAGTAGGAACTTGATGTTCTGCCTTTACTCGTTGACAAGCCAAACATTTACTAACATATTCAACTATGTCCCTTTTCATTCCAGGCCACCAATATAATTCTCATAAGTCACGATACATTTTCATACCTCCGGGGTGTAAGGCAAATGGACTATCGTGAGCTTATCCAAGAATTAACTCTTTAAGTTCAGAAGTAGCTGGAATACAAATCCGATTTTGGAATCTCAAACAACCATGATCATCAACACTAAAGTTTTCTGCTATGCCATTCTGTACCATCTCTCTCTTTTTCAACAACTTATTATCTTTCAATTGTGCTGTTCTGATCTGATTAAACATTACCGGCTTTACTCTTAACTCGGCCAAAAGACTCCCATCATCACTGATACTAAGTTGTGCAAACAATGTTCTTAATTCAATTGTAGCTTTTCTACTTAGTGCATCAGCTACAACATTAGCTTTTCCTGGACGGTAATCTATAACACAGTCATAATCTTTTAGGAGCTCTATCCACCGTCTTTGTCTCAAGTTCAATTCTTTTTGGGAGAGGAGATATTTCAAACTTTTATGATCGGTATAGATGTAGCATTTCTCACCATACAAATAATGTCTCCAAATCTTCAGAGCGAAAATCACAGCTACTAGTTCCAAATCATGAGTCGAATAGTTACGTTCGTGTGGCTTCAATTGACGAGATGCATAGGCTATTACCTTTCCGTCCTGCATCAGTACACAACCCAGACTACTCAAAGAAGCATCACTATACACTACAAAATCTTTCCCTGACTCTGGTAATGTCAAAATTGGTGCCTCTGTTAACATTTGCTTCAACTTTTTAAAACTTTCTTGGCATTGATCATCCCACACAAGCGGTACATTCTTTTGTAGCAGTTTGGTCATTGGCAAAGCTATCTTCAAAAATCCATTTACAAATCTTCTATAATACCCAACTAAACCAAGAAAACTACGTACCTCTGATACGTTTCTTGGTGGTTTCCATTGTACAATTGCTTTAATCTTCTTTGAATCAACTTGGATTCCATCTGCAGATACTACATGACCCAGGAATACAACCTCTGACAACCAAAATTTAGATTTGCTGAGCTTTCCATACAATTGTTTTTCCCGTAATATCAATAGTACAATCCTGATATGCTGATCATGCTCTGAATCTGAATTCGAATAAACCAGTATATCATCAATAAAAACTACTACAAATTGGTCTAAATACGGCTAAAAGATACAATTTATGAGATCCATAAAAGCAGCTAGGGCATTAGTCAACCCGAATGGCATTACCAAGAACTCATAATGGCTATACCTCGTACGGAAAGCTATCTTCGGTACATCACTTTCTTTTACCTTAAACTGATAGTAGCCTGACCTTAAATCAATCTTCGAAAATACAGAAGCTCCTCTCAACTGATCAAACAAATCATCAATATGAGGTAGTGGATACTTATTCTTAATTGTTACTGTAACACCCCGTACCCGAGACCGTTACCGGAGTCGAACACGAGGTGCTAACCGACTAATTCATTTACTCTCGCAATTCAATTAAAAATTTTTCCAGACGATCGCTAACTGCATCACCGTCACCTTAAAAATCATAACTTGAGTTCCACAACTCGAAAATCAGATTCGTAATTTTTCCCTGAAACTAGACTCATATGTCCATCTACAGATTTTTTCTAGAATTTTGGTCAAGCCAATTAGTACATTTTATTAGTTAAAGTCTCCCTGTTACAGTGGATCGACTACACCGACCTTCGTATGCTATTTAATTGGATATCTCCCTGCAGGGCTTAAATCTGATGACGTTTGTTTCTATAGAAACTAGACTCAGAGAGGAATCTATACATGCATGGAATGACTCCTAATTATCTCTGGTTAATTTACAATGAATTTCAAAGTCGAACGGGGATCCGAAACCGTTCGCCCTGTTAACATACAACTCATATGACCGCTTGCTTTCTTCCATATGAAAGTAGATTCATCAAGGTTCATTTACATAATTTATTCACTATTTAATTCCATTCCTAAAATTTTAATGATTTTTCAAATCCACACCATCTTCGCTGCCAAAGATCTATTTTCAAGGTAAACTTTACCTATCTCTTAGTTTCCATGGACCAACTAGAGTTTTGTCATACATAGGTCCACATATAATCATATTTAGCCATTCCAATGGCTAATCATTTGCCCAACACTTCCATTCAGTCTGTAGTCACATCATGAAACCATACATATATACATAAACACAAATGGTCTAATGCCATACTCCACTTTTACGAGCCATTTTCGCATGGTCGTACATACATACATCACAAAACGTACTTGAAAAACAGCAAAGGGTAGTCCTATACATTAACCATGATATCCTCTCACTACTAATCTATTCTATACATGCCATAAGATATTCCAAAACGTAGCAGTACCAAACAAAGGATAGCGATAGTGTGACTAGTTGTCGACGATCCCCGAGCCTGTAGCTTCGCAATGAGACCTATAAGGCAGAGGAAACAGAGTAAACGGAGTAAGCATTACAATGCTTAGTAAGTTTTAAGTAGTGTCAACAGATAACAATCAAATTATAACATAGTTGTTCGTATTTTTATTTCACTCTTCCTTCTGCATACCATCCCTTTTTCCGAATATGCACATCTCATCATAATCATGGGAGTAGCCTCATAGATTTCTCTCGATACATCACATAACTACCTTATGGTTTAGTTTAAATCAAGCTCACATGTAAACTTGGAGTACATACCTGTTTAACCTTTCGCATTATGTATATTTATAAGCAATTCTTATTACGTAAGTCTTACCCGGACATAATCTCCACACGTAGTCATCGGGTCTCACCCTAACATATTTCCAAGTTTCATGTACACTTAATCACATGTTACAACATTCACATTAGCCATTCGGCTTTACCACATATATATATACACTTTCACATTTATCACATCGGCCATTAGGCCTTATCACATATACATACACTTTCACATTCACCACATCGGCCATTAGGCCTTATCACATATACATACACTTTCACATTCATCACATCGGCCATTAGGCCTCATCACATATATATACATTTTCACGAATCTTGATATCAGAGATCCATCTAACACTCATGTATCATTTTACAATATCACACTTTAGAATTCAATATGGGATCAATCAATAGCTTATGAGCAACTAAAACAAAATCACAACAAAATCACATATTCACTACGAGCTGTTTTCCTGAGCAATGGTCACTAAATTATTTATACCTAGAGCTACAAGACTCCAAATCACTTGCCGTTAATTTTCTCAGAATATAGACTCACATATCTTCCATCCATGAAATTTTCAGAATTTTTGGTTTGGCCAATCAATACCAGATTTTTCTTAAAGTTTCCCCTGTTTCACTGTTTGACGAACCTGACCAGTCTTCACTACAAATCAAAATTCTCATTGTACAGAATTCAAAGTATGTTCTACTTGATTTCATTTGAAACTAGACTCATTAAGGAGTCTAAGCATATAAATCTTATCTCATAAACATTTTTGTACAAATTATAATGATTTTACAAAAACAGAACAGGGGATTTCGGAGTCATTCCGACACTGTCCCGCACAACTTTAGATATCTCTTCATAGGAATTTTCTTTGCTTCCACGGTCTCTTTTATAAGAAACTAGACCAACTAAGCTTTTATTACATGTTTTATTCAGCCTATAATTCCACACCAACAATTTATAGTGATTTTCTAAAATCACATTACTGCTGCTGTCCAAGCAATTTATTACAATTTGCTCTTAACTTTCCAAGTCCAAACACTTATGAACTTACCATTTGGGCTTAAGACATATCATAGCCACATCATATCTTATCAAATCAACTCATTATGTCCTATTATGATTGAATTTACTCAACGATTAATCGCTTAAAACTTACCTCGGATGTGGTCGACGATTAGATGTCCACGGCTATTCGCTTACTTTCTCTTTTCCCCCATCCGACTTCGATCCTCTTTGCTCTTAAGCTTAAGTAAAACAATAGATTTGCTTAAGTACTTAACTAATATTATTCACTTAACAATCACATTTGGCACTCACATATCATTTAATCTTTGATTGACCAGTTTAACACATACCAAAATCCAATCATACATCTAACCTTTATCTCAATACCAAACCGAGTTATAAGATCATACATTATACTAAGCATATCATTAAACATACCTATTCAATTTAGCTAATTTCATAGCCGATTAATCACCTTGAAACTTACCTTAATACACATTTTATCCCATTGTCGAATACATATATATATATTCAACCCAAATCCCTTTCTTAACTCGTGATTCACTAACTTGGGAGTTATTTTCTAACAAATTTTAACTTACTCTAATACCGAATGCTACTCAAGCTTTAAGCTCATGTCCTTTCATTATTAAACAAATGTTATAACATAACTAACATCCCTTTTTCAATTTGAGCATCAACACATAAAGAAATTAAACACAAAGATTCATAGTCGAAACTTATACATAACATCATTCAAGGTTTAATCCCCCAAATTCATGCACAAAGCCGAACCTATTGAGAGATGTATATACAACAATATCTAGTTAGTACATTCAAGCACCTATGGCATTCCCTTCAATTTAATACTAAGACAAACCAAAAGATTTATTCATGTAAATTCAAAATTTCAAGTTCATCTCTTTCTCATATAAATATAAAAATTAAGTATTTACTAGCTTAAACTCTATTAAACCTTAAAACATCAATCCACCATCACATGCATCATTACAAAGCTTCATTTTTAGCATGTAAATGACATCAACACCAAGCAAGAATGATGCATCCATGGCGAGTGTCATTTCCATCACCTAGCAAGATTTAGACAATGGGCTAGGTAGAACTCAAGCTACCAACTAAAACATGCATGCATCTCATGGACAACATCACACATACCTTTGTCTAGCAAATCACCATAGCCGATTTTCTCAAGCTCCTCCCTTCCTTTCTTTCCTCTATTTGGCCAAGGATGTTCAAGGATGAACAAAACATTTTTTCTTTGTTTTCTTTCTTCCATTCACGACAAAAAGGGGGCATGGATGAGACCATTTTTTTTCATCACTCCTCCCTTTCATTATTTAATTCTTCCTTACATACATCACTAACCCAACATGTTTGTGACATGTTTCCACCCATAGCATGGCCGGCCACTATGCTTCAATTTGGCTAATTTGACATGCAAGGACAAACACTTTCCCACATGTATTGATAGGCCATTTTACATTTGCCTAGCACATTTCTAAATTTTCTCACATAAGTCCTATGTACTCCATTCACATGCAATTAACTAAATCGAAGCTTAAAATTTTTTTTGCACATTCATATTCACATATTTTAGACCATAAATATCACATCCAAATAATTTGGTGACTCGGTTTAGCGGTCCCGAAACCGCTTTCCGACTAGGGTCACTTTAGGGCTGTCACAGTTACCTTGTTCAACTTTCGATAATCGATACAAAGCCGCATTGATCCATCATTCTTCTTAACAAATAACACTGAAGCTCCCCACGGTGATATGCTCGGTCGAATAAAACCACGGTCTAATAAGTCTTGCAACTGTATCTTCAGCTCTTTCAACTCTGTAGGTGACATTCGATATGGAGGTATAGATATTGGAGCAGTGCCCGGATAAACCTCTATAGCAAATTCAACTTCTCTATCTGGAGGTAAACCCAATAATTCTTCAGGAAATACATCAAGAAACTTACAAACTGTCCGAAATTTACCACACTGGCTTCCAACTGAATCTAAATTAATAACATATGCCAAATATGTTGAACAACCCTGCTGAAGTAATTTACTAGTCTTTATTGCTGAAACAATTCGTGCTAGCACTCCAGTACGAATACCATTTACTTCAACCCGATCTTCACTCTCTGTTTGAATGCTGAATCTCTTTTTATAGAAATCCAAAATCACTTCATGTTAAGATAACCAATCCATTCCCAGTATTATATCAAAATCCCCAAATGGCATAATTAACAAGTCAACCAGAAAAGTTTTATTCTGTATAATCAACTGGCGTCTTGGACAGTCCTGGTTCACTAACACTGTTTGCCCCAACGGACTCGACACCTCAATAGACACTCTAGACATTTCGGATTTTAATTTCCCCGACTCAACTAATTTTCAATTAATATAGGAATGCGAAGATCCAGGATCAATTAAAGCATGAACAGGCTCAGAATATAATAGAAATATACCTGTTACCACATCATGAGCATCGTCTTCTTCACGTGTTCTGATCATATAAGCTCTGGCTGGTACCCTGGCCTCAAATTGCTGGCTAACAATGTCATTGCTTCTCTTAACTCCACCTCCTCTAGAAACCGAACCACCTCTACCAGATCCCCTACCTCTACCTCTAGCTATAGATACTAATCTCTATGATGATATTGGTGCAGTATTGTCAGTTTTCAGGCAATCTCTAATGAAATGATCGGTAGAACCACATCTGAAGTAGCCTCTAGTTAATTTCTAACATTCTCCTCTGTGTTTCTTTCCACAGTGCTCACAGTCTAGAATTTCTACATTTCATGATGGACCTCTCACACTACTAGTAGATATTGTCATCTGTTTACCCCTGCTCTTCTACCTCTGTCTGATCTGAAACTGAATCTCCAACCACCCTGAGATTCTTTTAGTCTTTTCAGATGAGGATTTGAACTGGTAGTTCTCGTACGCTTCCTAGCTGGTCAAACACTTTCAGTCTTTTTATTAAGGCCCAGCACTTGTTTTACCATTTTAGCTTGCTCAATCAAGTCTACCATTTCAGTAATACGCTGTGATACCAGCAGTACCTTGATCTCATCTCGTAAACCTCGTAGGAATCTTTTACAACTATATGCTTCAGTTGCAATAAACTCGGAGGCATATCTGCTGAGTCTCGAGAATACCCTCTCATAATCTATAACTAACATGTCACCCTGCTGCAGCATTAAAAATTCTTGTTTCTTGTCTTCGATATACATCTCTCCAACATATTTCTTTTAAAATTCCTTCTGAAATAGGTCCCATGTTATCTGATCCTCTGGTAAATGTCGTACCATTGATTCCCACCATAGATAGGCTTCCCCTTGTAGTAGAGAAATAGCACAAATCAAGCACTCTCGAGGGGTACATTTTAATTGCTGTAAAATTCTCTTAGTTGACTCCATCCAATTTTCAGCAGTTGATGGATTGACTCCTTTTAGACCCATAAATTCAGTGGCACCATACTTTCTGAATTCCTTTATTGGGGCACGTCTTTGATTTGGAACTGAAGTCGTAGCAGGAATAGTTTCTGCTACTCTTTGTAGTGCATCGGTAATTTTTCTCAATATATCAGAATCATCTCTATCATTTCTTTTATCAACTCTAGGTGGTTGATTTCTTACAGAATTTATGCTAGGTGTTACCGACTAAGTTTCAACTAATCCATACGACTCTTCATCACCAATATACATTTCCTGATCGGTATATTCTATTCTTTCATCTGTCATCTTTAATCTATAAAATAGAAACAAACAAATAGGTCAGCATCCAAAAATCCCGACTTAATTTCAACTCAAAAGTGGCATGTACTTCTAGACTCAATTTCTGAGCTCGATTTAGTTCGAGAATCGGCTAACCTGACAACTCTGATACCAATAACTGTAACACCCCCTAACCCTAAACCGTCGCCGAAATAGGGTTACGAGGAATTACCGAATAATCGGATAATTTACGATTAATATTTAAATAATTATCGAACATGTTATAATATAATCATAAGTTCATATAAAACTTTTTCTAATTGACTATCTTTTTTTTTTTTAGAAAAATTCAATATAACCGCTTTCTAAATATTTAACCTTCTCTGCAAATTCAAATCGCAACCAATTCAAAACCAATATCACAATCCATACGGTTTCATATTTAAATATACCTAAACATAGCTTAACATCAACTCAGTAATTTACTAGGTAAACATTCGCATATATTGTTTAATTAAATAAACTTCATTCATTCTATTTCAACTTATTCCCAACTATACCAAATATGTTATGATAATTCTATTTCCATTTCATTAAACCAAGTATCAAAAGATCATGTTAGTATTAATTATACCAAATATATCATATAAATTTTCATACTATTTCATTAGTTTAAATACCAAATACCATTCTTTACAACAAAAATTATATAACATTTTAAAGTGACCAAATTAACACCTATGTACATGCCACTTTTGCCAAAAGAAGAATACATCACCGAGTTTTGCGCTGGAGTTGGGATCGTCTGGACACTGACCGAGACTCTGAATGCCTATTAACCCGCATTACTGGAAGTTAATCAGACGTTGAGTATTTCATACTCAGTGGTATTACCATAATTCAAATTATAAACATAATAATCATATAAATTAATTCATATAACTTTAATATTTACTAAACCAATTTAAACATAAATTTGTCATTCTCAATATATTCATACAATTTAATTTACCTATTTGTCAATTAAAATCATATACATTCATGTTGAGCCATTATCTAATTCATGAACCATTGGTTCATGCTTTCCATTCTCATACTCACATTCAAATCACATTTTCAATTAATGTTCCATTTTCACATTTCTTTCAATAGCTCAACCAATTCCTTTTATTCGACTTAACTTTTCTTTTAATTACTCTTATTAACAGACTCGGACTTTGGCGGATACATGGATCCAGCCAAACACACCAGTTTAGCACCCAGTGCCTCATTGGATAGTTCGAAGCAAAGTTGACACCTAGTGTCTCATCGACCTAGCCAAAGTAAAGTGGTACCGAGTACCTCATCGAATCTATCCGAAGTAACAGTATGACACCCAGTGTCTCATTGACTCGAGGTCGAAGTATCCCTGAACACTTCCAATCCTATGGCATGCCAACTATATCCGACTCAGCCTGACTAGTTAATAAGGTTTCCGGATCACATATAAATCTCAATTCAATTCAGTCGCAATTTCTCACATTTTCAATTCAATCATTTTCCATTTTTCAAACAAATTTTCAATTCACATATTCATAGTTCAATACACTTTCTCAATTCAATATGCATTTCAATTATTCACATATAATCACAATTTAATTTAATTTCATACAATTCAATACTAATGCTTACCATGCATATTAACTTAAAATTCAACAATTAATAATAATTAAATTCAATTATATTAATATTAACACATATTTCTCATTCAATTCAATTTTCTAAATTCAATTCAATAAAATTACTTACCTCAATATTTATTTACTATAAAATAAATAAATTTAAAATTAATACTTAAAAATAAATAACTTGAATTATAGTAATACAAACCTGAAATTCTTGATTTACTCCTCGGTAATCTTCTCCTTTCCTTTTTGAGCCGATATCTCTAGTTCTTTGTTAGCAATCAAAGCTTCAAGCTTCAAATCCTTAGTTTTCTATTTTATTTTTCTTTTCCTTTTTCTTTCTCTTTTTCTCCACTGCTTCCCGTTTTCAATTCTGTTTCTATTCTCTTTTGCTTCTTTATTTCTCTTTTATATTTCCTTTACTTTTTATTTACTTAACTCAATAAATATCTATTTAAAATAAATATTAGTATTACATTTGGTCACACTTATATTTCTACATTTGTTACCAATAATTTTATTAAAATTGTCATTATTTAATTTGTTTATCAAACAAAAATCTCATAATTTATTTATTTAATTTAATAAATATATTTAACATAATAATAATTAATAAATATCTATTTTAATATCAATTACATATATTACATTTGTACACATACATATTATTACATTTGTACCCTATCATCCTCATACATTTGCCATAACTTTAATTTATTAATTATATTAAAAATCTCATAATATAGTTAATACATTTAATTATTATAAAATATCTTTATACTTAAATTATAAGTAATTTGAGTATTTAAATTACAAATGTACCAATATAATTTTTACACATGTACATTTTTTATTACCATACAATTATCTACTATTTAGTTTATTTAATAATAATACTAATAATAATAATCTAATATAAAACCATAATGTGAATTAATAATTATAATAATTATATATAATATTTAAATATAACTTAAATAAAATCTTAGATTTTAATACATATATGTCGCCTCAACTTTTGTAAATGGTTTAATTACCATTTTAATCTTTTTTATTTTATATTACTTTAGAATTAAATTTTTACCCTTATTCAATTTAGTTCTTTTTACTAATTATTCTAAATTAAGCTAAATTCACCTAATTAAAACCTAATTAGACACACTACTAAACTCATAAATATTTCTAATAATTATTTTCGAACTTATTTCACTAAGACAAAGGCCCTATAACTCACTTTTCCCCGTGAATTTTGGGTCATTACACAAATCTTTTTGAGTCATCATATATTTCAAACTTTTGTGATCGCAATAAACATGACATTTCTCATCGAACAGATAGTGACGCCAAATTTTCAAAGCAAACACAATCGCAGCTAATTCCCGATCGTGCGTCAGATAGTTCTTTTCATGTGGCTTTAATTGTTTCGAAGCATAGGCTATGACTTTGCCTTTCTGCGTTAAAACTCAGCCCAGACCATTCAATGAAGCATCACTGTATATTACAAATTCTTTACCCGATTATGGTTGTACTAACACTGAAGCTTCAGTCAATAAGGCTTTCAACTGATCAAAGCTTTTCTGACATTTTTCAGACCAATCAAATTTCATGTCTTTCTGAAGCAGTTTTTCGTCAATAGAGTCACGATCATTGAAAAGCCTTTTACAAATCTCCCTTGAAAACTGCAGACTTCAAAAACATTTCTCAGAGACTTCCAATCCAGAATAGCTGAAATCTTACTTGGATCAAATGCTGACACAATATAGCCCAGAAAACTGACTTCTCGTAACCAAAATTCACATTTGCTAAACTTCCATACAGTTTCTTATCTCGCAAAGTATGTAGCACTATTCTCAAATGCTCGGCATACTCAGATTCATCACGCGAATAAATCAATATGTCATCAATGAATACGACAAAAAATCGATCTAAATACGATCTGAAAATTCTATTCATCAAATCCATAAAGATAGCAGGTGCATTAGTTAACCTGAAAGGCATAACTAAAAACTCATAGTGGCCGTACCTCGTTCTGAATGCAGTTTTTGGAATTTCTGAGTCTTTTACTCGCAACTGATAATAGCCTGATCTCAAATCTATCTTTAAAAACATTGTAGCTCCTTTCAATTGATCAAACAAATCATCAATTCAAGGTAGAGGGTATTTATTCTTAATAGTCACTTTGTTCAATTGACGATAATCAATGCACATTCTCATCGTACCGTCTTTCTTTTTCACAAATAGAACTGGAGCACCCCAAGGTGAGAAACTCGGTCTAGCAAACCCTCTGTCAGTCAACTCTTGCAATTGAGATTTTAATTCTATTAGTTTGGTTGGAGCTATTCTATACGGAGCTATCGATATCGGAGTAGTTCTCGGTACTAACTAAATGCCAAATTCTACTTCTCGAATCGGAGGTCATCCCGGAAGTTCTTCAAGAAACACATCAGGGAATTCGTAGACAATAGGCACTGATTCAACTTTCTTTTCTGATACTTTCGAATCAATCACATAGGTAAAATAAGCTTCACAACCTTTTCTCACAATACTCAGAGCTTTCATCGATGAAATCACAGCCGGTAACCGATTCAAATCACTAGATTCAATTCGGACTATTTCATCATTCTTGCATCTCAAATCAATAGTTTCCCGTTTGCAATTCACAATAGCATCGTGCAAAGTTAACCAATCCATACCCAAAATTATATCAAACTCATCAAAAGGTAATAACATTAGATCGGGCGGAAAACAAATGTCTCAAAACATTAACGGACAGTTCTTGCACACTTTGTCAACTAAGACACTTTTACCTGGGGGTTTGATACTTTAATCACGAATTTAGTAGACTCTACAGGCAAAGTCTTACTGGACACTAAATTCATGCATATATACGAATGCGTTGATCCAGGATCTATCAAAGCAATCACAGAAGTATTGTAAATAGTAAAAGTACAGTAATCACATCTGGAGACGAAGCTTACTCACGACCTTGAATGGCATAGGCTCTGGCAGGTGAACGAGCCTCGGATCGAATAACAGTGTCTTTAGTCCCTCTTTGACTACCACTCACATTTCCAATATTTTTGAGAGGTCTACCTCGAGCTGAGGTGTTACTCTATCTCGAATTTTGCACAATTTCTTACTTGTCAGACTCAGGGCAATCACGGATGAAATGGTCTAATGATCCACATTTGAAACAAACCCTATCGTACAGTCTACAATTACCTGGATGTTTTTTTACCACAGTGTTTACACTCGGGTAGATCAGATCGAACATTTTCAACACTGGCAACAGATGTAACCAGAGCTCTAAAACTCGAATGTGATCTAGCACGATCTCCACTCGAATGTCCCATATTAGCCTTTGAATGGCTAAAATCATCTCGAAACTTCTTTGATGCAGATTGAAATGGCTTACTCGATGATCTCTTTCACACTTCTCTAGCTTCTGAATCAGCTTTTCTTTTCTCTTTCCCAAGCTCTTCAGCTTTACATGCTCGTTCAACAAGCACTACAAATTCTTTGATCTCAAGGATCCTGACTAACAAACGAATATCTTCATTCAAACCATCTTCAAATCTTTTGCATATTATCGCCTCAGTAGATACACATTCTCGTGCATACTGACTCGGTCTTACAAATTCTCACTCATATTCTATAACAGGCATACGGCCTTGCTTCAGTTCAAGAAACTCTTTGCGTTTTGACCAATAAATCTCTGAATGATATATTTCTTTCGAAATTTAGTTTGAAAGAAATCCCAAGTGACTCGCTCTCTCGAAACCACGGATATCAATGTCTTCCACCAGTGATACGCTGTATCTCTCAGAAGTGAAACAACACACTTTAAACATTCATCGGAAGTTAATGACAATTCATCGAATACTCTTATTGTATTCTCTAACCAGAACTCGGCTCTTTCAGCCTCATCATTCGTAGTAGCACAAAATTCTTCGGCCACATATTTTCTAATCTTGTCAACCGATGGCTTACTTAACTGAATCGGATTTGCTTGTGGCATAATAGGGACTTGCGAAGGATTAGTTGGGGTTGGGGGTTGTTGAAATGCCGGATTAGATCTAATGTACTGACTGAACTAATCATTCATCATTTGATAGAAGGCTTATCTAGCCTCTCCATCATGGCAACTCTAGCCGATCTAGAATCAGATGGCGTTGTCCCTTGCGCGGGAGCAGGCGCATTACTCTCGACAACGTCATCTACGGCTCGTTCGGGATCCATTTACTATATAAAAACACATTTTCATTGTCAGGATTCATCATACTATTGCAGTTTATAAATATGACATGTATAGCTAGACTCATACACACTACATTAGTCCTAAAATCAACTAAATTGTAGCTCTGATACCAACCAAATGTAACACCCCTAACCCGTATCTATTGCCGGACTAGGGTTATAGGCGTGACCAGACAATCGGAACATTTTTACAAATATTTCATATACATCATCCACAATCATAGTCAAACATTACCATAGAGTCCCTTATATAAGTCATCGAGACATTAAGCATGCATTAGAAAGGGGTCGGGACTAAACTGAGCTCATACAAAAATTTTTTAAACTTAAACATTTTTCAAAGTTGTACAGGTCACACACCCGTGTGAACAGGACATACATACTGACTTGTCCACACGGCACAAGACATGCCCGTGTGCCAGGCCGTGTGAAAATTAGGGAGGCTATTGACTTGGGTCACACAGCCAGTCACACACACATCTGTCTAGCCCGTGCTTGAAATTGACTTGGCCACATGGTCTAGCACACGCCCATATGTGCGACCGTGTGGTCTACTCAGCTCATTTTGAAATGGCCCTCGAGCAACACGGCTGAGACACACGCTTATGTCTCTGCCCGTGTGGGCAACAATAGGTCATTTACAAGGCCAATTTGCCACCCATTCAGTGTTCTCCTTACAATCATCAAATAGACACCAATTGCACATCAAATTTCAACCATTTCATAATCAAAACGTTCAACATTCATGGCATATCATTATCAACCAATCTCATGTTCATAACATATACCAATTCATGTCATTTCATAAGCCAAAAACATATTAAAACTTATGGTTTATAACCTTGATACATTCCATTCATTCTCATACCAAATTCTTACCCAATTCTAAAATATGCACATACAAAATTTATCAAATTAACCATTTCTTTAGGCCAACCAAATGCACATCATAATGACACACTTGCATCACATATCTTATATCATAATCAATCTATAAGTTTAAACACAAACTAACCATATCACATGACATGATATATACATTACAAAACATATCCTAATACTTCTAGCCTATACATGCCATACTTTTACATTCACAATATCAAAAGGTACCAAAATAGGGTTCAATAGTGTGGTGACGATCCTCGACGATCCCCGAGCTCTCGGTAGCTTTGATATCTATAAAATAGTTGAAAAACAAACCGAGGAAGCTCTCAAAAACTTAGTAAGCCATGTACAAATAATCTTATCATTCAAAACATGAAAGCATCATCAAATTACATATACTTCATGGCCAAATATTATCCCAAACCACCTAGTTCATATACATTTCACATAATCTAATTCATTTACACATATAGCATATTTTCTCATACTTATAACACATATCATCACTTGTACATATACTTATCTTTTAATTTTCAAACATAGTATACATTTTGAACGTACCTGAATCGGATACACATCTCATATAAATATTCGTTTCTCGAAATGCCCGTTGAACCATTCAAAATTATAAGGATACGCGAATAACTCGGAAAGCTCATACAATGCCAACATCCTAGACGTGGTCTTACATGTAACCAAATATCAATGCCACTGTCCTAGACAGGGTTTTACACGAAATCAAATACGATGCCGATGTCCCAGACATGGTCTTACACATAAATCATAAGTCGATGCCAATGTCCCAGACGTGATCTTATAGGAAAACACATATCGGATCCTATGTCATGACATATGTATCGTAACTATTCCTAAGGTTCATACGGGGCTTTTCAGATGTCAGAACTTTGTCGATACTTTCTCGGATATCTCATATTTCTCAACTCATATAATCATGCACCATAGTTCAATAGCATATAATCAATAATAATTTAATTCATAACACATTTATTTGTATATAGACTTACTTCATACGGATTTGAATGAACAGAATCGGCTACTCGACGACTTTCGACTTTTCCTAATCTAATTCCGTTTTCTTTTGTTATTAATCTAAATCAATTCAAATTTAACTATTTTATTCACCAAATCATTCAATTCAATCCAAATATGCATATTTAGGGCATTTTACAAATTAACCCTCACATTTTCACATTTTAACAATTTAGTCCCTAATTCATAAAATCACAAAATACACAAAATTTCTTTAGACATATGCTTCGCCGAATATTCCTATAGCTCATACAAGCCCACATATTTCATTTATTTCACATTTTAGTCCCTCAAAATCTCATTTTCACAATTTAGTTCAAATTACTCAAATTCATCAAAAATTCAAAAACAAAACATGTTAACCCAAAACATATCTTCCATTTATCAACAACTAACTTCACAAGACTTATAATTTCATCAACGGCATAACTCAAAATCATCAACAAAATCAGAAATTGAGATACGGGCTTGATAGATTAGTAAACAATGATCACAAAAAACATAAAAATTATCAAAAATAGATCAAAACACATATCTTATAGTCCTTAAATTATTTAGCCGAACCCTAAAACCTTTTCTTCTTCTTTTTTATTTTCTAATTTCGGCTATGGATGAACACATAATGGCTTATTTCATGCTTTTAGTTTATTTTAATTAACATAATTATTCATTTTACCAATTTTCCCTTATAATAAACATTATAAAATCACATGTATTAAGGTCATTAATGTCCATTAACCATGTTAATGGTCCAATTGCAACATAAGGACCTTTCATTTACAAAGACATATCAAATAAGAACTTTAACAAATAGAAGGCCACTTTTACATTTTATGCGATTAGGTCATTTTCACAAATTAAGCACACAAATGATCGAATTTTCATACGAAACTTTCACACATGGTAATTCTCATATTATAAACACAGAACATAATATTAAAATATTTTTCTGACTCAGATTTGTGGTCCTGAAACCACTATTTCAAATAAGGTCTAAACCAATTGTTACAGAACCCATATTTAATGGAGTTATAAAGAAATTTATTACCATTGCAAAATTAATAATTCTTAAGAAAATAAAAAAAAAGTTAACTTTTAATATGAAATGTTGTCTGTCACCAAACTTATGTATCTGTACTATTAATAAAAGGATATAGTTAAATATTAAAAATAAATATTTAGAAAAGAGACATGTGACAAACTTTTAAGGCTCTTTGTAGAATAAAAAAAGTACACTGCTAGTATAACAAATACAAACCCTTAAGAAATCTCTAAACTAAATTGGTGTCACAAGTAAATTAGGCACCAACTCGCTTAGGAAATTATAAAATGATGTTCCGTATTTAAAACAAGTTACATTATTTGAGGGTATTTTAATATTTTTACTTTTAAAAAATAAATAAAAATATGAATATAATGTTTGAATATACTCTATTTAAACTTGCAAAACCTTAAATTCGCTAATCAACCAAAACATTATTTTGATCATTTTATACATTTTTATTTTAATTTTTACAATTTATTATCTTTATCATTATATCTATAATATTAATAAGTTGTTAATTTAGTTGGCTCAACAAGAGCTCACAAATTAATGACAACATATGATAAACAATTGTAGTGCACTTTAGTATTGTTAACTTGATTTATTTGTGTTTAAATTTCGCTTTATTCACAATTTAATCAATTTTTAATTATAATAATATACATATTTCATGTGTTATGATTAATTAATTTTAAACCATATGTTTTCATTATTTAATGTATACTATTTTTAAACACACGTCTATATTCTAAATCTATGGTTTTTACACGCATATATGTGATAAGATTTCTAGTATAAATAATGTTATTGATTGTGTTGACGTCACAATTCAACTCAATATTTAATTTTTATAAAATTGAATTTTAACATTGGATTTTCTTTTCACTAACTTGATCTCTTTTGACATCCTATAAAAAATGACATTATTTATTATATATTATTTTTAAATACACATCTGAATTTTAAATTTGTAGTTTCCATATAATATAAGTTTTTTGTAATAATTAGTCACCTATATATAGGTATCTATCAGAACGAGCTCAGTAACTAATCCTGTATATTTTGTAAGTCCATTGAGGGAATAAATGCTGACCACAAATTTTAAATTTGCTTCATACTCAGGACGAATATCAAATTCTCAACCACTAATTAAGGTAGAAAAGACCCTGACAATCTCCCTCAACTCCTTCTAATAGTATTTTTATATTATTAATATAATGTGTATTTCAATTATTAATAAAGATAATTTATTTTTCTTACTAAAAAAATTGTTGTTTTTTTTCCTCCATCACCAAACAAGGTGTTAGTGCTGACTCAGATTACTTAAGCAATTCCAATTCCAATTTGCGAAAAAGTCTCAAGTGAGAGAGATAAAACGCCACCCCACTGCTTTTAACTGATTTTCTTTCTGTTAATATTATTATATATATAGAATCTTTAATTACTTCTCAAAATTGCCTTGGACTTGAGAATTAACAAGCAAAATTTCGAATAGCCTCGAATATTCCCGAAATTGCCTAATTTCCATTTAAGAACCTTCTCCCTTGACTCTCATCAATCTATTCTTTTGATTCTCAGGTTGGTTTCTCTTACCCACTTCTTAGATATGTTTTTATTTTTTCTTTTAGTTTATACTTTGTAATGAATGCGGATGAGGTCTTGTTTCTAGATTTTTAGTTTTCTGGGTTTTTAATTCTTTGATCTATTTTCTGATTTTACGTTAGGGTTTTTTTCTCTAATTGTTGGGATTGGTTTATGATTAATATCGTTTTATGGGCTAATTTGACGAATTCAAAAAGTTTTGGAATTTTAGGGTTTTATTAGTTTGGTGGCTATTGGTAATTTGGCATCTCAAATTTTCTTTTCTTTTCTTTTCTTTTTTAAAAAAAGTGGGAATTGTGTTTTGAAGAGTTTGATTGAGAGCGGTGATCTTTTGATTCGGTAGCTTGAATTTCTGGATTTCTCATTTGTTTTTTGCCTTATTATCCTGTGCATTTTCCTCATGAAAACTTGATTTTTTGTGTTAGGAGGTATATAAGGAATGGCGAGTGGTTTTGGTGAATCAACAAGCATGCCTCCCCCAAGTCCATCTTGCTCGAGCAGTAATAATGCTAACGATGCTGGTGATTTTGAATGCAATATTTGCTTTGAATTGGCTCAAGATCCAATCGTCACACTTTGTGGTCATCTCTTCTGCTGGCCATGTCTCTACAGATGGTTGCACCATCACTCGCATTCTCAAGAATGTCCGGTTTGCAAGGCCCTAATACAAGAGGAAAAACTTGTTCCCCTTTATGGCAGGGGCAAAAACAAGACTGACCCGCGCTCTAAATCGTATCCGGGCATGGAAATCCCAAACCGCCCAGCTGGGCAAAGGCCGGCTACTGCTCCTCCTCCACCCCCGGAAACAAATCAGTTTGCAAATTATGGGTTTGGATTGATGGGCAGTTTTGTTCCGATGGCAACAGCAAGGATCGGTAACTTCACCATGGGTTTTGGAGGCCTATTGCCATCCTTGTTTAATATTCATTTTCATGGATTTCCAGATGCTACCGTGTATGGAACAACTTCAGGGTTTCCTTATGGGTTCAATACATTTCACGGTGGTGTTGCTCATGGGTTTCCCCAGCCGACGACACGAGGGCAGCAGGCAGATAATGTTTTGAAGAATCTTCTGTTGTTGATTGGGGTGTTTGTCGTCCTCGCTTTGCTTTATTGGTGAAATAGTTCAGCATTTAAGCTGTTATCCAGTGTTGGATATTCAGTGTCTGTAGATATACCAGCAGCACTGGAGAATGATTATGTTTGGGCTTGAGAAAAAGTTGTCTATATGAATGATACTGTCATTTTTGTTTCTTTTTAGCATCAGAAACAACTCAAACCAGTGTTAATGTTCACCTTTTCAAAATAAAAACAAGTGAAAGTTCCTCATTTTTCCTCTTTAGACATGGAAAATTTATGTTGATTGCTTGTTCAATTAATGTAATCCTATTGTACTGAAGTGCCATGGAAATTTTGTTCCTCTTCATCTTTTCCGGTAATGGAGTCGAAAACAGGTGACATTCCTGAGAATGTTGTTAATGGTGAGGAGAACGAGAGTGCCCTCCTCAAGGTTTTCAAAGCATTTGGCTTGAAGTCACTGTTCTTTTAAGGGTAAATTTTGATCATTACAATTTGGTTACTATAAGTGAGTTTTTTTTTTCATTTAACTAAAATAACTTTTCATTTAAGTTATCACATTGTTAAAATCAATATTATATGATTTTTTTGTTTGTATTACTTGCACTAATTGAGGATTTTTTTTTTCTTCTACGTTATGAATTTACGAATTAAAATTCAAACTGTAATTTTTTTTCACGTTGACCGTCAAATCGATTTGGATCTAAGTTATATTCTTCTACTCTTCAACGGGTATCAATCTCCCATTCAATCGTCGAATATTCTTTTGGAGCTCATTAGAATTTTGAATGGTTCATTGACTTAAATGAAAATTTTTAAATAATTCAGTTATCAAATTATAACTTTTTTAATTAAGTGATCAAAACAAAAACTTATCCATAATTTAGTGATTAATGGTATAATTTACCTTTTTCTCTTTTTATGGCTTTGCTGGGCGTCGAAACAACCAAAAATAATTTTTGCAATTAAAATAATTCTAAATAATAGTAAAGAGTGGTAGTAGGGTCGAGTCTACAGGGATTGGTATTATAATCAATTTTTGCATTTAACTTGTGATCAGAATTTCTATCGTGTCGATAATCATGGCAATAGTCGTGCCTACGACTCCAAACATCTTGTTGGAAAATAAATAAATAAATCAAGAGTTTTGAGACGTTTGTAAATTAAATAATAGAAATGGTAGAAATAAGCAATTAAGTAAATAGGGAGTAAAATAAAATTAGAAGTCAAATTTGAATTTTAATAATAGAAGAAGTAAGCCTTAGCCCTAGACTTGACAATTTCTGATCTCAGGACCGATCCTCGAAAATTAGTTTTCTCCTCCAAATAATAAGCTAGTTATAGCAGCTAGAACGTCCTAGTCGACAATTCTTTCTCTCGTAAGTTGATCCTGGTACGACCTGCGAACCAACCATTGCCGATCATTTTCGAATCTCTGAGAACAAATCAAGGGAAAAGTGATCCTAATATAGCATGGCCGACTTATTTCCCCAACTGTCCGCAAACACGACTCCAACCCAACGCGCTTTTTGATTTAAAATTGAGTTACCTTTAAGGGATGAATTTGTCAATCCCGATACTTAGGAAAAATAGTGAATACCGATTGGAAAGATTTTAGTACAGATACATATCTCACGATTCCCGATCGGAAAGAATACCGGCCTAAAGCTAAGTTAGAAGAAGCATGAATTTAATCATGCTTTGGTTGGTTATGGAGTGGATTTGAATGAAAATGGTGGAAGTTGGAAAGGGAAGGGACTTGGAAATCAATTAAAAAATTTTGCCAAGAAATAAGGAAATGGAAATGGAGTAGCAATATGTTACTAACGCATGAAATCGGAAGGGAAAAAATAATTTTATTCAATTCCAAGTGAATTCAAGTGTATTTTCAAGATATCGTAAAGGCCATATTTATATACATATGATTTCCTAAATTTGGCCTAACTATCCACTACACAAAATTAGAATTAAATAAAAAATAAAATTAGATTTTCTTCTAATTTTAGCTTTTACAAGGTCAAAACAAATCTGATAAGTCCTTGATTATTTCCAAGTTTCTGATTCGACCATACTTTATTGACTATGTTACAAATTAGTCATTTTTTCCTCGTTTGACTCAAAGCATCCCAATTGTATTTTTGACAGGATTAAAACATAAAATCACTAATTTAGCAGGGATAAATTCAATAATTAATTGATTTAAACACAAAAAATCATGCAAATTTAACATGTTATCAAATCCCCCCTACTTAGCTCATGCTTGCCCTTAAGTATATTGTACTTTCTGTAACACCCCTTACCCGTATTCAAAGCTGGGACATGGTTTGAGGCGTTACCAGAATTAAACATTCACAAACATGCAAAATCGGGCCGTAAAATTTCATCCAAATTAAAACTTTTCAAACACATGTAGATTGTCCCTTATACAGGCCTTCGAGGCCTAAAACATACATCGGGGTGGTTCGAGACTAAATCGAGGACTTTAAAAAGCTCTGGAAAAACTTAGAGAAATTTTCATGAAACAGGGTCACACGCCTGTGTGGACACAGGGACACGCTCGTGTGTCTTCAACAAGCCCGTGTCTTCAGGCCGTGTAACTCTCTGTTTATGATGTCAGCAAAACAAATTGATCCACACGGCCAAGCCACACGCCTATGTGCTAGGCCATGTCTTCCACACGGCTGAGACACACGGTCGTGTCTCTGCTCGTGTAGCCAACACTTAGGCTATTTTCCAAGCCTTATGTTGTGCTTAATTCTCTCCCATACTTATACACATTATAGACACACCTTATAACATCAATTTAATGGTTAATCATCCTTTAGTAAAATTCCATTAAAGCATTTACATGTTGTCATACATGTGTTTATTACCTATACTCATGTTACACCAAGTTAGACATTCCAATTCACATTCTACAATTTTCCATATTCAATCATTATCAACTTACTTCCATGCCAAACATTCATTCCATGTCCACGACCACCTCGAATGGTCTTAGAGCATTCAGCATGTACATGTGTTATACTAATCATTCATAACAACCAATTATAAACACATCACAAACATTAACACATAGCAAGAATAATTAGGCTTACAAGCCATAACCATTTAAGCCACATCTCATGGCCATATACAATAAATCAATATAAGCCGATACATTTGGCTAATCATAACAACATCTAACATAAAAACTAGTCATTATACATGCCACTCACTTGAAAATATTTAATACACATATGACAATACTCCGGAGTTGTTGGCTTGATAGTGTGATGCTGCCTCCGACGGTCTCCAACCCTGAGCTGACCTGAGAACACTAAGGAAATTGAGAGGAGGGAGTAAGCTTAAAGCTTAGTAAGTCCGTATGAAAATAATAAGCAAATTATCAACATGATTCCATGAAAATGTAATCATAATTACACTTTTGCTGATTTTCTAGTCATGCTATTTTCTCGAGTCACAGTTTCTGATTTATTTATATTTGGACCTACAAAACTCAAAATAAAGACCCGTTAATTTTCTATGAAACTAGACGCATATATCTTCTTACCATAAAATTTTCAGAATTTTTGGTCTAGCCAATAAGTATAGTTTATTCATTAAATATACCTCTGTTTTGCTGTCCGACAGTTTTGAGCCCTCTTCACTAAAAATTATTTATTTCATGGTACGAGACTCCAAATTGAGAACAACTAATTTTACCAGAAACTAGACTCACATATATTATTATCATAAAATTTTTAGAATTTTTAGTTTAGCTAATTAGTACAGTTTATTCATTAAAGATACCCCTGTTTCACTGTCCGACAGTTCTGACCTCTCTTCACTAATAATTATTTATTTCATGGTACAACTCTCGGATGTTGTCCCCATCAATTCCTTTTGAAAATGGACTTTGATTTTAAGCATGCAAATTATGACCCATAATTATTTTTTTTTACAATTTTTAATGATTTTCCCAAATCAGAACAGGGGATTTCAAAATCATTCTAACCCTATCTCACAAAAATCCAATTACACAGAATATGAAATTCTTTTGCCTTCACCGTTTCTTTTATAAGAAAATAGACTCATTAATAGTTAATTTCATATCTTATTCAACCTCTAATTCAATTTCTACCATTTTTGGTGATTTTTCAAAGTCACACAACTGTTGCTGTCCAAAATTGTTCTGTTACAAAAGTTCACTTTTACATAATTTCACTTACTCCATTCTATCTTACCAAAAGATTCGCTCAACTATCGAGCACATTATTCACAACTTTTCACATAGATATACTTGCACTTATTCATCACATAGTCATGTACATATGTATTTTCACTTAGTAAATTTCCCGTTGAGCTCATCGGAATAATAACAGATACTCGGTGACTTGTGCATATACCACCCTTGTAACCGAAGCTCTCTGGTACGCATAGTAGCCTGCACTTAGTACTACACATGCGACCTATGAATCTGGTACACGTAGTAGCCTTCACTTAGTACTACACACGTGACTTATCCATCTGATACACGTAGTAGCCTGTACTTATTACTACACACGTGATCAAAGTTAACGGGTACGCATAGTAGCCTGCACTTAGTACTACACATGCGACCTATCAATTTGGTATACGTAGTAGCCTACACTTAGTACTACATACGTGACCTAACCATCTGATACACGTAGTAGCCTGCACTTAGTACTACACATGTGATCGAAACTATCAAGTACGCATAGTAGCCTGCACTTAGTACTACACATGCGACCTAACAATCTGGTACACGTAGTAGCCTGCACTTAGTGCTACACACGTAACCTAAAACTATCTTAAACACATAGTAGCCTGCACATAGTACTACACATGTGTTCTCACAACGGATCATTCGTATCTCTTCTATTCCGAAGGTTCAATCGGGAAATTCTTCACTTTTCAACATTGTACTAACTCGTTCTTAGTCAATCCCAATTCGTAGTTTACATAAATTGATCATTCTATAGACAGCCACATCTCATATAGTAACAAAAGATAATAACATAAAAAGAATCGAAATATTATTTACATACAAACTTACTCGTTTCAAAGAAACATCATATTCCATCAAACTTCCAAACCTTTACCAGACGTACTCGAGTTGTGGCTTCATTCACATAGCAATATCTCATAATCACATGGCATTGCAACATTTTCATCATAATAGCAAAACATCAAGAACATGTTATATCATCAAAATAATCACATAATATCAAATTATTCACACACACACACACACATATATATATATATATATATATATATATATATATATACTTACAACTCGTGCAATATCAAAGCATTAGCATTCAAATACAATATTGCATTATTAAAATCACATGAACTTACCTCGGGTTCGAGTACAACTATATATTCTGATTTAGTCCATAATCTCATTCATTTCCAATCTATGCCTGAATCTCATTTTCCTTGATCTATAATACCACATTTAGCTTACTAATTAGTCACATTATTCATATGGGTCCAAAAATCATACTTTTACAAATTTGTATTTTGACCCCTAAACTTTCACATATTTGCACTTTGGACCCTAGGCTCATAAATTGATTTTTATTCAATTTTCTTGCATTTTAAGTCTAGCCAAATCATTTTGATAACTGTAGCAGCCCCTAATTTCTACTAAATCACACTTTTATGACAAATTTTGTAATTTTTACAAAACAATCCTTTTTGACAATTTCACCGAATATCACTTAGTAAAAGTCGTTTATTACACATCGAGCATTCATATTATACCATTAGACATCAAAAAATATGCATGTCATCCATGGGTAAATTTTTAAACACAAACCCTAGCTCAAAATATGGGTAGAAATGAGTAGATCATGTTACGAGGATTTCAAAAACGTAAAAATCATTAAAAATGGGGGTAGAACAGACTTACAATCGAGCTTGGAAGCTTGAAAAACCCTAGCTATGTCTTCTCCATGCAAGTTTCAGCCATGGGGTAGAAGATGGACAAAAATTGGCTTTTAATTTTGTTTTTAATTCATTTTAATTACTAGATTACCAAAATGCCCCTAACTTAAAAATATTCTATTTCACCCATTTCATGTCCATTTTTGTCCAAAAAATTATCCAATGGTCTAATTTCCATTTAAGGGCCTCCAATTTAAAATTTCATAACAATTAGACACTTCTAACATGTAGAACTCAGCTTTTGCACTTTTTACAATTTAGTCATTTTGATCAAATTGAGTACCCAAACGTCAAAATTTTCGAACGAAATTTTCACGAAATTATCTCATGAAATTTTATATCATAAAAATATAATAAAAACAAATTTTATTGTGTCGGATTTGTGGTCCCAAAACCACTGTTCTGACTAGGCCCTAATTCGGGATGTTACACTTTCATACATTAGAAATTATTCAATAATTTATTAGAAATCAAACCTCTTTTCTGAATCCATAATCAATGCAAAAAATATAGGAAAAAAATAAATAAGTGCTCAAAATACCTAGTTTGATCAACAAGTGTCCATAAAATTGAAACATGTAAACTGAATCATTTCACTAAATTGAGTTTGAATCAAAATTTGCAAGGTATTATTCTCAATTACTCATGCTAATATATTTTTTTAGACGTAGTCAAACCTTTTTACGCGAACTAGGATGACAACCCAAGCACCCTACCCTGATTACTTAGTTCAAGTGATCTCTTTTTTTTTTAACAGCTCGGTTAGCAGAATGTTTGCAAGTTTTCGGTTTGTCACTCAAACCTTTTTATGTGAGATGAGATGACAACTCAAGCACCTTATCCCGGTTACTAAATTCAGCCAATTTTTTGAAACCTTCACTCAGAACTTAAGCTTTTATTTATTTATTTATTTACAAGCAAATATTTTTATCCAAAAAATCAATTTTCATGAAAAATCTAGTTACATATATCAACTTTAAAACACACATGTCGATTAATCTAGATACTTGAACACTTTAATTCAAAAATTACCCAATTTTCCAAATTGACTAAGTAATGAGATTAGAGGCTCAATGTCAAACAAACTATAGAATAAATCTAGCATAAGATTGAACATATGCAAAAGAGAAACATGCAGCAAAATTCAATCAATCAACCATGCATACTTACCATTTCAACCCCCCAACTTAATCTATGCTTGTCCTCAAGCATGTTTTATATGCAATAAAATACAGTAACTCAAACATCAAATAAAGAGAAAGGTTAAGAATACTCCCCATGTGTTTTTAACGATGTTGTCGGTGTTGGGGGTAACGACTTTGCAGGATGTCGAGGATTGTGGAGACTTGGGTTTCTATTATTTCAGGTCGAGCTTCGGTTCGGCTTAAACATGCCTCTACAGATGAATGAGGCTATTCCTCTTGCTCTCTAGTAGTGAAGTGTGGATGTTGGCGAAAGACCTTTTTTCCACGAGCAATTTGTGTACCTGGAGGAACAAAATAATATGCAGTAGGGGTTCCGGCAATCAAACCCATAGAATCCAAACAATATTCATTTAGGCTATCCATAGTATATGCACATGTTAAAGACGAGAAATCGACTTCAGAGGGAAAAAGTCAAGAAATTAAGTTTGTAAGATATGGGCCAAGTATAGTGGTTGATTAGAGTGCAAAACAACATGAAAGTTCCGTACAAACAAATATCCTAAATTAACTTTAAAGCTAGAATGCATACACCACAAAAAAAAAAAAAACAATTCAGTTTTAGTTAAAATAGATGACAAATCATTTAGACCTGAGAAACTAAAAGTTAAAAATCAATGAATATATCTCAAAGCAGGTTCATGTACCTATAAGTCCTTAGAGGTCTTTGGATTATAAAGTTGATTTCTAGAATGAGTTAAAGTACAATAAATATCTTGAGCATTTAAGTTACTTGGAATATCTAACAAAACAGTATGGTAGGAATTGGATTGAATGTTGTCAGGGTCAACGAAACCCATGGAAATGTTAAAATCAGAAATTGACATCCTAAAGTCTTTACCAAGTAACCAAAAATAGACAATGTCTTGCATTTCAACAGTTCGTAACGCATTAATATTGAAGCTAAGTGTTGTGTAGAATTCATAAATCAATTCATAATATGCACTACATGAAATATTTGCAAATGAACTCCAACCAATAGCATCAAAATAGCTCATTATAACTTCACAAATATTTAACATATTAATAATGTAAAGATCAATTTGCTTACAGACCGGGAGTGGATGTTGTCGAATGTTGTCGTATCTTGCGCGATGCTCCAGGGTCAAAAAGTTTAGAAACCCTCGTAATCGTCCTTCAGTGGGAATAGTGTAGGCACTGCCTCGCCTATTACATTGACCATCTTGTGATGGTCAAACATTTTCATCGAGCAAGTCGGGTCGTGGACATGAATTTCCAGCAGCGCCAGTACTGCTGTGTATAGGCGTCACTGGCTCATGTATCGGTGGTCAATGGGCTTGAGTAGCGGACGACCGTGTTTGAAACTGAATAACACGCATGTTTCTAGTCAAGGGACCTTCACTATGGTCGTTAGAAGTCTCAACCTTATCCGAGTAACCTACATAATACGTCAGTAGAGGTAAAACGAGTTATAGGTTAGGAATCGACCTTTCGAAAGTAGTGGGGCTGCTCTCCAAATATTTTGTCTCGATTAAAGTTGGGCTTTGTCGGTGATGATTCCTAGTAGGCGCGGTCATTCGTCTTGTAGGGGGTGGAGACGGTTTTGAGTCTTCATTGTCTAAATCGATGATTAGAGGTGCTAAAAATCAATTTCGTCTGTGATTGAGTGAAGCTAGAATATTATCGGTCGTTTGGATCTGTGTTCGAACAATGGTTTCTATATAGTCTTTAGGGATAAACGACTTTGGTTGCTTATGATGGCGGTTTAGTGGCGATAGATGACGACTGTGGTGATGTCGATTGGTTCAATTTTCGAAGGGTGGTGGTGAGGCTTGTTGATGTGCAAAATGTTGAGTTAGGTTGATGTCAAATTGGGTGAGAAATGTGGCTTGGAAAATGGCCTATTTTTGTCCACACGGGCTGAGACACAGGTGTGTCCCTTATATATTTTAAATTGCATAAGTCAGTATGCTCACACCGCTTAGCATACGGGCTTGTGGCTTGGCCGTGTGACCCAAGTCTGAGAGTTTCACAGGCACGGACATGGGCTGGGACACTGCCGTGTGTCCCTATTTCGAATATCCACCTGACTTGGGAAACGGGTGTGTCTCCTGACCGTGTGAGTCACACGGCCTTGTGTCCCTAGTACCTTTGAAAAATTTCAATGTTTTCTAAATAATTCTTGTAGTATCCGATGTAGTCCTGACTTGTTTCTAACGTGTATTTTGGGCATCGAGGGCCCATATAAGGGACAATATGTATGATTTTGATTGGTTTCTAATATGAATATTGTATGATATGAAATTTCTGTATATTTGTTCTGTAAACTCTGGAATACTCTGTAACCCTGTTCTGGCGACGGATTTGGGTTTGGGGTCTTACATACTATGTGGTGTCTAAATGCACCTTAGCTGTTTTTTTATTAGAGTGTGTTTCTTCCATGGAAATGACATATGAAATCTTTTTCGTATTTTTTTTGTTTCACGAAAAAATTATTTGATTAATGAAAAATGACTTATTACTCAACAAAAAATATTTCTTTTCCATTCTTAAAATCAATATTTCTTTTTGAAAAGCATAAGTTAATTTTTGAAAAAGAGTATTTTATGAATAACATGAATTTTAAATGCAAGTTAACTTAAATTGAGTCAATTATTATTATATTAATAATAAGCTTGTAACACTCTATGCCCGAGTTTATTGTCGGATCTGAGTATGGGCGTCATGAGTCAAATCGTTGAAAAAACTAAACTTTTCTTTTTAAATTACTTTGTGATTTGGCGGATACTCGTTTCCCAAAGCGGTGTACCATTGAATTTAAAATGTAGATATATATACTCTTGAAAGCAAAATTTTAAATTGGTACCACACCACTTTAAAGATTAAAGTACAAGTAAATAGCATTTGGCGACAACTTAGAAAAAGTATTTATAAGTTCATGCGAAATATTCTTTCGAATTTATGCTCAAGCAATAGTTTAAAATTCAACTCAAAGAAATCTAATATCACTACAAACCACATTTAAATAAAAGTCTGCAAGGCTATTAGTAAACACTTCAATTAAAAAATATCATTTTCAAAATATAGTTTTGTGACTTATATAAGGTGGCACCTAACAATAAACCTAGTACCCCCATCAAATAATAAGGCTCACAATTGGCCGTTGATCTGATTGTCTCCCTTTAATCACCACGTTTAACTTAAGAACCTGAAAATGAGAAAGGAGCGGAGTAAGTTTGTGAGAACTTAGTGAGTTCCTACGGAAATGATTCCCACTACAATTGTCATTAGACATTATTAGGTTAAACTTGATTCGAAATGCTAGAATGTCACACTTGGCGGATACAACTATCTTGATCAGAAGTATTAGTTGGCGGATACTACCGTGATCAATCTTAGCCTACCAGTGGACACTAATTGGTTTGTAAACCCACATATAATGGACACGGGCACAACTACTCTGCATATACGCCACTCGCGGGGACTACCCTTTTATAATTGACAAGCTTACTATTTACTTTTCATGCAACGTGCACTACTATGTTTTTTTACACATGTACCCTTTTTCCCATATACTCCATTCATTGTGCTAGCTTTTGGTTCTAGTTTCAAAGAACCAATTTTTTTGTATCTTCAAATCGCTTACCAAAGCTATTTATTAATTACCACCTCCATACCCACCAAATTTCCTTATTGTTTTAAAACACATATGTGTTCCCCCACAAGGATGGGTATTCAACAATCACAATTTGCACCAGAATACCATACTGGAGGTAAAACATATTATCATGTGTCTTATTTTCATCATCATACACAACATTCCTCCATTGCGTCTTTACACCAATCTAGATACGGAGCTTGTGCACCAAGGAATGAGTATTTTCACTGTGAATATATCAGATTTTTGGGTCTTTTTAACTGTTTTCACCCTTGCATGCACTGGGACTTTAAACACACTTTGTTAGACACAGACACCAATCAAAAGATAGAGCCACTTATCTAGTTGTACAGTGATCACGATTAAACAAAATAACATATATTACAAACTCAAGGTATAAAGGAACTCAGCAAAATTCTTTACTCAGAGCTTTATCTACTTTATAGGTTCCTTCCCTTTGGCACTGGGACCTTCTCCTATTTCTCTGGCTAAAACAACAAAACGACCTCTTTAAACATAAAAAAAAAAAACCAAAACCCTATGAAATAACATGAAACTCTAGACATGCAAACAGTTTCTGGATGAAAGTTTCCTTCCAATTCAATATCCAAATGAAAACCCTATTGAACCTCATTCACAGTAGCTTCTTTCTATCTAGTAAATCAAAAAAGAAAGGTTTAAGAGTTTACCAGTTAAAGAAGATCAATAGAAGGGGACTACGCCGCCAGAGCTACGTCTATGAATGAGCCATTTGTCTATTTTTGTATAATGCTTGGCTACGTGGCAAATGGCGTATACATATGTTTTGTAATTAACATTTGTAATTAAATATATAGTTTGTATCATTTTATCTTAAAGGAGAATTGTTCCTTCTTTGAAGATGTATATCAAACCCTCTTAATTTGCTGATCATAAATTTTATGATTTCAATATAAACGCCATGCTAGGTAGTAGTTGAATAATAGAGTTTTCCTCTTATAACTTCTATTGCGATATCTAATGAGAGAAGAAAAGTTACTTTTATGCTAAGGAAAATATTCATAATTCTTTTTCTAAAACTCCTAAGTTAAGTTGATTGATTTGAGTCCGTTAGTAATGCCCTTAACTCATCAGGTGGTTTGTCTGGTTGAATAATACACACCATGGTTTCCTGACGGGCTAAGGGGTGTTACAGTAAACATTGAAGCCAATGTATGTATTGGTAAATTGGCCTAGATAATTGAAGTTTAACTAACTTAAGTCAAGGGGACCCATAACAACATATGCATGCAATACAAGGTTTGCCCTTAACTTAAGTAGAAAATGATGAATGTTTTATTGGGTGTCCACCTTATACTTCTCCAGGGCTTCCTCATTCTTCTAAATGCGTTTTTTATTGGAGAGGTGCTGCTTCTCGGGAGTCTCCAATTGGCGAACCCTTTCCTCCAACTTCTTTTCTTAAGTCTCAAAAAACTTGTATTTGGTCTCCCAAGTGAAGATAGACTTCATGCTCAGTAGTATGTTGGACAGAAGCTTTATATGATTGGCTGAGTAGGGCAAGAGAGTGCTCACAAGAGGGGGGCCTTTTCGGATTCAACTCGCTTGGCCTCAACTTCAACACAAGCCTTCTAGTGGGCTCAACTCGTGAGGCCACACTCTATTGAATTCTTACACCCAACGCACCAACATTCGATTCCTTATCTATTCAAACTCGGGCTTTTACGTACATCACAGTGTGTACGAGTCACACATACATAGTCCGCCATTCGCTCAGGATTTAGATATGTCATACTATGAACGCCACAAGTGAATAAATCTATAAACGAACTCAGGATCTATTCTTCTTGGATCCAATTCGATGTACTCTCAGTCCAGATAGTCATATCTATGTCTTTATCTTTTGGGAGTTGTTCACTCTGATGCCTAAGACAAGGATCTCCCCAATTGGACTTGATAGATGACATATTACCTTTTCAATCGATTTGCTCATTTTCAATTATACTAAGGATATGTTTAGGTTCGTCTACTAATTATAAGATGTCTTTCTGTATTACGATCCAAGTACGTAATACCGCTTAATATTAGTTAAACATTAAACAACCAATGAGTAACATTTGCTTCTATTTTGCTTTACGTGCAAAAACCAAATGAGGACAATAAACAAAGTATTAATGTAATCCATAAATAATTTTATTAACTAATCTGTTCAAAAAAATTACAAGTGTATATTAACGAAAATACTACACTTAGGACACTAGATCCGACAAAAGAAACATAGTTTGAATTGGGTAAAGATTATGATTAGACTACTGGTTTTGAAGTATCTTGAATTAAGAATATAAACAAATCAATATTATTAATTAAAGTTACAAAATTTATATTCGAACTTATATATACCATTAGTATTGTTTTATATGTTCAAGGTATAATGAAATTTCCTTTTATACCAATGTAAGAAGAAATATCGATATGTTTATATTAGTAAGATCCTTAATCGATAGTTCATATAGCCGCTATATGTCTAAGGATATAATAAAATTTCACATTGTACTTGTACTGAAAAAAATATTTATTGCTATATGTACTAAGCAAATCATGGTACTTATATAGACAATTGCTAATTTACTAACACTCTAACTGTCGTTTTAGAACTTTATAACTATTCTGACAATCACGATTTCCATCGATAAAATTCCATACCAACGTTACATGTACCAACTGTTATTTTTCCATCGGAATAGCTTTTTTGACCATTGGTATAGGGTTTCTAAACCCATACTAACAATTTTTTTTTTTATTTTAGAGACAATTTTGAGCCTTCAGTGTATGACACTTTGATTATAGTGAGTAGGATTATGGAATATAACAAGCAAATTCAACAATTAGTTTCACCAAAAGTTTAAGGAAGACAATGCAAGCAAATTTCTAGGTGAAGACATCAATGAAGATGTTTCCCAAGTACAAACAATAACAATAACAATTATAAGACATAATAAGAATCCAAGTCAATGAGATTGAATAATATGATTAATTGCTTATATACATATATGTCAAAAATAACATGGAAACAACCAAAATTTTAAAAAGTTACCCTACAAATATCACGCAATAATGCTTATATAATCAACAATCCTCCTCTAGGTTAACTTTCTCATTCTTGTGGCAGCAAAATTTTCACCATAAGTTGAAAAAGTTTCTTTCCAAAGTATCTTTAAAAACAACTAAAAGTTACATAACCCAATTTCAAAAGAACTGCACCTCATCCTCTTGGATCATTGGTATGCCCCGTGGCGTAGTAGAAAAATTATTTTGACTGTTATCAACAATAGATCCACGTATGAAGAACAAGTCAGATTGGAATAGGGTTGAAGATATACCTTTTTGAAACTAAACGATGTCAGTCCAAGCCGCAACAAAAGTGTCTCGGGCTCTATGTAGTTGTAATGACCCGATAGTCACGGGTAATCGGAAAATGTATATTCAGGTCTCCATTTTTGTAAAATGGATTCGTAAATATTTATTAAAAATATTTATGAAGTTATTTGTGTGGTTAATTAGGTTTTGGTTTGGTAAATTTGAATGAATTAAGGGTAATTAGGTATAAGGACTAAATTGTATAAAGGGTGAAAATTTAATTATAGATTAAAGAAAAAGTAAACGGACTAAATAAGAAATTAAGCCCTATTTAACAAGTGTATGGTAAAAATAATTACATGTGTAAAAATAATATACATATGTATATAATAATATATGTAATACTTCATATTTAAGTATATATACTATATTATATTATTATAATAATTATAAAAGAATAAACAAATAAATAAAAGAAATGAAATAGAGAAAGGAATAGAAACAAATAAGTAAAATGAAAGAAAAGAAAGAAGGAAAAGAGAAAGAAAAAGGAGAAAAAGCTAAGGTTTTCAAAGTTCAAAGCTCAATTGGTAAGTCAATTTAATCCATTTTCTTGTAATTTTTATATTTTTAGAATCCTAGAATTAAATACTACCCAACCCATGTAAAAATTTTAGAAATTATTGAGTTTTTAAATGTTGTCTATGTTGAATAATTAAAGTATTAAGGACTAAATTGATAGATTTTTCACTAGAAATGAAAAAGGATTAAATTGTAGAACAAATAGTAAATTTTGTGTAATAGGGACTAAATTGTGAAAATTTCAAAATTTATGGATTTAAGTGAAATTAGGGAGTTCAATTTATTTTAAAGAAAAATTTGTATGAAAATATAAGATTAATTGTGAAGAAATAAAGTTAGTATCGGTTTAGGGACTAAATTGGAAATTAAGCAATATTTGAGTAAAAATTAAAATATTCAATATGAAATTGTAACGCCCCAAAAATTCATATTTCTATTTTGGATAAATGTATCACAACTATGTATTTGCTTCAGTGGTTAAGTGTTCTGGGTATGTGTGAGAGGTCCCAAGTTCAAACCTTGCATTGGGCAAATTTTGTTATTTTTGGATCTAAGTCTGTCTCTGTTCAGCGGGCTTATATTTAATTATTTGTAATTTTATATTAGACTGGGCTTGCTGGTCTGGTGGTTAAGATATAGGTTGGTGCGTTGGAGGTCCTGTGTTCGAATTCCTACGCGAGCGAGGGAGTTTTATTTTTGCTCGGCTCTGCGGTAGAGTTTCAAAGGTAGTAGAAGTCTAAGTAATGGGTGGTTAGGATGTGAACTAGTGGGGAGTTATCAGAATATTTCAAAAAAAATATTGTTTTTCTCTCTCCCTTAATAGTTCTGACGTTGGTTTCTGCATTTGTCGATTTCTCCTTTCTTCTTCCTCTCCTTCATTTTTCTTGTTCTTTTTCTCTTTTAGATCGTGTCTTTGTTCTTCGCTAACTCAGTGTTCTCGCGTTGCTCTAGTAAGTGAGTTTCCAATGCCTGTAGTCTAGTTTTACAACTAGTCAGGTTGGCGTTTGGTGTGAGTTAAGGGACTGATTTCTGCATATTTATGGTTTAGGTGAAGTAGGGTTCGGTGAAGTTCCGTTTGGATAGCCTAATTCGCATCGGGGTCGGTCTGAGTCGTCAGTAAGTCTTAAACTCTATTTTGGGATTTGCATCATTTTGTAATCGACTGTTAATTGGATGTTTAAACGCTTTGTTATAGGTTTTGAAGGCTTTGGAAGTGTTTTGCATCGAATCCATACTAGGTGTGTACCCAAAAATATAGAAAACGAGGTTTCAGGGAAAGCTAAAAACCTCACTGTCGATGCCACATGGCCGTGTGGTCGCCCGTGTGCCTTAACACGGGTGTGTGATCAACGAGGCTAGGCCGTGCGCATAAGACACGACCGTGTTATGGCCAGGTAGGTTATGTGCGACACACAGGCTAGACTGATTTGGGCCATGTGGGCCACATGGGCTTGTGGGCCCACACAGGTAGTCCACACGAGAGTGTTGGATTCTAGGCCAGGCCGTATGATCCACACGACCAAGGCAAATTTGGGTCGTGTGGCCCCACATGGGCTGGCCACATGGGCATGTGAGCCATTTTCACTGAATTAATGGCTAAGGTTGCACGGGTCGCCCAAGTCGACTGTGAACCTATTGTAGGGTTGGTAAACATTACTTAGACCCCTAATTGTATGAACTGACTGTTTGATGGATATATATTGAGCATGATGATAGTATGCATGTATACATGATCATGAGATAGCATGTCATGCATTGCATGGAGTTGGGTTGATTTTATTTGGAGGAAGTGTATTGAAAGGCTCTCAAGCCTAATATACTGGCAGCGCTGCTGCAAACTATTGTTTATGCCACATTCAATACTACTTGGAGTGTAGGGATAAGTGTGTTGATTTAATCCCCACATGGAGAGTAGGGTTGGATGGAGATGGTGTATAGAGGATAGTTAGATATGACTTTGTTACTGAATACTGTATAATTATCACGGATACTTTGATGGGCTTAGGCCCTAATGCATATCTGATACTGAAGCTGAAATGGGCTAAAGCCTAAATTACTACTGAAACTGGAATGGGCTTAGGCCTAGTTTGCATTTGACTGTTTACTGCTAAGTGACTGTATGCATTTTTTCTGTAGGGATTACACACTGAGATTACATAAGCTCACCCCTTCTGTTTCATGTGTACAGGTAATCCCCAGACTTGACGGATTGGTGCAGTAGAGGACTCGACGGTGGGCACACGTATATTAAACCGTTTTAATTTTAGTTATGGTATTTATTTCTTAATTATTTTTGGGATATTTTTATGTAAATTGGACTTTTGGACTGTTTGTTTTTATTTCAGATTTTTAAACTGCAAACTCAACATAAACTTGGTTTTATTAAAAATGATGATTTCACTAAACATGATTAGTTTTCCTCAAATGTCACGGTTTTAAAAGCTTCTGCTACAAAATCGATTTTGAACGAATTAAATTAACGAGAAAACTATTTTGAATTTGACATCAGATAAAATAGAAGATATTCAACAAAAATGGTTTCGACTTAGTAATTTGACTTCAAAATTTATTCCATGTGACGCCACTAGATTTGGCCATTATGCCTAAGCTGGGTTTAGGGTGTTACATTTAGTGGTATCAGAGTCAGGTTACAAAACTCGGCTGTGGATTTGGGTTTTAAAACTTGGTTTTTAAGAATTGGTTTTTAACTAATTTGAAATGATATGACTGAGATTGTGGTACACTGAGTTTCCGGCATTGATCCTGTAAGTATTTTGAAACTACTGTAGGTAGTATACTGTGAAAACACTCTAGATAGTATATATTGAGACTATAGTAAAACTGATAGAGACTGCGATTTACAAAAATCACTCTGAATTACTGAAACTGTTTACATAAAATATCTGCTAATAAATACTGAAACAGTAACCAATTCATAAAATTCGTAATACAGATAAATTCGAATAGACATGAGTGCACGAGGTATCCGCAGACAGGGTACTAGAGGCTGTGGAAGAGGCCATAGAGAGGCTCGAGCTGAGTCCTTGTCATTTGGCAGCGTGCCTAATTTGGACACGAGTGAGACGCCAGTGTCACCTGCTATTGTGACTGGGTCTCAAGATCGCATGGCTGGGGACAACGCTTTGTCCCAGGCTATGCTAAGGATATTGGAGAGGGTCACTGGACCCAATACTGGATTTAGGGGCTGAGGGTCAGTTACGAAACGACTCCGATCCAATAGAGATGAGCTCTTTAGGGGTGTCGCGGGGTCACCCCTAATGTGGCTGAATACTGGATTGAGGCTACGGAGAGGATCATGGATGATCTAGATTGCACCACTAAGCAGAAATTAAAGGGTACAATCTCACTATTGCGGGATGAGGCTTATCAATGGTGGTTGACTGTTAT
This sequence comes from Gossypium arboreum, assembly GCF_025698485.1. Classification (NCBI taxonomy): domain Eukaryota; kingdom Viridiplantae; phylum Streptophyta; class Magnoliopsida; order Malvales; family Malvaceae; genus Gossypium; species Gossypium arboreum. The sequence goes on from NC_069081.1 coordinate 16,858,596, forward strand.
GGAGGGCACTCAGCCCAAACGTCTGACCTGAGAGTTCTTTAAGACTGCCTTCCAGGGGAAATATGTAGGGACGAGCTACGTAGATGCCAGTAGGAGGGAGTTCTTAAATTTACTCAGGGAGATTGATCTGTGGCCAAGTATGAGGCCGAATTCCTACGACTGAGCCGCTATGCACGAGGTATGGTGGTGACTGAGTATGAATGATGTGTCTGCTTTGAAGATGACCTCAGGGATAATTTGAGAGTCCTGATAGCTCCGTAGAGGGAGCGTGATTTTTCTTCACTGGTCGAGAAGGCTAATATCGCCGAGGATGTTAAGTGCACTGAGTACCAAAACAGAGATAGAGAGAGGGGTAAGTACAAGAGGGATTCGAAGCCTTCGAGTTCTGTACGGAGGCCTAAGAAAAAGGCCAGATCTGATAGGCCGATTAGACCTAGGCCCCTGTTACTGCTATTGGACTACAGCCATATGTTGATTGCGGTAAACGCCATCAGGGCGAGTGTTGGAGGAGGACTGGGGAGTGTCTGAGGTGTGGATCATTGGATCATTGTATTAGGGAGTGTCCGTTGAGGGCCAATTAGATGCAAGCTCAGGGTACTGGTACTGCACAGCCATAGAGGGTGGTACAGCAGTCACCGAAAGGTCGTAGTCAGGCCAAGGTTGGGAATGGCATGGGTCATACACAGAGAGCACCAAGCAGAGGTGCTGGACAGACTGAGTCGAGACAGCCTGCTTTGGTTTATGCTGCACGTCATCGTGAAGACGAAGATGCTCCTGGAGTCATCACTGGTACGTTCTTTGTTTTTGATATACCATATACTGCACTGATAGATATAGGATCCACTCACTCCTATTTTTCCTATTCTGTTTCTAAAAATCTGGGGTTAATGGTTGAGAGCATTACGAGTGAGGTCACAGTACTGAGTTTATTGGGGCAATCTATTCGGGTGAGCAAATTGTTTAGAGATGTACCGTTGGAGGTTCAAGGATCAGTATTTCTGGCTAATCTGATAGAGCTTCCGTTTGGGGAGTTCGACCTGATTCTAGGTATGGACTGGTTGGTCAAGCACCGTGTCAGTCTGAACTGTGCGACTAAGAGGGTCGTCTTGAGAACTGAGGAGGATAATGAGGTATTTGTGATTGGAGAGTGTCTAGATAATCTATCGAATGTGATCCCTGCACTGGTGGCTGAGAAACTAGTTCACAAGGGATGTGAGGCGTACTTGGCCTACGTAAGTGTTTCCGCTTCTGGGGACTCTACTGTAAAGGAAATCCGAACTGTAAGGGATTTTTTGGACGTATTTCCTGAGGAGTTACTTGGTTTACCTCCGAATTGGGAACTGGAGTTTGGGATTGAGCTTCTCCCTGGTACAACTCCGATGTCTATTGCTCCCTATGGAATGGCACTAAAAGAGCTTACAGAGCTTAAGGCTCAGATTCAGGAGTTGTTGGATCGTGGGTTCATCCGCCCTAGTGTATCTTGGTGGGGAGTACTAGTACTGTTTGTTAAGAAAAAGATGGATCCATGAGGATGTGTATTGACTACCGGCAACTGAATAAGCTGACCATCAAAAACAAGTATCTGTTACGCAGGATCGATGATCTGTTTGACCAGTTCAAGGAGCTTCGATATTCTCTAATTTTAATCTCCGATCTGGGTACTATCATTTGAGGGTTAAGGAGGCTGATGTGCATAAGATGACATTTAGGACTCATTATGGTCACTACGAGTTCCTAGTGATGCCATTTGGACTGACTAATGCATTGGAAGCTTTCATGGATCTGATGAACCAAGTATTTCAGCCCTGTAACACCCTAACCTGTAACCGTCACCTGAATAGGTTTAGAGGCATTACCAGACTTATAACTCAGTTCAGAACAATCATTTATCCCATAACATTAAATCTCAATCAATATCATTCATTCATATTCAACATGTACTTAAAACAAGCAAAGAAAGCCTTAATCATGCATTCGGGACTAGATTGTAACATATTAAAAATTTTAGAAACTTAGAAATTTTTCAACATTTCAAATATCACACGCCCGTGTGAACAGGCCATGTGCCTCACACGACTAGTAGCCACGCCCATGCCTTAGACCGTGTGGAAATAAGGCATACATACTGACTTGTTTCACACAACCGAGGATACGCCCGTGTCTTAAACCGTGTGAAAATTGGAGAGTATACTAACTTGGGTCACACAGCTGACTACACGCCCGTGTGTCTAGCCCGTGTGCCTTTCAAAATGGCCATACACGCCCATGTGCCAAGATTATGTGCCTCACATGGCCAGTAGACACGCCCATGTGTCTAGGTTATGCTCAAGACTGACTTGAATCTCTAATTATTTCCTCAGGGGACACACGGTCGTGTAACCTAACCGTGTGTCGCACACGGTTGAGACACACGTCCGTGTCTCTACCTGTGTGGACAAAAATTGGCTATTTGCAAAGGCATTTTGCTACCCTATAAACACAAACATTTATAAGCATAATTGACCACATTTATGCAACCCAATTGGCAACCATAATAACCATTTCAATACAATATATACCAATTCAACTTGATATTCAATTACCTATCTAATGCCATGCAAAACTCATTTATCTAACAACACATATCAATACCTCACTTGCATATTTTCATTCAAACATTACCTTACCAAAACATACCATATTTTCACACATATAAACAACCAAAACATAATAACAAAATAAGCCAAATCACATGGCTCAACTTATATACAAAAACATTCTCAAATCAAGTTGTCAAGTATCATAACTAACATCATTTAAACTAGCCTATACATGCCATATTTACATATCCACAAGTTCAAAAGTACCAATCAAAAATTGGACAGAGTGATCTGCAACTCCGACTTGTCCAGAACGAGCGAGCTATCGAGCCTCTATAAAAACATAGAAAAAGAAACAGAGTAAGCTTTATAGCTTAGTAAGCCCGTATAATTCAAAATTAAACTTACCATTTATATAATATTAAAGCAACATTAAAATGCCAACAATTTAGTTAACCAACACCTAGTCACAAGTATCCATCACATGTTAGTCATTTGACAAATACATATATCCATCCATAATACAAAACTTTGTATCATTCCAAATTCACATAACATACATATACAATTAATAACAATTATAATCCGTAACTTATCCGTATAAAAAGTATTTACGCCCGTTGAACCTATTAGAACTTCAAAGGATACTCGAGTGATCAATATCAATAATCTGTCAATTCTTTAAAATATATGCTCTTTCGAGCCATGTTCGGTAAGCTCCTCCTGAGCTGATGGACAGTAAGCTCTATTGAGCTGAATCGGTAAGCTCCAATGAGTTGAAACAGCAAGCTCTATCGAGTTGAATCGGTAAGCTCCATTGAGCTGAAATAGTAAACTCTTACGAGCTGAATCGGTAAGCTCATACGAGCTGTGGTGAGTCCGCAACAAACGCAGGAGCTCAACCAATATGGTAATCTCAGTAACATATCACTCGTATCCAAAGAATTCAAATAGTTCAAAAGGGGCTCGGTCACACATACAATATAACAATAAGACATTTATACTTCAAATATATCAATTATACACATTCTTTTCAATAATCACAAGTATAGAAAAGTTCGATTCTAATTATATGAACTTACCTCGTATTTTCTCGTACAACCGTCATCTTTCGTTTCCCCCGATGTAATTTCCGGTAATTGTTTATCTTGATCTATAAATCATCAAATTCAATATTTTCAGTAACCATTTAATTCAATTAACATATATTTGGAAAATTATACATTTTCCCCTATACTTTTAACTACTTTGCAATTTAATCCTTTTTACACAAAATGGCAAATTTATACAAATTACCCTTAACCCATGATAGTCGAATTTCACATAATCTCATAGCAGGACATGTAACAGACCGATTTTGGGGATAGCCAGAATAGTGGTTACAAACCACTATTCTGAAGTTGTAGAAATTATTTTAATATTATTTTATGAGTGATGACATGATTATAAAGGTGCATGAAAATTTTGGTGAATTAATTTTAGTGTACGAGAGCTTAATCGCGAAAATGGACTAAATCGCATAAAGTGCAAAAGTCCTATTTAGATAGTTAAGGGTGTCAAATAGCTAGAGAACCAAAATTGGGGGTCTTTAAAGGGAAAATAGACCCTAAAAAGAGTGCTTGATCGGCCATGGGGACAATAATGGTCAAAATGTCAAATTAGGTGGGTTTTGGTAGCTTATTTGACTAAAATAGAGATAAAATAAAAGAAAGATGATATCATCCCTTTTCACCATTTCTTCTCCACCAAAAATTCAGCCATTTTTTGGGTTTACAAGCTTGAAAGTTTTAGCAACTTGTAACCCTCTCAAGTAAGTCATTTTGATGGTCTTTCTTGAAGATTTTTGTATTTTTAGAACCGTAGTTGCATGAGCTTTCAAATGAAGGGACTATTTTGTAAAATGGTTGAAAGACTAGGGTTTTATGATGAGAGTGTTCAAGTTGTTTTATGAAATTTTATGGAAGAAAATGAATCATGGTTGTGAAATAAACAACTTTTGTGAAAGGACTTCTCATGAAAACCCTAATAGGACCATTTTGTAAAGTTTGTAAAATAGATAATAATGTTGTGAAATATTAGGAATTTGAGGTTGTAATAACAAGGAAATTCGATAAAAATTGATTTTCGGGTTTAGGGGTAAAATGGTCATTTTGTGAAAGTCTAGGGGTAAAATGGTCATTTTGCCCAATTATGAATTGTTGAGTACCTAGATTGATAAAATAATTAAACTTGTGAATTTTTATCATTTTAGATCAAGAATTACACAATCCAGGCCTAGACCGGGGAAAAACAAAGCTAGCGCAATAAAACCGACTAGTCACCTACATTTTGATTACCGAGGTAAGTTGCGTGTAAATAATGCAACTACATTGTTATCAATTGTGCATGATTTTTTACAGCATAAATTGCTTAAGTGTGGAAATCAAAATACATGAAGATAATTGAGATAATAGAACTCCCGGGTGAACCTTAAGAACAAATCAGATATTCATGCCATGACATTTGGGTTATTTGTGTGCTAATGTAAGACATGTTTGGGACATGCATCGGCCACATTATGAGAGCCAGTGTAAGACCATGTCTGGGACATGGCATCGGCATTGTGACGAGAGCTAGTGTAAGACATGTCTGGGACATGGCATCGGCACGAATATGTGAGGGCTAGTGTAAGATCATGTCTGGGACATGGCGCCAGCCTCAGTTTTACTAGTAAGTGTAAGAACATGTCTAGGACATCGCATCGACTTGATAGATGAGCCAGTGTAAGACCATGTCTGGGACATGACATCGGCATTATACCCTTTGTTTGAGGCTTAGTGAATATCGAATAGCATTCCAAATGGTTCAATGGTGAGAGTGGCAGTTTAAGTTAAACGAGAAGAGTATAACCATATTGTGAGTGGTATAGGTACCTATTTGAAATATATGAGATGTAGATCTCAATATGACGGATCTTGAACTTCAAAGCTAGTTCCAGTCCCATAATCAAAGCTTCGTATTCAGCTGCATTATTGGTGCGACCTTTCCTAGATAGAAGGAATAAGGAGTATGTCCTTCGATCCGAGAATCTTGGGCTTTCTTTTCTGGGATAGCCGATCATTTGAGCGCTAAGCGAGCTCTTGAATCTTGAGCCTAGCGGAGTTGCTGTGTGAGGCATTTAAATTTCCTTCCGATCCCGGGACTCTTTCTTTCGTAAATCTTTGGAGCGTAAGTTGTGTTTATGCCTACTTTAGTACTATGAGTATGATGATGAGTGGTAAAATTTTTGTTATATTTATTGCATGCAACTTACTAAGCTTTATGCTTACTCCCTCTCCTTTCCATTTTCTTATAGGGCCACCTAATTAGCTCAAGGACCATCGGACATTAGAGGCATCGATCACACTATCACCAACAGCACTTGGTATAGTTAGATCTTTTGTTTTGATTATGGCATGTATAGGACCCTGACTTTTGAGTATTATGTCATTGTTAATTGGCCAAATGTGTTGGCTTACTTTAGCATTTGATTCATTTTGTATAAGGCCATGGAAAATGGAAAATATTGAAAGTTATTATGTGAATGCAAGTCAGTCTGTCATGAATGTGAATTTATTGGCATGGGTAAATATATGTAATGTATTTAGGTCTTAACTATGGTTGTTTGAATGAGAACTCATATTAAGTAAATCTTTGATATGTTGGTTGATGTTAGATTGTGTTTCAGGGTGGCAAAGGCTTTGTAGATAGCCTTATATTGTCCACATGGGTGTGTGTCTAGGCCGTGTGAGACACACGGTCAGCCCCATGGGCGTGTTGGTCAATCGTGTGTCCCCTGCATGTAAAATTTGCAAGTCAGAATACATGGTAGTAAACACACAGCTAGAGACATGGCCGTGTGTCTCAGCCGTGTGGAGGACACAGCCTCTAGCCACGGGCATGTGCCTTGGCCGTGTGCCCCAAATTGGGTGCTGACGTTAGAAATAGAATGACAAGGTTTTTAGACACGGGCGTGTCATGGCCGTGTGAGGGACACGGGCATGTGTCAGGCCATGTGAAAACCCCTATAGGTTCGAATTTAGAATTTAATTCAAACGAGCATGGGACACGGGTGTGTCCCCAGATGCTTAGGCCGTGTGTGTCACACTGGCCATCAGCACGGCCATGTTATAATGACCACACGGGCGTGTTGCCCTTCCACACGGGCGTGTGCCCTGTTCCAAGAGTTATTTTTATTTAGTCAGATTAAGGACCCGAGTTGGTTCCAAATGGTTTTCAATGAAAGTTTGAGGCCTCGTAGGCCCACATTTAGGAGTTTAAACAAAGTTCGAAAGAGCTTTAAATTTGATCAAGTCTTGGTGACTTAGAAACGATTGTATGTGTGTGATTAAGTATGGTAATGCCTCATGCCCAGTCCCGACCTCGGACTCAGGTAAGGGGTGTTACAACCCATATTTTCATTTGATTCACATTTTCAACCACAACATTTCTATCTTTCACAATTTAATCCCTAATTCTCATTTTTTTTCAAAAAATCACTTTATAAAACTTGTATATCAATTAACAACCATCAATAATCTAACAAGAAAATTCAAAATACCCAAGTATTCAACAATGGCATATCTCAAAATCTATAACAGTTTCAAAAACGAAGGCAGGAGCTAGCTAAATTAAGCTGCAACGAGATAAAAAATGTAACAGTCATTAAAAACAGAGCTAAAACCGTACCTTAATCAAAGATTAAAGTTGCCGAAACCATGGAAACTTCAAAACCTTATTTCTTTCTCAATTTTAAAAAATGATGAATGAATTAACATGATTTTGATATTTGTTTTATTATTAATAACTTAATACCTAAATTACCATTATAACCTTATAATAAAATTTAATATATCATGTAATTCATGGACATAAATGTCCACTAACCTTAATCATGGTAAAATAACATTATAAGGACCTCCATATTAATAAACCATAACTATTTAATACATCTAAACAATAGAACTCAAATTTTACACATTACGCGATTTAGTCCTTTTTACCGAATTAAGCATTTAAATAGTAAAATTTCTTTACGAAACTTTCACATAATGATTCTATCATGCTGTAAACCTTAATAAAATAATAAAATAAATATTTTGACTTCATATTTGTGGTCCCAAAACCACTTTTTCGGTTTGACCTAAATACGGAATGTTACAACTCCTCTCTTAAGGATTTTCGTCCTAAAAAATCTTACCAGTAAATAGATTAGGGTACTGTTTTTGCATAGTTTCCTCAGGTTCCCATGCAGCTTCCTGAATCCCATGTTTATTCTAAAGAACCTTTACAAGTGCTATATGTTTATTTCTCAATTCTTTTATTTCTCGAGCCAGAATTCTGATCGGTTCTTCGTTATACGATAAATTAAACTGTATCTTCACATGAACGGGAGAAATCACATGTGACGGATCTGATATTATCGACGTAGCATTGAAACATGAAAAACATTATGTATCTTTTCAAGCTCAGACGGTAACAATAGTCAATATGCTACAGGCCCTATTCTTTCAACAATCTTATATAGCCCGATGAATCGTAGACTCAACTTTCCTTTATGACCGAATCGAAGAACCTTTTTCCACGGTGACACTTTTAAAAACACTCAATCTCTGGCTTGAAATTCAATTTCTTTACGTTTCAAATCTACTTGGGATTTCTATCGATATGAAGCTGCTTTTAAACTATCTTGAATTGTTTTCATTTTTTCATCAGTCTCTTTATTCAATTCAACCCCGTGAATCTTTTTCTCACTCAATTCAGTCCAGTATAGCAGTGTTCGACATTTGTGACCATATAAAGCTTCGTAGGTTCCATCTTTATACTCATTTCGAAACTGTTGTTATAAGCAAATTCAATTAGAGGCAAGTATTTCTCCCAGCTACCTTCAAACTCGAGAATGCAACAACGCAACATATCCTCAAGTATTTCTATAATTCTTTCGGGTTGACCATCAGTCTAGGGATGAAAAGTTGTACTAAAATTCAATTTCGTTCCAAGAGCTTCTTGTAATTTCTTCTAGAATTACGATGTAAATCTCGGGTCCCTATCAAAAATAATAGATAGTGGCACACCATGTAATAGAACAATCTCCGAAATGTACAATTTTGCCAATCTATCAAGCTAGTAATCTGTACGTACCGATATGAAATGAGCAGATTTTGTTAGTCAATCAACGACAACCCAAATAGCATCTTTCTTTTTCAGAGTTAAAGGCAGTCCTGATACAAAATCCATAGTGACTCTATCCCATTTCCACTCAGGAATCAATACAGGCTGCAGAAACCAAATGGTACTTGTTGTTCAACTTTTACTTGCTGACAAATCAAACATTTCGATACAAACTCTGTTATATCCCGCTTCATACATGACCACCAGTACTGCTGTTTCAAATCATTATATATCTTGGAACTACCCAGATGAATAGAAAAGCAACTACTGCGTTCTTTATGCAGAATTTTCTAGTTCGATATTTTTTGGTACACAAATCCTATTCCGGAATATTAAACAATCATCAGTTCCAATATGAAATTCTAAATCAGAATTAGACTCACATTGAATTTGTTTAGCTTGTAAATCTCTGTCATTTTTCTGAGCTTCAAAGATTTGTTGCAGGAATACCAGTTTAGCTTTTAATTCAGCTAAAATAGACCCATCATAAAAAATCATCAATTGGGTGTTCATTGCTCGTAATGCCAACAAAGATTTTCGGCTCAGGGTATCCACAACATTAGTTTTTCCCGAGTGCTAATTAATCACAAAGTTATAATCTTTCAATAACTCAAGCCATCTTCATTGTCGCAATTTCCAATCCTTCTGTGACATCAGATATTTCAAGCTCTTATGATCCGTATAAATGTGACATTTTGCACCATATAAGTCGTGTCGCCAAATCTTTAATGCAAATACAATCGCAGCCAGTTCTAAATCATGCGTCGGATAGTTCTTTTCATGTGGTTTCAACTGTCGGGAAACATAAGCTATAACTTTTCCATCTTACATCAAAACACACCCCAGTCCATTTAACGACGCATCACTATAGATTACACACTCTTTACCCAATTCAGGTTGAACCAAAACTAGTGCCTCTGTTAACAGTGCTTTCAACTGTTCAAAACTCTGCTAACATTTTTCTGACCATTCAAACTTCACATCCTTTTGTAGCAATCAAGTCATTGGTGTTGCAATCATTGAAAATCCTTTTACGAATCTTTAGTAATAGATCGCTAAACCTAGAAAACTACAGACTTCAGGAACATTTCTTGGAGGTTTCCAATCAACAATAGCAGAAATCTAGTTCGGATCAACTCTAATGCCATTGGTTGAAACAATATGCCCCAGAAATCCAACCTCTCGGAGCCAAAACTGACATTTACTGAACTTTACAAATAACTGCTTATCACGTAGAGTTCGTAACACAATTCTTAAATGCTTGGTATGCTCAAATTCATCTCGTGAATAGATTAAAATATCATCAATAAATATAACAACAAATCTGTCTAAATACGGTCTGAATATTCGACTCATCAAGTCAATAAAAATGGCAGGAGCATTAGTTAAACCGAAAGGCATAACAAGGAATTCATAATTTCCATACCTTTTTCTGAAAGTGGTTTTTGGCACATCTGATTCTTTAACTCGCAACTGATAATAACTCAATCTCAAATCAAACATTGAAAATACTATAGCCCCATTTAATTGATCAAATAAGTCTTCAATCTGCGGTAGAGGATATTTGTTCTTTATAGTCACTTTATTCAATTTTTTGTAGTCGATACACATTCTAATTTTGCCATCTTTCTTTTTCACGAACAATACCGATGCACCCCAGGAAGAATAACTCGGTGTCTATCAATTCTTGTAACTAAGCTTTCAACTCTTTTAATTCTGTTGGAGCCATTCTATATGGAGCTATTGATATCAGTGTTGTTCCCGCTACTAACTCAATACCAAATTTAACCTCTCTAATCGGCAGTAAACTTGGTAATTCTTCTAGAAATACATCTGAAAACTCATAAACAACAGGTACGGATTCAATCTTTGATTCTGACACTTTCGTATCCAGTCCATATGCAAAGTATGCATCATAGCCCTTTTTCAAATTTTTCTGAGCTAAAATAGATGATATCACAACCGACAATTCACTTGAATCATTAGACTCAACCCGAAGAATCTCAACATTTTGGCAATTCAATTCAAAAGTCTTCTATCTACAATTCACAACTGCATCATGAATTGTCAACCAGTCCATACCCAAAATCATATCAAACTCATCAAACGATAGAAGCATCAAATCAGCCCGAAAATAGTAGCCCCAATTCATCAAAGGACAATTCTTATAGATTTTATCAACTAAAACAGACTTGCTTAAGGGGTTCGATACTTTAATTACAAACTCTGTAGACTCGACATGTAAACTATATGAATGGGTTGATCCAAGATCTATCAGTGCAACTATATCAGTATCAAAAAGAGAAAATGTAACGCCCCCACGCCCGAGACCATCACCGGAGTCAAGCTTGAGGGGTTACCGAACATAATTTATCAATTTAAGAACTTCAAATCATTTGTTTCTACATTCATAGCTTTCTAGCTACTCGTGTCACAGTTACAAGAAAAATCATATCTCGAGTTACGAAACTAGAAATCAAGATCTGTAAATTTCCTGAATCTAAACTCATATATCTATTTAATAATTTTTTCTAGAATTTTTATTGGGCCAATTAGTACAGTTTATTAATTAAAGTATCCCTGTTTGAGGTTCATTGCTCGACCTCTGTGTATTACGAATCAGATATATCTCTATACAAACTTTCAATGACTATGAGGTTTGTTTCTATTAAAACTAGACTCAATAAGAATCTTTACATATAAATAAAAACTTCTAATTATTTTAGTAAAATTTATTATGAATTTTTAAAGTCGAGCAGGGGATCCAAATCACTCGCCCTATTTACATAAAAGTTTAAATATCTCATAAAATATAATTTATATTCTGTTTTGTTCAATCCATATGAAAATAGACTCATTAAGCTTAAATTTCATAACTTATTCATCATTTAGTTCTATTTATACTATTTTTAGTGATTTTCAAATTCATGTCATTCTTTGACAATATTACATTTTAAGGCAAGTTTCATCTTTCCATGATATCAAACATGATCTAAATTAGCCATCACCATGACTTATCAATATCAAACATTTTCTCAACCAAACATGGCCATATCATAAAATTATTTACACAAAATAGGTATATTGCTATACATGCCATACTTAAGTAGTTGTACAAGCCATTTACCAAGATAAAAGTCCTTTGGATAGTGTGATCGAACTTTCGACTGTCCGATTCTGGAGCGGCTTGTTCAAAACTACAGTGAATGAAAAGGAAGGAGTAAGCATAAATGCTTAGTAAGTTCATATGTAAATAACAAGTAACATAACCATACAAATATACCAAACAACTTTAGCATGGTACCACCAAAACATATATCACATCTTTAAACATCATTCATCATCTTACCACCTTATCATTGTTGTATCTATTTTCAACCCGAGGGTTAAGAACATACCTGTCCAAAGTGTCCATTTCACAACACTTACCAAAACGTCACTTGCATCTTAAGTGTTCTTCCATTTCACTAGAAATTTCACCCGTTGAACACATCGAATACAACTCGGATACGGATAATTTGCACATAAGTGCCTCATATGTAATCAAGAAATCATGTAACCCGCCCCTAAGTGAACTCAAACTCAACTCAACGAGCTCGAGCATTCGCATCCATAAATGAACTCGGACTCAACTCAACGAGTTCGGATGCCTAGTTACATCTCACGAACTCGGACTCAACTCAACGAGTTCGGACATTCGCATCCATAGGTGAACTCGGACTCAACTCAACGAGTTCGGATGCTCAACCATCCTAGTGACATGTCACTTGTATCTTAATATATTCCTAAGGTTCAAGCGGGCTTTTCCTCGATCTCATATTTGTCGTCTTCCATGGAATATCGGGCCGATACTCGGTAGCAATTCATATTTATCAAGTAGTAAACATAATTTGCATATTACTCAACATTAACCACAAAGCATAATATTTCACGATTAAAAATCAGCATATCATATAATTAACATTAATAACTTAAAAATAACAATTATGCTACATTATTTTCACATGAACTTACCTTGGTACCAAAATATAAAGATTTTGCAATTTAGTCCACAGTCTTTTCTTTTTCTCGATCACGACTTGAATCTCGTTTTTCTTGATCTATAATACCAAATTAATCTTATTTAATACATACATTTATCTAAACAGCATTTAATACGAACTTTAAAAAAATTACACTTTTGCCCCTAAACTTTTGCATAATTACACTTTTGCCCCTAGGCTCGGGAATTAAACTTTATTCCTTATTCTTATGTTTTATAACATGCTGATCACTTTTCCCTTCTATGGCAACATCAAATTCTCTCTCTAACATATACTTGTGACTATTAGGTATTTTTAACGATTAAGCCCTTTTACTCGTTTTCACTAAAAACCGAGTAGCACAAGTTGTCTAACATAATTTAAAACCCCATATTCTATCATAAAATATCAAAATACACAAATTTCACCTATGGGTATTTTTCCAAATATAAACCCTAGGTTGAATTATTGCTAGCATAAGCTTAATCGAGCTTCCGGGATTCCAAAAACGTAAAGAACATTAAAAACGGGGCTTGGAATCACTTACTATGGAGCTTGGAAGCTTGAAACAAACCCTAGCTATGGAGAACCCTTGAAATTTCGGCCTAATGAAGAAGATGGACAAAATTGGCTTTTAATTTTGTTTTAATTCATTTTAATAACTAAATGACCAAAATACCCTTACTACTAAACTTTCCAAAATTCCTTCCATGTCCTAATTTTGTCCATGAAATTAAAATTGGTCAAATTGCTATTTAAGACCTCCTCATTAATATTCCAAAACAATTTCATACTAAAAACTTCTAGAATGCAAGTTTTGCAACTTATTCGATTTAGTCCCTACTTTCAATTTAAGCACTTTAGGCATAGAATTTCATCACGAAATTTTCACACAACCATGAAATCATATCATAAAAATCAAAATAATTGTAAAATAATTATTTCTATCTCAGATTTGTGGTCACGAAACCACTATTCCGATTAAGCCCTAATTCAGGATATTACAGAAAAAGTACCGGTAATAATGTCTGGCGATGATGCTTCCTCTCGTTAACTGATAGCATAAGCTCGAGTAGGTGCTCCTACATCAGATCTCATAGTTGAATCTCTCGCAGCACCTCTGTTACTACTCATATTTCCAATATTTCGAGGCGGTCTCCCTCTAGTAGCAGTGTTACTGACTTTCACTGTTTGTTCTCGTTCAACTGCAAACTTTTCTGGACAGTCTGAGAGATAATGATCAAGAGATCCACATTTAAAGCAAACTCCACTCACCAATCTACATTCACTGTAATGTTGCTTATTGCAATGTTTACATTCAGGTACAACATTTCAAACACTTCCCACACTGGCAACAGATGTCGCCCGAGGTTTGGAACTGAATTGCCTTGCATCTCTGTCTTTAATTGAAATTCCCGCAAAAATAGTAGAACAAGGACGATAGTCTCTAAATTTCTTTAATGCTGACTAATGCGATTTGCTTGCAAATCTCTTTCTAGAATCTCTAGCCTCAGAATCGACTTTTCTTTTTTCTTTACAAAGCTCTTCGGCTTTACAAGCTCGGTCAAACAAAACAACAAACTCTTTAAGCTCAAGAATTCTAACTAACACTCTAATTTCTTCAGTTAATCCATCCTCAAATCTTTTACACATTATAGCTTCAGAAGAAACACATTCACGAGCATATTTGCTGAGTCGTACAAACTCTCGTTCATATTTTGTAACTAACATATGACCCTGCTTCAATTCAAGGAATTCTTTTCTTTTCTGATCAATGAATCTTTGGCTGATGTATTTCTTTTTAAATTCAAATTGGAAGAAATCCCAAGTGACTATTTCTTACAGAACTACTGATATTAAGGTATTCCACTATTGATACGCAGTGTCTCTTAGCAACGATACAACACACTTTAAACATTCTTCATGTGTGTAAGATAATTCGTCAAATACCCAAATCGTGTTCTCAAGCCAAAACTCAGCTCTCTCAGGATCATCATTAACAGTAGCTCAGAATTCCTTAGCTCCATGTTTTCGTATCTTATCAACAGGTGGTTTATTTAATCGTAGAGGATCAATACCTTGAGGAACTACAAGGACTGGTTGGGGAATAGGTGGGGGTGGAGGTTGCGGAACAGCCAGGTTCATATGAATGTACTGTGTGAACCACTCATTTAACATCTAAAAGAAGGCTTCTTTAGCCTCACCACCGTGATTACTCGTCACAGGTCTAAATTCAGTAGGCGCTGTCTGTAACAACTCGGTTTAGACCCTAGTTGGAATAGTGGTTTTGAGACCACAAATCTGAGGTCAAAAACTTATTTTAACATTATTTATAGTGTTTATAATATTTGAATTGATATGTGTGAAAGTTTTGTGTGGAAATTTTATTGTTTGTGTGCTTAATTTGCAAAAAAGACCTAATCGCGTAAAATATAAAAGTGGCCTTCTATTTGTTAAAGTGCCAAATTGCCATGTCATTATATATGTGGGTTCCTTATGATGCAATTATACCAATGAATTAATGTATATACAAAATTAGACATGAGTTGGTGGATTTTAAATGAAATGAAAAAGTTTAATTTAGTAATTAAAATATTATGTTATTATAATTAAAATAAAACATCAAATTGGTTTATTATTTTTTGTTCTTGCCGAAAATATAAAAGAAAAAGAAATGTTGAAGCTCAACTAGGTTTCGACTATATTTAAGCTCAATTAGGTAAGTATTTGAGCTCGATTTTTGATGATTTTTACGTTTTTGTAATCGTTGTTAAGTGTTCTAACTAGCCCATGTTTAAATTCATGAAATTATTCATAATTTGATGAGATGCCATTGCTGAATTCATGAGTTTTGTGATGTTAAATGATGAAATATGAAAGCTTAGTGCTTGATATACAAGTTTTGTAAAGTGATTTTGAGTAAAAATGCATATTTGGAATTAAATTGTGAAAATGAGAAATTGAGGAACTAAAATGTGAAATAAATGAAATGTTTGGACTTATATGAACTAGGGTAAAATTCAGCTAGGCAATTGTATAAGGTAGTAATTTGGGATTTTATGAATTAGGGACTAAAGTGTTAAAATGTGAAAATATGAGGGTTAATTAGTAAAATGCCCTAAATATGTGTATATGGATTGAATTGAATGATTTGTTGAATAAAAGGGTTAATTTTGAATATATAGATCAAGAAAAGAGGAATTCGGATTTAGATCGAGAGAAGTCAAAGATTATCGAGTAAATGATCTGAATTGTCAATTTCGAGTACAAGGTAAGTTCGTACATGATAAATGATGTTATAGTTATGGTTTAATGCTTTGATAATGCAAAAATTGTATAAATATTTGATTACGGTTTGAGCATGATGATAATCGACTATGTTCGGCACTAAGTATGCAGTTAGAAATAACTTTGGCTACAAATGGCACTAAGTGTGCGAGTTGGAATAGTTTCGGCTATGAGGCACTAACTGTGCGATACCGAGATAGCTTTTGTTTATTGGAATGGCACTAAGTGTGCGAAATTGTTTACGGCTTCTGCAAATCATTGATGCACTAAGTGTGTGAAATCTTAAAGCATGGAAAGACTTCCGAATTAATTAATGTATTTGAACAAGAGGTGAGAATGAAATGAATAAATACGGGAAAGTTTAGGTATGTTCAATACCTAGGTGGTAGAGGATACTGTGTGTATGAAACTTGATGGATTCTTATGAACATATTAAATGAGTTAGAATAGAATTGATGGATGAATTATGAATTATTAAGTATTTATTAGTTGAAGTTACGTATACTATAAACTATTGATTATTTATGTTACGAACTTACTAAGCTTTAAAGCTTACTGTGTGAAATGTTCTCTATTTTATAGTGTTATAAAGCTAGCTCGGATCTAGGGGTCGTCAGCAACATCAATCACACTATTGAACATCTATTTTTGGTACCATTTTTAGAGTTGTATATATGGTATATGGCATGTATAGACTAGTGTCACTTTTAGTATGTTTTGTGTTGTGTTTAGCCATGAAACTTTGCTTGTAAATATAGGTATGCATGGCCTCTTAAGTTGGCCTAAATGGTGTGGTTGATAAGTAAGATATGTGATGTTTATAACGTTTATGTGATTGTTTATTATGGGATATTGAAGTAATGAGTTTGTGCATTTGGAACTTTGATAAGTTGTGATGATGTTGGCATATTGATTTGGTTAAGGTTATATAGTTTGATATATGATTGAATTGGCATGTTTTGGGTTGCCTTTAAATGTATGCAAATGATGTAAAAATGTTGTGGTTTTGGTGTGCTTGAGATAGGTGGGAAATGTAATTTAAACCAAGCCTAATATCACCCCATACGGTTGAGCACACAGGTGTGTGTCTCGACCATTTTTTTGTTGTAATTTAGTTATTCAATTTAGTCTCAAGCACGGCCTAGACACACGGGTGTGCACGGCTTAGACACACGGGTGTGTCTGGTGGCCGTGTGAGGCACACAGCCTTGGCACATGGGTGTGTGTGGCCATTTCAAAGGGCACACGGGCTAGACACACGGGAGTGTGGTCAGCCGTATGACCCAAGTCAGTTTTGACCACGACCAAGGCATACAGGCATGTCTTGTGTCTGTGTGGTAAAGTCAGTATGTGTGCCCTGTTTTGCCACGGCTTAGACACACGGGCGAGTCTAATGCCGTGTGAGGCACATGCCTGCTCACATGGGCTTGTGACCTGTACAACTTTGAAAAATATTTTAGTTTTGAAAAAGAAATTGTATGAGCTCGGTTTAGTTTCGACCCATTTCTAAAGCATGCTTAAAGTCTCGTTGACCTTCGTAAGGGACTCTTTAATGATGTGTGACTTTGATGTTATGATGTTTGAGAAATGAATGCTAAATGTTTAGGTATGTTCGGTAATGCCTCTTAACCCTAGTCCGGCGATGGATATACATTTTATTGGTATTAAAGCTACAGTTTAGTCGATTCTAAGACTAACGTAGTATGTGAGAGTCTAGCTATACATGCCATATATATGAATTGCGTTAGTCTGATGATTCTTGACAGTTAAAATATGTGTTTCATATAACTAATGGATCCCGAACGAGAGATAGCTAATGATGTTGAGAGCAATGCGCCTGCTCTCGCTCAAGGTGCAACGCCGGCTGAATCTAGGCCAATATCTAGTAGTCAGGGAGGAGAGGCTAAGCAAGCCTTCTTACAAATGATGACAGAGTGGTTCACAGAATTCGTACGAATGAATCTGGCTGTTCAACAACCTCCACCCCCACCTGTTCCTCAATAGATTTGTAAACACGGGGCTGAAGAGTTTCGGGCTACGGTTGATGATGATGCTTAGAGGGCTGAATCCTGGCTTGAGAACACTATCCGGGTATTCGATGAGTTGTCCTGTACTCCAGACGAATGTATTAAATGCGTAGTATCTTTGCTTAGAGATAATGCATATAACTGGTGGAAAACATTGACATCAGTGGTTCCTAGGGAATGAGTTACATGGGAATTCTTTCAGACCGAGTTTCGGAAGAAGTACATAAGACAGAGATTCCTCGATCAGAAAAATAAAGAGTTTTTGGAATTGAAACAAGGTCGAATGACCGTTATTGAGTATGAAAGAGAATTTTTACAGTTAAGCAAATATGCCCAGAAATATGTGTCTACTGAAGAGATCATGTGTAAAAGATTTGTTTATGGATTAAATAAAGATATAAAGCTGTTAGTCGGGATACTTGAGCTGAAAGAATTTGTAGTACTGGTTGAGAGGGCTCGTAAAGCCGAGGACCTTATCAAAGAAAAGAGAAAAGTTGATGTAGAGGTGAGAGATTCAAGGAAGAGATTGATGAATAAATCTTATCATTCCTCGTCGAAGAAATTAAGAGATTACTTTAATCTATCGACAACTTCAACGGGATATCAGAAAAGAGATCGCAGGAAGCAATACACTAATCCTAAAGCTCAAGCCACATCGGTATCGAGCGTTGGTAACATAAAATATGTTAAGCATGAGTGTTAACAATGTGGAAGACGACATTTTGGAGATTGCTGGGGAAAAAGTAATAACCGAACTTGTTATAGTTGTGGTTCATGAGATCACTTTATAAAAGATTGCCCAGAGCTAGTTGAAAAAGATAATGCTCAAAACACAAGGCCAAGTAACACTGCAGCTAGAGGTAGACCACCGAGAAACACAGGAAATACGAGTGGTGGTAGAGGTTTGATGCGAGACACTGCAGCTAGATCTGATGCTAGAGCACTTGCACAAGCCTACGCTATTCGAGCACGTGAAGAAGCGTCATATCCAAATGTTATTACCAGTATTTTTACTATCTATGATGCTAAAGTTATTGCATTGATAGATCCAGGGTCTACTCATTCGTATGTATGCATGAATTTAGTATCCAATAAGACTTTGCCTGTAGAGTCTATTGAATTTGTAGTTAAAGTATCGAACCCCTTAGGCAAGTGTGTTTTGGTTGATAAAGTGTGCAAGAATTGTCCATTGATGATTCGGGGTAATTGTTTTCCGGCTGATTTGATGTTGTTACCATTTGATGAGTTTGACATAACCTTGGGTATGGATTGGTTAATGTTGCATGATGCTGTTGTAAATTGCAAACGAAAAATGATTCATTTGATATGTCAAAGTAATAAGATTATTCAAATTGAATCAGATGTTTTGAATGGATTGTTACCTGTGATTTCAATGATGTTAGCTCAGAAATATGTGAGAAAAGGTTGCGAAGTTTATTTAGCTTATGTGCTCAACACGAAAGTGACTGAAAAGAAGATTGAATTAGTGCCAGTTGTTTATGAATATTCAGATGTGTTTCCTGATGAGTTACAGGGTTTACCTCCGATTCGAGAAGTTGAATTTGGTATCAAATTAATACCAGGAACTACTCTGATTTCGATAGCTCCGTATAGAATGGCACCGACCGAGTTAAAAGAATTAAACTCTCAGTTACAAGAGTTGACTGATAGAGGATTCGTAAGATTTTCACCTTAAGGTGCTCTTGTTCTGTTTGTGAAAAAGAAATACGGCACAATGAGAATATGTATTGATTATCCTAATTTGAATAAAGTGACTATTAAGAACAAATATCCTCTACCCTGAATTGACGACTTGTTTAATCAGTTGAAAGGAGCTATTGTGTTTTCAAACATAGATTTGAGATCGGGTTACTATCAGTTGAGAGTAAAAGATTCAGATATCCCGAAAACTTTCCAAATGAGGTAAAGTCACTATGAGTTTCTAGTTATGCCTTTTGGATTAACAAATGCACCTACTGGTTTTATGGCTTTGAGGAATAGAATTTTTAGACCATATTTAGATCGATTTGTTGTCATATTTATTGATGACATATTGATTTACTCGCGTGATGAATCTAAGCATGTCGAGCATATGAGAATATTATTACAGACTTTGCGTGATAAGCAATCATATGCGAAGTTTAGCAAATGTGAATTCTGGTTACCAGAATTTGGTTTTGATGTAAAGTTTGAAAAGATGTAAAGTTTGAAAGGTCTGAAAAGTTTCAAAAAAGCTTCGATCAGTTGAAAGCCTATTAACAAAAGCTCTAGTGTTAGTACAACCAGAATCGGGTAAAGAATTTGTGATCTATAGTGATGCTTCGTGAAACGGTCTAGGTTGTGTTTTGATGCAAGAAGGCAAAGTCGTAGCTTATGCCTTGAGACAATTAAAGCCACATGAAAGAACTATCTGACGCACGACCTTGAGTTAGCTGCGATTGTGTTCGCGTTGAAGATTTGGCACCACTATCTGTTTGGTGAGAAATGTCATGTATATTCCGATCACAAAAGCTTAAAATATTTGATGACTCACAAATATTTGAATCTACAACAGAGAAGATGGCTAGAACTGCTAAAAGACTACGAGCTTGTTATCGATTATCATCCGAGAAAAGAAAATGTTGTTACTGATGCTTTAAGTCGAAAATCATTGTTTCTATTACATGCCATGAATACTCATTTAGCTTTGTCTGATGATGGTTCAGTTTTAGCAGAATTGAAAGAAAGACTGTTGTTTTTACAATAGATTATTGATGCTCAAAAGGTTGATAATGAGATAATAGCAAAACGAGCTCAGTGTGATTTGAATTCTGATTCTGAATTTCAAGTTGATAATGATGATTGCTTGAGATTTTTAGATCGGATTTGTGTTTCAAGAAATTCAGAGTTGATTCAGATGATTTTGAACGAAGCTCACAACAGTCTTTTATCTGTACAACCGGGTAGTGTAAAAATGTATAATGATTTGAAGTAGCATTATTGGCGGTCTGGAATGAAAAGAGATATCTCTGATTTTGTTTCGAAATGTTTAATCTGAACATCAGGTGTCATCTGGTTTGTTACAACTAATTATGATTCCTGAATGGAAATGGGATAGAATCACGATGGATTTTGTATTGGGATTACCTCTATCACCGAGTAAGAGAGATGCAATCTAGATTGTGGTTGATAGATTGACTAAATCGGCTCATTTCATTCCAGTTCGTACAGATTATTCACTTGATAAGCTTGCGAAGTTGTAGATTTTTCATATTTTGAGATAGCACGGGGTACCACTATCTATTGTTTTGGATAGAGATTCGAGGTTCACATCACGGTTTTGGAAGAAATTGCAAGATGTGTTAGGTACGAAACTACACTATAGCACTGCTTTTCACCCACAGGCGGATGATCAATCCAAACGGATTATTCAGATACTCGAGGATATGTTGAGATGTTGTATTCTTGAGTTTGAAGGTACGTGGGAACGGAATTGACTGGGTGGTAGAGTTGTGGAAACACCTGTTTCTTCCATATTTTGGACCTTAGCTCCATGAAACAATATGCTACTGCTGAAACATGGAAGAATTGAAATCTTAGATCAAAACACTATGTATAAATGGTATAAACTGCCTAAACAAGAATTCTTGAACAGCGAACAACCAGAGCTATTACTGACTACATCAAAAAATTTCCATTAATGAAAGATGTAAATCCATTGGAAAATAAAAAATACGCATGTCAGATGAAATGGTTGTTGCCATCTGCTCCAATAACGAATCATTGGTTTAACTGAATAACTAAATAAAATAGATAGACCTTTCTCTTCGTCTCAGGTCAATGGATCTTCTCAACTGGAGGATCCCCTATATGGATAATATATGGATTCACGACCTATTCAGATATTCACGACCGAGAAGTACTGGATTCTCTTTCGGATAGGTCCTGAAAGGAGAAGGAAAGCTGGAATGCCACTAGGCATCTATTATTGAATTCACCCGACCCGATAGTACCTATTTTTGGAACGTCTAGTGCCAAAGTCACGGAATGGGTAAGGGTACTTGCCATTGATTGAATTTACATATAATAATAGCTTTCAATTGAGTATTAAAATGGCTCCTTACGAGGCTCTATACGGTAGAAAATGTAGAACACCGTTGTATTGGTCAGAGCTTAGTGAAAGTAGGATACACAGGGTTGATTTGATAAAAGAGATTGAACAGAAAGTAAAAGTGATTAGAGATAGTCTGAAAACAGCTTCTGATCGTCAGAAATCTTACGCAAATTTGAAATGAAAAGATATTAAATTTGAGATCGTCGATAAAGTATTTTTGAAAGTCTCACCATGGAAAAAAGTACTTCGATTCGACAGAAAAGGAAAATTGAGTTCGAGGTTCATTGGGCTGTATGAGATTATCGAGCGTATCGAGCCAATTGCTTATAGATTGTTGTTGCCTCCAGAATTGGAAAAGATTCACAATGTATTCCATGTATTGATACTACAAAGATACAAATCAGATCCTTCGCATGTTATTTCCCCGACTAAGGTTGAAATTTAGCCTGATATGTCTTATGAAGAAGAATCGATACATGTTTTAGCTCGTGAGATCAAAGAGCTGAGAAATAAAAGAATAGTGTTAGTGAAAGTGTTGTGGCATCGGCACGGGGTTGAAGAAGCTACGTGGGAACCCGAGGATGCTATGAGAAAACAATATTCAAACGTATTCACTGGTAAGATTTTCGGGGACGAAAATCCCTAAGGGGGAAAGTTGTCATAGCCCGGTTTAGACCTGAGTAGGAATAATAGTCTCGGGACCACAAATCTATGGTTAAAAAATTATTTTAATATTATTTCTAGTGTTTATAATATGTGAATTGATATGTGTGAAAGTTTCGTGTGGAAATTTTATTGTTTGTGTGCTTAATTTGCAAAAAGGACCTAATCGCGTAAAATATAAAAGTGGCCTTCTATTTGTTAAAATGCCAAATTGCCATGTCTTTATATATGTGGGTTCCTTATGATGTAATTATACCAATGAATTAATGTATGGACAAAATTAGACATCAGTTGGTGGATTTTAAATGAAATGAAGAAGGTTAATTTAGTAATTATACCAATGAATTAATGTATGCAAAGTGATTTTGAGTAAAAATGCATATTAGGGATTAAATTGTAAAAATAAGAATTTGAGGGACTAAAATGTGAAATAAATGAAATGTATGGGCTTATATGAACTAGGGTAAAATTCGGCTAGGCAATTGTATAAGGAAATTTTGAGTAATTTGTGATTTTATGAATTAGGGACTAAAGTGTTAAAATGTGAAAATGTGAGGGTTAATTTATAAAATGCCCTAAAAATGTGTATATGTATTGAATTGAATGATCTTTTGAATAATATGGTTAATTTTGAATACATATAGATCAAGAAAAGAGGAATTCAGATTTAGATTAAGGGATGTCAAAGATTATTGAGTAAACGATCCGAATAGTTAATTTTGAGTACAAGGTAAGTTCGTACATGATAAATGATGTTATAGTTATGTTTTAATGCTTTGATAATGCATAAATTGTATAAATATTTGATTACATTTTGAGCATGATGATAATCAACTATGTTCGGAACTAAGTATGCGGTTAGAAATAGCTTTGGCTACAAATGGCAATAAGTGTGCGAGTTGGAATAATTTCGGCTATATGAGGCACTAAGTGTGCGATATCGAGATAGCTTTTGTTTATTGGAATGGAACTAAGTGTACAAGATTTTTTACGACTTCAACAAGTCACTGATGCACTAAGTGTGCAAAACCTTAAAGCATGGAAAGACTTCCGAATGAATTAATGTATTTGAACGAGAGGTGAGAATGAAATGAATAAATATGGGAAAGTTCAGGTATGTTCAATACCTAGGTGGTAGAGGATACTATGTGTAAGAAACTTGATGAATTCTTATGAACATATTAAAGGAGTTAGATGGATGAATTGTGAATTATTAAGTATTTATTAGTTGAAATTACGTATATTATAAACTGTTGATTTTTTATGGTACGAACTTACTAAGCTTTAAAGCTTACTGTGTGAAATGTTCCCTATTTTATAGTTTTATAAAGCTAGCTCGAATCTGGGGATCGTCAGTGACATGAATCACACTATCAGACATCTATTTTTGGTACCATTTTAAGAGTTGTATATATGGCACATGGCATGTATAGACTAGTGTCACTTTGGTATGTTTTGTGTTGTGTTTATCCATGAAACTTGGCTTGTAAATATAGGTATGTATGGTCTCTTAAGTTTGCCTGAATGGTGTGTTTGTGTGTTTGATAAGTAATATATGTGATGTTTAAAATGTTTATGTGATGGTTTATTATGGGATATTGAAGTAATGAGTTTGTACATTTGGAACTTTGGTAAATTGTGATGATGTTGGCATATTGCTTTGGTTGAGGTTATATAGTTTGATATATGATTGAATTGGCATGTTTTGGGTTGCCTTTAAATGTATAAAAATGATGCAAAAATGTTGTGGTTTTGGTGTGCTTGAGATAGGTGGGAAATATAATTTAAACCAAGCCTAATTTCACCCCACACGGTTGAGCACACGGGCGTGTGTCTTGACCATTTGTCTGTTGTAATTTAGTTATTCAATCTAGTCTCGAGCACGACCTAGACACACGGGTGTGTCTGGTGGCCGTGTGAGGCACACAGCCTTGGCACATGGGCGTGTGTGGTCATTTCGAAGGGTACACAGGCTAGACACATGGGAGTGTGCTCGGCCGTATGACCCAAGTCAGTTTCGACCACCACCAAGGCATACGGGCATGTCTTGTGTCCGTGTGGTGAAGTCAATATGTATGCCCTATTTTGCCATGGCTTAGACACACGGGCGTGTCTAATGCCGTGTGAGGCACATGGCCTACTCACACGGGCGTGTGACCTGTACAACTTTGAAAAATATTTAAGTTTTGAAAAAAAAATCGTATGAGCTCGATTTAGTTCTGACCCCTTTCTAAAGCATGTTTAAGGTCTCGTTGACCTTCGTAAGAGACTCTTTAATGATGTGTGACTTTGATGTTATGATGTTTGAGAAATGAATGCTAAATGTTTAGGTATGTCAAGTAATGCCTCTTAACCCTAGTTCGGCGATGGATATGGGTTAGGGGTGTAACACTGTCCCGTGAACGGAAGCTGGCGCATTACTTTCTACATCATCTGCTATAGCTCGTTCGGGGTCCATTACTATATAAAAACACATTTGAAAATGTCAGGAGTCATCACACTATCATAATTTTTATATGGCACGTATCAATACCTCACTTGCATATTTTCATTCAAACATTACATTACCAAAACATACCATATTTTAACACATATAAACAACCAAAACATAATACCAAAATAAGCCAAATCACATGGCTCAACTTATATACAAAAATAGTCTCAAATCAAGTTGTCAAGTATCATAACTAACATCATTTAAACTAGCCTATACATGCCATATTTACATATCCACAAGTACAAAAGTACCAATTGGAAATTGGATAGTGTGCTGTACAACTCCGACTTGTCCGAAACGACCAAGCTATCGAGCCTCTATAAAAACATAAAAAAAGAAACAGAGTAAGCTTTGTAGCTTAGTAAGCCCGTATAATTCAGAATTAAACTTACCATTTATATAATATTAAAGCATCATTAAAATGCCAACAATTCATTTAACCAACACCTAGTCATAAGTATCCATCACATGTTAGTCATTTGAAAAATACATATATCCATCCATAATACAATACTTTGTATCATTCCAAATTCACATAACATACATATAACATTAATAACATTTATAATCCGTAACTTATCCGTATAAAAAGTATTTAGGCCTGTTGAACCTATTAGAACTTCAAAGCATACTCGAGTGATCAATATAATTAATCCGTCAATTCTTTATCATATATGCTCTTTTGAGCCATGTTCGATAAGCTCCTCTTGAGCTGATGGACAGTAAGCTCTATTAAGCTGAATCGGTAAGCTCTAATTAGCTAAAACAGTAAGCTCTATCGAGCTAAATCAGTAAGCTCCAATGAGCTGAAACAGTAAGCACCAATGAGCTAAAACAGTAAGCTCTTACGAGCTGAATCGGTAAGCTCATACAAGCTATGGTGAGTCCGCAACAAATGCAGGAGCTCGACCAATACGGTAATCCCAATAACATGTCACTCGTATCCAATGAATTCAAATAGTTCAAACGGGGCTCAGTCACACATACAATATAACAATAAGACATTCATACTTCAAATATCTCAATTATACACATTCTTTTCAATAATCACAAGTATAGAAAAGTTTGGTTCAAATTATACGAACTTACCTCGTATTTGCTCATACAACCGTCGTCTACTCATCTACCTTTCGTTTCCCTCGATCTAATTCTGGTAATTATTTATCTTGATCTATAAATTATCAAATACAATATTTTCAGTAACCATTTAATTCAATTCACATATATTTAGAAAATTACACATTTTACCCTATACTTTTGACTACTTTGCAATTTAGTCCTTTTTACACAAAATGGAAAATTTATACAAATTACCCTTAACCCATGTATAGCGAATTTCACATAACCTCATAGCAGCCCATATTTTCATTTTATTCATATTTTCAACCACAACATTTCTATCTTTCACAATTTAATCCCTAATTCTCATTTTTATCAAAAAATCAATTTATAAAACTTGTATATCTTTTAACAACCATCAATAATCTAACAAGAAACTTCAAAATATCCAAGTATTCAACAATGGCATATCTCAAAATATATAACAGTTTCAAAAACGAAGGTATGGGCTAGCTAAATTAAGCTACAACGAGATCAAAAACGTAAAAGTCATTAAAAATCGAGTTAAAACCGTACCTTAATCAAAGATTGAAGTTGCCGAAACCAACGAAGCTTCAAACCCATATTTCTTTCTCAATTTTGGAAAAATGATGAATGAATGAACATGATTTTGATTTTTGTTTTATTATTAATAACTTAATACATAAATTATTATTATAACCTTATAATAAAACTTAATATATCATGTAATTCATGGACATATATGTCCACTAACCTTAATCATGGTAAAATAACATTATAAGGACTTCCATATTAATAAACCATAACTATTTAATACATTTTAACAATAGAACTCAAATTTTACGCGTTACGCGATTTAGTCATTTTTACCGAATTAAGCAGTTAAACAGTAAAATTTCTTTACGAAACTTTCACATAATGATTCTATCATGCTGTAAACCTTAATAAAATAATAAAAGAAATATTTTGACTTCGGATTTGTGGTCCAGAAACCACCTTTTCAATTTCTTTACGTTTCAAATCTGCATAGGATTTCTGTCGATCTGAAGCTGCTTTAAACTATCTCGAATCGTTTTCTCATTTTCTTCAGTCTGTTTAATCAATTCAACCCCGTGAATCTTTTTCTCACATAGTTTAGTCCAGTATAACAGTGTTCGACACTTACGACCATATAAATCTTCGTACAGTACCATCTTTATACTCATTTGGAAACTGTTGTTATGTAACACCCCTATCCCGTAACCATCGCCGGAATAGGTAAGGGGCATTACCAGATAGACAAACATTACAGATCAATACAGAATCACATATATCACATAATATTAATGCTTAAGCAAATCAACAATTTATTCCTTATGGAGGTCCCCAAGACTTAAGACATACTTTTAGAAAAGGTTCAGACTAAACTAAACTTAAGACATACTTTTAGAAAATGTTCAGACTAAACAAAACACAATCAGAATTTTCAGAACTTAGAATTTTTTTTTTCAATTCTGTTGAGGTCACACGCCCGAGTGCTCAGGCCATGTGCCTTACACGGGTACTAGACACGACGATGAGGTCTAGCCATGCCAAAAGAGAGTATACATACTGACTTTTACACACGGTCATGTACCATGGCCATGTGATAAATAGCTGGCTACTGACTTAAGCCCACGGCCATATGACATGCCCATGTGTCTTAACCGTGTGATCTTAAGAGGTTACTACTTTGCATACACCTCCACAAGGCACGCCCGTGTTCCCTGACTGTGTGGCACAATGCAGGCTTGGTTTAAGCCAACTTGCCACCCCTTTTTGGGTCATTCATACAAACAATATTAAACAACATTTATGCCAAAATTTTCAGCCAATTCTATGCTCAAAACATGCTTCATTATAACTAAATCATCGTCATTCAATGACCTATTCAAATTCATATCAAAACACATTAAAAATCTTATTACAACATGCCAAAATTCTCATTTCATAGCTCACTTATGGCACCTTCTAACTCATGCTAAAAACTTACCATTTCCTCAACTTGCCATATTTCAAAATGATCACCATATATAAGGCCATATATCCATTACAAACATACACAATTTGGTATCACAAACCATTTACCAAAACTAAGCACATACATACCATTTGCTATCTAACTCTCATGGCATAACATATATACATATCAAAACTTAAATACATAGACATTCTAGCCTATACATGCCATACTTAAAAATTTTTACACTTTCAAAAGTACCAAAACGAGTTCAATAGTATGGTCATAATTCCTCGACTATCCCCGAGCATTCAGTAGCTACGATAACTATAAAACAGACAGCAATCACACCGAGTAAGCTACAAAGAGCTTAGTAAGCCAAATACAATTGGTTTAACTATTAAATCATATAAAGTACAAATCAACAGCAAGAATTCATAACCATTTCACAGAATAGTTCATGAGCCTAATCATGCTCAATTGCTTGTATACATGTCATGTTTCATTTCCATGATTTCATACATACTTCGCATTCATTATTTCACAGAAACAGAGTCTTTCATATTCAGAAATTTAGTACAATATGAACGTACCTGTATAGATTATACATTTCATATATTCATTCCCATATCTCGTACTCTATCATCAGACGGTTCAGAAACAATACAGATACTCATAAACAGGTACAATGCCGACATCCTGGACGTGGTCTTACATGTAATTCAGTATCGATGCCTCTGTCCCAGACAGGGTCTTACACGAAATCAGATATGATGCCTATGTCCCAGACATGGTCTTACACGTAAATCTAAAATCGAGGCCTGTGTCCTAGACACAGTCTTACACGATATCTCAGATCGATGACAACATTCCTTTAGAAACATCCAGAGCTTTTCAGATACTAACATATTATCGAAATTTACTCAGAAATCATTCATCAGGCTCTCACAGCTGTCTAATACAGATTATAACTAGTATATACAACATTCAATCAATTTAACACGTAATTGTATTTTGACTTACCTCGTACGAATTTCGAACGGAAACGAGTCGACTATTCAACTATTTTGGACTTCCCTCGATCTAAATTTGATTTTTTTTTTCTTGATCTAATACAACTCAAATTCAAACATTCAATCATTCATTTCATTCAAAATAATCCATGAACACATATTTGGGGGACTTTGCATTTTAACCCTTACATTTTCACACTTCGACAATTTTGTCCATTTTTCTCACAAAATCACAAATATGCAAAATTCAGCAAGACTATAGCTTGGCTGAATATACATATCTTCCATACAAGCCCAAATAACATATTTAATTTACAATTTAGTCCTTCAAAACCTCATTTTCACAAATTAGCCCAAATAGCTCTATTCCATCAAAAATTCTAGAACAAAGTATGATAATCTCACCTATATCTTTCATAATCCATATAAAAACATTGCAAAGCTCATATAATCATCAATGGCACATTTCATAATCTTCAACAGAAACATAAATTCAGACATGGGTTTTGAAGAACACGAAGCAAGGATCACAGAAACGTAGAAATTATCAAAAACAAACGAAAATTCATACCTTAATCAAGGATTACCAATGCCGAATATCAAAACCCAATTTTAGCTCTTTTTCTTGCTTCATTCGGCCATGAAAATGATAAAATGGCCATTATTTTATGTTTTCATTTTATTATAACTACTTTAATTAACATTTTCCCATTTTTGCCCTTGACTACTAACATTAAAACTTACCAACTACATGTCCATACTTGTCCACCATTAACATAAATGGTAAATTTGACATGCAATGACCCTCACTTAAATAAGCCAAATCAAATAGGTACTTTTAACATCTAGCACACAACTTCTACACTTTACGCGATTAAATCATTTATCAATTAAGCACAGAAACAGACAAATTAAATCACAGAAACTTCGCAGATATAAATTCACATATCACAGACACATAAAATAATATTAAAATATTTTTCAGAATCAGTTACGTGGTCTCGAAACCACTGTTCCGACTAGGGTCTAAATCAGACTGTTATAACTCTCCCCCTTAGGGATTTTCGTCCCCGAAAATCTTACCATTAAACAGATTCAGATATTGTTGTCTCATAACATCTTCAAACTCCACGTGGCCTCTTCAACACTATGTCAATGCCACATCACTTTAACTAATGGAATTTTCTTATTTCGTAACTCTTTAACCTCACAAGCTAAAATACGGATCGGTTTTTCTTTATAAGTCATATCAGATTGGATTTCAATATCAGACAGGGAAATTATATGCTAAGGATCAGATCTGTATCATCGAAGCATCGATACATGAACACATTATGTACCTTTTCTAACTCAGATGGTAGCCTTAATCTATAAGCAACTGGCCCAACTCGCTCGATGATTTCATACGGTCCGATGAACCTCGGACTCAACTTGCCCTTTTTACCAAATCGAAACAGTTTCTTCTACGGAGATACTTTCAGAAAAACTTTATCACCGATCTTAAATTCGATATCTTTTCATTTTAAATCCGCATAAGATTTCTGACAATCAGAGGCAGCTTTCAGACTATCTCAGATTACTTTCACTTTCTGTTTTGTTTCTTTTATCAGATCAAAACTGTAAATCTTATTCTCACTGAGCTCAGACCAGTATAACAGAGTTCTACACTTTTTACCGTATAAGGCTTCGTACGGTGCCATTTTAATGCTTCATTGAAAGCTATTATTATAAGCGAATTCAATCAAAGGTATATATTGTTCCTTCGTACCTTCAAACTCAAGAATGCAACATCTCAACATATCCTTGAGTATCTGAATAATTCGTTCAGATTGACCATCTGTTTACGAATGAAAAGCAGCACTAAAATGCAATTTAGTACCTAGAGTATCTTGCAATCTCTTCTAGAATCGCAATGTAAATCTCGGATCTCTATCTGACACTATCGATAATGGTACACCATGCAGTTTCACGATATCAGAAATATATAACTCAGCTAATTTATCGAGTGATTAATCAAATTAAATCGGAATAAAATGAGCTGATTTCATCAAACAATCAACTACAACCCAGATTGTGTCTTTCTTTCTCGGAGACATGGGCAAATCCGAAACAAAATCCATTGTTACTCGATCCCACTTCCACTCAAGAATCATAATTAGTTGTAACAAACCAGATGGCACTTGATCCTCAGCTTTAACTTGCTGACAAATTAAACATCTCGAAACAAAGTTAGAAATAACTCTTTTCATTCCCGGCCACCAGTATAGTTGTTTCAAATCGTTATACATTTTTGTACTTCCCGGATGTACAGAAAATCTACTACTGTGAGCTTCACTCAAAATCGTCTGAATTAACTCCGGATTTCTCGGAACACAAAGTCTATTTCTGAATCTCAAACAATCATCCACATCCACTCGAAATTTAGAATCACACTAAGTTCGTTTTGCTATTAATTCATTGTCAGACTTTTTAGCCTCATAGATATGTTGTATAAACAAGGGTTTTGCTTTAGTTCAGCACAAACCAAGATATCATCAAATAGTGCTAAATGAGCATTCATCGCATGCAACACAGACAATGATTTCTGACTCAGAGCATCCGCTATGACATTTGGTTTGCCCGAATGATAATCAATAATCAGCTCGTAATCTTTTAACAGTTCTAACCATCTTCTCTGTCACAGATCCAAATATTTTTGCGTCATTAAATACTTCAGACTTTTATGATCAGAAAACACGTGACACTTCTCACCAAACAGATAGTGAAGCCAGATCTTCAATGCAAACACAATAGTAGCTAACTCGAGGTCGTGTGTCGGATAGTTCTTCTCATGTTGCTTCAACTGTCTCGAAGCATAAGCAACAACTTTTCCTTCTTACATTAGAACACATCCCAAACCAATCAATGAAGCATCACTATAAATCACAAATTCTTTACCCGATTCAGGTTTTACTAAAACCGAAACTTCAGTCAATAAAGCTTTCAACTGATCAAAGCTGTTCTGACACTTTTCAGACCACTCAAACTTCACATCTTTCTGGAGTAGTTTTGTCAATGGAGTCACAATCATCGAGAAACTTTTTTAAGAATCTTCTATAATAACTAGCAAGTCCCAGAAAACTGCGGACTTCAGAAACATTTCTCGAAGGCTTCCAATCTAGAATAGCAGAAATTTTGTTCGGATCAACTCGGATACCAGAGGCTGATACAATATGACCCAGGAAACCAACTTCTCGCAACCAGAATTCACATTTACTGAACTTTGCATACAATTGTTTATCTCGCAGAGTCTATAGCACTATTTTCAGATGTTCGACATGCTCAGATTCATCACGTGAATAAATCAATATGTCATCAATGAATACAACAACAAATTGATCTAGATACGATCTAAAAATTCTATTCATTAAATCCATAAAGACAATAGGTGCATTCGTTAATCCAAAAGGCATAACTAAAAATTCGTAATGCTCGTACCTCATTCTGAAAGCAGTTTTCAGAATGTCAGAGTCCTTTACTCGCAACTGATAGTAACTCGATCTCAAATCTATCTTTGAAAACATAGTAGCACATTTCAACTGATCGAATAAGTCACCAATTATGGGCAGAGGATATTTGTTCTTTATAGTCACTTCGTTAAGCTGACGGTAATCAATACACATTCTCATTGTGCCATCTTTCTTTTTCACAAACAGAATAGGAGCACCCCATGGTGAAAAGCTCGGTCTAGAAAATCCTCAATCGGTCACTTATTGTAACTGAAATTTTAATTCCTTTAACTCGGTTAGAGCCATTCTATACTGAGCTATCAAAATCGGAGTAGTACCAGGTACTAATTCAATGCCAAATTCTACTTCTCGAATCGGAGGTAAACTCGGTAGTTCTTTAGGAAACACATTAGAGAATTCACAGACAACAAGCACAGATTCAACTTTCTTATCATTCACTTTCGAGTCTAACACATAAACTAAGTAGGCTTCACAACCTTTCTTCACATATTTTCGAGCTTTCATTGTAGATATCACAGCTGATAGTCCATTCAGATCAATAGACTCAATTCGAATTATCTCATCATTCTTACACCTTAAATCAATGACTTTTCATTTACAATTCAAATAGCATCGTGCAAAGTTAACCAATCCATTCCCAGAATTATATCAAATTCGTCGAAAGGCAAAAGCATCAAATCAGTAGGAAAACAGATATCTCGAATCAATAACGGGCAATTCTTGCAAACTTTATCAACCAATACACTTTTGCCAAAGGGGTTCGATACTCTAATTACGAATTCACTAGACTTTACAGGCAAAGTCTTACTATGCACTAAATTTATACAGATATAAGAATGCATTGATCCAGGGTCTATCAAAGCAATCACAGAAGTATCATAAAGAGTAAAAGTACCAGTAATCACGTCTGGAGACAAGGCTTCCTCACGAGCTCAGATAGCATAGGCTTTAACAGGTGCTCTAGCCTCAAATCTAATAGCAGTATCCCTAGTAGCTCTTTGACCACCACTTCCATTTCCTATATTTCTGAAAGATCTACCTCTAGCTAAGGTGTTGCTCGGTCTCGGATTTTGTACATTCTCTTACTCAGCAGGTTCAGAACAATCTCTTACAAAATGGCCCAGAAATCTACATCGAAAACAGGCTCGGTCATTCAATTTACAATTTCCCAGATGTTTTTTGCCATAGTGTTTACATTCAGGTTTCTCAGATCAGAAATTCTCGACACTTGCAACAGAAGTAGCAAGACCTCTGAAATTCGAATGCGATCTAGCTCGATCTCAATTTGAATGTCTTACATAAGCCCTTGAATGGCTATGATCATCTCAGAATTTCTTTGTCACAGACTGAAATGATCTATTCGAAGATCTCTTTCTAACATCTCTAGCTTCAGAATCAGATTTTCTTTTCTCTTTACTTAATTCTTCAGCTTTACAAGCTCGCTCAACGAGCATTACCATTACTTTAATTTGCAAAATCCCAACTAACAGACGGATATCTTCGTTTAGTCCATCTTCAAACCTTTTTTCACATTATTGCTTCATTTGATACACATTCTCGAGCATACTGGCTCAATCTCACAAATTCATATTCGTATTCAGTAACAGACATACGACCTTGTTTAAGCTCGAGAAACTCTTTATGTTTCTGATCGATGAATCTCTGACTAATATATTTCTTCTGAAATTCAGCTTGGAAGAAATCCCAAGTAACCCGTTCACTCAAAACCACAGATATTAAAGTTTTCCACCAATGGTACGCCATATCTCTCAGAAGTGAAACGACACATTTTGCACATTCCTCTGGATTCAGAGACATTTCATTGAACACCTGTATTGTATTCTCTAACCAGAATTGGGCTCTTTCAGCATCATCATTAGTTGTAGCTCAGAACTCTTCAGCCCCATACTTTCTAATCTTATAAACTAGTGGTCTACTTAACTGAACCGGATTCACTAAGGGCATAATAGGAATTTGAGAAGGATTAACCGGGGGTGGAGGTTGTTGTACAGCCGGATTAGTTCTAAAGTATTGGGTGAACCATTCATTTATCATATGATAGAAGGCTTGTTTAGCCTCATCATCACGACTACTCGTAGCCAGTCGAGAATCAGCTTGCACCGTCCCTTGCGCGGGAGCAGGTGCATTACTTTCTACATTGTCTGCTATGGCTCGTTTGGGATCCATTTGCTATATAAAAGAACATTTCAATGTCAGGATTCATCACACTATCGCAGTTTCAGATATATGGCATGTATAGCTAGACTCACATACGTTATGGTAGTCCTAGAACCAACTAAACCATAGCTCTGATACCAATAAAATGTAACACCCCTATCCCGTAACCGTCACCGAAATAGTAAGGGGCATTACCAGACAGACAGAACATTACAGATCAATACAGAATCACAGATATCACATAATATTAATGCTTAAGCAAATCAACAATTTATTCTTTATGGAGGTCCCAAAGACCTAATACATACTTTTAGAAATGGTCTGGACTAAACTGAACATATTCAGAATTTTTAGAACTTAGAAATTTTTTTTTTTATTCTGTTGAGGTCACACGCCCGTGTGATCAGGCCATGTGCCTTACACAGGCACCAGACACGCCCATGAAGTCCAGACATGCTAAAATAGAGTATACATACTGACTTTTACACACAGTCGTGTACCATGGCCATGTGATAAATAGCTGGCTACTGACTTAAGCCTACGGCCATATGACACGCCCATGTGTCTTAACCGTGTGATCTTAAGAGGTTACTGCTTTGCATACACCTCCACAAGGCACTTAGTGTTCCTGTTGTGTGGCACAATGCGAGCTTGGTTTAAGCCAACTTGCCACCCCTTTTGGGCCATTCCTACAAACAATATTAAACAACATTTATGCCAAACTTTTCAGCCAATTCCATGCTCAAAACATGCTTCATTATAACTAAACCATCTTCATTCAATTACCTATTCAAATTCATATCAAAACAAATTAAAAATCTTATTACAACAACATGCCAAAATGCTCATTTCATAACTCACTTATGGCACCTTCTAACTCATGCTAAAAACTTACCATTTCCTCAACTTGCCATATTCAAAATGATCGCCATATATCAGGCCATATATCCATTACAAGCATACACAATTTGGCATCACAAACCATTTACCAAAACTAAGCACATACATACCATTTGCTAGCCAACTCTCATGGCATAACATATATACATATCAAAACTTAAATACATAGACATTCTAGCCTATACATGCCATACTTAAAAATATTTACACTTTCAAAAGTACCAAAATGAGTTCGATAATATGGTCACAATTCCTCGACTATCCCCGAGCCTTCAGTAGCTATGATAACTGTAAAATAGACAGAAATCACACCGAGTAAGCTACAAAAAGCTTAGTAAGCCAAATACAATTGGTTTAACTATTAAAACCCCATTTTAGCTCTTTTTCTTGCTTCATTCGGCCATGAAAATGATAAAATGGCCATTATTTTATGTTTTCATTTTATTATAACTACTTTAATAAACATTTTCCCATTTTTTTCCCTTGACTACTAACATTAAAACTTACCAACTACGTGTCCATACTTGTCCACCATTAACATAAATGGTAAATTTGACATGCAAGGACCCTCACTTAAATAAGCCAAATCAAATAGGTACTTTTAACATCTAGCACACAGCTTCTACACTTTACGCGATTAAATCCTTTATCAATTAAGCACAGAAATAGACAAATTAAATCACAGAAACTTCGCAGACATAAACTCACATATCACAGACACAGAAAATAATATTAAAATATTTTTAAGAATCAGTTACGTGGTCTCAAAACCACTGTTCCGACTAGGGTCTAAATTGGACTATTACATGTTATAAGCAAATTCAATCAGAGGCAAGTATTTCCCCTAACTGCCTTCAAACTCGAGAATTCAACAACGCAACATATCCTCAAGTATCTGTATAATTCTTTCAGATTAACCATCAGTCTGGGGATGAAAAGGTGTATTGAAATTCAATTTCGTTCCAAGAGCTTATTGTAATTTCTTCCAGAATCGCGACGTAAATCTCGGGTCTCTATCAGAAATAATAGATAATGGCACACCATGTAGTCAAACAATCTCTGAAATGTACAATTCTGCCAATCTATCAAGTGAGTAATCTGTACGTGCCGGTATGAAATGAGCAGATTTTGTTAGTCGATCAACGACAACCCAAATAGCATATTTCTTTGTCGGACTTAAAGCCAATCTCGTTACAAAATCCATAGTGACTCTATCCTATTTCCACTCAAGAATCAATACAGGCTGCAGTAAACCAGATGGTACTTGATGTTCATCTTTTAGTTGCTGACAAATCAAACATTTCGATACAAACCCTATTATACTGCACTTCATACCTAACCACCAGTACAGTTGTTTCAAATCATTATACATTTTGGTACTACCCGGATTAACAGAAAAGCAACTACTATGTACTTCATGCAGAATTTTATGAATAAGTACGGTATTTTTTGGTACACAAATCCTATTCCAGAATATTAAATAATCATTAATTCCAATATAAAATTCTGAATCAGAATTAGACTCACATTGAATTCGTTTAGCTTGTAAATTTCTGTCATTTTTCTGAGTTTCAAAGATTTGTTGCAGGAATACCGGTTTAGCTTTTATTTCAGATAAAATAGACCCATCATCACAAATCATCAATTGGGTGTTCATTACTCCTAATGCCAACAAAGATTTTCGGCTCAAGGCATCAGCAACAACATTAGCTTTTCCCGGTTGATAATCAATCACAAAGTCATAATCTTTCAATAACTCAAGCCATCTTCGTTGTCGCAAACTCAAATCCTTTTGTGACATAAGATATTTCAAGCTCTTATGATCTGTATAAATGTGACATTTTTCACTGTATAAGTAGTGTCGCCAAATCTTTAATACAAATACAATCGTATCCAGTTCTAAATCATGCGTCGGATAGTTCTTTTCATGTGGTTTCAACTGTCGGGAAGCATAAGCTATAACTTTTCCATCTTGCATCAAAACACACCCTAGTCCATTTAACGACGCATCACTATAGATTACAAACTCTTTACCCAATTCAGGTTGAACCAAAATTGGTGCCTCTGTTAACAGTGCTTTCAACTGTTCAAAACTCTGCTAACATTTTTTTGACCATTCAAACTTCACATCTTTTTGTAGCAGTTGAGTCATTGGTGTCATAATCATTAAAATCCTTTTACGAATCTTTGGTAATAGCCCACTAAGCCTAGAAAACTACAGACTTCAGACACATTTCTTAGAGGTTTCTAATCAGCAATAGCAGAAATCTTGTTTGGGTCAACTCTAATGCCATTGGCTGAAACAATATGCCCCAAAAATCCAACCTTTCGGAGCCAAAACTCACATTTACTGAACATTGCAAATAACTGCTTATCACGTAGAGTTTGTAACACAATTCTCAAATGCTCGGTATGCTCAAATTCATCTTGTGAATAGATCAAAATATTGTCAATAAATACAACAACAAATTTTTCTAAATACAGTTTGAATATTCGATTCATCAAGTCCATAAAAATGGAAGGAGCATTAGTTAAACCGAAAGGCATAACAAGGAATGCATAATGTCCATACCTTGTTCTGAAAGCGGTTTTCAGCACATCTGACTCTTTAACTCGCAACTGATAATAACCCAATCTCAGATCAAACATTGAAAATACTGCAGCCCCTTTTAATTGATCAAATAAGTCATCAATCCATGGTAGAGGGTATTTTTTCTTTATAGTCACTTTATTCAATTGTCTGTAGTCGATACACATTCTCATTATGCCATCTTTCTTTTTCACGAACAATACCGATGCACCCCAGGGAGAGTAACTTGGTTTTACAAAACCTCTGTCTATCAATTCTTGTAACTGAGTTTTCAACTCTTTTAATTCTGTAGGAGCCATTCTATACGGAGCTATCGATATTGGTGTTGTTCCCGCTACTAATTCAATACCAAATTCAACCTCTCTGATTGGCGGTAAACTTGGTAATTCTTCCGGAAATACATCCGAAAGCTTACAAACAATAGGTACGAATTCAATCTTTGATTCTTACACTTTCGTATCCAATACATATGCAAAGTATGCATCATAGCTAAGGGTGAGTATTCGATCGAGTCGAGTCGAATCGAGTCAAAAAATTTCGAGTTAGTCGAGTTGACGAATCCTATTTTAGCAACTAAATTCAATTTGAAATTTTTTCAAATTGAGTCGAATCAAGTCAAAAAATTTCAAGTCGAGTTGAGTCGAGTTAACGAATCCTATTATTTACACTCAATATTGCATTTACATGGACCGATTATTTAACTAGTAAACAAAGTACAATATTATTTAACTACATAAACAATATACTTTACTAAATAATTACATGTAAATAACTATTTTAGGCATGCAAAATAACTATATATAACATTCTAAGATGATCATTGTGGCCATAATTTGAGTCAACTACATAAGCTATTACACCACAGGCATAACTATA
Source organism: Gossypium arboreum (assembly GCF_025698485.1). Taxonomy (NCBI): domain Eukaryota; kingdom Viridiplantae; phylum Streptophyta; class Magnoliopsida; order Malvales; family Malvaceae; genus Gossypium; species Gossypium arboreum. The sequence goes on from NC_069081.1 coordinate 16,898,078, forward strand.
TTTACATAGTGCATAATTATGCGTCAAGAACTATCTTATATAGAAGATAACAAAAATGATATACCAAAAGCATGATATAGGGATACATGCCACTACTACACAAAATATGATATAACAAAATGATACACCAAAAGTATAATATAGATGGTCATGGTGTGATGCTCCTAGACTTGAATTCAACAAAATAAATTCAAGCTTCGTACACAACAAAATCCAAAGTTTAACTAATTGTTTTGACCAAATCAAAGCAAATGCAAGGTTGAAGTTTTCATAAGGATTAACAAAATATCTATTCTAAAAAGTTAATATCAAACTATCTTCAAGCTTCATCTTCTTCGAATATTGTAGATAGTACCGACAATTCTGTAACAAAATAAAAATGTATTCTTAAACTATGAAAATCTTTACTAGAAAAATTAAAATTAAACATTCAATTTTATGAGTTGTAGTTAAGTATGTTACCATCTTCATGTTCCGATAACTTTGACAATTCTAAAAAAAATCAAAAGAGAAAAATGTTAGTTAAATTGTGAGAATATTTATAAAAATAAATAAAATAATCAATTAACCTTTTGGATTAAAGTTAGTCCCTTACCATCACCTATATTTTGAAGTTCTTCCACATACTCCTCAAGGTTGATAGGATCTTTTGACCTTCGAAACCAATCTTGTGTGCAAACCAAAGCCTCAACCATAGAAGGAGTCAAAGAACTTCTAAAATTATCTAGAACACGTCCACTCATGCTAAAAGCACTTTCAGATGCAACGGTTGAGATAGGAACGGATAACACATCTCGAGCCATTTGCGCAACAATTGGGAATCTTGGACTATTAACTTTCCACCACAATAACAAATCAAATGAATCTTAATTATTTTCACAATCTTCTCCCAAATATCTATCCAACTCACGTTTACTTTCCAAGCCAACACATTACTTTTTTCTTCATATATTATTGCATGACTAAGCCTATCTTCGGTTTTACTTGATTTATTTCATTTTCACTTGAACTTGGAGCTCTAGTAGGAAAATTACTTTCAACTTCAACGTTCATATGATGATTTCCCTCAACAATTGCAAAATATTCATCAAACAAATAATGCAATTCTCTATTGACCATCCTTATAATGTCATCTGCAATTGTAGGAAAAAGCAAGTTGACTCCAAATGTAAGAAAATCAATTTTGCTCCATGGGTCAAAGATAACTGCTAGATAAATAAGCAAGTTCATCACTTTTGAATCACCCCTGTACTTCTTGCACTTGTCATTCATTTTTGAAGCCAGAGACATTATGTCTAAATCCCCGCAATGTTTCCATCCATCAAGAAGACAATGCACATTTGTGACTACTTTAAAAAAATATTAGAGGTGACATGTAATGATCCAGATACGTTCAATATAAGTTCATGAAAAGACTCAAGCACTTTTGTAACTCTTCGAACATTTTCCCAATCATCACATGTGGGGATTCCATATCCAGCACTAAGGTCTAGAAAAAAGTTATGATCATCATGAACATAAGATTCAAAGACACATTCATATTTTTCAGCCACATTTAACATCATATAAGTTGAATTCCATCTAGAAGAAACATCTAGACACAAATGAGCCTTAGTACCTACCATTTCTTCTTCTACCCAATGGTTGAATTTAGATAACCTTGATGGTGATGCTCTAATATATCTCACAGCTCCTCTAACTCGGTCCACAAATATAGAAGTGTCCTTAACCCCTTCTTGAACAATGATATTAATAATGTATGTTGCACATCTCATATGTATATATTTACCGTTTGCAACACAAGATTTTCGATGAACCAACTTCTTTCTCAAATAATCAATAGCAACATTGTTAGAAGATGCGTTATCAACAGTAATTGCAAAGACCTTCTCAATCCCCCAATCCCGAAGACATTTCTCAAGGGCTTGACTAATGCTCTCACCTCTATGAGCAGAAATTGGGCAAAAGTTTATAATTCTCTTTTGTAACTTCTACTCATCATCTATCTAATGAGTTGTTAAAACCATGTAGGATATCCTTTGCAATGGTGTCCAAGTGTCTATCTTCAAACAAATTCTACTTGTCTATTTTTGAAAAGATTACTTTAATGTATTCTTCATGGAATTAAACAAATCAAGACAACATTTTCTAATTGTCCAACGAGATGAAATATGAAACCTTGGGCATGCTATAGAAATAAAGAACTTAAAACCTTCCCCTTCTATAAATTTAAAAGGAAATTCATCCACAATGATCATATTAATCAATGCATTTCTAATCATCTTGATTAAACACCCAAGTTGACAAATCTACATTTTCTTGGCTAGATTTTGTAAATGCAAGTTCTGCTTGCTTAAGATCAGCTGTATTACCTCGGGGTTTTCTTAAGCAAGTCTTCAAATGGTTATTTAGATTGGTGGTAGAAGCCCCAGTTTCCATTGTGTAAGTAACATCGTAATAATTACATTTTGCCCTATTCTCCCCATCTTCTGTTGAGTATTTGCTAAATGTTGCCAACAAGGTGCCCTTGGTTTGGTCTTTCTTCGAGTATTTCCCTTCTTATTATGCGAACAACTTTAGTAGGAGAAGTAGGTGTAACTTCTTGTAATGATTTTTTGCTTTGGGACTTTTGGGATGATTTTGAGTCGTTCACCTACAAAAATAAATATAATCAATTAAAATTACAAAATAGTCAAGGGTCATAGTTCCATCAAAGTTTTATACTAATAGATATGTTCCACACAAATATCCATCAAAAATTCAAATTAAAGCATTCAAAATTAACTCAAAACAAAAACAGCGGAGTAACTTACTTATAAAATATACTAATTTAACTTATCGAATATATTATCAAAACATAAAATTGAGCAAACGTAACAAAAGTTTTTAAAAAATGAGAATAAAAAGCCAAAATTTTAAAACTCTTATTTGAAGAGTTGTTGTTCGCATAAATAATAATAAAAAGAAATAAAGTTTACAATAAATAATGTAAAATAAATCAATAGTCAAAGATGAAAAAAGCTATAAGTCCATATCACTTCTTTTGGGAGATTGGAGTGAGATTTCCAATCATTTCAACTAATATTTATAATGGACAGAAATTAACAAATTATTTTAGCCTGCAAATCATTCTCATCCACATGTTTAGGAATGGAAATTGAATGAACTAAAATTCCATCACGTTTGTCACATTCTGTTTAAATAAATGTAATAAACATAACATTATTAGGCATCAACAAGTTAAAGGTCTGTTTCTTTTTGCTTTTGCAAATTTAATTTATTTAAAGAGTTGATTAATTTAATTTGAAGTGGTTTTATAATATATATATATATATAATATATGCATGACTTAAATGAAGCTAAATGGAATATATATGCATTAATATATATATATATATATATATATATATATGCATGACTTAAATGAAGGAAAACATTATATATATGCATTAATATTAAATGAAGCTAAACAGTATACATATGCATTAATATATATATGATTGACTTAAATGAAGCTAAACCTGCTAATAATGGTATATATATGCATGACTTAAATGAAACTAAAAATGTTAATAATGGTTAATTTAATTAACCTAGAATAATGAGAAAGAAAGACGGAAACATGGAAACTTTGATTAGTAAAAACTAAAACCAAACCCTTAAATTATACAAGGCAGGCAGGCAAGGTTATTACTTTGATTAGTAAAAATTAAAACTAGACCCTTAAACTAGACCCACTACATCAGGACCCTTTCGACGTTGCACAAAAGCCATTACTTACGTTTAGCTAGCACTAAAAAAGCTACTCCTAGTAGAAGTGGTAGAATTATTCCAAGTATTCCAACTGGAACAGCTATGTACGTTTTCGATTTTCTATTTACTCTTTCTTGCCGTAAGGAGCAAGAAGAAGATTCAAAATGAGAACAATAATTGTTTTTAGAATATAAAGGTCAAAACTAGAAATACTCACTTATTCACACTCACAAAGCTAAAAAAAAAAAAAATACAATCTCACCTTAGACAACTGATGGTGGTTGTGGCCCGTGGGACCTTGTTTGTGGCTTGTGGAACCGTGGTCGTGGCCTCGTGGGACAAAGCACGAAATCAGATTCTCAGAAAAGAGTAAACAAATTGAAGGGGGGACGTTAGGTGTGGGGAAAGAATTAAAATATTTGAGTAAAGAAGAAAGGAAAAATTGGGGGACGGGGTGGGAATATGGAACGACAGAAAGAAACTAAGCTTAAGTTAAGGCTGATGAAAAAAGAATTAATTTAAAAATTAAAATTTATCAAAACGACGTAGTTTTGTCATTTCTTATTCGAGTTTTTGGATAACTCGAATTGTGTAATTCATATCCGAGTTAAACTGAAAAATTTGAATTTTTTTCGAGTCAATTCGAATAACTCGAATAACTCGAACTATTTAATTCAAAACTTGAATTTTTTTTAAATCGAGTCAGATTTTGCTCACCCTTAATCATAGCCCTTTTTTAAATATCTCTAAGCTAAAATAAATGATATCACAACCGGAAATTCACTTGAATCATTAGACTCAACCCGAAGAATCTCACCATTTTGGCATTTCAATTCAATAGTCTTCTATCTACAATTCACAGTGCATCATGTATTGTCAACCAGTCCATACCCAAAATCACATCAAACTCATCAAACGGTAGAAGCATCAAATCAACTCGAAAATAGTAACCTCGAGTCATCAAAGGACAATTCTTACAAATTTTATCAACTAAAATAGACTTGCCTAAGGGGTTCGATACTTTAATTACAAACTCTGTAAACTCGAGACGTAAACTATTTTTAAATACTAATTTCATACAGATATATTAATTGGTTCATCCAGGATCTATCAACACAACTATATCAGTATCACAAAGAGAAAAAGTACTGGTAATAACGTTTGGTGATGATGCTTCCTCATGTGTGCGGATAGCATAAGCTCGAGCAGGTACTTATGCCTCATATCTCACAGTCGAATCTCTCGTAGCACCCCTGTTACCACTCATATTTCTAGTATTTTGGGGCGGTCTCCCTCTAGTAGCTGTGTTACTATCTTTCACTGGTTGTTCTCTTTCAACTATAAACTTTTCTGGACAGTTCCGAAGATAATGATCAAGAGATCCACATTTAAAGCAAGCTCCACTCACCAATCTACATTCACCGTAATGTTGCTTATTGCAATGTTTACATTCAGGTACAGCATTTCTAACACTTCCCACACTGGCAACAGATGTCGTCCAAGGTTTGGAACTGAATTGCCTCGCATCTCTATCTTTAATTGAAATTCCCATAGAAGTAGTAGAACGAGGATGATAGTCTCTACATTTATTTAATGTTGACTGATGTGATTTTCCCGCAAATCTCTCTCTAGAATCTCTAGCTTCAAAATCGGCTTTTCTTTTTTCTTTGCAAAGCTCTTTGACTTTACAAGCTCGATCAAACAAAACAACAAACTCTTTAAGCTCAAGAATTCCAACTAACACTCTGATTTCTTCATTTAACCCATCCTCGAATCTTTTACACATTATAGCTTCAGAAGAAACATATTCACGAACATATTTATTGAGTCGTACTAACACTCTTTCTTGTGGAACTACAGATATCAAGGTATTCCACCATTGATACGTAGTGTCTCTTAGCAATGATAAAACACACTTTAAACATTCTTCAGGTGTGCAAGATAATTCGTCAAATACCCAAATCGTGTTCTCAAGCCAAAACTCAGCTCTCTCAGAATCATCATTAACAGTAGCTCAGAATTCCTTATCTCCATGTTTTCGGATCTTATCAATAGGTGGTTTATTTAATCGCAGAGGATTAATACCTTGAGTAACTACAGGGATCGGTTGGGGAATAGGTGGGGGTGGAGGTTGTAGAACAGCCTGGTTTGTACGAATGTATTGTGTGAACCACTCGTTTAATATCTGAAAGAAGGCTTCTTTAGCCTTACCACCATGACTACTCGTCACAGGTTTAGATTCAGTAGGTGCTGCGGGAGCTGGCACATTATTTTCTACATAATCTGCTACAGCTCGTTCAGGATCCATTACTATATAAAAACACATTTGAAAACTTCAGAAGTCATCACACTATCACAATTTTATATATGACACGTATAGCTAGACTCACATACACTACGTTAGTCCTAGAATCGACTAAACCGTAGTCTGATACCAATAAATGTAACACCTTTAACTCGTAACCGCCGCCGGAATAGGTTAAGAGGCATTACCATACTTATAACTCAGTTCAGAATAATCATTTATCCCATAACATTAAATCTAAGTCAATATCATTCATTCACATTCAGCATGTACTTAAAACAAGCATACAAAGCCTGAATCATGCATTCAGGACAAGATTGTAGCATATTAAAAATTTCAGAAACATAGAAAATTTTTAACATTTCAAATATCACACGCCCGTGTGAACAGGCCGTGTGCCTCACACAGCTAGTAGGCACGACCTAGTCTTAGACCATGTGGAAATAGGGCATACATACTGACTTGTGTCACACGGCCAAGGACACGCCCGTGTATTATGCCATGTGAAAATTGGAGAGTATATTGACTTGGGTCACATAGCTGACCACACGCCCATGTGTCTAGCCTGTGTACCCTTCGAAATGGCCACACACGCCCATGTGCCAAGGTTGTATGCCTCACACGACGAGTAGACACGCCTGTGTGTCTAGGCCGTGCTCAAAACTGACTTGAATCTCTAATTATTTCTCCAAAGGACACACGGCCATGTCACATAATGGTGTGTCGCACACGGTTGAAATACATGCCCGTATCTCTACCCGTGTGGACAAAAATAGGCTATTTGCAAAGTCATTTTGCCACCCTATAAACACAAACATTTATAAGCATAATTTACCACATTTATGCAACCAAATTGGTAACCATAATAACAATTTCAATATAATATATACCAATTCAACTTGATATTAAATTACCTATCTAATGCCATGCAAAACTCATTTATCTAACAACACATATCAATACCTCACTTTCATATTTTCATTCAAACATTACTTTACCAAAACATACCATATTTTAACACATATAAACAACCAAAATATAATACCAAAATAAGCCAAATCACATGGCTCAACTTATATAAAAAATATTCTCAAATCAAGTTGTCAAGTATCATAACTAACATTATTTAAACTAGCCTATACATGCCATATTTACATATCCACAAGTTCAAAAGTACCAATAGAAAATTGGATAGTGTGATGTGCAACTCCGACTTGTCTGAAATGAGCGAGCTATCGAGCCTCTATAAAAACATAGAAAAAGAAACAAAGTAAGTTTTATAGCTTAATAAGCCCGTAAAATTCAGAATTAAACTTACCATTTATATAATATTAAAGCAACATTAAAATGCCAACAATTTATTTAACCAACACCTAGTCACAAGTATCCATCACATGTTAGTCATTTGAAAAATACATATATCCATCCATAATACAATACTTTGTATCATTCTAAATTCACCTAACATACATATAACATAATAATACTTACAATCCGTAACTTATCCGTATAAAAAGTATTTAGGCCCGTTGAACCTATTAGAACTTCAAAGGATACTCAAGTGATCAATATCAATAATATGACAATTCTTTATCATATATGCTCTTTCGAGCCATGTTTGATAAGTTCCTCCTGAGCTGATGGACAGTAAGCTCTATTGAGCTAAATCGGTAAGCTCCAATGAGCTGAAATAATAAGCTCTATCGAGCTGAATTGGTAAGCTCTAATGAGCTGAAACAGAAAACTCTATCGAGCTGAATCAGTAAGCTCCAATGAGCTGAAACAGTAAGCTCATATGAGCTGAATCGGTAAACTCATACGAGCTGTGGTGAGTCTGCAACAAATGCAGGGGCTCGACCAATACGATAATCCCAGTAACATGTCACTTGTATCCAATGAATTCAAATAGTTCAAACGGGACTCGGTCACACATACAATATAGCAATAAGACATCCATACGTCAAATATCTCAATTACACATATTATTTTCAATAATTACAAGTATAGAAAAGTTTGATTCTAATTATACGAACTTACCTCGTATTTGCTCGTATAACCGTCGTCTACTCATCTACTTTCGTTTCTCCCAATCTAATTTTGGTAATTGTTTATCTTGATCTATAAATTATCAAATTCAATATTTTCAGTAACCATTTAATTCAACTCAATTATATTTGACAAATTACACATTTTCCCCTATACTTTTGACTACTTTACAATTTAGTCATTTTTACACAAAATGGAAAACTTATACAAATTACCCTTAACCCATGTATAGCAGAATTTCACATAACCCCATAGCAGCCCATATTTTCATTTTATTCATATTTTCAACCACAACATTTCTATCTTTCACAATTTAATCCTTAATTCTTATTTTTGTCAAAAAATCACTTTATAAAACTTGTATATCTATTAACAACCATCAATAATCTAACAAGAAACTTCAAAATACCCAAGTATTCAACAATGGAATATCTCAAAATCTATAACAGTTTCAAAAACAAAGGTACGGGCTAACTAAATTAAGCTGTAACGAGATCAAAAACATAAAAATCATTAAAAACTAAGCTAAAACTGTACCTTAATCAAAGATTGAAGCTGTCGAAACCATGGAAGCTTCAAAACCCTTATTTCTTTCTCAATATAGGCAAAATGATGAATGAATTAACATGATTTTGATTTTTGTTTTATTTTTAATAACTTAATACATAAATTACCATTATAACCTTATAATAAAACTTAATATATCATGTAATTCATGGACATAAATGTCCACTAACCTTAATCATGGTCAAATAACATTATAAAGACTTCCATATTAATAACCCATAACTATTTAATACATTTAAAAAATAGAACTCAAATTTTACGCTTTACGCGATTTAGTCCTTTTTACCGAATTAAGCATTTAAACAGTAAAATTTTTTATGAAACTTTCACAAATAATTCTATCATGCTGTAAAGCTTAATAAAATAATAAAATTAATATTTTTACTTCATATTTGTGGTCCCGAAACCATCATTTCAATTAACCTAAATACGGGCTGTTACAAGCCTTATCTGGATCGGTTTGTAGTGGTGTTCATCGTCGACATATTAGTTTATTCGAGGACTGAGGATGAGCATGATAATTTCCTTAGAGTGATTCTTCATATTTTGAGGGAAAAGCAGCTCTATGCTAAGTTCAGCAAGTACGAGTTCTGGTTATGTAAAGTAACATTTCTGGGTCATGTGGTTTCTGTTGAGGGGATCCGAGTCAATCCTCAAAAGATTGAGGTGTATTGGATTGGAAACAGCCTAAGAATGTGTTTGAGATCTGCAGTTTTCTGGGACTGGCAGGTTATTATCGATGGTTTGTAGAAGGTTTCTCGTTGATTGCAGCACCCTTAACTAAGCTGCTACGTAAGGGTGTACCATTTGTTTGGACTGATGCATAGTAAGAGAGCTTTGAGAAGCTCATGACTGTACTGACTGAGGCCCTTCTGATATAGCCTGAACCTGGAAAGGAGTTCACGGTTTATAGCAATGCATCACATGTCAGTTTGGGATGTGTGTTGATGTAGGATGGTAAAGTGGTAGCATATGCGTCTCATCAGCTTAAGGCACATGAGGTAAATTATCCAACGCATGACTTGGAGTTGGCCGCCGTGGTATTTGTATTGAAAATCTAGAGGCATTATTTGTAAGGTGAGAAGTGTATTATCTACACTGATCACAAGAGCCTCAAGTATCTCCTTACTCAGAAGGAGTTAAATCTTAGGCAACGTAGATGGATTGAGCTGCTTAAGGATTACGACTATACCATTGAGTACCATTCACGCAAGGCCAATGTGGTGGCCGATGCATTGAGCTGTAGGGCTATGACTGATTTGAGAACGATGTTCACTCGACTTAGCTTGTTCGACGATGGGAGTTTTTTGGCTGAGCTGCAAGTCAAACCAACTTGGATCGAGTAGATTAAGGGTAAACAACTGGAGAATGAGTCTTTGGGTCTTCGGTTCTGACAGATTGAGAGTGGTAGCACTACAGACTTTAAGTTGAACTCTGAAGGGGTGTTGTGTTTTCGGGGCCAGATATGTGTGCCGAATGATTCTGATTTGAGACAGTCTATACTGAGAGAGGCGCATAGTAACCCTTATGTTGTGTGCCCCGGTGGGAATAAGATGTACCGAGATCTTCGAGAGTTATATTGGTGGCCAGGGTTGAAGTGAAAGGTTACTGATTTCGTGGCTAGATGTCTGACATGCCAGTAGGTTAAGACTGAGCATCAGTTGCCTTCGAGTTTGCTACTGCTAGTTAAGATTCTGTTATGGCAATGGGAGTGAGTAACGATGGACTTCATTAGTCAGTTGCCCTTGACACCCACTAAGAAGGATTCTGTCTGGGTGATTGTAGATCAATTGACCAAATCTGCACACTTTATACCAGTTAGGATAGATTATTCTTTGCAGAAGTTGGCGAAGCTCTATATTTCAGAGATAGTGAGACTGCATGGGCTACTGGTTTTGATCATCTTTGATAGGGATCCTCGCTTCACATCTCAGTTTTGGAAAGAGCTACATGAGGCTCTAGGTTCAAGGTTGGACTTCAGTACTATGTTCAATCCTCAGACCGAAGAAAGTGATTTAGATACTGAAGGATATGTTGAAGAGTTGTGTGATTGACTTTTGAGGCAGTTGGGAGGACTATTTGCTGCTAGCCGAGTTTTCCTATAATAACAGCTTTTAGTCGAATATTCAGATGGCACCTTACGAGGCTCTATATGGTCGTAAGCGTCGTACTCTTTTGTGTTGGACTAAGCTGGGTGAACGTCGAGTATTGGGTCCTGAGTTGGTTTCCTAGAATGAGGATAAGGTTTGACTAATTAGGGATCGTCTGAAGGCAGCTTTTGACAGGTAGAAGTCTTATATTAATCTAAAGAGACGTGAGATTGAGTATTTTGTGAGAGACTTCGTGTTTCTAAAGGTCTCGCCATGGAAGAAGATTCTGAGGTTCGGTCGTAAGGGCAAGCTAAGCCCTAGGTTTATTGGGCCGTACCGAATTCTGAAACAAATGGGACTGATCGCTTATCAGTTAGAGCTACCTCTAGAGTTAGACAGTATTCACAATGTGTTTCACGTCTCAATGTTAAGGCGCTACCACTATGATCCCACGCATAGTGTCCCTGTTGAGGAGATTGAGGTTAGGCCAGACTCAACCTTCGAGGAGGAGCGGGTTCAGATTCTGGATCGTGATATAAAGGTCCTTTAGAGGAAGTATATTCCATTAATGAAGGTGTTGTGGTGGAATCATGACATTGAGGAGGCCACGTGGGAGCCTGAGGATGCGATGTGTTAGCAGTATCCTCATTCGTTCTGATCAGGCAAATTTCGAGGCTGAAATTTTCTTTTAGGGGATGAAGTTATAACGCCCTAAAAATTCATATTTCTATTTTGGATAAATGTGACACAACTATGTATCTGCTTCAGTGGTTAAGTGTTCTGGGTGTGTGTATGAGGTCCCAAGTTCAACCCTTGCATTGGCCAAATTTTCCTATTTTTGGATCTAAGCCTGTCTCTATTCAGCGAGCTTATATTTAGTTATTTGTAATTTCATATCAAAACGGGTCTGTTAGTCCGGTGGTTAAGATATGGGTTGGTGTGTTGGAGGTCCTGTGTTCGAATCCCTACGCGAGCAAGAGAGTTTTATTTTTGCTCGGTTCAGCAATAGAGCTCCAAAGGTAGTAGAATTCTGAGTAGTGGGTGGTTGGGATGTAAACTAGTAGGGAGTTATCATAATATTTCAAAAAAAATTTTATTTTTCTCTCTCTACCAATAGTTCTGACGTTGGTTTCTGCATTTGTCGATTTCTCCTTTCTTCTTCCTCCCCTTCGTTTTTCTTGTTCTTTTTCTCTTTTGGATCGTGTCTCTGCTCTTCACTAACTCAGTGTTCTTGTATTGCTCTAGTAAGTGAGTTTTCAATACCTATAGTCTAGTTTTATAACTCGTCGGGTTAGCATTTGGTGTGAGTTAAGGGACTGATTTCTGCATATTTACGGTTTAAGTGAAGTGGGGTTCGGTGAAGTTCCATTTGGATAGTCTAATTTGCACCGAGGTCAGTCTGAATCACCGGTAAGTCTTGAACTCTATTTTGGGATTTGCATCATTTCGTAATCGACTATTAATTGGACGTTTGAACACTTTGTTATAGGTTTCGAAGGCTTTGAGAGTGTTTTGCATCGAATCTGTACTAGGTGTGTACCAAAAAATACAGAAAATGAGGTTTCAAGGAAAGCTAAAAACCTCACTGTCGACGCCACACGGATATGTGGTCATCTGTGTGGTAGGCCGTGTCCCCTAACACGGGCGTGTGATCGACGAAGCCAGGCCGTGCGTACAAGACACGGCCATGTGATGGTCAGGTAGGCCTTGTGCGACACAGGGGCTATACTGATTTGGGCCGTGTGCGCCCATATGGTTAGTCCATACGGACATTTGGGATTCTGGGCCAAACCATGTGATCCACACGGCCAAGGAAAATTTGGGCTGTGTGGGCCACACAGACAGGCCACATGGGCATGTGAGCCATTTTCACTGAATTGATTGATAAGGTTGCATGAGTTGCCCAAGTTGACTGTAAACCTACTGTAGGGTTGGTAAGCATTACTTAGACCCCTAATTGTGTGAACTGACTAATTGATGGATATATATTGAGCATGATGATAGTCTGTATGTATACATTTACTGATAATATGTACTAATATCATGAGATAGCATGTCATGAATTGCATGGGGTTGGGTTGATTTTATTTGGAAGAAGTGTACTAAAAGGCTCTCAAGCCTAATATACTGGCAGCTCAGCTGCAAACTACTGTTTGTACCACTTTCGGTACTACCTGGAGTGTATGGATGGGTGGGTTGATTTAATCTCCACATGGAGTATAGAGTTGGACGGATATGGTGTGTAGTGGATGGTTGGGTAGGACTTTGTTACTGAATACTGTATAACTATTACTAATACTTTGATGGGCTTAGGTTCTAATGCATATCCGATACTGAAACAGAAATAGGCTAAAGCCTAAATTACTACTGAAACTGGAATGGGCTTAGGCCCAGACTGCATTTGACTGTTTACTGCTAAATGACTGTATGCATGTTTTCTGTGGGGATTACACACTGAGTTTACGTAAACTCACCCCTTCTATTTAATGTGTACAGGTAATCCCTAGACTTGACGAATAGGTGCAGCGCTGGACTCGACAGTGGCCATACATATTTTAAACCGTTTTAATTTCAGTTACGGTATTTATTTCTTAATTATTTTTTGATATTTTTATGTAAATTGGATTTTTGGACTGCTTGTTTTTATTTCGGATTTTTAAACTGCAAACTCAACATAAACTTGGTTTTATTAAAAATGACGATTTTACTAAACGCGATTAGTTTTCCTCAAATGTCACGGCTTTAAAAGCTTCCACTATAAAATCGGTTTTGAACAAATTAAATTAACAAGAAAACGATTTTTAATTTGACATGAGATAAAACAGAAGATATTCAACAAAAACTGTTTTGTCTTGGTAATTCGACTTCAAAATTTATTCCATGTGGCACCGCTAGATTTGGCCATTACATCTAGGCCGGGTTTGGGGTGTTACAGAAATTGAGTTGTGTTGTATTGAGGATTTTTAATTATTTTAATTCTGTAGCTAATGTAGTACCGAAACCCTCGACAAAAAAGGGGAAAGATAAAGTCGATGATGAATAGCTCGAACTTTTCGATTTGTATTTCTATAATCTGAATTTAGTTGTTAATTGTTATAATTTAATTTAATCTATATGGTAAGTGTTGAGGTAAGAATTATTGTGTTTTGCAATTGAAATGGAATTGATTTAGTATGTGATGAATTTATTGAATTTATATTTATTGAATTGATATATATACATATTGAATAGTGATAAACGCCAAATTATACATATCTGTACCCCAAATACTTAGCATATTTATGGATGTTTATTACTAGATTTGTGGATTTTGGTGATCTTAATCCGGTTATTTCATGTTTTGTACTCAGGAGAGCACCAAGAGTCGAAAGGAGCCAAAAACGAGCTAAAAAGGGACAAAACGGACTAAATCGAGAAGATGACACGGCCTAAGCCTTGCCACAAGGGCATCTCAAATGCCCGTGGCCTTCGGGGGTGTCGACTAAGGTTTTTACGATTCACACGGTCTGGCCATTGAGCCCACACGGCCGTGTGCAATTCAAAGGATCGAACACGGCCTGGTAATCACGTCACACGGCTGTGGCATATGGGCGTGTCCCTTTTTCAAAGAGTTGTATTTTACACGGAAAAAGGTACTTAATGAGGAAGAAAGCCAATCCAAAGCCTATATAAACACCCTAAGTGTGACCTAGAAAGAGGTCGCTCTTTTCAGAACTTTTCTGGAATACAGAACCACACACCAAGAATTACTTGAAGAAAGCCAGACGATCCATCTCAAAAGCCGGAGCTACTCCAAGACTGAAGATCTCTCTCAGAATTCCTTCAGGGGTTTTAGAGTTTTCTTTATATTTTGTTATTTTTATACTTTTGAGATGTGCTCTTATTTTATTATGAACTAAAACCCTTAGATACCTAAAGGGGATAAAACCTATGATGGATCTTGTTATTATTATCTGAACTGTATGATAAATACTTGATTTGTTCTTAATTATGTGTTCTTAATGCTTGAGTTAATATTTCGGGTATTAATTCATGATTTGATGTGCTTATGCAGAGGAGGAATAGGCCCTACCTAAGAGTAGATTTGGCATAATTAAGTGGAGTTGATCAAACGCCTAGAAATAGGGTTACGAGATTTTGCCGGATTAGGGTGAAACCTAATATGAGAGTCCATAGAGTGATTCATTGCTTCCTTAGGGGTTTTAATTAAGAAAGAAATTTTGATTAATTCAACTGAGGGTTAGACGTTATTAGTCTCGAAAGGGATAATAACATAGGTTAGGGAGTCTCACGGATCAAGTCAAGTGAATAAATCATCCGGTTCAGAGTCAGATAACAAGTGAAATCTAGGTGGATTCCTCCTTGGGTGTCGTCTTCATCAATTGCTTTTCTTCAAGTATTTTTCCAAATTTTCTCTTTGCTTTAATTAAATTAGTTAATTAGTTTAGATAATTAGTTTAATAAACAAACCCTTTTATTTCTAAGTTAGATAATAAAAAGATAGTTATTACTAGTACTTTTGGTTCCCTTGGGTACGATATCCCGGTCTTGCCATTACTATACTATTGTTCGATAGGTGCGCTTGTCTTTTCGTCGTGATAATAGTTAGTCTAGGTTTGATCTTCATTATAAATATTTATTACTTGTTATGAATCATGCGATCAAATATATTAATTATTTGAAATGAAATGAATATTGGTTTTCTTTGAAAAGTGAATTGAAAACCCTATTAACTGTATCGGGGTGAGTCCGATATAGATGGCATGCTATAAGATTGGAAGAGTTCAGGGAATTCTTTGACTTCGAGTCGATAAGACACTGGGTGTCAGTCTATTACTTCGGATTAATTCGATGAGGCACTAGGTGCCAATTTACTTCGATTTAGTTAATGAGACACTGGGTGTCAATTTATTACTTCGAATTATCTGATGAGGCACTGGGTGCCAAACTGGTGTGTTTTGGTTGGATCCGTGTATCTATCTAAGTCCGAGTCTTGTTAATAGGGGTAAATGATTAATAAAGTTTTGTGATTGATATTAAAATTGTATGGTGTGAGAAATGGAAGTGAAATAGTGAATTGAAAATAGAATGTAAAATATGTTGCAAATATATAGAGTATATGAGTTATATACTCAAGAAATGATTATGGAATGGATAATGCAATTGAATAATGAAATGTGAAATGAATTGTGAAAAACTATTTATATAGCAAGTATAAGAATTGAGTTATTTGTGAAATAAATGAAATATGATATGGTTGTTGTAAAATTAAATATTAATATGTGTTTGTATTTCAATTGTATATTTGGAATTTCTTATATTTAATTATTGAATTACTGAAATACCACTGAGTTTTTACTCAGCGTACGGTTTTGTTTTCATTGCGCAGATTAGGTACAGTGATTTTGAAGAGTTGTAATTGAGGTTGTGAGCATCCATTTCATCACATCTCCAAATGCCAAAAGGGTATATTTCAAATTTTTTAATATAATGACATGTACTTAGGAAGATCAAGTGTGTTCCAAGTAGTATGGACAAAAATATAAGTTATGAAAACTTAAAATTTTCTAAATGTTCAAATATATTAGTGATTAGCCAAAATCACTTTGGCACCAAATGTAATATTCCTATATTAGGTTCCTTGTATTGAACTGGGTATAAGGGTGTTACAGTAGTCCACCGATCAAAGAACGAACAACAAAAGAAATTTTCTTTAAACTTTTTCAGAGAGTAAAAACGGCTGCTAGACTCTATCCTAAATTAATACTAAACATTTATATGAATCAAATTCATATATTAATTTTAATTGTGTTCTCTATTCGTGTACAACAAGTTTGTTCACATAATGCGTTCAATATTTAACTATCAAATTAAATTAATTCAATAATTTATTTAAATCATGTGACAACTAAACATAACACCAATTGTATTTGGATTCTGTTTACTTCAACCATAGGGTGTGACCCTGTAGGCTCTTGTAATGTTAGTAGTAATATAAGAACATTTCTGATATTACAAGCAATGAGTGGCATCTAGCATTGCATCATTGCTACCCAAGTTACAAGAAGTCGTGCATCGACATAACATTTTTGTGATAAATTTGTATGTATTATATCATTTTATCCTTTATATCTACATTGGACGCAAGTCATAGAACAATCATTCTTGTATAGTCCAATCTCATATTTCTTGATATTCTAAGTAGACTACAATGAACAAATAAGTGTGATATCTCATATCAACTTATTTGAGCATGGCCATGTATTTCTAGTCTCACTCCATCAAGTAGCCTAAAATATTACTTTCATTATGTAGAAGAGACAAATCCTATCTTAATCAATCATATCCCACTACATAGATTGTGGCATATCCAACATCAGTATTTATAGTACAATCTGTTATAGTAGATGTTTGACTGTATCAAAATACACGACTCACGATGTTGGGACAATAATAATCTCAAGTCTGAGGATTGTATACATAATTATTAGTATGAGTAATGTTGTGATCATTACATAATAATCCAAGAAACATTCTCAAAATGGGTCAGTCCAATATGTTGTTCTCCAACACATGCTCATGTATTAATTTTGACATCCTTATGTCAATAACAACGCTTTGTCATCAATCAACTACACATTAGTCTCAATGCATTATTATTGTCCAAACCTACAATAATACTTGACTAAGGATCTTTTAAAAATAACCATATCATTCTCAAGACTTTATTATTAATCAGCTTATTTACACACACAGAAAAAGAAAAGAAAATAATAATGGCAATGCATTATATTAACAAACAAGGTAAAATGAGTATGTGATTACAATCATCTCATGATTGATTTTTGGGCATACTCTAACACCTTTAAGCATGCAGTAGACTAATTTTAGATTATGAGCTTACCATAAGACAAGGATTATGGTACAAAGGGAACTGCAAAGTGTAAGTCCATAAGGCTTACAACTATGAGCTGCAAATTGCAATAAAAGCTTATAATATAAGAACTTCAATTGTCCTTACACATCAATTTGGTACATAAGCATTCCTAGATTATGGTAATAACTAATTTTAATCGAGATATACAAAATTACAAAGAAGAGGTTCTAGCATTGCCTTTTAATACACACAACCAATAGTTAAAAAAACCTCAAACAAATAATTTGAAATTAGAATTTAAACAACTGGAAATGTAAAGTTGTCGTTTTTCTTTAATAAAGTAGTGTTTCATTGGTTGTGGTAGTTGTGGATGACGGGAGCAAGGGATAAGATACTCGCCCAAGGTAGTGAGTTGTGGTTACTAGTATCACGGGGCTAGATATTTCGTCTCGCGATTTGTGTGGCCTTAGGCGATCCGTTCGTCCAAACTCGCCTAAGTCAGCCTTTATTCAAGTGATGATTCCTTTAGAAGTTCTCCAAGGCACCAATTTGTAGAGCGGAAGCAATTTATGCCAAAGGAAGCACCAAAAGAGCAACAGAAAGAACGCACACAAAGTGTTTAAGTAAATGCTCTCTATTCTCTTATTCACAAAGAATAATGAAACAATGAATTGAGTGAGTACAAATGAGGGGGAGGCTCTCTATTTATAGTTGAGCTCCCCAAAACCGACAGTCAAGATACATTTACATCGACGGACGAGATTAACCATATCTCTTAATTTTAGGGATTTACAAGAAATGTCATATCAAATCTAATCTAATCTTTACAAGATATGATTCCCTCAATCTTCTAAGATTAGTTACCAAATTAGCCTAAGTTGTCATATCTTCATTATTGAGCCAACCAGGCTTCAATCTAACATGCTTGTCTAACAGTTCCTTGAATCGGGTAAATTCTCGTGGGCCAAATGATCCCCATTTAAACAATAGACCTCTATTGGAAGCATTTGGTGCCATAGTCACGGGCTTTTAACTGTGGCCCGTGACACTAGTAAATAGTTTGGGAGAGTTGAAAGAAGGATCTCAAAAAGCCTTAAGGAAGAAAGAGGTAAAAAAAAATAAAAAAAAATGATGTATCAGCTGTTAAGGATTTAATGTTTAGATCATTAAAATGAAAGTATTGTTTAATAATAGTGATCAAATTGCAAGAATTTATTTTAAGTGATCAACTAAAATAGTTTACTCTTAAAAATGATTTTAATAATATTTGTTAAATAAAAAGATTTTAAGCTAAAATATCAGTTTCTTTTAGAAAATAAATTCAATTTTCACAAGTTAATTTTCAGAGTTGTTTTAATCAATTACTATATCTTAAAGATGAATAATACGATTTGAAATTTTCTTCTCCACCAGCAGTGGAGATATAAATATTTAAATTATGCCGACACACCAAAAAAAAATTTTCTTTTATAGTGTAGATGAGGATTTCCGATTTTAGTGGAACAGCTTTCCACAAATCTGTTGTTTCAATGTCTCAATCAATCCCACCAATGGCAGCTAGGTGTCATCTTTCATCTGGTCTCTCTCTTATCATCCAATCAACGGTTGAATATACCAGGGTGACGTGGCTATTTTTACTAATTTATTTGACATAGATTTTGGGTAATTGGAAAAGCTTGCTTAAGTGCCCCCTTTCATCTGTTCCCTTGGATTCGAAACACACGGCAGTCCACTGCATTAAATGTTCAACGCATTATCTGATTCTTCATGCAAATCCTTAGAGTGGGGCAATTGAAAAGAACAAAAATAATAAACTCTGTTTCAATTTCAAAAGCACGCTTTAAAGATTTGATTTGCTTTCCATATCTTTAAACTTAATTAAACCCTTACATGGACTTGATTTTTCTGCCAGAAGGAGGGAGCAATTTTAGGAAATGGAAGAAAGTGGGAGAAAGATTTGCATGAAATTGAGGTATTATATTATTTGTATTTCTTTTAAATAATTTAATGCTATTTCAGTATTTCATATTAAATTTTAATATTTTTATCATGAAAAAAATTAAAATCCAACATGAAAATACTGAATTGTGTACCCTCTTGGCTTCCTAGCATCACTCATTTTCAACTAACACCAACACAAGGGTAATCCAACCTAGTTAGCTTAATCCGTAAATAACTCAAGTTGGTGTTAAAATTCAACCTTTAAGCTTAATTCGAGAGTTTAGTTACAAAGGGAAGCGGAAATCATGGATGTGTCCCCTTCCCAAATCTAAAAAGGGATAAAAGCCACAATCTAGCAGTCCCTTTCTTCTAATATCTACATCCTCTCTGCTTTCCCACCAAGAGAAAATGCCAAAACTTGCACTAATGCCACCACATGATCACCACCGACACTACCGGCAGCTCCTCCTCATCTTCCTCCTTATCTCCACCACCAATGCCGCCCCTGCCTCCGCTACCACAAATTATCAAGTATTCAAGGAAGCTCCACAATTTTACAACTCTCCAAGCCCTTCCATTCACATCAATGGAATGTGCTGTGATCAAGCTGTTCATGTAGCAATGATCCTAGATACAGCCTAATTACGTGGCTCAATGGCCGCCATTTTATCCATCCTCCAACATTCTTCTTGCCCTCAAAATATCCTCTTCCACTTCATTGCCTCCGACAACGCCAACCACCACCACTTCCGCTACACAATCTCCCGCGCTTTCACTGCCCTCGTCTTCCAAATCTACCCATACGACTCCAAAGCAGTGTCAGGCCTCATTTCCACTTCCATCCGCTCAGCACTCGACTGCCCTCTCAACTACGCTCGCAACTACCTCCCCAACCTCCTCCCTCATTGCCTCCGCCGAGTCGTTTACCTAGACTCTGACCTCGTCCTTGTCGACGACATGGCTAAACTCACCGCAACACCACTGGGAGATAGCTCGGTTTTGGCAGCACCCGAGTATTGCAACGCGAACTTCACCTCCTACTTCACCCCGACTTTCTGGTCGAACCCTACTTTATCTTTAACATTTTCGGGCCGCAATGCTTGTTATTTCAACACTGGGGTGATGGTGATAGATTTACAAAGATGGCGTGCAGGAGATTACACTACAAAGATTGTAGAATGGATGGAGCTTCAAAAGAGAATGAGGATATACGAGTTAGGGTCTTTGCCACCCTTCTTGCTTGTGTTTGCAGGCAACATAGCGCCTGTTGATCATAGATGGAACCAACATGGGCTTGGAGGAGACAATTACAGAGGATTGTGTAGAGACTTACATCCTGGTCCGACTAGTTTGTTGCATTGGAGTGGGAAAGGGAAGCCATGGGCGAGAATAGATGCTAACAGACCTTGTCCCTTGGATGCTTTTTGGGCTCCTTATGATTTGCTGCAAACATCCTCTTCTTTGGAGTCTTAAAAATATTGGTGAAGATCATACCAATAAATCTTTTTTTTTTTGTTGTTGCTATTTTTTATCTATATGTGCATATGGGAAAAATATGATATCAGAGTTAGGTTTCTGAAGAAGAGAATTTAACAAGATGATCTTCCCTTTTTCCATTTTCATTATATATTTGAAGGCCTGTAGTGTAGGCTGCCTTTTGTGGGACAAAGGCTTGAGATTTTCGGATTGAAACCGATATTACATGAAATTTTCCATAGGTGGAGCGCTTGAGAACCAACCGAGCACATCAGCTAATAAAAATTACAAGTTCAGTTTGTTGATTGAAGTGATCTTCCTACGGAAAGAGAAGCTTATACTACTACTACTACCACCATATACTAGCGAGATACAAACAGCAACTTGTCCCCTAAAGATTTCAGTCATTTAGATTCTTTTACTTGCATCCATGTGATCATCTCCATAATCTTCTGCATCACTGTTAACTGTCTCTCTGAAAAAGGAGTAATACACATACTGTAATATGATCTGTTATAAACAATGTTAAGGTTTAATGTTTGTGTAAGGAGAAATTGTTGTAAGAAAATCAAGAAGGATACAAATAAGTCGAGTGCCACGCAAACTGCAGCATCCAGCAGCCATGGCATGTTAGGCTTAATGTTTTCCCATTCACTGGTTCTCACTAGAATACTGTGAAAAACATTCAAGGCAAAGCTTCACATAATCATACAACACGGTACCTAACATTGTAAAATCAATGTCTAAAAAACCGGAATCGATGTCAAAGAACTGTGAGAGCTCCAGCCACCGGTTCAACGGATCAATTTTTTTTTTACAGCGGTGAGTGAAATAAATAGAAAAGTCTGAGGCAGAGCTAACCTTGCCACATATGTAGCATTAGCTATCAGTGCAAAGATGAACATGAGAGGATTCAAGCCCTATATGATTTCCACACATTTAGTCAAAAAATTCAATATATTTATATATAGTTAAGAGTTAATAGTACTACCTCAACACTGCCTCTTTTGATCTGGTCAACAAAAGCAAATCATTTGGTAAGGAACCAAAACGATTATAATGAGAAAAAAAAATGCATGGTTTTTATGAATTTAGCTCAATGCTTACATTTAACCATATCTGAGGGATTCGGCCGCCCATGTATATGGCGGCCATTAGCCATCCCAGCCACTGCCCAAAGGCGCTGTGGATCATACTGTGTTCCTGCAACAGAGACTGATGGTTTTATGTTATTTGCAGTTGCATGGGTCGACGTCGATCTTTGTCGAATTCGAGTTAGAATTAACCAGGAAAGGTACATGTAATAGTCTTCGACTGGTAAAGCCAGATCTTGCTTCCATCCATGCCCTACTTCCTAAAGGCAAGTTGATTGAGGCAGCCAGAAATGTACCATAATTTGCAACCTGATCATTCATACGAAATTTACACTAAAAAAACCGAACAAAAGTTGGATATTTTAAGTTTTTGAAACATCAATGCGGGTTCAAGGCTCACGGATCTTGGGATTGGCCTAGGTTGAGTGGCGGACTTTTTGGATGAAACATGAGCTGATTCATCTTCTGAGGAGGAACCACTGTCGAGTTCCATAGCTGAAGGGCCACTTTTAGCTGCTCTCATATATGTTCCGATAGGTGGAGTGCCACTGCCAGCCAAAGATCTAGCCGACCTGAAAATAATGTAATATACTGTAATTAATGTCTCAAAATACAACAAAAAGTGAGTTTTGAGGTTATTAAGAATAGCATACATGTAGTAATACTCCCTGCGAGGATTGGGTTTTTGTGAGGCCTTAGGAATGGGAATGCCTGAGCCAGGTTTCCCAGGCTTCAATGGTTTTTTCTCATCTTCAACCTTACATTTTAAGTACAACATATTCATGAATCCATCTCTGTCACAAACACCATTTCTCATCTGTACTAAAATGAAGTGAAAGACCATAATGTTCAACCAAAATTACAGGGTGTTTACCATGTTGTCAGCAATGATCCTTCTACATTTCCACCACCTATAGATATAATCATAGTATATACTTTGCAGTACTAGAACCACAGTACTCGCTGTATAGAGCTGACAAGTAAAATCAGGCAATTAGGTTTGGAAGTGCCAATGCAACCCAGAGTATGGGTTATGAACCGAATGGGCTCGGTACAACTTTGAACAATAGATCCACGATGTTGACAATGACTTGGGTTAGATGGTTTTACTTTGACCCAAATGATTCTTCAAGAATAGTCCTTAAGTGCAATAATAAATAGAAGAAGGGCTCATTAATGAAATGAAACAAGTAAAACCTGGACTGTCAGTAGCGTACAAGAGCTGTGTAGAACTGAGTTGGCAACTGCATCCACAAAATTCAATGATTCTCATTAATCTTTTTTTTTTTTTTCATATGAAAGATGGCATTTTTGTTGATAAAACGAAGTCATGGTTAAATCCAACAAAGCCTGAGGAAAAGAAAAAGAGAGCTCACCGTTGCAGGTTCCAGAAGGCATCCAACAAGGTTGAACACATCACTGCAACACCAAACAAAGATGAACGATAGTCATGATAAAGCATAAACAAGACAGGAATTTATATATGATGATGAACATTCTTTGTATCATTAAAGAAAAGAAAACGAGAGTGATAATATGGTTTTTCTTTTTGGAGGAGAAGAAGGAATCGAACCCAACAACCCAAGTGAGAAGAAAAAGAAGGGAAACTCCATGGCTGGACTTGGTTTTGAAGTTGGTGATGATTTGAGGAATCTCTGCAACTCCCCAGCAGACAAGACTAGTTAACCCAAAACCAAAAGACAAATCATCCTTTAGATTGCAAAGACAGTCTTTGAAATATCTCTCAACCCACACATTGCAGGGCTTGTTTTCCTTAACACAGTAAGCTTGAGACCGAGACATACCAAAACAAAACAAAAAAAGAAAAGACTGCAAAAAACACTAGGTAAGTTGATGAGTTGAAGAGCCTATATATATATCCAAAAGTTGGTTCAATTAGTATTATTAAATAGCAAGACCTGAAATCACTTAAAATAAGACCATGAATCTACAAATAAATTTATTTATGTCCTTTTAGGAGTGAAGCGAAAGGACTTCAACGCTCTCTCTTCTCTTCCTCTTTCTCGTACGCATATTCTTATCCTGGATGCTTTTACATTCAATCTTCAACTTTTACACACAGAAAAACCACTTTTGATTTCTTGTATGAATCTTATGAAAGCATATTCCTGTCATTCATCGATGCATGATTGCATGTAAAAACTTCATCGACGGTCCAAATTCATCAGTGCTGCAACAAAGGAAAATGAGACAATATTGAATGTGTCAGAATATGATGACATTTTTACGTCATGGTAGATATAATAGGATACATGTATATTCATATCCTTTTCTAAATATAACATTTGGTTTTTGTGTTTTTTTTAATTTAATATTTGCGTTTAATTTTAATATTTAATTTAATATTTAAATTAAATTAATTATATTTGAGGTCCAATGAATGTTTTTCTTAATCGAGGTAAAGAAAACAATCTAGGTATCAAATTAAACATTAAAATCAAACTTAGGTAGGGAAGTAAAACTCAATTCGATTCAAAAAAATTAATTTTTTTTTCGAATTTCGTGTTAATCGAATGAAGTTATTTGAATTATTCGATTTTTTTAATCAACTTGAATAAGTAATTTGATTTTTTGATTTCAAGTTGAATTTTACAACTCGAATAACAAATTATGTAATATCCATTGGTTCCTTGATAGTTTTGAAAATGTACAATTTGGCCCCTCTTAAAAATTCAAAATAATATTAAAAATATTTTTTCAAAAAATTATAAATATATATAATTCAAAAATTTAAGAAAATATTATTTGTGTAACCAACATCAACTAGATAATGACAATCTATATTAAGAAAACACTATTTATCAATCTCTTGTTTTCAATATTAGTATGATCTAAAATAATAATTCAACTTCCTCCATGTCTATACTTTACCATGAGGAACTTTTAGTTAATGTCTCCTAGTAATATCATCTCAAAGAACTCGCCCATCAGCAACAGAACATTCCCAACCAGGAAGAACATAAATAAATTACACATAATGTGTACAAACACCTAACATATTTATTGTTATGTCACCTTTTCGAGTTCGATATCTAGATTTATCAATTGATAGAACCCTAATCTTGATATAGGTTTCATTTAAAGCACTTAAGCAATTCTACAAAAAAGTGAAAGGTCAAGTTAGGATACTCTATTGAAATCTAAATCAAGTGAATTACTTCTAAATAATATATATATCCACTCCAATACCTTGAACTATTTACATCTTATGTCTATAGAATTAGCTGGAATTGACTCTAGCTTTTTAAATAACACATCTTGTAAGCGTATCACACTATTTAATACATTGTGAAATGATCTACTAACGGTTTCCCCCAGACCTATTAAAGTGATTCTTGAGAACTTGATTTTTAAGGTGATGGGCAATAATATGTAAGAACATTGTCACTTGCTCATCTACAATCATGTTCTTTGATGACTTCAACCCTCTTAAAGCTTGTAACATCTCACATAATTAAAAAAAAAAATCTATTCATGTTAACTTATTCAATACAAGTCTTGTCACTAGCATGTACAAGTTGCTTCACATAATCTTTTTAAGTATAAAAATTAAAAATATATGATCTAATCATTGGTCTATAAGTTAATAGGCTAGAGACGACACCCAACATAATTAAGAACCAACTCACAACTATACACATTTTCAACCATATATATTATCAATGCAAGACCAATTTTTTTCTGCCTCTCACTTTGTATTATCAAAGGCAAACGAACCATTACTACAAGATATTAAAGTGTTACATATCTTCAAATTATACTATAAATTAATCTCAAAACAGAATGTGATGCATTAATTTAAATTATAAATAAAGAATGATAATTAAGCAACACAAGAATGTGATGCATATATTTTATCAGTAGCTTGTCCTATTCAATTCCATAACATAATGGGCAATAAATCCCAATAATTGTGTTGAACATCATTTTTAAGCAATTCTTAAACGCGATTTTAATCTCTCTCTTACTCTAGCCAAATACCACCACATGATATATCATTTTACCATTCATAAGATGTTAAAGAATCTCAAACTTGTCTAACATGTTGAGGCCATTCGTTCTAACAAATACTAGCCATTAGCTAATATAAAACAAGTTGTTTCTTTTGTTAGGCAAGCTCTACTTTGTTCTAACAATAAAGAGAAAAAACTTCTAGATGCAAAAGAGAAACAAGCAGATGAAAGAACTCAACCTTTATATATTTATGGCACTCAAGTTCTTTATAGATTTCAATTCCTGCTATATCAATTAGTTTTATATCATCAACTCAAATATAAGCTTGAAGCAATGTATAAAATTAAACCTACAATTTTTTTTCTAGGTCAGGATAAATTATATTATTAAGCAAGGTAATTCTTATAATGCTAGACGAGTTGGCAGCAACAAAAACATGACTCAACTAAAACACTATGCCTCCTTAAAACCCAATTGAAGAAAATACAGAGATTACTCATAACCCCAATCTGACACATGCATAGAAAGCGTATATATGAAATAAAAAAATTATAACAAAATGAGCAATAATTACTAAAACTAGAGAGTTAATGTAACACTCCATACCTAGTCCAATTACCAACCTGAGTCATGGCATGTCACTACAGTAAACAGAGATCATCACATGTAATTTTGGCTTAAAAATCAGTATTTTTGTAATGACCCAATAGTCAGGAGTGTCAAAAAATGTATTTTCAAGATTCTGTTTCTACAAAACCGACCTGCGAATATTATTATTAAATATTTACGGAATTATATTAGAGGCAAATTAAAATTTTAGTAAGCAATTTTCTTAATTTAGGAGCTATTAAAGTATATGGACAAAATCATGAAAGGGCTAAAAGTTATATGGACAAAATCATGAAAGGGCTAAAAGTTGAATTATAGATTAAAATAAACTAAAAGACTAAAGTAGCAAATATGGATTTATTTATATGGTAGTGGACAGTCATTAATGAATGTATATTATATATATATGTTATAATAATAATAATAAATAAAATGAATCTAATATATAACCAAAATCATTTTCTTTTATTTTAACATGCAAACAAATTGAAAGAAAAAAAAACAATAGAAGAAGAGGCCGACGACACTAAGGGCTTAAAACATTCAAACTTCAATTGGTTAGTCAATTTAGTCT
This sequence comes from Gossypium arboreum, assembly GCF_025698485.1. NCBI lineage: Eukaryota > Viridiplantae > Streptophyta > Magnoliopsida > Malvales > Malvaceae > Gossypium > Gossypium arboreum. The sequence continues at coordinate 16,925,385 of NC_069081.1, forward strand.
CTTTTTTTATAATTTTTATATTTTTGGAATCTTGGTACTTCGAGCTACTCGACCCATGTTATATTTTTTAATATTGTTTAAGATTTTAGTTGTTGTCATTGTTGAATAGTTTAAGTATTACGGGTTAAATTGATAGATTTTTAAGTTAGAAGTGGAAAAGGATTAAATTGTAGTATTAATTGTTGATTTTAAGCTATAAGGACTAAATTGAGAAAAATTCAAAATTAAGGAGTAGAATTGAAAAATAGGGAGCTAAATTAGCTTAGAGTGAAATTGGTATAAAAACTGGAGGTTAAATGTGAGATTAAAATTAGTCTTAGTTTAGGGACTAAATTAAAGAATAAACAAAATATAGTAGAAAAATTAAAATTCTTGTGAACTAAGTGATATGTTATTAATTTATTTAAATTATTTTATCCCATAGCCATCGTCATTTCGGAATCCTCAAGTAAGAAGGGGAAAGACAAGGTTGATGTCGAGTAGCTCGAAATATACAGTTTGTGTTTCTATAGTCCAAAATAATTTACAAATTGTTTCATGTTAAATTGTTTGCATATAGTAAGTAATTGAGGTGAGTACTCTTGTATTTTGGGTTGAATTGAATCAATTGATGATTATGAATATCAAGAAATGTGACGCTTTTATAAATATTGAAATGAATATGTATAATTGAGAAATTGTAATTGCTACCAAACTGAATACATGTTTATATGTAATCATGTACGTATATGAAATTGGGACATTGGTTGTATTGTAAAGTGAATTGAAACCCTATTAACTATTTCGGGCTAAGTAGGATATAGATGGTATGCCATAGGATAGGAAGAGTTTAGGGATTTCTTCAACCTCGAGTCGATGAGGCACTGAGTGCCAATTTGCTTTGGTTTAACCGATGAGACAGTAGGTGTTAACTTATATAATGCTGGGCGATTTTATTACTTTGGATTTATCTGATGAGGCACTGGGTGCCAAATTGGTGTGTTGGTTGGATCCGTGTATCCTTCCAAATCCGAGTCATGTTAATAAGGGAAATTAAATGATAAAATTTGTGTGTTTATTTTGGGATGACAAGGATGAGAAATGAATATGGGATGGGAAATGGGATATGAAATGACGAAACGAGATATGAATATTGAAATGAATTCATGTATTGAACAGAGAGATGAATCATGCCATTTCATAAGTTGAAATTATCAAATGCTATATTAAATGCCATTGTCACGTGCTAGAACATGTGGAATCTAGTGGATGTGAATAAAGAATGAGCAAAATTATATTATTGAATTGAAACATATGTTCATAACATTGCTTGTTGCATTCTTACATTTTAATTACTCATATCAAGTTTAAATTGTTCGGATTATAGAAATGTCACCGAGTTATACTTAACGTACGGTTTTGTTTTCCGTGCACAAGTTAGGTACATTTCAGCTTACCGTTGACTTAACATCCAACAATGAATCCCGAACTCAAGTATGGGGATGTTTAAATTTGTAATAGCATGTACCTAGGAGGTCATTTGGTTGATGTTGTTTATAATATGATGACATTTTGGTTTTCTAATGAAATAATGGTTATTTGTATATATGGTTGTGGTTGAGGCTATGTTTGGTATGATAGCTTAGCTTAATGTTTTGGTATGTGTTTGAGCTTAAAGCTTAATAGCCTAAGTAGCTAAATGTTAGTTCAATTTTGGTAAGTATTTTATGAATGAAAATTTTGAATGGTTGATGCTATGTTAATGTGTTTGAAGATATAAAATGTGGTACCAATGAGGGTACATTGGTTGGCACTTAGGCTGATTGTTTTAACTTGTTTTGAGCATGTTTAATTTTGAATAGGTTAAATGACTAGTGAATTGGTTGTTTATTGTTCAAGTAAACACAATTTGGTAAACTTGAGTTTTAAGGTTCATTTAGGTATACACGACTTGGGACACGATTTGTCACACGACTGTATGTCACACATGGGCAACAGTCATGTGTGCCTTGAACATGTTGTAAAGCAGTATATGAGTAGTTTCCACACGGCTTGCAACACAGCTATGTGAGATTAATTTGAGAGGTACATAGCCCAGGCACACGGGCATGTGATGTGTAGGATAGTCACACGCTCATGTCAAGAGCTACACGGACTGGCATACGACCTGCGACAGGGCCGTGTAACCCAAGTCAGTGAGTTACACGGGCTGGGACACGATTGTGTATCCCAACTTTGAAAGTCACACGGTTTGGGGCATTCCGCACTGTCGTGTGATCTCTATTTCTAGAATTTTTGAAAATTTCCCTAAACTTTCAGAATTATTTCAAATTAACCCCTGTCTGTTTATAGGCTATTTTTAGGGTCTCATAGACTCATATTAAGGATTAAAAGAGTATTTTTACCTTGATTTTGAATGAAATAGCAAATCTGAATTAGGTAAAGTAGGTCATTTTATTAATATCATGGAATGTAGCAATAGTAGTAGTCGGAGTATAGTTCAATACTCTGATGTTAATAATTGGAATAGTCTTGTTACATATCCAACTTCTAGTTTTCAAAAGGGGATAAATAGTGTTAAGAGTGTAGACAGTGGAAGACCAAGTTTAGCATTACATAGCATGATTCATTATTCAATTATATAAGACTCTAGTATGAAAGTATTGGATTGTCATGATCTGCCCCTGTATAATAAATGATAATAGTTAGCTTGCACCATTGCTTATGATGTAATTAAATGTTTTGATTTGTTAATAATGTCCGTGACCCGAATCCGACGACAGAGAGAGTTAGAGGTGTTACAATTTCATTTCATAATCCATATAAACATGATTAATAAACTAATTTGGGTCCTAATTGAGCTTTTGAAAGCTCTAAAACAAGTTTAGGATTAAATGAAGACCAAATTAAAACTTTTGCAACAAAACAAGGCAAACATGAAAACATGAGTCACACGATCATGTAGCCAGGTCGTGTGAAAGGTTATGCCCGTGTGTGCGTATGTCACACGGCCATGTGACTAGGCCGTGTAACTAACTATAACCGTGTGATCCAAATATTACTAAACCTGCAATATCCACATAGGCGTATGCCTAACCCGTGTGAGGTATACTCCCTTGTGCTAGGCCGTATAGGATAAATATGTGTCATTTTAAGTGTTCATTATATATCAAGGAAGCTTATGATTCATATAATGCATAAATGGCAACACAACCTGTACAAAAACTAATCAACCATTATATCAAACATGTAACTAGCCATTCTTAAGGTTATTCATTCATATGACAAAGATATTTCTTTTTAACAAGCTTAATGACCTAAATAACCAACATTTAAACAACAAGTCTTATTCATCCATGATATTATTTTCAATTCATCTCAAAACATATCATACATAAACATTTCCTAGTCTCCTAACCAATATGCCTCAATGACACATTTTCACAATATGTTATACATATAACATATTTCATCCAATCATTTCATCACCAATATGCATACATTCTAAAACATTTATCTTAACCTTGATGAAACTTATCAACTTCCAAAATCACATTTAACACAAGTGTTCAATAATAGTTCTTCATCCAAACTTGTTTATACACACCCAAAGCACACACATATATAAACATTTACAAACCATAAAAATAAAATAAATGTTCACATGTCTCACATTTTTTCTTTCCATAATAACACTTATACATTTAACTTATATACATGCCACATAACCAGTAAAGAACATTTCAAAAGAGCTATCGAGTTGATGCTGGATAGTGTGAGCTTTGAAGAGATCTGATAGTTGTGTTCTGCAAAATGTTAACTATATGAAACAGGAAACAAAATTGAGTAAGCTTTATGAAAGCTTAGTAAGTTCACATAAAACGTATATACTAACTTATCTTGTAAACCAGAAATATCGATATATAACTATGCATTCATGGCATAATAAATCCTGACATTTCATTTCACAAAAAACATGAAAGTCTTTCATATATTCATGTAACAGGGCAATATTTAAAACATCTCTGTAACAGCCCGATTTAAGGCCTAGTCGAAATAGTGGTCTCGGTCTGGAGTTGAATAAATTATTTTAGTATTATTTTTGATTCATTGCATGTTTATATAAGTGTATGAAAAATTTGGTGAGTTAATTTTAACGTTTGCGAGTCCGATTGCGAGAAAGGACTAAATTGCATAAAATGCAAAAGTCCTAAATTGATAGCTAAAAGTGCCAAATAGCTAGAGAATAAAAATTGGAGGTCTTTAAAGGGCAATTAGACCTTATTTTGGTAGCTTGGCCGGCCATGGGAGGTAAAAATGTTGAAAAGTCAACATTAGGTAAGTTGATAACATAATGTATGATATAATAATGCCCTAAGCCTAGCTATCATCTTTTTCTTTCATTCTTTCTTCTTTACCACCGATTTTTCAGCCATTTTTAGGGATTTTATCTTCAAAAAAAATTTAAAAAACTCATTCCTCTTGCAAGTAAGTGATTTTTTTGGCTTTACTTGAATATTTTTGTACTTTTGAGACCCTTGGAGCATAAGCTTTCAAATGAGGGTACTATTTTGCAAAATGAATAAGGGTTTAGGGTTTTTTTATGAAAGGATTTGTAATTTTTCTGAGTTTTGCTGGAAGAAAATGAGTCTTGGGTGTCTTATAACCAACTTTTGTGAAAGGTGTTAGCATGAAAACACCTAAAAAGACCATTTTGCATAAATTGTAAAATAGATGTTAAATATGTGAAATAGTGAGAATTTTGAGTTTCTATAAGAGTAAAAAGGGTTCGAATAGGCTTAATATGTAAATAAATTCAATAAAAATTGATTTTCAAACTTAGGGATAAATTGGTCATTTTACAAAAGTCTAGGGGCAAATTGGTCATCTTACCCAATTATGAATTGTAGAGTGCCTAGATTGATAAATTGACTAAATAAGTGCATTTTTCTATTATAGATCAAGAAATATTGAATCCGAACCTAGACCGATGGAAAGCCAAGCAAATCGACTAAATCAACTAGTCGCCACATTTTGTAATCCGAGTTAAATTGTATGTAAATAATACAACTACATTGTTTATGTCTGTTTTGAATTGTATTTGAATTATTGTAGTATGAATTGCTTGATTTTGGAAATGAGATAATATGATGAGAATAGGGATAATAAAACTCTCGAATGAACCTCAAGAAATAAATCGGATATTTATGCCATGACATTTCGGTCACATTATGAGAGCCAATGTAAGACCATGTCTGGGACATGGCATCAGCATTGAGACGAGTGCTAGTGTAAGACATTTTTGGTACATGCATCAGCTACGAGATGTGTTAGTGTAAAACCATGTTTGGGACATGGCATCGGCACAGATATACTAAAACTTGTACAAGACCATGTCTGGGACATGGCGTTGATGTCTAACCCCATATTTGAGGCTAAATGAGTATATGATAATGTTCCATATGGTTCAATGGTGAGAGTATGATTTAAAGTTAACTCAGAAAGTGTAACCGTGATGTGAGTGGTACAGGTACCTATATGGTATGTATAAAATGTGAGCTCAATATATGCTATATGAGGTATAATGAATATTAATGAGTAAGTTTTGCTTATGCCACTTGTGTATTATGTTACTTGTTGATGAATGGTAAAGATATGTTGTATATTTATTTATGTGCAACTTACTAAGCTTTATGCTTACTCCCTCTCCTTTTCCATTTTCTTATAGTGTCGCCTACCTAGCTCAAGGATCAACGAAAGTCAGAGATATCCATCACACTATCAATCGAAGCTTTCGGTATAGTTTGATTTATATTTTTGAATATGACATGTATAGGGCTTAGACTTTGCTAATTTTTTGTCATTGGAAACTGGCCAAATGTGTTAGCTTGGGTTGGGAACCCTTCATTTTGTATTAAGCCTTGAATGATGGCTAATATTCATTTTGATTTATATGCAAAGATGTTATTTTCATAGATGAGTAAAATGCATAAATGGAATGTCATTATTGTGGCTGATTTGGTTGCATGGGATAGTTTTATCTTGATTGTGGTTGCTATTATGCAGGTTGTGTAAGTAAAGGTGGCAAATAGGCTTAGTAAATAGCCTTATATTGTCCACACGGGTAGAGACACGGGCGTGTGTCTAGACCATGTGTGATGCACGGTCTACCCCATGGGCATTTGGTCTAGCCGTGTGTCCCCTGCACGTAAAAATTTCAAGTCAGTATGCATGATAGTAAACACACGAGTAGAGACACGATCGTGTGTCTCAGCCGTATGATGGACACGGCCTAGCACACGAGCGTGTGCATTGGCCGTGTGATATTTTGGGGATGCTGACGTCAGAAACAGAATGTTTTTGCACATGGGCTAGGACACGAGCGTGTCATGGCCATGTAAAGGACACAGGCCAAGCACACGGGCATGTGCCAGGCCGTGTAAAAACCCCTATAGGTGTGCATTTAAAATTATTTCCACACGAGTGGAGGAAACGGGCGTGTCCTTGTATTGCTTGGATCGTGTGAGCCACACGGGCCATCACACGACCATGTCAAAATAGCCACACGGGTGTGTTGCCCTTCTACACGGGCGTGTTGCCCTTCCACACGGCGTATGCCTTATTTCAAAGTCAAATTTTCTATAGATGGTTTAAGGACTCGAAGTGATTCCGAACAGTTTTCAATGGTCAATTTGGGGCTCGTAGGCCCATAATAAGAAGTTTAAGTAGAAATTGAAAAATTCTTACGTGAACCAAGTCTTGGCGACTTGGGGGAACGTTTATGTACATGAGGTCGAGTTAAGTAATGCCTCGTATTTCGCTCTGACGTGGGTTATGGGTATAGGGTGTTACAATCTTAATCAGTTCCATCTAAGTATAGAGTGCTTATTCCAATCAACAAGTCAACCACTTCTCTTATTTAATCAAGACACCCTTATCAACAATAGTAAGAGGATTTGGATACACGGGTTACCATATTAGGGATCATCGAGGTGCTAAATAGGGCACAAATGTGCACACAAGAGCACCGAAGTGCAAACAAGGCACCGAAGTGCATAACAGGGCACCAATATGTAATCAGGAGCACTGTACTAGCAAATAGGAGCACAAATGTGCTATCAGGAGCACCATAGTGCTAACAAGAGTATGAAAGTACTATCAAGAACACCGTAGTGCTAACAGGAAAAGCATGCATCTACTCTATTGGCATGTCAATCGTATACTAAACATTTACTAGGTTAAAATGGGTATTTATATAGGATTCAGGACTTTCATGTTACTATAAAATTCTTAAGTACCAAAGCATATATCAAAATCATCTCAATATCATGCGTTACTCTACACATAATACATTTATCACATACATGTCTATTTACCTTTCAATTGAGTCCAAACTCAACTTTTATATTAATGTTATTTCATCCAAGATTCATTCAGTATATATAAGTATTTGTTAAACAATTAACCAAAATTTATAATAATTTTAAATTGTATGAACTTACCTAATACAATAAGCTAATGAACTGAAACGTAGGGATTATTCTGTAGTTTTTTCTTTCCCCCGATTATCAACAACTTGATCTATATAATAGTTAAAATTCAAATTATCAATTCAAAAAGCATTATACATATGACCTTTTAATTTCATTTTACATAATTTCCCTAAATTTTTATATTTTATTCAATTTAATCCCTAAAACCAAGATAACTTTCACAATTAAACTTTGTTTTTCATTCCAATTTCAATTACATCCTCCTATAGCCCTCTAAACTCTAAATTTATAGAATTTTCATGTCCCTTTTATCATAACACAACCAACTAACGAACTGAAACGTAGGGACTATTCTGCAATTTTTTCTTTCCCCTGATTATCAACAACTTGATCTATATAATAGTTAAAATTCAAATTATCAATTTAAAAAGCATTATATCACTCGAATACATGCATATGACCTTTTAATTTCATTTTACATAATTTTCTTAAACATTTATATTTTATTCAATTTAATCCCTAAAACCAAAGCTATTATAACTTTCACAATTAAACTTCATTTTTCATTCTAATTTCAATTATATCCTTCTCTGACCCTCTAAACTCTAAATTTATAGAATTTTCATGTCACTTTTATCATATTCACAATTTAGTCCATATATGCAAAACTAACAAAATTTACTATACAAAATAGTCCTAGAACATTTCCAAGCTTCAAAATCTTCCATTTAATATCAAGAACATCCAAATATAATCAATGGTAAATTGTTAAAACTTGAACAGTTTTGAAGACGAAGATACGAGTTAGATAGATTAATTTGTAATAATCTCAAAAACATAAAAATTATGAAAAAAAGGGCTCAATTTACTTACCATGCAAGAGGAAAATGGTTTGGACAATTCTAAGCTCCTGTCCTATGGTTTTTCGGTTACAAAGATGAAATGGGGAAGAGGGTGATCACTTTTCCTTTTTGTTTTTGTTTAATATTTACTTGATTACTAAATTAACATTTTAATTATCACATAATTTCCACCCAAAAGCATGCATAAATCATCCATGGCTTTTAAGGATGATTTAGTTGCCTTTTGAAACCTCCAACGACCATTAACCATGCATTTTAGCTAATAATAACAATAGCGATTAACTTTTACAATTTTTTCTATTTAGTCATTTTCTTTAATTAACTACCTAAACACCAAAATTTCCGAACCAAACCTCAATTCAACTATAAAATAGCTCCATAAATATTCAATAAAATTATTTACGAGCTTCGTTTACAAAACCGAGGTCTCAATACCTCATTTTCAAAAACCACTAACTTTCGAGACGAACCAAGTTTACTGTGTCTAACTAACCAATTAACAATTCTATCAAATCACGATTCGATAAAATATTATATTTAAAATCGTAAATATTACATAATAATATTTATAGACTCACTCGCTGAAATTATGGTCCCGTAATCACTGTTTTCGACACCACTAAAAAATGAATTGTTATAATTGAAACAATTCTCTAACTAAAAAGAAAAAGATTAGCAAATATGCCACTATAATCAAGGTAAAACTGCACAACGCTAAAAGCTTCCAAAGCAATCCAATCTTAAAGATGAAACCTGAAGATGATGAAGACAGTAACAAAGAATAAATCTTTTTATGAATAAGAAAAAAAAATGCCTTGCTAACTATTCAATTTTTTTAATGAGTTCACGAGACATTTAATTTTTTCTTTTTGCAAAAAATACTCTAAAAAGAAAAAAAAAGATTAAAAAAGAAATAACTTGAAAGGGCTAAAGGAATATGGCAAAGTAGGTTGGATTTCTCGTTGTCAATTTATGTGAACTAGCCATGAAAGATTTTAGTTGGAGTCTTGAATCATATTTAGGCCTTATTCAGGCTTTAGTCGGAATAGAGGGGCTAAACAACACATCCCGTAATTGGTGATTGCCGCGAACCAAATGCATGTTTGTTGTAGGCCCATTGAATATAGCCTAAATGCATGTTCATTCTATTGAACCAAACATATTGTAATTTTTTAAACATGATAGCTTGCACGATATCTATTCATATTTCATACTAATTTTTTCAAAAAAATTATGACGTTTTTTCTATAAATTTACTTTTTAATTTTGTATATTTTTATAATTTTAAAGTATTTATTGATGTGACATATAAAACAAATAGTGTTATGCTAGTGTCACGGGACTAGACCTTTCATTTTGCATTCTATGTGACCTTAGGTGATCCTTTCGATGCAAACATGCCTAAGTCAGCCTAACCACCACAAAGTAAAGATTCACAAAAAATTCCTCCAAGGCACCAATTTATATAGCGGAAACAACTCTAGCCAAAAGAAGACACAAAAGAATAAAAAGCCAAAGGAAACTATGCACGAGAGGTTTTTGAGTAAATGCTCTCGAATGTATTACTTTCTCTCAAAGAATACAAGAAATAATAAAGAATGAAGTTCTAATGGATTATTTACAAGTGAGGGGGAGACTCTATTTATAGTTGAGCTCCCTTAGAACTGATGGTCTAGATCAAGTTACATCGATGAAAGAGATTAGTCTATCCCTTAAGTAAAGGGATTTACAAGATTACATAATCAAATCAAATCAAATTTTATAAGATATGATTCCCATCAATCTTCTATGATTAGTTTCCCTATTTACCAAGGTAGTCTATGTTGCCATATCTTCATCATTAAGCCACCCAGGCTTTAATCTGACAGGCTCTCCAATAGCTCTTTAAAACGAGTCAGTTCTTGTAGGCTAAATGATCCCCATCTAATCAATAGACCTTCATGGGACGCATCTTGTATGATGGTCACGGGCTTTACAGTATGGCCCGTGACATTCTCCCCCACCCATTCTCGCAACTCCCTTGTTATGACTTTAGAATGGCAATGACTTGATTTGCCTTGGTCTCGTCTCGACACCTTAACTCCTTCTCGACTAGTCTTGCTATCGGGTCGTTCTTTCCTTTATAACCTTCGCCTTGGCTTTTATCGTTTCTTAACTTGAACCGTTACACTCATTGGTACATCTCATTGGCAAGAATTCTCCGCTTTAACTTGTTTCAATATTGACTTGCCCTAGTTGGAATCCTATTAATTCTCACAACTTAGCTTTGAAAGGGTCCCTGCGATCTTGCCAAGCCAACAAGTCAAAATACAAAACACTACCAAAGTGTTCAAAATGTACCTTACTCACAACATTTACTAGTCCTGACAGTGTTTGTATCATTGCTTTTCCCTCGAAGTTTGATGCACAACCCATCTTACCCAGAGGTGGTAGCTCCGTAGTCGACTCTACAAGCTTCATATCGGTCTCATGCACCACTAACACTTCTGAAAGGGCTTTCGTAGCACTCTATTCTATCGAGTCAATATTCCTCCCATACGAAACATCTTCGACTAGTTGGATTGACGACAACACCTTGGTCCCAACCTTCATATCACAATACATCAGCACAATGATTCGTGATAACGGATCAGTAATAATATGAATTTGATTAGCCCATGGAAACATAACCACTTGAATCATGTCAAAGAAGTTTAAGCCAAACACAAAATCATATCCATCTAACTGGGTTACCTCAAATTCTTTTTTCCCTTTCCATTCGCTAATTTGTAGCTCCAAGTTTCGAGTTACTCCCATAGTTGGGGCCTCCAAAAAAGTTACTTTCTTGATCTTCTTATTCGATTTTATAATCGAGATACCAAGTTTCCTCGTAGCTTTTTCTGATATGAACAAGTCTGATGCTCTCGTATTAACAAGAGCACTCCTCTTCTGGCCTGCAATGTTGATGTCTACAAACATCAACCCTTCTTTGTCATTCGTTTTTGTAGGAGTGAGTACCATCAAATTAATCACCGATGTATTTTCGTCAATATACTTCGTTTCCTCTAGCTCATCATTCCTTCTGATAGCTGAAAACATTTATTTCTTCAGACATTTTTTGCGCCATGCGTGGTTATCGATAAATGAAGCATTTTATCCTCTTTCTCTTATTCTTTGGGTTATTATATCTTCGATTCGTATTTCGTGGTTTCCCATTGCCATTGGTGCTATCGGTACTATAGTTATCATTCCTATGTCCCTCTTCATCTTTCTCATGGTTTTCCTCACCATTGCCCCTCCCATTGGGTTTAGATGACTCAAACTTGTGTTTTGTTGGACCAAGCTCGACATAGGACTCTGTCTCGACCATGGCTATAGTAACTTTGGTGATTCTTTACTGATGCAACTTGGAACTTTAACCTATCTTCAAATCAATAAAAGGATTATTTCTTGCTCAAGTCAGCGATTTGAAGCATCAGCTCACTGAATGCCTGAACATACTTTTGAATAGTGCCTTATTGCGTAAGATTATGCATCTTAGCCCAAGCCTCCTTTTCGGTATACTGTAGGTAAAACTGCTTCTTCAACTCTCTTTAGAACTCATCCCAAGTCTCAATTATATTCCCACCACGTTTCTCATTTGTGAACCTACGACACCACCACAAGAGAGCAACATCAGTAAACTAAATTGAAACAGTATTTACCTTAATGACATCATCCTCGATGCACATCGCTTAAAAGTATTGCTTTATTTTCCACAAGAAGTTGTCCACTTCCCTTGCAAACTGTACACCCTTGAACTTCTTCGGTTTGGGAACATCCATTGCTTGTTGCTTCGGTCTCAAAGTCCACATCCCATTACTCAAAGGAAATTTGTAAATCGCGAGATCCTCTTAACCTCCGTGATTTCCTCCTTCATGGCTAACATCATAGCCTCGAGAGTCTCATCCCTTTCTGCCAACTTTTCTATAGTGGAATTGAGTACTCCATTTATCTTTTCCACATTGGAACTGAGAGAATCCAACACAAATTCTCTAAATTGCTCCTCTATTGAGTCAAACCCATCTGTGCATCCCTCGACCAACTCGAGGGTCTCCCTCATGTTCTCCACGGACTTCTCAAGATTGACCACTCGATTTTCTAAAGATAATAGCATGTCCCTCGATCGACTTACTTTTTTAGCCCTCCTACGGGTCTCTATTGGCTGATTCTGATCGGCAACTTCTTTCGGCATCTAGACAGTGCCATCGCAACCAAAGCTATGATACCATTTGTCACAGGGCTAGACCTTTCATCTTGCGTTTCGTGTGACCTTAGACTATCCTTTTGATGCAAACATGCCTAAGTCAACCTAACCACCACAAAGTGAGGATTCACAAAAAATTCCTCCAAGGCACTAATTTATATAGCGGAAGCAACTCTAACCAAAAGAAGACACAAAAGAACAGAAAGCCAAAAGAAACTATGCACGAGAGGTGTTTGAGTAAATGCTCTCAATTGTATTACTTTCTCTCAAAGAATACAAGAAATAATAAAGAATGAAGTCCCAATGGATGATTTACAAGTAAGGGAGGGACTCTCTATTTATAGTTGAGCTCCCCTAGAACCGACGGTTTAGATCAAGTTACATCGACGAACGAGATGAGTCTATCCCTTAATTTAGAAGATTACATAATCAAACCAAATCAAATCAAATCATATAAGATATGATTCCCCTCAATTTCTAAGATTAGTTGCCTATTTACCAAGGTAGCATATGTTGCCATATATTCATTATTGGGCCGCTCAGGCTTTAATCTGACAAGCTTCTCCAACAGCTCTTTGAATCGGGCCAATTCTTGTGGGCTAAATCATCCTCATCTAATCAATAGATCCCAATGGACGCACCTTGTGCGATGGTCACAGGCTTTGCACTTTGGCCCGTACACTAGTATGCAGTACTCGTGGATTATCACACGGGTTACCATAACAACATCATTAAAAATTAATGTTTTAGTTAGCACTTCCATTAAAAAAATGATTTGATTCTTTTCGAAAATGGTTAATAGCCAAATATAGCTAAAAAAATAAGGGATAATTTGACAAAAAATATAAATATTGAGGGTTAAATTTATCATTATGCCTTTAATTTACTATTATGGTGTTTTTAATTTAATTTTGGTTTATAAGAAAACTTTGGAAAACTTATATTTTGATCCTTCAATAATTCGATGATATTGTGAATTTGATATGTAGTCAGGTTGTCATATCATCAAAAATTTAACACCATTAACATTAAATACTCCGTTAATAAACCGAATTAAAGTTGGAATATCAAATATAATATTTTAAATTAAAACGATAGGTAAAGTATAAGAGTGAATCTTTTTATTATCCTTTAGAAAACTCAACCCTTTACGTGTGGTAATAAAGTTTGAAGATATTATATAATTAGAAAATAAAATATTATTTATTTAATTCCAAGGATAAAATTTGAATATTTAAATTGTTTTAACCTTTTAAATTCAATGGACTAAAATTTGGAAAAGATGAATAGAATCGGATCAAAGTTGGGGATACTTTTTTACTTTTTCGATCCAATAGTGCAAGCGATCAATTAATAGAAAAATAGCTTTATTCGAACAAATAGGTGGTCATACGTAATTTAGTAACCCATTTTAAAGAGAGAGTTGGCTCTTTTATTTGCGTAAAGGACAGTGGTCAATCAATTCTGGGTCGCTTTAGGAAGCTGCCATGCAATTTCCTTCCTCCAAATCACGTTTTACTTATTAATATTTCATTTTCTTTACATTTTCCCAAACAAATATAGCTTTCATCGCTTTTACCTGTATTTAAGCTCTTCAATCTTCGTTAACTTCCTTTTGAAACTATGGCGACCACTAAAGTTTCCAAAGCTTCCAAATGGTTCTCAAACAAGACTCTTAGGTTAAGCCTTCACCGCCGTCGATCCAAGTCTTCTAGCTCCTCCACCTTCACCTCTCCTGCTTCATCACCTTCCTCTCCTTGTGAAAGACCCAAAAGGCCTCACCAAGTGGACGAGATGAAACAAGTGTTTCGCTATTTCGATGGCGATGATGATGGGAAAATCTCGGCTCTCGAACTTAGGGCATGCTTCGGCTCCATCGGAGAGTACATGTCACATGAAGATGCTCAAATGGTGATCAACGAACTAGATTCCGACGGGGATAGCATGTTGGACTATGAAGATTTCTTGAAGCTAATGAAAATAGAAAAGCGGGATGATGATGATGATCTGAAGAAAGCGTTCGAGATGTTCGAGTTGGAGAAAGGTTCGGGTTGCATAACTCCCAGAGGGTTGCAAAAGATGTTGAATCGCCTTGGGGATGCAAAGTCTTATGATGAATGTGTCGCCATGATTCAGGTTTATGATATCGATGGTAATGGGGTGCTTGATTTTCATGAGTTCCACCAAATGATGGCTTAATTTGATAGGACACTCGTACCTTTAATTTGGGCTTAAGCAAATATCAATATTAAGTGTCTCACCAACTTAGTTATTATTAACAGCTATGAATGTACCAAGTACTTAATTTAGTGGCAAAAATACTAAGTTGCCAAGCATGAGGTTCAATTCTAAAAAATTTCGTCTATTATTTGAAAAAAATGTCGAATTTATAAAAGTAAATTGTAATGATGAGTATATTCTAAATAACCAACAAAAATTATTAAACTTGATCTCATGATTAACTCTAATATTACAATTAATTATGAGTTGCTAATGGTTTTGTTTTTAAAAAAGTGAAAACACAAGTTTAAGCCTTACGAATTGTATTTATTGAGGAAGTTTGGTCTTAAATATTCATTTAAATATGAGCTTTTGATAAAGGTAATTTTATTGTTTAACATGAATTACTCAAAATGTATTCATAATTTGATTATTAAAAAATTAATGCATGCAAAAAATGCATAAAAATTCAATACAATTTATATTAGAAAGTATCGTATGAATAAACTGAGATTTTACGTCATCTCTATCTCTTTCTAATAGAAGAATGACAAATCAGATTTTTTCTCTTGATTTTCAATATTTTTCTCTTTAAAAAATTTAAATCCAACTAAAAATGATAAAATCATGAGAAAAAATCTGATTTGATATTATCCTATTAAAAGGGATAAAATGACGTCAAAATCACAATTTTATACAATCACTTCTATATTACATCTTATGCTTTATAAAAACAAATTTGTTCCTACCTTTATATACAAACCACTATCCGTAAGATTCCCAACAAGAATGCATAACATTAATATATGCGCAAGAATATGTGCCCTAAACAGCAAAGCAAGAATTTAATTCTACATCTAATTCAAATTAAATAATGAATAAATTATATTAAATTCAATTCATTGTTATTAATAAGTGTTACGTGTAATGGTAAGATATATTATATTCTTAAAAGAAAACAAATTTTGAATCTTAGAGAAGACATTATTGGAAAGGATAACCACAAACTTCAAACCTAAACTTTAAAATAAATATGGAGAGTACCAAAAAAATTTAACAAATTATTAATAATTTTTTTATTTAATTGTGAAAAGTTAATATTATTAATTTATAATATTTTAATTATTTCTCTGATAATTGTCTTAATTCCTTTACGAAATGTTAAGCCAATTCAGTAGGCATTCAACTATAACTAAAAAATGCCGATTGTTGAAACATATAAGACAAAGAATATGCTGATAATATATCAAAATAGTTTTTTTTTTGTAACATTTATTAAATAGGCATTCAGTAATGTTAAGTCACCTTTTATGTTGTAAAACACTGATAATATACCAAAATAATATTTTTTTATTTTTTTATTGTTGCAACATTTATTCAGTAGGCATTCAATAATGTTAAGTCACCTTTTATGTTGTAAAACACTGACAATATATCAAAATAGTTTTTTTTTTTTAAAATGCTTATGATAAACATTAAGACATATGGAAATAATATTAAGGATTCTTTTTGGAATTTAAGGCATATTTTTAGCCTTATGAATTTATTAATTAAAAAACAATTTGCATAATTATAATTCTAGAAGTTAATTTTTTTATAAGTTCAAGAATTATGAATTTTTCTTTTTTTATATTTTTAAAACTTTTTCTAAAATATTAAAAGTTATAATGTTAATCATCATTAAAATTATAGTTTGATGACTAAATATATATATATATATATATATATATTAATAATTTAATAACGTTTAGGCAAGTTACCCATAAATAAATCAATGGCGTCTAAACCTTCATTATAGTTGTGGTTGTGAGATTTGGATAAAGCATAATTTGATAATAATAGTTGCATTTGTACGAGAAAAAAAAAGCATATCTTCTCGTTTTTGTTTAATTTAATAAGAGAAAAAAATTTGAAGATATTATATTTTTGTTTTAATTACAACAATAAATTTTGCAATTTGATATACTAAAAGAAGTGCAAATATTCAAGTTTAAAAGAGATCCATGTAAAAACCCTTAGAGCTAAAGAAAAAGCAAGGCATGCAAAAGCTAAGTAAGAAAGAAAAGTTGACAAATGTGTTGAAATTTGAAACACAAGGTATTTTTTTGGCTTGTTGGGAAAGGAAAAATAATTAACGAGTTGAGCCATATTCATGGACAACCCGTGAGGTATGAAACAAAATAGCTTCAAAACCGTCAAGTTTGGCCGTTTTATGTCAATATCCCATACCTTATTTTCAACTAAATTAAATCAACAGCAGGGGTTAAATTATCTATTCAAATTCGAATGTGTTAAAAAATTGAGTCTGAAAAACACAACGGAAAGTAAGTCTAATGGAAAATTAAATTTTAATTTTTTTTTCAAAACTAAAATTTGACTGTGATATCTAAAGTAATAAACATTTAATCAAAATTATTCCTTTTTTGATTCATCTAGGATGAATGCTTCGATCGAGTAGTCTTCTCTGTTATCCTCAAGCTCACACCTGTCGAGTGTGGGCTCGCTTCGAATTAGAAAATTTTCCACAAAATTACCAATGAGGTAATTTTCAAATTTCTCTAAAATTTGAGGTCAAGTTGTAAATAAGAAAAATAATGACTCAAGGGAGAGTTTAGAGAATTCAACTTTTAATTAAACTTGATCACTTTAATATTAAATTAATATAAACTTATCAAGATAAATATTAGATTAAACTAAATATTAAATTAATAAAATATTATCAAAATAAATATTAAATTAAATTAAATATTAAATTTATTAAAATAATATTATTTTTGTAATAATTAATTTAAAATCAAATTATCCAGTAGAGTCCTAGTAGGAGTGTGATTCCTCTACCATTCAACCACCAAAGGACCACCTACCAACCACCGGAATACTGCCATTGCCGTCGGCACTTTTGTGTCCAATGGTGTCATCACAGATGTGACACCCTCACGGCACCTCGAGCCTATTCGGCTATTGTTGGTTCGGTCCGAGCCAATTACGACTCAATTTGTCTGGTCTTTTCACCGATTGGACCACCAGCTCGATTTCACATACCAAGCCCGGTAGAACAGTTTTGGGTCTCAATCTTAGTTTTAGGTTCTTAGGCCCAATTTTCATATTGGGCCAATTGTATAACTTGAAAATTAATCTAAAAAAATATCATATTAATTTTAATTAATTTGATTAATTTAATTTTACTTGATCAAAATTAATTTTCCAAAAATCACTTAGATTTTTCAAATTAATTTTTCAAGAAAATTCTTTAACCAAATTCTCTAGTTGAACAATTCTCACGACTGTCTAATTTAATTCCACATTGAATAAATCGACTCCATTAAATTATTTCCAAAGCCGTAAAATTTTCTTCAAATTCAAATGCAGTCCGATCGAGCTTTTGTTAAGCTAGCAAAGTGACCAATTAGACATATACAATTATGCTCTAGTAATTACAATTATGTCCAAAAGCATTGTTCTGATAATTCGCAATTACTTAATTATGAAATTAGTCCACAAGAAGTACCATGATTGAAAATTCCTTATTGTATACCATTTATGAAAGCAACTCATCCAACTACTTTATCTAATGACCTCATCATGTGTGTGTTACCCCACATATTATATCATTGATTCCTTTGAGTTAAATCCGTTCACCCAATGTAATTTTGTTTTATCTCATTGTCACCATTGTGTCTTCTTAATGATTAATATTATCACACCCCAAAAACGGTGGATCCAAAAAGATGAGTGAGACTTGCATGTTAACTATTTTGGCACACTATGGTAGCATAATCTGCCACCCTATTGGCTTACTGGTGAATTAATGTATTGGCACATAGTGGCATAAAGTATTCACTCGTTGATAGTATTTAAGGATTTAATTATAGGATATCTTTAGGTGAAGAAAGAATATGATCAATAAAGAGTACGCCTAAGGAAAAGTACACCCTAAAGTTTTGGCTGAGCATGAAGAGCCTACCAAAAGTATGAGAAAGTTGTATAAGACTTAATTGTTTTTAAGACCACGCCATACACGAGTCACCACCAAGGTATAATACGCTTAGCTTGCATAAGCACTGTTTAAGTTGGTTCTTGTAACAAGATTAGGTGAGACTTAATTGGATTGATTTGACCTTCCCCATGATTGGTCAAACAATAACGTAGATCTTCGCCAAGTTTTTTTTTACCTACCTGAATTTGGTAGGAAAAATTAGGGGACGATTCTAGTAAGCATCGTCACTTGTCAAAATTTACAAAAGGGAGATTGGGAGTATATATATAAGTGAATAGGGGCATTCCAAATGGTTTTTCTTTTTGCTCGACGTTCTTGTCCTTCTTTCTAACCTAAATGTTATCTTCTTCTTTGTTAAGCTAGAGTTAAAATTTCATTTAATTAGTGGATGATTCAACCTTCTAATAAGTCTTATAGCTTTGTATGTTACAATTGTTGAAAAGTAAATATGTTAAAAGATGTAAGAATAGTGAGGTGTGAGAGGAAAGCCTTGTATGGGGGTCGCATATAGTTGAAACATTAGTAAACTATCTGTAAATGGGGATTTTACTGGAAATTCTATGATCTTGTAAGAAGTTGTTGTTGTTGGATTGAGAAGAGCAATCAAAACAAAAGTTTTGGGGCAAGGTAAATGTGAGTCTCTAGTGAGTCTTTAAACCTGAGTCTTGCACAATATTTTATGATGATTCTTTGTATGGTTGATGTCCTTGTAGTTGTGCATATATTCTTGAAGAGTTGATGTATGTATGTGTGTGTGTGTTTTTTGTGAAACATTTGTACGCATGTACTGAAATGTACTATGTATTGCACGAATATGAAAATGAATGGAAAACATGCAAAGGAAATTGTGTTAGGAAGTATCATTTTGTTATGGTTATGATTGAAATATATGTAAATGTGTCCATTATATTAACTAAATGATGAATGACAAAGTATTGTTGGCAATAAGGGGGTTCGGACAGAGTGTCAGGAAAATATGTGAAATGATAATGAGCCCTACGGTGGTGATTTGATGATGTTTGTTGGGATAGTAAACACAAAAGTTAGTATGGTGAAAATGTAATCCGTCGAGACTGTAAACATGAGGTTCATCAGACAATAAATACGAGAAAAGGCTAGTGTGGTAGATATGTGAAAAGATCGTGATCATGGCACATTTTGGAAATGGCGGATGAGTCGCATTTGTCTACTAAGGTTTCTACGTGTCTCGAGGGCGATGATGGGCAAACCTCAAGCGATGCTGAGTTTAGGCAAATCCATATTGGCAAACACGAAAAATTATATGGTGCCCTAAGTGGCAAACCAAACAAAGCTTTTTTGGCGAGTTATTTCAAAGGCCTTGTAGCATATTGTCTGGAAAGCCTTTGTGGCAAGTTATCTAAAAGACCTATGTGGCATATTGTCTAGAAAGCATTGTGGCGAGTTATTTGAAAGGCCTATGTGACATATTATTTGGGTAGCCTTAGTGGCAAAGTTATTTGGAAATCCTTTACGGCAAGTCATCTGGAAAGTCTATATGGCGAATTCTGCAACATCTAAGTGGCAAGCTATTAGTCCACCCTTGTGGCGAGATTTAAGTATGCTTGTAAGGAATTTTCTAAAATAGTTCTCGATAGTGTACTCAACTGATGAATCCGCCATAGTAATTCGCTAGGATGGAGAGCTTAACATACCTGTAATTATGGGTGGTGTAAAAGTCCGACAAACTTGGAAGTTTTCATATTATATATCAAAGTCGTCTGAATTTTTGTTGGATTATCTAAAATATTGAATTCATCGGGTCAAGTTTGTTTGTATAAATCAACTTGAAGATACGATATGAATGGCATTCTTAAATCCTACCAGAGCCAATGTGAGAATCCGCCAAAAGTAGTATCTATGTGTATATCATTCTGAGGAATGTATCCAACTTCTATCTTTAAATAGATCGTAAAATAGGTCCCGCAATAAGGTGTGAAGTCTGTGATTCGCCAATCAAGCGAAATATGCATACAGAGGTTAACTGTAGAGATTAATGTATAATTATTCGCCAGGAATAAAAAAGTATTTACTAAAGTATGAAAGGAAATGTAGAATCCTTAAGTCGAAGAATTCAACAACATTAATTAGAGGTAATATTAGTTGGGACTCACTAAGTTCTATTGAACCTACAGGCGTCTATGTAATATCCTGAATTAGGGCTTAATCGGAATAGTGGTTTCGTGACCATAAATCTGAGATAGAAATAATTATTTTACAATGATTTTGATGTTTATGATATGATTGCATGATTGTGTGAAAATTTCGTGATGAAATTCTATGCCTAAAGTGCTTAAATTGAAAGTAGGGACTAAATCGAATAAGTTGCAAAACTTGCATTCTAGAAGTTTTTAGTATGAAATTGTTTTGGAATATTAATGAGGAGGTCTTAAATAGAAATTTGACCAATTTTAAGTTCATGGACAAAATTAGGACATGGAAGGAATTTTTGGAAAGTTTAGTAGTAAGGGTATTTTGGTCATTTAGTTATTAAAATGAATTAAAAACAAAATTAAAAGCCAATTTTGTCCATCTTCTTCATTAGGCCGAAATTTCAAGGGTTCTCCATAGCTAGGGTTTGTTTCAAGCTTCCAAGCTCCATAGTAAGTGATTCCAAGCCCGCTTTTAATGATTTTTACGTTTTGAGATCCCTAACTCGATAAAGCTTATGTTAGCAATAATTTAACCTAGGGTTTATATTTGGAAAAATACCCATAGGTGAAATTTGTGTATTTTGATGTTTTATGATAGAATATGAAGTTTTAAATTATGTTAGACAACTTGTACTACTCGATTTTAAGCAAAACGAGTAAAAGGGCTTAATCGGTAAAAATACCTAATAGTCACAAGTACATGTTAGAGTGAGAATTTGATGTTGCCATAGAAGAGAAAAGTGATCAGCATGTTGTAAAACATAAGAATAAGGAATAAAGTTTAATCCAGAGCCTAGGGGCAAAAATGTAAATATGCAAAAGTTTAGGGTAAAATTGTAATTTTGCCAAAATTTGAGTTAAGGATTAATTTGATAATGTGAGTATTAAATAAGCTAAATGTGTTATTTTAGATCAAGAAAGACGTGGAATCGACCTCAATCGAGGAAAAGAAAAGATTGTGGACTAAATTGCAAAATCTTTGTATTTTGGTACCAAGGTAAGTTCATGTGTAAATAATGTAGCATAATTGTTATTTTTAAGTTATTGATATTAATTATGTGTTATGCTGAATTTTATTATGAAATGTATGCTTTGTGGTTAATTTCAAATAATATGTAAATTATGTGAACTACTTGTTAAATATAATTGTTATCGAGTATTGATTTCGGCATTCTACGGAAGACGGCAAGGATAAGTGTTCGAGGAAAAAGCCCGTTTGAACCTTAGGAATAGATTAGGATACAAGTGACATGTCACTAGGATGGTTGAGCATCCGAACTCGTTGAGTTGAGTCCGAGTTCACTTATGGATGCGAATGTCCGAACTCGTTGAGTTGAGTCCGAGTTCGTGAGATGTAACTAGGCATCCGAACTCGTTGAGTTGAGTCCGAGTTCACTTATGGATGCGAACGCCCGAGCTCGTTGAGTTGAGTCCGAGTTCGCTTATGGGCGGGTTACATGATTGCTTGATTGTATATATGGCACTTATGTGCAAGTTATCCATGTATCCGAATTATATTCCTGATGTGTTCAACGGTAAAGTTCTACTCAAATGGAGGAAAATTTCGAGATGTAAAGAGACGTATTGGTAAGTGATATGAAATGGATATTTTGGACAGGTATGTATTTAACCCTCGGGTTGAGTATTGATACAACCACGATAAGGTAATAAGATGATGAAGAATGATTAAAATGTGATATGTGTTTTAGTGATGTATGCTAATGTTGACTGGTATAACTGTTTGTTATGTTACTTATTATTTGCATATGAACTTACTAAGCATTTATGCTTACTCCCTCCTTCTTACTCATTGTAGTTTTGGACAAGCCAGCTCAGAGTCGGGATAGGTCGAAGGCTCACCACACTATCCAGAAGACTTTTGGTAAATGGCTTGTAAATTTAAGTATGGCATGTATAGCAATATACCCATTTTGTGTAAATGATCTTATGGTATGGTTGTGAAATGGTTGAGGAAATGCTTGATAATGATAAATTATGAAAATGGT
Organism: Gossypium arboreum; assembly: GCF_025698485.1. Lineage (NCBI taxonomy): Eukaryota > Viridiplantae > Streptophyta > Magnoliopsida > Malvales > Malvaceae > Gossypium > Gossypium arboreum. The sequence goes on from NC_069081.1 coordinate 16,948,339, forward strand.
TAGTTTAGATTATGTTTGATGTTAAGGAAAACTATTAAGATACTTAGTGCATAAAAACTCATAAAAAGGATGAAATTTACCATAAACAGAATACCGCAGCAACACTAACGCGAGTTTGAAAATTTACTAAAAATCATAAAAATTGAATTTGGTGGTGAAATACATATCAAATTGAAGCTTATTATTTCTAGTTTCACATGAAACAAATGAAACAAGTAAAAGAAGTATATGTTAGAAGATATTTTAATTTTAGTGAAACAGAGTCATAGTAGTTTCTGAATCCCCTGTTCCTACTTTAGAAATTCACCATAAATTGTAAAGATATAATTAGGTGGTGTATTTTATATCCTCAGAATCCTTATTGAGTCTAGTTTTAGTATAAACAAACCTCATAGTAATATGAATTTTTTACAGAGAGAAATGTGGTTCGTAGTAAACAGAGTTCAGACCAGTCGAGTCCTGAAACAGGGGTAACTTTAACTAATAAACTGTACTAATTGGCCCAACCAAAACTTCTAGAAAAAAATTAGTAGATAGTTATATGAGTCTAGATTCAGGAAAAATTTACGGATCTTAATTTCGAGTTTCGTAACTCGAGATATGATTTTTCTTGTGACTGTGACGCAAGTAGCTTAAAAGCTGTGAATGTAGAAACAAATAATCCGAAGTTCTAAAAATGTTAAACTAAGCTTAGTAACACCTCATACTCGACTCCGGCGATGGTCTCGTGTGTGGGGGCGTTACAGTCTATTTGTAATATGCAGGATTCTGGGAGTTGAACAGTATGCCAGGAACCAAGCTAGGAATACGCCAATGTGGCAATTTGAAGAGCAATATTATGCATACAGTGGGGCACTCTTATGAATATGGCAAGTAGTACTTTACGTCATGAATAAGTCTGTTTTAACAAAGATTTAAATTGGAATGTCTTATAATGCTTTTGAGAATTTATATTAATTAATAAATGTTTCCTTCAAAATCTTTTGACTTAGAAAAGAAAATAAATAAATAAGAAGTATGTTAACTATGTTAAGTATTGTGGCATCCATATCTGAGTCCAGTAAATCAAAGGGTATAGGGTGTTACAAATATGTTGACCGTTAACAAATGACGATGATAAATTGCTTGTTCGAGAAAAAGCAACTTCTGGCCATGTTCCATATTTATCAATCTACACAATGTCAATGAAAGGAGAGTTATGAATTCTAATATTGGTAGTAAAGCCATGCCATACACAAGTCATCTACCCAACATACCAGCTATGTACTTGATCATCTTTAGAGCATAACCTCCACTTATATCAAAGCACATGAGTTAAATACGCATGGCCAGTGACTAACCCAACAATCTCCCACTTGCCCTAGTGAAGTAAATATGTCATGTTTTGCATTCTTATATCCTTGACGTGTTTGTTAAAACTCATAGTTACAAGAGTCTTAGCAAACAAATCCTCAATGTTATATTCAGAAGCTACTTTAACCACACCTACAATTTCTTCGGCTAAACAGATATCTGGACGAGTGAAAAGTATAGCATGCATAAGACTTCCAACTAATGAAGCATATAAAACATTACTTATATGCTATGTTTCTCCCACTGTCTTAAGACAATCACCCAAAGAAAGATGAAAACTCAATACAGTTGACTGAGCACATGCCTTTGCATCTGTCATTGCAAACCATTCCACTACCTTATTGATGTATGAAGCTTGTGATAGAAATATCTTTTTATTCTTTCGATCCTTAAGGATTCAAATTCCAAGAGTATAACTAGCTTCATCCAAGCTATTCATGTTAATTTGTTGAGTTAACTACAGTTTAATTGATGATAACTCCCCTACATCGTTTTCAATAAGTAGAATATCATTGACATACAGAACGAGGAAAACTATATTTTTGTCCTTTATATATTTATAAACACAAGGTTCATCAACATTTTTCTCAAACCCAAAAGTCTTGATCGTTTGATCAAATCTTTTATTCCATGAGCGGGACGCTTGCTTAAGTCCATAAATAGATCTTAGTAGTTTGTAAAATTTCTGCTCCTTTCCTTTGACAACATAGCCAGTGGGTTAGCCATGTAAATGGTCTTATTAAGATAGTCATTTAAGAAAGTTATCTTGACATCCATTTGTCAGATCTCGTAATCAAGAGTGGCGACAATGGATAAGAGTATGTGGATCGACTTGAGCATGGCAACCGGAAAGAAGGTCTCATTGTAATCGACGCCTTATTTCCGTATGTAGCCTTTCCCTACAAGTCTAATTTTATGTGTTTCCACTTTTCCTTTTGCATTTATCTTCTTCTTGTAGATCCACTTACCCTCTATGGGTTTAATCCCAACCGACAGTCTACAAGTTTTCACACCGTATTGGATTTCATAGAATCTATCTCGGCATCTATAGCCTATTTCTAGAGCTTGAAATCAATGTTCTACATATCCTCCTCGTAAGTGAGTGGATCATTATCCTCATGATTAACTTCCTTATTATAAATACTACCATCATAAATGAATAAGTTCATTTTCTTAGAAAATCACCCACTATGACGGATTCCACTATGCTGTTGATTGTTTATAGGTCTTTCTGCAACTTTCTTGAGAATTGAACTTGGTGATTATTCTACAACTCTTGACAGTTTCGTACCACTTTTCCTCAAGGCTTAAAGTTATCCATGTAGCTTTCCTCAATGAAAGTAGCATGAGTAGAAATTTTAATCATTTTATCTTTCGAATTGCAAAATAATTAACCTTTTGTTCCTTTCGGATATCCTACAAACATGCACAATTATGTTTATGCATCTAACTTCTTTGCATCTTTATCCAAAACATGTTTTGGACAAAATCATATTCTAAAGTGATTTAGAGATAGTTTCTTCAATGTCACAATTCATAAGGTGTCTTACAAGCAGACTTGGTTGGCACATCATTCAGAATATAACAAGTCATTTGTATTGCTTATTCTCAGAAGGAAGTAGGGAGTTGTGAGTAGCTTAACATTGAACGAACCATGTCAAGCAACGTTTTATTCCTTCTCTCAACTACGCCATTTTGTTGTAAAGTGTTCAATGAAGTCAACTAAGATAAAATCTCATTCTCTATGAGGTATCCTAAGGACTCGTCGAATAAGTATTTTCCACATCGGTTAGATCAAAATTCTTTATGGATAAACCTAATTGCTTTTCTATTTTCGCACAAAACTCTCAAAATTTATCAAAGGTTTCGCTTTTACGGGCATTAGATACACATATCCATATCGAGAATAGTTCTCGATGAAAGTCATGTAATAATTGCACCCTTCTTAGGCACTGATGCTCATGGGACCACATACATCAATGTGTACAAGTTTTAAATGTTGGTTGACCCTTGTACCTTTTGAATTAAAAGACATCTTAGTCATTTTACCTTTAAAGCAAGATTCACATTGTGGAAGACTAACTTCCTTAAACATACTCAAAGGACCATCTTTCACGAATCTAGTGATTCTTTATTGGTTAATATAACAAAGTCTTAAGTGTCATAGGTAACCCTCATTAAAGTGAGAAGTTTTAAACTTTTTATTCACCATTTTAGTTTGAAGCATCGAGTAGTTATTTGGTTTGATAAAATAGAGATTGTTTTTCATCCATCCATTACAGATCAAAGAACGATTTTTATGAATAGCAATCCCTTTTTTGAACATCACAGAATAACTATCATTAAATAAACATGCTACAAAAATTAAGTTCCTCTTAAAATAAGGTACATAAAACACACCCTTTAAAATAATCTTCCTAAAATTATCAAAATGTAAATACATAAAAGACATCCTTTAAAACAATCTTCCACTACTTTGGCTGAAACATTACACCCATCTCTGGTTCGCAATGAGAGACTCATGTCTTGTAGACTTCCTATTTCGCTAAACTCATGTAAAGAAGCAGACAAATGGTTAGTGGCTCCAGAATCAATAACCCACTTCTTAGTCTTCTTCCTCCCCACATGAAGTGGAATCGAAGACTTAGGTAGTTTCTTATTTCCCTTAGCTTTTTACTTCCCCTTAGAGGATGAGGAGCCCGAAACTAAGTTTGCCTCAAGTTTCTCTTGAATTGGCTTACCACCATTTAGCATCAACTCATAGGATATGAACTGAGTCAAGGTAAGCTCTTTGTTCCCCAAGTTGTAAGCGGCCCTAAAGCTAGCAAACTACTTGGTTAAGGATTTGAACACTATTTCAATCTGAGTGTTCACGTCTAGTTCATCCCCATTATCTTTTGCTTCTGTAGAGAACCTCATAAGCTTAAGCATATGTTCTTTGACCAGAGTGTCAGATTTCTTCTGAGAGTTCAACAAATTTGTAATAGCGAATTATCGAGCCACTGCGACTTGGCCTCTGAGCAAATCTTCCAAATTTTCCATGACCTCTTTAATAATACTAAAATTCTCGTGTTGCTTTTGCAACTCATTCTCACTATCATATAACATCAAGCAATCGAGTCAGAATTTTTCTAGCAATTTATTGCTTTGGTTTGAGCTTCAGGTGAGCAAGGTTCGTAAAGGACGAATTTTTATTTCTTACACCTGAGAACTATCATCAAGTTCCATTTCCATTCTCGAAAGTTATCCCCATTCAATTTATTCTCGATAAGAATGTCAATAAGAGGAGTGAGAGACATATTTGAACTGAATAACAATAAAGATTCACTAATTATTATCTTTGTATTAAGCAAATATTTTCATTTGAACAACATATCAAGAATGCAATATGATGCATGTGTCTTGTATTAAAACCTTGAAAAATAAATTTCCATTGCTACGGTCATTCTCACACCCATTAATCATGTCACCTTAGGGTCCCATGATTAACAAGCAAGAACATAGATTACATCCACTTAGTTCGTGAATCTTAATTCTCAAGACTCCACACAAACTAACACTATTTAACGTTTGACTATTATTTCTAGTTAAGTAAGTATCCTTTTTTGGGAAACTATTTAATAAAAAACAATCTTGAGTTTGTAACCATTGATTCAATACCCATCATGAACATGCTTTCATTTGTGAGTCATCTTGGAACAATCTCACTGAGGGTAATGCATGACTAGTTGCTCGTAAAAGGAAATCTCATCCAGTAAACCCACATGACAAAGTTTACCTTAGGGTGCGATTAGGCTAGAATCGGTTCGAAAATTTACCATGCTATCACTTAAGGACCATCAATAGAGGTCATAAGTCTTGTTCAAGGAACTTCTCCTACTCAATATTTTAAAAACATGTAAAGTTTTTATCCTAGATTTCAAGAATGATCATAAATAATCCTAATGACATTCTTACCTAATCTATATGACATGCTTCCAATACATGCATCTCATGCTATGACAATTTTATAATACTCACATTCATTTATTCACAAGAATCAATCAATCATAAAAACAAACAAGTTTGATTCTTTACAGTTTTTTTAAGAAAAAATCGAAGAAGTGAATGTAAATTGTGTACCAGGTAGGGTCCCAAGAAAGGGAGGTGAGTCATATTTGACCACTTAAAAACCAAGTTTTTCCTTGTCAGAGCCAATCCTAGACATGCACCTTCTCATTACCATACTTCTCACAACAATCGAATAACCTAAAGAAGTAAATGGAACAATACAACATATGTATTTTCTCATTACTACACTTCTTATTTTTTAATTGATCAACTATGGATTATCTCATACATATATATCAAAATTATAATATAACTTAATATAAATATTATAAACAATTATAAAACATATATATAATGAGACGGATAATTATAATAAAGTTGTCAACCAAGGTTTCCATGATTCTGTTTTTAAAAAATAAATGAAAAACAAAAATTACACAATTTTTCACTACAAGGCATTCATTGGGTCTTCAATCACCATCTTTCCATCTTCTCTGTGTCATGGACTCTTTTTGGAAAAGTTACATTAAGTCCTATATCTGTTTCCGACTCATAAGAATTCTATGAATTTAAAAAAAAAATCAATCATATGTGGAGATGATAATCCACGATCTGTTTTTTAAGAACCACAATCTTGGCAAAAATAACAATTATATAACAAATATATAATATCGCATACATTCTCATATATAGTAACATGCATAAAATCTAAAAAATGTCACTTTCTATGTAATTGAATCATTCAAGAAGAATAGAAATTTATTTTAATTATTTGTTTATACTTATAGATAGAGCACAACCTGGCTCATGATATCAGTTATTGAAAAATCGGGTTTGGAAAACGCAACGGAAATAAGTTTAAGGGAAAAATAGAGTTTTAATTTTTTTCCAAAAATAGAACTCAGTTATGATATCTAAAGTAATAAACACTTAATCAAAATTATACCTTTTCGATTCATCTAGGATGAACGCTTCAACCAAGTAGTCTTCTCCGCTATCCTCAAGCTCACGTTTGCCAAATGTGGGCTCGCTTCGAATTAGAAAATTTTCCACCAAATTACTAGAAAGGTAATTTCACAATTTCTCTAAACTTTAGGATAAAGTTATAAATAAGGAAAATATTTCTAAAAATTTTTCAAATAATTTTTTCAGAAAATTTTCTCTCTACAACTTTCTTTTTATTCAAATGTGAAAAATAATGATCCAAGACTCTCTTTATATAGGAGAGTTTAGAGAGTTAAACTTTGATTAAACTTAATTAATTTAATATTAAATTAATATAATATTTATCAATGTAAATATTAAATTAAATTTAATATTAAATCTATTAAATTAATAGAATATAATTATCTACAAGATAAAAATTAAATTAAATTAAATATTAAATTTATTAAAATAATATTATTTTTGAAATAGTTAATTTGAAATCAAATTATCTGGTAGAGTCCGAGTAAAAGTGTGATTCCTCTATTGCTCAACCGCTAAAGGACCACCCACTAGCCATCGAAATGTCATCGTTGTCGTCGCCGCCGTCGACACCTTCATGTTTGATGGTGCCATCGCAAGTGCGACACCCCGAGCTGGTTCGGTTCGATCCTGTGACGGCCCGGTCAATCCAATCCTGCCACCGATTGGATCGTCGGCCAAATTTCACATACCAGGCTCAATTCGACTAGTTTTTAGGTCTCGGTCTCAATTTTGGATTCTTGGGCCCAATTTTCAATTTCAATTTTAATTTTCAAGTTCAATTACCTATTGGATCAGTTGTCTGACATAAAAATTAATTTTCAAAAATATCGTGTTAATTATAATTAATTTGATTATTTAATTTTACTTGATCAGAATTAATTTTCCCAAAAATCACTTAGATTTTTCAAAAAAATTCTTTAACCAATTTTTTTAGTTGAACAATTCTTACGACTGCCTAATTTAATTTGACATTGAATAAATCGACTCAATTAAATTATTTCTAAAGTCGTAGAATTTTCTTCTGATTCGAATGCAGTCAGATCGAGCTTTTGTTGAGCTAGCAGAGGGACCAATCAAACATATACAATTAGACTCTAATAATTGCAATTATGTTTAGAAGCCTCATTCCGATAATTAACAATTACTTAATAACGAAGTCAGTCCACAAGAAGTACCATGATTGAAAACTCTTTATGAAAGCAATTCATCCAATTGCTTTGCCCAATGATCTCGTCATGTTTGTGTTCTTAATGATATCCGTTATTCCTTTGAATTAAATCCGTTCATTCAATATAATCATGTTTTATCTCATTGTCACCATTGTGTCTTTTTAGTGATTAATATGGTCACCGTCAATAAATAACTGTGATAAATTGCTTGGTTGAGAACAAACAACCTATGGTCACATTCCATATTTATCAATCCATACAATGCCAATAAGAGGATATTGTTAACTCTTTAATCGAGCTATGAATTCCATTGTTGCTAGTAAAGTCATGTCATACACAAGTCATGTACCCAACATACCAGCTATGGGCTTGATCATCTTTAGAGCATAAACCTCCACTTATATCAAAGCACATGAGTTACATACGCATAGTTAATAACTAACACAGTATTTAGGTAAATCACAACATAAATATCACAACTGAACTAATTCACAAACGGATTCAGAATTAATTCATCTTGAGTCCAGTTCAATGTATCATTTTTTCAATGAATACATCTATGTCTCGACCTGTGAAGTCAACTGCTTCGATAGCCAAGACTACCCATCACCCCAATTGGAATTGTAGAAGACATAATAATCCTTTTAAGTATTTGAATCAAATGCTCACTTTGATTCATTTACGAGATTATGAACTTGTTTAGATTATCTATTAAAGTAAGCTATCTTTCTCGTAATGTAAACATTCTTACAATGCCACTTATCATCAGTTTGAAATTAGATAATCAATAAACTAATATTTGCTTGTCACAATTTTGTTATGTGTGCAAAACATGAAAGACAGAAACACAAAAGACACAATAATGAAATGTGAAATTAACTTTATTTATTTATTCATCATTCAAATACATAGAAAATAGTTGCATGTTTATTACAATATGGACATATTTCCCAACAGAAGCTTCATTTGGATTCTAAGAGAGTTTGAGAAAAAAATATTAAGTTCAAAAAATAAGCTTAGACAAAAAAATTAGGCTCATTTAAAATATGCACCAGTTTCAAACTCAAACATTCAAGGCCCGAGCATGACATGATTTTTTTTAAGTCTGTAATATATTATATTATGTAATTTATAACACATAAATTTAAATTTTAAGAGTATATAATACTATTATGTAAATATAAATAAATGTCAAGTTGCATATATATAATTTTAATAAATGAAAATATATAAAATTATTAACTTTTAAATTAAAAATCATATACATATTTTAAAAAATTAAAGTAATTTACAAATATAGATAAGAATAAACAAAATTTTATATTCAAATTTTGAATAGAAATATAAAATATATTAATATAATGTTTAATTTTAATGTCTAAAACTTGAGTAATGGTGATTATGAATAAATATGAAAGAGAATTTTGTGAATCTAGAAATAGTGATTTAAATGATGAATGGGTTTGGCATGGGCGTATCCATGGTGGAAATCAATTTCATTTCCCACTATCTACCTTCCAATGCTTTCCTACAAAGCTTTAAATTAATTTCTTTTTCTTTAACCTCCTTGATTTTTAATTTTCAATTTTATATTTTTAGTTATGAGATCAACTTGTTTTCTTTTCCTTTTATGTGATTTATTTATTTCAATCATGGGACAATAAAGCCATATACAACTTATTATAATATTTGTCTAATACTAAGAAAATTAAAATGAATATATCACATTAAATTATTTAATATAATTTAATGAAAAGAGTTAGCAAATATACATTTTTAAAAAATAACGATATTAAAAATGATCAAATCTATAAGAATATAAAATGACCAAAAACTCGACTCGATTCGAATAAATTAAAAAAAAAATTTGACTTTCGAGTTAATCGAATCGAGTTTCGAGTTCGAGTCAAGTTGAAATTTACAATTCGAATAATACTCTTCTGGTTCCTGTCAACTTTGAAAATGAGCAAATTAGTCTCTTTTCAACAAAATTACAAAATAATTTTCAAAATTCATAATATTTATAAAAATTTTAAAATTTATATTTTTTTAAATTATAAAAATTCTAAAATATATAAAGAATTTTAAAATTTTAATTTTTTCTAAAATAATAATTTTGGAGACATAAATAAGTTAATTAATGATTCAAGTTATCATATTAAATTATCTTAGTTTTTTATTATTTTTCTTTGAAAAATTTTAAAATATATATGATTTCAAATTTATGTGCTCTAATATGAATATATTTATACTATAACAATATTTTAATTTGACATGTTTAGTTTTTAATTTAACTCAAACAATTTCACTTGATTCGCTCGACTCGAATTTTATTTCATTCGACTCGATTCAAGAAAAATTAAAATAAAATTAAGAATGATAAAATAGAACTCGTAAAATCGATTAACTCAAAAAATTTTAATGTGATTCGATTCAATCCAATCCAACATTCACCCCTATAATCCCACTCGTACACCTATCCTTTTCTATCTAATTATTTTGGACGTTTTGGGTGTAAAAAAGTGATAGGGAAGGAAAGGGAAAAGAAAGGAAAGGAAAAGGAAGGAGGAGAAATTTTTTTAATATTTTATATTTATTTTGTTCTAATTTTTATATTTATAGTATTGCATATTTATTATTTAAATTTTTAATAAATATTTATTATTTAAATTATAAAGGTATGTTTTGCTTTCTTTTCTTTTCTTTTTTATATTCACATCTTACTTAACTTTTATATACTTTTACTTTTACATGTAAATTCTTTATATATATTTTTCACACATTTATATACATTTAATATAAAGGTGTTATCGACTTGATTTATTAAAATCGTTTCCCATAATTCAGTTTAGTTTTTATTTTTCATATCAATCATTGGTTTTGAATTTTTACATTTATTTTGACAAATAAACTTTATTTTATGATTTTAAATATTATTAATAAAGTTTGAAAATATTTTCATACATACTTAAAAATTATTTAAATAATTATTATTTTAAATTTAAATAATGTATTTTAGGATTCGATTCAAACATTTATTTGGGTTGATTTATAAATTTTGCTTTATTTACTTGCAAAATATTATTATTTTTAATGATGTACTTAATTAGTTGATTTATTAACTCAAATGTTAATTCTCTCTCAATTTTTAAAAGAAATTTAAGATTTACAATAATATAGTTAACAAGATTCGAACTCAAGCCACATTTAGGACAGTGAATATGCTAATCATCAAGCCAACACATGGGGTTCATTTATTTCTTAATTTTAAAACTATAGATGTTACATTCACAAAGCAATTTAAGATTTACAGTAGCAATTCTTATAAATTTAATAATGCAATTGATAAAACAATTCAAAATAATCGATATTTAATAAATCTTAACTTGTTGCGAATTAAGTTTTAGCTCGATTGGCATTAGTATTATTGTTAATGCAGGAGGACGTGAGTTCGAGTATGTTGAAGCGCATTATCCTCCCATTTATGAGTTGGGAGGGGCTATGGGTAGTTCTAAGCATTGTATAATATATATATATATACGATCGGAACCTATAATGAAATTGTTCAAATAAACAAATCTTAACTCGTTTATTATTAAATAAAAAAATTAAAACTCCAGCATGGGATTAAATGCTAATTATCTTAAAAAGGACTAAATCTACTAAAAATACCTAGTAAATGAAACTTTCCATAAATTTTGATTCCTTTCAAAATAAAATTTTCTTACTCTTTCAAATTTTATAGAATAAATTGGTATTTATAAAAAATTCAAAAATATAATTCTTATCAATCTTTTAATAATAATTTTTGAAAGTCGTCAATTAATTATAATATAATTATTTTTTATCGATTTTATATAATTTTAATTGATATAATAATAAATTCAACCTTTACCCTTGTCTCTTAATATATATTTCAAGCTAAATTTTTATATATATTTGATCAATCTGCTCAATATTGTTTTTACTTTTTTTTTCTTTTTAGCTTTTTCCTACAAAGTAACAAATATATAACTGCCACATGGCAAAGGTTGTAAGAAAAAAAAGGTCAAGAGGGTAGAGAATTCGGGTTTTGGGTATTCTCGACATTGATGATGCCAAAAGCAGCAGCCAGTCGCCCACCAAATGTATATCCCAAGCTCAGTCTAAAAACAAGGCAATATTCCTTGGAAGTTTTGATAACCATTGAAGCAAGAAAAAAAATGAGAACTTTAGGATTGGCAGGGATGAATTTGGAAGTGCACTCTATTTTTGCAAAGTCAAATTCTAGATCCTCTCGGGATCAATCCACTTTTCAATAGGGTGGCACCATTTTCGCTTTGTGAGTCAACTCTCTTCTTGCTTTCTTTTCTTTCTGTTAACTATTATTCCTATTTCAGTCAAATTTGAGAAATAAACTTCCAGTTAAACTATGTTGATTTTTTTTAATCAAACTCTGATTAGTCTAGATTATTTTATTATTTAACCTATGAATTTAGCCTATAAATAAGCTCTTTTACAACCTTAGAAAATACATCTATTAAAGATTACAACTCATAACACTTTTAGAGAATTTTGTGTTTAACTTTTAAGGGTTTTTGTTTTCGAGTTTTCGAGGTTTAATTTTTATCTCCATCTTTTGTACTTTTCGTTCTTTTTCCATTATAGTAAAATTATCTTTGCTCGTGGTTTTTTATCCTCTTTGGAGTGGTTTTTTCACGTTAAATTTGTGTGTTCAATTTCTCAATTTCGTCTGCCTTTTTTACTTGTTCGTTACTTAATCGGGTCGACCCACAATAAGCGGTATTATAGCTAGTTAAATTTTCGCAAATCAACCCGTTCAAATATGGCAACAACAAGGTTTGAAATTGAGAAGTTCGATGGTGTTACAAATTTCAATCTATGGCAAATTTGGATGATGGCAATTCTACTTCAAACCAGCCTGAAAAAGGTTATTATTAGGAAAAAGTCTGAGAATCTCAATCAAACAAAATGGGAAGAGCTTGATGAAAAGGCCTTGTTTGCAATCCAGTTGTGCTTTGCGAATACAGTATTGTAGGAGGTATTGATGGAGAAGACCTCATCCGCCTTGTGAAAAAGTTTAGAAACTCTTTATACTACTAAGTCACTCGCTAACCATTTAGTGTTAAAACAACATCTATTTACATTTCGCATGAACGAAAGTGAGCTTCTTAGAGACCACATCAGTCAATTCATTACTCTTTTAAATGATTTAAAGAACGTTGAGGTTCAGATTGACAATGAAGATCAAGTTATGATATTATTGTGCTCTTTACCCCGTTAATACAAGTCTTTTAGGGAGACCTTGATTTATGGCAGAGACAAACTCTCGTTCGAAGATAAGAAAGGTCAGTTGTTGAGTAGAGACAAACTTGACAATAAGTTTGGTTTGGATAACAAGGTAGATATGCAAGCTTCCGTTTTGGTAGCATTAAAGAAGCAAGACAAAAGGTGTCACTATTGTAAAAAGTTAGGTCACGTCAAAGCATATTGTTATAAATTGCGAAATAAAAGAGCTGCTGAGAGTAATGAAGAAGATGTAGTTAGTGCTAATTTGGCCAATGAAAGCGATTATGATTTCTTGTTAGTACCAACGAGAAATAACTCCAAGCTTACATCCTAGTGGATCCTAGATTCAGGATGTTCTTTCCACATGTGTCCCAATAGAAAATGGTTCTCCACATACAGTTCGGTTGAAGGTCAAGTTGTGTGCATAGGAAACAATTCATCCAGTAAGGCAATTGGTATTGGTACTGTTAAAATTAAGATACACGATGGGACGATTAGAATACTCTCAGATGTCAGGTATGTACCTAATTTACGAAAGAAAATCATCTTCTTGAGTATTTTAGACTTGAAAGGTTACAGAATCAACATCGAGTTGAACGGCATTAAAGTATCTCGTGGAGCTCTCGTTTTGTTAAAAGGTAAAAAAGCCAACAATCTTTATATTCTAAAAGGTTCTACAATGACCGGTGAAATCGGACGTCCCTCGTCTGTTATGGAGTCAAAGTCAACTCGTTTGGAGCGGAGGCAACTTGGTCGTAAGAGGGAAAAAGGTATTATCGTTATGTTGAAGAGAGGTTCTCTTTTGGATGCATGTTTTGAAAAGTTAGGGCATAGTGTTCGTGAAAATCAAACTCGGGTTAGTTTTGATTTGGCAGCATACAAGTCAAAGGCTAGAAATCTTCCAATTTCTAAGCACAAATTTGACATACTTAATTTCCTACATAGTTCAAGATAGGCTAGTGGCAGGCTTTGGCAAAGATGGGGTTCCAGAAATATGAGTCAAAGTGGAGATTTGTTAAGTGTGACTCATATTTTAGTCAAATTTGAGAAATAATCTTCCAGTTAAACTTTATTTATTTGTTTCAATCAAACTCTGATAGTCTAGATTATTTTATTATTATTTAACCTATGAATTTAGCCTATAAATAGGCTTTTTTACAATATTAGAAAATAGACCCATTAGAGATTATAACTTATAACACTTTTAGAGAATTTTGTGTTTACGTTTTGAGGGTTCTTTGTTTTCGGATTTTTGGGGTTTAATTTTTATCTCCACCTTTTGTACTCTTCGTTCTTTTGCCATTATAGTAAAATTATTTTTGCCCATAGTTTTTTATCCTCTTTAAAAAGGTTTTTCCGCGCTAAATTTATGTGTTCAATTTCTCAATTTCTTCCGCTTTTTTTACTTGTTCGTCGCTTAATCGGGTCGATCCCTAACACTTTCCATGTTATTTCATTAATTATCTTCAACTTTCATTTGGTTTTTAAATGGGTTGGTAATGTTAGCCTCTTTTAGTTTCAAACATGTTGAATTTGGTTTTGTAAACAAGTAATATGGTTTTTAAATGGGTTGGTAATGTTAGCCTCTTTTAGTTTCAAACATGTTGAATTTGGTTTTGTAAACAAGTAATATGAGTTATTTCCCCTTAGTTTTTTATGATAACATGTTCTTTCTTTTTTTTTTGGCTTTTAATATTAAAATGAATGGTTCCATAGGTGAATTGGTGGGGTTACTACTTTTTTGGTGCTTTGCTTGCAATAGATTTTTATAATTTAGCTACGTTTTTCTATGTTCAAGGTTTAAGGTTTGAGGGATGATTTGAACGTTTAAATTCTAACAAGGATAACATAGAAAAGGTTAAGCTTTTAAGGATTTTGAGGATGCTGAAATAGTGAGAAATGGTTTAGTATCAAAAATCTGATGTGCTAGAAAGAAAAATAAGCACAAAATTAATGGTAAATCAACCTTACTTGAGAAGCAAAACCAAAAAAATTACTAATCTAAATTGGTTAGCTTTGTCCATTACTATAAACTACCTCTGACTGGAACAACTGGAATGCATGCCAACTACTTGTACCTGAATCAGAGTAACACAGATTATAAGACTTGGACACCGAATAAGTAAAACAACACTAGAGGACTCAACCTATTTCTACTATAGGTGGGAATTCTTGACCAATATAATTACAGAGCTCCTGTAGATATGACAATCATTTAAATCCATATGACTCTAGAAGCATGACAAAAGTTCAAACAAACTGTAACAGCCCTAAATTGACCCTAGTCGGAGAGTGGTTTCGGGACCACTAAACCGAGTCATAAAAATAATTAACCATCATAATTGATGCTCATTATATGTACATATGCATGTGTGAAAATTTCATGTTTGAATTTTGAAAATTTTAAGTGAATTTTGCTAAATAGGACTTGTGTGAGAAAACTTAGAAATGTGATAGGCAAATGTTGAAGTGGCCTATTGATGCATACTAGGAAAGGTTGTCCTTGCATGTCAAATTCCCCAAATTATTCTATAGTGGCCGCCAAGATGGGTGTTGATGGGCAAAGGAAACATGTTTCTAACATGTTTGGTTAGTGAGGTATGTATGAAGCAATAAAATAAAAAGCTAGCATTAAAGAAAATGTTGACAAAAAAAAAAGAAATAATGTGTGTGGATGCCCCATTGCCGTGACTAAGCAAAGAAAGAAAGAAAAAAAGTTTTTGTTGCTCATCCTTGGGTGTCTTGGCGAATAGAAGAAGGAAATTGATAAAAGAAAGAAAGGAGAAATTTGGTTATGTTTTGTTCTTCTTGCCATGAACTAAAGGAAGAGAAAAGGGGGAAGAAGCTAGGTATTCGGTCTTCTACTTGTTTGATTGAGGTAAGTTTTAAGTAAATTCTTTGAGATTTCATAAAATTTAGTTGATGGATAGGTCTTTGATTGAGCCCATGTGTGAATTTAGATCCTTGTGGTGATTTGGCCATTCAGCTAAGGTAGGAAACTTAGAAGATGATTTCTATTCCTTGTGTTTTGTGAGTAGGGAGCTTAAATTGAAGTTGAATAAGGGGAATATGTGTATTGAGGATTTTGGTAATATGGAAATTCGGCTATGAGAGTGTGTATGTGGTCACTTGCCGAATGTGGGTGTTAAGGTTAGTAGGTTGGCCTAATTCTTGCATTAGAAACTCATGAACTTGATTTAAATACTTTAAATTTATGGTAGTTAAATGGAATAGAAAGGATCTATTCGGCCATAGTAGCTATTGAGGGTTTAAGTTTGTGATTCGTGTTAAATTTGATGATAGGAAGAAAAATTGGCTTGTGTATGTGTAGTTGCGAATGTGAATTTGGGTAACCTTTCTTGTAACATTGGCATTTTAAAAGTGGCTAATAGGGATTTTAATGAAAATTATGCCAAGGCCGAATGTATCGTGAAGTGAATAAAATGCTACATTGTGCTTATATGTATATTCGCCAAGGAAGCATGATATGAAGCTTGATAAGCTTGAAAGACGAATGACCGAATGAGCTATAGGTCATGTAGGGGTTAATTTTATGCATATGTGAGTGTGTGGCATTAGTAGTTAATGGTATTCGCATTATTTAACTAAGAATTGAAATGAATGCTTGAAAGTTAAATAGGTCACCCAAGTGACCGAATGTGTTAAAAGCAAAATATGGTTGCCGATGTGTGTGTTTGATTGAGAAGTAAATTTGTTTGATTTAGCTCAAGAACTCAAAGGATCAAAGTTGGACAAGGGAAAAGACAAGGTAATTGAATAGCGTTGAAGACGGTGCGACAACATCCGAGGTAAGTCATTAAGCACATATTTGATATTGCTTAAATGATTGTAAAATTTATGCAATTGTGTTTAATGGGATGATATATATATATATATATAAATGAAAATGTATGTGTATGGAATGATGACATTTGTTGAATGTAAAAGAAATAGTGAAATGTGTAGGAAGTTGCTTTCGGCACTAAGTGTGCGGGCAATACGAGTGTACGGTGACGAGATTGGCACTAAGTGTGCATGCTGGAAATATATGGCACTAAGTGTGCGAGCTCAAAGGGTATGGCACTATGTGTGCGGGCTTAAATCGTATGGCACTAATTGTGCGAAATCGAGTATTAAGCACGTGTGTGTCAGATTTATATATATATATATATATATATATATATATCTCCGATCGAACAATTATATGGAGGTGTGTCTCCATCGAGTTGAGTATGGGCAGCGGATCGGGTAAGTACCTTGAGCTCATGACGAATAGGCAATATGTTCATGCTCGGGGTTGAGCTTGGTAAGCTTTAAATCTATGTGATGATTGAAATTGTATGGTTGTGGTGGAAATGAGTTAGTGTGTGAAAATGCCTTAAATATCTTGTTGTGTGGAATATGAAATGTGGATGTATGACTTGGTATGAGATTGAACCGAAAGGTCCGAGGAATTATGGTATAGTTTTGATATGGATGAGTACCTAGCCTCGTTTATTGTTTCATGTTGTGGCAACTTTATAAATGGATGGTTGTTGAATGCTTATGACTTACTGAGTTATAAACTCACTCGGTGTTTTCTTGTCACCCATTTTAGGTCTCTTGGACTCGTATTGTTTGCGTGTTTCGGAACCGTCGTTGAAGTCATCACACCGGCTGGAAATCTTTTGGTATTGTCTTCGTAGTTGAACTAGGAGAACATTTGGCATGTATAGGCTATTTTGTTTTGTTGAATTGTGGGTTGTAAACTTTAAGCCATGTGAAAATGGCCTATGTGGTCGTTGAGTGGGATGCTAGAACCTATAGCCACGAGTCTTAGAAACTTTAATTTTGATAAGGTGGCCATAATTTGTGTCATGTATAATGGATGATTAGTAAGGCCAAGGAAAGATTCATGAAATTGGCATAGTCTACTGCAGTAACTGTTGCGGACAGCAGCAGTGATATGAGATTGAAAAATCACTAAAAATAGTAGAAGTAGAATTAAATAGTGAATAAATTATGAAATTGAACCTTGATGAACCTATTTTCATATGGACGAAACGAAACGACCGTATGAGCAGTATACTGAGAGATATTAAAGTTCTCGTGAGACAGGGCCAGAACGGTTTCTGGATCCCCTGTCTCGACTTTGAAAATTTACCATAAATTATCCAAAACGAATTAGAAGTCGTTCCTTATATTTTCAGATTCCCCTTTGAGTCTAGTTTCATTAGAAACAAACGGAATGAGCATTGAAGCTCTGTACGAGAAGATATCCAGGTCGTAATGCACGAAGGTCAGTGTAGTCGACCCCTGTAACATGGGCGACTTTAACTAATAAACTGTACCAATTGGTCTGACCAAAAATTCTAGAAATAAATCCATGGATAGATATATGAGTCTAAATTCAGGAAAAATTTACGGAATCAGTTTCCGAGTTTTGAAACTCGAGATATGATTTTTAAGGCGACAGTGACGCAGTTAGCTAGCCTGCCTGGAACAGCAATCAAATATTACAAAGAGAGTAATAAGGGAAGTAAGACCGGTAACACCACGTGGTCAAATCCGGTGACGGTCACGGGTTTGGGGTGTTACACAAACTAAACATGGAGAATTATAGCATAAACAAACTTGAAATGGACTTTGTATTTACTGGTAAAAAAGACAAATTATAAAGTCTAGAAACTCTCAAAAATAGTTATTTGATTTGTTTGTCTTCATAGTTTGTATGTTGTCATACTTGGATAAGAAAGTATTTAAAATATTCTTTGTCCATGATTTCTATTTTGTATAAGATGGCTTCAGCTCCATCAGTGAGTTGTTTCTAGAATTGTCTGTGAATGAGACAATCAGTCTGCAATTTAAGTTGTTTGCTTATTCAAACATTTGTATATTATTTGTTCTCCTTACAGATTTGTATTAGTAATGAACTGAACAGGACGAAGATTATACATGTAGACTAACCTCCTAGTATTATATCTCTTCAGTAGTTTTCCCACCGTACTCTTCATAATCTTAAGATGTTTATGGATTACTCAGAGTTCATTTCGGTTGATTAGCTTGTACTTTATAGAGTTACTGTTATATTCTACTTAAATTCTATTGGGGATCGATCTGGTTAAGCAACGAATAAGTAAAAATAGTAGAAGAAATTAAGAAATTAAACACACAATTTTAACATGAAAAAACCCCTCTAAAGATGATAAAAAAACCACGGGCAAAGATAATTTTACTATAATGGCAAAAGAATGAAGAGTACAAAGATGGAGATAAAAACTGAATCCCGAAATCTGAAAAACGAAGAACCTTTAAAACGTAAACACAAAATTCTCTAAAAGTGTTATGAGTTCTAATCTCTTAATGGTGTATTTTCTAAGGTTGTAAAAGAGCCTATTTATAGGCTAAATTCATAGGTCAAATAATAATAAAATAATCTTGACTAATCAAAGTTTGATTGAAATAAATAAACAGAGTTTAACTAGAAGATTATTTCTAAAATTTGACTGAAATAGGAGTCATACTTAACAAATCTCTACCTTGACTTATATTTCCACAATGACATCTTTGCCAAAGCCTGCCACAGGCCTATCTTGAACTATGCAAGGAATTAACTAAGTCAAATCTGTGCTTAGAAACTAGAAAATTTCTAGCCTTCAACTTGTACACTGCCAACTCAAAACTAACTCGGGTTTGATTTTCATGAACACATTGCCCTAACTTTTCAAAACTTGCATCCAAAAGAGAACATCTCTTCAACAAAATGGTCATACCTTTTTCCCTCCTATGACCAAGTTGCCTCAGCTCCAAATGAGTTGACTTCGACTCCATAACGGACGAAGAATGTCCTATTTCACCGGTCACTGTAGAACCTTCCAGGATATAAAGACTGTAGATTCTTTTACCTTTAAACAAAATGAAAGCTCCACAAGTTACTTTGATGCCGCTTAAATCGATGTTGATTCAGCATCCTTTCAAGTCTAAAATACTCAAGGATATGAGATTCTTTCGTAAATCAAGTAAATACTTGACATCTGAGAGTGTCATAATCATCCCATCGTGTATCTTAATTTTAACAGTACCAATACCAATTACCTTAAATGATGAATCGCTTCCCATGTGCACAACTCCATCTTCAACCGAACTGTATGTGGAGAACTATTCTCTATTGGGACACATATGGAAAGAACATCCCAAATATAAGATCCACATGGATGTAAGCTTGGAGTTATTGCTCGTTGACACTAACAAAAAATCATCACCGCTTTCATCGACCAAATTAGCACTAGTTACATCTTCCTCATTACTCTCAGCGGCTCTTTTATTTCACAGTTTATAACAATTTGCTTTAACGTGACCTAACTTTTTACAATAGCAACACCTTTTGTCTCGCTTCTTTGATGCTACCAAAATAGAAGCTTGCTTATCCACCTTGCCATTTGAACCAAACTCATTATCGAGTTTGTCTCTACTCAACAAATGACCCTTCACATCTTCGAACGAGAGTTTGTCTCTGCCATAAATCAGGGTCTCTTTGAAAGACTTGTATAAAGGGGTAAAGAGCACAATAATATCATAGTCTGATCTTTATCGTCAATCTGAACATCAACGTTCTTTAAATCATTTAAAAGAGTAATGAACTAACTGATGTGATCTCTAAAAAGCTCACATTCATTCATGTGAAATGTAAATAGACGTTGTTTCAACACTAAACGGTTAGCGAGAGACTTACTCGCATAAAAAGTTTTTAACCTTTTCCATAAGGCAGATGAAATCTTCTCCATTAATACCTCCTACAATACCGTATTCGCGAGACATAACTAGATTGCAGGCAAAGCCTTTTCATCAAACTCTTCCCATTCTGTTTGATTTAGATTCTCAAGTTTTTTTTTCCCCGATAACATATCGAACTTCTCAATTTCAAACCTTGTTGCTTTCATCTCTGAACAGGCTGATATATAAATATTGAACTTGCTCTGATACCACTTGTTGGGGATTGACCCTATTAAGCAACGAGCAAGTAAAAATAGCGAAAGAAATTGAGAAATTAAACACACAATTTTAACGTGAAAAAACCCCTCTAAAAAGGATAAAAAAAACCACGGTAAAGATAATTGTACTATAATGGAAAAAGAACGAAGAGTACAAAAATGAAGATAAAAACTAAATTCTGAAACTCGAAAAATAAAGAACCCTCAAAAAGTTAAACACAAAATTCTCTAAAAGTATTATGAGTTCTAATCTCTTAATGGATGTATTTTTTAAGGTTGTAAAAGAGCCTATTTATAGGCTAAATTCATAGGTCAAATAATAATAAAATAATCTTGACTAATCAGAGTTTGATTGAAACAAATAAACAAAGTTTAATTAGAAGTTTATTTCTCAAATTTGACTGAAATATGAGTCATACTTAACAAATTCTCAGCAAATGTTGCAGGGGGCAACTTGGTTGTTGGATTGCATTTGTTGCCATTGCTTCAAACCTGTTTTTTCCTCAAACGTTTCCAGGTTAGAGACAAGAATTTAACATATCAGTTGGTTGTTAATACAAATGCGGTGATAATATATGACTGTTTCACATCTCTTGTTTGAAAAACAATTTCTATTGTTTGTAAACAGTTTCTCGTTTCATCCTATTCGTCGTTGCACCTGATTGGGTGGCTGAGAGATTGTGAGATGACATTGTACCCGGCATCTTGTGTCTTGTAATTGCAAGTTTTCGGAGGATTAGAGAATTGTCAATGTGGTTGCCATTGCTTTGGTTATTGGTTTGGTATAGTTTGCTTATTCTTCTTTCCGGTATTGTATCTTGCTACTTGAAACAATTGAAAAGTACCTTTTCCAACCATTTCTTCTGGGAGTTTATCCTCATGAAATACATAAATATGGCACACAAGAGGCAGAGAAACTTGGGTGATTGACTGAGTCAGAAGTTTCATTATTTACTAATAATTGAACATGACAGAAGGTTTTTCCTCCATTTGCTTTATAATAATAGTATTGACTTTGAACTGCAAAAGAATATCATGGAAATATTAGAATCGATTGCGTAATGGTTTGAAAGTTGGAAGTTTATGGTGGTTATCACAGTTTCATTTGATGAAAGAGCAACCACCTTAATAAAGTCAAACCAATGAATCCTGGGGGCTGCCTTTGGATGCCACTGAACCCACGTTTCAGTTGGTTTCACGGGCTTTGCAAGTAGCGTTTGGTTAAAACCAGTGCAGTGCGGTTTGGCAACTGAACCTCCCTTTTTTTCACTGGAGTTGAAACCTCCAATTCATATGACAAATTTGACAACCGCTTTTTTTTTTTTTGTGCTTTTTCATCCCATTGTATTAAACCATATTATTTACTCACGAAAAGACAAAAAGGTGATAAGAAGTTCCATTGGTTCAAAATTTCAAACGGGAGTTCAACCATTAATTAAAAGATTTATTTATATATAAAATGTTAGTATTAAAATTTTATATGTTAATAATTAAAAATAACTATAAATTACTTACTAATAATGTAAATGATTACTTAAATAAGCAATCAATAATTTACATCGATAATATAAAGAAAAATTACAAAAGATTCATAAAATTATAATTGGATATATTTTTAATAATTTTATAGAATTTAAATAATTTAAAACTTTTATTATATACACTTGTCCTTAATAGTTAGTTTCTATTTTTACCTTAATGTCATAGTTGTGTTTGAATCGAGACACATGTCCCACCGTTAATTTTAATTTTACTAATACATTATTCAATCTCATAGTTACAGTAATCAATCTCACCATTACCTCTGTTTTTAACCTCACTATCCATCCAAAGGAAGCTACCTAAGAGCGAAACTAGGGAGGTTGGCGGGGGCCCAACTCCCCTAAAATGGAAAATTTTTCATTTAGGTCTTTTAAAATTTTAAATAATAAAAGATAAAATTCACTTTGCCCCCTAAAAATATAAAAATTTGATTTAATCCTTTTAAAATTATAAAGATATAGATTGTTAAAATGGTAAAATTACAATTTTTGCTATCGAAAAAATTACAATTTAATTTCGACCCCTAAAAAAATTTGTTTGTTTCGCCCTTGAAGCTGCCCTTAAGGCTTTCTTTGGATGGGCGGTATGTTTGCCTCTAGTGAGGTTAAAAATAATGGTGGCAGTGATATTAGTTATTATAGTGGTAAGATTGTATACTGTAGCAGTAAGATTAAAATCCGTTGTAGGGGTGTATGTTTGGATTCAAACACAGGTGTGACAATGAGGTAAAAATAAAAAATGACTGTTAAGGACAATAAATTAAAAATGATGTATAATAGAAATTTTTAAATTAATTATATAATCATTTTATATTAATTGTTATTTTAAATGATAATTATTTTTAATTATTTTTATAGTTAAATAATTTCATTATAATCATTTGAAGTATTATTTTCACACATAAGATAAAATTTTAAAATATCTACTTGATATTTTTAATATGTATCACAAACTTTTAATGAAGGGTAAAAGAAAAAGGATCATAAATGAAAAATGGGTATTTTTGTCAAATAAAAACGTTTTATTTCTCACCGTGGAACCACCGGAGCATTTTGCCTCCGGTCAAAAAAAGTAGCTCCAATGGGTTTTGGAATTTTTCATTGGCAATCCAAACAATTGCTTTAATGCGTTTGATAAGAAAACGGGCGGCACTGAGTTCATCTTGTGAACCCAAGGGCCCTAAGATTGTTTCTCATAATATGAACAAAAACAAGCGCATAAGATGTGAGGAATTCATCAGCTATGGCTACAAATAGGGTGAACAATGAACAACGAACAATGAAATCCTATATATGAAACGTGTTTCATATCTTGTTTAAAACAGTAATTTAATTCTCATCCTATAGTGGGAACAAAACTCGTTTTGCTTTGACATCCTTTATTTTTTTTACAATATTCCCAACCTTTTAGCTGCCATCATCAGACATGGACAAATTCAATTATTTTTCCTTTGTATCTTATTTCATTCCATCATTTTCATGATTCCTGTATCCAAAACACCCACTGTATTTCTGTTTGTTAACCTTTGGTTTTCCCACCCAAGGAAATTTTCAACACTGTTTGATGATTCCTACTTTCGTTTTCTTTAACCTTTTGTGTCATTTTCAATCCATTCAGAGTTGGCCTAGTCCAATCATCATGCTTGAATTCCCCCCTAATCTTAAATAATCTTGAGCGCCTCAGCAGTTGATTTCCCTGGAAGACTCCAATAATTAGCACATTCAAGTCAACAAAACCTTTTTTCTTCCATCTTTGCAACCATGTTATTGTTTCTCAAATCTATCTAAACACTTTCGGTTTTCCCTTCTTCCTGTCATGGATCAGTTTCGGTTCGGTTTCTTCATATTATTATGTGCTTTCATGCATAAGTTCCATGCTCAGCAAAGCTACTCAGGAAACTCAATATTGAATTGTTCCGAAAATGATGAAACAGGCCCATCTTCAGCCTTTCTTTACACTTGCAATGGTGAAAAGCCATCTTGTCAGGCCTTTCTGATATTCAAATCTTATCCTCCTTATGACTCAATCTCAACAATCTCGAACCTTACATCTGCAGATCCATTGGAGCTTGCACATATCAACAATATTTCACTTTCTACAATCTTCCCTGCAAACAAAGAGGTGATTGTTCCAGTGAACTGTTCTTGTTCAGGTCAGTACTATCAGGCCAACACTTCTTACATCATTCCAAATAAGCAAGTCGATTATTTTTCGATTGCCAACAATACCTATCAAGGGTTGTCGACCTGCAAGTCTCTTAATAAGGAGAATAGTGATTCAGGCTTGCAAGTTGGTTCGGTTTTACAAGTACCACTTAGATGTGCTTGTCCCACAAGAAATCAAACATTAAATGGTACTAAATTTCTAATGACTTATGTGGTTGATTGGGAAGACACCATCCATGATATCAGTAAGAGATTCAATGCTAGTATGGAAAGTGTTGGTGATGCAAACGGAATTGATTTAGATGACGCACTTATTTTTCCCTTTACAACAGTTCTTGTCCCATTGTCAACCAAACCTTCAAGCTCTCAAACTATAATTCACTTTCAACAACCACCCGCTTCTTCACCCACCACTCCAATAGATGTGATCAAACCCTCAAGGAAAAAATTCACTGTTTGGCTTGCAATCGGAGTTCCCTTGCTGGCACTTTTCCTTTTGCTGCTGCTGATGTTTTTACATCATAAGAAAACTAGGGAGGCTGCCAGAAAAGATAAGAGAAAGAAATGGGAGTTACCTAATGATGTTCTGGTGAGCATAGATCAAAATTTGAAAGTTTATGATTTCAAAGATCTAGAGGCGGCCACAGAAAATTTCAGCAACAAATACAAGATGGGTGCCTCTGTTTATCGAGGTGTTATCAAGGGAGAATTGCTAGCCATAAAACAAATGAGCAAAGCTGTAGATAAAGAGGTAAGCTTGCTGCAAAGGATTAATCATTTCAATCTAATAAGCCTTCGTGGGGCTTGTGAGCACTCTGGTGTCTTTTACCTTGTTTATGAGTTCATGGAGAATGGTTCTTTAAAAGAATGGCTTCAAAACAAGAGTTGCCAGAAATTCCAGGTATGGGGTTATAGAATTCATATTGCTTTAGATGTTGCTAATGGGCTTCATTATCTTCACAACTTCACCACTCCAGCATATGTGCATAAAGATATTTGTAGTGACAACGTGCTGCTTGATCGAGATTTGAGGGCCAAGATTTCAAACTTCAGTCTAGCACGATCAGCAGAAAGAGAAGATAGCAGAAAATCATCGATGTGGAGTTCTCTCGGAACAAAGGGTTACAAGGCACCTGAATACATTGAGTATGGCTTGGTGACACCTGAGATGGATATATATGCCTTTGGGGTTCTTCTGCTGGAACTGATTACAGGAAAGCCAGCAATTTTTATGCAGGATGAAAAGGAAGTACTATTATCAGAAAGAATACTAACAATCATGAAAGGAGAGAATGCAGATGCTGAAATTGATCGCATAATGGATCCTAACCTGAAAGGACACCTCTGGATGAAACTTGCACGCCAGATGTTGAAATTGAGCATTGACTGCTTGGCAGAAGAACCGGAAAGCAGACTGAGCATGGCTGAAGTAGTTTCATATCTGTTGAGAATTCAACTGGATGCACAGCGATCAGAAGAACCCTTTCCATCGGAATGGCGTTAAAAGCATGGATAAATAAAATTAATATTTTCAGTAATGCACAATTCTTCGTAAATTGTATGCATGTAAAATGTATCTGTTGCTTTTCTCCATGAACATAAATAAGACAAGCCAAAAATCTTTAAAAAATGAAAACCAAGCAAAATATGTACAATAGATCAATCCCGGTTTTGCAAAACAAACTTGAACATTGGTTTTTTTTTCATGAAAACTACCATTGGACTGATGACTTGAGCAATTTCTGTTTCTATCCTGGAAGACCAAGAGCCTTCCAGTATCTAAAAGGATGAGTAAATAAGAACAGAACAGCTAAAGACGATTTCTACCATGCTTGGCCAGTCAGAGGATGCTCCTGGAGCAGGCCCTCGCCTAACACCGCCAAGCTTAGAGCACCATTGATGGGATAAAAGTTCTCTATGTTTGGATCAATCCATTTTCTCTTCTCCTTTCCTTCAGTTTCTAAGACTTCCATTAGATTCTCCAACAACATGAAAGTCTCATCATTTCCTTTTGTTGCCATGGCTCAGTAAAATCCCAAAAGCAACTCTAACAATGTTTACCTACAAAGTCCCAAGATAAAATTTTCTGGCCTTATTTGCTGAGCCAGTCTTACCTATCAAATTGCATTTCAGAATTTGATTCAACAAGTTAATATTTGCAAATTGCAATTCAGATATAACACAAGACAAAAATTAAGATTCCTGAAAGACTGCAGGAAAAAAGAAGGTTGCCACAATAAAGTCTAAATACTTTGATTTTGTAGAAGGCAAACAACTCTATGCAGGGGCAATAACACTGTTGGAATAAATACTATAAACTCTAGTGAGATCTTCAGAGCTAACTGTCCATACATGACCGCGCAATGCCAGTGGAAGGACTCCATCAGTCTCCTCATACCTCTCTTCTACAATAACAGCCTCTTTTCGCCTGCCTTCTTGCCAAAGACTCTTCACGAGCAAGTCTTTTGTGGCAGCATCAGGCATTAAATTTGAATTTCTCATGTCTACAAAAACTCTATATGCAAGTGCAGCTCTTTGACACTTGCAATAAGCTTGGATTAACAACTTAAACATATAGGCATCTGGTTCCATACCACTCTGTCTAATCATCGAAAAGAGCTGCTGAACAGTTTTAATATCCCCCTGTAGTGCAAAGTGATATATCAACCCAGAAAATGTCTGGATATCTGGGCAAATACCATTTAGAATCATCTCATCAAGTATATCCAGGGCATCTGTATTCCTACGACACTTTGTTAATGCCCTCAAGAGAGAAGAATATAAAAGCATTAGATTGAACCTTGATATGTGACCACAGAGAGTTCTATCATTGCGGAAGACCTTCAAGGCAGCATCAGCATTCTTTGAAATGCCATAGAATTCAACAAGCAACCTGATGGTGCTGAAAGGCAATATCATTTGCTCCCTCCTTACTTTATTTATAAGTTTATCTACTAATTCAACATTTCCATGGCGTGCCAGTAGAGTCATCATTCTTTGCACTGTGTAAATGTCATGACTGAATCCTGGCTGAGAAGCTACCCAACAGAAGAAATTCCAAGCTGTCTCAGGTGAAGTGAAATTCCTCAGAACTTTGCAAACCAACCTACTAGTCCACACAAATTTAGCATCTTCTAATATAGTTACCACTTCAGGACTCCATTGTTTTAAGGCATTTGCCAAAGCTTTTGGATCCAACCATGGTTTCAGTTTGACCGTATGAACATCAACTCCCTCATTTACATCATCGTTACCATCCTCATCCTCATCCTCGTCACTACTATCCTCACAAGAACCTACACTCTTGATCCTTCCATCAGGCAACATTTCTACAAGAAACTCATCCGTCTCACCAGCAAACCCTGCCTCCTTCATTCGTTCCAAATATATTCGCATTGCTCGTCCAGGAAGTTTCCCATCCTCCCTCATTTCTTTAAGCAAACTTTTCACCACATCAAACCGTTCTCCACCAACAAACCCTTCAACCAAAATCAGAAACTGTTTCAAAGTCCTCTTTATTCTCATTGAAGGCAACACAGTGAACACTTCCATAGCGGCATCCAACTTCCCTAACCTTACAAGATGCTCTATCAAAATCGTGTAAGTCCTGGAATTTGGAATCACTCCTTGATCAATCATACCTCGAAAAGCTTCCACGGCTTCAAAATTCATATCCTTTTTAGCATAAAGCCCCATGACAATGTTGTGAGCCTCTGTTGATAGGCGATTTTCCTCATTCCTATACTCTTCCCATGTTTCCAAAACTTTTTGAAGGTCCCCAGCAGTAGAATACCAAAACAAAAGGTTCATGAAACTGGCTTTAACATTGTTAAATTTTCCATCTTTAGCGTCACCGATCAGGCCCTTGAGTTCCACCTTTCGCTTGAACTTAGCAAGAACAGTAGCAAAAGCAAAAATAGTATTCTGTGAATGCGCAAAGTTTGGAACTTGCTTAAGGTTTTCAAAGAAAGAAATGGCAGAGTCCGCTGAAGGAGCAGAACGAAAAGCGTTAGCAACAACGAAGGAGTCAAGGAGTCGAGTTTGGAGAAGAGGGTTGAGTGAGTTAGGAGAGTTGGAACGGAGAGCGAGTCGGATTGAGTCAATGAGCTTGGCTCGGTGAAGGTAATGAGTAAGTTTGTTGGGGAATGGGTCGCGTGCAAAGGAGCGAACTTGTTGGTTTAGGAGGCTAAACAGGTTTTTAGAAGGCGAGAATCGTTCAAAAATCATTGCAATTTTATCAAAATGGAAAGACTGGGAAATAATCATCAAGCTAGCTTTGGGTCATGGTTTTTTGCTATGACAAAAACACGAACAGTTGGTCTGCATGAGAGATCTTTGACAAATCATGTCTTCAACGGCTGGATCGCGCCCTTTGAATTATTACGGGTCTAACTCTGAGGTCGCATCTGCCATTTGCCATGGCTTGTGATATGGGTTAAAAGGTTGAAACTTGGGAATTCTGACCCAAATTTGAAATCACAACCAAATTAAATTAACAATTCAACATATATAACAGACTTTATAAAATTATCAAAATATGCCGATTTTTAGACACTTCTAGTTGGAAGTGTTTTTAGGTGAAATGTAAAAAAAACGTTTCCAGCTAAAATCATTTTTTGCATGTTACTAGTAAAATGCTTCCAGCCGAAAGCGTTTATAAAAAATGCTTCTAGTTAGACGCATTTTTCACCCAATGACTAATTTTAAAGGAGCGGACGAACTCAGTTGGGGGTCTGCCGTGTTTGTGATATTGTACCGAGATATGTGTCAGGTGAAACAATCACGAAAAATTAAAATTGGTAGTTACATTTTACTATTGCAATCATGAGCGTGGTACTGGTTTCCATTTTTGTGTCCTCGAGTGAACTACCCGTATACATTCCCACTCATAACAATGTAAAATTCATTAGATATTACCAAAATAAAATTAAAATTAAAATTATTGTGCTAACAAGTTTTTTAAATAGATGGAACCGTTGGCTAAGTCCATAGGATTACCTACTAAGCTTCAAGATATACGGCTTCTATTAGACCAACGACCAGAAGATGAGGTATCTATTTATTTAAATTTGAACTATATAATATTAACGTAGTGGATTTCGTATTTAGTAGTATATATATAACTAATGTTTTTATCCATTGGTAGTGTACACTACCGTCGAGATGCACAAGACCAATAAAGCATTGCGGTAGTTCGGATTCTGGCAGTTGATTCACGTGGCTCCTCAAGACCTTGATTATTTGCATCCTATCAACTTGCGGCGGTCAGATGAGAATTGGTCGGTATTTCACTCCTAACATATCAACATGTGAAATAATCGGTATGATTTCTTACCTACTAGTGAACCTATTGTCGCTCCGGAGTTAGCATGTGATCCAAAGTACATGTAACACCCTAAACCCGGCCTAGACGTCTAGACCAAGTTTGGAGAGTTACATCATCAATACTAAAAATACCACAATTATAACGCAGTCAAAATAAGTCATTCATCACATAATATCCATCACAACAATTAACTAAGCATAAAATCTTCACAAATACCATAACATCATAAAATACTAAAATTCCTAGTAGTAATACTTAAAAGAAAAATAAAAGCTTGACCGAGCTCTCGCAGCGCCGACCCGTTCAAGTCTGTGAACCACCTACAATTCAATTAGAAAATAATGAGTTGTGAACTCAGTACATAAAAGAGGTTCATTCATGTGTAATACAATTGAAAGAGCATTCTCGAATTCCTGAGATTTGATTAAGCAACAAAAGTCATTCCAGTTCAGATACAAAACAATTCAATTACAGAAGCAGAAGCAGTCTCAATTTCATTTACAGAACAGATCAATTTCATTTGCAAGTTTTTCTACACCTAACCTCTATACACCATCTTCGGCCATCCCAACACACTATTAGGGTGTTCAATGCCTATCCAACCCTATACACCATAGAGTGTCTATCTGACACATTTACAAAGTCGCAACTTAGCTGCTAAACCAGTATGCGCCAAAGCGCCAGATTCAGAGTTACCCGCACTGTGGCTTAGCCACTAGTTCGGATCAAAGTGCTTCCTTCTACACAGAATCTCAACCCATACATATGCATTATACAATATCCACTCTTATAGAATACAGTTCAATATCAGCTATAGCTATCACAGTACATATATATAGTTATGTTATACATATGTCAATCATAGAGCATCAAAGATCCCTCATACAATCAAACTCAGATCATTCAAACATCGAGGAGATCAAGATTTGTAACACTTCTTACCTGTACCCGAGGTCGAGATAGGATACGAGGCGTTACTGAACACATATACAGTCATTCATGCAAAAACCGGGCTATAAAATTTTTTCTTCAAAACAACTTCATTCATACATACACAGTTTGTCCCTGATACGGGCCTACAAGGCCCAAAACAACCATCGAAAAAGATTCGGGACTAAATCAAAAAATTTAAAAAGGTTTGAGAAAATTTTCCTAATATAGAGCTATACGTCCGTGTGAGACAAGGGACACACCCGTGTGCTCTCGACACGCCCGTGTCTTCCGGTCGTGTAACTCTCTAACTATGATGTCAGCACCAATTTAGGGTCACACGGCTGTATCACACGCCCGTATAGCCAGACCATATGGTCAATTAAAAATAAATGAATTTTTCATAAACTGGTGCAGACTTCACACAGCCAGAGTACACGCCCATATGGGTAGGTCGTGTCTCTCACACGGCAAAGACACACGCCCATGTCTTAGCCCGTGTGTTTACTACTGGGCATACTGACTTGTAAAATTTAGGTGCAAGGGACACACGACTATTCAACACGCCCTTGGGGCGGACCGTGTGTCATACACGGCCTAGACATATGTTCGTATGTCTACCCTATGGACCATTTAAAGGCTATTTTCCAAGCCAATTGTCACCCTCAATCATTTATACACTCAAACATATTTCATAGAATGCAATATGACCTATTTAAAACACTCAATTATTCAACACCATGGCACTTTCACATCTTCATAATGTCATTCTATTGCACATTCAATTAGTCACACCAATTGGAAGCATTCCACACCAATTTTATGCATAATCAAATTTGTTACCATAACCTCAAATTACACATTCATGTCTATAGTCATCTTAAGTCATCTTAAGTCATTAAGTCATTCCTTATTTCGAAGTACTTAATTCATTCCTCATCACATATCCATCAAACAAACCACATAGCACATCATCAAGGCATTAACACATGCATACATGAATAATTAGACATTACAATCCAATAATCAATTATGAGCCATACACATGGCTATTACAAAATGAATTATCAACATCATAGGCCTTCACAATTTGGCCAATAGCATGACACATATCAAAAAATGACCAAGTCCACTATACATACCATACTCAAAATAACAATTTCACTATACCCAATATTCTTTTGATAGTGTGATCGAATACTCCGACAATTTCTGATCCCCAAGCTAGCTTGGCCAAACTATAAAGGATAGAAAAAGAGAGGGTAAGCATTAAAGCTTAGTAAGTCCACATGCAAATAATATGCAATGATAGTAAGCAATTAACATGCAAAGACATAGTAACACATACATAAGGATTATTCATCATTTAAACCTTTTGACTTACTTATCATATGTACATATATACTTTCTCATCACAAATCATTCTTTATCAAGGCATTATTCATGGGTTTTGCGTGCATACCTGTACTTATCGTAGTATATCATATAACCATACCTCTTTAACATGCCCTACTTGGGACTTTCATCACATCCATTGCATCACCCATTGAACACTCGGAATACTATTGGATACGTAAAAAACTTGCACATAAGTGCCACATATACATACGTAGCCAAAGCTACCTCATAACATGTAACGCTCGTAAAGGAGCTGCTTATGGGCTTGCTCATATAAGCTATTGATCAAGGTGTAACAACACGGGCTGCTCGCATAAGCTGTCAGGTATCCGACCCACTCAAGGATTACCTAGCCACCGGTAGGACACACAAGAACATTGCCTAGAACCCAATTACATGTATCGCATCCATAATGAACTCAGACCAACTCAACGAGCCCGAATGCCTCATATATATCACGAACCCAGACCAACTCAATGAGTTCGAATTTCTTAATTCCTAGTGGCATGTCACTTGTATCCTAAACTATTATTAAGGTTCAAACAAGATTCTTTCTCA
This sequence comes from Gossypium arboreum, assembly GCF_025698485.1. Taxonomy (NCBI): domain Eukaryota; kingdom Viridiplantae; phylum Streptophyta; class Magnoliopsida; order Malvales; family Malvaceae; genus Gossypium; species Gossypium arboreum. The sequence goes on from NC_069081.1 coordinate 16,981,058, forward strand.
TATACACATAGGCTCTCTATCGTACTTGCTCGTAATGTCGTGGATAACGACCAATATCATTCATACTTACAAAGTTATCATTAGGCATAACATACATAATATTGATAAAACATTTATCACATAATATCAACACATCAAAATATAATACATTGTCACATTATTTACACGTGTACTTACCTCGGTATAAAATGATGGTAATCGAGCCTAATCGTCGTATACTTTATTCTTTCCTCGATCAAAACTTGGTTCACGTTTTTCTTGATCTATAATACCAAATTTAACTTGTTTATTAATCACATTATTCAAATCATTCCATTATTCATACTTTGGTAAAATTACCCCTATTTTTTTACTTATTTACGATTTAGTCCCTAGGCTCGTAAAATGAAATGTGTGCATTTTTTTTGTTATCCAAGCCTAGTCGAACCTATACCATGCTCATATCAGCCCACACTTTCCTTTATTTCACATTTTTACTACCCACTTTTACACTTTTATAAACAAGTCCTTTTTAGGTGTTTTCACTAAAAATCATCTAGTAAAAGATGTTTATCATGCATCAAACATTCATATTCCTCCATTAACCATCAAAATACATGCATGGGCCAAATTTCATACATGAAACCTTGTTCAAAATATAGCTAGAAATGGATAGATGATGCTTCAATGACTTCAAAAATGCAAAGAATATTAAAAACGAGGTTAGGGAGCACTTACAATCAAGCTTGAAATGTTGAACAAAACCCTAGCTATGGCTATTGGAAATTTCGACTAACACTTGGAGAAGATGAGCACATTTTTGCTTTGATTTTCCCTTTTTATTCTTTTAATTACCAAATGACCAAAATGCCCTTAGGGTCTTTCTTTCAAATTTTTCCTATGCATGCCCATTTTTGTCCAAAATTATAGAAATTGATAAAATTTCTAATTAGGACCTTCTAATTCATAATCTAAAACAATTTCATGCTTAAAGCTTCTAGAATGTAAGTTTTGCATTTTTTTCAATTTGGTCCCTCAAGTGCAATTAGACATTTTATGCATAGAATTTCTTTAAGAAACTTTCACATAAGCATGAATTCTCATCATAGACCTCATAAGAATCATATAAAAATTATTTTTATCTCAGATTTGTTGTCTCAAAACCACTGTTCCGACTAGGCCCTAATTCGGGATGTTACAAGATCAATGTCGGCCATACACACGGCCTCAAAAACTCAAGATTCAAACTCAATTTATATGCTACATGGCCTGGACACATGCCTATGGCCTTGCCCGTATGGTTCCAAAACATAAACAATGAGTTACACTGCTTGAGCACACGCCCATGTCCCTGGTCATGTGGTCTTAAGTCACAAATAAAGAGTTACATGGCCTAGACACAAGCCCGTGTCCTTACCCATGTAGCACTAAGATAATGAACAATGAGTTACACGGCCTAGACACACACCCATGTCCTTGCTCATGTGAACCCTGCACTAATTGGCCACACACGGCCTGGACATACGCCCATGTGCCTTACTCGTGTGGCCCCAAATCGATAAATAGTGAGTTACACGGCCAACCACGGGCTTGACATATGGCAGTGTGGCTCATGCGGCCTGGACACACGTCCGTGTGCTTGGTTTTGTGGTGTCGATAGCCACTATTTTTGGAGACTGAAACTCATAAAAATTAAAGTTTTCGGTACACATCTGAAGAGATTTAGAAGCAACAACAACAAAGAGGATCTCCAAAGCCTAAAACAAGCATTCAATTAAACAATTAAGTTATTTTATCGACAACCATTTCCAATTTCACTCATAAAACCCAAGTCGAAAGTTTTGACACGAAACTTTCAATTAACTCAATACCAACCGAAAAATCAACAGCAATCGTTGGAATTGGTGTGTCACTGTTCACCACTTCCGATACTTCTACCTAAATAGAAAAATCAACAATCCTCTGCCAACGATTCACATGGAACTCATAATACTTAACTTAGAGTAACTTATGAAGAATAAAAGGAAAACCATACAAACAACTGACTGGCTGAGACTTACTCGATAGCCTTTCCATCGATGTGATTTACAGTGTATAATCTCGACTAGACCGTATCCACTTGCGACCACATTCAAAATGAAGAAAAAGAAAAGTAAAAGTATTGGAAATAAAAAGGAAAATAAATGAAAATGACGCAAAAAAATAACGAATAAGAAAATGATACTTTAAAATTCTATTAACTTCTAATCAACTTCCCATATTTAACAAAAATATTCGCTCTTGTATATTACGGGATTCAAACTTAGAACTAGATAGAATAAAAAACAGATGCTTAACAGTGAGCCAGCAGGCTAATTCTTGACATAGGATCACACAGATTTACACATTGTTATGTGATGTATGAATAGGGTTTATTCTAAAATGATAAAACTTTGAACGATGCAACTCAAACTCCATACCTTGAACACATAAGCAGAGCACAGAACCACAGATACAAAAATTAATTACTGTAGATTCTCACATTTAAATTCTAAAATTTTAGGGTGTTATAGTACATGCCATGATTTAGGATCCAGCAAGCCATTTTTGTACGGGGGAGAAATAAGACGTCGACATCCCCATACGAGTAGGTTACGACGGCTCTCTTTAAATTCAAGGGTTGGCGAGGTGGCTCCATTATCAGCGCCTGTGAAATAGCCAACACTAATGGTTGCAGCACCAATGCCTACACCACCTACCGGTCAGTATGTACTGACTTATTTGGGTGCGTATTCTAACCCTATTATCTTCACACAAGCATTATATGTTGCACCACATTTTTTTGCTTCTAGTTCCATGTCAGGTTGGTCTTTGGGACATCCATCTCTGATGTATTACATGCTCATGCCATCTACTTTTCTGATGACGATGATGCCAACGACGATGTATAGGTCGTCTATGTTTCAAGCACCAACGAATAGTCCACTCGTTATCCCGTTAGTGTATGAGACTCAACATAATTATGCTTATTCACAGTTTATGACAGTTTATGACGCAAACACCTCCTGGATATTTGTTTTACCAAGGTGGGTCATCTTCCCAACCACCTATTCTTAAACTAAAGGATGCAAGATGTCAACCGAGAACGCACAGATCGTAATCGATCAAAAGCGAAGATGAGGAGCTACCGAGACCACAACCCCACTTGGAGGAAGAATTAAGAAGGAATCTAGCATGCAACCATCGATCATCCCAATATGGCACAGATTCTGATTGGCATTTGGACTGATTAATTTATCATTCTATTGAACATTTATATTGTACCGATGATTTTTATTATTATGTTTTTTTAGAAGAATATTGTTTTCATTTCATAAAATTAATGCATTGGATAAGTATTTTACTGAAATATCGGATCAACTTAAGATTAAAAAAAAGCAAAGATTTTTAAAACTAGTTCTACATCCAAACCGAGTACTCTGAGTTTTGATTTTTAAACGATTTTCAAAATCAAATTTGAATATACGATTAGTGTAAATAAGAATATTTAAATTCAATAATTACAATTATTATTATTTTAAAAATTTTATCAATTTAAAATTTAAAACCCAAAACCCTACTTTAAAACCCTAGCTTTAAACCCTTAAACACTAAAAACCATAAAAAAGCTCTAAATAAACCCAAACAACCTTAAACCTTAATATAACACTGGGAAAACACTTCCGACGAGAAGGGTTTTCCCTAAATTAACCTATTATGGTAATTTAAAAAAAAATAACTTTTTGAGTAATAAACTCTATATAACTAGTATTTGATAAGAAAAAAACATATATCTCTACTTAGGGTGAATTTTATTTTGATTTATTTATTTAAAAAATTTAGATAAATTAATTTTTATGCATTTTGAAATGTGTAAATTAACCCTTTTCGTTAAATTTTATTTGTTAAATGATGATGTGAAATATCAAAATCCATGCTGAAAATTAATTTTTTATGGGAACACTACAAAAATGATCACCCAACTATACCTTTCATTTTATTTTGGTCACCCAACTATTAGTTTTTTCAATTTAGTCACTAAACGACCGAAATTAAATATTTTAGTCACTTTGAGTTGATGTGAGCTTTTTTTATTGGTCTAGTAACAAAAATTAGCCTTCTAATGTTTACACATTCTATTAATTTAATCCTAAATATAAAAAGTTCTACAAATTTAGCCTTTAATGTTTATAAAATTGTCATTTTAGTTCTAATTCTAGAAAATTCAATAAAATTTGGCTTTCAACATTTACAAAATCTATCAATTTAGTCCTAACTCTAAAATTTTCATAAATATTTAAAAAAAAATCATTTTAGTCCTTTATAACTCATCGGCTAACCCATGAGAGATATTAAAATAAGAAAAAGAGTGCTCTAATTCAAGTCACTTGCAAAATAACTTTAAAAAGTTGGGACAAAATACACACAAAAAATTAAGATTCAAAGGAAAATAAAGGCATTAAAAATGTCATTTGTACGAGTAGTAATGCAACCAATTATTTCAAATAAGATCAAAATCAATTGGTTTGGTCTAGTGTGAAGCTTAAATTATAGCAAAAGAAATTATTGCAAGCGACTTGAAAGAATACTTTTTTTCTTATTTTAATATCTCATATGGGCTAGTCAATAGGTTATAAAGAGATAAAATTATTTTTTAATATATATATATATACACATAAAGGGTTATAAAGAGGTTTGGGGCCTCTTATGTATTAGGTCTAATTATATGTGCTTATTAGACTTTTAACCCAACACTTTATAATTTAAACCATCCTAATATTTATTTTTATTTCCTAAATAAATATTATTTATTCAATTAATTTAATTAACTAAATTAATTTCTCAATTAAATAATTTTTCAACCCAATTCTAATATCGTTAAAGTCATTACAACTTTAACGAAAAGAAATCTATGAGGAAATATATTTAATTTTTTTATTCAAAGAATTCATAATAACTAGTCTGATACAATTGAGACTTGGTACATTTGTGACTAGGAGCATATTTAGCCTTACACCAAAAGCATAGTCCCCTTTTACTTCTTTCCTCAATGTCAGTGGAAAGGAAAACTTAGTGGAAGGCTTGGTAGTGTTTGAGATGGAACGAGGAGCATTAGAAGCTGACTCACAGTTGAGGTGGTTGAAGATCTGGAAGAAGGCACAGGGATGAGAAAAGAATGGAAGCCTTACTAACGAACCTGAAGACATGAGAAAAACTCATTCTTTGAGTATTAGTAACAATACTCTTGTTGGATCTAGTGCCCTAAATGTAATATATTTGCTTTGTATACTTGTATTTTTTTTTAAAAAAAAATTGGTTTAATAAAAATATTTATTGATTACATTAATACCCTTTGTATATTATCCTTAATGGTTTTGCACGCAAAGCAAAATTGAAGCAAATATTGGCACAATGTTTATCTAATGTTTAACTAATACTAAGTGGTATTACGTGGTTGAATCATAATATAGAAAGACATCTTGTATTAGTAGATGAACTTAAACATGTCTTTACTTTAATCGAAAATTAGCAAATCGATTGAAAGACTAATATGTCATCTATCAAGTCCAATTAGGAAGATGTTTTACCTTGAGCATCAAAGCAAATGAATCTTAAAAGATAGAAACATAGACGTGACTAACTAGACTAATAATACATCAAATAGAACCTAAGTAGAATAGATCCTAGGTCCGTTTATAAGTTTATTCATTTTTTATGTTCATAGTGCAACATATCTTAATCTTGAGCGGATGATGGACTATGTACGTGCGACTAGTATACTTTAATGTAAGTAAAAGCCTGAGTTCAAATAAATAAGGAACCAAAAGTCGGCATATTAGGTGTACAACTTCTGCAGTATGTAGCATCATTCACAATAGTGGAATTCATATCATTCATAGTAGTGGAATTCATAGCTTGACCAAAGGGTAAATGATATTCTTTCATCGGTAATACATGATAGATGAAAAGTAAATATGACCACGAATCATTTGCCTTTGTGATAAATAAATTGATTACTATTTGAAGTAATTGACTTTACATGGAGGAAGATATAATGATTACCATGAGATAAAGTAGGATCATATTGGGAGAACAAATTTATCCCAAAGAGATTAAGGATATCCTATGAGGGTAACACATATATGACAAGGGCATTGGATAAGCACTGATCAAGTAGCTTTCATAATGGCATGTAATTAGGAAGAGCTCAGTCACGATACTATAATGGAATGAGTTCGTGATTAAATGAGTTTATGATTAATAGACGAAAAGCTGGAACTTAATTATAAATAAATTGAGCCCTAGTTATATACGTCCAAGTGGTCTCTCCGCTAGCTCGTTGAAACAAGAAATTGATTGCATATAGAACCAAACGAACAAAAATAGATGGAAATTATAAAATTAGAGAAATGGGTCATATTCGGGAATGAATGTGTTTTCTCACTAAGTATGAAAATGACTTGAGAATTAATTTAAGTTTTTCAAATTATTATTTAATCAAATAATTGAAGTTCGAAAATGGAATTATATTAATTGGTCATTATGAATCCATTGAATATATAAATTAAATATATTTTCTCATAGATTCCCTTACGATAAAGTTGTAATGATTTTAACGAAATTAGAATTGAGTTGAGAAAATTATTTAATTGAAAATTTAATTTATCTACTTAAATTAATTTGGAAAAATAATATTTATTTTGGAAAAAAAACATGTATTGGATTGGATTATATTATAAAGTGATGAGTTAAAAGTCTAGGAAGCACATATAATTGGACCCAAGATAGAAGAGGCCCAAAATCACTCATAATACATATGAGGGGCGGCAACTCTAGTTAAACTAGGAGACTAGTTTTTCTGTCATATAAGTATTATTCGTGTTCTATTAATTCAACTAGAATTTTCCTATCTTTCTCTATAAATATATGAGACTGGTAGGATAAAAAATAAGTTTAACACAATTTTGAAATATTGTTATTATGCTCGAAAATAGTGAAAATTTATTTTCTAAGTATAAATTCTATTTTATAGTAATAACAATTTTATTGGTTTCTATTGAGAGAATTATTTTCCTACTGAAAGTAAGAAATTATTTTTAGTTTTGTGTTTGATTCGTGATTGTTCGAGTCCACACTCAAAGTGATTTATGGTACGAGAATAGTGAAGAAAGCTGTTCGGTTAAAAGTTGGGAATGACTAGGATTTGTCTTACACAAAGCACAAATACTTTTTAAGAAAAATTTATTGCTATAAATATCACAAACCGACTCAATTTTAAAATTTTAATTTTCCACTATAATAAAAAATCGTTTTTAAATTGAATTTTTCCAACAACTCTCCACCTGCCTAGCTATTAGAAACCCTTCAACTAGAGGCTTCAGCTCAAACAAACACAAAAATTGGTCAATTTTAGGCTTCAAACTAGAGAAAATGTCGAGAGCATAAGTCTTTGAGAGTTCCAATTTATTTAAGAGACTTACAAAAGCATTATGGTAATTGTCAACAAACCCCCTTTGCTTCAAGGAAACGAGATTTTCCATTGGATCTTGGAATCAATCTGAGCCAAAACTATCCCTCAAGCTTCCGAAATAAGAGTCCCAAGTGAACAAGTGGAATCCTCCTTGCTGTTGAGTGTAATGGTGCCAGTCCAAGGCCTTCCCCTCCCAATGTAACATGACAATATGGACCTTGGAAGAGCCAGGTACTCCCTCCCCCCTCAAAGTATTGCTCCATCTTGACCTACCAACCTCGAAAATTAGTCCCATCAAACTTGGAACAATCTAGCTGCTTGAAAGTACGAGAGTCACAATCCACTAAACCCCCTGAATAGATCTAGAATCAACAGGAGCAGTAACAGTAGTATCATTGGGAGGAAAACCTGGGGGAGCACCCCCAAGAATTCCTTTGCCTTTATCCTGGGAAACAATCTTGAGTTCAACACGAAATTCATCCTGAAAGCTTGCCAAACGGGTCTCCAATTTCTTATCCAAGTCAGTTTGTAACTTAGAAAGCTCTTGCTGAAGTTGCCCAACCTCCTTCTGAGTACGCGTGGTGACGCCATCCCCAACCATGGAAAATCAAGCAGCTCTGGTACCCTTGATGCAGAAGAAATTGTTGACAGAAAAAAGAAGGAAAGAGACGAGAGAGAAAGAAAAAGCAAGTATAAGATTTCCCTAAGTGTTTTCCGGAATAATTGCCCATTCTCATGCTAGCTTGTATATGGCCAACAGAAATTGCAGTGACAAATCCGTTTTTCAAGTTGTTACATCGACCAGTTATAAGAACCTCAGTGATATGCACTGTATCAATTAAAATCATAAAATCTCCAAAATGCTCTGAATCACTGCCCCTTAGACTCAAACGCACCTTTCCAATAAAAAATATCACTAACTCAAATTAACTAACATTTTATTTCACAACATAATGAGGGTATTATCATCTTTTGCTGTGCTTGCGTCCATGGCTGAACATTAGCTGTTATCGGTATGAGTTGTGACAAAGGAGGCTGCTTCCGGAATAGGGACACTGCTGTTTGGCCAAGTTGAACTTGGTGGTAATGCAATTCTCTCTCTTTGAGCCTGTTCAAGTGAAGGCTAGTCTTATAATACCTCCAACATTATCTAAAAATTGTCCGATATTTGCTGGAAGCATAAGATTCTAATGATGGCGCACGAGATACTCAGTTGCCTACCACTATCAAGAAAAATGCTGGCCTAAAGAGTTTTTCCAGTTGTAATTATCCTGGGAAAAGCTTTGGTTGGTAGTCTAATACCTGTAAGTGTAGTGTTTGTTGAAAAAGATGTAATGTTCTTTGCATTCGACATGAAGAACATGGGAGCACCCTTGGTGAAAATCCTTTAACCAGTGCAATGGACATTGCCTCACTAGAAGTATTCCAAGAGAATTTCAAACTACACTAGGAAAGTTAGGAAAGGGTTTAAGAGTTAAATAGCAGGACTTTGTTCCTTGTTTTAGCACATGAAATCTGTCCAAAATTGAAAGGAGTTCCTGTCAAGCCCACCACACATGAAACGATTGTGCGGTTGGCTCTTTCACTTTGCATGAGTCTAGATGAGCTCCAAGAAGGATCCAAGGTGTTGCAAGCTGTTAATCTCAATATTGGACCCTGTATGTATCACAAAATGGTCAAACATTTCATCACATTCTACAGAGCTCCTAAGAAATGGAAGGAACAACCCAGAAGAAATGCTTTTTAGGAAAAGAAATAATAAACAAAATAAGTGTACAACGTAATAGATACATACTACATTTATTTGTCTCTTTCTTATGGTTTAATAGAATTCGAGTACAGTGTAATAACTAATAACATACTATGTGAGGAGAAAATTACAGTAGTCGCAAATGAACATCTTCATTTGCTTATTCAGTTCTATAATGTATTATTTCTGTATTTTTTTTTCTATTGTATAAGATTTTAATAGACAGGAATCTGGTTCTCGAATTATGTGAAAAGAAAGATTCGTGAATCAAAAAGGGAAGCTTCCTGTCATCCGAATATGATCAAGGGTCCTTTTAAGACCGTACTTGTTCACTGCTTGATTACCTTGCCTGAATCCCTCTCCATACGCTGTGGATGAATCTGACTCAATCTGGTGCTTAAAAAAGCCGCCAAGTTTCTTCTCAAAATCCGAGCGCTTTCCTTTCTTTGATGATGTGGAAGAGGATGATGATGGTGATGATGATGAAGAAGAAGATGCAGATGACGAGGATGACGATGAAGCTGCATCACTTCCTGCCACAGCATAGATCTCAGAGTCCAACCACATATGTGCCAAAACCTGACATATTCCTTCCTCAACTTCCGGACTCAGATTTGGATAACCTGCCAAGATTTCCACTCTGTTAATAGTCCATACCATAAAAAAGATGAAAGCATTGATCATCAACTGGTAGAACAAACAACCACCTTTAAGCCTAAGCCAAGCGTGCATCATCTCATGAGCCAGGATAGATCCTGTCAGCAACCTGTATATCGAAAATGATATTCCGTTTTTAGGCCATTTATATCAAAGGTAAAGATAACAGAAATACAGCACCGAAAAGAAACACGAGACAATACCTAGGAAGACCATACAAAATGAGAATAGCTGTAACTTCACATCGACGAATTAGCCTATGAGGTTCAGTAATCATGTCTATGAACCGATAGCCAGCCCCAATCCTTGGCCTCCTTAAGACCTGGTAATTTGAATAAAATGTTGGAAATCCAGTTAAACATAAAGGCATCTTGATAAAACTGAACTACAGAGTTAAGAAGTAAGAATCAGAGAGGAAATTCATACGGTGGTAACTGTCTGCTCCTCCGACAAGCAGAGTCCTCTAGTTTCTGGTAAGTGATGATGGCCCTGACCACAAGTAACACTATGGTAAACAAGACTAAGGAAATTTCCACTGACAGATAAAGCTTTCAATGTTCAAGCCTTACATTCTTTTCTCCCTCCATGGCCTCATTTAGAGCTTGCCTCTCAACCAGAAGGAGAGGAACCTGTTGTTCAACTTTCATATTTAATCCTTCATAAAATTCTTGGATTTCAAGGTAGAGAGGTTGGCATTCATGAGTATCCATAATTGCAGAATCTAGACACTCTAGGCACAGCCTCCGACCATCATCAAGTGATATATATTTTACATCTACAGGCTGCAAGCATTAGAAGGGTTATTAAAGATATACTACATATATTCTTTGTATAACTATAAAAGAATTTCGTTCTCTTCTTTCCGTTTCTAAAAGAGAAAGGAACCATTCTTTCAACTCACCTCCATTCTTTCGCAACTACAACAGCGAGGAGTGCCATCACGCTCATGAGAGGGGCAGTACTTTTGCATCCAGTAGGGATGTGCCCTGTACTCAATTAGACCAGCTGGATTTGTCGGTATCTGCGAAAAGAAATGAGGTCAGCATTTAACTGTTATCATAGGCAAAAAAAAAAAAAAAAAAGCCTTGATTTTCAACATGTTAATGCTTAAACTGGATAACACATGGTCCTAACTTGAATTAAAAAGACTCTGAAATATCATATATCTTGATGATTCCATGAAAAACACATGAAAGGTGGCTTAGACAGTGTGCAGCTGGCTCGTACAGCGGTCAACAATCAATATTAAGAACACTTGATCAGGAGTTTCCTCAGATTTAGAAGCCTATGATGGCTAATAGGTATATTTAGAAATGCCACTTCAGGATAGTTAGCATATGCTGGTATTAGTCTCAAACTAGGTTAAAAGAAGCCAGGTGTTCCTGTTGGTCTACCTCTTCGATGTATTCAATTTACTAATCAAAATATTTGATGAAAAAACCTAACCAACACTCCCTTCATCTACAGATGAATCATATAGTTATCAATTAATTTAGACGCACAGCTATAACTTTATATTAGATAAAGAGATAAGAAAACAAGTTTATGTAAAATAAATAAGGTTGATGGGACCCTGAGATGGATTTTAGCACTTACAAATTTCCTGCAAACATCACATTTTGGATGATGCTGCTCTTTATAGCAGGATTTATGAAAAGGACGATTCCCTGAAACCGAAAACTATCACCAGAAAAACAAACTTTTAAGATTAGGCTATATAGCATACAACATACACGTCTGTAAACCATGTACAACACAAAGTAGGATAACGATTAGAGCACCATGTTCAACAGTTTCAAACTAAATATAGATAAACTAGATGACATATACACCTCGTAATCATTAATTGGCTGGTTGCAAGCATGACAGCGGAAACATTCTGGATGCCAAACAGAACCCATGCAACTAAGGTATCGTCCATGACCAATCTCAGCATTGCAACCAGCACAGATTCTGCAAGCAGCATGATTTTGTAAACTAGGTTGGCTTTCGTAAGATACATGCAAATAAAGTCAACTAATTTCAAAGAAAAAAATGTATTATTTTATATACTTGGAACTCATGTCTGATTGTGCAATGTTGCATAAGTAATATAATGCACTAACTATCTAGGAATCCTTGTATTCAACAGAGTAAATAATGCAACCCCGCCCCAGCAAGGCAGCAACCAAGAGAGAGATGCAACTTATTCATACATCACACATTTGTTCCAACCAAAGTGATTACCCATTTTAATCAAACAGAAAACTATATTTTGCATTAAGACTGGAAAGTTGGCATCAACTGTGTCTAGGTCTGACATTGATGTCTACAAGTAAGCTCTAAGCAATTTTCTGACTTTGTCAACAATGCATTTAGTATTGATTAGCTTCCCACTTCTACACTAGTCGATTTAGAAATCAATAAGAACTTAATACAGAAATTTATGTACGGGTAAATTACCTGTAACTAGCTGAAAAGAAGAATGGATAAGGAGAAAATAAACCCCCATGACCAGAACGAGGTGGAGACTCCACATTTAAACTTTCTTGAATTGCCTTAGCAAGTTGTTCATCTTCTTCCAATTGAACTTTAGCGAGATCTTCATCTTCCTCTTGCTGAACTTTGGCATGTCGGTCATCCTCTTTCTCTTCATGAGCTTTAGCATAGCTGTCCTCTTCCTCCTCCACATGAGATTCAACATATTTTTCATCATCATCCTCTATGTGACCTTCATCAAATGTTACATCCTCGTCCGATTCCTCCTCCGGTTCAGACTCATCTTCTACCAAGTCAATAGGAAACATGAGAGCTGATGTATGAATAACTTTATAACGCATTAAAACTCAGGAACCAAGTTGAAAACCAACCCCCAAATCCTGATACAAAAACTTCTGAAGAAAACAATTATCCTTTTGATTTTCATTTTCTCCATCTGACCAAACACAGGGATGAAGAATTGAAGAGTTCTATTAATTCATTTTGGATATGGATATAGATATGGGGTCATCTAACACATTCAACCAGTTCAGGAAAGGATAAATGGAGCTGATTCTAAATTTTGTCAGCTTGGGCAATTTTCTTACGGCGAAAGAATCAGTTTGCTATGGACGGATTTTGTTTCAAATCAGTTCACATTTGCACTATAAATTATATTAGAACTAGTTTAGGTTCAGGACCACATTGTACTGGTCATAAGGTTTCCCAAATGGTCACTATGACATCAAAGAGGTAAATGAAACTAATCTTCCTAGTTACCCAGTTCAAGATCTTTAAATGTAAGATTCAACCAGAAATAATTATGTGCCAGTTTAATTTCCGAACATTCAGAGCAATTTGGATACTAAAAAAAAACAAAACTTATTTCTGAAAACAATGATTAAAGAGTAGAGGCTTGAAGGGTCAAAACCATCTCTGTCACCTTTTAACTAGTAAAGCATAGTGTTTATTTGCATGATCAGTGCTTCAAACATGCAACCATACCTATTACTTTCTTGCCTTTTTGGTCTACTTCTGAAAGGGAAATTGCAATAGCACAATCAATTTCATCTTTGTCAAAACCATCAGAGCCTCCCTGCATCGTAGTTTTCCGAAAAAAGACTCACAGAGTTAACACTAGAAGAAACCTCATAGGAATGAATGAAATAGGATTGTGCAGACTGAAGTTTATGAATCATAACATTACATGCATAGACAAAGGTGTAACAATGAAATCATATTATAAACACCGATGATATCTGAACACAAGCAACCAGTGAATACTTATAAAGAACAGGGCAGTACCGTTGAACGGCGAGGTTCATCCCAAGTTCTACCATCTCCATATCTCTCATGATATCGCCCTTTATTACTTGAACCTTTAAGAATCTTGGTCAGCCAACCCATTATTTGAAATGCTTTTTGCTAACCAAGCAGTGTTCTTTTGCCTGCAACACCAAGTCATCCAGTTAGGAAAGCAAAAACAATTTTGACTCCCGAAATGGAATTGCAACTATAACTATAGATAGGGGAAAGCCATTATTAGAAAACAATAAGTGTTTATATAGCGTTAGATATGATTCTCGTAAAATATATAAAGGAGTTTCCACTTTAGGAGGCATTATCTAAATTGACCGACTGTCAAGGCTGTTGACTTCAATCATACAAAAACTATTTTTAACATAAATAATAGATAAAAGAGAAACTAGTCAATGACAGTACAAGTTTTGACCCAAATCATAAAACTCAAAGGGGTTACCAAATGCAATGAAATTTTCTTAAGTACAATATGGATTTCCCAAATTCAATCCCATAAAATAAATTTCCCCAAGGACCAGAATCCAATTTCCCAGACTTTCATACAATTATTGCTTTCGGTGGCCTTAAATTGCCTCATCTCATCTCATCTCCTCTCATATTCATATAAATATGTAAGCACTCAAAACTAGCAGAACCAATATTGATGAGTAAAACAAATTATATATAAATACTGGAAATCAAAATGATATCAAACAATAGGCGATGAAGTGAATAAAGAAAAAAGTTAAAAAGAAACAAAGACTAACCAAAGAGTGAAGAATATGCAGAAACAGCAGAACCTGATGAATCCCAGATCAGGAACAACACGAAATTGATATGAATGCATAGTCATGGAATTATAGGAGACAAAAGGATATTCCAAGTTAGACCCTTAATTGCCATCATCTTAGAAAGAAAATAGAAAAAAACTGACCTTTCTTTTCTTATTGTGACGGACAAAAAAAAAAAAGAAAGTGTTAAATAACCAATTCCTAGTGAAAGATAAAGTAGAAAAAAGTAGAGAGTATGAATTAAAAAGAGAGCTTGAATCCTAAGCAAAAACAAAATCACAGTGAAAGCAGGGTTGGGAAATTGAAAATAGCGATCATCCGGGTGTATGATGTTTAGCGTAACAACCACCAAAAAGATTGGTTTTTTATAAAGCAGATTAAAGGAATGAAGAAAAGGCATATGGGTTTGTTGAATTGTTACATTAACAAGTGGGTCCTTCATGTTATTGCCCATTTTCCACCACACTCCACTACACGTCAATAACACTTCAGCTTTTTTTGCTTTTCTTGTTGAAAAACATGACAATGAGAGAGGGAGAGAGAGAGGAAAGAAAAGAAGGTAGGACTTGAATTTCATTTCTTGATCTTCCTTTTGCAGTTGAGTTTTGTGGGGGGCACTTGCAGTTACTCTGTACTTACTCTGGTTTATTTTGTGTCCCTAGTTTTAGCACCCCTCCTTTTAGGTCACTGCCCCACGAATCACATTATGTTAAATGGCAAAACAATAAGCTCACCCTTTTTTTTAATAATAACCTCATTAATAAATTGTTGAAGCTGGTTTAATTTGATTCAAAATATGAATATACTATTATTATTATTTAATATCATATTAAGAAAGTCTCTATATTAAAAGCTAGATTATATTTTATCTAGAAAAATAGTTAAATCAATATTTGTAAATTAGATTAAAGAACAAACTAGTTTTTCTATTAGAATTTTATCTATTTAATTTATAAAGGAATCATCTATTTTATTATTAAAATTACTTTATATGTCAATATAAGTACACATAACACGACATATGTCATTGTTGGATTTTCTTATACCAATTTTTAACCATATAAATGGATTAAATTTTTAACAAAAATGACAAATTTACTCTTTTTAAATAGATACGACAAAATATAATCTAACTCTTAGTTCAAGAATCTCTATGGAGCTTTTGGCCAATATCCTACAACCAACCAATGTCGCCCTTTTGAATTATTTTTATTTTTTCAGTTTACTATTTAAAATTTTTTTTTATCTCACTTAAAGTTTCATTAGTTTATTCATTTAAAAAAAAAACTCCTCAAAAATAAACCCAAACCAGCAAAAATAGTAAAATTTTCAAGAAACAAGTTAAAAAACTACTCCTAATGTCAATACCAAATAGCTTGAAAAGATAACCCTTCATTTTTTCTTTTCTAAAGGAAGCTTAAAAAGTAAATTTGAAAGATCCATTATCCATAGAAACATTTTTTATATGATAATCAATCATCTGCAATATATACATATAAGGTTCCTAATGAGTGTATAAGCATGTGCATGCTTTTTTTGTTTACTATTCTATTTCTTGTATCCAACACCATACCTTTCATTTGCATGTGCCCTCAATCTAGAGACAGCTAAATTTCATGAGTCTAAGTGCTTGTTCAGATTATACTTAATCAATAATTTATTTAAAAAAAAAAGTTTACTCAAATTAGTCGGTGCATGCAAGGCTTGTTTATTGCTAATTTATTGGTTTGTTATAGATTAGGTGATATATTTATATAAATAAAAAAAATAAATTATAGTTTTCTTGTTCGGTTGCGTATAGATGTGTAGCTTTCAGGCTGCTTTTTATTGATGGCAGTTAATTAGGTGCTAGCTGAAGTTTGATAATTTCAATACTAAATCTTTTTAATTAAGTACCTACAAAGTTTAGCTATTTTTGACGGGGTAAAATAAAAATAAAAATTAGGGGTCAAGATTAAGATTAAGTTTTATACTTTTTCATAAGAGTTAAAATGTAATTTCATTTTTATATTAATTTATATTTCTATGGTTTTCAAAAGATTGAATTAAAAATTTAATATTTTTGGAAGGATCAAACTACAATTTATTACATATTAACTTAAAATTTTTAGAGACACAAACAATAATTTCCCATTTTATTGGGTCAAGCCCCCGCCAACCTCTCTCCCTTTGCCTTCTGATTTTGGGCGTAATTAATCTTTATTTCTTTCAATCGGTATTCCAATTTCTAATATATATATATATAAGTGTAAATTTAAAATTACTAAAATAAATAATTGGTTTTAAATTTTTGATATCAATTATCCATAATTCTTCCCCAATTATTAAATAAGTAAATAAGAGAATAACGCGTTTAAAAAAATAGAGTTGACATATATTTATTTTTTTATGAGTTTGCTTAAATTTATTATTAACTAAAAGAAATTGTATTATGAACTGAAAGTATAAAAATAAAGTTCATTATTTAATTAAAGTGTAGTTAACCTCCATTATTTAGAAAAAATTAGTAGGTTACCTTAATCAAGTAAGAATGCAGTGATATAGAATGAAAACTGCATATATGAGTTACCGAAATTCATTAATATCCCCATGTATAATTATTTATTAAAGAAAATTGAAAATTTATCATGTCTGTTTAAATTGATTTAAAAATCCAAGTGATAATAATATAGAGAATGTAAACGTTATCCGATATAATTCAGCGTTAACTATTTATAGGTGATTTTTTAAGTAGGTCGTAAATCTCAGTATTAAGCTGAGTGGGCAAACGGTGAAATAGGTAGAGATTAAGAAAAATATCAAGGGCAAAAGCAGTATGCGACTGATACTAACACTAAAAGACGAAAGCTAAAGGAGGGAGTGAGATTAGATACGCAATAGTCCATGTGAAATAATTACCTAAATATAATTAATTATTTGATAAATAATTGAACCCAATTTACTTTAAGAATATTGACTTCCATCCTTTCTGTTCATAATTATAATTCAGTAACTTCTACATAGAAAAGGAAAAATGAAAGGGAGAAAAGACTTATGCTTACATGAACTCAGCTATACATATATATAAAGCAATTATCCAAACCTTGTTCCACATTTTCCATAAATTTTCAACTCACTCTGGCTTTAACATAAAAGAACTCAAAAATGCTGAAAACAAATTTTAATATCTCATAATTTATTTGAGCATTATATTTTAGATCATCTAATTTGAAGCACAAAAATGGACTTAATCTCATTCTCAGTAACATTTAAAACAAACCCAAATTGCATACGTATAATCTGCAGGAGACACCCTTTAATTATTTGAATACTGGAAAAAGGAAATTTCCCTTCTTTGGTCAGAAGATACTACTAATCAGTGGATATATAATTTTATAAGCATCTCATCCATTAATTTAAATAAATATCACTGTAGGTTTATAAACAGACAATAGTTGCATGCATCAGTTGTTACAAACTGACAACAGCTGGAAACAGCGCAGAAGATGCCCTAATGCTTTCGAATGAACAAAACTAGAAATTCTGGGTGGAAAAAAAGGAAAAAAGAAAAAAGAAAAAAAGAGTGAAGAATGTTGAAAGAAAAGCGATGGAGAAGTTATATTGACTAGTGGGCAGTTTTAAAGTAGTGTTTTTTTTTTCAGAAGTAAATTGTTTTTATAAAATATTATACAAATTTTAAATTACATAGCTATTCCTATGTTTCTATTGCATAATAATAAATTTAACTTCTAATGTTACATTTTTTTGTTACTTTAGTACTTATTTTTTAATTAAATTTATCATTAATCTTTTAAAATGAATTAAATCATTTTAATAAAAATACTAACTAAAAATATTATTTTAATGATCTTCAAGTGCCAAATTGGTGAAACAGAAAATTAGATATCAAATTACGGTAAATATTAAGTTTTTATTCCAAATATTACATTAAAACTTAAAATAACTGAATGTGATATTTAGGTGTTTTTATTTTATTTTGATAAATTAAACTCTAAGTGTTGAAAATTAAATACATAATTTTTGTTAAATTTATATTATAAAA
This sequence comes from Gossypium arboreum, assembly GCF_025698485.1. Classification (NCBI taxonomy): domain Eukaryota; kingdom Viridiplantae; phylum Streptophyta; class Magnoliopsida; order Malvales; family Malvaceae; genus Gossypium; species Gossypium arboreum. The sequence goes on from NC_069081.1 coordinate 16,999,522, forward strand.
TTGTTATGTTAGTAAAATTTAAGTGAATAAATTATATTAGGATATCTTAAAAAGTATAGTTTTTAGGTACCAATAAAATAGTGTCACATCATTAAATTTTAAAGATAACAAAATATTATTATACACTCATCTATATCTAATATCTTCTCTACTTAATTTAACTTTAATTAAATTACTTAAAATAATTATTTTTTTAAATTATAAACAAACATTTTTTTCTTCTTTTACAAATTTTAATAATTTTGTTTTTTTCCATAAGTTAATAATTTTTAATATTTGTGCAACCAATTTTAAAAAATCAGTAATTTTTATGCAATTTTTCTATGTCATTAACACATAATTTTAGTAATTATTTTACTTTGAACCTGAATCCAGAACCGCAAATCTTGAACTCAAATCCTGAACCTTGAACCCCAAGGTTTAGGGTTTGGATCTGGGATTTAATGTTTAGGGTTCGGGTTTGGGGTTTGAGGTTCATAGTTCATGTTTATGGGTTCAGGTTCAATGGTTCAAAGTTACGGGTTATGAGGTTGGGGTTATGGTTATGGTTATGGTTTAAGGTTCTAAGTGTAGGGTTTAAGGTTCGGGGTTCTATATTCAGGGTTCAAGGTAAAAAAAAATCACCAAAATTATGTGTCAATGGCATGGAAAAAATTGTTGAAATGTTATTAAATAATTAAAAACGGACCATGAATAATGTGATGAGAAAAGCTCATAAAATATTTTCTCTATGGATGAGTGTATAATAATAAATTTATATATTTAAAATTTGAAGATGTGGCAAAATTTTATTGGTGCCTAAAACCTTAACTTTTAGGATTATCCTATGTAAATTATTCCCAAACTTAAATGCATATTATAATTATATTGTTTGATAATAAAAATGGATGAAAATTACTTATTTCATAATTTTAATTTTTAATATAATAATTTATATTATTTTTAATATTTTGAGATAAAATTAAAAATAATAATTTGAATATTTTATTTACTTAAAAAGTAATGAGATAATTTAATTTGAAGATAATTTTTCTAAAAATAAAATTAACACAACCTTTTCAACCTTAGTGATAAGTATTTATTCTGCATTTTTTGTTAAAAATTTTAAATAAGTGAATATTTATTATAGTTATCAAACACATTTAAAACTTAAATGTTGAAAATTTTATTTTCAATGAAATAAAAATTTCAATAGTTTATCAAACACATATTCAGTTTTGTTTTTTCTAATTAAATTGATATTTGATTAACTTGTAACACTAATTTAATTAAAATTTTACAATATTAGAGATATCATATAAAAATTTAAATTATATAATTACGTATTTTTAATTAAAAATAATAAATATGTTATTTTAATATTTTTCTATTAGGTTAATGTTCATTTAACTCGTGATATAAACTTAATTAAGAGTTTTATTATAGTAGAGATTGAATAAATATCTTTAAAATGTCAATTGAATAATAGTTCAATTGAATCATAAATTTGAACTTCTAATTTAAAGGGTTTTTAGGAGTTATGCGTGTATATATATATATTCGAAGTAATCATAGAAATAAAGCACCTGAATTAAAAATGGATGAGAGGAAGAATCAAAGCTGAGATAGAAAGCCCAACTTTGGGAATAAATGAAACTAGTTAAGGTGAGAAGCAAAGATCTAATTTTCTTCTCAATAGATGGGAAGCTTGGAAATAATTTTTGGAAATGCGATTAAGAGAAAAAAAAATTTATTTAAAGAAAATTTGGTTTATAAAATCCACTATTATATTTTTTACTCTTTTAACAATTATATCTATATAATTATAAAAATAAAAAATTTATATATTAAGACAAGTTAGAGTAAATAATTACCAAAACTACTCTTGTTATGATATTTACTATTATTGACTCACAAACCAAATAGATCTGCGTCGGACTCTAGGTGGTTTGCATATTGAGCTCGCATATCGAGCTCGCATGATATTGAGTGTTCACGGGAGGGGCACTTATGCCCTCTTGCGAGATCACATTTGAAATCGCATATGGGACCGTATAAACACGTGTTAAGTCTAAAATAAAATACGTGTTGGCATACATAGAACCTACCTAGATATTACATCAATGAACAATAATTATATTATATAAATGCACAACTCTGCCCACATAAAGGATACATAGAAATACTCAACAACTTTATATTTACCTTCTTTCACCCCTCTAGAAAAAATCACCCTATTTCATTGGCACTGTTAAAAAAAGTGTTGCATACAGAGAAGGTTGGTTGAAAACCCATCAGGCATTTTGAGCTTTACCAACCTTACGGATGTTGCACAAGATGTTGAAGACATCTTAGGGTGTGTTTGGTAATACTTTTGAAAAGTGCTTTTAAAAAGTGCTGTGGAAAAGTGCTTTTGAGAAGTGCTTTTGAGAAGTGCTTTTGAAAATTTTAGGTGTTTGGTATTGCTGTTAAAAAGTGCTTTTGGGAAATAAAAAGTCCATTTTAAACATGATATTATAAAGTAGCAAATATGTATTTAAATAATATTTAAATTAGTTAATATTATGATATTTTATCAATAATATAAAATAATTTATTATAACTTATTGTTAAAAAATTAATATATAATATTAATTTTAAATATTTCTAAGTAATTAATATTAATTATTTATTAAATTTAATTAGAATATATAAACTATATTAAAATATTAAAATATAATAATTAAATATTTGTAATTAAATATTGATGAATTGTATTATTTTAAAATTATTTTTTTATTTTTAATTAATGTTTTAACACATTTGTATTATTTTATTTTAAAATATACTATGAATATATTATTCATATTAGATATTAACATAACATAGAAAACATAAACCTAACAAATTAAAATATTACATATATTTGGATTAAAGTCTCAAAAGGGATAATATTTATATACCAAATATAAATACTAAAAATTTTACAATAGCATCAATTTAAAGTGAATTCATTAAACTAGAAGCTATAGCATCTCTTGTTAATTCCATTTCAAAATCACTTGAATTGTTTGATTCACCGTCATCACCATCATCATCGTCGTCGTCATCATCATCACTTTCTAAACCGTGCGCATTTTCTGAATGAATAATATTCTCATATGCCCAATTAATATCTTCGTATTCCATAAAATCTGCATCATTTCGACCGACATGTTTTCGGATAAAATTGTGTAGCGTCATTGTAGCAACAACGATCATCGTTTGCTTTTCAAAACTATAACTTGGTATATCCCTTAAAATGGCCCATTTTTTTTTCAAAACACCAAAAGTTCGTTCAATCACACTATGTAATGATGAATGTGAATGATTGAATATCTATTCTTTACCAGATACCGGTCTACCTCTACGAAAGTCAGGTAAATGATATCGTTGACCTCTATATGGTCCAAGATAACCTTTCATTTGAGGATATCTAGAATCAACAAGATAATATTTTCCTACATGTCATAATATAACAAACAATTAATTCAAGAATTTTTTTATAAAAATTATCAATTAAAGAACTTATACTTTATTATTTAAAAAAAATCACATATAAATAAAATATCTAACCATTTGGTGGGTGCGGAAATTTGTATTTTGGATCTCGAATTGCATCAAGAAATATTCTAATGTCATGTGTCGATCCTTCCCATCCAGCCATGACAAAGGTGAAACACATATTAAAATCACATACTGCCATAATATTTTGAGTCGGAATACCTTTTCTTCCAATATAGGGAACTTGTTCATTTGGTGGAAGAATAGCAGCAATATGAGTACCATCAATTGCACCTATGCAATCCTGAACAAATAATCATATTAGTCTCATGCATATTTTTAGTCGACCAAAAATATTAATAAAATAAAATAAAATTAAATTTTAACCTTAAAATGCGGCATATATCTAGAATCATTACGTATTTGTTCGGGTATTGAGCTAAAAAAAGAATCTTCGGGTGCAATTAGATTAGTGGCCATCCTTGAAACTTTCTCAAGCACAATTGCAAAGTGTCGACTTATTGTTGATCCAGACCTTTGAAATCTTTCTCGACATTGGGAAACTTTTGCACCGGTGCCCAAGATGTATAAAAAAATTCCCAACATTTCAGTAGAAGATATGTTTCTTGAAGTTTGCAAGTTGTATCTTGTCTCCAAAACTCTCAACAAACTTGTGAATACCATTTTAGACATCCTAAAATTAATCATACAACGTGATTCGTGACCGTCAAGGACCTCTCAGATCCATGTCTCACCTGTCTGTTTTGAATCCATGCATGGTTGCTTCAATATATACTTTTCGTAATATAATTGTACAAAAGAAGATGCAGCAACAAATATTCGGTTAAAATATTCCATGCGTTGTAATATCTCTTTCTTTTCCTTATCATCGTCACTTTCATCACCGTGGTAATTCTCAACTATACTAATCACCGTGAATAAATTTTATATCCAAAATCATATATTAATAACTATTGATAAAACTAATTTAGTATAAATAAGTAGAGCATAAATTCAATATCCCAAAGACCAAACATAAACAACTATTAATAAAAGTAGATTACACATAAATAAATAGAACATAAATTCAATATTCAAAAACCAAACATAAACAACCATTGATAAAACTAGATTACACATAAATAAGTAGAACATACGTTCAATATCCAAAAACCAAACATAAATAACTATTGATAAAACTAGTTTAGCATTTTTGTTTAGTCAAATAATAGACATCTCCTAACCCTAGAAGATTAGAAAATTTTCAACTATTCTCCATTTCCGTCTTAAGCCACAAAGCTCTAATCTTGGGATTAATTGATAAAACATAATTCGCTTGTCCTTATTGAGCAATAATCTAAGTGCGAAAAAGTATAGCGGACTAGCTTCGGAACTTCTTCCGACATCTTTGTCAAGCACTTTGATTTATACGGAATACCATATGGATCCATAACGAGTCAAACTAGATGTGGCTTGACTCATATTGTCATTGCATTGCATAATTTTTCTATTTGATGGACAATCTTGCAGCCCTCCAATTTGCTTTGAGGATTTTTTCTTCCAGTTTTAAATTGTGAACTTGATATCTCAGGGTTTTTTCTTTTTTGACCATTTCCATCAATTTGAACATCATTTGAAAGGTGAACATCATTTGAAATGTGAACATCATTTCTCACATTTTCTTCTTCATTTTCTTCAGGTATTTCATTGTTAACATCCTCAAAAAAATCACTACGGAGTGTACCAGAAGAAGGTGCCCATGCTTTATCACCTGTTGCAACTATCCCCATGAACATTTGGTCCAACTTCCCTTCGAATTCAGGATCAATGCCCGATGTTCTAAAATTTTGAGCTTCAGGCACAACCTACATATAAAATGATAGTTTAATAACAGTAATTATCAATAATCTCATAAATAAGATAAAAACAAAAATATTCGGAACTATTAATGTACCTTTAGCCTACTCTCCCACCAATCATCCGGTGCATCAACAGTTCTTTTTATAGGATTCCACCCTAGACCAGTATCTTCGCCTTTAAGTTTCTTCCAAGCTTTCCATTCTTTTTTTAGAGCATTCCACTTATTTTTAAGTTGTTTTTGTGAAAAAACGTTGCCCGCTTCTTTCTCAAAGTTGGTCATTATTTTCAACCATCCATCTTTTGTGAAATGAGTACCAGGCCTATTACCTTTCAATATCTCTTTAATACAAATATCACAAAATATTTCTATCAATCTCTTATCCCACATTGCTTTCACTTTTTCACCACTAACTTCAACCGCCGAAGTACTCATCTATTGTGTATACGAACAGATTCGTTTTAGCCAGTAAAGCAATTAAGAAAATCAAATGTGACATAAGTATATTTTTCTACATGTGTATCAAAATCAAAGATAATATCTTAAGAAAATTAGCACAGCATATCCAAGCAATATACCAGATCATAAACATCATCTGATCTATAAACTGTTACAGCTAAAAAAATAAACTATAAGATATGTGTATTGAAGGAAGTAAATCTCCAATACTAAACTAAAACAATAGGAGAGTAGGAGAAGTAGAGGCAATTACCTTGTTGATGACCAGGAGAAGCAGAGGCAATGGAAATTGTTCCTTCTTTAGCTTCCAACACTTAAAAAGAAAAAAAAAAGTAAAGAGAGATAAACAAAAAAGAAAATAGAAAATTTATGAAACTATAAATTATGAGTTTCATAAAATAAAAATCCAAATCTGTAGAAATGAAATGGCAAATTACAAGTAATTGGAGTCTTATTTTCTAATAAGAACTACGTAACGCTATTAATATAAAAGGTGCTATATCTATTAAAAGGTGCTGTATCTAAAACATAAATAACATGCAGAATTGGATTTAGGAAATAAGCAGCTTTTTTTAGGATAAAAAACAAGTTGAATTCTGTATTAATTAGACTCTGTGTCTTGGGTAAAAGAAAAAAGAGAGATTGGTAAGAAGATTCCAACCTAACAATTCACTGACTCATGTTTCAACAATCACTTTTCTTCTTAAGCACAATAATAAATATATTTTTCTATATTGTTAGCAACATCTTTAATAAAACTTGCCACATCCTTGTTAGCATAAATGAATTTCTGACTAAATTCAATTTGCACTCCTATTTCAACAATAAACTATCCTTTCAACTTAAATAAGATGTCAATATATACACAAAATTAAACGGCTTATTGAATTACAACCACATATTCCTCTAAAATACTCGTGTAAAGTGATCGACATAATAGCAAAGATTTTCTAGTCCCTTTAATTGTACTAACAAGTAACTTTGTTGACACCTGCTCATCTAGGAAGCTCCTCTCCATACAGGGGATCTAAGCAAGCTAGTTGGTTCATACAGAATGTTGGAAACCACATCTCGGTTTGTGCAAATTTGCTCTGTATGGCCATTTGAGGAATACAAAGAATAGAATTTTCACCTTTCTTTTTTGCTCTATATTTGTGTTTAATAATAGGAAAGATAAATATGGGAGCTCTTTAGACTTCAAATGATTTAAAAATAATATTTTTGCAGGATATCAAGACTAAACTATGGCCAGCTAGTCAAAAATCATGAAATTGCAACACCACTGCTCATTGTCAAACAAACAGATCAAACGTATTTGAATTCCACAATGGTTAAGAATATACCTTTTTCCTCGTGTTCATAAAGTGCAAAAACTAAAAAGAGGCACCTAAATTAATAGTGTACATTAGTTGACTTGTAAAATGAAGTTTTCCTTTGTTATTTTTAGTGCCATCATAACACTTACAAAAGCAATATCTTAGACGCAAAGCACTAAAAATACACATCTAACCATTCCAGAAACCACAGTTCAACATTCAGGAGGTTATATTTGTATGCAGTCTAATCTCATGTCTCATTATAAACGCTTTTATGGATCATTACTGCTATATGACGGACACTGATAAAAGTTGGTAAGTGATAAGAATTAGCAGTAATACAAAGCAAACAACCTAATGTGAACCATTTACTAGCAATTTACTTAGGTTAATTCCATCCTTACTTAGCTTAATCTTACAACATTTACTAGCAAATTCAAGGTCTAAGCAGATTTGGTTAAAAGCATTTTATCAATTTTCCTTTTAAGTTACAATTAGCATTGAACCTGACAAGTAACACCTTCCGATTTAGTTAACTCAATACTCCCCTTAAATCCATACAATTAAACCATGATTTCAACCATTAATACGAAGAAATATACATATTAACAATTAAATACGAGGCATAAACTTTATCATATTAAAAATAAATCGAAAGCAAAGCAAAACAAAACTTCACCCACATCGTCAATCAACCCTACACTGCACCTCGTCCTCCCTTTTCTATTCAAAAAGTGCCAAAGCGGTGACTTGTCGAGTAGCCAATAATAAAACAGAGCACAACAAAAATAGCCAACATACTAGAGAAGAGTTCCGATACCAGTACCAAGACCATAATTGCAAAAGAAACTCGGGCTCTCAAATTAGAATGAAAAGGATGAGTCTCGAGCAAGGGAGCGAAAGCGTAAGAAAGGTTCTGAGAGAAGAAATATGAGATCCCTTCGAGAAAGAACAAACGGATGGGAAATCCAACAAGTTGGTAAATAATAAAAACAATATCACGCCCAATTTATTAAGGTGCGAATCAAAATCACAATCCCAACAACTTAAAAATAATCATACAATTTGGTGTCGCGTGTTAGAAAACAAAAATATGGGTAAATGAAATCACCGAGAAATCGTGCCCTTCGGACCCCAAAGTGTAGAAAATAAAAACAAAAGCATAATGAACAATTAGAAGAAGAAGAGAAGAAAAGATAAACTCACCGGTGGAGAAGAGAAGAGGAACAAAGAACCAGACCAAAATGGGTAAAAGCAAAAGAGAAAAGCTGAAAGAAATGTGAAAAAATTAGAGTATATTTCATAATTACTTCATAAGATCAAACAATCAGAAAATAAAAACTAAAGCATAATGAAAAATTAGAAAAAGAAGAGAAGAAAAAGATAGAGTACCAGTGGAGAAGAGAAGATACAGAGAATAATTTCAGACAACTACTGTGGAGGAGATCAGGTTAAAAGGGTAAAATATCAACCCAAATGAACTTCAGGCTTGAAAAAGCTAAAATAAATGGCTTTTTCATCTGTAAAAAAGGCCTTAAACTAAGTTAAAAAAGTTGGTAAACTGATGGTTGTTCTTCATTGCTTTTCAGATAAAAGCACTTTTTGGGGAAAAAGCTCATTCCAAACACAATGAAGAACAAGGCCTTAATGAACTTAAGGCCTTGCTTCATGGTATGTAAAAGTCACTCTATAAATAATGTGATTGGTGGTCTTACTGGTGAAATGAGGATAATTGAAAAGCCATGAAAAAACTAAAAATATATGGTGGAAAAATTGATTAAGAAAATAGTGTTTGTTGGATAGCAGAAGTTTTTTTTAAAACTGTGTTATTTATAATAATAAATTCTAGATTAAATTAGCACCTTTGCTTTAAGTGAGACGGTTTAGATCGTTTCTTGGCTTTCTATCAAATAATCTTTGTTGCTATCCTCTATCCTCAACTTGCATAGAGTGTAGACTCTAAACTCACAAATTGATTGCATGAAATAAAAACTTTAATTAATTTTAGGTGGGAAAATTAATTCTCTCTATAAGAAACCAAAAGCTTGAGCACTCAAGAAAATATAATATATTCTCTAAATAAATTCACTATTTTCTAAAAGAATAACAACACTCAAAATCTGAATAATTGCTTTGTTTTTTAGCTCATCTTATAATTCCTATTTATAGGAAAAAGTTAGAAGAGTTTTACTTGAACAATGGGTAATTAAATAATAATATTTTAATGGAAAAATACAACTCCCTAGTTGGGAATACTAAAAGATGATGACAACCATTACAGAGACTAGGGTTTGTCATCCTTCACATAATAGGATAGGCTCTCGAACTCACCTTATGTATTAGGTATAATTATATGTTATCTGGACTTTTAACCAACACATATAATTTACCCAACCCAATAATAACTTTTTTTCTATTTCCCAAAATATTAATTTATTAAATTAATGTACTCAATTAAATTTTTTCTTAACCCAATTATAATTTTGTTAAGGTCATGACAACTTTATTGTATTAAAATCTATAAGGAAATATATTTAGTTTCCTTATTCAATAAAATCGTGATGATTAATTAATTTAATATTCACTTTGAACTTCAATTATTTAATTACAATCAATTAGATAATAAGTCGAATAAATTAATTTAATTCCTAAGCCATCTCATGTACTTAATGAGAAAACGAATTCATTGCTGATAGTGATATGTGTGATCTATTTCTCTTAATCATCATTTTTATTCATTTCATAGTATCCGTTCTACATGCAATTCGTTTTGGGTTATGTCGAGTTAACGGAGGGACTAATTGGGTATATATAATTAAGGCTTAAATAATTTGTAATTAAATTCTAACTCTTTATCTATTAATTACTAAATTATTTAATATGGAGTCATTCCACGAAGGTACCATAATTGAACTCTCATTTATTATATATCATTACGAAAGGAACTTTATACATGTTTGTCCAATGAACTTGTCATAAGTGTGTTACCCTCATAAGATACCTTTTATCTCTTTAGGTTAAATTCATTTTACTCAATGTGATCCTATCTCATGGTAATCATTACTAACAAATAGTGATTAAATCATTCATCATAGACAAATGACTTATGATCACGCTAGTTTTTCATTTATTACGTAATGCCAATGAGAGGATACCATTAACCCTTTATCGACCTATGAATTCCATTATTGTAAATTAAGTTATGTCATGTAAAATTCATATACCCAACATACCAACTTTCAAATATTTAGTTATTTCAAGTCAGGCTTTTAATTATCAAAATATACGAGTCATGCACACATAATCAGTCATTTATTCAGGATTAAGGTAAGTCACACTATAAACGACACTAGTGAATTAATCCATAAACAAATATCAGATTAATTCAACTTGGGTCACATCCGGTGTATTGTCAGTACAAAAATCACATCTATGTCTCTATCTTTTGGGAGTCAACCGCTTCGATACCTCAAATAAAGTATTTTCCCAATTGGACTTGATAGACGACATAATAGTCCTTTAACCGATTTGCTTAATTTTGATTTTTCATACTATGGACCTTTTACATTACCTACTAATAAAAACTATCTTCTCACATTACAATTTGACCACATAATGCTCCTCACCATTAGTTAAACGTTAGGTAATAAGTGAGCTAATATTTGCTTAAATTTTTCTTTATGTGCAAAAACCATTTAGGCAAATACAAACGATATTAATGTGAATAATGAAATTTTATTAAACCAATCTTTTTGAAAACTTACAAGTACAAATAAGAATTAACTACATTTAGGGCACTAGATCCTAACAAATTATGCATATTAAATTCCTTCCATCATGCCAAAAAAAGGTTAAAGAAACCTTGAAGGATGAATCTTGGATTCAACAATACAAAAAGAGCTACAACTATTTGTAAGATATGATATTTGACATCTACTACCTCATCTAAAAGCATACAATATCATTGTAGTAGATGGATCTTCAAAATAAAAGATAGATGAAAGATGTAACACCACAAGATACAAAGTCAAACTAGTTACACAATGGTACACTTAATTTAAGGAGTTGATTTTGATGAAACTTTTGCTATTGATGCTCAATTAGAGTCCATTCTTTGCTACTTGTTGTGGCTAATTACTTGGTATAAATTTATTTTAGATGGATGTTAAAAGTGCCTTCCTTTATAGTTTCGTGCATGAGTAAGTGTTTATCAAGAAGTTAAAAGGATTCAAGAAGCCTCATCATCCAAATCACATTTACAAATTAACCAAAGCCCTATATGGTCTAAAACAGGCCTTTTGTGCCTAGTATGAAAGGTTGTATAGGTTCCTTTATATAGGGTTATTAAAGGAGGAGTGTAGTCAAAGTTCTATCTATTGAAAGGTTAAAAAAAAAAGGCATTATTATAGCTCAAATTTATGCCAATAACATAATCTTTGGCTCTACTTCATATGCTTCAAAGAAGGAATTATTACACTCATTAAATATAAATATGAAATGAGCATGGTTGGTAAGTTAACCTATTTTCTTAGCTTTTAGGTTAAATAACTTAAACCTATTTTCTTAGCTTTTAGGTTAAATAACTTAAAGATGGAATTTTTATTTTATAGGGAAAATACATTAGAAACCTAGTTAAGAAGTTTGGATTGGAAGGTGCCAAACCAATAGAATCCTTATGGGCACCAATAACAAGTTAACTAGAGATTTTTAAGGTGTTGTAATAGACCCAGATGCATATCAAAGCATCATAAAAAGCTTGTTATATATTATTGCTAGAAGACCTGATATATATCACAGTATAAATGTGTGTGCTAGATACCAAGCTAACCTCAAAGAGTCTCATCTAAAGGTTGTTAAACACATCATCAAATATGTGAATGGAATAGCAAATCCCAAAGTATGGTTCTTGAAAAAATTTAATCTAAACTTAGCAAGGTATAGTAATGTTGATCAAGTAAGAAACATAGATCATCAAAACATTACATTTGTTTCTTGTTTTTACTTTGGTAACAACTTGGTCTTCTAGTACATTACAAAGCACACCTCTATCTCTTTATGAACTACTGAGGCTGAGTACATCGCTACTGGTACAGGTTGTGCATAACTTCTTTGGATGAAGAAAATATTGGAAGACTTTGGTGTCAAACAAGGCATTGCAATAATACTCTATGACAAGAAAAGTGCATATTAAAGAATCTAGTGTTACACTTATGCACTAAACGCATTGATAGCAAACACCATTTAATCGAAGATTTGGTTGAAGTAAAAAAAAAAAAATTATACTAGAATACATTCCAACTAAAAATCAACTTGTAGATATCTTTATAAAGAGCTTGGATGTAAATAGGTTTCGGAGCTTGAAAAGCTCTCTTGGTGTTTTACAAGTGTGATGAAATTTAAAAATCTCTGGTTGTGAAGATGTTACATGATTTGTTAGGAATGTAGGAATAATTCATGTAACATAGATGAAAAATAGTTAAAAAATAAAAATTACAAAAATAATAATTCATATAACTAACTAACTAGAATTAATGTGGAATAGAACTCAGACACTTACAAAAGGTGGGACTTAAACTTGGGATATCAAAGTCTCCAGGGCCTTAACCTTTCTATTGAGTCAAGGCCTTATTGCCAATGTCTTATTGTATTGTATAAAAGGTTTGAGTATGATTTACTACCTAGCTTTGTCAAAAATGGCAAAGGGGTATATTGTTAAGGCGTAAAGGTGTTATACTAAAATGTTGCACATAGTGTTGCAACACTATAAGCAAAACTGCTTCCACAGAGAAAGAATTGAGAATTTTTATTTGTATTTATCTTGTTGATGATTTATTTTCTTCTCTAAATGCAACAAATGTAAGATTTAATTGTAAGTGGGAACTAAATATTATTAGTGTCTATAAAATATGATGTTTACTCTTTCCTCTTTTAATGGAGATATCGAGGATTAAGAAATGTGATCTAAAGGATATATAATTGACAACTTAATCCTTATTAGCGGGAGGATATTTTTTTTTCCACATTCCAGTTTATTTGAAGAGCATATAAAAAGAACAAACCTCCTCCTTTGAAAATTATAGTTAAAAAAGCATAATTCAATTCATTTGAGGAACCTTTCTAATTTGTTTCAATTAATATTTCACTACTATATATGTGAGTAAAGATTATAACCTTCAGCATGAAAGGTTTAAGTGCTTAATGGAGTTCATCAATTGTGTGATACTATAACTGCAATAGTACTAAGATTGATTGGATTATACTATTTGCTTTCAATATCTATGAAAGGTCTTGCAAATGTAGGTGTGTTCATCAAGATGTTAAACAACCTTTAGTGTATTAATATCTTTTGTCATGAAGTTGTTATTCTTTAATGTTACACAATATATTCTAACAAGCTTAACAACATTTTATGTAACACCTCACATAATTGAATGATGTAAATGATATATATAAAACAAATAATTAGTAATAGATTATAATAGTTAATATTATACTAAAAATTGTAAAAATTTACATAACTAATGAATTAATTAAAAATTATATAATTTTATATTAGAAGTTATATATATATATTTTAAAATATAACTTACAATTAAATTATCCATTGTATGTTTTTAAATTATTTTATTAAATTAATTAATTAAAATTTTATCATTAAAAATTATAATTTTATTGTTTTAATATTATAAGTTTTGAACTTAAATTTAAATTTTATATTGATGTAATATAAAAGAGATTATTTTAATTATATTTTATAATAATTTACTATATTTAAATTTAATAGTTTTACATAGCACAATTAAAAGAAAAAAAGAGATTACATAGCTTGTTTAGTATTATTCGATTGGATCTTAGTATAGAATAAAGTTATTGACTTGAGTCTTGAGTCTTAAAGTTTTCTGTTCTTATTGATTATGTGAATCCCTATTTTGATTTGGTAATAATATTTTATCCTTTCCTAAAAAATTAATCATTTAACTATTATCACGATATGAATCTATATTATTAGTATAGTCCATTATCAAATCTTTTTCAATATTTATTTTTCTCGAATATTATTTATATTTTTAAGATTAGCACATTAATTACAAAAAGAATACTTTTTCCTCTCAAAAACTTAGAATCTTTCAAGTTGAATGATTAATTTCCATCATATTTAACAACTGATTTACTTTATTATTATTACTATTACTATTTTTATGGTAATTACTTTTAACTATTTTCTTTAAATAATTATTATAATAGTAATAATAAAACGGGAAAAAAATATAATCTATTATTTAGAATTGTGCTTCGTGCACCCAAAAGGAAGGATGTAGAAGACAGTGGTAGGCTAAACAATCATATGATTGTCCACCATTTCAACCCCCAAAGCTTATTAGGTCATCAGCTCATCCCATCACTTAGCCATTGGCATATATTCCCATCCCAAATCATCACAAATTTTCCCTTTTTTCAGCTTTTCCTCTTGTTTGTCTGTCCTATATATTTAGATTGATGTGATGATTTTATATCAATAGACTGATGCAATCAAATTTTTTAAAATAAACTATTAATGTTAAAATGGTTTTTACTTGAATATCATAAAAAATAAATAGGTAAAGTTAGAAATTATTTTTTTTCAAAATATTATGTATTTTAGGGGTTATCTCGACAAGTGTAAAACTCAAACAGGATAATTTTTAATCACATCGAGATTAGAGAGGAGAAAAGAAGAAAGAATCTCCCCACACAAATTTGAAGTGTTAGTGTTTGCTTTTTTTATTTATTTTACTTCTTTTCTTTTATTTCTTATCATAGATAGGAACGCATATATCATACAAAATAAACTTTCTCATGTTTTTTTTTCAAAGAAAGTAACTCTTCAGAGGTTGAGAAAATTCATGACTACTTATCTTTATTTATTGAAAAAAAATAAAAATGCATTAAATGCTTTGTAGAGTTATTGAAAATTATTAATTTTACGCCAATATGAAAAATTAGATGGTTAATAAATTTTTCCCATTTTGTTTTATTTGAAAATTTTATATAAATTTAGGGAAATCAAAATTTCATATTCTCCAGTTTTTTGAATTGATGCAAAATTGAAAATTTTCTACTATGCCCACGTAACATTTTGGGCTTTTTTATGCTACTTTTATAAATAGAGGCATGCTCCCACTAATCTTTTCAAACTCTTAACAATATCTTTCATTGAAGAAACATTAATATGTTGATGTAATCAAAACATTTTATGATATTTTCTATCTCTTTTCATTTTTTTATGAAATTTTGATAGTATTATATAATATTAATTTAGATAATCTATAGGAATAGATAAATAATGACATCAAAAGTTTGATTATTTTTTTAAAAATAGATGTTTTTGACTTAAACTAGTTGTTAAAATCAATAAATGGAGTATGAGTATAAGTGACAATGGAAGTGGACACTTTTGATCAAACTACAATAAACAACAAAAAATGAGATAATAATATTTTTATTTGGTTTCCCTATATCTATGGAGCGTAGCTCAGTGAGATAAATTCACTATCTTCGAACTTAATACAACCAATGATTATAGTTCTAACACTCCCCCAATAAAGAATCTCCATTTTTGTACTTCAAAGACTAAGTCTGTCACGACTAAATTCTCCCCTTAAGAACTTAGCTTGTAAAACCAACAAGAAAATGTTTTACAACCTCAAATGCACTCTCACAAATAATGTTACTCACTGAACTAATAAGTGTTTTAAAAAATTCTCAGTCCATAAACTTATACAAGTCTCTCAAATATATAGAAGTTTTCGAGACTTGCTAATATACAAAAGATAAATCACAATTCCTTCTAAACATCAACTAAAATAGCTAATTACAATATTATAATAATGACCAAAGTAAGGTGGACCATTGGAAGATAAGTCCACAAGTTTTCTTCTTATTCAACATCCATGATCTAAGGGATTTGATACAATCAATCTAATCCGATCTTCAGGATATGTTACTCCAAGTGAATTGATCTTTATTAATAAGCTAAAATAATCCCACAGCATCAACATAGCCCAAAGATTTTGTTTTAATAAATTGTCAATCCCCCAAATATGGCAAGTTGCATTATGTCACAATGGTGATGGAAGTGGGCACTTCCATTGGCATATTTCAACAATATCAAATATTTGCCTCAACAATCTCCCCTTTTGACAATTTTTTGAACAAAACCAAAAACTGTAGGAAGTAAATCAACTAAACAACTATAACTCCCCCTCAACACAATCCCTTAATCCAACATACTTAACTTAGAACATAATTAAGCAAATTAACTATTAATGCTCTATTTAGAATTTGCATAAATAATCAAAATACTGTGATTATAACTAAGTAAGACGAGGATAAGAAAATGTGCAACAATGTAAACAAACTCCAATCATTATAAAAGTCCATAAAATCAAGTCTAAAAAAACAACAAGAACAACTTTCAAATATCAGTTCAATAGAAAAATATCAAAATTATCTAGCAACAACCTTCAAACCAATCCCCATTTTTGTATAAAAGATTAACAAATCGTTGGTCTAGAAGGAGTATAAGGAAATCAATACGTAGGTATTTCACAATCCTTGATTTTCTAGATGACTTTCACCTCATCTTGTACCCTATTGATGATATGTTTTGGGGATTTAATGGAGGAAATTAGTTCATCAATCATCCATTTTGTGAGTCCTACAAGAGTGGTCTTGGAGCTGGCAGAAGTGGGCACTTCTTGACTATTTTAAGTAGGCTCTTCAATTGGATTCTCCTCCCATCCTCTGGTTGCTCCTTAGGTTTATTTAAAGCATGCTTCCCTTCAAACCATTTGTGAAAGAACTTTAGCCTTTCCACTGGTCTCTCAGCTTGTTCTGCTATTCAAACTAGCTTGGGATTTTGCTTAATATGGACTTGGTATACTAGAGAAGGAAACGGCATGTGGTATCTTTCATAGATTCTTTTTGCATGCTTAAAAATTTCTTAATATAATCGTCCACAACCTTTTCAAGTTCTACTCCACGCTTGATAATATTGGTGGTGAAGGCAAAGGTATCAATATGACTTTTTGAAAAAGTAGGTTTTACAGGACTAGCAACCACATTAACTAGGGTATTGTCTATAGTAGAAACTACGTTACCTTGGATAATAACAACCTTAATTAGATCATTTATCTTGTCTTCTAGCATTGAATTATGTTTAAGCATAAGAGGATTGTCCAATAGGGCATCAATTTTAGCAAAAAGGTTTAGGCTATCGATATAACAATAAACAAGTGAATTTTTAAATATAAACTTAATGTAAATCTGATAGTATCAAGCTTAACATTGCATTTATATTTCATATAACATCACAATATATGTACCAAGCATCAAAGTTATCATAATTTATCACAACTATAGATGAATCTCACATATTATAGTATATTATTGAGCTACAACCAAAATATGTTTTCTTGAGAAACTGAAAGGTTTGATAATAGTTGGGCATCTTCCATCTTGACGAAATTGAAAATGGATATACATTAGTAACTGCCAATTGAAAAAATGTTCTTTTGATGTCAGTAACAAAAAAATCTATCAACCAGACAAATGTCCAATTAGTAACACTTGAAGCAAATAATAGATGAAGTAATAACCCATTTCCCTAAATACTATAACATTTTCATTGTTCCCCAAAAAGATGTAACTCTGAGACAAATGAAAATAGAAAAATATACATTGTGCATATTTTTCATTGCGAAAATATTCTTTCGATGTATGTAACAAATGAATCTATTAAGCAGTTGAGTGTCCAATTAGTAATATCCAAAGGAAATTGTAAACAAAGTAATAACCTATTTCCCTAACTACATAGGCCCATTTCGCCTGGGCCCATACAAAAACTAAAACCAAAAAAATAAAACCAAATTAATTAAAATTGTCCAAGTCCTTTTACAAATAATATGTCCAAACCCGAAACCCAAATTGAAACCCAAAGTAACTAAAATAGCCTAAGTCTATTGGCTTAGGCCATAAACCCAAACCCACTTAAAATTAAACCTAAATTAACCCAAATTCATAAGGCCCAATGGCCCAATCTCAAAACTGGCCCAAATGGCCCTGGCAAATTGAAGCTTCTGGAAACCCTAGGTTTCCCCGTGCTGCAGCTCCCACGAACGGCCTCGCCACGTCTGCAGCCCTCTCTGTACGATGCCGAACCTGCAAGAAGAAACCAAAAAATGACAACACAGCAAATAACAACAAGAAATATAACAGAGAAAAAACAAAAAAGAAGAAAAAATAGTTTTTGTAATTTCATTTTTATTTTATTCGGCTATATAATGCCATACAATAGGGTTGTATTTTTTTACGAACGCAATAGATATCAATCAAAATAGAAAAAAGGAAAAACAGTTTATTCGAAGGTATATTTTCATGCTTTTTCTAGCCTACGCACATCGAATATAGCGTACATACATATATAGTTATACAAAAATACCATTTTTTTTACCTTTTTGGGCGATCGGAAGAGATGAAACCGAGTGGTTTTCTCGATTTCTTTCAACGTTCATGGGATTTTTGAGTGTTTTGATTGTAGATTTGGGTCGAAGAAAGGAAAAAGGCCGAAGAGGGCCCTTATTTAGGTCCCGGCCGTCGCGTACAGCGGCGTACGACTATGGGTCGATAACCGAAGCTCAGTCAGAGCTCGAAAGGCTAAAGAGTAAGAAGAACTCTCTGTTTTTTTTTTTAAGTTTTTCAAACAGAAATAAAGTTTTTCAAAAAAATTTTGGTTATTATAAGAATTACCAAACGACGCCATTTAGGGCCGAATTTAAAATGTTAAAAATACGTCGTTTAAACTTTATCGGACCCGACCAAATTCGATGCCCTCAAGATCCGCGTGTTTCTGCGGTGAAGGAGTATTTACGCGATGAGTCCCTCCCTTCTTGCGCTGACCTTTGATTAAGCCCTGATTATATTTTATTTGTTTTTAAATTTCCCCTGGGATTTGTGCCCCATTTCAACTTAATCCTTATTTAAACGCCGCGTTTCAAGATTTGGGATATTTGTATTTTAAATCCCTATTTATTTGTGCGCATTTCATTCTTGTCTTTGACTCTGTTTTAGTAATTTTATTAGGTTGTAAATTGTCCTTTTGATTTTATTTTTATGTCAATTGAGTTTTTTAATTTATGTTTTATTCTCTATAATTCTTTTATTTTTTAAATTTATTTATTATTCGCTTTTTAAAATTATCCTAATATAGTATTTTAAACTATTTTATTGATTCTATATTGTTTTAATTTGTTATTTTTTCGTTTGTATAAAATTTTAAATTGTTCTATTATATAAATTTTTTTATTTTAAAATTTTCTTTTATACATATCTCTTTGTTTTAAGAATTCATACGATATTTATTTTAAACAATTTTATACATTATTATGTTATACATTTTTTGGTATATATTGTTGATTTCGTATTATTTTATGTATATATTTTCTTTTGAATCTATCTATCTATATATATATATATATATATATAATTTATCTCTTTTAAAGACCCTATTTCATTATGTATTTTTGTTTATTTCAAGTATTTTTATATATTATTATTTTTGTGTATATATATATATATATATATTTATAATAAGTTTTTCATTTCATGTATATTATTCATTTAGATTGATTTATATTATTTTGTATATTATGTACTTTGATTTTCTTCTTACCTAGTATTTATTTTAAAATTCATTCATGTATTAGTATATTATTTATTTTATTTCTTATTTTTATCTATTTTAAACTTCCACACATCTTACTTGCTTTTAAAATTTTTACTTGTAATTTGTTGTTTTTATATT
Source organism: Gossypium arboreum (assembly GCF_025698485.1). Classification (NCBI taxonomy): domain Eukaryota; kingdom Viridiplantae; phylum Streptophyta; class Magnoliopsida; order Malvales; family Malvaceae; genus Gossypium; species Gossypium arboreum. Next base: position 17,019,497 of record NC_069081.1, read on the forward strand.
GATGATTTCAAATTTCCTTCTTTCATATTATCCATTCTTTATTTATTTTAAAACTTGTTACATTTTATTTGTGTTAATTTGCTCAGATTTCTTTTAAAATTGTCTTCTAATTCATTAGCTTTCGAGTATTGATGTTAGTATTTGTATAATATTATTGTCATGTATTATTCTTCCATGCTTGCAATTATGCTTTTATTTCTTGTTATTGCATCATGATTACAATTCCAACTTTTGCCCAAATCGATTATCTTTTATCCTTAAGTAAACCAAATAAATATATTTTGAGTCGGGTTTATATTCGCTTATTTGGAAATCTTCTCAAAACAAGGCAATATTTCGTATTTAGAAATTCGAGAAATTGTGCCCTAATGTGTTGGGTTGCAATTTTCCATTGACCAAATAACCAAATATCCTTTTAAAATCTTAATGCATGAGTTTTAGAAATCATGAGATGATCTTGATATCGAGAGTTTGAAATATTGTATCCTAACGTGCTGGATATGATATTTTTTTCCTTCGAAACAAGAGAATCTCAATATTCAATTCGAGTTATCCAAACATTTTTTAAGGAATTGTATTTTAAAATCTTTTCAATATTAGGACATTAATTAATCAATAAGGTACCAATTTTGGGCGTTGGGAGGGTGCTAATCCTTCATCGCACGTAACTGACTCCCGAACCCGTTTTCTTGAATTTCGTAGCTAAAATAAATATTTGAATAAAATAAAATGTTTTATAGGTGATCCGATCACACCTAAACAAAAAGTATTGGTGGCGACTCCATTTTCATTTTTTAAAGTCGACTCCTATTTTTCAAAATAAAAAAATGGTTAAGTGTGGAGATTCTAATATTAAGCCTTAAACCCTAATAGTAAAAAATAATAAACTAAAATTAAACATTTAATTATTTTAGAAATGGGTTTATGGTTTATGGATAGATGTTGAATGCAATAGGAAAAACTGGTTTAGGTTGTATTTGTAGATGTTTGATAAAAAAAAGTAAACTACTAGGGGTCATAATTTCTAAAATAAAGAAGTTAATAACCATGTGTGTCGAGATCTTCAAGAAAAAGAACTCGACAACTACATGTGTCGAGTTTAGTTTCATTTCATCAATCTTAATAAAAATTATCGTACTATTAGGAATATCTTACAATATTAACTAGCTCTACACCCATGGGTGTTGAGCTCAATAAACTTTTCACAAATTCCAGAGATTCTTGAAACCCTAACCCTACTTCACAACATAGAATTTGACAATTGTGGGTGTCAAGTTCAATAATCTGTTTTGGTAAAAAAATTATAGATTCTTGAAACCTACCTTAAATACAATGAACTTGATGCCATCACCATATACCTTTTCAAATTAAACTCCACAACAATTGGTGTCAAGTTATTTAGCTAATTTGACAAACTCGCACCCAAAGTTGTCGACTTTATCAAGTCTTTTACACTATAAATATGGTTGAATCATTCATCTATTGGTAGGACTAAATTATAAACACTAACCTATTTTTTTAAACATCTAATAATAAAGAGAGATATTTGATTTACTCTCAAAATAATTGTATTTCTTCCATAATTATGGTTTATTGTTTATCTAGTGCTATTACTTACAATTAGGTTTTTAAGGAAATGATTTTGATTTTATCGAAAGGGGTTTTAAGGTTTAAGAATAGGGATTGGGGACAAAATTTATGGGTTTTCAATGCTTAGGTTCAATACCATCCCTATTACATATAGAAACATTAGAAAATCTATCACGATTAGGCCTTTTTACTTGATGCCACCAAGAATAGGGATTCATCCATGTATGCAGTGAAAATGTAACACCCCAAACCCGGCCCAGACATTATTGCCAGATCTGACGTGTCACATAGACTTACGACTTAGTATGCATTCGTTGGTTTAAGTGATTGGGGTGGTCTTTGTAAAAATAGCGGTTGAATGAAAAGCCGATTTATCAATCTTTAGGCTATCCATTTGTTGTGCTTGTTGAGTCTTGGAAAACGTTCATTAATTTTGAAAACCCGTGCAGCTTAACACTAGTAGTTTCGACATAGTATAAATATAATCAGAAAATAAAACCATAGTGGAAAAAAATTTAAATAGCGGCCTTATTATAACTTAAAACCAAAAATTAAATCAGAATATAAAATAATAAAAATAAACTAACTTAGAAAAACCTACTTTGTAGATGATGTGGCCACTCCGAATCCCTCACAGCTCCAAGCCCACTATGGTTGGGGATTTCCTGCAGAGATGAAAATAAAGGGTGAGTTCGGTAAACTCGTGTGTAACATAACCCAACCATAGCCCAAAAGCAGATCAAACCTCGAGTCAGACTTTCTCGGGCCTTGGCCCCCGATCTGAAATCGAATGAAACCCATAGGCCCATAGTAGATACAAAACAAATATATCATGAATGCAGAAATCCCAACCCAGAGCCATCCATAACACCCCCGTACCAGCCTTACACCATGTGGGGAGACTACTCGACCCACCCAACCGCTACACACCACAAAAAGTACAGCGAGGCTGCCAGATATTGTGACGAAGTCACCAGATACAGATATTGTGGTTAGACCACCAGAATATATATATATATGTCTGTGGCGAAGCCACCAGATTACAGTGAGGCTGCCAGATATTGTGACGAAGTCACCAGAACAGATATATGTGACGAGGCCACCAGATTGCAGCGAGGTTGCCAGAATGCTTCCTCCATCAATATAAACCCATGTCCCATGCAACAGAAATAATATGTCATGGCATACGTATACAGAAACAGAACATCATGGTTTTCAGAAAAAAAAATAACCCTAGGGGTAAAATCGTAATTTTGCATGCATAAGGGTATTTCAGTAATTATTACCTATTGCTAAGGTTTCATGCTCATTCTAACGTTTATCAAGTAATCAGAAGTACTTACCTCGTCTTTTTACCAAAGTGGGCCCGTTGGCCCATTGGACTGTTTTCGGCCCATTAAGCCCAAAAATACCGTTGTGCACGAAAATGCACACTCTGCACTCTAATCATCCAAATGCACTATATTCATTAACAACTATTTCACGAGCGCCATGACGTCATGATACCTAAAATACCAACGTTTGGTATTTCGCTTTTACCGATTCGATCTAAGGGAGGTGTCGTTTACACACCTAGTTGATGACGATTGATGACGATATCTCCCACGCGATAATCCTACAATTGATCACTAACACATTAGACTTACGAATTGACGATAACTAACATAAATCCACGTCAACTAACCCAATCATCACACAAGTTAGTCATTTACGTACGAGGGGCAAAATAGTCATTTAACACCCTAGGGGCAAAATGGTAATTTTACCCCACAAGGGTATCTCAGTAATTCTACCCTACAGGGGTATTTCGGTATTCCTACCCTACAAGGGTATTTCGGTAATTCTATCCTACAGGGGTATTTCAGTAATTCTACCCTACAGGGGTATTTCAATAATTCTACCCTATAGGGATATTTCGGTAATTCTACCCTACAGGGGTATTTCGGTAATTTTGTAAATCGAGGGTAAAACGGTAATTTTGTAAATCGGAGGTACTTTGCTAATTTTACAAGTCGAAGGTATTTTAGTAATTTTACAAATTGGGGTATTTCAGTAATTTTTCAAATCGGAGGTATTTCGGTAATTTTACAAATCGGGGGTATTTCGATAATTTTACAAATCAGGGGTAATTTGGTAATTTTACAAACTAGGGGTATTTTGGTAATTTTACAAACCAAGGGTATTTTGGTAATTTTGCTAATCGAGGGTATTTTGGTAATTTTGCTAATCAAGGGTATTTTGGTAATTTGGTAAACTAAAGTATTCTATACAGGGATAACAATACGAATGGGCCTAAAGCCCATTCTCGGCCCAAGTGGGCCCACACGCTCGTGTGGCCCTTTTAGGCCAAATCTAGCCACAGATATGAGATTCACCTAGCCTAGTCCAATATTTACTACACAATCAAACAACTTATCCAATTGGGCCCGTAGGCCCATTGGGCCTATATGGCCCTTTTCGGCCCGAAGTAGCCAGCCTACAGCTAGAGTAGTGAGAGATACACACCTGTTGGGAGACTGCAGTTAATCCGCGCTCCAAACACTCTTAGCTGACGCCCAACTCAAATGAACACGTCACAAAGCGAAAGGGATCAGCCAAGAAGGGTATGCCTACTATTCTCATGGTTTGCTCTATTTAAAGCCAGCTCTCTATCTACTCTTATGTTAGCTTCCCGATGTGGGATCCCTCCATCACCAGAGTTTAAAACCAATACCAACTCTTGCCGTCCCAACATAGCAAAATAATCAACCTTTGCGTGCCAAGGGATTCGAACCAAAGTCCTCTCACATGCCAACTCATGCCACCACCACTAGGCCATCAACTCATTTATGTCATAAATCCAACACATTAAACTTTAAAGTGCACCTACTTGCTTCCAGATTTATTGAAAAGAAAAACCAAAATATATTGCAAGAGCCAAGACTTGAACCTTAGACCCCTTGCTTCCTTTATGGCGTCACATCCTTGTCCCCTAAGTGGCGCCACCTTGCCACTACACCACACTCATTTTTGTGTCATCTTTTACCCCTTTACTCTTAAAAGCCCAAACGCCAATTACATCACTTGTTCATAAAATGAAAATTCCGAAGACTACCACGGATTTAACTTAAGTTTGGGCCTTCTAAAGGCCCACTAACCTACTAAAATATATATTTTAACCATCCAGAACACACAAAAAATTTTAAAAATCACAAAAACACAGAAAACCCGAAAATTGGGGCGTTACAACTCTACCCTTCTTAAAGAAATTTCTTCCTCAAAATTTTACCTGAATCAAACAGATGAGGATATTGTTGACGCATCGCCACTCCTGGCTCCCAAGTAGCTTCCTCTCTGCCATGATTACGCCACAGCACCTTTACTAGCGGAACTGATTTCCTCCTCAAAATCTTAACATCTCGATCCAAATTTTGCACAGGCCCTTCCTCAAAAGTCAAGTCTGTTTGGACCTCGATCTCTGCAACCGGCACAACATGAGTAGGGTCAGAACGATACCGCTTTAACATGGAGACATGAAAGACATTATGAATCCTATCCAATTCTGGAGGTAGCTCCAACTGATAAGCCACTGGACCCACTCGCTTAAGAATCCAATAAGGCCCAATGAAATGTGGACTTAACTTGCCTTTCCTCCCAAACTTTAATATTTTCTTCCAAAGTGAAACCTTCAAGAATACCATATCACCTACAGAGAACTCAATTTCCTTGCGCTTTAAATCTGCATATGACTTCTGTCTATCAGATGCTTCCTTCAACTGGTCTCTAATCAACTTGACTTTATCCTCAGTATCTGCCACCAACTTAGGTCCAAGAACCTGTCGTTCACCCTACTCGATCCAACAACTAGGTGTACGACATCTTCGCCTATACAGTGCCTCATAAGGAGCCATTCGAATACTTGTCTGATAACTGTTGTTGTATGCAAACTTTGCCAACAGTAAGTAATCCTCCTAACTGCCTCAAAAGTCGGTAACGCATCCCCTCAACATGTCTTCCAGAATCTGAATAACCCTTTCTGACTGACCATCAGTCTGAGGATGAAAGGCTGTACTAAAGTTCAACCGCGTACCCAACGCCTCATGCAACTTTTGCCAAAACCGAGACGTGAATCTAGGATCTCGATAAGAAATAATCGACACTGGCACTCCGTGAAGTCGTACTATTTTCGTCACATACAATTTGGCTAACTTCTGAAGTGAATAATCAGTACAGACAGGTATCAAATGAGCAGATTTGGTCAACCTATCCACAATTACCCAAATCGAATCCTTCTTCGACGGTGTCAAGGGTAACCCACTCACAAAATCCATGGTTACCCTCTCCCACTTCCAAAGTGGTACTTTCACTGGCTGCAAAATTCTAGAAGGTAATTGATGTTCAGCTTTCACTTGCTAACAAGTCAGACATTTTACAACTTCCGTTACCTCTCGCTTCAATCCAGGCCACCAATACAACTCCTTTAAGTCGCGATACATTTTACTCCCTCTAGGATGCATAGCACACAGACCTCCATGAGCTTCTTTCAGAATTGCTTGCCTCAAGTCAGCGTCCTTCGGAATACAAACTCTACCTCGGTAACACAGAATTCCCTCACTGTTCAGTCCGAACTCAGAAGTATCCCCATTCTTAACCTACCAGAATTGAGAAACCAAGGACTCATCCCTCGATTGTTTTTCCTTAATCTCATCCACCCAGGTCGGCCTAACTTGCAGTTCTGCTAACAGACTACCGTCGTCATACAGACTCAAACGAGCAAACATGGCTCTCAGATCAGATACAGTTCTACTACTTAGGGCATCAGCCACCACATTAGCTTTGCTTGGGTGATACTCAATCGCGCAGTTATAATCCTTAAGCAACTCTATCTATCTCCGCTGCCTAAGGTTCAGCTCCTTCTGAGTCAGCAAGTACTTAAGACTCTTATAATCTGTGTATATAATACACCTTTCTCTGTACAGGTATTGTCTCCAAATCTTAAGCGCAAAAATTACCGCTGCCAACTCCAGATCATGAGTAGGATAGTTAACTTCATGTGGTTTAAGCTGTCGTGATGCATAAGCAACCACTTTACCCTCTTGTATCAGCACACAGCCCAACCCTACATGTGATGCATCACTGTATACGGTAAAATCTTTTCCAGACTCATTTGAATCAAGACAGTGCCTCGGTCAGAACTTTCTTCAGCTTTTCAAAAGATTCCTGTTGTTTCTCAGTCCAAACAAACGGTACTCCCTTCCTTATAAGCTTTGTCAAAGGCGCTGCCATCACAGAAAATCCTTCCACAAACCTTCTATAATACCCAGCTAAACCCAGAAAACTTCGTACTTCCGACACTGACCTTGGTGGCTTCCATTCCAGAATCGCTTCAATCTTTTGAGGGTCCACCTTGATCCCTTCAGCAGAGACAACATGCCCCAAGAAAGTTACCTCTCTCAACCAGAACTCACACTTACTGAATTTCGCATAAAGCTCTTTCTCCCTTAGCACTTGCAGCACAACACGAAGGTGCTCATCATGCTTCTCCTCAGTTTCAGAATAAACCAGAATATCATCGATAAAGACGACCACGAATCGATCCAAGTATGGTTGGAACACTCGATTCATCAGATCCATAAATGCCACAGGTGCGTTCGTCAACCCAAATGGCATAACCAAGAACTCATAGTGACCATACCGGGTTCTGAATGCCATCTTGTGAACATCCACCTCCTTAACCCTCAACTGATGATACCCAAATTGAAGGTCAATCTTGGAAAATACTGAAGCTCCTCTAAGTTGGTCGAATAAATCATCGATTCTCGGCAGTGGGTACTTGTCTCAGCAACCGTTTCCAAAACTCGGAGCATTGCTTGGGACAGAGCATCGTCCTCGGCACCTCGATCATGAGACTCTACCTCCGTTGTAGGTGGTACCGATGCATCTGCTGCCGGCACATGTCTTGAAGAGAAAGATTCAGCCTGAGCATTACCTCAGAGACGTCCACGGTCTCTTCTACAAGCTGCTCGTGTACTCATTTCGTATTATCTGATTAAGAATTTTATGAATCAGTTTAATATTTCAGTGTTTATTATAGCTGTCTTATAAATAACAGTAATTCAGAGTTTGAGTTTGTTTCCTTTTACAGTAGCCTAGCTATAGTCTCAGTCTACTTATCAGAGTTTCTATAGTTCGGTGTTACCCTAACTAAAGTACCATGATAAGGTTTTGTACAAGCATATAATGATATTTCGAAAAAAATCGAAAGGCTCGAAAACTTACGGACTTGGGTGGGAGATTCGGTGTGCCACCTTCTAAAAAACCTAATTTTAGAAAACTGATTTTAATCTTTAAAATCATCTATTTGTAAAGAGAAAATATTGGAAATATTCTCGAAAATAATTTATAATCAAGTTCTAAAAAAAATGATTTTTGAAAACTTTTATTCAGTGTTTCTTTACAAACGCCCGTTTTTAGACCCGTTCCACAGCTGAGTTGTTACAACTTCACTCTGATACCACTAAATGTAACACCCCAAACCTGACCCAGACGTTATTGCCAGATCTGACATGTCACATGGACTTATGACTTAGTATGCATTAGTTGGTTTAAGTGATTAGGGTGGTCTTTGTAAAAATAGCGGCTTTATGAAAAGCCGGTTTATCAATCTTTAGGCTACCCATTTGTTGTGCTTGTTGAGTCTTGGAAAACATTCATTAATTTTGAAAACCCACGCAGCCTAACACTAGCAGTTTCGACATAGTATAAATATAATCAGAAAATAAAACCATAGCGGAAAAAGAAATTTAAATAGCGGCCTTATTACAACTTAAAACCCAAAATTAAATCAGAATAAAAAATAATAAAAATAAACTAACTTAGAAAAGCCAACTTTGCAGATGATGTGGCCACTCCAAATCCCTCACAGCTCTAAGCCCACTATGGTTGAGGATTTCCTGCAGAGATGAAAATAAAGGGTGAGTTTGGTAACCTCAGTGTGTAACAAAACCCAACCATAGCCCAAAACAGATCAAACCTCAGAGTCAGACTTATCTGGGCCTTGGCCAAGTACAGAAATCAGAATAAAACCCATTGGCCCATAGCAGATACAAAACAAATATATCATGAATGTAGAAATCCCAACCCAGAGCCATCCATAACACCCCTGTACCAGCCTTACACCATGTGGAGAGACTACTCGACCCACCCAACCGCTATACACCACAGAAATTGCAGCGAGGCTGCCAGATATTGTGATGAAGTCACCAGATACAGATATTGTGGCTAGGCCACGTACAGATATATATATATATATATATATATATATATATATATATATATATATATATATATATGGCGAAGCCACCAGATTGCAGCGAGGTTGCCAGAACGCTTCCTCCATTAATATAAACCGATGTCCCATGCAACAGAAATAATATGTCATGGCATAGTATACAGAAACAGAACATCATGCTTTTTAGAAAAAATAAATAACCTTAGGGGTAAAATCGTAATTTTGCATGCATAAGAGTATTTTAGTAATTATTACCTATTGCTAAGGTTTCATGCTCATTCTAACATTTACCAAGTAATCAGAAGTACTTACCTCGTCTTTTAACCAAAGTGGGCCCGTTGGCCCATTGGCCCGTTTTCGGCCCATTAAGCCCAAAAATACTGTTTTGCACGAAAATGCACACTCTGCACTCTAATCATCCAAATGCACTATATTCATTAACAATCGTCTCACGAAGGCCAGACGTCATGAGTTCACAAAATACCAACGTTTCGGTATTTCGGCTTTTACCGATTCAGTCTAAGGAAGGGTGTCGTTTACACACCTGGTTGATAATGATTGATGACGATATCTCCCACGCGATAATCCTACAATTGATCACTAACACATTAGACTTACGAATTGACGATAACTAACATAAATCCACGTCAACTAACCCAATCATCACACAAGTTAGTCATTTACGCACGAGGGGCAAAATAGTCATTTAACACTCTAGGGGAAAAATGGTAATTTTGCCCCACAAGGGTATCTCGGTAATTCTACCCTACAGGGGTATTTCGGTATTCCTACCCTACAAGGGTATTTCGATAATTCTATCCTACAGGGGTATTTCGGTAATTCTACCCTATAGGGGTATTTTGGTAATTCTACCCTACAGGGGTATTTTGGTAATTCTACCCTACAGGGGTATTTCAGTAATTCTACCCTACAGGGATATTTCAGTAATTCTACCCTATAGAGGTGTTTCGGTAATTTTGTAAATCGAGGGTAAAACTGTAATTTTGTAAATCGGGTACTTTGGTAATTTTACAAGTCGAAAGTATTTTAGTAATTTTACAAATCGGGGTATTTCAGTAATTTTACAAATCAGATGTATTTCGGTAATTTTACAAATCGGGGGGTATTTCGGTAATTTTACAAATTAGGGGTAATTTGGTAATTTTACAAACCAGGGGTATTTTGGTAATTTTACAAACTAGGGGTATTTTGGTAATTTTGCTAATCGAGGGTATTTTGGTAATTTTGTTAATTAAGGGTATTTTGGTAATTTTGCTAATCGAGGGTATTTTGATAATTTGTTAAACCAAAGTATTCTAAGCAGGGATAACAATACGAATGGGCCTAAAGCCCATTCTCGACCCAAATGGGCCCACACGCTCGTGTGGCCCTTTTAGCCCAAATCTAGCCACAAATATAAGATTCACCTAGCCTAGTCCAATATTTACTACACAATCAAACAACTTATCCAATTGGGCCCGTAAGCCCATTGGGCCCATATGGCCCCTTTCGGCCCATCGCGGCCCGAAATAGCCATCCTACAGCTAGAGTAGTGAGAGATACACACCTGTTAGGAGATTGTAGTTAATCCGCGCTCCAAACACTCTTAGCTGACGCCTAATAGTGGGCCAAGAAATCTTGAATGGCGATGTGAGTGGGGGTTTCCGAGGAATACAAATAACCTCTGGTTTTTTTCAGATTTGGTGAGCATCTGGAATAACTAGTGAATTACAACTCTATTGTACCGCAATCGGTGCATTGGTCTTTGCGGCCTTAATGCTTTTTGCTGGTTGGTTCCATTATCACAAAGCGGGTATGCCTACTCTCCTCATGGTTTGCTCTATTTAAATCCAGCTCTCCATCTACTCTTATGTTAGCTTCCCGATGTGGGATCCCTCCATCACCAGAGTTTAAAACCAACACCAACTCTTGCCGTCCCAACATAGAAAAATAATCAGCCTTTACGTGCCAAGGGATTCGAACCAAAATCCTCTCACATGCCAACTCACGCCACCACCACTAGGCCATCAACTCATTTGTGTCATAAATCCAACACATTAAACTTTAAAGCGCACCTACTTGCTTCCAGATTTATTGAAAAAAAAAACTAAAATATATTGCAAGAGCCAAGACTTGAACCTTGGACCCCTTGCTTCCTTTATGGCATCACTTCCTTGTCCCCTAAGTGGCGCCACCTTGCCACTACACCACACTCCTTTTTGTGTCATCTTTTACCCCTTTACTCTTAAAAGCCCAAATGCCAATTGCATCACCTGTTCATAAAATTAAAATTTCGAAGACTACCACGGATTTAACTTAAGTTTGAGCCTTTTAAAGGCCCACTAACCTACTAAAATATATATTTTAACCAACCAGAACACACAAAAATTTTTAAAAATCACAGAAACACAGAAAACCCGAAAATTGGGGTGTTACAGAAAACTAATGATGTTTAATTTTCATTATTTTACCCATTATCTCTTTACTTATATTTGATGCTTAGATCAATAAATGCATTTGATAAGATTAAAAAGCATGGAGTCAAACAATAGGTATTAGAGAAATGTTAAGCTAGGAGTCTTAGATAAGATATTTATAGCTCTAAGTGAAAAAGTGGTATGTTTTCGCTTCATTCATTCTGATAGTTTAGCAAGAGATCCCTAATGGACTTAACCTTTGGAAACAAACTCCATCAATTTTTGAATTCCATTCTCCTTGAGGTGAAATGACAAACAACCTTTGTAGCATTCATTTTAACACTTAGTTTAATAAAGAGAGTTGAATCACCAACAACAGTGCATTACAAAAAAAAAAAAAAAAAGAAAAAGAAAGAAAGAACAACATACAAGTACAAAATTAACACTTTAAGTGCAAGGTAACTAGAAGCAATCTCTATCAATGTTTGAATTTGTAATCTACTTGAGGTGAAATAACAAACAAGATTTGTAGCATCTTAAAATAAGCACATAATTTTACTCTCTAAGATCATCTTTATATTGCTCCTTTAGTTTCTAAAACCAATCTCTTAAGTGAACACTTATGGATATTGAGCTCACTTATATTATTAAATGCATTCCACATTTCTTGCTCTAAACCAACACTTGAAGTGCAAGGCAACTTGAAATTACTGAAAAAATTTACTAATTAAAAATACAAAGTACAAATAATGTAGAGTCTTCGGTTGAAAAACTATACCAACTAAAAATTCTACTACACTGAAAAGTTACATGGGGCATCTCCGAGTCGCGGGGTATTATGAAAAAACCTTGAGTTGTTTACTAACCTGAAATCAAGGTAACAATTATCTATCGAACAAGTTGATGTCAAATTAGTAACAACTTGATGCCAGGGACACCCACTTCATGGTTTCATGTCAATATAAAATGTGCAAATGATGGTTGGAATCCTCCCATATGGATAAAGCTACAGTCCACTTTTCATCACTAACTTGAATCCACAAATGATGAAGCCTATAAGGTAGACATATGTAAACTTAGTAATAGTATATGGGTATTATACCGTATGAAAACAACCAATTCCCTTAAACCCTATAAAGTCTGAACTCATCTCCACTAACTTACAAATAATTTGATGTAGAAAAATGGTTTAGAGGATTCATGAAACCTTTGGTTAAATGAGATTTGTGTGTATATCAAAACTTTAACCCTAACCCTGACCCTTAAACCCTAAACATTAATGCATTATTTTAGGATTTAAAGATTAGGGAAATGGGTTAAATTTTTTATATGAAAGTTTAACATGAGAGGAGGAAGTGTCACAACTTAAAAAATAAAGTCAATAACCATAGAAAATTATCTTTAAAGTAAGGTCAACAATAATGGGTCAAGTTTACTTGTAGTATTAAACTTGACAGTTGTGGGTATCAAGTTTAGAGTAATATATTTCAATTGTATTGTAACCTTAAATGAGATTCATAGACCCAAAATTATTATATTGATAGACAACTTGTGACAGCCCAAAATTGACCCTAGTCGTGATGTGGTTTCGGGACCACAAAACCGAGGCATAAAAATAATTTAAAATTTATTTTGATGCCTATGATATGTGTTAATTTGTGTGTGACATTTTTGATGTTTCGATTTAGTGTTATAAATGTGAATTTCACTAGAAAGGACCTAGTAGTGAACTTTGAAAGTATGATGGGGAAATGTGTGATGACTAGTTGATCATGCATGCAAAAATAAGGGATTTGCATGTCAAATTTCCCCCCCCCAACATGAAGTGGCCGGCCATGGCAAGAGTGGATGGGCAAAACATGTCATGAAACATGTTTTGTTGGTGCATTAGGGTGAAATAATAAAATAAAGAGCATGGGCAAAGAAAGAAAAAAAAAATGGTCTCATCCATGCTTCTCCCCCCCCATTGGCCGTGAGTTGAGAGAAAGGAAAAGAAAAAAATTTGGTTCATCCATTCTCATTTTCTTTGGGCTGAAAATTCTAAGAAGGAAGGAAATTTTGCTCCATTTTTAGTTTAGAAGAGATCTAGAAGGAGATTTGGCTATACTTGCATCAAGATTAAGGTATGTTGAGGTTGTGTCATGAGATTCATGCTTGTTTTGGTTGCTAACTTGATGTGCATGTTAGCCATGGTTCAAATCCTTGCTATGCCATGAAAAATGGTATTTGGCCAAGGTTGATATTGTGTTAAAGCCATTGCATGCTAAATGTGAAGCTTGTTGATGATGCATGTAATGATGGATTGACTACTCTTGAAATTTCTTTTAGTATTCTTGAGTAGGACATTGAATTCTTTGTTTAACCATGACCGAAGTTGAAAGAGTATGGTTGTGATGTATTCGCCATGGTGCATTCATGAGCATGATTTATGCTTGTTACTTGATTGGTAAAAATTGTGTTTGGATGGGTATGAACCCCTTGAGATTGACCTTCCACCTATATGTGTATACATGTTTGCACATGATGTATTGGCATGACATATATACTATTTCAAGGTATATATTTGCTTGTGATGATGTTTCCGTTATGAAGTACATGAGAGATGTGTATTGAGCTACAATATGTAATCGTTAGTTAGTAAAATGCATGCTGTTTTTGTGTGGTATTAAGTGCATAATTGGCCTCAACATGGACATGCATATTCGCCACATGAGGGAAATTGGTGTGCATGCATTCGGTTAGAGGCAAGCATATTGATGCCTATTCTTGGCTTAGAAAATTGGCTAAGAGGAATATTAACTAATGTGTTGAGTTCGATTCGTGATTTCGTACATATGCAACTTTGATGCCTAATGAGCATATATATTGGCTAGGTATCTTGAATTCCTCTTTCGATGCTCAAATGATAAAACCAATTTATTTGTTAAATTAAGCTCAAGAGCAAAGGGGAGCTAAATCCGATAAGGGGAAGGAAAAAGTCGTCGAATAGCCGTCGAAATCGTTCGACCACGTCCGAGGTAAGTTTTCGAGTATCGAAACTTAGATTTTGATTCGATTGAACGAAGTAATAAGCAATCGAAATTGTGCCCTTGTATGTGGCCATTGAGCTGAAATGATATTCTTGATTAAGTAAATTGTGCATAAAAGTTTGTTATGAAATTGAAACAAAGATGTGTATGAATGTGTGAATTGTGATATCGGGCTAAGCCCAAGGCAATTGTGCGAGTTGTGATATCGGGCTAAGCCCAAGGCAATGGTGCGAGCTATGATATCGGGCTAAGCCGAAGGCAATTGTGCGAGTTGTGATATCCGGGTTAAGTCCGAAGGCATTTGTGCGGGTTACCATAACCGGGCTATGTCCCGGCGTTTGAACAGTAGCTATATCCGGTTAAACTCGAAGGTATGTGATTTGAAAATTATAAGCTTGCTGGAAAATTTTCAGTTAATGCACTTGTGAAATTCCCAACAACAAGGTATGTGTTGTGTGTGCTTTGCACACTAGGAGTAAGTCGTATGAATATTTGCTCCAATGATAAACGAGTTATCGGCCTTAACTAAGCCGTTATTTGTGTATGAATATAAGAGTTGGGATTGTGAAGTAAGCATGTCATTGAGAAATTGTGCATATGAATTATTGTTTAGCTACTTGAATGCTATGCTTTGGTTGTGTGTATATTATGGCTCAAACTTACTAAGCATAAATTGCTTACTCCGTTTCTTTGTTTCTCTGTTTATAGATTTTGCTCGTTAGCGATCGGATTCGGGATCATAGAAGTTGAAGTCAACCACACTATCAAAGCCCTTTTGGTACTCCTTTAGTTGAGTTTTGGATATGGCATGTATAGGACTACCCTCGGTTGTTTTAAGTACTTTGTGATGTATATGTGTGCTGCCATGCGAAAATGGTTCGTAAAAGTGGAGTATGGAATTTGACCATATGTGGTTTGTAATTATATTTGGTTTCATGATGTGATTATGGTTTGGAATGAGAGAGTTGGTCACATGATCAGCCATTGGAATGGCTAAATATGATCATATGTTGGACCTAAGTATGACTAGACTATAGTTGGTCCATGGGAACTACAATATAGGTAAAGCCTACCTTAAAAACAGATGCTGCCAGCTGCAGTGACGTGGATGTGGAAAATCACCAAAATTTTTAGGAATAGTGTTAAATAGTGAATAAATTATGCGATCGAACCTTTACGAGTCTATTTTCATATGAAAGTAACGAAAGGATCATATGAATAGTATACCGAGAGATATTAAAGTTCTCGTGAGACAGGGCCAGAACGGTTTCTGGGTCCCCTGTCGCGACTTTGAAAATTTACCATAAATTATCCAGAATGAATTAGAAGTCATGCCTTATATGTGCAGATTCCTTTTTGAGTCTAGTTTCATTAGAAACAAACGAAATCAGTATTGAAACCCTGTACAGAGAGATATTCTAGTTGTAACGTGCGAAGGTCAGTGTAGTCGACCCCTGTAACATGGGTGACTTTAACTAATAAACTGTACCAATTTGCCTGACCAAAAATTCTAGAAATAAATCCATGGATGGATATATGAGTCTAAATTCAGGGAAAATTTACGGAATCAGTTTCCGAGTTGTGAAACTCGAGATATGCTTTTTAAGGCGACAGCGACGCAGTTTTCCAGCTTGCCTGGAAATGTCAAATTGGTCGGTGCCATAAGTGGTTTTGGCTTGTTAACCCTCGTGTCCGACACCGGCAACGGTCTCGGGTTCGGGGTGTTACAATTTTATTGGTATCGAGCTACGGTTTAGTCGATTCTAGGACTACCGTGATATGTTTGGGGTCTAGCTATACATGCCATATAGTGATAAATTGATAGTGTGGTGATTTTCGACAATCAATTTGTGTTTGTTTATAGCAATGGATCCCGATCCCAACCGAGCAATAGCTGATGATGTGGAGAGTGTGGCGCCTGCTCCCGTGCAAGGGACAGCGCCGGCGGACTCTCAACCAATGGCCAGCAATCTGAATGATGAGGCTAGGCAAGCCTTTTATAGCATGATGAATGATTGGTTCAACCAATACATTCGAACTAACACAACTGTTCCACAACCTCCATTCCCGACTAATGCAACCCCCGCACCTAGAATACCTCTGGTAACTGACCAAATAAGGTCAAGTAAGCCCCCAGTCGACAGAATTCGAAAATATGGGGCTACTGAATTTAAAGCTACGGATAGCGACGATGCCGAGCAAGCTGAATTCTGGTTGGACAACACTATCCGGGTGCTAGATGAGCTATCATGTACACCCGATGAATGCTTAAAGTGTACTATCTCCTTGCTACGCGATTCCGCCTACTATTGGTGGAGTACTCTGACTTCTGTTGTGCCTAGGGAGCAAGTAACTTGGGAGTTCTTCCAAACCGAGTTCCGAAAGAAGTATATCAGTCAGAGATTCATCGACCAAAAACGAAAGGAATTTCTTGATCTTAAGCAAGGCTCTATGTCCATTACAGACTACGAGCAAAAATTTGTTAGACTTAGTAGGTACGCTCGGGAATGTGTTTCGTCCGAAGCTATTATGTGTAAACGCTTCGAGGATGGGCTGAATGATGATATAAGGATGTTCGTTGGCATTCTCGAAATACGAGAGTTCGTAGTACTTGTTGAGCGAGCTTGTAAAGCCGAAGAGCTTAGAAAGGAGAATCAAAAAGTTGATGTGGGAACTGGAGAATTTCGAAAAAGATCCTCGGGAAAGTCTCTTCAACAGACATCGAAGAGATTTCGAGATGATGTGAGCCGGTCTAGAGGCGCTTCGGGCTTTTCTAGACGAAATCGCGATCGACCCCCGGTGGGTATACGAGACACTTCGGTCTCCGGTGTTGTGAATGATCGTCGAAACCGAATGGAGTGTCAGTATTGTGGTAAATGGCACTCGGGGAGTTGTAGATCCCATGACCGCTCCTGTTACAAGTGCGGGTCAGCCGACCACTTTATTAAAGATTGTCCGAGATTATCCGAACAAAACGCAAATCAAAGGGGAACCGGTGCTACCACAACTCGAGGTAGGCCATTTAGAAATACGGCAATGCTAGTGGCGGTCGAGAGGATCGAGAGATCTGCATCTAGATCCGAGGCTCGTGCTTCTGCTAGGACTTATGCCATACGCGCAGACGCGAGGATCTTTGCCTCACCAGATGTTATTACCGGTACTTTCACTCTTTTAGATACTAATGTGATTGCTTTGATTGACCCTGGTTCTACTCATTCTTATATATGCGAAACCTTAGCATCCAAAGAAGACTTTGCCCATTGAGTCTCTCGAGTTTGTAATTCGGTGTCAAACCCTTGGGTCATTACGTGCTTGTCAACAAAGTGTGTAAGAAAAGTCCCCTAGTATTCCGAGGTTCTTGTTTTCCCATGGACTTGATGCTTTTGCCGTTCGATTTAATTCGACGTTATTCTTGGTTTGGATTGGTTGACCATGCACGATACGGTTGTAAATTGCAAAAGCAAGACTATTAATCTGAGGTGCGCAAATAACGAGATAATTCGGGATGAGTTTACGGATTTAAAGGGGTTGCCAGCTGTAATATCAGCAATGTTGGCCCAGAAATACGTAAGAAAGGGGTGCGAAGCATACCTTGCGTATGTTCTAGATGACAAGGAGTTAGAAAAGAAATCCGAATCTGTGCTAGTGGTTTGTGAATACCCGGATGTTTTCCCTGAAGAATTGCCGGGATTACCACCTATTCGGGAAATAGAGTTTGGCATCGAATTGGTACCTGGTACCACCCCAATCTCGATAGCTCCGTGATCGTATGGCACCAACGGAATTAAAGGAGTTGAAAGCTCGGTTGCAAGAATTGGTGGATAAAGGTTTTGCTTTCGCTGAATTTTTCACCTTGGGGTGCACCGGTGTTGTTTGTGAAAAGAAGGATGGAACCATGAGGTCGTGCATCGACTATCGTCAGCTTAATAAAGCGACGATAAAGAACAAATATCCGTTACCGCGTATCGATGATTTGTTCGATCAACTGAAGGGAGCCTCAGTGTTCTCGAAAATAGATTGTGAGATTACACGGGGGGCCTATTTCCATCGTGTCGGATAGAGATCCGAGATTTACCTCGCGATTTTGGAAGAAGTTGCAAGAAGCTCTGGGTACCAAGTTGCATTTCAGCACCGCATTTCACCCCCAAACCGATGGTCAATCCGAGCGGATAATTCAGATACTTGAGGATATGTTAAGATGTTGCATCCTCGAGTTCAGTGGTTCATGGGAACGGTATTTGCCTTTGATTGAATTCGCTTACAACAATAGTTTTTAATCAAGTATTAAGATGGCACCCTACGAGGCTTTGTACGGTCAGTAAATCCCGACGCCATTGTTTTGACCGAGCTCGGTGAAAGCAAAATTTTCGGTGGATTTGATTAGAGATTTGAATGTAAAGTGAAAGTAATCCGTGAAAGTCTCAAGATAGCCTCCGATCGTCGAGAAGTCGACGCTGGTGCAAACGAAAAGACATCGAGTATCGGTGGGAGATAAAGTGTTTCTCAAGGTTTCGCTTGGGAAAAGATACTCGATTCGCCGTAAGGGCAAGTTGAGCCCGAGGTTCATTGGGCCATATGAGATATCCGGCGAAGTCGGTCCGCTTGCATATCATTTGATTTTGCCCCTAAACTCGAAAAAGATTCACGATGTCTTTCATGTTTCGATGCTTGACGCTATAGAACCGATCCATCGCACGTGATTAGTCCATCGAGGTTGAAATTCAAGCCAATATGAGTTATGAGGAAGAATCGATTTGTATCCTATCACGTGAAGTGAAAGAGTTGCGAAACAAGCGGGTTCCGCTAGTGAAAGTGTTATGGCTCAAGCACGGATAGAAGAAGCTGTTTGGGAAACCGAGAACTCTATGAAAGAGCGATACCCAACCCTATTTATCGGTAAGATTTTCGGGACGAAAATTTCTTAAGTGGGGAGAGTTGTGACACCAAAATTGACCCTAGTCGGGATGTGGTTTCGGGACCAAAAGCGAGGCATAAAATAATTTAAAATTTATTTTGATGCCTATGATATGTGTTAATTTGTGTGTGACATTTTGATGTTTCGATTTAGTGTTATAAATGTGAATTTCATTAGAAAGGACCTAGTAGTGAACTTTGAAAGTATGATGGGAAATGTGTGATGACTAGTTGATCATGCATGCAAAAATAAAGGATTTGCATGTCAAATTTCCCCCCAACATGAAGTGGCCGGCCATGGCAAAGTGGATGGGCAAAACATGTCATGAAACATGTTTTGTTGGTGCATTAGGGTGAAATAATAAAATAAGAGCATGGGCAAAGAAAGAAAAAAAAATGGTCTCATCCATGCTTCTCCCCCCCCTTGGCCGTGAGTTGAGAGAAAGGAAAAGAAAAAAATTTGGTTCATCCATTCTCATTTTCTTTGGGCTGAAAATTCTAAGAAGGAAGGAAATTTTGCTCCATTTTTAGTTTAGAAGAGATCTAGAAGGAGATTTGGCTATACTTGCATCAAGATTAAGGTATGTTGAGGTTGTGTCATGAGATTCATGCTTGTTTTGGTTGCTAACTTGATGTGCTGTTAGCCATGGTTCAAATCCTTGCTATGCCATGAAAAATGGTATTTGGCCAAGGTTGATATTGTGTTAAAGCCATTGCATGCTAAATGTGAAGCTTGTTGATGATGCATGTAATGATGGATTGACTACTCTTGAAATTTCTTTTAGTATTCTTGAGTAGGAAATTGAATTCTTTGTTTAACCATGACCGAAGTTGAAAGAGTATGGTTGTGATGTATTCGCCATGGTGCATTCATGAGCATGATTTATGCTTGTTACTTGATTGGTAAAATTTGTGTTTGGATGGGTATGAACCCCTTGAGATTGACCTTGCACCTATATGTGTATACATGTTTGCACATGATGTATTGGCATGACATATATACTATTTCAAGGTATATATTTGCTTGTGATGATGTTTGGTTATGAAGTACATGAGAGATGTGTATTGAGCTACAATATGTAATGCGTTAGTTAGTAAAATGCATGCTGTTTTGTGTGGTATTAAGTGCATAATTGGCCTCAACATGGACATGCATATTCGCCACATGAGGGAAATTGGTGTGCATGCATTCGGTTAGAGGCAAGCATATTGATGCCTATTCTTGGCTTAGAAAATTCGACTAAGAGGAATATTAACTAATGTGTTGAGTTCGATTCACGATTTCGTACATATGTGACTTTGATGCCTAATGAGCATATATATTGGCTAGGTATCTTGAATTCCTCTTCGATGCTCAAATGATAAAACCAATTTATTTGTTAAATTAAGCTCAAGAGCAAAGGGAGCTAAATCCGATAAGGGAAGGAAAAAGTCGTCGAATAGCCGTCGAAATCGTTCGACCACATCCGAGGTAAGTTTTGAGTATCGAAACTTAGATTTTGATTCGATTGAACGAAGTAATAAGCAATCAAATTGTGCCCTTGTATGTGGCCATTGAGCCGAAATGATATTCTTGATTAAGTAAATTGTGCATAAAAGTTTGTTATGAAATTGAAACAAAGATGTGTATGAATGTGCGATTGTGATATCAGGGCTAAGCCCAAGGCAATTGTGCGAGTTGTGATATCGGGCTAAGCCCAAGGCAATGGTGCGAGCTATGATATCGGGCTAAGCCCAAGGCAATTGTGCGAGTTGTGATATCCGGGTTAAGTCCGAAGGCATTTGTGCGGGTTACCATAACGGGCTATGTCCCAAGGCGTTTGAACGAGTAGCTATATCCGTTAAACTCGAAGGTATGTGATTTGAAAATTATAAGCTTGCTGGAAAATTTTCAGTTAATGCACTTGTGAAATTCCCAACAACAAGGTATGTGTTGTGTGTGCTTTGCACACTAGGAGTAAGTGCGTATGAATATTTGCTCCAATGATAAACGAGTTATCGGCCTTAACTAAGCCGTTATTTGTGTATGAATATAAGAGTTGGGATTGTGAAGTAAGCATGTCATTGAGAAATTGTGCATATGAATTATTGTTTAGCTACTTGAATGCTATGCTTTGGTTGTGTGTATATTATGGCTCGAAACTTACTAAGCATAAATTGCTTACTCCGTTTCTTTGTTTCTCTGTTTATAGATTTTGCTCGTTAGCGATCGGATTCGGGATCATAGAAGTTGAAGTCAACCACACTATCAAAGCCCTTTTTGGTACTCCTTTAGTTGAGTTTTGGATATGGCATGTATAGGACTACCCTCGGTTGTTTTTAAGTACTTTGTGATGTATATGTGTGCGGCCATGCGAAAATGGTTCGTAAAAGTGGAGTATGGAATTTGACCATATGTGGTTTGTAATTATATTTGGTTTCATGATGTGATTATGGTTTGGAATGAGAGAGTTGGTCACATGATCAGCCATTGGAATGGCTAAATATGATCATATGTTGGACCTAAGTATGACTAGACTATAGTTGGTCCATGGGAACTACAATATAGGTAAAGCCTACCTTAAAAACAGATGCTGCCAGCTGCAGTGACGTGGATGTGGAAAATCACCAAAATTTTTAGGAATGGTGTTAAATAGTGAATAAATTATACGATCGAACCTTGACGAGTCTATTTTCATATGAAAGTAACGAAACGATCATATGAACAGTATACCGAGAGATATTAAAGTTCTCGTGAGACAGGGCCAGAACGGTTTCTGGGTCCCCTGTCGCGACTTTGAAAATTTACCATAAATTATCCAGAATGAATTAGAAGTCATGCCTTATATGTGCAGATTCCTTTTTGAGTCTAGTTTCATTAGAAACAAACGGCATCAGTATTGAAACCCTGTACAGAGAGATATTCTAGTTGTAACGCGCGAAGGTCAGTGTAGTCGACCCCTGTAACATGGGTGACTTTAACTAATAAACTGTACCAATTGGCCTGACCAAAAATTTTAGAAATAAATCCATGGATGGATATATGAGTCTAAATTCAGGGAAAATTTACGGAATCAGTTTCCGAGTTGTGAAACTCGAGATATGCTTTTTAAGGCGACAGCGATGCAGTTTTCCAGCTTGCCTGGAAATGTCAAATTGGTCGGTGCCATAAGTGGTTTTGGCTTGTTAACCCCTCGTGTCCGACACCGGCAACGGTCTCGGGTTCGGGGTGTTACACAACTGAGGGTGTCAAATTCAATAAAGCTACATGTTAAGTGTTCCTTCTATAAAGGTTTCTCACGAGGTTACTTTTTTAGAAGATAATTCACTAAATTGACATCTACACCTGTGAGTATTGAGTTTAGGTATTTTAGATTCAACTCGTGGTTGGTGAGTTTGTACATGGGTTTTATCTATAAATAACCCACATTGACTAATTTTTTTATTCATTTTCATCCACATGTTAGTGTGTACAGTTTAAAGAAATGGGTTAAGGGTTTTAAGTGTTTTGAAAGAGCAGGAGAGTGAAAAAGTTACTAACTAAAATGTACCGATGCTTAATGCCACCAACTAAATCTTTTTAAGGTTTGGGGAATTGGGTTAATGCATTTTGCCAAGCCAGAATTTTTTTAATGGTTTTCTTCCAATATGAGAGTATTTTTACAAAAGTTGCTTGCTTTCGAGAAAGATTATACCCAATGGCTTAGGTAGATTAGTCATGGGTTATTTCTTTTAGTGGATTCATATGGCCACTCAAACCAAAAAATATCACCAAGTAGTCAAATGTTAAGGATAAGGCAAATGGCTTAAGGTTTTCACGCAACAACGTTTTAGAGTTTGTAACCGTGATGGCATGAATGACGTTTAACATGTATGGTTGTATTTATATTAGCTGTTCAAATCAATCATTGAGATGGGTCATATTTGTAAAATTAGAGAAAAGATTTATGTTATTTTCTTGTGTGCGTAATGTTATGTTTTTTTATACAATTGTTGACCTATGATCTAAACCTTAAATTTTTCTTTTCTTAAATAAATTTTCTTAAGTTTGATGTCTTATGGACATTTAATTCCACTTTTTTACTTCACTATTTCTCCAATATTTGATCGACATAAATACTAAAAAAGAAACCAAATGATTTGTAGAAATTAATTTAAATTGAATATGTAACATAAACACATAAAATTATCTAGTTGAAGTAATGCAATATAATTACAAAAATATCAATTTCCATCTGGTTGCTGCATCAGATCTTCATTCATGATCTGGGCGAATCTAGGATTGAACTCTACATTTTCAAACTCAAAACCTTTATCAGGTTTGATAAGTACGATGGATAGGAAAATTTTAGCAAGAACACCTCAACCTCAACCTTGAGCTTTAGCTCTACCTCCACCTCAACAATGGCCATGTTGGCCAACTTCAACAGCTTCATCGAAGGTACTATGCCACGATATGACTATAGATTTATACTTTTTTTGTGTTGCCCTTTTGCAGTAGGTTGGATTCATGCTTCCATGTTCTTCCCTCGGAGTTGCAAAATTAGAAAATGAATCCAATATGCAAAAGTTTATCCTAACGGATACATATATGGTTTACCATCTTCTATAAACCATTCACTATAAAATACATATGCTGCAAAATTACCATCGTTGATCAATGCAAATTGTGGCCTATATTGAAGATGATAGGTCCAATGTTCAATGTGCCTAAAAAATCTAATGGCTTAATTATGCCTGCTCCTCGAATGTAAATCTATAGGATGACAATCATCCATGTTCTCTGGATCTTCCAAAATTTCTTAGATTGTAAGCATTATCGTGATACCTGATCAGACTGATTGCACTTAATCAAAGAAAAGCATATAAGTGGCATGCACATATTAAAAACATGACTATGTGCATGTGCCTCCAGTAGTAGTATGGTTGTAATCTCTTCCACTTGGTACAACATCCATAGAAATTGGAAAAAACAAATAGAAGTGTTGCATTTAAATTATATTATGAGATGATATTAATTAAAGTCCATAAACACAACAATATAAAACACGAATTACCGAATCATTGGATTCTATATTAGTGGATGTTCATATCACTAACAAATCATCCTTCTAATAAGTTTTATAGTCATGATGCCTAGACTATATATTAAAATATAAAATGTTAGTTCATATATAAACCATTTAGAAAGTAACGGATTTTAAGGTTTGGGGTTTTATTTTTATTTTATAAGGGAAACTGAGAGCTTTGGAGGGTATAAACACAATCCATGGAAGCTGATAACCAGCCCACGGTTTTAAAAAACACAAGGCAACCATTTACTTCATCGTTCCCCACTTTACACGCCTTGCATAACACTTTTATAAGCATGTTAGAACAATAAACCCCAATTGTATATACCATTCATTTGGAAATTTGTTAACAATAGGAAGTACATGGTATGAACTAAACTGTTAGACTTTCTGGCATCAACATACCTCTGATCAATTAAAGAATTTATACTCTAGCATAATTATTAATATCATTGAATGTTGGATTTTATAGGATATTCTTAAAGTGAGTTTTCAACCATTTTAACTTACGAAAGCTTTTGAAGAATTGGACTTAAGTTTAATACCTATTTTGAACACTCAATAACCACCCTTAGGTTGT
This sequence comes from Gossypium arboreum, assembly GCF_025698485.1. NCBI lineage: Eukaryota > Viridiplantae > Streptophyta > Magnoliopsida > Malvales > Malvaceae > Gossypium > Gossypium arboreum. Next base: position 17,044,348 of record NC_069081.1, read on the forward strand.
GTTTAGAATTTCCTATTACAATACGTCTATATATTGGAAGCCTTATCGGCAACACTACATCTTCTAGTGCTTTTATGTATGAGAGACGAAACATATAGTTCTTATGTAACACCCCAAAACTGACCTGATGAATCGGATCTGAATCTAGGGTGCTACTACTCAAGTACATATGTAGCTCACTCAATTATACAAATTTACATTCGATTACAACTGTTTAATTATGACTTTGTCTATGAAATACATAAGTGTGAATAATACGAGAATTCAATTGGTATACACAAAGAATTTGATTACAAGTATGATTGAATTGATGTCCTAGTCTATTATAATTATTCTGTGCAAAAGACTTCTAAAAAATAACTTAGACTTGAACACGCCAACAAACTTGCTTTGTATGCATAATAGTTCAATACGCCACTCCTTTGGCGTAGCCCTAGCGTCGTCCCTCCTGGTGTAGACCTAAATAAATCTACCTATAATATGACATACGGAGGTAAGTTCATGAGAACTAGTGAGATAAGCACCAATTACCTAAATTATTTTTTTAACACCCCAAAAATTAAGAGGTTGGAATTTTAAAATTTGCATAATCTAGATCCTAGTATTAGTGGTTAAGAGGTTAGTAAAATCTGTTGAGAACCAAGGTTCAAATCCCACTTTTTTTCACTTTTCCCTTTTATTTTTTTGCAGTTAAAGAACTAAGGTTAAAGTAGCTTATGTATTATTTGTGGTAAAATATGGCCTTAGAATGGGCTTTAGCCTAATGGCTAAGCTCTATCCTTTCCGTTCCTTTGATCTTAAGTTCAAGCCACATTGGTTTCACTTCCTTTCCTTTAATTTTTACTTGATTTCAACCAAAAAGGGCTAATTTCCAAACAACCCTTATTTTTTCAAAGTCCAACTAGTAAACCACTTTCTAGCACAATTAGGATTTCCTATTTGATTCTAATAATTCTGATGGTAAAGCAAATCGATAGGCAATCGACCCTACTTTTTTGGTAACCTTATAAGGTCCTATGAAATGAGGACTCAGCTTACCTCTTCTACCAAATTTGAGAACTTTCCTCTACGGGGATACCTTAAAAAACACTCGATCACCAACTTGAAATTTGATCTCTTTCCATTTTAAATTCGTATAGGATTTCTACCTATTTGAAGCGATCTTCAAACAGTCACAAATCACTTTAACTTTCTCTGCAGTCTCCTTGACTAAATTGACCCTGTGAATCTGACTCTATCTGAGTTCGGTCCAATATAAGGGCGTTCGACAATTTTGCCCATGTAAAGCCTCATAAGGCACCATCTTCAAACTTGACTGATAACTATTGTTGTAGGCGAATTCAAAAAATGGTAAATACCTTTCCCAACTACTTTGAAACTCGAGAACACAGCACCGCAGCATGTCTTCTAAAATCTGAATCACTCTTTCTGACTGACAGTCGGTTTGCGGGTGAAATGCAATCCTAAAACTCAACTTTGTACCTAAAACCTCTTGTAACTTTTTCCAAAATCTCGAGGTAAATCTCAGGTCCCTATCTGAAATAATCGATAAGGGTACCCCGTGTAATCTCACAATCTTAGAAACATACAAGTCAACCAATCTCTCAAGGCAGTAGTTGGTACGCACTGGTATAAAATGTGGCGACTTTGTTAGCCTATCCACAATAACCTAAACAACATCCTTTTTCTTCGGGGTTAATGGCAAACCTGTAAGAAATCCATATTAATCTGATCCCACTGCCACTCGGGGACTGTGATAGGCTGAAGTAGACTCGAAGGTACTTGGTGTTCGGCTTTCACTTGCTGACATACAAGACACTTGGAAACGAACTCTGAAATGTCTCTTTTCATTCTCGACTACCAATACATTTTCTTCAAGTCGTTGTACATTTTTCCACTACCCGGGTGGATGGACAAACAACCATTATATACCTCTCGTAGAATCTTCTATATAAGCTCATTGTCCTTGGGTCCAGAAACTCTATATTTGAACATTATACATCCATCGGTATCAATACGAAATTTGGATTCATTTTTCTGTCTCGTACTGAGCCATCTTAGCTTGCAATTCCTTATCACCTTTCTGAGCTTCACAGATCTCTTGATGAAATGTCGGCCTAGCTCTCAACTCTGTTAGAACCGAACCATCATTAGACACAGTCAACTGAGTATTCATGGCCCTCAAAGTAAGTAGTGACTTTATACTCAAAGCATCGACGACTACATTCGCCTTTCCCGGGTGATAGTCAATTATCAACTCATAATCCTTTATTAGCTCTAGCCACCTTTGTTGCGATGGATTCAACTCCTTTTGAGTCATCAAATACTTGAGGCTTTTTTGATTGGTAAATACTCAACATTTCTCGCCATACAAATGGTGTCTCCAAATTTACAATGCGAACACGATGGCAGCCAACTCTAGGTCGTGCGTCGGGTAGTTTTTCTCACGAGGCTTTAGCTATCTTGAAGTGTAAGCTATAATCTTACCTTCTTGCATAAGTATGCACTGCAAACCATTCAAAGAGGCGTCGCTATATATCACAAATTCTTTGCCCGACTCCAGTTGCACTAACACTGGTGCTTCAGTCAACAAAGCCTTTAATTTCTCGAAACTCTGTTGGCACTTTTCTGTCCATTCAAACTTCACATCTTTTTGTAGAAGCCTTGTCATCGGAGTAGTTATCATAGAAAATCCATTTACAAACCGTCTATAATATCCGGCCAAACCCAAAAAGCTTCGAACCTCTGACATATTCCTCTGCTGTTTCCATTCAACAATAGCCGAGATCTTGCTTGGGTCAACTCTGACCCCGTCACCCTCCATAATATCTCCTAGAAATCTGACCTTTTTAGGCCATAATTCACTCTTACTGAATTTGGCATATAATTTCTTATCTCTCAAGGTTTGTAAAATAGTTCTCAGATGTTCCGCGTGCTCACTCTCATCACGTGAGTAAATCAATATGTCGTTGATAAAGACAACCACAAATTTTCCAAATACGGCTGAAAAATGTGGTTCATCAAATCCATAAACATCGCAGGAGCATTTGTTAAACCGAAGGGCATAACAAGAAACTCATAGTGCTCATACCTTATCTGAAACGTATTTTTCGATACATCTTGCTCTTTAACCCTTAGCTGATAGTAGCCAGACCTCAAATACTCTTAGAAAACACGGTGGCTCCCTTCAACTGATCAAACAAATTATTGATCCTTGGCAAAGGATACTTGTTCTTCACAGCTACCTTGTTGAGCTGTCTATAGTCGATACATAACCTCATCGACCCTTCTTCTTTTTTCAAAAAAAGTACCGGGGCACCCCATGGTGAATAGCTCGGTCTCGTAAAGCCCTTATTCGTTAACTCTTGCAACTATACCTTCAACTCTTTCAATTACATCAGAGCCATCCTATACGAAGTGATCGAGATAGGTGCTGTACCAGGAACCAACTTGATAGCAAATTCAACTTCCCTAGTTGGAGGTACTCCAAGCAACTCTTCTAGAAACACATCTATAAATTGACAAACCACTGGTATAGATTCAATCTTCGACTCAGAAACTTGAGTATTCAGCACAGAAGCGAGATAAGCCTTATATCCCTTCCTCAAATACTTCTCAGCAGTCAAAGACGATATTATCACGGGCAAGTTATCCGATTCATCTGGCCCATCCCGAAAAATATTCTCGTCTTCACATTTCAAATCAATCACTTTTCTCCCACAGTCCACTACAACACCATGAGAAGTTAACCAATCCATCCCAAGGATTACATCAAATTCATTAAATGGCAATAACATCAAGGTAGCCAGAAAATAATGATCTCTAATTGTCAAAGGAAAATTTCTACACACTTGGTCTACTAGAACATGTCTACCTAAAGGGTTGGACACTTTCACCACAAATTTAGTGGACTCTACTAGCATGTTCATATGGGATATCAATTTCATGCAAATATAAGAGTGGGTAGACCCTAGGTCAATTAAACCAACAACAAACATATCATGGATAGAGAAGGTAACCTTGATCACGTCGGGAGACTCTGCCTCTTCACGGGCACGAATGGCATAAGTTGATAAACCATAATTTATACATATTTTTACTTCATGCTTAGCATATTTTTGGATGAATTATCCTTAGATTTGGTGAATTCGATGCTCCTAATCCTTTAATTTCATGTTTTATACTTAAGTGAGCAAAGGAGAGTAAAACGAGCGAGAAACAGGCTGAAAACGGAGAAAATGGACCAACATGAGAAATCAACACGACCTGGACTTCCTCACACGGGCAAGCCACACAGCCGTGTCCATTTGGCAGAATCGAAGCATGACTTGCACGGGTAGACCACACGTCCGTGCCTATGTAACAGCCTTGAACACGGATTGAAGAAATCGCACACGGGCATGTCCCTGTTGAGCCCAAGTTTAGTTCTATTCGGAAAAGGCCACTCTTAAGGCTTTTAGGCATTCTAAAGTCTATTTAAACACCTGAGGAGGCACTTAGAAGGGAGACATGGAGTAGGAGGCAGGAAATTACCCGAAGAAAGCCGATTGATCCATTTCAGAAGCCGGATTCACCTTCAAGACTGAAAATCTCCCTTCAATTCCCTTCTAGAGTTCTTGGGTTTTCTTTATGTTTTGTTATCATTTTTATTTTAAGATGTTTTCTTTCATAAATATGAACTAAACCCCTTAAATAACTAAGGGGAATGAAACCTAAGACGGATCTTTTATTATAATCTGAATTGTATGATAAATATTTGACTTGTTCTTAATTATGAATTCTTAAATCTTGCTTTAATATTCCAGGATATTGATTCAAGCATTGATGTGCTTATTCAGAGGAGAAAAAGTCCCTGTCTAAGAGTAGATCTAACATAATTGAGCGGAGTTGATTGCACCCCTAGAGATAGGGTGATAAGATTTTGTCGAATTAGGGTGAAACCCAATAAGGGAATCCATAGATCGAGTAAATGCAACAGTAGGGAGTTAATTAGAAAGAGATTTCAATTAATCAAGCTAGGGTTAGACGTTGTTAGTCTCGAGAGAGATAATAATATAAATTAGGGATTTTTACAGATCAAGTCAAGTGAATAAATCGTCTGATTCAGAGTAAATAACAAGTGAAGTCTAGGTGGATTTTTTCCCTTAGGTATTGTCCAAATCATTTAGTTTTCTCAAAAGTTATTTCCCCAATTTAATTTCTGTGCATTCTTAGTTTAGTAATTAGTTTAGATAAAACAAACCCTTTATTTTTAAGCTAGATAATAAAAAGAAAGTTAATACTAGTACTCTTGGTTCCTTTATGTTCGACACTTTGGTCTTGCCATAAACTATACTACTGTTCGATAAGGTGCGCTTGCCTTTGTCGTGATAATAGTTAGTTTCAAGAACGGTCAATTATAAATAAATTTTAAAACTTATCACACTTCAAATCATCACGATCAAGTTTTTGGCATTGTTGCCGGGGAACTAAGATATTAAGAACACTCGATTTTTATTACTTTAGCCATTTTATTTTTATTACAATTCAAATTTTTATTTTCTTTTCTAATTTTTCATTTATTTGCTTCTGGCAGGTTTTTATAGTGCATGACTAAAAGAAACTCGTCGGGACCATTACTTTTTGATAGTGAGATCAATCACACATCTCGTAGAAATCGAAGAGAAATAAGGCGAAGCCTAAGATACACAGAGCAAGAGCAAGAGGACGACATTCACACCACAACCGAGGAGATGGCTTAAAATCAAGACAATCCACTACCTCCTGTGTAACACCCCAAACCCGTGATCGTCACCGGATTTGACCACAAGGTGTTACCGGGCTTACTTCCCTTATTTCTCTCTTGGAAATAATTAATTTCTGTTCCAGGCAGGCTGGCTAACTGCGTCACTGTTACCTTAAAAATCATATCTCGAGTTCCAGAACTCGAAAATCAGTTCCGTAAATTTTACCTGAAACTAGACTCATAATTCCATCTACACATTATTTTCTAGAGTTTTTGGTCGAGCAAATTAGTACAGTTTATTAGTTAAAGTCTCCCCTGTTTCAGGGTTCGACTACACTGACCTTTGCGCACTATGACTTGGATATCTTCCTGTACAGGGCTCCAAAACTTATGCCGTTTGTTTCTAAAGAAACTAGACTCACAAATAAATCTGTACATATAGAGTATGACTTCTAATTCTCTCTGGTTAATTTATAGTGAATTTTCAAAGTTGGAGCAGGGGATCCAGAAACTGTACTGGCCCTGTTTCACGAAAACCTGATTATCTCTTAAAATCTGACTCATATGACCGTTTCGTTTCTTCCATATGAAAGTAGATTCATCAAGGTTAAATTTCATAATTTATTCACTATTTAATTCTACTTCTACTATTTTTAGTGATTTTTCAATCTCACATCACTGCTGCTGTCAGCATCTGTTACTAAGGCAAACAATGCCTATTTCATAATTCCTCCATGACCCAACTAATCATCCATCATTCATATCACAAATTTTGACGACCATATCAAAATTAAGATTTTTAAGACTCATGAATAAGTGTTTTGAACCAAATTCAACCGACCATATGGGCCATTTTCGCATGGCTAAAAGCTTACAACCCAAAATTCAACAAAACCAAATAGCCTATACATGCCAATTTTCTCCTATCGACTAAGAAGACAATACCAAAATTGCTCACGGTGTGATGACTTCGTTGACGGTTCCGAGCACACAAAAGAGACGAGTCCACGAGACCTAAAATGGGTGACAAGAAAACACCGAGTGAGTTTATAACTCAAGAAGTCATAAGCACTTTACAATTATCCATTAGCTAAATTCATCACAAAGTGAAACAATGAAACAAGGCTAATTGTTCCATCCATATCGAACTATACCATAGTTCCTTAGACCTTCGGTTCAATCTCGCACCAAGTCATACATTCACATTTCATATTCTATTCAATAAGATATTTGAGTCATTTTTATACACCAACTCATTTTCACCACAATCATACAATTGTAATCATCACATAGATTTAAAGCTACCAAGCTCAACCCCGAGCATGACCATAGTGCCTATTCGCCATGAGCTCAAGGTACTTACCCGATCCGCTGTCCGGGATTAACTCGATAATGTCGCACACTCAGTGCCAATTATAACGCAAGAGCATATAGTGAATCCGCACACTTAGTGCTATATATTTTCAGCTCGCACACTTAGTGCTATATAATTTTCAGCTCGCACACTTAGTGCTATTTTTCAGCTCGCACACTTAGTGCTATATATTTTCAGCTCGCACACTTAGTGCTATATATTTTCAGTTCGCACACTTAGTGCTGTACAATTTTTAAACCCGCACACTTAGTGCCAATCTTGTCACCGTGTCCATTTATACCCGCACACTTAGTGCCGAGACCAATACCTTATGCATGTTGCTTTGCCTTTATACATTCAACAATGGCATCATTCCATACACATACATTTTCATTTACACATCAACTCATTTAAACACAATTATGTATATATTATGGTCATTTACATCAACACCAAATATATGCTTAATGACTTACCTAGTTTTGGGTAGAACGGTTCCAAATCGGCTACTCGTTTGCTTTCTCCTTTCCTTTGTCCGATTTAGTTCCCCTTTGCTCTTGAGCTAAATCAAACAATTTACCTCTCCATCAAACACAAACATACGACATTCATATACATCATTATGATTATTGCGAATACTTAACACAACTAAGCTGAAAATTTACTCAATCTCATCTTAATTTATTGCTACTTATTCATCCAAATTTCCAATACAAGGTATTTAACACCTATGCCCATTTATACCCCATATGGCCGAATGTTTCATTCATTTCCCAACCAGCCATTCAACAAATTTTCAACCTCATTACCACCCTTTTATGTCTAATTGTCTAAATGAGATCATCAACATGCCTAACTATAGCCGAATGTGCAACATTAATCTAGCATTCCCATTGCATTTAACACTTAACATTTACCACATCTAGGCCGACTTTGCTAGCACACAAGCCTTTGGCCGAATGTCCTTGACCTCTAGTCACCCAAAACTTCTTTGTTCTTTAAAATTCATCCAAGACCACATTCGCACCTCCAACTAATAATTTAGATGTTCTCAAGTTCATTCACAAGTAAAATTATACAACACCTTAAGCATTAAACATTTTTCAACATGAAACAATAACATGACCGAATACTCATGCACATACATTCATAAAGGAACTAAAATGACACCAAAATCTCCTTTCCAAAGTGCATATATGCCCATACATACGGCAACTACCATTCTTGTCTCCCAACCATGAATCCATGAGTTTTGTTATGGGTTAGCTAGACTATACACTTATCAACTTAATCTCAATATCAATTAGTAAACAAAAATCACAATGCATACCTTTCCATTGAAATAGCTATGGCGAATGCCTTGGTTTCTTTTTAAATCTTTCCTTTCTCAATTTCGGCAATGAAGAAGAAGAAAGATGAGCATTCCTTCCCTTTCTCTCCCTCACTCACGGCAATGGCAAGGTAAAAGGGTGAACAAAACCTTTTCTTCTTCTTTCTCTCTAGCTACTGCACAATGGGGGCATCCATGCTCATTTTTTTGTTCATTTCTTTAATGCTAGTTTTATTCTATTGTTTCCTACATACCCCACTAACATAACATGTTGGAAACATGTTTCCTTGCCCATAATTTTGTCATGGCGGCCACTATCCTTGTCAAATAGATTATTTGACATGCAACTCCATTTATTTTACTTCATTCCTTTATTAACCTCTTAAAATTAGCCACATATAATTGAATCCTTTCACATGAGCCCTTTTCTTTCAATTCACATTCAAATTAACTAAATCAAAGAATTAAAATTCACACATGCATTTTCACATATTTAGAGTAACTATCATACTCAAATGATTTAGTGACTCGGTTTAGCGGTCCCGAAACCGCTTTCCGACTAGGGTCACTTTAGCGATGTTACAACTCTCTCCCACTTAAGAAATTTTTGTCCCCGAAAATCTTACCGGTAAATAGGTTTGGGTATCGCTCTTTCATAGAGTTCTCGGGTTCCCAAGTGGCTTCTTCAATTCCGTGTTTATGCCACAACACCTTCACTAATGGAATTTTCTTATTTCGCAACTCTTTTACTTCACGCATCAGAATGCGAACCGGCTCTTCTTCATAACTCAAATTAGGCTGAATCTCAATCTCAGATGGAGTGATTACGTGCGACGGGTCGGATCTATACCGTCGAAGCATCGAGACTTGGAAAACGTTGTAAATCTTTTCGAGCTCAGGGGGTAAAATTAATCGGTACGCTACTGACCTAACTCGTTCGGATACTTCATACGGACCGATGAATCTCGGACTCAATTTGCCCTTACGGCCAAATCTAAGCACCTTCTTCCGTGGTGAGACTTTGAGAAATACCTTGTCTCCAACCCGATATTCCATGTCTTTTCTTTTCAAACCGCAGATACGACTTTTGACGATCCGAAGCGACTTTCAAACCTTCACGAATTACTCGAACTTTTCGCTCGGTATCCTTAATCAAATCAACCTCAAGACTTTACTTTCACTAAGTTCACCAGAATAATGGGGTACGGCATTTACGATCGTATAAAGCCTCGTAAGGCGCCATCTTAATACTTGATTGAAAACTATTGTTGTGCTTAATTCAATCAAAGGTAATTACCGTTCCCATGAACCACTAAACTCAAGGATGCAACATCTCAACATATCCTCGAGTATTTGAATTATCCGTTCGGATTGACCATCGGTTTGGGGATGAAAGCGATTGCAAAAATACAGCTTGGTACCCAAAGCCTCTTGTAATTTCTTCCAAAACCGCGATGTAAATCTTGGGTCTCTATCCAAACACGATAGAAATAGGTACCCCATGCAATCGAACAATTTGGGAGATGTATAATTCGCCAATTTATCGAGCGAAAAAATCCAAGCGACAGGATAAAATGAGCAGACTTGGTCAATTTATCAACAATGACCCAAACCGAAGTCTTTCTTATTCGAGTCAATGGTAATCCGGACACAAAGTCCATTGTTACTCGATCCCATTTCCATTCGGTTATCATGATTGGTCAAGTAATCCCGATGGCACTTGATGTTCCGCTTTCACTTGTTGACATATCAAACACTTTGAAATAAGTTAAAATGTCTGTTTCATACCGGCCACCAAAATTGACGTTTCAAGTCATTGTACATTTTAGTACTACCGGGTGGACCGACATTCGACTCATTGTGAGCCTCGTTCAAAATCATCAAACAAGTTCAATTCCTTGGAATACATAATCGACCCTTGAATGTCAAGCAATCATTGTCATCAATCTGAAATTTCGATTCCTCATTCGAAACACATTCCTCTCGTTTAGCGACCAATTCAGCGTCGACCTTCTGAGATTCAAATATTTGATGAATCAATAACGGTTTGGCCTCTAATTCAACTACTAGCACCCCATCGGGTGAAACGGATAGGTGAGCATCCATCACTCTCAAAGCAGACAGTGCTTTACGACTTAAAGCATCAGCCACCACGTTGGCCTTTCCCGGGTGATAATCAATGACAAGTTCATAATCTTTCGACAACTTAAGCCAACGTCTTTATCGCAGATTTAGATCTCTTCGAGTCATCAAATATTTAAGACTTTTGTGGTCCGAATAAATATGACACCTTTCTCCAAACAAGTAATGTCGCCATATTTTCAAGGCGAACACTATGGCTGCTAGTTCAAGGTCATGGGTCGGATAGTTTCTCTCATGCGGCTTTAGTTGTCTCGACGCGTAAGCCACAACTCGACCTTCTTGCATCAACACACAACCTAGCCCAAGCAAGGATGCGTCACTGTAAATGACAAACTTTTTACCGGACTCCGACTGTACTAGCACCGGGGCCTCGGTTAAACAGTTTTTTTTAGCCGATCGAAACTTTCTTGACAGCGTTCCGACCACTTGAACTTAACATCTTTTTGGAGTAGTTTCGTCATTGGTGCAGCTATCATCAAAAAACCCTTTACAAATCGTCGATAGTATCCGGCAAGCCCCAAAAGCTCCTAACCGGTAACATTCCTTGAGGTTTCCAATCGACTATGGCCAAAATTTTGTTCAGTCCACTCGACACCGTCACGGACACCACGTGCCCCAAAAAGCTAACCTCTCTCAACCAAAATTCACATTTACTGAACTTTGCGTATAACTACTTATCTCGTAAAATTTGCAACACTAGCCTCAGGTGTTCCGCATGTTCAGTTTCATCTCTCGAATAGACCAAAATGTCATCGATAAATACAACTACGAACCGATCCAAGTATGGCCTGAAAATTCTATTCATTAAAACCATAAATACCGCAGGGGCATTAGTGAGCCCAAACGGCATCACTAAGAATTCATAGTGACCGTACCTCGTTCTAAAAGCAGTTTTGGGTATGTTCGATTCTCGAACCCTCAACTGATAGTACCCCAACCTCAAATCTATCTTTGAAAACACTGAGTCTCCCTTTAATGGATCAAACAAATCGTCTATTCATGGCAACAGATATTTATTCTTTATCGTCACTTTATTCAACTGACGATAGTCGATGCACAATCTCATAGTTCCATCCTTCTTCTTCACAAACAATACTGGTGCGCCCCATGGAGAAAAACTCGGTCGAGCGAAACCTCTATCCGTCAATTCTTGCAATTGAACCTTCAATTCCTTTAATTCCGTTAATGCCATACGATACGGGCTATTGAGATCGGCGTCGCATCGGTACAACTTCGATGCCAATTCCACTTCTCAAACCGGTGACAATCCAGTAACTCCTCAGAAAACATCCAATACTCACGCACTAATCGGTACCGATTCAAGTTTCCTTTCTATCTCTTTGCTATCAAGCACATACGCAAGGTATGTTTCACACCCCTTTTTTTTTTCACATGTTTCTGAGCGGTCATTGAAGATATTATCACTGACGCTCCCTTTAAATAGGTAGACTCAACTCGGACTATCTCATTATTTGCACTCCTCAAATCAATGGTTTTCTTTTTGCAGTTCACCACTGCCTCATGTACGGTCAGCCAATCCATACCAAGAATGACATCAAATTCGTCAAATGGTAGAAGCATCAAATCGGCTGGAAAACAGGATTCTCGAATTATTAGGGGGCATCTCTTGCACATAGCAACCTCATCAGCCACACACTCCCGAGCATACCGACTAAATCTTACGAACTCATGTTCGTATTCAGATACTATCATACGGCCTTGCTTGAGTTCCAAGAATTCCTTGCGCTTTTGATCGATGAACCGTTGACCTATATATTTCTTTCGAAACTCTGATCGAAAGAAATCCCAAGTAACTTGTTCCTTTGGGACTATGGAAATCAAGGTCCTCCACCAATAGTAGGCTGAGTCTCGCAACAAGGATATAGCACACTTAAGACATTCTTGGTGTGCATGACATTCATCAAACACCCAAATGGCATTATCAAGCGAACTCTACCTTTCGGCATCGTCAAGTAACTATGGCCTTGAACCTCCTCCCCCGCTTCCTAATCAAGTCCATAGGTGGTTTACTCAGCCTCACAGGATCAGGAACTGATGGCATTATGGGCTCTTGGGGTGGGGTATTTAAATTCGGGAATGGTTGGACAGCCGGATTGGTTCGGGCATATTGCGCGACCCACTCATTAATCATGGTGAAGAAGGCTTGTTTCGCCCCGTCACCTTGATTATCCGCAGATGACTGAGGCTCAACAGGCGGTGTCCCTTGCGCAGGAGCAGCCGCTACACTTTCAACGTCATCCGCTAAGGGTCTCTCTACCCCGGGTTCCATTTGCTAACCAAAACAAAATTTCAACCGTCCGAAGTCACCACATTAATAAGCACAAACAATTTGGCATGTATAGCTAAACTCACACGCGCTATGGTAGTCCTAGAACCGACTAAACCATAGCTCGATACCAATAAATGTAACACCCCAAACCCGTGACTGCCACCGGATTTGACCACAAGGTGTTACCGGGCTTACTTCCTTATTTCTCTCTTGGAAATAATTAATTTACATTCCAGCAGGCTGGCTAACTGCGTCACTGTTACCTTAAAAATCATATCTCGAGTTCCAGAACTCGAAAATCAGTTCCATAAATTTTCCCTGAAACTAGACTCATAATTCCATCTACACATTATTTTCTAGAATTTTTGATCGAGCAAATTAGTACAGTTTATTAGTTAAAGTCTCCCCTGTTTCAGGGTTCGACTACACTGACCTTTGCGCACTATGACTTGGATATCTTCCTGTACAGGGCTTCAAAACTTATGCCGTTTGTTTCTAAAGAAACTAGACTCACAAATAAATCTGTACATATAGAGTATGACTTCTAATTCTCTCTGGTTAATTTATAGTGAATTTTCAAAGTTGGAGAAGGGGATCCAGAAACCGTACTGGCCCTGTTTCACGAAAACCTGATTATCTCTTAAAATCCGACTCATATGACCGTTTCGTTTCTTCCATATGAAAGTAGATTCATCAAGGTTAAATTTCATAATTTATTCACTATTTAATTCTACTTCTACTATTTTTAGTGATTTTTCAATCTCACATCACTGCTGCTGTCAGCATCTGTTACTAAGGCAAACAATGCCTATTTCATAATTCCTCCATGACCCAACTAATCATCCATCATTCATATCACAAATTTTGACGACCATATCAAAATTAAGATTTTTAAGACTCATGAATAAGTGTTTTGAACCAAATTCAACCGACCATATGGGCCATTTTCGCATGGCTAAAAGCTTACAACCCAAAATTCAACAAAACCAAATAGCCTATACATGCCAATTTTCTCCTATCGACTAAGAAGACAATACCAAAAATTGCTCGACGGTGTGATGACTTCGTTGACGGTTCCGAGCAAACAAAAGAGACGAGTCCACGAGACCTAAAATGGGTGACAAGAAAACACCGAGTGAGTTTATAACTCAGAAGTCATAAGCACTTTACAATTATCCATTAGCTAAATTCATCACAAAGTGAAACAATGAAACAAGGCTAATTGTTCCATCCATATCGAACTATACCATAGTTCCTTAGACCTTCGGTTCAATCTCGCATCAAGTCATACATTCACATTTCATATTCTATTCAATAAGATATTTGAGTCATTTTATACACCAACTCATTTTCACCACAATCATACAATTGTAATCATCACATAGATTTAAAGCTTACCAAGCTCAACCCCGAGCATGACCATAGTGCCTATTCGCCATGAGCTCAAGGTACTTACCCGATCCGCTGTTCGGGATTAACTCGATAATGTCGCACACTCAATTGCCAATTGTAACGCAAGAGCATATAGTGAATCCGCACACTTAGTGCTATATATTTTCAGCTCGCACACTTAGTGCTATATAATTTTCAGCTCGCACACTTAGTGCTATATATTTTCAGCTCGCACACTTAGTGCTATATATTTTCAGCTCGCACACTTAGTGCTATATATTTTCAGTTTGCACACTTAGTGCTGTACAATTTTAAACCCGCACACTTAGTGCCAATCTTGTCACCGTGTCCATTTATACCCGCACACTTAGTGCCGAGACCAATACCTTATGCATGTTGCGCTTTATACATTCAACAATGGCATCATTCCATACACATACATTTTCATTTACACATCAACTCATTTAAACAAAATTGCGATATATTATGGTCATTTACATCAACACCAAATATATGCTTAATGACTTACCTAGTTTTGGGTAGAACGGTTCCAAATCGGCTACTCGCTTGCTTTCTCCTTTCCTTTGTCCGATTTAGTTCCCTTTGCTCTTGAGCTAAATCAAACAATTTACCTCTCCATCAAACACAAACATACGGCATTCATATACATCATTATGATTATTGCCGAATACTTAACACAACTAAGCTGAAAATTTACTCAATCTCATCTTAATTTATTGCTACTTATTCATCCAAATTTCCAATACAAGGTATTTAACACCTATGCCCATTTATACCCCATATGGTCGAATGTTTCATTCATTTCCCAACCAGCCATTCAACAAATTTTCAACCTCATTACCACCCTTTTATGTCTAATTGTCTAAATGAGATCATCAACATGCCTAACTATAGCCGAATGTGCAACATTAATCTAGCATTCCCATTGCATTTAACACTTAACATTTACCACATCTAGGCCGACTTTGCTAGCACACAAGCCTTTGGTCAATGTCCTTGACCTCTAGTCACCCAAAATTTCTTTGTTCTTTAAAATTCATCCAAGACCACATTCGCACCTCCAACTAATAATTTAGATGTTCTCAAGTTCATTCACAAGTAAAATTATACAACACCTTAAGCATTAAACATTTTTCAACATGAAACAATAACATGACCGAATACTCATGCACATACATTCATAAAGGGAACTCAAATGACACCAAAAATCTCCTTTCCAAAGTGCATATATGCCCATACATACGACAACTACCATTCTTGTCTCCCAACCATGAATCCATGAGTTTTGTTATGGGTTAGCTAGACTATACACTTATCAACTTAATCTCAATATCAATTAGTAAACAAAAATCACAATGCATACCTTTCCATTGAAATAGCTATGGCCGAATGCCTTGGTTTCTTTTTAAATCTTTCCTTTCTCAATTTCGGCAATGAAGAAGAAGAAAGATGAGCATTCCTTCCCTTTCTCTCCCTCACTCACGGCAATGGCAAGGTAAAAGTGTGAACAAAAACCTTTTTCTTCTTCTTTCTCTCTAGCTACGGCACAATGGGAGGCATCCATGCTCATTTTTTTTTTGTTCATTTCTTTAATGCTAGTTTTTATTCTATTGTTTCCTACATACCCCACTAACATAACATGTTGGAAACATGTTTCCTTGCCCATAATTTTGTCATGGCCGGCCACTATCCTTGTCAAATGGATTATTTGACATGCAACTCCATTTATTTTACTTCATTCCTTTATTAACCTCTTAAAATTAGCCACATATAATTGAATCCTTTCACATGAGCCCTTTTTCTTTCAATTCACATTCAAATTAACTAAATCAAAGAATTAAAAATTCACACATGCATTTTCACATATTTAGACAGTAACTATCATACTCAAATGATTTAGTGACTCGGTTTAGCGGTCCCGAAACCGCTTTCCGACTAGGGTCACTTTAGCGATGTCACATCCTGTGATTGCTGCTGATCCAATAAATCAGAATCCTACTCCACGCACTATTTATGATTATGCTAAACCTAATTTAACAGGAAATGAGTCAAGTATAGTTAGACCTACTATTGCTACAAATAATTTTGAACTGAAACCTAACACAATTCAAATGATACAGTAGTTTGTTCAGTTTGATGGTTTGTAGGATGAGTACCCAAACAATCACTTGGCGAGTTTTCTGGAGTTTTGCGATACTTTTAAAATTAATGGCCTTTTTGATTATGCCATTCGTCTTCGGTTATTCCTTTTTTCATTAAGAAATAAGGCTAAACAGTGGTTGAACTCGTTACCATGAGAGTCAATCACTACTTGGGAACAAATGACCAAAAAGTTTTTACTAAAATATTTTTCGCAGGTAAAAATGGCTAAGTTGAGGAATGATATCTCTTCTTTTGTGCAGATGGATCTAGAAACACTCTATTATGCATGGGAGAGATACAAGGATCTTTTAAGAAGGTGCCCTTACCATGGGTTACCACTTTGGCTACAAGTTCAGACGTTCTACAATGGTGTGAACCCCTCAACGAGGCAACTTATCGACACAGCCGCCGATGGAACTCTAAATAACAAAACACCTGAAGCTGCTCACAAATTTATTAAGGAGATGTCATTGAATAACTATCAGTGGCAAGTTATGAGGACAAAGCCGACGGAAGCCTACATATGTATATTAACTTACCTTTTGTTGAAGTTATATCACAGATGCCTACATATGCAAAATTTTTAAAGGAGCTTCTAACAAACAAAAGGAAATTTGAAGACCTATCTATAGTGGAGCTTAATGAGGAATGCTCGGCCATACTCCAGAATAAACCACCAACCAAACTAAAAGATCCAGGAAGTTTTACTATTCCCTGCTTAATTGGTAGTTTGAATGCTGATAAGGCATTAGCTGATTTAGGCGCTAGCATTAATTTGATGCCATATAAAATGTTTAAACAACTTGGTCTTGGGGAACCTAAACCCACTAGGATGAGTATTCAATTAGCTGATACATCTGTTAAATATCCTAGGGGAATTATAGAGGATGTACTTGTAAAAGTCGATAAATTTATATTCCCTATTGATTTCGTTGTGCTTGACATGGATGAGGATGTTGAAGTGCCTTTAATCTTAGGTCGTCCATTTTTAGCCACTGCTAGGGCTGTTATTGATGTGGGTGATGGTAAATTGGTACTTACAGTGGGTGACAAAGAGATTATATTTAAAATTTATTATGCCATGAGATTTTCTAGGGAACATGATGACTCATGTTATTTTCTTAACTCTATTGATCATGCTAGTAAAGATTCTTTTCAGGAAATCACACATAAGGACACGTTGGAACTGTGTCTTGCCCAAGGAGAGGAGAGGGAAGATAATTCTGAGATAGGAACTGAGCTGAATCCCAATGAACCCTCCCCAAGACCAGCAGAATATGACGTTATTAAGGTAAATGATGAACCTAAGCAAAAATTCTCTATTGAAGAACCTCCCAAACTAGAACTTAAAACAATTACCGAATCACTTGGAATATGCATTCCTTGGAAATAACTCTACATTACCAGTAATTATTGCGTCTAACTTGCAACCCAAAGAGAAAGAGAAATTACTCCAAGTCTTAAGAGAGCATAAAAGGGCCATAGCTTGGAAAATTTCTGACATTAAAGCAATCAGTCTTTCTTTTTGCACCCACAAAATTTTAATGGAAGATGAATATAAGCCATGTGTGCAAGCCCAAAGATGACTGAACCCCAACATGAAGGAAGTTTTTAAAGCTGAGGTAATTAAACTCCTAGATGCTGAAATTATTTATCCTATTTCTAACAGTTCTTGGGTAAGTCCAGTGCAGGTTGTTCCTAAGAAAGGAGGCATGACTATGGTAGCCAATGAGAAGAATGAATTAATCCCAACAAGGACAGTCAGAGGTTGGAGAGTTTGCATTGATTATAGGAAGCTAAATGATGCCACAAGAAAAGATCACTTCCCTCTTCTATTCATTGACAAAATGTTGGAAAGATTGTCGAGGCATATGTACTACTGCTTTTTAGATGGACTCTCCGGCTATTTTCAAATCCCAATAGCTCCTGAAGATCAAGAAAAGACGACATTTACATGTACATACAGTATGTTTGCTTATCCTAAAATTCCTTTTGGATTATGTAACGCTCCTGCTACTTTTTAACATTGCATGATTGCCATTTTTGGCAAACTCGTAGAAGATGTCATGGAGGTATTTATGGATGATTTCTCGATTTTCGGTAACTCTTTCCATTTTTGCCTTAAAAATTTAAAATGAGTGTTAATAAGATGTGAGGGAACAAACCTTGTGCTTCATTGGGAAAAATGTCACTTTATGGTTCAAGAAGGTATTGTATTAGGACATAAAATTTCTAGTAGAGGGATTAAGGTTGATAAATCTAAAATTGAAACCATTGAAAAACTACCTCCCTCTAATTTGGTTAAGGCTATTAAAAGCTTTTTAGGACATGCTTGGTTTTATAGAAGATTTATTAAAAACTTTTCTAAAATAGCTAAGCCTTTGACTAAATTACTAGAAAAAGATGTGCCTTTTAATTTCGATCAGGAGTGTTTAGAAGCATTTAATACTTTAAAGGATAAACTGACTAAAACTCCAATTATAATTGCACTTGATTGGAATTCACCTTTTGAACTAATATGCGATGTGAGTGATTTTGCAATAGGTGCAGTTTTGGGACAGCCAAGAGATAAACATTTTAAACCTATCTATTATGCTAGTAGAACTTTGACAGCTGCACAAGAAAACTACACCGGCACGGAGAAAGAGCTGCTAGCTGTGGTTTTCGCATTCGATAAATTTAAGTCATATCTAATATTGTTTAAAGTTGTCGTTTATACTGACCATTCTGCTCTTCGCTACCTTTTGACTAAAATTGATGCAAAATCTCGACTCATTCGATAGATCATATTATTGCAGGAATTTAACTTGGAGATTAAGGATAAGAAAGGAGTTGAAAATCTCGCGGCTGACCATCTCTCCAGGCATGAAAACTCAAGTACCAAAGAGCCAAATGACGTTGAAATAAATGATTCATTCCCTGAAGAAATTTTTTTTGCTATATTTGATTCTGAGGTACCTTGGTTTGCAGATATTGTAAATTTTTTTAGCCGCTAACATTATCCCAAAAGGGTTGACACATTAGCAAAAGAAGCGATTCTTCACTGATGTGAAAAATACTTTTGGGAAGACCCTTTTCTTTTCCGTATATGTGCAGATCAAATCATTAGGAGATGCGTTACAAGGACAGAAGCTTTGGAAATATTGGAACATTGCCACTCAGGATCGACTGGAGGAAATTATAGTGGAAATAAGACTGCACATAAAATCCTCGAATCAGGTTTTTATTGGCCCACTTTATTCAAATACGACAACAGGTATGTTACTTCTTGTGACAAATGCCAACGGACAGGTAATATATCCAAACGCGATGAAATGCCTCAGACATATATGCTCTCATGTGAAATATTTGACGTTTGGGGTATCGACTTCATGAGTCCATTCCCCAACTTATTCGAGAATAAATACATATTAGTAGCCGTTGATTATACGTCTAAATGGGTGGAAGCCCAAGCTTTACCTACTAATGATGCTAGAGTGGTAATACGATTCCTTAAGAAACTCTTCTCTCAATTTGGAACCCCTAGAACAATTATCAGTGATAAAGGTACTCATTTTTGTAACGCCCAATTTGATAAGACCCTTAAGAAATACGGAGTTAACCACAGAACAGCTACCCCTTATCATCCTCAGACTAGTGGACAAGTCGAAGTAGCAAAGTGAGAGCTCAAATGTATTCTAGAAAAGACAGTAGAGTCAAACAGGAAGGACTGGGTGATGAAAGTAGATGATGCTTTATGGGCTTATAGAACTGCTTTTAAGACCCCCATAAGAACATCCCCTTATAAACTTGTTTACGGAAAAAGTTGTCATCTACCGTTTGAGTTAGAACACAAGGCATTCTGGGCTATAAACCTTGATCCCAAACTTGCAGGTGAAAACAGGTTGATGCAGTTGAATGAGTTAGATGAGTGGCAAGTCAATGCATAAGAAAATTTGCGCCTATACAAGGAAGCAACGAAGCGCTGCCATGACGCTCGTTTGAAGCAACGAAGGCAATTTGAAGTTGGAGATCTTGTCCTGTTATACAACTCGAGGCTTAAATTGTTTCCTAGAAAGCTTAAATCACGATGGTCAAGTCCTTTTGTAGTCCAAACTGTGTTTCCATATGGCACAGTAGAGGTAAGTCATCCATCACAAGGCACTTTTAAGGTAAATGGACATCGTCTCAAACTTTATAATGGTGAGAATTTCAAAGATGATAAAGAGGAGCTACGGCTCCACAAAGTTACCTAAATATACCCACAAGGTAGAGTCGAGCTTAGACTATAAATAAGCGCTTCTCGAGAGGAAACCCGAGCACTAACGGTGTTAACTTATTTAAATTTTAGTTTTTAACATTTAATTCACTAACTGAGTCACTAAACACAGGATTTCTAGAACCACACGGCCAGGCACACGGGCATGCCTTAGGCCGTGTCCATACCACGGGAGGCAACACGTCAGTACAATATGGTCGTGTGAAAATAGAGTAAAAACGTTTCCCCAACACGGGATTAGATAAGTTGCCACGACCGTGTGACATGGTCGTGGGCAATCTTGCCAAATTAACTCGGGCGTGCGACAAGACCGTGCCCATCGACCGTGGTCGAGCCTGTCAAAACAACACGGGCATGGGAGAAGCGAACAAAGAATGACACAGACGTGCAACATGGCGGTGTGCACCAATGCGCCCAATTTCGAAAACCACAAAACACACAGGCTGAAATAGGGCACACGGGCATGCCCCACAGCCGTGTGCCCCAATTTCTTTATAAACACCTATTATTTATTTTACTTTATTTTATTTTATTTTTATCTTTATTTATATTTTGAAATTACTTTTTATTTCCCTATAATACTATTTTTATTTTATCTTGAGATTTTATAATTTTTATTCGGCTATTTCTTTTCAAGTAATTATGCTTCTTTATATTTCTTAAAAGAAGTTCTTGATTTTATCACAGTTATAAAGAGGTCCAAAGCTCATCATTAGTTAGGAACTTGAAACTCCACTGGAAAAGGTTCTCAACGACTACCATGTCCTGCTTGACCACAACCATAGCTACTACCAGATATAATATTCTTTTGGTGCAGGACTTATGGACTAATGAACCTCTACCACCACCAGAGTATCCTCCTCCACTCTCATCATTGCCTTAGCCGATTATTCTTCATAACTCCAATTCAATGAGTCCATTCATCATTCAGGAAGTTTCACACCTCTCCCCATCTTATGATTATATATCTGTATTTTTCAGTATATCTATCATTGTACATTGAGGACAATGTACATCTTAAGTGTGGGGGGTCATTTATATCATTATCAGAAAATCCTTGAATTTTGTCTTGTTCTCAAATAATTTTCTCATATAATCATTAGAATGAATTTTGATTAATTTATGATTTTTACTAATATGTCTTGAATTAAAACATAGGCATTTATGCATTGATTGTTTAAACTTTAAGGAATTAGAGAACCAAGCATGATAAGTTGATTTTTGAGAATTAAAAATTTTTAGGTTGTTTCCCCAAGTTTAGGTATTATCTTGAGTTGAAGTTCACAGGTTTAAACATCAAAAAGCCATAATTTTTGTGAGATCTTGAGCCTTTAGAGCATCTATTAATTCTTTCATGCTCACTTTTATTGTTGCTTTGAGTATGTCAATATTGATCTGTTATTCTAGAACTTGCTTGATTATACATGTCAAGACCACACCATTGATTTGATGTGTCGAGATGATAAAGGCACTTAGGTTTAACCCACTTACTCCATAAAAGCCTGTCATCATAATTAACCCTTAGTAAACCCCTTTGAGCCTAACAAGCCATTAATTGATTTACCCTCAATATTAACCCATAACCCATTATTGTTGAAATCCCCTAAATTAATTTGATCTCTATTTTTGTCGAGATTTGATTTGAATAAATTGCTTAGCTATGTTTTATTTTTGATAGCTAGCCTATGTTATTTGACTTGTTCTTACAAAAAAAAACATCCATACATACATACATATTAGTAGTAATTCTTTGTTTTTGAGCTTAAGTATTTAAATTCCTTATCCCATGAAGAAAAGCTAAATTCTAGGATTTTCTAATTAGAAATGTAATTTATCAAGTTGTAGTATTTTTCTAGTTAGGTAATTTTTCAATTCACTCTCGATTCTAACCATCTTTTTTAGCTTGTAAACCACACCCCCTAACGAAATCCAAGTTACAACCCTCTAAAAGACCTTTTGATTGATGTATCATCTCAATTTATAGTGGTGGAGATTTGATTTTCACGCAAGCCTATGGTAATAACTTTTCATATTGACTGTTGAGTGCTAAATTTCTTGTCCTTAAACACCTCGAGTGATTTGAGTGAATCTTTAGTGAGGAGGTTGAACTTTGTGATATTTTGAATCAAAGGTAATCACTTAGATGGGGGGAGACACCTATGTTTTCGTGATAAAATGCTCGACTTGGAATATTTGAAACTTTGACGTTCTTCTAGTTGAATTCTCAATATGTGATTACTTATGGTTTATTTTGAGATATTATTGATAGGAATTATAAGTTGAGAAGAATTTAGCTTGAGGACAAGCAAACGCTTAAATGTGGGGGTATTTGATAAACCATAATTTATACATATTTTTACCTCATGCTTAGCATATTTTTGGATGAATTATTCTTAGATTTGGTGAATTCGATGCTCCTAATCCTTTAATTTCATGTTTTATACTTAGGTGAGCATAGGAGAGTAAAAAGAGTGAGAAACGGGCCGAAAACGGAGAAAAAAAACCAACATGAGAAATCAACATGGCCTGGACTTACTCACACTTGTAAGCCATACGGTCGTGTCCATTTGGTAGGATCGAAGCATGACTTACACGAGTAGACCACACACCATGCCTATGTAACAGCCTTGAACACGGATTAAAGAAATCGCACACGGGCGTGTCACATGGGCGTGTCCCTATCGAGCCCAAGTTTAGTTCTATTCAGAAAAGGCCACTCTTGAGGGATTTTAGGCATTCTAAAGCCTATTTAAACACTTGAGGAGGCACTTAGAAGGGAGACACGGAGTAGGAGGTAGGAAATTACTCAAAGAAAGCCGATTGATCCATCTCAGAAGCCGGATTCACCTTCAAGACTAAAGATCTCCCTTCAATTCCCTTCAAGAGTTCTTGGGTTTTCTTTATGTTTTGTTATCATTATTCTTTTGAGATGTTTTCTTTCATAAGTATGAACTAAAACCCCTAAATACCTAAGAAGGAATGAAACCTAAGATGGATCTTGTTATTATTATCTAAATTGTATGATAAATATTTGACTTATTCTTAATTCTTAACTCTTGCTTTAATATTCTAGGATATTGATTCAAGCATTGATGTGCTTATTCAGGGAGCAAAAGTCCCTATCTAAGAGTAGATCTAACATAATTAAGCGGAGTTGATTGCACGCCTAGAGATAGGGTGACAAGATTTTGCCGGATTAGGGTGAAACCTAATAAGGGAATCCATAGATCGAGTTAATGCAACACTAGGGAGTTAATTAGAAAGAGATTTTATTAATCAACCTAGGGTTAGACGTCTCGAAAGAGATAATAATATAAATTAGGGATTTCTACGGATCAAGTCAAGTGAATAAATCGTCTGATTCAGAGTCAATAACAAGTGAAGTCTAGGTGGATTTCTTCCCTTAAGTATTGTCCAAATCATTCAGTTTTCCCAAAAGTTATTTCCCTAATTTACTTTCTATACATTCTTAGTTTAATAATTAGTTTAGATAAAACAAACCCTTTATTTTTAGGCTAGATAATAAAAAGAAAGTTAATACTAGTACTTTTGGTTCCTTTGGGTTCGACACTCCGGTCTTGCCATAAACTATACTACTGCTCGATAAGGTGCGCTTGCCTTTGTCGTGATAATAGTTAGTTTCAAGAATGGTCAATTATAAATAAATTTTAAAACTTATCACACTTCAAATCATCATGATCATAAGTCTTCGCAAGTGCTCTGCCCTCGGACCTCACTGCAGCATCTCTTGGCGTACCTCTACTGGTAGCCCCGATTCCAGGGTTCTTTTGTGGTCTATCCCTCAAAGGAGCACTACTTGCTCTCACATCATGGTTTTTCTCCTTGTCATCAAGCTCGGGGCAGTCTCAGATGAAGTGGTCTACTGACCCACATTTGAAGCACCTTCTTTCATTACCTCGACACTCGCCAAAATGACGCCTACCGCATTGTATACATTCTGGTCTACTTGGCTAAGCATTGTCGACACTAGCGACAGAAGTGGTCTGGGCTCTAGAAGCTGTGTTCTGCTGGTTCTTATTTCTATTCGAGAACCTCACCGAAGCATTCGATCGGGCAGTGAGTTCCTTAGATTTCTTAGATGAGGACTGATGTAATTTCCCTATCTATATTTTCATTGAATCACGCGACTCAATAGTCGCCTTTCTCATTTCTTTAACCAACTCTTCTGTTTTACATGCCCTCTCAACGAGTACCACAAATTCCCTTAACTTAAAAATGCCCACAAATACTTAGATATCTTTATTAAGGCCATCCTCAAACCTCTTACACATAGTGACTTCTGAGGACATGCATTCTCGCGCATACTTGCTGAATTTCACAAACTCACGTTCATATTCCGTCACTGTTTTACTGCCTTGCTTCAATTCTAGAAATTCCTTCCTCCTTTGGTCTACGAACCTCTGGCTAATATACTTCTTTTGAAACTCTTCCTGGAAGAATTCCCAAGTTACTCTCTCTCTTGGTACAATAGACACGAGAGTATTCCACCATTGATAGGCCAAGTCGCGTAGAAGTGACACCGTACACTTCCCACACTCTTTAGGTGTGCATGACAGTTCGTCAAATACCCTAATGGTATTCTCCAACCAAAACTCTGCTCTCTCCGGGTCATCATCCAGGTTGGCCCGAAATTCCTTAGCCCCTTTGTTTCTAAATCTTATCTACCAGAGGCTTCTCCCTCCTAAACACGTCCGCTCACTGCAGAGCTACAGAAGCATATTGAGGAATCGGAGGAGGTGGGGGAGGTGGAGTGTTCGGATTCACACGAATGAACTCTGTGTACCAAGCATCCATCATTCAGAGGTAGGCTTCTCTAGCCCCTCCGTCTTGGCCCATAGTCACGGGCTCACTCTCAACTGGCAAGGTCCCTTCAGCGGGAGCCGGCGTGTTACTCTCTACGTCATCCGCCGTAGCTTTATCAGGATCCATTTACCATATGAAAATACAATTTTTAATCGTCAGGAGTCGTCACACTATCAATATACAGTTATGGCATGTATAGCTAGACTCATGCTCACGCTAGGTTAGTCCTAGAATCGACTAACCATGCTTTGATACCACTAAATGTAGTACCCCTTACCCAAGTCTAAGGCCGGGACTGGGCACGAGGCATTAACATACTTAACCACATGCATATAATCATTTCTAAGTCACCAAGACTTGATCAACTTTAAAACTTTTCTAACCTTGATTAAAACTCTTTAAAGTGGACTTACGAAGCCTCAAACCTTCATTGAAACCCATTCGAAACCAACTCAGGTCCTTAAATCAATTTAATAAAAATGATTCTTGAAACAGGGCACACGACCGTCTAGAAGGGTAGCACGCCCGTGTGATCCTTATAACATGGCCGTACTGATGGCCCGTGTGTCACACACGGCCTAAGCATCTAGGGACACGCCCGTGTCCCATACTCGTGTGAATTAAATTCTAAATTCGAACCTATAGGGGTTTTCACATGGCCTACCACTCGCCTGTGTCCATGGCCCGTGTCCCTCACACCACCCGTGTCTAAAAACCTTGACATTATGTTTCTGACGTCAGCATCCAATTTGGGCACACGATCGAGGCACACACTCGTGGCCAGAGGCCGTGTCCTCTACATAGTTGAGACACACGGTCGTGTTTCTACCCGTGTGTTTACTACCATGCATTCTGACTTGTAAATTTTATGTACAGGAGACACAAGACCGAACAACACGCCCATGGGGCTGGCCGTGTGTCACACACGGGCAAGGCACACGCCCGTGTGTTTGCCGGTGTGGACAATATAGGGCTATTTACCAAGCCGCTTTGCCACCCTAAAACACAATATAACATCCATTAAAAAATACAAGGTATAATTAGCCACACAAGGTATTATCTCATTCATGAAAACATCATCATTTGCATATATCGATAATGAACATTAGCCATTATTCCAAGGCTTAATACAAAATGAAGAGATTTATCCCAAGCCAACACGTTTTTTAATGCCCCCGTACCCAAGACCATCGCCGGAGTCGAGCACGAGATGTTAACGGACTTAATTCATTAATTAAACAGCTCAAACAATTTATTTTAGAATTTCCAGACAAGCTGGCTAACTGCATCACAGTCGCTAAAAAATTCATATCTCGAGTTACAAAACTTGAAATCCAATTCCGTAAATTTTCCTTGAAACTAGACTCATATATCTACTTACTAATTGTTTTTATAGAATTTTTGGTCTGGCCAATTAGTACAGTTTATTAGTTAAAATCTCCACTATTTCAAGGTTTGGCTACTCTAACCCCTGTGTATTACGAATCAGATATCTCCATGTACAGAGTTTCAATGACTATCTTGTTTGTTTCTCATAAAACTATAATCAATAAGGATTTCATAAATTTAATTTAAAACTCTTAATTGTTTTTGTAAAATTTATGGTGAATTTATAAATTCAAAACAGGGGATTCAGAGATCGCTCTGACCCTATTCCACCAAAACTTAAATATCTCATAAAATATAACTCATTTACGTGTTTAGTTTCTTCCATATGAAAATAGACTCATCACGATTCAATTCCATAACTTATCCATTATTTAATTCCATTTCTACTATTTTTAGTGATTTTTAAAATTCACGTCACTGCTGCTGTTTGATTCTGTTTTGTGGCAAATTTTACCTTTCCAAGGATTTTCATGGTTTAGTTAAGACATAAAGCATACATGTTATCATATGTAAACTTGATTAGCCATTCCAATAGCTAATCATTCTCAAACATTTCCATTCCATCCATAGCCATGTCATAAGATTATACACACAAAATGATTGGAATGCTATACATGCCATAGTTCCAAAAATTTCAAGTCATTATACCGCGATTGTCCAGTGATAGTGTGAGCGTGCCTCCAACCATCCCGATCTCCAAATTGACTTGTTAAAACTACAAAGAATGAAAAGGAGGGAGTAAGCATAGATGCTTAGTAAGTCCACATGCAAATAACAAATAACTTAACAAAGCAATTATACCAACCAACATTAGCATAATATCACCAAAACATGTATCACATTTCTATTCATCATTCATCATCTTACCATATTATTGTTGTCGTATCAAGTCTCAACCCGAGGGATAAGTACATACCTGTCCAAAGTGCCCATTCCACAACACTTACCAATACGTCACTTGCATTTTGAGTATTCTTCCATTTCACTAGAATTTTACCCATTGAACACATCGGAATATAACTCAGATACATGGAAAGTTTGCACATAAGTGCCACATATGTAGCCAAGCTACCATGTAACCCGCCCATAAGCGAACTCGGACTCAACTCAACGAGCTCGGGCGTTCATATCCATAAGTGAACTCGGACTCAACTCAACGAGCTCAGACATTCAGATCCATAAGTGAACTCGGACTCAACTCAACGAACTCGGATGCCCAAATATCCTAGTGTATTCCTAAGGTTCAACGGGACTTTCCTCGTTCGTACTCCTTTCACATTTTTCACATAATTCATAAAATTTTTGCATGTTGTCCAACAATGACCAGAAAGCATAGAATTGCATGATAACAATCATAATATCGTATAAATAGCATTAAATGAATTAAAATAACGGTTATATTACAATATTTACATATGAACTTACCTCGATACAAAATGAGAATAGTCAAGCCTATTCCTCGTAAACTTTATTTTTCCCCCGATCTCAACGCGAATCTCTTTTCTCTTGATCTATAATACCAAATTAATTTATTTAATACACACATTCATCAAAACAGCCCCTAGTATGAACTTTGGCAAAATTACCATTTTTCCCCTAAACTTTTACATATTTACACTTTTGCCCCAAGCCTCGTAAATTAAACCTCATCCTATTTTTTTATATTTTATGACATGCTGATCATTTTCCCCTTCTATAGCAACATCAAATTCACACTCTAACATGTACTTATGAATATTAGGTATTTTTACCGATTATGTCATTTTACTCGTTTTTACGAAAAATCACTTAGCAAAAGTTGTTTAACACAATCTCAAACTTCTATTCTACCATAAAACATCAAAATTCATACACATCATCCATGGGTAAAATTTTAAATATAAACCCTAGCTCAAAATATTGGTAGAAATAGGTAAACCAAGCTACGAGGATTTCAAAAATATAAAGAACATTAAAAACGGGCATAGAAATCACTTACAATCAACGCTTAAAAGTGTTGAAACCCTAGCTATGGTGGAGAGCAAAATTCAGCAGCAACTTATGGAGAAGATGATCATTTTTGTGTTATTTTTCCCATTTTATTTCATTTAATATCCAAATGACCAAAATGCCCTTCCTTACTAAACTTTCAAAAATTCCATCCATGTCCAATTTTTGTCCATAAACTTAAAAATTGGTCAAATTTCTATTTAAGACCTCCTAATTAATATTTCAAAACAATTTCATACTAGAAACTTCTAGAATGCAGGTTTTGCAACTTATTCAATTTAGTCCCTAACTTCAAATTAAGCATTTTATGCATAAAATTTCTTCACGAAATTTTCACACAATCATGCAATCATATCATAGACCTCAAAATAATCATAAAATAATTATTTATATCTTAGATTTTGTGGTCCTGAAACCACTATTTCGGTTAGGCCCTAATTCGGGTTATCACATGTTTGGCCAAATTAACATGACACCAACTTCAAAGGTCTAAGCCCTATACATGCCATATTCAAAATAATAAAATCAACTATACCAAGTGCTTCGATTGATAGTGTGATCGATGCCTCCGACGTTCGATGATCCTCGAGCTAATTAAGCAGCATTATAAGAAAATGGAAAAGAGAGGGAGTAAGCATAAAGCTTAGTAAGTCCCATGCAAATAAATATGACAACAACTTTACCATTCATCATCATGCTCATAATAAAAAAGTAGGCATAAGCACAACTTACTCATCATTATCCAATATAATTCACATAGCATACATTGAGCTCATATCTCGTACATTTCAAATAGGAACCTGTACTACTCACAACATGGTTATACTTTTCTTGTTTAACTTAAACTATATCTCTCATTGTTGAACCATTTGGAAAGCTATCGGATATGGTTATACTTTTCTTGTTTAACTTAAACTATATCTCTCATCGTTGAACTATTTGTAAAGCTATCGGATATTCATTAAGCCTCAAACATAGGTTATAATGCCGATGCCATGTCCCAGACATGGTCTTACAGTGACTATTGAAATCGAGGCTGACATTATGCCCAGACATGGTCTTACACTGGCACATCTTGTAGCTGATGCATGTCCTAGACATGTCTTACACTGGCTTACATTTCGAGGCTAATACATGTCCCAAACATGTCTTACACTAGCACACAAATGACCCGAATGCCATGGGATAAATATCCAATTTATTTCCTAAGGTTCAAACGGGAGTTATACTATCTCAATGTTCATCATACACAATCATTCCCACAAACAAGCAATTTGTGCTATATCAATTCAAACACAGATAATAACAATGTAGTTATATTATTCACATACAACATACCTCGGATTACAAAATGTAAACGTCTAGTTCGGCTTAGTCCTCTTGCTTCGCTTTTCCCCGGTCTAGGACCGAATTTTGTAGTTATTGATCTAAAATGATAGCAATTCATTCATTTCATCAGCAAATAAATCTAAACACTCAAAAATCCATAATTGGGCAAATTGACCATTTTGTCCCTAGACTTTCACAAAATAACCATTTTACCCTTAGGTCCGAAAATTAATTTTTATCACATTTTCTCATTAATCAAGCCTAGACAAATACTTTTCATACTAGGAGCAGCCCACAGTTCTCATTATTTCACACATTTTTAAACTATTTTACAACTTATGCAAAATGGTCCCTTTTAGGGTTTTCATGCGAAATCTCTTCACAAAAGTTGTTTATTTCACTACCATAACTCATATTCTTTCATAAAATTTCAGAAAACAACATGAACACACTCATGTTCAAACTTTATACTTTCATCCATTTTGCAAAATAGTCCCTTCATTTGAAAGCTCATGTTACAAAGGTCCCAAAAATGTAAAAATCATTAAGAAAAATTATCAAAATCACTTACTTGTGAGGGAACTAAGTGGCTGAAAATTTCAAGCTTTCAAAACCCCTATTTTTTCTGGTAATTTTGATGGTGAAGAAGGTGAGAAAAAGATGATATTTTTTCTCCTTATTTTATTTTTATTATAGTGAAAATAGGTCACCAACTCACCTAATTTTGACCATTTCTCTTCCTTTTGTCCCCTATGGCCAGATATCATTTATCTAAGGGTCCATTTTCCCTTTAAATACCCTCAGTTTATGATTCATGGCAATTTAACACCCTTAGCTATCAATTTAAGACTTTTGCACTTTATGCGATTTGGTCCTTTTTCACAATTGGGCTCACAAACGTCAAAATTAACTCATCAAATTTTTCATGCACTAATATAAACATGATATGACTCTAAAATAACAATAAAATAATTTTTTTGACTTCAAATTTGTGGTCTCGAGACCACTATTCTGACTAGTTTGAAAATCGGGCTGTTATATTGTGACTACACCATGAGTAAATACTTCAACAACTTCGAAAGGTCTAGACCAACGAGAGTGAAATTTAATCAAGTGCAGCTTCAGTCTAGAATTGAATAATAAAACTTACTGGCTCGAGATAGATTGTTGCTAGAAAACAATTCTGTCATGCCATTGTTTGGTCTTTTCTTTATAAATTATCGCATTTTCATAGGCATTTCACCCAATCTCCTTTGGTTCAGTGATATGCAACAGTCTTTCTTTCCAGCAGCTTTATAATCCATGTTCACTTGCTTAATTTCCCATATTGCTTTGTGCTCCAGTTCAACTGACAAGTGACATACTTTCTGAAAAACTAATTGATATGGTGACATCCCTAATGGAGTTTTGTATACTGTCTATAGTGCCCATAAAGCGTCATCTAGTTTGGAAGACCAATATTTCCTCAAAAGGTTCACAACCTTCTCAAGAATGTTTTTAATTTTTTGATTTGATACTTTGGCTTGTCCATTAGTTTGGGGATGATAAGTGGTAGCCATTTTATGATTATCTCCATATCTCTTGAGAGCATCTGTCACTTGGTTACAATGAAAGGGTGTACCTTGATCACTAATCAATGCATTCGCTGTGCCAAAGCAGATGAGTATATACTTGTAAAAAAATTTAAGTACTGTCTTTACATCATCCTTTGGGACTGCAACAGCTTCAACCCACTTCGAGACGTAGTCAATAGCTACTAATATATAAAGATTTCCAAATGAACTTGGAAATGGTCCTATAAAATCCATACCCCAAACATCGAACAATTCAACCTCCATGATTTGTTGTTGCAACATTTCATTACATCTGGATATAGAACCAATTCACTGACACCTATCGCATTGATTCATAAAATTGTCGGCGTTTTTGAATAATGAAGGCCAATAGAAGCCTGATTGGAGAACCTTAGCGGCAGTTCACTTGCCACCGAAATGACCTCTATAAGGGGCATCGTTACAGTGATTTAGGATTGAAAGCATCTCTTCTTCTAGAACACAACGCCAAATGATATTGTCATTGTATACATTGAATAAATATGACTCGTTCCAATGATACTTCACTACTTTATGAAGAAATCTTTCTTTTTGATGGCCCATGACACCCAATAGGAGTTATCCAAAAATTAGATAATTAACCAAATCCACATACCAAGGGGTTGCATTTACAACAAATAACTTCTTATCTGGGAATGCGTCTGCAATTTGAAGTATGTTTCCATCTTTGCTACTAACTTCCAATCGAGGCAGATGGTCTACAACTTGATTCTCTAAACCCTTGCGGTCTTTTATCTTGATGTCAAATCCTTGCAATAGTAAGATCCAACGTATTAGTCTTGGTTTTGTATCCTTCTTTGCAAAAAGATATCTCAACGTTGAGTGATTAGTAAATACAATAACCTTTGCGCTAACAAGACAAGAACAAAACTTGGCAAAAACAAATACTACAGCCAACAATTCTTTCTCTGTAGTGGTATAATTGATTTGAGTCTCTGTAAGAGTTTTGCTAGCATAATAGATGGCATGAAATAATTTTCCTTTATGTTGTCTTAAAACAGCACCCACAACAAAGTCGCTTGCATCACACATAACTTCAAAAGGTTGAGACCAATATGGTGCAACGACAATGGGCGTATTTACTAGTTGGTTCTTCAATTGAATGAATGCATCCAGACATGTATCGTCAAAGAAGAATTTTCAATTCTATTTCAGCAATGAGCATAAGGGTTTTGCAATATTCGAGAAATCTCTAATAATTCTTTGGTAAAACCCCGCATGCCCAAGAAAGCTATGAAAGCCCTTCATATTTCTCGGTAGAGGTAATTTTTCAATGATTTCCACTTTAGCTTTGTCTACTTCAATGCCTTGGCTAGAGATACGATGTCCTAATACTATGCCTTCTGTTTCCATGAAATGGAAATTTTCCCAATTTAGAACATGATGTGTGTCTTCACATCGCTGTAATAATTTATCCAAATTATCAGCGCAATGATCAAAATCATTCCCATAGACTGAGAAATCATCCATAAAAACCTCTAAATAATCTTTAATCATGTCCGAGAATATTGCCATCATGCACCTTTGATATGTGGCTAGTGCATTGCAAAGACCGAAAGGCATACGGCTAAAAGAAAAAGTACCAAAGGGATAGGTGAACGTTGTTTTCTCTTGATCCTTCAGTGCAATAGCAATCTGATTATACCTATAATAGCCTTCTAAGAAGCAATAATAGGTTTTCTAGCAAGCCGGTCCAACATTTGGTCAATGAAAGGAAGTGGGAAGTGGTCTTTCCTTGTGGCAGCATTAAGCTTATGATAATCTATACAGACTCGTCATCCCGTAGGAATACGTGTAGGAATTAATTCGTCTTTGTCGTTACTAACCACTATGATGCCATTCTTTTTAGGAACGCACTGCACTAGACTTACCCAATTGCTTTCAGAAATAGGGTAGATAATTCCAGTATCAAGCCACTTTATAATTTCTTTCTTAACAACTTCCTTCATCTTCTCATTTAATCCTCTTTGTTGCTCAATCAATTGCTTACCTTCATCTTCCAACTTGATCTTGTGCATGCAAAAAGATGGACTAATGCCTCAGATTTCGACAATACTCTAAGCAATAGTTCTCTTACGTTGCTTAAGAATATAGAGCAATTTCTTTTCTTGAGTTACATGCAACATTGCGGAAATAATAACGGGAAAAGTATTGTTATCACTAAGAAAAACAAATTTAAGATGAGCAGGTATTGGTTTCAATTCTAGAGTAAGAGCTTCATCAATAGATGGCTTAAAAATTTGAGTTGTTTTGTTGGCTAAGTCTAAGGATTCAATTTTCCATCTATGACCAAGTTCAATATTATTAGCTTCAACCATGTTGTCACTATTGTCTAAGAATTCATCATCAGATGTCACTGCAATCTCATCAGACAATATTTTACTTTGGGCAACGAATTCTTCTTCAATTAGATCATCTAGTACATCGACAGTATGGCATTCTTCATTATCCTTACATTGAATAGTCTTGAAAACACTGAAGGTAACATGCTCATCATTAAGTTGCATGGTTAGTTCACCCTTGTAAACATCAATAAGAGTTCGTTCGGTGGTTAAAAATGGTTGTCCCAAGATTATGGAAACCTCTTTTTTGGCCTCACAGTCAATTATAATAAAATCAACCAAAAAAATGAATTTATCCACACAAACTAAGATAGCTTTGATTTTCCCTTCAGATTGAGCCAAAAAATGATGAGCTAGATGCAACATCACTAGTAGGTTGGATGTGACCTATTCCCAACTTTTTGAAAGTTGATAGTGGCATTAGGTTGATGCTAGCTCTCAAGTCGCATAAAGCCTTGCCCAAATAATGGTTTCCAATTGAACATGGGATAGTAAAGCTGTCGAGATCTTTCATTTTGGGGTTAACTTATTTAACAAAATAACACTGTAGCCCTCTATGAGTGCAATAGTTTCCATATCATTGAGCTTCTTCTTTTTTTGATAAGAGCTCATTCATGAATTTTTCATAATTCAAAATGTGGAAAAGAGCATTTACTACAGGAATATTGATATGAAGTTGCTTCAGTGTGTTCAAGAATTGTTGGTACTGCTTATCCTCTTCATTCTCCCTGAATCTTAGTGGAAAAGGTAAATATGGAGATGCATCTGATTGTGGCGGCAGTTTTGATTCCGTCGACATTTTCGAGGGTCAGACATTAGGTATATAAATGACAATTTGTGGAACTTCTTTATCTGTTGCTTCGATAAGCTTTTTAGATTCAACTGTCTCACTGGAAGTCATTTTAACCATAGTCTGAGGTGGGACAGTAGAATATGTATTTGACCTGCTAGTTGTTTAGCACTCCTAAGTGTGATAACCTTGCAGTGTTCTTTCCCCCTCAGACTAGGATTTTTTATATCGCTAGGTAATGTGCCCGGTGGTCGAGTATTCAGATTCAAAGCAACTTGCCCGAATTATGCCTCTAATACCTGAATGGAAGATGAATTCCCTTGCACAATAGCTTCTATGAGAGTTATATTTTCCCGCATTAAAGCTTCAAAAGAAGCTAACGGGTCAGAAGGAGAAGCTTCGTGTACTATCGTCGTTGATATTCTAGAGCATGCTGATTGGTCATTGAAGAGTGTTGTGGCTGCGTCTGATTCTATTGTGGATGCATCTAAGTGTGATTATTGTAATTCTGCTGTTGTTGATTGTAATTTCCTTTTCTTGAATTAGAATTACCTGGAGTAGATATATTCCCTTATCGAAATGTCGTAACATTTTGTCCAGTATTTTGAATTCCCTAAGACTGTTGATTGCGTGCAAAATTATTGTTAGAGGTGTCATAAGATTTGTTACAGATGTTACTGTCATAAAAGGCATTTTCTGCATGTTGTGGGATATCATCATAGCTATGGTTATCATTGTAAATATCACAAAAAAAGGTATGAACATCAACTTGTTGAGTGACTCGTATGGGTGCAACGTCACTAGTCCTTTGTATATTTTTTTATCATATTTGCAAGAGAAGAAACTTGAGCGCTAAGTGCAAATATTACATCCAGTTCAGTAACTCATAGAGTAGCTTTTGTTGTGCAGCTCTAAAGATTGGATATTGGTAATCATTCTAGGTAATTCTCTCCAGAATTTCAATGGCATCATTATAAGTACAATCCAAAAAAGGCCCATTGGCTGATGT
Organism: Gossypium arboreum; assembly: GCF_025698485.1. Taxonomy (NCBI): domain Eukaryota; kingdom Viridiplantae; phylum Streptophyta; class Magnoliopsida; order Malvales; family Malvaceae; genus Gossypium; species Gossypium arboreum. The sequence goes on from NC_069081.1 coordinate 17,080,287, forward strand.
GTCGACAAGATTTCTCATGTGTGAATTCAGCCCATTATAAAAAATCTCAATTTGTGTTTCCTGTTGAATTCCGTGCATGGGGCAAGTCGAAGTAAATATTTATATTGTTTCTATGTGGTGTAAAGATTCTCATCTTCTAGTTGATGATAAGCTGTAATATCATTTCGGAGACAAGCATTCATTATCGACGGGTTAAATCGCAAAACAAACTGTGTTGCTAGTGCATTCTAAGAAGTAATTGATTCGACAGGTAGCCCAAGGAACCAAGTACGAGTTCTTCCTTGAAGGGAATAAGGGAATAATTGCATCTTCAAAGTGTCATCAGGAACACCTTGTTGACTAAAGGAGGCACAAATCAATAAAAATGATTTAAAATGTTCTCGTGCATCTTCATACAACAATCCAACATATTGCCCATTAGAATTCAAGATTTGAAACATTACGGGCTTAAGTTCAAAATTTCCAATTTGGGTTGCTGGCTTAACAACTCCGGGTTGTAAGTCATCTAAGGCAGGTACTACAAAATCTTGTATAGTCCTATTTTATAAAGCCATATTCCTTTGTTAGCGAAGTCTCCTTTGAACAGTTCTTTGAATTTTTGAATCAAAATCAGCAATAAACCCCAAATTGCTTTGGGTCATACAACACCTAAAATAAAATGTGGGAATAGCGAAGAAAAGAAAATGAGTTAGTAGCAACTGAATATTATGAAATAAAAGAAATAAAAAATAAACATAAAAAAATGCCATCCTTGACAACGATGCCAAAACTTGATCGGCTGTTTCACATCACAGCAACAATGTAGAAGCATACTCTATCGATGCAAGTATAATAGACAGATATGAGTCTGTCGAATATTGATCCCATAAGGATGGTTGTCTTTTTTTTATCAATGTTAGTGCAATAAATGGATAGAAATGAGATAAATTGTTGTCGACGCAATAACTTGAAAACAATAAGATAATATATGATAATGATAAATTGGGATCCCCAACATGAATATTCAACAGAGTACAAAGTGATTACAAGGTATAAAAGGATAGGTGATTGTCGATGCATTAAATCGCAATGAATATCTTACCAAGCTTAACTTCTATATTTAATATAAGATTTAATGTGCACATTAACCACACCTTCTGATGATGGAAATGGAAGTCTATTAAGAACAAGTGGATTAAATTCATGTAATCCTCAAGCAACTTTCGTTGTCATGCTTGTTAGCTTGAACTGTCGCTGCACTTTCCAGTGTCAGTGACTGTAATAACACTTCCATGCTAAAATCATTCAAACCTAAAGACTAAACAGTAGAAGCAAGATTGAATAAAATAACATTTAACCTAGAAATCATGTGTACTTCTGTACAAACATGAAATAGAAAAAAATCACCCTCATTTAGAAAAGAAATATAAAAGAAACAAGTGGAGAATACTATTCCTAGACAATCTCGACTTGAATCTCTCCATTCCCTCTTCTGTTGCACATAGGGCTCCTTGTCAGGAGCCGATCTGCGTCCCATTCATGTCGATTCACCTATAAGAGACTTAAGCCGTCATAGCCGAAAGCTCCAAAGGATAGGTTGAAGAAGATTATAATACAAAAGCTCTCATTTCTTTCTTCTCACATGAATCTTTATTCCCCCCCCAAATAGCCTAGGTGTCTTTTCATCAGAATTATGATGTCTATCTCTGTACGTACAAGTTAGTTGTACTAGACTGGACAGCTCACACATTTTTGTTCCTATCCGGATAGCTTTCAGGTGTAACAACAATTTTGGGCACAATCTAAAGATACCCATGCAGCGACATCAGTACCAAAACATGACAAAATTAAGGATAAATAAGCTAAGATCCACTAAGTTATAAAATGTAAATTATTGAATTCAAAATGCTAAAACATGTGCTAAAGATAACTAAATGGGAACAAATTAACCAATAAGTAGGGAGAAAACATATGTTTTTTATAGTACTATCAATGATGTTAGCCTTCAGGCTAGGCACTTAGTGCTCAGGCGTGTTCTTGGTTGTTTTAGCTCGATTGAGCATTCTCCATGTCATGGGTAGATAACTGCATATCCGTGTCTGTTCATATTAGTTTAACGGGTTGAGTCGTGATTGTTAAACGATGTAATGGCTTGTGTTGATGTTTGGTAACAATGTCTTGTAAATGACTTGAAAATATGTGTTCTTACTTATGGATATTATATCACGACTTGGTATTGAATGATTTTGTATAGCTTGAATGGTTATATGACTTGTATATAATGAAATCACCTAATGAAATGGTTGTGATGACAAGTTAAGTGTTATTTAATTGTGTTGTTAATTTTTAAATGTGACATTAAGGTATGTATATCATTTTTCTACCTATGAACTTACTAAGCTCAGTTGAAGCTTACTATGTTATTTTCTTGTTTTCCTGTAGTTGTTGTGTTGCAAAGTCGAGAGATCAGATCAACTAGAAGATCACAATATCCAGCCTCTTTTTGGTAGAATTCAAAATTATTATATTTCAATTTTGTAGTATGTAATAGAAGTATTTGGTATATGTACTTATGTGTTCATGAAAGTATATATGTCTTGTGCTTGTACAAATTACATATGTTTGATAGTTAAACGGTAAGGTTGTACATGGTTTATTATGGTAATCTTGAATGTGAATTGTGAATGGTATATGATAGAATGAGATAAAAGGTTCATAAGTTGTCATTTGTTATGGGAAGAATGGTTGAGTAATAGATAGGTTGGATGTTAGAGTATTGTGGTTGGATACTTGACTTGAGTGTCATGAAAATTTGATATGTGCATTGGATCTTTTGAGGGAAAATGTATTCGTGAATATGCCTTGATGATTGGTTGTTAGTTGGTGAAACCAATTAGGGCATTTTGACACTTTGCATGATATTGTTTAGCTAAGCTTGAATTTGATAGAAATAGAGTTGACTCACGATTTGAATGTTGTTTGTGTTGGTGCCCTATGGCATATTGATTAAAACTAGGCAAATGACATGTTTTGATATGTTTTTGGTATGTTTACAATTGATTGAATGACTGGTTAATGGTATGCTTGTGACCTAAGTAAATAAATACATGTATGACTAACATTTTAAGGTACATTTTGACACACACGGGCTACCACACGACCATTTGTTCTGTTTGATCTTGGTGATTTTAGGCACACACGGTCATAGTCTCTCACACGATTGTATGACTCTCTAATACACGGTTTGAGCTCTTGCACATAGTTGACTACACGGCTATGAGCCCTAACTCCTCACATGGTCTCAAGCTACTTTTATGTTATGTTCTGAATTAGTCTCTGCTTGTTTTTGAATTGATTTTAGAGCTTCGTAAGCTCAATTTAAGCCCCATTTTTGTATGAATAACATGGTTAATAAATGATTATTTATTAATGATTTTTTTAAAGTAAAATTTGAATTGAAATAATGTTCTCCTGTCCTGTTAAATGCTGTAGCATCTTGTAACCCTAATCTAGTGATGGAGACAAGTAAGGGTTGTTACTGGGGGTTTTTTAAAACTTTTTAAGAAAGTTTAAGTCGCTTAGAAACTTTATTTTTGATTTTGTAACCTTTGAAAATATATTTGGATAAGATTTAAATAATTTATGCAAATTTGATTAATGAATTTTATAATAAAGTCTGTCATATCAAAACAATTGAAATCAAAACTAACAATCTCCCCCTTTTTGATACAACAAAAATTTTTGAAAAACTTTCTTTGCAAAACTTCCCCTAAATAAAATGTTATTTTCAAGTTAAACTCCTCCCTTTTAAAGTACTTTATGAAGACATCATTTATACAAAAATCATTTATAAAAAGCTTTAAAATAAATATTAAAAATTAATAATTATTAACAATGTTCATTTTGATATTAGAAAAATTATGATTTGTCGTTGCTTTTAAGTAAATGTGAAAATTTTTCTATAGTTCTCCCTCTTTCTGGTATATCAAAAAGATGAAAAAAAACAAAGTTAGGTGGAATATGCCAAGAGAGAATTATTGAAAATCAAAGCTCATTTAAGAAAAATAAAATAACAAAAGGAATTATAATAAAAGAGCGATAAAAGCATAGATAAACATGAGATAAATAAATTAAAGAAAGAGTCCACTAAGACATAAAAAACCTAAAGGAAATTTGTAACACCCCCGGCCTGACCGATTGTCGGGTCTGAACTATAGGATGCCACATCCGTTGCCAGAGCAACTATTGTAAAAAAACAATATAAATAAATCATTCAAACATTCCATAATCACAGCTAACACATGATATACAAACTTTTTCGAGACTCAATTGATCTTATGAAAGCTCTTTTATAGACTTGAGCATGAAAAATGATCAAATTGTAATATTTTCAATATTTTCAAAATAGGTATCGATACCCTATAAAGGTACTGATACTATTTTGTCCTTCAATGTTTTAGGAAAGTTGAATTAAAATGAATATATTGATACCAGACATAAAGTACTAATACCCTTGTCAAGGTATCGAAACTTATCTTAGTATCAATACCATTTTTAAGTTCAATGTTTGAAAATTTAAGGAAAATTGCTAAAGTATTGTAACACCCTTGAGCTGGACCAGACGACCGACAAATCAGGGTGGAAACTCGAATAATCGACTATGTTAATGACTAAAGTTTACATAATTCTTCAACATATTTATATTTCTTCATAATATCACCCACCACCTTAATTTCAACCCAACCAGATTTAATAATCTTCAATACAATAAGGTTAATACAACTCGAACATATGAACTGCCCTAACATATACATGTTAAAAGCAAAATAGAGATAGGCTCACAAAAAACCTAAAGATTCTGGCCGTGTCCCTCCTGGAAGTCCGAGAAATAATTTCTTTTAAGATACTTGAAAGGTAAGAAAATAAAATAGGGTAATTCAATGTAAAACTTAGAAAGTTCCCAGTTTAATCATTGAATTAAGATTGCACGATGCATCAAAAAATCAATATAACATCACGACAGTTCGCAAATTAGTATAGTTTGCATAGATATAGTTTGCATTTCATTCAGCTTGCACAAATATAGTTCACATAATCATTCAGCTTGCGTAGATACAATTCACATATTCATTCAGCTTGCATAGATACAATTTACATAATCCTACAACACGCATGATTAGACTATTCGTAGAGTCTCTTACAATGACACTTTGCAGGGTCTTAGTGTTATAATTAACTCAACGTGCTACAACTTACACATAAAGCGGATGGTAAAGTGTGAATAGACTCATAAACAGACATATCGTAGATAGTTCCAAAGGCAGTCATACTACGAATAGTCTCTACGTACAGACCTATGGCAAATAGTCCTGCAGATATTCATACTGCGGATAGTCTCTGCGTATAGACATATGACGGATAGTCCTGTGAACAGTCATATTGTGGATAGTCTTTGACTTTATAGAATCTAACACATATAAAAAAACCCTCACAAGGTCATCATATAGCATACTTATCAGTTCCCGTATAAAACCACCTAAACCTCCATAAAGCCACAGTTTAACATAAAGAAAGTCTTTGTACAACCCACCCAAGCCTCCACAAAGCCATAATTTATCATATATAGAAATCTCCATACAGTCCACTCGAACCTCTGCAAATTCACAATTTATCATATATAGAAATCTTTGTACAGTCCACTCGAACCTTCACAAAGCCATATTTAACATATGACACTTTTGTGCCTAAAATAAACATATCTGAAATCCTTCACCTGTAACAGCCCATTATTGATGAGATCGAAACAGTAGTTTTAGGACACAAATCTGAGCCAAAAATAAAATTTTATTTTATTTTATGGTTGGCATCATGATAGGAAGGTCACATGAAAATTTTGGTACTAAAATTTTACTGATTGTGTGTTTAATTAGGGAAAGAACTAAATTGCCTAAAATGCAAAAGTTGGGTTCTAGTAGCTATTGGTATCAAATAGCTATGGAATTCAAAACTTAAGGTCCTTATATGGTAATTAGACCATTAAAGAGTAGTTAGTAGATATTTTAATGACTCATCCATGGAAAAATTAGAAAAGGGTAGGGGCTAAATTGGAAATCAATAAAATTAATAGATGATAATTAATTAAAAAGAAAAAAATTGTCTATTTTCATATCATCTTCCCTAATTTTTCTATGGAAACCTTAGGAGAGAGGAAGAAAACTTTTCAAGCTTAATAAGGTATGAAATGAAGTCCAATTTTTATTAATTTCTATATTTTTGGAATTGGGATAGCCTAATATTTTTATTTAGAGGATTTATTTGAAAAGTTATCAAGGTATGAAATTTGGGTCATGGACGAATATACTGAAAATTTGAAATTTATGGTAGAAAATGAAAAGTTGGTTATAGATAAACAACTTTTACAAAGCAATTTTTTATGAAAACTTGATTTAGAGACTAAAATGAAAAAGTGGTAAAACCCATGGAAAATTATAAAATTAGTGAAATGTATGTGCTGTAAATGTAGTATATAGATTTCGGATAGGTTGGAAAGAGTGTTAAATTTCATGAATTCCATTTTTCGAGCCTAGGGACGAAATCAAAATTTTTGAAAAAGATAGGGGCAAAATGGTAATTTTACCTAGGATGTAATATGCAAATGCATATGAAATGTGATAGATTAATAGTTAAATTTATCCATGTAATATCCGGAAAGACTAACCACAGAATTAGATCGAAGAAAGCAAAAGGTTTCGAATTAGTTGAAATTCAAATACGAACCATTTTCAAGGTAAGTTCGTGTAACTTTAAAATGAATGTTAATATGCTTGAATTGAATTGTATGATTATGTTGATATCTGTGAGATGATATATACATAATGAAATAGTCTTAAGTTGTGTAATATGGAAAAATTATCATGCTCTGATTGAATGTTGAATTTCGATGGGTTGAGAATAATAGTGCATAAGTTGCAGATAGAATTTAGCCTGGACGGGTAATTCTAATATAAGCCCTCTCGAGCTTAGGTTGTAAATTGGATTTAGCCCTGATGGGTAATCCATATTAAGCTCTCTAGAGCATATGCTTTGGATAGGATTGAGTCTGGACTGGTAATCCTACTGCAAAATGTACGGCTCAAGAGTGTGTCTTTTTATTATGTACCTTAATGGGTACTCTTCCACATGTGTATATTACCCAAACGTCCATCGAGATTTCAATAGTTCGACGGAAAATATTCTTTGAAGTGTGGAAAGGTGAAATTAATGAAAGGTTGTAATGTGATGAGCTTATCTATGTTTACTTGATATTCATATGAGGTTATGTGACTATTATGTGACTAACTTGGTGCGTAAGTGTATGTGTTTAGGTAACTGATCCAAAATCAATGGAATGTAAATTTATGTATGCTTGCATTAATAAATATGACTGGTAAGTTTATTTTCCGTTATACAAACGGAGTAAGCATAAAATGCTTACTCCGTTTAATTTTTCCTATTTTATAGTGCTCAAAGCTCGCGAATGTTGGAAGTCAGTTAGAGCAATCATCACACTATCCACTATCACAATTTGGTTCAAATAGAAACTTTATTTTGGTAAAATGGCATGTATAAGCTTATTTAGCGAATAATGGCTTGTAATTGTTGTTTTGTAATCTAGCCATTGGAGTGGCTAGTGGTGGTCTGAGTTTGGCTATTTTTGAAGTAATATTTTGGTAATCACATAAGTGTTTATTATGTATTAGTTAGTTGGAATTATGTTAGCATATAAGTGTATGATAAGAGTAAGTTTATATCCTTTGATGCATAAGATAATACCACATGGTTGATGGCTAAATTTATGTGAATATGATATTGGATTGGTGGATATATCGTTGTGAGTTTTGGTGCAGGAAAATGGTAAGTTTTGGGTGACAAATAAGGCTAGGAAATGGCTTTATTTTGTCCACATGGGTAGACACACGGGTGTGTGTCTTTGCGGTATGTGATACACGGCCTGTCCCGTGGGCATGTGGTTCGGCCGTATGTCCCTGTATCTTAAAAATAAGAAACAAAATGCTCAGAATTAGGCACATAGGCAGAGACACGGGTGTGTGTCTCAGTTGTGTGGCTAACACAGCCTTAAACACAAGTGTGTTACACGGCCTTAAACACGGTCGTGTTATATGGCTATGTAAAAATTGCACCTAAATTTTAAAAATAAAATTCGCCACATGGCCTAGCACACGAAAGTGTGACTTGGCCGTGTTACTTCAATTTCTTCATGCATTAAAAGTCAAAGAGTTACACAAGTTAGGGACACGGGCGTGTGTAGTACACGGCCTGACCACACGGGTGTGTGAACCTTGCACTTTGGAAAATTTTTGAAATGTCGCGAAAAATTTTATGAGTTTCTGATTAAGTCCCAAATTGATTCTAATGCTCGTATTGGGCCTCGAGGGTCTAATTAAGGGACATTTTGAATGATCTCGGTAGATGAATAGTAGTTTACAAGAATTATCTGAAAAATATTCTGAATGTTCTGATAATACTTTGAAACCATGTTCCAATGAAGGATATGGCTTAGGGGTGTTACATTTAATGGTATTAGAGCTACGGTTTAGTCGATTCTTGGACCAACATAGCAAGTACGAGTCTAGCTATACATGTCATTATATAAATTATTGTAGTGTGATATCTCCTGGCCACTTTTAAATGTATTTTCATATAGTAATGTCTTCCAACCAAGATAGAGCCGAGACTAAGGAAGCTGAGAGCGCTGCTCAAGCTTCTATTCAACGACCTGCATCTAGTGGTAGTAGAAGGCCCATATCTAAGGGTCGAAGTGATGCGGCAAAAGAAGCCTTCTTTGCATTGATGGATGAATGGTTTAGTGAATATATGAGAACAAACCCTGTTGTTCAACGACCTCCCCCACTTGCTTCATAACATGATGAAATGCCACAGGATGCTAGACCTATTAGAATTGGTAAGGCTCTAGTAGATAAAATCAGAAAACATGGGGCTGAAAAATTTAGGGCTACGACTGATGACGATCCATAGAGGTCCAAGTTCTGGCTAGAAAATACTATTCAGGTTCTAGATGAGTTATCATGTACACCAGCCGAATGTCTAAAATGTATGATATCTTTGTTGAAAGACACAACCTACCATTGGTGGAAAACCATATCTTCTATAGTACCTTGTGGAAATATTACATGGGAATTCTTCCAAACAAAGTTCAAAAAGAAGTATATTAGTCAAAGATTCCTGGACCAGAAAAAGAAATAATTTCTAGAGCTCAAATAGGGGAATATGATAGGGTCCGAGTATGAACGAGAATTTGTTAGATTGAGTAAGTATGCTAGTGAATGGGTTTAGACTGAAGCCGAAATGTGAAAATGATTTGAAGAAGGGCTAAATGAAGATATCAAGTTGTTGATTGGAGTTTTAGAATTAAGAGAATTCATGGTGTTGGCTGAACGAGCACACAAGGCCGAGGAATTAAATAAAGAAAAGAGGCAAGCAAAAAGGGAAGCTCGGGTTACGAGCAAGAGATTTATGAACAAGACACAATCATCTGCTTCAAAGAAATCAAAGAATTATCATGATCATTTTGCTACATCGAGGGAGTATTCGGGAAAGGAATGAAGTTTTAAACGCACTAACCCAAGGTCTTCGTCTCTCTTAAAAACCAGTGTTGGGAATATTGGAAACCCCAAGCCACGATGCAATGTTTGTAATAAATTACATTCCCGAGAGTGCTGGATGAGAAGTGGGGCTTGCTTTAAGTGTGGTTCTCTCGACCATTTTCTTAAAGATTGCTCGGAAAGGGTTGAGAAAGATATCAAATAGACCCCGAAGTCTAGTAATCCTATCTCGAGGGGTAGACCACCACGGTACTCCAAAAATGTCAGTGGTAGTCGTAATGTTGCAAAAGATTCAACAGCTAAATCCAAGGCTCGAGCTCCGGCAAGGACATATGCAATACGTACAAAGGAAGATGCTTCAGCACTAGATGTTATCACTGGTACATTCTCTCAACTTGATACTGATATTATTGATTTGATTGATCCTGGTTCAACGCACTCATATATATGCACAAAATTTGTGTCTGTCAAAAATATGATTGTTGAATTCACTGAATTTGTGGTTAAAGTTTCAAACCCCTTGGGTCAGCATGTTATGGTGGATAAAATTTGTAAAAATTGCCCATTGATGATAGAGGGTTATTGTTTTCCAGCTAATTTTATATTGTTACCCTTTTATGAATTTGATATAATATTGGCAATGGATGGTTAACCCAACATGATGCAGTGGTAAATTGTAAGCATAAATACATTGTATTGAAGTGTCAGAATGGTTAATTACTCTGGGTTGAATCTGAAAAACTAGATGGGTTGTCTAATGTGATTTCAGCAATATTAGCACAAAGATATAATAAAAAGAGGTATAAGGCTTCTCTTGTTATTGTACTGGATACCAAAGTATCAGATTTGAAAATCTAGTCGGTGTCGATTGTTTGTGAGTTTCCTTAGGTGTTTCCTGAAGAACTACCTGGTTTACCTCCAACTAGAGAGGTGGAATTTACCATAGACCTTGTGCCAGGGACGACGCTGATATCTATAGCACCATTTAGAATGGATCCTACTGAATTTAAAGAGCTAAAGGTATAATTGCAAGAGTTGATTGATAGAGGATTTGCTCGACCCAACTTTTCACCATTGGGAGCATCGGCATTGTTTGTAAAGAAGAAAGATGGATCATTGAGATTATACATCGATTACAGACAGCTTAATAAAGTCACAGTAAAAAATAAGTACCTATTGCCTCGTATAAATTACTTGTTTTATCAATTAAAAGGTGCCATTATATTTTTGAAAATTGATATTTATTTTGGTTATTATCAGCTACGATTAAAGGACTTGGATGAGTCAAAGACAACTTTAAGGACCAGATATGGACATTATGAGTTTTTGGTGATGCCATTCGAATTAACAAATGCCCCAGTGGTATTTAAGGATTTAATGAACAAAATTTTCAGACCATACCTGGACAGGTTCGTGTTATTTTTATTGATGATATTTTGGTTTACTCTTGGGATGTGAATGAGCATGCTGAACATTTGAGATTTGTATTGCAAACTCTGTGTGAGAAATAGTTGTATGCTAAATTTAGTAAATGTGAATTCTAGCTGTGGGAAGTTAGTTTCCTTGGAAATGTTCCATCTACAGAGGGTATTCGGGTGGATCCGAACAAAATTTCAGCTATTGCAAGTTAAAAGACACCGAAGAATGTTTCAGAAGTTAGAATTTTTTTGGGACTAGCAGGATATTATCGGAGATTTGTAAAAGGGTTTTCAATGATAGCTTCTCCGATGACTCGATTGTTGCAAAAAGATGTGAAATTTGAGTGGACTGATAATTGCCAGTAGAGTTTTGATAGATTGAAAGCTTTATTGACGGAAGCACCCGTATTAGTCCAACCGGAATCGGGTAAGGAATTTATAGTTTACAGTGATGCCTCATTGAATGGTTTAGGATGTGCATTGATGCAAAATGGTAAAGTAGTGGCTTATGCATCTAGGCAGCTAAAACGACATGAAAGAAATTACCCGGTACATGATCTTGAATCAGCAGATACTATTTTTGCATTGAAAATATGGCAGTATTATCTTTTTGGTGAAAAATGTCACATGTTTATGAATCACAAAAGTTTGAAGTATTTAATGACATAGAAAGAACTAAATTTGAAACAACGTAGGTGGTTGGAATTAGTGAAAGATTATGATCTCGTTATTGGTTACCATCCAGGGAAAGCTAATGTAGTGGCAAATGCCTTGAGCCGAAAATCCTTATTTGCCTTACGGGCATTGGTCACCCAGTTGTCTTTATCTAATGCTGGTTCAATAATTGCTGAGTTAAAAGCTAGACTGACATTTTTGCAAAAGATCTCTGAAGCTCAAAAAATTATAGTAAGTTCCAAGAAAAGCGGATACAAAGTGAATCGACTCTTGACTCAGAATTTTAGGTCGGGAGTGATGGTTGTTTATTATTCAGAGACAGAGTATGTGCACCGAAAAGTTCAGGACTAGCATAGAATATGTTGAATGAAGCTCATAATGGTAACATGTCTATCCATCCTGGTAGTAATAAGATGTATGGTGATCTGAAAAAGATGTGCTTGTGGCTAGAAATGAAACGGGATATTTCTGAATTTGTATTAAAGTGTTTGATATGTCAGCAAGTGAAAGCTAAACACCAAGTACCTTCGAGATTATTGCAGCTAATTGCAATACCAGAATGGAAATGGGAAAGAGTTACCATGGACATTGTAACGGGATTAACTTTATTACTGAAAAAGAAAGATGTTGTCTGGGCCATTTTCGATCGTTTAACAAAGTTTGCACACTTTATCCTGGTACGTATAGATTTTTCATTGGATAGATTGGCTGAATTATATGTCTTTGAGATTGTAGGGCTACACGGAGTGCCAATCTCATTATTTCAGATTGAGATCCCCGGTTTACATCCCAATTTTGGAGTAAGTTGCAAGAAGCTCTGGGCACTCTTTTACACTTTAGTACTGCATTCCATCCTCAAACAGATGAACAATCTAAACGTGTGATACAGATTTTAGAAGACATGCTTCAATGTTATATACTTGAATTTGGAGGTAACTGGGAAAAATACTTGCCTTTGATTGAATTTACTTACAATAATTGTTATCAATCGAGTATTAGAATGGCGTCGTATGAGGCTCTATATGGTCGTAAATGTAGAACTCCATTGTATTGGGTAGAGTTAAATGAGAAAAAGATACACGGAGTTGAATTGATCCAGGAAACTGAAGAAAAGGTGAAGATAATTCGAGACAATTTAGAAGCGGCCTCAGACCGTTAAAAGACTTATGCTGGTTTAAAGCAGAAAGAGATAGAATTTTAGGTTGGTGATAAAGTATTCTTAAAAGTGTCACTTTGGAAGAAAGTTTTCCGATTTGGCCATAAAGGAAAACTTAATCCACGGTTCATCGAGCCATATGAGATCATTGAAAGAATCGAGCTTGTTGCATATCAGTTGGCATTACTACAAGAGCTTGATAAAATTCATAATGTGTTTCATGTGTCCATGCTACGACGATATCGATTACATGTTATTACTCCAATCGAAGTTGAGATTCAGTCTGATGTGACTTACAATGAGGAATAGATTAAAATATTGACATATGAGACGAAAGAGCTAAGAAATAAAAAGGTGGCATTGGTAAAAGTTCTCTGGCAACGACATGGATTAGAGGAAGCTACCTAGGAGCTTGAGGATACCATGAGGAAACAATACCCTAATCTTCTGGTAAGAATTCTCGAGGACGAAAATTTCTAAAGGGGGAGAGTTGTAACAGCCCATTTTCGATGAGATTAGAATAGTGATTTCGAGACCACAAATCTCAGCAAAAAATAAAAATTTATTTTATTTTATTTTATGGTTGGTACCATGATAGGAAGGTTTGGTATGAAAATTTTACCGATTGTGTGTTTAATTAGGGAAAGGACTAAATTGCATAAAATGAAAAAGTTAGGTTCTAGTAGTTATAGGTATGAAATAGCTATGGAATTCAAAACTTAAGGTCCTTATATGGTAATAAGACCATTGAAGAGTAGTTAGTAGATATTTTAATGACTTATCCATGGAAAAATTAGAAAAGGGTAGGGACTAAATTGGAAATCAATAAAATTAATAGATGATAATTAATTAAAAAGAAAAAATCATCTATTGTCATAGCATCTTCCACAATTTTTTATGGAAACTTTAGGAGAGAGGAAGCAAACTTTTCAAGCTTAATAAGGTATGAAATCAAGTCCCGTTTTTAGTAATTTCTATATTTTTGGAATTGGGATAGCCTAATCTTTCTATTTAGAGGATTTATTTGAAAAACTATCAAGGTATGAAATATGGGTCATGGATGAATATGCTGAAAATTTGAAATTTATGGTAGAAAATGAAAAGTTATTCATAAATAAGCAACTTTTACAAAGCAATTTTTTATGAAAACTTGATTTAGGGACTAAAATAAAAACGTGGTAAACCTGTAACAGTCCGGTTTTGACCCTAGTCAGAACAGTGGTTTTGGGACCACATATCTGAGTTAGAAAAATATTTAATTATTATTTTTTAATGTTTATGATATGTGAACGAGCATGTGTGAAAGTCTCGTATGAAAATTTAATCGTTTGTGTGCTTAATTTGTTAAAAGGACCTAATCACGTAAAATGTAAAAGTTGTCTGCTAAATGTTAAAGTTCCAATTTGATATGTCTTTATAAAGGAAAGGTCCTTATGTTGATATTTGACCATTGTAAGCTTGAGTGGACCTTCATGACCCTGTATACAATGGTTTATTAATGTTTAATGAAAGGACAAAATGGTAAAATGTTTATTAATTTTAATATAATAGAAAAAAACATGTTAATGGATGAATTATTCATCCATACATGCCGAAATTCAAAGAAAAAGAGAAGAAATAAAAGCATTTAGGGTTCGACTAAGTTAAAGCTCAATTAAGGTATATGTTTGGATTGGTTTTTGATAACTTCTACGTTTTTGTAATCGTTGCTTCAAATAATATCAAGCCCATGTCTCAATTTCTATTTTTGTTGATGATTTTGAAATGTGCCATGGATGAATTCATGAGCTTTATGTTGTTATATGATGAAATATGAAAGTTTGATGTTGGGTTTATATGTTTTGTCTTTGGATTTTTGATGAAATTGAGTAATTTGGGCTAAATTGTAAAAATGTTATTTTGAGGGACTAAAATGTGAAATAAATGAAATTTGTGGACTTGTATGAGAGCTATGAATATTTAGCCAAGCATGAGTATATGCAAATTATGTGTATTTTGTGATTTTGGGAATTAGGGACTAAAGTATCAAAATGTGAAAATGTGAGGGCTAGTTTGCAAATTGCCCTAGATTTGTGTTTATGGATTGTTTTGAATGAATGTGTGATTAAATAAGTCAAATTTGAATTTATATAGATCAAGAATTAAAGAAAACAAAATTAGATCGGGGAAATTCAAAAGTTGTCGAGTAGCCGATTCAGTTTATCCGAATCCGTATGAGGTAAGTCAATATACAAATAAGCTTGTTTAAATTGAATTATTATTATTGATTTGATATTAAATTGTGATGAATGAATGACTGAGCTAAATATATGATATTTGAGAAAGTATCAACAATGTTCCGACGTTTGAAAAGCCCCGTACAAACCCTAGGAATAGTTAGGATACATATGTCATGACTTAGGATTTCGTTATGTGATTTCATGTAAGACCACGTCTGGGACGTTGGCATCGACTTCTATATTACGTGTAAGACCATGTATGGAACATCGGCATCGTATCTGATTTCGTGTAAGACCCTGTCTGGGACAGTGGCATCGATGTTTGATTACATGTAAGACCACGTCTAGGACATCAGCATTGTATATACTTTCTGATCTATCCGCGTATCCTTACATTTCTGAATGGTTTAAACGGGCCTTCCGAGAAAATGAATAACTTTGTGAAATCATATCAGATTCAGGTATCTTTACTTTGTATAGCCTCTATGAGAATGAGAGGTAAGTATTTGAATATGAGATTTGTGTTAGCATTGGTATACAAAGTATAAATGATTTGATGATACTTATTTGCTTTGAATGATATGTTTATTTGTATATGGCTTACTAAGTTTTTGAAAGCTTACTTTGTGTATGTGTTTGCATTGTTTTATAGATATTGAAGCTATTGTGAGCTCGGGGATCATAGAGGATCGTCGCCACACTATCGAACCTTATTTCGGTAATTTGAATATGTATATATTAAAGTATGCCATGTATAGGCTAGAAGTTGTGGAATTATGTTTTGTGATGTACATATTTAGCCATGTGATATGGCTAGTTTGTGTTTGAACTTATAATTTGACAATGGTATATGATATGTGATGCTAATGTGAAATTGTGGTATGTTTTGGTTGGCCAAAAAAAAATGGTCAATGTTGAGAAGTTTTGGTAAGTTTTGAGCATTTGATTGATTGATGAATTGAGATTTGAAATGATTGATAATGTTATAGCATGAATTATGTATGGTTGGCATAGATATAGGCTAAAATGGTTGTGCATATATGTTTGGTTTGGTGCTTGTAGGTTGACCCAAATTGGGGTGGCAAATTGGCTATTCAAATGGCCTATTTTTGTCCACACGGGTAGAGACACGAGCGTGTGTCTCAGCCGTGTGCAGCACACGGCTATGTGGCACGGTCATGTGTCCCCTAGGGTACCCTACAATTGTAAGTCAGACTCGAGCACGGTCAAGGCACACGGGCGTGTCTTGTGGCCATGTGACCAAGTCAGTATGTATGCCCTATTTTGACACGGCCTAAACACACTGGTGTGTCTAATGCCGTGTAAGGCACACAACCTGATTACACAGGCGTGTGACCTGTATTTGTTTGAAAATTGTTTAAGTTCTGGAAAAATTTTATATATGTTCGGTTTAGTCTCAACTCCTTTCTAATGTATGTTTTAGGTCTCAATGACCTATATAAGGTACTCTATATTGATATTTGATCTCTGATGCTTTGATGATTATGAAATGTATGTTAATTGTTCCTACTTGTCTGGTAATGCTTTTAACCCTAGTCCGGCGACGGATATGGGTTAGGGGTGCTCCAAAAACCCATGGAAAATTCTGAAATTTGTGAAATGTATGTGCCATAAATGTAGTATATAAATTTCGGCTTGGCTTGGAAAGAGGGTTAAATTTCATGAATTTCATTTTCCGAGCCTAGCGACGAAATCAAAATTTTTGAAAAAGATAGGGGCAAAATGGTAATTTTGAATAGGATGTAATAGGATGCAAATGTATATGAAATGTGATAGATTAATAGTTAAATTTATACATATAGATCTGGAAAGACCAACCACAGAACTAAATCGAGGAAAGCAAAAGGTTTCGGATTAGTTGAAATTCAAATACGAACCATTTTCAAGGTAAGTTCGTGTAGTTTAAAAATGTATATTAATATGCTTGAATTGAATTGTATGATTGTGTTGATATGTGTGAGACGATATATACATAATGAAATAGTCTTATGTTCTGTAATATGGACAAATTATCATGTTCCGGTTGAATGTTGAATTTCGATGGGTTAAGAATAATAATCCATATGTTGCAGATAGAATTTAGCCCGGACGGGTAATTCTAATGTAAGCCTCTTGAGCTTAGGTTGTAAATTGGATTTAGCCCGGATGGGTAATCCATATTAAGCTCTCTCGAGCATATGCTTCAGATAGGATTGACCCTAGACTGGTAATCCTACTGCAAAATGTACAGCTTAAGAGTGTGCCTTTTTATTATGTACCTTAATGGATACTTTTGCACATATGTATATTACCAGAACATTCATCGAGATTTCAATAGTCCGACGGAAAAGATTCTTGAAGTGTGGAAAGGTGAAATTAATGGAAGCTTGTAATGTGATAAGCTCATCTATATTTACTTGATATTCATATGAGGTTATGTGACTAACTTGTTGAATAAGTGTATGTGTTTATGTAACACCCCTTATCCGTATCCGACGCTGGGACAAGGTTCAAGGCGTTAATGGACTTAAACATTCACAACATTCAAAACTGGGCCACAAAATTTTTTGCCCAAAATTAAAACATATAGGCCTTCGAAGCCTATAACATACATCAGGGTGGTTAGGGACTGAACCGAGAACTTTCGACAAACTTTTGAAAACTTAACCAATTTTCTTGCTTTGGAGAGTCACACTCCCGTGTGGGTTGGGCCGTGTGGTCACACACGCCCTTGTCCTAAGCCCGTGTAACTCTCTGTTTATGATGTCAGCCAAACAAATTGATCCACAAGGTCAAGCCACATGCCCGTGTGCTAGACCATGTCCTCCACACGGATTGTAACACCCCAAACCCAGCCTAGACGTTATGATCGGATCTGATGCGCCACATCGAAGTGTTCAAAACATTCCGTATTACTTAGCTTGGAAAAGCTTAGTTGGTGTTGTAAAAGACACTTTTAAAAATAGGTTAAAGTGAATGGAAGCTGTGCACCAGGTAAGAAACCAGGAAGAAGAGGAGATGAGTCCGTCGGACTGCTTAAGTACCAAGCTCCCTTCGGATCCAATCCTAGACATGCACACCGCCATTGCCACACTCTAACATCTCGTATAATTTTGAGAAAACCGTTTGGTTAGGTCCATCTTAAGAAAATGATTAAGGTTGAAAACGTTTACTTAGCGGAAGTCTTACTCGTATTCGTGTTATTTTGAGATCACTTAATGTTTTTGAAAACGCGTCCTAGAGCTAATCTATTTTGTTAGTTATCATAGATTAGTTTTATCATAATAGAATTAAATAATAAAGAAACAACCCAAACCATAAAAATAATTAGCGGCCTTATTACAAAAAAAAACCCAAAACCATAAACAAAAAATATGGAAAATCTAGTTCACCGGAAGAAAACGAATTTGCAGAAAACGTGTGGCCACTCGAATCCCGACTCCAAGTCCACCAACTAGTGCTCACCGCAAGGATGGAAGAAAATGGGGTGAGTTTGGGAAAACTCGGTGTATCTGAAACCCATCCAAAGCCCAAATCAGCTCGAGCCCATTGGGCCTAAGCCCCATTCAGATAACAAGACACAGTGGACGAAGCCCTTTTCGAATCTGATAGCAAGGCCTTAGCCCTTTTTACATAACAAGTGTGGCCTATAGGCCCGGTTCAAGAACATAGGTAACAATAGTAGTAATGCATGCAAACCCATCTGGGGAGACTACTCAACCCACCAACCGCTACACTGCCCCGTACCAGCCCTACACTCCATGTGGGGAATATCTCAACCCACGTAGCCCTACACTCCACAATGGCAGCAACGCTGCTCAAATATCAGTAAGTTGAGGCAAAGCCTCCAGTACGTGGATGAACCACTTTCAATACTTCCTCCATCAATACCCCAATCCCATGCAACAGATATTAATAAAGCATATCATGTACAATACAATATTAATCAATCATGCAGTTTAGCTAATTTAAACCTTAGGGGTATTTCGGTAATTATGCTCTTTAGGGGTAATTTCGTACTTACGCAACTACACAAGTTATTTCAAAAATTTTTAGCCATTTTATGCAATTTAGTTCCACCATCTAACTAACATGCTACTTTGCCCATCTCTTACCCATATTGGTCCGTAAGCCCATTGGGCCCAGTTTTGGCCCATTGAGGCCCTCTTTTTCCGAAGTACATTAAGACGTCACACAAACTTACTTACCACCTTGCGGTGCTAGATCTAACAATTCCTCTACGTCTTTGAGAGCATTCGCATACTCACAAGCCCATGAAATGCTGGAATTTCGGCATTTCGGCTTTTGCCGAATTGAACTAAGAAAGGGTGTTCGGTACACACCTGATTCACGATGACTGCTACTGAGATCCCTTTCGATGTCCTACAATTGATTAGCACAGTTCTTATTTACAAATCGTAATCACTAAACCCAAAACTTGCTCAACCAAAGTCGACCCATGTTCCTAAAAAGCCTTTGAACCCTTACCTTTTTGCCAAAATCGATAGCTAGCTCCGAATCCGATTGTTCCAATGATTCACGCTTTTGATCCAACACTTAAGAAGACTCTAATCACCGAAAGAAAACATCAGTTACAAACCCTTAAAGCCTTATGCTCAAATCGACAGCCTCCCTAATTTTTAGGGACTTCAACTTTTCCTAACATCGTAAAATAAGAATAGATCTGAGATGATAAGTACTTACCCCTTACTCCTACTTGATTTCCATGCAATCAGTGCGATTTATCCTCGAACAATGGTAAAACCCGAATCCGGGGTTGAAGAAGTTTCGGCTATAAGCCCCTAAACCAATGGTACTTTCGGCTTTTGGGTGGTGAAGGAGATGACGATATGAGGCTATGACCTTGAAGTAGAATTGCCGTCAGGTATCTAGGATTAAGAAAAGATAATCATAGATTAATAAAAACAAAAGAACATAGAAGGACCTGGCTTTGAAGAAATCGGCACAAGAAGTGATCACAGGATTTCGGCTTTTGCGGCTTCGGCAAAGGTGCTAATGAATAGCAGGTTTGATGGACGGCTTTGGAGAAGGAAGTAGAGAAAGAAGAACAGGATAGGTGAAAGTTTCGGCTAGAGAGGAAAAGAGAGAAAAAGAAAACCCTTGTGGTGCTCGAAAGAAGAAAACGACACCTCACAAAGTCCTAGGTGCCAAATATTAACCTAAACCCTCTGCGAATTTTCCTCTTCAATTCCCTAAATTCGCCAACTCCGATCTCTCACCCAATCCTTAAATCTCTCCCTTATCACTCCTTAATTCAAGCATCTGGACTGATTCAAACTTTCCTTTAGCAGAATCCACTTGGACTCCAACACTTACCCCTCCTGCACTTAAAAATAAATGCATCTATTTGCCAACACAGGGAATCGATCCCATGCCTTCTCCAATGCTCCACACGCCACTTTTCTAGGAGCCTAGTGGCGTCACCCTTGCCACTTTACCAGAGGCTCATTCGTGATGCAATTTACCCATCACTCCACTTAAGGGCCACTTAGCCAGAACCCCCTACCCTTTTTAAGTCCAAAAATTCAAAAATCCAACCGGGTTTTGGCCAACACATGGGCCTTCCATAAGCCCATTTACCTACTCAAAATATTAATTCCACATCCAAATACAAAATTTTAAAATCTTCACAAAATATTGAAAACCGTGAATAAATCCGAAAATCAGGATGTTACACGGATGAGACACATTATCGTGTCTCTGCCCGTATGGCCAACACTTAGGCTATTTTCCAAGCCTTATGTTGTCCTTAATTCTTTCCCATACTTTACACATCATGGACCCAAATTATAGCATCAATTTAATGGTTAATCGACCTTGAGAAAGATTCAAATAAATAATTTGCATGTTGTCTTACATGTGTTTATTATCCAGCATTTAATCTCGACACATTCTACAATTGTCCATGTTTACTCATTATCAACTTACTACCAGGCCACATATTCATTCCATGGCCACGACCACCTCGAATGGTTCTAGGGCATTCATCGTGTACATGTGTTATACTAATTATTCATAGCAACCAATTATAATCACACGACATGCATTAACCCATAGCAGGAATAATTAGGCTTACAAGCCATAACCATAATAAGCCACATCTCATGGCTATATACAATATATCAATATAAGCTGGTACATTTGGCTAATCATAACAGCATCTAACATAAAAACTAGTCCTTATACATGCCACTCACTTGTAAGTGTTTAATACACGTATGACAATACTCTGGAGTTGATAGCTTGATAGTGTGATGCTGCCTCCGACTATCTCCAACCCCGAGTCGACCTGAAAACACTAAAGAAAAGGAGAGGAGGGAGTAATCTTAAAGCTTAGTAGGTCCATATGAAAATAATAAGCATTATAACAACATGTTTCCTTAGGCAATCAACCAAAATGACACTTTTACTCATATTCTGGTTAAGCTGTTTTCTCAAGCCACAGCCACTAAATTATTTATATCTGGAGCTATGGGACTCCAAATTGAGAACTATTAATTTTCCATGAAAATATACTAATTTATCTTCTTACAATAAAATTTCCATAATTTGTAGTCTAGCCAATAAGTATATTTTATTATTCAAACTCTCCATTATTTTGCTGTTAGACAGCTTCGAACTTTCTTCAATAAATTTTATTTTTCTCATAGTACGAGACTCAGATAATGTTCTTGTCTCTTTATTTTGAAAGTATACTCATTAAGGATTTCAAAAATATGATTCCTAACTCATAATAATTTTTTGACGATTTCTAGTGATTTTCCCAAGTCAAAACATGGGATTCCAAACTCATTCTGACTCTATCTCACAAGAATTAAAATATCTCATCATATGAGATTCCTTTACTAGAACCATTTCCTTTATCTGAAACTAGACCCAATAAGCTTTAATTTCATATTTTATTCAGTCACTAACTCAATTTCCACTATTTTTGGTGGATTTTCAAAGTCAGACTATTGCTGTTGTCCAAAATTGTTTTAGTGCAAATTCATTGTAACTACCATAAGCTCATTGATCATGGACTCATCATTTCATGAAACCCATATCTCATTACACAATGTAAGTTAACATGATATTACAACACAATTCATAAGCATAAGCATAAGGATGGTTTATCTTTCAAACCTTTTTACTTGTTTATCATGTATACACATACATATGCATGAATTCACTTACTCATCATTTATCACATTTCAACAAGGCATCACTTATGAGTATAATGTACGTACCTGTACATATCCATAGCATATCAATTAACTTTACCTTTATCACCACGCCCATCTCGGGACTTTCATCGCATTATTCATTATAATACCCGTTGAATTTCTCGAAAATCTCGATGGATAGCTCATTTACCTTTAAGTCATACAAGTGATCATTTTCAAGCAAGGACTCCCGCGAACCTCACATCTTACGGCAGGATTACCAATCCAAGCTAAATCCCCTGTAATATAAACTCATAGAATGATGTCGGGATTACCAGTCCAGGCTAAATCCCTTGTAGTGACAAAACACTCTTAATGAGCTCGGATTTGAATTACCAGTCGAGGCTAAATTCAGACCCTAATCAGATTACCCGTTTGGGCTAAATCCATAATGCACACATATTCTTCAGGAGGCTTGATCACTTAAGGAACACCCGTCTGGGCTAGATCCTTTCTATACAGAGATCAACGAATTACCCGTCTAGGCTAAATCCTTTTCTGCAACACATGCAGGATCTTGTATCATGTAAGAATAGCGTATCCATCAGATATCCCTTTATTTTCAACTGGGATTTTCTCTTTTCACCAAGTATAACAACAAGCATAGCTGATCATGCAATGTACATTCAATTCAACACATTTTCATGTTTATTTGGACATTAGTCCATGAAATAAACATGGTATTGCACATAATTATATTTAGGCATTTGACACAATATATAATCTTCATGTCAACTATATAAATATTCATCACACAATGTTGACACATCAATTTGAGTTCAAGCATGAATAGTAATATCATTGCATTATCATTGACATATGAACTTACCTCGGTTTCAAGTACGACTATTTATTTCGAGTTTATGCTCAACCTTGTTCAACCTCGTTCTAAGCCCGAATCTTGTTTTCCTTGATTTATAATATCACATTTAGACTAAAAATTAGTCATATTATTCATATGGGTCCAAAAATCATATTTTTACAAATTTACATTTTGACCCCTAAACTTTTACATATTTGCACTTTTTCCCCAATGCTCGTAAAATGATTTTTATTAAATTTACTTACATTTCAAGCCTAGCCGAATCATTTTCATAACTATGGCAACCCCCAATTTCCACTAAATCACCCTTTTATGACTAATTTTACAACTTTTACGATTTAGTCCTTTTAAGCATTTTTACCGAAAATCACTTAGCAAAAGTCATTTATTACACACCGAGCCTTCATATTCTACTATTAAACATAAAAATACATGCATATCATTCATGGGCAAATTTTTAAACATAAACCCTAGCTCAAAATAATGGTAGAAATGAGTAGAGCATGTTACCGGGATTTCAAAAAAGTAAAGAACATAAAAAACGGGGCTTGAATGCACTTACTATTGAGCTTGGAAGCTTGAAAACCCTAACCGTGTTTTCTCCCATGCAATATTTGGCCAAGGTAGAAGATGGACAAGAAATTTGGCTTTTATTTTGTCTTTTAGTCCATTTAATGACTAAATGACCAAAATGCCCTTTTAGCCTTTCTTTGAAATTTTATCCATCCAAGCCCATTTTTGTCCAAAATTTTAGAAATTGTTCAAATTTCTATTTAATACCCTCTAATTAAAAATCCAATTCAATTTCATACTAAAAACTTATAGAACTCATATTTTGTAATTTATTCAATTTAGTCCTTAAAGTCTAATCGAACACCTTAAACATAAAATTTCTTCATGAAATTTTCACACAAGCATGTAAACATAAATTTTGACTAGGCCCTAATTCGGAATGTTACAGTTTAGGTAACTTATCCAAAATCAATGGAATGTAAATTTATGTATGCTTGCATTAATAAATATGACCGGTAATTTTTTTTTCCATTATACGAACTTACTAAGCATAAAATGCTTACTCCATTTAATTTTCCCTGTCTTATAGTGCTCAAAGCTAGCGAAGGTTGGAAGTCGGTCAGAGCAATCATCACACTATCCATTATCACATTTTGGTACAAATAGAAATCTCATTTTGGTATAATGACATGTATAAGCTTATTTGGCCAATGATGGCTTGTAATTGTTGTTTTGTAATCTAGCCATTGGAGTGGCTAGTGGTGGTCTAAGTTTGGCTATTTTTGAAGTAATATTTTGGTAATCACATAAGTGTTTATTATGTATTAGTTAGTTGGAATTATGTTAGCATATAAGTGTATGATAAGTGTAAGTTTATATCCTTTGATACATGAGATATTACCACATGGTTGATGGCTAAATTTATGTGAATATGATATTGGATTGGTGCATATATGTTTGTGAGTTTTGGTCCAGGAAAATGATAAGTTTTGGGTGACAAATAAGGCTAGGAAATGGCTTTATTTTGTCCACATAGGTAGACACACTTGGCCGTGTGTGACACACGGCCTGTCCCATGGGCATGTGGCCCTGCCATGTGTCGCCTGCATATTAAAAATAAGAAACAAAATGCTTAGAATTGGGTACAAGGGCAAAGACACGAGTGTGTTATGCAGCCTTGAACATTGGTGTGTTACAGGGCCATGTGAAGACTACACCTAAATTTCGAAAATAAAATTTGCCACACATCCTAGCACACGGGAGTGCGACTTGGCCGTGTGACTTCAATTTCTTCATGCCTTAAAAGTCAGAGTTGTACACGGGTTAGAGACACGGGCGTTTGTAGTACACGGCTCGATCACATAGGTGTGTCCCTAGACTGCACGGGCGTGTGAGCCCTGCCTGCACCTTGGAAAATTTTTGAAATGTGCGAAAAATTTTACGAGTTTTCGATTAAGTCCCGAATTGATTCTAATGCTCGTATTGGGCCTTGAAGGTCCAATTAAGGGACATTTTGAATGATCTTGGTAGATGAATAGTAATTTAAAGGAATTATCTAAAAAATATTCTGAATCTTTCGATAAAACTTCGAAACCTTGTTCCAATGACGAACGGGTTAGGGGTGTTACATGACCACTCTTCTTTTCATACCTTCATACTTTGTTCACACAATGCACAAGCATCAAGAAATATTTGCAAATTTCAATATTTACACACAACCAATTTATAGCTATACGATTCACATAAGATGAGCAAAACAATAGAATGTTGGTTCAAAATAGATTAATGAGAACACATTCAACTAATACTAATATAGGATGGATTTCACATGCAATTGCACATTCAATTTACCCAATATAGCAACATCCCACATAGCAACATAATCATCAACAAATTTACACAACATGAAACTCATTAGGACTGCATTTTATGCTCACAACCAAACTGCATTAACACCCAAAACATTCTCACCACAATTCATAAACATACATCACTAATGTATATAAGGATAAAACACCTACCAACATTACAGCCGATTTTCCACAACAGAGTAACATGTTGATTGTAAACTGAAAGTTTTAAGTTTAGGTACTCACCATAATACTTCTAATGATGCTTTTATCTGCACATCGAGCTCTTTCCCTTTTCTACTAGGACCTTTCCCCAGTTCATTAGCATTACCACTCAAAGGAACAACCTCTAAGCAAGCCAAAACCAAAATTTATCTAACATACAAAATGGAGTTTCCATAACCCAAAACTAGTTGATGGAAACAAAGGAAAATTTTTGAAAGAAAAATGGAGTCTTCCTTCATCGAATAATTTATACTGGAAGAAAATTTAAAATAAAATATTCTTAAACTTGCCACCATTCATGCACACACAAATCCACTAATCATTTCTATAACCAAGAGTCTGAACTGCCATGCACGGTGGCATGTTTCCCTTCCCTAGGCTTAACACGTGCCTTGAAATGTGTTACACACATCATGAGGTGTTAATGAAATAGGCAAGCTTAGAAGCCAACAAGCTTGCAAAATAATGAGCTCACAAAGTGGGAAACTCGCTAACTAGTGAGTCCACAAACTAAAAAGCTCACAAAGCTGCAAAGACAGCTCACCATTTGCGAGGTGGAAAACTTGGATAAACAAAAAAACAATAAGTGGCTCGCAATGAAGGGCTAAACGTATGGCCAGATAAAAAAATATGCATAATAAACGTGTTCAATAGATCAATTTCAATCCCAAATGGTCAAAATACTCAATTTTATCAATTTAGAGATTTGGGGTGTGACAACTCTTTCTACCTTTAAGAAAATTTCATCCTCAAAATTTTTGACCTACCAAAAGGATGAGGGTATTGCTCTTTCATAGAGCTTTCCCTTTCCCAAGTTGTTTCCTTAACCCTGTAATTCCTGTAGAAGACCTTTACCAAGGGAATATTTTTTATTCTGAAGCTCTTTCACTTTTTTTCCTAGGATTCATATTGGCTCCTTTTCATAAGAAAGGTTCAGCTTCAACTCCAACTCCTCCAATTGTACTACGTGATCCAGATCAAAGCGGTACTTCCTAATATGGAAACATTGAAGACGTTATTAATCTTTGACAGTTCTGGAAGTATTGCTAAACGATACGAAATAGGTTAAACTCGTTCCAACACTTCAAAAGGTCTAGTAAACCTCGGATTAAGCTTGCCCTTTAAAACAAAATAAATTATCTTTTTCCAATGCAAAACCTTAAAGAACACATCATCACCCACTTCATATGAAACCTCTTTTTTTTTTAATCAACATGAAATTTTTTGCGATCCTAAACAGTCTTCAAATGATTTCGGATGATTCAAACCTTTTCTTCGGTGTCATGTACCAAGTTAGGGCGAACAAGTTTACCTTTGCTAATTTTTACCCAACAGGTTAGGGATTTACACTTTCTTACATATAAAACTTCAAAAGGATACATACCAAGATTGGAGTGGTAACTGTTGTTGTACGCGAACTTGACTAAAGGTATCATACAGCTTCTGAACATATTCTCCAAAACCTGTATCACCCTTTCAGATTGACCGTCAGTTTGAAGGTAGAAAGTTGTGTTGAAATGGAGTTTAGTCCCGAGGGACTCTTCCAACTATTTCTAAAATCTGGATGTAAACCATTGATCTTGATCCAATACAATGGATGAAGGAATACCATGTAATCGTACTAATGAAGGAATACCATGTAATCGTACTATCTTGACTATCTTGACAATGTAAAGCTCAACTAGCTTCTTTAATTAGTAATTCATGCGGACAACAACAAAATCAGTTGATTTTGTTAGCCTATCCACAATTACCCAAACTGAATTCTTTTTCGAGGGAATGATAGGTAGACCTGATAAAAAATCCATTGAAATTTTATCCTACTTCCGTTCCACAATTTCCAAGGGATACAATGTCCTAGCAGGAACTTGTTGCTCCACTTTGACTCAATTGTAGGTTAAGTATCACATCATGGGCTCAGATATTTCCTTTTTCATCTTGGGCCACCAATACTGGCTCTTTAGATCACGATAAATCTTAACACTTTCTAGTGTAAAGAAAAGAACACCTAATGTGCTTCTTTTAAAATCTCATGTTTAAGGCCATTATCTTCTGAAACATATAGTCTTCCTTTAAAACACAGCTCGTCATCCTTCCCGAGGCTAAAATTCTCCAAGCTACTAAACTCTATTTGCTTTCTTAATTCTTTTCATTTAACATGTCTCAGTTGCGATTCAAAAATTTGCAAAAGAAAAATAGGTTGCACTTTTAATTCAGTTAAGAGGGATACATCATGCTCCATATGAACTAGAGCACGCAACGAAGCCAAGGCTGATACAGACTTTCTACTTAGTACGTCAGCTACAACATTTGTTTTTCCCTAAGTGGTAATCAATTGCCAGATTGTAACCTTTAACAATTCTATCTAATGTCACTAGTGCAAATTCAAGTCTTTTTGAGAGAGAAAATAATTCAGGCTCTTATTGTCTGAAAATATGCAACATTTTTCTCCATACAAATAATGTCTCCAAATTTTTAGGGCGAGCATAACTGCGGCCAATTCAAGATCATGCATTGGATAATTTCTTTCATACGGTTTAAGTTGATAGGACACATAAGCTATGACTTCCCACATTGCATGAGAACGTGTCCAAGTTTATTTAAGAATGCATCGATAAAAATTAAGAACACGATCCTTGACATGGGTTGGGATAAAATCAGGGCTTTTGTTTGGACAGTCTTTAACTTATCAAAACGGTTTTCACACTCATCTATCCACAAAAAGTTTTCATCCTTCTTCAATAGTCGGGTCAAGGGTGTAACCAACATCGAAAAACCTTTTACAAATCTAGAGTAGTATCTCACCAAACCTAAGAAACTGCGTACTTTAGATACATTCCTAAATGGAATCCAATCTAAGACAACTTTGATTTTATCGGGATCTATGTTAATGTCATTAACTGGAATAACATGACATAAAAAGATGACTTCCTTGAGCCAAAAATCACATTTGCTGAATTTGTTGTAAAATCAATTTTCTGGAAGGGTACTCAATACCATATGCAGGTGCTCTTCATGCTCAACTTAAATTTTAGAGTAGACCAATATATCATTAATAAAAAAATCCATAAATAAATCCAAATATGGTTGAAAACCCTATTCATTAGATCCATAAACACTGTTGAAGCATTTGTCAATCCAAAAGGTATTACAAGGAATTCGTAGTGTGTAACACCCTAAACCCAGCCCAGACGTTATGGCCGAATCTGGCTTGTCACATTGAAGTGTTTTAGCGAAAATCATGTTTTCATTTAAAACCCTTCTTAAACAAAAGAAACCTTAATTAACTTAAAAATAAACACACCTTTCAGTTGCGAAAACCTTGTTTAAAACATTTGATTTAAAAAAACTTTATCATTTAAAAATTAAGTTGTGGAAACATAGAAAACATACTATAATTTAGGAATCCCATGTTCAACTTCTCGTAATTACAATGAAAATAATAATAATCCAAATAATAATAAGAATGAAGCCTTATTACATTCCAGTCCGAAAAATACTTAATAAAATAAAGAACTTATATGCTTTTAAAAGAGAAACAAGTCCAAGTTGTCTTACTAACTGGCCACCCAGAGTCCCTCTAAACATCGAACCTTCTACTGAGCATCACCTGAAAATAAAATAAAAGAGGGGGTGAGTTTTCGCAAACTCAGTGTGTACAACCCTCGACGGAAAACAAGCATTAAAAAAAACATCATCCATCAATCATGTAATGTAATCCCATCCAAATTATCCATCCGCTATACACTAGCTCCGTCCCCCGTCACACCATGTGGGGATATAAATATCGACCCACCCAACCCACATACCATGGTAGCCCGGTTGCGGAACTACCTTCATTTACATATTGGGCTTTAAAAGCCGTCATTGATTCCACGATTATCAAGCAACCATGCAATCCTCATATACTTCCTCCGTTCCATAACTCCCACCCATATGCAACCTAAGCAGAATATCATATGTATGCATTTTACATCCATAAAACTTACATTCTACACCTAGGGGTATTTTGGTCATTTTTTCCCTTAAGGGCATTTCGATAATTTTCCCTTAATAGCGGTTTTCACTTACCTTGGCCCGTTAACGAGTCCTGTGAGCTAAGATGAATGAACACTATGCACCAGGTAGGATTCCAGAGAAAAGGAGGTGAGTCATTAAGACCGCTTAAGTACCAAGCTCTCCCTAGATCCAATCCTAGACATGCATATACCCGTTGTCACACCTTAACCCTTTGACTTGTCCACGGTCGTAATATATTAATTAAGTGTTATGGATATCATATACTAGGCCCAAAACCCCTTACAAAGCCCAAAAAATTTCACATACTTGTATCTGGCCCATTAAGCCCAATCATATTCGTATGGCCTATTAGGCTCAAATCACCTGTATATGGCCCATTAGGCCCAAATCACATTTATATGGCTTGTTAGGCCCAGTCACATTCATATTCATGCTCATATACAAGTTCCTATCACATAGCATCAACATTTAGTTTTTGCCTATTATGGGCCCAACAGCCCATCGGGCCCATTTAGCCTATTTCGGCCCATATGGGCAAATCACAACCCAAGTCCACGAAATTGCCCGTGGGCCTCAGGCAACCTATTGGTCTCCCCCTTACGAGTGTTCGAAGACTCGCAAGACTACCGTAGCCAAACTTTCGGCTTTTCGGCATTTCGGCTTTTGCTGATACATAATGTGTGTGCAGTGTATGTACACACCTGATAATCAAGCATGATGTGATCTCCTTAGCCCAAACCTACAATTGATATCACTCAAATATTGATCTTACATACTTATCGAATACTTTACCAAAAGCCAGAATCTTACCTTAACCTTACCTTGCGTGATAAGTATAACAACCCCTTCACTAACCGCGATCAACTCCTAGATCTGTACCAATCGTAACTATTAAAACCAGAATAATAGGTGACTCGTATCCAACACAAGTCCCCTTACCTTACTATGGCTATTCGGCCAACCTTAGCAATGGATGAGGAATACTTACCAAAATCGCAAACACTTAAAGAGCAATTCGACAGAGAGCTAAGATCCTAGATTCGATACTAATTCCCTGCCAAAGTTGATCGAAAGAGTGAGGGAAAATAATTGATACCTAGCAAAGAAAACTTATTGGAAGAGTAACACTTACACTAGATTCGGTCAAAGAGTATTCAGCCCTTGGGAGATTCGGCTTTTCGACTTTTCAAACTTAGTATGGTGAATAAGATTTATTTGGGACAGATTAAAGAAGAAGAGTAGAAGAAGAAATTGGCTAAGTGAAACAAAGAAAATTCTGTCGAGAAGATAGAAATCGGCAGGAAGAAAAGAAAGAAAAACAAAAAGGTTTTCGGCTTTTTAGATCTTGAAAAAAAAAGTGTTTTCGACTTTTGGAGAAAGGGGTTTCTGGTAACAAGGTGAAGAAGAATTTCGGCAGTAGCCTGACAACCCTGTTTTTGGCCCCTATTTATAGCCCTTATAGCTAAATTTTCCATGCCCAATTCGGCTTCATCACTTCTCCCTTTTCATCTCCTCGTTTTTCTCCCTGATAACCCCTTAATCTTTTCCTTAATTTTCCCTTCTGAACACTCCCCTTGGAGTCCATCTTCACGCCACTTTCATCCTTCTAGAAGGCCAAAATTAAACTTCTAAAAATACTAAGCTAGGATTCGAACCTTGGATCTCATTTCTAGCTACTAACACCAGCTTCCTACTCCCTAAGTGGCGTCACTTAGCCACTCTTCCACAAGGCCTTTTGATGCTATTTTTCCCCTATTTTTATTTAAAAGTCCAACTACTTGCCAACCCTGATTCTTTTAATAATTAAACTATAATTTCATTTATTCCTAGGTTCGAACTCAAACCTTAATTAAGACCTACTATAATTATCACATGGCTAGGAACATAAAACACAATTTTTATCAAAACTGAAAACAAAGAAAGTTCGGGATTGCGGGATTTTTGGGTTTCGAGATTTTTGGGGCGTTACATAGTGCCTATAGCAGGTTTAGAAGGCAATCTTTGGGATATCGTCACCTTTTACCTGAACTTGGTAATACTTGGATTGAAGTTCAGTCTTAGAAAACACTCTAGCACCACCCAATTGCTCGAACAGATCTTTAATTCTTGGTAGCGGGCATTTGTTTTTAACAATCACCCAATTCAATTAGCAATAGTCTATGCACAAATGTAGCGATCTATCTTTCTTCTTTACAAAGAGAACCGGTGTACCCCAAGGTGAGACACTAGGTCGAATAAATCCTCGCTCCAACAATTCTTGCAACTGAGCCTTCAACTCTATCAATTCTAAGGGTGCCATCCAATATGGAGCATGCAAGATGGGAGTAGTGCCTAGAGTAACCTTAATGGAAAATACAACTTCTCGATCAGAACGTAACCCCCTAAGTTCCTCTAGAAACACATCCAAAAATTTACTCACGACTCACACTTGCTCAAAATCCTTCCTCACTATTGTTGTATCTATTATATAAGCCAAATAAGCATACCGCCTTTCAGAATAAACTTTCTAGCTGAAACTATCAAAATCATTTCATAATTACTGTTTTGTCTCATATTGAAGATAAACACTTCATCACCATATGCATTAAGTAGTCATACACCTCTAAAATGACAATCAACCACTACATTATGCCCAAACAACCAGTCTAGGCCTAGAATCTCATCAAACCCATAGAAACCCAATAGCATTAAATTAGCAGCAATGACGTAACCATGAAATTTTAAAGGGCAATCTTTAATCACCTTATCAACAATCATACTTTAATCAAGGGGATGGGAAACCAACACACTCACTTCAGTTAAAATGACATTCAAACTTTCTTTATTTACTAACTTAATGAAACTATACGAATGCGTCAACCCTAGATCTATCAATGCATAAATGCTAATGCAAAACAAAGAGAAGTTACATGTAATAACGTCTGGGGCTTCTGCATCCTCCTTGTGTCACATCCTAGAAACTGGGCTAGCAGTATTGACATTAAATTATATATTAAAAATAGAGTAAATAGAAAACACATTAATAATTAGGACTAAATAGGAATAGAAGTTAAAGTAGAGAACTTAAATAGGTAAATTAAGACTAATGGCTAGTGGAAGATTTATTAAAATAAGGGTAGAATTAGGAGGGATTTATAGGACAAATAAACTAATTTTATAAATAAATTTGGCTATATAAGCCAATGTTGCTCATTTTCCTTCTTACATTTTAATATCCTCTTTTTTATTTTCTTTCTTTCACACTTTCTTTATCTCAAAACCTGTTTCATCTGGTAGTTAACTTGTTTTCAAAATTTTGTGCATTGCATTTTCTGAGAAACCAAGCACCATTTTCTTCTTTAAATTTTCAAGTAAAACACAATTTTTTTTTCTTTTAACCTTTGGTTCAGTTATAGAGCGGACCACTCGGGAGTCACAGAGGACAGCAAGATCGGAGTTAAACAATCTATTTTCATATTAAATCCACATGAAATGCTTTTGGCTAAAGTATCTATGATTTAGATAATAATTATAAATATTTTTTTATTATATGTTTGGCTTCATGAAAATGATGGATCAAAGCTAGCAAAGCTATGAAATGTTTTCCAAAATGATTTTCAAAGAGCATTAACAAAAATATAAAAGGTTTACGGTCCAATTCAGCGAAGTTTTTAAGAAAACTTATAAACCGAAAGGTTTTTCTCTTGAGGAAGATAATGAACAATGGTTGTTTTGAAATAATAGGGTATACTGAGGTTACTTTAATTAACAGGCTAGATTTGCAAATATACGTAAGTTCTGAGGGTTAAAAATTAAAAAATAAAGGCAAGTAATAGTATAGTGAGAATCTGTCATAATTAACGTTAATAGGGGGCTATTATTGAGTGAAGAATGAATTTAATTATTTTAAAAAATTATGTGATGTGTATTTGTTCATACGAAGCTGAAAATTTTGGAGAAGCATAGACCAGTAGAGATAAATGCAATGAGAAGGTCACAGAGTCGACGTGTAGTGAACTAAGGCGAGTACTCTGTATACTGCACTTGAAAATAAGATTGCGGTCTACGAGAAGCCAAGTAAGACGTGCGAAGCCTATCTTTATGTTGTGAAGTAAGCATGTGTATGTGTGAACCTCTTCTATGCGTTGTGCAAACCCTTACCATGAATCTGTATACGTGTGTTTTTACATGTTATGTAAACCTTGAAAAAAATGTATATATGCATCCAGGGTTAGGTTAAAATATACAATATCTATAGGCGTTTAAAGTTTGTTATATAATATAAATATGCATACTGTTATATTAATTATATAGGTGTTTATGGGACTTAATTTATATAATATATAATCATGATGAAAAAGGGTACTGCTATATACAATGAATGCATGTGCATGTATTATTATAAATAATATATATCTTTGCATTAAAAGGTTTTGTATTATCTAATATATATAAATCTATATGTTGTGAGCGAACCTTTAAAAGTGAGCTATGAACCCATATGATATGTGAGGATTACCATGCCGTTTATGAACATATAATATTATGAAAACCCACATTACATACAAACATATGTCATGTGTAAACCTGTTCTTTTATGCTTGATTTTTGTATATGTGAGCTTAATGTTTTATGAACTATATTATGACATGTTGTGGTACTGCGAGCTTTGTTAAAATAGTGAGCCTAAAATGGCATGATCTTTAAATGTGTAATACTGTGATATTTTGGCATTGTGAATTTTTGGAACCATTGGATATAGTGGCATGCTATAAGATTGTAAGTGCTCACCCATATAGTGTGATAAGGCATTGTGGCCCAGTGATTCGATGGAGAAATAAGGGAATGTTTAGTAATGCTCCATTCACTGAAGATCGTAAGGATGTGTTTTTCAGAGAGTTTGAGCATTCTTGCTACACTTATATGGTGATTCAAGTGACTCTATGAGTCTTAGGGTGTGTTTTGGGATATCCATTTATCCAATGAGTATAATATTTGATTATGTTTCCTTTTCATAAACTGTCATTGTACCACTGAACTGAACTGGGTTAGTTATATATGAACTGATGATATGTGAACTAATTGAATGCGAACCTCCTGTATAGGAAACCGTTTATGTGCGAACTATTATGTATGATCTATTTGTATAGGGTTGTTTGGTATGTGGATTTTTTATATGTTTTCTAGTGTTGTATACATATATATTCACTGAGCTTTCCCAAGCTCATCTCTTTACTTTCTTTTCCCTTTTAGACAAGTAGTGCGCGGGATAGTGAGGAGGGTGGTAGTTCAATGATCCATCACATAAGCTTTCTTTCTATAATATGTGTATCGAGCTTATAAAACCTCAAGAAGGCAATGTGGAAATTCCCAAGCTAAAGACTTAGAATGGGACTTAGATGACTTTATACAATTTAAAAATAATTTTTTAAAGGGTTGTAATTGGACTTTCTGGCCTATTTAATTTTTGGGACTTTTTAATCTTTGTGTTTACTTGTTTGGCTGAGATTACTATTTGAATTATATGATACTACCTATATGAACTAACGAAATTTTGCAGCTAGTAGGGCCAGCCGAAATTCAGGTACACCTTATTCTGCTAATTATATCATTATTGTTTGATTTAGAAAAGCATGCTTTTTGGACTAAATGCTTGTATGAAATATTCTATATATGTATGGTGAGGATGGATGGTTGGTGTGATTTGTTGTAGTTTTTTAGAGAGTCACCTCGGTGGCTAATATGTCACTCGAAATTTGGGTCAAATCATCCCGGTCAGGTTTGAGGTGTCACATTTAGGGGTATGAAAGCCAGTTTTACAAAATAATAATAATAATAAATTAGTGTGTTATAAATAAACAAATAAATAATTTAAACCTTTTTAGACAAACATAATCTTGAACAAAAATTAGTTATAAATGGGGTAGGAACAGGAACAAGTTGCCTCCTTCGAAAATGTTTTTTTTTTAACAAAATTTGCTTTAAATCACTTGCCACTTCTAACTATCCCATTTTCTTTAAATTAAATAAAATAGTAGATAAAGATGCCTCCTAGACGCAGGCGTCTTGTTGCGAATGCACCGATGGAACCACCTTCGGGATAAGCTATTCTTGGTACTAGTTTTGGTCCCTTGGTTCAAGCATTGATTGGGGCATTCTAAAGTATAGTAGGTAGGAACTTTGCCCCAGCTGCTAGAAGGTTGCCACTCGAACAACTTTGAGCTTTGGCGGTAAAAAATTTCAGAGAGCAAAAGGAGTTGATCTGATGATTGTTGAATATTGGTTGGAGAGTGTTGAAATGACCCTTTAGTAGATGGAATGCTCAAATGAGGAGAAGTTAGGTTCCACTGTATCCTTACTAAACGAAGAAGCTCATCACTGGTGCAATACGGTAAAGAGGGGGACCACTGCTGATCACCTGACTTGGGAGTTCTTTTAGGAGTCCTTCTGAAAGAAGTACTTGGGAGAGTAGTACACGGATGCGAGGAAGAGAGACTTTTTGGATCTGATTCAAGGAACTATATCCGTAGCTGAGTACGAGTCTGAGTTTGTGCAACTTAGCCAGTATGCTCCGGAGATACTGTCCTTTGAGAAGGAGAGGTGTAAGAGGTTCCGGTTTGGGTTAAATTGGAACATTCGGGTATATCTAGTGGTAGAGAGCACTAAGGCCTTCGACGATTTAGTAGAAAGGGCTAAGGCTATGGAGGAAACACTAACCAAGCCACCAAGATCGGGATAAGGTGCTTCGATATGGAGGCCAAGAAAGAGAGGTCGAGAGATTTGGAGGTACAATAGGAATGATTAGTGGGATTCTCCTTCGGGTCAGGCCAGGTAGTAGAGTATAGCAGTAGTTTCTTCAAATTGATCGGCTAGGTTCTCAGTGTGTTAGCACTTCGACCATAGGCATCTAGGAGTTTGCTGGAGGGTGTCTGGGGCATGTCTGCACCGTAGGTCGAATGAGCATCAAATTCGTAATTGCCCGATGACAGATGAAATGGCCCAAATAGCAACATCTACTAGACACCTATACCAAGGTCATTCTTGTAATGGGAGACCTATGAGTCAGAGATTAGTCACCTATATTGTAGCTACACAGACTGAGTTAGGTGGACTTACTCGTGTTCATGTCGCGAAAGCGCTCGACGATGAATGTGACAGTTTTACTAAAATCCTTCTATTTATTCTTGTAGATAGATTCTGGTTCTACTCATTCATATATTGTGAGTAATTTAGTGAGTGAGTTGGGGATTCTGATAGAGACCATTAGGCAAGGAATGGTTGTGACGAGTTCACTAGGAGGATGTGTTTTGGTTGATCAGGTTTATCAAAGGTGTCCGTTGACAGTATAAGGATACATTTTCCTGGTAGATCTAATGGACCTATCATTTTATGCGTTCAATTTAATTCTTTGGATGGATTGGTTGACCAAGCATGAGGAAAGGATCAATTTCGAGACGAACCATCTTACTATGAGGGAAGAAGGTGGATTGATATTGTAGTCGTGGGGGAGAGACCCAAATTCTTCTCTAATGTGATGTTTGCAATTAAGGCTGAGAAGTTAATGAGTAAAGGTTGTGAAGTTTAGTTCGCCTATGTGCTCAATTCTGAACGTAAAGGTTCGGGAGTTCAGGATATCTGTGATGTGAAGTATTTTTCTGACGTCTTTCTAGAGGAGTTACCAGGTTTGCCGCCAGATTAGGAAGTTGAGTTTGATATTGAGGTTTACCCTGGTACTGCACTGGTGTCCATTGAACCTTACCGCATGGTACCGAAAGAACTCAAGGAGCTGAAGATCCAGTCACAAGAGCTATTGGATCAAGGGTTTATTCGACTGAGTGTATCGCCTTAGGGTGTGTCGGTGTTGTTTGTAAAGAAGAAAGATGGTACCTTGAGGTTATGTATTGATTATCGATAGTTGAACAAGTTAACCATCAAGAAGAAGTATCCATCGCCTTGTATTAATGACCTATTTGATTTGTTCAAGGGAGCGACAGTGTTTTTGAAGATTGATATAAGGTTTGGGTATTATCAACTCATGGTGAAAGAGGCTAGTATCCTAAAAACTACGTTCAGGACTTGGTATGGGCATTACGAGTTCCTGGTTATGTCGTTGGGATTAACGAATGCACCTACAATGTTCATGAACCTGATGAAATGAGTTTTTCACTTGTATTTGGATCAGTTCATAGTGGTCTTTATAGATGATATTCTCGTGTGTTCCCGTACTGAGGACGATCATAATGCACATCTACGGGTTGTATTTCAAATTTTGCGAGAGAAGCAGTTATATGCGAAGTTAAATAAGTGTGAATTTTGGCTTTGGGAAGTGATGTTTCTTGGGCATGTGGTGTCTTCTAAAGGGATTCGTGTGGATCCAAAGAAGGTTGAGGCTGTCTAGAGTGGTAGCAACCAAAGAGAGTTACTAAGGTCCGCATTTTTCATGAATTAGCAAGGTACTATTGTAGATTCCTTAAGGGTTCTCCATATTAGTTGCACCCTTAATAAAGCTACTTCAAAAAAACGTGTCATTTAAGTGGACTGAGGAAAGACAGAGATGGTTAATGGGGGATTTACCAAAAAAGGGTAGAATTAGGAGGGATCTATAGGATAAATAAACCAACTTTATAAATGAATTGGCTATATAAGTCGACATTGCTCATTTTCTTCCTCACATTTTAATTTCCTTTTTTTATTATTTTCTTTATTTTCACATTTTCTTCATTTTAAAATCTATTGCATCTGGTTGTTAACTTTCTTACAAAATTTTCTTGCGCATTGCATTATTCGAGCAACCAAGCACTATTTTCTTCTTTAAATTCTTAAGTAAAACACCAATTTTTTTCTCTTAAGCTTTGGTTCGGTTATTGAGTAGACTACTTGGGAGTTACGGAGAATAGCAAGATCGAAGGTAAACAATCTATCTTCATATCAAATCTGCATGAAATGCTTTTGGCTAAAGTATCTACGGTTTAGATGATAATTATAAATAAACATTGTTTATTTATATGTTTGGCTTCATGAAAATGGTGGATCAAAGTTGACAAAGCTATGAAATGTTTTCTAAAATGATTTTCAAAGAGCTTTAATAAAAAAATAAAAGGTTTATGATCCGATTTAGCAAAGTTTTTAAGAAAACATATAAACCGGAAGGTTTTGCTCTTGAGAAAGATGATGAACAATGGTTGTTTTGAAAGAATAGGGTTTAGTGAGGTTACCTTTAATTAATAGTCTAGATATGCAAATATACATAAGTTAGGAGGGTTAAAAATTAGAAAATAAAAGCAAGTAATAGCATAGTGAGAATCTATCATAATTAAAGTAAATAGGGGGTTGCTATTGAGCAAAGAATGAATTAAATTATTTTGAACAATTATGTGATGTGTATTTGTTCATGCAAAGTTGAAAATTTTAGAGGAGCATTGGCTAGCAGAGGAAAAGGCAAAGAGAAGGTCCATAGTCAATGTGTGGTGAACTAAGGTGAGTTCTCTGTATACTGCACTTGAAAACAAGATCGTGCTCTACTAGAAGCCAGGTAAGACATGCAAACCCTATCTTCATGTTGTGAATTGAACATGCGTGTGTGCGAACCTCTTCTACGCATTGTGTGAACCCTTAGCATGAATTTGTATGCGTGTCTTTTTACACGTTATGTGAACCGTGAAAAAATGTATATATGCATCCAAGGTTAGGTTAAAATATACAATATCTATAGGCATCTAAAGTTTGTTATATAATATAAATATGCATACTATTATATATGTATTATATAGGTGTTTATGGGACTTAATTTGTATAGTATATAATCACTATGTAAATGGGTACTGCTACATACAACGAATGCATGCGTAGGTATTATTATAAATAATATATATCTTTGCATTAAAAGGTTTTGTATTATCAAATGTTTATAAATATGTATATACTCTGTGCGAACCTTTAAAAGTGAGCTATGAACCCTTGTTGTAACACCCCAAACCGGGCCTGGATGTTATGGTCGAATCTGGCGATGTCACATTGAAGTGTTTGTCATAAAGTGTTATATCGATGAAAACTCTTACTATATATTTAACCTCTTTGTGTGTTTCTGAGTTATGTCATTCATTTCAAAACTTGCGTCACTATCCAAAAAGTATTTACTTTAGAATCGGTATTCATTTCCAAAAATGTCATTTTATAGCGGAAGTTTTTTTTTAAAAACAGTTGCGTACTTGCATTTACTTTGTAAAAACATTACTTCTTTTGAAAACTCAAGTTTTCCTAACACTAGCAGTTATAAACCAAAGCAAATAAAAATCCCTAGTTTAAAGATTAAAAATTTAAAGAGGCTTTATTATATAACCAAATACCAAAATTAAATTACTTATAAAAATAAAGCAATTATGGTAGTATATGCAGATGTGTGGCCGCCTTTGAGTCCCTCGCAGCACCGATCCGCCTAAGCCTGGGGATTACCTGTATAGTTAAAATAGATGGGTGAGTTTACGAAAACTCAGTGTGTGAAATCCTACAATAGCAATCAATCAAAGTAAACACAATTTTGGGCCTAAGCCCTTTTAGTTTCAGTTTGGGCCTGAGCCCCTTTTTAGTAATAGTGACAATATCAGTTTGGGCTTTAGCCCATCTCAATACAGAAACAGTCATGTGTTTGGGCCTTGGCCCACTGTAGTAACAATAAATAGTGCAGTAACAGTACAGTATCAGTGAACAGTATGTAAGTCCTACCCATCCAGCCTCTACACCATCTCTGTCTAACCCTACACTCCATGTGGGGATATAATCAACCCACACATCTCTACACTCTAGAATTAGCACCGGTTGCAGCACTAAACAATATTTGCAGCAGAGCTACCAGTATAATAGGCTTAGAGCCATTAGTAATTTGTAGCAGAGCTGCTAGTACAGTACACTTCCTCCAATCATATAAAAACCTATCCCTATGCAATGCATCATGCAACATGTCATAATATTATACGTGTATTCAATATGGTTACAATAGCATGCTAAAATATAAACATACATCACGTAGGGGTAAATTAGTCATCTTACCATAAAAGGGCAAAAATGTCATTTTACCTCATAAGGGCAAAACAATCATTTTAACCCATAAGGGTAAAATAATCATTTTACCCCAAAAGGGCAAAACAGTCATTTTGCCACATGAGGGAAAAATAATCATTTTTTCGATTAGGGTCCAGGAACACTTACCGGCCCAACAGATGGTCCACAATCGTCTCAAGTGACCCGTGCAACCTTAACAATCAAAATGTGGAAATGGGCCCAAGGCCTATAATGTGGACCCATGTGGGCCTACACGCCCGTGTGGCCCACTTAGCCCAGTAATGGCCTTGGCTATGTGAACTACACAGCCTAGCCCAACATTCTCCTCACTCTCGTATGGTTTACTTGTGTAGGGCCCAATAGCCCGTGGGGCCCAAACGGCCCATTTCGGCCCAACATGGCCCAAAATGGCCTAAGCCAATGAAATCGCTCATGGTGGCCTTTACGATCAAACACCCACGTTTATGCGTTTGGATTACCATACGAGCGAGCGCACGCGCATGTAGCATCAACGGTCACTTATTTTGGCTTTTACTAATCTACGATCAGGGGCAGTGTTTACATACCTTGCTTCTATTTGCAGAGAGAAGAAACTACTCGCACCTTGAACCCTACATTTAACAATAATCTTCTGTAACACCCCAAACCTGAGACCATCGCCGGTGTCGGACCCGAGGGTTAACAAACCAAGTTCACATGTTTTTGCCCACCAATTTGACATTTCCAGTCAGGCTGGAAAACTGCGTCACTGTCGCCTTAAAAATCATATCTCGAGTTTCAAAACTCGGAAACTGGTTTCGTAAATTTTTCCTGAATTTAGACTCATATATCCATCCATGGATTTATTTATAGGAGTTTTGGTCGGGCCAATTGGTACAGTTTATTAGTTAAAGTTACCCCTGTTACAGGGATCGACTGCTCTGACCTTCGCGCGGTATAACTTGAATATCTCTCTGTACAGGGCTTTAATGCTGGTGTCGTTTGTTTCTAATGAAACTAGACTCAAAATGGAATCTGTACATATAAGGTATATCTCCTAATTCTTTTTGGATAATTTATAGTGAATTTTTAAAGTTGCGACAGGGAACCCAGAAACCATTCTGGCCCTGTCTCACAATAGCTTTAATATCTCTTAACCTGTAACTCCTATGACCGTTTCGTTTCTTCCATATGAAAATAGACTCATCAAGGTTCATTTACATAGCTTATTCACTATCTAATTCCATTCCTATGAATTTTGGTGATTTTTCACATTCATGCCACTGCAGCTGGCAGCATCTGTTTTAAGATAGGACTTACCTA
This sequence comes from Gossypium arboreum, assembly GCF_025698485.1. Lineage (NCBI taxonomy): Eukaryota > Viridiplantae > Streptophyta > Magnoliopsida > Malvales > Malvaceae > Gossypium > Gossypium arboreum. The sequence continues at coordinate 17,122,353 of NC_069081.1, forward strand.
TTTGGTGGTCTCCATGATTCAACTAGCCTTACCATACACAGGTTCATATATGATCATTTTAACCATGCCAATGGCTGATCATATGACCAACATTCCCATTTCCAAGCCATAGCCACATCATGACACAAAATATATACATACAACCCACAATTAGTCTAAGTTCATGCTTCCTTTTCGAGCCATTTTCGCACGTACCGTACATACTTACATTACAACATATTTAACAAACAAGGGTAGTCCTATACATGCCATCTCAAGTTCAACCAAAATTTATACCAAAATGGAGGCTTGATAGTGTGGATGACTTCGACTTCAACGATCCCAAATCCGATTGCCTCGAGCGAAATCTAGAAAACTAAGAGCCAAAGCAACGGGTAAGCATTTTTATGCTTAGTAAGTCTCAAGGAATATAATGAACTATAATTTACAGCAATACATTCACATAGCCAAATGCATCATTTCATTAATACACATTCTTACTTCATACTTCATCATTATATAAGTTCGCAAAGCATCAATCAATTCAATAACTGAAATTCATTAGTCGATTGAGCGAATGTTGCTCAAACACGCCGACTTTCCAATGCACATATAACGTACCTTATCCTTTGGGCTTTCCGAGTGTACTAATTAAATTCATTTCGCAACCAACACTCACCTCCAGCCCAAGATTCTTCGAATATAACCGGATTTAATCACGTGCACAAATGCCTTGGTCTTAGCCCGGATAGAATAACTCATACGAATGCCTTCTGCCTTAGCCCGGATATAGCCACTAGCACGATTGCCTTGGTCTTAACCCGGATATAATTTCCAGCATAGTTGTCTTGGGCTTAGCCCGATATCATTCAATTTCTCATGCACACATACATCAATAATCATTGGACATACATATTTCATTTTCGTTATTAAGGCTCAAACACAATTATAATCATTAGCATATTCGCCGGGACTTAGCCGGGTGGAATTCAAATACTCATACACACATAATCAATAATCATACACATCCATATTTCATCTCACATAATTCAAGTAAGGTCACTTCTTGAGGACTTACCTCGGATGTTGTCGAACGGCTTTTTCGGCTATTCGATCACCTTTTCCTTCCCCTTGTCCAATTGTGGCCCTCTTAGCTCTTGAGCTAATTCAAACAAATTCAATTTATTAAAACCTCATTGTACTTGCTTATGGCCGAATATGACAAGGATTTTAAATGGTCATATGGCCACTCTTTAGCTTGAATACACAATGGTCATGCACATTTTATACTACATCAAGCAATTCAATACAATTTATTTGAGCATCAAGGAAATGCTAAGGCCTTCAATAGGCTACCCAAGGCCGAATATTCATGTACATGTTGGGGTCAATTTTGCACTTAATACCTCACAAAACAGCATGCAATCTACTAATTAATGCTTTGCACATTGTGGCCCAAAACTTATAATATAGCATCAAGCACTTATATGTGTGCTAGGTCAATTGTGCTTGCAATTTCACAAGCATTCTTCCACATTTTCTTCTTTAAGTCAATATATTCATCACTTAGTTCATAACCAAACATAATGTGCAATCATATATATGCATATATGAGCATGGCCGAATTTTCAAGGTGTCCATAGCCATCCAAAACACAAATTTTAACTAACATGCAAGAAGCATGAATCATGCTCAAGAATGCATCATGGCGAATATGACAATCAAGCTCCTTTTCAACTTTAATCATGATAAAACAAAGAGAAAACTCAAAATCTTACTCATGAATAGAAAATCCATCATTGCATGCATCATCATCAAGCTTCACACTTAGCATGCAATGGCTTTATCACCATAACAACTTTGCCCAAATACCATTTCCATGGCATAACAAAGATTTGAGCCATGGCTAACATGCACATCAAGTTAGTAACCAAGTCATGCATGAAACTCCAAACACAACCTCATACATACCTTAATCTTGGTACAAGTATGGCCAAATCTCCTTCTAGTTCTCTTCTAAACCAAAAAATGGAGCAAAAATCCCTTTCTTCCTCCTTATGATTTTCGCCAAAAGATGAGAAAGGATGATCAAATTTTTTGTTTTTCTTCTTGGTTGCACGGCAAGGGGGAATGCTACTCTCTCACACACATTTTTTTTTCATTCTTTTCTTACCCATGCTTATTTGTTTATGATTTCTCCCTAATGCCCAACAAAACATGTTTCATGACATGTTTAGCCCATATCACTTTGTCATGGCCGGCCATCACTTGTAAAAAGGGAAATTTGACATGCAAGTCCATTATTTTGCATGCATGCTTTAATTAGTCATCACATATTTCCCTATCGTACTTTCAAAGTTCACTACTAAGTCCTTTCTTATAAATTAGCACCTAATTAATAAAAATCGAGACACGAAATATTTACGCATACCAATTCCACATACAATAAGCACGGAATATAACACTTAATTATTCTTGTGACTCGGTTTCGTGGTCCCAAACCACTCTCCGACTAGGGTCACATTCGGGTGTCACAACTCTCCCCACTCAAGAGATTTTCGTCCCCAAAAGCTTACCGGTAAATAGGTTCGGATATCGCTCTCTCATAGAGTTCTCGGTCTCCCAAGTAGCTTCTTCTATCCGTGCTTGAGCCATAACACTTTCACTAGCGGAACCCGCTTGTTTCGCAACTCTTTCACTTCTCGTGATAGGATACGAATTGGTTCTTCCTCATAACTCATATTAGCTTGAATTTTAATTTCGATGGACTAATCACGTGCGTTGGATCGGATCTATAACGTCAAGCATTGACACGTGGAAGACATCGTGAACCTTTTGAGTTCGGGGGCAAAATCAAACGATATGCCACCGGACCGACTCGCTCGATATCTCATATGGCCCAATGAACCTCGGGCTCAACTTGCCCTTACTACGAACTCGAGTATCTTTTTCCAAGGCGATACCTTGAGAAACACTTTATCACCCACCGATACTCGATATCCTTACGCTTCATATCCGCGCACGACTTCGACGATCGAAGGCTATCTTCAAACTTTCACGGATTACTTTCACTTTCGCTCAGCATCCCTAATCAAATCCACCCGAAAATCTTGCTTTCACCAAGCTCGGTCCAAAACAATGGTGTACGGCATTTACGCCCGCACAAAGCCTCGTAAGGTGCCATCTTAATGCTCTATTGAAAGTTGTTGTTGTAAGCGAATTCAATCAACGGCAAATACCGCTCCCATGAACCACTAAACTCGAGGACGCAACATCTTAACATATCCTCAAGTATCCGAATTACCCGCCGGATTGACCATCGGTTTGGGGGTGAAAGGCGGTGCTGAAATGCAACTTGGTACCCAAAGCTTCTTGCAACTTTTTCCAAAACCGCGAGGTAAATCTCGGATCTCTATCCGACACGATAGAAATAGGCACCCGTGTAATTTCACAACTGAGAAACGTACAATTCCGCTAATTTGTCCATTGAAAATCCGACGTCACGGGGACAAAGTGGGCCGACTTAGTCAATCGATCTACCACGACCCAAACCGCATCCTTCTTACTTGTCGACAATGGCGGTCCGGATACAAAGTCCATTGTGACTCGATCCCATTTCCACTCGGGTATCGTGATTGGTGAAGTAATCTCAAGGCACCGATGTTCCGCTTTCACTTGTTGACATATTAAACATCTTGAAACAAAGTCGGAGATGTCTCGCTTCATACCATGCCACCAAAATCGACGTTTCAAATCATTGTACATCTTCGTACTCCCGGGTGGATTGCCATTTGGCTACAATGGGCTTCATTCGAATTATCGAAATGAGTTCAATTCCTTGGGACACACAGACGACTTTTGAACCTCAAACAATCGTCATCGTCGATTTGAAACTCCGAGTCCTTGTTCGAACACACGCAGCCCGTTTTGCAACCAACTCGTCGTCGACTTTTCGAGCTTCTCGAATTTGGTGTGTCAATAGTGGTTTGGCTTTCAATTCAGCCACTAACACACCGTCGGATCGGATGCACAAGTGCACATTCATCGTCAGAAGTGAATAACGATTTACGACTCAAGGCATCCGCAACCACATTCGCCTTTCCGGGTGATAATCAATGATCATTCATAATCCTTTAACAGCTCAAGCCAACGTCTTTGTCGCAGATTTAAGTCTCTTTGGGTCATCAAATATTTGAGACTTTTGTGATCCGAGTATACATGGCACCTTTCACCAAATAAGTAATGTCGCCAAATCTTTAAGGCGAATACGATGGCGCCAATTCGAGATCATGAGTCGGATAATTTTTCTCATGCGGCTTTAATTGCCTCGACGCATAGGCCACAACTCGACCTTCTTGCATTAATACGCAACCTAACCCAAGTAGAGAGGCGTCGCTATAGATAACAAACTCCTTGCGGACTCGGGTTGCACTAGAATTGGGGCTTCGGTCAAATAAGTTTTCAGTTGATCAAGCTTTTTGGCATTTCTCCGTCCATTCGAACTTAACATCCTTTTGGAGTAAGCGTCATCGGCGTGGCTATCGTTGAGAACCCTTTACAAAACGTCGGTAATAACCTAAGCAAGCCCCAAAAAGCTTGAACCTCAAGAATATTTCTAAGCTTCCAATTTAGTATGGCTGAAATTTTATTCGGTCGACTCGAATACCGATGCAGATACCACATGACCCAAGAAGCTAACCTCTCTTAACCGTAACTCACACTTCTTGAACTTAGCATATAATTGCTTGTCCCGTAAAATTTGCAAAGACTAACCGCGGTGTTCAAGATGTTCGGTCTCATTTCTTGAATAGACCAAGATGTCATCAATGAACACGACCACGAATCGATCCAAATATGGTCTAAAGATTTGATTCATTAAATCCATAAATACCGCAGGGCATTAGTGAGCCCAAACGGCATCACCAGAACTCATAGTGACCATATCTCGCTCAAGGCGTCTTGGGCACGTCTCAATCTCGGATTCGCAATTGATAGTAGCCCGATCTCAAATCTATTTTCGAGAACACCGAGGCTCCCTTCAGCTTGATCGAACAAGTCATCAATACGCGGCAACGGATATTTGTTCTTTATCGTCGCTTTGTTAAGTCGACGATAGTCGATGCACAATCGCATGGTTCCATCCTTCTTCTTCACGAACAAAGACCGGCGCACCCAAGGCGAAAAACTCAAGCGAGCAAAACCTCTATCCACCAATTCTTGCAACTGAACTTTCAACTCCTTTAATTCCGTTGGTGCCATACGACACGGAGCTATCGAAATTGAGTGGTACCGGTACCAATTCGATGCCAAATTCTATTTCCGAACGGTGGTAAACCCGCAATTCTTGGGAAAACATCCGGTATTCACAAACCACGGGCACAGATTCGGGTTTCTTCTCCGATTCCTTGTCATCGAGTACGACGCAAGGTACGCCGCACCTTTTCTTACATATTTCGGGCCAACATCACGATATTACGGTGGCAACCCCTTTAAGTCCGTGGACTCAACCCGAATTATTTCATTATTCGCGCACTTCAAATCGATAGTCTTGCTCTTGCAATTTACAACCGCATCGTGCATGGTCAACCAATCCAAACCAAGAATAACATCGAACTCATCGAATGGCAAAAGCATTAAGTCCGCCGGAAAACAAGAACCTCGGAACACTAGGGGACTTTTCTTGCACACTTTGTTAACAAGCACGTAATGACCCAAGGGGTTTGACACCCGAATTACAAACTCAGTAGACTCAATGGGCAAAGTCTTACTGGATGCTAAGGTTTCACATATATATGAATGAGTAGAACCGGGTCAATCAAAGCAATTACATTTGTATTGAAAAGAGTGAAAGTACCGGTAATAACATCCGAGAGGCAAGATCCTCGCGTGCGCGTATGGCATAAGTCCTAGCAGAGCACGAGCCTCGATCGATGGTAGCATCTCTAGATCCTCTCGACCGCCAATCGACATTGCCCATATTTCTAGGTGGTCTACCTCGAGCGATGGTAGCACCGGGTTTGCACTCGACTTGCATTCTGCTCATGCATCCTCGGGCAATCCTTCATAAAGTGGTCGGCCGATCCACACTTATAGCGAGAGCGATCACGAAACCAACAGCTCCCGAATGCCATTTGCCACAATGTGGACACTCCGCCTCTCTCGGCGATCATTTCCGCCACCGGCGATCGAGGTGACTCGTGTGGTCACAGGGGTCGATCGCGTCCTCGTCTAGAAAAGCCCAAACGCCTCTAGACCGGCTCGCATCATCTCGAAATCTCTTCGATGCTTGTTGAAGAGACTTTCCGAGGACCTCTTTCGAATTCTCCAATCCCCACATCAGCTTTTTGTTTCTCCTTTCTAAGCTCTTGACTTTACAAGCTCGCTCAACAAGTACTACGAACTCTCGTATCTCGAGAATGCCAACAAACATCCTTATATCATCATTCAGCCCATCCTCGAAGCGTTTACACATAATAGCTTCGGACGAAATGCATTCTCGCGCGTACCGGCTAAGCCTCACAAACTTTCGTTCGTAGTCGGTAACGGACATAGAACCTTGCTTAAGATCAAGGAATTCCCTCCGCTTTTGGTCGATGAATCTCTGACTAATATACTTTTTTCGGAACTCGGTTAGAAAGAATTCCCAAGTCACTTGTTCTCTAGGCACCACAGAAGTCAGAGTACTCCACCAATAGTAGGCGGACTCGCGTAGCAAGGAGATGGTACACTTTAAGCACTCATCGGGTGTACAGGATAGCTCATCAAGCACCCGGATAGTGTTATCTAACCATAATTCAGCTCGCTTGGCATCATCATCATCCGTAGCCTTAAATTCAGTGGCCCCATGTTTTGAATCCTATCGATGGGGCTTACGACCTTATTTGGTCGGGCCATCGGAGGTATTGTAGGTGCGGGGGTTGCATTCGTCGGGAATGGAGGTGGTGGAACAGCCGTGTTGGTTCGAATGTATTGATTAAACCATTCGTTCATCACACTATAAAAGGCTTGCCTAGCCTCGTCATTAGGATTACTGGCCATAGGTTGAGAGTCCGCGGCGCTGTCCCTTGCGCGGAGCAGGCGCCACACTCTCCACATCATCAGCTATCGCTTCGGTTGGGATCGGGATCCATTGCTATAAACAACATGAAGTCAAATTGTCGAATTCATCACACTATCGATTCATCATTTAATGGCATGTATAGCTAGACCCCAAACACATCACGGTAGTCCTAGAATCGACTAAACCGTGGCTCGATACCAATAAAATTGTAACACCCCAAACCCGAGACCATCGCCGTGTCGGACCCGAGGGTTAACAAACCAAGTTCACATGTTTTTGCCCACCAATTTGACATTTCCAGTCAGGCTGGAAAACTGCGTCACTGTCGCCTTAAAAATCATATCTCGAGTTTCAAAACTCGGAAACTGGTTTCGTAAATTTTCCCTGAATTTAGACTCATATATCCATCCATGGATTTATTTCTAGGATTTTTGGTCGGGCCAATTGGTACAGTTTATTAGTTAAAGTTACCCCTGTTACAGGGATCGACTGCTCTGACCTTCGTGCGGTATAACTTGAATATCTCTCTGTACAGGGCTTTAATGCTGGTGTCGTTTGTTTCTAATGAAACTAGACTCAAAATGGAATCTGTACATATAAGGTATATCTCCTAATTATTTTTGGATAATTTATAGTGAATTTTTAAAGTTGCGACAGGGAACCCAGAAACCATTCTGGTCCTGTCTCACAATAGCTTTAATATCTCTTAACCTGTAACTCCTATGACCGTTTCGTTTCTTCCATATGAAAATAGACTCATCAAGGTTCATTTACATAGCTTATTCACTATCTAATTCCATTCCTATGAATTTTGGTGATTTTTCACATTCATGCCACTGCAGCTGGCAGCATCTGTTTTAAGATAGGACTTACCTATTTGGTGGTCTCCATGATTCAACTAGCCTTACCATACATAGGTTCATATATGATCATTTTAACCATGCCAATGGCTGATCATATGACCAACATTCCCATTTCCAAGCCATAGCCACATCATGACACAAAATATATACATACAACCCACAATTAGTCTAAGTTCATGCTTCCTTTTCGAGCCATTTTCGCATCGGCCGTACATACTTACATTACAACATATTTAACAAACAAGGGTAGTCCTATACATGCCATCTCAAGTTCAACCAAAATTTATACCAAAATGGAGGCTTGATAGTGTGGATGACTTGACTTCAACGATCCCAAATCCGATTGCCTCGAGCGAAATCTAGAAAACTAAGAGCCAAAGAAACGGGTAAGCATTTTTATGCTTAGTAAGTCTCAAGGAATATAATGAACTATAATTTACAGCAATACATTCACATAGCCAAATGCATCATTTCATTAATACACATTCTTACTTCATACTTCATCATTATATAAGTTCGCAAAGCATCAATCAATTCAATAACTGAAATTCATTAGTCGATTGAGCGAATGTTGCTCAAACACGCCTACTTTCCAATGCACATATAACGTACCTTATCCTTTGGGCTTTCCGAGTGTACTAATTAAATTCATTTCGCAACCAACACTCACCTCCAGCCCAAGATTCTTCGAATATAACCGGATTTAATCACGTGCACAAATGCCTTTGGTCTTAGCCGGATAGAATAACTCGCACGAATGCCTTCTGCCTTAGCCCTGATATAGCCACTAGCACGATTGCCTTCGGGTCTTAACCCGGATATAATTTCCAGCATAGTTGTCTTCGGGCTTAGCCCGGATATCATTCAATTTCTCATGCACACATACATCAATAATCATTGGACATACATATTTCATTTTCGTTACTAAGGCTCAAACACAATTATAATCATTAGCATATTCGCCGGACTTAGCCCGGTGGAATTCAAATACTCATACACACATAATCAATAATCATACACATCCATATTTCATCTCACATAATTCAAGTAAGGTCACTTCTTGAGGACTTACCTCGGATGTTGTCGAACGGCTTTTTCGGCTATTCGATCACCTTTTCCTTCCCCTTGTCCAATTGTGGCCCTCTTAGCTCTTGAGCTAATTCAAACAAATTCAATTTATTAAAACCTCATTGTGCTTGCTTATGGCCGAATATGACAAGGATTTTAAATGGTCATATGGCCACTCTTTAGCTTGAATACGCAATGGTCATGCACATTTTATACTACATCAAGCAATTCAATACAATTTATTTGAGCATCAAGGAAATGCTAAGGCCTTCAATAGGCTACCCAAGGCCGAATATTCATGTACATGTTGGGGTCAATTTTGCACTTAATACCTCACAAAAACAGCATGCAATCTACTAATTAATGCTTTGCACATTGTGGCCCAAAACTTATAATATAGCATCAAGCACTTATATGTGTGCTAGGTCAATTGTGCTTGCAATTTCACAAGCATTCTTCCACATTTTCTTCTTTAAGTCAATATATTCATCACTTAGTTCATAACCAAACATAATGTGCAATCATATATATGCATATATGAGCATGGCCGAATTTTCAAGGTGTCCATAGCCATCCAAAACACAAATTTTTAACTAACATGCAAGAAGCATGAATCATGCTCAAGAATGCATCATGGCGAATATGACAATCAAGCTCCTTTTCAACTTTAATCATGATAAAACAAAGAGAAAACTCAAAATCTTACTCATGAATAGAAAATCCATCATTGCATGCATCATCATCAAGCTTCACACTTAGCATGCAATGGCTTTATCACCATAACAACTTTGCCCAAATACCATTTCCATGGCATAACAAAGATTTGAGCCATGGCTAACATGCACATCAAGTTAGTAACCAAGTCATGCATGAAACTCCAAACACAACCTCATACATACCTTAATCTTGGTACAAGTATGGCCAAATCTCCTTCTAGTTCTCTTCTAAACCAAAAAATGGAGCAAAAATCCCTTTCTTCCTCCTTATGATTTTCGCCAAAAGATGAGAAAGGATGATCAAATTTTTTGTTTCTCTTCTTGGTTGCACTGCAAGGGGGGAATGCTACTCTCACACACATTTTTTTTTTCATTCTTTTCTTACCCATGCTTATTTGTTTATGATTTCTCCCTAATGCCCAACAAAACATGTTTCATGACATGTTTAGCCCATATCACTTTGTCATGGCCGGCCATCACTTGTAAAAAAGGGAAATTTGACATGCAAGTCCATTATTTTGCATGCATGCTTTAATTAGTCATCACATATTTCCCTATCGTACTTTCAAAGTTCACTACTAAGTCCTTTCTTATAAATTAGCACCTAATTAATAAAAATCGAGACACGAAATATTTACGCATACCAATTCCACATACAATAAGCACGGAATATAACACTTAATTATTCTTGTGACTCGGTTTCGTGGTCCCGAAACCACTCTCCGACTAGGGTCACATTCGGGGTGTCACATCTTCAATTACTTACTTAATCGAATACCTAATTGGATACACACAACTAACCCAATCGTTGAATCCACAGAATAACGTACCTTTGAACAAGCCACGAAAGGAGATTCGTCCACCCTAACACCAACAAAGAATCTTTTCCCTCTCCCTCGATAAGCTTTTGTGCACCGACTAAACATAGGTAAACACTTAATAAATCAGCATCAAAATAATACCATTATATTACTCGAAAATCATCCAATCGATAACCCTGTTACCTTGATGGAACAACCAAAGTCTTTTTCACCTTATCAGTTGAGCAATGGGAAGCAGTGAAGGTAAAAGAAAGGGGTAGAATTTGGTCAAAAGTAACCAATTGAGAGAGCAAGAAAAGAAGAGAAATTAGTCAAGAAGTAACCGATTGGGAGAGACAATGAAGGAGAACAATCGGTCTATAAGAACAAGGGAAGAAATGAAGAAGAGAATTGGCTAGCAAAGCCGAAAGAGTTGAGAGAGGGAAGGGAGGTATTCGGCTAACAACAAGGCAAGAAAGAAAAATGTGATTGCTAAAGAGGTAGGGGAAGAAAAGCACAAATGGTCAGTAGGGCACTGAAATTGAATAGCAAAACTAGAAATGAACAAAATGAAAAGTACCCGTAAAATCCCTTAGTAGAATTTGGCTACCAAGAAAATGAATGGAAAGAACTTGAAACCAATTGTTGAAGCTGCAAATGAGAAGAGAAAAGAACCCCAACACGCAAAAGGGAAAGATAAGTATACAAAACTAAAAAAAAAATGAGAAGCATAACCCCTAGGCCGAATTCTTGAGTGCCTAGAGTCCCCATTCGGCACCAACTCCTCACAACTTCAAAATCCCTTGATTCTTTCCTACAAACTCTTCTCAAATCCTTCCAAGACCAATTCAAACTGCACTCTACTCCACTCAGCAGTGTTTCGATCACCCTCTAATACCCACACGGCTAGTGTAGTAAACTAAAACACTCCACTGCTCAAAGTAGGATTCGAACCTTAGACCTCAGACAACCATAGTACACCACTTATCCCCTAGGCCAGCAGGCTCTTTCTGACATGCTTTACCTATTTTTATTTATAAGCCTGTTGCCAAGAGACAATGTTAAATCCTTTAAGAAACAAAACTTTTTGTACCTGCCCAGGCTTGAACCCAAGACTTCTCTAACACTTTTCAGGACACTTAACCATTGAAGCAGACATGCATTTGTGTCACTTTCTTACACATCTAAATATTTATGAGCAGCTTCCTAACTGTTCCCATACTCAAGACCTAATACTTCTAGGCTTAAAATTCGGGGCGTTACACTTGTGATATGTGAGGTTTACCATGCTGTTTGTGAACCTATAATATTACGAAAACCCACATTGCACGTGAACATATGTCATATGTGAACCCTGTTATTTTATGCTTAATGTTTTGTATATGTGAGCTTAATGTTTTGCGAACTATATTATGACGTGTTGTGGTACTGCGAGCTCTGTTAAAATTGTGAGCCGAAAATGATGTGATCTGTAAATGTGTAATACTGTGATATGTTGGAATTATGAATATTTGGAACCATTGGATATAGTTGGCATGCCATACGATTGTGAGTGCTCACCCATATAGTGTGACAGGACACTGTGGCCTAGTGATTCGATGGAGAAATAAGGAAATGTCGAGCAATGCTCCATTCACTGAAGATCGTAAGGTGTGTTTTTCGGAGAGTGTGAGTATTCATGCTATACTTATATGGCGATTCGAGTGACTCTATAAGTCTTAAAGTGTGTTTTGGGAGATCCGTTTATCCAATAAGTATAATGTTTGATTATGTTTCCTTTTCACGAGCTGCCATTGTATCACTAAACTGAATTGGGTTAGTTATATATGAACTGATTGAATGCAAATCACTTGTATGCGAAACTGTTTATATGCGAACTGTTATGTATGATCTGTTTGTATGGGGCTGTTTGGTATGTGGATTATTGATATGTTTTCTAGTGTTGTATACACGTATATTCATTGAGTTTTCCCAAGCTCATCACTTTACTTTCCTTTCCCTTTCAAATAAGTAGTGTACGGGATAGCGATGAGGGTGGCAGTTCAGTGGTCCATCGCACAAACTTTCTTTCCATAGTATGTATGCCGAGCTTATAAAACCCCAAGAAGGCAATGTGGAAATTCCCAGGCTAGAGACCTAGAATGGGACTTAGATGATTTTAGACAATTTAAAAATAATTTTTTAAAGGGTTGTAATTGGACTTTTTGGCCTGTTTATTTTTTGGGACTTTTTAATCATTCTATTTGTTTGTTTGGCTAAAATTGTTGTTTGAATCATATGATACTGCCTATATGAACTAACAATTCATTTTGCAGCTAGTAGGGCCTGCCAAAATTTAGGTACACCTTATTCTGCTTATTATATCACTTATTGTTTCATTTTAGAAAAGCATGCTCTTTGGACTAAATACTTGTATGAAATATTTTTTATATGTATGGTGAGTATAGATGGTTTGTGTGATTTGTGGTAGTTTTTCGGAGAGTCACCTCGGTGGCTAATGTGTCGCTCAAAATTTGGGTCGGGCCATTCAGACCAGGTTTGTGGTTTCACACGTTGGTTCACATCATATAAGTTCTAGATGAAGCTTTAAATCTTGGCCCACCAGTGGTCCTTCTCGTATTTCCCTAGGTGGAGCTCGACCTCGCGGTAGCTCCAGTTCTCAGCCTTTGTTGTGCAACTCGATTTACCAAACAGATTTCTCAGTGCCCCAATCACTTTATTTCGAATAGTCCCTAACCAAATGGATTTATGCACCACACCCAAAATAAGCACTCGAGGGTTTCCAACAAGTACTCATATGATTTTTCCCACATTGGCCGCAAATAGCTAACTATGAGGTAAAGGGGGTTTAAGTTGACACAATTCCCAACAACTGAGTTTGAGGTAACGATCGAATCAAGCAAGGTGAAGAAAGAGAGGGAATTGGAGGAAGACAAAGGCACCAAAAAAGATTTGGAGGAAGAGTCAGAAGGCAAACTAGGCAAAGCGGATGAAACATCGGATCCTGATTCTGACTGATTTTACACATTTTCGTTTAATTTTTAGTTTTTCTTTTAATTTGGACTTAGTATTTTTATTTTATTTGGAATTTTTTTAATTTTAGTTTTTAAGTATTTAATACTTTAATATTATGTATTTAGTTTTTCTTAATAGGAACCCCGAATTTTTGAAGGTACAACAATATAGAGCCAAAACCGAGATGGGGGAGTAGTCTCACCAATCGTATTTCACAAATCAAGAAAATCGTGTAATCTTTGTCCTTTATTTTTTTTATTGTAGATTAGGGACAATGTGTTAAATAAAGTGTGGTGGTGACTTAGGAAAAAAAATTAAAATTTCCTTCTATGTTATTTTATTTTCTTTACTTTTAAATTTTTAATTGAATATTTTCTATGTGCTTGAGCTCGTAGAAATACAAGTGTTTGGTTAGGAGCATTTTAATAGGATTTTTGAATAAATAGTAAATTTAGTTTGATAATAATTAATTCTAAATTTTTAATTTTAGATTATTTAGTTCAATTTATTACGTTGTGAATATATTTAAGATGTTAAGTATGCCACATGATAAATTTGTATATAAATAGCATGCATGTTTAATTGAATTATAGGTTATAGAAATTGATAGTCTTAGACAGTTTTTTGAGCCAAAAAGCTATCCCATTAATATTTTCCCTAGTACCTATTTTGAGCCTTAATGCAACTTTTTAATGAACTCGAAATGAAACCTTAAGCCTATTATATATTCTATTTGATCCTTAATTTCTTGGTCCTAGTACGGATTTAGTCACCAGACCATCAATATTGATGGATTAGGTAGATACATCTTGGTGGTTTCAAAAGAGAATAAAAATAAAAAATTGAGCTTGTAGAAAAATAAGGAAAAATGTCAATCAAGAAAATCTTGAAAAATAAAAACAAAATGAGTTGGAAAAAAAGGTACGCTCACCTTTGTTCAAAAAAATTACGAGCTTGGATGATTGTACTCATGAATACTATACTAGGCCTTAGAAAATGGAGAAATAAGGAATGTGAGGGAAGTGGATATAAGGTGGTGAGCTTACGTATACTCGAGAGAGTATCGGGAACAAAATCATGTGCCAAAGTACTTTCGTGCTTAATCGTTTTGTCAAGCATATTCATTTAATTCCAAACCAACCTAAGCCACAGAACGTTACAAGCTGAAAAGTCCTATATGACTTAGGTAGTACCTTATGTGAATAAAATTGTGCCAAGTTTGATGTTTTTACTACTTATATTCATTTGAGCATACATGTATATTTTTATATTTGTTTTGATGGAACCATATACTTAACCTTCTTTTATTTGTTTGCTTTGTAATTTATTGAACTAACTCGTCTAACGTTAGAAATTGTGAGTCAATTGTGTATCACTCTAGAGTTATATATTTATTTACATTTTCTTGTTAATATACTTCTCTCCAATTTCATGTATCAAGCTAGCTCGAGTGCATTTTATTTTCTTTGCATGTTTATTTCTTGTTTTCAGTTTAGTTTGTTTTTAGTTTTATTTTGTTTTCGTTTAGTTTGCTTGAAGACAAGTAAAGACTTAAGTGTAGAGGTATTTGACCTTTCGTCAATTGTACTAGTTAATTCGGGTCATTTCTGCACTTGAGGAGCTTATTTTTTATACAATTTAGTATTTTATATTACGTTTTTGGTATTTAGTAACTAGGATTAAATATTAGTAAAACAAGTACTTTTAACGCATTTTATCAGTGTTGCGACCCATTAGCCTGACAAGGGCCTTAGGTAGTCCTAGTACGTTTAATTGAATGTGTAGGATAAAGATGCATAGGTCAAATTGATGTGGAAGCAAGGGATGAGTGATGCAAAAACTTCCCGGGATGTCAAAGAACAAAACGAATGACACAAATCAGAAATTGCATGTCATGTCACGCCATGCA
This sequence comes from Gossypium arboreum, assembly GCF_025698485.1. Lineage (NCBI taxonomy): Eukaryota > Viridiplantae > Streptophyta > Magnoliopsida > Malvales > Malvaceae > Gossypium > Gossypium arboreum. Next base: position 17,137,763 of record NC_069081.1, read on the forward strand.
AGGGCTATGGCCGACACAGGTCAACATGATGCCGAAGAATACCGAGACTATTTTCTTCCGCGCAATCATCCTTATATGAAGACCTAAGACATGACGAAGACCTAATTTGGACTTCCAACACTTCTATAAATAAGACATTAGGGGATTGATGAAACTAAGCCACCCTAGACGCACTGAAAAACCCTAGTAGTTTAGGGGTAAGGTTAGATTAGTTTTCTTTTGACTTTTCATAAACTATTTATTTCTCCTCTTGGAATCAATTTCGATCCAAGATTTTATTTATTTTATCGAAGTATTTCAATTTATTTATTCTTTGCATTAGATATATTTCATTATTCCAATCAATTGATTTGCTACTTCATTCTCCATTCAATATTAAATCACAATTATTCTAATCTTGTTTCTCTTTCGATTCAATTATGTTCTTCACATGATTTATTCAATTGAGATTGAGATTATGAATAAATGAGTGGCTAAATGCCTTAAGGGAGATTAACGAGTGGAAGGGGATGTGATTAATGGAGGATTTAGGGTTTCTCGAGAGGGTTGTTGGTATAAGTTACGTGTTCTTCAACCACTAGGGTTGACAATCCTAGGAAGTTATCATAGGCTATATGAGGTCAAGATATAAGTTGAATTGAGTAAATCATAATTTATCTTGGTTGGAAACGTGAGGTCAGGGATAAGCGAGTATCAACCAAAAGATTAATTAGTCAGGAGCCTGGAGCTAATAATTGGTTAATCGGTAACTAATCCATCCTAAACCCTAATCTGAAGTTAATTACAAAGCCTGAAGCGAGTAAATCTTCCTAATGGTTTATTGATTTTATTTGTTTGTTATTTTCTTATTTATTTATTTATTTAGTTATTTAATTTCTCTCAAATAACTAATTTATGATTTATCGTAATACAAGAATTAATTAGTACTGTTTAGACTTATTATTGTAAAAAGGTTTTCATAGATTTATTTCATCCTCCCTTGGGTGTGATCCTCAGAATACTTCCAAGTATTTCGTTATACTAACTACATTACAATTTGACTCGTGCAGTTGCGGACACCACCGTTCTAAATTCTTTTATATTTTTTGGTGTTATATTTTACTATAAATGGTAACTTGTTCATAGGTGGTCAACAACATCAAATTTTTCTTTCCCAATGGCTTGAGATTCTGCACATGTTGTAAATTCTCTGATGCTTGTGTGACCAGCATCAAGTAAAGCTTGAATAACGACCCTCATTTAAAGCTTGTGTGAGCAGCCCAAATACAGAAATGGAATGGACAAAAAGTTTGATCATGAATTTAGTTTACATAATTGCAAATTAAGTGAAGACTTAATGGTAATTAGTATAAGTTGGCATGTATGCATATGAAAAAGGGGTTGAATTTTATGATCACATTATGCTAAAGTACTAATTCATTTTCTATGTTAATAGATTGAGTACGAGCACATAAGGATGCCATGGATTATAATGTCTATATGAAAGCATTTTTATTACTTAATTTGTGTAATGTTAAGGTAAGTTGAGATGTTTTCTTCTGAACTTAATAATCATTCATTATGCTTACCATCGTTTCTTTTTCTTGTAGTTGTCAAATTGCGAAACACATCGATCAGATCACCTCGAAGCTCACACTATCTAGTCATCTATTTGGTAGTCTTTTAATCGTTTTTTAGTTTGGTTATGTGGCATGTACATAGGTATTTACATATGGTGGTTTGAAATGTTAACTTAGTTGAAATCTTACCTAATGTTTGATTTTAGTAAGAATTATGCTCAAGTGTATCTGAACATGAAATGGTGTGATATCATAATGGTATACAAAGGTTATATGCATAGTTGATTTGGTAGGATTTTATCAAGTGGTTGGAAATGATTTGAGTGTCAAATTGAGGTACATTAGTTTAACCGAATGGAAATTTGTTGATGTTATGTTTTGGTATATGAGTTGGTTTGTTTTAGTATAGTTTTGATACAGGTTTTGAGTTGAGTTGTAAAAGTTTGGGCATGGAAAGGGACCAAAATGAAGGTTTTGATATATTTGACACTAAGGTATCGATACCATAGGTGAATGTATTGGTACTTAGCATTTTTCAAACACCGAGTTTTAAAATGGTATCGATATCGGACTAAAGTATCAATAATCTATATTAGGTACCAATACTTTCTAAGGGTATCGATACATTTGACTTTGTTTTGTTTTTACAAAAGAAACATAATTGTAAAATGGTATCGATATTGGATTAGGTACTGATACTTCATAAAAGGGGTATCAATACCATCTGACAAGCATCGATACTTGTGTTTTTATGATGAATTTTCTAAACATCGAAACTATAAATTGTATTGATACAATTTCAGGGGTATTGATACCTATTCTGAAACTTTAAAAACTTTACAATTTGGTCCTAATTCATGTTTGAATTTAGTAATTGAGCTTTCATAAGCTCGACCAAGTCCCGGAAGACATCGTATGACATAATTATGGAATATTCTAATGATGAATGCTCATAATATGATGTAATTCGAATATTAAATGTTGTAACTACTTCAATATCAACCTTAGTATTCCATAACTCGGACCTAATGATCGGGTCAAACTAGGGGTGTTACAAGAATGGTAAAAGATCAAGATTAAAGAAGAAATTATATTTTTTTAATTTGTATAAATATACTTATTTTAACTTGAATGTTGAAGTTTTTAAAAAAAAATTGTATCTAATTTATTTCATATTTTAATAATATAATTAGATATTAATAATCTTAATAATTGTATCTTAATAGTTGTTTGATACAATTTGAATTTTATTAATTAATAATATTTCTATTTGGTTTTAAAGCATAAAGAAATAAATATAAACTGTTAAAAATTAATATTAAAATAAAAATGAATTTCATGTTTTAACATGAAATTTTAAAAGTTAATTTGAAAATTTGAACACATCAAATATCATAATTAATTTAATCTATTATTAGTGTATATATCCAAATTAAATCAAAATCTAATCAATTCTCAAAATACTTTTTAGTTGTTCGATTTTAATCTTTTAAAATATTTACATAAAATTTCAAGATAGAATTTTTATTTCACTTTTATTTAAACTCATAATAAAGCGTTGAAGTAATCCATCTTCAATTACACTTTCATTATAATTTAAACTATTCAATTTAATCAATAAAAATATCTTATTATTTCAAATTAATTTTAATTTAAACAAAGATTAATTTATTATTAGAGAATGAAAACACAAAAAGAAGCATACACAAAAAATACAATATACACAAAGATTTTACTCCAAGACAGGCATGAAATATTTATTTTATAATTTAAAATAAAATTATTATTTACTTCATTGATAATATCATTAATTTATTTACATAGGTTTTTAGAGATTAAAAAGTTAAGATTTAAGAATAAAAATATAAATATATGTTCATCTTGTACATCTACATGTTTTTTAATATTATATAATTACTTAATTATGATTTGAAAGTCTTTTACTTTTGAATATTATATATTAATTATTTTTATATTGATTAAAAATAAAAATATAGACATGTATATTCACGTATAATGTATCTAATATCGAAAACTAATTTTTATAAATATGTAATTAATGCAAATTTTTGTTTGATATGTAGTTTTTAATTTTCTGTGGTTTGTCATTTCAATATGTTAATATAATTACCTTATAATTTTAAAATGTAAATTAATTTGAATCCCGGCCTAATAGTTAAGTGTGTTCATTACACTATGTGTGATCTAGATTCGAGTCACGCTAGTCACGTTGGTTGTTCAAACTTTACTCTGTTATTATAATTTAAAAAAATGTAAATTAATATAAAATATTAACTTCCCTATGCACGGGTACAAAACATATATCACCTTTAATTATATATTTATTTCAAGTGTTATATATTAGCAAGATCTAGTGTTCAATTAAGTTGTTGGCACCAAATTATTTATTAAGATACATGTATTAATGCTAACTAGTGGAAACTGATACTGAAATTTGATTATTAACTGAAAAGAACATACAACTTCTCTGCCTTATAGTGTACTGGATTAAGATGCATGTAAACATGTGGCTGCTAGCTAGCTAGCTATGTTAAGCACGTTTCTGCCTGTTATTTTGCAGGGGCAATGTTGATGATAATGATTCGTCGCAGCACGTTGTGGAATTTCAACATCGAAAAGACTATGAATCAATGGCAATGAATGAAACAATCATGAATCAAGTTAGCTAGTTTTTATCTAGGCAGCTGTTCTGAAATTGTGGGGGGCTTTTTATGGAACTTTCTTTGTTTTTTTTTTTTCTTTTCTTTTTTTCTATAAAATATTAACCTAAGCTCTTTTCAGCGTGGAAAATGCAGGATGAAAATAGTGATGTTTCTACCCTTTTTTGTCGAATCAAGGAACATGTTTTCTGTTCCGGTTTGTCTTAACTTTGCATGAAATTGAACGCAATATTCCTAAGTTTCTGTCGCCATAAAACTTGTTGAAGGACGTACATTTTAGCATTCTTTTCCCTTTAAGTAGTGGTGCAGAAACACTACTGCATACACCTTACTGTAGTTAATGAATACACTAAAGTGAAAGCACCGGTGCAAGATTAATTAAAACCCTAAGTTTATGTGAGTTTCACTTGCCAAATTAGCTACATTACATAAATATGCTAATTCAGAGAAGAAAGTGAACTTGGAGTTCTATCCAACTAGTTCAGGGATTAATCAAACTATAATCTTTCTTTGGATGAAAAAATAACTTGTATGATAAATGAAAATATTAGTACACAATCACGTATGGTATAAGTTGTGCGAACAACCATAACTTATTTGTTCATCAGCTTTATTAGTTAACAGTTTTTTATTTTGTATTTTTCCTTATGTTTTTAGTAATCTTATTAGTAAAAAAGTAGAATTTTATCTGTAATAAAAAAGAAACTTATCTCTGTCATATGAGACAAGCGAAGCTTTGAAAAATTCTATTTCAAATATGATTTTTGAAGATATTTTATAAGGTAAATTGATAGCAAGATTTCATAAAATCCGAATCCAAGGATCAGACTTGAAGTTGAAATTGGGCCGGAAAATAATATCAATACTTGAAGATAATGTAATAAAAAAAGCTTGAAAATAAATATTAAGATAAAACTTTTGAAATTAAATGGATTTTGTTCCACACTATATATAGGTAATTTTGAGATTAAAACACCCACTTCAAAACCTATTTAAGAAAACTTATTTTGTGAAAAAATGTATGTACTAGAGAGAGCCTTATTTTTTAGATTAAAGCAACCTATTTCAAAACCTAATCAAGGAGAAAAATATGCAGAGACTTACTTTCAGATTAAAGCAACCCTACTTGAAAAGGGGAATTACTTCAAAACCTTATTTTGAGGTCAAATGGATTCTATTCCACATTATATAGAGATAATTTTGAGATTAAAACAACCTGCTTCAAAACCTATTATTTGGGGAGATTTCATATTAATATATTAAGGTGAGACCACAATTATTTGGGGTTATGATAGATTAGATATAAATTACCGGTTGTATCGTGAGTTTAGTAGTATACTTCTTTAAGTAGTACCTTACAAATGTAGGATAAATTCGTATTACGTAATCAACTTTCCATATTTATTCTCTTTTGTATTTCTATTTATATCAATATTTGTAAAAACATTGTAAACAGTTGAGTATTTAAAAATATATATGAAAAATCTTATCTTTCACTCCATAAGTGATAGTCATGTACGTAGTCCCACTCTTCCATTGTATGTTTTATTATCACATCAATACATTTGATGTTGCCTTGATTCATCAACTTGGAAAGCAAATGTTGACATCATAAACTTGTGGGATTATTCATGATTCCCGATATAAGCATATATTATAATCCTAGTGAATATATATAAACAGTAAATCTGATGCAAGATACAGCTTACAAAGAGATCCAGCTGCTGTTGTTTAACTGGTGCAAACAATTCAGAGGCAGTTTCATGACAAGGCAACATCAAATTTGGTCCCATCTGAGTAGCTGAGAATTTTAATATCTGAACATGGTTTTTTTGTCTGCTTGAAATAAATATGAGATTCTCTAATGGTGATTGATGCCATTTTATGCCCATAAATTCATAAATAATAAAACAAGTACAAATATCTTAGTACTAAATCTAAAGTTTCTAGCTGAGGGGAGAATATATATTTTTTAAATATTGTAACATGATTGATGCAATAGAAATCTGTAATTTCTCTTGGTTTTTTTCAGTATTGTAAATGTTGTCTCTGGATCAATACATGCAACGAAATACAATGCCTACTTAACGGTTACTGTCATAGACTAATTGGGGATTTTGGATAGGAATTGGATTTGTTTCATACTGTATTATGTCACTCAAACAAGTACAAAATTAATTAATATTATGTCATAAAGTACATTCATGATAATATAGTAATTAATTGTTTGTCGATTGTGTAACAACTCGTTTTCAATGATATTAGAAATAGTGGTTTGGGATTATTATTTTGATGAGTGATTCTGTAAATATTATTTATTCAATATTTACGAGGTTATTAGTGTCGTATTAAAGTTTGGTCCAGTAATTTTTAGTGTTTAGTTAGTCAATTAAAGTACAATGATTAAATTGTAAAAATTGTAAATGTTAATTGCTATTAATTTATATGTGCTAAATGAGTATAAATAAATTGTTAATGGTTTTATATGACAATTTAGCCATAGTTATGTTAGTGGACGGTATGTGTAAGTAAAAAGAAAAGAAACATCACCTTTTCATTTCTTCTTGGTTTCAACCGAATACATCATAGCTAAAGGAGTTTAAGCTTCGGTCAAGCTTCCAATCACGCATGTTGTAACATCCCATTTTTAGTTAAATCGGAACAGTAGTTTCAAGACCACAAATTCAAAGTTAAAATTATTAATTTATTATTATTTTAATATCTACAGCATGATAATGAGATTGCGTGAAAATTTCGTTAAGAAATTTTATCGTTTGGTTGGTCAATTTGTTAAAAAGGACTAAATCGCGTAAAGAGTAAAAGTGGAGTTTTAATAGCTAAAGGTATCTAATAGCTATAGAACCATAATGTAAGAGTCCTTAAATGATAATTAAACCTTTAAAATGGTGAGTGGACAATATTAGACATGCAATATGTGATTTTAATGTTTATTAAGTAAGGTTAATTAAGTAAAATGTTAGTCACATAAGATAAATAAAAACAAAATAATAAAATGGTGTCCATTATCATCTTTACTAACCGAAATTGAAGAATAAAAAAATAAGAAACTAGGGTTGTTTATTCGGTCAAGTAAATCCAAGCAATTAGATAAGTGTTTTGCCCCGTTTTTAATGATTTCTATGTTTTTATGATCGTTGCATCTAGTACTAGCTAGCCCAGGGACTAATTTGCAAAACTGTTAAAGATTTTGAATGATGCCATTGATGAATATGTATGATTTTTGAAGTTTGATGATAGATTTTGAATAGTTGTTGATAGTTAAACAAGTTTTGTTAGGTGATTTTTAGTGAAAATGTAAAATAGGGATTAAATTGAGAAATGTTGAAATTTTGTGGTTCAAATGTGAATTAAATGAAAAATATGGGCTGCTAGGGGCATTATGGTAATTTAGATAGCATGGGTTTATTGTGAATTTGAGTAATTTGTGATTTTGAGTAATAAGGACTAAATTGTGAAAAATGTGAAATATGTGGGGCAAAAGTGTAAATGTGTTTTAAAGTGTGTTTTGGACTAAATTGAATGAATAGATGATTAAATAAGTTAATTTTAAATATGTTTAGATCAAGAAAGGAGAAATACGGATTTGGATTGGGGAAAAGATAAAGTTATCGACTAATCAACTCAATTCGCTGTTTTAACATCCGAGGTAAGTTCGTATGTTATAATTTCATTACAAATGTATTTTATGTGCTTTGATATAGCATGAATTGTGATTATGTGATTACAAACAAGTTTGGAAATGATTCGACGAAGATTCGATAGTTGGAATCCAGGTTGAACCTTAGGAATAGTTTAGGATGCTAATGACATGTCATTAGGGATACCTTGAGTTGGCTTCGAGCCATGATTTAGCACTTCAGGTGCGAGATAAATTGATTTGGCTTCGGGCCATGCATATCGGCTGATTTGGCTTTGGGTCATGATATTAGTATTTCGGATAAGCTACCTTGATTTGGCTTCGGGCCATGGTATAGGTACTTATCGTGTAAGACCCTTGAGTATCCGACTTCTATTCTGAATGGTTCAACAGGTAAATGAAAGATGAGAACGAGTTTAAGATTGTTACGAGATGGTACAGGTATGTGCATAAACCACAATAACTATGAATTGGAGAAAAGTTAAAGAGAGTATATAACTTTGTGTATGAGAAATGGAAATGTTTGTTATTTGTTGTGGATTTATGTATCTATATTCAATTATTGAATTATGTGCTTATGATTTTATCGAGTTTATTTCATACAAGCTTAATAAACTGTATAGCTTACTTTGTTTATTTTTCCAGTGTTTTATAGTGTTATTGATCTAGCTCGGATTCGGGGATCTTTAGAGAGCGCTTCACACTATCTACCTATCACTTGGTACCTTTGAACTTTGGTATATTAAGTATATGGCATGTATAGGTATTTTTGGGTCATTTTGGTTATAACTTACTAGTGATTTTGGCTATATGAATTGGCATTGTAAATCTTGTGTTTGGTATGTATATATTTGCCCATGGGTGAAGGTTTATTTTGGTTTATTTGGTATGTTTGAACCTTATACAAATGTATATAATCATGTCTTGTGAATTGAGTTGGTTGATGGTTGTGTGATGATTGATGGTAATAGGCATTATGAATGTTAAATTGATGATTTGTAGATGTTGGTATACTAGTGAAAGTAGATCAAGTAATGCATTTTTGTTAATGGTCATTTTGTTGATTTGGGAAGATAAGTTTTGGTATAAAATTGGTTAGCATAACATGGTATTTAAGTATTATGTTGATTTTTGTTTGAAATGGTATAACTTAAGCTTGTTTGGAGTTGAAATATATGCCTATTGATGCTATGAATTGGTGCCATTTTTGGTTGTGTAGTCGAGCACAAAAGGGGTGGCAAATTGGCTTGGTAAATAGCCTATTTTTATCCACATGGGCAGAGACACGAGTGTGTGTCTTAGCCATGTACGACACACGGTTATATTACAGGTCATGTGTTCCCTAGTGTGGTTTTAGAAATCAAGTCAGTATGCTCCACACGGCCTCACACATGGCCGTGGCCAATTGGCATAAGTCAGTATACCCTACAGGATTGGCACGGCCTAGCACACAGCTTGGTACAAGTGCGTGTGTAGCCAAGCCACACGGACGTGTGTGTTGGTCGTGTGACCCAAGTCAGAGGGTTACACGGGGCCGAATACGGGCTGGGACACAGCCATGTGCTCCCATTTCGAATGTTCATACGGCCTGTGACACGGATGTGTCTTATGACACCCCTAACCAGTATCCATCACTGGACTAGGGTTAAGAAACATTACTGGACAATCGAAACATTTCGAATTCATTTTACAAACAAAATCCATACATCATCATATCATAATCAAACATTCATATAAAGTCCCTTACTTAGGTCATCGAGACCTTAAACATGCTTTAGAAAGGGGTCGAAACTAAACCGAGCACATTCAAAATTTTTCAAAACTTAACAACTTTTCTAAGTTATAAAGGTCACATGCCCATGTAAACAGGCCGTGTGCCTCACATGGTATTAGACACGCCTGTGTGTCTAGGCCGTGTCAAAATAAGGCATACATACTGACTTGTCCACACGGCCACAAAACACGCTCGTGTGCCAGGCCGTGTGAAAGTTAGGGAGGCTACTAACTTGGTCACACGGCCAGTCACACACCTATATGTCTAGCCCGTGCTCAAAATTGACTTGGCCACACGGCCTAGCACATGCCCGTGTGTGTGCGACCATGTGGTCTGCTTAGGCTCATTTCGAAATGGCCCTCGAGCAACACGGCTGAAACACACGCCCGTGTCCCTACCCGTGTGAGCAAAAATAGGCCATCTACAAGGCCAATAACCACTCATTTTGGGTCCTCCCTACAAGCACCAAAACCAGACCAAATGTATCATATTTGAAACCAATTTCAATTACAAAACATTTATCATTCATTTCATATATTCATCAACTTATTTCATCCTTAATATACAAATCAAAACATGCCAAATCATGAGCCAAAGTCATACCAACTCATTCATTCACATAAAATTATTATACCATTTCCATAATAAATTCACATTTCTAACTTACCAAATCGACCATTTCTCACAAGACCCTTTATACACATCAAAATATAGCATATAGACAATATTGTATCACATAGATTATAACCATACTTCATTCTTATACACAACCAAAACCAAGCCATATCACATGGCTAGATATTCACATCACAAAACATACCAAATAACTCTAGCCTATACATGCCATATATCATATATACAACTTTCAAAATAGTACTAAAATGGATGTCCAATAGTGTGAATGAGTCGCTGACGATCCCTAGATTCGAGCTAGCTTTATAACACTGTAAAAAGAGAACATTTCACACAGTAAGCTTTAAAGCTTAGTAAGTTTATGATATAACACATTTAACTCATCAATTTAAATATAATTCAAACAATTAACTAACACTTAATATAACTCATCACATTACTCATTTCATCATTCATTTACAAAATCTTTCTTCTATTTCATACTTTATATCGTCAACCACATAGGTTCCGTACATACCTGTACCATCACGTTCATATCTATGACATTTATCACTTCAATGCTCAATGCACTAATTCCTTCGATCATCCTTAAGCGTTCAATGAACTCGTACACTTAGTGCCAATTAAGTAGTCGAAGCTATAATAGTATTGCACACTTAGTGCCATTACAATAAACCGAATCTATATCGGTATCGCACATATAGTGCCATTTATTCAGCCAACGCTGTTTTAATCTCGTACACTTAGTGCTATTTTAGTAGTCGTAGCTATTTCTTTATTCGCACACTTAGTGCCTCATATATTCAATCCACAATTAAAATACTCAAACTTCACAATCACATTTCTATTCATTTCAACTGATACAAACATTGTTTAAACAATATGTATTATACACGAACTTACCTCGGACGTAAGAACAACAATATTAGTTGATCAATTGAGCATTTTGTTTTTACCTCGATCTAGGTCAAAATTTTTCCTTTTTTTATCTTAATCATAAATTCTTCTAGCTGAACCCTAGATCCAACTTTTCTTCTCTTTTCTTTTGATATAATCGGCCAACAAGGATGAATAATTATCCATTATCATGTTTTGTTTTATTATAACACATATTAATTCACCAATTACTAATTTTCCCCTTAGTTAAAACATTTTAATTCACCCATTTTAAGGTTATTTATGACCAATCCCACTAACTATGGTCAAATTACAACATAAGGACCTTGCATTTAGTAAGACATAACATTTAAGCACTTTTAACACATAGCATGCTAATTTTTCATTTTTTACGATTAAGTACTTTTATTAAATTAAGCACACAAACGATCCAATTTTCATACGAAATTTTCATAGATATCAATTCAAGTATAATGAGCATGGAATATAATATTTAAAATATTTTTTTGACTCAGATTTGTGGTCCCAAAACCACTATTCCGACTAGGGTCTAAACCGGGCTGTTACATGTCTAGTGGCCGTGTGACACACACGGCCTGGCCACACGAGCGTGTGTCCCCTATTTTGAGTAAAATTTTCAAAGTTTTGTGAAAATTTTTAAAGATATTGGTTTAGTTTCGAACCACTCCCAAAGCATGTTTAGGGCCTCGTATTATGGACAAATTGATTGAGTTTGAATGATGAATGTATGAAATGATATTATGTATGTGAAAAGTTTGTGTAATTGTGTTGTAAGTTCGATAATGCTATGTAACCCTATTTCGGTGTTGAATACAGGTGAGGGGTGTTACACATGTAGGTTAATTTGAGGTCCGTTTTTCATAAATTTTTTATTTTTGAGATCTTTGTAGTTTAATCTAGCTAGTCTAGGGATTATTTTGTAATACTATCAAAGTTTTGAAAAGTTATCATTGTTTTTTTAAAGCTTTTTGGATGTTAACTGTTGGGTTTGAAGCTTTGTTATGAAATAGAACTATTTTGTAAAGTGAATTTGGTTGGTTTTATGTTTAGGAGTAAATGTTAATATGTTGAAATTAGCATGAAATTCCTATAGATTTTGATGCTTGAGAGCTATAAAAGGATGATAATAAATTCAAATTTAAATTTTAGGGCTTTATTGTGAAAAATGTGCTTGTTACAGTTTTAAGGACTAAATTGAATAAAATGGAAAAAGTTAGGGAAATTTTGAAAAATGATAATAGGAGGTAATATGCATTAAATAAAATGTTATAAGGTATTTAAAATTGATAATTTGAAACGAGTTACCATATAGATCAAGAAATGATCAATTGGTAGATAATCGAGGAAAAGGAAAAATAACAGATTAGTCATTGATACTTCTTCTTTGCCATTATTCCCTGGTAAGTTCATATGGTATAGTTATTTGTATTTCCGTAATATTTATGTTTGAATTGTATAATTGGAATGTTTGGATTTAAACTTAAATGTGATAATTGTAAACTCGAAATTATATAAGGCTTTTCTATATATTTTACTACCTTTTTACTTAATAAATGTGTTTATCTTGAGTAATTATTATTGAAATAAGTGAATTTTACTTAATTAGTAATTTTAGACATGAACTTAAAAAGTATGTGAAATTATACTTAATTACATTATTTTTATACATATTTTATATTATTTCATGTTAATTTATTAATATAAGTATTTTTCACTATGTAAGAGGACCGTTGGAGACATTATTTAAATAAATAAAACATGGACATGTACAAGTTATCCATATGGACGACAAGACCTTGCAATTTGGGGTATGAGGTTGACTACTTGACCCAATAAAGAAGGTGATGAAAGATGGACATATTTGTTAAGTTTTGGACTGAAGAATCATCCAACAAGGGGAACTAAGAGCCCAAATTCGACATTTAGAGGTGGCTGGCCAAAATATGTTTTGGGATAATTAATTGAAGGTCCTTACAGTTGGAAAATAATCAGAATTTAGCCCAATAACTTCTCTGTTGAAAACGTCCACACTATAGCTATTTTTAGCTTGAATTTGAAACTCAAATTGATAAGACTTGGTCATCCTTTATTCCTTGAAGCATGGTTGATCACATGAGAGAGGGAAGAAAGGAAATGTAAACCTATTTTTAGTAAACTTAAACCCTTACCTTCACTTATAAATACCCTGCCATTCCTTCATTCATCTATCATCCCTCAACACTCATTTCTCTTCTCTCATTAGCATTTTCTCTACATTCATTTTCTCTTTTTTCCCTTGCATAGTCATCCATCACTCCTCCATTCTTTAGCCTCAAAATTTTTGTTAAAAGCACTCCTTAGCCTGCTACCCCTATAACAACGCCTTTTTAGTGAAATAAAAATAGTGGTTTCGAGACCACAAATTTGACATGAAAATATTTATTTTATTATTATTTTAATGTCTATGGTATGCTAGTAGTGTAGTATAAAAATTTCGTTAAGAAATTTTAACATTTGTATGCTTAATTAAGTAAAAAGGACTAAATCGTAAAAGGTACAAAAATAGAGTTCTAATAGTTAAATGTATCTATTAGCTATGAAATTAAATTTTAAGGGGTTTAAATGGTAATTAGACCATTTTGACTATTAGTGGACTTATATAGACATTAAATAGGTGATTTTAAGGTTAATAAGAAGGTTATATGTAATATCCCGAATTAGGGCCTAATCGGAATAGTGGTTTCGTGACAACAAATTCGAGATAGAAATAATTATTTTATAATTATTTTGAGGTTTATGATATGATTGCATGATTGTGTGAAAATTTTGTGACGAAAATTCTATGCATAAAGTGCTTAAGTTGAGATTAGGGATTAAATCGAATAATTTGCAAAACATGTATTCTAGAAGTTTGTAGTATGAAATTGCTTTGGAATATTAATGAGGAGGTCTTAAACAGAAATTTGACCAACTTCTAAAATTTTGGACAAAAATGAGCTTGTACATAAAAATTATCAAAGAAAGGTATTAAGGGTATTTTAGTCATTTTGTAATTAAAATTAATTAAAAGGGAAAATAAGGCCAAAATGTGTTCATCTTCTCCATGCCTTGGCCGAATCTTACCTCTATCCATAGCTAGGGTTTCTTCAACTTCAAAGCTTCATAGTAAGTGATTTCAAGCCTCGTTTTTAATGATTTTTATATTTTTGAAATCCGGTAGCTCAAATTAACTTATGCTAGCAATAATTCAACCTAGGGTTCATATTTGGAAAAATACCCATAGATGAAATTTTTGTATTTTGGTGTTTTATGATATAATATGAGGTTTTAAATTATGTTAGACAACTTGTGCTACTCGGTTTTAAGTGAAAACGAGAAGAAGGGCTTAATCGGTAAAAATACCTAATAGTCATAAGTACATGTTAAAGTGTGAATTTGATGTTGCCATAGAAGGAAAAAATGATCAGCATGTCATAAAACATAAGAAAATAGGATGAAGCTTAATTTACGAGCCTTGGGGCAAAAGTGCAAATATGTGAAAGTTTAGGGGCAAAATGGTAATTTTCTAAAAGTTCGTACTAAGGGCTGTTTTGATGAATGTATGTATTAAATAAAATTAATTTGGCATTATAGATCAAGAGAAACGAGATTCAAGTCGCGATCGAGGGAAAAAAAGTTTACGAGGAATAGGCTCGATAGCTAATATTTTGTATCGAGGTAAGTTCATGTGTAAATAAGGTAACATAATTTTTATTTTAAGTGATTTAATGATATTTGTATGATATGATATTTATTATCATGAAATATTGTGCTTTGTGAATTATTATTTGGTAATACGCAAATTATGTGAATAATTTAATAAGTATGAGATGTTAGCAAATATTGATTTCTATATTCCGAAGAAGGCGATCGAAATTTGTAATTGAAAAGAATCCCGTTTGAACCTTGGGAATAGATTAGGTTACAAGTGACATGTCACTAGGATGGTTGAGTTCTGAACTTGTTGAGTTGAGTCCGAGTTTGTGAGATGTAACTAGGCATCCGAGCTCGTTGAGTTGAGTCCGAGTTCACTTATGGATGTGAATGCCTGAGCTCGTTGAGTTGAGTCCTAGTTCATTTATGGGCGGGTTACATGGTAGCTTGGCTACATAGATTTCAAAAGCTATTGAGCTTGTTTAGCTATGAGTATAGCACTTATGTACACATTATCCGTGTATCTGAAATCATATTCCGATGTGTTCAACGGGAGATCTCTAATAGAATAGGGAGAATGCCTAATACGAAGGTGACTTGTTGGTAAGTGTGATGAATAAGAAAATTTGACAGGTATATGTGTAAACCCTCGGGTTGAGAACTTAGTATGATGAAATTGTAGTAAGATATTAAATGCAAATGTAACATGAATGTCTTGGTGTTGTTTATGCAAATAATGTTTATGTTGAATGGCATGATTATGTTACTTGTTATTTGCATGTGAACTTACTAAGCATTTATGCTAACTCCCTCATTTTCCTTTATTGTAGTTTTGACAAGCTGGCTTGAGAATCGTGTGACAGCCCTAAATTGACCCTAGTCGGAAAGTGGTTTCGGGACCACGAAACCAAGTCTTATAAATAATTAAAGGTTATATTCTGTGTTTATGATGTGCGTAAATGCTTGTGTGATAGTTCCATACTTTAATTTGGTCAGTGTATGTGAAATTTATTAGTAGGGACTTATGTGAGACAATTTAGAAATATGCTAGGCAAGTGTTCAAGTGGCCTATTAATATATGTGGGAAAGTGCTTGTCCTTGCATGTCAAATTAGCCAAATTAAAGCATAGTGGCTGGCCATGCTATGGGTGGAAACATGTCACAAACATGTTATGTTAGTGATGTATGTTAGGAAAAATAAAATAAGGAGCATGGTAATAAAATAATGAAAGGAATATGATGAAAAAAAAGAAAGAATGTGTGATTGTTCCCCCATTGCCGTGAGTTGAAGAAAAGAAAACAAAAAAAAAAAGTGTTCATCCTTGGACATCTTTGGCCGAAAACTTTAAGGAGAAAGGAAGAAGAAAGGTTGAAGAGGCTCGGCCTTGCATGTAACTAGGCTAAGGTATGTTTGATGTTGCTCCATGAGATTCATGTATATTTTAGTTGTTAGCTTGAGTCCTACCTAGCCCATGGTCTAAATCTTTGCTATGTGAGGATGGGTGTTGTCTTCTTGGTGGATGCTAGATGTTGTGTTGGTGAGTTTTGTTGTTTCATGTTAAAGTTAGGTGAATGATGATGGATGAGTGTTTGAACCATAAAAAGAATTCGGCTACCTTGTTATGAACTAGGGCCGAATGTGAGTTGGTTGTGGTTGAATATTGCATGCTTGGTAGAATGGTGGATGAAAGTGCTGAATGTGGTCTTTGGTTTGGCATGAAGTGATAAATAAAGGTTTAAAAGATAGCTTAAGTTAATTGATACTCACTAATGAGTTCGAATGGAAACTTTGTTAAGTGGGAAATGAGTGGCCGAGAGAGAGAATTATGGACTATTGCCGAATGTATGTTGGATTGATAGAGTCTCCAAATTGATTTTTTTATGTGTGTATGCATGACCGAATATAATCGGCCACATGAGTAAAGAAATGGGTTATTTGATATGTGGTAAAAGTTAAGTGTTAAACGAAATGGAAATGAAATCATATTGGAATATGTATACTCGACCACATGAATGAGTACATAGGTTGATGTGTATGTTCGGCCATAGGTAAACATATTGATGGCTTTATCTTGACTTAGAAAATTCGCTAAGGTGAATATTGGCTAATATGTTGAGTTGATTCATGATTTCATATGTATGTGACTTTAGTGTCTAATGTATATATATGAGCTAAGTACCTTGAGTTCCTCTTTTGATGCTCAAATGATTAAATCAATTTATTTGTTAAATTAAGCTCAAGAGCAAAGGGGAACTAAATCCGATAAAGGGAAGGAAAAAGTGGTCGAATAGCCATCGAAATCGTTCGACTACATCCGAGGTAAGTTTTCAAGAAATGAGACTTAGTTTATGATTTGATTAAGTCATAATGTATGTGCATAGAGATAGTGTCATAAAGTAAAGTAAACCATACTGTTTGTATGTGGTTAGTGAGCCAAAAATGGGTTTGCTTAATACGCGACTTGTGTTTGAACTCTAATTATGAAAATGAAATATAGATGTGTCATGATTTATTGACATATGTGCATGAATATTTGGATGATAACCGGGCTATGTCCCGAAGGCATTTTGCGCTAGTGACTATTTGTACGA
The DNA here is from genome assembly GCF_025698485.1 of Gossypium arboreum. Taxonomy (NCBI): domain Eukaryota; kingdom Viridiplantae; phylum Streptophyta; class Magnoliopsida; order Malvales; family Malvaceae; genus Gossypium; species Gossypium arboreum. The sequence continues at coordinate 17,155,250 of NC_069081.1, forward strand.
GTTACTATATCCGGGCTAAGTCCCGAAGGCATTTGTGCGAGTTACTATATCCGGGCTAAGTCCCGAAGGCATTTGTACGAGTTACTATATCCGGGCTAAGTCCCGAAGGCATTTGTGCGAGTTACTATATCTGGGCTAAGTCCCGAAGGCATTTGTGCGAGTTACTATATCAGGGCTAAGTCCCAAGGCATTTGTACGAGTTACTATATCCGGCTAAGTCCCAAGGCATTTGTGCGAGTTACTATATCGGGTTAAGTCCCGAAGGCATTTGGACGAGTTACTATATCCGGCTAAGTCCCAAGGCAATTGTGCGAAGTTACTATATCCGGGCTATGTCCGAAGGCATTGAGCGAGTAGCTATATCCGGTTAAATCTCAAGGTACTTGGCTTGGGAATGAGCGACCTTTGCTGTAATAGTTTCAATTAATATGCTCGTAAAATCCCAAAGAATGAGGTATGTCTCAGATATGCATTGATTTAGTTGAGCCCTTACAATTAGTATTCGCTCGATCGAAAAATGAGCTACCGGCCTTTGGCTAAGTTGATCTTTTGTGTATGAATATAAGGGTTGGTGATGTGAAGTAAGTATGATATTGAGAATTTGTGCATATGAAATTATCTGTTTAGCCATATGGATGCTACACTTTAGTTGTGTCTAATTTTATGGCTCAAACTTACTAAGCATTAAATGCTTACTCCGTTCTTTGAATCTCTTTTATAGATTTTGGTTCGTCACCATCGGACTCGGGATTATTGAAGTCAAGTCGCCCACACTATCAAAGCCCCTTTGGTACACTTTTGGTTGAACTTTGAAATGGCATGTATAGGACTACCCGTTTTGTTGTTGGTCATGGACCCTTTGGTTTTGTATAAACTTGGATAGCCGTGCGAAAATGGCTTATATACACTTTGAGCTTAGTATTATAATCGTCTTGTATGATGTTCATTAAGAGGTATGGAAATGTTTGGGAACGATTAGCCATTGGAATGGTTAATCATGATCATATTTTGTGCTATTCATGCAAAAGGGCTAGTTGAATCATGGAAACCATGTAATAGGTAAAGTCTACCTTAAAAATAGATGCTGAGAGCAGCAGTGACGTAAATTTGAAAAATCACTAAAAAGAGTAGGAATGGAATTAAATAGTGAATAAATTATGTAATCGAACCTTGATGAATCTATTTTCATAGGAAAGTAACAAAATGATCATATGAACAGTATATTATGAGATATTTAAGTTTTCGTGAGACAGGGCCAGAACGGTTTCTGGATTCCCTGTTCCGACTTTGGAAATTCATCATAAATTAACCAGAGATAATTAGAAGTCATGCCTTATATGTATAGATTCCTTTTTGAGTCTAGTTTCATTAGAAAGAAACGACATTAGTATTGAATCCCAGTACAGGGATATATCCAAGTCGTAATGCGTAAAGGTCAGTGTAGTCGAACCCTGAAACAGGGGAGATTTTAACTAATAAACTGTACTAATTGGCTAGACCAAAAATTCTAGAAAAAAAATTTTAGATGGATATATGAGTCTAGTTTCAAGAAAAATTTATGAAACTGGTTTTCGAGTTTTGAAACTTAAGATATTATTTTTAAGGGGACAGTGATGCAGTAACCAGCTTGTCTGAAAATTTTTTTAATGGACTGTAAAAATAAGTGAAATTAGTCTGTGAACCCCTCGTGTCTGACTCCGGCTACGGTCTCGGGTACGGGGTGTTACAAATTGAGATAGTATCAGAGCTACGGTTTAGTCGATTCTATGACTACTGTAATGCGTTTGGGTCTAGCTATACATGCCATTTTATGTGATTATTTGATAGTGTGGTGATTTCTGACATTTGCAAATGTGTTTATTTATAGTAATGGATCCCGATCCCGACCGAGCGGTAGCTGATGATCTTGAGAGTGTAGCGCCTGCTCCCGCACAAGGGACAGCGCCAGCAGACTCTCAACCTAATGCTAGTAATCCGAATGATGAAGCTAGACAAGCTTTCTATAGCGTGATGAATGATTGGTTCAACCAATACATTCGAACTAATACGGCTGTTCCACAACCTCCATTCCCGACAAATACTACCCCGCACCTACAATACCTCCGAAGAATCGACCAAATAAGGTCAAATAAGCCCCAGTTGATGTAATCCAAAAACATGGCTATGAATTTAAAGCTACGGACAATGATGATGCCGAGCAAGCTGAATTTTGGTTGGACAACACCATCCGCACTCGATGAGTTATCTTGCACACCGATGAGTGCCTAAAGTGTACTATCTCCTTGCTACGTGATTACGCCTACTATTGGTGGAATACGTTGACTTCTATCGTGCCCAGAGAGCAAGTAACTTGGGAGTTTTTCCAAACCGAGTTTCAAAAGAAGTATATCAGCCAGAGATTCATTGATCAAAAACAGAAGGAATTTCTTGAACTTAAACAAGGTTCCATGTCGGTTACCGACTATGAACGAAAATTTTTAAGGCTTAGCCGATACGCGCGAGAATGCATTTCTTCAGAAGCCGTGATGTGTAAATGTTTCGAGGATGGGCTGAATGATGATATAAAGCTGTATGTTGGCATTTTGGAAATCCGAGAATTTGTGGCACTTGTCGAGCGAGCTTGTAAAGCTGAGGAGCTCAGTATGGAGAAAAGAAAAGTTGATATGAGAGCAAAGGAGTTTCGTAAGAGGTCTTCGGGGAAGCCCTTTCCACAGTCATCGAAGAAATTTAGAGATGATTTAGGCTGATCTAGAAACACTTCGGGCTTTTCTAGACGAGATCGCGATCGACCCCCTATGAGTGCACGAGTCACTTGCCGCCGATGTTGAACCGATCGTCGAGACAGAGCGGAGTGCCGATTGTGGTAAATGGCATTCGGGAGTTGTAGATTCCATGACCGCTCTGTTACAAGTCGGGTCATTGACCACTTCATTAAAGATTGCCCGAGGTTGTGCGAGCAGAATGCAAATCGAGTGGGAAACCGGTGCTACCACTACTCGAGGTAGACCATCTAGAAATACGGCAATGTTAGTGGTGGTCGAGAGGATCTAGAGATGCTATGACCAGATCCGAGGCTCGTGCTCTCTGCTAGGGCTTATGCTATACGCAGACGCGAGGATGCTTCCTCGCCGGATGTTATTACCGGTACTTTTACTCTCCTTGATACTAATGTGATTGCTTTGATTGACCCGGTTCTACTCATTCTTATATATGTGAAACCTTAGCATCCAAAGAAGACTTTACCTATTGAGTCTCATCGAGTTCGTAATTTGGGTGTCAAATCCTTGGGTCGTTACGTGCTTATCGACAAAGTGTGTAAGAAATGTCCCTAGTAATTGAGGTTCTGCTTCCGACGGACTTGATGCTTTTGCCGCTTGATGAATTTGATGTTATCCTCGGTTTAGATTGGTTGACCGTGCATGATGCGGTTGTGAATTGCAAAAGCAAGACTATTGATTTGAGGTGCGCAAATAATGAGATAATTCAAGTTGAGTCTACAGACTTAAAGGGGTTGCCAGCTGTAATATCATCAATGTTGGCTCAGAAATATGTAAGAAAGGGGTGCGAAGCATACCTTGCATATGTACTTGATGACAAAGAGTTAGAAAGGAAACCCGAATCTCTTGCGGTGGTTTGTGAATACCGGATGTTTTTCGAAGAATTACCGGTTACCACTTGTTCGGAGGTAGAGTTTGGTATTGAGCTTGTACCGGACTACGCCGATTTCGATAGCTCAGATCGTATGGCACCAACCGAGTTAAAAGAGTTGAAAGCTCGATTGCAAGAATTGACGGATAAAGGTTTCGCTCGACCAAGTTTCTCACCTTGGGGTGCACCAAGATTGTTTGTGAAAAGAAGGACGGAGCCATGAGGTTGTGCATCGACTATCGTCACCGAATAAGGTGACAATAAAGAATAAATATCGATGCCACGTATTGACAATTTGTTTGATCAACTAAAGGGAGCCTCGGTGTTTTCAAAGATAGATTTGAGATCGGGTTATTACCGGCCATGAATTCGAGATTCGGATATACCCAAAACCGCTTTAAGCGAGATACGGCCACTACGAGTTCTTAGTGATGCCGCTTGGGCTCACTAATGCCCTCGCGGTATTTATGGATTTGATGAATCGGATCTTTAGACAAGATTTGGACCGGTTCAGTAGTTGTGTTTATTGATGACATTTTGGTCTATTCAAGAGATAAGACCGAACATCTTTGAGCACCGAGATTAGTGTTGCAAATTTTACGGATAAGCGGTTATATGCTAAGTTCATGAAGTGTGAGTTCGTTAAGAGAGGTTAGCTTCTTGGGTCACGTGGTATCTCGTGACGGTATTCGAGTTGACCGAGCAAAATTTCAGCCATACTTAACTGGAAGCCTCCAGAAATATTACCGAGGTTCGAGCTTTTTGGGACTTTGGTTACTACCGACGGTTTGTAAAAGGTTTCTCGATGATAGCCACACCAATGACGGCTACTTCAAAAGATGTTAAGTTCGAATGGACGGAAAAATGTCGAAAAGTTTTGATCAATCGAAAACTTATTTGATGAAGCTCGATACTAGTGCAGCCGAATCAGAAAAGAGTTTGTCATTTATAGCGATGCATCCCTACTTGGGTTGGGTTGCGTATTGATGCAAGAAGGTCGAGTTGTGGCCTATGCGTCGAGACAACTGAAGCCACATGAGAAAAATTATCCGACCCATGATCTCGAACTAGCTGCCATCGTATTCGCTTTGAAAATATGGCGACACTACTTATTTGGGGAGAAGTGCCATGTATATTTGGATCACAAAAGTCTCAAATATTTGATGACTCAAAGAGACATGAATCTGCGACAAAGACGTTGGCTCGAGTTGTTAAAAGATTATGAGCTTGTCATTGACTATCACCCGGGAAAGGCTAATGTGGTTGCGGATGCCTTAAGTCACAAATCACTGTTTGCTTTACGAGCGATGAATGTACACTTGTCTGTTCTATCCGACAATGTGTTAGTGGCGGAATTAAAGGCCAAACCATTGTTGATTCATCACATTCGTGAAGCTCGAAAGTCGATGATGAATTAGTTGCAAACGAATTTGAATGTGTTCGAATATGGAATCGAGTTTCAAATTGATGATGACGATTGTTTGAGGTTCAGAAGTCATTTGTGTGTTCCAAGAAATTCAGAACTCATTTCGTGATTCTGAACGAAGCTCATTGTAGCCGAATGTCAATTCACCCGGGGAGTACGAAAATGTACCACGACCTAAGACGTCAGTTTTGGTGGCATGGTATGAAACGAGACATTTCCGATTTTGTCTCGAAGCTTAGTATGTCAGCAAGTGAAGGCGGAACATCAAGTGCCTACCGGTTTACTTAAACTGATCATGATACCTGAATGGAAATGGGATCGAGTCACGATGGATTTCGTATCTGGGTTGCCAGTATCGGCAAGTAAGAAGGATGCGATTTGGGTTGTTGTGGATAGACTGACTAAGTCGGCTCACTTTATTCCTGTACGCACGGATTTTTCAATGAATAAACTAGCTGAATTGTATGTTTCTCAGATTGTGAGATTACACGGGGTACCTATTTCTATCATGTCGGATAGAGATCCGAGATTCACCTCACGATTTTGGAAGAAATTGCAAGAAGCTTTGGGTACCAAGCTGCATTTTAGCACTGCTTTTCATCCCCAAACCGATGGTCAATCCGAGCAGATAATTCAGATACTCGAGGATATGTTGAGATGCTACATCCTTGAGTTTAGTGGTTCATGGGAACGGTATTTACCTTTGATTGAATTCGCTTACAACAATAGTTTTCAATCAAGTATTAAGATGGCACCTTACGAGGCTTTGTACGGTCGCAAATGCCGTACACCATTGTTTTGGACCGAGCTCGGTGAAAGTAAAATTTTCGGAGTTGATTTGATTAAAGATCTGAGCAGAAAGTAAAAGTAATCCGTGAAAGTCCAAGGCGACCCACAGATCGTCGTAAGTCGTGCGGATTTGAAACGAAGAGATATTGAGTATCGTGGGAGACAAAGTGTTTCTTAAGGTTTCACCTTGGAAAAGATACTCGATTTGGCCGTAAGGGCAAATTGAGTCCGAGATTCATTGGGCCGTATGAAATCTCTCGAACGAGTTGGTCCGATTGCATCTGAGTTGCTTTTACCCCGAACTTGAAAGGATCCACAACGTTTTTCATGTTTCGATGCTTGACGTTCTGATCGATCCTTCGCACATAATAAGTCCTCCGAGGTTGAAATTCAAACCGATATGAGTTATGAAGAAGAACCAATTCAGTATCCCAGCTCGTGAAGTGAAAGAGTTGCGAAACAAAAGGGTTCCGTTAGTAAAAGTGTTATGGCTCAAACACGGAATCGAAGAAGCTACTTGGGAAACCGAGAACTCTATGAAAGAACGATACCTAAACCTATATCTGTAAATTTTTCGGGGACGAAAATTTCTTAAGTGGGGGAGAGTTGTGACAGCCTTAAATTGACCCTAGTCGGAAAGTGGTTTCGGGACCACGAAACCAAGTCTTATAAATAATTAAAGGTTATATTCTGTGTTTATGATGTGCGTAAATGCTTGTGTGATAGTTCCATACTTTAATTTGGTCAATGTATGTGAAATTTATTAGTAGGGACTTATGTGAGACAATTTAGAAATATGCTAGGCAAGTGTTCAAGTGGCCTATTAATATATGTGGGAAAGTGCTTGTCCTTGCATGTCAAACTAGCCAAATTAAACATAGTGGCCGGCCATGCTATGGGTGGAAACATGTCACAAACATGTTATGTTAGTGATGTATGTTAGGAAAAATAAAATAAGGAGCATGGTAATAAAATAATGAAAGGGAATATGATGAAAAAAAAAAGAAAGAATGTGTGTGATTGTTTCCCCCCATTGCCGTGAGTTGAAGAAAAGAAAACAAAAAAAAAAGTGTTCATCCTTGAACATCTTTGGCCGAAAACTTTAAGGAGAAAGGAAGAAGAAAGGTTGAAGAGGTTCGGCCATGCATGTAACTAGGCTAAGGTATGTTTGATGTTGCTCCATGAGATTCATGTATATTTTAGTTGTTAGCTTGAGTCCTACCAAGCCCATGGTCTAAATCTTTGCTATGTGAGGGAGATGATACTCGGCCATGGGTGTTGTCTTCTTGGTGGATGCTAGATGTTGTGTTGGTGAGTTTTGTTGTTTCATGTTAAAGTTAGGTGAATGATGATGGATGAGTGTTTGAACCATAAAAAGAATTCGGCTACCTTGTTATGAACTAGGGCCGAATGTGAGTTGGTTGTGGTTGAATATTGCATGCTTGGTAGAATGGTGGATGAAAGTGCCGAATGTGGTCTTTGGTTTGGCATGAAGTGATAAATAAAGGTTTAAAAGATAGCTTAAGTTAATTGATACTCACTAATGAGTTCGAATGGAAGCTTTGTTAAGTGGGAAATGAGTGGTAGAGAGAGAATTATGGACTATTGCCGAATGTATGTTGGATTGATAGAGTCTCCAAATTGATTTTTTTATGTGTGTATGCATGACCGAATATAATCGGCCACATGAGTAAAGAAAAGGGTTATTTGATATGTGGTAAAAGTTAAGTGTTAAACGAAATGGAAATGAAATCATATTGGAATATGTATACTCGACCACATGAATGAGTACATAGGTTGATGTGTATGTTCGGCCATAGGTAAACATATTGATGGCTTTATCTTGACTTAGAAAATTTGGCTAAGGTGAATATTGGCTAATATGTTGAGTTGATTCATGATTTCATATGTATGTGACTTTAGTGTCTAATGTATATATATGAGCTAAGTACCTTGAGTTCCTCTTTTGATGCTCAAATGATTAAATCAATTTATTTGTTAAATTAAGCTCAAGAGCAAAGGGAACTAAATCCGATAAAGGAAGGAAAAAGTGGTCGAATAGCCATCGAAATCGTTCGACTACATCCGAGGTAAGTTTTCGAGCAATGTGACTTAGTTTATGATTTGATTAAGTCATAATGTATGTGCATAGAGATAGTGTCATAAAGCAAAGTAAACCATGCTGTTTGTATGTGGCTAGTGAGCCGAAAATGGGTTTGCTTAATACGCGACTTGTGTTTGAACTCTAATTATGAAAATGAAATATAGATGTGTCATGATTTATTGATATATGTGCATGAATATTTGGATGATAACCGGGCTAAGTCTCGAAGGCATTTTGCGCTAGTGACTAGTTCCGGGCTATGTCCCGAAGGAATTTGTACGAGTTACTATATCCGGGCTAAGTCCCGAAGGCATTTGTACGAGTTACTATATCTGGGCTAAGTCCCGAAGGCATTTGTGCGAGTTACTATATCCGGGCTAAGTCCCGAAGGCATTTGTACGAGTTACTATATTCGGGCTAAGTCCTGAAGCCATTTGTGTGAGTTACTATATCCGAGCTAAGTCTCGAAGGCATTTGTACGAGTTACTATATCCGGGCTAAGTCCCGAAGGCAATTGTACGAGTTACTATATCCGGGCTATGTCCCGAAGGCATTGAGCGAGTAGCTATATCATGTAAATCCTGAAGGTACTTGGCTTGGGAATGAGCGACCTTTGCTGTAATAGTTTCAATTAATATGCTCGTAAAATCCCAGCAATGAGGTATGTCTCATATATGCATTGATTTAGTTGAGTCCTTACATTAGTATTCGCTCAGTCGATAAATGAGCTACCGGCCTTTGGCTAAGTTGATCTTTTGTGTATGAATATAAGGGTTGGTGATGTGAAGTAAGTATGATATTGAGAATTTGTGCATATGAAATTATCTGTTTAGCCATATGAATGCTACACTTTAGTTGTGTCTAATTTTATGGCTCAAACTTACTAAGCATTAAATGCTTACTCCGTTCTTTGAATCTCTGTTTTATAGATTTTGGTTCGTCAGCTATCGGACTAGGGATTATTGAAGTCGAAGTCGCCCACACTATCAAAGCCCCTTTGGTACACTTTTGGTTGAACTTTGAAATGGCATGTATAGGACTACCCGTTTTGTTGTTGGTCATGGACCCTTTGGTTTTGTATAAACTTGGATAGCCATGTGAAAATGGCTTATATACACTTTGAGCTTAGTATTATAATCGTCTTGTATGATGTTCATTAAGAGGTATGGAAATGTTTGGGAACGATTAGCCATTGGAATGGTTAATCATGATCATATTTTGTGCTATTCATGGAAACCATGTAAACCATGTAAACCATGTAATAGGTAAAGTCTACCTTAAAAATAGATGCTGATAGCAGCAGTGACGTGAATGTGAAAAATCACTAAAAATAGTAGGAATGGAATTAAATAGTGAATAAATTATGAATCGATTTTCATAGGAAAGTAACGAAACGATCATATGAATAGTATATTATGAGATATTTAAGTTTTCGTGAGACAGGGCCAGAACGGTTTCTGGATTTCCTGTTCCGACTTTGGAAATTCATCATAAATTAACCAGAGATAATTTGAAGTCATGCCTTATATGTATAGATTCCTTTTTGAGTCTATTTTCATTAGAAACAAACGGAATCAGTATTGAAGCACTGTACAGGGAGATATCCAAGTCGTAATGTGCAAAGGTCAGTGTAGTCGAACCCAGAAACAGGGGAGACTTTAACTAATAAACTGTACTAATTGGCTCGACCAAAAATTCTAGAAAAAAAATTTTAGATGGATATATGAGTCTAATTTCAGGAAAAATTTACGAAACTGGTTTTCGAGTTTTGAAACTGAAGATATGATTTTTAAGGCGATAAAGTGATGCAAGAACCACTTTGTCGGAAATTTTTTAATGGATTTGTAAAAATAAGTGAAATTAGTTCATGAACCCCTCGTGTCCGACTCCGGCAACGGTATCGGGTACGAGGTGTTATAAATCGAGATAGGTCGAAGGCTCGTTCACACTATCCGAAGACCTAAATTGGTAAAATGGCTTGTATATTTTGAGTGTGGCATGTATAGCAATATACTCACTTTGTATAAATGATCATATGATATGGTTATGGTTTGGTAAGAAAAGGGTTTGTAAATGATTAGCTATTGGAATGGCTAATCAAGTTTATATATGATAACATGTATGCTTTATGTCTTAACTAAACCATGAAAATCCTCGGAATGGTAAAATTGACCATAAAACAGAGTCATACAACAGCAGTGATGTAAATTTGAAAAATCACTAAAAATAGTAGAAATGGAATTAAATGATGAATAAGTTATGAAATGGAAGCTTGATGAGTATATTTTCATATGGACGGAACAAAATAGGTAAATGAGTTATATTTTATGAGATATTTAAGTTTTGGTAGAATAGGGTCATAGTGGTCTCTGAATCCCCTTTTCTGAATTTAAAAATTCACCAAAACTTTTACAAAAATAATTAGGAGTTTTACCTTGCATGTATGAAATCCTTATTGAGTATAGTTTTATGAGAAATAAACTACATAATTATTGAAACTCTGTACAGGGAGATATCTGATTCGTAATACACAGGGGTTAGAGTAGTCGAACCCTGAAATAGGGGAGACTTTAACTAATAAACTGTACTAATTTGCTCGACCAAAAATTCTATAAAAATTTAAATAGATATATATATTAGTCTAGTTTCAAGGAAAATTTATAGATCTTAATTTTGAATTTCGGAACTCGAGATATGAATTTTTAAGCGACTGTGATGCAATTGGCCGGCTTGTCTGGAAATTTTAAAATAAATTGTTTGAGTTGTTTAATTAATGAATTAAGTTTAGTAACACCTCAAGCTCCACTCTGGTGACGGTCTCGAGCGTGAGGGCGTTACATTTAGTGGTATCAGAGTAGGTTTAGTCGGTTCACAGATTAACGTGTAGTATGTACGGGTTTTGCTATACATGCCATGCTATATATATATTGTGATAGTGTGATGACTTTTGACCTTTTAAATGATTTTTTTATAGTAAATGGATCCCGATCCAGCTGTGGCTGATGATGTAGAGAGTAATGCACCAGCTCTAGCTGAAGGTGCGTGCCAACTGAAAATCCACCTCCTACTGTTGGTCAAGGAGGAGGAGAAGGGGCTCGGGAAGCCTTTCTCCTAATGATGAATGCCTGGTATACTGAGTTCGTTCGTACGAAACCGAATGCACAACCTCCCCCACCTCCCCCGATTCCTCAACCTATACCCCCGATGCCTTAAGGTGTAGATTTGATGAAATTTCACAGAACTCCAGTTGAAAGAATTCGTAAGCAAGGGGCTGAAGAATTCAGGGCAAATGTTGATGATGATGCCGAGAAAGCAAAGTTTTGGCTTGAGAATTCTATTTGGGTATTTGATGAATTGTCTTGTACACCTGAGGAATGCTTGAAATGTGCTATATCATTGTTGAGGGATTCAGCCTATCATTGGTGGAAGACGTTGATTTCAGTATTACCGAAAGAGAAAGTAACTTGGGAGTTCTTTCAAGAAGAATTTCGGAAGAAATACATCAGCGAAAGATTTGTTGATCAAAAGTGTAAAGAGTTTCTTGAAATGAAGTAGGGGAATATGACAGTTACTGAATACGAAAGGGAGTTCGTCAAGTTGAGTAAGTATACTAGTGAATATACTCCTACAGAGGCTAAAACGTGTAGACGATTTGAAGACGGACTCAATGAAGACATTAAAGTATTTGTTAGGATTCTTGAATTAAAAGAAATGGTAGTAATTGTTGATCGAGCTTGCAAGGCTGAAGAACTACTCAAAGAGAAGAAAAAAATAGAGGCTGAGAGTAGAAATTGGAAGAAAAGATCGACGAGCAGTTCATTTTCACAGCAATCTAGAAAATCTAGAAATATGAAATCTCGTTCTCAGGTTTCGGCCGGACAATCATATGGAAATTTTAATAAGCAAAATGTGGGTTTTAAATCTCAGACTACTTCCGTGGCTAGTGTGGGAAATTCGAGATTTGTTAAGCCCGAGTGCCAACGGTGTGGTAGAAATCACTTTGGCCCATGTAGAGCGAATGAATGTTTTTGGTGTGGTTCTCTGGATCATTTTATTAGAGACTGCCCAGGGAGAGTTGAGAAACAAAAATTTCATAGAGTAAAAGCTAGTGGTGCAGACTCAAGGGGAAGATATTCGAGAAAAGTTGGAAATGAAGCAAGCAGCAAGAATGTAGTCAAAGATTCAGCAGCAAAACCTGAAGCAAGGGCTCCAACTAGAATGTATGCCATAAAGGCACGTGAAGATGCATCATCACCTGACGTGATTACTAATATATTTTCTCTTTATGATGTTAATGTTAATGCTTTGATTGATCCCGGTTCTACTCATTCATATGTGTACTTGAAATTCGTGTCTAGTATGAATATACCTATTGAGTACACAGAATTTATGATTAGAGTGTCGAATCCATTAGGCAGATGTGTGATAGTTGATAAAGTATGCAAGAAATGTCCTTTAATGATTCGGGGTCATTACTTTCCGGCCGACTTGATGTTGTTGCCATTTGATGTATTTGATGTTATTTTGGGTATGGATTGGTTGACATTGCATGATGCTATAGTAAATTGCAAAGAAAATGTTATAGAATTAAAGTGTGAAAGTGGTAAAATTCTGCGGGTTGAATCAGGCAAATCAGAGGCATTATCTAGTGTGATTTCTTCGATATCAGCTCAGAGATATTTGAGGAAGGGTTATAAAGCTTATTTGGCATATGTAATTAATACGAAAGAAATTGAAAAGAAAGTTGAATCAATGCCAATTGTGTGTGAATTCGCGGATGTATTTCCAGAAGAGTTGCCGGGTTTGCCTCCAGTCAGGGAAGTAGAATTTGGTATTGAATTGATACCGGGAACAGCTCTGATCTCGATTGCTCCGTATAGAATGGCACCAGCAGAATTGAAAGAATTAAAGTCGCAATTGCAAGAGTTGACTGATAAAGGCTTTGTGAGACCAAGTTTTTCACCTTGGGGTGCTCCAGTGTTATTTGTGAAAAAGAAGGATGGTTCTATAAGATTGTGTGTTGACTATCGACAATTAAACACGGTGAAAATCAAGAACAAGTATCCGTTACAAAGGATTGATGATTTGTTTGATCAGCTAAAAGGAGCAACATGGTTTATAAAGTTTGACTTGTGATCTGGATACTACCAGCTGCGAGTAAAAGAGTCCGATGTACCTAAAATTGCTTTTAGAACAAGGTACGGTCATTATGAATTTTTAGTCATGCCATTCAGGTTAACAAATGCTCCTGCTGTGTTTATGGATTTGATGAATCGCATATTTCAACCATACTTGGACAAATTTGTTGTGGTATTTATAGATAACATCTTAATTTATTCGAAAGATGAGACCGCACATGCTGAACACTTGAAGATAGTTTTGCAAACTTTCAGAAATAAGCAGTTATATGCCAAGTTTAGTAAAAGTGAATTTTGGCTTCAGGAAGTTGGATTTTTGGGTCATATTGTTTCAGGTGATGGTATACGGGTTGATCCTAGTAAAATTTCAGCCATTGTTGATTGGAAACCACCGAAAAATGTAACCGAGGTTAGAAGTTTCTTGGGGCTAGCTCGATATTATCGACGGTTTGTAAATGGATTTTCTATAATTGTTGTTCCTATGACTAGACTACTCCGAAAGGATGTTAAATTTGAGTGGACGGAAGAATGTCAACAGAGTTTTAAAGAATTGAAAAAGTCATTAACTGAAGCACCAGTGTTGGTACAAACCCAAATTAGGTAAAGAATTTGTGGTGTGTGATGCTTCTCGAAATGGCTTAGGATGTGTACTTATGCAAGAAGGAAAGTGGTGGCTTATGCTTCGAGGCAATTAAAATCTCACAAAAGGAATTATCTGACTCATGATTTGGAATTGGCTGTTATAGTGTTTGCTTTGAAGATTTGATGACATTATCTGTATGGTGAAAAGTGTCGAGTATATACCGACCATAAAAGTCTTAAGTACTTGATGTCACAAAAAGACTTGAATTTGAGACAGCGAAGATGGTTGGAGTTATTAAAAGATTACGAGCTTATTATTGACTACCATCTGGGAAAAACAAATGTGGTTGCTGATGCTTTGAGCAGAAAATTGCTATTTGTTTTGAGAGCTATGAATACTCAGTTAAAGGTATCAGATGATGGTTCGATTCTAGCAGAGTTAAAAAGCAAGACCGATGTTTTTACAAGAGATTTGTGAAGCTTAGAAAAATGACCAAGATTTGCAAGCCAAGAGATAGCAGTGTGAAGTTGATACGGGATCAGATTTTAGAATCGGTTCTGATGGTTGCTTGATGTTTAAAAACCAGATTTGTGTACCGAAAAATGATGAATTGATTCAAAAGATTTTGCATGAAGCACATAATGGTTGTTTGGCAGTTCACCCGGGCAGCACGAAAATGTATAATGACTTGAGGAAAAGGTATTGGTGGAGTGGAATGAAAAGAGATATCTCCGAGTTTGTATCAAAGTGCTTAACTTGTCAACAAGTCAAAGCTGAACACCAAGTACCTTCGGGACTACTCCAGCCTATCATGGTTCCTGAATGGAAATGGGATCGGATTACTATGGATTTTGTGTCAGGGTTGCCGTTAACTCCAGGGAAGAAAAATGCCATCTAGGTAATAGTTGACAGACTGACTAAATCGGCTCATTTTATTCTGGTACGTACGGATTATTCTCTTAATAAGTTGGCTGAACTGTATATCAGTGAGATTGTTAGACTTCATGGAATACCTTTGTCAATCAGTTCGAATAGAGATCCGAGATTTTCTTCGCGGTTTTGGTAAAAGTTGCAAGAGGCATTAGGTACGAGTTGAATTTCAGTACTGCCTTTCATCAACAAACTGATGGACAGTCAGAGAAAGGGATTCAGATTCTTGAAGACATGCTCAGATGTTGTGTATTGGAATTTTAAGGTAGTTGGGAAAGGTATTTACCGTTGGTAGAATTTGCTTATAATAATAGTTATCAGACGAGTTTGAAGATGGCACCTTATGAAGCATTTTATGGTCGTAAATGTCGGACGCCATTGTATTGGACTGAACTCAAGGAAAATCAGATTTATGGAGTTGTTCTAATAAAAGAAACCGAAGAAAAACTAAAAGTGATTCGAGATTGTTTGAAAGCTGCATCGGATAGACAAAAATCTTATGCGGATTTGAAACGAAAGGAAATCGAATTTCAAGTTGGTGATAAGGTATTTTTAAAAGTGTCTCCATGGAAGAAAGTTCTTAGATTTGGACGGAAGGGCAAGTTAAGTCCGCGTTTTATTGGACCGTATGAAATAATTGAAAAAGTTGGACCAGTAGCTTATCAGCTAGCATTGCCATCTGAATTATAGAAGATGCATGACTTGTTCCACGTATCTATGTTACATCGGTATCGTTCGGATCCTTCACATATAATTTCACCGACAAAAATTGAGCTACGACCGAATATGACTTACGAAGAAGAACCGATTAAGATTTTAGCTCGAGAGGTCAAACAACTAAGAAATAAAAATGTCGCTTTCGTGAAAGTATTGTGGCAAAAGCACGGGGTAGAAGAGACTACATGGGAACCTGAGGAAACTATGAGAAATCAATACCCACACCTATTTACTGGTAAGATTTTCGAGGACGAAAATCCTTAAACGGGGGAGAGTTGTAATATCCTAAATTAGGGCCTAATCGGAATAGTGGTTTCGTGACCACAAGTCCGAGATAGAAATAATTATTTTATAATTATTTTGAGGTTTATAATATGATTGCATGATTGTGTGAAAATTTCGTGACGAAAATTCTATGCATAAAGTGCTTAAGTTGAGATTAGGGATTAAATCGAATAATTTGCAAAACTTGTATTCTAGAAGTTTGTAGTATGAAATTGCTTTGGAATATTAATGAAGAGGTCTTAAATAGAATTTGACCAATTTCTAAAATTTTCGACAAAAATGGGCTTGTACATAAAAATTTTCAAAGAAAGGTATTAAGGGTATTTTAGTCATTTTGTAATTAAAATTAATTAAAAGGGAAAACAAGGCCAAAATGTGTTCATCTTCTCCATGCCTTGGCCGAATCTTACCTCTCTCCATAGCTAGGATTTCTTCAACTTCCAAGCTTCATAGTAAGTGACTTCAAGCCCCGTTTTTAATGATTTTTATGTTTTTGAAATCCCGGTAGCTCGAATTAACTTATGCTAGCAATAATTCAACATAGGGTTCATATTTGG
Organism: Gossypium arboreum; assembly: GCF_025698485.1. NCBI lineage: Eukaryota > Viridiplantae > Streptophyta > Magnoliopsida > Malvales > Malvaceae > Gossypium > Gossypium arboreum. The sequence continues at coordinate 17,171,427 of NC_069081.1, forward strand.
AAAAATACCCATAGGTGAAATTTGTGTATTTTGGTGTTTTATGATAGAATATGAGGTTTTAAATTATGTTAGACAACTTGTGCTGTAACACCCCGTACCCGAGTCCGTTACCGGAATCGAACACAAGGTGCACACAGACTTAACTATTTTCACAGTCCATTTAGAAATTTCTAGACAAGCTGGTTACTGTGTCACTGTTGCCTTAAAAATCATATCTTGAGTTTCAAAGCTTGAAAATTAATTCTATAATTTTTCGCTGAAACTAGACTCATATGTCCATCTACAGATTTTTTTCTAGAATTTTTGGTCGAGCCAATTAGTACAGTTTATTAGTTAAAGTCTCCCCTGTTGCAGGGATCGACTACACTGACCTTCGTGTGTTACGAATTGGATATCTCCCTGTACAGGGCTTCAATACTGATTCCGTTTGTTTCTATAGAAACTAGACTCAGAGAAGAATCTATAAATATATGTCATGACTCCTAATTATCTCTGGTTAATTTACAATGAATTTCTAAATTCGGAACAGGGGATCCAGAAACCGTTCTGGCCCTGTTTCACGAGAACTTTAATATCTCTTAACATATAACTCATATGACGGTTTCGTTTCTTCCATATGAAAGTAGATTCATCAAAGTTAATTTACATAATTTATTCACTATTTAATACCATTCCTACTATTTTTAGTGATTTTTCACATCCACATCACTGCTACTGTCAGCATCTGCCTTTAAGGTAGGCCTTACCTATTTCATGATTTCCATGATTCAATTGGCCCTTTTTGCATACATAGCACAAAGTGTGATCATGATTAACCATTCCAATGGCTAATCGTTTCAAAACAATTCCATACCTCATAATGATCAACATACAAACGATTATAGTACTATGCTAAAAACGTATATAAGCCATTTTCGCATGGCTATCCAAGTTTACACAAAACCGAAAGGTACGTGACCTACAACAAAAGGGTAGTCCTATACATTAACCATGATATCCTCTCACTACTAGTCTATTCTATACATGCCATAAGATATTCCAAAACATAGCAGTACCAAACAGTGGATAGTGATAGTGTGACTAGTTCTTGACGATCCCGAGCACAGTAGCTTCCCAATGAGACCTATAAGGCAGAGGAAACAGAGTAAACGGAGTAAGCACTACAATGCTTAGCAAGTTTTAAGCAGTGTAAACAGATAACAACCAAATTGTAACATAGTTGTTCATATTTTTATTTCCCTCTTCCTTCGGGCATACCATCCCTTTACCGAATATGCACATCTCTTCATATACAACAGGCAGATAAACTCTCACATAAAAGTGAGCTCATGTGACATAGATATATCGTATGATTTCACATACCCTCTCCCACTAATCCGATGTCACATAATCATAGGAATAGTCCCATAGATTGCTCTCGTATGCATCATATATAAACTTGGAGTACATACCTGTTTAACCTTTAGCATTGCGTATATTTATAAGCAATTCTTATTGCGAAGTCTTACTCGGACATAATCTCCACACGTAGTCATCGGGTCTCACCGGAACATATTTCAAGTTTCATGTACACTTAATCACATGTTACAACATTCACATTAGCCATTCGGCTTTACCACATATATATATACACTTTCAAATTCATCACGTCGGCCATTAGGCCTTATCACATATATACACACTTTCACATTCATCACATCGGCCATTAGGCCTTATCACATATACATACACTTTCACATTCATCACATCGGCCATTAGGCCTTATCACATATATACACACTTTCACATTCATCACATCGGCCATTAGGCCTTATCACATATACATACACTTTCACATTCATCACATTGGCCATTAGGCCTTATCACATATATACACACTTTCACATTCATCACATCGGCCATTAGGCCTTATCACATATATACATATATACACACTTTCACATTCATCACATCGGCCATTAGGCCTTATCACATATACATACACTTTCACATTCATCACATTGGCCATTAGGCCTTATCACATATATATACACTTTCACATTCATCACATCGGCCATTAGGCCTTATCACATATACATACACTTTCACATTCACCACATCGGCCATTAGGCCTTATCACATATATATACACTTTCACAAATTTTAATATCAAGAATCCATCAAATACTCATATATCATTTTACAATATCACGATTTAGAATTCAAGTATGGGTTCAATCAATAGCTTATGAGCAACTAAAACAAGTTTTATCCATGTTTGCAACAAAATCACATATTAAGCTGCGAGCTGTTTTCCTGAGCAATGGTCACTAAATTATTTATAACCGGAGCTACGAGACTCCAAATCACTTGCCGTTAATTTTCTCTGAATATAGACTCATACATCTTTCATCCATAAAATTTTCAGAATTTTAGGTGTGGCCAATCAATACCAGATTTTTCATAAAGTTTCCCCTGTTTCACTGTTTGACTAACCTGACCAGTCTTCACTACGAGTCAAAATTCTCATTGTACAGAATTCAAAGTATGTTATACTTGATTTCATTTGAAACTAGACTCATTAAGGAGTCCAAGCATATAAATTTTATCTTGTAACCATTTTTTTACAATTTATAGTGATTTTCTTAAAACTGAATAGGGGATTTCGGAGTCATTCTGACACCGTCTCACACAACTTTAAATATCTCTTTATAGGAAATTTCCTTACTTACACGGTCTCTTTTATAAGAAACTAGACTAATTAAGCTTTGATTTCATATTTTATTCAGCCTATAATTCCACACCAAACATTTATAGTGATTTTCTAAAATCACGTTACTGCCGCTGTCTTGAGCAAATTATTACAATTTGCTCTTAAATTTCAAGTCCAAACACTTAGGAACTTACCATTTGAGTTTAAGACATATCATGGCCACATCATATCTTATTAAATCAACTCATTATGTCCTATTATGATTGAATTTACTCAACATTTAATCACTTAAAACTTACCTCGGAAGTTGCCGAACGATTACGACGGCTATTCGATCACCTCTTTCTTTCCCTTATCCAACTTTGATCCTCTAGGCTTTTGAGCTAGATCAAACAATTTACTTCCCAAATTAAACATAGTCATCGACATCCATATACATTTTATACTAGCTGAAATGTACCATCAAGATATACTTTACTCAAATAATTTACATTAGCCGATCATGTATAATGTTTTGTAACTTAATAAACTTATCATACATTATGTATTCATAATATTTGTGCAGCCAATTATCCATGGTCATACACACACAATCAAAAATAAATACCAAATTTTCATATCCTCTAGGCCCTAAGCGAATACACTTGTCATGTTCACCTACATTTTCAAGTACAACATTCTCATTTTCGGCATTAGTATCAAGCATAATAGCTAATTCTTCCCACCACTTCATCAATGCAATCATACCATCACAAATCAACTTAAAATAACCATATCTAATAATCAAATACCTATAGCATTGCACATTTCTCACATAGCAAGTACAACTAAATTCATTATTAATATATATATATATCTAAACACTTAACTACAAGATTTAATCACCATTTTCAAATCATAAAACAGCTTATAACCATCATCTATATGTACTTCACATAAACCGAAATAACCATTACATCATCTTTAAAACACTTAGCATTTTACCCATTTAATCAAGCCAACTCTCAAGACCATTCCATCACACAAATTATACCATAAATCATACTTACAATTTCAGTTAATGCATGACCGAAACTCACCATCATCAACATCATTATCAAACCAAAACCAAAACACATCTATGGGATGAGTAGAGTTTGAACTAATCATCTCAAACATGCATAGATTTTCAAGAATCATTCAATACATACCTCATTCTAGCCATCTTCTAAGCCAAAAATCAAAGCAACCAAACTTTCCTCTCCTCCCTTTAGGCTACGGCAATGGAGGACAAAGATCAACCAATTTTTGATTCAATTTTCTCTATGACCCAATGCACATACCTTGGATTTTTAGCTTGCTATCTTGCTGAAATTCTCAAAGCATATTTCTTCTTTCTTTCTCCAACATTCGGCAAGAACAAGGTGGGAATGTATGGCTTTCTTTTATTTTTTTTTCTTCTAATACTTATTTCCTATTATAAAACCATGTAGTCATTATAATATTAACACAAAATGCATGTTTTTTGTATCCCATACCATCATGGCGGCCACTTCCTCTAGAGTGGGGAATTTGACATGCAAGTACAATTATTTTGCAACATGCATAAATAGGCCACTTACATTTGCCTAGCACATTTTAAATTCTTTCACATAAGTCTTATTTAATAAAATTCACTCACAATTAACAAAATTCAAACATGAAATATTCACACATACAAATTCCACATACAATAAGCACAGAATATAACATCTAATTATTTTTGTGACTCGGTTTTGTGGTCCTGAAACCACTTTCCGACTAGGGTCACATTAGAGGTGTCACAACTCTCCCCCCCTTTATGGATTTTCGTCCTCGAAAATTTCTACCGATGTATAGTTTAGGATAACATCCTATTATTGAATTATATCCATATAGGCATTAGCTCATCGATAGCAACTGTAATTCATTATTGATTTCGCATCGATCTATAAAATCATTTCCTTATCTTAAAACAAATACATAAACATTTCTACAAGTATGCACATATATCTCATTTCCTTGATTTCATAAGCAATAATCACTTAATTTAATTCACAATTGCGCACATATATCTCATTTCCTTGATTTCATAAGCAATAATCACTTAATTTAATTCACAATTGCATTTCAAACACTTATCAAGCACATACTAACATGTATAATTCACATCATCAACCCACATATTTGTAACCCATATTTTCATCCATGTATAAGCTGTAACCTGGCCGAAAATACACATATACTCAACATCCCAATAAATATCCTTTATAACTCCATCGTATCTCAATATTCAACTTCCACACACGAACATTTAATTCATTCAAGACATACGAACATACCTCATTGCTGGAATTTTTGCAAGCGTATTAACTGAAATTTTACAGCAAGATTGCTCATCTCGAATCACGTACCTTGGATTTAACGGATATAGCGACTCGCTCGATTGTCTTGGGACATAGTCCGGTTATAGTGATTCGCACAATTGCCTTGAGAATTAGCCCGATTTAGTCACTTAGCACAAAAGCCTTGGGACTTAGCACGGATACCATTGAATAACCAAGCACATATATCAACAAATCAATACACATTCTTATTACGTTCTCATTACCAAAGCTCAAACACAAGACACTTATCATATTTACAATTTCGGCTCAATAGCCACACACCAAGAGCATGATTTCGATTTGCTTAAAACATGATCTAATCAAATCATAATTTAAGCTCTATTTACTCAAGAACTTACTTCACATTACCAACCCTTATGTTCATACACAAAAGATCAACTTAGCCAAAGGTCGGTAGCTCGTTTATCAACTGAGCGAATACTTACTTGTAAGGGCTCAACTAATTCAAGCACATATAGCTCTTACAATGCCATATCCTAGATATGGTCTTACATATTCTCACATATCGAGCCGATTCCATGTCCCAGACATGGTCTTACACTATCTCAAATCAATGCCTTCGTCCCAGACGAGGTCTTACTTAATTCCATTTCACACACTTAGTGCCCATTGACCGATCTCGCACTCATAGTGCTCGGTTAAAGGATTTACACACACAGTGCCTCCAATCATTCACACACATAGTACTCTTATTCATTCGTTATTACACATTGAAATGACTTAACCAAGTCGATAAACATCATGTATGTACACTTTTAAACAATCATCTCATTTAAATTTGAATTAGTATAGTAATGAACACTTAAACTTTGCTCAAATTACAAGCACGAAGCCTACTAGGCACGAAGGCGAATACACGTCACAAAGATGATTGCTCTTGGGACCTAGCCGGATACATCACTAGCACGAATGCTCTTGAACTTAGTCCGGATACATCACTAGCACGAATGCTCTTCGGAACTTAGTCCGGATACATCACTAGCACGAATGCTCTTCGGAACTTAGTCCGGATACGTCACTAGCACGAATGCTCTTTGGAACTTAGTCCGGATACATCACTAGCACGAATGCTCTTCGGAACTTAGTCCGGATATATCACTCTCAATTCTCATGGTCATATACACATATAGCAATACACATTAGTATATCATTTACATTACTTGAATACAAACACAACATGCTTATCGACCATTCAACTTCCAGTTCCACAGCCACATACAAAGAATGACATTTATAGTCATAACACTCTTTCAAAATTGCATCACTCATACCCTTAATTCAATCCAAATCGAAATTCAAATACGAGTACATGATACGTACTTAATCAACTTAATAATTTAGGCATATCTAAGTGAAGTTATATCACAAATTCTCATAGTCAGAAGCTTGCTACAGCTCGATCGGGATCAAGATTCATTACAATACAGCAACCACCTTTTAATAGTCAGAAATCATCACACTATCATTTTATCACTTTATGGCATGTATAAATAGACTCACGCGTGCTACGTTACTCCTAGAATAGACTAAACCGTAGCTCTGATACCAATAAAATTGTAACACCCCGTACCCGAGTCCGTTACCGGAATCGAACACAAGGTGCACACAGACTTAACTATTTTCACAGTCCATTTAGAAATTTCCAGACAAGCTGGTTACTGCATCACTGTCGCCTTAAAAATCATATCTTGAGTTTCAAAGCTTGAAAATTAATTCTGTAATTTTTCGCTGAAACTATACTCATATGTCCATCTACAGATTTTTTTCTAGAATTTTTGGTCAAGCCAATTAGTACAGTTTATTAGTTAAAGTCTCCCCTGTTGCAGGGATCGACTACACTGACCTTCGTGTGTTACGAATTGGATATCTCCCTGTACAGGGCTTCAATACTGATGTCGTTTATTTCTATAGAAACTAGACTCAGAGAGGAATCTATAAATATATGTCATGACTCCTAATTATCTCTGGTTAATTTACAATGAATTTCTAAAGTCGGAACAGGGGATCCAGAAACCGTTCTGGCCCTGTTTCACGAGAACTTTAATATCTCTTAACATATAACTCATATGACGGTTTCGTTTCTTCCATATGAAAGTAGATTCATCAAAGTTCATTTACATAATTTATTCACTATTTAATACCATTTCTACTATTTTTAGTGATTTTTCACATCCACATCACTGCTGCTGTCAGCATCTGCCTTTAAGGTAGGCCTTACCTATTTCATGATTTCCATGATTCAATTGGCCCTTTTTGCATACATAGCACAAAGTGTGATCATGATTAACCATTCCAATGGCTAATCGTTTCAAAACAATTCCATACCTCATAATGATCAACATACAAACGATTATAGTACTATGCTAAAAGCATTATATAAGCCATTTTCGCATGGCTATCCAAGTTTACACAAAACCGAAAGGTACGTGACCTACAACAAAAGGGTAGTCCTATACATTAACCATGATATCCTCTCACTACTAGTCTATTCTATACATGCCATAAGATATTCCAAAACATAGCAGTACCAAACAGTGGATAGTGATAGTGTGACTAGTTCGACGATCCCGAGCACAGTAGCCGCAATGAGACCTATAAGGCGAGGAAACAGAGTAAACTGAGTAAGCACTACAATGCTTAGCAAGTTTTAAGCGGTGTCAACAGATAACAACCAAATTATAACATAGTTGTTCGTATTTTATTTCACTCTTCCTTGGGCATACCATCCCTTTACCGAATATGCACATCTCTTCATATACAACAAGGATAAACTCTCACATAAAAGTGAGCTCATGTGACATAGATATATCGTATGATTTCACATACCCTCTCCCACTAATCCGATGTCACATAATCATAGGAATAGTCCCATAGATTGCTCTCGTATGCATCATATATAAACTTGGAGTACATACCTGTTTAACCTTTAGCATTGCGTATATTTATAAGCAATTCTTATTGCGAAGTCTTACCCGGACATAATCTCCACACGTAGTCATCGGGTCTCACCCGGAACATATTTCCAAGTTTCATGTACACTTAATCACATGTTACAACATTCACATTAGCCATTCGGCTTTACCACATATATATATACACTTTCACATTCATCACGTCGGCCATTAGGCCTTATCACATATATACACACTTTCACATTCATCACATTGGCCATTAGGCCTTATCACATATACATACACTTTCACATTCATCACATCGGCCATTAGGCCTTATCACATATATATACACTTTCACATTCATCACATTGGCCATTAGGCCTTATCACATATATACACACTTTCACATTCATCACATCGGCCATTAGGCCTTATCACATATACATACACTTTCACATTCATCACATTGGCCATTAGGCCTTATCACATATACATACACTTTCACATTCACCACATCGGCCATTAGGCCTTATCACATATATATACACTTTCACAAATTTTAATATCAAGAATCCATCAAATACTCATATATCATTTTACAATATCACGATTTAGAATTCAAGTATGGGTTCAATCAATAGCTTATGAGCAACTAAAACAAGTTTTATCCATGTTTGCAACAAAATCACATATTCGCTGCAAGCTGTTTTCCTGAGCAATGGTCACTAAATTATTTATAACCGGAGCTACAAGACTCCAAATCACTTGCCGTTAATTTTCTCTGAATATAGACTCATACATCTTTCATCCATAAAATTTTCAGAATTTTAGGTGTGGCCAATCAATACCATATTTTTCTTAAATTTTCCCCTATTTCACTGTTTGACTAACCTGACCAGTCTTCACTACGAGTCAAAATTCTCATTGTACAGAATTCAAAGTATGTTCTACTTGATTTAATTTGAAACTAGACTCATTAAGGAGTCCAAGCATATAAATTTTATCTTGTAACCATTTTTTTACAATTTATAGTGATTTTCTTAAAACCGAACAGGGGATTTCGGAGTCATTCTGACACCGTCTCACACAACTTTAAATATCTCTTTATAGGAAATTTCCTTACTTACACGGTCTCTTTTATAAGAAACTAGACTAATTAAGCTTTGATTTCATATTTTATTCAGCCTATAATTCCACACAAACATTTATAGTGATTTTCTAAAATCACGTTACTGCCCTTGTCTTGAGCAAATTATTACAATTTGCTCTTAAATTTCAAGTCCAAACACTTAGGAACTTACCATTTGAGTTTAAGACATATCATGGCCACATCATATCTTATTAAATCAACTCATTATGTCCTATTATGATTGAATTTACTCAACATTTAATCACTTAAAACTTACCTCGGAAGTTGCCAAAGCGATTCTGACGGCTATTCGATCACCTCTTTCTTTCCCTTATCCAACTTTGATCCTCTAGGCTCTTGAGCTAGATCAAACAATTTACTTCCCAAATTAAACATAGTCATACGACATCCATATACATTTTATACTAGCCGAAATGTACCATCAAGATATACTTTACTCAAATAATTTACATTAGTCGATCATGTATAATGTTTTGTAACTTAATAAACTTATCATACATTATGTATTCATAATATTTGTGCAGCCAATTATCCATGGTCATACACACACAATCAAAAATAAATACCAAATTTTCATATCCTCTAGGCCCTAAGCCGAATACACTTGTCATGTTCACCTACATTTTCAAGTACAACATTCTCATTTTCGGCATTAGTATCAAGCATAATAGCTAATTCTTCCCACCACTTCATCAATGCAATCATACCATCACAAATCAACTTAAAATAACCATATCTAATAATCAAATACCTATAGCATTGCACATTTCTCACATAGCAAGTACAACTAAATTCATTATTAATATATATATATATCTAAACACTTAACTACAAGATTTAATCACCATTTTCAAATCATAAAACAACTTATAACCATCATCTATATTTACTTCACATAAACCGAAATAACCATTACATCATCTTTAAAACACTTAGCATTTTACCCATTTAATCAAGCCAACTCTCAAGACCATTCCATCACACAAATTATACCATAAATCATACTTACAATTTCAGTTAATGCATGACCAAAACTCACCATCATCAACATCATTATCAAACCAAAACCAAAACACATCTATGGGATGAGTAGAGTTTGAACTAATCATCTCAAACATGCATAGATTTTCAAGAATCATTCAATACATACCTCATTCTAGCCATCTTCTAAGCCAAAAATCAAAGCAACCAAACTTTCCTCTCCCTCCCTTTAGGCTACGGCAATGGAGGACAAAGATCAACCAATTTTTGATTCAATTTTCTCTATGACCCAATGCACATACCTTGGATTTTTAGCTTGCTATCTTGCTGAAATTCTCAAAGCATATTTCTTCTTTCTTTCTCCAACATTCAGCAAGAACGAGGTGGGAATGTATGGCTTTCTTTTATTTTTTTTTCTTCTAATACTTATTTCCTATTATAAAACCATGTAGTCATTATAATATTAACACAAAATGCATGTTTTTTTGTATCCCATACCATCATGGCCGGCCACTTCCTCTAGAGTGGGGAATTTGACATGCAAGTACAATTATTTTGCAACATGCATAAATAGGTTACATTTGCCTAGCACATTTTTAAATTCTTTCACATAAGTCCTATTTAATAAAATTCACTCACAATTAACAAAATTCAAACATGAAATATTCACACATACAAATTCCACATACAATAAGCACAGAATATAACATCTAATTATTTTTGTGACTCGGTTTTGTGGTCCCGAAACCACTTTCCGACTAGGGTCACATTAGGGGTGTCACATGTGCTACTAGGTTTTAAGTGAAAACGAGAAAAAAGGGCTTAATCAGTAAAAATACCTAATAGTCATAAGTACATGTTAGAGTCTGAATTTGATGTTTCCATAGAAGGGAAAAATGATTAAAATGTCATAAAACATAAGAAAATAGGATGATGTTTAATTTACGATCCTTGGGGCAAAAGTGCAAATATGTGAAATTTAGGGGCAAAATGGTAATTTTTCCAAAGTTTGTACTAAGGGCTGTTTTGATGAATGTATGTATTAAATAGAATTAATTTGGCATTATAGATCAAGAGAAACAAGATTCAAGTCGCGATCGAGGGAAAAACAAAGTTTACGAGGAATAGGCTCGATTGCTAATATTTTGTATCGAGGTAAGTTCATGTGTAAATAAGGTAACATAATTTTTATTTTAAGCGATTTAATGATATTTGTATGATATGATATTTATTATCATGAAATATTGTGCTTTGTGAATTATTATTCGGTAATACGCAAATTATGTGAATAATTTAATAAGTATGAAATGTTAGCAAATATCAATTTCTATATTCCGAAGAAGGAGATCGAAATGTGTAATTGAAAAGAATCCTGTTTGAACCTTGGAAATAGATTAGGGTACAAGTGACATGTCACTAGGATGGTTGAGTTCCGAACTCATTGAGTTGAGTCCGAGTTCGTGAGATGTAACTATGCATCCGAGCTCGTTGAGTTGAGCTCGAGTTCACTTATGGATGTAAACGCCCGAGCTCGTTGAGTTGAGTTCGAGTTCATTTATGGGCAGGTTACATGGTAGCTTGGCTACATAGATTTCAAAAGCTATTGAGCTTGTTTAGCTATGAGTATAGCACTCATGTACACATTATCCGTGTATCATATTCCGATGTGTTCAACAGGAGATCTCTAATAGAATAAGAAGAATGCCTAATACGAAGGTGACATGTTGGTAAGTGTGATGAATAAGAAAATTTATCAGGTATGTGTTTAAACCCTCGGGTTGAGAACTTAGTATGATGAAATTGTAGTAAGATATTAAATGCAAATGTAACATGAATGTCTTGGTGTTGTTTATGCAAATAATGTTTATGTTGAGTGGCATGATTATGTTACTTGTTATTTGCATGTGAACTTACTAAGCATTTATGCTTACTCTCTCCTTTTCCTTCATTGTAGTTTTGACAAGCCGGCTTGAGAATCGGGATAGGTCGAAGGCTCGTTCACACTATCCGAAGACCTAAATTGGTAAAATGGCTTGTATATTTTGAGTGTGGCATGTATAGCAATATACTCACTTTGTATAAATGATCATATGATATGGTTATGGTTTGGTAAGAAAAGGGTTTGTAAATGATTAGCTATTGGAATGGCTAATCAAGTTTATATATGATAACATGTATGCTTTATGTCTTAACTAAACCATGAAAATCCTTGGAATGGTAAAATTGACCATAAAACAGAGTCATACAGCAGCAGTGATGTGAATTTGAAAAATCACTAAAAATAGTAGAAATGGAAGCTTGATGAGTCTATTTTCATATGGATGGAACAAAACAGGTAAATGAGTTATATGTTATGAGATATTTAAGTTTTGGTGGAACAGGGTCATAGTGGTCTCTGAATCCTCTTTTCTGAATTTAAAAATTCACCAAAAATTTTAAAAAAATAACTAGGAGTTTTACCTTTCATGTACGAAATCCTTATTGAGTATAGTTTTATGAGAAACAAACTACATAATCATTGAAACTCTGTACAGGGAGATATCTGATTCGTAATACATAGGGGAGACTTTAACTAATAAACTGTACTAATTTGCTTGACCAAAAATTCTATAAAAAATTTAGTAGATAGATATATGAGTCTAGTTTCAAGGAAAATTTATGGATCTTAATTTCGAGTTTTGAAAATTGAGATATGAATTTTTAAGTGACTGTGAAGCAGTTGGCCAGCTTGTCTGGAAATTTTAAAAATAAATTGTTTGAGCTGTTTAATTAATGAATTAAGTTTAGTAACACCTCAAGCTCGACTCTGGCGACAGTCTCGGGCATGAGGGTGTTACATTATATATGTAATTCAATATATATATGTTAGTAAATGAATTAAAACAAAAACATCACCTTGGTTGTTCATCTTTTCCACTGAAAGTTAGGGTGAACTCCATTAAAGGAGCTCAAACATTCGACTAGACATTCTCCTTGCATGTAAGTGTTGTTTTGATTCGTTTTTAATAATTTTTATGTTTTAGGATCGTTGTAACTTAATCTAGCTAGCCCAAGGACTAATTTACAAAACTGTTAAAGGATTAGGGTTTTTCCATGCATGTATTTGTTTGATTCTTGAAAATTTATGAAAGATTATGAGTCATTGTTGTTAAATAAACAACTTTTGTAAAGTGATTTTTGATGAAATTATCATTTAGGGACTTATATGATATCATGATGAAAATGTGAATTGATGATTTTTTTGGGTTGATATGAGTCCCTAGGTAAATTGGCTAGCATGGTATATGGATGAAATTGCATGAATTTAAATTTACGAGCTCAAGGATAAATTGTAAATAAATTTAAAAAATAGGGGCAAAAGCATAATTTTGTAAAAGTATGAATTTTGGACTGAATTGAATAGAATGAATATTAAATGGATTGAATATCCTTATTTAGATCAAGTTAAGCCTCGTACAAATCTAGATCGAGGGAAAGATAAAGTCTTAGATTAGTGATCCTATTTCGTCGTCTTTGCATTCGAGGTAAGTTCGTGTGTTAAAATAGCGTTTTAATGTATTTGATTTAAACGCTATTGTGTTATTCATCATATCATATCACGATAGAAATCCAATGATGTTACAATGACTATCGAGTCCAGTTTGAACCTTAGGAATATATAGGATACCAATGACATGTCATTAGGAATACCATGTTTCGCGTGCTGGTCCTGTATATCCTACCGATGACTGAGTTTCAACAATTGTCTTAGATACTCATCAGCTCGTGTGAGCGGCATCGTGTAGCTACATTCTAACCATTAACTTGTGTGAGTAGACCCATTTATGGCTTGAGTGAGCATCGATGTACAGGAAAAAGAAAGGAAATGGTTTTGACCATGTGTTAGCACATTTTGTGTGAGCTTCCCGTGTATATGATATTATTCTAAGTGGTTTAAGGGAAGGAACGATAAGTGTTCCAATGGATAAGTTAAGAACTTATGGAAAGGTATGAATTATTGATGATCAAAGTATGTATAACCACGTTTATGAAAAATATGAATTAAAGTATGCTATGTTCATGAAACTTATCTTACCATGAGATGATTTTGCTAAGTTATGTATTTAATCACTAACTTGTGTTGTTGATGATGCTTAGGCTTGTGCTAAGCTATGCTGGATTGGTTCATGTCTATTTTTAAGATTATTCATTAAAATGGTAAGCTATGTTCATGATTTATGAACTTACTAAGCATTATATAGTTACGATGTTGTTCTTTTCTATGTTTTATAGATTATCGGAAGCTCAATCAGTTTGGAAGCTTGTCGGAGACCTATCACACTATCAAGAGATTATATCGGTAGATTTTGATGTTTTGGTCATGGTTATAATGGCATGTATAGGATAATTGTGTCTGATGAACTAGATATTATGTTTGGCTTGTAAATATGGTAATTTGGTTCGTGTGCTTTTGGCAGCTTAATGTTATAATAGTTGATGTTTACATGGTCAAATTGATGTATAGTTTTTGACCAAAGTGGTAAATGTTGGCATGTTTGAAATGTGGTTAATTAGGTTATGTTTTTTATGGAATTTAGTTGAGTTGTTTTGGTATAGAATTAAGTAGTTGTGTATGCTTGAATTATGGATAAATATGCTTATGCTAGGACATGTTCGATGGTTTTAATTGAGGTGCCTTTTAGCATATTGGTTGTATAGATATTTGGTTTAGTGATTTTGTCATTCTATGCATGCTTTGGATATGATTTAGGGCCTTGGTTATATGTGAAAATGTGTTGTAGGTTCAGGCTTGAATTGGGTGAAAAAATGGCCTGGTTTTCGCCTATTTCTTGTCCACAAGGCCAAAGACACAGGTGTGTGTCTTGAATTGGGTGAAAAAAATGGCTTGGTTTTCGCCTATTTCTTGTCTACAAGGCCAAAAACACTGGTGTGTGTCTCAGCCATGTGTGACACACGAACATGCGACACGGCTGTGTGTCCCTTGTTGGTTTTAATGGTTGTTTTTCAAAAGCTACACGGCCTAGCACACGGGCGTGTGGCTTGGCCATGCGAGCTAAGTCAGAGAGTTACACGGGCACGAACATGGGCTGAAACACGGTCGTGTGTCCCTATTTCGAATGTTACACAGCCTGAGACATAGGCGTGTGTCTCAGCCGTGTGAGGCACACGGCCTAGCCACATGGCTATGTGACCCTTACAGTGTGAATTTTTTCAACTTTTTCCTTAAGGTTTCAATGTTCCCGATTTAGTCCCGAATCGTTTATAAAATGTTTCTAAGACCTCGAGGGCTCGAATAAGAGAATGATATGCATGTGTTTGAATTGATTTTTCTATGATTATGAAATGTTTAGGAATTGATGATTTTAAGTTATGCTTTTACGATAATGCTCCGTAAACCTATTTTGGCGACAGATATTACAAGCCCTTAAAAACTTAGCAAAAGAAGCATCAGCCAAAACGGAGGAGCGTATTAGTCAGAATCGATCCGAAAGACTGTTGAATTGAATAGAGTTTACTCTTTCCTCTTGTTATTTATTTTAGTTATCTTTGCTTTTAGTTTATTGTTTTTGACATCAACGATGATATTTTAAATCTTATTTGCTAGGATGGTTATGTTAATTTAATAAGATCTATTTTATTCATGCTTAACATGTTTAGGCCTCAGTCAATCATGTTTTCAATTAATATCATGATGCATTTCATTCATACGTGATTGGGTGCACTCAGATTAGCTAAGCGATCCTAACCAGATGATAGCTAATAGACACATAATTGAAAAGTGCAATGCTCAATTTAGATCCTTAAACCCGACTAAGTTGAGGTTCATAATATATTTAGTTAGCTCTATTACCTTGCATAATTTTTAGGTTTATGTAATTAAATTGTTGCAACCGTAAATGTCCCTGTGACCTTACATAGATGCTAAGAAACCCTTAGTGAATATGATCAATAAAATGCATATTTAACTAAGTAAAAGACTCTAAAAGGACTTAATTTGGTTTCCAAACTCATGAAAGATTGAGTTACCGTGGAAGTATTTCTAAACATTGTTAAGCATGATGAAGTAAATTGAATTGCTTAATATAATTATCCTAGCCCATTTAATGTTGATTGTTTTTGTTGCTAAAGCCTTCATTCATACATTTAGTTAAATTGCATCTAGATTAAATTGCATTAGGGATCATTCTTTGCATTCAATTAAATCTAATCATTGCTATCCAAATTTATTGAGCTTTTAAATCAAGTTGTTAATTATAATTTTGCACATAATTGATTAAGCTTATATAGTCCCTGTGCATACTTAATTGATTAAGCTTATATAGTTCCTGTACAAACGATAACTCATTTTTACTTACTTATTACTTGAACGACTATGTACGCTTGCGTAAACCACGTTACAGGTTTTTGGCGCCGTTGCCGGGGACTGCTGCCTTAATCATTTTTTTGAAATTATTTTTACAATTTGGTTTTTATTTTTTTATTTAATTTTTAACATTACTAATTTATTCTTTATTCTTTATTTGTGGTTTATTCTTAGGTGTTTTATAAGTATAGATTGAATCATTAATCTATTACCCGTGGACCCTAAAAGCGAGTAGACTTTTAGATAAAGAAGACGTGAGAGATCTGCTCAAAGACAAGCCGAGATGGACCTTGGAAATCAAAATGATGGACAAGGTAATGGAGTTAATCATGCGCACAACCTAATCTTTATTGCTGATGATAGGGATCGTGCCATGAGACAATACGTTGTGCCACTTTTCAATGAGTTAAATCTTGGAATTAGAAGGTTGGATATCGAGACACCCCAATTCTAATTGAAACCAGTAATGTTTTAAATGCTCCAAATGGTGGGCTAGTTCAATGGTATGCCTATGAAATATCCACACTTACACCTTCGATTATTCATGGAAGTAAGTGATTCATTCAAGATAGATGGTGTGATTGAAGATGCACTGAGGTTAAAACTATTTCCATTCTCATTACGAGATTGAGCATGAGCATGGCTGAATTTATTGCCACCAAGTTCAATATCTACTTGGCAAGAATTAGCAGAAAGGTTTTCGGTAAAATATTTTCCACCAAGTAAGAATGCAAAGTTGCGTAATGAGATAACAACTTTCCAAAAATTAGATGACGAATCTTTAAACGAGGTGTAGGAAAGATTCAAGGAATTACTTCGTTAGTGTCCTCATATGGGATTCCTTATTGTATCCAGTTGGAGACATTTTATAATGGACTCAATACACGTAAAAGATTAATGGTAGATGCTTTTGTGAATGGTGAAATTTTGTCTAAGTCTTATAATGAGGCTTACGAGATCATCAAGAGATTCGCAAGCAAAAATTACCAATGTCCAACAGAGCGAGTAGTTTCAGGAAGACGTGTAGCTGAAGTGCATGAAATGGATACACTGACCTCACTTGCTGCTAACGTATCTTCTATTTCCTCAATGTTAAAACAATTTACCACTAATGGTTTGAATAATTTTTCAAATCAGTCACTAAGTTAGTATGAAGTAGTTTCTTGTGTATATTGTAAGGATGGTCATTCTTTTGAGAATTTCCCTTCAAATCCCGAATCAGTTTGTTACGTAAAGAACCAATATCAAAATAGAAGTAGAGAAGGACCGTAGTCCAACTTCTACAATCCTTCGTGGCTGAACCATCCGAACTTTTCTTGAAGTAACCAAAGAAATGCACCGAACAACAATCAAATGCAACATAGACCCAACCAAACCCAAGCGTTTAACCAATAAGCCCCAAAACCATCCTAAGATAAATCAGTAAACAATTTGAAGGACTTGTTGAAAGCGTACATGGCGAAAAATGATTCCTTGATCCAAAGTCAAGCAGCAACGATCCAAAGCCAAGCATCAACACTAAAGAATCTAAAGAACCAGATGGGTCAATTAGCTACTCAACTTTGTAGTAGACCACAAGGAGCCTTGCTGAACAACACAAAAAATCTAAGAAATTTGGGTAAGGAATATTGCAAAGTGGTGGAATTACGGAGTGGTAAGATTTTGGAACCTAAAAAGGTTGTGGTTGAAGATGAGCCTACTAAAAAAGAGAAAAGTCAACCAATAGTTGAAGTTCCTACAACAAAAAAATTAGAGGCTGAAAAATCTGATAAGGTAAACCCTAAACTAATGAATTTTGAAAAACTAACACCTTTTTCAGATTTACCTTCCCAGAAAAGTTTTCTATATCAAATTAGAGTTCCACATCCTTAAATACTTTAGCAAAACAAGCTGAAACAAGAGGTTCAATTCAAGAAGTTCTTGGATGTTTTAAAGTAAGTACACATCAACATCCCATTGGTGGAGGCTTTAGAACAAAAACCCAATTACATGAAGTTTTTGAAGGTTATCTTGTCCAAGAAGAAACAACTTAGTGAGTATGAAACTGTCACTTTGATGAAGGAGTGTAGTGCGATCTTATAGAACAAGCTACCTCCGGAAATGAAGGATCATGAAAGCTTTATGATACCTTGCAACATTGGTGAATCATATTATGGTAAATATTTGTGTGACTTAGGAGCTAGCATCAACTTGATGCCTAAATCCATTTTCAAGCTGTTGGGAATAGGTGAAGTAAGACCCACTACTATGACACTCTAACTTGCAGATCAATCATTAGCATATCTCGAAGGAAAGATCAAGGATGTTTCGGTAAGAGTCAATAAATTCATTTTTCCTGCTGATTTCATTGTAGACAAAAAAGTTTTGATCATCCTGGGAGACCTTTCCTAGCCATGAAAAAAAAAATTAATAGGTGTGCAAAAAGGCAAACTCAAAATGCGAGTTCAAGATGATAAGGTAACGTTTAACGTTCTGAAGGCAATGAAATTTCTCGATTCAATGGAAAAGTGTTCAGTAATGGAGGAATTAGAAACCCTAGTTTCTATGGGTAGAAATTCTGAAGAAGACCTATTGGAGAACGCTTTAAAGTCTAAACCATTCAGAGATGTAAAAGGTAATGAAGGTTTGGCTTTGATGAAAACCAATCTGAGGAGTTATATTCAACCATCGGTGTGACAGCCCAAAATTGACCCTAGTCGGGATGTGGTTTCGGGACCACAAAACCGAGGCATAAAAATAATTTAAAATTTATTTTGATGCCTATGATATGTGTTAATTTGTGTGTGACATTTTTGATGTTTCGATTTAGTGTTATAAATGTGAATTTCACTAGAAAAGACCTAGTAGTGAACTTTGAAAGTATGATGGGGAAATGTGTGATGACTAGTTGATCATGCATGCAAAAATAAGGATTTGCATGTCAAATTCCCCCAACATGAAGTGGCCGGCCATGGCAAAGTGGATGGGCAAAACATGTCATAAAACATGTTTTGTTGGTGCATTAGGGTGAAATAATAAAATAAAGAGCATGGGCAAAGAAAGAAAAAAAATGGTCTCATCCATGCTTCCCCCTTGGCCGTGAGTTGAGAGAAAGGAAAAGAAAAAATTTGGTTCATCCACTCTCATTTTCTTTGGGCTGAAAATTCTAAGAAGGAAGGAAATTTTGCTCCATTTTTAGTTTAGAAGAGATCTAGAAGGAGATTTGGCTATACTTGCATCAAGATTAAGGTATGTTGAGGTTGTGTCATGAGATTCATGCTTGTTTTGGTTGCTAACTTGATGTGCATGTTAGCCATGGTTCAAATCCTTGCTATGCCATGAAAAATGGTATTTGGCCAAGGTTGATATTGTGTTAAAGCCATTGCATGCTAAATGTGAAGCTTGTTGATGATGCATGTAATGATGGATTGACTACTCTTGAAATTTCTTTTTAGTATTCTTGAGTAGGACATTGAATTCTTTGTTTAACCATGACCGAAGTTGAAAGAGTATGGTTGTGATGTATTCGGCCATGGTGCATTCATGAGCATGATTTATGCTTGTTACTTGATTGGTAAAATTTGTGTTTGGATGGGTATGAACCCCTTGAGATTGACCTTGCACCTATATGTGTATACATGTTTGCACATGATGTATTGGCATGACGTATATACTATTTCAAGGTATATATTTGCTTGTGATGATGTTTCGGTTATGAAGTACATGAGAGATGTGTATTGAGCTACAATATGTAATGCATTAGTTAGTAAAATGCATGCTGTTTTGTGTGGTATTAAGTGCATAATTGGCCTCAACATGGACATGCATATTCGGCCACATGAGGGAAATTAGTGTGCATGCATTCGGTTAGAGGCAAGCATATTGATGCCTATTCTTGGCTTAGAAAATTCGGCTAAGAGGAATATTAACTAATGTGTTGAGTTCGATTCGTGATTTCGTACATATGCGACTTTGATGCCTAATGAGCATATATATTGGCTAGGTATCTTGAATTCCTCTTTCGATGCTCAAATGATAAAACCAATTTATTTGCTAAATTAAGCTCAAGAGCAAAGGGGAGCTAAATCCGATAAGGGGAAGGAAAAAGTTGTCGAATAGCCGTCGAAATCGTTCGACCACGTCCGAGGTAAGTTTTGAGTATCGAAACTTAGATTTTGATTCGATTGAATGAAGTAATAAGCAATCGAATTTGTGCCTTTGTATGTGGCCATTGAGCGAAATGATATTTTGCTAAGTGAATTGTGCATAAAAGTTGTGTTATGAAATTGAAACAAAGATGTGTATGAATGTTCGAGTGATATCCGGGCTAAGCCGAAGGCAATTGTGCAAATTGTGATATCCGGGCTAAGCCGAAGGCAATTGTGCAAATTGTGATATCCGGTTAAGTCCCGAAGGCCTTTGTGCGGGTTACCATAACCGGGCTATGTCCCGAAGGCGTTTGAGCAGTAGCTATATCCGGATAAACTCGAAGGTATGTGATTCGAGAACTTTGAACTTGCTGGAAAATTTTCAGTTAATGCCCTTGTGAAATTCCCAACAACAAGGTATGTTTTGTGTGTGCCGCACACTATGAGTAAGTGCGTATGAATATTCGCTCTAATGATAAATGAGCTATCGGCATTAACTAGGCCATTATTTGTGTATGAATATAAGAGTTGGGATTGTGAAGTAAGCATGTCTTTGAGAAATTGTGCATATGAATTATTGTTTAGCTACTTGAATGCTATGCTTTGGTTGTGTGTATATTATGGCTCGAAACTTACTAAGCATAAATTGCTTACTCCGTTTCTTTGTTTCTCTGTTTATAGATTTTGCTCGTTAGCGATCGGATTCGGGATCATAGAAGTTGAAGTCAACCACACTATCAAAGCCCTTTTTGGTACTCCTTTAGTTGAGTTTTGGATATGGCATGTATAGGACTACCCTCGGTTGTTTTTAAGTACTTTGTGATGTATATGTGTGCGGCCATGTGAAAATGGTTCGTAAAAGTGGAGTACGGAATTTGACCATATGTGGTTTGTAATTATATTTGGTTTCATGATGTGATTATGGTTTGGAATGAGAGAGTTGGTCACATGATCAGCCATTGGAATGGCTAAATATGATCATATGTTGGACCTAAGTATGACTAGACTATAGTTGGTCCATGGGAACTACAATATAGGTAAAGCCTACCTTAAAAACAGATGCTGCCAGCTGCAGTGACGTGGATGTGGAAAATCACCAAAATTTGTAGGAATGGTGTTAAATAGTGAATAAATTATGCGATCGAACCTTGACGAGTCTATTTTCATATGAAAGTAACGAAACGATCATATGAACAGTATACCGAGAGATATTAAAGTTCTCGTGAGACAGGGCCAGAACGGTTTCTGGGTCCCCTGTCGCAACTTTGAAAATTTACCATAAATTATCCAGAATGAATTAGAAGTCATGCCTTATATTTTCAGATTCCTTTTTGAGTCTAGTTTCATTAGAAACAAACGGCATCAGTATTGAAACCCTGTACAGAGAGATATTCAAGTTGTAACGCGTGAAGGTCAGTGTAGTCGACCCCTGTAACATGGGTGACTTTAACTAATAAACTGTACCAATTGGCCTGACCAAAAATTCTAGAAATAAATCCATGGAAGGATATATGAGTCTAAATTCATGAAAAATTTACGGAATCAGTTTCCGAGTTTTGAAACTCGAGATATGATTTTTAAGGCGACAGTGACGCAGTTTTTCCAGCCTGTCTGGAAATGCCAAATTGGTCGGTGCTTTAAGAGGACTTGGCTCGTTAACCCCTCGCGTCCGACACCGGCGATGGTCTCGGGTTCGGGGTGTTACAATCGGGGTTCAAAGCGATAGATTTGGAAGTTCAAGAATTTATAAAACCCAAATTGTCAATCGAGGAACCACCTAAACTCGAACTAATAGTCCTTCTTTCTCACTTAAACTACATTTGTCTTGGTAACAGTTCTACTTTGTGTGTGATTGTTTCAACGAACTTGATAGAATATCAAGAGAAGCAATTGGTTGGACCATAGCTGATATACGAGGTATTAGTCCTTCCTTCTGTGTGCATAAAATTATTTTAGAAGAAGGTGAAAAAGGTAAAATTGATGGACAAAGGAGACTTAACCTTATCATGAAAGAAGTAGTACGTAAGGAAATGATCAAATTGTTAGATGTGGGAATTATTTACCAGATAGTTCTTGGGTAAGTCCGGTATAATGTGTACCAAGGAAAGGTGGGATCATGATCGTCAAAAATGAACGAAATGAGTTAATCTACCGTCACGGGCTGGAGAATCTGTATTGACTACAAAAAACTAAACAAAGCTACTCATAAGGATCATTTTTCTTTACCTTTTATGGATCAAATGCTAGACCGTCTGACAGGTAACAGATTTTATTACTTTTTAGATGGATATGCTAGATACAACCAAATAATTGTAGCCCCAGAAGACCAACATAAAATTACTTTTACCCGTCTATACGATACATTTGTTTTTAGGTGAATGCCTTTCGGCTTATGCAATGCATCTGTCACATTTTAGCGATGTATGATGGAAATTCTCACTGATATGGTTGAAAATTATGGTTGACCGTAATACCCCTGTATGGTAAAATGACAAATATGCCCTTATGTTCCGTATGACTGATGTGCTTAGGATTTACATATATTGATATTGGATTAGTTAAGTTTGAGTGACAGGTGGTGGTTATCGTAGGCGATTGATTTTGGGAACGTTTCAACTTCAACTCGTAACTGGTGTGTACTAACCCTCGTAATAGCTTAGATTAATATTTGCTGAGAAGCTGAAATGCTAGAATACTGGTATTTCGAGAACTTGTAATGTTGAATTTGGGTATAGATGCGATAAATACGATAAGATCGGTGTTTGGATCGATGGAACAGGTAAGAACTCAATTTTGTGCACGATGGTAAGTTGGGCCTCAATGGGCTGAAATTGGGCCCAATGGGCTTTCGGACCCATTTGGGTAAAATTGATAGAAAATGGAATTTGGAAAAGTTGCATGTTAACACGGTTAGTATTGTTGAAAAATTTGGGTTAAGTAGGCTAAATCAGCATTCGTAGGGCCCATTAGGGGTTTTGGGCCCAAAAGCCCGAATTTGATAAAGTGGGTTAAAGATCATTGTTTAAACACTCGAAAATATTGATAATTGTAATGAACATGGAAAATCCTGATATTTGGTAAAATTATGAAAATACCCTTATAATGTGAAAAATGACTGTTTTGCCCTTGTGGGCAAGTGGTGACTTGGATTTGTGTGGTTGTGGATTGATTGTGAATATATGTTGGTGATATAAATGACTTGACTGTGATTGTTTATTCAAATATGGGCATGACATTCTGCATACAGGACATGTTGCATTGGGTTGGGTTTTTATATGGATGGAGGAAGTGCAAAAGGGCTTATGCCCCAGTTTATTGAAAAGGGCTTATGCCCCGTTTTCAAAAGGGCTTATGCCCCGGTTTATTGAAAAGGGCTTTGCCCGGTTTATCGAAAAGGGCTTTGCCCGATTATTAAAGAGGTAGGCCTCGGATATATGATAAAGCAGCTATGCTGCCAGTGGTGTGTTGGTTGGATGGGTTGAATCATTCCCCACATGGTGTGTTGGTTGGTACGGGTGGAGAGTAGCGGATGGTGGCTCGAGTAGTCTCCCCAAATGGGCTTGCATACATCCATTGACATTACATGTGATATTGAAATGGGCCTAAGGGCCATACCATTTACAGTAAAGGCTTCAACCCAGTGAAATGATTTATGAAAAGGCTTTGGCCCAGTGATATGATTTATGAAAAGGCTTCAGCCCAGTATATGTCAAGACTAAATAGGGCTTTGGCCCAGATTGTACTGATACTGTGTTTTCACTGTTTGTTTGTTATTGGGATTACACACTGAGTTTTTGTAAACTCACCCCGTTTCTAACTGTGCAGGTAATCCCTAAGCTTAGATGGTTTGGAGCTGCGAGGGACTCGGAGATGGCCACACTACTGTTTCTATTTCTTTTAATTGTAATAAGTAGCCGATTTATTTCTGTATAAGTTTTATCTTATTAATATTATTGTTTGGTTTTGAGTTGTAATAAGGCCATTTTAATTATTTTTCTAGGATTATTTTATTTTTAATAACTTTAATCTGTTTGTTAATAAATGGGCTAGACTTAGGACGTGTTTTCAAAATGATAATTATTTTCAAAATAACACCATGCCACGATTATCCGATTTATCAAAGATTTCAACTTAAATAAATTACAACTCGATTTAACCAAGTGTGGCAATGGTTGTGGGCATGTCTAGGATTGGATCCATTAGAAGAGCTTGGTACT
Source organism: Gossypium arboreum (assembly GCF_025698485.1). Lineage (NCBI taxonomy): Eukaryota > Viridiplantae > Streptophyta > Magnoliopsida > Malvales > Malvaceae > Gossypium > Gossypium arboreum. Next base: position 17,196,257 of record NC_069081.1, read on the forward strand.
TAGCGACCTTCATGGCTCACCTCCTCATTACAGATTCTTACACGGTGCCCAGCTCCCATTCATTTTGTTAGCTTAACAAAAGTCAATTTTTAAAGCATTAAAACGAAACATGGGTTTTTAACTTCAATGTGGCACATCAGATTCGGCCATAACGTCTGGGCCGGGTTTGGGGTGTTACAGGTCAAATTGGCCCAAGTACTAATCAGTGTATTTATTTTTAAGTAGTCTAGTTTGTAAATATAGTTTGGGCTTAAGGCCTGAACAGTAAAGAGGAGAAATTTAACCCATTGTTGCCGTCCATAAGGGTTCCTTAAAACCCTAAATTTTTCCTTAATATTTTCCTTCCATCTTACTTGCCGCCCAAGTAACTAAAAATTAGCCAAAATTTAGCCACAAGACTATCGTGCTGTCTAACTCACTTGAATTAACTAAATTTTAGCTACAAAATTTCCCTAATTCATCACTATATAAACCCCTCTCTGCCATCAGAATTTTCACAACCCTTCAACATATTAGCTTAAACCCTAGCCACTCATTCTTTTTCCTTTTAGCCGTCGGCCTAAATCCTGAAAAATCTCCCCAAATTCCTCTCATTGTTGCAAAACCCAAGCTTATTTCCGCTGCAAGTCTTTTTCTGGAGAAACCATCTCACCGTCAATTCCTCCTGCCACCGCATACCTATCGTTGTTGCAAACCTATTGCTAACTCAAGCTGATCGCCACCGCAAATGTAACATCCTAAAAATCGAGGGTTAGTAGAATCTAGTTTGTGAATTGATAGAGGGTGATCATGCCTTAATTTTTTAAATTATCTATGCATTTTTAGGAAATAAATGAGGTATTGTTTTGTTGGTTAAGTGTTAGTGTAACATTTCTTGAAACCCAAGTTCAAATCCCTTCTCTCGCATCATTTTTATTATTTTGCAAATTTTGTCTTAAACCCTAGTATGTGACATGCCTTGTTTTTAAAAATAAATATTTCAAATTATATTAAGAATGAGTTATTGGTTTGATGGTTAAACTTTGGAGAATTTATCCTTGAGGTCTTAACTTTAATTCTCTTCCCATGCAAATAATTTAGTTTTTTTTTTTTACAAAAAACTATTGTTTTAATGTGTGGGCCATCCAAGCCTAGTTAAACTAGGTATAAATATTAAAATTTTCACTAATAATCAGTCTTTAATCCTCTTCCTCATTTCCCTAGCCATTTCTCTCCTCCTCTCCTTCTCTTTGATTTTAATTTTTTTCCTTTCCTCCATTATTGTCATCGCCTACACCTAGTTTTACCGTCTCTTTCTTTTTTCTTTTCTCACAAGGTTTGTTAACATATTCTCCACCATATTTATATCATTTTTCCTTATTAAAATAATCCCCAATTCTGAAATCTTAAACTCCGAGATCGATCCCGAACATTGCCAAGAAAGTGTCATTGTCGTTTCTCTTTACTAGCTTGGGTAAGGTCTCTTCTCTCTTCAATTTCTTAATTAATCCTATCCATTAAAAACCTAAATTTTCAGATCTGGAATTTGGTGAATTTTAAATGATTTCAAAGGTATTTTTCCATATTTTAATGAAATCTCAAACTGCTTTAAAGTTCACACCCAATTTTGGCCACCGCGGGTAATGGTGCGTGCACCTATGGGCAAGAAAATGGGCTCTTTTGTTTCTTGGTTCTTGTCTATATTTTTCCAGAATTAATTTGAGTTCTTGAAACCTCATAATTATATTTTAAACCCATTTCAGTTAGGGAAAAACTTTCTTGATTGATTGGGCATTCGGATCCCACAAATCATGAAGCGTAAGTGCAATTAAGGGTAACTAGTTTGTTATTTCGTCATAGTTGTTGGGTAAAAGTTATAAATTGATTAAATGAATAATTAAGTAGATACTGATTTTCTAGTTTATTATTGAATTATCTGCTGACCCAAACGGCCCAAATCATCCGTAAAAGTGAAGAACGATTGCACGTACGGTTTGCATCGATATAATGTAAGGAATCTAACTAGTTTGGATTCATAAGATAGTTATAATTTCAAAAATTGGTTTGAACTCATAAGTGGATGTTTTGGGGCTGGTTTAATGCTAAATTTATTGAATTCATACTGAATTTTGATTTAGGTTCGTTGAAGGAATTATTAAGGAAAATTAGAAGATTTGCTAGTGTGCTGCGAGAAAGCAGAAAAATAAGGTGTGGGTCCTAAACTCATAAACTTGTTTGAAAATGTTAACTATCATGCTATATATGATAATTAGCTTGCTGATTGGATTTTATTAATAGCCAAAATATTGATTTTGTGAGTGGCCAAACCAGGTATGTTTCGAGCCTTAAAAGATTGACATGTTGGCAAAATTGCTAGTTTGATAGTATGGATGTTTGGTTGAGTTTTTAATTGCATATTTGAGTTATGAGATATGAGAATGTTTGACTGAATGATATAATGTGTTGAGATATTAAGCTTATGTATGATTTAAATCCATGGGATATTTGTTATATTGTGTACTAAAAATGGTATTATTTATGCACAATGAAAATCCGTAAAGTCTGTGAAATTGAACAATATTGATTGATGCCAACATAATGGTAATTTGAAAGATTGGAACACTGTTTCCATTTACTAAAAGTATGTGATTATTGAGGACATGCTGAGCATGTCAAATGAATGTGAAAAGTATTTAGATATGATTATGTATGAGATTGTGTGACATATTGCATATGCATTGGGTTGTGATTTTGTGGTTGACGAAGGAGTTCTGTGATGTACCAGTGGCATATTAAGTCTGCATTATTCGTAGTCAGTGCATTGCACCTGGAGTACCGAGGGGATTGGTGATTTTATCGCATATTATATGTTATTGGCAATTGTATCACACTATTTGATATTTGGTGGATTTTTTGCATTATTGGTTATTCGGTGGTTTTACCACATCGATCTATGCTCATAATGTTTTAGAGTTTGATAGACAGGTTCTGGAAACTCGTGGTGTGTAGCGGATGGTATGGGTAGGAACCTTTTTTGCAATGCATCACATGCATGACATATTTGAATGTTATTGATTTATGCTACGTATTGTATTTTGTTATAGTGAATGGTATCGAAATTAATAATTGTTACTCGAATGAATGATGACATATGCTCATACACCATTTGACATCAATATGATAATGGCTATGTAATGACATGAAATTCCTATGATGGTTTTATTTTCTTTTGTTGATGCTAATATATTTCACTGTATTTGATGTTTTTTGCTCATTTAAATAATTATTCGACTCACATTGAGTTTTTCATAAGCTCACCCCCAATAGTTTTTAACTTTTCAGGTAAACCTCAAAATTAGAACTGGACTCGGCATTCGAAGAATCAACTTGACCTCAGATTATTATTTTTTAATTAAGTATTATTAAGTCTTTATTGGTTTTGGCTTGTAATTTTTAATTATTTTTTTCTGTGGCTTGGTAACTTTTCTTTTGGGGATTTTTGCATGCATGAACTACTCAAGCATAACAACCAGATAATGCATGATATCAGGCTTAAGTAAAATTTGATATTGTTCCCTAGTTTCCACTACATTGTAAATGAACTGTTTTTGAAAAATAAATCGATAAGGCAACTAGTTTTCCAAAATGACTTGAAAAATGGTTTTTCCGCTGCATTAGTTTAACTTTGAGTTTTTTTTTTAAAGAAGAGCGACAAGCAAACGGTTTTTCTAAAATAACACTCTCAACAATAAAATGAATCCTAAGCATACACGAACTAATAAACGAATGCTTTTAAGCTAACTCAAAGTACAACTACAGTTTTCTCTAAAATAAGTTTATTTAAAGTCTTAAAAAGTAACGTAAGTTAGTTTAGCCATTTTGGTGGCTAATGTAGCCTTCTCAATCTAGCAATAACGTCTAGGCCAGGTTTGAGAGGTTACAACAAATCCTTTGCTTCATCCATTGTCAAAATTTTGTCTATTTTATAGAAAAAATCACCATGTCTCACAAAAGAAATAGATCTTCCAAGACCTCAGCCGAAAATCCCAATGTAATTCAAGATGAAGAAGTGAAAGAAAGGTTTGATTCCATCTCCAAAAATCAACCCATGATGCAGGAAAAATGTTTCAACTTGGAAAGTAATGCTTAGAAAGCCTAAAAATTGTGTTTTTCCACGTATTTGGGAAGCAAGGTGCAAAATCAACACGGGCTGGCACATGGCCGTGTGTCTAGCCCGTGTAGGCCACATGGGCATGTGCCCAGCCTGTGTAGAAATGCCCAGGTCGTGTGGCTCTTAAAAATAGATCTATTTTTCTGATTTTGGCTGATTTTTCACTCTCAAATGCTCTCCTAAGTATAGAAACATGATTTTAAAAGATTAGGAGCATCAAATTCACTAATTTGCATAATTAATCATCCAAAAATGCATTAAGAATGTGATTAAAATATGTTACTTTTATAGCTTATCAGAAAGTATGGTAGTCATTCTTGCCGAAGGGAATATCTAAAGTCATTGGCTAATGTATGGTTTTACTTTTTTTGATATAGTTTTATGCCTATCTCATACAGTTCCACCATCTCAATAGAGTGAATTCTTTTGTTGTATGCAATTATGACAGAAAGGTCTATCAATGTTGGGAAGATCATTCTCAAAGAAATCCATGATTTTGCTAGAAAGAATATTGGAATTACTTACTTTCCATCATTGATAACTTCATTTTGCTTAAGGGCCCAAGTTAAAATAAAAGCAAACCTAAAGGGACCGTATGTTCAAAGTTGCATCACAGCCCATGATCTTGAAAGGTTACTAGAGAATGTCCATGAGCTAAACCCACCGAGTGAACTACCAGAACCAAAAACTGATGAGTCATTGAACAAATCCAAAACTGAGGCTAACTCACTTATTGAGATAGAAGAAACTAAATCTGAGGAAGAGATGAATGATCCTGAACTAATAAAGTCATCGAAAGTCTCTGAACCAAAAGAGGAGCCTAATACTGATGAGTCAGTTGAACCGAATGTTGATCCTGAGTTGACTATTTGTATGCCCACTTCTTCAATCACTGTGAAGAAATCAAAATTGTCAATTATGATGGATATGATGAAATTTATGCATAACCAACAACATGCTTATTGCAAATATGCAAAATTTAGAGATGATTCTATAAGAAATGCTTTTACAAATATCTCTAACAATTTTGTTCCTAAGTTCCCAGATTATGTCTTCGACTCATGAAGGGAAGATGAGAATGAAAGGAAGGATGAAATATCAAAGGAGGAAGACAAATAGGATAACTCAAATAAATAAAAGGGGGAATTTCTTATCTTTAGTTTGTATTTCTTTTTAGGTGTTTATTTTTTTTCTTAGTTAGAATTTTTCTTTCACATAATAAAATAACAAGCATGAATAAATAAGTTCAATGCCTCTTCAATAGAAAAAATAAAGTGATGTAGTAATGGGATTGAATATGTCTAGGATTGGATTGTTGACAAAGACCTAGTACTTAAGCAGTTTTTATGAGTCACCTCTTTTCTTGCAACCCTACCTGGTGTTCAGCTTTCATTCATTACTTTGTTTCTATAATAAGGACATTGTTTCTTTTTAATTGGGGTAAGGCATTTCACATGAATTTTTAATAAGGTATTTCGCAAGAATTTTAAAGTATGTTTCAATCTTTTTACTTAAGTACGTTGAAATAAATGAATGTTCAGAAAGAACTTTTGGTCATAAGTATGTTCAAATGCAAGTATAATTTGTGATTTTATCTAAGTTATTCGTATGTTATCTTGAGTGATGGAATGCTTGTATGATCTTTAGCCCTATGTAGTATTTGCCATGAAATTTGATTTCTTTAAAAAAGACATGTATGAAAGTTTAAGTCTTTAGAATTAACTTAGTAACTTTTTTTGAGGCAAAATCCTAGGAGGTATAAGAATCTAATATGATATAGACACATTTTCTTTGGATTGTTTGAGCCTTTCAAGCCGACCTTATTAAACTAACCCTTGAAACTTAATTTTTGAGCTTAATGGCCTATTTATTGCAAAGTACCTACATATAAGCCACACTATCATCTTATTTCCATTTTTATCCTATTCTTTTGCACCTATCTTAGCCAAAAGTTATCTTAGTTGTCAAAATTGAGGAAAAATACAAAAAGATGTACATGCTCTTCACATGTAAAAAAAAAACGAATGTAAGTTTGTTCAAAAGAATGAAAAGCAAAGAAAGACTGCTCAAAAAAATCTCAAAAAAGAGCAAAGTTTGCCTAAAGTCTTAAAATAGTAAAAATTGAGCATGAATTCAAAATAAGTTTGAGGGTACTCCAAAGACCCAATTTTATGTTGTGACAAAGAAATATCCGATACAAGTTAGGGTTAGGATGATTGAACCTCAAAATTCACTTCTCTTTATCCCTACCTTAAGTCTAGCCCTATTACAATCTAATAAAAGACCTATTGATTGGATGATTATACCCACTACATTAGTGGAGAGGAATTACTAAGCTCAACTTATGAAGACCACTAATTAAACCTTGGGATTGCTACGTTTAGTTGATAAGGAAAGCATATTGATTGGTGAATGTTATGTATTACTTTGAAAATGCATGAAAACTATGATTCATTTTGACATTATGATGCACTTAGTATAAAAATAGAAATAATATTTTCATTTGAGATACTTATCAATAAAAAATAATTTTTAAGCGTGATTTTATCAACGCATGATTATGTGCTAAGATTGATCTACTTTATTATTTTGCAAAATTGCCTTAGCAAAAATCGTGTTGTGCGAGAGCATTACTCAGGACGAACAATGATTTAAGTTTGGGGGTGTGTAAACTTGAAATTATATAGGGTTTTTAGATATATATTTACCACCTTTTTACTTAATAAATGTGTTTATCTTGAGTAATTATTATTAAAATAAGTGATTTTTACTTAATTAGTAATTTTATACATGAATTCTGAAAGTATGTGAAATTATGCTTAATTACATGATTTTCATGCATATTTTATATTAATTCATGTTAATTTATTAATGTATGTATTTTTCAGTATGTAAGAGGTCCATTAGAGACATGATTTAAATAAATAAAATATGGACATGTACAAGTTATCCATGTGGACGGCAAAACCATGCAATTTGGGGCATGAGGTTGACTACTTGACCCAATAAAGAAGGTGATGAAAGATGGACATGTCTGCTAAGTTTTGGACTAAAGAACCATCCAACAAAGGGAACTAAGAACCCAAATTCGGAACTTAAAGGTGGCTGCCCAAAATATGTTTTGGGATAATTAATTGAAGGTCCTTAAACTTGGAAAATAATCAGAATTTAGCCCAACAACTTCTCTGTTGAAACCGTCCACTCTATAGCTATTTTTCTCTTGAATTTCAAATTCAAATTGAGAACTTGCTCATCCCTTATTCTTTGAAGTATGGCTAGCAACATGAGAGAGGGAAAGAAGGAAATTTAAACCTATTTTTTGTAAACTCAAACCTTTAGCTTCACCTATAAATACCCTGCCATCCCATCATTCATCCATCATCCATCGACACTCATTTCTCTTCTCTCATTAGCATTTTCTCTACATTTTCCCTTGCATAGCCATACATCCCTCATCCATTGTTTAGCCTCAAAAGCTTTTCAAAAAGCACTCCTTAGTCGACTACCCCTTAAACACTTAGCAAAAGAAGCATCAATCAGAACAGAGAAACACATTAGTCAGAGTAGATCCAAAAGGCTGTTGAAGTTATTTATTTTAATTATATTTTGCCTTTAGTTTATTATTTTTGACATCAACAATGATTTTTTAAATCCTATTTTCTAGGATGTTTATGTTAATTCAATAAGATCTATTTTATTCATGTTTTAGACCTCAGTCAATCATGTTTTTGATTAATATCATGATACATTTAATTAATATATGATTGGGTGCTCCCAGATTAGCTGAGCGACCCTAGCCAGACGACGACTAGTAGACACGTGATTGAAAAGTGCAATGCTCAATTTTGATCCTTAAACCCAATTAAATTGAGGTTTCTAATATCTTTTGTTAGCTCTTTTTCCTTGCATAGTTTTTAGGTTTATGTAATTAAACTGTTGCAAATGTAAATGTCCCTGTGAGCTTACATAAATGCTAAGAAATCCTTACTAAATATGATCAATAAAATACATATTTAACTAAGTAAAAGATTCTGAAAGGACTTACTTTGGTTTCCAAACTCATGAAAGATCAAGTTTCCATGGAAGCATTTCCGAACATTGTTAAGCATGATGCTGTAAATTGAATTGGTTAATATAATTATCCTAGCCCAATTAATGTTGATTGTTTTTGTTGCTAAAGCCTTTATTCATACATTTAGTTAAATTGCATCTAGATTTAATTGCATTAGAGATCATTCTTTGCATTTAATTAAGTTTAATCATCATTATCCAAATTTATTGAGCTTTTATATCAAATTGTTAATTGTAATTTTGCACTTAATTGATTAAGCTTATATAGTCCCTGTGGAGACGATAACACATTTTTACTTACTTATTACTTGAACGAATATGTACACTTTCATAAAAAATGTTTAAAGTAATCGATATAAAGGTAAGAAAAATCACTTGATTGGAAACTAATAGACTGTTACATGTTTTAACCCTGGATGAACATTGGCCGCCTCTAGACGTACTGTTGTGCGGAAGCATTTGAAAGAGTAAAATTATTGTACTAAAAAATCACGCTAAGTTCAATTCCCAGGAAAAAGAGGTGGATCACAAGGATCAATTAAGTACCAGGTCTTTCCTAGCCAGAATATCCCTCTATCATAATTTAATAGCATAATAAATCACTACAATCACACTCACAAAATATGCAAATTAAACAATAAAGAACACCAGAATTTTAACAAGGTTTAGTAAATTTTACCCACGTCCTCAGGCACTACCAAATATATTTCACTCCAAAATACAAGTGAAAATGTACAAATAGGGAGAAAGAACAATGCCTTAGGTAGGTGATAAACCGAAATTTATACATATTTTTATCTCATGCTTAGCACATTTATGGATGATTTCTCCTTAGATTTGGTGAATTCGATGATCCTAATCCTTTAATTTCATGTTTTATACTTAGATGAGCATAAGAGAGTAAAAAGAGAGAGAAATGGGCCAGAAACAAAGAAAATGGACCAATAGGGGAAACACGATCTGGACTTCCTCACACGGGTAAGCCACATGGCCGTGTCCATTTGGCCGGATCGAAGCACGACTTACATGGGTAGACCACACGCCTGTGCCTATTTAACAGTCTTGACCACAGTCTGAAGCAATCGTACATGAGCATGTCACACGGGCGTGCCCCTGTCGATCCTAAGTATAGTCCTATTCGGAAAAGGCCACTTTTGAGGGCTTTTAGGCATTATTAAGCCTATTTAAACACCTGAGGAGGTACTTAGGAGGATATACGGAGTAGGAGGTAAGGAATTACTCAAGGAAAGCCAATTGATCCATCTCAGAAGCCGGATTAATCGTCAAGACTGAAGATCTCCCTTCAATTTCCTTCAGGAGTTTTGGGTTTTCATTATGTTTTGTTATCTTCATTCTTTTGAGATGTTTCCTTTCATAAGTATGAACTATAACCCCTAAATACCTAAGGGGAATGAAACCTAAGGAGGATCTTGTTATTATTATCTGAATTGTATGATAAATACTTGACTTGTTCTTAATTATGTGTTCTTAATTCTTGTTTTAATATTCCAAGATATTGATTCAATTTTATGCGCTTATTCAGAGGAGCAAAAGTCCCTGTCTAAGAGTAAATTTGTCATAATTAAGCGGAGTTGATTGCACGCCTAGAGATACGATGACAAGATTTTTCCAGATTAGGGTGAAACCTAGTAAGGGAGTCCATAGATCGAGTTAATGCAACACTAGGGTGTTAATTAGAAAGACATTTCAATTAATCAACCTAGGGTTCGACGTTATTAGTCTCGAGAGAGATAATAATATAACTTAGGGATTTTTACGGATCAAGTCAAATGAATAAATCGTCTGATTCAGAGTCAAATAACAAGTGAAGTCTAGGTGGATTTTTCTTTGGGTATTGTCTTTATCAATCGAGTTTTCCTAAAAGCTTTTCCCCAATTTTCTCTCTGTGCTCCCTTATTTAGTTAATTAGTTTAGATAAACAAATCCCTTAATTATTAGGCTAGATAATAAATAGAAAGTAATTACCAGTACTCTTGGTTCCTTTGGGTTCGACAATCTGGTCTTGCTAAAGCTATACTGCTGTTCGATAGGTACACTTGCCTTCATCGTGATAATAGGTAGTTTCAAAAACGATTAATTATAAATTTTTTAAAACTTGTCGCGAATATCACGTATCAAGTTTTGGCGCCGTTGCCGGGGAACTAAGATATTAGGAACACTGATTTTTATTACTTTAGCCATTTTACTTTTATTGCAATTTAATTTTTTATTTTATTTTCTAATTTCTCGTTTATTTTCTTCTGACAGGTTTTTCTAGTTTATGACCAGAAGAAACCCCTTAAGACCATACTTTTATACAGTGAGATCGATCGCACAGTTCGCGAAAACCGAAGAGAAATAAGTCAAAGCTTAAGATACACAAAGGAAGAGCAAGAGGACGATACTTCAACCACAAACGAGGAGATGGCTGAAAATCAGGAAAATCCGCTACCTCCTGCTATTGCTGCTAATTAGAATCCTTCGCGTACTATGTATGATTATGCTAAACCTTCTTTAACAGGAACTGAATCAAGCATAGTTAGGGCTGCTATCACTGCAAATAATTTTGAACTAAAACCTAACACAATTCAAATGATACAACAATTTGTTCAGTTTGATGGTTTGTAGAACGAGGATCCCAACGCTCATTTGGCAAATTTTCTTGAACTTTGTGACACTTTTAAAATTAATGGCGTTTCTAATGATGCCATCCGCCTTCAGTTATTCCCTTTTTCATTGAGGAACAAAGCTAAACAGTGGTTGAACTCGTTACCACGAGGGTCAATCACTACTTGGGAACAAATGATCGAAAAGTTTTTATTAAAATATTTTTTGCCAGCTAAAACGGCTAAATTACGTAATGATATCTCTTCTTTTGTGTAGATGGATTTAGAAACACTCTACAATGCATGGGAGAGATACAAGTATCTTTTGAGAAGGTGCCCTCACCATGGGTTACCACTCTGGCTACAGGTTCAAACGTTTCACAATGGCCTGAATCCTTTGACTAGACAGATGATTGATGCAACTGCTGGTGGAACTATCAATAATAAGACACTTAAGGATGCTTATAAATTTATAAAAGACATGTCACTAAATAATTATCAGTGGCAAGACATGAGGACAAAGCCAACGAAAACAGTCGGCGTTTTTAACGTCGATTCGGTCACCATGCTCTCTAATCAGGTAGAACTTTTGAATAGAAAAATTGACGGTTTTCTTGGTTCTTCACAAGTTCACCTAGTAATGCAGTGCGAAACAAGTGGTGGTGGATCAAGCAATTCAGAATACCCACCCTATGGCCACAACATGGAGAACGAGCAGTTAAATTACATGAGTAATAATCCTTGATCTCAAAATAGTCCTTATAGTAACACTTACAATGCAGATTGGAGGAACCTCCCAAATTTTTCATAGGGAGGCCAAGCAAATCAGAGACCAGCACCACCTTTAGGCTTCCAACAAACACCTTACCAACAAGAGAAAAAGCTGAACCTTGAGGAGATGTTCACAAAATTCATCTTAGTGTCAGAAACTCACTTTTAGAATACTGAGACAGCACTTAAGAACCAACAAGCGTCGATCCAAGGGCTCAAAATTCAAATAGGGCAGCTTGCTAAGTTGATTTCAGAAAGACCACCAGGAAGTCTACCTAATAACACTGAACCCAATCCAAAACAGCATGTAAAAGCAGTTACACTAAAGACTGGGAAAGCGTTAGTTGAGTCCGAAAAGAAGCAACCACAAGAAGCTGACAGAAACGAAGGAGAGGAAGTAAAACCCAAAAATAATCCAATGCTAAAGGAATATAAAGCACCAATTCCATATCCAACAAAGTTGGAGAAAGACTGCATGGATGCACAATTCGATAAATTTATTAAACTTTTCAAACAACTGCATATTAACTTACCTTTTGTTGAAGCTATATCACAGATGCCTACATATGCCAAATTTTTAAAGGAGCTTCTAACAAACAAAAGGAAATTTGAAGACCTATCTACAATGGAGCTTAATGAGGAATGCTCAACCATACTCCAGAATAAACTACCAACTAAACTAAAAGATCTAGGAAGTTTTACTTGTAACACCCCTTACCCGTTACCGTCGCCGGAACAGGATACAAGGTATTACCAGAACATAACATATACCAAGATAGAAATATGTCATCCCATTTGATAATGCATCGTATAACATATATCTTGAACAATATTAGCCAACTTTTATGGCTTGTACAAAGTGGCGGTCGAAATCTTGTAACTAATATTTTAAACCTAGACAAATATGACACATAACAAAATAATTTTTGCCTACTATACATGCCATAATTCAAAACATTTAGTTCAAATACCCCAAAGTATGATAGTGCGGGTAGATCTTCACGATCCTTGACTCTGAGCAAGTGGAGAACACTATAAGACAAAGAGAGAAAGCGAAGTAAGCTTATAGCTTAGTAAGTAGTATGTAAATACTAATTTAAGAATCTAACATGTTTACACAACAATTCAAGTATGTCTACTTTAACTTCACTACTTATTCCACTTCGATTAAGCTGTCTCTGCTGTGTCATATTCACTAAATAAATCATAACTCGAGTTACAAAACTCGAAATTCATATCCGTAAAATTTCCTGAATCTAGACTCATAAAGCTTCTTGCCAAATTTTTTTATAATTTTGGTTCAGCAGATTAGTACAGTTTATTAGTTAAAGTTTCCCTGTTACACAGCTCGACTGGCCTGACCTCTGTCCACTACGAATTGAATTTCTCTCAGTACATAACTCAAACAACCCTGAAGTCTGTTTTATTTAAAACTAGTCTCAATAAGGAATTTAGGCATGTAAACTATATTTCTTAGTTTGCTTTGTACAATTTTTAATGATTTTTCAAAGTGGAAACAGGGGATCACGTATTCATCCTGAGCAAGTCAGTTACAATTGTAAATATCTCAAAATATAGAATTCCTTTGCTTGCCCTGCTTCTTTTATATGAAAGTAGACTCATTAAGCTTTAATTTCACATCTCATTCAACCTCTAATTATATTCCTCCTATTTTTGGTGATTTTTCAAAATCACGTCACTGCTGCCATCTAAAAACAGTTTTAATACTAATTTCACTCTTTCACACATTCTTTATGCTAACCTCATTTTATCGTATATATGTATATGCCACAATTCATTTTCACCACATTTCATTCACTATAAGTGTAGGTCCAAACCACAATGTCACCACAAAACCATCCCGTTGAACAATTCGGATCAATGCTCGATATTTAACGGTTTCAGCACACAGCCCCACCATCATACTTCATTTAGTTTGGCTCTCTTGTACACATGGGGAACACTTAGTACCACTCATGCGACCTAGCCGATTTGTCTCGTAGCTCTCTTGTCTACATGGTGTCCTTCACTTGGAATCACGCATGCGACCTAGCTACATTTATCTTTCACGTAGCTCTCTTGTCTACATGGGATACATCTCGTATCACGCATGTGACCTAGCTACTACTGAGGTGTCTCGTAGCTTTCTTGTACACATGATGTGCACTCGGCATCATACATGTGACCTAGCTACGCTCCCTCTATTTCATTCGATCTCTCAATGTTCAACGGGGATCTCTCTCTGTATTTATTTCCATTCTTCCCATAGTCAATTTATATTTTAACATCAGCTAGTATATTTATATAATAGGCTGAAATATAAGAATGTACATGAAATTATTGTAATATTTACATACAACTTACCTTGGTGCAAAATATGGAAATTTTGCAATTTAGTCCAAAACTTTTCTTTCCCCGTTCGAGGTCGGGTTCGCGCCTTTCTTGATCTATAATAACACATTTAGCTCATTTAATACTCATACTATTTATTTCAATCCAAAAATCACATTGTAGAAAAATTACATTTTGCCCCTAACTTTTACAAAATTACAATTTTGCCCCTAGGCTCGGAATTTAATTTCAGCCCTTATTCTTATGTTTTATGATATGCTGAACATTTTCTCTTCTACAACAACATCAAATTCCCACTCTATCATATAGTTATGAACATTAGGTATTTTTACCGATTATCTGCTTTTACTCGTTTTCACTTAAAACCGAGTAGCACAAATTATTTAACACAATTTAAAACCTCATATTCTATCATAAAACATCAAAATACACAAATTTCACCTATGGGTATTTTTCCAAATATGAACCCTAGGTTAAATTATTACTAGCATAAGCTTAATCGAGCTTCCGGATTCCAAAAACGTAAAGAACATTAAAAGCGGGCTTAGAATCACTTACTATGGAGCTTGAAAGTTGAAGAATCCCTAGCTATGGAGAGAGTGAAGTTTGGCAGCAACTAAATAGGAAGATGACTATTTTGTGTTATTTTTCCCATTTTATTTCATTTAATATCAAAATGACTAAAATACCCTTACTACTAAACTTTCCAAAAATTCCTTCCATGTCCTAAATTTGTCCATGAACTTAAAATTGGTAGAATTGCTATTTAAGACCTCCTAATAAATATTTCAAAACAATTTCATACTAAAAATTTCTAGTATGCAAATTTTGCAACTTATTCGATTTAGTCCCTACTTTCAATTTAAACACTTTAGGCATAGAATTTCATCACAAAATTTTCACACAATCATGCAATCATATCATAAACCCCAAAATATTTATAAAACAATTATTTCTATCTCGGATTTGTGGTCACGAAACCACTATTCCGATTAGGCCCTAATTCGGGTTGTCACAATTCTCCCCCCCTTTAGAGATTTTCGTCCCCGAAAATCTTACCGGTAAAGAGGTTTGGGTACTGTTTCCTCATAGCTTCCTCAGGTTCCCACGTAGCCTCTTCTATCCCATGTCTGTGCCACAATACTTTCACTAAGGCTATACTTTTGTTTCTTAAGCTGCTTAACTTCTCGAGCCAAAATCTTTATTGGTTCCTCCTCATAGGTCATATCCGATCGAATCTCAATTTCGTTGGGAAATCACATGTGAAGGATCGAACGATAACGTCATAACATTGATACATGAAACACGTTATGAATCTTTTCTAACTCTGCTGGTAAGGCCAACCGATATGCCATTGGTCCAATTCTCTCAGTAATCTCTAAATGCGGCCCAATAAAACGCGGACTCAACTTGCCTTTTCGACTAAATCTCGAATCTTTTCCATGGTGACACCTTCAAGAACACTTTATCACCCACTTGAAATTCAATCTCTTTTCTTTTTAAATCGCATATGACTTTTGTCGATCTGAAGCGACTTTCAAGCAATCCCGAATTACTTTTATTTTCTCTTCGGTTTCTTTAACTAGATCAACTCAGTGAATCTGTTTCTCACTAAGCTCGGTCCAATATAAAGGAGTCCGACACTTACGACCATATAAGGCTTCAGACGGTGCCATTTGTATACTTGATTGATAAGCTGTTATTGTAGGCAAACTCAATCAAAGATAGATATTTCTCCCAACTACCTCCAAATTCTAAAACACAACATCTAAGCATATCTTGAGTACCGGATTACTCTTTCCGTTTGACCATCTGTTTGTGGATGAAATGCGGTACTAAAGTTCAATTTTGTACCCAAAGCTTCTTGTAACTTTTTCCAAAATCTCGAGGTAAATCTTGGATCTCTATCGATATTATAGACATAGGTACTCGTGCAACTTCACAATTTCAGCAATATATAATTTGGCTAATTTATCAAGTGAGTAATCGGTACGTACTGGTATAAAGTGGGCTGACTTTGTTAATCTATCAACCACTACCCAAACAGCATCCTTCTTTTTAGGAGTTAAAGGCAAACCGGTTACAAAATCCATGGTAATCTTGTCCCATTTCCACTCGAGCACCATTACGGTTGAAGTAATCCACGAAGGTACTTGATGTTCACTTTTACTTGTTGATGATCAAACACTTAGTTACAAATTGAAATGTCCCTTTTCATACCGCCACCAATCTGACTTCTTTAAATCATTATACATTTTGTGCTACGGGGTGAACTCGATAAATGACCATTGTGCGCCTCATGTAATATTTTTCGAATCAATTTATCATTTTTCGGCACACATATTACGTCTCGAAACATCAAGCATCATCCGGTCCAACTCGAAAATCGAGTCATAACTCGATTCGCATTGAGTTCTCTTGATCCGCAACTCACTATCATTCTTTTGAGCATCACAAATCAACTGGAGAAATAACGGTTTAGCTCTCATCTCGCTAAAATTGACCCGTCATCGACAATGCTAACCCGTGTTCATGGCTCTCAAAGTGAAAAGAAATTTTCGCTCAAGGCGTCAAGACTTACATTTGCTTTTCCGGATGATAATCAATCACTAGATCATAATCCTTTAATAATTCAAGCCATCTTATTTGTCGCAAATTTAGGTCCTTTTGATTCATCAAGTACTTCAAACTTTTGTGATCGTAAAAATTCGCATTTTCACCGTATAAATAATGTCGCCAAATCTTCAAGGCAAAAACAACAATGACCGCCCAAATCATGTGTAGGATAGTTCTTCTCATGCGGTTTTAAGCGCCTCAAGCATAAGCTACTACTTTGCCCTCTTGCATCAACACACATCCAAGGCACATCAATGATGCATCACTATAAATTACGAACTCCTTTCTCGACTCGGGCTGTACTAAAATTGGTGCTTCATCAATCGTGCTTTCAACTTTTCAAAACTCGTTGACATTTATCAGTCCATTCAAACTTAACATTCTTTCGCAACAATTTAGTCATAGGAGAGGCAATTATCGAAAATCCTTCAACAAAACGCCTATAATACCCGGCCAAGCCTAAAAGCTTCTAACCTCAGATACATTCTTGGCGGTTTCCAATCAACGATCGCAGAAATCTTGCTTGGATCCACCGAATACCATCACCGAGACTATATGCCCCAAAAATCCGACTTCACGAAGCCGAACTCACTTTTACTAAACTTGGCAACAGTTTCTTTTCTCTCAAGATCTGCAATATAGTTCTCAAGTGTTCGGCATGTTCAAACTCATCTCGAGAATAAATTAAAATGTCATCTATAAACACTACTACAAACTTATCCAAATATGGCCGGAAAATCCGATTCATTAAGTCCATAAATATGGCTGGAGCATTTGTTAAGCCAAAAGGCATCACCAGAAACTCATAATGTCCATACCTTGTCCTAAAGGCGGTTTTCGCACATCGACTCCTTAACTCTCGGTGATAGTAACCGGACCTCAAATCAATCTTTGAAAACACTGTGGCCCCCTTTACTGATTGAATAAATCATCAATCCTCGGCAATGGGTACTTGTTCTTTATAGTCACCTTATTAAGCTGACGGTAATCAATGCAAAGTCTCATTGAACCATCCTTCTTCTTTACGAATAATACAGGAGCACCCCAAGGAGAGAAACTCGGTCTCACAAATCCCTTGTCTGTTAACTCCTGCAACTGAGCCTTCAATTCTTTTAATTCAGTCGGAGCCATTCTATATGGAGCAATCGAGATCGGTGCGATGCAAGCAACAAATCAATGGCAAAATCTATCTCTCGTTTGGAGGCAACCTGCAATTCCTCCGAAATACATCCGAAACTCACAGACTATAGGTCGATTCAAATTTCAGTTGAGACATCTCAACATTCATTACATAAGCCAGATAAGCTTCACACCCTTTTCTCATGTATTTCTGTGCAGACATGTGCGAAATCACCATAGGCAATTTATTTGATTCGTCTGTTTCAACCCACAGAATTTCTCCATTTTCACATTTTAACTCTAGTGTCTTTTGTTTACAATCTACCTTAGCATCATACAATGTTAACCAGTCCATTCCCAAGATAACGTCAAACTCACCAAATGGTAACAGCATTAAGTTGGCCGGAAAACAGTGACCTTGAATCATTAATGGGCAATTCTTGCAAACCTTGTCAACTAGCACATATTGGCCTAAGGGGTTCGACACTTTAATCGTAAACTCAGTAAATTCAACAGGCAACTTTTTATTGGATACTAAATTCATGCAAATATAGGAATGGGTGGACCCGGGATCAATCAATGCAATAACAATAGTATCATAAAGAGAAAATGTACCAGTAATGACATCGGGAGATGATGCATCTTCTCGAGCACGTATAGCATAAGCTCTAGCAGTGCTCTAGCTTCGATCTTGCCGTTAAATCTTTCATCACAGTTCTACTACTAGTCCCACCTCCAGTATTTCTCGGTGGTCTACCTCTACTAGCGGTGGTATTCATCTAACACTCAAATCTTTCTTCTTTAACCTTCTCCGGACAGTCTCTAATAAAATGCTCGCGAGAACCAAGACTGAAACAAGCTCGCTCGGTCCCCAACACTCACCATAATGTTGCTCGCCACATTGTCGACACTCGGGCTTTCTAGGTCGCACATTACCCACACTTGCCATCAAGTAGCTTGAGCTTTAGACCCGAATATGCTCTACCATGATCTGTGTAAATCCCCAATTGAAACTGTCATTCGAGGGTTTGTCTCTTTGGACCTCTTTGGTTGAGATTGAAATGGCTTACTTATCTGTCTTTTTTCGACATCTCGAGCCTCAATAGCGACTTTTCTTCTTTCTTTGTTCAATTCTTCGCTTTAAGAGCTCGATCAACCAATACTACAAATTCTTTCAACTCCAAAATCCTACAAACACTTTAATGTCCTCATTCAGCCCATCTTCAAATCTTCTACACATAATGGCCTCGGTGGACACATTTCCAGGCATACTTGTTGAGTCTTACAAATTCGCGTTCATACTCTGCATGATGACATTTTCCTTGCTTCAATTCAAGGAACTCCTTCCGTTTTTGATCAATAAATCGCTGACTTATGTATTTCTTTCTAAATTCTTCCTGGAAGAAATCCCAAGTAACTTTTTCTTTTGGCACCACTGCAACCAAAGTCTTCCACCAGTGGTAGGCCGAATCTCTCAAAAGTGATACAGCACACTTTAAGCATTCCTCAGGTGTACATGAGAGCTCATCAAATACACGGGTAGAATTTTCAAGCCAGAATTCCGCTTTCTCAGGATCATCATCAACCTTTGCTCTAAACTCTTCGGCCCCTTGTTTTCGAATCTTGTCAACCGGAGGCTTGTTCATTCTTACCAAATTTATACCTTGAGCAGCTACAGGAATCGTCTGAGGTATAGGAGGGGGTGGAGGAGGTTGAGCATTTGGATTTGCTCGAATAAATTCAGTATACCAATTGTTCATCATTTGGAGAAAGGCGCCCGAGCCTCATCTCCTTGTCCCAATGTCTCAGTCTACTTTCCACAGGCGCGGTCCCTTGTGCGGAGCCGGCGCATTACTAAAGACATCATCGTAGCAGTTCCTTCAGGATCCATTACTATATTAAAACAAAACACAGTTTAGAATAATCAGGAGTCACCACACTATCACAATATTTTTATGGCATGTATAGCTAGACTTTTACACACACTTTATTAGTCCGAGAACCGACTAAACCATAGCTCTGATACCACTAAATGTAACACCCTTACCCACATTCTCAGCCAAACAGGATACAAGGTATTACGAACATAACATATACCAAGATAGAAATATGTCATCCCATTTGATAATGCATCGTATAACATATATCTTGAACAATATTAGCCAACTTTTATGGCTTGTACAAAGTAACTGGTCGAATCTTGTAACTAATATTTTAAACCTAGACAAATATGACACATAACAAAATAATTTTTGCCTACTATACATGCCATAATTCAAAACATTTAGTTCAAATACCCCAAAGTATGATAGTGCGGGTAGATCTTCACGATCCTTGACTCTGAGCAAGCTGGAGAACACTATAAGACAAAGAGAGAAAACGAAGTAAGCTTATAGCTTAGTAAGTAGTATGTAAATACTAATTTAAGAATCTAACATGTTTACACAACAATTCAAGTATGTCTACTTTAACTTCACTACTTATTCCACTTCGATTAAGCTGTCTCTGCTGTGTCATATTCACTAAATAAATCATAACTCGAGTTACAAAACTCGAAATTCATATCCGTAAAATTTCCTGAATCTAGACTCATAAAGCTTCTTGCTAAATTTTTTTATAATTTTGGTTCAGCAGATTAGTACAGTTTATTAGTTAAAGTTTCCCCTGTTACACAGCTCGACTGGCCTGACCTCTGTCCACTACGAATTGAATTTCTCTCAGTACATAACTCAAACAACCCTGAAGTCTGTTGTATTTAAAACTAGTCTCAATAAGGAATTTAGGCATGTAAACTATATTTCTTAGTTTGCTTTGTACAATTTTAATGATTTTTCAAAGTGGAAACAGGGGATCACGTATTCATCCTGAGCAAGTCAGTTACAATTGTAAATATCTCAAAATATAGAATTCCTTTGCTTGCCCTGCTTCTTTTATATGAAAGTAGACTCATTAAGCTTTAATTTCACATCTCATTCAACCTCTAATTATATTCCTCCTATTTTTGGTGATTTTTCAAAATCACGTCACTGCTGCCATCTAAAAACAGTTTTAATACTAATTTCACTCTTTCACACATTCTTTATGCTAACCTCATTTTATCGTATATATGTATATGCCACAATTCATTTTCACCACATTTCATTCACTATAAGTGTAGGTCCAAACCACAATGTCACCACAAAACCATCCCGTTGAACAATTCGGATCAATGCTCGATATTTAACGGTTTCAAGACACACACCCCACCATCATACTTCATTTAGTTCGGCTCTCTTGTACACATGGGGAACACTTAGTACCACTCATGCGACCTAGCCGATTTGTCTCGTAGCTCTCTTGTCTACATGGTGTCCTTCACTTGGAATCACGCATGCGACCTAGCTACATTTATCTTTCACGTAGCTCTCTTGTCTACATGGGATACATCTCGTATCACGCATGTGACCTAGCTACTACTGAGGTGTCTCGTAGCTTTCTTGTACACATGATGTGCACTCAGCATCATACATGTGACCTAGCTACGCCCTCTATTTCATTCGATCTCTCAGAATGTTCAACCGGATCTCTCTCTCTGTATTTATTTCCATTCTTCCCATAGTCAATTTATATTTTAACATCAGCTAGTATATTTATATAATAGGCTGAAATATAAGAATGTACATGAAATTATTGTAATATTTACATACAACTTACCTTGGTGCAAAATATGGAAATTTTGCAATTTAGTCCAAAACTTTTCTTTCCCGTTCGAGGTCGGGTTCAGCGCCTTTCTTGATCTATAATAACACATTTAGCTCATTTAATACTCATACTATTTATTTCAATCCAAAAATCACATTGTAGAAAATTACATTTTGCCCCTAACTTTTACAAAATTACAATTTTGCCCTAGGCTCGGAATTTAATTTCAGCCCTTATTCTTATGTTTTATGATATGCTGAACATTTTCTCTTCTACAACAACATCAAATTCCCACTCTATCATATAGTTATGAACATTAGGTATTTTTACCGATTATCTTGCTTTTACTCGTTTTCACTTAAAACCGAGTAGCACAAATTATTTAACACAATTTAAAACCTCATATTCTATCATAAAACATCAAAATACACAAATTTCACCTATGGGTATTTTTCCAAATATGAACCCTAGGTTAAATTATTACTAGCATAAGCTTAATCGAGCTTCCGGGATTCCAAAAACGTAAAGAACATTAAAAACGGGGCTTAGAATCACTTACTATGGAGCTTGAAAGTTGAAGAATCCCTAGCTATGGAGAGAGTGAAGTTTCGGCAGCAACTAAATAGGGAAGATGACTATTTTGTGTTATTTTTCCCATTTTATTTCATTTAATATCAAAATGACTAAAATACCCTTACTACTAAACTTTCCAAAAATTCCTTCCATGTCCTAAATTTGTCCATGAACTTAAAATTGGTAGAATTGCTATTTAAGACCTCCTAATAAATATTTCAAAACAATTTCATACTAAAAATTTCTAGTATGCAAATTTTGCAACTTATTCGATTTAGTCCCTACTTTCAATTTAAACACTTTAGGCATAGAATTTCATCACAAAATTTTCACACAATCATGCAATCATATCATAAACCCCAAAATATTTATAAAACAATTATTTCTATCTCGGATTTGTGGTCACGAAACCACTATTCCGATTAGGCCCTAATTCGGGTTGTCACATTACTATTCCCTACTTAATTGGTAGTTTGAATGTTGATAAGGCACTAGCTGATTTAGGCACTAGCATTAATTTGATGCCATATAAAATGTTTTAACAACTTGGTCTTGGTGAACCTAAACCCATTAGGATGAGTATTCAATTAGCTGATAGATCTGTTAAATATCCTAGGGGAATTATAGAGGATATACTTGTAAAATTCGATAAATTCATATTCCCTGTTGATTTCGTTGTGCTTGACATGGATGAGGATGTTGAAGTGCCTTTAATCTTAGTTCGTCCATTTTTAGCCACTACTAAGGCTGTTATTGATGTGGGTATTGGTAAATTTGTTCTTAGAGCAGGTGAAGAAGATATTATCTTTAAAATTTATGATGCCATGAGATTTTCTAGGGAACACGATGACTCATGTTATTTTATTGACTTTATTGATCATGTTACTCAAGATTCTTTTCAGGAAATCATAAATAAGGACAAGTTGGAACTGTGTCTTGCCCAAGGAGAGGAGGGGGATGATAATTCTGAGATAGAAACTAAACTGAATCTCAATGAACCCTCCTCAAGACCAGCAGAATATAAGGGTATTAAGGTAAACGATGAACCTAAGCAAAAATCCTCTATTGAAGAACCTCCCAAACTGGAACTTAAACAATTTCCGAATCACTTGGAATATGCATTCCTTAGAAATAACTCTACATTACCATTAATTATTGTGTCTAACTTGCAACCCAAAGAGAAAGAGGAATTACTCTAAGTCTTAAGAGAGTATAAAAGGGCCATAGCTTGGATAATTTCTGACATTAAAGGGATTAGCCCTTCTTTTTGCACCCACAAAATTTTAATGAAAGATGAATATAAACCATGTGTGCAAGCTTAAAGATAATTGAACCCCAACATGAAGGAAGTTGTTAAGGCCGAGGTAATTAAACTTCTAGATGTTGGAATTATTTATCCTATTTCTGATAGTTCTTGGTTAAGTCCAGTGCAGGTTGTTCCTAAGAAAGGAGGCATGACTGTGGTAGCCAATGAGAAGAATGAATTAATCCCAACAAGGATAGTCACAGGTTGGAGAGTTTGCATTGATTATAGGAAGCTAAATGATGCCACGAGAAAAGATCACTTCTCCCTTCCATTTATTGACCAAATGTTGGAAAGATTATCGGGGCACGTGTACTACTGCTTTTTAGACGGACTCTCTGGCTATTTCCAAATCCCAATAGCTTTTGAAGATCAAGAAAAGATGACATTTACATGTCCATAAGGTATGTTTTCTTATCGTAGAATGCCTTTTGGATTATGTAATGCTCCTACTACTTTTCAGCGCTGCATGATGGCCATTTTTAACGAACTCTTAGAAGACATCATGGAGGTATTTATGGATGATTTCTTGATTTTTGGTAACTCTTTCCATCTTTGCCTTAAAAAATTAAAATGAGTGTTAATAAGATGTGAGGAAACAAATCTTATGCTTAATTGGGAAAAATGTCACTTTATGGTTCAAGAAGGTATTGTGTTAGGACATAAAATTTCTAGTAGAGGGATTAAGGTTGATAAATCTAAAATTGAAACCATTGAAAAACTACCTCCACCTAATTCGGTTAAGGCTATAAGAAACTTTTTAGGACATGCTAGGTTTTATAGAAGATTTATTAAAGACTTTTCTAAAATAGCTAAGCCTTTGACTAAATTACTAGAAAAAGATGTGCCTTTTAATTTCAATCAGGAGTGTCTAGAACCATTTAATACTTTAAAGGATAAACTGACTAAAGCTCCAATTATAATTGCACCTGATTGAAAGTCCCCTTTTGAACTAGTGTGTGATGCGAGTGATTTTGCAGTAGGTGCAGTTTGGGACAGCGAAGAGATAAACATTTTCAACCTATCTATTATGCTAGCAGAACTTTGACAGTCGCACAAGAAAACTACACCACCATCAAGAAAGAGCTGCTAGTTTTGGTTTTTGCATTCGATAAATTTAGGCCATTTTTAATATTGTCTAAAATTGTCGTTTATACTGACCATGCCACTCTTCACTACCTTTTGACTAAAACTGATGCAAAACCTCGACTCATTTGATGGATCTTAGTATTGCAGGAATTCGACTTGGAGATTAAGGATAACAAAGGAGCTGAAAATCTCGCGGCTAACCATCTCTCCAAGCTTGAAAACTCAAGTACCAAAGAGTTAGATGACGTTGAAATAAATGATTCATTCCCTAAAGAACAATTTTTTCTATATCTGATTCTAAGGTACCTTGCTTTGTAGATATTGCAAATTTTTTAGCTGCTAACATTTTCCCAAAAGGGTTGACACATCAACAAAAGAAGCGATTCTTCACTGATGTGAAAAACTACTTTTGGGAAGACCCTTTTTCTTTTTCGTATATGTGCAGATCAAATCATTAGGAGATGTGTTACAAGGACAGAAGCATTGAAAATCTTGGAACATTGCCACCCAGGACCGATTGGGGGATATTACGGTGGAAATAAGACCGCACATAAAGTCCTCGAATCAGGTTTTTATTGGCCCACACTATTCAAAGATGCCAATAGGTATGCTACTTTTTGTGAAAAATGTCAAAGGATAGGTAATATATCCAAATGTGATGAAATGCCTCAGACATATATGCTCTCATGTGAAATATTTTACATTTTGGGTATCGACTTCATGGGTCCATTCCCCAGCTCATTTGGGAATAAATACATATCAGTAGCCATTGATTATACATCTAAATGGGTAGAAGCCCAAGCTTTACCTACTAATGATGCTAGAGTGGTAGTACGATTCCTTAAGAAACTCTTCTCTCGATTTGGAACCCCTAGAGCAATTATCAGTGATAAAGGTACTCATTTTTGTAACGCCCAATTTGATAAGACCTTTAAGAAATATGGAGTTCACCACAGAACAGCTACCCCTTATCATCCTCAAACTAGTGCATAAGTCGAAGTAGCAAACCGAGAGCTCAAATGTATTCTAGAAAAGACAGTAGAGTCAAACAGAAAAGACTGGGCGATGAAAGTGGATGATGCTCTATGGGCTTATAGAACTACTTTTAAGACCCCCATAGGAACATCCCTTTAGAGACTTGTTTACGGGAAAAGTTGTCATCTACCTTTTGAGTTAGAACACAAGGCATTCTGGGATATAAAATTTCTAAACCTTGACCCCAAACTTGTAGGTGAAAACAGGTTGATAGAGTTGAACGAGTTAGATGAGTGGCTAGCCAATGCATATGAAAATTCGCGCCTATACAAGGAAGCAACGAAGCGCCGCCATGACGCCCATTTGAAGCAACAAAGGCAATTTGAAGTTGGAGATCTTGTCCTGTTATACAACTCGAGGCTCAAATTATTTCCTGAAAAGCTTAAATCACGATGGTCAGGTCCTTTCGTAGTTTAAACTATGTTTCTATATGGCACAGTAGAGGTAAGTCATCCATCACAAGACAATTTTAAGGTAAATGGACATCGTCTCAATTTATAAAGGTGAGAATTTCAAAGACGATAAAGAGGAGCTACGGCTCCATGAAGTTACCTAAATATACCCACAAGGTAGAGTCGAGCTTAGACTATAAATAAGCGCTTCTCGGGAGGCAACCGAGCACTAATGGTGTTAACTTTTTAAATTTTAGTTTCTAACATTTAATTCACTAACTGGGTCACTGAACACAGGATTTCCAGAACATACGGCCAGGCACACGGGTGTGTCGTAGGCTGTGCACATACCACGGGTAGCAACACGGTTGTGCGATACGGCCGTGTGAAAATAGAGCAAAAAGATTTCCCTAACACGGGATCCGATAAGTTGCCACGGCCGTACGACATGGCCGTGGGAAATCCTACCAAATTAACACGGGAGTGCAACACGCTTGTGCCCACCGACCGTGGTCGAGCCTGTCAAAATAACACGGGCGTACGCCTGCATACACAGGTGTGGGAGAAGCGAACGAAGAATGTCACGATCATGCTACATGGCCGTGTACACCAATGCGCCCAATTTCAAAAATCACAAAACGCACGGGCTGAAATAAGGGCACACGGGCGTGCCCCACGGTCGTGTGCCCCAATTTCTTTATAAACACCTATTATTTTTATTTATTTATTTTATTTTTATCTTTATTTATATTTTGAGATTAATTTTTATTTCCCTTTAACACTATTTTATTTTGAGATTTTATACTAAAAGAAGTTCCTGATTCTATCAAAGTTATAAAGAGCTTCAAAGCTCACTATTACATAGGAACTTGCAACTCCACTGGAAAAAAGGTTCTCCATGACTACCATGTCCTAGCCAACCACCACGATAACCTCTTCGCTGGACACTGTGGTTGTGGAACCCAACCTCTACCACCATCGGAGTATCATTCTCCAAGCTCATCATTGCCTTGGCCGATTATTCTCCATAACTCCAATTCAAGGAATTCATTCATCATTCAGGAAGTTTCACTTCTCTCCTTATCTTATGATTATATATTTATATTTTTTCAGTATATCTATCTTTGTACATTGAGGGCAATGTACATCTTAAGTGTGAGGGGGTCTTTTATATCATTATCAAAAAAATCGCTGAATTTTGTCCTGTTCTCAAATAATCTTCTCATATCATTATTGAATGAATTTTGATTAATTTATGATTGTTATTGATATGTCTTAAATTAAAACATAGGCATTCATGCATTGATGGTTTAAACTTGAAGGAATTAGAGAATCAAGCATGAAAAGTTGATTTTTAAGAATTAAAAATTTTTAGGTTGTTTCCCAATGTTTAGGTATTATCTTGAGTTAAAATTCCCAGGTTTAACATCAAAAAGCCATAATTTTTGTGAGATCTTTAGCCTTTAGAGCATATTTTATTTCTTTCATGCTTACTTTTATTATGAGTGCGTCAATATTGATTTGTTATTCTAGAACTTGCCTGATTATGCATGTCAAGACCACATCTTTGATTTGATATGTCGAGATAATAAAGGCATTTAGGTTTAACCTACTCACGCCACAAAAGCTTAGCTTCATAATTAACCCTTAGTGAACCCCTTTGAACCTAGCAAACCATCCATTGATTTACCCTCAATATTAACCTATAACCCATTATTGTTGAAATCCCCTAAATTAATTTGATTCTTATTTTTGTCAAGATTTGATTTGAATAAAGACCTTTTGGTTGATGTATCATCTCAATATATAGTGGTGGAGATTTGATTCTCATGCAAACCTATGGTAATAACTTTTCATATTGACTAATGAGTGCTTCATTTACTATCCTTAACCACCTTGAGTGATTTGAGTGAATCCATAGTGAGGGTGTTAAAGTCTGTAATATTTTAAATCAAAGGTAATCACTTAGATGAGGGGAGACACTTATGTTTTCGTGATAAAATGCTCAACTTGGAATGTTTGAAATTTTGATGTTCTTCTAGTTGAATTCTCAATGTATGATTACTTATAATTTATTTTGAGATATTATTGATAGAGATTATAAGATTAAGAAGAACTTGTTTTGATTGTGACTTGAGGATTTTGCTTGAGGACAAGCAAATGCTTAAGTGTGGGGGTATTTGATACACCGTAATTTATACATATTTTTATCCCATGCTTAGCATATTTATGGATGATTTCTCCTTAGATTTGGTGAATTCGATGCTCCTAATCCTTTAATTTCATGTTTTATACTTAGATAAGCATAGAAGGGTAAAAAGAGTGAGAAACGGGCCGTAAATGAAGAAAATGGACCAACAGGGGAAATCAACACGGCCTAGACTTCCTCACACGGGTAAGCCACACGGATGTGTCCATTTGGCAGGATCAAAGCATGACTTACACGGGTAGACCACACGTCTATGCCTATTTAACAGCCTTGACCATGGTCTAAAGCAACCGCACACAGGCGTGTCACACGGGCATGTCCTTGTCGAGCCCAAGTATAGTCCTATTCAGAAAAGGCCACTTTTGAGGGCTTTTAGGCATTCTTAAGCCTATTTAAACACCCGAGGAGGTACTTAGAAGGACACACGAAGTAGGGGGCAAGGAATTACTCAAGGAAAGCTGATTGATCCATCTCAGAAGCTAGATTAATGGTCAAGACTGAAGATCTCCCTTCAATTTCCTTCTGGAGTTTTGGGTTTTCTTTATGTTTTGTTATCTTCATTCTTTTCAGATGTTTTATTTCATAAGTATGAACTATAACCCCTAAATACCTAAGGGGAATGAAACCTAAGGCGGATCTTGTTATTATTATCTGAATTGTATGATAAATATTTGACTTGTTCTTAATTATGTGTTCTTAATTCTTGTTTTAATACTCTAGGATATTGATTCAAGTTTATGCGCTTATTCAGACGAGAAATAGTCTTTATCTAAGAGTAAATTTTTCATAATTAAGCAGAGCTGATTGCACGCCTAGAGATAGGGTGACAAGATTTTGCCGGATTAGGGTGAAACCAAATAAGGGAGTCCATAGATTGAGTTAATGCAACACTAGGGTGTTAATTAGAAAGACATTTCAATTAATCAACCTAGGGTTAGACGTTATTAGTCTCGAGAGAGATAATAATATAACTTAGGGATTTCTATGGATCAAGTCAAATGAATAAATTGTCTGATTCAGAGTCAAATAACAAGTGAAGTCTAGGTGGATTTTTCCTTGGGTATTGTCTTCATCAATTGAGTTTTCCCAAAAGCTTTTCCCCAATTTTCTCTCTGTGCACCCTTAGTTTAGTTAATTAGTTTAGATAAACAAATCCCTTAATTTTTAGGCTAGATAATAAAAAGAAAGTAATTACTATTACTCTTGGCTCCTTTGGGTTCAACAATCCGGTCTTGCTAAAGCTATACTACTATTGGATAGGTACACTTGCCTTTATCGTGATAATAGTTAGTTCCAAGAATGATTAATTATAATTTTTTTAAAACCTGTCGCGAATATCACGTATCAGTAGGGAATAAGAAATGTGGGATGATTCAAATGAGAAATGGTGAGGCCTACTAATAGTTAAGGTTCAGGGACCAACTTGCAAAGTCACTGTACAATTAGGGACCAAAAATCTTGCAAAAATCTTATGCCAAATCTCAATCTCACTTTTTGTGCCTTAAATCTCAGATTTCTAGTACCAACATTTTCATACCCATATCTTTGTCTTTCCAAAATATGAATGATTGTCAATAATCTCCACCTTGAAGATTTGATTAGGATAATCTTATTTTCACACAATTCTTTCTGTCTTTGTCAACAACACTTGAGACTGCCTTCTTCAACTGTTAAACTTGCAAGATATTGATCAAGTTCAAACAATGTTTGAACTTGGTCATTGTTACCACCTTGGTCATCATGTCTGCGGGATTATCTGCAGTCTTAATCTCCTAAAGATGAATTTTCCCCTCATCAATAATTTCCTGTACAAAATGGAATCGTATGTCGATATGCTTTGTACGTGCATGATAGACTTGATTCTTTACTAAATGAATAGCACTTTAACTATCACAATACACGTTAATATGCTCCTGAACCAATCCCAAGGTTTTAACCATACCTTGTAACCAAATGGCTTTCTTTATAGCCTCTGTTACAACCATGTATACGGCTTCTCTGGTTGACAGCGCAACTGTAGAATGCAGTGTAGACTTCCAACTTATTGGTCCTCTAGCAAGTGTAAACACATAAGCGCTGGTTGATCTTCGTTTGTCCAAATCACTGGCATAGTCAGAATCAACATACCCAATAACACCTTTACCAAGTGTAGTATCTTGTTTGAACAGTAATCCAACAACCATGGTCTTCTGAATATACCGTAGAATTCATTTCACAACTTGCCAATGTCCTTTTCTAGGATTATGCATATACCTGCTCACTATACTAACTGCCTGTGAAATTTCGGGTCTTGTACACACCATTGATACATCAGGCTACCTACTGCATTAGAATACAGAACTTGTAACATACATTCTTGTTCCATATTCATCGAAGGAGATAGTTGTGCAGAAATCTTGAAATGAGAAGCCAACAGGGTACTTACAGGTTTTGTCTGCTCATCCATGCCAAAACGTTGTAGTACTTTCTTCAAATATTGCTTATGAGACAAGCTATCTCTTCCATGAGCTCTATCTCTACATATTTCCATGCCAAGAATCTTCTTAGCTTTATCTAGATCTTTTATCTCAAACTCAAGGTTGAGTTGAGTCTTTTAATCTCTCAATTTCAACTTTACTCTTAAATGCTATCAACATATCATCAACATATAAGAGCAAGTATATGAAAATTCCTTCTTGTAGCTTCTAAAAATACACGCAAAGATCAAATTTACTTCTTGTATACCTTTTCCCTTTCATGAACTGATCAAATCACTTATACCAGTGCCTCAGAGATTGTTTCAATCCATAAAGCATCTTTGTCAGTTTGCAAACCTAGTTTTCTTTCTCAGCAAGGTTGAATCCATCTGGCTGAGTCATATAGATTTCCTCTTCCAAATCACCGTGTAAAAATGTTGTCTTCACATCAAGTTTAACTATTTCAAGATCATATTTCGCAACCAAAGCTAGCAAAATCTGAATAGAAGAATGCTTTACAACTGCAGAAAACACTTCATTGTAGTCTATTCCGTCTTTCTGAGCGTAACCCTTTGTTACCAATCTCGTCTTGTATCAAATTTCATTTTTACTAGGAAATCCTTCCTTCTTTGCATTTACCCATTTGCATCCAATTGCCTTCTTTCCTTTGGGCAGTGTCACCAACTCCCAAGTCCTATTTTTATGAAAAGACTGCATTTCTTCATTCATAGCTTACTTCCACTTTACACCATCAAGGTTACTTCTTGCTTCTGTGTAAGTAGAAGGAACATCATCATCTGCAATTGGAAATCATAGGCCACCATATCATCAAAGCGAGCAGGCATACGAATCTCTCTTCTTAGCCTCCTATATGCAATTGAATCTCGTCACTGTAGAAGTTCTTGGGTTGGAACTTCTTCATCATTTGTCCCTCCAATATTAGTTGGATCATCATTAACCTTTTCAAGCTCCACCTGCTACAGAGTACTACTGGTTTTGTCATCCTTTTGTGAATCCTTATTCTTCATCATGGTTGATTCATCAAAAGTCACATCTCTACTGAAAACAATCTTCCTTGTATCAGGACACCAGAGACGATATCCTTTTACTCCACCAGTTATACCCAAGAATAATGCTTTCTTTGCTCTTGGGTCTAACTTAGATTCTTTTACATGATAATATGTAGTGGAACCAAAAATATGTAAAGAATCATAATCCGTAGTAGGTTTACCAGTCCACATCTCCATAGGAGTTTTTCCATTTATTGTAGCCAATGGTAAATGGTTAATTAGGTGGCACGCATTTGTAACTGCCTCAGTCCAAAATTCCTTGCATAATCCAGCATTGGACAACATACATCTAACTTTCTCCAGTATAGTCTGATTCATACGTTCTGTCACCCCATTCTGCTGTGGTGTTTCCCGAATAGTGAAGTGTCACATAATTACCTCATCTCGACATACTTGTAGAAATGGATCACTATTGTACTTCGTACCCTTATCTGATCGAAGTCGTTTGACCTGTCGACCAGTCTGAGTCTCCACTATCTTCTTCCATTTTAGAAATGCATCCAATACTTCACTTTTTCTTTTCATTAGATACACTCATACTTTCCTTGAATAATTATCAACAAAAGTAACAAAATAGTGCATACCTCCCAAAGAAGCCACTTTGGTAGACACCCACACAACACTGTGAACGTAGTCCAGAATTCCTTTCATATTGTGAATGGCTGAGCCAACTTTTACCCTCGTCTGGTTGCCTAGAACAAAATGTTCACAGAATTCCAATTTGCAAGAATTTACACCTTTCAACAAGCCTTGCTTTGCCAAATTCTACAAAGCTTTTTCACCAGCATGTCCCAATTGCATATGCCATAATCTGGTAGCCTCTGAATCTACATCTTTCACAAAATCTATTGATGTTGATCCAATAACTGTACTTCCATTTAAATAGTACAGGTTATACCTTCTTGTACCTTTCATCACCGTCAATACCCTAGCTACTACCTTTAGTAATCCATATTTCAAAGTGATTGTGAGCCCTTTAGATTTTAGGACCCCTAATAAGATAAGATTTTTCTTCAAGCTAGGTATGTAGCGAACATCTATCAATACTCGGATTGAGCCATCGTGATTCTTCAATTGGATTGTACCTACTCCCATTGTCTTACAAGCACTGTCATTGACTATAAAAAACAACTCCACCTTGTAGTTTTTTAATACTAGAAAACCAAACCTTATTAGGACACATATGGTAAGTACATACCGAATCTAAAATCCACTCATCTGTATGACATGCCATTACCATGCCAACCAAGCTAAAGTCTGACTCCTCATCATACTCTGCTACACATGCATCAGAAATAGTCTTGCCCTTTTGTAACTTAGAATAATTTTTTCCAATGCCCATTCTCACGACAAAAAGCACATTCATCTTTGGCAGGTCTCCTTTTGGACTTTCCTCTTCTACCAGGTTTGCTGTTGTGTGGACGAACTCTTACTGTTAAGACTTCTGCAGTTATATCTCTGTGATCCTTTTTAACTTTCTTTCAAGTCTTAGATCTATACAATACACTATAGACTAAATCAAATGTGATCGTATCCTTCCCATGAAGTAATATGGTGGTAAGATAATCATATTCATCAGGAAGAGAATTAAACAACAATAATGTCTTGTCTTCATCTTCAAATTTCTCATCCAAATTTAACAAGTCTGCTAAAATTTTATTGAATGAATTCACATGGTCATTCATCGACATACTGGGTGCATATGTGAATTGATAAAGCTTCTTTTTCATATAAAGCCTATTTTTAAGACTTTTTGTTAGAAACTTTTCCTCCAGCGTATCCCACAACTTCTTCGTTGATGTCTCCTTCATGACAGAGTACTTCTACTCTTTGGCCAAACATAGGTGGATTGTACCACACGCCTGTCTATTGATTTGGCCCACTCCTTGTCAGGTTTTTCTTCAAGGGCTATATCCAGCTCTTGTTGACATAAGACATTCAGGATCTCACATTACCACATACCAAAATTATTGGTACCATCAAATTTCTCTACTTCAAATTTTGCATTGGTTACAGTAGTCTTTGCTGATGGCGATACCTTTGCCATTTTTCACCTCAATCCCAACTACTGTATATGTGAACAGTACAGTCAATGTGAATAGTGTTGTGGTTGAACAATACCGTATACACAAATAGTATCGTAAACGATCGTATTCCCCAAGTACGAATCTAGCGCTAATACCAATTGTTGTGCGGAAGCGTGTAAAAGAGTAAAATTATTGTACTAAAAACTCACACTAAGTTCAATTCTCAGGAATTAGTGGTGGATCACAAGGATCGCTTAAGTACCAGGTCTTTCCTAACTAGAATATCCCTCTATCATAATTTAATAGCACAATAAATGTAACACCCCGTACCCGAGACCGTTACCGGAGTCGAACACGAGGTGCTAACCGACTAATTCATTTACTCTT
Source organism: Gossypium arboreum (assembly GCF_025698485.1). Classification (NCBI taxonomy): domain Eukaryota; kingdom Viridiplantae; phylum Streptophyta; class Magnoliopsida; order Malvales; family Malvaceae; genus Gossypium; species Gossypium arboreum. The sequence continues at coordinate 17,230,164 of NC_069081.1, forward strand.
GCAGTCCAATTAAAAATTTTTCCAGACGACTGGCTAACTGCGTCACTGTCACCTTAAAAATCATAACTTGAGTTCCACAACTCGAAAATCAGATTCGTAATTTTTCCCTGAAACTAGACTCATATGTCCATTTACATATTTTTTCTTAGAATTTTTGGTTGGGCCAATTAGTACATTTTATTAGTTAAAGTTTCCCCTAATCCAGGGTTCGACTACACTGATGTTCACACATTACGAATTGGATATCTCCCTGTACAGGGATTCAATACTGATGCCGTTTGTTTCTATAGAAACTAGACTCAGAGAGGAATCTATACATATATGTCATGACTTCTAATTATCTCTGGTTAATTTACAATGAATTTCCAAAGTCGGAACAGGGATTCCAGAAACCGTTCTGGCCCTGTTTCACAAAAACCTAAATATCTCTTAACATACAACTCATATGACCGTTTCGTTTCTTCTATATGAAAGTAGATTCATCAAGGCTCATTTACATAATTTAGTCACTATTTAATTCCATCTCTACTATTTTTAGTGATTTTTCACATCCACATCACTCATATATTTCACATTAGCCATTCGGCTTTACCACATATACATATCACACATATATTTCACATTAGCCCTTCGGCTTTACCACATATACACATCACACATATATTTCACATTAGCCATTCGGCTTTACCACATATACATATCACACATATGTTTCACATTCATCACATCGGCCATTAGGCCTTATCACATATATATACACCTTCACATTCATCACATCGGCCATTAGACCTTATCACATATATACTCTTTCACATTCATCACATTGGCCATTAGGCCTTATCACATGTATATACACTTTCACATTCATCGCATTGGCCATTAGGCCTTATCACATATATATACACCTTCACATTCATCACATCGGCCATTAGGCCTTATCACATATATACTCTTTCACATTCATCACATTGGCCATTAGGCCTTATCACATATATACTCTTTCACATTCATCACATTGGCCATTAGGCCTTATCACATATATACATCTCCTACTATTTCATATTTTTCTTGTACATCAATTTCAGCAATAGCTCATAAGCAACTCAAATAATTTCATCAAAGTTTACAACAAAATCACCTATTCACTACAAGCAGTTTTCTTTTCCTGAGCAACAGTCGCTAAATTGTTTATAACTGGAGCTACAAAACTCAAAATCAATTGCCGTTAATTTTCCCCGAATGTAGACTCATGTATCTTTCATCCATAAAATTTTCAGAATTTTAGGTTTGGCCAATCAATACCAGATTTTTCTTAAAATTTCCCCTGTTTCACTGTTTGACCAATCTGACCACTCTTCACTACGAATCAAATTTTTCATTGTACAGAATTCATAATGTGTTTTATTTGATTCCATTTGAAACTAGACTCATTAAGGAGTCTAAGCATATAAATCTTATCTCATAACCATTTTTTTACAAATTATAATGATTTTCCAAAAACAGAACAGGGGATTTCGGAGTCATTCCGACACTGTCCCGCACAACTTTAAATATCTCTTTATAGGAAATTCCTTTGCTTCCACGGTCTCTTTTATAAGAAACTAGACCAACTAAGCTTTAATTACATGTTTTATTCAGCCTATAATTCCACACCAACAATTTATAGTGATTTTCTAAAATCACATTACTGCTGCTGTCCAAGCAATTTATTACAATTTGCTCTTAACTTTCCAAGTCCAAACATTTATGAACTTACCATTTGGGCTTAAGACATATCATGGCCACATCATATCTTATCAAATCAACTCATTATGTCCTATTATGATTGAATTTACTCAACGATTAATCGCTTAAAACTTACCTCGGATGTGGTCGAACAATTTCGCAGACTATTTGATCACTTCTTCCTTCCTTATCCAACTTGATCCTCTAGGCTCTTGAGCTTAATTAAACAAACAAATTAACTTAATCATTTGAGCATCGAAAAGAGGAATACAAGATACTTAGCCAATATATATACTCATTAGGCATCAAAGTCGCATATGTGCGAAATCATGAATCGAACTCAACACATTAGTTAATATTCCTCTTAGCCGAATTTTCTAAGCCAAGAATAGGCATCAATATGCTTGCCTCTAACCGAATGCATGCACACCAATTTCCCCTCATGTGGCCGAATATACATGTCCATGTTGAGGCCAATTATACACTTAATACCACACAAAAACAGCATACATTTTACTACTAACGCATTACATATCGTAGCTCAATACACCTCTCTCATTTACTTCATAACCGAAACATCATCACAAGCAAATATACACTTGAAATAGTATATATGTCATACCAATACATCATGTGCAAACATATATTCATGTAGGTGCAAGGGCCGAATTCTCAAGTGGCTTATATCCAAATATATACACATATCCAAAGCTTAAATCTTACTTACCATGCAACATGCATGAATCATACTTATGGATATACCATGGCCGAATACCACAACACCATAATTTTGGTCATGATTAAACAAAGAACTTAGTATCTCCTTCAAAATGCTAAAACAAAATCTAAGAGTCCTCAATCCCCATCACATGTTTCATTATCAAGCTTGATATTTAGCATGCAATGGCATTAACACCACATTCACTTTGGCCGAATTTCATTCCCATGACATAGCAAAGATTTGAACCATGGGCTAACAAGAACATCAAGCTAGCAACTAAAAACATGCATGAATCTCATGGCACAACCTCAAACATACCTTAATCCTGATGCAAGTATAGCCAACCTCTTCCTAATCCTCTTCAAAACCAAACATGAAGCAAAATTCCTTCCTTCCTCTAGTATTTTCGGTCAAGGGAGAAAAATGGATGAACAAATTTTTTTCTTCTCTTTTCCTCAATACACTGCAAGGGGGTTCACTCACACACATTTTTTTTCATTCTTTATTACCCATACTTATTTGTTTATTGTTTCTCCCTAATGCACCAACAAAACATGTTTCATGACATGTTTTGCCCATGATTCCTTGTCATGCCCGGCCACTAGAACTTGGGGGAAATTTGACATGCAAGTCCTCCCTTGACTACATGCACTATTAGGTCCTTATAGATTAGCCTTTCACTTTTCAAAAGTGTCACACAAGTCCTACTAATTGAATTCACATGCAATCGACTAAATCGAACTTGAAATTTTCACACATTCATAATTACATATTCTAGACAATAAATATTACATTCAAACATTTCGGTGACTCGGTTTAGCGGTCCCGAAACCACTTCCCGACTAGGGTCAATTTTGGGCTGTCACAACTCTCCCCCACTTAAGAAATTTTCGTCCCCGAAAATCTTACCGACGCATGGTTTAGGATAACGTCCTCTTATTGAATTACATCCATATGAACATTTCTACAAGTATGCACATATATCTCATTCTCTTGATTTCATAAGCAATAATCACTTAATTTAATTCACAAATGCATTTCAAACACATATCAAGCACATACTAACATGTATAATTCACATCATCAACCCACATATTTGTAACCCACATTTTCATCCATGTATAAGCTGTAACCTGGCCGAAATTACACATATACTCAAACATCCCAATAAATATCCTTTATAACTCCATCGTATCTCAATATTCAACTTCCACACACTGAACATTTAATTCATTCAGCACATACGAACATACCTCATTGCTGGAATTTTTTGCAAGCGTATTAACTGAAATTTTTACAGCAAGATTGCTCATCTCCGAATCACGTACCTTCGGGATTTAACCGGATATAGCGACTCGCTCGATTGTCTTGGGACATAGTCCGGTTATAGTGATTCGCACAATTGCCTTGAGAATTAGCCGGATTTAGTCACTTAGCACAAAAGCCTTCGGGACTTAGCCGGATACCATTCGAATAACCAAGCACATATATCAACAAATCAATACACATTCTTATTACATTCTCATTACCAAAGCTCAAACACAAGACACTTATCATATTTACAATTTCGCTCAATAGCCACACACCAAGAGCATGATTTCGATTTGCTTAAAACATGATCTAATCAAATCATAATTTAAGCTCTATTTACTCAAAACTTACTTCACATTACCAACCCTTATGTTCATACACAAAAGATCAACTTAGCCAAGGGCCGGTAGCTCGCTTATCAACTGAGCGACTACTTACTTGTAAGGGCTCAACTAATTCAAGCACATATAGCTTTTACAATGCCATATCCTAGATATGGTCTTACATATTCTCATATATCGAGCCGATGCCATGTCCTGCATGGTCTTACACATTATCTCAAATCAATGCCTTCGTCCCAGACGAGGTCTTACATGAATTCCACTTTACACACTTAGTGCCCACTGACCGATCTCGCACTCATAGTGCTCGTTTAAAGGGATTTACACACACACAGTGCCTCTAATCATTCACACACATAGTGCTCTTATTCATTCGTTATTACACATTGAAATGACTTACCCAAGTCTATAAACATCACGTATGTACACTTTTAAACATATCGTCTCATATAAATTTGAATTGTATAGTAATGAACACTTAAACTTTGCTCAATTTATCGGCACGAAGCCTACTAGGCACGGCGTCGAATACACGCCACCAGCATGATTGCTCTTGGGACCTAGCCGGATACATCACTAGCACGAATGCTCTTCGGAACTTAGTCCGGATACATCACTAGCATGAACGCTCTTCGGAATTTAGCCCGGATACATCACTAGCACGAATGCTCTTCGGAACTTAGTCCGGATACATCACTAGCACGAATGCTCTTCGGAACTTAGCCGGATATAACCACAAGCACAATTGCCTTCGGGTCTTAACCCGGGTATAACAACTCACACAAATGCCTTCGGGTCTTAGCCCGGGTATCATTCAAATGCTCATGTACAGATATATCAACAATCACGTCACATCCATATTTCATTCTCAATTCTCATGTACATATACACATATAGCAATACACATTAGTATATCATTTACATTACTTGAATACAAACACAACATGTTTATCAACCATTCAACTTCCAGCTCCATAGCCACATACAAAAATCACATATACCCTTAATTCAATCCGAATCGAAATTCAAATACGAGTACATGATACGTACCTGATCAACTTAATAGTTTAGGCATATCTAAGTGAAGTTATATCGCAAATTCTCATAGTCAGAAGCTTGCTACAGCTCGATCGGGATCAAGATTCATTACAATACAGCAACCACCTTTTACTAGTCAAAAATCATCACACTATCATTTTATCACTTTATGGCATGTATAAATAGACTCACGCGTGCTACGTTAGTCCTAGAATCGACTAAACCGTAGCTCTGATACCAATAAAATTGTAACACCCCGTACCCGAGACCGTTACCGGAGTCGAACACGAGGTGCTAACCGACTAATTCATTTACTCTCGCAGTCCAATTAAAAATTTTTCCAGACGACTGGCTAACTGCGTCACTGTCACCTTAAAAATCATAACTTGAGTTCCACAACTCGAAAATCAGATTCGTAATTTTTCCCTGAAACTAGACTCATATGTCCATTTACATATTTTTTCTTAGAATTTTTGGTCGGGCCAATTAGTACAGTTTATTAGTTAAAGTTTCCCCTAATCCAGGGTTCGACTACACTGATGTTCACACATTACGAATTGGATATCTCCCTGTACAGGGCTTCAATACTGATGCCGTTTGTTTCTATAGAAACTAGACTCAGAGAGGAATCTATACATATATGGCATGACTCCTAATTATCTCTGGTTAATTTACAATGAATTTCCAAAGTCGGAACAGGGATTCCAGAAACCGTTCTGGCCCTGTTTCACAAAAACCTAAATATCTCTTAACATACAACTCATATGACCGTTTCGTTTCTTCCATATGAAAGTAGATTCATCAAGGCTCATTTACATAATTTAGTCACTATTTAATTCCATCTCTACTATTTTTAGTGATTTTTCACATCCACATCACTCATATATTTCACATTAGCCATTCGGCTTTACCACATATACATATCACACATATATTTCACATTAGCCCTTCGGCTTTACCACATATACACATCACACATATATTTCACATTAGCCATTCGGCTTTACCACATATACATATCACACATATGTTTCACATTCATCACATCGGCCATTAGGCCTTATCACATATATATACACCTTCACATTCATCACATCGGCCATTAGACCTTATCACATATATACTCTTTCACATTCATCACATTGGCCATTAGGCCACATTCATCACATTGGCCATTAGGCCTTATCACATATATATACACCTTCACATTCATCACATCGGCCATTAGGCCTTATCACATATATACTCTTTCACATTCATCACATTGGCCATTAGGCCTTATCACATATATACATCTCCTACATATTTCATATTTTTCTTGTACATCAATTTCAGCAATAGCTCATAAGCAACTCAAATAATTTCATCAAAGATTACAACAAAATCACCTATTCACTACAAGCAGTTTTCTTTTCCTGAGCAACAGTCGCTAAATTGTTTATAACTGGAGCTACAAATCTCAAAATGAATTGCCGTTAATTTTCCCCGAATGTAGACTCATGTATCTTTCATCCATAAAATTTTCAGAATTTTAGGTTTGGCCAATCAATACCAGATTTTTCTTAAAGTTTCCCCTGTTTCACTGTTTGACCAATCTGACCACTCTTCACTACGAATCAAATTTTTCATTGTACAGAATTCATAATGTGTTTTATTTGATTCCATTTGAAACTAGACTCATTAAGGAGTCTAAGCATATAAATCTTATCTCATAACCATTTTTGTACAAATTATAATGATTTTCCAAAAACAGAACAGGGGATTTCGGAGTCATTCCGACACTGTCCCGCACAACTTTAAATATCTCTTTATAGGAAATTCCTTTGCTTCCACGGTCTCTTTTATAAGAAACTAGACCAACTAAGCTTTGATTACATGTTTTATTCAGCCTATAATTCCACACCAACAATTTATTGTGATTTTCTAAAATCACATTACTGTTGCTGTCCAAGCAATTTATTACAATTTGCTCTTAACTTTCCAAGTCCAAACACTTATGAACTTACCATTTGGGCTTAAGACATATCATGGCCACATCATATCTTATCAAATCAACTCATTATATCCTATTATGATTGAATTTACTCAACGATTAATCGCTTAAAACTTACCTCGGATGTGGTCGAACGATTTGGCGACTATTCGATCACTTCTTCCTTCCCTTATCCAACTTGATCCTCTAGGCTCTTGAGCTTAATTAAACAAACAAATTAACTTAATCATTTGAGCATCGAAAAGAGGAATACAAGATACTTAGCCAATATATATACTCATTAGGCATCAAAGTCGCATATGTGTGAAATCATGAATCGAACTCAACACATTAGTTAATATTCCTCTTAGCCGAATTTTCTAAGCCAAGAATAGGCATCAATATGCTTGCCTCTAACCGAATGCATGCACACCAATTTCCCCTCATGTGGCCGAATATACATGTCCATGTTGAGGCCAATTATACACTTAATACCACACAAAAACAGCATACATTTTACTACTAACGCATTACATATCGTAGCTCAATACACCTCTCTCATTTACTTCATAACCGAAACATCATCACAAGCAAATATACACTTGAAATAGTATATATGTCATACCAATACATCATGTGCAAACATATATTCATGTAGGTGCAAGGGCGAATTCTCAAGTGGCTTATATCCAAATATATACACATATCCAAAGCTTAAATCTTACTTACCATGCAACATGCATGAGTCATACTTATGGATATACCATGGCCGAATACCACAACACCATAATTTTGGTCATGATTAAACAAAGAACTTAGTATCTCCTTCAAAATGCTAAAACAAAATCTAAGAGTCCTCAATCCCCATCACATGTTTCATTATCAAGCTTGATATTTAGCATGCAATGGCATTAACACCACATTCACTTTGGCGAATTTCATTCCCATGACATAGCAAAGATTTGAACCATGGGCTAACAAGAACATCAAGCTAGCAACTAAAAACATGCATGAATCTCATGGCACAACCTCAAACATACCTTAATCTTGATGCAAGTATAGCCAACCTCTTCCTAATCCTCTTCAAAACCAAACATGAAGCAAAATTCCTTCCTTCCTCTAGTATTTTCGGTCAAGGGAGAAAAATGGATGAACAAATTTTTTTCTTCTTTTTCCTCAATACACGGCAAGAGGGGGTTCACTCACACACATTTTTTTTTTCATTCTTTATTACCCATACTTATTTGTTTATTGTTTCTCTCTAATGCACCAACAAAACATGTTTCATGACATGTTTTGCCCATGATTCCTTGTCATGGCCGGCCATTAGAACTTGGGGGGGGGGGGAATTTGACATGCAAGTCCTCCCCTTTGACTACATGCACTATTAGGTCCTTATAGATTAGCCTTTCACTTTTCAAAAGTGTCACACAAGTCCTACTAATTGAATTCACATGCAATCAGCTAAATCGGAACTTGAAATTTTCACACATTCATAATTACATATTCTAGACAATAAATATTACATTCAAACATTTCAGTGACTCGGTTTAGCGGTCCCGAAACCATTTCCCGACTAGGGTCAATTTTGGGCTGTCACAATAAATCACTACAATCACACTCACAAAATATGCAAATTAAACAATAAAGAACACTAGAATTTTAATGAGGTTCAGTAAATTTTGCCTATGTCCTCGGGCACTACCAAATATATTTCACTCCAAAATACAAGTGAAAATTTCCAAGTAGGGAGAGAGAAGAATGCCTTAGGTAGAGAATAACAAATATGGGATGATTCAAATGAGAAATGGTGAGGCCTATTTATAGTTGAGGTTCAGGGACCAACTTGCAAAGTCACTATACAATTAGGGATCAAAAATCTTGCAAATATCTCATGCCAAATGTCAATCCCAATTTTGGTGCTTAAATCTCAGATTTCCAGTTCCAATATTTTGATACCCATATCTTTGTCTTTCCAAAATATGGGTGATTGCCAATACATACTAACGTCTAGAGTATGAATACTACTACAAAATATATAGAATTTGAGGCAGTGTCCGCAAGTATACGGGTCAGGTAACAATACAGTTTGTTTACAAAGAAACACTTTGTAAGAATTCCAAGGATAAGAGAGGCTTGTACTAAATTAATTCTAACATAAACGCCAATAGATCTAATTAGTACTTTAAATCAGTTATAGTACAAAAGCAGAATAAAGGGTTTTTATAATAATAAAATAAAATAACATAAAAAGAAAAAATTCAAGAGATCAAACTAGAGAATAAATAAAATATGATTATGAGTGATAGCTCGCTTCAGTAATCTCTGTCAACTATCGCTCCGGGTTCCTCGTTAATCAACTAGTCGCTACCTCAGCAGGATCTTTCGATCTTTCACTCAAATACTAAGTCGGCAAGGACTACTTATCTTCCGACATCTCAGTCCAGTCTGGCTTTGTAACACCCCTCACCCGTATTCAACACCAGAATAGGGTTACGGAGCATTACCTAACTTACAATACATTTAATCATACTTCTCACATACATTCAATCATTACAAAAAATCATCATTCAATCTCAATCAATTTGTCCCTTATACGAGCCTACGAGGCTCTAAACATGCTTTGGGAGTGCTTTGGGACTAAACCAATATCTCAAGAAACTTCCACGAAACATTGAAAATTATACTCAAAATAGGGGACACACATCTGTGTGGCCAGGCCGTATGTTTCACACGGCCACCAAACAAGCCCGTGTCACTGGCCATGTGGACATTTGAAATGGGAGCACATGGACGTGTCTCAGCCCAAGTCCGACCCCGTAAACACTCTAACTCGGGCCACACGACCAACCCACATACCCGTGTGGCTAGCCCATGTGCCCTAAAAATGGCCAGACACACTCGTGTTGTAACACCCCTCACCCGTACCCGACGCCGGCATAGGGTTTGAGGTATTACTAGGACTTTACACTTTGAAACGTGCCAAATTGGGTCACCAAATTTTACTCAACTTTTACGCTTTTCATCCATGAACAACTCGTCCCTTGTATAGGCCTTCGAGGCCTATAACATACCTAGAGGCAGTGCGGAACAAATTCGAGTACGTTCAAAAAACCTTGTGCTCCTTAGGAAATTTTTCCTTATCACATGCACTCAATCAATGAGTTAGTTACATAGCAAAGCATCATGTAATTTATGTAGATGAGCTTATCATTCATCATCTTATTGACATACATCATATTAATCCCGTTGAGTTTCTAGGAAATCTCAATGGAATACCCATTATCCGTCAATTCTTATGAATGATCATTGCACAAATATGCATTCCTGCGAACCTCAAATCTCATGGCAGGATTACCAGTCCAGGCTAAATCCCCCATATCATGAACTCATAAGGTGATGTCGGGATTGCCAGTCCAGGATAAATCCCTTATAACGACAAACACCCTTAATGAGCTCAGATCTGAATTACCAGTCCAGGCTAAATTCAGACCCTGATCGGATTACCTGTCCGGGCTAAATCTATAATGCACACATATTCTTCGGGAGGCTTGATCATTCAAGGAACACCCGTTCGGGTTAGATCCTTTTCATACTTGAAATAACAGATTACCCGTCCGGGCTAAATCCTTACTGCAACAAATGCAAGATCTCCTTACACATATCAGTGAGCGTTTATCCATCGAATTCCCTTTGTCAACCTCATCCGAGACATTTTTCACATGCTACTGTCAAATATGCATTTCTATGATATTTCATGCTAATAATAAATGCAATCATCATGCCTTCATAAATCATTCAATTATGTATATTAGAGGTTTACTTTAAGTTATCCGAACTTACTTAGTATTCCTTTCGGAGTTGTGTTTCTGTTATTCTGAAACCTTACGTTTACCTCGATCAACCTCCGAAATTTGTTCCTTAGGGCTATAACAACAAAATATAACTCACTAATACACTACATTATACATTTCAAGTTTAATATCTACCCCGGTCCAAATGACCGTTTTGCCCCTAACCTTTCACATTTTTACGATTTAGTTCCTAGGCTCGTATAATGAAACACATGCACTTTCTATCTTACCCAAGCCTAGCCGAACACTTTTCCTTCTTATGGCAGCCCACATTTTCCATTACTTTCTCATTTCTACCACACATTTAAATCTTTTGCAAAATAGTCCCTATAAGGGTTTTTCATGAAAATCAACTAGGAAAAGATGTTTAATACACATTCATCTTTCATATTCCTCCATAATCCATCAAAATACAAGCAACTTATGCATGGTTAAATTTTTAAACATGAACCCTAGCATGAAATATGGGTAGAAATGGAGAGAGCAAGCTACCGGGATTTTAAAAATACAAAGAACATTAAAAACGGGGCTTGGAAACACTTACTATTGAGCTTGGAAAGCTTGAAAACCCTAGCTATGGAAACCTTGAAGTTTCGGCTAGAAAAGAAAGAGAATAGGCTGATTTTGGTTCATTTTTCCCATTTTATTTCATTAAAATACCAAATGACCAAAATGCCCTTAAGCCCTTTCCTTAAAATTCCATCCATGCAAGCCCATTTTTTCCCAAAAGCTTAGAATTTGGAAAAAATTACTCTCTAAGACCTTCTAATTCATAACCCAAAGCAATTTCATAAAAATTACTTCTAGAAATCAAGTTTTGCAATTTATTCAATTTAGTCCCTAATTTTCAATTGAACACCTTACTCAAAGAATTTCTTCATGAAACTTTAACTCATGCATATTGTCATATTCTAGGCCTAATAATAATCATAAAATAAGTATTTTGATGTTGGATTTGTGGCCCCGAAACCACTATTCCGGCTAGGCCCTATTCGGGATGTTATATTTCTCCCCCCTTTAGGGACTTTCGTCCTCGAAAGTCTTACCAGAAAATAGATTCAGATATTGACTCCTCATGGTTTCTTCCGGCTCCCATGTAGCCTCTTCTACACCATGTCGATGCCATAAAACTTTTATTAGAGCCACATCTTTATTTCTCAACTGTTTAACATCATGAGCTAATATCTTAACCGGTTCCTCTCTATAAGTCATGTTCGGTCGAATTTCAATCTCAGTCGGTGAAATTACATGAGAGGGGTCTGATCGGTATCTCTTTAACATGGATACATGGAACACGTCATGAATCTTTTCCAGATCGGGTGGCAACACTAAACGATAGGCTAACGGTCCAACTCTTTCGGTGATCTCGTATAGTCTGATAAATCGTGGACTTAGTTTACCTTTTTGACCAAATCTCAATATCGTTTTCCATGGAGATACTTTCAAGAATACTCTATCTCCAACTTGAAACTCAATTTCCTTTCTTTTCAGATCAGCATAAGACTTTTGCCTATCTGAGGCCGCTTTTAAACAATCCCGTATCACTTTAACTTTTTCTTCAGTTTCTTTAATCAGATCAACTACATGAATCCGATTTTCCTTGAGTTCTGTCCAGTACAATGGAGTTCGACACTTCTTGCCATACAAGGCCTCATAAGGCGCCATCTTCAAACTTGTTTGGAAACTATTGTTGTAGGTAAATTCTACCAATGGCAGGTATTTTTCCCAGCTACCCTGAAATTCAAGGATGCAACAATGCAACATGTCCTCGAGAATCTGAATCATCCACTCAGACTGGTCTGAGGGTGAAAAGCTGTGCTAAAGCTCAACTTTGTAACCAAGGCTTCTTGTAACTTCTTCCAGAATCTCGAAGTGAACCTCAGGTCTCTGTCTAAAATAATTGACAATGGTACTCCATGTAATCTTACTATCTTAGAAATGTACAAATCGACCAATCTATTAAGAGAATAATTCGTCCTTACCAGGATGAAATAAGCTGAATTAGTCAATTTGTCCACTATAACCCATATGGCATCTTTCTTTTTCGGAGTTAAAGGTAATCCCCTGATGAAGTCCATGGTAACTCTATCCCACTTCCGTTCGGGGACCATTACAGGCTGTAACAAACCTGAAGGCACTTGATGTTCAGCTTTAACTTGCTGACATACCAAGAATTTCGATACAAATTCAGAAACATCTCTTTTCATGCCGTTCCACCAGTACATCTTCTTTAAATCGTTGTACATCTTGGTACTTCCCGGTGAACAGAAAAATGACTAGTATGTGCTTCTTGCAAAATTTTTTGAATAAGTTCATTTTCTTTGGGTACACAAACCCTATCACTAAACATTAAACGTCCATCAGGACTAATTCAAAAATCTGACTCAACACCAGACTCACATTGAGTTCTTTTTACTTGCAAGTCATCATCATTAAGCTGAGCATCATGAATTTCCTGCAGATATGTTGGCCTAGTGTAATGCCCCCACGCCCGAGATCCTCGCCGGAGTCGAGCTTGAGGGGTTACCGAACATAATTTATCAAATTAAGAACTTCAAATCATTTGTTTCTACATTCACAGCTTTCTAGCTACCCGCATCACAGTTACAAGAAAAATCATATCTCGAGTTACAAAACTCAAAATGAAGATCCGTAAATTTTCCATGAATCTAGACTCATATATCTATTTACTAATTTTTTTCTAGAATTTTTTGTTGGGCAAATTAGTACAGTTTATTAATTAAAGTCTCCCCTGTTTCAGGGTTCAACTGCTCTGACCTCTGTGTATTACGAATCATATATCTCCCTATACAAAATTTCAATGACTATGAGGTTTGTTTCTATTAAAACTAGACTCAACAAGGAATCTGTAAATATAAAGAAAAACTTCTAATTATTTATTTAAAATTTATTATGAATTTTTAAAGTCAGAACAGGGGATCCAGAAATCACTCTGGCCCTGTTTCACAAAAGTTTAAATATCTCATAAAATATAATTTATATTCCTATTTTATTCAATCCATATGAAACTAGACTCATTAAGCTTCAATTTCATAACTTACTCATCATTTAGTTCCATTTTTACTATTTTTAGTGATTTTTCAAATTCATGTCATTGCTGCAGCAATATTCTATTTTAAGGCAAGTTTCATCTTTCCATGAATTTTTATGAACTAGATAACCTATTAAACTTCCATGATATCAAACATGATCTAAATTAGCCATCACCATGACTTATCAATATCAAACATTTTCTCAACCAAACATGGCCATATCATAAAATTATTTACACAAAATAGGTATATTGCTATACATGCCATACCTAAGTAGTTGTACAAGCCATTTACCAAGATAAAAGTCCTTTGGATAGTGTGATCGAACTTTCGACCTGTCCCGATTCCTGAGCCGGCTTGTTCAAAACTACAATGAATGAAAAGGAAGGAGTAAGCATAAATGCTTAGTAAGTTCATATGCAAATAACAAGTAACACAACAATACAATCATACCAAACAAACTTAACATGGTATCACCAAAACATTTATCACATTTCTAAATATCATTCATCATCTTACGATCTTATCGTTGTTGTATCTATTTCCAACCCGAGGGTTAAGAACATACCTGTCCAAAGTGTCCATTTCACAACACTTACCCAAAACGTCACTTATATCTTAAGTGCTCTTCCATTAAACTAGAAATTTCACCCGTTGAACACATCGGAATATAACTCGGATACATGGATAATTTGCACATAAGTGCCACATATGTAATCAAGAAATCATGTAACCCACCCCTAAGTGAACTTGGACTCAGCTCAACGAGCTTGGGCGTTCGCATCCATAAATGAACTCAGACTCAACTCAACGAGTTCGGATGCCTAGTTACATCTCATGAACTCGGACTCAAATCAACGAGTTCGGACATTTGCATCCATAAGTGAACTCGGACTCAACTCAACGAGTTCGGATGCTCAACCATCCTAGTGACATGTCACTTGTATCCTAATCTATTCCTAAGGTTCAAATGGGCTTTTTCCCTCGATCTCACATTTGCCGTCTTCCATGGAATATCGGAACCGATACTCGGTAGCAATTCATATTTATCAGGTAGTAAACATAATTTGCATATTACTCAACATTAACCACAAAGCATAATATTTCACGATTAAAAATCAGCATATCATATCATTAACATCAATAACTTAAAAATAACATTTATGCTACATTATTTACACATGAACTTACCTTGGTACCAAAATATAAAGATTTTGCAATTTAGTCCACAATCTTTTCTTTTCCTTGATCGCGACTTGAATCTCGTTTCTCTTGATCTATAATACCAAATTAATCTTATTTAATACATACATTCATCAAAACAGCATTTAATACGAACTTTGGAAAATTACACTTTTGCCCTTAAAGTTTTGCATAATTACACTTTTTCCCCTAGGCTCGGGAATTAAACTTTATTCCTTATTCCTATGTTTTATAACATGCTGATCACTTTTCCCTTCTACGGCAACATCAAATTCTCACTCTAACATATACTTGTGACTATTAGGTATTTTTGCCGATTAAGCCCTTTTACTCGTTTTCACTCAAAACCGAGTAGCACAAGTTGTCTAACATAATTTAAAACCCCATATTCTATCATAAAACATCAAAATACACAAATTTCAGTTATGGGTATTTTTCCAAATATAAACCCTAGGTTGAATTATTGCTAGCATAAGCTTAATCGAGCTTCCGAGATTCCAAAAACGTAAAGAACATTAAAAACGGGGCTTGGAATCACTTACTATGGAGCTTGAAAGTTGAAGAAACCCTAGCTATGGAGAGAGGGAGAATTCGGCAGCAACTAAGGAGGATGATGACCAATTTTGTGTTATTTTTCCCATTTTATTTCATTTAATATCCAAATGACCAAAATGCCCCTCTATACTAAACTTTCAAAAATTCCTTCCATGTCCTAATTTTGTTCATGAACTTAAAATTGGTCAAATTGCTATTTAAGACCTTCTAATTAATATTTCAATGCAATTTCATACTAAAAACTTCTAGAATGCAAATTTTGCAACTTATTTGATTTAATCCCTACTTTCAATTCAAACACTTTAGACATAGAATTTTATTACGAAATTTTCACACAATCATGCAATCATATCATAATCATCAAAATAATTATAAAATAATTATTTCTATCTCGGATTTGTGGTCACAAAACTACTATTCCGATTAAGCCCTAATTCAGGATATTACAACTCTCCCCCCTTTTAAGGATTTTCGTCCTCGAAAATCTTACCGGTAAACAGGTGTGGGTATTGGTTTCTCATAGTTTCTTCAGGTTCCCATGTAGTCTCTTCTACTCCATGCTTTTGCCACAACACTTTCACAAGTGCAACACTTTTATTTCTTAGTTGTTTGACTTCTCGAGCTAAAATCTTAATCGATTCTTCTTCATAAGTCATATCCGGTCGCAGTTCAATTTCTGTTGGTGAAATTATATGTGAAGGATCCAAACGATACTAACGTAACATAGATACGTGAAACACATCATGAATCTTCTCTAATTCAGGTGGTAACGTTAGCCGATATGCTACCGGTCCAACTTTTTCAATTATTTCATACGGTCCAATAAAACGCGGACTTAACTTGCCCTTTCGTCCAAATCTAAGGACTTTCTTCCATGGAGACACTTTTAAAAATACCTTATCACCAACTTGAAACTCCATTTCCTTTCGTTTCAAATCCGCATAAGATTTCGCATCTATCCAAGCGACTTTCAAACAATCTCGAATCACTTTCACCTTTTCTTGATTTCTTTTATTAAATCAACTCCATAAATCTGATTTTCCTTGAGTTCAGTCCAATACAATGGCATCCGACATTTATGACCATATAATGCTTCATAAGGTGCCATCTTCAAACTTGTCTGATAACTATTATTATAAGCAAATTCTACCAACGGTAAATACTTTTCCCAACTACCTTGAAATTCCAATACACAACATCCGAGCATGTCTTCAAGAATCAATTACTCTCTCGATTGTCCATCGGTTTGTGGATGAAAGGCGGTCTTTGAAATTTAACTTTGTACCTAATGCTTCTTGCAACTTTTGCCAAAACCGTGAGGTAAACCTCGGATCTCTATCCGAAATGATTGACAAAGGTATCCCATGAAGTCTAACAATCTCTGGATATACAATTCAGCCAACTTATTAAGAGAATAATCAGACGCATAGGAATAAAATGAGCCGATTTAGTCAGTCTGTCAACTATTGCCCAGATGGCATATTTCTTCCCTGGAGTTAACGGCAACCCTGATATAAAATCCATAGTAATCCGATCCTATTTCCATTTAGGAACCATAATAGGCTGGAGTAATCCCGAAGGTACTTGGTGTTCAGCTTTCACTTGTTGACAAGCTAAGCACTTTGATACAAACTCAGAAATATCTCTTTTCATTCCACTCCACCAGTACATTTTCTTTAAGTCATTATACATCTTTGTACTGCCCGGATGAATTGCCAAACAACCATTATGTGCTTCATACAAAATCTTTTGAATCAACTCATCATTTTTTGGTACACAAATCTGATTTTTAAACATCAAACAACCATCAGAACCGATTCTGAAATCTGATCCCGTATCAACGTTGCACTGTTTTCTTTTGGATAGCAAATCTTAATCATTTTTCTGAGCTTCAGAAATCTCTTGTAAAAACATTGGCCTTGCTCTTAACTCTGCTAGAATCGAACCGTCATCTAAAATTTTCAACTGAGTGTTCATAACTCTCAAAGCAAACAACAACTTTCTACTTAAAGCATCATCAACCACATTCACTTTTCCCAGATGATAATCAATAACAAGCTCATAATCTTT
Source organism: Gossypium arboreum (assembly GCF_025698485.1). Taxonomy (NCBI): domain Eukaryota; kingdom Viridiplantae; phylum Streptophyta; class Magnoliopsida; order Malvales; family Malvaceae; genus Gossypium; species Gossypium arboreum. The sequence continues at coordinate 17,248,007 of NC_069081.1, forward strand.
CAATAACTCCAACCATCTGCGCTGTCTCAAATTCAAGTCTTTTTGTGACATCAAGTATTTAAGACTTTTGTGATCGGTATATACTCGGCACTTTTCACAATACAAATAATGTCACCAAATCTTCAAAGCAAATACCACATGACCAATTCCAAATCGTGAGTAGGATAATTCCTCTCATGAGGTTTTAACTGTCTCGAAGCATAAGCCACCATTTTTCCTTCTTGCATGAGTACACACCCCAAACCATTTAGAGAAGCATCACTATACACCACAAATTCTTTACCTGATTCGGGTCGTATCAACACTAGTGCTTCAGTTAATAACTTTTTCAATTCTTCGAAACTCTGTTGACATTCTTCCGTCCATTCAAATTTAACATCCTTTCGGAGTAGTCTAGTCATAGGAGTAGCAATTATAGAAAATCCATTTACAAACCGCCGATAAACCCCAGCTAGCCCCAAGAAACTTCTAACTTCAACACGTTTTTGGTGGTTTCAATCAACAATGGCTGAAATTTTACTAGGATCAACCCGTATACCATCACCTGAAACAATATGACCCAAAAATCTAACTTCCCGGAGCCAAAATTCACTTTTACTAAACTTAGCATACAGCTGCTTATCTCTCAAAGTTTGCAAAACTATCCTCAAATACTCAGCATGCTCTATCTCATCTTTTGAATAAATTAAAATGTCATCTATAAACACCACAACAAATCTGTCCAAGTATGGTTGAAATATGCGATTCATTAAATCCATAAACACAGCAGGAGCATTTGTCAACCCGAATGGCATAACTAAAAATTCATGATGACTGTACCTTGTTCTAAAAGCAGTTTTAGGCACATTTGACTCTTTTACTCGCAGCTGATAATACCAAGATCTCAAGTCAATCTTTGAAAACCATGTCGCTCCTTTTAGCTGATCAAACAAATCATCAATTCTCGGCAATGGATACTTGTTTTTGATTGTCACCTTGTTTAACTGCTGATAATCAACACATAATCTCATAGAACCATCCTTCTTTTTCACAAATAACACGGGAGCACCCCAAGGTGAAAAACTCGGTCTCACAAAGCCTTTATTAGTCAACTCTTGCAACTGCGACTTTAATTCTTTCAACTCTGTTGGTGCCATTCTATATGGAGCAATCGAGATCGGAGCTGTTCCCGGTATCAAATCAATACCAAATTCTACTTCCCTGACTGGAGGCAAACCCGACAATTCTTTTGGAAATACATCCGCAAATTCACACACAACCAGCACTGATTCAACTTTCTCTTCAACTTCTTTTGTATTAATTACATACGCCAAATAAGCTTCATAACCCTTTCTCAAATATCTCTGAGCCGACATCGAAGAAATCACACTAGACAATGCCTCTAATTTATCTGATTCAACCCGCAGAGTTTCACCGTTTTCACACTTTAAGTCTATAACCTTTTCTTTGCAATTTACTATAGCATCATGCAATGTCAACCAATCCATACCCAAAATAACATCAAATTCATCAAACGGCAACAACATCAAGTCGACCGGAAAGTAATGACCCCGAATCATTAAAGGGCATTTCTTGCTTACTTTATCAACTATCACGCATTTGCCTAACGGGTTCGACACTCTAATCATAAATTATGCGTTCTCAATAGGTATATTCATACTAGACACCAGTTTCATGCATACATATGAATGAGTAGAACCAGGATCAATCAAAGCAATAACATTAATATCATAAAGAGAAAATGTACCGGTAATCACATCGGGTGAGGAAACATCTTCACGCGCTTTAATAGCATAAGTTCTAGCCGGAGCTCTTCCTTCAGATCTAACTGCTGCATCTCTGGCTACATTCTTACTACTTATTTCACTTCCAGCTTTTCTCGGATACCTTCCCCTCGAGTCTGTACCACTAGCTTTTACACTCAAATTTTTCTTTCTCGACTCTCTCGGCGGTCTCTAATAAAATGATCCGGAGAACCACATCGAAAACATTCATTTGCTCGCAGACGGACCAAAATGATTTCTACCACACCGGCACTCGGGTTTAAAAATCTCGAGTTCCCTACATCGGTGCAGTATATTCGAGATTTAGGACCCACATTCGCTTCTTAAAATTTCCATATGATTGCCCAGCTGAAACTTGGGAACGAGGATTCATATTTCTTGACTTTCCGGGTTGCTGTGAAGGTGCCTTACTCATTGGCCTTTTCTTCCAATTTCATGTCTCAGCCTCTACCTTTCTCTTCTCTTTAAGTAGTTCTTCAGCCTTGCAAGCTCGATCAACCAGTACTACCATTTCTTTCAGTTCAAGGATCCCGAAAAATACCTTAATGTCTTCGTTGAGCCCGTCTTCAAATCGTCGGCACATCTTGGCTTCTGTAGGAACATATTCCCTAGCATACTTACTCAATCGAACAAACTCTCTTTCATATTCGAGATCATCATATTACCTTGCTTCACTCAAGAAACTCTTTACATTTCGATCAATAAATCTTTCACTAATATATTTCTTCCAAAACTCTTCTTGAAAGAATTCCTGTGTTACCTCTCTTTCGGTACCATCAAATCAAAGTCTTCCACCAATTATAGGCTGAATCTCTCAACAAAGATGTCGCACATTTCAAACATTCTTGGTGTACAAGATATTTCATCAAATACTTGGATAGAATTTTCAAGCCGAACTCGCTTTCTGCATCATCATCAATATTTGCTCTAAATTCTTCACCCCTTGTTTACAAATTCTATCAACAGGGTTCGTGAAATTTTATCATATCCACTCCTTGAGGCATCGGAGGCATAGGTTGAGGAATTGGGGAGGTGGGGAGGTCGACATTTGGGTTCGATGAACGAACTCATGTACCATGCACTCATCATTTGGAGAAAGGCTTCGATCCCATTCTCCCTCCCCGACCAACAAAAGGAGGTGGGTTTTTTCATTTGCCACGCTTCTTCAAATGAGGAGTGGCGCATTACTCTCTACTTGCTCGCCACACTGGATCGGGATCCATTTACTATATAAAATCATTTAAAAGGTCAAAATCGTCACACTATCACAATTCATACATATGACATGTATAGCAAAAATCCGTACATACAACACGCAGTTCGAGAACTGACTAAACCTGCTCTGATACCACTAAATGTAATGCTCCACGCTCGAGACCATCACCGGAGTCGAGCTTGAGGGGTTACCGAACATAATTTATCAAATTAAGAACTTCAAATCATTTGTTTCTACATTCACAGATTTCTAGCTACCCGCGTCACAGTTACAATAAAAATCATATCTCGAGTTACGAAACTCGAAATCAAGATCCGTAGATTTTCCCTGAATCTAGACTCATATATATATTTACTAATATTTTTATATAATTTTTGGTTGGTCCAATTAGTACAGTTTATTAATTAAAGTCTCCCCTACATCAGGGTTTGACTACTCTGACCTCTATGTATTCTGAATCATATATCTCTTTATACAAAATTTAAATGACTATGAGGTTTGTTTCTCTTAAAACTAGACTCAATAAGAAATCTTTAAATATAAATAAAAATGTCTAATTAATTTTTTATAATTTATTATGAATTTTTAAATTCAGAACAGGGGATCCAGAAATCACTCTGACCCTGTTTCACAAAAGTTTAAATATCTCATAAAATATAATTTATATGCCTATTTTGTTCAATCCATATGAAAATAGAATCATTAAGATTCAATTTCATAACTTACTCATCATTTAGTTCCATTTTTACTATTTTTAGTGATTTTTCAAATTCATGTCATTGTTGTAGGAATATTCTGTTTTAAGGCAAGTTTCATCTTTCCTTGAATTTTTATGAACTAGATAACCTATTAAACTTCCATGATATCAAACATGATCTAAATTAGCCATCACCATGAATTATCAATATCAAACATTTTCTGAACTAAACATGGCCATATCATAAAATTATTTACACAAAATAGGTATATTGCTATACATGCCATACCTAAGTAGTTGTACAAGCCAATTACCAAGATAAAAGTCCTTTGGATAGTGTGATCGAACTTTCGACCTGTCCCGATTCCTGAGCCGGCTTGTTCAAAACTACAATGAATGAAAAGGAAGGAGTAAGCATAAATGCTTCGTAAGTTCATATGCAAATAACAAGTAACATAACAATACAATCATACCAAACAACCTTAACATGGTATCACCAAAACATTTATCACATTTCTAAATATCATTCATCATCTTACGATCTTATCGTTGTTGTATCTATTTCCAACCCGAGGGTTAAGAACATACCTGTCCAAAGTGTCCATTTCACAACACTTACTCAAAACGTCACTTATATCTTAAGTGCTCTTCCATTAAACTAGAAATTTCACCGTTGAACACATCGAATATAACTCGGATACATGGATAATTTGCACATAAGTGCCACATATGTAATCAAGAAATCATGTAACCCGCCCTAAGTGAACTCGGACTCAACTCAACGAGCTCGAGGCTCGTTCGATCCATAAATGAACTCGGACACAACTCAACGAGTTCAGATGCCTAGTTACATCTCACGAACTCGGACTCAACTCAATGAGTTCGGAAATTTGCATCCATAAGTGAACTCGGACTCAACTCAACGAGTTCGGATGCTCAACCATCCTAGTGACATGTCACTTGTATCCTAATCTATTCCTAAGGTTCAAACGGGCTTTTTCCCTCGATCTCACATTTGCCGTCTTCCATGGAATATCGGAACCGATACTCGGTAGCAATTCATATTTATCAAGTAGTAAACATAATTTGCATATTACTCAACATTAACCACAAAGCATAATATTTCACGATTAAAAATCAGCATATCATATAATTAACATCAATAACTTAAAAATAACAATTATGGTACATTATTTACACATGATGTGACAGCCCAAAATTGACCCTAGTCGGAATGTGGTTTCGGGACCAAAAAACCGAGGCATAAAAATAATTTAAAATTTATTTTGATGCCTATAATATGTGTGTATTCATGTGTGACATTTTTGATGTTTCGATTTAGAGTTATAAAGGTAAATTTCACTAGAAAGGACCTAGTAGTAAACTTTGAAAGTATGATGGGAAGATGTGTGATGACTAGTTGATCATGCATGCAAAAATAAAGGATTTGCATGTCAAATTTCCCCAAAAGAAGCTTAGTGGCCGGCCATGACATGGTTTATGGGCAAAGAAAACATGTTGAAACATGTTTTGTTAATGCATGATGTGTTAAATGATAAAAAATTAATGATGTTGGATGAGAAACAAAAATCAAAAAATTACTCATCCTTTCCCCTTGTGCCGTGAGTGAAAGAAAAGAAAAGAAAAATTTGTTCATCCTTGTTCTTTCCTTTTTGGCCGAAATTACTAAGGAAGAAGGTAGGATTTTTGCACCATCTTTTGGTTTAGAAAAGATCTAGAAGGAGATTTGGCTATACTTGCATCAAGATTAAGGTATGTATGAGGTTGTGTCATGAGATTCATGCATGTTTTAGTTGCTAACTTGATGTTCATGTTAGCCATGGTTCAAATCCTTGTTATGCCATGGAAATGGTATTTGGCCAAAGTTGATATTGTGTTAAAGCCATTGCATGCTAAATGTGAAGCTTGATGATGATGCATGTAATGATGGATTGGCTACTCTTGAAATTTCTTTTAGCATTCTTGAGTAAGCCATGGAGTTTTTTTTTTTTGTTTTTGTTTAACCATGACCAAAAATTGAAAGGGTGTGGTGTGTGATGTATTCGGCCATGGTATGCTCATGAGCATGGTTTATGCTTCTTGCATGATAGTTAAAAATTTGTGTTTTGAATGGTTATGAACACCCTTGCACCTATATGTGTATACATGTTTGCACATGATGATTTGGTTATGAGATAAATGATAAATATGTTTGTTTAAAGAAGAAATTGTTGAAGAATGTGTGTGAAATTTGCATGAACATTCGGCCTAGTACATATATAGTGTGAAAAACCTTGAAATTTATTGTTGATTGGGTGCAAGTATGACTAAGTATAATCGGCCATATGAGTGCTTGATGCTATGTTATAATTATTGAGCTCAAGTATGTGAATGTAAGTGTGTGCGGCCTTATAAGGGCTAAGTACCTTGGATTCCCCTTTGATATTCAAACGACTAAATCAATTTATTTGTTAACATAAAGCTCAAGAGCTTAGAGGGCCACAATTTGATAAGGGAAGGAAAAAGTGATCGAATAGCCGTTGAAGTTGCTCGACAACATCCAAGTAAGTCTTCAAGAAATGACCCTACTCGAATTATGTGAAATGAAATATGGATGTGTAATGATTATTGATATATGTGTGTATGAGTATTTGAATGATACCGGGCTAAGTCCCAAGGCGATTATGCTAGTGATATGTTTGTGTTTGAGCCTTACTAACGAAAATGAAACATGGATGTGTAATGATTATTGATGTATGTGTGCATGAGCAATTGAATGATATCCGGCTAAGTCCCAAGACATTTATGCTAGTAATTATATCCGGTTAAGACCAAGGCAATTGTGCTAGTGACTACATCCGGCTAAGACCAAGGCATTCGTGCAAGTTGTTAAATCCGGGCTAATACCAAGGCATTTGTGCAAGACGTTATATCCGCTAAGACCAAGGCATTCGTGCATGTGGTTATATCCGGTTGTATTCAAGAAGCTTGGGCTGAAGGTGAGCGTTGGTTTCTGTAATAAATTTAATTAGTACGCCGAAAAGCCCAAAGGATAAGGTATGTTTACATGTGCATTGGAAAAGTCGATATGTTTGAGTAACATTCGCTCAATCGACTAACGAATTTTCAGCTATTGAATTGGTTGATATCTTGTGAAGGTATATAATGATGAAGTGTGAAGTAAGTATGATTATGTGAATGTGTAATAATGAAATGATTCATTTGGCTATGTGAATTTAATGCTTTAGTTAAAGCCGATTTCATTGCTTGACACTTACTAAGCATAAAATGCTTACCCGCTGCTTTGGCTCTCTGTTTTATAGATTTTGCTCGTTAGCGATCGGATTCGGGATCATTGAAGTCAAGTCATCCACACTATCAAAGCCTCCATTTTGGTATAATTTTGGTTGAACTTTGAAATGGCATGTATAGGACTACCCTTGTTGGTTCAAATATGTTGTGATGTATATGTGTACGGCCATGCGAAAATGGCTCGTAAAAGTGAAGTACGAACTTAGACCATTTGTGGTTTGTATATATATATATATGGTTTCATGATGTGATTATGGATTGGAAATGGGAGTGTTGGTCACATGATCAGCCATTGGAATGGTTAAAAATGATCATATGTGAACCTATGTATGGCAAGACTAGTTGGTTCATGGAGACTACAAAATAGGTAAGACCTACCTTAAAAACAGATGCTGCCAGCTGCAGTGACGTGAATGTGAAAAATCACCAAAATTTGTAGGGATGGTATTAAATAGTGAAAGAAGTATGAAATCAAACCTTGATGAATCTACTTTCATATGAAAGTAATGAAACGGTCATATGAACAGTATACTAAGAGATATTAAAGTTCTCGTGAGACAGGGCCAGAACGGTTTCTGGGTCCCCTGTTGTGACTTTGAAAATTTACCATAAATTATCCAGAAAGAATTAGAAGTCATACCTTATATGTGCAGATTCCATTTTGGGTCTAGTTTCATTAAAAACAAACGGCACCAGTATTAAATCCCTGTACAGAGAGATATTCAAGTTGCAACGCGCGAAGGTCAGAGCAGTCGACCCCTGTAACATTTTTGACTTTAACTAATAAACTGTACCAATTGGCCCGACCAAAAATTCTAGAAATAAATCCAGGGATGGATACATGAGTCTAAATTTAGGGAAAATTTACAGAATCAGTTTCCGAGTTGTGAAACTCGAGATATGCTTTTTAAGGCGACAGTGACGCAGATTTCCAGCTTGTCTGGAAATGTCAAATTGGTCGGTGCAATATGTGGATTTGGCTCGTTAACCCCTCGCGTCCGACACCGGCGACGGTCTCGGGTTCAGGGTGTTACACATGAACTTACCTTGGTACCAAAATATAAAGATTTTGCAATTTAGTCCACAATCTTTTCTTTTCCTCGATCGCGACTTGAATCTCGTTTCTCTTGATCTATAATGCCAAATTAATCTTATTTAATACATACATTCACCAAAACAAAGATTTAATACTTAACTTTGGAAAATTACACTTTTGCCCCTAAACTTTTGCATAATTACACTTTTTCCCTAGGCCCGGAATTAAACTTTATTCCTTATTCTTATGTTTTATAACATGCTGATCACTTTTCCTTCTATGGCAACATCAAATTCTCACTCTAACATACACTTATGACTACTAGGTATTTTTGCCGATTAAGCCCTTTTACTCGTTTTCACTCAAAACCGAGTAGCACAAGTTGTCTAACATAATTTAAAACCCCATATTCTATCATAAAACATCAAAATACACAAATTTCACCTATGGGTATTTTTCCAAATATAAACCCTAGGTTGAATTATTGCTAGCATAAGCTTAATCGAGCTTCCGGGATTCCAAAAACGTAAAGAACATTAAAAACGAGGCTTGGAATCACTTACTATGGAGCTTGAAAGTTGAATAAACCCTAGCTATGGAGAGAGGGAGAATTCGGCAGCAACTAAGGAGGATGATGACCAATTTTGTGTTATTTTTCCCATTTTATTTCATTTAATATCAAAATGACCAAAATGCCCCTCCATACTAAACTTTCAAAAATTCCTTCCATGTCCTAATTTTGTTCATGAACTTAAAATTGGTCAAATTGCTATTTAAGACCTCCTACTTAATATTTCAATGCAATTTCATACTAAAAACTTCTAGAATGCAAATTTTGCAACTTATTCAATTTAGTCCCTACTTTCAATTTAAACACTTTAGACATAGAATTTCATCACGAAATTTTTACACAATCATGCAATCATATCATAATCATCAAAATAATTATAAAATAATTATTTCTATCTCGGATTTGTGGTCACGAAACCGCTATTTCGATTAAGCCCTAATTCAGGATATTACACCTAGCCTCCAGCTCGGCCAAAACTGAATCATCATGAAGCAATTTCAAACGAGTATCCATAGCTCTCAAAGCATATAGGGATTTTCTACTCAATGCATCGACAACTACATTCGCCTTTCCCGGGTGATAGTCGATGATCAGATCATAATCCTTAATTACTCCTAACCATCTCCGCTGTCTCAAATTTAATTCTTTCTGAGTCATCAAGTATTTCAAACTCTTGTGGCCCGTGAATATACATCAAGTCTCGCCATACAAATAATGCTTCCAAATTTTCAAGGCAAAAACAATAGTGGCAAGCTCTAGGTCGTAGGTTGGATAATTCTTCTCATGAGGCTTCAATTGCCATGAAACATAGGCTATCACCTTGCCATCTTGCATAAGTACACAACCCAATCCATTTAAGGATGCATCACTATAGACCACAAACTCTTTTCCCAGTTCAGGTAGCACTAAAATAGGAGCTTCGGTCAGCAATGTCTTTAACTTCTCAAAAGTTTGCTGACACTTCTTTATCCATTCAAACTTAACGTCTTTCTGTAGCAGGTTCGTCATCGGAGTTGCTATTATTGTAAAATCCTTTTACAAACCTTAGATAGTAACCGGCTAAGCCCAAAAAGCTTCTAACCTCGGTTACATTCTTAGGCAATTTCCATTCAACAATTGTAGAAATCTTACTTGGATCAACTCGGATGCCTTCACCCGAAACTATATGACCCAAATATCAAACTTCCTAGAGCCAAAACTCACTCTTGTTAAACTTAGCATACAGTTGCTTTTCCCGCAAGGCCTGCAGCACAATTCTCAGGTGCTTCGCATGCTCTGTCTCATATTTAGAGTAGATCAAAATATCGTCAATAAACACAACGACAAACTTATCAAAATATGGCCGAAAGATCCTATTCATTAGATCCATAAACACAGTCGGTGCATTCGTCAGCCCAAACGGCATGACAAGAAATTCATAAAGGACGTACCTCGTTCTAAAAGCTGTCTTGGGTACATCCGAGTCTTTAACTCGTAGCTGATAATATCCAGACCTCAAGTCTATCTTGGAGAATACGATGGCTCCTCTCAACTAGTCAAACAAATCATCGATCCTTGGCAAATGATACTTATTCTTGATAGTCACCTTGTTCAGTTGCCGATAATCGATACATAACCTCATCGAACCATCTTTCTTCTTTACGAACATCAAGGGGGAACCCCAAGGTGAAAAACTTGGCATAGCGAATCCTTTATCCGTCAGCTCTTGCAACTGTGCTTTTAACTCCTTCAGCTCGGTAAGTGTCATTCTGTATAGTGCAATAGAAATGGGAGTTAATACCAAACTCTATCTCCCTTTCAGGAGGTAATCTAGGTAATTCCTCTGGAAACATATCTAGGTACTCACATACTATCAGCACAGACTCGATTTTCAGCTCTGTTTCCTTAGTGTTCAGTACAAATGTAAGGTAGGCTTCATATCCTTTTCTCATATATCTCTGGGCAACCATTACCGTGATTACAATTAGCGACGAACCCAATTCTCTTGATTCGACCCGTAGAATCTTACCATCTGGACATTTTAACATAATATACTTACTACCACAATTCACTGTTACATCATGAAGGGCTAACCAATTCATACCAAGTATTACATCAAATTCATCAAATGGTAACAACATAAGGTTAGCTGGGAAACAACGACCTTGAATCATCAAAGGACAATTCTTACAGACTTTATCAACTAGAACTGATCTGCCTAGTGGGTTCGACATTATAATAATATCTTCCGTATGTTCAACAGGTATGTTCATACTAGACGCCAAACTCATGCAGTTATATGAATGCGTCGACCCTGGGTCAATTAAAGCAACAACACTTATATTAAAAAGAGAGAAGGTACCCGTAATAACATCAGGAGCTGTGGCTTCCTCTCGAACACGTATCGCATACGTTCTTGCCAGGGCTCGAACCTTTGATTTTGTAGCATATTTAGTCATGACTCGACTACCACTAGCACTCCCAGGGTATCTCAGAGGTCTACCTCGTAGAATGGGAGCACTCGACTTCGGAGCTATTTCCACTTCTTTTTCGGCTTGTTCTGGGCAGTCTCTGAGAAAGTGATTAAGAGAACCACACCTGAAACACGCGCCGCTTTTCATTCGGCACTCTCCGAAGTGAAATTTGTTACAGCTCTTACACTTCAGGTTTTGATCATCTACACTTCCCACACTAGTCACCATCGGGGAGGAAGACTTTTGACCTCGTCGTTTAGAGCTTCTCGATCTACCCGAATATCCCACTAACGAATTGGAGCGTTCATGCAGCCTCCTGGCTTTTTTCGTGGAGAACAAGAGTGTTTTACCGCTAGACCTCTTGCTCGCAACTCGAGCCTCTCTCTTAGCTTGTTTTCTTTCATTATTAAGTTCCTCAGCCTTCTTGGCTTGATCGCCAATGCAGCAAACTCCCGTATTTCCAAGATCCCAATCAAGAACTTGATATCCTCATTTAGACCTTCCTCGAACTGTTTACACATTTTCGATTCAGTTTGGACCCATTCAATTGCGTACTGACTTAGTCGTACGAACTCTCTCTCGTATTCTACTATAGTCTAGTTCCCTTGTTTGAGTTCCAGGAACTCCTTTCGCTTCGAGTCCAAAAACCATTGGCTAATATATTTCTTCATAAACTCTGCTTGGAAGAAATCCCAAGTAATATTTTCCTTCGGCACTATTGAGGATACGGTCTTCCACCAATTGTATGCAGTGTCATTCAAAAGGGACACAGCACACTTCAAACATTCCTTGGGTGAACATGACAAATCATCTAGCACCAGTGTAGTATTTTTAAGCCAGAACTCAGTTCTTTCAGCGTCATCATCAACTTTCGTTTTGAATTCCTCAGCCCCATACATTCTCATCAGGTTGGTTAGAGGGCGGGGGAGGTCTTGGTATATTGGGGCGATTTCCTAAATAATCCCCAAACCATTCATCCATCATATCAAAGAAGGCAGCTCGGGCCTCTTCTCGGCCTTCTGACATTAGCCTACTACTACTACTAGATACAACTCACTGTAGGGAAGTAGGAGCATGGCTCTCGGCTCCCTCGATCTCATCTTGTGCTTGATTGGAAGACATTTACTATATTCAAAACAGTTTAAACAATTAGGAGACGTCACACTATCAACATTCGAATAATGGCATGTATAGCGAACTTTAACATCCTCTACGGTAGTCTAGAACCGACTAAACCGTATCTCTGATACCAATAAATATAACACCCCTCACCCATACCCGACGCCAGGATAGGGTTTGAGGCATTACTAGGACTTTACATTTTGAAACGTACCAAATTAGATCACCAAATTTTACTCAAATTTAAGTTTTTCATCCATGAACAACTCGTCCCTTGCATAGGCCTTCGAGGCCTATAACATACCTAGAAGCAGTGCGGAACAAATTCGAGTACATTCGAAAAACCTTGTGCTCCTTAGGAAATTTTTCCTTGTCACATGCACTCAATCAATGAGATAGGTACATAGCAAAGCATCATATAATTTATGTAGATGAGCTCATCATTCATCATCTTATTGACATACATCATATTAATCCCGTTGAGTTTCTAGGAAATCTCGATGGAATACCCATTATCCGTCAATCCTTACGAATGATCATTTCACATATATGCATTCCTGCGAACCTCAGATCTCATGGTAGAATTACCAGTCCAGGCTAAATCCCCCATATCATGAAGTCATAAGGTGACATCGGGATTACCAGTCCAGGCTAAATCCCTTATAATGATAAACACCTTTAATAAGCTTAGATCTGAATTACCAGTCCAGGCTAAATTCAGACCATGATCGGATTACCTGTCTGGGCTAAATCTATAATGCACACATATTCTTCGGGAGGCTTGATCATTCAAGGAACACCCGTTCGGGTTAGATCCTTTTCATACTTGAGATCACGGATTACCCATCCAGGCTAAATCCTTACTGCAACATGTGCAAGATCTCGTTACACATATCAATGAGGGTTTATTCATCGAATTCCCTTTGTCAACCTCATCCGAGACATTTTTCACATGTTACCGTTAAATATGCATTTCTATGATATTTCATGCTAATAATAAATGCAATCATGATGCCTTCATAAATCATTCAATTATGCATATTAGGGGTTTACTTTAAGTTATCCGAACTTACCTGGTATTCTTTTCGGAGTTATGTTTCGGTTATTCTGAAACCTTGTGTTTACCTCGATCAACCTCCGAAATTTGTTCCTCGGGGTCTATAACAACAAATTTAAACTCACTAATACACTACATTATACATTTCAAGTTTAATATCTACACCTGGTCTAAATGACCATTTTGCCCCTAACCTTTCACATTTTTATGATTTAGTCCCTAGGCTCGTATAATGAAACACATGCACTTTCTATCTTACCCAAGCCTAGCCGAACACTTTTCCTTCTTATGGTAGCCCAAATTTTCCATTATTTTCTCATTTCTACCACACATTTACATCTTTTGCAAAATAGTCCCTATAAGGGTTTTCATGAAAATCAACTAGGAAAAGATGTTTAATAGACATTCATCTTTCATATTCCTCCATAATCCATCAAAATACAAGCAACTCATGCATGGGTAAATTTTTAAACATGAACCCTAGCATGAAATATGGGTCGAAATGGAGAGAGCAAGCTATCGGAATTTCAAAAATATAAAGAACATTAAAAGCGGAGCTTGGGAGACTTACTATTGAGCTTGGAAAGCTTGAAATCCCTAGCTATGGAAAGCCGTGAAGTTTCGGCTAGAAAAGGAAGAGAATAGGCTGATTTTGGTTCATTTTTCCCATTTTATTTCTTTAAAATACCAAATGACCAAAATGCCCTTAAGCCCTTTCCTTAAAATTCCATCCATGCAAGCCCATTTTTTCCAAAAACTTAAAATTTGGGAAAATTTTTCTCCAAGACCTTCTAATTCATAACCCAAAGCAATTTCATACAAATTGCTTCTAGAAATCAAGTTTTGCAATTTATTCAATTTAGTCCCTAATTTCCAATTGAACACCTTACTCAAAGAATTTCTTTATGAAACTTTAACACATGCATATACTCATATTCTAGGCCTCATAATAATCATAAAATAAACATTTTGATGTTGGATTTGTGGCCCCAAAACCACTATTCTGACTAGGCCCTATTTCAGGATGTTACATGTGTGCCAGGCCGTGTGCTAGGCCTTGTCAAACCTGTAAGGTATATTGACTTATGCCACACAGCCAAGTCACATGCCCTTGTGTGAGGCCATGTGGAGCATACTGAATTGATTTTAATTTCAACACCAAGGGACACACGGCCTGGTAACAAGACCGTGTGTCACACATGGCTGAGACACACGCTCATGTCTCTGCCCGTGTAGACAAAAATAGGGTATTTACCAAGCCAATTTGCCACCCAATTTTACATATACCTACACAATCCAAATGACACCAAACATAACATCAATAAACATATAATTTACTTCCAAACCAAGCATGATTTATACCATTTCCAGCATCAATCACAACAAAACATAAATACCATATATAGTCACCTAATTTCATACCAATCCTTGACTTTTCAATTCACTAAAATGACCATGATCAAATATGCATTATTTTCCCTAATTTCACAAGCATACCTATATCCACAAATTATCAATTTATCATTCATAGTACCTATTATCATCAATCACCAAACCATCAACCAACTCAATTCACAAGACATAACTATACTTATATGTACATTATTCAAACATACCAATCAAACAAAAATAAGCCATCACACAGGCTATATATACATGCCAAAACATAAACATTTACAATGCTAAATCATATGGCCAATATCATTACCAAAACATAACCAAAATAACTTAAAGTCCCTATACATTCTATATGACCTAAAACATAGTTTCAAAAGTACCAAAGTGTCAATGGATATTGTGATGTAGTCTCCGAGGATCCCCGAGCCCGTGCTAGTTTTGAAATCACTATAAAAAATGGAAAAGAAACAAAGTAAGCTATATAGCTTAGTAAGCTCATATGTTAACAATAAGAAACTATCACCATTCATTAATCATTCAAATAATAGAAAACAATATACAACAATTCTATTAAATCTCAAAGCTATAAAATGATCATTCACATAACTTACCAAAGACTTATCAATTCCATAGTTTCAAAACTCAATTCATTACCGTACGTACCTGTACCATCTCGTACCAACCTCATACTGGAACGACAGAAATGTGCAAGTGTACACAATCGCAACAAGTAATAAAGTGACAAGTAAATGTCGAGTTATCGTACTCACAGGGATTGTGAAAAGGATTATTTATAAATGCAATTTAAAACACTTTGGTGAAGAAAAATATTTTGTTTAAAGAGGGTGATTAAAAACTTAAGAAAATTAAAATAAATAAATAAAATGAAGTAAAAGAAAGTTCTAATGCACGATTTCAAAATAAGATTTAATCAAGATGATAAAATTGTGTTGGATTAATTACACATCTCATCTTAGAATTATTAAACTTATGTTTGTATTGTTATGAATAAAATCACGGCAACCCGGTAATTTTCTAACTTATGAATATACTTACATACCAAAATCTATTCATCTCTTGACATATCCCTCTGTCAATTCAACCGGCTAAACAGATTCTAGTAAGCAAACATGTTATTGCACATACATACTCATTAAACCAAACTAATCTAGTGCATATCCCTATGTCAGTTCAAACGATTAATTAAATCTAACAAGCATATAAAAGACTATGTGAGGTAACAAGATATCCCTACCTTGAAACAGTCTAATCACAATAATCTTGCAAGTTATGCAAGGCAATAATATCGCCAGATACATTGCTAATTTAACCTTCAGCTACCTTAGAAGAATAAACATGCACTGATCAAGTACTGTGTCAATTAATTACAATTTCAATCTGTTTAAATAATTAATTCATTAGTTACCTTACAGTCGTAACGCAAGAATAACTTAGGCATGATTTTACTTAATCAAGCATTTTATCGAGGCCTATAACAACATAAACACAATTTTAACAATTTAAGAAGATGAAATGCAATCAACCCAACACAAATTAAATTCAAGCTAAGCTGATTAAATTAACCATTCCAACAACATGAATACTCATAGATATGTTCATCACAACAACAACAAAAATTAAAGAGATAGGGAACAAGAATGAAATCTGGTGGTTTTTCAAGGCTTGACTTGGTCGTTTCGTTCTTCCTTCTTATTGTCCTTGCTTATCAAGGCTTTGACGAATACTAAATTGCAGCTCTAAAATGGTTGAAGAACACCCATTTTCCAAGGGAAGAAAATGACACAAGAGCAAGGGAATTGAAGTGTTGTGAAATGAATGAGGAATGAATGAGATGCTTTGAATGACCAGCCAAGGGAGGCTTTTATAGCTGAGTGTGGAAGCTAAAATTTGCTAAAAATAGCAGCCAAAGAGCCACCCCGTGTCTGGCCACCTATGTGGCAAAGTTGATGCTTTCAACTTCGCTAAAAATGGCTTAGGGCAAATCCAAAAATCCACCAATTGTGGACGGGTTTGAATGCAACTTTGACAAGACTTAAAGGGCTTCTTTGAAAGATTAATTAATAAGCTAATAAGCTGATTTTGCTCAGAATATGGCCGGTTTTGGGCTTCCCAATCTTTGGCCGGTTCACTTCAACCGGTTCGGTTCAACTGGACCACTTTTTCTATAATTAATTAATATTAATTTATTTAATTCAAATTAAATTGGGTATAAATTAAAATTAATTATATGATGAATTAATACACATAATTGGACTGTCTTAGGCTGGAAATTAATTTGCCTTGACACTTCAAATTGCTTCTCAGCTTTGTGCTTCAAGCAGTGTCTGCTGAGTCATTTTTCGCCCTTTGCATAATTCTTTCGAAAATAACCAAAATTGCTCAAAATTAATTATAAAATTAACTAAAATTCATCATGTTCATATTTTAAGTATAATTTAATTATTTTATAAAAATTAATTATTTGTTTACAAGAATTTAATCAAAACCGTATGATTTTAAGCTAAAAAGAGTAAGTAAAAATGCGTAAATTTTTGTGTTTCCACACCCCCAAACTTAATTCATTGCTCATCCTGAGTAATGCACAAATTTTGAAAAGAAATTCTCAGAAACACCTTTGAAAAACTCCTTCAGAACAACATTTTTCCCAAAATTATGAATTTAATATACTTATGCTCAAAGACAAGAAATTTGATAGTTATGCTACTTAAGTATACATATTGTTCAAATTAATCTCAACAACTATTATAATAGCAGAAATTAGACTAAATGCTTCCTAATAAAGTCATGTTAAACCTTACCAATTTGATTTTATTCCCTTTATTCAAGATTAAGCTGCAATCATTAAGTTTAACTTATGTCTTCATATGTTGTACGTAGCAATTTCTCTTCACTAATGTAGGTAGCATTGGAACTTTTGAATCAATAGGTTTTTAACAAGGTTGTAATGTGGCTGGGCTTAAGGGTAGGTAAAAGATGGATAATTTTAGGCTTTTAAACCCTAGACTCAGCTTGTATCGGACCTTCAAAATAATCATCTTCAATACACCAACTTACTTTGCTTTCGCATGCTCTTTTGTACATCCTCTTTTAGGTACATATGCTTTTTTTTCAATCTACACGAGCATTTTCCTAAATATACTACAAGTTTAAGAGCATTTTATACTTCTTTTCAACTCCCCCAAACTTATTTTCAATGAATACTTGGAATAGTGCCGAGTCTAGTGTTTGGGACAATTTTGAGATAGTTAAGAGAGAAGTGATGGGTAAATTTGCAAGGGTTCAAATAAAATTAGGCCATATAGTCTCAAAGTTGGGTTTCAAAGGATAAAAATTTCATCATGGTCGGCTTGAAAGACTCAAACGGTCCAAACAAAAGTCATCTAAATCATTTCCAACATTCCATGCTTCCTAGGATTTCGCCTCAAGAAACTACTAAGTTAATTCTAAAGACTTAAAATTTCATGCATGCCTAGCTTTCGTAAGGAACTAAAATTTTATGGTGCGATTTGCATGCTTTATTAAAAATACATTTATATCATTTTTAAGCTAACATAACAATTCATTGAAATAATAGAACTTTATTCATACTAAAGTTTAGCATACTTAACAAAATTCCAAATTATTGAACAAAATATATCCTAATCATAATTGAAAATTTTATTCTGAGTGGAAATAATTCAAGTTTTTGGTCCCCCAACTTAAAATGAACAATGTCCTCATTCTTTAAAGTGAATAGATACTATACACCAGGTAGGATTTTAGAAAAGAGGAGGTGAGTCAATTTGACTGCTTAAGTACGAAGCTCTTTCTAAATCCAATCATAGACATGTATATACCTATTGCCACACTTTATACTTTGCGACTTGTTCAAATTTTATTTATGATTTTCCTCTCTTATTCCGCGAAAATAAAAACTCCTAATTAAACCTAATCTTAAAATGACCTAAGAATAGAAATATAATAAAGTCAAGATCCCCCCTTTATTTATTTGTAGACCTTTCCAAATTTGACTCATCTTTTACTCCATCCCTATCGCCTTTGCATGAATTGCTTGGCTCCTTCTTTGATAATGGACTCCATGGTTCAAATATAAAATCTGGAAATTTAGGCACAAAAATAAATGGGTCATTACAAATTTTCTTAATAGCACTTCTCATCGAGTCATCCCTTATTTTTTAGTATCTCCAGTAAGCTTGTTGCTCCATTGCATATGCTGTATTATGTCCATCAACTTTGACAGTTCATCTCGAAGATCTGGGCTAGGCGGTTGAGCTCTAAATATTGAAGTTTCGTCGTCAGGCTCAATTTCTGGTTCTATTGGTTCCACCTTATAAGGGACTTCAGCTGATTGTATTGGCTCGATCTCTATGGGATCTTCTTCCTCTTCATCGGGATCCTCACTTTTTGCAACTCGCTGTTGTAGAACAGAACCTCCAGCTACTCGGTAGAGGTCCAAATCTGTGATTGTGCCCTGGCTATACCATGTCTTCTTTACGTTTGCAAGAATCTCAGCTTCTAAGCACAAAATTGTTATCATAAAGGGGAAATAAACATGGCCAGAACGTCTAACGACACAATTCCTTATCTCTCGTAAGATGATTTTTCCCACATTAATGGTCTTTCCAGTTAAAATCGAATATAATAAGACCATTCGCTCTAACGAGATTGTAGTCCCATGCGAACTAGGCATAAGGCTGAAACGGATGAAATAGAAACATACCTTTGCAAGTGGTGTCAAAGATTCTCTTCGACAAGTGTGGATTCCTTGCTTTGACACAGTCCACTTAGAACCTGGAACTGTAAGTTCCTCAAGAATTTCTTGGAAATTCTCAGGCTCGATGTTGCTCATCAAAGAAGAATATTCATCGTTTTTGAAAACAAGTAATTCAAAGAACTCATTAATAGCATTTGAACTTATTGGTACCCTGATTTCGCGAACTAGAACTTCTGTCAAATTGCTTGAGGTTAAATTCACGTAGAATTCACGAACTAGTTCCTCATCCACACTAGGCCTCTTTTCACAAAACAATTCCCAATTAAGGGCTTCAGCAACTTGACGAATACGCGCCATAAAGTCTTTGTAGTTGCTCTCTTTCAATGTAAAGCCTTTCTCTGGATGTATCTATTGATTATTGAAGATACTCTGGTATCTTGCTTTGCCTTCTTCACAATGGAACTTGTTTTGTGTTTCATCAATTTGGGCACAAGCACGAGTTCTCTTGTGAGGCATGATTAACCTGAACAAAAGATGGGAAAAATTATTTTCTCAAAAATTTAATTCACAAAATTTCTTAATAATTCAGTAAACTGGAAAATTAAATAATTGAATAAAATTAAAATTTAGGAGAAAACAAATTGTCTGAGAAGAGTGGCACGACCAAACATCATCCCAGAAGCGAATCGGCTTACCATTGCCCAATCAAAGTCTAGCCCAAGTTCTGCCTGAAAGTTTCTTTGTACCAAATAATACCATTCTAGATGCAGGATATTTTTTAGGTGGGTTGGTCAATCCATTTTTTCCATTGGAGAGGTACTTAGCAGCAAAATATGAGCACCATGGCTTTTTCTTTTCCTTTGGAAATCTCCATAGCCACTTCATAAGAAGGGCTTTCTTTTTATAAAACTCAGAACTCCTAAAAATAATTAATAAACAAAAGATGCCAATTTAAGGTGGGTTGGAAGATTTCGGCTAAGGGGCTTGGGGTAGGTGTGTGCCGCACAAGTACCGGACAACAAGCAGACTCGTCGAAAGCAGAGCAAAAGCGGCTGAGCTTGGCGCGATAAGTCAGACGGCAAGCAGTCAAAAGTCGAGTGGGCAACAGCTTAGGCATGTGCACACTGGAGCTGGAGCAGATGCAGCGCCAAGGTACGGGCCTGGTGAGTGCTGGAATTGGACGTGCGCAGGTGCTAGAGTAGGACGGGGCACGCAATGCAACGTGCGATGGGGGCAGGTGTGCTTGGCATGTGTAATGGAGCTGGGCTGCTGGGTGCTTGCTGGCTGAATGGCTACTAGGCTAGAGGCTTGCAGCACTTTAAGGGTTTTGGTGTTTGGGATTTTTAGTGATGAATGAATGGAGAATGTGGTATTTATAATGAAGGGAATAGGACTTAAAGCAGAATTCTTATAGAAATTTAATAGCTAAAAACTCGAAGTTCTAATTTTAATCCAAGTTAACAACAATTAATGATTAAATATATTCATATTAAATTATTAATAGTATTAATTTATTCAAAAATAATATAAAATTATCCTAATTCTATGCTAACTTGATAAAATTAATATATAAATTATAATAGATATAATTATATATTAAAGATTATCATCTTATTATTATTAAAACTTATCAAATAAAATATGATTAAATTAACACTAATCCTAACTCTATATAAAGTTGATAATAATCAATATATATTATAATGGATATAATTATATATTAATAATTATCACATTTTTTATTAAATTAAAACATTTATTCTAGAAGCCTTTTGACAATATTTACAAAAGAGGCATCTAGTTTTAATATTTACAAAAAGAGCAACCAAAATTTAAAATAATTTAATTAAGTCCTTAGACTTAATTAAAATTTGAAATTGAGTTGCAATTTAAAACTTAGGTCAAAATTGACCTCTTTATTTGAAAAACTAAAAAATTATTTTTCTATTTAGGGAATAATTTCTTAGAAAATTATGTTAAAAAATCAATTCCCAAAAAAAAATTGGAGGGGTCACAAGCGGTCCCGCTTAAATTCCAATCTCCTAGACAGAATTTATTTAAACATACTAATCTTGAAAATATACCATAAATCATTTATTAAAAAGGAAAATAAGGAAATTTAAACATCTGATAGAATGAACGAAATTTGATTTTGTTCAGTCTTATCTCCCCAATAATGTTTCAGACGCTGAGCATTAACTTGAAAATTACCTCCCTTGCCTTGGAGTTCAACAACTCCGTATGGATAGACGCGATAAATTGTAAATGGACCGGACCAACGTGAT
Organism: Gossypium arboreum; assembly: GCF_025698485.1. Classification (NCBI taxonomy): domain Eukaryota; kingdom Viridiplantae; phylum Streptophyta; class Magnoliopsida; order Malvales; family Malvaceae; genus Gossypium; species Gossypium arboreum. Next base: position 17,269,670 of record NC_069081.1, read on the forward strand.
TTTAGTTTACCTGGAAAGAACTTTAATTTGGAATTGAATAGCAAGACTTGCTGACCTACTTCAAACTCTCGAACTCGAATGTTCCTGTCATGCCATTTCTTAAATCTCTCTTTGAGTAGTTTGGCATTTTCGTCCGAGAACATTCGAAATTCCTCTAACTCATTGAGTTGGAGCATCCATTTATTTTTAGCAAGCTTGAGATTCAAGTTGAGTTGTCGAAGGGCCCAGTAAGCTTTGTGTTTTAACACTAAGGGCAGATGACAAGCTTTGCCAAAGACCAACCTGTAGGATGACATCCCTAAAGGTGTCTTGTATGCTATCCTGTAAGCCCATAAAGCATCATCTAGTCTTTTGGACCAACCTTGTCGGTTTGGGCAAACTACCTTCTCAAGTATGCCTTTGATCTCTTTATTTGTCAGTTTAACTTGCCCATTCGTCTGCGGATGGTAAGCTGTAGCGAGCTTATGTTTCACTCCATCTTTATCTAACAACCATTTCAACCACTTGTTCACAAAATGGGACCCTTCATCGCTGATAATAGCTCTTAGGGTTCTAAACCTTGTGAACACGTGTTTCTGCAAAGCTTTATTACAACCCTAGCATCATTTTTTGGATAAGCATTAGCCTCGACCCACTTAGACACATAGTCTATAGCTACCAAGATGTACTTGTGACCAAAAGACAGAGGGAAAGGACCGAGGAAGTTAATGCCCCAAACATCAAATAATTCTACCTCAATGATGTTTGTTCGAGGTATCTCATTTCTACTAGTGACATTTCCAACCCTTTGACATCGATCACAACTCTTTACGTAAGCGTATACATCCTTGAATAGTGTTGGCCAAAAGAATTTGACTTGTAATATTTTGGCCGCAGTACAAGTACCTCCGAAGTGTCCCCCACTTGGAGCTGAGTGACAATGGTATGGAATCTTTTGTACTTCATCTTCTGCCACATATCTCCTGATCATTTGATCTGCACACTTCTTGAACAAGTATGGTTCTTCCCATAAATAGTACTTCACATCGTGAAGAAACTTTTTCCTTTGATGATACGTCTTATCAATCGGCATCAAACCACAAGCTAAATAGTTAGAAATATCAGCAAACCAAGGGGTATTATGGACATGATTTACCTTTAGTATGTGTTCATCCAGAAATGTTTCTTAAATTGGTATAAGAGGAGAGTTCCTTTCTTGCGACTCTAATCTGGACAAGTGATCTGCTACTTGATTTTCTACTCCCTTTCGATCTTGAATTTGTAGATCGAACTCTTGAAGTAGAAGTACCCATTGGATCAACCTCAGTTTAGCATCTTTCTTAGAGAGTAAGTACTTAATTGCTAAGTGGTCTATATAGACAGTCACTTTGGTACCTAAAAGATAAGATCAAAACTTGTCAAAATCAAACACAATAGCAAGTAAGTCTTTCTCTGTTACCGTATAATTTAGTTGAGCTCCTATCAGAGCTCAACTTGTGTAGTAGATGGGATGAAAAACTTTGTTCCTTCGTTGGCGCATGACATCTCCTACCGCGAAGTCACTTGTGTCACATATCAATTCGAATGGAAAATCTCAGTTTGGTGTGACGGTTTTGGGTGCCGTAACTAACCGACTCTTCAAATCTTTGAAAGCCTTTAAGCATTCCTCATCAAGCTTGAACGTCGAGTCCTTCTCCAATAATTTGCATAAGGGTTTAGCAATTTTGGAGAAGTCTTTGATGAATCTTTGATAGAAACTGGCGTGGCTCAAAAAGCTCCTAACACCTTTTACAGATGGTGGATATAGGAGTTTCTCAATAACATCTACCTTTGCTTTATCTACTTCGATTCCATGTCTCGTTATCCGATGCCCTAGAACAATCCCTTCTTGTACCATGAAATAGCACTTTTCCTAGTTGAGTACTAGGTTTGTTTCTTCGCATCGCCTTAGTACCTTGGCTAGATTTGCTAAGCAATCTTCATACGTATCTCCAAATACTGAAAATTCATCCATGAAAACTTCTAAATACTTCTCAACCATGTCAGTAAAAATAGACATCATACATCTTTAAAATGTAGCAGGTGCATTATATAAACCAAATGGCATGCATCTAAATGCAAATGTACCATATGGATAGGTGAATGTTGTCTTGTGTTGATCTTTCGGTGCTACTATAATCTGATTATACCCCAAGTATCCATCGAGAAAACAGTGGTAGTCTCACCCCGCGAGTCTATCCAACATCTGGGCCAAAAACAACAAAGGAAAATGATCTTTCCTAGTCGCCTTGTTCAGCTTCCAGTAATTGATGCAAATTCTCCATCCCGTAACTATTCTAGTCGGTATCAACTCATTATTCTCACTTCCAATGACCATGATACCTCCTTTCTTTGGCATGCACTAGACCGGACTTACCTATGAACTATCTGAGATGGGGTAAATTATACCCACATCTAACCACTTAATGATTTCTTTCTTTAATACGTCCTTTATGATAGGGTTCAGTCTTCATTGTCCATCGATCCTCCCTTTCTCACCATATTCTAGTATGATCTTGTGCATGCATAAAGATGGGCTAATACCGCAGACATCGGCTATGGTCTATCTAATAGCCTTCTTGAATTGTTTCAACATCAAGATGAGTTTCTCTTCTTGCTCAGTAATTAATTCTGCTGAAACAATCACAGGCAAAGTAGAAGAGTTACCTAAATAAACATATTTTAGATGTGAAGGTTGTACCTTGAGTTCTAATTTAGGTGGCTCCTCGATTGACGCTTTCGGTTGGGCATAATCCCTTTCCTCTAACGCCAAAGATTCAAAGTGGGATTGTGGAATAAATCCCGTTTGATTAGCTTCTAACAAAGCTAAGTATTCATCCTCCTCTTCATCATTCGGAGGATCTGATGTCAAAATTTGTTCCGACTAATCCTTAACATAGTCAAGTTCTTTCTCTACTATTAAATCTTCTAAATCGGATACTACAGAACAATCATCAATTGTGTCAGGAAATCGCATAGACTTAAAAACGTTAAATGTTACCTGATCATCCTAAACACGCATAGTAAGCTCGCCCTTCTGCATATCAGTAAGGGTCCTTCTGGTTGTTAAGAATAGTCTTCCTAAGATAATTGGCACTTATTTGTCTGCTTCAAAGTCTAAGATAACAAAATCAGCAGGGATGTTAAATTTATCTACACGTACCAATACGTCCTCGATTTTTTCTTCCGGATGTGCTAAGGATCGATCTGCTAATTGAAGTGTAACCGTAGTAGGTCTAACTTCACCTATCCCCAACTTTCTAATTATTGATATACGCATCAAGTTGATACTCACACCCAAGTTACATAGTGCCTTACCACAATATGTTGGTCCAATGTTGCAAGGTATGGTAAAACATCTAGGATCCTTCAATTTTGGGGGTAGTTTTTCTTGAAGATATGCACTGCATTCCTTCTTCAGAGTTACCGTCTCAAATTCTCTGAGTCTTCATTTTTTGGACAGGATATCCTTCATGAATTTGGCGTAGTTCAGCATTTGCTCAAGTGCTTCAACCAATGGGATGTTGATATGAAGTTGCTTGAGTACGTCTAGGAACTTCTTGAATTGAATCTCCTGCTTCTGCTTTTGAAGTCTTTGAGGGTAGGGTGGTGGTGGTTTCTTTACACAAACTGGTTGATTCGTCTTCTATGGCAATTCTACATCTGACGGGGTTGTTAGTTGATCAGAATTAGCTGGTTCTAAAATTACCTTGTCGGGTTTTGCAGATTCTGGTTCTTGTGAAACTAGAATTTCAACACTCAGTTGAACTTCCTCTAATTTTTGATCATCAACTTGCTCCTTTTTAGCTTCAATGGTGTTGGGCTCTACTGCATTTCCACTCCTTAATGTTAATGCTTTGCAATGCTTCTTCCCCGGATTCCTTAGATTCTCCATATCACTAGGTAAAGCACCTGGTAGTCGGTTCCTGAGTTCAGTTGCAAGCTGGCCCATTTGGTCATCCAGGTTTTTCAATGTAGCTGCTTGGCTTTGGATTAAGGCATCATTCTTGGCCATGTATGCCTTCAACAGATTTTCTAAGCCATTGGATGGTTTAGCTTGGGTTGGTTTATGAACTTGTTGGGGAAAACTTGATGGCTGGGTCGATCTAGGTTAGGCATAAGTATTACTCGTTCCAGCTCCTTGGTTACTCCAGGAAAAATCCGGGTGGTTTCGCCACAATGGGTTATAAAAATTGGATTGCAGTACTTGCCTTACTCCATTTTGGTTCTGGTTACTTATGTAGTACATGGATTCTAGGTTTGATGGACATTCTTCGAACAAATGCCCTTCCCCACAATAAACACAGGCTATATTTTCAAATTGATTTGGTGGTTTTGCTGTAAAACTGTTAGACTCATTAGTAGTAAGAATTTTAAACATTAAGGATATTGATGATACCTGAGATGCGAGTGAAGTAAGAGTGTATACTTCATGTATTCTAGCAACTCGTCTTCTTGACGCTGCTCGGTTGGTTGGCCATTGGTAATTTTTGCTGGCAATCCTTTTGATAATTTCATAAGTCTTATTATAATACTTAGAAAGGAGAGCACCATTAGCAGAACCGTCCACTACCATCCCCGTGTGCATTGAGACCATTATAAAATGTATCAAGTTGGATACAATATGGGATTCCATGCCTCATACAAGGACTCATCATCCATTTGTTGGAAGGCAATGATCTCGTTCCTCAACTTAGCATTCTTGTTAGGTTGGAAATACTTCATAAGGAATGTTTCTGCTAACTCTTTCCATGTGGAAATTGAGTTTGGTGGCAATGAGTTCAACCAGGCTCGAGCTTTGTCCCTCAGCGAATATGGGAATAACTTCAATCGTAATGCATCTTTGGGTACTCTGGCTAACTAGAAAGAATCGCTCACCTCTATAAATAGTCTTAAGTGTAGGTGAGGATCTTCGGTAGGCATTCCACTGAATTGTCCCACTATCTGAAGCATCTGGAACATGATTGGCTTCAGCTTGAACTGTTGTGCCTCAATTTCGGGTCTCCTAATAGCCAGATTAAGATCATTAAATACTGGCATGGCATACTATCGTAAAGCTCTATCCCTATAATTAGCAATAAGGGTAAGATTTTGAGCAGGGTTTGCTCCGTTTCCTTGGATTGGATTTTCGAAGTTCATCTCTTTGGTCCTCCTCTGATTTGATTGTCTTCTTCGCTATCGAAAAATTATTTCTATCTCAGGGTCTACAGGGGGTAGGTCAATAATTCGGTAAATACTCATAAACAATTGAAATAATCACAAAAAATCAATTAAGTTAAAAATTAAACAGAAAAAAATAAACCAAAATGTAAACTAAAAATTCACAAATAATGACATTTTAAAACAGTCCTGGCAACGGCGCCAAAAACTTGGAACGACAGAATGTGCAAGTGTACACAATCGCAACAAGTAATAAAGTGACAAGTAAATCCCGAGTTATCGTACCCACAGGGACTGTGAAAATGATTATTTATGAATGCAATTTAAAACACTTTGGTGAAGAAAAATATTTTGTTTAAAAAGGGTGATTAAAAACTTAAGAAAATTAAAATAAATAAATAAAATGAAGTAAAAGAAAGTTTTAATACACAATTTCAAAATAAGATTTAATCAATATGATAAAATTCTGTTGGATTAATTACACTTCTCATCTTAGAATTATTAAACTTATGTTTATATTGTTATGAATAAAATCACAGAAACCCGGTAATTTGCTAACTTATGAATATACATACATACCAAAATCCATTCATCTCTTGACATATCCCTATGTCAATTCAACCGACTAAACAGATTCTAGTAAGCAAACATGTTATTGCACATACTTACTCATTAAACTGAACTAATCTCTTGCATATCCCTATGTCAATTCAAACGATTAATTAAATCTAACAAGCATATAAAAGACTATGTGAGGTAACAAGGTATCCCTACCTTGAAACAATTTAATCACAATAATCTTGCATGTTATGCAAGGCAATAATATCGCTAGACACATTGCTAATTTAACATTTAGCTACCTTCCAAGAATAAACATGCACTAATCAAGAACTGTGTCAATTAATTACAATTTCAATCCGTTTAAATAAATAATTCATTAGTTACCTCACAGTCGTAACGCAAGAATAACTTAGGCATGATTTTACTTAATCAAGCATTTTACTGAGGCCTATAACAACATAAACACAATTTTAACAATTTAAGAAGATGAAATGCAATCAACCCAAAACGAATTAAATTCAAACTAAGCTGATTAAATTAACCATTCCAACAACATGAATACTCATAGATATGTTCATCATAACAACAACAAAAATTAAAGAGATAGGGAACAAGAATAAAATCTGGTGGTTTTTCGAGGCTTGACTTGGTCATTCCGTTCTTCCTTCTTGTTGTCCTCGCCGATCAAGGCTTCAACGAATACTAAATTTTTTCTCCAAAATGGTTGAAGAACACCTGTAACGCCCCCACGCCCGAGACCGTCGCCGGAGTCGAGTATGAGGTGTTACTAAGCTTAATTTAACATATTTAGAACTTTGGATTATTTATTTCTACATTCACAGCTTTTAAGCTACTTGCATCACAGTCACAAGAAAAATCATATCTCGAGTTACGAAACTCGAAATCAAGATCTGTAAATTTTCCCTAAATCTCGACTAAGATACCTATCTACTAATTTTTTTCTAGAATTTTTGGTTGGGCCAATTAGTACAGTTTATTAGTTAAAGTTACCACTGTTTCAGGACTTGACTGGTCTGACCTCTATTTACCACGAACCACATTTCTCTCTGTACTTAATCCATATGACTATGAGGTTTATTTCTCCTGAAACTAGACTAAATAAGGATTCTGAGAATATAAAATACACTACCTAATTATATATTTACAATTTATCGTGAATTTCTAAAGTTGGAATAGGGGATTCAGAAACTGCTATGACCCTGTTTCACTAAAATTAAAATATCGTGTAACATATAATTTCTTTACCTGTTTCATTTGTTTCATGTGAAACTAGACATAATAAGCTTCAATTTTATATGTATTCCATCACCAAGTTCAATTTCTATGATTTTAGTAAATTTTAAACTCGCATCAGTGTTGCTGCAAAGATTCTGCTTATGGCAAATTTCATCCCTTTTATGAGTTTTTATGCACTAAGTATCTTAATAATTTTCCTTAACATCAAATATAATCTAAACTAACTATTTTCATAATTTATCATTATCAAGCATTTCCTCAACTATTCCATCACCATACCATAAGATCATTTACACAAAAAAGTATATTGCTATACATGCCATACTTAAATTTACAAGCCATTACCAAAAGTCTTTTGGATAGTGTGATCGAGCCTTGACCTATCCCGACTCTCGAAATGGCTTGTCCAAAACTACAATGAGTAAGAAGGAGGAGTAAGCATAAATGCTTAGTAAGTTCATATGCAAATAATAAGTAACATAACAACAATCATACCAATCAACATTAGCATGTATCACTAAAACACATATCACATTTTTAATCATTTTCATCATCTTATTACCTTATCGTGGTTGTATCAATACTCAACCCGAGGGTTAAATACATACCTGTCCAAAATATCCATTTCACATCACTTACCAATATGTCTCCTTACATCTCGAATATTCCTCCATTTGAGTAGAACTTTACCCGTTGAACACATCGAATATAATTCGGATACATGGATAACTTGCACATAAGTGCCATATATGCAATCAAGCAATCATGTAACCCGCCCATAAGCGAACTCGGACTCAACTCAACGAGCTCGGGCGTTCAGATCCATAAGTGAACTCAGACTCAACTCAACGAGTTCGGATGCCTAGTTACATCTCACGAACTCGGACTCAACTCAACGAGTTCGGACATTCGCATCCATAAGTGAACTCGGACTCAACTCAACGAGTTCGGATGCTCAACCATCCTAGTGACATGTCACTTGTATCCTAATCTATTCCTAAGGTTCAAACGGGCTTTTCCTCGAACACTTATCCTTGCCGTCTTCGTAGAATGCCAAATCAATACTCGGTAACAATTATATTTAACAAGTAGTTCACATAATTTACATATTATTTGAAATTAACCACAAAGCATACATTTCATAATAAAATTCAGCATAACATATAATTAACATCAATAACTTAAAATAACCATTATGCTACATTATTTACACATGAACTTACCTTGGTACCAAAATACAAAGATTTTGCAATTTAGTCCACAATCTTTTCTTTTCCTCGATTGAGGTCGATTCCACGTCTTTCTTGATCTAAAATAACACATTTATCTTATTTAATACTCACATTATCAAATTAATCCTTAACTCAAATTTTGGCAAAATTACAATTTTACCCCTAAACTTTTGCATATTTACATTTTTGCCCCTAGGCTCGGGATTAAACTTTATTCCTTATTCTTATGTTTTACAACATGCTGATCACTTTTCTCTTCTATGGCAACATCAAATTCTCACTCTAACATGTACTTGTGACTATTAGGTATTTTTACCGATTAAGCCCTTTTACTCGCTTTTGCTTAAAATCGAGTAGTACAAGTTGTCTAACATAATTTAAAACTTCATATTCTATCATAAAACATCAAAATACACAAATTTCACCTATAGGTATTTTTCCAAATACAAACCCTAGGTTAAATTATTGCTAACATAAGCTTTATCGAGTTCTGGGATCTCAAAACGTAAAATCATTAAAAACGGGCTTGAAATCACTTACTATGGAGCTTGGAAGCTTGAAACAAACCCTATCTATGGAGAACCCTTGAAATTTCGACCTAATGAAGAAGATGGACAAAATTGGCTTTTAATTTTGTTTTTAATTCATTTTAATAACTAAATGACCAAAATACCCTTACTACTAAACTTTCCAAAATTCCTTCCATGTCCTAATTTTGTCCATGAACTTAAAATTGGTCAAATTGCTATTGAAGACCTCCTCATTAATATTCCAAAACAATTTCATACTAAAAACTTCTAGAATGCAAGTTTTGCAACTTATTCGATTTAGTCCCTACTTTCAATTTAAGCACTTTAGGCATAGAATTTCATCACGAAATTTTCACACAATCATGCAATCATATCATAAACCTCAAAATAATTATAAAATAATTATTTCTATCTAAGATTTATGGTCACGAAACCACTATTCCGATTAGGCCCTAATTCGGGATATTACAACACCCCTTTTCCAAGGGAAGAAATCGACACAAGAGCAAGGGAATTGAAATTGAAAAATGAGAGAAAAAGAATGAGAGATGAGAGAAGTGTTGTGAAATAAATAAGGAATGAATGAGATGCTTTGAATGATCAGCCAAGGGGAGATTTTATAGCTGAGTGTGGTACCTGAAATTTGCTAAAAATAGCAGCCAAAGAGCCACCCCTTGATCGGCCACCTATGTGGCAAAGTTGATGCTTTCAACTTTGCTAAAAATGGCTTAGGGAAAATCCAAAAATCCACCAATTGTGGAGGGGTTTGAATGCAACTTTGAGAAGACTTCAAAGGCTTTTTTGCAAGCTTAGTTAATCAGCTAATAAGCTGATTTGGGTCAGCATATGGCCCGTGTTGGGCTGCCTAATATTTGGATGGTTTAGTTTAATCTGTTCATTTAAACTGGACCACTTTTTCCATAATTAATTAATATTGATTTATTTAGCCCAAACTAAGTTAGGTATAAATTAAAATTAATTATATTATGAATTAATACATATAATTGGATCATCTTAGCTGGAAATTAATTCGCCTTGATCCTTCAAATTGCTTCTCAGTTTTGTGCTTCAAGTAGTGTCTGCGAGCCATTTTTCACCCTTTGCGTAACTCTGTCGAAAATAACCAAAATTACTCAAAATTAATTATAAAATTAACTAAAATTCATCATGTTTTTATTTTAAGTATAATTTAATTATTTTATAAAAAGTAATTATTTTTCGACAAGAATTTAATCAAAACGGTATGATTTTAAGCTAAAAAGGGTATGTAAAAATGCGTAAATTTTGGTGTTTCCACATACTCAACCATATCTTTCATTTACCTGTTGAACCATTTGGAATAGAAGTCAAATACTCAAGGGTATTACACGATACCTATACTATGGCCCGAAGCCAAATCAAGATAACTTATTTGAAATTCTGATATCATGGCCCGAAGCCAATTCGATTTATCTCACACCCGAAGTGCTAAATCATGGCCCGAATCCAACTCAAGATATCCCTAATGACATGTCACTAGCATCCTAAACCATTCCTAAGGTTCAACCGAGATTCCAACTGTCGAATCTTCGTCGAATCATTTTCGATGTAACACCCCAAACCCGAGACCATCGCCGGTGTCGGACCCGAGGGTTAACAAACCAAGTTCACATGTTTTTGCCCACCAATTTGACATTTCCAGTCAGGCTGGAAAACTGCGTCACTGTCGCCTTAAAAATCATATCTCGAGTTTCAAAACTCGGAAACTGGTTTCGTAAATTTTCCCTGAATTTAGACTCATATATCCATCCATGGATTTATTTCTAGGATTTTGGTCGGGCCAATTGGTACAGTTTATTAGTTAAAGTTACCCTGTTACAGGGATCGACTGCTCTGACCTTCGCGCGGTATAACTTGAATATCTCTCTGTACAGGGCTTTAATGCTGGTGTCGTTTGTTTCTAATGAAACTAGACTCAAAATGGAATCTGTAAATATAAGGTATATCTCCTAATTATTTTTGGATAATTTATAGTGAATTTTTAAAGTTGCGACAGGGAACCCAGAAACCATTCTGGCCCTGTCTCACAATAGCTTTAATATCTCTTAACCTGTAACTCCTATGACCGTTTCGTTTCTTCCATATGAAAATAGACTCATCAAGGTTCATTTACATAGCTTATTCACTATCTAATTCCATTCCTATGAATTTTGGTGATCTGATGGTAGCATCTCTAGATCCTCTCTGACCGCCACTGACATTGCCCATATTTCTAGGTGGTCTACCTCGAGCAGTGGTAGCACCCGGGTTTGCACTCTGACTTGCATTCTGTTCATGCATCCTCGGGCAATCCTTCATAAAGTGGTCGGCCGATCCACACTTATAGCAGGAGCGATCACGAAACCAACAGCTCCCCGAATGCCATTTGCCACAATGTGGACACTCCGCCCTCTCTCGGCGATCATTTCCGCCACCGGCGATCGAGGTGACTCGTGTGGTCACAGGGGGTCGATCGCGTCCTCGTCTAGAAAAGCCCGAAATGCCTCTAGACCGGCTCGCATCATCTCGAAATCTCTTCGATGCTTGTTGAAGAGACTTTCCCGAGGACCTCTTTCCGAATTCTCCAATCCCCACATCACTTTTTGTTTCTCCTTTCTAAGCTCTTGACTTTACAAGCTCGCTCAACAAGTACTACGAACTCTCGTATCTCGAGAATGCCAACAAACATCCTTATATCATCATTCAGCCCATCCTCGAAGCGTTTATACATAATAGCTTGGACGAAATGCATTCTCACAGCATCGGCTAAGCCTCACAAACTTTCGTTCAGAGTCGATAACGGACATAGAACCTTGCTTAAGATCAAGGAATTCCCTCCGCTTTTGGTCGATGAATCTCGACTAATATACTTTTTTCGAACTTCGGTTAGAAAGAATTCCCAAGTCACTTGTTCTCTAGGCACCACGAAGTCGAGTACTCCACCAATAGTAGGCGGACTCGCGTAGCAAGGAGATGGTACACTTTAAGCACTCATCGGTGTACAGGATAGCTCATCAAGCACCGGATAGTGTTATCTAACCATAATTCAGCTCGCTCGGCATCATCATCATCCGTAGCCTTAAATTCAGTGGCCCCATGTTTTTGAATCCTATCGATTGGGGCTTACTGACCTTATTTGGTCAGCATCGGAGGTATTGTAGGTGCGGGGTTGCATTCGTCGGGAATGGAGGTGGTGGAACAACCGTGTTGGTTCGAATGTATTGATTAAACCATTCGCTCATCACACTATAAAAGGCTTGCCTAGCCTCGTCATTAGGATTACTGGCCATAGGTTGAGAGTCATGGCGCTGTCCCTTGCGCGGAGCAGCGCCACACTCTCCACATCATCAGCTATCGCTTCGGTTGGGATCGGGATCCATTGCTATAAACAACATGAAGTCAAATTGTCGAATTCATCACACTATCGATTCATCATTTAATGGCATGTATAGCTAGACCCCAAACACATCACGGTAGTCCTAGAATCGACTAAACCGTGGCTCGATACCAATAAAATTGTAACACCCCAAACCCGAGACCATCGCCGTGTCGGACCCGAGGGTTAACAAACCAAGTTCACATGTTTTTGCCCACCAATTTGACATTTCCAGTCAGGCTGGAAAACTGCGTCACTGTCGCCTTTAAAATCATATCTCGAGTTTCAAAACTCGGAAACTGGTTTCGTAAATTTTCCTGAATTTAGACTCATATATCCATCCATGGATTTATTTCTAGGATTTTTGGTCGGGCCAATTGGTACAGTTTATTAGTTAAAGTTACCCTGTTACAGGGATCGACTGCTCTGACCTTCGCGCGGTATAACTTGAATATATCTCTGTACAGGGCTTTAATGCTGGTGTCGTTTGTTTCTAATGAAACTAGACTCAAAATGGAATCTGTACATATAAGGTATATCTCCTAATTCTTTTGGATAATTTATAGTGAATTTTAAAGTTGCGACAGGGAACCCAGAAACCATTCTGGCCCTGTCTCACAATAGCTTTAATATCTCTTAACCTGTAACTCCTATGACCGTTTCGTTTCTTCCATATGAAAATAGACTCATCAAGGTTCATTTACATAGCTTATTCACTATCTAATTCCATTCCTATGAATTTTGGTGATTTTTCACATTCATGCCACTGCAGCTGGCAGCATCTGTTTTAAGATAGGACTTACCTATTTGGTGGTCTCCATGATTCAACTAGCCTTACCATACATAGGTTCATATATGATCATTTTAACCATGCCAATGGCTGATCATATGACCAACATTCCCATTTCAAGCCATAGCCACATCATGACACAAAATATATACATACAACCCACAATTAGTCTAAGTTCATGCTTCCCTTTTCGAGCCATTTTCGCACGGCCGTACATACTTACATTACAACATATTTAACAAACAAGGGTAGTCCTATACATGCCATCTCAAGTTCAACCAAAAATTTATACCAAAATGGAGGCTTGATAGTGTGGATGACTTGACTTCAACGATCCCAAATCCGATTGCCTCGAGCGAAATCTAGAAAACTAAGAGCCAAAGCAACGGGTAAGCATTTTTATGCTTAGTAAGTCTCAAGGAATATAATGAACTATAATTTACAGCAATACATTCACATAGCCAAATGCATCATTTCATTAATACACATTCTTACTTCATACTTCATCATTATATAAGTTCGCAAAGCATCAATCAATTCAATAACTGAAATTCATTAGTCGATTGAGCGAATGTTGCTCAAACACGCCGACTTTCCAATGCACATATAACGTACCTTATCCTTTGGGCTTTCCGAGTGTACTAATTAAATTCATTTCGCAACCAACACTCACCTCCAGCCCAAGATTCTTGAATATAACCGGATTTAATCACGTGCACAAATGCCTTGGTCTTAGCCGGATAGAATAACTCATACGAATGCCTTGCCTTAGCCGGATATAGCCACTAGCACGATTGCCTTGGTCTTAACCGGATATAATTTCCAGCATAGTTGTCTTGGGCTTAGCCCGGATATCATTCAATTTCTCATGCACACATACATCAATAATCATTGGACATACATATTTCATTTTCGTTACTAAGGCTCAAACACAATTATAATCATTAGCATATTCGCCTTCGGGACTTAGCAGGGTGGAATTCAAATACTCATACACACATAATCAATAATCATACACATCCATATTTCATCTCACATAATTCAAGTAAGGTCACTTCTTGAGGACTTACCTCGGATGTTGTCGAACGGCTTTTTCGGCTATTCGATCACCTTTTCCTTCCCTTGTCCAATTGTGGCCCTCTTAGCTCTTGAGCTAATTCAAACAAATTCAATTTATTAAAACCTCATTGTGCTTGCTTATGGCGAATATGACAAGGATTTTAAATGGTCATATGGCCACTCTTTAGCTTGAATACACAATGGTCATGCACATTTTATACTACATCAAGCAATTCAATACAATTTATTTGAGCATCAAGGAAATGCTAAGGCCTTCAATAGGCTACCCAAGGCGAATATTCATGTACATGTTGGGGTCAATTTTGCACTTAATACCTCACAAAAACAGCATGCAATCTACTAATTAATGCTTTGCACATTGTGGCCCAAAACTTATAATATAGCATCAAGCACTTATATGTGTGCTAGGCGAATTGTGCTTGCAATTTCACAAGCATTCTTCCACATTTTCTTCTTTAAGTCAATATATTCATCACTTAGTTCATAACCAAACATAATGTGCAATCATATATATGCATATATGAGCATGGCGAATTTTCAAGGTGTCCATAGCCATCCAAAACACAAATTTTAACTAACATGCAAGAAGCATGAATCATGCTCAAGAATGCATCATGGCGAATATGACAATCAAGCTCCTTTTCAACTTTAATCATGATAAAACAAAGAGAAAACTCAAAATCTTACTCATGAATAGAAAATCCATCATTGCATGCATCATCATCAAGCTTCACACTTAGCATGCAATGGCTTTATCACCATAACAACTTTGCCCAAATACCATTTCCATGGCATAACAAAGATTTGAGCCATGGCTAACATGCACATCAAGTTAGTAACCAAGTCATGCATGAAACTCCAAACACAACCTCATACATACCTTAATCTTGGTACAAGTATGGCCAAATCTCCTTCTAGTTCTCTTCTAAACCAAAAATGGAGCAAAATCCTTTCTTCCTCCTTATGATTTTCGCCAAAAAGATGAGAAAGGATGATCAAATTTTTTGTTTTTCTTCTTGGTTGCACGGCAAGGGGGGAATGCTACTCTCTCACACATTTTTTTTTTTCATTCTTTTCTTACCCATGCTTATTTGTTTATGATTTCTCCTAATGCCCAACAAAACATGTTTCATGACATGTTTAGCCCATATCACTTTGTCATGGCCGGCCATCACTTGTAAAAAAGGGAAATTTGACATGCAAGTCCATTATTTTGCATGCATGCTTTAATTAGTCATCACATATTTCCCTATCGTACTTTCAAAGTTCACTACTAAGTCCTTTCTTATAAATTAGCACCTAATTAATAAAAATCGAGACACGAAATATTTACGCATACCAATTCCACATACAATAAGCACGGAATATAACACTTAATTATTCTTGTGACTCGGTTTCGTGGTCCCGAAACCACTCTCCGACTAGGGTCACATTCGGGGTGTCACAACTCTCCCCCACTCAAGAGATTTTCGTCCCCGAAAAGCTTACCGGTAAATAGGTTCGGATATCGCTCTCTCATAGAGTTCTCGGTCTCCCAAGTAGCTTCTTCTATCCCGTGCTTGAGCCATAACACTTTCACTAGCGGAACCCGCTTGTTTCGCAACTCTTTCACTTCTCGTGATAGGATACGAATTGGTTCTTCCTCATAACTCATATTAGCTTGAATTTCAATTTCTGATGGACTAATCACGTGCGTTGGATCGGATCTATAACGTCGAAGCATCGACACGTGGAAGACATCGTGAACCTTTTGAGTTCGGGGAAAAATCAAACGATATGCCACCGGACCGACTCGCTCTGATATCTCATATGGCCCAATGAACCTCGGGCTCAACTTGCCCTTACGGCCGAACCTGAGTATCTTTTTCCAAGGCGATACCTTGAGAAACACTTTATCACCCACCTGATACTCGATATCCTTACGCTTCATATCCGCGTACGACTTCTGACGATCGAAGGCTATCTTCAAACTTTCACGGATTACTTTCACTTTCTCGCTCAACATCCCTAATCAAATCCACCGAAAATCTTGCTTTCACCAAGCTCACCAAAACAATGGTGTACGGCATTTACGCCCGTACAAAGCCTCGTAAGGTGCCATCTTAATGCTCGATTGAAAGTCGTTGTTGTGGCGAATTCAATCAACGGCAAATACCGTTCCCATGAACCACTAAACTCGAGGACGCAACATCTTAAGATATCCTCAAGTATCCGAATTACCCGCTCGGATTGACCATCGGTTTGGGGGTGAAAGGCGGTCTGAAATGCAACTTGGTACCCAAAGCTTCTTGCAACTTTTTCCAAAACCGCGAGGTAAATCTCGGATCTCTATCCGACACGATAGAAATAGGCACCCGTGTAATTTCACAATCGAAAGCGTACAATTCCGCTAATTTGTCCATTGAAAAATCCGACGTGCGGGGACAAAGTGGGCCGACTTAGTCAATCGATCTACCACGACCCAAACCGCATCCTTCTTACTTGTCGACAATGGCGGTCCGGATACAAAGTCCATTGTGACTCGATCCCATTTCCACTCGGGTATTGTGATTGGTGAAGTAACTCAAGGCACCGATGTTCCGCTTTCACTTGTTGACATATTAAACATCTTGAAACAAAGTCGAGATGTCTCGCTTCATACCATGCCACCAAAATCGACGTTTCAAATCATTGTACATCTTCGTACTCCCGGGTGGATTGCCATTTGGCTACAATGGGCTTCATTGAATTATCGAAATGAGTTCAATTCCTTGGGACACCTGACGACTTTTGAACCTCAAACAATCGTCATCGTCGATTTGAAACTCCGAGTCCTTGTTCGGAACACACGCAGCCCGTTTTGCAACCAACTCGTCGTCGACTTTCTGAGCTTCTCGAATTTGGTGTGTCAATAGTGGTTTGGCTTTCAATTCAGCCACTAACACACTGTCGGATCGGATAGACAAGTGCACATTCATCGCTCGTAAAGTGAATAACGATTTACGACTCAAGGCATCCGCAACCACATTCGCCTTTCCCGGGTGATAATCAATGATCAGTTCATAATCCTTTAACAGCTCAAGCCAACGTCTTTGTCGCAGATTTAAGTCTCTTTGGGTCATCAAATATTTGAGACTTTTGTGATCCGAGTATACATGGCACCTTTCACCAAATAAGTAATGTCGCCAAATCTTTAAGGCGAATACGATGGCGGCCAATTCGAGATCATGAGTCGGATAATTTTTCTCATGTGGCTTTAATTGCCTCGACGATAGGCCACAACTCGACCTTCTTGCATTAATACGCAACCTAACCCAAGTAGAGAGGCGTCGCTATAGATAACAAACTCCTTGCGGACTCGGGTTGCACTAGAATTGGGGCTTCATCAAATAAGTTTTCATTGATCGAAGCTTTTTGGCATTTCTCCGTCCATTCGAACTTAACATCCTTTTGGAGTAAGCCGTCATCGGCGTGGCTATCGTTGAGAACCCTTTACAAAACGTCGGTAATAACCAAGCAAGCCCCAAAAGCTTGAACCTCGGTAATATTTCTGAGGCTTCCAATTTAGTATGGCTGAAATTTTATTGTCGACTCGAATACCGATCTGAGATACCATATGACCCAAGAAGCTAACCTCTCTTAACCGTAACTCACACTTGCTTGAACTTAGCATATAATTGCTTGTCCCGTAAAATTTGCAGCACTAACCGCGGTGTTCAAAGATGTTCGGTCTCATTTCTTGAATAGACCAAGATGTCATCAATGAACACGACCACGAATCGATCCAAATATGGTCTAAAGATTCGATTCATTAAATCCATAAATACCGAGGGCATTAGTGAGCCCAAACGGCATCACCAGAACTCATAGTGACCATATCTCGTTCAAGGCGTCTTGGGCACGTCCGAATCTCGGATTCGCAATTGATAGTAGCCCGATCTCAAATCTATTTTCGAGAACACCGAGGCTCCCTTCAGCTTGATCGAACAAGTCATCAATACGTGGCAGCGGATATTTGTTCTTTATCGTCGCTTTGTTAAGTCGACGATAGTCGATGCACAATCGCATGGTTCCATCCTTCTTCTTCACGAACAAAGACCGCGCACCCCAAGGCGAAAAACTCAAGCGAGCAAAACCTCTATCCACCAATTCTTGCAACTGAACTTTCAACTCCTTTAATTCCGTTGGTGTCATACGACACGGAGCTATCGAAATTGGAGTGGTACCGGTACCAATTCGATGCCAAATTCTATTTCCGAACAGTGGTAAACCCGGCAATTCTTGGGAAAACATCCGGTATTCACAAACCACGGCACGCATTCAGGTTTCTTCTCGATTCCTTGTCATCGAGTACGACGCAAGGTACGCCGCACCCTTTTCTTACATATTTCGGGCCAACATCGGCGATATTACGGTGGCAACCCTTTAAGTCCGTGGACTCAACCCAATTATTTCATTATTCGCGACTTCAAATCGATAGTCTTGCTCTTGCAATTTACAACCGCATCGTGCATGGTCAACCAATCCAAACCAAGAATAACATCGAACTCATCGAATGGCAAAAGCATTAAGTCCGCGGAAAACAAGAACCTCGGAACACTAGGGGACTTTTCTTGCACACTTTGTTAACAAGCACGTAATGACCCAAGGGTTTGACACCGAATTACAAACTCATGAGACTCAATGGGCAAAGTCTTCTTTGGATGCTAAGGTTTCACATATATATGAATGAGTAGAACCGGGGTCAATCAAAGCAATTACATTTGTATTGAAAAGAGTGAAAGTACCGGTAATAACATCCGGAGAGGCAAGATCCTCGCGTGCGCAGATGGCATAAGTCCTAGCAGAGCACGAGCCTCAGATCGATGGTAGCATCTCTAGATCCTCTCGACCGCCACGACATTGCCCATATTTCTAGGTGGTCTACCTCGGCGATGGTAGCACCGGGTTTGCACTCGACTTGCATTCTGCTCATGCATCCTCGGGCAATCCTTCATAAAGTGGTCGGCCGATCCACACTTATAGCAGAGCGATCACGAAACCAACAGCTCCCGAATGCCATTTGCCACAATGTGGACACTCCGCCCTCTCGGCGATCATTTCCGCCACCGCGATCGAGGTGACTCGTGTGGTCACAGGGGTCGATCGCGTCCTCGTCTAGAAAAGCCCGAAATGCCTCTAGACGGCTCGCATCATCTCGAAATCTCTTCGATGCTTGTTGAAGAGACTTTCCGAGGACCTCTTTCGAATTCTCCAATCCCCACATCAGCTTTTTGTTTCTCCTTTCTAAGCTCTTGACTTTACAAGCTCGCTCAACAAGTACTACGAACTCTCGTATCTCGAGAATGCCAACAAACATCCTTATATCATCATTCAGCCCATCCTCGGCGTTTACATAATAGCCCGGACGAAATGCATTCTCGCAGCGTCGGCTAAGCCTCACAAACTTTCGTTCAGAGTCGATAGCGGACATAGAACCTTGCTTAAGATCAAGGAATTCCCTCGCTTTTGGTCGATGAATCTCGACTAATATACTTTTTGAACTCGGTTAGAAAGAATTCCCAAGTCACTTGTTCTCTAGGCACCACGAAGTCGAGTACTCCACCAATAGTAGGCGGACTCGCGTAGCAAGGAGATGGTACACTTTAAGCACTCATCGGTGTACAGGATAGCTCATCAAGCACCGGATAGTGTTATCTAACCATAATTCAGCTCGCTCGGCATCATCATCATCCGTAGCCTTAAATTCAAGTGGCCCCATGTTTTGAATCCTATCGATTGGGGCTTACGACCTTATTTGGTCGATTCATCGGAGGTATTGTAGGTCTTGGGGTTGCATTAAATCGGGAATGGAGGTGGTGGAACAGTAGTGTTGGTTCGAATGTATTGATTAAACCATTCGTTCATCACACTATAAAAGGCTTGCCTAGCCTCGTCATTAGGATTACTGGCCATAGGTTGAGAGTCCCGGCGCTGTCCCTGCGCGGGAGCAGCGCCACACTCTCCACATCATCAGCTATCGCTCGGTTGGGATCGGGATCCATTGCTATAAACAACATGAAGTCAAATTGTCGAATTCATCACACTATCGATTCATCATTTAATGGCATGTATAGCTAGACCCCAAACACATCACGGTAGTCCTAGAATCGACTAAACCGTGGCTCGATACCAATAAAATTGTAACACCCCAAACCCGAGACCATCGCCGTGTCGGACGAGGGTTAACAAACCAAGTTCACATGTTTTGCCCACCAATTTGACATTTCCAGTCAGGCTGGAAAACTGCGTCACTGTCGCCTTAAAATCATATCTCGAGTTTCAAAACTCGGAAACTGGTTTCGTAAATTTTCCCTGAATTTAGACTCATATATCCATCCATGGATTTATTTCTAGGATTTTTGGTCGGGCCAATTGGTACAGTTTATTAGTTAAAGTTACCCCTGTTACAGGGATCGACTGCTCTGACCTTCGCGCGGTATAACTTGAATATATCTCTGTACAGGGCTTTAATGCTGGTGTCGTTTGTTTCTAATGAAACTAGACTCAAAATGGAATCTGTACATATAAGGTATATCTCCTAATTCTTTTGGATAATTTATAGTGAATTTTAAAGTTGCGACAGGGAACCCAGAAACCATTCTGGCCCTGTCTCACAATAGCTTTAATATCTCTTAACCTGTAACTCCTATGACCGTTTCGTTTCTTCCATATGAAAATAGACTCATCAAGGTTCATTTACATAGCTTATTCACTATCTAATTCCATTCCTATGAATTTTGGTGATTTTTCACATTCATGCCACTGCAGCTGGCAGCATCTGTTTTAAGATAGGACTTACCTATTTGGTGGTCTCCATGATTCAACTAGCCTTACCATACATAGGTTCATATATGATCATTTTAACCATGCCAATGGCTGATCATATGACCAACATTCCCATTTCAAGCCATAGCCACATCATGACACAAAATATATACATACAACCCACAATTAGTCTAAGTTCATGCTTCCTTTTCGAGCCATTTTCGCACGGCCGTACATACTTACATTACAACATATTTAACAAACAAGGGTAGTCCTATACATGCCATCTCAAGTTCAACCAAAATTTATACCAAAATGGAGGCTTGATAGTGTGGATGACTTGACTTCAACGATCCCAAATCCGATTGCCTCGGCGAAATCTAGAAAACTAAGAGCCAAAGCAACGGGGTAAGCATTTTTATGCTTAGTAAGTCTCAAGGAATATAATGAACTATAATTTACAGCAATACATTCACATAGCCAAATGCATCATTTCATTAATACACATTCTTACTTCATACTTCATCATTATATAAGTTCGCAAAGCATCAATCAATTCAATAACTGAAATTCATTAGTCGATTGAGCGAATGTTGCTCAAACACGTCGACTTTCCAATGCACATATAACGTACCTTATCCTTTGGGCTTTCCGAGTGTACTAATTAAATTCATTTCGCAACCAACACTCACCTCCAGCCCAAGATTCTTTGAATATAACGGATTTAATCACGTGCACAAATGCCTTGGTCTTAGCCGGATAGAATAACTCATACGAATGCCTTGGCCTTAGCCGGATATAGCCACTAGCACGATTGCCTTGGTCTTAACCGGATATAATTTCCAGCATAGTTGTCTTGGGCTTAGCCCGATATCATTCAATTTCTCATGCACATACATCAATAATCATTGGACATACATATTTCATTTTAGTTACTAAGGCTCAAACACAATTATAATCATTAGCATATTCGCCTTGGGACTTAGCCGGGTGGAATTCAAATACTCATACACACATAATCAATAATCATACACATCCATATTTCATCTCACATAATTCAAGTAAGGTCACTTCTTGAGGACTTACCTCGGATGTTGTCGAACGGCTTTTTCGGCTATTCGATCACCTTTTCCTTCCCTTGTCCAATTGTGGCCCTCTTAGCTCTTGAGCTAATTCAAACAAATTCAATTTATTAAAACCTCATTGTGCTTGCTTATGGCGAATATGACAAGGATTTTAAATGGTCATATGGCCACTCTTTAGCTTGAATACACAATGGTCATGCACATTTTATACTACATCAAGCAATTCAATACAATTTATTTGAGCATCAAGGAAATGCTAAGGCCTTCAATAGGCTACCCAAGGCCGAATATTCATGTACATGTTGGGGTCAATTTTGCACTTAATACCTCACAAAACAGCATGCAATCTACTAATTAATGCTTTGCACATTGTGGCCCAAAACTTATAATATAGCATCAAGCACTTATATGTGTGCTAGGCGAATTGTGCTTGCAATTTCACAAGCATTCTTCCACATTTTCTTCTTTAAGTCAATATATTCATCACTTAGTTCATAACCAAACATAATGTGCAATCATATATATGCATATATGAGCATGGCGAATTTTCAAGGTGTCCATAGCCATCCAAAACACAAATTTTAACTAACATGCAAGAAGCATGAATCATGCTCAAGAATGCATCATGGCCGAATATGACAATCAAGCTCCTTTTCAACTTTAATCATGATAAAACAAAGAGAAAACTCAAAATCTTACTCATGAATAGAAAATCCATCATTGCATGCATCATCATCAAGCTTCACACTTAGCATGCAATGGCTTTATCACCATAACAACTTTGCCCAAATACCATTTCCATGGCATAACAAAGATTTGAGCCATGGCTAACATGCACATCAAGTTAGTAACCAAGTCATGCATGAAACTCCAAACACAACCTCATACATACCTTAATCTTGGTACAAGTATGGCCAAATCTCCTTCTAGTTCTCTTCTAAACCAAAAAATGGAGCAAAAATCCCTTTCTTCCTCCTTATGATTTTCGGCCAAAAAGATGAGAAAGGATGAACAAATTTTTTTGTTTTCTCTTCTTGGTTGCACGGCAATGGGGGGAATGCTACTCTCTCACACACATTTTTTTTTCATTCTTTTCTTACCCATGCTTATTTGTTTATGATTTCTCCCTAATGCCCAACAAAACATGTTTCATGACATGTTTAGCCCATATCACTTTGTCATGGCCGGCCATCACTTGTAAAAAAGGGAAATTTGACATGCAAGTCCATTATTTTGCATGCATGCTTTAATTAGTCATCACATATTTCCCTATCGTACTTTCAAAGTTCACTACTAAGTCCTTTCTTATAAATTAGCACCTAATTAATAAAAATCGAGACACGAAATATTTACGCATACCAATTCCACATACAATAAGCACGGAATATAACACTTAATTATTCTTGTGACTCGGTTTCGTGGTCCCGAAACCACTCTCCGACTAGGGTCACATTCGGGGTGTCACATTCGAACTTGTCCGTAATCACATAATCACAATTCATACTATATCAAAGCACATAAAATACATTTGAAATGAAATTATACCATACGAACTTACCTCGGATATTAAAATGACGAATCGAGTCGATTAGTCGATAACTTTATCTTTTCCCTGCTCCAAATCCGTTTCTCCTATCTTGATCTAAATATAATCAAAATTAACTTATTTAATCATCTCTCTGTTCAATTTAGTCCAAATCACACTTGAAAACACATTTACACTTTTGCTCCTAATATTTCACATTTTTCACAATTTAGTCCATATTTCATAAAATCACAAATTAATAAAATTCACAATGAACCGATGCTAGCCGAATTACCAAAATACCCTTAACAGCCCATTATTTTTCATTTATTACACATTTTAACTACAAACTTTACACATTTCATAATTTAATCCGTATTTTACATTTTCACTAAAAATCACTTAACAAAACTTGTATATTTCATAATAAATATTCATAATATATCATCACACATCAAAAATCATACATATTCATCAATAGAAACTTTCAAAATCTTTAACAATTTTGCAAAATAGTTCCTGGGCTAGCTAGTACTAGATGCAACGATCTCAAAAACATAGAAATCATTAAAAACCGAGCACAATCACTTACCAATTCAGCTTCTAAGTGACCAAGCCCTAAAATGAACAAAATGGTTTTCTTCTTCTTCAATATTCAGCCAAAAAAGATGATAATGAAGCTTTAATTTGATTTTGTTTTATTTAATTAACTTTATTTCAGAAATTACTAAATTAACCTTGGTTTAAAATATAAAAATTCACATGTTTTATGACCATAAATGTCCACTCAAAAATATGGTCTAATTACAACATAAGGACCTTAACTTTAAGGTTCTATAACTAGTAGGCACCTTTAGCTATTAGAACTCAAGTTTTACGCTTTATGCGATTTAGTCCTTTTTATCAAATTAACCATTTAAACGATAAAATTTATTAACGAAATTTTAACACAATCATTCAATCATGCTGTAAACATTAAAATAATAATAAAATAAATATTTTAACTTCAAATTTGTGGTCCTGAAGCCACTATTCTGATTTGACTAAAAACGGGTTGTTATAGGCTTGGGGTAAAGGTGTTCACAAATAGGTCATGCCAATTTTGGGTTAATACCCGCCTTGATGACTTCCTAGGGTTGTCAGGCCTAGGGTTTGTTTTATATTCTTCCTCTCCCAAATAGTTAAACCATTAAGTAACTCTACAAAACAATTAGCAGATCATACCTCCACTCACTAATCCCCCATAGAAGGATTAGATCCTTATGGCTTTCATAAACAATATGGAAAAGATGCAAAAAGAAAACATGATAAATGAATTGAAGTGTAGAGTTTAAAAAAAGCTAGATTTATATTCAAAATAAATGCGAATCCATAGAATTTGATCATCTCTATATTCAAATCTCATGAAATAAAATGAAAAATGAACTGAAATAAAACTAAAACCTAAGAAAAGAGAAAACTAAACTAAGTTTAAGAGAAGATTTCTAAACTAAGTAAATGGTCCCTAAAACATGTGCCAAATGAGCCTATTTATAGATTTTAGGTGTTCTTCATCCTTAACCCTAGGTTACCTGACATTCCTGAGCTTTAATTTGGATTGTGCCGACCGAAATGCCCTCTGTCTCATATTATTCTTTCGTCCAGAGTTGATGTCGCGACACACCAGGACCTGTGTCGTGAAATAGAGTTCAGTATACTAATCTTCAAGATATCTTTAGGGGTATGTCGCAACACCCTTAGGCTATGTCGTGACATCGAAGGCAGTCTCGAAATTCTTCATTTTGTTCCCTATGTTGCAACATCAAATCATGATCAGTATTGGTTTAGCATCTTCTAATGGTCTCTTGCACACTCACAAAGTGCGTTTGCTCACCCCTAGGCCTCATTTGGCCCCTAAGATCAATAAAAGACTCAAATTTCACACTTTATTGCATGTACATAAAATAATGAAAACTCGACTAAACCATAACAAAAGTGCTTGTATTCAAGCTCCTCAAATGAAAAAACTAGTTTGATCTGCTACACCGAATTACAGCAGATCAAACTCTCCCACACTTAAGTCATTGCTTATCCTCAAGCAATGTAAACATATAATTAAAATAAATGAAAAAGAAGGTAGGAAAAAAGAAGAAAAAAAATTGGTTGTAAAGAAAAGTAAACCAAATGTAACAAATAAAAAATAGACTTAGTTTCTTTCTTTAAACAAGCTAGAGTTAATGAATATGGATATAAATAAGAACTTCAACACCTAGACTCCCCCACACTTAACTTTTTTCTTGTCTGCAAGCAAACCAAGTCTAGACACATAGCATGCAATAAGAAGACGTCCCTTGTATTTTGTTACTACTAAGAAACATGATTGTCAAATTTTTAAGTTATAACAATTCTTATCGCACAAGTAACCTAATCTTTATTTTCTGAAGCCTTGAAAATTTTTACAGCAAATTGAGATTAATTTACAGAGTTACATTACTAACAAATAAGAAGCAAGTCTTATAACCAAATATTTAACAATATCACTATAACACCCCTTACCCATATCCAGCACTGGGACAGGGTTCGAGGCGTTACTAGACTCAAACCGAATCATTCATACAAAATCGGGCCATGAAATTTCACCCAAATTAAAACCATTTATACACAAGCATATTGTCCCTTATACGGGCACACGAGGCCCAAAACATATATTGGGGTTGGTTCGGGACTAAACCGAGAACTCTCAGAATTTATATAACACTTAGGAAATTTTCTTATTTTAGAGGGTTACACGCCTGTGTGGGTAGGCCGTGTGGTCTCATACACCTGTGTGGCTTGGGACACGCCCATGTCCTCAGCCCGTATAACTCTCTATTTATGACGTCATCAATCGAAATAGGGTCACACGGCCAAGTCACACGCCCATGTGCTAGGCCTTGACTTTCACATGGCCGTGTCTTTTCCTGTGTGTTTACTACAGGGCATTCTATTTTACCTAATTAGGGTGTAGGGGACACATGACAGGATCACACGCCTATGGAGGCTGACCGTGTATCTCACACGGCCTAGACACGTGTCCGTATGTCTACCCGTGTGGACAACTTTGAGGCTATTTTCCAAGCCAATTGCCACCCTTATTTGCACAAACACATACATGACTTCAAAGGCCCTTAGCATGGCATAAGTGAGCACTTAAACATACACAAACAAGACATGATCATGATCATTTCATTTTCACTATTACATGCATAAAACTTCATACTTTGTCAAGTCAAATTTATAAAGTTTGCATGATTTAAGAGTTGAAGTTTACTTCCATTTAACATACTCATATCTTGGTTATTATCATGCCACTCACTCACAATTCCATCATTAAACATCCATAGTCGCATCCACAATCCATCCATGCCAAACAATTTTATGACCTTGGCACATGCATGCATATATGAAAAGGTTTACAACCAAATAATCAATATGAGCCATATCTCATGGCCTTATACAAATTGGACCATAAAGCATTCTGGGCCAACACATTTGGCCACATTAACATTGACATAGTTAATCAAAAGACAAAGACCCTATACATGCGATAAACTTAAAATACTTGTGTTCACTTATACCCAAATGATATCTTGATAGTGTGGTGGCATCTCCGGCGGTTTCCAACCCGAGCTAGGTAAATTAACCTATAAGAGAAAGCTTAGTAAGTTCATATGCAAATAATAAGCAGCTCATGCTAGTCATATACTATACTTAACAATACAAGCACTAGTTAATATAAAAATAGCTATAAATCTCAAGGTTGTAATATAACCTATTCACATGTTTACTCTCTTTTGATTTATCAAAATAATTTAACATTACTCGACTTTCAGTCTAGTAGCCATAATTTCTCCATTGTAGCATATTTTATAATTATCAAATCATTTTAAACATCATAGTAAAAGTACACGTTATTATGTATATTCATGTTTTCATGCATATAGCTCAACATATTTCAAATTGTAATAACTCTTTCTTTCCATACTTTCGTAACCATTTCAATATGCAATTAGGCCAGTATTTCCTTTCACTCATAACTGATAAATCACAATTCAAATGAACAACATTTACTATCTCAAAGTCACTTTCATAGTGATCATAACTCACAATAACATGAAGCCAATACTTAAAATCTTTACGTACATACCTGTACCATCTCGTAACATATCCATTTACTTTCTCATATTTGACATACCCGTTGAACACTTAGAATACTAAATGGATACACGAAAAGTATTTGCACATAAGTGCCACATATGTAGCTAAAACTACCTCATATCTCATATCACATAAATGCTCACTCTCGAGCAAATCTCGGGCCTACTCACACAAGCTGACGGTCAAGATGTAACTACGCAGTGCTGCTCACACAAATTGTTAGGTATCCGCAACACATGCTAGACTACCCAGCCACTGTTAGACGTATGAGACCAGCACCCGGATCACATAATCACACATATATAACAATATCCTTAGTGACATGTCACTCGTATCCTATTCTATTCCTAAGGTTCAAACGGGATTTTTCTCACTTATCCGGACTTCGTCAAATACAACCATAGAATCAATCATTTATTTCATACATTATCAAAGCAATTAGGATATTTAAAACACAAACATAGCATAGCATTATTTACATACGAACTTACCTCGACACCAAAATGGCAAAGAGGGACCTAACCGTCAATTACTCGTTTTCCCTTGTTCTAGGCCCGAATCTCATTTTCTTTGATCTAAAACATCACATTTATCCCACTTGTTAATCACATTACTCAATGTGACACAAAAATCATACTATGGAAAAATTACATTTTTTCCCCTAAAGTTTACCATAATTACACTTTTGCCCTTAGGCTCGTAAAATGAAATTTATTCAATTTCTTTAACATAAAAGCCTAGCCGAATCATTTTCATAACTATAGAAGACCACAATTTCCATGAAAACACACTTTTACTACATATTTTATAACTTTTACAATTTAGTCCTTTTGGACGTTTTCACCGAAAATCACTTAGTAAAAGTCGTTTCTCTAACCAAAAAGATGCATAATATACCATTAAACATCAAAACACACAAATTTCTAACTTGGGTTAAAACCTAGACCTTCGTCATATCTCAAATTAATGGTAGAAATAGCTAGATCGTGTTACAAGGATTTAAAAAACGTGAAAATCATTAAAAACGGGGGCTAGAACGGACTTACAATCAAGCTTGAAAGCTTGAAAAACCCTAGCCATGACTTCCTCTTTCAAATTTCAGCCAAGGTGGAAGATGGACAAATTTTTTGGATTTTATTTTTGTTTTCAATTCATTTTAATAACTAAATGACCAAAATGCCATTAATGGAAAACTTTGGAAACATGCCTAACCATGTCCGTTTTTGTCCACCAACTTAACCAATGGTCTAATTACCATATAAGGACCTCCAATTTAAAATTTCATAAAAATTGGACACCTCTAGCATGTAGAACTCAACTTTTGCACTTTTTACAATTTAATCCTTTTGACTAAATTGAGTGCCCAAACGTCAAAATTTTCAAACAAAATTTTTACAAAATCATTTCATGAAATCGTAGACCGTAAAAATATAATAAAAATAAATTCTTTTACATCAAATTTGTGGTCTCGAATCCACTGTTCCAACTAGACCCTAAATTGGGATGTTACAATCACAATTAACATAAATCAAATAGATCTGTAGTAGACATAATCATGCGAATAAAAAATATTCATTGAGTAAAATTGTTAGCAATTTTGGAATATTATGCATAGAGAACGCTTAAGTCACATTGGTCTTTTAGGCTTGTAACTTATGAGGCTTAGGATGGTATGAGTTCAAAGAAAGATATAGCTCAAAATGGTTCAAACACTAGAAATAGTTAAGCCCATAACATTGTTCCCTCCCTTCCCTCTTAATTTCCCATCCAGGCTCACTGCCTTTTGTCTCCTTCTCTCAACTACTTTATTTCTCCATGTAGGAAGACACAATATAATTCTAGCAACTATATCGACTTAATGAATTTTGGTGCACTGATGATTGAGTTTTCTCTCACTTTTGTGACTTTTTGTTTTGTCAGGACTTTTTACTTTTTTTCTCAATCAAAATGCTTTTGTCTTTATTCTATATTTTTTCTTCTCATTCTTACTTTTGACTTTTTTTGGATATTTTTTTTTTTGCACATTTTTGCCTGACCTATAACTAATGTATCACATTGTTTCTTCTTTTTTCGCTCTTTTTTAAAACCTATGTAATGTATCTACCTAAGCCCTCAATATCTATGGCCTCACGTCTATTTTGTAATGTATTAAAGGACCAAACTTAGGGAAGAGTTCGAGTTTTAAATTTATGTGTGGTCTTTGGGTTTCAATTTTTGCAGGTTCATGAAAAAGGAGTTGTCGGGCTCAAATAAGAAGACTAGAGATTCATAGCATTAAGGTATAGTCATTTGAGAACTGGCTATTCAAATAATGCCTAAAATCATCCCTAAGCATCCCACCATACACAATTTCTTTCATGCTTCGAATTAAACTGAATAAATAATAATCAATTCAAGCATTCATGTCTCTACTAATATCTATAAAATTTATATCTTATATGGTATCATCAAACATTCTTACTTAGGTACTTTTAATCTATTATGCAATTTAACTAGGTAACCTAATCAATTTCCTTTAAAAATAATCAAATTATCTCATATCAATAAAAAATTTCATGCTTGATAGAATCATTGCATGTTTCATTATTTTCAACCACAATCCACGGTGTTAATATAATCCAAGCACCATGCAACAAAACAATAATATTCTAGTTTTTCTTTAAAAAAAAACCAACTAAAGCAAAGTAAACACATAAACAAAAACATACAAACTAATCCTATGCATTTCCCCCCACACTTTAGAACATACATTGCCCTTAACCAAAAATAATTAAACTGCAAACAAGAAAATGTCCCTGAGTAGGTCGGATCCTTGTTGTTATGACAATCTCGAGATTTGTCTACTCCAAGCAGACAAAATGGTACCTAAAATAACTACGGCAAGATATATGAAATATAATATAAAGAGAATAAAAAGAAAAAAGAATAAGAATAAGAAGAAAAAGAAGTGTTGATAATGGATGACAAAACATATAAAAATATTTGGATGAACTTGGGCTTTTAATGTAGCAAGGTGTATTTTTTCTAGGATGTCATGGCATTACGGTGCGATGTCATGACATCGATCCCATTTTCTGGCTTCTTTAAAAAAATTCAATTCTTCCACTCCATGATATTTACCTTGCTGTGGAAAAAAACTAAACACAAATAATATTAATAAAAATAAAATAAATGAATAAAATAATAATAATAAACTATGAAATTTAAAGCAGGAAATAGAAGTTCTTTAAAAACTAGGACAATCTGTGTCTCCAACATAGAAGAACTTCCAGCTGGTTCTCGATATTTTGATTCGACATTTGTTCCGCTATCGATATATATATCAACCAGCCCCTTTGATTGATTCTAATGATGTTGCCTTATTTTTTACCGACGTGACATCCACATTACAAGCCATTTGGTACCAAATTCGAGCCAATCCCAATTGTTTTTCGGGGTATTATTGCCTCGAGCTTCCTTCTCTCCATGTTGTGTGAAGTTTTGGTCACTCTAGATTTTTTCCCTTGTTGGATGAGAATGAATCGAACTCATCGACCTCTTCGGTTGGCACCTTCTCTGCTACGGCCAAAAAGTGTATTGGCTCTTCTAAACTTTCTTTCAATATTGGTTAAATCTCGATGCTAGTGGTTAGTTCATCTTCCTATTCTACCTTTACGGTTAGTTCTACTACTATGTCAATTGGATTAGAGACTGTTTCAACTATATTCAACTCATCCCCATGATATTCAGTTATAAGCACCAGTTGAATCTCACCATAATTCTCACCATGATCATCGATAATACAAGGATTCTCTTGATCCAAGTTGTGAGCATCAGACATGTCCTCTTTCTTAGAAGGTAGCGCTTCGGATATTTCTTGCATCATTTTGATCATTTGCACCATCATATTTGACATATGTGACAATACCTCAGAGTTGTTTGTCTTGGTGGTTTCACATAAAAGCACCTCATGCGAGTCACAGTAAAGCTTGTTGGAATGTTTGGGCATATCATGATCTTCTTCAAGTGCCTCATAGAAATTACCACTGGTTCGTTAAAGCTTCATTCCCTCATTGGCTCATCTTGATCATGAACAATTTTTTATTTTCCATAATCTCCAAATCTTAATATACTCCCTTGTATATGTCATCATCAAAGCCCATCTTATCATTAAACCACAAGTAATCAATTTCGTCTATGTTTGAATGATTTTCTTGGATTAGTCTTTATGGATCAGTGATTGAGTAAACAAGTATTACTCTCTTATAAGGAATATACTCAAATTAACAAAGGAAAATAAAGTAGTAAACTAAATTAATAATATTAAAAATACAAATCGTATTTATAATTAAAAAATTTCCTAATTATCCTATTAAAACGTAAAAATTAAAAATTAATTTACTAACGTTGCCTCCCTAATAGGCGCCAACAACTTGATCACCTCCAGACGTACTAATGTCTAGAGTGTGAATACTGCTACAGAATATATGGAATTTGAGATTATATTCGCAAATATACAGGTCAGGTTGTACTATAGCTTGTTTAAAATAAAACAATTCGTAAGTATTTTGAGGATCATACCCAAGGGCGGCTTGTACTAAATTAATTCTAACCTAAACGCCAATAGATCTAATTAGTACTTTAAATTAGTTATAGTACAAAAGCAGAATAAAAAGATTTTTTAGGTTTTTATAATAATAAAATAAAATAACATAAAATGATAAAATTCAAGAGATCAAAGTAGATAATAAATCAAATATGATTATGGGTGATTAGTTCGCTTTAGTAATCTCTGTCAACTATTGCTTTAGGCTCCTCATTCATCAACTAGTTGCTACCTCAGTAGGATCCATCGATCATCAACTCAAATAACGAGTCGGCAAGGACTACTTATCTTCCGACTTCAAAGTCTAGACCGACTTGGGGTAAAGGTGTTCATGGATAGGCCATACCAATTTTGGGCTAATACCCACCTTGATCACTTCTTAGGGTTGTTAGGCCTAAGGTTTGTTTTACAATCTTCCTCTCACAAATAGCTGATTCGTTGAGTAACTCTATAAAATAGTGAACAAATCATACCTCCACTCGCTAATCCCCAATAGAAGGATTAGTTCCTCATGACTTTTATAAACAATATGGAAAAATGTAAAAAGAGAACTTGATAAATGAATTGAACTTTAGAGTTTAAGAAAACCTTACTTTATATTAAGAATAAACGCGAATCCACAAAAGTTGATTGTCTCTGCCATCAGGTTTCTTGAAATAAAATGAAGAACTAACTGAAATAAAACTAAAACCTAAGAAAAGAGAAAACTAAACTAAGTTTGTAACACCCCTTACCCGTACCCAAGACCGGGACAAGGTACGTGGCATTACCGTACGCAAACATGACATTTCCGGAAAATCACGAGCTATAAAATTTCGTCCCAAATTAAAACCAATCAAACACATTCATAGTGTCCCTATTATGGGCCTAAGAAACCTAAAACATGCATTAAAAAAGGCCTGGGACTAAACCGAGAGCTTAAGAAAATCTTAGGAAAATTCCTAGGTTTAAGCCTCACACGCCCGTGTAGAGGCAATGCACACCCGTGTGCTTAGGACACACCTGTGCCCTTTACCTGTACGGAATTAACTGAATTTCTTTTCCATTTTGAACCTACAGGGTTTTCACACGGTTGAGCACAAGCCCGCGTCTCTGGCCCGTGTCCCTCACACGACCTAGACACACCTGTGTCGTCGCCCATGTCCAAAAACCTAAGCATTCTATTTATGAAATCATCATGCATTTGGAGGCAACGGCCAAGACACAATCCCATGTGCTAGGTCGTGTCCTCCGTGTGGCTGAGACACACGGTCATGTCTCTGCCCGTGTGTTTACTACCATGCATACTGACCTAAACATTTTAGGTGCAGGGGACACACGGCTGTCGTACACGCCCATGAAACTGACCGTGTGTCACACAATGCCTAGACACACACCCGTGTGTCTACATGTGTGGACCTTTTTTGAGGCTACAATCCAAGCCAATGGTCACCCTCAACATCCACTCACATCTATGAACTTCTATGGTATTTAATAGGGCCTAAATATGCCCAATGACTACCTTCAATGGTCTATTGCATGTTAACCTCATCTCACTAGTTTTATACATGCTAGATTATCCTCTCTGTATTAAGGATTACCATATCATCAAACACATTTAGACTTGGCTTGTTTTATAACTCATTGCCAATAATGACCTAGCCATGTCTGAGTGATTTGACCATATTTCATATGTCCATTCATGATATACCACATTTAACCATCTCATGAACATTTAAACACCAACATGTACAATTAGTAGGTTACAACCTACATCAAAATGAGCCATGTCTTATGGCCATATAAAAAATGTATAGATATATCATTCAAGCCTTTACATTGGTTAATCAATGACACATATAAGAAAATAACCAAAAACTTATACATGCCATTGTAACAAAGTAAAGGTATCTATATACCAAAGCAAGATAAGTTGATAGTGTTGACAATACACCAATCGTCTTCCAATCTTCACGAGTCCGTGAGCTCTGTAAAACAGGGAAAGGAAAAGGTGGTAAGCATTGACATGCTTAATAAGTTCGGATAACAGGAAGATAAACTTACTGGTTATTTTGTATACAACCATAAAAGATATTCATGCCAAACATGCATAGTATAAATTCCCTATCACATACACTCATTCATCAAGTTAGTTTCCTTTCATGCAATATAGCATTAATCTTGGTGAGCGTGTTAATTCACACATTTCCATTCTCATGACTTACTACAATCCCATTGAATTTATTAGAAATCTCGATGGGTATCCCATTTACCGTCAAGTCATGCTAATGACCATTTTAAATATACACTTCCATGAACCTCACTCTTACGGCGGGACTACCAGTCTAGGTTAAATCACTCATAACATCAATTCAAGGAGTATTATCGGGATTACCATTCTAGGCTAAACTCCTTACAACGACAATTACTCTAAAATGTTCGGATCTGAAATGCCTGTCCAAGCTAATTTCAGTTCTTAATCGTATTACCCATCCGAGCTACAACCACAATGCACATATATTCATTAGGAGGTTCGATCACTTAAGAACACCTGCTCGGGGTGGATTCTTACTATACTAAGATCATCGGATTACCCGTCCGGGCTAAATCCCTTTCTAGAACACATGCAAGATCTCATGTCATGTAAACAGGAATTTACCCATCTCATTTTTTCATTCAACTGGGACAATTATCATCTTTTTCATTTTACACTACCAAATTTCATGGATTGTCATGCATTTTCAACTATATTTAAAGTTTATTTCAAGTTACACGAACTTACCTGGTAACTACTACGGTTTCGTATTTCGGTTATTTCAAAACCTTTCGTTTTCCACGGTCGACCTCCGAAATTGGTTCCTTGGGGTCTATATTAGTAAAAATAAATTATTAATACCTCATACTATTCATTTTGGACCTAAATTCTACCCCAGGAAAAATGATCATTTTGTCCCCAAAATTTCACATTTTTACAAATTAGTCCCTAGGCTCGTATAATGGAATACATGAAATTCCTTGGTTACCCATGCCTAGCCGAATGTATCTTAAGCTCATACCAGCCCATAATTTCCTCTATTTCACATTTCTACCACATATTTTATACCATTTTGCAAAATGGTCCTGTAGGCCATTTCCATGAAAACCTACCTAGTAAAAGTTGTTTACCATCCTTTAAACTCTCATATTCCTCCATAAATCATCAGAACACAAGCATCTCAAGCATGGGTAAGTTTCCAAACATGATCCCTAGCTTGAGATATGGGTAGAAATGAATCGAGCATGTTACGAGGATCTCAAAATTACAAAGAGCATTAGAAACGGGGCTAGGGAGCACTTACTATTGAGCTTGAAATGTTGAAAACCCTAGCTTATGGAGCTCTAGGAATTTTGGCAGCTATAGGGAAGAAGATGGTTGAATTTGGTTTTCCTTTTCCCTTTTTATTGAGTTTATTACCAAATGACCAAAATGCCCCTCCGTACAAAACTTTAAAACTTTTCTATGCATGCCCATTTTTGTCCAAAAACTTAGAAATTGGAAAAATTGCTATTTAAGGCCTTCTAATTTATAATTCAAAACAATTTCATGCAAACTGCTTCTAGAACCCAAGTTTTTCAATTTATTCAATTTGGTCCCAAATTTCTAATTGGACACCTTATACTCAGAATTTCTTAATGAAACTTCAACACATGGTTATTTTCATATCCTAGAACTCATAATAATCATAAAAAAAATATTTTAACGTCGAATTTGTGGTCCCAAAACCACTATTCTGACTAGGCCCTATTTCAAAATGTTACATTTCTCCCCTCTTAAGGACTTTCGTCCTCGAAAGTCTTACCAATAAACAAGTTCAAATATTGACTTCTCATGGTTTCTTCATGTTCCTGTGTGGCCTCTTCTGCTCCGTGTCTATGCCATAAAACTTTTACCAAGGCTATATTCTTGTTCCTCAACTGTTTGACTTCCTGAGCTAAAATCTTAATCGGTTCTTCACCATAAGTCATATCCGGTCTAATCTCAATTTTCATTGGTGAAATTACATGAGAGGGGTCTGATCTATATCTACGCAACATGGACACATGGAATACATCGTGAATCTTTTCCAATTCGGATGGCAATGCTAACTGATATGCTAATGGTCCAATAAATCGCGGCTCAATTTCCCTTTCCGGCTGAATCTCAAAACCTTTTTCCATGGAGATACTTTCAAGAACACTTTATCTCCAACTTGAAATTCAATTTCTTTTTAAATCAGCATATGACTTCTGTCTATCCGACGCCACTTTCAAACAGTCGCATATCATTTTAACCTTTTCTTCAATTTCTCTGACTAAATCAACTCCGTGAATCTAGCTTTCCTTGAGCTCTGTCCAATACAGTGGAGTCCGGCACTTCCGGCCATACAATGCTTCGTAAGGTAACATCTTTAAACTCGTCTGGAAACTGTTGTTGTAGGTGAATTCCACCAATGGTAAATATTTTTCCCAATTTCCTTGAAATTCAAGGACACAACACTTAACAGTCTTCGAGAGTCTGATTCGTCTGCTTAGACTGACCATCAGTCCGTGGGTGGAATGTCGTACTAAAACTCAACTTTGTACCCAAGGCTTCCTGCAATTTCTTCCAAAATCTTGAAGTGAAACTTGGATCCCTATCTAAAATGATTGACAACGAGATGTGTACAAGTTGACCAATCTGTCAAGAGAGAAATCTATCCGTACAGGAATAAAATGAGCTGACTTTGTTAGTCTATCAACTATAACCCAAATGGCATCTTTCTTTTTCGATGTTAACGGCAATCCTGTCATAAAATCCATAGTAATCTTGTCCCATTTTCATTCGGGAACCATCACGAGCTCTAATAAAACTGAAGGTACTTGATGTTCAGCCTTGACCTGTTGATATATCAAGCATTTCGACACGAATTTAGAGATATCTCTTTTCATACCATTCGACCAGTACATTTTCTTCAAATCATTATACATCTTGGCACTTCCCGGATGAATAGACAATCAACTATCATGTGCCTCTTGCAAATTTTTTTGAACTATTTCATCATCTTTGGGTACATAGACCTTATCTCGAAACATCAAACAACCATTAGGATCAACCTAGAAATCTAATTCAACACCCATCTCACTTTGCGCTCTCTTGGCCTGCAAGTCACTATCATTGATTTGAATTGTTCAAACATCTTGGAGAAATGTCAATCTGGCTCTTGATTTAGCCAAAACCAAACCATCATCAGATAACGCTAAATGCGTGTTCATAGCCCTCAATGCAAACAAGGACTTCCTACTTAAGGCATTAGCGACTAGGTTCGCCTTTCCCGGGTGGTAATCAATTATCAGTTCATTTAATCAATTCTAACCATATTTGTTGTCTCAGATTTAATTCCTTTTGAGTTAGAAAATACTTCAAACTCTTGTGATCTATGAATATACGGCAAGTTTCATGATACAAATGGTGTCTCCAAATCTTCAGGGCAAATACAATGGCAGTTAGCTCTAAGTCGAGTGTTGGATAATTTTTTTCATGCGGGTTTAGTTGTCTCAAAGCATATGCTATTACTTTACCCTCTTGCATAAGCACGCAACCGAGTCCATTTAAGGACGTGTCACTATAGACCACGAATTCTTTTCCCAGTTTGGGTTGCACTAAAACTGGAGCTTCGGTCAATAATGTCTTCAA
Organism: Gossypium arboreum; assembly: GCF_025698485.1. Lineage (NCBI taxonomy): Eukaryota > Viridiplantae > Streptophyta > Magnoliopsida > Malvales > Malvaceae > Gossypium > Gossypium arboreum. The sequence continues at coordinate 17,307,520 of NC_069081.1, forward strand.
TTTCTCAAAACTCTGCTGACACTTCTCTAACCACTCAAACTTAACATCTTTTTGCAGCAATCTTGTAAAAGGAGTTGCAATCATTGAAAACCCTTTTACGAAGCGTCGATAGTCACTAGCTAAGCCCAAAAAGCTTCTAACCTCGGTTACGTTCATCGGCGGCTTCCACTCAACAATAGTAGATATCTTATTTGGATCAACTAGGATGCCATCACCCGACACAATGTGACCGAGGAATCCAACCTCTCAAAGCCAAAACTCACTCTTATTAAATTTAGCATATGTAAAATCATTCTCAGATGTTCCGCATGCGCAGACTCATCCTTGGAATAAATCAGGATGTCATCAATAAACTTCCATTTGTCCATATTTCTAGAAAAAGTATCTCAATTTTTCATTATCATTCCTATAACATAACGACAAACTTGTCTAAGTATGGCCGAAATATCCTATTCATCAAGTCCATAAATACAGCCGGTACATTAGTCAACCCAAAAGGCATCACAAGAAATTCATAATAGCCATACCTCATTCTGAAAGCAGTCTTAGGTACATCTGACTCTTTTACTCGCAAATGGTAGTAGTCGGATCTCAGATCTACCTTAGAAAACACAGTGGCTCCCCTCAATTGATCAAACAAGTCATCGATTCTTGGCAACGGATACTTGTTCTTGATGGTTACCTTGTTGAGTTGTCGATAATCTATACATAGTCTCATCGAACCATCTTTCTTTTTAACAAATAATACAAGAGCACCCGACTGAGAAAAGCTTTGTCTTGCAAACCCTTTATCGGTCAGTTCTTGCAACTGTGCTTTTAACTCTTTCAACTCGGTTGGTGCCATCCTATACGGGGTAAGAGAAATGGGTGTTGTTCCTGGTGCTAGTTCAATAGCAAACTCTACCTCTCTAACAGGAGGTAAACCGGGAAATTCTTCCGAAAACATATCTGGGTATTCGCATACTATCGATACTAATTCAAACTTCAACTCAGATTCTTTAGTATTCAACACGAAAAGCAAGTTAGGCTTCATATCCTTTTCTCATATACCTTTGAGCCTTCATTGAAGAATCACATCCGGTGGTATATTCAACTCGCTTGAATCAACTCAGAGAACTTCACCATTTTAACATTTCAATTTAATATACTTATTACCACAATTTACTATCACATTGTGGAAGTCAATCAATCCATGCCAAGTATTACGTCAAATTCATTGAAGGGCAAAAGCATAAGATTATCCAGTAAACAATGACCTTGGATCGTCAGAGGACAATTCTTACAAACCTTATCTACTCAGATAGACTTTCCTAGAGGGTTCGACACCTTAATCACAAACTCCGTAGGTTCTACGGACATATTCATACTGGACACCAATTTTATGCAAATATACGAATGGGTCAATCCTGGGTCAATCAAGGCAATAACATATACATCATGAAAGGAAAATGTACTCGTAATGACATCAGGAGCAGAGACTTCCTCTCTAGCGCGTATCGTGTAAGTTCTCACCTAGGCCTGAGTCTCTAGTTTTTCAATTGTGTCCTTGGAAAAATTTTGATTGCTACTTGGACTTCCAGGATGTCGGGGTGGTCTACCATAGGAATTAGGAGCATTAAACTTTAGGGCTAGATCCACTTCTTTATCAACTCATTCTAGGAAGTCTTTAAGGAAGTGGTCAAAAAAACCACATCTGTGGCATGCACCACTCCTCTTTCGACACTCACCAAAGTGGAATTTGTTGTAGCTTTCACACCTCGGCTTTTGATCATCCACACTTCCCACACTAGTTACCTTGGGGGAGGAAGACTTCAGGTTGTGACGCTTAGAGCTTCTTGTTCTACTCGAATATCCCACTAATGCAGTGGAGCGCTTTTGTCGACTCCTCGATTTCTTTGTGGGAAAAGAGTGTATTCTGCCACTAGATCTCTTATTCAAAATTCGAGCCTCTCTCTTTACTTGCTTTCTTTCATTGTTTAGTTCTTCGGCCTTCTTGGCCTGATCAGCCAGTGTTGCAAATTCTTGTATCTCAAGGATCCCGATCAACAACTTAATTTCCTCATTCAAGACCTCCTCGAAGTGCTTACACATTTTCGTCTCTGATTGGACCCACTCCGTGGCATATTGACTTAACCTTACAAATTCCCTCTCATATTCTGACACGGTCTTATTTCCTTGCCTGAGTTTCAGGAATTCTTTTCGCTTCGAGTCTAAAAATCTTTAACTGATGTATTTCTTTTTAAACTCAGCTTGGAAGAATTCCCATGTAATATCTTCCTTCAGTACCACTAAACATACAGTCTTTCACTAGTGATATGTAGTATCTTTTCGAAGAGATACAGCACACTTTAAACACTCCTCAAGTGTACATCACAACTCATCCAAAACTCGCGTAGTGCTCTCGAGACAGAACTCGGCTCGTTCAGCATCACCATCAACCTTAGCTCTAAACTCTTCAGCCCCATATTTTCTAAGTTTGTCCACTAGATCTTTACCAATTCTCACAGGTACCATACCTTGTGGCACTTCTCCCTCAGGCTAAGTAGGTGGCGGAGGAGGTCGTGGTATATTGGAGCGGTTTCTCAAGTAATCCCTAAACCATTCATCCATCATTAAGAAGAAGGTAGCTCTTGCCTCTTCCCAGCCTTCAGACATAGGTCGTCTACTACTACTAGAAGTAGCTCGCTGAACAGAAGCTGAAGCATGGCTCTCGGCTCCCTCGAACTCATCTTGAGCTTGATTGGAAGACATTTACTATATTCAAATACAATTAAAAATGGTTAGGAGATGTCACACTATCATAACTTGTCTAATGGCATGTATAGCCATACTCAATATATGCTACATTAGTCCTAGAACCGACTAAACCATAGCTCTGATACCATTATAATGTAACACCCCTTACCCGTACTTCAGACTGGGACAAGGTACGGGGAATTATCATACGCAAATATGACATTTCCAGAAAATTACGGTCTATAAAATTTCGTCCCAAATTAAAACCAATCAAACACATTCATAGTGTCCCTATTATTGGCCTACGAGACCCAAAACATGCATTAAGAAAGGTCCGAGACAAAACCGAGAGCTTAAAAAAATCTTAGGAAAATTCCTAGGTTTAAGCCCCACACGCCCGTGTAGAGGCAATGTATACGTCTGTGGGCTTGGGACACGTCCGTGCCCCTAACCCGTGTGGAATAAATTGAATTTATTTTCCATTTCGAACCTATAGGAGCTTTCATAAGGCCGAGCACACGCCCGTGTCTCTAGTCCGTGTCCTTTACATGGCCTAGACATGCCCGTGTCGTCGCTCGTGTCTAAAAACCTATGCATTTTATTTATGATGTCATCATGATTTAGGGGCACACGGACAAGACAGAAGCCCGTGTGCTAGGCTATGTCTTCCACGCGGTTGAGACTCACGGCCGTGTCTCTGCCCGTGTCTTTACTACCATACATATTGACCTAAAAATTTTAGGTGCAGAGGACACAAGGCCGTACTACTCGCCCATGGAACTGACTGTGTGTCACACATGGCCTAGACACACACCCGTGTGTCTACCCGTGTGGACCTTTTTGGAGGCTACAATCCAAGCCAATGGTCACCCTCAACATCCACCCACATCTGTGAACTTCTATGGTATTTAACAGGGCCTAAATATGCCCGATGACTACCTTCAGTGGTCTATTGCATGTTAACCTCATCTCATTGGTTTTATTCATGCTAGATTATCCTTTCTGTATTAAGGATTACCATATCATTAAACACATTTAGACTTGGCTCGTTTTATAACTCATTGCCAATAATGATCTAGCCATGTCCAAGTGATTTGACCACATTCCATATGTCCATTCATGATATACCACATTTAACCATCTCATGAACATTTAAACACCAACATGCACAATTAGTAGGTTTCTACCTACATCAAAATGAGCCATGTCTTATGGCCATATAAAAAATGAATAGGTATATCATTCAAGCCTTTACATTGGTTAATCAATGACACATATAACAAAATAACCAAAAACCTATACATGCCATTGTAAGAAAGTAAAGGTATCTATATACCAAAGCAAGATAAGCTGATAGTGTTGACAATATTCCAATCATCTTCTAATCTTCACGAGTCTGCGAGCTCTATAAAACAGGGAAAGGAAAAGAGGGTAAGCATTAACATGCTTAGTAAGTTTAGATAACAGGAAGATAAACTTATCGGTTATTTTGCATACAACCATAAAAGATATTCATGCCAAACATGCATAGTATAAATTCCCTATCACATACACTCATTCATCAAGTTAGTTTCCTCTCATGCAATATAGCATTAATCTTGGTGAGCTCGTTAATTCACACATTTCCATTCTCATGACTTATTACAGTCCCATTGAATTTCTCAAAAATCTCGATGGGTATCCCATTTACCGTCAAGTCATGCTAGTGACCATTTTAAATATACACTCCCGTGAACCTCACTCTTACAGCGGGATTACCAGTCCAGGTTAAATCCCTCATAACATAAATTCAAGGAGTATTATTGGGATTACCATTCCAGGCCAAATCCCTTACAACAACAATTACTCCAAAATATTCGGATCTAAAATGCCCGTCCAGGCTAATTTCAGTCCTTAATCATATTACCCATCCGAGCTAAAACCACAACTCACATATATTCATCAGGAGGTTCGATCACTTAAGGAACACCCGTCCGGGCTAGATCCTTACTATACTGGGATCATCAGATTACCCGTCCGGGCTAAATCCATTTTTGCAACACATGCAAGATCTTATGTCATGTAAACAAGAATTTACCCATCGAATCTCCCTTTTTCATTCAACCGAGACAATTATCATCTTTTTCGTTTTACACTACCATATTTCATGGATTGTCATGCAATCAATATATAAATTAACATAGTTTTAAGAATATGCATTTTCAAGTATATTTAAAGTTTATTTCAACTTACACGAACTTACCTGGTAATTGCTTTGGTTTCGTATTTCGGTTTTTTCGAAGCCTATTGTTTTCCACGGTCGACCTCCGGAATTGGTTCCTCGGGGTCTGTATCCATAAAAATAAGTTATTAATACCTCATACTATTCATTTAGAATCTAAATTCTACCCCGGGAAAAATGACAATTTTGCCCCTAACATTTCACATTTTTACAAATTAGTCTGTAGGCTCGTATAATGGAATGCATGAACTTACTTGGTTACCCATGCCTAGCCGAATGTATCTTAAGCTCATACCAGCCCATAATTTCTTGTATTTCACATTTCTACCACATAATTTATACCTTTTTACAAAATGGTCCTTTCGGCCATTTCCATGAAAACCTACCTAGTAAAAGTTGTTTACCATCTTTAAACTCTCATATTCCTCCATAAATCATCAAAAACAAGCATCTCAATCATGGGTAAATTTCCAAACATGAACCCTAGCTTGAGATATGGGTAGAAATGGATAGAGCGTGTTACGAGGATCTCAAAACTACAAAGAGCATTAAAAACGGGGCTAGGGAGCACTTACTATTGAGCTTGAAATGTTGAAAACCCTACCTTATGGAGCACTAGGAATTTCGGCACCTATGGGGAAGAAGATGGCTGATTTTGGCTTTCTTTTTCCCTTTTTATTAAGTTTATTACCAAATGACCAAAATGCCCCTCCTTACAAAACTTCCAAATTTTTCTATGCATGCCCAATTTTGTCCAAAAACTTAGAAATTGGGAAAATTGCTGTTTAAGACCTTCTAATTTATAATTCAAAGTAATTTCATGCAAATTGCTTCTAGAACCCAAGTTTTGCAATTTATTCAATTTGGTCCCTAATTTCCAATTAGACACCTTATAGAATTTCTTCATGAAACTTTAACACTGGTTATTTTCATATCCTAGAACTCATAATAATCACAAAAAAAAATATTTTAACATAGGATTTTTTGTCCAAAACCACTATTTCGACTAGGCCCTATTTCATCTTTTCTTCTTCCATTCTTGTTATCACCGAACCAACATAGGAGGACTTTGGAACCTTCGGCCTGGGTTCTTCCCTTGCATGTAAGCCATGTTTTCGCCCGTTTCTCATAATCTTTATGTTTTTGAGATTGTTGCAACTAGGTCAAGCTAAACTGTATCTCTGTTTTCAAAATTGTATAAGATTTTAAAACTTACCATTGATGAATACTAAATGTTGTTATGGAAATTGTTAGATTTTGAAGCTATGAAATACATAGGGACTATTTGATTAATTAAATTTTGTTAATTTTGTAATTAGGGACTAAGTTGTTAAAATGGTGGAATTCTATTAAATTCTTGTGAAATTTTGATAAAAGTAGGCTGAGCAGGGACTAAGTAAAAATCCGTTAGCATGGGTTTTCTTTAATTGTGCTTAAATTGCAAGTTTCGGGTATAGGGACTAAATTGTAAAAAGGGTAACATATTATGGGAAATTTTGTAAATTTTATGGAAAGGTTAAATTGTGTAAATTTAATTATTTTAAATGCTAGAATGAGACTAATTGAATAAAAATATTTATCTAGATCAAGAAACAACTCGAACGGACATAAATCGCAGAAAAGTCTAAGTAGCGGAATAGTGGTCGATTCGAGTTAGAAGTCGTTTACATGTTCAAGTAAGTTTGTAATATATGTAATATGTTACGTTAAAATCCTTACCAATTGATTTGTTCAACTAATTGTACTATTTTTTTTATTTTGAATGTTGACTAATGAAAAATTAATAATGAGATGGAATTGAATTGGAGATAGCAATTTAGGCTTTGTACCTAGCAGTTTTAGTGCTGGTATATTGATTCAGGCTTTGTGCCTAGCAGGTTTTGTGCCGGTGTATTGATTCAGGCTTTGTGCCTACCAAGCTTTGTAACACCTTATACCCAACCCAGTCACCAAGCCCAAATACTAGGTTGCTACACTACCATCTCGCATCATGTTCATCTCAAATCATCACGTTATTACACATGCATCTTTTTTTTTTATTTAACACAGTATTCACATGAATTGTAAGTCATACATCTACTTTTTATAGGTAAAATATGTCAAGCATTCGTTAAATAAACATAAAATAGGTACTAAACTTGCGTTAGGACCACTTAGCAAAATTTCCCAAAACTGTTAAGTAGCTATCGATACTAAAAAGGTGGTATGAATAATTTTCCCAAGTGGTATCAATATCGCTTGGATAATTGATACCAAACTAGCTTACTGGTTCTCGTATCAAAAACCCAACAATCAGAAAATATCACTACTACAGAACAGGTATCGATAATTTCACCCCGCGTATCGATAGTCTTGATAAAGTATTGATACCAACCAACAAGACTGACTTCCTTCACTTTGAAATTTTTAGAGGTATCATTTTTAAAACCTGAATATCGATACCTCTACTATATACCTTAAAAACACGGCATATATCATCATATAAATCATACTAGAATAGTTTTAAATGTCATGCATTAATTACATCATAAAATAAACACAAAAATGCCCCAAATAGCATACCCAAAAATCATATTTTAAGTCTACAAATCATCAAGCTTAATAGGCATGCAATCAACTAAAGATCATAGCAAAACAATATGACATATACCATATTGCCTTTCATTCCTAAAAACAAAAATAAGCAAGCAACATCTACTAATGGCAACCAAAAGTTTGGCTTGGATCACCCCTCGAGACCACACCGCTCACACCGGCACTACTTCTCTACAACGGTTAAAAAGAAGTGGGTGAGCTCAACAAGCTCACTGAATGCTCAGAACAACCACTATACAAACAAGTCATTATGCATCAGCAAAGAAGACGTGCAACATAATCATAACATCTTCTATTCCTATGTCATGCTTTAGACAATTAATCATCTTTCATGAATATTTAAGCATATAGTACAACACATATTAATCACAATTAATCACTTTCAGTCACGTATTATGATATTTTGGCTCTTGAGGATATGAAACATAACATGGACTCTATCACCACACATCAGATACACGGAACTCCAACATATCAAAATGACTCAAAGAGTCATACATGTCCCATAAGTGAAGTATATAGCTAACACTCTCCAACACACCAAACACACATATCCCACTGAATAGAGCTTTGCTCACATTCCCTTATCTCTCTGAAAACTATCTTTGAGCCTCAACACCCTATATATCATAACACAAAGGTGAGTACTCACAATCCTATGGCCTGCCAACTATATTCAACAGTCTCATAATATCACAAGGAAAAATTATCCACATTATTATCACATATTTACTTACCGATTTTCCACACATATTCACTACATATTCACATTAGTAGCACAATATAATCACTATCACATGGCATGAATAGCACACCCTCATTCACTTTCACATCAATCATCATAAGCTTATAGCATATGTCATAGCATCTCATATATGTTCATAATTTCACAATTTCACAAGCATAAATATATCACATTTTATCATAGGTGTGAGAACACTTCCTCTCAGAATTTAGATTAGCGGTTCTGGCTACTTCAAAATTCCCAATTACGCAATGAATCATCTACGAGTAGCTATTCCAAAACACATACCAAAGATATACTTTCGTCGAAAAATTGAAAGCTTAGACAAGTTTTCTTTTCCTTTGTCTCTAGTTGTTGAAGGTCCTATTGAATCCAAAACTTCAACAAGACAAACCACACAAACACACAATCAATAATCACTCATCCACTCACCTTAAAAAATAAAAAAACAATGACCTAAGCTACATTCACTATTAATCGAAACCTTCGACATAAAAAACTTTAAATTCGAATATCTCAGTGTACACTTAATCTTTTCACACGAAACAAATTTCATTCCTCAACATATTCATCTACGACTAATTCCCAACCTTTAAACTACACTAAACTACACGTTTTAAGGTATTGACATTTTTCGACAAGTTTTGGCCACTATGACGAAAATTCATTAAAACTCGATAAATTCTTATAAAAATTTCAAAGTAACTTTAGAAACCTTTTAATCATGAAACCATAATTTAATCCACAATCTCGAAATTCATCATTAACAACCAACTTTTAGCTTTTATTTAAAATATGCATTTTAATGGCTAATAATTCAGTTTAAGAGACTAGGTAACATTTAAAACTAATGTGAAGATAAATCATAACCTTACTTGATGAAAATCTAATCGTTTTATCGAAAGCCCAAAAATCCCAAAAAGTTTAGTAGTGGAGAAATTTATGGTGTTTTGAGTGTTCTTCTTGAAGATTTATGGAGGTTTTATACTTGTGGAATGAAGTTGGGGAAATTTTAGAGAGAACTTGGGACGGAAAACACAAAACAAAATGGGAGGGTTTTACGTGAAATAGTTGTAGGTAGGGGAAGTATTAGGCCTTTACAAATTAGTCCTATTTTCAAAAATAAAAGTATTTAAAACTCATTTTTAGAAATTTATTTAATTTTCTAAAAACCATATTAAAAAACATGATTGATCTACCATGTCACAAAATTCTAAACACTCTAAGGCTAAAATTCCTAAAATACCCTCAAAACTTCTTGGCCCAGTTTTGGGGTGTTACTGGCTTCATGCCAGTGTATCATATCAGGCCTTGAGCCTAGCAGGCTTCGTGCCAGTGTATTGTATCATCTAATGTTATTTTATTCAGTTCAATGGGTAGTTAAGGTTCAAATGGAAAAGTACATGTATGTATTAAACTATGGTATTAAATACATGATATGGGAAGTTGGATATGCATAATTTAAAGAAGATAAAGTTACATGTTATTTACAAATGTTAGTTGGTGAAATTCAGATGTTGATGTGTTTTTTGACATGCCTTATTTGATCTTACAAGTACATTGTTTCATAAACTAAGCTAGTGAACTTTTTTCTATAGGAAAGGGTGTTTGGATTATAAGAAAATGAAATTTATCTTTGATTGTTCAACCTAAAGGATGTTTGGCTTATAAGAAAATGAAATTTATCTTAATGTACATGGTAAGTTTAATTTCTTAATACGAGCTTACTAGGCACTAGTTTCTTACATATGTGTTTTCTCTATTTTGTAAATCATTAGAAAACTCGATCAGTTAGAGTCTTGTCAAAGCAACATCACACTATCCATTCATCGTATTGGTAGTTTTGTTTATTTTGGCTAATGGTAAAAAATTGCATGTATTAGGAGTTGAGTTTGTGCTATTTAACAATGCGATGTGGTTTAAGTTTATCTGCCCATATGCATTGGTGTTGGTTTACAAATGTATATATGTAAGTATGAATTTTGATCACTTGTGTATGCCTTGTGATTTAGATGACCATTGATTTGCTGAAATGATTAAATGATATATGTGTTTTGGCATGTAATAGAGTTTTTAAGTGTTGTCTTAGTGATTGGCTTTGAAGTGGTGCCAAGTTCACTTATGTTTATGCCTTTTGATGAAGGCTTGTAAATGATGTTTATTTATATGAGATGATAGTAAATATTGCATGCCCTCATGTAAGTAGAAATAACTAGGTTGTTAGATATGTTTGTGATATAGTCATTTGGTGTGTATAAGGTATGCTAAGTGATAGAAACTTTATTGTTGAATAGGCCCAAGATTGATTGTGATTGTGGTACCCATTGTGGGTAATTGGTTAGAACTTATAGGACAATTGATATGGTATATTTTGAGTATGTGTGGACTATGTTTTGGTCATATGAATGCTCGTGGAAAAGGTGTATATTGGTGTGTAAGAATACGATTTGTATTGGCTTATTTTGGGGCAATTTGTGCCATACACGACCTGGGACACGATATATCACATGGATGTGAGCTACACACGCTCACTCCACACGGCCGTGTGCTAAATAAATTTTAGATGCAAGCTTCACATAGCCTAGCACACGGCCCATAACACAGTCGTGTGACATAAGTTAGTGAGTTACATGGTTTGACACATGAGTTGGGACATGGCTATGTGTCCTATAGTTCAAATACCCACATAACCTGGGCTACATCGCACGGCGTAGCGACATGGTTGTGTTATCCCTATCTTACAATTTTTCATGTTTTGCCTAAACTTTCTAATTTGCCTCGTTTTCGTCCTTAATTAATTTCAAAAAATTTTAGGGCCACATAAGTCCGATTTAAGACCAGTAAAAGTATTTATGTCATAATTAAATAATGTTATCAATATAAACTACATGTTGACCTCTATTTTGATGTTAAAGTTCTATATTGTACAATAATGCTCTGTAACCCTAATCCAGTGACGGAGACGAGTTAAGGTGGTTACAAGAACTCAGAAAAGGCCAAGGGTGGAGGGTAACACCAAGGATACCGAGGGACATGACCGCTTATGATTGACTCAGCGCAATGAGAGCCGTCACTCCTCCTACTCCTCTCCTACCTTTTCCTCATGTTTCGCCAATAGATTCCGCCAACTCTATAAACTCTCTAGTCCACGTCTCAGATGCACTTGTGGTTGTATTCACACCAGAGGCAACATTTCAAGGTCGGACAGAAGCTCTTCTTGGTGCCTTACACATTAAAACTTTGTCTGGCGAAGCGGGTAAAATATTCCCACGGCGGGATCTCATAAGCTCAGGGCAATATCCTTTCTCTCTTGAAGCCATCCAGCAACAAAAAAATAGCAACTTGCCTCTGTAGGTGAATGAGGCTTTCCTCTCTTCTCTTTCTTTAAGTCCTCATCTTCCCCCACTCTCAGTGCTGGCGAGGTCTTATCAAGTTTTAGCAATTGAATACAGGCTTATGACCTAGGCCCTTTAGGAGTCTTGTAACCAAAATAGCATCAAATTGGCGGGCTTGGAAGAAACTGTTCATTTTTTGTAAACAATCCATATATCAGCTACACATGAGTCAGGAGGAAGCTATCTTCCAGACCAAAGAGCTTGAATCCTCTATCTCTTCTTGGAAGGCCAAATATGAAAATTTAGAATCCATGCTAAATAGATGATGGAAGAAGTTAATCGACTAAGGGCAAGGGAGTCATCTTGGGAGGAGAAATTCAAATCTCAAGACCAACGACATTTATCAAAGTTAGTGCATATACGCCAATCCAATGAGGAAGCTTTAAAGAATTACCAAGAGGACACCAAAAAGAATCCAATAGAGGCCTTGCCCATACTATGATCCAACCTGATCCCTCACGCCCAAGTTGTTGCAGGTCCTCTTAATCTAAGCCAGGTGAACATCATCTACTTATAGAAGGTCACTGCAGAATCTCAAAACTTTGATGCCTGTCATCCTGAGGACAAAGATTGGAAGAAGTTCTAAAGGGAATGGAGGCAATTGGCCAACTTCTTCATCTCTAGAGAGCCAGAAATAAAGGAGGAAAATTTGGAGGATTTTGATCTTCCTGAAAAAGTCCCCCAAGAACGCCGCCAACTAGAAGAAGTTCATGTTGAACCTACCGACCAACCTACAGAGGTAATAAATTGAAGACTTTTCTTTCTTTGTATTAAATTTCTAAGTTCAATTTGTATCATCTTCCTTCTCTTATCAATAGAACTACCTTATATCTTTCTAACTGGACTCATATTCTTCAATTTTGTATCAACTAAATACTTTAACTTACCTAAGGGACTAAGCCAGGTCCGGTGTATCATGCATACAGGGCTGTCTCTATCCCATTTCTAAAGGATCGACTAAATCAAAAGCTCTGATACCAATTAATTTGTAATGCCCTATACCAGATCCAATTTACTAGACCTAGATATAGGACGTCACAATAAAAAAATACTTAACCAATATTTTTCAACAAACCATTTTGAACATACTTCTCATCTATTTATATTCTTTTCAGTCAAAAGATTTTAAAAGATATGTTTACTAGATACAACATATTCTCGAAACTAGTTTAATATGTTACAACTTAAAACTTTATTAAAACTCACTTAATCATAGTGTAGAGTACTGTAAGCCTTATATCCAAAAATACCCCTCTATATATAATATTGCTCTTGAAACCGCCACCCTGGCACTGGTTGTTATTGGGACTACTATTAAAACGTTGGCCCTATTATAGTAGTATGGTTCTTGATCTATCTGATGGTTGTGGCCTTGTAAAATACAAAGCTTCGATGTTAAAAATTTAAATAGCTTTATTATACGATTCCTTATTAATATTCGTGGAAGGGTTTTCTATGATAGCTATACCAATGACACGGTTATTACAGAAAGAAGTAAGATTTGAATATTGTGATAAATGTCAACAATGTTATGATCAGTTGAAAGCTCTGTGGACCGAAGGATCAATTCTGGTTCAGCCTTAATCGAGTAAGGAATTTGTGATTTACAGTGATACATCATTTAATGGTATAGATTTTGTTTTGATGCACAAAGGCAAAGTAATAGCCTATACTTTCAGATAGTTAAAAACCGTATGAAAAGAATTACCCGATACATGATCTAAAATTGGTAGTTATTGTATTTGCACTAAAAATTTAGTGACATTATCATCTGGGGAAAAATGCTATATATTTACTGATCATAAAAGTTTAAATTATCTGATGTCGCAAAAAGATTTGAATCTGAGACAGTATGGATAACTAGAACTGCTGAAAGATTATGATTTGGTAATTGATTTTCATTTGGAAAAAGCAAGTGTAATTGCTGACGTTCTAAGTAGAAAATCTCTTTTTGCCTTATAAGCAATGAATACCCGATTATTATTGCCTATTGATGTCTCAATTTTTAGCTGAGTTTAAAGTTAAACCAATGTTTCTACAACAGAGTAGTGAAGCTCAAAAATAGTGATAATGAGTTACAAGTTAAATGGGTACAGAGTGAGTCAACTTCTGACTGAGAATTTTAGAATGGATCTGATTATTGTCTATTATTTAGAGGCAAAGTCTATGTACCAAAGAATTTGGAGCTTGTACAGAAAATGATATGCGAATGCTCACAGTGGCATTATGTCTATTCATCTGGGAAATAATAAAATGTATAATTATCTAAAACAGATGTATTGGTAGTCCAAAATAAAACGTGGTATTTCTGAATTTGAATTTAAATGTTTAATATGTCAGCAAGATAAAGTTGAACATTGGTACTGATATCTTCAAAATTGCTACAGCCAGTTAGGATACCGAAATAGAAATGTGATAAAGTTACTATGGATTTTATTTCGGGATTACCTCTATCTTTGAAAAAGAAAGATGCTATTGAATAATTGTCAACCGTTTTATGAAGTCTGCATATTTTATCCCAGTATGAATGGATTTCACACTTAATAGATTGTTTGAATTATATGTTTTTGAGATTATTAGATTACATGGTATGCCAGTTTTCATTATTTCTAATATAGATCCACAATTCATATCCCTTGTAACACCCCTTAACCTTAAATAGTCGTCGAAACAAGGTTACGAGGCATTATTGGACATATTAGACAATTTACAAATAATTCTTAAATAAATAACAAACATATTATAATATAATCATAAGTTCATATAATTTTTTTAATTGACTTCATTTAAAAAAAAATTCAATGTAACTCCTTTATAAATATTTAACCTTCCCTGCAAATTTCAAATAGCAACCAAACCAATTCTAGTATTTCAACCAATGCATTTATATACTCAAATATACTTAAATCATACTTGACATATTGACTTAACAACTTAATTAATGAAAACCCTATTATCATTTCTAATTAGCTTATAAAACTATTCAAACCATTTCAATTCAATACCAATGCCATACACAATTTTTACCATTTCACTAATTTAATTATCAAAACACCAAATACCTTTCTTTACAAAAAAAATTATATAACATACCAAAATAACCATTATAATCCCTATGTACATGCCACTTTCACATAAAGGAAGAAAACATCACCAAAATCTTGATGCTGGATTTGGGATTGTTCGGATGTTGGACCGAGACACTGGACTCCTATCAACCTACGAACGAAAACAACCGTACGCTGAGTAATCCTTACTCAGTGGTATTGCCATAATTCAAATTATAATAGCAATAAAGAATTATAATTACCATGCATGTAACTATTCAATTTCTCAAATATCAATTCATTCTTAAACTTTCATTAATTAACAATAACAATACAATTTATAGCTATTCTTCAATTTCCATCACATATCATATGTACAATTTCAATCACTATATGAACATTAAGTTCATGCCTTTCAATACATAATTCAACTTTCTCATTTCTTTCAATATTTTCAATAATATAATCAATCAATTTCTTTTAAATTTCTCATTTTAGTTTTTCACCCTATTAACAAACCCGAACTTTCACGGATACACGGATTCCAACCCAAACACACTAGTACGACACATTGTGCCTAAAACGGTACATAGTACCTGATCAGTATACGACAATAAGTGTCTAAAACGACACACGAGGTGCCTCAAATACGACACATAAAGTGTCTGATCGGCAAAACCGATAAATCCCGTACTCTTCCAAATCCTATGGCATGCCAATTATATCCGACTCTACCCGACTAGTTAATAGGGTATTCCATATTACTTTTCAATTTCAATTTCATTCTCAATTTAATTACAACTCAATTCAATATACTTTTCCATTTCAATCTACATACAATTCAATTTCAATACATATTCATCATTTAACTCAATTTTCATTCAATTCAACAATAACATTTACCTTATAATTTACTTACCATATACATAGATTAATTTAACATTTAATGAATAAATAAATCATTTGAATTATAGTAATACAAACCCAATTTCACAGTTACTCCTCGACAACCTTTTCCTTCCTTTTATGCCGATACCTCAAATTCTTTATTAGCTACGAAAATTAAATAATTATTCTATTAATTACAGCACTAATTTTACAATAATAATTGAATTTCTATTCAATTTATACCCTAATTCCAATTTAATCCTAATTAACTCATTTACTTTTCTAACTCAATTCATGCTTTATTTCTATTTAATTTTCTTCCATATTCTACTTAATTATCTAATGTTCATAATAAAACCTTAATTTAAAACTTCTTTGAATTTAATCCCTACAACACAAAACTTATAGCCTAATTTACAATTTAATCCTTTAATCAATTCTAACTTAAAATTCATTCAATTAAATCCTTAATTCATTATTTTGTTCAATAAGAACTATGTTCAAAAACCTAAAAACTTCCAAAACCTCAACTTAATTTTAACAAAACTTTGTTTTAAACTTCTAAAACATCAAAATCAAAAGAAAATGACTTAATTGACTTACCAATTAAAGCTTAAAACTTTTAAACCTCAATTTTTCCTTTTTCTTTCTTTTCTTCTTTCTTTCCTTCCCCTGTTCGAATGCTCTCTATTTCTTTTTAGCTTTGTTTCTTTTGTTTTATGCTTTTGTTTCTTTTATTTCATTTACTTTATATTATTTTAACATTTAACTAATATAGATTTTATTAATATAATAATTTAATATATAAATATATAAATATATTTACTTAAAATTTAAGAAAATATATCATTATAATACAAGTGTTTTAATACATATTTTACACATGTATTATTCCATCATCATACATTTGTCATATTTTTATTTATTCATCCTATAAAAATCTCGTAATATAATTAATATAAATTATAATTTAATAAATTAATAATAATAATAATAATACACTATAATAAATATCTATTTAATAACAAGTATAAATACTACAATTATCTGAGATATATTTTTTATATTTGTACAATATCATCACCATCCATTTGGCAAATTTTTAATTTATTTATCATACAAAAATCTTACAATATAATTATTTAATTAATAAATATATTTTAACTTAATAATTATAATAAATAATAAATATATTTTACTTTAATAAAAAGTAATTAAGTATTTAATTTACAATTGTACAACTATGATTATTACACATGTATATTTTATTACCATACAATTATCTTTATTTTATTTATTTCCTATAATATAATATCTTAACTTTAATTAATATAATTTATAATGTTTTAATTAAATAATATTTTTATAATATAAATGAAGAAAAATCTAAGATTTTTCCATGTATTGTTGCTTCATCTTAAGCCATTGGCTTATTTACCTATTTCGTCCCTATTATTTTCTTTTACTTTATAATTAAACTTTTACACCTTATTCTATTTAGTCATTTTTCCTAAATTATTCTTAATTACACTAAATTCATCTAATTAAATCCTAATTAAGCACTCAACTAAACTCATAATTACTTCTAATAATTATTTATAACTCGGTTTACTAAGACGAGGGCCCGGTATTGCACTTTTTCGATGCCCATGAATTTTGGGTCATTATATTTCTTCCCCCTTAATAAATTTCGTCCTCGTAATTTACCTGAGAAGAGATGAGGATATTGAGCTCTCATTGTTTCTTCTAGTTCCCAAGTTGCTTCTTCCACCTTATGGTTTCTTAGTAACACTTTTACTAGAGGAACCCGTTTGTTTCTCAACTCCTTTACTTCTCTAGCTAATATTTGCATTGGCTCTTCTTCGTAAGACAAATCTGGTTGAATTTCAATGTCTTCAGTGGAAATGATATGTGAAGGATCTGATATCTCCAAAGTATAGAAATAAGGAAAACATCGTGAATCTTTAGTAACTCTAAACGCAAAGCTAATTGGTAGGCAACCAGTCCAATTCTTTCCACTATTTTATACGGCCCAATAAAATGTGGACTGAATTTACCTTTCTTGTAACAGCTCGATTTAGACCCTAGTCAGAACGATGGTTTCGAGACCACGAATACGAGTCAAAAAATTATTTTAAAATTATTTTCTGTGTTTATTATGTGTGAATTAGTATATGTGAAATTTTCATAATTTAATTTTGTGTTTTGAGTGCCCGATTAAATAAAATGACTTAATCGCGTAAAATGAAAATTTGGTACTTAAATGTGAAAGTGCTTAGTTGTTGTTGACTTTGTTAGTGGAGGCATTTATAATGCAATTATACCATTGTGTTTTTAGGTGGATGGTAATGGGCATGTTATATATGGTCTCTTAATTAAATTATTAAGGTTATAATGGTAAAAAACGAAGTAATATATGCATAATAAAACATAAAATTCATAATATGGTTTTATATTCTTATGTTCTTGGCCGAACTTAAACAAAAGAAAAGAGAAAAGAAACTTAGGGTTCGGCTACTTGCAAGCTCAATCAAGGTATGTGTTTAGCTCGGTTTTTTATAATTTCTACGTTTTTGAGATTGTTGCTTCGAGTACTAATAAACCCATGCTTGAATTTTTTATTTTGGTGAATATTTTGAGTTATGCCATTTTTGAGAGCTTGTGATTTTTTTTGTTTGATAATGAAATAGGAAAGATATGTTTTAGATTAACATGTTTTGTATTGGAGTTTTTGATTATTTTGAGTAATTAGGACTAAATTCCAAAAATAATAATTTGAGGGACTAAGATGTGAAATAAAAGAAATATATGGACTTGTGTGAACATGGGTAAGATTCGGCCTAACATGCGTATGGGGATATTTTTCATATTTTGTGTTTTGTGCAATAGGGACTAAATTGTAAAAAGTGTAAATGTCAGGGGTAAAATGGTAATTTACCCATTTATGTGTTTCTGGACTAAATTGAATGAAAATATGTTTGAATGAGCTTAATTTGAATATGTTTACATCAAGAACCAAAGAACTCGGATTTGGATCGGGGGAAAACGAAAGTTGTCGACTAGCTGTCTCGTTCCATTTTACATCGTCCGAGGTAAGTTTATAAGCAAATAGATGTACTTAATTTTAATTAAATGCAAAGTATTTATGCTAGAATGAAGTATATGAATTTATATATTCAATAGGTGAATATTGATAAGCTTGGCAACTATGTTTATGACTTCGTTTCGATTGAGCTACGACGTCCAAAAGTCACGTATGAACCTTAGGAATAGCTAGGATACATATGTCATGACATAAGATTCCGATATATGATGTGCGAGTAAGACCATGGCATCGATATGTGATTCCGATATATGTGTGCGAGTAAGACCCTATCTAGGACAGTAGCATCGATATGTGATTACATGTAAGACCACGTCTGGGACGTTGGCATTGTACAATATGTGTGAATATCTGAGTGTCCTATCCAATTCTGAATGGTTCATCGGGCACAGGTAAATCATGTACGGATGTGTAAAATGAGCTGAATGGCCAAGTTTGAACTAGCTTATGGGCTACTAGTAATAAGGTGAGTATATAACTTGATATTTGTTACAAGTGATGTGTAATGCTAATGATGAGTATATGTGAGATTGGTATGTGTATTCAAACTTCTGACTAAATCACTTGAGTATCAATGAAATGATTCTTAACTATGTGCATATGTATGACCATGTATATTCGGCCATATAAGTAATATATATATGTGATGTTATATTATGATTTTCGAGCTTACGCATATAAGTATATATGTGTATGGTTTTATTATAACTATTTGGTTTTGGAAGTTGATTATTAATATGTTAAAATGACTATGTAAGTATTCGGCCAAGTGGGAAATTGTCTATGAAAACGTCTTAATTATCTCATTTGTAAGTTTGAGGTCAAGGGTGATAATGTTAATATAACTCGGTTAGTTAAAATGAGTTGAATATATCATTGGATTGTTTATTTTTTTATGACTTACTAAGCTAAGTTAGCTTACTTTGTATGTTCTTGTTTACTCTATTTTATAGATTTTGGATCAAGTTACGAGCTTGGGGATCATCAGCAAAGTTCATCACACTATCTACTGCTTCAGTATTTAAATAATTGAACTCAAATTATGGCATATATAGGCTAGATTTGGTTTTGATATATTGGATTTTGGCTGTGTGTAATCTAGCCATGCGAAAATGGCTTAAGTGTTATACTTGAGTTTGGTTTCGATTAGATTATGGTTTGAACTCATTTTTGATTATCAGGTTATGTGCCAAGGATGGGAAGCAATTATGGTATGTGTTTTGAACATTGAAGTTGATTAAAGACCTTGGATATGGTATGAATGTTTTGGCCATAATATATATATTAGGTATATTTGGATAATTTGAATGAGGTTAGTTTGAATGTGTTTCATATTAAGATAAAGTATGTATGTGAATTCTGTTAATTATGCTTAATCTTGATCTAACATGTTCTTAGTGATAATGTTTACTGAGTTTAGTTTTGATAATTCAGTGATGGAAATTTTGGATGTGTATGTGGTTTTAAATAATGTGATTTGGCTATGCAAGGAATCAGGTAAGGAAAATATTCCATGATTGTTCAAGTGCCCATTATGTATATAAGCTTCAATAATATGTTCGCTCATTTTATAATGTATTAAGTTGCATGTGTAATTGCTTGTTAAATTATGTAATTAGTTTTCAATTGGTTTTATTATGAGTTTGTGGAGAAGTTTTTATTTGTATTCGAAAATGATGTAAGTTAAAATGAAGTAATGTACTTGAGCCTAGTGTAACATGTTGCTTCTCTTATATGTTAGTTATTTATTTAACCGTAAGTATGACTTGCTATAAAGCTCTATTCAAATATGCTTAGATGCCTTTATTTTCACATAAATATATATATATATTCGAATAGATGCATTAAATTACATTAGTGTTGTAATAGGAATTTCATATAGACTAACATATTGGTGCCACATGTAGGAATAAAAGGGTTAGTAAAGAAATTTATTTCCATTGATGTATAACTTATGCAGCATACGGCTTATAATAGAATAGGTTTAATATTCAATAATGAAGATATTGATGTGTTATATGTTCTATATATCTATAAGTTGTTTTGATATATTTTGAATTATATTTTATTTATGCTATGTTGTGAATTATATAATTTTCAAGTTTTGAAATATGAAATAATTATACACATTGATGTTATTAAAATATCGAACTGTAATGTATAATGCATAATTGTATGAATTGTAATATGATCGGTAATGCTTCATAACCCTTATCCGGCGACGGATACGGGCTAGGGGTGTTACATTTCCGACCAAATCTCAAGACTTTCTTCCATGGAGAAACTTTAAGAATACCTTGTCCCCGACTAAATATTGAATGTCTCATCGTTTTAAATCAGCATAAGACTTTTGTCTATCGAAAGCTGCCTTCAATCTATCTTTGATCTTTTTAATTGTTTCCTCTGTTTCTTGAATCAATTCCGGCCCAATCACTTTTCTTTCATTCAATTCTATCCAACATATCAGTGATCTACACCTTCGACCATATAATGCTTCATAAGGGGCCATTTGTATGCAAGATTGAAAACTATTATTGTAGATAAATTTAGCTAATGTCAAATAACGTTCCCAACCTGATTCAAAATCAATGATACAAGCCCGAAGCGTATCTTATAGTATTTGAATTACCCATTTAGACTGTCCATCTGTTTGCAGATGAAAAGCTATACCGAAACTAAGTCGAGTATCCAATGATTCATGTAGCTGCCTCTAAAATCTCGATGTAAACTGAGGATCTCGATTGAGATTATGGATACAGGAATACCATGTAATCTCACAGTTTCCCAAATATCTATCTCAGCAAGTTTCTACAACGTCCAATCTATTCGGACTACTATGAAATGTGCTAACTTGGTAAGTCGATCAACTATCACCCAAATGGCATTCTTTTTACTTGATGACAATGGTAATGCCGTAATGAAATCCATCGTGATATGATCCCATTTCCACTCAAGAATACTAATAAACTGAAGTAGTCCAGTAGGAACCTGATGTTCCGCTTTTACCAGCTGAGATGTCAAACATTTACTAACATACTCAATTATGTCCCTTTTCATTCCAGGCCACCAATATAGTTCTCGTAAATGACGATACATTTTTTTACCTCCAGGGTGTAAGAGAAATGGACTATCGTGAGCTTCTCGAAGAATGAACTCTTTAAGCTCAGAAGCAGCTGAAATACAAATATGATTTCAGAATCTCAAACAACCATGGTCATCGACACTAAAATTTTCTACTGAATCCTTCTGTACCATTTCTCTTTTCCTTATCAACTCACTGTCTTCTAGCTGTGATGATCTGATATGATCAAACATTATCGGATTTGCTCTCAACTCGACCAAAAGACTATTATCATCATTGATATTGAGTTATGCAAACATTGCTCTTAATTCAATTGTAGCTTTTCTACTAAGTGTATCAGCTACAACATTAGCTTTCCCCGGATGGTAATCTATAACACAGTCATAACCTTTTAGGAGCTCTATCCACCGTCTTTGTCTCAAGTTCAATTCTTTTTGGGAGACGAGATATTTCAAACTTTTATGATCGGTATAGATGTAGCATTTTTCACCATAAAGATAATGTCTCCAAATTTTTAAAGCAAAAATCACAGCCGCTAGCTCAAAATCATGAATTGGATAATTCCTCTTGTGTGGTTTCAATTGACGAGATGCATAGGCTATTACTTTCCGTCCTGCGTCAGTACACAACCAAGACCTCTCAAAGAAGCATCACTATACACTACAAAATCTTTCCCCGACTCTGCCAATGTCAGAACTGGTGCCTATGTTAACATTTGCTTCAACTTTTCAAAACTTTCTTGGCACTAATCATCCCACACAAATGGTACATTCTTTTGTAGCAGCTTGGTCATCTGCAAAGCTATCTTCAAAAATCCATTTACAAATCTTCTATAATACCCAGCTAAACCAAGAAAACTACGTACCCCTGATATGTTTCTTGGTGGTTTCCACTATACAATCGCTTCAATCTTCTTTAGATCAACTCAGATTCCATCTGCAGATACTACATGTCCCAGAAATATAACCACTGACAACTAAAATTCACATTTGCTAAGCTTTCTATACAACTATTTTTCCCGTAATATCTATAGTACAATCCTAAGGTGTTGATCATGCTCTAACTCTGACTTCGAATAAACTATTATATCATCAATAAAAACTACTACAAATTGGTCTAAATACGGTTGAAAGATACGATTCATGAGATCCATAAAAGCAGCTGGAGAATTTTTCAATCCGAATGGCATTACTAATAACTCTTAGCGGCCATACCTCATACGGAAAGTTGTCTTCAGTACATCACTTTCTTTTACCTTCAACTGATAGTAACCTGACCTTAAGACAATCTTTGAGAATACAGAAGCTCCTATCAACTGATCAAACAAATCATCAATGCAAGGTAATGGATATTTATTCTTCATGGTTACCTTGTTCAACTATCGATAATCGATACAAAGCCGCATTGATTCATCTTTCTTTTTAACCAATAATACGAAAGCTCCCTACGGTGATATGCTTGGTCAGATAAAACCACAATCTAATAAGTCTTGCAACTATATCTTTAGCTCTTTCAACTCTATAGGTGACATTCAATATGAAGGTATAAATATTGGAGCCGTGCCTGGGTAAACCTCTATTGCAAATTCAACATCTCTATCTAGCGGTAAGCCCAGTAGTTCTTCAAGAAATACATCAGGAAACTTGCAAACTGTCCTAATTCACTGCATTGGCTTCCAACTGTATCTGAATTAATAACATATACCAAATATGCTAAACAACCCTATTGAAGTAATTTACTAGCCTTTATTGCTGAAATAATACGTTCCAGCCCACTAGTACATATACCATTTACTTCAATCCGATCTCTACATTCTGTCTGAATACTAAATTTCTTTTTATAACAGTCCAAAATTACTCCATATTTAAATAACCAATCCATCCCCAGTATTATATCAAAATCTCCAAACGGTATAATCAACAAGTCAACAGGGAAAGTTTTATTCTGTATAGTCAATGGGCATCTCGAACATACTTGATTTACTAAAACTGTTTGCCCTAATGGACTCGACACCTCTATAGACACTCTAGACATTTCATATTTTAATTTCCCCAATTCAACTAGTTTTGAATTTATATATGAGTATGAAGATCTGGGATCAATCAAAGCATAAACAGGCTTAGAATACAATAAAAATACACCTGTTACTACGTCGTGGGCATCGCCTTCTTCATGATTTCTGACCACATAGGCTCTGGCTGGTACTCTGGCCTTAGACTTCTGGGTAACAATGCCACTACTCCTTCGAACACCTCCTCCTCTAGATACTGAACCACCTCTGCCCCAACCTCTGCCTCGAGTAGTGACATTGATCTTTGTGATGTGGCAGGAGTAACATTTTTATTCTTCAGACAATCTTTAACAAAGTGCTCTGTCGACCTGCAACGGAAGTAGCCGCCAGTCACTTTCCAACATTCACCTAAATGCTTCTTCCGGCAACATCCGCATTCTGGAATTTTCGCATCCCAGGGTGGACCTCTTACACTACCACTAGATACCGTCATCTATTTTCCCCGGCTTCTACCACCTCTGTCCGATTTAAAACTAGATCTCCATCCACCTTGAGATTCTTTTAATCTTTTTTGCTGCGGATTTGAGCTGGTAGTTCCCGCATGTTTCCCGGTTAGTTTGACACTTTCATTCTTTTTATCGAGGCCCAACACTTGCTCTACCATTTTGGATCGCTCAATCAAATCTACAAACTCAGTAATATGGTGATATACCAACTGTACCTTAATCTCATCAGGCAATCCCCGTAAAAATCTTTTACAACTATCTGCTTTGGTTGGAATAAACTCAGAGGCATATCTACTGAACCCTATTGCAGCATTAAAAACTCTTGCTTCTTGTCTTCGATATACATTTTTCGATATATTTATTTTAAAATTCTTTCTGAAATAGGTCCCATGTTATGTGCTCCTCCAGTAAATGTCAAACCCTGATTCCCACCATAAATAAGCTTCCCCTTATAGCAATGATTCAACACAAATTAAACACTTCCAGAGGGTACAGTCTAATTTCTATAAAATTATTTTAGTTGACTACATCCAATTTTCAGCTACGAATGGATCGACTCCTTTCAGACCCATAAATTCAGTAGCACCATCTTTTCTCAATTCTTTTACCGGGGCCCGTCTCTGAGTTTGTATTAACGACTTGGCAGGAGCAGTCCCTACTACTCTTTGCAAAGCATCAGCAATCACTCGTAATATATCAAAATCATCTCTATCATTTCTTCTATCAACTCTAGGGGGTGGATTTCCTACTGGATTTATCCTAGGTGTACCTGACTCCGTTTCATCTAATCCATACGACTCTTCATCTCAAGTATACATTTCTTCAACAATATTGTTTATTATTTCATCTGACATCTTTGAACTATAAAGCAGAAACAAACGAATAGGTCAGCATCCAAAATCCCAACTCAATTTCGACTCAACAGTGGCATTTACTTCTACACTCACTTCCGAGCCTGATTTAGTCCGAAAATCGACTAAACCTGACAGCTCTTATACCAAAAAAATGTAATACCCCTTAACCCTAAACCGTCATTGGAACAGGTTTACGAGGCATTACTTGACATATCAGATAATTTACAAATAATTCTTAAATAAATAACAAACATATTATAATATAATCATAAGTTCATATAAATTTTTAATTGACTTCATTTAGAAAAAATCAATATAAACCTTTTATAAATATTTAACCTTCCCGCAAATTTCAAATAGCAACCAAACCAATTCTAGTATTTCAACAAATGCATTTATATAATCAAATATACTTAAATCATACTTGACATATTGACTTAACAACTTAATTAACGAAAACCCTATTATCTTTTTTAATTAGCTTATAAAACTATTCAAACCACTTCAATTCAATACCAATGCCATACACAATTTTTACCATTTCACTAATTTAATTATCAAAACACCAAATACCTTTCTTTACAACAAAATTTATATAACATACCAAAATAACCATTATAATCTCTATGTACATGTCACTTTCACATAAAGGAAGAAAACATCACCAAAATCTTGATGCTGGAGTCGGGATCGTTCGGATGTTGGACTAGGACACTAGACTCCTATCAACCTGCGCACGGAAACAACCGTATGCTGAGTATTCCTTACTCAGTGGTATGACCATAATTCAAATTATAATAGCAATAAAGAATTATAATTACCATGCATGTAACTATCCAATTTCTTAAATATCAATTCATTCTTAAACTTTCATTAATTAATAATTACAAGACAATTTATAGCTATTCTTCAATTTCCATCACATATCACATGTACAATTTCAATCACTACATGAACATTAAGTTCATGCCTTTCATTTTCAAACTCAATTTCAGTACATAATTCAACTTTCTCATTTCTTTCAATATTTTCAATAATATAATCAATCAATTTATTTTAAATTTCTCATTTCAGTTGTTCACCTTATTAACAAACCTGGACTTTGACGGATACACGGATTCCAACCCAAACACATTAGCACGGCACATTGCGCCTAAAACGGTACATAGTACCTGATCAGTATATGACACATAAGTACATGAAACAACACACGAGGTGCCTGATATGACACACAAGGTGCCTCAAATATGACACATAAAGTGCCTGATCAATAAAGCCGATAAATCCCGTACTATTCCAAATCCTATGGCATGCCAATTAAATCTGACTCTGCCCGACTAGTTAAAAGGGTATTTCATATTACTTTTTCAATTTCAATTTTATTCTCAATTTAATTACAACTCAATTCAATATACTTTTCCATTTCAATCTACATACAATTCAATTTCAATACATATTCATCATTCAACTCAATTTTCATTCAATTCAACAATAACACTTACCTTATAATTTACTTACCATATACATAGATTAATTTAACATTTAATGAATAAATAAATGATTTGAATTATAGTAATACAAACCTGAATTTCACAGTTACTCCTCGACAACCTTATCCTTCCCCTTTTGTGCCGATACCTCGCATTCTTTATTAGCTACGAAAATTAAATAATTATTCTATTAATTACAGCACTAATTTTACAATAATAATTGAATTTCTATTCAATTTATACCCTAATTCCAATTTAATCCTAATTAACTCATTGACTTTTCTAACTCAATTCATGATTTATTCTATTCAATTTTCTTCCATATTCTACTTAATTATCTAATGTTCATAATAAAACCCTAATTTAAAACTTCTTTCAATTTAATCCCTACAACACAA
This sequence comes from Gossypium arboreum, assembly GCF_025698485.1. Classification (NCBI taxonomy): domain Eukaryota; kingdom Viridiplantae; phylum Streptophyta; class Magnoliopsida; order Malvales; family Malvaceae; genus Gossypium; species Gossypium arboreum. The sequence goes on from NC_069081.1 coordinate 17,334,591, forward strand.
AACTTATAGCCTAATTTACAATTTAATCCTTTAATCAATTCTAACTTAAAATTCATTCAATTAAATCCTTTCATTATTTTGTTCAACATGAACTATGTTCAAAAACCTAAAAACTTCCAAAACCTCAACTTAATTTCAACAAAACTTTGTTCTAAAGCTTCTAAAACATCAAAATTAAAAGAAAAGGACTTAATTGACTTACCAATTAAAGCTTAAAGCTTCCAAACCTTAATTTTTCCGTTTTCTTTCTTTTCTTCTTTCTTTCCTTCCCCTGTTCGAATGCTCTTTGTTTCTTTTTAGCTTTGTTTCTTTTGTTTTATGCTTTTGTTTCTTTTATTTCATTTACTTTTATATTATTTTACATTTAACTAATATAGATTTTATTAAATAATAATTTAATATATAAATATATAAATATCTTTACTTCAAAATTTAAGAAACAACTGTTTAAATTCATATCTTTACTTTTTCGATGCCCGTGAATTTTGGGTCATTACATCCCTATTCTAGAATAAGTTACAAGAAGTTCTGGTTACGTGGTTACATTTTAGTACCACATTTCATCCTCATATGGATGGTCAATCTGAACATGTGGTTTAGATTTTGAAGATATGTTTGATATTGTATTTTAGAATTTGTAGGCAATTGGAAAAGAAATAATTATCGTTAGTCGAATTCGCAAATAATAATAGTTTCCAGTCAAGTATTAAATGGTGTCGTATGAAACTCTGTATGATCATGAATATAAAACTTCATATATTGAACTGAGCTTACTGATAAAAAGAATACATGGGGTTGATCTGATCCATGAAACCGAAGAAAAAGTGAAAGTGATCCGAGATAATTTAAAGACAACTTCTGATCGTCAAAGATCTTATACAGATCTTAAATGAAAAGAAATAGAGTTTCAAGTTAAAGACACAATGTCCTTGAAAATTTCATCATGGAAGAAAGTTCTCTAGTTTGGCCGTAGAGACAAATTAAGTCCATGGTTTAGCAGGCCATATGAGATCATTGAAAATAATCGAACTTGTTACGTACAGATTGGCATTACTGTCAGAGCTTCATAAAATTCATAAATGTTATTTATGTATATATGCTACAACGATATCGATCAGATCTGTCACATGTTATTTCTCTGATAGATATTGGAATTCAGCTTGACATGACTCACAGTAAGGGACTGATTGAAACAAATTCTAGCATGTGAAGTGAAAGAATTGAGAAATAAAAAGGTAGCTTTAGTAAAAAATTTCTGGCAATGACACGATATAGAAGACGGAACATCTGAACCCCATTACTGGAAAGATATTCGAGGACGAAAATTTTTAAGGGGAAGAGTTGTAACAGCCCATTTTCAGTAAAATCAAAACAGTAGTTTTGGGACTACAAATCCAATTCCGTAAAGAAAATTTATTTTAATATTATTTTATGATCTACAGTATGATAATAATGTCGTTTGAAAATTTTCATAAAGAAATTTTACTGATTATATGTTTAATTTGATAAAGAACCAAATTGCACAAAGTGCAAAAGTTGAGTTCTAATAACTAAAGGGATTCCATAGCTATGGAATTCAAAATTTGAGGTCTTTAAATGGTAAATATACCATTAAAAATGCTTATTTGTTAAGGATGATGATTCATCCATGGAAAATAAAATAAAGAAAATGATAAAATTGGAAACTGAAATAAAAAAAGATTACAAATGATAAAAATAAATAAAAATATCATCATTTATATCATCTTTCCCAAATTAAAAACATGGAAACCCTAGCCATGGAAACCTAAGCTCAAGCCAACTTATTTTGCTTGATTAGGTAAGTATTCTTGCTCGTTTTTAATGATTTTTATATTTACGATATCATAATAGCTTAATTTAGCTATCTTAGGGATTAATTTGTAAAGATATCAAAGTACTAGGATTTTTTCATGGATGAGTATGCTGAAATTTTGAAATTTATGATAGAAAATGAAAGGTTGTTGATAGATAAACAACTTTTGTAAAGTGAATTTTGATGAAATTATTATTTTAGGACTAAATTGTAAAATTGTAAATTCATGGAAAAATTCTAAATTTTATGAAGTACATGGGCTGTAAATTTTATATGTAAAATTCATCTAGGCTTGGAATAAGGACTAAATTGCATGAATTTCATTTTTCGAGCCTAGGGACGAAATCATCATTAATTAAAAGTATAAGGGCAAAATGGTAATTTTTCCTAAGATATGAATTGGACTGAATTGAGTATAAATTGTACTAAATTGATTTTAAATTTACTCGTATAGATCTGGATAGATCAAATTCAGAGTAAGAACAAGGAAAAGAGAAATTGTCGGATTAGTAGATTTTACGTACACAAACATTTATTGAGGTAAGTTCATGTAACTAAATTGTGTATATTTGTATGCTTGAATTGAATGTTGTGTATGAGAATTATATAGTTTTCATGCATATGAAATTGAATATATATCTAATAAAGCCCGATAAAAATTAAATCCCATTTGAATAATGAAAGTCGATGGATACATGATTTCCTGTATTGATTGTGGTCCAACATATGTTGCAGAGACCCTATAGCTTAGACGAGCGATCCTATTATAAGCCCTCTCGAGCTTCTTGCTACATGGTTCTTGCAATCATCCTGATCGGTAGTGATTTTGCATGTGTTGCAGACTATCGCAGCTCATTGTGAGTATCCTATTATATGATTTGATCAGTTGTGGTCCTGCATATATTGCGGACACAAACGTAGCTCTTCATGAGCGTCCTATTATATGGCTCCCCGGAGCTTCTTGATATGGCTCGCTTGAACCTCCTATTATATGGCTATTTGGAGCTCCCTGATATTAGCTCTTCGAAGTTGCCTGTTAAACTCAATGAGCTTCCTATTACATGGCTCACATGAGCATCCTGTTATATGGCTCGAGATTTTGCTTCCTAATTATGTGCCCTTATAGGTACCCCTGAATATGAATTGACGATTTTTGATTTGTACACTTCGAGTGTACTGTAACATCCCAATTTTGGGCCTAGTCGGAACAGTGGTTTCGGGACCACAAATTTGACACAGAAAAATTCATTTTTATTATATTTTTATGGTCTACAATTTTATGTAATTGTTTTCAAAAAAATTAGTTCAAAAATTTTGACATTTGGGCACTCAATTTAGTTAAAAGGACTAAATTGTAAAAAGTGCAAAACTTGAGTTCTAGAAGCTAGAGGTGCCCAATTGTTATGAAATTTTAAATTGGAGGTCCTTATATGGTAATTAGACCATTGGTTAATTTTTTGGACAAAAATGGACATGAAATAGGTGAAATAGAATATATTTAAGTTAGGGGCATTTTGGTCATTTAGTAGTTAAATGATTAAATAAATAAAATAAAAGCCAAATTTTGCTCATCTTCAAGCCCTTGGCTGAATTTTTGAAGGCCACCATGGCTAGGGTTTTGTTCAAACTTTCCAAGCTCCATAATCAAGAAAAAACAAAGTTCGAGTCTAGATCGGAGGAAAAAAAATTGGACAAATAGGTTCTTTTCGTCGTTGTCACATTCGAGGTAAGTTAGTATGTTTAATAAGCATTAAAATATATATGTATTAATGCTTAATTATTATATTTGTGATAAATGTTATATTATTGAAATGAAATGTAAATATTATTGAGTACGGTACTACGAAAATGACCTATAGAGATTCAATACAGTGAGAAATCTCGTTTGAACCTTAGGAATAGATTAAGATACAAGTGACATGTCACTAGGATACCATGTGTTATGTGATCTATGTGAATCCGGGTGCTGGTCATATACGTCCTACCGGTGCTAGGTAGTCCGGCATGTGTTGCTGATACCTGACAGCTTGTGTGAGTAGGCTCGTGGTTAGTTCGTGTATGAGCCCATGTATTATGAGATATGAGGTAATCTTGGCTACATATGTGGCACTTATGTGCAACATTGCATGTATCCGATATTATTCCAAGTGTTCAACAGGTAATCCTAAGAGTATGTCAAAGATAACAAAGTATGTAGCTATGTTACGAATTTGTACAGGTATATGCTTAAGTTTACAAGCATTGATTTCATGATATTGTGAGTACATGGTAAATTCGGTTGGCAGTTGTGTAATTGGCTTCTGGGCCAAAATTAAGTTATGACAAAGTATGTTTTATTCGCACCATATGTGAATTATCGGATATGAGAAAAAGAAAAGATTGGCATAAATGCCTATTAAAATTATTATAAAAGTATGAGGAGATATAAGTTTTAAATATTAAAAGACATTAAAATATATGCTTGAAAGATAAATACTAATGAGTAATGCACATGTTTATTATAAGGTTTGAAATGATTGGTTGATTATGGATATCTGTGTTAATGGAGAGATTACAGCTGTTAGGCTAATGTCAAAACATGTTAAACCATGTTTGCAAATTGATAGAGTAAACTATGTGATCGAGTAAATTATAATTGAGAAGATTATGGCAAATCATATTACATTGTGTTTATATTATTAAACTTGGTAAATGATTGGTAAGAGTTGCTTGTTATTTTCACACGGACTTACTAAGCTATATAGCTTAGCCCTTCCTTTCCCATGTCTTATACGGTTAATAAGCTAACTCGGGTTGGAGATCGTTGGAGATCCTATCGCACTATCCAGCTATCACTTTGGGTATTGATGAATTCAAGTATTTTGATTTTATGGCATGTATTATATGTGTCATTATTAATTTGGTCATACTTTGTAATATCCTGATTTTGGGCCTAGTCGGAATAGTGGTTTCGTGACCACAAAATCCAAGATAGAAATAATTATTTTATGATTATTTTAAGGTCTATGATATGACTGCATGATTGTGTGAAAATTTCGTGAAGAAATTTTATGCATAAAGTGCTTAAATTGAAATTAGGGACTAAATCGAATAATTTGTAAAACTTGCATTCTAGAAGTTTCTAGTATGAAATTGTTTTGAAATATTAATTAGGATATCTTAAATAGCAATTTTACCAATTTCTAAGTCTATGGACAAAAATTGGACATGGATGGAATTTTTGGAAAGTTTAGTAGTAAGGGCATTTTGGTCATTTAGGGGTAAAATGAATTAAAATACAAAATTAAAAGCCAATTTTGCTCATCTTCAACCCCATGGCCGAATATAGCAAGGAGAAACCATGGCTAGGGTTTTTCAAGCTTCCAAGCTCGATTATTAAGAGAAACGAGATTCAAGTCGCGATCGAGGAAAAGAAAAGATTGTGGACTAAATTGCAAAATCTTTATATTTTGGTACCAAGGTAAGTTCATGTGTAAATAATGTAGCATAAATGTTATTTTTAAGTTATTAATGTTAATTATATGATACGCTGATTTTTAATCGTGAAATATTATGCTTTGTGGTTAATGTTGAGTAATATGCAAATTATGTTTACTACTTGATAAATATGAATTGCTACCGAGTATCGGTTCTGATATTCCATGGAAGACGGCAAATGTGAGATCGAGGGTAAAAGCCCGGTTGAACCTTAGGAATAGATTAGGATACAAGTGACATGTCACTAGAATGGTTGAGCATCCGAACTCGTTGAGTTGAGTCCGAGTTCACTTATGGATGCGAATGTCCGAACTCGTTGAGTTGAGTCTGAGTTCGTGAAATGTAACTAGGCATCCGAACTCGTTGAGTTGAGTCCGAGTTCACTTATGGATGCGAACGCCCGAGCTCGTTGAGTTGAGTCCGAGTTCACTTAGGGGCGGGTTACATGATTTCTTGATTACATATGAGGCACTTATGTGCAAATTATCCGTGTATCCGAGTTGTATTCCGATATGTTCAACGGGTGAAATTTCTAGTGAAATGAAAGAACACTTAAGATGCAAGCGACGTTTTGGTAAGTGTTGTGAAATGGACACTTTGGACAGGTATGTTCTTAACCCTCGGGTTGATAATAGATACAACAACGATAAGGTAGTAAGATGATGAATGATGTTTAGAAATATGATATATGTTTTGGTGATACCATGCTAAAGTTGTTTGGTATATTTGTATTGTTATGTTACTTGTTATTTACATATGAACTTACTAAGCATTTATGCTTACTCCTCCTCTTTATTTCTTGTAGTTTTGAACAAGCCACTCGGGAATCGGGACGGGTCGAAGGTTCGATCACACTATCCAAAGGACTTTCATCGGGTAAATGGCTTGTAAAACTTAAGTATGGCATGTATAGCAATATATTTATTTTGTGTAAATAATTTTATGATATGGCCATGATTGGTTGAGAAAATGTTTGATATTGATAAGTCATGGTGATGGTTAAATTTAGATCATGTTTGATATCATGGAAGTTTAATAGGTTATCTAGTTCATAATAACTCATGAAAAGATGAAATTTGCCTTAAAAGCAGAATATTCTGCAGAATGACATGAATTTGAAAAATCACTAAAAATAGTATAAATGGAATTAAATGATGATCAAGTTATGAAATTGAAGCTTAATGAGTCTATTTTCATATGGATAAAAAAAGAGGCATATAAATTATACTTTATGAGATATTTGAAACCTTGTCAAAGCAGGGCGAGTGATTTGGATCCTCTATTATGACTTTAAAATTCATAATAAATTTAAAAAAATAATTAGAAGTAATTCTTTATATGTACAGATTTCAACAAACCTCGTAGTCATTGAAATTCTATATAGAGATATTTGATTAAGTAATACACGGATGTTAGAGCAGTCAAACCACGAAGCAGGGAGACTTTAACTAATAAACTGTACTAATTGGCCCAACCAAAATTCTAGAAAAAATTAGTAAATAGATATATGAGTCTAGATTTAGGGAAAATTTACGGATCTTGATTTCGAGTTTCGTAACTCGAGATATGATTTTTCTTGTAACTGTGACGCTAGTAGCTAGAAAGCTGTGAATGTAGAAACAAAAGATTTGAAGTTCTTAATTTGATAAATTATGTTCGGTAACTCCTCAAGCTCGACTCCGGCGATGGTTTCGGGCGTGGGGGCGTTACATACGTGTTAACTTGCAATGGTGTTTAGTTCATTTTTGTATAAAGCCATGTAGGTCGACTAATATTGGTTATGAGTATATTCACATATTAATTCCATTTGTGAAAGTGAAATTTTGCATGATTTGGTGTGGAAAGGTTGATGTTCTATGCATGATAAATAATGGCATGAGGATCTCATGTGATTGTCTTGATTGTGAATGTGCTTGTGGTATGTTTGAGTTTGGCAAAGTATGATGTTGTAAGCATGATAGATGTTGGCTTTTAAATGACATGTTTAAGCCTCAGTTATGATGGTATTGGCTGCCTAAGTATGTTATGTTTAGTGCCTTTGAATTGGTATAAGTTATGTATGAATAAGGGTGGCAAATGGCTTGAAAAATAACCTTTAATTTTTCCACACAGGCAGACACACGGGCATGTGTCTAGGCCGTGTGTGACACACGGCTTGCCCCATGGGCGTGTGTTCCAGCCGTGTGTCCCCTGCACCTTAATTCTTGCAAAACAGAATGCTCAGTATCGAGCACACGGGCAGAGACACGAGTGTGTGTCTTAGCCATGTGAAGGACATGGCCTAATCACACGGGCGTGTGACTCATCCGTTTGACTTTAATTTGTTGAGGATGACATAAATAGAGAGTTACACAGGTTAGGGACATGGGCATGTGTGAAAACACGGCCTACCTACATGGGCGTGTGACTCCTTTTGCATGAAAAATTTTCTAAGTTCCCAAAAGTTTCCAAAGTTCTCGGTTTAGTCTTGAACCACTCCTAATGTATGTTTTAGGACTCATAGGCTCGTTTAAGGTACGATATGAATGCGTGTGAAAATTTTTAAATTTTAATGGAAATTCATGTCTCGATTTTGAATGTTTGTTTGAGTTTAAGTCCGGTAATGCCTCGTACGATGTTCCGGCATCGAATACGGGTAAGGAGTGTGGTAAGGGGTGTTACATGTACTACATGTGTATCCATCGATATTTCAAATAAATTCAACAAGAAAAATCCTGACATAAAAAAATGTGAACACGAAATAAATTATTACATGTGTCTGGCTGAAATACATGAAAATGATGGTACATGATATATGGAAGTATGAGATGGTGACATATGAACATGGAACTTGTTTGATGAATATGTTCATCTAAGATTATAGATTTGTACACTTCGAGTGTATTTTCTCTGGTTTCCATTGATATTTTAATTGATTTAATAAGAAAAATCCTAACATGAAATAATCTGAACTTGAGACAAAATATTATGAAAATGTACTTGAACTACATAGGTATGACTTGTATATGTTATTTGAATTCATGATGTGGAAAGTATATGTATGTATATGGGAATTTGGTTATTATTGAGCCCATACATGTTTCTTGATGTTTATATGAAATTGTATGACTTAGAAACAAACTATTACCCGTATGTACATGAAGTACATAGAAATGACATTACCTGATATAATAATGCATGAATTGGTTGTTACATGAATGTGGATCGTGCTTGCTGACTTTGTTTGTAACAGTCCGATTTAGAACCTAATCGGAACAGTAGTTTTGGGACCACGAATCCAAGTCAGAAAAATATTTAAAATTTATTCACGTGTTTATTATATGTGAATTTATATGTGTGAAATTTTCGTGATTTAATTTTTTCGTTTAAGTGCCCGATTTAATAAAAGGGCTTAATCGCTTAAAGTGAAAATTTGATGGTTATTTTTTAAAAGGGCCGAATTGATGATGTCTTTCTTATATGAGGTATTTATGTTGCAATTTGACCATATGGATTTTTCATGGACGGTAGTAACCTTAATTTATAATGGTATTATATTTATGTGTAAAGATTATAATTGTAAAATGAATATTAAGTTATGCAATAATAAAACGTAAAAATTAAATCATAGTTACATAATACTTAGCTTTTGCCGAAACTAAAGAAAAGAAATCAAGAAATAAAGAAAGCTTAGGTTCAGCCATTTTCAAGCTTGATTCAAGGTAAGTTCTAGCTCGGTTTTTGATAATTTTTACGTTTTTGAGATCATTGCTAAGTTGTCTACAAAGCCCATGCTTGAATTTTTGGTGAATATTTTGAGTTATGCCATTGATGAATATTTGAGTTGTGATGTTAGTTGATGAATTATGAAAGATATGTTTTGGATTAACATGTTTGGTATTGGAATTTTTGATGATTTTGAGTAATTGGACTAAATTGAAAAAATAACAAATTGAGGGGCTAAAATGTGAAACAAATTAAATGTATGGACTTGTATGAACACTAGGAACATTCGGCCTAAGCATGGTGTGTGCAAATTTTGTATGTTTTGTGTTCTATGCAATTGGACTAAATTGTAAAAAGTGTAAAATGTTAGGGGTAAAATGGTAATTTTCCCGTTTATGTGTTTTTGGACTAAATTGAATGAAAATATTTTTGAATGAGTTTAATTTGAATATGTTTAGATCAAGACCCAAAGAAATCGGATTTGAATCGGGGGAAAACTAAAGTTGTCGACTAGTCGTCCCGTTCCGTTTTTCTTTATCTGAGGTAAGTTTATAAGTAAATATACACTGTTAATTTTAATTAAATGCGAGCTATATATGCTGAAATGAAATATGTGAATATATATATGAGTTAGCTGAATGTGTACAAGCTTGGCAACTATGTTTATGAATTCGTTTCGACTGAGTTACGACATCCGAAAGTCCCGTACGAACCTTAGGAATAGCTAGGATACATATGTCATGACATAGGATTTCCTATATGTGTTCTCGATTAAGACCACGTCTTGGGACGTTGGCATCGATATGTGGTTACGAGTAAAACCATGTCTAGGAAATCGGCATCGTATTTGATTCGTGTAAGACCCTGTCTAGGATAGTGGCATTGATATGAGATAGCATGTAATACAACGTCTAGGATGTTGGCATTGTATGGTATATGTGATTATCCGAGTATCCTCTTCAATTCCGAATGGTTCAACGGGCAATGATATGTTGTGAACAAAGGTGTAAAACAAGCTAAAACGATCAGATATGAGTTAGTTAATTACCTATTTGAAAATAAGGTAAGTTGGTCTTTAAATTTGTGATTCAAATAATACAAGTTACTAATGTAAAAATATGTGTATTTGGTGGTATATTCGGTCATTTGATATAAATATGTATGTGATTGTTATACTCTGACTATTGAGTATATGCATCTAAGTGTATATGTACTTGATATGATAAAGATATTTTGGCTTGGAAATTGAATGATAGTTAATGTATATAATATATTCATTCGCCATGAATAATTTGTATGTGAAAGTATATATAATACATGAAATTGTAAGCTTAAGATTTAAAGTGATCATGATAGTATAATTCGGTTTAGTTTAAAAGAATTGATTATGTTAATTAGTTATTTATTTGCTTATGACTTACTAAGCTATGATAGCTTACTCTGTGTGTTCATGTTTACCTCTATTTTATAGATTTTGGATTCAAGTTACGAGCTCCGGGATCGTCAGCAAAGCCTATCACACTATCGACTGTCTTCGGTATTTTATAAGCTGAATTTTCAAACCTATGGCACGTATAGGCTGGATTATATTTTGAAATGTTTGATTTTGGTTAATGTAAGCATGAGCCATGCGAAAATGGCTTATTACTTTGTTATTTTTGGATTTAATGCTTCGTTTAGATGATGGTTATGTTCAATTTTTATGTTCGGTTATTGCTTATATGTGTATATATATATGTATGTGTGAATCTTGGTTGATATGCATTATTAAGGTTTTGTTATGTGATTTAATATTTTTGCTTCATACATTCGGTTTTGGCATAGGAATGTTTACAGGGTATATTATGGTAGGTATGTTTTATGATATATATTTGTATGGTAAATTAGGTAATTCAATGTTGGTAATTATGGATGTGTATGTGGTTGTTTTGGATATGATTTATGCATAGATGAAATATACACGTGAAATTAGTTGTTATGTTTTGTTAAAGTACTATTATCTGAATTGGTACTAAAGGATATTCAACTATATTCATATGTGGTTAGGGTTTATTTTGGTATCTACATCATATGGTATGTTTTGTTTTTGAGAATGGTTAATTAAGTCGGCCTAGTATTGAAATGAAATGTTAATAATATATATATGTGTGTGTATTTAAATGGGATTAGTTGTTTTAATTCGGTTATAATGGCAATGTATGTGTATCTATAGATGTGCATAGGTCATGGTTATTAACATAGTGAAATGGTCAAGTAGAGACAAGTTGGTATATTATTTAAATTTATTAATATGCTATATTTGTGCTTCGGCAAATGTGTTTAAAGTAGGTCATTATGTGTTTACTTGTATGTTCGTGTTATAACCATACATGTGATAAATGAAATAGACATAATGATATATCTTATTTATATAAAATGAAATTATGTATTTTATACATATTAAAGTAGGAGTATAAAATTTGTAAGTTAATAAGTTATTTTATATTTAAATCATTCAAATGTTTTAAATGTTAAAGTATGCTTATATGATTTGTATATGATATGAAATATTTTGGGTTATGAGTTAAGCATTTGAATTCTACGATTATTTGGTTGTATTGATTGAATAGAACTTTAGATAATTAGATTAATGGTTTAATCGAAATATGTTAGTTTGGTTATAATTTTATTAAATGATTAACTTTGTAATGAAAGTATATTTTGAGTTGTATTATGTTCGTTAATGCCTCGTAACCCCACTGTAACACCCCTAACTCGTGACCGACGCCGGTGTCGGACACGAGGGGTTAACGGCCAAACCCTCTCAAGATACCAACCAATTTGACATTACCAGTCAGGCTGGAAAACTGCGTCACCGTCGCCTTAAAAATCATATCTCGAGTTTCAAAACTCGGAAACTGGTTTCGTAAATTTTCCCTGAATTTAGACTCATATACCCATCCATGGATTTATTTTTAGAATTTTTGGTTGAGCCAATTGGTACAGTTTATTAGTTAAAGTCACCCATGTTACAGGGACCGACTGCTCTGACCTTTGCGTGTTACAACTTGAATATCTCCCTGTACAGGGCTTTAATACTGGTGCCATTTGTTTCTAATGAAACTAGACTCAAAATGGAATCTTTACATATAAGGCATGACTCCTAATTATTTCTGGATAATTTATGGTAAATTTTCAAAGTCGTGACAGGGGACCCAGAAACCGTTCTGGCCCTGTCTCACGAGAACCTTAATATTTCTCAGTATACCGCTCATATGGTCGTTTCGTTTCATCCATATAAAAATAGATTCATCAAGGTTCAGTTCCATAATTTACTCACTATTTAATTCTACTTCTACTATTTTTAGTGATTTTTCAATCTCGTCTCACTGCTGCTGTCCGCAACAGTTACTGCAGTAGACTATGCCAATTTCATGAATTTTTCCTTGGCCTTAATCATCCATCATACATGACACAAATTATGGCCACCTTATCAAAATTTGAGTTTCTAAGACTCGTGGCTATAGGTTCTAGCATCCCACTCGACGACCACATAGGCCATTTTCACATGGCTTAAAGTTTACAACCCACAATTCGACAAAATATAATAGCCTATACATGCCAAATGTTCTTCAACAACAAAAACAATACCACAAGATTTCAGCGGTGTGATGACTTCAACGACGGTCCCGATCACGCAAACAATACGAGCCCGAGAGACCTAAAATGGGTGACAAGAAAAACACCGAGTGAGTTTACAACTCAGTAAGTCATAAGCATTCATCAATCCATCGATAAAGTTACTACAACATGAAACAATAAACGAGGCTAGGTACTCATCCATATCGAATCTATACCATAATTCCTCGGACCTTTCGGTCCAATCTCATACCAAGTCATACATCCACATTTCATATTCTACACAACAAGATATTTGAGGCATTTTCACACACTAACTCATTTCCACCACAATCATACAATTTCAATCATCACATAGATTTAAGGCTTACCAAATTCAACCCCGAGCATGAACATGTTTTCTATTCGTCATGAGCTCGAGGTACTTACCCGATCCGCTGTCCGGGATTAGCTCGATAATGTCGCACACTCAGTGCCAATTGTAATGCAAGAGCATATAGTGAATCCGCACACTTAGTGCTATATGTATTCAACTCGCACACTTAGTGCTATATAATCAAACTCGCACACTTAGTGCTGTACAATTTTAAACCCGCACACTTAGTGCCAATCTTGTCACCGTGTCCATTTATACCCGCACACTTAGTGCCGAGACCAATACCTTATGTATTTTGCTGCCTTTATACATTCAACAATGGCATCATTCCATACACATACATTTCCATTTACACACCAACTCATTTAAACACATTTGCATATATATATTGATCATTTAAATCAACACCAAATATACGCTTAATGACTTACTTTGTGTTGGGTAAAACAGTCCAAGTCGGCTACTCGATGACCTTCGTCTTTCCCTTGCTTGATTCTCCTTCTTTAACTCCTTGAGCTTAATCAATAAATCAACTAGTTTAACCCTCTTGCTAAACATTCATAATTCAATTACACATGCATATGTATGTTTGTATATTCGCAACCATCCTCACTTATTACCCATTTGGTCAACAATCTAAGCCAAGATAAGGCTTCAATATGGTTGCCTCTAACCGAATACATGCACACCAATCTACTTCCTTTGGCCGAATATGCATGTCTATGTGGAGGCCAATTTTACACTTAATACTACACAAAAAAACAGCATACATTTTCCTAATTAACGCATTACATATTGTAGTTCTATACACATCTCTCATTTATTTCATAACCAAACAACATCACAAGCAAATAGACACCTTAAAATAGTATACATGTCATACCAATTCATCATGTGCAAACATATATTCATGTAGGTGCAATGGCGAATTCTCAAGTGGCTTATATCCAAATATACACACATATCCAAAGCTTAAATCTTACTTACCATGCAACATGCATGAATCATACTTATGGATATAACATGGCGAATACCACAACACCATACCGTTTCAATTTGGTCATGGTTAAACAAAGAACTTAGTATCTCATTCAAAAATGCTAAAAGAAAATCTAAGAATCCTCAATCCACCATCACATGAATCATTATCAAGCTTGATATTTAGCATGCAATGGCGTTAACACCATATTCACTTTGGCCGAATTTCATTCCCATGACATAACAAAGATTTGAACCATGGGCTAACAAGAACATCAAGCTAGCAACTAAAATATACATGAATCTCATGGCAAAACATCAAACTTACCTTAATCTAGGTACAAGTATGGCCAAACCTCCTCCTAAACCTCTTCCAAACCAACATGAAACAAGAATTCCTTCCTTCTTCCTTAGAATTTTCAGCCCAAAGGAAATGAAAAATGATGAACAAAAATTCTTCTTTCTTTCTCCACACTCACGGCAATGGGCATGCATGTTTTTAAGGCCACACTCACAGCTAAAGTGTTTTTAAGGCCACGCTATATATGAGTTATCGCCATAGATATTGTACACCAAGTTTACTTGAAAGATGTGCAAGATGGGTTCTGTAAAGTGATTGGTTGAAAGCCAATTGAATGTTTGATCAATCGAATAACATTGGCATCAGATTTTCTCTTATATTTTCTCTAATTTTTGTAGGACATCAAAGTTTCAAATTTTGTATGCATTTGATACTTGTCAAGATCCATTATGAGGTATTGAGTGTATATATACGGTAAGAAGGGGAACGTTTAAGGGGTTTTTTTTCGTTCCATTTTACATTTTAGCTTTCTTAACATTAAATATTCTCTTCTTTCTCATTAAGCTAGAAGCTAAGGTTTCTAGAGTAATCAGTGAATATTTCAGCCTCTTGTTGTTACTGCTGATTCATGAAGGATGTTTTGGTTTGGAACTTTAAGCTGCAGTAAAGGTGAGTTTCTGGTGAGTCTTTATCTTAACACTGGAGTAGTTATTTATAATGAAAAATCATAGGTAGGTGTTGCACAGATAACAGGTGAAAGTATGTATGTGTGAAGCATCATAAAAATATTTGCATGTTATAAATGATTTGTATAAGTTGTTGCATGAATGAGACGATGTATGATATGTAAGCATGTAAAAGCATGCATGGAAGAGTATGAATTACTCAGGTGAATGAATGAATCTAGTAAGTGTAATTGATGTTAAGTGAGTAAATCATTCATCTGTGATGCCTCCGGTAGGGCAAGTACATTGCTAACCGAACAAGCAAATCACGTTAACAACAAGTATATTCATGGTGTAGCCTTTGGTGAAATGTAAATCGAACTGGCAAAACACGACATAAGGAAGTGTAAATTCATGTGGCTGTGACCCATGGCATAGTATGACAATGAAAATATTCATGGTGTTGCCTTTAGTGAGATGTAAATCAGACTGGCAGATCATGACATAAAGATATATATAAGACCATGAGGGGGAAACCAATAGCACATTCTAAGAAAGTCCACTAGGATAGTAAAAGCGTAACTCTTTGTGATGCAGGAGTGGCATGATCTACTAAGCCTTAGTGGTATATTATATATTGCATTTATGGCGAATGTTGTAACGTCTATGTGGCATTTTTTGTGATGCCTGCGTGGTAGAATCTGGTAAACCACCTTTGTGGCAGGATCTGGGTAAGTTTCGAGATTTCTTTGATAACTAGCTTTATGATAAGGATGTGATAACTTTGAAGATAACTTAACTTGTTTAGTCTTGTGATGAAATTTAATGTACTTTAAGAGGCATTCTTGAAAGAAAGTATGAATTTGTATTTCGAATGAGGGAAACTGCCATAGTAGTATGTTAATACAAAAATTGGTGTATTCGTGGTTATGAAAGGTTCAAGTCTTCGTTGGACCTGGGTTTGTCTACACTATTTAAGGAAGTAATCTGAGTTATTTAGTAACTACCATGTTTGAATGGATCTCATGTCTCATATAGAGACCATCTGGAATCTAAGTCGTTTGTTAAGTTAAGTGTTCTCGTGTTATGTACTTAGTCATCTAGAATCCCTCTAGATGATCTGAAATGTTTCATTATCAGTATAAGTTATGATCTGGGGTTGTTTCAAAATATGATTTGACTAGTGATGTGATAGTTAAAAAATCAGCATAAGAATCCTACAAAGATAAGATCAACATGGAATTCATTTTAAAAGATTAGTTTGTTTAGCTATCTTCCAAGAATTATCTATGTGTGAATACCATCCGAAATGATTTGTGAGTACACCCTCTAGAGTGAAGTATTCTGTAACACCCCTCACCCATATTCAACGTTGAAATAGGATTACAGGGTATTACCACACTTACAACATAAACGACCATCCAATTTGAATCAAAAATCATCAACCAAATGTAATTTCAATCAAATAAGATCACATTATCGCTATTACGAGCCTACGAGGCCCTAAACATACTTTAGGAGTGGTCAAGACTAAATCGATAACTCAATAAGTTTTTACAAAACTTAGAAAAAAAATTTAAAAACAGGGGACACACGCCCGTGTCACCCTGCCGTGTGTCTCACACGGCCAAAGACAAGCCCGTATCACAAGTTGTGTGGACATTTGAAATGGGATCACACGGTCGTGTCCGAGCCTGTGTTCGACCCCGTGTAACTCTCTGACTTGGGTCACACAGCCAACACACACGCTCGTGTGGCTAGCCCGTGTGCGAGGCCATGTGCTAGGCCATGGCTATACACGTGTAAGACCCTGTCTGGGACAGTGGCATCGATATGTTATTACATGTAAGACCACGTCTGGGACGTTGTCATTGTACGAGCTTTTCGACTATCTGAGTATTTTTATTAATTCTGAATGGTTCCACGGGCAATAGTAAGTAAAGATCAAATGTGAAATCGAGCTAAAAGGTCAGGTATGTGCTAATTTAAATGATTGAGAAAATAAGGTAAATGTGTACTTAAGATTTATTTATGAAATATGCATTATAAAGTGAGAATTATTTATCTTATGAGTATATGTACATTCGGCAACTGACATTATATGGTTAATTTTTATGAGATGATGATTGAGTTGGTAAGCGTAATTCATGTACACAAGGTTATAATTTGTTTGGTTCGATTTAGTTTAATTGAATTTTGTATATTATTAAAATGTTTTATTTGCTTATGACTTACTAAGCTATTTAAACTTACTGTGTATGTGTTTGTTTACTGTTTTATAGATTTTGGAAGCTAGTTACGAGCTCGAGGATCAGCAAGGAAATTCGTCACACTATCGTTCGTTATTTCGGTATTTTAAAAGTTTGAACTTTGAACTTATGGCATGTATAGGCTAGTATTTTTTTTGGTCAATTTTGGATTTGTATATATATAGAGCCATGCAAAAATGGCTTGATCATTATGCTTATGTTTAGTTATATTTGATCATGGTTTATACTCATTTTGGTAAGTATGCTTTATGACAATATAAATACTGTTTGGTTTTGTCTTGATTCGGGTAATGATATGAGCAACTTACAACTAGCTCATTTAATAAGCTTGGTATATGAATTTGATTAGCATATGTGGTTAGTCTTGTGATTTGGCTTTGTAATGGAGTAAGTGATGAATTTATAGCCGATTGTATAATGGTTAATCTAATTCATTTGTAATGGTTAATTCTGTTTGTGTCCTATAAATGTAGATGAATATTATAAGCTATTTATGAAATGATATTGGTGATTAAATTATAAGTCGAGTGTTGGTATGTCATTATTTTCATTTAGCTATTTAGATTCGATTGGTGATGGCAAATTACAAATATGTTCTATGATTGTTTTGGTTTGATCAGAGGAGCTTTAACTTGAGAACCGAATATTTGATTAATGAATTGGTTGTGCATGTGTTCTTTGGTTGATTATAAAATAATAATAATGTCTAGATATGATACTGGAATGCAAAATAAGCATGTTATGTTATTATTAGTGATTGCAATTGATTCATATTGAAATGGAAAAAAATGTGCATAGAATTATAGGTTCAAAAGTTATATTTGGCCATTTGACGATAGTTGTTAATGACTCATTTTTGGTGGGTTAATAACTTGTATGCCTTTATTTGATATATGTGTTTTAAAATGGTCGATTTTGATATAGTAATATGCGCATGAGACTTTGTAATAAGTAAGAAATATATTTGACCATTTAGTAATGATTTTTAATGTTTCATGTAGAAAGGAATAATAAACGAATGTGCTTTAGTTTACAAAATGATGTGTTTAGTAATTTTTCTAAGGAATTAAATGTATACAAGTGAATGTTTTGATACATGCTAGATATACAAAATGTTATAATCTTGATTATGTTCTGGTTTTTAAATGTCATAGTTGAAGAGGACATTTGGTTCGAACATGGATTTTTTTTTACGTATGACCTAAACGACTTAATGTATATTTGGTTATACTTGGTTGTTTTTTTTGTAATCAAATATGCATGTCTGGTTTATATGAACCGTTGACTTGTGGCTATTTTAGTTGTAAAACTTTTATAAAGAAGATAATATTATTTTTTTTGTATGTTCAGAAAATGAATGACCGTTTTGGATTCTGTTTTGGTTGATAATACCTCGTAACCCTAATCCAGTGATGGATGTGGGTTATTAGGGGTGCTACATTTGATTGGTCTCAGAGCTACGGTTTAGTCAATTCTAGGACTAACATAGCGCGTATGAGTCTAGCTATACATGCCATATTTACAAACTGCGATAGTGTGATGATTTTTAACAATTGAAATGTGTTTTCGTATAGTAAATCGATCTCGGTCAAGCTGTAGCTGATGGCGTGGAAAGTAATGCACCCGCTCCTGCTCAAGGGGCAACGCCAACTGATTCTAGGCTGATTTCGAGTAGCCACGAGGGAGAGGCTAAACAAGCCTTCTTCTAGATGATGAATGAATGGTTCACACAGTATATCCGGACAAATTTGGCTGCTCAATAACCCCCACCCCTAGCTAATCCTCCTCAGATACCCGTGGTACCTCAAGTAATTGATCTGATGAGATTAAATAAGCCACCGGTTGATAAAATCAAAAAACACAGGGTTGAAGAATTCAGAGCCACTGTTGATGATGATGCTGAGCGAGCTGAATTCTAGCTTGATAATACCATTCGTGTGTTTGATGAGCTATCCTGTACCCCTGACAGTGTATAAAATGTGTTGTATCCTTACTTTGATATTCTACGTATCACTGGTGGAATGCATTAATATTAGTAGTTCTGAAAGAACGGATGACCTGGGAGTTCTTCATATTGAATTCCATAATAAATATATCAGTCAGAGATTCATTGATCAAAACGTAAAGAATTCCTCGAGTTAAAACAAGGTCGTATGACCATAATAGAATATGAACGGGAATTTGTAAGACTCAGCAGATATGCCTGGGAATGTGCTTTGACTGAAGCTATAATGTGTAAAAGATTTGAAGACGGGTTGAATGAAGACATTAAGCTGTTAGTTGGGATACTTGAAATAAAAGAGTTTGTTGTACTAGTTGAGCGAGCATGCAAAATGGAATAGCTCGGGAAAGAGAAAAGAAAACCTGACTTTGAATCTAGAGTTTGACGAAAAAGATCATCAGGTAAAACATTTCAGTCGCATCAAAGAAATTCTGGGATGACTTTAGCCGTTCAAAGGCTACTGCGGGCTATTCTAGATGTGATCGAGACAGACCACCCGTGAGTTCGACAGCTACCTCAGTAGCTAGTGTTGGTAACATCTGACCGAGCCAACCTGAGAGCAAACATTACAGTAAACGACATCCTGGCAGTTTTAGATTGAATGATCGGGCTTGTTTTAAATGTGGTTCGATGAATCACTTCATTCGTGAATGCCTTGAGTTGGTTGAGCAAGACATGAAGCAGAATACGAGGCCGAGTAACACGGCAACTCAAGGTAGACCATCCAGAAATACGGGTAATGTGAGTGGCAGTCAGAGGGGAACTAAAGACATGGCTGTTAGATCTGAGGCTCGCGCACCTGCCAGAGCTTATGCTATCCGCGCTCATGAAGAAGCTTCATCTCCAAATATGATTACCGGTACTTTCACTCTCTATGATACTAGTGTTGTTGCATTGATTGATCCTGAACCGACTCATTCTTATGTATGTGAAACTTTAATATCCAGTAAGACTTTACTTGTAGAGTCTACTGAGTTTGTGATTAGAGTATCGAACCCCTTAGACCGATGTGTTTTGGTTGATAAAGTATGCAAGAATTGTCAGTTGATGATTCGAGATTCATGTTTTCAGGCTGATTTGATGTTGTTGCCATTCGACGAGTTTGATATAATTCTTGGTATGGATTGGTTAACATTGCATGATGCTATTGTGAACTGCAAACGACAGACTATTGATTTGCGGTGCCAGACTATTGAGATAATTCGGATTGAGTCTATTAATCTGAATGGTTTACCGGCAGTGATATCTTCGATGTTAGCTCAAAAATATGTGAGTAAGGGTTGTAAAGCTTACTTTGCCTATGTGATTGACTCTAAAGTGACCAAAAAGAAGATTGAATCAGTACCAGTAGTGTGTGAATATTCAAATGTGTTTCCTGAATCATTACCGAGCTTGCCACTGATCCAAGAGGTAGAGTTTGGCATTGACTTAGTGCCGGGGACCACTCTGATTTCGATAGCTCCCTATAGAATGGCACCGACCGAATTAAAAGAGTTGAAAACTCAGTTACAAGAATTGACTGATAGAGGCTTCGCGTGACCGAGTTTTTCTCCCTGGGGTGCACTGATTTTGTTTGTGAAAAAGAAAGATGAAACTATGAGAATGTGTATCGACTACCGATAGCTCAATAAGGTGACTATAAAGAATAAATATCCTTTGCCACGGATTGACAACTTGTTCGATCAATTGAAAGGGGCTACAGCTTTTTCAAAGATAGACTTCAAATCGGGTTACTATCAGCTGCGAGTTAAGGACTCCGATGTGCCAAAAATTACTTTTCGAATGGGGTACGGATACTATGAGTTTTTGGCTATGCCTTTTGGACTTACTAATGCACTTGCTGCATTTATGGATTTAATGAATCGAATCTTCAGACCCTATTTGGATCGATTTGTGGTTGTGTTTATTGATAACATCCTAATTTACTCTCGTGATGAATTTGAACACACCGAACACCTGAGAATTATGCTCCAGACTTTGCGAGATAAACAATTGTATGCCAGGTTCAGTAAATGTGAGTTCTGGTTACATGAAGTTAGGTTTTCCTGACATGTTGTATCAGCATCAAGTATTCGGGTTGATCCGAGCAAGATTTCGGCCGTACTAGATTGGAAAACTCTGAGAAATGTTTCTGAAGTCCAAAGTTTTTGCTAGATATTACAGACGATTTGTAAAAGGTTTCTCGATGATTGCAACCCCGATGACACGACTACTTCAAAAAGATGTTAAGTTCCAGTGGTCAAAAAGTGCCAGGAAAGTTTTGATCAGTTGAAAGCTTTATTGACCGAAGCTCCGGTGCTAGTTCAGCCAGAATCGGGTAAAGAATTCGTAATCTTTAGTGATGTATCTTTGAATGGTTTGGGCTGTGTTTTGATGTAGGAAGGAAAAGTTATAACTTATGCCTCGAGATAGTTAAAGTCGCACGAAAAGAACTATCTGACTCACGATTTGGAATTAGCAACTATTGTGTTTGCTTTGAAGATTTGGCACCACTATCTGTTCGATGAGAAATGTCATGTTTATTCTAATCACAAAATCTTAAAATACTTTATGACTCAAAGAGATTTGAATCTACAACAGCAAAGATGGTTAGAGTTGTTAAAAGATTACGAGCTTGTAATTGACTACCATCTGAGAAAGGCCAATGTAGTTGCTGATGCTCTAAGTCAAAAATCTTTGTTTGTTCTGCATGCAATGAATACGCATATGGCTCTATCTGATGATGGCTCGATTCTAACTGAGTTGAAAGCAAGACCGTTGTTTATGCAGCAGATTTACAAAGCTCAAAAAGTCGATAATAAATTGCTAACAAAACGGGCTCAATGTGATTCGAATATTGATTCAAAATTCTGAGTTGATGCTGAGGGTTATTTGAGATTCAGAGTCCCAATATGTGTTCCAAGAAATTTAGAGTTGATTCAGATGATTTTAAGTGAAGCTCATAGCAGTCGGTTATCTGTTCATCCAGGTAGTACAAAGATGTATAATGATTTGAAACAACTTTACTGGTGGCATGGTATGAAACGAGACATCTCTAACTTTGTTTCAAAATGTTTAATCTGTCAACAAATCAAAGCCGAGCATTAGGTACCATCTGTGTTACTTCAACCGATTATGATACCCAAGTGGAAATGGGACAGAGTCGCGACGAATTTTGTATCGGGTTTGCCTTTATCATCAGGCAAGAAAGATGCGATTTGGGTTGTTCTGGATAGATTGACTAAATCAGCTCATTTCATTCCAATTCACATAGATTACTTTCTTGATAAGCTAGATGAGTTGTACATTTCTCAAATTGTGAGATTACACAGAGTACCTATCTCTATTGTTTTGGATAAAGATCCGAGATTCACATCGCAATTTTGGAAGAAACTACAATATGCATTAGGTAAGAAATTACATTTTAGCACTGCTTTCCATCCGTAGACAGATGGTTAGTCCGAATGAATTATTTAGATACTCAAGGATATGCTGAGATGTTAGATTCTTAAGTTCAAAGGTACGTGGGAACGATACCTGCCACTAATTGAATTTGCGTATAATAATAGCTTTCAATCAAGTATCAAAATGGCACCTTACGAGGCTTTGTACGGTCGTAAATGTCGAACGCCTTTGTATTGGATAGAGCTCAGTGAGAATAAGATATACGGGGTCGATTTGATTAAAAAGACTGAACAAAAAGTGAAAGTGATTCGCGATAGTTTGAAACTAGCATCAGATCATCAGAAGTCGTATGTAGACTTGAAACGTAAAGATATTGAATTTCAGATTGGGGATAAAGTTTTTTTGAAAGTCTCACCATGGAATAAGATACTCTGATTCGGTCGTAGAGGCAAATTGAGTCCGAGATTTATTAGGTCGTATGAGATTATTGAGCGTATTGGGTCGGTTGCTTACAGACTATTATTGCCAGCCGAGTTAAAAAAGATCCATAACGTATTTCATGTTTCGATGATTCGACGATGTTGATCTGACCCATCGCATGTGATTTCTTGGTCTAAGATTGAGATTCGATCCGATATGACATATGAAGAAGAACCAATCCGAATTTTAGATCGCGAGGTTAAAGAATTGAGAAATAAGAAAGTATCTTTAGTGAAAGTCCTATGGCACCGACATGGAGTTGAAGAAGCTACGTGGGAGCTCGAGGATGTTATGAGAGAACGTTACCCTAACCTATTTCGCGGTAAGATTTTCGGGGACAAAAATCCCTAAGGGGGGAGAGTTGTAACAACCCGGTTTAGACTCTATTCGGAACAGTGATTTTGGAACCACAAATCCGAGACAGAAAAAAATTCTAATATTATTTTTGGTGTCTACAGCATCTTAATTTATACGTGTGAAAATTTTGGGTGAAAATTTTATCATTTGTATGCTCGATTTAATTAAAAGGACTTAATCGCGTAAATTGTAAAAGTGGCTAGCTAATTGTTAAAGTGCTACATTGCTATTTTTTTATAATGTGGGGTCCTTATGTTGATATTTGACCATGGAATATTAGTATGGACGGTTATGGACATGACTTATAATGTTTTCATATTATTTTATAAAGGTTAAAATAGTAATTAATATATTAAAATGTAGTTAAATAAAATAAAACATAAAACCATGCAATATGTTCATCATCTTTGACGAATATTTAAAGTAAAAAGAAAGAAAATAACCTAGCTACATTCCACCTTGTCCAATCTTGATGTAAGGTCAGTTTTTGTTCGGTTTTTGATAATTTTTACGTTTTTGAGATCGTTGCTTTGAGTACTCACTAGCCCATGCTTGAATTTTTGAATTTGATGATGTATTCATGAATTGCCATTGTTAATAGCTTGATGATTTTTGTGTTTGATGATGAAAAATAAATATATGTTGTTAGATTGTCAAGTTTAATTAAGTTATTTTTAATAAAAATGTCTATTTAGGACTAAATTGTAAATTTTGTAAATTGAGGGGTCAAAATGTGAAATAAATGAAACATATGGGCTTATATGGACTAGGGGTAAATTCGGCCTAACATGGGTGTATTCAAATTTTGAATATTTTGTGTTTTGTGAAATAGGGACTAAGTTGTAAAAAATGTGAAATCTTAGGGGCAAAAGTGTAATTTTCCCATTTATGTGTTTTTGGATGAATTTGATTGAATATTTAAGTAAATAAGTTTAATTTATATTAATTTAGATTAAGAAAAGAGAAAATTAGATTTGGACCGGGGGAAATCTAAAGTTGTTGAATAGTCGACCCGGTCTGTTCGTCTTCGTACAAGGTAAGTTCATAAGTAAATAAATGTCAATAAATTCGATTGTATATATATTATTTGTGCCGAATTGAATTACTACTTTTATATATATATTCAGCCGAATTTGTATAAGCATGGGAGAAATATATATAAGATGGAATTGTTTAGTTTACGATGTCCGAAAGCCTCGTACGAACCTTAGGAATAGTTAGGATACATATGTCTTGACATAGGATTTCGATATGTGATTTCGTGTAAGACCACGTCTGGGATGTTGACATCGATTTGTGATTTTGTGTAAGACCCTGTCTGGGACAGTGGCATCGATATGTTATTACATGTAAGACCACGTCTGGGACGTTTTCGTTGTACGAGCTTTTCGACTATCCGAGTATTTTTATTAATTCTGAATGGTTCCACGGGCAATAGTAAGTAAAGATCGAATGTGAAATCGAGCTAAAAGGTCAGGTATGTGCTAATTTAAATGATTGAGAAAATAAGGTAAATGTGTACTTAAGATTTATTTATGAAATATGCATTATAAAGTGAGAATTATCTATCTTATGAGTATATGTACATTCGGCAACTGACATTATATGGTTAATTTTTATGAGATGATGATTGAGTTGGTAAGCGTAATTCATGTACACAAGGTTATAATTTGTTTGGTTCGATTTAGTTTAATTGAATTTTGTATATTATTAAAATGTTTTATTTGCTTATGACTTACTAAGCTATTTAAACTTCTTGTGTATGTGTTTGTTTCTTGTTTTATAGATTTTGGAAGCTAATTCTGAGCTCGAGGATCAGCAAGGAAATTCGTCACACTATCGTTCGTTATTTCGGTATTTTAAAAGTTTGAACTTTGAATTTATGGCATGTACAGGCTAGTATTTGTTTTGGTCAATTTTGGATTTGTATATATATATATAGCCATGTGAAAATGGCTTGATCATTATGCTTATGTTCGGTTATATTTGATCGTGGTTTATACTCATTTTGGTAAGTATGCTTTATGACATATATAAATGGTGTTTGGTTTTATGTCTTGATTCAGGTAATGATATGAGCAACTTACAACTAGCTCATTTAATAAGCTTGGTATATGGATTTTATTAGCATATGTGGTTAGTCTTGTGATTTGGCTTTGTAATGGAGTAAGTGATGAATTTATAGTCGATTGTATAATGGTTAATCTAATTCATTTATAATGGCTAATTCCGTTTGTGTCCTATAAATATAGATGAATGTTATAAGCTATTTATGAAATGATATTGGTGATTAAATTATAGGTTGAGTATTGGTATGTCATTATTTGTATTGAGCTATTTAGATTCGATTGGTGATGGGAAATTACAAATATGTTCTATGATTGTTTTAGTTTGATCAGAGGAGTTTTAACTTGAGAACCGAATATTTGATTTATGAATCGGTTGTGCATGTGTTCTTTGGTTGATTATAAAATAATAATAATGTCTAGATATGATTACTAGAATGCAGAATAAGCATGTTATGTTTTATTATTAGTGATTGCAATTGATTCATATTGAAATGGAAAAAAATGTGCATAGAATTATAGGTTCAAAAGTTATATTTGGCCATTTGACGATAGTTGTTAATGACTCATTTTTGGTGGGTTAATAAGTTGTATGCCTTTATTTGATATATTTTTTTTAAAATGGTCGATTTTGATATAGTAATATGCGCATGAGACTTTGTAATAAGTAAGAAATATATTTGACCATTTAATAATGATTGTTAATGTTTCATGTAGAAAGGATTAATAAACGAAGGTGCTTTAGTTTACAAAATGATGTGTTTAGTAATTATTCTAAGGAATTAAATGTATACAAGTGAATTTTTTGATACATGCTAGATATACGAAATGTTATAATCTTGATTAACTTCTAGTTTTTAAATGTCATAGTTGAAGAGGACATTTGGTTCGAACATGGATTTTTTTTTTATGTATGACCTAAATGGCTTGATGTATATTTGGTTATACTTGGTTGTTTTTTTGGAAATCAAATATGCATGTCTGGTTTATATGAACCATTGACTTGTGGCTATTTTAGTTGTGAAACTTTTATAAAGGAGATAATATTATTTCTTTTTTTTTATATGTTCAGAAAATGAATGACTGTTTTGGACTGTGTTTTGGTTAATAATACCTCGTAACCCTAATCCGGTGATGGATGTGGGTTATTAGGGGTGTTACAACCCATGCTAGCCAAATTACTATTATGCCCCTACCAGCGCATATTTTTCATTTATTTCACATTTAATCCACAAAATTTTCATATTTCACAATTTAATCCCTAATTTGCCTTTTCACTAAAAATCACTTAACAAAACTTGTATATATATCAACAAGCATTCATAATCTATCAAGAAACTTCAAAACTTATGCTTATTCGTCAATGGCACTTCTAAAAGCTTTAACAGTTTTACAAAATAGTCCCTGAGCTAGCTAAACCTTGTTGCAACGATCTCAAAAACATAAAAATCATTAAAAACGAGTTAAAAATGCATACCTAATTGAAGGAAATTAACTTGCCAAAATTCAAGCCCTAGAATTAGCTTCTCTTCTTGCTTATTTCGGCTAAGAAAAATGAATGGATTCATAATTTTTTTTTTGTTTCATTTAATTTAACATTATTTATAAATTACCAAAATTAACCTTATAATTATTCAATAATTACACCAAATGCCATGCCACTATCATCCACTATGTTATAAATGAGCTAATATCCACATAGGGACCTTTATTTTAAAGTTCTATAACTGTTAGACACCTTTAGTTAATAGAACATCACTTTTGCACTTTACGCGATTTAGTCCTTTTTATCGAATTAACTAGTCAAACGATAAAATTTCTAAACGAAACTTTCACACAATCATTCAATCATGGTGTAAACATTAAAATAATAATAAAATAAATATTTTGACCTCAAATTTGTGGTCCCAAAACTACTATTTTTGTGACATCCCAAAATTGACCCTAGTCGGGAAGTGGTTTCGGGACCGCTAAACCGAGTCACCGACATGTTCGAACGTAATATTTATTGTCTAGAATATGTGAAAATGCATGTGTGAATTTTGAATTCTTTGATTTAGTTAATTTGATTGTGAATTGAAAGAAAAAGGACTCATGTGAAAGGATTTAAAATATGTAGCTAATTTTAAGAGGTTAATAAAGGAATGAAGTAAAATAAATGGAGTTGCATGTCAAATACTCCATTTATTTTGGATGAGTGGTTGACCATGTCTAGATTATGGGCAAGGGACATGTTTCCAACATGTTTAGTTAGTGCATTATGTAGAAAGAATTAAGAAATGAAAAAAAAAAAAAAAAATGAGCATGGATGCCCCCCTATGGTGCCGTAGCTAGAGAGAAAGAAAGAAAAAAAAGTTGTTATTCATCCTTTCTTTGAGCAAAGACTAGGAAGAAAATACAAAGAGAAAAGAAAAGCTTCACCCTTTGGTTCTTCTTGGCGGTTTGAAAAGAGAAAAGTTGAAGACATTCGCCATATTTGCATCTAAGTTAAGGTAAGTTTGATGTTGTGCCATGAGATTCAAGCATGTTTTAGTAGTTAGCTTGAGTTCTAAACTAGCCCATGGTTCAAATCTTCACTATATCAAGGAGATAAGGTTCGGCTAAGGTGGATTTGTGGATGTTATTTGCATGCTAAAAGTAAAGCTTGTAATGATGCATGGTATGGTGTTGTATGGCATTCGGCCATGGTAGGAAATAAAAGGAAACTATGTTCGTTGTTCATGTCATTTGAATGAGAAGTTTTAGTAAGGTGAAGTACAAATGTTAGTGTTGATTTACTAGTGTATATGTGCATATTAGCCTAGTTGTGAACTTGAAACAAATTGGTGTTTAGTCGATACAAGCGACCTTACTTGTAGAATGTATCAAGTGTGGAAATCGGCCTTAACATGGATGTGTATGTTCGGCCACATGAACGAATACATATGTTGATGTGTATATTCGGCCTTAGGTAGCCTATTGATGGCCTTAGCTTTCCTTGATGCTTGAATGAGTTGTATTGAATTGCTTGATGTAATATAAAATGGGCATGACCATTGTGTATTCAAGCTAAAGGGTGGCCATATGACCATTTAAACTCCTTATCATATTCGGCCATAAGCTAGCATAATGAGGTTTTAATAAGTTAAATTTGTGTGAATTAGCTCAAGAACTCAAAGGATCAAAGTTGGACAAGGGAAAGACAAAATAATTGAATAGCCGTTGAAAACGATGCGACAACATCCGAGGTAAGTCATTAAGCACATATGTTTGATATTGCTTAAATGATTGTAAAATCTATGCAATTGTGTTTAATGGGATGCTATATATATATATAAATGAAATTGTATGTGTATGGAGTGATGACAATTGTTGAATGTAAAAGAAATAGTGAAATGTGTAGAAAGTTTGCTTTCGGCACTAAGTGTCTTGGCAATACGTGTGTACGGTGATGAGATTGGCACTAAGTGTGCGTGTTGGAAATATATGGCACTAAGTGTGCGTGCTGGAAATATATGGCACTAAGTGTGCATGCTGGAAATATACTGACCTTTGGGTGTGCGAGCTCAAGGCTATGGCACTATGTGTGCGGGCTTAAATCGAATGGCACTAATCATGCGAAATCGAGTATTAAGCATCGTGTGTGCGTACTCTATATATATGGAGGTGTGTCTCCATCGAGTTGAGTATGGACAGCGGATTGGGTAAGTACCTTGAGCTCATGACGAATAGGAAATACGTTCATGCTCGGGGTTGAGCTTGGTAAGCTTTAAATCTATGTGATGATTGAAATTGTATGGTTGTGGTGGAAATGAGTTAGTGTGTGAAAATGCCTTAAATATCTTGTTGTGTGGAATATGAAATGTGGATGTATGACTTGGTATGAGATTGAACCGAAAGGTCCGAGGAATTATGGTATAGTTTTGATATGGATGAGTACCCACCTCGTTTATTGTTTCATGTTGTGGTAACTTTATTAATGGATGGTTGTTGAATGCTTATGACTTCTTGAGTTATAAACTCACTCGGTGTTTTCTTGTCACCCATTTTAGGTCTCTTGGACTCGTATTGTTTGCGTGTTTCGGAACCGTCGTTGAAGTCATCACACCGGCTGGAAATCTTTTGGTATTGTCTTCGTAGTTGAACTAGGAGAACATTTGGCATGTATAGGCTATTTTGTTTTGTTGAATTGTGGGTTGTAAACTTTAAGCCATGTGAAAATGGCCTATGTGGTCGTTGAGTGGGATGCTAGAACCTATAGCCACGAGTCTTAGAAACTTTAATTTTGATAAGGTGGCCATGATTTGTGTCTTGTATAATGGATGATTAGTAAGGCCAAGGAAAGATTCATGAAATTGGCATAGTCTACTGCAGTAACTGTTGCGGACAGCAGCAGTGATATGAGATTGAAAAATCACTAAAAATAGTATAAGTAGAATTAAATAGTGAATAAATTATGAAATTTAACCTTGATGAACCTATTTTCATATGGACGAAACGAAACGACCGTATGAGCAGTATACTGAGAGATATTAAAGTTCTCGTGAGACAGGGCCAGAACCGTTTCTGGATCCCCTGTCTCGACTTTTAAAATTTACCATAAATTATCCAGAAGGAATTAGAAGTCGTGCCTTATATTTACAGATTCCCCTTTGAGTCTAGTTTCATTAGAAAGAAACGGCATGAGCATTGAAGCTCTGTACAAGAAGATATCCAGGTTGTAATGCGCGAAGGTCAGTGTAGTCGACCCCTGTAACATGGGCGAATTTAACTAATAAACTGTACCAATTGGCCCGACCAAAAATTCTAGAAATAAATCCATGGATGGATATATGAGTATAGTTTTAGGGAAAATTTACAGAATTGGTTTTTGAGTTCTGGAACTCGAGATATGATTTTTAAGGTAACAGTGACACAGTTAGCTAGCCTGCCTGAAACAAAAATTTCATAATTTCCAAGAGGGAAATAAGGAAGTAAGCCCAGTAACACCTCGTGGTCGAATTCGGTGTGATCATGGGTTTGGGGTGTTACATTTCATTGGTATCGAGCTATGGTTTAGTCGGTTCTAGGACTACCATAGCGTGTGAGTCTAGCTATACATGCCAAATTGTTAGTGCTTAATAATGTGATGACTTCGACGGTTGAAATTTTTGTTTTGATTAGCAATGGAACCCGGTAGAGAGACCCTTGGCGGATGACGTTGAAAGTGTAGCGGCTGCTCCGCGCAAGGGACACCGCCTGCTGAGCCTCGATCATCTGCGAATAATCAAAATGAAGGGCGAAACAAGCCTTCTTCACCATGATGAATGAGTGGGTCGCATAATATGCCCGAACCAATCCGGCTGTCCAACCATTCCCGAATTTAAATACTCCACCCCAAGAGCCCGCAATGCCTCCGCCATCGATCCTGTGAGGTGAGTAAACCACCGTGGACTTGATTAGGAAGCGGGGCTGAGGAGTTCAAGGCCATAGTTCTTGATGATGCCGAAAAGGCCGAGTTCGCTCGATAACACCATTAGAGTGTTAGATGAAATCATGCACACCCGATGAATGTCTTAAGTGTGCTATATCCTTGTTGCGAGACTCGACTTACTACTGGTGGAGGACTTTAATTTCCATAGTCCCAAATGAACGAGTTACTTGGGATTTCTTTCAATCCAATTTCGAAGAAATACATTAGTCAACAGTTCATCGATCGAAGCGTAAGGAGTTCTTGGAACTCAAGCAAGGCCGTATGATCAGATCTGAATCTGAACATGAGTTCGTAAGACTTAGTCGGTATGCTCGGGAGTGTGTGGCTGATGAGGTTGCTATGTGCAAAAGATTTGAAGAAGGATTGAATGAAGATTTGAAGCTGCTAGTGGGTATTTTGGAGATAAAGGAGTTTGTAACACTAGTCGAACGAGCCTGTAAGGCGGAAGAACTTGGAAAGGAAAAGAAGAAGCCTGAATTTGAAGCAAGAGATTATCGTAAAAGATCGGTGAGTAAAGCTCCATTCTCGGTAAAGAAGTTCGGGAGGACACTAATAAGTCGAGGCGATCGGGAATTTCCATCAGAGCCCGACCATTGACGGACTCCCGAGCTACATCGGTAGCTAGTGTGGGCAATAATCGTCAAGAGAGACCTGAATGCCCCCAATATGGAAGACGACACCTAGGTGAATGTTGGGGTAAGTCTCATTAACAAGACACATTACGGATGTGGTTCGAAGGACCACTTCATTAGAGATTGCACGGAGCTAGATGAGAAGAATAAGATGCAAGGTGCAAGATCTAGTGGGGCGACGGCTAGAGGTAGACCCCCGAGGATTTCAGGAGGTAGGGGTGGTAATCAGAGAGGAGCCACTGATACGGCTGTTCGATTCGAGACCCGTGCTCCTGCTAGAGCATATGCCATCCGCGCACGAGAGGAGGCATCCTCCCCTGACGTTATCACTGGTACTTTTACTCTCTTTGATACTAGTGTGATTGCATTGATTGACCCGCTCTACTCATTCATATGTATGTGAAACTTTAGCATCCAAGAAGACTCTACCGTTGAGTCTCTCGAGTTCGTAATTCGAGTGTCAAACCCTTTGGGTCAATACGTATTCGTTGATAAAGTGTGCAAGAGATGCCCCTAATAATTCGAGAATCCTTTTCCTACCGATCCGATGCTTCTACCATTTGATGAATTGATGTTATTCTTGGTATGGATTGGTGACCGTACATGATGCGGTGGTGGACTGCAAAAGGAAAACCATTGATTTGAGGAGTGCAAATAATGAGGTAGTCCGAGTCGAGTCTCTTGATTTAAAAGGAGTGCCGGTGATAATATCTTCTATGACCGCTCGGAGATATGTGAAAAGGGTGTGAAACATACCTTGCGTATGTGTTTGAAAGTAAAGAGACGGAAAAGAAACTCGAATCGGTACCAGTGGTTTGTGAGTATTCAGATGTTTTTAGGAGGAGTTACCGGATTGCCACCGGTTCGAGAAGTGGAATTCGCATCGGTTGTACGGGTACTACGCCGATCTCAATAGCTCCGTGTCGTATGGCATTAATGAGTTAAAGGAATTGAAGGTTCAATTGCAAGAATTGATGGATAGAGGTTTCGCTCGACCGAGTTTTTCTCCATGGGCGCTTTTGTATTGTTTGTGAAAAGAAGGACGGAACCATGAGGTTATGCATCGACTATCGTCAACTCAATAAAGTGACGATAAAGAATAAATATCCATTGCCACGAATTGACGATTTGTTTGATCAATTAAAGGGAGCCTCAGTGTTTTCAAAGATAGATTTGAGGTCGGGGTACTATCAGTTGAGGGTCCGAGAATCGGACATACCCAAAACCGCTTTTAGAACGAGGTACGGTCACTACGAATTCTTGGTGATGCCGTTTGGGCTTACTAATGCCCCTGCGGTATTTATGGATTTAATGAATAGAATTTTCAGGCCATACTTGGATCGGTTCGTAGTTGTATTTATCGATGACATTTTGGTCTATTCGAGAGATGAAACCGAACATCTTGAGCACCGAGGCTAATGTTGCAAATTTTACGAGATAAGCGATTATCATAAAGTTCAATAAATGTGAATTTCGGTTGAAAGAGGTTAGCTTTTGGGGCACGTGGTGTCCGCATCGGTGTCGGTGGACCCAAACAAAATTTCAGCCATAGTCGATTGGAAACCTCCAAGGAATGTTACCGAGGTTAGGAGCTTTTTGGGGCTTGCGGATACTATCGACTATTTTTGAAAGGTTTTTCGATGATAGTTGCACCGATGACAAAACTACTTCAAAAGATGTTAAGTTCGAGTGGTCGAACATTTGTCAAGAAAGTTTCGATCGACTAAAAACTGTTTAACCGAGGCCCGGTACTAGTACAACCGAGTCCGAAGAAAGAGTTTGTCATATCTGATGACGCATCCTTGCTTGGGTTAGGTTGTGTGTTGATGCAAGAAGGTCGAGTTGTGGCTTACGCATCAAGACAACTAAAGCCGCATGAGAGAAACTATCGACCCATGACCTTGAACTAGCGACCATAGTGTTCGCCTTGAAGATATGGCGGCATTACTTGTTTGGAGAAAGGTGTCACATTTATTCGGACCACAAGAGTCTAAAATATTTGATGACTCGAGAGATTTAAACCTGCGACAAAGACGTTGGCTTGAGTTGTTGAAAGACTATGAACTCATCATTGATTATCACCGGAAAGGCCAACGTGGTGGCCGATGCTTTAAGTCGCAAGGTCTTGTTTGCTTTGAGAGCGATGGATGCTCATCTATCCGTTTCACCCGATGAGGTGCTAGTAGTCGAATTAGAGACCAAACCGATGGTCAATCCGAACGGATAATTCAAATACTCGAGGATATGTTGAGATGTTGCATCCTTGAGTTTAGTGGTTCATGGAGCAGTAATTACCTTTGATTGAATTCACTTACAACAATAGTTTTCAATCAAGTATTAAGATGGCGCCTCACGAGGCTTTATCTGATCGTAAATGTCGTACCCCATTATTCGGACTAAACTTAGTGAAAGTAAAGTCTTGGGCTTGATTTGGTTAAGGATGCCGAGCAAAAGTTCGAGTAATTCGTGAAAGTTTGAAGGTCGCCGGATCGCCAAAAGTCGTATCTGATTTGAAAAGGAAAGACATTGAATATCGGAGTTAGAGACAAGGTATTTCTCAAAGTTTTACCTTGGAAGAAGGTGCTTAGATTTGGTCGTGAGGGCAAATTGAGTCCGAGGTTCATCGGGCCATATGAAGTATCCGAACGAGTTGGGCGATCGCATATCGATTAATTTTGCCCCCGAGCTCGAAAAGATTCTAACGTTTTCATGTCTCGATGCTTGACGATATAGGTTTGATCCATCGCACGTAATCGCTCCATCTAAGATTGAGATTCACCTAATTTGAGCTATGAAGAGGAACCGGTTTGCATTATGAGGCGTGAAGTAAAAGAGTTGCTAATAGGAAAATCCGTTAGTAAAGGTGTTGTGGCATAAACACGGAATGGAAGAAGCCACTTGGGAACTTGAGGACTCTATGAAAGAGCGATACCCGAGCCTATTTACCGGTAAGATTTTCGGGGACGAAAATTTCTTAAGTGGGGGAGAGTTGTGACATCCCAAAATTGACCCTAGTCGGGAAGTGGTTTCGGGACCGCTAAACCGAGTCACCGACATGTTCGAACGTAATATTTATTGTCTAGAATATGTGAAAATGCATGTGTGAATTTTGAATTCTTTGATTTAGTTAATTTGATTGTGAATTGAAAGAAAAAGGACTCATGTGAAAGGATTTAAAAATATGTAGCTAATTTTAAGAGGTTAATAAAGGAATGAAGTAAAATAAATGGAGTTGCATGTCAAATACTCCATTTATTTTGGATGAGTGGCCTTGACCATGTCTAGATTATGGGCAAGGGACATGTTTCCAACATGTTTAGTTAGTGTATTATGTAGAAAGAATTAAGAAATGAAAAAAAAAAGAAAAAATGAGCATGGATGCCCCCCATGGTGCCGTAGCTAGAGAGAAAGAAAAAAAAAAAAGTTGTTATTCATCCTTTCTTTGAGCAAAGACTAGGAAGAAAATACAAAAGAAAAGAAAAGCTTCACCCTTTGGTTCTTCTTGGCGGTTTGAAAAGAGAAAAGTTGAAGACATTCGCCATATTTGCATCTAAGTTAAGGTAAGTTTGATGTTGTGCCATGAGATTCAAGCATGTTTTAGTAGTTAGCTTGAGTTCTAAACTAGCCCATGGTTCAAATCTTCACTATATCATGGAGATAAGGTTCGGCTAAGGTGGATTTGTGGATGTTATTTGCATGCTAAAAGTAAAGCTTGTAATGATGCATGGTATGGTGTTGTATGGCATTCGCCATGGTAGGAAATAAAAGGAAACTATGTTCGTTGTTCATGTCATTTGAATGAGAAGTGCTAGTAAGGTGAAGTACAAATGTTAGTGTTGATTTACTAGTGTATATGTGCATATTAGCCTAGTTGTGAACTTGAAACAAATTGGTGTTTAGTCGATACAAGCGACCTTACTTGTAGAATGTATCAAGTGTGGAAATCGGCCTTAACATGGATGTGTATGTTTGGCCACATGAACGAATACATATGTTGATGTGTATATTCGGCCTTAGGTAGCCTATTGATGGCCTTAGCTTTCCTTGATGCTTGAATGAGTTGTATTGAATTGCTTGATGTAATATAAAATGTGCATGACCATTGTGTATTCAAGCTAAAGGGTGGCCATATGACCATTTAAACTCCTTGTCATATTCGGCCATAAGCTAGCATAATGAGGTTTTAATAAGTTAAATTTGTGTGAATTAGCTCAAGAACTCAAAGGATCAAAGTTGGACAAGGGGAAAGACAAAATAATTGAATAGCCGTTGAAAACGTGCGACAACATCCGAGGTAAGTCATTAAGCACATATGTTTGATATTGCTTAAATGATTGTAAAATCTATGCAATTGTGTTTAATGGGATGCTATATATATATATAAATGAAATTGTATGTGTATGGAGTGATGACAATTGTTGAATGTAAAAGAAATAGTGAAATGTGTAGAAAGTTTGCTTTCGGCACTAAGTGTCTTGGCAATACGTGTGTACGGTGGCGAGATTGGCACTAAGTGTGCGTGCTGGAAATATATGGCACTAAGTGTGCGTGTTGGAAATATATGGCACTAAGTGTGCATGCTGGAAATATCTGACCTTTGGGTGTGCGAGCTCGAAGGCTATGGCACTATGTGTGCGGGCTTAAATCGAATGGCACTAAGCGTGCGAAATCGAGTATTAAGCAGCCTGTGTGTGCTACTCTATATATATGGAGGTGTGTCTCCATCGAGTTGAGTATGGACAGCGGATCGGGTAAGTACCTTGAGCTCATGACGAATAGGAAATACGTTCATGCTCGGGGTTGAGCTTGGTAAGCTTTAAATCTATGTGATGATTGAAATTGTATGGTTGTGGTGGAAATGAGTTAGTGTGTGAAAATGCCTTAAATATCTTGTTGTGTGGAATATGAAATGTGGATGTATGACTTGGTATGAGATTGAACCGAAAGGTCCGAGGAATTATGGTATAGTTTTAATATGGATGAGTACCCAGCCTCGTTTATTGTTTCATGTTGTGGTAACTTTATTAATGGATGGTTGTTGAATGCTTATGACTTCTTGAGTTATAAACTCACTCGGTGTTTTCTTGTCACCCATTTTAGGTCTCTTGGACTCGTATTGTTTGCGTGTTTCGGAACCATCGTTGAAGTCATCACACCGGCTGGAAATCTTTTGGTATTGTCTTCGTAGTTGAACTAGGAGAACATTTGGCATGTATAGGCTATTTTGTTTTGTTGAATTGTGGGTTGTAAACTTTAAGCCATGTGAAAATGGCCTATGTGGTCGTTGAGTGGGATGCTAGAACCTATAGCCACGAGTCTTAGAAACTTTAATTTTGATAAGGTGGCCATGATTTGTGTCTTGTATAATGGATGATTAGTAAGGCCAAGGAAAGATTCATGAAATTGGCATAGTCTACTGCAGTAACTGTTGCGGACAGCAGCAGTGATATGAGATTGAAAAATCACTAAAAATAGTAGAAGTAGAATTAAATAGTGAATAAATTATGAAATTTAACCTTGATGAACCTATTTTCATATGGACGAAACGAAACGACCGTATGAGCAGTATACTGAGAGATATTAAAGTTCTCGTGAGACAGGGCCAGAACCGTTTCTGGATCCCCTGTCTCGACTTTGAAAATTTACCGTAAATTATCGAGAAGGAATTAGAAGTCGTGTCTTATATTTTCAGATTTCCCTTTGAGTCTAGTTTCATTAGAAATAAACGTCATGAGCATTGAAGCTCTGTACGAGAAGATATCCAGGTCGTAATGCGCGAAGGTCAGTGTAGTCGACCCCTGTAACATGGGCGACTTTAACTAATAAACTGTACCAATTGGCCCTACCAAAAATTCTAGAAATAAATCCATGGATGGATATATGAGTATAGTTTCAGGGAAAATTTACGGAATTCGTTTTCGAGTTCTGGAACTCGAGATATGATTTTTAAGGTAACAGTGACGCAGTTAGCTAGCCTGCCTGAAACAAAAATTTCATAATTTCCAAGAGGGAAATAAGGGAAGTAAGCCCGGTAACACCTCGTGGTCGAATCCGGTGACGGTCAGGGGTTTGGGGTATTACAATTTTGATTTGACTAAAAACGGAATGTTACGACTCTCCCCTACTTAGGGACTTTCGTCCGGGAAAATCTTACCAGTGAATAGGTTAGGGTACTGTTTTCTCATAGCTTCCTCGAGTTCCCATATAGCCTCTTCAATCCTGTGATGATGCCACAATGGTTTCACTAAAGTTGTGCATTTATTTCTCAATTCTTTAACCTCTCAAGCTAAAATTTGAATTGGTTCTTTGTTGTACGTCATATCAGGTTGAATTTCAATCTCTAACGAAGAAATCACATGTGATGGGTCAGATCTATATCGACACAACATCGATACATGAAAAACATTATGGTTCTTTTCTAGTTCTGATAGTAATTCTAGTCGATATGCCACTGGCCCTATTCGTTCAACAATCTCATACAGTCCAATGAAACACGAACTCAATTTGCCTTTGCAATTTTTCCACGAAGATACTTTCAAAAATACTTTATCACCGATCTGAAAGTCAATGTCTTTCCATTTCAAATCTACGTATGATTTCTGTTGATCTGGCACTACTTTTAGACTGTCTCGATTTACTTTCACTTTTTCTTCAGTCTCTCGGATCAAATCAACCCCATGAATCTTTTTCTCACTCAACTCGATCTAATACAATGGACTTCGGCATTTACGACCATACAAAGCTTCATACGGTGCCATATTTATACTTGATTGAAAGCTATTATTAAACGCAAATTCAACCAACAGCAAAAATCTTTTCCAGTTGCCTTCAAACTCCAACATGCAACAACAAAGCATATCTTCAAGATTCTGAATTACTCTTTCAGACTGATCGCCAGCTTACGGATGAAATGCGGTACTAAAATTCAATCTCGTACCCAAAGCTTCTTGTAATTTCTTCCCAAATCTCGACGTGAACCTCGGATCTCTATCCGAAAAAATCAAAACTGGCACCCTGTGCAATCTAACGATCTCCAATATGTACAATTCAACTAATTTATCAAGTAAATAATCTGTATGTACCAGGATGAAATATGCTGATTTCGTCAGTCGATTTATGACAACGCAGATAGCATCTTTCTTTTTCCGAGACAGAGGCAAACCTGATACAAAATCCATCGTCATTCTATCCCATTTTCATTTTGGTATCATCACTACCTGTAGTAATCCCAAAGGCACTTGGTGTTTGGCTTTAACTCGTTAACACGCTAAACATCTCGATATGATTTCTAAAATGTCTCGTTTCATACCTGACCACCAATACAATTGTTGCAAATCATTATACATTTTGGTACTCCCCAGATGAATAGATAAACAACCACTATGTGCTTCGTGTAAAATTTTCTGAATAAGCTCGACATTCTTTGGTACACAGATTTTGTTTTGGAACATTAAAAAACCATTGGCTCCGATCTGATAATCTGAATCACTAATCGACTCACATTGCATTCTTTTAGCTTGTAACTCGGTATCACAAATTTGTTGAAGAAAAACCGGTTTAGCTTTAACGTCTGCTAATATTGAACCATCATCACACAAGCTTAGTTGAGTAATCATTGCTCTCAAAGCAAATAGAGATTTTATACTTAAAGCATCTGCAATTACATTCGTTTTCCCCTGATGATAATCAATTACTAACTCGTAATCTTTCAATAGCTCGAGCCATCTTCATTGTCGCAAGTTTAGATCATTTTGAGTCATTAAGTACTTTAAACTTTTGTGATCGGTAAAGATGTGGCACTTTTCACCGTACAAATGATGTCACCAAATTTTTTAATGCAAAAACAATAGCTTCCAACTCTCAATCATGCGTCGGATAATTCTTTTCATGTGGCTTCAACTTTCTAAAGGCATAAGCTATAACTTTTCCTTCTTGCATCAAAATGCAACCCAAACCATTCAATGACGCGTCGTTGTAAACCACAAATTCTTTACCCAACTCAGGTTGAACCAAAACAGGTGCCTCAGTTAATAACGCTTTCAACTATTCGAAACTCTATTGACATTTCTCGGACCACTCAAATTTCACATCTTTCTGTAATAATCTGGTCATAGGTGTAGCAATCATTGAGAACCCTTTTACAAAATGTCGGTAATAACCAACAAATACTAAAAAACTTCTAACTTCAGATACATTTCTCAGTGGTTTACAATCAATAATTGCTGAAATCTTACTTGGATCAACTCTTATACCTTCCGCTGAAACAATGTACCCCAAAAATCCGACTTCTCTGAGCCAAAACTCACATTTACTGAATTTAGCATACAACTGCTTATCGCTCAAGGTTTGCAACACTATTCTCAAATGCTCGGTATGCTCAAACTCATCTCGATAATAAATCAGAATGTCATCAATAAACACAACAACGAATCTGTCTAAATAGGATCTAAAAATCCAGTTCATCAAATCCATACAAACTGCAGGAGCATTAGTTAATCCAAAAAGCATAACAAGAAATTCATAATGTCCGTACCTCGTTCTGAACGTAGTTTTCGACACAGCTGTATATCTTTAACTCGTAACTGATAATAGTTAGATCTCAAATCTATCTTCAAGAATATTGTTGCCCCTTTCAGCTGATCAAATAAATCATCTATTCTCGGCAACGGATACTTATTCTTTATTGTAACCTTGTTGAACTGTCGATAGTCAATACACATTCTCATTAACCCATCTTTCTTCTTTACAAACAATACTGGTGCACCCTAGGGCAAAAAACTCGATCGTGCGAAACCGTCAACTCTTGCAACTGAGATTTCAACTCCTTTAATTCTGTCAGATCCATTCTGTAAGGAGCTATAGATATCAACGACGTTTCTGGCACCAGTTCAATAACAAACTCAACCTCTTTAACGGGTGGCAACCCAGGCAATTCTTCTGGAAATACATCCGGATATTCACAAACTACAGCTACCGATTCAATCTTCATTTCAGACACTTTGGTCTATAAACCATATGCTAGGTACGCACCATAACCTTTTCTCACATATCTCTGAGCCGACATCAACGAAATCACTATAGGTAAACCACTTGATTCATGAGATTCAATTCGAATGATTTCACAATTCTAACATTTCAATTCAATAGTCTTTCCTTTACAATTTACAACGGCATCATGCAGAGTCAACCTATCCATACCCAAAATCATATTTAACTCATCAAATGGTAAAAGCGTCAAGTCATCCAGAAAACAGTAACCCTGAATCATCAAAGGGCAATCCATGCAAAATTTATCAACTAGAACATACTTGCCTAAGGGGTTTGATACTTTAATTACAAATTCTATAGACTCAACAAGAAAATTTTTACTAAACACTAAATTCATACAGATATACGAATGAGTTGATCCAGGATCTATCAAAGCAACTATATTAGTTCCATAAAGAGAAAATGTACCGATGATAACATCTAGTGTAACGCCCCCACACCCGAGACCGTCGCCGGAGTCGAGTATGAGGTGTTACTAAGCTTAGTTTAACATTTTTAGAACTTTGAATTATTTATTTCTACATTCACAGCTTTTAAGCTACTTGCGTCACAGTCACAAGAAAAATCATATCTCGAGTTACGAAACTCAAAATTAAGATCCGTAAATTTTCTCTGAATCTAGACTCATAAAAATATCTACTAATTTTTTTCTAGAATTTTTGGTTGGGCCAATTAGTACAGTTTATTAGTTAAAGTTACCCCTGTTTCAGGACTCGACTGGTCTGACCTCTGTTTACTACGAACCACATTTCTCTCTGTAAAAAATTCATATGACTATGAGGTTTGTTTATAATAAAACTAGACTCAATAAGGATTCTGAGGATATAAAATACACCACCTAATTATATCTTTACAATTTATGGTGAATTTCTAAAGTAGGAACAGGGATTCAGAAACTGCTATGACTCTGTTTCACTAAAATTAAAATATCTTCTAACATATACTTCCTTTACTTGTTTCATTTGTTTCATGTGAAACTAGACATAATAAGCTTCAATTTGATATGTATTTCACCACCAAATTCAATTTCTATTATGTTTAGTAAATTTTCAAACTCGCGTTAGTGTTGCTGCAGTATTACATTTATGGTAAATTTCATCCTTTTATGAGTTTTTATGCACTAAGTATCTTAATAGTTTTCCTTAACATCAAACATAATCTAAACTGACCATTTTCATAATTTATCATTATCAAGCATTTCCTCAACCATTTCACAACCATACCATAAGATCATTTACACAAAATGGGTATATTGCTATACATGCCATACTTAAATTTACAAGCCATTTACCAAAAATCTTCGGATAGTGTGATCGAGCCTTCGACCTATCCCGACTCTGAGCTAGCTTGTCCAAAACTACAATGAGTAAGAAGGAGGAGTAAGCATAAATGCTTAGTAAGTTCATATGCAAATAATAAGTAACATAACAAACAGTTATACCGGTCAACATTAGCATACATCACTAAAACACATATCACATTTTAATCATTCTTCATCATCTTATTACCTTATCGTGGTTGTATCAATACTCAACCCGAGGGTTAAATACATACCTGTCCAAAATATCCATTTCATATCACTTACCAATACGTCTCTTTACATCTCGAAATTTTCCTCCATTTGAGTAGAACTTTACCCGTTGAACACATCGAATATAATTGGATACATGGATAACTTGCACATAAGTGCCACATATTCAATCAAGCAATCATGTAACCCGCCCATAAGCGAACTCGGACTCAACTCAACGAGCTCGGGCGTTCGCATCCATAAGTGAACTCGGACTCAACTCAACGAGTTCGGATGCCTAGTTACATCTCACGAACTCGGACTCAACTCAACGAGTTCGGACATTCGCATCCATAAGTGAACTCGGACTCAACTCAACGAGTTCGGATGCTCAACCATCCTAGTGACATGTCACTTGTATCCTAATCTATTCCTAAGGTTCAAACGGGCTTTTCCTCGAACACTTATCCTTGCCGTCTTAGTAGAATGCGAAATCAATACTCGGTAACAATTATATTTAACAAGTAGTTCACATAATTTACATATTATTTAAAATTAACCACAAAGCATACATTTCATAATAAAATTCAACATAACACATAATTAATATCAATAACTTAAAAATAACAATTATGCTACATTATTTATACATGAACTTACCTTGGTACCAAAATACAAAGATTTTGCAATTTAGTCCACAATCTTTTCTTTTCCTCGATTGAGGTCGATTCCACGTCTTTCTTGATCTAAAATAACACATTTAGCTTATTTAATACTCACATTATCAAATTAATCCTTAACTCAAATTTTGGCAAAATTATAATTTTACCCTAAACTTTTGCATATTTACATTTTTGCCCCTAGGCTCTGGATTAAACTTTATTCCTTATTCTTATGTTTTACAACATGCTGATCACTTTTCTCTTCTATGGCAACATCAAATTCTCACTCTAACATGTACTTGTGACTATTAGGTATTTTTACCGATTAAGCCCTTTACTCGTTTTTGCTTAAAATCGAGTAGTACAAGTTGTCTAACATAATTTAAAACTTCATATTCTATCATAAAACATAAAATACACAAATTTCACCTATGGGTATTTTTCCAAATATAAACCCTAGGTTAAATTATTGCTAACATAAGCTTTATCGAGTTCTAGGGATCTCAAAAACGTAAAAATCATTAAAAGCGGGCTTGGAATCACTTGCTATGGAGCTTGGAAGCTTGAAACAAACCCTAGCTATGGAGAAACCTTGAAATTTCGGCCTAATGAAGAAGATGGACAAAATTGGCTTTTAATTTTGTTTTTAATTCATTTTAATAACTAAATGACCAAAATACCCTTACTACTAAACTTTCCAAAATTCCTTCCATGTCCTAATTTTGTCCATGAACTTAAAATTGGTCAAATTGCTATTTAAGACCTCCTCATTAATATTCCAAAACAATTTCATACTAAAAACTTCTAGAATGCAAGTTTTGCAACTTATTCGATTTAGTCCCTACTTTCAATTTAAGCACTTTAGGCATAGAATTTCATCACGAAATTTTCACACAATCATGCAATCATATCATAAACATCAAAATCATTGTAAAATAATTATTTCTATCTCAGATTTGTGGTCACGAAACTAAGATTTTCGTCCTCGAAAATCTTACCGGTAAACAGGTGTGGGTATTGGTTTCTCATAGTTTCTTCAGTTTCCCATGTAGTCTCTTCTACCCCATGCTTTTGCCACAACACTTTCACAAGTGCAACACTTTTATTTCTTAGTTGTTTGACTTCTCGAGCTAAAATCTTAATCGGTTCTTCTTCATAAGTCATATCAGGTCGCAGTTCAATTTCTGTCGGTGAAATTATATGTGAAAGATCCGAACGATACCGACGTAACATAGATACGTGAAACACATCATGAATCTTTTCTAATTCGGGTGGTAAAGCTAGCCGATATGCTACCGGTCCAACTTTTTCAATTATTTCATACGGTCCAATAAAACGCGGACTTAACTTGCCCTTTCGTCCAAATCTAAGGACTTTCTTCCATGGAGACACTTTCAAAATACCTTATCACCAACTTGAAACTCAATGTCCTTTCGCTTTAGGTCGCATAAGATTTACGTCTATCTGAAGCGACTTTCAAACAATCTCGAATTATCTTCACTTTTCTTGGTTTCTTTTATTAAATCAACTCCATAAATCTGATTTTCCTTGAGTTCAGTCCAATACAAAGGCGTTCGACACTTGCGACCATACAATGCTTCATAAGGTGCCATTTTCAAGCTCGTCGATAGCTATTGTTGTAAGCAAATTCTACCAACGGCAAATATCTTTCCCAACTTCCTTGAAATTCCAATACACAACATCGAGCATGTCTTCAAGAATCTGAATTACTC
Organism: Gossypium arboreum; assembly: GCF_025698485.1. Classification (NCBI taxonomy): domain Eukaryota; kingdom Viridiplantae; phylum Streptophyta; class Magnoliopsida; order Malvales; family Malvaceae; genus Gossypium; species Gossypium arboreum. The sequence continues at coordinate 17,379,141 of NC_069081.1, forward strand.
TCTTTAATTTTCCATCAGTTTGTGGATGAAAAGCAACATCGAAATTTAACCCGTACCTAACGCGTCTTGCAACTTTTGCCAAAACCGCGAGGTAAACCTTGGATCTCTATCTGAAATAATCGATAATGGTATTCCGTGTAATCTAACAATTTCTTTAATATACAGTTCAGCCAACTTGTTAAGAGAATAATTCGTAGGGATAAAATGAGCCGACTTAGTTAATCTATCAACTATTACCCAGATGGCATCTTTCTTTCCCGGAGTCAATGGAAATCTGAAACAAAATCCATAGTAATCCGATCCCATTTCCATTCGGGAACCATAATAGGCTGGAGTAATCCGAAGGTACTTGGTGTTCAAACTTTCACTGTTGACAAATTAAGCATTTGGACACAAACTCGATATATCTCTTTTCATTCCATTCCACCAATACATTTTCTTCAAGTCATTATACATTTTCGTACTACGGATGAATCGAGAAATAACCACTATGTGCTTCTGTAGGATCTTTTGAATCAATTCCTCATTCTTGATACACAAATCCGATCTTTAAACATTAAGCACCCATCGAACCAATTCAAATCGATCCGTGTCGACTTCACCTTTATTTTCTTTTGGCTAGCAAATCTTGATCATTTTCCGAGTTTGAAATCTCTTGTAAAAACATTGGTTTTGCTCTTAACTCGCTAGAATTGAACCATCATCGACACTTTCAACCGAGTGTTCATAACTCTCAAAGCAAACAACAACTTTCGCTCAAAGCATCAAGCAACCACATTCGCTTTTCGGATGATAATCAATAACAAGCTCGTAATCTTTCAACAACTCCAACCATCTTCGTTGTCTCAAATTCAAGTCTTTTGTGACATCAAGTACTTAAGACTTTTGTGGTCGGTATATACCGACATTTTCACCATACAAATAATGTCGCCAAATTTTCAAAGCAAACACCACCGCATGACCAATTCCAAATCGTGAGTAGGATAATTCCTCTCATGAGGTTTTAAGCGCCTCAAGCATATGCCACCACTTTTCCTTCTTGCATGAGCACACACCCCAAACCATTTAGAGAAGCATCACTATACACCACAAATTCTTTACGATTAATTTGTACTAACACTGGTGCTTCATTAATAACTTTTCAATTCTTCAAAACTCTGTTGACATTCTTCCGTCCATTCAAATTTAACATCCTTTCGGAGTAATGTAGTTATAGGAGCAGCAATTATAGAAAATCCATTTACAAACCGCCGATAATACCCAGCTAGCCCCAAGAAACTTCTAACTTCAGTTACTTTTTTCGGTGGTTTCCAATCAACAATGGCTGAAATTTTACTAGGATCAACCCGTATGCCATCACCGAAACAATATGACCCAAAATCCAACTTCCCGAGCCAAAATTCACTTTTACTAAACTTAGCATACAAATGCTTATCTCTCAAAGTTTGCAAAACTATCCTCAAATGCTCGGCATGCTCGTCTCATCTTTTGAATAAATTAAAATATCATCTATAAACACCACAAAAATTTGTCCAAGTATGGCGAAATATGCGATTCATTAAATCCATAAACACAAAGAGAGCATTTGTCAATCCGAATGGTATAACTAAAATTCATAATGACCATACCTTGTTCTAAAAGCGTTTTAGGTACATCCGACTCCTTTACCCCGATTGGTAATACCGGATCTCAAGTCAATCTTTGAAAACCATGTCGCTCCTTTTAGCCGATCAAACAAATCATCAATTCTCGACAGCGGATACTTGTTTTTGATTGTCACATTGTTTAACCGCCGATAATCAACACATAATCTCATAGAACCATCCTTCTTTTTCACAAATAACACGGGAGCACCCCAAGGTGAAAAACTCGGTCTCACAAAGCCTTTATCAGTCAATTCTTGCAACTGCGACTTTAATTCTTTCAACTCTGTTGGTGCCATTCTATATGGAGCAATCGAGATCGGAGCTGTTCCCGGTATCAAATCAATACCAAATTCTACTTCCCGACCGGAGGCAAACCCGGCAATTCTTCTAGAAATCGTCATAAATTCACACACAACCCAAGACCGATTCAACTTTCTTTTCAACTTCTTTTGTATTAATTACATACGCCAAATAAGCTTCATAACCCTTTCTCGATATCTTTGAGCCGACATTGAAGAAATCACACTAGGCAATGCCTCGATTTATCCGATTCAACCCGCAGAGTTTCACCATTTCCACACTTTAATTCTATAACCTTTTCTTTGCAATTTACTATAGCATCATGCAATGTCAACCAATCCATACCCAAAATAACATCAAATTCATCAAACGGCAACAACATCAAGTCGGTAGGAAAGTAATGATCCCGAATCATTAAAGGACATTTCTTACATACTTTATCAACAATACACATTTGCCTAACGGATTCGACACTCTAATCATAAATTACGTATTCTCAACGGTATATTCATACTAGACACCAATTTCATACACATATGAATGAGTAGAACCGGATCAATCAAAGCAATAACATTAACATTATAGAGAGAAAATGTACCGGTAATCACATCGGTGAGGAAGCATCTTCACGCGCTTTAATAGCATAAGTTCTAGCCGAGCCCTTCCTTCAGTCTAACGGTGCATCCTCGCTACATTCTTATCGCTTGTTTCACTTCCAACTTTTCTCGGATACCTTCCCTCGAGTCCGCACCACTAGCTTTTACATTCGAAATTTTTCTTTCTCACTCTCTGGCGGTCTCTAATAAAATGATCAGGAGAACCACATCGAAAACATTCATTTGCTCGCACGGACCAAAATGATTTCTACCACACACGGCACTCGGGTTTAACAAATCTCGTATTTCCCACACTAGCCGAAGTAGTCCGAGATTTAGGACCCACATTTCGCTTCTTAAAATTTCCATATGATTGCCCAGTGAAACTTGGGAACGAGGATTCATATTTCTTGACTTTCCGGTTTCTTTGTGAGGGTGCATTACTCATTGGTCTTTTCTTCCAATTTCGTGTTTTAGATTCTACCTTTTCTTTTCCTTGAGAATTCTTCACCTTGCAAGCTCGATCGACAAGTACCACCATTTCTTTTAGTTCAAGGATCCCAACAAATACCTTAATGTCTTCGTTAAGCCCGTCTTCAAATCGTCGGCACATCTTGGCTTCAGAGGAACATATTCCCCGCATACTTACTTAATCGAACAAACTCTCTTTCATATTCGAGATCTGTCATATTACCTTGCTTCACTCAAGAAACTCTTTACATTTCGATCAATAAATCTTTCACTAATATATTTCTTCCAAACTCTTCTTGAAAGAATTCCTGTGTTACCCTCTCTTTCGGTACCACCAAATCAAAGTCTTCCACCAATTATAGGCTGAATCTTTCAACAAAGATGTAGCACATTTCAAACATTCTTCAGTGTACAAGATAATTCATCAAATACCCGGATAGAATTTTCAAGCCGAACTCGCTTTCTCGCATCATCATCAATATTTGCTCTAAATTCTTCACCCCTTGTTTACTTAATTCTATCAACGGGGTTCTGTGAAATTTTATCATATCCACTCCTTGAGGCATTGGAGGCATAGGTTGAGGAATTGGGGAGGTGGGGAGGTCGTACATTTGGGTTCGTCTGACGAACTCGATGTACCATGCACTCATCATTTGGAGAAAGGCTTCCGATCCCTTTCCCTCCTTCCCGACCAACAGTAGGGGTGGGTTTCGATCGGCGCTGCTCCATCAGCCGAGTGGCGCATTACTCAGACTTCATCGCCACAGTTGGATCGGGATCCATTTACTATATAAAAAATTTCATTTAAAAGGTCAAGTCGTCACACTATCACAATTCATACATATGGCATGTATAGCAAAATCCGTACATACAACACGTAGTCCGAGAACCGACTAAACCTGCTCGATACCACTAAATGTAACGCCCCACACCGAGACCGTCACGAGTCGAGTATGAGGTGTTACTAAGCTTAGTTTAACATTTTTAGAACTTTGAATTATTTGTTTCTACATTCACAGCTTTTAAGCTACTTGCGTCACAGTCACAATAAAAATCATATCTCAAGTTACAAAACTCGAAATTAAGATCCGTAAATTTTCCCTGAATCTAGACTCATGAAAATATCTACTAATTTTTTTCTAGAATTTTTGGTTGGGCCAATTAGTACAGTTTATTAGTTAAAGTTACCCCTGTTTCAGGACTCGACTGGTCTGACCTCTGTTTACTACGAACCACATTTCTCTCTGTAAAAAATTCATATGACTATGAGGTTTGTTTATAATAAAACTAGACTCAATAAGGATTCTGAGGATATAAAATACACCACCTAATTATATCTTTACAATTTATGGTGAATTTCTAAAGTAGGAACAGGGATTCAAAAACTGCTATGACTCTGTTTCACTAAAATTAAAATATCTTCTAACATATACTTCCTTTACTTGTTTCATTTGTTTCATGTGAAACTAGACATAATAATATTCAATTTGATATGTATTTCACCACCAAATTCAATTTCTATGATTTTAGTAAATTTTCAAACTCACGTTAGGGTTGCTATGTATTCTGCTTATGGTAAATTTCATCCTTTTATGAGTTTTTATGCACTAAGTATCTTAATAGTTTTCCTTAACATCAAACATAATCTAAACTAACCATTTTCATAATTTATCATTATCAAGCATTTCCTCAACCATTTCACAACCATACCATAAGATCATTTACACAAAATGGGTATATTGCTATACATGCCATACTTAAATTTACAAGCCATTTACCAAAAATCTTCGGATAGTGTGGTGAGCCTTCGACCTATCCCGACTCTGAGCTGGCTTGTCCAAAACTACAATGTGTAAGAAGGAGGAGTAAGCATAAATGCTTAGTAAGTTCATATGCAAATAATAAGTAACATAACAAACAGTTATACCGGTCAACATTAGCATACATCACTAAAACACATATCACATTTTAATCATTCTTCATCATCTTATTACCTTATCGTGGTTGTATCAATACTCAACCCGAGGGTTAAATACATACCTGTCCAAAATATCCATTTCATATCACTTACCAATACGTCTCTTTACATCTCAAATTTTCCTCCATTTGAGTAGAACTTTACCCGTTGAACACATCGGAATATAATTCGGATACATGGATAACTTGCACATAAGTGCCACATATTCAATCAAGCAATCATGTAACCCGCCCATAAGCGAACTCGGACTCAACTCAACGAGCTCAGGCGTTCGCATCCATAAGTGAACTCGGACTCAACTCAACGAGTTCGGATGCCTAGTTACATCTCACGAACTCGGACTCAACTCAACGAGTTCGGACATTCGCATCCATAAGTGAACTCGGACTCAACTCAACGAGTTCGGATGCTCAACCATCCTAGTGACATGTCACTTGTATCCTAATCTATTCCTAAGGTTCAAACGGGCTTTTCCTCGAACACTTATCCTTGCCGTCTTCCGTAGAATGCCAAATCAATACTCAGTAACAATTATATTTAATAAGTAGTTCACATAATTTACATATTATTTGAAATTAACCACAAAGCATACATTTCATAATAAAATTCAGCATAACACATAATTAATATCAATAACTTAAAAATAACAATTATGCTACATTATTTACACATGAACTTACCTTGGTACCAAAATACAAAGATTTTGCAATTTAGTCCACAATCTTTTCTTTTCCTCGATTGAGGTCGATTCCACGTCTTTCTTGATCTAAAATAACACATTTAGCTTATTTAATACTCACATTATCAAATTAATCCTTAACTCAAATTTTGGCAAAATTATAATTTTACCCCTAAACTTTTGCATATTTACATTTTGCCCCTAGGCTCTGGATTAAACTTTATTCCTTATTCTTATGTTTTACAACATGCTGATCACTTTTCTCTTCTATGGAAACATCAAATTCTCACTCTAACATGTACTTGTGACTATTAGGTATTTTTACCGATTAAGCCCTTTTACTCGTTTTTGCTTAAAATCGAGTAGTACAAGTTGTCTAACATAATTTAAAACTTCATATTCTATCATAAAACATCAAAATACACAAATTTCACCTATGGGTATTTTTCCAAATATAAACCCTAGGTTAAATTATTGCTAACATAAGCTTTATCGAGTTCTGGGATCTCAAAACGTAAAAATCATTAAAAGCGGGCTTGGAATCACTTACTATGGAGCTTGGAAGCTTGAAACAAACCCTAGCTATGGAGAACCCTTGAAATTTCGGCCTAATGAAGAAGATGGACAAAATTGGCTTTTAATTTTGTTTTTAATTCATTTTAATAACTAAATGACCAAAATACCCTTACTACTAAACTTTCCAAAAATTCCTTCCATGTCCTAATTTTGTCCATGAACTTAAAATTGGTCAAATTTCTATTTAAGACCTCCTCATTAATATTCCAAAACAATTTCATACTAAAAACTTCTAGAATGCAAGTTTTGCAACTTATTCGATTTAGTCCCTACTTTCAATTTAAGCACTTTAGGCATAGAATTTCATCACGAAATTTTCACACAATCATGCAATCATATCATAAACATCAAAATCATTGTAAAATAATTATTTCTATCTCGGATTTGTGGTCACGAAACCACTATTCTGATTAAGCCCTAATTTAGGATATTACATCTAGTGATGACGCATCTTCGCGAGCACGAATAGCGTAAGCTCTGGCTGGCACTCTAGCCTCAAATCTCACAGATGAACCTCTAGTCACACCTTTGCCACTAGACACATTTCTCGTATTTCTCGGGAGTCTCCCTTTCGTAGTCATATTGCTCGGTCTTGCATTCTGAAATTTATCTTTCTCAGATAATTTTGGGCAATCTCGAATAAAATGATCTGGCAAGCCACATTTGAAACAAGTTTTATTACTCTTATTCCAACACTCTCCAAAAAGTCTTCTCCTGCACTATTAACACTCAAGTTTGTTGTTTGTCACACTGCCAACACTAGAGACAAAAGTAGCTTGAGCTTAAGGAATCACATATTGATTTCCTCGATCTCTATTCTGGTATCCCACTGATGCATCTGATCGACTATACAAATCTTAGGATTTCTTTGATGAAAAATGATAAGGTTTATTCATCGATCTTTTTCTCGAATCTCTAGCCTTTGAATCAGCTTTCCTCTTTTCTCGGCTAAGTTCTTTGGCTTTGCATGCTCGATCAACCAGAACAACAAATTCTTTCAAATTTAAACTCCTAATCAGGAGTTTAATATCCTCGTTCAACATGTTTACAAACCGCTTGCACATAATCTCTTTAGTAGAAACACATTCTCGAGCATATTTACTCAACCGCACGAATTCTCTCTCGTACTTGGTTACTGTCATACGACCCTGTTTCATTTCTAAAAACTCTTTATGCTTTTGATCTAAAAATCGTTGGCTTATGTATTTCTTCCGAAACTAAGTCTAAAAGAACTCCTAGGTGACTCTCTCTCAACATCACCAATACTAATGTATTCCACCACTGATACACAGTATCCCTTAGAAGTGACACAGCACCTTTAACACATTCCGCTGGTGTAAAAGACAGTTCATCAAAAACTCAAATTGTATTCTCAAGCCAAAACTCAGCTCTCTAAGGATCAATATCAACTATAGCTCTAAACTCTTCAATCTCATACTTTCAAATTTTATCAACAAGTGGCCTACTCATACGTAAAGGTTCCAAATCCTAAGAAGCTATGGGAACCGGTTGAGGAATAGGAGGGGGGGAGGTTGTTGAGTAGCCGGGTTCGTTCGAACAAACTCTGTGAACCATTCGTTCATCATTTGGAAGAAGGCTTATTTAGCCTCTCCTCTCTGGCTACCCGATAAGAGTCTACATCTAAATGGCGCTATCCCTTGAGCGAGAGCTGGTGCAGTACTTTCAACCTCATCAGCTACAACTTGATTGGGATCCATTTACTAAATGAAAACACATTTTAAAAATGTCAGGAGTCATCACACTATCACAATTTATATACGGCATGTATAGCTAGACTTTCACATACACTACGTTAATCCTAAAATCAACTACACAGTAGCTCTGATACCAATAAATGTAACACCCCTCACCCTCATTCAACGCTAAAAAAGGGTTATGGAGTATTACCAGACTTATAAAATAAACAACCATCCAATTTGAATCAAAAATCATCAACCAAATGTAATTCCAATCAAATACAATCACATTATCCCTAGTATGAGGCTACGAGGCCCAAAACATACTTTGAGGATGGTTTGGGACTAAATCGATAACTTAAAATTTTTTTACAAAACTTAAAAAAATTTCTTAAAAATAGGGGCCACACGCCCGTGTGGCCCGGCCATGTGTCTCACATGGCCAAAGACACGCACGTGTCACAGGTCATGTGGACATTCGAAATGGGATCACATGGCCATGTCCCAGCCCGTGTCTGACCCCGTGTAACTCTCTAACTTGGGTTACATAGCCAACACACACGCCCATGTGGCTAGCCTGTGCGCCAGGCAGTGTGCTAGGCTGTGCCAAATCTGTAGGGTATATTATGTCGCACGGCCATGTCACACGCCTGTGTTTGAGGCTGTGTGGAGCATACTGACTTGATTTCTAATTTAACACCAAGGGACACATGACCGTGTAATCTAACCGTGTATCACACACAACTGAGACACACACCCGTGTCTCTGCCCGTGTGGACAAAAATAAACTATTTACCAAGCCAATTTGCCCCCTAAATTTGCATGTACATACACAAACCAAATGGTACAAATTCATAGCATAAATGAACATCTAACTTAACCACAATCAAGGCTAAATCATACCATTTCCAATACTAGAACCCAACATGCCTATAAACTCATGCTTTACTCATTCAAAACATACCAAATACACATATACAAATCAACTAACTAAACCTTTCCCAAACATACATCATTTTGCACCAATTCACAAGCACAATTCATATCTAATATCAACCATTTAACGACCATATTACCTATCACAAGCAATTATGAACTCATCAATAAAGAGCACTAACACATATATATACATCACCATCATAGACAAAATAAACCAACACAAATGGCCAAAATACATATACCAAAAAGACCAAATCCCTATGTATACCATACTTAAAATACCAAAGTTCATAGGTACCAAGTGATAAATGGATAGTGTGAAGTGATCTCCGACGATCCCCGAAATTCGAGCTAGCTTAATAACACTATAAAACACGAAAAAATAAACAAAGTAAGCTATAAAGCTTAGTAAGCTCGTATAAAATAAACTCAGTTCAATCTCAAGATTATAATTCAACAATTTGAATATATCATCATTTAGCATTTATTAGATAACAAACCTTTCATATACTCAATTATGATATTTATCACATTCTTCACAAGTTTCTTTGAACCAAAACTTATACATGTCACGCACGTACTTGTACCATCTCATATCATTCTCATACTCAATCACATATTTTGTTTACCCGTTGAACCATTCGAAATAGAATTGGATACTCAAGAATCTCGCACACTAAGTACCTACACCATGGCCTAAAGCCAAATCAATGTAGCTTATATCCGAAATACTCATATCATGGCCCGAAGCCAAATTAGCCGATATTTATGGCCCGAAGCCAAATCGGTATAACTCGCACCTGAAGTGCTAATATCATGGCCCGAAGCCAACTCAATGTATCCCTTAATGACATGTCAATAGTATCCTAAACTATTCCTAAGGTTCAACCGGGATTTCAAATGTCGAATTCGTCGAATCACTATCGATCATATCCATAGTCTCGTATTCACAATTTACGCAATATCAAAGCATATGAAATACATATTATTATTAAAACTTATAATATACTAACTTACCTCGGATGTAAAAACGACAACACGGGTCAACTATTCTGTAACTTTGTTCTTTCCCCAATCTAATTTTGTATTTCACCTTTCTTGATCTAAATATAATCAAAATTAACTTATTTAACCACCTCTCTATTCAATTTAGTCCAAAATTCACTTTAAGGCATTTTTACACTTTTTTCCCTAATGTTTCACATATTTTACAATTTAGTCCTTATTCCATAAAAACACAAATTCATGCAATTTAACCCCAACCCAAGCTAGCCGAAATACTATTATGCCCCTAGCAGCCCATATTTTTCATTTACTTCACATTTAAACCAAAATAAATTCATATTTCACAATTTAATCCCTAATTTGCATTTTCACTAAAAATCACTTAACAAAACTTGTGTATATATCAACAAGCATTCATAATCTCTCAAGAAACTTCAAAACTCATGCTTATTCATCAATAGAAACATTTAAAATCTTTAACAGTTTTGCAAAATAGTCTCTGGGCTAGCTAGACCTAGTTGCAACGACCTCAAAAACATAGAAATCATTAAAAACGGGTTAAAAATGCATACCTAATTAAAGGGAATTAACTTGCCAAAATTCAAGCCCTAGAATTAGCTTCTCTTCTTGCTTATTTCGACTAAGAAAGATGAATGGATTCAAAATTTGTGTTTTTTATTTAATTTAACATTATTTACAAATTATTAACCTTATAAATATTCAATAATTACACCGAATGCCATGCCACTATCATCCATTATGTTATAAATGGGCTAATATCCACATAAGGACCTTTATTTTAATGTTCTACAACTATTAGACACCTTTAGCTAATAGAACATCACTTTTGCACTTTACGCGATCCAGTCCTTTTTATCGAATTAACTAGTCAAACGATAAAACTTCTAAACGAAACTTTCAGACAATCATTCAATCATGTTGTAAACATTAGAATAATAATAAAATAAATCTTTTGACCTCAAATTTGTGGTTCCAAAATAATTGTTCTGATTTGACTAAAAACGGGCTATTACATAGTGAACATTTGTTTGTGTAAGAAACCGTCAAAAGTAAGTTCTATATGGTATCTTTTTAAAAGGTGCATTTATCTCTCTAAGAAGGAAATGAGATATATATTGATTGGTGAAGTCTGGAATCAGCCAAAGAGTGATTTGTAAGTAAATTGGTCAAGTATGTAATTTGATGTGTATATATATGTGTCCAATATTTGCAAAGCATCCACAAGAGAAAGAGATGAAATCCAAAATCTTCAAGACGAGGAAATCAACTAGAAATGTTTCAAGGTAAATTGGGTTAAAACTCACTAATTTCGCTTGAACTTACAAAATTTTGGTTTATGTTTCAGGTTCTATTATAAAAGTGAGTATGCCAAAAGGGACCAAGCCAAGAGTGCGCCAGGGTTACAGCAAGTTGGGATATTATGCATACAGAGGACATATTAGGAGTATGGAGCATAGTACACTGCACCATAAAAGTCTTTTTTTAATAAATTTTTATGTTGTAACATTTTACGTTCAAAGATTTAATGTAATTATTAATTATCCTCTTTTATGTTAAATAATAGTTCAAAAGAAATAAGAAGTATGCTTTAAAATAGATTACGCTAGATGTATAAATTTCTATTAAGTGTTTTTGCATTGTAACATCCGATATCTGGATCTGGAGATTCGGGTCGAGTAGAGGGTGTTACAAAACTATCGTGTCTGGCGATATGGATTTGCCTAAACTCAGTGTCGTCTGAGGTTTACCCATCATTGCCCTAGGACACACATAAATCCTAGTAGATAAATACGACTCATCGGCTATTTGTAGAATGTATCATGGCCATGGTATTCCCATATACTTGTCATACTGGCCTTTTCTCATGCTTACTGTCCCGGCGAACCTCATGTTTACAATCCTGACGAACTATAGTCTCGCCATATTGGCCTTCGTATTTATTATCCCGAGGACATCACTAAAGCTCCATCGCAGGGTCCATTACCACATCACATATTTTCCCAACACTCTACCCAAAACCTCTTATCACCAACCACAATATTTCATGCATCACTTAAATAACAATATAGACACATTTACATATATTTCACTCATACCCTTAATAGAATCATGCTTCCCATACATGTTTACCACACATCATTATTTTCATGCAGCATATCGTACACTTCAATACATAAATACAAAAGCTTCACAGAGAAAACACACACCCATACATACATACAACAAATCCTCAAGAAGATATGTGCATCCATATTAACATCGATCGTACAAGTAATCATCATAAAATATCGTGCAAAAGTCAAGTCTAGAGACTCACCAGACACCTACCTTTACCTTGATATAAAGCTTCTATTTTGATTATCCTTCTCAATCCATCAGCAGCAACTACTTACAAGATCATGGAATTTCCATTAGAATCTACATTTATAGATAGTTTACTAATGTTTCAACTACATGCGACCCTCATGCAGGGTCTTTCACTTACGCCCTACTATTCTTACACCTTTTAACATCCTTACTCATCAACAATTGTAACATACAAGGCTATAAGACTTACTAGAAGGTTGAATCATCTACTGATTAAACGAGGTCTTAGCTCTATCTTAACACAGAAGAAGAGAACGTTTAGGTTAAAAAGAACCTGGAAGTTGAGAAGAAAGAAAAACCATCTGAAATGTTCCTCTTCTTTCACTTTATATACTCTTGGTCCCTCTGATTTCCCTACCAAATCCAATGGTAGTAAAAGAAAATCCAGTTAAGATTTACGCTACTATTTAACCAGTCATGGAGAAGGTCAAATCAATCCAATTGAAAGGTCAAATCAATCCAATTGAAAGGTTAAATCAATCCAATTAACTCCCAACTAATCCTGTTACAAGAACCAACTTGAATAGTGTTCATGTAAATCGAGTGTACTATACCTTGGTGGTGACTCCCGTATGGTGTGGTCTTAAAGGCAATTAAGTCACCCAAAGTTTTCTCATACACTTGGTAAGCTCTTCATGCTCAACTAAAACTTTGAGGCATACTCTTCCTTAGTCATACTCTTTCTTTGGCGTATTCTTTCTTCATTTGAAGACGTCCTATAATTAAATCCTTAGATACCGGTAATAGGTGAATAATTTAATTCTAGAATACACCAATACTATATCTCACTAGCAACTCAGCAGCGTGGCAGATTATACTACCATAGTGTGTAACACCCTTCACCCATATTCAACGCTGGAATAGGGTTATGGAGTATTGCCGAATTTACAAAACAATTAAACAACCATTTAGCATACATAACATTATTTCACATTCATCAACCAAACTCAATCAAATTGTCCCTAATGCGAGCTTACGAGGCCTTAAACATACTTTGAGAGTGATTCGGGACTAAACTGAAAACTTAACAAATTTTGGTGAACTTAGAAATTTTTTCTCAAAACAGGGGACACACGCCCGTGTGACAAGGCCATGTGTCTCACACGGCCACTAGACACGCCCATGTCACAGGCCGTGTTGACATTCGAAATAGGAGCACATGGCCGTGTCCCAACCCGTGTCCTACCTAGTGTAACTCTCTGACTTGGGTCACACGGCCAGCACACACGCCTGTGTGGCTAGCCTGTATGCCCTAAAAATGGCCACACACACCCGTGTGCCAGGCCGTGTGCTAGGCCGTGCCAAACTTGTAGGGTATACTAACTTATACCATACGGCCAAGTCGCATACCCGTGTGTAAGGCCATGTGGAGCATACTGACTTGATTTTAATTTCAACACAAGGGGACACACAGTCGTGCAACATGATCGTGTGTCACACACAACTGAGACACATGCCCGTGTCTCTGCCTGTGTGGACAAAAATAGGCTATTTACCAACCCAATTTGCCACCCAAATTTATATATACCTACACAACCAAAAATGGCACCAATTCAAAGCCTAAATAAACATCCAACTTAGCCACAATCGATACTAATTCATACCATATCCAATACCAATATTCCAACATGTTTATAACTTCAAATCTTACTCTATCAAAACATACCAAAATACATATACAAATCAACTAGTTAAACCTTTACCTAACATGCATCATTTTGCACCAATTCACAAGCACGATACCAATTCCACTAACCTCATAATACAAGTCATTCACACATCCATTCATGAACTCAACTATCAACCATATATGCACATATATGCACATAACCAAATACACCAAATTAAGCCAAGTCTCATGGCTATATATACAACCAAAACATGACCATTCACAAGCCATTTCAAATGTCAAAAATCACTACCAAAATACATATCAAAAACAACCATAATCCTATACATGCCATATGACCAAACCAAAAGCTCAAAAGTACCAAAATGATAGTATATAGCGTGACGGAGCCTCCGATGATCCACGAACCCGAGCTAGCTTTGAATCTCCATGAAACATAACAAAATAAACAATGTAAGCTATACAGCTTAGTAAGTTCATATAAAAAACGATAAGCAAATCTCATCAATTGTTTACCAATCAAATGTTTGAAATTAATGAATAACAATTCAATTAAGCCTCAAAACTATCAATACCTCATTCACATAACTTACCAAAAAATTTATCAACTAAATAATTTCAATATTTGAATAGTATTTTGCACATACCTATACCAATCCGTAACAAACTCATATCGAAAATTTTTGAATACTCGAATTCTCGCACACTAAGTACCAAAATATAGCCAAACTATTTTAATCTCGCATACTAAATGCCTTTCATAGTCTAAGCTATTTTAATCTAGCACACTAAGTGTCACATATAGCCGAAGCTATTTTGAATCGCACACTAAGTGCTATATATAGCCGAAGCTATCTCGAATCGTACACTAAGTGTCACCTGTATATATATCCAAATCACCGTCAAACATGACTATAATCTCATATACACAATTTATGCAACATCAAAACATTTAAAATATAATTGTAATAATGCTTATCACATACGAACTTACCTCGAGTTGCTCGGATGAAAATTATCGACTGTTCATCCACTTTTCTTTTTCCCCGATCTAATCCCAATCTCGGCTTATCTTGATCTAAATATTATCATATTTAGCACATTCAGCATTTAGTCTATTCAATTTAGCCTATAATTTACAATTTGGAAATTTACTCATTTGCCCCTATTGTTTCACATTTTCACAATTTAGTCATTTTCACATAAAATTGCAAATTCATGCAATTTAGTACAAACCCATGCTTAACCAAATTTAATACATGTTAGTAGCAGCTCGTATTTTCAATTTATTCACACTTTTAACCATCACCTTTCACATTTTCTAAATTTAATCCCTTTTTTGACATTTTTGTCAAAAATCACTTTACAAAAGCTATTAATCTAATATTAAACCTTCCAGACCTATCATAAATCATCAAATTACTCAAGCATTCAACAATGGAAACATTATAAATCTTTAACAATTTCGAAATCTAAGGTACAGGCTAGCTAGAATACGAAGCAGCGATCTTAAAAACATAGAAATCATTAAAAATCGAGTCAAAATACATACCTAATTGAAGAATTTAGGGTTGCCGAATGTTAAACACCAAATTAGCTTCTTTTTCTTTTAATTTTTGGTGGATGAAGATGATAATAAAGCTCTAAATTTGGTTTTGTTTTATTTATTTTAAGTTAAATTAGCAAATTACAAATATAACCTTAATAAATAACCATTTAAATCATCCATTCTATGCCCATAATGTCCACTTATACTTTTAGTGGTCTAATTACAACATAAGGAACTTTAATTTAAGGTTCTATAGCTATTAGATACTTTTAGCTAATTGAACTCCACTTTTGCACTTTACGCGATTTAGTCCTTTTTTATCAAATTGACTAACCAAACAATAAAATTGCTTAACAAAATTTTCACACAAACATAATATCATGCTGTAAATATTAAAATAATACTAAAATTATTTCAACTTCATATTTGTGGTTCTGAAACCACTGTTCCACATTTGACTAAAAACAGGCTGTTACATAATGCGCCAAAACAGTTTACATACATACATCACTTACCTTTTTGGATTCGCCGCTTTTGGGGTGTGGCAAATTTTTACCTCACTGTAATCTTTTTTGTTTTAACTGCTAGATTCAAAATATTCATAACATATTGGGCTTCAATTGTAAGGAATAACTTAGAATTCATAGATTGTTTTAACAAGATTTTGATTTGAGACACTGAGGAATTTTTTTAGAACATGCAAAATTAGTGGGTTTAAATTTTGAGTTGGTTAGATTTTTATTTTTATTTCCTTTTTCTTTTCCTAGGAACTAGCAAAAAACTTAAGTTTTAGGATGAGATAACTCTCATATTTAGAGTTATGTTAGTATAGTTTTTATAACATTTTTCACATTTAGGTTAGTTTTATTACATTTTATTTTTTTCATCTTAATTATATTTTATTTGATCTTTATCATTTTTCGAGATAGTTCAGATTTACTTTTTATTTTCCTCTCTATAGTGTAGGTTTTGAATGAATTATGGAAGGCTTGGAGTATAAAGTAAAAAGTAGTAAAGATAAGTCTTCCACTCCACTAGGTTTTAGGGTGGTGGAGCACAATCTTCAATTCAAAATTTCCAAACAACAAGCAGTCTGTACCGTCGCAATTCTGCGTCCAGTCGAGTGGAACGATTAAAACCCTAAAAATAAGGTTTATAATTTAAGAGGAAAATGGGGGAAAGGGTAAAGAATCATCTTGGAGGCTAAGGAACAATTCTCTCATACTAAGGAAAACTTCAAGCTTACAAAGACGAGAAGAAAAGGAGATCCAGAATGCTCGACATTAGTTTGTTAATTATTTTTCTCTCTAGATTATTTCTTTTTAATTTTTTCTCAATGAAAGTTTGTTTTGAATTTCCTCTTGTGATGTTTTCTCAAATCAACATGAACTAAACTCTCTTTTCTTGGAATGATGATGGATCTTATTTTTAGTTAATTTATTTATTTAGTGCCATGCTTATTTAATCTGCTTGTTTGGGCACCAAGTTGTATTAATCTGATAATCTTGATTTTTCTTTGAAAAAAATTAAGATTTAGATCTTGACTGAATAGATTGGGATTAAATTTAGTAGCGTTGATAAAAATTTTAATTTGCAGCTAGAATAGGAATATACTGTAACAGCCCGATTTTAGCTTAAATCAGAACAGTTATTTTGGAACCACAAATTCGATGTTAGAAAATTATTTTAATATTATTTTTGAATTTTATAGCATGTGATTATATATGTGTGAAAATTTGTTGAAATAATTTTAGAGTTTGAGTGCTTAATTTGACGAAAGGACTAAATCGCGTAAAATGCAAAAATTGCATTCTATATGATAAAGGTGTCTAATTTTTATGGCTTATTAAATAAAAAGGTCCTTATGTTGATATTAAATCATTGATAGTGGAATTTGACATAAGTGGTCATTTATTAAGTGAATTTTAATGTCTATTTTAAAGGTTATTTTGGTAATTATGGAATTAATGTATAATAAGTTAAAACAAAACATAATGGTGGCCATTTATCGTCTTTTTTCATCAAAAATTGAAGAAGGAAGAAGCCATCTTCATGTTTTAGGGTTCGGCCATTGTTAAGCTTGATTAAGGTATGGTTTTGATCCATTTTTTATGATTTCTATATTTTTGTGATCGATGCTTTGAGTACTGCTAGCCCATGTCTTAATTTTTGAATTTTTTGATGATTTTGTGAAGTGCGATTGATGAATGCTTGAGCTTTGTGATAGATGATGATGAAAAATGAAAGATAAATGATAGATTATCATGTTTTGTAAAGTGATTTTTGGTAAAAATGCATATTATGGATTAAATTGTGAAATTTGTAAATTGAAGGGTTGAAATGTGAAATAAAAGAAAAATATGGGCTACTAGGGACCTATATGAAATTCGGCTAGTCTTGGGTTTAAAGAAATTTCATGAATTTTGTGTATTTGTGAAATAGGGACTAAATTGTAAGAAATGTGAAAGTTTAGGGCTAAAGTGTAAAAATGCCCAAATATGTGTTTAAGGATTAAATTGAATGAGTAGTTGACTAAATGGGTTAATTTTGAATACATATAGATCAAGAAAGAAAGAATTCGGATTTAGATCAGGGGAAATCGAAAGTTATCGAGTAATCGATCCAATTCGTCAATTCCGAGTACGAGGTAAGTTTGTATGTGGTAATTTCATTATAAATGTATGTTATATGCTTTGGTATTGCATAAAATGTGATTATGAGATTACGGATAATGTTTGAATGGTGAATACGACTATACGGATGTGTTCGACGATGAAATCGATAAGTGAAACTCCCGGTTGAAATCGTAGGAATAGTGTAGGATGCTAGTGACATGTCATTAGGTTAATGTATTAGCTTCGGGCCATGATATCGGCACTTCGGGTGCAAATAATACCTTGATTTGGCTATGGGCCATGGTATAGGTATTTAGAGAGGAGTTACCTTGATTTGGCTACGGGCCATGGTATAAGTACTTATCGATTGTGATCTTTGAGTATCGATTTCTATTCCAAATGGTTCAATGGGTAAAATAAATGACGTGGTTGAGAAAGAGGTTAGTATAAGGTAATATAGGTACGTATAGAACCTACTCAAGTATTAGATTGAGAAAGTTCAATAAGATGGTATTTGATCATGTTTTGAGACATGAGAAAGGTTTGTGGTTAATGTGATTTTGATTTGGTAAAATGAAAATAGTTAAATTACATATATTTGATGAATTCAGTTATTCACTTATGAACTTACTAAGCTATGAAGCTTACTGTGTGCTATTTGTCTATGTTTAATAAATAATCAAAGCTAGCTGGGACTCAGGGATCGTCAAGAACCGTCATCACACTATCGATCACTTTATTGGTACTTTTGAAACCTAGTAAATATGATATATGGCATGTATAGACTAGTGTTATCTTGATATATTTTGAGTTATGATATTAGCCATGAGATTTGGCTTGTAAATATTGGTATTTGTTTGGCTATATAAGTTGGCTTATGAATGATGGTAATATTGAATGTAAATTTAACTTATGATATGTGTTCATATATGTGCTTGTGGTATATATATTTTGGCTATGTGATTGGCAAGTTTATTATGGAAATTGAGATGGTTTGGTGATTATGAGATTGGTTGTTTATCAATGGCATGTTTTGGTAGTGGATAGAAATGGTGAAATGATATGCTTGAAATATTGGATTTGGTATATTTGTGGATTGATTGATGAGTTTTGGTTGCATAATTGTGACTTAAATTGGTACCATATGAGCTTATGTAGGTATATGCAAAAAGGGTGGCAAATTGGCTTTACAAATAACCTATTTTTTTCCACACAGGCATGTGTCTCAGCCGTGTGCGACACACGATCAGGGTACAAGGCCATGTGTCCCCTAGAGTACCCTTCGAATTTAAGTCAGTATACCCCACAGGTTTGACATGGTCTAGATACACGGGCGTGTCTACTGGCCGTGTGGCTGGCTGTGTGACCCAAGTCAATAACCCCTCTAGTTTTCACACGGACATGGCACACGGGTGTGTTCTCGGCCGTGTGATACAAATCAGTATGTATACCCTATTTTCACATGGCCTGTGACACGGGCGTGTCTGGTGGTTGTGTGAGGCACACGACCTGTTCACACGGGCGTGTAACCCTTAAATGCATAAAAAAATTTTAAGTTTCTCAAAGTTTTCAAATGTTATTGGTTTAGTCTCGAACCTCTTTTAAGCATGTTTTAAGGTATCGTAGGACCTTATAAGGGACAATGTGAATGAGTTGAATGAATTTAGATTATGAATGCATAAAAGTTTGTGAATGATGTGTATTATCCGGTAATGCCTACGGGTTAGGGTTGTTACATATACCTGATACCCTAAGCAACCCAATAGGTTTGATAGTAGTGAATTCGCCCAACTTGCCTAGCATAGGAATATAGCTAGTGGGGAAGGAGGATTAACTTAACTAGATACTAGAAGGGTCTACTTAATATCATTAAATCTCGGGTTAGTAATTACATAGGTTGAACAATTGAATGAAAGATAATTGATTAATTGGAATAAGTGAAGTTAGAGTTCCAAGATCTTAAAAATTGATTGAGAAACTTAACATTTTTCATTATTTTAGTTTAATAGAATTTTCATAATTTTCTTATTTTAATTTTAATAGTAATTAAAATTGATTTTCTTGATCCAGATTAGATAAAATTGAGTAGTTGGCACTTAGTAATTTGGAATTTGGTCCTCCTCGGAACAATATCTTCTTATCACTTTATTACTTGATTCGACATGTGCACTTGCGTAATGAATTTTCACTTGATTTGACACGCATATATCTCTTTACTACTTTTTTACTCTATATTCCAAGTCTTTCGTTCTTAATTCGAAACCTACAATGTAGAGAGAAAAATAACAAGTAAACCTAAACTAACTCTAAAATTAACAAAAATCAAATAAAACATAAATAATTTAAAAATTATAAAATTATAAAATACAGTAAAAATTAATCTAAATACTAAAACGCTATAAAAACTATACATGTTATAGGCTCACTCCCATACATCTATAATAACACTCTTCACAACTAAGCCTTCCTATAGAAAGCTTAATATAAGCATATAAAACACATTGATTTGCAATGAATTGAAATTGTCCTCGTTCAGCTCGATTGTTTGTTACTTGAATAATAAAGTTAAGAGTAGGCTAGTTGAAAAAGATCAAATCTGATCTCCATCACATTACCTCATATAAGTTATCATTATAGCTTGGATAATATTTGAGATAAATATAGGGAATATCCAAATTTGTCTTGATTGCATATCTATTTAAGGAAGAAAAGATAATCCTTTAACTTTTTTCCTATTTACTCCAACACTATTTCCTTGCAATCAATATCTCATTACAAAATCACATCGAAATTTGTCTACCAAAGCAAAACTTGTTGCATTATTATTTACAAAAATTAGTAATTTTTCTGATTGAATTATCTCCTTAATTAACTATTTTATTATATTATAAATAGTTAAAATATAAATATTAATGTTCTTACCTTAGACTATTTTAATCAATATTTTTATTAAAAGATAAACCAATTCTTTTTAAAAATGTGATGATTAAATACAATTCTCTTTAAAATGTTGAATCCAAATTTAATTAAAATATGTATAAATTAACAAAACAAATCAACTTAAGCACTCATTATCTTTTAGAAGTAAAGATTATGTTGTAGGATAATTGAATCTGAATTTTTTATGGAATGAAGACTTGAATCCAAATAATTTTAAATTATAATTTTTTTTATCTAAAAGAGGTCCTATGTCAATTATTTAATTTTACATTATGATCACATTTTTTTTCTTTTAAAATTTGCTTTTTTTCCTCTCTCCTCCCTCCCTCTCTCTCTCTTAGGTGAGGCTAAGGCTATTATTACATGTTTTCTTGAGAAAGAGATGCCAGTTTTCCTCAGCCTCATTTTTCTATTTCCTCTCATTTCCTTATAACTTTCCCTTTTTATTACTTTTTTCTTGGCTATATATTTCATCTCCTCTTTTCAAACAGGAAGAGTTTTTTTTTCTTTAGAAAAAAAGAAAAAAAAAAGAAAAGAAAACTCACTACTGCAAAGAGCAACAAAGAGGAAAAAAAAGGAGAGAAAGAGGAAGAAAGAGACGACACACAGATACAGTGAGAAAGAGAGAGAGAAAGGAAAAGAAAAGAAAGGAGTGAGGGAATTGAAGAAGGCTTTCAGTACCACAGGAAGAGAAAACGATGTCTAAGAGCTTTACATCCTTTCATACTCTGCAACTCTAACAAGGTCTGCTTATGGTATATAATTAATTATATTACACTCTCTTCAAATATGAACTCCACAGCTCAATTTTATGAAAGGGTTACAACCAAATGAAGAGATAGAACTTTGATCCCTTGTTTTTTTCTTTTTCCTTCTGTATAGCTTTCTTTCTTGTTTGATAATATAATATTGTTTATGTTATGAACAGCACTAATTTCAAGATGGGTGTTTATTTGTTGTTGTTTATGGGTTACCGATCCATAAATGAAGGGAAAAAAGGTGAAGGACAGAAGAGTTCGAGGGTTGGCAGAAGGAGAGCAAGTAAGCAAAGCAAAGGATATATAGGATCATGAAGAAGAAGATATTGATATGGGAATAGCTACATCACCAGTCACGCCATCAATTCTTCATCAAATTCCATTTCAAGAAAAGAGTAATCATTCTACAAATTCTATGTCCCAAGATTACCACCACCAAGCAGCTGCTGGCATCTTCAGCTTCTCCAATGGCTTCGAGAGATCAGCCATGAGCCACCAAGAACAACACCAACACCAACAGCAGCAGCAGCAACACTTAGTACAGCAGATCCGGAGAGATAAACAAAGAGTTCAAGGCTTTGAGCCGCCGAGTCTACCATTAGTAGGGATCGAATCAAATGCTCTTCCTGTTTATGAAGCCGAAGGTATGTTATCAGAGATGTTCGACTTCCCTACAGGTGTGGCCGCTTCTGCCGAGTTATTAGACCAGCACGTAGAGCCTAATTATCGAGCACACAGGCCACCGAGTAATAGCAACGAGTGGTTTAGCAACAGGCGAGGTGTGGTTGGGGGTTTGGGACTGGTAGGTGAATCAAAAAATCATGATAACCGTGACACTTTAGCAGCTCAACAGCAACATCAGCAGTTACCAAGCATTAATGCCGACTCAGCAGCTGCCATGAATCTTTTCTTGATGAATCCACAGCCAAGATCACCATCTCCTCCTGCTCCTCCATCATCTTCTTCTAATACTCTCCACATGTTGCTTCCAAACCCATCTACATCTCTTCAAGGGTTTAATGTATCTGGTCCAGCTGGAGGGACTTTCCGTACTACAAGTACTGTACTATCTCCACCTCAATTTACTTGGGTTCCTAATAGTGCTCATGAAGGAGATGACACCGGTTCCCAGCTAAACAACTCAAGTCAAATTGGAGGTGTTATAGAAGGCCAAGGCCTTTCGCTTTCTCTCTCATCTTCTCTGCTACACTTGGAAGCTGCCAAAGCTGAAGAACTGAGGATGTACTATAATCAAGAAGCGGGTTCTTCTTCTGCTGCTGCAGCACAATTTCACTACAAGAATTTGGCTACCCATAATCATCATAATCTGCAAGGTGGAGTGGGGGAAAACCATCAAGTTCACGTTGGGTTTGGATCCTCATTAGGAATGGTTAATGTGATTAGAAACTCAAAGTATGTCAAAGCTGCTCAACAATTGTTGGAAGAATTCTGTAGTGTTGGAAGAGGAAACTTTAAAAGAAACAAGTCTGGTAGAAACAACACAAACCCTACTTTTAATCTTCCCGGTAGTAACGGCGATGGTGGTTCTTCATCATCAACAAAAGACCCTCCTCCTTTATCAACAGCTGATAGAATTGAACATCAAAGAAGGAAGGTCAAACTTTTATCCATGCTTGATGAGGCATGTAATCTCTTTTCTCATCTTCTCTCTCTTTCAATAGTCAAAGGCTCAATCTTTTTTTATTGTTTTACTCCTTTAAGCACACAAATAAGAAAATCCCGAACACCATTTTTAAAATAAAAGAAAACCCAGATTGCAACAAAGCCTGCAGGTGTAATAGGACTCCGTAGGTCGTCTAGTGGTAGAGTTTTTGATTAAGCCTTCTCTTCGATTTTTCTATTCCTTAAATTTCGTGTCTCAAACATTGTATTGGTGGTTGTGTTTAAGATATTTAGTCGACGTAATATGAATTTAAAAATCAGTTAGCTTGTTCACAATCCTAATAAACGTGACATATGCGTTGCACCATACATACCCATCATCATAATAATATTGCAAGGAAAGGTAATAATTAATATAACTTGGTTGACAATAGAGAAAAGAGTTGTTGTTTCCTTTTCCTTTCATTTTCTTATACTATTTGTCTTTGTTTACTCACACAAGCCCATCAATTAGCTATAGGATATTGTTTTTTCCCTCCACTTTCCATTAACAAATCATGTCACTGTAGCAAGCTTTGTTTCATGCATTGATTCTTTTGGGGTTTAACTTAAACTAGTCATGTCAAAATGATTACAAGGAAGAATGTCAAATCATGTCATGGAGTCAGCATTGTTGTCTTTTTCCTCTATTACCAACACTAACAACAAGGGAATTCATGGGTTTGCAGGTGGACCGGAGATACAACCATTACTGTGAGCAAATGCAAACGGTGGTGAACTCGTTTGATCTAGTGATGGGTTTCGGGGCAGCAGTTCCTTACACAGCCCTTGCAAAGAAGGCAATGTCAAGGCATTTCAAGTGTTTGAAAGATGCAATAACAGCACAATTGAAGCATAGCTGTGAGGCACTAGGGGAAAAAGATGGAGCTGGGAACTCAGGCATAACAATGGGAGAGACACCGAGGTTAAGGGTGTTAGAACAAAGCTTAAGGCAACAAAGAGCCTTCCATCAAATGGGAATGGTGGAACAAGAAGCTTGGAGACCCCAAAGGGGGCTGCCTGAACGTTCTGTCAACATTTTGAGAGCCTGGCTTTTCGAACACTTTCTTCACCCGTACGCCTTTTTTTTATTGCCTTTATTAATATTATCTCACACTACTCTAACACTAAAAACTGAAACACAATCTATCATAAGTAAGTATTTATATGGTGACATAAATGACAATTTATTATTTCACAAAATCCAACTCTTTTTTCTCCTCTGTGATTAGTGTTTAAAGAAAAACAATAATGCAGACTCTCCCAGGATGTTGCCAAAAAGCTGTTAAAAGCCCTTAATTTCCCTCTCAGCTTTTATATAGCTTTTACTTTGTCACTCACAGACCCAGAATTTAGTTATTAAAAAGCAACTTTATTCAAGCATAAGTTCACAGAGATGGCAGTCCTTATTGACATAACAGACCATTTTTCTCTCACTGTCTCATATTGTCATAATTCATGAACATGCCCAAACATACAAACAAAAAAACTTTTTGCTTTTCTTTTGTTTTTATTACTATACTAATTAAGAAGTCATATAAATGTAAATAGTGAGAGATGTTGAAATCAGCTGAAAGAACAAAAAAAAAAAAAAAAGAACTGATGTTGTTGCTGATGATGTTTCATCTCTTAGAAGAGATTCCCATGCCCAGGCAGGGAAAAAAAAAAAGAAAGCAACAAAGGGTTCAATCCCATCTAAGGGTGTAAATGAAAAATTGGTGGCTCTCTATAAGGTATTGGGCAATGACTCTGATGTCATTTTCTGGTATCTTTCTCTCAGGTACCCAAGCGACGCTGATAAGCTCCTGCTGGCTCGACAGACTGGTTTATCGAAAAATCAGGTTGGTTCTCTTAAATTTATTAATAATAGACATATGTTTACATTGACATAACATACAGCTTACAATAATGCCAAACACTGGTAAGAACTAAGAAGAACTGAAAAGGAAAGACCATAGGAAGTTAAGAAAAACTTGCATGGATTTAGGGTTTTATTTCTTTCTTTTTTACTTAACTGTTTTCAGACAATTTTGTTCTTTTAATTTTTTACATTCCATTTTAGAAAAGAATTAGATATAAAGAAACCCTTTCCTTATGATTCTTTACCCCCCCACGACATAGATTCTGGTTTCTGAAATAGGAAGAGATAAATACTGAATGGGTGAGGGGACTTAGCAGATTATTATTATATATTTAAAGTGCATACAGAGACAAAGTACACAAGCAGATGAGACATGAAAATGTTTGCAGCTTTGCTTCTCTCTCCTCCTTTTTACTTGTCTGATTGTCTCTCTCTCCCCCCTTAATTTACCCTTCCAACACGATAAATCCCCATAAATAAACCTAAAATAAATTCTGTAGTACTTTAAAGTTCAAAGTCAGGGGCAGTAAACTCTTTTAGCTGCTTTTTTTACTACGCCATAGTTATATTCATTCTTTTTTTTTTTAATATAGCAACCATGATGGTATGTAATTAACACTTATGTCAGTTAAAGTTTAATTAGTTTCATGGAAGCCAAAAACATGTGGCTGCTGCTGTAACATGCAAAGTACATACGTTAGGAAAGACAAACACCTAACTCTAGCCCTACGTCTTCTATAACTCTGAAGTAAAAAGATAGTGATTTCGAGGTCATAAATGGAGTGCTCCCCCACCTTAATAATCATTCCTGCTTTTAGACATTTCTCAAGTTTTCTTGGAGCTTTATTGTAAGAAACAGACATTATTTTAGAGGCAAAACGTGAGAAATTGACGATTAGACATTACCTATTGGTTCATGAAGTACGGTACTTCTGTTTTCTGTATTAATTAATTATATTTTTATTTTAAATGTTAAAAGGACGCTAAGTAGTTGTTAACATGAAAACCAAACAAATAAAATAGGAAGGGTAACCACTGCTTACTGTCTTGTTAGTTAAACAATCATTGAATTGTTGTCTTTTCCAGGGGTTTTAAATGCATGTGGTGTTAAATTGTAATGAAATGAATGTTTGCATAATTTGCAGGTTTCAAATTGGTTCATAAATGCCAGGGTTCGATTGTGGAAACCCATGGTGGAAGACATGTACCAACAAGAGATTAAAGAAGAGGATGAAGATAATAATGAGGGACACAACGGCAACAGTGCACAGAAATCGACGCCATCGACAACTGCAGGCGCAGCAGCATCAACGCCGTCAGAACCACCACCAACAACCGCAGCAGCAGGAGGCAAAAGATCCGAAATCAATGCCATGAAAAACGACCCTTCACTCATTGCAATCAATAGACAAGGCTTCTCGGAAAACCAAGCAAAACAGTGCACCAACCACGACACTAGTGCTACCAACACCACTATTATTGCTACTGGTCCTCCTCCTCCCACCACCTTCAAAGCCACTGCCACTGAGGTGGCGCCACCCTTTTCCTATGGTGTCGATGGCACCACCACGTGCCGTCGTGGCAGCATTGTTTCAGCCGATTATGGGACCACCACCAGGCCTGGTAATGACAGTGATATTGGTTCTACGC
This sequence comes from Gossypium arboreum, assembly GCF_025698485.1. Classification (NCBI taxonomy): domain Eukaryota; kingdom Viridiplantae; phylum Streptophyta; class Magnoliopsida; order Malvales; family Malvaceae; genus Gossypium; species Gossypium arboreum. The sequence goes on from NC_069081.1 coordinate 17,406,081, forward strand.
TCATAAGGTTCGGGACCACTACTGGTGATGTCTCCCTCACCTTAGGGCTACGCCATGCTGGAAACATGCCCGAGAATACTTCTTCTTTCTCAGTTAGAGACGTTGGGGGGCTGTTAAATTGAAAATACATATTCCACAGTAATAGTTAAAACAATTTTCATTTCCATTTTTATTTTCTTCAATTCTATTAATTAAGAAACAAAGAATGTATAAGTTAGCAACTTATATTTGGCCTTAGCATTAATGTATAGTAGATTGTTTCACTGCTACTTGTACTTAGCTTTTTATATACCCTTCTCTATTTTCTGGAATAACACCAAATATTTGATCATGGTTTTCAAGGATATAAAATGACCCGATGCAATCCCTTTTAACTTTAAATGCAATCTTACCTGTAAGTGTTAGATTAACATTTATTTTATCAATTAATGCTTAATTGATATTGCTTCCTTTTGGCAATCTAATGAATTCCCCCTACAGTAATCTTTGTTTACCCTCAACTTGTGCTCTCCCAATCAATAAACTACAAAAGTATGTATAATTGTGTCTCGGCATATGATTGAATAGCATGAAGAGCAGTGCATTTCCTATTTGCAATTTGTGTCAGACAATGTTGTCATTGCTTAATGATTCCTTGTAGCTATGTTGACCGTGCAAAAATAAATAAATTTTAAAAAATAATTTAATGGTAAATTACCAATTCACCACTCCGTTTTGGGATACTTTTATTTTGGTCACTTAAATTTTTATTCTTTTTTGTAATTTTGTCACTGCCATTAAAGAATGATTTCATTTTAGTCAACCAAGCCTTAAATCCTTAACCACGGATGACTATGCATGCCAAATTATATTTACACTTTTATTTTAGTCACCTAACTTTTAGGTTGCTTCATTTTGATCACTAAAAATATCCTTTTCTTAAGTCTTGATTTGGGTAAAAAAAATTAAGGATTAAAGTGAAAAAATAATAGAAACTAAAATAATACATTAAAAATTTGTCAAAATGTACTTGTTTATCCCATTGCCAAAAATTTTATTTTTAAATAAATTGTTGAAAATTTTTTATCCTCTATAGTGTCACTAAAATTTAATTAATTTAATCTACTAAAATTTAAAACGTTATTTTATGTTTCTAGATTATCCTTAACGAAATCAACTCAAACAACTCATATTTAATTTGATTATATGAATCTTAAATCTTCCATGCTAAACTAAAAACAAAATTAAGTTTTTGGCAATTAATTAACTTAATTGCTTGTTCTTCGTTTGGGTAAAGATGTGATAGAAAAAATTCAGGTTTTGTTTGGCATGTAAAATAAAATTAATTAATTTAGGTTTTTTTTACTATGCTTTTAGCTTAGCATGAAAGGGTCAAGATCATATAACCAAAAAAAAAAAAAAATTGGGTTTCGTAGATAATTAGTAAAAATAAGTTATTTAAGATATTTTGTAACAGTCCGATTTTGCGTCTAGTCGGACAAGTGGTTTCAGGACCTCAAATCCGACATAGAAAGATTTATTTTTATTATATTTTTATGATCTACAGTATGATTGAATGATTGTGTAAAATTTTCGTTAAGAAATTTTATCGATAAGGTGTCTAATTTGGCTAAGAGAACTAAATTGTAATAGGTGCAAAATGTGTGTTCTAGAAGCTAGAGGTGTCTAATTGATATGAAATTATAAATTGGAGGTCCTTAAATGGTAATTAGACCATTTTACTTAAGTTGGAAAAAATGGGCATAGTAAGGCGAAATTTTAAAGTTATGCATGAAGGGCATTTTGGTCATTTGTCAAATAAAGCCAAAATAACTAAATAAAAGTATTCATCTTCATCAATTTAGTCCCCCTTGGCCGAAATTTACAAAAGGAAGACATAGCTAGGCTTTTTCAAGCTGCCAAGCTTGATTGTAAGTCCATTCTAGCCCCATTTTTAATGATGTTCATGTTTTTGATATCCTTGTAACCTAATCTAGCTATTTCAAGGACTAATTTGAGAGAAAGATGAAGTTTACAATTTTACCCATGTTATATATTTGTGTATTTTGATGTCTAATGGTAGAAAATGTATGTTAGTTGTAAGATAAAGAACTTTTGCTAAGTGATTTTCGGTAAAAATGTCAAAAAGGATTTATTTGTAAAAGTTATAAAATAAGTAGTAAAAGTGTGATTAAGTGGAAAATGTGGGTTGGTATAGTATGAAAATGTTTCATCTAGGCTTGGGTTCTGAAGAAATTGAATACATTTCAATTTACGAGCCTAGAGACTAAATTGTAAAAATGTGAAACATTAGGGGTAAAAATGTAATTTTATCATAATATGATTTTTGGGCTAAATTTAATAATGTGAGTATTAAATGAGTTAAATTTGTTATTATAGATCAAGAAAAATGAGGTTCTGGCCTAGATCAGGGGAAAACAAAGTGTTTGACGATTAGGTCCAATTCTACTATTTTTGTACCGAGGTAAGTTCGTATATAAATAATGCATTGATATATTTATGCTTTAAATGCTTTAATATTGTATGAATTGTGATTGACTCTTTGGATGTATTCTACAAAGTTTTGACAAGCAAGAAATCTCGGTTGAACCTTAGGAATAGAATAGGATACGAGTGACATGTCACTAGGAACCCATATGTATATGCGATTATGTAATCCAGGTGCTGGTCTCGTATGTCCTACCAGTGGGTGGGTAGTTCGGCATGTGTTGCGGATTCCTGACAGCTTGTGTGAGCAACACTGCGTAGCTACGTCCTGATTGACAACTTGTGTGAGCAGGCTTGTGAATAGCTCGAAAATAAGCCCATATGTATTATGAGATATGAGGTAACTTCGGCTACATATATGGCACTTGTGTGCAAGATTTTCGAGTATCCGTATTCCGAGTGTTCAACGGGAATGTCAAAGTTGTGAAAGGATATGGTTATGTTTCAAGTTGGTACAAGTATGTACGTACAACTCATAAGTAATGAGCTCGATATGTGATGAACTCTTGGTAGGATTATGATTGAGTAAGTTATGAATATGAGATTTTGATAACGTTCATGCTAATCTTCATCATGTTAATTATATGTTAAATGCATGGTTATGATGTTTATTATTTGCATGGGAACTTACTAAACTATATAGCTTACTTCCCTTCTTTTCCCTTGTCTTATAGTGTCACCAAGCTAGCTCAGGGTTCAGAAACCGTTGGAGATCCACTCACACTATCAACAATTATTTTGGTATCAATGAATTCAACATTTTGAGTTATGACATGTATAGGGGACTGGGTTATTTTGTTATGTGTCATAATTGTTTTGGCCAAATGTGTTGGCTTATATTGGCTAGAAGTTCATTTTGTATAAGGTCATTGGAAATGGGCTAATATTGGTTATAAGTATAATCATATAATGATGCCTTTCATGATTATTGTGTTGATGTCTTAGTTGTGGATGTTGGTTGTATGTATATGCTTGGATTGGTGCTATGTTATGTTGTGTAGGTGTGTGCACTAAAGGGTGGCAAAATGGCTTGGTAAATAGCGTTATTTTTGTCCACACGGGTAGACACACAGAATTGTGTCTAGGCCATGTGTCCCCTGCACCCAAATTTTTGCAAAACTGAATGCCCAATATTGAGTACACGGGCAGAGACACAGCCGTGTGTCTCAGCCGTGTGAGGGCCACGGCCTTGGACACTGGAGTGTGTCCCGGGCATGTGAAGTATGCACCTATTTAATGAAAAATCATGAATTTTAAATCGACCACATGACCTAGAACATGGGCGTGTGACTTGGCGTGACTTGCCCGTGTGTCTTCAATTTTTTCTTGGGTGACAAACAAAGAGTTACACGGGTTCGGGACACGAGTGTGTGTGACCACACAAGCATGTGACCCCTGTTTATTGAAAAATTTTCTAAGTTTTGTAAAATTTTCTAAATTTCTTGGTTTAGTCCCAAACCACTTCCAAAGCATATTTTGGGCCTCGTAGGCTCATATTAGGGACTTTATGATTGAATGCAAATGGTTTTAATTTGGACACAAATATATAACCCAAAATTGTATGTTTGTTCATGTGATAAGTCTGGTAATGCCTCGTACCCTATTTCGGCATGGAATACGGGTAAGAGGTGTTACATATTTCATTAAGGATAATTTAAAAATATAAGAAAATTGAGTAAAACATGTATATTCCAAAATAATGAAACAAAACGGTAGAATGACTAACAATGAAGACACTAAACCCGAGCCATCAGGTTCACCCCATACACCCATAACTTATCATCCACCATCCCCGTCAGATGAGTTAACTAAATTATCATCATTCAAAGAATCTAAGAAATAAAAAGGTAAAATAAACCATTCGGTCTGATTGGCATGTAATAAAGTTACCCAAGAAAGCGAGTGAGTCACTTTATTGGCCGACTGATGCACCCAACAAAAGCATAAGTGCTGAAACGATGTTCCTAGCATCAAGCAATCCAAAATTAAACAGCCAAATTTTGAATTATCAATAAAGGATCAATTCAACGCATGCACAATTGACACACAATCTGACTCAATAATGGCATGGTCAAGATAACAAGATTTCCACCACAACAAAGCCTCATTAATGTCAAAAACCTCAACTATCTGTGCATTGAGCGCTGCCCTCTCAAATGTCGAGAGGCCTTTAACTAAATTGTCACGATTATTTTGAAGAATCAAACCAATCCCGATAGCTTGTTCGTCTACAAAAGTTGAGGTATCAACATTACATTTTAACAACCTAAAAGGAGGTGGCTACCAACATGTACTTCTAGGCGGTCTCAATAAGGATCAAATATCACCTCCTATACCAACTCACTCTCTAGCCCTGGCCTCATCCACTTTCTCCACACCAAAGGCTAACTAAGCTTTGGCAGCCAAATAAACCGTGTTGGTGACCATCCATTCTTGAACTAGGCAATTTGCACTATAAAAAATCTGGGACAGTGAAATCTCACGATGCTACTAAAAAATGAAATTCGGGCTAACCAAATTTGCCACAACAGTACAAGCCCCCGTCGCTTAGCCTCACTATTCCACATTGTCACCAAACCTAACAAGAAATCTGTCTAAGTAACCTCATTAGTATGTACCCTTGCAATGCCCCAAACTCCCTATAACAACTCATTTTCCAATGTGTAGGAAATGACAGTTTCAAAACCCCATTTTTGATGTTCGAGCCCATAAATATTAATATTTAATATTTGATGTTAGTATAAAAATATGTTAAAGTTAGGTTCCTTATTTTTGTTGTATTGATAGTTAATTAAGGTACAATGACTAAATTGTAAAAGTTTATTGCTATGGGTTTTTAATTAAATGAAGGACTAATTGAGCAATTGGACCCTATTTATTTTGACAACTGATGGCGAAGGTTAGTTGTAAGCCATTATTTTTGTTAATCATGTTTAACATTAATCTAATTAGGTTTAATTAGACTAAATTAAGATTAAATGATTTAATTGTAAGTATAAAAGAAAAAAAAAACATTTCATTCATCTTTTTCTCCATCATCGAAACAAAAAAAAAAAGTTCGGGTTGAAGCGTTCAAAAATTTTAGCCTTCAATTTGTAAGTTCAATTTAGTCATTTTCTTATAATTTTTATATTTTTGAGGTTGTGGGAGCTTGATTTAGCTAGCCCATGTACCAATTTTTAAAACTATTAAAGTTTCTAAAAGTTTCTAAAAGTTTCCATTGATGAATTTTAAATGGTTAGATTTTACGCTTAAATGTCAAAAAAGACTAGATTGTAAAATGTAATTGCTAGTTTTTTAACATAATGGCTAAAGTGTTTAAAATTTGAAATTGATGTGAAAATTAAATAATTATTGATATTATAGGGTCATATAAGGAAGTAATTGAGATCGTTTTAAAACCGAAGCTCAAATTTGAAAGATATTGCAATTTCAATTTTAGGGACTCAATTGAATAAAATACAAAATTTTAAAGGCATTCAAAAAATAAAAATTGAACTTATTCATAATTATAATAGGATGATATAAGATGTTTGAAATTTATAAATTTAATTGAATTATTATATAGATCTTGAATTAAACCAAACCGAGTATAACCGGGGAAAAGGCAAAATCATTAATTAGTCTTTGCAATTCAACTTGGTTGTCGATTTAACAAGGTAAGTTCATATGGTATGATTGTATTTAAATTTTTATATATTTGAATTATGAATTTGTGTATGTTTGGTAGTAATTTTAATTGTTTGCAACTTGATACATAAGGTGGGATTGAGTAAATCATAAAGAAATGATAAATTGAATATGATGAATTGCAACTTTAGATATTTAATGAATTGGTAGTTGATTATGATTGATTAGATCATATTGTTGTAAATTTGATTGATTATCGTGATAGGGGATTAAACTGAATAAAAATGAAAATAGTGTAACTTGGTGAAATTGGCTTGGAATTGAAGCGAATCATGATATGTTATGAATGGAATGGTATCTTGATTTATGAATTAATGATATTGAGATCGATAGAATGAAAATCGAACTTATAATGAAATTGGATTATTAGTTACCTTATTAGCTGTTCGAACTATGTCGGATATAGTTGGCATGTCATATGGCCATATTATTAAGTAAAATCATCGTTGACGAGTAATCCAGGATGGTACATATTGCGCTTTAAGTCATCATCGCCGGAAAGCCCTGAATGACAGATTTATTGGGATGAGAAAATCATTATTGTCGAGCAATTCGGGGTGGTATTATATATCGTTATGGCATCATCATTGTCGAGCAACCTCAGGTGGCAGATCCGTGTATTCGTACCATGTCCATGCCTGGCTAATAGGGTTAAAAATACATAAATTGGTTACATGGTACTGAAATGGAATGTTTTGGAATTGTGAAATACTATGTCATACGCATTGAGTTGAAAACGAACCTTGGGGGAAAATAAGTATGAAAGAGCTATCAGGCTCGAAAATGGTTGAAATGTTTAAAACAAAATGGAATATATGAGCTTAATAATGATTATAAGAAATGTATAAGTGTAAATACTTATAAGTGATAACTGGAACGAAATAAATTGCCTACGAAATGTATGTTATATGGCAAGATAGTATGTATGTATATTGATTTAAGGTGCTAACATGAATATGAGCATGTTATGTTGTATTGGAAAATAATTGGCATGAAATTTGCATGTGAATTGGAATGTTATATGTTTGAATTACTATATGATATGGTTATATATTAAACTCACCTTGCTGTTATATGATTGTCTTGTTTAGGCAAACTTGTCAAGCTAGTAACTTATCGTATTAGATAGTAAATCGAGGTACGTTGTTTAATGCTATGAACTTACTAAGCATTCGATATGCTTACCCGTTGCTTTTTCTTTCCCTGTAAATTGCCAACTTTCAGAATGCATCAAGAGGATTGTTGAGAAGTTCACATTATCTCGTTAATGATTGAGTAGTATTTCAAATGTTTAAATGATAGTTTTAGTCAAATCTGTTATAATGTTTGATCTTTGATAAGGTTAATGCCTACTATCCATGTATGTTTTGGTAGCATGTTGTGACATTGTGAATGGCATGAGAATGGTATGTTTGAGTATGAAATGGTATAGGTAAAATGATGATACGGAATGGCTAAAATCATAGTTGAATAGATTAAATTTGAGTAAATTGAATTGGTATGTTTTGATGTCAATTAGAAGTTAAAATTGATAGGAAGGTTGGAAATGGTTAAATGCAAAGTTTTGGCATGTAATTTTGTTAATTTTGTACAGGTTTAGTTGTGCAATTATGCACCAAACATAGAGTTTAAAATGTAGACATGAAATAGGTACCAAATGACCTAAAATGTACCAAAAATAGATTGTACATCACAACATTGAGCGATGGTCGTCGCGACGAGCTCTGAACTATAGGCTAATGAGTGATAAGGAACTCCGTCATCACAACAAGGCCAAGTCAATATGTCACATTGCGATGTCGACCCAAAGTTTTGTAACTTTTACAAATTGGTTTTTATTCGATCTCGTGCTAACTTTAGAGCGTACATAGGCTCATATAAGACCCAAAAAAGGTTGAATATCATGTCCATGGTTTGAAATGTTTATGTTTGCATGTATTATATTGTAATTTGAATGTTAATTTTTGTAGTTGCTCTGGCAATAGATATGACATCCTGTAGCTCAAACCCAACGATCGGGTTGGATAAGGGGTGTTACACTTCCTATGCCTTACAACAACACAACAAGGCAAGCTTGACATCCTCATCCCCATTACCCTCCTTACAATCCACCTTAAGCGAAACACCTATTCAAGAATTTAACTTATAACTGGTAGAAAATGGTGCGAATGCCATATAAACTCCATCACGCGGGGAGGAATGCTCAGTTGCCAAATATATTCCCAGGGCCCATTTTGAAATAAATCATTCACATTTGGATACAAGTTCATTACCAATCTATAACCCGATTTTACACTATATTGATCATCAAGATCAAAATGTCATATAAGCTTATTGAGTCGAGGAATTAGACTAATCAGGATTTTCCATATTCGCTCACAATCACTTGGCAAAAACCCACCTTCAACCAACGACCTATTCCATGAGCATCCATCCACATTAAGAAAATTAAAAACTCGAAAGTCCTCTATGTCAGGTAAAGGAAGTGACTCAACATAAAAATTATTATTACTAATGATCCAAGGGACAATAGTTGGATGACCTATGGTGTAGTCTACCATTAATTTATCTGTATTTTTTTATATATTTTTATGAAATAATTGTATTTAATTTTTTTTAGATTTATTTAAACTGGAACCCCCAAACCTGGCCTAGACATTATGGCCGAATTCGGAATGTTACATTGGCCAACAAAATGGCCTAATAAAACTAACAGAGTTTATAAAACAGTTGTTCTAAAACATTGTTTTATTTCTGAAGAAAATTCTTTTCCCTAGAAGATATAATTTCCAAAAAATAATGGGTTTGAAAGTTTACTTAGTAAAAGTTTATTTCCACTTTATTTACTTTTCAAAATATCATTTGCGTGAAACCACAACGGAAAAGTGATACTCAAAATAGTTTTAATGAAGAAAAACCAAAATTTTGTGCATAATTAATTCAAAATCCATGTTTTAACATCTTCATAATCAAATTAAATGTCATGCACGTCAAATAATCCCAAAACTTAAGTTCCATGCCATAGTTCAAATAAATCAATACAATTCCAAATAATAAGAATTATATAAAGTCTAAGATACTTTTTAATAAAAAAACTATCAGAGCCGAGCCCTCTAGATGTCATGTCTACGTCCTAACCTGGATATGTAAAGATGGAAATAAAAGGGGTGAGACAAAGAAGCTCAATGTGAGTCCTGTCACAAGGAAACCAGTGCATGACAATAGACAAAACATACAAAATAACAACTTACAAAATAATCACAATCGAATAGCAAATCAGAGTATCGATTTTTCATATCAACTCATGTATATAATATCTCAGATTTCACAGTTTTGCATGTAAATTCTTATAATGGGAATGCAATTTCAATTTATCAAAAGAGATCCTACCCCAACTCTACTACACACCACAGTAAAAATTCCCCGGGATTCATTCATCCTTACACATTGCGTTGTGGATAAACCACTAGTATTTTCAAATAAAAAGTTTGCAAACAAGCTACCAGTAAGTTGTGGATGAACCACCAGTGTTTGTAGATTATTAAACTTTCAGTACTTCCTTCGTTCATATTGTCTCAACCCAAGCAATACAATATGTCATGTTTGTAACAGAACAATATAGAATAGTAGACATGCTTAACATGTATTCGGTTCAATAGTAATAGTAGGCATGTTGAACATGCAATCAATAATATAGTGGCAGAAATAATAGTACCAGTTTATCAAAAATACAGTGACAGCAAACATGTATCATTCACATATCATGCATATAACAGTAATAATTTAGTCAATCAGATCACAGATTCCAACATATACATAATATCATGGAGTCAATTAAGTGAAATAAAACTCTAAAAACAATTTGGGGATTATATAAGGACTAAACTGAACATATCATAAATTTCTAGGTAAAAATGTAAAAAAGGGATTACACAGTCGTGTGGCCAGGCCGTGTGAGAAGGCTAAGACCATGTGGGAGGGATACACAGCCGTGTGGAAGGGCTGTGGCCATGTGGTTCACGAACTAGCCTAAGATTTATAAGGCACATGGTCGTATGGTCCACACGCCCGTGTAGGAAACCGTGTGGCCCTGAACTTCACATGATTTTCCACCAATTCACTTGGTAAAGAGCACACACCTTTCACCATGATCAAGTCTGATCTGATTCACCTAAATATGGTTCTTCAAACAACAATTTCACACGAATTAATGGTTGATATTAAGATTTTGGCAAGATTATCAAAGATTTGACAAGATCAAAAAATTGATTAATTGAATTGAAAAATTAGTGTGGAATGATGACATTATGGAAATATGAGATCTAATCATTGAAATGAATGCACTTACCGATTCTTGGCAAAGGTAACGATTGATAATGATGACAAATTTAAACACCAAAGGAATTAAACGAACGGGAGAGCGATTCAATAGGGGAAAGAAAAATATTAACAGTCCAAATATTGAAAATTTTTGTGCAAGAATAAGGGGAAAGAAAAGAAAAAAAAATATTGAAAGAATAATTCTATTAGAATTTTGATAAGGGCAAAGTGAATATCGTTTAGGAAATAAAATTAATTATATATTTAGGGTTTGCAAACCTTAGGAGCAGCATAGGCAATTTACCCAAAGTTGTCGAATTTAAAAGAAAAATTAAAGGGAAAAAGGAGCTCAAACCTAGGACTTCTAATATGGATGCACTTATCACTTAACCATTAAGCCTATAGTTCATTGCTTTTTTAATCCCAATTTCTAACCATATATATTTTGAGGCATGGCTTTACTCTAGGTTGCCGAAAATTTTAAAAAAAAAAAGAGGAAGGGAGCTCAAACCTGAGTCTCTAAGGAGGACTCTCTAACACTTAACCATTAAGTCTAATTCATTTCTTGTTTAATAATTTCAATTAACCCCCTATACTTCGGGACATGACATAAATTTTATTTGTTAATAATTCATACTATATAAAATTTGAATTTTCATATTATAATAAAAACACAATGTTTGTATTTTTTTTTTTGTAGTATGTCCTATTTTATATTATTTTTCATCAAAATTATATAATTCTATTATATTTTGTTTTTTTAATAAATCAAAATATTAAATATAACTATGTATGAAAAACATATTAAAAGTAACTAGATTTTGTCACGCCTACAACGTCGGTGAAAGAAAATATTTTATGTAATTTTCTTTTAAAATATTTTCTTTTAAAGTAAAAATTAAATATATTTTCTTTTAAAATTTTATTAAATAATAAATATTGATGGAGTGGTAATGAACTTGTATTTTCATATTATTAAACAAGTGTTCGATTCTAAAATTTGTAATTTTTAAAATTTTTATCTAAATATGATATAAAAGCATGAAAAGATAGAAATTTAATCATAATAATTTTAAATTTAATTTCAAATAAGATGTATTTCTATAATTTTGTAGGTGAACTAACCACCCGATTAAGGGTGAAACTAGCACAATAAAATACTTAAATATAAATATTAAATTAGATAAATAATAACTCTAAATTATCATAAGCATAAACTTAAATTTTAATTTATATATAACTCTAACTTAAGTAAATAAAGTTTAATTATATAACCTTTAAAAACTATTTTGTATACTACTTTTTTTTATTTTTAACTAATAAATCTAAATTATATTAGAATTATCACCATTTTTTAATAAAAAACCTACCATATACGCTTTTTAACTGATAAATCTAAATCTAAATTATATTATAATTATCTCAACATTTTCTAATATAATTTCCGTAATTTATTTCTTTTGCAACTTTTTTAATTATATTAGAATTATCATAAATTTTTAATATTACTACCAATTAAAGCTATTAACTAACAAGAATGGTAGGGTTTTTGTTGCGTTATCTAAAAGTCAAATTCTAGATTTGTTCTTAAAAGTCGACAGCGGAATAATAAGAAATTCAAATATTAATAATAATAAAACACGGAAAGAGCTTTGCTTCAAATTCAGGAGTAATGTGATTACTGGTACAACTTAAGTAAAAAACAAATAAACAAAGCATATATGTAAAGCAACAATGACCCTTTGCTTTTCGATGATTTGGGAGAAAGGATATAAAGCAACAAAGAGGGTTTACATTACAATCAAAGATGAAATCATCAGCTAAAGCTGCAAAATAAATACAAAAGAATCCTTATCACTCTCAAAACACTTCTCTGTCAGCAACAGATAAGTGTAGCAAGTAATGTCACTTTCACTTGTGTTTCCCATTTTCTTGATTTGAGAGAATAAAAACTTAAGGATTCATTAAATCAATTTATTACTTTCTGGGGCACGTTAGAGAAAACTTGATAATGGTTTTTAGGGATCATCACCAATCAAATAAAATGATTGGTGACACTCCACTCCAGCTTCTATGCTCATCTAGGTTGACATTTTTAACCCTACTCTTGTATGCGTTGGATGGAGAGGGAGGGTGGTCCTGAATCCAGAATATCGGTCCTTTTTTCTCCGACCACTCATCCAAAATCGCTTCACCTGGGTTTTTTATAGGCACACAAACCTTGTATCAGACAATTCAATGAATCGCCTTTTGGGGCAGGTACGGCTTCTGTCTTGTTTGTGGGGTATATAAATGGTAAATTCAATGCAAAAGAAACGGACGATAACTTGATATTAGAGCTTTTAATTTTCACATTCATTATTTAGAAATGAACCTACACAACAACAGATGCCAGATGACTCTCCCCACCTGGAGGTTTGGGTTTGGGCCAAAATGATGCACCCAGAGTCACAATTCTAGATAGGCTCTGCTTCTTCCTACGATAAATGGTTGGGCACACAGATGAGGCTAGATGGATTGGCATTGCCTACAATTTCCTACTCATTGGAGCATAGCACATGGTCTAATAAATGTTCTTCGCCACCAGACCTCGAATGCCCTTTTTGGAGATTTGGGCAGTTGTCACCAACCTTTACAAAGCTGCCCAACCAACCAAGCAGAATGCTCTGCTAATCATATTTCTAATAATGTTTTTATTTTAATTTTATAATAGTTAAAAAAATTTACAATCTTAACTCGATTAGAATGAGTATTATTGTCAATGAGAAGGACGTAGGTTCGAGTGTGTTAAAGCGCATTATCCTACTATTTATGGGTTAAGAATGGGCCATAAGTAATTCTAGACATTGTGTCAAATACAATGAGATATTATCAAAGTTTATAATGAGATTAGATAAATAAAATTATCACCTATATTTCTAATATTATTTTTAAATTAATTAACTAAAATTATAATTATTTTTAAATTTAATTTAAATGAGTATTGTTTTATTATTAAATTTGAATATATTAAATTCAAATAAAAATAGGCCTCCATGTTTGTTGGGAGTCTGAAACCTTATAATATAATATAAATAGTTTTCTTACCTACGAAATATACGGGTTGATTTTACGTATTAATTAAAATAATATAACGAAGAAAATAAAAATAGAATAATATAAAATGTTTAATTTCATGGTGAATTCATCAAATTAAAAGTAAACTAACTTTTACAATGCACGGATTTATCTTGTTTGATTTTAAAATAAATTTGACAAATTCATAATTTTTAATATATATAATATATTTATACATAATATAAACCTAGAAATTGAAAATAATAATAGATAAAAGAAATAGTAAACGTACAAAATCATTACTTCAATTTAATCAGGGAGAAGTAGGTTAAAATAGAAAATTTTTCATTTAGGCCTCTTTATAATTTATAAAATTTTAAATTAATAATTATAAAATTACACTTTAATCTTTCAAAAATGATAAAAGGTTAATTTAATCTTTTCAAAATTATAAAGATTTAGGTTATTAAAATGATGAAATTATATTTTTACTATCATAAAATATATAATTTAATTCCGCCCCTAAAATTAGTTGAAAGACATATTCATTAACATTTTAGTTACAATGCAGTTATATGAATTTATTAAATATATTGGTAAAAAGGAGAAAGGCTAAGCCTTATTACAATATATGGAACTCCTATTGTATCACCAAGTAAATTTGATTGGTTAAGCAGATGATAAATCTTCACTTCCCAAGCCTTAGCCGCAAAGCTCACGAATATGCTTTGTAAATTAGTTTTCAATTTCATTATATTTATACTTGTAAACATTTTAAACCTATTTAAAAACATATTTAATCATGTAACTCCAAATACATGAAAGAATTGATGCACTCCTTGAATTCTAAGTAACACTAACTTCAATTCTCCACTTTTACAGGAAATGGAAATGAACGGTGTTGAAGACATCATTTATAGCTTAATACAATCTTCAAAATGATGGCAAATATATATAAATCGCAATTTAAAACTATCATATTCTTTTCAATGGAAATGGATTATCATTTGCTTATGCTTAAAACAACAAACTTCTTTTTATATATAATAATATTAGGAGTAAGGGTTGGGGATAATAACGATTTAAACCAGTGCCAAACGAGTACCTGACAATAATTTTTTGTTGGAAAATATGGACATCACATACATAATAAGGGTAATTACATGTTATTATTTACTATCATGATAGGTTAGCCCAAATTAAAAGTGATCTAATTTGGTTAGAATTTTATTGGGCTTTAATTATTAAATAAAGTATGGGTCAAATATGTGTAGATACTCTAGTAATTGAGTTCTAATTAAATTTAATTAATGATGGGCTAATTAGAATTTAATTAGAACTAATATGCAAGGTTATAAATATTAGGGTTATGATCCCCAAATTATACACAATATATATTTTCTAATATCCCATCATTAGGAAAGAGAGAGCAGATATTATCTGAATTTCTTGTGTGCTAATTTGGAAGATCAAATCCCTAAGATCCAGTAAAACTTTAAGGAATTCATGGATTTAGGTACGCTTCCGCATCTAATTTTGTTCTTAATTTATTCTTGATAATTTGACATAATAGATCCTGGTCTATTAAGTTTTATTTCAAATTTATTTTACAAATTCTAACAAGTGGCATATGAGCCTCCTCATATCGAATCATTAAGAATTGATTAAGGTTCTTTTGAATAATTGATTCTTGAAATTTCATGGGTTTATATATTGATTTTGAATGTTTATATTAAAGTAATTTTTTAAGATCTTGATTATCTTGAATTCATCTTAAAATTTTCGGTTTTGTTTTAATTTTTTAATTTGAATGATTTTTGAATTGATGAATTCAATTACAAAAATTTTTGTGTTTTAATCTTTTCTTGCGATTCAATTGTTTTCTTTATTCATGATTTGTGCTATTGTATTTGCAAAGTCATGTTTCTGTCACTTTGTGCCTTTTCTTTGAAAGCATTTTATTTTTTTATTTTTTAATGGTATAAGGAATTTATTCGATGTTAAAAAAAAAGGTTAACATATACGCATGGCTTAATTCTTTAATATATATTTTATTATAGATAAATATATAATATATGCATGCTTTGATTGGTTTAATGCATGTTGTAGTTTCTTATGTATAAATATATAATATATACATGCTTTGATTGGTTTAATGCATGCTAGTTTTGGAAAATTATATAAATATATATATGATTATCTTTTAATTTGATTGAAAGATGAAATTAAGGTAAATATTTTGAAACAAATAAATTCAGATTTTGACTTTTAATTAAGGATGTCTAATATTTTAAATAAATTAATTGAAACAAAATGCCGCCAAAGTGACCTCTTTTGTGTAGATCAGTTTATTTGAAATATTAAGATGATTATATATTTTTGTAATTCATACGTTTATTAATTGAGCCAAAGGTAAGTTAATATTTGGCAGAATTTCAACGACATCTGTGGTGATAAATGTGTGATAATTATAAGGTATTTTATGTGAGCAATAAGTTAGTCCAAAGATTAATTCATTGTTTGACACAATTTATTGTCAATGTTTGATTGCTACGACAAGAGTACCGGTTTACTATTAATATTACTATCCAAGGACTTGATATTAATGTTGTGTTTAGTATCTTGAGATGGGATTAGCCATTATCTTGAATTTATTGTTTAGTTATGAATATTGATTTAAGCTTGTTTTTGTTCTATATTCAGCTAATTCATCTTCTGTTGCCACAATATTTGCTAATATAAATTCTATACCCATGCTTAATGGAACTAATTTTAAGGAATGAAAAAGGTACTTACTTATAGTGCTTGGTTGTACGGACATAGGCCTTACACTAAGGGAAGAACAACCTGCACCTCTCACTGTGGAAAACACCCCTTATGTTAAAAAGGATTTTGAGAGGTAAGATCGTTCAAATTGCATGAGTCTAATGATCATGAAGTACAACATTTCAGAAGCCTTTAGAGGCAAAGAATCTAAAAAGATTACTCAAGCCAAAGTTTCCTTGACGAAATTGAGAAACATTTTGCTAAAAACGATTATGTTAAAATAACATCACTTCTAGCTTCTTTGATGTCTATAAAGTATAAGGATCAAGGAAATTCTGAGTGATCTTAAGGGCTATGAGTTTTATAATCCCACAATTAGGAATATTTTTAAGATGGGAATTGCAACATTCTTTTAGGATGTTGAATTTAGGGAGAGAAATAAGGTTAGAGACATTACTTTTGAGGAAGAATTGTATTCTAACTCAGTTCCTACATCACTTTTGATGATGTTTAGGTTCTCATACCTATTATTGATTAAGAAGTGAATCTAGAACCTCAATAAGACAATGTTGAACAACTTCTTATTCAAGATGAGGTAATTGTTCCAGAAGAATAAACTTAACAACCTCAAGAATGAATGTCATTAAAAAGGTCCACTAGAGAAATGGTTATAATGGCTTTAGTGGAATATTTTAACATTAAGCTATATCAGATGAATATTAAGTTAATGGTTTCTCAATGGTAACATTGATCATACATTTATATGGTGCAATTAGAAAGATTTGTGTCTAATGATGCAATGTTAATGATTTGCAAAAAACTTCATCTATTGGCTTAAGCAAACTTCTCGTCAATAATATTACAAATTTTACCAAATGATTATCTCATTCGGTTTAGATATAAATTTTATTGATAATCGTATCTACCATAAGTTTAGTGAGAGTAAGGTTCTATATTTGGTTTTATATGTTAATGACATACTGCTTGTCAATAATAAGTATAGCCTCAATTAATGCCCTAAGAATGATTTTGAGATTTCAAAAAATATATTAGATTTTTTACGTTTTAACAGTAAAAAGTCTAATGTATGTTCAAGTTTGTATACATTGGAATATTGTGTACACTATTAGGATGTTAGGCAGATACTTTAAGCAACCCTGGTTTGGACCATTGGATAGCATCCAAGAGGGTTATAAGGTATTTTCAGAGAACAAAAGATTACACGCTCACATATCAAAGATCTAATCAGTTAGAGATCATCAGATATATAAAACTCTGATTTTGATGGAATATGGATACAATATTTTGTCACTAAGGTGCAAATTGTGAAAACAAATTGCAGTCTTTTATTCCAATAGCAACAGGAGTACATCAAAGTCAAAACACATAAACTTTAAGTTCTTGGTTGTTTAAATAAAATTTTAGAGTGGGTGCCTATAATGCATATTAGGACAAACTCCATGATTACGAATCCGTTTACTAAGGAACTACACCTAAAGTTTTATAAGAGCACACTGCTCATATGGGTGTAATGTCATTTAATGGATATTTGGTTTTAGTGGGAGTTTATATTTTTAAATGCTTTTATGTTATAGACATATTTTCAATTATTTCAGTTTAATTATTAAGTTTATTTTATGCAAAAATAAAGTTTATTTGGTTTATTTACACTCTGATTTTGGTAATGTTTGATCTCACTAAGGTTTAAGAGGACCAGTTGGAAATAGACATATTTAGATCATATTGCATGTAATTTCCATGCTACACATCCATACTTGATCTATGTTATTCGGTTGTGTTAATATACATGATCATGGATGGATTTAGTTACGATATATGTAACGAAAGTTACATTGGTTCTATGTTAACATAATTAATGGACGAGATTGTTCGGAATACCTTTTGGATATGATAGTAAAATTGTAAGCTCATAAGGTTATGTAATAACATGTAATTATAGAGTAATTAGTATATATATGTGGTCCAAGTGGGAGATTGTTAGAAAATATGGACATCACATATATAATAAGGGTAATTACATGTTATTATTTACTATTATGATAGGTTAGCCCAAATTAAAAGTGATCTAATTTGGTTAGAATTTTATTGGGCTTTAATTATTAAATAAAGTATGGGTCAAATATGTGTAGATACTCTAGTAATTGAGTTCTAATTAAATTCTAATTAATGATGGGCTACTTAGAATTTAATTAGAACTACTATGCAAAGGTTATAAATATTAGGGTTATGGTCCCCAAATTATACACAAGATATCTTTTCTAATATCCAATCATTTGGAGAGCAAATATTCTCTGAATTTCTTGTGTGCTAATTTGGGAGATCAAATCCCCAAAATCTGGTAAAACTTCAAGGAATTCATGGATTCATGTATGCTTCCGCATCTAGTTTTGTTCTTGATTTCCTATTGACGATTTGACATAATAGATCCTGGTTTATTAAGTTTTATTTCAAATTTATTTTACAAATTCTAACATTTTTACCTCTCCTTCATTCAAGTCAAGATAAAATAACTAACCTCTTTATAATCAACTAGCTCACCCAAATCAGGCATGATAACTATATGGAATTGCCAGGGCCAAGAGAAGCTGATTAGGTATTCTTTTCAAACATTCTTTCATCAAGCTTAGTTGCTTCTGGAAGTACACAAACTCGATCCAAATCCAGGATAATTAAGGGCATCAAAGTGAAATCTTTAGAAAAGGGGATACAAACCTGCACAACAAAAACACACAGATTAACTAATTAATGATGCAATCAGTTTTTATACAGCTTTCCTTAAATGACTTTCAATCATACTAAGTAATTATAACATGGATGAAATGCAGATTCAGTTTTTGAATCATCAGTGCTACAACATTTTATAGGTCTCCATGGCAGCATAAAGTCATGTACCGTCAAAGCCTCAATTTTGAAATTGGAAAAAAGAAAAAAAAAAGAGTATATTATGGTATTTTTTGTTACTGACTCAAAACCCGACGAGCTACCAACCTTCAATTTGAGTAGTTACGGAGGAACCGAGTGTGACAGCCCTAAAGTGACCCTAGTCAGAAAGCGGTTTCGGGACCGCTAAACCGAGTCACCAAATTATTTGAATATGATATCTATTGTCTAAAATATGTGATTATGAATGTGTGAAGGTTTTAAGCTTCGATTTAGTAAATTGCATGTGAAATTAGTCGATAGGACTTATGTGTGACACTTTTGAAATGTGATAGGTAAATCTATAAGGATCTATTAGTGCATGTAATCAAAGGGGTGGACTTGCATGTCAATTTCCCCCTTTTTAATTGCTAGTGGCGGCCATGACAAAGGGTGATGGGCAAAACATGTCATAAAACATGTTGTGACAATGGTATATGTTAGGAAAAATAAAATAAGGAGTATGGGTAATAAAGAAATGGGAAAAAAAAAGAATGGTGTGAGTGTTCCCCCCATTGCCGTGAGTTGAGGGAAAGAAGAAAAAAAAAGTGTCCATCATTTTTCACTTCTTTTGGCTGAAAATTCTAAGGAAGAAAGAAAACAAGTTGTGTTCTTTGGTTCTTCTTGGCCGATTTGAGAGGGGGAAGAAAGGAGTGAAGCAATCGGTCATCTTAGGTCGATGTTAAGGTAAGGAAGTTGATACTAGTTCTTGAAATCCTAGTTGATTTTGAGTGAGATATCAAGTTATTGTTGGTAACCCATGTTGAAATTGTGATTTTGGAATAAGTAAGGTTTTCGCTATGGAGATTAATAAGGGTGATGGTTGTGTTTCATGCTAAATCTTGATGATTATGAGTTCCTTTCTTGGGTCTACCTTAGATCCATGAAGTATATTTTTATTTGGTGTTGTTGGAAGTATCGGCCATGGTATATCCATAAGCATGATTTATGCTTATTGCATGATAGGTAAGATTTGTGTTTTGGATATATGTTTATATTTGGTTATAATCAACTTGTGATTCGGCTCTTGCACATATATATATATATATGTTTGCACATGATGTATTGGTATGACATATATACTATCTCAAGGTATATATTTACATATGATGATGTTTCGGTTATGAAGTAAATGATTGATGCGTATTGAGTTACAATATGTAATCGTTAGTTAGTAAAATGTATGCCATTTATGTGTGATATTAAGTATATAATTGGCCTCAACATGGACATGCATATTCGCCACATGAGGTGGATTGGTGTGCATGCATTAGGTTAGAGGCAAGCATATTGATGCCTATTCTTGGCTTAGATAATCGGCTAAAGAGAGTGTGGACTATTGTGTTGAGTTAGATTCATGATTTCGTACATATGTGACTTTAATGTCTAATGAATATATATGGGCTAAGTACCTTGAGTTCCTCTTTTTGATACTCAAATGATTAAATCAATTTGTTTGTCAATTTAAGCTCAAGAGCAAAGGGGAACTAAATCCGATAAAGGGAAGGAAAAAGTGGTCGAATAGCCATCGAAATCGTTCGACAACATCCGAGGTAAGTTTTCGAGTAATGGAACTTAGATTATGATTTGATTAGATCATGTTTTAAGCAAATCAAAATCATGCTCTTTGTGTGTGGCTATTGAGCCGAAATTGCAAGTGTGAAAAGTGCCTTGTGTTTGAGTTTTTCTAATGAAAATGAAATACTGAATGTGTCATGATTTATTGATAAATGTGCATGGTTATTGAATGATGTCCGGCTAAGTCCGAAGGCTTTGTGCTAAGTGACTATATCCGGACTAAGATCCAAGGCATTCGTATGCGAGTTACTAAATTCGGACTAAGATCCGAAGGCATTTGTGCGAGTTACTAAATCCGGGTTAAGTCCGAAGGCATCTGCGAGTTACTATAACCGGGCTATGTCCCAAGGCATTTGAACGAGTAGCTATATCCGTTAAACTCGAAGGTACGTGATTCGGGAATGAATGAACTTGCTGTAAAAATTTCAATTAATACGCTTGTGAAATCCCAACAATGAGGTATGTTTCGTATGTGCTTTGAATTAGTTGAGCCCTTACAAATAAGTATTCGCTCAGTTGATAAATGAGCTACCGGCCTTTGGCTAAGTTGATATTTGTGTATGAATATAAGGGTTGGTAATGTGTAGTAAGTATGATATTGAGAATTTGTGCATATGAAATTATCTATTTAGCTACATGAATGCTATATTTTGGTTGTGTTTAAATTCATGGCTCAAACTTACTAAGCATTAAATGCTTACTCCGTTTTCTTTGATTTTCTGTTTTATAGATTTTGGTTCTTTAGCTATCGGACTCGGGATTTTGAAGTCGAAGTCACCCACACTATCAAATCTCCTTCTTGGTATACTATTTTGGTTGAACTTTGAAATGGCATGTATAGGACTACCCTTTTGTTGTAGGTCATGTACCTTTCGGTTTTGTGTAAATTTGGATGGCCATGCGAAAATGGCTTAAGTATACTTTGGGCATGGTATTATAATCATTGTATGTTGTTCATTAAGAGGTATGAAAATGTTTGGAAACGATTAGCCATTGGGATGGTTAATCATGATCATATTTTGTGCTATTTATGTTTAAGGGCTAGTTGAATCATGGAAACTATGAAATAGGTAAAGCCTACCTTAAAGACAGATGCTGACAGCTGCAGTGACATGGATGTGAAAAATCACTAAAAATAGTAGGAATGGAATTAAATAGTGAATAAATTATGTAAACGAACCTTGACGAGTCTATTTTCATAAGAGAGTAACGAAACAATCATATGAACAGTATGTTAAGAGATATTTAAGTTTTCATGAGATAGGGCCAGAACGGTTTCTGGAGTCCCTATTCCGACTTTGGAAATTTATTATAAATTGACCAGAGATAATTAGAAGTCATGCCATATATGTACAGATTCCTTTTCGAGTCTAGTTTCCGTAGAAACAAACGGAATCAGTATTGAAGCCCTGTACAAGGAGATATCCAAATCGTAATGCAGGAAGGTCAGTGTAGTCGCACCCTGTAACAGGGGAGACTTTAACTAATAAACTGTACTAATTGGCCCGACCAAAAATTCTAGAAAAAAATTTGTAGATGTATATATGATTTCAGTTTCAGGGAAAAATCACGAAACTGATTTTCGAGTTGTGGAACTCAAGATATGATTTTTAAGGTGACAGTGACACAGTTAGCCGGCTGTCTGAAAATTTTTAAAATGAACTGTGCAAGTAAGTGGATTAAGCCCGTTAACCCCTCGTGTCCGACTCCAGCGACGGTCTCGGGTACGGGGTGTTATAGTTTTATTGGTATCAGAGCTACGGTTTAGTCAATTCTAGGACTACCGTAATGCGTTTGGGATTAGCTATACATGCTATTTTATGTGATTATTTGATAGTGTGGTGATTTCTGACATTTGCAAATGTGTTTATTTATAGTAATGGATCCCGATCCCGACCGAGCGGTAGCTGATGATCTTGAGAGTGTAGCGCCTGCTCCCGCACAAGGGACAGCGCCAGCGGACTCTCAACCTAATGCTAGTAATCCGAATGACGAAGCTAGACAAACTTTCTATAGCGTGATGAATGATTGGTTCAACCAATACATTCGAACTAATACGGCTGTTCCACAACCTCTATTCCCGACAAATACCACCCCCGCACCTACGATACCTCCGGTTGCTGACCAAATAAGGTCAAATAAGCCCCCAGTTGACAGAATCCGAAAACACGGGGCTACTGAATTTAAAGCTACGGACAGCGATGATGCCGAGCAAGCTGAATTTTGGTTGGACAACACTATCCGCATTTTCGATGAGCTATCTTGCACACCGATGAGTGCCTAAAGTGTACTATCTCCTTGCTACGTGATTACGCCTACTATTGGTGGAATCGTTGACTTCTTGTGCCTAGAGAGCAAGTAACTTGGGAGTTTTTCCAAACCGAGTTTCGGAAAAAGTATATCATCGAGATTTATGGATCAAAAGCGGAAGGAATTTCTTGAACTTAAACAAGGTTCTATGTCGGTTACCGACTATGAACGAAAATTTGTGAGGCTTAGCCATGCACGCGAATGCATTTCCTCGAAGCCGTAATGTGTAAGCGTTTGAGGATGGACTAAATGATGATATAAAGTCAGTATGTTGGCATCTTGGAAATCCAAGAATTTGTGGTACTTGTTGAGCGAGCTTGCAAGGCCGATGAGCTCGAGATGGAGAAAAGAAAAGTGAGGTGGGAGCAAGGGAGTTTCAGTAAGAGGTCTTGGAAGCCCTTCCTCTGATCATCGAAGAAATTTAGAGATGGCTTGGGCTGGTCTAGGGACACCGGGCTTTTCTAGATGAGATCGCAATCGACCCCTGTGAGCACACGAGTCACTTGATCGCCGGTGTTGGAAATGACCGTCGAGAGCAGTGGAATGCCGATTGTGGTAAATGGCATTCGGGAGTTGTAGGTTCCATGTCCGCTCCTGTTACAAGTGCGGGTCAGCCGACCACTTTATCAAAGATTGCCCGAGATTGTCTGAACAGAATGTAAATCAGAGTGGGAAATTGGGTGCTACCACTGTTCGGGGTAGACCATCTAGGAATACGGGCAATGCTAGCGGCGGTTAGAGAGGATCTAGAGATGCTACCACCAGATCTGAGGCTCGTGCTCCTGCTAGGGCTTATGCCATACGCGCACGCGAGGATGCTTCCTCGCCAGATGTTATTACCGGTACTTTCACTCTCTTTGATACTAATGTGATTGCTTTGATTGACCCTGGTTCCACTCATTCTTATATATGCGAAACCTTAGCATCCAGTAAGACTCTACCTATTGAGTCTACTGAGTTCGTAATTCGGGTGTCAAATCCCTTGGGTCGTTACGTGCTTGTCGACAAAGTGTGTAAGAAATGCCCCCTAGTAATTCGAGGTTCCTGTTTTCCGGCGGACTTGATGCTTTTGCCGTTTGATGAATTTAATGTTATTCTTGGTTTGGATTGGTTGACCGTGCATGATGCGGTTGTGAATTGCAAAAGCAAGACTATTGATTTGAGGTGCGCAAATAACGAGATAATCCGAGTTGAGTCTACGGACTTAAAGGGGTTGCCAGCTGTAATATCAGCAATGTTAGCCCAGAAATATGTAAGAATGGGGTGCGAAGCATACCTTGCGTATGTACTTGATGACAAGGAATTGGAAAAGAAACCCGAATCTGTGCCGGTGGTTTGTGAATACCTGGATGTTTTTCCCGAAGAATTACCGGGTTTACCACCTGTTCGGGAAGTAGAGTTTGGTATTGAGCTTGTACACGGGACTACGCCAATTTCGATAGCTCCGATCGTATGGCACCAACCGAGTTAAAAGAATTGAAAGCTCGGTTGCAAGAGTTGACGGATAGAGGTTTCGCTCGACCAAGTTTCTCACCTTGGGTGCACCAGATTGTTTGTGAAAAGAAGGACGGAACCATGAGGTTGTGCATTGACTATCGTCGGTGAATAAAGTGACGATAAAGAATAAATATCCGTTACAGCGTATTGATGACTTGTTTGATCAACTAAAGGAGCCTCGGTGTTTTCAAAGATAGATTTGAGATCGGGTATTACCGATTCTTGAATTCGAGATTCGGATATACCCAAAAGCGCTTTCGAGCGAGATACGGCCACTACGAGTTCTTAGTGATGCCGTTTGGGCTCACTAATGCCCTGCGGTATTTATGGATTTGATGAATCGGATCTTGACGATGATTTGGACCGGTTCGTAGTTGTGTTCATTGACGACATCTTGGTCTATTCAAGAGACGAGACCGAACATTTGAGCACCGAGATTAGTGTTGCAAATTTTACGGGATAAGCGGTTATATGCTAAGTTGATGAAGTGTGAGTTCGGTTAGAGAGGTTAGCTTCTTGGGTCGCGTGGTATCCGATCGGGTATTCGAGTTGACCCGAGCAAAATTTCAGCCATACTTAACTGGAAGCCTCCAGAAATATTCGAGGTTCGAGCTTTTTGGGACTTGCGGTTACTACCGACGGTTTGTAAAGGTTTCTCAATGATAGCCACACCCATGACGAAGCTACTTCAAAAAGATGTTAAGTTCGAATGGACGGAAAAATGTCGAAAAGTTTTGATCAATCGAAAACTTATTTGTGGAAGCTCAATTTTAGTGCAAACTGAATCGGGCAAAGAGTTTGTCATCTATAGTGACGCCTCCCTACTTGGGTTAGGTTGCGTATTGATGCAAGAAGGTCGAGTTGTGGCCTATGCGTCAAGACAATTAAAGCCACATGAGAAAAATTATCCGACCCATGATCTCGAATTAGCTGCCATCGTATTCGCCTTTAAAATATGGCGACATTACTTATTTGGTGAGAAGTGCCATGTATTTTCGGATCACAAAAGTCTCAAATATTTGATGACTCAAAGAGACTTGAATCTACGACAAAGGCGTTGGCTTGAGTTGTTGAAAGATTATGAGCTGGTCATTGATTATCACCCGGGAAAGGCTAATGTAGTTGCGGATGCCTTAAGCCGGAAATCACTGTTTGCTTTACAAGCAATAAATGTACACTTGTCTGTTCTACCCGACAATGTGTTAGTAGCCGAATTAAAGGCCAAACCATTATTGATTCATCAAATTCGTGAAGCTCGAGAAAGTCGACGATGAGTTGGTTACAAGACGAAATTTGAATGTGTTCGAATGTGGAATCGGAGTTTCAAATTGATGATGACGATTGTTTGAGGTACAGAAATCGGTTGTGTGTTCCAAGAAATTCAGAACTCATTTCGATGATTCTGAACGAAACTCATTGTAGCCGAATGTCAATTCACCCGAGGAGTACAAAAATGTACCACGACCTAAGACGTCAGTTTTGGTGGCATGGTATGAAACGAGACATTTCCGACTTTGTTTCGAAGTGTTTAATATGTTAGCAAGTGAAGGCGGAACATCAAGTGCCTACGGGTTTGCTCCAACTGATCATTATACCTGAATGGAAATGGGATCGAGTAACGATGGATTTTGTATCTGGGCTGCCAGTGTCGGCAAGTAAGAAAGATGCGATTTGGGTCGTTGTTGATAGATTGACTAAGTCGGCTCACTTTATCCCCGTACGCACGGATTTTTCAATGGATAAATTAGCTGAATTGTATGTTTCTCAGATTGTGAGATTACACGGGGTACTTATTTCTATCGTGTCGGATAGAGATCCGAGATTCACCTCACGATTTTAGAAGAAATTGCAAGAAGCTTTGGGTACCAAGCTGCATTTTAGCACCACTTTTCATCCACAAACAGATGGTCAATCCGAGCGGATAATTCAGATACTTGAGGATATGTTGAGATGTTGCATCCTTGAGTTTAGTGGTTCATGGGAACGGTATTTACCTTTGATTAAATTTACTTACAACAATAGTTTTCAGTCAAGTATTAAGATGGCACCTTACGAGGCTTTGTACGGTCGAAAATGCCGTACGCCATTGTTTTGGACCGAGCTCGGTGAAAGTAAAATTTTCGAGTGGATTTGATTAAAGATCTTTGAGCGAAAGTAAGAATAATTTGTGAAAGTCGACGTGACAAAGATCGGATCGTCGAAGTCGACGCGGATTTAAAACGAAGAGATATTGAGTATCGTGGGAGACAAAGTGTTTCTTAAGGTGTCGCCTTGGAAAAAGATACTCAGATTTGGCCATAAGGGCAAATTGAGTCCGAGATTCGTTGGGTAGTATGAGATCTCCGAACGAGTTGGCCCGATTGCATATAGGTTGCTTTTACCCTCCGAACTCGAAAGGATCCACAACGTTTTCATGTTTCGATGCTTGACGTTCTGATCCGATCCTTCACACGTAATAAACCCTCCGAGGTTGAAATTCAAGCGATATGAGTTATGAAGAAAACCGATTCAGTATCCTAGCTCGTGAAGTGAAGGAGTTCCGAAACAAAAGGGTTCCGTTAGTAAAAGTGTTATGGCTCAAACACGGGATGGAAGAAGTTGCTTGGGAACCCGAGAACTCTATGAAAGAGCGATACCCAAACCTATCTACCGGTAAGATTTTCGGGGACGAAAATTTCTTAAGTGGGGGAGAGTTGTGACAGCCATAAAGTGACCCTAGTCGGAAAGCGGTTTCGGGACCGCTAAACCGAATCACCAAATTATTTGAATATGATATCTATTGTCTAAAATATGTGATTATGAATGTGTGAAGGTTTTAAGCTTCGATTTAGTAAATTGCATGTGAAATTAGTCGATAGGACTTATGTGTGACACTTTTGAAATGTGATAGGTAAATCTATAAGGATCTATTAGTGCATGTAATCAAAGGGGTGGACTTGCATGTCAATTTCCCCCTTTTTAATTGCTAATGGCCGGCCATGACAAAGGGTGATGGGCAAAACATGTTATAAAACATGTTGTGACAATGGTGTATGTTAGGAAAAATAAAATAAGGAGTATGGGTAATAAAGAAATGGGAAAAAAAAAAGAATGGTGTGAGTGTTCCCCCCCCCATTGTCGTGAGTTGAGGGAAAGAAGAAAAAAAAAAGTGTCCATCATTTTTCACTCCTTTTGGCTGAAAATTCTAAGGAAGAAAGAAAACAAGTTGTGTTCTTTGGTTCTTCTTGGCCGATTTGAGAGGGGGAAGAAAGGAGTGAAGCAATCGGTCATCTTAGGTCGATGTTAAGGTAAGGAAGTTGATACTAGTTCTTGAAATCCTAGTTGATTTTGAGTGAGATATCAAGTTATTGTTGGTAACCCATGTTGAAATTGTGATTTTGGAATAAGTAAGGTTTTCGGCTATGGAGATTAATAAGGGTGATGGTTGTGTTTCATGCTAAATCTTGATGATTATGAGTTCCTTTCTTGGGTTTACCTTAGATCCATGAAGTATATTTTTATTTGGTGTTGTTGGAAGTATTGGCCATGGTATATCCATAAGCATGATTTATGCTTATTGCATGATAGGTAAGATTTGTGTTTTGGATATATGTTTATATTTGGTTATAATCAACTTGTGATTCGGCTCTTGCACATATATATATATATGTTTGCACATGATGTATTGGTATGACATATATACTATCTCAAGGTATATATTTACATATGATAATGTTTCGGTTATGAAGTAAATGATTGATGCGTATTGAGTTACAATATGTAATGCGTTAGTTAGTAAAATGTATGCCATTTATGTGTGTTATTAAGTATATAATTGGCCTCAACATGGACATGCATATTCGGTCACATGAGGTGGATTGGTGTGCATGCATTAGGTTAAAGGCAAGCATATTGATGTCTATTCTTGGCTTAGATAATCGGCTAAAAGAGAGTGTGGACTATTGTGTTGAGTTAGATTCATGATTTCGTACATATGTGACTTTAATGTCTAATGAATATATATGGGCTAAGTACCTTGAGTTCCTCTTTTTGATACTCAAATGATTAAATCAATTTGTTTGTCAATTTAAGCTCAAGAGCAAAGGGGAACTAAATCCGATAAAGGGAAGGAAAAAGTGGACGAATAGCCATCGAAATCGTTCGACAACATCCGAGGTAAGTTTTCGAGTAATGGAACTTAGATTATGATTTGATTAGATCATGTTTTAAGCAAATCAAAATCATGCTCTTTGTGTGTGGCTATTGAGCCGAAATTGCAAGTGTGAAAAGTGCTTTGTGTTTGAGTTTTGCTAATGAAAATGAAATCTGAATGTGTCATGATTTATTGATAAATGTGCATGGTTATTGAATGATGTCCGGGCTAAGTCCGAAGGCTTTGTGCTAAGTGACTATATCCGGACTAAGATCCAAGGCATTCGTATGCGAGTTACTAAATCCGGACTAAGATCCGAAGGCATTTGTGCGAGTTACTAAATCCGAGTTAAGTCCGAAGGCATCATGCGAGTTACTATAACGGGCTATGTCCCGAAGGCATTTGAACGAGTAGCTATATCCGGTTAAACTCGAAGGTACGTGATTCGGGAATGAATGAACTTGCTGTAAAAATTTCAG
Organism: Gossypium arboreum; assembly: GCF_025698485.1. Taxonomy (NCBI): domain Eukaryota; kingdom Viridiplantae; phylum Streptophyta; class Magnoliopsida; order Malvales; family Malvaceae; genus Gossypium; species Gossypium arboreum. The sequence continues at coordinate 17,435,337 of NC_069081.1, forward strand.
TTAATACGCTTGTGAAATCCCAACAATGAGGTATGTTTCGTATGTGCTTTGAATTAGTTGAGCCCTTACAAATAAGTATTCGCTCAGTTGATAAATGAGCTACCGGCCTTTGGCTAAGTTGATCTTTGTGTATGAATATAAGGGTTGGTAATGTGAAGTAAGTATGATATTGAGAGTTTGTGCATATGAAATTATTTGTTTAGCTACATGAATGCTATATTTTGGTTGTGTTTAAATTCATGGCTCAAACTTACTAAGCATTAAATGCTTACTCCGTTTTCTTTGATTTTCTGTTTTATAGATTTTGGTTCTTCAGCTATCGGACTCGGGATTTTGAAGTCGAAGTCGCCCACACTATCAAAGCTCCTTCTTGGTATACTATTTTGGTTGAACTTTGAAATGGCATGTATAGGACTACCCTTTTGTTGTAGGTCATGTACCTTTCGGTATTGTGTAAATTTGGATGGCCATGCGAAAATGGCTTAAGTATACTTTGGGCATGGTATTATAATCATTGTATGTTGTTCATTAAGAGGTATGGAAATGTTTGGAAACGATTAGCCATTGGGATGGTTAATCATGATCATATTTTGTGCTATTTATGTTTAAGGGCTAGTTGAATCATGGAAACTATAAAATAGGTAAAGCCTACCTTAAAGACAGATGCTGACAGCTGCAGTGACTTGGATGTGAAAAATCACTAAAAATAGTAGGAATGGAATTAAATAGTGAATAAATTATGTAAACGAACCTTGACGAGTCTATTTTCATAGGAGAGTAACGAAACAATCATATGAACAGTATGTTAAGAGATATTTAAGTTTTCGTGAGATAGGGCCAGAACGGTTTCTGGAGTCACTGTTCCGACTTTGGAAATTCATTATAAATTGACCAGAGATAATTAGAAGTCATTCCATATATTTACAGATTCCTTTTCGAGTCTAGTTTCCGTAGAAACAAACGGCATCAGTATTGAAGCCCTGTACAGGGAGATATCCAAATCGTAATGCAGGAAGGTCAGTGTAGTCGCACCCTGTAACAGGGGAGACTTTAACTAATAAACTGTACTAATTGGCCCTACAAAAAATTCTAGAAAAAAATTTGTAGATGCATATATGAGTCTAGTTTCAGGGAAAAATCACGAAACTGATTTTCGAGTTGTGGAACTCAAGATATGATTTTTAAGGTGACAGTGACACAGTTAGCCGGCTGTCTGGAAATTTTTAAAATGAACTGTGCAAGTAAGTGGATTAAGCCTGTTAACCCCTCGTGTCCGACTCCGGCGACGGTCTCGGGTACGGGGTGTTACACCGAGGCTCCACAAGGTAGAGACATTGGAGGTTCATGGGGAGAGCTCACAAATCAGACTCGCATGTTCCTGGATGCTCATAAGAAGAGGATGCGAAGTCAAGTGGGCAGTTCGACAGACATGTGTTAATCTAGAACAGTATACGTGTTGACATGTATGATACCTACCTAAGATGTCATTTTAATGAACAGTAACCTTATCTTATAAATGCTCGATTCCATCACCGAAAGAAAACGACAAAAACACTCAACAGGGTAAAATCTAAAACCCTTGGAATATGTAAGCAAAATGCATAAATGGTATAAATTAGAAACGTAAAAACTGTATTGGGTTATGTAAGCAAAATGCATAAATGGTATAAATTAGAAACGTAAAAACTGTATTGGGTTAGTTTCTTACCAAATTCCAACAGCTGAGACCATTTGAAGCAGCGAAAAAGAAATTGGGTCTTAAAACTTCAGCCCAATGAAGAAAACAACAAAAATATGTTAAAGACCCAAAAAAGAGGAATTTTTTCTTCCCCTTTTTCAAGAACTATTTCTGGGGTCACTCTACAGCTCAAGTCAACAAAATTGCAATCAAACTCGAAAAGAAACTTTTGTCATTGGCCCATTTTTGATGCAATGAAAGTAAAAGGGGAATATGTTATATTGAATGAAACTAATTAGCTGAGGGTCTTACTTTTGACTTTTTTCCTTCGTAGGCCACCAACCTTTTAATGTGGTGCCAAGTAAATGATCTTATATTTAAGTGTTGGGATTAGGATTTGAGGTTTGATTTTAAGTTTCAACTAAAGACCTAAACAAATAGTTTTTAGTTTTTGTTTTAGTTGAATGATTAGTAGTTCCAACTTCTAAGATTTGCTACAATTAAAGAACATTGATTGAGGAACCCAAAAAAATAAAAATAAAAATAATGCTTATTGAAATAAGAATATGCCAAAATGAAGAATAGGTTAAAATGTGCTTATATTGTTTATGGTTTTAAAAATTAAGAATTTAGTTTCTATATTTGTATTTTAGAAATTTAAATTTAACTGTTGAGATTATTTCTTTTAGTTATATTTGTTATGGTGACATTTTGAATTTAGAATATATATATATATATATATATATATTAACAATTACACTTAAATTTTAAAATCTGAGAAGTAAATAAACTAAATTCATAATTTTAAAAAGTAGAAGGATTATAGTCATATTTTAAACCTAAAGAATGTGGGGGCTCCAGTTCCACCACCTTTGTGTTTACCTGGTCAGTGTCTTTTATTAATGGCCTTTTTGCTCCAAATATACCATATTTTCCTTTTACTTTTTTTGGAACTCCTTTATTCCATTTATCTTCCTTTGAGAAAGTTTGAACCCTAAAGTCCAAAAGAAGACAAAGATAATCTGCTTAAAAAGAGTTGAAATCTCACATTAGACTTTATTCTGCTTGCTTTGTCAAAATCAAATGAAGCAATGAATGGTTTAAAATAGGATCTAATACGGGTTGCCTGAAAAAGCTTTGATGATTTGAGCTTACAACATCTTCTACTTTTCCCCTCTAGTAGAAACTTTATAAATCACATCCTAAGAATATGCGTTCCACAGAGTAGTTCAATTTACAGATAGATATGGTGGTACCTAACTTTAATTAATTTTGTGATTTTGGATGCTAAATTAAAATTTTGTATGTATAATTGTGTCAAATTAAAGTTTATATATCAAATTTCACCTTAAATCACCTTTTTTTCATATTATTAAATATTTACTGAAGTGAAAAATCACTTTCACTTTCATATGCTCGTGCTCATGTCCTTTCATTTTCTTCTTTTTTCTTTATAGCTTTCATTTTCTTCTTTTTTCTTTATAGCTCTGTTATCCCCTCTCTCCCTCTTTCTTTCTCAACCAACTACTTAGCCAGATGACCTCTACTACTGTCACCACCACCCATGGTTGCTCCGGCCACCGTCAGGCGGTGTCATATTAAGTTGGAAATGTAACACCCCTATAACCCGTGTCCATCGCCGGAGTGAGTTATGAAGAGTAACTAATCCCAAAATTTAATATTTTAAAAACATACGCAATAATATATATATATATATATATATGCATCGCCAAACTCAGTTAAAGATCGAGATTCAAACTTGTATCGACATTCAAAAGTAGCCATATTCACATGGCTTATATACAAATACAACTCGAAATATCATTCACTTAAGTCTATTCCATACATGCCATACTAACTCCAAAACATAGTAGTACCCCAAAATGATAGATACTGTGACGAGTAGCTGATGATCTCCTTTCCGAGCAGGTAACTGGAATCAACAATCTATAAAACAGAGAACGTAACAAACGGAGTAAGCTTTCATAAGCTTAGTAAGTTTTAAGCATCACAAATAATTAAAACTTATCGAAATTCAAAATATTCAATTAAACAGACTTATTCTCAATTCAAATTGCTTCATGGCCGAATACACATAAACATAAACATAGACTCTCAGCACATATTTTTCTTTTACTAAAAGTTCATGCGATGCATTTACATCAAATAATCTCATATAATAACAACATTTGACCTAATAGGTCATTGTTTTACTCGTAGATATAACAATCATTCACACTTAAGTATCATTCTTTGATACTAATAATTCACAAAATCATTGACTGAATGTACATGAGTACATAAAGAAATTTTAACATATAATTCATATACAAATATACCATGACCGATTAAATCATTCTCATATTCGCAAATATAACCATCCATCATATTTATATATATATTCTTCTTTGATGCTAATGATTCACTTCGAAATCAATTCACCGATGAGTAAGTAATACGTACCTGAACATATTAAATGTATAGTACTTACTCGACGATGGTTTACTGCGAACATTCAATATCGTAATCTTACTTAACTTACTGGCATTAAGCCCATCAGGTCTTAGGACTTGAAACCAATTACGGACAAGCTCTGGGAATTTAAACCCGGTATAATACCAGCTCGAAGCCTGCGGGACTTTAGCCCAGACATATTTCCAGCACATAGCCTGCGGACATTAAGTCCGGATATAATTCCAGCACATAGCCTGCGGACCCTAAGTCCGGATATAATTCCAGCACATAGCCTGCGGACCCTAAGTCCGGATATACATCAATATCATGCATATTTAATCATATATTAACATAACTTATTCAACTTATCACATTAGTAGTCATTTGCTACGTTCGGATATAAGCTCCATATGAATACCATCATTTACATTTCGATTCGAAAGTCATACATAAATATCACATATCCATTTCACCATTCAAGCTTAACACATAGTGACCATTCGACTATAAGTCATATACATAAATTATTTATCACACAACTTCATTCAAGTAGAACCAAAAGGTCACAATTCATCTAATATACACATATCAAGGCATCATCAATTATATACTAAAGGTGACTACTTAAAACTTACCTAGAATATTTTCGAACAGTCTCGGATCGGCTATTCAACTACTTTCTCTTTTCCCTTCTCCAACCTTGGTTCTCTATGCTCTTGAGCTTAAATTCAACAATTTTAAACTAGTCATTATTCGACTATTCAAGCATTACTTTCAGAATATAATATATATATATATATATATATATATACGACTTTCACACATATAGATCATAGTAAGTTTATAAGAAAACATTAAGCAACTCGTTAACAAATTTTTATCAATATTTACCACATAATCACAAATTCATAATAAGCTGTCTTCCTGAGCAACAGTCACTAAATTATTTATAATTTGAGCTACGAAACTCCAAATCAATTTCCGTAAAATTTCCATGAAAATAGACTCATATATCTTTTATCCATAAAATTTTAAGAATTTTTAGCTTGGCCAATAAATACCAGATTTTTCTTAAAGTTTCCCCTGTTTCACTGTTTGACTAATCTGGCCACTCTTCACTACGAATCAAATTTCTCATTGTACAGAATTCAAAATATGTCCTCATTTATTTCATTTGAAACTAGACTCATTAAGGAGTCTAAAAATATAAACTCCATCATATAACCATTTTTGTACAATTTATCATGATTTTATAAAAACAGAACAGGGGATCTAGAAGTCATTTTGACCTTGTCCTACATCACTTCAAATATCTCATTATCGGAAATTCTTTTGGTTTTACAGTTTCTTTTATAAGAAAATAGACTCATTAAGCTTTAATTATATAATTTATTCAGCTTCTAACTCAACTCCCAAAATTTATGGTGATTTTCCAAAATCACGTTACTGTTGTTGTCCCAAGCAGATTTATTACTAATTCATTCTTTCACACATTCTTTGCATGCATCTTATTTAAACATGCATATCACCAATCAATCATCACATATCTATAATTTCACTTAAGCATAATCTCTATTTCATCATTCTAAAACATTCAACATTCAAAAATTTAAACACAAAAATTCATAGCCGAATGTTATTTAACTTAAGCTACCATTATATTTTTTACTTATCACTTCATACCATATTATCAAAATGAACTAATTATACTTATATAAATACTATCAAAGCCGAAACTTATGCATAACATTATTCAAGATTTATGCCCTTAAAAATTCATTTACAAGCCGAACCTCTTGATATGAAAACCTCTAATTATTTCATTCAATCACCCAACGGCATTTGCTCACATTTAACACTTGAGAACAAATTATTTGTTCAAGTAATTCAACAAGTCCAAGTTCGTCCATTTCACATGTAAATACTAATAATTAAGTATTATCTAGCTCAAACTTCATTAAACTATAAGAACAACAATCTATCCCCTTCAATTTCTCCCATGGCCGAATGCTCAATACACCACACAACTCAAAATTTTGTCATGGGCTAAGTAAGAAACTTAATACCTAACTTAAAATATGCTAAAAATCCAAGAACTAACATGAATTACTTACCTTATTCAAGACTATAAAGGAGTAGTCAAATGCTTGTTTCCCCTCCTTTCTCTTCTTAGAATTTTTGGCCAAAGAAATAAAAAAGATAACACTTTTCTTTCTTTTCTTTGTTTTATTCACTTCATTAATTTAACACAATTTTTTGTTACATGTTTCTTACCACTATTTAATATAATAATATTAACCCATGCATATAATGCCCATAAGTATGAGCTTGGCCGGCCACTATTGTCAAAAAGAGATATTTGACATGCAAGTCCCATCTTTTTATAACATTCATTAATAGACCACTTTTAAATTTAGCTATCACATTTCACAATTGTCTCACATAAGTCCTATTTAATAATTTCACATACAAATGATAAAATTAGAGCATGAAACTTTCACATATGCATGTACACATATAATAAGCATAGAATATAACAATTAATTATTTTTATGACTCAATTTTGTAGTCCCGAAATCACTTCTCGAGTAGAGTCAAATTAGGACTGTCACAGGAAAACCCTTCAAGATCTAGCGAGACGCTGTCAAAGTCAAAAATGTAAATTTCAAGGAACTAATTTTTGGAGAAGAAGATTTTTCCAAACATATATATAAAGAGAGAGAAGGATTGTAAATTTATTTACTTATTTCCTAATAAAAACTATATCATCAACGTAGGTTTAAAATTTGATAAATTAAATAATTTTAAAATTATAAATGAATTAATTAAAATATTTATATAAATATATAAAATAAAACATCACTATAATAAATAATTACATTTATAATCATTTCAATTAATATTTAGTACATTAATAATATATTTTTTATTTCACAAATAATTTTAAAATATTATTATAGGTCTATTATTTAAAATATTTATTTTTAATATTTTTATATCTTATAAAATACTTGTCGATAAAACTTTAACTTTCGACATCTGTTTTGTCTTTTGGCTTCTTTTCTTTTTTGCCTTTAATTATTGTTGTGAGATGTTGGGTGAGGGAATGAGAGAGAAAGTAAAAGAAGATAAAAATGAAAAGGAAAAATGAAAACAAATAATTTTTATTATTATTTTAAGTTATTTTAATATGTTTAAAATATTATATATATTCTATATAAAACATAATGTATAAAAATAATTATTTTCATACTTTATGATAATTTGTTTGCAATTTTATAAATTACTATTTTTATAAATTGTCATAAATTTGATTTAATAATTTAAAAATATAATAAATTAACACTCATATTTTTATAAATTACTATTTTCTATACATACTTTCTTTTTCCAATTTCCAAAAAAAACTAGTTTTATTGGTTTATTTAGAGTTTCATTTAATATAAAAATTCAACCCATTCATGAATTATTTTATTTTATTTTAAAATTGACTCACAAATCCATTTGATATATGTAATCAATAATAAATTAAATTTCAAAATTAAAATATAATATCATTCCAACTTAAAGATTAAGTAAATAATTATTATTGAAATGATATTATATTTTTAATTAGTCTATAAACTTGTTTTTTACCCCAATATTATAAAAAAATTATACATAAAAATGGGTCGTCACCAGATTAATTACGAAAATGGTATACTTTTTGAGGTCGTGCCTACGACAAGCACAACCCATTATTTTATTATTAAATTTTTTTGTTTTAAAAATTATTATTATATTATTTTAATATTTATATTAATATATAGATAAATATCTGGGTTTTACGGATAAAAATACCGAAATGGGTCGAGCTTTGTCGGTGAGCACGACTAGTCATGACTGACAGGCAGGCACAACACCCTGCACATTTCCCTTTTCTTTCTTTGCATTTTACAAAAAATTGGTCTTATATCAATTTTGGTCTCTCTACTAGGCCTAAAATTAAAATTCAATCTTTATACTTGAATTTCTACAATAATATTTGGTTCTATTTTTTATAATTTTTTCTAAATAATTAATATTGTTAATTACTCTAATAAAATTTTGACGTGTTTTTTAAACAAAATATTAGTTTAACAAAATAATGATATGTTAAGTTAGAATAAATTTTAAATAATAAAATTTCTAACAAAATTGTATTAAAATTTTTGTTAATTACTCTATAAAATTTTTATTAGTTTAACAAAACAATGATATGTTAAGTTGGAATAAGTTTTAAATAATAAAATTTCTAACAAAATTGTATTAAATTTTTGTTAATTACTCGATAAAATTTTTGGCGTGTTTTTTAAACAAAATATTAGTTTAACAAAACAATGATATATTAAGTTGGAATACATTTTTGTTAGAAATTTTATTATTTAAAACTTATTACGACAACATATCATTGTTTTGTTAAACTAATATTTTGTTTAAAAAACACGTCAAAAACTTTAACAAAGTAATTAACAATATTAATTATCTGGAAAAATTATAAAAAAAGACCAAATATTATTGTAGAAATTCAAGTATAAAGATTGAATTTTAATTTTAGGCCTAGTAGAAGGACCAAAAGTGATATAAGACTAATTTTTTTGTAAAATGTAAAGAAAGAACAGTGAAATGTGCAGGGTGTTGTGCCTGCCTGTCAGGCACGACTAGTCGTGCCTACTTGACAGGCTCGACCGGTTTCAGGTATATTTTATCCGTGTAAAACCCGTATGTTTATCTATATATTAATATAAATATTAAAAATAATATAATAATAATTCTTTAAAATAAAAAAAAATTAATAATAAAATAATGGATTGTGCCTGTCAAGTAGGTACGACCCAAAAAAGTATACTATTTTCGTAATCAATCTGACTGACAACCTATTTTAGTGTATAAACTTTTTATAATATTAGGGTAAAAAACCTGCCAAACTTTCATAACCCTCTCATATTTTTTAAATTTAAATTTAATTATTTAATTAAATAAATTATTGGAAAAAATTGTAAATCTTCCGGCGTAAGGTAGAGGTTAACGCTAGTTAATAATAAAAATAAAGACAAAAAAATATTATATTATTATTTTGTAAATAAATTTATAATTTCACATATCTATATTATATTTAAAGTGTTGACTGAGTTATCACATTCTCAGCGGCTTGGCACACTTTTCTCTGCTTTTTGAACGGACTCTGCTGTGTAGCACGTCTCTTTCAGTTGATTTCATTTTTATTTTTTTATTTTTGCCTGAAGAAAGTCTTTCCTTTGGTCTTCTTAGTCAGTGGCTGCTATTGATGAAGCTGTAGCAAGTCTATCTTTAGGGGATGAGGAGGAGGTTACGCTTCAATAAGCAAGTCTATCTGTAGCAAGTCTATTTTTTTTAACTTAATCACCGAATCATTAAACTCATCATTCATACAGGGCAGGGGCTGGAATGGGCCTCAGCCCGTAAAATATAAAATTGTATTTTAGGTCTTTAAATTTTTTTAAAAATTTTAAATTAGTAAAGATAAAATTATATTGTGGTCCCCTTAAAATTATAAAAATTTGATTTAATTCTTTTCAAATTATAAAGATATAAACTATAAAAAATTAAAATTTTATCCGTCCCTCTTAAAAAAAATTTCTGATTTCGCCCCTGCATGTATATCAACTGAGCGAAAATAAATATAAATTATTAGTTCAAAGGTAGGGATTTAGGCAAAAATAACAAAATTTAAGAAACAAAATTTTAACCTAGAATCTTATGCATACAAGTACAATACATATCCACTAAACCAAATAACGCAATTAAACAATTTTACAATCCCAATTTCTTCTAACCTAGTTTTTGGACGTGATACCTTTAATTTTTATTAATTGTAAAAATTAATTTTAACATTATTAATTATTATCATATTTAAAATAAAATTATATTGATATAGAAAAGTGTATTACCCCAAAAATTAGAAGGTTAGAATTTATAAAATTATTAAGAACTGAGTGTTAGTATTAATGGCTAAGAACTTAATAAAACCTCCAGAAATTCTACCCACACCAATTCCCTTCCTCTTTTATCAAATTTCGGTAGATTAGATAATTTATCACATCAGCCCTCTAAAAATTACTTAACCTTGTCATTTGGTCCTTATCTTAATCATAATAGGATGTTGATTATATTTTTCAACCTTATTTAAAATTTATTTTCTCTCTTTTTTTAAATATATCTTTTTCTTTTTCATAAAATTTTCATATTCATTTGCTGGAAATTTATTGTTGAATCCCGAACCCAAATTCCACCCCATTCATTTCATTTTTCGTATTGTTTTAGCGTAACACTGTCAAAATTTGTTTCTAACGAGCCAAGATCGGTAAGAATTCTTATTTTTAATTTCGTAGAACCCTAGCATCCTAAAATAAATAATGTTCTTGAATCTTTTATGAACTTTTTTGAAAATCTTGATAAATTCGATAAATCTTGAACATCGATAAGTAATTCTTGCGTTTTTATCGATCGAAATACCCATTGGAGGTGGCCTAGATCATATTTGGACGTAAGGATCGTCTTACGAGACATCGAAAGTCATGTGTGTGTTTTTTTACGAGAAAATTGAGGCAAAATCAAACCTAGCCTAGACCACACAACCTGAACCCTTCCACACGGCCTGGCCACACCACCATGTGCCATTGTTTCTTAAATTTTACATTTTTGGCCTAGAATTTTATGTTTTGATCAATTTAGTCCCTGAATAGGTTTCACACTATTTTTAAAGAATTAAATTATGCAATTAGGTCCCTAATTATATATGGCATGTTAGAATCCATGAATGATTAAATTAATGTGGTATTTATTCGTATCTATGAATATTTACATGAACTATAAATCGTATATGTGTTACTTTATATATTTGTTTGATCGTATGAACAAATTGCCTTAAATTATTGTCGAATCGAATGTATGAATATTCTTGAGTTTGTTACTGATATGTCATGTGTTAGAACATTAAATGTTTTGATATATGATTGAAATTAATGGATTAGATTGCATTGCATGGGTTAGGTTGATATGTACGGTGGAAGAACTGCAGATTTTTTGCATTCAAACGTTCATTGTGTATCCAAAATCATAGCAACTTCCAACTACGACAGTCTCACTGTGTACTTACAGCCATAGCAAATTCCAACTGTAACATTTTACTGTGTATTCACATCCCTCTGACAGTTTTCATTTGCGAGTAGACGAAGAGTAAAATGAGAAATCACGGTTTATATTACTGTAATTCGAATTTAATTATTATCAATTGTTCAATTTTATTTAATATGCATGGTCAATAAAATTAAGGTGAGTATTGATATTAAATTGAATTGAATTGAATTGAATTGAATTGAATTGAATTATGAATTATGTGAATATTTGAAGATATATTGATTGGAAATTAAAAGTGATTTAAATTGAATCAAATTGAATTTAGATGTGATTATTTGAAATGTATATTGATTGAAAAGTGAATAGTGATTTGAATTTGATTGAAAGTGAATTAAGAAAGTGAATCGAATACCCTATTAACTGTATCGGGCTGAGTCGGATATAGTTGGCATGCCATAGGATTCGAAGTGTTCAAGGATACTTCAACCTCGAGTCGATCAGACACTGGGTGTCATTATATTACTTCAAATAGATTCGATGAGGTACTAGGTACCAACTTACTTCGGCTTGGCCGATAAGACACTGGGTGCCAAATTAGTGTGTTTGGTTGGATCCGTGTATCTGCCAAAGTCTAAGTCTTGTTAATAGGGGTAAATAAATGAAATGGTAAATCGAATGAATTTGATTGATCGTGCTATTGAAATGAAATGAGAAATTGAATTTGTGAAATGAAAATGAAATGCATGAACTAAAGGTTCATGGAATGATTGAAGATTTCATGAGATGATATACGATATCAAATTGATGAATAGCCAAATTGAGTTGTTATTGTTGAGAAGTGAAAACTAAGTAAGAATTAGTTTTAATTATGAATTAAAATGTTATATAATTTAATATGTAAATTTGTTATTTTGGCAAATGAATAATTTCGATAATATGAACATTATTGAATGATTTCATATATAAAAGAATGAATTATTGAAATGAGATGTGATAATGAAATGAAATTGAGAAAGTGAAATAATGTATAAATTCAATTGAATATAAACTTTGAGATAGTTATTATTGATATTGAAGCGAGTTGATTTAATGCATGAAATGGTTATTGAAAGATTAATAGTATAATTTGAATATACATATTTTATTGAATTGGTAATTAAAATTGATATTTAATGTGTTTGAATTAAGTGACCGAACCCTTATTTAAATAAAATACAATGGTAAAATAAAATAAAAGTAAAATCCATATAGAACTACACTTCTTTTATTTTATTTTAGAATAAGGTTTTTTAAACCTTATTAAACTCCATCTATTTTATATTGATTAGAATAAGGTGTTTCAATCTTACTACACTCCTATTAGAATATGGCTCTACAAAGCCTATAAATAGACACAGTCTATTCCTATTGTATTAATTCAAATTCGATATAGTGAATTTTCTTTTCCTCTACTCGTGGTTTTTTCTCGAAAGGGTTTCCACGTAAAATCTATGTGTTCTTTATTTTTATTTCTCTTTTCTTTGTGATATATTGTCATTATCAACGTTCTATTTTTTTTCAAATTGGTATCAGAGCTTCCGAGTTTTTCATATCGATCACGGTAATGGCGTCTTTAAAGTATGAAATTCTGTTGTTGGATTGCAACACCAGATTCGCATTATGGCAGATAAAGATGCAAGTAGTTCTTGCACAGATGGACTTAGAGAAAGCCCTGCTAGGGGTAGATAAGATGCCTTCGACATTAACGGAGGAAAAGAAGAAGCGCAAGGATCAAAAGGCGTTAACACAGTAACATCTACATTTTTCCAACGGAATTTTACAGGATGTAATGAAGGAGAAGACTGTCGCTGCATAATGGAAGAGGCTGGAACAAATATGTATGTCGAAAACTCCAACCAGCAAGCTGCATATGAAGCAGCGTCTTTATGCTTATTGTTTGGAGGAAGGTGTATCTGTGCACGAACACTTAACAGTGTTTAAAGAAATTCTCTCAAACTTGGAGGCCGTAGAGGTTTAGTATGATAAGGAAGATCTAGGGTTGATTCTATTTTGTTCGTTGCCCCCGTCTTATTTAACCTTTAGAAACATGATTTTATATAGCCGCGAGTCTCTCACAGTTGATGAGATTTATGATTCTTTGACCTCGTATGATAAGATGAAGTATCTTGTAGTTAAAATCGACTCTTAGGGTGAGGGTCTCATTGTTTGTGGGAGACAAGATTAGAATGTTGATGATGATCGTGGAAGGACACAGGAACGGAATCCTTGCAGTAAATCTAAGGGTAGATCGAAGTCTTCAAACAGAGGTAAAATTTGTAACTTCTGCAAGAAGAAAGGGCACATTAAATCTAAGTGCTATAAGCTACAGAATAAGATCAAAATAGAGGCTACGAATCAAAAGGGAAAACAACCAGAAAATTTTGGAGAAGCTGATATTGTAGAAGACTACAGCGATGGTGAACTTTTAGTCACTTCTATCAACAATTCTAAAGTGAGCAAGGAGTGGATCCTTGATTTGGGCTTCACCTTCCACATGAGTCCCAATCGAGAATGGTTTATAACTTACGAAACAGTGTCTGAAGGTGTTGTTTTGATGGGAAATTATGCTTTGTGTAAAATTACAGGTGTTGGAACGATTAAAGTTAAAATATTTGACAGAGTTGTTAAAACACTTAGTGACATGCTACATGTTCCAAAATTGAAGAGAAATTTAATTTCGTTGAGTACTCTTGATTCAAAAGGGTACAGATACACAACTGAAAAAGGGGTTTTAAAGATTTCCAAAAGTTCCTTCGTTGTGATGAAAGAGCAGAGAAAGAATGTCAAGTTATATGTTTTGCAGGGTTCTACTGTTACTGGTGATGCAGCTGTCGCTTCCTCTTCCTTGTCAAATGCTGATATTACTAAACTTTGGCATATGTGCCTAGGGCATATGAGTGAGAATGGCACGGCAGAATTGAGCAACAGAGGACTTCTTAATGGGCAAGGAATTTGCAAACTAAAGTTCTGTGAACACTGCATTTCTGGGAAGCAAAAGAGAGTTCAATTCACCAGACGAATTCGTAACACGAACGGAATGTTGGAGTATATTAATTCTGATCTGTGGGGGCCATCCAGAGTGACTTTGAGTGTAACACCCTTAACCCGTATCCGTCGCCAGAATAGGTTGTAGAGCATTACTAAACTAAAGTACAATTTTGAATATATTCATAATAGCTTAAATATTAACCATATAAATAATAAAGTATTAGATACGTACAATTTCAACTAATTAAAAACAATTTACATGGTAATTCGATCTTTAACATAAATGTCATAAGCAAACTTACCGAATGATTATATATGAATGTATATACATTTCATGAATCATAATCACATTAAGCATAAAAAGTTATATCATATTTGGTTTACTGCCAAATCCTTATTGCTTAAACATATCATGTTAAGCTCACATATCTAAATAAATACATCCAAGTTATTTACAAGCAAATATTTGTCATTCAAGACATAAATAACGATTTTATATGCTCTCAATTCTCTTGATAATTATCATGTCTCAAATTGCATAAAAGCAACCAAATTAATTTGATATGGTTTCGGCTATCAACTTAATTTATCAAATGGTTTCTTTTAAAAATTTAATTACATGTTTAAATTAAAGGAGGTACATCATATACATGGTCACATAAATGTAAGGGCTAAAATCATAAATCAACATATACATTAACTAAATTCCACATCTCATTAGACCTACTTATCAACCGAATAAACTACTATCACTTTTTCATATTATAGCCAAAATATAGTTATATGCATCATTCAAATATTCACATGTTAAAACAACAAGTTCATGTACACCAACTAAAGAAATGTTCGAACCTATTTATCTATCCATACACACCACACGTATACACAGCCAGGGAACATAATCTCCAAGTAGTGCTTGTTACAAAACCTACTACACATTTCAACTTTCAACACCAACCAACCGAATCAAACATGTATTGTTCAGCACATATAGCTTATAATTTTAAACGTATAACATTTTAATCAAAAATAGATTAAATCATGTCCAAGCATGACTAAGTTCAAGCTTAGAGATAAAGCCATTTTTACATGACTTAAAGTATACAAAATCATAATCAAAACCATCGAATTTGTTTATATATATATGTACGGTCATTATATTATTCCATATCCAAACCTACTTAAAGATATTTATATTCATCATCATTTCAAGTATATGATGCTACCACAATACCATGCATTTTAGGCACACAACATTCTAACTAAAACTCACACAAACCATAGGCAATATAACTAACTTCAAGCACAAGGATTTAGCCATTTTCGCATGGCTTTATACACAACCAAAATGAATCCAACCTTTCAAAACATAACCGATCTATACATGCCATAATTTAAGTTTAGCAAATAAGGTGCCAAAACAGTAGATAGTGTGGTGAGGTTGGCTGACAGTTCCCGAGCTTGTAGCTTCACTTCAAAATCTATAAAACAATGCAAACATAACATAGAGAGTAAGCTATCAAAGCTTAGTAAATCATAAGCAAATCAACAACTCAATAACTTATTCAACTTAACTATATTAGACAAGATTATTACATCAATTCGCATTTAAATCCAAACATTTGTGTATTCATGTTACATAAATATAATCATATGCACTTGTAAACAATTATATTATCACTTTATCCACATGCTTATATAGCCAACATTAACAAGTCATTATTTAACCTTCAAGGCCGAACATTCATTAGGCACCAAGCTCACATACTCATAAATATACAAACTCATAGTTCGAAATATAATCTCATGTACATTTGTTAATCATTTGACCGAATACTCATAAAAACACACATATAAAATTAAAACTCATACAATAAAGTGCAATAGGCCGAATACACTTACCTTGTTTTTAATAAATATCGAACTAACTTATACCTGACCATTTAGCTCGATTTATATACTCGAACTCGACTTATCTTTGCCTGATAAACCATTCGGAATTGGATAGGACACTCAGATAATCACATAAGTTGTACAATGCCAACGTCCCAGACATGGTCTTACATGTAGCCACAAATCGATATCGCTGTCCCAGACAGAGTCTTACTCGTAAACACATATCGAAGTCACATATCGATGCCATGGTCTTACTCGCACACACATATCGGAATCCTATGTCATGACATACATATCCTAACTATTCCTAAGGTTCATACGAGACTTTTGGACGTCGTAACTCGGTCGAAACCAATTCGGAAATATGATAATCAAGCTTAAGTTTATTCGGCTATAGCTTATGTATATTTTTACATTACAAAAAAATATATAATATTTACATTTAACTACAATTTAACACGTCTATTTACTTATAAACTTACCTCAAGCGTCGTGGAAGCGGGGCAGGTACGCTTGAAACAACTTTCGTTTTTCCCCGGTCCAAATCTGATTTCTTTGGTTCTTAATCTAAACATATTCAAATTAAGCTCATTCAAACATATTTTCATTCAATTTAGTCCAAAAACACATAAATAGATAAATTACCATTTTACCCCTAACATTTACGATTTTTACAATTTAGTCCCTATTACACAAAACACAAAATACATAAAATTTCAAAACACTTATGTTTGGCCAAATCTTACCCATGCTTATACATGTCCATATATTTAATCAATTTCACATTTTAGTCCCTCAAATTATTATTTTTGCAATTAAGTCCTAATTACTCAAAATCATCAAAAACTCCAATACAAAATATGTTAATCTAAAACATATCTTTCATTTTTCATCAACAAACAACAAAAATCACAAGCTATCAACAATGACACAACTCAAAATATTCATCAAAATCAAAAATCAAAGCTTGGGTTTTGAAGATTACTAAGCAACGATCTCAAAAACGTAGAAATTATCAAAAACCGACAAGAAAACGAACCTTGATTGAGCTCCAAATAGGCTGAACCCTAGCTTTTATTCATTCTTTTTTTCTTTTCTTAAGTTTCGGTGGATGAACAAATGAAATAACATGTGTTTTTAACTTTGGTTTTATTAAATATAAGTTTATTAACTAAATTACCTATATAACCTTATTATTATAACATATAACTATTATAAACTATGGCCACTACCGTCCACCAACATGAATTATGGTCTATTTAACATTTTAAGGCCTCAATTTAAAAAGCCACTAACAATTCAACCCCTTTTAGAAATAACCACTAAATTTTCATTTTACGCGATTAAGTCCTTTTATTTAATCGGACACCTAAACGACAAAATTAAATCACGAAAATTTTGCAGATATAAATTCACACTAAATAAACACAGAAAATAATTTTAAAATAATTTTCTGACTCAGATTCATGGTCCCAAAACCACCATTCTGATTAGGGTCTAAATCGGGTTGTTACATCGAGAGTTGGATCTAATTATATACTAACTTTTATTGATGATTTTTTCAGAAAAGTTTGGGTGTTCTTCCTAAATCAGAAATGCAATGTGTTTTCCGCATTTAAGTCTTGGAAAATTATGATTGAAAAACAGATGGGAAAACAAATAAAACACTTTCGCACAGACAATGGCTTAGATTTCTGTTCTGATGAGTTTAATGAACTATGCAAGTCAGAAGGGATCGCGAGACACTTGACAGTTCATCATACTCCATAACAAAAGGGTGTTACAGAACGAATTTACAGAATGATAATGGATAAAATTCGATGTATGTTGTCGAGTGCTAACTTAACAAAGTCGTTTTGGGCTGAAGCAGCCTCTACTGCATGTTTTTTGATCAACCGATCTCCATTCGTTGCCATTGAGAAAAAAACTCCACAAGAGGTATGGTCTGGTAATCCTGCTAATTATTTTGATTTAAAGATCTTTAAGTGCCCTGCGTATGCTCATGTTGATAATGGAAAATTGGAATCGAGGTCCATTAAATGTGTTTTTCTTAGTTATAAAGTTATAAAGCTGATATAAAAGGGTATAAGTTATGGTGTCCTGAAAATAGAAAAGTTGTGATTAGCAGAGATGTTGTTTTTGATGAAACTGCTATGCTACCTAACTTATCTTTTAAGGACTCTTCCAATAAAGAAAATCAAAAACAGGTGGAGCATCAGATTAATACAGAGTCGACTTCTTAATCCAGTACAAAAATTGAGAATAGAGTTGCTTCTTCACCGCAATACTCTATCACCAAAAACAAAACTAGAAGAGAAATTAAACCTCTAAAGAAGTATGTCGAGGCTAATCTAGTTGCTTATGCTTTAAATGTGGCTCAAGATATAGATGCGAACCAAGAGCCATCTAATTATTCTGAGGTGGTTAGTTGTAAAGACCTAGAAAAGTGGATGTTTGCTATTCAAGAAGAGATGAAATCACTCTACAAAAATAGAACATGGGAACTTGTGAAATTTCCTAGAAGCAAAAATATTGTTCGTTGTAAATGGGTGTTTAAAAAGAAAGAAGGGACTCCAGGAGTTGAAGAACCTAGATATAAAACAAGGTTTGTTGCAAAAGGTTACAGTCAAATTCCAGGAGTGGACTTCACAAATGTGTTCTCCCTAGTTGTAAAGCATAGATCGTTTCGAGCTTTGCTTGATATTGTGGCCATGCATGATTTGGAGCTTGAGTAGTTAGATGTAAAAACTACATTTTTGCATGGAGAACTTGAGGAGGATATTTACATGCAACAACCAGAGGGTTTTACAGTTTTAGAAAATGAGGACTATGTTTGCTTGCTGAAAAAGTCCCTTTATGGTTTGAAACAGTCATCAAGATAGTGGTACAAGAGGTTTGATTCCTTTATAACTTCTCATGATTTCAAAAGAAGTAGCTTTGACAGTTGTGTTTACTTTAAGAAAAACAGTGATGGTTCTTTTACGTATCTACTCCTTTATGTTGATGACATGTTGATAGCAGCGAAAGATAAAGGAGAGATAAGAAAGGTCAAAGTCCAAGTAAGTGAAGAATTTAAGATAAAAGATTTGGGACCAGCAAAGAATATACTTGGTATGGAGATTCTTAGAGATAGAAGAGAAAGTAAATTGTACCTAAGTCAGAAGAGATACATTGAGAAAGTTTTTTGCAGGTTCAATATGCAGAGTGCTAAGCCTGTTAGTACTCCTTTAGCAGCCCATTTCAGACTTTCATTGACTTTTTCTCCACAATCAGATGATGAGATTGAGTACATGTCACATGTTCCATACTCTAGTGCAGTGGGATCTCTCCTGTATGCTATGGTTTGTTCACGTCCAGATTTATCATATGTGATTAGTGCAGTTAGCAAATGCATGGCGAATCCCGGTAAAGAATATTGGAAAACAGTTCAGTGGATTTTAAGATAATTACGAGGTACTACTAATGTTTGCTTACAGTTTGGAAGAACTAGAGATGGAGTCATTAGGTATGTTGATGCTGATTTTGCTGGAGACCTTGGTAGAAGAAGATCTCTTACAGGTTATGTCTTTACAATCGAAGGTTGTACAATCAGTTGGAAACCCACTTTGTAAACTATAGTAGCTTTTTGTACCACTGAAACTGAGTACATGGCGATTATTAAAGCTTGTAAAGAAGCTATTTGGTTGAAGGGACTCTTTAGTGAACTCAATGAAGACCTTCAGATCAGTACAGTATTTTGTGACAGTCAGAGTGCAATCTTCCTTACAAAAGATCAAATGTTTAATGAGAGAACAAAACATATTGATGTTCCATATCATTTTGTTCATGATATTATTGCTCGTGGTAATATTGTTGTGAGCAAAATTAGTACTCATGAAAATCCTGCAGATATGATGACTAAGTCACTTCCTATAACCAAGTTTGAGCATTGCTTAGATTTGGTTGATGTTCATTGTTGAAGCTAAACCCTTAAGGGGTTTTATGGAAGAGGTAGAGAACTTGTTTGTTGAGAGTTCGCGATGAAGAACTTGTTCATTGAGAATTCGTGTCAAGGTGGAGATAGTTAGAATTAAGTGACTCGAATCCTTATTTAAAAAAAATACAGTGGTAAAATAAAAATAAAAGTAAAATCCATATAGAACTACGCTTCTTTTATTTTATTTTAGAATAAGGTTTTTCTAAACCTTATTAAACTCCATCTATTTTATATTGATTAAAATAAGGTGTTTCAATCTTACTACACTCCTATTAAAATATGGCTTTACAAAGCCTATAAATAGATATAGTCTATTCCTCTTGTATTAATTTGAATTCGACATTGTAAATTTGTTTCTCCTCTACCAATGGTTTTTTTCCCGAAAGGGTTTTCACGTAAAATCTGTGTGTTCTTTATTTTTATTTCTCTTTTCTTTGTGATATATTATCATTATCGACATTTTATTTTTTTCGAATGAATTGATAAACCCATTGACTCTGTATATGAAATGGATTAAGATGTCGAAATAAGAAGTAAAAATAGAATAAATTGAAAATAATGAAATAGTATATGAGTTAATTGAATATAATCTTATGAATTGATTATAAATATTATTATTGAAATATGTTGGTTTAGTTTAAATTGATTATTAAAAGACTACTGTTGTAAGATTTTAGATATGAAATGGAATAAGATATTGAATTGGGATATGAAAATGAAATATATGAAATAATGATTTTATAAAATGGTTATTGATGAAATGCATGAAATGAATATTGATATGGTAAGAAGATATCTAAATTAAAATGAAGAAAAGCTATTTAAGATTAAAAAATTAAAAATTAAATGCATGGATGATTTATTGTAAGTAAAATGGTAGTAAGATTAAAATGTGCATGTTTATTATTTTTACCTTAAGTATTTTAATTATAGTAATACGACTGAGTGCATACTCAGCACACAGTTTGTTTCCGTGCACAGATTAAGTATAGAAATTTTGAAGAGTGGTATTTCAGATTGCGAGCATTCATCTCATCACATCTCCAAGTATAAAAAGGGTATGTTTTAAGATTTTGAATAGAGTGGCATGTACTTAGGAAGATCAAGTATGCTACTAGTAGTAGTAAGAACTAGAATAGAATTTATTTAAATTTATTATTTATTTTTATGTTCAAATATACTTAATGATTAGCTAAAATCACTTTAGCACCAAATGTAATATTCCTGTATCAGGTTCTTTTGGTCGAACATGGTACAGGGGTGTTACACAACGGGAATGTCAAAGTTGTAAAAAACTATGGTTATGTTGCGAGTTGGTACAGGTATGTACGTAAATCTCATTCGTAATGAGCTCGATATGTGATGAACCCTTGGTAAGGTTGTAATTGAGTAAGTTATGGCTATAAGTTTTTAATGACATTCATGCTAATTTTCATCATGTTAATCGTATGTTAAATGGGTGGTTATGATGTTTATTACTTGCATAGGAACTTAATAAGCTTTATAGCTTACTTCCCTTCCTTTCCCTTATCTTATAGTGTCACCAAGCTAGCTCAGGGATTGAAAATAGTCGGAGATCCACTAACACTATCAATAATTATTTTGGTATCAATGAATTCAACATTTTGAGTTATGACATGTATAGGGGACTCAGCCATTTTGTTATATGTCATAATTGATTTGGTTGAAAGTTCATTTTGTATAAGGCCATTTGAAATTGGCTACTATTGGTGTAAGTAATTATATGATGATTGATAATGCTCTAGAATAATGTATTTTTATGTATTAATCATGTGTTTATTCTGGGCTTGATCCTACTAATTTGAGCTATTTATGTCTTTTTATCGATTAGGGACTGATTTGGAGGCAAAAGCAAAATTAAGGGACAAAAATGCGAATTTGGAGACACAATGGGCTGATATGCGACGCAGGAAAAAGATTGTGCCAAAAGTGCAAGTATGGAAGACACAAGGACTAAAAACGCAAAAAGAAGAGATTTTATTTTATAAGACTCCATTTTATTAGGATAATGAATATTAAGATAATTATTAGGATTATTTAATTTTAGAATTTTATTTTAATTATCTTTATTTATCTTTAGTTAATTGTATTTATCTTTTTAGAATTTAAGTTAAATTAGACTATCTCCCTAAATTAGACTATCTCCCTAGCACTATAAATAGGGGGTGAAGTGACTCTATAGGGTGTTCATCTTTTTCTATAAACACTCTCCCCCTGAAAGTCTAGGCTTTTGTGTCTTCATATTTTCTTTCAATAAAATTCCCTTTTCTATTTTTATATTTTTTTTCTTTTCGACTATTATCATGAGCCACTAAAACCTATCTAGCCAAAATTTGTCAATATTCCCCAAAAAGGGTTTTTGAGGCCTAGAATCCATACTTAGCCTTCTCGCCAAGTATTCATTGTTTCTCAGACCACTGGCTAACGCTTAGTCCATGGCCCTTAAGAAGTAAGCTAAAGCATATGCAAAGGCGGCCGCTTTGTATGTTTTGGAAGGATTGCATAGTTGGTTTGTTAACTTACTGCGTCAGAGGTTGGCAAGCCAAAGAGATGAAATGGCGTGGGATTCGCCATTGAAAAGCGTTGATCTAGCATAGATTACTGGCTGGAGTCAGGTTCCCTAAAAATCGTAAGTCTAATATTTGGAGTTGGTGGTCGTAGGCGTCCTCTTCCACTATAACTGGCTTACTTGAGTTGAGAAGGGTTATTTAAAAGCCGAGGATTAAATCCAAGGCGGAATGAGACAATTGGAGGCTGGAATCTACCAATAAGAATTTTTTTTCCTTTAACTCTCTTTATTATTTTTATTAATTTCGTAATCACAATTTCAGTCAACTTTAGATTCTGTTTTTTCATTTTTTCCAAATCAAATCTTTAATTCTGTTATTTTATTTTCCTCATCACTTGAGTTTTCTTGGGCACGATTTCGCGAGATTTTGAAAACAAGCATTCAGTATAATCCGGTCCCCGAGGATTCGACCCTACTTCCTATTTACTGTTCTTTTTCATTATTTCTACTATTTTATAGGAAATAGGATATTTTTGGTGCTCTCAACGACCGCATCAAATTTTGGCGCCGTTCTTTGGGATCGAGAATGATACTAATCTTGTTTTTTGTTTCTTATGACCAGATCTGCTCCAGGAACTCTTGCGTTTGATTCAGAGATTGAAAAGACTACAAGAGCTAATCACAAGGAAACAAAGCTAAAGAAAAAGCAGTTAGCGGTGGTTGGGACTCAAAGTAATCTACCGCCAGAAATCAAAATCGACGATGAAGCAGAGTCTAGGGTTAACGAAAACCCTACTCAAACTTTTGAAGGTAAAAAATTAGAAGTCGATTCCTCTGAAGATATGCTTAACACTAGGGTTGACGAAAACCCTAATTTAGCACCTCAACCTATGGCTCAGACAATTCGACAACTGGTCGAAGTGCCGACAGAACAACCGCCACTATGCATCGCGTATCCTACTATGGATACTGATTTTGAATTAAAATTAGGCTTGATCCAGCTACTGCCAACTTTTCAAGGGGTTACAGAATGAAAATCCCCACAAGCATTTGAAAGAATTCCATATGGTTTGCCTTAGTATAAAACCTCAGGGGGTAACTGAGGATCAAATTAAATTGCGCGCTTTCTCTTTTTCCCTAGCAGATTCAGCTAGGGAATGGTTATTTTATTTACCTCCTGGATCTATTACAACTTGGGCTGATCTATCTCGCTTATTTCTTAATAGGTTTTTCCCAACGTCGCGTGCAGCCGAGTTAAGAAGAGAAATCGTGGGAATAAGGCAAAAAGACGCAGAGTCTCTGTACGACTACTGGGAGCGATTTAAGAAGTTGTGTGCAAATTGCGCACAATACGGTATAACGGAACAATCTTTGCTCCAGTGCTTTTATAAAGTCCTGAAACCTATGGAGATGAATATGGTAGATGCCGTGAGTGGAGGAGCGTTGGTCAACATGAC
The DNA here is from genome assembly GCF_025698485.1 of Gossypium arboreum. Lineage (NCBI taxonomy): Eukaryota > Viridiplantae > Streptophyta > Magnoliopsida > Malvales > Malvaceae > Gossypium > Gossypium arboreum. The sequence continues at coordinate 17,459,492 of NC_069081.1, forward strand.
TACCAATAAGAATTTCTTTTCCTTTAACTCTCTTTATTATTTTTATTAATTTCGTAATCACAATTTCAGTCAACTTTAGATTCAGTTTTTTCATTTTTTCCAAATCAAATCTTTAATTCTGTTATTTTTATTTTCCCTCTGTCAGGTAGGTTTTCTTGGGCACGATTCTGCCCAAGATTTCGAGAAACAAGCATTCGTATAATCCGGTCCCTGAGGATTCGACCCTACTTCCTATTTACTGTTCTTTTTCGTTATTTCTACTATTTTATAGGGAATAGGATATTTTTCGTGCTCTCAAAGACCGCATCAAATTTTGGCGCCGTTGCCGGGGATCGGTAACGTACTAATCTTGTTTTTTGTTTCTTATGACCAGATTTGCTCCAGGAACTCTTGCGTTTGATTCAGAGATTGAAAAGACTGCAAGAGCTAATCGCAAAGAAACAAAGCTAAAGAAAAGCAGTTAGCGGTGGTTGGGACTCAAAGTAATCTACCGCCAGAAATCAAAATCGAAGACGAAGCAGAGTCTAGGGTTAACGAAAACCCTACTCAAACTTTTGAAGGCAAAAAATTAGAAGTTGATTCCTCTGAAGATGTGCTTAACACTAGGGTTGACGAAAACCCTAATTTAGCACCTCAACCTATGGCTCAGACAATTCGGCAACTAGCCGAAGTGCCGACAGAACAACCGCCACTATGCATCGCGTATCCTACTATGGATACTGATTTTGAATTAAAATCAGGCTTGATCCAGCTACTGCCAACTTTTTAGGGGTTATAGAACGAAAATCCCCACAAGTATTTGAAAGAATTCCATATGGTTTGCCTTAGTATGAAACCTCAGGGGGTAACTGAGGATCAAATTAAATTGCGCGCTTTCCTTTTTTCCCTAGCAGATTCAGCTAGGGAATGGTTATTTTATTTACCTCCTGGATCCATTACAACTTGGGCTGATCTATCTCGCTTATTTCTTAATGAGGTTTTCCGGTGTCGCGTAAGTAGAGTTAAGAAGAGAAATCGTGGGAATAAGGCAAAAAGACGCAGAGTCTCTGTACGACTACTGAGAGCGATTTAAGAAGTTGTGTTCAAGTTGCCCACAACACGGTATAACGGAATAGTCTTTGCTCCAGTGCTTTTATAAAGGTCTGAAACCCTTGGAGATGAATATGGTAGATGCCGCGAGTGGAGGAGCGTTGGTCAACATGACTTCACAACAAGCAAGAGACTTAATCTCCACAATGGCTGCAAATTCTCAGCAATTTCGAGCTAATCCTGAACCCCCTAGAAGGGTTCATCAGCTAAGTAATCCAACCTTAGAAGATAAAGTTGATAGAATTGCTAATATTTTGAATTCTCGTGTTGCAGAAAAAGTAAAAATAGCCCGGTTATGCGGAATATGTGCTACCCCTGAACATACAACTGATGCATGTCCCAGTTTGAATGATGATACTATGGCTCATTTAGATGCTGCGGGAAATTTCCTAGGCCACCACAAAGGCGATACGACCGTTACGCAAATACCTATAACCTAGGATGGAGGGACTAGCCTAACTTAAGTTATAGGGCCAATCCACGATATAACCAACCATACCAAAACCGGGTTCCACAGCAGCCACAAGATTTAGATAATTCTCTAGAAACATTGGTCAATAAATTAACAGCTAATATGCTTGATTTTCAATAGAAAACTGAGGCATCTATAAGAGAATTGACCATATCAATTGAGAAATTAAACTCACAAGGGAAGTTGCCGTCATAAACAAAACCTAATCCAAGACAACACGCAAATGTAGTGACGTTGCAAAGTGGAAAGGTATTGGAACCAATTCCTGGCAGAAATCTTGGCCAAGAAATCGCCTAGGAAAAACCTGAAAATAACGAACAAGTCCGAGCGAAACCCCCATTGCCGAAAATCCAACCTCCATTCCCAGGACGATTAAATCAGTATTGAAAAAGTAAGGAAGACAAAGAGATCCTCGAAACATTCAGGAATATCGAGATCAATTTACTACTGTTAGATGCCATCAGACAGATTCCGCAGTATGCCAAGTTCCTCAAAGATCTTTGCACCAAAAAACAAAAATTAACAGGTAATGAAAAGGTAAGTGTTGGTGAGAATGTATCTGCGGTGTTACAGCAGAAAATGCCAGTGAAATGTAAAGATAGGGGCATGTTTGCAATACTTTGCAAAATAGGTCATTTAGGAATTAAGAAGGCTATGTGTGATTTAGGGGCCTCCATAAATGTTATGCCTTATTCTATTTATGAATCACTTAATACGGGTTTTTTGACAAAGACAGGTGCTATCATTCAGTTGGCAGACAGGTCCATTGTGCATTCTGAAGGAGTCCTCGAGGACGTATTAGTCAAAGTTAATGGGCTTATCTTCCCTGCAGATTTCTATGTGATAAAAATGGAGGAGGATAATGCTCCTGGGTCTTCAGACATCTTGTTGGGGGGACTTTTCCTTAGTACTGCGAATACTAAGATTGACGTACGAAGCGGAACCCTCACGATGGAGTTTGACGGGGAGATTGTGAAGTTTAATGTTTATGGCACTATTAGTCACCCAAGTGAAGTCTTAGACGTAAACCGTGTCGACATAATTGACTCATCAGTAGAAAAAACTTTTGAGTCATCTTTTGGAGATAAATCTAAAGTGATGTTTCATGATTTTGAATTTGTTAATAAATTATTAGCTTCTATGAATACTAAACTTCTACCTTCTGTTGTGCAGGCACCAGATCTGAAATTAAAACCACTTTCCGAACATCTCAAATGCGCATTTTTAGAGAATGATGAGACCATTGCCGACTTAAAAGGGATCAACCCCTTAGAGGAAAATACGGAACCAAAGAAAGAGGCGCAAGGACGATTAAACCCAAATATGGTGGATGTGATAAAAAATGAGAATTTCCAAGCCCATACGAATGAAAGAATTCAGCTGGAACAGCCCCAATACTAGTTGAGGCGTCAAGCTAGTGACGTTAAACAAGCGTTTGTTGGGAGGCAACCCAATTTTTATTTTTATTTATTTTATCTTATTATTTTATTATTTATTATTTTCAGATATTAATAAAATTCCCTTCTTCTAGGTAAACCGAAAAGAAGATAGGAAGAAAGGAAAAACGACAAATCTGCAGCCAAACAGCCCCTACTCGACACTTTTGGCCAGCAACTAGTGGATCTCATTGCCATCATACGTGAACGACAGTAATTACACGGGGAGTTCCTCTACACCTTTTTCTCCTATTTTATTTATTCCACATTAAGGACTATATGTTTTAAGTAGGGGGAGGCATTCCTTATTATTTCTGTCATTTTAGCTGCTGATTTGGTTGTTGCTACCCATATAATTTTTTTAAGCATATTTTGCCTCTTTTCTTGCCCAAGAATTTGACCACGACTTGCCCACTATTTGACCCACATACATGAGTCATATCTACTGAGTTAATTATGATTTTGCTTGATAGATTTCATCTCCACTGTTTTATTTCTTTTAGTTTAAATAATTATGATTAATGAAGTTAACCCTATCTTGATTTTGGTAAATTTGATTAAGTCTAAATACAAGAGGACACTTAATATAATTGCATGTTTAAAATATTTTCATGACTATTAAGGTGGTTACTGAAACTTATTTTTGACACTTGATTCTTTTTCCTAAGTCCACGAAAATTAAAATTTCGTTTAATAATAATAATGTTTTTGTGGTTATGAGTGCAGCTTAAGATGTGACTAGCTGAGTAACCGGGGTAGGGTGCTGGGGTTGTCATCCTATTTTGCGTCAAAAGGTTGTGTGACGTGTTAGGTAAAACTCCGCTAACCGGAATTAATTTCTAAGAATGTGTTGGGCTGAGTAACAGGGGTGAGGTGCTTGGCTGTCATCTCTCTTCGCGTCAAAAGGTTCGATATGTTTTAGAAAAATAAAAATTAGGAGTATGTTGGGCTAAAGTAAGGGGTGGGGTGCTTGGTCATCATCTCTCTTTCGTCAAAAGGTTCAATATATTCCTAAGTAAAAATAAATAAATTAAATCAAAATTCTATAAAAAAGAAAAAAAGAAAAAAATCATATTAATAAAATGTGAGGACAAAAGGTAAAAACGAATAGGGTGTCTTGATAAGTTTGGTAAATTACCTAATTTTCATGAAATAATCCAAGTCGATCTTAATTTTATGTGTGTTAATTGGAACACTTTTTCAATTTTACTTAAATCAAGCTAAAGGTTCTCTTTATTTTTCGTATGTATTTTGACTAATTTTTATAAAACTTTGGAGTAGTATTTCTTTCATAGCAGAATTTAATTTGCACAGTGGACAGGAACCATACTTGAGGGCAAGCATGGGCTAAGTAGGGGGAATTTGATAATGCTCTAGAATAATGTATTTTTATGTATTAATCATGTGTTTTATTCTGGGCTTGATCCTACTAATTTGAGCTATTTAGGTCTTTTTATCGATTAGGGGCTGATTTGGAGGCAAAAGCAAAATTAAGGGACAAAAGTGCGAATTTGGAGACACAATGGGCTGATATGTGACGCAGGAAAAAGATTGTGCCAAAAGTGCAAGCATGGAAGACACAAGGACTAAAAACGCAAAAACAAGAGATTTTATTCTATAAGACTCCATTTTATTAGGATAATTAATATTAAGATAATTATTAGGATTATTTAATTTTAGGATTTTATTTTAATTATCTTAATTAATCTTTAATTAATTGTATTTATCTTTTTAGAATTTAAGTTAAATTAGACTATCTCCCTAGCACTATAAATAGGGGGTGAAGTGACACTATTGAGTGTTCATCTTTTTCTGTAAACACTCTCCCCCTGAAAGTCTAGACTTTTGTTTCTTCATATTTTCTTTCAATAAAATTCACTTTTCCATTTTTATATTTATTTTCTTTTCCACTATTATCATGAGCCACTAAAACCTATCTAGCCGAAAGTTGTCAATATTCCCCAAAAAGGGTTCTTGAGGCCTAGAATCCGTACTTAGCCTTCTCGCCAAGTATTCATCGTTTCTCCATACTACGGGCTGACGCTTCCGTCCATGGCCCTTAAGAAGTAAGCTTTTCAGCATATGCAAAGGTGGCCGCTTTGTATGTTTTGGAAGGATTGCATAGTTGGTTCGTTAACTTACTGCGTCAGAGGTTAGCGAGCCAAAGAGACGAAATGGCGTGGGATTCACCATTGAAAAGCATTGATCTAGCATAGATTACTGGCTAGAGTCAGGTTCCCTAAAAATCGTAAGTCTAATCTTTGGAGCTGGTGGTCGTAGGCGTCCTCTTCCACTATAACTGGCTTACTTGAGTTGAGAAGGGTTATTTAAAAGCTGAGGATTGAACCCAAGGCGGAATGAGACAACTGGAGGCTGGAATCTACTAATAAGAATTTCTTTTCCTTTAACTCTCTTTATTATTTTTATTAATTTCGTAATCAAAATTTCAGTCAACTTTAGATTCTGTTTTTTCATTTTTTCCAAATCAAATCTTTAATTCTGTTATTTTTATTTTTCCTCTGTCACCAGGTTTTCTTGGGCACGATTCTGCCCAGGATTTCGAGAAACAAGCATTCGTATAATCCGGTCCCTGAGGATTCGACCCTACTTTCTATTTACTGTTCTTTTTCATTATTTCTACTATTTTATAGGAAATAGAATATTTTTGGTGCTCTCAACGACCGCATCAATGATGCCTTTCATGGATGTGAGAATTTACATGATTTTAGTTAATGAGTATGAGATGTTTGTGTATGATAGATGGTAGCATGTGAATGATGTGTTGATGTCTTGGTTGTGGCTGATTTGGTTGTATGTATATGCTTGGATTGGTGCTATTTTATGTTGTGTAGGTGTGTGCAAAAAATGGTGGCAAAAAGGCTTGGTAAATAGCATTATTTTTGTCCATATGGGTAGATACATGGGTGTGTGTATAGGCCCTGTGAGACACACGGTCTGCCCCATGGACATTTGTTCTGAAAGTGTGTCCCCTGCACCTTAATTTTGAGAAACAAAATGCTCAAAATTGAGCACATAGGCAGAGACACGGGCATGTGTCTCAGCCGTGTGGATGACACGATCTCGAACACAGGCGTGTGCCCTGGCCGTGTGAAGTCTGCTCCTATTTAATGAAAAATCATAAATTTTAAATCAACCACACGGACTAGCACACGGGCGTGTGACTTGGCCATGTATCTTCAACTTGTTCTTAGTGACAAACAGAGAGTTACACGGGGTCGGGACACGGGCGTGTGTGACCACACAACCTGCCCACACAAGCGTGTCCCATATCCACACGGGTATGTGACCCCTGTTTTAGCAAAAAAATTTCAAAGTGTTGTAAAATTTTCTAAAAGTTCTCGGTTTAGTCCCGAACCACTTCCAATACATGTTTTGGGCCTTATAGGCTCGTATTATGGACTTTATGATTAAATACAAAAAGTTTTCATTTGGACGCAAATTGATGACTCGAAATTGTATGAAAGTTTGTGTGATAAGTCCTGTAATACCTCGTACCCTGTTCCGACGTCAAATACGAGTAAGGTGTGTTACAATAACTCAATCATATCGTCCTTTTTTATGAGACCTCGAGGCCTAAAACATGTGTTAGAAACAAATCGGGACTTAATCGGGTACTTCGAAAATTTTTCGTGAAATTTTAAAAAAAATTCCTAGGTACAGGGCACACACGCTCGTGTGGTCAAGGGACATGCCCGTGTAACCATAGGACACGCTCGTGCCGCAGGCCATGTCCGACCCCATGTAACTCTCTGACTTAGGTCACATGACCAGCCAACTCCTATGAGCTAGGTCGTGTACCTCACACGGCTGAACCACACGCCCGTGTCTCTGCCCATGTGAAATTACCTGAGCATTCTATTTTGAAATTCTAAAGTTGCAAGGGACACACGGCCAAATCACATGCTCGTGTGTTAGTCGTGTGTCTCACATGGTCCAGTTACATGCCCGTGTGCCTGGCCATGTGGACTCAAAATGAACCTTTTACACCAAGTTTTTCCTTCCTTGCAAACTTGAATATCAAGCAAGTCAAAAACCAATCGTTCAACCAATCCAAAACACATTCAAATACATCTAAAACATGTCAAATTAATCAACCTAAGTGCTCAACCAATATACTCTTATAGATATTTCACGTATAATATCCAAACAATCCAATTAAACATCATTTAAGCCATTTCTAAATTCATACCAATTTCAACCAAAACACATCACTTAATAGATTTAACATATCACATATGTTCATGTATTTAACTAACTAATATTAACTCATAATTTACAATCACTCCACAAAATAGTATAAACTTAGACATTCTAGGTACATGTCATCACCAAAAAGAAATATACTTCACCACGGTTTGAGTTTGGGATCGTTATGGATGCTGAATCGACAATCAACTTTATGTACCTAACCTGCGCGTGGAAAACAAACCATACGCTGAGTATACACTCAGTGGTATTTCTATAATCCGACTGCTTAAAGGTAAATTAATATGACGTACACTTTAAATCATACTAAAAACATAATTATACAATTAATTAATCAACAGGTATACATTTAGAAAACATTCAATTCTTATCATTTGCTATCCCAAATAGCTTTTCTCAAATAAATTCACAAATCCATGTATCTCATTTGCATTTCATATTCAAATACTTTTCATTTTTAATTGTAATATCATCTCATTCAATTACCCTATTAACATGAATTAGACTCGGACGGATACATGGATCCAACCAAATACACCAATTTGACACCCAGTGCCTCATCGGATAATTCGAAGTAATAAGTTGACACCTAGTGTCTCATTGGCTATGCCAAAGTAAATTGGTACCCAGTACCTCATCGAATTTATCCGAAGTAATAATTTGACACCCAGTGTCTCATCGACTCGAAGTCGAAGTATCCCTGAATACTTCCAATCCCATGGCATGCCATCTATATTCGACTCAGCCCGATACCGTTAATAGGGTTTTCAATTTCACTTTTCAAATGCCACAATCATTCAATATTCAAATATCACATTATTCACAAAATTCACATACATTCAATTCAATATCATAATGCTAATTACTCACCTTATTTATTACCATGAATATTAAATTAAAATACCAATATTTATAATTGCTAAATTGTAATTATAGAAATACAAACCGTAATTTTCCAAACTACTCCTCGTCAACTTTTTCCTTTCCCTTCTTACCCGAAGTTTCTGGCACAATGTTAGCTACGGAAATTAAACAATTAAAAATCATTAATACAATACAATTTCATATTGAATATTTCAATTTGTACTCAACTTTTGCCTAATTTCCAATTTAGTCCCTAAACTGAGACTAACTTTATTTCTTCAAAACTAATTCCATATTTTCATTCAATTTCTACTTTAAACTAATTTCAACTCTCTAATTTCGCTTAAATCCCTAAATTTTGAAATTTTCTCAATTTCGTCCCAAATACTTAAATTATTCAATATGAACATCATCTAAAATCCATAAATTTCTAAAATTTCAACATAAGCCAAGTATTTTATGCTAGAATTCTAAAAATATAAAAATTCAAGAAAAGGAACTAAATTAATTTACCAATTTGAACCTTAAAATCTCTAATTCTCCTTCTTTTTGTTTCTCTTTTCTTTCTTCTTTTCTCCTTTCTATTTCATCTGTTCTTTTCTTTTCTTTCTTTTATTTTCTTTGTTTATTCTTTAATTTATTATTATAATAATATAATATATTATAATATTTAAACTTAAATATTATGTATTATGTATATTATTATATATATGTATAATATTATTACACATGTAAATCTCCGTTACCATACACTTGTTAAAAATTGGGCTTAATTACTTATTTAGTCCTTCACTTTCTCTTTAGTCTATAATTAAATTTTTACCATTTATGCAATTTAGTCCTTATACATAATTACCCCTAATTCAAGCTAATTATTTAGTCAAAACCTAATTAATCACACAACTAACTTCGTAAATATTTTTAATAGATATTTACAAATTCATTTTACGAAAACGAAGATCCGAAAGTACACTTTTTGACACCCGTGACTATCGAGTTGTTATAAATACTAATAAATTATTATTCTAATGTCAATTTAGTAATATAATTAATAATTCAATAATATTGTAAATTAACCTTTTCACTGCTTAAATTTTATTTTTCTTAACATTCAATAAGTTGACCATAATAATTTTGAAATAATATATGACTAATATAAATATATTATACTATATTATAAAATGTATTATTTATAAAATTTTATATATGACTTATTTTATAAATAATTAAAATTTACTATTTAAAACAAAGGTAATTTTTATGGTAAAGGAAAATATTAATTTCAATATAAAATAATTCAATATAAAATTTCACCTATTTATTATTATATAATTTATTTAATAAAAACACTCAAAATTCTTATAAGTATGATAAATCTATTAAGTAAATTTTTAACCTATTACTTTAGTAAAATTAGAACTTTTATTTATAAATATGATAAATCTAATAAAAATAAAAATGAAAAATTTTAATAATGAATAACAAAGACTTTATTAGTTCAAAAGTTTCTATAAACTCGTACTTTTCTATATTATTAAGGGTGTGTTTGATAAATCATTGAAATTTTTCATTTCATTGAAAATGAAAATTTTCAACATTTAATATTTTAAATATGTTTGATAATCATTTTAATTTTTGGATCATTTTAATTTTTTACTTATCACTTAATGTAGAAATATTAAGTTGATTTATTTTATTAAAATTGAAATAAAATGTTTTTAAAAAATGAGATATTCAAATTAACATATTTATCTTTCATCCAAAATTATCCAAAATAATATAAAATACGGGCAATTTACTAAAAAGCCCTTTTATACCATTATTTACCAAAATGGCCCAACTTTTTAATTATTTACCGAAAAGGCCCATTCGCGTCCACGTCAGTGTGAAGTCAGGGGACGTGTTAGCAAAACGCTTCCCTGGGGAAGCGTTTTGCCCCAACGGTCACATGACCGTTTGAACTCCAACGGTAAAAAAAAAAACCTATAAAAGGTCCCTCCCCTTTTTCATTTTTTCACACAATAGTCCTCTCACAAATCTCTCACAATTCTCTCACAATTCTCTCCAAATTCTCTCAAAATTTTCAATTTTTTTCAAAGCTCTCTCTAATTTTTGCAAAAAAGCTCTGTTTAAATTTTTTTAATTAGTTTTATTTTTTAAATAACAAAAATATTCGATAGTGTTAGCAATGGCCGGAGAATTAATTCGTCTCAATACGAAACACATCTCTGTCAATCAAATGACAACGGTAAGTGATAAGTTTAATTAATTTTAGAATAGTATTTAAATTTTTTTCATTTATGCAATTTTAATTAATATTTATTTTATAATTTTTTTATAATAGTCTGTAGATCGGGTGTTGCAATGCTATATCTGTAATATGTCTGATCCTCCATCTCCATTGATAGAGAATTACCTGCGAGAAGCAGATTTTTGGCACGTGGCCACAATAGGCCGGGGGTGCAAGTTGGACCCAAAACTAATCAGTGCATTGATAGAGAGGTGGAGACCCGAGACGCACACTTTCCATCTTCCATGCGAAGAGTGTACTATCACTCTAGAAGACATGCAATTGCAATTGGGATTGCCAGTCGATGGGTACGCAGTCACCGGGTCCGCTCAATCTGCTGATTGGGGGGCCATATGCTATGAGCTTTTCGGTGCTATTCCGAATAATATTAACGGAGGTCGAATCGATACATTTTCGGAGTCGGACAATGATTCGACTGAATTAGAAAGAATACGATATGCTCAGGCATACATTCTTGAGATGATTGGAGGTTATCTAATGCCGGACTTGTCACGAAACCGCGTACATCTGAGATGGCTACTGAAATTCGTTGATTTTAGAGCAGTAGGTGAATTAAGTTAGGGGTCTACCGTGTTAGCAACATTGTATCAGGAGATGTGTGGGGTGAAACGACCGAATAAAGCCAAAATCGGAATATGCCTATCACTACTGCAATCATGGGCATGGTTTCGCTTTCCATTTTTACGTCCTCGAGTGAACCACCCATATACATTCCCAATAATAATGGGGTAAATTTTATATTAGATTTTACAATTATTACGTAGATTTAAAATATAATTGTATGCTAAAACATTATTTAATTAGGTGGAACCATTCGGCGAGTTATGTTGGAATACCCACATCTCTTGAAGATATACGGCTTCTATTAGACCAACGGTCGAAAGCACAAGTAAGTGCTAAATAAAATATATATACATAATAAAATAATCATTTTTTATTTAGTATTTAATATTTAGTATTTAGTATTTAGTATTACTTATATAACTAATATTTTTATCATGTTCATATAGTTTCAATGGACACCATATGAGGATCTGACAACTCGGGCAGTAATTCCGGATGAGTTTTTTCAAAATCCGAACATTTGGCATGTGAAGGTCCTATTGGTCAACTATACTATCATGGAGATGCACCAATCAGATAGGGTCTTGCGGCAGTTTGGATTCCGACAACTGATTCTCTTGGAACTTGAGGTGTTTGATGATGAGCACAAAGTCGACTTACGGCTATTGAATACGGATTGGCCGAGACACTGGTCAGAATATATCGAAATGTGGGAAAATCGATATGACTATATACCTACTCGGGAACCGATCATCGTTCCTAAGTTAACATGCGTGCCGGAATACATGTCATGATTTAGGATCCATGGCAAGCCATATTTACTGTCGGAAGAGGAGAGGCCACGACAAATTCGTATACAAATGGAACAACGGGGCCTTTTAAATCCAAGAAGAATGGATGACGACGCGGGGCCATCAGCAGCGCCCACACAATCACCGGGCCCATCAATAGCTCCCAGATAGCCACCTGGGCCAACACTTCAACCGACAACACCCATATCACAGCCTTTTCAGATTATGCCAGGTGCGTATCCTAGCCCTTATATGTATCCTAACTCTTTTATATTTCCTTTTCTCAGTCCTATGGCAGGTTGGAATGCATGGCCCGGTTTATCTCCGTTCCCAATTACTCCGAGCCAACCGCCGATCAATAGGCCACTGTCGCATGAGGGATTGTACGAGACGCCGTCAGGGAGCTCTTCTTTTTACCATTCCCCATCGTCTTATGGGATTCAAACACCTCTGCATTCATTATTCTATCAAGGTGGGTCATCCTCCAAATACCCACAACCAGATCCCTTTTCGGAGGAACCACAATCCCCACCGAAGCAACCACAACCCTCGCCGGAAGCTGAACCAATGAGGAATCCAGCGTGTAACCATCGACGACCCCCATGTGGCACTAATTTCGACCGGCACCAATATTGATTTTTTTTAATATATTTGTAGAAACTTTTTTATATAGTTTCATATAATAAAATAAAAGTTATTTTTAATATTTTAATTGTACTTTACTTTTTTAATTTTATTAAAATAAATGTTCTTTTAAATTTATATTTAATTTTATATAGTTTCAATTAATAAAATAAAAGTTGTTTTAATATTTTAATTGTACTTTACTTTTTTAATTTTATTAAAATAAATGTTCTTTTAAATTAGCCAATATTTTTATTATTTTTATATTTATTTATTTTATATAGTTTCAATTAATAAAATAAAAGTTGTTTTTAATATTTTAATTGTACTTTACTTTTTTTAATTTTATTAAAATAAATGTTCTTTTAAATTAGCCAATATTTTTATTTTTTAATTTATTTTTTATATAGTTTCAATTAATAAAATAAAAGTTGTTTTTAATATTTTAATTGTACTTTACTTTTTTAATTTTAATACAATAAATGTTTATTTAAATTAGCCAATAATTTTATTAAAATAAATGTTATTTTGAATACGACAATATTTTTAATATTTTTAATAAAATATAAATAATGCAACATAATTTTATTACAACAACTATCAGCTATTCTGATTTGGACATGATCGAGTTATATGGCCTGAGTTCCTACACCATCCGCACAACCTCTATTGGTTCATTGTTTCTCGGATATCCATATTGTTACGTATTCTAGTCGAGCAAGGTCGACCCTTTAGTTTGCGACGCAATTCTCTATCCGTTAACAGCTTAAACGGAGCAAGCGATTCAGACGGCCACTTACGTTCATCTGGGATCAGTGGGAATACGTGTCTCCACACGCTGTACATGTATTCTATTTTGTACACTTGGTCGACATACGTCATGGGATCCAGACGGAGATTCTGACAAGCTGCAATTACATTAGCGCATGGATAACGTAGTGCGTCAAACACCCCACAGTCGCATGTCCTATTTCTCAAGTGTACACGATATTGCCCGCCAATAATACATTGGTTCGATTTGTCAAACTCCGTCACACGAAATCATAGGTTGTTGCGGTCGTGACACACTATGTGCATGGTGTTGGCTCGTGCCTTCGCCTTGTTAATCTCTCGCAATACCTTCTCTCACCATACATGGCCTCCCTACATTTGGCCTTTATAACTCGCTGCTCGCTTTGGAAATAGTGCCGCTAAACGAAAATATGCCTCTCGCACAACGGTTGTTATCAGCAAATAATGCTTTGTTTTTAAAACAGAATTTATGCATTCAGCCAGGTTTGAGGTCATATGACCATATTGTAGGCCGTCGTATGCTTGTGTCCATTGTTCGAAAGGTATGTTATGAAGGTAGTCTGTGCCTTCTTCGTTAACTGAAAGCAAAACGCTAACATATTAGAAAAACTGTCCTTACTTATCTCAAACTCTGCCAATATAAGTTGATAACGAAAATTTCATACCACTCTTCCATTCAGAATAAATTGAATATTACAAATGAAATTATATTAATAGAGATTAAATACCCATGTTGGCTACTTGCCGTCGTTCAGTTGTAGATCGATATTGTGCGATGCCATTGGCTTCTTTGTCGCTCAATTGCGGCTAGTATTCCAGTGCCCCAATCTGATATAACGCATATATCATGTTGGGGGCAGGCATGTCACCTTAACCTAGAATGAAAGAAATCCTAGTCATCAGCTGACTCCCTCGGTGTTATTGCAAATGCAATTGGAATAATTTTCCCACTGTCATCCTGTGCCACAGCTAGCAATAGCCGATGGGTATATCTACCATACATAAAGGTACTGCCAATTTGTACCAATGGCTTGCAGTATATAAATGTGTCCCGACATTACTTAAAGCTCTAGAACAGATGCTTGAACACTTGGTATCCATGGAGCAATCGGTCGTTGTAGTACGCAGGTGCCGTTTCAAGGTCTATTATGCAACTTAGGACATTTCTCTCCAGCACTTAACACCACTGCCACACTTCATTATATGAAGCATCCCACCTACCATGCATCTTTTCTAACGCCTTCTACTTAGCTATCCAAACCTTGCGGTAAGAGGGCATGTACTTCAATTGGCTACGAATATTGGTAATTAAGACTGGTACTGAAGTCTTCAGATCTACCTTCACTGTCGGTAGTATTAAGCTAGTTAACAAATTTGAATCCATCTTGGGATGATCTTGTGAAGCACTTGTCAACGAAGTATGTTAAATAATGCAACATTACGTAATAATAGTATTATTCAAAAACCCTAAACACCTAGTGATACTATACCGCCAACACATGTATGTAAACCTTTGTACTTTTTTATCTCGCACAAGCCTGTCCTTTTCCTCAATGATACCATGATTTTCCATGAACATGTATCGTCTTGCACTGCATACTTGGCCTCAAACTTATCAGATTTGGATTTAACCACGTTGTAGCTAACCCCGTTCATGATACTATGTTGTTTCAATGTACCAAGAAAACTATCCTTATTGGAAAACTCCCTACCAACTTCCATTTCACCCAAATCTAATGACAAACTTGTACGGTCACGCCTTCTGTGTGGTAGATCTGGAAACTCCAACGCTTCATCTTGAGATAGATCGACATTATGTATGTAGGCTGAAGGCGAGTAAGCCCTGAATCGCGAATCTTCTTCTTCTTCATCTGAACCTCCTTCAACGTCTTTAGGTATGGTTGGAATAGGCTTCGGTTCAGAAAATAATTCAACTTCTACACCATCGGGCCGGGCTCTCGAGGTGGATCCACATCGGACTCATCATCCGACTCACCATCATCTGCAACGAACAAGGTCCCCTCGCCGGTGAATGTCGTAGAGAGTACATCATCCCTTCTTCTGAATGTTTCATAGCGTCCCCAATCCGATGTGGATTGCCAACCACTAGAAGTTGATGTCATTCCCCAGTACGTATTTCCAGTAACAAATATCAACCCACTAAGATGCATGTCCCATCCACCAACGGAGTGTCGTGAAAGGGTTGTATATTTCATACTGCAACCAAACACGGACGCTTCCATGTTTTTCCACCCACTAACGGAGTGTCAGGCAGGGGTCGTGTATTCCTCTCGAACAACATTAGATGTTGAAGCCATAAATGCATTATTTGGCAATAAAAATTGTACATATAACTTAAGATAGGGTGATCCTGTAACACCCCTTACCTATGTTCTAAGCCAGAACAAGGTACGAAATATTACAGATCACGAAAACATGAATTCACACATTTACCTGATCTTAGTAATTAATTCCTCTAGCTTGAACAAAAATAGATAACATTAACAGATATACATAAGTACAAGTAAATTATCAAATTTTGAAAAGTAATATTTTAAAACAAATTAATTATGACACATAACAAAATGATTCAACTCTCTATACATGCCATAATTCCAAAATAGTGTTTACAAAATACCAAAAAGTATGGATAGTGTGGATGGGTCTCCGACGATCTCCAAATCACGAGCTGGCTTAGTAATTCTATAAGACAAGAAAAAGAAAAGAAGGTAAGCATATAGCTTAGTAAGTAAGTACGAAATTGATATTCAATTTATCAAAGTAAAACAATCATACTAGTATATAATCACATATTCAGGACAGGCTTTTTTCTGGAGTCCCGGTTTAAAAAAAATCATATCTCGAGCTAAAAAACTCGAAATCCAATTCCGTAAATTTTCCCTCAAACTAAACTCATATGTATACTTACTAATTGTTTTCTAGAATTTTTGATCAAGTCAATTAGTACAGTTTATTAGTTAAAGTCTCCCATGTTTCAGGGTTCGACTACTCTGACCCCTGTGCACTACGAACCAAATTTCTCCCTGTACAGAATTCCAACGACCATGCCGTTTGTTTCTCTTAAAAATAGACTAAATGAATCTATTCATGTAAAGTATGACTCTTAATAATTTTTTTACAATTTATGGTGAATTTATAAAGTTAGAACAGGGGATCTCAAATTCATTCAGACCCTATTTTACAAGAATTCAAATATCACACAATATAGAATTATTTTGCTTCCCCTGTTTCTTTTATGTGAAAATATACTCATTAAGCTTTATTTTCATATATTATTTTCATTTTTATTCAACTTCCACGATTTTTGGTAAATTTTTAAAATCATATAACTGCTGCTGTCCAACATTGTTTTATTTCTAACATTCACTCTTGCATAATTTCACCTAGTCCTTTTTGTTATACAAAAATTCACTCAATTATCGAGCACATAGCTCCTAAATTTTCATAAACATAAATTTTCACATATCCACCTTATAATAACTTTCACATATTATCACTTTATCGATTTTCCCCGTTGAACTCAACAGCAAAATGACAAATATACCATTGTTTACACATATTTCCCCTTTCCACACTTATAGCCGAAGCTATCTGATACGCATAGTAGCCTGCACTTAGTACTACACATGTGACCAATAATTCGGTACACGTAGTAGCCTGCACTTAGTACTACACACGTGACCTCACCATCTGATACACATAGTAGCCTGCACTTAGTACTACACACGTGATCGAAGTCATTGAGTACGCATAGTAGCCTGCACTTAGTACTACACATGCGACCAACAATCCGGAACACGTAGTAGCCTGCACTTAGTACTACACACATGTATTCACAATAGGTCATTTGTATTGTTCCTATTCCGAGGGTTCAACTGGAAAATCTTTCCTTTTTCACCGTTAACACTTATTCATAATCTAATTAAATTTGCAAGTTTCCATCATTTAATCATTCTATGGACAGTCACCAATTCATATGATAACAACATAAAATAACATAAAAAAAATCGATAAATTATTTCATGTACAAACTTACCTCTGTGCAAACTTTAGAAATGTTATAATTTAGTCCGAAAGCTTTTCTTTTCCCCGATCACGATCGATTCCATGTCTTTCTTGATCTATAACAACACATTTAGCTCATTTAACACTCATACTATTTATTTCAATCCAAAAATCACATTATGAAAAAATTACGTTTTTGCCCCCTAACTTTTACAAAATTATGATTTTTCCCCAAGGCTCGGAAATTTAATTTCAGCCCTTATTCTTATGTTTTATGACATGCTAAACATTTTTCTCTTCTATGGAAACATCAAATTCTCACTCTAACATGTACTCATGAACATTAGGTATTTTTTATCGATTAAGCCCTTTTACTCGTTTTCACTCAAAATCGAGTAGCACAAGTTATCTAACATAATTTAAAACCTCATATTCTATCATAAAACACCAAAATACACAAATTTCGCCTATGGGTATTTTTCCAAAAACATAAAAATCATTAAAAACGGGGCTTGAAATCACTTACTATGAAGCTTGAAAATTGAAGAAACCCTAGCTATGGAGGAGAGAAAAATTGGGCAGCAACTAATTGAGAAGATGACCATTTTTGTGTTATTTTTCCCATTTTATTTCATTTAATATACAAATGACCAAAATGCCCTAACTACTAAACTTTCCAAAAATCCAATCCATGTCCAATTTTTGTCCATAAACTTAGAAATTGGTCAAATTGCTATTTAAGACCTCCTAATTAATATTCCAAAGCAATTTCATACTAAAAACTTCTAGAACACAAGTTTTGCAAATTATTCGATTTAGTCCCTAATCTCAACTTAAGCGCTTAATGCATAGAATTTCATCACGAAATTTTCACTCAATCATGAAATCATATCATAAACCTCAAAATAATTATAAAACAATTATTTCTATCTCGAATTTGTGGTCACAAAACCACTATTCAAATTAGGCCCTAATTCGGGTTGTCACAAATCCACTAGCAAGATGAGTCTGCACCATTGCCTCCAAGCTACAAGGACCTTTGATGTCGAATAAGTCATATCTCACGGGATCAACCGAAGTACAAAATCGATACTTAATAGATAAAACTTTCATTGGCAATATTCCAAAGATTTTACGCTTAATTCTTTTACGAAGTTCTATCAAATCTATGTTCTGGTTAAAAACCAGTCGCGTTGTGTTCTTCGATAAAAAAACAACGCCGTTCTCGGTGTCATGGACCTCGCCATCATAGTAAATAACAGCACTAATAAGCTCACTCATCTTCAGTTTCTATTTTACTCTAGTCTCAATTTCTCTGGCTGTAACTTATGCAACCTGAGAATGAAATTTGTCTCATTTATAGTCTAAGGCTTTTTCAGATACTACTGTAGCAAAAGAGCGTCCACACAGGAGCTTTTTTCCATAATTTTGCTGACAGTGCATCCTTTTTGAAGCGTTTTTGACACTATTTGTTTAGAAACATCTTATCAAAATTATTTTTTCAGATACTACTATAGCAAAAGAGCGTCCACGTAGGAGTTTTTTTCCATAATTTTACTGACAGTGTATCATTCTTGAAACGTTTTTGACACTATTTATTCAGAAACATCTTCTCAAAATTATTTTTTCAGATACTACTATAGCAAAAGAGCGTCCACGTGGGAGCTTTTTTTGGTAATTAATAGTTAATTTAATTAATAAACCCTAAACCCTAATTTAATTAATTTTTTTAATTGCATAGTTAATTTAATTAATTAACTCTCAACTCTAATTTAATTAAAATTTCCCTTAAAAAACACTAAAACCCTAAAAACCCCAAACCATTAAACCTTAATCCTAAAAAGAGGGGGCAAAACGCTATGAGGGCGAGCTTTGTGCTGACGTGGACAAAACGCTCCCCCAGGGAAGCGTTTTGCTGACACGTCCCCTGACTTCGCGTTGACGTGGACGTGCTTTCCGAGAAAATGACCCTTTTCGGTAAATAATAAAAAAGTAGGGCCTTTTCGGTAAATAATGATATAAAAGGGTTTTTTTTAGTAAATTTCCCTATAAAATACTATATTAATAATATTAAAATTAAAAATAATTAATCTTTTAAAATCAATATTTACTTTTATCAAACTACATAATTATATTCAATCCTTATATTTACTAATTTACCAAAAAATTTACGAATATAAATTCAACATTTATAGAATTTAGTAATAAAGATCCAAGACTTTAATTTTTAGCACTTAAATTTTAAGTTTATCAAACACATCCAACTTCAAATGTCACATGTTTTGCATGTGATTTCACGCCTTTAATATTTAATTAGTTTTTTAATATTTTTATTTTTAATTTTAGTATTTAGCATAAAATAATAGTTCTTATTTGAATTATTAAATATAATTAAAATATATGAACTTATCAAATTAAATATTATTATAAAAAATTTCAAATAATAATTAAAGCATTTTTAGCATATTTAACATACAATATAATTTTACTTTATGTAATTAATGCAAAATGAAATTATTCAAAATAATAATTAATTAAAATCATTAAATTGAATATTAATTAAATGATAATTAATATCCTTAAAATTCTATGTAAGTAAGAACTCTATTTCACATCAATAAAATTATAACAACTTGTTAAATAAATTATATACAAATTTTAGTGATTATTGTAATTTGTTATTAATGATTACTTTTTATTTTTATCTTCTACTTTTTTTAATCACAAATGGGTTATTTTGTATAGATATTAAGTTTAACATTGTTATAGTGCTAGCCATTGTTAATTCCTGGATCAACCTACTATCTGGTTAGGACCGACCCAACTCTTCTTTCTTCAATAAGTATAGAGCTCATTATCATGTAGTTCGCTTGCATGGTTCGCCTATGCACTTTGCCACTGTGCAGGCGAATTCATGTCTGGAGAACACGTGTTAATTCTAAGAGAAGGTACATGTTAACATGCATAAAACTTATTTGATCTTAGTACGTCACATTAAAAAACCGTTTCTTATAAATATGGAAATACGTCCTTGAAGAAATTAATACTCAACAAATATCCAAGAAATTGTTGGTTCCATTGTTAAAATGGAGTTTTGTTGGAAGAGATACCCTTTTTGCTGGTTATGACTGGCATTGGCTCCATTGTCCTAATGTATTTGGACACTACCTTTTTTTTTTTTTTTTTCCTTTTCACTACAGTGGGGGATCCGCAGCTTCGAAATAGGGTGAGGGTGATAAACGTATTGAACAAACCAAGAAATTTTCATTTTCCTACAAACTGTTTCCCGATTTATTTCCACTCTAATTCCTTGAAATTTCATCCATCTTTCTAATTTGTCTTCATTCATCACTTCACTTGAATATTATACCCAAAGATTCCTTGAGATTTGCAAATTTTCTGCAACTTTGAGTCTGATCTATGGATTAGAAAAAAATCCAGTTTATCCATAATATGAAGTATGTCTGTGAGTTTGACTACAAAATTCAGATTCTCTTCAACTTATTTCAAAACCAAAATATAATTTTATTGGTAGTTTTCGTGATATGGAAGCAAACCATCTGGCTTGCACACAAATGTAATGTAGGAGGTGGTTTCATTTGTTTATTACTTGTTTCGGCTGCAACAATTTCAACCCTTTGCTGTTACAGGTAGCTCCATCATATCACATCACCACTTACCAAAGCTACAGTAATTTTTTTATGTTTCTTAAAATATTCATCGATAATGGAGATAGCAAAAGAGAAAACATCAGTAATAGTATTATAGAACCCTCTACGGATTGCATTTTATCTTTTTCTTTTATTAAAATTGATAATTTCTTTTATATTTTAAAAATTAGTTTATAATGATATGAGGCATGCTAAGTGTATTTATTGTTGACAGAAAAGGATAGTTTTAATATTAAATATTGATAAATTTTTAAAAATAATTAATTTATTTTTTATCTAATATGTAATGAGTAATTTATCTATTTTTAAATATAAAATTAAAATATAATTTAATTTTTAATATAAAATTTAATATACTCATATTTAATACTCACTATAATAAAATCGCTTTCATAAACAACCAGCAGCAACTAACAAAAATACCCAAAATTTTCCCTTAATCTAGCAATCCTTAATCCTGAAGTTTAATCATATTAAAACGTCATTTCTTTTTATTTTTCCTCCCAAAGCTCCCTTGTTTGTTACATCCATTAGTTTATTATAGACAGGACTTTTGAATTTTTCTGCATTCTCATTATAAAAAAGCTGCCAAGTAAACAATTATTAATAGAAAGTTTTTCAATAAGCAAACTCTTTATTTATCTTCCTTGTTGCAGTGATTATTAAAAAAAAAAAAACCTTTTTTTCTCAGTAGTTGAGTATGGCGACAAAAAGAGAGACCTGGCCACCTTACAACACGCACAACCTTACTTTATTATTTTTACTTTTTTCTATTGATATTGTAAAAGGTCAAAGCTCCTTAATCATATATGTGTGTGCATATGTACATATATTTTATTGATTATTTTAATTATGTGGATTCTATGACAAATGTTAGTCTCTTTGATACTGCAAGACAATATGGGTATCTGGTTAGGAACCTATTTTGTCCTAAAAGAAAGAAGATTTAGACAAAGAGAAACCCCACAAAACCCTCATATTCCTTTAGGCATCCAATGTTTTACCTTTCATCCCTTTTGAGGTTCAGAGGCTACTTTTTTTTTTTTTTAACTTTTTATGCCTGTGTTAGAAACTTACATTTGGACATAATTGAAGTCCTTGATTAGTGTTCATAATCCGTTATTTTTGGAAGCACTTGCTTTTCAGAAGAACTGAGACTGTTAACGATTTATTGGATATTATATGGACTGCCTGTTTGATAATATATTAATGAAATTTGGGGGGGGGGGTTTGCCAGATACCCCAAATTATTTGCTACAGCATTGTTTGTGCAAGATTAGTTGAAAAACCAACTCAGATACCAGATTTGGTTGTAGATTAGGGGAACTCATGGCCTTTGGGTTGAAATAATTCAACAAATAATCAAACTAACCATCATTTCACCTATATTAAACAACCATTTTAATACTGTAAATGATGATTTTGTTAAATGTCCAGTTGCCAATCATGAGACAGAAACTTTTGTCATGTGTATGTACACATGTGATAGGGTGGTGTTCACATTTGTGTCAAACAAGTAGGTGAATAGAATGCACCAAGATCAAGTTAAGTGCTGAGCTAACTTCATGGCTACAGTAAAGTTGGAGGGGGACCTTCTTTTGTTCTTTTCAGATTGGTGGAGAAAAAAGATGTACATGTTAGCTAAGACAAGAATTTCAGGTGGCCAGATTTCTGTACCTCTCCAGTTTTGGCTTATTACTAAATGAAATCAATGGAAATTAAATAATACTTTGGTAATTAAAAGAAAATTTAATGGCTACCCATGTCTCTAATACTAATCCTATGTCTAACATACATGAAACCGAATGGATTGTAGAATCACACAAAGTGATACATAGTAATTAGTACAGGATGAGACAGGGAAGGAGGGATGGTCACCAACTCCCACTTGCTCTTCAACAATGGAAGGGAAAAAAGAAATTAGAAATTGACTAATGGAGGTATCAATAAATATATGATTGTGAGGGCTAAAATATTCTTTTCTCTAAGCTCTAAATAGTTGTAGGTATTATTTATCTTTCTTCAATATGTCTACTTTAAGATCTCTGGTAGTCGGTTGATTGAAGAACAGTGACTACTTTTGGACATTTGACAATTGACGTTAAAGGGGGGATAATGTCAAAAAAACAAAGCTTGAGTTGTGTTGTGTTGGGGGTATACCTATGCCAACTTTCCTCTTCCCTTGAAGCCCACGAGCTGGTTTTACATCTTTTAATGTAAAGAAAAAGAAAGAAAGAGAGCCTCCTTAATTTACAAAAGCTAACTGGTTTCTTGAGTGAGTGAAAATTGAGCAACTTAAGAAAAAAGAGAAAGAAACGCTGGTCAAAAGCCAACAAAGTCTCATTTTTCCTTATCCGTATTTGTGGGTTTTATGCAAAAGCATATTTCAGACTTCTGCTAATTTTCAGACTGGTGTTTTTTATCAGCAAAATGATCACTTTCTGCATTGTGGGTAGTTCCTTGAAGTCCCAGTACACTTGAAAATGCAAGAAGACAAGTTTAGTTTTGGAGTGTAATCAAGGGTCTCTAAGAACCCCCATTTGTTCTTTCTCTTCTCTCAAATTGTGTGTAGTGCACTCTGCTGGTTCATCTTCCTCAGTAACCCCCTGGTGTTCCCCTTGTTTTTTTCTTTTTGAGCCTAACTGGTAAAAGCCTTGATACATTTTCATCTGTCTTTTGGTTTTTCTGCTCAGATATAACGCAATTTATCTCTGATGCTATTTTTCTCAGTGATGGGGTTTCAACTTCAAGGCAGTGGAGAAAGTGAAATGTTGGGGTTGAAAGTGACATCTTCAAGGCATAAGCGTTCCAAGAGGTGACCCTTCAAAAAAAAGACTTTTGTTTGTTTGGGATCACCTTTCTTGTAAAATGTTAAGCTTTTTGTCTAACAGGAACGAGTTCTGAAATGGGGTTTGCTTAAAGAAAAACTGGGAACTTTAAGCATTTACAGAAGTAGAAAACCTTAAAGGCACAATTGGCTATTAATTTGGCTCTATGTCCATACCCCCTACTTTTGGTTGTTCATTAAATGCATTCAGGGGTCCAAATGGAGTTTGAAAATTAGCTTCTGTCATTAAATGTTTCTTTTCTTTGCTAAAGATTTTTTATTTGTTCTTTATTTTATAAGTATCGCTTGTAATTAATAAGTCAGAGGTGAGTTACTTGCAAGCAAATGAAAACCGTTTTTGAGATGGTTTTCAGAAAATGGTAGCTAAGTGGATCACTGATACGGGGCGGATGATGAATTGACACCCTTGGTCTCCTTCTTTGTAGAAATATGTGAGAAAAAAAAATTAAATATTTTGGTTTGAGTTTTGCAAAATAGTAATGAGACGGCTACGAGTTGCAATGGCTGTCCTTAAATCCTGCTTTGTGCAAAGTTTTATCTATTGATTCATGGTGCTTGATTTTGTCACATAGCAGCTTGTCTGATAAGCAAAGAGTTGAAGAAGATGGGTTGGATGATTCTCTTGAAGAATCAAATCGTATAAAGCTGGTAATTTTCCCTTTTCCTTTAAGCTGTAAAAAGTAATCTGTAAGTTAATGATTTGATTATCTTATTGTTCTTTGACTAATGACTCCTTTTTTCATGCATCCAATGCAAAGGCCTAGTAGAGTGCCAGCCATATATATTTATTACAAGGATCTCTTTCCCTCTTTTCTTTCTTTTTCTTTTTTTGTCCCCTTTTTCCTCTTTATTGCTACGATATGATAGTTTATAAGAGGAGGTTCCAAGTGGGAATCGTGTAATCTAAATCTTTAATATAGATCTAGATGGAGCCGGATAAAATGATTGTATTTATGCATGGAAAACTAGGATATAAGCCTTTGTTTAGCATCTTTCACTAGACTAATCATTCATATCAATGACAAAAGGCTCATCCTATATCAATGCTAAAGAATATTTTTCCATTATGTGGTACCAGGATATGAGGCACCTGAAGAACTCTGTCAAAACCCAGAAGAAGCAATCTTCCACCCCCCACACCGAGGTGCAAAGCACTTTGAAGCAAGAGGTGTAGAACTGAATCTGTTTTTGTTCATTGTACTCATCCTTGGGTTACAGAGGGCTTGAATTTGGTTTGGGAGTGGCCTGGTCAGGTCTATTGTGACCCAAGATTAGGCTGCAGCTCACAAATTTTGAAGTTCTGTTGCTCATATTAATTTCTTTTTGTTTCTTTTTTTTTTTCCGAAAATCTTTTGTGCAGATCTTGCAGCTTGAGAAAAGATTACAAGATCAATTTGATATTCGCCGTGCAGTAGAAACAGCACTGGGTTATCAAATTTCCTCCCATGAGCATACAAATGAAACACCAGTCTCCGTATCTAAGGCAACTCTTCTGACTTCTTATATCTCTGGGAATTTTTCCAAATTCAGTTTCTTGACTTTTTGCCCTTTCATTATGCATTCTTCATGTCTCCCTCTTGACAGTTGGCACTGCTTTTCCGCAGCCACCTACGGAGCTAATCAAGGAAATTGCTGTTTTAGAATTGGAAGTTGTATATTTGGAACAATACCTTCTCTCCTTGTATAGGAAAGCCTTTGATCAACAAGTGTCATCTATTTCGCCTTCTAAAAGGGATGAAAGGTTAAAAACACCTATACATACCCCTAGTATAAGGGATGAAAGGTTAAAAACACCAGTAAATACACCAAGTAAAAAGGATGAAAGGTTAAAAACACCTGTGCATACTCCAAGTGGGCGATTTTTGGAAGTTCCTAGACTTGATGATGATGCATCAAAAGTTGATAATTCAGCTGTGCAGTCTGGTTACAATGAGAATTCATGGAAGGAGCCTATTGACATTGTAGGAGAAAAACTATTAGATTCCAGTGTTAACCGCTGTTATTCCACACTGTCACAGCGTTCAAAGTTTCCGAGTTGGACATCTCCTCTGGATGAGACTTTGGCTGATAAAGCCGTGCGTGCCTGCCACTCACAACCTTTGTCCATGATGGAGGTAACGTACTTGTACCATGCAATCTTCTGAGAATTTGTATTTCTGTGTACTTTACATTGTTCAGTTAATTTCTGGTCATATTACATGTTGATAGAGCCTTCAGTAATTTGTTGTTTCTGGAAAAATAACGTGCAACAACTTTACCCTTCAAATAAATGATTGCAAAGTTTCCACTCTCCATGCTTGAGCTACTGTAATTCAATCATCATCACCCGCTTTTGATTGCATCCACCAAGAGAACAAGTTACATTTATGGGAGAATAATCTCACATGTGATGTGTATGACACATTGAGATCTTGTAATTTTAACTTTTGCTTGATTCTCTATGCTACAGTATGCTCAGAATGCGTCGAATATAATCAGTCTGGCCGAGCATCTTGGCACTTGCATTTCTGATCATGTTCCAGACACACCAAACAAGCTTTCTGAGGATATGATCAAGTGTATGTCTGTTATATATTGCAAGCTTACGGACCCACCTTTGATCCAAAACAGCTTTTCATCTCCCATTTCATCCGCGTCATCAGCCAGTGCTTTTTCTCCACAAGAGCAGCATGACATGTGGAGTCCGGGGTTGAGAAATAATTCATCATTTGATGTACGGTTAGATAACCCTTTCCATGTTGAAGGACTTAAAGAGTTTAGCGGACCATATAGCACAATGCTTGAAGTGCCATGGATTTTCAGAGATAGTGAAAAACTGGCCGAGGTGGAGAACTTGCTACAAAATTTCAGGTGGGTCTCCTATAACATGCAATCATCAGAAGAAAACCTGTTTCTTATCATCTAAACAAAGATGAGATCTTTGATCCTCCTCTATCTCTTTTGTGTTTATCAAATTATTTCCGTTATAGGTCTCTTATCTGCAAACTGGAAGAAGTTGATCCAAGGAAGTTGAGACGTGAAGAGAAGCTGGCATTCTGGATAAACATACACAATTCACTAGTGATGCATGTATGTAGTCTCATCAATGAAAAGAATCTGCTGTTACAGATTTGGTTCCAGTTTTGCGATATTTTGTACTAAGTCTTTCTTTTCTTCTATGATATAGGCATTTTTGGCTTATGGTATTCCACAAAATAATGTGAAAAGATTCTATCTACTGTTGAGAGTAAGCTAACTTGTATTCATTACTGCTTGTCTTGAATGATGAAACTAGTGGAATGGAATGTGTTATCTTATACCTCGTACTATACAGGCTGCGTATAACATTGGGGGTCACACCATTAGTGCAGATACGATACAGAGTTCCATCCTTGGATGTCGTATGCCTCGTCCTGGACAGGTAGATCTCAAGCTCATCTTTTGTGTCCTCGATTAAGATTGTTAAATATCTTGTAGAGACAAGACTCTAGTCAAAATGACTATTCTTTGTCAGAAACTTGTATATGGTATCCATGAATGATGTTTCTGCTTGGCCTTTTCTTCGTTAAAGATAAAGATAAAAAAGGCAGATAGAATTTGTCGATTATTTCAAATCATACACAACAAAAGTATTCCCAGTGGGCTTGTTTTAATTAATCTTTTAAGGTGGAGCTGACAAAGGTTTCTTCTGCTTGTAGTGGCTTCGGTTATTAATTTCTGCAAGGACAAAGTTTAAAGCTGGAGACAGAAGGCAGGCATATGCTATTGAACATCCAGAACCACTTTTGCACTTTGCACTCTGTTCAGGAAACCATTCTGATCCTGCGGTACTACATCATCTTTAATCAGAGTTTTTTCCTTAGTATTGGTACAAATGATGTGATATTTATGAACCAGTTGAAGGATGTCGATTTGGAGTTCTAGTGGTGTTTTCCTTTCTATATAGAAAATTTCAGCCTTGTCATCGTATTTGTCCCTCTTCTTTAGGTCCGTGCCTACACCCCAAAGAAAGTAATTCAAGAGCTGGAAACTGCCAAACAGGAATACATCAGAGCTACGTTTGGTGTCCGCAAAGACCTGAAAATTCTGTTACCAAAGCTCGTGGAATCATTTGCAAAGGATTCGAGTTTATGTCAAGCTGGTATTATCGAAATGGTCCAACAATCTTTGCCTGAGTCGCTTCGTAGGAGCATTAGAAAATGCCAGGTAGGCAAATCCCGCAAGAGCATAGAATGGAGTCCTCACGATTTTACCTTCAGGTATCTAATATCTAAAGAACTAGTAAGATGATTGGCTATATGCATCAATGGCATGGTGCTTGGGCTTTCCATTTTGTAAGATTTCACATTTTTCCTTGTACAAAGTTGAAATGGTAGGGTATATTTTGTAATGTAATTGTTATTAGGCTGTGTAATGAATGTGCATTAAGGCTTGTATACGGTTATGATGTGAGCACTTCTTTGCAAATCATTTCAAGCATCTATTTCTCCTCCTCCCCAACCTTTCTGTAATGCCTGAACTATTGAATCTTCTGCTGTGCTAAAAGGGGAAGTTTCAATGAGGACCAAGGGTGGGGTTTTTGTGTTCTATTGCAAGCAAAACTTTAACTTTGTTACCATTTATGGGACAAATGATGGTGTCAGTGACTTGTTGCAGTAGATGTATATGACTAACATTGTTTTATATAAAAGGAATAAAAGAGGCCAAGGCATACATTGCAAACAGAGAACCCATTTTGTTCACTTGGCACGTAGCGAGCAGGCCTGTCGGCATTGGCTAATTGAGAGGTCCAGCCCAGACTATGTTCATGTGCCAACTCAACTAAGTCTTACTTAAAACCATTCAGATTTCAAAACTAGTTAATCCAATTTCTTGGCCGGTTTAAGCTATACTCCACTAGAGTCACTCTCAACTAGCCACTTGATTAAACCGGACTAAAGCTTTATACAGTCATGAACCTCGGCATGGTTGAGAGGCCTGTTGGCATTGGCATTGTAGATTAGACAATTAAACATGTACTGAAAGGGTATATCAACCTCGCTTTAGTTTAGATGACAGTCAATAGGTCTAAGATCGATCTCTGTGGTTTCTTCCTGGTTTTGTTATTAATATAAGGTCTCAAGGATGACTACCTGTTGAGCATCATAATCTCTGGTATGTATGTTAAAAAATTAAAATTCCCAACACCCTAATAAATTCCTTTTGAATTGAAATCAAATTAAGGCTACTGCAAAACTATGATACATTAGTTGGAATGGCTCTGAAAAATATGTAGGTGGCTTGACAGAAGGCAGAACTGCTGGTTCTGTGTAGTTCAAGCAATTCATTTGCCTTGGTTGTGTTTACAATTTTATACAAGTATATAATATTAAGCTTCGAAGGGAACGAAAATGGCGATGAACCCAATAACCAGTCCCAAACAAATGATAGAAGGACAATGCAAAAGCAACCAAAACGGCTGGTAAAGATTGAGAAATGAAGTCTTAGAGCTGAGCATAGCAATAGGCCATGACAAGTTGCCTTCAGTTCTAAATTCCAAGGAGCTGGAAAGGTTGATGAACCGGCTAACAAAGTTAGATGGAGATGGCTACTAGTACTTTCCTAAAGTGAAAAACACCAATCCAATCGAAAACCGTTGACTTTTCCAATCTATTTCAGATAATATTAGTCACATTTATGAAAAAAGAATTGCAAAAAGCATTAGCCAAAAAAAAAAAAAATTCCCTGAATTAACCTGCAGATGAACATGTCGAATGTTACCACCCTGATCATCACCTGAGAATGAGTTTAGAGCGGCTTGAGGAGAGGTCAACACTGTATCTACCAAGGCCAGCACTAGCTTTAATGGCGAGAGAACACAAGTCTGGCAAGGTAAGGGGTTTATGTGATTGGGAGAGTGGCAACAAGAAGTAGATTTGTCCAGGTTGAAGGTCCTCATCAACAGGCATTTGAGGCACACAAGTACCGATGGACATCGACTCTGAGCTGCAGAGGAAGCAGTCGGGGTTGAGGGAAATGATGTTGTTGGCTTGGATTGATTGCCTGAACTCTTGGACACGACCATCCATGTGAACCACCGTGGCTGCCATCGATGACCGTTTGGTTGCGCTCGATGATCCTCCTCCTCCTCCTACTGTTTTGCCTGGTTTTGAGGTTGAAGTTGAGGATACACAGGCACCCATTTAGGCTTCTCTAACAATTCTTTTTTATTGGTGTGTTTGAGGGAAGGCTAGAAAAGAGTTTGATGGAGAGGGCATCCATTACATTTATATATATGGGTAGTTTTTATATTATTAATTGTCGATGATATGCCTGCCTGGATGCAATATTTGGGGGAAATATTATGTAAAAAATTTCCCCAAATGAAATTTGATGTAAAGTGTGAATTTAAGTTGTTAGATACCGAAACCTCCGTAGTGACAAGAATTTCAATCCCAGTGCGACTTAGCTCATAGTCCCTTTTCTATGGACAAATGTCAGTCGTTGAATTATACACAGTATTTTAAGTACTACAAAATTCCTAAACCCTTAAATATAACTTTTAATTTTAAATTAAAAATATTCCAATGGCTAATAACCCTTAAATAAAATCTTGAATACAAAAAAAAAAAAAAAAGTTTTATTTTCTATTTGAGTGTGTATTAAATGTGCTTAAGTATTTTTTTGTGTTTTCCTGGTAAGAAAATTACAAGCCACTAAGGTCACTTCATAATGCAAATTAAAGTCACATTTGGCATAAAAGCCAAAAGGCAACTCACCGGCACTTTATTTTGTCTTCTAGTTTTCTGCGTCATGCCCATATATGTATTAGGTTCACACTTCAACAAATTAACCCTAACTTCAGTTCCATTCGCTTTGGTTTTATTTTTAAATAATTTGTTTTGATTCTATTTTAAAATAAGTTTTGTACAAGATTTTTGAAGTTTTTAATTTCAAAAGATATTTTTATATAATATTTTTAATTATTTTAAATATAAAATATTTATTTTTATATAGTAAAATTAAAATTTAATCTCTTGTAATTATGAATTTTTTAACTTGTTAACCAAGACTATTTAAAACACAACAATTTAGATAGATTTTCGATTTCTCAATTTCTTTTCCCAGCCCTACAACAAATTGCCAAATCTTAAGCGTTTTATATTCTAATTTAATGCATTTAACATATCTAATTATTTTTGAGAGATTATATTTTTAGAATTTAAATCTACATATTTACAATCTCATTCATTATTTTCAAAATATGATATCATGATAATTAATATCGTGTGGGTAAATATATTTATTAGTATAATTTCAGATTTATGACTAATTTTGCATATACATAAATTATTTTTAAAATATTTAACATAAAAATAATTTAATGGTCAAATTTGAATCCCATCTCACAAGTAACTTTATGCACAATAACAAAAATAGTGCACAGTTTGAAAAGGATAATCTATGCCCACTATCCACTATGTTCATATCTTGTTTGACAAAATAGGGAAAAAGGAAACTGTGGAAAAGGCAAAATGAATGTGGTCCATTTATTTATCTTATTATATAATAAATTTTGACAATCTCATTTGAAAGCTTCAATAATTAATTGCTTCTTCTTTTTTTAAAGAAATTAGAAATTAGATATCAAAATCAAACAATTAATTATAATTTGGACCAAATACCTAAATAATATCATTCTTAAATTATTGGTACCTTGAAGTCCAAGCAAGGTTCAAAAGATTTTTTTTTTCCTGCTAATGGAAAGTGAAATCCCATTGAATCAGCATAACCCAAAGTCCATTTTCTAATGCTATGATGTTTCCCTATATAACTAATGGGCAGCAACAAATTGAAAGCTATATATCTGTTCAGTCATTTTCAAAAATAAAAATAAAATAAATAATGGATTCCCCCTTTTCATTAATTTATATTTTTAAGGGAAAAATTCTCTTTAGTACCTCTTAGTTTCAATATTAAGCAAATTAGTCCCTTATAAAAAAATTTAAAATAATTTGATCCCTGTCAATTTTGAAAGTAAGCAACCAAGGACAATTAATCACAACTATCAGTTGTACATATTATTTATTGGTATAATAATAAATTTAGTTACATATTTTGTAAAGTTAGCCTTGATTTAACAAACTTAGTCCACAATATTTATATGTTTTAAGAATTTGATCTTGATTTAACAAATTTAGCTTGTAACATTTACACATTATGTCAATATTTATACAAAATGTATAAATATCAAAAACTAAATTTATTATTATATCAATTAAAATTATGTACAGTAAACAATTGCTCCTTAAAATGTTGGAGGTTGGAAGCGTCTATGGTGAACAAAAGAAGATGAGCAACAAGACAGACAGTCTACATTGCCCCCATTTCCATCAACAATTGTTCAAATGATCCTCTACTAATTTCCTCCTATATCCCCCCACTTTTATTTGTTTTCTTATCCCCTTGTCAAATTCATGCTTGTCTATATCCAACCTTTTATGTCATTTTCTTACCAAAATTTCCTTCTCTCCCACCTTAATTTTTGATATGTTTCAATCACACCCCATAATGCACTGTCTTGAAAATCTTATAAGCTTACAAAAATGGATTAGATATATGATTTTAAAGTTTAGAATCAAACGCCAAATGAAGCTTAAATTCGATGTAACCTAAGCAAGTAAGCTTATGGATATTTCAAGTGACTATAACCCTAAACTTTTGATGATTAAGAAAACTTGGGTTTGGTGGCTTTGTTTTGAAAACTTGGGTTTGGTGGCTTTGTTTTGAACTTTATCAACTCCTCCACCATGAACAAATAAATGTAGAAAACTCATATGCTTTTGAAGCTCCACAATATGGCCTTTTTAGATGCAAAAGTTTGGACCACTCTTTTATTCTATACTCCTATCATTGTATGTAGTCATAAAACAATATTCTAGTTGAGCATTTAAGTGTTTTAACTATGTCAATACGGTCCCCTTGTATCTACGCTTACATAGGTTAATAAAATACCTAGAGATCTCCCCTAAAACCAAAAGGAAAAAAGTGAATATGCTCCAAATAGAATAGGGGGAAATAAAGGTATGATGTTGGCCATGCAATTGTACCTACTCCATCATATATTTTGATGTCCAAAATTTTAAGTCGAGATGTATTGCATATTTGTCACCAAACCATAAGTTCACTAGTTATGAATTGTGTGGAAGAATATAATTTGGAATTGTTCAATTTAAGTTTTACAGGTCTTTCAAGATTTAAATTTTCTTTAATTACAAATTAAATATTTGAATCCATGTCATTTGTTGAGACTAAAAAAGATAAATTTGGATTTCGTACTCACAACACAACCCAAATCCCATCCACAACATACATCAATTGGTATTCGTCATTTGTACCTTGTTGTATGGATTTAAATATCTGAAGTTACACTTGAAAAGAGTTTGCTTAATAGGTTGTGGTATTGAATGATGGGAAAATTCGTTGAATGAACAACATCAACAGCAGCAGTACTTAACCATTGAGTTGGGGATTAGCCTGCAATGCATGAAAAGTTTGAAGTAATCCATCGACAGCCGTGTGATTTATCCATAACAATATTAAATTCTGTATTCAATGATCAAAATCCAATTCCTAGCTGTATCGGCTCTACAATCAAGGTAGTTGAAGGCATGAATAATATTTTAGCAGGCAAGGAAAACAAAAAACCTAGTTGGGACCCAAAAATTATTATTTGTATTTACAATGACCATGAGTCGTTATCGTTATTTAAAAAAGATAATATAAGATTAGTACACTTTGATCACTTTTCTTCTTTGTTTAAAACGATCAAGTTTTGCAATGAATCCAAGCATATAGGACAGTGAGTGTAATGCAATTCCATCTTAATTTGGACCAACTCACGAGAAGCTAAGGACCACCGACCTGTATGAAATGATGGCAGCTTTGGGTGTTTGTTGGGCATGGTCCCGCCAATAAGAGTTTTGTTTGTCTCATGCATGGTAATTTTCTAAGCAACCAAACAGGCACTCTTCATAATTCTCTCTTGATTTGAGTTTAAATTCCATTGACGACAATAATAATTGAAGAAAAGACACCTCCCCATTTCCAACCAGAAGATAGGTTTACAGCTATAAGCTCCCATTGTTTGAAAGAGAAAGGTAAGACTACTCATTTATTCTTATCAAGCCACTTATGTAGGCATAAATTACTTGTATTACCTTAGTTTAAACTTGGACACCCCTTTTCCTACAAATAATGTTTTTCTATATCTAAAGGTCAATTTTGTTTTTTGAGCATGCTTTATTTATTATTGCTACTATTATTAGAGTGTAGTTCACTCACTTTTACTAATTTATTTTAAATAAAAATAAACTTATATTTATTAACTTGAAAATAAATTATATTAATAATTAATTTACTCATATATTATAAATATATATATGCGCGATTATATATGATTTTTAATATTCATTTTAGGAAAATATAAATATGTGCTTCTTAAAATTTAAATTTTACTTATTCATTCGTACACTCAATTTTTTAATTATTGAAAATTGAATTTCATATATAATATATATAAAATATTTCTTTCTTTAAAAATAAATGAGAAAGCTATTAAAGATATTATTGAAATCATATAGATTAATTTATTAATTTAGTTACCAATTGTGTATTTCTTTTCTTTTGAATAAGCATCACACAAGAAAAAAAATTAATCCATCTATACAGGTCCATTCTTGATATTTTTGTGGCTCTAGGCAAAATAATAAAATATGGATTTAGGTTCTTAAAAAAATGGGAAAAAAATTGGAGAATTTTTTTTTAAATTCCTTAAAAGTTGGTAAAAATAAACTTTTTGGGCCCTTGAAAGCTAATTTTTTTTTTTTGGAACTCTTAAAAGTTGATAAATTTTTTTTGACTTTTTAAAGTTAAAAAAAGAATTTTTTGAATATTTTTCAGCTTTGGGCCCTGGGCGGCCGCACCTCCAGACAACCCCTAGAGTCGGGCCTGCATATATATAATCCTTAAAAAGTCAATTTATTTTATTAGAAGTAATTTTAAAACAACTGATATTTTAATTACTTTATTTTGTTTTTAATTGACTTACCTCTTAGGTTTATAAGATTTAACAAAGATAATAAATTTTCATGTGATATCAATTACATAATATATATATATATATATAAATAAAACATGTAATAAACTTAACAATAAGTAAGGTGAAGCAGAATTTAGGCTTTGAATTTTAAAGCATGACCACGACTCATATCTAAATTTTTCATCAATTCTTCTGATTTAAACAAGTAACTAAAATGAAATATTGAAATACATTTACCAATATATGTAATATTTAAACAAGTAATTTGTAAATCAAATTAAATACATTTACTAATAATATTTTCTTTATCACATTGAAATATTGATATTAAATATATGATTTATTTATTTTATTTAATCAGTTGTTTTTATTCTAATCAATAATTTTTACTTGTATTTACAATGAATTATTTCTTAATATTTGGTTGTTATTTAATTAGAGGTATTTTATAATATTTAATTATTTTTAAAAATATAACAATAATTAAATATTAAGTACAGTAGGGCAAAAGGTAGTATAAATTTAAAATTCAACCATCTAAATATAATTGCCAATTACATAATTGATTCAATAACAAATTTGTGTGAGTATCAAGTTGATTTGCATGAATTTTATGGTTTGATTCTTATATTTATAAACCTTTTTTCCTTCTTCATTGTAATGTACTTATTCATTTGTATAAAAAAACCATTTAAAGAAAAATTCGGCATTAATCTGAAAAGTGGGACCTTTGTGGATAGAATCTTATCATGTATCTCTATTATGTTTTATATGAAAATTGTATACTATTATTTTACCTCTTAATTGAATTGATATCATAAGTTAATCGTACATCAACTTCACTGATAAATAATAAAAAAAACTTATTATTTTACAAAATAATAAATATTAATACAATGATAAATGTAAGGCCCAATTTTAGCACGGGGCCCAATAAACAACAGTCTAGAATTACAAAGCCCAGTTACAACCAAACTTAAAACCCAAAATATACAAAGTAGCCCAACAGGCCCAAAACACAACCCTAGCCCAAACTAAAACCCAAAACAGAAAATAAGGAAGCAGCACGCCCTTTTGACCAGCGCCGCATGTTCGTCGGCCGCCCTACATCCCGCTCTTCCACGTTTGCACCCACGTACCACATCAGTGCCCACGTCCACAATGCCACCCACAACCTGTAATAGTTGAAAATCAGTTGTATAAAGGGCTATAAAAGCCTCATGAAATTATTGTTTTGGGGAGATTTTTTTGGATAAAAATACGCACAATCAATAGAGAAGAAGAGAAAACAATTTTAAAGGTGGTTTCTAGCTTTCGTTTTTTTGTTTCCTCTTTTTTTGTTTTTTTTTTCTTTCATTTTCTTCACTTTCTTTTTCTATACCTACGAAAATCAAAAAAGGAAAAGAGAAAGACTTACCTGAACTCGCGGTCATGGCACTGGAGAGTCCTTCTCCGTCGTCGGGATTAGGCTCAAAAATGGGGTGGTCGGGATTTGGTTCTTTTTAAGAAGAGAAAGAAACTTTGTTTTTTAAAGAAGAAAAATGGAAATGATAGTTTAAACCAAATTTGAAACGTCGTCGTTTCAGAAAGGGAAGAGCTGTTCATTTTGGAATTGGGATATTTTCGCGAATGGTCCCTCTTCTTCGCAATGGTATTTGATTGAGTTCCTTTTCTTTTTTAATTTTGACCCTATTTTTTATTTTAATTGCATTTTGATCCTCCCTCAAGTTGTGCGTTTGGAGAGAAAGGGATATTTTCAGGAATAGTCCCTCCTCTTTATTCGTACTTGTGATTTAATCCTTTTCTTATTTATTTATTTTTGATTTTCCCCAAAATCCAATTTTAGGTTTTGTTTTAGTCCTTTTTCATTATTTTTGTTGTTTCATTTTCAAATTAATTAATTATTTGTAATATTATTAGTTATATTTTTCATTATTATTTATTTTTCATTATTACTTCTATTATTATTATCATCATACTATTAAATTAATTTACTTAATATTCAGTATTTATTCGCTTGATTATTTATTTATCATTCGTATAGAGATTTGTTTTATTTTCATCCCTTTTGCAAATTTGTATTTTATTTACTTATTTCAAATTTTTATGTAGTATTGATTTCAAGCAATTTTATTTTATTATTTTGATATTTCATATTTTAAATAGTTTTATCTTGATTGAGTTTTATATATTATTACTTCAAATTATCTTATATATTATTCATTTTATATCGTTTTATATAATGTTTTATTTTATATCAGTACAAGTTATTTCATATATTGTTTATTTTGAGTTTATTTTATATATTATTTATTTTAAACTTATATATATTATTTTAAATTTTGTGATATACCGTCTATTTTTATTCATTTTGTATTTTGTATTATAAATTCATTTATTATTATTTTTAAATTATTTTTACATTCTATTTCGACTTGCTTTGTTTTTAAATTGTTATAGATGTCTTTTAATTCATTTGTCTTTGATTATTGATGTTAGCTTCTTAAATAATATATATGATGTGTTTATTGTCATTTTGTGTTCTATAAGCTATTTATCTATATTTTCATATTGTCGTTTCTCATCAATGTTTTTATGCATCGTTTTAATATTGTATCAATTTTCTCTCAAATCCAAAAAAAAAAATTTTAAAAATAATAAGGCAATACTCGATATTTGGGATCTTTGAGAAGATTGTGCCCTAACTTGCTAGGTTCCAATTTTCCTCGTTGAATCTAAATAACCGAATACCCTTCTTCAATCCAAACGTATAAGTTTCAAATAAAAGCTTATTCTTGGGAATTTGAAGTGTTGTGTCCTAACTCACTGGATATGACGTTTCGTTATCTCGAGATAAGGATTTTTAAAAATAAAGGCAATATTCTACGTTTGGAATTTTGAGAAATTATGCCCTAACTTACTGGGCTCCGATTTTTCATTTGACCCAAATAATTGAATATCTTTTTTTAAACTTAAGTGCATGAGTTTTAAAAATCAAAAGACAAACTTAGTTTCGGGGATTTGAAATGTCGTATCCTAACTCACTGGGTGTGACTTTTATTTCTTCGAGATAAGAGGGTCTTAGCATCCAATTTGATTTATTCAAATGTTCTTTTAAATAAGAGGATCGTATTTTAAAATCTTTTCAAATTTTCGATGTTAGGACATTAATTAATCAATTAGGTATCAATTTTGGGCGTTACGAGGGTGCTAACCCTTCCTTGTACGTAACCGGCTCCCAGACCCGTTTTTTAGTTTTGAAGACCAAAATCATTGTTTTAATAAATAAAAAATGTTTTATTAAAATGATCGATCTCAATGTGATCCGATCACACTTCGAAAAAAGATTGGTAGCAACTCCATTTTCGTTTTTAAGCCGACTCCCTTTTTTTTAAATAAAAAAATAGTTTCGACAGCTTGACTTCTCCTCTGGGGACATCAAGAGAGTCAAGCTGTAAATTGATTAATTTCTGTCCTGTTGTCAAAAATTAAAAATCAGATTTGAAATTCTACGATCCTTTTATTACATTTGTTTGTGTCATCTTATATGTTTGTTGTGGTTCGAGTCCTTTAGAGTCCTTTCACATCATATTGCATAACAATTGCATGGTTTTACCCCTTTTAAGTGGAAGTGAGAAGCTACTCCTTCGTGAGGTTTTCACCACCGTGCAGGATAGTGGATCGCTTTCAGGATACATCCGTACCTATGTCTTTGTGAGATTTTCATCTTCGTGCAGCCATAGGGAACTGTATTCCCTTAAACTGAACTCGGTCCATATAAGCCTATAATGGGTGAGGATTGAGGAATTTGCCGGTTCGGGTACCACTACTTTAGAACCAAACTGTATGTAAAAAGCCCTAAGAGCTTAACCTACATATAACTACGCCAAACCCTAGCAGTCACCCAGATAGGTGCTTGATTATTTTTCATTTGCTTTGAATTTTATTTTTGGTATATGATACTGACTTGTTGTGTTTTATTTTGGCTATGATTGCATGTCATTTCATTTTAAAGAGGTGTCGATTCACGTTCAATTACTAATTTAGAAAGCTTATTATGGAGAACAAATTTCTTGATAAAGTGAAAAATAATGCAGCTGTCCGTATATGGTCAAAGAAAATGTAATTAGAGAAAGGAGATAACCTAGCTGAGGGGTATACATCAAAATTATGGGATTACACCTGTATTAGTGTGACGTAAAATAATCTTCAGGAATTAAAAGAGATATGAGACCAGTGGGATGAAGAGACTAAGCAGTTTTTTTATTGTAATTATGAGGATTTGTCTTACCTACTTGACATCAAGGTAGACGAGCATTTATTTCGGCCCCCTCGCTCAGTATTGGAATCCTACCTATAGTTGTTTTACCTTTGGGAGGGTAGATTTGGTTCCTACTGTAGAAGAATATACAGCTTTAAGGTAGATTTGGTTCCTACTGTAGAAGAATATACAGCTTTACTTCATTATCCGAAGATCTAAGCCAATAAGGCCTATTCGAGAGCCGCTTATGTCCCGACCTTTTGGAAGAAATTGATGAATATTACAGGGATGAGTGAACAGTGGATTACAGCAAGGGTCAAGCAAAAAGGTGAGTGTAAGTGCATCCCATGGAGAAATTTGAGGGATTTGATTCTAGTGCATCCTGATATGAAGAAGAGAGTCGACGTTTTTGCTTTGAGCATCAATGGGTTAATTATTTTCCCTTGGTCGAGACATTTAGATATTTGAATGCATGCAGAAGAGCTGGCGAGGGCAGATTTATAGGGTGTGCGCAGTTATTGTTAGCTTGGTTCTACAACCATTTCTAGAAGGTGGATAAAGTTTCTTATCAGGTTTTTTTTCCAAGAATTACTCCCCGTTAAAGGAGATAGTGGCCACGCCCAGGAGAGATGACATATTAGAAGAAAATTGGATCGCGTTCCTTCAAAATCTCTAGGAAGAGGACGTTGAGTGGAGAGCTCATTGGTTGGTTCCTGACGAAATTCTTTACCGATGTGGGAGTTTTGACTAGGTCTCTCTGCTGGGAATTTGGGGAGCTATTGGATATGTTCCTTTGTTCATGCTGAGGTAATACAGATCAAGACAGTTCATACTGGCAACGCATGGGCTAACTCAATATAAATTTTCGTGTGGAAGAGATAACTACAAGAAAAAGATTAAGGGGATTTCTAATGCTTGAAATCAAACTTACTAGATAAAAAAAGTTATTGTAGGTCCGATGACGACCCTCAAATATGATGCATGGTGGAGCAGAAGAATCAATGATAATATCCCCGGGCCAAGTCAAGAAAGCACTCGATCAATGGAAGAATACTTGCAAATAGTCCCCTCTGTGCTAGAAATCATAAAACAGGACTTCGAAAAAAGAAATTCGGAGTTAGGAAAGAAGATAGAACAATTGGAGGAGGAAAAGATGCGTTTAAGGTTAGAGGACAATGTTCAGAAACTCGAGGCTAAGAAATTAAGAAAGGGAAAGAGGAACGCCAAGGAGGATTTGAACAGCTTAAAAAATGATTACAAGAAGCTGAGTATGTCGATAAGAACTGTCGGATTGGAAAAGACATCAGAGCAATGGCGACAAGAAATCCAAGAAGAAAACGCTAGAGCCGATCAGTGAGAGAAGAGGTTCCATAATACTCGAGCACGAGAAAACACTTTAAAAAAAGAGCTTGGTTGAGAGCCAAAATGAGAAGGAGATGTTAGTAGCTCAGGTAGCAGAGTTAGAAAAGGCACTACATCAATGTCGTGGTCCTAGCTCCGACATTGAATTAAGGGCCAGTCTGAGCAAGATCAAGGATTTGAAAAGAAAGGTAGAAGAACTCGAGACTGCGCTACAGAACTGTGAACTTTGAATTAAATTCCTCGAGTCAAATAATGAGCAGTAGAAAGAGCAGCTTCGTTGATCGCAAGACCAGGTCAGGGATAGGGATTACGTTATGGGTGAGGCTGTGACTCAGATACGAGTGGTGGCCGATCATTTACAGACCTTAGTAGTTTAGGCTAACGTGCTAAGTGTGAAATATGAGTTAGAGTCAGACCGGGGTCGTGAGCTGGCTTGGCTTCTTAAGAGAGTTAAAACTTTGAGCATCAAGGCAAAGTCGTATATATGATCTGTTTTATGTAAAGGATTTTATTTTTTTAATAAAGTTATTCTAAATGGAATTAGATCAGAATCGACGCCTTTTTAGTTTTGCATTCATCTCATGCATTTGCATTACATCGCATCATGTGTATTAAATTTCACAAAAGAATCCTAATTAATTAGAAATCATACTGTAAGTACCCTGGAACATCACACTACACACGGAGAAAAACCAAAGCTATGGATCAAAGGTTGGAAAAATTGGAACAAATGCAGTAGGAGATACATGATCAACTGCAAGTATAGATACAAGAACAGTTGGCCAAAATCCAACAGGATATGAGGGATCAGATGCTGGAATCTCAAAGGAATATGATGAACCAATTGACCCAGTTACTGATTGGAGGACCAAAAAAGGGGAGGAGCCCAATGATCAATACTGGGGACGACAGCGAGGACCTTGCTTACCCTCCAGGTTTCACCCCAACGAATACCCAAGCACCACCACTATAACAATCCGGTTTTGACCCTAATCATAACAGTGGTTTAGAGACCACGCAACCGATTTTGAGAAATATTTTAATATTATTTTCTGTGTCTATGATGTGTGAATTTATATCTGCAAAGTTTCTGTGATTTAATTTGTCTGTTTCTATGCTTAACTTTGATAAAGGACTAAATCAAGTAAAATGCAAAAGTTGCATACTAATTGTTAATGGGGTTATTTGGCCTTGTCTTTTAAAATGAGGGTCCTTGCATGTCAAATTTACCATTTGTTTTAATGGTGGACAAATATGGACAATAGTTAGTGGATTTTAAAATGAAATAGATAAGGTTAAAATAGTCATTTGTGTAATAATATGTTTTATAATAAAACAAATCATAAAATAGCCATTATCATATTGTTTTTGCCGAAAATCAAAGAAAAAGAAAAAAGAAAAGAGCTTTAAGTTTCGACACTTGTTTTGGTTGTTAAGGTATGTACTTTGGTCTGTTTTTGATAATTTCTATGTTTCTGTGATCGTTGCTTTGTGTTCTTCAAAACCCATGTCCGAATTTCTATTTCTGTTGAAGATTATGAAATGTGCCATTGATGATTATATGAGCTTAGTGATATTTTTATATGGATTATGAAAGATATATGTGAGATTACCATGCTTTGTTCTTGAATTTTTTATGGAATAGAGTTATTTAGGCTAATTTGTGAAAATGAGGTTTTGAAGGACTAAATTGTGAATTAAATATGTTAATTAGGCTTGTATGGAAGCTATGTATATTTAGCCAAGCTATAGTCTTGGTGAATTTTGCATAATTGTGATTTTGTGAAAAATGGACTAAATTGTCAAAGTGTGAAAATGTAAGGGCTAAAATGTAAAGTTCCCTAAATATGTGTTCATGGATTATTTTGAATGAAATTAATGATTGAATGGTTGTATTTGAATTGTATTAGATAAAGAACAAAGAAAATTAGACTTAGATCGAGGGAAGTCCAAAATAGTTGAATAGTCAACTCGTTCCGTCTGAAATTCGTACGAGGTAAGTCAAATGACAATTATGTGTTAAATTGACTAAAATTCTGCTCATACAAACTGTAATCTGTATTGGAAGGCCTTGAAAGCCTGATGAATGAATTCTGATTAAATTCTGATAATATGCTAGTATCTGAAAAGCTCTGTATATATCTAAAGGAATGTGAACATCGATCTGAGATGTAGTGTAAGACCATGTCTGGCACATCGGCATCGTATCTGATTTCGTGTAAGACCCTGTCTGGGACAGAGGCATCGATACTGAATTACATGTAAGACCACGTCTAGGATGTAGGCATTGTACTCGTTTATGAGCATCTATATCATTTCTGAACCATCTGATGATAGAGTATGAGGTATGGGAATGAATGTATAAAATGTATAATCTATACAGGTATGCTTGTATCGTACTAAATTTTTAAATATGAAAGACTCTATTTCTGTGAAATAATGAATGTGAAGTATGTATGGAATTTGGAAATGAAGCATGACATGTATACAAGTAAATGAGCATGGTTAGGCTCGTGAATTACTCTGTGAAATGGCTATAAATTTATGCTATTGACTTTCACTTTATATGCTTTTATAGTTAAACCAATTGTATTTGGCTTACTAAGCTCTATGTAACTTACTCTGTGTAATTTTTGTCTGTTTTACAGTTATCGTAGCTACTGAAGGCTCGGGGACAGTCAAGGATTGTCACCACATCATCGAACTCTTTTTGGTACTTTTAAAAGTGTAAATATATATTTTTTAAATATGGCATGTATAGGCTAGAAT
Organism: Gossypium arboreum; assembly: GCF_025698485.1. Classification (NCBI taxonomy): domain Eukaryota; kingdom Viridiplantae; phylum Streptophyta; class Magnoliopsida; order Malvales; family Malvaceae; genus Gossypium; species Gossypium arboreum. The sequence continues at coordinate 17,502,658 of NC_069081.1, forward strand.
GTCTATGTATTAAACTTTAATATGTATATATGTTATGCCATGAGAGTTGGCTAACAAATGGTACATTTGTGCTTAGTTTTGGTAAATGGTTTGTGATGCCAAATTGTGTATGATTGTAATGGTTATATGGCCTTATATGTGATGATCATTCTGAAATATGCCAAGTTAAAGAAATGGTAAGTTTAAGCATGAGTTAGAAGGTGCCATAATTGAGCTATGAAATGAGCATTTTGGCATGTTGTTGTAATAAGATTTTTAATGTGTTTTTGGTATGGATTTGAATAGGTTGTTAAATGATGATGATTTAGTTATATTGAAGCATGTTATGAGCATGGAATTGGCTGAAATTTTGGTATAAGTATTGTTTAATATTGCTTGTAGTAATGACCCAAAAAGGGGTGGCAAGTTGGCTTAAACCAAGCCTGTATTGTGCCACACGGTCAGGGAACACTGGCGTGTCATATGGCCGTGGGCTTAAGTCAGTAGCTAGCTAAGTATCACATAGCCATAGCACACGGGCGTGTCTATTGGCCGTGGGTGAAAGTCAGTATGTGTGCCTTGTTTTGGCACGGCTGGTTCACATAGGTGTGTCTGATACCCGTGTGAGGCACACGGCCTGGTCACACAGGCATGTGACCTTAACAGAATTGAAAAAAAAAATTTGAGTTCTAAAATTTATTAATGTGTTCGGTTTAGTTTCGACTGTCCCTAAAAGTATGTTTTAGGTCTCGTAGACCATCAAAAGAGATGAATTGCTGATTTTAGCTTATGTATTAATGTTATGTGATGTCTGTGATTCTGAATTAGTCTGAAATGTTCTGTCTGTCTGGTAATACCTCGTAACCCTAATCTGATGAAGGTTATGGGTTTAGGGTGTTAGAACCATAAAGGGTGTCTGTCAATATCAGACCCCAATGTCAGATTGGTACTTCGGCATCGATAAATTTCCCAACGGTCTCGAGTTCTAACCCTGAAGACAATCGGGCAAATCTTATAGTCCATGACCTCAATGATGTGACGGAAGTGGGAAGGGTAAGAGCGAAACTCCTAAAGCAAATGGAAGATCGATGCAAATGGCTGGAGGAGAAATTTAAGGCGTTGGAAAATGCTGATTATCATTGTGGAGTGGATGCTAAGGAGTTGAGCCTGGTCCCAGATTTGGTACTCCTTCAAAGTTCAAAATACCAGAGTTTGAAAAATATAATAGGACTAGCTGTCCTGAGGCCCACATTACAATGTTCTGTCGATGACGGGATATGTCAATAACGATAAGTTTTTAATTCACTGTTTCCAGAATAGTTTGACTGGGGCTGTGGCCAAATGGTATAATCAGCTGAATCGTACCCAAGTTAAATCATAGAAGGACTTAACACAGGCCTTCATGAAGCAATATGGCCATGTGACAGACATAGCGCCTAACAGGATCACGTTACAGAACACGGAGAAAGAGTCAAGTGAAAGTTTTAAGCAATATGCTCAGAGGTAGAGAGAAGTCGCTAAACAAGTCCAACCGCCACTGCTGGAAAAAGAAACAACCATACTCTTCATTAATACCTTGAAAGCACCTTTTATTAATCACATGCTGGAAAGCACAACTAAGAATTTCGCGAACATAGTGATGTCTGGTGAAATGATAGAGAATGTGATAAGGTGTGGAAAAATATAGGTTGGGAAAAGCACCAAGAGGTCGGCCTCGAAGAAAAGAGAAAATAAAGTCAGTAATGTGAGCACGGGTTATGCAAAACCAATCACGGTAAACTAACTCAGAACGATAGCCATAGGCCAGCAAGCCTCGCCAAGACAAGAGCCCAATACAAAGCAAAATAAGGAGAAGCTCTAGTTTACTCCCATTTCAATAACGTATCGGGAGCTGTACAAAAGTCTATTTGATGCACATGTTGTATCTTTTTTCTACTTATAACTGATGCAACCCCCATACCCCAAGTGGTATGACACAAGTGCTCAATGTGACACTCGATAAAGAGCTACACCTCTTTCAAAAGGTTAGTCGAAAGGCTCATCAAAATGGTTGTTGTGAAATTTGATGATGCACCTGGTGTAGGAAATTCGTTACCCAATCATACTGATAATGGGGTAAACGCGATAGTCGAGAATATAGGGAGGAGAATTAAGTTGAATGTTGCAGAAGTAAGAACCTCGTTGAGGGAGATTTGGAGGAAAATGGTAGAAAAAGGGTTAGTCACGCAAGACTTAGGGAACAAATCCTGAGAAGCGAGGAACTATTGTGAGTTCCACGGGGAGGAGGATCATGAGATTCAGAGATGCAGTAAATTCAGGGCCCTGGTGCAGGATCTAATGGACAACATGGAGTTAGAGTTCTTTGAGTTCACTTAAGGAGAGGACGTATGCACCGTAGGAGGAGGGTCGGTAGAGACGGTCTATGAAGCTAGTCGCCTAGTGGTAGTTATCTCACAACCAAGGATCAGCGAAGTTGGAGCAAAAGTTACACCAAGAGTCGTAATCCAGAAACTCGTTTCTTTTTCTTATAAGGATAGCCAAAGAGTACCTTGGAACTATGACTACAATGTGACAATCCTGGAAGAGGAGGGCCCGGTCAGCACGCCAAATACAAAAGTCAAGCCTAAAAAAGAGATATTATTGATGATCGAATCGAAAAAAAGAAAGCCAGAGCTACCTGTTAATGAGTCAGCAACTGAGAACGAAGCTAAATAATTCTTTAAGTTCCTAAGGCACAGTGATTATAGTGTCGTGGAACAATTACACAAGCAGCTGGCTCACATATAGGTACTAGCTCTACTCTTAAGTTCGGAGACGCACCGTAATGCGCTACTGAAAGTATTAAATGAAACCTATATCACTAACGACATTTTGGTAAACAAGCTAGACAACCTTTTCAGCAACATAAGCACCGATAACTTTATCTCTTTCAGTGACGATGAAATACTGCCAAGGGGCTTGGGATCCACTAAGGCTCTGTATATTACCACCCGCTGCAAAGGGTATACATTACCGGGGGTACTAATTGACAATGGATCGGCACTGAACGTCTTGCCTCTGTCTATATTGAACAAGTTGCCTATAGACAGCTCTCATATGAAGACATGCCAAAACATAGTGAGGGAATTTGACGGCATCGAAAGGAAAGTAATGGGAAGGATTGAGGTACCTCTTCTGATCAGAACAAACACATACGAGGTAGACTTCCTAGTGATGGACATCAAGCCTTCTTATAATTATTTATTGGGGAGGCCTTGGATTCACTCAGCAGGGGCAGTACAATCATCATTGCACCAAAAGCTAAAGTTGATGACGGAGGGTCGGCTGATAACGATAAACGCGGAGGAAGAAATTATCGCATCCGTTACCAGTGATGCGTCATATATAGAAAATGATAGTGAGTCAATAGAGTGTTCTTTTCGGTCATTAGAATTCATAAATGCAACTTTCATCATCGAAGGAGGTAAAGTCTCAATGCCAAAAATATCCGAAGCTACGAGGATGAGTTTGCAACTAACAGTTGGAAAAGGGGCATTGTCTGGAAGGGGACTCGGGAAATATCTCCATGGACGGGTTAAAGTGCCAATCTTGGCTAAAAAATGGGATCACTTTGGCTTAGGGTATAGGCCAGACGTAAATCAAAGGAGAAAGGAGTTGGAAAGGAAGCAAGAGAGAAGAATAGCAAGATTAAATAGGGCAGAGGTCAGATGGGAGCCGATGACCTTCCCTCATATATCCAGAACGTTCGTGCCTGGAGGAGTTATTCATCCTGAGCGGAAGGTAACAAGTAAAGAGTCCAATAAAGATTTGATGGGAAATCTAAGCATCAGCGTCATATCTGAAGAGAAAGTGATGGAATGAGAATTAAAAAGTATTTGCCCTTATGAGCCTGGAAGTGTTCTGAACAACTTGACTGTGGAAGAAATTCCTGTAGTTTTTAGAGCTAACACAGAGTAATGTTCAAAACACACTTATTGATTTAAAGCCTAGAAACAATAAGAATCTTTTGTAAAATAGGCTCATGTTCAAAACGTCTTTATTTCAATAAAAATACATTTTTACGTCTCATTCTGAGCAAATATTTCTTTTATTCTGAGCAAATATTCTTTTATTCTTGTTTTTAGTCATAATCATGCCGTACAAATGAGCTATTCTTAGATATATTTGTTTTCTTATATATTATTTTGTGCCTACAATAGGTCTCTAGATATCAATGACATGAATGGCGCTGTTATGGACCCAGAATTCCCTTTTGAGCGAAACATGTGAAGATGATGGAGATTGTAACTTATCTCCGGATTTGTTAAGGATGGTAGAACAGGAAGAGAAACAGATTCTACCTCACAAAGAGATGATAGAGAATGTGACCTTGGAAGAAGGGAAAGAGGTGAACATTGGAACTTGCATAACCGAGGAAAGAAGACGGGACCTTATTGAATTATTACAAGAGTTCAAAGATATCTTTGCGTGGTCGTATCAGGATATGCCTGGGTTGAGCGTCGATATTGTGGTACACCGCGTCCCCATAAAAGAAGAGTGCAAGCCAGTTTAACAGAAGCTTCGAAGGATGAGACCCGATATTACAGTAAAAAAAAGAGAGGAGGTCAAAAAACAATTCGATGTTAGGTTCTTACAAGTGGTTAAGTACTCAGAATGGGTGGCTAATGTTGTCCATCCTTAAGAAGGACGGAAATGTGCGGATGTGTGTGGATTACAGAGACTTAAACAAGGCTAGCTCAAAAGACAATTTCCCATTTCCTCATATTGATACTTTAGTAGATAATACGGGAGGTTACTCACTGTTCTCTTTCATGGACGGCTTCTCTGGATACAATCAGATAAAGATGCATCTGGGGGACATGGAAAGACCACATTCATAACTCTGTGGAGAACGTTTTGCTAGAGGGTGATGCTATTTGGGTTAAAAAATGTGGGAGTAACGTATCAAAGAGCCATGGTAACCTTGTTTCATAACATGATACACAAAGAAATCGAGGTTTAAGTCAACGATATGATTGCAAAGTCCCGAACTGAAGAGGAGCATGTGCGAATTTTGAGGAAATTGTTCCTAAGGTTGAGGAAATTCCAACTAAAGTTCAATTCGAAAAAATGTACTTTTAGAGCTAGGTCAGGAAAATTGTTGGGTTTCATAGTCAGTGAAAGGGGAATTGAGGTTGACCCAGACAAAGTCAAGGCTATACAAGAATTACCTCTGTCGCGCACTCAAAAGAAAGTTCGAGGTTTCTTAGGAAGACTAAATTACGTCACCCGGTTCATTTCACAGCTAACTGAGAAATGTGATCCCATATTTCGTCTTCTCAAGAAACACAACCCAAGTGTGTAGGATGATGAGTGCCAGAAAATCTTAGACAAGGTTAAGCAATATTTTTCCAATCCCCTAGTACTAACGCCACTTAGTCCTGATAGGCCACTGATACTGTCTTTGACATTATTTGACAATTCAATGGGTTATGTGCTCGGCCAACACGATGAGACGGGAAAGAAAGAAAAGGCGATATATTACTTCAGTAAGAAATTCACTGAGTGTGAAATGAGATACTTGCCAATTGAGAAATTATGTTGCGGCTTGGTTTGGACAACTCGGAGATTGAGACAGTACATATTGTACCATACGACTTGGTTAATCTCAAAACTGGACCCTCTAAAGTACATGATGGAGTCAACTACTTTAAGTGGAAGGATGACCAATGGAAAATTTTACTTTCCGAATTTGGCATAGTCTATGTGAACTAGAAGGCTGTGAAAGAGAGTTCAATAGCAGATTTTCTAGCCAATAGAGCTCTAGAAGATTAGGAGTCTTTGAACTTTGATTTCCTTAACGAAGATCTAATGTATGTGGCAACTACTAAAGAGGGCATTCCAGAGGATCGTCCTTGGAAATTGAACTTTGACGAAGTATCAAACGCTGTTGGCAACAGAATTAAGGCAATCCTGGTATACCCAAATGGAGATAATTATCCATTCACTTGCAAATTAGATTTTGACTGCACAAACAATATGGCGGAATACGAAGCATGTATCATGGGAATCCGTGCAGCCATAGAGCATAAAATCAATGTGTTAGAGGTGTATGCGGATTCTACACTGGTGATCTATCAGCACAAAGGTGAATAGGAAACAAGAGACCCAAAGTTAATCAACTATCAAAAGCTAGCTCTGGAATTAACTGAGGTGTTTGATGATATCACTTTCTGTTACCTCCCGCGAGATGAAAACCAGATGGCTGACGCCTTGGCTACATTAGCTTCTATGATCAGAGTAAATAAACGAGAGGATATGAAGCCGATCCAAATGAGTATTTGTGAGGCTCCAGCTCATTGCTGCAATATCGGCGAAGAAGAGGAAAGAGATGGTTGTCCTTGGTATCATGATATTCTACGATATGTGAAGAACCGTAAATACTCTAATCAGGCAACTAAAAATGAAAAGAGAATATTGAAGAGGCTAGCCAGTAACTATGTCTTAAACGGAGAGATCCTGTATAAAAAGAGACGGAGAGATCCTGTATAAAAAGAGGAAGGATCAGGTGCTGTTAAGATATGTTGACGTTGTTGAAGTTAAGAAAATCTTAGAAGAAGTCCATGAATGTGTCTACGGGACATATGTCAATGGGTTCACAATAGCCAGGAAAATCATAAGATTCGGGTATTATTGGTCCATGATGGAAGGAGATTGCATTAGTTACGCCAAGAAATACCATAAGTGCCAAATTTTATGGAGACAAGATCCATGTGCCTCCTTCACCTCTTCATGTTATGACTTCTCCATGGCCTTTCTTAATGTGGGGCATGGACGTTATTGGGCCAATTTCGCCGAAGGCTTCTAATGGACATCGATTCATCTTTGTGGTCATTGATTACTTCACCAAGTGGGTAGAGGCTGCTTCATACGCCAATATCACAAAGTCGACGGTCAGCAAGTTCTTGAATAAGGAGATCATATGTCGATATGACATGCCAAAAAAGATCATATCAACAATGCGTTAAATTTGAATAACAGCGTAATAGTAGAGGTCTGCAGTCAATTCAAAATTAAGCACCACAACTCGTCACCATATCGCCCGAAAATGAATGGTGCAGTTGAGGCGGCTAATAAAAATATCAAGAAGATTGTGGGGAAAATGACTGAGGCCTATAAGGTTTGGCATGAAAAGTTACCATTTACTCTCTATGCCTATTGAACATCTGTCAGAACTTCTACCGGGGTAACACCTTACTTATTGGTTTATAGGATGGAGGCAGTTTTGTCCATTAAAGTTGAAATTTCTTCTCTCCCGATTTTATCAGAGTTGAATGTCAAATGTACCAGAAGTGAATGTTGCGAGCTTACAACAAAAAAGGTTCGCCCTAGAGTATTCTATGAGGGGGACTTGGTATTGAAAAAGATCCTTCTTATGCAAAAAGATTTCAGAGGAAAATGGATACCAAACTGGGAAGGACCTTATGTAGTAAAGAAGGTTTTTTCTGGAGGAGCGTTGATATTAACTGAGATAGATGGTAAGAGCTTGCCTAACCTAGTAAATTCAGATTCAATTAAAAGGTATTTCACTTAAAATGAGAGGCTAAGGTGAAAACCAGCAAAAGGCACCTAAAAAAAATGAAGGGGGGAAAGGTCGAGGTGAAGACCTGCAAAGGGCGTTTTGAGACCAAAGGAGTTTTGAATTGAAAACCTGAAAAGGACAATTTAAATTTCGATCAAAGATGAGGCATGTGGTAGTCTTGCTATGCTTAAATTAACAAAGAGGAAGTATGTTACGTCTTGAGGCATCGACAAAGTGCTCTAGATCTCCTAGGCACATGATAAGCTTAAAATGATCCTCGAGGAGTTCGTACAGAGAAGTTTAGGCTGCGATATCTAGGGCACTTATTTTTTCCCTTTACCTATTTTTGTATTCCGGCAATGTTTGCTTTCTTTGATTAATCCATTCTTTTCAGATTTTGTTCCTAATAAATTTCAAATTTATCCATCTTTACAATCTTTTTTAAGCGTTTCATATTGAAATAATAATTAATCACTTTCACAAAAGGAGTTTTGCATATTAATCTAGAAGTTTCTAAATAGTGCAAGAACCTAAAACAAGACTATTGTTTAGAACTTACCAAGCTTAAGGGTTGAAAATATTTGAGTCCAAATTGAGATTATCTCTTCAGATTTTCAGTCAAAGATATCGGTTGAACAAGAAGACAAGAATCGCGTCAATAACGAAAACGAGCGATGTCAATCCAAGCATAAAAATTGGATCATTCTCGAGAAAAGAAAAATGATATTCTTCATTCATGCAAATATCAGGTGTACATATCTGGTCATAACACCTGAGGAATGGTGTAATAGACCAAATTGATGAAAAAGATTTAGATCTTATACTCCTGAGTTACAGGGGAAGGTTTGAAGATGGTACAAACCTTAGGCCCCAAAGGTACAATGAAATGGACCTTGAAGTTACAATGGGGCAAACCAGTTGAGCAAAATAGATTGTTTCTGCGGGTTCTCTGTCAAAAAAACCAGCCGAGCAAGAAGGCAGCATAATACGTCAGTTATAAAACTCTAATGAACAACGAGCAATGACACCTTAAGCATTTAAAAATGAATCATTCTCATGATATTTCTGCATTCATATCATTCATAGCACATTTGGTTAGAAGCATCTGATTTATTCTGATCATAGCATCCTAATCATTTGGCATAAACATAGGCATATGAACCCGAGTCTATAGGACATGTCCCCTAGAGGACGGTGTAGCAACATCGGTAAATTCATGAATCTTATCTCCCTAAGCAGTAGTGGAGAAAATCGAAGACGACGAATCTTATCTTCTCAAGGTAGTGGAGAAGTAGATTTAAGCCACTAGCCTTATCTCCCTGAGTAACAGTGGAGCAGGCTGAAGATTGCGGATTTTATCTCCTTAAGTAGTAGTGAAGCAGTTCGAAGATGACGAATCTTATCTTTCCGAGATAGTAGAGAAGAAGATTTAAGTCACAAGTCTTATCTCTCTGAAATAGCAGTGGAGCAGATTGAAGATTGTAGATCTTATCTTCATGGGGTAGCAATAGAGTAGATTGAGGACAAAGAATCTTATCTCCATGAAGCAGCAATGGAGCAAATCTAAGCCACCAGTCTTATCTCCCTGAAGTAGCAGTGGAGTATATTGAAGATCGTAGATCTTATCTCCATGAGGTAGCAATGGAGCAGATCAAGGACAAAGAATTTTATCTCCATGAAGTAGCAATGGAGCAGATTTAAGCCACCAGCCTTATCTCCTTGGAGTAGCAAGGGAGAAAATTAAAGATTGTAGATTTTATCTCCCCGAAGTAGTAGTGGAGTAGATCAAATACGACGAGTCTTATCTTCATGAAGTAGCAATGGAGCAGATTTAGGCCACCAGCCTTATCCCCCTGAGGTAGCAGTGGAGCAGATTGAATATTACAGATCTTATCTCTCTGAGGTAGCAGTGGAGCAGATTGAAGACTGTAGATCTTATCTCCCTGAAGTAGCAGTGGAGCAGATCGAAAACTGCAAATCTTATCTTCATAAAGTTACAGTGGAGCAGATTAAAGCCATCAACCCTATCTCCCTAAAGTTGCAGCAGAGTAGACTGAAGGCAATGACTATTTCCTTGGAGTTCCAACGGAGTAGATCGAAACTACAAATCACTTTTCCCTGAAATTATATTTGAATGGATAGAAGTAACAATTTCTATACCCTTGAAGATGCAGTGGGTTAAAGCAAGGCTACTTGAGGAAAAGAAGCATCAAGAAATCAAAACTCAGCAAGACCAGGAAAAATTGGCCCTTTTAAAGTCTTTGCTCTATTCCTGTTACACGACAATGAGCAAAGAGGGGCAGCTGTAAGGCCCAATTTTAGCCCGAGGCCCAATAAACAACAGTCCAGAATTATAAAGTCCAGTTACAACCAAACTTAAAACCCAAAATATACAAAGCATCCCAATAGGCTCAAAACATAACCCTATCCCAAACTAAAACCCTAAACAGAAAATAAAAAAGTAGCACGCCCCTTTGACCAGCGCCGCATGTTTGTCGGCTGCCCCGCATCCCGCTCCTCCACGTTCGCACCCATGTACCACGTTAGTCCCCATGTCCACCACACCATCCACAACTTGCAATAGTTGAAAATTAGTTGTAAAAAAGGCTATAAAGCCTCATGAAATTATTGTTTTGGGGAGATTTTTTTGGATAAAAATACGCACAATCGATAGAGAAGAAGAGAAAACAATTTTAAAGGTGGTTTCTAGCTTTCGTTTTTTTGTTTCCTCTTGTTTTTTTTTTCCTTCATTTTCTTCACTTTCTTTTTCCATACCTATGAAAACCAAAAGGGGAAAGGAGAAAGACTTACCTGAACCCGCGATCACGGCGCCGGAGAGTCCTTTTTCGTCGTCGGAATTAGGTTCAAAAAAGGGGTGGTCGGATGGCCTCTCTATGATCTGTTGAAGGAGAGCAAAAATGGGGGTGTTAGGGATTTGGTTCTTTCTTTTTAAGAAGAGAAAGAATCTTTGTTTTTTAAAGAAGAAAAAAGGAAAATAGGGTCTGTAACGTTTTTTGAAGAAAACTGAATGATAGTTTAAACCAAATTTGAAACGTCGTCATTTAAGAAAGGGAGGAGCTGTTCATTTTTGAATTTTAGGATATTTGCACCAATGGTCCCTCTTCTTCACAATGCTATTTAATTGAATTCCTTTTCTTTTTTAATTTTAACCTGTTTTTTATTTTAATTGCATTTTGATCTTCCCTCAAGTTGTGCGTTTTGGAGAGAAAGGGATATTTTCAGGAATAATCCCTCCTCTTTATTCGTACATGTGATTTAATCATTTTCTTATTTATTTATGGGTAAAGTACAAAAATAGTCACTTTTGTTTGCCTTAGATTATATTTTAGTCACTTATGTTTGAAATGTTACGTTTTAATCACTTATGTTATTGTTTGTTACGAAATGGTCACTCTACCATTAAGTTCCATTACCTTCCTAACAACGTCTACGTGGCGGTCCAAATGGTTTTAAAATGCCAACTTGGATGTCCTACGTGGTAGTCCAAATTAAATTTATTTAATTAAAAACATAATTTCATCCCAACAATTGAATATCCAAGTTGGCATTTAAAACCTATTTGGACTGTCACGTAGGACAATTGTTAGGGAGGTAACAGAGCTTAACGGTAGAGTGGCCACTTCGTAGCAAAATGATAACATAAGTGACTAAAACGTAACATTTCAAACATAAGTGACTAAAATGTAATTTGAGGTAAACAAAAGTGACTATTTTTGTAGTTTACCCTTTATTTATTTCTGATTTGCCCCGAAATCTGATTTTAGGTTCTGTTTTAGTCCTTTTTCGTTATTTTTGTTGTTTCATTTCCAAATTAATTAATTATTTGTAATATTATTATTATATTAGTTATATTTTTCATTATTTTTATTTTTATTATTACTTGTATTATTATTATCATCATCATATTATTAAATTAATTTGCTTAATATTTAGTATTTATTCGCTTGATTATTTATGTATCATTCGTATAGAGATTTATTTTATTTTCACCCTTTTGCAAATTTTATTTTATTTACTTATTTCAAATTTTTATGTAATATTGATTTCAAGCAATTATATTTTATTATTTTGATATTACATATTTTAAATAGTTTTATCTTGATTGAGTTTTATATATTGTTACTTTAAATTATCTTATATATTATTCATTTTATATCGTTTTATATAATGTTTTATTTTATATCATTACAAATTATTTCATATATTGTTTATTTTGAGTTTATTTTATATATTGTTTATTTTAAACTTATATATATTATTTTAAATTTCGTGATATATCGTTTATTTTTATTCATTTTATATTTTGTATTATAAATTTGTTTATTTTCTTTTTAAATTATTTTTATATTCTATTTCGACTTGCTTTGTTTTTTAAATTGTTATATATGTATTTTAATTCATTTGTCATTGATTATTGATGTTAGCTTCTTAAATAATGTATATGATGTGTTTATTGTCATTTTGTGTTCTATAAGTTATTTATCTATATTTTCATATTGCCGTTTTTCATCAATGTTTTTATGCATCGTTTTAATATTGAATCAATTTTCTCCCAAATCCAAAAAAACTTTTAAAAAAATAATAAGGCAATACTCGGTATTTGGAATCTTTGAGAAGATTGTGCCCTAACTTGCTGGGTTCCAATTTTCCTCGTTGAATCTAAATAATCGAATACCCTTCTTCAATCCAAACGTATAAGTTTCAAATAAAAGCTTATTCTTGGGAATTTGAAGTGTTGTATCCTAACTCATTGGATATGACGTTTCGTTATCTCGAGATAAGGATTTTTAAAAATAAAGGCAATATTCTACGTTTGGAATTTTGAGAAATTGTGCCCTAACTTATTGGGTTCCGATTTTTTATTTGACCCAAATAATTGAATATCTTTTTTTAAACTTAAGTGCATGAGTTTTAAAAATCAAAAGACAAGCTTAGTTTCGAGGATTTGAAATGTCGTATCCTAACTCACTGGGTGTGACATTTTATTTCTTTGAGATAAGAGGGTCTTAGCATCCAATTTGATTTATTCAAGTGTTCTTTTAAATAAGATGATCGTATTTAAAATCTTTTCAAGTTTTTGACGTCAGGACATTAATTAATCAATTAGGTACCAATTTTGGGCGTTACGAGGGTGCTAACCCTTCCTCGTACGTAACCGGCTCTCGGACCCCTTTTTTAGTTTTGAAGACCAAAATCATTGTTTTAATAAATCAAAAATGTTTTATTAAAATGATCGTTCTCAAGGTGATCTGATCACACTTCGAAAAAAGATCGGTGGCGGCTCCATTTTCGTTTTTAAGTCGACTCCATTTTTTTAAAAAAAATTGTTTCGATAATAAATATTTTAATATTTCTATATAGAATATTATTATGATGAAATCTAAACTTAAGATAATATGATCTTCAAAACTTCAATGTAACCATTTCAACCAAAACCTCATTTTAGTTTTATAATTTTTTTTATAAATATATTTTTACATGATTTTTTTACTTATAATTATCCCCATCTATCTGAATGATAGGTATCAACTCGGGAGGAAGAACTGGCAATAGACACAAAACCATCCATCCTGGTTCTATATTTATTCAAATAAAATGCTTAGCCAATTCCATGCATCTAACTAAAAAATCATTTCTTCCAATTTTTTGATCTTCCCTTGCATTACTTGTGAGGCCTTCTTCTTCTAATTCTTTCCATCCACCATCGAATAATCAATAAGAATTTTCAAATCTAGATCGACTAATTGTTCTCAAATAGCAATTATATTATTTAAAACTCTAACTCAATTGGTTTCAAGAGTTAATCAAGCGTTAACTTAGTAGGAAAATTATTTAAAAATAATTAATTTTACAAAGTAATAATATATTTATGAGAATGTTTTTACCTTTTTAACACATCTTTATATAAAATCGACAAGATCCCACATATAATGAGATTTAAACTTAAACACCATAAATTTTTTTATTATATTATTTTTGGTACAAAAGATTTTTGGGTGGAGGCTAGGAGCAAATCATTGCCACGCACATATCACAAGCAAGCAATTCTAACAACTTGAACCCACGATGTAGATTGTAGGGTAAACACTCATGGTTAATAAGTCAAACACTGGAGTTCAACACCATTATAATTTTAAACATTTAACTTTATCATTTTTAATCGAAATTTTATTTGATGTTGTTGGGGATCGACCCGTATATGCAACGAGAAAATAAAAGTAGAGAAGATCAAATACACAAATATTTATGTGGAAAAATTCCTCTAAGAGAGAGGACAAAAACCACGAGCAAAGAAAACTTCACTAAATAAACAAAAATGGAAGAGTACCAAATGAAGATAATCTCCACAAATAACCCTAAATCCTAAAAAAACAAAGGACTTTGGCTAAAATCTGAAATTCCCCAAAACTCACAAGATTCTCTTAATCCCAAATATGAAGAAGATTATTATTCTAGGTTACAACAATCCTTTTTATAAGCTAAATTTGTAGATTAAATATGACTAACATAACCTAGATTGGTCAAAGTGTAACTAGGAAACAACAGCAGAGTTTAACTAGGAGAAGAAAACTTGGTTGAATTGGGGAACACGTCGCAACGTCACATGCACCTCGTTGGGACGTTGTTCTTCGGGTCGTCGGGATGTCGTAGTTGTCTCATCACGATGTTAGATCTTCCTCATCGAGACATCGACTCGTAAACACGAGGCACATTCCACAAATCTCTACATTGACTCGTATTTTCTCATACCTCTTTTTTTGAGCCCATCACGGGCCTATCTAAGCCTTTGCAGGATACTCACCAAGTCCAAATAGGTGCTTAAATTTGAAAACTAAAAAAATCTTAATTACAGATCCATTGCCTAACCTAAAAGAGTCAAATTCCTTAAACTGACATCGAGTCAGCTCCGACTCCATAATTGTAGAGGAAATTGCTGCTACACCAATCATGGTTGAACCTTGAAGAACATATAGACTGCTAGTCTTTCGACCTCTTATCAAAACAAGAGCTCCATGAGATACCTTAATGCCGCTTGACTCGATAATGATTCTGTACTTTTTCGGGTCCAACATACTCAAGAAGATAAGGTTTTTCTCTAAGTCAAGCACATGTCTGACATCTGGCAGTGTCCTAATAATTTTGTCGTGCATCCTGATATGAACGGTACCAATATTGGTTATCTTAGAAAGTGATCTATTCCCCATACACACAACTCCACCTTCAACTAAACTATATGTGTAATACCCCTTCCTAACCCGATCACCGAATTCGAATAACGACATGTTATACATTCATTGTCAGGGCAACTTTTGTCAAATAATTCAACTTGTATACAATTTATATAATTACAATTCACATGTCTTACAAATATAAAAAACTGAGATCTATTTAAACCTAAATGTGAAATCCAGGCATGAAATGGGATTAAATTGTAAGTTTTCAAAATTTTAGGGCTGGTATCGATATTTAATCGCTGGGTTTTGTTACCATATCGATACCTTGTTAAATTTCGATACAAAATTACGATTCTATTTATTTTTCAAAATAATGGTATCGATATTTATTTTCTAGTATCGATACTCATATAAATATCGATACCATTTTGGCATTCTGTTTATTTTAAAACTATTCATATGATCAAGTATCGATACCAAATGTCAAATTATCGATACTTAAGCTCAGAAATGGTAAAGACCAATCTCTAAAATGTCCATTTCATGTCCAAATCTCCTACAACTCAAATGGTAACCTTAGCTATAATTATAGAACTAAAAAACATCAACCAAGGGCATACAAATATGCCTCATAAGGCACGCCAATTCAACAATTCAGAATCAACCAAATTGCCACATTCAACTCATTTCAGTATGCTTTCAAAGACACTTCAATACAATCAACAAATTTACATCCATTTTTGCCATATGAGCAATCTCAATCCAATCTTATAAAACATGCATTTTTCCATACTTATGGCATAACATATTATCTAAACAACTTATAAGCTTAAATACCAATCATTATTTCCATAATCAAGTATCAACCAAAACACATCATTTAGCATATCACTTTTTCAACCATTAAACCATTATGCAAACAACTAAAACTACTTTAATAAGATAACAACAACATGACCATTTCCAACACTTACACATATATATATCCATAATCCCAAAAATGCCAATAAATTCTAAAATGATCATTATAACCATGAGACATATTAGGTGCATGCCAAGTCCAAAATGAAAACATCACCAACACTTGAGTTCGGGATTGTCACTGAATGCTGAGTCGACGATCCAATTTTAAAATACCTAACTTGTGCACGAAAAATAAAATCGTACGTTGATTGTACTCAATGGTGTTTCTATAATCAAACATTAAAGCATAATATAAATTTTATAATGCATTTTAACATGTCAATCTACAAGTCCTAATACATTATCTAATTATTCAATTTATTTACATATCTTAAATCGAGCTTATAAATTGATATCCACTATCCACCTTTATTTTAATTTCTTTTATACATGGTTTCGCAATTCCACAACATAATTTCATCAACAACTAAATTCAATTGCACAATTATACCGATATATCATATTTTTAATTCTATTTAATTTAGTCCTTATCGCAATCAACTAATTCAAATTGATTCAGTTTAGCTCGTTCAATCATTTCCAACTTACCTTATGTTATTACCATGCAACGCAATTCGTAATTGCATCAATTGAAAAGGTTTGGGTTATAGAAATACAAACTATAAACTCTGAGCTATTTGTCGATGACTTTATCTTTTCCTTTTCGTTTTGAGGAATTCGGGTCGATGTTAGTTATGCAATAACATAGATACACTAAATCATCAATACAAAATCATTATCATGTTCAATTCCTAATTTATGTGACTTTTTCATTTTATTCAATTTAGTCCTTAAAATCGGGACTGACATAACTTTCAAATTAAACCTCTAATTTTTATACCAATTTCATTCTAAGCCTAAATTAACTTCTTATTTTTTTCATTTCTATCACAAATTTTGAAATTTGTGTAATTTAGTCCCTATTGCACAAAATTATCAATTGACTTTACAATTTAGTCTCTTTTCGATACTAAACTTAAAATCTATCAAATTGATCCTTAAAACTTCAATTACTCAACAATAGTAACAAAAAATACAACATGGTTAAGCTAGCTTGAGTTCTCGGGATTCCGGAAACATAAAAAATACAAAAAAAGAGACTAAATTACACTAACCAAATTGAGTTTCAAAGTCTAGATTGCCATGGCTAAATTTCTCCCTCTTCTTTCTCTAGTTACAACATGCAAGGAGGATGAGAGAAATTTTTATTTCTCTTTCACTCCACTAAGGCGATTATTACTTGAACTTTATTCATGTTTTATTATTATATTTTTATTATTAATTTATTAATGTTCTATAATATAAAATCACACATGTTATAACACATCAACTAGCCATATATAATCTAGAGGGATAATTACTATATAAACCCCTTACTTTAATTCTAATTATACCTCCTTAAGTAAATTACACGTTTATCACTAATACGATTTAGTCCTTGTACCTTAATTAACCCCTAATTTGCCAAAATTTACTAGATCAAAATTTAATTTACTTCTAATATAATCTCCAAAAATATTTAATAAAAATACTTACAGGTTCGATTTACGGAAATAGGGTCCCGAAACTGTATTTTTCAATACTATTGACTTTATGATCGTTACACTTGTACCTTAATTAACTATCAATTAAACAAAATTATTAGACCAAACTTTAATATATTTCTATTCTAGCCTCGTAAATATTAAATTTAAAAGCACAGTTTACTGAAATGGTGTCTCAGAACTGGAGTTTCTAACACATTGGACACTGGGTCGTTATAATATGTGTAGAACCAGTTCTCATTGGGACACATGTGGAAACCTGAATCTAGGATCCACTCGAATGTAAACTTAGACCTTTCAATCGTAGACACCAATAACAAATCATTTTCCTTGTCTTTGGCCGTATTATTATTAGCTACTTCATCTTCGTTGCTCTCAGCAACCCTCCTGTTCTTATTTTGCAATTTGTAACAATTTGTCTTAATGTGAACTTTCTTCTTGTGGTAGCCACATACCTTGTCTCGATTCCTCGACCTTGAACTAGTCTTGTTTCTTGCAACAAATGCTGAGGGTTTCCAACCTAAATTGCTATTCGAACCAAACTCATTGTTGAGTTTGTCTTTGCCCAACAAGTTTCCCTTCACTTCCTCAAATGAAAGATTATTTCTCCCATAAATTAGAGTTTCCCTAAAAGACTTATATAAAGAGAGCAAAGAGCATAATAATAGCATAGCTTGATCTTCATTATCAATTTGAACCTCAGCGTTTTTTAGATCATTCAAGAGAGAAACAAATTCACTGATGTAAGCCCTAATGGAGTCATCTTCTTTCATACGAAATGTGTATAGTCTTTGCTTCAGCACCAAACCGTTTGCCAGGGACTTTGTCATATATAATAATAATTCTAAATTTCTCCATAAGCCTGCTGCTGTTTTCTCTGAAAATACCTCTTGTAACACATCGTTCGTGAGGCACAATTGAATTGCAGACAAGGCTTTCTCATTAATCTCATCCCATTCTAACTGATCTAGGTTTTCGGGCTTTTTCCTAATAACGACCTTTTTTAGGCCGTTTTGAACTAGAATTGTCATCATCCGAACTTACCATAAACCAAAATTTGAACTTCTCAATATCAAGCCTCATTGCCATCTCTAAGTGTGTTGATCTGCAGAATCTGAACCAGGCTTTGATACTAGTTTGCCGGGGATCGATCTGTATATGCAACGAGAAAATAAAAGTAAAAGTAGAGAAGATCAAATACACAAACATTTACGTGAAAAAATTCCTCCAAAGAAGAGAATAAAAACCATGGGCAAATGAGACTTCACTAAATGACCAAAAATCGAAAGAGTACAAGATGGAGATAATCTCAACAAATAACCCTAAATCCCGAAAGAACAAAGGACTTTAGCTAAAACCCAAAATTTCCCAAAACTCACAAAACTCTCTCAATCTCAAAGATGATGAAGATTATTATTCTAGGTTACAACAACCCTTTTTATAGACTAAATTCATTAAATATGACTAAAATAACCTAGACTAATCAGAGTTTAACTAGGAAGCAATAACAAAGTTTAAACAGGAGAAGAAAACTCGGTTGAATTGGGAAACACGTCGCAATGTTGCATGCACCTCGTTGGGACGTTGTTTTTTTTGTCGTCGGGATGTGGCCAATCTTCTCGTCGAGATGTCGTGGTCGTCTCATCATAGTGTTGACTCTTCTTTGTCGAGACGTCGACTTGTAAATACAAGCCACACTCTACAGATGTTTATATAATTTTTTAATAAATATATTTTTTCATAAAATTTTCAAGTCAATCTATTATTTTATATGTATTTGTTTTCACAATTCATTTTAGAAGCATATAGGAAAGGATTTTATAGAATAAAATGTTTTGCAATGTTATAAAATGTATTTTATTTATATTATCTATTTTAATTAAAATGAAAGGAAACTAAAATTAATATGAAAAACAAAATCAATGAATTAAAGAAAACGACTATTGGATGCCAATCTCCTCCTGCTCAGACTCATATTATCAAAGTTCGAAAAATCAATTTATATGCAAATTTAATGAAATACGTAAAATGATATTTTTATCCTCTAATTTTACAAAAAAAATTATTGTAATCCTTTATTTAATTTTCATTGTTTTTAGTTCTTAAATAATTTTTACGTTTATTAATTTTGCTGACGTGATGAATTTCACGTAAATAAAATATTAGCATTTAATTAATTTTAAGAATTTAAAATATTTTTATAAATTTTATATTTTTGAATAATTTTAATGATATTAATTTTAAAAATAAATTTCATAAAATTTTGAATCTTAAAATTTAAAATTTAATTAAATACTCACGTGATAATTCATAAGTATGCCATGTTAATAAAATTATTAAATGTTACCTTTTTTAATCTATTTTGGAGTTATTTAATAAAAAAATATAAATTTAATAGCTAAAAATATAAAAATTTAAATGAATGATTAAAAATAATTTTATTTTATAAAATTGAAAACCTAAATAAATTATTTTGTCAATAAAATATTAGTATTTATTTAATTCCCATCAATTTAATTAATAATTTTAATGGTAGTTAATGAATGACAGGATATTGTGTAGAATTCATTTTCGACCCAAATAGGGGTAAAATTGCAACACGGTCCTCACATTGGCAAATCCATAATGTAAAGGGAGATTAGAATTTTAAGTTTGAAGGTTATACACATCCAGAAGACGGTCGACCACCTCTCATTTCTACCATTGATTAGAGTAACAAGCCCTCAACATCATTACTTATTTACAAATATACCACTCTTCTTTTGCCAAAATAACCCTATCTATTCCGGAATGTCACTCAATATAGCCTTAAACTTTCTCCTCCCTCCTCTCCCTCTCTTCTCGCCACCGCCGCCGGAGGCAACTTTCCGGCGAGCAACCTCCTCTGGAACGGGAAAAGGAGTAACAGACTTACATCTGCACCCACATTTTTCACTACCATTATTACTTTTCATTAAAGCAGAGCTAGCTTTAACAGCCAATGCACCCATTTGTTGAGGTTGTAGAGGATGTTTAAGCCAACTCAAGGGCAAAGCAAAGTAAAGTTGACCGGGCTGAAGCTCCTCATCTTCTTCAACCGCTGATACGACATCGTCGAAGTCCATTTCATCGGAGTTGCAAATAAAACATGTGGGATTCCCTTGTAAAACATAAGAAACCTTGACAGGGTAAGGAAACTCTTGTAATCTTCCATCTTGGAGGATCAGCTTGGCTGTGGCTGCATGATTTGAATCGCAAGAACTGCAAATACCCATTTTTAGTTTTTTATTTTTTTATTTTTTTTGGTGGTGAATGGGGCAAGTGGAAGGAGGGGCTTGGGGGAGAGTTTATATATATGAGAGATCAGAATGGAGAAAAGGGAGGCCTTGGATTTTGGACCACATAGGATTTTGTCGTGATATGGGAAATATGTAATAAGCATTTTTTATGGGAACAGTTGCCAGCCTGTAAGTTGGTGGTGACAGGTTGTATAAGTGCCGGAGGATCAGTGTCTTAAACACATCAACCCTGGTTTCAAGATGATATTACACTGACAGGGACTATTGGGTTTGCCAACACCATCATTTCAAAAAAACTTGTTTGATTATATCGGAGGGATGAGATATGGAGGCTAATTTAATTAAAGGTATCATCATCGATTGCTGCACCTTTCCATTCATGGCTACTGCACATAAATGTTTAAAAGGGTTCGAATTGGAGCCATGAAAAACACTAAATTACCATCCAAGTGGTAACCCAAACAAGAATCTCCACTTTCTGTTCTCTTTTTTTTTTTTAATCTCATAACCATTGAAAAAGCTAGCATTAATAGAGTTTGCAAATCTAAGTTGTTAATGGGACCGAACTAAAACATATGGCTGCCTTAATAAGATGATAAAAATATTATGAATGTTTTTATATTAAGAGTTATATTATATTATATTTTTATATTTTAAAAAATGGGTAAAATAAATTTTTTATTATAAATTAAAGATTATATTGATTCTTTTGTTATAAGTTATTATCAAATTTTATTATTAAAATCTAAGTTTTATGTATCAATTATAAAGTACACATGACATGTTAAGTATAATAATTTATTTTTAATTTAACATATAAAATTAATTTAATTATTTTTAAATTAAAAAATATAATCTAACTCGTAATATAAAAACTCTACCGTAATTTAAACATGGAAATACTGGGAGACCGGAAAAATCAATAATGGCTAAATGGAGAGGGCATTGATTTTACCTATTGGAAACAAGTGAAGTGATAGAAAGGGTAATTAGATTGAAAAATGAAGGGTATTTGGATAAATAGAGCAAAATAGGAAGAATAATAAGGGAGAAACGTGGCGATACACGATTCTCCCATGGAAGCTTAAGAGGATGAAATTGTTGCATGGCAAGAGAAAAGACACGTGGAACAGAAAGTCCCCGGAAGAGTAAAGGCCGACAAATCCAGACAGCAGGTGGCGTGTTTTGGGATCAAAATCAAGCCTAAAGCTTCCCTTTCCCTTCTCTGCTATGCCATCGTCACCCATTTCCATGTTTCCCGCTGCTCACTGTCTCTTGTTTTAGTATTTTAGGGGGCTTCTTCACCGAAGCTTGCGACTTGGTCTTTGTTTGAATGAAGCGTGGACAATGTCAGGATTTTCATGTCTGTCATGTTTCAATCGTTGATTCGTCGTTTACACGTGCACGTGTAATGGAATTGGGATCAACTTGAGCTGTAATGGCTATAGCTGGTTATATTGAGTTATAAATTCCTCCCATGATAATTTAATTGGATTTTTCTATATCAATGTAGGCAAGAAACTGGATCGGTCAAGTCTGAAACTTTACGAAAAACAAGTGAAGCTGATAGTATAAAAAAATGCATAGTTTTGTTGTTTTAATTCATTGAGTAATATCTAAGAAGATGTTGATCTATTTATAAAATATAAAGGTTAATAATTGAAGCATGAGAACATATGTCCTATGCAGTCCTTTCCTGTGAAGCTTCATGTGGTTCCTTTTCTTTTATAATATTTTAAAAAGATATTCGAATCCAAAATTTTTAATCAATTATTTGAATAAATGTCTAGTTTTCACTGAATTAAAAGATGATGAGCAAACAAAATCCTAATAATGCAAAACTATATTTGAAGTTTCCACAAATAAGGAGAATGTGCATTCGATAATCGACAAGGATCTGATTTTGTAACATTCTTTTATACATTTGTTATTTGCTTAATCCATTGGATTATTAGAGCAAAACAAGCTGGCAAACAGGAAATTAAACCCCACCCACCGACATTAACACATTACATTCATGATTATATATATGCACTTAAAGCACTCCCTTCCCCTATAACATTTAAATTTATATTATAACCAAATCTTATTTGAGTGGGATTTAGTATCTATGATTCAATCATGCAGATGGGATCATAAAGGTAGCCATCGGCATTTCCATGAAACTTCCTTCCTTGTCCAAAACATGAAGCATTTTGTGGGTAATACAAGGTTGTCAAGCACATTTGGTAGGCCCTTAAGGGGACTAATAGTCTATATGGTCAAACTGATCATGCTTTAACATCAAATCTTCTTTACAAGCAAATCAAATTATTGTGTATTGATTTAGAATTACAAATGATGACTCCATGAATGGGTTCATTGTATACATGAGGATATATATATTTTTTCACAAAAAAAAACAATTAAATTGAATGACAATTAAAGATAAATGCATTTATACCATGCACCAATAAGGAAGTTTTGTTTTATGTCATAGATTCATGATTTGGTGGATATCATATCTAATCCATACTAGAACTCAATATTATATGGATAAGAAACTAATTTTAACACTGTTAATTAAAAACTATAATAGTTGTCTAATAATGTAATTGAGATTATCTTTATATTCCAAAATTTTATGACATGTTTGACATCGAACATAATAATGATATTTATAAAATCATATATTATCATTATGAATATAAGATTTCGTGAATTAAACGCCTTGTTATTATTAATCATGTAATAGAAATAATTTTTAATAGTAAATGGGTGTTTAGGTTTCACTTGAGTTTGGGCATTTATTTGGGTTTAGCCCAATTTATCCTATATTTAACATATCCACTTTAATCCTATCGATGAATCAACATATATAAATGTTGTAATGTTATAGATTATGTATTTTTTAAAGTTAACAATTTTATATTAATTAATTGAGTTTGAACTTGGTTAATATTGGTATTGTTGTTAATGTAGGTGAACGTTGATTCGAACTTGCTGAAAATAATTTATTTTTCTATTTATAGGTTGGGAGAGATTATGAACAATTCTAGACATTATATCAAAAACAATTTAAATTTTATAAGTTCTTTTAAAATGTTATTTTAACTTTATTATCAGTATTTTAAAAATATGATGATTTATATTTAGTTCTCCAAAGTTTTGATCAAGGTTGTTTGAATTGGATTAGATCGATTGGTTAGATCGAAAATCGGCTAGGATACTGGTTTGAAGAAGGGCATTGAACCAGTGAAATTAAATTTTTAATAATTTATTAATCAAATTAAATGGATCGATCAAACTTGTTAATTCAATGAATTAATTCATTCAACCAATAATAAGATTCTAAAAACCTTAAATTGATTGATATGTTCTGATTGTGATACTCACAACTAAAGGTCCCTTGATTTATAACCTCTTATTAATAATTGCACCCATCTCTTTTGTGTACCGGTATGAATTTGTATGCTATATCATGTGCCAACTTTATATAACTTACCATATTTCTTAAGTTATATAAAGTAGAAAAGTTGTGTTGAAGTTTCCTTGGACGTCATGTCATAAGGAGTTCATTTTTAATGCCCAAGAAGCTTGAAAAAAAAAGAAAAAAAACTATGGTGAAGGAACCGAAGTGTTTTCCCATATTTGTTAAGTGGAAGTTAATGATTTGTTTGACAAATGGGCTTAATACAAGTTTGCAGTAATTGGGTAACTATAGATGTGGAGCTTTGAATTTTATTGCGACAAACCAACATTATATAATCTCAGCTTTAAACAGGAGAGGTTCATATTAGTGAGAGTGGGGAGTGAATATTTAGGTACAAGAGGATAGGAATTAGGATACAGGATAAGGAATTAGGGATACAGTTCGAGATGATGTTGTGGACGACAGCTGGTTGTCCATTGTTGTTATGATTAAAAAGTATTTTTTAAAAGTGTAGTTTGAGAAGTTTAATATTGTCAAAAATTGTGATTAAAGATATTATCAAAAATATTTTTCTTAATATAATAATAAAAAATTAAAATTTTTTAATCAAATTATATGATATTGAACCATCACAGTTTTCACCTTGTATTTTTTTTTAGTAGAAGAGTTAACCAAAGATGTAAGCCCTGATTATTTCATAATGGTCTCATCTCAAATGGGTTATTAGATTCAATATATTCAACACTATTTGATAAAAATGGAGGTGGCACACCCAAACTTTTTTTTTTTTTTTTGGATTCTTTTTAATCTCAACATCAATGTTTGACCTTAATTCTGATGATTATATTCCTATTATACCCAAAATTGCTACTCTTTTGTTATTAAAGTCCTAACAGCTTCCGTCTCCACGTCCCAACCCTATTGCCTTTAAAGACTAGTCCAATCAACAAATTTTTTTTTTTTATCAATGGATATTGAAATCTAAGGAAAAAATATAACTTTTTTTCCCTTAAAGTGGCGCATTAAAACAATCATTTAAAGCTCTATCGTTAAAAAAATAAATTTTTTTCATTTAGTTACCACTAGTATATTTTACTATATATACATTAGAAAAACACACACACATTTAAAATCCTACACAAATTACAATTTGTAAAGATCATTTAAAAGAACAAAAAAAAAAAGTCTAATTTTGAACTCTCTCCTATGGAAATTAAGAAATTAAATTTTAGAATTTGGTCCCAAAACTATTAGTCTAATATTTGGTAAATCGAATAACTAATTTTATTAAGTTCTTACATATCAATGATAAATAATTTAATGACCAAATTTAATAGTATTATTCAACTTTACTTATAATGTCTCAGTTTTTGTTAAATATTTTAACCAGGCAAATCAAAAGATAGATTATTTTCATAAAGAAAGAAGATTAATTTTTCAATTTTATAAAATAAAGAGATGAAATTTGTAATTAAACCAAAGAAAAAACCAATAAAAAGCAGAAAGTGTCTAAACTAAAAGGAAAAAAAAAAAAAAGAAAAGAAGAAGAAAACCTAGCTGCCGTTGTTTTACTACTGTTGGTGCAACATAAAAAATCTCAAACAGTCGAAATTCAATCAAGGTTTGAAGATTTATGGTTCGTAATCTCCCTGGAAGATCTTAACACCGAAGACCCAAAGCTTCGTTTTCTCAACTGCCACTTCAAAGATCAAGTTTGGAATGCCAAAATCTTTTGGTCAGGGTTTACTTTCAGCTTTCAACTTTATATTGTTAAATTAGTACATTCTCATGTAGCTTCAAACTTCAGTTTCATCTTCTAAATTTCATTACAATTGAATCTTTCGTATATATTCCCACCTTATTTCGTTCTGAGAAAGCAAACATTGAATTGTTGGGTTCATTCTTTTAGTTTAATTCTCTGAGTTTAATTGATCATTCATTGCTAGACTTCTACCTTGAACCCTGCATTAGTGGTAATTTGAATCAGTGTTGTTAAAAGCGTGGCTTAGGCATTTCCTTTAGGTAAAGACAACTATAAAACCCAGAGTGTTTCAGAATTTTTTGAATTTGGCATATTTGATCATACACACATTTAATGTACTTATATTTTTGTTTTGCAATGCACAAAAAGGAAAATTGTTTTGATCGGAATTTTCTATAACTTTTCTTTTATTGATTTTACATTTATTAGTCAGAAAAGAAAATAATATTGAACTCTATTATTTGTCAGTATTCGAGTATTCAACAAGATCATAAGATAATATTCATTGGTTTAAGCAAACCCTTGAATTGGTTAGCTTGGAATTAATTGAGCAACACACCAAGCTATTTATGTATATAATCCATGAAACACAAAAACCAAGCATTTCCTTAGCTGTTCACTAATGATTTGTTACAAATTCTTGCAGCCAGAAGGAGAATAACAATTCCATGTTTACACCAAAGACACCCCATTTCTTCAAGATCATTTTAGATGCCAATATTCGAGATAAGAAGCTTGTAAGCCTTCTTCTCTTCTCTCTAATATTTCTTATTATTTGTTCGAAAATTTTCTGCCATCTCTCTAAGTTTCTGATGTTTGCATACTTTCTAACAGGAGATTCCTGGAAAGTTTGTGAGAAAATATGGAAATGGGTTATCAAATTCGGTGTTATTAACTGTTCCAAGTGGTGATACATGGCATGTTGAGCTGACAAAATCTGATGGTATTGTTTGGTTGCAAAATGGATGGCAAGAATTTTCTGAGTATTTCTCTCTCAAGTATGGGCATCTCCTGGTTTTCAAATATGAAGGTAATGGCAAGTTTCTGGTACTCATATTTGATACGAGTGCATCAGAGATTGAATATCCATGCAAGAGCCATATTGAAGATCAGAAGAGTGATGATCAAATGTGTCTAAAACTTGTCAAGGAAGAACCTAAAGATGATGTTTGTGATAAACCCTTGTATGGGACTCCTTCTTGCAAGGAAACTAAGAGGAAGAAATCACGACCACTATGTTCTAACACAGAATATCTATGCAAGAGCTATATTGAAGATCCTAAGAGTGATGATCAATTGTGTCTAAAACCCGTCAAGGAAGAAGCTAAAGATGGTGTTTATGATGAAACCTTGTATGAGACTCCTCCATGCAAGAAAGCTAGGAGGAATAAATCACAATCACAATGTTCTAAAGTTGAATATCCATGCAAGAACCATATTGAAGATAACAAGAGTGAAGATCAAGTGAGTCTAAAACCCGTCAAAGAAGAAGCTAAAGATGATGTTTGTGATAAAACCTTGTATGAGACTCCTCCATGCAAGGAAACTAGGAAGAAGAAACCGCAATCACAATGTTCTAAGCCTCGAAAGAAACTGAAAACTGCTCAAAAGGACAAAAGTAAGTGCAATTTTTATATTGCCAAATCTGGCTATTTTATGATCCTTAATTGTGTTGATATTCTATGAGAGAACTCGTTCAGATAGAAAAGATCGTGAAGATGCGTCAACTGATGAAGGCGGCCTGAAAACCAAGGTTCCTAGAGATGGACGTGCATTTGGAGCCATCGAATACGATAAAGCTCTTCAAAGAGCCTTTTCCTTTGAATCAGAGAATCCATTCTTCCTGGTCACAATGCAGCCTTCATACATTAATCCTGGTCGAAAAATGGTAAAATGCTTCTTGAAACCTGCTATATAATGACATGATGAGATTGTTTTTGCATTTGGTGACACTCACTTTCATATGAAACCATGCGTTCTTATGTAAAGATGAGTTAAACTACAAGCATCTTTCTTCTTGCATGTTGAATTTTTTTTTAATGGTAACAGTGCATACCAAAGAACTTTACAATGAAGTTCCTGACAAGAGATCTTGGTGATTTAACACTTTGCACTTCGGACGGGAGAACTTGGTCTGCTCAGTACTTGCGCTATATGACCAGAAACAAGTACACAAAAGCAACCATCCATATTGGTTGGAGGCAATTTATGCTGGACAACAATTTGGAAGCTGGTGATGTTTGTGTCTTTGAGCTGATTTCGCAAACAGAAATCATGTTGAAAGTAATTATTTACCGTGTTCATCAAGATGCAAGTTGTAGTTCTCCATTGGGTGAGTAAATATTTGCTAATTTTGTCAAACTTTCTTATTTTGATCTGACTTTTTCAAGTTGGGTCTAACAAGATATAATATCAGGCTGAACTGGTTCAGAATTTGGGGTTCAAACTTTACGGGCTTATGTATAAAAATATATATTTCCCCCCTCCAAATGACTATTGAATAAGCATTTAGTTAGCACATATCATGCCAAGATTTGAATATACTCTCTTGTTGATACTTATCAGGTGGAATAAACTCTTTGGAAATTGGTGATAATGTAAGCTCATCAATACCGGGAAGCACAGAGTCTAAGCATCATTGCTCGATTCGACCACTAACGCCCCATGAGAAAGCAAGAGCAATTCAAAAAGCCAGTAATTTCAAATCTAAAAACCCCTTTTTCAAGGTTGTAATGCAACCCAGATACTTGACCATAAGATGTAGCCTGGTAAGTTTTAGAAGGTTGTATTAATGCTCGAATACTGTCTAGCACTTGCATAAGATATGGGCACTTTTAGGAATATGAAAAATCAGTAAACGTGAAATTTGTCTTCTTAGTTATTTGATTTCTTATCTTTCTCCAGAGTATACCATACAAATTTGTGAACCAATATCTCGATGAAGAGAAGGAGGAAGCCATCCTTAGAGTTTCTGATGGGCGAACCTGGGTTGTCAAGTTTGCTGTTAAAGTAGTCACTGGTGGACAACATAAAGCTGAATTCTCTCATACATGGAGGGCTTTTGCACGGGACAATAACTTGGAAGTTGGTGATGTATGTGTCTTTGAGCTGATTAACCGCAATGAAAATTCATTCAAGGTCTCCATCTTTTCAGCAGCACCAGGAGCTAATTCTTCTGTGTCACCGCAAGGTTTGTATGAATCTGTTTGATTTATTGTTAAATTAATGACCGATTCAATCTATATTGATTAGTATGTTTTTCGATATATTTAGCTCATGATGTGAAAGCCAGTCAAGTTGCATCCAAAAATTGCTCGGTACCTAAAATTGAAGCTGATGATGAATTTGGCAATTGTTATGCTGGAAATCCTGGCCCTGCTGCCCAACCCACTACCATAGGACTTCAAGATAATGAAGAGGAAGTTAATCCTAGTAAGTATATCTGCATTGTCGTGGCTGTAAACCTGACAATGCTAGATACAACATGAACTAATATGAAAAAAGAATAACTAGTAACAAGATACAAAAAGCAACATGACATGAAGAAGAAGCACGAACAAGATAATTGATTAGTATTATTTTAATATATTCAGCTGATGATGCTATAGCCAGTCAAGTTGCATCTAAAGATTTCTTGGTGCCGAAAGTTGAAGTTGATGATGATTTTGGCAAGTGTCATGCCGGAAATTTTAGCCCTGCTGCCCAAATCACCACCACAGGATATCAAGAAGCTGAAGAGGAAGTCAAACCTAGTAAGTATATTTCCAATGTCCTCGAACACAAACAATTGGAATATATGAATTTGTCAAAATTTATATAAATATAAATTATTAACTTGTCAAAAGTTATAGGAATATAAACATAATTTAAACATAATTATGACACGAATAAACGAATTGCAAATTGGTATACCTGATGAATCTAAGATGAAGCTGGAGAATCTAAAATATAAATTACAAAATACCATCCTTCAATGCAAGAATACCATCCTTCAATGCAAGGGTATGATTTTATGTCAGTTTAAATATGCATCGAGCTTAAACATTCATACATTGCACCATTTCATGAACTTCTGCTTTTGCAGCTATATCTACAAGACCAAGGGACCCATAAACCAAGTGTACCAAAAAGGTTACAAATGGTTGGAAGACTTGTGCTGAAGAACAGAACTTGGAAATTGGTGATGTTTGCATCTTTGAGATGATAAATTCAAAGGGCCATGAATTGTTAGACTGTAGCTATCTGAAAGGCCATAGACTAGAGGAAACATAGGTTTGCTATAAAAACCTTGTTTGTCTTTGTTGAAACGTAGTTAAACTTACCATTAATGAAAGGGTCTGCTGTGGAATTTCCTTTTCGTCCAAGCTTTTGATTGTTTTGAATTTTTGGGCGTAAATGTGCAAAGAATTGTTTCTAAAATCAGAGATGATTTTTTTAATCCCATCTATCTACTGAGGCCTTGTTTTCTCCCTGGTTTGATCCAAACGTTTCTGAAAATAAGCCTTGTTTATTATTTAAAAATGAGCTTGATTTTAATGTTTCACTTCAAGTGTCAATTTGATACGACACAGAGCTATTTAAGTATTACAATATTTGAATTTAACTTCATATCTTCCATTTCGACTACATGTGTTCCATTTCGACTACATGTGCTCATGGGCTGGGGGCTGGGATGGACTAAAATTTTAAGTCTATTTGCTAGGCTTAAGTTCGGCTTGATTTAAAAATGGGTCTAAAATTTTATCTAAGCTTGATTGGAATAAAGATGCTAAAACTTGTGTCTGGCTTGTTCGTATTAATTTTTATATTATTTTTAAAAAAATATAATATATTAAAAATACTAAAAACATTAAAATAGATGTTTTCTAACAAATTGAAAATAAATTTAAAAAAATATATATACTTAAATAACAATAAGATATGTACAATTTAATAAGCAAATGTGTCTATATAACACTAAGATAGGTACAATTTAATAAGCAAATGCGACTAAGATAGTAATAAAATTAACAATAAAATGAGAGTTATGCAATAACAATAAAATAGTAGCAACATAATAATGAAATGGTAGCAAAATAGTGAAAAAAGAAGAAATTGAAACAAAACAGTAAAAAACAACAATAAACTAGTTAAAAAAAGCATTTTTTTTTACATATTCGGGCCTGGCTGGGCTAGGCTCGAGCCAAAAAAACCTTACTCGAGGCTAGACTCGTTTTCTAAAAAGGCTTTATTTTTTTGCCCAAGCTCATTTTTCGAGTCTATATTTTTACCCAAACTCTCCCACTTTTCGGGCTGGCTTTCAAGCCGGGTTGAATGGCCTAACCCATGAGCAGGTCTAATCTCGACTTAACAATACCCAAACTTTGAAATTTATTTTATATTTTCTAAAGACGAACTAATACAAGTTGCGAATACAAGTTAAGCGGTAATGAGTCCAAACTTAATTTAATATTTTTAATAAAAAGTATAATTAAAATTATTTCTATTATATTATATTAAATTTAAATTTAAGCGCAACATATAAATAAATCAAATAAAAAAATTAAATCTTAATATCAATAGAAAAAAGTTTTTTTAATTTACTTTTATCTAAATGATAAGTGTCAAAAGTAATATACTTTAGTCTCATTCTTAATGTATCTTTGGGTGATTACGTGGTGTTAATTGTGGATTATATAATCCTAATCCTTTAAGTTTATGTTTTGAAGCTTAATAGAGCACTTGAGAACAATAGGAGTGAAAAATGAGCGAAAATCAGAATATTGGAGAAGTTTGGAAGCTACACACGGATAACAGACTTTCACACAGGCAAACCACATGGTCATGTGAGCCACACGGGTGTTGATTTTAGGAACCATGTGCACTGACAACTAAAAGTTCCATTTTTTAATTTTTTTTTGGCACTTTAGGAATGTATGAATGATTAAAAACAAGAAAAGA
Source organism: Gossypium arboreum (assembly GCF_025698485.1). NCBI lineage: Eukaryota > Viridiplantae > Streptophyta > Magnoliopsida > Malvales > Malvaceae > Gossypium > Gossypium arboreum. Next base: position 17,534,293 of record NC_069081.1, read on the forward strand.
GACAACAACCGTCATAGAATGGCACAAAAATTACTTGAAGAACACCATTGAAGCTGATTTCCAAGCAATTCCTATAACACCTCATACCGGGCTTAGACGATAAGACCAAATCTAGAGGCTACATCAAAACATAAAGGAAAATCCACCTTTAAGTAATTTAAATTCCGTCGAACAGAAACCATTTAAATAGTCAAACCAATATGGAAGTCCAAGCTTACGAACCGTAGTTCAAAATAAAACACATGATAGTTCAAATTTTAAATAAACAGAAAAATATCTAGAAAAGTAAAATGACTGAGCTCCTGACACGTCGAGCCTCTTAAGTCTGCGAGTTACCTGTAATTCTGTCAATAAGCAGAATGAGTTTATAACTCAATGTGTGTAACAGATAATAAAACAAGACATCAATATACATATAACAGTAATTTCCCAAACTCAGATACAAAATCAGAAATAGAGGATGCTCATTATTGTCGTAACAGTTTAGATAAAGTGTAGAACAGATCATATATAGATGCAGAATAGATCAGAATCAAAATGAGTTTATAACTCAATGTGTGTAACAGATAATAAAGCAAGACATCAATATACATATAACAGTAATTTCCTAAACTCAGATACAGAATCAGAAATAGAGGATGCTCAGTATTATCGTAACAGTTCAGATAAGGTGCCTACCCCCATCCGCTACATACCATCTTTAACCATCCCAACATACCATATAGGGTACCAAGTACCCATCCAGTCCTATACACGAATTAGTGTCGGTATGACGCATTTTCGAGTGATTACAAATTAGCTGTTAGATAGGTATGCGATAAATCCCTAGAATCAGACACAAATTTGTGGCTTAGCCACCCAATTCGATAGATCATTAAACTGCCAGCACTTCCTTCTTTATACCAATCTCACCCAATGAAAATGCAGATTATAGATATCAAATATCAAAGATGTACATATAGTTAACCAGATACACTTCATGATCAGATGATACAGATTATTATCATTAACAGTTATCACATCAATTATACATACAAAATATCAATCATTTAACCTCAGAACACTAGATATTAAGTTATACAGTCTAATTCAAATCACACAGACCCTACGGAATGTCTACGTTCGATTTGAATGACTTTTATGGCCCTAGGAAAAATTTCAGCAATTTGGCCCACACGCCTGTGTGGATTCACATGGCTTGGGTGGCTAGCCTATGTCACGCCTAGCAGACGCCCGTGTGGCTCTCTTAATGTCATACACAGCCTGGCACACGACCGTGTGGGTCCAAACAGTGAGTTACTTGGTCCAGTATACGACCTAACACATTCCTGCATGACTCAAATCTCAAAATATCTCTCATACAGCCTGGACACATGCCTGTGTCTTTGGCTCGTTTGACTTTAATGCACAAATAGTGAGTTACACGGTTTGGACACATGCCCGTGTCTTTGGACTGTATGACTCTAATGCACAAACAGTGAGTTACACGATCTGGACACATGCCCGTGTCCTTAGCCCATGTGACCCTATTTTGTAAACAGTGACCCACATGGCATAGCATACGGTCGTGTGGCATTAACAACTATGTTTTCCAGCGTTCAAAAATTTCAGAAAAATGGATTTTCGTTACACACCTGATACAGATTTGTCATAGGAACAACCGAAGTGATTCTAGAACCTAAAAATGATAATTCAGTGACTGATTACACTTTTATTCTCAACGATTACTAGAAATCAAGTACAAACTCAAAATTATGTCAAAAGCTTCGGCACAACCCCAACTAAAAAGTTCATCACTCACCTTGCACGAAAAAGCGAAAAATAAGCCTAATGTATTGGAGGAACGTCTTCTGTAGGATCCTCGCCTAAACAGGAAACTAATCGGATGCTTAACCAAATAATTCAAACAAACACAAGCAGAAAATCCATTTTGACAAAACGAACGATAGTAAACTAAAACTCACTAAAACAAAAGAGAATCACAAGTGGAACTTACACAATAACCTTCCAATCGACACAAAGTGTAACGTAGAACTCCTAATTCAACCCAGTAATAGTTTACAGAAACAACAAAAAGAAAAGAGAAGGAAAGAAAGAGGAGAAGGATAAGAACGATAAGAGTATGAAAGAAGAAACGTTTTGTTTAAAAAAACTATTTAATTCAGGAAAGTTATAGCTAACAATTTTACCAAGTAGCAAAAACATTTCCTTAGCGTATACACAGAGACTCAAACACAGAACCAGAAGGTATACAGAATCTTAACCATTGAACCAGTAGGCTCATTCTTGACACAGAATTACACATGATTAAACTTAAGTCAATAGTTTAAGGATAGAGATTAAGTCAATTTAAAAACATAATCACAAAACTTTTTAACAGTGAAAATCGAACCCTTGACCTCGAACATATAAACAGAACACTTAACCACATATATAAAGACTTAATTATTAACAGACGTTAAAAGACACATTCAAATTTTGGGGCATTACAACTTTCTTCCCCTAAAAGAAAGTTCGTCTTCAAAATTTACCTAACTCAAACAGATAAGGGTATTGATGATGAATCGAATCCTCAGGCTCCCAAGTGGCTTATTCAGTACCATGATTCCGCCACAGAACCTTAACAAGAGGTATGGTTTTTCTCCTCAAGACCTTTTCGTCTCGGTCCAAAATTTGAATAGGTTCCTCCCCAAATGTCAAATCCAGTCTTACCTCAATCTCCTCATCAGGGACAATATGAGAGGGGTCAGACCGATACCGTCTCAGCATAGAAACATGGAATACATCATGAATTCGTTCTAAATCAAGAGGTAACTCTAATTGATAGGTGACAGATCTGACATGTTTTAGAATATGGTAAGGTTTAATGAACCTCGGGCTTAACTTGCCCTTACGTCTTAATTGGAGAATCCTTTTCCGCGGAGACACTTTCAAAAACACCTGATCACCTACAGAATATTCAATATCTTTTCTCTTTAAATCTGCATGCGGTTTATGCTAGTCAGAAGTTGCCTTTAGACGGTCTCGAATTAGTTTAACAATATTTTCAATCTCAGAAACTAACTCGAGACCCAAAACCCGACATTCACCTAACTTGGCCCAATGTAGAGGAGTATGACACTTAGGACCATACAAAGCCTCGTAAGGTGCTGTCTGAACGCTAGATTGAAAACTGTTATTATACACGAATTTAGCCAGCGGTAGATATTCTTCCCAACTACCTCAAAAGTCAATTACACAGCTCCGGAACATGTCCTCCAGAATTTGAATGACTCGCTCAGACTATCCTTCAATTTAAGGGTGATACACAGTACTGAAATCCAATCGGGTGCCTAAAACCTTATGAATTTTTTTTCAAAACTAGGAAGTAAAATGTGGATCTCTATCAGAAATAATCGAAACTGGAACTTCGTAAAGTCTTATAATTTTAGAGAAATACAACTTAGCTAGCTTCTGAAGTGAATAATCTATCGAAAGCAACCCACGAATGAAGTCCATCGTTATATGCTCTATTTCCACAGGGGAATGTTAACCGAAAATAGACCGGAAGGCAACTGATGGTTAGCCTTAACCTTCTAACATGTCAGACAGTAGCCTTTCGTTTCAAACTAGGCCACTAAAAGAGCTCTCAGATATTCCTATACAATTTATTTCCACTGGGATTGATAGCATAAGGGCTACAATGTGCTTCCCGAAAAATCAATTGCCTTAACTCCACATCGTTAGGCACATAGATCTAATCCCTGAAACATAGAACCCTATTGCTGTTCAATCTAAAATCAAAAGTTTCACTTGCTTCAACTTGACGAAAACGTAGAATCAAAGACTCATTACTCACCTGTTTGGCTCGAATCTGATTAATCCAGGTTGGTTTAACCTGTAACCCAGCTAGCAAACTCCCATCACTGAACAAACTCAGACGAGAGAACATCGCTCTTAGATCGATTATTGCTCTACGAATAAGAGCATCGGCCATAATATTTGCCTTACCGAGATTGTACTCTATTGTGCAGTTGTAATCCTTAAGCAACTCAACCTATCTACGTTGCATAAGGTTTAACTCCTTTTGAGTTAGCAGATACTTGAGGCTTTTGTGATTGGTGTAGATGATACACTTCTCACCAATAGATAGTGCCTTTAGATATTTAGAGAAAAGACAACTGTATCCAACTCTAGGTCATACGTAGGATAGTTGCCATTGTGCGACTTAAGCTGTTGGGACGCACAAGCTATTACCTTATCGTCCTACATCAGAACGCACCCTAAACCGATGTGTGAAGCATCGCTATACACAATAAACTCCTTACCAGACCCAGACTGTACCAGAATAGGTGCCTTCTTTAAAACGAACTTGAGCTTCTCGAAGCTCTCCTATTGCTCATCAAACCACACCAATGGACTGTTCCTACGAAAAAACTTAGTTAGGGGAGCTGCGATAAGAGAGAACCCCTAGACAAACCTTCAGTAGTAACGTGCCAAACCTAGGAAACTCCAAAGCTTAGAAACATTCTTCGCCTATTTCCACTATATCACAGCTTCGATTTTCTTGAGATCAACTCAGATCCCCTCGGCAGTCACAACATGCCCTAGAAAGGTAGCATCTTGCAACCAGAACTCACACTTGCTAAACTTAGCATACAACTGTTCTTCACAGAGCATTGTAGAACTATTCAAAGATGCTCGTCATGGTCATTCTCATTCTTTAAATAAATTAGGATGTCATCACTAAAGACTACTATAAATTGATCTAGATATGGCTGAAATACTCGGTTCATCAGATCCATAAACTCAATTGGAGCATTCATCAACCTAAAAGGCATTGTAACACCCCTAACCCGTATCTGTCGTCAGATTAGGGTTAAGAGGTATTACCGAACATATCAGAACATTTTGTGACCACTTCACAATCATAAATTATACATCATCATATCATAGTCAAATATCATTATAAAGTCCTTTTCTTAGGTCAACGAGACCTTAAAAATGCATTAGGAAGGGGTCGGGACTAAACCGAACACATACAATTTTTTTTACGAAACTTTGAAAATATTTCTTTAAACAGGGGCACACGTCCGTATGGCTAGGCCTGTGTGCAAGTCTGACTTGATTTGAAACTAAACATTTAAGGACACGGTCGAGACACACGCCCGTGTTCTCAATTGTGTAGGCAATTATAGACCATTTGCAAGGCTAATTTGCCACCCATTTGAGTTTTCCCTACAAGTCCAAAATCAAGCACCATATATGCAACATTTTCAGTCAAATTCAACTCCATACATGTATTAATCAATCCATAATATCATTAACCAATTTCACATTCATTCTCTATACCAAAACATACCAAAATCACATATCAAACATTACCAAATTCTCAACTATGAACATACCAAAATAACCATTTTACTTGGCCATATACATATATATATATATATATATATATATATATATCTAAATATATCACATTATTTACCTTTTCAAACCGTATTCAAATAACTAATGCATCATCAATGTTATACTCATCATTTTACCTATAGGAATATGAACCATAAGTCGAAAATACATCCAATATTTCACCTCAATGTTCAAGCTGAATCATATAACCAATTACACCATACATATAAACCATGAATCATACTTCCCAAAATGAGCTCAATACATAACCAAATATACACAATATTAGCATCATAATTAAGCCATTTTCGTATGGCAATATATATACTCAAATCAAAACAGACCATATCAAAACTAGCCTATACATGCCACATAACCAAAATTCAAAGCTTTTATTTTTCGAAGCGATAACCGGATAGTGTGATGACGTCTCCTACAACTTCCAACCCGAGTAAGTCTCTGAAACTCTATAGATATAGGAAAAACACACAGAGAAGGCTTTGGAAGCTTAGTAAGCCATAAGCAAATAAATCATTTCAATGATATTTATAAACCAATATCACTAAACCAAATTTAACAACTTGCAATCACATATGCATTCATTGTACTCGTAAATTCATATAACCACATTAAATAACTCCACTTATCTTATTTATCAATGAACGTATAACCATGCTTTCAAATTCGAATAACAACCATTAGCTCAATCATATAAATCAAGCTTGCACATATTCATTACATCGCCAACCAAATGGTCATTTATTACAAATCATACATAAAGTTATATCAACTTCTTTATAAACACTTCCAAACTCTTACATCCATAATTCCCTTATTCACATAAACCAAATTCACATACATGAATCATATAGCCAACCAAGATCAACTTTATTTTACTAATTATATATTACATACAAAGCATATACTAACTCAACCATTTTAATTTCATTATCTGCTCAAGTTTTAGAACCAAGCAATCATACATCAAAGCCATGTTTCATGTTTCATAAATCTCATGTCCAAAACATAGGACCACAATTTTATATAACAAGCGTATATAACACATCATTCATTTATATACATTTATATCATTCATTGTCATATATTTCACATATGGTCATATAATACATACTCACCTTTCATTTCTGAATTTCATAAACAAATACACGTACTTGAATCAGATACAATTTCACATAGTTATTCATTTCTCAGAATGGCCATTGACTTGTTCGGAATCAATAAGGATACTTGAATAGCTCATAAGCTGGTACAATGCCAACGTCCCAGACGTGGTCTTACATATAATCAAATATCGATGCCACTGTCTCAGACAAGGTCTTACACGAAATCATATACGATCCCAATGTCCTAGACATGGTCTTACACGTAAATCACAAATCGATGCCAACGTCCCAGACATGGTCTTACATGATAACACATATCGAAATCCTATGTCATGACATATGTATCCTAACTATTCCTATGGTTTTTACAGGACTTTTCAGACATCATCACATTATCGAAACTTTTTCAATTTCACATATTCAATCAATCCATGATCGGAACAGATTCTCCAAAGCTCGATTCAATTCGGCATCACATATATATTTCTTTACAACTCAATTCAGTACATATAATGCACATACATTTCAATTTAACAACATTTATTGACTTATGAGCTTACCTCGTACTAACACGAATGGACCGGAACGACTATTCGACAATTTTCAACTTTCCCCGATCCAAATCTGATTTTCTGATTTCTTGATCTAATTCAATACAAATTTGGCTTGTTTAATAACATATTCATTCAATTACATCTAAAAATACATAATTTGGGAATTTTTCATTTTACCCCCTGACATTTCACATTTTTCGAAATTTAGTCCCTATTTGACAAAACACAAAATATTCAAAATTTGACCACACCCATGCTTGGCCGAATTTCAATAAGGTCCCTAGCAAACCATTTCTTTCATTTATTTCAAAATTTGACCCTCAATTTATAAAATTTACAATTTAATCCCAAATAGGCATTTTTACTAAAAATCGCTTAATTAAATATAAAAATCTATTAACACATATTTATTTTTCATTATCAAACACAAAAACCTCAAGCTATCAACAATGGCAAATCACAAATTCTTCATCAATTCCAAAAATTAAAGCATGGGCTAGCTAATTTAAGAAACAACGACCTCAAAAATGTAAAAATTATCAAAAACCGAGTAAAATACATACCCAAATTAGCTTCAAAAGTGCTGAACATTCAAAGCTTCATCCATGGCTTTATTCTTCTCACATTTGGCCAACAATAAGATGATAATGCATGCCTTTTTAATGTTTTGTTTTATTTATTTATTATTTAACGCATAATTTACCATTTTAACCATTATAAATAAACATAAAAATCATATAATTTAAGTCCATTATCGTCCATGCTAATGTTCAATGGCTAAATTACAACATAAGGCCCCACATAATAAAAGCCATAGCAATATAACACTTTAACAATTAGCGAGTCACTTTTGCATTTTACACTATTAAGTCTTTTTTTGCAAATTGAGCACACAAACGATAAAATTTTCATACAAAACTTTCACACATATTAATTCACATGCTGTAAACACCAAAAATATTATTAAAATAATTTTATGATTACAGATTTGTGGTTCTGAAACTACTATTCCGATTAGGGTCTAAATTGAGTTGTTGTAGGCATAACTAGGAACTTGTAATATTCGCAACGAGTCCTGAAAGTAGTTTTATAGACATCGATTTCCTTAATCTTAAGCTGATGGTGACCAGAACGGAGATCAATTTTAAAGAATATAGACGCCCTACGAAACTGATCGAACAAGTCATCAATCATTGATAGTCGATATTTATTCTTTACCGTCAACTTATTCAGCTGACAATAATCTATACACATTCTCATAGATTCATTTATTTTCTTAACAAACAGAATAGGTGCTCCCATAGAGACACACTCGGTCGAATAAACCCTCAATCGAGAAGTTCCTAAAGCTGAGCTTTTAGCTCTATAAGCTCCTTTGGTGCCATGCGATAAGGAGCAATGGACACGGGAGTTGTACCCAGTAACAGCTCAATACCGAATTCAACCTCTTTGTCTAGAGGTACACCAAACAACTCCTCAAGGAATACATTCGGAAAGCCTCTCACAATTCTTACATCTTTGGCAGAAAGCTTAGCAAAACTAGAACTAGATACAAAGGCTAGATATGCTTTGCAACCTTTCCGAACTAGCTTTTCAGCTACAAGAGTGGAGATTACATTAGAAAGGTAATCTTGATGCTCGCCGATCATAATGATCTTGCTACCCTCATCAAATCTCAAAGTAACCCTCTTAGAGGCATAATTTAAACTGACCCGATGTTCCATAAGCCAATCCATTCTCAAAATCAGATTAAACTCTCCAAACGAAAATTCCATCAGGTTAGCCAAAAATACCACGCCATGAATCTCCAAAGAAAACTCGTCTATATACTTTGTCAACTAGGGCAGACTAACCCAACAGACTAATTACATAAATCTTTCTAGCAGGACACTCAGTAGAAATACTGAATTTCACAAATGTAGTACTAGATACATATGGATGTGTAGACTCAATATCAATCAGAGCAAAGTATGGAATAATATGAATAAAGAATGTACTCGCTATAACATCGGGGTCGTCTCTATTCTCGCGGTGCCTCAGTTTGAACTGTATTTATGCCTGGTGCTTTCTAGCCTCAACCATAATCGTTACCATTGCTGGCCATACCATGACCCCTAGGTGGTTGCTGAGCTACCCTTATAGGCTGAACGGGGCCCGAAGTTGGAGCCTGTACAAGAGCTTGCACTTTATCAGATCGCTGAGGATAGTCCCGGGCATAGTGCTCCATCGATCGACACCGAATACAAGCCCCTATCTTCCTCTAGCACTCACTCGGATGGCGCCTCACGTAGTCATTACAGGTCTGAATCTTTGTTGATGTAGCTGGAGCCTCAGTCCTCGGAGGCCCATCAAACTTCACCCGTTCCTTGGGGCGCTAAACAGAATTAGAGGGACTTGAATCCCTATTAACCTTACTCTGGCCTCTTTCTTGGTCTCTCCTCTCGCGCTCAGTATGCTTAACCTCCTTCGCTATCTTTGCTTTATCAACCAAGGCTGCAAACACTCGCTCCCATTGGGGAGCTATTAGAACTCTTAGATCATATCACAGACCTTCCACAAACCGTAGTCAGTCCCAACCAGTTCTCGAGCATACTTGTTCAATCTCAGAAAATCGACATCGTACCCGACCACAGATCTCTCACATTGAACTAAACTTATAAACTCGCGCCTATGAGCCTGCACATAACTCTTCTCCACATACTTGTAAAGGGAAATAAACCTTAAAATTCAAAATTTTAAAGGGAAAGGATTAAATGGTAAAGTAAGGGAAATGTAGGAGTGGCCATTAGGCAAATTCCCTAATTTTTAAATTTCTGGTGGGTGGTTTCAGTTTTAAAACTAATGTATCTAGCCCACTTTTCACACATTTAAATCAGATTAGAAAGCTTTAAAATTCATTTTCTTTGCATGATTTTAAAGATCTATCATCAGAGAATAGGTCCAACCAATTTCCTTCTCAAAATACTCGTTCAATTCACCCAAAATTGTGGTAGAATAAATTGTGTAGTGAGTGTTTTTAAGGGTGATTTGGTAAATTAACCTTCATTTATGTTTAATTAGTAACTTAATTTATGATTTCAATTGATTAATTATGGTTGAGTGACTGATATTTGCAAGATTTATATTATATGTACAAGAGTTGAATTTTTATTGAATAATGGTAAGTAAACAAACATTTAGGTGGTTTAATGCAATTTAATTAGGTTAATTATATTGATGATTAAAGCATGTTTGCTGAAGTTTTTGATTATGATATATTGGTGATACAATTGGTAATTAAACATTGGAAAATGGCAAATGAAATGCTTGATTTAATTAGATGTTAAATAGTTATGTTAAATGTTACACATAAGCATTTTGTCACATTAAACTGAGCATAATAATGACTGAGTTATATGCTATGTTTGACTGAATATATTGGCAATATGCATGGTGGATCCATTAGATATAGTTGGCATGCCATAGGATTTGTGGGTACTCACCTTTATTTGTGGCATTGTGAGTATAAGACTCTAGATGGACTGATTTGTTTAGAGTAGATAAGGGAGTGTTGAGCATGAGTCTCCATTCATTGGGTTATTTGAGGCGCTATAAGGGAGCGTGTGTTTCGGCCCACTCAACTTGATGGACTGTATTTGATATTTGTGAGAGTTCGGAGATCCGTTTATCCGATGTATGATCACTCGGTTAAGCCATAAGAAGTGTATGCCAATATATTTATGTGTGATTATTGTTATATCATTCGATGTTGGTAAGCTATGAATAATTGATTCTTAATATTGATAAAGTATATGGAAATTAAATTGACCTGTTTCTTTATTATGGCTGATAATTGGTGATTAATTGGATGTGATTTAAGCATGATTTGGATATTGAGCTTTTTAAAGCTCACACCCTCACAATTCGTGCAGATAATCGTCGGGCTAGAGAAGCTGAGGAGCCAAGCAAGAGAGTTCCAAGAGATTTAGGCTTCGTACATGTTTTAGAGACTGTAATCGGGCATTGTGGATCCTCTAGAAATTAATTTAATTTTGGTTGTAATTGGACTTTGGATATTGGACATTTTATTTTGGACGGTTTTATAATAACTTTGAGGCATGTTTGAGTTTAATTATTGAATAATTTACGGTGTATTGTTAGTTGATAACACGGTGATTGGTAACACGATGTGTGAGGCATGATATTTATACTAACAATTGTTTAAATGAAGCTTCCATAGAATGGTTTACTAGCGACTAAGGTATGCCACTTGATTGATTTATTTGGTGTTTGTTATGCATGAAATTGATTGCCTAATTCTATATAATTGAGGCTTAATTGATGTCAATAAATTCAATTGAAGGTGTATGTATATGTATGTTAATTAATGGTCATTAAATTGGGTTTAATTGGCCATTAAAATATGGGAAATCGGGTTTTAAAATAAGCTTTTAGCAAAAATAGTTGCAGTGGTTTTCACATGGGTACGAGCCTATCCACATACGTGTGAAGGGTTGTACACGGGCGTGTGGGTAAGTGACACGGGCATGTGGAGACTGGAGCTATCACACACGGGTGTGTGGGATTTCCATACGGGCGTGTGCAATCAGCCTACAAGTTTTTCACAATGCGAGCATGGTCGATTAATGAAACATGGTCTGGGGGACATGGCCGTATGGGTTTTGGGGGTTTGAATTTTTATCTTTTTAAATTGACATTCTAATTTGTTTAAGTTACAATTTAGTCTTGAAAACTAATTAGTCTAATTAGAGCCTTAGATGATAAGGAAACTTGGTAAAATTTTAGGATTAGTCTCGTAATGGGTAAAATTTGACTGAAACACACTTAATTTATAATTTGGAAGAGGTCCTGATAGTTTTTTGTTTGTTACAATTTAGTCTCTAATAATAAAATTGAATTAGACATAGTAAACGAACTCAAATTAAGCTGAAATTTTTAGGATTGCATAATTTTGACTAAAAAAAGGTAAGCAAAGACTTAGATCTAAAATCGGGTTAGTTTTACCATAGGTGGTAAAACAACGAAAATGCCATTAGGTTAAATTACCTAAGAAAAATTTAAAATTGGCTTATAATTTGCTTCGGCATTAATAAATAACTAATAATTAGATAAGATTGAGGCGTTATAAGGTTGAGGTGTGTTTTTTGTGGTCGTTAGCCCGAGAGTCACTTAGGTGGCTAATGTAATACTTTGAATTCAGGTCAGTCCGTCCCGTTCGGGTTTGGAGTGTCATATTTAGTAGTATCAGAGCTCTAAGTTTAAAACTTTTGGTTATCCTAGGTTTCTTAAATATTAATGATCTTGGATTATGATGTTTGCTTGCTTGTATTGATTAAAAATTTCTTATTTTTGCCTAATTGTTTTTGGGGTAGGATTGGGAACATAATGCCCTATAGGAACTGTACTTAGTTAGATCTTGGATCTCTTGCCGCTTGTAACTTTCCTAACCCGTATCCATCATCGGAATAGGGTTACAAAGCATTTTCAGAGTTTACAGTTCAATTACAATTAATTTATGTCATTTACTATTCATTTTCAAAAATCAATCACAATCAATCATAATGTCCTTTATATGGGTCCTTGAGTCGGGACTAAACCGGAGTCATAGAAATTTTTTTGCAAAATCTCAAAAATTTTCTTAGGTGCAAAGAACACGCGCTCGTGTGGCTAGGCATGTGGCTCACACGGCCAATGACATGCTCGTGTCCGAAGCCGTGTGGGCATTCAATGTGAGGGACACAACCGTGTCCCAGCCTGTGTTCAATTTAGGGTAGCTATTGACTTGGGTCACACTGCCAGCCACACGCCGTGTGCTAGGCCGTGTGGATAATTTAATTTTTGAAAATTAGGTGCAGGATTTGTAACACCCCATACTCGTAACCCACATTTGATCAGAATACGAGGCATTACCTAACTCAATCTCATGCAAACAAGCGGTCCCCAAGTCGCCAAGACTTGGTCCACTTTAGAACTTTTTCAATTTCTACTTTAAACTTCTTATTATGGGCCTACGAGCCCCCAAATCGACCATTGAAATCTATTCGGGATCAACTCGGGTCCTTAAACCATCTATAAAAAATTTGACTCTGAAACAGAGCACACACCCGTTTGGCCATTTCAACATGGTCGTGTAGTTGGCTTGTATGGCTCACACGGCCTAAGTAATATACGGACACACCCGTGTCCTCCCCCCGTGTGGAATTAATTCTAAATGCACACCTACAGGGGTTTTCACACGGCTTGGCACACACCCGTGTCCCTGGCCCGTGTCTTTCACACGGCCATGACACGCTTGTGTCCTAGCCCGTCTGCAAAAACATGGACATTCTGTTTCTGACATCAGCATTCCTAAAATGTCACACGGCTAAGGCACAGGCCTGTGTGCTAGGCTGTGTCCCTCACACGGCTGAGACACACAGCCGTGTCTCTGCCCGTGTGTTTACTATTATGCATACTGTCTTGAAATTTTTACGTGCAGGGGACACACGGCCAGACCACACGCCAATAAGGCAGACTGGGTGTCACGTACGGCCTAGACACACGCCCGTGTGTCTACCTGTGTAGATGATATAAGGCTATTTACCAAGCCTATTTGCCACCCTTACTTGCACAACTTGTACAAAAGCAGCCAAACCAATAGAAGAATAACTTAATTAAACCAATCAGCCACAATAAACAACATTCCAATAGTGCATTTTATTCATCTACGAAAATACATCTTACATATAAATCAAAATGAATATTTTCCATCATTCAAGGCTTAATACAAAATGAAGGGTTTTCAACCCAAGCCAACACATTGGCTAGTTCTCAATGACAGAAAAATAGTAAGGTCTAAGCCCTATACTAGCCATATTAAAAAATATAAATCAAACTATACCGAATGCTTCGATTGATAGTGTGATCGATATCTCTGATTTCCTTTGGTCCTTGAGCTAGATAGGCGGCACTATAAGAAAATGAAAAAGGAGAGGGAGTAAGCATAAAGCTTAGTAAGTTGCACATAAAGAAATATACAACATAACTTTACCATCTATCAACAAGTATCACAATACACAAGTGGCATAAACAAAACTTACTCATCAATATTCAATACACCTCATATAGCATATATTGAGCTCACATTTCATACATACTATATAGGTACTTGTATCACTCACAACACGATTATACTTTTCTTATTAACTTGAAATCATACTTTCACCGTTGAACCATTTAGAACATTATCGGATACTTATTTAGCCTCACACATGGGTGTAGGTGCCGATGCCATGTCCCAGACATGGTCTTACACTGACACATCTCGTAGCTGATGCATGTCCCAGACATATCTTACACTTGCTTACGTCTTGAGGCCGATGCATGTCCCAGACATGTCTTACACTAGCACTCATCTCAATACCGATACCAGTCCCAGCTATGGTCTTACACTGGTTCTTATAATGTGGCCGATGCATGTCCCAGACATGTCTTACACTAGCTCACACAAGTGACCCAAACGTCATAGCATGAATATCCGATTTATTTCCTAAGGTTCATTCGGGAATTCTACTATCTCTATTCTCATCATATTTTCTCATTTACACAATCAAGCAATTCATACTATAATAATTTCAATGCAATTCAAATGCATATATTATCAATGTAGTTGTATGATTTACATACAACTTACCTCAGATTACAAAATGTGGCGACTATTCGATTTAGTCGATTTGCTTGGCTTTCCCCCGGTCTAGGTTTGGATTCGGTATTTCTTTACCTATAATAACAAAATGCGCTTATTTAGTCACTTTATCAATCTAGGTACTCAACAATTCATAATTAGGCAAAATGACCAATTTGCCCCTAGACTTTTACAAAATGACCATTTTAGCCCTAAGCCCGAAAATTAATTTTTATCAAATTTATTCGTATCTTAAGCCTATCCGAACCCTTCATACTCTTATAACAACTCCAAATTCCCACTATTTCACATACTTAACATCTATTTTACAACTTATGCAATATAGTCCTTTTAGGTGTTTTCATGCTAACACCTTTCACAAAAATTGTTCATAATACACCCAAGACTTATTTTATTCCATAAAAACTCAGAAAAAATTACAAAAAATTTCATGGGAAAACCCTACACTCTTAATAATTTTGCAAAATAGTACCCTCATTTGAAAGCTCATGTTTCAAAGGTCTCAAAAATGCAAAAATTATCAACAAAGGGTAGGAAAATCACTTACTTGTGGTAGGAATAAGTTGCTAAAACTTTTGAAGCTCAAAAACTTTAAAAATTGCTAAAAAATCGGTGGAAATAGAGAGAGAATGAAAGAAAAAGATGATAGATAGGCTTAGGTATTATTATATTACACCTTATGTCTTCAAAATTACCTAATGTTGACTTTTCAACATTTTTGTCTCCATGGCTGGCCAAGCTATCACAATAAGGTCTAATTGACCTTTAAAGGCCCTCAATAATTATTCTCTAGCTATTTGACACCTTTACCTATCAACTTAGAACTTTTGCATTTTACGCGATTTAGTCCATTCTTGTAATTGGACTCTCAAACGTTAAAATTACTTCACCAAAATTTCCATGCATTCATATAATCATGCTATAACATCAAAATAATTATAAAACAATTTATTCAAATATGAATTTGTGGTCCCGAGATCACTATTCTGACTAGGCCCTAAATTAGGCTGTTATAGGATTCACACGGCCATGTCACACGCTCGTGTGTTAGGCCGTGTAACTCACACGGCTGAGACACACGCCTGTGTCTTTGCCCGTGTGACCAATTCTGAGCATTCTATTTCTTAATTTTTAAGATGCAAGGGACACACAGCCAAACCATAAGTAATAACCTATTTTTGGTCAAATCAGAATAGTGGTTTCGAGAACACATGTAACAACCCATTTTTGGGTCAAATTGAAACAGTAGTTTTGAGACCACAAATTTGAAGTCAAAATATTTATTTTATTATTTTAATAAGGTTTACATATGATAGAATTATTATGTGAAAATTTTGTAAAGAAATTTTACTGTTTGGATGCTTAATTCATAAAAATGACTAAATCGGGTAAGGCATAAAATATGAGTTCTCTAAGTTGAAGGAACTAAATAGCTATAGAAATGAATTAAATGAGCCTTGCATGGTAATTATACCATTATTATAATGATTGGACATATTTAGACATTGTTTAAATGATTTTATATTTTTTATTTAAGGTTAGTTTTGTAATTTAGTAAATTATGTTAAATTAAAGTAAAACAAAACAAAAATTATAGTTTCATTCATCACCTTGACCGAAATTAAAGATAAGAAAACAACCATAGTTAGGTTTTCCATTTGGGCAAGCTTGAATTCTTGATTAAGGTACGGTTTTGACTTGGTTTTTAATGATCTCTACGTTTTTGAGCTCGTTGTAGCTTAAATTAGCTAGCCTGTTCCTTCGTTTTTGAAACTGTTATAAATTTTGAATGATACCATTGTTGAATGCTTGAGTATTTAAATTTTTAAAGATATATTATGAAGGCTTGATGATAGTTAAACTAGTTTTGTAAAGTGATTTTTGACAAAAATGTAAAATAGGGATTAAATTGTGAAATTGTAAAATGTGGTGGCTAAAAGTGTGAAATAATGAAAGATATGGGCTGCTAGTAGTATATAGTCAATTCAGGTATCATGGGTTATGGCCTAATTGTGCAATTTTGCATTTTTATGTGTTAAGGACTAATTTGTAAAGTAGTTAAAAGTTTAGGAGTAAAATTGTAAATTAGCCAAAATGAATGTTTTAGGCTAAATTGAATTGTATGAAAGTTTGAATGAGTTAATTTGTTATTATATAGATCAAGATAAGTAAATACTAGAAGTAGATCGAGGAACACGGAAAGTGGACAAATAGCCGATAGTTTTATCCGAGGATACGAGGTAAGTTCGTATAATTAGAATTGAACTTTTATATATTTGAAAATATTTGAAATGAACGTTTGTGATTGAATAATTGATATACTTGAAATACAAATGCTTTATTGATATATTATATTTGTGATCGAGCCCCGTTTGAACTATATGGATTCATAGGATACGAGTGACTTGTCACTTGGGTTACCGGTTTGGTCGAGCTCTTGCATTTGTTGTGGACTCACCACAGCTCGTATGAGCCTACTGATATATCTGCTCGTAAGAGCTTACTGTTTCAGCTCATTGGAGCTTACTGTTCAGCTTGATATGTAACATCCCGATTTAGGGTCTACTCAGAACAGTGGTTTCGGGACCACAAATTCGACACAGTAAAATTTATTTTTATTATATTTTTATGGTATAAAATTATACGGAATGATTTTGTAAAAATTTCATTCGAAAATTTTGACATTTGGGCACTCAATTTGGTCAAAAGGACTAAACTGTAAAAAGTGTAAAACTTGAGTTCCAGAAGCTAGAGGTGTCTATTTGATATGGAATTTTAAATTGGAGGTCCTTGTTTGGTAATTAGACCATTGGTTAATTTTCTGGACAAAAATGAACATGAAATAGGTGAGATAGAATATTTTTTAGGTAGGAGAATTTTGGTCATTTGGTAATTGAAATAATAAAAAGGGAAAATAAAAGCCAAATTTATGGTCATCTTCAACCTTTGGCTGAAATTTGAATGGAAGCCATGTCTAGGGTTTTTTTCAAGCTTTCCAAGCTCAATAGTAAGTCCGTTTTTGCCCCGTTTTTAATGATTTTTACGTTTTTGAAATCCTCGTAACAAGATCTAGCTATTTCTACCATTTATTTGAGTTAGGGTTAATGTTTAAAAATTTACCCATGTGCTACATGTATGTATTTTGATGTTTAAGGGAGGAATATGAATCTTTGTTGTGTGTTAAACGACTTTTGCTAAGTAGTTTTCGGTGAAAACGCTAAAAAGGACTAATTTGTAAAAGTTATAAAATTTGTAATAAAAGTGTGATTTAGTGGAAATTTTAGGCTGGTATAGTTATGAAAATGATTCAGCTAGGCTTAAAGTACAAAAGAAAATGAACACATTTTATTTTACGAGCCTAGGGGCTAAATTGTAAATATGTAAAAGTTTAGGGGTAAAAATGAAAATTTATAAAAGTATGATTTTTAGGTCAATTTGAATAATATAAGTAATAAATAATCTATATTTGAAATGTTAGATCAAGAAAACTGAGATCGAGCTTAAATCAGGAAAGTACGAGATTATGGACTAAAATAGAATAATTAGCTGTGCTCGGATTTGAGGTAAGTTTGTACGTCAATAATAATGCAATGTTATACTGGAATGTTAATGTTTGATATTAAATGAATTGTAAGTACATGTGTAAATAATGTGATAATGTGGTATATTATGTTGTGTTAACATTATGTGATAAATGTTTTATCATTATTATGAATGCTATGCCTAATGATAACTTTGTAACTATGAATTATATTGGTCGTTATCCATGACGTTACGAGCAAGTACGATGGAGATGCTATGTGTATATGAGAAAAACCCCATTTGAACCATAGGAATAGTTTAGGATACAAGTGACATGTCACTAGGAATTAAGAAGTCCGAACTCGTTGAGTGGTCCGGGTTTATGATATATGTGGCATCTGAGCTCGTTGAGTGGTCTGAGTTCATAATGGATGCGATACATGTGATTGAGTTTTAGGCAACGGTTTTAGGTGTCTTACCGGTTGCTAGGTAATCCTTAAGTTTTTGGATACCTGAAAGCTTTTGTGAGTAGCCGTGTAGTTACACCTTGACCGATAGCTTACGTGAGCTAGCCCGTGAGTAGCTCCATCGTGAGCGTTACATGTTATGAGGTAGCTTTGGCTACGTATGTATGTATGGCACTTATGTGCAAGTTTTTTGCGTATCCAATTGTATTCCAAGTGTTCAACAGGTAATGCAATGGATGTGATGAAAGTCCCAAGGAGGGCATGTTAAAAAAGGTATGGTTATGTGATATAATATGAGTGAGTACAGGTATGTACGCTAAACTCATGAGCAATGCCTTGATGAAGAATGACTTATGGTGAGAAAGTTTATGTATATGTATATATATGAACATATGATAAGTATGCAAAAAGGCTTGAATGATGAATAATCTTTATAGTTATGTTATTATGTCATTGTGTAATTGAACGTGGAATCCATGAAATGGTGAGTTCATGATTAGTTGAAAATGAACTTATGATAGTTATCATGATATTGCACTAAAACAGTTTTGGACAGCAGCAGTTGTGTGACTTTGAAAATTCACCAAAAATTGTTAAAATTGAATTAGAAACTGAATAAGATATTAAATTAAAGCTTATTGAGCCTAGTTTAACATAGAGGAAATGGTAAGAATTTCATATTATGATATATTTGAATTTTTGTGAGACAAGGTCAGAGTGATTTCGGGCTCCCCTGTCTTAACTTTGGAAAATCACTAAAAATCGTACAAGAATAATTATGGGTTATAATTTATATTAATAAATCCTTAATGAGTCTATTTTCAATAGAAATAGACAAGAACATTAACCAAATCCCGTACTAAGAGATAAATAAATTTTAGTAAAGAAAGGTCGAAGCTGTCAAATAGCAGAAAATGGGTAAATTTTAAAGAATAAAATGTACTTATTGGATAGACCAAAAATTCTAGAAATTTTATTTTAAGAATATATATGAGTCTAATTTCATGGAAAATGAGCGGATCTTAATTTAGATTTCTATAGCTCAAGTTATAAATAATTTAGTGACTATGACTCGAGTAGATAGCTTGATTGGAATATGAACAAATAGTGGAATTATGTGTACTTTCTATTGTGTTACCATGAGAACATGTTGTAAGAGTTTGGAAAATGCACGTTAATAAATTGCTTATTATTATTTTAGTACGGGCTTACTAAGCTATAAAGCTTACCCCTCTCCTTTCCATCTCTTTTAGTGTTGTCAGGTTAACTCGAGGTTGGAGATCATCAGAGGCAACATCACACTATTAAATTATCAAGCCGGGGTATTAATAAATCTTAAGTATTTTCAAGTGAGTGGCATGTATAGAGACTTAGTACTTTATGACATGTGTTTCATGATTTGGCCAATTGAGTTGACTTATAATGATTCATTTGTATAGAGCCATGAGATATGACTTATATTTGACCATTGGGTTGTAAACCTAATTGATTTTTCATGACTATTCTAATGTCTTGATGATGTGCATGTTATGATGGCTTGTTATTGATGGATGTATGATATGGTATGCATATTTGATGGATGAACTTTGATCAATAGATGTGACCATATTCTTAGTATAAAAGTGTAAATTTAAAGTAAGTTAATGATGTTGATGAAGAATGAAATTGGTGTGGAATGCTTTAAAGAAACATGGTAATGTGAGTGTGTGATATGTGACATTAAGTATATGAATTGGACATGACTATGAATGCTAGATGATTAAGTTGAGAATATTAGCATGAAGATAACCATGGTATAAGGATATAAGTGGTAATGAAGATGACAAGGCCAAATGAATATGGTTTGGTTTGTCTAGACTTGATATAAAATGAGTATGAGAAACACAAGTATGATGACATGCAAATGTTCAGTTTGTAACTTAATTGAGGATGTTTAATCTTTAATTGGATACCATGTTCTATGCCTTTGATGTTGTATAAGTATGTGAGGGATTAAAGTTACCAAGGCTTGGAAAATAGCCTAAGTGTTGGCCACACGGACAGAGACATGGCTGTGTGTCTCAGCCGTGTAGAAGACACGGCCTAGAACATAGGCGTGTGACCTTAAAATATTGTTGACATCATAAGCAGAGAGTTACATGGGCTGAGGACCTAGGCGAGTCCGAGCCACATGGGTGTATGACTCTCCAAAACTAGAAAATTTTCTAAGTGTTGTAAAGAGTTCGTAAGTTCTCGGTTTAGTCTCGAACCACTTCCAACGTATGTTTTGGGCCTCATAGGCCCTCATAAAGGACGATATGCATGTGTTTGAATGTTTTAGAATTGGTTGAAATTTATGGCCCAATTTTACATGTATGTGTATGTTTAAGCCCGGTAATGCCTCGTACCCTATCATGACCTTAGGTACAGGTAAGGGGTGTTACATGATAGAGCTTACTGATTCAGCTCAATAGAGCTTACTGTTCATCAGCTCAGAAGGAGCTTACCAATTATGGCTCAAAAGAGCATAAATGATAATGAATTAATGGATTACTAATGTTATTCATCCGAGTATCCTTTGAATTTCTAATAGGTTTAACGGGCATAAATTCTGTTTATACGGATGAGTAACGTTATTGAATGCATTATTGATTATATGAATAAGAATGAAATGATGAATGCTAATTATATTGAGTATTGAATTGTGATGGTGGATGATTTCATGTATTAATATGTCTAACCTATGGATGAATACTTGTGATAGGCATTTGGATATTGTATGGAGTTTACCTTAGTTACTCGTATTGATTTGGTTTAAATTGTAAGTTTAATTCTGAATTTTATGGGCTTACTAAGCTATAAAGCTTACTCTGTTTCTTTTTCTATGTTTTATAGAGGTTCGTTAGCTCTCTCATTTTGGACAAGTCGGAGTTGCGCATCACACTATCCAATTTCTGAATGGTACTTTTGAACTTGTAGATAATTGTAAATATGCCATGTATAGGCTAGTTAAAAAGATGATAGTTATGTTAATTGATATCATGATTTTGGTATGTTTTTGTATATAAGTTAAGCCATGTGATTTGGCTTATTTTGGTACTATGTTTTGGTTGAATTAAGTGTTCAAGTATGATATGTTTTGGCAAGAGAATGAGGGAATGAAATTATGCAAGTGAAGTTTTGATATGTAGTTGTTAAATGAATGGATTATGCATGATGTTAAATAGGTATTTGGGTATGTAATTGTTAAGTTTTGATATGGAAAATATTGTGTATTGAAATGGTTATTTTGGTTGTCTATTGAGTTGTAAAAAGTGGTCATTTATGCTTGTGAATGCTTGTGTGTATAGGGTGGCAAAATGGCTTTGCAAATAGCCTATTTATTTCCACACGGGCAGAGACACGGGCGTGTGTCTCAGCCGTGTGCGACACACGATCATGTGTCCCCTGGGGTACCCTTTCGAATTAAGTTAGTATACCCTACAGGTTTGGCACGGCCTAGACATACGGGCATGTCTACTGGCAGTGTGTGGCACATGGGCTGGCACATGGACGTGTGGTCGGCTGTGTGACTCAAGTCAATAACCCCTCCAGTTTTCCCACGGCCATAGTGCATGGGCGTGTCTTCGACCGTGTGGTGCAAGTCAGTATGTATACCCTGTTTTCACACGATCTAAGACACGGGCGTGTCAATTAGCTGTGTGAGGCACATAGCCTGCTCACATGGGTGTGTGATATTTGAAATGTTGAAATTTTTCTATGTTTCCAAAATTTTAGTATGTTACTGATTTAGTCTCGAATGCATGATTAGAGCTTTGTATGCTTCATTTAGGTACATATTGAATATGAATGAATGATATTGACTGAAATAATAAGATTTTATTGGATATGTGATTGTTCTGAATTGAGTTAAAAATACAGTAATAACTCTTAACCTATTCTGGCGACGGTTACGGGTTAGGGGTGTTACATTTGTTTGTATTAGAGCAATGGTTTAGTCAATTCTCGGATAACATAGTGTATGAGAGTCTAGCTATACATGCCATATATAAAACTGTGATAGTGTAATGACTCCTGATGTTTCCAAATGTGTTTTTATATAGTAATGGATCTCAAACGAGTTGTAGCGAATGACGTAGAAAGTAACGCGCCAGCTCCCGCTCAAGGGACAGTGCCTACGGAATCTAGACCCATGACAAGTAATCATGGGGGTGAGGCTAAAGAAGCTTTCTTTCAGATATTGAATACGAACCTAGCTATTCAACAACCTTCATCCCCACCTGTTCCCCAATCGATCCTTGTAGTTCCTCAAGGTATTGATCCTCTGCGATTAAATAAACCACCTATTGATAAGATACGGAAACACAGAGCTAAAGAATTCAGGGCCACTATTAATGATGATCCTGAGAGAGTCGAGTTTTGACTTGAGAACACGATTCAGGTATTCGACGAATTGTCCTGTACACCTAAAAAATGTTTAAAACGTGTAGTATCACTGTTGAGAGACACTGCATATTAGTTGTGGAATACCTTGGTATCCGTAGTTCTTGAAGAAAGAGTCACTTAGGATTTCTTTCAAGTTGAATTTAGAAAGAAATACATCAGTCAAAGATTCATCGATCAGAAAAGAAAAGAATTCCTTGAATTAAAAAGGGTCATATGTCAGCCACAGAATATGAAAGGGAGTTTGTATGACTCAGCAAATATGCTCGTGAATGTGTCTCTTCTAAAGCTATAATGTGTAAAAGATTCAAGGACGGATTGAATGAAGAAATCAGAGTGTTATTCAGAATTCTTGAGCTGAAAGAGTTTGTTGTTTTGTTTGATCGAGCTTGTAAAGCCGAAGAGCTTTACAAAGAGAAAAGAAAAGTCGATTCTATGGCTAGAGATTCTAGAAAGGGATTTGCAGGCAAATCACATCATTCAGCATCAAAGAAATTTAGAGACTATCATCCTCGTTCTACGGCTTCTATGGGAATTTTTATTAGAGATAGAGATGTGAAACATTTCAGTTCTAAACCTCAGGCGAAATCCGTTGCTAGTGTAGAAAGCGTTATAAATGCTGGACCTGAATGTAAACATTGCAATAAGAAGCATTATGGTGAATGTAGATTAGTGAGCGGAGCTTGTTTTAAATATGGATCGCTTGATCATTATCTCCGAGACTGTCCAGAAAAGTTTACAGCTAATAGAGATCAACTAGTGAAAGCGACTAACACGGCTCCTAGAAGGAGACCACCCCAATATACTAGAAATATGAGTACTAAACAAGGTGCTACAATAGATTCAGCTGTGAGATCTGAGGCATGAGCACTTGCCAGAGCTTATGCTATAAGTGTAAGGGAGGAAGCATCATCGCCAGACGTTCTTACTGGTAGTTTTTCTTTTTTTTTGATACTGATATAGTTGCATTGATAGATCCTAGATCAACCAATTCTTATATCTGTATGAATTTAGTGTTTTAAAAGAGTTTACATGTTGAGTCTATAGAATTTATAGTTAAAGTATCGAACCCCTTAGGCAAATCTATTTTAGTTGATAAAATTTGTAAGAATTGTCTTCTGATGATTCGGGGTTACTTTTTTCAGGTTGACTTGATACTTCTACCGTTTGATGAGTTTGATGTGATTCTGGGTATGGACTGGCTGACTATGCATGATGCAGTTGTGAATTGTAGACAGAATATTATCGAATTGAAATGTCAAAATGGTGAGATTCTTCAGATTAAGTCTGATGATTTGAATGAGTTACCTATTGTGATATCATCTATGTTAGCTCAGAAATATTTGAAAAGGGGTTATGATGCATATCTTGCATATGTATTGGATACAAAAGTGTTTGAATTAAAGATTGAATCTGACCTGTTGTTTGTGAGTTTTTGGATGTATTTCCAGAAGAATTACTGGGCTTGCCTTTGATCAAAAAAGTTGAATTTGGTATTGAATTAGTACCCAGAATAATACCGATATCGACAGCTCCATATAGAATGGCTCCAATAGAATTAAAAGAGTTGAAAGCTCAGTTGCAAGAATTGACAGATAAAGGTTTTGTACAACCGAGTTATTCTCCTTGGGGTGCACCAGTATTATTCGTGAAAAAGAAAGATGGCACGATGAGAATGTGTATCGACTATAGACAGTTGAATAAAGTGATTATAAAGAATAAATACCCTCTATCGCGGATTGATGATTTATTTGATCAGTTGAAAGGGGCTACAGTATTTTCAAAGATTGATATGAGATTGGGTTACTTTCAGTTACGAGTCAAAGAGTCGGATGTGCCAAAAAATACATTTGGAACGAGGTATGGACATTATAAATTCCTGGTTATGCCGTTCAGTTTAACTAATGCTCTTGCCATTTTTATTTACTTGATGAATCGAATATTCAGACCGTATTTAGACAAATTTGTTGTTGTATTCATTGACGATATTTTGATTTATTCACGAGACGAATTTGAGTATATAGAACACTTGAGAATTGTGTTACAAACTCTATGTGATAAGCAGTTATTTGCAAAGTTCAATAAATGTGAGTTTTGGCTCAAAGAGGTTGGATTTCTGAGGCATATTGTTTCAGCTGACGGTATTAGAGTTGATCCAGTAGGATTTCTGCTATTGTTGATTGGAAATCTCCGAGAAATGTATCTAAATTCCGTAGTTTTCTAGGCTTAGTGGGATATTACAGAAGATTTGTGAAAGTATTTTCGATAATTGGGACACCAATGACACGACTGCTACAAAAAGATGTAAAGTTCGAATGGTTAGGAAAATGTCAACAGAGTTTTGAATAATTGAAAGTACTATTAACTGAAGCACCAATTTTAGTACAACCTGAATTAGGAAAGAGTTAATGATCTATAGCGATGCTTCGTTAAATGGACTGGGTGCTGTTTTGATGCAAGGTGGAAAAGTTATAGCTTGTGCTTCCCGATAGTTGAAATCGCATGAAAAGAATTATCCGACATATGATTTAGAGTTGGCTGCAATAGTAATCGCATTGAAGATTTGGTGACACTAGTTATACGGTGAAAAATTCCACATTTATACGGATCATAAGAGCTTAAAATATCTGATGACACAGAAAGATTTGAATTTACGACAATGAAGATTGTTCGAGTTATTAAAAGATTATGACTTTGTGATTGATTATCACCCGGGAAAAGCTAATGTTGTTGCTGATGCCTTGAGTCAAAAATCTTTGTTTGTATTACGAGCAATGAACACCCAGGTGATGATTTGTAATGATGGGTCTATTTTAGCCAAATTAAAAGCTAAAACGGTATTTCTTCAACAAATCTGTGAAGCTCAAAAAGATGACCGTGAATTGCAAGCTAAATGAATTCGATGTAAGTCTATTTCTAATTTAGAATTTCATATTACAGCTGATGATTGTTTCATGTTTTGAAATAGAATTTGTGTGCTGAAAAATACAGAACTTATTCAGAAAATCCTGCATAGAGCACATATTAGTCATTTTTCTACTCATCCGGGTAGTACCAAGATGTATAATGATCTGAAACAAATGTACTGGTGGTCAGGAATGAAACGAGATATCTCAAATTTTGTATCGAAATGTTTGATATGTCAGCAAGTCAAACCTAAACATCAAGTGCCATCGGGTTTACTACAGTTTGTAATGATTCCTGAGTGGAAATGAGACAGAGTTTCAATGGATTTTGTGTTAGAATTGCCTTAAACTCTGAAAAAGAAAGATGCTATTTAGGTTATCATTGATCGACTAACGAAGTCTTCTCATTTCATACCGGTCCGTACAGATTACCCACTTGACAGATTGGTTGAATTGTACATTTCTGAAATTGTTTGGTTACATGGAGTGCCATTATCTATTATTTCAGATAGAGGTCCGAGATTTAAGTCACGATTCTAGAAGAAACTACAAGAGGCTCCAGGAACAAAGTTGAATTTCAATACTGCTTTTCATCCTCAAACTAACGGTCAGACCGAGAGAGTTATTCAGATTCTCGAAGACATGTTGAGATGTTGTATTTTAGAGTTTAAGGGCAGTTGGGAAAAATACTTACCATTGATTGAATTAGCATGCAACAACAACTTCGAAATAAGTATAAAGATGGCACCGTACGAAGCTTTGTATGGTCGCAAATGTCGAACTCCACTATACTGGACTAAATTGAGTGAGAAAAAGATTCACGGGGTTGAATTGATCAGAGAAATTGAAGAAAAAGTGAAAACAATTCGTGATAGTTTAAAAGCAGCTTTAGAACGACAGAAATCCTATGCAGATTTGAAACGTAAGGAAAGTGAATTTCAAGTCGGGGATAGAGTGTTTTTAAAGGTGTCACCGTGGAAAAGGATTCAATTCGGCCGTAAAGGAAAGTTAAGTCCGCGATTTATCAGGCCATATGAGATTATCGAGAGAATAGGGCCTGTGACACCCCTAATGTGACCCTAGTCGGAGAGTGGTTTCGGGACCACAAAACCGAGTCACAAAAATAATTAGGTGTTATATTCTGTGCTTATTGTATGTGGAATTTGTATGTGTGAATATTTCGTGCCTTGATTTTTATTAATTAGGTGCTAATTTATAAGAAAGGACCCATGTGATAGGACTTGAAAATGTGATAGGTGAAATTTAAATGGCCAAATAATGCATGAGTTATTGACATGAGGGACTTGCATGTCAAATTGACCACTTTTAACTTAGTGGCCGGCCATCAAGATGGTGGATAGATATTATATACATTTTATGTTAGCATGATAATAGTTAATGGCCTTATGGTATGGAAGAAAAGATAATTAAAAGGAATGGAAGAGTGTTAGAAAAAAAAAGATATTCATCCTTCTTCTCCCCCCCTTTGCCGTACCAAAAGAAAAGAAAAAGGAGAGGAAATTGAAGATTAAGGCATTTTTGATCACCTTTAAGGAAAGAAAGGTAAGAGTGTGTTCATCTTCCTTACTTTCTTGCACAGCCGAAACAAGAGGAAAGAGGAAGGAACTTGTCTAGGGCATTCGGCTATCTTGGAGGTTAAATAAGGTAGGAGTTCATGTTATTTCTATTGATTTTTATGAGAATCTAGCTAGTAGTCAAGCTACTATTGTAACCTATATGCTAATCTAAAAGATGCTATGAACAAATGTGAAGTTTTGCTAGTTAGGATTATTCGGCCAAGTGTTTATGTGGTAGAAATTAAGTGGTAAATGAAATGAAAATGGTATTATATGGGGTATGTATATTCGCCATATAAGTAAATATGATAGGTATGGTTTGTGTCTTGGAGATTTTAGGTCATTGAGTTCTTGTTGTTGTGTGTGTATGTGCATGAGTATTCGCCATGCTATAGAATTCATGATGCAAAATGATAAATGCTTGGTACATTCGGCCATAATGGGCATTAAGATGGTGAAGTTTGAATTAGTTAAATGTTCATATAGGTTGTCTTGATGAAAAGAGAAAGAGAAGAATTAGATATCATATTTGATGATAGTGTGGTATATAAGGGTGTTGAACTTAAATAAGTAATATTCGCTAGCATGATGAGTATGAAATATTAAGTAGATGAGATAATTGATGGTGAAGTGGCTAATAGGGACTTTTAATGAAATCTATGCTAAGGCCGAATCTATCAAATGCTAAATGTGCTTATGTGTATATTCGCCACCTAATTAAGCACATAGGTGGTGTTGAATTTGATCTTGCACATTCGCCATATGGGTGTACACACTTGTGATACTATCCTTGATTAGGATAGTTGGCAATAGGGTGATAGCCTAAGGTTGTGAACCTAATAGTTCAAAAGCATGGGGTAGAAGGATAAGAATTTGTCATGTGTATCCTATGAAATGAAATTTTAATGTTTAATACAAATATTTTACAAAGTGGTTGAATGGGTTAATTTAATTGTTTAAGCTCAAGATCCTAAAGGAGAGGCGTCCAACAAGGGAAAACGAAGGTCATCGAGTAGCCGACTTGGAATTTATTTTACCCAACACAAGGTAAGTCATTAAGCATATATTTGGTGTTGATTTAAATGATCATAATATATATGCAAATGTGTTTAAATGAGTTGATGTGTAAATGGAAATGTATGTGTATGGAATGATGCCATTGTTGAATGTATAAAGGCAGCAAAATGCATAAGGTATTGGTCTCGGCACTAAGTGTGCGGGTATAAATGGACATGGTGACAAGATTGGCACTAAGTGTGCGGGTTTAAAATTGTACAGCACTAAGTGTGCGAGTTTGATTATATAGCACTAAGTGTGCGAGCTGAATGTATATAGCACTAAGTGTGCGGATTCACTATATGCTCTTGCATTACAATTGGCACTGAGTGTGCGACATTATCGAGTTAATCCGGGACAGCGGATCGGGTAAGTACCTTGAGCTCATGACGAATAGGCAATATGTTCATGCTCAGGGTTGAGCTTGGTAAGCTTTAAATCTATGTGATGATTGCAATTGTATGATTGTGGTGAAAATGAGTTGGTGTGTGAAAATGCCTCAAATATCTTATTGTATAGAATTTGAAATGTGGATGTATGACTTGGTATGAGATTGAACCGAAGGTTCGAGGAATTATGGTATAGTTTCGATATGGATGGAATACCTAGCTTGTTCTTCGTTTCATGTTGTGATAACTTTATTAATGGGTGGTTGTCGAATGCTTATGACTTCTGAGTTATAAACTCACTCGGTGTTTTCTTGTCACCGATTTTAGGTCTGTTGGACTCGTATCGTTTATGCGTTCGGAACCGTCGTTGAAGTCATCACACCGGCTGGAAATCTTTGGTATTGTCGTTGTAGTTGAACTAGGAGAACGTTTGGCATGTATAGGCTATTTTGTTTTGTTGAATTGTGGGTTGTAAACTTTAAGCCATGCGAAAATGGCCTATGTGGTCGGTTGAGTGTGATTCTAAAACCTATAGTCACGAGCCTTAGAAACCTTAATTTTGATAAGGTGGCCATAGTTTGTATTATGTATGATGTAATAGTTGGCCATGGAAGAATTATGAAATAGTCATTGTTTGCTTTAGTAACAGATGCTGCCAGCAGCAGTGAGGTGAGATGGAAAAATCACTAAAAATAGTAGAAGTAGAATTAAATAGTGAATAAACTATGAAATTGAACCTTGATGAATCTATTTTCATATGGACTAAACGAAACGACCATATGAGCAGTATACTGAGAGATATTAAAGTTCTCGTGAGACAGGGCCAGAATGGTTTCTGGATCCCCTGTCTCGACTTTGAAAATTTACCATAAATTATCCAAAAGGAATTAGAAGTCGTGCCTTTATGTGCAGATTCCCTTTTGAGTCTAGTTTCATTAGAAACAAACAGCATGAGCATTGAAGCTCTGTACGAGAAGATATCCAGGTCGTAATGCGCGAAGGTCAGTGTAGTCGACCCCTGTAACATGGGTGACTTTAACTAATAAACTGTACTAATTGGCTTGACCAAAAATTCTATAAAAAAATGTGTAGATGGAATTATGAGTCTAGTTTCAGGGAAAATTTACGGAACTGGTTTTCGAGTTTTGGAACTCGAGATATGATTTTTAAGGTGACAGGTACGCAGTTTGCCAGCTAGGCTGGAAATGTGAAAAATAGTCTGTGTGACACATGAGAGTTGGTCCTAGAACCCCTTGTGTCCGACTCCAGTGACAGTATCGGGGATGGGGTGTTACAGGGCCGGTAGCTTATCGACTTGCTTTACCGTCAGAACTTGAAAAGATCCATAATGTCTTTGACTTTTCCATGCTACATCATTACAAATCCAATGCGTTACATGTGATCTCTCCGATAGATGTTGAAATTCAACTCGATATATCGTATAACAAAGAACCGATTAGGATTTTGGCTCGTGAAATTAAATAGTTGAGAAATAAACGCATAGTTCTAGTAAAAGTTCTCTAGCATAAACACGGGATAGAGGAAGCTACGTGGGAACCTGAGGAAGTTATGCAAAAACAATACCCTAACCTTTTTATCGGTAAGATTTTCGGGGATGAAAATCCCTGAGGAGGGGAGAGTTGTAACAGCCAGTTTTTGGGTCAAATCGGAATAGTGGTTTCGGGACCACAAATTTGAAGTCAAAATATTTATTTTATTATTTTAATAAGTTTTACAGTATGATAGAATTATTATGTGAAAGTTTCGTAATTTTACTGTTTCAATGTTTAATTCGGTAAAAAGGAATAAATCGCGTAAGGCGTAAAATATGAGTTCTCTAAGTTAAAGGAACCAAATAGCTACAGAAATGAATTCAATGAGCCTTGCATGGTAATTATACCATTATTATAATGATTAGATATATTTAGACATTGTTTAAATGATTTTATATGTTTTATTTAAGGTTAGTTTTGTAATTTAGTAAATTATGTTAAATTAAAGTAAAACAAAACAAAAATTATAGTTTCATTCATCATCTTGACTGAAATTAAAGAGGGGAAAAAAACCATAGTTAGGTTTTCCATTCGGCCAAGCTTGAATTCTTGATTAAGGGACGTTTTTGACTCAGTTTTTAATGATCTCTACATTTTTGAGCTCGTTGTAGCTTAATCTAGCTAGCCAGTACCTTCGTTTTTGAAACTATTATAGATTTTGAATGATGCTATTGTTGAATGCTTGAGTATTTAAATTTTTAATGATATATTATGAAGGCTTGATGATAGTTAAACTAGTTTTGTAAAGTGATTTTTGACAAAAATGTAAAATAGGGATTAAATTGTGAAATTGTAAAATATAGTGGTTAAAAGTATGAAATAATGAAAGATATGGGCTGCTAGTAGTATATAGTAAATTTAGCTATCATGGGTTATGGCCTAATTGTGTAATTTTACATTTTTATGTGTTAAGGATTAATTTGTAAAGTAATCAAAAGTTTAGGGGTAAAATTGTAAATTAGCCAAAATGAATGTTTTAGGCTAAATTGAATTGAATGAAAGTTTGAATGAGTTAATTTGTTATTATATAGATCAAGATAAGTAAATACTAGAAGTAGATCGAGGAAAACGGAAAGTGGACGAATAGCCGATAGTTTTATTCGAGGATACGAGGTAAGTTCGTATAATTAGAATTGAACTTTTATAAATTTGCAAATATTTGAAATGAACATTTGTTATTGAGTAATTGATATACTTGAAATACAAATGCTTTATTGATATATTATATTTGTGATCGAGCCCCGTTTGAACTATATGAATTCATAGAATACGAATGACTTGTCACTAGGGTTACCGATTTGGTCGAGCTCTTGCATTTGTTGCAGACTCACCACAGCTCATATGAGCTTACCGATATATCAGTTCGTAAGAGCTTACTGTTTTAGCTCATTGGAGCTTATTGTTTCAGCCCATTGGAGCTTACTGTTCAGCTTGATAGAGCTTACTGTTCATCAGCTCAAGAGGAGCTTATTGATTATGGCTCGAAAGAGCATAAATGATAATGAATCAATGGATTACTGATGTTATTCACCCGAGTGTCCTTTGAATTTCTAATTGATATAACAGACATAAATTTTGTTTATACGGATGAGTAATGTTATTGAATGGATTATTGATTATATGAATAAGAATGAAATGATTAATGTTAATTATATGGAGTATTGAATTGTGATGGTGGATGATTTCATGTATTAATATGTCTAACCTCTGGATGAATACTTGTGATAGGCATTTGGATATTGTATGGAGCTTACCTTAGTTACTTGTATTGATTTGGTTCAAATGGTAAGTTTAATTCTGAATTATAAGGGCTTACCAAGTTAGAAAGCTTACTCTGTTTCTCTTTCCATGTTTTATAAAGGCTCGTTAGCTCACTCATTTCGGACATGTTGGAGTTGCGCATCACATTATCCAATTTCCGATTGGTACTTTTGAACTTGTGGATAATTGTAAATATTACATGTATAGGCTAGTTAAAAAGATGATAGTTATGTTAATTGATATCATGATTTTGGTATGTTTTTGTGTATAAGTTAAGCCATGTGATTTGGATTATTTTGGTACTATGTTTTGGTTGAATTAAGTGTTCAAGTATGATATGTTTTGGCAAGAGAATGATGGAATGAAATTATGCAAGTGAAGTTTTGATATGTAGTTGTTAAATGAATGGATTATGCATGATGTTAAATAGGTATTTGGGTATGTAATTGTTAAGTTTTGATATGGAAAATATTGTGTATTGAAATGGTTATTTTGGTTGTCTATTGAGTTGTAAAAATGTGGTCATTTATGCTTGTGAATGCTTGTGTATATAGGGTGGCAAAATGGCTTTGCAAATAGCCTATTTTTTTTCCACACGGGCAGAGACATGGGCTTGTGTCTCAGCTGTGCGTGACACACGGTCATGCTGCACGGCCGTGTGTCCCCTGGGGTACCCTTTCAAAATTAAGTCAGTATACCCTACAGGTTTGGCACGGCCTAGACACATGGGCGTGTATACTAGTCGTGTATGGAACAAGGGCTGGCACATGGGCGTGTGGTCGGTCGTGTGACTCAAGTCAGTAACCCCTCTAGTTTTCCCACGGCCATGGAACACGGGCATGTCTTCGGCCGTGTGGTACAAGTCAGTATGTATACCCTGTTTTCACACAGTCTAAAACACGGGCGTGTCAATTAGCCCTGTGAGGCACACAGCCTGTTCACTTGGGCGTGTGATATTTGAAATGTTAAAATTTTTCTAAGTTTCTAAAATTTTAATATGTTATTGATTTAGTCCCATTTATGAGATTGTGGATGATAGTGGCATGGTATTTGGTGTAATTATTAAGTATTATTAAGGTTAATTTTGGTAATTTGTAAAAAATGTTAAATTAAATAAAACAAATGAAGAACTATAATTCATTCATCTTCTCAAAACCAATTTTAGAAGAAAGAATAGCTATTGTTAGGGTTTATTTCATTCGGCCATTAATACCTTGAGCATGTAAGTCCATTTTTACTCAATTTTTAATGACTTCTATGTTTTTAAGATTGTTGTAGCTTAATCTAGCTAGCCCAGGGACTATTTTGCAAAAATGTTAAAGGTTTAAAGTTTTTCAATTGATGAATAAGCATGTATTTTAATGATTGATGATAGATTATGATTGTTTGATGATAGTTATACAAGTTTTGTTAAGTGATTTTTAGTGAAAATGTAAATTAGGGATTAAATTGTGAAATGTGGAAACTTTATGGTTAAAATGTAAAATAAATAAAAGATATGGGCTGCTTGGCACCTAATTGAAATTTGGCTAGCATGGGTTTTGGTTGAATTGCATGAATTCGTGATTTTATGTAATAAGGACTAAATTGTAAAAGTTGTGAAATACTAAGGGCAAATGTGTAAATTGCTTTAATGAGTGTTTTGGATTAAATTGAATAGAGAGATTATTAAATACGTTAATTTGATATTATATAGATCAAGAAAAGCGAAGTTTGGACCTAGATCGAGGAAAGAACAAGATTTTGGATTAATCGACTCGATTCGTCGTATTTACTATAACATCCCGAAATAGGGCCTAGTCAAAATCGTGGTTTTAGGACTACAAATTTGACATTTAAATATTTGTTTTATGATTATTATGAGGCCTAAAATATGAAAATATGCATGTGTTAAAGTTTCATGAAGAAATTCTATAAGTAAGGTGTCCAATTGGAAAATAAGGACCAAATTGAATAAATTGCAAAACTTGGATTCTAGAAGTAATTTGCATGAAATTTATTTAGATTATTAATTGAATGTATTAAAGAGAAATTTGTCCAATTTTTAAGTTTTTGGACAAAAATAGGCATGCATGGAAAATTTTGGAATTTTAGTAAGGAGGGGCATTTTGGTCATTTGGTAATAAAATCAATAAAAAGGGAATATGAAGGAAAAAATCAGCCATCTTCTCCCTTGTACCAGCCGAAATTCTCAAGCCCTCCATAGCTAGGGTTTTCAACATTTTCAAGCCTAATAGTAAGTGACTCCTAGCCCCGTTTTTAATGTTCTTTGTAT
This sequence comes from Gossypium arboreum, assembly GCF_025698485.1. Classification (NCBI taxonomy): domain Eukaryota; kingdom Viridiplantae; phylum Streptophyta; class Magnoliopsida; order Malvales; family Malvaceae; genus Gossypium; species Gossypium arboreum. The sequence continues at coordinate 17,568,974 of NC_069081.1, forward strand.
TTTTGAGATCCTTATAACATGTTCTCTCCATTTCTACCTATATTTTAAGCTAGGGTTCATGTATGCAAAGTAACCCATGTGTGACATGTTTGTTCATTGATGTTTTATGGGAGAATATGAAAGTTAGATGTGTGTTAAACATCTTTTCCTAAGTGATTTTCATGAAAAACCCCTAAAAGGACCTTTTTGCAAAAGGTGCAAAACATGTGGTAAAAATGTGAAGTACAGGAAAATGTGGGCTAGTATGAGTTTTTAATGCATTCGACTAGGCTTGGGTAACCAAGGAGTTGCATGTATATCGTTTTACGAGCCCGAGGATTAAATCATAAATAATGTGAAAGGTTAGGGGCAAAGCGATCATTTTTTCCAGGGGTGAAATTTAGGCTCGAAAAGAATAATGTGATATATTGATAATTCATTTTTATTATTATAAACCCCGAGAAAAAAATTTCGGAGGTCGATTGAGGAAAACGAAAGGTTTCGGAATAACCGAAATGCGAAACCAACACAAATTCCATTTAAGTTCGAATAACTTAAAGTAAACCTATAATATACCTAAATGCATGTTTTATGAATGAGTGATAGTTGTATATAATGATGGCATGAAAATCCATGAAATGTGTTAATAATAATGACAAGATGATAAATGTCCTAGTTGAAGTTAAAAGAGAAGTTCGATGGATAAACCATGGCTTACGTGACTTGAGATCCTGCATGTGTTACAGAAAAGGATTTAGCCCGGACGGGTAATCCGTCGATCTCAAATATAGAAAGGATCTAGCCCGGATGGGTGTTCCTTGAGTGATCGCGCCTCCCAAAGAATATGTGTGCATTAAGGATTTAGCCTAGATGGGTAATCCGATTAGGGTATGAATTTAGCCTGGACTGGTAATTCAGATCTGAGCTCATTAAGGGTGTTTGTCACTATAAGGGATTTAGCCTAGACTAGTAATCCTGACAACACTCCATGAGTTTATATTACGGGGGATTTAGCCTATACTGGTAATCCCACTGTAAGATGTGAGGTTTGCAGGAGTGCATACTTGAGAAGATCACTCTTATGACTTGATGGTAAATGGATTATCCATCGAGATTTCTGAGGTGCTCAACGGGATTAACATAAGGTATAGAAATGAAAATGTTGGATGATGAGCTCATCTAAGACAAATTACATGATGAATTATTGTGGGACTAACTCGATGTTTGAGTGCATGTAGTAGGAGGCTATCCTCTATTTATTGGATTGGTTGTCTAACATGGTTGTATGCTAATTAATCGATAAGTTTACTTTCCAATTATTTGAGCTTACTAAGCATGTAAATGCTCACCCCTCTCTTTTCCCTGTCTTACAGAGCTCGAGGACTCGTAGAGATTGGAAGACGGTTGGAGTATTGTCACCACTATCTACTTGTCCTGTTTTAGTATATAGATACTTCTATTTTGTTACAATGGCATGTATAGGTTTGTGGTTACTTGGTGTTATATGTCATTGGTTGGCCCATGTAAAGGCTTAAGTGTTAAACTTATTTTTTTTTTGTATATGGCCATAAGACATGGCTCATTTTTTTGTAGGTTATGACCTACCAACCATGCATGTTTATGTTAAAAATGTTTTTGTGATGGTTAAATGTGGTATATCATAAATAGGCATTTGTAATGTGGCCAAAACATTTGTAAATGGTTAGGCCATAACTGGCAATGAATTGTAATGATGAGCCAAGCCTAAATATGTTTCAATGGAATGGAAACCCTTATTACAAAAAGGGGGATAATTGACTATGTATTTAACCGATGAGATGAGGTTGACATGCAATAGACTCATTGATGATATTCCTTGAGTATATTTGGGTCATTTAAATGCAATTGGGGTCTTTATATGTGAGGAAATGATGACGGTGACCATTGGCTTGAAATTTATAGCCTAAAAAGGGTCCACAGGGGTAGACACACGGGCGTGTGTGACACACGGTCAGCCCCATGGGAGTGTGGTATGACCGTGTGTCCCCTGCACCTAAATTTTTTTTTAGTCATAATGCATGGTAGTAAAAACACGGGAAGAGATGCGGCTGTGTGTCTCAACCGTGTAGAGGGCAAGGCCTAGCACACGGGCGTGTGTCTTGGCCGTGTGCCCTTGACGTCATAAACAAAATGTCCAAGTTTTTGGACAAGGGCGACCACAAGGGCGTGTCTAAGCCATGTGAAAGACATGGGCCAGGGACACGGGCGTGTGCTTGGCCATGTGAAAACCCCTGCAGGTTCGAAATGAAAAATAAATTCAATTAATTTCACACGGGTTAGGGACACGGGCGTGTCCCAAAGCACACGGGCGTGTGCATTGTCTCCACACAAATGTGTGAGGCTTAACCTAGAAAATTTTCCAGAAATATTCTTAGGTTCTCAGTTTTGTCCGGGACCATTCTCAATGTATGTTTTGGATCTCGTAGGCCCACAATAGGGACACTAAGATGTTGTCTGATTGGTTTTAATTTGGAACAAAATTTTATAACCAGTATTTTCTGAAAATGTCCGAGTATATGTCTGGTAACACCTCATACCTGGTCCCGGTGTCAGGTACGGGTAAGGGGTGTTACATTTACGATTGAGGTAAGTTTGTATGATTAATAAGCTTAATGTTATATGTGTTTATGTGCTTAAACATTATAATGGTGATATAATGACATTGCAGAATCTATCGATAAAGCATTGAGATAGTGAGAATCTCGGTTGAACCTTAGGAATAGATAGGATACTAATGACATGTCATTAGGGGTTATTGTGATTATGTGATCTGGGTGCTGGTCGTTACGTCCTACCGATGGCTGAGTATACTGGCATGTGTTGCGGTTACTTGACAGCTTGTGCGAGCAGCACCGTGTAGCTACGTCTTGACTGATAGCTTGTACGAGCAGGCCCGTTGATAGCTCGAGAGTGAGCATATATGTGATATGATATTGAGATAGCATTGGCTATGTATGTGGCACTTTGGTGTGAGATTCTCAAGTATCCGATATTATTCCGAATGGTTCAAACGGAAAAGATAATTGTACGAGGATGTAAACAATGATACGGATTAGTTCAGGTACTCTTGATAAGTTTGGCAAGTAAGTGATAATTGAAAAGTTTATATTAAAGTAAGTGAAAGTTGATAAATTTATACATGATACATAGAATTATGGCAATGTGCAACTTGTTGAATTGAATGTATTACTTATGTTCTTTAAATTGTAAATGAATTGGCAATTTATACTTATTAATCGTATGAACTTACTAAGCTATAAAGCTTACTCTGTTTATTTTATCGTGTTTTATAGTGATTTCAAAGCTAGCTCGGATTCAGGGATCGTCGGAGACTTCATCACACTATCAAGCTATTGTTTTGGTACTTTTGAATCTATGTTTTGGTTATATGGCATGTATAGGATTATGGTCATTTTGATATGTAGTTTGATAGTGAGTTTAGCCGTTTGAATTGGCTTGTAAATGTTTAATTTTTTGTTTCATAAATAGCCATGTGAGTTAGCTTATCTTGGTGAATTTGGTGATATATATAAGTGTGAAAATAATCTTTGTTTTGAATTTGGTAATGGTTCTATAAATGCTTGTGGTGATGGGTTGTTTTTGAATTAGTAATTGGAGTATGAAATAGTCCATGTTTGACGAATGATATGCTTGGGCTTTTAGGTAAAATAATGCATATTTGGATGTGCCATATTGATGATTTGAGATTTTGAGTTTTGGTACGAAATTTATTGGCATTTGGTGGTTTATGTGTGCCTTGATGTTGTTGGTATTAAAATGGTATGATTTATTTTTGGATGAGATTAGATGAATGCTTATAAATGTTATGTTGTGGTATCAATTGGTTTGGTGTAGGTTTGTGTAAGTTGGGTGGCAAAATGGCTTGGTAAATAGGCTATTTTTGTCTACACGGGCAGAGACACGGGCGTGCGTCTCAACCGTGTGTGACACACGGTTATGTTACACGGCCGTGTGTCCCCTGGTGTTGAATTAAAAATATAGTTAGTATGCTCCACACAGCCTCGCACATGGGCGTGTGACTTAGCCGTGTGGCATAAGTCAGTATACCCTACAGGTTTGGCACGGCCTAGCACACGGCCTGGCACACGGATGTGTTTGACCATTTTTAGGGCACACAGTCTATCCACACAGGCGTATGTGTTGGCCGTGTGACCCAAGTCAGAGAGTTACACGGGGTCAGACACGGGCTAGGACATAGTATGTGATCCCATTTTGAATGTTCACACAGCCTGTGACAGTGACGTGTCTTTGGCCGTGTGAGAGACACGGCCGGGCCACACAGGCGTGTGTCTCCTATTTTTGGAAAAAAAATTTGTAAGTGTTCTAAAAGCAAATCAATAACATGCATCCCATCAATTTGGCCTATTGCCTAACCACATACATTCAATCAGACAAGTTAGTCATAAATTTTCTAAATACTTTTCAAATAATAATGATAATGAGCTCATCAGGTAATAAATTTCATATACATAATCCTTTCATATTGTATTTTCACATAACTCATACATTTCTTTAACAAGTCATATCAAGTTCAGTTTAGACATGTTAAAACTTTACTCTTTGTATTTATTTTAAATATTTATGGATACATTAGTAGTACACTTAAAGTGTACAAAACTGTAAATCCATCAATTCATATTTAGGGGTACGCGATTAGGGCACATAATCAGGAAGCACTCTCTCGAGCCATGTAACAGGATGCTTATGTGAGCCATGTACCAGAAAGCTTACCTGAGCTAAACATGAAACTCATAAGAGTTTTAACCAGGAATCTCATTGAACTTAAGAGGTAACTCCAAAGAGTTATTAACCGGGAGCTCTAGATAGCATAATAGGGAGTTCAATCGAGCCATGTCAGGAAGCTCATAAGAGCTTGTATCAGGACACTCATGAAGAGTTGCGTTTGTGTCTGCAATATGTAACACCCCTCACTCGAGTCTGAGGCCAGGACTGGGCACGAGGCATTACCTAACTTAAATGCATGTATACGTTCATTTCCGAGATATAAAAACTAGGTCAAAATTTAAACTTTTCACTCTTAATCTTAAAATTCTGAATATGGGCCTACAAAGCCCAAATCATCTTTGGGAAACTGTCCAGGATTAAACAGAACATTTTTAAAGACTTTGAAAGAAGAGAATGTAACTTGAGATAGGGCCACATGCCCATGTGGAAAGATGACACGCCCGTGTGGCCATTTTGACCTAGCCGTGCTGAAAGCCCGTATGGTTCACACGGTCTAAGAACAAGGGGACACACCCGTACCCTGAGCCCGTGTGAATTAAATTCCAAATTCGAACCTACAGGGATTTTCACACTGCCGAGTACACACCCGTGTTTATAGCCCGTGTTTCCCACATGGCCATGACACGCCTGTGTTGCAGCTCGTGTGTAAAAACCTTGACATTCTGTTTATGATGTCAGCAACAAATTAGAGGCACATAGCCAAGGCACGCTAGTGGCCAAATGTCGTGTCCTCCACTTGGCTAAGACACACGACCGTGTCTCTGCTCGTGTTTTTACTACCATGCATATCTACCTGTGTGTTTACTACCATGCGTATTGTCTTGCAAATTTGAGGTACAGTGGACACACGGTCGAACAACACGCCCATGGGGCTGACCGTGCATCACACACAGCTTAGGCGCATGCCGGTGTGTCTAGCCACGTGGAAAAAAATAGGCTATCTACCAAGCCTTTTTTCCACCCTTGCTTACACCTACCTACAAAACAATACATACCACCAATTCACACGGCAACACAAAGCCAATTGAACCACAATAAGATATCTAATACAATCACATTACACTTTAACAATCTAACAAGAACTTGATTAGTCATGTGATTTACTCATCTATGAAATCATCATCATTTGCACTTATCAATAACCAATATTAGCCACCATCCATGGCATTATACAAAATGACTAAAGAGCTATGACAAGCCATTCCTTTGGCCCAAAACAATGTGACCATTACCAAAAGACTAGTTCCTATACATGCCATAATTAAAATGATAAAACTAGCTATACCAATTGCTTTAGGGATAGTGTGATTGGCTTCTCCTACGTAAGGCGATGATCCATGAGCTACTTTGGCAGCACTATAAGAAAATTGAAAGGAAAAGAGGTAAGCATAAAGCTTAGTAAGTCGCATGCAAATAATGAGTAACTATAAGCTACCATAAGGGATCATACTCCCAACATATCTCGATTTTCACATGAAAGTAAGGATTCATAAACACTAGTTGCTCATATTTGTTTCTCACCAATCTTATAACATTGGTTTGAATTCACATTTTATAATTTGTGTAAAATACACAAGTAGTTATATGCATAGCTTACTCACTTTCCTCTTTACTAAATATGTAATGCCCCAAATTTGGGCCTAGAAGTATTAGGTCTTGAGTGAGGGAGCAATTGGGAAGCTGCTCATAAATATTTAATTGTGCAAGAAAGTGATACAATTGTGTGTTTGGCTTAGTGGTTGTGTACTCTAGAAGTGTTTGGGAAGTCATGGGTTCAAGCCTGGCTTCTACAAAATTTTGGTTTTTGAGGATAAAACCCCTATCTTTGGCCAGTAGGGTTATAAGTTTATTTTGGCAAAGTATGACATAAAGAGCCAGCGGGTCTAGTAGATAGTGGCGTGCGGAGTGTGCTAGTGGTCTGAGGTTCAAATCCTTTCTTGTGCAAATGAAGATTATTTTTACTGATGGCTATGGGAGGTAGTAGTGTTTGACTGAAACACTGCAGAGTGGAGTGGATTTTGAATAGGTCATGAAGGGATTGTAGGAGGGAGTTGAGGAGAGATATGAGGAGGGATTTTAGGAGGGAGTTGGTGCCAAATTTGAATGTTACCACAAGAAGAATTCAGCTTTGGGTACTCCATCTCCTCATTTTTGGTTCCTATTAATTGTTTGGGGGTTTGATCCCGTGATTCATAACAAGTAATAAAAATTTATAATGTAGATCAAACCTAGACTAACTATTATCACGACAAAAAGGCAAGCACACCTATCGAACAATAGTATAGTAATGGCAAGACTAGGATATCGTACCCAAGGGAACCAAAAGTACTAGTAATAACTATCTTTTTATTATCTAGCCTAAGAATAAAAGGGTTTGTTTATTAAACTAATTATCTAAACTAATTAACTAATTTAATTAAAGTAAAGAGAAAATTTGGAAAAAGACTTGAAGAAAAGCAATTGATAAAGACGACACCCAAAGAGGAATCCACGTAGATTTCACTTGTTATCTAACTCTGAACCGGACGATTTATTCACTTGACTTGATCCGTGAGACTCTCGAACCTATGTTATTATCCCTTTTGAGACTAATAACGTCTAACCCTCAGTTGAATTAATCAAAATTTCTTTCTTAATTAAAACCCCTACGGAAGCAGTAAATCACTCTATGGACTCCTATATTAGGTTTCACCCTAATCCGGCAAAATCTCGTAACTTTATTTCTAGGCGTTCGATCAACTCCACTTAATTATGTCAAATCTACTCTTAGGCAGGGTCTATTTCTCCTCAGCATAAGCACATCAAATCATGAAGTAATACCCAGAATATTAACTCAAGCATTAAGAACACATAATTAAGAACAAATCAAGTATTTATCATACAGTTCAGATAATAATAACAAGATCCATTATAGGTTTTATCCCGCTTAGGTATCTAAGGGGTTTAGTTCATAATAAAATAAGAGTACATCTCAAAAGTATAAAAATAACAAAACATGAAGAAAACTCTAAAACCCCTGAAGGAATTCTGAGAGAGATCTTCAGTCTTGGAGTAGCTCCAGCTTTTGGGATGGATCGTCTGGCTTTCTTCAAGTAATTCCTAGCGTGTGGTTCTGTATTCCAGAAAAGTTCTGGAAGAGGCCCCCTTATTAGGTCACACTTAGGGTGTTTATATAGGCTTTGGATTAGCTTTTTTCCTCCCTAAGTATCCTTTTTCGTGTAAAATACAACTCTTTGAAAAAGGGACATGCCCATATGTGGCGTGATTGCCAGGCCGTGTTCGATCCGTTAAATTGCACACGGTCGTGTGGGTCAATGGCCAGGCCGTGTGAATCGTGAGAGCCTTGGTCGACACCCTCGAAGGACACGGGCGTGTGAGCAGCCCGTGTGGAAAGGCTGAGGCTGTGTGGTCTTCTCGATTTGGTCTGTTTTGTCCCTTTTTAGCTCGTTTTTGGCTCCTTTTGACTCTTGGTGCTCTCCTGAGTACAAAACATGAAATAACCAGATTAAGAGCACCAAAATCCACAAATCTAGTATAATTTGGCGTATAGATATGTATAATTTGGCGTTTATCAGGGGTCCTTTCACTCTAGGTTTTGGATGGTCGAATATTGCTTTTCTCTCCCTCTCTATCTTACAGTTTTGGGCATTTCCTTTTGTGTATTTGCTTATTCTCTACTCCTCTCTCTTTTTTTCTGGCACTTTTGCTCATTTCCCCTACCCTCCGGTTAGGCACTTTTCTGTTGTTTTTTGTTCTCCTTGGTTGAATGTTCTCTCTAGTTACCTCTCTCATATTCTTCGACTTTTAACTCCTAGTGCTTGACCGATTCTCTTCTTATCTTCTCTCTCGCTCAATCATAATACATGGCTGAATACTCTTGCCTCTCTTACCTTACTATGTTGACTTTCCCTTCGTTGTATCTGCCGTTTCTGTGGTCATTCTTTTCACTGGTTTTGCATGCGTAAGTCTGGCTCTTGTTTTAAGTGCACATCGTTGTTCTTTCCTTTTTGTTTTTCCGCCATGGTGATAGTCCCCATCTAATGTATTTTTTTCTACCGATCCTTGCTAGGGGTGGTTTGTACTAAGCCTCTACCTCTATCGCAAGGGGTGATCATTGTGGAAATAGAACAACTACTTCCCTTCTCTAGAGATGGTTTTACGATTCGGTAAGTGGTTTACGCTTGGTTCAAACGGTTGTGTGAACAGTATGATCAAGGTTAATAGATTTGGTTGGTAACAGATAATAACAGAAGAAGGGGGATAGATCATTCTTGATCAACGGTTTAGGTATGTAGAGGCTTGGGGGTTCGAAACAAGGTATGTGACAATTGATCTTTTGGATTAGTATTATGGAAAGGAGTATTATTAATTTATTTACCTTGAGGCTAATGGAATGGTTGTGGTTTGGATTGAGGTTTGGAATGCTCAAGGGGCTACGTGCGTGTTTTTGTAAAGAGATGTGTAAAACAATGCCATTACCGTAAATCGGCAAAAGCCAAAAAATAGGACCGTTGATGCCACATGGGCGTGCGATCGCTCCTGTGGCAACCCCAAACGCATAAACGTGGGTATTGAATTTCGAGAGGCCACCATGGGCGATACCATGGACTTAGGCCGTTTTGGGAAATGTTCGGCCGAAATGGGCCGTGTGGAGATTTTTGGGCTAGATTGTGTAGTTTGCACAGTCAAGGACATTTTTGGGCTTCATGGGCCACACGGGCGTGTGGGCCCACATGGGCCCGCATTATGGGCTTTGGGCCCATTTTCACTGTTTGATTGTTAAGGTTGCACGGGTCACCCGAGACGACTGTGACCTTTTGTTGGGTCGGTAAGCGTACCTGAACCCTCATGTGATAAAATGAAAGTTTTACCCTTATGTGATAAAATGACGATTTTACCCTTATATGATAAAATGACGATTTTGCCCTCATATGATAAAATAACGATTTACCCTTATTTGATAAAATGACAATTTTGACCTTATATGATAAAATGACCAAAATACCCTCATAGGATAAAATGACCGAAATACCCCCATAGGGTAGAATGACCGAAATACCCCTATAGGGTAAAATGACTGTAATACCTTGGTAAGGTAAAATGACAGATTTGTTCCACGATGTGTATGACTGTATTTGAGCATGCCATGTTATATGTATGTTGCATCCATGTATAATATTATGTTGCATTGCATAGGGTGGGATACAACTTACCTCAGATTACAAAATGTAGGGGACTAGTCAGTATTAATCTACTTGCTTGGTCTTCCCTCGGTCTAGGTTCAGATTTTGTATTTCTTGATTTGAGAGAGGAATAAATGGCTAAAAGTTTCAAGCTCCCATGGCTATTTCTTGGAGGATAAATTGGTGGAAGAAAGAAGAGTAAAAAGATGGCAACATTTTTCTCTTTAATTTATTTCTAAACAATATTAAGTCATCAACTTACCTAACCATTTGACCAATTGATTTATCTTATCCCTATGACTGGCCTTGCCTCTTTAAAGGGTCTATTTTCTCTTTAAAGACCTCCAATTATGGTTCTCTAGTCATTTGGTACATCTATAAGGTAAAATAAAAGTTTTACCCTTTATACGATTTAGTCCTTTTTCGCAATTAAGCTCACAAACGCTAAAATTAATTCACCAAAATTTTCATACACTCATATAATCATACTATGACACCAAAATAATAATAAAAATAATTTATTGAATTCAGATTTGTGGTCTCGAAACCACTGTTCTGACTAAGCCCAAAATCAGACTGTTACACAATATATGCAGGATCACAACCGATCGAATTGTGTAACAGGAAGCTCACAAAGAGCTGCGGTAGCGCACAACACATGCAGGATCACTATCGATCAGGATGCTCGTAAAAACTATATAACAAGACGCTCGAGAGGGCTTATAACAGGATTGCTCGTCTGAGCTATATTCTGTCTGCAACATATGCAAGACCACATTTAATATGGGAAATCATGTATCCATCGAATTTCACTATTCATACGGGACTTAACATTTATCCGGCTTTATCAATCATGTGTTCAATTTCACATCAATTGCATTTACACAATTCATACATACAACATTTAATTCAAGCATATAAATAAACACGATTTAGTTACATGAACTTACTTTGACACTTGTTCGTGTATGCTAATCTACTAATCCCTCATCTTTTCTTTTCCTCGATGTAACTTTTTATTTGGTCTTTTCGGATCTAAAGAAATGAATTTGACATCAATTTAATTCATTTCATATTCATTTGAATTCAATTCATTTCCTAGACAAAATTACCATTTTGCCCCTACACTTTTAATTAATTTTAATGTCGTCTCGAGGCTGGGAAATTGAAATTCATACAATTTAATCCTTATTTCAAGCCTTATCAACTTGTACATATAACATTTTTAGCCTATGTATTTCACAAAAATCAGAACTTTTCCATGGGTTTTACCATTTTTCAATTTAGTCCCTATAATTTCATCAAAATTCTATTTGTAAAAGTTGTTTATTTATCAACAACCTTTCATTTTCTACCATAAATTTAAAAATTTTAGCATATTCATCCATGAAAAAATTTTCATACTTTGATATCTTTACAAATTAATCCCCAAAATGGATAGATTAAGCTATTACGAACTTGGAAATATAAAAATTTTTAAAAACGGGACAAAAATGCTTACCCAATTAAGCCAAGAAAGCTTGCTTGAATGTTTTTCTCTTTCCTAGGGTTTCCCTATATTTTAATTTGGGGATGAAGAAGAAATAAGATGATATTAAATTATTATCATATTTATATTTTATATTCCAATTTAATCCTTTTCTTTTTCCAATTTTTCATGGATGATTCATCAAAAATATCTACTAACTTTTCTTAATGGTCTAATTACCATATAAGGACTTCAAGTTTTGAATTCCATAACTATTTGATACTCATAGCTACTAGAACTCAACTTTTGCATTTTATGCAATTTGGTCCTTTCTATAATTAAACATGTAATAGGTAAAATTTTCTTATCGAAATTTTCATACGTCTTTCCTATCATAATGCAGACCATGAATTATTATTAAAATAAATTTTCTTTCTGACTCGGATTTGTGGTCCTAACACCACTGTTCTGATTTTACTGAAAATGGGATGTTACATCGCTATTCACTTTTGGTATTTTTTCTTTACTCTCTTTTTTAGTATACGATAGTTGTTATGCCTCCACATCATGATCGGGATAGCATGGATGACGATGCACCACCGTGGGACGATGCTCAGATGGGCTGCGTCAGCATGTAATGTATGAGATGGTATGAGCAGTACAGTGTATCACTGGTGCCAACGCTACTTTGACTCATCAGGGTTTGCCTGTGGAGTTTTTACGAGATCTTGATGGTGAAGAGTTTCCTGGTGTTAGGGGCGGTGATTCGACATGTACAGAGTATTGGTCTGAAGAAGTTTATGGGTGAATAGTATCTCGAGGCTAGGAGACGAAAGTTTTTGGATTTTGTTCAGGGTATTCTATTAGTGGACGAGTATGAGGCTAAATTTATTCGGTTGAGCCAATATGCTCCCGAGAAATTAAGCTCTATCTGGTTGCTTAGAATACAAAGGTCTTCGACGAGTTAGTTGAAAAGGCTGTTGCGTTAAAGGAGAATTTAAGGGAGAAGCCCAAAGCTACTTCGTATAGAGCTATTAAGAGGTCAACTGAGGTTGCTTGTGGTTCTGGTCGTAAGGATAAGAGAGGTCATTTTGGTAGATCTAGATGACGTGTTGTTGGTGGCCTTGGTCAGGATAGGTAGGCTGCGAGAGTTGAGGCTGGTCTTATTGTTCAAAGGGCTGATGGATGGCCGATATGTTAGCATTGTAGTTGATGTCATCATGATGAGTGTTGGATGATGACGGGTGCTTGTCTTGTTTGTGGTTCGATGGAGCACCATGTAAGTGACTGCTCGGGGAGAGCCATTATTATTCGCAATTAGCCTGTTGCTGCTATTGCTGCTACACCTACTCCAGCTCAAGGGAGAGGTTGTGGCAGAGGTGATGGTAGTAGAGGTGCTGGTCAGCGTGGTGCTGCACAAAGTGGTGGTGGTGGTCCAGCTAGAGCTTATACAACGATCGAGCCCTGGATTGGAAAGGCTATTAATGTTATCGCATATGTTTTCATGCTACAGTCGTTTACTCTGCTAGCTTTAGTTGATTCTGGTGTGACGAGGTTGTTTATCTTGAAAGACATAGCTAGAGAGTTGGGGGTTGCTGTAGAGACATCTAGATTGAGTGTTACGGTTAAGAGCCCTCTAGGTGATAGTGTAGTGGTGGATCGGGTTTATCGTCATTGTCCTCTGATGGTTCAAGGACAAGTGTTCCAAATTGATCTTCTCGAGTTGCCATTTTAGGGTTTTGACATCATTTTGGGTATGAATTGGTTATTAGAGCATCGGGCTAAGGTGGATTGCGAGGCAAAGTTGGTGACTCTGTGTGGTACTAGCAGTTCGAAAGTTGTTGTCGGTGAGAAGTTTGAGTTGTTGTCGAATGTGATTTTTTCATTTCGTGCTGAGAACTAGATTTGGAAAGGTTGCGAAGCTTATCTAACCTATGTCCTAAATGTCGATAGTAGGGAGATGAAGTTGGATGAGATTCGGGCTATCTGTGATTTTTTGGATGTGTTTCTTGTGGAGTTGCCTGAATTACCGCCTAATAGAGAAGTTGCTCCAGTGACTGTTGTGCCCTATTGCATAGCATCTAAGGAGCTGAAAGACTTGAAGCTGCAGTTGCAAGAGTTGTTGGATCGTGGGTTCATTTGTCCGAGTGTGTCTCTGTAGGGAGCACTGGTGTTGTTCGTAAAGAAGAAGGAAATGGATTTAAGGCTATGCATCAATTATCGCCAGCTGAATAAGTTGACCATTAAGAATAAGTATCTGCTACTGAGGATTGATGATCTATTTGACCAGTTTTGGAGAGTTTCGGTTTTCTGAAAAATTGATCTGAGGTCTGCGTATTATCAGTTTAAGGTTAAGGATTTGGATATGATGAAGACTGCTTTCAGGACTCGGTATGGTTATTAAGAATTTCTTGTCATGCCATTCGGGTTGGCAAAAGCACTTGCCGTATTTATGTACATAGTGAACTGAGTTTTCCATTCCTACTTGGATCGATTCGTAGTGGTTACGTTACTAATTCTGGCTTTACTTATCAACCTGTTCTCAATCTCTGATCATATTCATAGCTATTCTATCACTAAACTCTTTAGTTTCACACTTGTGAGTTTATTCAATACATTTCTCACAAAATTCCATTACAAAATACCAGTCTGGTAAGGGGGAAGGGTGAGGTTGTAAGGTTCCTAACTCGTCTCTCATACACATATACATATGACACAACTTTCATCATCAAAGTGACGTCCTCACAATTATATCATTCATTTCAAGCAAACTATCGTTCACAGTTTTATTTTACAGATTTTCTGATTATCTTATTCAATCAAGTTCACTTATGCATACATTCTATGAATTTCGAATGTCTTTTCTCGTCACATTGGCTTAATCAAAACATATCAAACACATAACATCAAGTGGGGGCCAACAAATATGAATAAATGTATCACAATCGAAACTTTCATCCCGCACATCATCATATACATATCATTACAATCATATAAATCAATCCAATCGGTTTAACACATTCACTTAAACTATACGAGTTTTCCAATCATAATTATTCAAATAAGTATACATGGAAATTCATTCCACTAATATTTTTGGCAAGTTACCTAAACACATGCATTCAATCGAGCAAATCAGTCTTATACATCATGGAGTTATCGATCAATCGTAGATAAGCTCATTATGCCGCTTACACATTCTATTTCATGTTTCTCACGTCTCATATATGTACATATATATATATATATATATCATGAATTCTTATTTATACCTTTCCTAGTTTTAACTTATCATAACTGCACTTTACTCAATTACTCTAGTACCACTATAAAAAAGGTCAGGTGTAGCTCGGTTGGAGAGTACCTTTTTCTAAACAAGATGGTTCTTACTCGTGTCAAGAGAAATAGATCTGATACCATTAAATTTATGAATGTATACATCAAAATTTGTGGTCATGAAACCACTATTTCTAACACTATTAAAAAATGAGTTGTTACAATTTTGGCCAGTGGAAAATACTTCAATAGAAATTTCTCTATCACTTGAGCCCAAGTAGTGATGGAACCCCGTGGAAGTAAATTCAACTATTGCTTCACTCTGTTCTTGAAAGAAAATGGGAATAATCTTACGCGTATGACATAATGAAAAATATCATTGATCTTGAAAGTATCACAAGTCTCTATGAAATTTGCTAGATGCGCATTTGGATCTTCATCTTGTAACCTATCAAATTGAATATACTGCTGCACCATCTGAATTGTATTCAACTTGATCTCAAAATTATTTGTAGCAACAGTCAGTCTAATGATACTAGACTCAGCCCCCAGTCAGAATTAGCTTGACATAGTAATACATTGTCAATAAAGGAGGATCTATATTTTCAATAACGTCTTTTATCTCTTGATTGTTCATAACAATATGATGTTGGTCTTTCCTAGCTTCTCTAACCTCTCTTCAATTTCTGTGAGTAGTTATTTCAATCTCACTATAAAAAATTATCAGTTCCAACGGGTTACCTCTTGTAACAGCCCAGTTTTAGCTAAATCAGAACAGTGGTTTTGAAACCACAAATCTGAGGTAGTAAAATCATTTTAATATTATTTTTTGGTATTTAAAGCATGTGATTATATATGTGTGAAAGTTTAGTGAAATAATTTTATCGTTTGGATGCTTAATTTGGGAAAAGGACTAAATCGTGTAAAATGCTAAAGTAGCATGCTATATGTTAAAAGTGCTTGATTGCTATGAAATTAAAAGGTGGAAGTCCTTATGATGTTATTAAACTATTGGATTAATGGATGGACATTTATGCCTATAGTTAGTGGAATTTTAATGTTTAATCATTAAGGGTAATTATATCTTTTTGTAATTTAAGTTAAATTAAATAAAAAAAAGGTTAAAATAGATTCATTCATCTTTGTTACAACCAAAAACGGAGAAGAAATGTAACACCCCTTACCCGTTACCGTTGCCAGAACAGGATACAAGGTATTACCAGAACATAACACATACCATTAAACATAACCGAAATATAAATATGTCATCCAATTTGATAGTGCATCGTATAATATATGTCTTGAACAATATTAACCAACTTTAATGGCTTGTACAAATTAGCTGGTCGAGTACTGTAACTAATATTTTAAACCTAGACAAATATGGCACGTAACAAAATAATTAAGCCTACTATACATGCCATAATTCAAAACGTTTAGTTCAAATACCCTAAAGTATGATAGTGCGGGTAGATCTTCACGATCCTTAACTCCCGAGCAAGTCAAGAACACTATAAGACAAAAGAGAGAAACAAAGTAAGCTTATAGCTTAGTAAGTAAGTATGTAAATACTAATAAAAAAATCTAACATGTTTACACAACAATTCAAGTATATCTACTTTAACTTCACTATTCATTCCACTTTGATTAAGCTGTCTCTGCTGCGTCATATTCACTAAATAAATCATAACTCGAGTTACAAAACTCGAAATTCAAATCCGTAAAATTTCCCTGAATCTAGACTCATAAATATTTTTTATAATTTTTTTATATAATTTTTGGTTCAGCCGATTAGTACAGTTTATTAGTTAAAGTTTCCCCTATTACACAGCTCGACTGATCTGACCTCTGTTCACTACAAATTGAATTTCTCTCAGTACACAATTCAAACAACCCTGAAGTCTATTTCATTTAAAACTAATCTCAATAAGGAATTTAGGCATGTAAACTATATTTCTTAATTTGCTTTGTAAAATTTTTAATGATTTTTCAAAGTTGGAACAGGGGATCACATATTCATCCTGAGCAAGTCACATACAATTGTAAATATCTCAAAATATAGAATTCCTTTGCTTGCTCTGTTTCTTTTATATGAAAATAGACTCATTAAAATTTAATTTCACATCTCATTCAACCTCTAATTATATTCCTCCTATTTTTGGTGATTTTTCAAAATCACGTCACTGCTACCATCTAAAAACAGTTTTAATGCTAATTTCACTCTTTCACACATTCTTTATGCTAACCTTATTTTATCTTATATATGTATATACCACAAATCATTTTCACCACATTTCATTCACCATAAGTGTAGGTCCAAACCACAATATCACCACAAAACCATCCCGTTGAACAATTCGGATCAATCCTCGATATTTAATGGTTTCAAGACACACCCCACCATCATACTTCGCTTAGTTCGGCTCTCTTGTACACATGGTGAACACTTAGTACCACTCATGCGACCCAACCGATTTGTCTCGTAGCTCTTTTGTCTACATGGTGTCCTTCACTTGGAATCACGCATGCGATCTAGCTACATTTATCTTTCACGTAGCTCTCTTGTCTACATGGTGTCCTTCACTTGGAATCACGCATGCGACCTAGCTACATTTATCTTTCACGTAGCTCTCTTGTCTACATGGGATACATCTCGTATCACACATGTGACCTAGCTACTACAGGTGTCTCGTAGCTTTCTTGTACACATGATGTGCACTCAGCATCATACATGTGACCTAGCTACGCCCTCTATTTCATTCGATCTCTCAGAATGTTCAACCGGATCTCTCTCTATATTTATTTCCATTCTTCCAATAGTCGATTTATATTTTAACATCAGCTAGTATATTTATATAATAGGCTGAAATATAAGAATGTACATGAAATTATTGTAATATTTACATACAAACTTACCTTGGTGCAAAATGTGGAAATTTTGCAATTTAGTCCAAAACTTTTTCCTTCCCTGCTCGAGATCAATTCGCGTCTTTCTTGATCTATAATAACACATTTAGCTCATTTAATACTCATACTATTTATTTCAATCCAAAAATCACATCATGGAAAAATTACATTTTGCCCCTAACTTTTCAAAATTACAATTTTGCCCCTAGGCTCGGAATTTAATTTCAGCCCTTATTCTTATATTTTATGATATGTTGAACATTTTCTCTTCTACAACAACATCAAATTCTCACTCTATCATATAGTTATGAACAATAGGTGTTTTTACCGATTATCTTGCTTTTACTCGTTTTCACTTAAAACCGAGTAGCACAAGTTATTTAACATAATTTAAAACCTCATATTCTATCATAAAACATCAAAATACACAAATTTCACCTATGGGTATTTTTCCAAATGTGAACCCTAGGTTAAATTATTACTAGCATAAGCTTAATCGAGCTTCCGGATTCCAAAAACGTAAAGAACATTAAAAGCGGGCTTGGAATCACTTACTATGGAGCTTGAAAATTGAAGAAACCCTAGCTATGGAGAGAGGAGAATTCGGCAGCAACTAAGGAGGATGATGATCAATTTTGTGTTATTTTTCCCATTTTATTTCATTTAATATCCAAATGACCAAAATGCCCTCCTTACTAAACTTTCAAAAATTCCTTCCATGTCCTAATTTTGTCCATGAACTTAAAATTGGTCAAATTGCTATTTAAGACCTCCTAATTAATATTCCAAAACAATTTCATACTAAAACTTCGGGATGCAAATTTTGCAACTTATTCGATTTAGTCCCTACTTTCAATTTAAGCACTTTAGGCATAGAATTTCATCACGAAATTTTCACACAATCATGCAATCATATCATAAACCCCAAAATAATTATAAAACAATTATTTCTATCTCGGATTTGTGGTCACGAAACCACTATTTCGATTAGGCCCTAATTCGGGTTGTCACAATTCTCCCCCTTTTGAGATTTTCGTCCCAGAAAATCTTACCCAGAAAGAGGTTTGGGTACTGTTTCCTCATAGCTTCCTCGGGTTCCCACGTAGCCTCTTCTATCCCATGTCCGTGCCACAATACTTTCACTAAAGCTATACTTTTATTTCTTAACTGTTTAACCTCTCGAGCCAAAATCTTTATTGGTTTCTCCTCATAGGTCATATCCGATCGAATCTCAATTTCGTTGGGAAATCACATGTGAAGGATCGAACGATAACGTCGCAACATTGATACATGAAACACGTTATGAATTCTTTCTAACTCTGCAGTAAGGCCAACCGATATGCCATGGTCCAATTCTCTCAAGTAATCTCAGACGCCCAATAAAACGCGGACTCAACTTGCCTTTTCGACTAAATCTCGAATCTTTTCCATGGTGACACCTTCAAGAACACTTTATCACCCACCGAAATTCAATCTCTTTTCTTTTTAAATCGCATATGACTTTTGTCGATCTGAAGCGACTTTCAAGCAATCCCAATTACTTTTATTTTCTCTTGGTTTCTTTAACTAGATCAACTCCATGAATCTGTTTCTCACTAAGCTCGGTCCAATATAAAGGAGTTCGACACTTACGACCATACAAGGCTTCATGCGGTGCCATTTGTATACTTGATTGATAACTGTTATTGTAGGCAAACTCAATCAAAGATAGATATTTCTCCCAACTACCTCCAAATTCTAAAACACAACATCTAAGCATATCTTGAGTACCGGATTACTCTTTCCGTTTGACCATCTGTTTGTGGATGAAATGCGGTACTAAAGTTCAATTTTGTACCCAAAGCTTCTTGTAACTTTTTCCAAAATCTCGAGGTAAATCTTGGATCTCTATCGATATTATAGACATAGGTACTCCGTGCAACTTCACAATTTCAGCAATATATAATTGGCTAATTTATCAAGTGAGTAATCGATGCGTCTTGGTATAAAGTGGGTGACTTTGTTAATCTATCAACCACTACCCAAACAAAGCATCCTTCTTTTTAGGAGTTAAAGGCAAACCGGTTACAAAATCCATGGTAATCTTGTCCCATTTCCACTCGGCACCATTACCGGTTGAAGTAATCTGAAGGCACTTGATGTTCACTTTTACTTGTTGATGATCAAACACTTGGTTACAAATTCGAAATGTCCTTTTCATACCGCCACCAATACTGACTTCTTTAAATCATTATACATTTTGTGCTACCAGGATGAACGATAAATGACCATTGTGCGCCTCATGTAATATTTTCGAATCAATTTATCATTTTTCGCACACATATCCTGTCTCGAAACATCAAGCAGTCATCCGGTCCAACTCGAAAATCGAGTCGTAACTCGATTCGCATTGAGTTCTCTTGATCCGCAACTCACTATCATTCTTTTGAGCATCACAAATCAACTGGAGAAATAACGGTTTAGCTCTCATCTCTGCTAAGATTGACCCATCATCAGACAATGCTAACCTCGTGTTCATGGCTCTCAAAGTAAAAAGAAATTTTCTGCTCAAGGCGTCAGCAACTACATTTGCTTTTCCCGGATGATAATCAATCACTAAATCATAATCCTTTAATAATTCAAGCCATCTTTGCTGTCGCAGATTCAGATCCTTTTGATTCATCAAGTACTTCAAACTTTTGTGATCAGTAAAAATTCGGCATTTTTCACCGTACAAATAATGTCGCCAAATCTTCAAGGCAAAAAAACAACAATGCCGGTTCCAAATCATGTGTAGGATAGTTCTTCTCATGCGGTTTTAACTGTCTCAAGCATAAGCTACCACTTTACCCTCTTGCATCAACACACATCCAAGGCCTGTCAATGATGCATCACTATAAATTACGAACTCCTTTCCTGACTCGGGCTGTACTAAAATTGGTGCTTCAGTCAATCGTGCTTTCAATTTTTCAAAACTTTGTTGACATTTATCAGTCCATTCAAACTTAACATTCTTTTGCAACAACTTAGTCATAGGAGAGGCAATCATCGAAAATCCTTCAACAAAACGTCTATAATACCCGGCTAAGCCTAAAAGCTTCTAACCTCGGATACATTCTTGGCGGTTTCCAATCAACGATCGCAGAAATCTTGCTTGGATCCACCGAATACCATCACCGAGACTATATGCCCCAAAAATCCGACTTCACGAAGCCAGAACTCACTTTTACTAAACTTGGCAAATAGTTTCTTTTCTCTCAAGATCTGTAATATAGTTCTCAAGTGTTCGGCATGTTTAGACTCATCTCGAGAATAAATTAAAATGTCATCTATAAACACTACTGCAAACTTATCCAAATATGGCCGGAAGATCCGATTCATTAAGTCCATAAATATAGCTGGAGCATTTGTTAAGCCGAAAGGCATCACAAGAAACTCATAATGTCCATACCTTGTCCTAAAGGCGGTTTTCGACATCGACTCCTTAACTCTCATTTGGTAGTAACCGGACCTCAAATCAATCTTTGAAAACACTGTGGCCCCTTTAGCGATCAAATAAATCATCAATCCTCGAAGCGGATACTTGTTCTTTATAGTCACCTTATTAAGTCGCGGTAATCAATGCAAAGTCTCATTGAACCATCCTTCTTCTTTACGAATAATACAGAGCACCCAGGAGAGAAACTCGGTCTCACAAATCCCTTGTCGTTAACTCCTCGCGAATCGAGCCTTCAATTCTTGACTTTAAGAGCTCGATCAACCAATACTACAAATTCTTTCAACTCCAAAATTCCTACAAGCACTTTAATGTCCTCATTCAGCCCATCTTCAAATCTTCTACACATAATGGCCTCGATGGACACACATTCCTGGGCATACTTGCTGAGTCTTACAAATTCGCGTTCATACTCGCTAGACATTTTCCCGCTTCAATTCAAGAAACTCCTTCCGTTTTTGATCAATAAATCACTGACTTATGTATTTCTTTCTAAATTCTTCCTGGAAGAAATCCCAAGTAACTTTTTCTTTTGGCACCACTGCAACCAAAGTCTTCCACCAATGGTAAGCCGAATCTCTCAAAAGTGATACAGCACACTTTAGGCATTCCTCGGGTGTACATGAGAGCTCATCAAATACACGGGTAGAATTTTCAAGCCAGAATTCCGCTTTCTCAAGATCATCATCGACCTTTGCTCTAAACTCTTCGGCCCCTTGTTTTCGAATCTTGTCAACCGGAGGCTTGTTCATTCTTACCAAATCTATACCTTGAGTAGCTACAGGAATCGTCTGAGGTATAGGAGGGGGTGGAGGAGGTTGAGCATTTGGATTTGCTCGAATAAATTCAGTATACCAATTGTTCATCATTTGGAGAAAGGCATCCCGAGCCTCATCTCCTTGTCTCAATGTCTCAAGTCTACTTTCCACAGGCGCGGTCCCTTGTGCGGGAGCCGGCGCATTACTAGCAGCATCATCAGCCGCAGTTCCTTCAGGATCCATTACTATATTAAAACAAAACACAGTTTAGAATAATCAGGAGTCACCACACTATCACAATATTTTTATAGCATGTATAGCTAGACTTTTACACACACTTTATTAGTCCGAGAACCGACTAAACCATAGCTCTGATACCACTAAATGTAACACCCTTACCCGTTACTGTCATAGGAACAGATACAAGGTATTACCGAACATAACACATACCATTAAACATAACCGAAATATAAATATGTCATCCAATTTGATAGTGCATCGTATAATATATGTCTTGAACAATATTAGCCAACTTTAATGGCTTGTACAAATTAGCTGGTCGAAATCAGTAACTAATATTTTAAACCTAGACAAATATGACACGTAACAAAATAATTAAGCCTACTATACATGCCATAATTCAAAACGTTTAGTTTAAATACCCTAAAGTATGATAGTGCGGGTAGATCTTCACGATCCTTAACTCTGAGCAAGTCGAAGAACACTATAAGACAAAAGAGAGAAACAAAGTAAGCTTATAGCTTAGTAAGTAAGTATGTAAATACTAATAAAAAAATCTAACATGTTTACACAACAATTCAAGTATATCTACTTTAACTTCACTATTCATTCCACTTTGATTAAGCTGTCTCTGCTGCGTCATATTCACTAAATAAATCATAACTCGAGTTAAAAACTCGAAATTCAAATCCGTAAAATTTCCTGAATCTAGACTCATAAAGCTTTTTCTAATTTTTTATATAATTTTTGGTTCAGCCGATTAGTACAGTTTATTAGTTAAAGTTTCCCCTGTTACACAGCTCGACTGATCTGACCTCTGTTCACTAAAAATTGAATTTCTCTCAGTACACAATTCAAAAAACCCTGAAGTCTGTTTCATTTAAAACTAGTCTAAATAAGGAATTTAGGCATGTAAACTATATTTCTTAATTTGCTTTGTACAATTTTTAATGATTTTTCAAAGTTGGAACAGGGGATCACATATTCATCCTGAGCAAGTCACATACAATTGTAAATATCTCAAAATATAGAATTCCTTTGCTTGCTCTGTTTCTTTTATATGAAAGTAGACTCATTAAACTTTAATTTCACATCTCATTCAACCTCTAATTATATTCCTCCTATTTTTGGTGATTTTTCAAAATCACGTCACTGCTACCATCTAAAAATAGTTTTAATGCTAATTTCACTCTTTCACACATTCTTTATGCTAACCTTATTTTATCTTATATATGTATATACCACAAATCATTTTCACCACATTTCATTCACCATAAGTGTAGGTCCAAACCACAATATCACCACAAAACCATCCCGTTGAACAATTCGGATCAATCCTCGATATTTAATGGTTTCAGCACACAGCCCCACCATCATACTTCGTTTAGTTCGGCTCTCTTGTACACATGGTGAACACTTAGTACCACTCATGCGACCCAACCGATTTGTCTCGTAGCTCTCTTGTCTACATGGTGTCCTTCACTTGGAATCACGCATGCGATCTAGCTACATTTATCTTTCACGTATCTCTCTTGTCTACATGGTGTCCTTCACTTGGAATCACGCATGCGACCTAGCTACATTTATCTTTCACGTAGCTCTCTTGTCTACATGGGATACATCTCGTATCACACATGTGACCTAGCTACTACAGGTGTCTCGTAGCTTTCTTGTACACATGATGTGCACTCAGCATCATACATGTGACCTAGCTACGCCCTCTATTTCATTCGATCTCTCGAATGTTCAACCGGATCTCTCTCTATATTTATTTCCATTCTTCCAATAGTCGATTTATATTTTAACATCAGCTAGTATATTTATATAATAGGCTGAAATATAAGAATGTACATGAAATTATTGTAATATTTACATACAAACTTACCTTGGTGCAAAATGTGGAAATTTTGCAATTTAGTCCAAAACTTTTTCCTTCCCGTTCGAGATCAATTCCGTCTTTCTTGATCTATAATAACACATTTAGCTCATTTAATACTCATACTATTTATTTCAATCCAAAATCACATCATAGAAAAATTACATTTTGCCCCTAACTTTTCAAAATTACAATTTTGCCCCTAGGCTCGGAATTTAATTTCAGCCCTTATTCTTATATTTTATGATATGTTGAACATTTTCTCTTCTACAACAACATCAAATTCTCACTCTATCATATAGTTATGAACAATAGGTGTTTTTACCGATTATCTGCTTTTACTCGTTTTCACTTAAAACCGAGTAGCACAAGTTATTTAACATAATTTAAAACCTCATATTCTATCATAAAACATCAAAATACACAAATTTCACCTATGGGTATTTTTCCAAATGTGAACCCTAGGTTAAATTATTACTAGCATAAGCTTAATCGAGCTTCCGGATTCCAAAACGTAAAGAACATTAAAAGCGGGCTTGGAATCACTTACTATGGAGCTTGAAAATTGAAGAAACCCTAGCTATGGAGAGAGGAGAATTCGGCAGCAACTAAGGAGGATGATGATCAATTTTGTGTTATTTTTCCCATTTTATTTCATTTAATATCCAAATGACCAAAATGCCCTCCTTACTAAACTTTCAAAAATTCCTTCCATGTCCTAATTTTGTCCATGAACTTAAAATTGGTCAAATTGCTATTTAAGACCTCCTAATTAATATTCCAAAACAATTTCATACTAAAAACTTCTGGGATGCAAATTTTGCAACTTATTCGATTTAGTCCCTACTTTCAATTTAAGCACTTTAGGCATAGAATTTCATCACGAAATTTTCACACAATCATGCAATCATATCATAAACCCCAAAATAATTATAAAACAATTATTTCTATCTCGGATTTGTGGTCACGAAACCACTATTTCGATTAGGCCCTAATTCGGGTTGTCACAAGAAACATTAAGGCATGAAGCTTGAAAATTTTGGCCCTTGTGAGCTTCAATTGGTATGTGATTTTTGTTCGGTTTTTGATGATTTCTATGTTTTTGTGATCGTTGCTTTGAGTACTAGCTAGCTCATGCCTCAATTTTTTAAAGTGTACAGCTTGATGTTTTTGAGTGTTGATAATGAAATATGAAAGTTTGGTGTTCAATATATATGTTTTGTAAAGTGATTTTGAGTAAAAATGCATATTAAGGATTTAATTGTGAAAAGTGTAAATTGAAGGGTTAAATGTGTGAAATGTTGATAAATATGGGAAATTTGGCTAGCATGAAATTAGTAAGAAATTGTGTAATTTGTGTTTTTATGAAATAATGACTAAATTGTAATTAATGTGAAAGTTTAGGGCCAAAGTGCAAATTGGCTTAAATATGTGTTTGTGAGTGAAATTGATTGAGTTAGTGATTAAAGGGGTTGATTTTGAATGTATATAGATCAAGAATGAACGAAATTGGATTTAGATCGGGGGAAAACAAAAGTTATTGAATAGCTGATCCGGCCCCTCTATTTCGACTATGATGTAAGTTCATATACAAATAAATGTATTTAAATTGAATTATGTGTGTTTACTTGTCATTGAATTGTTATAAATGTGGAACGAGCAAATATGAGCAATAAATGATGAAGTTTTGATATTAGAAAGTCTTATACGAACCTTAGGAATAGTATAGGATACGAATGTCATGACATTAGGTTATCGAGTTGTGATTACATGTAAGACCATGTCTGGGACATTGGCATTGTATTGAGATTATGTGTAAGACCATGTCTGGGACATTGGTATCGTATTATGATTTCGTGTAAGACCCTACCTGGGATAGTGGCATCGATATGTGATAACATGTAAGACCATATCTGGGATATGACATTGTATGAGCTTATGTGATTTACGAGTATCCTTAATGATTCCAAATGGTTCAACAGGCAAAGTCAAGTTAAGAAAGAATATATAAATGAGCTAAGTGACCCAGATACGTACGAGATTTATACAAGTATTGAGAAGTGAAGTAAATGATGAATTTGATTAAGATATTGAATATGTGTTTAATGAGAAAGGTTTGTGAACTTGTGTGTGATTAGTTATGTTTAGCATATTTGAATTGATATACAAAGGTTCATATGACAGCTTTATTTGTATATGGCTTACTAAGCTTTTAAAGCTTATTTTGTGTGTTCTTTCCATGTTTTATAGATTATTGAAGCTAGCTCAGACATCAGGAATCATCAAGAACCATCATCACACTATCAACTACTTGTTGGTACTTTTGGAGCTTTGTATATATAGTATATGGCATGCATAGGCTAGTGTCATTTTGGTATGTTTTGAGTCATGATATTAGTCATGAGATTTTGCTTGTAAATGGTGATGTGTATGGCCATTTGAGTTGGCTTGATTTATATGTTGGCAGGTGATGTATGTGATGTTTATAAGTTACCATGTGTTTTGGCATGTTTGACAAGGTTGTTGGTATGGCTAAGTTGTTGCTCATTTGGTTAGTTATTAGTTGATATATTAATGCTTGAGAAATGGTATATTTTGGTATGATTTATAGATGATGAATTGGTATGTTTGAGAAGCATGATTTGGTTGATAGAAAGGTGAGAAAATTCATTTAGGAGACATGTAAGTTTTGATGATTTTTGTATATTGATTTGGTATGTTTTTCATTATGGAATTGAGTAGTTGAAATGGTTGATGATAGATGGCATGATACGTGTGTGAATTGACATGTTTTGGCTACCTATATTTGTATTAAAATGATACTATTTTGATGGCTAGGTGTACATGAGAAAAGGGTGGCAAATTGGCTTTGCAAATGGCCTATTTTTGTCCACACGGACAAAGACACGGGCGTATGTCTCAGCTGTGTGAGACACACGGTCATGTTACACGGTCGTGTGTCCCCTGGGTACCCTTTTGAATTAAGGCATACCCTACAGTTTTGACACGGCCTAGACACACGGGCGTGTCTACTGGCAGTGTGTGGAACACGGGTTGGCACATGGGCGTGTGGTCAGCTGTGTGACCCTAGTCAATAACCTCTCTAATTTTCCCAAAGCCATGGCACACGGGCGTGTCTTCAGATGTATGGTACAAGTCAGTATGTATGCCCTGTTTTCATACGGCCTATGACACGGGCGTGTCTAGTGGCCATGTGAGGCACACGGCCTGTTCACACGGACGTGTGACCCTTAAATCAAAGAAAATTTTCTAAGTCTCCCAAAGTTTGCAGATTTTATCGGTGTAGTCCCGAACCACTTCTAAGCATGTTTTAAGGTCTCGTAGGACCTTATAAGGGACAAAGTGATTGAGATGAATAGATTTTAATTATGATTTCACAAATGTATGATTTATGTTATGGTTGATCGGTAATGCCCTGTAAGCTTATTCTGGCGATGGATATGGGTTAGGGATGTTACACCTCTAGTCATAAACCAAAAGAACCTATCGAAAACCAAATAAAAGCGAATCAAAATGTAACACCCCAAACCCGAGACCATCGCCGGTGTCGGACCCGAGGGGTTAACAAGCCAAGTTCACAGGTTTTTGCCCACCAATTTGACATTTCCAGTCAGGCTGGAAAACTGCGTCACTGTCGCCTTAAAAATCATATCTCGAGTTTCAAAACTCAGAAACTGGTTTCGTAAATTTTCCCTGAATTTAGACTCATATATTCATCCATGGATTTATTTCTAGGATTTTTGGTCGGGCCAATTGGTACAGTTTATTAGTTAAAGTTACCCATGTTACAGGGATCGACTGCTCTGACCTTCACGCGGTATAACTTGAATATCTCTCTGTACAGAGATTTAATGCTGGTGTCGTTTGTTTCTAATGAAACTAGACTCAAAATGGAATCTGTAAATATAAGGTATGTCTCCTAATTCTTTTTGGATAATTTATAGTGAATTTTTAAAGTTGCGACAGGGAACCCAGAAACCAATCTGGCCCTGTCTCACAATAGCTTTAATATCTATTAACCTGTAACTCCTATGACCATTTCGTTTCTTCCGTATGAAAATAGACTCATCAAGGTTCATTTACATAGCTTATTCACTATTTAATTCCATTCCTATGAATTTTGGTGATTTTTCACATTCACGCCACTGCAGCTGGCAGCATCTGTTTTTAAGGTAGGACTTACCTATTTGGTAGTCTCCATGATTCAACTAGTCTTGCCATACATAGGTTCATATATGATCATTTTAACCATGCCAATGGCTGATCATATGTCCAACATTCCCATTTCCAAGCCATAGCCACATCATGACACCAAATATATACATACAACCCACAATTAGTCTAAGCTCATGCTTCCCTTTTTGAGCCATTTTCGCATGGCCGTACATACTTACATTACAACGTATTTAACAAACAAGGGTAGTCCTATACATGCCATCTCAAGTTCAACCAAAATTTATACCAAAATGGAGGCTTGATAGTGTGGATGACTTCGACTTCAACGATCCCAAATCCGATTGCTTGAGCGAAATCTAGAAAACCGAGAGCCAAAGCAGCGGGTAAGCATTTTTATGCTTAGTAAGTCTCAAGGAATATAATCAACTCTAATTACAGCAATACATTCACATAGCCAAATGCATCATTTCATTAATACACATTCTTACTTCACACTTCATCATTATATAATTTCACAAAGTATCAATCAATTCAATAACTGAAATTCATTAGTCGATTGAGCGAATGTTGCTCAAACATGTCGACTTTCAATGCACATATAACGTACCTTATCCTTTGGGCTTTTCGAGTGTACAAATCAATTCATTACAGCAACCAACACTCACCTCCAGCCCAAGATTCTTGAATATAACCGGATATAATCACGTGCACAAATGCCTTGGTCTTAGCCGGATAGAATAACTCGCATACGAATGCCTTGGTCTTAGCCGGATATAGCCACTAGCACAATTGCCTTGGTCTTAACCGGATATAATTTCAGCATAATTGTCTTGGGCTTAGCCGGATATCATTCAATTTCTCATGCACATACATCAATAATCATTGGACATACATATTTCATTTTCGTTACTAAGGCTCAAACACAATTATAATCATTAGCATATTCGCCTTGGGACTTAGCCCGGTGGAATTCAAATACTCATACACACATAATCAATAATCATACACATCCATATTTCATCTCACATAATTTAAGTAAGGTCACTTCTTGAGGACTTACCTCGGATGTTGTCGAACGGCTTTTTGGCTATTCGATCACCTTTTCCTTCCCTTGTCCAATTGTGGCCCTCTTAGCTCTTGAGCTAATTCAAACAAATTCAATTTATTAAAACCTCATTGTGCTTGCTTATGGCGAATATGACAAGGATTTTAAATGATCATATGGCCACTCTTTAGCTTGAATACACAATGGTCATGCACATTTAATACTACATCAAGCAATTCAATACAATTTATTTGAGCATCAAGGAAATGCTAAGGCCTTCAATAGGCTACCCAAGGCGAATATTCATGTACATGTTGAGGTCAATTTTGCACTTAATACCTCACAAAACAGCATGCAATTTACTAATTAATGCTTTGCACATTGTGGCCCAAAACTTATAATATAGCATCAAGCACCTACATGTGTGCTAGGCGAATTGTGCTTGCAATTTCACAAGCATTCTTCCACATCTTCTTCTTTAAACCAATATATTCATCACTTAGTTCATAACCAAAACATAATGTGCAATCATATATATGCATATATGAGCATGGCAATTTCAAGGTGTCCATAGCCATCCAAAACACAAATTTTAACTAACATGCAAGAAGCATGAATCATGCTCAAGGATGCATCATGGCGAATATGACAATCATGCTTCTTTTCAACTTCAATCATGATAAAACAAAAGAAAGTTCAAAATCTTACTCATGAGTAGACAATCCATCATTGCATGCATCATCATCAAGTTTCACACTTAGCATGCAATGGCTTTATCACCATAACAACTTTGGCCAAATGCCATTTCCATGGCATAACAAAGATTTGGGCCATGGCTAACATGCACATCAAATTAGCAACCAAACCATGCATGAAACTCCCAACACAACCTCATACATACCTTAATCTTGATGTAAACTTAGCCAAATCTCCTTCTAGGTCTCTTCCAACCCAAGCATGAAGCAAAAATCCTCCCCCTTTTCCCTTAGTATTTTCGGCCAAGAAGATGAGAAAGGATGAACAAATTTTCTTTTCTTTCCTTAGGACATTCGCCAAGCCTATGGAGAAGAATGAACATTTTTTTCTTTTTTTTTTTCATACTCTTATTTTATCATTTCTAACATCATCCATTAGTAAAACATGTTGGGAACATGTTTTCCCTGCCCATAATTTGTCATGGCCGGCCATCCACCTTAGGGAATGGGATAATTGACATGCAACTCCATTTATTTCACTTTATGCATTATTAGGCCACTTAAAAATACACCTATCACATTTTCAAGTCCTAGCACATGGGTCCTTTCTTATAAATTAGCACCTAATTAATAAAAATCGAGACACGAAATATTTACGCATACCAATTCCACATACAATAAGCACGGAATATAACACTTAATTATTCTTGTGACTCGGTTTCGTGGTCCCGAAACCACTCTCCGACTAGGGTCACATTAGGGGTGTCACACAAAATCTCAAAATTAAATGAAAAAAAGTAATATAAAATAAATTAAAAATAATTAAATTAAATAAAATAAGATTTTCCTAATATTTTAGTCCTCGGAAACGGTGCCAAAAACTTAATGTCCACTAAACAAACTAATAAATCAACTAAGGCAAGTACAGTTATCAATTAACAGTATTGTTTTGATGAACACAAATATCGTTCCCTCGATGACTACAATGACTAGTAATTATCGTCTTCCTATTATTTAACCTAATAATTCAAAAGATTGATTAAAATTAAAATTAACTAACGAATGCGTCAAAGAAATAAAACACAAAAACCAATCAAATATCAACGAAGTGGAAAAACAATTCCTAGGTACGAAGACTTCATCTATAATTCTCAATATAATTTATGAAATTTCTTTGCTTAGTTACTTTGATCTATAGAAATCCCTAATTTATGCTAATATCTCTTTTGAGCATAGGAGCAACTACCTTTAGGTTGACTAATTGGATTTTTTCTAATTAAAACCCCTATTATAGTATTAAACACTCTATAGATCCCCTTATTGGATTTCGCTCTAATCCAATAAATTTATGTTGTCCTATTTCTAGGATTGCATGCAACTCCATTCAATTATGCAAGATCACGTCACAAGAAGGGTTTATTCAACCTCAAACTTATGCACATCAAACATGAATTAATACTCTAGAATTATCAACTCAAGAACACTTAAGCATTCATAATTGAAAATAAAAAACTAAATTTTTATTGTATAAAATTATAATTCAAACAATAGAATCCATCCTAGGGTTTACCTCCCTTAGGTATTAAGAAAATTAGTTCATACTTGCAAGGAGAAATGCGAAAAAAACAATATAACCATTAAAATAAAATAAACCAATGATAACTCTCTTGGAAATCAACATGGACACTTGAATCTTGAAGGAGAGCTACAACATCCCAAAATTTGAATTTTTGGCTGTTAACGTCTGTTAATAATTAAGTCTTTGTATGTGTGGTTAAGTGTTTTGCTTATAAGTTCAGGGTCAGAGGTTCAATTCTCACTGTTGGAAAGTTTTGTGATTAAGTTTTTAAATTAACTTAATCCCTATCCTTGAACTATCAACTTAAGTTTAATTCTGCGTAATTTTATGTCAAGAATGAGCTGGCCAGTTTGATGGTTAAGTTTCTGTATACCTTCTAGTTCTGTGTTCGAGTCTCTGCGTATGTTCTAAGAAAATGTTTTTGCTACTTGGTAAAATTGGTAGTTATAAATTTCCTGAATTAAATAGTTTTTTTTTCAACAAAACATTTCTTCCTTCATCCTCTTACCATTCTCCTTTTCCTATTTTTTTTTTCTTCTCTTTTCTTTTTCTTGTTTTCGTAAACTGTTACTAGGTTGAATTGGGAGTTCTACATTACAATTTGTGTTGATTGAAAGGTTATTGTGTAAGTTTCATTGTGATTATCTTTTGTTTAGCGAGTTTTACTTTGTTATTGTTCATTTGGTCGAAATGGACTTTCTGGTTGTTTGTTCAAATTCTCTGGTTAAGCATCTGATTGGTTTCTTGTTTAGGTGAGGATCCTACCGAAGATGTTCCTTCAACGCATTAGGCTTGTTTTTTGCTCTTTCGTGCAAGATGAGAGGTGAATTTTTGAGTTAAGGTTGTGTCGAAGGTTTTGATATAATTTTGAGTTTGTACCTTGATTTCTAATAATCATTGAGAATAAGTGTGTAATCAGTCACTGAATTATCATTTTTAGGTTCTGTAATCACCCTACTTCTTCCTACGAAAAATATGTATTAGGTGTGTAGCGAAAACCCATTGTTTTGAAATTTTTTAACACTAGAAAACATGGCTATCGAAGGCATACGATCACATGCCAGTCATGTGGTAGGCCATATGGGTCACACGGTCGTGTTTCAGGTCGTGTAACTTACTATTTATGAAATAGTCACACGGGCTAGGGACGTAGGCATGTGTCCAAGCCGTGTAACTCATTGCTTGCGCATTAGAGTCACACTGGCTAGAGACATGGGTATGTGTCCAGGCCGTGTGAGAGATATTTTGATATTTGAGTCATACGGGCATGCATTAAGTCATCTACCAGATCATGTAACTCATAGTTTGGACCCACACGGCTGTGTGTCAGGCTGTGTGTGACATTAAGAGAGCCACACAAACATGTGCTAGGCCGTGTGGACCACACTAGCTAGCCACCAGGCCGTCTGAATCCATATGGGCATGTGGGCCAAATTGCTGAAATTTTCCCTAGGGTCGTAAGAGTCGTTCGAATGGAACGTAGACCTTTCGTAGGGTCTGTATGATTTGAATTAGACTGTATAACTTGATATCCAATGTTCTGAGGTTAAATGATTGATATTTTGTATGTATAATTGATGCGACACTTGTTAATGATAATGATCCGTATCATCTGATCATAAAGTGTATCTGGTTAACTATATATACATCATTGATATTTGATATCTATAATCTACATTTGCATTCAGTGGGATTGGTATGAAGAAGGAAGTGTTGGAAGTGTAATGATCTATCGAATTGGGTGGTTAAGCTACAAATTTGTGTCTGATTCTGGCAATTTATCGCATATTGATCTGACAACTAATTGTAATCACTCTGAAATGTGTCATACCGACACTAATTCGTATGTAGGGCTGGATGGATACTTGGTACCCTATATGGTCTGTTGGGATAGTTGAAGATGGTGTGTAGTAGATGGGGGTAGGAAACTGCATATGATTCTGATATGTTCTACATCTATATTTGATCTGTTCTGCACTTTATCTGAACTATTAAGATAATACTAAGCATTCTCTATTTCTGATTCTGTATCTAAGTTTGGGAAATTACTGTTATATGTATATTGATGTCTTTCTTTATTATTTGTTACATATATTGAGTTATAAATTCATTCTGGTTGTTGACTAAATTATAGGTAACCTATAAACTTAGAAGGCTCGGTGTTTCAGGAGCTCGATCATTTTACTTTTAAAAGATATTTTTCTATTTATTTAAAATTTGAAATGCGTGAAATCTAAGTGTGACGGTTATGGCTGAACAAATTTTGACAGTCTTTTCTGAGGTGTTCTATGTGTTTATTTGTCCTCAGAAATATTTCTATGGCTATTGATCCTTTGATGAAATTCTTGTTATGTGGGGATGTTTTCTAATCATGATATTAGACGAAAGCATTGTCAGCATGACTGGTTTATAATCTATATTGCTCTATTTCCCTCTGGCATTCTAATACATTTTGTCTGTTGCAAATGGATGGGGAAATGTGTATGAAGTTATGATTCTATTTCTTCTAAATATTTCTTTATCTGATTTATATATGGGAAGGTACATTGTTATTATTACATCTAACCCCAGTGGGTCTGAATGATGTTTTTCTAGACTTCTTTTCTCTAGGGAATTATCAAAATCTTTCATACTTTCTTGTGAGCTATGTTCTCGATATTTTGATACGGTATCGCATCTTGGATTTCTTTATTTTGGAATTTTTTGACTTGGATTTCTTCCTCTTGGTTTTCATGTCATCTTTATTTCATAAATTGTCAATCTTGGCTCATGTCTAAAGTGTGTTCTTTGGCTTATGATGACTATGTTGACTATGATTATGCTTTTGGTTTTATTATTGGTAATGTGGTGACCTTAGTATTTAGATTTCTCAAATTTTCGTGTAAGGATTTGACATCGATAAAGACTTATTGATTTCAGAAATGTGTTGCTCAATGAATTGTGAAGTGTTTTAAGACCATAAGGCATCGTGATAACTTAAAGTATCTAAGGTTATCGAAATATCTGAGTTTGATATAGTAAAGATGACTTAGGTATTAAAAGATGATGAGATAGTATCGAATGATCTTTGAGGAAGCAAATTGTGATTACAAGTGTTTGGTTAGAAAAATCCAAAACTTATATAGAGATTCTGCAAGAAAACTCACGGAAATAGTGTGTTAGTGATCGAGTTTGGAACTCGATATTTTTCATCTTTGTGTATGAGTAATTGAAAGGTTAATGGAGTTAAGCCTGAACAATAGGTTTTACCAGAACTACCTCCATCAGTATTGATATTAGAATAGAAATAAGAAAGGGGTCATTCTCGAGGCCATACCAGGAATTTCCCCTGTCTTGGAAAAAGGTACAGAAAAATTTTCACTCATCAAATTAATGGGATTTCGTGTCTCTATGATTGTTGGATTTCTTGGAGTGCTAAGTTTTCATTAATCAAATTGAAAT
The DNA here is from genome assembly GCF_025698485.1 of Gossypium arboreum. Classification (NCBI taxonomy): domain Eukaryota; kingdom Viridiplantae; phylum Streptophyta; class Magnoliopsida; order Malvales; family Malvaceae; genus Gossypium; species Gossypium arboreum. The sequence goes on from NC_069081.1 coordinate 17,603,899, forward strand.
CCGGGTTTTATATTGTGATTTCTTGAGGAAGCTAAAAGAGACTCTGAAATTTAAGAGCAACTGAGAGTTGAGTCCACAAGCTCTCGGGCCGTATTAAATTATAGAGAGTATAAGGCCGAAATGAACTGGCTAGTTTCACTATTTGAATTCGAAAGATTCAAGTACGTGTGTATACGTGTTACGATGACATGGATCTGACCTTTCATGTGTATGAACTCTTCAATAGAAGTGAGATTCAATCGATGTGTTGTATAGTGAAAGAATCACTCATGATTCGAGTATGAGAAAATAAAGAGATAAGTATTGAAGGTACAGCCGAGTGAGAGTTCTATGACAATGATTATGAGAAGAGAAGTTTACGCAAAAACCAAACCACTTTTTTGGTAAGATTTTCAGGGACAAAAATCCCTAAAGGGGGGAAAGTTGTAACATCCCGAATTAGGGCCTAGTTGGAACAGTGATTTCGAGACCACAAATCTGAATTAAAAATAATTATTTTATAATTATTATAAGTTCTATGATATGTTTATATGATTGTGTAAAAATTTCATGAAGAAATTATATGTGAGAAGTGTTTAATTTGGCTTTAGGGACTAAATCGCGTAAAGTGCGAAAGTTGCATTCTAATAGCTAAAGGTATTAAATAGTTATAGAATTTTTAGTGGAAGCCCTTATGTGGAAATTAGCCCATTAATAAGTTAATGGAAGATATTTGTTTGGTATGATTGAAATTAGTTAGAAATTAAAAGGGTAAATTGGTAATTAAGTTAAAAAGGTATAATAAGACAAAAATGCAAAAAGTTATCATCTTTATGTTTCTTTCTTCCACCGAAATGAAGAAAAATGGGCAGCCATGGATGAGCATGATATTAGGCCAAGCTTCTATGGCTCATCTAGGTACGATTTTTGTCCTATTTTTAATTATTTTTATGTTTTCGGAGTCATGGTAACTCGATTTAGCTATCCCGTACCTTCATTTTCAAAACTGTTAAAGTTTGCAAATTTTTCCATTGTTGATAAAATGTGTATTTTGATAATTGATGATAGAAAATGCATCCTGTTGTTAGATAAACAACATTTGTAAAGTGATTTTTGATAAAAATGTCGATTAAGAACTAAGATGAGAATTGTGTTAAATTGTGTGATAAAAGTGTGAATATGTGAAATATGTGGGCTGTTGTAAGTAAGATAAATATTCGGCTAGGCTTGGGTTGTGATAAAATTGAATGAATTTTATTTTTCGAGCCTAGGGACTAATTTGCAAATAAGTGAAAGTTTAGGGGAAAAATTGTAAATTTTCCAAAGTATGATTTTTGGGTCAATTTGAATATTGTGAGTAATAAATAAGCTATATTTGAAATTTTAGATCAAGAAAATCGAGATTCGGGCTTAAATCGAGAAAGTACGTGGTTAAGGACAAAAAGGAATAATTAGCCGTTTTTGCATTCGAGGTAAGTTCGTGTGATAATAATAATGCAATGTCTTATTTGAATTGAAATGCTTAATTATTAGTATATAAATTGGTATGATTTTTTGCGGATATACTCGATGAGGAATCGACAAATGAGTCGTATGATAAATTGGTAAGACAATAATGTTATTATGATTTGTGATTGAAATCTGAATTGATATGATAATTCGAATGCGTTGAATTATATGTTTGTAGTACTATATACGTGATGGTGTTATGCTTCACGAAATTATATTGTATGCTATGCATATGCAATAACCTAAAACATATGTCTATGATGTTTGATGACATTGTAATGAATTGGTGTTAAAGAGTGATATTACATGGAATATGCATGACAAGATTTGATGTAGTAAAACTCCCGGTTGACCTGTAGGAATAGATCGGATATCTATGCCATGATACTAGGGTTATGTGTGAGCCAGTGTAAGACCATGTTTGGAACATGGCATCGGCATTGTTATAAGAGCTAGTGTAAGATCATGTTTGGGACATGGCATCAGCTCAATATGTGAGCCAGTGTAAGATCATGTTTGGAACATGGCATCGACATTATTATGTGAGCCAGTGTAAGACCATGTCTGGTTCAACGGCTGATTTAAAGATTGTGTCATGATTGAGAAAAGTTATGATTATGTTGCAAGTGGTACAGCATGTGAGCAAAACTCATGAGAAATGATTTCGGTTTATGATGCACCTTTGATAAGGATGCTGTAACGCCCCAATTTTCGGGAATCCTGTGAATGTTGGCATAGGTTTAATTATGTTAGTGGGCCTCTAGAAAGCCCAAGCTTAAGATAGAACCCGACAATTTTGGTTAATTTTTGTTCCATAAGGAAGAGGGGGTGAAATTATGAAATAGAACCTATGTGAAAATGTTTGAAAATGCTATAGGCTAAATTGAAGTGGCCAAATAAATAGGAGTGCAAAATAGGAGGATTTGCATGACAAACCTCCCATTTTACATGAAGTGGCTAGCCATCATGTTGTTGTAGACAATATGAGCACTTGATATCCATAATTCATGGTACAAATTGATAATGGGTTAGGTGAATGTTCCATGATAATGAATTAGGTAAAATATTCCATGATAATGAATTAGGTAAATGTTTCATGATAATGGGTTAGGTAAATGTTTCATGATAAGAATTACATGTCTTTTGTATTAAAGAGTTAAATGGATGAAATATGAAGTTTTATTAAAAGAAAAGGGTGAAAAGAACAAAGTTTTGTCCATCTTTGTTCATCATAGCTGAAAGTTAGAGAAGAGAAAGGAGAGGAGAAAGCTCTTGAATGTTCGGTCACTTGGGGAAGAAAATTGAAGGTAAGTTCATGGTAGTTTGCTTCTATCTTGATGTTCATGAGTTCTTCTTGATTCTACCTTAACTCTTGAAGCATATTTTGGTTTTTAGTTGTGTTGTGAGCATTTAATCATGAATTAAAATGAAGGAAATGGTTGTTGTTTCATGTTCTTTTGATGAAAAATGGAAGATAGGTGAAGTTGAGCCAAACAAATGAGCATGCATGTGCCTTAGATGCTAAAGGGAAAAATCGGCTAACATGTTGTGCTTTAAAATGATGAAATGGAGATTATACTTAAGGAAAATCATAGATATGTGATGATTGATTGGTGATATACATGTTTAAATAACATGCATGCAAGTTATGTGTGAAAGAGTGATTTGGTAATAAATCTGCTTGGGACAGCAGCAGTAACGTGACTTTGGAAAATCACCATAAATTGTGGGAGATGAATTAGAAGCTGAATAAATTATGTAATTAAAGCTTATTGAGTCTAGTTTCTAATGAGATAAACAAGAACATATTTTGAATTTTGTACAATGAGAAACTTGATTCGTAATGAAGAGTGGTCAGATTAGTCAAATAGTGAAACATGGGAAAACTTTGAGAAAAATCTGGTATTGATTGGCTAAACCAAAAATTCTGAAAATTTTATGGATAAAAGATATATGAGTCTATTTTCAGGGAAAATTAACGGAACTTGATTTGGAGTTTCGTAGCTCCAGTTATAAATAATTTAGTGACTGTTGCTCAGGAAGACAGCTGGCAGTGAAATTATGATTATGTGGTAAACATTGACAAAAATTTGTTAATGAGTTGCTTATTGATTTCTTATAAGCTTACTATGATCTGTAGGTGTGGTTGGCCGAATATTGTAAGGGGTTAATATGTAGTTCGTGTTTGAATAGTTAGATTAACGTGTTAGTAATCCAATTGTAGGCAGTTCGTGTGTGTGGATCTCGTCAGCATATCGTCGCAAACAGGTGTGTAACTAACACCCTCTTTCTTAGTCTGGATCGGCAAAAGTCGAAAAGCCGAAATGTCGAAAACCGGTATTTTGTAGATTTGCGAGTGTGCGAATGCTCGTGAGGTAAATCGATTAATGTTTTTGGTAAGCTGCAAAATTTGGACTGTAAAGTGCATGATTTCTGTGCCCTCGATATTTTTGGGCTTAATATGCCAAAATTGGAATGATGGGCCAACGGGTCCAATTCGGTAAGAACCCTCGGTACGTGATTTTGTTAGTACGTGAAAGGTAGGAATATGCATGAAAAACCCTAAAATAGATAAATTACTGAAATACCTTTAAAAATGAAAAATTTACAGTTTTACCCCTAGTAGATAAATTACCGAAATACCCCTAGGGTTAAATTGACCTAAATGCATGTTTGATCTTGTCATTTCTTGCATGCCATGTTGTTATTATCGATGCATGGGATTGGGATATTGACGGAGGAAGTCTGAAAGTGGCTTGTCCACGTCTTGGAGGCTTTGCCTCAATTCTTGTTAAGCGAGCAACAAGGTCAAGCTGTGGAGTGTTGAAATTTGGGTGGGTTGAGCTATTCCCACATGGAGTGTATGGCTGGTACGGGTGGAGTGTAGTGGTTGGTGGGTTGAGTAGTCTCCCAAATGGGCTTGCATATGTTTCTTGATGTTGCATGTATTTTGAAATGGGCCTATGGGCCATATCATTATCTGAATAAAGGGCTAAGGCCCGGTTATTGTAATCTGAAAAGGGCTCGCCCGATACCACTTATTACTGAATGGGCTTAGGCCCAATAGGCTTGAGCTGACTTGGGCTTTGAATGGGTTTTCCTTACACTTGAGTTTCCCCAAACTCACCTTTTATTTTCATCCACAGAAATCCCCAACCATAGTGGGCTTGAAGTCGTGAGGGAATTTGAGTGGCCACCCGCTCGAAAGTTTGATTTTCTTTCGGTGAACTGGGCATCCTTTTAATTACGTTTGAGGTTTTGGGCTTTTAAATGTAATAAGGCCGCTTATTTATTTTGGTGGTTTTAATATGTATTACTAAGATAGGTAATACTTATTTTAACTGTTGAAATTGGATAGCTTTAGGCGCGTTTTCAAAAACAACAGTTGATTTCAAAATAACGACAACAAGCAAAGCTTCCAATGAAAGTATTTTCCAAAATTAATCACTTTTCCTAAAATGACTTAATCGAACGGTTTCCTAGAAATATCCATGACGTTAAGGTGTGGCAATGGCGGTATGCATGTCTAGGATTGGATCTGAAAGGAGCTTGGTACTTAGCGGGTCGATGGACTCACCACCTCTTTTCGGTTTCCTACCGGTGCATGACTTTCATTCACTTTAACCCTTAATGAATTATTCTTTTGAACATCAAGTACGATTTTCGGACTTAGAATGAAATTTTTTTTTACGTTTTTGATGTGGCATGCTGGATCTGGCCATAACTTCTGGGCCGGGTTTGGGGTGCTACAGATGCAAATAAGTAAGTCATGCCCATGAGAATGATTTTTTGATGACCTTGTGATTACGGGTCTATGCTTATGATGTATAAATATGTATTTTTACCATGATGGTTGAAATGATTTGTAAAGGTGTTATAAACTTAGTTATCATTATTTTACACTAACACAGTTTTGGACAGCAGCAGTAGTCCGACTTTGAAAATCTATCAAAAATTGTGAAAATTTATTTGGAGGTTGAATAAAATATGAAATTAAAGCTTATCGAGTTTAGTTTCACATAAGAAAACGGTGTAAGTAAAAGAATTTCATGTTATGAGATATTTGGATTTCTGTGAGACAGGGCTAGAGTGATTTGGGTTCCCTTGTCTTAATTTTGGAAAACCAGTAAAATTTTTATGAAAATAATTATGAGTTATAATTCATATGAATCTATTTTCAAGAGAAATAGACGGGAACATTATCCGAACCCCGTACCGTGAGATAATTAATTTTTAATAAAGAAAGGTCAAAGCCGTCAAACAACAGAATAGGGTAAGTTTGAAAAATAAACTGTACTTATTGGCTAATCCATAAATTATGAAAATTTCATAGTAGAAATATATATGAGTCTAGTTTCAAATTCTTTTAACGGATCTTAATTTAGAATTTCTTAGCTCAAGTTATCAATAATTGAGTGACTATGACTCACATATACAGCTTGGCTGGATTATGAATAAATAGTGGAGTTATGTGCAATTATGATTGTGTTACCTTGGGAACATGTTGTGAGAATATGGCAAAAACATGTCAATAAATCATTTATTATTTTCATATGGACTTACTAAGCTATATACCTTATCCCTTCCTTTTTCCTCATTTTATAGGGTTACTAAGCTAGCTTGGGTTGGAGATCGTCAGAGATTCTATCACACTATCCAGCTATTGAAGGGTATAAATGATTTCAAGCACTTTAGTCTATGGCATGTATAGGGACTTAGTCAATTGGGTATGTGTCATTTGATTTGGCCAAATTTATTGGCTTATAATGGGAATAGGATTCATTTTGTATATGGCCATGAGATGTGGCTCATATTGGTTTTGGGTTGTAAACCTAATGCATGCACGTGCTAAATGTTTCATATGGTGTGGTCATGTGTGTTTGGTATGGATGAATTGTGAATGTGCCCTAGATTACTTGATGGTTTTGAAGTGACTAAATTGGCCTATGGATAGACCTTAGCATAAGTATGAAGTGTAAGTGAAGTGTAAGAATGTGTTAACGATAATCATGGTATGAAGTTGATAAGTTTAAACTAGGCAAAGTATGGTTTCTTATGCATGAATAAATCGACATGAAATTGCCACGAAAAGTGCCATTAAGTTATGTTTGAGTAAGTGCTAACGAGGGTGCCAAATGGCTTGTTAAATAACCATTTCCTAGGCCACACAGGTAGAGACACGGCCGTGTGTCTTATCCGTGTGGAGGACACGGTCCAGCACACGGGCATGTGACTTGGCCGTGTGACCCTATGTAACATCCCGAATTAGGGCCTAGTTGGGATAGTGGTTTCGCGACTACAAATCTGAATTAGAAATAATTATTTTATGATTATTATAAGGCCTATGATATGTTTGTATGATGGTGTAAAAGTTTCATGAAGAAATTTTATGTGAAAAGTGCTTAATTTGACTTTAAGGACTAAATTGAATAAATTGTAAAACTTGAGTTCTAGAAGCTTTAAGCATGAAATTGAATTGAATTATTAATTAAAGGTCCTTAAAGAGTAATTAGACCAAGTTCTTAAAATTTGGACAAAAATGGGCTTGTGTGGTAAAAATTTCAAAGAAAGGTTAAAAAGGGCAATTTGGTCATTTTGTAAATAAATGAATTAAAAAGGGAAATTAAGCCAAAATTGCTCATCTTCTTCCCCATTCAGCCGAATATTAAAAGAAGCCATGCCTAGGGTTTGTGTTCAAGCTTCCAAGCTCATTTGTAAGTGATTCCGAGCCTCGTTTTTAATGTTATATGCATTTTTGAAGTCCTCGTAACATGATCTACTCGTTCCTACCTATATTTTGAGCTAGGGTTCATGTTTAAAAATTTACCCATGAATACTATGCATTTATTTTGATGTATAATGGTAGAAAATGAATGTTGGGTGTTAAATAAACGACTTTTGCTAAGTGATTTTCGGTGAAAATGCTGAAAAGGACTAGATTGTCAAAGTTATAAAATTTGTCATAAAAGTGTGATTTAGTGGGAATTGTGGGCTGCTATAGTTATGAAAATGATTCGGATAGGTTTAAAGAACAAAGAAATTGAATGAATATCATTTTACGAGCCTTGGGGAAAAAATATAAATATCACAAAGTTTAGGGATAAAAACAATTTTTTCATAATATGATTTTTGGGTCTATATGAATAATGCAAGTCCCAAATAAGCTATATTTGAAATGTTAGATTAGGAAAATCGAGATTCGGGCTTAAACTGGGAAAGTATGAGATTATGGACTAAAATGAAATAATTAACCGTGCTCGGATTCGAGGTAAGTTCGTATGATAATAACAATGCAATGTTATGTTTGAATTATATTCCTTACTATTATTGCATATATTGTATGATTTAATACATTGGAAAAGTTGATGGAATGGTGTTTATGATGTGGAAATATGACATGGAAGAATATTACAGGAAATGTAAGAAAATGATTATACATGACAAGTGATATATGAAATATGTGATATATGTTATGTAAATTCTTAAAAGCTTCTTTTCTATTTGAGTTATTCCTTATTATGCTATGAATGGGCAATTGGTACTATTGTAAGCATGAATGATATTATGGTCACTATCCATGACGTCACGAGCAAGTGCAATAGAGGTGCAATGTGCAAGTGAGAAAAACCCCTGTTTGAACCTTAGGAATAGTTTAGGATACAAGTGACATGCCACTAGGAATTAAGAAGTCCGAACTCATTGAGTGGTCCAGGTTCGTGATATATGTGGCATCCGAGCTCGTTGAGTGGTCCGAGTTCATTTTAGATGAGAGCATCTGAGCTCATTGAGTGGTCCGAGTTCATAATGGATGCGATACATGTGATTGAGTTCTGGGCAATGGTCTTATGTGTCCTACTGGTGGCTAGGTAATCCTTGAGTGGTCAAATACCCGACAGCTTTTGTGAGCAGCCCGTGTAGTTACACCATGACCAATAGCTTTTATGAGCAGGCTCGTGAGTAGCTCCATTGCGAGCGTTACATGATATAAGGTAGCTTTGGCTACGTATGTATATGTGGCACTTATGTGTAAGTTTTTCGCATATCGAATTGTATTCCGAGTGTTCAACGGGTAATGCAATGGATATGATGAAAGTCCTGAGGAGGGAATGTGAAAGAAGGTATGGTTATGTGATATACTACGAGTGAGTACAGGTATGTACGCTAAACTCATGAGCCATGCCTATGAAGAATGACTTATGGTGAGAAAGTTTCTGCATATGTGTATATATATATATATGAACATATGATAAGTATACAAAAAGGTTTGAATGATGAATAATCTTTATGGTTATGTTATTATGTCTTTGTGTAATTGAACATGGAATCCATGAAATGGTGAGTTCATGATTAGTTGAAGATGAACTTATGATAGTTATCATTATATTGCACTAAAATAGTTTTGGACAGCAACAGTAGTCCAACTTTGAAAATCCACCAAAAATTTTGGAAATTGAATTAGAAATGGAATAAGATATGAGATTAAAGCTTATTGAGACTAGTTACATATAGAGGAAATGGTGTAAAAAAAAGAATTTTGTATTATGAGATATTTGAATTTTTGTGAGACAGGGTTAGAGTTTTTTCAGGCTCCCCTATCTTAACTTTGGAAAATCACTAAAAATTGTACAAAATTAATTATGGGTTAGAATTTATATGACTGAATTCTTAATGAGTCTATTTTCAAGAGAAATAGACGGGAATATCATTCAGATCTCGTACTAAGAGATAAATAAATTTTAGTAAAGAAAGGTCGAAGCTGTCAAACAGCAGAATAGGGTTAAGTTGTCAAACAGCAGAATAGGGTTAACTTTAAAGAATAAACTGTACTTATTGGATAGACCAAAAATTTTGAAAATTTTATGGTAAGATATGTGAATCTAGTTTCAGGAAAAATTAGTGGATCTTAAATTAGAGTTCTGTAGCTCAAGTTATAAATATTTTAGCGACCATGACTCAAGTAGATAGCTTGACTGGAATATGAGCAAATAGTGGAATTATGTGTAAATTCAATTGTGTTACAGTGAGAACATGTAGTAAGAATTTGGTAAAAGTATGTTAATAAATTTCTTTTTATTTTCATATGGACTTACTAAGCTATAAAGCTTACCCCTCTCCTTTCCATTTCTTTTAGTGTTGTCGGTTAGCTCGGGGTTAGAGATCGTCAGAGGCAGCATCACACTATCAAGCTATCACTTTTGGGGTATTGATGAATCTTAAATGTCTTCAAGTGAGTGGCATATATAGGGACTTAGTTATTGATATGTGTTCTTATGATTTGGCCAATATGTTGGCTTACATTAGTACATTGTATATAGCTATGAGATGTGGCTTATGATGGTCATGGCTTGTAAACCTATTTATCTAGGCTATGTATTGATGCCTTGTGATGTGGTCATGTGATTATATTTGTTTGATATGAATGGCTAGTATTATGGTATGTATGCTTGATGAATGTCTTATGACCAAATGAAATGGTTATAATTAGAGAATAAAAGTGTGATATGGCAATAGGTCAATAATGCTTGAACATGAAATTGGTGTGTTTAGACTTGGTATAAAATGAGTAAGCAAAACACATGTATGATGACATATGAATATTACAGTTGAGTCTTAATGGAGGATGTTTAATCATTTACTTGATGCTAATTTATATGTGTCTATAATGTATTTAAGTATGTGAGGTATTAATGGTAACAAAAAAGGCTTGGAAAATAGCCTAAGTGCTAGCCACACAGGCAGAGACACGGCCATGTATCTCAATTGCATGGAGGACATGGCCTAGTACACGAGCGTGTGACATTGCCGTGTGGTTCAATTTGTTTTGCTGACATCATAAACAGAGAGTCACTACAGCAGAACAGGTTTTTTGCGGTGTTTTTGGCAACAAACGCCGCTATAAATCGAGCATTAGCGGCGTTTTTATAAAAGTGCCACTATAGATTGAGCATTAACGGCGTTTTTAGAAAAGCGCCGCTATAGATCGAGCATTAGCGGCGCTTTTTGGAAAACGCCACTATAGATAGCGACGTTTTTGAAAAAAACGCCGCCATCGATGAGCATTAGCGGCGTTAAAAAATGCCGCAAATTATTTCATCAACACGCTGTCATTTTTTGTTGAGCCTTAGTGGCATTAGCGGCGCTTTTTGGAAAACGCCGCTATATATTGAGCTTTAGCGGCACTTTTTGAAAAACGACACTATAGATCGAGCATTAGCGACGTTTTTTAAAAAACGTCACAAATTAATTCATTAACACGCCGTCTTTTATTTTTAGCCTTAGTGGCATTAGCGGCACTTTTTGAAAAACGATTCTATAGATCGAGCTGTAGCGGCGCTTTTTCAAAAACGCCACAAAAACATTTTATCTGTCTGTTTTTTGTTTAAATGGTTTATTTATATTAATTAAAATGCAATTTATTTTTAATTGAATATTTAAATTCTTCAAAAAATAATGATCTGAGAAAAAATTTGAAAATAAAACATATAAAATATATGTTAAAAATGAAAAAATTAAAATACTATTATTTCAAATAATTTTAAAGCTTTTTGGGTATATGAGTGATTGTTTGTCAATTTATATATTAAATAAATTCTTATATAATCGTAAAAGTGATAATATTAATTTTAAAATATTGAATTAATTATCATTATAGTTTAAGGTTTAGGGTATATGGTATAGGGTTTATGAGTTATGAGTTAATATTTTAAGGTTTATGGATTACGGGTTTAGGGTTTAAGGGTTGGGGTTTAAGATTTATGGGTTTATGGTTTATGAGTTAATATTTTAAGGTTTATGGATTATGAATTATGGGTTTAGGGATTATGGTTTATGGTTTAAGGGTTGAGTTTAGGGGTTTAAGGTTTAGGAATTTATGGTTTAAGATTTAGGGTTTAAAAGTTAAAATTTAAGGGTTAAGGGTTTATGAGTTAATGGGATGGGGTTTTAGGATTAAGGGTTAAGAAGGCAGGGGCTAAAGGTTAAGGGTTTAAGGGTTAAGGCATTAAGGGGATAGGGGTTTAGGGTTTAGGATAATTAGTGTAAAAATATATGTTAAAAATATGAAATACTATTATTTAAAATAATTTTAAAGTTTTTTGGGCATATGACTGAATTTTTTAATTTATATATTAAATAATTTTAAATTTTAACGATTTCAAATTTTTAATAATTTTCAAGATTTCAAATTTTATCTAATTCTTTTAAATATTAGTTAAATTTTAAAAATTATTTATTTAAATGAAAAAATTAAAATAATATTATTTAAAATAAATTTAAAGTTTTTGGGTATATAACTGATTTTTTTAATTTATATTGTTTTTAATTTTTAAATTAAATAATTTTAATTTTTAATTTATATTATTTAATCATTTCACTTAAAAAAAGGCGCCTTTTTATCCCCAAATTTCTCCAAAATTTCCCCCTTTAAAACCCCTAATTTTCTCCCCTAAAATCAGTATCCTCAAAACACCCCCAATCTCACCCCTCCGTTGCTTTATTCAATCAAGAAACTCTCCAACAGCGTCTCCAAGCTCTTATCGAAGGTGCCCACGAGTGTTGGATTAACGTTATTTTCTGGCAGTCCTCCTACGAGTACTCTGGCTCCACTGTACTTGGATAGGGTGATGGGTATTACATGGGCGAAGAAGATAAAGGGAAAAGGAAGTTGAAAACTTTGTCTGCAGTTGCTGAGTAATTCCTTGTGGAAAGGAGAAATTTTTTGTAGAATTTCATCCAGTATTCTATACACAGTAAGTCAGGTTTTATGTGTTTGTTGTTTTTATTAATTAGCACTAGAAATCAGTGGATTTTTTGTTCCTTGGCATTGTTGTTGTTGCCATAACAGTTTGCTACTTCATTCCCATTCACATTCCCACTCCCACTCTCACTCCCACTCCCACATACTCATTTCGATGAAAGATTGACTAACCCACTCACAAATTTTCGAATTTTACATCACAATAGAACTGTGGCAGAACATCGAACCAGGTTCCTTGTATTTCACTACAAGTTCTTGTTAAAGCTGCTTTACAATGTTTATAGGTTTTGTTCATTTATTCTTGAGCTATAGCATAATTGACATATAAGAAAGAATATATATTGTACTTTTATCTTCTTCAAGGATTCCAAAGTAGTCGTGTGAACATATATATATATATGATGTGAAATTTATGTCAATCTTCAAAATGATTATATTCATTATATAAGGAAAAAAAGTAATTAACACCCAGAATTACATTTAAAATGATATTGTCGTATACAAAGAGAAAAACAGGAACCGTTTATTGGGCAAGAACTTGCTTGTTCCTGTATGTTAACATCTTTATTTTTATTTTTTGTAATGGTAGTACGTCATATAAATGTTTCAAAGTAGTGTATGATGAAGGCAAGATGGCGTGCAGGGAAAGAACCAGTGGAGGAAAAGGATAGTACATATAGATGATTTCAATCCATGTCACATGAACCCATGTCCTACACCAGCATGCATACATGGAGGGCAAGGCTTGGAAACATCTTTCCTGGTTTCTACTGGTTTTTGATTCATTTTTCACTGGTGAGTTTTGATAAAGGTATAATGATGGACATGTAGTTATTGCAATGTGACAAGGAATTATTGGTGTTTGGTGGATCATGGAATTGAAAGATGTGATGCTTCTATAAGTTAGTGGAAAGACATATATTATTGTATATATATAGGCTCTCAAATTCACATAATAATTTCTAGTACAAGTTTTAGATGACTGTGATGAAAAGGATTATATAATATTTATATTCATTCCACTTAATGTTACTTTTTAATATAAAGAGAAATAATATCATTAATTAGTAGGTTAATGCTCCTTGTGTTCATTTCTTTGGCCAATATTCTTATTTAAGATAAAAATGAATATTAAATATTTTAATTTTTATATAGCCAAGTTTAAATCATTTTAATATAATGAGAAATAATATCATTAATTAGTAGGTTAATGCTCTTTTTTGTTCATCGAATTTTCAATTAGTTACTGCCTAATTTTAATTTACAATAGATGAGTTTTGCAATATTATGATAACCATTACTCCTTTGTTAATTCTAGGAAGCATTTATTCTTCATGCGAATTTTCCCCCAAAGGCATGATATTTTCACTTATCATTTTTATCAATGTTGTTTCTGTTGTCAATTAATAGAACACCATATCCTTGGTTATGGGGTTTTGCTTGGTAGTTATGCAGCTAATTATTGAAAGTTGAAACTCATGCCTATTTTACGAATGCTTACATGCATGGCAAACTGTTGTTAGCCTTTCTTTCTATCATGTTTGTTGCTTTGTATTAGCATTCTCTATGCTACTTGCCCTGCAAAGTTCCAACTTTCCATTTTTATTAAAGATGGCAATCGGGTATTTGGAAATGTTAATTATTTGATCTTTGGCAATTTTGCCCAGCAGAATTAAGCTAATTTTATGGTTCTATCTTTAATTAATGCAGGATTGAGCAATGCTTCCTTTACAGGTCAGTTTCCTGTTTCTTTGTCATGGATGGATGTATTTATTGGAATATGGGACTAGGTAACTTAATACAAAGAAATTTTACATTTGTTTTTCTATGCCTTTTAGATCACCTCTAATTTTAGCATGACAGCAGCCCTCTCTGCTGGGTTTTTTCACCATTGTTGTTGTTATCACTTTCATTTAGGTGTCAACTTTATTTTAACAGATGTTATGCCTTATATGATGCTATATGAGAAAAATATATTCCATAGGTTTTCTTATCCTTCTGTTTTTGTGCCGTTATACTCTCTAAACACACGATTTCCCTAAGCCACCCCACGTCAATAATGATTGATTGCTGATGTAACAATGTTTGATTGCTAATCACATGATTTTCACTTTTGTTTTCTCTTCAATAATGATTGATTGCTAATGTAACAATATTTTTTTTACCAGGATGTTGTCTAACAATTGCATAACTGAGCCATGTTTTTAAGATTGATTGCAAATGACTGATATTGTGAAATAACACTTACATAAGATAAAGTAGTAACTCTGGCTTTGGTATGCAGGATGAACTGCTTTGGTTGGGATTGCTTGATAATTAATGTTGTGGTATTTTTTTTATCCGAGAGTAATTTGGATGTGAATGTAACATTAAATACAATAACCATCTGTATTGCATTAACAAAAACCACTGCCTTCATCTAGCAAATGATTTCATTTCAGAGTGATATTGGTGATTTTGGGTTTTATTTATGTTTTGATATGGCTGGTTCTTTGAAGGTTGAATGTGAATATTTTGCAGATTGTGCAAAGCATGATCCAGTGGTAAATGAGGATACAGAAAAGCACTTTGCAGAACTTTTGACAGAAGAACTGAAGCTAAGAGAAGTCGAAGGTTTAGAAATTCAGTAACATGTTGACATGGCATTACTCAAGGCTAAGAAGTTAGCATCACAGTATCAAAAGGAAGCGGACAAATGCAATTCGAGTATGGAGACGTGTGAAGAAGCAAGGGAGAAAGCTGAAGAAGCATTGCCGGCTCAAATGAAATTGACAACAATGTGGGAAATAAGAGCTTGTCAGAAAGGGTGGAGAGAAAAGGTCGCCAAATCTAATGCCAGACACAAGGTAACCTCCAGTTTGTCTAAACCATCCACCATGGCCTGATAGGAAGAAAATTAGTAGAAAACGTATTTCTTTCCTTCTTTTCTTTTTCGTATATGCTCTGAATCCGAATTCAAGTGTGAGTTTCAGATATTTTATATGCAAAAAAGTATTAGAGTGCCTTATGTTTGTATGTTAGTTAAGTAGATTATAGATAGAACTTGTAATCATCTACTTAATAATAATCTCGTGTCAACTAATTATTCTATTTTTTTATTTAATTGTTTTGTTTTCAACATTTTATTTTTATTTGAGTTGAAAGAAGAAAAACACGAATTGCAATTTTGACATAGAAAAGAGAATATTCATTAGCAACTTAATCAATTTAAATAATTAATGTTGATATTTCACGTGGGAATGGATATTCAAATCTTATATTTTAGATGGTTATGATTTAAGTCCTTATTTCATTTAAGTAACTTCATTATAATATTTTATTTTATTGATATCTTTATATTTAATCTAATTTTTATTATTTATTTTAGTTTTGATTCTAAATTTTATTTTTATTTTAATATTTAAGATAACTTGAGTTCTAACTTTTGGATTTTAATTGTGTTACTAATTTATTATTTTAGATTCTAAATTTAAATTCATTAATTTTTATATTTAGTTTTAGCTAAAATTTTAATAGAAAATTTTAATTTAATTAATATTTTTATCCTTAAAAGTATATAGTTTAAAGTTCAAATTTCAAAAATAAAACATAATATAATATTTATTATAGAAATAAATATTATTTAATTAAAATATTCTTTTAAAGGTTATAATTTTTAGCGGCATTTATGGGAAAAGCGCCGCTAAAGATCATGTTCTTTAGCGGCGTTGGTGGGAAAAGCGCCACTAAAGGTCTGTTCTTTAGTGGCGTTTGTGGGAAAAGCGCTGCTAAAGGCCATGTTCTTTAGCGGCGTTTGTGGGAAAAGTGCCGCTAAAGGTCATGTTCTTTAGTGGCGTTTGTGGTAAAAGGATCGCTAAAGGCCATGTTCTATAGCGAAATTTTTTTATATAAACGCCGCAAAATGTTAGCAGCATTGTCTTTAGCGGCATTTTTTTTTGCGGCGCCGCTATAGGCCCAGAAAAACGCTGATAAAAACTTGTTTTGCTGTAGTGGGTTACACGGCCTAAGGACACGGGCGTGTCCCTGTGTTCACACAGGCGTGTGACCTTGTTTCATGAAAATTTTTCTAAGTTTTCCCAAAGCTTTCCAAAGTTCTTGGTTTAGTCCCAAACCGCCTTTAATGCATGTTTAGAGCCTTGGTAGCTTGTGTAAGGGACATTATGCATGTGATAGAATGTTTTTAATTTAAATGAAATTTTATGGCCCAATTTTATGAAATTGTGTACATTTAAGTCCGGTAACACCTCGAAACCTGTCCCTGTGTCGGATACGGGTAAGGGGTGTTACACCCTATATTATTGCTGATGTCATAAACAGAGAGCTACACGGGCTGAGGACACGGGCGTGTCCCAAGCCACACGGGCGTGTGTGACCACACAGCCTAACCCACATGGGCGTGTGACTCTCGAAAACTAGAAAATTTTCTAAGTGTTGTAAAAAGTTTGTAAGTTCTCGGTTTAGTCCCAAACCACACCAGATGTATGTTTTAGGCCTCGTAAGCCCATATAAGGGACATTATGAATATGAATGAATGTTTTTAATTTGAACAAAATTTTTTTATGGACCAATTTTACATAGTTGTATACGCTTAAGTCCGGTAATGCCTCGTACTCTGTCCCGGCCTCAGACTCGGGTAAGGGGTGTTACATTTAGTGGTATTAGAGTTATGGTTTAGTCAGTTCTCAGACTAATCTAGCACGTGTGAGGGTTTAGCTATACATGCCATAGATTTGTGATAGTGTGATGTCTCCCAATGCGAATGAGAACCATCTTGTTTAAACAAATGTAACTCTCCAACTGAGCTACACCCGACCCTGTTGATAGTGGTACTAGAGTAATTGAGTAAAGTGCAATTATGATGAGTTGAAAATCGAAAAGGTATGAATAAGAATTCATGATATATATATGTATGTACATATATGAGACGTAAGAAACATGAAATAGAATGTGTAAGCGGCATAATGAGCTTATCTACTATAAGACTGATTTGCTCGATTGAATGTATGTGTTCAGGTAACTTACCAAAAATATTGTTGGAATGAATTTCCTGTATACTTATTTGAATAATTATGATTGGCAAACTCGTATAGTTTAAGTAAATGTGTTAAATCGATTGGATTGATTTATATGATTGTAATGATATGTATATGATGATGTGCGAGATGAAAGATTCGATTGTGATACATTTATTCATATTTGTTAGCCCTCACATGATGTTATGTGTCTGATATGTTTGATTAAGTGAATGTGACGAGAAAAGACATTCGAAATTCATAGAATGTATGCATAAGTGAACTTGATTGAATAAGATAATCGAAAAATCTATGAAATAAAAATATGAATGATAGTTTTCCTGAAATGAATGATATAATTGTGAGGACGTCACTTTGATGATGAAAGTTGTGTCATACGTATATGTGTATGAGAGACGAGTTAGGAACCTTACGATCTCACCCTTCCCCCTTACCAGAGTGGTATTTTGTAATGGAATTTTGTGAGAAATGTATTAAATAAACTCACAAGTGTGAAACTAAAGAGTTTAGTGATAGAATAGCTATGAATATGATCAGAGATTGAGAACAGGTTGATAAGTAAAGCCAGAATTAGTAAGGTATCATATCGACCCGAAAAATCGATCTATTCTGATACGATGGCGAGAAAAGTATTAATCAAAATTTCTTCAAAATTGATATTCTTTAGTGAAAAGAATAATATGAAATTTGTGATGGTTGAAATAGTTAGAGGAATAATATTTGAAATGCGTGAAATCTAAGTGTGACGGTTATGGTTGAACAGAAGTGCAATTGAAGTTATATGTGCAAAATTGTATAAAATATAAATGTTTGAGGGAAAATGTGAAAAATTGTAATTAAGAAGTTATATGTATTGAATTGAATATTATATGAAATTGAAGTTAATAATTGAAATAAATCAAATTATAGATCAAGAACAAGTAGATAATCGAGAAAAAGGGAAGGTTGCAGAATAGTACGACTGGCATGCCAATAGGTTATAATGTGCACTGTATGGGATTGGTGTGTGATGAGGTGATGACACCTGACTTGTGTTTATACACACTGAGTATACTGAGGTTCAACATTTGTTGTGAACTATCGTGTTATATTACAGTGATTTTGGCGTGTTACTGGGGGGCGGATGTAAAGCCTTCGGGCTGAGCACTCGGTGCCTAGGCGTGTTATCAGAGGGATGTTAGCCTATGAGCTAGGTACTTGGTGCCAAGGCATGTTTCCCGTTGGATTAGCTTGTTTGAGCATTTAGTGTGTTTCGGATAGATAATTGTGTACTCTTATCCATATATCATTCATCGGGCATTGTTTTTAGTGTTAAATGACTTGTTATTTAGTTTTCTGAAGAATTGTTCTTGAATTCTTGATAGCCTTGTGACTTGATATTAAATGGTTTCGTATAGTTATAATCAAATGTATCTCGTACTTGTTTGTTTATAATCTCACCATTATGGATTGCGGATGACAGGAAACACGAACTATTAATCTTGTTATTAAAATTTTTATGCAATTTCCGTAAGCTTTATCGCTTAACCATCGAATTTACTAAGCTTTATAGAAGCTTACTCGTGTCATTTATTTTATTTTCTTGTAGATAGCGCTTTTGAGGAAATTGGGCGATGGGATCAATCCAAAGGAATCACACTATCAGGATATCTTTTGGTAGTTGTTAAATGTTTACTTTTGGCTTATATGGCATGTAATAGGTGAAATTTGTATATGTTTTAATTGGCTATTATATATGGTATTGGTTAGAGTGATGAAATGATGTAATAGCACATATGTAATTATGCTTTAGACCTTGGTGTGTTTATGATCTTGTTGTGCTAATTGGTCATTTGGTATAAACTTACAAAGGTGCTTGAATTATGCTATATGTGAATGTGTTTGAATGAGAAGAGAATGGTATGTTATGACATGAGTTAATGTATGGTTTTTGAGCTTACAAACAAATTGGTATATGCTTATGACATGATAACATAACTTCAATTTTGGATTGTTTAGGTGTGTGAATTGTGGTGCCTTTTGATGGCATATTGGTTAGACATAGGATGGATGAATATTTGGCATATTCTTGGTGTTTTGAATGTGTTAGTAACCATGTAAAATAAGCTAGTTATGGTGTGTCTTAGTGTGCAAGAAATGATGCTTGATTTGGCTTATTTTAGAGGTTAAAAATGGAACACATGGCTTAGGACACGGGTTGTCACATAGCCGTGTGCCACACACGGCCACCCCATATGGTCGTGTGTCATTATGGTTTTAGGTGCAGGTTTCACATGGTCTGAGACACAACTTGCGACACGGCTATGTGTCTCAAGTCAGTATGTAACATAGTTTGGTACACAGCCTACGACAAGACTGTGTGGCCTTATTTTGAATACTCATACGGGTGAACACACGAGCTGGGACATGGCCATGTGTCCAAGCTTCTAATGTCCACACGATTTGGGCTATGTGTCAAGACTTTATCCCCTATTTTCAAAATTTTCAATTTTTCCCAAAATCTTCTAATTTTTTTCGAATTGATCCAGAATGTTCCCAAATTATTTTTAGGGCCCCGTAGGATCGATTTAAGGCATGTAAGTTTATTTTTACCATGATTAGATTCAATTATTAAATGTTAACATTTAAATTGTATAATTTTTTCTGTTGTGAAGTTAAATGTTCTATTTTGCTCAGTAATACTTCGTAACCCTAATCTGGCAACGAATACGGGTTAGGGGTGTTACAAAAATAGCTAAGTAGGGGAATGATATCTCTTCTTTTACCCAATCTGAGTTTGAGACGGTTTATGATACATAAGAGAGATTTAAGGATCTTTTAAGAATGTGCCCTCATCATGGTTTATCTTTGTGGCTACAGGTTCAAAACTTTTATAATGCTTTGAATCTCTCATTTAGGCAAATGATTGATGCAACAACCAGATGAACACTGAATAAAAAAACACCTAAAGCAACCCAAAAGTTTATGAAGAAGATGACACTGAATAATTATTAGTAGCAAGTTACGAGAGTAAAGCCTACCAAGGCAACTGGTGTTTTTTTATGTAGATACAGTTACTATGTTGGCAAGTTAGGTTAAAGCTTTTGGTAGAAAAATTGATGGTTTGAGTCTAGGGAAACAAGCAATTCCTGTGATGCAATGTGATGTGACTGGAGCGGGTATGATCAGTCAAGCATGCTTACCTTTGAAGTCTAACATTAAGTATAAGCAAGTTGGCTTTATGGGTAATATTTCTAAACCTCAAAATAACCCTTATAGCAATACTTATAACCTAAGATGGAGGAATCATCCAAGCTTTTCTTAGGGTGGTCAAAGGAATCAAATATCACAACCCCCTCTAGGCTTTCAACAGTCATATCAACAAGAGAAGAAGTTAGATCTTAAAGTGATGTTGGTTAAATTCATTTCAGTTTCCGAAAATAGATTTCAAAACACTGAAGTAACTTTGAGGAATCAATAAACATCTAGTTAAGGTCTTGACAATCAGATTGGCTAGCTTGCTAAATTGGTTTCAAAGTGACTAGAAGGTAGTTTACCCAATAACACTGAAACCAACCCAAAAGAACAAGTCAATGCAACTACTTTGATAAGTGGAAAGTGTTAATAGAGCCTAAAGAGAAGTCAAAATAAGAAATTTTTTAGAATGATGATGGGGTTAAGGATAGCAAGAAAGAGCAAAAGTCGATGCTTAGAGAATACAAACCACCAATATCATACCTAGCAAAGTTGAAGAAAGACCGCATGGATGAAAATTTTGGTAAAGTTCTTGATCTTTTTAAATAATTGCATATTAACTTACCTTTTGTTGAAGCTCTTTCGCAAATGCCCAAGTATGTTAAATTTTTAAAGAAGCTTTTGACAAATAAAAGAAATTTAGAGAAGTTGTCCGCTATGGAGCTTAATGAAGAATGTTAAGTCATTCTCCAAACTAAACTTCCTGCCAAGCTTAAGGATCTAGGGAGTTTTTACTATCCCTTATTTTATTGGTAGTTTATCTGTTGGAAAACTTTGACTGATTTTCTGTGATAGCATCAATTTAATGCCTTATAAAATGTTTAAGCAACTTGGTCTAAGGGAACCAAAGCCTACTAGATGAGCATTCAACTACGTGATAGATCAATTAAGTATCCTAAAGGTATTATTGAGGATGTGCTTATTGAAGTAGATAAATTTTTATTCTTTGTTGACTTTGTGATACTTGACATGGTCGAGGATGTTGAGTTACCTTTGATTTTAGGCCGACCCTTTTTAGCCACCGTTAGAGCTGTTATTGATGTTGGTAATGGTAAACTTATGCTGAAGATAGGTGATGAAGAGGTTAATCTTCAAACACGTGATGTTATGAGAGTTTCCAGTGAGCAAGATGATACTTGTTACTCTATTGATTCTATTGATTATGCAGCTCAACATTCTTTATAGAAAATTACTCATGAAGACATGTTGGAATTGTGTCTTGTTCAAAGTGATAGATGCCAGAGGATAGATGAAACGAGAAAGTTGTAGCTTAATGACCTAGATGAATTATGAGAAAATGTTTATGAAAACTCAAGAATTTACAAGAAAGTAACAAAGCAATGTCATGATGCTCATATAAAGAGGAAAAAATAATTCATAGTTGGAGACAAAGTGCTGCTAGACAATTCAGAACTACAAATGTTCCCTATAGAGCTTAAGTCAAGATGGTCAGGTCTTTTGATAAAAAAAAAAAGGATGGTCAGGCCCATTTGTAGTAAAACACATGTTTCTGCATGGACAAACTGAGGTAACACGTCCTGAATATGACACATTTAAGGTAAATAGTCATCATCTCAAACTCTATATTGGTAGTGATGTTGATAATGGGAAAAAGGAGTTTCAACTCCAAGATCTCGATTGATCATATGTTACAAGGGGAAGTTGAGCTTTAAACTTTAAATAAGAGTTCCTCGGGAGACAACCTAAGTGTTTATCGTTTATTTATTTATTATTTTATTTATTGCTGCATATTTGAATTTTATGTTGATTTTTTGTTCTTTCATTTTTAGTTCTTTGTTTAAGAAAAAAAAATGAATGATTTTGCTTGAACTACATGGGCTGAAGACACGGTCATGTAAGCCATATGATTTGGCCACACGGCCGTGTGAATACTAGAGTGCAAGTTTAGTTTTTACGAATGGCACATGGCCTTAAAAGATGCATACGACCCGGAAACACGACTGTGTGGACCACACGGTCTAACAACGCGGCTGTATAAAGACTAGAAAGGGTTGTTTTTGGAACCACACGGTTCCCAAGAGTTACACGGTGTAGAGAGACGGCCGTGTCCCCTTTTTTTTCAAAATGCACCATTTCATTTTCATTTTCTTTACATTTTAGTTTTTATTTTTCTTTCTTTTTTTCCCTTGATTTTCTTTTTACATCCCCTTTATTTCCCAAACCCTACTACCATTTCTTCTCCCCCTCTTTTACTCCACCACTTTTTTTTCTTTCTTCCCCCTTGCTTCTTCTTTATTTCATTTTTTCTCATTTTTTTTCTTTTTCTTTTTTTTTGTTTCTTTGTTTTTTATTCTTCTTTCTTTTTCTATTTTCTTTCTTTTCCTTTCCCTTCCTCAACGTCAACTCTTCTTCACATCCCTCTTTATTATTATTATTATTATTCACTAGATTTTTTTCTTTTATTTTTATTCCACTTTCTTTTTACCGTGTTATTTTGTTTTCTTTTGATTGTTGTCATCATAATTATACTTAACTTTGAATCTCCAATGCTTTAAGATTTCACTATCTCCACCCAGTTATCCCAATTTAGGGTAGTTTCAGTTCTCTTCTCATGTTAATATTTTATGTTTATCTTTGTTTGTACATTGAGGACAATGCCCAAATTAAGTGTGGGGAGGATTTTATACTTTCAATTGACTTAGTCCTTGAATTTCTACATGTTAGTCCTTGAATTTCTACATGTTGCTTAAGTAATTTTCTTAATTTTTGCATGCAAGTTATCTTTTCTAAATCTAGTGTTTTTATTGATTCTGCTTTGTGATAATCTGTAGATTCATATGCATTTTTATTTATACTTTAATGCATGAGAAAGTTAAGCATAACAAGCTGTTTTCATAAAAATAATCTTAGGTATCTTCTCTCTAAATTTAATAATTGTCTTGAATTATAACTTTACAAGTTTTAACATCAAAACAATAATTTTTGTGAGCTTTTTAATCTATAGAGCATTCATCCTTTCGTGATCATTCTTTTTTTATTTTGAGCGTGTCAACTAGGTTTGTTATTCTGGAACTTACTTCAGTTATGCATGTCAAGACCACATTATTGATTTGATATACTGAGATGATAGAGAAACTTAGGATTTAACCCATTTAACCTTTAATTAGCCTACCCATTTCATTGCCCACTAGTAAACCCCATTGAGCCTAATCTTTTTTTTTTTTATCCCTCATTCATTTTAACCCTCAAACCCTATTAATTTTGTGAATTACCTTTTTATTGCTTCCCTTTAGTTAAGATTAGATTTTGGTAAGTTGCCTAAATATGTTTGATCATTCGTATTATTGAATTTTCATTGTGAAAAAATTGAATGAAAAGAATTGAAAAAAAAAAGAAGATAAAATTTTAGTCTATCTTGTTCAATTGAGAGGTCAGTATTCATGTTATAATCATTATCATATATTGTATCAAAGCTTACTTCAATTCTTTGTTTCTCATTAATGTTAATTTTTTGCAATTCAATTCCTTACTCTTTTGGTTTGGTAACTTATCATTTCAACTCTCAAATTTAATCACCATGTATACCCTTCCATACCCTTAACCTAAGCCTTATTAAAACCCTTGTTAAGACCTCTTGATCTTTGTGTCATCTCATATTTGTAGTGGTGGAGATTTAATTCTTAAGCAAGCTTATGGTAATAACATTCCTCTTTTGACTATTGAGTGCCTATTAATCAACCTTTAAACACTTTGAGTGTTTTGAATGAATCTTAGCAAGGATGTTAAACCTTATTGAGTTTGAATTCCAAGTAATTATTAAGGTAGGGGAAACTACTATGTTTTATGCATTAAAATCTTTGCTTGGATTGCTTATGCTCTTTATTGTCATTTTAGTTTAAACTTCTAATGAATGATTATCTATAGATTATCCTAATACATGATCAATGAAAATGATGGGTGAAGGAGAGTTAATTCGAATGTGAGTTAAGAACTTTACTTGAGGACAAGCAACTGTTTAAGTGTGGGGATATTTGATAAGTGTCAAAAGTAACATATTTTAGTTTCATTCTTAATGCATCTTTGAGTGATTACGTGATGTTAATTGTGAATTATATACTCCTAATCCTTTAAATTCATGTTTTGAAGTTCAATAGAGTACTTGGGAGCAATAAGACCAAAAAACAAGTGAAAATCAGAACATTGGAGTAGTCTGAGAGCTGATCATGGCAAACCACATAGGCATGTGAGCTATACGGTCGTGTGGCCAGAGCATGTAGATTTCGAGAACCATGTGTGTTGATAGCTAAAAGTTCCATTTTTTAGTTTTTTTTTTGTCTAACACCCCATACCCAACCCGATCGTCGAGTTCGAACTATAAGATGTCACAACCATAACCTATGGACTAACTTACACTTTTAATCTCATTTATTCGCATAACTAAAAGAATAAAGACGAGCATATAATTATTATTGTTACTAATTAAAAACAGAATTCCAAGAAACTATGTTCAAGAATAAACTTTTAATTTGGTATACTACAATGTCACCAATTAATCTTTAACATTTTTAAAGAAGCCATTTGTACTATTTATATTCTAACAATTTAATTTCATTTACAACAACCTTTAGACTCTGCCTCTAGGTTGCCTCGCTGTATGCAAGTTACAGCTAGTGAACAAATTTGCCAATGCACAACGAACTTTGGCCTGGTCCTTTCTCAAACTTCCAAAATCCCCCTATTTACTTGCAATGCATAACAACACTAGTAAGTTCAAAAGAACTTAATGAATTCTTATACCTTTTTAAACACGACACGGTCACATTTGGGTTTCACTTTGATTGTTCTGTAAGAAAACAACTCGCCTATCTCTTTGGTGAAATGCCTTCTTCATACAAGTCAACTTACTTGCATTTGACACCTCACTCTTCATGATGTCATCACTGGTTTAATTACAATAACTTGGAAGTAGATATTTCATGTGTGGCAGTATGATTTCTAGCTCATTTATAGCTTTTGCTAATAATTTTACACAGACCCATCTCATTAGCCGCTGATCTTTTGGTGGATTATTCCTTGCAAATTCTATTGGAGTTAAATTCTTTACACTATAATCCTACTAAGTACGACGCGTTATTAGAGCTTGCCCTGATAGATTTCCAATGGGTGGATCCTTCTCTCTGATCATATGGTTGAATGCCAATCCTTCGTATAGTATCTCAGACACTGGACTTCTGGGCATAAACTTATCATCCACTCCAAGAGTCTAAGGAATACTTTCATATTGTCCCCTACAAGAGCCTGGCGAATTGACATGACTTTCATATAATTTGTATAAGATGCTACTAGCACACAGACTCATTCTTGGCGGACTTTATAGTTAAATTTAAATCCTTGAATTCTCATGCAACTTCTGCCAAAATGCATTCTATAACCACTGTGAGTAAAAATCAGTAAGAATAAGCCAGTAGACCGTCATAACTTATCTCTGCTTCACCTTATCTGCCCATACATGCACAATGGCCTTCTCATAGTAATAGGTCACCCCTTTTTCTGACTTATACCAGTAGAAATATTGTGAAATTACATTCACAAGATAGTTCTATTGGATTCTCCTCACAATGGTAGTCCTGGCAGACTTTCCCCTTATCAGTCTTGACAGATTTCCCACAAAAAATAGTCCCGACGGCCTTCCCAATTACGATTGTCTTAGAAGACTTCCACTTATTAAATAGTCCTTTTGGACTGCCACATAAGATAGTCTTGGTGAAATTTTACATATTAGATAGTTCTTTCAGACTTCCCAAATATACAGTAATGCCATGGCCATGGACTTCCATTCATCCTACTAGGTGCTCTCATACATCCTACGAAGGACTCTTAAACATCCCATAAAACAGTTTTTATACGTCTCACACAAAGGGCTCTCATATATGGTTGCGCATCGAGTCTTCGTATCATTATCTCATTTCTTGGCTTATCCAACCGAACCTCCCTCAAAGCCACATAAATTTAATGCATATGTAAATCATGTGTAGAATGCATACCATACACACGTTCCACCAATAAGGTTATGACTCATACGACATATAACACACCAATACCATTGACATATCATAAATATGCTTATCATCTGACAATCATACCACGTAATAAACAATAACGCATTACGCCAAACAAATCATACACTCAACATAGTTAGCTTACAACCATAAAACTACATCTCGTTAAACAACATACATCATGCCAAAACACACATCTTGTAACACCCCTAACCCATATATGTCGTCGAAACAGGGTTACAGAGTAGTACCAAAATTTACAGATTAAATACAAATATTTCATATCATTTAACATTTATATCAGAAATCAATCATATTCAATCATATTGTCCCTTATATGAGCCCTCGAGGCCTAAAATCTGCATTAGAAATAAGTCAGGACTAAACCGGGTACTTAGAGAATTTTTTGCAAAATTTCAAAATTTTTCCAAGGTGTAGGGGACACCCCCGTGTGACCAGACCATGTGTCTCAAACGCTCAAGAGACATGCCTATGTCTCAAGCTGTATAAGCATTTGAAATAGGGACATACGCCCGTGTTCCAACCCGTGTCTAAATTAGGGTGCTCACTGACTTGGGTCATATGGCCAAAGCTACACGCCCGTGTGCTAGGCCGTGTGGATATACCGACTTGCATTAAATAGATGTAAGGGTTATATGTCCAAGCCATACACCCCTATGCTAGGCCGTGTGAAAATACTTAAGCATTCTGTTTTGAAATTTTGCAGATGTAAGGGACACACGGCCAAACTATACGCCCGTGTAGACAAAATAGGTCATTTTCAAGCCTCATTTCTCACCCCATTTTTGGTATCAACCTAAACACAACAACTTTCACAATCAAAAGTCACAATAAAATCTTTAATTCAAGCCAAACTCAAGTTCAATACATGTCAATACATCCCATATGTCCAAGTATTCTATCTTTACCTAATTGACCATATAACATATATGCATATTTTACCAACCATGTCATCTCAAACCATTTATCAACATATCCATAATTTATTCAGCACTCAACCATATCAAAAACAACAACATGATAAAGCCACATATATTTATCGCAATATGTTCAACTCAAGCCATTCCAATGGCTATTTACATTATGCTATTAAGACAACATTGGCCAATTTACCCTATACATGCCATTATAACTAAAATTAGTTTTCTATATGTGCCAAAATAAGCTGATGGATAGTGTGATAATATCTCCGCCAAGCTTCCAACCCAACGAGCTTCTGAATTACTATAGAACATAGAAAAATAAAAGAGAGTAAGCTTTAAAGTCTAGTAGGTTTGTATAACAGAAAATTAACTTACCATTCATTTACATATAAGTTAAGCCTACAAAATACATTCAAAGCAATTTAGCCAATAACCTATACACATATCCTCAGCAAACATGTTAGTCATGTATTTCACATGAATTTCAAGAAACATGTATGAGCTCATCAAATATCAAATTTCCATGTTCATAAACTTTCCACATCTTGTGTTTGTAACACCCCTTACCCGTGTTCGACGCCGGAACAGGGTACGAGGCATTACCAGACTTAAACATACACAAACATGCAAAACCGGACTACAAAATTTCATTCATATTCAAAACTATTCAAACACATGCGTTTCATTCCTTATTTGGGTCTACGAAGCCCAAAACATGCATTAAAAGCGGTTTGGGACTAAACTGAGAACTTTGGAAAGTTTTGGAAAAACTTAGAAAAATTTTCCATAAAACAAGGTCACACGCTCGTGTGGACACAGGGACACGCTCGTGTGTCCTCGACACGCCCATGTCCTCAGGCCGTGTAACTCTTTGTTTATGTCGTAAGCAAAACAAATTGAACCACACAGCCAAGCCACACGCTTGTGTGCTAGGCCGTGTGACAAATTAAATTCTCGCAAAAATGCTACAGACTTCACACGCTCTGGACACATGCCCATGTCTCCAAGCCGTGTCCTCCACACGGTTGAGACACACGGCCATGTCTTTGCCTGTGTGTCTAGTACTTAGGCTATTTTCCAAGCCTTTTGTTATCTTTAATCCCTTACACATTTATACACATCAAAGATGCATATCATAACATCAATTTAATGATTAAGCATCCTTTCTTAAGACACATTCTTAGCATTAGCATGTCGTCGTTCATATGTACCACATACTCTTGTGATACCAAGTCTAGGCACAACAATTCATATTCATTGGCATTTCCATTGTGTTACCACTTTTACCATTAATTTATGATTTTCAACTTATCAATTAATCCTAACTTAATCATCAAGCACTCATGTTCAATCATCATCATCTTATTACCATATCACGCAATTACTTCTTGGCTATGACCATTTCGATTGGTCATAAAGCATTCATCATACACATATGTCATAACAGTAACCATTCATAGCAAATAAACATGACTACTTCATCACATCACAAAGCATTAGAACATAGCATGGATAGATAGGCTAACAAACCATAATCAATATGAGTCATATCTCATGGCCCTATACAATAAATCGATATAAGCCAATACATTTGGCTAAATCATAAAAACTCATATCATAATAACTAAGTCCTTATACATGCCACTCACTCAAAGACATCTAAGGTTTATCAATACCCCAAAGGTGATAGCTTGATAGTGTGATGCTGTCTCCAAAGATCTCCAACCTCGAGCCAACCTGACAACACTAAAAGAAATGGAAAGGAGGGGGTAAGCTTTAAAGTTTAATGAGCCCGTATGAGAATAATAAGCATCCCATGCCATTTCTTTACTTAAATCAATATTGTACTCACACGTAGCCTATATCACATACCTCATGTTCATCATTCATTTAAACATAATTCACCATAAGGTCATCATGTATCTTAAACATAATGCAATCATATCATTAGCATAGTGTACAATAAAGTCCTATAATCATAATTCATTCATTCGTATCTCATCAAGGTAACATAATCATAACCTTCTCATGTACAACATTCATGTTCATCACATATTAAGCTCATTGTTCAGGAGTTTCGAGTACGTACCTGTACCCTTTCAACTTGATCATACCTTGTCATTTCTTTAACATAACCTTTGGATTACTCGTTGAACTTCTCTTTGGACTACCCGTTGAACACTTGGAATGCCATCGGATACATCGGAATCTCTCACCTAAGTGCCTCATATGTAGCCAACACTACCTCATATCACATATCACATGTTGCTCGCTTTCGAGCTACTCACGGGTTTGCTCACACAAGTTTTCAGTCAGTACATAACGACACGGGCTATTTATACAAGTTGACAGGTATCTGCAACACATGCCGGACTACCCAGTCACCAGTAGAACGTACAAGACCAGCACCCAAAACGCAATAACATGTGTCACATATATCATGAACTCATACCACAACTCATGAGTTCAGATGTCGCATATATCATGAACTCAGACCATAACTCATGAGTTCAGATCACATAGTTTCTAGTGATATGTCACTTGTATCCTAAATTATTCCTAAGGTTCAAACGGGATTTTCCTTTCTATCGTTTCTCTGTCGAGCTTGCTTATAATATCATTCTTAATGTCCATAATACCCATCACTTACTCATGGAATGATCAAAACATTCTCATGATAGTAATAAAGCATTTAAAATTCACATGACATTAAGCAATAGGACATGACATAACATCATATATAAACTTCCATTTCATTTCCAATATATTCAGTCATCACATAGCACGTTATTGATATTTGAACTATCAAATATTTTATAGAGTACATCACCATTACGTACATAGCATCATAAACATTTAATTTAACATAATTGAATTAACATACCAATTTAGGTCTCAAGCATAATCAACAATAACATTGCATTATTATTATCACACGAACTTACCTCGAATGCAAAAACGACTATTTATTCCGATTTAGTCCATAACCTCGTTCTTTCCCGATCTAAGCCCGAATTTCATTTTTCTTGATCAATTAAATCAAATATAACTTATTTAACACTCACATTATTCAAAAAGGTCCAAAATTTACTCTTTAGCAAATTTGCATTTTTACCCCTAAACTTTTTCATAATTACACTTTAGCCCTAGGCTCGTAAAATGAAATGTGTACATTTTCTTTGTTACCCAAGCCTAACCGAACCATATTTACACCTATAGCAGTCCATATTCTCTTTTTTTTCACAAATCTACTACCCATTTTACAACTTTTACAATTTGGTCCTTTTTAAGCATTTTCATGCAAAATCACTTAGTAAAAGATGTTAAACACACATCAATTGTAACAGCCCTAATTTGACCTTAGTCGGGATGTGGTTTCGGGACCACAAAATCGAGTCATAAAATTTAGTTAAAATTTTATTTGCATACCTTATATGTGTGGTAGTACTAGTATAAAAATTTGGTGATTCAATTTTTATCTTAGGAATGTGAATCTTGCTCGAAAGGATTTAGTTGAGAGACTTAGAAAATTTGATAGGTAAATAAGTGAGGACCAAATAGTATGGAATTATGAAAAGTTGGGTTTGCATGTCAAAATGCCCCAAACTAAGTTGAGTGGCCGGCCAAGCATGGCTTCATCTTTCCAAGATCATGTTGTTATAATTATTTAATGTTGGTAAGATATTAAAATAGAGGAAATAAAGATTAATGATAGGAAAATGAACAAAAAAAAATAGGTGTTCATCCTTGCTACCTCTTAGCCGAAAAACCAAGTGAAAGGAAAAGAGAAAAGCTTTGGAGAAGTCGGCCATACTAGTATCCAAGTTGAGGTATGTTGGAGTTATTCCTTTAAATTCATGTGTATTGTTGGTTGTTAGTTTGAATTCTATCTAACCCATGGTGGGGTTTAGGGTTGTTGGAGAGTTGGAGAGTTGGGATTTGACAAAAAAAAATTAGTAGATACCTTGATGCTATTGACATGTTAGTTGTGTGGATGAACTAAGTTGCTTGTTATGTTAGCATGAAAGTGAAGATGTTAGTCATTTTGTTGGAGGTGAAGCTATGCTAGATTGGAAAAAAAAAAAGGGGTGGTCAAGTGTGCATTAGAAGAATTTAGGTGTTTAGATGATGTTATAGATGACACTATACATATATACATATTCGCCATCAAAGGAGTACATAGGTGAGGTTGAGTCAAATTTTTTGTGCACAATCGGGTATGTATATATATATATATAAGTATGCCCATTCATGATGTTACCTTTAATCATGTGTATAATCGACTAAATGAGTAATTAGTAAGAGGGTTGCGAATCTACAAATATACATATGCATGTGTAATTGAACTATAAATGTATAGCAAGATGATTAAACTAGTTTATTTATCTATTAAGCCCGAGAAGTTAAAGAAGGAGAAACAAGCAAGGGCAAAGCCAAGGACATCGAGTAGCCGGGTCGGAACCGTTATACTCAACGCAAAGTAAGTCTTTAAGCACTTGTTGTGAGAACTCCTTGGATAGATATTTTTCGGAGTGATTCTCCTATTTATTAATATGATTATATGTACAATTCGAATTTAGTAAATTGCTTTACCATGATGAATTGACATAAGGCACAATGTGTGCAAAGACTATGTGGCACTATGTGTGCCGATTGGAAGGTTGAGGCATGAGGCTATCTCAAATGCACTATGTGTGCGATTCACTATGGCACTATGTGTGCGATTTACTATGGCACTATGTGTGCGATTCACTATGGCACTATGTGTGCGATTTACTATGGCACTATGTGTGCGATTTACTATGGCACTATGTGTGCGATTCACTATGGCACTATGTGTGCGATTTGCTATAGCTCTATGTGTGCGAACATAATAAGCACTATGTGTGCCACATTCGGTTGTGGAAATAAATTGTGCATGAACGAGGTAAGTGATTGAGTTACTAACTAAATATCGAAATTGGGATTGTACGGTGTACGCATAAAATTATCTAGTGCATTGTTGTTCCAACTTGAGGAAACGGATCCAAATCGATTGGGCTGACTTGGCGTTTGATTTGGTTGAAGGATTTGGCATGAGATCGAACCAAAAATTTTAGAAATTGCAGTATAGTTTGTTATGGCTGGAAACATCTATTTTGTATTATTTGATTATTCACTTATGATTGTTATTGTTGATGGTAGAGTAGTGCTTACGACTTACTGAGTTATGTACTTATTTGGTGTGCTTATTTGTTGTTTATTTAGGTTCTTGATCCATTTTGCGTACTCGGGACTGTCATCGAAGTCATCACACCGTCTAGCGACTTTTTGGTATCTTCTTCTTAGATGGTTTAAGAAAACATTTCGGCATGTATAGGCTATTATGTTTTGTTTGAACTTGGTATGTAAAATTTTGAATAGCCATGCGAAAATGGCTTATAAATGTTTTGAGCATAATGTTATAATCTTTTGGTATGTATATGCTCATTAAGAGGCATGGAAGTGTTTGGCAATGACCAGCCATTAGAATGGGTCATCATGCTTATATTTTGGACCATATATGAAAAAGGGTGGTTGAATCATAGAAACTATGTGTTAGAGAAAGTCTACCCTAGAAAATGATGCTGGCAGCAACAGTGACGTGGATGTGAAAAATCACTAAAAATAGTAGGAATGGAATTAAATAGTGAATAAATTATGTAAATGAACCTTGATGAATCTATTTTCATATGGAGGAAACGAAACGGTTATATGAGTTGTATGTTAAGAGATATTTGGGTTTTAGTGAAACAGGGCCAGAACGGTTTCTGGATTCCCTGTTCCGACTTTGAAAATTCATTATAAATTAACCAGAAATAATTAGGAGTCATACCATATATGTATAAATTCCTCCTTGAGTCTAGTTTCTATAGAAACAAACGGCACCAGTATTGAAGCCCTGCACAGGGAGTTATTCGAGTTGTAACGCATGAAGGTCAGTGTAGTCGGCCCCTGTAACATGGGAGAGTTTAACTAATAAACTGTACTAATTGGCTTGACAAAAAATTCTAGAAAAAAATTTGTAGATGGAAATATGAGTCTAGTTTCAGAAAAAAATTACAAAGATGATTTTCGAGTTGTAAAACTCAAGTTATGATTTTTGAAGCGACTAGCACACAGATTAGCAGCTTGTCTGGAACTTCTCAATAAGTGGTTTGAAGTCTGTTGACACCTCGTGTTCGACTCCGGCGACGGTCTCGGGTTCGGGGTGTTACATCAGTTTTTCATATTCCTCCATTAAACATCAAAACATATGTCTGTCACACATGGGTCAAATTTTAAACATGAACCCTACTTCAAAATATGGCTAGAAATGGGTATATCATGTTAGAAGGACTTCAAAAATGCAAAGAACCTCAAAAACGGGGCTTGAATGCACTTACTATTGAGCTTGGACAAATTTTGGCTTTTATTTTGTCTTTTAGTCCATTTAATTACCAAAATACCCTTAATGCCTTTCTTTGAAATTTCACCCATCCAAGCCCATTTTTGTCCAAAATTTTAGAACTTGGTCAAATTACCATTTAAGGACCTCTAATTAATGATCCAATTCAATTTCATGCTAAAAGCTTCTAGAACTCATATTTTGCATCTTTTGCAATTTAGTCCCTAATGTCAAATTGGACACTTTATCCATAAAATTTCTTCATGAAATTTTTACACAAGCATACAAACATATCATAGATCATCAAACAATCATAAAACAATTATTTCTATTTCAGATTTGTGGTTACAAAACCACTATTCCGACTAGACCTTGATTCGGGATGTTATAGTGTTCATACATCAATTCCATATATTTTGGGTATATACTAGTATAGTTCATTTCAATTTCATGTTATCTCATGTTAGAACTTTGCCTGTTGAATCATTTAAAATATCGATGGATACATGGGTAGTACACACGAAGTGTACAAATTTGTAATCCATCAATTCATATTCGAGAATGCTCATACAAGCACTTAAACCAAAAGCTCTCTTTTTCAAGCCAAATAATAAGATGCTCATGTGAGCCATGTAACGGGAAGCTCATAAGAGCTATAATCAGGAAGTTCAAGCGAGCCAATATCGGGAAACTTTGGAGAACCATTTATCAGGAAGCTCATGAAAGAGCCTTTAATCGGGAAGCTTTAGGGAGCCATATATAGGGACGCTCATAAGAGTTGTGGTGTGTCCACAACATATACAGGATCACAACCAATCGAGATGCTCTGAAAAGCTATTAAGGGGAAGCTCGCAAGAATCATATAACGGGAAGCTCGTGAGAGCTAAATATTAGGATGCTCAGGAGATCTAATAACGGGACACTTTTTCGAGCTATGGTATGTCCGCAATACATGCAGGACCACAACCAATTTAGAAACCTTGTATCCATCAAATTTCATTTATTCAAACTGGACTTAATATTTGTCGAACATTGTTGGATATGTGACTGAATTTCATATATGTCAACTACACAATACACATACATAACATTCAATTCAAACATATAATTATATAATTTAGTTACACGAACTTAACTCGACAAGTGTTCGTGTATGCAACATCTACTAATCTGACACTTTTTTTCTTTTCCACGATCTAACTCCGTATTTGGTCTATCCGGATCTATACGAGTAAATTTAGCTCAATTTAATACAATTCATATTCATTTCAATCCAATTCATATCTTAGGAAAAATTACCGTTTTTCCCATATACTTTTGATTAATTACCATTTAGTCCCTAGGCTCAGAAAATGAAATTCATGCAATTTAATCCTTGTTCCAAGCCTAGCTGATTTTTACATGTAATAATAGCAGCTCATGTATTTCATAAAATTTAGAATTTTTTCATAAATTTTACATCTTTTCAATTTAGTCCCTAAATCATAATTTTATTAAAATCCCCTTAACAAAAATTGTTTATCTATCAACAACCTTTCATTTTCTACCATAAAACTTCATAATTCATACATACTCGACCATGGAAAAACCCCAGTACTTTGATAACTTTGCAAATTAATCCCCGAGATAGCTAGATTAAGTTATTACGATCTCGGAAATATAAAAATTATTAAAAATGAAACAAAAATACATACCTAATTAAGCCAAAATAGTTTGCTTGAGCTCAACACCCATAACTAGGGTTTCCATGTCTTTAATTTGGGAAAGATGATGAATATGATGATATTTTGTTATTTAATTAATTTATCATCTTTAATTATTTCATCTTTTCAATTCCATCCTTTTCTTTATTAAATTTTCCAAGGATGAATCATCATACTTATCTACTAACTCCTCTTAATGGTCTATTTTCCATATAAGGACCTACAACTTTGAATTCCATAGCTATTTGATCCCTTTAGCTACTAGAATTCAACTTTTGCATGTTATGCAATTTGGTCCTTTTATCAATTAAATATATAAGCGATAAAATTTTCTTAACGAAATTTTTATATGATATTCCTATTATACAGTAAACTATAAAATAATATTAAAATAAATTTTCTTTCGAACTCAAATTTGTGTTCCTGAAACCACTGTTTCAATTTCACTAAAAATGGGCTATTACACATCTATTCAATCGTGGTCATATTCATCCAAATAATATTTATACACAATACCCCATGCACACACAATACATCAACACTTTGCCAAATTGATTCACCATTGGTAACACTAAATATGTAGTATTTTAATGACACAAAATTCATCCATTTAAGATTTGAGCTAGAGAATTCACTGAGGAGTCATCGCTCATTCCATCTTCCAAATCTTTTTCCTTTGCTACGCGAGCCTCTTTGATTAATACAATACAACACAACAACTATATCAGAATCCAACTGAGACCATTCATTTTCACAAAAACCATAATTTCTTTGCATGTAGAAGCCATTTGAATGTTTATTCGTCCATTTACCCCAAAACAGAACAGAACCAATAATTTACTAAAATCCTTAACTACTTTCTTTTCCTGAATCTGTTAATGCTAAGAGACTAGAAAATTTACCAGCATGCAAGATTTCCAATTTCTAAAACTTAATCTTTAGTCTCTTCCCTTAATGAATGAACATTCCTCAATTTTTCTCTCTTCCATAGCAAACCAGAGAAAAGAAGAACAAAAAAAAAAAAAAGAATTGTTATCAAAGAAGAATGCTTCTCATATATATAGTCCTTCTGACCCCCTATCACCAAAACCAATACGTAGCCACCTAGAAATACCTTAATCATTATGTCTCCCACTATTATATACTCAATTCTATATTAACGGGACTGTGGTTGAAACCCAACCTTTTCCAAAATCAGTCCGTTAATTAACTTTAATTAAAAAAAATAACCCACCAATTTAGACAACCTTTCAATTAAATCTACAAATTCTCCCTACAACTCAGTACTTGACAAATTTGGGTGTGACATTTTGGCATTTTAGGAAGGTATAAATGATAAAAAATAAATAAATAAAAGAAAAGAGACAACAGTCGTCATGAAATAGCATGAAAATTACTTGAAGAACACCATTGAAGCTAATTTCCAAGCAGTTATCCATCAAGATTCAAGAGTCCAAGTTGATTTCCAAGGGAGTTATCATGGGTTTCTTTTATTTTAGTGGTTATATTGTATTTTTTATGTTTCTTCTTGCAAGTATGAACTAATTTTCTTAATACCTAGGATGGATACTATTGTTTGATTTATAATTTTATACAATAAAAACTTAGTTCTTTGTTTTCAATTATGAACGCTCAATTGTTCTTGGGTTGATAATTCTAGGTTATTAATCTATGTTTGTTGTGCATAAGTTTAAGGTTGAATAGACCCTTCTTGTGGTTAAATCTTGCATAATTAAATGGAGTTGCATGCAATTCTAGAAATAGGACGACATAATTTTATCGAATTAGAGTCAAATCTAATAGGTGGATCCGTAGTGCGAATTAATGTGATAATATAGGTTTTAATTAGAAAGAAATTTCAATTAATCAACCTAGAGTTAGTTGCTTTTATGCTCGAAAGAGATATTGGCATAAATTAGGGATTTCTACGAGTCAAAGAAATTGCATAAATTAGATTGAGAATTATAGATGAAGTCTAGGTAGATTATTACCTAGATATGCATTTGTTAGTTAATTTTAATTTTAATCAACCTTTTGAATTATTAGGTTAAATAATAGGAAGACGATAATTAGTAGTAATTGTAGTTATTGAAGGAACAATATTTGTGGTCACCACAACTACACTACTAATTGATAGGTACACTTGCCTTAGTCGATTTATTAGTTAGTTTAGTGGACATCACTAAATTTATGTGATAATTATTTAAATATAAATATTATCATATTATATAATACAATTTTATAATAAAGTGAATTCGGACACTTAAAGCAATTTGCTTTAAAGTTAATTCTAAGTGTCAATTTCTATGAAGGTGTTGACTTTTATGAAATTTGATGCTTGAAATTATTGATGTTATACAATTTCATATATTTTGATAACTAGATTTATACTCAAATTAGTTTTGTATATTTTTCGTATTTGATATTTAAAAATGTATTTTTTTGTACCAAATCAAATTACAAAGAAGGGAACGAAATTACTTTAACAGGATTTTAACCATGTCAACCTAATTATGTAGCAATTCTTAAATATTTACATCCAAAAAAATCGAAACAACGAAAAACTAGGATGAAAAAAGGGAAATTCCAACAGCAGACCCTTTTAATAATGGCGAGGTAATTATGTCACAGTAGAGATAAACAAAGATTTTATAGGCGAGCTATGTTTGATCCTCTTGAGGCTTGTAAATAGCTACATTCAAAGACAATTGATAGCCCTCTGAATTGATCATCTCAAAGACGCAAACATCACCAATTTCCAAGTTATTATCTTTTGCAAAAGTCTTCCACCCATCAATCAACTTTGCTCTGGGGTTTGTTCCCTTTGCTTCACGATGATACTTGGTCAACCATGTCCTCCCATCTCCCACCGTGGACAGGATTGCATTACCACTCCCATTCCTCAAGTATTTCCTGGAAAAGTCCAATGGTATAGCCTGCCAACAAACATGAGGTAAGAAAACAGTAAATCACAATCTAACACCCTAATCTTATGTTCTGTATTAGAGAATAGATTCAAGTTTTCCAATGAATGCTTACCAATCTATACCCATTACTAACATAAGATGGCTGCATAGCAACAGTGAAAAATGGGTTCTGAGACTTGAAACCACTGGCTCGTTGAAGAGCTTTAGCTTTTTCGCGAGCTTGCAGCCGTTGTGGGCCTCTTGGCCTTGTAGATATAGCTGCAAAAGCAAAAGTTCATGAAATAGTGCAATGTAAGAGGTTTAACTTTAAGTTCATATCCTTGCATTGAAGGATGGTAATCTGTAATTTATATTTTGGATTCTCCAGCTTAAACTTAGTTTCATCAGGTATAACAACTTGCAATTCGTGTATTCCTGTCTCGTCTCATAATCGTGTTTTGATTATTTTACATTCTTATAATTTTTGACAAGTTAATCTATATTATATAAATTTTGACATGATGGTCCATTCCAAATGAGTTTGAGGACCTTGGAGATATACTTACTAGGTTGGACTTCCTCTTCAGTTTCTTGATATCCTATGGCAGGGAATTGGGCAGCGGGGCTAGAATTTCCAACATGACATTTGCCAAAATCATCATCAGCTTCAATTTTTGGAACCAGCCAATCTTTAGATGCAACTTGACTGGCTATAGCATCATCAGCTGAATATATTAAAAAAAAAAAAAAAAAAAAACAAACAAACTAGTGAATATAAATTTTGAAATATTTGTGTATTTAAGTGTCATATTTTGTATCTTGCTGTTAGTCATAGTTTTCATATCGCATCTAGTATTGTCAGGTTTTAGAGATATACTTACTAAGATTGACTTCCTCTTCATTTTCTTGATATTCTATAGTAGTGAGTTGGGCAGCAGGGCCAGAATTTCCAGCATAACAATTGCCAAAATCATCATCAGCTTCAATTCTAGGTACCAAGCAATTCTTGGATGCAACTTGACTGGCTTCAGCATCATCAGCTGAATATATCAGAAAAATATACTAATCAATATAGAATGTATCTTTCATTAATTTAACAGAAAATCAAATAGATTCATACTAACCTTGTGATGACAGAGAAGAATTAGCTCCTGGTGCTGCTGAAAAAATGGAGACCTTGAATGAATTTTCATGGCGGTTAATCAGCTCAAAGACGCATACATCACCAACTTCCAAGTTATTGTCCCGTGCAAAAGCCCTCCAGGTTGAGAATTCAGCTTTATGTTGTCCACCAGTGAATACTTTAACAGCAAACTTGACAACCCAAGTTCGCCCATCCGAAACTTGAAGGATGGCTTCCTCCTTCTCTTCGTCAAGATATCTCTTAACAAATTTGTATGGTATACCCTGGGGAAAGATAAGAAATCAAAAAACTGAGATGAAAAAATTCACAAGGTATCATTCTGATTTTTCATATTTCTAAAAATACTCGTATCCAAGTATTAATATGAATATAATCTTCGGAAAACTTACCAGGCTACATCTTAAGATCAAGTATCTGGGTTGCATTACAACCTTGAAAAAAGGGTTTTTAGATTTGAAATTACTAGCTTTCAGAATAGCTCTTGCTTTCTCAACAGGCGTCATTGGTCGCATCAAGCAATCATGATTAGACTCTGTGCTTCCCAGTGTTGATGAGTTTATGTTACCACCATTTTCCGAAGAGTTTATTCCACCTGATAAGTATCAACAGAAGAGTACGTTCAAACCTTTGCATGATATATGCTAACTAAATACTTATTCAATATATAAGCGCATAAAATTTGAACCCAAAAATCCGAACCAGTTCAATTTGATATTATCATCTTGTTAGACCCAAATTGAGAAAGTGAGATCAACTACGAATGTTCGACTAAATGAGCAAATGATTACTCACCCAATGGAGAACTACAGCTTGTATCTTGACGAACACGGTAAATAATTACTTTCAGCATGCTTTCAGTTTGCGAAATCAGCTCAAAGACACAAACATCACCAGCTTCCAAATTGTTGGCCAGCATGAATTGCCTCCAACCAATATGGATGATTGCTTTTGTGTACTTGTTTCTGCTTATATAGCGCCAGTACTGAGTAGACCAAGTTTTCCCTTCCGAAGTGCAAAGGGTTAAATCACCAAGATTTTCTTTTAGAAACTTCATAGTAAACTCCTTTGGTATGCACTGTGATCATTACAAATAAATAAATAAAGTTCAACATGCAAGAAGAAATATGCATGTAAGTTAAGTCAACTTTACATAAGAAGGGAGTATGGTATTACGGGTTTCATTAAAGCTTTTTACCATTTTTCGACCAGGGTTAATGTATGAAGGCTGCATTATAACCAGAAAAAATGGATTCTCTGATCTGAAGGAACTGGCTCTTTGAAGAGCTTTATCATATTCGGTGACTCCAAATGCGTGCTCATCCCTAGGAACCTTGGTTTGCATGTCTTCTTCTCTAGTTGATTCATCTTCCCAATCTTTTTCATCTGAACGAGTTCTCCCACAGAAGATCAACACAATGAAGGATCATAAAATAGCCAGATTTAGTAATATAAAAATTGCACTCATAAAATAGCCAGATTTAGTAATATAAAAATTGCACTTACTTTTGTCTTTTTGAGTGATTTTGAGTTTCTTCCGAGGTTTAGAACATGGTGGTCGTGATCTCTTCTTCTTCTTCTTCTTCTTCCTAGTCTCCTTGCATGGAGGAGTCTCATACAAGGTTCCATCACAAGTATCATCTTTAGCTTCTTTCTTGACAAGTTTTAGACACACTTGATCATCACTATTATGATCTTCAATATGGCTCTTGCATGGATATTCAATCTCCGATGCACTCATATCAAATATGAGCACCAGAAACTTGCCATTCCCTTCATATCTGAAAACCAAGAAATGCCCATACTGGAGAGAGTAATATTCTGCAAATGCTTGCCATCCATTTTGAAACCAAACAACACCATCAGATTTTGTCAGCTGGGCATGCCATGTATCACCACTTGGAACCGTTAATAATACTGAACTTGATAACCCCTTTCCATACTTCTTCACAAACTTTCTAGGAATCCCCTGTTAGAGAACATGTAAATCTCAGATAATTAGTGAGATAGCACTAGAATTTCAAACCGAAAATGAAAAATATTATAAAGGGAACAAAAGAGAAGAATGCTTACAAGCTTCTTATCTCGAATAGTGGCCTCCAAAATAATCTTGAAGAAATGGGGTGTCTTTGGTGCAAACATGGAACCGTTATTGGCCTTCTGGTTGTAAGAATTTGCAAGAAATCTTTAGTGAACAGCTCAAGAAAAGCTTGGTTTCTATGTTTCATGGATTATATATATATATATAAATAGCTTGATGTGTTGCTTAATTAATTCCCAGCTACCAAGACATGTTTCTTAACTTCTCATTAAATGAGAAAATTGTTTCAAAAAACTAAAACCCTTTTGGTTTAAATTGCTTAACAACACTAACTCAAATGGGCAATAATGTGGAGTTGGAATTAGAAACCCAACAGTGAATGATCAATTGAACTGTAAGGATTAAACTAAAAAATAATTCGAAATATAATCAAATAATTCAATTGTAACAACAACCTACCATAACTTGTTAAGTTTAAAATTCATTGACATAATGTACAAAGTTTTGAAGTTTGAATTCTATATGCAAACCAAATCCCATC
This sequence comes from Gossypium arboreum, assembly GCF_025698485.1. Classification (NCBI taxonomy): domain Eukaryota; kingdom Viridiplantae; phylum Streptophyta; class Magnoliopsida; order Malvales; family Malvaceae; genus Gossypium; species Gossypium arboreum. Next base: position 17,646,112 of record NC_069081.1, read on the forward strand.
TTTTATTATAGAATTTATATGATACAAAAACAATTAGAAGATGAAACTAAAGTTTAAAGCTACATCAGAACCTACAAATTATACACTGTAAAGTAAAAACTGACCAAAGAGTGTGGCATCGCAAGCTTGATGTTTGATGTGCCACTTTATCAAAAGAAGATGAGTGGGTTATCGATGTTTAGATCCAGCAGGGGAGATTAAAGAAAATAATCATTCAAACCTTGGTTGAACCACAAAACAATGGCGGTTTTTTTGTTTTTCTTTTTAAGTTGTGTAGCAATTGTTTTCGTTTGGACTCTTTTTGGTTGTTCTTTTAAATAATCTTTACAAAGGATTGTAAACGTAGTTTATTTCTTTCTAATTATCTTAAAATCTTATCTATATTAATGGTCATTAAATGAAAAGAAATCAAAAATTAAAATTGTACTAATTTTATAATATTTAAATTTATATTGAATTAATTTAAATTTAAATTATTAACAAAAAAAATTAGATTACTTTTGTTTTAAATAGCATATTTTAATTATTTATATAAAAGTAGCTTCATAATATAATATATACAAATTATTATTATCAATTTATTGAGTATTGAGAAAATAAACTATAGTAAATAGTTTAATTTATGAGTTATCAAATTTTATAGTTTTTGCAAATGTAATAATAATTATTCAAATTTTTATTAGCATAATATTTGAATTATCAAAATAATTGTGTTTATTGTATTAACTATACAAAATAAAATTATATTATATATTGAATATGATAAAATATAGTTTTATTTTATAATACATAAAAATAATTAAAGAGGTTGTATGCGATATTAAAATTAGTAAATAATAATAAGCATAATAAATCTAAAATAGCTCCAAGAACAAACCATCAAATACAATGTTGGTTGTCAACTTCATCAAACAGCTCCAATTTGGATTAAAATACTTTGACTTGTGTTTTTTCAGTTAATCAATTTTGATGAGTAAATGCTTGCGATGAATGGCGACTTCCAACAAGTTTCCATTTTCATTCATCAGCTCAAACACACAAACGTCTCCCACCTCCAGTTGATTGTCTTTCGCAAACTGTCCCCAACTCCTACTCCCAAACTTTGCTTTTCCACCTTTATTACTTGCTTTTCTTCTGTACTCAACTATCCAAATCCTCCCATCTACAACTCTCAGCACCATTTCTCCGCTTTTCTTCAAATATCTCTTGACAAATTCCACCGGTATATGCTGCCAACATGTCAAAATCTTAATAATAATGAATTCTTAATCAACAACACCATTTTCATACTGCCCTTTTCGTTTTTAAATAGCATTTGCATTGCAATATTGGTTACCTGAAACTCAGTTCGTATGAGGAATAATGAAAGAGCCATTTGCTCTACACTTGGATTATATAAATATGATTCAACTGAAATCTTACCAGAGAACTAGAAGAACCAATGTATGACGGATGTATCACAACACTGAAAGAGGGATTTGAAGTTCTGAAAGCACTAGCTCCTACGCAAGCTCTTTGTTTCCCGTATACAGGATCAGGTTTCGGACATCTCCGTGCACTTGACCTCCTTTCCCTATCATTCCTTACAGAATATTTGAGTTCACCTGTTAAGATTGAAATGGTCAACACAATATCTTTGGAAGCATAGCATTACATTTATCAAACTCAAAAGAACTTTTCAAACACAAAGATCACCACCAACTTCTTTTGTTAAATATTGGAAATTCAAGCTCTTCTTTTCTTTCTCCAGCTTAATCCCCTTAGCTTGATTGCTTTCACTTGGATTGGTTCTCATCAACTTACAAGGCTGAAAACTTGGAGATGTCATTTTCTTCTTCGTTTTCTGGTCTAGTGGAGAGTCATCCAAGCTCTCAATGTACGAGTCTGTTAGGTCTATAAATTCTCTGGAGCTGGGGGGACGTGCACTTTGTTGACAACTACGTTTAGCATCACTGACCAAGCTCCTAGTTTTAACTCGACTGACTATGCTCCCGAGAGCTGTTACAAATGATAAGAAGCAATAAGGCATCTCCATAGATGGTCATATAAATTAATCATTGAATCAATGATCTATAATAAGTTCTACTCACCTTGTGGCCCGCAGGCCTTGCTTGCATTTTTGACAACCGGATAGATTTGCACTTTCATTAAGATTTCAGGATGCTTAATTAGCTCAAAAACACAAATGTCACCAACATTAAGATGATTATCTTCCACAAATTCACACCACCCACCGTAGAGGTGTGCATTTGGTTTTTTATTTTCTGGATATCTAAAGAACTTGGCATGCCAAGTTTTCCCAGTGGAATTGCACAAGGTCAGATTACACTTGTACATTGTCAAAAATTTCCTTGTGAAGTTCGATGGTATAAACTGGAATCCAAGAAGGGAATATAGATCAGAGTATAGACTGAATAATTTTTTTATCTTAAGCTACTTGGAGTCCGCAAAATGAATGGTTTAGAGAATAGCCAGGTTCTAGTTTTGAAAGTTACCATTCTGCATTTACCAAGAACGTATGATGGTCGCATGACTACCATAAAAACTGGGTTTTCAGTACTTTTAAAAGCACTAGCTATCTGAACAGCATGCGTCTTTTCAATGGCTGTCAGCCGTTGCACACAACTTAAAGCCTCAGTTGTCACACTTCTCTGAGCTGTAATTAAAAAAAAAATGACATGAGCATCTCAATTTGAGAACCTCAAAAGCAACCCACTCCCAAAATTGCAATAAGAAAGGCGTACCATCAGAGCTAATGCCTGAAGATAAAACCTCTAACTTTGAATTTTGTCCATGTTGATTAGGAGAATTGATTCTCATTTTCTTCTGAGGCAGAGAACATGGCAAATGTGATTTCTCTTTACTTTTCCCACTCACTGAAACATCATCAAGAAGTTCGACAAACATATAGTCATCCTCTTCATTGCTATGGATAATATCTATGGCTATGCAGCACTCTACAAGGGAGCTAATGTATTTGACTTCTCCACTCACCTAATCTTAAGGAAGACCAACTTGCAATATCAGTAGCTCTTTGTTTCTCAGTTGGAGTCAATGGTTGCATCTTGCTCACAAGGTCAGGTTTCAGACATCCCCAATCACCTGAAACCCCTCCATTATCATTTTTTGCTAAACATCTGAATTCACCTGTTAAGATTGAAAACTTTACAACAGCTTTGGAAACACACAACATCATTGCTTACTCGAAATCAAAAACATTCAAAGAAAAAGATTATTACCCTTAAGTTCTTTTGTTGAATTTTGGAAATCGATGTTCTTTTGTGTTTTGAGCTTTGAGTCTTTAAGTTCACTGGAGCTGTAGGGGCATCGAGTTTGTTGACAATCAGGTTCAGTAACACTGACCAAGCTCCCGGTTCTAAGTTGACTGGCAATGCTATTATCAGCTGTTACAAAATCAGATGATAAGACCAAACAAGGCATCTCTATAGATTGTCATATAAACAAACTGATCATTAAATCAATGCCCTATATAAAAGGTGCTACTCACCCTGTGATCTGCAGGCATTGCTTGCATTTTTGGCAGCCGGGTAGATCTGCACTTTCATTAAGATTTCAGGTTGCCTAATTAACTCAAAGACACATATGTCACCAACGTTAATACGATTATCTTTCACAAATGTCTGCCATCCACCATAGAGTTGTGCACTAAGTTTTTTACTTTGTGTATTCCTATAGAACGTCACAGGCCAAGTTTTCCCAGCAGAATTGCATAAAGTCAGATTACAGTTATGCTTTGGCAAAAATTTCAGAGCAAAGTCTAATGGTATGACCTGGAGGAAAGGAAACCAGAATATGAAATGTTTTCAGTCCAAACAAAGAGTAAATAGTTCCTAATCCATGTTCTTACTTTTATATATTACCATTCGATATTTATAACAAACAGATGATGGTCGCATGAGCACCATGAAAACTGGATGTTCAGTACTTTTGAAAGCACTGGCTATCTGAACCGCCTGAGCCTTTTCAGTGTCTGTCAACTTTTGTGGGCAGCTTAAAACCTCTGTTTTCACGCTTGGACGAGCTGCAATTACTCCAACCGATATATGATCATCCCCATCCCCATCATCATCTTCAGTGCTAGTATAGGGATAATCGATCTCCGAAGCACTTTTATCAAAAATTAGGACATGGAAACGATCATTCCCTTCGTATCTGAAGACCACAAAAGACCCAAATTCAAGCAAGTAATGCTCTGCGAATTCTCGCCAGCCATTTTGCAAGTGCAGCTTTTCATCAGTACTCTTTGTGAGTTCCACCTGCCATATTGCACCATTGGGGACCTCAAGCTTAACAGGGCTTGAGAGCTGGTTTCCATATTTTCTCACAAAATTTCTAGGAATCCCCTGGAAATAACCATATACGGTCATGGTCAATGAACTTCATGAGTGAAACTGATTACAAAGTAGAAAAAAGAAAACGAGAAAAAGAAAAAAGAAATACTTACAAGTCTCCCATGAGTTATAGTTTCCTGAAGAATGACTTTGAAAAAATGGGGAGTTTTGGAAGTAAACATGGAACGATGAATGATGGAAGGCTGTTGAGGAGTATATTCAATGGTTGCCTACATAAACAAATAGACAAACAAATGGTGGAAGGCTGTTGAGGAGTACTGACTCCTCCATAGTTTCTCGTTTAACAAGAACTGGGAAATCCATTTTTCAAGAGCAGAGCAATAAATTCAATTTTAATTATAGTAGTAAGTAGCTGGAAAGGCAGATTAACAAATTAAAGCATAATTAACAAATTTATAAATAAATAAATTTAATAATATTTTAAAAATTTTAAATAATAATTAAAGCATTCACAGTATAATTTGAAAAACAACATTATCCAACATAATAAGGGATAATGGCATATTACCCCCTGTACTTTACCAAAAAAGTCAATGTGGAACCTATATTTTCCAAATGTTCAATGTGCCCCTGTATTTTTATTCCGTCTTGAGTTTAATAGTGTTAATGTGTGACGTGGATAACTCTTATCAAGCCACGTGTTAATTTTCTGAAAAAAATCAACTCAAAGGACTTTAAAACAGTTTTACAATTTTTTTCTTTTCCTAGCAAAAAATAAAAGGAAAAACGTTTTTAAATTAAAAAACATCTTGAGCAGAAAACAATCCTACGATTTAATGAAAAAAAAAAAAAAACAAACCAGATCAGATTTCATGGTTGTGGGATTAGAGAGGCCATTTCAAAAATTTGACTGGTAAAAGGTCGGAATCGGTGAGAAGAAGCTGCCGCTGTCTTTCCATTTGTAAGATGAACTGACAATCGAAAAGAAAAGAAAATTCCAAATTAGAGTTGAAGTCCAAGAAAAAAAAATTCAAGGTCATTGAAGAAGATGGCTCTGGATGAGCCTTTTCCCTTTTTTTTTTTTGTTCTTCCTCTTTAATTTTCCATTTGTGGTTGGATTTTTTTACCTAAGGATTAATTATTTAAGAAATTCTAGAAAAAAAATTTACCCAAAGATAGTTTTCTAGAATTTCTTAAAGATTTAATCTTAGTTTTCTAGAATTTCTTAAAGATTTAATTTTTTTTTTGTTGTATATGTGTGAAAACTATCTTTGGGTTTTTAAAAGAAAACATATTTTAGACTTGAATTTGAGGTCCCTTGGGATTTATTTTTGATACATGGATTTAAATTTGTATAGTTGTTAAAAATTCAAAAAATAATAATACGTTTGTGATATATAAAGTAATAAATACCTAATTAAAATTATATAATTTTTTATTTATGTAAGATGAATGTTTAAATCGAATAATCTTTTCTATTGTCCTCAAGTTCAGTAATTTTGTAATTTTTCTAAACTTTTAAGTTAATAAAAAATATCTTTATAAATCTTCGAAATCAGAGAATTTTTTCTATAACTTTATCTTAAATTCAACCGTATGAAAAATGATAACCAAGCCTCTCTTATATATAGAGAAAGTTTAGAGAGTTCAACAAAATCAAATAATAAGTATTAGATTAAATCTAATATTAAATTAATAAAATATTTATCTACAAGATAAATATTAAATTAAATTTAATATTAATATAATCATTTAATATTAAATTTAATAGTAATTTATTAAATTTGATAGTATTTTATTAATTTAATATTAAATTTATTTAAAATAATATTACTTTTAGAATAGTTAATATGAAATTTAAATTATCCGACGAGAGAGTGTGATTCTTCCACTACTCAACTGCCGAAAAATCATGATTCTTCCACTGCTCAACTATCGAAAAACCATTACCGTCAGCCACTGGATTGTCGTAGTCACGATTAAATCGACACCGCTGGCAGGTACTGAATATCATCAACACGAACACGACAACTTCACGATACCCCAAACTAATTCAGCTCTTACTAGTTCAGTTTGGGCCAATGACGGCTCAACAGGTTCGATCCAGCCAACGATTTCACATACTGAGCCCGGTTCGACTATTTTTGAGTCTCGATCTTGGTTTTTTGTTCTCGACTCTAATTTTCAATCTCAATTCTAATTTTCAAGTTCAATTATCTATTGTGCCAATTGTCTGACTTAAAAATTAAATTTCAAAATTTTCATATTTATTTTAATTAATTTGATTAATTTAATTTTTCTTAATCAAAATTAATTTTCCCAAAATCACTAAGATTTTCCAAAATTAAATTTTCAAGAAATTTTTTAATTAAATTCTCTAGTTAAACAATTTTCATGACTGTCCAATTTAATTCCACATCAAATAAATCGACTCGATTAAATTATTTCCAAAGTCATAAAATTTCATTCTAATTCAAATGCAGTCTGATCGAGTTTCTTTTGAGCTAGCGGAGGGGTCAATCAGACATATATAATTAGGATCTAGTAATTGTAATAATATTCATAAGCATCATTCTGATAATTCGCAATTTACTTAATCATGGAGTCAATCCACAAGAAGTACCATAATTGAAAATTTCTCATTGTATACTCCTTACGAAAGCAATTCATCCAACTTCTTTTTTTAATGTCCTCTTTATGTGTATGTTACCCTCATATGATATCCTTGATTCTTTTAAGTTAAATCCACTCACTCAATACAATCCTATTTTATCTCATTGTCATCATTGTGTCTTCTTAATGATTAATATGATTACTGTCAACAAATGACTATGATAAATTGTTCGTTCGAGAACAAGCAACTCGTGACCACATTCCATATTTATCAATCTACACAATGCCAATAAGAGGATATTGTTAACTCTTTAATTGAGTTATGAATTCCACTGTTATTAGTAAAGTCATGTCATATACTAGTCATGTACCTAACATATCGGCTATTGGCTCAATTATCTTTAAAGCATAAGCCTCCATTTATAACAAAGCACATAAGTTACATACGCATGGTCAGTGACTAACTCAGAATTTAGGAAAATTACACCATGGACGTTAGAAGTGAATCCATTCACAAACGGATTAAGAATTAATTCAATTTGGGTTCAATCCAATGTATCATTCTTCCAATAAGTACATCTATGTCTCTACCTGTGGAGTCAACTAATCTGATAACCAAGACTAGCCATCTCCCCAATCGAAATTTTAGACGACATAATAATCCTTTTAAATATTTGAATCAAATGCTCACTTTGATTCTTTTACAGGATTACAGGCTTGTTTAGATTATCTACTGAAGTAAATTGTCTTTCTCACAATATAAATGTTCTTATAGTGTCATTTATCATCAGTTTGAACTTAGACAATTAATGAGCTAATATATGCTTGTCACAATTTTACTATATATGCAAAACATGAAAGATAGAAATACAAAAGATATAACAGTGAAATGTAAAATTAACTTTATTTATTTATACATCGTTCAAATACATAGAAAATAGTTACATGTTTACTACAATATTGGCACATTTCCCAATAATTGTAACACCCCAAACTTTGAATTTTGACTAAGAAATGCTAACTTAAATGAATCTCTGTTTTTGTGGTTGTGTGCTCTACTTATGTGTTAAAGGTCAAGAGTTCGAGTCACATCTTTAGAAAGCTTTGCTATTTTATTCTAAACTAACCTCTATATTTGAATTGTTGACTTAAGCTTAATTCTACGTAAATCTGTGTCAACAATGAGCCTAGTGGTTTAATGGTTAAGCTTTTGTATACTTTGAGGTCTTTTGTTCGAGTCTCGGCATATGCATTAAGGAATATTTTTGCTTATTGTCAGAATTCTTATTGGTGGTTAAAACATTAATTTTAACGTTTCCTCTTCTCCTCTTATTTCCTCAATTTCTTTTTCTTTTTCGTTTTTCTTGTTTCTCTTTTATTTTCTTTTATCAGTCGCCGAACTTCTTGTTCCTTATCTATTGTTCTGGTCGGGTAAGTACAATTTTCGTGATGTCAATTGAAAGTTAATTTTGTAGTTCTGTTGTGAATTCTAAGAAACAACAGTTTCGTATTGTCGAAATAGTTTCGTGTTAGTCGGTTGAAATTTCTTTGTTAAATGATCCTAGTTTATTTGTTTTAGGCTTGCATGTCGAAAATACCATTTCTCAGTAGGTTAATTCGAGGGGTGTCGTTGATTCGTTGGTAACTGTCAGTTTCGCAAGAGGTTTCCTGCTGAAGTTTTCTACATAGTTCAGTAAGTGTTAAATTATGTGAATTTCATTATTTTAGTCGATTGATTGATTCTTATTAGCTAATTTAGGCTGTAGGATTTCTTTGCGTTGTTTCTGTGTCAAAACCACTTGAAATGCGTACTAAAAACCCAAGTTTTTAGGAATTTTGGATGCCAAAAAATATGGTTGTTGACGCCGCACGGTCGTGTGCAAAGTCATGTGGTAGACCATGTGACTCACTGTTTTCCCCTAGAGACCATACAGGCCAGAGACACTAGCGTGTGTCCAAGTCGTATAACTCATTATTTGAGATTTAGGGCTACACAGGCTGTAACACTCCTTACCCGTATCCGACCCAAGACAGGGTCTGAGGCATTGCCGGACTCAAATATAAACATTGATACAAAATCGGGCCATAAAATTTCATTCAATTTAAAACCATTCATAAACATGCATCTTGTCTCTTTTACGGGCCCACGAGGCCCAAAACGTACATTGGGTGTGGTTCGGGGCTAAACCGAGAACTTTCAGAACTTTTGTGACACTTAGAAAATTTTCTTATTTTAGAGAGTCACACGCCTGTATAGGTAGGTCATGTGGTCACACATGCTCGTGTGGCTTGGGACACGCCCGTGTCCTTAACCCGTGTAACCCTTTGTTTATGATATCATCGACTAAATAGGGTCACACGGCCAAGTCACACGCCCATGTGCTTAGGTCGTTTGATGAATTAAATTCCAAAAATCAGGTGCAAACTTCACACGGCTTGGGCACACACCCATGTCCTGAGGCTGTGTCCTTCACACGGCTGAGACACATGGCTGTGTCCTTCACACGGCTGAGACACACGGCCGTGTCTCTGCCCGTGTGTTTACTATTGGGCATTCTATTTTACCCAATTAGGGTACAGGGGACACACGGTCGGATCACACGTCCATGGGGCAGATCGTGTATCACACACGGTCTAGACACAGGCCCGTGTGGCTACCCGTGTGGACAATTTTCAAGCCTCTTCACACCCTCAATAACACATGCACACTTACACATCTCAATGACATCCTACATAGCATAATTGAGCACTTATACATTCACAAACATGGCTCATGCATATCAACTTCTTATCAATTTATACCTGCTTAAGACTTCATATTTTATTTAAACCAAGCTTACCAAATCGCATGCAATATGAAACATCAATTTACTTCTATTTCATATATTCATGCCTTTACTCACATTTCCATCATCAAACATATATGATCATGTCCACACTTCATCCATGCCAAATGAATTTAACCACAACATAAGTGACCATAGCACATGTATGCATGTATGAATAGGATTACATCCCCATAATTAATATGGGTCATATCTCATGGCCATATACAAAATGGATCATTAAATCATTATAAGCCAACACATTTGGCTACACAAATATAAAATATAACAAAAAGACCAAGTCCCTATACATGCCATACTTAAAATACTTGAATTTTACTATTCCCAAAAGATTAGTTTGATAGTGTGAATCGAGCTCCGACATCCTTCAAAAATGGAAAAGAAAGGGGAGTAAGTATAAAGCTTAGTAAGTTTGCATGTAAATAATTAACAATATTAATCATGCATTATTATACACATAACACAATAATATTTATCACAATGTCATCAAGTATCATAGGTACATTTTAAGTCATGCCATTTACATAATGTCCAATAAAACATCATGATCATAATTCATTCATTCACTTCTTCCGAGGTCTCATCGATTCATAATCTCAATGTTTATGAACTTTGTGTACAAACCTGTACCCTTTCAACATGATAATACCTTGTCATATCTTTGACATAATCGTTGTATTACCTGTTAAACCATTTGGACTACTAAAGGATACTCAAGAACTCTCATACACATGGCAAGATGCCAATGCCATATCCCGGATATGGTCTTACATGGGATCACATATCGATGCCAATGCCATGTCCCAAACATGGTCTTACATGGGATCGTAGATCGATGGCAATGTCATGTCCCAGACTTGGTCTTACATGATATCACATATCGATGCCGATAGCCCAGCTATGGTCTTATACAAAATTACATATTGATGCCAAAGCCATGTCTCAGACATGGTCTTAAATGGGATCGCACATAACCTTAATGTCATGACATTTGTATCCTAACTATTCCTAAGGTTCAAACAGGGTTTTGAGATATTAAACTGCGTCGAATCATCATCGAGTCATCATTAATTAAATCCACAAAGACAATTACACAATTAATGCAATATTAAAGCATTAAAAACATAATAATGTAATGTTGCATTATTTACACAGGAACTTACCTCGGTACTAAAATATGGCTAACTATTTGATTTAGTCCACAACCTTGTTCTTTTCTTGGTTGAGGTCCAGACTCCATTTTTCTTGATCTATAATAGTAAATTTCACTTATTTAATTATCACATTGTTCAAATCAGCCCATAAATCATTCTTTGAAAAGATTACAATTTTGCCCCTAAACTTTCACATAATTACAAATTAGCCCCTAGGCTCGTAAAATGAAATGTGTTCATTTTCTTTGTTACCCAAGCCTAACCGAACTTATAAAATGCTCATAGCAACCCACATTTCTCATTAAAACATACATCTTACTACTCATTTTTCATCTTTTACAAATAGGTCCTTCTCATTCATTTCCATCAAAAATCGCTTAGTAAAATATGTTAAACACACATCAAACTTTCATATTCCTCCATTAAACATCAAAATACATGCATGACACACATGTATAAGTTTTTTAACATGAACTCTAGCTCAAAATAATGGTAGAAATAGCTAGATCGGTTGATGACAACTTAAAAAATATAAAGAACATTAAAAACGGGGCTAGGATTGACTTACAATCCAGCTTGGAAAGTGAAGAAACCCTAGCTATAGAGAGCTTCAAATTTTTGGCCCTAGCTTGAAGAAGATGAGCAAATTTTGCTTCATTTTTCCCTTTTATTCTTTTATTAACTAAATGACCAAAATGCCCTTAAGGCCTTTCTTTCAAAATTTTCCTATTCATGCCCATTTTTGTCCATAATTATAGAAATTGGGAAAATTGCTATTTAAGGAGCTCTAATTAATAATCCATGGCAATTTCATACTTAAAGCTTCTAGAACTCTCATTTTGCAGCTTTTACAATGTTGTCCTAAATGTCAAATTGGACATTTTATCAATAGAATTTCTTCATGGAATTTCCATACAAGCATGCAATCATACCATAGACCTCATAAGAATCATAAAATAATTATATCTACTTCAGATTTGTGGTCTTGAAACCACTATTTTGACTAGGCCCTAGTTCGGGATGTTACAACTCTCCCCCCTTAGGGATTTTCGTCCCCGAAAATCTTACCGGTGAAAAGGTTTGGGTATTGATTTCTCATGTTTACCTTAGTCTCCCATGTAGCCTCTTCAACCCCATGTATCTGCCATAATAGTTTCACAAGGGCAATTTATTCCTCAATTGTTTGACTTTCCGAGCCAAAATCATAACCGGCTCTTCGCCATAAGTCATATCCGGTCGAATCTCAACCTCTGTTGGTGAAATCACATGTGAAGGATTAGATCAGTATCGGCGCAACATAGACACATGGAACACATCATGAATTCTTTTCAACTCAGACAACAAAGCCAACCGATATGCTACTGGTCCTTTTTTTTCTGTAATCTCATATGGTCCAATAAAACATGGACTCAACTTGCCCTTTCGGCCAAATCTGAGGACTTTCTTCCATGGAGATACTTTTAGGAATACTTTATCACTGACCTGAAACTCAATCTCTTTCCGTTTCAAATTCGAGTAGGATTTTTGTCTATCTGAAGCAGCTTTCAGACAATCACAGATTATCTTCACTTTCTCTTTAGTCTCTTTGACTAAATCAACTTCGTGAATTTGATTTTCTCTGAGTTCGGTCCAACACAAAGGCGTTCGACATTTATGTCCATACAATGCCTTATAAGGCGTCATTTTTAAACTTGATTAAAAACTATTGTTGTAGGAAAATTCTACCAACGGTAAATACCTTTCTGAATTACCTTAGAACTCAAGAACACAACACCATAACATATCTTCAAGAATCTAAATTATCTTTTCGGATTGACCGTCAATTTGAGGATGGAAATTTGTACTACAATTCAATTTTGTACCCAACTATTCTTGTAACTTTTTCCAAAACCACGAAGTGAACCTTGGATCTCTATCCGATATAATCGACAAAGGTACTCCGTGCAATCTCACTATTTCAGAAATATACAACTCGGCTAACTTATCAAGTGAATAGTTGGTACGTATCGGTATAAAGTGAGTTGGCTTTGTCAATCGATCTACAATAACCCATACATCATCTTTCTTTCTTGGTGTCAAAGGCAAACCCATTACAAAATCCATAGTAATACGGTTCGAATTTGTCAATCGATCTACAACAACCCATACAGCATCTTTCTTTCTCAGTGTCAAAGGCAAACCAGTCACAAAATCCATAGTTATATGGTCCCATTTCCACTTGGGAACCATTACATGCTAAAGTAAACCTGAAGGTACTTGGTGTTCGGCTTTCACTTGCTGACAAATCAAACATTTAGAAACAAGCTCTGAAATGTCTCTTTTCATTCCCGACCATTAATACACTTTTTTCAAATTGTTATACATTTTCGTACTACCTGGATGAACAGATAAACATCCATTATGTGCTTTGTGCAAAATCTTCTGAATCAACTCAGTATTTTAAGGAACACAAATCCTATCTCGGAACATTAAGCAACCATCGGAACTAATCCGAAAATCTGGTTCAAAACTCGACTCACACTGAACTTTCTTATCTTGCAACTCACTGTCACTTTTCTGAGCTTCATAAATCTCTTGGAGAAACATCTGTCTAGCTCTCAACTCGGCTAGAATAGAACCATCATTCGATAAAGCCAATCGTGTATTCATATCCCTCAATGCAAACAAGGATTTCCTATTTAAGGCATCGGCGACCACATTTGCCTTTCTTAGTTAGTTGTCAATAACTAGCTCGTAATCTTTTATCAACTTTAGCCACCTCCGTTGTCGTAGTTCAAATCCTTTTGAGTCATTAAGTACTTTAAACTCTTATGATCTGTGAATACTCAACATTTCTCTCCATATAATTAGTGTCTTTAAATCTTCAATGCAAACACAATGGCGGCTAGCTCCAAATCATGGGTCGAATAATTCTTCTTATACAGTTTCAGTTGCCTCGAGACATAAGCTATCACTTTACCTTCTTGCATAAGTACACAACCTAATCCATTCAATGACGCGTCACTATAAACCACAAATTGTTTTCCTGGTTCAGGTTACACTAAAACCAGTGCTTCGGTCAACAATGCCTTTAGTTTCTCAAAACTCTGTTGGCTTTTTTCTGTCCATTCAAACTTGACATCTTTTTGTAACAACCTCGTCATCGGAGTAGCAATCATGGAAAATCGTTTAACAAACCATCTATAATAACCGACTAAGCCTAGAAAGCTCCTAACCTCTAACACATTCCTCGGCGGTTTCCATTCAACAATAGCCAATATTTTACTCGGGTCAACTCTAATACCACTACTCGAAACAATGTGCCCCAAAAATCTGACTTCTCTAAGCCAAAATTTGCTTTTACTAAACTTAGCATACAATTGCTTGTCTCTCAAAGTTTGCAAAACTGTTCTAAGTGCTCGGCATGCTCGGTCTCATCACGAGAATATATCATCAATAAAAACAACCACAAATTTATCTAAGTATGGTCAGGAAATAAGGTTCATTAAATCCATAAATATCGTGGGAGCATTTTTTAAACCAAATGGCATAACCAAAAATTCATAGTGATTATACCTCATCTAGAAAGCAGTCTTCAGCACATCCGAGTCTTTAACTCTCAACTGGTAGTAACCAGACCTCAAGTCTATATTTGAAAATACTGTAGCTCCCTTTAATTGGTCAAACAAGTCATCAATTCTTGGCAAAGGGTACTTGTTCTTTATGGTTAACTTATTGAGCTGTTTGTAGTCAATGCACAATCTCATTGAGCCATTTTTCTTTTTCACAAATAGCACCGGTGCGCCCCATGGAGAATGACTAGGTCTCGCAAAACCTTTATCTATTAATTCTTGTAACTGAACTTTCAACTCCTTTAATTCCGTCGAAGCCATCCTATACGGAGCAATCGAAATAGGTGCAGTACCAGGAATTAACTCAATACCAAACTCAACCTCCCTAATCGAAGGCAATCTGGACAACTCTTCCAGAAACACATCTGGATACTCACATACTACCTATATTGATTCAATTTTCAACTCAGACTCTTTTATATTCAGTACAAGGCAAGATAAGCTTCATAAACTTTTTTTATACATTTTTGAGCTGTCATAGAAGAAATCACTATAGGCAATCTATCCGATTCATCTGGTTCAACCCGAAGAATATCACCACTTTCACATTTTAATTAAATGATTTTCCTTCCACGGTTTACCACTACATGATGCATGGTCAACCAATCCATACCAAGTATTATATCAAATTCATCAAACGACAAAAGCATAAAATTAACCGGGAAACAATGACCTTTAATCATTAAAGGGCAATTCCTACATACTTTGTCAACTAACACATGCTTGCCTATAGGGTTTGACACTTTTATCACAAATTCTGTAGACTCAATAGGCATATTCTTACTAGACACCCATTTCACACAAATATATAAATGGGTAGATCCCAGATCAATCAACACAACAACAAGAGTATCATAGAGAGAAAAAGTACCCGTAATCACATCAGGAGATGAAGCCTCTTCGTGAGTGCGAATGGCATAAGTCCTCGCAGGTACCCTACCCTCAGGTCTCACAACTGGATCTCTAGGTGCACTCTTACTACTCGCTCTATTTCTCGAATTTCTCTGTAGTCTCTCTCTAGAAATAACATTGCCCAATCTTCCAGTCTGAAATCTTTCATTATCAACCATTTCGGGGTAATCTCTAATGAAATGATATTGGGAACCACACTTAAAAAAAGTTCCATCATTAGCTCGGCACTCGCTGAGGTGACATCTAGCACACTATGAACACTTTAGTTTACTCGGTCAGCATTACCAACACTAGCAATTGAAGTAGTATGAGCTTTTAAAACTGAGTACCGCTTACCTTTATTTCTATTTGAGTACCCAATTGAAGCACTCGATCGAATATTAAACTCTCTTGGTTTCTTAGATGAGGACTGCAGTGACTTACTCATTTTCCTTTTTTTTGAATCTCGAGACTCAAACTTAGCTTTTCTTTTCTCTTTAATCAATTCCTCGGCCTTGTAAGCTCTCTCAACCAGTACAACAAATTCTTTTAATTTTAGGATGCCAACTAGCAATCAGATGTCCTCATTTAATCCATCCTCAAACCTTTTACACATGATGGCCTCAGTCGATACACATTCTCGAGCGTATTTGCTCAGTCTCAAAAACTCATGCTCATATTCCGTTACTGTCATTCGGCCCTATTTTAACTGGAGGAATTCCTTTATTTTCTAATCAATAAATCTCTGGCTAATGTACTTCTTACAGAACTCTTCTTGGAAAAATTCCCAATTAACCTCTCTCCCTTGGTGCAACCGTACAAGGGTGTTCCACCACTGATAGGCCGAGTCTCTCAAGAGTGACACAACATATTTCATGCATTCCTCAGGTGTGCAAGATAACTCATCAAGTACCCTAATGGTATTCTCGAGCCAGAACTTTACCCTCAGAGGGTTATCATCTATACTAGCTCGGAACTCTTCAGTCCATTGCTTTCAAATTTTATCCACTGGAGGTCTATTCAATCTCATAAAATCTATACACTGGGGTGCTACAGGAACAGGCTGAGGAATAGATGGGGGTGGAGAGGGTTGAGCGTTCGGGTTCGTCCGAACGAACTCCGTATACTAGGCACTCATTATGTGGAGAAAGGCTTCCCTAGCCTCTTCTCCTCCTCCCTAACTCAAGGTCATGGGTCTACTCTCAACTGGCACTGCCCCTTGAGCGGGAGCCAGCGTATTACTTTCTACATCATTAGCTTCAGCTCGATTGGGATCCATTACTATATGAAAACACAATTTAAAAAGGTTAGGAGTCATCACATTATCATAATTCATTTATGGCATGTATAGCTAGACTCTTGCATACACTACGTTAGCTTGAGAATCGACTAAAATGTAGCTCTAATACCACTAAATGTAACACCTTTTACCTGTATCCTACACTGGGATAGGGTCTGAGGCGTTACCAGATTCAAACATAAACATTCATACAAAATCAGGCCGTAAAATTTCATTCAATTTAAAACCATTCATAAACATGCATCTCGTCCCTTATATGGGCCACGAGGCCTAAAACATACATTGGGTGTGGTTCAGAACTAAACCGAGAACTTTTGAAACTTTCGTGACACTTAAATTTTTTTTTTGTTTTGGAAGGTCACACGCCCGTGTGGGTAGGCTGTATGGTCACACACACCCGTGTCCTCTGCCCGTATAACTCTTTATTTATGACATCATCAACTAAATAGGGTCACGTCGCCAAGTCATATGCCCGTGTGCTTAAGCCGTGTGGCGAATTAAATTCCAAAAATCAGATGCAGACTTCACATGGCCAGGGCACACGCCCATGTCCTAAGACTGTGTCCTTCAGACGACTAAGAAACGTGGCCGTGTCTCTGCCCGTGTGTTTACTACTGGGCATTCTATTTTACCTAATTAGGGTGCCGGGACACACGGCTAGATCACACGACTATGGGGCAGACCGTGTATCACACACGGTCTAGACACACGCCCGTATACCTACCCATGTGAATAATTTTGAGGTTATTTTCCAAGCCTTTTATCACCCTCAATAACACATGCACACTTATACATCTCAATGACATCCTACATAGCATAAATAAGTACTTACACATTCACAAACATGGCTCATGCATATCATCTTCTTATCAATTTATACTTAAGACTTCATATTTTATTTAGACCAAGCTTACCAAATCACATGCAATATGAAACATCAATTTACTTCCATTTCAAACATTCATGCCTTAGTTGTCATTATGCCATTTACTCACATTTCCATTATCAAACATCCATGATCATATCCACAATTCATCCATGCCAAATGAATTTAACCACAACATAAGTGACCATAGCACATGTATGCATATATGAATAGGATTACATCCCAATAATTAATATGGGCCACATCTCATGGCCATATACAAAATGAATCATTAAATAATTATAAGCCAACACATTTGGCTATACAAATATGACATATAACAAAAAGACCAAGTCCCTATACATGCCATACTTAAAATACTTGAATTTTACTATTCCTAAAAGATTAGTTTGATAGTGTGAATTGAGCTCCGACGTCCTTCGATTCCTGAGCTAACTTGGAAAATGGAAAAGAAAGGGGAGTAAGCATAAAACTTAGTAAGTTTGTATGTAAATAAATAACAACATTAATCATGCATTATTGTATAGATAACACAATAATATTTATCACAATGTCAGCAAGTATTATAGGTACATTTTAAGTCATGCCATTTACATAATGTACAATAAAACATCATGATCATAATTCATTCATTCACTTCTTTCGAGGTCTCATCGATTCATAATCTCAATGTTTATGAGCTTTGTGTACGTACTTGTACCCTTTCAACATGATCATACCTTGTCATCTCTTTGACATAATCATTGGATTACCTATTGAACCACTTGGAATACTAAAGGATACTCGGGAACTCCCATACACATGGTAGGATGCCAATGCCATATCCTGGATATGGTCTTACATGGGATCTCATATCGTTGCCAATGCCATGTCCCAGACATGGTCTTACATGGGATCATAGATCGATGCCAATGTCATGTCCCATACTTGGTCTTACATGGTATCACATATCGGTACCGATAGCCCAACTATGGTCTTACACAAAATTACATATCGATGCCAAAGCCATGTCCTAGACATGGTCTTACATGGGATCGTACATAACCCTAATGTCATGACATTTGTGTCCTAACTATTCCTAGGGTTCAAACGGGGTTTCGAGATATCAAACTTCGTCGAATCGTCATCGAGTCATCATTAATTAAATCCATAAAGACAATAACACAATTCATGCAATATTAAAACATTAAAAACCTAATAATATAATGTTGCATTATTTACACAGGAACTTACCTTAGTACCAAAATATGGCTAACTATTTGATTTTGTCCAAAACTTTGTTCTTTCCTCGGTTTAAGTCCAGACTCCATTTTTCTTAATATATAATAGAAAATTTCACTTATTTAATTATCACATTGTTCAAATCAGTCCATAAATTATTCTTTGGAAAATTTACAATTTTGCCTCTAAACTTTCACATAATTACAAATTAGCCCCTAGGCTCGTAAAATAAAATGTGTTTATTTTCTTTGTTACCCAAGCCTAGTGAAACTTATAACATGCTCATAGCAGCCCACTTTTCTCGTTAAAAAATACATCTTACTACTCATTTTGCATCTTTTACAAATAGGTCATTTTCATGCATTTTCATAAAAAATCACTTAGTAAAAGATGTTAAACACACATCAAACTTTCATATTCCTCCATTAAACATCAAAATACATGAATGGCGCACATGGTTAATTTTTTGAACACGAACTCTAACTCAAAATAATGGTAGAAATAACTAGATCGGTTGATGACAACTTAAAAAATGTAAAGAATATTAAAAACGAGGCTAGGATTGACTTACAATCAAACTTGGAATGTGAAGAAACCCTAGCTATAGAGAGATTTAAAGTTTCAGCCGTAACTTGAAGAAGATGAGCAAATTTTGCTTCATTTTTCCTTTTTTATTCTTTTATTAACCAAATGACGAAAATACCTTTAAAGCATTTCTTTCAAAATTTTCCTATTCATGCCCATTTTTTTTCCATAATTATAGGAATCAGGAAAATTGATATTTAAGGAGCTCTAATTAATAATCCATGGCAATTTCATACTTAAAGCTTCTAGAACTCACATTTTGCAGCTTTTGCAATTTAGTCTTAAATGTCAAATTGGACACTTTATCAATAGAATTTCTTCATGAAATTTTCACACAAGCATGAAATCATATCATAGACCTCATAAGAATCATAAAATAATTATTTTTACTTTGAATTTGTGGTCTCAAAACCATTTTTCTAACTAAGCTCTAATTTAGGATGTTACACAGGCAGACGAAATGGGTGTGTGTTAAGCTGTGTGTGACACATTAGCATGCACAAAGACGTGCGCCAGGTCATGTGGAGCCACATGGGCCAGCCATTTAAGCTATGTGAAACCAAACGAGTGTGTCGCCTAGAAATTAGATTTTTCCCTCGAGCAATATGCATCGTTTGAAACGACTGCAAACCTTTTGTAGGGTCTGTATATACTAAATGGAGATGTATAAGCTATGATTTTGTGATCTGAGACTGAATACTGAGAGATCTTTTGTATATTGCATATGGTAACTGTTACTGATATTGAATTATTCGGTATGGACATTAACTGTATCTGAGTGGTCGTGTACGACTCTATATTAAATGTTATTTGAATCTGCATTTGCATCGACTAGGATTGAGTAAAAGAGGAAGTATTCTATTTTGAGACGGTGGTTAAACCACTGATATTTATATTTTGATCTAATAGTTAGTTTCCAACTATCGGAATGTGTCATACCTACATTGTGTGGTGTATAAGGTTGGATGGGTATTTAATATCCTAATTGGTGTTAGGTTAGTTGGAAATGGTGTGTAGCGGATGGGAAATAGGAAAACTGTATATATTCTTATATGTTCTATCTTTGAGAATAGCCTGACTTACCTTCTATCTATTAAACTGAATGAGTTGCCTTCTGGATCTGACTTTGAAATTGAATATTGGGACCTTATCGGTTCTAAACTAAATATGTTGAATATATAATTATTGTTTTAGGAAATCAGCAACTTATTTCTTCTGCTGACTGAATAATAAGTAAATCATAGACTTGATCGATTTAATGGATCGTAAGCTTGGACATACCCCTTATTTGTTTTAATGTTATCAACTTTTTTAGCTTACTTTCAATAATTTTTGGACATAAGCTATTTTAAGAGTATAAGTGATGTATTATGCTTTGCATTTGCTAATTTTTGCTAGATTGGCTTAAAGATTTAATTTCGGTATTGTGTTTTAAGAAATATTTAAGGTAGCTTCCCTAATTAGGCCGTATCGTCTAGGCCGGGTATGGGTTGTTGCAAAAAAGTTAACTAGCCTTGATGAGGGAGAACTAAGGCAATGATTGGGAGGAAGAGGAAGAGTAACGGGAGGTGACAGTTAAGGTCAATGTATTGAGTAAGAGTGAGAGGAGAGGAGTTGATACAATTATAGATGTTTGAGACAAAACAAAGGAAATAGACACTAAGTTGCTTTATATTTTGATCTGGCAGTTAGTCTGCAACTATTGGAACGTGTCATACCGACACTGTGTAGTGTGTAGGGTTAGACAAGTATTTAATACCTTAATTGGTGTGTTGGGTTGGTCGAAGATGGTATGTAGCGGGTGGAAAATAGGAAAACTGCATATATTCTGATATGTTCTGCCTCTGAGAATAGCCTGACTTACTGTCTATATGAACTGTTATGATCTGTTAAACATAATGAGCTGCCTTCTAGATCTGACTCTAAAATCGAAAATTGGGACCTTATCGGTTCTAACCTAAATCTGTTGAATATATAATTATTTTTTAGGAAATCACTAACTTACTTCTTCTGCTGACTTATAGGTAAATCACAGACTTGATTGGTTTGACAGATTGTGAGCTTGGCCATACCCCTTATCTGTTTTAGTGTTATTAGCTTTGTTAACTTACTTTCAATAATTTCAGAACGTAAGGTATTTTAAGAGTATATGTGATGTATTATGCTCTGCATTTGTTAATTTCTGCTAGATTGGCTTAAAGATTTAAATTTTGATATTGTGTTTTGAGAAATATTCAAGGTAGCTTCCCAATTTTCCCTTATTGTCTAAGCCAAGTATGATGTGTTACATTTAGTAGTATTAGAGCCAGGTTGGCAACACTCGGGCTATGATCTAGGCTCCTATTTTGTGTCAAAAAGGTGTTTAAATGAAAATAAACTATCTGAGTCATTATGAAAACTGATTTTATAAATGATTGAGCCTTCGACACTGAACCTGTAATTATTTTTATTTCGTTATAGTGATTCATTGAGACATTGTAGTGATTGGACTATTGTTAGGTTAACTATTTTGATATGAACTGGCATGAGAATTGTGATAAAAACTCTGAACTGATCTACACACTTTTGATATTATAGATAAACTGATAGTATGAGTTTTCATGGTAGTCGTGGACATGGTTCTCACGGACGCTGTGAGCGTCGAGGAGGAGTTCAAGCAGAGTCATCCTCTATGGGTAGTACGCCAAATCTGAAGACCAACGAGACTATTGGCACTCTTATTATTGAGATTGGGTCTCAAACTCCGATAGTTAAGGATGACACACTGTTTCAAGCTATGAGTCAAGCTTTAGAAAGGGTAGCGGAGACTCATTCTGGATTTAGAGGCTGAGGGTTGATTATTGAGTGACTCATTTTGAATGGTGCTGAGTTGTTTAGGGGTGTCATTAGAGTTGCCCCTACCGTAGCGGAGTATTAGCTAGAGGCTACTGAGCATATTATGACCAATATTAATTATACTCCAACTTAGAAATTGAGAGGTGTTATATCCTTACTTCGAGATGGAGCCTATCAGTGGTGGCTGGCGGTTGAGTAGGGTGCTCAACCCGAACAGGTTAATTGGGATTACTTTAATACTACCTTCCAAAGTAAGTATATAGGGGTGAGTTACATGGAGGGTCGCTGACATGAGTTCATGAATTTGGTTCAGGTTGAGAGATCTGTGGCTGGGCATGAGGTCGAGTTTCTGATATTGAACAAGTATGCTCGAGCTTTAGTTGCATCTGATTATGGAAAGAGTGTGAAGTTTGAGGAGGTTATGCGTTACGATTTGCGAGTTCTGATAGCTCCTCAGAGGGAATGGATTTTTGCAGGTTTGGTTGACAAGGCTAAGATAATGGAGGAGGTAAAACACAATGAGCACGAGAGATGAGACCGAGAGAGATCTGTGTAAGTAAAGAGGTATTCGGGTCTCTTTAGTTCTGGACAGCGCCGTAAGAAATGGGTGAGATTATATGGTCCTACGAGATCGAGGCACTGGCTGCAGCGACTAAGATTCAGCTTTGTTGTGATTGCAAGAGGCACCATCTGAGCGAGTGCTAGAGGAAATTGGGAGCTTGCCTCTGATGTGGGCCGATGCTCTTGTGTGCGAGATTGCCCTCGTCGATCAAATCAGGTGCTCGTTACTTCACAAACTCTAATGTCGGGTTTCATTCAGCCTCCGAGACTAGCTCAACAACCACCTAAGGGCTGTTGTATGGTCAGGGGTGGTAAAGATTCTGGTAGAGGCGTAGGTCAAACTGAGGCATGACAGCCTGCACTAGTTTATGCGGCGAGAAGCCGTGAGGACAATTGCGATACCGACGTTGTAGCGAGTATGTTTTTTATTTATTGTGTTCCATATTTTTAACTGATTGATATAAGTTCTACTCACTCATATATAGCTAGTATTGTTTCTGTAAAAGTGGGTATATCCGTTAAGACTACTACTAGGGAATTTTCTGTAATTAGTCCTTTGGGTTAGTCAGTTAGGATGGATAAGGTATATAGATGGGTTCCATTAGAGATTCAGGGTGTGGTATTTTTGACTGAATTAATCGAGTTGCCTTTTGGTGAGTTTGATCTGATTCTAGGAATGGATTGGTTCATGGAACATCGAGTCAGTCTAGATTGTGCCTCTAAGAGGGTTACTCTGAGAACTGATAAGAATAGTGAGATTGTTATGATTGGTGAGCCTAGGGATTACCTCTCCAACGTAATCTCCGCCATTGTAGTTGAAAAGCTAGTCAAGAAAAGTTGCGAGGCATACCTTGCCTTCGTGTCTGATTCTACTTCTGCAAAGCTTTCTGTAAGGGATATTTATACTGTGAGGGGCTTCCCAGATGTCTTTTCTGAGAAGTTGCCCAAGGTACCTCTAGATAGGTAAGTTGAATTTGGTATTGATCTGCTACCAGGTACTACTCCTGTGTCTATTTCACCCTATCGTATGGCAACGAAGGAACTAACAAAGTTAAAAGTAAAGTTCTATGAACTTCTCGATTGAGGGTTTATTAGACCGAGTGTGTCTCTTTGGGGAGTACCAGTATTTTTTGTCAAAAAGAAATATGGTACAATGAGAATGTGTATAAATTATCATCAGCTGAATAAGTTGATAGTAAAGAATAAGTATCCACTACAGGTGATTGATGATTTATTCAATCAATTTCGTAAAGTATAAGTGTTTTTTAAAATTGACCTTCATTCTAGTTACCATCAGCTCAAGGTTAAGGAGACTAATATGTACAAGACCACTTTCAAGACTTGTTATGGACATTACGAGTTCTTGGTTATGCCTTTCAGTTTGACAAACACTCTGGCTACATTTATGGATTTAATAAACCAGGTATTTCAACCGTATTTGGATCGATTTGTTATAGTTTTTATTGACGATATCCTGAATTATTCCAATACTGTGATTGACCACGATGAGCACATTCGTATCATTTTGCAAACACTCCATGAAAATAATTTGTATGCCAAATTTAGTAAGTGTGAGTTCTGGTTATAGGAGGTTTCTTTTCTGGGGTATGTGGTGATTGCAGAAAGGATTCGAGTTGATCCTAAGAAAATTGAAGATGTAGTCGAGTGGAAACAGTTGAAAAATGTGCCTAAACTTTAGAATTTTCTGGGCTTAGATGGTTACACTGGAGATTTGTTGAGGGATTTTCACTGATTGCGTCCCCTCTAACTAGGCTATTGTGTATGAACACCCCGTTTATTTGGTTTGACATGTAACAGTCAAGCTTCGAAAAACTCAAGTCTGTTCTGACACAAGCTCCTGTTTTGGTTCAGCCTAAGCCGGGTTGGGAGTTCATGGTGTACAATGATGCATCCCACGTCAGTTTGGGATGTGTCTTGATGCTGAGTGGCAAGGTCGTAACTAATGCATCTTGACAACTTAAGTTGCATAAAGGTAACTATCCTACACACGATCTTGAGCTTACTGCTGTCGTATTTGCTTTGAAAATCTGGAGGCATTATCTATATGGTGAGAGGTATATCATTTACACTAATCACAAGAGCTTCAAATATCTGCTAACTCAAAAGGAGTTAAATCTTAGGCAGCGTAGATAGGTTGAGTTTCTTAAGGATTATGATTGCACGATAGAGTATCATTTCAGTAAGACGAATGTAGTGGCCGATGCTTTTAGCGGTAGAGCAATGACCGACTTGAGAGTGATGTTCACTCATCTAAGTTTGTTCGAGGATGAGAGTCTACTAGCTGAACTACAATTTAAACCCACCTAATTCAAACGGATTCGAGATAAATAGTTGAGTGATAAGTTTTTAGTTCAACGTTTGTGACAGATTGATTCGAGTGAAACTTTAAATTTTAGTTTGAACATCAATAAGGTTTTCTATTTCAGGGGTCAGATTTGTGTGCCTAACGACAAAGAGTTGAGACGAACAATTCTATAGGAAGCTCATGGTAGTCCATATGCTATGCATCCAGGTGGGAAATAAAATGTATCAGGACCTCCAAGAACTTTATTGGTGGCCTGGGCTGAAACGAGAAGTGACTACCCTTGTATCGCACTATCTGACATGTCAGAAGGTGAAAGCCAAACATCAGTTGCCTTCTAGTCTGCTTCAACCAATTAAGATTCCTCTGTGGAAGTGGAAGCGAGTAACGATAGACTTTGTGAGTGGGTTGCCTTTGACACCCACTAAGAAGGACTCAGTTTGGGTTATCGTTAATCGGTTGACCAAGTTCACTCATGTCGTTCCTATCAAGACAGATTACTCATTGCAGAATCTCACTAAGCTGTATGTTTCTGAAATCGTAAGACTGCACAAGGTGTCGGTCTTAATCATTGCAGACAGAGATCCACATTTTACTTCTCAATTTTGGAAGAAGCTTCATAAGGCGCTAGACACTTGATTGGATTTCAGTACAGCATATCACCTAGGCAGTCTAAATAGGTTATTTAGATTCTGGAGGATATGCTTCAGTGTTATGTGATTGATTTTCAAGGCAGTTGGGGAGGATTATCTACCGTTGGCTGAGTTAGCGTACAATAACAACTTTTAGTCTAGTATTCAGATGACACCTTACAAGGCTCTATATAGTCGTAGGTGCCATACTCATCTGTGTTGGATTGAGTTATGTGAACGTAAAGTTTTGGGTCCCGAGCTAGTTTCTGGGACCAAGAATACTGTTGAGCTGATTGAAGATCGACTTAAGACTGCTTTTGACCTACAGAAATCATATACAGATTTAAGTAGAAAAGATATTGAATTTTCTGTAGGTGACCACGTGTTTCTGAAAGTGTCTCCTTGGAAAAAGGTTTTCCAGTTTGGATGTAAGGACAAGTTGAGCCCAAGGTTCATTAGACCTTATCAAATTCTTAAACATGTCAGACCTATTGCATATCAGCTAGAATTACCACCAAAGTTGGACTGAATTTATGATGTATTCCACGTCTCAATATTTAGACGATATCAATTTGACCCATCGCACATTGCCCCTATTGAGGAGATTGATGTATGACTGGATCCAACTTTTAAAGAGGAACCAGTTCAGATTCTAGAGTGAGGTGTCAAGGTATTGAGAAAGAAAATAGTCCCTCTTGTTAAGGTGCTATGGTGGAATCATGACACTGAGGAAGCCACTTGGGAACCCGAAGATTTGATTTGTTAATAATACCCGTATCTGTTTGAGTCAAGTAAATTTCAAGGCCGGAATTTCTTTAGGGGGAGAGAGTTGTAACACCCCAAACTTTGATTGTTTGACTAAGAAATGCTAGAGTAAATGAATATATGTTTTTGTGGTTATGTACTCTACTTATGTGTTCAAGGTCAGGAGTTCGAGTCACGTTTTTAGAAAGCTTTGCTATTTTATTCTAAACTAACCTTTATATTTGAATTTTTGACTTAAGCTTAATTTTGAGTAAATTTGTGTCAACGATGAGCCTAGCGGTTCAATAGTTAAACTTTTGTATACTTTTAGGTCTTCTGTTCGAGTATGCGTTAGGGAATATTTTTTCTTATTGTCAGAATTCTGATTGGTGGTTAAAACATTAAATTTTATTGTTTCCTCTTCTATTCTTCCTTCCTCAATTTCTTTTTCTTTTTCATTTTTCTTGTTTCTCTTTTACTTTCTTTTATTAGTCGTCGAACTTTCTATTCCTTATCTACTGTTCTGGTCGGGTAAGTACAATTTCCATGATATCAATTAAAAGTTACTTGTGTAGTTCTGTTATGAATTCTAAGAAACAATAGTTTCGTACTGTCGAAATAGTTTCGTGTTAGTGGGTTGAAAGCTCTTCGTTAAATGGTCCTAGTTTCTTTGTTTTAGGCACGTGAGTCAGAAGTAGTATTTTCCAGTAGGCTAATTCGAGCGGGTGTTGTTGATTCACTAGTAAGTGTCAGTTTCGTTAGAGGTTTTTTGCCAAAGTTTTCGACATAGTTCAGTAAGTGTTAAATTGTGTGAATTTCGTTGTTTTAGTCGATTGATTGATTCTTGTTGGCTAATTTAGGATTCAGGATTTCTTTACATTTTTCCTGGATTAAAACTACTTTAGGTGCATACCAAAAACCCGATCTTTTACGAATTTTAGATGCCAAAAAAAATGGTTGTCGACGCTATACGGTCGTGTGCTAGGCTATATGGTAGGCTATGTGCACCACACGGTCGTGTGCCAAGTCATGTAGTAAACCGTGTAACTCGTTGTTTTTTCGTAGAGACCACATGAGCCAGAGACACGGGAGTGTGTCCAAGCTGTGTGACTTATTGTTTGCGATTTAGGACTACACGGGTGTGCATCAGATCGTATGAGACACACGAGCATGCACATGGGCATGTACCAAGACGTGTGGAGCCACACGGGCCAGCCATTTAGGTCGTGTGAAACCACATGGGCGTGTGACTCAGAAATTAGATTTTTCCCTCGGGCAATATGCGTCGTTTGAAACAATTGCAGGTCTTTTGCAGGGTCTGTATGTTCTGAATAAAACTGTATAAGCTATGATTTCGTGATCTGAGACTGAATACTGAGAGATCTATTGTATATTACATATGGTAACTGTTACTGATATTGAATTATTCGATATGGACATTAACTGTATCTGAGTGGTCATGTACAACTCTGTATTAAGTGTTATTTGAATTGCATTTGCATTAGGTGGGATTGAGTAAATGAGGAAGTATTCTATTCTGAGACGTTGGTTAAGCCATTGGTATTTATATTCTGACTTGGCAGTTAGTCTGCAACTATCAGAACGTGTCATACCGACACTGTGTGGTGTGTAAGGTTGGATGGGTATTTAATACCTTAATTGGTGTGTTGAGTTGGTCGGAGATGGTGTGTAGCAGGTGGGAAAT
This sequence comes from Gossypium arboreum, assembly GCF_025698485.1. Taxonomy (NCBI): domain Eukaryota; kingdom Viridiplantae; phylum Streptophyta; class Magnoliopsida; order Malvales; family Malvaceae; genus Gossypium; species Gossypium arboreum. The sequence goes on from NC_069081.1 coordinate 17,674,332, forward strand.
AGGAAAATTGCATATGTTTTATTTTTGAGAATAGCCTGACTTACCATCTGTTTGAAGTGCTATGATCTATTAAATTGAATGAGCTGCCTTCTAGATCTGACTCTGAAATCGAATATTAGGACCTTAATAGTTCTAAACTAAATATATTTAATATATAATTATTTTTTTAGGAAATCACCAACTTATTTCTTCTGCTGACTGAATTACAGGTAAATCATAGACTTGATCGATTCAAGGGATCGTGAGCTTGGTCATACCCCTTTCTGTTTTAGTGTTATTAGCTTTGTTAGCTTACTTTCAATAATTTCAGGACATAAGGTATTTTAAGAGTATAAGTGATGTATTATGCTCTACATTTGCTAATTTCTGTTAGATTGGCTTAAAGATTTAAATTTCGATATTGTGTTTTGAGAAATATTTGAGGTAGCTTCCCAAATTAGGCCTTATCGTCTAGGCCGGGTATAAGATGTTACAATAAAGTTAACTAACCTTAATGAGGGAGAACTAAGGCAATGATTGGGAGGAAGAGGAAGAGTAACGGGAGGCGACAGTTGAGGTCAATGTATTGAGTAAGAGTGAGAGAAGAGGAGCTGGTACAGTTATAGATGATTGAGACAAAACAAAGGAAATAAACACTAAGATAAAAAGGAAAGTAAAAAGGCTAAAACTTCTTCTTTTTCTTTTACATATGAGTTTTATAGGAAAGGATTTAGGTTTTTTAAAATGATAAGATAATAGAGAAAGAAAATATAGGATTAAATATATGACATGAAAAAGAAAAAAAAATTGATATTAAGAAGAGATTCATGTTAGTAATGATTTTAATAAAGATATTTTTCCTTGGAAAAGAAAAAATAGTAAAATTATTTCAAAGCCCCTTGAATTGATTTGTTTTTTTCTTTGTCTTTTTTCATTTTTTTTCTTGCAAAAATGTGACATGTTACATAATAAAAATGGCCTACATGTCCTGGCATGTTAGACATTTACGTTGCTAGACTCAAGTACCAGATTGGAAGATTGAACCAAATTAAAGAGGGCACTAACGTGCTGCCAAATGTGGTGGTAGTTTTAGTACATTTCGACACTTAAGGAGTTTATTTTTTGGTCATTTTATATTTAATTATTGCATTTTCAGCTTTCATAGTTTAGATTTAATTATGTGAAAAATAAATGTTTTTACACAAGAATTGATGTTTGTTGACCTATTAGGCCAATACAAGCCTTAGGTAGTTTTAATATTTTTAATTAAGTGTGCTTGATTTTTATTTAGTAGCCCAACTGTGTAATGGACGAGACTCGAGTGTAGCACAAGTTTCCCAAGATACAACACATGAAATTAGAACTCCAAGTCCAATATATTGGTGTCTTGTCACGACACACCTTGGTGGTTTCATGTCGCGACACATCAAGTTTCCCAAGATACAACACATGAATCTGGAACTCCAAGTCTAATATATTGGTGTTGTGCCGCAACACACCTTGGCTGTGTCGTGACACAAGTTTGAATGTGGGAGGCAAGAATCGACAAGGCTAAAATCATTTGTGCAATTAATAATTTCCAAGATTATGGCTTGTAATAAACTTAATTAGAATTTTTAAACATCCTTATAAATAGAAAGGTTATTCCTAATACGTAAGCAAGCCTTTAGGAGTCATAGTTAGTAGATTTTGGTTTTATTTCGTTTTCTTTTCAGTTTCTAAATACTTTGTTCTTTTCGACTAGGCTCAGTTTGAACCGAAGTCTTTTCTATTAAAGTATTCAGCAAGTTTATTTTTGTATGAAAAATCTCGATTTGAATACGGTTTTCTTGCACAGCGAAATATTAAAATTTTAAAAATTGACCCGGTTTGTGATATTTATAGCAATAAACCCTAACCAAATTCATACATGTGTTTTCGACTTAGTGGGAATTCGTTGTTCTTGGCTTTCAACCGAATGATTTTATATGCTATTCTCGTACCACGAACTGCTTCGAGTGTGGGCTCGAACTAATTGAATCGAAACATAAAACTAGAAAAATTCTCTTTTATTTGGGTGAAAACGAAAAATTCTCTTTTCTTAATAGAAACCAGTAAAATTATTATTCTAGAAAAATATATTTGATAGTTGAGAATAAATTCTCTCTATTTTCGATAAAGTAACAATCTCTTAAAGTTGTGTTAATAGCTCTACTGGTGTCATTTATTTATAGGAAGAGAAATAGAACCCTTGTTGAGTTGTAGTGGTTTATTTCAAATAGAAAAAACAACTTCCTACTTAGAGTAAGAGGGGAGTGGACGATACACCCTATTATTCCTACTAGGGTTTTCACCCCTTTCATGATATATAGGGGGGTTTTGGGCCTCTCTCACATCAGGTCTAATTACGAGTACCTTTTGGGCCTTTTGACTTAGTACTTTGTAAAGTGATTCAACCTAATTCGGTTTTTCTATTTCCCAAAATAAACTTTAATATTCTATATTAAAAATTTTCTCATTCCTATTTTACCCCCACTAAAATTTTGACAATTTTACCCTCGGTAAAATTTTTGACGATTTTACCATTGGTAAAATTTCAAGAAAATATGTTCAATATTTCATAACTCAACATGTTCATTGTGATGGAATGGTTTATTTTCATTTTTGGGCTTCAAAACAGCTCAAAAATATAAACTCATTCTTCTAATCATTTTTAAGTAACCCATTTCCATTTTTGAAAACCTACATTAATTTCCAAATGATTCCATTTTTCTATTTTGGAAAAAATCACAATCATTCATGAATGTTTTCCATTTCTATTTTCCTATTCATTTTGTTCATTTCTATTCAAACTCACAATTCATTTCTAGTTTCAACGAGCTAGCGGAGGGACTGATTGAGCTCAAATGGTTCATAAATAAGTTCTGATTTTTTTCCTATTAATTGTAAACTCATTTAGTCATTAAGTCATTCAACTATAGTATGGTGACTAAACTGTCCCCAATGACATACCATTACGAAAGCAACTATTCAGTGCTCATCTAATGACTTTGTTATAAGTGTTTTACCCTTATAGGATATCCTTGATCTCTTTGTGATAAAATTCGTTCTCCCAATATGATCTTATTTTATCTCATGGTAATCATTACATCTTCCTTAATGAAAAATAAATTACTATCGAATAGTAATTAAGTCATTCATCACAAAGACGAAAAACCCATAGTCATATTTACTTTTCATCAACCATGTAATGCCAATGAGAGGATGTCACTTACCCATGTCTCGAGCTATGAATTCCACTATTGTGAATGACACTACATACTACAAAAGTCGTACACCCAACACACCAGCTTTCAATTCCTTATCTTTTCGAACTCAGTCTTTTACTTACATCAAAGTGTACGAGTCACGCATACATAGTTCGTCATCCACTCAGGATTTAGGTATGCCACACTATGAATGCCACAAGTTAATAAATCCATAAACGAATTCAGAATCTATTTAGCTTGGGTCCTGTCCGATGTACTGTCAGTCCAGTCAGTCACACCTATGTCTCTATCTTCTGAGAGTAATTCACTTCAATGCCCAAGACAAGACATCTCTTTAATTGGACTTGATAGACGACATATTAGTCTGTCAATCGGTTTGCTCATTTTTTATTAGACTAAGGACATGTTTAGGTTTGTCTACTAAAACAAGTTGTCTTTTTGTATTACGATCCGACCACGTAATACTGCTTAGTATTAGTTAAAAATTAGGCAACCAATGAGCAACATTTGCTTCCATTTTTCTTTGTGTGCAAAAACCATTTGAGGACAATAATACAAAGTATATTAATAGTAATTAATGAATTTATTTTATTAATTAATCTATTCAAAAAAATTACAGGTTTACAAACGAATATACTACACTCAGGGTACCATATCCAATAATTTCATTATTCTTTTGTAAACATCAAGATTAGATAGCTATCAAGAGATTACACAACTCCAAGCACATTCAGTTCAATCAAATGAGCAATTTCTTACCCTTTCTCTTACTTCAATTTATTTGTATTCTTTTACATGTTTAAATTAAATCTAAGAGTTATGACATATAGATCCACGAAAGGTTAAGTCTCTAGGGAGATTAACGAGTGGGTGTGAGAGTAGTTAACAGAGGAATCAAGGTTTCTTGATAGGAATTAACTAGTTTTATATTATGTGTGCCTGAATCCTAGGATTCACGACCCTAGGAAGAATTCTAGGTCAAACGAGGTCAAGAGATTAGTTTTCCAAGTAAATCATAATTTATCCCGATGGGAAAAGTGAGACCGAGAGATAAGAGAGCACCTATCGATTAGTTAATTAGTAGAGGCCAGGAGGTAATACTCGTTAATTAATACCTAATTCCATTTAAACCCTAATTCTGAAGTTAATTGCAACCATTGAAACAAGTTAATCTTATACTTGTTATTCTAATTTAGTTGTTTGTTTTTTTTTTGTTTATTTAATTCAATTTAAATTAGTTTATATTTGTTATCTATTTTATGTTTTATCATAATATAATTTTTAATTATTACTATTTAGACTTGTTATTGTAGAAGTAGATTTCTAATTTAATTCGTCCTCCTTTTGGTACGATTCTCGGAATACTTCCCTGTGTTCCGTTGTACAAATCTATATTACAATTTGACCCGTATACTTGCGGACACCACTGATTTAACTTAATATATTTTTGGTGTGATATTTTCTGGTCAAATGTTCGCACATTTGGAAGTAGTTAGACACATTGAACATTTAAAAACATTAGGTACCACATTGAAAGTTTTGCTAAACTACAGTGGTAAATATGCCATTATCTCAAAGAATAATTTATAAAATTTATAAAATTTATAAAATTTATAAAAAAATTAATAAAAATACATAATTTATTTTAGTAAATCAAATATAGTGTTAATGAAAAATTCTTAATCATTATTAAAGTATTTGTAGAAATTATAAAAAAGTAATATATTGTAAACTAAACTCTTCCTATTTAATTTTCATTTTTTTCTTTTCTTATTACTTAATAAATAAACCATAATAGCATGCAATCATATATTACATTTGATTATATAGATGTGTTATTTATATAATTTTATATATGAAATATTAATTAAAAATCTATTTAAAATTAAAGTAATATGTTTTTCATTTTTGGTTAATGGAATACAAAGTAATTAAACATAAATTTTTTCTTTTATGTATTATATAAATTCATAATGAAATCATAATTCTAATTTTTAAGTGTTGATGGGTTGAATAATATTGCAAAAAGAAAGGAAAGCGTCAAAGTGCACCAGAGTTGGACCTCCGAAGCATCCTCTGATGCTTAAAGTCAGAACTGACATAAAGAATGAAATCGGATAAGATTGGATTAGGCAGGGGATTCATATATCTGGCTCCATTAATCTCATGTCTATTTATAAACATTTGCTTCCTTCCTTGTGTTGATTAGGCAGGTGCTCAGATCTATCGTTTTGTTGTCTGGGTCCTTCGAATTTTTAGAATTGTTAGATTCTTCATGCATTTTTGTGCTTTTTTGATTGAGTTGAATGGAGAGAATATAGAAACTTCTTGAATATGATGGAGGAGGTTGCTTAGAAGAGCATTAGTCCTCTTGTGCGAAAGAGAGGTTATGTGCTCTTTGCAAGGGCGAGTCCCTCGAGGGCCTTAGTGGCCTACCTGTTGCGCATATGGGTTATTTTCCTTTAGTGAATCGAGTTTATTGTTATTTAACTAGGCTCAATTTTAGCCCAAAATTATTGAATCTCAACAATAGTCCCAACAAAATAATTTCAAAATGGCCTATGGGGAGTAGTGAAGAGTCTGACATTTTTGTAACATCCCTTGTGAACCTATTTTGAAGGAGTTGTGTCATAATGAAGAAAGAGGCAAATATACAACACTTTTAATGCTGTAAAGCTCGAGCCTTAAGAAAACAAAAAAGTAGTGAAATGTTGCCACGTGTTGGTAAACCAAGACTTAGTAATTATATATCCTTTCTATGTATTTGCCAAGAATAGACTATTGACTAATGAGGAAAGAAGTAGAAGTGGGATGATGGATTATGCTTCATGTCAAGTTTGTGGTTATTGCATGGAAATTATAGTTCATGCCATTCGAGACTGTGATATGGCTAGAGGTGTGTAGGTAAGGATTATACCCAAAAAGGGCAATTGGCATCGTCTTCTCCTTGCATTTGCAAGACTACTTTGTGGGAAAAATTGATAATAGGTTTGAACTATACTTCAATGGAGTTCTTGGTTCACGGTCCTAGCCTGGAAGCTTTAGAAAAGAAGGAAAGAAGTTTCTGGGAAACCATTGTATCTCGATTATGGTGCTGGGCAAAAAGTATTGAAGATAATATACGTCTTTTGTCCGAATGTAATGCGAATAATATGAAGGTGCCTCGATGGTAGCCGCCCCCGGCTGCATGGTGCAAAGTTAATATAGATGGCTACTAACACAAGCTTATCGTTAAACCAAAAACTCTTTATCCATTTTAAAATAGATTTGATTGATGGATCTACTATAATATTTGAATTAACCTGAATGTATTCTCCATCCTCGAATAAGTACAAGAATGATACAAAATTCCATTTAAGTAATTACTTAAAGATAATCAAACAGTTTCAATTTAGATTAAATACTATGACTTGGTGTTTTTTCAATAGTTAATTAATTTCGATGAGTAAAGCTTGCGATGAATGGAACCTCCAACAAGTTTCCATTTTCATTGATCAGCTCAAACACACAAACGTCTCCCACCTCCAATTCATTGTCGATCGCAAATTGTCCCCAACTGTTACTCTTAAACTCTGCTTTTCTACCTTTATTCCCTGCTCTTCTTTCGTACTCAACAGTCCAAGTCCTCCCATCTTCAATTCTCAGAATCATTTCTCCGCTTTTCTTCAAATATCGCTTGCCAAATTCCTCTGCTATATGCTGTGCCGATAATAAGATAGTTTCATTTCTAGAATTGAATTATATAAATGGAATGAAGAGATGATTCAACAGAAATCTCACCAGAGAAATACAAGAACCAAAATATGATGGGTGTATCACAACACTAAAAGGAGGGATTTGAAGTTCTAAAAGCACCACCTCCTATACAAGCTCTTTGTTTCTGGTGTACAGGGTCAGGTTTCAGACATCTCCGGGCACCTGACTTCCTTCCACTATCATTTTCTGCAAAATATTTGAGTTCACCTGTTAAGATTGAAATGGTCAAAACAATAGCTGTGGAAGCATAGCATTATATTTATCAAACTCAAAAAAAAACTTTTCGATCAAAACGATCACCTCCAAGTTGTTCTGTTATATATTTAAGTTCTTCTATTATGTTTCCACTTGGGCTGGTTCAAGTCATCTTACAAGGCTGAATACTCCGGGATGTCAACTTCTTCTTTGTTTCCTGGTCTAGTGGAGAGTCATCCAAGGTTTCGATGTACGAGTCTGTTAGGTCTTTAGATTCTCCAGAGCTGGAGACACATAGACTTTGTTGACAATCAGGTTCAGCATAACTGACCAAGCTCCTAGTATTAACTTGATTGTCTATGCTCTCGAAACTTGAATCAATGATGAATAATAAGTTCTACTTACCCAGTGAATAGCAAGCTTTGCTTGTATTTTTGACAAGCAAGTTGATGACCACTTTCATTAAGATTTCAGGATGTTTAATTAGCTCAAAAACACAAACATCACAGACATTAAGTTGATTATCTTGCACAAATTCCCGCCAGCCACCATAGAGGTATGCATTCCTATATTTTTTGGATTACTATAGTACTTGTGTTGAAAAATGACCAACCATGTTGCTATTACGTTTTTGTTAAAGTGCATGCTGCTATGATGATTTTGTTGAGTGCATACAACTTGTATGCATGCTACAACAATTGTACATACTGTAGTAACATATTTTTTTTTTGTTTTAGTTGCAATGTAATTTAGTTTGGTTGAAAATGAACTTAGTTGTTGATGTTTTGATGGGTTTAGGTGATGATTTAGTTGATAAGTCAACTTAACCCATGTGTACAAGCAATGTTTTAATAGTCCTAATGTTGATTAGTGGGGTTAGTTGAATATTCGGTGATGTATTTTGACTATAAATGTTTTGTTTTCATATTGAAGGAGTAAGCAGATCGGTTTCGAGTAAGTTGAATGCTTCCTTGCTGCACGTTTGTGAGCAAGTAAATTGTTCTTTGTTTCTTCCTACTTTTTCAATATCTTACTCTCTTCTTTTGTTGCTGTCAAAACCCCAACAACTTTACATGCCAAGTTCTTCCAGTGGAATTGCATAAGGCTAGATTACATCTGTTCATTGTCAAAATTTTCCTAGTAAAGGTCGATGGTATAAACTGGAATTCAAGAAGACAATAGAAACCAAGAATAGACTGCAAAAGTTTTTTTTTTTTAAGCTACTTGGAGTCAGCAAAATGATGATTTAGAGAATAGCAATACCCAGGTTCTAGTTTTAAAAGTTACCATTTTGTATGTATTGCGAATGTATGACAGTCGCATGACTACCATAAAAGCTTGTTTGTCATTACTTTTATAAGCACTAGTTATATGATTAGCGTGAGCCTTTTCAATGGCTGTCAGCCGTTGCATACAATTGAGCCTCAGTTTTCACACTTTACTGAGATGTAATTACCAAAAAGAAAAAAATGACATGAGCATCTCAATTTACAAGGGAGCACTCTTGTAAAATATTAATTGATATCTAAGGGAGCTAACGTATTTGACTTCTGTTAAAAGATGGCTTTCATGCAGGCCATTCAAGTCAAGCCATGCAAGTTGCAGCTGAAGAACATGATGTTGTTTTGTTGATTATTTGATGTTTTATTACTTAGTTACATTTGAACTAAGTTTTTAATGTATTTGTTGTAATTTAGTGCTGATGGATGTGATAAATTAGCTTAATCAAATGTGCAAGAAAAGTTTTATAAGTTTCATGACTTTGATTGTAAAGTTAGGTGTGTTTAGGTAACTTTTTTTTTCAGTCAAGCTAATAACTTGATATATGTAATGAGATGTTTTCAGCAATATTATTATGAACCATTCATCAAAATTCTCTTCTTGTTTTGGTTCTTATTGAGCAATCTATTTTTGTTAAAATTCAAGCCCGATTTTCTTTATTTATTCAGCAATTTACAATTGCTTTTAGCATAAGACTTTGCTATGATTTCTTAATTTTGTTTCTTAACTCCTATAATTGGTATTGAAGGCCAACTTCTTAGAGGACCTTTCTCTTTTCTACTCTTAAAAACACAATGTCTTCATTAGGTTTCTCTCCAGCACCACTATCAATGTTTAATGGTGAAGGCTATCACATTTGGGTAGTGAAAATAAAGACTTACCTACAAGCATTTGACCTGTGGGAGGTTGTCAATGCTGATTTTGAACCACCATCCTTGAGAGCTAACCCCATGGTAGCTCAGATCAAGCAACACTCTGATGATAGAGCCAAGAGGTACAAAGCAATGTCTTGCATCCAAAACAGTGTGTCAGACTTGATTTTCACAAGGATTATGCCTGTGAGACTCCAAATTAGGCTTGGGACAAGCTTAAAGAAGAGTTTTAAGACACTGAAAAAATAAGACAGCAACAACTCTTAAACTTAAGGAGGGACTTTGAAAACTTAAAGATGAAGGAGTTAGAGACAGTTAAGCATTATTCAAATAGGACCATGGCTATTGTAAATAGCATCAGAATACTTGGGGACAAATTCAGTGAAGCTAGAATAATGGAAAATGTTATTTCAACCTTACCTGAAAGATAAGAAGCCAAAATATCTTCCTTAGAAGACTCGAGAGACCTGTCAAGTATCTATTTGACTAAGCTGGTTAATGTTCTTTATGCTCAAGAGCAAAGGAGAACTAACAGACAAAAAGAGTATCATAAAGGTGCATTCCAAGCTAGGAGCAGACCAACCTCGAGCTCTTCTAGCTACAAAGGGAAGAAAAATTGGTCAGACAAGCCTAAAAGAGATGGAGCAAGAAGAAGATATCCACATTGTTCACATTGTAAAAGGATTAGTCATCCATAAGCAAACTACTGGTATAGGCTTGATGTGCAGTGCAAGGTTTGTAAATAGATGGGCCATGTTAAGAAGGTTTGTAAAAATAAAGGCCAACAAAAGCAATATTAACATCAGCAATTTAAAACAAAAGCTCAAGTGGTAGAGGAGAGTTGTGCTCAGGAAGAGCAAGTGTTTGATGTCTCTTGTTCAGTAAATAGATGAAAAACCACAAAATGGTGGTTGATTGACAGTGGTTGCACCAACTACATGACACTTGATGTTGCTATCTTCAAGAAACAAAACCTTCAATTCGAGAGTAAAAGAGGGCAATGATCAATACATCAAAGCAGAAGGGAAGGGAGATGTGCTGATTGACATTCCTTTGGGTTCCCAACTTGTTTCCAATGTTTTGTTAGTACCTAAAATTGATAGAAATATGCTAAGTATTGCTCAACTACTTGAAAAAAAAAGATCTTCTATTGTGTTCAAAGGCAAAGAGTGTCTGATCAATGATCCAAATGGAAACAAGCTCAAGTCAGTAGCCATGACTGACAGAAGCTTTGTTGTTGATTGGAATAAAGGGTTAGTTAGTACCTACACAATTATCTTAGATGATTCCAAGTTGTGGCATAAAAGGTTAGGCCATGTTAACTATAGGTCACTACTTCAGTTGTCCAAAGAAGATTTGGTTGAAAATTTCACAAAATTTTTTGAATAACAAGATGTTTGTGAAGTATGTCAGCTAGGAAAAATAAGCTAGACTACCATTTCCAGCCTCTAAAAAACTACAGTTAGTCCATATTGATGTGTGTGGCCCTATGAAGACTGAATCTTTGAATGGCAGTAGGTACTTCATTCTTTTCATTGATGACTATTCAAGATTTTACTAGGTTTACTTTCTAAAGCTCAAGTTAGAAGTAGCTTTACTAGGTTTACTTTCTAAAGCTCAAGTTAGAAGTAGCCTCAATGCTTTGGAAGTTTAAGGCTGCAGCAAAAACTCAATCAGGTTGCAAGCTCAAGACACTAAGGTCAAATAATGGGATAGAGTACACCTCTTCGAAGGTTTTGTGAAGAATCAGTGATTGAACATCAGTTCAACAACACCTACACACCTCAACAAAATGGTGTCAGTGAAAGAAATAATCGAACCCTGATGGATATGGCTAGATGTTTGATGTTTGAAAAGAGTTTGCCTAGAAGTTTTTGGGCTGAGGTAGTGAATACTATAGTATATTTACAAAATAGGCTACCAACTAAAGCCTTGTTCGAAAAAAATCCATTTGAAGCTCGGTTTGGGTTCAAGCCATTAGTGGCTCACCTAAAAGTCTTTGGCTGTATATGTTATGCAGATGTTTCTGTAGTTAAGAGGGACAAATTAGAGAAGAAGGCTCAACCTAGCATCCTTGTAGGCTATAGTAGTGTCAAGAAGGGTTACAGAGTTTTGGATCCGACAACCTACAAGGTCTTTATAAGTAGAGATGTGGTATTTGATGAGATGTCATCTTGAAATTGGAGCAAAGGTGAGCCAGAGTGTGTTGTTGAAGAAGTAGTGACAGTGTAAACTAATGTTGACCAAAATAATCAAAAGCTGGACATTGATTATATACCAGTTAAGGGAACCAAACTGCCTAGTGAAGTATATAAGAGGGCTGGTGTAGCTACTGTTGAACCAACTAGCTTTGAAGAAGCTCAACCCTAAAAGGGCTGGAGGCAAACCATGCTTGATTAAATGAGCATGATACATAAAAATAAAACTTGGGATCTAGTTGCAAGACCAACTCATAAGAAGGTCATAGGAGTAAAATGGGTGTTTCCAGCTAAACACAATGCTGATGGAACTTTGAACAAGCTGAAGGCAAGGTTAGTTGTGAAAGGATTCAGTCAGAAGTATGGGATTGACTACTTTGAAACATTTGAACTAGTGGCAATACTTGATACTATCATACTTTTAGTATCATTTGCTGCTCAAAGGCAGTGGAAAATACATCAACTTGATGTAAAATCTGCCTTCCTCAATGGTTTTCTTAATGAGGAGATATATGTTGTGTAACAGTCCGGTTTAGACCCTAGTCGAAACAGTGGTTTCAGGACCACATATCCGCGTCAGAAAAATAGTTAAATATTATTTTATGTACTTATGATATATGAATGAGCATGTGTGAAAATCTTGTATGGAAATTTGAATGTTTGTGTGCTTAATTTTGAAAAATGACCTATTTGATTTGGCTTTATGACTGTGAGGTCCTTATGATGTTATTTGACCATTGAATGAATTAAATGTCATAGTTGGACATTAGATAGTGGAATTCTAATAAAAATAGCCAGGCTAAAATGGTAAAATGAATATAAATGTTTATTAATTATAACAAAACATGGAAATTGTGCATTTTATCATCTTGTTTGCCGAAATTGAAGAAACAAAAGCTAGGGTTTATGTGTTTGAAGCATTCAGCCAACATTTAGCTTGATTAAAAGTCAGTTTTAACTCGATTTTTGATAATTTCTACGTTTTTGTAATCGTTGCTTTGTATACTATCAAGCCTATGTATTAATTTCTGATTTTATTGATGATTTTGAAATGTTCCATGGATAAATCATGAGCTTTATGTTGTTATATGATGAAATATAACACAATGCTGATGGAACTTTGAACAAGCTGAAGGCAAGGTTAGTTGTGAAAGGATTCAGTCAGAAGTATGGGATTGACTACTTTGAAACATTTGAACTAGTGGCAATACTTGATACTATCATACTTTTAGTATCATTTGCTGCTCAAAGGCAGTGGAAAATACATCAACTTGATGTAAAATCTGCCTTCCTCAATGGTTTTCTTAATGAGGAGATATATGTTGTGTAACAGTCCGGTTTAGACCCTAGTCGAAACAGTGGTTTCAGGACCACATATCCGCGTCAGAAAAATAGTTAAATATTATTTTATGTACTTATGATATATGAATGAGCATGTGTGAAAATCTTGTATGGAAATTTGAATGTTTGTGTGCTTAATTTTGAAAAATGACCTATTTGATTTGGCTTTATGACTGTGAGGTCCTTATGATGTTATTTGACCATTGAATGAATTAAATGTCATAGTTGGACATTAGATAGTGGAATTCTAATAAAAATAGCCAGGCTAAAATGGTAAAATGAATATAAATGTTTATTAATTATAACAAAACATGGAAATTGTGCATTTTATCATCTTGTTTTGCAAATTGAAGAAACAAAAGCTAGGGTTTATGTGTTTGAAGCATTGACCAACATTTAGCTTGATTAAAAGTCAGTTTTAACTCGGTTTTTGATAATTTCTACGTTTTTGTAATCGTTGCTTTGTATACTATCAAGCCTATGTATTAATTTCTGATTTTATTGATGATTTTGAAATGTTCCATGGATAAATCATGAGCTTTATGTTGTTATATGATGAAATATGAAAGTTTGATGTTGGGTTTATATGTTTTGTCTTTGGATTTTTGATGAAATTGAGTAATTTGGCCTAAATTGTAAAAATATTTTTTTGAGGGACTAAAATGGGAAATAAATGAAATATGTGGACTTGTATGAGAGCTATGAATATTTGGCCAAGCATGAGTATAAGCAAATTATGTGTATTTTGTGATTTTGTGAATTAGGGACGAAAGTGTCAAAATGTGAAAATGTGAGGGCAAGTTTGCAAAATGCCCTAATTATGTATATATGGATTGTTTTGAATGAATGTGTGATTGAATGATTTAAATTTGAATTAAAATAGATCGAGAACAAAAGAATACAAAATTAGATCGGGGAAAGTCAAAAGTCGTCGAGTAATCGATTCCATCTATTCGAATCCCTAAGAGGTAAGTCGATATACAATTAAGCTTGTTTGAATTGAATTTTTATTATTCATTTGATATTGAATTGTGATAAATGAATGTCTGAGAGAACTAAATTCTATTTGAGAAAGTATCGACAAAGTTACGACGTCTAAAAAGCCCCGTACGAACCTTAGGAATAGTAGGGATACATATATCATGAAATAGGATTCCGTTATCTGATTTCGTGTAAGACCACGTCTGGGACGTTGACATCAACTTCTGTTTACGTGTAAGACCATGTCTGGGACATCGACATCGTATCTGATTTCGTGTAAGACCCTGTCTAGGACTGTGGCATTGATGTTTGATTACATGTAAGACCACGTCTAGGATGTTGGCATTGTATATGTTCTCTAAGCTATTAGCGTATTCTTATGTTTCCAAATGGTTCAAACGGGCATTCCGAGAAAATGAATAACTTTGTGAAATCATATCAGATTCAGGTATGTTTACTTTGTATAGCCTATTTGAGAATGAAAGGTAAGTATTTGAATATGAGATTTGTGTTAGCATTGGTATACAAAGTATAAATGATTTGATGATACTTATTGCTTTGAAATATATGTTTATTTTTATATGGCTTACTAAGCTTTTGAAAGCTTACTTTACGTGTGTTTACATTGTTTTATAGATATCGAAGCTACTGTGAGCTCAGGGATCATCAAGAATCGTCACCACACTATCAAATCTCATTTTGTTACCTTTTGAAAATGTATATAGTAAAGTATGGCATGTATAGGCTAGAAGTACTTTGGATAGGATTTGTAATTTTTATATTTAGATATGTGATAAGGCTTGATATGTTTGTGTTTATGTTTTGATTTTGGTATATGAAATTTGATACAAAATGATCTATTTGATGTGTTTATGAATGGCTAAGAGAAATGGTAAGTTTGGCAAGTTTTGGTATGAGATTTGATCATGAGTTTAGAGATTATAAAACCATATGTTTTGATATGATTTGATCTTTTGATTTGGCACAATTGAGTTGAGTTTATAAGCATGTAAATGGTTGATAATGTTATGGCATGAATGTTGTATGGTTTATTAGAAATTGGCTAAAATTGTTGTGTAAATATGCTTGGTTTGGTGCTTATAGGTTTGACCCAATTGGGGTGGCAAGTTGCCTATTCAAATGGTTTATTTTTGTCCACACGATCAAAGACACGGGCGTATGTCTCAGCCGTGTGCGACATACGGCTATGTTGCACGGCCGTGTGTCCCTAGGGTACCCTACAATTGTAAGTCAGGCTCGAGCATGACCAAGGCACAATGGCATGTGGCTAGCCGTATGGCCTATGTCAGACTCAACCATGGCCAAGGCACACGGGCATGTCTTGTGGCCGTGTGAGCAAGTCAGTATGTATGCCCTGTTTTGACACGGCCTAGACATACAGGCGTGTCTAATGCCGTGTAAGGCACACGGGCTGATTACACAGGTGTGTGACCTGTACTTATTTGAAGAATGTTTAAGTTTTGGGAAAATTTTATATGTCTTCGGTTTAGTCCCGACTCTTTTCTGACGCATGTTTTAGGTCTTGAAGACCTATATAAGGGACTCTATATTGATGTTGATCTTTGATGCTTTGATGATTATGAAATGAAAGTTAAATGTTTTGATTTTTCTGGAAATACCTTTAACTCTAGTCCGGCGACGGATATGGGTTATGGGTGTTACATTTGATTGGAATCAGAGCTACGATTTAGTTGGTTCTAGGACTACCATAGCGTATGTGAGTCTTGCTATACATGCCATATTTATGAACTAAGATAGTGTGACGAATCCTAACAATTAAATATGCTTTTATATAGCAAATGGGTCTCGATCGAGCTGTAGCGGATGATGTCAAAAGTAATGCGCCTGCTCCCACGCAAGGGACGACACCATCCTATTCTAGACCAGCTATGAGTAGCCGTGATGGTGACGCTAGACAAGCCTTCTATCAGATGATGAATGATTAGTTTAGCCAATATATTAGAATCAATCTGGCTGTTCAAAAACCACTACCCCGGTTAATTCACCACAAGCTCCTGTTATGCCATCAGTGAATCCAGTTCAGATAAGTAACCCTCCAGTAGATAAGATTAGAAAGTATGGGGCTGAAGAGTTCTGAGCTACAATGAACGATGATGCTGAAAAGGTCGAGTTCTGGTTAGAGAACACGATCAGAGTGTTTGATGAATTGTCTTTGAATCCTAACAATTAAATGTGCTTTTATATAGCAAATGGGTCCCGATCGAGCTGCAGCGGATGATGTCAGAAGTAATGCACCTGCTCTCACGCAAGGGACGACACCATCCCATTCTAGACCGGCTATGAGTAGCCGTGATGGTGACGCTAGACAAGCCTTCTATCAGATGATGAACGATTGGTTTAGCCAATATATTAGAATCAATCTGGCTGTTCAAAAACCTCTACCCCGGTTAACTCACCACAAGCTCCTGTTATGCCATCAGTGAATCCGGTTCAGATAAGTAACCCTCCAGTAGATAAGATTAGAAAGTATGGGCCTGAAGAGTTCTGAGCTACAATGAACGATGATGCTGAAAAGGCCGAGTTCTGGTTAGAGAACACGATCAGAGTGTTTGATGAATTGTCTTTGAATCCTGAGGAATGTATAAAATGTGCCATTTCACTTCTGAGAGATACGGCGTACCATTGGTGGAAGACTTTGACATCTGTGGTTCCAAGTGAACGGGTTACTTGGGATTTCTTCCAAGTTGAATTTCAAAAAAAGTACATTAGTTAGAGATTTAAAGACCAAAAACGTAAGAAGTTTCTCGAGCTTAAACAAGGCTGTTTGTCTGTCATAGAATACAAACGGGAATTCGAAAGATTAAGTTAGTATGCTCGTGAATGTGTATCTTTTGAGGCAATAACGTGCAAAAGATTTGAAGATGGTTTGAACGAGGATATTCGTTTGCTAGTTAGGATTCTTGCAATCAAAGAATTCGTTGTGCTTGTTGAACGAGCATGTAGAGCTGAAGTTATTGGGAAAGAGAAAAGAAAAGCTGATTATGAAGCTAGAGAAGTGCGAAAGAGATCATCAGGCAAGTCATTTCAATCTATATCAAAGAAATTTCGAGATGATAGTAGCCGTTCAAAGGCTAATGTGGGACATCCGAATAGAGATCATACAAGATTGCATTCGAGCTTCAAAACTCCAGCGACATCTGTTGCCAGTGTCGAAAATGCTAAATTTGATCACCTTGAGTGCAAGCATTGTGGTAAAAGACATCCCGGTAATTTTAGACTGTATGATCAGGCTTGTTTTAGATGTGGATCGTTAGAACATTTTATCCGTGATTGCCCCGAATCTGTTGAGCAAGAAATTGTACAAAGTTCGAGTCCAAGTGGCAATGCTTCTCATGGTAGACCTCCCAGAAATACGGGAAATATAAGTGGCAGTCAAAGAGAGACAAAAGATACAGCTGAGAGATCTGAGGCTCGTGTACCTACCAGAGCCTATGTTATTCGAGCTTGTGGGAAAACTTCGTCGCCAGATGTGATTACAGGTACATTTACTCTTTATGATACTTCTGTGATTGCTTTGATAGATCCTGGATCAACATATTCGTATATATGCATGAACTTAGTGAACAGTAAGACTTTGCATGTAGAGTCTACTGAATTTGTAATTAGAGTTTCGAACCACCTAGGCAGATATGTTTTGGTTGATAAAGTCTACAGGAATTGTCCATTAATGTTTCGAGACATTTGTTTTTCGGCTAATCTACTGCTGTTACCTTTCGATGAATTTCATATGATTTGGATATGGATTGGTTAACTTTACATGATGCTGATGTGAACTAAAAACGGAAAACTATTGATTTGAGATGCAAAAATAATGAAATAGTCAGAATTGAATCTAGTAATTTGAATGGATTGCCTGCTGTAATATCTTCGATGAAAGCTTTAAATATATTGAGAGGGTTGTGAAGCCTATTATGCTTATGTGATTGATTCGAGAATGTCAGAAAAGAAAGTTGAATCTGTGCCTATTGTTTTTGAGTTCCCTGGTGTGTTTTCTGAAGAACTTCCGGGTTTACCTCCGGTTAGAGAAGTAGAATTTGGCATTGAATTGGTACCTGGTACTACTTCGATTTCGATAGCTCTGTATAGGATGGCTCTAATCGGATTAAAACAATTAAAGTCTCAATTACGAGAATTAACCGATAGAGGGTTTGCTAGACCGAGTTTCTCACTTTGGGGTGCTCTAGTTCTATTTGTGAAAAAGAAAAATGGTATAATAAGAATGTGTATAGATTATCGTCAGTTGAATAAAGTGACTATCAAGAATAAGTATCATCTGCCTCGAATTGATGATTTGTTTGATCAGTTGAAAGGAGCTGCTGTATTTTCAAAAATAGATTTGAGAGTGGGCTATTATCAGTTACGAGGAAAAAACTCAGACATTTCAAAAACTGCTTTCAAAACGAGGTATGGCGACTATGAATTCTTAGTTATGCCTTTTGGATTAACTAACGCACCTGCTATCTTTATGGATTTGATGAATAGAATTTTCAGACCGTATCTAGATCAATTTTTTGTTGTATTCATTGATGACATATTGATTTATTCACATGATGAATCCGAATATGCCAAGCATCTAAGATTAGTGCTACAGATTCTAAGAGATAAATAGTTATATGCAAAGTTTAGCAAATGTGAATTCTGGTTGCGAGAAGTTGGTTTTCTAGGTCATATTGTATCAGCCTCTAGCATGGTTTTCTAGGTCATATTGTATCAGCCTCTAGTATCCGTGTTGATCCGAGAAATTTCAACTATTTTGGATTGGAAACCTCCGAGGAACATCTCTGAAGTCTGCAGTTTTCTAGGACTTGCTGGTTATTATAGAAGGATTTTGTATAATTGCAACTTCTTTAGCGAAGGTATTTCAGAAAGATGTGAAGTTTGAATGGTCTGAAATGTTTCAGAATAGCTTTGATCAGTTAAAAACTTTGTTGAGTGAAGCTCCTGTATTGGTACAACCTGAATTGGGTAAAGAATTTGTGATTTACAGTGATGCTTCGTTGATCGGTCTGGGATGTGTTTTGATGCAAGAAGGCAAAGTCATTACTTATGCTTTGAGACAGTTGAAGCCGCACGAAAAGAACTATCCGACACACGATCTTGAGTTAGCCACGATTGTGTTTGCTTTAAAGATTTGGCGCCACTATCTGTTTGGTGAGAAATGTCACATATATTCTGATCATAAAAGTTTGAAATATTTGATGACTCAAAAAGATTTGAATCTGCGACAGAAAATATGGTTAAAACTACTAAAAGACTACGAACTTGTGATTGACTATCATCCGGGAAAAGTAAATGTTGTTGCTGATGCATTGAGTCAAAAATCATTGTTTGCTTTGCTTACGATGAATGCTCATTTGGTTCTGTCTGATGATTGTTCAGTTTTAGTTGAATTGAAAGCAAGACCTTTGTTCTTACAATGGATTATTAAAGTTCAGAAGATTGATAATGAGATTTTAGCTAAACGAGCTCAATGTGATGTAGGTTCTGATTCAGAATTTAGAATTCAAAATTAATAGAGATGATTGTCTGAGATTCTGAGATAGAATTTGTGTTCCGAGAAATCCAGAGTTAATTCAGATGATTTTGAGGGAAGCTCATAACAATTGGTTATCTGTGCATCCGGGTGAGCAAAAATGTATAATGATCTGAAACAATATTATTGATGGTCCGGGATGAAAAGAGATATTGCTGATTTTGTTTCGAAATGTTTGATCTGTCAGTAAGTTAAAGCTGAACATCAGGTGCCATCTAGTTTGTTACAACCGATTATGGTTTCGAAATGGAAATGGGATCGAGTGATAATGGACTTTGTTTCGGGTTTACCCCTGTCTCTGAGAAAGAAAGATACAATGTAACGCCCTAAAATTTGGGTATTTATTTTTTTGTATTGTGTCACACAAATGGATGCTTGCTTCAGTGGTTGAGTGTCCTAAGGAATGTGGGAGAGGTCCTGAGTTCAAGCCTTGGCTTGTGTAAAATTTTGATTTTTCGTTTAAGTAAACCTTGTCTATTAGTTGTAGGACTCTTAAGTAAGTAGGGGAAGGTTGTGTCATAAAAAGCTGGTTGGTGCAAAGGATAGAGGCATGCTACTATTTTTAGTAGGTTTTGGGCTTGAGCCATGTTGCGTACAAGGATGATCTTTTTACTGCTATGCCGTGGGAGTGTCCTAGGTTGACCGAAATTGTGGTGTTTGAATGAGTTTGAATAGGTGGTTGAAGTAATGGAGGGATTTGGATAGTGATAAGGTTGAGTGATATGTTAGAGATTTTAGGAGAATTGTGGGGAGCTAGGGAGTGAATAGGTAGTGTGCCAAATGGGGAGTGTGGTTTTCAGAAAGTTCAGCTAAGGGTTTGTGCTCAAGAGCTATCGGTTTTGTTTTCTTTTTTATTATGGCCAATTAGTGTTGAGGGGTTTCTTTCGGGTTTGTGTTTTCTCATTCGGTTTTACCAATTTGCTCTTTATCTTCTTACGTTTTCGGGATTTGTCAAGTAATTCTCTCGGGTTTTCTTTTGGCCGACTTCTTCACCTTCCCTCTCCCTCTTCTAGTTTTTGGTGACCGAATAACTTGTCTTTCTTTTCTTTCTACACCTCTTTCTTCTGTTAATCACTTCTCTTAGCATCTTTCCCTTCTTTTGATCCTTTACCGAATACTTCTTCTTTTCTCTTCTCTCCACTTGTAATCTTTTCACCAATTGGTACTGTGGCAGTGGTGGCATTACTCTTTTTCCCTACCTCTGCTTTCGGCTTTTCCAATTGATTATTGGAGCAATTGGTAGGTGCTTGTTTTTCTCTCTGGTCACTTCTTTTCTTGAGATAGTAATCTCCTTAATACCTTCTTTTCTGCCGTTTATGGCTAGAAGCGTGTGGGTACTGAACCTTGCCTCTGTCTTGTTGGATTCTCACTTTGGGAATAGGGGAAACTATTTTGTTTCCACAACCGGTTTCATGTTCTTGGTAAGTGATTGTATTAGTTCAATCTTTATGTGATCGATATCGATATAGGTTAACGATGTTCGGTTGTATGCATTCAGTCAATGAGTTGTTTTCAGCCTTCTTCAACGGTTCATTCAGGGTTAATCTCACTCTTGTAAATAAAGCAAGTATTGATGTAGTAGTTATGATAAGAGTAAAGAGGCATGTTAATCCTATGGCTTTGACTAATGGAGTATTCTTATGGAGTGTAGGATTTGGACTCGAGAGCTACTTGCGCAACTTCATTTAAGGTGTGTAATCATACTGTCTTTAGCAATAGATCGACCAAAGCCGGAAATGTTTGACTATTGACACTACACGAGCGTACGCTCGCACGTATGGTGATTTAAATGCCCAAAACGTAGGCATTCGGTCGAAGAGGCCCCCATGAACGATTTCATGGGCTTAGGCCGATTTGGGCCACGATGGGTCGAAATGGGCCGTGTGGGCCCTATGGGTTTGTAGGCTTCGCACGGGTAAACCGCACAGATGTGTGGAGATTGTTGGGCCGGTTGTGTAGTTCGCACGGCTAAGGCCATTATTTGGCTTATTGGGCCACACGAGCGTATAGGCCCCATGGGTCGTAATATGGGCTTAGGCCCATTTTTGCTGGTTAACTGTTAAGGTTGCCCAGGTCACGCTAGACGACTGTGGACCTACTATTAGGTCGATAGGTATACCTAAGCCCTAATGTATGAAATGACTATTATACCCCTATGAGGTAAATTACGATTATACCCCTATGTGATGTATGACTGTTTGAGCATGCCATATTTATTGTATGTACACTTATATTATGTTACATTGCATGGGGTGGGGATATATATATTTGGAGGAAGTGTACTGAAAGGCTTTAAGCCTATTACTGGCAGCTTTGCTGCGACCACTGATAGTGCCGAAATCGGTATTTTATTCTGGAGTGTAGGAATGGGTGGGTTGATTTATTCCCCACATGGAGTGTAGGACTAGACGAAGTGGAATGTAGAGGATGGGTGGGTAGGATCTTTTTATGTATTACTGATACTGTACTAGATTGGGCTAAGGCCCACACTGATACTGTACGTGATGAATCCAAACATGCCGAGCATCTGAGATTAGTGCTACAGATTCTACGAGATAAAATAGTTATATGCAAAGTTTAGCAAATGTGAATTCTGGTTGCGAGAAGTTGGTTTCTGGGTCATATTGTATCAGCCTCTAGTATCCGAGTTGATCCATGCAAAATTTTAGCTATTTTGGATTGGAAACCTCCGAGGAACGTCTCTGAAGTCTGCAGTTCTCTGGGACTAACTGGTTATTATAGAAGGTTCATAAAAGGATTTTGTATGATTGCAACTCCGTTAACGAAGCTACTTCAGAAAGATGTGAAGTTTGAATGGTCTGAAATGTCTCAGAATAGCTTTGATCAGTTAAAAACTTTGTTGACAAAAGCTCCGGTATTGGTACAATTCGAATCGGGTAAATAATTTGTTATTTACAGTGATGCTTCGTTGATCAGTCTGGGATGTGTTTTGATGCAATAAGGCAAAGTCATTGCTTATGCTTCGAGACAGTTGAAGCCGCACAAAAAGAACTATCTGACATACAATCTTGAGTTAGTCGTGATTGTGTTTGCTTTCAAGATTTGGCGCCACTATCTGTTTGGTGAGAAATGTCACGTATATTCTGATCATAAAATTTTGAAATATCTGATGACTCAGAAAGATTTGAATCTGCTATAGAGAAGATGGTTAGAAGTACTAAAAGACTACGAACTTGTGATTGATTATCATCTGTGAAAAGAAAATGTTGTTGCTGATGCCTTGAGTTGAAAATCGTTGTTTGCTTTGCGTGAGATGAATGCTCATTTGGTTCTGCCCGATGATGGTTCAGTTTTAGTTGAATTGAAAGCAAGACCTATGTTCTTAGAACGGATTATTGAAGCTCAGAAGATTGATAATGAGATTTTAGCTAAACAAGCTCAGTGTGATGTAGAGTCTGATTCAAGATTCAGAATTGATAAAGATGATTGTCTGAGATTTCGAGATAGAATTTGTGTTCCGAGAAATCCAGAGTTAATTCAGATGAGTTTGAGTGAAACTCATAACAATTGGTTATCTGTGCATCCGGGTAGAAAGAAAATGTATAATGATCTGAAACAGTATTACTGGTGATCCAGAATGAAAAGAGATATTTCTGATTTTGTTTTGAAATGTTTGATCTGTTAGCAAGTTAAAGCTGAACATCAGGTGACATCTGGTTTGTTACAGCCGATTATGGTTCTGGAGTGGAAATGGGATCGAGTGACAATGGACTTTGTTTCGTGTTTACCCCTGTCTCCGAGAAAGAAAGATGCAATGTAATGCCCTAAAATTTGGGTATTTATTTTTGTGTATTGTGTCACACAAATGCATACTTGCTTCAGTGGTTGAGTGTCCTGAGGAGTGTGGGAGAGGTCCTCATTTCAAGCCTTGGCTTGTGTAAAATTTTGATGTTTGGTTTGAGTAAACCTTGTCTATTGGTTGTAGGACTCTTAAGTAAGTAGGGGAGGGTTGTGTCATAAAAAGCTGGTTGGTGCAAGGGATAGAGGCGTGCTACTGTCGTTAGTAGGTCTTGGGTTCAAGCCATGTTGCGCACAAGGATGATCCTTTTGCTGCTATGCCGTAGGAGTGTCCTAGGTTGACCAAAATTGCGGTGTTTGAATGGGTGGTTGTGGGAGAGAATCTAGGAGATAATAGAGGGATTTGGATAGTGATCAGGTTGAGTGACATGTGGAGAGATTTTAGAAGAATTATGGAGAGTTAGGGAGTGAGGAGGTAGTGTGCCGAATGTGGAGTGTGGTTTTCAGAAAGTTCGGCTAAGGGTTTATGCTCAAGAGCTATCGATTTTAATTTCTTTTTACTTGTGGCTGATTAGTGTTGAAGGGTTTCTTTCGGGTTTGTGTTTTCTCATTCGGTTTTACCAATTAGCTCTTTCTCTTCTTGCGTTTTTGAGATTTTTCAAGTAAGTCTCTCGGGTTTTCTTTTGGCCTACTTCTCCACCTACCCTCTCCCTTTTCTAATTGTTAGTGATCGAATAACTTGTCTTTCTTTTCTTTCTGCACCTCTTTCTTCTGTTAATCACTTCTCTTAGCATCTTTCCCTTCTTTTGATCCTTTACCAAATACTTCTTCTTTTCACCCTTTGGTACTGTGGCAGTGGCGGCATTACTCTTTTTCCCTACCTCTGCCTTTGGCTTTTGCAACTGATTATTGGAGCAATCGGTAGGTACTTGTTTTTATCTCTG
This sequence comes from Gossypium arboreum, assembly GCF_025698485.1. Classification (NCBI taxonomy): domain Eukaryota; kingdom Viridiplantae; phylum Streptophyta; class Magnoliopsida; order Malvales; family Malvaceae; genus Gossypium; species Gossypium arboreum. The sequence goes on from NC_069081.1 coordinate 17,698,461, forward strand.
TTCACTTCTTTTCTTAAGATAGTAGTCTCCTAAATACGTTCTTTTCTACTGTTTATGGCTAGGAGCGTGTGGGTACTGAACCTTGCCTCTGTCTTGTTGGATTATCAATTTGGGAATAGGGGTAACTATTTTGTTTCCACAACCTGTTTCATGTTCTAAGTAAGTGATTGTATTGGTTGAATCTTTACGTGATCGATATCGATATAGGTTAATGGTGTTTGGTTGTATGCAGTTCAGTCAAGGAGTTGTTTTCAGCCTTCTTCAATGGTTCATTTAGGGTTAATCTCACTCTTGCAAATAAGGCAAGTATTGATGTAGTAGTTATTGTAAGAGTAAAGAGGGATGTTAATCATATGGCTTTGGCTAATGGAGTATTTTTGGTGGAGTGTAGGATTTGGACTCGAGGGCTACTTGCGTAACTTCGTTTAAAGTGTGTAATCACACTGTCTTTAGCAATAGATCGACCAAAGCCGGAAATGTTCGACTGTTGAAACTACACGAGCGTACGCTCGCACGTGCGGTGAGTCGAATGCCCAAAACCTGGGCATTTCAATCGAAGAGGCCCCTATGAACGATTTAATGGGCTTAGGCCAATTTGGGTCACGATGGGTCGAAATGGGTCATGTGGGCCCCACGAGCTCATGGGCCCCGCACGGATGTGTAGAGATTGCTGAGCCAGTTGTGTAGTTCGCATGGCCAACGCCATTATTTGGCTTATTGGGCCACAGGAGCATACGGGCCCACATGGACCGTAATATGGGCTTGGGCCCAATTTTGCTGGTTAACTATTAAGGTTGCACGGGTCGCACGATACGACATTGGACCAACTGTTGGGTTGGTAGGTATACCTAAACCCTAATTTATGAAATGACTGTTATACCCCCTATGAGGTAAATTACAATTATACCCCTATGTGATGTATGACTGTTTGAGCATGCCATATTTATTGTATGTACACTTATATTACGTTGCATTGTATGGGGTGGGGATATGTATATATTTGGAGGAAGTGTACTGAAAGGCTTTAAGCCTATTACTGGCAGCTTTGCTGCGACCACTGATAGTGCTGAAACCGATACTTTATTCTGGAGTGTAGGGATGGGTGGGTCGATTTATTCCCCACATGGAGTGTTCGGCTGGACGGAGTGGAGTGTAGATGATGGTTGGGTAGGATCTTTTTATGTATGACTAATACTGAATTTGATTGGGCTAAGACCCCCACTGATATTGTTACTGACATGGGCTTAAGCCCAGACTGTTCAACATTGATTGTATGACTGTTACTAGATAGGGATTACACATTGAGTTTCATACTCACCTTTTCTGCTTAACTGTGCAGGTAATCCTTAAGCAGGTCAGTACTGCGAGGGACTCGAAGATGGCCACACTACTACTTCTATTTTCTTTTATTCACTATTAGATTTTATTTTAGGTTATCTAATAAGGCCTCTTTAATTTTCTTGTTTAAATTCAGGTTTTTGTTTACTATGATTTATATCTGTTGAGATTGTAGAATGCGATTTTCCAAAATGATAACTATTTTAAAAACACTACGTTTTTGCAACGCTTTTGAAATGCTTCCGGAACAAACAGAGTTTAAAAAGTAATGACAATTTAAAATGAATAACAAATAGCTAGAATGATTTAAGATCTAACAAAGAGGCTTTAAATTTCCAAACGGGTTTTTCAACAAGAGCAAGTTTTTGAAAAGCACCCCAATGTGACACCGCTTGATTCAGCCATAATGTCAAGGTCGGGTTTGAGGTGTTACATGCAATCTGGGTTTGTAGTTGATCAATTGATAAAATCAGCTCATTTTATTCCTGTTCGATCTGATTTCTCACTAGATAAGTTGGATGAGTTATACATTTTCAATATTGTGAGATTGCATGGTGTGCCATTGTCTATAGTGTCAGACAGAGATCCGAGATTCACATCACGATTCTGGAAGAAATTACAAGATGCTCTGGGTACTAAACTACACTTCAGTATTGCTTTTCACCCACAAACGGATGTCCAATTTGAGTGGATTATTCAAATACTCGAGGATATGATGAGATGTTGCATTCTTGAGTTTGAAGGTTCGTGGGAACAGTATTTGCCTTTGATTGAATTCATTTTTAATAATAGTTTTTAGTCGAGCATCAAAATGGCACCTTACGAAGCTTTATATGGTCACAAATTCGTACGCCTTTGTATTGGACTGAGCTCAATAAAAATAAGATTCATGGAATTGATTTGATAAAAGAAACTGAACAGAAAGTAAAAGTGATCCGAGATAGCTTAAAAGTAGCTTCTGATCGTAGAAATCTTATGCGGATTTGAAAAGAAAAGACATTGAGTTTGTAATCGGTGACAAAGTGTTTTTGAAAGTCTCTCCGTTGAAAAAATTACTTTAGTTTGGTAGAAAAGGAAAATTGAGTCCGAGGTTCATTGGGCCGTATGAAATTACCGAGCGTATTGGATCGGTAGCATATAGATTGTTGTTGCCACCAAAGTTAGAAAAGATTCATGATGTATTTCACGTATCGATGCTTCGACGATACAAATCTGATCCATTGCATGTGATTTCTCCATCTAAGATTGAAATTCAATCTGATATGACTTATGAAGAAAAGTCGATCCGCATCTTAGCTCATGAGGTTAAAGAACTACGAAACAAAAAAATTTCTTTAGTAAAAGTGATGTGGCATCGACACGATTTTGAAGAGGTCACGTGGGATCCTGAAGATGCTATGAGACAGCAATTTTAAATTTGTTCAAGGTATGATTTTCGGGGACAAAAATCCCTATAGGGGGAGAATTGTAACAGTCTGGTTTAGACCCTAATCAGAATAGTGGTTTTGGGACCACATATACACGTCAGAAAAATAGTTAAATATTATTTTCTGTACTTATAATATGTGAATGAGCATGTGTGAAAATCTTGTATGGAAATTTGAATGTTTGTATGCTTAATTTTGAAAAATGACCTAATCGCGTAAAATGTAAAAGTTGTCTACTATATGTTAAAAGTACCTATTTGATTTGGCTTTATCATTGTGAGGTCCTTATGATGTTATTTGACCATTGAATGAATTAAATGACATAGTTGGACATTAGATAGTGGAATTCTAATAAAAATAGCAAGGCTAAAATGGTAAAAATGAATATAAATGTTTATTAATTATAACAAAACATGGAAATTGTGCATTTCATCATATTGTTTTTCGAAATTGAAGAAAAAAAAAGCTAGGGTTTATGTGTTTGAAGCATTTGGCCAACATCTAGCTTGATTAAAGGTCCATTCTAACTCGGTTTTTGATAATTTTTACGTTTTTTGAATCGTTGCTTTGTATACTATCAAGCCCATGTTTTAATTTTTGATTTTGTTGATGATTTTAAAATGTGTCATGGATGAATTCATGAGCTTTATGTTGCTATATGATGAAATATGAAAGTTTGATGTTGGGTTTATATGTTTTGTCTTTGGATTTTTGATGAAATTGAGTAATTTGGGCTAAATTGTAAAAATGTTATTTTGAGGGACTAAAATTGGAATTAAATGAAATGTTTGGACTTGTATGAGAGCTATGAATATTCAACCAAGCATGAGTATAAGAAAATTATGTGTATTTTGTGATTTTGTGAATTAGGGACTAAAGTGTGAAAATATGAAAATGTGAGGGCTAGTTTACAAAATGCCCTACTTATGTATATATGGATTGTTTTGAATAAGTGTGTGATTGAATGAGTTAAATTTGAATTGAATTTTATCGATAACTAAAGAATACGAAATTAGATCGGGGAAAGTCAAAAGTCGTCGAGTAACCGATTTCGAACGGTTCAAACGGGCATTCCGAGAAAATGAATAACTTTGTGAAATCATATCAGATTTAGGTATGTTTACTTTGTATAGCCTATTTGGGAATGAAAGGTAGGTATTTGAATATGTGATTTGTGTTAGCATTGGTATACAAAGTATAAATGATTTCATGATACTTATTTGCTTTGAAATATATGTTTACTTGTATATGGCTTACTAAGCTTTTGAAAGCTTACTTTTTGTGTGTTCACATTGTTTTATAGATATCGAAGCTATTGTGAGCTCGGGGATCGTCGAGGATCGTCACCACACTATCAAATCTTATTTTGGTACCTTTTGAAAATGTATATAGTAAAGTATGGCATGTATAGGCTAGAAGTACTTTGGATAGGATTTGTAATGTTTATATTTAGATATGTGATAAGGCTTGATATGATTGTGTTTATGTTTTGATTTTGGTATATGAAATTTGATGCAAAATGATCTATTTGATGTGTTCATGAATGGCTAAGAGAAATGGTAAGTTTGGCAAGTTTTGGCATGAGATTTGGTCATGAGTTTAGAGTTTATGAAACCGTATGTTTTGATATGATTTGATCTTATGATTTGGCACAATTGAGTTGAGTTTATAAGCATGTAATTGGTTGATAATGTTATGGCATGAATGTTGTATGATTTGTTTAGAAATTGTCTAAAATTGTTGTATAAATATGCTTAGTTTGGTGCTTATAGGTTTGACCCAATTGGGGTGGCAAGTTGCCTATTCAAACCGCCTATTTTTGTCCACACGGGCAAAAACACGAGCCTGTGTCTCAGTCGTGTGCTACGTACAATCGTGTGTCCCCTGGGGTACCCTACAATTGTAAGTCAAGCTCGAGCATGACCAAGGCACAATGGCGTGTGGCTAGCCGTATGGCCCAAGTCAGACTCAACCATAGCCATGGCACATGGGTGTGTCTTATGGTCGTGTGTCTAATGCCGTGTAAGTCACACGGCCTAATTACATGGGCGTGTGACCTGTACTTGTTTGAAAAATGTTTAAGTTTTAGGAAAATCTTGTATGTCTTTAGTTTAGTCCCGACTCTTTTCTGGCGCATGTTTTAGGTCTTGAAGACCTATATAAGGGACTCTATATTGATGTTGATCTTTAATGCTTTGATGATTATGACATGAAAGTTAAATGTTCCGATTTGTCTAGTAATGCCTTTAACCTTAGTCCGGCAACGGATACGGGTTAGGAGTGTTACATGTTGAACAATTAGAGGGTTTTAAAGTTGCTGGTGAAGAAAACAAAGTGTACAAGCTGAAAAAAACCTTGTATGGCTTAAAGCAGGCACCAAGGGCTTGGTATGATAGAATTCATAGCTACTTAGCAAGCTTGGGGTTTGAGAGAAGCTTTAGTGAACCAAAATTGTATATGAAGAAGGAAGGTGATTAAACATTACTCATACTCTCTTTGATGAAACATTACTTATACTCTCTTTGCATGTAGATGACTTATTAGTGACTGGGGGGAATGATGCTATGCTTGTAACACCCCTAACCTGTATCCATCGCTAGAATAGGGTTACAAAACATTACTAGAGTTTACAAATCAATAAACAGATATTTCATGTAATATCACATTCATGGCAGAAACCAATCAAAATCGAACATATTATCCCTTATACGAGCCCTCGAGGCCCAAAATACGTGTTAGAAACAAGTGGGACTAAATCGGGTACTCAAAGAATTTTTTGGAAAACATTGAAAATTTACAAAGCTGCAGGGGACACACAACTGTGTCACTTATCGTGCGTCACACACGGCTGAGACACATGCCCATGTCTCTACCCGTTTGGATGAAAATAGACCATTTTCTATGCCACATTTCTCACCCAAATTGATACCAACCTAGCCTCAACAATTTACATATCAACAAGCCATGACAAGGCATTCAACACAAGTTAAAATCAAGTCTTAAACATGTATTTTTATCACATACAACCAATATACCCATAGGTATCTCTAATGACAATTTGAAAATATGTCTACCAATATCCAAACTTACCTGTTTAATTTACCTAACCAAGTTACCAAAGTTCACCACATTTCAAATACATACATACATATATCACTTATATTAACATCACTATTATACCTTAATCTCTTACCAATATGTAGGTTGATTATATAAAAAAAATATTGCTCATAATATTTACATCAGTTAAACTTTGACTAAGATCGTACAAAAGCCTATATATGTCATATAAACTGCATTGAACGTTTCAAAAAAAACTACCGAGATAAGCTGGATAGTGTGACTTGAGTGCTGATCTGACCGTTCAACTTTTCGAAAATCTACAAAGACATTAAACAACACATACAAGCTTAATGAAGCTTAGTAAGTTCGACGAGTTAAACAAAATCTTACCGAATCTATTATAACAAGTCATATAAATAAAATCATTCATGTCAATTCCTTGTCATTCATTGACAATTTTATGTCATTGATGACTTTTATTAATTCAAATTTATTTTATTAATCACCTTACTGAATTTTTTTTCATTCGAAGAACGACTTATAGATAAGAGTACATCGTCAACAAAAGCTCATAAGAACTGGTCCATCTGAATATACCAACAGAAGCTCAAAAGTTGAACAGAAGCTCGTAAGAGCTGATTCTCCCAATTATGCCAAACAGAAAGTAAAATACGAGGGTTCGCAACAAATGCTGAACTGCGGTTTACTTGGGGAAAATGTTCATATATCCCTCCAATACCATCATACACCAAATTACGAATGTACTCAAATCCTACGTTCAATTCAAACCGAATATCCAATTCAATATTCTAATTCCAACAATAATTCATTTTCAACAATAGAATAAATACATAATACCATTCATCAACTTATACAAATGTTAAATTTTTGAACCGTATAAACTTACCTGGATTGAATTGTAGTAATAGTAGAAGTTCAGGGACTATTCCGCTATTCTTTCTTTTCATGAATATCTATGGGATCTTGATCTAAAATATAAAATTATTCATTTATTAGCATATATTTCATTTCCAATTCATTTTACAATTAATACCCTTTTATTTTTCAAATTTACACAATTACCCAAAACTTTTACAATTTTTGTAATTTAATCCCTTAATTAGTTAATCTATCAAATTAACTAATTTTCTCAATCAATAATCTATCCAAATAATCTAGGCCTTCATACACCCCAAATAAATCCAAAATCCACTATCAAACCCTAATATTTTAACCTTTTTCACAATTTAATCTTAAAATCAATATTTAACAAAATCACTATATAAAATCATCATACAATATAATCAAAGCTCTAAATCCATGTTATTCATAAAAAAAAATCCAACATTTATCATTGGAAACTTCCAGAATTTTTAATAAAATCAAAACCAAATGTATGGTTTAGTTGGACCTAATTGCAATTGTAACACCCCAAACCCATATTCGTCTCCGGAATAGGGTTACAAGGTATTACTGATCAATTCAGAACATATAGCATATATTTGTCAAACATAAAGCATTCATTCTCATAAATCATTTAACACAATCACATTGTCCCTTATAAGGGCCTACGAGGCCTTAAACATACTTCAGAAATGGTTCGGGACTAAATTGATAACATATAAAAAAATTTGGAAACTTAAAAAAACTTTCAGTCATACAGGGGTCACACGCCCGTGTGAACAGGCCGTGTAGAAACAGGGCATACATACTGACTTGTATCACATGGCTGAGGACAAGCCCGTGTGCCAGGCAGTGTGAAAACTAGAGGGTATATTGACTTGTACCACATGACCAGCCACACGCCCGTGTGTGAGACCATGTGGAGCATACTGACTTCAATTCAATTTCAACACCAGGGGGCACACGGCCGTGTAACATGACCATATGTCACACATGGCTAAAACACACGCCAATGTCTTTGCCCATGTGGACAAAAATAGGTCATTTACCAAGCCATTTTTCCACCCATTTTGCACATACCTATACAAGATCAATTGGTACCATTTTAAGACAAATATGCAGCCAAAATTCATCAACCAATACACAATCATACTATATCCATTTCAACTAATTCAATATTGAATTCAATGCCATTTACCTATTCAAATACCTATAATTCAACTTGCCTTACTATACATAATTCACATATATATTTCATTTAGTTAAACGATTCCAAACATGCATTATTAATTCAACCTCATTCACTTAATACAGGTCAATTACCTAACTCAAAACAAAGCCATTTACACATCTTTATACATTTACAAATTCATCATCACAAGCCAACTCAAATGGCCTAATTACATGTTCATCAAACATACCAAAATGACACAAGCCTATACATGCCATATACCATATTTACACAACTTAAAAGTACCAAATAGATGTCCGATAGTGTGATGAAGTTTCTGACGATCACGGATCAGAGCTAGCTTCGTAAAACTATAAAACATCAAAAGTTAAACAAAGTAAGCTATAAAGCTTAGTAAGTTCATATGTAATTATAAAAAAATCACAATATTCATTAACATCTCAAAATGGATAACATAATTAACATTTAAAGCATCAAACAATGAGCTAACATAAAGTTTATCCATATCATAACTCATAAGTTCTCAACTTCTTCTAACTCGTCACTTGAATTAGTTTTTCGTACATACCTGTACCGATACTTATCTATTTCTCAACAATTCTCTTATCAAACCACCCCGGCTTATAAATTCTTACGATACAAATACTTTGATTTTCGAATGCCATAGTCCAACTATGGTCTTACACATAAATTTCCAAGGCTCTGTCGTGGTCTTACATTCACATGCCATAACCCGGTTATGGTCTTATTATCTGATTTGCCATAGCCCAGCTATGGTCTTATTCAGCATCTCGTTTACTTTAACCATATTTTAAATTTAGTATCTCCACATTTATCTATTATAATAGATACTATCTCAATTTCATCCATCGAATAAATAGATACACATTTAAGTTCAATTTTACAAACTTACCTCGTATACGAAAATAACGAAAAGAACCGACTATTCAATTACTTTGCTTTTTCCCTGATCTAAGTTCGAATTCCTCTTTTCTTGATCTATAAATAATCAAAATTAACTTATTTAATCAATTATTCATTCAATTTAGTCCAAAACATACTTTAAGGTATTTTTACACTTTTGCCCCACATATTTCACATTTTTACAATTTAGTCCTTATTTCATAAAATCATAAATTAATAAAAATTCACAATAGAACCATGCTAGTCGAGTTACTATAATGCCCCTAGTAGCCCATAATTTTTATTTATTTCACATTTTAACTACTAACTTTACACTTTTCTCAGTTTAATCCCTATTTTGCACTTTTACTAGAAATCACTTAACAAAACTTGTATATCTATCAACAAGTATTCATAATCTATCAAGAAGCTTCAAAATAAACATGTATTCATCAATGGCATCATTCAAAATCTTTAGCAGTTTTTCAAAATAGTCCTTGGGCTAGGTAGACCTAGTTGTAACGATCTCAAAAACATAGAAATCATTAAAAATGGGACAAAATACATACCAATTAGACAATGATGAGCTTGTTGAAAGCTTGAGCATAAAAAATGGCTTCCTAAGCCCTAATTTTCAGTTACAATAGATGAAAATAAAGATGTTTGTTTTATTATAATTATCATTAATTACCAATTTACCAAATTAACCTTAATGAATATTAATTACTTCACTACATGGCAAACCATTATAATCCATTAACTCTCTAATGGGTAATTTATCACTTAAGGACCTTAACTTTAAGGTTTTATAGCTAATAGATACCTTTAACAAGTAGAATGCAACTTTTACATTTTACGCGATTAAGTCCTTTTTTCACAAATTAACCATTTAAACGATAAAATTTCTTAACGAAATTTTCACTCCAACATGATATCATACAGTAAAAATTAAAATAATAATAAAATAATTATTTTGACCTTAGATTTGTGGTATCAAAACCACTGTTCTGATTTAACTAAAGCCGGGCTATTACAGTAACAATCTCAAAAACATAAAAATTACAAGAAACGACTAATAATTGAACTCACATGAAGAAAAATATGAAAAATTAGCTTTAAGCTCTCTCCCTATGTCGATTTTGGTTGAAAATTGAAGAATAAATGTATAGAAAACTTTCAATTTTCACCAATGGTACTCGTTTATTCCGCAATTCTTTGACTTCCCAGGCTAAAATTTCCACTGGTTTCTCCGAATACATCAAATCTATCTGTAGCTCAATCTTACTATGAGGAATCACATGTGAAGGATCAAATTTGTACCGTCTCAGAATTGATATGTGGAATACATTATGGATTTTCTCGAGTTCAAGGGGTAAAGCTAATCTGTAAGCTACAGGCCAATTAGTTCAACAATTTCATACGGTCCGATAAATCTCGACCTTAGCTTTCCCTTCTTGCCAAACCGTAACACTTTCTTCCCCGAATAGACTTTTAAAAATACCCGATCACCAATAGTAAATTCTATATATTTTCTTTTCAGATTCGTATATGATTTCTGACGATCAGATGCAGCTTTCAAACTGTCCGGAATCATCTAAACTTTATCCTTAGTTTCTCGGATCAAATCAACTCCTACCATTTTGGATTCACTTGACTCAGACTAATACAACAGTGTTTTACATTTTCTTCAGTAAAGTGCTTCAAAGGGTGTCATTTTTGTACTAAATTAATAATTGTTATTATATGCAAATTCAGCTAACGGTAGATACTTTTCCCAGCTACCTTTAAATTCAAGTATACAGCATCTCAACATATCTTCCAGAATCTGAATCACTCGTTCTGATTTCCCATCAGTTTGAGGATGAAATGCTGTGCTGAAATTAAGCTTAGCGCCTAGAGCCTCATGAAGTTTGCTCCAAAGTCTCAATGTAAATCTCAGATCTCGTTTTGAAATAATGGATGTTGGAACTCCGTGTAATCTCACAATCTCAGATATATATAATTCCTCTAATCTTTCAAGTGTAAAGTATGTTCTGATTGGAATAAAATGTATTGATTTATTCAACCTGTCAACAATCACCTAGATCGAATCTTTCTTTTTTGAAGTTGCAGGTAAGCCAGATATGAAATCCATCGTCACTCACTCCCACTTCCATTCAGGAATCATAATAGGTTGTAATAAACCCATTGGTACCTGATGTTCTACTTTCACCTATTGACAAATCAAACATTTAGCTACAAATTCACAAATTTCCTATTTCATACTCGGCCACCAATACATCTGTTTCAAATCACAATACATCTTCATGCTACCCGGATGAATAGAGTACATGCTATTGTGAGCTTCATAAAGAATATCATTTTTCAAATATAAATTATTCGAAACACAAATTCTATCGCGATAATGTAATGTACCACTATCATCAATACTGTACTCTGAACTCAAATTATCTTGAACCATTTGTCGTTTCAACACCAACTTCGGATCATCATCTTGCAATTCTTGAATTTGTTGTAGAAACAAGGGTTTCATTCTCAACTCCGTTAATACAGAACCGTCTTAATTAAGAGATAGATGAGAGTTCAACGCTCGAAGTGCAAACAATGATGAATTTCAAATAAGTGCATATGCAGCTACATTAGCCTTTCCAAAATGGTAATTAATTTCCAAAATTCACAATTACTAAATTTTACGTATAACTAATTTTCTCTCAAAGTCTGTAATACGATCCTTAGATGTTGTGCATGCTCGGATTCTGTCTTAGAATATATTAGTATATCTTCAATAAATGCAACAATAAATCTATCCAAATGAGGTTGAAAAATTCGATTCATTAAATCTATAAAAGCAGCAAGAGCATTAGTTAAACCAAATGGCATTACCAGAAACTCGTAGTGACCGTAATGAGTTCTGAAAGTAGTCTTTTGGCACATCACAGTCTTTAACCTTCAATTGATAATACCCGAGTCTGAGATCTATATTCGAGAACACTGCGGCACCCTTCAATTGAACAAACAAATCATCAAAATGTGGCAAAAGGTATTTATTTTTAATTGTGACTCTATTCAACTGTCTTTTGTCTATACACAATCTTAAAGAACCGTCTTTCTTTTTCAAAAACAAAATAGGTGCACCCTAGTAAGACATGCTTGGTCGAATAAACATTCGATCTAATAACTCTTGCAACTGTGCTTTCAATTCTTTTACTTCAGCTGGTGCCCTACAATACGGTGATGTTGATATCAGTGTAGTTCTAGGAATCAAATCAATCACAAATTCAACTTCACGATTAGGAGGTAAACCCGACAACTCTTTAGGAAATACATGAAAAAATTCACTAACAACTGGTAACTGATCTAGCTTTGATTCTGAATCTCGAGTATCAAGGATATATGCTAGAAATGTTTCACTACCTTTTCATATCAATCTCTGGGCAGAAAAAGTTGAAATAATTCTAACAACATCTTTTTAATCCTCAGAATCAACTGAAATCATCTCTCCTGTCTGACATTTCAAATTGATCCATTTCTGTCTACAGTTTACCATAGCATCATGTAAAGATAACCAATCCATACCTAATACAACATCAAATTCCTGAAAGGGTAACAACATCAAATCAGCAGGGAATTTACAGCCCTTAACTTTCAGTGGACAATTACGACAAACTAAATTAACTATCACACTTTGACCTAGTGGATTAGTAACTTGAATATCATAATTAGTAGATTCAACAGGTAACTTCTTTTTTGTTACTAATGCAGTGCAAATATAAGAATAAGTTGACCCAAGGTCAATCAATACATACACAGTAACATCAAAGAGATAGAATGCACCAGCGATCACATCTAGAGTAGTAGCTTCCTCTCTAGCTAGAATGGTGTAGGTATGAGCAGGTGCTTTAGCCTTTGGAAAAATGAAAGTGCCTTTTATTCCCGAACGAGTAGTCCACCAGCACTATTCTGGCCCAAACGTCTACTTTTCTAAGAGGTAGACATTTTCTGTTCTTCTTTTATCTTTATCTTCTTTTGGCAATTTAGGACAATTACGAATAAAATTATTAGTTGATCCACATCTATAATAAGCTCCCATTTTTCTTTTACACTCACCAAAGTGATATTTCCCACAATATCTACATTTGGGTTTTGGAGCATTTTGTATATTACCCACACAATCAGTCGGTCTAGTAGGTACTCTGAAATCATGTTGAATCGTTTTATTTTTATTCTAACGTTCAAGTACTGAGGTAGCTCGACTAAAATCATCTTTAGTCTTTTTCACTGGTGATGACGAAAATGACTTGGAAAAACCTCTTTTGTGAAATTCTTGATTCTGCCCATCCCGTTGTATTTTACGGTTGTACACTTCTTCCATTTTCTGTGCACGATTAGACAGGACAACAAATTCTCGTATTTCATTACCTCCGATCATCATTCGAATTTCATCATTCACGCCATTTTCAAACCGAATACAAATTTCTTCTTCAGCAGGCACAATTTCTCAAGCATATTTACTGAGATATACAAATTCTCTCTCATATTCAGCTACTAATCTATTTCCTTGACGTAACTTAAGAAATTCTCTATTTTTCTTATCCAAATACATTTTTCTGACATATTTATTTTTAAACTCAGTCTGGAAAAATTCCCAGCAAATTTTCTCCTTCAATACCACAGCTACTATTGTCGACCACCAGCTATATGCTTCCTCTTTTAATAACGAAACAACACATCTAAGAAAGTCATCAAGAGAGTAAGTCATTTCTTCGAAAACCCTTATTATATTTTGAAGCCAATACTCAGCTTTAACCGAATCATCTTCAAATTTTCCTTGAAATTCTTCAGCACCACACTTTTTAAGTTTCTCGATCGGAGTACGTTTATTAGGTTCAATCACTGGAGGAGGTGGAAGTGCAATTGGAGGTCCAACAGGTGGTACAATAGGGGGTGGAGATTGCTGACCCAGATTTCTTTCTTGCATAAACTCACTGAACCATTGGTTCATATACCCAAAGAACATTTCTTTAAGTTCACATTCCTATGCCAAAGGGATCAAGACATTACTACTCGTCCCATGTTTAGAAGTCAGTACTTTACTGTTAACCTCATCATTGTCAGAACGTTCAAATCCGTGTGACATCTTTACAATATATAAGAAAAAAAAGGTTAGATCGAATCATACACATCACACTATCACAGATTTATATGGCATGCATTTCTAAACGTTTCACACGCTATGTTTAGTCCAAGAATCGACTAAACTCTAGCTCTAATACCACTAAATGTAACACCCCTAACCCGTATCCATCGCTGGAATAGGGTTACAGAGCATTACCAGAGTTTACAAATCAATAAACAGATATTTCATATAATATCACATTCATGTCAGAAACCAATTGAAATCAAACATATTGTCCCTTATATGAGCTCTCGGGGCCCAAAATACGTGTTAGAAACAAGTCGGGACTAAATCGTGTACTCAATTTTTTTTTGAAAAATAATAAATATTTTCAAAGCTGTAGGGGACACACGACCGTGTCACCTTGACACACAGCTAAGACACACACCTGTTTCTCTACCCATGTGGATAAAAATAGGTCGTTTTTTATGCCACATTTCTCACCCAAATTGATACCAACCTAGCCTCAACAATTTACACATCAACAAGCCATGACAAAGCATTCAACACAAGTTAAAATCAAGTCTTAAACATTTATTTTTATCACATACCACCAATATACTCATAGGTATCTCTAATGACAATTTGGAAATATGTCCACCAATATCCAAACTTACCTATTTAATTTACCTAACCAAGCTACCAAAGTTCATCATATTTGAAATACATACATACATACATACATACATACATACATACATACATACATACAGACATACATACATACATACATCACTTATATTAACATCAAAATTATACCTTAATCTCTTACCAATATGTAGGTTGATTATATAAACAAAATATTACTCATAATATTTACATAAAGTTAAACTTTGACTATGACTGTATTGAACATTTCAAAAAAAATACTGAGATAAGTTGGATAGTGTGACTTGAGTGCTGATTCGATCATCCAACTTTCTGAAAATCTACAAAGACATCAAACAACACATATAAGCTTAATGAAGCTTAGTGAGTTCGACGAGATAAACAAAATCTTACCGAACCTACTATAACTAGTCAAATAAAAAAATTATTCATGTCAATTCCTTGTCATTCACTAACAATTTTCTGTCATTCATAACTTTTATTGATAAATACATCCACATTCAAATCAATATAAAAATGAATAACATGTCTTTCAAACTCATTTTATAAATCACCTTACCGAATTTTTTTTTCATTCGAATAATGGGTTACGGATAAGAGTACATCATCAACAAAAGCTCGTAAGAGCTAGTCCATCTGAATATGCCAATAGAAGCTTGAAAGCTGAACAGAAGCTCGTAAGAACTGAATAAAAGCTCGTAAGAGCTGATTCACCCAATTAATCCAAACAGAAAATAAAACACGAGAGTTCGAAACAAATGCTGAACCCCGGTTTACTTGGGAAAAATACTGATATCTCCCTCTATACCATCATACACCAAATTAAAAATGTACTCAAATCCCACGTTCAATTCAAACCAAATATCCAATTCAATATTATAATTCCAACTGTAACAGCCCGATTTAGACCCTAATTGGAACGATGGTTTCGGGACACAAATCCAAGGCAAAAAAATATTTAAAAATATTTACTGTGTTTATTTTGTGTGAATTTATATCTGTGAAATTTTCGTGATTTAATTTGTTCGTTTAAGTGTACGATTAAATAAAAGACTTGATTGCGTAAGATAAAAATTTAGTGGTTAAATGTGAAAGTACTTAATTGCTATCGTCTTTATTAATGGAAGCACCTATAATGCAAATATACCTTTACATACTTGCATGGACACATTCACCCATTAGTAAGTAATTTATACATAATAATAAGTAAGGGTAAAATAGTAACTTATGTGATAAAATGTTATAATATAAAGTATATCATAAAATAATAAGACAAATCATAATGTGTTCATACTTTCTACTAGCTGAATATCAAAATAACCAAACAAAAGAAAAGAAACTTAGGGTTCGGCACTTTCAAGCTTGATTCAAGGTAAGTTTTAGTTCGACTTTTGATAATTTCTATGTTTTTGAGATTGTTGCTTCGAATACTTCAAAACCCATGCTTGAATTTTTTATTTTGATGAATATTTTGAGTTGAGCCATTGTTGATAGCTTGTGATTTTTTTTGTTTGATGATGAAAAATGAAAGATATATTTTAGATTAACATATTTTGTATTTGAGTTTTTGGTGATTTTGAGTAAATAGGACTTAATAACAAAAAATAATAATTTGAGGGACTAAAATGTGAAATTGATAAAATATATGGATTTGTATGAGCATGGTATCATTCGGCCTAACATGGGTGTTGTGAAATTTTGTGTATTTTGTGTTTTGTGCAAAAGGGACTAAATTGTAAAAATTGTAAATGTCAAGGGTAAAATGGCAATTTGCCCATTTATGTGATTTTGGACTAAATTGAATGAAAATATGTTTGAATGAGCTTAATTTGAATATGTTTAAATCAAGAACCAAAGAAATCAGATTTGGATCGGGGAAAAAATAAAGTTGTCGACTAGCAGCTCCGTCCTATTCTACGACGTCCGAGGTAAGTTTATAAGAAAATAGACATGTTTAATTGTAGTTAAATATTAAATATACATGCTGTTATGAAATGTTGAAGTTTATATTTGATATATCCGAATACGAAAAGGCTTGGTTATTTCGTTTCTAAATTCTATTCAACCAAGTTACGACGTCCGAAAGCCCTGTATGAACCTTAAGAATAGCTAGGATACATATGTCATGACATAGGATTCTGATATATGTGTGCAAGTAAGTCCATGGCATCGATTTTTGTTTTCGATATGTGTTTACGAGTAAGACCCTATTTGGGACAGTGGCATCGATATGTGGCTACATGTAAGACCACGTCTGGGACGTTGGCATTGTACGATATATGTGATAATCTGGCAAAGGTAAATCGTGTACAGATGTGTATTACAAGTTAAATAGCCAGGTATGAATTAACATGATGTCCACTTGAGCTAAGGTATGATAATCCTATGAAACTTTATTATAAATCATGTGTAATGCTAAAGAAGAATTTGTGCATTTGGAATATGTATTTGGCTTGTGGATGAATAATATGTGAATCATTGAAATGTTTTTGTTTTAAAAATATGTGCATATGTGAGATGGTATATTCAGCCATATAGGAAACAAGTATACTTGTGACGTCATTTGATGAATCTTAGGTTTCTACATAAGAGTAAATGATTGAATGGCTTAATATGTCTATTGGGTTTGAGAGATGGATATAATGTGTTAAATGATTATGTGTGTATTCGGCTTAGGTATATAAATGTTTATGAAAATGTGATAATTATTCATGTAGTAGGTTTGAGGTCGAGGATAGTAGTGTTAATGTAATTCGACTGGTTAAAATGGTTGATTATATTATTGATATGTTTATTCGCTTATAGCTTACTAAACTCTTTATGCAATTAAGTCTCTTGTTAACCATTTAGTGTTGAAACAACGTCTATTTATGTTTCACATGAACGAAGGTGAGCTTCTTAGAGATCACATTAGTCAACTTATCACTCTTTTGAATGATTTAAAGAATGTTGAGGTTAAAATTGATGATGAATATTAGGCTATGCTATTATTGTGCTCTTTACCCTCTTTATACAAGCCTTAGGCTCTAATTTATAGCAAAGAAAAAATCTCATTCGATGATGTGAAGGGTTATTTGTTGAGTAAAGAAAAACTCAATAATGAGTATGGTTCGAATAACAAGGCGGATAGGTAAGCTTTTGTTCTGGTAGCATCAAAGAAGCAAGACAAATGTGTCGCTATTGTAAGAAATTAGGTCACGTCAAAACAGATTGTTATAAATTGCGAAATAAAAAGGGTTGTTGAGAGTAATAAGGAAGATGTAACTGGTGCTAATTTGGTCGACGAAAACAGTGATGATTTCTTTTTAGTGACAACGAGTGATAGCTCCAAGCTTACATCTGAGTAAATCCTAGATTCGAGATGTTCATTTCACATGTGTCCTAATAGACAATGGTTCTCCACATACAGTTTGATTGAAAGTGGAGTTGTGCACATGGGAAACGATTCATCTAGTAAGGTAATCAATATTGGTACTATTAAAATTAGAATGCATGATGAGATGATTATTACACACTTAGATGTCATGTATGTACCTGATTTACGAAATAATCTCATCTCCTTAAGTATTTTAGACTCGAAAGGTTGTAGAATCAACATTGATTCGAGCGGCATTAAGGTGTCTCGTAGAGCTCTCATTTTGTTAAAAGGTAAAAAGACCGACAGTCTTTATATTCTGGAAGGTTCTATAGTGACCGATGAAACTAGACGTCCCTCGTCTGCTACGTAGTCAAAGTCAACTTGTTTAGAATAGAGGCAACTTAGTCATAAGAAGGAAAAAAGTATGATCATTTTGTTGAAGAAATGTTCTCTTTCAGATGCAGGTTTTGAAAAATAAGAGCACTGTGTTCGCGAAAATCTAACCTGGGTTAGTTTTGATTTGGCAGTGCACAAGTCAAAGGCTAGAAGTCTTCCAACTTCTAAGAACATATTCGACTTAGTTAATTTCCTGCATAGTTCAAGATAGGCTAATGGCAGGCTATGGCAGAGATGGCGTTGTGAAAATACAAGTCAAGGAGGAGATTTGTTGAGTATGCCTCATATATCAGTCAAATTTGAAAGATAATCTCTTAATTAAACTTTTTTTATTTGTTTCAATTGAACTTTGATTAGTCTAGATTATTTTATTATTATTTGACCTACAAATTTAGCCTACAAATAGGCTCTTTTACAACCTTAGAAAATACACCCATTAAAATATTAGTACTCATAATACTTTTGGAAAATTTTGTGTTTACGTTTTGAGGGTTCTTTGTTTTTGAATTTCGGGGTTTAGTTTTCATCTTCATCTTTTATGCTTTTCATTCTTTTTCCATTATAGTAAAATTATCTTTACTCATGGTTTTTTATCCTTTTTGGAGGGGGTTTTTTCACATTAAATTTGCGTGTTCAATTTTTCAATTTCTTCCGCTATTTTTCACTTGTTCGTTGCTTAATCGGGTCAATCCCTAATAGAATGAATAGGAAAAGAGAAATGAAAAATATTTAAGAATGATTATGGTTTTTTTCGAAATGAAAAAAATGGAATCATTTGGAAAAGAATATAGGTTTCCAAAAATAGAGCCTAAAAAGCTTTTTCACTTTCTCATAACTAATGTTGGCCTTTTCGTTACCTTAGGCAGACTCTTAATGGCGGATACATATTTGCACTCACTTTGAAGGAAAATCCATATTTCCACGTATATCCACGTACAAGGCGCTTTCACAGATTCCTCTTGCATTAGCATGTTGGCTGGACCTCTTATCAGCATGCTTGTCAGAGTTCTCGTACGCGCCATAACCATTCTGATAGACTCTTTATAACGCGGGTCATATAGTGGTTTTCATGTATATGCCCTAATAAGCTTCCCTGTTTACTATCCTGGTAGACTTCTTTTTGTCATAGGGGCGAATTTATCCTTTACTAGATATGTAAACTTTCAACTTCGAAGATTTATTAGACTATTTTCATGGTGTCACTTTGTAGAGCCAGTAGATCATTTCCATAATGTCGCTCTGTAGAGCTAGTAGACCATTTATCCAACCAAACTCTATCAAATCCTCCTTATTAATTTGAACACCTAAGTGTTTGTCTGCAAGATCGAGCCATTTCATATTTCAGTGACTTCAGTTCCCATTCATTTTGTTCATTCCTCTATTACGCCAATTTTCTTATCTTCAACTAACTCACCAATAATTCCCTCCGTACTCCACATTTTATAAGCATACATATCATTACAATCAATACAACTTATTCATACTATATCATGGAGTATGCCACATTTTAATCAAGGCACAACCATACTTGTTAAATAGAAACATTCTTGTGACTCTCATACTTACACAAACCTATGCATGTATATAGTCTCCATACAATCCCA
This sequence comes from Gossypium arboreum, assembly GCF_025698485.1. Taxonomy (NCBI): domain Eukaryota; kingdom Viridiplantae; phylum Streptophyta; class Magnoliopsida; order Malvales; family Malvaceae; genus Gossypium; species Gossypium arboreum. The sequence goes on from NC_069081.1 coordinate 17,718,430, forward strand.
GACAACACTTATACACAACCATAGACTCAGGCCAAACTCAGTACAAAATATGCAAACAACACAACAACTTGCGAACACCCAAAAAAGGAGTACAGAAACTCACATGCTATCCTTCCTCCCTACTAGCTTAGCTTTCCAAATCCTAGAGTCTCCTCCATCCTGGTTAGCTAAAAATGTAATAGTGTAACATCCCGATTTTGGACTTAGTCAAAATAGTAGTTTCGAGATCACAAATTCGATGAGGAAAATTTTATTTTTATTATATTTTTATGGTCTACGATTTCACGAAATGGTTTCATGAAAATTTTGTTTGAAAATTTCGACGTTTAGGCACTCAATTTAGTAAAAAGGACTAAATTGTAAAAAGTATAAAAGTTGAGTTTTATATGTTAGAGGTGTCTAATTGTCATGAAATTTTAAATGGGAGGTCATTAAATAATAATTAAACCATTGTATAACTTGTTGGACAAAAATGGACTTGGTAGGGTAAAATTTGAAAGAATAGTAAAAAGGGCATTTTGGTCATTTAAGGGTAAAATGAATTAAAAGACAAATTCTAAACCACAAATGTGTCTCTTTCTTCTTTCTACAGAACAATGTACCAAGATCAGCCATGTTTAGGGTTTGGCCAAGCTCCCAAGCTTAATAGTAAGTGATTCTGAGCTCTGTTTTTAATGTTTTATCTATTTTTGAAATTCCGGTAACATGATCTGCTCATTTCTACCATTATTTTAAGCTAGGATTTATGTTTAAAAATTTACCCATGAATGATATGCATGTATTTTGATGTTTAATGGTAGAATATGAAGCTTGAAATTGTGTTAAACAACTTTTGCTAAGCGATTTTACGTGAAAACAAGTAAAACGACATAATCGGTAAAAATACCTAATGTTCATAAGTACATGTTAGAGTGAGAATTTGATGTTTCCATAGAAGGGAAAAATGATCAACATGTCATAAAACATAAGAAAATATAAAGAAGTTTAATTTTCGAACCTTGGGGTAAATTTGCAAATATGCAAAAGTTTAGGGGTCAAAATAAAAATTTGTAAAAATATGATTTTTAGACCCATATGAATATTGTGACTAATTATTAGGAAAATTTGATATTATAGATCAAGGAAATCGAGATTTGGGCTTAAATAGGGAAAATACAAGGTTATGGACTAGAATGGTAAATTGCCATTTCTGGATCCGAGGTAAGTTTGCGTGATTTAATAAGCCTATTATTCATGTTATTATTGATATACATGAAATATAATTTGTTATAATTGTATTGAATTTGATGGTAATAGAAATTTGATGGAATATGATATTTAAAAGAAATGGGTGATTACCGAGAATATGAGATCTTGCATATGTTGCAATAAAGGTTGTCCCTAAAGGATAATCTTTTGATCTCATTATGAAAAGAAAATGTACACTTTGTGTGTACCATGTGAAAAGGGATAGCTTCGGCTACCGAATGTGAAAAGGGATAGCTTCGGCTATCGAATGTGAAAAGGGATAGCTTCGGCTATCGAATGTGAAAAGGTTAGGTATACTTTGTGTATACCACATGAAAAGGTTATGTACACTTTGTATGTACACTTGAAAAGGAAAGGTCTACTTTGTGTATACCATATGAAAAGGAAAGGTATACTTTGTGTATACCATATGAAAAAGAAATGTATACTTTGTGTATACCACTCAGAAAGAAACATACACCTCGAGTGTACAATTGGAAAAGAAAAGGTCCATCAGAAATTCAATAATTCAGCGATAATGACATACATAGTGATATAAAGAAAAATGGTATGATAAACTCATCTATACTTAGTTGATACTAATATGATGCATATGATTGTCATGTTTGCATGAGTGGTTATGCTAAGAGATAGCACAGGTACGTACTCGAAACTCATGAGTACATGTCTGACATGTGAAATGAAATTGACTTGTGAAGAGAGTGCAAATGAATGAGTGATATTTATAAGAATAATTTCTATGACAAGCTTGTGATAATTATCATTATGTTGTACTAAGACAGATTAGGAAAATAGCAGTGGTTTGACTTTGAAAATCTACTAAAAAGAGTGTAAATTGATTCAGAGGCTAAATAAAAAATGGAATTAAATCTTAATGAGTCTAGTTTCACATAAAGGAAACGGTGTAAGCAAAAGAATTTTTTATTATGAGATATCTGAATTCTTGTGAGATAGAGTCAGAATAAGTTTGAAATCTCTTATTCTGATTTATGAAAATCACTAGAAATTGTAAAAAAAATAATTATGAGTTATAAATCATATGAATAAAATCCTTAATGAGTCTACTTTCAGGAGAAAGAGACAAGAACATTATCTGAGTCTCGTACTATGAGATAAATAAATTTTAGTAAAGAAAGATCAAAGCTGTCAAACAGAAAAATAGGGGAGACTTCAAATAATAAACTGTACTTATAGGATAGACCAAAAATTCTTAAAATTTTATGGTGGAAATACATATGAGTCTAGTTTCTGTAAAAATTCACAGATCTTAATTTAGAGTTCTGTAGCTCCATATATAAATGATTTAGTAACTGTGACTCAAGAAAATAGTTTAACCAGAACATGTGTAAATGTACAATTGGGATAGTTTTACTAAGGAAAGCATGTTAGTAAATTGCTTATTATTTTCATGCGAGCTTACTAAGCATAAAGCTTACCCCCTCTTTTCCATTTCTTCTAGTGTTGTCCGGTTAGCTCGGGGTTGGAGATCGTTGGAGGCAGCATCACACTATCAAGCCAATACCTTGAGAGTATAAACACATATGCTAGAATTATCAAGTGAGTGGCATGTATAGGGACCTAGTTTTATAAAAATATGTTATTATAATTTGGCCAACTATATTGGTCTTTAGTGAGCTAATGATTCTGACTTATAAATCTAGATATTCATGTTATGTTTGATATTGGTGATGTGCATATGCTTGTTTGCCATGCATGGTTGGTAATATGTTATGTGTTGTTGTGATAATGCCATGCTTGTGTCTTGATTATGGATATATAATTACTCAAATATGTCATGTCAATTGCTATAAAAATGTATAAGTGTATGTAGGTAATTAAGGGTGACAATTGGCTTGGAAAATAGCCTTGAAATTGTCTACACGGATAGATACATGGGCATGTGTCTAGGCCGTGTGTAACACACGGCTTAAGCACACGGGCGTGTGCCTTGACCGTGTGACCCTAACTTGTTCATGACCAAATGGACAGAGAGCTCCATGGGCACAGGACACGGGCGTGTCCCAAGCCACACGGACGTGTGTGACCACACAACCCAATCCACACAGGCATGTGCTCTCCGAAGCAAGAAAATTTAGTTAAGTTGCCCAAAGATTTTCAAAGTTCTTAGTTTAGTCCTGAACCACCCCAATGTATGTTGTAGGTTTCGAAGACCTATATAAGGGACGATATGCATGTGTTCGAAATGTTTTAATTTTTGGTGATAATTTTGTGGCCTGATTTTGCATGTTATGAATGTTTAAGTCCGGTAACGCCTCGAACCCTGTCCCGACGTTGGATACGAGTGAGGGGTGTTACAAATAGCCCATTTTTCAGTGAAATCGGAACAGTGGTTTCGGGACCACAAATCTGATTCGAAAATAAATTTTTACTTTTATTTTATTACATGGTCTGTAATATGCTAGAAATGTCATGTGAAAATTCTGATAATAAAATTTTAACGATTTAGTGCTTAATTGCAGGATGGACTAAATCACATAAAATACAAAAGTTGAATTCTAGTAGCTACAAGGATTAAATAGCTATGGAATTCAAAACTTGAGGTCCTTATATGGTAATTAGACCATTAAAGAAGAGTATGTAGAAATTTTCGTGACTCATCCATGGAATTTAGAAAAAGGGCAATGACTAAATTGGAATTTGAAATAATTTAATTAATTAAAAGATGAAAAAGAAAATATCATCTATTTATTCATCTTCTTCCCAAAAAATACATGGAAACCCTAGGATAGAGAGAAGAAACATTCATGGCTTAATTGAGTAAGTTTCATTGTCCTGTTTTTTAGTAATTTTGATATTTTTAAAACTGAGATAGCTTAATCTATCTATTTTGGGGATCAATTTGAAAAGTTATCAAAGTATTGAAATTAGTTCATGGATGTATATGTAGAAAATTAGAAATTTATGGTAGAAAATGAAAGGTTGTTGATAGATAAACAACTTTTACAAAGTGATTTTTGATGAAAACATGATTTAGGGACTAAAATGTAAAGTTGTAAAAATTGAAGAAAAATTTTGAAATTTATAGAAAATATTTGCTGTAAATTTTATGTTGAAATTTCGGTTAGGCTTGGAATAGGGAGTAAATTTGCATAAATTTCATTTTCCGAGCCTAGGGACGAAATTGGAATTTATGAAAAAGTTAGGGGCAAAATGGTAATTTTTCCTAGGACGTAAATTGAGTCCAAATGAATATGAAATGTGTGAAAATGATGATTAAATTTATTTATATAGATCTGGACAACACAAATTCGAGGATAGATAGAGGAAAAGAAAAGGTTTCGGATTAGTAGATTTTATACGCGAATCAGTGTCGAGGTAAGTTCGTGTAACTTAATCGAGCATGTAAATATGTTAAATTGAATGTTATGATTGTATGCAATATGAATTATATTTATGTGAATGTTATAAATGTGTGACATGATGATATGTTCGGAAATGTTGGAAAAAGGGTAAAGTCTCGTTTGAATATTGAGTTTCGATGGATAAATGTGCTTTCCTGAAATGAATGAGGTCTTGCATTTGTTGCTGATGGGATTTAGCTCAGACGAATAATCCTTTTGATTTCATTATAGAAAGGATTTAGCCCAGACGGGTAATCCTGATATAATCTCTCTCGACCATATGTTACAATTAGGGTTTAGCATGGACTGGTAATCCTAATTGAGCTCTTCTAAGCAGACGTTTCGTAATGGATTTTGCCTAGACTGGTAATCCTGTAATATGATATATGGCTCGATAGTATGTTCTTTGATTTAGTGCTCTAATGGGCACTCTTGAATAAGAATTGATGGGTTATTGAATTGTACACCTTGAATGTACTACTTGAGTATCCATCAGAATTTCAATGATTCAATGGAAAAAAATCTTGGCAAGATGAAAGAATTATGAGAGAAATGATAATTTCTTGAAAGAATATTGCATGATGAGCTCATCTATGTTTACTTGATGTATACGAAAATTTCCATGACTAACATGTTTGATTGAATGCATGTGTTTAGGCAATTTTGTTAAATGGATGGAAAACATGATATTGTATACTTAGATTTAATAAATGGGATTGGTAAGTTTAGTTTCCATTATACGAACTTACTAAGCATGTAATGTTTACTCTGTTTTATTTTCCCCTGTTTTATAGTGCTCGGAAGCTCGCGAAGGTTGGAGATAATTGGAGCATCGTCACACTATCTACTAGCTTGTTTTGGTATATGTAGTAAAATCATTTTGGTATAATGGCATGTAAAGGCTAACTTGGCCATAGATGGCTTAACTATGTGGTTTGTAATCTAGCTATTGGAATGGCTAATAATGGTTGTTTTTGATATATTTGTAATGTCATACTATGGTAGCTACATACATGTTAAAGGGTTGTTCAAATATGCCCAACATATAGATGTATGCATGTAATGATATGCCATGTTGAATGATAGATTTTGCTTAATTTGAATGCTTGAGATAGTTGGTATTTGGATATGAGTTTAAGTGCAGATCATTGGTGTGATTATGAGTGAGAAATGAAGCTAGAAATGACTTTATTTTGTCCACACGGGCGTGTGTCTAGACCGTGTGTGACACACAGCCTGGTACATAGGTGTGTGGTTAGGCTGTGTGTCCCCTGCACCTTAAATTTGAGAAACAGAATGCTCAGAATTGAGCACACGAGTAGAGACACAGGCGTGTATCTTAGCCGTGTGTGCTACATGGCTTAGAACACGGATGTGTGTCTTGGCAGTGTGAAACCTGCGCCTAATTTCGAAAGAATTTAATTAACCACACGGCCTAGCACAGGGGCGTATGGCATGACCATGTGCACAAGTCAGAGAGTTAAACGGGGTCGAACACGGCCTGCAGCACGGGCATGTCCCAGGGTCACACAGGTGTGTCCCTTGGACCACACGAGCCTGTGAGCCCTGCACCTTAGAAAATTTTTGAAATGTCGCGAAAATTTTTTAAAGTTTCTGATTAAGTCCCGATTCGATTTTAATGCTCATATTAGGCATCGATGGTCTATTTAAGGGACGTTTTAAATAATATTGGGAAATGAACAGTGATTGGTGTGATTTATCTGGAAATGTTTTAAAAGTTTTGATAATGCTCCGTAACTCTGTTATGGCGATGGATACAGGTTAGGGGTGTTACATTTAGTGGTATCACTGCTATGATTTAGTCGATTCTCAGATTTAATGTAGTAAACACGAGTTTAGCTATACATGCCATTATATAATTCATGATAATGCGATGTCTCCTTATCATTTTAAATGCATTTTTTCATATAGTAATGTCATCCAATCAAGCTAGAGCTGAATCTGAGGAAGCTGAGAGCAATGCTTCAGCTTTAGTTCATAGAGTTGCATCTGCATCTGGTAGTCAAGAGCCCGTATGAGAGTGCCGAAGTGAGGAGTTAAAACAAACATTTTTTCAATTGATGAATGAATGGTTTACTGAGTATTTAAGAACAAACCTCGCTATACAATCCGTTAGATAAAATTCATAAGCTTGGGGCGAAAGAATTTAGAGCTACCGTAGATGATAATCCGAAAAGGGCAGAATTTTGGTTGGGAAATATCATCTGGGTTTTTGATGAATTATTTTGTACACCTACTGAATGTCTGAAATGTGCAGTATCTCTATTGAAAGATACAACTTATCATTGGTGGAATACCATAACTTCAGTTGTACCGAGGGAGAACATTACATGAGAATTCTTCCAGGCCAAATTCAGAAAGAAATATGTTAGTCAGAGATTTATGGATCAGAAAAAGAAAGAATTTTTAGAACTCAAGGAGGGAGACATGACTGTATCTGAGTATGAACGAGAATTTGTTCGGTTGAGCAAATATGTCAGAAAATGGGTTCTAACCAAGGCTGAGATGTGTAAACGCTTTGAAGAGGGTTTAAATGAAGATATCAAGCTATTGATCAGAATTATCGAAATAAGAGAATTTATGGTGTTAACCAATCGAGCACACAAAGCTGAGGAATTGAGTAAAGTAAAGAAACAAGCTGAAAAAGAGGCTCGGGTTTCTGGAAAAAGGATTATGAGTAAGTCACAATTATCTACTTCTAAGAAAATAAAGAAGTATTATAATTGTGTTACTACCTCTTCAGTGTATTCTGGAAAAGAACGAGGCTCTCTACACTCTAACCTTAGGTCTTCATCTCCTTTTGTAATCAAGTGGGTAGTGTTGGTAATCTCAAACCAAAGTGTAAGCATTGCAATAAATTTCATTTTGGGGAATGCCATTTGAGAAGTGGAGCTTGTTACCGATGTGGTTCATTTGACCATTTTCTAAGAGATTGTATAGAAAGAATTGAAAAAGAAATAGAACTAGCTCCAAAGCCAAGTAATCCTGTTTTGGGAGGCAGGCCACCCCGTCACTCCGGCATTGTTAGTGGTAGTAAAGGTACTACCAGGGATACGATAGTTAAATCTAAAGCACGAGCACCTGCAAGAACATATGCTATTCGTGCTAGAGAAGATGCTTCTGCACGAGACATCATTACTGGTACATTTTCTCTACTTGATACTGATATTACTACATTGATTGATCCTTATTTCATACATTCATACATATGCACAAACTTAGTGTTTGTTAAAAATTTACTTGTTGAATTCATTGAATTTGTGGTTAAAGTTTCAAACACCCTAGGTCAGTGTGTTATGGTGGATAAAGTCTGTAAAAATTGTCCATTGATGGTAAAAGGTTATTACTTTTTGGCTGACTTGATGTTATTGCCATTTAATGAATTTGATGTGATTTTGGGAATGGATTGGTTAACCCAATATGATGCAGTGGTGAATTGTAAACATAAATATATTGTATTAAAATGTCAGAGTGGTGAATTACTTCATGTTGAATCTGATAAACTGGATGGATTACCTAATATGATTTCAGCAATATCAGCACAGAAATATGTCAAAAAAAGGTTATGATGCTTATCTTGCATATGTGTTGGATACTAAAGTATCTGAGTCAAAGATTCAGTCAGTGCCGGTTGTATGTGAATTTCTTAATGTATTCCCAGAAGAATTACCTGGTTTACCACCGGATAGAGAAGTAGAATTCTCTATAGATCTTTTTCCAGGTACAACACTGATATCCATAGAACCTTACAGAATGGCTCCTATTAAATTAAAAGAGCTAAAAGTACAGCTACAACAATTGATTGACAGAGGTTTTGCTCGACCTAGTTTCTCACCTTGGGGTGTACCGGTTCTATTTGTAAAAAAGAAAGATGGATCGTTGAGGCTGCGCATTGATTACAGGCAGCTCAACAAAGTTACAATAAAGAACAAGTATTCATTGCCTCGTATTGATGACTTGTTTGACTCGTTAAAATTTGCCATTATATTTTCAAAGATTGATCTCTGTTCTGGTTACTATCAACTACGGGTAAAAGATTCAGATGTGCCAAAGACGACTTTTAAAACCAGGTATGGACACTATGAGTTTCTTTTGATGCCATTCAGTTTGACAAATGCACATGCATTGTTTATGGATCTGATGAACAAAATTTTTAGCCCATATTTAAACAGGTTTGTTGTGGTATTTATAGATGATATTTTGGTTTACTCACGAGATGAAAATGAGCATGTGAAGCATTTTAGAATAGTGTTGCAAACTTTGCAAGAGAAACAATTGTATGCCAAATTTAGTAAATGTGAATTTTGGTTACGGGAAGTTAGTTTTCTTGGGCATATAGTATCTGCTGAAGGTGTTAGGGTGGATTCGAATAAAATTTTAGCTATTGTTAACTGGAAACCACCAAAGAATGTGTCTGAAGTCCGAAGTCCGAAGTCCGAAGTTTTCAGGGAATAGCTGGTTATTATCAGAGGTTTGTAAAAAGTTTTTCAATGATAGCTTCTCCGATGACCCGTCTATTACAAAAAGATGTGAAATTTGAGTGGACTGATAAATGCCTGTAGGTTTTGACAAATTAAAAGCTTTATTGACAGAAGTTCCAGTGTTAGTTCAGCTAGAGTTGGGTAAGGAATTTATAGTTTACAGTGATGCGTAATTGAATAGTTTAGGCTATGTTTTGATGCAAGAAGGTAAAGTAGTAGCCTATGCTTCAAGACAGCTAAAACCACATGAAAGAAACTACCTGACACATGATCTTGAATTGGCAGCCATAATGTTCGCATTGAAAATTTGGCGGCATTACCTGTTTGGTGAAAAATGTCATATATTCACGGGTCATAAAAGTATGAAATACTTCATGACACAGAAAGATTTGAATTTGAGACAGCGCAGGTGGTTTGAGTTATTGAAAGATTATGATCTAGTTATTGATTATCATCTGGGAAAAGCCAATGTTGTTGCTAATGCTCTAAGCAGAAAAACCCCTGTTTTCCTTGTGAGCTATGAATATGCGATTATCATTATCTGATGATGGTTCAATTATAGCTGAGTTAAAGGCTAGACCAATATTTTTGCAACAAATCTCTGAAGCTCAAAAAAATAATAGTAAGTTGCAAGCAAAACAGGTACAAATTAAATCGATTCCTGACTTAAATTTCAGATCGAGACCAATGATTGTCTATTATTTAGAGGCAGAGTATGTGTACCGAAAAGTTCAGAACTAGTACAGAAGATTTTGAATGAAGCTCATAATGGTAACATGTCTATCCATCCTGATAGTAATAAAATGTATAATGATTTGAAAAAGATATACTCGTGGCTAGGAATGAAACGAGATATTTTTGAGTTTTTATCCAAATGTTTGATATGTCAACAAGTAAAAGCTGAACATTAGTTGCCTTCTAGACTATTGCAGCCAGTTACGATACCAGAATAGAAATGAGAAAAATTACCATGGACTTTGTCTCGGGATTACCCCTGTCTCCAAAGAAGAAACATGTCATTTGGGTGATTGTTGATCGGTTGAAAAACTCTGCACACTTTATTCTGGTATGTATGGATTATTCTTTAGACAGATTAGTTGAATTATATGTTTCCGAGATTTTTAGATAGCATGGAGTGCCTGTCTCCATTATTTCAGATAGAGACCCTCGGTTTACCTCTCGATTCTAGAGTAAATTGCAAGAAGCTCTGGGTACTTAGTTACACTTTAGCACTGCATTTCATTCAGAGACAGATGGCCAATCTGAACGTATAATATAAATCTTGAAAGATATGCTTCGGTGTTGTATACTTGAGTTTGAAGGTAACTGGGAAAAGTATTTGCCTTTAGTTGAATTTGCATACAATAACATTTATCAGTCTAGTATCAAAATGAAACTGTATGAAGCTTTGTTTGGTCACAAATGTAAAGCTCTATTGTATTGGATAGAACTTAGTGAGAAAAAGTTACACGGAGTTGATTTAGCCCATGAAATCGAGGAAAAAGTGAAAGTAATTCGAGACAGTTTTGAAAGCAGTCTATGATCGTCAAAAGTCCTATGCTGATCTTAAACGAAAAGAAATAGAGTTTCAAATCCGTGACAAAGTATTCTTAAAAGTATCGCCTTGGAAGAAAGTTCTCCGGTTTGGTCGTAAAAGAAAACTAAGTCAACGGTTCATTGAACCATATGAGATTACAGAAAAAATCAGATCGATTATATCGATTAGCTTTACCACTAGAACTTGATCGAATTCATAATATTTTTCATGTGTTTATGCTACAGCAGTATCAACCCGATCCTTCACATGTTATTTCTCCAATAGAGGTAGAGATTTAACCTGATATGACATATAGTGAAGAACCGATCAAAATCTTAGCTCGGGAAACAAAAAAAGTTAAGAAATAAAAAGGTAGCCTTAGTAAAAGTTCTTTGGCAATGACACGGCATAGAAAAGGCTACCTGGGAACTGAAGGATATTATGAGGAAGCAATACCTAAATCTCTTTACTGGTAAGATTTTCGAGGACGAAAATCTTAGGAGGAAAGTTGTTACAGCCCATTTTCAGTGAAATCGGAACAGTGGTTTCAGGACCAGAAATCCGATCTGAAAATAAATTTTTATTTTATTTTATTACATGATCCGTAATATGCTAGAAATGTCATGTGAAAATTCTGATAATAAAATTTTATCGACTTATTGCTTTATTACAGGATGGACTAAATCGTATAAAATGCAAAAGTTAAATTCTAGTAGCTAGAAAGATTAAATAGCTATAGAATTCAAAACTTGAGGTCCTTATATGGTAATTAGACCATTAAAGAAAAGTATGTAGATATTTTGGTGACTCATCCATGGAAATTTAGAAAAAAGGGAAAGGATTAAATTAGAATTTGAAATAATTTAATTAATTAAAAGATGAAAAAGAAAATATCATCTTATTTACTCATTCTCTTCCCTAAAAATACATGGAAACCCTAGGAGAGAGAGAAGAAACTTTCATGGCTTAATTGGGTAAGTTTCCTTGTCCCGTTTTTAGTAATTTTGATATTTTTAAAACAGGGATAGCTTAATATATCTATTTGGGGGATCAATTTGAAGAGTTATCAAAGTATGGAAATTAGGTTATGGATGTATATGCTGAAAATTAGAAATTTATGGTAGAAAATGAAAGATTGTTGATAGAAAAACAACTTTTACAAAGTGATTTTTGATGAAAACATGATTTAGGGACTGCATTTGTTGCTGACGGGATTTAGCTCAGACGAGTAATCCTTTTGATTTCATTATAGAAAGGATTTAGCCCAGACGGGTAATCCTGATATAATCTCTCTCAAGTATATGTTACAATTAGGGTTTAGCCTAGACTGGTAACCCTAATTGAGCTCTTCTGAGCATATGTTTTGTAATGGATTTAGCCTGGACTGGTAATCCTGTAATACGATATGTGGCTTGACAGTATGTTCTTTGATTTAGTGCCCTGATGGGTACTCTTGAATAAGAATTGACGGGTTATTGAATTGTACACCTTGAGTGAACTACTTGAGTATCCATCGAAATTTCAATGATTCAATGGACAAAACTTTTGGCATGATGAAAGAATTATGAGATGAGATGAGAGAATTATGAGATGAAATGATAATGTCTTGAAAGAATATTGCATGATGAGCTCATTTATGTTTACTTGATGTATATGAAAATTTTTGTGACTAACATGTTTGATTGAATGCATGTGTTTAGACAATTTTTCCGAATGGATGAAAAACATGATATTGTATACTTAGATTTAATAAATGGGATTAGTAAGTTTAGTTTCCGTTATACGAACTTACTAAGCATGTAATGCTTAATCTATTTTATTTTCCCCTGTTTTATAGTGCTCAGAAGCTCGCGAAGGTTGGAGATCATTGGAGCATCGTCACATTATCTACTAGCTTCTTTTGGTATATATATTAAAATCATTTTGGTATAATGGCATGTAAATGCTAACTTGACCATAGATGGCTTAACTATATGGTTTGTAATCTAGCCATTGGAATGACTAATAATGGTTATTTTTGATATATTTGTAATGTCATACTATGGTAGCTACATACATGTTAAATGGTTGTTCAAATTATGCCTAACATATGGAATATACCAAGGTAAGATTATGAACATGTATGCATGTAATGATATGCCATGTTGAATGATAGAGTTTGCTTAATTTGAATGCTTGAGATGGTTGGTTTTGGATGTAAGTTTAAGTGCAGGTCATTGGTGTGATTTTGGGTAAGGAATGAAGCTAGAAATGGCTTCATTTTGTCCGCACGGGCGTGTGTCTAGACCATTTGTGACACACGACCTGGTATATAGGCGTGTGGTCAAGCCGTGTGTCTCCTGCACCTTAAATTTAAGAAACAGAATGCTCAAAATTGAGCACACGGGCAGAGACTCGAGCGTGTGTCTCATTCGTGTGTGCTACACGGCTTAGAACGAACGTGTGTCTTGGCCGTGTGAAACCTGCACCTAATTTCGACAGAATTTAATTAACCACACGGCCTAGCACAGGGGCATGTGGCATGGCCGTGTGCACAAGTCAGAGAGTTACATGGGGTCGAACACGGCCTGCAGCATGGGCTGTAACATCCCAAAATAGGGCTTAGTCGGAATAGTGGTTTCAGGACCACAAATCCGGCATCAAAATATTTATTTTATGATTATTATGAGGCCTAGAATATGAGTATATACATGTGTTAAAGTTTCATAAAGAAATTATTTGAGTAAAGTTTCATGAGGAAATTCTTTGAGTAATGTGTTCAATTTGAAACTAGAGACTAAATTGAATAAATTGCAAAACTTGAATTCTAGAAGCAATTTGTATGAAATTGCTTTGGGTTATGAATTAGAAGGTCTTGGAGAGTAATTTGCCCAATTTTTAAATTTTTGGACAAAAATGGGCTTGAATGGATAAAATTTTAAAGAAAGGGCATTAGGGTATTTTGGTCATTTGGCTTTTTAATGAAATAAAATGGGAAAAATCAAGCCAAAATCAGCTATTCTTCTTCTCTATGTTGCCGAAATTCTCTAGTCACCATAGCTAGGGTTTTCAAGCTTTCCAAGCTCAATAGTAAGTGCTCCCAAGCCCTTTTTTTAATGTTCTTTGTATTTTTGAAATCCCGGTAGCTTGCTCTCTCCATTTCTACCCATATTTAATGCTAAGGTTCATGTTTAAAAATTTACCCATGCATGAGTCACTTGTATTTTGATGGATTATGGAGGAACATGAAAGATGAATATGTGTTAAACATATTTTCCTAGGTGATTTTCATGAAAAAACCTTGTTGGGACCATTTTGCAAAAGTTGTAAAATATGTCGTAGAAGTTTGAAAATAATGGAAAATGGGGGCTACCATAAGAAGGAAAAGTATTCGGCTAGGCTTGGGTAAGGTAGAAATTGCATGTGTTTCATTATACAAGCTTTAGGACTAAATCGTAAAAACATCAAAGGTTAGGGGCAAAACGGGCATTTGGACTGGGGGTGAGAATTAGATTTTTTATGTATAATGTGGGGTATTAATGATATAATTTTTTTATAAACCCCGAGGAACAAATTACGGTTGATCGAGGTAAACACAAGGTTTCGAAATAACTGAAACACAACTCCGAAACAAATACCAGGTAAGTTCGGATAACTTAAAGTAAACCCCTAATATGCATAATTGTATGATTTATGAATGCATGATAATTGCATTTATTATTGGCATGAAATGTCATAGAAATGCATATTTGATGGTAACATGTGAAAAAATCTCGGTTGAGGTTGACAAAGGGAACTCGATGGTAACTCGTAATTACATGTGATTTGAGATCCTACATGTGGTGCAGTAAGGATTTAGCCTGGACGGGTAATCCGTTGATCTCAATTATGAAAAGGATCTAGCCCGGACGGGTGTTCCTTGAATGATCGAGCCTCCCAAAGAATATGTGTGCATTATGGATTTAGCCCAGACGGGTAATCCGATTAGGGCCTGAATTTAGCCTGAACTGGTAATTCAGATCCGAGCTCAGTAAGGATGTATGTCTATAAGGGATTTAGCCTAGACTGGTAATCCCAACATAACCTTATGAGTTCATGATATGGGGAATTTAGCCTGGACTGGTAATCCTGCCATAAGATGTGAGGTTCGCGGAAGTGCATATATGTGAAATGATCATTCGTAAGAATTGACGGATAATGGGTATTCCATCGAGATTTCCTAGAAACTCAACGGGATTAATATGATGCATGTCAATAAGATGATGAATGATGAGCTCATCTACATAAATTACATGATGCTTTGTTATGTGACTAACTCATTGATTGAGTGCATGTGATAGGGAATCATTTCATAATTGATGATTTCATGATTTAAATATGAATGTATGATAATTACTCGATAAGTTTACTTTCTGGTTATTCGAGCTTACTAAGCATGAAAATGCTTACCCTTCTCTTTTTCCCTATCTCGCAGAGCTCGATGACTCATAATGACTGGAAGACGATTGGAGAGTCGACACACTATCAACTAGTCAAGCTTTTGTATAAAGACATTTTTATTTTGTTCAATGGCATGTATAGAATTTTTGAGTATTTTGTTAAATGTGTCATTTGATTTGCCAAATGAAGGCATGTAAAAATATATTTATCTTTTTGTATATGGCCATGAAAATTGGCTTAATTGAAGTAGGCTATGACCTACGAATTTTTATATAGTTTTATTTACAAGTTATGGGTTGTTACCAATTGGCAATGAGTTATATGAACGAGCCAATTTCGGACGAATTAAAGTGACATGGAAACCCATAAACACTAAATGGGAAAAAACCTTTCATGTATGAAACCAATGATATGAGGTTTCCATACAACTAGTTTTATCAAGATTATTTACAAGTGTATAATCATGTTTTTCTTCGAACTTGGTAACCACTAGGTACAAGGAATAGAAATGGGTGACTTAAGGCTTGGAAAATAGCCTATTAGGGTCCACATGGTCGGATATACGGGCGGTGTCTAAGCCGTGTGTGACACATGGTTCCTTCCCATGGGTGTGGGCTATGGCCGAGTGTCCCCTGCACTTAAAATTTTAAATAAAAAACGCACACGAGTAGGCCACACGGGCGTGTGTCCTTGCAGTGTCTAAAAGACAGTGTTGTCCACGGGCAGGCAGCACGGGCGTGTGCCACGGTCGTGTTGATAAGTCAGTGTTGCACACTGCAGAAGAGCATGGGCGTGTCCCAAGTCACGCGGGCGTGTGAGTCAACAAGGCCCATCTACACGGGTGTGTAATACTTTAAGATAAGGAAAATTTTTCTGAGGAGCCCAAGGTTTATCGAACGTGCCCGAATTTGTCCCGCACTGCCTCTAGGTATGTTATAGGCCTCGAAGGCCTATATAAGGGACGAGATATTCATGATTGAAAGGTTTTAAATTTGAGCAAAAATTTATGACCCAAATAGTGTGTTATAAGTGTAAAGCCCCGGTAATGCCTCGAACCCTATCCCGGCGTCGGATACAGGTGAGGGGTGTTACACGGGCGTGTCCTAGGGCCACACAGGCATTTCCCTTGGACCACATGGGCGTGTGAGCCTGCATATTGGAAAATTTTTGAAATGTCGCAAAAAATTATTAGAGTTTTCAATTAAGTCCCTATTCAATTTTAATGCTCATATTGGGCCTCGATGGTCCATTTAAGGGATGTTTTGAATAATCTCGAGAAATGAACAGTGATTGACGTTATTTATCTATAAATGTTTTAAAAGTTCTGGTAATGTTTCGTAACTCTGTTCTGGTGACAGATACGGGTTAGGGGTGTTACATTTAGTGGTATCAGAGCTACAGTTTAGTCGATTCTCAGATTTAATGTAGCAAGCACGAGTTTAGCTATACATGCCATTATATAATTTGTGATAGTGTGATGTTTTCTGATCATTTTAAATGTGTTTTTCATATAGTAATGTCATCCAACTAAGCTAGAGCTGAATCCGAGGAAGTTGAGAGTAATGTTTCAGCTTCAGTTCAAAAAGTTGCATTTGCATCTAGTAGTGAAAGGCCCGTATCTAAGGGCTAAAGTGAGGAGGCAAAACAAGCCTTCTTTCAATTGATGAATGAATGGTTTACTGAGTATTTAAGAACAAACCCTACTATACAACGACCTCCCCCACCTGCTCCTTAACCAGTTCCTGAGGTACCACAAGATGCTGAACCTGCTAGAACAGGTAAGCCTCCGATAGATAAAATCCGTAAGCATGGGGCGGAAGAATTTAGAGCTACCGCAGATGATGATCCAGAAAGGACTGAATTTTGGTTGGAAAATACCATTCGGGTTTTTTATGAATTATCTTGTACACTTGTTGAATGTTTGAAATGTGCAGTATCTCTATTGAAAGATACAACTTATCATTGGTGGAATACCATAACTTCATTTGTACTGAGAGAGAACGTTACATGGGAATTCTTCCAGGCTGAATTCAGAAAGAAATATGTTAGTCAGAGATTTATGGATCAGGAAAAGAAAGAATTTTTAGAACTCAAGCAGGGAGACATGATTGTATCTGAGTATGAACGAGAATTTGTTCAGTTGAGCAAATATGCCGTAGAAAGAAATATGAATGAGATTTAGAATCCAACAATTTTGATTCAATCTTTTCATTATTCAGATTTTACCGTTGAGTCCGTCGAATGTACAATTTCTTTCAATTAACTCTCGATTCTTCCTTAATCTCGACCTTAATAGAAACTGGGTGTGACACTGAGCAAGGCTTACAGATTGAAATTGGAAATTTTAATGTGACATTCCTTATTTATATATGTTAATGGGTAAGATTGAGTAAGGAGTGTTACACCAAATTACACATACATAACTTTTCTGACATCCCATCTTCAAAAAAGGAAAAGTCACCTTCTCTAAAATACTTGTGTGTTAATTTGGAAGATCAAAACCACAAGGCTTGAAGATTACAAGATATCGATGGATTCAGGTACGCTTTCACATTTAGTTTTTGTTCTTAATTATCTAACATGTTAGATACTAGTTTATGATTTTAAGTTTTATATAAGATTTTTATGGTTCTTACAACACCATTATATCATTGTCCTAGAATACCACGAACATCCAAATTATATTGGGAAGGAGTAGAAAATATCCCATCCTTTAATGTAAATACAACCGTGTCCTTAACATGAAAAAAATCCAAAAAAAATCACTCTTTCACTTATTCATTTTTATCAACATATCTCGAGACAATAGGCATTTGCTTCTTTTTATACTGATCTCTAGTTTTGTCAATTATTATATAAAAAAAAAAAAAACTTAGCACCACTAATTTCTTTAAGAATAACATTTTTACTTTAGTTAAAAGAGCTTGCAAAATTTATTTTTGTAATTTTTGGGAATAGTGTTTAGCATTTTTTGGAGCTTTCTCTATAGTTTTTGCTACAGCATCATGGTAAATTGATATGAAACTAAGCAGTTGAAGAAAATTCCCCGATCGTTGCAAGTTTTGATTTCATCATCACCTATAAAAGCACATCTTTGAAATGCAAGCCACCTAACTACATCAATTGAAGCTTTTAATGGAACCCTATTCTCTGACTTGCTGAGAGGAAAACAGCGCACATTTTTTCCTAAACATGTGAAGATTGATTAATGAGATCTGCACATGTTGTTTCAGCATTTGGATGAGGAGAAGTGTGATGTTTTGGCATATGCTATAAAAATGAACAAATTTTCCATCTTTAACCTTTTTCCAATTTTGACAGTAAATGCATTTAATCCAGAAAGACCATTTTCCTTGTGGAATAGAAAATATGGAAGAAAATGTTGCATATTTACTTGATGAATATTTCAACCATGATCGGAATAACTTAAACCATGATGCTTGAAAACTCCTTCGATGTCCTTTCTTAGATTTTGGATACTCTGTAAGAATGCTTTGATATAAACCTACTTTAATATAAAGTGTTGGAATTTCATCTTGCCTCTTAATAGGATACTGCCATATTTGCTTTCCCAAACTCGATTCACGCTCCAACGATTTGATATCAAAATTTTTGTCAATAGAATTTCTAGCGGAAATTAATGGGCTGAGATTCATACATGTATTTGACTGTTTAGTTTGAAGAAACCATCAATTATAGATCCTTCCTTCAACTAAAAAAGACTGCAGGTATTTATATATATATATATATATATATATTATTTATTAATATGCAAATGCGACCTATCAAATAAATAAATATAAAATTAATAAACTTAAATACTTAAATTTTAAATGATATTCACATAAACAAGTAAACCAAACCACCACCCAAGTTTTCTAGAAGCCACCATCTAGATTCGTTGGTTTCCACATACAAAGAGAAGAAGAGAAAAGTACTAGATATCACTCTTAAAAGAAAAACGTAAATTCGAATTGAAAAATAATATGAAAATTATGTTTTTTGTGAAAAGCTCCAAATCACTTGACCAATTTTAGAAATTATGAAACCTATTCCTTTTAAACCTATTAAAAAATAATTTCTTAATTTGTTAGAAATATATTTTAAATAATTTAAAGATAAACAGAAACAAATCTCTAGAAATTGTCAAAACTGTTGCTTTAAAGCTATTAAAATCAATTCCTTAATTTATTAGAAACATGTTTAAAATAGTTTAAAAATAAAAAATAAAAGAAACATATCCCTTGAACCAATCTCCAGAAACTGTCAAAATTGTTGCTTTAAACCTGTTAAAAATTGATTCCTTAATTTGTTACAAACATATTTTAAATAAAAGAAAGAAAGAAATCCTAAATTTATAAACCTTAAAAAGAAAATAAGAAATTAATAAACTTACAATTAAGAAATCCAATAACAAAGTGGTGTGGTGTTAATAGTGGATTTGTAATTGGTTCAAAGCTATCTATAAAATTGTATAAAGTGCCATGACTAGAAGAAACTTTACTTTGCTCTTACTTTATTATTACTATTATTATGATTCAATCACTTAAAAACAACAACATTCAAATTTAGTTTACTTGTAACCATATTAAAATCTTCAACTTTATAAAAAAAAAATTTTGTCTCTTATTTAATTTTTCGTCTCTTTTAACTTTTGAACTTGTATTTTCTGTTAAATCACCTTGAAATAGATGAAAAATTTAACGTTTGTTGACATACATATGAATGACATGTTAACATTTAATTAATCTTTTAATTATTTTTTAAAAATATTTTTTGATACTTTTAAATAATTTTAATGATTTTAAAATAATAATTTCTATAATTTTTGAATTTTAAATTTTTAAAATTACATGTCATCTACGTGGCAATTCACGTGTATGTCACATCAGCAAAGTGAAAAAAAAACAATCAACTTTTCTATCCATTTTGAGGTAATTTGATAAAAAAATACAAGTTTAAAGACTAAAAATGAAAAAGAAAATTAAATAAAAGATTAAAATAACTTTTTTATACAATTTTAGGGTCAAATAAATCATTACACTAATTAAAATAGAGTTTAATCAAATATTAGGAAGGGTTAGACCCGCCATCAACATAGTTACGTCCGTGATAAGCTAAAACTCGAATTCAAATTTGTTGAATGTTATTGTTTAAAGATAATTGCACAAACAACTTAAAATAAATTCCAATGCTAAATTTTATAAGATAAAAATTATTTATTAAATTAGTAAATATAATAAAATAAAATTCTAGGTTGGATTGTGTTCAGGTCAGGTCTCAACAGAATTTTAGGCCCGTTTTTAAGTCTTAAGCTCGACCGAAAAATAGGTTTAAAATTTTGTTCAAACCCAACTCAAATAAAAATGCTAAAACTCGAGTCCGGTCCAACCCGTCCATATTAAAATCTTTTTATAATATTATTTTTATATAAAAGAAATTTAAAATGTATCCTAACAAATTGAAAATAAATTTTAAAATTTTTTATACTTAAATAATACTAAAATAAGTATAACTTAATAAGCAAATATCTCTAAAAATAGTAAAATTAACAATAAAATAATAATTTTACAATATTCAAACAACAAAAAAAATAGTAACAATATAAGAAGGAAATGACATTAAAACCACAACAAAATACAACAGTAAAACAATAATAGTAGAAACAACAAAACAAAATAGTATCTCTTTTTTTTTTTTTTGCAAATTTGGGTTGGACTCAAACTCAAACAAAAAAAATCTTACTTGAGGTTTGATCCATTTAGAAAACGAACTTCATTTTTTGCCAAGACATATTTTTTTAAACCTATATTTTTGCCTAAAGCTCCAAACCTTCCCACTTTTAGGCGGGCTATCAGGACTAGTAAATATCTATTTAATTATCTTATTCAATATATTTTTTTATTAAAGTTTATATTTAAAAAAAAAAACTGCAAGCGAAATGGAGGAAGATAAGATGATTAGAATGGAAAATCTTGGGAAGACCGACTTCTAACCTGTTTAAGAAAGTTTTGAAGAGCTTTGGTGGGTATATAAATGTTGAAAAATTGGAGTGAAGACAGATCATAGCTGTAATATTTTGCAATCAATATTTAAGTGACCAAAATAATCAAATTGAAGCCAGCTACTTGTTTGTTTGCCTTAACAATTGAAATGTTCAAGGAAGAATACAGAAAAGTTTAAAGCTATGGAAGAAACTCGTCTTCTTGGAATGGAAACAATTAACAATAAATTTGATTAAAGATGTGTGAAAATGGAAACATTAAGCAGGGCTAGAGATTACGAAGCTGTTTAAGATTCACTGGTGAAATATACTTAGTACTTCCGTTTAGAAGTTGCCTAGCTATTATAACATTGGCAGCTTCACTTGGATGGTAAGGATCCCAGAACACATGCTTCTCTCTATCCTTACACAAGCTTGATGTTGGTCCACATGGAATTATCCCTGCAAATTGGCCTCCATTTCCACAACAAGCCTTGCTTGCTGTTGTGAAACCTGCATTCAACAAACAACGTGTTATCGATGTTTTGATTCCTATTTCTAAATACCGAGATGTTTATCCATGTTAATACCGTATTTTGTATAATTTGTTATGAGCTCCATCACTAGGTCATACACATTGGCATGAACAAATATGGCTCCTTGGAGCTTTCCATTCAGTTCACTCAACAGTTCCTTTAACCGCCTGTTGTATTGCATTGCTAGCTTATTTGCCAAATCAACACATTCATTTTCATTCAATTGATTGATGGTTTTCTGATAGGGTATGCAACCGATCGGACCGACGTTCCCGATCACGAACTTCCGTGCACCAAGCTGGTATAGTCTCTGCCACCATTAACAGTAACAAAATTGCTAGTTAACACGGACTCAAATACAAGTGTAAAATATAGAAAAACCTAGAGTTTAGTACCGTTAATTGGTTCCTTATGTGATTGATCATGTCGTCGATGAAAGCATCGGGGCTCTCGGAAATCCTTGCCCCAACGGAAAGAACAGGGAGAAGGTAATTATTGAGAAAATCATTGGCTCCAATTGTAATTGAGAAGATGGATCTCTTGGAAATATAATCTTTGGCCTTGGATGGACCCAATAATTTGTCAAACTGTTTTCTTGTATTGTTGAAGTAGTCGATTTGGATATCCAATCCTAGCCTATTAACCTGCAAAACACACATTAATTAAACTAAACATATGCTGGAAAAGGCTAAATTTAGAAATACAGAGACAAAAAAGAAAAACTAACAAATATTCTTCCAGTAGCATTCATAATCCCTCCTCCTCCTGATGCATAATTTACACCATATAATATAGCTTTCCCTGTAGAATTTGGAGCAAGATATGGAACTGCATAACTTGGTACTCCCAATTCTTCTCCTGTTCATTATAAACAAAAGGACCAACTTTAGATATTTCACGTCCAAAAACACTCTTCTAAATGCAGTCGAGGAGAAAAAGCTTACCAACAATGTCGCCAATGGTTCTACCATTGGTATAGCGGCCAGTAGGTTGGCCACCCGAGGCTTTAAAATCAATCCCATTTGGGGGAATATTTGCTCTGGACAAAGTTTGCAAATAGTTATTATTACCGGCATCCACCAAAGAATCGCCAAAGATGAAAGAAGCTCCCAAACCTTCATTACTACCAGCACCATTAACGAAATAGCTCAAACTCATGATACAAAAAACAACCAAAACAAGGCTCCAAGGTTTCACACTAGCCATGGTTATCTCCTCAAAGCTAATTGAAGCAACTGTGGATGAAATTCCTAAGTATTTTTGCCTGTAAACTTTGAGTGGTTTGTATATATTATAAGGAGTTTGCATTTGGTTTGACTCTACTATTTGCAAAGGGATGGACTGTTTGATGCAGGGTAGTTGATCAAACATGTTGCCAATTTGCTCAACGTGTTGTCTTTTGCTTTGGGCATACGTAAATGGCGGCCTAGATAGATTATATATTTTAAGTAAAATATTTTTCCTCTAATTTTATAAAAGAAATTTAATATTTTATTTTTAGTCGTTAAATTTGTATTGTTTTATTAAATTACCTTTTAATGAATAGAAATTTTTTTGACATAACATATATGTGCCATGTTAACAAGTAAATATTTTAAAAAATAATTAATTGTTGAAGTAGCATACACATGTATGTCAAGTCGATAAAGTTAACAAATGTTAATTTTTTATTCATTTTAAGTTACTTGATAAACAATACAAGTTTAAAGTTTAAAAATAAAAAAATTAAAAAAGTTAAAATAATTTTTTATTAAAGTTGGAGAGCCAAATAAATTACAATGTGTGTATTATACCAAATAGGAAGGGTTGATTAGAATATTTTTTATGATTATATATCATTGAAACTGGAGAATGTTGGAGGTGAGGTGTAGCTTTGGTGAATGTTTGGTAATAATTTAAGAAATTGAAAGATAATTTAATGGGAAAAAAGGGGTTTACACAAATTGAACGAAGTTGAGTTCAAACTAATGTTGAATGCATCACATCATCAAACAATATTAAATAACTGATAATTGTACAAACTTTGAAATGGAAATAAGTGCATTGAAATTCTTTATATACCAGGATGAGTTTAAGTTGAAATCACTATTAAAAATTTATTTCTATATTAATAATTATGTACTTTATAAATTAATTTAAATTTAAATTAATTATTTGTTAAAGGTTAAAATATATCATAGGTCTTTATATTTTTTACAAATTTGAAATTTAATCTCTATACTTTTCAAATTTTAAAATTCAAGTCTAATTGTTAATAGTGTTAAATTCTTAAAAATAAAAGTATAAATATTAAATTCTAAATTTACAAAAATTACAAATGACATGTTTTAACTAATATTGAAATAATAAATTTCAAGTCAAACGGTTCAAATCTAGTTTGTTTTATGAGTTTTAAGGGCTGGTTGGTTTTATTTTAGCTTAGAAGGCCTATTTAGTCCAAATAACCCTTTTTTTGAGTTTTGAAGATTGAAATACTTTATTATTTGGGTGGTATTATAAATGCGCCTATTGATGGTAGGGCTGAAATTTCAGCTTTTGAATCTTTGGTTAATTGAATCTCTTGTCTCATATATTATTTTAATACTTATAGGAGGTGATCAAATGAAAAATAAAATTATATAAAAATTAATATACAATATAATTTAGACTTTAATTCAAATAGCAAAATAGAGTTAAGGAAGAGTGTTGTTTAAATAATACTAAATTTCAAAATAATTGATGATAGATAGATATTTTTTATACAATATTATATCAAGTTATTTCGTTGTTGAAAATTGTGATATGTAGTACTCTTATATTGTGTTTACTATAGATTAAACATAAGTGTTATTTGTTAATATATCATTTTAGGCTTTACATTTTTTTATTTTATTTTTGATATTTCATATTTGTAGACTCGGATTTGATTAAAATAAAAATTATAAAAATATATTTGTCATTCAATTTTTAACTTCATTTATAAATCTAAATTTAAATTATATTGATTATAATTTTTTTGGTGAAACTTTGTAAATTTTAACATAATGAAATTTGTTTTTTTTTATAATTATCATAATTGGACTTCGCATTTCTCCACAAAAATGATAATGTATCGCTGTTGATTGGCAACTTTAAAAAAATCAGTAATTTCCGATTGATTTTTTCGAGATCGAGTATAGAGTAATTGAATGAAAGTGTAATTTCATTATTTTTGTAGTTACGAAGAATTGTAATTTTCTAAACATGTTTAGTTGATAAAGTGTAATTATATTGTAATTCTCATGTAATGTTTGGTGGTATATATTGTAATTACACAATTACACAATTAATAATTTAAAAAAATATATTAATTGCTATAAAATTATTAGTATTGTAAATGCCCAAATTATCGGGCCCAATACTTAAATAGAAACCCAAACAAATCAAAACCCATTTCCTAACCCCAAACCCAATACCTAACCCTAGCCCAATTAGCCCAATACCTAAAATCAAAAGACAAAAAAAAAAGAAAAAAGAAACCCTAAAATCAGCTTCTGCCGCCTCTGTCCCTAGCCCCATCCAAGTCGGCCACCTAAACCACCTGCCCTCTGACGCCTCTGACGAAGCATCAGCACTGCCCCACCATCCTCCAAGTTGCGCCATGCAAACATTAAACGAGAATAGACAGAAAGCAAGAAAAAGAAGTGTAAACGGCTATATAAGCCCAAGCATATGCGGTAAAAAGGGGGAGATTATTGATTTTTTTCCTTTTCTGATAAAAAAGCAAAGAATATCGATCAAATACAAAGAAAGAGCATCACCGAAAAGGGCTTCAATATTAAATCACAGCAAGAAATAGTAAGGACCGAATCTAAGGTCTATTTCTTTTTTTTCTTCGAATTTATTTACACAAACCATCTTCATTTCCAATATAATAAAGCATATTTATTAAATAAATAAATAAAAAAGAAAAAATTACCTCAGGGCGATTTCCGGTGGCCGGCACGGCGGAGCCACGGCGGGGCGATGGCCGGACCCTCTGGTCATTTCCAGATTTTCTCCATAGAGAAAACTTTCTCTCTCTCTCTCTCTCTCTTTCTTTAAAATCAACAGAAATGAGATTTTTAAAAAAAATTGATTTTTAAAGGGCCCTGGTACGACGTCGTTTTGGGGCCAATACTCAGCACCCAAAACGGCGTCGTTTTGGTGTAAAACGGATCGACTCGACCCGACAAGAAAGATCCGCGTGTTTTTATTGTTTCGGGATATTTACGACCACAATCCCCCCCCGTATTTTTTACTTCTTTATTTTAATCCTTTTTCATCTTCCTTTCTTTTTTTAATTCAGCCAAGTAATTTTATCTCCGTTGCAACTTAGTCCTCTGGACGTTTGAAGGAGGGACACTTGAACGACGTCGTTTATAAAGGTTGGGTTATTTACTCCTTTAGGCCTTTTGGATTGCTCACGTGTTCAAATCGGTCCCCTTCTCCTTTATTTATTTTAAAATTCACCTCTAAAGTTCCGTTGCCAACCCAATTTTATCCTTTTTTTTTCTACTTTATCTCATTATTCTAATTTTAACATTATCCATAATATTATATTTTGTCATTGTTATATTTTTATCTCATTTTATTTAATACTTACATATATATATATATATATGGTATAAAGTGTTATTGATAGCTTAATATTATTTTGTTAATGTGTTTATATGTCATATATGTATTCATTTAATGTATATACATTATACTCCATACTACGTATATATGTATTAGTATTATTACGTATATTTATTCTTTTAGACATTACATATATTTTATGTATATTATGTATATATTTTAATATATTATGTGTATATTTTGTTTTGTATATTATGTATATATATCGTTAGTATTATTAGTTATATGTATTAAACCCATTTCGTGTACATGTTATGTATATACATTCAATATTATCATATATTTATTTTCAACATATATTTATGTAATGTTTTTACTATTATCATTATCTTTGTATTGTTACTATTATTATTATACCTCTCGTTATTATTATTTTTATTATTATAACATTTTTGTATATAATTACCTATACGCTACTGCTTTTATGCTAACTAATTTAACATATATATACATATTTTAGCGTACTTATTTTGCTTATATGTATCATTACTCTCATTATTATCGTTTTCGTTATCATTGTCATTTTATTTTTGTCACTTTCTATATTTATTTATTCATTAATTTATTTATTTATTTATGTATTCGATCATTACATTTTCCTTGTGCGCTTGTTTACTAGCCTTGTTATTATTTCACCTTTCATAATTGCTCGTATTATTATGTTTAAGATTGTCATGCTTATTATTACGTATTAGCACCATAATTTGCTTTTATATTTTACTATAAATCACATCATGTTTTTTAGTACCTTAAAATAATTCTTTCATAAAAATGATATTCCGTATTTGGTAATTCGAGACAGTCGTACCCTAACTTACTGGGTTTCGATTCTTCTTTTTACCTAAATAACGGAATGTTCATTTAAAAAAAATCACAATGCGAGTTTTTGAAAAATGCTTATTCTCAAAGAAACGAGGTGTTATGCCCTAACTTACCGGGTATGACATTTTGTCACCTCGAGATAAGAATTGGTTTTAAAATAAAAACAATATTCGATGTTTGAGAATTCGAGAAAACGTGCCCTAACTTACTGGGTTTCGATTTCTCTCGTTTACTCTAAATAACCGAATACCCTTTTAATAAATTAAAATACGCAAATTTTATATATAAAAGGCAAGCTCACTCTCGGATATTCAAGATGTCGTGTCCTAACTTACTGGGTATGGCGTTTCATATTTTGAGACGAGAAGGTCTTTAACACTTGAGCCTTTTTAAAGAATGATCGTATTTCAAATGTCTTTCAAGTTTTCAATTTTCGACACTAAGACACTAATTAATCAACTAGGTACCAATTTTTGGGCGTATCGAGGGTGCTAATCCCTCCTCGTGCGTAATCGACTCCCGAACTCGTTTTCTGATTTTCGTAGACCAAAAATTATCATTTTAGTAAATCTTAACTTTTATTAAAATGATTAATTTAAGGTGATCCAATCATACCTCATCAAAAAGGGATTGGTGGTGACTCCCGTTCTTTCATTTTCAAAATCTAAGTCGATTCCCGTTTTCAAAAAAATGGTTGCGACAGCTTGGCAACTCCACTAGGGATACAAATAAGAGAGTCAAGCCACAAGTTGATTAAATTTTATCTTTTTATCGAAAATTGAAAATTTGGTTTTGAAATACGATCATTTCATTGTATTTCATCAGCTATTTTTTATGATTTATGATACAATACCTGCTGCGTTGGTTTGAGTCTTTAAATGGTTTTGCATATTGCATTGCATGACCGCTGTGGTCACACCCCTTTAAGTGGGAGTGAGAAACTACTCCTTCGTGAGGTTTTCACCTCTGTGCAGGATAGTGGATCGCTTTCGGGATACATCCGTACCTATCTCTTCGTGAGATTTTTATCTCCGTGCAGCCATAGGGAAATGTATTCCCCTGGACTGAACTCGGTCTGTATGAGCCTATAATGGGTGAAAATCGAGGAATTTGCTGGTTCAGGTACCCTTACTCTAGAGCCAAACCCCATATAGCGAGCCTTAGGAACCCACCTTAGGTAGAGCCACGCCGAAACCCTAGTGGTTACCTGAGCAAGTGCTATATTTATTATTCTTTGTTTGCTTTGAACTGCGTATAAATTACTGACTTGCTTTGTTTTACTTTGATTGTATTTGCATGGAATTTTCATCATAAAAGGTGTTGATTCACATTCGGTTCCTAAATAGATAGCTTATCATGGAAAAGGGGTTTTTTGATAAAGTAGAAGACAAAGCGTCTGTCTGCATATGGGCTGAGACAACACAACAAGAGAAAGGTGACAGTCTTACCAAGGGGTACGTGTCAGAGTTATAGAATTTTACTAGGATCAGCGTAACTCAGAATAATCTCCAAGAGATGAAAGAAATTTGGGGTCAGTGGGATGACGAGGTCAAACAGCTATTCTATTGTCATTACGGTGATTTACCTTATCTGCTCGATGTCAAGGTAGATGAACACCTGTTTCGAGCCCTTGCCCAATATTGGAATTCTGCTTACATTTGCTTCACTTTTGGGAAAGTAGATTTGGTACCTACTATAGAAGAATACATGACCTTGCTCCATTGCCCAAAGATTCAAAGTTGATGAATTTATGCGGACACGCTAACGTCCCAGCATTTTCAAAAAAGCTGATGAACATCACAGCGATGAGCGAACAGTGGGTGACAACCCGGATCAAACAAAAAGGAGATTGTAAATGCATTCCTTGGAGGAACCTGAGGGATCTAATCTTAGCGCACCCCGACGTGAAAAAAAGGGTAGATGTCTTCGCCTTGAGCATTTATGGACTAGTCATCTTCTCCAAAGCTTTGGGGCATGTAGACGAGGCTATTTCCGACCTTTTTGACAGGCTTGGTAAAGGAACTACACCTGTACCTACAATCTTGGCTGAAACTTTCAGATCATTGAATGCTTGTAGAAGAGCGGGTGAAGGAGATTTATTAGATGTGCATGACTCTTGCTATCTTGGTTCCCTGACCATTTTGGAAAGTGGAAAAGGTCTCGTATCGTATCTTCTTTGAAAATTACTCTCCGCTGAAAGAGTTAGTGGCTACACCGAGGCGAGATGATGTTACAGAAAAAAATTGAATGATGGTTCTCCAAAATTTGCAAGAAGAAGACGTTGAATGGAGAGCTCCGTGGATGGTTCCTGATTAAATATTATACCGATGCGGAAATTTCAATTGGGTTCCCTTGTTAGGAGTATGGGGAGTCGTCAGATATGCTCCTCTACTTGCATTAAGACAGTACAGATCCAGACAGTTTACACCACCAACATACAGGTTAGCCCAGTGTGAGTTCGTGTTCATAATGAATAATTACAAAAATAAAAGTTCGCATGATATCAAATTCCTGGAACGAGACTCGTAGAATGAAGAAGTTTGCTGCCAATCCTATGACTACTCTAGAGTACAACCGATGGTGGAATCAGAGGATTAACGACAACATCCCTACATCAGATCAAGGGAATCCTCAGTCGATAGAAGAACACTTGAAAGTAATCCCGTCTAAGCTAGAAATCATCAGGCAAGATTTCGATAGAAAGAGTCTGGAGCTAGAAAAAAGGATCAAGCAGTTGGAAAAAAAAAAGATGCAGTTAGGGTTAGATGTCGATGTCCAGAAACTAGAAGCTGAAAGACTCAGAAAAGGGAAAAATAAGGCTAAAGAGGACTTGAACAGTTTGAAAACGGACTATAAGAAGCTGCGTAGATCAATGAGAACCGCTGGGTTAGGAAAAACATCGAAACAGTGGCGATAGGAAGTTACAGAAGAACAAAGCAAAGCCAACCAATGGGAAGAAAAATTTCGGAATGCTCAAGCTCGAGAAGGTGCTCTGAAAAGAAGTTTGGTAGAAAGCCAGAATGAGAAAGAGGGGTTAAAGATCCGGGTATCAGAGTTAGAGAGGTCATTGTATCAGTATCGCTCGTGTAACTCTATAATCGAGTTGAAAGCTAGTCAGAACAGAATCGAAGAATTAAAAGAGAATATAGAAGAACTCAAAACAGCGTTGCAAAATCGTGAACTTCAGATAGAACTCCTCGAGGTAAATAACGAACGATGGAAAGAGCAACTTCATCAATCTCAAGACCAAGTTAGGAGCAGGGACTACGACATGGGCGAAGCTTTGACTCAAGTGCGAGAAGTGGCTGATCACTTGCAAACATTAGCAGTACAAGCCGATGTGCTGAGTTTAAAATACGAGTCAAAATCGGACCTAGGCCAAGAGCTAGCTTGGCTTCTTAGACAGGTCAAGGCCTTAAGTATCAGGGCCAAGTCTTATATGTAATCTATTTTATGTAAAGAAACCTGTTTTCTGGAAAGTTACTCTAATGAAATCGAATTGGAATCAACACTTTTTTGCTTTCATCGCATTCATTGCATTCATGCATCAGCATTGCATCATACGCACTAAAACTCACAAAAAACCCTAAAAATCATGGCAGTTACCCTGGAACATCGTTACGGTACAAGAGGAAAAATAAGAGCAATGGATCAAAGGTTAGAGAGATTGGAACAAATGCAAAAAGAGATGCAGGATCAATTACAAACACGTATGCAAGAACAGCTTGCCAAAATCCAGCAAGATATAAAGGACTCGATGCTGGAGTCCTAGAAAAGCATGATGGACCAACTAACGCGTTTATTGGCTGGCAGATTAGAAAAAGGGAAAAGCCCATTGATCAATGCGGGAGATGATAATGAAGATCCTACCTACCCTCCGGGTTTTGCCCCACCGGACGTTCAGACACAACCTGATATGTACCCAAGAAGGCCATCGGTCACAATTAGGCCCCAACCAATTCAGACCAGTGTTTCGGCACCGATGAATTATCAGGCCGGCTCGGGCTCTAATCTGGGGGATAACCCGACCAACCCTGTGGTCCTCAATCTCGATGAAGTAACAGAAACAGAAAAGGTAAGGATAGAACTCCCGAGAGAGCTTGAAGAAATGTGTAGATGGTTAGAAGAAAAATTTAAAGAAATGGAAAGCACCGACTATCGTGGTGGAATCGACGCTAAGGAATTAAGTTTGGTTTCAGACCTGGTACTCCCTCCCAAGTTCAAAACTCCGGAATTTGAGAAATACAACGGGACTAGCTGTCCCGAAGCTCACATCACTATATTCTGCAGACGAATGGCAGGCCATGTCAATAATGACCAACTATTAATTCACTGCTTCCAAGAAAGTCTGGTTGGGGTCGCTTCTAGATGGTACAACCAACTGAGTCGCGCCCAGATCAATTCATGGAAAGATTTAGCACAAGCCTTCATGAAGCAGTACGGTCATGTGGCAGACATAGCCCCTGATAGAATCACTTTACAGAATATGGAGAAAAAGCATAATGAGAGCTTTAGGCAGTACGCCCAGCGATGGAGAGAGGTGGCCACACAAGTCCAACCCCCCTGTTGGAAAAAGAAACCACTATGCTCTTCATCAATACCCTGAAGGCACCTTTTATTAACCACATGCTGAGTAGCGCAACCAAGAGTTTTTCGGACATAGTAATGTTTGGAGAAATGGTAGAAAATGCTATAAGATGTGGGAAAATAGAGGCTGGGGAAAACGCTAAGAGGTCAGCACCGAGAAAGAAAGAGCACGAGGTGAATAATGTGAGCTCATATTCGAAATCGATCACCGTAAGCCAACCAAGGTCGACAACTAGTGGATAGCAGGACCCACCCAGATAAGAGCCCAACACAAAACAAAATAGAGAGAAACTCCAATTTACGCCCATTCCAATGACGTACAAAGAGTTATACCAAAGTTTATTTGATACACATATTGTGTCTCTCTTCTATCTAAAGCCAATACAACCTCCATACCCCAAATGGTATGACGCAAATGCCCAATGCGAATACCATGCGGGAGCCACAAGACACTCGATAGAAAACTGCACCACTTTTAAGAAATTGGTTGAAAGACTCATCAATATGGGGATTGTGAAATTTGATGATACATCCAGTACAGAGAATCCATTACCTAACCATGGGGATAAGGGAATAAATGCGATAATCGAGAGTTTGAAGAAAGAAATTAAGATGAATATTACAGAAGTGAATACCCCGTTGAAAGAAGTATGGAAGAAAATGGTGGAAAGAGGGTTGATAGCACAGAATTTAGGGGTCAGACCCCGAGAAGCGAAGAATTATTATGAGTTCCATGATCAAAAGGATCACGGGATTCAGAAATGCAGCCAATTCAAGGCTGTAGTACAAGGATTGATGGATAATAAGGAGCTGGAATTCTTTGAATATGTCGGGAGCCCAGAAGAAACATATGTGTGTGCCTCTGAAGAGGGATCAATGAAGGATGTTTACAAAGTCAACCACCCAATGGTTATCATATCACGTCCGAGAATCAATGAAGCCGGGGCACAAGTTGCGCCAAAGGTCGTGATCCAAAAGCTCGTTGCTTTCCCTTATAAAGATAGCAAAAGGGTACTGTGGAACTATAGCTGCAACGTGACATTCCCGGGAGAGAAGACCTCGATTAATGCATCAGAAGAAGTTCAAGACGAAGGTTTTTATACACGCAGCAGAAGGCGTTATACCCTAAATACAAAAGTTAAGCAGGTTAAAGAAAAATCATTAGCAATTGATCAAAAGAAAGAGAAGCCGACGGGGCCTAAACCAACTGTTAATGAATCAGTGATTGAAAAAGAAGCCAAGGAATTCTTAAAATTTCTAAAGCACAGCGAATATAGTATCGTAGAATAGTTGCACAAACATCCAGCTCGGTACTGGCCTTACTTTTAAGCTCCGAAACCCATCACAGTGCATTGATGAATGTGCTGAATGAAACTTATGTTGCTAACGATATCTCTGTAAACAAACTCGACCGCTTAGTCAATAATATAAGTGCCGACAACTTCATATTCTTCAATGGCGATGAGGTACCGTTAGGGGGCCAAAGATCAACTAAAGCTTTGCACATCACGACTCGCTGTAAAGGGTACACATTACCAGAGGTATTGATTGACAATGGGTCTGCACTGAATGTCCTACCTCTATCTACGCTGAGTAGGTTGCTAGTGGATAATTCCCATATGAAGACATGCCAAAGTATAGTGAGAGCATTTGATGGCACAGAAAGGAAGGTAATGGGGAGAATTGAAATACCCCTCTTAATCGGACCGAGCACGTACGAAGTAGATTTTCTGGTCATGGACATTAAGCCTTCGTATAATTGCCTATTGGGAAGGCCATTGATACACTCGGCAGGGGCAGTCCCGTCATCGCTACACCAAAAGTTGAAATTAGTGACTGAAGGTCGGTTAGTAATGATCAATGCTGAAGAGGACATCATCGCAGCAATAACCAGTGATGCCCCATATCTAGATGCAAATGACGAAGCAATCGAGTGCTCTTTTCGATTTTTAGAGTTCGTGAATGCAACATTCATTACCGAAGGAAATAGAATTCCAATGCCCAGGTTATCTGAGACTACAAGAATGAGACTACGACTAACTGTTGGAAAGGGGCCCTACCCGGAAAAGGACTCGGGAGATACCTCCAGGGAAGGATTAATGCACCAACGGTGAAGGACAAACAAGACCGTTTTGGGTTAGGATTTAAGCCAGACACAAAACAAAGAAAGAAAGAGCTAGAGAAGAAGCAAGAAAGAAGGAGAGCGCGATTGAGTGGGGGAGAAATCGAATGGGAACCAATGATCTTCCCCCATATATCGAAGACTTTTGTGTCTGGAGGGTTCATTCACTCCGAGCGGAAGACGTCCAGAAAAGAAATCGTGGAAGGAATGATGGAGAGTTTGGATATCAACGCAATATATGAAGAAGGAACTGGGGTAGAGAATTTGTCGGGCATTTGCCCCTATGAGCCGGGAAGTGTTCTAAATAATTGGACTCCGGAAGAGATTCCTATAGTCTTTAGAACTAACTCAGAGTAATGTCCAAAACACACTTATTACTCTAGGCCTAGGAGTAATAAGTGTCCTTTTGTGAAATAGGCTTATGTTCGAAATCGTTGTTTCAATGAAATGCATCCTTTTGACTTATTCCATGCAAATATTCTTTTATTCTTTCATTCATGATCATATCATACATATCATTGTTCTTAGATTCTCTTGTTCTTTGTATCTTCCTTCGCACCTACGACAAGTCTCCAGATATCAATGATGTGAGTGACGTTGCTACTAACTCAGAGTCTCCTTTTGAGCGAGATATGTGTCTAGAAGGATCTCAGGACTTTGAGGATGACGGAGATTTTAACTTATCCCCTGATTTGTTAAGGATGGTGGAGCACGAGGAGAAACAGATTCTACCCCATAAAGAGACCGTAGAAGTCGTAAACTTGGGAGATGAACTGGAAAAAAAAGAAGTAAAGATCGGGGCTTGTATTACCACAGAGACAAAGCGAGACCTCATTGAGTTACTCCAAGAGTTCAAGGATGTCTTTGCATAGTCATATCAAGATATGCCTGGGCTAAGTACTGACATTGTGGTACATAGGCTCCCCATCAAAGAAGAATGCAAGCCAGTTCAGCAAAAGCTTCAAAGGATGCGGCCCGATGTTTTGTTGAAAATAAAAGAGGAGGTCAAGAAGCAATTTGATGCTGGCTTCTTACAAGTAGTTAAGTACTCAGAATGGGTAGCCAACATCGTCCCCGTCCCTAAAAAAGATAGAAAAGTACGAATGTGCAAAGACTACAGAGACTTAAACAAAGCCAGCCCGAAGGATAATTTCCCGTTGCCTCATATTGACACCTTAGTGGATAACACGGCAGGTTACTCACTTTTCTCCTTCATGGATGGTTTCTCCGGGTATAATCAGATCAAGATGCACCCTGAAGACATGAATAAAACCACATTCGTGACCATGTGGGGAACCTTTTGCTATAAGGTGATGCCGTTCGGATTGAAAAATGCGGGAGCAACATATCAGAGAGCCATGGTAACCCTATTCCATGATATGATGCATAAAGAAATTGAAGTCTATGTCGACGACATGATCGCCAAATCTCGGACTGAAAAAGAGCATGTGCAAGTCTTGAGGAAATTATTTTTGAGGTTGAGGAAATTCTAGTTGAAACTCAATCCAGCAAAATGTACCTTCGGGGCCAGGTCAGGAAAACTGCTAGAATTCGTGGTCAGTGAAAAAGGGATTGAGATTGACCTAGATAAAGTCAAAGCAATACAAGAGTTACCTCCACCACGTACTCAGAAGGAAGTTCGGGGATTCCTAGGAAGATTAAATTACATCGCTCGGTTTATTTCACAACTAACCGAGAAATGTGACCTCATATTCCGTCTCCTTAAGAAATACAACCCTGGTGTTTGGGACGAGGAATGCCAGAAGACTTTCGACAAAGTTAAGCAATATTTGTCTAATGCCCCAGTGTTGACACCACCTAGTCCAGATAAGCCATCGACATCAGATTTGACGGTATTTGAAAATTCTATGGGATGCGTGCTTGGCCAACACGATGAATCAGGAAGGAAAGAAAGAGCAGTATATTACCTCAGTAAAAAGTTTATTGAGTGTGAGACGAGATACTCGTTCATTGAAAAATTGTGTTGTGCTTTAATCTAGACAACCCGAAGACTGAGACAATACATGTTGTACCACACAACTTGGCTGATTTTTAAACTGGATCCTCTGAAGTACTTGATGGAATCAACTACTTTAAATGGAAGATTAGCCCAATGGTAAATTCTACTTTTCAAATTTGATATCGTCTATGTAAATCTGAAAGCTGTAAAAGGGAGTGCAATAGCGGATTTTCTAGCCAGTAGAGCTCTAGAAGATTACGAGCCTCTGAACTTTGATTTCCCTAATGAAGATCTGATGTACGTGGCAACCACTGAAGAAGACCTTCAAGAAGGTCATCCTTGGAAGCTAAACTTTGATGGAGCATCAAATGCTGTGGGTAACGGGATCGGGGCAGTCTTGGTATCCCCAGACGGTGAACATTATCCCTTCACTAGTAAATTAGATTTCGACTGCACAAACAACATGGCAGAATATGAAGCATGCATTACGGGAATACGCGCGGCCATAGAGCATAAAATCAAGGTGTTAGAAGTATATGGAGATTCTGCGCTAGTGATTTATCAACTCAAAGGTGAATGGGAGACGAGAGACCCCAAGTTGATCAATTACCGAAGTCTGGTCCTTGAATTAATCAAAGAATTTGATGATATCATCTTCTGCTATCTCCCTCGAGAAGAAAATCAGATGGCCGATGCCCTAGCAACTTTAGCCTCTATGATCAAGGTGAACAAACAAGAGGATGTGAAACCGATCCAAATGAGTATCTATGAGGCTCCAGCTTATTGTTACAACCTCGAAGAAGAAGAAGAAAATGATGATCACCCTTGGTACTATGATATCCTGCGATATGTGAAGAATTGTGAGTACCCCGACCAAGCTACTGAGAACGACAAGAGAACGTTGGGAAGACTGGCCAGTGACTATGTCTTAGATGGGGAGATCCTATACAAAAGAAGAAAGGATCAGGTGCTGTTAAGATGTGTAGATGCTATTGAGACTAAGAAAATATTGGAAGAAGTCCATGAGGGCGTCTGTGGGACACATGCTAATGGATTTACAATGGCCAGGCAAATTATGAGGTTTGGGTATTATTGGTCTACCATGGAAGGAGACTGTATTAACTATGCCAAAAGACGTCATAAGTGCCAAATCTATGGAGATAAGATTAACGTGCCTCCTTCACCTCTGCATGTTATGAATTCTCCATGGCATTTCTTGATGTGGGGCATGGATGTGATTGGGCCAATTTCACCAAAAGCTACAAATGGGCATCGATTCATCTTTGTGGTAATCGATTATTTCACTAAGTGGGTGGAGGCCGCTTCATATGCTAATGTAACTAAATCAGCAGTTAGTAAGTTCCTGAAAAAGAAAATCATCTGTCGATATGAAATGCTAGAAAGGATCATATCTGACAACGTATTGAATTTGAACAACAGTACGATAACGGATGTCTGCAGGCAGTTCAAGATTAGACACCACAACTCGTCACCGTATCGCCCGAAGATGAACGGTGCAGTCGAAGCAGCCAATAAGAACATCAAGAAGATTGTGGAAAAGATGACATAAACTTATAAAGATTGGCATGAGAAGCTACCGTTCGCCCTCTATGCTTATCGAACATCTGTCAGGACTTCTACCGGGGCAACACCTTTCTCATTGGTCTATGGAATGGAGGCGGTTTTACCTATCGAAGTCGAGATTCCTTCCTTTAGAGTTTTGTCAGAAGTAAAGTTGGACGAAGCAGAATTGATCCAGTCCCGATACGATCAGTTGAATTTGATTGAAGAAAAGAGGCTAAGGGCTATTCGCCATGGTCAGATATACCAAAAGCGAATGATGCGAGCTTACAACAAAAAGGTTTGTCCTAGGGAATTCCACGAGGGAGACCTAGTATTGAAAAAGATCCTGCCTATACAAAAGGACTTCAGGGGGAAATGGATGCCGAATTGGGAAGGACCTTACATGGTAAAGAAGGCCTTTTCTGGAGGAGCTTTGATATTGGCCGAAATGGATGGCAAGACTTTACCCAATCCCGTGAATTCAGATTCGGTTAAGAAATACTTCGCTTAAAAAAAAAAGGGAGAGGCCAGGGTGAAAACTCGCAAAGAGCACTTTGAGACCAAAGGGGTTTTGAATTGAAAACCCGTAAAAGGGCGATTCAAATATTGGTCAAATGTGGGGCATACGATACCTAAATTAACAAGGAGGAGAGACGTTACATCTTGGGGCATCTGCAAGGATACTCTAGATCCCCTAAACACACATCGAGCAAAAATGGAATCCTCAAGAAGTTCGTACATAGAAGCTCATGCTACGATATCTGGGGCACCTATTTTCTTTCTATCCATTTTGTATTCCAACAATATTTGTTGTCTGTGATTAATCTATTCCCCTCAAGTTTTGTTTCTGACAAATTTCATTCATGTCATTGTTGTGATCTTTTTCAAGCATTTTGCATTGAAATGATGATTAATGGACTAAAGTCATTTTTGCAAAAAAAGTTTTGCATATTACTCTGAAAGTCTCTAAATAGTACAGGAACCTGAAACAGGGCTATTATTTAGAACTAACCAAACTTAAAGATTGGAAGCATTTGAGAAGAAAGAGTTTAAATCGGGACTACCTCTCCGGGTTTTCTGTTCAAAGAACTAAGCTGAACAAGAAGACAAAGTATCGTTTCAGTGAAAGAACCTTGATGAACAAAAAGCAATGACAACCCAAACATTAAAAAGGGACCCATTCTCACTCATGCATTTATTCGACACATTCATAACACATCTAGTTAGGAGCATTTGATCCATTTCAATTATGGCATCCTAATTATTGGACATAAGCATCACATTTAGTTAGGAGCATTTGATCATAGCGTCTTAATTATTTGGCATAAACATAGATGCATGAAACTGATTTTACAGCTCATGTTCCTAAGAGGACGGTGCAGTAGAATCGGTGAATTCACAAACCTTATCTCCCTAAGCAGTAGGGTAACAGACCGAATTGCAGATCTTATCTCCTTAAGCAGTAGCAGAGCAGATCGAAGACGGAGGGCCTTAACCCCCTAAACAGTAGGGTAACAGGCTGAATTTATAGATCTTATCACCCTAAGCAGTAGGGAAACAGATCAAAGACGAGCCTTAACCCTTTAAGCAGTAGGGTAATAGGCTGAAAATTACAGATCTTGTCTCCCTGAAGTTGCAGTGGAACAGATCGAATCCAGCGAGTCTCATCTCTCTGAAGTCGCAGTGGAGCAGACTGAATTTACAGATCTTATCACCCTAAGCAGTAGGGAAACAGATCAAAGATGATGAGCTTTAACCCCCTAAGCAGTAGGGTAACAAGCCAAATTTACAGACCTCAAATCCCTAAGCAGTAGGGTAACAGGTTGAATGTACAGATCTAAACCCCCTAAACAGTAGGAAAACAGATCAGATCTGAGGGGCCTTAAACCCCTAAGCAGTAGGGTAACAGGCTAAAAATCAAGTATCTCTTCCATGAAATGGCGTTGGAACGGCTAAAAGCCACAGCAGATCTCCTTGAAGCTTCAGTGGAGTTGATTGAAGCCACTAGTTGCAGCGGAGCAGACTGAAGATAGCAAATCTCATTTCCCTGAAGCTACAGTGGAACAGATTAAAGCTATAAATAAACAGATCTTATCTCTTTGAAGTTGTAGCGGAGCAGATCAAAACAAACCTTACCTCCCTAAAGTTGCAGTAGGGCAGATTAAAATAATAAATTCTATACCTCTGAAGTTGCAGTGGGTTAGAAGGAGGCTACATGAAGAAAAGAAGCGTCAAGAGAAGTTAAGACTCAGTAGGTCCCGACAAATTTGGCCCTTTTTATAGTCTTTGCTCTATTATCGTTACACGAAAATGAGCAAAGAGGGGCAGCTGTAAACGCCCAAATTATCGGGCCCAATACTTAAATAGAAACCCAAACAAATCAAAACCCATTTTCTAACCCCAAACCCAATACCTAACCCTAGCCCAATTAGCCCAATACCCAAAATCAAAAGACAAAAAAAAGAAAAAAGAAACCCTAAAATTAGCTTCTGCCGCCTCTGTCCCCAGCCCCATACCAGTCGGCCACCTAAACCACCTGCCCTCTGACGCCTTTAACAAAGCATCAGCACCACCCCACCATCTTCCAAGTTGTACCCCTGCAAACATTAAACGAGAATAGACAGAAAGCAAGAAAAAGAAGTGTAAACGGCTATACATGCCCAAGCATACGCTGTAAAAACGGGGAGATTATTGATTTTTTTCCTTTTCAGATAAAAAAGCAAAGAATATCGATCAAATACAAAGAAAGAGCATCACTGAAAAGGGCTTCAATATTAAATCACAGCAAGAAATAGTAAGGATCGAATCTAAGGTCTATTTCTTTTTTTTCTTCGAATTTATTTACACATACCATCTTCATTTCCAATATAACAAAGCATATATATTAAATAAATAAAAAAATAGGAAAAAATTACCTCAGGGAGATTTTTACTGCAGGTGGTACGGTGGTTTAAGACAACGAGCCACTATGGGCGATGGCTGAACCCTCTGGTCATTTCCAGATTTTCTCCAGAGAGAAAACTTTCTCTCTCTCTCTCTCTCTTTTTTTCTTTAAAATCAGCAGAAATGAGATTTCTAAAAAAATTTTGATTTTTAAAGGGCCCTAGTATGACGTCGTTTTGGGGCCAATACTCAGCACCCAAAACGGCATCGTTTTGGTGTAAAACGGATTGACCCGACCTGACAAGAAAGATCCGCGTGTTTTTATTGCTTCGGGATATTTATGACCGCAATCCCCCCTCGCATTTTTTACTTCTTTATTTTAATCCTTTTTCATCTTCCTTTCTTTTTTTAATTCGGCCAAGTAATTTTATCTCCGTTGCAACTTAGTCTTCTGGACGTTTGAAGGAGGGACACTTGAACGGCGTCGTTTAGAAAGGTTGGGTTATTTACTCCTTTAGGCCTTCCTGATTGCTCGCGTGTTCAAATCGGTCCCCTTCTCCTTTATTTATTTTAAAATTCGCCTCTGAAGTTCCGTTTCTAACCCAATTTTGTCCTTTTTTTTTTCTACTTTATCTCATTATTCTAATTTTAACATTATCCATAATATTATATTTTGTCACTGTTATATTTTTATCTCATTTTTATTTAATACTTACATATATATATGGTATAAAGTGTTATTGATAGCTTAATATTATTTTGTTAATGTGTTTATATGTCATATATGTATTCATTTAATGTATATACATTATACTCCATACTATGTATATATGTATTAGTATTATTACGTATATTTATTCTTTTAGACATTACATATATTTTACGATATTATGTATATATTTTAATATATTATGTGTATATTTTGTTTTGTATATTATGTATATATATCGTTAGTATTATTAGTTATATGTATTTATCCCATTTCGTGTACATGTTATGTATATACATTCAATATTATCATATATTTATTTTCAACATATATTTATGTAATGTTTTTACTATTATCATTATCTTTGTATTGTTACTATTATTATTATACCTCTCGTTATTATTATTTTTATTATTATAACATTTTTGTATATAATTACCTATACGCTTCGCTTTTATGCTAACTAATTTAACATATATATACATATTTTAGCGTACTTATTTTGCTTATATGTATCATTACTCTCATTATTATCGTTTTCGTTATCATTGTCATTTTATTTTGTCACTTTCTATATTTATTTATTCATTAATTTATTTATTTATTTATGTATTCAATCATTACATTTTCCTCGCGCTTGCTTACTAGCCTTGTTATTATTTCACCTTTCATAATTGCTTGTATTATTATGTTTAACATTGTCATGCTTATTATTACGTATTAGCACCATAATTTGCTTTTATATTTTACTATAAATCACATCATGTTTTTTAGTACCTTAAAATAATTCTTTCATAAAAACGATATTCCGTATTTGGCAATTCGAGACGATCGTGCCTTAACTTACTGGGTTTCGATTCTTCTTTTTACCTAAATAACGAAATGTTCATTTAAAAAAAATCACAATGAGAGTTTTTGAAAAATGCTTATTCTCGAAGAAATGAGGT
The DNA here is from genome assembly GCF_025698485.1 of Gossypium arboreum. Lineage (NCBI taxonomy): Eukaryota > Viridiplantae > Streptophyta > Magnoliopsida > Malvales > Malvaceae > Gossypium > Gossypium arboreum. Next base: position 17,760,248 of record NC_069081.1, read on the forward strand.
GTTATGCCCTAACTTACCGGGTATGACATTTTGTCACCTCGAGATAAGAATTGGTTTTAAAATAAAAACAATATTCGATGTTTGAGAATTCGAGAAAACGTGCCCTAACTTACTGGGTTTCGATTTCTCTCATTTACTCTAAATAACCGAATACCCTTTTAATAAATTAAAATACGCAAATTTTATATATAAAAGGCAAGCTCGCTCTCGGATATTCAAGATGTCGTGTCCTAACTTACTGGATGTGGCGTTTCATATTTTGAGACGAGAAGGTCTTTAACACTTGAGCCTTTTTAAAGAAGGATCGTATTTCAAATGTCTTTCAAGTTTTCAATTTTCGACACTAAGACACTAATTAATCAACTAGGTACCAATTTTTGGGCGTATTGAGGGTGCTAATCCTTCCTCGTGCGTAATCGACTCCCGAACTCGTTTTCTGATTTTCGTAGACCAAAAATTATCGTTTTAGTAAATCTTAACTTTTATTAAAATGATTAATTTAAGGTGATCCAATCACACCTCATCAAAAAGGGATTGGTGGTGACTCCCGTTCTTTCATTTTCAAAATCTAAGTCGATTCCCGTTTTCAAAAAAATGGTTACGACAAGTATGATAAAATAAATTTCTAAACAAGTAACAAAAATAAAAATAAAATTAAATCATCATATATATTATGTTACTCTAAAAAATAATTGATAATACAATTATTGATAAAAATAGCAAAAATAATAAAATAAAATTTGAACCCAACTTTTATTTGTCCCATTAACAATTAACAACTAGACATAATAACCTTTTTAACCATGTGAAAACAAAATAAATCTAAAATATTTTTATCATAAAAAGGACATCCAAAACAACCGCAATATGAAAATGTAGAAACATAATCAAACCAACTTGAGTAATCATTATATAATAGTTATCTACATAGTTCAAATAAATACAACATAAAAATAATTTAATATACTTAAAATTGTAGATAATTAATTACCCTCCTATAGCAATCCTTTTACTCATATCTCTTTTTGTTCATTTGGAATAGTGAAAAAAAGTGAAGATATTGATTCCAATGGATCATAAGACTTGTCCTCGCGAATACAATTGTAAAGCAAGCAACATACAAGGATAATTCAATTTTATATCCTAATGGGATAAGAAGAGGGACTCTCCTCATATTTAGAAGACCAAAACACCTTTCAATTACATTTATTGTAGAAGAATACTTTATGCTGAAAAGCTGTTTAAGGTTAGTTGGTTAATTGTTATGTCTCACTCATTTTGGTGATATCATTGTCCTCTAAAAAGGGCTAAAAAAACCATTAAGTTTGTGAAATCGGCACCAACAAGATAAATAGTAACCAGTAGGCACTTTCAAGCCATTTTTCCTACTCAAAGCATCTCCAAGAACTCTCCAATTAGTAGCCAACCTTTCCCAACGAGGTAGCATGCATGTATATTTTATGCTAAGGGTCATGCTGCTAAAACATTAGTTGCCACTTCATTTTAATAGTAATTTGACATTATCTAAACTCTATGCCCATGAGTATCGGGATAACCATCCCAAAAGAAAAATATAAGATACTTATTATAATAAATAATAGAAAACACAACAATCAAGTTAAGAAACTTATCATTTTAATGTTTAGAAATGTGTCAATATTGTAGTAAACATGTAATTGTTATCTATGTATTTGAACGATAAATAAATGAATAAAGTTAATTTCGCATTTTACTATCATATCTTTTTTGTTTCTCTCTTTCATGTTTTACATACATAGCTAAATTGTGACAAGAAAATATTAGCTCATTGATTGTCCAAGTTCAAACTGATGATAAGTGGCACTATAAGAACGTTTACATTATAAGAAAGACAATTTACTTCAATAGATAATCTAAACGAGTCTGTAATCCTGTAAAAGAATCAAAGTGAACATTTGATTCAAATGCTTAGAAGGATTATTATGTTGTCTACAATTCCAATTAAGAGGATGGCTAGTCTTGGCTATCGGAGCAGTTGGCTCTATAGGTAGAGATTTAGATGTACTTACTAGAAGAATAATACATTGGACTGGACCCAAGTTGAATTAATTCTGCATCCATTTGTAAATTAATTCACTTGTGATGTTCATGGTGTGACTTACTTAAATCCTGAGTTAGTCACTAACCATACGTATGTAACTCATTTGCTTTGATATAAGTGGAGATTTATACTCTAAAGATGATCGAGCCGATAGTCGTTATGTTGGGTCCATGACTTATGTATGACATGACTTTATTAGCAACAATGGAATTCATAGCTCGATTAAAGAGTTAACAATATCCTCTCATTGGCATTGTGTGGATTGATAAATATGAAATGTGGTCATGGGTTGCTTGTTCTCGAACGAGCAATTTATCATAGTCATTAGTTGATGGTGATCATATTAATCATTAAGAAGACACAGTAGTGGCAATGAGATAAGACAAGATTGTATTGAGTGAACGGATTTAACTCAAAGGAACCAATGATATAATATGAAAGTAACACACATATGACAAGGTCATTGGACAAAACAATTGGATGAATTGCTTTCGTAAAAAGTATACAATAATGAGTTTTCAATCATGTACTTCTTGTGGACCAACTCTATGATTAAGTAAATTGAGAATTATTAGAATGATGTTTCTAGACATAATTGCAATTAACTCGAGTTGAATTCTATATATCTGATTGGTCCCTGCGCTAGCTCCATAAAAGCTTCATCGAACTGTTTTTGAATCAAAATAAAATTTTACGACTTTGGAAATAACTTAATTGAGTTGATTTATTCGATGCAAAATTAATTTAAGTGATAATGTGAATTGTTTAATTAGAGAATTTGATTAAAGAATTTTTTTGAAAAATTAATTTGGAAAATCGAGTGATTTTAAGAAAATTAATTTTGATTAAGTAAAATTAAATTAATCAAATTAATTAAAATAAATCTAAAAATTTTGGAAGTTAATTTTCAAGTTAGATGATTGGCCCAGTGGGTAAATATAATTGAACTTGAAAATTGGATTCGAGAATGAAACCCGAAAACGGGTTTGAGTTGAGCCCTGTGTATGAAATTGAGCCGAATTGGTCGGGCCATCATTGGCCCAAGTTGAACTGACAACAATCAAACAGGCTAGGCCCATTCGGGCAAAATAGCAATGGTCTGGGGTGTTGGGGGAGTTATGCCAGCGATGGCACTGTCGGCGACGACGATTTCTTCGGTGGTAGAGTGAAATCGGTGGTAGAGTAATGGAAAAATTAGACTCCTAGTGGGATTTTACTGGATAACTTGATTTCAAATTAATTTTTCCAAAGATAATATTATTTTAATGAATTTAATATTAAATTAATTTTAAAATTTATCTAGATAGTATTTTATTAATTTAATATCAATATGAGATATTAAATTACATTTAATATTTATTTAGAAAATACTTTATTATATTAATTCTAATTTTAATTGAATTCTCTCTAAACTATTCTTATATAAAGAGAGCATGAGTTATTATTCTTATACACTGAAAATTATCTGAAAAATTAGTTTAGAAAATTTCTAGAGATATTCTGGTTATTTACATCTTGACCTAAAAAATTTAGAGAAATCATGAAATTGCCCCACTGGTAATTTTATAAATTTTTTTTTATTTGAAACGAACCCAGACTCGACAGACGTGAACTTGAGGATAGAGGAAAAGGCTACTTTGTTGAAGCGTTCATCATATACGAATAAAAAATGTAAGATTTTGATAAAGTGTTATTACTTTAGATAACACAATAAAATTCATGTTTTGGAAAAAAAACCTATTTTTGTTGCGTTTTTGAATTTGATTTTTTAATATCTAAAATATTATTTAGATATTCAAATTATATTTTATAAATAATCTATATTAATTTTTAAAAGTATTTAAATTAATATTTAATATATTATTTTGTAAAAAAATGATATATTTATAATATTAAGTAGTTTAAATGGATTGATGTTTTTTATATTATTATTTTATAACATTTATAAATCCCTTGTAAAATAATTTTAATAATGTTAACAATTGGATTTACATTTTCAAATATAAAAAATAAAAGGATAAAATTTATCCTAAATATATGTATTATTCATGTTATTTTTCATATGATACTTGTTTTAGTTATTTTCTCATGTTAACTTTGTTTCACATCTTGATCCAACCTATATTATTTATAATAATTGATTTTAACTCTAAATTCATTTACTAAAATATAAATGATATACTTAGAATATTTAATTTAAAGCCAATATTTAAACACAAGATTAAAAATAAATTTATTAATTTCATTAGCATTTTTAGATGAGCAAGATGGATTTATTCATCCCTAATCTTATGCTCAATGGGGAAAAAGATACTATTATTATTATTATTATTATTATTATTATTATTATTATTATTATTATTATTAAACAATTTAGTCCCTATTTAATAGATAATAAATTTAAATATTTTTATTTTATTTAAAATTATATTATCTTTATCAAACAATTTCATTATATCTAAAATTTCCATTCCACCCATAATCAACATAAGTATAATGAAATATCAATCACCAATATTGAAATAAGAATTTAAATATATATTTCAATAATATTTCTTTAAAATTAAATTTCATTAATATTAGAAAAACTTAAAATCCGAGGCGAAAGCGGGGTGTTAATTCTAGAAATTAACATTTTAAAATTTTATGACCAACATAAACCGAAAATTTCAGCATTGAACGGCAGTACAGGACTTGGTTTGAAATTTAAAAAACATGGGACGATGACCAACTCTCCGTACATGGGATGGGATGATGCAAGACCTATGATGTGAATAGGAAGCAGATGAGAAGCTTTAAAGGCTATATGTACGGGATACTTACTTATTTGGGTTTTTTCTTTCCAACTAACTCAAAATTTTTAATTAATTATGAAAATAATCAAATTTAAAAGATTATGTATGTAAATAATTTTATAATACTTAGCATACAGATAATATTAATTAATGATTGCATTTAAAAAATAATAATTAGTGATGTTACTTAACAAATTCTCAGAGATCTAATCAATCAATTATGATTTGGATCTAATCAATCAATTATAATTTTTAGATTGGCTAAAAGAGGAAGAAGAAAGATGTCTTTCAACTTTGAATCTATTTATATATTAAATCTATTTTCTTTTGAAATTAAATTTAAATAATATTTAAAATAAAAAGTAATAAAAATAATTAAAAAATAAACTTTGAAAAAAAAATTATATAAAACTTTTATTTAAATTACCAAAATTTTTTCTCAAAATTATCTAAATTTGAAAAAGGTTTATCTTGAGGAAATCAGGGCTGAAGTTACCTCCTCAACTGTTTGTCTATTTGTTTATGTAGGAAACCATGATTGAACATACTCTTCAACAGGCTTCCACAATGTTTACGTCCAAAACTCCCCATTTTTTCAAAGTAATCCTTCAGGAAACTTTGAGAGATGGGATACTGGTAAGTATTTCTTTCTTCTTTTTCTCCATTCATATTTCTACTCTGAAATCTGTTCCACTATTGAATTTCATTGACCATGACTGTATATGGTTATTACCAGGGGATTCCTAGAAAGTTTGTGAGAAAATACGGAAACCAACTGTCAAGCCCTGTTAAGCTTGAGGTGCCTAGTGGTGCAATATGGCAGGTGGAACTGGCAAAGACTGATGAAAGGGTGAGGTTGCAAAACGGCTGGCGAGAATTTGCAGAGCATTACTCGCTTGAACTTGGGTCTTTTGTGGTCTTCAGATATGAAGGGAATGACCATTTCCATGTCCTAATTTTTGATAAAAGCGCTTCGGAGACCGAATATCCCCACACTAGCACTGAAGGTAACGATGGTGATGATCATGTGTCCGTTGAGATTTGTGATGATGTTTCAGCCAGTAGGAAAAACAAAGAGAAACCAGATTTGCCATGTTCACTCCCTCAAAAGAAAATAAGTACTGATTCAAAGTTAAAGAATTCATCTTCACACATTAGCCTTGATGAACCCTGCTCTATAAAGAATAAGCTTCGAAATCTCAAGAAAAATGAAAACTCAAGTAGTTCTACAGGACGTGTAGATGGTATGCGTTCTTTATTTCAATCTTAGCAGTGTTATCTTTGAGATGTTCGTTTCAGTTTTTTCTTTCTCCTCGTTTTTGATTTTGCTTCTTACTATGAGTTCCGAGTTCATCAGGAGTAGAATCTGTTATATAGGTTATATGACATTGCTTGTTCTTATCATTTCATTTTTTTAACAGCTCAAAGGAGCATAGGCAATACAGATGGAACCAGGAGCTTGGTAAGTGATACTAATTCTAGTTCTCAAGAAAGATGTCCCTCCGGCTCTACAGAACTTAAAGACTCAAAGTTCCAAAAACGAAAGAAGCGTGTGGATTCCCAATATTCAAAAAAAGATCTTAGGGGTGATTACCTTTTTTCCCTGTATGTTTCGAGTTCGAGTCCCCAAAGCTACTGTCTTAAAAAGTTTCTATCTTAACAGATGAATTCATATGTTCAGCAAAACATGATAATGGAGGGGTATCAGGTGCTTGTGGATGTCTGAAACCTGACCTTATAGGCAGGACGCAACCATTGGCTCCAACTGAGAAACAAAGAGCTGCTGATATTGTAAGTTGGTCTTCCTCAAGATTAGGTAAGTACAGAAAAATATACAAGTTCCCTTGGATATCAATTAATTTTTTATAAGAGTGCTCCATAGATCGATCCATACACTATCAATGAAGCGATGACGATATGTTTGTCGAACTAATTGATGACGTTTCAGTGAGTAGGAAAAGTAAAGAGAAATCACATTTACCATGTCCTCTGCCTCAGAAGAAAATGAGAATCGATTCTTCTAATCAACATGGACAAAATTCGAAGTTAAAGGTTTTATCTTCTGGCACTAGCCCTGATGGTACGCTTTTCTTATTTCAATTTTGGGAGTGGGTTGCTTTTGAAGTCCTCAAATTGAGATGCTCATGTCATTTGTTCTTTTCGTGATTACAGCTCAAAGAACTGTGAAAACTAAGGCTTTCAGTTGTGTGCAACGGCTGGCAGCCATTGAAAAGGCGCACGCTGTTCAGATAGCTAGTGCTTTTGAAAGTACTGAAAACCCAATTTTTATGATAGTCATGCAACCATCATACGTTCGTGGTACATGCAGAATGGTAACTTTTAAAACTAGAACCTGGCTATTCTCTAGACCATCATTTTGCAAACTCCAAGTAGCTTAAAATAACAAACTTATTCAGTCTAATCTCTGGTTTATATTCTCTTCTTGGATTCCAGTTTATACCATCGGACTTTGCTAGGAAATTTTTGACAGTGCACAAGTCTAATCTGACCTTGTGCAATTCCACTGGGAAAACTTGGCATGCCAAGTTATACCATCCAGCAAATAAAAAGCCCAACGCACACCTCTGCGGTGGGTGGCGTGAATTTGTGGAAGATAATCATCTTAATGTTGGTGACATTTGTGTTTTCGAGCTAATTAAGCACCCTGAAATCTTAATGAAAGTGCAAATCTATCCGGTTGTCAAAAATGCAAGCAAGGCCAGCGGGCAACAAGGTGAGTAGAACTTATTATATATCATTGATTCAAAAATCAATTTATATGACCATCTATGAAGATGCCTTATTGCTTCTTATCATTTGTAACAGCTCTCGGGAGCATAGTCAGTCGAGTTAAAACTAGGAGCTTGGTCAGTGATGCTGAACCTAATTGTCAACAAAGTCCATCCAGCTCCAGTGAATCTAAAGACCTAACAGACTCGCACATCAAAACCTTGCATGACTCTCCACTAGACCAGAAAACAAAGAAGAAATTGACACGCTCGAGTGCTCAGCCTTGTAAGATGACGAGAACCAGCCTAAGTGGAAGCATTCAGGCTAAGGGGATTAAGCACGAGAAAGGAAAGAGCTTGAATTTCCAATATTCAACAGAAGAACTTGGAGGTGATCTTTTTGTTTGACAAGATTTTTCGAGTTTGATAAATGTAATGCTATGCTTCCAAAGCTATTGTGTTGACCATTTTAACCTTAACAGGTGGACTCAAAAATTCTGCAAAAGGTGATAGTGGAAGGAAGTCAGGTGCTCGGAGATGTCTGAAACCTGATCCTGTATACCAGAAACAAAGAGCTTGTACAGGAGGTGGTGCTTTTAGAACTTCAAACCCCTCTTTCAGTGTTGTGATACACCCATCACATATTGGTTCTTGTAGTACTGTGGTGAGATTTCTGTTGAATTATCTCTTCATTCCATTTATGTAATCCAAGTCTTGAGCAAATGGCTTTTCATTATTCCCCATATGAAGTGAGAGTGTCAAGTTGCAGACTTGATAGGTTAATATTGCAGCTGTACTGTATGAAAACTGAAACTATCTTCATTATTGGCAGCACATACCGGAGGAATTTGGCAAGAGATATTTGAAGAAAAACGGAGAAATGATGCTGAGAGTTGCAGATGGGAGGAGTTGGAATGTTGAGTATGAAAGAATAGGAACGAATAAAGGTAGAAAAGCAGGGTTTGGGGGTAAGAGTTGGGGACAATTTGCTATGGACAATGAATTGGAGGTGGGAGACGTTTGTGTGTTTGAGCTGATGAATGAAAATGGAAACTTGTTGGAAGTTGTCATTCATCGCAAGCTTTTACTCGTCGAAATTAATTAAGTTGTCAAGTATTTCAATCCAAATTGGGACTGTTTGATGATTTTGAGTATTTACTTCAATGGAACTTTTTATTATTCAAGGATGGTGAATACATCCCGGTTGATTCAAATATCATACTACAAAAATCATTTTATTTAATTATAATATATAATTTTTATTTTTATTTATTTTATTAAAACTATTTTATAATTTTTTACGATTATAGTGATATCCATATTAAATATTTTTATATTATTTGTAGTTGTTAGAGTTTGCGTACAACGTACTATTAGTCGGATACGAGCTTCAATTCGGAAATGGATCCGAGCTGGGGATATTCGATAAGATGGAGAGAAAGTTGGGAGGTGTCTGGAAATTATACAGGTATTTTTATGATCTAATTCAGTTGTGCTCTGCTTGATAAGAACTGTCTGAACTTGTATGGTAATGGTAAGTGACATTTTCATTTATGTATGTAAAACTCTGAAGTAAAAGAATTATTAGTGATTTTTTTTTTTTTTTGTGTGTGTAAAGAATTTTGGTGATAAACTGAGTTAGTAAATAGGAAGTTTGTTAAAACAATGATTTGTTGCCTTGAAATTAGTTTGGCGCAACGATAGTGTGGTGATCTGTATACATAAGAGTATTTTAGATTTTGTGTGTTAGTGATTGGTATGATTGGGTTAAAAGAAAGTGAGTTAGTGAAACACAAAGTGGTTAAGTTCTGGGTTTGAATTAAGATTTTGAAATTTATGATGAGTAAATTGATCTGGTTTAGTAGTTGAGTGCTTCAATTATATGTGTGAGGTTTTGAGTTTGAATACTATTTTTGGAAATTTTGTTAATTTGCTAAAATCCTTACCTTTAAACGTTTGGTTTATGAGTAAAATTCAGTCAATTGATGTTAAGAATGAGTCTATTGGTTCAATTGTTAAGCTTTTGTATGCTCTTTGGCCTTGTGTTCAAATCTTGAGAAATGTAATAGGGAATGTTTTATTTTTATGAATTACTTGGCATGGTAGTTATTTTTGGTTGAGTAATTAAATTTCCAAAAACCTCCTGGGCATTTAGTTTTCCCATTTTTGTTTCCTTCGTTCCTCGCGTTTTCTTCAATTTTTCCTCATTATGATTTCTTCTCTTCAAACGTCCTTTCTTTTTGCTATGTTATGTTACAATGATTCTGCACGGGGTTTGACTTTTCCTTCTAGTTTATTTCGTTGGCCGATAAGTTTGATATAAAGTTTTGGTGTCCAAAGTTTTTCGTAACTTCGATTTTGGAATGTTAGTTTTTAGTGATTTGACTGCGAGTTAACCGTTTGTTGGACAATTGCTTGTCGTTTAGGGACGGGAACTCATCCTTGTTGCTTCTGCTTCAAATCCGTATTAGGTGGATATCAGAAACCCCTTCTTCTTCGAATTTTAGTCATCGAAAAATGGGACTGTCGACACCATAAGGCTGTGTGGCAACCTGTGTAACTTACTGTTCGAAAAAATTGGAGGCACATGCGATTGGCACACGAGCGTGTACCCAGATCGTGTGTGGTTATGAATTGTGTAGGGTTTACATAGGCCAGTGACATGTGCATTTGTCCAGGCAGTTTAACTTACTATTTGCGAATTAGGACCGCATGGGCAAATGGCATAGGCGTGTGTCAAGCCATGTGGGACACATGGACAAGCACACGGGAGTCTGCTAGACCGTTTGGAGTCACACGGGCCAATCCTCTAGGCCGTGTGAAGCAATATTTTGAACTTGTCCCTCGGGTGACAAGCTTCACTCGAAACGAACGCAGGCTTGCTGTAAGGTCCGTGCGATCTGAATTAGACTATATAACTTGATATCCAATGATCTGACAATGAACAACTTGGGAATGTTACTTATGTCTGTTATGTTGAACCTAAGTATATAAGAAATGTTATATTGTAATGTGTTATAGTATAATGTAAGCGAATTATCTAGGTATGATCTGTAACGCCCCAATTTTCGGGAATTCTGTGAATGTTAGCATAGGTTTAATTATATTAGTGGGCCTCTAGAAAGCCCAAACTTAAGATAGAACCCGACAATTTTAGTTAATTTTTGTTCCATAAGAAAAAGGGGGTGAAATTATAAAATAGGACCTATGTGAAAATGTTTGAAAATGCTATAAGCTATATTAAAGTGGCCAAATAAATAGGAGTGCAAAATAGGAGGATTTGCATGACAAACCTCCCATTTAACATGAAGTGGCCAGCCATCATGTTGTTGTAGACAAAATGTACACTTGATATCCATAATTTATGGTACAAATTGATACAAATTGATAATAGGTTAGGTAAATGTTCCATGATAATGGGTTAGGTAAATGTTTCATGATAATAGGTTAGGTAAATGTTCCATGATAATGGGTTAGGTAAATGTTTCATGATAATGGGTTAGGTAAATGTTTCATGATAAGAATATCATGTCTTTTGTATTAAAGAATTAAATGGATGAAATATGAAGTTTTATTAAAAGAAAAAGGGGTGAAAAGAACAAAGTTTTGTCCATCTTTGTTCATCATAGCTGAAAGTTAGAGAAGAGAAAGGAGAGGAGAAAGCTCTTGAGTATTCGGTCATTAGGAGGAGGAAAATTGAAGGTAAGTTCTTGGTACATTGCTTCTATTTTGAGGTTCATGAGTTCTTCTTGATTCTACCTTAACTCTTGAAGTATATTTTGATTTTTAGTTGTGTTGTGAGCATTTAGTCATGAATTAAAATGAAGGAAATGTTGTTTCATGTTCTTTTGATGAAAAATGGAAGATAGGTAAAGTTGAGCCAATTCGATAAGTATGCGCGGTAAGTGTTCTGATAGTACGTAAATAGTTAGGATACGCATGAAAACCCTGAAAGTAGCTAAATTACTATAATACCCCTATGTATGGAAAATTACTGTTATACCCCTAGGTGCAAAATTACCGTTATACCCCTAGGGTTAATTTTGACTGAAAAGCATGACGATCTGATTCTGTATGATGTATGCCATGATTATATATCATTGCATGGGGACATGGGTTATATTATGGAGGAAGCGTTACGGTGGCTATGCCACAAATATTTGATCTGGTGGCTCGCCACAAATATCTCGATCTGGTGGCTCGCCACACATATCTATTCCGTGGCTCACACGATTATTCAGATCTGGTGACTCTGTCACATTATTCTGCTCTGGCACCATGCTGCAAATTCGTGGTGTGTAGCGGTTGGGTGGGTCGAGTTGTCTCCCACACGGTGTAAGGTTGGTACGGGGTGTATACGGTTGGATATGGTTGGGTTTCGCATAAACATGTAATATCTGCTCGCTCGCTATGGGCCTATGGGCTTTATTCTCAATTGCTCGGGCTAAGGCCAACTTATTCTATTTTTGTGGTTTGAGTGATATAGGCTATGGTTGGGTTAATTTACACACCGAGTTTCCCAAACTCACCCTTTTATTTTCATCCACGCAGTAATCCCCAACCATAGTGGGCTTGGAGTCGTGAGGGAATTTGAGTGGCCACCCGCTCAAAGTTTGATTTTCTTCCGTGAACTGGACATCCTTTTATTTACGTTTGAAGTTTTGGGTTTTAAATGTAATAAGGCCGCTTATTTATTTTTGATGTTTTTTAATATGTATTACTAAGATAGGTAATACTTATTTTAACTGTTGAAATTGGATAGCTTTAGTAGCGTTTTCAAAAACAACATTGATTTCAAAATAACACGACAACAAGCAAAGCTTCCGAATGAAAGTATTTTCCAAAATTAATCACTTTTCCTAAAATGACTTAATTGAATCGGTTTCCTAGAAATATCCATGACGTTAAGGTGTGGCAATGGCGGTATGCATGTCTAGGATTGATCCGAAGGAGCTTGGTACTTAGCAAATCCGATGGGCTCACCACCTCTTTTAGGTTTCTTACCGGTGCACGACTTCCATTCACTTTAACCCTTAATGAATTAATCTTTTGAACATCAAGTACGATTTTCTAGACTTAGAATGGAAATTTTTTACGCTTTTGATGTGGTATCTTGGATCCTACCATAACTTCGGGTAGGGTTTGGGGTGCTATATTTAGTGGTATCGAGCCAGCTTATAATGTATTTCTACTGTGGAATGGGTTTACAAAATTTAGATCTTCGAAAACGAAAATTTTATAAAGATTGCGAAAAACACAGTTTTTAAAATTTAGATCTTTAGAAGGTGGTATTCCGAATCTCCGGCCCAAGCCTGTAAGTATTACTCTGAACTCTTCGAATATTTTTCCAATTATCTGCATCAGATCAAACCCTACTAGGATACTCTAGATAGGATGATATTGAAACCATAGAAAAATTTGATAAGAGACTGAAACTGTAGCTAGGCTTTGATTCTGCGAAAATAAATTCTGAATTACTATTTGATTCATAAAACATCTGTAATAAACACTGGAATATTAATTGATGCATAAAAATTTGTAATCAAGATAATACGATATGAGTACAAGAGGCTGTGGACGGAGCCGAGGAAGTGCTCGAGCGAGATCTTCGTCTTCGGGACATATGCTGGCGGTGGATGCACCGGTACCACCGGCAACAGAGGTAGAGTCTCATGACCGCAGTGCCGAGGATGATGCCCTGTCACAGGCAATACTTTGTGTTCTGGAAAGGGTTGCCAGAGCAAGTTCGGGCAACAAAATTTAGGGATCTATTTCTGAATGACTTCGGGACTAACGGAACGGAGATCTTTAATGGCGTGTTTGGTATAGCCCCGAATGTGGCGAAATATTGGTTGGAGGCCACAGAACGGATTATGGACGACTTGGACTACTCTGAGGAGATTGTGAGTGGGGTATCTGTACTAAGTCCCTTTGGATAACTCGGTTAGGGTAAACAAACTGTATAAGGATGTACCCTTAGAAACTCAAGGTAGGATTTTTCCTGGAGATCTGATGGAGTTACCATTCGGAGAGTTTGACCTCATTCTGGGAATGGATAGGCTTGTTAAGCATAAGGCAACTCTGGATTGTGCTGCTAAACGAATGGTGTTAAGAACTACAAAGGATGATGAGGTTATGGTGATAGGTGAGAGAAGGGATTATTTGTCCAATGTGGTGTCAGCATTAAGAGCCGAAAAGTGGATTTGGAAAGGTTGTGAGGCCTAATTGGTATTTGTAAGTTAGTCGGAAGAGGAGGGACTGAAAGTGGATAAGGTTAGGACCGTAAAGGAGTTCCAAGATGTTTTTCCGGAGGAGCTTCCAAGATTGCCTCTGAATCGAGAAGTTGAGTTTGGAATAGACTTGTTACCTGGAATGGCGCCTGTGTCTATCAGATCGTATAGGATGGCACCGAAGGATTTAGTAGAGCTAAATGCTCAAATTCAAGAGTTGTTGGATAGGGGCTTTATTAGGCCAAGCGTGTCTCCATGGGGAGCACCAGTGCTATTCGTGAAAAAGAAAGATGGTACGATACGGATGTGCATTGATTATTGCCAGTTGAACAAACTGAAGATTAAGAATAAGTATCCACTACCAAGGATTGACGATCTATTCGACCAACTTAGAGGAGCTTCTGTATTTTCCAAGATCGACTTTCAATCTGGATATCATCAGTTAAGGGTCAAGGAGGCAGATATCCAAAAGACGACATTCAAGACTCGGTATGGTCATTACGAGTTTCTGGTTATGCCATTTGGACTGACGAATGCTCCTGCAGCATTTATGGATCTGATGAATCGTGTGTTCCAACCATTTTTGAATCAGTTCGTAGTCGTCTTTATTGACGATATCCTGATATATTCTGAAACTGAAGCGAAACATGATGAGCATATCCGTATAATGCTGCGAGTGTTAAGAGAGAAGGAACTCTTTGTGAAGTTCAGCAAGTGTGAATTTTGGTTGAGGGAGGTAACCTTCTTAGGACATGTGGTCTCTGTCGAAGGGATTAAGGTGGACCCTCAAAAGATTAAAGCAATTTTGGAGTGGAAGCCGCCTAGGTCAGTGTCGAAAATTCAAAGTTTTCTAGGACTGGCAGGATACTACAGAAGGTTTGTGGAAGGTTTTTCTATGATGGCAGCACCTCTGACAAAACTCATAAGGAAATGAGTACCGTTTGTATGGACTAAGAAACAGCAGGAAGCTTTTGAGAAGTTGAAGAAAGTTCTAACTGAAGCACTTGTGTTAATTTAGCCGGAGTCTGGGAATGATTTTACTGTGTACAGTGACGCATCACATGTGGGTTTGGGCTGCGTGTTAATGCAAGAGGGTAAGGTGGTTGCATATGCATCACAATAGCTTAAGCCTCATAAGGGAAACTATTTGACTCATGATTTAGAGTTGGCAGCAGTGATATTTGCACTTAAGATTTGGAGACATTACTTGTACGGAGAAAGGTCTATTATATACACTGACCATAAGAGTCTTAAGTATTTGTTGACTTAGAAGGAGCTGAACCTTAGGCAAAGGAGATGGATTGAGTTGCTTAAGGATTATGACTGTTCGATCGAGTATCACCCAAGCAAGGCTAATGTGGTAGCCGATGCTCTAAGTCGTAGAGTCAGATTTGATCCGAGAGCAATGTTTGCTCGTCGAGTCTCAGATGATGATAGAAGTCTGCTACGAGTTGCAAGTGAGGCCAACCTGGATGGATCAGATTAAGGAAAAACAGTTGAACGATGAGTCTTTGGTCGCTCGTTTTCAACAAGTTAAGGAAAGGGAAACTTCTGAGTTTGGGAGCCAGAAGAGACGATGCAATAGCAATACCTCATCTGTTAGGTTTAGGTAAATTTCGAGGACGAAATTTCTTTAAGGAGGGTAGAGTTGTAACGCCCCAATTTTCGGGAATTCTGTGAATGTTGGCATAGGTTTAATTATGTTAGTGGGCCTCTAGAAAGCCCAAACTTAAGATAGAACCCGACAATTTTAGTTAATTTTTGTTCCATAAGAAAAAGGGGGTGAAATTATGAAATAGGACCTATGTGAAAATGTTTGAAAATGCTATAGGCTAAATTGAAGTGGCCAAATAAATAGGAGTGCAAAATAGGAGGATTTGCATGACAAACCTCCCATTTTACATGAAGTGGCTAGCCATCATGTTGTTGTAGACAAAATGTACACTTGATATCCATAATTTATGGTACAAATTGATACAAATTGATAATAGGTTAGGTAAATGTTCCATGATAATGGGTTAGGTAAATGTTTCATGATAATAGGTTAGGTAAATGTTCCATGATAATGGGTTAGGTAAATGTTTCATGATAATGGGTTAGGTAAATGTTTCATGATAAGAATATCATGTCTTTTGTATTAAAGAATTAAATGGATGAAATATGAAGTTTTATTAAAAGAAAAGGGTGAAAAGAACAAAGTTTTGTCCATCTTTGTTCATCATAGCTGAAAGTTAGAGAAGAGAAAGGAGAGGAGAAAGCTCTTGAGTATTCGGTCATTAGGAGGAGGAAAATTGAAGGTAAGTTCTTGGTACATTGCTTCTATTTTGAGGTTCATGAGTTCTTCTTGATTCTACCTTAACTCTTGAAGTATATTTTGATTTTTAGTTGTGTTGTGAGCATTTAGTCATGAATTAAAATGAAGGAAATGTTGTTTCATGTTCTTTTGATGAAAAATGGAAGATAGGTAAAGTTGAGCCAATTCGATAAGTATGTGCTGTAAGTGTTCGATAGTACGTAAATAGTTAGGATATGCATGAAAACCCGAAAGTAGCTAAATTACTATAATACCCTATGTATGGAAAATTATGTTATACCCCTAGGTGCAAAATTACCGTTATACCCCTAGGTTAATTTTGATGAAAAGCATGACGATCGATTCGTATGATGTATGCCATGATTATATATCATTGCATGGGGACATGGGTTATATTATGGAGGAAGCGTTACGGTGGCTATGCCACAAATATCTCGATCTGGTGGCTCGCCACAAATATCTCGATTGGTGGCTCACACATATCTATTCGGTGGCTCACACGATTATTCAGATCCGTGACTCTGTCACATTATTCGCTCGCGACCATGCTGCAAATTCGTAGTGTGTAGCGGTTGGGTGGGTCGAGTTGTCTCCCACACGGTGTAAGGTTGGTACGGGGTGTATACGGTTGGATATGGTTGGGTTTCGCATAAACATGTAATATCTGCTCGTTCGCTATGGGCCTATGGGCTTTATTCGAATTGCTCGGCTAAGGCCAACTTATTCTATTTCGTGGTTTGAGTTGATATAGGCTATGGTTGGGTTAATTTACACATCGAGTTTCCCAAACTCACCCTTTTATTTTCATCCACGCAAGTAATCCCCAACCATAGTGGGCTTGGAGTCGTGAGGGAATTCGGAGTGGCCACCGCTCAAAGTTTGATTTTCTTCCGTGAATGGACATCCTTTTATTTACGTTTGAAGTTTTGGGTTTTAAATGTAATAAGGCCGCTTATTTATTTTTGATATTTTTTAATATGTATTACTAAGATAGGTAATACTTATTTTAACTGTTGAAATTGGATAGCTTTAGGCGTTTTCAAAAACAACAGTTGATTTCAAAATTACACGACAACAAGCAAAGCTTCCGAATGAAAGTATTTTCCAAAATTAATCACTTTTCCTAAAATGACTTAATCGAATCGGTTTCCTAGAAATATCCATGACGTTAAGGTGTGGCAATGGCGATGCATGTCAGGATTGGATCCGAAGGAGCTTGGT
This sequence comes from Gossypium arboreum, assembly GCF_025698485.1. Taxonomy (NCBI): domain Eukaryota; kingdom Viridiplantae; phylum Streptophyta; class Magnoliopsida; order Malvales; family Malvaceae; genus Gossypium; species Gossypium arboreum. Next base: position 17,777,617 of record NC_069081.1, read on the forward strand.
ACTTAGCGATCCGATGGACTCACCACCTCTTTTCCGGTTTCCTACGGTGCATGACTTCCATTCACTTTAACCCTTAATGAATTAATCTTTTGAACATCAAGTACGATTTTCTGGACTTAGAATGGAATTTTTTTTTACGTTTTTGATGTGGCATGCCGGATCCGGCCATAACTTCTGGGCCGGGTTTGGGGTGCTACATGATCTGTATTCTGTTAAGTTTACTGGTTCGCTTCTGTGTTACTCTGTTGATGAATAATATGCGATATCTGAATATGTTAGATTGATTGTTACTGATTTATAACCCTTTACGTTACTCTGTTGATGAAGAATATACGATATCTGCATATGTTAAATTGATTGTTACTGATTTTGATTTATAACTGTACATGTGACTTCATGGCAAATTCGATATGATTTGTTGAGGTTTGATTAGTCTGTCTTACAAAACATGGACTCCCATGTCTATTGATTCTATTATTGAATGATAGCATGAGTTATATGCTCATCACTTCAATTCTGTATATGCATGCCATGATACATTGCATGAGATTTGGGTTGATGTGAAAGGAGAAAGTTTCTGGCAGTTTAATGATCTACATTATCTGGTGGTTTATCTACAATTTTGCTCTGGCAGCTTGACTGTAATATAGTAGTTTGACCACATGTATCTAATCGGGCAGTTTTAACTGCAAATATTCTAGTGGCACTGTCCACAGTTATTTGTTGGTGTGACCTGGCTGGACGAGTTCTGGGAGAACTCTATTTGGTGCGTAGCGGAGTGGGGTAGGACGTTTTCTGATAAATCTACATTCTGATTTGTTTGAAAAATACTGCATCTGCATAAACATACATGCTTTGTTCTACTCTTTTATGTTCGGTTCTGCTCTGTTCTGCTCTATTATGTTTTGCTTTGTCTTGTTCTGGTTAATTTGTATTGTTCTGTTATATTGGCATTATGGAAATCTCTGGGATACCTGTTCTGTTTTGTTCTGTTCTTATACTCATTATTATATTCTTCATGTTACATTGATTTATGTATTACGTTTTGTTAATTGTAATTGATGTTGGTCTTAACTTTTAGGCCGGGTTTGGGGTGTTACATTTGGTATGTCATTTTGAGTTTAACTATGTTTTTAAATATTTTTCATATATATATTTATAGTCTAATTTTAGTTTCTTAATAAATTATATATTATACATTTAAATATTTTCAAATATGTACTTATAATCTAAATTTTAATTTTTAATATATTATTTTGTATATATATGCAAATATATCTCAATTACATTCATGTAAATATATTTAAAATTTTATTAATTAGGTTTAATAAGTTAATTTAATTATCGTATTTTAATTTTAAATGTAATTACGAAAAATTAAAATAGTTAAGACAAAAAATTCAAAGTTTATTTAAAATATCTAAATTTTGTACCAATTGATATGAGTCGGTGTGCACCTGTTCAAGATGGTATTGGTAAAAATGGATTAAAACACGTGAAAATAGTCGAAATATACCCAAATTTTAATTGGAATAGAACTTAAATTATTTAGTATCAATTTATAACCAGAATAAAACATATTGATAAATACTACAGTGATTGAAATTCAATTGATAATACTATAAAAAAAAAAAAACTTTTGTTAGATTGGAGTATGTGCTATTTTAAAAATAAAAACTACACATGTTGCTGCATGAAAAGCTAAATAAACAAAATAAAAATGATAAATATAGAGTTGGAAGGCATCCAATATTGATGGGGGATTATAAGTTTCTTTAACCATCTTCAAAGAAATAGAGTGAACGTTATTTTTTCCCTACCTTGTTTCTACGGAGCATTAAATTGGCTTCATGAGCCATTTTTTTTTTTTACACATTTTACATAATCTAATTTAATGGAATTGTTTTTTTTTTACAGAATTATCAATTAGACTTCTATGATTAAATTAAAAAAAAAAGTAAAGATTAAAATTTTAAAATTAGAAATAGTGGAATTAAATTTCAAATGCTCGAAGAATATAGAGATCAAAAACACAATTAAACCTTTTCTCACGATCTTTCTTCTTTTTTTTTTTGGTGAATTATAATAACAGAGAAAAGTCTAAATAACTAATGTGTCTAGCGCAACTCGAACCCAGGTTACAATTGAGGCAGTAAACACCCTTAATTATCAGTCCATTACATTGGGTTCAACACGAGTCATGATTTTGATATCAAACTTCTACCGCTCATCCATATATTCTAAAATTATATAAAATTATACATATTAATTTAGAAAGATTTAGGATATTAAAACGCAAATAAATGAGTGATAATTAAATGAATTAAAAAAAATTACATATATACTAGGCTAATGATGAAAAAAAAAACCAAAAGTATATACTTTTATAAAAAAACCTTCTTCACATTTATATATCAATGATTTAAAAATTGGCAACCTTAAATATATTAGGGTCCTAGATGTCACTCAACTATTGTTTATTTTCTTTTTGTCAATCAACTATTAATTTTTTTAAATTAGTCACCCAATTAATCAAGATTATTTTTTTTCCATTTCCTTTAAGTGCGCCAAGTATCTAACAAGAGGGTGATATAGCAGTTAAAAATCAATGTCATAACAAATTTAGTCCAACTTTTACATATTATATTAATTTAGTCATTATTTAAAAAATTTAACCTTAAAATTTATAAATGGTCTCAATTTTATCTTGTTCTAAAAATTCAAAGAAATATATAGAAATACATAAGTATATTGATAAATATATATATGATAAATTTTAAAAAATGTAAAAATAAAAATTTTATATTTATTATGAATATCTTATTAAGTGGATGTCCATCAAGATAAATATAAGTTTTGATGTACTTCAAATTCTAATAGTCGTAGAAGTATATCTCTACTTCATTTATACTTTTTATGCCTGTAAATTGAGACTTTGGATAAGCTTTGTAGATATTTTGATTGATTAATAAAATACGCCTTCTCTTTGCTCTCTCATTCTCTTTGTTCTTTACTTTCTGTCAATTTAATTTATAACACGTTATCAACACGGTTCTCTTTTAATTGTTTTTCTCTATAAGTCACAAAAATATCTCAAAATTTACTATTGTCGGTTGCCTCCTAGAACTGTTGATGTTTCAATTGAGGCCTGTGCACTATGGGTAATCTTTAGAGCATTTAACCACTCAAGTACACATAAATCTTTAAATTTTTTATGCCTTTTTCTGCAAAGAAATTTATATAATCCTTATGTGGGTGATGATGATGATGTTAAAGAATCTCAAGTATATTTTATTATGGTTTATTTATTATATCATGTTTATTATAATTGAAGACTAATAATAACAACATGAATAGATAAATTTTGATTTAAAATCCACGTATGTTTGCAATGGTGATTATGAAATAAAATTTGTTTGGGACCTTTATTAATTCGTCCTAGTAAATCTATTGCATTCTTTAAAGTGAACGCAAAAGAAAATATAAACCAATATTATTCCAATATTTGGTAGTACAAAATTAGTTGAAAGCTTCAGAAGAGTTAATATATTAAAATCTTGTGATGGTTAATTCATTGGTTTTAAAATATATTCATAATGGATCTCATATTGAGATTGTGAACGAAGAAAATATTATATTTCATATGAATCACTATTGCTATAAATATCTATTTTGTAACGATGAAAAAAGAGAGAGGGAGGATTGGGTTATTGATTACTCTTGTTATTAAATTGAATTGTTTGTGAATATCTTTGTGATCTTCTTTTGTCATCATCCCCATTAAGAGGTTGAAAGCAAAATATTTGACTGTGAAAGATCTACTTATGAGTAATAGAATATGGTAATTCTATCTAAAGCTTGATATGGTTGAATGCACTTAAAGTTGCAAGTTTTTTTTTAAACTGCGAGTATAACTTTATAGTATTTAGAATAAGTTCTCAATTAAAATTACGTAAAAAATATTACTGATGAGAACTTGTAAGAGAGAACTTATGTATTAAAAGTCATTGGTTATGTACCTATTGTACACCTGGAAAATAAGATCCACTCTCAAAGTTTGCTATTAATAGATTTTGAGTGGATTTAAAGTCTACTACTGAAGTTTAATTTGCTTACTTCTTGATAAAATCGTCAAAACTCAATGCAGAAAAAAAAGATTTTGGCATATTCCCTGAAACGAATATTTCATATAATTGTTTGGAATTTATATTTATTTTGTTGACTTAGTGACATTATAAACTTCACATTAATTTAACATTTCTAATAGTAAATGTCACAATAGCACTTATATGTGGATGCAAAGTAAAAGGAATGACAGTAAAATTACCAATTTGTCACAATTTATATTGATATTATTAGTACAATTGAAATGCATGTTAAAGCAAACCAGAAGTTTACTGATACAAATGTATTTACTACTTAGCGTGTCCAATTAGACCATCTTGGATCATGTATGATGTGAAAATTAATTGAAAATTCATATGGACATTCATTAAAGAACCAGAAGGTTTTTTAATTTAAATAATTCTTATTTGTTGCTTGTTCTCAATGAAAATTGATTGTTAGAAACTCATTAGCTAAAGTTGTGATTTAATGTCTTGCATTTCTTAAATGAACATGGGCTCATTCACCCACCATGTGGATGGTTTTGATATTATATGATTTTGGTAAATGCATATACAAAATAATGACATATGTGTTATCAACTTGCAACCTGTCGTTTGAAAGATTGCTTATTTAAATAATTAATTTTAGATAATATAATTAAGATAATTTATCTTGCTAATACTAATGAGTTTATATTTTAGTCGTTTATTGATTGAGTTTGAAAAAATTTTGTAAAATTCTGTTATTTATGCGCATAATGGTTTAGAGAAATTATTGATTGAACGCATCTGATTAATATCTAAAACATTACTTATGATAACTAAACTTTCTATTTCAACATGAGATTATGTTGATTTATGTGTTATACTCATCAAACTAATAAGTTATAAGTACCCCTTATTACAAATAGTTTTTAGTAAAGAATTAAATATTTCTCATCTTTGAATTTTCGTATGTGCGTTTATATTCCAATTGCTCCACCACAATGCACAAAAATGAGTGAATCCTCAAAGAAAGTTGGGAATATATATTAATTACAAGTCTCCTTGTATTATTAGATGTTTTGAATGTTTAGGAGATTCAATTATGACATGATTTGTGATTACTATTTTGATTCGATAGTTTTCTCGACATTAGGGGGAGAGAAATAATAACTTGTAATGAGTTAGGGGGGAGAGTAATTTGAACCAGAAGTTCAATAAGGATAATTCATTACAAGTTCCAAATATGAAAATTCTCATAAAAGAAAATAATAAATCTAGATGGTCATATAGTGAAGGTGGGTGTTCTAGAAGAGACCCAAGACATAACTAATAAGTAAAACTCTAAAAGAGATTCATGTATCAAAAACCGAAGATTAAAATAGTGAAAATAAGAGATCTCGATAAGTTATGTCAATTTGAGAAAATGTCGAACTAATAATAAAATTGGCCGACAATGGTTTTGCATGCAATATTATTGTTGAAATAATGAAATAAAAGGAGAACCTTGAATAAATCTATTGAGAAATATAGATATGAAATAGATTTTTCAAACTAGAAAGACGCATCTAAAGTATAATTAAATTTGTGGAGCTTTTGGACTAGTAGTCCAAATATTTAAAGGTATAAAGCCAGTGAAGGTACAAATGAAGTAGTTTTGTAAAACTAGAATAAAAATATGAAGTTTTTCATTAAGTCCTAACATTGATTATGAAAATATGTAATACTCTTTTGAGGTTGATGTAATAACCTTTAAATATATTATTAAACTGATAGTTCATAAAAGATTCAACTTGCGTCTAATGATTGTTGTTACAACCTTTTATGAATCACTATATAGTGTAAAGTTTACACTAAAATCCTTGAAGGATTTAGAATGCTATAAGCATATTGAAATTATCGGGAAATTGTTCATTTATATGAATTGAAATAATTTGAACATATGTGGTGAATAGTAGTTGAAGAGGGATTATAAAATGATCCAAAATACCTATTTGTGTCTTTTTAGAAGAATCATGATTGAAATTTGCTATGATTATTGTTGAAACTTTTGAAGAGATCAAAATATATTTCCCCCCAAATTTTCCCCCACTCATGACTTTCAAAAAAATGATGATATAAATGCTCATTTGAAAAGCTAGTATTAAAGATTAAATATGTAGAATATGAGATATTATGTGATGCTTTCATGAGGGGAGTAAATACGCGTTGCACTCTTTTTTCCTTAATCAAGGTTTTGTCCCATTGGGTTTTCTTGGTAAAGGTTTTTTTGATGAGGCAGCTTGTAATATAAGATTGTGTACTCTTTTTCCTTCATAAGGTTTTTATCCCATAGGGTTTTCCTAATAAGGTTTTAACGAGGCACGTTATCTATCAATGGACATCTAAGGGGAGTGTTATGAATATCTTATTAAGTGGATGTCTATTAAGATTAAGATAAGTTTTGATGTACTTTAAATTCTAATAGTCATTAGAAATAGATCTCTATTTTATTTATACTTCTTATGCCTATAAATAGAGATCTTGGAGAAGTTTTATAAATATTCTGATTTATCAATAAAATATGCTCTCTCTTTACTCTCCCATCTTCTTTATTCTTTTACTTTTTATCTATTTATTTTATAACAATATTAAATATTAAATATTGGGAACTAATAGCCACAAATAACATGCGGTATTCCGCAAATTGATTACCTGTATATCACAAAACCAGTGGATTCATAACAATGTATTTATACATTACTTGGCAATTGTGAGAAATTTCATGGACCTCCTAGGAATTTTGACCAGAGCACAGACTCCACCTATCATTCCTCCTACGTATGATTGTTGATAGCAATAAACACACAAGAGTAATCAAAGGAAGCAGAATACTAACACTTCTTTTCCTTGGCCAACTCTTCAAAACCGACTGTGCAGGCAGCATACCATCGAGGCTACCATGAGTAGGATGGCACTGATGGAAAATGGAGGGGCGAGGGGAGGGCACTTTTTATTTTATTTTATTTTATTTAATATTAATATAAATTTTTTATTTTTATAATTTTTTTACTAAAATATTTATATATTTTATATATTTTTTAATTTTTTATAATTAGAATAAATTTGAGATCATTAATAAATTTTGAAGGTTAATTTTTAAAATAATGACTAAATCAATATAAAATGTAAAAGTTGAGGGCTAAATTTATTATTTTACTGAACTACCATGTCACTCTCTCATTAGATACTTAACATCATTTAACGGAAATGGACAAAAAATAATAATCTCGATTAGTTGGGTGACAAATTTTTTAAAAAAAATCATAGTTGGATGACAAAAAGAAACGAACTTACAGTTGGGAGACCAAATTAAAAAAAAAAATTGGTTAATAAAAAAAGCAATAGTTGAATGACATGTGGTGTAATTTACTCAATATATTAATTAATAGTATTAACGATTTTATCCTTCACCGTGAAGTTTATAAATTAATTTGATTGTATATACAATTAAATCTTATTTTCAAAATTTGTATTCATATAATTTACATTTATAATTTCAACCTTGAATAGCCAACATTGACAAAAAAAAAAAGAAGAAGAATTTAATATAAGAAAATTAAATGTTATATATTGGTTGGCAAAAAATAGACTTATTAAATCAATACAGTTAAATTTCTTCTTTTTATTTTTTATTTTTGGGTACCACCCTCAAGTTTAGAAAGAAAATCACTGAATGAAAAATATATTCCTCACAATATATATATATATATATATATATATATATATATATATAAGCACATAACTTGAATTATGATATATTTAATTTTGCGTTTCCATAAATTATTAAAGAGTAAATCAAAAGGTGTGGAACTAAATTATATAGAGAATTAATTTAAAATAAAAATATTAAGTACACATGATATAATTTAAAGCCGTCTACAAGTTAGGGTAATTCGTTCAAAATTTTGACTTGGGTAGTAAGGTAAGATAGTGTTTGATGTTACCTCTATTTCCTTTTCTCTTTTGTTGAGAATTTTTTAAAGAATTTTCAGAGATTCTGAATAAACAAAATTCTTTCTACTGTGATTTATTATAAGTTATCGTGAATATGGAATCGTCGTTATTATTTTATAGTTTACGTGAATGATGACCACGTTAAAAATATTGATGGATCCTGTTTATTTGGATCACCAACATAATTTTCTTTCGAATAAGTTTTTAAAAGTAATTGTTGAATTGAATCGAATGAAAATTTTTTAAGTTAGTTGAGTTGATCAATCATATTTTATCATCTTAACTTATTTGAAATTTTCTCAAATCAAATTAAGTGAGATGAAATTCGAATCGAATTAAATATATTTGCTCGAGTTAAATTAAAAAAATATTTTAGGTCCTTATAATCACTGTCACTTACCATAATTAAATTTGTTATTAACTTTACTCCCTTATAATTTATTTATTAATCTTTTATATACGAGTTAACTTCTTTGCTTTTTAGTTGCTTCAATTATCTTCTTATTCTTGTCACTATGTATTCTGAAATTAAAAAGTATATTAAATGTAAAAATGTGATTTTTTAATAAAAATATTTTAAAGACAAAATGTAAAATTGATACCAACATAAAATTTTAACTCGAATATTTTATGGCGTCATCAATAATTCAATTTTAATAAAATTTATAAAAATTATAAAATTTATCAAGAAGGGGTGGGATGGGAGGAGCAAAATTTTAACACGAATATTTTATGGCGTCATCAATAATTCAATTTTAATAAAAATTATAAAAATTATAAAATTTATCAAGAAGGGGTGGGATGGGAGGGGAGCAAAAGTTACAGGGGAAAAGTGGGAGGGAGTATAGGTTTTGGGAGGAAAGTGAAGAGGTTTAGGAGTTTTGAGTAATAATGTAAAATATTATAGTTTGATAGTAGATTTATTCGAGTTATTCGAATTTGAAAACCAAACTCTATTTGAACTCGAAATTCGAAAAAAATTTGAGTTGACTCGAATAACTCGATTCGTTTAACTCAATTTTTTTTTTATTTTTTCGAGTTCAATCGAGTTTTGCTCACCCCATAAGCTTTCACCATGTCTTGCCATGGTCGTACAAACAATGATGATTCTATGTTTACCTTCAAAACACCTCATTTTTTTCAAAGTGATTCTCTAGGAAAGTATTTGTGATGGAATACTTGTGAGTATTTCTTCTTTTTCTCCACGTACTCAGTTTCATTCATGAAATTTAATCAATCTCCCATGTCTTTATGTCAGCGGATTCCTAGAAAATTTGTGAGAAAATATGGTGTCAAGCCCTGTTAAGCTTGAGGTGCAATATAGCAGGTGGAACTGGTAAAAAGTGATGAAAAGGTGTGTTGCAAAAGGACTAGCGAGAGAGCATTACTCGCTTGAATTTGGGTCTTTTTTGGTTTTCAGATACAAACGGAATGATCATTTTCATGTCTTAATTTTTGATCAAAGTGTTTCAGAGATTGAATATCCTCATTCTAGCACTGAAGATAATGGTGATGGTCATATATCGGTTGCGGTATGTGGTGAAGACTCAGGCTCAGCCAGTAGGAAAAACAAAGAGAAACCAGATTTGCCATGCCCACCCCCTCAAAAGAAAATGAGAACTGCTTCCAAGTTAGACAATTCATCTTCACATGTTAGCCTTGAAGACCCCAGCTCTAGAAAGAGCAAACTTAGTGGTATGCATTCTTTATTTCAATCTTAGCAGTGTTTTAATTTTTTCTTTTGATTTTGTTGCTTATTGTGATTTTTGAGTCCAGCTACAACAGACGATGGAGTAATTCCAGCTCGTCAAAGTATGAGAACTAAGGTTTTAAGCTGCTCACAAAAGTTGATAGTTACTGAAAAGGCTCGGGCAAATCAGATAGCCAGTGCTTATGAAAGTAATGAAAATCCAGCTTTCATGGTGTTCATGCGACCATTATCGGTTTGTCATGGTTTTCAAATGGTAATATATATAAAAATGAGAACCTGGAAAACCTCAAAACCTTTATTTTGATGACCCAAAGTTACCAACAATTTACTCTTTGTTTGGACTGAAAACGTGTCTTTTCCCTTCTTGAATTCCAGGTTATCCCATTGGACTTTGCTATGAATTATTTGACAATGCACAAATGTATTCTGACCTAATGCAATTCTGCTAGGAGAACTTGGCTTGTGATGTTCTATAGGAATACAGAAAGTAAAAACCTTAGTGCACAACTCTATGGTGGCTGGCGGACTTTTGTGAAAGATAATCGTATTAACATTGGTGACGTATGCGTCTTTGAGTTAATTAGGCAACCTGAGATCTTAATGAAAGTGCAAGTCTACCCAGCTGCCAAAAATGCAAGGAAGGCCCGCAAATCTCTGGGTCAGTAGGACCTTTAATGATCAGTTTGTTGATATGACAATCTATGGAGATGCTTTGTCTTTTCTTATCATTTCCTTTTCTAATAGCTCCTAATAGGGTTGCCAGTCAACTTAGAACTAGGATCTTGGTCAATGATACTGAATCTGATTGTCAGCACTCAAACAGCCCGATTTAGACCCTAATCGAAACGGTAGTTTCGGGACCACGAATTTGAGTCAGAAAAATATTTAAAAATTATTTTCTATGTTTATTTTGTGTGAATTTATATCGGTAAAATTTTCGTGATTTAATTTTATTGTTTAGGTGTCCGATTAAATAAAAGGACTTAATCGCTTAAATAGAAAATTTGATAGTTTAAAGTATAAGGGTCAAAAAGTTAGTGGCTTTTTAAATTGAGGCATTTATATTGTAAATAGCCCATAACTTATTAGGTGGACGGTAATGGGTTATATTATAAGGTTTTGGGATGAATTAATTAAGGTTATTTATGTAAACTAACATTATAAACTATTATAATAAAACATATATAATATAAAACATAAAATAAAGTTTACATACTTGTTATAATTGTTCTTCTTTTGCCGAAACTAAACAAAATAAAAAGAAAGAACACAAAGCTAGGGTTCGGCCAATTTGGAGCTTAACTAAGGTATGAGTTTAGCACGGTTTTTGATAATTTCTACGTTTTTGAGATCGTTGCTTAGAAATCTTCAAGACCCATGCTTTAATTTTTGATTTTGATGAAAATTTTGAGTTGTGCCATTGTTGGTAGCTTGTGATTTTTGTTGTTTGATGATGAAAAATGAAAGATATGTTTTAGATTAACATATTTTGTATTGAAGTTTTTGATGATTTTGAGTAATTAGGACTTAATTGCAAAAATAATAGTTTGAGGGACTAAAATGTGAAATAAATAAAATATATTGGCTCGTATAAACACTAGGAATATTAGGCCAAACATGGGTACCTTGAAAATTTTGCATATTTTGTGTTTTGTGCAAGAGGGACTAAATTATAAAAATTGTAAATATTAGGAGTAAAATGGTAATTTTCCCATTTATGTGTTTTTGGACTAAATTGAATGAAAATATGTTTGAATGAGATTAATTTGAATATGTTTAGATCAAGAACCAAAGAAATCAGATTTGGACCGGGGAAAAACGAAAGTTGCCGACTAGTAGCCACGTCCTGTTTTACGACGTCTGAGGTAAGTTTATAAGAAAATAGATGTGTTTAATTATAGTTAAATATTAAATTTATATGCTGTTATGAAATGTCAGAAATTATATATGATATAGCCGAATGTGTAAAGGCTTGGTTACTACGTTCCTGAATTCGTTCCGATCGAGTTGTGACGGCCGAAAGTCCCGTATGAACGTTAGGAATAGCTAGGATACATATGTCATGACATAGGATACTGATATATGTGTGCGAGTAAGTCCATGGCTTCAATTTGTGATTCCGATATGTGTTTACGAGTAAGACCCTATCTGGGACAGTGGCATCGATATGTGGCTACATGTAAGACCACGTTTGGAATGTTAGCATTGTATGATCTATGTGATTATCTGAGTGTCCTAACCAATTTCAAATGGTTCATCGGGCAAAAGTAAATTGTGTACGGTTTGTGTAATGCGAGCTAAATGGCCAGGTATGATTTAACTTGATATCTACTCGAGATAAGGTAAGATAGTACTATAGATATGTGTTGTAAATCATGTACAATGCAATTGAGGATTTCATGTGTATTGGGATATGTGTATTCGGCATATGAATGAATAAATTTGTGTAGTATTGAAATGTTACTTAACATGTGTATACATAATTTGTGTGTTCGACTACCTAGGTATTATTTAAACATGGGATGACATTTGATGATTCTTAAGTTGCATAAAAGAGTAAATGGATGTGTGGTTATCATATTAAATGATTGTATTTGTATTCGGCTTAGGTGGTTAATAATGCTAACGCATGTCATTTAGTTAATATGAATCAAATATATTATTGAGTTGTTTATTGCTTATGACTTACTAAGTTATGGTAGCTTACAATGTGTATTACGTTACTCTGTTTTATAGATTTTGAAGTCAAGCTGCAAGCTCGGGGATCGTTAGCCAAGTTCATCACACTATCTACTGTTTTGGTACCTTTAAACTAAACTTGAATTATGGCATGTATAGTCTGGTTTTGAGGTTAAATATTTTGGAAATGAATGTATATATATGCCATGTGAAAATGGCTTAATCATCTTGCTTGGGATTGGTTATGTTTGCTTGTGGTTTGTGTTCATTTTAGCTATGGTATTTTGTACTATAAATGAGTAGTATTTATGCTATGTACTTGGTGGTGTATTAAAGTTGATTAGTGACTTGGATGTGGTATGCACATTTGACCGTAAAATATATACCTAGGTATATTCAAGGATTTTGAATATGATTCTTGTTAGGTTGAGTAAATGATCATTCGGTTGGTGTGTTTTAATAAGGTATGATTATGTAGTTTCATATTAAAGATTAAATTGTTAGATTTAAATGTGAGATAAATATGCTTTGATAAGTTATTACATAGTATGTAAGATTCTTGTTTGGAATAGGTATAAATGAGATGGTTTGTGATTCAGTCATATGTTTATTAAGTAAAATTTTGACATATGTTTTCAATTAATTGTTGACCATTATAATTTTTACTAGAACATGAGTACTTGTGATATTCGGCTACATTGTTTTGGTTAAATTTTTATTTACACTTTATTTGTGTATAAGGTGATTATATTATAGATGCTATGCACATATGTGAAAGAAAAATGCATGATAGCCGAACGGACTAGATTAATTACATGTATGGTATTTAATTTAATTATTATAATATCTTAGACATATTGGATCATAGGTTATTATGAGAATTTTGGAAATGAAAAAACATCGGTATTTAACATTCGGCCATGGCACGTTGATAAACTTTTATATGACTATATATATATATATGCGCATACTTTCACTTTATAGTTGATAAGTATAGGTGCTAGATTTTTATATGCAACCGAATGCTTGTTATTGATTTCTATAATTATACATGATATGTGAAATTCACATAAGCTAAAGTATAAATGCCACATGATTAAGAAAAAGGGGTGGCCTTGACATTGTTTAATTGTTATAAAATTTGTGCATCCGCGTGATTTTCAATAAATAAGTTTAATACTCAATGATGAAATTACTGATTCAACTATGTTCTATAAATGCATAAACTGTTACATATAGGTATAAATATATAATTTAGGTTATATTTTATTTAGGCTGAGTGATACATGCTAACCCCTTTTAAGATGTAAAGTTTGACTGAATTATAAGCATGTATGTGGTTTGAATTCTGGATTGCAAATTGATAATGAATATTTTATAGGATTAATAGAATGGTCGGTAATACTCTGTAACCCTAGTCCAACGACGGATGTGGGTTTAGGGTGTTACAAGCACAGTCTATGGTCCTCCACCTCTAAAGAATTTAAGGGTCCAAAGGTTGATAACCAAAATAATAACATCAATTTCCAGTATTCGACAAAAGAACTTGAGGGTTATAATCTTTACTTTGAATGATTTTTTTTGAGTTAAAGTAATGGTTTGCTTCCAAAGCTATTGTCTTAAAAGTTTAGTTCTTAACATGTGAATCCAAATGTTCAGCAAAACATGATAATAAAGGGGTATCAAGTGCTTGGGGATGTTTGAAACTTGACCTTATGGGCAAGATGCAACCACTGACACCAACTGAGAAAGAAAGAGCTGTTGATATTGCAAGTTGGTTTTCCTCAAGATTAGGTGAGTGAAGATGTAACACCCTTAACCCGTATCCGACGTTGGAATATAGTTACGAGGCATTACCAAATAGTACACCTTATTCACATACATTTATACATTCATAATCAAAATCCATACAAATCATGCACAATGTCCCTTATAAGGCTCTACAAGACCTTAAAACATGCTTAGATATGGTTTGGGACTAAACCGATAACATTTACAAACCTTAGGAAACTTAGAAAATTTTCTTTGATTTCAGGATCACACGCCTGTGTGAACAAGCCGCGTGCCTCACATGGCCACTAGACACGTCCGTGTCACAAGGCGTGTGAAAACAGGGCATACCTACTGATTTGCACACCACGGTAGAGGACACGCCTGTATGCCAGGCTGTGTGAAATCTAGAGGGGTTACTGACTTGGCCACACGGTCGACCACAGACTCGTGTACCAGCCCGTGTGTTATCTATGATCAGTAGACATGCCCCTATGTCTAGGCCGTGCCAAACCTGTAGGGTATACTAACTTAATTTGAAAGGCTATCCCAGGGGACATACGGCCGTGTAACATGACCGTTTGTCACACATGGCTGAGACATACGCCCGTGTCTCTGCTCATGTGGACAAAAATAGGCCATTTGTAAAGCCAATTTGCCACCCTTTTCTCATGCACACGTGGCCATCAAAATGGTATCATTTCAACACATATATAGGCAGCCAAAACATGCCAATTCACACACATATGCCATCTATCATCAACCAATTCAATTACTAAATTTCATATTCAAAACATGCCAAATCAACATGCCATAATCATCAAACTCATATAACTCCTAAATGAATTTTTCTCACCTTTCTATCAACCAAATCATGCTTCTCAAACATACCAATTCATCATCCACAAATCATACCAAAATTTACCATTCCTCAAGCATTAATACATCAACTACTAACTAACCAAATGAGCAATCATTTAGCTATATAAACAACCATGGCAAACATGCCAAAACACATGGTAACTTATACACATCACATATAATATTTATGAAGCACATAATTCAAGCCAACTTAATTGGCCATACACATCAACACTTACAAGCCAAATCTCATGGCTATATTCATGACTCAAAACATACCAAAATGACACTAGCCTATATATGACATATACCATATATACAAAGCTCCAAAAGTACCAACAAGTAGTCGATAGTTTGATGATGGTTCCCGATGATCCCCTATGTCCGAGCTAGCTTCGAAAATCTATAAAACATGAAAAGAACACACAAGTAAGCTTTAAAAGCTTAGTAAGCCATATACAAATGAAGCTATCATATGAACCTTTGCATATCAATTCAAATATGCTAAACATAACTAATCACACACAAGTTCACAAACTTTTCTCATTGAACACATATTCGATATCTTAATCAAATTAATCATTTACTTCACTTCTCAATACTCGTATGAATCTCGAACGTACCTGAGTCACTTAGCTCATTCAAATAATCTTTCTCAACTTGACTTTTCCCGTTTAACCATTCAAAATCGTTAAGGATACTCGAAAATCACATAAGCTTGAATAATGCCATATCCCAGATATGGTCTTACATGTTATCACATATCGACGCCATTATCCCAGATAGGGTCTTACACGAAATTGATTAATGATGCCAATGTCCCAGACATGGTCTTACACGTAATCTCAATGCAATGCCAATGTACCAGACATGGTCTTATAGGTAATCACATCTCGGTAACCTAATGTCATGACATACGTATCCTATACTATTCCTAAGGTTCGTACGAAACTTTCGGATATCGAAACTTCATTGTTTCTTGCTTGTATTTGCTCGTTCAACATTCATAAAAATTCAATAGAAAGTAAACACATATAATGCAATTTAAAGTCATTTATTTGCATATGAACTTACCTCGTAGTTGGAATAGAGAGATTGGATCAACTATTCGATAACTTTAGATTTCCCCCTATCTAAATCTGATTTCTTTCGTTCTTGATCTATATTCATTCAAAATTAAATCTTTTATTCATCAACACATTCAATTTAGTCCACAACACATATTTTGGCATTTTTTCACTTTAGCGCCTAAAGTTTCACATTTCTTACAATTTAGTCCTTATTTCACAAATATACAAAATTACACAATTTCTTTCAAATACATGCTAGCCGAATTCTCCTAGTGTATATATCAGCCCATATTTATCATTTTTTCATACATTAGCCACATATTTTCACATTTTCTCAATATAATCCCTAATTGACATTTTTGTCCAAAATTACTTTACAAAACATGTATATCAAACACCAAGCTTGCATAATTCATCATCAAACATCATAAAACTCATGGATTCATTAATGATATTTTTCAAAATCACTAATAAACTCAAAAATTAAGGTACGGGCTAGCTAATACTCAAAGCAACGGTTAGAAAAACGTAGAAATCATCAAAAACCGACCAAAAATCATACCTTAATCAAGGATTAAAGGTGCCAAAAGTTTAAGCCCTAAATGTTCTTCTTCTTCCTTGATATTTCGGTTGATCAATGCATGAAATGATGAACATTTTTTTATGTTTTAATTAAAACATATATTAATTACTAATTTATAAATTTGACCTTGATTTAAAAGATTAATAAACATCAAATTTATGCCCATTTATGTGCATTCCCACTATCAATGGTCTATTTACAACATAAAGACCTCTCATTTAATAAGCCATAGCAAATAGAAACCTTTATCATATAGAATGCAACTTTTACATTTTATGCGATTAAGTCCTTTTTTTTTCAAATTAACCACTTAAACGATAAAATTAGCTCACGAAAATTTCACACACATATATATTCACATGCTATAAAAACCAAAAATAGTATTAAATTAATTTTACGACCCCAGATTGTGGTTCTGAAACTACTGTTCTGATTTAGCTAAAAACCAGGCTGTTACAGCTCTCCCCCTAAGGGATTGTTGTCCCCAAAAATCTTACCAGCGAATAGGTTTGGGTATTACTTTCTCATAGCATCCTCAGGTTCCCACGTAGCTTCTTCAACCCCGGGTCGATTGTAACACCCCGTTCCCGATACCGTCGCCGAGTCGGACACGAGGGGTTCTCGACCAACTCTCATGTGTCACATGACTATTTTTCACATTTCCATCCAGTGGCAAACTGCGTCTCTGTCACCTTAAAATCATATCTCGAGTTCCAGAACTCAAAACCAGTTCCGTAAATTTTCCCCGAATTTAGACTCATATATCCATCCGTGGATTTATTTCTAAAATTTTTGGTCGGGCCAATTGGTACAGTTTATTAGTTAAAGTCACCCCTGTTTTGGGGTTCAACTACACTGACCTTTGCGCATTACGACCTGGATATCATCTCGTACAGAGCTCCAATGCTCATGCCGTTTGTTTCTAATGGAACTAGACTCAAAGGGGAATCTATGCATATAAGGCATGACTTCTAATTGTTTCTGGATAATTTATGGTAAATTTTCAAAGTCGAAACATAGAATCCAGAAACCGTTCTGGCCCTGTCTCACGAAACTTGAATATCTCTTAAAATACAGCTCATATGGTTGTTTCGTTTCATCCATATGAAAATAGACCCATCAATCTTCGAGTACGTAATTTTTTTAGCAATTAATTCCACTTATACTATTTTTAGTGATTTTTCTATCTCATATCACTGCTGCTGTCCGCAACAGTTACTGCAGTAGACTATGTCAATTTCATGAATCCTTCCTTAGCCTTACTAATCATCCATCATTCATGACACAAATTATGGCCACCTTATCAAAATTTAGGTTTCTAAGACTCGTGGCTATAGATTCTAGCATCCCACTCAAACGACCACATAGGCCATTTTCACATGGCTTAAAGTTTACAACCCAAAATTTAACAAAACAAAATAGCCCATACATGCCAAATGTTCTCCTAAGTTGACTAAGAAGACAATACCAAAATTGCTCACGGTGTGATGACTTCGTTGACGGTTCCGAGCACCCAAAAGGAGACGAGTCCAAGAAACCTAAAATGGGTGACAAGAAAACACCGAGTGAGTTTATAACTCAAGAAGTCATAAGCATTCCACAACCATCCATTAATAAAATTATCATAAAATGAAATAATGAAACAAGGCCAAGTGTTCCACCATACCGAACTATACCATAGTTCCTTAGACCTTCGGATCAATCTCATACCAAGTCATACATTTACATTTCATATACTATTCAATAGGATATTTGAAGCAATTTCCATACATCATTTCATTTCCGCAACAATCATGCAATCAAATGAACTTTCATCTATTCCACGATACCTTATTTACGGAATGCAATTGAAATCATCACATAGATTTAAATTTTACCAACTCCACCCGAGCATGAACATAGCATCTATTAGCCATGAACTCAAGGTACTTACTCTTTCCGCTGTCCATACTCATCTCGATAAAGTCACACCTCCATATAAATATTCAATCGGAGATATGTGTAGAGTTCGCACACATAGTGCTTAATACTCAATCACGCACACTTAGTGCCATGTGATTCAAGCCCGCACACATAGTGCCATATAGTCCAAACTCGCACACTTAGTGCCATACATTACAAGCTCGCACACTCAAGTGCTAATCTCATCACCGTACACATCTATTTCTCGCACACTTAGTGCCAAGCAAACTTCCTACACATTTCATTATCTCTTTTACGCTCAACAATATCATCTTTTCATACACATACATTTGTATATATTTCATCTCATTAAACACAATTGCATAGATATTACAATCATTTAAGCAATATCAAATATATGCTTAATGACTTACCTTGTATTGGGTAAAATGGTTCCAACTCGGCTACTCGATGTACTTTCCTTTGCCTTTGCTTGATTCTCCACCTCTAGCTTCTTGAGCTTAATCAATAAATTAACTAGTTTAACCGTCTTGCCACATATTTATACATGACATCAACTATACTATCATCATTAATTCATCAAATCACAAAATTTTATCTCATGAACATTTAACACTTAACATTTACCCCATCTAGGCCGACTTTGCTAGCACACAAGCCTTTGGCGAATGTCCTTGACCTATAGTCACCCAAAATTTCTTTGTTCTTTAAAATTCATCCAAGACCACATTCGGCACCTCCAACTAATAATTTAGATACTCTCAAGCTCATTCACAAGTACTATTATATATCACATTAAGCATTAATTATTTTGCAACATGAATTCTATAGCATGGCCGAATACTCATGCATACACATATAACAACAAGAACTCAATGGCACAAAAATCTCCTTTTATTAAACATTCATCTCACTTCTCTTCATGCTTCGTCACAACAACATTAAAATACCAACCAAGAAAGACAACCTCCATGGCGAACTTCATCTCCATCAAATAGCAAAGAAATCTAAGCCATGGGCTAGGTAGGTTTCAAACTAACAACTAAAACATGCATGAATCTTAAGGAATGACATCAAACATACCTCAATCTAGTTGCAAGTATGGCCAAGCTTCTCCAAACCCCCCCTCTCCCTCACTCACGGTAATACAAAAATTTGAGAAAGGATGAGCACTTTTTTTTTTTTGTTTTTCTTGTTCAATTCACGGCAAATGGGGGGGCATCCATGCTCATCATTTTTTTTTTCAATTCTTTAATGCTAGCTTTTATTTTATGGCTTCCTACATACACCACTAACCTAACATGTTGGAAACATGTTCCCTTTGCCCATAATCTTGTCATGGCCGGCCACTATCCTTAGGAAATGGACTATTTGACATACAACTCCATCTATTTTACTTCATTCTTTTACTAACCTCTTAAAATTAGCCACATATATTTAAATCCTTTCACATGAGTCCTTTTTCTTTCAATTCACGTTCAATTTAACTAAATCAAAGAATTAAAAATTCACACATGCATTTTCACATATATTTGGCATGGAATAAGGTATTTAAATGTTTTTGTGACCCAGTTTTGTGGTCCCGAAACCACTTCCCGACTAGGGTTAAATTAGGGATGTCACATCGATGCTATAATACTTTTACTAATGCTATTTTTTTATTTCTCAGCTTTTTGATCTCACGAGCTAGAATTCAGATCGGTTATTCACTGTACGATATATCTGGTTGAATTTCAACCTCAGTCAGGGAGATGACATATGAAGGGTTAGATCGGTATCGTTGGAGCATCGATACATGAAATACATTATGAATCTTTTCTAACTTAGACGGCAATGCTAGCCGATAAGCAACTATTCTCACTCACTCGATCATTTCATATGGTCCGATGAATCGCGGACTCAATTTGCCTTTGCGACCAAATCGAAGTATTCCTTTCTACAGAGATACTTTCAAAAACACTTTATCCTTGATCTGAAACTCAACATCTTTTCGTTTCAAGTCTGTGTATGATTTCTGATGATCTGACGCTGCTTTCAAATTATCAATAATTACTTTCACTTTTTCTTCTGTTTCTCTAATCAGATCAACCCTGTGAATCTTATTTTCGCTAAGTTCAGTCCCGTACAACGGTGCTCTACATTTATGACCGTATAAAGCTTTGTATGGTGCCATTTTAATACTCGATTAAAAACTATTATTATACACAAATTCAATCAATGGCAAATACATTTCCCATGTACCTTCGAGCTCAAGAATGCAACATCTCAACATATCCTCAAGTATCTGAATAACTCGCTCAGATTGACCATCTGCCTGTAGGTGAAATGCGGTACTAAAGTGTAGTTTTGTACCCAATGCATCTTGAAATTTCTTCCAAAACCTCGATGTGAATCTTGGATCTCTATCTGAAACAATAAAAATAGGTACTCTGTGTAATCTCACAACCTCGGAGATATGCAACTCAGCTAACTTTTCAAGCGAATAGTCCATTCGTACAAGAATAAAATGAGTCGATTTTGTCAACCTGCCAACAACAACCTAGATTGCATCTTTCTTACTCGAAGATAGGGGTAAACTCGAAACAAAATCCATAGCCAGTCTATCCCATTTCCACTCGGGAATCATAATAGGTTGCAATAAACCTGATGGCACTTGATGTTTAACTTTTACTTGCTGAAAAATCAAACATTTTGAAACAAATTCTGAAATATCATGTTTCATACCATACCACCAATAGAGCTGTTTCAAATCGTTATACATTTTCGTGTTTTGTGGATAAACAGATAAATGACTACTATGTGCTTTGTTCAAAATCATATGAATCAATTCTGAATTCCTCGGAACACATATTCGGCCTCTGAATCTTAAACAGTCATCTGAATCAACTTGAAACTTTGAATCAGGGTTCGAATCACACTGAGCTCGTTTTGCTGACATTTTATTATCAACTTTCTGAGCTTCACAAATTTGTTGTAAAAACAACGGTCTTGCTTTTGACTCAGCTACAATCATGCCATCATCAGATAGAGCTAACTGAGTATTCATTGCACGTAGAGCAAACAAAGATTTCGGGCTTAAAGCATAAGCAACAACATTTTCTTTTCCCAGATGGTAGTCAATCACTAACTCGTAATCTTTTAATAATTCTAGCCATCTTCGCTATTGCAAGTTCAAATCTTTCTGAGTCATCAGATATTTCAAACTTTTGTGATTTGAGTAAACATGGCATTTTTCACCGAACAGATAATGGTCATGGCATTTTTCACCGAACAGATAATGGTGCCAAATCTTCAATGCAAACACAATGGCTGTTGACTTTAAATCATGCGTCAAGTAATTTTTTTCATGTGGCTTTAACTGTCTCGAGGCATAAACTATAATTTTGCCTTCCTGCATCAAAACATAGCCCAGACCATTCAATGATGCATCACTATAGATCGCAAATTCTTTACCCGACTCTGGATGTACTAACACTAGAGCTTCAGTCAAAAGAGTTTTCATCTGATCAAAACTTTTCTGACATTTTTCAGACCATACGAACTTTACATCTTTCTGAATTGCGATCATAGGAAAGCCTTCCACAGATTGTCTATAATAACCGACGAGTCCCAGAAAACTGTGGACTTCAGATATACTTCTTAGAGGCTTCCAATCTATAATCGTAAATATCTTACTCAGATCAACTCAAATACCCGATGTTGACACAATATGTCCCAGAAAACCAACTTCGAGCAACCAAAATTCACATTTTCTAAACTTTGCAAATAACTGCTTATCACACAGACCCTGCAATACAATTCTCAATGTTCGGCATGCTCAGTTTCATCTCTCGAATAAATCAAAATATTATCTATGAACACAACAAAAAATCGATTTAGGTACGATCTGAAAATCTGGTTCATTAAATCCATAAAGATAGTAGGTGCATTCGTTAGTCGAAAAGGCATAACCAAAAATTCATAGTGACCATACCTCGTTTTAAATGCAGTCTTTTGCACATCAGAGTCTCTAACTCGCAACTGGTAATAGCCCGATCTCAAATCTATCTTTAAAACCACTATAACCCCTTTCAATTGGTCAATCAAATCGTCAATTCGCGGTAAAGGTTATTTGTTCTTGATCTTCACTTTGTTAAGTTATCGGTAGTCTATACACATTCTCATCGTGCCATCTTTCTTTTTCACAAACAACACAGGAGCATTTCAGGGCGAGAAACTCGATCTTGCAAAACCTCTATCGGTTAATTCTTTCAACTGAGCTTTTAATTCTTTTAACTCGGTTGGTGCCATTCTGTATGGAGCTATCAATTTCAGCGTTGTACCCAACATTAACTCAATACCAAATTCAACCTCTCGGATCGGTGGTAAACCCGGTAACTCTTCAGGAAACACATTTGGATACTCACACACAGTTGGCACTGATTCAATCTTCTTTTCAGTTACTTTCATATCAAGCACATAAGCAAAGTAAGCTTCTCAACCCTTTCTCAAATATGTCTGAGCTAACATCGATGAAATCACTGCTGGCAAACCATTCAAATCATCTGACTCAATTCGGATAATCTCATTATTCTGACATCTCAGATCAATCGTCTTTCATTTGCAATTCACAATAGCATCATGCAACTTTTGCTAGTCCATACCCAGAATTATATCAAATTCGTCAAATGAAAACAACATCAAATTGGCCGAAAAGTAATTATTCTGAATCATCAATGGACAATTCTTGCACACTTTATCAATTAAGACACACTTGCCTAAGGGGTTCGATACTGTAATTACAAATTTAGTAACTCTACAGGCAAAGTCTTACTGGATACTAAATTCACACATACATATGAATGGGTTGATCCTGGATCTATCAATGCAATAACTTTAGTATCACAGAGAGTAAATGTGACAGCCCGAATTAGGGCCTAAACAGAATAGTGGTTTCGAAACCACAATTCTGAAGTAGAAAAATTTATTCCGATTAATTTTTATAATTTATCGAGTGATTAGAATGCATGTGTTAGAATATCAATAGAAAATTTCATGAATTGCATGTCTAATTTGCCTATTAGGACTTAATTGCAAAAGTTGATAAATATGAGTTCTAGATGTTAAATGATTTAATTGAAAAGTATAATTGAAGTAGAGGTCCTTAAATGGTAATTATACCATTAGGTTTTCATGGAAAAAAATGGACATACATAGGTAGAAATAACCAAATTTTTTAATAAAGGGTATTTTAGTCATTTGGTAATTAAAAGATTAAAAAAAAGAAAAAAGATGGTAAAATATGTCCATCTTCTTCATTGGGACGAAATTTCAAGGGTTCTCCATAGCTAGGATTTGTTTCAAGCTTCCAAGCTCTATAATCAAGAAAGATGTGGAATCGACCTTGATCGGGGAAAGGAAAAGATTGTGGACTAAATTGCAAAATTTCTTTATTTTGCACCGAGGTAAGTTTATATGTACATAATGTATTGTTTTATTATGTTATAATATTTTATTTTGTAACATGTGAAATAAGTTTTAGTATTGTTCAATTAATGGACACAAACAGTGATTTATGGTTGATGAATTGAGATTAAATGAGGAAATCTCGGTTGAACCTTTGGAATGATAAAACGTGCTGCTAAGTGGATATACCACGATTACACATATTGATACATGTAATGTGATGCTAAGCGGATATGCCACGGTTACATATATTGATTCATTAACATGGTGCTAAGTGGATATATCATGGTTAAACATGTAACGTGGTGCTAAGTGGATATGCCATGGTTATACATGTTAATTTGAAAAGTGGCACTAAATGCGTATGCCACAATCACATGTTAGACCAATAGTGTGGTGCTATGTGCATATACCACTAAGTTGGGCATTAATTATAGAAGGTGGAGCTATGTGCTATAACCACCGGATATTGTTACTTTCTGAAGTGTTCACCAGGAGAAATTATGTGGGATAATACCGGAATATGAATATATGAGTTTTGAATTATGAGTTAGATATGTGAATGAATTTTTGATAAGATGAATATGGATAAGTATTTTCTTGCAAGTTGATAATAAGAAATTTTAGTGAAGGAATGAAATTTGGGATAAATAGTCTAAAACAGCAGCAGGGGAGTGACTTTGAAAAATTACCAAAAATGGTAGACGTTAAACTAGAAGTGGAATGAGAAATGGAATTAAATATTATTGGATCTATTTTCATATAAAAGAAACAGAGCAAACAAATGAATTCTGTATTTTGAGATATTTATATTTTTGTAAGACTGGTTCAGACTAATTTCGTGATCCCCTATTCTGAATTGTAAAAATCATTAAAAATTGTAAAAATATATTTAAGGAACATAATTTATATGGTTGGATTCCTTATTGAATTTATTTTCAGAATAAAGAAACAATAATCTCATTTGAATTTGGAATCAAAATATAATTAAATTTTAGTGAAGAGTGGTCAGAGCTGCTGAACCACAAAACAGGGGAGACTTCAATGAATAAAATGTATTAATTGGCCTAAAAAAAATTCTTAAATTTTTATGGTAAGAAAAAATATGAGTCTAGTTTTTGGGAAAATTTATGGATCTTAATTTGAAGTTTTTTAGCTCTAGATAAAAATAATTTAGTGACTAGGACTCGAATGAATAGCTTGTATTGAACTGAAATAAATGATAAATGCATATGAGAAAACGGTTGTGTAATTATGGATACATATTTTGGGATCTATAAATGCCATTATTGGTTTTTTATCTTTATTATTTATATATTACTTACTAAGATTTTAGCTTACTTTGCTTCCTCTTCCTTTCTTATTTTATTTTATAGTGAAATCAAGTTTGCTCGTGATTCGAGGAAAAGTTGTCGGAAGCTCACCAACGCTATCCATCCTTCCTTTTGGTATTTTGTAAACACATTTTGGACATATGGCATGTATAGAAGGCTTGAGTATTTTGTTATAAATTTTAGTAATATTACTTTAAAAGTTGAATTCTAATGTTAGATATTTCATTCGTATTTTGTTATCGGTATGATCTAATGTTAGTTACATTATAAGTTTATGATATATGTGAATTTAATTTTTTTTAAAAGATAAGTGATCAATTGACGGATTTAAATTTAGATAATCATTTTATGTCTTGTTTTGCTATAATTATACGTACGTTGTTCTAGTAATACTCATATTCTGTTCTAGTATTAAACACGGGTATGGGGTGTTACAGTAAAAGAACCAGTGATAACATTTGGAGATGTTGCTTCTTCACGAATGCGAATAGCGTAGGCTCGTGTGGGTGCTCTAGCATCAAATCTTGCAGCAGTGTCTCGTGTCACACCTCTACCAACAGTCACATTTCCCATGTTTTTGGGTGGTCTACCTCTAGCAGCAGTGTTACTCGGCCTCGTATTTTGTACTGTATCGTGTTCAGCCAACTCCAGACAATCACGGATAAAATGATCCAATGATCCACATTTAAAACAAGCCCTATCATTCAATCTACAATCACCTGGATGCCGTTTACCATAATGTTTACATTCAGGTCGGTTAGGTATCACACTGCCAACACTAGCAATAGATGTAGTTTGAGCTTTGGAACTCACAAGTTGCTTTTCACGATTCCTATCTGAATGTCCCAGAGATGCATTGGAAAGATTAAACAAGTCTCGGAATTTCTTCGATGCAGATTGATAAGATTTACTAGTTGATCTCTTTCTCGAATCTCTAACTTCAAAATCAGCTTTTCTCTTTTCTTTGCTGAGATCCTCGGCTTTACAAGCCTTTCAACCAGTATGAAAAATTCCTTCAATTCAAGTATCCCAACTAACATCTTTATATCTTCATTTAACCCATTAACAAATCGTTTGCACATAATCTCCTCAGTAGACACATATTCCTGGGCATACTTGCTTAATTATACGAATTCTCTTTCGTACTCAGTGACAGTCATTCGGCCTTGTTTCAACTCCAGAAAATCTTTATGTTTCTGATAAAGAAATCTTTGACTTATGTACTTTTTTCGGAACTTAGTCTGAAAGAATTCCTAGGTAACCCGTTCTCTAGGAACCACTGTTGTCAATGTTTTCCACCAATGATATGCATTATCTCTAAGCAAAGATACCACACATTTAATACATTCTTCAGGAGTGCAAGATAATTCCTTGAATACCCGAATTGTATTATCGAGCCAAAACTCAGCTCTCTCAGCATGATCATCAACTGTAGCCTGAAACTCTTTAGCCCCATGTTTTTGAATCTTATCAACAGGTCGCTTACTCAATCGAATAGGATGTATCACTTATGGCACAACTGGGACTTGCTAAGGAACAGGTGGGGGTGGAGGTTTGTTGAGCAACCGAATTCGTTTGAACGAATTCCGTGAACCACTCACTCATCATTTGAAAGAAGGCCTGCTTAGCCTCTCCCCCTTAACTACTAGTAATCAGCCTAGATTTAGCCGGCGCTGTCCCTTGAGCGGGAGCAGGCGCATTACTTTCAACATCGTCAGCTATTACTTGATCGGGATCCATTTGCTATACGAAAAACACATTTTAACTGTTAGGAATCATCACACTATCACAGTTTATATATATGGCATGTATAACTAGACTCTCACTCGCTACGTTAGTCCTAGAATCAACTGAACTGTAGCTCTAATACAGTAAATGTAACACCCCTAACCCGTATCTGATGCTAGAATAGGGTTACGAGGCATTACCGAATAATACACCTTATTCACATACATTTATACATTCATAATAAAAATCCATGCAAATCATGCACAATGTCCCTTATAAGGCTCTATGAGACCTTAAAACATGCTTAGAGGTGGTTTGGGACTAAACCAATAACATTTAAAAACCTTAGGAAACTTAGAAAATTTTCTTTGATTTCAGTGTCACACGTTCGTGTGAACAGGCCGTGTGCCTCACACAGCCACTAGACACGCTCGTGTCACAAGTCATGTGAAAACAGGACATACATACTGACTTGCACCATATGGACGAGGACACGCTCATGTGCCAGGCTGTGTGAAATCTAGAGGGGTTACTGACTTGGCCACACGGTCGGCCACTCGCTCGTATACCAGCCCGTATGCCACTCACGACCAATAGACACGTCCGTGTGTCTAGGCCGTGCCAGACCTATAGGGTATACTAACTTAATTTGAAAGGGTATCCTAGGGGATACACAACCGTGTAACATGACCGTGTGTAGCAAACAACTGAGACACATGCTCGTGTCTCTGCCTGCGTGGACAAAAATAGGCCATTTGCAAAGCCAATTTGCCACCTTTATCTCATGCACAGCTAGCCATCAAAATGGTATCATTTCAACACATATATAGGCAGCCAAAACATTTCAATTCACACACATACCATGCCATCTATCATCAACCAATTCAACTACTAAATTCCATATTCAAAGCATGCCAAATCAGTATGCCACAATCATCAAACTCACATAACACCTAAATGAATTTTTCTCACCTTTCTATCAACCAAATCATGCTTCTCAAACATACCAATTCATCATCCACAAATAATACCAAAATTTACCATTCATTAAGCATTAATACATCAACTAATAACTAACCAAATGAACAATCACTTAGCCGTATAAACAACCATGGCAAACATGCCAAAACACATGGTAACTTATATACATCACATATAATATTTATGAAGCACATAATTCAAGCCAACTTAATTGGCCATACACATAAACATTTACAAGCCAAATCTTATGGCTATATTCATGACTCAAGACATACCAAATCACACTAGCCTATACATGCCATATACCATATATACAAAGCTCCAAAAGTACCAACAAGTAGTCGATAGTGTGATGATGGTTCTCGATGATCCCCTATGTCTGAGCTAGTTTTGAAAATCTATAAAACATGAAAAGAACACATTAGTAAGCTTTAAAAGCTTAGTAAGCCATATACAAATAAAGCTATCATATGAACTTTTGCATATCAATTCAAATATGCTAAACATAACTAATCACACACAAGTTCACAAACCTTTCTCATTGAACACATATTCAATATCTTAATCAAATTATTCATTTACTTCACTTCTCAATACTCGTATGAATCTTGTACGTACCTGAGTCACTTAGCTCATTCACATAATCTTTCTCAACTTGAATTTTCCCATTGAACCATTTAGAATCGCTAAGGATACTTAGAAATCACATAAGCTTGAACAATGCCATATCCCAGATATGGTCTTACATGTTATCACATATCGACGCCATTATCCCAGACAGGGTTTTACACAAAATCAATTAACTATGCCAATGTCCCAGACATGGTCTTACACGTAATCTCAATATAATGCCAATTTCCTAGACATGGTCTTACATGTAATCACATCTTGATAACCTAATTTCATGACATTCGTATCTTATACTATTCCTAATGTTCGTACGAAACTTTCGGATATCAAAACTTCATTGTTTCTTGCTTGTATTTGCTCGTTCAACATTCATAAAAATTCAATAGAAAGTAAACACATATAATGCAATTTAAAGTCATTTATTTGCATATGAACTTACCTCGTAGTTGGAATAGAGAGATTGGATCAACTATTCGATAACTTTAGATTTCCCCCTATCTAAATCTGATTTCTTTCGTTCTTGATCTATATTCATTCAAAATTAAATCTTTTATTCATCAACACATTCAATTTAGTCCACAACACATATTTGGGCATTTTTTCACTTTAGCTCAAGTTTCACATTTCTTACAATTTAGTCCTTATTTCACAAATATACAAAATTACACAATTTCTTTCAAATACATGCTAGCCGAATTCTCCTAGTGTATATATCAGCCCATATTTATCATTTTTTTCATACATTAGCCACATATTTTCACATTTTCTCAATATAATCCCTAATTGACATTTTTGTCCAAAATTACTTTACAAAACATGTATATCAAACACCAAGCTTGCATAATTCATCATCAAACATCATAAAACTCATGGATTCATTAATGATATTTTTCAAAATCACTAATAAACTCAAAAATTAAGGTACGGGCTAGCTAATACTCAAAGCAACGGTTAGAAAAACGTAGAAATCATCAAAAACCGATAAAAAAATCATACCTTAATCAAGGATTAAAGGTGCCGAAAGTTTAAGCCCTAAATGTTCTGCTTTTTCCTTGATATTTCGGTTGATGAATGCTTGAAATGATGAACATTTTGTTTTGTTTTAATTAAAACATATATTAATTACTAATTTACAAATTTGACCTTGATTTAAAAGAGTAATAAACATCAAATTTATGTCCATTTATGTCCTATCCCATTATCAATTGTCTATTTACAACATAAGGACCTCACATTTAATAAGCCATAGCAAATAGACACCTTTATCATATAGAATGCAACTTTTACATTTTACGCGATTATGAACTTTTTTTTTTTAAATTGACCACTTAAACGATAAAATTAGCTCACAAAATTTTCACACATATATATTCACATACTATAAACACCAAAAATAATATTAAAATAATTTTACGACCTCAAATTTGTCATTTCGAAACCACTATTCTGATTTAGCTAAAAATCAGGCTGTTACAGAAGAAGTTGTAGGAGTTAAGAAACAGAATCAAGAAATCACAACAAAGTCTTAAGCTAAAAGCAACTGTAACTTGCTGAACAAACAAAGAAAATCAGGCTTGAATTATAACAAGAACGGATTGCTCAATAAGAACCAAAACAAGAAGAGAATTTTGATGAATGATTCATAATAAGATTGCTGAAATCATCTTATTACATATATGAAGTAATCAACTTGACTAAAAAAAAAAGTTACCTAAACACACCTAACTCCACTATTAAAGTCATGAAACTTATAAAACTTTGCTTGCACACTTGGTTAAGCTGATTTATCACACCCATCAACACCAAATTACAAAAAATACATTACAAACTTAGTTCAAATGTAACTAAGTAACAAAACATCAAATAATTAACAAAATAGCAGCATGTTCTTTAGCTGCAATTTGCATGGCTCGACTTGAATGGCTTGCATGAAGGCTATCTTTTAACACTTCTTTTTGTCTAACTCTCAAATTCTCAAACATTGATACACCAATAGGCTTTGTCAAGATATCAGCTAACTGGTCTTCAGAACTGTAATGAACCAGTTTGATTTCTTGAGATTGTTCTACTTCTCTAACAAAATGAAACTTAATCTTAAAATGCTTTATTTTTCCATGAAACATTGGATTCTTTACAATTGTAATTGCATATTTTTTGTTACTTTTGATCTCTGTTGCTTCTCTTTGGTGTAAGTTTATATCTACCATGAGCTTTCTTAACCAAATTACTTGATTTATAGCTACAGCTGTTGCAATATATTCAGCTTCAGCTATTGATTGAGCAAATGGACAACTTTTTTGAACTCCAACAACAAAAGCTGATCCAAGGGTAAACAAATACTCTCAAGTACTTTTCATATCATCAATTGATCCTGCCCAATCACTATTAGCAAAACCAAGGAGCTTCATGCTCTCAACCTTGGTGAACATAACTCCAATGCTCAGAGTTCCTTTGATGTACCGGAGAACTCTTTTTGCAGCTTGCAAATCATTTACATTGCAGCCGTGCATGAATTTGGATAGAAGACTGACTATAAACATTATGTCTGGTCTTATGGCTGTTAAGTAGAGCAAACATCCCACTAGACTCCTATAGGTTAATTCATTCACTTTCCCAAAATCACCTTGGTTAGATAGCTTTTATCCAACAGCAACTGAAGTAGTAGTTGTTTTGCAATTTTGCATGGAAAATCTATTTCGAATTTTCAGGGAAAATGTCTTTTGACTTATGAAGATTCCTTTCTGAATCTAAGATACCTCCATGCCAAGGAAATAGGACATTTCACCCAAATTAGACATCTCAAACATACTCCTCATTTTGTCTTTGAAATCTGTCAACATTGTAATAGCCAGATTTTTCAGTAGTGTCGAAAACAGTGGTTTCGAGGCCACCAATTCCGGCGAGTAAGCTCGTAATATTTACGAATTAAATATGGTTGTAAAAAGGTCTTTGAATTGGTAATTTGTGTTTTATAATGATTTATTAGGTTAAGTGGTTTTAGAAAGTGACGTATCGGGACCTCGTTTCTATAAACCAAGCCGTAAATCTTTTTATAAATATTTACGGAGTGTCATTAAGGTGATATTAAAGTTTCATTTAAAAATTTTAACGTTTCGATAGTTAATTAATTAAAAGAGACTAAATTGAAAAAGGTATTAAACTTGTTAAATACAATAACTAAGTGATTAAATGGCTTAATTAACAAATGAGGAGGGACTTAAGAAATAAATAAACCTAAATTAAAAGATGAGGCGACATATAAAGAAAAAAATAATAAAATAAAGCCATTCAATTGCAAAATGGTAATTTACTTGAAATAAAATGAAACAAATTGGAAATTGAAAGTTTTCTAAACATTTCTTCTTCAATTTTCAGCCAAAATTGACATAGGGAGAGAGCTTAAAGCTGGTTTTTCATATTTTTGCTTCATGTGAGTTCAATTCTTACCTGTTTCTTGTAATTTTTATGTGTTTGAGATTGTTACAATTAGGTCCAACTAAACCATACCTTTGGTTTTTATTTTATTAAAAATTTTGGAAGTTTCCATTAATAAATATTGGATGTTTTTATGGATAACATGGATTTGGAGCTTTGATTATGTTGTATGATGATTTTATAAAGTGATTTTGTTAAATATTGATGTTAGGATTAAATTATGAAAAGGTTAAAATATTAGAGTTTGATAGTGAATTTTGGTTTTATTAGGGGTTGTATGAAGGCATAAAATATTTGGATAGATTATTGATTGAGAAAATTGGTTAATTTGATAGATTAACTAATTAGGGATTAAATTACAAAATTGTAAAAGTTTAGGATAATTGTGTAAATTCAAAAATAAAAGGGTATTAATTGTAAAATAAATTTGAAATGGAATATATGCTAATAAATGAATAATTTTATATTTTAGATCAAGACCCCGTAGATACTTGTGCAAAAGGAAAAATAGCGGAATAGTCCCTAAACTTCTACAATTACTACAATTCAATCCAAGTAAGTTCGTACAGTTCAAACATTTAACATTTGTATAAGTTGATGATTGGTATTATGTATTTACTCTATTTTTGGAAATGAATTATTGTTGGTGAAACACCCCTAGCCCGTACCCGTCGCCGGATTAGGGTTATGAGGCATCACTGATTAAACTATTATTCATACAAACGTTTATATAAAAAAAATTCAACTTAAGATTCTGATCCCATGTAGCTTTTAACTCAATTTATTATTAAGCCTTAAAGGAAATTTAAGATACTCAATACATCACTAATAGTGTATAATCTAATGTATGTACAAATTAAACATTTACTTTGTACCCGAAACATGGAACACTTCTATGGTTTCATGAATGATCATTTAACTTGATGTATACATATGTCACATGTATGCACAAGTTGCACTAAATGAAATAAACGTCATTACCTTTCTTTTTATCTATTTATATGGCATTACTACTTTAATTATATGTTATTCATAGGTAACACATTAACGCAATTTAATACACCCTTTTAAAAACTTATAAACATGTAAGTAGTTGTAACTGAATATGACCATATAAAACTATAAGGCAAATTATAATTTCAAATTGACAAATCATCATCACATAAGAGCGCAACATATAATACGAAACTCAAACACCTTTTTACCATTTAGTATAAATCTCTCGAATAACCCTAATGATAATTTGACTTCATATCATGCCAAAATTCACTAAATTATCAAACTTCCAAATAATAGCAAATAACAACCCTTGCACACATTTTGTTTATGCGCACATGTCAAACAATTAATCAAACAATTTTTTTTTTTTAAAAAATGTACTTAGTACTTGTTACCTTTCATTACCAAATGGTAGTACTCAATCAAGGCTTGCTGAGAATTACGTCTATGCATATACGAACCTAAACGCAAACATAAATGCGAATTCACATGTGTATATTTCACCTTATTTCAAACATATCCAATTTAAACTAACAAGCTTATGATCGAATTCACCATGTCACTACTATGTTATAATCCAACTTTGATATACAATCACATAACATCACTTATAAATATTTATAACATACGACATATTTCTCCATACCTCATGCAAAGTCATTAACCTAATTCCACATTCAAACACATAACCCATACTATGACTATCCATGGCACACGACATGTTAATCAAAATGAACTTATACCATCATCAATCTAGAACCGAACATAAGTATAGAAATAAGCCATTTTCGCATGGCCTTAATACAAAATTAAATTTCAATTCCAAAACATATCCCTGCCTATACATGCCATAATTCAAGTTTGACTTATAAAGGTACCAAGATAGCTGACAGTATGATGAACTTGGATGACAGTCCTCGAGCTTACAGCTTGACTTCTAATCTATAAAACAAAAACAATATACACAGTAAGCTACGATAGCTTAGTAAGCTATAAGTAAATAAACATACCAATAATATAATCAACCATTTTAACCAGTCGAGTTACATTAACACTACTATCCTCGACCTCAAACCTACAACATGAATAATTATCACAATTTCATAGACATTTATATACCTAAGCTGAATACACACATAATCATTTAACATATTATATCCATCTCTCAAACCCAATAGACATATTAAGCCATTCAATCATTTACTCTTATGTAGAAACCTAAGATTCATCAAATGACATCACAGGTATACTTGTTTCCTATATAGCCGAATATACCATCTCACATATGCGCATATTTTTAAAAGAAAAACATTTCAATGATTCACATATTATTCATCCACAAGCCAAATACATATGCGAAACGCACAAATTCTTCATTAGCATTACACATGATTTATAATAAAGTTTCATAGTATTATCATACCTTAGCTCAAGTGGACATCAAGTTAAGTCATACCTGGCCATTTAACTCGTAATACACATCCGTACACGATTTACCTTTTCCCGATGAACCATTCGGAATCGGATAGGATAGTTAGATTATCACATTTATCGTACAATGCCAACGTACCAGACGTGGTCTTACATGTAGCCACATATCGATGCCACTGTCCCAGACAGGGTCTTACTCGTAAACACCTATTGAAAACACAAATCGATGCTATGGACTTACTCGCACACATGTATTGGAATCCTATGTCATGACATATGTATCCTAGAAATTCCTAAGGTTCATACGGGGCTTTCGGACGTCGTAACTCGGTCGAATCGAATTTAGAAACGAAATAACCAAGCCTTTCCATATTCGGCTATATCAAATATAAACTTCAACATTTCATGACAGCATGTATATTTAATATTTAACTACAATTAAACACGTCTATTTTCTTGTAAACTTACCTCGGACGTCGTAGAATAGGACGGGGCTGCTAGTCGACAACTTTCGTTTTTCCCCGGTCCAAATCCGATTTCTTTGGTTCTTGATCTAAACATATTCAAATTAAGCTCATTCAAACATATTTTCATTCAATTTAGTCCAAAATCACCTAAATGGGAAAATTACCATTTTACCCCTAACATTTACAATTTTTACAATTTAGTCCCTATTGCCCAAAACACAAAATACACAAAATTGCACAACGCCCATGTTAGCCCGAATAATACCCATGCTCATACAAATCCGTGTATTTTATCAATTTTACATTTTAGTCCCTCAAATTATTATTTTTTTGCAATTAAGTCGTATTTACTCAAAATCACCAAAAACTCTACAAAATATGTTAATCTAAAATATATCTTTCATTTTTCATCATCAAACAACACAAGCTATCAACAATGGCTCAACTTAAAATA
The DNA here is from genome assembly GCF_025698485.1 of Gossypium arboreum. NCBI lineage: Eukaryota > Viridiplantae > Streptophyta > Magnoliopsida > Malvales > Malvaceae > Gossypium > Gossypium arboreum. The sequence goes on from NC_069081.1 coordinate 17,813,202, forward strand.
TTCATCAAAATAAAAAATTCAAGCATGGGTTTTGAAGTATTCGAAGCAACGATCTAAAAAACGTAGAAATTATCAAAAGTCGAACTAAAACTTACCTTGAATCAAGCTTGAAAGTACCGAACGCTAAGTTTCTTTTCTTTTCTTTGGTTATTTTGATATTCAGCTAGTAGAAAGTATGAACACATTATGATTTGTCTTATTATTTTATGATATACTTTATATTATAACATTTTATCACATAAGTTACTATTTTACCCTTACTTATTATTATGTATAAATTACTTACTAATGGTTGAATGTGTCCATGCAAGTATGTAAAGGTATATTTGCATTATAGGTGCTTCCATTAATAAAGACAATAGCAATTAAGTACTTTCACATTTAACCACTAATTTTTTATCTTACACAATTAAGTCATTTTATTTAATCGGACACCTAAACAACCAAATTAAATAACGAAAATTTCATAGATATAAATTCACACAAAATAAACACAGTAAATAAGTTTTAAATATTTTTCTGACTTCGATTCATGGTCCCAAAACTATCGTTCCGGTTAGGGTCTAAATCGGGTTGTTACAACTCTCCCCCTTAGGGATTTTCGTCCTCAAAAAATCTTACCGGTGAATAGTTCGAATAACGTTCTCTCATTGTATCTTCCAGCTCCCATGTTGCTTCTTCAACTTCATGCTTATGCCACAATACTTTGACTAATGAAATCTTTTTATTCCGTAACTCTCTAGTCTCACGAGTCAAAATACGAATCGGTTCTTCTTCATAGGTCATATCAGGCTGAATTTCAATCTCAGAGGGATTGATCACATGGGAAGGGTCAGATTGATATCTCCGAAGCATCGAAACATGGAATATGTTGTGTATCTTTTCTAACTCAGGTGGCAACAATAATCTGTAAGCAACTAGCCCGATACGCTCTATAACCTCATGCGGCTTAATAAACCTCGGACTCAATTCGCCTTTACGACCAAATCTGAGTATTTTCTTCCATGGTGAGACTTTCAAAAAGACTTTATCTCTGATCTGAAACTCTATATCTTTAGGTTTCAAGTCTGCATAAGATTTCTGACGATCCGATGCCACTCTCAAACTTTCACGGATCACTTTCACTTTCTGTTTAGTTTCTCTAATCAAGTCAACCCCGTGTATCTTATTTTCACTGAGCTCAGTCCAGTACAATGGCGTACGACATTTATGACCATACAAATCTTCATAAGGTGTCATTTTGGTACTCGATTGATAGCTGTTATTATACGCGAATTCAATCAAAGGAAGATATCGTTCCCACATACCTTCGAACTCGAGAATGCAACATCTCAACTTATCCTCAAGTATCTGAATGATTTGTTCAGATTGGCCATCTGTTTGTGGATGAAAAGCAGTACTAAAATGTAATTTTGTACCTAGTGCATCTTGCAGTTTCTTCCAAAACCGCGATGTAAACCTCGGATCTCTATCCGAAACAATAGATATAGGAACTCCATTTAATCTTACTATCTGAGTAATGTACAATTCAACTAACTTATTGAGCGATTAATCTGTACGTATCAGAATAAAATGAGCCGATTTAGTCAATCTATCAACAACAACCCAGATTGCATCTTTCTTGCTCGGTGTCAATGGTAAACCAAATACAAAATCCATCGTAAATCTATCCCATTTCCACTCAAGTACCATGATAGGCTGAAGTAATCCTGAAGGCACTTGATGTCCAGCTTTTACTTGTTGACAGACTAAACATTTTGTAACAAAGTCAGAAATGTCTCGCTTCATACCATGCCACTAGTAAAGCTGTTTCAGATCATTATACATCTTTGTACTATCTAGGTGGACAAATAACTGACTACTATGTGCTTCATTCAAAATCATCCGGATTAACTCTGTATTCCTCGGAACGCATATCCGGTCTCTGAATCTCAAACAGTCATCGGCATTAATTCTGAACTCTGAATCAACATCCATCTCACACTGAGCTCATTTTACAATCAATTCATTATCAACCTTCTGGGCATCACATATTTGTTGAAAAAATAACGGTCTAGCTTTCAATTCAGCTACTATCGAACCATCATCAGACATGGCCATATGTATATTCATTGCACGTAAAGCAAACAGTGACTTCCGGCTTAAAGCATCAGCAACAATGTTAGCCTTTCCCGGGTGATAGCCAATCACAAGCTCATAGTCCTTTAGCAATTCTAACTATCGACGTTGTCTCAAATTCAGATCTTTCTGAGTCATCAAATATTTCAGTCTTTTATGATCATAATAAACATGACATTTCTCACCGACAGATAGTAACGCAAAATTTTTAATGCGAACACAATGGCTGCCAGTTCCAAGTCATGTGTTGGATAGTTATTTTCATGTGGCTTTAACTATCTCGAGGAATAAGCTATCACTCTGCCTTCTTGCATCAGAACACAACCCAAACCATTTAATGATGCATCACTATAAATAACAAATTCTTTACCCGATTCTGGTTGAACTAGTACTGGAGCTTCAGTCAAAAGGGTTTTCAACTGATCAAAGCTTTTCTGACACTTCTCTGACCACTTAAATTTAATATCTTTCTGCAATAGCTTTGTCATCAGGGCTGTAATAACAGAAAAACCTATCACGCACCGTCAAATAATAACCAACAAGTCCTAGAAAGCATCGAACTTCAGAAACATTCTTCGGAGGTTTCTAATCAAGTATAGCTGAAATCTTGCTTGGATCCACCCGAATACCTGATGCTGATACCACATGGCCCAGAAAACTGACTTCATTTAACTAGAACTCACATTTACTGAATTTTGCATCTAACTGTTTATCTTGCAAGGTCTACAACACAAGTCTCAAATGTTCGGCATGCTCAGCCTCATCTCGAGAGTAGATCAGAATGTCATCTATAAACACCACCACAAACCGATCCAGATATGGCCTGAAGATCTGATTCATCAAATCCATGAAAATAGTAGGTGCATTAGTGAGTCCGAAAGGCATGACCAAAAACTCATAGTGTCCATATCTGGTTCTGAAAGCAGTCTTTGGTACATCTGAATCTTTAACTCGCAACTGATAGTAGCTTGATCTCAAATCTATCTTCGAAAATACTGTAGCCCCTTTCATTTGGTCAAACAGATCATCAATCCGTGGGAACAAATACTTATTCTTTATAGTCACTTTATTAAGTTGTCTGTAATCGATGCGCATTCTCATAGTTCCGTCTTTCTTTTTCACAAACAACACAGGTACACCCCACAGAGAGAAACTCGATCGCGCAAAACCTCTATCTGTCAATTCTTGCAACTGAGCTTTCAATTCTTTTAATTCTGTAGGTGCCATTCTGTACGGAGCTATGGATATCAGAGTCGTCCCAGACATTAACTCAATACCAAACTCTACTTCCCGAATAGGTGGCAAACCTGGGAATTCTTCTGGAAACACATCCGGATACTCACATACAAAATGTACTGATTCAACTTTTTTTTGAACCGCTTTACTGTTGAGCACATAGGCTAAATGAGCTTCACACCCTTTTCTCACATATTTCTGAGCTACCATCGAAGAAATCACTGCTGGCAAACCATATAAATCACTAGATTCAATTCGAATAACTTCATCATTCTGGCTCCGTAGATCAATGGTCTTTCTTTTGCAGTTTACAATAGCCTCATCTTCGAATCTTTTACACATTATGGCTTCAGTGGAAACACACTCTCGGGTATACCGGCTGAGTCTCACGAATTTTCGCTCATACTTTGTCATCGCTATCCTACCTCGTTTCACCCAGAGATTCTTTACGCTCGTCAATAAATCTCGATCGATATATTTCTTATAGAATTCACCAAAAATTCCTGTGTCACTGTTCTCTCTAAACCATCGATACTAGGGTATTCCACCAGTGGTATGCTGTGTCTCAGAGTAAAGATATAGCATATTTTAAGCATTCATCTGGAGTACAGGATAACTCATCAAATACACAGATAGTATTATCAAGCCAAAACTCAGCCCGCTCAGCGTCATCATCATCAGTGGCTTTAAACTCTTCAGCTCCATGTTTTCTGATTTTATCAACATGTGGACTACTCAATCATAACGGATCACTTACTTGTAGTACAACAGATACGAAAGATGGATTAGTCGGGGGCGGAGGTTGTTGTGCAGCCGGGTTAGTCCGGATATATTGAGTAAACCAATCATTCATCATTTGATAAAAGGCTTGTTTAGCCTCATTTTCTAGATTACTCGAATTCGGTCGAGAATTAGCTTTCGCTGTCCCTTACGCGAGAGCAGGCGCAACACTCTCGACATCATCAGCTACAGCTCTGTCGGGATCAATTTACTATATGAAAACACATTTAAAATGTCAGAAGTCATCACACTATCACAGTTTATAATTATGTGATTTATAGCTAAGCTCTCACATTCTACGTTAGTCCTTGAACCGACTAAACCGTAGTTTTAATACCAATAAAATGTAACACCCCTAGCCCGTACCAGTCGTCGAATTAGGGTTATGAGGCATCACTGATTAAACTATTAGTCATACAAACGTTTATATAAAAAAAATTCAACTCAAGATTCTGATCACATATAGCTTTTAACTCAATTTATTATTAACCTTAAAGGAAATTTAAGATACTCAATACATCACTAATAGTGTATAATATAATGTATGTACAAATTAAACATTTACTTTGTACCCGAAACATGGAACACTTCTATGGTTTCATGAATGATCATTTAACTTGTTGTATACATATGTCACGTGTATGCATTAAGTCGCACTAAATGAAATAAATTTCATTACCTTTCTTTTATCTATTTATATGATGCTACTACTTTAATTATATGTTATTCATAGGTAACACATTAACGCAATTTAATACACCCTTTTTGATACGAGCACGCCCCGCGAACTTCATCGAACAAGTCTGCAAGCCGAGCATTGACATGTTGGCAAGCTGATCCCACTGCTTCCAGCTCCACGAGCTCCGGCCCAGCTCAAATCCAGCTTATTCGAGCTCAATCCAACTTGCTCGAGCTAAACCGAGCTCACTCCTAGCTCATACTCACTCACGAGCTAAACCTTAGCTCAATTTCAGCTTAGGAGTTTAATCTCAGCTCAACTTTAGGTCACAAGCTAAAGCTTAGCTCATTTTAGTTTAACTCGGTTTTGTCTTTAATGCATTAAATAAAATTTGCACATATTTATTTAAGCATTAAACTTGCCTTATATTAATATTTATTTTTAATATGTCATAGTCATAACATATTTTAATTATGTTCACATTTTAGCCGAATTAATGCATGACATTAATGTGTTCACATCATGCCAAATTTAAGAGTGTTCATGAGATGTCTTAATGATTTGTTTATTTCATGTAGGTACATCCCTTTGGACGGCACATGTATGTAAGGAGATTAAAAGCAAGCATGAATTTTGAAAGGTGCATGGATGGCTGGGGGACTTGAATCTCTTAGGTGCATGTTCGGTTAAGTGCATGTATGACCATATTCAATGCCTTCAATGTTCATGAATGTTTCCATTCATGTATGGTGTGCTATCTCTTTATTCTTCAAGGTGACCATTCGGCCAAAGGACACTCACACATGCATTGGACGGTTCATGTATTGATCATGTGTTCACACCTTGTGTTCACACCATGATGACCATTCAGTTGGACGTTCACACACAAAAGTCTACTTAAGCTCCTTTTTCACACTAGAAGACTCTTCAACATTCGATTTTCACACCCATGATGGTCCTTGGAGTGTCCACAATTAATTCATACTTTTTGGCCAAACATTGCTTCATTTAACAAGGTTGGCCGAACCTACAAGTGACCATTGGACATCATGCATTCACTTTGAGTTTTCTTAAGCATGAAGATGCATTCATCCACCATTCCCAAAGCCGAATCTGGTCATGCATATTAAGAGTTATTTTTCTAGAATTTTCTTTATTTAATGTGTAAGTATGAAAGGCCATTCGACTACCTAGACTTTAGGCCTATAAATACTTGTTCAATTTCCATGTAAAAGGAACTTTTTGCCAAAATTTTTATTGAATTTAATCTTGTGAGAATTTTATTCTCTAAACTTTGTTTGAGACTTTGTTGACTTATCTACCTAGTAGTGGCGTCAACCTTGTTTCGTTCACCCATATACCGAGGTTCCTACTTTGTTAAGTAGTGGGTCGAGGTTCTATCATTTTCATTTTCGCCTTGAAAGCCTATAAGCATTTGGGTCGATATTTTCTAATATTGGTTCGTGCTTGCTTTTGAGTTCCTTCTTTCCATTCTTTCATTTACTTTAAACCGAACCTTAATATTCATATTTTAAACCCTTCATTTGAACCCCTTGAATAGCTTCCGTATAATTTATTTAGAAACATCTTTTTTGAACAAACCGAACGATACTTTCTCGTAGACGATCGGGCAAACTCGTATACGACTCAACTCTCCCCGAGGCATTTCGTATCACTTTTAAAAACTTATAAACATGTAAGTAGTTGTAACTGAATATGACCATATAAAACTATAAGGCAAATTATAATTTCAAATTGATAAATCATCATCACATAAGAACGTAACATATAATACCAAACTCAAACACCTTTTTACCATTTAGTATAAATCTCTCAAATAACCCTAATGATAATTTGACTTTATATCATGCCAAAATTCACTAAATTATCAAACTGCCAAATAATAGCAAATAACAACCCTTGCACACATTTTGTTTATGCGCACATGTCAAACAATTAATCAAACAATTTATTTTAAAAAAAATGTACTTAGTACTTGTTACCTTTCATTACCAAATGGTAGTACTCAATCAAGGCTTGCTAAGAATTACGTCTATGCATATACGAACCTAAATCCAAACATAAAAGCGAATTCAAATGCGTATATTTCATCTTAACTCAAACATATCCAATTTAAACTAACAAGCTTATGATCAAATTCACCATGTCACTTACTATGTTATAATCCAACTTTGATATACAATCACATAACATCGCTTATAAATATTTATAACATACGAAATATTTCTCCATACCTCATGCAAAGTCGTTAACCTAATTCCACATTCAAACACATAACCCATACTATGACTATCCATGGCACACGACATGTTAATCAAAATGAACTTATACCATCATCAATCTAGAACCGAAATAAGGATAGAAATAAGCCATTTTCTCATGGCCTTAATACAAAATTAAATTTCAATTCCAAAACATATCCTTGCCTATACATGCCATAATTCAAGTTTGACTTATAACGGTACCAAGATAGCTGATAGTGTGATGAACTTGGCTGACAGTCCCCGAGCTTGCAACTTGACTTCTAATCTATAAAACAGAAACAATATACACAGTAAGCTATGATAGAGTTTCTAACCTTTTCCACAAGGAAGATGAGGTTTTCTCTATCAATAACTCTTACAATACCATATTCGCAAGGCACAATTGGATTACAGATAGGGCCTTTTCATCAAGCTCTTCCTCTTTATCAAGCTCTTCCCATTCTATCTGATCTAGTCTTAAGTTTTTTCTAGGTAAGGACCTTTTTCAGGTCAGTCTGAACTAGAATTACCATCATCCGAACTTACCACATATTGAAATTTGTGACACCATCAAACTTCTCAATGTCAAACCTTGTTGTTGCCATATCTGAATAGGCTGATCTGTGAAAAATTGAACTAGCTCTAATACCACTTGTTGGGGATCGACCAAATTAAGTAATGAAAAAGTAAAAAATAGCAAAAAAAATTAAGAAATTAAACAGACAAATTTAATGTGGAAAAACCTCTCCAAAAAGGATAAAAAAAACTATAGGCAAAGATAATTTTACTATAATGGCAAGAGAACGAAGAGTACAAAATATGGAGATAAAAAAGTAAACCCCGAAACTCAAAAACAAAGAACTCTCAACATGTAAACACAAAATTCTCCAAAAGTGTGAGTTTTAATTTTTTTTAATGGGTGTACTTTCTAAGATTGTAAAAAAGACTATTTATAGGCTAAATTTGTAACACCCCTAACCCGTATCCGTCGCCGGAGGGGTAAGGAATATTACCAAATAAGTACGAAAATCCATTTGACAATACTCAGGTAATTTCCGATAGCATACCTTTGAATTCGAATTTCGTTTATACACTATGCAAAGCAATCTTCTCAATTTAAATAGTACATTGATTCATTCTTAAGTTTAATTCACATCAAAACATTTAAAACATTAATCGATTATCATCCACACATACACATTAATTATGTGGAGCGCATATAATCACTTAACAAGCCATTTTCGCATGGCTATACATATATTCATCACCAAAAAGATACGTAATTAACATCAAAAGTCAATCCTATACATGCCATTATCAAGGTTCATTTACAAGAGTACCGAAAGGTTTAGATAGTGTGGACGACTTTGACTTTGGGTCTCTCGAGTCCAATAATTCACGAACAAAATCTATAAAACAAGGAATGAAGGCAAAAAGAGTAAGCATTTCGATGCTTAGTAAGTCTTAAGTAATGAAATCATTTATAACTAAAGCATAGCATTCATAAGGCTCATCATCTTTCTGACTAAATGTAGTCATGATTAAATATACCCCTATTGTTCATACATGTCATCTTAAATTTTTCCTTGAACACGAATTCGTATCATGTAGATAATCTCTTTTTACCCAACTAACCTCATAATTATGCCGAATACATCTAATTCGATTACAAGGCTAAATAGATGCAAATACGCAAAAATCACATACTTATGTTACTTCACACTTCAACCCATATACTTACATACTCATAGTCAATCTTAACTTAATTTCAATGTATATACGGTGCATACCTGATCATCTTAGGGTTGTAAGCCCATCAATAGAAATTATTACGACAAGATCGCACATTTCCAACCCAATTGCCTTCGGGATTTAGCCCGGATGTAACAACCAGCACAAATGCCTTCGGGACTTAACCCGGAAATAGCAACCAGCACGAATGCCTTTGGGACTTAACCCGAAAATAACAACCAGCACGAATGCCTTCGGGACTTAGCCCGGAAATAACAACTAGCACGAATGCCTTCGGGACTTAACCCGGATATAATCCTCAATTGTCATGCACAAAATATATTTATATTATAAATCATTAACAATTCATTTACATTATTAGATCACAAACACAACATGATTATCCATCATTCCATTTTCGGCTCAACAGCTCATACAAATAACACGATTCCGTTTCGCTACTCTACATGATTTTCTATAACCATTCGATTACAAGCCGATGCACTACCCATTTATTTCAATATGTAAATCAAGAGAAACCATCGGGTCACAATTTATTTATTGTGCTATATATATAAATATATAACATTGTTTAATCAAATCATAAGCTAAGTGCCATTACTCAAAGACTTACCTCGGATTTAATTGAACAACTGCGGATAGGCCACTCGATTGCTTTCTCTTTTCCCTTATTCGAAATTGCCCCCTATACTCTTGAGCTTTAATTCAACAAATTTTAAACTAATCATTAATCGACTATTCAAATATTATTTTCAGAATATAATACATATATATTCGACTTTCACACATACAGATTATATTAAGCTTATAAGAAAACATTAAGCAACTCCTTAACAAATTTTTATCAATGATTACCTCATATTCACAAATTCACAATAAGCTGTCTTCCTGAGCAATAGTCACTAAATTATTTATAACTGGAGCTACAAAACTCCAAATCAATTGTCGTAAAATTTCCCTGAAAATAGACTCATATATATTTTATCCATAAAATTTTCAGAATTTTTAGTTTGGCCAATCAATACCAGATTTTTCTTAAAGTTTCCATTTTTTTACTTTTGACTAATCTGACCACTCTTCACTATGAAATAAATTTCTCATTGTACAGAATTCAAAACATTTCCTTGTTTATTTCATTTGAAACTAGACTCATTAAGGAGTCTAAGCATATAAATTTCATCATTTGACTATTTTTATACGTTTTATAGTGATTTTATAAAAACAGAACAGGGGATCTAGAATTCATTTTGACTCTGTCCCACATTACTTCAATTATCTCATTATCGGAAATTCTTTTGATTTTATAGTTTCTTTTATAAGAAACTAGACTCATCAAGATTTAATTACATAATTTATTCAGCTTCTAACTCAACTCCCACAATTTATAGTGATTTTTCCAAAATCACTTTATTGCTGCTATCCTAAAGAGATTATTGCCAATTCACTCTTTCACACATTCTTTGTATACATATTATTTAATTATTTATCACCCTAGATATTATTAGCTAAATAGATCAATTGTACATATATACCGCCAAGACCGTACCTAATAATTTTACTTATACATAACATTACTCAAATTCTTCAAAATCATACTAACAAAATATCATGTACTATGCCGAACCTTTAGGAAATCAAGCACCTAATTTATCCATTTCAAAACACCTAATCGGCATTTGTTCAAGACATTAAGCAAAGTCTATGTTCGGCTATTACACCTATGAGTATTAGAAATTATAGTTTTTAACAAGATCAACTTATTTCATCAACAATTTCTTCATCAAAACTTAAAGATAAAAATCAAATTCCTTCCTTCTATACCATAACCAAATGTTCAATTCAACCATCCAAATTCAAAGTTTTGGCATGGGCTAAGTAAGTAGCATGATGAGTAACCTAAAACAAACTAGAATTTCAAAAATCTAACTTGATTTACTAGCCTTCCTTAGGTTTCAAATGGCCGAATGTTTGCTCCCCTTTTTCTCCCTTTTGGTTCGGCTAAGAAGAACAAAGTTAAGACTTTGTTTTTTTCACCATTCTTTCTATTATTATTTTCATTTTATTCATCTATACTATAAAATATAAAGCCATTAACTAATAATTAATACATATTTTTATATATCACTTCATCATGGCCGGCCACTACTTGTCAAAAATGGATATTTGACATGCAAACCCATCCTTTTTCTAACATGCATTATTACACCACTTTGAGATTAACCTATCATCTTTCACATTTATTTCATATGAGTCCTATTTAATCTATTTCACATACAAATGATAAAATTAAAACATGAAACTTTCACACATGCATGTACACATACAGTAAGCATAGATTATAACGGTTAATTATTTTTATGACTCGGTTTTGTGGTCCCGAAACCACTTTCCGACTAGGGCCAAATTAGGGCTGTCACAAAATTCATAGGTCAAATAATAATAAAATAATCTAAACTAATCAAAGTTTGACTGAAACAAATAAATAGAGTTTAAATAGGAGATTATCTCTCAAGTTTGACTAAAATATGAGGTATACTCAACTTATTCTATTCATTTCTATTCAAACTGGCAATTCTTTTATGGTTTCAATGAGCTAACGGAGGGACCGATTGGACATATGTAATTAGAGCTCAAATGATTTATAATTAAGTTATGACTTTTTGCCTATTAATTATAAACCCATTTAGTCACGAAGTCATTCCACTATAATATCATGACTGAGCTCTCCCTAACAACATACCATTATGAAAGCATCTACTTAGTGTGTAACAGCCCATTTTCAGTTGTTTTAGGGACGCAAATCTGACGAGTGAGTCGGGTCAAATGTAATACTATATTGAATTTTGATTTGATAATTTTTGCTAATTGAATGAATAGTTAAGTATAAGTGGTTTTAAAAAATGAGGTATCAGGACCTCATTTTTATAAATCGTGCCCATAAATATTAATATTTACGGGGTTTCTGTATAGGTGTATTGAATTTTGGTCCAGAAATTTTAGTGATTTGATAGTTAATTAAAAGATTAGGACTATAGTATAAAAGCCACAAAAGTCAATGACTATAGTAATTGATTATGAAAACATAAGTTGATGGTTTTAAATGGTAAATAAACCTTGGTATCTATAATGGACGGTTGTAAATGGATAAATAAATAGTTTATATGTTATTTTTATATTAAAATATTAGTTAAGTTATAATAAAACAAAAGTAAAAACATTTTTTTCCTATTCATTCTTCTTTTTCCACCGACACTAAAAACAAAGAAAAACCATAGCTAAAGCTTAGTTCGGCCAAGCTTTAATAAAGTGCATGGTATTTATTTTTCATCTGTTTTTAATTAATTTTATATTTTTGAAATCATTGTAGCTTAATCTAGCTAACCCATAGACTAATTTGTAATACTGTTAAATGTTTTGAGTTATGCCATTGATGAAATTGTGATGTTTTTGAAGTTTGATGATAGATTTATAAGCTTAATAGTTAAATAGGACTGTTTTGTAAAGTGATTTTGGTTGATTTTAAGTTTAAGGACTAAATTGTTAAAGTAGGAATGTTGCATGAAATTGTTATAAAAAATGATGAATATGGGCTGTATAGGGACTAGAGAAGATTCAGCTAGCTTTGATTTGGTTAAATTGTGATAGATTTAAAAGTTTCGGGTTTAGGGGCTAAATTGAATTAAAGGTAAAAGTTTAGGGTAAAATTGTAAAATATTGATAAAAGGGTAAAAAATGTGTACTTAAGTGTTTTAAGGTATTTTAATTGGTTGATTATTATATTTAGATCAAGAAATGGATTAGTCGGTTGATAATTGCGAGAAAGGAAAAGTTGTCGAATAGTCGTCATCGAATGTTGATAGCTATCGTATTTTGGTAAGTTCGTATGACATTTATTATGTTTATTAATGTCTTAATTAATTAATTATGTGTTTGGTTATATGAATTTGAATGATGCTATGATCTATTGAATGATAATGAAATGGAAGATTATGGTTTAAAAGTTAAAGTTTGAGTAAGGAATGATCTTGGTAAAACAGGATAAACCTGTGTGAACTTAGGATAAAAATGACATGTCATTAGGGCATATCGGTCACTAGTTCCCGGTGATTTTAGAATCAGGTACTTTATACCACTGTTACAGTATCAAGCACTATGTGTCTGTGTTATATTTATCAGGTACTATGTACCGGTGGTGGATACCATACCAATGGCTTGAGATCCTGCATGTGTTGTGGATTCTCTGAAACTTGTGTGAGTAGTATCATGTATTGGTTAATGTCTCATTTGCCAACTTGTGTGAGCATTACTCTCCCCCATTAATATTCAAAGTCAATTTACTATTATTCTCTGGGAAAAACAGTTTATTATTGAAATGGAAATAAAACAAGTTGACATGATGAATTATGTTACTTTGATTATAATTTGATATATGAATCTTGGCATGTTATTAGTTTCGATGATTTGATTTATCCAAGCTTAACTATTTGACATGGTAGAAACTATGGAACAAGGCAAATGAATGTAATTTCTATGTTATGTATGAATTGTAAACTTAAATTTGACAGGTATGTAATGTTTTGTTTTTTGAACTTACTAGGCTTTACGTAAGCTTAATCTATTTGGTTTTCTTCCTTGTAGATTGTTGGACTCTTGCTGTCAATTGGAACATCATTGGAGATCACACCATCCAGCAACTCTTTCAATAGCTATTTTTTTATTTTTGCCCGGTTATAAGTGGCATGTAAATAGGGTGGTGGTATGTTTATGTTAATAGGTATTTTAGTGATGTTTTATGCCATTTGATATTTTAGTTGGTTGTGGTGTGTGATGGTAAATGCTTAATTTGGTAGCTAAATGCATTCTGAATGGTTATTTTGGTATGAATGTCTAGGTAACTTGGTAAACCTTGGTTAGTAATATGCTAGCAATATGAGCAATGGTGTAATGTGTTTAATTTGATATTGTGTTCATGGAATATGATGGGGATATATTCTCATTGAAAGGTTAGGTATAAATGGTTGGTTATGATATATGTTATTTGGGACTTACTTGATGATTGAATAAGGTTGAATTGTTGAGTTTGTTTTGCTTTGGATAGTTGTTGTCTATGTTTGAATTGTGGTGCCAATGAGGGCATATTAGTTACGCATATAGGTTGACTGTGAGTTGGTATGTTTTGGCACATTTTTCAATAAGTTTGATTGTTAGTTAATGCATGGCTTGGAACCTAAGAATTAGTATGTGATTTAGCTTGTGTTTGAAGATGTTTATGGGCACACATGGTCGTGTGCCCCGCACAGTTGCATGGCATGACCATGTAGCCTATATGATTTTTGGTGCATGTTTGTCCATACAGTTATAGTAAGTTACATGGCTTGGTGACACGGCCGTGTGACCCTTGTTTTCACTTTTTACCTGAATTTTTGCAAAGGTTTCAGTTTAGTCCTGAATTGCTCCCGGTTTGTTTTAAATGCTTCATATGTTTGATTTAGGCCCGAATATGATTTATTAAAATGGAAATGATTGTATTTGAATTAAGAAATGAATTATTTGGTTATTTACAACAGGATAGTAAACAACATTAATATTTTACAATTGTAATACCTTATAGCTCGAGTCGGGTGACTGGACCAGGTATAAGTTGTTACATTTAGTGGTATCAGAACTATGGTTTAGTTAATTCTAGGATTGAACGTAGCATGTATTGAGTCTAGAAATACATGCCACTTTATTAACCTATGATAGTGTGATAACTCCTGATCAGTTTGACTTATTTTCTTATAGATTAAAGATGTCAATTGATTCCAATCGACTGTATACAAAATAATATTCCAATCACCGATTAAAGGGTTGCTCATAACGTACCCGAGTTTCAAGAGCTAGAGAAGGTGCTCACAATACATTTTTCAATATGATGCACAACACGTTTAACGCGTATATAAGAGCTAATCCCACCGCTCGACAACCTCAACCCCCTCATCCTCAAAGCCCTATATGATCGAGTACTCATAGAATTTTTATTGATAAAGTTTGAAAATGTGGAGCCAACAAGTTCTGTGGTGAGGTGGGTGAGAACTTGACCAGAGTTGAATACTGGTTAGAGCATACATGGAGGGTTCTAAATGAAATGTTGTGTCCTCTGGAAGATTGTTTGAGGTATGTCGTGTCATTGTTAAAAGAGGAGGCTTTTTACTGGAGGATGACTTTAATTGCGTTGTACCTAAAGAACGAGTTAACTGAGAATTGTTCAAAACTGAGTTTTGAAAGAGATACATCAGCAAATGACATCTTGATAAGAAAAAAAAAAGAATTCCTCAAATTGAAACAATGAAATAGATTAGTTGTAACAGCCCAATTTTAGTGAAATCGGAATAGTGGTTTCGGGACTACAAATCTGAGCCGAAAATAAAATTTATTTAATTTTATTACATGGTACGTATTATGTTAGAAATGTCATGTGAAAATTCTGATAAGAAAATTTTACGATTATGTGTTTAATTACGGAAGGACCAAATCGCATAAAATGCAAAAGTTAAATTCTAGTAACTAGAAGGATTAAATAGCTATGAAAATCAAAATTTGAGGTCCTTATATGGTAATTAGACCATTAAAGAAAAGTATGTAGATATTTTTGGTGACTCAACCATGAAAATTTAGAAAAAGGGTAAGGACTAAATTGGAAATTTAATTAATTTAATTAATTAAAAGATGATAAAAGAAATATCATCTTATTTTATGTCATCTTCATCCCCAAAATACATGGAAACCCCAAGAGAGAGAGAAGAAACTTTCTTGGCTTAATTGGGTAAGTTTTCTTGTCCCGTTTTTAGTAATTTTGATATTTTTGAAATTGAGATAACTTAATCTATCTATTTAAGGGATCAATTTTAAAAGTTATCGAAGTATGGAAATTATATCGTGGATGAATATGCTGAAAATTTGAAATTTATGGTAGAAAATGAAAGGTTACTGATAGATAAATAACTTTTACAAAGTGATTTTTGATGAAAACGTGATTTAGGGACTAAAATGTAAAGTTGTGAAAATTAAAGAAAAAATTTTAATTTTATAGAATGTATGTACTGTAAATTTTATAGTGAAATTTTGATTAGACTTGGAATAGGGAGTAAATTGTATAAATTTCATTTTCCGATCCTAGGGACGAAATTGGAATTTATGAAAAAGTTAGGGAAAAAATGGTAATTTTGCCTAGGATGTAAATTGAGTCCACTTAAATGTGAAATGTGATAAATTGATGAATAAATTGGTTTATATAGATCCAGATAACACAAATTCGAAGTTAGATCGAGGAAAAGATAAAGTTTCGGATTAGTAGATTTATATTTGCGAACAAATGTCGAAGTAAGTTCGTGTAACTTAATTGAGCTTGTAAATATGATAAATTGAATGTTGTGTTGTATGGAATGTGTTTTGTATTTATAAGAGTTAATTTGAATGTTATAACATAAGAAATGATTACATGCTTGAGATTGTTTGAAAAGGGTTAAATTTCGTTTGAATATTGGATTTTGATGGATAAATGAAATTTTCTTACTGAATGAGGTCTTGCATTGTTGCTGACGAGATTTAGCTTGAACTGGTAATCTTGATATAATCCCTCTCGAGCATATGTTACAATTAGGATTTAGCCTGGACTGGTAATCCTAATTGAGCTATTCTGAGCATATATTATAAAAAGGATTTAGCTTGGACTAGTAATCATGTTATACGTTATGAGGCTCGAGAGTGTGCTTTTCGATTAAGTGCCCTAATGGGTACTCTTGAATATGAATTGGCAGGTTATTAAATTGTATACCTTGAGTGTACTGTTTGAATAACCATCGGAATTTCAATGATTCAACGGATAAAATACTTGACATGATATGAAAATTTTGAGACGAAATGAATGATGTCTTGAAAGAATATAGTATGATGAGCTCATCTATGCTTACTTGATGCATATGTGAACATTTATGTAACTAACTTGTTTGATTGAGTGTATGTGTATAGGTAAAATTGCCAAATCGATGAAAAAGCATGTTATTGAATGCTTAATGTTAATAAATGTAAATTGGTAAGTTTTAATTCTTGTTATACGAACTTACTAAGTATGTAATGCTTATTTAGTTTTATTTTCCCTATTTTATAGTGCTCGAAAGCTGGTGAAGGTTGGAGATCAGTTGGAGCATCATCACACTATCCACAAACTTATTTTGGTATAAATAGTACACTTATTTTGGCATAATGGCATGTATAGGCCAACTTGGCCATAGATGGATTAAATATGTTATTTGTAATCTAGCCATTGGAATGGCTAGTAATGGTATGTTTTGGTACTTATAAAGCATAAACACTTATGTGTTAAGTATAAATGACCAAATGATGTTCAATGTTTAGGTTAAATAAAGGTAAGAGTTTAAACATGTATGGATGCTATGTTATATCATATTAGATGTTAAAATTTGTTTAAAATCAATGCTTGGATTGGTTGATATTTGGATGTAAGTTTTGGTGCAGGACAATGGTACAATTTTTTGTGAGAAATGAAACTAGATGGCTTTATTTTGTCCACACAAGCAGTCACACGGGCATGTGTCTAGACCATGTATGACACACGGCTTGGTACATGGGCGTGTAGTTAGGCTGTGTGTCCCCTGCATCTTAAATTCGAGAAACAGAATGCTCAAAATTGAGCACACGAATAGAGACACAGACGTATGTCTCAACCGTGTATGCTACACGGCTTAGAATAAGGGCGTGTGTCTTGGCTATATGAAATTTGCTCCTAATTTTGAAAATTTTAATTAACCACACGGCCATAGGCATGTGGTAGGCCGTGTGGCAGGCCGTGTGGCAGGCCGTGTGGCAGGCCGTGTGGCACAAGTCAGAGAGTTGCCTAGTTTTGAACAAGGCCTGCAATACGGGCGTGTTCTAGGGTCATATGGGTGTGAACCCTGTAACTTGGAAAATTTATTGAAATTTCACTAAATTTTTTTAGAGTTCTCGATTAAGTCCCAATTCAATTCTAAAGCTCATATAGGGCCTCGAAGGTCCATTTAAGAGGCATTATGAATAATTTCAGAAAATGAACAATAATTGACATGATTATCTGTAAATGTTCTAAAAACTCTGGTAACGCTCCATAACCCTATTCCGGTAACAGATTCGGGTTTGGGGTGTTACATTAATTACGTAGTATGAGCATGAGTTTGTTTAGCTCAGTAAGTATGCTTGGAAAATTGTATCTTTCGAGGAAGAAATGTGTATTCATTTTGAAGATGGTTTAAATGACGAGATCAAGCTGTTTGTTAGTGCAATGGAAATTAGAGAATTTGTGGTTTTGTCTGACGGAGCTCAGAAAATGGAAGAGGTTTACAATCATAAGAAACAAAATGAGACGAAAGCTCATGACTTCAATAAACACAACTCAACCAAAACATTTTTTGTTCCTCCACCGAAGAAGATGAAAGTGTAACACCCCTTACCCGGCCCAGATGTTATGGCCGGATCCGACATGCCACATCGAAGCATTCAAAACATTTTCGATCCAGAAAGAAAAACTTTCTGGGTGTTTTAAAAGATGATTTCATTATAGGTTAAAGTGAATTGAAGCTGTGCACCAGGTAGGAAACCGGAAAAGAGGAGGTGAGTCCATCGATCGCTAAGTACCAAACTCCTTCTGATCCAATCCTAGACATGCAAACCGCCATTACCATACCTTAACGTCATGTATATTTTAGGAAACCGATTTGATTAAGTCCTTTTAGGAAAAGTGATTAATTTTGGAAAATATCTTCATTATGGAAGCTTTTCCTATTTTCGTGTTATTTTGAAATCAATTATCGCTTTTTGAAAATGCTACTAAAGCTATCCAATTTCAACAGTTAAATATAAATATTACCTATCTTAATAAAACATATAAAACCATCAAAATAAATAAGCGGCCTTATTACATTTAAAAGCCCCAAACCTCAAACGTAATTAAAAGGATGTCCAGTTCACGTAAGAAAATCAAACTTTCGTAATGGGTGGCCACTCCAATTCCCTCACGACTCCAAGCCCACTATGGTTGGGGATTACCTGTGGATGAAAATAAAAGGGTGAGTTTGGGGAAACTCATGTGTAAAATAACCCAACCATAGTCTAAATCACTCAACCCACGTAAATGTAATAAGTTGGCCTTAGCCTGCAATGTAAATTCGAATAAAGCCCATAGGCCCATAATGTAACGTAATGGATATTACATGTTCATGCGAAACCCAACCCAGATTCATCCATAACACCCCTGCATCAGCCTTACACCATGTGGGGAGACTAATCGACCCACCCAACCGCTACACAATTACGTAAATCGCAATGAGGTGCGGATATTGTGACGAAGTCACCAGATACAGATATTGTGGCATAGCCACCAGAACAGATATATGTGGTAGAGCCACCAGATCAAATAATCGTGGCATAGCCACCAGGACGCTTCCTCCATAATATAACCCATGTCCCCATGCAACAAATATATAATCATGGTATACATCATACAGAATCAGATCGTCATGCTTTTCAGTCAAAATTAACCCTAGGGGTATAACGGTAATTTTGCACCTAGGGGTATAACAGTAATTTTCCATACATAGGGGTATTATAGTAATTTAACCGCTTTTAGTGTTTTCATGCATATCCTAACTATTTATGTACTATCGTAACACTTATCACAAGATACTTACTAATTGGGCCCGTTGGCCTATGAACCCGATCTTTGGCTCATTAAGCCCAAATTATCAAAATGTACGAAATCGCAGATTGCAGTTTATTACTTTAGATTACCAAATATAGAAACCCAACTATCTTATGAGCATTCAAGACACTCAGAAATTCCCAAAATACCGACTTTTCGCATTTCGCTTTTGCCAATCTAGTCTATGAGAGGGTGTCATTACACATTGCTTGCATTTATATGTCGACGAGATCCACACACTAACCGCCTACAATTGGATTACTAACACGTTAATCTAACTATTCAAATATGAACTACGATAACCCCTTACAATATTCGCCAACCACACCTACAGATCATAGTAAGCTTATAAGAAATCAATAAGCAACTCATTAACAATTTTTGTCAATGTTTACCACATAATCATAATTTCACCGCAAGTTGTCTTCCGAGCAACAGTCACTAAATCATTTATAACTGGAGCTACGAAACTCCAAATCAAGTGCCGTTAATTTTCCCTGAAAATAGACTCATATATCTTCTATCCATAAAATTTTCAAAATTTTTGGTTTGGCCAATAAATACCAGATTTTTCTTAAAGTTTCCCATGTTTCACTGTTTGACTAATCTGACCACTCTTCATTACGAATCAAATTTCTCATTGTACAGAATTCAAAATATGTTATCATTTATTTCATTTAAAACTAGACTCATTAAGCTTTAATTACATAATTTATTCACCTTCTAACTTGTAACACCCCAAACTCGTGACCGACGCCGGTGTCGGACACGAGGGGTTAACGGCCAAATCCTCTCAAGATACCAACCAATTTGACATTACCAGTCAGGCTGGAAAACTGCGTCACCGTCGCCTTAAAATCATATCTCGAGTTTCAAAACTCGGAAACTGGTTTCGTAAATTTTCCTGAATTTAGACTCATATACCCATCCATGGATTTATTTTTAGAATTTTGGTTGGGCCAATTGGTACAGTTTATTAGTTAAAGTCACCCATGTTACAGGGATCTACTGCTCTGACCTTCGCGCGTTACAACTTGAATATCTCTCTGTACAGGGCTTTAATACTGGTACCGTTTGTTTCTAATGAAACTAGACTCAAAATGGAATCTGTACATATAAGGCATGACTCCTAATTCTTTCTGGATAATTTATGGTAAATTTTCAAAGTCGCGACAGGGGACCCAGAAACCGTTCTGGCCCTGTCTCACGAGAACTTTAATATTTCTCAGTATACAGCTCATATGGTCGTTCCGTTTCGTCCATATAAAAATAGATTCATCAAGGTTCAGTTCCATAATTTACTCACTATTTAATTCTACTTATACTATTTTTAGTGATTTTTCATCTCATCCCACTGCTGCTGTCCGCAACAGTTACTGCAGTAGACTATGCCAATTTCATGAATTTTCCTTGGCCTTAATCATCCATCATACATGACACAAATTATGGCCACCTTATCAAAATTTGAGTTTCTAAGACTCGTGGCTATAGGTTCTAGCATCCCACTCGACGACCACATAGGCCATTTTCACATGGCTTAAAGTTTACAACCCACAATTCGACAAAATATAATAGCCTATACATGCCAAATGTTCTTCAACAACAAAAACAATACCACAAGATTTCAGCCGGTGTGATGACTTCAACGACGGTTCCGAGCACGCAACAATACGAGTCCAAGAGACCTAAAATGGGTGACAAGAAAACACCGAGTGAGTTTACAACTCAGTAAGTCATAAGCATTCCACAACCATCCATTAACAAAATTATTACAACATGAAATAATGAACGAGGCTAAGTACTCCATCCATATCGAACTATATCATAGTTCCTTGGACCTTTCGGTTCAATCTCATACCAAGTCATACATCCACATTTCATATTCTATACAATAAGATATTTGGGGCATTTTACACACCAACTCATTTTCACCACAATCATACAATTGCAATCATCACATAGATTTAAAGCTTACCAAGCTCAACCCCGAGCATGAACATATTACCTATTCGTCATGAGCTCAAGGTACTTACCCGATCCGCTGTCCATACTCAACTCGATGGAGACACACCCTCCATATAATTGTTCGATCGAGATATTTATATATATATATAGAGTACGCACACACGTGCTTAATACTCGATTTCGCACACTTAGTGCCATGCGATTTAAGCCCGCACACATAGTGCCATGCCCTTCGAGCTCGCACACTTAGTGCCATATATTTCCAGCATGCACACTTAGTGCCATATATTTCCAGCACGCACACTTAGTGCCAATCTCGTCACCGACACACGTATTGTTCAAGACACTTAGTGCCGAAAGCAAACTTTCTATACATTTCACTATTTCTTTTACATTCAACAATTGTCATCACTCCATACACATACAATTTCATTTATATATATATAGCATCCCATTAAACACAATTGCATAGATTTTACAATCATTTAAGCAATATCAAACATATGTGCTTAATGACTTACCTCGACGTTGTCGCATCGCCTTCAACGGCTATTCAATTACTTTTTCTTTTCCCTTGTCCAACTTCGATCCTTTGAGCTCTTGAGCTAAATCAAACAAATTTACTTCCCAATCAAACACACACATACGGCAACCATATATTGTTTTTAACACATTCGGTCACTTGGGCGACCCATTTAACTTTTAAGCATTGACCCATTTAACTTTTAAGCATTCATTTCAAATTTTTAGTTAAACAATGCCGAATGCTATTAGCTACTAATGCCACACACACATATGCATAAAATTTAATCATACGTGACCCATAGCTCATTTGGTCATTCATCTCTCAAACTTACCAAGCTTCATACCACACTTCCTTGGCGAATACATATATAAGCACAATTTAGCATTTTCATTTACTTAATATTTCATACCTATCATGCTAGCGAATATTGTTTAATCAAGTTCAACATCCTCATATACTGCATTAGCATCCAAACAACCTATATGAACATTTAACTAATTCAAGCTTCACCCATCCACACTTATTCATTTAACATAAAGAAAATATATCAACCTCTTCACTATCAACCATGGCCGAATGCTTCATGGGTTTAAGGTAGATTCAAGAAAGAACCTCATAATTATTAAGATGTAAGCAACTACCCTTGTTCATCTAGATTTAGTATGAACAACAACTATCACCATTATTAATCACCATAGCCGAAAACCTCACCCTCATGGCCGAATGTACCAAACATTTCCTAACTAAACTTTCACAAATTTTTAACCTCATATCGACCTCAACTTGTTCAATACAACATGAAACAATCCCTTCTCCTAACCTCTTGATACACGGCTTGATGTTCAAACCCCCATGAAAGTTTGATTTTCATGACATTACCAAAATGCATTATGACAATTAGCTCAACAAACTCAAGAAGTTAAAGCCAACATCTCAAAGCTTACCTCCAACTAGAAGAATGGTTGCCGAATTTGCTTAATGAAAAGCTCTCCCATTTCTTTCCTTTGGTTCACGGCAAGAAGAACAAAGCATAACCAAATTCCCCTTTTTTTTTTTCTTTCTTTGGTTAGTCACGGCAATGGGGCATCCACACACTTTTTTTTTGTCAACATTTTCTTTAATGCTAGCACATTATTTTATTGTTTCATACATCACTCACTAACCAAACATGTTGGGAGCATGTTTCCTTTGCCCATCAACACCCACCTTGGTCGCCACTATAGTCAAATTTGGGAAATTTGACATGCAAGGACAACATTTCCTAGTATGCATCAATAGGCCACTTCAACATTTGCCTATCTCATTTCTAAGTTTTCTCACACAAATCCTTTCTAGTGAAATTCACCTTTATAACACTAAATCAAATCATCAAAATGTCACACACAATTTAACACATATCATAGGCATCACAATAAATTTTAAATTATTTTTATGCCTCGGTTTTGTGGTCCCGAAACCACATCCCGCCTAGGGTCAATTTTGGTGTCACAACTCTCCCCACTTAAGAAATTTTCGTCCCCGAAAATCTTACCGTAAATAGGCTCGGTATCGCTCTTTCATAGAGTCCTCAAGTTCCCAAGTGGCTTCTTCAATTCCGTGTTTATGCCACAACACCTTCACTAACGGATTTTCTTATTGCGCAACTCTTTTACTTCACGCATCATAATGCGAACCGGTTCCTCTTCATAGCTCAAATTAGGTGAATCTCAATCTCGGGACGGGCGATTACGTGCGATGGATCGACCTATATCGTCAAGCATCGAAACATGGAAAACGCTAGAATCTTTTCGAGCTCGGGGTAAAATTAATCAGACGCCATCGCCCAACTCGTTCAGATATTTCATACGGACCGATGAACCTCGGACTCAATTTGCCCTTACGGCCAAATCTAAGCACTTTCTTCCGTGGTGAGACTTTGAGAAATACCTTGTCTCCAACCCGATATTCAATATCTTTTCTTTTCAAGTCCGCATACGACTTTTGGCGACCAAGCGACTTTCAAACTTTCACGAATTACTCGAACTTTTGCTCGGCATCCTTAACCAAATCAACCTCAAGATTTTTCCTTCACTAAGTTCAGTCTAGAATAATGGGGTACGGCATTTACGATCGTAAAAAGCCTCGTAAGGCGCCATCTTGATACTTGATTGAAAGCTATTGTTGTGTTTAATTCAACCAAAGGTAAATACCGCTCCCATGCACCACTAAACTCAAGGATGCAACATCTCAACATATCCTCGAGTATTTGAATTATCCGCTCGGATTGACTATCGGTTTGGGGTGAAAAAAGTGCTAAAATGCGCTTTGGTACCCAAAGCCTCTTGCAATTTCTTCCAAAATCGCGAGGTAAATCTCGGATCTCTATCCGACACGATGGAAATAGGCACCCGTGTAATCTCACAACCGAGAAACGCATAATTCGGCTAGTTTGTCCATTGAAAATCCTTACGACGGGATAAAGTGAGCCGACTTAGTCGGTCCATCGACAACGACCCAAATCGCATCCTTCTTACTCATCGACAATGGCGGTCCGGATACAAAGTCCATTGTGACTCGATCCCGCTTTTGCAACCAACTCATCGTCGACTTTCTCGAGCTTCACGAATTTGACGTATCAATAATGGTTTGGCTTTCAATTCAGCTACTAACACATTGTCGGGTAGGATAGACAAGTGTACATTCATCGCTTCATAAAGCAAATAGTAATTTCCGCTTAAGGCATCCGCAGAACCACATTAGCCCTTCCCGGTGATAATCAATGGCGAGCTCATAATCTTTTAACAACTCGAGCCATCGCCTTTGTCGCAGATTTAAGTCTCTTTGGGTCATCAAATATTTGAGACTTTTGTGATCCGAATACACATGGCACTTCTCACCAAATAAGTAATGTCGCCATATCTTTAAGGCGAATACGATGGCGACCAATTCAATCGTGGGTCGGATAATTTTTCTCATGTGGCTTTAATTGCCTCGACGACAGGCCACAACTCGCCCTTCTTGCATCAATACGCAACCCAACCCAAGTAGGGATGCGTCACTATAAATGACAAACTCTTTGCCCGATTCGGGTTGCACTAGAATTGGGGCTTCACCAAATAAGCTTTCATTGATCGAAACTTTTTCGACATTTCTCCGTCCATTCAACTTAACATCCTTTTGGAGTAGCTTCGTCATTGGCGTGGCTATCTTCGAGAAACCTTTACAAATCGTCGGTAATAACCGCAAGCCCCAAAAGCTCCTAACTTCGGTAACATTCCTTGGTGGTTTCCAATCGACTATGGCCAAAATTTTGTTCGGGTCCACCTCGACACCCGACGCGACACCACGTGCCCCAAAAAGCTAACCTCTTTCAACCAAAATTCACATTTATCGAACTTTATGATAATCGCTTATCTCGTAAGATTTGCAACACTAGCCTCAGTGTTCAAAGATGTTCGGTTTCATCTCTCGAATAGACCAAAATGTCATCGATAAATACAACTACGAACCGATCCAAGTATGGCTGAAAATTCTATTCATTAAATCCATAAACACCGTAGGGCATTAGTGAGCCCAAACGGCATCACCAAGAATTCAGAGTGACCGTACTCGCTCTAAAAGCGGTTTTGGGTATGTCCGATTCTCGGACCTCAACCGATAGTACCCGACCTCAAATCTATCTTTGAAAACACCGAGGCTCCCTTTAATTGATCAAACAAATCGTCAATTCGTGGCAATGGATATTTATTCTTTATCGTCACTTTATTGAGTTGACGATAGTCGATGCACAACCTCATGGTTCCGTCCTTCTTCTTCACAAACAATACAAGCGCGCCTATGGAGAAAAACTCTACGAAATAAACCTCTATCCGTCAATTCTTGCAATTGAACCTTCAATTCCTTTAATTCGTTAATGCCATGCGATACGGGCTATTGAAATCGGTGTAGTACCAGACAACTTCGATGTC
The DNA here is from genome assembly GCF_025698485.1 of Gossypium arboreum. NCBI lineage: Eukaryota > Viridiplantae > Streptophyta > Magnoliopsida > Malvales > Malvaceae > Gossypium > Gossypium arboreum. The sequence goes on from NC_069081.1 coordinate 17,839,201, forward strand.
GAATTCCACTTCTCGAACCGTGGCAATCCCAGAACTCCTCGTGAAAAACATCCAATACTCACAAACCATCGGTACCGATTCGAGTTTCCTTTCCGCCTCTTTACTTCCAAACACATACGCAAGGTATGTTTCACACCCCTTTTCACATATCTCCGAGTAGTCATAGAAGATATTATCGCCGGTACTCCTTTTAAACCAAGAGACTCGACTCGGACTACCTCGTTATTTGCACTCCTCAAATCAATGGTTTTCCTTTTGCGGTCCACCATCGTGATCATGTACGGTCACCAATCCATACCAAGAATTACATCGAATTCATCAAATGGTAGAAGCATCGATCGGCCGGAAAACAGATTCTCAATTATTAGGGGCATCTCTTGCACACTTTATCAACTAGTACGATTGACCCAAAGGGTTTGACACTGAATTACGAATTCAAGAGACTCAGCAGTAGAGTCTTCTTGGATGCTAAGGTTTCACATACATATGAATGAGTAGAGCCGGGTCAATCAATGCAATCACAATAGTATCAAAGAGAGTAAAAGTACCGTTGATAACGTCAGGAGGATGCCTCCTCTCGTGCGCGGATGGCATATGCTCTAGCAGAGCACGGGTCTCGGATCGGACGGCCAGATTAGAGGCTCCTCTCGATTACCACCCCTACCTCCAGAGATTCTCGGGGCCTACCTCCACCGTTGCTCCACTAGGTCTTGCACCTTGCGCCTTATTCCTCTCATCTAGCTCGTGCAATCTCTAATGAAGTGGTCCTTCAACCGCATCCATAACAGCCCTATTAATGACTTACCCCAACATTCACCTAGGTGTCGCCTTCCACATTGGGGCATTCTGTGTCTCTTGACGATTATTGCCCACACTAGCTATCAAGTAGCTCGGAGTCCGCCAATGGTCGGGCTCTAATGGAAATTCCCATCGTCCTCGACTTCATCGGTGTCCTCCCGAACCTCTTTATAGCCGAGAATGGAGCTTTACTCGTCGATCTTTTACGGTAATCTCTTGCTTCAAATTCAGCCTTCTTCTTCTCCTTCTCAAGTTCTTCCGCTTTGCGTGCTCGTTCGACTAGTGTCACGAACTCCTTTATCTCCAAAATTCCCACTAGTAACTTTAACTCTTCATTCAATCCTTCTTCAAATCTTTTGCACATCGCAACCTCATCAGCCACACACTCCCGAGCATACCGACTAAGTCTTACTTAACTTATGTTCAGATTCAGATACTGGCCATCCGCCTTGCTTGAGTTCCAAAATTCCTTACGCTTCGATCGATGAACTGTTGACTAATGTATTTCTTTCAAATTGGATTGAAAGAAATCCCAAGTAACTCGCTCATTTGGGACTATGGAAATTAAAGTCCTCCACCAATAGTAAGTCGAGTCTCGAACAAGGATATAGCACACTTAAGACATTCATCGGTGTGCATGACAGTTCATCTAACACTCTAATGGTGTTATCGAGCGTAACTCGCCTTTTAAGCATCATCAAGAATTATGGCCTTGAACTCCTCGCCCCACGCTTCCTAATCAAGTCCATGTGGTTTACTCACCTCACAGGATCAAGAATCGGAGGCATTGCGGGCTCTTGGGTGGAGTATTTAAATTCGGAATGGTTGGACAGCCGGGTTGGTTCGCATATTATGCGACCCACTCATTCATCATGGTGAAGAAGGCTTGTTTCGCCTTCATTTTGATTATTCGCGGATGACCGAGGCTCAACAGGCGGTGTCCCTTGCGCGGAGCAGCCGCTACACTTTCAACGTCATCCGCCAAGGGTCTCTCTACCCGGTTCCATTTACCAATCAAAACAAAAATTTCAACCGTCAAGTCATCACATTTTTAAGCACTAACAATTTGGCATGTATAGCTAGACTCACACACGCTATGGTAGTCCTAGAATCGACTAAACCATAGCTCTGATACCAATTTAATTGTAACATTTCAAACTCGTGACCGACGCCGTGTCGGACACGAGGGGTTAACGCCAAATCCTCTCAAGATACCAACCAATTTGACATTACCAGTCAGGCTGGAAAACTGCGTCACCGTCGCCTTAAAAATCATATCTCGAGTTTCAAAACTCAGAAACTGGTTTTGTAAATTTTCCCTGAATTTAGACTCATATACCCATCCATGGATTTATTTTTAGAATTTTTAGTTGGGCCAATTGGTACAGTTTATTAGTTAAAGTCACCCATGTTACAGGGATCTACTGCTCTGACCTTCGCGCGTTACAACTTGAATATCTCTCTGTACAGGGCTTTAATACTGGTGCCGTTTGTTTCTAATGAAACTAGACTCAAAATGAAATCTGTACATATAAGGAATGACTCCTAATTCTTTCTGGATAATTTATGGTAAATTTTCAAAGTCGCGACAGGGGACCCAGAAACCGTTCTGGCCCTGTCTCACGAGAACTTTAATATTTCTCAGTATACAGCTCATATGGTCGTTCCGTTTCGTCCATATAAAAATAGATTCATCAAGGTTCAGTTCCATAATTTACTCACTATTTAATTCTACTTATACTATTTTTAGTGATTTTTCAATCTCATCCCACTGCTGCTGTCTGCAACAGTTACTGCAGTAGATTATGCCAATTTCATGAATTTTCCCTTGGCCTTAATCATCCATCATACATGACACAAATTATGGCCACCTTATCAAAATTTGAGTTTCTAAGACTCGTGGCTATAGGTTCTAGCATCCCACTCGACGACCACATAGGCCATTTTCACATGGCTTAAAGTTTACAACCCACAATTCGACAAAATATAATAGCCTATACATGCCAAATGTTCTTCAACAACAAAAACAATACCACAAGATTTCAGCCGGTGTGATGACTTCAACGACGGTTCCGAGCACGCAACAATACGAGTCCAAGAGACCTAAAATGGGTGACAAGAAAACACCGAGTGAGTTTACAACTCAGTAAGTCATAAGCATTCCACAACCATCCATTAACAAAATTATTACAACATGAAATAATGAACGAGGCTAAGTACTCCATCCATATCGAACTATATCATAGTTCCTTGGACCTTTCGGTTCAATCTCATACCAAGTCATACATCCACATTTCATATTCTATACAATAAGATATTTGGGGCATTTTACACACCAACTCATTTTCACCACAATCATACAATTGCAATCATCACATAGATTTAAAGCTTACCAAGCTCAACCCCGAGCATGAACATATTACCTATTCGTCATGAGCTCAAGGTACTTACCCGATCCGCTGTCCATACTCAACTCGATGGAGACACACCTTCATATAATTGTTCGATCGGAGATATTTATATATATATATAGAGTACGCACACACGGTGCTTAATACTCGATTTTGCACACTTAGTGCCATGCGATTTAAGCCCGCACACATAGTGCCATGCCCTTCGAGCTCGCACACTTAGTGCCATATATTTCCAGCATGCACACTTAGTGCCATATATTTCCAGCACGCACACTTAGTGCCAATCTCGCCACCGTACACACGTATTGTTCAAGACACTTAGTGCCGAAAGCAAACTTTCTACACATTTCACTATTTCTTTTACATTCAACAATTGTCATCACTCCATACACATACAATTTCATTTATATATATATAGCATCCCATTAAACACAATTGCATAGATTTTACAATCATTTAAGCAATATCAAACATATGTGCTTAATGACTTACCTCGACGTTGTCGCATCGCCTTCAACGGCTATTCAATTACTTTTTCTTTTCCCTTGTCCAACTTCGATCCTTTGAGCTCTTGAGCTAAATCAAACAAATTTACTTCCCAATCAAACACACACATACGGCAACCATATATTGTTTTTAACACATTCGCTCACTTGGCGACCCATTTAACTTTTAAGCATTCATTTCAAATTTTAGTTAAACAATGCCGAATGCTATTAGCTACTAATGCCACACACACATATGCATAAAATTTAATCATACGTGACCCATAGCTCATTTGGTCATTCATCTCTCAAACTTACCAAGCTTCATACCACACTTCCTTGGCGAATACATATATAAGCACAATTTAGCATTTTCATTTACTTAATATTTCATACCTATCATGCTAGCGAATATTGTTTAATCAAGTTCAACATCCTCATATACGGCATTAGCATCCAAACAACCTATATGAACATTTAACTAATTCAAGCTTCACCCATCCACACTTATTCATTTAACATAAAGAAAATATATCAACCTCTTCACTATCAACCATGGCCGAATGCTTCATGGGTTTAAGGTAGATTCAAGAAAGAACCTCATAATTATTAAGATGTAAGCAACTACCCTTGTTCATCTAGATTTAGTATGAACAACAACTATCACCATTATTAATCACCATAGCCGAAAACCTCACCCTCATGGCCGAATGTACCAAACATTTCCTAACTAAACTTTCACAAATTTTAACCTCATATCGACCTCAACTTGTTCAATACAACATGAAACAATCCTTCTCCTAACCTCTTGATACACGGCTTGATGTTCAAACCCCATGAAAGTTTGATTTTCATGACATTACCAAAATGCATTATGACAATTAGCTCAACAAACTCAAGAAGTTAAAGCCAACATCTCAAAGCTTACCTCCAACTAGAAGAAGGGTTGCGAATTTGCTTAATGAAAAGCTCTCCCATTTCTTTCCTTTGGTTCACGGCAAGAAGAACAAAGCATAACCAAATTCCTTTTTTTTTTTCTTTCTTTGGTTAGTCACGGCAATGGGGCATCCACACACTTTTTTTTGTCAACATTTTCTTTAATGCTAGCACATTATTTTATTGTTTCATACATCACTCACTAACCAAACATGTTGGGAGCATGTTTCCTTTGCCCATCAACACCCACCTTGGCCGGCCACTTTAGTCAAATTTGGGAAATTTGACATGCAAGGACAACATTTCCTAGTATGCATCAATAGGCCACTTCAACATTTGCCTATCTCATTTCTAAGTTTTCTCACACAAATCCTTTCTAGTGAAATTCACCTTTATAACACTAAATCAAATCATCAAAAATGTCACACACAATTTAACACATATCATAGGCATCACAATAAATTTTAAATTATTTTTATGCCTCGGTTTTGTGGTCCCGAAACCACATCCCGTCTAGGGTCAATTTTGGGCTGTCACATAACTCATCTCTCACAATTTATGGTGATTTTCCAAAGTCACGTTACTGCTGCTGTCCCAAGCAGATTTATTACCAAATCACTCTTTCACACATAACTTGCATGCATGTTATTTAAACATGTATATCACCAATCAATCATCACATATCTATGATTTTACTTAAGTATAATCTCCATTTCATCATTTTAAAGCACAACATGTTAGCCGATTTTTCCCTTTAACATCTAAGGCACATGCATGCTCACTTGTTTGGCTTAACTTCACCTATCTTCCATTTTTCATCAAAAGAACATGAAACAACAACCATTTCCTTCATTTTAATTCATGACTAAATGCTTACAACACAACTAAAAACCAAAATATGCTTCAAGAGTTAAGGTAGAATCAAGAAGAACTCATGAACCTCAAAATAAAAGCAAACTACCATGAACTTACCTTCAATTTTCTTCCCCAAGTGACCGAACATTCAAGAGCTTTCTCCTCTCCTTTCTCTTCTCTAACTTTAGGCTATGATGAACAAAGATGGACAAAACTTTGTTCTTTTCACCCCTTTTTTTTTTAATAAAATTTCATATTTCATCCATTTAATTCTTTAATACAAAAGACATGAAATTCCCATCATGGAACATTTACCTAACCTATTATCATGGAATATTTACCTAACACATTATCATGAAACATTTACCTAACCCATTATCATGGAACATTTACCTAACCCATTATCAATTTGTATCAATTTGTACCATAAATTATGGATATCAAGTGCACATTTTGTCTACAACAACATGATGGCTGGCCACTTCATGTAAAATGGGAGGTTTGTCATGTAAATCCTCCTATTTTGCACTCCTATTTATTTGGCCACTTCAATTTAGCCTATAGCATTTTCAAACATTTTCACATAGGTCCTATTTCATAATTTCACCCCCTTTTTCTTATGGAACAAAAAAAAATTAACTAAAATTGTCGGGTTCTATCTTAAGCTTGGGCCTTCTAAAGGCCCACTAACATAATTAAACCTATGCCAACATTCACAGAATTCCCAAAAATTGGGGCGTTACAGAAAGAATCAAGTAGCCATATTTCAGCGCCATCAGAGTTTTTGGGTAGAGATCGATTAAAACAGAACAATATGAGATCACCAGTGCCTTCAGTAACTAGTGTGAGTAGCATCCAAAATATAAATAAACTAAATGCAACCTTTGTGGTCGGAATCACTTTAGAGTGTGTAGATTAAAAGATGGATCCTGCTTTAATTATGGATCTCTCGATCATTTTAAGAAAGATTGCTTGAATCGAACTGAGTTAAATAGAGACCAAAATGCAAAACTTGTTGTTACTTCTACTAGAGGCAAATGACCAAGGAATAGTGGTACCGAAGGAGTCAGTAGAAATGAGACCAGAGACACAACAGTTCGATCTGAAGCTCGAGCTCCTACCAGAGCTTATGCGATCTGTGCGCGTGAGGAGGCCTCTGTTTCTAATGATATTGTTGGTATATATTTTTTTATCTTTAATGTTACTATGAATGCATTAATTTACCCTCGAGTTTGACAACCCTGCCATCTAAAGATGACAGCATATCCCTTGAGTTGCTAGCTTTCTTGCCCCTCCTACGGGTCTCATTGACTCAACCTGGTCATCTACTCGTTTCGACATCTCAATTAGAACCTTCACAACCTTAGCTCTAATATCAACTTTCATTAGGGTAAAACTTTAGTTTGACAAATCATCCGACCTTAGGCGATTTCTTTGTTTCAAATCTGCCTAAATTAGCCTAACACCCTAAAAGTGAGAATTCTTCTAAAAATTCTTTAAAGCACCAAAACAAAGCGAAAGTGAACTTGAAACGAAAGAGCAATAAAAGAATTGAGAAAGCCACAAGAAAGCAATACACATCAAGTTTTTGATTAAATGCTCTAAAATATATTCTTAACTATCAATGGGATGGTTATAAATGAAAGGGGAGACCTTTAATTATAGTTGAGCTCCCTCAAAGCTAATAATACAGATTGACTTACATTGACGGTCAAGATTAGAGCCTATCTACAATTGAGAGTCCTAAGAAATTTAGACTCTATACATATTTCTCCCTTAGGATTTATATTAATTACCATGGTAACCCTAGTTTTACTGAAGTGTTTCATTGAGCCACCAACACTTCAAATATATGGGCTTTTGCATATGTTCCACGAGTCAGGCCAGTTTAAGTAGGTCAAATAAGGCCCATTGAATCAGTTGACCTCCATTAGACATTTTGTGTGCAACAATCACAAGTTTTGATCCGCGACTCATGATATAAAGTGGAAGATCTAACCTTCCTTTAATATATAAGTATATAAATTATATATATACTCAAATTATATTGCATTGACAAGTATTTTACTTTTAAAGGGTAGAGTAGTGATACGTGATATTCGTGACAGATTTTAAAAATTTATAATTAATCGCTCTTGAAACTAACTATTATCACGATGAAGACAAGTGTACTTATCGAACAGTAGTATAGTTTTAGCAAGACCGGATTGTCGAACCCAAAGGAATCAAGAGTACTAGTAATTACTTTCTTTTTATTATCTAGCCTAAAAATTAAGAGATTTGTTTATCTAAACTAATTAACTAAACTAGGAGTGCACAGAGAGAAAATTAGGGAAAAGCTTTTTGGGAAAACTTGATTGATTAAGACAATACCCAAGGAAAAATCCACCTAGACTTCACTTGTTATTTAACATTGAATCAGATGATTTATTCATTAATTTGACTTGATCCATAGAAATCCCTAAGTTATATTATTATCTCTCTCGAGACTAATAACGTCTAACCCTAGGTTAATTAATCGAAATCTCTTTCTAATTAACACCCTAGTGTTGTATTAACTCGATCTATAGACTCCCTTATTAGGTTTCACCCTAATTCGACAAAATCTTGTCACCCTATCTCTAGGCGTGCAATCAACTTGAATCAATCTCCTCTGAATAAGCGCATTAACTTGAATCAATCTCCTAGAATATTAAAACAAGAATTAAGAACACATAATTAAGAGCAAGTCAAATATTTATCATACAATTAAGATAATAGTAAAAAGATCCGTCTTAGGTTTTATTCCCCTTAGGTATTTAGGGGTTTTAGTTCATAATTATGAAAGAAATCATCTCAAAAGAATGAAGATAACAAAACATAAAGAAAACCCAAAACTCCTGAAGGAAATTGAAGGGAGATCTTCAGTCTTGACGATGAATCCGGCTTCTGAGATAGATTAATCGGCTTTTCTTCAATAATTCCTTGCCTCCTACTCTATGTCCCCCTTCTAGTGCCTCCTCAAGTGTTTAAATAGGCTTTAGAATGCCTAAGAGCCCTCAAAAGTGGCTTTTTCCGAATAGGACTATACTTGGCTCGACAGGGACACGCCCGTGTGCAATTGCTTCAGACCATAGTCAAGGCTGTTAAGTAGGCACGGGCGTGTGGTCTACCTGTGTAAGTTGTTCTTCGATTCTGCCAAATGGACATGGCCATATGGACTACCCGTATGAGGAAATCCAGGCCGTGTTACTTTCTCATATTGGACTATTTTCTCCATTTTTGGCCCATTTCTCTTTCTTTTTACTCTCTTGTGCTCACCTAAGTATAAAACATGAAATTAAAGGATTGAGAGCATCGAATTCATCAAATTTTAGGAGAAATCATCCATAAATGTGCTAAGCATGGGATAAAAATATGTATAAATTATGGTTTATCAAATACCCCTACACTTAAGCGTTTGCTTGTCCTCAAGAAAAATCTTCAACTCACAATCAAAATAAATCTTCTCAACTTATAATCCCTACCAATAATATCTCAAAATAAACCATAAGTAGTCATACATTGAGAATTCAACTAGAAGAACATCAAAGTTTCAAACATTCCAAGTTGAGTAGTTTATCATGAAAGCATAGGTGTCTCCCCTCATTTAAGTGATTACCTTTGATTCAAAATATCACAAAGTTTAACATCCTCACTAAAGATTCACTCAAATCACTCGAGGTGTTTAAGGATAATAAATGAAGAACTCATTAGTCAATATGAAACCTTTTCACTAACTTGATAACATTTTAACGTGCTATAGAAAAATATCAGTACCATTGTGAACAATTGAAGTGCATTTAATATTTTTAGTATGATGTATTTACCTATTTCAATTTTCTTTTACTCACGAGTTAAACTATTTTTATTTTAATTTCATACATATTACATATGTGTTGTTATTATTATTATTTTCAAACTTTATGTTTCATTGTTTATTTATTTTATTTTTAAACATATACTTGTATTTTAAATACATGATTTTTACACTAATTCAAGTATGATAAAATTTCGGTGTAAATAAAATTATTTAAAATATTTTTATTCAAATCTAAGTATTAAAAAATAAAAATATATTTTATTTTTTTAGAGGAATAAAGCTGGTTTTCATTAAAAAGGAGGATAAATAAAACATAAAGTTACGCATTGGGGATAATAAAAGTACTAACCCAAATATCTAAAAAAGTAATACCAATGAATGAAACCCAAAAAAAAAACATAAAGAAAAACCTCCTATAAACCACCCACAGGAAAACCAACAGACTCTCCAGAAAACCAATAGCCAAACCAGATAGAAAAACACAAACCATGGAGAGTGACAGCTTTGGATTGCAATCGGAGTGAAAGATAAGGAGATTCCGAGAAAACCGAAGCCAAAAACCAGCAAATTAGCAAGGGGTAAATCATGTTCTTGGAGTGTGCAGCCTCGTTTTGTTCTCTCCATACATGGGAAAAGGTAACCGATTCAAAACTAATAACCATGTTCTTGATTTCCAGGATGATTGGGCTTAGGATCGATCTATCTTGTTCTGACGATCTGAGTTTTTTGATTAGTGCAAGAGAATCTCCTTCAACCTCAATATATTGGAAACCCAGTTCACCAGCAAACCAGAGCGCCCTCTCGCATGCCAAAGCTTCTGCCACAAACGCATCTGCAACATGTAGATGAGGGTAAATGCATGCCCCTAGTATGAGTCCTTCCTCATTTCTTATAATAATTCCTGAAAAGGATTAATGGAAATTAATTTTTACAAAACCCTGGTTTTGAGTTTTCCAGCTACCTTTTTTTTGAGCACTCAGATGGGTATTTTCATAGGATAGTGAATTTAATTCATTCAGATAGCCAGTAATAAAGCAGGAAATCTCTTGAACTGATTGTCGAATACCCTCGTGTAGTAATTGGTTTCTGTTAAACCAAAGCGCCCATTTGTCACTGTTAAGATTTTCCTGTTCAGATCATCACCCATCATAAAAGAATCGATTAACCATTTTCTGTGTTCCATCCTTGTAGGGACAGTTGAACGGGTTATATGTAGAGCATCCATAACTTGAATCGTCAATAGGCAGAAGCTGAGTATGTGATCGACAGAATCCCACTTATCTGAACACATTAGACATGCACTAGAAGTAGAAAGATGACGCTTTTCCAGATTTGTAAAAGTAGGAAGAAAGTTTCTGTACGTTTTCCACAAATGTATTTTGATTTTCTGCGGTAATTGTAGAGACCACAGTTTGGTAAAAAATGTTGTAGCTGTTATGCCTGTAGAGTCATTAGGAATATTTTGTTTTGGCAGTTTTGATTGAGTCAAGAGTCTGTATCCACTCTTTACTGTATATACTACTGAGCCATGCACACGCCAAATTCGAATATCTGGAATTTGCAAGCGAGATAGAAGGGTGGACAGAATTGCGTCAACCTGAGTGGCATCAGCAATTTCTCGGACTGCATCTTCACACCAGGTACCCTTTTCATGATTAATTAAATCCGCAGCCAATGTATACTTTGTGGTGATGTTCCGGCATTTTAATCTTCTGTTTTTTGAACCAGGAATCCACTGAGCATTCCAGAGATTCACACTTGCCCCGTCCCCAATTCGCCAGCCACTACACATTTCCAGTTATCCCCGCGCAGCCATAATACTTCGCTAGGTAAGGGATGGGTAAGAACCTAGCCCAGCTAAAATAAAATCTAAACCAAACCCAGCTAAAATAAAATCTAAGTGTTGGTGATATCGCGCCTTTAATACTTTTGCTAACAAACAATCAGGCTGGGTCTAAATTCGCCAGCATTGTTTTGCTAATAAAGACACGTTAAAGCTTACCAAATCGTGAAATCCTAATCCACCTTTTGACTTCGATGCACATAATACCTTCCATAAGCTCCAATGAATCCGCTTTGCCGTTTTTGCGTTTCTCCACCAAAATCTATTAAGTACGTTTTTGAGCTTTGCACATAACGATTTAGGGAAGGGAAAACATTGCATTGCATAGACTGGTAGAGCTTGCAAAACTGACTTTATTAAAGTCTCCCTTCCACTCATAGATAGATATCTGAAATTCCAACTTTTCATTCTACTTTTAAATCTATCAACATGGTAAGAGAATGCCCTATTCTTGCTACGCCCTATCATAACTGGCAACCCAATGTACTCTGCATTGGAAGATACATGGACTCCCAAAGCATTCGAGACAACATTTCTATCATCTTCTTGCACATTCGAGCCAAAGAAAATTAAAGACTTGTCATAGTTGATCTTCTGACTTGAAGCCTTTTCATATGTCGAAAGAATATGTTGGATGTTCTCTGCCCTATCTTTTGAAGCATCCTCAAACAATAAGCTATTGTTTGCAAAATATAAATGGTTAACGGACAAAGAGCTTTTCCCGATTCTAACACCATTCACCGCCTTTTCCTCCTTAGCTTTCTCAAGTAGCACAAGGAAGCCTTTGGAACAAACAAGGAATGGGTATGGGCTAAGATGATCGCCCTGTAAGGCACAATTTTGTAGCTTAGATTCTCATTGATACCCACAGTATAGCTAATGGAAGCCACGCAGTTCATTATTAAAGTGATCCAGTCTATATGGAAACCTAATTTAAGCATCGGTTAGGAAGTCCCATTCTGCTCTATCGTAAGTTTTGCTCATGTCTAATTTGAGAGCAAAGCTACCTTTTGCGCCCCATCGCTTTGACTTAAGGGAATGTAAAATCTCATAGGCAATCAGAGAGCCATCTATTTAGAATAAAGGCTCCTTGTGCCTCTTTTATGCATACATTTAGTAACCCACTCATTCTATTCACTATAGACTTGGCAATTATTTTGAACAACACATTGCGTACACTAATAGGTCTAAATTGAGTAATGTCTTTCGGGTTACTAACCTCGGGAATCAGGACGATATATGTGCAGTTAATCTCCTTCACAACAATGTCTCCACGAATAATGCTTAGACAAAATGAGGAAACCTCAGGACCCACAATGCTCCAATGGGGTTGATAGAAAAGTGTAGGGAAACCATCTAGGCCAGAAGCTTTCAGAGGCACCATATCTTTCATTGCCACCTATATTTCTTCCATAGTAAATACCTGCAATAACTTTTCGTTCATGTCATTTGTTATACTCATTCGAACATTCTTATTTGTGATAGTGTAGGGAAACCATCAAGGCCAAAAGCTTTCAGAGGCACCATATCTTTCACTGCCACTCGTATTTCCTCCATAGAAAATACCTGCAATAACTTTTCGTTCATGTCATTTGTGATACTCATTCGAACATTCTCAAATATTACATTCGAATTGTCCTCATCTGAAGTAGTAAAAAGGTTCTTGAAATATCCAGAAATAGTCGCCTCAATACCTTTCTCGTCCTCAACACATTCACCAATATCATTCATTAGGCCTTTAATAAGATTAAATTTCCTTTTTGCTGTAGTGGAACCATGGAAGAACTTTGAATTATGGTCCCTGTACTTCAACCAATTGATACGCGCATGTTGCTTCCAATACCTTTCTTCTTTATCCGCCTCTAAATTTAATTATAAACGGATGTCTGTCAGCTCAAGAAGAGTGTCATCCTTGGGTTCTTCTGAAACTAACAAATCTAATGTGTCTTCTACACTTTTTTCTTGGCCTTTCAGTCAATCTTTAGTTGGGAACTTCACTCCATGAGTTGGCAACCCAACTTGTTTAATTTGATAGGAAGGGGGTCGGCATTCAAATCCCAAAATTCTTTGACCACATTCTCACAGTCTCCCTCCAAGCACCAATCGGCATCAAATTTAAATCTTCTTTGGCCTTTTCTTCTATTACCAACTTTCGAACCCACGAATTTTACATAAATCAGACAATGATTGGATATTGAGTGCGAAAGGTGATTAATTGTGAAATTTGAAAAAAGATTCCACTAACTAGAATTCACAACTGCCCGATCAAGACATTCCCTAATATTTTTAGCCTCAAATTTTTCTCGTTCCCATGTGTACCATCTCCCATCTTGACCCAAATCATGAAGGTCACAATCCAGAAGTGCAGATTGAAAGTCTTGCATCTGTCTCTCCCCTCGAACACGTTCACCTGATTTTTCAAAGGAGTAGGTAATTTCGTTGAAATCCCCTACCACCAACCATGGGAGAGATTGATCAGTACCCGGTCTCTGAAGAAAATTCCAAGGATAGCTGATGTCGCCCCTCAGGATGACCATAAAATCCCGTTAGGCGCCATTTAATATCACTACTTTCTTCGTACACCTCAACATCTACATGGTGATTAGAAAAACTACGCAAGGTTACCTTCATATTTGTTGTCCATCCTAAAGACAACTCCCCTTTAGACCCGTTTGCTCCTATATCAATCCCATGGCTATAGCCCCAATATCTTTGAATATTCTCCATCCTGTGAACATTGAATTTTATTTCCATGAGAAATGAAATTGGGGGACGAACAACTCTCAATTTATTTCTAAGCCAATTAACAGTCTGTGGGTTCCCTATCCCATGAACATTCCAGCTTAAGGTATTCATAATGTCTGACTTCTCTGCCCTATAGAGTCGGTCGATAAAACATCATCACTGTCGCGTATATCTGCAACTCGAATTACCCTTTGGCGCTTTTTCCCTTCGTCGTGGTGGATTGAGCTCCCTTTTCCTAATAGATTACAAACCATAGGTCCATAAGTTGTTAAGGAATTACCATCATGCACATATGTTGTGCGAGCACCTCTATTAAGATTAGCAACAATGTGGTCATCAATGCCTTTATTTTTCTGATTGCTTTGACCCCCTATACTAGGGATTTGATTCCCAAAATTACGCCGTATTGAATCACTTTACGCCGTATTGAAACACTTTTCTCATTCATTCCCCCAATGTCCATTCCATCTGATTGGCGTAGCCATCAGCTTACTCTCTTCGATCTTTTTTTTGCCGCTATAAGCAAGGAAACACCCCAGCCAAAGACAATTTTTGATGGATCCACCCTCGTTTGTATCAGACAGAAACTCTCTCCGTGGCCCAACATCCCGCAGATAAAACAGAAAAGCTGAAGTTTCTCATATTGGAACTGGGCGTAATAGGACCAGTCCTCTACTTGAACCTTCTTCCTTCGTTTTAGAGCCACCCGAACATCCAATCTAACTTGTATTCTCATGTATTGAGATATGCCCAATGATGGAAGTTGCATATCATACTCCATGAAATTCCTCATAAAGTCACCAAAACGTCTCGCCATATTTTTCGACATAAGGCTTGGTGGCAAGTCGTGGACTTGGACTCAAAAAATCGCAGAATGTAAAGAAACAGTAAGAGGGTCTTCATTTTTATGCCAAAGTAAGATATGGTTATTAAAGAACCATGGTAGTCCCTCCAACACACTCTGTTCATGTTAGCGACATGAAAAAAATTAAACATGTAACGTTTCTCACCTAAGTTTGTTATGCAGATACCACCAATGGGGTGCCATAGATCCGCCAACGTGTTACGTAATGACGGAAATGGGCTACACTATCAGTCAGGCAAGTACCAACCAAAGAGAATTCCAAATCTCGATCAATTATCTGTGCATCTTTATTAAAGGCGTTTTCTTCCTCATCATCTGAGAGGCGAATGTTTGCCAGATCGTCTTCCATGATGGTCCCACTCAAGAAAGCAGCAATCACAAAATCAGTAAGATCATCGAGAGAAACAAGAAGAAGTCAGACGTAAGACAAAAGAACGTATCAACTCGGACAGAGAGAGAGCGTGCTAATTAGCAGAATTAAAAGGATTTTTGGATATGTTTTATATATTTTATTATTTTTAAACATTAATATGAATTTTTAGGGGAATCAATCTTGTATTTGAAACTTTTTTTTTGAAATAGATTCTTAATCCGGCTTGACTCATAACTTTTAAATGCATTGATAGTGTAGATTTATGTGCATTATTAATTAACTATACGAAGCGAACTTAAGAAAAACTTATACAAAGCCACATCAAATGAAATAAAGTAAATTTAATTAAAAGTTTTTAACAATGTATCATCATTTAATGCATAGAATTAAGTTAAATTAAAGAGATATGTTCTTTTTTTTTAAAATATTTGTAAGAAAACGCAGTTTTAGAGAGAAAGTGAGTGAAAACATGTTTTACTGAAGATTAATAATTTAGTTTTATTGATTAGATGGTTAAATATTAGTACTTTTATCCTTTAAATCCTGAGTTTGATTTTTATCCTACTTACAGTTGTAATTTTTATTTTATGTTGTTTTAATATTTTATTTTTATTTTTAATTAATATTTTTAATACATTAACTCTTTTAGTTAGATGGTTAGATAATTGTGATTTCATCCTTGAGTCCCAAGTTTGAATTCTCTTATAAATATTTTAATATGTATTTTTATTTATTGTTGTTTCAAACTTTTTATTTTTAATTACAGTTTATAAATTAATAAATATTTTTTTCAAGTTTCTTATCTTTAATTATTAACTATTTTATTTATAAAATGAAATAAATTATTGCAAATATAATTATTTTTAGTACATATAACTTTTATATGTGTAATATTTATTTCAATCCCTATCATGAGTGTAGTAAATTGACATATTATATATTTTTGTATGTATATTTAAAATGATTATTTGAAATATTTCACCTATAAAAATATTTTAATATCATACTCACAACGTAGATGAAAAAACAATGATATTTAAAATAATTACATGATTTTATAATATTAGAAATCACCATACTCATGATATAGGCGAATAAAATACATATTATATATATCTAAAAATTAGTTGATATTTTTAAAAATAATTATATCTTTATTATTTAATTTTATTAATAAAAGAGTTATTAATTAAAAATATAAAACTTGAAAATAATATATTTATTAATTATAAACATTAATTAAAAATAAAAAAACAAACTTAAAACAAAAAATACATATTAAAATATTTATAAAAAATCAAACTTGAGACTAAAAGATGAAATCATAACCATCTAATCAAAAGAATTAATATATTAAAATATTAATTAAAAATACTAAAATTTAAAAGAATATGAAATAAAAAAATTTAAACAAACATTAACATTTAACTATCTCATTAGTGAATGAAATTTCCTCTTAAAAAGTATCGGGTAAAATATTCGTGCATCTTGATATAAAATTATAGCACCAAATAGGAGCCGTTGATTGGTGGTAGAGGGAGGAAGAAATAAAGAAGGTGAGGGCGAGAAATGCGGTACGGAGGAGGAATCTGATGCGGACATGACGCTTCCCAAATCAGAGGGGAGACCCAATAATTGCTCCCCACGCTGTCCCCCACTCTTTATTCTCTCTTCCCTTCTTCTACTGTCCCCACCCATCAATCCCTCTCAATCACGCTGCTCCATCTCTCCTTTACTCTTTTTCTTTTTAACTTCCTAAATATTTTACTATCTTTGCCATGCTTCTCTTTAGGATGATGGCGACACCACAAGTTTAATTTGGAATAGGGAGCTATTTTTATCACAAAATAATAAATTTCCCTTAGCTACCTAAAAACTCACGTTCTGGATTCTTCATAAATGTATAATTTCTTATATATTTTTAAATTATGCTTTTTAAGTTTAAAAAAAGTTTAAAATTTATTTTATCTTTTACTATGTTTTTGTGGATTTTATTTTCAAGATAACATTGTTTCTGTAACTTAAGCTATAAAATTTTATTTTATTTTTAGACTTATAATTTACTAATTTGAAAGAAATTAAAAATCAAAATTGTTTCCGGAAAAACATAGGAAGGTATTCAAAACTAACTTAAAAGTTTGATGCAACATTTATCAAAATTCTATTTTATTTAATTAAAAATGCTACTATATTTTTTCCATTTTTCACCCAAATCACAATGAATAAAATATAAATATTGTTTATATAATTTAAGGAAAATATAATAAATAGATTAAAATTATATACTTTATCAATCATTGGAGTAGTCCTTCGACAATAATTTTCAATTACTAAAATGTGTTACCTAAATTTAGATATTACAAATAAGCATGAGGTGCTACCTAAAATTAAGAG
Source organism: Gossypium arboreum (assembly GCF_025698485.1). Classification (NCBI taxonomy): domain Eukaryota; kingdom Viridiplantae; phylum Streptophyta; class Magnoliopsida; order Malvales; family Malvaceae; genus Gossypium; species Gossypium arboreum. The sequence continues at coordinate 17,856,750 of NC_069081.1, forward strand.
AAATTAGCTCATGAACTATTTCCTTCTTATCATTTATGATCTCTTTTAATTATTTAATAATATTTTAATAATTTTTTCATGTCATTAACATATAATTTTGATAAAAAATTTACTATCAATTTGAATTCGAACCTTAAACCTTAAACTCCGAACTCAAATATTAAACTCAAAACATTAAATTTTAAATCCCAAATCTTAAGTGAGTTCAAAATTTTAAGTTGTAAGTTCAGGATCGAAGTTTAGTATTTAAGGTTCGAAGTTTAAGGTTTATGATAAAAAAATATCAAAATTATATATTAATGATATGAAAAAAATTACTAAAATATTATTTAAAAATTTAAAAAAGAGCCATGAATAATATAGTAGGAAGGATGTATAACTAAGGATGAAAGTTGGAAGCAAAAATCAATATTGAAGTGCAGCGTAATCCCTTCTCTTCCTTCTAATTAGATTTTGTATCGAAAAAGGAATCTAAGGTGAAGAGGAGGAATTCATAAACCCTATTTTATATGTACACCCTTAAGCAGACATTGTTGAATATTGATAAAGTTCTGAGCTGTAGTTTTCATCTCTGCTGGAATGTCCCCTCAAAGCTTGAATATTTTTCTATCATAGGGGAGAAATTTGTTATTGCCTAGAATTTTAGTTGAACCCTATGTTTATACCATCCACATTCCAGGCCCTTGTTTCACACTGCTTCAATATTTACTTTAAAATACCACCATCATTAATGTCGTAGTTTTTGCGGACTGTAATGGGTACACTTAGAAGAACTACTAAATTGTCATCATCCACAAGTGCGACATCATTACACAAACCAAAATACAAGACCAAATGGGACCCCCTTTATTTGACTGCTTATCCATCCGATGATTATCGGTTTACAAACGCCAAAATAGCTAAGAAAAATCCAAAAAGGAAACACAGCAACTTAAATCAGTGCAGTTAAACAACACAAAGCCGTATTCCTAGTTGATAGAGCCGACCCTAATCAGACCCCCCATTGTCTAGCCGACTGATCCATCTGTCGTGCCTAACAGAACACTGTAAAAGCCTGCTTTCTTCTCTCTCCATGTCTCATATAACCTTCAGAACTTGTTTTCACTGTCCACCAGATTCTCTTCTCTACCTCTCCTCCCATAAAATCCATCCCTTCTCTGTCCCTTAGCTCCATATAAGCCAAGCAACATAAGCAGCAAAGTCTTAAAACAAGGTGCATACCACTATAGGTGAAGCCATTTTTGTTTTGGTCTGAAAATGCCATCAGAATCGGGAGATCAAAGCAGGCGTTTAAGCAAGGTCCTAAACCCGGGAGCCCCCCCACCAGAACAAGAGCAGCTACCTTGTCCACGTTGTGACTCCACTAATACTAAGTTCTGCTACTATAACAACTACAATTTTTCTCAGCCTCGTCATTTCTGCAAGTCCTGTCGTCGTTACTGGACTCATGGTGGTACCCTCAGGGACATCCCTGTTGGCGGTGGCACCAAGAAAAACGCTAAGCGTTCTCGCACCAACACCCATGCCACCGCAACTACTCATAATAACTTCCCATTACCTGCCACCCCGGTTTTGTTGCCAATCTCGGCCAACCAAGGAAGTTTTGGTATTGGTGGAGAGTCGAAAGGCAACGGGGGTGGTAATGGAAACATATGTGGAAGTTTTACCTCCTTGTTGAATACACAAGGGCCTGGTTTTCTGGCTCTTGGTGGGTTTGGGCTCGGTATTGCTCCAGCACTTGAGGATGTTGGGTTCGGGCTTGGGAGAGGAATCTGGGCCTTTTCAGGAATGGGAGATGGAGCAGCCGTTGTTGGTGCCAACGGTGGTGGGGCCGCTGCTGCTACGGGAATGGGGAACCCATGGCAGTTTGAAGGTGGAGAAACTGGGTTTGTTGATGGCGGGGATTGCTTTTCTTGGCCTGAACTTGCTATTTCAACCCCAGGAAATGGGTTCAAGTGAATCTTCTGTTTTCGGTTCCTCGTCTTTTTCATTTCTCTTTTTCTTTTTCCTAGCACAAGGTGAATTAATGAGTGCTGAGAGTATATTATTAGCAATATCTAAGTAGAGTAGAAATAGGACTATGATATATTCTTCTTCTTTTTGATGACTCAATGCTATGTGATTTGGTTTGTTTTGTCTACCATTTCTATCTGTGTAGAGACATGGCTGAAATCAAAATGATGAGTGCGTAGTTGTTGGTGTTGACATGCCCCACCTTTTAATTTGCTCGAATATTAGATAGCACTGTTGTTTAAGATGATGACTAATATATTTTCACTTATTTTTGTTTAACCGAAAAAAGGGTTGCCAGTTAAACCTTATCCACTCAGTAACGTGCCTTAGAAGAAGTTATTTTACAAGGAGACATCCCCATGCTGAAGTTTGAAGAATTTGTGAGGCAGATAGAAGATTTGCAGAACCGGTCTTGATCTTAGAAACAACTAAAGCAAATTGCAATCTACTTCCACATCTTTATTGCACTTGATTTTATTTCAACAAACCAAATATTTAGCTTCAGCTTAAGGTTAGGGTCTTTCAACCATATTCATCACTGTCAGTATGTTGTGATGCCAAAGCTATGAGCTTTTCATGGAAAACCAATCTTCCTTTTTACCAAACTGAAATTTCAGAAATAGGGTAACATTTCCAGAAGCTGCATTTGACATGAAATATAGAAAGCAAGCTCTCTGGTATTATTTGTAGTTAAAAAGTTGGAGCTGATTTTAGATCTCAAAAACCTGCAAGACCCCAAAATTCATTATAAAAAGAAAAAAATGGGTCGAATTCATTATAGAAGTAGATAAACATTTGGACAGAGCTGCAAGAAATTAATTTTTGGCGGTTAAATTCAATTCAGTGCAGAAGCTAGATCTCATGTTGTAAATGCAACCCCCCAAAATTGCAGATTTTTTCCCTTTTGGTGTATGCACCTACAATACGCTTTACTCCTATTAAATATAATGTTCCGAACTTAAAAGCTCCAACCGTCGGCGTGAATTTAGAGGTCTACACTCTATACTAACATGTCACATTCCGATGCCAATCTCAATTGAAATACATGAATTAAGTTATAAATAACGATGGCTCCTACTTGCATGTCTTGGAGCTCCATAGCCTCCGGTGAGGTGTGATTGTAATGGACGCATCACAGCCTCTGTTTGGATACACTACTCCAATCATCAGTGGGACCAAAATCTTTCAGTGGCAAGAAAAGATCTGGTGAAGAAATCCACTGGAGTATATTTCCAATTTTGTCTCCCTTTATTTTATTTTTAATGGTTATAGTTTTATTTATTAGTTTTCATTTAAATTTTTAAAATAATTTAGATGATTTTTATTTTAAATAAATCAATATATTTATTTAATATCTTTTATTTTTATTTTAGTAATTTTAAATTATTATAAAAATTAATTAAAAATATTTATAAAAATATTATGATAATTTTATAAAAATAAAATAATTTTCTATTGTCCTTAATAATCATTTTCTATTCTCACTTCACCTCTACTATTGCGTTTAAATCCAAACACTCACCACCATTGTTTTTAATCACACTGTTTACTATCCAATCTTACAGCTACAGTAATTAACCTCGCCACCACCGCTGTTTTTAACCTCAGTGGAGCCAAACACATCGTCTATCCAAAGGAAGCCATATTTTAAATTCTAGCATCCTCTGTTCCAACTCAATCCACCTCGAAATATTATATATGCAATTTTCTCATTAACACTTTGAATGTTATAGAAAAATGGGTAGGTGGTTGTTATACACCTATAACAACATTTGAGGTTCAAATCATATTTGAGTTGTATTTAAAGTTTTAAAATTAAAAAAAAGACTATTAATATATTAATAAGTGATATTTAGATTGTATCTTTAATAAATTAACAAATATAATTGGCAAAATAAGGCCTATAGGCCGTTTTTTTTTTAAATTAGGGTTTTGGGCTAGTTTTAATTTTAATTAGAGATATATGTTATTTTTGCTAGAAAGCGCGTCCAACTAGACGAGCTTTCTTGTTCTCTCTCCTAAGGTTAGGGTTTTTATTTTATTAGGGTTAGGGTTTTTTATTAGGATTTTTGTTTAAGGTTTAGTGTATTTTCAAAGCATTCAGGGTTTTCGACGAAAATTCTTAGGTAGTTTTGAGGGGTTGGGGATGTGATAACGCGCCTCAGCACACATAAATTTCATATGTCATGGCGGGATAGGACCATGACTATAGAAACCTATTGTGCGGAAATCCGGTTTCAAGTTAATAATGCTTGATACAATGAGGGGTCAAAGTCAATGTAAAGGTCCCAATTGATGGCCGTGATGCGGTCATGGGTTTGAGTATAACTGGGGGGCTAGGTGACGGTCGTTACTAGGTTAGGAGTTCAAGCTTTTTCGATACCCGCAAACAATGCTCTATATATACTATACATAAGATTGAGGCCATAATCATACGGAAAAACTCTGGAGACTTCTGGTGCAATCAACGTAATTTCTTTATTTATTTCCAAGCAGCTATCTCAAACCTTTCATTATTGTCCGAAGCCCGACATCGAGGTGGACACAAAAGGGCTCTTAGAAGGAGAGCGAATGTTCCGGCATAGTAAAGGTCAAACTCAAGTTGGCGCGATAACAGTTGTAGTTATTAATGGGTTGTGTAATAACAACAACCGTCATCGCTCTAAAAGGAGCATCACCTTTACTGCACCGTATAGTTGCTGCCCCTGCTTAAGATTCCTCTTGCGTCGACGACGGTATCAGCCTTCGAACAAGAATGAAGGTTAAAAGTACTGATTGCTTGAAAATGAAGAAAAAATTACACCGATTATAGCTAGAAGCCTTAGAGTTTTTCCATATGAATATAACCTCAAACTTTTGTATGGTATTTATAAGGTATCATTTTCAGATATTTCGAAAAGATTAAGCTGGTGGCCGCGTAATAGTTGTCAAATGGCTCCTTTATTACTACATAACGATCATTGATTGATACTTCTACGTCGGCTTCTACCCTTGAGCTTAAAAAAAAAATCACCTCATAACTGACTTCCCTATGATAGGCTTTGGAGGAATTGATACCATCTCGACATGATATATGAGATATGTGCGGCTCGGAGCAATATCGCATCACCAATGACTCAAGAATACCTCGAACATAAACGAAATATTATTCGTGACTGGAATATTTAAAATCGAGAAATGGTTTACAGTGGAGAAATAGAAAGGATTGGAGAGAAATTAAATGAGTGAGGGAAGATGAAGCTTGGTATGTGAGAGCCAATTTATAGGCGCGTGGAAGGTTCTATTTGCAAATGAAAACCTTCAAAACTATGGTGGAACATATTCTAAACGTGTTGAAATGTTTAAATCATCTGAAATATTCAAAGCGTCAGGATTTTTAGCCCGAGTAACTGTAAATTCATTAGAGGAAGCTCGCCCAGCTAGGGGGCTTTCTTGCCGACATGGCAAGAAAGCGCACCTAACTATCCGTGCTTTCTGCTGTTCCCTAGTTGAAAGTACCTTTTGGTATGATTGTTGTGCACGTTATTTTGCCTGCAAAATCTAGATAAAATTATATGAGTTCTGAATGCATGATGAAAATTATTTGCATCATACAGTATGCAACGAATGTGTGCACTCATAAAAATAATTCATAGCATGTATTATCTTTCTCCTTACATAATTCTCTTATAAAAGTGGTGTAAATTTCATAACATTTACACACATCAAGTTAATATCAAACAACTCTCTACTTTTCTTTTGCTTTTATTCATCCAAACCGTGACTGATATTGAAATAAGTCGATTAGTGAAATTCATTATATACTATTACGGTTAAATATGTAATACAGAGTTCCGGGTGGTGTTTGTAGGAGTGAAGTCTGTGAAATTAGCGTTTAATAGTACTATTCAAGTGCGTGAGCTATGGACTAGAACTAGGAAGAAATTCGGGGGATCGAGCCGGGGAAGAATTACTATAACACCCCTAACCCGTATCCGTCGCTGGAATAAGGTTTTAGAGCATTACTGAACTTAACAATTAAATAATAATACAATTCTTATATCCAAACAAAAATCATTCAAATTCAATCATATAGTTCCTAATATGAGCCATCGAGGCCAAAAACAATCATTAGAAGTGGTTTCTGACTAAATCAAAAACTTAGGAAAATTTTGGGAAAACATAGAAAATTTTCAAAGTATAGGGAACACACGCCCGTGTGGATAGGCCATGTGTCTCACACGACCAAAGACACGCTCGTGTCACAGGCCGTGTGGACATTCGAAATGGGATCACATGGCCATGTCCCAGCTCGTGTCCTACCTGTGTAACTCACTAACTTGGGTCACTCGACCAACCATACGCCCATGTCACTAGCACGTGTACCATTTGAAATGGCCTCACACGCTCGTGTGCCAGGCTGTGTAAAACTAGTGGGTGTACTAACTTATACCACACGGCCAAGTCACACACCCGAGTGTTGGGCTTTGTGGAGCTACTGACTTGGTTTCTAATTAAGTACCAGGGGACACACGGTGTAACACCCTATACCCATATCCTACGTCGAGACGGAGTACAAGGTGTTACCTAACTTGAACTCGTACTTACGACCAATTTTGAGTCTCCAAGACTTGGACAAATTTAAAACTTTCTCAATCTTATCAAAATGTCCTTAATATGGGCTTACGAGACCCAAAATACATATCGAAAATCATTCGAAAACAACTCGGGTTCTCTAGTCAACTGTAGAAAAATGACACTTGACACATGGGTACATGCCTGTGTTGAAGGGGCAACACGCCAATGTGACCAATTTGACATGGTCATGCTGTTAGCCCATGCGGCTCACACGGCTTAAGCAATACAGGGACACGCCCGTGACCTACACCCGTGTGGAATTAATTTTAAATGCACACCTACAGGGGTTTTCACACGGCCTGGCAGACGTCCCTGTCTCTAGCCTGTGTCCTTCACATGGCCATGACATGCCCGTGTCCTAGCCCGTGTGCAAAAACCTGGACATTCTGTTTCTGACATTAGCATCCCCAAAATAACACACGGCCAAGGCACATGCCCATGTGCTAGACCGTGTCCCTCACATGGCTGACACATATGGCCATGCCACTGCCCTTGTGTTTACTTTCATGCATACTGACTTCAAATTTTTACGTGTAGGGGACACACAGCCAAACCACAAGCCAGTAGGGCAGGCCGTGCTTGTGTGTCTACCTGTGTGGATAATATAAGGCTATTTACCAAGCCTATTTGCCACCCTTACTCACTCAACCTGCATAATGGTAACCACAATCAAGATAAGACTATCCCATGCTGTAACGCCCCGATTTTTGGGCCTGAAAGTATTGGGCCTTGAGTCTGGGTTTGGGTGGAAAACGACCCGAATAATTTGGATGTTATTATTATTTCATATATTTAGTTTAGTAATTAAATAAATTACGAAGGGTTTATGGTGTGGGAAAAAAAGGCCCAAGAGTAAATTTAATTCGAGGCAATTTCTGAATTTTAATTTTAGGAGAGAGAGTTCTGGCGATATGGGCTTTTAAAGTTGAGGTGGTAAAATAGGACACAAATAAGGCCTTGGTAAAGTGGCAAGGTGGCACCACTAAGTTCCTAAAAAAAATTGGCGTCTGGGAAGGAATTAAAGGTCCAGGGTTCAAGTTGCAAGGTAGGCATATGGTTACTTTTTAATTTTAGGCATGTGTCGGGCATGTGGTCACTTAAGTGAATTTAGGCAAGGGCCTTAGGGAGGTTGGGCCGATTGTTAATATTAAGGTTAGGTTCTTTTCCTTTTCTGTCTTGGAGAATTAGGGTTAGCCACCTAAAAGATTTCACTGCCATTCATCCTTTCTAAGTTCTCATAAAAGCCAAAAACGCAAATTCCTTCTCCTAGGTGCCGATTTCTTCTTCCTCTCTTTTTCCTCCATTTTCTTTCTTCCTTTTTGCTTTTTCTTCTAGCCAAAACCTTCTGATCACCATACTCACCTCCTCTGTCAATCCCATCCTTCACAAAACCTCCATAGCTGATTGCTATAAAAGCCGAAATCCCGAAAACTCACTTCTTGTCCCGATTTCTCCAAGCTAAAATCATTCAGTTTTTTTTTATTCTTTTTGATCAACTTTCATCTTCTCTAAACCCTTAGTATCTATCAGCAACATTACTTCAAAGTTATAGCCTCAAATCGTCATCTTCTTCATCACTTAAAAAGCCGAAATACCATAGATTTAGGGACTTATAGCTGAAACTTTAGATCTCCTGGATTCGAGTTCTACTATTGTTTAGAGGATAGATCTGCATCAGATCTGTGTAGAAATCAAAGAGGAATAAGTGGTAAGTGCTCATCACCTCAGATCTAGTCTTATTTTACAATTTAGAAAAGCCGAAGTCCGTAAAATCTAGGGAGGCTGTTGATTTGGGCATAGGGCTTTAAGGGTCTTTAACTGATGATTTCTTTTGGTGATTAGTGTCTTCTAGAGGTTTGATCAAAGGCTTGGATATTTGGAGCAACTAGACTTGGACCTAGCCATCGGTTTTTGGCAAAAAGGTAAGATTCTAAAGGCTTTAGGGGCATGGTTCGAATATGGGTAGGTGAATATTGGGATTGGTTATTGTGGGTTGCAATCTAAGAATTGTGGTAATCAATTGTAGGACATCGTAAGGGATCTCAAGAGTAATCGTCATGAACAGGTGTATATCGAACACCCTCTCGTAGTTCAATTTCAAAAAAATAAATACCAAATTTCGGCATTTCGTGGGCTTGTGAGTGTGCGAGTGCTCACAAGATGTTTAGAAATCATTACATCTGAAATTGGAAAGTGGTAAGTTAGTCGTGTGTGAAATTTCGTGCACTTCAGTAATTGGGCCTCGATAGGCTAAAACTGGGCCCAATGGGCTTACGGGCCCATACAGGTAGTAATAAAAATATTTATAATATAAAAAAATAGGCGATAAGTATGTTTTGTTAGATTGTAGAATCGAAACAGCTTAAACCAGTAAACTGGTCATAAAACTCGAATTAAATGGGCTTAAATTGCTAATGGACACTGTAGGGCCCATTAGGGGTTTTAGGGCCCAATGGCTAGTAAGGACCGTAACATTCATGAGAACCTTTAAAACTGATAAAATTACTGAAATACCTTTATAGGTGGAAAATTTATAGATTTACCCCAAGGAGCAAAATTACTGATATACCCATAGGGTTAAGGTTGACCTGAATGCATGTTTGACTGTTACTATTTACTACATGCCATGTTATTATTATCTGATGCATGGGACTGGGTTATTGACGGAAGAAGTACTGAAAGTGGCTTGACCATGTACTGGAGGCTTTTCCTCAACTTATCGATATCTGAGCAAAGAATGCAAGAATGTGGAGTGTAGGGTGGGTGGGTTGAGCTATTCCCACATGGAGTGTAAATTTGGTATGGTGGAGTGTAGCGGTTGGTTATAAGTTGGGTTGGGCTTGCATACACGAATATGTACATTACGTTGCGGAATGGGCCTATGGGCCATACTGTTATCTGAAAAGGGGCTCAGGCCTAGTTTACTGTATTTTGAAAAGGGCTTCGGCCTACTACCCACTGTTATCTGAATAGGGCTTAGGCCCAATGGGCTTGAGCTGACTTGGGCTTTGGATGGGTTTTCTATACACACTGAGTTTTCCAAACTCACCCCATTTCTCTTCCATCCTTACAGGTGAGCCCTAGTTGGTGGACTTGGAGCTGGGCGGGATTCAGAGTGGCCACAAAGATTAAATTTTTGGTTTTTAAATAAGTTTCAATTAGCTTCCTTTTAAATTTTGCATTTATTTTTGATCTTTTCTATTTTGGTTAAAGTTGTAATAAGGCCGCTCTATTATTTTTATTTTGGGTTTTTAAATTGGTTAGCTCTAGGGCGTGTTTTATAAAAGTTACTTATTTTCAAAATATCATGATAACCGAGCAAAGTTTCCACAACGTAAATGTTTTCAAAGGAAATAAATATTTTAAATAGACTTAAACTTAATTTGTTGTTCGTGGACAAGTAATAAGCTTAAAGTGTGGCAATGGATGTGTGCATGTCTAGGATTGGATCATGGAAGAGCTAGGTACTTAAGCAGTCTAATTGACTCACCTCCTCTTTTCTTGAATCCTACCTGGTGCGCAGTTTCCATTCACTTTAATTTAAAATGAAAATGTTCTTTAAACACTAAGAAAGATTTTAGATAAATCATGACTTCTCTAATAACGCTTCAATGTGACACGTCAAATTCGGTCGTAACGTCTAGGCCGAGTTTAAGGTGTTACATTTAGCGGTATCAGAGCCTGATTATAACAACTCGGCTGTGGATTAGGGTTCGAAAAGTTTTTCGAAAAACTTTGCTAAACTTAGGCCCAAGAAGGGTATTTTGGAAACGGTTTTGGAAAATTCTTTTCAAAGATATTTTACAAGGTATACATATTTTAAGGTTCAATCTTAAAATGGTTTAAGTTTTTCTAGGTTTCTAAAATTTGATAACCGAAGAAGTGGCACACAGAATCCCCGGCACCAAGTCTGTAAGTATCTTTCTGCTCTATATATCTTGATCGTTCTAAAAAAATATCTGTAGATAGTACTGAGCCTTAGATATAGTACTATAGATAAGGTAGTATTAAGGCTACAAAACTGAGACAGTAGGGAAAACTGAAAACTTTAGAAGATTGAGACTGTAGCTAGGATACGATACTGCGAAAACAAGAACTTTGAAATACTCTTTATGCATAGGACATCTGTATAAATACTAAAATTTTTGAATCGAGATCTTGGTAGTTATTGTTATGCATGCTGATAATGTAGAGTGTTGATATGGATTCTGAGGGTAAGCGAAGTCTGCCAACTTCGGGTAGCGGTAACTCAGAGCTTGGGACTGAGGCACTGGCCGAGTTAGTAAGAAAAGTGGTAGAAGAAGTATTGGAGACCAAGGTTAAGGAAATTAGGGAAACGCTTCAAGCAGGGTGCTTGGAGTGTAAGAAGAGGAAGGATTCTAGTTCTCAGAAGACTGAGCCTCGTTCTGTGAAACATGTTAAGACACGACCAAACTTTCCAACCTGCAAGAACTGCAACGGGCATCATCCGGGTGAATGCCATAGGAAGATAGGAGCATGCTTTAGATATGGGTCCAAGGAGCATCGAGCTCAGGATTGCCAAGCTTATTTTATTTAAGTGTGTGTTACGAGTTGTATGCGTATTTGATAGATGTTTCTTTACTTTGGTAATTAGACGTTCTGGGTCGTATTAAGAATTATTTTTAATTAGAGTGCACAGCAGAAGCATAGTGGTTTGACTTGAGTAATACAGTTAGTTGATAGTTTGAAAATTTCAAGGACGAAATTTTTTTAAGGGGAGTAGAGTTGTAACGCCCCAATTTTTGGGCCTGGAAGTATTGGGCCTTGAGTCTGGGTTCGGGTGGAAAATGACTCGAATAATTTGGATGTTATTATTATTTCGTATGTTTAGTTTAGTAATTAAATAAATTACAAAGGGTTTATGGTGTGGGAAAAAAAGGCCCAAGAGTAAATTTAATTCAACGCAATTCCTAAATTTTAATTTTGGGAGAGAGGGTTCTGACGATATGGGCTTTTAAAGTTGAGGTGGTAAAAAAGGACAAAAATAAGGCCTTGGTAAAGTGGCAAGGTGGTGCCACTAAGTTCCTAAAAAAAAATGGCGTCTGGGAAGGAATTAAAGGTCCAGGGTTCAAGTTGCAAGGTAGCCATATAGTTACTTTTTAATTTTAGGCATGTGCTGGGCATGTGATCACTTAAGTGAATTTCAGCAAGGGCCTTAGGGAGGTTGGGCCGATTGTTTTAGTTGATATTAGGGTTAGGTTCTTTTCTTTTTCTGTCTTGGAGAATTAGGGTTAGCCATCTGAAAGCTTTCACTGCCATTCACCCTTTTTGAGTTCTCATAAAAGCCGAAAACGCAAATTCCTTCTCCTAGGTGTCGATTTCTTCTTCCTCTCTTTTTCCTCCATTTTCTTTCTTCCTTTTTGCTTTTTCTTCTAGTCGAAACCTTCTGATCACCTTACTCACCTCCTTTGTCAATCCCATCCTCCACAAAACCTCCATAGCCGATTGCCATAAAAGCTGAAATCCCGAAAACTCACTTCTTGTGCCGATTTCTCCAAGCCAAAATCCTTCAGTTATTTTTGTTCTTTTTGATCAACTTTCATCTTCTCTAAACCCTTAGTATCTGTCGGCAACATTACTTCAAAGTTATAGCCTCAAATCGTCATCTTCTTCATCACTTAAAAAGCCGAAATACCATAGATTTAGGGACTTATAGCCGAAACTTCAGATCTCCTGGATTCGCGTTCTACTATTATTTAGAGGATAGATCTGCATCAGATCTGCGTAGAAATCAAAGAGGAATAAGTGGTAAGTGCTCATCACCTCAGATCTAGTCTTATTTTACAATTTAGAAAAGCCGAAGTCCGTAAAATCTAGGGAGGCTGTCGATTTGGGCATAGGGCTTTAAGGGTCTTTAACTGAAAATTTCTTTTGGTGATTAGTGTCTTCTAGAGGTTTGATCTAAGGCTTGGATCTTTGAAGCAACTAGACTTGGACCTAGTCATCGGTTTTCGGTAAAAAGGTAAGATTCTAAAGGCTTTAGGGGCATGGTTCGAATATGGGTAGGTGAATATTGGGATTGGTTGTTGTGGGTTGCAATCTAAGAATTGTGGTAATCAATTGTAGGACATCGTAAGGGATCTCAGTAGCAGTCTTCGCCAAACAGGTGTGTATCGAACACCCTCTCGTAGTTCAATTCGGCAAAAGTCGAAATGCTGAAATTTCGGCATTTCGTGGGCTTGTGAGTGTGCGAGTGCTCATAAGACATTTAGAAATCATTAGATCTAAAATTGCTAAGTGGTAAGTTAGTTGTGTGTGAAATTTCGTGCACTTTGATAATTGGGCCTCGATATGCTAAAACTGGGCCCAATGGGCTTACGGGACCATACGGGTAGTAATAAAAATATTTATAATATAAAAAAATAGGCGATAAGTATGTTCTGTTAGATTGTAGAATCGAAACTGCTTAAACCGGTAAACTGGTCATAAAACTCGAATTAAATGGGCTTAAATTGCTAATGGACACTGTAGGGCTTATAAGGAATTTTAGGGCCCAATGGCTAAAATTGTGAAATTAAGATAAATAAATTATTGCGATGACAATTGGGCTAGTAAGGATCGTAACATTCATGAGAACCCTTAAAACTGATAAAATTACTGAAATACCTTTATAGGTGGAAAATTTACAGATTTACCGCTATGGGCAAAATTACTGATATACTCATAAGGTTAAGGTTGACCTGAATGCATGTTTGACTGTTACTATTTACTGCATGCCATGTTATTATTATCTGATAAGGTTGACCTAAATGCATGTTTGACTGTTACTATTTACTGCTTGCAATGTTATTATTATCTGATGCATGGAATGGGTTATTGATGGAGGAAGTCTTCGAAGTGGCTTGGCCACGATTGGAGGCTTTGCCTCAACTTATCGATATCGAGCAAGAATCTGCAAATCGTGGAGTGTAGGGTGGGTGGGTTGAGCTATTCCCCACATGGAATGTAGAAATGGTACGGTGGAGTGTAGCATTTGGTTATAGCCTGGGTTGGGCTTGCATACACGAATATGTCTGTTCTATTCTGGAATGGGCGTATGGGCCATACTGTTATCTAAAATGGGGCTAAGGCCCGCCATCAGATTTTGAAAAGGGCTTGACCCAGACTCCATCGTTATCTGAATAGGGCTTAGGCCCAATGGGCTTGAGCTGACTTGGGCTTTGGATGGGTTTTCCATACACACTGAGTTTTCCAAACTCACCCCCTTTCTCTTCCATCCTTACAGGTGAGCCCTAGTTGGTGGACTTGGAGCTGGGCGGGATTCAGAATGGCCACGAAGATTAAATTTCTGGTTTTTAAATAAGTTTCAATTAGCTTCCTTTTAAATTTCGCATTTATTTTTGATCTTTTCTATTTTGGTTAAAGTTGTAATAAGGCCGCTCTATTATTTTTATTTTGGGTTTTTAAATTGGTTAGCTCTAGGGCACGTTTTATAAAAGTTACTTATTTTCAAAATATCACGATAACCGAGCAAAGCTTTCACAACGTAAATGTTTTCAAAGGAAATAAATATTTTAAATAGAGTTAAACTTAATTTGTTGTTCGTGGACAAGTAATAAGCTGAAAGTGTGGCAATGGATGTGTGTATGTCTAGGATTGGATCATAGAAGAGCTAGGTACTTAAGCAGTCTAATTGACTCACCTCCTCTTTTCTTGAATCCTACTTGGTGCGCAGTTTCCATTCACTTTAATTTAAAACGAAAATGTTCTTTAAACACTAAGAAAGATTTTAGATAAAACATGACTTCTCTAATAATGCTTCAATGTGACACGCCAGATTCGGTCGTGACGTCTAGGCCGGGTTTGGGGTGTTACACATGCAACCAAATCAGCCACAATAACCAACATTCCATTTGTACATTTTACTCATCTATGAAAAATAAATCTTTGCATATAAATCAAAATGAATATTTACAACCATTCAAGGCTTAATACAAAATGAAGGGTTTACAACCCAAGCCAACACATTTGGCCAATTTTCAAAGACACAAAAATAGCAAAGTCTAAGCCCTATACATGCCATATGCAAAAATATAAATCAAACTATACCAAAAGCTTCGATTGATAGTGTGATCGATATCTATGACTTCCGATGATCCTTGAGCTAGATAGGCGACACTATAAGAATGGAAAAAAGAGAGGGAGTAAGCATAAAGCTTGGTAAGTTGCACATAAATAAATATACAACATATCTTTACCATTCATCAACAAGTATCATAATACACAAGTGGTATAAGCAAAACATACTCATCAATATTCATTACACATCATATAGCATATATTGAGTTCACATTTCATACATACCATATAGGTACCTGTACCACTCACAACACGGTTATACTTTCTTAGTTAACTTTAAATCATAATTTCTCCGTTGAACCATATAGAATATTATCGGATACTCATTTAGCCTTGAATATGGGGTCAAACATCGACACCATGTCCCAAACATGGTCTTACACAAGTTCTAGTATATCTGTGCCGATGCTATGTCCCAGATATTGCCTTACACTGACATATCTCGTTACCGATGCATGTCCCAGATATATCTTACACTAGCTTACATCTCGGGGCCGATGCATGTCCCAGACATGTCTTACACTAGCACTCGTCTCATTGCCGATGCCATGTCCCGGACATGGTCTTACACTGGCTCTCGTAATGTGGCCTATGCATGTCCCAGACATGTCTTACACTAGCTCACACAAGTGACCCAAATGTTATGGCATGAATATCCGATTTATCTTCTGAGGTTCATTCGGGAATTCTTTTATCTCTATTCTCATCATATTGTGTCATCTTCAAAATCAAGCAATTCATGCTATAATAATTCAAATATAATTCAACACATACCTAAGCAATGTAATTGTATTATTTACATACAACTTACCTCAGATTACAAAATGTGGCAACTAGTCGATTTAGTCGATTTGCTTGGCTTTCCCCCGGACTAGGTTTAGATTCAGTATTTCTTGATCTATAATAACAAAAATTTACAAATTTAATCGCTTTATTGATCTAGGTATTCAATAACCTATATTTGGGAAAAATGACCATTTTGCCCCTAGACTTTTGCAAAATGACCATTTTAACCCTAGGTCCGAAAATCGATTTGCATCGAATTTCTTCACATATTAAGCTTACCCGAACCCTTTTTACTCTTATAGCAACTTCAAATTCCCACTATTTCACATACTTAACATCTATTTTACAACTTATGCAATATAGTCCTTTTAGGTGTTTTCATGTTAACACCTTTCATAAAAATTGTTCATAATACACCCAAGACTTATTTTCTTCCACAAAAACTCAGCAAACATTACAAACCCTATCATGGCCAAACCCTACACTCTTGATCATTTTGCAAAATAATACTCTCATTTGAAAGCTCATGCTTTAAGGGTCTCAAAAGTACAAAAATATTCAAGAAAAGCTATAAAAATCACTTACTTGTGAAGGCTTAAAGTTGCTGAAATTTTTGAAGCTCAAAACCCCAAAAAATGGCTTAAAAATCGATGGACAAGAAATGGGAAAATATGATGATATCATCTTTCTTTTATTTTATTTCTATTTCAGTCAAATTAGTCACCAAACCCACCAAACTTGGACTTTTTGACCAAATTACCTCCTATGGCCGGCCATGCACAATCTTAGGGTCTAATTTCCCTTTAAAGACCCTTAATTTAGGTTCTCTAGCTATTTTGCTCTTTTAGCTATCAAAATAGGACTTTTGCACTTTATGCGATTTAGTCCTTTTTTGTAATTGGACTTACAAACGTTAAAATTACTTCACTAAATTTTTCATGCACTATTAAAAACATGCTAAAATATCAAAATAATTATAAAATAATTTATTTGACTCTAGTCTTGTGATACCAAGACCACTATTCTAACTAGGCCCTAAATCGAGCTGTTACACATAGTCGTGTCATCTAAACGTGTGTCACATACGGCTGAGACACACGGCTGTGTCTCTGCCCGTGTGGACAAAATAGGCTATTTTCCAAGCCATCTTTCTGACCCAAACTTGCATTCATCTACACATACCAAATAGCATATAAACATATCATCAATAAGCATTCAAACCAATTTTAACCAAGCCAAAATCATGTTATTCTATACTACCAACCATAATGCTCATAACATCATAATTTGCCAATTCAAAACATACCAATTTCACATCCAAAAATTACCTAAATTGTCAAACTCACCTATTAGACTTTGTGCCTAAATCAATGTGCATACCTCATTCTCAAATTCAAAAGAAAATATAAATCACATAACAGAAGGCCATTTACACATATATACATAACCAAGTATACCAAACTGAGCCAAATCACATGGCTATACCCATAATCAAAACATACATCATTTACAAGCCAAATCAATTAGCTAAATACATTACCAACATATAGACCATATTAAATACAACACCTATACATGCCATATAACCAAATACACAAGTTCAAAAGTACCAAAATGATGGTTGGATAGTGTGATGAGATCTCCGAAAACTCCCAAATTGAGCAAGCTTTGAAATCATTATAAAACACGGAAAAATAAACAGAGTAAGTTATTAAGCTTAGTAAGCTCGTATGACTAATAAGTACAACTTACCATTCATGCACAACTTAAGTAATCTAAACATAATATACTTCAACTCAACTTAAATGACAAATTCTTGCATCAGAACACAACCTAAACCGTTCATCAAAGCATCACTGTAAATGAAAAATTCTTTACCCGATTTTCTTTGTACTAACACTGGAGCTTCAATCAATAGGATTTTTAACTGATCAAAGCTTTTATGACACTTTTCAGACCATTCAAATTTCAAATCTTTCTGAAACAATTTCGTCAACGCAGTTTCGATCATAGAAAAGCCTTTTACAAACCATCGATAATAACCAGCAAGTCTCGAAAAACTGTGGACTTTAGAGACATTTCTCAGAGGCTTCCAATCTAAGATAGCTGAAATCTTGCTCGGATCAACTCAGATACTAGATGTTGATACATTATGGCCCAGAAAACCAACTTCTATAACCAGAACTCGCATTTATTGAATTTCACGAATAGTTGCTTATCAAGCAGAGTCTGTAGTACAACTCTCAAATGCTCGGCATGCTCAGTTTTCTCATGTGAATAAATCAAAATATCATCAATGAATACGACAACCAATCGATCTAAATACTGTCTAAAGATCCAATTCATTAGGCCCATAAAAATAGCAGGTGCACTTGTTAGTCTGAAAGGCATAACTAAAAACTTATAATGTTCGTACCTTGTTCGGAAAGCAGTCTTTGGCACATCAGAATCTTTAACTCGTAACTAATAGTAACTCGATCTCAATTCTAACTTTGAAAACACTGTAGCTCCTTTTAACTAATAAAATAAATCATCTATTCTGGGCAGAGGATATTTGTTCTTAATTGTCACTTCATTGAGTTGTTGATAATCGATGCACATTCTCATAGTTCCGTCTTTCTTTTTCACAAACAATACGGGAGCACCCCAGGGAGAAAAGCTCGGTAGTGCGAAACCTCTGTCTGTCAATTCTTACAATTGAGAATTCAATTCTTTCAATTTTTCGGAGCCATCCTATACGGAGCTATTGAGATTGGGGTCGTCCCCAGCATTAACCCAATGTCAAACTCAACTTCTCGAATCGGAGGTAATCCCAGAAGTTCATCAGGAAACACATCAGGAAATTCACAAACAAGAGGCACTGATTCTATTTTCTTTTCTATCACTTTCGTATCAATCACATAGACGAAATAAGCTTCACATCCCTTTTTTCACGTAACTCAGAGCTTTCATCGAAGATATCACAGCCAGTATCCCTTTCAAATCACTGGATTCAATTTGGACTATCTCATCATTCTGACTTTTCAATTCAATAGTTTTCCTTTTGCAATTCACAATAGCATTATGCAGTATCAACCAATCCAAGCTCAGAATTATATCAAATTAGTCGAATGGAAACAACATCAAATTTGCCGAAAAACAGAAATCTCAAATCATCAACGGACAGTTCTTACATATTTTATCAACCAAGACATATCTGCCTAAGGGGTTCGATGCTCTAATAAAAAATTTAGTAGACTCTGTAGGTAAAGTCTTACTGGATACTAAATTCATGCATACATACGAATGTGTTGATCCCAGATCTATCAATGCAATCACAAAAGTATCATAAAGAGTAAATATACCAGTAATCACATTTGGAGATGAAGCTTCCTCACGAGCTCAGAAGGGGTAGGCTCAGGCAAGTGCTCCAGCCTCAGATCGAACAGCTGTATTTTTAGTAGCTCTTCAGCTACTGTTCACATTTCCCATATTTTTGGGAGGCCTACCTCTAGTTGAAGTGCCACTCGGCTTCGAATTTTGTACAATTTCTTTTTTAATAGACTCAGGGCAATCTCGAATAAAGTGATTTAAGGATCCACATTCAAAACAAGCATGATCATTCAATCTACAACTGTCGGGATGTCTTTTACCACGTTGTCTACACTTGAGTCGATCAGATCTGACATTTCTGACACTACTAATCGAAGTAGCTGGAGCTCTAAAGCTCAATTGTGATCTTACACGATCTTTACTCGATTGAACCATAGTAGCCTTTGAATGGCTAGACTCATCTCGAAATCTCTTTGATGCAGACTGAATTAACTTACTCGATGATCTTTTTTGTACCTCTCTAGCTTCTGAGTCAGCTTTTCTATTATCCTTACTCAATTCTTCAGTTTTACTCGTTCGTTCAACAAGCACCACCATCTCTTTTATTTCCAGAATCCCGACTACTAAGTAGATATCTTCATTTAAGCCATCTTCAAACCTTTTACACATTACTGCTTTATTCAAGACATATTCCCGTGCATACTGGCCCAATCTCATAAATTCTTGCTCGTATTTCGTAACAGACATACAACCCTGTTTCAGTTCAAGAAACTCTTTGCGTTTTTTATCTATGAATCTTTCACTGATGTATTTTTTTTGGGGGAATTCAATTTGGAAGAAATCCCAAGTGATTCGTTCTCTCAGAACCACTGATATCAAAGTTTTCCACCACTGATAAGCGGTATCCCTCAGAAGTGAAATAGTATATTTAACACATTCTTCCGGAGTATAAGATAATTCTTCGAATACTCGAATCGTATTCTCGAGCCAGAACTCAGCATCATCATCAGCAGTAGCACGAAATTCTTCAGCCCTATATTTTCTAATCTTATCAACTAGAGGCTTATTCAGACGAATCGGATCTACCACTTCGGGAGCTACGGGAACTTGCGGGGGCGGAGGTTGGGGAGCAGTCGGGTTTGTTCTAACATACTGAGTGAACCACTCATTCATCATTTGGTAAAAGGCTTGCTTAGCCTCTCCCTCTTGGCTACTAGAAACAAGTCTAGAATCATATTACATTGCCCCTTGAGCAGGAGCGGGTGCATTACTTTCAATATCGTCAGCTACGGCTCGATCGGGGTCCATTTACTATATAAAAAACACATTTGTAGTTGGCAGGATTCATCACACTATCGCAGTTTATAAATATGGCATGTATAGCTAGACTCACATACGCCACGTTAGTCCTAGAATCGACTAAACCGTAGCTCTGATACCAATAAAATGTAACACCCCTAACCCGTAACCATCGCCGAAATAGGTTAAGAGACATTACCAGACTTATAACTCAATTCAGAATAATCATTTATCTGATAAAATCTTATCTCAATCAATATCATTCAATCACTTTTTAATATGTACTTAAATCAATCATACAAGGCTTTAATCATGCATTCAGGACTAATTTGATAACATATAAAAATTTTAGAAACTTAGAAAAATTTTCAACATTTCAAATATCACACGCCCGTCTGAACAGGCCATGTGCCTCACACGGCATTAGGCACGCTCGTGTGTCTAGGCCGTGCCAAAACAGGGCATACATATTGACTTGTACCACACGGTCGAAGACATGCCCATGTGCCTTGGCCATGGTCAAAATTGACTTGGGTCATACAGCTAACCACACGCTCGTGTGTCTAGGCTATGCTCGAGATTATACCATTTCCATATCAAAATTATACCATTTCCATCCATTCTCATATCAAAATTATACCATTTCCATAATTGATTCGCATAACTAACTTACCAAATTGACCATTTCTCACTAGGCCATTTATACACATCAAAACATACCATTTCTTAACACAACTTATATGCCAAAAACCAAACCAATTAGCAACTTTAATCTAGCCATATCACATGGCATGATATAGACTTCACAAATCATATTCAAATACTTCTAGCCTATACATGCCATACTTCAATATTCACATTTTCAAAAGGTACCAAAATAGAGTTCGATAGTGTGGTGATGATCCTCGATGATCCACGAGCTTCCGGTAGCTTCGATAATCTATAAAACAATTGCAAACACACACAAAATAAGCTTTCAAAAGCTTAGTAAGCCATATACAAATAAACTTATCACATAACACAATTCTAAACCAATTCATTCATGTAGTTCATGGAAAAATACAATCACATATCCATATGTCTCATATAGCCCATTTGATCATAATTCACTTACATATAACACATCTCATTCTCATAATGATTTATTCATATATCATATGTCTACAAATGTACATATACTTACCTTTCATACTCAAAAATGATATACATTTCAAACATACCTGAATTGGATACACATTCACATAGTTATTCGTTTATCAGAATGCCCGTTGATCTGTATGGAATCAAATAGGATACACGAATAGCTCGGAAAGCTCGTACAATGCCAACGTCCCAGATATGGTCTTACATGTAATCAAATATCGATGCCACTATCTTAGACAGGGTCTTACATGAAATCAAATACGATGCCAATGTCTCAGACATGGTCTTACACGTAAAGCTAAAATCGATGCCAACGTCCTAGATTTGGTTTTACAAAAAATGAAATATCGAAATCCTATGTCATGACATATGTATCCTAACTATTTCTATGGCTCTACATAGCTTTTCAGATGTCGTCACATTATCGGAACTTTCACGAATTTCTCATATTCAACTTAAATAGCCATTCACCACTATTCAATAGCATATAAGCAATAATAATCCAATTCAAAACACATTTATTTGTATATCGACTTACCTCGTATGGGAATGAATGAAAACGAACGGCTATTCAACTACTTTCGACTTTCCTCGATCTAATTTCGTTTTCTTTGGTTTTTGATCTATACATCTCCAAATTTAACTCCTTTATTCACCAAATCATTCAATTCAATCTGAAAACAATAATATCATTCTCATATCCAAACAAACATCATTAAAATACAATCATATAGTCCCTAATACAAGCCCTGGAGGCCAAAGACAAGCATTAGAAGTGGTTTGGGACTAAACTGAGAACTCAGGGAAATTTTGAGAAAACATAGAAAATTTTCAAAGTATAGGAGACACATGCCCGTGTGGCCAGGCCATGTGTCTCACACGTCCAAAGACACACCCGTGTCATAGGCCGTGTGGACATTTGAAAAGGGATTACATGGCTGTGTCCCAGCCCTTGTCCTATCCCATGTAACTCATTGACTTGGGTCACACGGCCAACCACACGTTTGTGTGACTAGTTCGTGTACCCTTCGAAATAGCCTCACACGTACGTGTGCCAAACCGTTTGAAAACTGGAGGGTATACTGGCTTATGCCACATGGCCAAGTCACACGCCCGTGTGGAGGTACTAACTTGATTTCTAATTAAGTACCAGGGGATATACGGCCGTGTCACTTAACCGTGTGTCACACATGGCTGAGACACACACCTATGTCTCTTCCTGTGTGGACAAAATAGCCTATTTTCCAAGCCATCTTTCTCACCCAAACTTGCATTCATCTACACATACCAAATAACATATAAACATATCGTCAGTAGGCATTCAAACCAATCTCAACCAAGCCAAAATCATGTTATTCCGTACTAACAACCATAATGCTCATAACATTATAATTTTCCAATTTAAAACATGACAATTTCATATCCAAAAATTACCTAAATGGTCGAACTCACCTATTAGACTTTGTACCTAAATCAATGTGCATACCTTATTCTCAAATTCAACAATTTGCTACATTCATTACCAATTCTAAATAAGGCATTCACAAAGAAAATATAAACCACATAACAAAAGGCCATTTACACATATATACATAACCAAGAATACCAAAATGAGCCAAATTACATGGCTATACCCATAGTCAAAACATACATCATTTACAAGCCAAATCATTTGGCTAAATACATTACCAACATATAGGCCATATTAACTACAACACCTATAAATGCCATATAACCAAATACACAAGTTCAAAAGTACCAAAACAATAGTTGGATAGCGTGATGAGATCTCCGACAACTCCCAATCTGAGCAAACTTTGAAATCGCTATAAAACAAGAAAAAGTAAACAGGGTAAGCTATTAAGCTTAGTAACTTACCATTCATGCACAACTTAAGTAATCTAAACATAATATACTTCAACTCAACTTAATCACAAGACTAACATATATTCATCTACATAGTAAATCATGAAACTCACAAATCTCATTGATTCAATGCTTATGTCATTTCGTTTATGTACGTACCTGCACTGATACGTATCAATCTCTTACCCTTACATATCATCAATATACCTATTGAACCATTTGGAATAATATTGGATACTTGGGAATCTCACACCCTAAGTGCTAATGCATGCTCGAAACCATCTCAATCTCATATCTCATATGCAAATGCTCATCTCGAGCTATCACCAGGTCTGCTCACACAAGCTAACGGTCATGACGTAGCTACACGGTGCTGCTCACACAAGCTGATGAGTATCTGCAACACATGCCGGAATACTCAGCCACTGGTAGAACGTACGGACCAGCACCCAAAACACAATAACCCCTAATGACATGTCATTTGTATCCTATCTATTCCTAATGTTCATCCGGGATTTATACATTACCGATAAGTTGTAGAGAAATTTCGTAGTGTCATATCATCACAGTTATATCAAGTAAGCATTCAAACACATATAATTTAATTCCTATTAAACATACAATCTTACTTTGATCACAAAATTGACGGAATAGGATCGACTAATCCAATACGTTATTTTTCTCCCGATCTAGATCCGTATGTTGCTTTTCTTGATATATATATAATCAAATTTAACTAATTCAAAATGCATTCTATTCAATTTAATCCAAAATTCATATTATGACAATTTTATACTTTTGCCCCTTATATTTTAACATCTTTAAAATTTAGTTCCTAGCTCATAAAAATGCAATTTCATGCAATTGAGTCCACACCCATGCTAGCCAAATTTCATCTATGCTCATAGTAGCCCACATATTTTATTATTTCACACATTTACCACATAATTTTTCACATTTCTCAATTTAATCCCTAATTGACAATTTTATCAAAAATCACTTAACAAATGTTGTTTATCTAACAACAACCATTCATTTTCTATCATCAAACATAAAAAAACATACATATTCATCAATGGTAATACCGTCGACTTTTAACAATTTCACAAATTAGTCCCTGGGCCAGCTAGATTAAGCTACAACAACTCTAAAAACATAAAAATCATTAAAAACGAGACGAAAACACACTTACATACAATGGAAGAGCTTGGCCGAATGCTTGGTTGTTCAAAAATGGTAATTTTTGTCCTTTAGGTTCGACTAGAAGAAGATGGACAAGAAAATTGTTTGTTTTACTTATTTTACTATGTTTATTTGTTAATTTACTTAAATAACTTTTAATTAAACATTTAAAAATCACTTAAATGATGTCCATCCTTGTCCACTAATAATATCAATGGTCTAAGTACCATTTAAGGACCTCCACTTTAAATTTCTATAGCTATTAGACACCTTAAAACACAATTTTTACACTTTACACGATTTAGTCCTTTTTATCAAATTAAGCATGCAAACGATTAAATTTCTAAACGAAATTTTCACATGACTCAGTTAAATGCTGTAGAAACTAAAATAATAATAAAATAAGTATTTCAACCTCAGATTTGTGGTCCCAAAACCACTGTTCCAATTTTATCGAAAACAGGCAGTTACAATTACAAGGTTTCAATAAGATTTCTTCCATCTGTTACCCCTATAAGTATGAGATATTCAATATGATCAGCAAGATAAATCTCGAGACAGTCATATCATCGCACCTCTCAAGCGAAAATAATGTTATTGATTTATATGTTTAGTTCGCCGAAGCTGATGAATCTGGCCCATTTTCGACCTCTATCACAAACGAATACTAGTAGCGAAGATCAAGTAAAAAGTCCTACTACATAGTTGTACGATGGGTTTTTTGGCCTCATTCAAAGTGACTATTATGATTTTCACAACCATGGGCAAACACTCATCGGTTTTCGAAATCAATCTAAACTTTGGGGATCAGTACTAGTCGATGTATCAGCAAAACCCAAATGTTGATACTCGGTCTTGACATTCAATCAGTGCATTCGATTTTAACTTCGACACTGGGTCAATGTTATAAGGTAGAAGCAATTATACCGAGGGATCATCGACGTACCCGATCATTAACCTGATGATTATTTTAGAGGGCACAGAGGTTGTAAGAGAACTGATGACCTACTCCTTTCGACAAGAGTCGACGAGGGTACGTCAACATTGTGTTCGAAGGTGACAAAAAGGTGCAGAGGAGGAAGGAGATGCAGGTGAGAAAGAAGGGGTTGTAGATGCAAATGAGGGGGAGGAGTCAGAACTTGAGCTAATCAGGAAGTGTGGTCCGGATGGTTTAGAATTGAAACTATTTTTTGAATTAGATCCAGTTACAATGGAGCCAAAAGCTTGCAAGTCTAACTATGAAGCATCAGATAATGCTCTAGACTCAGATCCAAGATTTAGGGCGTATGAACCTCCACACCACATTATGAACATCGACCTATCGGCTGGGGATTGTTTAGATTTTTCTCAGCTTTCACACAGAATACCTAGTCATGCAAGCACAGTTCGTGATATATGAGTTTGGAAGTTGGAATGGAATACCCTACCAAAGATACTTTTCTTGCTGTATTGAAGTCGTATAATATCAAGATCGGCGTGAACTACTACGTTACAAAGTCCCACTCCGAGAGATTCAAAGAAAAGTGTGCAACGAATGATTAGAGGTGTAAGGGGAAAATCATGGTGTTGTACCAGAAAAAATCCAGGATATGGATGATAAAGAAGTGTACCAGTCTCGATACGTGTGTTGTGATGGGTGTAAGTCAGGACCATCCGAGGCTAAACTCGGACATAATTGCTGACATTATTCTACTGATAGTGAAGGCAAGTCCCTAGGTTGTAATACCTGTGTTGATTGTGAACATATGTAGCCAGTACAAGTACACTCCAACTTATTATGAAGTATGGGTTGCAAAATAAAAGGCTGTGGAGAAGTTGCATCATGGGTGGGAGGGTTCCTATAACTATCTATAAAAATGGTATCAAATATTGGATTAGTACATACCAGGTTCCATAATTGATCTCGAAACACGCCTAGGGTATTTCGGCAATCAGATGGTCCCTAGGAAAAAAAAGTATTCCAATTTAGACATTTGAGCAATATAGAGAGGCATTTCTGCATTGTATGCCTATGGTCCAAATTGACGAAACTTGGCTATGTAGAAGGTATCAGCAGTGTCTATTGCTTGCTGTTACTTAGGACGGTAATTGAAAGATTCTACCTATAGTGTTCATTATAAATCCCGGAGAAACAACAAATGACTGGGATTTCTTTCTAAGCTGGTTACACTGTCTCATTTGCCTACAACCCAGCGTATGTGTCATATTGGACAGGGGAATCAGAATAGTCTCGGTGATTGATCGTCATAGATCTCTCTAGGATCACACTCATTATCGGTATTGCATTCAACATGTGGGATCAAACTACTACAAAAAATATCCTTCGGTGATTGAGTGAGATCTAGTCATCGATATGGGTTTGTAGTTCCAACTTTGTATTCACTGCAAATTGAATTTTCAATTACGGGGTTATATAATTGCACTAACCGATACCTATTTATTGATAGGTTACTAGCTCGTCCAACATGTTTTCCATTAAAATTTGAACAACTTGAGCACTATTAACACGTACGATGCAGCCTATGTTTCGAATATAGCATTCAAACAATGGATGCAGTCATACGATGGGGGCTTACGATATGGGCACATGACGCCAAACTTGGCAGAGTGCATCAATTCGGTAGTGAAAGGGACCTATCATTGTTCGGTAACATTGGTTGTGAAAGAGACATGCTTTTGACTAGCCATTTTATTTCCTAAGAGGAAGTTGACGTATGTTGGACAAATAGCGGGTGGCGGTATATTCTGCGATGACATAATGAAAGAGATCCGGCAAAGTACAGTGAGAGTGAACATGATGTATGTAGTGTACCACTCACATCGAAACCTCGATTTTTGAGTCATCGAGCATGTTTGTAACAGCCTAATTTCGGTAAAATCAAAACAGTGGTTTTGGGATCACAAATCTGATTCTGGGAAGGAAATTTATTTTAATATTATTTTATGGTCTATAGCATGATAATAATGTCATATAAAAATTTTGTAAAGAAATTTTACCGTTTACATGTCTAATTTGATAAAATGACCAAATTGCACAAAGTGCAAAGGTTAAGTTCTAATTGCTAAAATGATTAAATAGCTATCGAATTCAAAGTTTGAGGTCCTTATATGGTAATTAGACCATTAAAAAATGCTTAGTTGTTAAGGATGATGATTCTTACATGGAAAATTAATTAAAGAAAAGGACAAAATTGGAAAGATTTAAAAAAGATGATAAATAATAAAATAAAGAAATATCATCATTTTATCATCATCTTTCCAAAATAAAACTTGGAAACCCTAGCTATGGAGAATGGAAGAAAGAGAAAACTTATGTGGCCAAAATAGGTAAGTATTCAAGTCCCCTTTTTTTTAGTAATTTTCATATTTCTGAGATCGAGATAGCTTAATTTATCTATTTTGGGGATTAATTTGTAAAGGTATAAAAGTATAAAAAATTTTCCATGGATGAAGATGCTAAAATTTTGAAATTTATGGTAGAAAATGAAAGGTTGTTGATAGATAAACAACTTTTGTAAATTAAATTTTGATGAAAATGTGAATTAGGGACTAAATTGTAATGTTGTAAAATTTATGAAAAAATTTTGAATTTTGTGAAATACATGGGCTGTAAATGTTACATGTAAAATTTGGTCAGGCTTGGGATAAGAATTAGATTGCATGAAATTCATTTCCCGAGCCTAGGGATGAAATCGTCATTGATTAAAAGTTTAAGGAAAAATGGTAATTTTTCCTAAGATGTGGATTGGACTAAATTGTGTATGAATTGTATTAAATTGATGTTAAATTTACTTGTTTAGATCCGGATAGACCAAATTCGGAGTTAGAGCGAGGAAAAGAGAAAGTGTCGAATTAGTAGATTTTACATAACATTTATTGATGTAAGTTCGTGTAACTAAATTGTGTATATTTATATGCTTGTATTGAATGTATATATGTGAATTGTATAAATGTTATAAATATATGAAATGATCACATATCCGACAATACTAGAAAAGTGTAAAATCCCGTTTGAATAAATGAAAGTCTATGGATAAAGGATTTCCCGTATTGGTTGTAGTCCAGCATATGTTGCAAACACACCACAACTCTTATGAGCATCCTGTTATTAGCTCTCTCGAGCTTCTCATTACATGGTTCAGCGAGCTTCCCGTTATAGCTCTTCAGAGCGTCCCGCTAGGTTGTGATCCTACATTTTTTGTGGACACACCTTAGCTCTTATAAGCATTCTGATTAAAGGTTCTTTGTGAACTTCCCGATTATGGCTCTTATGAACTTCCTGTTACATAGCCTAGATAAGCTTCCCGATAGTCTCTTTATGAGCTTCCCGAAATGGCTTTGTGTGAGATTCCTGTTACAAGGCTCAAGAGTGTGCTTCCCTATAATGTGCCCTAATTGGGTACTTCTGTATGAATTGACGGTTTCTAATTTGTACACTACAAGTTTACTACCTGTGTATCCATCGATGTTTTCAATAATTCAACGGGAAAAAATCTTGATATGAGAAAATGTGAACATGAAATTCATTATTACTTGTATCTGCTTGAAATACATGAAAATGATGATACATGATATATGAAAGTATGAGATGGTGATATATGAGCATGGAACTTGTTTGATGAATATGTTCATCTAAGATTATAGATTTGTACACTACGAGTATATTTTCCCGAATTTCAATTAATATTTTAGTTGATTTAATGAGAATAATCCTAACATGAAATAATCTGAACTTGAAACAAAATATTATGAAAATGTACTTGAAATAGATGCCTATGATTTGTATATGTTATTTAAATTTATGATGTCGAAAGTATATGTATATGGGAAATTGGTTATTATTGAGCCCATACATGTTTCTTGATGTTTATATGAGATAATATGACTTAGAAATGAACTATTAGCCGTATGTACATGAAGTACATGGAAATGACATTACCTGATAAAATGATGCATGAATTGGTTATTACATGAATGTGGAACATACTTGGTGACTTTGTTCATTGATGATTAAGGACCATTATATGTGATCACTTGGTTAACATGATGAGGATGTCTGTTTAGGGCTTATAACCAAATTGGTTGATAGTGTCTTGCATGTTTATTTTGAACATAAATTTATGGTAAGTTATTTACCATGTTATATGAACTTACTAAGCATTTAATGCTTACTCTGTTTTATTTTCCCCTATTCTATAGCAATTCAGAAGCTCGTTAGATTGGAAGCTTGGCGGAGATCATTCACACCATCCATAGGCCCATTTTGGTAGATATGGTAAATTAATTATGGTTATAATGGCATGTATAGGTGCATGTAAATGTTTGGGTTATAACTAACCATTGGAATGGCTTGTGATGAACATGTTTTGATATGTATAAATGAGGCTATAACATATTCGGTATGTGTTTAAATGGTTGAATGATAGAAATCATGTTGGCATATTGATGATTAATTCTAGCATATTTGGTAAAATATGCATATAAGTGAATTTGATAAGTTAAGTAAATTTTGTATATTTGGTTATATGATGGTAAAGTGTCATCTGAGGTGCTTAAGAGCACATTGGTTGTATGTGATGATATGTCATGCATGAGACACGATTTTGACTTGAATTAATTGCTTTAAAATAGTTTATGAATATGTTAAAGTATTGGTGTAGGAGGAAGACAAAACGGGTGAGAATTATGGCTTGGAAAATAACCTATTTTTGTCTGCATGGGCAGAGACACGGGCATGTGTCTTAGCCGTGTGTGACACACGGCCTAGCACATGGGCGTGTGATCTGGTCGTATGTCCCATGCATCTTTAAAATGTCAAAATAGAATGCTCAGAATTGATCATGCGGCCTGGTACATGGGCGTGTGGCTTGGCTGTGTGACCTCTTGACCTACACACAGTCTAGCACACATGTTTGTGACCTGACCGTGTGACCTAAGTCAGAGAGTTACACGGCCTGAAACACGGGTGTGTGACCCCTACACCCAGAAAAGTTTTTGAGATTTTGTGAAAAATTCTCTGAGTACCCGGTTTAGTCCTGACTTATTTCTAATGCATATTTTGGACCTCAAGGGTTCATATACGGGACTTTATGATTGATTTCTGATATGAATACTATATGAAGTAGAATATTTTTTATTTGATCTGTACATTCTAGTAATGCTCTGTAACCTTGTTCCAGCAACAGATTCAGGTTAGGGGTGTTACAGTGTTAGGCCCAACTAGGAAATGTCAGGTGCATTATATCGCATGAACCTAATGGAAGGGACCTGTGATTGTGGAGGCTTCCAAGCACTTCGATTCCTATGCGTACATACAATTGTTGCATGTTGGAACATACAGATTGAGTACGCGCCTTATATCAACGATGTCTACCAACTACAATGCATTCGAAGTGTATGGAATCCTGAATTCCCATTCATCCCAGATAAGAGTATTTGGCTACCTGTGTTTAGTGCACCGTTTGAGCTGGTGCCAAACAATGACTTGAATCATGTCCTGAAAGGTTTCTTGAATTCCACCTAGATAAGGAACAATATGGATACTCGAGAGAGGCATGATCAACAAAAATTATGCGGGTATTGTAGAAACCCAGGACATATGAAGCCTACTTATTCTACATATGATCAATACCATTGCATTCAACCAAATTTCATATGGTCCTAAATGTTTGTTGTATTCAATATAACTATAAAAGTCGATGTTTAGTTTTGAAATTAGTTTCAAGGACATACAATTTATTTAGTTGTTGATAACAAGGTAAATACAAAAAATTTCATATTCAAAACAATATGTCGATAACAAAATCCAACATTTGTTATTTATTGATGAAGCATAGATAGTAATAATGACTAGTGGTTTGCTTGAATGAATAACCTCAAATTTTTTTATTTATGACATGTCTATATTTACATTAACAAAATTAAAATAAAAAATACAATCAATTATAACAACCCATTTTCAATGAAATCAGAACTGTGGTTTCGGGACCACAAATTTGAGCCAGAAAGAAAATTTATTTTAATATTATTGCATGGTCTACATTATGATAGGAATGTCATATGAAAATTTTGATAAGAAAATTTTACCGATTATGTGTTAAATTAGGGAAAGGACCAAATTGCATAAAATGCAAAAGTTGAATTCTAGTAGCTATAAGTATCAGCTATGAAATTCAAAACTTGAGGTCCTTATATGGTAATTTGACCATTAAAGAAAAGTTAGTAGATATTTTTGATGAATCATCTATGGAAAAATTAGAAAAGGTCAAGGACTAAATTGGAAACTAAAATAATTAAACGATGATAATAGAAATATCATCTTATTTTATATCATCTTCCCCAAATTAAGACATGGAAACCCTAGGAAAGAGAAAAATCTTCAAGCAAGCTTAATTGGTTTAATTGGGTAAGCATTCTTGTCCTGTTTTTAGTAATTTTTATATTTTTGAGACCGGGATAGTCTAATCTATCTATTTTGGGGATTAATTTGAAAATTTATCAAAGTAAAAAAGTTTTTCCATGGATGAATATGCTAAAAATTTGAAATTTATGGTAGAAAATGAAATGTTGTTGATAAATAAACAACATGTACAAAATGATTTTTGATGAAATCATGATCTAGGGACTAAATTGAAAAGTAGTAAAACCCATGGAAAAATTTTGAATTTTGTGAAGTACATGTGCAGTAAAAGTTATATTAAAATTTAGGTTAGGCTTGGAATATGGATTAAATAGCATGAATTTCAATTTTTGAGCCTAGTGACGAAATCGTCATTTGTGAAAGTATAGGGGCAAAATAATAATTTTGCCTACGATGTGAATTGAATTAAATTGAGTATGAAATGGATTAAATTGATGTTAAATTCATTTATATAGATCCTAAAATACTTAATACTGAGTTGGATTGAGGAAAGCAAAAAGTTTTGGATTAGTATATTTTGTGTACGAACAAGTATCGAGGTAAGTTCGTGTAATTTGAATTGAATGTTGTATATGTAAATTATGAATTTATTATATAAATGAAAATAATTATATATCCAATATACCCAAGAATTGTTAAGTCCCGTTTGAATAGGTGAAATTCGATGGATTCAAGTTTTCCCGAATTGGTTGTGGTCTTGCATATGTTGCAGACACACCATGGCTCGAAAGAGCATCTCGTTGTTAGCCCTCTCGAGCTTCCCATTATATGGTTCAACGAGCTTCTCGTTATAGCTCTTCGAAGCATCCCGATAGGTTGTGATCCTACATTTATTGTGGACACACCTTAGATTTTATGAGCATCTCGATTAAAGGCTCTTCATGAGCATCCCATTAAATTGGCTCTTTGTGAGCTTCTCGATAGTGCTTGCTTGAAATTCTCGATCTTGGCCATCTGGAATTTCCCGATAAGGTTCTTTATGAACTTCCCAATTATGGCTCTTATGAGCTTCCCATTATATAGCCTGGATAAGCTTCCCGATAGGCTCTTTATGAGCTTCTCGAAATGTCTCTCTTCGAGCTTTCCGTTACAAGGCTTGAGAGTGTGTTTCCTAATTATGTGCCCTAATTGGGTATCTCTGAAAAATGAATTGACAAATTATAGTAGTGTACACTAAAGTGTACTATATGAGCGTATCCATCGATATTTCTAATAAATTCAAAGGGTAAAGTCTGATATGGATAAACTGAATTTGAATTGATTTGTCATCAAAGTGTACATGAAATATGGAATAACATTATGGAAAGCATAAGATTACGAAAGACATTAAATGATGAGCTCATCCATATTCTTGGTATTATATGAATTACTTGACTAACATGATTTGTGAAGTTGTGTTTTAGGCTATAAATCAAATTGTTTGGATGCATTATTGTATGCTTACCTTAAATGTAAATATATGGTAAGTCAAATTCCTGTTATATGGGCTTAGTAAACATTAAATGCTTACTAGGTTTTATTTTCTCTGATTTATAGTTCTCGGAAGCTTGTAAAGGTTAGAGATTGGTCGGAGTATCATCACAATATCTTCCATCTTGTTTTCGTATAAATAGAAAAACTTATTTTGAAATAATGACAAGTATAAGCTAATTTTACCAATGACAATTTGTAAATGGATGTTTGTAGTCTAGCTATTAGAATGGTTAGTAATGGTATATTTTGGTATGATAATATAGAGTTATATCATGTTTAATACATATATGTATAAGGTTAGGTTAAATTTGGGTGAGAAATAGGGCTAGGAAATGGCCTTATTTTGTCCACACGAGTAGATATACAGGCGTGTGTCTTGACCGTATCTGACACACAGCCTGACATATGGGCAGGTGGATTGGTCGTGTGTCCCTTACATCTTAAAATTTAGAAACAGAATGCCCAGAATTGGGCACACGGGTAGAGACACAGGCGTGTGTTGCCCACGGGTAGAGACACGGGCGTGTGTCTCTACCATGTGTGCTACACGGTCCAGAACACGGGCGTGTGTATTGGCTGTGTGAAACTTGCACCTAATTTGTAAAAATTAAATTGACCATACGACCTAACACACAGGCGTTTGGCAGGCCATATGGCACAAGTCAGAGAGTTACACGGGTAAGGACATGGGCTAGGAGACGGCCGTGTGCCTCACATCGAATGCCCATATGGCCTGAGTCATGGGCCTACCCACACGGGCCTGTGACCCCTGTATATAAGAAAAAATTTGAAATTTTGTAAAAAAAATTTTGAGTTCCTGATTTAGTCCTAACTTGATTCTAACATTTAAATTGGGCCTCGAGGGTCCATTCAACATGATTAATTTCGAATATAAAAAGTAAATGACATGAATTGCATGAAATTACTCTGTAAGCTCCAGTAATACTCTGTAACCCTATTTTGGTAAAAGATACGAGTTAGGGGTGTTACATTAATGGTGTCATCGGGCAGAATGTATGCCACAAGGCGATGGATAACGGTTTCATGGAGGATTTCTGCATACAATCGGCCATACCACTAGAGGTGCATCTGAAGGTGTATCTGGAGGTGCCAACCTAAAGACCTCCTTCTCGTCGTTGCCTTCATCGCCTGAGTATGTAGCTAGTGTAGCCCTCTGAGCGATTGTATCTTTGGGATCGACACCATCGTCATATTCCTCCGTGGTCGATTGTTGTGTTGTCGTCACCTGCCATCGTGTATCTGCCACTCCCTTGTCCACCGGTTGTGACAAAGAGCCACCCCCATGAAAATAGTGATGCATGCGGTGTTTGGGTTATTGTACCTGTGAAACCATAAGGAACCCCAAATCCCAAGTATGTCAAAAATGTACCAGGCACTGACATCGCCATTAATGGCTGCGTGGGTGCTTGCATTGGTGGCGGTGGGTATGTTGGTGACTTTCCCGACATGGGATTCAACATTGACATCTGTGTAGGGGTATAGTATACGGAGGACATCGGTTGAGCGAAATATGTTCTTGCAGAAATAGAAGAACAGACTATGTGCGATGGTGGTCCGTATTGCGTTGGTGCTTGTGAATAAAACACATGGTTAGGTAATTGAATGGTAATACTTGGAAGGAAGTGACATAAATATTGCGTAGCCATAGGTGACTCATCTTTTACCAGAGCAGATGATGAACCTGTCGTGCGACCGCATCCCCTCCTAGTTTTACATGGTGGTCGACATGACCTCTTCGCCTGAATTTGTCGACTTCTTTCCTCCGGTGATAGTAGATACGACTTAACGAGGGCTCTGAACCATGCCAAGTAATCATCAATGATCGCCGTGCCCGTTGAGAAAATTGTTCATGAATGGGTATGGATTGCATCCTACGATCCTACGCTTCAATGTGCTCCCCGTGCTACATCGACCAGTCGATGTGGTCTTTCCCCCGCATGTCCACTTTGTGCATATCCTTCAAGTCTTGCAGTGGCGGTGAAATTTGTTGCCTCCACCCGAACTGCCGCAACACCCAATCTATTTTGTGGATTTCCTCCATCGTATACAATAGTAACGACACATTTGCATCCCACATCTACCGATTGCCCAACACTTTTGGTGGGATGCAGGATATGACATCGGTGTCGGTGTATGACATCCATTCAAACTGATAAGCAAAATTTTATATATCGTTATATGAATTTATTTTTTATGAATAATTACGTTATTAATATAGGTTCAAAAGATAGGTAACTAACCTCGACTTTCGACCATTGATCTAACAAGAACTTAATATCTTCTAGAACCTTGGGCAGTCCGACGTAGCTCAGCCTATGTTTCCACCTGTATAGGCGATATGTTAGTGGAAATGTATAATAATAAAAATTATTATACAAACTATGTATTTGTTAATAAATAATGTTTACCTCGTCACCAGTGGGAACATATATGGGTCGGTCACCTTGGGACGTGGAAACGGTAGTCACCACCAGGCCCATGACTATGGTAGGAGTTGTAACAGCCCGTTTTTAGTGAAATCGAAGTAGTGGTTTTGGGACCTCAAATCTGATGAGTAAATTGTTATTTTATTATTATTTTAATTTCTAAGGTATGTTAGTAGGGTCGTATAAAAATTTCGTTAAGAAAATTTGATGTTTCCATGCTTAATTATTTGAAAAGACTAATTCGTAAAAGGTGCAAAAGTAGAGTTCTATAAGTTAAAGGTATCAATTAATTATGAAATTTTAAAGTAAAGGGATTTATATGGTAATTAGACGATTATTATTATTAGTGGAGAAAGATAGGCATGAAGTTGATGTTTCAATTAGTTTAAGTTAAAGGTTGATAAAGTAATTTAATAAAAAAGTAAAATATGTAAAAAATAAAAGGTATCATCTTCGTAATTGGTTTCTTCCATTGAAAATTGATGAAGGAACAAGCCATAGATAGGGTTTGAAGCTTCGGTCACTTTGCTAGCTTGTATGTAAGTGAAATTTGTCCCATTTTTAATGATTTTTATGTTTTTAAAGTTGTTGTAGCTTAATCTAACTAGCCTAGGGGACTAATTTGAAAAATTGATAAAGAGTTAGGGTTTTTCCATGAATTTTCTTGCTTGATTTTTGAAGTTTAATTGAAGAAAATGAATCCTTGTTGTTGAATAAACAAGTTTTGTAAAGAGATTTTTGATGAAAATTACATTTAAGGACTTATTTATAAAAGTAGTAAAATTCCATAGTAAAATTGTGAAATGCTGATTTATATGGGCTGGTATAGGTCTTAGTGATTTCGGTTAGAATGAAATGTGGATGAAATTGCTTAAATTTCAATCTACGAGCTTAAGGACTAAATTGTAAAGAAGATAAAAAATTAGGGGCAAAATTGTAATTTACAAAAGTATGAATTTTGGACTGAATTGAATAGTACAAGTATTAAATGGATTGAATTTTCTTATTTAGATCAAGATAAACCTCGTACGAATTTAGATCTAGGAAAAGCTGAAGCCTAAGATTAGTTGATCTCGTTTTTACGTCTTTGTCATCGAGGTAAGTTCGTATGATTAAATGATGTTTTAATGTTATATTGATCTATATATTCATGTGTTGTTTTTCATGTAATTAAATGATGGAAGTCCAATGATGTTACGATGATTATTGAGCCCAGTTTGAACCTTAAGAATACGTAGGATACAAATGACATGTCATTAGGGTTACCATGTTCCAGGTGCTGGTCTTGAATGTCCTACTGATGGCTCAGGTCCTACATTTGTTGTGGATGCTCAACAGCTTGTATGAGCAGCATCGCGTAGCTTAAATTCCAACCGTTAGCTTGTGTGAACAGGCCAATTTCACAGCTCGAGTGGGTAGCGATGTAAAGGAAAAGGAAAGGTTACGATTATATGTTTAGCACACTGCATATGAGCTTTCTTGTGTATCCGATATTATTCTGAATGGTTCAACGGACATGGAAAGGAAAGGAATGGTAGGTGATCAATTGACTTATGTCATGAATCTATGAAAATGATTGAAAATGACATGTTTAATGAAATTATACTTATGCTTATGAAATTGATGATTTCAAATGATGTTGTTCATGTATAATGAATTATGTGAATTCAAGTGAATTATGAGTTGATGCACTAACATGTGTTGTTGATGATTCTTAGGCTTGTGCCAAGCTTGTGGTTGGATTGTATCATGTTTAATTTTAAGGTTATGCATTGAAATGGTAAGTTATGTTCATGTTTTACGAACTTACTAAGCATTATATGCTTATGTAGTTTTCTTTCCTATGTTTAGATAATCGAAAGCTCGATCAGTTTGGAAGCTCATCAGAGATCTATCACACTATCCAACGATATCGGTAGTTTTTGGTGTTTTGGCTAAGGTTACAATGGCATGTATAAGTGGACTAATGTTTGATGTTTAGTTGAATGTTAGTTGATGAGTTTGGCATGTATATGTCATTTTGGTTGATGTGATCTTGGTACTTTTGGTGCTTTGTTGATGTGTGTGAATATCGCTAAGTTATGGTGTATGTTTGAGTGACCAAATAATATGTTTGTGTGGAAGTTCTAATGATCATATTTATGGTGTGTTTTAGAAGTAGTATTGAATTATATGAGTACAATGACGATGTGGTAATTATACATGTTTAGGTGAATTTGTATGGTTGCTTTTGAGGTGCCTTATATGGCATATTGATTGAATGGAATTGGTCATTTGAATTGGTTGTTTCATGCATGTTTTGGTAAATTTTTGGTGGCTTGAAGTTGTAATAAAATGCTTGTAGGTAGCCATTTGTGTTGGTGATGGAAATGGCGCGTGTGTCTCAATTGTGTGTGATACACGACCATGTGAAACAATAGCGTGTCCCCTATAGGTTCTAAGGCATACAAGGCAGACAGTTACATGGCCTAGCACGTGACCTGGCACACGGGCGTGTGGCTTGGCCATGTGACCCAACTTCGAAAGTTACATGGGCACAGACACGGGCTAGGACACGGCCGTGTGTCCCTATTTCAATTGTTACATGACTTGGCCACATGGCCGTGTGACCCTTGCAGTTTAAAATTTCTAACTTTTTCATGAGCTTTCTGATTGATTTCAATTTAGTCCCGAATTGTTTCTAAAGTGATTTTATGGCCTCGAGGGCTTGATTAAGGGACGTTATACATGTACATGAATGATTTGTGATATGTTTATGTTGAGGTTTGAAATATATGTTTTAAAGTTACATTTTTACGGTAATTCTTTGTAACCCTATTCCAATGATAGATACGAGTTAGAGGTGTTACAAGAGTAGACAACCACCGATTGACGTTGACCTCGGGTTCGTGGCCCGACACATCTCTCGGTATAATGTGGACAATACGACAAGTCCCAAACTTAGTTTCCCGCAATCATTGAAGTCCACTAGATGTAGTAGCCACTTTACATGCATCAAAATATGAGATTTGTCAGGCATTAGAATGCCCCCGATTAACCTCATGATGTATGCTCGGTAGAGGGTCACTTTGTCCAGAACGATCCCAGATCCCGTGATGATTGGCCCATCCACTAGCAGACCGAGTTGCAGCGCTACGTCTTCGATCATGATTGTACACTCACCACATAGAAGGTGGAAAGTGTGTGTTTCGGGCCTCCATCTTTCCACCAATGTGTTGATTAGTTGCAAATCAAGTTTGTAGCCCTTAGACATGCTAGACGCATGTAAGAATCCAGCCGCTTGCAAGTGGCCATGAATTTCAGGAAATTGCATGTTTTCCAATATTATGGATGAAGCCCTCCAGAACACGGTCATCCACCTATTTACACACACAAAAAAGTATAATTATAATAAAAAATTAAATGTAACATTATTGAAATGAACAAAATTTAAATTTCGGTCTTACATTACTAATTGGGTAGCGGAAATATACTTATCGTGAAAGTGGGTTAGGGCGGTGGCCATTTGTGAAAAATTAATTTAAAAGAATAAAAATGAAATAATTAAAAAAATATTTTTAAATAAAAATATTGAAAATGACTAAAAACAAGAGATTTGAGAGACTTGAGAGGGTTTGAGAGAATTGAGAGAGTTGATAGAAGGATGTGAATTTAAAAAAAGTGAAATTTGAGAGGTATTTATAGGGTAAAATAAATAGTTACCATTAGGTGTTATTTTTTTTTTAAATTTGGCAGAAATGTTTAAAAAGTTGTTAGGAATTGACCGTTAGCTAGAAAGCTAGTCCAACTAGACCCGCTTTCCAACAAAAACGACCTATATCCCTAATTAAAATTAAAATCGGCCCAAAAACCTAAATTAAAAAAAAATTGGCCTATAGGCCTCATTTTGCCAATATAATTATATCTATTAAATAATATTCTATTTAATAAAATATGATTAATATATTTTTATACAACATTTAAGTGATTTATTGAAATAATATATTGATTAAAATTATTATTATTATTTAACTTAGGAACAAAACTAATTTCATTAAAATTCAAGACAAAATGATGTTGAAGGGAATTAATTTAGCAAAGAGCTTGATTATAGATGAAAAATTGTTATTAAGGTAAAAATAAAACATAAATTCTAAAATAATAATGAAAGGTTATTATAAAGAGAGATGATTGTGTTACACAAACTTTACGATATTAAATAAATATATTTTATAAAATCATATAAAATGAAAATGTTTTAAGTAAAATAAATATTTAAAATTATAAGGAATGTATTTTTGGTTAATTTTTTCAATAAAGTGGAATGAATTTATTCTAAACTAGAACTATGCTTTGGGAAATTGTAGACAATTATAAAGATTAAATTTTTGAATGAAAGAAGTTACAAATAATATTCATTCATTAAGCAAAACACTTTGCATAAGCAACGGAGAACACATTGTGTTTGGAGAAAAGTAGTTGTCTAATTACCAAAAGAGCCCATTTATTGTCTTCCTCCCAATTATATGCAAGGTGATTTGTCATAATATCATACATCAAATTAGGCTCTCTTGAACACTTGATGAGTCTATTCTCAAGCAATTTAAGAGTCTTTTTTTATGTTTTTTTTTGTTGATTTTTAGTTTCTAATACTAATAGTTGTTTCCCTTTTTTTTTTAAATCTTTTGGGACCCAAATTGATGAAATGGTGTCATTGGGAGTCTAATGGTGTGTTTGGGTTTGTGTAGGGAGATAACAACAGTCAAACGTTGAGGAAAACTGCATCTAATGTAGGTGTCACAACACTAATGCCAAGATGTCGCGACGCTGAACCTATATCACCTCAGGGGAGCAAAACTTCTACAAGAAACCAACCTAGAGCAATCTACTAAGGATGTCGTGACACTAGGTGTGCTGTGTCCTGACACCAAGCCTGAGGTCGCAACTCCACTGTTGATGGTTGAAGTGAAGGAACCAAGGCCACTGTCAAGGGTGTCACGACACCAAATATTGTTCTAAATTATTATATTATATTATACTATTAGTTAAA
This sequence comes from Gossypium arboreum, assembly GCF_025698485.1. NCBI lineage: Eukaryota > Viridiplantae > Streptophyta > Magnoliopsida > Malvales > Malvaceae > Gossypium > Gossypium arboreum. The sequence continues at coordinate 17,897,437 of NC_069081.1, forward strand.
TGTTGTTTTAAAATTTTTTTCACAGGTCATGAGTATGTTAATAGTGATGGAAATTCCAATGGTGATGAAAGGAAATGTAATGAGATGTTACGATGTGTGGAAAGCTTTAACAGGTTATTCAGTGCTACAACTTGAGCTGTTCAGTTATATTACAAAAAATATTTATTGCGACAACCATGCATGAAATTGAAATAATCAAGTGACGCATTGTAACACCACTAACCTGTATCCTTCGTCAGAACAGGGTTTCGGAGCATTACTGGAACTTTCAGAATATTTTACAAATAATTTATGTAAATTACTTTTCATTAACTGAGGTCATTCAAAACGTCCCTTAATTGGACCCTCGAGGCCCAATACGAGCACTAGAAATGAGTTGGGACTTAATCGGGAACTCTAAGAATTTTTCGTGACATTTCAAAATTTTCCAAGTTACAGGGCTCACGCGCCTGCGTGGTCCAAGGGACACGCCCGTGTGACCCTAGGACACGGCCGTGCTACAGGCTGTGTTTGGCCCTGTGTAACTCTCTGACTTGTGCACACGGCCATGCCACACGCTCGTGTGCTAGGCCGTGTGGTCAATTAATTCATTTCAAAATTAGGTACAGGTTTCACACAGCTAAGACACACACCCGTGTTCTAGGCCGTGTAGCATACACGGCTAAGACACACGCCTGTGTATCTGCCTGTGTGCTCAATTCTAAGCATTCTATTTTCTCAAAATTAAGGTGTAGGGGACACACGGCCTAACCACACGCCTGTGTACCAGGTCGTGTGTCACACATGGTTTAGACACACGCCCGTGTGTCTGTCCATGTGGATAAAATAAAGCATTTCTAGCTTCATTTCTCACCCAAAATCACACTCATGACTTGCACTTGAAACACACATCCAATACCAACCATTCCAAGCATTCAAATTAAACAAATTCTATCATTCAACATGGCATACCATTACATGCATACATGTTCATATTATTTCCTTGGTTTAATCCATATAATAGTCTTGATTTGATCAACTACTTAACACATATGTAGCTACCATAGTATGACATTACAAATATATCAAAATAAACCATTACTAGCCATTCCAATGGCTAGATTACAAGAATCATTTACATTTGCATGCCAACATGGCCAATATAACCTATACATGCTATTTTAATCGTAATTGATTTACCATAGTATACCGACATAGGCCGATGGATAGTGTGAGTGATCTCTGCCTAGCTTCCAATCCAACGAGCTTCCGATTACTCTAAAACAGGGAAATAAAACTAAGTAAGCATAAAATGCTTAGTAAGTTCGTATAACATGGTACTTAACTTACTGTTCATTCTATTTTGAGGTAACTATGTAAGGCATAATCAATCAGTTTGATCTCAAGCACTACACACATTCTCATTGCCCTTGTTAGTCATATATTCCATATTAACATCAAAACATATACCGGTTCAACAACAATCAAGTTTCCAAGAACATATGCTTTCCACAACATGTATTCATTCAACATGCATAATTTATTTCATTATTTCAAGTATAATTTCATAATAGTTCATTTCTAGTTCAAATCATTTCATATCAGAACTTTAGTCATATTACTTAGAACATCAAGGTCACGATTAGTACGCTTAAGATGTACAAGTCTATAATCAAGAATAAACATATATTTATCAAATAAAGTCCATGTACAAATATAATTATCTCATGTTTTCATATATCATATGTCATGTATCATCATTTACTTGTATTTCAGCCGGATACGTGTAATAACTCATTTCTTATCCATATCTTTTCATATCAAGATTTTTACCCGTTGAATTTATCTGAAATATTGATGGTTACACAGGTAGTACACTCGAGGTGTACGAATCAGAATCCATTAATTCATGTCCAATGGTACCCATAGGGTACTATATCGGAGAGTACATTCTCGAGCTACACTTGTACACGAGAGGATTACCAGTCCAGGCTAAATCCTTTTTATGACATATGCTCTAAAGAGCTTGATCTGGATTACCCGTCCGGGCTAAATCCAATTTATAACATATGCTCGAGAGGATTTATATCAAGATTACCCGTTCGGGCTAAATCCTTTCATAAATGAGGTCGATAGGATTACTCGTTCGAGCTAAATCCCGTCAGCAACAAATGCATGACCTCATTCATTTCGAGAAATCACATATCCATCGATATTCATTTATTCAATGAGATTTAACTTTTTCAAGCATTTCCCAGCATGTAATTATTTCATACATCTATAACATTCATATAATTCAAGTAAACACATTCTATATTCATTTCAAGCATATAAGTAACATTTATCATTTATCGGGGATTATTATTGATCGGGCTTTGTCAGATATATTTTCAATGTCATATATATATATGATATTTATACAATTCACAAACACAACATTTAGTTCAAGCATAAAAACATATAAAATTTAGTTACTAGAACTTACCTCGACAATTGTTCCTATACGAAAAATCTACTAATCCGACTTTTTCCATTTTTCCTCGTTCTAGCTCCAAATTTGGTCTATCCGGATCTATACGAGTAAATTTGACATCAATTTATCATATTTTATATTCAAGTGGACTCAATTTTTATCATAGGAAAAATTACCATTTTGCCCTTAACTTTTCCAAAAATTCCTATTTCGTCCCTAGACTCGAAAAATGAAATTTATACAATTTACTCCCTATCCCAAGCCTAACCAAAATTTATATACTACAATTACAGCATATACATTTCACAAATTTTAGAATTTTCCATGGTTTTTATCACCTTTTCATTTTAGTCCCTATATCAAGTTTCTATCAAAAATTTCTTTGTAAAAGTTGTTTATCTATCAACAACCTTTCATTTTCTACCAAAAATTTCATATTTCCAGAATAGTCATCCATGACCCAGATTTCATACTTTGATAACTTTTCAAATTAATCCCCCAAATAGATAGATTAGACTATTTCGGTTTCAAAAATATAAAAATTACTAAAAACAGGGCTTGATTACTTACCCAAATAAGCTTGATAAGTCTTCTTCCTCTCTACTAGAGTTTCCACAGAAAAATTTGGGGAAGATGATATGAAATTGTTTTCTTTTTCATTTAATTAAATTGTCATTTAATAACTTTTCATTTTTTCAATTTAGTCCTTAGCCTTTTTTTTGTTTTTCCATGGATGAGTCATACCAAAATATCTACATACTTTCTTTAATGGTCTAATTACCATATAAGGACCTTAATTTTTGAATTCCATAACTATTTGATCATTCTAGCTACTAGAATCCAACTTTTGCATTTTATGCAATTTGGTCCTTTTGTAATTAAGCATATAATCGAAAAAATGTCTTTTAAAAATTTTCACATGAAATTTCTAACATAATAGGGACCATATAATAAAATAAAAATAAATTTTATTTTCGGCTCGGATTTGTGGTCCCGAACCACTGTTCTCATTTTACTGAAATTGGGCTATTACACGGATGGGTTCAAAAGGTCCTTGAAAGTCATGAATTGCATTGCATCATAAATTCAGAATGTCAACAACTATATTCAAATTTTTTTTAAGAGTGCTAGAAACATGATGCAATTTGAAAAGTTGAAGAACCATTTCTTCTCATGAAAAGTTGGCATTTTTTTTTCATACGATATTATTTTTTGCATATATAAACATTGGTGCAAAAAATTCTCAATGCCGACAAAGATTTCAAAGGTTTGGATCGACATCGATGCTCTAGAATTATGCTTGAGAAAGTTTCAAAGTTGACTATTGATATAATTGCACTAGATGATTATACTTTTAGGTCAATACTTAAACAAATATGCAATGATTCTAGATATAAGTCAAATTTTAAGGTAAAATTTTAGAAGTAAAATATTATATTTAACAACAATTTTTAATATTTAAATATGCATCCATACTAATATTATTATTTTTTAGAATTGCATTAGTGTCACGGATGGTATACATATCTTGCTATTCTTCCATCAAATGAATAGATTCCTTATATAGGAAGAAAATGTTGTTGGAAAATATTCACATCACATATTTACTAAGGGTAATTACATGTTATTATTTACTATCATAAAATGTTAGCCCAAATTAAAAGTGATCTAATTTGGTTAAGATTTATTGGGCTTTAGTTATTAAATAAAGTAAGGGTCAAATATGTGTAGATACTCTAGTAATTAATTTCTAATTAATGATGGACTGATTTGAAATTAGGGTTAATGTGCAAAAGATATATATTAGGGTTATGGTCCCCAAATTACACATAAGATAAAATTTCTAATATCCATCCTTAGGAAAGAGAGAACAAATATTCTCTGAATTTCTTGTTTGCTAATTTGGAAAACCAAAACTCTAAGATCCATAGATTTCAAGAAATCGATGAATTCAGGTAAGCTTCCGCATCTAGTTTTGTTTTTGTTTTATTCTTGATGATTTGACATGATAGATTCTAGTTTCAATTTTTAAGTTTATATTAGATCTTGTTTTTATGACCTTAACAAGTGATATCAGAGCCTCGTCATGTTGAATCATTGGGAATTTATTAAGATTCTTTATTATTTTTTAGAATGAATCGTTTTTAGGTTTCATGGGTATTATGTTATAATTTGATATTTGAATTTATATACGTTCATAATAAAATCTTTGGATTTTATGATTCAGATCGAATGCATCCTTATACTTTTTGGGTGCTTCTCTTTTAATCACTATTCAAAGATTCAAGGATTTATTTTCAAAATCGATTTTTCGTGTATATAGATTATTTATTTATTTATTTATATTCGTTGTCCCGTTTACTATGCTTCTATATCTGCAGGCCAATTTGTATTGAGCCAACATGATATTTTTAAGTTTTAATTAATTTAAAATTATTATGAATGAGTGGTTGAAATTTTTTAAGTTTAAGAGTTTGAGATTATTCTTTTAGAAAATATTAAAGATTTTAGGGTTTAAGGGTTTATATATTTTTATTTCCTTTGTATGGTGCGCCAGCTTATGTGATTTCTACTTTGAAATTTGATTTTATCCTTCAACGAATCTTGTTATTTCATATAACAGGCATGTATGAATTTGAATATCAAATTTGATTTTACGTTTGTAAAACTTACGATAATATATAATATATATGCTTCAATTTTATTAACGATTGAATTCCATATATTATGAATGTGTCCCATAATTACAACTATAATGTTATTATATGAGTTTTGGTGGATTGTTATATTTGATTGAAATATTTAATATATATTAAAGGACAATTATTGCGTTTGGTTTTTTCCTAAGCAGAGGAATTAAAAGCATGAAATGCCTAAAGCAATTGAAAGCATGTATTAAGTTTTGCACCAATTTGGTTGAGATTTCCTTTTAGTCGTTACCATATACGCTGCCTAAATTTGAAAGGCAGATATTTTCCTGTAATTTTCTATAAGTAATTTTTAGGATAAATTCGTGTTTTTTTTTTAGTATATGATTTTGGCATGATTTGAAATATTTAGTTAACTTATGATTTTTAGCTAAATTAATTTAATGGATATTCATTGAAATTGTTAATTTCATGCTATGAATATTTATTCAGTTTTTGGATTTTTATGCAAACTTATATTAATCATGATATATGAATTTGGTTTTAAGTTTGGTTTAATTTAATGGCTACTTGTAATTCATCAAAGATTAAGGTATTCAGTTTCTCATTAAACAATGAGACAACCTTATTTTGGGTTATTGTTATGAACAATATTAAATTTGAATATTGGTATGGTTATATATATTTTAAAATAACTTAATTGAAATAATAATTTACCAAAGTAACCTATGTTGTAAAAAAAATATTTTATTTTAAAATATAAAATGTTGTGTGCATGTAAATTAAGCCATGTTAATATTGATCGGTCCAAAAGAAGGTTAATATTTAATAAAATTACATGTACAACTATAATAATAAACATGTGACAATTATTTGGTTTTATATGTGAGTAATAAATCGGCCCAAAGGAAGATTTATTATTCAACATGTTCTTATTGTCAGTATTTGATTACCACTAAAGCACCTGCAAAAACACCTACAAAAACACCTTCTAAGCTTTGAACAAGTCGAAAGTCTAGTCTAAAGCACTTTCACTGTAATACCCTAAACCTGACCTAGACGTTAAGGTCAAATTATGGAGATTACAGCGCTATAAAAATATTGCCGATTAACTTACGCAAAAAAAAAACTTAGTTTTAATTCCAGAGTAATAAAGTTATTTAATTTATCGAAAACACAAGTTTTCAGAAGAATGCGTGTAAGCACTTAGATGAAAATATTGTTTTATTAATTTTATAAAAACAATCCTGAATGTTTAACCAATTGAATTGTAAAAAGTCGTAATTAATTTCAAGACCTTGTAGCAGAAAAATACTTCTAAAATTATTAGCTCTTAAAATCATAAAACTCATTAGTTATGTCATCTTAGGTGTGTTTACGAGTTTTAAATAAAACGTCCGTGAAAACAAAAACCAAAACCAAGAATTTAACATTCCAAAACAAATTAAAATATGAAAGATAATAAAGTCTGAAATTAAAAAAAAAAACAAATCAACTTATACCAAATTGTGTGAACTGAGCTCCGAAGTCGCCGCCATGTCCTAAGTCGAAAGTACACCTAAAATGAATTAAAAAAACAAGTGAGCTAGAAGGCCAGTCTGTGACTCGACCTGAAAATGGATATACAAAAATAACAGACAAGTTATAATTTACAGATTTGACATATACTGACATACAGAATCAGATATATATTTTTATAATCATATACAAGTGTAGACACCAGTATCGAAACCGGTTCTTACTCATAACGAACACATATACAAATAACATATCAAAATGTCATAACATATCCAGAAGCATATATCATTTCGGACAATTATAATTTTTAGAAATTTATATATATATTGGATCATAATGTCATGTCAAAACAGAACAAATCCTACCCCATCCACCGCATATCAAATCTGTCTAACCAATCACACAAAATAGGACTACAAGGCTCTATCTATCCAATCACACCGGGTCATGGTGGTATGCCACTCATAATGATGTAGTTGAGCTGTCAGACAGATCTTGTGGTTTAACCGCCAAAATTGCAGTAATACTACCAAAAAACACTTCCTCCATCATATCAAAACCTGCCCAAATGCAAATGCAAATTTATATTAACTTACGTACATAACACATAGTTGGTATGCAATGCATGCCAAAACACATATTTTACAAAGCACAACACAACACATAACTTATACAGATCGTATCATATCTTAGTTCTTATACTAATAGTTATTCCATATAAAGATGTCCTACATAATCAAAAACACATAATTACGTTTTCAGAGTTACCAAAACACAGATTATACTTACATTTTTCACATACCTTAACCACATCACGTACTGACACATATTGACAACTATCACATTTCAGGTCTTATTTAACCCAAACAGACCATACGAAAGATCTATTTACACATTTCTAAGTTAAAATTTTCTAAAAAATGGGTCCACACGGCCTAAATGGCCAACCTGTGTGACCACACACTCCCGTGTGCCCTATGTAGCCTACCTAAGTTGCCTATGTAATTGTACATGCCCGTGTGCTCTACATGGCCTAGTAGATGGTCAACTACACGCCTGTGTGGTGTACACGGCTTGGCACACGATCAGCCACACGGTCGTGTGATGAACAAGAATCTCGAAAGAACTATAGTTTTCTCGAGTTTTTCAAGTTCTAAATGACATATCGGGTTAGAATCACACACTTGATGATAATTTTGATAAACCACGCAAATATCATACTCCAAATCCTATAATCATTCATCAGACCTCACTAATTAATCATCAAAACTCATCCAGGAAATTTCGTCCAAAAATCAAATGTTTAGCCCCTAATATGAAATTCAAACACTTACTTCTTGAAAAAACATCGGAACTGTATCTACTCCACTGAAGGGTTCTGGTTTTCGTACCTTTCACCTAGTCAAAATCATAAACACACTTAACACAATGTGGAATGAAAACTAAACACCAACACCTCAAATCTTATTCAAGAACAAATTAAAGCTAAAATAATAGGAAAAATAGCTTGAAAAACTTACACCACACTTTGAACTACGATTGTAGAGCAAATCTTACACACGTACATAGAAGAAAATTGAAACGACAACAAGCAAAACCAATGAAAATAAAGAAAATAAAATAAAATAAATGAAAGAAGAAAATGGAGAAAAGGGGAAGAAAAGAATGTGAGAATGGGAGAGACAATTTAGGATAATTTCTTAACCACCCACATCCCACTAAGTCCCACAAATATCCACTCACCATATTCCCTCATAGTTCAAAACAAAAACAATTTCCACTTACCCATACAAGGACTCAAACAAGGGACTAAAGGGTAAGCTAATAATCACCTTACCACCGAACCAACATGCTCATTCTTGTCAAAAGATGCACTCAAATATTTCTTAAACTAAATACCAAAAGCTAGGGATTTAGACAAAATTGAAAAAAATACAAGCGAAAAGATTCGAACCTAGAACCTTCCTCACACAAGCACAACCCCTAACCACATAACCAAAACAAATTACTTAGCATAATTTCAGAATCTTAACTTAAAAATCACAATGTCATCCCTCTAGGTTTCACTAACACAGTTTCTTCCAACCAAGTTTTCAGGATGTGACATTCACATTTGGGGATGTCAAATTGAGGCAAGGCCTTAGCAACCACTTGAAAAGAAATTGGACTCCAAAATAGTGAGCAACTACTTTATTGGTTATTCTAAACAATCTAGGGGCTATGAGTTTTATGATCCCAAAATTAGGAATATTTTTGAGACAAGAGCTACAACATTTTTTAGTATGTTGAGTTTGGAGGGAGAAATATGGTTGTATACATTACTTTTTAGGAGGATTTGGATTCTAACTCAGTTCCTCCTATCACTTTTGACAATATTCTGGTTCTCTTTACCTATCATTTATCAAGAAGTGGATCCAGAACCTCAACAAGATAATATTGAATAACTCCCTATCCAAGATGAGGTAATATTTCTAGAAGAACTAACTTAACAACCTCAAGAACGAATATCATTAAAAAGGTCCACTAGAGAAAGTATTATAATGGGTTTAGTGGAATATTTTGACCTTAAGCTGCATCAGATGAATATTAAGTTAATGGTTTCTCAATGGTAACATTGATCATACATTTATATGGTGCAACTAGAAAACTTTGTGTCTGATGATGCAAAGTTAGTGATTTGAAAATTAAAAAACTCCATCTATGAGCTTAAGCAAACTTCTCGTCAATAGTATTACAAATTTTAACAAATAATTATCTCATTCGATTTAGAGATGAATTTGGTCGATAATTTTAAATGTTAATGACATACTGCTTTTCAATAATAAGTTATGTCCCAACCAATAGCCCAAGAAAAATTTTGAGATTAAGGAAATGCATAAGATTTCCTACATCTCAAGGGTGGGGAGTCTAATGTATGCTCAAGTATGTACGCGTTTGGACATTGCGTACATTATTGGGATGTTAGAAAGATATTTAAGCAACCCTGGTATGGACCATTAGATAGTAACTAATAGGGTAATAAGGTATCTTTAAAGAACAAAAGGTTACATGCTCACATATTAGAGGTTAAAAAAGTTTGAGATCATCAAGTATATAGACTCCAATTTTGATGGAATATTGATGCAAATTTTGTCACTAGGGTGCAAATTGTGACAATAATTTGTAGTCCTTTATTCCAATAACAACATGAGCACATCAAAGTCAAATCACATAGACTTTAAGCTCCTAGTTGTTAAATTAAAAATTTAGAGTGGTTAGTTGCCTATAAAGCATATTGGGACAAAGTTCATAATTGCAAATCTGCTTACTAAGGGGGTACCACCCAAGGTTTTTCATGAGCACATTATTCATATGGGTGTAATGTCATTTAAGGATATATGGTTTTAGTGGGAGTTTGTACTTTTAAATACTTTTATGTTATAGACACATTTTTAGTTATTTTAGTTTATGCAGAAATAAAGTTTATTTGGTTTATTCACACTCTGATTTTGGTAAGGTTTGATCTCACTAGAGTTTAAGGAGGACCAGTTGGAAATAGACATGTTTAGATCATATTGCATGTAATTTCCATGCTACACATCCGTACTTGACCTATGTCATTTAGTTGTCCTAATATACGTGATCAGGGATGGATTTAGTTACGATATATGTAACGAAAGTCACCTTGGTTCTATGTTAACATAATTAATGGACGAGATTTTTTGGAATACCTTTTTGAATATGATAGTACAATTTTGAGCTCATAAGGTTATATAATGACATGTAATTATAGAGTAATTAATATATGTTGTCCATGTGGGAGATTCTTGGAAAATATGGACATCACATATTTAGTAAGGGTAATTACATGTTATTATTTACTATCATAAAATGTTAGCCCAAATTAAAAGTGATCTAATTTGGTTAAGATTTGTTGTGCTTTAGTTATTAAATAAAGTATGGGCCAAATATTTGTAGATACTCTAGTAACTAATTTTTAATTAATGATGGGCTGATTAGAAATTAGGGTTAATGTGCAAAATATATATATTAGGGTTATGGCCCCCAAATTACACATAAGATAACTATATTATTTTTTTAAGTATCACTTAAATTAATCATCACTTTTTACGAAATATGGTTTTTATATTTATTACAAATTAAAAATTAATTTACATTAATTATTTAAATAGTATTTATTTATTTTATGTTATGTATCACTATATTATTTTTTAAATATAATTTAAATTAATATAGGGATAATGTAACTTTTGCCTCATGATGTAACACTCCAAACCCGGCCTAGACGTTATGGCCGTATTTGACAATCTTACACGATAGTGTTTTTGAAACCTCGTTGTTACAACAAAAATATTCCATGTTATTATCTTTAGTAAACCTTTGTTAGAACTTAGGAAGTCGTCTTTATTCATTTAAAACATTTGTTTAGAAACATCCCTCGTTGCGGAAGCTTTAATAAAATAGTCTAAGTGATCATGAGTTTAGAAAATACTTTAACTTTTTAAAAACCGAATTTCCTACGACCAGCAGGTATAAATCCATAAAGTAAAATAAATAAATAAAACTCAAATTTAAAACCAAACTCCCAGAGGGTCCCTAAATAACAACCCAAATAATCAATAATAATCAAATTATAAATCGTAAATTGAAAACCATGAAGTCCAAAAATTACTGTGGTCACTGGTGAGTCCTCCGTCGCACCGATCCATCTAAGTCTGGGGATTACCTATCCACATTAAACAAAAAAGGGTGAGTTTACGTAAACTCAGTGTGTAATCCCGCAAAAACAAACAAACAATTAGTATTCATAGTGCACAGTTGAACAGTCTTGGGCCTAAGCCCTTTTCAGTATGAGTGAGAGTTTGGGCCTTAGCCCATCACAATATAGTGTCAAAAATGCAGTAGGGCCTTAGCCTATCGCAGTATCAGTAGTAGTAACAGTTATGCAGTAGCAAATCTTACCCAACTAGCCTCTGCACACTATCTCCGTCCAACCCTACACTCCATGTGGGGATATAATCAACTCACCCATCCCTACACTTCAAGTAGTACTGAATGCGGCACAAAACAGTAGTTTGTAGCTAAGCTACTAGTAAATTAGGCTTAAAGCCTTTGAGTACACTTCCTCTGAATAACAACCCCCAACCCAATGCAATGCAACATACAATGGATGATATGCTATTATGCAATTTCAGTACATATATTCAATTTAGATATTAACATGCTCAGTACAGATATCATTCAGTCAATTTCACGCATTTAGGGGTCTAAGTAGCACTTATCGACCTTATAGTAGGTTGACAGTCGACTTGGGCGACCCGTGTAACCTTGAAACATTTCAGTAAAAATAGGCTCACACGCCCATGTGATTTGCCCCGTACGAGCCCACACGCCATTGTGCCCCACTCATCCCAAATTGGCCTTGGCCATGTGATCCATTTTTAATGTAACTCATGCTAGCTAAGTATTCATATATGTTTTCACTATTTACTTATATGTTCATTCAAAGCTGTCTATTTGAGTCATTGTCACTAAATTATTTATATATTGAGCTATAGAATTCCAAATTAAGATTTGTTTGGTGTTTGTAAAACTAGACTCAAATACCTTTCTACCATAAAATTTTCAGAATTTATAGTTTATCAAATAAGTACAGTAAAATCTTCAAATTTATCCCTATTCTACTGTTTGAAAACTTCAACCTTTCCTTACTAAAAATTATTTATCTCTTAGTACGGAATTTGGATGATATTTCCCTTTGTTTCTCTTGAAAATAGACTCATTAAAAATTTAAACATATAAATTTGTGCCCCTAATTATTTTTTACAATTTTTGATGATTTTCCAAATTCAGAACAGGGGAACCCGAAATCATTCTTACTTTGTCTCATAAAATTTATTATATCTTATAATTTACAATTTCATTGCTTACACTATTTCTTCCATGAAAAACTAGACTTAATAAACTTTAATTTAATATTTTATTCAACCTCTAACTCAATTTTCACTATTTTTTATTATTTTTCAAATTTAAACTACTGCTGCTGTCCAAAACTATGTTAGTGCAAATGTTGATTTCCAAGTTTATAACAACCTTATTTCCTTTCTCTACAATTTTCTTCACACCATTTTCTCTTATTTCTCGATAGCAAGCAATTTTGGTTTTTCGGTGAATCCTATTTCTGTGTTTCGGGTACACACCAGGTATCGTTTCTGATGCGTAAGCACTCCTAAGCCTCCAGATTCTAAAAGTCGACCAACATATCTCCAGATTAATCACTTAATTCATTTTTAATCAACCAATTTCAGAAGGAACTCAACTAAAAACTAACAAAACCCTTATCTCGCTTGAGTAACCATGACTTCGCACAATCACAGCGTCGATTCAAAACCACCAGCCCCTTAATTAAATCCTAAACACCAAAAAGGAATCCCCCTTTTAGAGATTAACCAAGACAAAACTGTTACTTATCGAACACATACAACCAACGACGAACAACCAAATCAATTGGAAAAAAAGAATGAAACAGAAGGGAAGAAAATAATGGAAATTTTGGCAGCAACTAGGGGAAAGAATAGACAGATAAGAGAAAAGAAGAAGAAGAAAACGTCAGAAAAAGTTTAGGAAATCGGCGAGAAAATAAAAAAATTATTATTATAATTTTTTTTGCAACAAAAAGATAATTAGATTATTTTCTGATAACCTCTCCCTAATTATCTCCTAAAATCACTCCCTATTAACCCATTAAAACACAACTACTCAGAATTTTGTAATTGGAGCAAAAATACTGTCTCCACTCCATCACAGAGAATTGAACAAAGGACGTCCAACACTCCAACACTCCACTTAACCACCAGACCAGCAAGCCCATTCTGATATAAACTTACCAACAATTAAACTTAAGCCATTTGCACAAGGTTAAGGCTTTATTTATAAATATACCAAAACTTGCCCAAGTAAGGCTTGAATTTAAGACCTCTCACATGCACTCAGAACAGTTAACCACTGAAGCAGTTACACACTTGTGTCTCACACATACACGAAATCAAAAATTAAAATTTTGGGGCGTTACAACTCTACCTCCTAAAAGAAAATTTCATCCTCGAAATTTACTTGATCAAAACATATAAGGATACTGCTGATGCATCGCATCCTCAGGCCCCCACGTCGCCTCCTCAGTACTATGATTATGCCACAAAACCTTCACTAGAGGGATAGACTTCCTCTGTAGAACCTTAACGTCATGATCAAGAATCTGAACCGGCTGCTTCTCAAAGGTCAAGTCTGGCCTCACCTCAATCTCCTCAATAGGAACAGTATGAGTAGGATCAGAGTGATAGCGCCTTAATATAGAGGCGTGGAACACTATGAATCCGATCCAACTCTAGAGGTAGCTCTAATTGATAAGAAACTGGTCCCACTCGCTTCAGAATACGATAAGGTCTAATAAACCTAAGGCTCAACTTGCCCTTACGATCAAACCTCAGTACCTTCTTCCATGACGAAACCTTGAGAAATACAAAGTCCCTCATGGAATACTTAATCTCTCAACGCTTCAAATCCACATAGGATTTTTGTCTGTCAAATGCTGTTTTTAGATGATTTCGAATCAGTCTAACCTTATCCTCAGTCTCTGATACTAACTTAGGACCCAGAACATGTCACTCGCCCAACTCAGTCCAACATAAAGGAGTGCAACACTTACGATCATACAGTTCCTCGTAAGGTGCCATCTGGATGCTAGGCTAGAAACTGTTATTATAGGCGAACTCCGCTAGTGACAAACAATCCTCCCAATTGCCTCAAAAATCAATAGCACAGCTCCTAAATCTGAGCCTTAAGCTCCACAAGCTCCTTCGGTGCCATTCGATAGGGAGCGATGGACACTGGAGTTATACTTGAAATTAGCTCAATCCCAAATTCCAACTCGCGATTCGAGGTAACTCCGGTAGCTCTTCCAAAAAGACGTCCAAAAATTCCTTTATCATTCTGATAACCTTAACTGTAGAATCCCCGAAATTTGAAACACTTATGTAGGCTAAGAATGCCTCACATCCCTTACGAACCATCTTCTCTGCCACCAATGCAGAGATTATATTAGATAAGTAATTCCGATGTTCTCTAATCATGACTACTTCGTTATTCTCCTCAGTCCTTAGTATGACCCTCTTAGTCGTACAGTCCAAGCTAACATGATGCTTGACCAACCAGTCCATCCCTAGAATTAGGTCGAACTCCATAAATGGAAGCTCCATCAAATTAGCCAGGAAGATTGCCCTTTGTACCTCTAAAGGAATGTCCCTATACAATTTTCTAACTCTAACAAATTACCCTAATGGACTCAGTACCGTAACCTCACTCGTAGTGCTCTCAACTGAAATCTCCAAGTTTCCAGATATGTTGCTAGCTATGAGTGAGTAGACCTTATGTCTATCAAGGTAATATAAAGTACATCAAGAATAAAAAACATACTTGTGATGACGTCCGGAGCATCTCCATCCTCTCGACAATGAGAAGCATAAACTAGGGCCTGCTATCTTACCTCAGCTTATCTAGCACCTCCGCCCGATGCTCTCTGCCCACGACCCATACCATTACCACCTCTGGCCAGCCTCTTAGCTCTGACCTTTTTCTTAGGCCTCCGTACAGTATACGAGGGCTTCAAATCCCTCTTGTTCTTACCCCTCTTATGGTCATGGTTCTAGCACTTAGCGCACTTAACCTCTTTGATGATTTTTGCCTTCTCCACCAGTGCAGAAAAATCACACTCCCTCTGCAGAGCTATCAGGATATCAAATTATCTCTGAGCCCATCCTCAAAATAAATACATCGCTTATACTCAGAGGCCACCATACCTCGTACATAGCGGCTCAGTCCCAAGAACTCGGCCTCATACTCGGCCACTGATTGATCTCCCTGAGTTAGATTCAGGAATTCCCTCCTACGGGTATCGACGTAGCTCGCCCCTATATATTTCCCTTGGAAGGCAGTCTTAAAGAACTCCCAGGTTAGACGTTCGGGCTGAGTACCCTCCTTAACAGTGAGCCACCACTGATAAACCTCATCCCTCAACAGTGAGACTGCACCCTTTAATTTCGCTCTGGGGTGATATCTAAGTCATCTATAATCCTCTCCGTGGCCTCAATCTAGTACTCAGCCACATTTGGGGTAACTCCAATGACACCCCTAAAGATCTCAGCTCCATTGGACAGGAATCACTCCTTAACCGACACTTGACCCCCAGATCCAGTATTGGGCCCAGGGCCCCTCTGCAAAATCCTTAGCATAGCCTAGGATAATGCGTCATCCCCAGCCATGCGATCTTGAGACCCAGTCTCAGTAACAGATGATACTGGCGTCTCACTCGTATCCAAATCCGGTATGCTACCCTATGAAGAGGACTCAGCTCGAGCTCCTCTGTAGCCTCTACCTCGGCTTCTAGTACCCCGTCCGTGGATACCTCGTGCGCTCATTGTTTAATCACGTTTATCTGTATTAACAGTTTTATGAATTAGTTACAGTTCTAGTGTTTATTAACAGATGTTTTATGTAAAACAGTAAGGGTTATTCAGAGTTCATTTTCGTAAATCGTAGTCTCACTACAGTTTTCAGTTTCTCTACAATTTTCAGTATACACTATCTAGAGTGTTTTCAGTACAATTTACTACCTATAGTAGTTTCAGAAGATACTATCCATAACAGTTTCAGTTTAAAACAAATCACAGTTTAGAATACTTATAGGATCGGCACCGGAGACTCAGTATACAATAAAACCCATAATCATTTGGAAACCAATTAATTTTTTGAAAGCCTATCTTTTTTTATAAAACCCATAATCTACAGTCGAGTTTTGCAACCTGGCTCTGATACCACTAGATGTAACACTCCAAGCTCGGCCTAGACGTTATGGTCGTATCTGATAATGTCACACGATAGTGTTTTTGAAACCTCGTTGTTACGACGAAAACATTCCATGTTATTATATTTAATAAACCTTTGTTAGAACTGAGGAAGTCGACTTTATACATTTAAAACATTTGTTTTAAAACATCCCCCGTTACGGAAGCTTTAATAAAATAGTCTAAGTGATCATGCGTTTAGAAAATACTTTAACTTTTTGAAAACCAAATTTCCTATGACCAGTAGGTATAAATCAATAATGTAAAATAAATAAATAAAACTCAAACTTAAAACCAAAGTCCTAGAGGGTCCTTAAATTACAACCCAAATAATCAACAATAATCAAATTATAAATGTAACATCCCGAAATAGGGCCTAGTCGGAATAGTGGTTTTGGGACTACAAATCTGACATCAAAATATTTATTTTATGATTATTATGAGGCCTAGAATATAAATATATGCATGTGTTAAAGTTTCATGAAGAAATTCTAAGTATAAGATATCCAATTGGAAATTAGGGACTAAATTGAATAAATTGTAAAACTTGGATTCTAGAAGCAATTTGTATGAAATTGCTTTAGATTATAAATTAAAAGGTCTTGGAGTGCAATTTCCCAAATTCTAAGTTTTTGGACAAAAATGGGCTTGCATGGATGAAATTTTAAAGAAAGGGCTTGAGGGCATTTTGGTCATTTGGTTTTTTTAAAAAATAAAATAGGAAAAATCAAGCCAAAATTAGCCATTCTTCTTCTTCATGCTGCCGAAACTCTCTTGTCGCCATAACTAGGGTTTTCAAGCTTTCCAAGCTCAATAGTAAGTGCTCCCAAGCCCCGTTTTTCATGCTCGTTGTATTTTTGAAATCCGGGTAACTTGCTCTCTCCATTTCTACCCATATTTCATGCTAAGGTTCATGTTTAAAAATTTACCCATGCATGAGTTGCTTGTATTTTGATGGATTATGGAGGAATATGAAAGATGAATGTGTATTAAACATCTTTTCCTAGTTGATTTTCATGAGAAACCCTTATAGGGACTATTTTGCAAAAGATGTAAATGTGTGGTAGAAATGAGAAAATAATGGAAAATGTGGGCTACCATAAGAAGGAAAGTGTTTGGCTAGGCTTGGCTAAGATAGAAAGTGCATGTGTTTCATTATACGAGCCTAGGTACTCAATCGTAAAAATGTAAAAGGTTAGGGGCAAAATAGGCATTTGGATCAGGGTAGATATTAAACTTGAAATGTATAATGTGGGGTATTAATGAGTTAATTTTGCTGTTATTGACCCCGAGGAACAAATTTTAGAGGTCGATCGAGGTAAATGCAAGGTTTCAAAATAACTAAAACACAACTCCAAAAAGAATACCAGGTAAGTTCGGATAACTTAAAGTAAACCCCTAATATACATAATTGTATGATTTATGAATGCATGATGATTGCATTTATTATTGGCATGAAACATCATAGAAATGCATATTTGATGATAACATGTGAAAAATGTCTCGGTTGAGGTTGAAAAAGGGAATTCGATAGACAAACCCTGTTTGACATGTGAACTGAGATCCTGCATGTATTGCAGTAAGGATTTAGCCCGGACAGGTAATCTGTGATCTCAAGTATGAAAAGGATCTAACCCGGATGGGTGTTTCTTGAATAATCAAGCCTCCTGAAGAATATGTATGCATTAAGGATTTAGCCCGGACGAGTAATCCGATTAGGGTCTAAATTTAGCCTAGACTGGTAATTCAGATCCGAGCTCATTAAGGGTGTTTGTCAGTATAAGGGATTTAGCCTTGACTGGTAATCCCGACATCACCTTATAAGTTCATGATATGGGGGATTTAGCCTAGACTGGTAATCTTACCAATAGATGTGAGTTCGTGGGAGTGCATATATGTGAAATGATCATTCGTAAGAATTGACGGATAATGGGTATTCCATCGAGAATTCCTAGAAACTCAACGAGATTAATATGATGTATGTCAACAAGATGATGAATGATGACCTTATCTATATAAATTACATGATGCTTTGTTATGTGACTAACTCATTGATTGAGTGCATGTGATAAGAAATCATTTCATAATTGATGATTTCATGATTTAAGTATGAATGTATGCTAATTATTCGGTAAGTTTACTTTTCGGTTATTCGAGCTTACTAAGCATGAAAATACTTACCCCTCTCTTTTTCTTCTGTTCCACAGAGCTCAAGGACTAATAAAGACTGGAAGACGATTGGAGAGTCAACACACTATCAACTAGACAAGCTTTGGTATACATACTTAGTTTATTTTATTCAATGGCATGTATAGTATTTTTGAGTATTTCGTTATATGTGTCATTTGATTTTCCAAATGAAGGCATGTAAAAATATGTTTATCTCTTTTTATATGGCCATGAAAATTGCCTTAATTGAAGTAGGTTATGACCTACAAAATTATGCAAGGTTTTAATTACAAGTGATAGGTTGTTACCAATTGGCAATGAGTTACATGAACGAGCCAATTTTGTATAAATTAAAGTGACATGGGAACCCATAACACTAAATGGAAAATAACCTTTCATGTGAGAAACCAATGATACGAGGTTTCCATACAATTAGCTTTTTTATGATTATTTACAAGTGTAAAATCATGTTTTCTCTCAAACTTGGTAACCACTAAGCCCAAGTAGTAAAAAGGGGTGACTAAAGGCTTGGAAATAGACTATTAGGGTCCACATGGTTAGACACACGGGCGTGTGTCTAGGCTGTGTGTGGCACACGACTCTCTCCCATGGGTGTGTGCTATGGCCGTGTGTCTCCTGCACTTAAAATTTTAGCTCAAAGTTGTACACGGGTAGTCCACACGGGCGTGTGCCATGGCTGTGTTCAAATGACAGTGTCGTCCATGGGCAGGTAGCACAGGTGTGTGTCCTGGCCGTGTTAATAAGTCAGTGTTGCCCACGGTTGAAGAGCATGGGTGTGCCCCAAGCCACATGGGCGTGTGAGTCCGCACGGCCTATCTACAAGGGCGTGTGACCCTTTATGTTAAGGAAAATTTTCTGAGGAGACTAAGATTCATCGAACGTGCCTGAATTTGTCCCGCATTGCCTTTAGGTATGTTATAGTCTCGAAGGCCTATACAAGGGACGAGATATTCATGATTGAAAAGTTTTAATTTCAAGTGAAATTTTGTGACTCGAGTTAGTATACTGAAAGTGTAAAGTTTCGGTAATGCCTCGAGCCCTATCCCGATGTTGGATATGAGTGAGGGGTGTTACATTTATTGGGATCAGAGCTACGATTTAGTCAGTTCTAGGACTACCGTAGAGGATGTTAAAGTTCGCTATACATGTCATTATTCGAATGTTGATAGTGTGACGTCTCCTAATTGTTTAAACTATTTTAAATATAGTGAATGTCTTCAAATCAAGCACAAGATGAGTCCGAGGGAGCCGAAAGCCATGCTCCAGCTTCCGTACAGTGAGCTGTATCTAGTAGTTGTAGAAGGTTAATGTTAGAAGGCCAAGAAGAGGCCCGAGATGCCTTCTTTGATATGATGGATGAATGGTGTGGGGATTATCTAAGAAATCGCCCCAATATACCAAGACCTCCCCTACCCCTTAACCAAACTGATGAGGATGTGCCACAAGGTATGGCACTGGTGAGAATCGATAAAGCCCGGATAGATAAGCTTAGGAAGTTGGGACTGAGGAATTCAGAGTGAAAGTTGATGATAACGCTGAAAGAGATGAGTTCTGGCTCGAGAATACTACGCGGGTGCTAGATGATTTGTCATGCACACCCGAGGAATGTTTGAATTGTGCTGTGTCCCTTTTGAAGGACACTGCATACAATTGGTGGAAGACCGTATCCTCGGTAATGCCGAAATAAAATATTACTTGGGATTTCTTCCAAGCAGAGTTTAGGAAGAAATATATTAGCCAATGGTTTTTGGACTCGAAGCAAAAGGAGTTCCTGGAACTCAAACAAGGGAACAAGACTGTAGCGGAAAACGAGAGAGAGTTCGTACGACTAAGTTAGTACACAACTGAATGGGTCCAAACAGAATCAGAAATGTATAAACGCTGCGAGGAGGGTTTGAATGAGGACATCAAGTTGTTGATTGGGATCTTGGAAATACAGGAGTTTGCCGCATTGGCCGATCGAGCCAAGAAGGCCAAGGAACTTAATAATGAAAGAAAACAAGCTAAGAGAGAGGCTTGAGTTGCGAGCAAGACGTTTAGTGGTAAAACACTCTTGTTTTCCACGAAGAATGCCAGGAGCCTGCATGAACGCTCCACTTCGTCAGTGGGATATTTGGGTAGATCGAGAAACTCTAAACGACGAGGTCAAAAGTCTTCCTCCCCGATGGTGACTAGTGTGGGGAGTGTAAATGATCAAAAACTGAAGTGTATGAGCTGCAACAAATTTCACTTCACAGAGTGTCGAATGAAGAGCGGCGCGTGTTTCAGATGTGGTTCTCTTGATCACTTTCTCAGTGACTGCCTGGAACGAGCTGAAAAAGAAGAGGAAATAGCTCTAAAGTTGAGTGCTCCCATTCTATGAGGTAGACCTCTGAGGTACCCTGCGAGTGCTAATGGTAGTCGAGCCGTGACTAAAGACGCTAGAAAATTAGATGTTCGAGCCTCGGTAAGAACGTATGCAATACGTGCTCGAGAGGAAGCCGCTTCTCCTGATGTTATTACGGGTACTTTCTCTCTTTTTAATATAAGTTTTGTTGCTTTAATTGACCCAGGGTCGACGCATTCATATATCTGCATGAGATTGGCATCTAGTATGAACATACCTGTTGAACATACAGAAGATATTATTAGAGTGTCGAACCCACTAGGCAGATCAGTCCTAGTTGATAAAGTCTGTAAGAATTGTCCTTTGACGATTCAAGGTCGTTCTTTCCCGGCTAACCTTATGTTGTTACCATTTGATGAATTTGATGTAATACTGGGTATGGATTGGTTAGCCCTTCATGATGTAACAGTGAATTGTGGTAGTAAGTATATTAAGTTAAAATGCCCGGATTGTAATATTCTACGGGTCGAATCAAGAGAATTGGGTTCGTCGCCTGTTGTAATCACGGCAATGGTTGCCTAGAGATATATGAGGAAAGGATATGAAACTTACCTTGCATTTGTGTTTAACACTAAGGACACTGAATTGAAGATTGAATCTGTGCCAATAGTATGTGAGTATTCAGATGTGTTTTCGGAGGAATTACCCGGATTGCTTCCTAAAAGGGAGATAGAGTTTGGTATTGAATTGGTGCTAGGGACGACTCCCATTTTTATTGCCTCGTATAGAATGGCACCTACCGAGCACAGCTGCAAGAGTTGACGGATAAAGGATTTGCTAGGCCAAGTTTTTCACCTTGGGGTGCCCCCATATTGTTCGTAAAAAAGAAAGATGGTTCGATGAGGTTTTGTATCGATTATTGGCAACTGAACAAGGTGACTATCAAGAATAAGTATCCTTTGCCAAGGATCGATGATTTGTTTGACCAGTTGAGAGGAGCCACCGTATTCTCCAAGATAGACTTGAGGTCTGGCTATGATCAGCTACGAGTTAAAGACTCGGATGTACCCAAGACAGCTTTCAGAACGAGGTATGGTCATTATGAATTTCTTGTCATTCCATTTGGGTTGACGAATGCATCGACTGTGTTTATGGATCTAATAAATAGGATCTTTCAGCCATATTTGGATAAGTTTGTCATTATGTTTATTGACTATATTTTGATCTACTCTAAAGATGAGACAGAGCATGCGAAGCACCTGAGAATTGTGTTGCAGACCTTGCAGGAAAAGCAACTGTATGCTAAGTTTAGCAAGAGTGAGTTTTGGCTCCAAGAAGTTGGATTTTTAGGTCATATAGTTTTGGGTGAAGGCATCCGAGTTGATCCAAGTAAGATTTCTGCAATTGTTGAATGGAAATCACCCAAGAATGTAACTGAGGTTAGAAGCTCTTTGGGCGTAGCTAGTTACTATCGAAGGTTTTTAAAAGGATTTTCCATGATAGCGACTCTGATGACGAAGCTGCAATAGAAAGCCGTTAAGTTTGAATGGACGGAGAAGTGTCAGCAAAGTTTTGAAAAGTTAAAGACATTGTTGACCGAAGCTCCTGTTTTAGTGCTACCTGAATCGGGAAAAGAATTTGTGGTCTACAGTGATGCATCCTTAAATAGATTGGGTTGTGTGCTTATGCAAGATGGCAAGGTGATAGCCTTTGCTTCATGGCAATTGAAGCCTCACGAGAAGAATTATCTAACCCACGACCTAGAGCTTGCCACTATTGTTTTTGCCTTAAAAATTTGGAGGCATTATTTGTATTGCAAGACTTGCCATATATTCACAGACCACAAGAGTTTGAAATACTTAATGACTCAGAAAGAATTAAATTTGAGACAAAGGAGATGGTTAGATTTAATTAAGGATTATGATCTAATTATCGACTATCACCCGGGAAAGGCAAATGTAGTCGCTGATGCATTGAGTAGAAAATCCCTATATGCTTTGAAAGCCATGGATACTCGTTTGAAATTGCTTGATGATGGTTCAGTTTTGGCATAGCTGGAGGCTAGACTAACATTTCTGCAAGAAATTCATGATGCTCAGCTTAATGATGATGACTTGCAAGCAAAAAGTTTTTGGACAAAAATGGGATTGCATGGATGAAATTTTAAAGAAAGGGCATGAGGACATTTTGGTCATTTGGCTTTTTAATGAATTAAAATGGGAAAAATCAAGCCAAAATCAGCCATTCTTCTTCTCCATGCTACCGAAATTCTCTTGTCCTTATAGCTAGGGTTTTCAAGTTTTCCAAGCTCAATAGTAAGTGCTCCCAAGCCCCGTTTTTCATGCTCTTTGTATTTATGAAATCCCGGTACCTTGCTCTCTCCATTTCTACCCATATTTCATGCTAGGGTTCATGTTTAAAAATTTACCCATGCATGAGTTGCTTGTATTTTGATAGATTATGGAGGAATATGAAAGATGAATGTGTATTAAACATCTTTTCCTAGTTAATTTTCATGAGAAACCCTTATAGGGACTATTTTGCAAAAGATGTAAATGTGTGGTAGAAATGAGAAAATAATGGAAAATATGGGCTACCATAAGAAGGAAAAGTGTTCGGCTAGGCTTCGGTAAGATAGAAAGTGCACGTGTTTCATTATACGAGCCTAGGGACTAAATTGTAAAAATGTGAAAGGTTTCAGAATAACCGAAACACAACTCCGAAAAGAATACCAGGTAAGTTCGCATAACTTAAAGTAAACCCCTAATATGCATAATTGTATGATTTATGAATGCATGATGATTGCATTTATTATTGGCATGAAATATCATAGAAATGCATATTTGATGATAACATGTGAAAAATGTCTCGGTTGAGGTTGAAAAAGGGAATTCAATGGACAAACCCTGTTTGACATGTGAACTGAGATCCTGCATGTGTTGTAGTAAGGATTTAGCCCGGACGGGTAATCTGTGATCTCAAGTATGAAAAGGATATAACCCGGATGGGTGTTCCTTGAATGATCAAGCTTCCCGAAGAATATGTGTGCATTAAGGATTTAGCCCGGACGGGTAATCCGATTAGGGTCTGAATTTAGCCTGGACTGGTAATTCAGATCCAAGCTTATTAAGGGTATTTGTCGTTATAAGGGATTTAGCCTGGACTGGTAAACCCAACATCACCTTATAAGTTCATGATATGGGGGATTTTAGCCTAGACTGGTAATCCTACCATGAAATGTGAGGTTCGCAGGAGTGCATATATGTGAAATGATCATTCGTAAGAATTGACGGATAATGGGTATTCCATCGAGATTTCCTAGAAACTCAATGAGAGTAATATGATATATGTCAATAAGATGATGAATGATGAGCTCATCTACATAAATTACATGATGCTTTGTTATGTGACTAACTCATTGATTGAGTGCATGTGATAGGAAATCATTTCATAATTGATGATTTCATGATTTAAGTATGGATGTATGCTAATTATTCGGTAAGTTTACTTTTCGGTT
This sequence comes from Gossypium arboreum, assembly GCF_025698485.1. Classification (NCBI taxonomy): domain Eukaryota; kingdom Viridiplantae; phylum Streptophyta; class Magnoliopsida; order Malvales; family Malvaceae; genus Gossypium; species Gossypium arboreum. The sequence goes on from NC_069081.1 coordinate 17,921,987, forward strand.
ATTCGAGCTTACTAAGCATGAAAATGGTTACCCCTCTCTTTTTCCTCTGTTCTATAGAGCTCAAGGACTCACAAGGACTGGAAGACGATTGGAGAGTCAACACACTATCAACTAGACAACTTTGGTATAAAGACTTAGTTTATTTTGTTCAATGGCATGTATAGTATTTTTGAGTATTTTGTTATATGTGCCATTTGATTTTCCAAATGAAGGCATGTAAAAATGTGTTTATCTCCTTTTATATGGCCATGAAAATTGGTTTAATTGAAGTAGGTTATGAACTACAAAACTATGCATGGTTTTAATTGCAAGTGATGGGTTGTTACCAATTGGCAATAAGTCATATGAACGAGCCAATTTTGGATAAATTAAAGTGATGTGGGAACCCATAACACTAAATGGAAAATAACCTTTCATGTGAGAAACCAATGATATGAGGTTTCTATACAATTAGCTTTATTAATATTATTTACAAGTGTAAAATCATGTTTTCTGTCAAACTTGGTAAACACTAAGCCCAAGTAGTAAAAATGGGTGACTAAAGGCTTGGAAATAGCCTATTAAAGTCCACATGGTTAGACACACGGGCATGTGTCTAGGCTGTGTGTGACATACGGCTCTCTCCCATGGGTGTATGCTATGCTCGGTGTCCCATGCACTTAAAAGTTTAGCTCAAAGTTGTACACGGGTAGGCCACACGGGCGTGTGCCATGGCCGTGTTCAAATGACAGTGTCGTCCACAGACAGGCAGCACGGGTGTGTGTCCTGGCCGTGTTAATAAGTCAGTGTTGCCCATGGTGGAAGGGCATGGGCGTGCCCCAAGCCACAAGGGCATTTGAGTCCGCACGGCCCATCTACATGGGCGTGTGACCCTTTATGTTAAGGAAAATTTTCTGAGGAGACTAAGATTCATCGAACGTACCCGAATTTGTCCCGCATTGCCTTTAGGTATGTTATAGGTCTCAAAGGCCTATACAAGGGACGAGATATTCATGATTGAAAAGTTTTAATTTCAAGTGAAATTTTGTGACCTGAGTTAGTATACTGAAAGTGTAAAGTTCCGGTAATGCATCGAGCCCTATCCCGATTTTGGATATGGGTGAGGGGTGTTACAATAAATCATAAATTGAAAACCATGAAGTTAAAAAATTATTGTGGTCACCGCTGAATCCTCCATCGCATCGATCCATCTGAGTCTGGGGGTTACCTGTGCACATTAAACAAAAAAGGGTGAGTTTACGTAAACTCAATGTGTAATCCCGCAGAAACAAACAAACAATCAATATTTACAGTGCACGGTTGAACAGTCTTGGGCCTAAACCCTTTTCAGTATCAGTGACAGTTTGGGCCTTAGCCCATCTCAGTACAATGTCAAAAATGCAGTAGTGCCTTAGCCCATCACAGTATCAGTAGCAGTAACAATTATGCAGTAGTAAAATTTTACCCAACCAGCCTCTACACACAATCTCCGTCCAACCCTACACTCCATGTGGGGTTATAATCAACCCACCCATCCCTACAATCCAAGTAGTACCGAATGCAGCATAAAACAATAGTTTGCAGCTGAGCTGCTAGTAAATTAGGCTTAAAGCCTTTCAGTACACTTCCTCTGAATAACAACCCCTAACCCAATACAACGCAACATACAATGGATGATATGCTATTGTGCAATTTCAGTACATATATTCAGTTCAGATATTAACATGCCTAGTACATATATCATTCAGTTAATTTCACACATTTAGGGGTCTAAGTAGCGCTTATAAACCTTACAGTAGGTTCACAGTCGGCTTGGGCGACCCATGTAACCTTAGAAACATTTCAGTAAAAAATGGGCTCACACGCCCATGTGATCTGCCTGTGTGGCCCCACACGCCCGTGTGGCCCACTCGTCCCAAATTGGCCTTGGCCGTGTGATCCATTTTTAATGTAACCCATGCTAGCTAAATATTCATATATGTTTCCACTATATACTTATATGTTCATTCAAAGCTGTCTACTTGAGTCATTGTCACTAAATTATTTATATCTTGAGCTATAGAATTCCAAATTAAAATCTGTTTGATGTTTTTGAAACTAGACTCAAATACTTTTCTACCATAAAATTTTCAGAATTTATAGTTTATCAAATAAGTACATTAAAAGCTTCAAATTTATCCCTATTCTACTGTTTGACAGCTTCAACCTTTCCTTACTAAAAATTATTTATCTCTTAGTATAGAATTTGGATGATGTTTCCATTTGTTGCAATTGAAAATAGAATCATTAAAGATTTAAAAATATAAATTTAAGCCCCTAATTATTATTTTACAATTTTTTTATGATTTTCAAAAGTCAGAATAGGGGAACTCGAAATCATTCTGACCTTATCTCACAAAATTTGTTATATCTCATAATTTACAATTCCATTTCTTGCACTGTTTATTCTATGAAAAACTAGACTTAATAAAATTTAATTTAATATTTTATTCAACCTCTAACTCAATTTCCACTATTTTTGATGATTTTTCAAAGTTAGACTACTACTGTTGTCCAAAACTATGTTAGTGCAAATGTTGATTTCCAAGTTTATAACACCCTTATTTCCTTTCTCTACAATTTTCTTCGCATGATTTTCTCTTATTTCTCGATAGCAAGCAATTTTGACTTTTTGGTGAATCCCATTTTCTGTGTTTTGGGTACACACTTGGTATTATTTCTGATGCGTAAGCACTCCTAAGCCTCCAGAACCTAAAAATTGACCAATTTATCTCTAGATTAGTAACTTAATTCATTTTTAATCAACCAATTTCAGAAGGAACTCGACGAAAAACCTAACAAAGCCTTTACCTCGCTTGAGCAACCATGACTTCGCACAACCACAGCGTCGATTTAAAACCACCAGCCCTTTGATTAAATCCTAAACACCAAAAAGGAATCCCTTTTTAGAGATTAACCAAGAATGATTAACAATAGATAAAACCGTTACTTGCTGAACACGCACAACCAACGATGAACAACTTAATCAATTAGAAAAAAATATAAAGAAACGAAAGGGAAAAAAATTATGGAAATTTCGACAGCAACTAGGGGAAAGAATCGGCAGAGGAGAGAAAAGAAGAAGAATAAGAAAATGTTAGAAAAAGTTGGGGGAACTAGAGAGAAAACTGAAACTCTTTTCTTATTATTATTTTTTTGCAACAAAAAAGATAATTAGATTATTTTCTGATAACCTTTCCCCAATTATCTCCTAAAATCACAACTACTTAGAATTTTGCCCCAGTACAACTCTTAGCCGAAATTCGAGCAAAAATACTATCTCCATGCCATCATAGAGAATTGAACATGTAACACCCCCTACCCGTGTCCGATGCTGGGATAGGGTATGAGGCATTACCGGACTTAAACATAAACAATCATGCAAACCGAGCCATAAAATTCCATTCATATTTTAAAAATTCAATCACATGCACATAATCCCTTATTTGGGTTTACAAACCCAAAACATACTTTAAAAAGAGTTCGAGACTAAATCGAGAATCACATAACCACGTTTCAAGACATTAACACATAGCATGGATGAATAGGCTTACAAGCCATAACCATTATAAGCCACATCTCATAGCTACATACAATGAATCAATATAAGCCAATACATTTGGCTAATCATAACAACATCTAACATAAAAAACTAAGTCCCTATACATGCCACTCACTTGCAGACATTAAGACTCATCAATACTCCAAAGGTGGTAGCTTGATAGTGTGATACTGACTCCGACAATCTCCAACCCCGAGCCGACCTTACAACACTAAAAAAATAGGGATGAGGGAGTAAGCTTAAAGCTTAGTAAGTTCGCATGAAAAATAATAAGCATTGCATTATCATGCTATTTTTCAATTTCTCTTTATTTATTCAAAGTCTAGTTCTGCTATTTTCTTGAGTCACAGTCACTAAATTGTTTATACCTAGAGATAAAAGAATCCAAATGTAGAACCATTAATTTTCCCAGAAACTAGACTCATATATATTCTTACCATAAAATTTTCAGAATTTTTGGTCTAACCAATAAGTACAGTTTATTCTTTAAATTCTCCCCTTTTTTGTTGTCTGCCAGTTACTACATTCCTTTACTAAAAGTCAATTATCTCATAGTACAAAACTCAGACAATGTTACCATCTATTTAAATTGAAATTAGACTCATTAAGGATTTTAATGAGTCTAGGCTAAATCCCTCGTAATATAAACTCATAGAATGTCGTTGGGATTACAGTCCAGGTTAAATCCCTTGCAACGACAACTACCCTTATGAGTTTGGATCTAAATTACCAGTCCAGGCTAAATTCAGACCCAAATCGGATTACCCGTCTAGGCTAAATCCATTCCACCGCACATATTCTTCGAAAGGCTAGATCACTTTACAAGTTCATGTCTGTTAATTCGTATTTTCCTTTTCTAAAGAGCACACTCCCATGAACTTCCTTTCTTACAGTGGGATTACCAGTCTAGGTTAAATCCTCTGTAACGATATATGCTCTAATGAGCTCGGGTCTGAATTACCAGTCCAGGCTAAATTCACATCCTAACCGGAGTACCTGTCCGGGCTAAATCCATTAACACATATTCTTCGGGAAGGCTATATAGGGATTGGATCACCCGTCCAGGCTAGATCCTTTATGGCGTCAATTCCTTTTTAAGGGAATCCATCTAGTATCCTTTTAATTCAACTGGGGTATTTAATCCCCTTTCCATCCATTTATATCCATGTCTCATAATATCGTTCATGTTTTCATGGTAACAATTAACGTATAATACATGAAACATCAAGACACATAATACATGGTAGAAATGAAATATTTACATTTCAAATTATATCATGGCATTAGAGATATCATACAATGTCACATTAATTATGCACTTACTAATCATGTATCATTATTCTCTTGAATTTCATGCATCATTGTTTCATATCATATTTTCACATCATGAACTCATTCCATCACCTTTCAATATATTCACTCATGCCATTCATACAATGACAATAAGGGATTTTTAATTTAAACAAGCATTTCATTATTATTGACATACGAACTTACTCGATTCCGAGTACGGCTAATTATTTTGAATTAGTCCTTAACCTCGTTCAACCTCGTTCTAATCCCGAATCTTGTTTTCTTGATCTAAAATTACAAATATAGCTCATTTATTACTCACATTATTCAAGTGGGTCCATAAATCATACTTTTACAAATTTTCATTTTGACCCCTAAACTGTCACTTATTTACACTTTGGCCCTTAGGCTCGTAAAATGATTTTTATTCAATTTCCTTGCATTTTAAGCCTAGTCGAATCATTTTCATAACTATAGCAGCCCCAAATATCCACTAAATCACCCTTTTATGACCAATTTTATAACTTTTACAAAACGGTCCTTTCAGACGTTTTCATCGAAAATCACTTAGTAAAAGTTGTTCCTCTAACCATAAACATCCATAATCTACCATTAAACCTCAAAATACCAGCATGTCACTCATGGTTAAATTTTTAAACATAAACTCTAGCTCAAAATAATGGTAGAAATACGTAAATCAGGTTACCGGGACTTCAAAAATGTAAAGAACATTAAAACCTGGGCTCGGGATCACTTACAAATGAGCTTGGAAGCTTGAACCAAACCATATACATAGCTTCCATGGTATTTTCGGCTGGATGAAGAAGATGGGCATGAATTTTGGCTTATTTTCCCTTTTTATTTTTTAATTACTAAAAGACCAAAATGCCCCTAACTTAAAAATATTCTATTTCTCCCATTTCATGTCTATTTTTGCAAAAAATTAACCAATGGCCTAATTACCATACAAGGGCCACCAATATAAAATTTCATATCAATTGGGCACGTCTAGCATGTAGAATTCAACTTTTACACTTTTTACAATTTAGTCCTTTTGACAAAATTGAGTGCCCAAACGTCAAAATTTTTGAACGAGGTTTTCACGAAATCATTTTGTGAAATTATAAACCATAAAAATATAATAAAAATGAATTTTATTACGTCAGATTTGGGGTCCCAAAACCACTATTCTGACTAGGCCACATTTCGGGATGTTACATTTCTCCCCCCTTTAGAGACTTTCGTCCCCGAAAATCTTACTAGAAGAGTGGTTTAGATTTCATATAGACTCTTTTGTCCCATCTTTAATAAGGAACTTTTACTCATGATGTACTTTTGATACTAGCTCTTTAATCATTCATACTGAAATTATAAGCGATTCTTCGCTATACGATACATTAACTGAATCTTACTCTCAATCCACTTAAAAGAGAACTAGCATACCAAGAAATTTGACAATCTCAGAGATACATGATTCCATTGATTCGTTAAGTGAGAATTCAATACGTACTAAAATAATTTGCAGATTTCATTAAACGTTTATCAACCGGCCACAAAACATTTTTCTCTTTCAAAGATAAGAATAATCTGGATAACACTCTATGTATTCAAACACAAAGATCGTAAATGTCGAGTTCCAAACTCGAGTACCACTACATTACTCCTGTGAGTTTTCTCGCAAACTCTCTGTATAAACTCTGGATTTTCTACCCAAGCAAAATCACATTTTTCTTTACTCCAAGATCATACAATAACTATCTCATCATCTTTTAACAACTCTAATCATCTATGCTATCAAATACTCAGATCCGATTATAATATTGGATACGTTGAGCTATCACATTACCCTTTAGTCTTAAAATGCATCACAATTCATTTAATGATGTATCACTGAAAAATCAAGAATCTCTCGCCTGCTGTAGGCTAAACCAGATCTAATGTTTTGATTAACAATGTTCTTGTCTATTCCAAACTTTACTAACAGGCAATAGACCATTCAACTTTCACAAGACGATAACTTTATCATTTATAGAAACTTTAAATCATATCAGCATCTGCTAGGAAATATACACTTTTCATTCAGACTAACCGTCTTTTATCTGTAAAGAAATGAAATTGTATTCCCAGACATGAATATCTCATTTCATCTTTCAAACAATAATCATTACCGATTAAACCACCAAGTCGATCTTGATCATCAATAAATTATATTTTAAGAAATCTTCCCTTCTGGTCGATAAAACGATTTAACAAGCAATCATTCAAATTTCACTTATTGTGCTAATCAAAAGACCACTTCAAGTACGTTAACTCATAATAACATGAATATCCCAACTAAAAGCATTAACTTGATTAACTTACTTGAGAAAAGAAATCCAGGTACTGGAATCATTCATGTTGTTATAATCAAACGGAAAACATAGTCATAATTGACACAACCATCATGCCAAAGAACTCGCTTTAGATATAAGTCATGATTAATAATTTATGGAATAAAGATGACAAGAAATCCAAAATAAGGAAATCCGAAATAGAGGAATCCAAGATACCATATCATTCAGATCCACTGGAAACAGATGCAGCAAGGACAATATAATTTCCCTCATATATACATCGAATAGAGCATCAATTTGAAAGGAACAAAATCATAATATCATGTGCATTTCCTCATAAAATTCCAGTAAATGGAATGTAACAGAGTACCAAAGAGAAATAGAGTAATACCGATTCTAACTCAATAAGTCTGATAATGTTTCTGTCTCATATCGAGATTTGAAAACATTCTAATATAAAAAAATTTATCAGAATGTAGATAGCCGCAATAACTGTAATAGCCCAAGTTTTAGTGGTGTCGAAATAGTGATTTGAGATCACTAAATCCGACATGTGAGTTTAGATATTAGTAAGTAAAAGTTAAATGTGGTTTTAGAAATATTTTTGAATTAGTGAAATTATGAATTAAAGGAAATTTATAAATTAAATGGGATAAAAACAAGGTATCGAGACCTTGAATTTATAATCGAGCCATAAATATTTCTAAAAATATTTATGAAGTGTTAATAAGTTAGTATTAAAGTTTCTTTAAGAAAATTTACCATTTTGATAGTTAATTGAAGAAAAAGGACTAAATTGAATAAAGTACAAAACTATAAAATATGATTAAATAGCTTAAGAGATTATAATAGAAGGAGTTAAAATGTAAATAAACCCAAATTAGATGGGTTGACAGCATTAGTGTGTAGGAAAAATAAAAATCAAGTGTGAACAAGGGGAAAAATTGGAAATAAGGTAAAAATATAATTGCAAAATATGATATATTAGGTAAATCTAGAGTTTTCTTCATCCTCTCTGGCAAAACACCATTGAAGGGTTCTTTTAAGCTGGTCTCTCATATTTTTATTACATGTAAGCTCAATTCTCAATTATTTCTTATAATTTTTGTGTTTTAAGACTTTACAACTAGGTCCATCTGTTTAATTCATTAGTTTTTGATTTCATGGGTAATTTTGAAAGTTTCCATGAATAAGTGCTGAAAGTTTATTATGATTTATCATGGAATTTAGGTTTTAATTTTATTATATGATGATTTTATGAAGAGTTTTTTTATAAACATCAATTTTTAGGATCTAATTGTGAAAGTTGTTGAAATTAGGGTTTTGTGATGAAATTTTGAGTGTTAAAGGATTTGAAGTAGTTTATAATGTCTTGATAAAGTGTTATTTGAGAAGAATTAGCTCAATTGATGAATAATTTGAGCAGGGATTAAATTTTAAAAATTGAAAAGTTTGGGGTAATATTGTAATTTTGAAAATTAAAGGGCATAAATTGTGAAGTAGAATAGAATTGAAATAGATGCTAATGAAGGAATGATTTTATAATTATAGATCAAGAAAACGAAGTGAATCGTGGAAAGAAGAAATTGTAAGAATAGTCCTTGAATTTCTACGACTTTTTCAAATTAGCCCAGGTAAGTTCATATGCCAAAGTTCAATATTTTATTATAAAAATCTTATGATTGCTAAGGTATCTTATTGTAGACAAATATTATCAAATTGTATTAATTACTAAATAATGTTTAACCAAAAGTACAAGTTAGATGGAACAATGGTTTTGAGTGCTTTCATTTTATGACCTTGATGAATTGACGAAAAAGATATGATATGTGCGCCCGTATAAGACCAGAGCTGGGCTATGGCATCGGTGCAATGTGATATGTGTTCCCGTATAAGACCATAGCTGGGCTATGGCATCAGTGTGATGTGATAATGTGATTCCGTATAAGACCATATTTGGGATATGGCATCAGTATTATATGTGATCCGTGTAAGACCATGGCAGGGCTGTGGCTTCGATGTGTGATATGTGATTATGTGCAAGTCCATGGTTTTGCCATGGCAATGTGATTGTGAAGTACTCAATTCCATTATTGTTCCCTAACCCTAATTTTTCAATGGAAGAGAATGAGAAATGGGCCCAAAGGAGTTAAATTGTGAATAGCAACATGGAAATTATTCAAATGAGCTTATTAATGAATTTTTGATTTACAGGATGAATTAGTTAACTTAAAAGATATATGTTTGTGTACCATGTTTGGTAAGATTTATATTTTATGCCTATGAGCTTACTAAGCTTTTATAAGCTTACTTGTGTATGTTATTTGTTTTGTAGATTGATTTATATGCAAACGGAGGATCAGATCTACATCAAGGATCACACTATCCAGATTTAATCCGGTAGATTTTGTTAAACAATTTTTTGATTTATATAGCATGTATAGGGGTTGATTTGATAATGTAATTGTAGGAACGATTAAGTATGCAAAGTAAGTTGAATGTGATATTTTGTGTTTGAGAATGAAATATACATGTTTTGGCTTGAAATGATTGATTGGTTGGATTCTATTAGTGTGTAATTGTGTTTAAGTGCAGGAAATGGATGAAAGGGTGAGAAAAATGGCCTAAAATGGCTTATTTTCATCCACATGGGTAGACACACGGGCGTGTGTCTAGGTCGTGTGTGACACACGGTAAGCCCACGGGCGTGTGATATGACCGTGTGTCCCTTGCATCCTTAAATGTGAAGTCAGGATAGTACACGGGACAAAGACACGGCCGTGCGTATTGGTCGTGTGAAGGACACGGGTTTCAAGCACAGTCATGTGTCAAAATCGTGTGAAAATGGCTTAAAAATGGTGAAAAATCAATGTACCACACGGCCTAGCCACATGGGCGTGTGCCCAGGCCGTGTGCCCCTTTGATACTTAAGAAATTGCAAGTCAGAATTCCACACGGGCTTGCCACACGGCCATGTCCCAGGCCACACGGGCATGTGCACCTATCTCCAAGGAAAAATTTCTAAAGTTTCTAGTTTAGTCCTGAACCACTTCTAAAGCATGTATAGGGCCCCGTAGGCCCACATTAGGGACTTTATGGTGAAATTTGAAAAGAATTGATTTGGAATGCAAATTTTATGACTCGATTTTGTATAAGTGATAGTGTATAAGTTCGGTAATGCCTTGTAACCCTATTCCAGTGACGATTGCAGGTTAGGGGTGTTACAATAACACTTTCGAGAACAAATGGGCTCATAGAGTACTTCAAAAGAGACAATCATAATCTGCTTATTGAAATTTTCACATTTAGATATCTTACATCTCGAATATTATTCCTCCAACTATCTCTTACTAGCTCCACATTTACGTATCAACCTATTTTAATCTCTGATCATATTTGTAATTTTCTACCACTAAACCCTTTGATCTCATACTTGTGAGCTTAGTCAACTCTAATCCCATAAAATCCTTTACCAAAACACCACTTTGGTAAGCGGGTGGGGTCATAAGGTCCCTAACTCATCTCTCATATGCATATGCATATGCATATCATATAATGCTATGTCATTATCATAGTAACATTTTCACAAGCATATCATTCACTTCAGGCAAATTATCATTCACACTTGTATTACACGAATTTTCCAATTATCTTAATTAATCAAGTGCATTTATGTATGCACTTTATGAGTTCTGAACAACTTTACTTATCTCATTTATTTCATCAAACAAGTCATGCACATAGTATCTCATGAAAGTCAAACAATCATGAATAAATATGTCACAAATAAAACTTTTATCTCGCACATCACCATATACATATCATTCCAGTCATATAAATCAAACCAATCAATTTAACATATTTACTTGGGCTCTATGAGTTTGCCATTTGCAATTATTCAAACAAGTATACATAGGCATTTATCCCATCAATACTTTCAATATGTTACCTAAACACATCCATTCGTTCAAATAAATCAATCATAGATGAGCTCATTACGATATAATCTTTTATCTCATTTCATTTAATCAAGTACACCAAGTGTACAACATCATATGAATCATTGAACAAGCAAGAGTACTCATCATAACATAAACTTCTATATCACATGTTATCATGTATATCATGAAATTTTATTCATAATTTTCTAAATCCAGGCTTATCATGACTATACTTTACCCGAATAGCTTAGCGTCACATTTAACATGGTCGATGTAGCTCTGTTGGAGAGTACTTCTTCCAAACAAGATGGTTTTCATTCACGTCGGAAGACATCACACTATCACAGATTTGTGGCATGTATAGCTAGACTCTCACACATGCTAGGTTAGTCCAAGAATTGACTAAACCATAGCTCTGATACTACTAAATGTAACACCCCCTACCCGTGTTTGACGTCAGGACAGGGTACGAGGCATTATCGGACTTAAACAAAAATAATCATGCAAACCGGGCCATAAAATTTCATTCATATTTAAAAAATTCAATCACATGCACATAGTCCCTTATTTGGGTTTGCGAAGCCCAAAACATACTTTAGAAAGGGTTTGGGACTAAATTGAGAACTTTGGAAAGCCCTGGGAAAAACTTAGAAATTTTTCCTATGAAACAGGGTTACACGCCTGTGTGGACACAGGGGCATGCCCGTGTGCCATCAATACGCCCGTGTCCTCAGGCCGTGTAACTCTCTTGTTTAAAATGTCATCAAATAAATTGAACTACATGGTCAAGCCACACATCGGTGTGCTAGGCTGTGTCATCTACACGGCTGAGACACACGGCCGTGTCTCAGCCCGTGTGGCCAACACTTAGGCTATTTTCCAAGCCTCTTATTGCCCTTAATATTTTTCATACTTAAACATATCATAAACACATGTTATAACATCATTTCAATGGTCAATCACTCTTTAATAAAATCCAATTAAAGCATTTGTATGTTTTCATACATGTGTTTTTCAATTTCTCATGTTACACCAAGTTAGACATTCCAATTCACGTTCAATAGCCTTATCATATTGATAACCACTTCTACCAATTAACAGCAATATTTTACCCAACACTCAGTCTCTACTCATTCGGCAAATATTCATGTTCAATCGTTATCAATTTATTACCATGTCACGCATTTATTCCATAGCCATAACCACTTCGAATGGTCTTAAGACATTCATTATTCACATATGCCATACACTTCCCATTCATAGTAATCAAGCAAAATCACATAACCACGTTTCAAGACATTAACACATAGCATGGATGAATAGGCTTACAAGCCATAACCATTATAAGCCACATCTCATAGCTACATACAGTGAATCAATATAAGCCAATACATTTGGCTAATCATAACAACATCTAACATAAAAAACTAAGTCCCTACACATGCCACTCACTTGCAGAAATTAAGACTCACCAATACTCCAAAGGTGGTAGCTTGATAGTGTGATACTGCCTCTGACAATCTCCAACCCCGAGCCGACCTTACAACACTAAAGATGGGGAGGAGGGAGTAAGCTTAAAGCTTAGTAAGTTCGCATGAAAAATACTAAGCATTGCCTTATCATGCTATTTTTCAATTTCTCTTTATTTATTCAAAGTCTAGTTGTGCTATTTTCTCGAGTCACAGTCACTAAATTATTTATATCTAGAGATACAAGAATCCAAATGTAGAACCGTTAATTTTCCCAGAAACTAGACTCATATAAATTCTTACCATAAAATTTTCAGAATTTTTGGTCAAGCTAATAAGTACAATTTATTCTTTAAATTCTCCCCTTTTTTGTTGTCTGGCAGTTACTACCTTCCTTTACTAAAATTCAATTATCTCATAGTACAAAGCTTAGACAATGTTACCATATATTTAAATTGAAATTAGACTCATTAAGGATTTTAAGCATATAATTTATAACCCATGATTATTTTTTTTACAATTTCTAGTGAATTTCCCAATTCAAAATAAGGTATTCCAAACTCATTCTGACTTTGTCTCACAATAATTCAAATATCTTGAAATGTGAGATTCCTATGCTTATAACATTTCCTTTATATGAAACTAGGATCATTAAGCTTTAATTTCATATCTTATTCAGCCTTTAATTTGACATCCACAATTTTTGGTGGATTTTCAAAGTAGGACTATTGTTGCTGTCCAAACTATTTTAGTGCAGCAAAATGATAATCAACATAAGATTGCCATAAAAATTGTTCACATATGAATCACTCATTCATTTACATTCTTATCACAATTCCATTTCATTTCACATGTCAAACATATGTTTTTTGGGTTTCGAGTACGTACCTGTGCTATCGTTTAGCACAACACTCGTCCAAACATGACAATTCATATGCATCATAATAGTATCATATAATATAAATGATGTATCATGGCAAGGGCTCTTTATTTCATTTTTCATATCAAACTCGTTGAATTTCTTGGAATCTCGATAGATATCCCATTCACCTTCAATTCATACAAGTGATCATTTCAAGTACGTGCTCCCACAAACCTCGTTCCTACAGCGGGATTACCAGTCTAGGCTAAATCCCTCGTAATATAAACTCATAGAATGTCGTCGGGATTACAGTCCAGGTTAAATCCCTTGCAACGACAACTACCCTTATGAGTTCGGATCTAAATTACCAGTCCAGGCTAAATTTAGACCCAAATCAGATTACCCGTCCGGGCTAAATCCATTCCAGCACACATATTCTTCGAAAGTCTAGATCACTTTACAAGTTCATGTCCGTCAATTCGTACTTTCCCTTTCTAAAGAGCACACTCCCGTGAACCTCCTTTCTTACAGTGGGATTACCAGTCTAGGTTAAATCCCCTGTAACGATATATGCTCTAATGAGCTCGGATCTGAATTACTAGTCCAGGCTAAATTCAGATCCTAATCGGAATACCTGTACGGGCTAAATCCATTTACACATATTCTTCGGGAAGGCTATATAGGGATTGGATCACCTGTCCAGGCTAGATCCTTTATAGCGTCAATTCCTTTTTAAGGGAATCCATCTAGTATCCTTTTTAATTCAACTAGGGTATTTAATCCCCTTTCCATCCATTTATATCCATGTCTCATAATATCATTCATGTTTTCATGGTAACAATTAACATATAATACATGAAACATCAAGACACATAATCCATGGTAGAAATGAAATATTTACATTTCACATTATATCATGGCATTAGAGATATCATACAATGTCACATTAATTATGCACTTACTAATCATGTATCATTATTCTCTTAAATTTCATGCATCATTGTTTCATATCATATTTTCACATCATGAACTCATTCCATCACCTCTCAATGTATTCACTCATGCCATTCATACAATGAAAATAAGGGATTTTTAATTTAAACAAGCATTGCATTATTATTGACACACGAACTTCCTCGATTCCGAGTACGGCTAATTATTTCAAATTAGTCATTAACCTCGTTCAACCTCGTTCTAAGCCCGAATCTTGTTTTCTTGATCTAACATTACAAATATAGCTCATTTATTACTCATATTATTCAATTGGGTCCATAAATCTTACTTTTACAAATTTGCATTTTGACCCCTAAACTTTCACTTATTTACACGTTGGCCTCTAGGCTCGTAAAATGATTTTTATTCAATTTCCTTGCATTTTAAGTTTATCCAAATCATTTTCATAACTATAGCAGCCCCCAATATCCACTAAATCACCCTTTTATGACCAATTTTATCACTTTTGCAAAACGGTCCTTTCAGACGTTTTCATCGAAAATCACTTAGTAAAAGTTGTTCCCCTAACCATAAACATGCATAATCTACCATTAAACCTCAAAATACCAGTATGTCACTCATGGGTAAATTTTTAAATATAAACCCTAGCTCAAAATAATGGTAGAAATAGGTAAATCGGGTTACCGAGACTTCAAAAATGTAAAGAACATTAAAAATGGGGCTTGGGATCACTTACAAATGAGCTTAGAAGCTTGAACCAAACCCTATCCATGAATTCTATGGTACTTATTTTCCCTTTTTATTATTTTAATTACTAAAAGACCAAAATGCCCCTAACTTAAAAATATTTTATTTCATCCATTTCATGTCTATTTTTGTCCAAAAAATTAACCAATGGTCTAATTACCATACAAGGGCCTCCAATATAAAATTTCATATCAATTTGGCACCTCTAGCATGTAGAACTCAACTTTTTCAGTTTTTACAATTTAGTCCTTTTGACCAAATTGAGTGCCCAAACGTAAAAAGTTTTTAATGAGATTTTCACGAAATTATTCTGTGAAATTGTAGACCATAAAAATATAATAAAATTAAATTTTATTACGTCAGATTTGGGGTCCCAAAACCACTATTCTGACCATGCCTTATTTTGGGATGTTACAAAACACAGGATGTAACACCCCTTACCCGAGATCGTCGCTGGAGTCGAGCATGAGGTGTTACCAGGCTTATCTTACTTTCCCTTTGGTACACTCTTTAAATTTTCTGTTAAACCACTTGGAATACTAAGGATACACTGGTACCTTTTCTTTTTAAACTTACCATTGCCATGTCTTAACATGGTCTTACGTGGTATCCTTGCCTTATGAACTCACCATTGCCATGCCTTGGCATGGTCTTACATGGGATCTTTGCCTTATCATAGTTTATCAATGTCATGTCTTGACATGGTCTTACATGATTTCCTTGCCTTTTAAAACTTACGAATGCCATGCTTTGGCGTGGTCTTACTTGGTATCCTTAAACCCTAATGTCATGACATTTGTATCCTACACATTCTTAAGGTTCAATCGGGACTTTTAAGTATAATTTTTCCGTCAATTCTTGCTAAAATCATCAAGGAATAAATTTACAAAATAAATATATAGATGCTGAAAAATAACATCATTAATTATAAATATAAAACATTGCATTTATTTACCTCAAACTTACCTCGGTACCAAATACAATCAAATATTTTGATTTAGTCCTCAACCTTTTTCTTTCCTCGGTCTAACCTCGAATTTTGTTCTTCTTGATCTATAATAGCAAATTTAACTTGTTTAATGTTCACATTTATCAAAACAGTCCTTAACTCTAACTTTGGTAAAATTATAAATTTGTCCCTAAACTTTTGCATATTTACACTTTTTCCCCAAGGCTCGAAAATGAAACTTTATCCCTAATTCTTATGTTTTATGAAATGCTGATCATTTATTTACCTATGGAAACATCAAATTCCCACTCTAACATGTACTTATGACCATTAGGTATTTTTACCGATTATGTCATTTTACTCGTTTTCGCTTAAAATCGCTTAGCTCAAGTCGTTTAACATAATTTCAAGCTTCATATTCTACCATAAAACATCAAAATAAACACATTTCACCTAGGGTATTTTTCCAAATATGAACCTTAGGTTAAATTATTGCTAGAATAAGCTAAATCAAGTTACCGGGACTTCAAAAACGTAAAGAACATTAAAAATAGGGCTTGGAATCACTTACTATGAAGCTTGGAAGCTTGACAAAACCCTAGCTATGAAGAACCCTTGAAATTTTGGCCTAATGAAGAAGATGGGCTCATTTTGCCATCTTTTTCCCTTTTTTAATCTTTTAATTACCAAATGACTAAAATACCCTTCATTAAAACTTTAGTTATTTTTATCTATGTATGTCCATTTTTGTCCATGAAAACCTAATGGTCTAATTACCATTTAAGGACCTCTACTTCAATTATACTCTTCAATTTAATCCTTTAGCATCTAAAACTCAGATTTATCAACTTTTGCAATTAAGCCCTAGTAGGCAAATTAAGCATGCTCTCTATAGATTTTTCCATCAATACTCTAACACATGCATCTAAACACTCGATAAATTATAAAAATTAATCGGAATAAACTTTTCTATCTCAAATTCGTGGTTTTGCAACCACTTTTCTGTTTAGGCCTTATTTTGGGATGTTACACAGGACCTCCAACACTCCAACACTCCACTTAACCACCAGACCAGCTGGCCCATTCTGATATAAACTTACCAACAATTAAACTTAAGCCCTTTGCACAAGGTTAAGGCTTTATTTATAAAAATACCAAAATTTTCCCAAGTAAGGCTTGAACTTGGGACCTCTCACACACACCCAGAACACTTAACCACTGAAGCAGATACACACTTGTGTGTCACACATACACGAAGATTGCCTATGTCTTGGATACTCCAAGACTGAAAGAGAATAAAAATGAATTTGTTGCTGCAACCCAATAAAGGCAAAAATGAGACAATGTTGATTACATGTGCATAGGCCACATATTGAATGGTTTATCTGATGGTTTGTTTGACACCTATGAAAACGATGTCTCTACTAAGGAACTATAGGAAAAATTAGAGACAAGATACATGACCGAAGATGCTACAAGTAAGAAATTTCTTGTTAGTCATTTCAATAATTATCAAATGATTGATGGTTGTTTTGTTATGAAACAATTTCAAGATATTGAAAAAATGTTGAATCAATTTAAGCAATATGATATGAAAATGGATGAAATGATTGTTGTATCCTCCATAATAGAAAAAATTACTCCATCTTGGAAAGACTTTAAAAGTAGTCTAAAATATAAGAAAAAGGAAATATCTCTTGAGGCTTTAGCAAATCATCTTCCTATTGAAGAAGAATAACAAAAGTATGATCAGAACCTAGATTCTGAAAATTCCAAAGTGCATGTTATGGAGGAAGTACATACTACTAAACCATCCAAAAGAAAGTTCATACAGACTGCTAGAACACCTAAGTTCAAAAAGAAACAAAAGGGTTCATGTTACCATTGTGGCAAGTCGAGACATTTAAAGAATGAATGTCAATTCTTAAAGAAGAAATTTTCTTTTAAGGTTGATAATAATGAAAAGTTTGTTTTTGTGATTTTTGAAATTAATATGGTACAAGATGATAATGCATGGTGGATTGATACTGGAGTAACCAAACATGTGTGTAGAGATAAAAACATGTTCAAAAAGTTTACACAGTGTGAATATGATAATGACTTGTACATGGGACATTCTTCCACCTCAGCAATCAAAAGCAAATGGTATGTTCAACTACAATTCACTTCTTGAAAAGTTATAACCTTGAATGATGTATATTATGTACCAGAAGTTAGGAAGAACTTAATGTCTGAAATTCTGTTGAATAAGTTTGGTTTCAAGTTTTTGAGGTAGATAAGTTTATTTTGTCTAAGGGAGGAATTTTTGTAAGGAGATGGTATATGTATGATGGTATTTTCAAACTCAATATTATTAAAAAGAATAAATATATGGTTGAATCTTCTTGTTTATGGCATTATAAATTCGGTCATTTGAAATATAGAAAAGTGAATGACATGCATAAGTTAGATTTAATTCTTGTTTTTAATAATAATATTGGAAAATGCAATACATATATTTTGAATTCCTTAAGGTTAAAAGGAAAACATAAATGCTTGATTTGATACATAGTGATTTATGTGACATGCATAATACTCCTACATTAGGCTGGAAAGAAACATTTTGTTACTTTTATTGATGATTGTTCTAAATATTGTTATGTATATTTATTGCATTAAAAAAATGAAGCGTTTGATAGATTTAAAGTTCATAAATTTGAAGTTAAACTTTAGTGTGAATAATTTATCAAGTGCTTAAGATCGAATAGAGGTGGAGAATACTATAATACAAGTTATTTTGAAGCCGCTTGAATTATCCATCAAGTTGCAGTCCCTTATACACCACAAAAAATGGTGTAACTGAAAGGAAAAATAGAGTCTTGACTAAAATGGTAAATTCAATGTTATCATATTTAGGTTTTGGACAAGGTTTTTGGGGAGAAGCTATTCTAATAGCTTATCACATATTAAATAGAGTTTTTATTAAAGAAACTAAAATCACCGCTTATGAACAACGGAAGAAAAGGAAACGAAACCTTAATTGTTTGAAGATTTGGAGCTGTAGAGCTATTGTCAAAGTTCCAACACCTAAATGTAAAAAGTTAGGTGAAAGAGGGATTGAATGCATATTTATAGAATATGCACATAATAGTAAGACATATAGGTCCACGGTAATTGAATAAAATGATCCAATTTCAATTAATACTATTATTGAATCAAGATATGCTATTTTTGATGAAAATAAATTTTATTCTATTTTAAGACAATTATAGTCACAAAAATTAAGTCATTCTTTAAATGAGATTGATATTCTGTTGGAACTAGTTGATAATAATGATGAGCCTTGTTAAGAATTAAGAAGAAGTGAAAATATTAAAAGGTCAAAAAAGATTTTGGACCAAATTTCATTATTTTCCTTGTAGAAGGTAAAGGTGAAAGTATAGACAATAAGATACCTTATTGTTATAAAACATAATTTGATCCTATTACATTTGAAGAGACAATAAAATCTCAAGACTCTACCTTTTTGAAAGAAATAGTAAATGATAAGATGGATCCATAATAAGAAATCAAACTTGGATCTTAGTTAATCTTCCACCAAGTTCCAAACCAATAGGTTGTAAATGGATCTTCAAATAGAAAATAAAGATCATTGGAACCATTGATAAATTTAAAGCATGGTTGGTAGCCAAAGGTTTTACACAAAAACATGGAGTTGATTACTTTGATACCTATGTTCTAGTAGCAAGAAATTTCACTCACCTCAATGTATAATTTGGTTGTTCACCAAATAGATGTTAAAACTACATGTTTAAATGGTGAATTGGAAGAGGAAGTGTATATTGAACAACCAAAAGGATTTGTTGTTCCAGGATAGGAGGAGCATAAGGTATGTAAGCTTGTTAAATCTCTATATGGGCTTAAACAAGCACCAAAGTATTGGCACCAAAATTTTGACAAGGTTGTTCTAGCTAATGACTATAAAATAATTGAATTCAGTAAGTGCATATATAGAAAATTTGAAAATATAAAAGGTATCATAATTTGCTTATATGTTGATGACATGGTCATATTTGGCACAAATTTGGAACAAATAGAAAACACAGAGAAATTCTTGTCAAACAACTTTGCTATGAAGGATATGAATGTAGCAAATGTTATTCTTGGGATTAAAATAACTCGAGTGGAAAACACTATAGCTTTATCATAATCACATTACATTGAAAATATGCTGAAAAATTTTGATCTTTTCAATTCTATACTAGCATCAACACTTATGGATCCTTAGACAAAATTAGTATCTAATGTGTTGGATCTGGTGCCCTTAGTGTAATATTTTTGTCAATATACACTTGTAATTTTTTCAAATAGATTGGTTAATAAAAAAATTCATTGATTACATTAATGTACTTTGTGTAATTTTCTTTATATGATTTTTGCATGCAAAGCAAAATGGAAGAAAATGTTGCTCATTGGTTGTATAAATATTTAACTAATACTAAGCGATATTACATGGTTGAATCATTGTACGAAAAGACAACTTGTATTAGTAGACAAACCTAAACATGTCATTAGTCTAATAAAAAATGAGCAAACTGATCAAAAGACTATTATGTCTCCTATCAAGTCAAATTGGGGAGATGTCTTGTCTTGGGCATCAGTGCAGATGACTCCCAAAAGATAAAGACATAGATGTGACTGGTTGGACTTATAATACATCAGACAAAACCCAAGTAGAATAGATCCTAAATTCGCTTATGGATTTATTCACTTGTAATGTTCATAGTTTGGCATACCTAAATCCTAAGTGGATGGCAGACTATGTATGTATGACTCGTATACTTTGATGTAAATAAATGTCTGAGTTCAAATAGTTAAAGAACTGAAAGCTGGTGCATTGGGTGTACAACTTTTGTAGTATGTAGCTTCATTTACAATAGTGGAATTCATAGCCCAAAACATGGATAAATGATATCCTCTCATTTGCCTTACATGGTTGATGAAAAGTAAACGTGGTCACGGTTTGTTTGTCTTTATGATGGATGACTAGATCACTATTTGATAGTGATTAAATTTTCATAAAGGAAGATATAATGGTTACCATAAGATAAAATAGGATCATATTTGGAGAACGAATATTATCCCACAGAGATCAAGGATATCCTATGAGGGTAACACACTTATGACAAGATCATTGGACGAGCTTTGAGTAGTTACTTTCGTAATGGTATGTCATTGAGGAGAGCTCAGTCACGATACTATAGTGGAATAACTTTGTAACTAAATGAGTTTATAACTAATAGGATAAAAGCTAGAACTTAATTATAAATCATTTGAGCCTCAACTACATATGTCTAATCGGTCCCTCTGCTAGCTTGTTGAAACCAGAAATGAATTGCATGTTTGAATAGAAATGAATAGAACGAATAGAAAAATAGAAATGAAAAAAAATTAGGAATGACAATGGTTTTTTCCTAAATGGAGAAATGAAATCATTTGTAAATGAATGCAAGTTTCAAAAAAAAGAAATAGAAATAGAAATGAAAATGAAAATAGAAATTTGCAATCCTATATGGATTACTTAAAAAATATCAGAAGAGTGAGTTTATGTTTTGGAATATTTTGGATCCCTAAAATGAAAATAAACCATTCGGTCATATTGAACATGTTGAGTTGTTAAATACTAAACATATTTTCTAAAAATTTTCCTAGGGGCAAAATCGTCAAAATTTTACCAAAGGTAAAATTGCCAAAATTTTGCTGGGGGTAAAATAGGGATGAGAAAATTATTTCATATATAAATATTAAAGTTTATTTTGGGAAATAGAAAAATTAATTCAGGTTGGATCTCATTACAAGGTATTAGGGCAAAAAGACTAAGAAAGTACTCGTAATTGGACCCGATGTGATAGAGGCTCAAAACCCCTCATGTAACATGAAGGGTGCGGCAACCCTAGTACAAATACTAGGGTATGTCTTCCCTCCTCTCCTACTCTAAGTGGGAAGTTGTTCTTCCATTTGAAATAAACCACTACAGCTCAACAAGAGTTCTACTTTCTCCTCCTATAAATAGATGGCACTAGTAGAGTTATTTACACAACTTTGAGAGATTGTCGTTCTGCCAAAAAAATAGAGAGAATTTATTCCCAACTATTATATATATATTTTTTTTCAGACTAACAATTCTATTAGTTTTTATTAAAGAATAGAGAATTTTCGTTTTCAGCCCAAAAGGAGAGAATTTTTTCTAGTTTTGTGTTTCAATTTAATTGGTTCAAGATCACATTCAAAGTAGTTCATGGTACGAGAATAGCAGAAAAGATCATTTGGTTGAAAGCTAAAAAAATAAAGGATCTGCTTATCTGAAAACACAAGTACGATTTCAGTATAAGGTTTATTGCTGTAAATATCACAAACCGGGTCTATTTTTAAAATTTTAATTTTTTAATGTGTAAGAAAACTTTTTTCAAACCAAGATTTTTTTCAACACAATGTTGGTAGGAAAGTTGATCAATTTAAATATGCAAGTCTAATTAGTTTTCTTATTTACATAATGACTTTGTATATGACTAGATATTGCTTATGTGTTAGGAAATTGAATAGGTACACAAGTAATCCAAGTAGTTTGCATTAGTGTTGCAATAGTGAGCTTTGAATAGAGGACGTAGGTACTTACAGAAAACTATTAAATATGGTTTATGCTATAATGGACATCCTTCAGTTTTAGAATGGTATTCGAATGCTAGTTGAATTACAAGTTTGGAAGATCATGTTTTGACTAGTGGATGGATCTTCATTCTTGGTGGAGGAACCATTTCTTAGGGTTTCAAGAAACAAAAATGTATTACTCATTCCACCATGGTAGCTAGACTTATTGGAATAGTCGATGCATCTAAAGAAGTAAAATGGTTAAGAAATTTGCTTTATGATGTACCTCTATGGCCTAAACCAATTTCACCTATTTCTATATGTTGTGATTGTAACAGCCCATTTTTGGGGTTAGTCGAAACAGTGGTTTCAGGACCACAAATCCAACGTAGGAAAATTTAATTTTATTATATTTTTATGGTCTATAGTTTCACAGAATGATTTCTATGAAAATTTCGTTCAAAATTTTTTACGTTTGGGCACTCAATTTAGTAAAAAGGACTAAATTGTAAAAAGTGAAGAAGTTGAGTTCTACATGATAAAGGTATCCAATTGCTATGAGATTTTAAATTAGAGGTCCTCAAATGACAATTAGACCATTTGTTAAGTTGGTGGACAAAAATGGGTATGGATAGGTGAATTTTGAAAGAAAGGCATTAAAGGCATTTTGATCATTTAGTAAATAAAAGAATAAAAAGGGAAAATAAAGCCAAAATTTATCCATCTTCTCCAACCCTTGGCTTAAATTTTCAAGCTCTCCATATCTAGGGTTTTGTCATCTTTCAAGCTTGATTGTAAGTACATCCTAGCCCCTTTTTAATGCTCTTTACGTTTTTGAAGTCGTATTCACCCGATCTTTCCATTTCTACCATTGTTTTGAAGTAAGGTTCATATTTAAAAATTTACCCATGTGTGACATGCAAGTGTTTTGATGTTTAATGGTAGAAAATGAAAGTTTGATGTGTAAAAAACAACTTTTACTAAGTGATTTTTCATGAAAATAACTAAAAATGACGTATTTGTAAAAAATGTAAAATGGGTAGTAAAAATCTGATTTAATGAGAAATTTGGGCTGATATGAGCATGTTTATGGTTTGGCTAGGCTTGGGTAACCAAGAAATTGAACACATTTCATTTTACGAGCCTAGGGACGAATTTGTAAATATATCAAAGTTTAGGGGAAAAAATATAATTTTTCCATAGTATGATTTGTGGACTGAATTGAGCAATGTGAATAATAAATAAGCTAAATTTACTATTATAGATTAAGAAAAATGAAGTTCGGACCTTGATCGGGGAAAGAATAAGGTGTTTGACGATTAAAATCCATTTCTCCTATTTTTGTACTCAGGTAAGTTTGTACGTAAATAATGCATTATCATTTATGATTTAATTGTGTTATTATTGTATGAATTTTGAATTGCTCTTTGAATAAATTTGACAAGGTTTCGACAAGTAAGAAATATCCCAGTTGAACCTTAGGAATAGATAGGATACGAGTGTCATGGCATTAAGGTTATTTGAGTTTACGTGTAAGACCATATTTGGGATATGCTATCTATATGAGATTTCATATAAGACCATATCTGGGCTATTGGCATCGATTTGAGATCCCATGTAAGACCATATCTGGGATATGGCATTGGCATGGTACTATATGTGTGAGATTTCCCGAGTATCCTTTAGTATTCCAAGTGGTTCAACGGGTAACTTAACGGCTATGTTAAAGTTAAGAAAGATTATGGTATGTTGTGGGAGACAACGGTATGTTGCAAGTTGGTACAGGTATGTACACAAAACTCATGCATAATGAGCTTGATATGTGATGAACCAACGATAAGGTTTGATTGAGTAAGTTACGATGTTAAGGTTTTAATATCATCTATTCCAAGTTTGATTATGAGATTTACAATGATACCTATGTTAATTTACTTCATGTTAAATCTACGTTAAAGTGTGTTTATGATGCCTATTATTTGCTTAGGAACTTACTAAGCTTTAAAGCTTACCCCTTTTCTTTTTCTCTTATCTTATAGTGTCACCAAGCCAGCTCGGGGATCGAAGACGATCGGAGATCCATTCACACAATCAAATTATCATTTTGGGTACTTATGATTTCACTATTTTGAGTATGGCATGTATAGGGACTTGTTCATTTCGCTATGTGTCATATTTGATTTGGCCAAATGTTTTGGCTTATAATGATTGATAATTCATTTTGTAAATGGCCATTGAAATTGACTAATATTGGTTAAGTATATATGCATATGATGATGTTTTCATGGATGTGAGAATTTGCATGGATTGAGTTGATGAGTAGGTGATGTTTGTATGTAGTAGATAGTTGCATGTAAATGATATATTGATATCTTGTTTGTGGCTGAATTGGTTGTATGAATATGCTTGGATTGGTGTTGCTTGTTGTTGTCTAGGTTGGTGCAAGTAAAGGTGACAAAATGGCTCGGTAAATAGCCTTATTTTTGTCCACACGGGTAGAGACATGGCCATGTGTCTCAACGTGTCCTTCACACGGCCTAGGGACATGGGCGTGTGCCCAGGGCGTGTGAAGTTTGCCCCTATTTTATGAAAAATTATGAAAATTAAATCGTCCACACGGTCTAAGCACACAGGCGTGTGACTTGGCCGTGTGACTTCAAATTGTTGATGACGTCATAAACAAAGAGTTACACAGGTTAGAGACACGAGTGTGTGTGTCCACATGGCCTATCCACACGGGTGTGTCCCAGAGCCACACTGGCATGTAATCCCTAGTTTGATGAAAAATTTTCTAAGTGTTGGGATGTTTTCTAAAGTTCTTAGTTTAGTCTCGAACCACTCCTAATGCATGTTTTGGGCCCCGTAGGCTCGTTTTAGGGACAATATGAATGTAACTGAAAAGTTTTAAATTTGGATGGATATTTACATCTCGATTTTGTTTGTTTGCTTATGTTTAAGTCTGGTAATGCCTCGTACCCTGTTCCGGTGTCGAATACAGGTAATGGGTATTACAATGATAGTGAGGCTACTCGAGCAAAGGCATTTAGCCAAGTATATAATGGAATGTCTAGACACATTGAATTAAGATATAGCCATGTCTGACAATTAATCTCTGATGGAATGATCATTATTAATTATATGAGGTCAAGTTAAAATTTGAAAGATCTTTTGACAAAAAGTCTTGTTAAAAATGTAGTCAACAAGACCTCAAAAGGGATGAGACTCAAGCCCATTAATTAGAGTCACCCATGATGGAAACTCGACTCAACGCTTGGTATAAAGCCAAGTCTTGAGTTCAATGAGAGAAAGTACATCATTAGTATGTGACTGCTAGCACTATAAATAAATCCACCTTAAGATTGAAGTGCTAGGTACTCATAATGATAAAGGAAGCTTGACTAATGTACTCTTAATAGACCCATAACATAAATATGTTAGAGTGTTATAATTATGGGAGCACTCTTAATGGGATCTACCTATGTAAGTGTGAAATCTGGCCACTTCTAGGAGCTTAAGGGCTTAGCACTAAGAACACTAATGAAAAGAGGACACGGACACATGACAATAATAGTGTCCTTAAATACTATGCATTGAACGATGTTGAGATAATTGTGTGAGATGTGTTCAGTTAATCAAATGGAATAGCTAGTTCAAAGCTTAATCTAACGTGCAATTTCAATCGATTTTAACATGTTTTAACTAAGTGAAGGTTCAATCATAAGACACCTTCATTTATGGAAATTGATTTCCAAGAATATCAAAGTCTAAAATACTTTGAAAATGGGGAGGGGGGAGATTGTTGGAACATTTTTCAAATATTTATAGTGTTCAAATAACTATTAATGAATGGATGTAATTAATCAAAAGTTATATCTTTTGGTTATTTGTAAAAGTTATATCACTTGATTTTTGACAAAGAATTATAACTATTCAAACATTATTATTTGAATAGTTATGTTTAATTAAGATATATTAAATGAATAATTATGTCTCTTTTAGATGATTATTTAGAAAATATACCTATTGAAAGATGGTTTTATGAAGAGACATGAAAATTCCTATAAATAGGAGTGAGATTTCATTTGGAAAACATACCAAAAATTCTCAAAAGTTCTTTCTATCCTTCCTCCATCTTCTTCTATTATTAGATTGTTATATAAAGAATTATTGTAAAAATTCTTTATAGAAATTGATTTTCTTGTTATACTTTGCTCAATGTTTAGTGGACTATTTTTGTCAGTGTAAAATGAAAATAGTCATCGGGCTTCATTGTGTTCTCGAGGTTCATTTGCTTGAAACTTATTTTCATCCTGAGTATAGGTAAGGGCGGATAAAACCTTAAAGATAGTGGCTTGATACATGCCTTGGAGCCTTGTCTTATTTCTTCGTTTTTTCTTTGAATTGTTGTTTGTGTTCCATTCGAGATTTTCCTTATCAAATTTTTTGTTCTAACATTTGTTCTAACATAATGTAACTTTTGGCCCACTAAACTTGGCAAGTAGGTCCACATTGTCCCCTAAACTTGACAACTAGGTTCATTTTGGTACCTATGCTTTTTTTTTTGTTCACTTTGGCACTTAAACTTGACTATTAGGTCCATTTTGATCCTTGAACTTGAAAAATCTAAAAGTTTGATGATGTAGTACTTTAAGATTGTGTAACGTCATCACTTGAAAAAAAAATAGATGATGATGTGGTATAATGTTAGAGTGTCATTTTATATGTTTTAATAATCGAACCGATGGTTAAACAAGTTATGTAACACCTCCTTACCCGAATCTGAGGCCGGGACAGGGTACGAGGCATTACTGGACTTAAACGTACACAACTATGTAAAACTGGGCCATAAAATTTTGTTCTAATTAAAAACATTCATTCATATTCATAATGTCCCTTATATGGGCTTACGATGCCCAAAATATACATCGAGGGTGATTTGGGACTAAACTGAGAACTTACGAACTTTTTACAACACTTAGAAAATTTTCATATTTTGTAGAGTCACATGCCTGTGTAGGCAGACCCTGTGATCACACACGCCCGTGTAGCTTAGGACACGCCCGTGTCCTCCACCCGTGTAACTCTCTATTTATGACATCAGCAACGATATAGGGTCACACGACCGAGTCATACGCCCGTGTGCTAGACCGTGTCCTCCACACAGATGAGACATACGGCCATGTCTCTGCTCGTGTGGCCCAAAAAATGGCTATTTACCAAGCCACTTGGCACCCTCATTAGCACTTACTTAAACATAACTTCAATGGCACTTTTCGAGGCAATTTCATATCGATTTATTCATGCATAAGGCACCATACTCTACCTAGTTTAAACTTATCAACTTCATGCCATAATTATCATTAACGCATTCTTACACTTCATACTTATGCTAAGGTCTATCCATAGAATAATTTAGTCACTTTTAAACCATCAAGTAATCTAGGGCACATTCACAATTTTTCCATACCAAACACACATGACCACACCCTATGAAACCTTTTAGCACATGCATGCATATATGGATAGTTTTACAACCTAATAACCGATATGAGCCACATCATAAGGCCGTATACAAAAGGAATCATATTCCCATTATGAGCCAATACATTTGGCCAAATAAAATGACACATATCGAATTGACTAAGTCCCTATACATGCCATAGACTTAAAGTGCTTGAAATTATTTATACTCTTCAATAGCTGGATAGTGTGATAGAATCTCTGATGATCTCCAACCCGAGCTAGCATTTGTGACACTATGAGAGAAAGGAAAGGAAAGGGGTAAGCTATATAGCTTAGTAAGTCCATATGAAAATAATAAGCAATTTATTAACATATTTTTAACAATTCTCACAACATGTTCACAAGTTAATACAATCATAATTGCACAAAATTCTACTGTTTACTCTTGTTCATCTCAAGCTGTCTACTTGAGTCAGTCACTAAATTATTTATATCTTGAGGAAAAGAACTCCAAATTAATATCCGCTAATTTTCTATAAAACTAAACTCACATATCTTCTTACCATAAAATTTTCAGAATTTTTAGTCTAGCCAATAAGTACAGTTTATTCTTTAAATTCTCCCTTGTTCTGCAGTTTGGCAGTTTCAACCCTTCTTCACTTAAAATTAATTATCTCATAGTATGGAATTCAGATAATGTTTCTGTCTATTTCTATTGAAAATAGACTTATTAAGGATTTAGTGATATAAATTCTAACCTATAATTATTTTCATAAAATTTTTAATGATTTTATAAAGTTAAGACAAAGGAACCCAAAATCACTCTAGCCCTGTATCACAGAATTCCAAATATCTCATAACATGAAATTCTTTTCTTACACCATTTCTTCCATGTGAAACCAGAATCGATAAGCTTTAATTTCATATTTTATTCAACCTCTAACTCAATTTACAAAATTTTTGGTGGATTTTCAAAGTCGGACTACTGCTACTATCTAAAACTATTTTAGTGTAGAATAATGATAACAAAGTTTATAACACCTTTACAAATCATTTCAACCTTCATGGTAAAAATACATATTTATACATCATAAGCATAGACCCATAATCACAAGGTCATCATAACATCATTCTCATGGGCATGACTTACTTATTTGCATCCTTACCAAAGGTGCATCATAAACCGAGATCATTTCTCATGAGTTTTTCACACATACCCGTACCACTTGCAACATCATCATGACTTTTATCAATCATGAAGCAATCTTTAAATCACCCTTTGAACCATGTAACACCCCGAACCCGAGACCATCGCCGGTGTCGGACGCGAGGGGTTAACGAGCTAAATCCTTTTAAAGCACCGACCAATTTGGCATTTCCAGACAGGCTGGAAAACTGCGTCACTGTCGCCTTAAAAATCATATCTCGAGTTTCAAAACTCGGAAACTGATTCCGTAAATTTTCCCTGAATTTAGACTCATATATCCTTCCATGGATTTATTTCTAGAATTTTTGGTCGGGCCAATTGGTACAGTTTATTAGTTAAAGTCACCCATGTTACAGGGATCGACTGCTCTGACCTTCGCGCGCTACAACTTGAATATCTCTCTGTACAGGGCTTTAATACTGGTGCCGTTTGTTTCTAATGAAACTAGACTCAAACTGGAATCTGCACATATAAGGAATGACTTCTTATTCTTTCTTGATAATTTATAGTAAATTTTTAAAGTCGCGACAGGGGACCCAGAAAACTGTTCTGGCCCTGTCTCACAATAACTTTAATATCTCTTAACATGTAACTTCTATGACCGTTTCGTTTCTTCCATATGAAAGTAGACTCATCAAGGTTCAATTACATAACTTATTCACTATTTAATACCATTCCTAAAAATTTTATTCACTATTTAATACCATTCCTAAAAATTTTGGTGATTTTTCAAAACCACACCACTGCTGCTGCCAGCATCTGTTTTCAAGGTAACCTTTACCTATTTCATGATTTCCATGATTCAATTGGCCCTTTTTGCATACATAGCATAAAGTGTGATCATGATTAACCATTCCAATGGCTAATCTTTTCAAAACAATTCCATACCCCATAATGATCATCATACAAGCGATTATAGAATCATACTAAAAGCGTATATAAGCCATTTTCGCATGGCTATCCAAGCTTACACAAAACCGAAAGGTACATGACCTTCAACAATAGGGTAGTCCTATACATGCCATTTCAAAGTTCAACCAAAATTATACCAAAATGGAGGCTTTGATAGTGTAGATGACTTCGACTTTAATGATCCCGAATCCGATCACTAACGAGCAAAATCTATAAAAGAGAGCCAAAGCAACGGGTAAGCATTTTATGCTTAGTAAGTCTCAAGCAATAAAATCAGCTTTAACTAAAGCATTACATTCACATAGCCAAATGAATCATTTCATTAATAAACATTCACATAATCATACTTACTTCACACTTCATCATTATATACTTTCACAAGATATCAACCAATTCAATAGCTGAAAACTCGTTAGTCGATTGAGCGAATGTTACTCAAACATATCGACTTTTCCAATGCACATATAAACATACCTTATCCTTTGGGCTTTTCGAGCGTACTAATTAAATTTATTACAGCAACCAACGCTCACCTCCAGCCCAAGCTTCTTGAATCGACGGATATAACCACATGCACGAATGCCTTGGTCTTAGCCGGATAGAACAACTTGCACAAATGCCTTGGTATTAGCCCGGATTTAACAACTCGCACGAATGCCTTCAGGTCTTAGCCCGTATTTAACAACTCGCACGAATGCCTTCGGGTCTTAGCCCGTATTTAACAACTTCGACGAATGCCTTTGGTCTTAACCGGATATAATTACCAGCATAAATGTCTTGGGACTTAGCAGGATATCATTCAATTGCTCATGCACACACATACATCAATAATCATTACACATCCATGTTTCATTTTCGTTACTAAGGCTCAAACACAAATATATCACTAGCATAATCGCCGGGACTTAGCCGGGTATCATTCAAATACTCATACACACATAAATCAATAATCATTACGCATCCATATTTCATTTCACATAATTGAGTAGGGTCATTTCTTGAGGACTTACCTCGGATGTTGTCGAACGGCTTCAACGGCTATTCGATCACTTTTCCTTCCCTTTATCGGATTTAGCTCCCTTTGCTCTTGAGCTTAACGAATACAAGTAGAAGTATTCAATATTTTCTCAATAATGTTCACTAGTCAATCACATTCGGCATCTCATATCATCTCACTTTATTATAATTTATCATTCAACCTTTGAACCAAAACGCCATTATATGGCCACATATACATACATCCATATATTTAAGCTCAAGAATTTTAACATAACATCAAGTGCTCAAATTACTCATGTGGCCGATTATACATGGTCATAAATACACAAAATCAAAAATAATTTCAAGGTTTTTCACACTATACATGTACTAGGCGAATGTACATGCAAATTTCACAACATTCTTCAACAAATTTCTTCTTTAAACAAACATATTTATCACTTTCTTCATAACCAAAATATCATGTGCAAACATATATACACATATATGTGCAAGGCAATTTCAAGGTGTCCATAACCATCCAAAACACAAATTTTAACTAACATGCAAGAAGCATAAACCATGCTCATGAATGCTTCATGGCGAATACATCACAATCATGCCCCTTTCAACTTCGGTCATGGTTAAATAAAAACTCAATGTCTTACTCAAGATTGCTACAAAGAAATTTCAAGAGTAGACAATCCATCATTGCATGCATCATTAGCAAGCTTCACATTTAGCATGCAATGGCTTTAACACAATAACAACTTTGGTCAAACACCATTTCCATGGCATAACAAGGATTTGAACCATGGATAACATGAACATCAAGTTAGCAACTAAAACATGCATGAATCTCATGACACAACCTCATACATACCTTAATCTTGATGCAAGTTTAGCCAAATCTCCTTCTAGATCTCTTCTAAACCAAAAATAGAGCAAAATCCTATCTTCTTCCTTAGTATGTTCGGCCAAAAGGAGAGAACAAAGATGAACAATTTTTTTGTTTTTCTTTCACTTGCACGGCAATGGGGAAAGGATGCTACACTCACACACACATTTTTTTTGTTTCTCTTCCCACATCTAATTATTTTATCATTTAATACATCATGCATTAACAAAACATGTCATAACATGTTTTCTTTGCTTATAATTCCTTGCCATGGCCGCCACCACCTATAAAAAGGGGAATTTGACATGCAAGTCCATTGTTTTGCAAGCATGCTTTAATTAGTCATCACACATTTCCCTATCGTACTTTCAAAATTCACTACTAAGTCCCTTCTAGTGAAATTCACCTTTATAACACTAAATCAATCATCAAAAAATGTCACACATGAGTACACACATATTATAGGCATCAAAATAAATTTTAAATTATTTTTATGCCTCGGTTTTGTGGTCCCGAAACCACATTCCGACTAGGGTCAATTTTGGGCTGTCACAAACCAGTTGGAATACTAAAAGATACTCGATAAGCCTTATACAAAAGGGTAAAATGCTGATGCCATGTCCCGGACATGGTCTTACACTGTCTCTCATACATCGGTGCCAATGCCATGTCCCAGACATGGTCTTACACTGACATATAACAATGCTGATGCCATGTTCCAAACATGGTCTTACACTGGCTCACATATTGAGGCGATGCCATGTCCTAGACAGGGTCTTACACTGGCTCTCATAATGTGGCCGATGCCATGTCTCAGACATGGTCTTACACTAGCACACATATCAACGTCGATGCCATGTCCCAGACATGGTCTTACACATGCTCTCATAATGTGGCCGATGCCATGTCCCAGACATGGTCTTATAGTAGCACACATATCAACCAAATGTCTTGGCAGGGATATCCAATCTATTCCTAAGGTTCAACCGGGAGTTTTACCACAACAAATCTCGTCATACGTATTCCATGTAATATCACTCTTTAACATCAAGTTACCATTCATTACAATGTCATCAAACATCATAGACATATGTTTTAGGCCATTGCATATACATAGTTTACAATATAATTTCGTGAAGCATAACACCATGACGTTCATAGTACCAAAAACATATAATTCAACACATCAACATTTTCATATCAATTCGGATTCCAATCACAAATCACACTAACATTATTGTCTTACCAATTTTATCATACGACTCGTTTGTCGATTCCTCATGGAGTATGTCCGTAACAAACCATACAAAATTATATAATAATAATTAGGTATTTTAATTCAAATAAGACATTGCATTATTATTATCACACGAACTTACCTTGAATGCAAAAACGGCTAATTATTCCTTTTTTATCGTTAACCACGTACTTTCTCGATTTAAGCAGAATCTCTATTTTCTTGATCTAACATTTCAAATATAGCTTATTTATTACTCACAGTATTCAAATTGACCCAAAAATCATACATTGGAAAATTTACAATTTTGCCCCTAAACTTTCACTTATTTGCAAATTAGTCCCTAGGCTCAAAAAATAAAATTCATTCAATTTTATCCCAACCTAAGCCTAGCCGAATATGTAACACCCCAAACCCGAGATCGTCACCGGATTTGAACACGTGGTGTTACCGGGCTCACTTCCCTTATTTCTCTCTTTGTAATATTGATTGATGTTCCAGGCAAGCTAGCTAACTGCGTCACTGTCGCCTTAAAAATCATATCTCGAGTTTCAAAACTCGGAAACTGATTCCGTAAATTTTCCCTGAATTTAGACTCATATGTCTATCCATGGATTTATTTATAGAATTTTTGGTCGGGCCAATTGGTACAGTTTATTAGTTAAAGTCGCCCATGTTACAGGGGTCGACTACACTGACCTTCGCGCATTACGACCTGAATATCTTCTCGTACAGAGCTTCCATGCTCATGCCGTTTATTTCTAATGAAACTAGACTCAAAGGGGAATCTGCACATATAAGGCAAGACTTCTAATTTCTTCTGGATAATTTATGGTAAATTTTCAAAGTCGACACAGGGGACCCAGAAACCGTTCTGGCCCTGTCTCACGAGAACTTTAATATCTCTCAGTATACTGCCCATATGGTCGTTTCGTTTCGTCCATATAAAAATAGATTCATCAAGGTTCAATTTCATAATTTATTCACTATTTAATTCTACTTCTACTGTTTTTAGTGATATTTCAATCTCATCTCACTGCTGCTGTCTGCAACAGTTACTGCAGTAGACTATTCCAATTTCGTGAATCTTTCCTTGGCCTTACTAATCATCCATCATACATGACACAAATTATGGCCACCTTATCAAAATTAAAATTTCTAAGACTCGTGGCTATAGGTTCTAGCATCCCACTCGACAACCACATAGGCCATTTTCACATGGCTGAAAGTTTACAACCCACAATTCAACAAAACATAATAGCCTATACATGCCAAATGTTCTCCTAGTTCAACTACGAAGACAATACCAAAAGGTTTCCAGCCGGTGTGATGACTTCAACGACGGTTCCGAGCACGCAACAATATGAGTCCAAGAGACCTAAAATGGGTGAC
This sequence comes from Gossypium arboreum, assembly GCF_025698485.1. NCBI lineage: Eukaryota > Viridiplantae > Streptophyta > Magnoliopsida > Malvales > Malvaceae > Gossypium > Gossypium arboreum. The sequence goes on from NC_069081.1 coordinate 17,956,826, forward strand.
AAGAAAATACCGAGTGAGTTTATAACTCAGTAAGTCATAAGCATTCATCAACCATCCATTAATAAAATTTTCGCAACATCAAACAATAAACGAGGCTAAGTACTTCATCCATATCGAAACTATACCATAATTCCTCGGACCTTTCGGTTCAATCTCATACCAAGTCATACATCCACATTTTATATTCTATACAATAAGATATTTGAGGCATTTTTACACACCAACTCATTCACACCACAATCATACAATTGCAATCATCACATAGATTTAAAACTTACCAAGCTCAACCCCGAGCATGAACGTATTGCCTATTCGTCATGAGCTCAAGGTACTTACCCGATCCGCTGTCCGGGATTAACTCGATAATGTCGCACACTCAGTGCCAATTGTAACGCAAGAGCATATAGTGAATCCGCACACTTAGTGCTATATATTTTCAGCTCGCACACTTAGTGCTATATATTTTCAGTTCGCACACTTAGTGCTGTACAATTTTTAAACCCGCACACTTAGTGCCAATCTTGTCATCGTGTCCATTTATACCCGCACACTTAGTGCGAGACCAATACCTTATGCATGTTGCTGCCTTTATACATTCAACCATGGCATCATTCCATACACATACATTTTCATTTACACATCAACTCATTTAAACACAATTGCGTATATATTATGGTCATTTACATCAACACCAAATATATGCTTAATGACTTACCTTGTGTTGGGTAAAATAATTTCAAGTCGGCTACTCGATGACCTTCGCCTTTCCCTTGCTTGATTCTCCTTCTTTAACTCCTTGAGCTTGATCAATAAATCAACTAGTTTAACCATCTTGCTAAACATTCATAATTTAACTACACATGCATATGTATGCTTGTATATTCGGCAACCGTCCTCACTAATTACCCATTTAGTCGATTATACACATAATTAAAGGTAACATCACGAACATACTTATGTATATATATATATATATATATGGGCATCACGATTAGATTTAACACCATCTTTATACTCAATTAGATGGCGAATGTATGTATATATATACAATGTCAACTATAACATCTTTTAAACACCTAATTTCATCTCATGAACATTTAATCAAATTTTCCTAATCTAGCATATATTTTCACATCTATTTGTAACATCATGTAAATTCACATACAACTACAATTAACCAAGGTCTTCATCCAATCATGCTCTCATGTTCGATCATCCATATCTATATTAGCCATAACAAAATAATTTCTAAGTTTTAACACAAGCACAACACTTTAGTACCATGGCGAACACTTCATGCCTCATCACCACAAACATCAAAACACCAACCGCATCATTCCTATCACCGAGACTATGGTTCGCACCTTAGCTTCCCACATTCTTCTCATAACCCTCATAGTTCATTCGCCACCCATCATTCAACCAATAAAATTTCCTAGCAAACCCCTATGGCCAAGCACACACACACACACACTTACATCTCAACTCACAATACCCAAAAAAAATCACATACTATCTAAACTATCTTAAACAATCAAAGAGTTCCCCCCCCTTTTTCCATAGCCTAATGTTCCATTCCCCCAACATTATTCAACATTTTTGCATAGCTAAACAAGAACCATGATCGTTCACTCACAACAAGTAAACATCTTACAAGTTAACACAATGTACTAACCTCCTTAAGGCTTCAAGTGACCGAAATTCTCCCCTCCTTCCTTCCTTCTAGCCGGCCAAGTTCAACAAAGAGAGAACTCTCTTTTCCTCCCCTTTCTCTCCCTCACTCACGGCAATGGCAAAGGTAAGGATGAACATTCCCCCTTTTTCTTTTCTTATTTTATTCCCCTTTTCTTTTTAATTCCTTTCTTTATTTTAGCTTGTCTCCCATTACCCAATTTCTCATTATAAAATCTAAGGCAAACAAATACATTGCCCATCCTCAATTTATCTTGGCCGGCCACCATAAGGAAATTTGGCAATTTGACATGCAAATCCAAGCATTTTCTAATATGTATCAATAGGCCACTTTAACATTAGCCTAGCACATTTCTCAATTTCCTCACATAAGTCCTTTCTAATAAATTTCACCTACAAATGACGAAATTAAGGCACTAAATTTTCACATATGTATATTCATGCACAATAAACATAGAAAATAATAATTAATTAATTTTGTGTCTCGGTTTTGTGGTCCCGAAACCACATCCCGACTAGGGTCAATTTTGGGATGTCACAACTCTCCCCAACTTAGGAAATTTTCGTCCCCGAAAATCTTACCGGTAAATAGGCTCAGGTATCGCTCTTTCATAGAGTCCTCAAGTTCCCAAGTGGCTTCTTCCATTCCGTGTTTATGCCACAACACCTTCACTAGCGGGATTTTCCTATCACTCAACTCTTTTACTTCACGCCTCATAATGCGAACCGGTTCCTCTTCATAGCTCAAAATAGACTGAATCTCAATCTCAGATGGAGCGATTACGTGCGATGGATCAGACCTATATCGTCGAAGCATCGAGACATGAAAACGTTGTGAATCTTTTCGAGCTCGGGGGCAAAATTAATCGATATCGATCGCCCAACTCGTTCGGATACTTCATATGGCCCGACGAACCTCGGACTCAATTTGCCCTTACGACCAAATCTAAGCACCTTCTTCCAAGGTGAAACTTTGAGAAAGACCTTGTCTCCAACCTGATATTCAATATCTTTTCTTTTCAAATCCGCATACGACTTTTGGCGATCCGGCGACTTTCAAATTTTCACGAATTACTCGAATTTTTTGCTCGGCATCCTTAACCAAATCAACCCCGAAGAATTTACCTTCACTAAGTTCAGTCCAGAATAATGGGGTACGGCATTTACGACCGTATAAAGCCTCGTAAGGCGCCATCTTAATACTTGATTGAAAGCTATTGTTGTAAGCGAATTCAATCAAAGGCAAATACCGTTCCCATGAACCACTAAACTCAAGGATGCAACATCTCAACATATCCTCGAGTATTTGAATTATCCGTTCGGATTGACCATCGGTTTGGGGGTGAAAGGCGGTGCTGAAATGCAACTTGGTACCCAAAGCTTCTTGGAACTTCTTCCAAAATCGCGAGGTAAATCTCGGATCTCTATCCGACACGATGGAAATAAGCACCCCGTGCAATCTCACAATCTGAGAAACGTATAATTCGGCTAGTTTGTCCATTGAAAAATCTGTGCGTACGGGGATAAAGTGAGCCGACTTAGTCAATCTATCTACAACGACCCAAATCGCATCCTTCTTACTTGCTGACAATGGCAGTCCGGATACAAAGTCCATTGTGACTCGATCCCATTTCCACTCGGGTATCGTGATCGGCTGAAGTAATCCTGAAGGCACTTGATGTTCCACTTTCACTTGTTGACATATTAAACATCTCGAAACAAAGTTGGAGATGTCTCGTTTCATACCATGCCACCAAAACCGACGTTTCAAATCGTTGTACATCTTCATACTGTGGTGGATTGCCATTCGTCTACAATGGGCTTCGTTCGAATAATCGAAATAAGTTCAATTCTTTGGAACACAGACGACTTCGAACCTCAAACAATCGTTATCATCGATTTGAAACTCCGATTCCTTGTTGAACACACTCACCCGTTTTGCAACCAACTTATCGTCAACTTTCGAGCTTCACGAATTTGATGAGTCAATAATGGTTTGGCCTTTAATTGGCTATTAACACATTGTCGGGTAGAATAGACAAGTGTACATTCATAGCTCGTAAAGCAAGCGGTGATTTTCGCTTAAGGCGTCCGCAACCACATTAGCCTTTCCGGGTGATAATCAATGACAAGCTCATAATCTTTTAACAACTCGAGCCAACGCCTTTGTCGTAGATTTAAGTCTCTTTGAGTCATCAAATATTTGAGACTTTTGTGATCCGAATACACATGGCACTTCTCACCAAATAAGTAATGTCGCCATATCTTTAAAGCGAATCGATGGCGACCAATTCGAGATCATGGGTCGGATAATTTTTCTCAAGTGGCTTTAATTGTCTCGACGCATAGGCCACAACTTGACCTTCTTGCATCAATACGCAACCTAACCCAAGTAGGGAGGCGTCGCTATAGATGACAAACTCTTTGCCAGATTCGGGTTGCACTAGAATTGGGGCTTCAGTCAAATAAGTTTTCAGTTGATCGAAGCTTTTCTGACATTTCTCCGTCCATTCGAACCTAACATCCTTTTGGAGTAGCTTCGTCATTGGTGTGGCTATCGTCGAGAAACCTTTTACAAATCGTCGGTAATAACCGACAAGTCCCAAAAAGCTCCGAACCTCAGTAATATTCCTCGAAGGCTTCCAGTTAAGTATGGCTGAAATTTTGTTCGGGTGTACTCGAATACCCGATGCAGATACCACATGACCCAAGAAGCTAACCTCCCTCAACCAGAACTCACACTTGCTAAACTTAGCATATAACTGCTTATCTCGTAAAATTTGCAACACTAACCTCAGGTGTTCAGCATGTTCGGTCTCATTTTTCGAATAGACCAAAATGTCATCAATGAACACAACTACGAACCGATCCAAATATGGTCCGAAAATCCGATTCATTAAATCCATAAATACCGCAGGGGCATTAGTGTAATATCCTAAATTAGGGCTTAATCGGAATAGTGGTTTCGTGACCACAAATTCGAGATAGAAATAATTATTTTACAATGATTTTGATGTTTATGATATGATTGCATGATTGAGTGAAAATTTCGTGATGAAATTCTATGCCTAAAGTGCTTAAATTGAAAGTAGGGACTAAATCGAATAAGTTGCAAAACTTGCATTCTAGAAGTTTTTAGTATGAAATTGTTTTGGAATATTAATGAGGAGGTCTTAAATAGCAATTTTACCAATTTTAAGTTCATGGACAAAATTAGGACATGGAAGGAATTTTTGGAAAGTTTAGTAGTAAGGGTATTTTGGTCATTTAGTTATTAAAATGAATTAAAAACAAAATTAAAAGCCAATTTTTGTCCATCTTCTTCATTAGGCCGAAATTTCAAGGGTTCTCCATAGCTAGGGTTTGTTTCAAGCTTCCAAGCTCCATAGTAAGTGATTCCAAGCCCCGTTTTTAATGATTTTTATGTTTTTGAGATCTCGGTAACTCGATAAAGCTTATGTTAGCAATAATTTAACCTAGGGTTTATATTTGGAAAAATACCCATAGGTGAAATTTGTGTATTTTTATGTTTTATGATAGAATATGAAGTTTTAAATTATGTTAGACAACTTGTACTACTCGATTTTAAGCAAAAACGAGTAAAAGGGCTTAATCGGTAAAAATACCTAATAGTCACAAGTACATGTTAGAGTGAGAATTTGATGTTGCCATAGAAGAGAAAAGTGATCAGCATGTTGTAAAACATAAGAATAAGGAATAAAGTTTAATCCGAGCCTAGGGGCAAAAATGTAAATATGCAAAAGTTTAGGGGTAAAATTGTAATTTTGCCAAAATTTGAGTTAAGGATTAATTTGATAATGTGAGTATTAAATAAGCTAAATGTGTTATTTTAGATCAAGAAAGACGTGGAATCGACCTCAATCGAGGAAAAGAAAAGATTGTGGACTAAATTGCAAAATCTTTGTATTTTGGTACCAAGGTAAGTTCATGTGTAAATAATGTAGCATAATTGTTATTTTTAAGTTATTGATATTAATTATGTGTTATGCTGAATTTTATTATGAAATGTATGCTTTGTGGTTAATTTCAAATAATATGTAAATTATGTGAACTACTTGTTAAATATAATTGTTAAGAGTATTGATTTGGCATTCTACGGAAGACGGCAAGGATAAGTGTTCGAGGAAAAAGCCCGTTTGAACCTTAGGAATAGATTAGGATACAAGTGACATGTCACTAGGATGGTTGAGCATCCGAACTCGTTGAGTTGAGTCCGAGTTCACTTATGGATGCGAATGTCCGAACTCGTTGAGTTGAGTCCGAGTTCGTGAGATGTAACTAGGCATCCGAACTCGTTGAGTTGAGTCCGAGTTCACTTATGGATCGAACGCTTCGAGCTCGTTGAGTTGAGTCCGAGTTCGCTTATGGGCGGGTTACATGATTGCTTGATTGAATATGTGGCACTTATGTGCAAGTTATCCATGTATCCGAATTATATTAGATGTGTTCAACGGGTAAAGTTCTACTCAAATGGAGGAAAATTTCGAGATGTAAAGAGACGTATTGGTAAGTGATATGAAATGGATATTTTGGACAGGTATGTATTTAACCCTCGGGTTGAGTATTGATACAACCACGATAAGGTAATAAGATGATGAAGAATGATTAAAATGTGATATGTGTTTTAGTGATGTATGCTAATGTTGGTGGTATAACTGTTTGTTATGTTACTTATTATTTTCATATGAACTTACTAAGCATTTATGCTTACTCCTCCTTCTTACTCATTGTAGTTTTGGACAAGCCAGCTCGTGAGTCGGGATAGGTCGAAGGCTCGATCACACTATCCGAAGATTTTTGGTAAATGGCTTGTAAATTTAAGTATGGCATGTATAGCAATATACCCATTTTGTGTAAATGATCTTATGGTATGGTTGTGAAATGGTTGAGGAAATGCTTGATAATGATAAATTATGAAAATGGTTAGTTTAGATTATGTTTGATGTTAAGGAAAACTATTAAGATACTTAGTGCATAAAACTCATAAAAGGATGAAATTTACCATAAACAGAATACCGCAGCAATACTAACGCGAGTTTGAAAATTTACTAAAAATCATAGAAATTTAATTTGGTGGTGAAATACATATCAAATTGAAGCTTATTATGTCTAGTTTCACATGAAACAAATGAAACAAGTAAAGGAAGTATATGTTAGAAGATATTTTAATTTTAGTGAAACAGAGTCATAGCAGTTTCTGAATCCCCTGTTCCTACTTTAGAAATTCACTATAAATTGTAAAGATATAATTAGGTGGTGTATTTTATATCCTCAGAATCCTTATTGAGTCTAGTTTTACTATAAACAAACCTCATAGTCATATGAATTTTTTACAGAGAGAAATGTGGTTCGTAGTAAACAGAGGTCAGACCAGTCGAGTCTTGAAACAGGGGTAACTTTAACTAATAAACTGTACTAATTGGCCCAACCAAAAATTCTAGAAAAAAATTAGTAGATAGTTTTATGAGTCTAGATTCAGCGAAAATTTACGGATCTTAATTTCGAGTTTCGTAACTCGATATATGATTTTCTTGTGACTGTGGACGCAAGTAGCTTAAAAGCTGTGAATGTAGAAACAAATAATTCAAAGTTCTAAAATGTTAAACTAAGCTTAGTAACACCTCATACTCGACTCGCTGACGGCCTCGGGTGTGGGGCGTTACATTTAGTGGTATCGAGCAGGTTTAGTCGGTTCTCGGACTACGTGTTGTATGTACGGATTTTGCTATACATGCCATATGTATGAATTGTGATAGTGTGACGACTTGACCTTTTAAATGAAATTTTTTATATAGTAAATGGATCCCGATCCATTGTGTGGCGAGATGAAGTCTGAGTAATCGCCACTCCGGCTGATGGAGCAGTACGACCGAAAACCCACCCCTTGTTGGTCGGGGAGGAGGGAAAGGGATCGGAAGCCTTTCTCCAAATGATGAGTGCATGGTACCTTGAGTTCGTTCGTCGAACCCAAATGTACGACCTCCCCACCTCCCCAATTCCTCAACCTATGCCTCCAATACCTCAAGGAGTGGATATGATAAAATTTCACAGAACCCCGTTGATAGAATTAAGTAAACAAGGGCTGAAGAATTTAGAGCAAATATTGATGATGATGCGAGAAAGCGAGTTCGGCTTGAAAATTCTATCCGGGTATTTGATGAATTATCTTGTACACCGAAGAATGTTTGAAATGTGCTACATCTTTGTTGAGAGATTCAGCCTATAATTGGTGGAAGACTTTGATTTGGTGGTACCGAAGAGAGGGTAACACGGGAATTCTTTCAAGAAGAGTTTGGAAGAAATATATTAGTGAAAGATTTATTGATCGAAATGTAAAGAGTTTCTTGAGTGAAGCAAGGTAATATGACGATCTCGAGAATATGAAAGAGAGTTTGTTCGATTAAGTAAGTATGCTGGGAATATGTTCCTCTGAAGCCAAGATGTGCCGACGATTTGAAGACGGGCTTAACGAAGACATTAAGGTATTTGTTGGGATCCTTGAACTAAAAGAAATGGTGGTACTTGTCGATCGAGCTTGCAAGGTGAAGAATTCTTGAAGGAAAAGAAAAAGGTAGAATCAAACACGAAATTGGAAGAAAAGACCAATGAGTAATGCACCCTCACAAAGAAACCGAGAAAGTCAAGAAATATGAATCCTCGTTCCCAAGTTTCATTTGGGCAATCATATGGAAATTTTAAGAAGCGAAATGTGGGTCCTAAATCTCGGACTACTGCGGCTAGTGTGGGAAATACGAGATTTGTTAAACCCGAGTGCCGGTGTGTGGTAGAAATCATTTTGGTCCGTCAAGAGCAAATGAATGTTTTCGATGTGGTTCTCCGGATCATTTTATTAGAGACGCTTGAGAGAGCCGAGAATGAAAAATTTCGAATGTAAAAGCTAGTGGTGCGAGACTCGAGGGAAGGTATCCAGAAAAGTTGGAAGTGAAACAAGCAAGAAGAATGTAGCGAGGATGCACCGGTTAGACACGAAGGAAGGGCTCGGCTAGAACTTATGCTATTAAAGCGTGAAGATGCTTCCTCACCGATGTGATTACGGTACATTTCTCTCTATAATGTTAATGTTATTGCTTTGATTGATCCGGTTCTACTCATTCATATGTGTGCATGAAATTGGTGTCTAGTATGAATATACCGTTGAGAATACGAATTTATGATTAGAGTGTCGAATCCGTTAGGCAAATGTGTATTGTTGATAAAGTATGTAAGAAATGTCCTTTAATGATTCGGGATCATTACTTTCCTACCCACTTGATGTTGTTGCCGTTTGATGAATTTGATGTTATTTTGGGTATGGATTGGTTGACATTGCATGATGCTATAGTAAATTGCAAAGAAAAGGTTATAGAATTAAAGTGTGGAAATGGTGAAACTCTGCGGGTTGAATCAGATAAATCGAGGCATTGCCTAGTGTGATTTCTTCAATGTCGGCTCAAAGATATCGAGAAAGGGTTATGAAGCTTATTTGGCGTATGTAATTAATACAAAAGAAGTTGAAAAGAAAGTTGAATCGGTCTTGGGTTGTGTGTGAATTTGCGGACGTATTTCGGAAGAATTGCGGGTTTGCCTCGGTCGGGGAAGTAGAATTTGGTATTGATTTGATACCGGAACAGCTCCGATCTCGATTGCTCCATATAGAATGGCACCAATGAGTTGAAAGAATTAAAGTCGCAGATTGCAAGAGTTGGTGATAAAGGCTTTGTGAGACCGAGTTTTTCACCTTGGGGTGCTCAAGTGTTATTTGTGAAAAGAAGGATGGTTCTATGAGATTATGTGTTGATTATCGGCGGTTAAACAAGGTGACAATCAAAACAAGTATCCGTTCTTAGAATTGATGATTTGTTTGATCGGCTAAAAGGAGCGACATGGTTTTCAAAGATTGACTTGAGATCTGGGTATTACCAAGCATGGGTAAAGGAGTCGGATGTACCTAAAGCGCTTTTAGAACAAGGTATGGTCATTATGAATTTTTAGTTATGCCATTCGGATTGACAAATGCTCTCTTGTGTTTATGGATTTAATGAATCGCATATTTCGCCATACTTGGACAAATTTGTTGTGGTGTTTATAGATGATATTTTAATTTATTCAAAAGATGAGAGATGAACATCTTGAGCATTTGAGGATAGTTTTGCAAACTTTGAGAGATAAGCAATTGTATGCTAAGTTTAGTAAAAGTGAATTTTGGCTCAGGAAGTTGAATTTTGTGTCATATTGTTTCGGTGATGGTATACGGGTTGATCCTAGTAAAATTTCAGCCATTGTTGATTGAAACCACCAAAACGAATCGAAGTTAGAAGTTTCTTGGGGCTAGCTGGGTATTATCGGCGGTTTGTAAATGGATTTTGTATAATTGCTGCTCCTATAACTAGATTACTCGAAAGGATGTTAAATTTGAATGGACGGAAGAATGTCAATGAGTTTTGAAGAATTGAAAAGTTATTAACAGAGGCACCGGTGTTAGTACAGCCCGAATCGGTAAAGAATTTGTGGTGTATAGTGATGCTTCTCTAAATGGTTTGGGGTGTGTGCTCATGCAAGAAGGAAAAGTGGTGGCATATGCTTGAGGCGGTTAAAACCTCATGAGAGGAATTATCCTACTCACGATTTGGAATTGGTCTGCGGTGGTGTTTGCTTTGAAAATTTGGCGACATTATTTGTATGGTGAAAATGTCGGGTATATACCGACCACAAAAGTCTTAAGTACTTGATGTCACAAAAGACTTGAATTTGAGACAACGAAGATGGTTGGAGTTGTTGAAAGATTACGAGCTTGTTATTGATTATCATCCGAAAAGCGAATGTGGTTCTTGATGCTTTGAGCGAAAGTTGTTGTTTGCTTTGAGAGTTATGAATACTCGGTTGAAAGTGTCAAATGATGGTTCGATTCTAGCGAGTTAAGAGCAAAACCAATGTTTTTACAAGAGATTTCGAAACTCGAAAAATGATCAAGATTTGCTAGCCAAAAGAAAATAAATGTGAAGCGACACGGGATCGATTTGAATTGGTTCGATGGGTGCTTAATGTTTAAAGATCGGATTTGTGTACGAAGAATGAGGAATTGATTCAAAAGATCCTACTGAGGAAGCACATAGTGGTTATTTCTCGATTCATCCGGGTAGTACGAAAATGTATAATGACTTGAAGAAAATGTATTGGTGGAATGGAATGAAAAGAGATATATCGAGTTTGTGTCCAAATGCTTAATTTGTCAACGGTGAAAGTTTGAACACCAAGTACCTTGAGATTACTCCAGCCTATTATGGTTCTGAATGGAAATGGGATCGGATTACTATGGATTTTGTTTCAGATTGCCATTGACTCCGGAAAGAAAGATGCCATCCGGGTAATAGTTGATGATTAACTAAGTCGGCTCATTTTATCCCGGTACGTACGAATTATTCTCTTAACAAGTTGGCTGAACTGTATATTAAAGAAATTGTTAGATTACACGGAATACCATTATCGATTATTTCAGATAGAGATCCAAGGTTTACCTCGCGGTTTTGGCAAAAGTTGCAAGACGCGTTAGGTACGAAGTTAAATTTTAGTACTGCTTTTCATCCACAAACTGATGGACAATCAGAGAGAGTAATTCAGATTCTTGAAGACATGCTCAGATGTTGTGTATTGGAATTTCAAGGAAGTTGGGAAAGATATTTGCCGTTGGTAGAATTTGCTTACAACAATAGCTATCAGACGAGCTTGAAAATGGCACCTTATGAAGCATTGTATGGTCGCAAGTGTCGAACACCTTTGTATTGGACTGAACTCAAGGAAAATCAGATTTATGGAGTTGATTTAATAAAAAAGCGAAGAAAAGTGAAGATAATTCGAGATTGTTTGAAAGTCGCTTCAGATAGAGTAAATCTTATGCGGACCTAAAGCGAAAGGACATTGAGTTTCAAGTTGGTGATAAGGTATTTTTGAAAGTGTCTCCATGGAAGAAAGTCCTTAGATTTGGACGAAAGGGCAAGTTAAGTCCGCGTTTTATTGGACCGTATGAAATAATTGAAAAAGTTGGACCGGTAGCATATCGGCTAGCTTTACCACCCGAATTAGAAAAGATTCATGATGTGTTTCACGTATCTATGTTACGTCGGTATCGTTCAGATCCTTCACATATAATTTCACCGACAGAAATTGAACTGCGACCTGATATGACTTATGAAGAAGAACCGATTAAGATTTTAGCTCGAGAAGTCAAACAACTAAGAAATAAAAGTGTTACACTTGTGAAAGTGTTGTGGCAAAAGCATGGGGTAGAAGAGACTACATGGGAAACTGAAGAAACTATGAGAAACCAATACCCACACCTGTTTACCGGTAAGATTTTCGAGGACGAAAATCTTTAAAAGGGGGGGAGAGTTGTAATATCCTAAATTAGGGCTTAATCGGAATAGTGGTTTCGTGACCACAAATCCGAGATAGAAATAATTATTTTACAATGATTTTGATGTTTATGATATGATTGCATGATTGTGTGAAAATTTCGTGATGAAATTCTATGCCTAAAGTGCTTAAATTTAAAGTAGGGACTAAATCGAATAAGTTGCAAAACTTGCATTCTAGAAGTTTTTAGTATGAAATTGTTTTGGAATATTAATGAGGAGGTCTTAAATAGCAATTTTACCAATTTTAAGTTCATGGACAAAATTAGGACATGGAAGGAATTTTGGAAAGTTTAGTAGTAAGGGTATTTTGGTCATTTAGTTATTAAAATGAATTAAAAACAAAATTAAAAGCCAATTTTGTCCATCTTCTTCATTAGGCCGAAATTCAAGGGTTCTCCATAGCTAGGGTTTGTTTCAAGCTTCCAAGCTCCATAGTAAGTGATTCCAAGCCCGTTTTTAATGATTTTTATGTTTTGAGATCTCGGTAACTCGATAAAGCTTATGTTAGCAATAATTTAACCTAGGGTTTATATTTGGAAAAATACCCATAGGTGAAATTTGTGTATTTTGATTTTTATGATAGAATATGAAGTTTTAAATTATGTTAGACAACTTGTACTACTCGATTTTAAGCAAAAAGCAGTAAAAGGGCTTAATCGGTAAAAATACCTAATAGTCACAAGTACATGTTAGAGTGAGAATTTGATGTTGCCATAGAAGAGAAAAGTGATCAGCATGTTGTAAAACATAATAATAAGGAATAAAGTTTAATCCAGAGCCTAGGGGCAAAATGTAAATATGCAAAAGTTTAGGGGTAAAATTGTAATTTTGCCAAAATTTGAGTTAAGGATTAATTTGATAATGTGAGTATTAAATAAGCTAAATGTGTTATTTTAGATCAAGAAAGGCGTGGAATCGACCTCAATCGAGGAAAAGAAAAGATTGTGGACTAAATTGCAAAATCTTTGTATTTTGGTACCAAGGTAAGTTCATGTGTAAATAATGTAGCATAATTGTTATTTTTAAGTTATTGATATTAATTATGTGTTATGCTGAATTTTATTATGAAATGTATGCTTTGTGGTTAATTTCAAATAATATGTAAATTATGTGAACTACTTGTTAAATATAATTGTTACCGAGTATTAATTTGGCATTCTACGAAAGACGGCAAGGATAAGTGTTCGAGGAAAAGCCCGTTTGAACCTTAGGAATAGATTAGGATACAAGTGACATGTCACTAGGATGGTTGAGCATCCGAACTCGTTGAGTTGAGTCCGAGTTCACTTATGGATGCGAATGTCCGAACTCGTTGAGTTGAGTCCGAGTTCGTGAGATGTAACTAGGCATCCGAACTCGTTGAGTTGAGTCCGAGTTCACTTATGGATGCGACGCCCGAGCTCGTTGAGTTGAGTCCGAGTTCGCTTATGGGCGGGTTACATGATTGCTTGATTGAATATGTGGCACTTATGTGCAAGTTATCCATGTATCCAATTATATTAGATGTGTTCAACGGTAAAGTTCTACTCAAATGGAGGAAAATTTGAGATGTAAAGAGACGTATTGGTAAGTGATATGAAATGGATATTTTGGACAGGTATGTATTTAACCCTCGGGTTGAGTATTGATACAACCACGATAAGGTAATAAGATGATGAAGAATGATTAAAAATGTGATATGTGTTTTAGTGATGTATGCTAATGTTGACTGGTATAACTGTTTGTTATGTTACTTATTATTTTCATATGAACTTACTAAGCATTTATGCTTACTCCCTCCTTCTTACTCATTGTAGTTTTGGACAAGCCAGCTCAGGAGTCGGGATAGGTCGAAGGCTCAGTCACACTATCCAGAAGATTTTTGGTAAATGGCTTGTAAATTTAAGTATGGCATGTATAGCAATATACCCATTTTGTGTAAATGATCTTATGGTATGGTTGTGAAATGGTTGAGGAAATGCTTGATAATGATAAATTATGAAAATGGTTAGTTTAGATTATGTTTGATGTTAAGGAAAACTATTAAGATACTTAGTGCATAAAACTCATAAAAGGATGAAATTTACCATAAACAGAATACATGCAGCAATACTAACGCGAGTTTGAAAATTTACTAAAAATCATAGAAATTTAATTTGGTGGTGAAATACATATCAAATTGAAGCTTATTATGTCTAGTTTCACATGAAACAAATGAAACAAGTAAAGGAAGTATATGTTAGAAGATATTTTAATTTTAGTGAAACAGAGTCATAGCAGTTTCTGAATCCCTGTTCCTACTTTAGAAATTCACCATAAATTGTAAAGATATAATTAGGTGGTGTATTTTATATCCTCAGAATCCTTATTGAGTCTAGTTTTACTATAAACAAACCTCATAGTCATATGAATTTTTTACAGAGAGAAATTTGGTTCGTAGTAAACAGAGGTCAGACCAGTCGAGTCTTGAAACAGGGGTAACTTTAACTAATAAACTGTACTAATTGGCCCAACCAAAAATTCTAGAAAAAAATTAGTAGATAGTTTTATGAGTCTAGATTCAGAGAAAATTTACGGATCTTAATTTTGAGTTTCGTAACTTGAGATATGATTTTTCTTGTGACTGTGACGCAGGTAGCTTAAAAGCTGTGAATGTAGAAACAAATAATTCAAAGTTCTAAAAATGTTAAACTAAGCTTAGTAACACCTCATACTCGACTCCGGCGACGGTCTCGGGTGTGGGGGCGTTACAATTAGTGAGCCCAAACGTCATCACCAAGAATTCGTAGTGACCGTACCTCGTTCTAAAAGCGGTTTTGGGTATGTCCGATTCTCGGACCCTCAACCGATAGTACCCTGACCTCAAATCTATCTTTGAAAACACTGAGGCTCCCTTTAATTGATCAAACAAATCATCAATTCGTGGCAACGGATATTTATTCTTTATCGTCACTTTATTCAACTGACGATAGTCGATGCACAATCTCATAGTTCCATCCTTCTTCTTCACAAACAATACTGGTGCGCCCCATAGAGAAAAACTCGGTCGAGTGAAACCTCTATCCGTCAATTCTTGCAATTGAACCTTCAATTCCTTTAATTCCGTTAATGCCATACGACACGGGCTATTGAAATCGGCGTAGTACCGGTACAACCGATGCGAATTCCACTTCTCGAACCGGTGGCAATCCGGTAACTCCTCGGAAAAACATCCGAATACTCACAAACCACTAGTACCGATTCGAGTTTCCTTTCCATCTCTTTACTTTCAAACACATACGCAAAGTATGTTTCACATACATATGAATGAGTAGATAGGGGTCAATCAATGCAATCACACCGGTATCAAAGAGAGTAAAAGTACCAGTGATAACGTCAGGGGAGGATGCCTCCTCTCGTGCGCGGATGGCATATGCTCTAGCAGGAGCACGGGTCTCGGATCGAACAGCCGTATCAGAGGCTCCTCTCTGATTACCACCCCTACGTCCTGAAATCCTCGGGGGTCTACCTCTAGCCGTCGTCCCACTAGATCTTGCACCTTGCATCTTATTCTTCTCATCTAGCTCTGTGCAATCTCTAATGAAGTGGTCCTTCGAACCACATCCGTAGCAGGCCCTATTAACAGACTTACCCCAACATTCACCTAGGTGTCGTCTTCCACATTAGGGGCATTCAGGTTTCTCTTAACGATTATTGCCCACACTAGCTACCGAAGTAGCTCGGGAGTCCGTCAATGGTCGGGCTCTAATGGAAATTCCCGCAGTCGCCCTCGACTTATTTGTGTCCTCCCGAACTTCTTTATCACGAGAACGGAGCTTTGCCCGTCGATCTTTACGATAATCTCTAGCTTCAAATTCAGCCTTCTTCTTCTCCTTTCGAGTTCTTCCGCCTTGCGTGCTCGTTCAACTAGTGTTACAAATTCTTTTATCTCCAAAATACCCACCAAAGAGCTTTAACTCTTCATTCAATCCTTCTTCAAATCTTTTGCACATAGCAACCTCATCAGCCACACACTCCCGAGCATACCGACTAAGTCTTACGAACTCATGTTCGATTCGAGATCTTGTCATACGGCCTTGCTTGAGCTCAGAGAATTCCTTACGCTTCGATCGATGAACCGTTGACTAATATATTTCTTCGAAATTCGTTTGAAAGAAATCCCAAGTAACTTGTTCCTTTGGGACTATGGAAATCAAAGTCCTCCACCAATAGTAGGCTGAGTCCCGCAACAAGGATATAGCACACTTAAGACATTCATCGGGTGTGCATGATAGTTCATCAAACACCCGAATGGTGTTATCGAGCCAGAATTCGGCCCTTTCGGCATCATCAGTAACTATGGCCTTGAACTCCTCGGCCCCGCTTCCTAATCAAGTCCATGGTGGTTTACTCAGCCTCACAGGATCGATGAATCGGAGGCATTGCTGGCTTTGGGGTGGAGTATTTAAATTTGGGAATGGTTGGACAGCCGGGTTGGTTCGGGCATATTGCGCGACCCACTCATTCATCATGGTGAAGAAGGCTTGTTTCGCCCCTTCATTTTGATTATTCGCGGATGACTGAGGCTCAACAGGCGGTGTCCCTTGCGCGGGAGCAGCCGCTACACTTTCAACGTCATCCGCCAAGGGTTTCTCTACCCCGGGTTCCATTTTCTAATCAAAACAAAAATTTCAACCGTCGAAGTCATCACATTATTAAGCACTAACGATTTGGCATGTATAGCTAGACTCACACGCACTATGGTAGTCCTAGAACCGACTAAACCATAGCTCTGATACCAATAAAATGTAACACCCCAAACCCGAGATCGTCACCGGATTTGAACACGTGGTGTTACCGGGCTCACTTCCCTTATTTCTCTCTTTGTAATATTGATTGCTGTTCCAGGCAGGCTAGCTAACTGCGTCACTGTCGCCTTAAAAATCATATCTCGAGTTTCAAAACTCAGAAACTGATTCCGTAAATTTTCCATGAATTTAGACTCATATGTCTATCCATTGATTTATTTATAGAATTTTTGGTCGGGCCAATTGGTACAGTTTATTAGTTAAAGTCGCCCATGTTACAGGGGTCGACTACAGTGACCTTTGCGCATTACGACCTGAATATCTTCTCGTACAGGGCTTCAATGCTCATTCTGTTTATTTCTAATGAAACTAGACTCAAAGGGGAATCTGAAAATATAAGGCACGACTTCTAATTCCTTCTGGATAATTTATGGTAAATTTTCAAAGTCGAGACAGGGGACCCAGAAACCGTTCTGGCCCTGTCTCACGAGAACTTTAATATCTCTCAGTATACTGCTCATATGGTCGTTTCGTTTCGTCCATATAAAAATAGATTCATCAAGGTTAAATTTCATAATTTATTCACTATTTAATTCTACTTCTACTATTTTAGTGATTTTCAATCTCATCTCACTGCTGCTGTCCGCAACAGTTACTGCAGTAGACTATGCCAATTTCGTGAATCTTTCCTTGGCCTTACTAATCATCCATCATACATGACACAAATTATGGCCACCTTATCAAAATTAAAATTTATAAGACTCGTGGCTATAGGTTCTAGCATCCCACTCGACGACCACATAGGCCATTTTCACATGGCTGAAAGTTTACAACCCACAATTCAACAAAACATAATAGCCTATACATGCCAAATGTTCTCCTAGTTCAACTACGAAGACAATACCAAAAGGTTTCCAGCCGGTGTGATGACTTCAACGACGGGTCCGAGCACGTAACAATACGAGTCCAAGAGACCTAAAATGGGTGACAAGAAAACACCGAGTGAGTTTATAACTCAGTAAGTCATAAGCATTCATCAACCATCCATTAATAAAATTTTCGCAACATCAAACAATAAACGAGGCTAGGTACTTCATCCATATCGAAACTATACCATAATTCTTTGGACCTTTCGGTTCAATCTCATACCAAGTCATACATCCACATTTTATATTCTATACAATAAGATATTTGAGGCATTTTTACACACCAACTCATTCACACCACAATCATACAATTGCAATCATCACATAGATTTAAAGCTTACCAAGCTCAACCCCGAGCATGAACGTATTGCCTATTCGTCATGAGCTCAAGGTACTTACTCGATCCGCTGTCCGGGATTAACTCGATAATGTCGCACACTCGATTGCCAATTTTAACATAAGAGCATATAGTGAATCCGCACACTTAGTGCTATATATTTTCAGCTCGCACACTTAGTGCTATATATTTTCAGTTCGCACACTTAGTGCTATATATTTTCAGTTCGCACACTTAGTGCTGTACAATTTTTAAACCCGCACACTTAGTGCCAATCTTGTCACCGTGTCCATTTATACCCGCACACTTAGTGCCGAGACCAATACCTTATGCATGTTGCTGCCTTTATACATTCAACCATGGCATCATTCCATACACATACATTTTCATTTACACATCAACTCATTTAAACACAATTGCGTATATATTATGGTCATTTACATCAACACCAAATATATGCTTAATGACTTACCTTGTGTTGGGTAAAATAATTTCAAGTCGGCTACTCGATGACCTTCGCCTTTCCCTTGCTTGATTCTCCTTCTTTAACTCCTTGAGCTTGATCAATAAATCAACTAGTTTAACCATCTTGCTAAACATTCATAATTTAACTACACATGCATATGTATGCTTGTATATTCGGCAACCGTCCTCACTAATTACCCATTTAGTCGATTATACACATAATTAAAGGTAACATCACGAACGGCATACTTATGTATATATATATATATATATATATATGGGCATCACGATTAGATTTAACACCATCTTTATACTCAATTAGATGGCCGAATGTATGTATATATATACAATGTCAACTATAACATCTTTTAAACACCTAATTTCATCTCATGAACATTTAATCAAATTTTCCTAATCTAGCATATATTTTCACATCTATTTGTAACATCATGTAAATTCACATACAACTACAATTAACCAAGCTCTTCATCCAATCATGCTCTCATGTTCGGTCATCCATATCTATACTAGCCATAACAAAATAATTTCTAAGTTTTAACACAAGCACAACACTTTAGTACCATGGCCGAACACTTCATGCCTCATCACCACAGCATCAAAACACCAACCGCATCATTCCTATCACCGAGACTATGGTTCGCACCTTAGCTTCCCACATTCTTCTCATA
This sequence comes from Gossypium arboreum, assembly GCF_025698485.1. Classification (NCBI taxonomy): domain Eukaryota; kingdom Viridiplantae; phylum Streptophyta; class Magnoliopsida; order Malvales; family Malvaceae; genus Gossypium; species Gossypium arboreum. The sequence continues at coordinate 17,976,134 of NC_069081.1, forward strand.
ACCCCTCATAGTTCATTAGGCCACCCATCATTCAACCAATAAAATTTCCTAGCAAACCCCTATGGCCAAGCACACACACACACACACTTACATCTCAACTCACAATACCCAAAAAAATCACATACTATCTAAACTATCTTAAACAATCAAAGAGTTCCCCCCCCTTTTTCCATAGCCTAATGTTCCATTCCCCCAACATTATTCAACATTTTTGCATGGCTAAACAAGAACCATGATCGTTCACTCACAACAAGTAAACATCTTACAAGTTAACACAATGTACTAACCTCCTTAAGGCTTCAAGTGACCGAAATACTCCCTCCTTCCTTCCTTCTAGCGGCCAAGTTCAACAAAGAGAGAACTCTCTTTCCTCCCTTTCTCTCCCTCACTCACGGCAATGGCAAAGCTAAGGATGAACATTCCCCTTTTCTTTTCTTATTTTATTCCCCTTTTCTTTTTAATTCCTTTCTTTATTTTAGCTTGTCTCCCATTACCCAATTTCTCATTATAAAATCTAAGGCAAACAAATACATTGCCCATCCTCAATCTATCTTGGCCGGCCACCATAAGGAAATTTGGCAATTTGACATGCAAATCCAAGCATTTTCTAATATGTATCAATAGGCCACTTTAACATTAGCCTAGCACATTTCTCAATTTCCTCACATAAGTCCTTTCTAATAAATTTCACCTACAAATGACGAAATTAAGGCACTAAATTTTCACATATGTATATTCATGCACAATAAACATAGAAAATAATAATTAATTAATTTTGTGTCTCGGTTTTGTGGTCCCGAAACCACATCCCGACTAGGGTCAATTTTGGGATGTCACAGAATATTTATCTTACTTACAGTAACCCACATATTTCATTATTTCACACCTTTACCATCTATTTTACCACTTTTACAAAATGGTCCATTTTAGGTGTTTTCATGAAAATCACTAAACAAAAGTTGTTTATTTAACAACCAAGGTTCATTTTCTTCCATAAAAATGCAGCAAACAACATGAATATTCTCATGGCAAAACCCTAGACTTTCAACCATTTTCCAAAATAGTCCTCCATTAGCTAAATTAAGCTATAACGGTTCCAAAAATACAAAAATCATCAAAAATGACCATCAAAATCACTTACTTGTGAGGGTTAGAAGTTTCTGAAATTTTCAAGCTTCCATGGCCATTTCCTTGGGTAAATATCGATGGAGAAGAAAGAGAAATAAAAAAAATGATAGCTTTTTGCACTTTTGTCTTATTATACATTTTTAACTTAATTACCCATTTACCCTTTTAATTTCTAACTAATTTCAATAATACTAAACAAATATCTTCCACTAACTTATTAATGGGCTAATTTCCACATAAGGGCTTCCACGAAAAATTCTATAGCTATTTAATACATTTAGCTATTAGAATGCAACTTTCGCACTTTACGCGATTTAGTACTTAAAGCCAAATTAAACACTTCTCACATATAATTTCTTCATGAAAATTAACCTTATAATAATTATAAAATAATTATTTCTAATACAGATTTGTGGTCTCGAAACTATTATTTCGACTAGGCCCTAATTTGGGATGTTACAAGTTAGACCACTAGTTCTCGATTTAACTAGTTTGATCAGTTCGGCTGGTTCGACGTCCAACCAACAATAATTAAATAAATATGTAAAAATTCATAAAAATTTGAAAAGTCAAGTAAAATGGGTTTTATATTTTTTTTTACAAATCTTTATTTATTTATTTATTGTTGGTTCGCCAATTAAACTAATCGAACTGGTTGAATCGAGAACTAGTGGTCTAACCTATTCAATCATCTGTTCGATTATTAAAACTGTAACACCCCTTACCCGTGTCCGACGCCGGAACAGGGTACGAGGCAATACTAGACTTAATCATTCACAAACATGCAAAAACAAGGCTCCAAAATTTCTTTTAATTGAAAACTTTTCATACACAAGCATAATTTCCCATACACAGGCCTACGAAGCCCTAAACATACATCGGGATTGTTTGGGACTAAACCAAAAACTTTGAGAAGTTTCAAGAAAACTTAGAAAATTTTCCCATGGAACAGGGTCACACGCCCGTGTGGACATAGGGACATGCCCGTGTGCCTTTGGCACGCCCGTGTCCTCAGGCCATGTAGCTCTTTGTTTATGACGTCAGCATGCAAATCAAACCACACAGCCGGACCACACGCTCGTGTCTCCATCCCGTGTCCCTCACACGGTTGAGACACACAGCCGTGTCTCAGCCCGTGTCGCCAACACTTAGGCTATTTTTCAAGCCGTCATGTTACCCATAAACCCTTGCAACCTTATGCATATTAAAACCAAAACTCATGGCATCAACTTAGTGATTAAACAACTTTTATTAAGACATTTTCATAACATTAACATGTCCTCTTACAAGCTATGCATCTACTCATGCAATACAAGTCTAGTTTCCTTAATCCACATTCATAAGACTTGTTATTTTGACGATCACTTTTACCGTTATACTATGGTTACAAACTTATCCATCAAGCACTCATGTTCAACAATTATCGCGTTGTTTTTATAACGTGCAATTACTACATGGCTATGACCACCTTAATTAGTCATAGGGCATACATCCAACACACATGTCATATTACCAATCAAGTATGGAAAACAAATATAATCGCTTCATAAACATTAAACATGACATCAAAAGCTAGGTTTACAAGCCATAATCAATATGAGCCACATTTCATGGCCATATACATATAACTCAATATAAGCCAATACATTTGGCCAAAGCATAATAACACATGTCAATAAACTAGATCCCTATACATGCCACTCACTTGAAATTTCTAATATATGCTTCATTATTCCAAAGGTAGAGACTTGATAGTGTGATGCTGCCTCTGACGATCTCCAACCCCGAGCTAACCTGACAAGCTAAAAGAAATGGAAAAGAGGAGTAAGCTTCAAACTTAGTAAGTCCATATGAAAATAATAAGTAATATGCCAACATGCTTCTCAAGGTAATACAACCATAATTACACTTTTACTTATATTCTACTCATGCTGTTTTCTCGAGTCATAGTTACCAATTTATTTATATCTGGAGCTATGGAACTTCAAATTAAGATCCACTAATTTTCCCTAAAACTAGACTCACATATCCTCTTACCATAAAATTTTTAGAATTTTTGGTCTAGCCAATAAGTACAGTTTATTCCTTAAAGTTACCTCTTTTTTATTTTCTGACAACTCCGACCCCTCTTCACTAAAAATTAATTATCTCATAATAGGATACTTGGATGACGTTCTCGTCTATTTCTCTTGAAAATAGACTCAAGAATTCTAAGCGTATAAATTATAACCCAAAAATATTTTTGTACAATTTGCAATGAACTTCTCAAATCAGAACACGGGATTTCGAAATCATTCTGACTCTGTCTCACAACAATTTAAATATTTCATAGTATGAAACTCACTTTCTTACACCGTTTCTTCTATGTGAAACTAGACTCATTAAGCTTTAATTTCATATTCTATTCAGCCTCTAACTCAATTTCCATAATTTTTGGTGGATTTTCAAATTCAGGCTACTGCTGCTGACCAAAACTGTTTTAGTATAAATTAATGATACTAAGTTTATCACGCCTTATTAGTTCATTTTCACCACATTGGTAAAAATACATGTTTATACATCATAAGTATAGACCTCTAATCATAAGGTCATCACAAAATCATTCTCACAAGCATGACTTACCTATTTACATCCTTACCAAATGTGTATTATAAACCGAAATCATTTCTCATGAGTTTGGCATATATACCTGTGTTACTCAACATGCTCATATACTTACTGATCATATTCATTCCTTATCAATCATGCAACATGAATTAGATTCACATCTCATCAATTTCATGTAAGTGCCTGTACCACTCACAACATAGCCATGACTCTATCGTTCGATATAAACCATACATCTCCTATTGAACCATTTGGAATACTATAGGATATTCAATAGCCCCTAACATGGGATAAGATGCAGACGCCATGTCCCAGACATGGTCTTACATTGGCTAGCACATCAAAGTCAATGCCATGTCCCAGACAGGTCTTACACTGGCTCTCATCTATCTAGTGTAATATCACGAATTAGGGCTTAATTGGAATAGTGGTTTCGTGACCACAAATTCAAGATAGAAATAATAATTTTATAATTATTTTGATGATTATGATATGATTGCATGATTGTGTGAAAATTTCGTGATGAAATTCTATGCCTAAAGTGCTTAAATTGAAAGTAGGGACTAAATCGAATAAGTTGCAAAACTTGCATTCTAGAAGTTTTAAGTATGAAATTGTTTTGGAATATTAATGAGGAGGTCTTAAATAGCAATTTGACCAATTTTAAGTTCATGGACAAAATTAGGACGTGAAGGAATTTTGGAAAGTTTAGTAGTAAGGGTATTTTGGTCATTTAGTTATTAAAATGAATTAAAAACAAAATTAAAAGCCAATTTTGTCCATCTTCTTCATTAGGCCAAAATTTCAAGGGTTCTCCATAGCTAGGGTTTGTTTCAAGCTTCCAAGCTCCATAGTAAATAAGCTAAATGTGTTATTTTAGAGAAAAAGAATTCACGTGGATCGAGGAAAAGAAAAGATTGTGGACTAAATTGCAAAATCTTTATATTTTGGTACCAAGGTAAGTTCATGTGTAAATAATGTAGCATAAATGTTATTTTTAAGTTATTAATGTTAATTATATGATACGCTGATTTTAATCGTGAAATATTATGCTTTGTGGTTAATGTTGAGTAATATGCAAATTATGTTTACTACTTGATAAATATGAATTGCTACTGAGTATCGATTTCGATATTCCATGGAAGACGACAAATGTGAGATCGATGGAAAAAGCCCGTTTGAACCTTAGGAATAGATTAGGATACAAGTGACATGTCACTAGGATGGTTGAGCATCCGAACTCGTTGAGTTGAGTCCGAGTTCACTTATGGATGAGTCCGAGTTCACGCTGAGCTCGTTGAGTTGAGTTCGAGTTCACTTAGGGCGGGTTACATGATTTCTTGATTACATATGAGGCACTTATGTGCAAATTATCCATGTATCCGAGTTGTATTCGATGTGTTCAACGGATGAAATTTCTAGTGAAATGGAAGAACACTTAAGATGCAAGTGACGTTTTGGTAAGTGTTGTGAAATGGACACTTTGGACAGGTATGTTCTTAACCCTCGGGTTGAAAATACATACAACAATGATAAGGTGGTAAGATGATGAATGATGTTTAGAAATGTGATATATGTTTTGGTGATACCATGCTAAAGTTGTTTGGTATATTTGTATTGTTATGTTACTTGTTATTTACATATGAACTTACTAAGCATTTATGCTTACTCCTTCCTTTTCATTCACTGTAGTTTTGAACAAGCCGGCTCAGGAATCGGGACAGGTCGAAAGTTCGATCACACTATCCAAAGGACTTTTATCTTGGTAAATGGCTTGTACAACTACTTAAGTATGGCATGTATAGCAATATACCTATTTTGTGTAAATAATTTTATGATATGGACATGTTTGGTTGAGAAAATGTTTGATATTGATAAGTCATGGTAATGGCTAATTTAGATCATGTTTGATATTATGGAAGTTTAATAGGTTATCTAGTACATAAAAATTCATGGAAAGATGAAACTTGCCTTAAAACAGAATATTGCTGCAGCAATGACATGAATTTGAAAAATCACTAAAAATAGTATAAATGGAACTAAATAATGAGTAAGTTATGAAATTGAATCTTAATGAGTCTATTTTCATGTGGATTGAACAAAACAGGCATATAAATTATATTTTATGAGATATTTAAACTTTTGTGAAATAGGGCCAGAGTGATTTCTGGATCCCTTGTTCTGACTTTAAAAATTCATAATAAATTTTAAAAAAATAATTAGAAGTTTTTATTTATATGTACAGATTCCTTATTTAGTCTAGATTTAAGAAAAACAAACCTTGTAGTCATTGAAATTTTGTATAGAGAGATATCTTATTCGTAATACACATATGTCAGAGCAGTCGAACCCTGAAATAGGGGAGACTTTAACTAATAAACTGTACTAATTGGCCCAACCAAAAAATTCTAGAAAATAATTTGTACATAGATATATGAGTCTAGATTTAGGGAAAATTTACGGATCTTGATTTCGAGTTTCATAACTCGAGATATGATTTTCTTGTAACTGTGACGCGAGTAGCTAGAAAGCTGTGAATGTAGAAACAAATGATTTGAAGTTCTTAAATTGATAAATTATGTTAGTAACCCTCAAGCTCGACTCGGTGATGGTCTCAGGCGTGGGGCGTTACATTTGGTGGTTCGAGCAGGTTTAGTCGGTTCTCGGACTACGTGTTGTATGTACGGATTTTTGCTATACATGCCATATGTATGAATTGTGATAGTGTGACAACTTTTGACCTTTTTAAATGATTTTTATATAGTAAATGGATCCCGATCCAGCTGTGGCAGATGAAGTAGAGAGTAATGCGCCAGCCCCGGCTGAAGGGGTAGCGCGACTAAAAACCCACCTCCTACTGTTGGTCAGGGAGGAGGAGAAAGGGATCGGGAAGCCTTTCTCCAAATGATGAGTGCATGGTACATCGAGTTCGTTCAGACGAACCCAAATGTACGACCTCCCCACCTCCCCAATTCCTCAACCTATGCCTCCAATGCCTCAAGGAGTGGATATGATAAAATTTCATAGAACCCCATTGATAGAATTAAGTAAACAAGGGCTGAAGAATTTAGAGCAAATATTGATGATGATGCGAGAAAGCGAGTTCTGGCTTGAAAATTCTATCCGGGTATTTGATGAATTATCTTGTACACCTGAAGAATGTTTGAAATGTGCTACATCTTTGTTGAGAGATTTAGCCTATAATTGGTGGAAGACTTTGATTTCGATGGTACCGAAAGAGAGGGTAACCTGGGAATTCTTTCAAGAAGAGTTTGGAAGAAATATATTAGTGAAAGATTTATTGATCGAAACGTAAAGAGTTTCTTGAGTGAAGCAAGGTAATATGATGATCTCGAATATGAAAGAGAGTTTGTTTGATTGAGTAAGTATGCGGGGAATATGTTCCTCTGAAGCCAAGATGTGCCGACGATTTGAAGACGAGCTCAACGAAGACATTAAAGTATTTGTCGGGATCCTTGAACTGAAAGAAATGGTAGTCCTAGTTGATCGAGCTTGTAAGGTGAAGAACTACTTAAAGAGAAGAGGAAGGTAGAATGAGACACGAAATTGGAAGAAAAGGCCAATGAGTAAGGCACCTTCACAAAGAACCCGGAAAGTCAAGAAATATGAATCCTCGTTCCCAAGTTTCAGCTGAGCAATCATATGGAAATTTTAAGAAGTAGAATGTGGGTCCTAAATCTCGAGAATACTACTGCGGCTAGTGTAGGGAACTCAAGATTTGTTAAACCCGGCGGTGTGGTAGAAATCAGTGCTAGCAAATGAATGTGGTAGAAATCATTTTATTAGAGAGTGGTGCAGACTCGAGGGAAGGTATCCGAGAAAAGTGGAAGTGAAACAAGCAAGAAGAATGTAGCGAGGATGCACCGGTTAGACCTGAAGGAAGGGCTCGGCTAGAACTTATGCTATTAAAGCGTGAAGATGCTTCCTCACCGATGTGAGAGAGCTAAGAAAGAAAAATTTGAGTGTAAAAGCTAGTGGTGAAATGTCCTTTAATGTGACAACCCGAATTAGGGCCTAATCGGAATAGTGGTTTCGTGACCACAAATGACCACAAATCCGAGATAGAAATAATTGTTTTATAATTATTTTGGGGTTTATGATATGATTGCATGATTGTGTGAAAATTTCGTGATGAAATTCTATGCCTAAAGTGCTTAAATTGAAACTAGGGACTAAATCGAATAAGTTGCAAAATTTGCATCCCGAAGTTTTAGTATGAAATTGTTTTGGAATATTAATTAGGAGGTCTTAAATAGCAATTTGACCAATTTTAAGTTCATGGACAAAATTAGGACATGGAAGGAATTTTGAAAGTTTAGTAAGGAGGGCATTTTGGTCATTTGGATATTAAATGAAATAAAATGGGAAAAATAACACAAAATTGATCATCATCCTCCTTAGTTGCTGCCGAATTCTCCCTCTCTCCATAGCTAGGGTTTCTTCAATTTTCAAGCTCCATAGTAAGTGATTCCAAGCCCGCTTTTAATGTTCTTTACGTTTTTGGAATCCCGGAAGCTCGATTAAGCTTATGCTAGTAATAATTTAACCTAGGGTTCATATTTGGAAAAATACCCATAGGTGAAATTTGTGTATTTTGATGTTTTATGATAGAATATGAGGTTTTAAATTATGTTAAATAACTTGTGCTACTCGGTCTTAAGTGAAAACGAGTAAAACGGCATAATCGGTAAAAATACCTATTTTTCATAACTATATGATAGAGTGAGAATTTGATGTTGTTGTAGAAGAGAAAAATGTTCAACATATCATAAAATATAAGAATAAGGGCTGAAATTAAATTCCCGAGCCTAGGGGCAAAATTGTAATTTTGTAAAAGTTAGGGGCAAAAATGTAATTTTTCCATGATGTGATTTTTGGATTGAAATAAATAGTATGAGTATTAAATGAGCTAAATGTGTTATTATAGATCAAGAAAGACGCGAAATTGATCTCGAACGGGGGAAGGAAAAAGTTTTGGACTAAATTGCAAAATTTCCACATTTTGTACCAAGGTAAGTTTGTATGTAAATATTACAATAATTTCATGTACATTCTTATATTTCAGCCTATTATATAAATATACTAGCTGATGTTAAAATATAAATCGACTATTGGAAGAATGGAAATAAATATAGAGAGAGAGATCCCGGTTGAACATTTGGAGAGATCGAATGAAATAGAGGGAGCGTAGCTAGGTCACATGTATGATGCTGAGTGCACATCATGTGTACAAGAAAGCTACTAGACACCCTGTAGTAGCTAGGTCACATGTGTGATACGAGATGTATCCCATGTAGACAAGAGAGCTACGTGAAAGATAAATATAGCTAGGTCGCATGCGTGATTCCAAGTGAAGGACACCATGTAGACAAGAGAGCTACGTGAAAGATAAATGTAGCTAGGTCGCATGCGTGATTCCAAGTGAAGGACACCATGTAGACAAGAGAGCTACGAGACAAATCGGTTAGGTCGCATGAGTGGTACTAAGTGTTCACCATGTGTACAAGAGAGCCGAACTAAACGAAGTATGATGGTGGAGTGTGTCAGTGAAACCATTAAATATCGAGGATTGATCCGAATTGTTCAACGGGATGGTTTTGTGGTGATATTATGGTTTGGACCTACACTTATGGTGAATGAAATGTGGTGAAAATGATTTGTGGTATATACATATATAAGATAAAATGAGGTTAGCATAAAGAATGTGTGAAAGAGTGAAATTAGCATTAAAACTATTTTTAGATGGTAGCAGTGACGTGATTTTGAAAAATCACCAAAAATAGGAGGAATATAATTAGAGGTTGAATGAGATGTGAAATTAAATTTTAATGAGTCTAATTTCATATAAAAGAAACAGAGCAAGCAAAGGAATTCTATATTTTGAGATATTTACAATTGTATGTGACTTGCTCAGGATGAATACGTGATCCCCTGTGCCAACTTTGAAAAATCATTAAAAATTGTACAAATCAAATTAAGAAATATAGTTTACATGTCTAAATTCCTTATTGAGACTAATTTTAAATGAAACAGACTTCAGGGTTTTTTGAATTGTGTACTGAGAGAAATTCAATTCATAGTGAACAGAGGTCAGATCAGTCGAGCTGTGTAATAGGGGAAACTTTAACTAATAAACTGTTCTAATCGGCTAAACCAAAAATTATAGAAAAAAATTAGCAAAAAGCTTTATGAGTCTAGATTCAGGGAAATTTTACGGATTTAAATTTTGAGTTTTGTAACTCGAGTTATGATTTATTTAGTGAATATGACGCAGCAGAGACAGCTTAATCAAAGTGGAATGAATAGTGAAGTTAAAGTAGATATACTTGAATTGTTGTGTAAACATGTTAGATTCTTTAATTAGTATTTACATACTTACTTACTAAGCTATAAGCTTACTTTGTTTCTCTCTTTTGTCTTATAGTGTCCTTCGCTTGCTCGGGAGTTAAGGATCGTGAAGATCTACCCGCACTATCATACTTTAGGGTATTTGAACTAAACGTTTTGAATTATGGCATGTATAGTAGGCTTAATTATTTTGTTACGTGTCATATTTGTCTAGGTTTAAAATATTAGTTCTGAAGATTTCGACCAGTTACTTTGTACAAGCCATTAAAGTTGGCTAATATTGTTCAAGACATATGTTATACGATGCACTATCAAATTGGATGACATATTTATATCTCGGTTATGTTTAATGGTATGTGTTATATTCGGTAATACCTTGTATCCTATTAAACGACAGTAGCGGGTAAGGGTGTTACATTTAGTGGTATCGAGCTATGGTTTAGTCGGTTCTCGGACTAATAAAGTGTGTGTAAAAGTCTAGCTATACATGCCATAAAAATATTGTGATAGTGTGGTAACTCGATTATTCTAAAGCGTGTTTTGTTTTAATATAGTAATGGATCTGAAGGAACTGTGGCGATGATGCTGCTAGTAATGCGCGGCTCCCGCACAAGGGACCGCTACTGTGGAAAGTAGACTGAGACATTGAGACAAGGAGATGAGGCTCGGATGCCTTTCTCCAAATGATGAACAATTGGTATCTTGAATTTATTCGAGCAAATCCAAATGCTCAACCTCCTCCACCCCTCCTATACCTCGAGACAATTCTCAGAGTGCTCAAGGTATAGATTTGGTAAGAATGAACAAGCCTCCGGTTGACAAGATTTGAAAACAAGGGTCAAGAGTTTAGAGCAAAGGTCGATGATGATCCCGAGAAAGCGGAATTCGGCTTGAAAATTCTACCCGTGTATTTGATGAGCTCTCATGTACACCGAGGAATGCTTAAAGTGTCAGTATCACTTTTGAGAGATTCGACTTACCACGGTGGAAGACTTTGGTTGCAGTGGTGCCAAAAGAAAAAGTTACTTGGGATTTCTTCCGGAAGAATTTAGAAAGAAATACATAAGTCGCGATTTATTGATCAAAAACGGAAGGAGTTCCTTGAATTGAAGCAGGGAAAATGTCAGAGCGAGTATGGACGCGAATTTGTAAGACTCAGCAAGTATGCCGAGAATGTGTGTCCACCGAGGCCATTATGTGTAGAAGATTTGAAGATGGGCTGAATGAGGACATTAAAGTGCTTGTAGGAATTTTGGAGTTGAAAGAATTTGTAGTATTGGTTGATCGAGCTCTTAAAGTCGAAGAATTGAACAAAGAAAGAAGAAAAGTCGCTATTGAGGCCCGAGATGTCGAAAAAGACAGATAAGCAAGCCATTTCAATTTCAACCAAAGAGGTCCAAAGAGACAAACCCTCGAATGACAGTTTCAATTGGGGATTCACACAGAGATCGTAGTAGAGCATATTCGGGTCTAAAGCTCAAGCTACTTGATGGCAAGTGTGGGTAATGTGCGACCTAGAAAGCCCGAGTGTCAACAATGTGGCGAGCAACATTATGGTGAGTGTTGGGGACCGAGCGAGCTTGTTTCAAAGTGGTTCTCGTGAGCATTTTATTAGAGATTGTCCGGAGAAAGTTAAAGAAGAAAGATTTGAGTGCTAGATGAATACCACCGCTAGTAGAGGTAGACCACCGAGAAATACAGGAGGTGGGACTAGTAGTAAAAGCTGTGATGAAAGATTTAACGGCAAGATCGAAGCTAGAGCACTGCTAGAGCTTATGCTATACGTTCGAGAAGATGCATCATCTCCGATGTCATTACTGGTACATTTCTCTCTATGATACTATTGTTATTGCATTGATTGATCCGGGTCCACTCATTCCTATATTTGCATGAATTTAGTATCCAATAAAAAGTTGCTGTTGAATTTCTTGAGTTTATGATTAAAGTGTCGAACCCTTAGGCCAATATGTGCTAGTTGACAAGGTTTGCAAGAATTGCCCATTAATGATTCAAGGTCACTTTTTCGACCAACTTGATGTTGTTACCATTTGGTGAGTTTGACGTTATCTTGGGAATGGGTGGTTAACATTGTATGATGCTAAGGTAGATTGTAAACAAAAGACACTAGAGTTGAAATGTGAAAATGGAGAAATTCGTGGGTTGAAACAGATGAATCAAATAAATTGCCTATGGTGATTTCGCACATGTCCGCACGTAAATACATGAGAAAAGGATGTGAAGCTTATCCGCTTATGTAATGAATATTGAGTTGCCTCAACTGAAATTTGAATCGATCTCGATAGTCCGTGAGTTTCGGATGTATTTCGGAGGAATTGCAGGTTGCCTCCGAACAGAGAGATAGATTTTGCCATTGATTTGTTGCCGGCATCGCACCGATCTCGATTGCTCCATATAGAATGGCTCGATGAATTAAAAGAATTGAAGGCTCAATTGCAAGAGTTAACAGACAAGGGATTTGTGAGACCGAGTTTCTCTCCCTGGGTGCTCTGTATTATTCAGAAGAAGAAGGATGGTTCAATGAGACTTTGCATTGATTACCGTCGACTTAATAAGGTGACTATAAAGAACAAGTACCCATTGCCGAGGATTGATGATTTATTCAATCAGTTAAAGGGGGCCACAGTGTTTTCAAAGATTGATTTGAGGTCTGGTTACTACCAAATTGAGAGTTAAGGAGTCGATGTGCGAAAACCGCCTTTAGGACAAGGTATGGACATTATGAGTTTCTTGTGATGCCTTTCGACAACAAATGCTCCAGCTATATTTATGGACTTAATGAATCGGATCTTAGGCCATATTTGGATAAGTTTGTAGTAGTGTTTATAGATGACATTTTAATTTATTCTCGAGATGAGTCTCGAACATGCCGAACACTTGAGAACTATATTGCAGATCTTGAGAGAAAAGAAACTGTTTGCCAAGTTTAGTAAAAGTGAGTTCGGCTTCGTGAAGTCGGATTTTGGGGCATATAGTCTCGGTGATGGTATTCGGTGGATCCAAGCAAGATTTCTGCGATCGTTGATTGGAAACCGCCCAAGAATGTATCCGAGGTTAGAAGCTTTTAGGCTTAGCCGAGTATTATAGACATTTTGTTGAAGGATTTTCGATGATTGCCTCTCCTATGACTAAGTTGTTGCAAAAGAATGTTAAGTTTGAATGGATGATAAATGTCAACAAAGCTTTGAAAAGTTGAAAGCACGATTGATGAAGCACCAATTTTAGTACTGACTGAGTCGGGAAAGGAGTTCGTAATTTATAGTGATGCATCATTGATGGCCTTGGATGTGTGTTGATGCAAGAGGGTAAAGTGGTAGCTTATGCTTGAGACAGTTAAAACCGCATGAGAAGAACTATCCTACACATGATTTGGGCGGCATTGTTGTTTTTGCCTTGAAGATTTGGCGACATTATTTGTACGGTGAAAATGCCGAATTTTTACCGATCACAAAAGTTTGAAATACTTGATGAATCAAAAGGATCTCGAATCTGCGACGGCGAAGATGGCTTGAATTATTAAAGGATTATGATCTAGTGATTGATTACCATCCGGAAAAGCAAATGTAGTTCTTGACGCCTTGAGCGAAAATTTCTTTTTACTTTGAGAGCCATGAACACGGGTTAGCATTGTCGATGATGGGTCAATCTTAGCGAGATGAGAGCTAAACCGTTATTTCTCCAGTTGATTTGTGATGCTCAAAAGAATGATAGTGAGTTGCGGATCAAGAGAACTCAATGCGAATCGAGTTACGACTCAGATTTTCGAGTTGGACCACATGATTGTTTGATGTTTGAGACAGGATATGTGTGCCGAAAAACGAAAATTGATTTAGAAAATATTACATGAGGCGCACAATGGTGTTTATCAGTTCATCTGGTAGCACAAAAATGTATAATGATTTAAAGAAGTCAGTATTGGTGGCGGTATGAAAAGGGACATTTCGAATTTGTAACCAAGTATTTGATCATCAACAAGTAAAAGTGAACATCAAGTGCCTTGAGGATTACTTCAACCGGTAATGGTGCACGAGTGGAAATGGGACAAGATTACCATGGATTTTGTAACCGGTTTGCCTTTAACTCCTAAAAAGAAGGATCTTTGTTTGGGTAGTGGTTGATAGATTAACAAAGTCAGCCCACTTTATACCAAGACGCACCGATTACTCACTTGATAAATTAGCGAATTATATATTGCTGAAATTGTGAAGTTGCACGGAGTACCTATGTCTATAATATCGATAGAGATCCAAGATTTACCTCGAGATTTTGGAAAAAGTTACAAGAAGCTTTTGGTACAAAATTGAACTTTAGTACCGCATTTCATCCACAAACAGATGGTCAAGCGAAAGAGTAATCCGGTACTCAAGATATGCTTAGATCTTGTGTTTTAGAATTTGGAGGTAGTTGGGAGAAATATCTATCTTTGATTGAGTTTGCCTACAATAACAGTTATCAATCAAGTATACAAATGGCACCGTCTGAAGCCTTGTATGGTCGTAAGTGTCGGACTCCTTTATATTAGACCGAGCTTAGTGAGAAGCAGATTCATGGAGTTGATCTAGTTAAAGAAACCAAGAGAAAATAAAAGTAATTTGGGATTGCTTGAAAGTCGCTTCAGATCGACAAAAGTCATATCTGATTTAAAAAGAAAAGAGATTGAATTTCGGTGGGTGATAAAGTGTTCTTGAAGGTGTCACCATGGAAAAAGATTCGAGATTTAGTCGAAAAGGCAAGTTGAGTCCGCGTTTTATTGGGCGTCTGAGATTCTTGAGAGAATTGGACCGATGGCATATCGGTTGGCCTTACCGGCAGAGTTAGAAAGAATTCATAACGTGTTTCATGTATCAATGTTGCGACGTTATCGTTCGATCCTTCACATGTGATTTCCCAACGAAATTGAGATTCGATCGGATATAACCTATGAGGAGAAACCAATAAAGATTTTGGCTCGAGAGGTTAAACAGTTAAGAAATAAAAGTATAGCTTTAGTGAAAGTATTGTGGCACGGACATGGGATAGAAGAGGCTACGTGGGAACTGAGGAAGCTATGAGGAAAGCAGACCCAAACCTCTTTACGGTAAGATTTTCGGGGACGAAAATCTCAAAAGGGGGGGAGAATTGTGACAACCCGAATTAGGGCCTAATCGGAATAGTGGTTTCGTGACCAAAAATCTGAGATAGAAATAATTGTTTTATAATTATTTTGGGGTTTATGATATGATTGCATGATTGTGTGAAAATTTCGTGATGAAATTCTATGCCTAAAGTGCTTAAATTGAAAGTAGGGACTAAATCGAATAAGTTGCAAAATTTGCATCCCGAAAGTTTTTAGTATGAAATTGTTTTGGAATATTAATTAGGAGGTCTTAAATAGAAATTTGACTAATTTTAAGTTCATGGACAAAATTAGGACATGGAAGGAATTTTGAAAGTTTAGTAAGGAGGGCATTTTGGTCATTTGGATATTAAATGAAATAAAATGGGAAAAATAACACAAAATTGATCATCATCCTCCTTAGTTGCTGCCGAATTCTCCCTCTCTCCATAGCTAGGGTTTCTTCAATTTTCAAGCTCCATAGTAAGTGATTTCAAGCCCCGTTTTTAATGTTCTTTACGTTTTGGAATCCGGAAGCTCGATTAAGCTTATGCTAGTAATAATTTAACCTAGGGTTCATATTTGGAAAAATACCCATAGGTGAAATTTGTGTATTTTGATGTTTTATGATAGAATATGAGGTTTTAAATTATGTTAAATAACTTGTGCTACTCGGTTTTAAGTGAAAACGAGTAAAAGCAGCATAATCGGTAAAAATACCTATTGTTCATAACTATATGATAGAGTGAGAATTTGATGTTGTTGTAGAAGAGAAAATGTTCAGCATATCATAAAATATAAGAATAAGGGCTGAAATTAAATTCCGAGCCTAGGGGCAAAATTGTAATTTTGTAAAGTTAGGGGCAAAATGTAATTTTTCCATGATGTGATTTTGGATTGAAATAAATAGTATGAGTATTAAATGAGCTAAATGTGTTATTATAGATCAAGAAAGACGCGGAATTGATCTCGAACGGGGGAAGGAAAAAGTTTTGGACTAAATTGCAAAATTTCCACATTTTGTACCAAGGTAAGTTTGTATGTAAATATTACAATAATTTCATGTACATTCTTATATTTCAGCCTATTATATAAATATACTAGCTGATGTTAAAATATAAATCGACTATTGGAAGAATGGAAATAAATATAGAGAGAGATCCGGTTGAACAATTGGAGAGATCGAATGAAATAGAGGGCGTAGCTAGGTCACATGTATGATCTTGAGTGCACATCATGTGTACAAGAAAGCTACGAGACACCCTGTAGTAGCTAGGTCACATGTGTGATACGAGATGTATCCCATGTAGACAAGAGAGCTACGTGAAAGATAAATGTAGCTAGGTAGCATGCGTGATTCCAAGTGAAGGACACCATGTAGACAAGAGAGCTACGAGACAAATCGGTTAGGTCGCATGAGTGGTACTAAGTGTTCACCATGTGTACAAGAGAGCCGAACTAAACGAAGTATGATGGTGGGGTGTGTCTTTGAAACCATTAAATATCGAGGATTGATCCGAATTGTTCAACGGGATGGTTTTGTGGTGATATTATGGTTTGGACCTACACTTATGGTGAATGAAATGTGGTGAAAATGATTTGTGGTATATACATATATAAGATAAAATGAGGTTAGCATAAAGAATGTGTGAAAGAGTGAAATTAGCATTAAAACTGTTTTTAGATGGTAGCAGTGACGTGATTTTGAAAAATCACCAAAAATAGGAGGAATATAATTAGAGGTTGAATGAGATGTGAAATTAAATTTTAATGAGTCTACTTTCATATAAAAGAAACAGAGCAAGCAAAGGAATTCTATATTTTGAGATATTTACAATTGTATGTGACTTGCTCAGGATGAATACGTGATCCCCTGTTCCAACTTTGAAAAATCATTAAAAATTGTACAAAGCAAATTAAGAAATATAGTTTACATGTCTAAATTCCTTATTGAGACTAATTTTAAATGAAATAGACTTCAGGGTTGTTTGAATTGTGTACTGAGAGAAATTCAATTCGTAGTGAACAGAGGTCAGATCAGTCGAGCTGTGTAACAGGGGAAACTTTAACTAATAAACTGTACTAATCGGCTGAACCAAAAATTAGAGAAAAAAATTAGCAAAAAGCTTTATGAGTCTAGATTCAGGGAAATTTTACGGATTTAAATTTCGAGTTTTGTAACTCGAGTTATGATTTATTTAGTGAATATGACGCAGCAGAGACAGCTTAATCAAGGTGGAATGAATAGTGAAGTTAAAGTAGATATACTTGAATTGTTGTGTAAACATGTTAGATTCTTTAATTAGTATTTACATACTTACTTACTAAGCTATAAGCTTACTTTGTTTCTCTCTTTTGTCTTATAGTCCTTGGCTTGCTCGGGAGTTAAGGATCGTGAAGATCTACCCGCACTATCATACTTTAGGGTATTTGAACTAAACGTTTTGAATTATGGCATGTATAGTAGGCTTAATTATTTTGTTACGTGTCATATTTGTCTAGGTTTAAAATATTAGTTACAGTACTCGACCAGCTACTTTGTACAAGCCATTAAAGTTGGCTAATATTGTTCAAGACATATGTTATACGATGCACTATCAAATTGGATGACATATTTATATCTCGGTTATGTTTAATGGTATGTGTTATATTCTGGTAATACCTTGTATCCTGTTCCGGCGACGGTAACGGGTAAGGGGTGTTACACAAACTCAAGGGGAAGGTATCCGAGAAAAGCTGGAAGTGAAACAAGCAGTAAGAATGTAGCCAGAGATGCGGCAGTTAGATCTGAGGGAAGAGCTCCGGCTAGAACTTATGCTATTAAAGCGTGTGAAGATGCTTCCTCACCCGATGTGATTACCGGTACATTTTCTCTTTATGATATTAATGTTATTGCTTTGATTGATCCTAGTTCTACTCATTCATACGTATGCATTAAACTGGTGTCTAGTATGATACCTGTTGAGAACACAGAATTTATGATTAGAGTGTCGAACCCGTTAGGCAAATGCATGATAGTTGATCAAGTATGCAAGAAATGCCCTTTAATGATTCGGGGTCATTACTTTCCGGCCGACTTGATGTTGTTTCCGTTTGATGAATTTGATATTATTTTGGGTATGGATTGGTTGACATTGCATGATGCTATAGTAAATTGCAAAGAAAAGGTTATAAAATTAAAATGTGAAAGTGGTGAAATCTTGCGGGTTGAACCAGACAAATCAGAGGCAATATTTAGTATGATTTCTTCGATGTCGGCTCAGAGATATTTGAGAAAGGGTTATGAAGCTTATTTGGCTTATGTAATTAATACAAAAGAAGTTGAAAAGAAAGTTGAATCAGTCTTGGGTTGTGTGTGAATTTGCGACGTATTTCGGAAGAATTGCGGGTTTGCCTCGGTCGAGGAAGTAGAATTTGGTATAGATTTGATACCGGGAACAACTCCGATCTCGATTGCTCCATATAGAATGGCACCAACAGAGTTGAAAGAATTAAAGTCGCAGATTGCAAGAGTTGGTGATAAAGGCTTTGTGAGACCGAGTTTTTCACCTTGGGGTGCTCCGTGTTATTTGTGAAAAGAAGGATGGTTCTATGAGATTATGTGTTGATTATCGGCGGTTAAACAAGGTGACAATCAAAAACAAGTATCCGTTCTTGAGAATTGATGATTTGTTTGATCGGCTAAAAGGAGCGACATGGTTTTCAAAGATTGACTTGAGATCTGGGTATTATCAATTGCGAGTAAAGGAGTCGGATGTGCCTAAAGCGCTTTTAGAACAAGGTACGGTCATTATGAATTTTAGTTATGCCATTCGGGTTGACAAATGCTCTGCTTGTGTTTATGGACTTAATGAATCGTATATTTCAGCCATACTTGGATAGATTTGTTGTGGTGTTTATAGATGATATTTTAATTTATTCAAAAGATGAGACAGAGCATCTTTGAGCATTTGAGGATAGTTTTGCAAACTTTGAGAGATAAGCGACTATATGCTAAGTTTAGTAAAAGTGAATTTTGGCTCGGGAAGTTGGATTTTGAGTCATATTGTTTGGTGATGGTATACGGGTTGATCCTAGTAAAATTTCAGCCATTATTGATTGGAAACCACCAAAAATGTGGCGAAGTTAGGAGTTTCTTGGGGCTAGCTGGGTATTATCGGCGGTTTGTAAATTAATTTTCTATAATTGCTGCTCCTATGACTAGACTACTCCCAAAGGATGTTAAATTTGAGCAGACGGAAGAATGTCAACGAGTTTGAAGAATTGAAAAAGTTATTAATCTGAAGCACCGGTGTTGATACAACCCGAATCGGTAAAGAATTTGTGGTGTATAGTGATGCTTCTCTAAATGGTTTGGGTGTGTACTCATGCAAGAAGGAAAAGTGGTGGCTTATGCTTGAGGCGTTAAAACCTCATGAGAGGAATTATCCTACTCAAGATTTGGAATTGGCTGTAGTGGTGTTTGCTTTGAAGATTTGGCGACATTATTTGTATGGTGAAAAGTGCCGAGTATATACCGATCACAAAAGTCTTAAATACTTGATGTCACAAAAAGACTTGAATTTGAGACAGCGAAGATGGTTAGAGTTATTGAAAGATTACGAGCTTGTTATTGATTATCATCCGGGAAAAGCGAATGTGGTTGCCGATGCTTTAAGCAGAAAGTTGTTGTTTGCTTTGAGAGTTATGAACGCTCAGTTGAAAATTTCAGATGACGGTTCGATTCTAACAGAGTTAAGAGCAAGACCGATGTTTTTACAAGAGATTTCTGAAGCTCAAAAAAAATGATCAAGATTTGCTAGCCAAAAGAAAACAGTGTGAAGCTAATACGGGATCAGATTTCAGAATCGATTCTGATGGTTGTTTGATGTTTAAAAATTGGATTTGTGTACCGAAAAATGATGAGTTGATTCAAAAGATTTTGCATGAAGCACATAATAGTTGTTTGGCGGTTCATCCAGGCAGTACGAAGATGTATAATGACTTAAAGAAAATGTACTGGTGGAGTGGAATGAAAAGAGATATTTCTGAGTTTGTATCAAAGTGCTTAGTTTGTTAACAAGTGAAAGCTGAACACCAGGTACCTTCGGGATTACTTCAGCCTATTATGGTTCCTGAATGGAAATGGGATCGGATTACTATGGATTTTATATCAGGGTTGCCGTTAACTCCAGGGAAGAAAAATGCCATCTGGGTAATAGTTGACAGACTGACTAAATTGGCTCATTTTATTCTGGTACGTACAGATTATTCTCTTAATAAGTTAGCTGAATTGTATATCTGAGAGATTGTTAGACTTCATGGGATACCTTTGTCAATCATTTCGGATAGAGATCCGAGGTTTACCTCACGGTTTTGGCAAAAGTTGCAAGAGGCATTAGGTACAAAGTTAAATTTTAGCACTGCCTTTCATCCACAAACTGATGGACAATCAGAGAGAGTAATTCAGATTCTTGAAGACATGCTCAGATGTTGCGTGTTGGAATTTCAAGATAGTTGGGAAAGGTACTTACCATTGGTAGAATTTGCTTATAATAATAGTTATCAGACAAGTTTGAAGATGGCACCTTATGAAGCATTATATGGTCGTAAATGTCGGACGCCATTGTATTGGACTGAACTCAAGGAAAATCAGATTTATGGAGTTGATTTAATAAAAGAAACCGAAGAAAAGGTGAAAGTGATTCGAGATTGTTTGAAAGCTGCTTCAGATAGACAGAAATCTTATGTGGATTTGAAATGAAAAGAAATGGAGTTTCAAGTTGGTGATAAGGTATTTTTGAAAGTGTCTCCATGGAAGAAAGTCCTTAGATTTGGACGAAAGGGCAAGTTAAGTCCGCGTTTTATTGGACCGTATGAAATAATTGAAAAAGTTGGACCGGTAGAATATCGGCTAGCATTACCACCCGAAATAGAGAAGATTCATGATGTGTTTCACGTATCTATGTTACGCCGGTATCGTTCAGATCCTTCACATATAATTTCACCGACAGAAATTGAACTGCGACCGGATATGACTTATGAAGAAGAACTGATTAAGATTTTAGCTCGAGAAGTCAAACAACTAAGAAATAAAAGTGTTGCACTTGTGAAAGTGTTGTGGCAAAAGCATGGGGTAGAAGAGACTACATGGGGACCTGAAGAAACTATGAGAAACCAATATCCACACCTATTTACCGGTAAGATTTTCGAGGACGAAAATCCTTAAAAGGGGGGGAGAGTTGTAATATCCTGAATTAGGGCTTAATCGGAATAGTGGTTTTGTGACCAAAAATTCGAGATAGAAATAATAATTTTATAATTATTTTGATGATTATGATATGATTGCATGATTGTGTGAAAATTTCGTGATGAAATTCTATGCCTAAAGTGCTTAAATTGAAAGTAGGGACTAAATCGAATAAGTTGCAAAACTTGCATTCTAGAAGTTTTTAGTATGAAATTGTTTTGGAATATTAATGAGGAGGTCTTAAATAGCAATTTGACCAATTTTAAGTTCATGGACAAAATTAGGACATGGAAGGAATTTTGGAAAGTTTAGTAGTAAGGGTATTTTGGTCATTTAGTTATTAAAATGAATTAAAAACAAAATTAAAAGCCAATTTTGTCCATCTTCTTCATTAGGCCTAAATTTCAAGGGTTCTCCATAGCTAGGGTTTGTTTCAAGCTTCCAAGCTCCATAATCAAGCTTTTAAAAGATCCGGTAACTCGAGATTCAAGTCGTGATCGAGGAAAAGAAAAGATTGTGGACTAAATTGCAAAATCTTTATATTTTGGTACCAAGGTAAGTTCATGTGTAAATAATGTAGCATAAATGTTATTTTTAAGTTATTAATGTTAATTATATGATAAACGCTGATTTTTAATCGTGAAATATTATGCTTTGTGGTTAATGTTGAGTAATATGCAAATTATGTTTACTACTTGATAAATATGAATTGCTCATTATGAAAGTATCGTTAATTTCGATATTCCATGGAAGATATAACAAATGTGAGATCGAGTGGAAAAAGCCCGTTTGAACCTTAGGAATAGATTAGGATACAAGTGACATGTCACTAGGATGGTTGAGCATCCGAACTCGTTGAGTTGAGTCCGAGTTCACTTATGGATGCGAATGTCCAAACTCGTTGAGTTGAGTCCGAGTTCGTCAAATGTAACTAGGCATCCGAACTCGTTGAGTTGAGTCCGAGTTCACTTATGGATGCGAATGCTTGAGCTCGTTGAGTTGAGTCCGAGTTCACTTAGGGGTGGGTTACATGATTTCTTGATTACATATGAGGCACTTATGTGCAAATTATCCGTGTATCCAAGTTGTATTCCGATGTGTTCAACGGGTGAAATTTCTAGTGAAATGGAAGAACACTTAAGATGCAAGTGACGTTTTGGTAAGTGTTGTGAAATGGACACTTTGGACAGGTATGTTCTTAACCCTCGGGTTGAAAATAGATAGAACAACGATAAGGTGGTAAGATGATGAATGAAGTTTAGAAATGTGATATATGTTTTGGTGATACCATGCTAAAGTTGTTTGGTATATTTTTATTGTTATGTTACTTGTTATTTACATATGAACTTACTAAGCATTTATGCTTACTCCTTCCTTTTCATTCACTGTAGTTTTGAACAAGCCGGCTCAGGAATCGGGACAGGTTGAAAGTTCGATCACACTATCCAAAGGACTTTTATCTTGGTAAATGGCTTGTACAACTACTTAAGTATGGCATGTATAGCAATATACCTATTTTGGGTAAATAATTTTATGATATGGCCATGTTTGGTTGAGAAAATGTTTGATATTGATAAGTCATGGTGATGGCTAATTTAGATCATGTTTGATATTATGAAAGTTTAATAGGTTATCTAGTTCATAAATATTCATGGAAAGATGAAACTTCCAAATTAGAGGTCAGACCAGTCAAGTCCTGAAACAGGGTAACTTTAACTAATAAACTGTACTAATTGGCCCAACTAAAAATTCTATAAAAAAAATTGGAGATAGGTATATGAGTCTAGATTCAGGGAAAATTTACGGATCTTAATTTCGAGTTTCTTAACTCGAGATATGATTTTTCTTGTGACTGTGATGCAAGTAGCTTAAAAGCTGTGAATGTAGAAACAATAATCCAAAGTTCTAAAAATGTTAAACTAAGCTTAGTAACACCTCATACTCGACTCCGGCGACGGTCTCGGGCGTGGGGGCGTTACACATAGCAAAATAGATTTCAAGTATATTAACAATAATATGGATAACATGCTTATTTAGCCACACGGGCTTACCTCGAATGCAAATTTCAGCCAATTATTCCATTTTAGTCCATAACCTCGTACTTTTTGATTTAATATCAAATCTTGATTTTCTTGATCTATAATGATAAAATCCACTATTTTAATCATCATATTAACAAATACATTTCATAATCTATGCTTTGGCAAAATGACCATTTTGCCCTTAGGCCCGTAAATCAATTTTTCTCAAATTTTCTCGCTATCCAAGCCTAGCCGAATCCTTTTTATACTAGGAGAAGCCCAAAATTCTCATTATTACTCATACTTATCACCCATTTTGCCATCTTTACAAAATGGTCCATATTAGGTGTTTTCATGAAAATCCTTTCACAAAAGTTGTTTATTACACAACCAAGACTCATTTTCTTCCATTAAAATTCAGCAAAAAACATAAATCCTTTCATGTTAAATCCCTAGACTATCAACCATTTCACAAAATAGTCCCCCCATTAGCTAGATTAAGCTTTAGGGGTTCCAAAAATACAAAAATTATCAAGAAAGACCACCAAGAAGGGCGAACTGATTGACTCGCGTGTGTTAAGCATAAAATTTCGAGCCCTCAATCCGTTGGGCCCTTCGTGGCCCCGTTAGCTGGCTTGCCAATCAACTCATCCGACTGCCAACTGTCAACAGGAACCCTAAAATACAAAAATTATCAAGAAAGACCACCAAGAAGACTTACTTGCAAGAGTTTAAGGTTGCTGAAAATTTTGAGCTTCCATGGCTATTTTCTTGAAGAGAAATCAATGAAGAAGGAAGGAGAGAGATGAGAAAATGACAACTTTTCCTATTTGTTTTATTTTATTCAATTTTTATCACCTAATTTCACCAAATTGTTAACTTTTCTATTTCTTTGTCTCCCATGGCCGGCTATCTCTCTCAAAAGAGTCTATTTTCCCTTTAAAGACCTCCATAATATGATACATAGTCAACTTGCACCTTTAGCTAAAGAAATAGGACTTTTGCACTTTATGCGATTTATCCCTTTTTCTCAATTAGGCATAAAATCGCTAAAATATTTCACCAAAATTTTTATGCACTCATGTAATCATGCTATAACACATAAAATATCATTAAAAATAATTTCTCTGGCCCCAGAATAGTGGTTTCGAAACCACAATTCCGACTAGGCCCAAAATCAGGCTGTTACAAAAACACTGAATATAACACTCTAAGATTGTACCGCCACATTATCTAAAAAGTTTTATTTTTCAAAATCATAGTGTCACATCATCAAACTTTTAGAATTTTCAACTCCAAGCATCAAAATGAACTTAGTTGTCAAGTTCAAGTGCCAATGTGAACAAAAAAAAGAGTATAATAGCAAAGGGAATCTAGTTGTCAAGTGCAGGGGCTAATGTAGACCTACTTGTCAAGTTCAGGGGGCAAAAGTTATATTATTCCCCCTTTTTTTCACTACCATTTATAGAATAGGCTTAAATGAATAATGATTTTCAAGTTCAGGATTCATAGTGGATAAAAAATGTTCATGGGTCAATGTGAACTTACTTGTCAAGTTCTGGAGCCAAAAGTTATCCCATTAATCTATTACTTACTTTTCATCATGTTTCAAATAGTCATTTTAACTTCTCGCCACTATTTTTTTATAGCAATGAATAACAATTAAATTAACAAACCGTACTTTTTCATAACATTTTTAAATCACACTTTTCAAAAAGTACTTTTTTTAAAAAACATTTTTGAAAAGCACTTTTCAAATGCAGTAACAACCGGAACTAAGTCTAAGAATTTAAAAATCGTATGCAACAAAATAACATGAAAAAAATGATAAATAATTGGAAACCAAACAAAAAATTATATGAATTTTACAACTGTGTAAAAATATGCATAAAACAAAGTATTTGCATATAATTTTTTATAAATTTATAATATTTTAAAGTCATAATGATTTATTTGACTTTCCCACTTTACAAAAATGTTATTTTAGCCATTCATTTATTTTTTGTCTCTTTTAGTCTTTAAACTTGGATTGTTTGTCAAATCACCCTTAAATGGATAGAAAAATTAACGTATGCTAACTTTACCGGCGTGGCATACAAGTAGATGCCCCATCAATAATTAATTAATTTTTAAAATTAAAAATTATAGTTTTTATATTTTTTTATTTTTAAATATTCAAAGAATTAATTAATTGCTTACATCTACATGCCAATGCATATGTATGTCACATCAAGTAAAATTAACATATGTTAACTTTTCCATTTATTTTAAGATAATTTCATAAACAATACAAATTCAAAGATTAAAAAGATGAAAAATTAAATAAATAGTTAAAATAATTTTTTTAAATTGAGGAAGTAAATAAATTATCATGTTTTTTTTAACTACACAAGAAATAATATAAATATAAACACATTAATTTCATGTTCCGTTTCCATGTAATTAGTGTTATGTATCATACATGATATTTTTATTGGGAAGAACAATAGAGATATTATTCTTATATATATAATAGACAAAAAGATTTGATAAAAACTAAACCACTTTTATCCTTTATAATATATTAATTACCATATATTTTTTTAACAATTTCATTATAGGTTCTAATCATATTTGTTTTTTTTATATAATACCTAGAACTACCCATAGCCCCTCCTCAACTCATAAATAGGAGGATAATGCGCTTCAGTGCACTCGAACCTAAAAGAGTTAAAAGTGCATAAAACATCCTCAAACTATTAAATAATGTATTAGAGCATATGTGACATAATTTAAAATGAAAATTTTAAGAAAAAAAAAGAATGTTGTAAAAATAGATGTTCTAAAAATCTTAATTTTGAGGTTGTCAAAGTTTTTATAGAAACTTTACCATTCACTTTTTTTTCATTTTTACTTTATTTTAAGTTTTTAACTTTAAACATTTTGCTACAATGTTTTATTTTTAAAAACAACTATTCATTTTCAATTTAGCTACATAAGATTTGATGTGTCATTTAATGGTTAAATTAATGATTTTAATAATGGAATTACCCGATTGATATAACATCAATAATTTAGATATAATTAGAACATTTTGAAGTTTGTAGACTAATTTAAAATAAAGATCATTGTCGAAACCACCCCTCGATTTAAAAATAATTTTAAATTTAAAAAAAAAGGGGAAAGTCGACTTTTGAAAAACGAAACATGGAGTCGCCACCGATCTTTTGTTTTGGGTGTAATCGGATCACCTAAGAAATTGATTATTTTAATGAAACGTTCTCGGTTTATTGAAACAAGATTTTGGTCTTACGAAAATATGAGAAAATGGGTTCGGGAGTCGGTTACGCATGAGGAAGGATTAGCACCC
Source organism: Gossypium arboreum (assembly GCF_025698485.1). NCBI lineage: Eukaryota > Viridiplantae > Streptophyta > Magnoliopsida > Malvales > Malvaceae > Gossypium > Gossypium arboreum. The sequence goes on from NC_069081.1 coordinate 18,002,950, forward strand.
ACACTGCGCCCAAAATTGGTACCAAATTGATTAAATACTGTCCTTATGTCAAAGCTTAAAAAATGTTTTTGAAATGTGGTTCTTGTTAATAACATTTAAATAACCCGAGTGGGCTACCAAAATCTTCTTGTTTCGACGTCCGAAAGTCTATAATTCAAAATTTACAAAGGGATGCCCAACTATTTGGTCCAACGAAAAACTGAAACCCAGCACAATAGGGCACGATTCCTCGAATTTCCGAACATCGAACATTGCCTCACCTTAGAAAATACGAGTGAAATTCCGAAGGGATCTTCGATTGTTTTGAGCAAAAGAGAAAGCGCAACCCAGTACGATAGGGCTCGATTCTCAAATCTCCAAACATCGAATATCGACTTCGTTTTGCAAGGTTTTTAATAAACATGAATGAAAACCTAAAGGAATATTCGATTATTTGAGCAAACGAGAATCACAACCCAGCACGATAGGGCATGATTCCCGAATTATCAAAAGCCAAATATTGCCTTCGTTTTAAGTAATTTTTAGAAGATATGAACGAAATCTGGAAGGGATACTCGATTATTTTGAGCAAACGTGAAATTGTAACCCAACACGTTAGGGCACGATTCCGTGAATTACTAAATATCGAATGTCGTCTTCGTTTGGAAGAATTTTAAAAGACATGAATGAAATTTCGAAGCGATATTCGATTATTTTGAGCAAACGCGAAATTGTAACCCAACACGTTAGGGCACGATTCCACGAATTGCCAAACATCAAATCTTGTCTTCGTTTTGAAGAATTTTTAAAGGAATACTTATAAAACTAGCTTAAAACGTATTATTTCAACTTGAAATAAGATGAAATTGATCATAAAATTTCGGATTTTATAAAACCACATTTCAAAAATCAAGTGAAACGATGATATGGGGGCATATATGCATGAAATACAATCGATTAATGAACCCTAAAATATAACTAAACTAAGGAACATAATCCGATTACAAATCACGCATGGGGAACAATTGACGTGGAAATAACGAATAAATAAAATGCAACGACGGCATACATGGCATAATAAAATTATTAGAGACATAAAATAAAATGTAATCCAAAGAAGCAATATGGTATAAGATTATTGTAAAACAATGACAAGCTTAATATACTTGCGCAATCATCAAAATATATATCGTAGAATGAATATTTTCAAGCACATAATGTATAGATTGACAAATTTATATAGAAAATAAGAATGTAATTCTTAAAATAGATATTATAGAAAACCATTTTGAATTAAGTCACATGCAAAATGTTTAAAAACAAGTTCATTTGAAAATTGACAAAGCACATGATAACTTAAATAATATATATATAGTATGAAAAAAAATACATGATGAAATATAATACACAAGGTAGATTTACAAAATATATACATAAATAATTTAGAGAATTATCACTTGTAAATGATATAAAAATACATGCGGCGTTAAGTTAATTTTATACTAAAATATATACAATAGTTTTAGGAACGCCTATATGCATATATACAAAGAGTACGGTGTATGTAAAATTCATAAATTTAATATAATATATATAGACTAGACATAAGTGTCACCAAAATATATAATAAAATAGCTTAAGGGCATATCATGTAAAATTATGTAATAAGAGATGAGAAAAATTTAAGAGAAAACATAGGTGTAAAATAATATAATTTTAATAATATGTATAAAATAAGATGAACCTTATTGTAAAGTATATACATATACCTAAGTGTATAAAAGAACATTTTAAATAAACTAATTTAAAAAAAATAAATGAATAAATATATATAGTTACATATAGATATTTGTATATGCGTATATAAATGAAAGTATGAATAATAAAATATGGTCATGTAAAACTTAATAAAATACTTCTAGATAGTATATTGAATGGTGAATAATAAGTAAGTCTCAAAAATAGAAGGGTTTCAAAGAATAAAAATGCTGAAAATAACAAAAACTCAATTGAAACAAAAATGAAACTAAAAGGATCATTAATAAATAAAATCATTCTTTGAAATTAGGAAAAGGACTAAGTTTTGACGCGCTGAATGCAATGGACTAAAAGCGGCGGTATACCGAACCCAAAATAATGCGTTTAGGCACGGATTAGATTGCACTCGTGCGCAAAATACAAAGCCCAAATTAAAAAAAATGAAATGAATAAGACACCATTGAATGTTCGTACAATAAGGAGGGGTCGATTGTGAAATAATACCCTCTCCGCGAGAGAACGCGGGTCCTAGGGTGGAGAAACGGATCGGGTCGGGCACAGTTATACGACACCGTTTGGAGAGCCATTAGGCAGGGCCTAAAATGGTGTCGTTCGAGGCTGAATAAAAGGGCTAAATCGACAGCTTTGGCCGAACCTAAACCCTAACATCATTTCTTTTCTCTCCAGCAGCCCCTAAGCCTCTCTTCTCCAATGCCAAGCCGCAACCATGTCGATGGGTGGCATCCTCAGGCTACATGCGAACACTTTGTGGCCTTGAGGTTCCCCTTAAGTCTTCGATTTCGGCGAAGCAAAGGAGAACCGATAGCCTATTTTCCAGGTAAGGTTTCGTCTCCTTTTTCTTTTATTTAGGTGTAAAGAACGAAAAAGAAAATCAAAAAGGGAAATCGAGAGAGAAAAGAGCGTAATAAACCCCGGAGATTCAAAAGCAAAAGATCACCTTGTTCTATTTTTTGCTTTCTATTCCTTCTGAATGTGTGTGTATTCTCTGTGAACGTAACCTTTACAACGATTACAGATCCTGGCTTTATAGCCAAAAAAAAGAAAGAGAAAATAATAAAAATAAATATAAAGATTTCGACATTTGTTCTTTGTTTTTTTTTTGCTCTATGCTGTTGTTGCGTTTATCCCTTTCTTCGCAGTACTGTGTGTGCCGCAGTGCTGGGCCGTAGTCGGGCGCAGCGTGATCTTTGGATGGTACGGAGGCTGTAGTGAGGCTTGGCTGGTTGCGGCACAAAGGGGAACCTTAGGGTTCCTAAGGATTGCTTGACCTTTGGGCCAATCGGGCTGTATTTTGGGTCTAGGTTAATGGGCCATTGTATTTGGTTTTGGATTTAAACAATGGGTTTGGGCTATTGTAATAATTTCAGACTAATGGACTTTTAATAATATTTGTTGGTTTTTTAATATATATATTTATTTATTTATTGTTGTATATTTGGGTTTCTAGTGGGCCCAGGCAAACTTGCCTATTTACAGCTACCCCTCTTTGCTCATTGTCGTGTAACGAAAATATAGCAAAGACTATAAAAAGGACCAAATTTGCCCGGTCTGGCTAAGTCTCAAAATCTTGATCCTCTTCTTCTCCAAAGGTATTCTGATGTCTTCAGGAGTGTCAAATTGGCTATCCTCAACTTGTTTCTTGAGAACTCAGGAATACCCATCTGTTATTTCCGATCTGCTCTTTGCCAATACAGAGATGCCAAATCCGTTATCTTCGATCTGCTCTCTGAAAATACAGAGACGCCAAATCTGCTATCTTCGATCTGCTCTCCGCCAATACAGAGACGCCAAATCTGCTATCTTCGATCTGCTCTCTGCCAATACAGAGATGCCAAATCTGCAATCTTCGATCTGCTCTCCACCAATACAGAGATGATAAATCTGCTATCTTTGATCTACTCTCCGCCAATACAGAAACGCCAAATCTACTATCTTTGATCTGCTCTCCGCCAATACAGAGACGCCAAATCTGCTATCTTCAATCTGCTCTCTGCCAATACAGAGATGTCAAATCTGCTATCTTCGATCTGCTCTTCGCCAATACAGAGACACAAAATCTGCTGGATTCGCCAATGTCGCTACACTGTCTTCTAAAGACATGATGTGTAGAATGGGTTTCCTGTATCTGTGTATGCCAAATAATTAGGGTGCCATGATCTAAATGAATCCAATTCCCCTGACTATACATGGTGTTTATGTCAAGTAACTAAAATGCTATGATCGGAATGAACCAAGTGCTCATAACTAAATGAATGATTATGAATATAGCAATGTCATGAGAATGATTTCTTTTTAAACGCTTAAGGTGTCATTGCTCATAATTCGTCCGGGTTCTATCATTGATGTGCTATCGCATCTTCCTGCTTAGCCGCTATCTCTGACAGAAAATTTGAAGAAATAGTCCTAATTTGGACTACTCTTTTTTCAATGTTTTCAAACTTTGAACCTGGTTAGTCCTGACTAGTGCCCTATTTCAGGTCCTTGCACTATTTAGAGACTTTCCAGAGTAATATGCATAACATCTTTTGTGTAAATGTTACACGTTCAAAAATCGCGATTTCAACAAAAATGCTCGAAAGAGATTATCATAATGGACCAATGGAATTTTATTAAGCAAAATTTGATGTGAATACATAGGAATACGAATCTGATAAGGTGCAAAAAATGAGAAAAAGGTGCCCCAGATATCGCAGCACGAGTTTCACTATTCTAATTTCTCAAAGGCTCATTTGAACCAAATGTGTATTCAGGAGATCCTGTGTATTTTGTTGATGCTCCAAGGTGTACTGTTCTTCTGTCTTGTTGATTTTGGAAGGACAAGACTACCATATACCCCATATTCAAAATTTGAGCCGCCCGTTTTTGAGTTTTCAACTCGAAAGCCCCTTTGGTTCCAAAGTGCCCTTTGTAGGTTTTCACCTTGGCCTCTCCGTTTTTTTTATTGATAATCTTAGAGTGCCCTTTGCGGGTTTTCACTCTGGCCCCTCTTCTTTCAGGTAAAATACCTGAATCTGAGTTTACAGGATTGGGCAAGTTTCTACCGTCCATCTCGGCTAGGATCAATGCTCCTCCAGAAAAAGCTTTCTTCACCACGTAAGGCCCTTCCCAATTAGGCATCCATTTCCCTCGAAAATCCTTCTGTATGGGAAGGATCTTTTTCAAAACCAGGTCTCCCTCGTGGAATTCTCTAGGGCGAACCTGTAACACCCCGTACCCGAGACCGCTGCAAGAGTCGGACACGAGGGGTTAACGGCTTAAACCACTCATTTTCACAGTCCATTTTAAAAATTTCCAGGCAGTTGGCTAACTGCGTCACTGTCACTTTAAAAATCATATCTTGAGTTCCAAAACTCAAAAATCAGTTTCGTAATTTTTCCCTGAAACTAGACTCATATGTCCATCTACAGATTTTTTTCTAGAATTTTTGGTCAGGCCAATTAGTACAGTTTATTAGTTAAAGTCTCCCCTGTTACAGGGTACGACTACACTGACCTTCATGCATTACGACCTGGATATCTCCCTGTACAGGGCTTCAATACTGATTCCGTTTGTTTCTATAGAAACTAGACTCAAAAAGAAATCTATACATATATGTAATGACTTCTAAATGTCTCTGGTTAATTTATAATGAATTTCCAAAGTCAGATCAAGGGATCCAGAAACCGTTCTGGCCCTGTCTCATGAAAACTTTAACATCTCATAATATACTGTTCATATTAACGTTTCATTACTTTCCTATGAAAATAGATTCATCAAGGTTCGATTACATAATTTATTCACTATTTAATTCCATTCCTACTATTTTTAGTGATTTTTCACATCCACATCACTGCTGCTGCCAGCATCTATTTTTAAGGTAAACTTTACCTATTTCATGATCCTTCATGGATCAACTAGAGTTTGTCATACATATATCAAAAGTGATCATGAATAACCATTCCCATGGCTAACCGTTGCCAACATTTCCATACCTCTCGACGGACAACATACAAAACGATTATAATGCTATGATCAAAGTATATTTAAGCCATTTTCGCATGGCTATCCAAATTTACACAATACCAAGGGTTCATGACCAACAACAAAAGGGTGGTCCTATACATGCCATTTCAAAGTTCAACCAAAAGTATACCAAAAGGAGCTTTGATAGTGTAGGCGACTTCGACTTCAAAATCCGAGTCCGATAGCTGAAGAACCAAAATCTATAAAACAGAGAATCAAAGAAACGGAGTAAGCATTAAATGCTTAGTAAGTTTTGAGCAAAGAATTTAGACACAACCAAAGTATAGCATTCATGTAGCTAAACAGATAATTTCATATGCACAAATTTTCAATATCATACTTACTTCACATTACCAACCCTTATATTCATACACAAAGATCAACTTAGCCAAAGGCCGGTAGCTCATTTATCAACCGGCGAATACTTATTTGTAAGGGCTCAACTAATTCAAAGCACATACGAAACATACCTCAATGTTGGGATGTTACAAGCGTATTAACTGAAATTTTTACAGCAAGATCGTTCATTCCCGAATCACGTACCTTCGGAATTTAACCGGATATAGCTACTCGTTCAAATGCCTTCGGGACATAGCCCGGTTATAGTAACTCGCACAAATGCCTTCGGGACTTAACCCGGATTTAGTAACTCGCACCAATGCCTTCGGGCTTAGCCCGGAATTAGTAACTCGCACCAATGCCTTCGGGCTTAGCCCGGAATTAGTAACTCGCACAAATGCCTTCGGATCTTAGTCCGGATTTAGTAACTTGCACAAATACCTTCGGATCTTAGTCTGGATTTAGTAACTCGCATAAATACCTTCGGATCTTAGTCCGGATATGGTCACTTAGCACAAAGCCTTCGGGACTTAGCCCGGACATCATTTGAATAACCATGCACATTTAACAATAAATCATGACACATTCATATTTCATTTTCATTAGCAAAACTCAATCACAAGACACTTATCACACTTGCAATTTCGGCTCAATAGCCACACACAAAGAGCATGATTTTGATTTGCTTAAAACATGATCTAATCAAATCATAATTTAAGCTCTATTACTCAAGAACTTACCTCGGATGTTGTCGAACGATTTCGATGGCTATTCGACCACTTTTTCCTTCCCTTTATCGGATTTAGATCCCCTTTGCTCTTGAGCTTAATTAAACAAATAAATTGATTTAATCATTTGAGCATCGAAAAGAGGAACACAAGGCACTTAGCCCATATTTATACATTAGACATTAAAGTCACATACATGTGAAATCATGCATCAACTCAACATATTAACCCACACTCCCTTTTAGCCGATTGTCCTAACCAAGATAAAGGCATCAATATGCTTGCCTCTAACCAAATGCATGCAACACTAATCTTCTCATGTGGCCGAGTATGCATGTATATGTTGAGGCCAATTATATGCTTAATACTTCCTACAAGTATGGTTACTTGTATTGATTATATATCGTTTCGTTTCAAATTCAAAACTCGGCTAATACGCATTTATACACTAGTAATCAAATACTAACATTTTGCATTTCATCTTACTACCATTTCACATCTACTTTCTATCATGGCCGAATGCATCAAGACACCATTTACCCTTGCAAGGCATAAATTTCACCATCAAAACTAACAAGCTTATAAACCCATGACCGAAACCTCTAACAACACCAATTAAAATACTTCATGGGTTTGAGGTAAAACCAAGAAAGAAACTCATGAATATCGAGATATAAGCACTAACATTGTTCATCTAGATTTAGCATGACACAACATCCATCACCCTTATATTTACCATAGCGAAAACCTTACTCATTCCAAAATTCAAATTTCAACTTGGTCACAAAATAACTTGATATCTCACCAACACAACATCAACACCAAGCAAGAATGATGCATCCATGGCCGAGTGTCATTTCCATCACATAGCAAGATTTAGACCATGGGCTAGGTAGAACTCAAGCTAACAACTAAAACATGCATGCATCTCATGGAACATCATCAAACATACCTTAGCCTAGTTACATGCATGGCCGAACCTCTTCAACCTTTCTTCTTCCTTCCTCCTTAAAATTTTCGGCCAAGGATGAACCAAAGGATGAACACTTTTTTTTTTTGTTTTTCTTTCCTTCAACTCACGGCAATGGGGGGACAATCACACACATCCTTTCTTTTTTTTTTGTTTCTCATCCTACTAACACTAATATTTTATTGCCCATGCTCTTTATTTTATTAATCCTTACATAATGCATTACCCCAACATGTTTATGACATGTTTTTAGCCATAACATCTTGTCCACCCATGCTCATGGCCGGCCACTACATATTAGGGGGGAAAATTGACATGCAAGTCCCCCCTTTTGATTACATGCACTATTAGGTCCTTATAGATTAGCCTATCACATTTCAAAAATGTCACCCATAAGTCCTTTTGACTAAATTCACATGCAATTTACTAAATCGAAGCCTAAAACTTTCACACATTCATAATCACATATTTTAGACAATAAATATCACATTCAAATAATTTCGTGACTCGGTTTAGCGGTCCCGAAACCGCTTTCCGACTAGGATCACTTTAGGGCTGTCACTGAACCTTTTTGTCATAAGCCCGCATCATTCGTTTTTGGTACATCTGACCATGACGGATAGCTCTTAGCCTCTTTTCCTCGATCAAGTTCAATTGGTCATATCGAGACTGGACCCACTCTGCTTCATCCAATTTTAGTTTCGAAAACACTCGGAGGGATGGAATCTCAACTTCGATCGGCAACACCGCTTCCATTCCGTCGACCAAAGAGAAAGGGGTAGCCTCGGTTGAGGTTCTGACTGATGTTCGATAAGCAAAGAGGGAAAACGGTAATTTTTCATGCCAATCTTTGTAGGTCTCGGTCATCTTCCCCACAATCTTCTTAATGTTTTTATTGGCTGCTTCCACTGCCCCATTCATCTTCAGGCGATACGGTGACGAGTTGTGATGTCTGATCTTAAATTGACTGCAGACCTCCACTATCGTACTGTTGTTCAAGTTTAATGCATTGTCAGATATGATCCTCTTAGGCATTCCATATCGACATATGATCTCATTTTTCAGAAACTTGCTCACTGCCGATTTTGTCACACTAGCATACGAAGCGGCTTCTACCCATTTGGTGAAATAGTCGATAACCACAAAGATGAACTGATGCCCATTGGAAGCTTTCGGTGATATTGGTCCAATCACATCTATGCCCCACATAGAGAATGGCCATGGAGAAACCATGACATGCAGCTGTGAAGGAGGCACATGAATTTTGTCTCCGTAGATTTGGCACTTATGGCATCTCTTAGCGTAGTTGACACAGTCTCCTTCCATGGTGGACCAATAGTACCCGAATCTCATAATTTTCCTGGCCATTGTAAAGCCATTAGCATGTGTCCCACAGACGCCTTCATGGACTTCTTCCAAGATTCTCTTAGCCTTTACAGCGTCTACACATCTTAGTAGCACTTGATCCTTTCTTCTTTTGTATAAGATATCCCCATCTAAGACATAGTCGATGGCCAATCTTCTTGGCATTCTTTTGTCATTCTCGCTTGCCTGGTCCGGGTATTCACGATTCTTCACGTATTGCAATATATCGTGATACCAAGGGTGATTATCTTTCTCCTCGTCTTCTTCAATATTGTAACAGTGGGCTGAAACTTCATAAATGCTCATTCGGATGGGTCTGACATCTTCTTGTTTGTTCACCTTGATCATGAAGGCTAGGGTAGCCAAAGCATCAGCCATCTGATTTTCATCTCGTAGAAGGTAGTGGAAGGTAATGTCATCAAACTCTTTAACCAATTCTAGGACCAGCTTCTGATAATCGATTAACTTGGGGTCTCTGGTCTCCTATTCTCCCCTGAGTTGATAAATCACTAGCGCAGAATCCCCATACACCTCTAGCACTTTAATTTTGCATTCTATGGCTGCGCGGATACCCATGATGCACGCTTCATATTCCGCCATATTGTTTGTACAATCAAAATCCAATTTACTAGTGAATGGATAATGATCTCCATTTGGGGATACCAAGACGGCCCCGATTTCATTGCCCACAGCATTTGACGCCCCATCGAAGTTCAGTTTCCAAGGAAGTTCTTCCAGAGCATCTTCTTCAGTGGTAGCAATACACATTAGGTCTTCATTCAGAAAGTCAAAGTTCAGAGGCTCGTAGTCTTCCAAAGCTCTACTGGCCAGAAAATCTGCTATTGCATTTCCTTTTACTGCTTTCTGGTTCACATAGACTATGTCGAATTCAGAAACCAGAATCTGCCATCGGGCCATCCTTCCATTCAAGGCTGTTGACTCTATCATGTACTTTAAAGGGTCCAATTTTGATATGAGCCAAGTGGTGTGATACAACATATACTGCCTCAGCCTTCGGGTTGTCCAAATTAGGGCACAACACAACTTCTCTAACGGCGGGTACCTCGTCTCACATTCTATGAACTTTTTACTAAGATAGTAAATGGCCTTCTCTTTCCTTCCTGACTCATCATGCTGACCCAATACGCATCCCATGGAGTTTCTGAATACTTCCAAATACAGTATCAACGGCTTATCGAGGTTAGGTGGCATCAGTACTAGGACGTTGGATAAGTACTGTTTGACCTTGTCGAAAGCCCTTTGGCATTCTTTATCCCATTCACCTGGGTTATGTTTCTTGAGGAGGCGAAAGATAGGGTCACATTTCTCGGTCAGTTGTGAAATGAACCGAGCAATGTAATTTAACCTTCCTAGAAAACCTCGAACCTCTTTTTGAGTGGGCGACGGAAATAGCTCTTGTATGGCTTTAACCTTGTCTGGATCAATTTCGATCCCTTTCTCACTAACCACAAATCCAAGCAACTTTCCAGACTTGGATCCAAAGGTACATTTGGCGGGGTTGAGTTTTAGCTGAAACTTCCTCAACCTCAAGAACAATTTCTTCAGGACTTGTATGTGCTCCTTCTCTGTTCGAGATTTAGCGATCATATCATCGACATAAACCTCAATCTCTTTATGCATCATGTCGTGAAAAAGGGTGACCATGGCTCTTTGATAAGTTGCCCTGAATTCTTTAGTCCAAACGGCATCACCTTGTAGCAAAACGTGCCCCACATGGTTACAAATGTGGTCTTCTCTATATCTTCTGGATGCACCTTGATCTGGTTGTATCCAGAGAAACCATCCATCAATGAAAACAGTGAGTGCCCCGCCGTGTTGTCTACTAGGGTGTCGATATGAGGCAATGGGAAATTATCTTTCGGGCTGGCTTTATTCAAATCTCTGTACTCCACACACATTCTCACTTTTCCATCTTTCTTAGGGATGGGGACGATATTGGCTACCCAATCTGAGTATTTTACTACCTTTAGGAATCCAGCGTCGAACTGCTTTCGAACCTCTTCTTTTATTTTTAGCAAAACATCGGGCCTCATTCTTCGGAGTTTTTGCTGAATTGGCTTACATTCTTCCTTTATGGGAAGCCGGTGTACCACGATGTCAGTGTCCAACCCGGGCATATCTTGGTATGACCATACAAAGACGTCTTTGAATTCTCAAAGTAATTCAATGAGGTCTCGCTTCATTTCTGTAGTGATACATGTTCTGATCTTCACCTCTTGTCCTTCTCCTAAGCTCACAATTTCAACTGATTCTTTATGAGGTAGGATTTGTTTCTCGTCTTGTTCTACCATCCTCAACAAATCAGGAGATAGGTTACCACCTTGGTCATCTTCAAAATCTTGAGAATCATCCATACACACATCTTGCTCGAAAGGAAATTCTGAGTCGCTAACAGTGTCACTCGTATCATTAATATCTGGGGACCTGTTATGAAGATGAAGGCAGATACAAAGAATCAAAAGAATTCAAAACATTTATTTGCATGGTATGATTATGAATGACGAATGAAAGAATATTTAGAAGAATGTTTCAAGGATGAAAGAATCCAAAAGTAATCATTTGTATGGTTATGAATGAAACTGAGAGGACGAGAGAACATTTGCCCAAAAATGATAATAACCGTGTATTTTATTGAAACAATGTTTTTAAACATCAGCCTATTTCACAAAAGATCCTTATCACTCCTAGGTCTAGAGCTATAAGTGTGTTTTGGACATTGCTCTGAATTCGTTCTAAAAACTAAAGGGATCTCTTCCGCTGTCCAGTTGTCTAGAACACTTCCAGGTGTGTAGGGGAAAATGCCTGACAAATTTTCTCTTTCAGTCTCCTCTTCGTACATGACGTTGATGTCCAAGCTTTCCAGCCTTTCTTCTATAGCTCCTGTCATTGGCGTATCTCTCTCGGGATGAATGATTCCCCCGGACACAAATGTTTCCAATATATGAGGGAATATCATTGGTTCCCACTTAATCTCCTCCCCCGTTAACCGAGCTCTCCTTCTTTCTTGCTTCTTTTTCAGCTCCTTTCTCCTTTGTTTCGCATTCGGCTTAAATTCTAAGCCGAAGCGGTCTCTCTTGTCCTTCAGCATTGGCGTTTCAACCCTTCCTTGCAGATGTCTCCCAAGTCCCCTTCCGAGTAGGGCCCATTTTCCAATCGTCAACTGGAGGCTCATCCTCGTGGTTTTGGATAATTTCGGCACCAGAATTTTGCTTCCCTCAGCGATGAACGTCGCATTAACAAATTCCAAAGATCAAAATGGGCATTCGATTGCTTCGTCATCTGTCTCCAAATATGGTGCATTATTGCTCACAGTTGCAATAATATCTTCTTCAGACTTAATCGTTATCAACCTCCCCTCCGATACCAGCTTCAATTTTTTATGCAACGAGGAAGGCACTGCCCCAGCTGAATGTATCCAGGGCCTCCCCAACAAGCAATTGTATGAGGGCTTGATATCTATTACGAGGAAATCCACCTCATACGTGTTTGGCCCAATCTGAAGAGGTACCTCGATTCTGCTCGTCACCTTTCTCTCCGTGCGATCGAATGCCATCACGATGTTCTGGCACTCCTTCATCTGAGAGCTGTCTATAGGTAATCTATTCAGCGTGGTCAATGGCAGGATGTTCAAAGCCGATCCATTGTCAATCAATACGCCTGGCAGCATATACCCTTTACAGCGTGTGGTGATATGCAGGGCTTTAGTCGACCCCATGCCCCCGGGTGGTATCTCGTCGTCATTAAAAAAGATATAATTGTCGGCACTTATGTTGCTCACCAAACAGTCCAACTTGTTAACAGAGATATTGTTGGCAACATATGTCTCGTTTAAGACCTTTATTAGTGCGCTACGATGAACTTCCGAGCTTAGAAGCAAGGCCAGCACCGAGATACGGACTGGTTATTTACGCAACTGTTCTACCACACTATATTCGCTATGCTTTAGGAATTTTAAAAAACTCCTTGGCCTCCTCTTCGTTAACTGGCTCGTTAACAGGTTTGGCTGCTTTTCCCTTTATTTCCTCGACCACCTGTGCTTTTCCTTTTGTGGGTTGTGCCTCCTCATTCGCCGTATCGTAAACGTGTATAGGAACCCCTGTCTTGACCCCCTCTTGAAGCTTCAATCGGGCTCTCCTTTCCTGGTATCGTTACACTGCAATCATAATTCCATGGGACCTTTTTACTGTCTTTGTAGGGGATGACTGCAGGTCTTTGGATTATGACCCTCGGTGGCATTTGAACTCCAGCTTTATTATTTTTGGGTCTCGATATGATCACCATGGGATAGTTAGGTGTTTGATTGTGCACCTTTGATTCTCCCTCGGATGCTCATATATCTCCCTCTACGAGGTTTTTAGCATCTTCATAAAATTCCATTTCTTTATTATCCATCATGTTCTGCACGAGGGCCCTGAATTCCACACATTCTTGGATTTCATGCCACACCTCATTGTGGAACTTGCAGTAGTTCCTCTCTTCTTTGGATTCTCTCCTCAAATCCAACACGATCAAACCTCTCTTGACTATCTCCTTCCATACTCGCCTCAACGGAGTCCTGACTTTCGCAACCTCATACTTGGTCTTCTTGTTCAAGCCTTCACATATCCCATTCACTCCTTGGTCGGTATGACTAGAGAGTGGGTTTCCTGCTACATTAGGCGTGGCTGGGTCGTCAAACCTCACGACCCCCATCTTAATGAGTCTTTCGACTAATTTCTTAAACGCAGCGCAGTTTTCGATAGAGTGCCTGGTAATTCCCGCTTGGTATTCACATTGGGCGTTTGTGTCATACCATTTGGGATATGGGGGCTGCAGTGGCTTAAGGTAGAAAGGGGACACCACATGAGCGTTGAACAGGTTCTGGTACAACTCCCTATACGTCATGGGTATAGGGGTGAATTGTGGTCTTTCTGTGTTCTCCCTTACGTTGGATTCTTGTCTTACAGAGCTTTGCTGATTGGTGGTCACCATCTTGGGTTGATTTATGGTGAATGACTTGGACTGACCTTTGTTAGATGTGCTCGTGTTGTTCACTTCATTGTTTCTTTTCCTCGGGGCTGACTTCCTGGTACTTTCTCCGACTTCTATCTTACCGCTTCTTACGACATTTTCGATCATTTCCCCTATTATCACTATGTCGAAAAAGCTCTTGGTGGCGCTTCCCAACATATGAATGATAAAAGGGGCTTTCAAGGTGTTAATAAAGAGCATTTTCGTCTCTTTTTCTAGAAGTGGCGGCTGAACTTGTATGGCCACTTCTCTCCACCTTTGTGCGTACTGTCTGAAGCTTTCATTTGGCTTTTTCTCCATATTCTGGAGAGTGATTCTGTCAGGGACATGTCCATCACATGACTGTATTGCTTCATAAAGGCCTGGGCTAGGTCCTTCCATGAGTTAATTTTAGCTCGGCTTAATTGGTTGTACCACTTAGACGCCGCCCCGACCAGACTATCTTGAAAGCAGTGGATTAATAGCTAGTCATTGTTAACATATCCCGTCATTCGCCTGCAAAACATAGTGATGTGGGCTTCAGGGCAGCTCGTTCCATTGTATTTCTCGAATTCGGGCATTTTGAATTTAGGGGGAAGGACTAAGTCTGGAACTAGACTCAGGTCTTTGGCATCAATCCCTTGATGATGATCCGCGCTTTCCCTGGCTTTGAATTTCTCCTCGAGCCATCTATACCATTCTTCCAATTGTTTTTGCGAATCTATCCTCGCCTTTTCTTCGTCGGCAACTTCATCCAAATCGGGAACAGATGGATAGTTCAGGTTGTTGACAAGGTTAGAGCCTGAGCCGGTTTGGAAATTCATCGGTATTGAAGCTCCAGCCTGAACCTGCTGGGGCATGATCGTGACAGATGGTTTCAGTAAATTAATCTCGGGCTTCATCGGTACATGTGTTGAAGTGAAGCCAGGGGGTATTGGAGATCTTCATTAGTTTCCTCAACTTGGTCCATGAGGCCCTTTCCCTTATCCATTCCTCCCGACAGCAATTTGGATAACTGGGACATCATTTCTCTCTGGGACTCCATCATTTGCTCCTTCATCTCTTGCTGAATCTTGCTAGTTGCTCTTGTATTTGAGACTGCATTTGTTCTTGCATTTGTTCTTGCATGTCTTTTTGCATCTTCTCCAATTTCTCCAGTCTCTTATCCATTGATTTTTTTCTTGTATCGTAGGGGTGCGTGGTTGGTTGGTTTTCGTTGGTTTCCAGGTTACTGAAATAATTTTTAGTTAATTAATTAGAAAACTCTTATGGCCTTTAATGCATAATGATATGATGTAATGCAAATGCATGAATGCAAAGGAGGCATCAATTTTGATTCAACTGCCCTTAGAAAATTTCACTTGAAAATAAAATCTTTTACAAAAAGCCGAGTTACAAATAAAATTTCGCTCTAACACTTAAAGTTCTAATTTTTCTAAGCAACGAGGCCAGCTCTTCTCCGCGCTCTGACTCCAACTCATATTTCACGCTCAGTGTGTCCACCTGAACCGCTAAAATTTGCAAGTAGTCTGCTACCTCCTGAATCTGGGTTATGGCTTCCCCCATAAGGTAATCTCTGTTTCTGACTTGGTCTTGCGCATGGTGAAGCTGCCCTTTCCAATGATCCTCATTTGCCTCGAAAAACTGGATCTGTATCTTATAGTTTTGCAGTGACGTCTCTAACTCTTCTATTCTTCCTTTCATTTCTTCTATCTTGCTCAAGCTCGCCCTCAATTCTAATGTGGTGTTGCGGTTTCGGTATTGATGTAGAGACTTCTTGAGTTCTGCCACTCTAGCCCTTAATTCCCCTTGCTCATTTCTACTTTCCGACAGACTTTTCTCCAAATCTTCGTTTCGTGCCTGAGCTTCTCGAAATTTCCTTTCCCACCGGTCGGTATTAGCCTTTTCTTCTCGAATTTCATGGCACCATTGTTCGAAAGTGTTACCTAAACCCGCAGTCCTCATAGATAGGCGCAGCTTCTTGTAGTCCGTCTTCAAGCTATCTAGATCTGCTTCGGCCTTAGTTTTTCCTTTTCTCTACTTCTCAGCCTCTGACCTCTGAACATCAGCGTCTAATCTCAGGTGCATCTTCTCTTTCTCCAATTGTTCGATCTTCTTCCCAAGCTCCAGACTCTTCTTCTCGAAATCTGCCTTATAATCTCCAATTCTGATGGGGCGACTTGTAATTGTTCCTCGATAGGTTGAGCATTCTCCAAGTTTGGCCTAGGAATATTATCATTAATCCTCTTCTTAAACCACTCGCTGTACTCGGGTGTTACCATGGAACCGACGGCTAACCTCTTCATCCAACAAGTCTGCTTCCAAGCATCTGATAATTCCCGAACTCTCTTCTTATAATGGGCACCTTTAAACGAGAATTCACTCTGAGTAAGCCCATAGGTCGTGGGTACAAACTGCCTCGACTTATATTGCCTCAAGGCTATCAATGGAATATACCCGGTAGCTCCCCAAATTCCTAACAACGGCACCCAATCGAAGTTACCACATCGGTACATGATCTCGTCAAGAACCATCCAATAAGCTCTCCACTCGATATCCCCCTCCTTGAGGTTCTGAAGGATGTCCATCCACTTCTCCTCCGAGATATCCTCTCTCCTCTATATAGCTGCCTTTTCTTTCAACGGGGAATAACCCTCGGAAAAGACTCGATAAGAAACTTTGTCTACCTTCCAAAAGTGCCCGTGAAACCATGCCATCAACAACTGTGTACATCCAAGAAACCGCCCCTCGCCTATCTTCCGACATCAGCTCAAAGATCTGAATGTTTCTGCCAATATCGTCGGTACAGGTGTGATTCCCTTTTCAAGGCGATCGAACAAGTCAATGACCGCTTCGTCCACGTGCCTCAAAGCCTTAGGAAAAATCACTAATCCGTAGATGCTTAAGGCAAATATGTCGACCCTCTTTCTTTCATCTGGATGAGTCAAGATCAAATCTCGCAAATTCTCCCAAGGGATACATTTGTTGTCTCCTTTTTGCTGAATCCGAGCAGTGACCCAAGGCTCGTTCATCCCAGAGATGCTCATCAGTTTCTTCAAGAAGGTCTGACTACTAAAAACCCGGGCATAAGTCTTTCGGACCTGAATTTTGGGACACCTAAGCAAAGTAGTGTATTCCTACATGGTAGGTACCCAATCCACTTCTCCAAAAGTGAAACACTTGTACGCAGAATTCCAAAACTGCACCAAGGCTCTGAACAATGCTTATCCACTCTAATGTCTAGCAGATAGGATATGTCACCATAACCTTGGTAAAACAACTGCTTGATCCTTTCATCCCAACTAATCCAAATGTCTTTCAACTCTTGCAGCTCATTCTGTACTACATTGACGCGAGTGAAATCCTGCAGCTCCGACGCATACCCTTCTACCAAGCTATCCCCTCTCTCAGATTGTAGCCTCTCTGACCATGCACGAACGGCCGCATTATCCTCGACTTTACTAAGAAATTCATTCTCCATGTCAAATTTTCTAACTTAGTAATTGAATATGGATTAACGCCTCCTTTAGTATGCAATGTCATGCAAAAAAGACAATCAAAACAAAACACCGGTTAGTATCAAATAATAGCAATAGAATGCAAGCACATAAACGATAATTATAACGCATATACGGGTAAGTACTAAGGCTCGATGCAGCTTCACCCAAGGATAGCTCCTAAGGTTCACTATATGTGGTTTAGTTCTAGGAAAAGGGGTACCCAAACCAGCAGATTCCTCAATCCTCACCCATTATAGGCTCATATAGATCGAGTTCGGTTCGAGGGGATACATTTCCTTTGTAACACCCCGTACCCGAGACCGTTGCCGGAGTCGAACACGAGGGGTTAACGGGCTTAATCCATTTACTCTCACAGTCCAATTAAAAATTTTCCAGACGAGTGGCTAACTGCGTCACTGTCACCTTAAAACTCATAAATTGAGTTCCACAACTCAAAAATCAGATTCGTAATTTTTTCCCGAAACTAGAAACGTATATCCATCTACAGATTTTTTTCTAGAATTTTTGGTCTGGCCAATTAGTACAGTTTATTAGTTAAAGTCCCCCATGTTACAAGGATCGACTACACTGACCTTTGCGCATTACGACTTGGATATCTCCCTGTACAGGGCTTCAATACTGATGCCATTTATTTCTGTAGAAACTAGACTCGAAAAGGAATCTATACATAAATGGCATGACTTCTAAATATCTCTGGTTAATTTATAATGAATTTCCAAAGTTAGATCAGGGAATCCAGAAACCGTTCTGGCCCTGTCTCACGAAAACTTTAACATCTCATAATATAATGTTCATATGAATGTTTCGTTACTTTCCTATGAAATAGATTCATAAAGGTTCGATTGCATAATTTATTCCTATTTAATTCCATTCCTACTATTTTTAGAGATTTTTCACATCCACATCACTGCTGCTGCCAGCATCTATCTTTAAGATAAACTTTACCTATTTCATGATCCTCCATGGATCATCTAGAGTTTGTCATACATATACCAAAGGTGATCATGAATAACCATTCCCATGACTAACCGTTACCAACATTTCCATACCTCTCGACGGACGACATACAAAATGATTATAATGCTATGATCAAGTATACTTAAGCCATTTTCGCATGGCTATCCAAATTTACACAAAACCGAAAGGCACATGACCTACAACAAAAGGGTAGTCCTATACATTGACCAAAATATCCTCTCACTACTAGTCTATTCTATACATGCCATAAGATATTCCAAAACGTAGCAAGTACCAAACAGTGGGTAGTGATAGTGTGACTAGTTCTTGACGATCCCGAACTGTAGCTTCCAAATGAGATCTATAAAACAGAGGAAACAAAGTACACGGAGTAAGCATTAAAATGCTTAGTAAGTTTCAAGCAGTGTCAACAGATAACAATCAACTTATAACATAATTGTTCGTATTTTTACTTCACTCTTCCTTCGGGCATACCAACCCTTTTTCCGAATATGCACGTCTCATCATATGTAATAGGCAGATAAATTCTCACTTGATGGTGACCTCTTATGATCATAGGTACATTACCTATTTTTACCTGACTTTCCACATTGACCAAATGCACAATAATCATAGAACAGTCTTATTGCTTTACTCACATGTACATCACATAACGACCTTGTGATTTAGTCTAAGTCCAACTTAAATATAATCTCAAATACATACCTGACCAACTTAACACATTGAATGTATTTATTACTAATTGTCACTGTGAAGTCGCATAATCTTACGCTTTACTTGAATCTTCAGCAAAACCTTTAGTTCGGGGCTTACCCGGACAAAATCTCCACATGTAGTCATCGGGTCATTAGAGCTCGGATGTAGTACGAGCACGAAGCCTACGGTCATTAATCAGTGATAATATTCTCGCATAAAGCCTGCGGGGTTTTAACCCGGATATAGTACTGACACAAATGCCCTTCGGGACTTATCACATTTATACACTTCCACATCCATCACTTTGGCCACTCGGCCCTATCACATATATACACTTTCACATTCATCACATTGGCCATTAGGCCTTATCACATATATATACACTTTCACATTCATCACATCGGCCATTAGGCCTTATCACATATATACACACTTTCACATTCATCACATCGGCCATTAGGCCTTATCACATATATATACACTTTCACATTCATCACATCGGCCATTAGGCCGTATCACATATATATACACTTTCACATTCATCACATCGGCCATTAGGCCTTATCACATATATACACACTTTCACATTCATCACATCGGCCATTAGGCCTTATCACATATATACATCTCATACATATTTCATATTTTTCTTGTACATCAATTTCAGCAATAGCTTATAAGCAACTCAAATAGTTTCATCAAAGTTTACAACAAAATCACATATTCACTACAAGCGTTTTCCCGAGCAACATCCTTTGAATTGTTTATAACTGGAGCTACAAAACTCAAAATCAATTGCCGTTAATTTTCCTGAATGTAGACTCATGTATCTTTCATCCATAAAATTTTCAGAATTTTAGGTGTGGCCAATCAATACCAGATTTTTCTTAAAGTTTCCCCTGTTTCACTGTTTGACTAACCTGACCAGTCTTCACTACGAATCAAGATTCTCATTGTACAGAATTCAAAGTATGTTCTACTTGATTTCATTTGAAACTAGACTCATTAAGGAGTCTAAGCATATAAATTTTATCTTGTAACCATTTTTGTACAAATTATAGTGATTTTCTTAAAACCGAACAGGGGATTTTGGATTCATTCTGACACCATCTCACAGAAATTTAAATATCTCTTTATAGGAAATTTCCTTACTTACACGGTCTCTTTTATAAGAAACTAGACTAATTAAGCTTTGATTTCATATTTTATTCAGCCTATAATTCCACACCAAACATTTATAGTGATTTTCTAAAATCACGTTACTGCTGCTGTCTTGAGCAAATTATTACAATTTGCTCTTAAATTTCCAAGTCCAAACACTTAGGAACTTACCATTTGAGTTTAAGACATATCATGGCCACATCATATCTTATTAAATCAAGTCATTATATCCTATTATAGTTGAATTTACTCGACATTTAATCACTTAAAACTTACCTCGGAAGTTGCCGAACGATTATGACGGCTATTCGATCACCTCTTTCTTTCCCTTATCCAACTTTGATCCTCTAGGCTCTTGAGCTAGATCAAACAATTTACTTTCCAAATTAAACATAGTCATACAACATCCATATACATTTTATACTAGCCGAAATGTACCATCAAGATATACTTTACTCAAATAATTTACATTGGCCGATCATGTATAATGTTTTGTAACTTAATAAACTTATCATACATTATGTACTCATAATATTTGTGCAGCCAATTATCCATGGTCATACACACACAATCAAAAATAAATACCAAATTTTCATATCCTTTAGGCCCTAAGCCGAATACACTTGTCATGTTCACCTACATTTTTCAAGTACAACATTCTCATATTCGGCATTAGTATCAAGCATAATAGCTAATTCTTCCCACCATTTCATCAATGCAATCATACCATCACAAATCAACTTAAAATAACCATATCTAATAATCAAATACCTATAGCATTGCACATTTCTCACATAGCAAGTACAACTAAATTCATTATTAATATATATATATATATATATATATCTAAACACTTAACTACAAGATTTAATCACCATTATCAAATCATAAAACAGCTTATAACCATCATCTATATTTACTTCACATAAACCGAAATAACCATTACATCATCTTTAAAACACTTAGCATTTTACCCATTTAATCAAGCCAACTCTCAAGACCATTCCATCACACAAATTATACCATAAATCATACTTACAATTTCAGTTAATGCATGACCGAAACTCACCATCATTAACATCATTATCAAACCAAAACCAAAACACATCTATCATCCGTATACCAAGCTTACCAAAACAAACTACTATGAGTTTCAAGCTTATTGACCGAATCTCAAACCTCAAAATTCTAAGTTTAATCTATGGGATGAGTAGAGTTTGAACTAATCATCTCAAACATGCATAGATTTTCAAGAATCATTCAATACATACCTCATTCTAGCCATCTTCTAAGCCAAAAATCAAGGCAACCAAACTTTCTTCTTTCTTTCCTTTTTCGGTCAAGAGGAACAAAGAGGATGAAGCCTCTTTTTTTCTTCTAGGTACGGCAAGATGGGGGAGAAGAAGGATGACACACCTTGTTTCTATCACTCTCCCATTCTTTTAATTATTCTTTCTTCCATACTATAAAGCCATTAACTATTGTCATGCTAAAATAAAATGCATATAATATCTATCAACCATCATTATGGCCGGCCACTAAATTAAAAGTGGTCCATTTGACATGCAAGTCCCTCATGTCAATAACTCATGCATTATTTGGCCACTTTAAATTTCACCTATCACATTTTCAAGTCCTATCACATGGGTCCTTTCTTATAAATTAGCACCTAATTGATAAAATCAAGGCACGAAATATTCACACATACAAATTCCACATACAATAAGCACAGAATATAACATCTAATTATTTTTGTGACTCGGTTTTGTGGTCCCGAAACCACTTTCCGACTACGGTCACATTAGGGGTGTCATATCTTTATGACCATGCGGAGATGAAAATCTCACAAAATCATAGGTACAGATGTACCCCGAAAGCAATCCACTAGCCCATGCGGAGGTGAAAACCTCACGAAAGCGTAGCTTCTTACTCCCACTTAGAAGGTGTGACCACAGTGGTCATGCCATGAAATGCAGTGCTAATCTACAAAACCCGCACCAAAACAAACATACAATCAAATGCAATCGAAAGATACATGATTTTTAAAATAAATTTTCAGTTTTTTAACAAAAGGACCGTAAATAATCAACTTTTATGGCTCAACTCTCAAATTCAATTCCCCAGTGGAGTCGCCAAGCTGTCGAAACCACCCCCCGATTTAAAAATAATTTTAAATTTAAAAAAAAGGGAAAGTCGACTTTTGAAAAATGAAACATGGAGTCGCCACCGATCTTTTATTTTGGGTGTAACCGGATCACCTAAGAAATTGATTATTTTAATAAAACATTCTCGGTTTACTGAAACACGATTTTGGTCTTACGAAAATATGAGAAAATGGGTTCGGGAGTCGGTTACGCATGAGGAAGGATTAGCACCCTCACTACGCCCAAAATTGGTACCAAATTGATTAAATACTGTCCTTATGTCAAAGCTTAAAAAATGTTTTTGAAATGTGGTTCTTGTTAATAACGTTTAAATAACCCGAGTGGGTTACCAAAATCTTTTTGTTTCGACGTCCGAAAGTCTATAATTCGAAATTTACAAAAGGATGCCCAACTATTTGGTCCAACGAAAAACCGAAACCCAGCACAATAGGGCACGATTCCTCGAATTTCTGAACATCGAACATTGCCTCACCTTAGAAAATACGAGTGAAATTCCGAAGGGATCTTCGATTGTTTTGAGCAAAAGAGAAAGCGCAACCCAGCACGATAGGGCTCGATTCTCAAATCGCCAAACATCGAATATCGAATTCGTTTTGCAAGGTTTTTAATAACCATGAATGAAAACCTAAAGGAATATTCGATTATTTGAGCAAACGAGAATCACAACCCAGCACGATAGGGCATGATTCCCGAATTATCAAAAGCCAAATATTGCTTCGTTTTAAGTAATTTTTAGAAGATATGAACGAAATCTTGAAGGGATACTCGATTCTTTTGAGCAAATGTGAAATTGTAACCCAACACGTTAGGGCACGATTCTGTGAATTACTAAATATCGAATGCCGTCTTCGTTTGGAAGAATTTTAAAAGACATGAATGAAATTTCGAAGCGATATTCGATTATTTTGAGCAAACGCGAAATTGTAACCCAACACGTTAGGGCACGATTCCGCGAATTGCCAAACATCAAATCCTGTCTTCGTTTTGAAGAATTTTTAAAGGAATACTTATAAAACTAGCTTAAAACGTATTATTTCGACTTGAAATAAGATGAAATTGATCATAAAAGTTCGGACTTTATAAAACCACATTTCAAAAATCAAGTGAAACGATGATATGGGGGCATATATGCATGAAATACAATCGATTAATGAACCCTAAAATATAACTAACCTAAGGAACATAATCCGATTACAAATCACGCATGGGGAACAATTAACGTGGCAATAACGAATAAATAAAATGCAATGACGGCATACATGGCATAATAAAATTATTAGAGGCATAAAATAAAACGTAATCCAAAGAAGCAATATGGTATAAGATTATTTTCGAAGCACATAATGTATAGATTGACAAATTTATATAGAAAATAAGAATGTAATTCTTAAAATAGATATTATAGAAAACGATTTTGAATTAAGTCACATGCAAAATGTTTAAAACAAGTTCATTTGAAAATTGACAAAGCACATGATAACTTAAATAATATATATAGAGTACGAAAAAAATAAAATACATGATGAAATATAATACACGAGGTAGATTTACAAAATATATACATAAATAAGTTAGAAAATAATCACTTGTAAATGATATAAAAATACATGCGGCTTTAAGTTAATTTTATAATAAAATATATACAATAGTTTTAGGAGCGCCTATATGCATATATGCAAAGAGTACGATGTATGTAAAATTCATAAATTTAATATAATATATATAGACTAAACATAAGTGTCACCAAAATATATAATAAAATAGCTTAAGGGGTATATAATGTAAAATTATGTAATAAGAGATGAGAATAAATTTAAGAGAAAACATAGGTGTAAAATAATATAATATTAATAATATGTATAAAATAAGATGAACCTTATTGTAAAGTATATACATATACCTAAGTGTATAAAAGAACATTTTAAACAAACTAATTTAAAAGAAAATAAATGAATAAATATATATAGTTACATATAGATATTTGTATATGCGTATATAAATGAAAGTATGAATAATAAAATATGGTCATGCAAAACTTAATAAAATACTTCAAGATAGTACATTGAATGGTGAATAATAAGTAAGTTTCAAAAATAGAAGGGTTTCAAAGAATAAAAATGCTGAAAATAACAAAAAACTCAATTGAAACAAAAATAAAACTAAAAGGATCATTAATAAATAAAATCGATTCTTTGAAATTAGGAAAAGGACTAAGTTTTGACGCGTCTTGCGAATGCAAGGGACTAAAATTGGAAATATACCAGAACCCAAAATGATGCGTTTAGGCGCGGATTAGATTGCACTCGTGCGCAAAATACAAAGCCCAAATTAAAAAAAATGAAATGAATAAGACACCATTGAATGTCCGTACAAAAAGGAGGGGCCAATTGTGAAATAATACCCTCTCCGCGAGAGCACGCGGGTCCCAGGGTGGAGAAACGGATCAGGTCGGGCGCAGTTATACGACACCATTTGGAGAGCTATTAGACAGGGCCTAAAACGGTGTAGTTCGAGGTTGAATAAAAGGGCTAAATCGACAACTTTGGCCGAACCTAAACCCTAACATCATTTCTTTTCTCTCCAGCAGCCCCTAAGCCTCTCTTCTCCTATGCCAAGCCGCAACCATGTCGATGGCCGGCATCCTTAGGCTACATGCAAACACTTTGTGGCTTTGAGGTTCCCCTTAAGTCTCCGATTTCGGTGAAATAAAGGAGAACCGATAGCCTATTTTCCAGGTAAGGTTTTGTCTCCTTTTTCTTTTATTTAGATGTAAAGAACGAAAAAGAAAATCAAAAAGGGAAATCGAGAGAGAAAAGAGCGTAATAAACCCCGGAGATTCAAAAGCAAAAGATCACCTTGTTCTATTTTTTGCTTTCTATTCCTTCTGAATGTGTGTGTATTCTCTGTGAATGTAACCTTTACAATGATTACAGATCCTGGCTTTATAGCCGAAAAAAGAAAGAAAAAATAATAAAAATAAATAAAAAGAATTTGACATTTTTTCTTTGTTTTTTTTCTGCTCTATGCTGTTGTTGCGTTTGTCCCTTATTTCGCAGGTACAGGTGTGCGCTCGAGTACGGGGTCATGTGCTGGCACAGGCGTGACTACTGGACGGTATGGAGGCCAGGGCTGAAGCTTGGCTGGTTGCGGCGCAAAGGGGAACCTTAGGGTTCCTGAGGATTGCTTGACCTTTGGGCCAATCGGGCTGTATTTTGGGTCTAGGTTAATGGGCCATTGTATTTGGTTTTGCGTCTAAACAATGGGTTTGGGCTATTGTAATAATTTCAGACTAATGGACTTTTAATAATATTTGTTGGTTTTTTAATATATATATTTATTTATTTATTGTTGTATATTTGGGTTTCTAGTGGGCCCAGGCAAATTTGCCCATTTACAATCATAGTTTAGGGATATTTGGTACAATTAACTCTTCTCAAAATAAGTATCTAATAAAATTTATTGGTATTATAAATAAGTAATGAACTAAATTACTTAACTATTTAGCTCACGCATAATTTTTATATGTTTAGAACTTGAACTTAAACAAGATTCTAATGTCACGGGCCACGAATCAAAGCTCGTGACCATTGCAAAAAAAGTGTCCCATAGAGATTTACATATTAAATGGGGCTCATTTGACTCACTTAAAGTCTTGGTGGCCTAGTAAAGCAGTTAGGGGAAATTATGGATACCTTGATAAATAAGGAAAGTAATATTAGAAGGTTTGTAATATGATAAGATTTTATTTTCTAATCTTGGAAATTGTGTAAATCCTTTAATTGTAGATAGGCTTCGATCTCATCTGTGACTGTTATACCGTAGATTTTGGGGGAGCTCAACTATAAATAGAGAGCCTCCCCCTCATTTGTAATCTTTCATTGTATCCGTTATTGTTTGAGTAAAAAAATATATTGAAAGAATTTACTCCAACACCTTGTGTGCATTGATTTTCTGTGGCTATTCTGTTCTTTCGAGATTTTTTTATCTTTGAGATTGCTTTCACTATATTTTGGTGTCTTAGAGAAATTCTGCGAGAATTCTCACTTTGCGAGAGTTAGGCTGACTTAGGCGTATTTGAAGTGAAGGAATCGCCTAAAGTCGTACGAATTGTAAGACAAAAGGTCTATCCCCGTGATAGTTGGTATCTAAGCTAAGTTTACGAAGGTACTGTCCAAGATGTTGAAAGAAGTTACTGATTAGATTGAGCCAATGGAGACCTGTGGGAGGGCTAATAAAGCAAGCTGATCGAGGCCATGGTAACTACCTTGAAGGAAGAGATTGCTAAACTTAAGAGGGAGCTCACTATCTACAAGACTGCCTAAGGAAATGGGATGTTGGCTTTGGGACTAAAGCAACATAAGATGGATGTTCCCAATTTGGAGAAGTTTAACGGGGCAAGGTCTGTAAGGGAAGTGGACAACTTCTTATAGGAAATAGAGCTATAACTTTCGAGCAATTGTCATCGAGGATAATTCCATTAAGGTATATACTACTTCAATTTATTTTAATGATGTTGCTCTCTTGTAATAGTGACGTATGTCTACAGATGAGAAACATGGTGGGATGGGAATTGAGACTTAAGAGGATTCCAAAGAGAGTTGAAGAAGTAGTTTTACCTATAGTACACTGAGAACAAGGCTCGGGCTAAGTTGCACCTACTTATGCAACAAGGCACTATTCAAGAGTATGTTTGGGAGTTTTGAGAGCCGATAATTCAGATCCCTGGCTTGAGTGAGAAAAAAATGTTATGATGGTTTGAAGTCGTGGGAAAAACATGAGTTGTTTTGATAAGGAATCACTTAGCTTACTATAGCCATGGTCGAGGCAAAGTCCTTTGTCGATCTTGTTCTGAGGAAAGGCAAGTTTGAGTCTTCTAAGCCTAATGGGAAGGGCAATGATGGGAGGGTCATAAGAAATATGAAGAGGGACATGGTGATAATGAAAATGGTAATTGTAACACCCCTATAACCCGTATTCGTCGCCAGAGTGGATTATGAAGAGTTACCAATCCAAAACACTACATTTGTATATTCACATTTACATAAGTTCATTAGCAATTACATGCATAGCCAAACACAATCAAAGATCAAAATTTAGACTTATACCGACATTCAAAAGTTACCATATTCACAAGGCTTATATACAACAACATCTCAAAATATCATTCACTTAAGTCTATTCTATACATGCCATACGAATTCCAAAACATAATAGTACCAAAATGATAGATAGTGTAACGAGTTGCTGACGATCCCCGAGCAAGTGGCTGGAGTCAACGATCTATAAAACAGAGAAACATAACAAACGGAGTAAGCTTTTATAAGCTTAGTAAGTTTTAAGCAATGCAAACAAATATACTCAATTATAAATCGATCATTCAATTTATCAAATAACATTTTCTAAGTATATTGCCATTTGGCCGAATATACACTAGCACATATTGTACATTTAGCATTTTTATTTTACTTGAATCTGAACTTATATAACATAGGTAAATCAAATACCATCACATAATTTCACATCTTGACCGGATGTATCATGATCATATATATAGTCATAACTCTTATTCACATATGCATCACAGTTTACAGTTATGGTTCATTTCAAATCAAACTCACATACAAGTACATTATACATACCTAGGCAACTTAATGTAATGAATGTATTCAATTGCCGTTTTAACACGAAGCATCATAGTCTTAGACTGTTATCAAATAACCGACAATTAGCCTACTAGGTTTTAAACGCGAATTCATCACCGGCACGAAGCCTGCTAGACTTAAGTCTGAATTCGTTCACCGGCATTTCGCCAGCTAGGCTCGAAGCTCGATATTATTTCACCGACATTATAGCCTGCTAGGCTCGAGGCCCAATATTATTTCACAGGCATTATAGCCTGCTAGGCTCGAGGCCCGAATGGTACCATACGATAATCAATTCACCAAGTTTCATGCATATCAAATCATATGTTACTTGATTTCACATAGCACAAACACACTAATAATTTATTTCCTTTATTCGAATAAATGCACATATCACACACCTTATCATCATGTCATAATTCTCCTATTATACATTTTTCATATTACATTCGATTATAAACTATGTTTGATTACTCAAAACTTACCTCGAATATTTTCAACAGTTGCGGATCAGCTATTCAGTTACTTTAGCTTTTCCCTTATCCGAATTTTCCCCTCTATGCTTTTGAGCTAAAATCAACAAATTCATCTTCTCAATCAAACACATACGTACGACAACCATATACATTTCAAAAGCTAATTCATTCGCATCATTTGTCCACTTAAGTCTATCACCATTTCATTTTCAAATTCATGTACTTTGTAATTCACATTCGAACACTCAATTATACCTTAACTTATCCATTTCTTTCATTTAAACAACCCACATAACTCATTCATTCATGAACACATTCGGCACTGTGCATCTTTACAAATATTTCATTTAAGCAATTTTTGCCACCTTAAATTCAATTCATGCACTCACAATTTAAATAGATTCACTACTTCACAGTCGGTCAATTAATTATACAATTAACCATAGCCGAATACTAAACAAGTAGATATTTGTTCACATTTCTTTAACACATATTTATCAACTAGTCTATGTATTAGCTTTTAGCATATTCGGTCATGAGAGCAACCTATTTAATTTTCATGCGTTCTTTTCTAAGGTTACCAAGACCATCCTATGATTAAATATATACATCATCTTTCATAATACATGAAATTCCTATTAAAACTCTCATACATATACATTTCATGCTAGCACATAACACCATGACCGAATGCTCTCATCTTTTATTTATTCAATTAAACCATTCCTTGACCAAATATTACATTCGACCATGGAATAAGCTAATTTAACAAATAAACACATGCTTCCAACAATTAACAAGAATTTTTACAACTTAACACCAATACCTGAATAACATTTTAAACACTTATTCAATTCATTAACTATTTGATCATTCGGCAATTATATCTTCCATTCAAGCCTTATTTTAAACAACCATGTACAATTCTTGCATTATACCCTAATAGCCGATTACCATCTATCTATCTAACCACAAACTATCCTTATTCATCAAGCTCAACTCATCTATCATCATATTTAATACCAAAAACATCAAACACCTTCAAAGACACTCAAACAACCTATAGCCGAATGCATCACTTCAAACCAATAACAAAAATTGAGTCATGGGCTATGAAAGGAGCTTAGCAATTAACTCAATTTCACATAAATTATCAAGAAATAAAATCAAACATACCTCCAATTAGATTTACCAAGGCCGAATATCAAAGAGCCTTTTGTTTTACCTTGTTCTTTAGATTTTGGCAAATGAAAGAAAGAATGGATGAAAACTTTGTTTTCATCACCTATTTACTTTTATTAATTATAATTTCCTCTTATAAAATCATTAAATATTATAATACTAATATGGAATGCATATAATATCCATTAAGTTATTATTTTACTAATACAAAATACATATATTACTTATCATCTATCATCATTGCCTTCCACTAATTTAATAGTGGTCCATTTAACATGCAAGTCCTCCTTATAATATACCATGCATTATTCGGCCCTCTAAATTCTACCTATCACATTTTTAAGTTTTATCACACAAGTCCTTTTTAACAATTCCACATCCAAATGACAAAATCAAAGCATGAAATTTTCACACATGCAATTTCACATATAATAAACATATAATATAACATTTAATTATTTTTGTGACTCAGTTTTGTAGTCCCGAAACCACTTTCTGATTAGGGTCAAATTAGGGCTGTCACAGTAATAGTGGAAATGGTGGCAATGGGAAATCATGAAATGGGAAGTGGAAAACCAAAAACAATCGAAAAAGAAAGTGAGTGAGATAAAATTCTTCCTTTGCAATGATCCGCAAATGGTAAGGAATTGTCCAAAGAGATCCATGTTTTTTGCTATCAAAGGGGATGATGAGTCGGAAGAAGAGGCCATGAGGTTTGGTTAAATTGTGAAGGTTTTTGAAGCAAAAAAGACCAATGAAAGTGAGAAGAAGCAAGTGAAGTGCTTCTTGTGTTGTGAGTCGCATAGGTTACGGGACTGTCTAGAGCAATCTAAGCTATTCGTGACCAATAAAGGAGAGAAAGAGAAGCTCAATGAGAGTCTTCAAGGCTTAGGTCAATGGTATTCATTCTTGAAAAGAGTAATAACAAGCAAGTAGGGTTGATGTTTGAGGACATCAACAACCCAGGCTAGAGAAAGTGTACTCTTATTGATACGAGATCATCAGACTTGTTCATATTGGAGAAAGCTATGGGCAAACTTGGTCTTTCGGTTAGAAAATTGAATAAAAAGATCAAGACAATAAATTCTGAAGAGGTTCCTACTATAGGAGTAGCACGAGGAGTCGAGCTATAAATCAACGAGTGGAAGGGCAAGGAAGATTTTGAGGTAATCCACTTATGTAACACCCTTTACCTGACCTGATTCACCAAGTCCAGATATCGGATGTTACAACATACAAACACTAAGCATAAATTTTAAAAAATCTGCATGTAATCCTTTTTCAACATACTCCTTATGTTTTATTTAAATATTTTCGAACAAAAGAAATAAACAAAAACATCCAAGAATACAACTGACTCTTAAACATAATATAAGACATTACAATACACAAGTTTGATAAAGATAGCCTCTTCTTGGCGTAATGTACTATACGCCGTATTCCTAAGATTCCCTTGTATGCATGATATCCCTACTTTTCATTTCTCTGGCACATTTTCAGCTTGGTCCCTCTTGGTATAGACACTTTCACAGCAAAACCTGAAACATGAACAAGCATTTTGTAAGTTCTCGCGAACTTAGTGAGTTTTAATACCAGTTTACCTTGAATTATTTCTAATTGAGTTCATCATATTATAGCCTTTGGTTTTCGTCTCTGACTTTGGAAAGTACTTTCCATAATGGCGTATATATATTCATCAATTCTCATGTTTGATCAATCTATTCTCAAGTCACTTTTTGAATTGATTCCAATCTTTAAAACACAAAACATATCCTATTCTCCTACTTGAGAAACAATTGTACTTTTTAGAAGAATATCAAAATTGGACCCTCTTTGTTGGATACTCACTTAAATAGACACTGAATACTTTACTAGGAATGATGATCTTATAGATATTATCTTTCATTGTTACTTTTACTGAGTTTGATAATTATCAAACTACCAACCAGATCATATCTGAGTCAATCCCAAATCAAACTTATGTTGAATATGAAACATTTCAAATCATCCAGAAGGATTTCAGATGAATATGACACAAAATACGAGAATGCCCAAATTGAAAAATAACTTAGATTCCAAATAACCCCAGAACAAGACATAATATTATTCAGAAATGGAGGATACCAAATAACTCATATTTCAACCCTATATAGCGTAGATGAATTTTGACCAATGAAAACTTACACTTTTCATAATTATGAATACACCCATATCCTATACTAGCTGACTACTATGGTGGATTCCCTCTTTAGAAATACAGATACATACTTTCTTTCAAGAAACGTCCCTTAAGACTTATACAATTTCATCACACGACTAACCAAACCATGTTAAATTCAGACATATCAAATCTTTATTATAGAATTAGTGTCGAAGAAATCTCAAAACTTACTCAGATCTTGCCACAAGGACGGACAACAAAAATCTGCCATGCAGACATCCCTGACTATGCCACATAGGCATTACAGAATTCGTCATAGATGAAATAGAAATTATGCGACTAAGGCTTCGTAGATCACACCACGTCGGCATTACACAAAGTCATGTGTTTACTGTCTTGACAGAATTTCACAAAAGGTGCCATGGATTTCTCCCATATGGACTTCTACATATCTTCATGTCATTATCTGCCAATCCGCTTGCATTTTATCGAAGTCATCACCATGAGTATTGTAACAAGATTCTTGTGCAAGTGTACACAATTGTTCAAGTAATAAGTAAGTAAAATAAGTTATTGTCTCCACAGGGACTGTGTGTGTTAATCAATTATTTGCAAATTTATAAATTCACAATTTGGTATAAAAATACAATACATTGAATAGTGATGCTTAAATTATCTAGATGCAAAATTGATCCCTAATGCAATTTTAATCTAAGTATGCAAACTATCTAAATGATTGAATGGATGGATTTTAACAACAAAAACAATCAACATAAAATAAGCTAGGATAATTATATTAATCAACTTAATTAATTTTCATCATGCTTAACAGTGTTCAAAAAACATTCCATGGTAACTCGATCTTTCATGAGTTTAGAAACCAAGTTAAATCCTCTCAGAATCTTTTACTTAGTGAAATATTCATTTTATTGATCATATTAAACTAATGGTTTCTTAACATTTATGCGAGGTAACAGGGACATTTACATTTGAAATAGTTTAATCACATAAACCTAAAAACTATATAAGATAATAGAGCTAACTAAAGATATTATGAACCTCTAATTTAGTTGGGTGTAATGATCTAAATTGAGCATTGCACTTTTCAATTATGTGTCTACTAGCCGTTGTTTGGTTAGGACCGCTCAGCTAATCTGAATGCATCCAATCACGTGTGAATGAAATGCATCTTGATTTTAATTGAAAACATGATCGACTAAGGCACAAATATGTTAAACATTAATCAAATAAATATTATTCAATTAACATAATCATTCTAGCAAACATAATTAAACCAACATTGTTGATGTTAAGATCAATAAACATATAGAAAACATGATTAAATTAAAAAATAAGAAGGAAAGAGTAAACTCTAATTTAGTTCATTAGTCTTTCAGATTTTTCTGACTGAGATGTTCCTCTGATCCCCTCGTTGCTCCTTTGCTAAGGGTTTCTCAAGGTGGTCGACCAAGAGATGGTCTTGACAAGGCTTTTTTTGGCTAAAGAATGGAAATGGAGATGAAGTGGCTAGGCATGGAAATAGAGAAAGGAAGTGAGAGAACGAATGAATGAAATATGTTTGATGAATTAATGGATTAAGGGATGCTTTGAAAGGTGAAAGATGTGTGGTATTTTAAAGAAAAATACTAACTAAGAAGATAAATATAAATACTTAAAAATAAATACTTAAGAAAAGAAATTTCCCCCCTTTTTATTAATTTGTGTCATCCCCTTTTTCTTTTTTCGAAATTGCTGCAACATGGGGAAATGATGTTGCGGCAAAGGAAAAGGGCAGTGAGTGTTAGATATTTTTGTCATCATCATTGTTCTAGGCCTCGAGCCTAAAATAGCAAAAGTTTTATTACCTATACTGAAATAAAACTTGATAAAAATAAACTGTTTAAACATTGGGCCAATTTGACCCTCTTATTGAACATAAAAATGAAAATTTTCTTTTGGGCTACTTATAAAAATTATTCTCAAAAAATTACATCAAATTAAATTCCTAAGAAAGGTTGGAGAGGTAAAAGCTGGTTTCGCTTAAGTTCCAATCCCCTTAAACAGAATTAATTTGAAGTACTAATTCAAGAAAAATAATTTCTAAGCATGTCATTTATTCAAATGAGAGAGAAAATAATGAAAGTAAATTAACGACTGAGAGAGTGAAGAGGACTCCCTCAATGTTATTGATGATTGTTACTGACAAAGGCGATGTCGAACAGCCATTTATCATACCAACCATATCCATTTAGAATGGAGTAATGTTGCCCAGTAATTATAATCAATATTTGCTCGAAAAATAGCAGCAGGAAATGGTCTTTTTGTTTTGCTTTGCTTGACTTTCTGTCATTCGTACAAATCTACCTACCCATGATGTTCATTAATGAAATCATCCCATTTTTCGTTATACCATATTTCTCTAGTACAAGTCCCACCCACTGAATGTCATAGATGGGATCCATGATCCTTGCTTTTAACCATTGAGACTCATGTTTCCCAAGATCAAATACCCAAGATTGAATCAAACTCTTCTTTCCCTTGACAGATCCCTTTTCAGTATTTGTAATAGTTTACACGATACCTTTCTCATGCCTTTTAAAAACAGTGAAGTCTAACTCAGATGGCTCTTCTCTTGATGGGTTGGGTTGCTTGTACTCATATGCTAATAGCTCTAATGTCTCGAACTGAACTTTTGAACTGAATTCTTTCAAGTTAGCTTCCAAACATGTATAATCCTTATCTTGATGTGAAAAGTTAGATGAAATACCTTCTAATGGATCATTGTATTCTAATTTTGCAAGAACCAACAGATCTTTCTCAAAGATAGTAAAATAATATTTAACCTCATCAGGAGATCTTACGGCCTTGAGTACATTAAAGGTCACTTGTTTATCTTGAACTTGCATGATGAGTTCACCTTTTTGTACATCGATTCTCATCCTATCGGTTTCTAGGAAAGGCCTTCCTAGGATGATTGATACTTCTTTATCTGCTTCATAATCTAAGATAATAAAGTTAGTAGGAAATATGAATTTATCAACACATACCAAGACATCCTTAATATTTCCTTCCAAGTATGCCAAAGATCGATCCACCAATTGGAGTGTAATTGTAGTCGGTCTGCCCTTTCCAATACCTAAGCGTCTAAACATAGATGTAGGCATTAAGTTGATACTCGATCCTAAATCGCACAGAGCCTTACTACAATAGGATTTTTCAATATTGCAAGGTATGATGAAACTTTTTGGATCTTTCAACTTAGGAGGCAACTTATTCTGAGAAAATAGGCTATACTCTGTAGTCAGGGCTACAGTTTGAAATTCCCCACACCTTCTTTTCTTAGATAGAAATTCCTTCATAACTTTTGCACAGTTAGACATTTGCTCTAAAGCTTCTACCAACGGGATGCTGATACTTAGCTGTTTCAACACATCCAACATTCTTTTAATTTAAGTATCATGTTTATGTTGTTGGAGTCTTTGAGGATATGGAGGTTGTGGAACTTTGCCTTGGATTGGGCAACTCCTTTAAGGTTATATATCTACATCTGACAAAGAGGTTAGCTTATCAGAACTCACTAGTTTAGATTTTCCCCTTTTTAGAATTTGTAGAATTTGGATTCTCTGGTGCAAGAATTTTAACTGTTGGTTGATTTTCCTTTTTCTGCAGAGGTTCATCTTCAACCTTAACCTCAATAGGTTCAAAATTCCTTCCGTTTTGCAATTCTTTTTGCTCATTTTTCTTAGGTTCTTCATGTCACTAGGCAAATCTCCTCGTGGTCTATTTCGAATCTCGTTGGCTAGCTACCCTATTTGGTTCTCCAAATTTCTCAAATTTGCATCGTTATTCACAATGTATGCTCTTAATAAGTTCTCAAGATTAAAAGACTCATCTGATAAACGATTTCCTACGCTGCTTAGTACAACACCTTGTGGTTCATTTCTAAACTCATCAACTAATTATCCCACTTGATTTTCCAAATTCCCCAATGTTGTTGCTTGGCCTTGAGTCAAGGCATCATTTTTAGCAATGTATGCCTTCAACAA
The DNA here is from genome assembly GCF_025698485.1 of Gossypium arboreum. Classification (NCBI taxonomy): domain Eukaryota; kingdom Viridiplantae; phylum Streptophyta; class Magnoliopsida; order Malvales; family Malvaceae; genus Gossypium; species Gossypium arboreum. Next base: position 18,039,150 of record NC_069081.1, read on the forward strand.
ATTCTCCAAATTATTTAAAGGTTTAACTTGCAATGGGTTTTGAACTTGTTGATTGAAACCAAGAGTTTGATTTGATATGTTGCATGTAAGTGTTGTTCAGTCAACCTCATTGGTAGTGGATTGGTGGCTAAACTGCAACATGATTTAAATCATTACTAGTAAACTGTTTCGACATTGTAGTTATAGATGATACCTGAGCTGAAAGTGAAGTAAGGGCGTCTACTTCATTCACTTCGGCTACTCATTTTCCTAAAGCTGCTTGATTTGTTGGCCACTAGTAATTATTACTTGCTATTCTCTTGATGATTTCGTAAGCTTCATTATAAGAGTCCAACAAAACAGAACCATTCGCAGAAGCATTTACCACCAACCTTGTGTGTGCATTGAAACCATTATAGAATGTATCCAACTAGATACAATGTGAAATCTCGTGATGAGGGCATCTATAACACCTTATTCGTACCCGAGGCCGGGATAGGATACGAGGTGTTACAGAACATATACACAGTCATTCATGCAAAAACCGGGTTATAAATTTTTTCTCTTCAAAACTTTTCATTCATAAATACACAATTTGTCCCTGTTACAGGCCTACAAGGCCCAAAACAACCTTCGGAAAAGATTTGGGACTAAATCAAGAATTTTAGAAAAGTTTGGGAAATTTTCCCTAATACATAGCCACACGACCACGTGCTCTTGAACGCCCGTGTCTTCTGGTCATGTAACTCTCTCACTATGATGTCAGCACCAATTTAGGGTCACACGGCCGTATCACACGCCCGTGTGGCCAGACTATGTTGTCAATTAAAAATAAATGAATTTTTCATAAAATGGTGCAGACTTCACACGGCCAGAGTACAGCCAATGTGGGTAGGCCGTGTCTCCCACACGGCCAAGACACATGCCCGTGTCTTAACCCGTGTGTTTACCACTGGGCATATTAACTTGCAAAATTTAGTTGCAGGGGACACACGGCTATTCAACACGCCCATAGAGCAGACTGTGTGTCACACACGGCCTAGGCACATGCCCGTGCGTCTACCCGTGTGGACCATATTTCATACACTTAACATATTTCATAGCATGCAACATGACCTATTTAAAACACTCAATTATTCAACACCATGGCACTTTCATATCTTCATAAGGTCATTCTATTCCACATTCAATTAGACACAACAATTAGAAGCATCCACACATATTTCATGCATAATCAAATTTGTTACCATAACCTCAAATTACACACTCATGTTCATAGTCATCTTATGTCATTAAGTCATTCCTTATTTCCATGTACTTAATTCATTCCTCATCACATATCCATCAAACCAACCACATAGCATACCATCAAGGCATTAACACATACATGCATGAACAATTAGACATTACAACCCAATAATCAATTATGAGCCATATCACATGGCTATTACAAAATAAATCATCAACATCATAGGCCTTCACAATTTGGCCAAATAGCATGACACATATCGCAAAATGACCAAGTCCCCTATACATGCCATACTCAAAATAGCAAATTCACTATACCCAATAATCTTTTGATAGTGTGATCGAATATTCCGATAGCTTCCGATCCCTGAGCTAGCTTGCTAGAACTACAAAGGATGGAAAGAGAGGGGGTTAAGCATTAAAGCTTAGTAAGTCCACATGCAAACAATATGCAATGATATTAAGCAATTAACATACAAAGTCATAGTAACATATACATAAGGATTATTCATCATATAAACCTTTTGACTTACTTATCATATGCACATATATACTTTCTCATCACAAATCATCCTTTATCAAGGCATTATTCATGGGTTTAGCGTACGTACCTGTACTCATCGTAGTATATCATATAACTATACCTCTTTAACATGCCCTCATTAGGACTTTTATCACATCCATTGCATTACCCGTTGAACACTCAGAATACTATTGGATACTCGAAAAACTTGCACATTAGTGCCACATATACATACGTAGCCAAAGCTACCTCATAACATGTAACGCTTGTAATGGAGCTACTCACGATGTAACACCCTGAATTTGGGGCTAGAAGTTTTGGGCCTTGAGCATGGGAGCTGTTGAAGGCAGCTTATAATATTTTGTTGTGCATGTAAATTTCGTTAATGAAGGCTTGTTTTAGTGGTTAAGTGTGCTGAGAAGTGTTGGAGAAGTCTTGGGTTCAAACCTGGACTCTAGCAAAAATTTTGGTTTAAGGTGAATCAAACCCTGGGTGTAGTAGGTAGGCCTTAAGAATAAAAGAGTGTGGTGTAGTGGCAAGGTGGCGCCACTTAAGGGATAAGGAAGTGACACCATAGAGGAAGCAAGGGGTCCAAGGTTCAAGTCTTGGCCCTTGCAATATATTTTGGTTTTTCTTTTCAATAAATCTAGAAGCAAGTAGGTGTGCTTTAAAGTTTAATGTGTTGGATTTATGACACAAATGAGTTGATGGCCTAGTGGTGGTGGCGTGAGTTGGCATGTGAGAGGACTTTGGTTCGAATCCCTTAGCACGCAAAAGTTGATTATTTTGCTATGTTGGGACGGGAAGAGTTGGTGTTGGTTTTAAACTCTAGTGATGGAGGGATCCCACATCGGGAAGCTAACACAAGAGTAGATGGAGAGCTGGCTTTAAATAGAGCAAACCATGAGGAGAGTAGGCATACCCTTCTTGGCTGATCCCTTTCGCTTTGTGACGTGCTCGTTTGGGTTGGGCGTCAGCTAAGAGTGTTTGAAGCGCGGATTAACTGCAGTCTCCTAACAGGTGTGTATTTCTCACTACTCCAGCTGTAGGATGGCTACTCCGGGGTGCGATGGGTCGAAAGGGGCCATGTGGGCTTAATGGGCCTACGGGCCCAATTGGATAAGTTGTTTGATTGTGTAGTAAATATTGGACTAGGCTAGGTGAATCTCATATCTGTGGCTAGATTTGGGCTAAAAGGGCCACACGAGCGTGTAGGCCCATTTGGGCCGAGAATGGGCTTTAGGTCTATTCGTATTGTTATCCCTGTTTAGAATACTTTAGTTTACCAAATTACTGAAATACCCTCAACTTGTAAAATTACCAAAGTACCCTCGATTTACAGAATTATCGTTTTACCCTCGATTTATAGAATTACCATTTTACCCTCGATTTACAAAATTATCGTTTTACCCTTAATTTACAAAATTACTGTTTTACCCTCGATTTACAGAATTATCGTTTTACCCTTGATTTATAGAATTACTATTTTACCCTCGATTTATAGAACTACCGTTTTACCTTCGATTTAAAAAATTACCATTTTACCCCTAGGGTGTTAAATGATTGTTTTGCCCTCATGCAAGTGATTGACTTAATTTGTGTGGTTGTGAATTTGATTGTGAATATATGTTGGTGATATGGATGACTTGACTGTGACTTTTTTATTCAAATATGGGCATGATATTCTGATTTTGTATGTTGTATGCCATGACATGTATATCTATTGCATGGGATACGGGTTATATTGATGGAGGCGTTACGGCGACCTCATTTGCAATCTGGTGGCCGCCACATATATATGATACGGTGACTTCGTCACAATATCCGCAACCTCATTGCAATTTGGTGGCCTCGCCACATATATCTGATTCCGTGACTTCGTCACAATATCCGCGACCTCATTTTGCAATCCGGTAACCGCCACATATATATATCTGATCGGTGGCCTAGCCACAATATTCAGTATATGGTGACTTCGTCACAATATCCGCGACCTCGCTGCAATTTACGTGGTGTGTAGCGGTTGGGTGCGTCGAGTAGTCTCCCACATGGTGTAAGGTTGGTACGGGGGTGTATACGGCTGGATTGGGTTGGGATTGCATTCACATTCTGATTTTGATTACATTACGATCTCGATTACGATTCTAATTACATCACCTAATTCGATTTCGATTACATCACCGATTACGATTCGATTACGATTCTCATTTTGATTCTAGTTCTGATAATGTTTCTTATTCTGTAATGGGCTAAGGCCCATCTGGTACTATCTTTTATAATGGGCTAAGGCCCAATTGATATTGAAACTGTAAGTAAGGCTGGGGCCAGACTTTTAATTCTTTTATATGACTGACTATTCCTTTTTATAATAGGGGATTTCACACTGAGTTCTCGTAAACTCACACAGTTTATTAACCTTTCAGGTAATTTCCAACCTTAGACGAATCGGAGCTGCGAGAGGCTCGGAGGAAGCCACACACACTGTTTATTTTATAGTTTTGATTATTACTTTTAAATGTTTTATGTGGGTTGTAGTAAAGCCGTTTTAATTTTCTGGATTTCAAATTTGGAATTTTATTTATTGTTTTTATAATTGCTAGTATTAGAACACGGTTTTCCAAAGCAACTACTGTTGTTCAAAACATCACGTATCCGCAATTGTTTTTAAATTAAGCTTTTGCAACTACCAAGATTTTTACAAAGTTGTTAAGAATGTTATTTAGCTGAGGTTTTCTAACAAGGTTTAAAAAGGGTATAAGTTTTTAATTATTAAGAAGGGTTTTTAATGGAAACGTGGTTTTCGAAAAACACTTCAATGTGACACGCCAGATTCGAGCCAAACTTCCAGGCCGGGTTTGGGGTGTTACACACGAGCTTGCTCATATAAGTTATTGATCAAGGTGTAACTACATTGGCTGCTCACACAAGCTATCAGGTATCTAACCCACTCAAAGATTACCTAACCACCAGTAGGACACACAAGACCATTGCTTGGAACCCAATTACATGTATCGCATCCATTATGAACTTGAACCAACTCAACGAGTTTGAATGCTCGTATCCGTAATGAACTTGGACCAAATCAACGAGCTTGGATGCCTCATATATACCACAAACCCAGACCAACTCAATGAGTTTGGATTTCTTAATTCCTAATGACATGTCACTTGTATCCTAAACTATTTCTAAGGTTCAAACGGGATTCTTTCTCATATACACATAATATCTCCATCGTATTAGCTCATAACGTTGTGGATAACGACCAATATCATTCATACTTACAAAGTTATCATTAGGCATAACATACATAATATTGATAAAACATTTATCCTATAATGTCAACACATCAAAATATAAGAAAAATGTGAAAGATGAAAGATGAATTAATGGATTAAGGGATGCTTTGAAAGGTGAAAGACGTGTGGTATTTTTAAGAAAAATACTAACTAAGAAGATAAATATAAATACCTAAAAATAAATACTTAAGAAAAGAAATTTCCCCCCTTTTTATTAATTTGTGTCATCCCCTTTTTCTTTTTTTGAAATTGCTGCAGCATGGGGAAATGATGTTGCTGCAAAGGAAAGGGGCAGTGAGTGTTGGATATTTTTGTCATCATCATTGTTCTAGGCCTCGAACCTAAAATAGAAAAAGTTTTGCTACCTATACTGAAATAAAACTTTATAGAAATAAACTAATTAAACATTGGGCCAACTTGACCCTCTTATTGAACATAAAAATGAAAATTTTCTTTTTGGCTACTTAGAAAAATTATTCTCAAAAAATTACATCAAATTAAATTCCTAAGAAAGGTTGGAGAGGTAAAAGCTGGTTTCGCTTAAGTTCCAATCTCCTTAGACAGAATTAATTTGAAGTACTAATTTAACAAAAATAATTTCTAAGCATGTCATTTATTCAAATGAGAGAGAAAATAATGAAAGTAAATTAACGACTGAGAGAGTGAAGATGACACCCTAAATGTTATTGATGATTGTTACTGAAAAAGGTGATGTCGAACGGCCATTTATCATACCAACCAGATCCATCTAGAAAGGAGTAATGTTGCCCAGTAATTATAATCAATATTTGCTCGAAAAATAGCAGCAGGAAATGGTCTTTTTGTTTTGCTTTGCTTGACTTTCTGTCATTCGTACAAATCTACCTACCCATAATGTTCATTAATGAAATCATCCCATTTTTCGTTATACCATATTTCTCTAGTACAAGTCCCACCCACTGAATGTCATAGATGGGATCCATAATCCTTGCTTTTAACCATTGAGACTCATGTTTCCCAAGATCAAATACCCAAGATTGAATCAAACTCTTCTTTCCCTTGGCAGATCCCTTTTCAGTATTTGTAATAGTTTACATGATACCTTTCTCATGCCTTTTCAAAACAATGAAGTCTAACTCAAATGGCTCTTCTCTTGATGGGTTGGGTTGCTTGTACTCATGTGCTAATAGCTCTAATGTCTCGAACTGAACTTTTGAACTGAATTCTTTCAAGTTAGCTTCCAAACATGTATAATCCTTATCTTGATGTGAAAAGTTAGATGAAATACCTTCTAATGGATCATTGTATTCTAATTTTGCAGGAACCAACAGATCTTTCTCAAAGATAATTAAATATTATTTAACCTCATCAGGAGATCTTATGGCCTTGAGTACATTAAAGGTCACTTGTTTATCTTGAACTTGCATGGTGAGTTCATCTTTTTGTACATCAATCTCATCCTATCGGTTTCTAGGAAAGGCCTTCCTAGGATGATTGATACTTCTTTATCTGCTTCATAATCTAAGATAGTAAATTTAGTAGGAAATATGAATTTATCAACACATACCAAGACATCATTAATATTTCCTTCCAAGTATGCCAAAGATCGATCCACCAATTGGAGTGTAATTGTAGTCGGTCTACCCTTTCCAATACCTAAGCGTCTAAACATAGATGTAGGCATTAAGTTGATACTCGATCCTAAATCGCACAGAGCCTTACCACAATAGGATTTTTCAATATTGCAAGGTATGATGAAACTTCTTGGATCCTTCAACTTAGGAGGTAACTTATTCTGAGAAAATAGGCTATACTCTGTAGTCAGGGCTACAGTTTGAAATTCCCCACACCTTCTTTTCTTAGATAGAAATTCCTTCATAACTTTTGCCCAGTTCGACATTTGCTCTAAAGCTTCTACCAACGGGATGCTGATACTTAGCTGTTTCAACACATCCAACATTCTCTTAATTTAAGTATCATGTTTATGTTGTTGGAGTCTTTGAGGATATGGAGGTTGTGGAACTTTGCCTTGGATTGGGCAACTCCTTTAAGGTTATATATCTGCATCTGACAAAGAGGTTAGCTTATCAGAACTCACTAGTTTAGATTTTCCCTTTTCAGAATTTGTAGAATTTGGATTCTCTGGTGCAAGAATTTCAACTGTTGGTTGATTTTCCTTTTTCTGCAGAGGTTCATCTTCAACCTTAACCTCAATAGGTTCAAAATTCCTTCCGTTTTGTAATTCTCTTCGCTCATTTTTCTAAGGTTCTTCATGTCACTAGGCAAAGCTCCTTGTGGTCTATTTCGAAGCTCATTGGCTAGCTACCCTATTTGGTTCTCCAAATTTCTAAAATTTGCATTGTTATTCGCAATGTATGCTCTTAATAAGTTCTCAAGATTAAAAGACTCATCTGATAAACGATTTCCTATGCTGCTTAGTACAACACCTTGTGGTTTGTTTCTAAACTCATCAACTAATTGTGCCACTTGATTTTCCAAATTCTCCAATGTTGTTGCTTGGCCTTGAGTCAAGGCATCATTTTTAGCAATGTATGCCTTCAAAAAATTCTCCAAATTATTTAAAGGTTTAACTTGCAATGGGTTTTGAACTTGTTGATTGAAACCAAGAGTTTGATTTGATATATGTTGCATGTAAGTGTTGTTCAGTCAACCTCATTGGTAGTGGATTGGTGGCTAAACTGCAACATGATTTAAATCATTACTAGTAAACTGTTTCGACATTGTAGTTATAGATGATACCTGAGCTGAAAGTAAAGTAAGGGCGTCTACTTCATTCACTTCGACTACTCATTTTCCTACAGCTGCTTGATTTGTTGGCCACTAGTAATTATTACTTGCTATTCTCTCGATGATTTCGTCAGCTTCATAAGAGTTCAATAGAACAGAACCATTCGCAGAAGCATTTACCACAAACCTTGTGTGTGCATTGAAATTGTTATAGAATGTATCCAACTAGATACAATATGGAATCTCGTGATGAGGGCATCTATAACACCCCTTATTCGTACCCGAGGCCGGGATAGGATACGAGGTGTTACAGAACATATACACAGTCATTCATGCAAAAACCGGGTTATAAATTTTTTCTCTTCAAAACTCTTCATTCATAAATACACAATTTGTCCCTGTTACAGGCCTACAAGTCCTAAAACAGCCTTCGAAAAAGATTTAGGACTAAATTGAGAATTTTAGAAAAGTTTGGGAAATTTTCCCTAATACATAGCCACACGACCGCGTGCTCTTGAACGCCCGTGTCTTCTGGTCATGTAACTCTCTGACTATGATGTCAGCACCAATTTAGGGTCACACAGCCGTATCACACGCCCTTGTGGCTAGACTATGTTGTTAATTAAAAATAATTGAATTTTTCATAAAATGGTGCAGACTTCACACGGCCAGAGTACAGCCAATGTGGGTAGGCCGTGTCTCCCACACGGCCAAGACACATGCCCGTGTCTTAACCCGTGTGTTTACCACTGGGCATATTAACATGCAAAATTTAGTTGCAGGGGACACACGGCTATTCAACACGCCCATGGAGCAGACCGTGTGTCACACACGACCTCGGCACATGCCCGTGTGTCTACCCGTGTGGACTATTTATAGGCTATTTTCCAAGCCAATTGTCACCCTCAATCATTCATACACTTAACATATTTCATAGCATGCAACATGACCTATTTAAAACACTCAATTATTCAACACCATGGCACTTTCACATCTTCATAAGGTCATTCTATTACACATTCAATTGGACACAACAATTGGAAGCATCCACACATATTTCATGCATAATCAAATTTGTTACCATAACCTCAAATTACACACTCATGTTCATAGTCATCTTAAGTCATTAAGTCATTCCTTATTTCCATGTACTTAATTCATTCCTCATCACATATCCATCAAACCTTTTGACTTACTTACTTATCATATATCTATATACATAAGGATTATTCATCATATAAACCTTTTGACTTACTTATCATATGCACATATATACTTTCTCATCACAAATCATCCTTTATCAAGGCATTATTCATGGGTTTAGCGTCCATACCTGTACTCATCGTTGTATATCATATAACTATACCTCTTTAACATGCCCTCATTGGGACTTTTATCACATCCATTGCATTACCCGTTGAACACTCGGAATACTATTGGATACGCAAAAAACTTGCACATTAGTGCCACATATACATACATAGCCAAAGCTGCCTCATAACATGTAACGCTTGTAATAGAGCTACTCACGATGTAACACCCTGAATTTGGGGCTAGAAGTTTTGGGCCTTGAGCATGGGAGCTGTTGAAGGCAGCTTATAATATTTTGTTGTGCATGTACATTTTGTTAATGAAGGCTTGTTTTAGTGGTTAAGTGTGCTGAGAAGTATTGGAGAAGTCCTAGGTTCAAACCTGGACTCTAGCAAAAATTTTGGTTTAAGGTGAATCAAACCCTGGGTGTAGTAGGTAGGCCTTAAGAATATTGTTGGAGTAATTGTGCCACAAAAAGGAGTGTGGTGTAGTGGCAAGGTGGCGCCACTTAGGGGACAAGGAAGTGACGCCATAGAGGAAGCAAGGGGTCCAAGGTTCAAGTCTTGGCTCTTGCAATATATTTTGGTTTTTCTTTTCAATAAATTTGGAAGCAAGTAGGTGCACTTTAAAGTTTAATGTGTTGGATTTATGACACAAATAAGTTGATGGCCTAGTGGTGGTGGCATGAGTTGGCATGTGAGAGGACTTTGGTTCAAATCCCTTGGCACGCAAAAGTTGATTATTTTGCTATGTCGGGACGGCAAGAGTTGGTGTTGGTTTTAAACTCTGGTGATGGAGGGATCCCACATCGGGAAGCTAACATAAGAGTAGATGGAGAGCTGGCTTTAAATAGAGCAAACCATGAGGAGAGTAGGCATACCTTTCTTGGCTGATCCCTTTCGCTTTGTGACGTGCTCATTTGGGCTGGGCGTCAGCTAAGAGTGTTTGGAGCGCGGATTAACTGCAGTCTCCTAACAGGTGTGTATTTCTCACTACTCTAGCTGTAGGATGGCTACTCTGGGGCGCGATGGGCCGAAAGGGGCCATGTGGGCCTAATAGGCCTATGGGCCCAATTGGATAAGTTGTTTGATTGTGTAGTAAATATTGGACTAGGCTAGGTGAATCTTATATCTGTAGCTAGATTTGGGCAAAAAGGGCCACACGAGCGTGTGGGCCCATTTGGGGTGAGAATAGGCTTTAGGTCCATTTGTATTGTTATCCCTGTTTAGAATACTTTAGTTTACCAAATTACTGAAATACCCTCGACTTGTAAAATTACCAAAGTACCCTTGATTTACAAAATTATCGTTTTACCCTCGATTTACAGAATTATGGTTTTACCCTCGATTTACAAAATTACTATTTTACCCTCAATTTACAAAATTACTATTTTACCCTCGATTTACAGAATTATCGTTTTACCCTCGATTTATAGAATTACTGTTTTACCCTCGATTTATAGAATTACCATTTTTCCTTCGATTTATAAAATTACCATTTTACCCCTAGAGTGTTAAATGATTGTTTTGCCCTTGTGGGCAAGTGACTGACTTGAACTGTGTGGTTGACGGATTTGATTGTGAATATATGTTGGTGATATGAATGACTTGACTGTGTATGTTGTTTGATTCAAATATGGGCATGATATTCGATTACGTATGTTGTATGCCATGACATGTATATCTGTTGCATGGGATACGGGTTACATTGATGGAGGAAGCATTCTGGCAACCTCACTGCAATCTGGTGGCCTCACCACATATATCTGTTCTGGTGACTTCGTCACAATATCCGCGACCTCATTTGCAATCTGATGGCCTCGCCAGATATATCTATTCTCGTGACTTCGTCACAATATCCGCGACCACGCAATCTGGTAACCGTCACATATATATATATATATATATATATATACATATCTTTTCTGGTGGCCTAGCCACAATATCTGTATATGGTGACTTCGTCACAATATCCGGCATGACCTCATTGCAATTTACGTGGTGTGTAGCGGTTGGGTGCGTCGAGTAGTCTCCACACATGGTGTAAGGTTGTGCGGGGTGTATACTACTGGATTGGGTTGGGATTGCATTCACATTCGATTTTGATTACGCACGTCTCGATTACGATTCTAATTACATCACCTAATTTTGATTCTGATTTTGTCACCTGATTCTGATTCTGATTCTCATTTTGATTCTAGTTCTGATAATGTTTCTTATTCTATAATGGGCTAAGGCCCAATTGATACTGAAACTGTAAGTGAGGCTGGGGCCAAACTTTTAATTCTTTTATATGACTAACTATTCCTTTTTATAGTAGGGGATTTCACACTGAGTTTTCGTAAACTCACACAGTTTATTAACCTTTCCGGTAATTTCCGACTTTAGACGGATCGAGTCATGCGAGGGGCTCGGAGGAAGCCACACACTGTTTATTTTATAGTTTTGATTATTACTTTTAAATATTTTATGTGGGTTGTAGTAAAGCCGTTGTAATTTTCTGGATTTCAAATTTGGAATTTTATTTATTGTTCTTATAATTGCTAGTATTAGAACACGATTTTCCAAAGCAACTACTGTTGTTCAAAACATCACGTATCCGCAATTGTTTTTTAAATTAAGCTTTCGCAACTACCAAGATTTTTACAAAGTTGTTAAGAATGTTATTTAGCTGAGGTTTTCTAACAAGGTTTAAAAAGGGTATAAGTTTTTAATTATTAAGAAGGGTTTTTAATGGAAACATGGTTTTCGAAAAACACTTCAATGTGACACGCCAGATTCGAGCCAAACTTTCAGGCCAAGTTTGGGGTGTTACATTTAGTGGTATCAGAGCCAAGTTGCAACAACTCGACTATGGATTGGGCTTTCAAAGGTTGAATTTTAGAGAATTATTTTCAACCACGTGGTCTGTTTGAAGTATTTCTTTTAAAAAGTGTGGCACACCGAGTCTCTGGCGCCGAATCCGTAAGTCTTCTAAATACTTTTGTCTGTTTAGAAATTGAAATACAGTGGATTCCTTAGATATTGGTCTGAATTTAAATTTGATATTTATTTTATGTGGATGTGATGTTTGGATATAGAAATTGTATTTATATGTGATAAATATGTGTCTACTTCAGTGAATAAATGTTGTATGTATGAGATGTTTCAAGTTCTAGTTGAAGTGTGATAGTGATAGTAGGATCAGAGTGAAGTGTGATAGTGATAGTAGGATCAGAGTGTGCAGCGGTAGCGTAGTGGGTAGATGTTACACGACTACCCTGTTAGATGGAAATTTCGGGGACAAAATTTCTTTAAGGGAGGTAGAGTTGTAACACCCTGAATTTGGGCCTAGAAGTTTTGGGCCTTGAGCATGGGAGCGGTTGAAGGCAGCTTATAATATTTTGTTGTGCATGTAAATTTTTTTAATGAAGGCTTGTTTTAATGGTTAAGTGTGCTGAGAAGTGTTGGAGAAGTCTTGGGTTCAAACCTGGACTCTAGCAAAAATTTTGGTTTAAGGTGAATCAAACCCTGGGTGTAGTAGGTAGGCCTTAAGAAAATTGTTGGAGGAATTGTGCCACAAAAAGGAGTGTGGTGTAGTGGCAAGGTGGCACCACTTAGGGGACAAGGAAGTGACACCATAGAGGAAGCAAGGGGTCCAAGGTTCAAGTCTTGGCTCTTGCAATATATTTCGGTTTTTCTTTTCAATAAATCTAGAAGTAAGTAGGTGCGCTTTAAAGTTTAATGTGTTGGATTTATGACACAAATGAGTTGATGGCCTAATGGTGGTGGCGTGAGTTGGCATGTGAGAGGACTTTGGTTCGAATCCCTTGGCACGCAAAGGTTGATTATTTTGCTATGTTGGGATGGCAAGAGTTGGTGTTGGTTTTAAACTCTGGTTGTAACACCCCAAACCCGGCCCAGACGTTATGGCCGAATCTGACGTGCCACATTGGAGTTGAAAACCCACGTTCCGTTTTAGTGTTTTAAAAACCATATATTTTGTTGAGTTAACAAAGTGTATGTAAGCTAGGCACCGGTAGGTATCCGAGATAGAGGAGGTGAGCCATGAAGGCGCTTAAGTACCAAGCTCTTTGATTGGATCCAATCCTGACATGCCCACAACCATAGCCACACTTTGTTATATCGAGTTTAAGTTTGTTTAAGTGAACGACTTTGATAAATCGATTAATCGTGGTGTTGAACTCTTTTGGAAACAAGTATCATTTTGAAAACACGTCCTAAGTCTAACCCATTTGAATAATTATCAACCGGGTTTAAAGTTATTAAAGTTAAAATAATCCGAAAAGAAATAGAAGAAAAGTTAAAATGGCCTTATTACAACCCAAAATAAATAATATTTAAAGGAAATTTAAATGAAAACCAACGCTTATTTAAAAGTCCAAAGACAATCACCGTGGCCACTCTGAATCCCTTAGGCCCAAGTCCCACATCAAGGCTCACTGCAAGGTTAAGGAAAGGGGTGAGTTTGGAAACTCATGTGCAACAAGCCCTTTCGAGCCCAAAACAATAACGACTGTTGGGTCTAAGCCCAAATCCAATCTCAAACATGTCTTGGGCCATAGCCCTTTTCATATTCATATTTCATAACCTTGGGCGAAGCCTTTTCAAATTTCATATTCTTGGGCAAGCCTTTACTGTAAACGGTATGGCCCATAGGCCCATTTCAATATCACATATAATGTTAATGAAAGAATGCAACCCATTTGGGAGACTACTCAACCCACCATCCGCTACTCTCCACCGTACCAACCAACACACCATGTGGGATTTACTCGACCCACCCCGCCATAACTCTCCTTTGGCGGCAAGATTGCTTTATCATATAACCGAGGCCTAGCCTCTTTTAACAACTGGGGCAAAGCCCTTTTAATAACTGGGGCAAAGCCCTTTTAATAACTGGGGCATAAGCCCTTTAATAACTGGGGCATAAGCCCTTTTAATAACTGGGGCATAAGCCCTTTAATAACTAGGGCATAAGCCCTTTTAATAACTGGGGCATAAGCCCTTTAATAACTGGGGCATAAGCCCTTTTTGCACTTCCTCCATCCATATAAAAACCCAACCCAATGCATTTATGAACATCTCATGTGCATATCATACATATCATGTGCATATCATACATGTCATGTGCATATCATACATATCATGTTTATCAAAATCCCATGCATTAAGTTCATATATAAACCCTAGGGGTATAATGGTCACTTTTACCTAGGGGCAAAACGGTCATTTTCATGTTATAAGGGTAATCTTGTAATTTTAACGAAAATTAGGGTTTCCATGTTCATTAACGATTACTAACAATTCATGGGTGCAAATAGTGATTCTGGCCCATTTTTAGCGAAATCGAGTTATTGGGCCTAAGACCCCTAATGGCCCTACTTAGCCGATTCTGTCATCTAGTCCCATTTAGCCTATATTCCATAATGGTTTTATCAGTCTCTATGCGCAATTTAACAAGTTTCCATATTCTACCAATTTTACTCAAATAGGCCCGAATGCCCATCGGGCCCTGTTTCAGCCCCTCGAGGCCCAACTTACCGTGAATGCCAAAAATCACGCTCTTACCTTTTCCAACCTTCCCGATCATCATCTCAACGAATCTAACTGACTAATGAGCGTTCGCTTGCTCACAAGTCCTCGAAATGCCAGAGTTTTGGCATTTCGGCTTTTCAGCATTTATCGCTTTAAGCTATGAAAAAGGGTTCGTTACACACCTGATTTGCGATATTCCTTGACGAGATCTCCTATGCGATTTCTCCTATAATCAACCACTTATAGATTAGACCATGTTAATATTAAACCAAATCGAAAACTACCTATTATCATCACTTACACATTCGGCCACCATCCCCAATGGCCCTTGGGTTCATACCTTTGCCGAAGTTGATGACTAGATTTAGTCACTCCGATGATCCAAGCTTTTCACACACTCCTCGATCGGTAGCCTTTAATCCTCACTATCACCAACAAACCAAATAACACCAAAAACCCTTTTAGCCTTAGTCGACAAAGGGGTTTTCAACTTTTCTTAAACCATAAGATACAAATGGAAAGAAGGTTCGAATACTTACCAAGAGATCTACTCGTTGAAGAACGTTCCAAATACCTTCCTACCCCATATCCGTTGTGAATCCAACTTAAACGTGCATAGAAAATAGATCTAAATATTAATTCCCGAATCACTAAAATATGAAGCTTTCGGCTTTTCAGCAAATATTAATCTAAGCTATTACGAAGGTTAGTACACACCTGTTACGGGTTGAAGTTGAAACGTTTCCATAATCAATCACCTACAATAACCACCACCTGTCACTCAAACTCAACTATTCCAATATCAATATATGTAAATCCTAAGCACATCAGTCATACGGAACATAAGGGCATATTCATCATTTTACCATACAGGGGTATTACGGTCACTTTACCCTATAGGGGCTTTACGGTCTTTTTACCTAATAGAGGTATTTTAGACATTTCATCCTATAAGGGTGTTTTGGTAAATCTACAAACTAAGGGTATTTCGGTAATTTTGTAAACCAATGGTATTTCTATAATTTTAGAAAGTCAAGGGTATTTACGTAACTTTGTAAATCGAGGGTATTTTGGTAATTTTACAAATTGAGGGTATTTCGATAATTTCACAAACCAAGGGTATTTTGGTAATTTTACAAACTAGGGTATTTTGGTAATTTTACAAACTAAGGGTATTTTAGTAATTTTGTAAATCGAGGTAAAACAAGAATTCGTAAATCAAGGGTAAAATAGTAATTCTATAAATCGAGGGTAAAACAGTAATTACGTAAATCGAGGTAAAGCAGTAATTACTGTAAGTCGAGGTAAAACGATAATTATGTAAATCAGGTAAAACGGTAATTAGTAAATCGAGGTAAAATGGTAATTACGTAAATCGAGGTAAAATAGTAATTACGTAAACTAAGGGTAAAGCAGTAATTCTATAAATCGAGGTAAACGGTAATTTTGTAAATCGAGGGTAAAACGGTAATTTTACAAATCGAGGGCATTTCAGTAATTGGTAAACTAATGTAACACCCGAACACGAGACCATTGCTTGATTATCGGACACGAGGGTTAACAAGCCAAGTTCACATGGTTTGCCCACCAATTTGACATTTCGGTCGGGCTGGAAGACTGCATCACCGTCGCTTTAAAATCATATCTCGAGTTTCAAAACTCGAAAACTGGTTTCGTAAATTTTCCTGAATTTTGACTCATATATCCATCCATGGATTTATTTCTAGAATTTTTGGATGGGCCAATTGGTACAGTTTATTAGTTAAAGTCACCCATGTCACCCATGTTACAGGGATCGACTGCTCTGACCTTCGCGCGGTATAACTTGAATATCTCTCTGTACAGGGCTTTAATGCTGGTGTCGTTTGTTTCTAATGAAACTAGACTCAAAATGGAATCTGTACATATAAGGTATGTCGCCTAATTCTTTCTGTATAATTTATAGTAAATTTTTAAAGTTGCGACAGGGAACCCAGAAACCGTTCTGGCCCTGTCTCACAATAGCATTAATATCTCTTAACATGTAACTCCTATGACCATTTCGTTTCTTCCATATGAAAATAGACTCATCAAGGTTCATTTACATAGCTTATTCACTATTTAATTCCATTTCTACGAATTTTGGTGATTTTTCACATTCACGTCACTGCAGCTGGCAGCATCTGTTTTAAGGTAGGTCTTACCTATTTGGTAGTCTCCATGAACCAACTAGTCTTTGCCATACATAGGTTCATATATGATCATTTTAACCATGCCAATGGCTGATCATATGACCAACATTCCCATTTCAAGCCATAGCCACATCATGACACCAAATATATACATACAAACCACAATTATTCTAAGTTCATGTTCCCTTTTCGAGCCATTTTCGCATGGCCGTACATACTTACATCACCACATATTTAACAAACAAGGGGTAGTCCTATACATGCCATTTCAAGTTCAACCAAGAATTTATACCAAAATGGGGGCTTGATAGTGTGGATGACTTCGACTTCAACGATCCCGAATCCGATTGCTATCGGCGAAATCTAGAAAGCGAGAGCCAAAGCGGCGGAGTAAGCATTTTTATGCTTAGTAAGTCTCAAGGAATATAATCAACTCTAATTACAGCAATACATTCACATAGTTAAATGCATCATTTCATTAATGCGCATTCACATAATCATACTTACTTTACCATCCCAACTCTTATGTTCATACACAAATAACGGCTTCATTAAGGCCGATAACTCGCTCCATCATAGGAGCGGATATTCATACGCTCTTACTCCTAGCGCGCAAAGCACACACCGCACTTACCTTATCATTGGGAAATTTCACAAGTGCATTAGCTGAAATTTTCCAGCAAGCTCATAATTTTCAAATCACATACCTTCGGAGTTTATCCGGATGTCGGTACTCGTTCAATCGCCTTGGGACATAGCCGGTTATGGTAACCCGCACCAAGGCCAACGGGACTTTACCGGATATCACGATTTGCACAAATGCCTTGGTCTTAGCCGGATTTAACAACTTGCACGAATGCCTTGGATCTTAGCCGGATATAGCTACTAGCACAATTGCCTTGGTCTTAACCGGATATAAATTTCAGCATAATTGTCTTGAGGCTTAGCCCGGATATCATTCAATTTCTCATGCACACATACATCAATAATCATTGGACATACATATTTCATTTTCGTTACTAAGGCTCAAACACAATTATAATCATTAGCATATTCGCCTTGGGACTTAGCCGGGTGGAATTCAAATACTCATACACACATGATCAATAATCATACACATCCATGTTTCATCTTACATAATTCAAGTAAGATCACTTCTTGAGGACTTACCTCGGATGTTGTCGAACGGCTTTTTCGGCTATTCGATCACCTTTTCCTTCCCCTTGTCCAATTGTGGCCCTCTTAGCTCTTGAGCTAATTCAAACAAATTCAATTTATTAAAACCTCATTGTGCTTGCTTATGGCCGAATATGACAAGGATTTTAAATGGTCATATGGCCACTCTTTAGCTTGAATACACAATGGTCATGCACATTTTATACTACATCAAGCAATTCAATACAATTTATTTGAGCATCAAGGAAATGCTAAGGCCTTCAATAGGCTACCCAAGGCGAATATTCATGTACATGTTGAGGCCAATTATGCACTTAATACCTCACAAAAACAGCATGCATTTTACTAGTTAATGCTTTGCATATTGTGGCTCAAAACTTATAATATAGCATCAAGCACTTATATGTGTGCTAGGCGAATTGTGCTTGAAATTTCACAATTATTCTTCAACAT
The DNA here is from genome assembly GCF_025698485.1 of Gossypium arboreum. Classification (NCBI taxonomy): domain Eukaryota; kingdom Viridiplantae; phylum Streptophyta; class Magnoliopsida; order Malvales; family Malvaceae; genus Gossypium; species Gossypium arboreum. Next base: position 18,057,571 of record NC_069081.1, read on the forward strand.
CTTCTTCTTTAAACCAACTTATTCATCACTTACTTCATAGCCAAAACATCATGTGCAAACATATATATACAATATGAGCATGGCGAATTTTCAAGGTGTCCATAGCCATCCAAAATACAAATTTTAACTAACATGCAAGAAGCATGAACCATGCTCATGAATGGTCGAATATGACAATCATGCTCCTTTTCAACTTCAATCATGATAAATCAAAAGAAGGCTCAAAATCTTGCTCAAGAGTAGACAATCCATCATTGCATGCATCATCATCAAGCTTCACACTTAGCATGCAATGGCTTTATCACCATAACAACTTTGGCCAAATACCATTTCCATGGCTTAACAAAGATTTGAGCCATGGCTAACATGCACATCAAGTTAGCAACCAAAACATGCATGAAACTCCTAACACAACCTCATACATACCTTAATCTTGATGCAAACTTGGCCAAATCTCCTTCTAGATCTCTTCCAAACCAAGCATGAAGCAAAAATCCTCCTTCTTCCTTAGTTTTGGCTCAAAGAAAGGATGAACAAAATTTTTTCTTTTCTTCTCTACAACTCACGGCAATGGGGGATTACCACACTCACACACATTTTTTTTCATTTTTTATCACCCATACACCTTTGTTTATTATTTCACCCTAATGCACCAACAAAACATGTTTCATGACATGTTTAGCCCATCCTCCTTGTCATGGCCGGCCACCACCTATAAAGGGGAATTTGACATGCAAGTCCATTATTTTGCATGCATGCTTTAATTAGTCATCACACATTTCCTATCATACTTTCAAAGTTCATTACTAAGTCCTTTCTTGTTGAATTCACCCTTATAACACTAAATCAATCATCATAAAATGTCATACATGAGCACACACATATTATAGGCATCAAAATAAATTTTTAATTATTTTTATGCCTCGGTTTTGTGGTCCCGAGACCACCTTCCGACTAGGGTCAATTTTGGGCTGTCACAACTAAAGTATTCTAAACATGGATAACAATACGAATGGGCCTAAAGCCTATTCTCGGCCCAAATGGGCCCACATGCTCGTGTGGCCCTTTTAGCCCAAATCTAGCCACAAATATGAGATTCACCTAGCCTAGCCCAATATTTACTATACAATCAAACAACTTATCCAATTGGGCCTGTAGGCCCATTAGGCCCACATGACCCCTTTCGACCCATCGCGGCCCGAAGTAGCCATCCTACAGCTAGAGTAGTAAGAAATACACACCTGATAGGAGACTGGAGTTAATCCACACTCCGAGCACTCTTAGCCGACGCCCAACCCAAACGAGCACGCCATACAGCGAAAGGGATCAGCCAAGAAAGGTGCCTTTACTCTCCTCATGGTTCCCTCTATTTAAAGCCAGCTTCACAACCACTCTTATATTAGCTTCCTGATGTGGGATCCCTCCAACATTAGAGTTTAAATTCAACACCAACTCTTGCCGCCCCCTGTTAGCAAAATAAATGCTCTTTGCTTGCCATGGGATTCGAACCTATGCCTCCCCTTAAATGCTCCACACGCTACTTGCCACTAAGCCACAAGGCTTTTTGTGTCATTTATTTAACACAATAATTTAAAAACCCTCATCCAAGCATCCAGGTTTTTTTTCACTTAATACCAAAATTTTTGCTAAAGCCCAAGTTTGAACCCAAGATTTCTCTAACACTTCTCAGGGCCATTAACCACCAAAGCGGACATTTAATTGTGTCATTTCATTACACAATTAAATACCTATATACAACCTCCTTACGGACCCACACTCAAGGCCCAATACTTCTAGTCCCAAATTCGGGGTGTTACACTGGTGATGGAGGGATCTCACATCGGGAAGCTAACATAAGAGTAGATGGAGAGCTGGCTTTAAATAGAGCAAACCATGAGAAGAGTAGGCATACCCTTCTTGGCTGATCCCTTTCGCTTTGTGACGTGCTCGTTTGGGTTGGGCGTCAACTAAGAGTGTTTGGAGCGCGGATTAACTGCAGTCTCCTAACAGGTGTGTATTTCTCACTACTCTAGCTGTAGGATGGCTACTCCGGGGCGCGATGGGCCGAAAGGGGCCATGTGGGCCTAATGGGCCTACGGGACCAATTGGATAAGTTGTTTGATTGTGTAGTAAATATTGGACTAGGCTAGGTGAATCTCATATCTGTTGCTAGATTTTGGCTAAAAGGGCCACACGAGCGTGTGGGCCCATTTGGGCCGAGAGTGGGCTTTAGGTCCATTCGTATTATTATCCCTATTTAGAATACTTTAGTTTACCAAATTACTGAAATACCCTCGACTTATAAAATTACCAAAGTACCCTCAATTTTTAGAATTATCGTTTTACCCTCGATTTACAGAATTACCGTTTTACCCTCGATTTACAAAATTACCATTTTACCCTCGATTTACAAAATTATTATTTTACCCTCGATTTATAGAATTACCAATTTACCCTCGATTTACAGAATTACTATTTTACCCTCGACTTACAGAATTACCGTTTTACCCTCTATTTATAAAATTACCATTTTACCCCTAGGGTGTTAAATGATTATTTTGCCCTTTTGGGCAAGTGGTGACTTACCTTTGTGTGGTGATTTAATTTAACTGTGAATATATGTTGGTGAGATGAATGACTTGATTTGTGGATTGTTTGATTCAAATATGGGCATGATATTCGATTACGTATGTTGTATGCCATGACATGTATATCATTGCATGGGATACGGGTTATATTGATGGAGGAAGCGTTACAGCGACCTCATTTGCAATCTGGTGGCCTCACCACATATATCTGTTCTGGTGACTTCGTCACAATATCTCGCAGCCTCGTTGCAATCTGGTGGCCTCGCCACATATATCTATTCTGGTGACTTCGTCATAATATCTGGCAGCCTCGCTACAATCTGGTGGCTTCTCCACATATATATATATATATATATATATATATATATATATATATATATATATATGTTCTGGTGGCCTAGTCACAATATCTGTATCTGGTGACTTCGTCATAATATCTGGCAGCCTCGTCATAATTTCTGTGGTGTGTAGCGGTTGGGTGCGTCGAGTAGTCTCCCCACATGGTGTAAGGTTGGTACGGGGGTGTATACGGCTGGATTGGGTTGGGATTGCATTCACATTCTGATTTTAATTCTGATTCTAATTCTGTCACCTAATTTTGATTCTGATTTTGTCACCTAATTCTGATTCTGATTCTCATTTTGATTCTAGTTCTGATAATGTTTCTTTTTCTGTAATGGGCTAAGGCCCATCCGCCTTGTCTGTTATAGTGGGCTAAGGCCCAATTGATCTTGGCCTGTAAGTAAGGTGGGGCCAAACTTTTAATTCTTTTATATGACTGACTGTTCCTTTTTATAGTAGGGGATTTCACACTGAGTTTTCGTAAACTCACACATTTTATTAACCTTTCAGGTAATTTCCAGCTTTAGACAGATCGGAGCTGCGAGGGGCTCGGAGGAAGCCACATACACTGTTTATTTTATAGTTTTGATTATTACTTTTAAATGTTTTATGTGGGTTGTAGTAAAGCCGTTGTAATTTTCTGGATTTCAAATTTGGAATTTTATTTATTGTTTTTATAATTACTAGTATTAAAACACGGTTTTCCAAAGCAACTACTGTTGTTCAAAACATCACGTATCCGCAATTGTTTTTAAATTAAGCTTTTGCAACTACCAAGATTTTTACAAAGTTGTTAAGAATGTTATTTAGCTAAAGTTTTCTAACAAGGTTTAAAAAGGGTATAAGTTTTTAATTATTAAGAAGGGTTTTTAATGAAAACATGGTTTTCGAAAAACACTTCAATGTGATACGCCAGATTCGAGCCAAACTTCTAGGCCGGGTTTGGGGTGTTATACACGAGCTTGCTCATATAAGTTATTGATCAAGGTGTAATTACATTGGCTGCTCACACAAGCTGTCAGGTATCTGACCCACTCAAGGATTACCTAACCACCAGTAGGACACACAAGACCATTGCTCGGAACCCAATTACATGTATCGCATCCATTATGAACTTGAACCAATTCAACGAGTTCGAATGCTCGTATCCGTAATGAACTTGGACCAACTCAACGAGCTTGGATGCCTCATATATACCACAAACCCAGACCAACTCAATGAGTTTAGATTTCTTAATTCCTAGTGACATGTCACTTGTATCCTAAACTATTTCTAAGGTTCAAACGGGATTCTTTCTCATATACACATAATATCTCCATCGCATTTGCTCATAACGTCGTGGATAACGACCAATATCATTCATACTTACAAAGTTATCATTAGGCATAACATACATAATATTGATAAAACATTTATCATATAATGTCAACACATCAAAATATAATACATTGTCACATTATTTACACATGTACTTACCTTGGTACAAAATAATGGTAATCGAGCCTAATTGTCGTATACTTTATTCTTTCCTCGATCAAGACTTGGTTCATGTTTTTCTTGATCTATAATGCCAAATTTAACTTGTTTATTAATCGCATTATTCAAATCAATCCATAATTCATGCTTTGGTAAAATTACCTTTTTACCTCTATCTTTTCACTTATTTACGATTTAGTCCCTTGGCTCGTAAAATTAAATGCATGCATTTTCTTCGTTACCCAAGCCTATCCAAACCTATACCATGCTCATATCAGCCCATATTTTCCTTTATTTCACATTTTTACTTCCCACTTTTACACTTTTACAAACAAGTTCCCCATTTTAGGTGTTTTCACTAAAAATCACCTAGTAAAAGATGTTTATCATGCATCAAACATTCATATTCCTCCATTAATCATCAAAATACATGCATGTTACACATGGGTCAAATTTCATACATGAACCCTAGCTCAATATATAGCCAAAAATGGATAGATCATGCTTCAAGGACTTCAAAAATGCAAAGAACATTAGAAACGAGGCTAGGGAGCACTTACAATCAGGCTCGAAATGTTGAACAAAACCCTAGCTATGGATATTGAGAAATTTGGCTAGCACTTGGAGAACATGATCACATTTTTGCTTTGATTTTCCCTTTTTATTCTTTTAATTACCAAATAACCAAAATGCCCTTAAGGCCTTTCTTACAAATTTTTCCTATGCATGTCCATTTTTGTCCAAAATTATAGAAATTTGTCAAATTGCTAATTAGCACCCTCTAATTCATAATCTAAAGCAATTTCATGCTTAAAGCTTCTAGAATGCAAGTTTTGCATTTTATTTAATATTGGTCCCTAAAGTACAATTAGACTTTTTATGCATAGAATTTCTTCAAGAAACTTTCACATAAGCATGCATTCACATCATAGACCTCATAAGAATCATATAATAATTATTTTTATCTCAGATTTGTGGTTTCAAAATCACTGTTCTGACTAGGCCCTAATTTGGGATGTTACAGCATCTACATAGTAACTCCTTGAATCTTTCCAACGCCTCGTATAAGGACTCGTCATCTAATTGTTGAAAAGTGATTATCTCATTCCGCAACTTAGCATTTTTGCTAGGTGGGAAATATCTTACTAGAAAGCATTCGGCTAATTCTTACCAAGTAGAAATTGAATTGGATGGCAATGAATTAAGCCATACTCGTGATCAATCTCGCACCGAGTATAGAAATAACTTCAACCTCAGTGCGTCTTCAGTTACACCAACTATCTTGAAGGAACCGCTCACTCCCTTAAACAATCGAAAGTGAAGATGTGGATCTTCTGTGGGCATTCCATTAAATTGGCCGATTGTTCGAAGCATCTGAAACATCACAGGCTTTAATTCAAACAATGATGCCTTAATCTCCGATCTCCTAATTCTCGGATTTAGTTCGTTAAGAAGTGGCATGGCATACTGTCTTATGGATTGGCCGCTATCATCAGCAATAAGAATTGGATTTTGAGCATTAGCGGTTCCATTCCCTTGAATATCATTTTGACTCTCAATATCTATTTTTGCAGCTTGTCTCTAAGCTAATCTTTCTCGTCTTCTTTGTCTAAATGCCAACTTAATTTCAGGGTCTATATGGAGTAAATCGATGATTCGATCTATGCTCATGATGACCTGAAAAGAAAATCACAAAAAAAAACTAAAGAATAAAATAATAATAATAATAATAATAATAATAATAAAAGGAAAGAGAAAAAATTAAAGAATTAATTAGTAAAGTCAGAAATTAAATAAAACCAAACTGCAAAAAATAATTTCACAAAAATTATTAAGGTAACAATCCACGGCAACGACGCCAAAAATTTGTAACATGATTTTTGTACAAGTGTACACAGTCTTTCAAGTAAAAAGTAAGTAAAATGAGTTATCGCCTTCACAAGGATTGTGTGTTAATCGATTATTTGCAAAATTATAAATTCACAATTTGAAATAAAAACACAATAAATTGAATGGTGATAATTAAATTTTCTAGATGCAAAATTGATCCCTAATGCAATTTTAAGCTAAGTATGCAAACTATCCAAATGAATGAATGGATGGACTTTAGCAACAAAAACAATCAACATAAATAGGCTAGGATAATTATATTAATAAACTCAATTCATTTTCATCATGCTTAACAGTGTTCGAAAAACATTCCATGGCAACTCTATCTTTCATGAGTTTGAAATCTTTTACTTAGTGAAATATGCATTTTACTGATCATATTAAACTAAGGGTTTCTTAGAATTTATGCGAGGTAACAGGGACATTTACATTTGAAATAATTTAATTACATAAACCTAAAAACTATGTAAGATAGTAGAGTTAACTAAAGATATTATAAACCTTTAATTTAGTCAGGTTTAATGATCTAAATTGAGCATTGCACTTTTCAATTATGTGTCTACTAGCCACCATCTGGTTAGGATCACTCAGCTAATATGAATGCATCCAATCATGTATGAATGAAATACATCTTGATTTTAATTGAAAACATGACCGACTAAGGCATAAACATGTTAAACATTAATCAAACAAATATTATTGAATTAACATAATCATTCTAACAAACATAATTAAGCCAACATTGATGATATCAAGATCAATACACACATAACAAACATGATTAAATTAAACAACAAGAAGGAAAAAGTAAACTCTAATTTAGTACAGTAGTCTTTCGAATCTTTTTGACTGAGATGTTCCTCCGGTCCACCCGTTTCTCCTCTGCTAAGGGTTTCTCAAGGTGGCTGGCCAAGAAATAGTCTTGACAATGCCTTTTTTGGCTAAAGAATGGAAAGGGAGATGGACTAGGCGTGGAAATGGAGAAGGGAATGAGAGAATGAATTAATGAGAGATGCTTGATGAATGAATGGATTTGTAACATCCCGAAATAGGGCCTAAACGGAATAGTGGTTGCGAAACCATTAATTCAAGGTCAAAAAAATTTATTCCGATTAATTTTTAAGGTTTATTCATTGATTGAATGATTGTGTGAAAATTTCATGAAGAAATTTTATGTATAATTGCCTAATTTGATAATTAGGACTAAATTGTAAAATTAGGAAAATGTGTGTTGTAGATAATAAAAAGGATTTAATTGAAATGGGTTCTTAAAGTGGAGGTCCTTACTTAGTAATTAGACCATTATATTTAATTTTGGACAAAAATGGGCAAGAATAGGACAAATTTGAAAAAAAAGCCTTTAAGGGCATTTTGGTCATTTAGTAATTAAAAGTATTAAAAAGGGAAAATAAAGCCAAAATTGGTCCATCTTCTTCATGGAGGCCGCATATAGCATGGGGGAAGCCATGGTTAGGGTTTCCAAGCTTTCTAATCTCAATAGTAAGTCCATTCTAGCCTCGTTTTTAATGTTCTTTACGTTTTTGGAGTCCCGGTAACTTGATTTAGCTTACTCTAGCAATAATTCATGCTAGGGTTCATATTTGGAAAAATACCCATAGGTTAAATGTGTTTATTTTGATGTTTTATGGGTATTTTGATGTTTTGTGGTATAATATGAAGCTTGAAATTATGTTAAACAATTTTTGCTAAGCGATTTTAAGTGAAAACGAGTAAAACGACAAAATCAGTAAAAATACCTAATGTTCATAAGTACATGATAGAGTAGGAATTTGATGTTTCCATAGAAGGGAAAAATGTTCAGCGTGTCATAAAGCATAAGAAAAATGGATAAATTTTAACTTCCGAGCCTAGGGAAAAATCGTAATTTTACAAAGGTTTTGGGGCAAAATTGTAAATTTGCAAAAGTTTGATTTAGGGAATGTTTTGAATATTACATTAATTCAATAGGCGAAATATGATTTTTAGATCCCAGAAAGTGAGATTTGGACTTAGAACAGGAGAAAAACTGAAAATCGAGAAAGTTGGTAAAATGGTCGTTTTGGTATCAAGGTAAGTTCATATGTTTGATAAGCATTTAATTATGCATATTTGAATGATAAATTGATATTTTGGTCATAAATTCTTTAGTATTGAGTTTCAGATATAATGATTAATGTTCGATAATAATTCGATATTGGAAAGAGAACTTGTATAATTTATATGTAAGACCATATTTTGTATTATGGCTTTGTATGATAACAAGAAAGTATTTACTAGCATAGTTTGATGAGAATAAGTTAAGTTGATGATATGATGAGATTGAGAATGTAAGTATCTAAGTTGAGTAGAATTTTATTATTATGCAATTATTGTTATTAGTATTGTTATTATTGAGTTATGCGACTAAGCTTGAGAATTTGAGCAAGTATGTTTCAGCTATGACTTGACAAGGTATTGATATCTCAAAGTCCATGGTTGTACCATGGAAATTAAAGAAGAATTTATGAAAAAGTCCATGTTCATAACATGGCATTTAAGGAGGAATTGACGGTTAAGGATACCATGTAAGACCATGTCAAGACATGGCATTGGTAAGGCAAGGATCCCGTGTAAGACCATGTCAAGACATGGCATCGGCATTGATTAAGGACTCCATGTAAGACCGCATCAAGATGTGGCATTGGCACTAAGACAAAGATACCCTGTAAGACCATGTTTGAAACATGGCATTTGGTAAGATAAGGATATCATGTAAGACCATGCCAATGCATGACATTGATAAGTTCTATAAGACAATGATACCATGTAAGACCATGTTTGGAACGTGACATTTGGTAAGATAAGGATATCGTGTAAGACCATGCCAAGACATGGTATTGACAAGTTCTATAAGGCAAGGAAATCATGTAAGACCATGTCAAGACATGGCATTGATGAGTTACTATAAGGCAAAGGTCCCATGTAAGACCATGCCAAGGCATGGCATTGGTGAGTTCATAAGGCAAGGATACCATGTAAGACCATGTCAAGACATGACATTGATGAGTTACTATAAGGAAAAGGTTCCATGTAAGACCATGCCAAGGCATGGCATTGGTGAATTCATAAGGCAAGGATACCACGTAAGACCATGTCAAGACATAGCAATGGTAAGTTCAAAAAGGAAAAGGTTCCCGAGTAATCCAAAGAGTAAGTCAAAGAAACGACAAGGTAAGAACATGAAGAAAGAGCACAACTATGCATTTAAGGCTTATTTAATATTGAGATTGTAAGTAATTGAGATTATCAAGTATTAAGTAAGTGATGAGTTTTCAGTTATGCTTGTGACACTTTATGACATGATTGGCAATATGCCTATATTATGAAAGAGTACTCATGTGTTAAGTGAGATGTTGCAGGTATGTAAGCAAGCTATTAAGTAAGGTGCCTTTTGTATTCTGAGCCTTTGGTAAGGTTACCGATGAGTAAGATGGGAAAGTAAGAACTAAACATTATTTAAGCAAATTATGACAGCATAGTAGTAAGCTAAATTTATTGCTAATGCTTATTATTTTACATGTGAACTTACTAAGCTTTATAAGCTTACTTCTTTCACTTTCCCATGTTTCAGAGTACTTAAAAGCAAGCTCGGGTTGGAGGTCGTCGGAGATCACTTCACACTATCGACTATCAACTTACCAAATAGGTATCTTCGTTTACAAACGTTCTAGTTTATGGCATGTATAGGGACTTAGCCATTTTGTGTGTATGTCCTTATGATATGGCTAAAGAATGGTATGTAAATATTTGATAATGATTAACTATTGAAATGGCTACTGAAGAACATGTTTCGGTGTTATGTATGCCTAAATGATAGTTAATACAAAGAAATCATGAAAAAGTGAAATTAGCATTAAAACAATATTGAACAGCAGCAGTGACGTGATCTTGAAAAATTTCCATGAATAGTAGAAATGAAATTAGGTGATGAATGAGATATATAATTAAAGCTTATTGAGTCCATTTTCATATGAAAGAAACAGAGTAAGCAAAAGAAGTGTATATTAATAGATATTTGAATTTTAGTGAGACAGGATTAGAGCAATTTCTGAATCCCCTGTTCTGACTTTATAAACTCACTAAAATTTGTACAAAAATAATTAGGAGTTATAGTTTATATTTATAGATTCCTTAGTGAATCTACTTTCAAGAGAAACAAATGGAATGGTTATTTGAATTCTGTATAGGGAAAAAATTGATTTGTAGTGAGGAGAGGTCAGAGTAGTCAAATAGTGCGACAGGGGAAAATTTAACTAATAAACTGTACTAATTGGCTAGACCAAAAAATTCTGAAAAAAAAATTAGTAAGAAGATATATGAGTCTAGTTTCAGGGAAAATTCACGAATTTAAATTTTGAGTTTTGTGACTCGAGTTATGATTTATTTATTGTCTATGACGCAAGTGGGCTGTTTTATAAGGAATAATGAAATAAATTGTTTTGATTTGTCTAAGTATTCGGAAAATTTTTAACGTTCACGGTTTAGTCCCGAACCATTTCAATTGCATGTTTTAGGGTCTCGAGAGCCCTTTTTAGGTACATATTGAATGAATGTAAATAAATTGATTTTAAAAGAAAATTTTATGCCCCGAATTAGTAAGTTAAGTTAGGTAACGCTTCGTGCTCGACTCCGGCGACGGTCTCGGGTAAGGGGTGCTAGAGGATTAAGGGATGCTTTGAAAGGTGAAAGGTGTACAATATTTATAGGTGAAGTTGGTGGCTGATTTTGCTAAAAATAGCACCACATCTCCCTTGATTCTCTCCCTTCTATGGCCGACCATGATGTGTGGAAAGGGGGTGATTTAGTTGCTTGATTTGAGCACAAGATTGTGCTATATTTAGCCTGGGTTGGACGGTTTCAAAGGTAAGACTTGTTTGCCGATTTCTTATGTATTTCCAACTGTAGGGACCTCTAAGAAAATATCCCAAAGCTGATTTTTTGGCAGCCATATGCTTGTGCCGAAATTGGGCTTGATTCCCCCTTCTTGGATGGTTTCTTAGTCCAATAATTAATCAAACATGTCCATCATGTAGCAATACTTTTACTAGGTCAAATTAACATCCTTATGACCCAGTTTTGTATGGTCTTGCCATCCAAATAGATTGGATGTGTGCATGTCCATGCAACATGTATATTAATCTCATCTTCCATGGTCTCACTACATAGTGAAAATTAACATATTAATAATTAACAAGAAAATAATATAAATTATGCATAAAAATCATGTATTAAAGCATAATTTCGCATACTTCGTAAATTCATATCTCATATTAATATTTAAGTAAAATCCACTTAATTTATTAACAATTACTCAAGATTAATATAACTATTAAGTCAAAATAATGTAAAAATATATAGAAAAATCCTATATAATTTCGAGTTTACAAGTATTCTTATTATCATATTACGTCATGTGCCTTAGCCACATGGACTTACACATCCTCATGTCATGATCTACTAGTCCAGTATTTATTTCATTGGACGTATCACCATGAGTGTTTTACTTATGCGAAAATACCATAGGTCTCTACCACATGGGCCTACACGTATCTTCATATCATGATCTGCTACTGCCCTATCAGAGTGGTCACATGGGGTGTTTTACTAAGAAGTTACTTAACTAGATTTTTTTACATACCTAACTGGTTCTTACTTTATCATATTAGGTTTCATATGCATGCTTACCATTTAACTCATTCAAACAGTACTCACACATGTAGAATCTTTACAATACTTCACGTACACACTTATCAGTTATCCGAGATGTTGTCATCATATATGAATCTACTTGAACAGTTCACATGTAGAAGCCAGGATAGAGACTCACCTGGTACTCACTTACTATAGCTTAGAGTTCCAAACTCAAACATCCTTCTTAAACCAACAGTAAAAACTACTTAAAGAACATGAAACCACCATTAAAACCCAATTACAGATAATTTACAAGCATCTCAATTACAGACAACCCCCATGCAAGATCTCTTGTTCATAACTTATTATTTATTTACTTCTTAACAGTCTTATTCTTTAAAAAACTTAGCATGCAAAACCATCAAAATTACCAGGAGGTGGAATATCCATTGATTAACTCAAAACCTTATGTTTCAGCTTAATAAAGAAGAAGTGAACATTTAAGTTTAAGAAGAATAACCAGATAGTAATATTGAAAGAAGAAAAATCATCCCTAAGCAAACCCTTCACACCATATATAGATTTAGTTTCTCCTAATGGAACTTGACAAATGTCGATTGTATCCAAAATTTGTCCTAATAAATGGCCTACAAAATTTGAGAGAAATATAACAAGGATCCTATACAAATATTATTTGACTAGTCAATTTAGTTAGCTCCTAACCATATCACATTACAAAACCCAATTAGTACAATGTTCAGGCAAACTGGGTGTACTATACTTTTGGTGGTAACTCTCACCAGACTTACTCTTCGCTTGTCATATTCTTTTCTTATATAGCAGAATACCTTGAGATAAAATCTTTAATTACTTATACGGTGGATATTGTACTCGAAACTCTAATCCACCAAAAGACTATCAATAGGCAGACTAAACTACGCCAAATAGATAACTTAACATGTACACATCTTCTAATCGAATCCTTTAGATTTAGGGTTTGACAACTTAGATGATTACGAATTTTTTCTTTGCTTGAATGTAACACCCAGTTTTAGCGATTCCTGAGTTTGGCGCATAACCTGAAAGTAGTTTGAATGGCACAGTTCTATCCGTCCGATTAATACTTTTGGTGTATACTTCGAGCACATAATTGATGATAGAGTATCAAGTAAGGATTGTTCTCTGTATGGAGGGATTTTGGGGTATTATAGGTATCACCAAAAGTAGTGCATAAAGTTTGTTTAGTTACTGTGCTAGTAAAGTTCTAATGAGATGGTCAGAAATGAATGAAGGATGAAGTATATATAAATTGTATTCTTGTATACGTTTCTCTACAACTATAAACCATTAGTTAAGGCAACCTTGAAAGTTTGTGACATTTGTCAAGTTCCACTAAGAGAACATGAGTTTTTATTTATATATATTGATAAGGGCAAGAGAAGAAAAGATAGTTATCTTCTTTCTTCTATTTAAAACACCATTGTTGATTGCCTTGGAGCTAAGCATAGATATTTCTTGATTGAGCTAAAACAAAGTATCTGAGTGTATGCAGAGGATAGTTTAACATCCTGGGTAAGTATTATGGCCTTGCATGTTGACTTCTAAAAGAGTAAGTTTGTTTTTATGTGTGTGAACAATAAGATGAAGAACTAAGGCTTTGCATGGTAGTTATCTTTGTAACACCCCGAACCCGAGACCATCGCCGGTGTCGGACACGAGGGGTTAGCAAGCCAAGTTCACTTGTTTTGCCCATCCATTGGACATTTCCAGTCAGGCTGGAAAAACTGCGTCACTGTCGCCTTAAAAATCATATCTCGAGTTTCAAAACTCGGAAACTGGTTTCGTAAATTTTCCCTGAATTTAGACTCATATATCCATCCATGGATTTATTTCTAGAATTTTTGGTCGGGCCAATTGGTACAGTTTATTAGTTAAAGTCACCCATGTTACAGGAATCGACTGCTCTGACCTTCGTGCGGTATAACTTGAATATCTCTCTGTACAGGGCTTTAATGCTGGTGACGTTTATTTCTAATGAAACTAGACTCAAAATGGAATCTGTACATATAAGGTATGTCTCCTAATTCTTTCTGGATAATTTATAGTAAATTTTTAAAGTTGCGACAGGGAACCCAGAAACCGTTCTGGCCCTGTCTCACAATAGCTTTAATATCTCTTAACATGTAACTCCTATGACCATTTCGTTTCTTCCATATGAAAATAGACTCATCAATGTTCATTTACATAGCTGATTCAATATTTAATACCATTCCTACAAATTTTGGTGATTTTTCACATTCACGTTACTGCAGCTGGCAGCATCTGTTTTAAGGTAGGTCTTACCTATTTTGTAGTCTCCATGAACCAACTAGTCTTGCCTTACATAGGTCCACATATGATCATTTTAACCATGCCAATGGCTGATCATGTGACCAACATTCCCATTTCAATTCATAGTCACATCATGACACCATATATATATATACAAACCGCAAATAGTTTAAGTTGATACTTCACTATTACGAGCCATTTTCGCATGGCCGCATACATATACATCATAACATATTTAAACCAACAAGGGTAGTCCTATACATGCCATTTCAAGTTCAACCAAGAATTTATACCAAAATGGGGGCTTGATAGTGTGGATGACTTCGACTTCAACGATCCCGAATCCGATTGCTATCGGCGAAATCTAGAAAATTCACCATCCCAACTCTTATGTTCATACACAAATAACGGCTTCATTAAGGCCGATAACTCGTTCCATCATAGGAGCGGATATTCACACGCTCTTACTCCTAGCGCGCAAAGCACACACCGCACTTACCTTGTCATTGGGAAATTTCACAAGTGCATTAGCTGAAATTTTCCAGCAAGCTTATAATTTTCAAATCACATACCTTCGGAGTTTAACCGGATGTCGCTACTCGATCAATCGCCTTCGGGACATAGCCCGGTTATGGTAACCCGTACCAAGGCCTACGGGACTTAACCCGGATATCATGATTTGCACAAATGCCTTCGGGTCTTAGCCAGGATAGAATGACTCGCACGAATGCCTTCGGGTCTTAGCCCGGATGTAGCCACTAGCACAATTGCCTTCGGGTCTTAACCCGGTTATAATTTCCAGCATAATTGTCTTCGGGGCTTAGCCCGGATATCATTCAATTTCTCATGCACACATACATCAATAATCATTGGACATACATATTTATTTTCGTTACTAAGGCTCAAACACAATTATAATCACTAACATAATCGCCTTGGGACTTAGCCCGGTATCATTCGAATACTCATACACACATAAATCAATAATCAATACATCCATATTTCATTCCACATAATTCAAGTAAGGTCACTTCTTGAGGACTTACCTCGGATGTTGTCGAACGGCTTTTACGGCTATTCGATTACTTTTTCCTTCCCCTTGTCCAATTGTGGCCCTCTTAGCTCTTGAGCTAATTCAAACAAATTCAATTTATCAAAACCTCATTGTGCTAGCTTATGGCCGAATATGACAAGGAATTTAAATGGTCATATGGCCACCCTTTAGCTTGAATACACAATGGTCATGCACATTTTATACTACATCAAGCAATTCAATACAATTTATTCGAGCATCAAGGAAAAGCTAAGGCCTTCAATAGGCTACCCAAGGTCGAATATACTTGTCCATGTTGAGGCCAATTATGCACTTAATACCACACAAAACAGCATGCATTTTACTAGTTAATGCTTTGCATATTGTAGCTCAAAACTTACAATATAGCATCAAGCACTCATATGTGTGCTAGGCCGAATGTGCTTACAATTTCACAATTATTCTTCAACATCTTCTTCTTTAAACAAACTTATTCATCACTTCCTTCATAACCAAAACATCATGTGCAAACATATATATACATATATGAGCATGGCAATTTCAAGGTGTCCATAGCCATCCAAAACACAAATTTTAACTAACATGCAAGAAGCATGAACCATGCTCATGAATGCATCATGGCGAATATGACAATCATGCTCCTTTTCAACTTCAATCATGATAAAACAAAAGAAAGCTCAAAATCTTACTCAAGAGTAGACAATCCATCATTGCATGCATCATCATCAAGCTTCACACTTAGCATGCAATGGCTTTATCACCATAACAACTTTGGCCAAATACCATTTCCATGGCTTAACAAAGATTTGAGCCATGGCTAACATGCACATCAAGTTAGCAACCAAAACATGCATGAAACTCCTAACACAACCTCATACATACCTTAATCTTGATGCAAACTTAGCCAAATCTCCTTCTAGATCTCTTCCAAACCAAGCATGAAGCAAAATCCTCCTTCTTCCTTAGTTTTGGCTCAAAGAAAGGATGAACAAAATTTTTTCTTTCCTTCTCTACAACTCACGGCAATGGGGGATTACCACACTCACACACATTTTTTTTTCATTTTTTATCACCCATACACCTTTGTTTATTATTTCACCCTAATGCACCAACAAAACATGTTTCATGACATGTTTAGCCCATCCTCCCTTGTCATGGCCGGCCACCACCTATAAAGGGGAATTTGACATGCAAGTCCATTATTTTGCATGCATGCTTTAATTAGTCATCACACATTTCCTATCATACTTTCAAAGTTCATTACTAAGTCCTTTCTTGTGGAATTCACCCTTATAACACTAAATCAATCATCATAAAATGTCATACATGAGCACACATATTACAGTGCATCAAAATAAATTTTAATTATTTTATGCCTCGGTTTTGTGGTCCCGAGACCACCTTCCGACTAGGGTTAATTTTGGGCTGTCACAACTCTCCCCACTTAAGAAATTTTCGTCCCGAAAATCTTACCCATAAATAGGTTTGGATATCGCTCTTTCATAGAGTTCTCGGTCTCCCAAGTAGCTTCTTCTATCCCGTGCTTGAGCCATAACACTTTTACTAGCGGAACCCGCTTGTTTCACAACTCTTTCACTTCTCGTGATAGGATACGAATCGGTTCTTCCTCATAACTCATATTAGCTTGAATTTCAATTTCGATGGACTAATCACGTGCGATGGATCGGATCTATAGCGTCAAGCATCGAAACGTGAAAGACATCGTGAACCTTTTCGAGTTCGGGGCAAAATCAAACGATATGCCACCGGATCGACTCGCCGGATATCTCATATGGCCCAACGAACCTCGGGCTCAACTTGCCCTTACGGCCGAATCGAGTATCTTTTTCCAAGGCGATACCTTGAGAAACACTTTATCACCCACGATACTCGATATCCTTACGCTTCAGTCCGCGCACGACTTCGACGATCGGAGGCTATCTTGAGACTTTCACGGATTACTTTCACTTTCTGCTCAGCATCCCTAATCAAATCCACCCGAAAATCTTGCTTTCACCGAGCTCGGTCCAAAACAATGGTGTACGGCATTTACGATCGCATAAGGCCTCGTAGGTGCCATCTTAATACTTGATTGAAAGTCGTTGTTGTAAGCGAATTCAATCAACGGCAAATACCGCTCCCATAAACCACTAAACTCGAGGACGCAACATCTTAACATATCCTCAAGTATCCGAATTATCCGCCGGATTGACCATCGGTTTGGGGGTGAAAGGCGGTCTGAAATGCAACTTGGTACCCAAAGCTTCTTGCAACTTTTTCCAAAATCGCGAGGTAAATCTCGGATCTCTATCCGACACGATGGAAATAGGCACCCGTGTAATCTCACAATCGAGAAACGTACAATTCAGCTAATTTGTCAATTGAAAATCCGTGCGACGACGGGGACAAAGTGGGCCGACTTAGTCAATCGATCTACCACGACCCAAACCGCATCCTTCTTACTTGCTGACAATGGCAGTCCGGATACAAAGTCCATTGTGACTCGATCCCATTTCCACTCGGGTATCGTGATTGGCTGAAGTAATCCTGAAGGCACCTGATGTTCCGCTTTCACTTGTTGACATATTAAACATCTCGAAACAAAGTCTGAGATGTCTCGCTTCATACCATGCCACCAAAACCGACGTTTCAAATCATTGTACATCTTCGTACTCCCCGGGTGGATTGCCATTCGGCTACAATGGGCTTCATTCGAATTATCGAAATGAGTTCAATTCTTTGGAACACACAGACGACTTTTGAACCTCAAACAATCGTCATCATCGATTTGAAACTCAATCCTTGTTCGAACACACTCAGCCCGCTTTTGCGCCAACTCGTCGTCGACTTTACGAGCTTCTCGAATTTGATGTATCAATAGTGGTTTGGCTTTCAATTCAGCTACTAACACACTATCGGATCGAATGATAAGTGCACGCTCATCGCTCGTAAAGCGAATAATGATTTACGACTCAAGGCATCCGCAACCACATTCGCCTTTCCCGGGTGATAGTCAATGACCAGCTCGTAATCCTTTAACAACTCGAGCCAACGTCTTTGTCGCAGATTTAAGTCTCTTTGGATCATCAAATATTTGAGACTTTTGTGATCCGAGTATACATGGCACCTTTCACCAAATAAGTAATGTCGCCAAATCTTTAAGGCGAATATGATGGCGCCAATTCGAGATCATGAGTCGGATAATTTTTCTCATGTGGCTTTAATTGCCTCGACGCATAGGCCACAACTCGACCTTCTTGCATTAATATGCAACCTAACCCAAGTAGAGAGGCGTCGCTATAGATGACAAACTCTTTGCGGACTCGGGTTGCACTAGAATTGGGGCTTCATCAAATAAGTTTTCAGTTGATCGAAACTTTTTGGCATTTCGCCGTCCATTCGAACTTAACATCCTTTTGGAGTAAGCCGTCATCGGCGTGGCTATCATTGAGAAGCCTTTACAAATCGTCGGTAATAACCAAAGAAGCCCCAAAAAGCTCGAACCTCAAGAATATTTCTGAGGCTTCCAATTAAGTATGGCTGAAATTTTATTCGGTCGACTCGAATACCGATGCAGATACCACATGACCCAAGAAGCTAACCTCTCTTAACCGTAACTCACACTTGCTGAACTTAGCATATAATTGCTTATCCCGTAAAATTTGCAAGACTAACCGCGGTGTTCAAAGATGTTCGGTCTCATTTCTTGAATAGACCAAGATGTCATCAATGAACACGACTACTAATCGATCCAAATATGGTCTAAAGATCGATTCATTAAATCCATAAATATCGCAGGGCATTAGTGAGCCCAAACGGCATCACTAGGAACTCATAGTGACCATATCTCGCTCAAGGCAGTCTTGGGTACGTCCGAATCTCGGATTCGCAATTGATAATAGCCCGATCTCAAATCTATTTTCGAGAACACTGAGGCTCCCTTTAGTTGATCGAACAAGTCATCGATACGTGGCAACGGATATTTGTTCTTTATTGTCGCTTATTAAGTCGACGATAATCGATGCACAGCCGCATGGTTCCATCCTTCTTTTTCACGAACAACACTGGCGCACCCTAAGGCGAAAAACTCGGGCGAGCAAAACCTCTATCCACCAATTCTTGCAACTGAGCTTCCAACTCCTTTAATTCGTTGGTGCCATACGATACGGAGCTATCGAAATTGAGTGGTACCGGTACCAATTCGATGCCAAATTCTATTTCCGAACAGTGGTAAACCCGCAATCCTTCGTGGAAAACATCCGGTATTATTCACAAACCACGGCACGATTCGGGTTTCTTTTTCGATTCCTTGTCATCGAAAGCACGACGCAAGGTACGCCGCACTCTTTTCTTACATATTTTCGGGCCAACATTGCGATATTACGGTGGCAACCCCTTTAAGTCCGTAGACTTAACCCGAATTATCTCGTTATTCGTGCACCTCAAATCGATAGTCTTGCTTTTGCAATTTACGACCGCATCGTGCATGGTCAACCCATCCAAACCAAGAATAACGTCAATTCATCGAACGGCAAAAGCATCAAGTCCGCCGGAAACAAGAACCTCGGAACACTAGGGGACTTTTCTTGCACACTTTGTTGACAAGCACGTAATGACCCAAGGGTTTGACACCGAATTACAAACTCAAGAGACTCAATAGGCAAAGTCTTATGGATGCTAAGGTTTCACATATATAAGATTGAGTAGAACCAGGTCAATCAAAGCAATCACATTAGTATTGAAAAGAGTGAAAGCAC
Organism: Gossypium arboreum; assembly: GCF_025698485.1. Classification (NCBI taxonomy): domain Eukaryota; kingdom Viridiplantae; phylum Streptophyta; class Magnoliopsida; order Malvales; family Malvaceae; genus Gossypium; species Gossypium arboreum. Next base: position 18,077,679 of record NC_069081.1, read on the forward strand.
CGGTAATGACATCCGAGAGGCAGATCCTCGGCGTGCGCGATGGCATAAGTCCTCGCAGAGCACGAGCCTCGGATCCGATGGTAGCATCTCTAGATCCTCTCGACCGCCACTAACATTGCCCATATTTCTAGGTGGCCTACCTCGAGCGGTGGTAGCACCCGAGTTTCCACTCGACTCACATTCTGCTCAAGCATCCTCGGGCAATCCTTCCTAAAATGGTCGGCCGATCCACACTTATAGCGGAGCGATCACGAAACCAACAGCTCCCGAATGCCATTTGCCACAATGTTGACACTCCGCCTCTCTCGGCGATCATTTCCACCATCGGCGATCAAGTGACTCGTGTGGTCACAGGGGTCGATCGCATCCTCGTCTAGAAAAGCCCAAAGCGCCTCTAGACCGGTTCACATCATCTCAAATCTCTTGATTGCTGTTGAAGAGACTTTCCGAGGACCTCTTCGAATTCTCCAGTTCCCACATCAGCTTTTTGTTTCTCCTTTCTAAGCTCTTCGACTTTACAAGCTCGCTCAACAAGTACTACGATCTCTCGATTTCGAGAATGCCAACGAACATCCTTATATCATCATTCAGCCCATCCTCAAGCGTTTACACATAATAGCTTTGACGAAATGCATTCTCGCGTGTATCGGCTAAGCCTCACAAATTTTCGCTCATAGTCGGTAACCGACATAGAACCTTGCTTAAGATCAAGAAATTCCTTCGCTTTTGGTCGATGAATCTCGATCGATATACTTTTTTTTTTTTTTTTTTTTGGAACTTGGTTTGAAAGAATTCCCAAGTCACTTGCTCTCTAGGTACCACGAAGTCGAGTACTCCACCAATAGTAGGTGGAATCACGTAGCAAGGAGATGGTACACTTTAAGCACTCATCGGGTGTACAAGATAGCTCATCGAGCACCCGGATAGTGTTGTCCAACCAAAATTCAGCTGCGTTCGCATCATCATCATCCGTAGCTTTAAATTCAGTGGCCCCATGTTTTCGAATCCTATCGACCTGGGGCTTACTTGACCTTATTTGGTCGGCCACGGAGGTATTGTAGGTGTGGGGTTGCATTTGTCGGGAATGGAGGTCGTGGGATGCCGTGTTAGTTCGAATGTATTGATTAAACCATTCGCTCATCACACTATAAAAGGCTTGCCTAGCCTCATCATTCGGATTGCTGGCCATAGGTTGAGAGTCCGGCGCTGTCCCTTGTGCGGGAGCAGCGCCACACTCTCCACATCATCAGCTATTGCTCGGTTGGGATCGGATCCATTGCTATAAACAAACTCAAAGTCAAATTGTCGAAATCACCACACTATCGATTCATCATTTAATGGCATGTATAGCTAGACCCCAAACACCTCACGGTAGTCCTAGAATCGACTAAACCGTGGCTCGATACCAATAAAATTGTAACACCCGAACCCGAGACCATCGCCGTGTCGGACACGAGGGGTTAGCAAGCCAAGTTCACTTGTTTTGCCCATCCATTGGACATTTCCAGTCAGGCTGGAAAAACTGCATCACTGTCGCCTTTAAAATCATATCTCGAGTTTCAAAACTCGGAAACTGGTTTCGTAAATTTTCCTGAATTTAGACTCATATATCCATCCATTGATTTATTTCTAGAATTTTGGTCGGGCCAATTGGTACAGTTTATTAGTTAAAGTCACCCATGTTACAGGGATCGACTGCTCTGACCTTCGTGCGGTATAACTTGAATATCTCTCTGTACAGGGCTTTAATGTTGGTGACGTTTGTTTCTAATGAAACTAGACTCAAAATGGAATCTGTACATATAAGGTATGTCTCCTAATTCTTTCTGGATAATTTATAGTAAATTTTAAAGTTGCGATAGGGAACCCAGAAACCGTTCTGGCCCTGTCTCACAATAGCTTTAATATCTCTTAACATGTAACTCCTATGACCATTTCGTTTCTTCCATATGAAAATAGACTCATCAATGTTCATTTACATAGCTGATTCACTATTTAATACCATTCCTACAAATTTTGGTGATTTTTCACATTCACGTTACTGCAGCTGGCAGCATCTGTTTTAAGGTAGGTCTTACCTATTTTGTAGTCTCCATGAACCAACTAGTCTTGCCTTACATAGGTCCACATATGATCATTTTAACCATGCCAATGGCTGATCATGTGACCAACATTCCCATTTCCAATTCATAGTCACATCATGACACCATATATATATATATACAAACCGCAAATAGTTTAAGTTGATACTTCACTATTACGAGCCATTTTCGCATGGCCGTACACATATACATCATAACATATTTAAACCAACAAGGGGTAGTCCTATACATGCCATTTCAAGTTCAACCAAGAATTTATACCAAAATGGGGCTTGATAGTGTGGATGACTTCGACTTCAACGATCCCGAATCCGATTGCTATCGGCGAAATCTAGAAAATTCACCATCCCAACTCTTATGTTCATACACAAATAACGGCTTCATTAAGGCCGATAACTCGTTCCATCATAGGAGCGGATATTCACACGCCTACTCCTAGCGCAAAGCACACACCGCACTTACCTTGTCATTGGGAAATTTCACAAGTGCATTAGCTGAAATTTTCCAGCAAGCTTATAATTTTCAAATCACATACCTTCGAGTTTAACCGGATGTCGCTACTCGATCAATCGCCTTGGGACATAGCCCGGTTATGGTAACCCGCACCAAGGCCTCACGGGACTTAACCCGGATATCATGATTTGCACAAATGCCTTCGGTCTTAGCAGGATAGAATGACTCGCATACGAATGCCTTGGTCTTAGCCCGGATGTAGCCACTAGCACAATTGCCTTCGGTCTTAACCCGGTTATAATTTCCAGCATAATTGTCTTCGGGCTTAGCCCGGATATCATTCAATTTCTCATGCACACATACATCAATAATCATTGGACATACATATTTATTTTCGTTACTAAGGCTCAAACACAATTATAATCACTAACATAATCGCCTTGGGACTTAGCCCGGTATCATTCGAATACTCATACACACATAAATCAATAATCAATACATCCATATTTCATTCCACATAATTCAAGTAAGGTCACTTCTTGAGGACTTACCTCGGATGTTGTCGAACGGCTTTTACGGCTATTCGATTACTTTTTCCTTCCCCTTGTCCAATTGTGGCCCTCTTAGCTCTTGAGCTAATTCAAACAAATTCAATTTATCAAAACCTCATTGTGCTAGCTTATGGCCGAATATGACAAGAAATTTAAATGGTCATATGGCCACCCTTTAGCTTGAATACACAATGGTCATGCACATTTTATACTACATCAAGCAATTCAATACAATTTATTCGAGCATCAAGGAAAAGCTAAGGCCTTCAATAGGCTACCCAAGGCCGAATATACTTGTCCATGTTGAGGCCAATTATGCACTTAATACCACACAAAACAGCATGCATTTTACTAGTTAATGCTTTGCATATTGTAGCTCAAAACTTACAATATAGCATCAAGCACTCATATGTGTGCTAGGTAGAATGTGCTTACAATTTCACAATTATTCTTCAACATCTTCTTCTTTAAACAAACTTATTCATCACTTCCTTCATAACCAAAACATCATGTGCAAACATATATATACATATATGAGCATGGCGAATTTCAAGGTGTCCATAGCCATCCAAAACACAAATTTTAACTAACATGCAAGAAGCATGAACCATGCTCATGAATGCATCATGGCGAATATGACAATCATGCTCCTTTTCAACTTCAATCATGATAAAACAAAAGAAAGCTCAAAATCTTACTCAAGAGTAGACAATCCATCATTGCATGCATCATCATCAAGCTTCACACTTAGCATGCAATGGCTTTATCACCATAACAACTTTGGCCAAATACCATTTCCATGGCTTAACAAAGATTTGAGCCATGGCTAACATGCACATCAAGTTAGCAACCAAAACATGCATGAAACTCCTAACACAACCTCATACATACCTTAATCTTGATGCAAACTTAGCCAAATCTCCTTCTAGATCTCTTCCAAACCAAGCATGAAGCAAAATCCTCCTTCTTCCTTAGTTTTGGCTCAAAGAAAGGATGAACAAAATTTTTTCTTTCCTTCTCTACAACTCACGGCAATGGGGGATTACCACACTCACACACATTTTTTTTCATTTTTTATCACCCATACACCTTTGTTTATTATTTCACCCTAATGCACCAACAAAACATGTTTCATGACATGTTTAGCCCATCCTCCCTTGTCATGGCCGGCCACCACCTATAAAAGGGGAATTTGACATGCAAGTCCATTATTTTGCATGCATGCTTTAATTAGTCATCACACATTTCCTATCATACTTTCAAAGTTCATTACTAAGTCCTTTCTTGTGGAATTCACCCTTATAACACTAAATCAATCATCATAAAATGTCATACATGAGCACACATATTACGTGCATCAAAATAAATTTTAATTATTTTTATGCCTCGGTTTTGTGGTCCCGAGACCACCTTCCGACTAGGGTCAATTTTGGGCTGTCACAATCTGGGTTTCAGATGATGGTAAATTTTATACGAAAGAGTTTAATAGTGTTCATATGTTTTATAAGCAGTGATTGTTGCAATTTCTGGTTAGATGATAAATATGGAGTCCTGGATGTTATTAATGGTTGTCAAGTGAGTATCTAAACTAACTCACGCATGTATATAATTTATGTTATATATTTCTGTGGGAACCAAATTAACTATGAAATCGATATTAGAGAAGTATAATATGAAGGTTATACTATTGTATAAATGTTTGCTAGGTTTAGCATGTGTAGTCTACATGGAATCTGCCAAGTTAAGTATGTGATAAGTATTCTGATGATGAAGTATGATTGTATAAGCACAAATGGAATGCATGTGATGAGATGTAAGTTAGTAGAGTGTTATTAATGGATCAAAGTGTGAAGTCTTAAATGGTGTCAATGCATGAAGAGTCAGTCAAGTGAGTTTGTGTTTGTTCACTGTGGTGGAGTATAAAGGGGTCATTGGGACTTTAAACATGATCTCTGAAAGGAAAGTCCATGGCCATGACACCCCTTTGAAAGGAACTAAAGGGATGATAATTACCCAATGGGGTTCTCTCTGTGTCCCAGGACGATGATGGGAAAACCTCACATAACATGAGGTTAGGCAAATCCATATCGTAAACACGCCAGAAAAGAAAGCCTTTGTGGCAGAATATGAAAGGTATGCTTTTATGGAAAACATCATAAGGAACGCCTTCATTGTAACACCCCTCACCCGTATTCAACACCAAAATAGGGTTACGGAGCATTACCAGGCTTACAACACATTTAAACATGCATTTCACATTCAATTAGTCAGCTCATATACATTTCATTCACAAACAATCATTTTGTCCCTAATACGAGCCTACGAGGCCCAAAACATGCATTGGGAGTGGTTCAGGACTAAACCGATAACTCAAGAAATTTTGCAACACTTAGAAAATATTTGCATAAAATAGAGGACACAAGCCCGTGTGGCCCGCCTGTGTATCTCACAAGGTCAACAGACATGCCCATGTCTCAGGCCATGTGGACACTCGAAATAGAAGCACATGGTCGTGTCCCAGCCTGTGTCCGACTCCGTGTAACTCTTTGACTTGGGTCACACAGCAAACACACATGCCCGTGTGGCTAGCCCGTGTGACCTAAAAATGGCCATACACGCCCGTGTGTCAGGCCGTGTGCTAGGTCGGGCCAATCCTGTAGGGTATATTGACTTATGCCACATGGCCATGCCACACGCCCTTGTGTGAGGCCGTGTGGAGCATACTGACTTGATTTTAATTTCAACACCAGGGACACACGGTCGTATAATATGATCGTGTGTCACACATGGCTGAGACACACACCTGTGTCTCTGCCCGTGTGGACAAAAATAGGCTATTTACCAAACCCTTTTGCCACCTAAATTTGCAAGTACCTACACAACCCAAATGGTACTCATTCATAATATAAGTGTGCATCCAAATCAACCACAATAAAGGCTAATATATATCATTTCAATACCAACAACTAACATGCTTATAATCTTATATTTTACTCTTTCATATTATACTAACTTCACATATTCAAATCATCTAATTTAGCCTTTCCAAACATGCATCATCATACACCAAATCACAAGCACATAGCTTTCCAATTATCAACCATTTAACATTTAATTTACCTATTATCAATGAGCACCATGAATCCAAACTCAATCACACAACATAGTTCAATTACCAAACTCAAAACATAAGTCATTTGCACATTTATTTACATCATCAAAATCACCAATATAAGCCAACTCACATGGCTATATATACAATCCTAAAACATAAACATTTACAAGTCAATTCAAATGGCTCAATTCACAAACAAAACATATATCATAATGACCAAAGTCCCTATACGTGCCATATGACCTAAAACTTAAATTCAAAGGTACCAAATGATAGTTGGATAGTGTGAAGCAATCTCCGACAGTCCTTGAATCTGAGCTAGCTTTGAAATCACTATAAAACATAGAGAAATACACAAAGTAAGCTTTAAATCTTAGTAAGTTCGTATAGCATTTAAAATCAATTTACCAAATGTGCACAAATTAATCAAATAAAACATATTATATAATTCACATAAGGAATAATCATCCTGTCACAATTTCATTCACAAGATTTTTTATCACTTTCAATATCTCCTTATTTCAATGCCTATACGGTTCACGTACATACCTGTACCATTCCGTATCAAACTCATACTCATCCACATCTATGACGTACCCGTTAAACCACTCGGAACATTATTGGATATTTGGGAAACTCACACACTTAGTGCCAAATAAATAGTCGTAGTTTTATTACTTTCGCACACTAATTGCCAACGTACATATATAGTCGAAGCTATCTCAATCTTCCACACTGAGTGCAATATATAACTGACGTTATCTCGACTTCGCACACTAAGTGCCTATAATTAGTCGAATCGTATTCAAACATGACTGTAGTCTCAAATATACAATTTATGCAATATCAAAGCATTTAAAAAATAATTATAACAATGCTTATTACATACGAATTTACCTTAGATACAAAAACGGCTAAACGAGTCAATTATTTCGTATCCTTGTTCTTTCCCTGATCTAGATCTGAGGTTCGCTTTTCTTGATCTATATGTAATCAAAATCAGCTTATTTAATTATCTCACTATTCAATTTACTCCAAAAATTAACTTTAAGGCATTTTTACACAATTGCCCCTAATGTTTCACAACTTTTACAATTTAGTCCTTATTTCATAAAACACAAATTAATGCAATTTAAGACTAACCCATGCTAGCTAAATTTCTCTAATACTCATATCATCCCATATTTTTCCATTTATTTCACATTTTAACCACAAAGTTTCCATATTTCACAATTTAATCCCTATTTTGCATTTTCACTAAAAATCACTTGACAAAACTTGTATATCTATCAACAAGCATGCAAAATCTATCAAGAAATTTCACAACATATGCTTATTCATCAATGGCATCATCTAAAATCTTTAACAGTTTTGTAAATTAGTCCCTGGGCTAGCTAGACCCTAGCTGCAATGATCTCAAAAACATAGAAATCATTAAAAATCGAGTCTAAATGACTTACCAATTTAGCCTCAAATTGACCGAACCCTAAATTCTTAAAAATAGCTTCTTCCCTTTTTTTTTCGGTTGAAGACGAAGAAAACAAAAAGATGATAATTTATTTTATGTTATTTTTACTTAAGTTAATACATAATTTACTATTTTAACCTTTAATAAAACATTAAAAAATCACATAAACCATGTTCATATTTGTCCACTCAAATAATAAATGGTTTAATTTCCACATAAATCCCTCAACTATTTAATTCCACAGCCATTAGTTACTTTTATCTAATAGAACTCTACTTTTACACTTTACGCGATTTAATCCTTTTTATCAAATTGACTAGTCAAACGATAAAATTTCTGAATGAAATTTTCACACAATCATTCAATCATGCTTTAAAAATTAAAATAATTAAAATAAATATTTTGACTTTGAATTTGTGGTCCCGAAACCACTATTCTGATTTGACTAAAAACGGGTTGTTACATTCATGGCGCATTCTTAAGAATCGCCCTCGTGGCAGACTATGAATGGATCGCTTTAGTGGCATGTTCTATCTTATTGCTGGTAAGGTGTATTTACTAAGTCAAAGTGGTGTGGACTATCAGGGAAATCTGGTAAGTTATGAATTTGAATGTCTGTCTCTATGGTAATATATGAGTAAGTTCTAGTAGATCTATAATATGTATAACCAAGATAATGTATTGATATGCTTTGGAATAAGAGTTGAAGGAAGTTTTAAGGGATTTTCATGAAAAAGATATGCATATTTGTATGCCAATAAGGGTGTCTATTATGATTATCTGTAAGTAAGAAAAGTAAAGGGTATCACATCTTATTCCCAATTTATTCCAAAAATCTAATTTAATGTTGTTTTGAATTATGAGATTCTGTATAACATGATATGGAGTTCATTTGGATATTATAGGAAATAAAATTATTAGTATGAACATGTGCATTGAATTAGATTAGGGTAGGTCTGAGATTGAACCACATGTATGAAATGTTGTGTAAGTATTTGCTATGTATATGTATCTGCCGAAGATAATGTCAGCAAGCAATTGATTTGAAATAAGAGATTCATGAATTGAATAAAAGGATTTCCTCAATAACAAGATATGGAAGATTAAGTATGATAAGTGTATGACAATTGTCGCATATAAGAGTGATAAGTTCATATAAGGTATCAGCGGCAACAAATGGCGCAGAGCAGAACTTGATTCATGGAAAGTCCTAAAGTATTACAGAGGTACTGTTAATGAGCTTACTAAGTACTTTAATAATTACGAGGTTGTTACTTCTTTTCAGGTTTGCTAAGAAGTGAGTTCGCCTGGAGGGACAACGCCAAAAGTACGCCAAGCTAGTGGCAGATTGGGCTATTATGCATACAGAGGACTGGTGACACAACTTTGAAAAATTTATTTTAAGTCTATCTTCAATAATTTTCTAACTTGTAAAAAAATTCTGAACCAGATGAGTTGTAATAATATGTTTAACATGTATTCCATTTCAAATTTTTAAAGATGTTGAGATTTTCTTTTAAGATTTCAAATAATAGTTTTAAAATAAATGAGAAATTTTAAATTATTTTGTTAAAAGTTTTGTATCATCTAGTAACACCCGAGATCTAGACTTGGTAAATCGGGTTGGGTTGAAGGTGTTACATTGGACTTTCTTGACAAGCTTAAGGCGTGTATTTTTACTATTTTTGATTGCATTCATATCTTTCATGAACTGATATAATGAACTATTTTGCTGATAAATCAATACATAAGGGTTGGGACCAAGGTATTGTTGATAATCCAAGTAGTTGAGGATGTTTCATATTGGAGAAACATTAACTCGGTAGATCAGACTGCTAAGAAAACCCCTTTGGAAATGCTAGTAGGGCATGAAACCAATATGAAGCCTATTGAGCTACCAGTGGAGCTACCACATATGAGAGAGGTGAGTTGTGCATCAAATTTTGGGGGTAAAGTGGTGATGCAAGTTGGATAGTTGAGATGAGTAAATGCTACGAGTAAGGTACGTTTCAAACACCTTAGAAGTGTTTTTCATTTTGATTTACTGTTGGCTTTGTAAAGACACAAGGGACCTTTTAGAGTTCTGAAGCAGGGAAGCCAATGGGCTTACAAACTAGAGTTAGCGAGAATACTCAAGGTTAACTCGGTGTTCAATGTGGGCATGTCAAAGCCGATGCGTGTTGTAACACCCCTAACCCGTATCTGTCACCGAAATAGGGTTACGAGGCATTACCGGATATTACACGTCATTCACAAACATTTATGTATTCATTATCGTAAACTATTCACAAACATTCACATTGTCCCTTACAAGGTTATACGAAACCTTCAAACATGCTTAAGAGTGGTTCGGGACTAAACTGATCACATATAAAAGCTTTCAGACACTTAGAAAAATTATGCAATCACAGGTCACACGCCTGTGTGAACAGGCCCTGTGACTCACACGGTTATAAAACACGCCCATGGCAAGGCTGTGTGCCTCACACGGCCACCAGACATGCCCGTGTGTCTAGGCCGTGCTCGAGACTGACTTTAAATTGTAGGACTACCCCAGGAGACACACGGCCATGTAACATGACCGTGTTTCACACACGACTGAGACCGTGTAGACAAAAATTGGCCATTTGCAAAGCCAATTTGCCACCCTAATCTCAAGCACACAAAGCAACCAAAATAGCATCATTTCAATACACTTATAGGCAGCCAAATTCACCAAAACATACACATATCATGCCATCTAAACACAACCATTTCAACATTACATAAACAAGCCACACATAAGACATCAAATACATCACATTATTAACCTTTCAAGCACATATCATAAGCCAACTTAAATGGGTAAAACATACCAACATTTACAACCAAAAGTAAGCCAAATCTCATGGCTATAATCTTAACACAAAATATATCATATACTCACTACCCTAAACATGCCATACATTCATATTTACAACTTCAAAAGTGCCAAAATATCATTCGATAGTGTGACGATGATCCTTAACTATCCTCAAGCTCGCGGTAGCTTCAATTATCTATAAAAAATTGAAAAAACACACAAAGTAAGCTTTCCAAAGCTTAGTAAGCCATATACAAATAAATACAACTCATAAATCAACTATAATTTAATACATTCATTTAGGATTCATAACTATTTCACATATACATTTTATGAAGTACATCATACTCATTTGTTCATATACAAATCATATAATCCCAATTCACTTTACTTACACATATAGTATATTTCACTTTCATGGATATCACATATCATCTTTTAATCACAATTAAACATATACTTACTTCTCATTCTCAACTTTACACACATTTTAAACATACCTGAATCAGATACACATTTCATATATTTATTCATTTCTTGGAGTGCCCGTTGAACCGTACTGAATTAAATAAGATACGCAGATAGCTCGGAAAGCTCGTACAATGCCAACGTCCCAGACGTGGTCTTACATGTAATCAAATATCGATACCACTGTCCCAGATAGGGTCTTACACAAAATCAAATATGATGCCGATGTCCCAGACATGGTCTTACACGTAAATCTTAAATCGATGCCAACGTCCCAGACGTGGTCTTACACCAAATCACATATCGGAATCCTATATCATGACATATGTATCCTAACTATTCCTATGATTCGTACGGGACTTTCCGAACGTAGTCACATTATCGGAACTTTCTTGGATTTCTCATATTCAACTCAAATAGCCATTCATCACTATTCATTAACATATAAGTCCTAATAATTCAATTTAAACACATTTATTTGTATATCGACTTACCTCGTACTTATTCGAACGGATGAAATCAGCTAATCAACGACTTTCGATTTTTCCCGATCTAATTCTGTTTTCTTTGGTTCTTGATCTATATAAATTCAAATTTAACTCTTTTAATCAAAAAATCATTCAATTCAATCCATATATACATATTTAGGGCATTTTACAAATTAGCCCTCACATTTTCACATTTTAACACTTTAGTCCCTATTTTATAAAATCACAAAATACACCTAATTTCATATTACACATGCTAGGAAAAATTTTCCTCTAACCCATATAAGCCCATATAATTTATTTATTTCACATTTTAGTCCCTCAAAATATCATTTTCATAATTTTGCCCATAATAATCAAATTCATTAAAAATCTCAATACAAAACATATTTATCTAACATCAAGCTTCCATATTTCATCAATTAACATTATAAAGCTCACAAATCAACAATGGCATAACTCAAAATCATCATCAAATTCTGAAATTGAGGCATGGGCTTAATAGAACACAAATCAACAATCACAAAAACGTAGAAATTATCAAAAACGGATCAAAAATCACATACCTAATAGATCTTCAAAGTGCCGAATGTTTTTTATGCTTCAAACCCTAATTTTATTCTTCAATTTCGGTGTCCATTAAGATGAATGAATCAAATTTTGTCTTTTTTTTTCCTTAAAGTATTAACTAATTTACACATTTACTAAATTAACCTTGTTTCATAACATTAAAACTCCACTACCATTAGGCATTTGTGTCCATCCATTATTCCAATGGTCAAATATCAATATAAGGACCTCACATTAACTAAGCCATACCAATTAGACACTTTTATCAATAGAATGCAACTTTTGCATTTTCTGAAATTAGGACTTTTTTTAAATTAAGCACACAAACGATCAAATTTTTATACGAAACTTTCACACATATTAATTCAAATATTATAAGCATGAAAAATAATATTAAAATATTTTTTTGACTCAAATTTGTGGTCTCGAAACCACTGATCTGACTAGAGTCTAAACCGAGTTGTTACATATGTGGATCAAGGGGATCTTAATCAAGGCAAGTCACAATGTGGGCAAGTAAGAGAGGCGGGATCTCGCAAATGATATGTACCAAAAATGAGTGAAACGATTTGAGTTAGGAGACGACATAATCCAAGGCAAAGGTGTGACAGCCCAAAATTGACCCTAGTCGGAATGTGGTTTCGGGACCGCAAAACCGAGGCATAAAAATAATTTAATGCTCATTTTGATGCTTATGATATGTGTTAATTCGTGTGTGACATTTTTGATGTTTGATTTAGAGTTATAAATGTGAATTTCACTAGAAAGGACCTAGTAGAAAACTTTGAAAGTATGATGGGGAAATGTGTGATGACTAATTAAAGCATGCATGCAAAACAATGGCCTTGCATGTCAAATATCCCTCTTTTATAGGAGGTGTCCGCCATGACAAGGAGTATGGGCTAAACATGTCATGAAACATGTTTTGTTGGTGCATTAGGGAGAAACAATAAACAAATAAGTATGGGTAATAAAGAAAGAAAAAAAATGTGTGAGTGAACCCCCTTTGCGTGCATTGAAGAAAAGAAAAGAAAAAAATTTTGCTCATCCATTTCATTCTCTCTTGACCGAAAATACCAAAGAGGAAGGAAGGAATTTTTGCTTCATGTTTGGTTTGGAAGGGATTAGGAAGAGATTTGGCTATACTTGCATCAAGATTAAGGTATGTTTGAGGTTGTGCCATGAGATTCATGCATGTTTTAGTTGCTAGCTTGATGTTCTTATTAGCCCATGGTTCAAATCTTTGTTCTATCATGGGGATGGTATTTGGCCAAGGTGGATTTTGTGTTAATGCCATTGCATGTTAAATATGAAGCTTGCTAATGGTATATGTGATGGTGGATTGATGGCTCTTGGACTTTCTTTTAGTATTTTTGAGTAAGACATTAAGTTCTTTGCTTAATCATGACCAAAATTATGGTGTTGTGATGTATTCGGTCATGGTATATCCATAAGTATGATTCATGCATGTTGCATGGTAGGTAAGATTTGAGCTTTGGATATGTGTTTATATTTGGATATAAACAACTTGAGATTCGCCCTTGCACCTACATGAATATATGTTTGCACATGATGTATTGGTATGACATATATACTATTTTAAGGTGTATATTTGCTTGTGATGTTGTTTCAGTTATGAAGTACACGAGAGATGTGTATTGAGCTACAATATGTAATCGTTAGTTAGTAAAATGTATGCTGTTTTTTGTGTAGTATTAAGTGTAAATTGGCCTCAACATAGACATGCATATTCGCCAAATGAAGTAGATTGGTGTGCATGTATTCGGTTAGAGGCAACCATATTGAAGCCTTATCTTGGCTTAGATTATTGACTAAATGGGTAATAAGTGAGGATGGTTGCCGAATATACAAACATACATATGCATGTGTAATTGAATTATGAAGGTTTAGCAAGATAGTTAAACTAGTTGATTTATTGATTAAGCTCATGGAGTTAAAGAAGGAGAATCAAGCAAAGGAAAGACGAAGGTCATCGAGTAGCCGACTTGGACTATTTTACCCAACACAAGGTAAGTCACTAAGCATATATTTTGTATTGATTTGAATAGACATAATGTCTATATAATTATGCCGAAAGGAATGACGAATTTATATACATGTATGTATGTGGTGATGGAAGTATTGAATGAAAGGAAAAGAGGTGAGATGTATTGAGTTGTTGATTTCGGCACTAAGTGTGCGGGTATAAACATTTGTGATCATGAGAATGGCACTAAGTGTGCGGGTTTAAAACTTGTACAGCACTAAGTGTGCGAGTTTGATCATATAGCACTAAGTGTGCGAGTTGATTATATAGCACTAAGTGTGCGGACACACTATATGCTTTTGAATCACTATTGACACTGAGTGTGCGACACTATTGAGTTGATCACGGACAGCGGATCGGGTAAGTACCTTGAGTTCATGGCTAATAGGCGCTATGTTTATATTTGGGGTTGAGCTTGGTAAGTTTGAACCTATGTGACAATGTAAATTGAAGTCACGTACATAAGAATTATCGTGGAATGAGTGAAAGGTCATGTAGATGTATGATTGTGACAAAAACAAAATGGTGTATAGAAATGCTTCAAATATCCTATTGATTAGTATATGGAATGTGAATGTGTAACTTGGTATGTGGTTGAATCGAATGGTCTAAGGAACTATGGTATAGTTCGGTTTGAATGGAGTAATTAGCCTCATTCCATTTTGTTTCCTTTTGCGATAATGTTATTAATGGTTGGTAGTGCATTGCTTATGACTTCATCGAGTTATATACTCATTCGGTGTTTGCTTGTCACCTATTTTAGGTTTCTTGGACTCGACTTTTTGCGTATTCGGGACCGTCATCAAGTCATCACACCGACTAGCGACTTTTTGGTATCTTCTTCTTAGATGGTCTAAGAGAACATTTCGCATGTATAGGCTATTATGTTTTGTTTGAACTTGGTATGTAAAATTTTGAATAGCCATGCGAAAATGGCTTATAAATGTTTTGAGCATAATGTTATAATCATTTGGTATGTATATGCTCATTAAGGGGCACGGAAATGTTTGGAAATGACCAGCCATTAGAATGGGTCATCATGATTATATTTTGGACTATATATGAAAAAGGGGTGGTTGAATCATAGAAACTATGTGTTAGAGAAAGTCTACCCTAGAAATAGATGCTGGCAGCAACAGTGATGTGGATGTGAAAAATCACTAAAAATAGTAGGAACGGAATTAAATAGTGAATAAATTTTTTAAATGAACCTTGATGAATCTATATTCATATGGAAGAAACGAAACGGTCATATGAGTTGTATGTTAAGAGATATTTGGGTTTTCGTGAAACAGGGCCAGAACGGTTTCTGGATTCCCTGTTCCGACTTTGAAAATTAATTATAAATTAACCCGAGACATTTAGAAATCATGCCATATATTTATAGATTCCTTTTTGAGTCTAGTTTCTATAGAAATAAACAGCATCAGTATTGAAGCCCTGCACAGGGAGTTATTCGAGTTGCAACGCACGAAGGTCAGTGTAGTCGACCCCTGTAACATGGGAGAATTTAACTAATAAACTGTACTAATTGGCTCGACCAAAAATTCTAGAAAAAAATCTGTAGATGGACATATGAGTCTAGTTTCAGGGAAAAATTACGAAACTGATTTTCGAGTTGTAGAACTCAAGTTATGATTTTTTAAGCGACTAGTACACAGATTGTCAGCTTGTCTGGGAAATTATCAATAAGTGGTTTGAAGTTTGTTAACACCTCGTGTTCGACTCGCTGACGGTCTCGGGTTAGGGTGTTACAATTTTATTGGTATCGAGCTATGGTTTAGTCGGTTCTAGGACTACCATAGCACGTATGAGTCTAGCTATACATGCCTTAATGTTAATGTTTAAATGTGTGATGACTTCTGACGGTTAAAATTTTTGTTTTGATTAGTAAATGGATCCCGATGTAGAGAGAACCTTGGCGGATGACGTTGAAAGTGTAGCGGCTGCTCCTGCACAAGGGACGCCGCCTGTTGAACCTCAGTCATCTGCGAATAATCAAGGTGAGGGGGCTAAACAAGCCTTCTTTACCATGATGAATGAGTGGGTCGCATAATATGCCCGAACCAATCCGGCTGTCCAACAATTCCCAAATTTGAATAATCCACCCCAAGAGCACAGTAATGCCATCGCCATCGATTTCGTGAGGGTGAGTAAGCCACCGTAGACTTGATTAGGAAGCGCGGGCTGAAGAGTTCAGGGCCATAGTTACCGATGATGCCGAAAGGGCCGAAGTTCGCTTGATAACACCATTCGGTGTTTGATGAACTATCATGCACACCGATGAATGTCTAAAGTGTGCTATATCCTTGTTATGAGACTCACTTACTATTGGTGGAGGACTTTGATTTCCATAGTCCCAAACGAACGAGTTACTTGGGATTTCTTTCAAATAGAATTTGAAAGAAATATATTAGTCGATGGTTCATCGATCAAAAGCGTAAGGAATTCTTAGAGCTCAAGCAAGGCCGTATGACAAGATCTCGAATACTGAACATGAGTTCGTAAGACTCATCAAGATGCCCGGAGTGTGTGGCTGATGAGGTTGCTATGTGCAAGAGGTTTGAAGAAGGATTGAATGAAGATTTAAAGCTACTAGTGGGTATTTTGGAGATAAAAGAATTCGTAACACTAGTTGAACGAGCTCGCAAGGCGGAGGAACTTGGAAAAGAGAAGAAGAAGGCTGAATTTGAAGCTAGAGACTATCGCAAAAGATCGACAGGTAAAGCTCCGTTCTCGGCTGTAAAGAAGTTCGTGGAGGACACCAATAAATCGAGGACGATCGGGAATTTCCATAAGAGCACGACCATTGACGGACTCGAGCTACTTGGTAGCTAGTGTGGGCAATAACCGTCAAGAGAAACTCTGAATGCCCCCAATGTGGGAGAAGACACATAGGTGAATGTTGGGGTAAGTCTACCAATAGGGCTTGTTACGGATGCGGTTCAAGGACCACTTCATTAGAGATTGCACGGAACTTGATGAGAAGAATAGGATGCAAGGTGCAAGACCTAGTGGAATGACAACTAGAGGTAGACCACCAAGAATTTCAGGAGGTAGGGTGGTAGTCGAGAGGGGCCACCGACACGGCTGTTCGATCCGAGACCAGACTCTGCTAGGGCATATGCCATCCGTGCACGAGAGGAAGCATCCTCCCCGATGTTATCACCGGTACTTTCACTCTCTTTGATACTAGTGTGATTGCGTTGATTGACCACGGCTCTACTCATTCATATGTATGTGAAACCTTAGCATCCAAGAAGACTCTACCGTTGAGTCTCTCGAGTTCGTAATTCGAGTGTCAAACCCTTTGGGTCAATACGTGCTTGTCGACAAAGTGTGCAAGAAATGTCCCTAGTAATCCGAGGGTCCCGCTTTCCGCGGACCGATGCTTTTGCCGCTTGATGAATTTGATGTTATACTCGGTTTAGATTGGTTGACCGTGCATGATGCGGTTGTGAATTGCAAAAGCAAGACTATTGATTTGAGGTGCGCAAATAACGAGATGATTCGAATTGAGTCTACGGACTTGAAGGGGTTGCCAACTGTAATATCATCAATGTTGGCCCAGAAATATGTAAGAAAAGGGTGCGAAGCATACCTTGCGTATGTACTTGATGATAAGGAGTTAGAAATAAAACCCGAATCTGTGCCGGTGGTTTGTGAATACCCGGATGTTTTTCCCGAAGAATTATCGGGTTTACCACCTATTCGGGAAGTAGAGTTTGGTATTGAGCTTGTACCTGGGACTACGCCAATTTCGATAGCTCCGTATCATATGGCACCAACCGAGTTGAAGGAGTTGAAAGCTCAGTTGTAAGAGTTGACGGATAGAGGTTTCGCTCAACCAAGTTTTTCACCTTGGGGTGTACCAGTGTTGTTTGTGAAAAAGAAGGACGGAACCATGAGGTTGTGCATCGACTATCGTCAGCTTAATAAAGTGACAATAAAGAACAAATATCCGTTATCACAGATCGATGATTTGTTCGATCAACTGAAGGAGCCTCGGTGTTCTCAAAATAGATTTGAGATCGGGCTATTACGAGCCATGAATCCGAGATTCGGACATACCCAAAACCGCCTTGAGCGAGATATGGTCACTACGAGTTCTTAGTGATGCCGTTTGGGCTCACTAATGCCCCTGCGGTATTTATGGATTTGATGAATCGGATCTTCAGACCATATTTGGATCGGTTCGTAGTTGTGTTCATTGACGACATCCTGGTCTATTCAAGAGATGAGACCGAACATGCGGAGCACCTGAGATTAGTGTTGCAAATATTACGGGATAAGCAGTTATATGCTAAGTTCAGCAAGTGTGAGTTCTGGTTAAGAGAGGTTAGCTTCTTGGGTCATGTGGTATCTGCATCGGGTATTCGAGTCGACCCGAGCAAAATTTCAGCCATACTTAACTGGAAGCCTCCGAGAAACATTACTGAGGTTCGGAGCTTTTTGGGACTTGCCGGTTACTACCGACGGTTTGTAAAAGGATTCTCGATGATAGCCACACCCATGACGAAACTGCTTCAGAAAGATGTCAAGTTTGAATGGACGAAAAAGTGTCAGAAAAGTTTCGATCAATTGAAAACTCAATTGACGGAAGCTCCAAGATTAGTACAAACCGAATCGGCAAAGAGTTTGTCATCTATAGTGATGCCTCCCTACTTGGGTTAGGTTGCGTATTGATGCAAGAAGGTCGAGTTGTGGCCTATGCGTCGAGACAATTAAAGCCACATGAGAAAAATTATCCGACCCATGA
Source organism: Gossypium arboreum (assembly GCF_025698485.1). Lineage (NCBI taxonomy): Eukaryota > Viridiplantae > Streptophyta > Magnoliopsida > Malvales > Malvaceae > Gossypium > Gossypium arboreum. The sequence goes on from NC_069081.1 coordinate 18,096,542, forward strand.
TCTCGAATTGGCTGCCATCGTATTCGCCTTAAAGATATGGCGACATTACTTATTTGGTGAGAAGTGCCATGTGTATTCGGATCACAAAAGTCTCAAATATTTGATGACTCAAAGAGACTTAAATCTGCGACAAAGACGTTGGCTCGAGCTGTTAAAAGATTATGAGCTTGTCATTGATTATCACCCGGGAAAGGCTAATGTGGTTGCGGACGCCTTAAGCCGAAAATCACTATTTGCTTTACGAGCTATGAATGTACACTTGTCTATCCTACCCGACAATGTGTTAATAGCCGAATTAAAGGCCAAACCATTATTGACTCATCAAATTCGCGAAACTCAGAAAGTTGACGATGAGTTGGTTGCAAAATAAATTTGAGTGTGTTCAACAAGGAATCGGAGTTTCAAATTGATGATGACGATTGTTTGAGGTTCGAAATCGTTTGTGTGTTCCAAGAAATTCGAACTCATTTCGATGATTTCGAACGAAGCTCATTGTAGCCGAATGTCAATTCACCCGGAGTACGAAGATGTACAACGATTTGAAATGTCGGTTTTGGTGGCATGGTTGAAACGAGATATCTCCGACTTTGTTTGAGATGTTTAATATGTCAACAAGTGAAAGCGGAACATCAAGTGCCTTCAGGGTTACTTCAACCGATCATGATACCCGAGTGGAAATGGGATCGAGTCACAATGGACTTTGTGTCCGGACTGCCATTGTCAGCGAGCAAGAAGGATGCGATTTGGGTTGTTGTTGATAGACTGACTAAGTCGGCTCACTTTATCCCCGCGCGCATGATTTTTCATTGGATAAACTAGCTGAATTGTACGTTTCTCAGATTGTGAGATTACACGGGGTACCGATTTCTGTTGTGTCGGATAGAGATCCGAGATTCACCTCGCGATTTTGGAAGAAATTGCAAGAAGCTTTGGGTACCAAGCTGCATTTTAGCACCGCTTTTCATCCACAAACCGATGGTCAATCCGAGCGGATAATTCGGATACTTGAGGATATGTTGAGATGTTGCGTCCTCGAGTTCGATGGTTCATGGGAACGGTATTTACCTTTGATTGAATTCACTTACAACAATAGTTTTCAATCGGTATTAAGATGGCGCCTTACGAGGCCTTGTACGGCGTAAATGTCGTACACCATTGTTTTGGACCGAGCTCGTGAAAGTAAAATTTTCGAGTGGATTTGATTAAAGATGCTGAATGAAAGTAAAGGTAATCCGTGAAAGTCCTGAGGCGGCCACAGATCGTCGTAAATCGTGACGCGGATTTGAAGCGAAAAGACATTGAGTATCGTGGGAGATAAAGTGTTTCTTAAAGTTTCGCCTTGGAAAAAGATACTCGATTTGGCCAGTAAAGGCAAATTGAGCTGAGGTTCATCGGGCCATATGAGATATCCGAACGAGTCGGTCCGGTTACGTATCGTTTGATTTTGCCCCCTGAACTTGAAAAGATTCACGACGTCTTTCATGTTTCGACGCTATAGATCTGATCCATCGCACGTAATTAGTCCATCAGAGGTTGAAATTCAAGCCGATATGAGCTATGAAGAAGAACCGATTCGTATCCTAGCTCGTGAAGTGAAGGAGTTGCGAAACAAAAGGGTTCCGTTGGTGAAAGTGTTATGGCTCAAACACGGATAGAAGAAGCTACTTGGGAACCCGAGAACTCTATGAAAGAGCGATACCCAAATCTATTTACGGTAAGATTTTCGGGACGAAAATTTCTTAAGTGGGGAGAGTTGTGATGCCCAAAATTGACCCTAGTCGGAATGTGGTTTGGGACCATAAAACCGAGGCATAAAAATAATTTAATGCTCATTTTGATGCTTATGATATGTGTTAATTGTGTGTGACATTTTGATGTTTGATTTAGAGTTATAAATGTGAATTTCACTAGAAAGGACCTAGTAGAAAACTTTGAAAGTATGATGGGGAAATGTGTGATGACTAATTAAAGCATGCATGCAAAACAATGGCCTTGCATGTCAAATATCCCTCTTTTATAGGAGGTGGCGGCCATGACAAGGAGTATGGGCTAAACATGTCATGAAACATGTTTTGTTGGTGCATTAAGGAGAAACAATAAACAAATAAGTATGGGTAATAAAGAAAGAAAAAAAATGTGTGTGAGTGAACCCCCCCCTTTGCCGTGCATTGAAGAAAAGAAAAGAAAAAAAATTTTGCTCATCCATTTCATTCTCTCTTGACCGAAAATACCAAAGAGGAAGGAAGGAATTTTTGCTTCATGTTTGGTTTGGAAGGGGATTAGGAAGAGATTTGGCTATACTTGCATCAAGATTAAGGTATGTTTGAGGTTGTGCCATGAGATTCATGCATGTTTTTAGTTACTAGCTTGATGTTCTTATTAGCCCATGGTTCAAATCTTTGTTCTATCATGGGGATGGTATTTGGCCAAGGTGGATTTTGTGTTAATGCCATTGCATGTTAAATATGAAGCTTGCTAATGGTATATGTGATGGTGGATTGATGGCTCTTGGACTTTCTTTTTAGTATTTTTGAGTAAGACATTAAGTTCTTTGCTTAATCATGACCAAAATTATGGTGTTGTGATGTATTCGGTCATGGTATATCCATAAGTATGATTCATGCATGTTGCATGGTAGGTAAGATTTGAGCTTTGGATATGTGTTTATATTTGGATATAAACAACTTGAGATTCGGCCCTTGCACCTACATGAATATATGTTTGCACATGATGTATTGGTATGACATATATACTATTTTAAGGTGTATATTTGCTTGTGATGTTGTTTCGGTTATGAAGTAAACGAGAGATGTGTATTGAGCTACAATATGTAATGCGTTAGTTAGTAAAATGTATGCTGTTTTTTTTTTTGTGTAGTATTAAGTGTAAAATTGGCCTCAACATAGACATGCATATTCGCCAAATGAAGTAGATTGGTGTGCATGTATTCGGTTAGAGGCAACCATATTAAAGCCTTATCTTGGCTTAGATTATTGACTAAATGGGTAATAAGTGAGGATGGTTGCCGAATATACAAACATACATATGCATGTGTAATTGAATTATGAATGTTTAGCAAGATGGTTAAACTAGTTGATTTATTGATTAAGCTCAAGGAGTTAAAGAAGGAGAATCAAGCAAGGGAAAGACGAAGGTCATCGAGTAGCCGACTTGGACTATTTTACCCAACACAAGGTAAGTCACTAAGCATATATTTTGTATTGATTTGAATAGACATAATGTCTATATAATTATGCCGAAAGGAATGATGAATTTATATACATGTATGTATGTGGTGATGGAAGTATTGAATGAAAGGAAAAGAGGTGAGATGTATTGAGTTGTTGATTTCGGCACTAAGTGTGCGGGTATAAACATTTGTGATCATGAGAATGGCACTAAGTGTGCGGGTTTAAAACTTGTACAGCACTAAGTGTGCGAGTTTGATCATATAGCACTAAGTGTGCGAGTTGATTATATAGCACTAAGTGTGCGGACACACTATATGCTTTTGAATCACTATTGACACTGAGTGTGCGACACTATTGAGTTGATCACGGACAGCAGATCGGGTAAGTACCTTGAGTTCATGGCTAATAGGCGCTATGTTTATATTTGGGGTTGAGCTTGGTAAGTTTGAACCTATGTGACAATGTAAATTAAAGTCACGTACATAAGAATTATCGTGGAATGAGTGAAAGGTCATGTAGATGTATGATTGTGACGAAAACAAAATGGTGTATAGAAATGCTTCAAATATCCTATTGATTAGTATATGGAATGTGAATGTGTAACTTGGTATGTGGTTGAATCGAATGGTCTAAGGAACTATGGTATAGTTCGGTTTGAATGGAGTAATTAGCCTCGTTCCATTTTGTTTCCTTTTGCGATAATGTTATTAATGGTTGGTAGTGCATTGCTTATGACTTACTGAGTTATATACTCATTCGGTGTTTGCTTGTCACCTATTTTAGGTTTCTTGGACTCGACTTTTTGCGTATTCGGGACCGTCATCAAAGTCATCACACCGACTAGCGACTTTTTGGTATCTTCTTCTTAGATGGTCTAAGAGAACATTTCGGCATGTATAGGCTATTATGTTTTGTTTGAACTTGGTATGTAAAATTTTGAATAGCCATGCGAAAATGGCTTATAAATGTTTTGAGCATAATGTTATAATCATTTGGTATGTATATGCTCATTAAGGGCACGGAAATGTTTGGCAATGACCAGCCATTAGAATGGGTCATCATGATTATATTTTGGACTATATATGAAAAAGGGTGGTTGAATCATAGAAACTATGTGTTAGAGAAAGTCTACCCTAGAAATAGATGCTGGCAGCAACAGTGATGTGGATGTGAAAAATCACTAAAAATAGTAGGAATGGAATTAAATAGTGAATAAATTATGTAAATGAACCTTGATGAATTTATATTCATATGGAAGAAACGAAACGGTCATATGAGTTGTATGTTAAGAGATATTTGGGTTTTCGTGAAACAGGGCCAGAACGGTTTCTGGATTCCCTGTTCCGACTTTGAAAATTAATTATAAATTAACCCGAGACATTTAGAAATCATGCCATATATGTATAGATTCCTTTTTGAGTCTAGTTTCTATAGAAATAAACAGCATCAGTATTGAAGCCCTGCACAGGGAGTTATTCGAGTTGCAATGCACGAAGGTCAGTGTAGTCGACCCCTGTAACATGGGAGAATTTAACTAATAAACTGTACTAATTGGCTTGACCAAAAATTCTAGAAAAAAATATGTAGATGGAAATATGAGTCTAGTTTCAGGGAAAAATTACGAAACTGATTTTCGAGTTGTAGAACTCAAGTTGTGATTTTTGAAGCGACTAGTACACAGATGGCAGCTTGTCTGGGAAATTATCAATAAGTGGTTTGAAGTTTGTTAACACCTCGTGTTCGACTCCGGCGACGGTATCGGGTTAGGGGTGTTACAAAAGGTTCTAAGGGGTGGGACTTCCCGATAATGAGACTAGTCGGGAAAAATCCAAGGCATCGAAAAAGTTTTGGGGCGAGTCAAACTAGTGCCATTACGAGGATACAGCAAGGGTGTTGCAAGAATGAGTGGGGCAAAATGTCATGGGGCGCGAATCAAAGGCAGTGACAATTACAACAAAGTGTTCCATAGAGATTTACATATTGAATAGGGCTCATTTGACCCACTTGAATGGGTTTGATTCGAAGAATAAGTGACGAAGCCCATCCACTTAAAACCTTGGTGGCCCAACAAAGAAGTTATGGGAAATTAGGGCTACCTTGGTAAATAGGGAAAGCAATCTGATAATATTTGGTTTTGTAATCTTGGAGATTGTGTAAATCCCTTAATTGTAGATAAGCTTCGATCTCGTCTATCGATGTAATTCAATCTATACCATCGATTTTGGGTGAGCTCAACTATAAATAGAGAGCCTCATTCTCATTTGTAATCATCCATTATATCCATTATTCTTTGAGTTAAAGAATATATTGAGAGCATTGACTCAAATACCTTGTGTGCATTACTTTTTTGTGGTTATTCTACTCTTTCGAGCTTTTTTTGTCTTTGAGATTACTTCCTCTATATTTTGGTACCTTAGAGGAATTCTGCGAGAATCCTTATTTTGCGAGAGTTAGGCTGACTTAGGCGTATTTGAAGCAAAGGAATCACCTAAGGCCGCACGTATTGCGAGACAAAAGGTCTAGTTTGTGGCACTAACATGTGAATCTTTGTCAACAATGTCAAAACTCCTTTAACATGATACAAATGTTGGGTGCAGTGGTAAGACATATTACACTCTAAAGGGAAGAACGTAGATTCAAACTTTGGACATGACATTATTGGAAGGGGCAACATAGATCGTAAAATGGACATGAAAAATTTAAAAAAAAGGTAAACTACACCCAAGGTTACTAAACTATTAGTACGTTTACATTTTGGTCACTCAACTTCAAAAAGTTACAAAATGATCGTAGAATTATTTGAAAATTTTCATATAACTCATTAAATTATTTGAAAGTTATTATTTAAGTCATTGAGTTGTTAAGTTTTTTTTTTAAAGTCCGGCTAGCGAGCTCTAAATGACAATTCAATTATCAGCATGGTGGATCGATACCCATCAATAAGTAGAAAAACATACTTTAGATCCAAGTCGATCTAACGATCAATGTTAGAGATCGGAGAAGAAAGTTGTTTGGATTTTGATTTGCATATTCATGACGTTCAAAGTTGTTTCATGAACAAAAAAGAAAACTGTAAAAGAGAAGGGAAAGAGAGCGTTCGATTGGTGCAGGAGGTACAAACAGAGAAAGCCAACCAATAGCGATTTTAATAGCTCAATGACTTAAATAAAAACTTTCAAATAATTCAATGATTATTTTGTAACTTTTTAAAGTTGAGTGACAAAAATTTAAACTTACTAATAGTTTAATGTTCTTTGGTATAGTTTACCTAAAAAAATCGTGCCCTCATAGATTGAAAGATAGCCCTTTTTTTTTTTTTTTTTACCTTCAACCTATGAGCAAGCTTAAAGACTGCCAACCTTAATACATTTTTGTTACCTAAATTCCTCAAGTTTTTTTTGGTCTGTCAAATAATACAAATTTCACCTCAGATAGTTACATTACAGGAAGAATAGAATCATTACTTGCATTTCTCTGTTGATACAACAGTTCGTCAGCTATATTATGTATTTTGTGATTTAGGGTCATATGTAAGGATTTTATCCCTCTTGTTTTAACATCAAAATGAAAACACAAACACAAAGAAAAAACCAATATTTTATTTTCAGCGAATCCTCTGCATCAGACATGTGACATCCCTAAATTGACCCTAGTCGGAAAGTGGTTTCGGGACCACTAAACCGAGTCATAATAATAATTAACCATCATAATTGATGCTCATTATATGTATATATGCATGTGTGAAAATTTCATGTTTGGATTTTGTTAATTGTAAGTGAATTTTTATCAAATAGGACTTATGTGAGAAAATTTAGAAATGTGCTAGGCAAATGTAAGGTGGCCTATTAATACATGTGGGAAAGTGTTGTCCTTGCATGTCAAATTAGCCAAAATGAAGCATGATGGCGGCCATACTATGGGTGGAAACATGTCTCCAACATGTTAGACTAGTGATGCATGTAGGAAACAATAAATTAAGAAAGTTAGCATTAAAGAAATGGAAAAAAGAAAATGATGATAACAAAAAAAAGAGTGTGGATGCTTTCCCCCCTTGCAGTACATGAGAGAAAAACAAAACAAAGAAAGAAAGAAAAAAAATGTTCATTCTCTCATTTTCTCCTTGCTTGGCGAATGTACTAAGAAGAAAGGGGAAGCTTGAGAAAATCAGCCATGGGAGTTTGCTAGACTAAGGTATGTTGATGTTATCCATGAGATTTATGCATGTTTTTAGTTGATAGTTTGAGTTCCACCTAACCCATGGTCTAAACCTTTACCATGAAATGGGGATGATATTCGCCATGGGTGTTGTCTTCTTGGTATCATTGATGTTTGATGTTTGATGTTGTGGTGGTGAGGCATGAAGATGAGTTAAGGTTCAACTAAGGTGGATTTGTGGATGTTATTTGCATGCTAAAGGTAAAGCTTGTAATGATGCATGGTATGGTGTTGTATGGCATTTGGCCATGGTAGGAAATAAAAGGAAACTATGTTCGTTGTTCATGTCATTTGAATGAGAAGTGCTAGTAAGGTGAAGTACAAATGTTAGTGTTTGATTTACTAGTGTATATATGCATACTAGCCTAGTTGTGAACTTGAATCAAATTGGTGTTAAGTCGATACAAGCGACCTTACTTGTTGAATGTATCAAGTGTGGAAATTGGCCTTAACATGAATGTGTATGTTCGGCCACATGAACGAATACATATGTTGATGTGTATATTCGGCCTTAGGTAGCCTATTGAGGGCCTTAGCTTTTCCTTGATGCTTGAATGAATTGTATTGAATTGCTTGATGTAATATAAAATGTGCATGACCAATGTGTATCCAAGCAAAAGGGTGGCCATATGACCATTTAAACTCCTTGTCATATTCGCCATAAGCTAGCATAATGAGGTTTTAATAAGTTAAATTTGTGTGAACTAGCTCAAGAACTCAAAGGATCAAAGTTGGACAAGGGAAAGACAAAGTAATTGAATAGCCATTGAAAACGTGCGACAACATCCGAGGTAAGTCATTAAGCATATATTTGGTATTGATTTAAATGATCATAATATATATGCAATTGTATTTAATGAATTGATGTGTAAATGAAAATGTATGTGTATGGAATGATGCCATTGTTGAATGTATAAAGGCAGCAAAATGCATAAGGTATTGGTCACGGCACTAAGTGTGCGGGTATAAATGGACACGGTGACAAGATTGGCACTAAGTGTGCGGGTTTAAAATTGTACAGCACTAAGTGTGCGAGTTTGATTCTATAGCACTAAGTGTGCGAGCTGAAAATATATAGCACTAAGTGTGCGGATTCACTATATGCTCTTGTATTACAATTGGCACTCGAGTGTGCGACATTATCGAGTTAATCCCGGACAGCGAATCGGGTAAGTACCTTGAGCTCATGACGAATAGGCAATATGTTCATGCTCGGGTTGAGCTTGGTAAGATTTAAATCTATGTGATGATTGCAATTGTGTGATTGTGGTGAAAATGAGTTAGTGTGTGAAAATGCCTCAAATATCTTATCGTATAAATATGAAATGTGGATGTATGGCTTGGTATGAGATTGAACCGAAGGTCCGAGGAATTATGGTATAGTTCGATATGGATGAAGTACCTAGCCTTGTTTCATTGTTTCACTTTGTGATGAATTTAGCTAATGGATAATTGTAAAGTGCTTATGACTTCTCGAGTTATAAACTCACTCGGTGTTTTCTTGTCACCCATTTTAGGTCTCTTGGACTCGTATTGTTGCGTGCTCGGAACCGTCGTTGAAGTCATCACACCGGCTGAAATATTTTGGTATTGTCTTCGTTGTTGAAGAACATTTGGCATGTATAGGCTATTATATTTTGTTGAACTGTGGGTTGTAAACTTTAAGCCATGTGAAAATGGCCTATGTGGTCGTCGAGTGGGATGCTAGAACCTATAGCCACGAGTCTTAGAAACTTTAATTTTAATAAGGTGGCCATAATTTGTGTCATGTTTGATGGATGATTAAGGCCAAGGAAAGATTCATGAAATTGGCATAGTTCATCGCAGTAACTGTTGCGGACAGCAGCAGTGAGGTGAGATTGAAAAATCACTAAAAATAGTAGAAGTAGAATTAAATAATGAATAAATTATGCAATTGAACCTTGATGAATCTAGTTTAATATGGATGGAACGAAACGACCATATGAGCAGTATATTGAGAGATATTAAAGTTATCGTGAGACAGGGCCAGAACGGTTTCTGGGTCCCCTGTCGTGACTTTGAAAATTTACTATAAATTATCCAGAAAGAATTAGAAGTCATGCCTTATATGTGCAGATTCCATTTTGAGTCTAGTTTCATTAGAAACAAACGGCACCAGTATTAAAGCCCTGTACAGAGAGATATTCAAGTTTTAACGCGAAGGTCAGTGTAGTCGACTTCTGTAACATTGGTGACTTTAACTAATAAACTGTACCAATTGGCCCAACCAAAATTCTAGAAATAAATCCATGGATAAATATATGAGTATAAATTCAGGAAAATTTACGGAATCAGTTTCGAGTTTGAAACTCGAGATATGATTTTTATGGCGACAGGACGCAGTTTTTCCACTGTCTGAAATGCCAAATTGGTTGGTACCTTGAGAAGATTTGGCCCATTAACCCTCGTGTCCGGCTAATCGCGACGGTCACGAGTTCGGGTGTTACAAGACAATACTAGCACTACAAGAAAATAAACTTTTAGCGGCGCTTTTTTTAGCCTTTAGCGGCGTTTTAAGCACCACTAAAACTATTTGTAGCGATTTTACAAGCGTTAAAAACGCCGCTATAATTTTTAGGCGTTTCGAGAAAAGCGCCGCTAAAAGCCATGACCTTTAGCGCGCTTTTCTCACAAACGCCGCTATAGAATATATCCTTTAAAAATATATTTTATTTTAATTAAATAATTTTATTTCTATGATAAATACTATATTATGTTTAATTTTTCAAATTTGAACTTTAAACTATATCCTTTTAAGGATAAATAAAAATATTAATTAAATTAAATTTTCTATTAAAATTTAAATTTCAAAACTAAATATAAAAATTAATGAATTTAAATTAACGAAACAAGAATATTGATCAAGTTAAAAAAAAAAAGACAATGAAGAAATTAAGAGTCAAACATTAGCTCCAATAATTGTTCAAAATATAAGTCAGCTATATTCAAATAGAAACTAAATAACAACTAAAGCATCCAATGGAATTTCACTCTTCATCACTAAATGTTTCCTCATAAACATGGCTTCATCCAAAACAAAACCTCATACCATTACAATTTGCCTTTTAAGCAGAAGCTGCTGCAACCTTCTTTCTTGCTGCTGCAACCTTCTTTCTTGCTGCTGCTACAGTACCTATACATCACCCCCAATAAAAAATTAGAACATTTTGAAAGAAAAAAATACCCAAAATTTCTTACAAGAATAGAAATACGCAATGGAACTAAAATCAGAAAGCAATGAGAGCCTAAGGACATTAGCATTTTCCTACCTTCCCTGAAACCTGTCTTGAACCTACGAGGAACGTGGCGAAGATACCTCTATACACCGGTGATGGAGATGTTAGCCTCATCTAATTGAAATCAACAGCTGGAAACACAAATAATCACACAAGTTAAAAAACCCAAAATAAGTACTTAAACACTTCAATTTGCAACATTTAAGCACTTCAATTTACAGCATTTAAACACTTCAATTTGCAGCATTCAAACACTTCAATTTGCAGCACTTTAACATCTCAATTAACAACACCTCAATTACAGCGATAAAACATCTCAATGTCCAGCAACTAAACACTTCAATTTGCAGTACTTAAACACTTCAATTTGCAACATTTAAGAACTTCAATTTACAGCATTTAAACATTTCAATTTGCAGCACTTTAACATCTCAATTAACAACATTTATACACCTCAATTACAGCGATAAAACATCTCAATGTCCAGCAACTAAACACTTCAATTTTTAGTACTTAAACACTTCAATTTGCAATATTTAAGCACTTCAATTTACAGCATTTAAACACTTCAATTTACAGCATTCAAACACTTCAATTTGTAGCACTTTAACACTTCAATTTATAGCATTTAAACACTTCAATTTGCAGCACTTTAACATCTCAATTAACAACATTTATACACCTCAATTACAGCGATAAAACATCTCAATGTCCAGCAACTAAACACTTCAATTTGCAGTACTTAAACACTTTAATTTGCAACATTTAAACACTTCAATTTACAGCATTTAAACACTTCAATTTAAGGCATTCAAATACTTCAATTTACAGCACTTTAACACTTCAATTTACAGCATTTAAACACTTCAATTTGCAGCACTTTAACATCTCAATTAACAACATTTATACACCTCAATTATAGCGCTAAAACATCTCAATGTCCAGCAACTAAACACTTCAATTTGCAACATTTTAGCACTTCAATTTACAGCATTCAAACACTTCAATTTGCAGCACTTTAACACTTCAATTTACAGCATTTAAACACTTCAATTTGTAGCACTTTAACATCTCAATTAACAACATTTATACACCTCAATTACAGCGATAAAACATCTCAATGTCCAGCAACTAAACACTTCAATTTGCAGTACTTAAACACTTCAATTTGCAACATTTAAGCACTTCAATTTACAGCATTTAAACAGTTCAATTTACAACATTCAAACACTTCAATTTGCAGCACTTTAACACTTTAATTTACAGCATTAAAACACTTCAATTTGCAGCACTTTAACATTTCAATTAACAACATTTATACACCTCAATTACAGCGATAAAACATCTCAATTTCTAGCAACTAAACACTTCAATTTGCAGTACTTAAACACTTCAATTTGCAACATTTACTACTAATATATAATTTTAGGATTCATTAACTAAGAAAAGGAAGGAAAAATATTCTTACTGTCATGGAATATCGCCTGCAATCAGCCATTCTCCTTCTTTGTCCTGGTAGGTGAGAATATAATCATCTTCATCACATTTCTTGTCTGTTCATGACATGAAAAAGAAAAAAGCAAGCTGAATATTGAGATTTTTGGTATTCTTTTATCTTTTGAGGAATTTATGTATATAATCAATGACTTTACCTTTGGCAAACATGGTGATCAAGGAGTGATTTATATTTTAAATCATGAAAATCTTTTACACTAAGGAAAATAATGTTTTAGTATATATATTGTTGGAGTGATTTAAACCTTTTTGGATCTTATGCGTTTAAAGACAGAATCAAGTTGTTGCTCCAAATTTTGAAGCTCTCTAAGACTCAAATTTTAGATATCTTCTCCTTCGTAATGCCTAGAAATATAATTAATTATTTATTAAAAGAGAAAGATGCATGCCTTGAATGTATCTGAAATTTGAAGCCATTGGGGGGTACCTCAGGTTTCTTTGTAAAGTCTGCATTCTAGCTTTAAGTTTTGCATGTTCCCAGGTCCAGTTTCCCTGTAAAAAAACATATTGAAATCATCCCAAGTCAACAAGTAGAACATATTTGGTGTAATAACTATTATGATGTTGATGTAACAATTTAAGTCAACAATAATAAAGCATTCAAAAATATATAAATTCTTTAAAATTTCAAGTAATAAATAAATATTCAACTTTATTTCAATTTAGATATCCGTTGAAGTTGATTTTCAATGTAGTTTTTAAAATTATAAAATGAAGTTAAATTTTCTGAAAAATATACAAAATTTATTAAAATTTGTGAAAGATCTTAAGATTATAAAAATAACTCAACATCTTTATCACTCTTAAGATCTTGTATAAACTCAACATCTTTATTGAAAGGCAGACTCAACATACCAAACAGTTTAACCTCAAATTTGCATTGGTTCAGATGTCTTTACTCACGTCTTTATTGACAGGTTTTATGGAGACTAATTGTTCTGCTTTCTAAAAAGTGAATCTAAATGCATAACTAATAACCAGCACCCATATCATTTAAAACACCAACAAATAGAAAATGACTACATTACTTCAAAGGACAAATAGAAAGTACTCAATTTATCACGTAGACTACATTACTTCAAAGGATCCAGAATTGAATACAGATAGAATCACAACCAATCCAATCCCATGAAATTCAAAGAAAACATACAGTAGAACTTAGGGGAGAAAAACAAATAAGCAAGAGAACAGACGCATACCAGTGGGAATATCTTTAAGCTGAGTACCACGACCCTGAAAAGCAAATCAAAGTTCAAAAAACAATCATAACACAAAGAAAATAAATTGAATGGCCTACACATGACTCTGAAGAGCTGGGTTTTCAAATTTCCCCAGATATTTATAGGTTTGATTCACAATTATTACCCAAACTATCATACAGTCCATAAATTTGCTTTCCACCATTCTATTTTCTCTCTCCATCCAATCTCCCTTTTCCATTTCTTGCTTTTATCTCTTCTTCTTCCATGTCTCCTCAACCCGACCCATGCCTGACCCGATTTGTATTATCTGCTGGCGAATGCATTCCTTTTTCCTTCACTTCTGGAGAAAACAATTGCTGAGGAAACGCCTCTTGCTTCTTATTCTGGTCTCCAAATCAAACGTTTGTTTTCTCTTTTGAATATCCGATTTGAGTTTTTGGATGGGGGAAAATTATAACAAGTTGAAAAAATCAACGGCTTCACAAACCGGAAGATTGGGGAGGGTACGTAACGCCGTGGGTAAAGGAAATAGCCGAGAATTTGACTTGCTTGAAATCGGTGCATTTTAGGAGGATGATTGTTAATGATTCAGATTTGGAAGTATTGGGTAGGTCTAGGGGGGAATTTGGGGAATTTGGTTAACGAGCGGGTAAACAAAAAATAATTTTTGGGAGTGAGCAGATTTTGCCTTTTTTTATAAAAAAAATAATGGCCTTTTTGAGCTTTTTTTTAAAAACGACGGTAATTTTCAATTTTTTGCGGCATTTTTACAAAAAACGACACTATAGCTTAATTTATTGTGACGTTTTACTCAAAAACGTCACTATTGCTCAATTTTAATTTTTTTTATTTTTAACACATTTTGTCTATTTTTCCTTTCAAAATTTTTGTGCTGAGATTATCATTTTTAAATTTTTTAATTTTGAATATTAAACTTTTAACTGAAATATGGACTAAAATATTAAATATTAAGTTTTTAGTTTTTAACTTTTTAATTTTTAATTTTAATTTTTAATTTTTAATTTTAATTTTTAATTTTAATTTTAAATTTTAAATTTTAAATTTTTGAAGATTTTATAATTTTAAATTAACATATAAAATACAAAAGGAAACTTTAATGAAATAAAATGGAATCGATGAATTAAAAAATACAAAATAACACAACAATACAAGCATTATTCTTTTAAGTATGGTCGCATTAGTTGTTTAGATTTTTATATAAATGACATTTAATTATATGTATACACCTAAATTTTGATAGAGATACATCTCGAATTATATATGAATTTTAGTTTAATATGTAATTGTAGACGTGAAATTCTAATTGTGGTTTAAATGTATAGTTGAAACTTTAATTTTGATCTAATCATACCCATTTTAAAAATAAATACATCAATATATTTTTATATTGAATAAATATAAATATTTATGTATGCAATATATAAATATAAAATAATGTTATATCAATAATTGTGTTAATAATTTACAAGACCATAAACCCTAAACACTAAAACCCTAACTATAAAACACTAAATCCCAAATCATAAACCATAAACCATAAACTTTAAAACACAAAACCATAAACTCAAATAATAAACATTATTGTGTAAACAATGTGCTTCTATTGTATAACCATAATTTATAATAATTATTGTAATTTTATGTGACCATAATTATAATTAATTAATTAAGTAATCTAAATCCTAAACTCCTAATCCCTAATCCCTAATCCCTAAATCATAAACCTTAAATCTTAAAATATAAACCCTGAACCCCGAACCCCGAACCCTTACCCCTAAACCTTAAATCCCAACCCTTAAAACATAATTCCTAAACTCATAATCCATAATCCTTAAAATAGTAACTCATAAACCTTAAACCCTTAACCATATGCCCTAAATTGTAAACCCTAAACTATAATGATAATTAATTCAATATTTTAAAATTAATATTATCCCTTTTACAATTATATAAGAATATATTTAACATATAAATTAAAAACAATCAGTCATATACTAAAAATCTTTAAATTTATTTTAAATAATAGTATTTTAATTTTTTCATTTTTAACAAATATATTTCTATGTTTTTACTTTCAAAATTTTTCTACGTGTCATTATTTTTTATGAAGAATTTAAATATTCAATTAAAAATAAATTTTATTTTAATATAAATAAACCAGTTAAATTATAAATAGACAGATGAAATATTTTTTGCAGCGTTTTTCAAAAAGCGCCGCTAATACTTGATCTTTAGCAGCGTTTTTAAAAAAGTGTCGTTAAAGCCACTAAAAGCTCAATATAAAAAGACGACATTTTGCAAAACTTTTTTGTGGAGCCGCTAAAGATCGACCATTAGCGGCGTTTTTTAAAAAGCGCTGCTAATACTCTATATTTTGCGGCATTTTTCAAAAAGCGCCGCTAATGCCACTGGCGTTTTTTCAAAAGCACCGCTAATGCTCAACTATAGTAACGTTTTCGTTCAAACGCCAGTTTTGCTGTAGTGATAGCAAATTTGGCTAAAGAAATAAAAAACACAACCGCTAGAGAATCATAGAGAAACTGGTCTATAAGACACCAAGTTATGCTCAGCCTTCTTTATACGACACAATTCGAGTGGCAGTAATGTGATGCTACTGTTACTGTTTTATAATTTTGTTTCTTTTTGGTGCAGTTATTCACCATAATTGAGTCAGTGAGATAAATACGAGCACATCATGATTACAATCTAATGATAAGCACTCCAGGCTACATCTACCATCCTTAACTTCCCTACTGCTCAAACATAGCTCCTCTTCCCAAATCGTTCCTTGTGTTTGGAGGGCATAGTTGCAGAACACACATTCAAAAATGAAATGATTTCTTGTCTCCTGCCCTCAGCGACAAAGCACACACTGACCATTAACGTCACGTCCCCACTCCCCAATATGCAGATCTGTAGAGGATGGCCATCCAAAAGATATTATGGCATTTGCATGCCTAAGGAAGAGGACAAAGGAACCACGACAGCCTGTCCTTTCTGAATTTTACTGTATCCATACTTTAGCCACTGAGGGAACTTCCACACTAATGTTCCTTGTCTCTGCTTAAAGCAGCTTCCTCCAATCCAATCGCAGCTGCTTCTGTGAGTTGCAGCAGATTGCCCGATGGACCTTCACTTTCCTGCACTTAAGAATTCACATTTACATTACATTAAAGTCCAGCTTTCCTCATTTTTATCTACTAAAAATTTCCTTTGCTCATCAATTATTGGTTCAGTGTTCTATTTTCTTAAGTTACAATGCATTGGGATAGCAAAAAAATCTCCAGCATAACAGATTTGCATTTCGATTGCTGAAACTTCACTGAAATGCTCATTATTGCTTATTCTTCTATCTTAATAGAATACTTAGCACAGAAAAATAAAGTATATACTGTACATGGAACCTAGCTTATTCTTCCATCTCAAACATTGACACTTTCAAAAGGCTGCAAATAATGCCAACATGCTACTAGTTTTAACTAAACAAATCTATATATATTTAAAAAAAAAGAGAGAGGAGGGAAATGGAAGGAAAAGAAATGAAACTTGAATATAACTAATCATATCAGTTAAATCATTGGAGTATGGATGTTGTTCAAGTAGACTCGGTATCTTTGGCCAAAAAACATGCAACACAAAAAAATAACTAAAATTGTCAAGTTAGATCCCTCCGGCCACACTTGGAAGTGCTTGTTTCAAGCGTAAATTGCTTGTTGCGAGCATTATCATCCCATCCCCTTGTTTCATCTTTTTCAGAAACCTGGAAGAAAACCAACTCAAATTTATATCCCATGATATCAATGATGTATTCCACCCCCTGCACACCAACCTGAAGCTGAAGCCAACAAAAAGCTGGCTAGTCCAGTGTGCAAGAGATGGAATATAACATAAACCCATGTCACCAAAGCCTTCTTTTTTTCTAGCAAGCAGAGATGCCAAAATTTATATAATGGTGCAAAAAGAAAAAAACAAAAAAACATAATGGAGTTGAACTCAAAGGTTGTTCATGCATCAAAAAGTGAAAATAACGCATCAAACACCCTTTTCAGGATTCAGAAAATCCCGGTAATTTACTTGGTGGGAAAAAAATAAACTTGGAAAAGTGGTTTGTGAGGTGGAAATCACAAACAATTAGACCTGGCCTGACATCATCCATTGAAAGTGGGGTGTCCCAAAATCTTTTAGAATCTTTGCTGCATTTGTTCATGAATTCTACTGAGTGCAAAATCTTAAAGACATCTTATTTACTTCAATCGAAGGATTGTTTATGACTGCGGCCAGTTATTAATTGGTTAATGATCTTTCCACTTTGTTTACAAAGTCAGTCTTATTCATTTAACCTAAAACCAAGCTGATGATGTGTAGGTAAAAGTCGTAATCTTTTAATAAATTCAAATTTGGATCAAATGTAAAACCACAATATATGATTTGAAACTAGTTTGTGACCCATCTACAGTTTGCTTTTATTTTTTTTACTTAATACATTAGTAGTGAAAATTTTGAATCTACAAATAAAGTTAAAAGAATAAAATAGGGGCAGGACTAAGATAAAAATAATGAAAGAGGGTAATTCAGGGTTTCCGTACCGGTTGAAACCCTTCGTTCCGGTAATAACCTAGAATAACAAAATTTAGGTTTTATTTCAGTGTAAATTTCAGTCGGTATATATCGATTGGTTTCGGCCATATAAAAAAATATATTTTAAATTTAAATTTAAATTTTTAAATTTTTATTATTTATTTTGGTTTTTAATTATGAATTGTTTTTAATATCAATAGAATTATGAATTGTTATATGCAGAGTATGGATGATTTTATTGTTTAATTTATAGAATAATTTTGTTGCTAATTAATTTTGAGCTTATTTAATCATTTTTTTATTTGTGAAATTTATTAAAAATATTTTATATAATTGATGAGTATTTTATTTTATTTTTTTATCTTAAAATTTACATAGGTTAAAATTTGAACTCATGCAATGACATTTTTAAAATTTTTCTTTGCCACTTCAACCAAAACATTAATTTTTAAAATATTTGTAAATATTTTTTATATACATATATCAATTATTTTTAAAATAACTATAAA
Organism: Gossypium arboreum; assembly: GCF_025698485.1. Taxonomy (NCBI): domain Eukaryota; kingdom Viridiplantae; phylum Streptophyta; class Magnoliopsida; order Malvales; family Malvaceae; genus Gossypium; species Gossypium arboreum. The sequence goes on from NC_069081.1 coordinate 18,115,030, forward strand.
AAATAATACAATGAAATAGACTGTATCAATACGTACGCTACTAATAGAAAAACATTACATTCATTGGTATGATATTGACTACCTTAATTTGTAGATTTGAGTGCAATGATCTTAAACACCCAAACTCGTTGTCCATCTGGAACAAAACTCTAATAAAGAAATTAGAATAGTTTTCCATCATAAAAAAAAATTAACAATACAAAAAATATTTAAACTAATGAAAGTATACAAATCCCTAGAATCTAGCAACATAATAGGAGAAATGCTGAAGGTGCTAAGAGTGGCAGGTAGGCTAAATATGTAGCTAAAAGAGTCCATTAATTGTGCAACTCCCAAGTAATTCAGTAAAAAATTCGTTTCTTTGCGGGACCTATTCAAAGTCCATGAGATTACGTCTTATTGCCTTGTTTTTCTTCCGAACATATGTTTTCAAAGGTATTGTTGTATCATTACACCCTCCCTAGAAACTTGACTTGTCCTCTAATTGAAATGGAGGGAATTGTTCAGTGATAAAGTCATAACTTTCCCAGCTTACTTCTTCGAGAGATCTATTCTTCCATTGAATCAACAATTCCACAGGAGTACCAGAAAGAGAAACCCAACGATAAGAACCTGTTCAGGTTGTAAAGTTAACTCCCACTCATCATTAGTGGGCAATGGAATAGGAAATAAAGGAGCTTCTTCACCATGAGAAGGGCGAAGAAACCAGACATGAAAAATAGGGTATATTTTGGAGTCAGATGGCGACTCCAGTTCATATGCAACAGGACCAATACGGCGCAAGATTTGATATGGACCGAAAAATCGAGGGGAGAGTTTCACATATTTTCGATAAGCCAAGCACTTTTGTTGATTTAGAAATAATTATTTGTAAAAATAACATGGAATTAATAATACATACAAGATTAAATTAATTTTGCTATATATGTACAAATATATGTAAAAATATTTAAATGTGATACTATATAATATATTAAAATAATATGATATAAAGAAGAATTTCAAAATAATAATTTTATAAACACAAAAATGAAGTCCATAAAATAACTTTACATATACATAAAAATATTAAATGAATTTTAAAACAATAGGTATTTTAAATAGAAAACTCCATTAAAATAATATATGTACAAATATTCACAAAAATATTTAAATGAGACATTATATAAAATGTTAAAATAATATGATAAAACCAATCTTAAAATAATTATAAAAAAACAAAATTAATAAAATAGATTAACACATATATAAAAATATTAAATGAATTTTAAAATAATAAGTGTTTCAAATAGAAAGCTTAATTTAAAACACTAGGTATGCATAGGTATATACATATATAAATGTTTAAATAAAATTTTATACATAATGTTAAAATAATATAATACAAGCTTCAAAACAATGATTCTTTTAAAAGAAAAAATTATTAAAGTATTTTCAATACATAAAAAAATTAAATGAATTTCCTCAAAAATAATGAGTTATACAAATAGAAAACCTAATTAAAATAAATTTAAAATGAATGGAGATAATGTATAAATTTTTGAAATTGAACTGAGGACTAACACACAATGCGCGCAAATGCCAAGGGACTAAAGCTGGAAATAATCCTGGTCCTAAAACGCAGGGCTTAAGCACGGGCTGAATTGATGCGATATCCTAATTCCTGGTGCAATTTAAAAAACAAATAAAGTATGAATAGGGCCTAATTCAAAATCAGCACGAAGGAGAAGGGTCACGCGCGCAAATTCCCCAATTTAAGCAAAGGCACGCGGATCTGACCTGCTAAGCGGGTCAGCGCGCGGATCTTTACCCTTTTGGAACAGCGCCGTTTTTAATTTAGCCCTTAAACCCTCATTTTTGCTCCTTTTTTCCTATTTTCTTTTCCAATTGCAGCCAACCTTTTAACAAACATCTATAGCCTAAAATCAATCTGCTAGGGCTTCATTTAGCAGCCGCCAAACCCACCATTCAATTTGATGGTCGACGGTGAGCGAGCAGAGACCCGGTCTTACCAACAAAGGTCACCCATGGAAATCTGGTAAGTTAAACCTTCTCATTTTCTTTCTTTGAAAAAAAAACACAAATCATGTATTATTCTCTCTAAAAACAAAGCAGAAATTCAAATGAAAAAAACATTCGACCTTCGCCCCGAATCTCTATATTTCTGAGATATTTTGGCATTCATCGGTGTCGATTCAAGTATTTTCATTTTTTTCATGCTAATATTGCGAGCAAATTGAAAGAAACAAAAAGAAATAAAGAGATTTTTGGATCACCTTGGATAACTTTATGACTGCTCTTTTCTAATATTTCGTATGTGTATTTCAGTGTGCGTAAAAATACATGGTACAGGTAATGGATTTTTGTAGCCTGGCAAAAATACAGATTTAAAAATAATAGATCTTTTTCTTTTTCTTTTGCTATATATTTTTTCTATTTTGCTGCTTCTCGTGTGTTCTTTTGCAGGAGTGGTTGTACGAAAAAGATGACTCTGGTGACGTAAAGGCCGAGCGTGGGGATCTCACGTGGGAAGTCGACCCTCTAGTGCTATTCCAGTGTATGCCAGAAGCTTCTAGAGCTCTCAGTCTGCTGAACTTTGGGTTCTTTTTGGGTTCCAAATTTGGGCCATCTGAAGTTGGGAAATTGGGTTTAAAAAATGTATCTGGGCTGGTATAAACTTAGCTTTTAACTTAGTTTATTATTTGGGCCTGATGGTTTGTAAAGACTTGGACTTTAAGGAATTATTATTTATTTATTTTTAATTTATTTTTCTGGTTTTATTGTGGGCCAGGCAAATTGGGCCTATTACACGTTCTTTATCTTTGATGTACCTTATACTGCTTTGATAAACATAGGTTCTACACACTCCTATGTAGCTAGTACTATTTCTGAATATTTGGGGATTTCCGTTGAGAGCACTTCTAGTGAGATAACTATACTGAGTCCATTGCGGCAGCCTATTCGGGTTAGTAAACTTTATAGAGATGTTCAGTTAGAGGTGCAATAGGTGGTATTTCTGGCAAATCTGATGGAGTTACCGTTTGGGGAATTCGACTTGATTCTGGGTATGGATTGGTTGGTTGAGCACTGAGTCAGTTTCGATTGCGTGACTAAGAGGTTCATTTTAAGGACCAAGGATGATAAGAAAGTGGTTGTGATCGGTGAGCGACGAAATTATCTATCTAACGTGATCTCCAGTCTTGTGGCTAAGAAATTAGTTCAAAAAGGGTGTGAGGCGTATATGGCTTTCGTCATTGTTTTTGTTTCTAGAGACTTTTCTATCGAGGATATCAGAATAGTGAGGGATTTTCTAGATGCCTTTCCTGAGGAGTTGCCGAGTTTACCTCCAAATCGAGAAGTTGAGTTCGACATTGAGCTTCACAAGGTACAGCTCCAGTGTCTACTGCTCCATACCGTATGGCACCGAAGGAGCTTACAGAGCTTAAGGCTTAACTTCAAAAGCTTCTAGATCGTGGTTTCATCTGTCCTAATGTGTCTCCGTGAGGGCACCGATTTTTTTTGTCAAGAAAAAGGATAGGACCATGGGGATGTGTATTGATTATCAGCAACTGATATAAATTGACTATGAAGAATAAGTATTCACTTCCGAGGATCGACGATCTGTTTGATCAGTTCCGAGAGGCTTCAGTATTCTTAAAAATAGACCTTTGTTCTAGGTACCAAAAGCTTAGAATTAAGGAAGCTGATGTTCATAAGACTATATTTAGGTCTCATTATGGACATTACAATTCCTAGTTATGCTTTTTAGTCTAACAAATGCTCCGGTTGTATTCATAGATCTGATGAAATAAGTCTTTCAGCCATATCTAGATCAGTTCGTTATGGTCTTCATCGATGATATTTTGGTTTACTCTAAGACTGAGGATGAGAATGATGGGCATCTTAGAGCGGTGCTTCAGATACTTTGAGAAAAATAGCTCTATGCTAAGTTGAGCAAGTGTGAATTCTGGTTGCGAGAGATAACTTTTCTGAGGCATATGGTTTTTGGTGAAAGAATCCGAGTTGATCCGAAAAAGATTGATGTGGTGCTTGATTGGAAATAGCCTAAGAACGTATCTGAAATCCACAGTTTTTTGGGTCTTACGGGTTATTATTGGCGATTTGTCGAGGGGTTCTCTCTGATTACAGCTCCTTTGACCAAGCTTCTGCGCAAGGGTGTTCCTTTTGTTTAGACTACTGCAAAACAATTGAGCTTCAAGAAGCTCAAGTCTGTTCTAACTCAGGCTCCCTTCTAAATCTGGTAAAGAATTTATGGTCTACAGTGATACATCGTACGTTATTTTGGGATGTGTATTGATACAAGATGGTAAAGTTGTAACCTATGCATCACGTCAGCTTAAAACACATGAAGGGAACTATCCGAAGCATGATCTTGAGTTGGCTGCTATGGTTTCTGCATTGAAAATCTGGAGGCACTATCTGTATGGTGAGAGGTGTATTATCTACAATGATCACAAGAGCCTCAAGTATCTCCTTAACTAGAAGGAGTTGAATATTAGCAGCGTTGACGGATATAGCTGCTCAAAGATTATGACTGCACGATAGAGTATCATCCTGGTAAGGCCAATGTCGTAGCCGATGCTCTAATTCGTAAAGCGATGACTGATTTGAGAGTGATGTTCGCTCGTCTTAGTCTATTGATGATGTAGGTCTGTTAGCCGAGTTGCAAGTTAAGTTGACTTGGAATGATCACATTCTGGATAAGCCGTTAAAATATGAGTTTCTGAGTTTACGATTTCGTTAGATTGAGAGTGGTAGTACTTCTGATTTTGGGCTGAATAAGGATAGAGTTCTGTGTTTTCGAGGTCAAATTTGTATGTTGAATGATTCTGATCTGAAGCAATTAATTTTGAAGGAGGCACATGGTAGCCCTTATGTTATGCATCCTAATGATAATAAGATGTATCACGATCTTCATGAGTTGTACTGGAGGTCAGGTTTGAAGTATAAAGCTATGAATCTTGTTGCTCGATGTTTGACATGCCAGCAAGTTAAGGCTAAGCAATAGTTACCTTCAGGTTTGTTACAACCCATTAAGATTCCTTAATGGAAGTGGGAACAGGTAATGATAGACTTCGTTAGTGGGTTGCCCTTGACACCCACTAAGAAGGATTCTGTTTAGGTTATTGTGGATCAATTGACTAAGTCTACTCATTTTATTCTAGTTCGAACGGACTACTCTCTGCAAAAGTTAGCGAAGCTTTATATCTCTAAGATTGTAAGACTACATGTAGTTCTTATTTTGATAATATCTGATAGAGATCCTTGCTTCACTTCTCGGTTCTAGAAGAAATTGCACAAGGATCTGGGTTTGAGATTGGACTTCAGTACTGCGTTCCATCCTCAAACCGATGGTCAATCTAAGAGGGTGATTCAGATACTGGAGAATATGCTTCAAAGCTGTGTAATAGATTTTTGAGGTAGTTGGGAGGATTATCTGCCGCTAGCTGAGTTCGACTACAATAACAGTTTCCAGTTGAGCATTTAGATGGCATCTTACGAGGCTTTGTATAGTCATAAGTGTCGTACTCTGCTATGTTGGACTGAATTGGGTGAACGTCGGGTTTTGGGTCCTGAATTGGTTTCTAAGACCGAAGATAAGGTTAGACTTATTTGGGATCGTCAGAAAGCAGCTTCTGATGGACAAAAGTCTCATGCAAATCTAAAGATGAGAGATATTGAGTACTCTGTAGGTAACTTCGTCTTCCTTAAGGTTTCTCTATGGAAGAAAGTTCTGAGATTTGGTCATAAGGGCAAGTTAAGCCCTAGGTTCATTGGGCCGTATCATATTTTGAAGCGTGTGGGACCAATCGCTTATCAATTGGAACTACCTTCAGAGTTAGATCATATCCATGATGTATTTTCCATCCAATGTTGAGGTGGTATCAGTCTGATCCATCTCATGTTGTCTCTGTTGAGGAGATCGAGGTTAGACTGGACTTAAATTTTGAGGAGGAGTCGGTTCAGATTCTGAATCGAGATGTTAAGATTCTGAGGAAAAAGCTCATTTCGTTAGTAAAGGAAATCATGACACTGAGGAAGTCACGTGGGAACCTGAGGACTTGATACGTCAGCAGTAGCCTCATCTATTCTGATCAGGTAAATTTTGAGGTTGAAATTTATTTTAGGGGGTAGAGTTGTAACGCCCTAAATAATTTATGTCTGCTTCTATAAATATCTTACAAAAATGTGTATCTCCTTTAGTGGTTAAGTGTCCTGGGTGTGTGTATAAGGTCTTGGGTTCAAGTCTCACCTTTGCCAAATTTTATTATTTCAAGATCCAAGCCTTACCCTTATTGGGTGGGCTTATATAAAATTGTCTATAAATTTATATCAAAATGAGCTTGCTGGTTCGAGTGGTAAGGGAGTTAGTATGTTGGAGGTCCTGTATTAGAATCCCTGCATTAGCATGGGTGTTAATTTTTGCTCAGCTGACTGATAGAGTTTTGGTTGAGCTAAAAGTCTGAGGAGGTTGTAAGTTAGTAAGTTAGTGGGAGAAAAATAAGGGATTTGGGATATTTTTGGTTTATTCATTTTTTTCAAAAATTATCTCTTTCCAAAAAAAAACTGACATCAATTTTGTTCTGCCTTCCTCTACTCTGTCGTTTTTCTTCTCTTTTGATTCTTCTTTTTGTCCTGTTCTGATTTGTTGTCAATCTTGGTATTTTTGCTTATTCATTTTCCTTTGATTGTTTGGTAAGTGGGATTCGAGTATTTGTTTTGAAGGGTTCATTTTTCCAAATTACCGATTAGAACCTTATTTTCTATTTTGGCAGCAGTATATCGAGTAGAATAGGACTCTCCTTTGGCAGAATAGTAGTCGAAATCGCTCAGGGTGGTTGGGTAAGTGTTGAGAACTTGATTTGAACCATTTTTTTTTGGTATAATCGAGGTTTAAAACTGATTTTAGGAGTTTATTGTGTTGATTTTAGGTGCTGTGTGGCTCGAGAGTATTTTTCGCATCAAAATCGTACCAGGTGTGTTCCCAAAACGTAGAAAAATTAGTTTCGGAGAAAGCCAAAAAACCTTATTGTCGACGCCTCACGGGCGTGTGGCTGGCTGTGTGCGAGACACGGCTGTGTGATTAACAAGAGCATGGTCATACGCAAGACATAACCGTGTGGTGGTATGAGTATGGTCGTGTAGACCATACGGGCTAGGCCAAATTAGGCATGTAGGCCTACACAAGCATGTCACACGAGCATGTGGGTTTTGGGCCAGGCCGTGTGGGCCTACACGAGCATATGGACCCATTTTTCTGAAATTTTCCCTAGGGTCACACGAGTTGTTCTGATCAACTATGAGCCTACCGTAGGGTCGGTAAGGGCTAACCAAACCCTAAAATTATGTGATTTGATAGTCTGATATTCTGCTCTGAGTATGACACTGTTTTGCCTGTTTTGCATGTCTATTTAGTCTGATGTATATATATATTTGATATCGGTAATGAGCATGTAAGCATGATAATTCTGATTTTGTATTTTTGACTGGGATGGAATTTATATATATGGAGGAAGTGTTCTGTATGGCGATCATCGCCTATATTTTAGCAGCTTGGCTACACATTATCTGATATGTGTCATAACAGCACGATATGGTGTGTGGGGATGGGTGGGTGTTTTTAACCCCACATGGTGTGTTGGGATGGTTGAAGTTGGTGTGTAGAGGATGGGGCTAGGATTCTGTATATCTGCTCTACATATCTGTTTCTGTTGTCTGAATCTGTAAAGGACTTAGGTCCGAATCTGAACCTGAATCTAATTGTGTATGTGATTTCTGTATGTATAGCATGTCTATTTCTGTTAGGTTACAGAATGATTTTACGAAAACTCACATTCGTTTGTCTGTTCTGTTCAGGTAATCCACAGACTTAGACGTGTCGGTGCAACGGAGGCTAAACGGTGACCACTTGATCTAGAACTATTTTAATTTAGTAATCTATGGTTTTTATTCATGATTCTGGTTTTATTTGGGAGTTGGTAATTTTTTTGGGACTCCCGAACTGTTGGTTTTTATTTTGGTTTTGGATGCATTTTTGACGTTTTCATTACAATGCTTGTCTAAAATCACGGTTTTACGAAAACAAATATTTTCTAAAAACACGAATTGCCTTTTTAAAATATAACGGTTTTAAGACTTCCACTGTAAATTATGTTTTAGTAAATGAACTAATTAAATGACATTTTCAGTAATAATTATGAATGATTACAAGTTATAAAAGTTGAATGGTTTATCGAAATAACTCAGTTTTCAAAACCCATTCTTTGTGACATCTCTAGATTTGGTCATAACGTCTAGGTCAGGTTTAGGTTTGGGGTGTTACAGCATGCCATTTATATCCGACCCTGCTTGAATAGTTAATAAGTAACATGTTTCTCGATTTGATTCAACATACCAAATCCTCAATATCGAAACCAAGTTTTCATCAATCCATTATCATGCATCTATCAACACTATTCATTTCTTAAATCAATTCGATTCAATATATAATTCAGTGTACATTATTTACATAACTATCAAATTTAAGTCTAATTTTACAACTAAACATTCAATCACATCCATTCAATTCAATTAACGTTTCACACAAATTTCCAAAGAACTAACTCATCTATCAACTTACCATATGATACAATGTTTATATGCAACAATTTAAATAGTTTGGATTATAAAAATATAAATCGTGAATTCCGAGCTATCTGTCGACAATTTTATCTTTTCATTTGTTTTTTGAGGGATCCAGTTCAACATTAGCTATGCATTAAAACAAAAAGACATTTCATCAATATAAAATTAAATTTTTTTCATTCAATTTTTAATTTATGCAACTTTTGCATTGTATTCAATTTATTCTCTAAAATCAGGACTAAATAATTTTAACAATTTGTGCATTTCAGTCCCTATTACACAAAATCATCAATTGACTTTACAATTTAGTCATTTTTCACTTCTAACCTAAAAATCTATCAAATTGGTCCCTAAAAATTTAAATATTCAACTAAATTAACATATTCAAATTTTAACAATAACAAAAAATACAACATGGGTCAGCTAGCTCGTAGTACCAGGATTCCAAAGACATAAAATTATAAGAAAATAATCTAAATTGACTAACCAATTGAAGCTTGAAAGGTTTAAACCCTATTGGCGTGCATCATTCCCCCTTTCCTTTTTGCTTCGAAAACTACGGGATGAAATGAGAATAATATTTCTCTTTCCATCCACTAATATCATCTTTTATTTCTTTTTGTTTTATTTTATTCTTTTAACAATAAGTTAACTAAATTTTATAATATAAAATATAGATAATAAGTTTTAACCCACCACTCATATATATTCATATATAATGGTTTATTTACTTTATAATTCCTATATATTAAATTCCAATTGTAATTCCTTAATAATTTTTACTTTGGTTACTTACACGATTTAGTCTCTATACTCTAATTAAACACTATTTTGACAAAATTACCTATCTAAAATTTAATTCACTCCTAACATAGCTTCTTAAATACTTTTATTCGGTTTATGAAAATGGGGTCCCAAAATCATACTTTCCAGTACCACTAACTTCCGGGGTGTTACATGTTTTAACCCATATAGTGTCTTTTTCAACCTTAGGCGTTTATTTTCTTGTCCTTGGACATTGTATCCTATTGGTTGCTCAATGTAAACTTCCTCTTCTAAGAAACCCTTAAGAAATGTCGATTTTGCATCAAGTTGATATATTTTCCACTTCATTTGAGCCGTCAAGGACATAAGCAACGAATTGTTTCCATTCGAGCAACGGGTGCAAAGACTTCATCATAATCGATCCCATGCTTTTTCTTATAGCCTTTAACAACCAGCCTTGCTTTGTACCTCACCATTTCTCCACTTGCATTCTCCTTTTCCTTGAAAATCCACTTGACGTTGATAGCTTTATGACCTTTTGATAGTTCAGATAACTCCCAAATGTTGTTTTTCTCAATAGGTTTTATTTTTTCATATATTGGTAGTCTCCATCTTTCGTCATTTACGGTATCATCAAAGTTAAGTGGCTCACTATCTACAAATAGACAAAACAAATCATTAATAACTTCAGTAGCATCATACAAGTCATAGATACTTCTCATTTGTTGAGGTCTTTCACTCGAGCTTTCTTCGGAAGTTGAATTCATGGATGGAGCAGGTGAAGATAGAGGAGTCATGGCTTGCACTAGTGCCATAGTGTCTTGTTCTTTCTCAAAAATAAAGAATGAAATCATAAGATTGTTCTTCTTGTGCCTCCCAATTCCAACTTGCTTATTCATTGAACTCAACATCTTAGCTTATAATAATCCTTCCATTACTTGGGTTGTACAACTTGTAGCCTTTGGAGTTTAAGTCATAGCCAATGAAAACATATTTTGAACTTCGATCATCAAGCTTCGATCTATCTTAGTCAGATACATGTGCATAAGAGATGGTACCAAACACTCATATAGATGTCTAACACTTGGCTTTCTTCCACTCCATGCTTCTTAAGGTGTTATACCATTCATGTTCTTTGTTGGCAAGTGGTTGGACAAGTAAACTGCACAAGAAACAACTTCGGCCCAAAATTCCTTGGGCATATTCTTTGCCTTCAACATACATCTAGCCATGTTAATAATAGTTGCATTTTTTCTTTCCACTAAACCATTTTTTTGAGGTGATCTAGGCACTATTAAAGGAAGACAAATTCCATGTAGTTCACAAAAATCATTGAATTCATTGGAAGTGAATTCGCTTCCTCATCAAACCTTAAAAATTTTATCTTATAGCCACTCTCCTTTTCAAAAAGAGCTTTGAAAGTTTTTAATACAACAAAGGCTTCAGATTTTTGCTTCAAGAAGTAACCTAAGTCTTTCTACTATAATCATTAAAAAAAAAAGAAGTATTTACTTTTACTAAATGATGGTGGATTGATTGGTCCACACATATCGGTATGAACAAGTTGAAGAGGCTCGATTGCTCTTAATGTTGCTTCTTTGGAAAAGCTTGATCTTGCATACTTACATAGAAGACACACCTCACATAGTTGATTAGGATGGCTAATGGTTGAATTCCTTTAACCATCTTCTTTTCTCCGAGAACTTTGAGTGCTCCAAAATTCAAGTGACCAAACCTCATGTGCCAACACCATGCTTCACCCTTTAAACTAGCTTTTAAGCACATTACTTCAATTTTCTTGAGATTTAACATAAACATTCTATTCTTCGACATGGATACTTTAGCAACCAAGTTGGAATACTAATCTCTTAGCTAAAGGAAACAATCTTTCAAGTGAATTTCATAGCCGCATTTAAGAAGTTGTCCCAAACTCAAAATATTGATTTTTAACTTGGGAACATAGTAAACATCGATAATAAGGCTATGACCACCATCTTTTAGAGAAATTAAAATGGTACATTTCCCTTGGATTTTGACTTTCGAAGAGTCTTCATGTTAGAATTAAGTGACCCAAATTCTTATTTAAATAAAATACGATGGAAAATAAAATAAAAGTAAAATCCATATAGAACTAGACTTCTTTTATTTTATTTTAGAATAAGGTTTTTAAACCTTATTAAACTCCATCTATTTTATATTGATTAGGATAAGGTGTTTCAATCCTACTAGAATATGGCTTTGCAAGCTTATAAATAGACATAGTCTATTCCTCTTGTATTTGAGTAAAAATTTTTCGACATAGTGAATTTTCTTCTCCTCCTCGTGGTTTTTTTCCGAAAGGGTTTCCACGTAAAATTTATGTGTTCTTTATTTTTATTTATTTTATTCTATTTTATTTTTCACAAATTGGTATCGAGCTTAGGGTTATTCATCTCGATCACGGTAATGGCGTCTTTGAAGTATGAAATTCATTTGTTGGATCGCAACACCGATTTGCGTTGTGGCAAATTAAGATGCAAGCGTTCTTGCACAAATGGATCTAGAGGATGCCCTGCTAGGATAGATAAGATGCCTTCGACATTAACAGATGAAGAGAAGAAGCGTAAGGATCGAAAGGCATTAACACAATTACATCGCATTTGTCCAACGAAATTTTGCAGGATGTGATGAAAGAGAAAACCGCATTGCATTATGGAAGAGGCTAGAAATATGTATGTCGAAAACTCTAACAAGCAAGTTGCATATGAAGCGGCGTCTTTATGCTCATCGTTTGGAGGAAGGTGCGTCGTACACGAACACTTAATGAGTGTTTAAAGAAATTCTCTCAAACTTGGAGGCCATGGAGGTTCAAGATGATAAGGAAGATCTAGGGTTGATTCTACTTTGTTCGTTGCCCCCGTCTTATTCAACCTTTAGAGACACGATTTTATATAGCCGCGAGTCTCTCACAGTTGATGAGGTTTATGATTCTTTAACCTCGTATGATAAGATGAAGCATCTTGTGGTTAAACCCAACTCTCAGGGAGAGGGTCTCATTGTTCGTGGGAGACAAGACCGGAATGTTGATGATGATCGTGGTAGAACACAAGAACGGAATCCTCGTGGTAAATCTAAGGGTAGATCGAAATCTTCAAACAGAGGTAAAACTTGCAACTTCTGCAAGAAGAAAGGGCACATTAAATCTGAGTGCTATAAGCTACAAAATAAGATTAAAAGGGAGGTGCGAATCAAAAGGAAAACAACCGAAAATTCCGGTGAAGGCGATGTTGTAGAAGACTACAGCGATGGTGAACTTCTAGTTGCTTCATCAATGATTCTAAAGTAAGGCGAGTGGATACTTGATTCAGTGCACCTTCCACATGAGTCCCAATCGGGATTGGTTTACAACTTATGAAACGAGATCTGAAGGTGTTGTTTTGATGGGAAATAATGCTTCATGTAAAATCGCGGTGTTGGAACAATTAAAGTTAAGATGTTTGATGGAGTTGTCGAACACTTAGTGACGTGCGGCATGTTCCGAATTGAAAAGAAATTTAATTTCGTTGAGTACTCTTGATTCAAAAGTGCAGATACACAATTTGAAAGTGGGGTTTTAAAGATTTCAAAGGGTCCTTGTTGTGATGAAAGGGCAAAGAAAGATTGCCAAGTTATATGTTTCTGAGGTTTTTTATTCTTGGTGATGCAATTGTCGCTTCCTCTTCCTTGTCGATGATGATATTACTAAACTTTGGCATATGCGCCTAGGGCATATGAGTGAGAATGGCATGGCGAATTAAGCAAAGAGGACTTCTTAATGGGCAAGGAACTTGCAAACCGAATTCTGTGAGCACTTGTGTTTTGGGAAGCAAAGAGAGTTCGATTCACTAGAGGAATCCATAACACGAAGGAAACGTTGGAGTATATCCATTACGATCGTGGGGGCCGCCCGAGTGCCTTCGAGAGGTGGAGCTAATTATATGCTAACCTTTATTGATGATTTTTCTAGAAAAGTTTGGGCGTTCTTCCCGAAGAAAAGCGATGTGTTTTCCACATTTAAGTCTTGGAAAATTATGATTGAAAAGCAGACGGAAAAGCAGATAAAATACCTCCCATGCACAATGGCTTAGAGTTACGCTCGATGAGTTTAATAGATTGTGCAAGTCGAAGGATCATGAGACACTTGACGATTCGTCATACTCCACAACAAAAGCGGCGTTGCGAGCGAATGAACGAAGCGATCATGGAGAAGGTTCGATATATGTTGTCAAATGCCAACTTACAAGTCATTTTGGGCGAAGCGACCTCTCTTGCATGTTTTTGATCAACCGATCTCCATCCGTTGCCATTGAGAAAAAGACGCCACAAGAGGTATGGTCCGTAATCCTGCTAATTATTACGATTTAAAGATTTTTGGGTGTCTGCGTATGCTCATGTTGATAATGGAAAATTGGAACCAAGATCCATTAAATGCGTTTTCTTGGTCATAAAGTGGTGTAAAAGGCTATAAGTTATGGTGTCTGAAAATAGAAAAGTTGTGATTAGCAGAGATGTTGTTTTGATGAAACCGCTATGCTACCTAACTTATCTCTTAAAGACTCTTCCAATAAAGAAAACCAAAAGCGGTGGAGCATCGATTAATACGAATCAACTCCTCAAGCCGATACAAAAATTGAGAATAGAGTTGCTTCTTCACCGCAATACTCTATCGCCAAAAACAGGACAAGAAGAGAAATTAAACCTCCAAAGAAGTATGCCGAGGTTGATCTAGTTGCTTATGCTTTAAATGTGGTGAAGATATAGATGCGAATCAAGAGCCATTTAATTATTCGAGGCGATTAGTTGTGAAGACTCGAAAAGTGGATGTTTGCTATGCAAGAGGAGATGGAATCACTCCACAAAAATGAACATGGGATCTTGTAAAACTTTCTAAAGGTAAAAAGGTCATTCGTTGTAAATGGGTGTTTAAAAAGAAAGAAGGGACTCAGGAGTTGAAGAACCCGGATATAAAGCAAGGCTTGTTGCAAAGGGTTACTGATCAAATTCGAGTGGACTTCACAGATGTGTTCTCTCCGGTTGTTAAGCATAGTTCGATTCGAGCTTTGCTTGGTATTGTGGCCATGCATGATTTGGAGCTTGAGCGGTTAGATGTAAAAGCGCATTTTGCATGGAGAACTTGAGGAAGATATTTACATGCAACAACCAGAGGGTTTTATAGTCTCGAAAAAAAGGACTATGTTTGCTTTGTGAAAAAGTCCCTTTACGGTTTGAAAACAGTCACCAAGACAGTGGTACAAGAGGTTTGATTCCTTTATGACTTCTCATGATTTCAAAAGAAGTAGTTTTGACAGTTGTGTCTACTTTAAGAAAAACAGTGATGGTTCTTTTGTGTATCTACTTCTTTATGTTGATGACATGTTGATAGCGAGAAAAGATAAAGAGAGATAAGAAAGGTTAAAGCCCAACTAAGTGAAGAATTTGAGATGAAAGATTTAGGACCAACAAAGAAGATACTTGGTATGGAGATTCTCGAGATAGAAAAGCAAGTAAATTGTACCTAAGTCGGAAGGGTACATTGAGAAAGTTCTTTTGAGTTCAATATGCAGAGTGCTAAGCTGTTAGTACTCCTTTAGCGACCCATTTCGGACTTTCATCGGCCTTATCTCCTCAATCGATAATGAGATTGAGTACATGTCACATGTTCCATACTCTAGTGCGATGAGGATCTCTCATGTATGCTATGGTTTGTTCACGCCCGATTTATCATATGCGCATCGGCGGTTAGCGAGATACATGGCGAATCACGGTAAAGAACACCGGAAAGCGATTCGATGGATTTTAAGATACTTACGAGGCACTACTAATGTTTGCTTACAGTTTGGAAGAACTAAAGATGGAGTTATAGGGTATGTTGATGCTGATTTTCTTGGAGACCTTGATAGAAGAAGATCTCTCACGAGTTACGTCTTTACAATCGGAGGTTGTGCAATTAGTTGGAAAGCCACTTTGCAAACTACATCGCTTTGTCTACCATCGAAGTTGAGTACATGGCGATTCTTGAGGCTTGTAAAGAAGCTATTTGGTTGAAGGACTATTTAGTGAACTCAATGAAGACCTTCAAATCAGACGAGATTTTGTGACGGTCAGAGTGCCATCTTTCTTACAAAAGATCAAATGTTTCATGAGAGAACAAAACACATTGATATTCGGTATCATTTTGTTCGTGATATTATTGCTCGTGGTGATATTGTTGTGAGCAAAATTAGCACTCATGAAAATCCTGCAGATATGATGACTAAGTCACTTCCTATAACCAAGTTTGAGCATTGCTTAGACTTGGTTGGTGTTCATTGTTGAAGTTAAACCCTTAAGGGGTTTTTGGAAGAGGTGAAGAACTTGTTTATTGAAAGTTCGCGATGAAGAACTTGTTCATTGAGAATTTGTGTCAAGGTGGAGATTGTTAGAATTAAGTGACCCAAATTCTTATTTAAATAAAATACGATGGAAAATAAAATAAAAGTAAAATCCATATAGAACTAGACTTCTTTTATTTTATTTTAGAATAAGGTTTTAAACCTTATTAAACTCCATCTATTTTATATTGATTAGGATAAGGTGTTTCAATCCTACTAGAATATGGCTTTGCAAGCTTATAAATAGACATAGTCTATTCCTCTTGTATTTGAGTAAAAATTTTTCGACATAGTGAATTTTCTTCTCCTCTGCCCGTGGTTTTTTTCCCGAAAGGGTTTCCACGTAAAATTTATGTGTTCTTTATTTTTATTTATTTTATTCTATTTTATTTTTCACACTTCAAATGAAACATTGCCTCTAATATTCTCATCAAGCTTCAAAAATGCCTCTTTACATCCATCCATATGGTTGTTTGCTCCATTGTCAAGATACCATATGCTTGCATCATTGCTTTCTTCATTCTTAAGTGCAAACAATAAAGTTGGCTCTTTCACATCTTGTTGATCTTTAATGATATTGACCTTTTTTTCATTTTCGTTGGAATAATTTTGGCATTCCCAAGAAAAATGGCCAAAATTATTACCATTGTAACATTCAACACTAGACTCTTCATACCTCCTTTCATTCGCTCTTCAATAATTACCTCTTCCTCTTCTCTTTGCTCTTCCATGATTTCTAGTTAATGGGCTCTTATTATCGTTGCTTCTATTTTCACGAATACCTCTTCCACGACCTCCTTAGCCATAACCTCATCTTCATCTGTGTCCACAGCCTCAACCTTTTTGGTTCTTTTCTTCTCGACAATCTTTCAAATATACCTTGGCTTTGAGAGCTTGTTCTAAGGACTCATATTGTCCCCTCTTGAATTTGTCTTCTTATTCTTACAACTCACATATTACTTGTCCAATAGTCATGGAGTATCTTTTGAATCAATGACACAAACCACGTAACCAAACTTTGGAACCAAAGAATGAAGGATCTTTTCAATAACATGAACATCTTCTAAGGTATATCCATATCTCTTCATTTGATTAACAATAGCCAACACCCTTGAATAATAGTTCAAAATTGACACAGATTCCTTCATCCGTAAAGTTTCAAACTCACCTCGTAATACTTAGAGTTGAACCTTCTTCACTTTGTCAACTCCTTGGAGAGGAATTTGGAAAATCTCCCATGCTTCCTTTGTGGTTTTAGCATTATCCACTATTATAAACATCGATTCATCCAAAATTGATGGATGAGGATAAGGGCTTGTTGATCCTTATTCCTTGTCCTCGCTAACACATCCCTATCTTGTTGCAACAAATATGCCTCGTCTTGAGGAAAATCATAACCATTTTGTGTGATCTCCTAAACATCTCGTGAGCCAAGTAGAGTCTTCATACAAAAACACCAACTTTCATAGTTTTCTTTTGTAAGATGAGGAAATTGAACCGGAAACATTCCATTGTTGGTCATCTTCTCTCACTACCGAACAAAGCTTTGAATACCACTTTTTTGGATGGAGGTGGAAGAGAAATAGCTTTTGGGAAAGAAATGAACTCACTTTGTATTAAACTTTTTTCTTCTTTCACTCTCTTTTACTGTGCTTCATCACATACAACTATTTATATAGTAGTTGTAAGTGACTATTGGTTTAACACATTCATGTATCCTAGTTAAGTACATGCATGACTACTAGATACATCTATTCTAAATACATTCATTAAACTAGATACATCTACTCTAAATACATTCATTAAGTAAAAGTACATGTAAGTAACGAACAAGTATATTCTAAAATGTTACAAATTATAATATCCAACTGTCCATACCCTTGAACAAATCGGTGAATAACATGTCAAACCTAGGAACCTGCATAACTCCTTCATAGTAGTAGGAAGTGGCCAATCCATAATAATTTTTATTTTTCTTGGTCTCTCTGACTCCACCAATTGAAACAATATGACCCATAAATGATACTTGTGATTGACTGAAGAGGTTATATACCAAGATGTCTTCAAAGAATACTAAAAGAAAATTGATGTAAGTACGGACAAAAGAGGTCATTCATGGTTGCTTAGATAGTTGAGGGGCATTGATGAGGCTGAATGGCATTACGATAAATTCATAGTGTCTTGAATAGGTACAGAAGGCTATTTTGTGAATATTATGAGGGTGGACATGAATTTAGTCATGATTAGAGTGAAGGTCAACTTTTTAAAAAATGATTGCTCCATTTAGTTCATCAGCATTGATTATGGGATATTTATCGATACACATGTACCACAAAAAATATTACTTTTAGATGAGAACAAGACTAGTGAATGGACTTTTATTGGGACGTATAAAACCTGAACTGAGCAATGTGGTGAATTTCTCAACTTTCAAATTTTTGGGAGTAATATTCCTATAGTATAGGATCGTATGTTTGGTGGTTTAGAGTTGGGTATTAGGGGAATGTTGTGTGCATGTTGACGAAAAAGGGGAAATCTTCTAGGTTCGTCAAAAATAGCAGCAAAATTTGTGAGTAGATTTTAGAGTTTTGGTGCAATTGAGGTACCTTAAGCGTCTACATCTATTGAAAGATATTGAAATTGAGGTTTTAGCATTGGGCGGAATCCCTTGAATCTTGTATTGCCATCTATTTAAGTTAAAATTTTATAAAAGTTGGGCCCAATCTGCTTTTATCGTGTTGAGGATGCTAACCACTGAATACTTAAAACAATACCGACTCCACTCATATAAAAAGGATAATATTTTGGGTAATGGCAAGGCTTGAAAGCTAAACTTCCAAATTAACCCAAAGATGATTGCAGTGTACGATTTGTTTGTTTCCAGTCTGTACGCTAAATGTCGGAATGAATTTTGCCGAAACTTGCGTTGAATCTACCAATTGTTCATATGAAAAGTTATGCGTCGAACCACTATCCACAAAATGAAAACCTATTTCCTATTTAATGCTCACTGCAATTTCATGGTGGCATATGAGTTCTTCCATAAAATTGTATGAAAGATATCTCAGTAAAGGAAATTTCTGGGTCAACTTTGGTTGCACAAGAATCTTCTTCTACTTGTTTAGATTTGTCAATTTCCAAGAGTATGAGTATTGCATTACGACATGGATGACCTGGGCTAAACTTTTCATTGCCACGAGAACATAATCCTTTGGTAATGTGGTTTTAGTGTCTAGCATACCATGGTCGTGGGATAGAAGATCGAACCTGATTTTGTGATGTTGGACGGCTTGTAGTTTATGAGGTTGCAGTGTTATTAGGGGCAACAATTGTTAGACTGGGTTTGGTAGTAATAGTCTAAGTACCCCTTTGGATAGGCGGTACTTGTGGTGAGATGGAATCTTTTACCTCACAACTATAGTAACTAATCTTACCACTATCATTGTTTTTAATCTTACCGAAGGTAAACGCACTTCCCATCCAAAAGTAGAGCTTCGAGATCCATGAGAAGTGCTCAGCTTCTGTTCGAACTCAAATGCCAAGCTAATGGCTTTATAGATGAATCGTGGTTTGTGGATTTTGACATTGACCTTAAGATCATTGTGTAATTCGTTAAGACAATTCCCAAAAGATAGTGTTCAAGCCAATTTTTAACACAAATAGAGCATTTAGCAAATTCCTGTTGTATTCTTGTATAGTTCTTGTGTAAAAACCTGTTTTCAATGATGTCAGAAATGGTGATTTTGGAACCTCGTTTCTGATGATCGAGTCAGTAAATGTTATTAATTTATATTTACAAGTTTGTTATAGTGTTATATTGATTTTCCGCCTAAAAATTTTATTGATCGGATAGTTAATTAGGTTGTAAGGATTAAATCGTAAAAATTAATTACTATTGAATTTTTGTAACTAAAAGGCGAGGTTTATCTGGAAAATAGACCCTAGTGTTATGGCATGGCCGGTTAAGACATAAATTTTGGCCTTATTTTTTTTATGAAATTTGGTTAAAAATTAAGAAATAATAATAAACAACAGAAACAAAAGTGGGAAAGAAGAGAATAGTTCCATTCTCATCCTCTCCACGGAAAACCTTATATAATGCATACATGGTATAATAAAAACATTAAACCAAAATACGTTTTCCCATTAAAATTTATAATAAAAAATCATAATATATGTTAAAAATATTTAAAATTTTGAATGATTTTTATTAATAATTTATGTATACAAAATTTGAATATAAAATTATTATTTCAATTTTTCAATTTGAACTTTTATAATTCGAATATATATAAAATTATAAATAAAAATTTTATTTTATTTTCAATTTTTATAATTTTAAATAATTATTAATAAAAAATTATATTTTTAATTTTTAATTGTTTTAAATTTTATATTTTTTAAAAATTGCTGACGTAATATGCATCATCATGTCATGTCCTAGTAGTTCTCGTCAACCACGTCAACACCTTTAACAACCAAACCAGTCAACTAACGGTTTCCGTTAACACAAAACCCTAGTTGATTATTTTCTTTTTTGTCATTAAAGACTTAATAGGGTGCATTTTTTTAAGAGCTTAATTGATTTTTTTTTCATTTTTATTAAAGATGTTTTTACTAGTTAAAACCATTTTAATTTGCTTATATTTTTCATGTAATATACGTGTGTATTCTAGTAATTGTACTTCAAAGTATAATGAATTATTGATACAAATTACGATTCAAATTTTTGAATGATTTTTTCCCTAAACAAAATTGTGTTTAGCTATTTATGTGATATAAAAAGTTTCAGTAGAAGGTTATCTCGTTCAGTTTAAAGTTAATTTATCAAAATATTAATTAAATTAACAAGTGATTGGAAGAAGAGAAATTGTATTTTTTTCTAAGCATTTAAATTGAATTTGAATCTAAAGTTAATATTATTGAAAGGACTTTACTTAAAACTCACTCGACCCAAATAGGATTAAGCTTAGATCATAAAAGAATAATATTTTAATTTTTAACAAATTTATCCATTAAAATTATAAAATAATAAATTTTAAATTTTAACAAATTTATCCATCCTAATTTCACAAAAGAAGTTTCATTCTCTACATATAAAAGAAAAATGAAAACAAATATATGAGATATGGTTGATGGGCCTCTGAACTTTAATTGCAGCCCAACAAAAGGAAAAGAAAAGTGACTTCACTTCTTGGTCTTCTTTGTTTATTATTATTGTTATTGTTTTAGGGTAACTTAGACTACAAGTTACCCAACTATTGCCATTTTTCTTTTTTAGTCATCAAATTATTATTTTTTTAATTTAGTCATTTTGACTCTTTCTTTTTTTGTCACTTAATTATTAATTTTTAATTTAATTACCTAACTAATCGAGATTTTTTGTCTTTTTTTTGTTAATTATCTTAACACTCACATAAGAGGGTAACGTGACAATTGAAGAAATTAATATAATAATAAATTTAACTCTCAATTTTTACATATTATATCAATTTAATCATAATTTAAAAATTAATATTCAAAATTTTAAAATAATATCAATTTGATATTACTTTAAAAATTCAAAGAAATTTATAAATATACATAAATATTTTAATAATATATATAAATAAAAAAAGTGTGATAAATAAACATATACGATTTCAATCGCTGGTACCATCACCGTACAATCCATCGCAGCTTCCCGGAATGTATTTTCACAGCATAATGGCCTTTTTCATACATACTAAATTATTGCAGATTTATAACATAACTATTATTAAACCAAAGAACACTGAACAACGACACCCACAAAACACAGTCACCGGCAAATTCGTTACACCGTAAGGACATTGATAACACCAGAACCAGAAATCCAAAAGAAAAGAAAAGAAATAGCAGAAAAATAAAGAGAAGAAGAGATGCAGAATAGAGGAAATGTAACAGTTCACCTCCTTACATGCTGCTATATAAGAAACAAATAACAGAAAGAATCAACAAATTATATGATAAGTTTTTCCATGCACAAAACGCATCGTTTTATTAAACTTAGTGCGCACCATTTAACTAATGTCCTTCAGCCCACTTGTCATTAGAAATGGTCCATAACAAATACCTTCCCCATGAGAACATCCTTGTCCTCAAAGATTGAAATGAGGGTAAGTAACCTTCAATTTCACCTACAATTCCCAAGTGGCATATTCAGGAAATGAGTTTGCCCATTCAACCAAAACCTCGGTTGTAGCCACATTTCCCCGCTTCACAATTCTTCTGCCTATGATTCGAATAGGTTCCTTGACCTATGAACCATGGTTATCCACCACTGGCAGAAAAGCTTGTGTAAGAGCATTGCTAACATGTTTTTTAAGTTGGAAAACATGGAAGGTAGGATGGACCTTCGATCCTTGTGGTAATTATAGCATGTATGTAACTTTCCCAACCCTATTGTCCACCTTGTATGGCCCAAAATACTTAGGAGCTAATTTTTGGTTTAGCACATTCCTGACCAAATGTTGTCTGTAAAATTTGAGGTATACTTACATTGCAAATTATTGATCTGTTGTGTGCTTGTCAGCTTACTGTCTCATTTTATCTTGGGTCCGTTTTAAATAAAACTTTAATAGTTGTCGAGCAGCTTCTCTATGTTGCAAACTATTATCCACAATAGCCACTAAGGAGACTCCAGCTAAGTAGGGTGTATGGTGAGGGGGGATTGGCCATATAAGGCCTCATAGGGTGTGCTCTGAATAGCCGAATAAAGAGTGAAATTATACCACCACTCAGCTAAGGACAACCAGTTGATCTAGTCTTGAGGTCTCTCTTCCGTCATGCATCGGAGATAGTATTTCAAGCACAGATTAAGCACCTCTGTTTGACTGTCGATTTTTAGATATAATAGAATCAAGCATTCCATGTAACTTGTAAACATTATCCAAGAATAGTTGAGCAACAGTCATGGCAGTATATGGATGCGATAAAGCCATGAAATAGGCATACTTTGTGAGATGATCTACCACAACAAAAATGATATTCTTCCCTTTGGAACAAGGAAAACCTTCTATGAAGTCCATGGACACCAAAGACCAAGCTTGTAACAGATCCGGAGGCGCTACCGTTTCTCACTTGCATTGCTGAAAGATGTCACATTCTCTGACCTCTTTTTTAATATCCTTAGAAAGGCCCTTCTAGTAGAGTTGACTACTGATCCTCTTGGTTGTTGCATGAACTCTCGAATAAACACTTAGTGGACTGTCATATAACAATTAAAACAGTTCTTGCTTCAAATTGAGCACATTACCAACCATCATCTTTCTCCTTCTTCATAAGAATTAACCATCCTAACTATATTTAGGATGTTTGTTGCCCTGCTGCTATATTGTAGTGCATAATTTCTGAAGTTTAGAATCAACCAAGTAAGATGCTTGGACTCGTGAAAGTAGTTGACAGCTAATGGTGCTACTGGTGAGCTGAAACAATTGCCCCTCCTGTAGACATGGCTACCTAGATAAAGCATCAGCAGCAACATTACTCGAACCTCTCCAATATACGACTTCATAATCATAACCAATCATCTTAGTAACCCATTTTCGCTGAAAATGTGTGACTGCGACTTGATCAGCCAAGAATTTTAAGTTGTGATGGTCAGTACGAATTTTAAAATGTCTTCCCACCAGGTAGTAGTGCCATTTTTTAATAGCCAACAAGGCAACCATTATCTCTTTCTTATAGACTGATAAAGTATGGTGTCTAATTCCTAAGGCCTTACTAAAATAAGCCACTGGTTTGCCTAACTGTTGAAGAACTGCTTCTACAGCAAAACCCGACACATCTATATCAATGCAAAATTCCAATTGAAAGTTTGGGAGGACAAACACATGAGCAGTACACAAGGTTGTTTTCAACTATTGGAAGGCTTGAGTTGCTTGTTCATTCCAATGCCAGGCATCCTTCTTGAGTAATTTAGTCAAGGGTCTAGCCATGAGACCATAATCTTTTATGAAACGTTTATAGTACTCGATAATCCAAGAAATCCCCTCAATTCCTTCATGGTGGTAGGCAAAGGCCAATTCTCGGCACAAGTCACCTTGGATTTATCCATGGTAACAATCCATTAGAAAATAACATTCTCCAAATATTCTACTGCCTCCGTCCCAAAACAACACTTATTTCTTCTAACAAAGAGCATATGGTGTCTCAAAATTTGGAAGACTTCACGTAGATAAATCAAATGATCACCCAGAGTAGTCGATTAAACCATGATATCATAAAAAAAACCAAGACAGTCTTTCTTAGCAAGTGCTTAAAATAGAGCTAATCAAAGCCTAAAATGTCAACAGGACATTGGTGAGGCCAAAACGCATCACCAAAAACTCATAGTGACCTTCATGAGTTTTGAAAGTTGTTTTGGGAATGTCAGCTTCAAACATCCTGACTTGATGATAACCAGTTCGTAAATCCAGCTTGGAGAAGATCTTGGCTTGTCCTAATTCATCTAGGAGCTCTTCAATAATAGGAATTGAGAAACGGTCTCTCACAGTCAACTGATTAAGTTGTCCGTAATCTAGACAAAGTATCCATCCTCCATCTTTTTTCTTGACCATTACCACTGGAGAGGCAAAAGGGCTGCAACTATCCATGATGATGCCAGCTTGAAGCATTTCTCTAACAAATCGTTCCAATTCTGATTTCTGCACCATGGGGTATCTATAGGGCCTAACCTTCACTACTAATTTTTCATCCACAAGAGGTATGCGATGGTCTTGAAGTCTTGATGGAGGTAAACCAACCATTTATTGAAAAATACTTCCAAATTCATCCAGGAGCATCTGTAATTCCTTGGACGCGTCTTTTATAGGAGCCACTTACAAATTCAACTGATCAGCACTAGTTA
Source organism: Gossypium arboreum (assembly GCF_025698485.1). Lineage (NCBI taxonomy): Eukaryota > Viridiplantae > Streptophyta > Magnoliopsida > Malvales > Malvaceae > Gossypium > Gossypium arboreum. The sequence continues at coordinate 18,139,699 of NC_069081.1, forward strand.
TGAAAAGAGTACAAGGGCCCATTTCCCTATGGATAATTGATAGACATTTGGTGGCTTGCCGTTGGCTCATTAATTCAATATCTCCAGGCAGGATGCCTTGAATAATACATTGACTTCCCTTAGAAGAAAACTGCATAACCATTGAGTCAAAATTCAATGTAATTGATCCCAAAAGGAGAAGCCACTAAATTCCCAACACAGTATCACACCCCTTTAGTGGAAGTATCATAAAATCAGCAACAAAACTAGCCCCTTGCACCTCCCACTCCAGGCCATTGCAAACTCCTCGAGTAAACAATTGTCTCCTATCAGCCACTGTTACCCTCACTTATTGTTGTAAGTCAACTGGTAAAGCCAACTTAGTGAGCAACTTAACATCCAAGAAATTATGAGTACTTCCTTAATCCACCAAAAAAATATCTTTGTCGTGCATATGATTGCCTCAAATCTCATAGTGTGAAGCCTTTGTGACCCTTTAATCGCATGAAGAGATAACACTGGTTTTTATTGCTGCTCACCCTCCTGGTTAGACTCTTTCAACTTGTTAGGACATCCAAAAATCTCCTCTACCTCCTCTTGGCCATGAGACTCCAACAGCATCTGATATAACTGACTTTTCACACACTTATAACCAGACTGGTATTTGGCTAAACACAAAAAATAGAGCCCCTTTTTGTTTTCGTTTTACCATCAACACAGGGCTTATACCTCTTGAGGTCCTTTTTGTTTGAGATGATCCTGAAGGTGGTGAATAACCAGATTGAACAACAGAGCTCGATTGGGAATGATGAGGTGTCCTAGCCACAAGGAGTAGGTGATACATTTCCAAAATGAGATAAAGAGTTTAAACTAGTCAACAACCCTCTCTTCGGAAAGAGTTCCAGTATCTCTTCCACCTGTCTAGTAATATGAAGTGCTTTAACTAATGATTAAGGCTTAAATAGTTGTAAATATTTACTGACTTTCAATTTTAGATTACTAACAAAAATACTCAATGTATACAACTCAAATAACAATAATTGCGTTAGGAGACTTATAAACTGATCATAGAATTGATATAACAGCCCGATTTTGGGCCTAGTCGGAATAGTATTTTGGAACCACTAATCCGAGGCCAAATAAAATTATTTTAGTATTATTTTATGTGTTATAATATAATTTTTAAAGTGTATGTAAATTTTGGTAAGTTAATTTTAGCGATTTCTAGTTCAATTTCAAAAAAGGACTAAATTGCGTAAAAGGTAAAAGTTGTGTGTTAATGCCTAAATGTGTTAATAGACTAGAGAACTAAAATTGGAGGCATTTAAAGGGCAATTAGACCCTTTTTAAGTGTGTGGCAGGCCAAGGGGAGACCAATTGGTCAAAAAGCCAAAATTTGTGACTTTTAGGTGTTTTAATTGACTAATTTGTATTAAAATAAGGAAAAAGAAATAAAATGTCATTTTCTCTTTCATTTCTTCTTCTTCCTCATGAAAATGGCAACAAAGAATGGGGGTTTTGATTTTTAAATTTTCAGCCACTTAAAGCCCTAATAAGTAAGTGATCTTTGGTTGTTTCTTGATGATTTTTATATTTTTGGAACCCCTAAAGCATGAGCTTTCATACGAGGGGTCTAGTTTGCAAAATGTTGAAGAGTCTAGGGTTTTTCCATGAGAGTAAATGTGTTGTTTTCTGTGTTTTTATGGAAGATTATGAGTCTTAGTTGTCTAATAAACAACTTTTGTGAAAGAAATTGCATGAAAACACCTTAAAAAGGGCTAGTTTGCCAAGTTGTAGGATAAGGTGTTAGTGTGTGTAATAATGATTTTTGTGAGTTTCCAAAGCTATAAAATGGTTTATCTAGGCTTAAGGAATAAATAAATTGAATAAAAATCATTTTTCGAGCCAAGGGGCAATTTGGTAAATTTGGCAAAATAGAGGGGTTGTGTCAATGGACTAATTTGATTAGTACATTGTTTAATAAGCTAAATGTGATGTTTTAGATGTTGAAAATCGAGATTTGGACTTAGAACGGAAAGAAATCGATTAAGGGATGATTACGTCCTTTTCACCTTTGTGGTATCGAGGTAAGTTCGTATGGTAACAATAATGCAATATCATGCTTGAATTAAAATTCTTTATTGTTATGGCATTAAGTGTATGGCCTAAAATATTAGAAGTTTGTATGAAAGTAATGCTCAATTTCATTATGATGTGCTTAATACTTGATATTGTACAAAATGTGGATGTATGCCTCTATTGGAATTGACTTGTGAGGATTCAATGAAAATGTGATGATATGTGTGCTAGTATAAGACCATGTCCGGGACATGGCATCGACACTAACATGAAACCTCGTATAAGACCATATCCGGGATATGGCAACGATATGTGGATCCATGTAAGACCATGTGAGGGACATGGCCTTGGGCATTCTATTCAGCGTATGATAATTTCGAACATCCTTTAGCATCCTGAGTATTCAACGGGTAATGAAATGGATGATGTGATGAAAGCCCTAAGGAGGGCATGTTAAAGAAGGTATGATTATGTACTTTAATACGAGTTCGTACAGGCATGTACTTGAGTTATGTTACAAGTTGTACAAGTATGTACACTAAGCTTATGAGTAACTTAGCCTTGACAGATTGAGTTACTGCAGTAGTATAACTTTGAAAATACACTAAAAATAGTGGAAAATGATTTAGAAGCTGAATAAAATATGATAATAAAGCTTATTGAGTCTAGTTTCTTATAAAAGAAACCGTGTAAGCAAAAGAATTTCCTATAATGAGATATTCGAAGTTGCATGGGGTAGAGTCAGAATGACTTCGAGATCCCCTGTTCTAATTTTAGAAAATCATTATAAACTATACAAAAATGGTTATGAGTTATTATTTATATGCCTAGAATCCTTAATGAGTCTAGTTTCAATAGAAATAGATGAAAACATTATTTGAGTCCTGTGATATGAGATAATTGAACTTTAATGCAAAAAGGTTTGAACTGTCAGACAGTGAATCAGGGGTAACTTTGAGGAATAAACTGTACTAATTGGCTAAACCAAAAATTTTGGAAAATTTATGGTAGAAAGGTACATGAGTCTAGTTTCAAGAAACATTAATAGAACTTAAGTTGGAGTTTTGTAGCTCCAAATATTATTAATTTAGTCACTATTGCTCAGGAAGACAGTTTGTCATGAACTTGAGTATATGTTGTAAACATTGATAAAACATGTAAATGAGCTGCTAATTGTTTTCATATGAACTTACTAAGCGTAAAGCTTACCCCCCCTTCTTTCCCATTTTCTCTAGGGTTGCCAGGTTTGCTCGGGTTGGAGGCCGTCAGAGATATTATCACACTGTCAAGTTAACGCTATTGGTGTAAGTAATTCCTAGTGTTTTGAATCTATGGCATGTATAGGATTTTAATGTTGAGTAAGTGATATTATGATTTAGCCAAAGGTGTTGGCTTGTATTGAAAAAGTGTTGTAGCCATGTGAATTGGCCTATGTTGGCTAATGATGTTGTGGGCCTAAATGTTTATTCATATTTATGTATGATACTATCTCTTGTGATGTGGCTTATAGCATGTATACCTAGAGATTGAAATGAGATTCATTGATGAGTTAGTAACTGATGCAAGATTAGGTGATTGGTAAATAGTTAATAATGCCTCATGAATGGTTTGTGGAAATGATTATGTATGCTTAGTGATGGACATGAGGTTTGTGATGTAATGATAGTTATGACCAGTATGTGGTAATGATGTGAGCAAATTTTATGATATTTATTGCATAAGAAAATGACTTGAGCATAACACGTTGTAGATGTTTAAGAGCTCATTTATGTCATGTTGTATGTTATTGGATAAGTATGTGTGCACATGTTGTGAGGGTGACAAATGGCTTGGAAAATAGCCTTGTAATTGTCCACACGGGCAGACACACCGGTGTGTGTCTAGACCGTGTGTGACATACGGTCGGCCCCCATGGGCGTGTTGTCCAACCGTGTGTCCCCTGCACCTAAGATTTTCAAGTCAGTATGCATGGTAGTAGTACACGGGCAAGAGACACGGTCATATGTCTCAGCCGTGTGAAGGACACGGTCATAGGACACGGGCGTGTGCCTTGGTCTTGTGGTTTTGGCAGAATGTCTAGGTTTTTGGACACGGGTTCGGGACACGGGCGTGTCCCTAGCACACAAGCGTGTGCTCTATACCCATACGGGCGTATGGAGCCTTGACGCAAGAGATTTTCTAAGTTTTTCATGAGTTCTTAGTTGGGTCTCGAACCAGCCCGGATGTATGTTTTGGGCCTCGTAAGCCCATATATGGGACAGATTGCATGTGAAAAGAAAAGTTTTAAATTGATCAAAATTTTACGGCACGCTTTTTGTGAGATTGATTGAGTTTAAGTCAGGTAACACCTCGAACCCTGTCCCGGCGTCGGGCATGGGCGGGGGGTGTTACAATTGATCCACTTGATAAACCGTAATTTATACATATTTTTATCTTATGCTTAGCCTATTTATGAATGGTTTCTCCTTAGATTTGGTGAATTCAATGCTTCTAATCCTTTAATTTCATGTTTTATACTTAGGAGAACATAGGAGAGTACAAAGAGTGAGAAACAGGTCGAAAACGGAGAAAATGGACCCACATGGGAAATCAACACGGCCTGGACTTTCTCACACGGGCGTGTCACACGGCCGTGTCCCTTTGGCAAGTTTGAAGCACGACTTACACGGGTATACTACAAGCCCGTGCCTGTTCAATAGCCTTGACCACCGGCTGGAGTAATCGCACACGGGCGTGTCACACGGACGTGTCCCTACTGAGCCCAAGTATAACCCTATTCAGAAAATGCCAATTTTGGAGGCTCTGAGGCATTCTAAAACCTATTTAAACATCTGAGGAGGCACTTAGAAGGGGGACACAGAGTAGGAAGCAAGGAATTACTCAAGAAAAGCCGATTGATCCATCTCAGAAGTCGGATTCATCATCAAGACTGAATATCTCCCTTCAAGTTCCTTCAGGAGTTTTAGGTTTTCTTATGTTTTGTTATCTTTATGCTTTTGAGATGTTTTCTTTTATAAGTATGAACTAAACCCCCTAAATACCTAAGGGGAATGAAACCTATGACGGATCTTGTTATTGTTATCTGAATTGTATGATAAATATTTGACTTATTCTTAATTATGTGTTCTTAATTCTTGTTTTGATATTCCAGGATATTGATTCAAGTTAAGCTCTTATTCAGATGAATAGACCCTGTCTAAGAGTAAATTTGTCATAGTTAAGCGAAGTTGGTTGCACACCCAGAGATAGGGTGATAAGATTTTACCGGATTAGGGTGAAACCTAATAAGGGAATCCATAGATCGAGTTAATGCAATTTTAGGGTGTTAATTAGAAAGAGATTTCAATTATTCAACCTAGGGTTAGACGTTATTAGTCTCGAGAGAGATAATAATATAACTTAGGGATTTCTACGGATCAAGTCAAATGAATAAATCGTCTGATTCAAGTCAAATAACAAGTGAAGTCTAGGTGGATTTTTTCCTTGGGTATTGTCTTAATCAATCAAATTTTCCCAAAATTATTTTCCCAAATTTTCTTTCTGTGTATTCTTAGTTAATAATTAGTTTAGATAACCAAACCTCTTAATTTTTAGGCTAGATAATAAAAAGAAAGTAAATACTAGTACTCGTAGTTCCTTTGGGTTCGACAATCCGGTCTTGCTAAACTATAGTACTGTTCGATAGGTACACTTGCCTTAATCGTGATAATCTTAATCGTGATAATAAGTTAGTCTCAAGATCGATTCTTTCATAAATCTTTAAAACCTGTCACGAATATCACGTACCAAGTTTTTGGCGCAGTTGTCGGGGAATTAGAATATTAGGAACACTCGATTTTTATTACTTTAGCCATTTTACTTTTATTGCAATTTAAATTTTTATTTTCTTTTCTAATTCTTCAGACAGGTTTTTCTAGTTTATGACCAGAAGAAACTCTGTTTGATAGTGAGCTCGATCGCACAGTTTGCAGAAATCGAAGAGAAATTAGGCAAAGCTTACGATACACAGAGGAAGAGCAAGAGGACGATACTTCAACCACAACCGAGGAGATGGCTAAAAACCAAGAAAATCCACTACCTCCTGCGATTGCTGTTAATCAAAATTCTGCTCCACGCACTATGTATGATTATGCTAAACCTTCTTTAACATGAACTGAATCCAGCATAGTTAGACCTGCTGTAGCTGCAAATACTTTTAAACCGAAACCTAACACAATTCAAATGATACAACAATTTGTTCAGTTTGATAGTTTGCGGGACGAGGATCCCAACACTCACTTGGCAAATTTCTTAGAGTTTTGTGACACTTTTAAAATCAATGGCGTTTCTGATGACGCCATTCGCCTTCGGTTGTTTCCCTTTTCATTGAGGAATAAGGCTAAACAGTGGTTGAACTCGTTGCCACGAGGATCAATCACTACTTGGGAACAAATGACCGAAAAGTTTTTATTAAAATATTTTCTACCGGCTAAAATAGCCAAATTACGTAATGATATCTATTTTTTTGTACAGATGGATTTAGAAACACTCTATAATGCATGGGAGAGATACAAGGACCTCTTGAGAAGATGCCCTCACCATGGGTTACCACTCTGGTTACAGGTTCAAACCTTTCATAATGGCCTGAATCCTTCAACTCGGCAGATGGTTGATGCAGTTGCTGGCGGGACCATCAATAACAAGACACCTGAAGATGCCTATGAATTTATAAAGGAGATGTCATTGAATAACTATCAGTGGCAAGTCATGAGGACAAAGCCAACGAAAACAACCAGCGTTTATAACGTCGATTCGGTCACCATGCTCTCTAATCAGGTAGAACTCTTGAATAAAAAAATGGATGGTTTTCTTAGTTCTTCACAAGTTCACCCAGTAATGCAGTGCGAAGCAAGTGGAGGTGGATCAAGCAGTTCAGAATATCCACCTTATGGCCACAACATGGAGAACGAGCAGTTAAATTACATGGATAACAATCCTCAATCTCAAAACAATCCTTATAGCAATACTTACAATGTAGGTTGGAGGAACCACCCAAATTTTTCATGGGGAGGCCAAGGGAATCAGAGATCACCACCTCCAGGCTTCCAATAACCACCCTACCAACGAGAGAAAAATCTAAACCTTGAAGAGATGCTAACAAAATTCATCTTAGTGTCAGAAACTTATTTTCAGAATACCGAGATAGCACTTAAAAATCAACAAGCGTCGATCCAAGGGCTCGAAATTCAAATAGGTCAGCTCGCTAAATTGATATCTGAAAGACCACCAAGAAGCCTGCCCAGTAACACTGAATCTAACCCAAGGGAGCAACTCAACACTATTGCCATTCAAGATGAGGAAGGGTTAGTTGCAAAACCAAGGCCAGAAACGGTGGCAAGCAAATATAAGAATGAGGTAGGCCAAAATGACCCAAAGCCGATGAGTACAGAATATAAACCTAGTGTGCCATACCCCAATCTACAAGGAAAGATCGATCAGACGAACAATTTGGTAAATTCCTTAAACTTTTCAAAAAATTACATATTAACTTACCGTTTATTGAAGCCCTTTCGCAGATGCCAAATGCAGTCAAGTTTTTAAAGGAGCTTTTAACAAATAAATGAAAGTTGGATAAGGCGTCGCATGTGAAGTTGAATGCAGTTTGCTCGGCCATATTACAGAATAAGCTACCCAACAAATTGAAGGATCCAGGGAGTTTTACGATTCCTTGTTTAATTGGTAGTTTAGATGTTCATCATGCATTGGCTGACTTAGGGGCAAGCATTAATGTTATGCCTTATAAAATGTTTAAACAGCTAGGTCTTAGGAAACCCAAACAAACTAGGATGAGCATTCAATTGGCTGATAAAATCATTAGATTTCCTAGGGGTATCATTGAAGATGTTCTTGTTAAGATCGATAAATTTATATACCCAGTAGACTTTGTTGTTCTAGACATAGAAGAGGATAGTAACGCACCTTTAATTTTAGGACGACCTTTTTTAGCGACTGATAGAACCATTATTGATGTTGGTACAGGTGAACTCACACTTCGTGTGGGAGATGAAACAATCACCCTTCAAGCTCGTAAATCGAGTAACACATCAAAAATTGAAGGTGGTTGTATAAATCATTCTATTAGTACTGATCATGTGGTGACACCCTTTATACAGGAAACAGTTTCGAAGAATACATATGAGCCGTGTTCAAACAACAACAAAAGACCTATCTATGAAGAACGAAGGTTACAAATCAAGGAGCTAGATGAATGGCGGACACAGAAAACAGAGAACACCCGATAAACCGAAACCGAGCCAGGACAAGCTCAATACCTCACCAAATCAACTTAAGGTTGGAGACAAAGTACTACTAGATGTGGCAGATCCTCGCACTGCCACTCCTGAACCTAATGAAGAAATTCCTCTTACGGTACTCAGTATTTTCCCAAATGGTACAGTCGAGGTAATTCATCCCAAATTCGGCACATTTAAGGTAAACAATACCCATCTTAAACCTTATATTGATAAAGTTGATAGAAGGGTAAGGAGTGTAAACTCCTCGCACCACCTTGACCATGTAGAAGAGAGGTAAGTCAAGCTTATACTATAAATAAGCGCTTCTCGGAAGGCACCCCGAGCACTAACGGTGTTCACTTCTTTAAATTTTAGCCTCTAACATTTAAAACACTAATTGAGTCACTGAACATAGGATTCCCAGAACTACACGGCCAAGAATACTGCAGGCGTCTGTAGTAGGCGATGCACATACCACGGATGCAACACGGTAGTGCAATACTGGCGAGATGAAAACAGAGCAAAAATGTTTCCCCAACAAGGGATCCAACAAAGTTGCCACGGCCGTGCGACGTGGCCGTGAGTAATCCTGCCAAAGTAACACGGGCGATCGACATGACCGTGCCCACCGATAGTGGTCGAGCCTGTCAAAATAACACGGGCGTGCGCCTTCATACACGGGCGTGTGAGAAGCGAATGGAGATTGACACAGCCGTGTAACATGGCCATCTACTCCAATGCACCCAATTTCAAAAACCACGAAACGTACGGGCTGAGATGAGAGCACACGGGTGTGCCCCACGGCCGTGTGCCCTACGACCGTGGCCGTGTAGCCCAATTTCTCTATAAACACCTATTATTTATTTTATTTTATTTTATTGAAATTATTTTTTTATTTCCTTTTAATACTATTTTATCCTGAGTTTTTACAATTTTTATTCTTTGGCTATATCATTACAAGTAATTATGCTTCAGTATACCTCCTAAAGAGTTCCTGATTTTTATCACAGTCATAAAGAGCTCCAAAACTCATCATCAAAAAGGAACTAAAAACTTCAAGCGCAAAGGACTTATGGATTAATGAACCTCTACCACCGCCGGAGTATCCTCCTCCACCCTCATCATTGCTTTGGCCGATTATTCTCCATAACTCTAATTCAAGGAATCTATTCATAACTCAGGAAGTTTCATTTCTCTCCCTATCTTATGATATTATATTTATATTTTTCAGTATATCTATCTTTGTACATTGAGGACAATGTACATCCTAAGTGTGGGGGGTTATTTATTTATTTTATCAGAAAAGTCCTTGATTTCTGTCTTATTCTTATGTGATCTTCTCATATCACTATTAGAATGAATTTTGATTAATTTATGATTTTTATTGATATGTCTTGAATTAAAACATAGGTATTTATGCATTGATTGTTTAAACTTTAAGACATTAGGGAATCAAGCATGATAAGTTGATTTTTGAAGAATTAAAAACTTTTAGGTTGTTTCCCTAAGATTAGGTATTATCTTGAGTTGAACTTCACAAGTTTAAACATCAAAAAGCCATAATTTTTGTGAGATCTTGAGCTTTTAGAGCATATTTTATTCCTTTCATGCTCACTTTCATTATGAGTGCATTAGTTTTGATTTGTTATTCTAGAATTTTCTTGGTTATGCATGTCAAGACCATACCATTTGATTTGATATGTCAAAGTGATAAAGGCACTAAGGTTTAACCCACTCACTCCACAAAAGCCTACCTTCATAATTAACCCTTAGTGAACCCCTTTGAGCCTAACAAACCATTAATTGATTTACCCTCAATATTAACCCATAACCCATTATTGTTGAAATCCCCTAATTTGATCCCTATTTTTGTCGAGATTTGATTTGAACTAATTGCTTAGCTATGTTTTGTTCTTTTATGTATTTGACTTGTTCTTAAAAAGAAAATTACTTCAATACATATTAATAGTAATTCGTCGTTTTTGAGCTCGAGTGTTAATTCCATATTCTGAGAAGAAGCTCACTTGTAGTCAACTGATGACTAGTTATTTTTCTAGCTAGGTAATTTTTCAATTCAATCTCGATTCTAACATCTTCTTTTAGCTTGTGACCACACCCTTAACCAAAGCCACGTTACAACCCTCTAAAAGACCTTTTTTGATTGATGTATCAGCTCAATATATAGTGGTGGAGATTTGATTTTCAAGCAAGCCTATGGTAATAACTTTTCATATTGACTAATGAGTGCTTTTATTGATGTCCTTAAACACCTTGAGTGATTTGAGTGAATCTTTAGTGAGGATGTTAAACTCTATGATATTTTGATCAAAGGTAATCACTTAGATAAGGGGAGACACCTATGTTTTCGTAATAAAATGCTCAACTTGGAATGTTTGAAACTTTGATGTACTTTTAGTTGAATTTTCAATGTATAAGTACTTATGGATTATTTTGAGATATTATTGATAGGGATTATAAATTAACAAGAATTTATTTTGATTATGAGTTGAGGATTTTTGCTTGAGGACAAGCAAATGCTTAAGTGTGGGGGTATTTGATAAACCGTAATTTATACATATTTTTATCCCATTTTTAGCCTATTTATGAATATTTTCTCCTTAGATTTGGTAAATTCAATGCTCCTAATCCTTTAATTTCATGTTTTATACTTAGGAGAGCATATAAGAGTAAAAAGAGCGAGAAATAGGTCGAAAATGGAGAAAATAGACCCGCATGGGAAATCAACACGGCCTGGACTTTCTCACACGGGCATGTCACATGGCCGTGTCCCTTTGGCAGGATTGATGCACGACTTACACGAGTATACTACATGCTTGTGCCTGTTCAACAGCCTTGACCACAGGCTGGAGTAATCGCACACGGGCGTGTCCCTACCGAGCCCAAGTATAACCCTATTCGGAAAAGGCCAATTTTGAGGGCTCTGAGGCATTCTAAAACCTATTTAAACACCTGAGGAGGCACTTAGAAGGGGGACATAGAGTAGGAAGTAAGGAATTACTCAAGGAAAGCTGATTGATCCATCTCAGAAGCCGGATTCATCATCAAGACTGAAGATCTCCCTTCAAGTTCCTTCAGGAGTTTTGGGTTTTCTTATGTTTTGTTATCTTTATGCTTTTGAGATATTTTCTTTCATAAGTATGAACTAAACCCCCTAAATACTTAAAGGGAATGAAACCTAAGACGGATCTTGTTATTATTATCTGAATTGTATGATAAATATTTGACTTGTTCTTAATTATGTGTTCTTAATTCTTGTTTTGATATTTCAGGATATTGATTCAAGTTAAGCTCTTATTCAGAGGAGGAATAGACCTTGTCTAAGAGTAAATTTGTCATAATTAAGCAGAGTTGATTGCACGCCTAAAGATAGGGTGATAAGATTTTGCCAGATTAGGGTGAAACCTAATAAGGGAATCCATAGATCGAGTTAATGCAATTCTAGGGTGTTAATTAGAAAGAGATTTCAATTATTCAACCTAGGGTTACACGTTATTAGTCTCGAGAGAGATAATAATATAACTTAGGGATTTCTACGGATCAAGTTAAATGAATAAATCGTCTAATTCAGCGTCAAATAACAAGTGAAGTCTAGGTGGATTTTTCCTTAGGTATTGTCTTAATCAATCAAATTTTCCCAAAATTATTTTCCCAAATTTTCTTTTTGTGCATTCTTAGTTAATAATTAGTTTAGATAACCAAACCTTTTAATTTTTAGGCTAAATAATAAAAAGGAAGTAAATACTAGTACTCTTAGTTCCTTTGGGTTTGACAATTCGGTCTTGCTGAACTATACTACTGTTCGATAGGTACACTTGCCTTAATGCTGATAATAAGTTAGTTTCAAGAACGATTCTTTCGTAAATCTTTAAAACCTGTCACGAATATCACGTACCAAGTTTGAACCCTATTGCCTCAAGGTGATCAACTTAGCCATTGTATCCCAAAACATGCTAGATCCAAAACACTCATTTAGACTATGAGCATAACATGTCCAGTCTAACATGCGGAGACCCCCGTGTTTCTGTGAATATAAGTTATACTAATGCAGTGCTTGGCCCTCCAAATACAACATCATTATGCTCACATTATCTGTTTTAGGAATACCTTCAGCCAAAAAGTACTGATCCAACTTTGACCACCATCCACGATAATTTAACCCATGGAATCGAGGACACTCGAGCTTGTAGAAACGTTCCTAAACCCATCTAGATCTAAGTATGTGAGGATTGGGTAGTGGAAGAGAAATCTCCATGGAGTCTCTAGGGGGGAACCTAGTAGAGGTAGACCCAACACTTCCTTCCTTTTAAAGGTTGGTCCTGGCTCCAAAGCTGTAGGGTGCCCCAAAAACTACTCTAGCATAGATTGAAGTTCCAAATGCAGATCTTCCTTAAACCTTTGCAACTTGGCATCCCATTTGGTTTCTAGTTGAGCCAACTGTTGAAATATGTATATATTTTAAATTTATTTAGGTAGATAAATCTTATTTGGATAGATAAGTTTTATTCATATTCTAGAAATATTTTATTTTATCTTTTAGTAGTTTACTAGAATAAGGGAACTATTTCTTTTTATGTTTTAGTAGTTTATTAGAATAAGGGAACTATTTTCTTTTTATGTTTTAGTAGTTTATTAGAATAAGGAACTATTTTCCCAATTAGGATTAGGACTTTTTTCTCTATTTAAGTTCAATTCTTTAGTTAATAAGAGAAGTACAATTTTATTCAAAGCTCTCTTGAAATCTTTCATGGCATCTGAGCTAGGTTAAAATCTCTAGTAACATCATGGTTAGAAACGACCTTCTTTGGAGATAAGAGATCCAAGAATCAAACAGAGGAAAAAAGTTCTACAGTTGAAACAACTACCGAGAGTACAATGACTCAAGGGATGAGGCGTCTCACCTTTCTTTTCAACCGACATCTCACAAGTTGAATGGCAAGAATTATCCGGAATGGTCGCAATCAGTAAAATTAGCAATTGATGGGCGCGGCAAGCTAGGTTATTTAAATGGAGAAGTTTAGCAACCAAAGGTGGGTGATCCAAAGATGAGCAAGTAGAGGTCAGAAAATTCTATGGTAATTGCGTGGCTTATTAATTCCATGGAAGCTTTCATAGGTAAACCTTTTCTTTTTCTCCTAACTGCTAAAGATGTTTGGGACTCTGTGAAAGACACCTATTCAGATTTAGAAAACGCTTCACAGATTTTTGAGTTAAAAATAAAACTGTGGAAAGCTAGGCAAGGGGAAAAAGAAGTTACTCTTTATTATAATGAGATGATGTCTCTTTGGCAAGAACTGGATCAGTGTTATAATGATGAATGGAAGTGTCACGGAGATGGTGTAAAAGCTATGAAAAAAGAAGAGAATGAAAGAGTTTATTTGTTTCTGGCTGGTTTAAATAAAGAATTTGATGAAGTGAGATCTCGGATCCTAGGGAAAAAATCGCTTCCAAAACTTCGTGAGATTTCTTCTGAGGTTAGAAGAGAGGAGACAAGGAGAAAAGTAATGTTAAAGCCAGGGTTTGAAGCTAATGATGATAATTATTGTAATATCCTAAATTAGGGCTTAATCGAAATAGTGGTTTCGTGACCACAAATCCAAGATAGAAATAATTATTTTACAATGATTTTGATGTTTATGATATGATTGCATGATTGTGTGAAAATTTCGTGATAAAATTCTATGCCTAAAGTGCTTAAATTGAAAGTAGGGACTAAATCGAATAAGTTGCAAAACTTGCATTCTAGAAGTTTTTAGTATGAAATTGTTTTGGAATATTAATGAGGAGGTCTTAAATAGCAATTTGACCAATTTTAAGTTCATGGACAAAATTAGGACATGGAAGGAATTTTGGAAAGTTTAGTAGTAAGGGTATTTTGGTCATTTAGTTATTAAAATGAATTAAAACAAAATTAAAAGCCAATTTTGTCCATCTTCTTCATTAGGCCGAAATTTCAAGGGTTCTCCATAGTTAAGGTTTGTTTCAAGCTTCCAAGCTCCATAGTAAGTGATTCCAAGCCCGCTTTTAATGTTCTTTACGTTTTTGGAATCCGTTAGCTCGATTAAGCTTATGTTAGCAATAATTCAACCTAGGGTTTATATTTGGAAAAATACCCATAGGTGAAATTTGTGTATTTTGATGTTTTATGATAGAATATGGGGTTTTAAATTATGTTAGACAACTTGTGCTACTCGGTTTTGAGTGAAAACGAGTAAAAGGGCTTAATCGGTAAAAATACCTAATAGTCACAAGTATATGTTAGAGTAAGAATTTGATGTTTCCATAGAAGGGAAAAATGATCAGCATGTTATAAAACATAAGAATAAGGAATAAATTTTAATTCCCGAGCCTAGGGGCAAAAGTATAATTATGCAAAAGTTTAGGGGCAAAAGTGTAATTTTTCCAAAGTTCGTATTAAATGCTGGTTTGATGAATGTATGTATTAAATAAGATTAATTTGCCATTATAGATCAAGAGAAACGAGATTCAAGTAGCGATCGAGGAAAAGAAAAGATTGTGGACTAAATTGCAAAATCCGTACATACAACACGTAGTCCGAGAGCTGACTAAACTTGCTCTGATACCACTAAATGTAACGCCCCCACGCTCGAAACCATCATCGGAGTCGAGCTTGAGGGGTTACCAAACATAATTTATCAAATTAAGAACTTCAAATCATTTGTTTCTACATTCACAGCTTTCTAGCTACCCGCATCACAGTTACAAGAAAAATCATATCTCGAGTTATGAAACTTGAAATCAAGATCCGTAAATTTTCCCTAAATCTAGACTCATATATATATATAATAATTTTTTTCTAGAATTTTTGGTTGGGCCAATTAGTACAGTTTATTAGTTAAAGTCTCCCCTGTTTCAGGGTTTGACTGCTCTGACATCTGTGTATTACGAATCAGATATATCTCTATACAGAATTTCAATGACCATGAGATTTGTTTATCTTAAAAATAGACTCAATAAGGAATCTTTACATATAAATAATGACTTCTAATTATTTTTTTACAATTTATTATGAATTTTTAAAGTCAGAACAGAGGATCCAGAAAGCACTCTGGCCCTGTTTCACAAGGTTTCAAATATCTCATAAAGTATAATTTATATGCCTGTTTTTTTTTATCCATATGAAAATAGACTCATTAAGCTTCAATTTCATAACTTACTCATCATTTATTTATATTTATACTATTTTTAGTGATTTTTGAAATTCATGTCATTGCTGCAGCAATATTCTGTTTTAAGGCAAGTTTCATCTTTCCATGAATTTTTATGAACTAGATAACCTGTTAAACTTCCATGATATCAACCATGATCTAAATTAGCCATCACCATGACTTATCAATATCAAACATTTTCTCAACCAAACATGGCTATATCATAAAATTATTTACACAAAATAGGTATATTGCTATACATGCCATACTTAAGTAGTTGTACAAGCCATTTACCAAGATAAAAGTCCTTTGGATAGTGTGATCGAACTTTCGACCTGTCCCGATTCCTGAGCTGGCTTGTTCAAAACTACAGTGAATGAAAAGGAAGGAGTAAGCATAAATGCTTAGTAAGTTCATATGTAAATAACAAGTAACATAACAATACAAATATACCAAACAACTTTAGCATGGTACCACCAAAACATATATCACATCTTTAAACATCATTCATCATCTTACCACCTTATCGTTGTTGTATCTATTTTCAACCCGAGGGTTAAGATCATACCTGTCCAAAGTGTCCATTTCACAACACTTACCCAAAACGTCACTTATATCTTAAGTGCTCTTCCATTAAACTAGAAATTTCACCCGTTGAACACATCGGAATATAACTCGGATACATGGATAATTTGCACATAAGTGCCACATATGTAATCAAGAAATCATGTAACCCGCCCCTAAGTGAACTCGAACTCAACTCAATGAGCTCAGGCGTTCGCATCCATAAATGAACTCGGACTCAACTCAATGAGTTCGGATGCCTAGTTACATCTCACGAACTCGGACTCAACTCAACGAGTTCGGACATTTGCATCCATAAGTGAACTCGGACTCAACTCAACGAGTTCGGATGCTCAACCATCCTAGTGACATGTCACTTGTATCCTAATCTATTCCTAAGGTTCAAACGGGATTTTCCTCGAACACATATCCTTGCCATCTTCCGTAAAATACCAAAACCAATACTCGGTAGTACTTTATATTTAACAATTAATACACATAATTTGCATTTTATTCGAAAATAACCACAAAGCATATATTTCATAATAAAAATCAGCATATCATATAATTAACATCAATAACTTAAAAATAACAATTATGCTACATTATTTACACATGAACTTACCTTGGTACCAAAATATAAAGATTTTGCAATTTAGTCTACAATCTTTTCTTTTCCTCGATCGCTACTTGAATCTCGTTTCTCTTGATCTATAATGGCAAATTAATCTTATTTAATACATACATTCATCAAAACAGCATTTAATACGAACTTTGGAAAAATTACACTTTTGCCCCTAAACTTTTGCATAATTATACTTTTGCCCCTAGGCTCGGGAATTAAACTTTATTCCTTATTCTTATGTTTTATAACATGCTGATCAATTTTCCCTTCTATGGCAACATCACATTCTTACTCTAACATATACTTGTGACTATTAGGTATTTTTGCCGATTAAGCCCTTTTACTCGTTTTCACTCAAAACCGAGTAGCACAAGTTGTCTAACATAATTTAAAACCCAATATTCTATCATAAAACATCAAAATACACAAATTTCACCTATGGGTATTTTTCCAAATATAAACCCTAGGTTGAATTATTGCTAACATAAGCTTAATCAAGCTACCGGGATTCCAAAAACGTAAAGAACATTAAAAACGGGGCTTGGAATCACTTACTATGGAGCTTGGAAGCTTGAAACAAACCCTAACTATGGAGAACCCTTGAAATTTCGGCCTAATGAAGAAGATGGACAAAAAATTGGCTTTTAATTTTGTTTTTAATTCATTTTAATAACTAAATGACCAAAATACCCTTACAACTAAACTTTCCAAAAATTCCTTCCATGTCCTAATTTTGTCCATGAACTTAAAATTGGTCAAATTGCTATTTAAGACCTCCTCGTTAATATTCCAAAACAATTTCATACTAAAAACTTCTAGAATGCAAGTTTTGCAACTTATTCGATTTAGTCCCTACTTTCAATTTAAGCACTTTAGGCATAGAATTTCATCACGAAATTTTCACACAATCATGCAATCATATCATAAACATCAAAATCATTGTAAAATAATTATTTCTATCTCGGATTTGTGGTCACGAAACCACTATTCCGATTAAGCCCTAATTTAGGATATTACAACTCTCCCCTTTTAAGGATTTTCGTCCTCGAAAATCTTACCCAGATAACAGTGTGGGTATTGGTTTCTCATAGTTTCTTCAGGTTCCCATGTAGTCTCTTCTACCCCATGCTTTTGCCACAACACTTTCACAAGTGCAACACTTTTATTTCTTAGTTGTTTGACTTCTCGAGCTAAAATCTTAATAGGTTCTTCTTCATAAGTCATATCCGGTCGTAGTTCAACTTCTGTTGGTGAAATTATATGTGAAGGATCCGAACGAAACCGATGTAACATAGATACATGAAACACATCATGAATCTTCTCTAATTCAGGTGGTAGTGCTAGCCGATATGCTACCGATCCAACTTTTTCAATTATTTCATACGGTCCAATAAAACGCGGACTTAACTTGCCCTTTTGTCCAAATCTAAGGACTTTCTTCCATGGAGACACTTTCAAAAATACCTTATCACCAACTTGAAACTCCATTTCTTTTCGTTTCAAATCCGCATAAGATTTCATCTATCTCAAGCGACTTTCAAACAATCTCGAATCACTTTCACCTTTTCTTGGTTTCTTTTATTAAATCAACTCCATAAATCTAATTTTCCTTGAGTTCATCCAATACAATGGCGTCCGACATTTACGACCATATAATGCTTCATAAGGTGCCATCTTCAAACTCGTCGATAACTATTATTATAAGCAAATTCTACCAATGGTAAGTACCTTTCCCAACTATCTTGAAATTCCAATACGCAACATCCGAGCATGTCTTCAAGAATCAATTACTCTCTAATTGTCCATCGGTTTGTGGATGAAAGCGATCTTGAAATTTAACTTTGTACCTAATGCCTCTTGCAACTTTTGCCAAAGCGTGAGGTAAACCTCGGATCTCTATCCCAAATGATTGACAAAGGTATCCCATGAAGTCTAACAATCTCGGATATACAATTCACCAACTTATTAAGAGAATAATCAGACGCATAGGAATAAAATGAGCCGATTTAGTCGGATCATCAACTATTGCCCAGATGGCATTTTTCTTCCCTAGAGTTAACGGCAACCCCGATATAAAATCCATAGTAATCCGATCCCATTTCCATTCAGAACCATAATAGGTGGAGTAATCCCGAAGGTACTTGGTGTTCACTTTCACTTGTTGGCAAACTAAGCACTTTGATACAAACTCGAAATATCTCTTTTCATTCCACTCCACCAAGACATTTTCTTCAAGTCATTATACATCTTCGATCGCCGGATGAACTGCTAAACAACCATTATGTGCTTCATGTAAAATCTTTCGAATCAACTCATCATTTTTCTATTTACACAATCCGATTTTAAACATCAAACAACTATCGAACCGATTTCAAATCGATCCCGTGTGACTTCTCACTTTGTTTTCTTTTGGCTAGCAAATCTTGATCATTTTTTGAGCTTCGAAATCTCTTGTAAAAACATCGGTCTTGCTCTTAACTCGCTAGAATCGAACCGTCATCCGAAATTTTCAACCGAGTGTTCATAACTCTCAAAACAAACAACAACTTTCTGCTTAAAGCATCGGCACCCACATTCGCTTTTCCTGGATGATAATCGATAACAAATTCGTAATCTTTCAATAACTCCAACCATCTTCGCTGTCTCAAATTCAAGTCTTTTTGTGACATCAAGTATTTAAGACTTTTGTGATCGGTATATACTCGGCACTTTTCACCATACAAATAATGTCGCCAAATCTTCAAAGCAAATACCACTGCAGACCAATTCCAAATCGTGAGTAGGATAATTCTTCTCATGAGGTTTTAAGCTGTCTCAAGCATAAGCCACCACTTTTCCTTCTTGCATGAGTACACACCCCAAACCATTTAGAGAAGCATCACTATACACCACAAATTCTTTACCGATTCGGGTTGTATCAACACCGGTGCTTGATTAATAACTTTTCAATTCTTCAAACTCGTTGACATTCTTTCGTCCATTCAAATTTAACATCCTTTCAAGTAGTCTAGTCATAGGAGCGACAATTATAGAAAATCCATTTACTGAACCGCCGATAATACCCGCTAGCCCCAAGAAACTTCTAACTTCAATTACGTTTTCGGTGGTTTCCAATCAACAATGGCTGAAATTTTACTAGGATCAACCCGTATACCATCACCGAAACAATATGACCCAAAAATCCAACTTCCTGAGCCAAAATTCATTTTATTAAACTTAGCATACAAATGCTTATCTCTCAAAGTTTGCAAAACTATCCTCAAATGCTCAAGATGCTCGTCTCATCTTTTGAATAAATTAAAATATCATCTATAAACACCACAACAAATCTGTCCAAGTATGGTGAAATATGCGATTCATTAAATCCATAAACACAAGATGAGCATTTGTCAACCCGAATGGCATAACTAAAATTCATAATGACCGTACCTTGTTCTAAAAGCGCTTTTAGGCACATCGACTCTTTTACTAGAATCGATAATACCCAAATCTCAAGTCAATCTTTGAAAACCATGTCGCTCCTTTTAGCTGATCAAACAAATCATCAATTCTCGGCAATGGATACTTGTTTTTGATTGTCACCTTGTTTAACTGCCGATAATCAACACATAATCTCATGGAACCATCCTTCTTTTTCACAAATAACACAGGAGCACCCCAAGGTGAAAAACTTGGTCTCACAAAGCCTTTATCAGACAACTCTTGCAACTGCGACTTTAATTCTTTCAACTCTGTTGGTGCCATTCTATATGGAGCAATCGAGATCGGAGCTGTTCTCGGTATCAAATCTATACCAAATTTTACTTCCCTGACTGGAGGCAAGCCCGACAATTCTTTTGGAAATACATCCGCAAATTCACACACAACCGGCACTGATTCAACTTTCTTTTCAACTTATTTTGTATTAATTACATACGCCAAATAAGCTTCATAACCCTTTCTCAAATATCTCTGAGCCGACATCGAAGAAATCATACTAAATATTGCCTCTGATTTGTCTGGTTCAACCTGCAAGATTTCACCACTTTCACATTTTAATTCTATAACCTTTTCTTTGCAATTTACTATAGCATCATGCAATGTCAACCAATCCATACCCAAAATAACATCAAAATCATTATAAAATAATTATTTCTATCTCGGATTTGTGGTCACGAAACCACTATTCCGATTAAGCCCTAATTTAGGATATTACAATTCTGCTCTTGTAACTATTAAAAATAATGATGATAGTGAAAAAAAGAAAAACCTTAGTGCGATCAACGCAAAAATCTTGGCACACTCGTGAAACGTGTTGGAAGCTCCATGGAAACCGACAAATGGAAGGAAAAAGAATGGCAATGGTCGTGGTTCACAATCGGGGATAGCGAGCTTTCCAAACAACTAATGGAAATTATGAGGGCCAAAGTTCTCTGGAAGGGTCTCCATTCACTAAGGAACAATTAGAGCATCTATACAAGTTTTTTCAATCACCACAATTTCGGATGAATTCTTCTATTCCTAACTCATCCAATAATCCTTCTTCCTCTTTTGCCCAATCAGTAATCGATTTTTCTTTTTTCAGTGTCAAGCCTTGTAAAACAAACATATGGATTGTTGATTCTGGAGCTAATGATCACATGACTAGCAGTCATTTTCTTTTTTCAACTTACTCACCTTGCGCAGGAAACAAAAAGATCAAAGTAGCAGATGAGTCCTTCTCGGCAATAGCCGGAAAAACCGTTAAAATTTCATCTTCCTTGGTTTTACATGATGTTTTACATGTGCCAAATCTAGCTTGTAATCTCATATCGGTTCAAGAATTATCCCATCCTCAAATTGTCATGTTATATTTGACTCCTCTATGTGTAAGTTTCAGGACATGGTCTCGGGAAGATGATTGGCAATGCTAAAGAATTTGGTGGAATTTACTTTCTTGAAGACGACCATCTAAGTCAACCAACAACTACTTTATGATTAAATTCATTTCGATTTTGATAAGGTTATGATTTGGCATTATAGGCTTGGACATCCTAATTTTTATTATTTAAGATATTTGTTACATAATCTATTTAAAAATAAAAGTCCTTCTTCATATCATTGTGAATTTTGTGAATTGGCTAAACATCATCGGTCATTCTTTCCACCTCAAAAATATAAAGCCTCCAAACCTTTTTCGTTAATTCATAGTGATGTTTGGGGACCTTCAAGAGTGTCGACTTTTTCAAGAAAACGTTGGTTTGTCACATTTATTGATGATCATACTCGACTTTGTTGGGTGTTTTTATTAAAAGATAAGTCCGAAGTTAAAAATGTGTTTCAGTCTTTTTATGCTATGGTGAAAACACAATTTGGTGTGAAAATAGAAGTATTTCGAACTGACAATGGTGGGGAATTTTTTAGCGACTAATTAGGTATTTTCTTAACCAAACATGGAATAGTCCACCAAAGTTCTTGTACAAATACACCACAACAAAATGGGATTGCAGAAAGAAAAAACTGACATCTTTTGGAAGTAACTAGAGCCTTGATGTTCACTAGTCAAGTACCACGTTATCTTTGGGACGAAGCCTTGTTAACAGCTACATATCTTATTAATAGAATGCCCAGTAAAATTCTAAATTATAGAACTCCTTTTAGTTTCTTTAAAGATAACTTTCCTAACTTTAAAATGATTACAGATTTATCCCTCCGAGTTTTTGGGTGTAGTGTTTTTGTTCATCTTCACAACCAAGGTAAACTAGATCCTAGAGCAAAAAAATGTGTCTTTGTTGGTTATGCTTCTAATAAAAAGGGTTACAAATGTTATGATCCAATTGATAGGAAGATTATAGTTACCATGGATGTCACATTTGTTGAAACAAAATCTTATTTTCATTCTAATCTTCAGGGAGGGAATTATACTAAAGAAGATTCTATAATTGATCAAGAAGAGACTAGGAATATACAACATAGGGATTCTAATAATGGGGAAGGCGAATTTATAATTAACACAAAAATTAATGATGTTAATGTTAATGAAAAGGAGGATGAAGGTGTAAAGTCGATCATGAAAATAAAGAACAAACAAAGGAGTTAATTGTTTACTCAAGAAGAAATCGAAATCAAGAAAGTGGAATCCACCAGATTCATCACCAAGAATCGACCAAGATCCTGTCAAAAGCCCAGGTAAAGCTCATAATCCAGCCAATGAATTTTCTAATTTAGATATTCCAATTGCCAAAAGAAAATGTGTTAAAAATATTGTCAAATATCCCATGTCTAACTTTGTATCCTATAAAGCCTTATCTTCGACATTCTCAACCTTTGTTTCGTGTCTCGATACTGTCCAAATACCAAAAAATGTGAAAGATGCTTTACTGTGTTCCCGAGTGGAAGGAGGCTATTTTAGAGGAGATCGTGCTCTTGAAAACACAGTACATGGGAAACAATGGAATTACTGTAGGGAAAAAATAGTGGGCTGTAAATGGGTGTTCACAACCAAATTCAAACCAGATGGATCTTTAGATAGATACAAAGCCCGGTTGGTAGCAAAAGGGTACACTCAAACATACGGGATAGATTATCTTGAAACATTTACTCCAAGTGGCCAAATTAAATTCGTCAGAGTTCTTTTATCAATTCTTTGTTAATCTTGATTGGTCTTTACAAAGAACTAGATGTGAAGAATGCTTTCCTAAATGGAAAACTTGAAGAAGAAGTTTACATGGATCCTCTTCCGTGTTTTGAAGAAAATTTGGAACTCGAGTATGTAAACTCAAGAAATCTTTATACTGATCCAAGCAGTCTCCTCGAGCTTGGTTTGAACGATTCACTCAAGTTGTTAAAAACAAGGTTACTCACAAGGGCAAGTGATCATACAATGTTCTATCGACATTCACAAAAAGGTAGAATAGCTGTTATTATAGTTTATGTTGATGATATCATTCTTACAGGAGATGATGTGGATGAAATAAAACGTCTCAAGGAGCATCTAGCATTGGAGTTTGAGATCAAAGACTTGGGTCCTTTGAAATACTTTCTTGGAATAGAAGTTGCTCGATCAAAGAAGGGTCTTATGGTCTCTCAGAAAAAATATGTGATTGATCTTTTAAAAGAGGCTGGGATGAGTGGTTGCAGCCCAGCTGACACACCAATTGATCTAAATGTAAAATTTGAAAATAAAGAAGGTCGATTAGTTGATAAAGGCGTACCAAAGATTAGTTGGTAAGTTAATTTACTTATCACATACAAGGCCGGACATAGCTTTTGCAAGAAGCTTAGTGAGTCAATTTATGCACTCCCAATGGAGGAACATGAAGAAGCGGTGTTTCAATTCTAAGATACTTGAAGAGTTCAAGGAAAGGGCTTATTCTTTAAGAAATCCGAACAAAGAGGAATTGAAGCTTATCTGAGATGCAGATTAATGGCTCAATAATGCATGTGAGATCTACATCGGGATACTGTACATTTTTGGGAAACCTTGTGACTTGGCGAAGCAAAAACAAACTGTTGTAGCAAGAAATAGTGCAGAGGTGAGTTTAGATCAATGGCTCAAGGAATTTGTGAAATGGTTTGGTTAAAAAGAATTATGGAAGAGCCGAGAAACCAATAACTTCACCAATGAAGTTGTCTTGTGATAGCAAAGTCGCCATTAGTATTGCTCACAACCCATCCAACATGATGAACTAAACATGTTGAGATTGATAGATACTTTATCAAGGAAAAGATTGAAGAAGGCCAAGTGTGCATGCCGCTTGTTCCTTCAAAACAATGATTGTTGACATACTCACCAAAGGACTCTCTAAGACAAGCTTTGATTTTCTTGTAAGCAAGTTGGGCATGATTGATATATATGCACCAACTTGAAGGAGGGTGTTTAAATATGTATATATTTTAAATTTATTTAGGTAGATAAATCTTATTTGGATAGATAAGTTTTATTCATATTCTAGAAATATTTTTATTTTATCTTTTAGTAGTTTACTAGAATAAGTGAACTATTTCCTTTTATGTTTTAGTAGTTTATTAGAATAAGGGAACTATTTTCCCAATTAGGATTAGAACTTTTTTTTCTCTATTTAAGTTCAATTCTTTAGTTAATACAATTTTATTCAAAGTTCTCTTGAAATCTTTCACCAACTCCCCTTGCGTTTTGACCATCTCTTGTTGCAGCACTATCATGTCCTTCTGTCCACAAGTGGTAACATTGTCCCCCGTCATAGGAAAGACCACGCTCTGATACCTTTGATAACACCGAAACCAAAAATACAAAAGAAAAGAAGAGAAATAGCAGAAAAATAAAGAGAAGAAGAGATGCAAAATAGAGGAAATGCAACAATTATTGTATTTTCTTTATAATCAGGTCACCTCCTTACATACGGATATATAAGAAATAAATAACAGAAAGAAACAACAAATTGTATGATAAGTTTTCCCATGCATAAACCGCATCGTTTTATTAAACCCATTATGCACCGTTTAACTAATGTCCTTCAGCCCAATCAATTTCTTCAGCCTACTTGTCATTGGAAATGGTCCATAACAGGCACCATCACCAGAGATCTATTGCTAAATCCAAACAATATCAGTTATCACATTGTCGAAAAACATGTCAATAAAAGCTCCTTTTCTCGACACCCAACATTCGAACATCAAATGATCAAAGCTCAAATTCTTGGAATCTGAAAAGAAACGATGAACTTGAAATAGTTTAAAAATAAACCGCATAAAAATACAGAAACATATGGCAATGTACTTTGTTCCTCGATATAATCTCCATCAGAGGTTTCAAAACGGTATGGTTTTGGAATACTGAAGTCGTTAATGTTGGATGGGTTGAGGTGACGAACTTGAAATCAACGTTGACTTCGAAAGCTTTTTTGATGAAACCGACCAAAGAGTCTAATGAGGTGGTATAGATTTTGGTGGTTTTGCCATTGAAGGAGCTAAAAGCGGGGTATTTTTATATATTTTAAATTTATTATATATATTTAAAGTATTTATGTATTTTAATTTTATATATTTGTTAGAATATTTTTGAATTAGAATTAAATTGAGATTATTTGTAAATTTGAGGATTATTTTTTAAAATTATAACTAAATCGATAAAATAGGTAAATGTTGAAGCATAAATTTATTATTAAACTATATCGGTTAGTTGGGTGATCAAATTAAAAAAATTGATAGTTGGGTGATAAAAGGAAAAAGACAATAATTAGGTGATCAAATTAAAAAATTGATAGTTGAATGATTAAAAAGGAAAGGAGCAATAGTTGGGTGACTTGTATTGAAATTTACCCTGTTATTTATTTTTCTTTTCATTTTCGTCAATGATTTTCCCTCTCTAGGGTTTAAATAAAAAAAAGGTTTTCTTCCTCAATCCTCGCCTAAATTAAATAAATTAAATGTCTCTACTCTTAGAACCCTAATTTTTGTTTCCGAAGGAAAACAACAATGTCATCGTTCTTTGCAACTCCACAACCCCAACAATCTCCGCCATTGTTTCAGCCCCAACAACTACAACCTTTCCAGCAAAGCTACAGCCCTTTTTATCAATCCCAGCAGCAGCAGCAGCAGCAGCAGCAGCAACAACAACAACAACAGCAACCACAATTGCAGTTTCCACAACAGCAGCAGCAGCAGCAACAACAACAGCAGCAGCAACAACCCCTTTTTCTTTTTACTAATGACAAGACTCCTGCTAGTTACAGCACCAAATGGGCTGATCTCCATCCTGATTCTCAAAAATTTCTGCTTCAAATTGAGTATGTTCTCAATTCTTTCTTGATGGGTTTTGTTTTACATTCTCAAAAAATACAACTTTTTGGCTGCTATTGAAATTGGTTGATAAAAACTTATTTTTGCATACATTATGATATTTTAATAGTGTTTACCTGGAAAAGTGCGGGGCTTAAGTTCCTCTTCCTGATTTGGTTTATAGATTGAGCTTGGATATTGACATTATTATTGTTATATGGCACTCTGAGTAGTGAGTAGTGAGTAGTGAGTATTGTGATTATCATCTTGGAATGTAGGGAAAGGATATTGGAGTATAGGGATGAAAGCCAAAGGTTAGACCAGTGTACTCGCCTTTATGATTCTTCGGTGTCCAATGAAGGCTTCGAGCTTGATGCCAGCCACATTGTTCAGGTTCAATTTTTGCTTTCTTTTACATACGGACTTGTGCACTTGTGCTTCCTTCAATTTCTGCTTTTTTCTTTCTGTCAAACTTTTCCTGCTTCTTAGACATTGCATTGATAGAGCAGATGAGCCATAATTGTGTAGTTCACTTTCGTTGTCCTTGTTCACGGCACTTGTATCTTATTTTGGTGAATAATCTGGAATGCTTTGTTATTTAACATGAATATATTATATTACGCCCTTATTGTAATCTAAGTAATGAAAAATATTAAGAAACTAAAACTAGTTGCTCTTGTTGTGAATATTTGGACTAGCTCAAACTGTATTCTACTTTCACTTTAGATGTATTGTTGTCTCTTTTGTGGTTAGAAGGGCTTATGTTACGTTGATGCAAATAAGTTACTCAATGTGTTGGACCGCGGTCGTATCTGGTCCATTGTTTCAAACTGTGAGTGGTTCATGAAGTTATTTCCAAACCAATTGATCTGAGAACAACTGGAATTTAGTTAGAGTTAAGTAATTACCTCCATTCCAGTTTTCTTAGCTGTCATCTCTTAGGTTACAATTTTGAATCATTTGGTAGATTTTCTGTGAACTATGAAGCATTTTATGTCTCAATGGTATATATAATCAGCCTTCAGTTTTGGAACATATTCCTTGTCTGTTGCCTGTTCTGCTGCTTAGCATTGGTTGATAAAATGGCATGGTTGCTCCAACAGGAACTTGGAGGAATCAGTACTGCCATGGAGAGGCAGAAAGCTTTGCTGCAGGAATTGATGAGTACTGTGAAAGATATGTTAAGGAACACAGAGGTTGCTGTTCGTTCTTTCATGATGCTTCGGCCACGGTTTGTTCATTCAAACACAGGAGGTGCTTCAAATGCCACTGCACCATCCCAGGTTCCAGGGGCAACAACAACACCAGGTTCTGGGGTTCAACCAACTGCTGCATCCATGGTACCAGTTTTTGATTTTTACCATGGGCTTCCAAAGAAGCCTTCTCCCTTTCTACAGTATACAGTTGCTAGATTTGAGAAGTATTTGGGTGAGTGCCGCCAATGGATTGAAGAGTTGGAACAACTTCTCCTTTTGAATTCTGATAGAAACTCTATCAATCACGCATCCTCTTTATTGCAATCTCTTCCAAAAGTCATGTCCAATGTGCATGACTTTTTTGTTCATGTGGCTGCCAAGGTAAAGAAGCTACCTGTACTTTTATCATTCTGTGTTATGTTTTGTCTGGTTGACAGTACACAAGTTGTCATATGCTAAGGAGCAGATAAATATCTAGTTGTTTGAACATTTATTAATTTTAATGGAGTTGATGTCAGGATATTTTTGTTTTTCTATATAGTCTATGCATTATGTTATAACATGCATCCAAGATATGATCTTAAACTTTACTTTGGCTTGTACTTTAACACCTGTCCATCCCCGCCCCAAACAAAACACTGAAGAAAGAGGATTTGACTTGTCATGTGATGTTGTATTGTGCAGGTGGAAAGCATTCATCAATATATTGAATCAATGAAAACAGCTTATCTTGCTGATCACCGTCACAGAGGAGATGTTAATGATCCTTTTCTTGAGGCTGATAGGAGAGAAACTGCCAAACAAGAAGCTGCTGCTAAGAGGGTACATCCAACCTTGCATTTACCTGCAAATTCACAACCGCCAACTCAAGTTGCTGGCTTGTTTGCCAGCTCAGCAGCTCCTGCTGCAGCCTCTGCCCCACAGACTTCTGCAGCAACATCAGCAGCTTCCTCGGGAGGTGGATTGTCTCTTTTTAGTACACCGTCCTCTACTCCTGCTTCTTCCATGTCATCTTCTCTGTTTGCAACTCCAACTACAGGTGCTTCCATCCAAACATCCCTTTTCAGTTCTTCATCAGGATCTCTCCTAGGATCTGCATCCACTCCCTCTCTTTTTGCTAGTACCGTACCAGCTTTCGGCTCTACTGCATCTGCTGGAGGTTCACTTTTTTCAACACCATTTGCATCTGGTACCTTCTTATGCTATTATGTTCTCTGCAATTGCTTCTTTCTATTTTCACGAAATATCATTTTGAGATCATGCTTGGTATTTTGCTTGAGTAGCTACTGTTTTTTTACATAGGTTGATAGATTTGATCTAATTATTTTGTGGTCTGACTGAGTTCATTTTCAATCCCAGGTGCTCCAACAGGATCTGGTGCTAGCTTTGGGGCTGCATCTGTGAGTATAATGTTACCTTGACTTTCCTTTTATTTCTTTTCCTTTTTCATTATTGATCATAAAGTATAGGCATAGGTTCGAAGAAGACTAATTCCGAGTCTGCA
Source organism: Gossypium arboreum (assembly GCF_025698485.1). NCBI lineage: Eukaryota > Viridiplantae > Streptophyta > Magnoliopsida > Malvales > Malvaceae > Gossypium > Gossypium arboreum. Next base: position 18,168,822 of record NC_069081.1, read on the forward strand.
TCAGTCGGCATTGTCACATGGATTGATTATATTTCTCTTACTTGACCTCGTTGATGTATGTTCATGCAGAAATCATCAAGGCCGAAATCTCGGACTGCCCGGCGTTAGTCATCATATCTTGAATATGGAAATCCTGAAGCTACTTTCTGTTCACTGCAATGATCATTTGAACATGAAGGGGCCACATATTTCGTTTTGACAGTATCTATACCCAGTATATTCCTTTAAGTGCAATGTCATTAGCTCTTGAGTTGATCTTGTACGCATGTTGTTGATATCCAGGAAAACAAGATGTTAGCTTTGTCGAATATCCTGATCTTATTTTCAGTCATTCCAGCATTGATTTGTTTGCTACAAGATCCTTATTACTGTAATATTGTAGAACACACATTGTAGGATTTTTTTTCTATTTTTTGAGAAGTAATATTTGAAACTATTATTCGTGTGAAGATATAAAACATCATGGGCAAAATCACATTTAGTTCTGAATTTCTGTTGTCAAACTAGAAACATGAAAGGAAATCGTATGTTACTGATCTTTTCATGTTCCCTTGCAACCTATGGAGTTCAGCTTCTGCATCGTAAACCCGGGGATGCAATTGATCTCCAGACGTGAACATGTGAATAATGTTCTTATCTTCAATCCAGCTTAGCCCAGGATCCTTTTCCAACATCAAGCCTCTCATCTTTCTCCTCATTTCTGCAACATCTTGCCATCTCTCTGTTGCAGCATAAAGATTTGAAAGCAAGATATGGGTTCCACTATCTCTTGAATCAACCGTTAAAACCTGATTCGCTGCATGAACTCCTTTTTCCAGGTTTCTAAAAGTGACACAAGAGCTTAGCAATGTTCTCCAGAGTTCCAAATTATCTTCACTATATGGTGATTCTATAATTATCTTCTCTGCCTTGTCTAATAATCCGGCTCGACAAAGCAAACTCACCATGCAAGAATAATGCTTGGGTCCTGCAGTGCAACCACTTTCCTTCATAAAACCCCATAATAACTTTCCTCTCTCAACCAAGCCACTGTGGCTACAAGCAGATAGTAGAGACAAAAATGTTACTTGATCTGGTCTTAGTTCATGTTTTAGAATCTTGTCGAATAGCTTCAGGGCATTTTCTGCCATTCCATGTAGGCTATATGCCCCAAGCATTGCATTCCAACACTTTAAATCAGGGTTAGAAACCAATGAAAATATGGATTGAGCAGCTTTAAGGTTTCCATTTTTGGCATACATGTCAATCAGACTACCACAAACAGACATTTCAACATCATATCCAGATTTTATAGCCTGAGAATGAATCATCTCACCTTGTTTTAGCATTGCAAGGTCAGCACAAGCACTTAATACACCACTGAGAACAAAGCTATCAATTTTGTACCCCATTTGACACATTTCAACCAACAATCTAATAGCACTCTCCCCATCAGCCAATCTAGAATAACCCATAATCATTTCAGTCCAAACCATCACATCTTTCTTCAAGATCATACTAAAAACCTTCTGAGCAGATTCACTACCACCATTTCTAAAATACATGGACACAAGGGCAGTTCCTACAAAAACACTACTTTCCAAACCTGATTTTGTAATTTGACCGTGCAGGGGCTTCCCATAATCAGATGCCAAGAGTGCACTAGTTGCAGAAATGACAGCAGCAAAAGTGTATTCATCAGGCTTAAGAAAATACATTCCCTTCAACTCAACAAACAGCTCCATGGCTCTTATGCCATCTCCATGCTCTGCCAATCCCGCGAGCATTGAATTCCAAGAAACCAAATCAAAGTTTTGAATCCTGCTAAAAACCTTCAACCCCATTTCAATATCACCACAATTGCAATACATGTCAAGCAAGGCATTTTGCAAAGGTAAATCAACTACTATATTAGAAACGACAACTCGGGCATGGATAGTTTTCCCACACTCATAATTTCCCAACTTACCACAAGCATTTAACACCATGGAATAGGTAAATGGAGTTGGAAAAACCTCAAACTTCATCATATCAAAAAAGAGAGCCAGCCCTTCCATTATCTTATCATTCCTCAAGTATCCAAATATTGTAGAATTCCAAGAAACGACATCCTTGCCATCTATGCCAGCAAAAACTTCATTAGCAGATACCAAATCCCCAAAATTCGAGTACATCCCAAGTAACGAAGTTTGAACACAAACATCACCTAGAAATCCAGACTTCAGAAGAAGAGCATGTAGCGACGAACCAATCAATCTATCCTGAACCAATGAAGCAGCTTGTAACAAGCTCGTGAATGTGGCACCATTAGGCCTTAAACACTCAAAACCCATCTGGGAAACCAATCCAAAGGCTAAATTAGCATGGTTTATAGATCGAGAATACGCGGAAATGAGCGCATTGTATGAAACTACATTTCTATGGGGAGTTTTATCGAACACTTTCTTGGCATCTGAAAGGGAGTTGCATCGAGAGTACATAGATACAAGGTTGTTGTGGAGGTAGGGGGACGGGGAGTGGAGGCATGTTGTGGAGGTGGTCAGTAGGAAAGCGTGGAGTTGACGCGCTTTTTTGACTGTTGTTATGGAGCTGCATTTTTGTACGAGGGACGCTAGATAGCAGCTTTCGTATGACGGTAGCATGCACGCGGCCAAGGAGGTTTCTCAGTTCTGCAACTCTATGAACTGAATCAATCCTAAGTACAGTGTTCGGTCCCCCAAACAATTCTGTGTCGTGGATCGATCCTCAAACCCTGTTCTTAGAAATAAATGAATGAGTAAATAAATAACTAAAATAACATTACCGAAGATGAAAAATTGGGTTGGATTTACTGTTTTCCTTTCAATTTGATTCCTAAATTAAAGAAAGACAATGAATTCAATAAAAGTATAAAACTTGCCCAACTTGGTAATTTTACACTTGTATATAAATACAACATTGCGGTTCTTTAAGAAAAATGGGTAAAAAAATGTCTTCACCGTCGCTCACTGAGTCTCAATTTATTCGTATCTGCCGTCTGATCAACGATTCTCTCCATCCTTTCACCGTCCGTTCCATTCTCCTCCAAAATTTCAATTTCCCCTTCATTTTCTCTCTTTAATCTTATTGTTATTACTTTTGCTATGTTAGGTATCAGAGAATTTGTCTTTCAGCAAACAAGAAGAGAAAAACCTTCTTCTCATTCTCTCTCAGGTTCCCCTCTTTTCTTCTTCTCTAAAACTCCTACATTGAACCTCCTTTCATTACTTAACTCTATTGTCTGGTTCTATTTTCAGGTCTCAAATGAAATTCGCCGCTTGATTCCGTCGGCTCACATATCTTCTCCATTAAACCCAAACTCACAAAACCCCCATTGTTTATCCAAATCAATATCTCACCTGGTACTTTCTTTTTCTTTACTATTTTGTTAATTTTTGTAGTCTTTTCTTGAAATCCCAAATCGCCAAATCACATTAATTCTCAAATTTTCCTTTCAGATTCCTTTGTTAACTCTGGAAAGCCTATACGTTCAACATTTAGCTGGCAATGTGCTCGTTACCTTCTCTGAATTTCTAGCCTCATCTGTATGTTAATCAATTTAAAGATTTTATTTATAACTTTGAAGTTTGTTTTTTCCCTCCTTTTTATTAGGTTCTTTTCTTGTTATTGTAGGTAAAAACCTGGGAATTTTTTATCCATTCGCTCTCTATATGCTTAGAATTATCAATCTCGAACATATCTTCGTGTTCTTTTGAACCTTCAATAACTGGAGCTGGAGGTTCTGGTTCTGACTTATTGAATCTTGTAGGTTTATTTAAATCTAAGTTGAAAAATACCAGCTTGTTTACAGTAGCTGGAATTATCCGCACATTAAGAAATATACTGAAGTTTTTGAAGGAAGAGTGTGATGATGAGCTTGTTCTTGTGCTTTTAAATTCGATAAGCTTTTTCATTTCGAATGTGCCTTGGGATTCAATGGACGAGATCTTTGGTGGAAATGGTGGTGAAGATGATGAACGGAATACTTTGTTCTTGGGGAATTTTATTCAGCTACTATCTTCATTTGTTGACCAAATTAGTTTTGTGGAAGGGTTAGACGATTCCCTAGATAAGAATGTGATTCTTTCCAAAATTATCAACCTAGTGCCTAAACTTCTATATTGGTGCCTTCGCAAGGAAGGCAAATGTGTCAACACGTGCATCTCTCGGTACTTCAGCCACAAATTATTGGTATGTGAATGTAGATGTTTTGCTGCTAACCAATCCTGTTTTACTTTCACATACAAGCAGTCTAATTTGATTGACTTAAGCATTTTGCAGGTTTTGATGATCAGACTTAGTTTACAAATACCCCTAGATTTTTTGGTTCTTGTTTCCTGGTTGCAGCTTCTCCATAGATACTTTGAAGACCTTTTGTATCAACCTTTAACTGATGTCATGAATCAGGATGATTCTCTAGAGGACTCTCCTTTTATGTTAAGTAATTTTGATGGAGAGGTGCATAGCATGCACTCTCGCCATTTACAAAGACAGGCCATTTTTCTTTTCTTGAGGTGTTCCTTCAGTTTGATAAATCTTGGAAAAGCCACTAGGAAGCATTATTCTAGTGCAACTGTGAAGTCATCCATAGATGTTGATGCAATTTCAGAGCACAGTTGTTATGGTAGAGAGAAAGGTTTATTAGAGCTTTATGCATGGCTTTCGGGACATGTTCTGGTCGATAAGCTTGTTGCCCATGAAATGTACAGGGAGAAGTCCATAAACTTCTCATTTTCCCTCCTCAAACTGTATACGCATGAGGTCAGTTTGCTGCAGCATTGAAACTTTGTTAAACACTATGTGTTGTTCCTTTGTCTCTTTGCGTGTTCCTTTTCCTGAAAATTAAAGTGCATCATTATCATTATTTTTGTAAGCTTACTGCAATTATTTGTGCATAAAGAGTTTATTAGTTGCTCTAGAACTAGCTATTTGTTTGTTTTTTTCCTCATCTAGGCTTTCTTAGGGTGCCATTTTGTATTTCCTTTTTTGTCTTAGGATGACATATTATTCAAATTTCTCTTGGAATTGCTTTCTCTACAAGCCTGCGAAGAACAACAGTGAGCACAAATATCCTTGTTGTTACCATCATTTTGTTTAATGATTTTTCTTCGGTTATTCTTTGACCTTTTTCTTGGTTTGTCTACAGATTTCACAAAGAAAGGCTGGCACCTCAAGATGAGATGGAAGATGTTCTTTTTCATGTTTCATATATTTTTAATCCCATATGCCTGTTTCATCTCTTCCTTGCAGAGGCAAGTCTTTTATGCCCTAATCTTGCTATAAGCACTCCAGGCTCCAATTTTGTTGTCCAATAAAAAAAATGTCAATGGGAAAAATATGTTTCTATTTCTTTTATTTGAGTAGGTCATAGATAATCCCTGATGTTATGTGTTTCTGTTCATCATCTGTAGTTGCACTATGATCATCAAGTTCTTCTTGATTATCTTATCTCGAAAGACACAGGAATTAGCTGTGCAGAGTATCTCTTAAGGTATTTATTTTAGTTTCCATCTACAACATGCTGTTTCTTAAACTTGTCCACACAAGGTAGCTTGATAAGACAGCTGTTTTGTTCATTTCCTTTTTACATCTGATTCAATATAACTTGTCATACTTTTCTTCTGGGGTGTGGCCTTTTGTTTATTGTGTAGGTGCTTGCGCATCGTTTGTGATTCATGGCAAACATTTATGGAGTTTTCAGTTTACGGGAAACTAAGTAATCAATTATCTAGCAAGAGAAGAAAAATTTTGTCAGAAAGCTCCAATTTTAAGATAGAGCCGTCATCTGGACCTGTGAAAACGATTCCTTTGTCCCTAGAGAAGAAATTTAATGGTAACCTTGAATATAGACACACGAAACAAATGTATGAGCTAGCCAAAGGTTGTTTGCTTTCTCTGAAAAAGTCCGTGGAGAACCTTCACCTGAAGAACTTGTTCCCGTACAACCCAGAAGTTCTTCTTAAACGGTACTTCATTTTCCTATTATGGTATATTCCTTTCATCAATACTGTAAGGCTCTTCATATGTTTATAGAAGTTCTGTCTCTTGCTTCAATTGCAGCCTAGAAAGATTTCAGGAATTGTGCTTTAAACAGTAGGACGAATACATGTTCTGAGGAATGAAAGCCCTAGTCAGGTAACTGAGCTGTCTATAAGGGTTCTTTGTTTCCCTGTTTTCATTTTTTTTGGAAAACATTCTCATCATTTTCTGATGTTTGTCTGAGGAAAAGAAAGTTAGTCAACAAAAACTTTTTTGCAGGTCAATGGAAAATAACACTCATTTTGCATAAATTGACTTACGGGTTGAAAGCTTGTAAGACATTTTACAATTTCTTTCTCACGTCTCTAAAAGCTCTCTCCAGGTACGATTTGCTTCAATATTTGCTTCTCTCTTACAGATTTTCTTCTTATCTAAAAATTTCCTTCATCTTACTAATTTTATCCAAGTTTTGGTCTTAAACCCTAAACCCAAATTCTTTCATCTTTGCCTCTCTTTATGGGTTTGATTTTGTTGTTTGCTTCTTATATATATATATATGCATATGTGTGTGTGTGTATTCCCTTTAATCTCTTTTACTCTCATACTTCTTTGTGTTTCTCTTTTTAAAATTTTTGGTTCTTGCTTGATAATATGATACACTATTTTTTCATAGATTATGAGTTGTTTATATATATATTTTCGCTAGTTATAACTAAAACCCCATGGATCTAACACTCAAAATCCCGTAAAAGCATTTATCTTTTGAATGGATTGTAATTTTAGTCCAAATTGGAGTCCGTTTGATCTACTTTCTCAGTTTACCTTCTTTGCCATAGTTTTGTTTATCTAATTTTGGGTGTTACTAAAGTCAGGATGAAGGGAAAGATTTGAATTTAGAAAATAAGAATGGAGTTGAAAGGCTAATTGGATATAGAAGAGTTATCTAGGTAATTGTTTTCATTTTCAATATAGTCTTAGGGGACATGTTTGTGAAGTTGAATGAAAACAGAAGAAAGTTGGCAGTCAATGCTAATTGTGAGATATCTTGGGAGATAAAATTTTCGCTGAGCGGGAAGAGAGAGCAAGTCGTATACCATTTGAGGCAAGAGTGGAGATAGCTTTGGATACAGGGGTTGCAGGAGTATAGCAAGTGTCTTCAATTGTGAGGTATCCTAGAGATAAAATTTCTGCTACAATCCCATGAATGCTTCTGTATTATTATTATTTGTTTAGTTGGTTTAGCTTTGTGTAAGCATTATGTTTAGGCTTTGCTTGGTACGGTGAAAGAAAATTGGAAAGATGGAAAATTGAAGGGGTGAAAAACTAGAAGGATGAAAAATATAATTTTTCTTTCCATAGGTGTGCTTGGTAGGAGAGATGGAAAAATGAAAAGAAAATTACATTTTCTTTACATCCATTGCTTAGAGTTGAAAAATGTATAGTTTTGAAAAATGTATAGTTTTGAACTAACATACACATCTCTTTCATTTTCTCTCCTCTCATCATTCCGATTTGGAAAGATTGATTTTTATGCATTAGGATGGAAAATGGTCATCCCTCCTATTTTCTTTCCACTTTTCTTTCCAACCAAGCACATTCTATTTTCCACTATTCCACTCCCCCTCCCCCCTTCCTTCACTTATCCACCCTACCAAGTACACCTTTAGGCTTTGCTTTGCTAGAGTGGAAAGAAAATTAAAAGAATAGAAAATTGAAGGGATAGAAAACTTGAAGGATGGAAAACATAATTTTTCTTTCCATAGGTGTGTTTGGTAGGAGAGATGAAAAATGGAAAGAAAGAATTTCTATCCATTTCTTGGTAGAGGTGAAAATGAAAGGAAAGAAAACAAAACATTTGAAAAATGCGTAATTTTGAATTAACATGCACATTTTTCTTATTTTTTCTTCTATCATCATTCTAATTTGGAAGAATTGATTTTTATGCATTAGGGTGGAAAATGATCATCTCTCTTATGTTCTTTCCTCTCACTTTTTTCCCAATCAAGCACACTCAAAATTTATTTTCTTTCCACTTTTTCTTTCCTTTCACACCCTTAGTGAAGAACTGAAGATCCTCCTGGAATAGATTCTCTTAAGATGATTCTTGATGTGGATGATAAAACTGTCTTGTTGTGTAGGTTGTGTACATTATATTGCAAAATGTGAATCAAATTAGGTCCTATAAATTGATAGGCCATCAAGATTTACTATTCTAAAAATCAAGGTATAGAGATATCATATTTCTTAACTGATGTTCTTTGAAAATTCATTTGGTGTTTGGTATTGTAGCTTGCTAAGTGTTTAATCCATATATGAGCTCTTTGTCTTATTCTTTTTCCTTCAAGAGCAACATAAATAGTTGTTCTATCAGCTTTTATTCTCAACTTATTCTTTTACAAATTTCAGGATGGTTTAACCTCGCTTGATTTTTCCTTTACTCAAGTTGAGACATGAGAACATTGAATTGATGAAGCTATTGAAGCAGCTTTCCAAGGCAATATCAGCAACTGCTTTAAATTACAACAAAAGATGATAAATTTTGCAGCTACTTCAAAGCATGACAATACTTTTGTGAAACTAGACGCTGATGGTAAAACCCGCAGTTCACTCATCAAAACAATGTCTTTTGAATCCCATTGCTAAGTTTTGATCAGCTTGTGTAACATGTACTTATGTTATTATATACCTTTGTCATTCTCCGTTGCTTTTCTAAAAGTTAACACTCTTAACAGTTTGGTAACATCAAGGATAGAGTATTTTGAAATCAAGATCTTAGTAATGTACACAACGGTCTGGCTTAGTAATGTGAACCGAAGGCTCACCACTGAAGCAGGGAGTTCTTCTCATAGCTGGTTTGTGAATTGAGTTTGGTCTAGGAATAAAGTATATCAATGGTATTGTACCAGTTTTTCATTTCAGACGTTCTTCATTTGTTGTTGAAGTTCTACGAACTTGGCCATTCAAATGTTAAATTCTGTTGGCAGTAACAAATAAAAAAAAGTTATATATTGGTTGCACTAAAAAAAGAATAAACGAGCAGGACAAAGTCTCGAGAAAATGAGTTTTTGCAAGTATCTATTCCATTTTCCTTCAGTCATAAAGGCACTATTAGACTAGCATAAAAAAAAAAGAAACATTTCGAATTAATGTTATTTATTGATTTAATTAATTTATTTTTAGACAATATTAAATAAAAATCTGTAAAACTTTCCCATAGTATGAGGGCTTGTTTCATTGAAAACAATACTTCATCCAAGCATTAGAAAACATACTTCCCATGGTATGAGGGCTTGTTTCATTGAAAATAATACTTCATCCAAGCATTAGAAAACATACTTTTTCGAAACATCAATTTATTTTTTGAAATCATTTTCAAGTGTTTGGTTCTTGGAAAATATTTTTCATCAATGGAAAGAATTAACTAAAATAAAACTAATATTATATTAAGTATAAGTTTTAATTTTATTTTCTTAAAATATTTAAAATGTTAAAATATTGATCTTAGATATTATAATTTTCGATATTCAATTTAATTATATAATAAATAATTAATATAATTTATAAATTTAATAAAATATTTAAGATTACAATTTTATATTAATATTAACTTTTAAAATTAGAAATAAATTTAAAAATATTATTAATCTTTCATTGAAAAATATTATTATAAAATAAAACATGAATCTTTTAATAATATAAGTATCTCTATTGGACTATTTCTTGAAGAAACAGCACACCATGACAAACACGTTGTGGCTAACAACCATTCTTTTTTTTTCTCTTCAAAACATGTGATACAAAATAGACTAGTATTATTGATGATTCTTGAACTTGGACAAGGAAAGATGCAATGATAGTAGTAGCACTAAAAAGGTGATTTAGTTATAACCTTTCGACTTTAAGCGGAAGAACCTTTAAACTGTGCTTGTTTTGGTTGTGCGGCATGGCAGCACCCTTGTTGTGCCTGTTCATTCAATGAAGCCAAAGGGACACAACCCACCTAATGGGGTGACGCTGCTTCTGGATTTTGATCACATGGTTAGGTCCTGAGGCTTCTGCTCTTGCCTTTAAGAAATTTCAGAGAGATTCCTGCTTGATTCATGGTGAAAGTATACAGTATAAAATACAACTAAATATCAAACTCTAAGCTCTTATGATCTTATCCTTTCCAAGTTTTACTATTAATTAAATTTGATATTTAGTTGCCGACCATACGATGTTCTCCTCGATTCTGTCGTCCGTCTTACTTTAGCTTATATGGACCTATAATAGCCATCCTTTTGATATTACGTTTTTGTTTTATGGTAACTTATAGCTGTTTTGGAGAAGGAAAAAAACAAAGAATATAAATGCAAATACATTGCAATACCAATAAGCTACGCCTTGACTTAAAGGGAATCAATTGATTTAAAGGCCGCACTTATTGAATTATCTCCCATAATTTTGATATAAATTGGTTGCAAGAGACTGAACCAAACAAGTAAAGAGAGCAAGGAAGAGAAAAAGAGATGGAGAAGAAAGAAGGTCATTTTGTGCTAGTTCATGGAGCCTGCCATGGAGCTTGGTGTTGGTATAAAGTGATAACTCAGCTCAAATCAATGGGCCACAAGGTTACAGCAATGGACTTGGCTGGTGCTGGTATTCATCCAAAGGAAGTTCAGGAGGCTCAGTCGTTTCCTGATTACTTTGAACCATTGATGAACTTCATGGCGTCTGCTCAGCCGGAGGAGAAGGTGATTCTAGTGGGTCACAGTCTAGGTGGGTATTCCATATCGGCTGCCATGGAAAGATTTCCTGAAAAAAGTTGCTGTTGCAGTATTTGCCACTGCTTTCATGCCCGGTCCAAATCTCCCTTACCTAACTATTTCTCAACAGGTACATGCTTCTGCAGTTCTTACCATGTATTGAGACAGCTTCTTAACTTCCATCACTGTTTTTTTTCTTTATCGGACAGCTCAATGAAAGGTTGAGTCCTGACAAGACCATGGACATCCAGTTTCTGTTCCAGAATGGACTAGATAAGCCTCCAACTTCAGCACTCTTCGGACATAATTTCTTGGCATCCAAGTTGTACCAGTTATCCCCACCTGAGGCAAGACTTTCTCAAATTCAGTCAGTACCCTTCATCATTTTCATATGCATTAACAGTCTCCATTGAAAGAATATATAGAAAGCAAGAGCTGATATTTGTTGGTTTGGATTGGGGCAGGATTTAACGCTTGCACTGACTTTAATCAGACATGTTGGTGTCTTTAATGACGAAGAATCAATCAAGGCTGTTGCAGTGACCAAGGAGAAATATGGAACAGTTCCTCGAGTTTACGTTGTGTGCGGCAAAGATAATGTCATCAAAGAAGACTTCCAACGGTGGATGATTGAAAATAATCCTTCAGATGAGGTAAAGTCGATTTCAGATTCGGATCATATGGTCATGTTTTCGAAACCCAACCAACTGTGCACTTGCCTTGAAGAAATTGCAGAGAAATATACTTGAGAGTGCCATTGACGACTTTGCTCACTACTACGAATCAAGTTTACTGTTGGTCCTCTTGATTGAAACAGTTTAAATAAAATGAATAAATGTCAAAACTTCAGTCTCGGTTCAATAAGTGAAGAGGTGTGTGGTCCTCAGTCCTACACTAGTTCTTAATCTTCATTGGTTTTTAGTCCTACGTTGTGTCTTCACTCTGGATGTAGGCCCCTCAATTACTGAGAGGGATTAACATTTTCCTAAGCTCTCTCTTTGTTGGATAATTGGACATTCGGCATTGCAGTATATCATATTTATGCAAATGATCTCAACTCTTTTTTTTTTTTTCATTCAACTTGGAATATTATCTTTTAAAAATAGAATTCTTTTTTTTCACATCCTACCATCACAATCACATCATCATGAAGGAGATTGTCTTTTACGTTGTTCTATCGACTCTTCACTATTGGTTTGAACAGAAATGAGATGTAGAAACTATGCCATTATCTTTAAGATTTTATTCGCCCACTTATATTTTAGTATGCAAAGAGTTATTAACAAATTAACCTTAAAGATGTATTGAAACCCAATAATTGTCAGCGTTTTACACTGACCAAAACAATGTATTGAGCATTGAACGGAGTATAGCAAGAATATCAAATTCTATAAAAAACTTCTACAACTATTCTTTATAGGACAGTCTTTAAATATTAATGGATGGAAGAGAATAAAGAAACTTTTGTTTTTGAATTCTTAGTGTTGTTTGGTATTTCTTAGTATATCTGCAAATGGAATTCCTAAGAGTTCTCATGTCTCTCCGTAGAGACATAACTATCTAATAATTACCTATTTGAATAGTCACATCTATTAATAATGAATATTATTATTCATTACATATTACTTGAATAATCTGAACTTTTGTTAATAATCAAGTAACATAAGTTTTAGTATTTGAGAGACATAGCTAATCACTATCAATAGTGACAATTTTTTGTTAACAACCAAGTGATATAACTTTTGAATCACTTGTAACCTTTCAATTATAACTATTAAAGCATTATAAATGTTTTGAAAATATTCCAACGATGATCTCACATTTTCAAAATATTTTAGATTTCGATAATTTTGGAAACCAATTACATAAACGAAGGTGTCTTACGATTGAACCTTTACTTTATGAAAACCTATTAAAGTTAATCAAAATTGCAGGTAGACTATGCTTTAAACAAGCTATTTCATTTGATTAATTGAACACATCTCACACAACGATTTCAACACCAGTTACTTCACAATATCCAAATAAAATATTATGACCATATCTGTAACTTTCTTTCCAAGCTTTACTATTGTAGTTTTGATATTCAATTGCCGACTATATGATTCTCTTTGATTCTTTCGTCTGGGTAAGTGATATGGATAGAACAATGGAGATCAATGGTTTTAATTGCATTACCCATTTACTTTAGCTTATACAGAACTATAATAGTAATCTTTTAGTGATACATTTTTGTTTTATAGTAACTCTTAGCTATTTTTGAAAAGGAAAAAAACAAAGAATATGCAAATGTCACAGGCCTAGAACTTTAGTCTAGCAAATTGTGTGGCCTTAGGTGATTTTTTTTTTGCTTCAAATCCGCCTAAGTCAACCTAATTCTCGAAAGTGAGAATTCTCTTAGAAATTCCCTAAGGCACCAAAGATAAAGTGGAAGCAACTCAAAAACAAAGGAGCAACAAAAAACTTGGAAAGCCACAGGAAAGCAATGCACACCAAGTGTTTGAGTAAATACTCTCAAATATATTCTTTGTTGGTTATATGACATGTATCTAGGTTGAGTCAATTTTAGTATAAGATTATGTTATATTCAATATTGAGAATAAAATTTGGATGTATGGATTTGGTTGTTGGATGAAATAGGCATATGAGTTCAAAGTATAGTTTATGTTAAAAAGCTGCAATTATCTATGGCTTAATGAATAGGCATAAATGTTTAATGTTTGGAATGAAATGTTATTAATTAGTTAACATATAGATAAAATGGCATTAGTGCATAGATGATGAGAAGAGTTTTGTTATGTTAGAATCATAAATATTTCATGCTTTAGTTGGACTTGTGGTTGGTGTATGTATACTTGTTGATTTGAAAATGTATATTGGTGATTCAATTGAAAATTGCCAAAAAAGTATGTGACGTCACGACGTTAAACACATGTCATTGTGATGAGAAATAACCTATAATATCACGATGAGACGAGGAAACTTGTTGTCCCGATGAGCCTTGTTGTCCCAATGAGCCTTGTTGTCCCAATGAGCCCTAAAACAATATATTACGTCGCGATGAGGAACTCCCTCACATTGCAACGTTGATCTTGTAATTTGAATATTTTATAATTCAGTCCTTATTCGATCTCAGGATAGCTTTAAAGCTTTCTTAAGCTTGTATAAGACCCAAGAATGATTAATACTTGTGTTTGAATGTTTAATGATGTGATTAGTATTTATTTTGATCGTAGTTGCTCCAGCAACGAATGTAGCACACTATAGCTCAAACCTGACAATTGGGCCGGGAATAGGATGTTACAGCTAAACCTATGATACTTTTTGTGACAACCCGAATTAGGGCCTAATCGGAATAGTGGTTTCGTGACCACAAATCCGAGATAGAAATAATTGTTTTATAAATATTTTGGGGTTTATGATATGATTGCATGATTGTGTGAAAATTTCGTGATGAAATTCTATGCCTAAAGTGTTTAAATTGAAAGTAGGGACTAAATCGAATAAGTTGCAAAATTTGCATACTAGAAATTTTTAGTATGAAATTGTTTTGAAATATTTATTAGGAGGTCTTAAATAGCAATTCTACCAATTTTAAGTTCATGGACAAATTTAGGACATGGAAGGAATTTTTGGAAAGTTTAGTAGTAAGGGTATTTTAGTCATTTTGATATTAAATGAAATAAAATGGGAAAAATAACACAAAATAGTCATCTTCCCATTTAGTTGCTGCCGAAACTTCACTCTCTCCATAGCTAGGATTCTTCAACTTTCAAGCTCCATAGTAAGTGATTCTAAGCCCGCTTTTAATGTTCTTTACGTTTTTGGAATCCCTAAGCTCGATTAAGCTTATGCTAGTAATAATTTAACCTAGGGTTCATATTTGGAAAAATACCCATAGGTGAAATTTGTGTATTTTGATGTTTTATGATAGAATATGAGGTTTTAAATTGTGTTAAATAATTTGTGCTACTCGGTTTTAAGTGAAAACGAGTAAAAGCAAGATAATCGGTAAAAATACCTAATGTTCATAACTATATGATAGAGTGGGAATTTGATGTTGTTGTAGAAGAGAAAATGTTCAGCATATCATAAAACATAAGAATAAGGGCTGAAATTAAATTCCGAGCCTAGGGGCAAAATTGTAATTTTGTAAAAGTTAGGGGCAAAATGTAATTTTTCTACAATGTGATTTTGGATTGAAATAAATAGTATGAGTATTAAATGAGCTAAATGTGTTATTATAGATCAAGAAAGGCGCTGAACCGACCTCGAGCGGGAAAGAAAAAGTTTTGGACTAAATTGCAAAATTTCCATATTTTGCACCAAGGTAAGTTGTATGTAAATATTACAATAATTTCATGTACATTCTTATATTTCAGCCTATTATATAAATATACTAGCTGATGTTAAAATATAAATTGACTATGGGAAGAATGGAAATAAATAGAGAGAGAGATCCGGTTGAACATTCTGAGAGATCGAATGAAATAGAGGAGCGTAGCTAGGTCACATGTATGATGCTGAGTGCACATCATGTGTACAAGAAAGCTACGAGACACCCTGTAGTAGCTAGGTCACATGCGTGATACGAGATGTATCCCATGTAGACAAGAGAGCTACGTGAAAGATAAATGTAGCTAGGTCGCATGCGTGATTCCAAGTGAAGGACACCATGTAGACAAGAGAGCTACGTGAAAGATAAATGTAGCTAGGTCGCATGCGTGATTCCAAGTGAAGGACACCATGTAGACAAGAGAGCTACGAGACAAATCGGCTAGGTCGCATGAGTGGTACTAAGTGTTCCCCATGTGTACAAGAGAGCCGAACTAAATGAAGTATGATGGTGGGGTGTGTCAAACCGTTAAATATCGAGGATTGATCCAATTGTTCAACGGGATGGTTTTGTGGTGACATTGTGGTTTGGACCTACACTTATAGTGAATGAAATGTGGTGAAAATGAATTGTGGCATATACATATATACGATAAAATGAGGTTAGCATAAAGAATGTGTGAAAGAGTGAAATTAGTATTAAAACTGTTTTAGATGGCAGCAGTGACGTGATTTTGAAAAATCACCAAAAATAGGAGGAATATAATTAGAGGTTGAATGAGATGTGAAATTAAAGCTTAATGAGTCTACTTTCATATAAAAGAAGCAGGGCAAGCAAAGGAATTCTATATTTTGAGATATTTACAATTGTAACTGACTTGCTCAGGATGAATACGTGATCCCCTGTTTCCACTTTGAAAAATCATTAAAAATTGTACAAAGCAAACTAAGAAATATAGTTTATATGCCTAAATTCCTTAGTGAGACTAGTTTTAAATACAACAGACTTCAGGGTTGTTTGAGTTATGTACTGAGAGAAATTCAATTCGTAGTGGACAGAGGTCAGGCCAGTCGAGCTGTGTAACAGGGAAACTTTAACTAATAAACTGTACTAATATGCTGAACCAAAATTATAAAAAAATTTAGCAAGAAGCTTTATGAGTCTAGATTCAGGAAATTTTATGGATATGAATTTCGAGTTTTGTAACTCGAGTTATGATTTATTTAGTGAATATGACACAGCAGAGACAGCTTAATCAAGTGGAATAAGTAGTGAAGTTAAAGTAGACATACTTGAATTGTTGTGTAAACATGTTAGATTCTTAAATTAGTATTTACATACTACTTACTAAGCTATAAGCTTACTTCGTTTTCTCTCTTTTGTCTTATAGTGTTCTCCAGCTTGCTCAGGAGTCAAGGATCGTGAAGATCTACCCGCACTATCATACTTTGGGTATTTGAACTAAATGTTTTGAATTATGGCATGTATAGTAGGCAAAAATTATTTTGTTATGTGTCATATTTGTCTAGGTTTAAAATATTAGTTACAGTACTCGACCAGTTACTTTGTACAAGCCATAAAAGTTGGCTAATATTGTTCAAGATATATGTTATACGATGCATTATCAAATGGGATGACATATTTCTATCTTGGTATATGTTATGTTCTGGTAATACCTTGTATCCTGTTCCGGCGACGGTAACGGGTAAGGGGTGTTACACTTTTAACTCAAGAACATGCAAAAAATGCTAATCTTATAATAACATGTAAATCCATGATCAAATACATGTATAACTCTAATATCATGCCATACTTATCCTAGCATTTTACTAAATTCACTCGGGTATTACTTTTGTATAAATTTTGATATCAAATATTGTACATATTTCATTTTTCATTTACAAGGCATATAACCAATCAATAATCATATTGACACCTTGTATTATTTCCATACAACCAATATTCACATGAATTTACAATCCAGTCTAGTATAAGACATTTGTGCCAAATTCCTTAATTCTATTCAATTTTAACAATTATATATATTTAATTAAAGTATAATTCATGAATAATTAAAATAGAATAGTAAGTCCCGTATGAACTTACTTGGTCAAAACACCAAACAAGTTGAATTTTCATGGATTAATCGACAATTTTAGCTTTTTCTCGATTATCTCCCATTAATTCAATTCTTGATCTATACAATTATTCCATTCAATTCATCAATACCAAACATTGACCAAATTATGAAATGAAATAAATGAACCTAAAAAATCTCATTTTTGATACCTCTAAGGTTTTACATTTTATTCAATTTAGTCCCTAAATTCAAAATAGCCATATCTTTCAATTTTGAGATTCGGTTTAAAAACTAACTGCAATTACATCCCTTACGAACCCCTTACTTTCTATTTATAACAAATTTTATAACAATTTTACATTTCATTCAATTTAGTCCCTATATGCAAAACTAACAATTAAACTTTAAAATCTAGTCCTTTTTCATAATTTAAGTTTAAAATCTATCAATTTAACCTAAAAATCTTCAAGATATCAGTAATGATAACTTTTAAAAACTTTAACAGTTTTGCAAATTGGTACATAGGCTAAATCAAGCTCTCATGACCTTAAAAACATAAAAATTACAAGAAAATAGCTTGGAAATGCTTACCAATTAAGGACCAAATAACTTGAGCTTCAAAAATGGTTTTTCTTAGGTTTTCAAAGCATGGCTGGTTAGGTGAAATGAAGAAGATGAAAAAATCCCACTAAAATTTGCCTTATTTACTTTAATTAAATATTTAATTACTTAATTAACTTAATTAAGACTTAATTAATTAAAATTTAATCACAATTAATCAAAATTAGTAGAAGTTAACATCATCATCCACTATTTAATGTAAAAAAAACTGGTTTATTTACCATTTTGAACATTTAGCTAATTAAATATCTATAGTGATTAAACTTTTACAATTTAGACCCTGCACCTAAATTAACTATTAGTTGAACAAATTACTAGACCAAACTTTAATATACTTTTATAATAAATCCATAAATATTCATATTTAATATTTATGGACCCAATTTACAAAAATGGGGTTTCAAAATCGCCTTTTTCGGCATCACTAAAAATCAAGTTGTTACAACTCTCCCCCATTAAGAAATTACGTTATCAAAATTTACCTGAGAAAATATGAGAGTATTGATATTTAATAGTTTCTTTCGGCTCTCATATAGCGTCTTTTGTACCATGATGGTGCCACATTTACTTTCATTAATGTCAAATGTTTAATTCTCAACTCTTTTACTTCTAGAGCTAAAATCTTAACTTATTTTTCACCATATGTCAGATTAGGTTGCAACTCGATTTCATTAAGAGTTAACACATGAGAGGGATCAGATCTATACTTTCTTAGCATTGATACATGAAAAACATTATAAATCTTATTCAATTCTGGAGGTATAGCTAGCCGGTAAGCTACAGGTCCAATTCTCTCGAGAATTTTGTACAGTCCAATAAACCTCAAACCGAGTTTCCCTTTCCTGCCCCAATGTAAAAATTTTAAGAAGACTGTCACTAATCTTGAATTCAATGTCTTAACTTTTCAAGTCAGCATAGGACTTTTGTCAGTTTGAAGTAACTTTCAAGCAATCTTGAATAACATGGACTTTCTCTTCTGTCTTACTCAACAAATCTGTTCCCACTAACTTTCTTTTACTCAACTCTGACTAGAAAAGTGGATTTCGACATTTACACTTATACAAATTTTTGTAAGGTTCCATTTTAATGATCAATTGATAAATTTTTTTGTAAGCAAACTTAGCTAACGTTAGGAATCTTTTCCAGTTGCATTCAAATTCAATCACACAACAACGCAACATATCTTCGAGTATTTGAATTACTCGCTTCAGTTGTCCATCGGTCTGAGGGTGAAACATTGTACTGAAATTTAATTTAATACCCAAAACTTCATTTAGTTTACTCCAAAATTTGGAGGTAAATCTCGGATCTTGATTTGAAACTATAGATAAAGGTAAATTGTGGAAATTCAAAATATCAGGGATATAAATTTTAGCCAATTTCTTTAGGGAATAGTTAGTTTTTATAGGAATGAAATGAGCATATTTAGTTTACTTGTCAACTATCACCCAAACTGGAATTAAATGATCATGAGTAACTTAGATCACTTTAGATAGTCTCGCATCCTATGCGAACTACAACATAAGAAACCCTTCACCAGCTTTTTTTCATTTTGCTTGACCCTCTTGACTTCGATAGAATCAAGATCGAACCAAGCCTTATCGATGCTTTGTTGGCCCATCGTCCCCTTTAAAGGTAGAAAATATGGATCATTTCAGACAATCCCTTACCATATGCGAATTGTCACAAAGAAAACATTCCATTGGCCCTTTTGGTTTGTTATTCGGCTTCCACTTTCCTTTATGTGGTTTCTCATTACCACTATTGCCACCACTGTTATTTTTAACCTTTCCTTCTTCATCTCCCCCACCATTGCCCTTCTCCTTAAGCTTGGAAGACTCAAACTTGTTTTCTTTTGGAACAAAAGATCGATTAAGGACTCTGTTATG
This sequence comes from Gossypium arboreum, assembly GCF_025698485.1. Classification (NCBI taxonomy): domain Eukaryota; kingdom Viridiplantae; phylum Streptophyta; class Magnoliopsida; order Malvales; family Malvaceae; genus Gossypium; species Gossypium arboreum. The sequence continues at coordinate 18,188,469 of NC_069081.1, forward strand.
GTCATGGCTTTGGTAAGTTCTTTGACCCCTCAACATTGTAACTCTTGATTTGTTCATAGTTTCAAGCCATGCATGAAAGAGAAGAAGACATCTTTCTGACCCAAGTTGGAAATTTGGAGCATTAACTCCTTGAACTACTGCACATACTCCCTAATTGTGCTTTGTTGCGTAAGCCAGCGTAACTTAGCCTGAGCCTTATCCTCCGCATACTCCTATAAAACTACCCATTGAATTCACTTTGGAGCTCTAGAACTCCTCCCAAGTCTCAATGACTGTACCACATCGTAACACCCCTAACCCATCTTCGTCGCTGGATTAGGGTTACGAAGCATTACAATAAAAATCAGAACAATTTACTTCAAAATAGATCAATAATACCATTTGTTATTAATTATCAGAACTCATCACAATATTAGTAAACATACACATTTGGGCCTTAAATCGAGCCTTCGAGGCCTTAAAAATAGTTCAAGAACAAATCGAAACTAATTTGAAATAAATAAGAAATTTTAGGAAAAAATTGAAAATTTTGAAAATAGAGGTCACATGGCCATGTAACATAGCCCAGACTACATTCAAAGTTAGGACACACGGCCGTATCCCAGCTCGTGTGTGGAAACAAAGTTGGGCTACACGACCATGTCCCCAGACCGTGTAACTCTTTGAGTTCATGTGGTTCACCCTGCACCTAAATTTAAATGACACACGGTTGTGTGGGGTGACCGTGTGTGGCACACGACCATGTGATAGCTTGTGCTTTAGACTATGTGTAGCAAAAGTTGCCCCTAAATCAAGTCATTTCAAGCCCAAAAATTTCACACAAAGATTCACCAATTCTGTAACACCCCTTGCCCGAGTCTAAGGCCGGGACAGGGTATAAGGCATTACCGGACTAAAACGTACACATACATGTAAAACTGGGTCATAACATTTCATTCAAAATAAAAACATTCATTCATGTTCATAATGTCCCTTATATGGGCTCACGAGGTCCAAAACATATATCGGGGGTGGTTCGAGACTAAATCGAGAACTTATGAACCTTTTACAACACTTAGGAAATTTTCCATGTTTGGAGAGTCACACGTCTGTGTGGGTTAGGCCATGTGGTCACACACACCCGTATGGCTTGGGACACGCTCGTGTTCTCATCCCATGTAACTCTCTGTTTATGATGTCAGCAATGAAATAGGGTCACACGGCTAAGTCACACGCCCGTGTGCTAGACCGTGTCCTCCACACGGATGAGACACATGACTGTGTCTCTGCCCGTGTGGCCCAGAAAATGGCTATTTACCAAGCCATTTGGCACCCTCTTTAGCACTTACTTAAACATAAATTCAATGACACTTTTCGTGGCAATTTCATATCAATTTATTCATGAAAAAGGCATCGCAATTTTCCTAGTTTGAACTTATCAACTTCATGCCATGATTATCGTCAACACATTCTTACACTTCATACTTATGCTAAAGTCTATCCATAAGCCAATTTAGTCACTTTAAAATCATCAAGTATTCTAGGGCACATTCATAATTCATCCATACTAAACACACATGACCACACCATATGAAACCTTTAGCACATAAATGCATATATGAATAGGTTTACACCTAATAACCAATATGAGCCATATCACACGGCCTTATACAAAATGAATCATATTCCCATTATGAGCCAATACATTTGGCCAAATAAAATGAAACATACCCAATTGACTAAGTCCCTATACATGCCATAGACTTAAAGTGCTTGAAATCATTTATACCCTTCAATAGCTGGATAGTGTGATAGAATCTCTGACGATCTCCAACCCGAGCTAGCTTAGTGACCTTATAAAATGAGGAAAAAGGAAGTGGTAAGCTATATAGCTTAGTAAGTCCATATGAAAATAATAAGAGATTTATTGACATGTTTTTTCCATATTCTCACAACATGTTTTCAAGGTAACACAATCATAATTGCACATAATTCCACTATTTATTCATATTCTAGCCAAGCTGTCTACGCAACTCATAGTCACTAAATTATTGATAACTTGAGCTAAAAAATTATAAATTAAGATCCGTTAAAATAATTTGAAACTAGAATCATATAAATTTATACCATAAAATTTTCAGAATTTATGGATTAGCAAATAAGTACAGTTTATTCTTCAAATTTACCCTTATTCTGCTATTTGACAGCTTCAACCTTTCTTTACTAAAAATTAATTACCTCACAGTATGAGATTCAGATAATGTTTCTGTCTATTTATCTTGAAAATAAACTCATTAAGGATTTATTCATATAAATTCTATCCCATAATTATTTTCATATAATTTTTAATGATTTTCCAGAGTTAAGACAAGGGGACCCGAAATCACTCTAACCCTATCTCATAGAAATCCAAATATCTCATAAAATGAAATTCTTTTGCTTGCACCATTTCTTCTATGTGAAAATAGACTCAATAAGATTTAATTTTACATTTTATTCAACCTCTAACTCAATTTACACAATTTTTGGTGGATTTTCAAAGTCAGACTACTGCTGCTGTCCAAAACTGTTTTAGTGTAAAATAATGATAACTAAGTTTATAACACCTTTACAAATCATTTCAACCATTATGGTAAAAATACATATTTATACATCATAAGCATAGACCTATAATCACAAGGTCATCACAAAATCATTCTTATGGGCATGACTTACTTATTTGCATCTTTACCAAAGGTGCATCTTAAACCGAAATCATTTCTCATGAGTTCTGCACACATACTTGTACCACTTGCAACATAATCATAACTTTTCTCAATCATGACACAATATTTAAATCACCCGTTGAACCATTTAGAATACTAAAGGGTACCCAATAAGCCTCATACAAAAGGGTAAAATGCCGATGCCATGTCCTGGACATGGTCTTACACTGGCTCTCATACAACGGTGCCGATGCCATGTCCCAGACATGGTCTTACACTAACACATATAACAATGCCGATGTCATGTTCCAAACATGGTCTTACACTGGCTCGCATATTGAGGCTGATGCCATGTCCCAGACATGGTTTTACACTGGCTCGCATATTGAGGCCGATGCCATGTCCCAGACATGGTCTTACACTGGCTCACATAATAATGCCGATGCCATGTTCCAAACATGGTCTTACACTGGCTCGAATATACCAGTGCCAATACCATGTCCTAGACATGGTCTTACATTGACATATATCGAGGCTGATGCGATGTCCCAGACATGGTCTTACACTAGCTCTCATATTGCCATGGTCCAACCATGGTCTTTTCCGTCAATTCATCACGAGTCTTAGTCCGATTGTACTCGACCCTGTATTTTTCTTAGATTGATCTTTCAGTTCAATCTCATATTATCATGATTCGATAACAATTGTACGTAATAATAATACATTATATCATTTCTAATTTAATAATTGATCACTGTCAACTAGTTATATGAACTTACCTCGTTCGCTAAAACAAAGAATTAAGTCGACTAACCCAATGCTTTGTTTTCCCTCATTCTTTGTCTAGATCTCGTCTCCCCCAATCTATATAATAACAAATTTTACTTATTTAGTTATCAATTTATACAATTTAGTCCAAAAATTCACATTAGGACAACTTTACCCTTTTGCCCCTAATGTTTCACATTCTTGCAATTTAGTCACTATCACATAAAAGTGCAAATTCATGAAATTAAACACAACCTAAGCTTAGCCGAATTTTTATAATTATTACCAGCTGCCCATAAAACATACTTTGGAAAATTTACAATTTTGCCCCTAAGCTTTAACAAAATTACGATTTTGCCTCTAAGCCCGTGAAATGATTTTCATTGAATTTCCTCATTAACCAAGCCTAGCCGAAACTGATTTAAGCTTATAGCAACTCTCAATTTCAATTATTCCACACATTTATCACCTATTTATAACCTTTACAAAAAGGTCCATTTTAGGTGGTTTCATGAAAAATCCTTTCACAAAAGTTGTTAATTAAACAACCAAGATTCATTTTCTTTCATAAAAATTCAGCAAACAACATGAGTATTCACATGGAAAACTCCTAGACTCTCAACCATTTTGTAAACTAGTCCTTCCATTAGTTAGCTTAAGTTACAAGGGTCACAAAGATACAAAAGAAAGACCTTCAAAAACACTTACTTGTAAGAGAACTAAGTGGCTGAAAGTTTGGGCTCTCAAAACCCCCATGTTTGATGCCATTTTTGGTGGATGAAGAAGAAAGATGAAAAGATGACAACCTTTTTCCTTTTTGTTTTATTTTATCACTAAATAAGTCACCTAATGCCCACAAACTTTGACTTTTCAATTTCTTTGTCTCCATATTCAGCCACTAATTTTTATTTGTCTATTTGCTCACTAAGGACCTCTAATTTAGTATTCCATAGCTATTTAGCAACATTATCTTGTAGAACAAATCTTTCACACTTTATGTGATTTAGTCCTTTTTTGCAATTAAGCACGAAATTGCTAAAATTAATTCACCAAAATTTTCATACACTCATATAATCATGCTATAACACATAAAATAATAAAAAAAATAATTTCTCCGACCTCAGATTAATGGTTCCGAATAGGCCCAAAATCAAGGTGTTACGAATTCAACCATCATTAGCATATATAAAGCATACCTCAAAACATCTATAAACATGCCAAAATCACATTTATGCTATTCAAATGGCACCTCAATCATCATTCTATTTAATTCAATCAAACATGCATTATAACCTAAACATATTTTCCTATGCTCACACCATCATTATACCATTTCTATCACATATGAATGAACACAAATCACATATTTACAAGGCATCTTAAGATGGTCCAAAGTCACAAACATATACATACATTTACATAGCCATATTAACATATGCATAATTTGGTAGCAATCCAAACATACCAACTCAAACATCAAAATACCAAGTGGTAACTAGCCTATACATGTTAAATAACCATATCACAACATATCACACAATCATCTTCTTTCTACTCACATGAGGAAATGCATAGTTACTATCACCTCATATGAATACGCATTCATCGAAAAATATGAAAATAAATGAACTTGGCACCATTTAAAAACAAACCAATTACCAAGACTACACTTATAATCCTATTATATGTCATTTATAACCATTTGCCAAAATAACCAAAATTTACCAATATCGATCGTTAGATAGTGTGATCGTGCTCCAACACAATTTCCAGTCGATCGAGCTTTCCGATGACCTATAAAAATAGGGAAAATCAAATGGGTAAACAACTAATACTTATAAAGTTCATATAACAGAACTTAAACTTACCAAATGCATTAATTAAACAACCATAAATGATTCCATTTAACCATAGTCCAAATTTCCTTTTTCCTATACACAACACCTCACAAGATTAGTCGATGAAGCAATGCACATATAAATTTAACCAAATAAGGCATATAACATCTCAAGCTTTTCAAATTCATCAATCACTTTCATCATATACTGTGTACTTTCATTTTCATTACCTTCTACACCTCAAACTTCATATATCATACATACTATAGCATAGTAAATCATGGCATATACCTAATAAGCATTAAGGTTTTTATATCAACCATTACATATATATATATATATATATATCCATTTCACATTCTATTCATTTGAGTCCATATAGTTAATAGATAATAAGTAAACATAACATATATTAAGAAATAAATTCCATGCATATTTCATCTATCACATAAAAAATTATCATCCTTTTAATGGCATATATGCATATCCATCTTTTCATTTCATATGAACATTAGTACATTAAGTTTTTATACATGTCTTTCCATTAACCTTTACTTACCCGTTGAACCATCTAGAATTACATCGGAGACTTGGGAATGCTCACACAAAGTGTGCCTGTTCATGTAACTGTAACCTTTCCAATAGTGCTCACATGAGCTATAGAATGGGCCTGCTCACATGAGCTGTGGGTCAAGATGTTAGCTAAGCGATGTTGCTCATACGAGCTATCGAGAATCTACAAAAAATGCATGACCTCAGCCATCATAGGCCATCAGGACCAGCACCCAAAACCATATAATCCCTAATGACATGTCATTTCTATCCTAAATATTCACAAGGTTCGAACAAGACCTTTGCACATATCCAATTCTTTACAATTCATTATATTATACTATTTCACACATGCTTAATAAAATACACATTTCTCAATTTATGTATCCAAATTATTTCATTTCATTCCATTATACCATTCGATTACACAATAAGTGAAGTTCATATTGTCATATATAGACTTTAATTTAATTAGCTCCACAACTTAATCCATTATACCAAATTAATACACAAATATCAATCCAATTATGCATATCACAAATATTAATTAACATTCCATCAAAACAACAATAAAAAATTTAATCCTTATACGAACTTACCTCGACCAGAATGATTGCTAAAATGGAGTCGACAACTAATCCAGAACCTTAGCTTTTTCCTTGATTTAAATCCAACTGTAGCGTTCCTTAATCAAAATAATAATTTTCATTCAATTAATACAATTCCAGCACTTAAATAATCACTTTTATTTAATTAAGTCCTTCCATCATCATTTTACAAAATTACCCCAACATTTTTCCTTTTATGCAATTTAATCCTAAATCCCGATATTCATGAATTATCCACATTTAATCAAAATAAAAGTTAGCCCAATTTCATTTGATTTATAAAAGGGTCAAATTTGTGAGTCTTTTTGAAGCAATTAAGCCAATTTTTCAAAATCAACTTAATAAACCCCCATTCCCAATTTTATTTCACGAAAGCTTTTCTTCTCATTTGCTTATGTCGTTTCTTGCTCTCTTGAATTCCCCCCACTTACTTTTTATCTTCAATTTACAATTATCTTTGAATTGTATCACCCTTGAGCCTTAAACCTCCATTTAAACCAAGAAAATCACCCAAGAATTCTACCATCTTCATCATCTTCTCCAAAATGTGAGTTTTTTTGGGTTTGATTCAAAGCTTAATTTTCATGAATTCAAGGTAACCAATCATTTTACTATTAGATTTAAGTGTTATTTGGTTATTTAAACTAAATTTTTAGCTATTAAAATCCATGTTTTAGAAGAAAGTCGAAAATAGGGTCTTTAATGATGAATTTCAAGTTTGTTGATAAAAACTTGGTTTTAAAGTGTTTTTCAATTAGTTTTAATCTAATTAGAATATTTATAAAGTAAATTTCAAGTTTCATCAAGGATTTCTCAGGTTTTAATGAATTTTCGTTGTAATGGGAAAAAACTTGTCGAAAAATTTCTATACATTAAAACGTGTAGTTTTGTGTGGTTTAAAGGTTGAGAATTAGTTATAGATAAATATGTAGATAAGTGGAATTTTTTTAGTGCAAAAAGATTAAGGACAGACCGAGTTATTCAAATTTTAAGTTTGTCATGCTAAATAATTTGGTTAGAAAAGAGTGTAGCTTAGGCTTGTGTTTATGGCTGTTTAAGGTGAGTTATTGATTGATTGTTGACTGAATATATGTGTGGTTTTTCTTGTTGAAGTTTCAGAGTTGATAGGACCTATAACGAGTAGGGATAAGGGCAAAGAGAAGCTTATCTAAGCTTTTGATTTTTCGGTAAAAGCAAATATTTTGGTGAGTGTTATAGAATCACTACTCGTAGATGATTCATTGTGTATTTTGGAATTTAGAGGTAGCCTAAACTCCTACTCTAAATTCTGAGTGTAAGTGTTCTCGTACCTATGATTAAATGGGTGATATGTTTGTTTGTGTATTTGTGAAATCATGAACATATGAGATGCTATGATATGTGCTATGAGTTTATGTTGACTGTTGTGGAAGTGAGTAGACGAGTAAATTATTCGTGCCATGTGGCAGTAAATACGAGGATATGTTCTCATGCCTTATGATAGAGATTACATTGTGTTAATAATGTGAATATACAACGAATATGTGTGAAAAATTGGTAAGTAAATATGTGTAATGTGACCGTAGGATATAATTGGCATGCCGTAGGATTGTGAGTACTCACCTATGTGTGTAATGATATATGGGGCGCTGAGGCCTAGGGACAATGTTTGAGAGATAAGAGAATGTGAGCCGTGTTCTAGTCATCAAGATATGTATGTGTAATATGTTGGAGAGCGTTAGTATACGCTTCACTTACGGGATATGATTGACTCTACGAGTCTATGTTTGGTGTGATGGAGATCCATGTATCCATTGAGTGGTGATAGAGTCCACTTTACGTTTCATAATCTCAAGAGCCAAATTATCATGCAATGTGACTAAATATGATTGTATGTAATTATACGTGCTCATATGTGATTGATATGTGTCAGAATATAAATGCCTAAACATTCGTATAAATAATGTGTAAAAGAATGCACAAAATATGACTAAATATATGAATTATGTCACTTAATTAATGACATTTTGGGAATATGTTGTATGTTGTTTGGTTGATGCATGATGACTTGTTTGCGTAGTGGTTGTTCTAAGCATTCACTGAGCTTGTTAAGCTCACCCACTCTATTTTAACCTTGCAAAGTGGTTGCATTCTCGATGTGAGTGGTGTGGCCATTGAGGGATTGATCCAAGCCATTCTTTATTCATTATAGTAGGTGTTTTGCTTATTCTAGTTCTAGGAAATAAAAGGCAATGTGGTAGACATTTATATCAATCAAATTGTTAAGACGTATTTGGGATTATTTGCATATTATGTATTTTTGGAAGCATGTGGACTTGGATATGGTATTTGGACTATTGTTTTAGACATTTTGATGCTTATATGACTAGGTGAATGAAGCATGATGTTTAGAGACTAAGTTTGAATGATTTAAATGCTCTTATATCCTGGATTTTTGTAACATAAAGCAGAGGTATCAATATTAGGGCTTTTAAAATGATACATTTGTATTTTCAAAAGTGTAGAGAGCTAGAATACCAATTTGGTATCGATACCTTGGTCCAAGTATCGATACTCAGGGTGTAATTGTCGATACCTTGGAAAGGTACCAATATTTTTTAATGTTTTGAAATTTGGCGAGAAACAGAATGCTAGTTTGGTATCGATTTTCCAGGTGGTATCGATACCACTTAAAGGAAATATCGATAGCATAGAGGTAGTATTGATACCTACGTAACATTCTGGGAAATTTTGATAAGTGATCCTAATGTATGATTAATACCTATGTTATGCTATTTTATGAATTCTTGGTGTAACAACCCTATTTCAGTTGTGTCAGAAATAGTGGTTTCGAGACCACGAATCCGACAAGTGAGTTATTATTTTAACTTTTTTTGAAAAAAAAACCCAAAAAGGTCAAGAACTCTTTTAATAGAACCACCTAGTATAATATCATGGATTTCCTTACGGTAATCCATATCGAAAACCAAATTACAATTATTTATAATAGCGTTTTTGCAAATGAGATCCACAACCTTATTTCAACTATGGTTGGCCCATTTAATATCAGTAGTAGTATTAAATATTATTTTAATATTTATTTAATGTTTATAGGGCTAATTTAAGGTAGTATTAAATTTCGTAAATAAATTTTGAAGATTAAATGGTTAATTAGGTAAAAAGAACCAAATTGTAAAAGGTGAAAAAGTAGATTACTATTAGTTAAAAGAGCCAATTGGTTATAGAATGTTATACTAAGGGATTTAAATTGTAAATATATGAATTGATTTTTATAGTGGACGGTTTTGATGATTAAAATCATGAAATTTGGTTAATTTTTAAAGGAAAAATTGGCAATTTAGTAAATTAATAACATAAACTAATAGAAAGCAAATATGGTCATCTTCTTGCTTGACTAATTGAGAGCTTAAAATTCCATAGGAGAGCATTGAAGGTTTGACCAAACATATTCCTTGCATGCTTGTGTTTTTTAGGTTAGTTTTTAGTGATTTTTATGTTTTTGAGCTCGTTTTAGCTTAAACAACTTAGCTCGAGCGTTAAATTACAAAAATGTTTAAGGTTGAGGGTTGTGCCATGAATGGATTTGATGTTTTAGTGAAGTTATTTGTTAGATACTTGAACTTGGTTATTATATGGACATGTTTTGTTAAGTGAATTTTAGTAAATTTAAGGTTTAAGCACTAATTTGTTTAAGTGGAAAATTCCATGTATATTGTATGAAATAATGGAAAAAATTAGATTATTTAAGCTTAGGGAAGAATTAGTTATCATGGGTTTAAGTTAAAATGGTTAAATTTCAAGTTATGAGCTTAAGGACTAAGTTGTGAAAAAGTTAAAATAGGAGGGGTATTTTTGTAACTTCATGAAAATATGAGTTATAGATTGAATTGAATACTTGAGGTTATTTGAAGTACTTAATTGAATGAAATTATTTATTTAGATCAAGATAAGCAACAACCAGACTTAAATTGGGGAAAAACAAAAGCTTTGGATTAGTCTCCAACTCTATCTTTGCAACTATAATTATCGAGGTAAGTTCATATGAATTATAATATTATTAATGATAGTTTAAAAGATTATCTATTATATTATGTTAGTTATAAACTAGCTTGAATATATATATCAATTTTTGAATAATCGATGGTTAAATAATCTCGTTTGAACATTAAGAATTCTTAGGATATGAATGACATGTCATTAGGGATTTCATGTTTCGGGTGCTGGTCTTGAATGTCCTACCAATGGTTGAGGTCCCACATTTGTTGCGAATTCTTCATAGCTCGTGTGAGAAGCACCGTGTAGCTAACATTCTGATGCACAGCTCATGTGAGCAGGCCATTTTACAGCTCGTGTGAGCATTATTGAAAAGGAAAGGTTACAGTTATATGTAAAGGCACACTATGTGTGAGCATTCCCGAGTATCCAACGAAATTCTAGACGGCTCAACTGGTATGCTAATGTTAAGGGATAGACATGTATACTAATTGATAGTTGTTCATGACCTTATAAAAAGGTAAAGTTGATGAATGAAAATGAATTGAAATGGGACTAATTAAGTATGTGATGAATGATATGCACATGAAAATTCATTATAATATGGTTGAACTTATATGTATTATGTATGAACTTACTGACTTGTGAGTTTGGTGATGTATATAGGATTTTATTAAGCTTTTGAGCATGGTAATGATGTTATGAATAAATTTAAGAAGGGTAAGCTTCTGTTTGAGTTAATACGAACTTACTAAGCACTAGTTGCTTACGTAGTTATTTTCCTTTGTTTCATAGAGTATCAGAATCTTGATCGGTTGGAAGCTTGTTGGAGATGTATCACACTATCTAGCAATCACTTCAGTAGTTTTTGAGTTATTTTAGCCAAGGTTTTAACACCCCTTACCCAAGTCCGAGGCTGGGACTGAGTACGAGGTATTACTAAACTTAAACACATGCATTCCAACATTTACAAATCATAAAAACTTGATCAAACTTAAAACTTTTCAAACATTGTCTAGAATTCCTTATTATGGGCCTACGAGGCCCAGAATAAGCTTTAAGGACAATTCAGAACCAAACCGTGTCCTTTGAAGAACTCTAGAAAATGACTCTTGAAACAGGGGCACACGCCCGTGTGGAAGGGGCGACACGCCCGTGTGGCCTTCTTGATATGGCCGTGTTGAAGGCCTGTATAGTTCACATGGCCTAAACACATTGGGCCATGCTCGTGTCCCTAACCCATGTGGAATTAATTCCTAATTTAAACCTAAAGGGTTTTTCACACGGCCTGGCACACGCCCGTGTCCATGGCTCGTGTTCCTTACACGGCCATGACACTTCCGTGTCTCAGCCCGTGCCCTACAACCTTGACATTCTATTTCCAACGTCAGCAAACATTTAGGGGCACATGGCTAAGGCACACGCCTATGTGCTAGGTCGTGTGGTGAATTTAATTCCACATTTAAGGTGCACACTTCACGCGGCCTGGGCACACGCCTATGCCCAGAGGCCATGTCTTCCACACAACTAAGACACATGGCCGTGTCTTTACCCGTGTGTTTACTACTGTGCTTACTGACTTGAAATTTTAAGGTGCAGGGGACACACGACTGGACCACATGCCCATAGGGCTGACCGTGTGTCGCACACAACCTAGACACACGCTTGTGTGTTTACCCGTGTGGACAAATACTAGGCTATCTACTAAGCCTTTTTGCCACCCTTACTTGCACCAACCTACACAACAACAAATATCTCAAATCCACACAAAAATATAAGGCTAAAACAACTTCAACATGACATTCTAACAAACCAAACATGCATTTGATCATTCATACATTTTGTTCATCCATGGAAGCACCATCATTTACAATTATCAATAATGAATATTAGCCATCAACCCTGGCCTAAAAAAAAAGGAAAAGGTTTTCGTCCCAAGCCAAACAATTGGCTAACTTAACAATATGACACATAACAAAAAGACTCAATCCCTATACATGCCATACTCAAGATAATAAAGCTAACTATACCAAAAGCTTCGGGTGATAGTGTGAGTGATGCCTCTGACGTTCTTTGAGCCACAGGCTAATTTGTCTGCACTACAAGAAAATGGAAAGGAAAAGGGTAAGCACAAAGCTTAGTAAGTTGCATGTAAAATATTGAATAACAACCATGTTACCTCATGTGATCATACCCTCAATATATCATAACTCGCATAAAGAGTAAATGTTCATAACAAAACTTACTCATGTTCATTCCTCGCTATTCATACAACAAGAATAGAGTTCACATATCATCAATTTCATATAAATACCTGTACCACTCACAATATGGTCATAAGCACTATCATGTTGACATAAACCATAAATTTCCCATTGAACCATTTGGAATACTACAGGATAATCACTAAGTCTCAAACATAGGGTACGATGCCGACGCCATGTTCCAAACATGGTCTTACACTGGCTCTCACATCTAAGTCGATGCCATGTCCCAGACAAGTCTTACACTAGCTCTCACTTATCTATGTCGATGCCATGTCCCAGACAGGTCTTACACTGGCACACACATCACCCAAATGTCATGGCATGGATATCAAATTATTCCTAAGGTTCAACCAGGAGTCTCTACTACATCAATTCTCATCATGCACATTCATAGTAATAGTCCACAATTTATGCCATATTAATTATACAATACATAAATACAAATAAGTTACATTATTTACGTACAACTTACCTCGGTACACAAAATGTAGACGACTAATTGTATTTAATCTGCTTGCTTGGATTTTCCCCGGTCTAGGTCTAGATTGCGTATTTCTTGATCTATAATAATAAAATTTCACTCATTTAATTGTCACATTAACAAAAGCATACTACAATTCACAATTCGACAAAATGACCGTTTTGCCTTTAGACTTTACAAAAATTATGATTTTGCCCTTAGGCTAGTAAATCAATTTTTATCATGTTTCTTCATTAACCAAGCCTAGCCGAACTCTTTTTATACATATAGAAACTCACAATTTCAAACATTTCACACAATTACCACCTATTTTACAAGCTTTATAAAATAGCCCATTTAGGTGTTTTCATAAAACCCCTTTCACAAAAGTTGTTTATTTAACAACCAAGATTCATTTTATTCCATAAATTTCAGCTAAAAACATAAATTATTTCATGGAAAAACCCTAGACTTTCATCCATTTTGAAAAATAGTCCCCTTATTAGAAAGCTCATGCTATAAGGGGTCCAAAAATACAAAAATCATCAAGAATAGCCTTCTAAATGACTTACTTGCAAGAGATAAAAATGGATGATATTTTTAGCTCTCTAAACCCCCTTAGTTTTTGAATAGTTTCTAAAAAAAATTGGTGGAGAAGATGGAACTATAGCCCCTCTTTTTTTATTTTTATTTTAGTCAAATAAGTCACCAAATGTCCACCTAACCTAGTCAACATGACTCTCTTTGTCCCCTATGACCTACCACTTCTTTTAAAAGAGTCTAATTGCACTTTAAAGACCCAAAATTATGGTTCTCTAGCTACTTAACACATCTACCTAGTAAAACAAAACTTTTTCCCTTTATGTGATTTAGTCCTTTTTCGTAATTGAGCTCACAATCGCTGAAATTAATTCACCAAAATTTTCATGCAATCATATAATCATTCTATAACACCAAAATAATAATAAAAATATTTCTTTGACTCTGGATTTGTGGTTCCAAAATCACTATTCTGAGTAGGCTCAAAATTGGGCTGTTATAAAGGTTATAAATGGCATGTATATGACCTTTTTATAATGAATGTCTTTGAGTATGTTAATGAATATTTTGGTATGAGTATGTCTTTTATGTATTCACTTTGTTTGTATGGACTTATAATGTTTTAGCAAAGTTTATGCCCTTGAGTTAAGTTCTAGGTATTTTGTAATATATGGTTTGGTTGGTTGTTTATATATTAAAGCCATGTGATTATGGTCATTTTAGTATGTTTTAATGAAAGGTTAATGGTTTGACAATTGATGTCATTAGGTAGCTTATTTGACTATATTTTTGTGTTTGAGATGTGGCATTATAGCCTTGTTTTGATTGAAGTTGTTTTGGTATAAATGAGGTGTCTTTGAATGGCATATTGTTTAGGTGAAATAGGTTGATTGAATTGGTATGTTTATGTGTATTTGAAAGGTGTTTTGGTCTATTGAATGTATGCATAAATGGAGTGGATGATGGGTAAATTTTGGTCTTAAAATGGCTTGTTTAGGGTCAAATTATGGAGCACATGGCCTGGGACACGAGCTGTAACATGGCCGTGTGTGTCACACGGCCATGGCTATACGACCGTGTGTCACTTATTATTTCAAGTTAGTGAGTTACATGATCTAGCACACGGCCTGCAACATGGTTGTGTGTCACAAGTCAAAGAGTTACACGACTTGACACACGACCTATGACACGACTGTGTCACCTAACTCAGAGAGTTATATGGTCAGACACATAGCCTGGGACACAGTCAGACTGGGTGAGTAATTCAAATTCTCGAGGATATGTTGCGGTGTTGTGTTCTTGAGTTCCAAGGTAACTAGGAAAAGTATTTACCGTTGGTAGAATTTGCCTACAACAACAGTTTTCAGTCGAGCTTAAAAATGACGCCTTATGAGGCGTTGTATGGGCGTAAGTGCCGAACACCTTTGTATTGGACCGAACTCAGAGAGAATCAGATTCATAGAGTTGATTTAGTCAGAGAAACTGAAGAAAAGTAAAGATAATACGTGATTGCTTAAAAGCCGCTTCGGATAGACAAAAATCTTATGCAGATTTGAAACAAAAAGAGATTGAGTTTGAGGTCGGTGATAAGGTATTTTTGAATGTGTCTCCATGGAAAAAGGTTTAAGATTTGGTAGGAAAGGCAAATTAAGTCCACGCTTTATTGGACCGTATGAAATCACCGAGAGAGTAGGGCTAGTTGCCTATCAGTTAGCCTTACCAGCAGAATTGGAAACGATTCATGATGTGTTTCATGTGTCTATGTTGCACTGATACCGATCTGATCCTTCGCATGTGATTTCACCGATAGATGTCGAGATCTGACCGGATATAACTTATGGCAAAGAGCCGATTAAGATTTTGGCTCGAAAAGTCAAGCAATTGGGAAACAAAAGTGTTGCTCTGGTAAAGGTTTTATGGCAAAGACATGGAGTTGAAGAGGCTACATGGGAGACTGAGGAAAACAAAAGAAACGAATACCCAAACCTTTTCACCGGTAAGATTTTCAGGGATGAAAATCTCTAAGGGGGAGAATTGTAACATCTCGAATTGGGGCCTAGTCAGAACAGTGGTTTTGAGACCAAAAATTTGAAATAGAAATAATTATTTCACAATTATTTGATGGTCCATGATATGATTGCATATTTGTGTGAAATTTCCATGAAGAAATTCTATGCCTAAAATGTCCAATTTGACTTTAGGGACTATAAATTGAATAAATTGTAAAACTTGTGTTCTAGAAGATTCAAGCATGAAATTGCATTGAATAATTAATTAGAGGTCCTTAAATAGCAATTTGACCATGTTCTAAAATTTTGGACAAAAATGGGCATGAATAGGAAAAATTTGAAAGAAAGGCTTAAAGGGTATTTTTGTTTTTTGGTAAATAAAAGAATAAAAAGGGAAAAAGAAAGCAAAATTGTGTCCATATTCTCCAATGGGTGTCGAAATTCCAAGGGTCACCATAGCTAGGGTTTTCAACTTTTCAAGCTTGATTATAAGTACTCCCTAGCCCTGTTTTTGATGTTCTTTGCATTTTTAAAGTCATTGAAGCATGATCTATCCATTTCTAGCCATATTTTGAGCTAGGGTTCATGCTCAAAAACTTTCCCATGTGTGACATGTTTGTATTGTGATATTTAATGGAAGAATATGAAAGTTTGATATGTGTTTACATCTTTTACTAAGTGATTTTTGATAGAAATGCATGGAAAAGACTTGTTTGTAAAAGGTGTAAAAATGAGTAGTAGAATGTGAAATAAAGGAAAATGTGAGCTGATATAAACATAGATTAGGGTCAGCTAGGCTTGGGTAATAAAGAAAATGAACACATTTCATTTTACGAGCCTAGGGACTAGTTTGTAAATATGTGAAAGTTTAGGGGAAAAATCATAATTTTGCCTAAATATAATGTTTGGACTAATTTGATTAATGTGATGATTAAATGAGCTAAATTTGCTATTATAGATTAAGAAAAGCAGAATCCGGACCTAGACCGGGGAAATAACAAGATTTTGGACTAAATCGAATTAATTGTCCATATTTTGTACCAAGGTAAGTTCATGTGTAAATAATGCAATGTTGTATCATGTTTTAATGCTTAATTAATGTATGACTTTCTATGTTTAATTGTTACAATGAGTGTATGAATGATACTATGGTAAATGAGAATGACATTGTGAACGAGTTCGACAAAGATGTGACATTGAGAAAATCCTGTTTGAACCTTAGGAATAATTCAGGATATAATGTGACATGTCACTAAGAACCATGTGATTATGAGCTCATGAAATTATGTGCATAAATGATTATGTGAATCCAGGTGCTAGTCTTATATGTTCTACCGGTGGCTGGGTAGCCCGCGGCATGTGTTGCGGGTACCTGTCAGGTTGTGTGAGCAGTCCGAATAGCTACGTCCTGACTGCCAGCTTGTGTTAGCAGACCCATGATTAGCTCGAGAGTGAGCAATGTGTGATATGTGATATGAGGTAGCAAGTGGCTATGTATGAGGCACTATGTGCAAGCTTTCCATGTATCCGATAGTATTCCTAGTGTTCAACGGGTAAATCAGTGAATTAGGTGACAAGTAAGGAAATGCTGAAGAAATGTGACAATGTGTTACGAGTTGGTACAGGTATGCATGAAAAACTTATATGAATGAGCTCGGTATATGATAAACTTTTGGTAAGATTGAATTGTGTAAGTTAAGCCTATGAGTTTATGACAACACATAAGTAAACTATGTTATGTCATTGGTATTTATATATATGTGATAATGTTGCTATTTATTTGCCTGTGAGCTTACTACGCTTTAAGCTTACTCCCCTCTCTTTTCTATTTCCTTATAGTACTGCCAAGCTAGCTCGGGAATCGAAGGACGTCGGAGGCTCGATCACACTATCAACTGGATATTTGGGTGTAGTTATCTCATCATTTTGAGTATGACATGTATAAAGACTTGGTCCTTTTGTTATATGTCATATTGATTAGCCAAAAGTGTTGGCTCATGAAATTATTATGATTATTTTGTATATGGCCATGAGAGGTGGCTCATATTAAGTATTTGGGTTGTAACCCTATTTATTGGTGCATGCATGCAAATGTGCTTTGGCTTTAATGTGGTTATGGTTGCTTATGGCTAATGAGTATGTGATGGATGGCATGTATGTTTGGTGTAAGAAATATGAATTAATGTGCATGACAATAAAGGTGATGTAAGTGTGTAACCTAAAAATAGGTTAGTAAAGATGATAGACAAATATGAAATTGGTGTGGAATGCCATATGGAAGCATGATAGCTTGAATAGGTGATATGTGAACATTACGAAGTCATAATTTAACCATGAATGTGGATGCTTGAGTATTCAAATGTGCCATGTTGCATGCCATGAAGTGAGTGTAAGCATGTGAGAGTTTAACGGTGGCAAATGGTTTGGAAAATAGCCTAGAAATTGTCCACACGGTTAGACACATGAGCATGTCTAGGCTGTGTGTGACACACAGTCCGCCCCATAGGCGTGTGATCTGGCTGTGTGTCCCTTGCACTCTAATTAATGTAAATAGAATGCCCAGTAGTAACCACACGGGTAGAGAAATGGTCGTGTGTCTCAGCCTTATGGAGGACACGACCTCAGGACATGGACGTGTGCCCAAGCCGTGTGAAGTCTGCACTTAATTTCGAGAATTTAATTCGCCACACGACCTAAGCACACGGGCGTGTAACTTGGCCGTGTGACTTTATTTTGTAGATGATGTCATAGTCAGAGAGTTATATGGACTGAAGACATGAGCGTGTCCTAAGCCACACGGGCGTGTGTGACCACACGGCCTACCCACACAGGCATGTGACTCTCCAAACTATGAAAAATTTTCTAAGTGTAGTAGAAGTTCTGATAGCTTTCAGTTTAGTCTCGAACCACTCCCAATGTATGTTTTGGGCCTAGTAGGCCTTTAAGGGACAATTTGCATGTGATTGAAATGTTTTAAATTTGGATGAAATTTTATGGCTTGGCATTGTATGTTAGTTTATGTTTAAGTTCGGTAATGCCTCGAACCCTATCCCGGTGTCGGATACGGGTAAGGGGTGTTACAGAAGGGTTTTCTCTCATTGTTGCACCCTTAACGAAACTACTTTAGAAGAGTGTGGTGTTCAAATAGGCTGATGGAAGGTAAAAGAGTGTTGTTCAGCTTAAGACAGTGTTGACGAAGGCACCAGTGTTGATTCAAACGGAACATAGAAAAGATTTTATGGTTTATAGTGACGCTTCATATACAGGGCTCAATTGTGTGTTGGTGCAATAGGGTAAAGTTGTGGCTTATGCTTCAAGGCAGTTGAAGAAGCATGAACGGAACTATCCTACTCATGATTTGGATTAGCTGCAGTGGTGTTTACACTTAAGATTTGTTGCCATTATCTTTGTGGAGATAAGTGTGTGATTTACATTGATCATAAGAGCCTTAAGTACCTCCTCTCCCAAAAGGAGTTGAATTTAAGGCAAAGGCGTTGGATTGAACTATTGAAGGACTATGATTGTGTGATTGAGTATCATCCTGGCAAGGCGAATGTTGTCGCTAACACTTTGAGTAGGAAGTTGATGACGGAATTGAGAGTTATGTTTGCGCGCTTGAGTTTAGCTAGTGATAGTGGTTTGTGTGCTAAACTTCAAGTGAGGCTGACTTTGTCGCAACAGATTAAGGGAAAATAACCCTTAGATGAGGATTTACTATAGAGGATTCAATAGGTTTAGCAAGGAATTAAGGGGGATTTTCATGTAGATGGTGATTGTATCTTGAATTTTTGAGGTAGATTGTGTGTGTCGCAAGATGTGGATTTAAGGTAAGCAATCCTTACCAAGACGTATAGTAGCCCTTATGCTATGCATCCTGGTAGTGGGAAGATGTATCATGATCTTCGTGAAATTTATTGGTGGACTAGGTTGAAGCGTGAGGTTAAGGATTTTGTGGCTCGATGTTTGATTTGTCAAAAGGTGAAAGTTGAACATCAATTTCCTTCGGGGTTGTTGCAACCTTTTTCGATTCCTGAATAGAAGTAGGAAAGGATTACCATGAATTTTTTTTTGGTTTGTCATTCACACCATCGAAGAAGGATTCAGTTTAGGTTATAGTGAATTGGTTTTCGAAGAATACAAATTTCCTAGTAGTGTGTACCAATTATTTGTTGTAGAAGTATGTAGGGTGGTATATTGCTGAGATTTTTCGTCTTCATGAGATCCCAATTTTGATTATTTCTGATAGGGATTTGAGGTTTACTTTAAGGTTTTGGAAGCGTTTGCAAGTGGCTTTGGGGTTGAAGCTTACTTTCAGTATGACTTATCATCCTTAAACTGATGGTCAATCGGAGATGGTAATTCAAGTGTTACAAGATATGTTGCAAAGTTGTGTGATTGAGTTTAGTGGTAGTTGGGAGCGATATCTGCCCTTAGCAAAGTTTGCTTACAATAATAGTTTCCAAGCGAGTATTTGTATGGCACCGTTTGAGGCGTTGTATGATAGGAAGTGTAGAACTTCTTTGTGTTGGACAAAGTTGGATGAAAAGCGTGTTGTTGGACCAGAATTAGTTTGTGAGATTGAAGAGAAAGTAATATAAATATGTGAAAGGTTGAAAGCAACAACAGATAGGAAGAAATCTCACGCGAATTTGAAGCGTTGAGTTAATGAGTTTAAAGTTGGCGATAAGGTGTTTTTGAAGGTTTCTCCATGGAAAATGTTTTTAAGATTTGGAAGAAAGGGTAAATTAAGTCCAAGGTATGTTGGACCTTATGAAGTTGTTGAGAGGATTGCACTGGTAGCTTATCAACTCAAGTTGCTACTAGAACTTGAGCAAATTCACATGATTTCCATGTATCTATGCTACAGAAGTATCACTTGTATCTGTTGCATGTTGTGTAAGTTGAAGAGATCGAGGTTCGACTTGGTTACTTACGAGGAAGAACCAATTGAGATTCTAGCGTGTGAAGAGAGTTTTGCAAGATAAGAGAGTTTCGTTGGTTAAGGTTTTATGACACAATCACAAAACGAAAGAGGCTACATGGGAAACTGAGGAAGTGATGAGATGTCAATATCCTTACTTGTTTAGCTAAGGTAATTTCGAGGATGGAATTATTTTTAGTAGGGGAGAGTTATCACACCCCAAAATGAGGCCTAGGAGTTTTTGCGGTATTTTAGGAATTTTGGCCAATATGAGCTCAAAATTTCGTAAGGGTGGTACTCAATAATCTTTTCGACAATGGTTTTCATAAAGTTAAGTCAATTTCTGGAAACGAGTTTTAAATGTCATTAATTTTAAAAATGGGACTGATTTGTAAAAGGGGTCAATGTTGTGAGTCTTTATGAAGAAATTAAACCAATTTTTCAAAATCAACCTAATATATCCCCAATTCCTAGTTTTATTTCACAAAAGCTTTTCTTCTCATTTGCTAGTGTCGTTTCTTGCTCTCCCAAACTCCTCCCACTTGCTTTTGATCTTCAATTCATAATTCTCTTTGAATTCTATCACCTTGGAGCCTTAAACCTCCATTAAAACCCTGAAAATCACCTAAGGATTCCACCATTTTCATCATCTTCTCCAAAACGTGAGTATTTTCAGGTTTGAGTCAAACCTTAATTTTCTTGCATTCAAGGTAACCTATCGTTTTCCTATTAGATTTAAACGTTATTTGGTTCTTTAAATTGAATTTTTAGCCATTAAAATGCATGTTTTAGGTGAAAGTCAAAAATCGGGTCTTTCATGGTAAATTTTGAGTTTGTGGATAAAAACTTGGTTTGAAAGTGTTTTTCAATTAGTTTTAATCTAATTAGAAGCTTTCTAAAGTAACTTTGAAGTTTCGTCAATGATTTCTCGGGTTTTAATGAATTTTCGTTGTAATGGCCAAAAACTAGTCAAAATGTTTTAATACCTTAAAACATATAGTTTTGTGTGGTTTAAAGGTTGGGAATTAGTCGTAGATGAATATGTAGATGAATGGAATTTGTTTCATGCGAAAATATTAAGCGTAGATTGAGTTATTCAAATTTTAACTTTGTCGTGCTAAAGGATTTGGTTAGAAAAGAGTGTAGCTTAGGCTTGTGTTTGTGGCTATTTGAGGTGAGTTATTGACTGCTTGTTGACTGAATATATGTGTGGTTTGTCTTGTTGAAGTGTCAGAGTTGATAGGACCTTTAACGAGTAGAGACAAGGCCAAAGGGAAGCTTGTCTAAACTTTTAGTTTTTTGGCAAAAGTGAATATTTTTGGTGAGTGTTAAAGAATCACTGCTCATGTAAGTGTTTTTAGGAATGTAGAGGTAGCCTAAACCCCTACTCGAAATTTCGAGTGTAAGTTTTCTCACTCCTATGATTAAATGTGTGATATGTTTGTTTCTGAATTTGTGAAATTGTGAAATCATGAACATATAAGATGATATGATATATCCTATAAGTGTATGTTGATTGTTGTGGAAGTGAGTAGGACAGTAAATTATTTGTGTCATGAGGTGGTAAATACAAGGGTATGCTCTCATGCCTTATGACATAGATTACATTGTGTTAATAATGTGAATATGCAGCGAATATGTGAAGAAAGTCAGTAAGTAAATATGTGGCATTAATACAAATATTTTGGCCTTGTGACTTAATGAGACTGTTGGATATAGATGGCATGCCTTTGGATTGTGAGTACTCACCTATGTGTGTTGTGATATGTGGGGCGCTAAGGCCTAGGGACAGGTTATATGAGTCAAGCTCTATTCATCAGGATATGCATGTGTGGTGTGTTGGAGAGCGTTAGTTATACGCTTCGTTTAAGGGATATGATTTAATCTACGAGTCTATATGTGGTGTGATGGAGATCCCTGTATCTGATGAGTGGTGATAGAATCCACTTTACGTTTCATAATCTCAAAAGCCAAATTATCATACGTTGTTATTAAATGTGATTGTATGTAATTATACGTGTTTATATGTGATTGATATATGTTGGAATATATATATCCCTAAACATTCGTATAAATAATGTGTAAAATAATGCATGGAATATGACTAAATATGTGAATTATGACATCTATTAAATGACGTTTTGGGGATATGTTCTATGTTGTTTGGTTGATGCTTGATAACTTGTTTGCATAGTGGTTATTCTAGGCATTCACTAAGCTTGTTAAGCTCAACCACTCCACTTTACCCTTGTAGAATGGGTTCCTAGTGTGAGTGGTGTGGCCGTCGAGGGATTGATCCAAGCCATTCTTTATTCATTATAGTAGGTGTTTTGCTTATTCTAGTTCTAGGGAATAAAATGGCTATATGGAAGACATTTATATCTGATTGTTAAGACGTATTTGGGATTATTGCCATATTATGTATGTTTGGAAGCATGTGGACTTGGATACGGTATTTGGACTATTGTTTTAGACATTTTGATGCTTATATGACTAGGTGAATGAAGCGGGATTTTTAGGGATTAAATTGAATGATTTAAATGCTCTTATATGATGGATTTTTGTGACCTAAAGGAGAGGTATTTATATTAGGGCTTTTAAAATGATACTCTATATTTTCGAAAGTGCAGGGAGTCAGAATACCAATTTGGTATCGATACCTTGGCCCAAGTATCAATACTAAGGGTGTAATTATCGATAACTTGCGAAAGGTACCGATATTTTCTGATGTTTTAAAATTTGGCGAGAAACAAAATGCTAGTTTGGTATTGATTTTCCAGGTGATATTCATACCACTTGAAGGAAATATCGATACCATAGAGGCAATATCGGTACCTACATAACATTTTTGGGAAAATTTGATAAGTGGTCCTAATGCATGATTAATACCTATGTTATGCTATTTTATGAATTCTTAGCATGGTTTATCATCAAAAAGTGAATGTATGGTCTATAATTCATGATAATGCTATGTTATTATTAAAAAAATGCATGAGAAATGACATGTCGTTTTAGATGAACAAGTAGTGAGACGGTGGTGTGGCATCTCGATATTAGACTTGGCATCCAAGCCGGGTATGGGGTCTTACACCATTGTACCATTCGATTACACATTAAGTGAAGTTCATATTTTCATATATAAACTTTAATTTAATTAACTTCACAACTTAATCCATTATACCAACTTAATCCATTGTACCAATTATGCATATCACAAATATTAATTAACATTCCATCAAAAATAGCAATAACAAATTTAATCTTTATACGAACTTACCTCGATTAGAATGACTGCTAAAATAAAGTCGATAACTAGTCCCAAACCTTAGCGTTTTCCTTGGTTTAAATCTAATTGTAGCATTTCTTGATCAAAATAATAATTTTCATTCAATTAATACAATTTCAACACTTAAATAATCACTTTTATTCAATTGAATCATTCCATCATCATTTTACAAAATTACCTCAATATTTTACCTTTTACGCAATTTAGTCCTAAATCCTGATATTCATGAATTATCAACATTTAATCAAAATAACAACTAGCCTGGCTTCATATGATTTATAATCAGCACATGTCCATTATCAATTCCTAATATTTTCATGAAGTTTTAATATTTTAACAAATTAATCCCTAAACATTAAAATCATTAGAAATCACTTAACAAAATAAGTTTATTATCAACCAAGCTGAATATTCTATCAAATAAATTCAAAATCACTCAAAAATTATTCATTGAAAGCCCCTAAACTTGTCCTTTCAAATAACTTAAATTACCATATCAAAATCAAATATAATACAATATTTGACTCGCAAATATTGAATAATAATATTTACCAAATCACTCATCGGATTTGTGGCCTCGAAACTACTATTTCCAACACTACTGAGAAACGAGCTATTACACTTTGTCTCTCATTTGTGGACCTGTAATGCCACCATAGTAAAGCGACATCAGTAAAATATATGGTAGTAATATTGACCTTAGTGGTGTCATCGTGGATGCATTTGGCATGAAATATTGCTCTATTCCCCACAAGAAGTTGTCCACATCCTTTGCGAACCTCATCCCACTAAACTCTTTCACCTTCGGGACTTCTACCTTTGGCTTGGGTGTTGTAGCCAACACCCCATTACCCGAAGAAATTTTGTAGATATTGAGCTCCCCCTTGAGCTCCTCATTCTGTTCCTTCAAAGTCGACACCATAGCCTCGAGAGCATTTTTCCTCTCAGTTAGCTTAGCCACAATGGTATTGAGGACCCCTTGCATCAAATCCACATTAGCACTAACGACCTCTGCCACTTGTTCCTTAAGTTGATCTTGCCTTGATTCCAGCTTTGTGGTATGCCCATCAACTTCCTCAAGGGTCTCCCTCACATTACCCAAGAGCCCTAAAGTTTGGCAACCTTACCTTCCAAAGCTGACAACATATCCCTCAAGCTACTAGCTTTCTTGCCCCTCCCACGAGTCTCCATATTCTCAACATGATTGTCTACTCCTTTCGAGATTTCAACTACCAACTTTGAACATTGGCTTGGATACCAACTATCACGAGCCTAGAATTTTAGTCTGGCAAACCGTGTGACTTTAGGTGATGTCTTTGCTTCAAATCTACCTAAGTCAGCCTAACTCTCGAAAAGTGAGAATTCTCTTAGAAATTCTCTAAGGCACTGAAGATAAAGTGAAAGCAACTAAAAAATGGTGTAACAAAAAATTGGAAAGTCACAATAAAGAAATACACATAAAGTGTTTGACTAAATGCTCTCAAATATATTCTTTAACTCAAGAATGAAATACAATGGGATGATTACAAATAAGGGGGAAGGCCTCTATTTATAGTTAAGCTCCCCTAGATCCAATAATACATATTGAATTACATTAATGGCTGAGATTAGTACTTATCTACAAGATAAGAGTCCTAAGGGATTTAAAATCTTTACATGTTTATCCCTTAAGATTTATAATAGTTACCCTAGTAACTCTAGATTTACTAGAGTGTTTCACTGGGTTACCAAGGCTTCAAGTAGATGAGCTTCTCCATGTGTTCCACGAATCGAGCCAGTTCAAGTGGGTCAAATGAGCCCCATTTAATTAGTTGACCTCCATGGGACGTTCTGTGCACAATGATCATGGGCTTTGATACGTGACACATACATGTTGTCCTAACTTGAAGAGAGCGAATAAGTGGTACCTTGTACATTTTTAAGGGCCTAACATATTGGATTATCTCCCATCATTTAGAGATAAATTGGTTGTAAGAGATTGAACCAAAAAAATTAGAACTAATAAAATATCCACCAAACTATCATGATGTAGATATCAAAAGTAACTCCCCTTTAACATTATTCTCAGAATAATCCAAAGCAACCATGTAATAAAGAACATTTAAGTTGTGACCCCACAATTTGATCGTATGCCATAGTAAAAATGCATATCATATATTATAGGACGATTCCTTGTGTGGCCTTTTTTTTTTCCTTGGGTGCTTATGTCACGAGGCTAAAATTTTAATCTTGCAACCCATTCAGCCTTAAGCAATTTATTGGTTTCAAATTCGGCTAAGTCATCTTAACTCTCACAAACTAAGAATTCTCGATAGAAATTCTCTAAGGCGCGAAAATAAAGTGTAAGCAACTCAAGACGAAAAAGTAACGAAAGAACAGAAAATGCCACAAGAAAGAAACAAATACAAGGTATTTGAGTACATGTTTTCAAAACATATTTGAAGGATTCAATTAAGTGATACTGTAACACCCCTAACCCGTATCCATCGCCGGACTAGGGTTAAGAGGAATTACTGGACATATTAGAACATTTCGCAATTATTTCACAATCAAAAGTCATACATCGTCATATCATAGTCAAATATCAATGTAACATCCTGATTTTTGGGTTTTTCCCCGATTCTCGATATTTTGGTAAAGTTTTTAAAATTTGGTATTTGGTTGTGAAATTCATAATTTGAGTATGTAAATGGGCTTATGGAAGGCCCATGTGTTGGCCAAAACCCGGTAGAATTTTTGAATTTTGGACTTAAGAAGTTAGAGGCCTTGGATAGGTGGTCTTATTAAAATTTGTGGGTAAAATGTATCACAGAAGAGCCTCTAGTAAAGTGGCTAAGTGACGCCACTAAGGGGCTAGAAAAGTGGCATGTAAGTGGTTGAGGGAAGACCTGGGTTCGATTCCCTGTGATGGCAAAGGTAATGTTATTTTTATGCTTGTGCATGCTAGAGTTTAAAGCTGGATGGAACTCTGTGGGAGAGAGTTTGAATCAGTCAAATGCATGGATTAAGGAGGGATAAGGGGAGAGATTTTAGGGATTTGAGAGGGGATAGAGTTAGCCGATTTGAAGGGATTAGAGAGGGATTTGCAGAGGGTTTTAGTTGGGGATTTTCGGCATTAGGGTCTAGGTTGTGCCGTTTTTTTCCTTTTGTTTAGTCTTTTCTCTCTTTTTCTTTTTCAGCTGAATCTACCATCTCTTCTTTCATCTTTTCTTCCTTTTCCTTCTTCCAAACCAGCCCACTACTTCCCTCCATTCATCTATTGTTTCTTTCCCCTACCTCCACTTCTGCCGAAATACCGCAAAAGCCGAAATCTATGAAGGTAGGTGGTGCCGATTCTTTGTTGACCAGCAACCCTCTTTTTCTTTTCACTTTTTAGTGTCAATTCTCTTATCTTCTGGGCATAGACGGATTCAAGAAGAGAGACTATGGTAAGTGCTCGAACTCTAAATGATTCCTATAATAACTGTTGACAAAAGCTGAAACCTCTATAGTTTAGGGAGGTGGCCGAATGTGGGTATAGGCCTTATTGGGTTCTTCTTTTAATCTTTTTATGGTTTGTATAGTGGAGGAGCAGCAAGGCATAGTGTCGACTTGGATTAGCTCGAATCATCAAAGTGACTAGATCTAGTCATCAACTTCGGCAAAGGTATGGATTCTAAGGCCATTATGGATGGTGGCCGAATGTGTAAGTGTTGATAATAGATGGTTCTCGTTTTGGTTTAATTATTATGAGCTGATCTATAAGTGGTTGATTATAGCAGAAATCGTATAGGAGATCTCGTTGAGGAATATCGCAATCAGGTGTGTAACGAACCTTCTTTCGTAGCTTAAATCAATAAATGCCAAAAAGCCGAAATACCGAAATTCTGGCATTTCGAGGACTTGTGAGCAAGCGAACGCTCATTTGTTAGTTAGATTCTCTAAGTTGATGATCAGGAATGGTGGAAAAGGCAAGAGCATAAATTTTGGCATTCACGGTAAGTTGGGCCTTGAGGGGCTAAAATCGGGCCCAATGGGCTTCCGGGCCCATTTGGGTAAATTTTGGTAGAAAATGAAATCCTGTTAAATTGCGCATTAAGACTGTTAATACCATTATGGAATATAGGCTAAATGGGCCTAGATGACTAAATCGGCTATGTAGGGCCCATTAGGGGTTTTTGGCCCAATAACTCGGTTTCGCTAAGAATGGGCCAGAATCGCTGCATAAAGCATATGAATTGTTAGTAACTGTTAATGAACATGGAAAACCCTAATATTTGGTAAAATTATGAAATTACCTTTATAGTATGAAAATGACTGTTTTGCCCCTAGGCAAAAATGACCATTATACCCCTAGGGTTTACTTATAAATTTGATACATGGGATATGATATACGTGATTGGTATGATATGCACATGATATGTATGATATGCACATGATATGTATGAAAAGCACGTGATGTATTCATAAATGCATTGGGTTGGGTTTTTATATGGATGGAGGAAGTGCAAAAGGGCTTATGCCCCAGTTTACCGAAAAGGGCTTATGCCCTAGTTTACCCAAAAGGTCTTATGCCCCAGTTTCCCGAAAGGGCTTTTGCCCCAGTTATTAAAAGAGGCTAGGTCTCCAGTTATATGATAAAGCAGCTATGCTGCCAGTGGAGAGTTTTGGTTGGGTGGGTTGAGTTATTCCCCACATAGAGAGCTTGGTTGGTACGGGTGGAGAGTAGCGGATGGTGGGTCGAGTAGTCTCCCCAAATGGGCTTGCATTCTTTCATTGACATTACATGTGATATTGAAATGGGCCTATGGGCCATACCGTTTACAATAAAGGCTTCGGCCCAGTGATATGAAATATGAAAAGGCTTCGGCCTAGTATTATGAGAAAAAGAAATATAAAAAGGCTTCGGCCCAGTATATGTTGAGATTGGACTAGGGCTTAGGCCCAGCAGGCTGATATTGTTTTGGGCTCTGAAAGGGGCTTGTTGCACATTGAGTTTCCAAACTCACCCCCTTTCCTTAACCTTGCAGGTGGGCCTTGATTTGACTTGGAGCCGGAGGGGATTCAGAGTGGCCACGGTGATTGCCTTTGGGCTTTTGAATAAGTGATGGTTTTCATTAAGTTTGCTTTATTTATTATTTATTTTTGGGTTGTAATAAGACCATTTTAACTATTATTCTCTTTTTTTCGGGATTATTTTATTTTTAATAACTTTAAACTGGTTGATAATAAATGGGCTAGACTTAGGACGCGTTTTCAAAACGATACTTGTTTTCCAAATAACACAACGTCACGATTATCCGATTTCTCAAAGATATCCACTTAAATAAATCTCACATCGATATAACCAAGTGTGGCAATGGTTGTGGGCATGTCTAGGATTGGATCCGTTCGAAGAGCTTGGTACTTAAGCAGCCTTCATGGCTCACCTCCTCTGTTATGGATACCTACCTAGTGCCCAGCTTCCATTCACTTTGTTAGCTTAACAAAAGTCAGTTTTTAAAACACTAAAATGAAACATGGGTTTTTCCTTCAATGTGGCACGTCAGATTCGGCCATAACGTCTGGGCCGGGTTTGGGGAGTTACAATCAACATAAAGTCCATTTCTTAGGTCAATGAGACCATAAACATGCATTAGGAAGAGGTCGGGACTTAACATTTTTTCGAACACATAGCCAAATAAAGTAATAACATTTTTTTTCCGAAACTTAACATTTTTTTCTGAAATAAAGTAATAACCAACCTCTTTTTCATACAAGTAAAATTCTTATATTTGAATCACATAGCCAACCACACAAATCATGCTTTATTGAACATTCTCTTATACTAACTATATTTCAATATTTAACCATTTCAATTCCGTTTGCCTATTCAAAAATTTTGAACCAAGCTATCAAATATCAAAACCAATTTGTACATGTTTCATAATTACAAAATTTGAACCATATGGCCACCGTTTCCATAACATTCGAATACCCAAGTCATAATCAACCATAATTCACTACATATACCGAGCATATAACAAGGCATCCATCGATATACATCTATTTCATAAGAAATTACTGATCATTCCATTTTATAAACCTATATGCAATACATACTAAACTATTTCAACCCATATCCTTAGCTAAATAAAAACCATAACATTTTATAATCTTTATACATGCGCATGTTAAACCAATTTGGCCATATCTCACGGCTTAATATTCATTTGCACATAAAACATTAGGTAACTATATAACATAACCAAACTATATAATATAACTAGCTATACTTTTAACATTATCAAACCATTTCTAAATACAATTACCAAATCATAGCATTTTAAACATTATAACATTATGCGCATTTTACCAAATCAAATTGAACCATTTTTGAACACAATGTCATGTCATACCATACCTAATTTGCAAGCCAAATACTATAATCAATCACACACATGAACCACATACTGAAGCTGAATTTACTACTACATATATACATCACATTTTATGATCACTCATTGAACCAATAATTTGACTTTTTTAAATCGAACCACAAGAAAACATGTCATAGGAATATGTATTTATAACTCATATGTCTAACAATTCAAATAGACAACCATTCAGTTATCAAATTTAGCCTCAATAAATCTAACATTTTCTCCATTCAAATTTTAAGCTAAACATGCTATTTCATAACTTAACATCTAAAAAAATAGGTCACTTATAGTTATTCAAATGACCATCGAGCATACCCATAATATAATCATCATATTACCTTATTACCAAGCCAAATTATACCATTTCTCATGCTTCCAAAATGAGCTAACTAATAAGCCGAATAAACATCCTACTTACCATTCCTCATTGTCGAATCTTATAACCAACATCACAACATATTTACCATGAAACGTAGCTCCCAATTTAAGCTTATAACATGATCGAATATATATACTAACATTAGCATCATAATCAATCCATTTTCGCATGGTTATATATATATATACACAAATTTAAACCAAATATATTGAAAGTAGCCTATAAATGCCACATAACTGTAATCTCAAAGCATTTATTTACTGAAGCGAAAACTGGATAGTGTCATAAGGTCTCCTACGACTTCCAACTAGAGCAAGTCTTCGAAACTCTATAAACATAGGAAAAACACATAGAGTAAGCTTTATAAGCTTAGTAAACCATAAGTAAATAAATGAACTTAATGATTTATATAATTCAATTTAACTAGGCTGAATTTAACAAATCTTAACCACATATACCTTCATTATACTCATAAATTCATATGAATACATTAAGTAACCCCACTTACCTCATTTCTCAATGAACATATCAATCTCATACATACTTGATTCATCTAGCTCATTTGTTCATACTTACTTGCACAAAAGCACATCCCAATCTCATACATTACATATATTTTACTTACTCATAATTCATTTGCATACAATCATCATTCATTGTCATGTATTTCACATATAGTCAATTAAAACATACTCACTTTTCAATTCTGAATTACATAAACAAATCACACGTACCTAAATTGGATACATTTTTACATAATCATTCATTTCTTGATATTGCCCGTCGAACCGTTCAAAATTAATAAGGATACTAGGATAACTCAGAAAGCTCGTGTAACACACTAAATTTCTGGGCCTAGAAGTATTGGGCCTTGTACGTGGGAGCCACTAGGAGACTGCACATAAATGTTTATGTGTGGAAGAAATATCACAATTGATTGTCTGTTACAGTGGTTAAGCGATTAAGAGTGTTTGGGAGTGTTGGAGAAGTCTTGGGTTCGAACCTGGTCTTTAGCAAAAATTTATGTTTTTCTCTTAAAGGAGCTTTGATGTTAGTGGGTAGGCTTTAAGAATATTTTTGATGAATTTATATCACAATTAGCAATGTGGTCTAGTGGAAGTGGCGTTAGAAGTGGGCTAGTTGTCTGATGTTTGAATCCCTGCTTGTGCAAATATAGATTATTTTTACTGATGGCCATGGAAGGAGGTGGAGTTGGACTAAGACTCTGTGGATGACTTGGTCATGAGTGCTTCAAGGAAATTTGAATTGAAGGTTGAGTGATTTAGGGGAGTGTTTCAAGGGAAGAAGATTTGGATGAAGGAGTTTGTTTGTAGTTCAAACTCGATTGGTGGCTTAATTCAAGGAGAAAATCAAGGAATTTGAAACGGGAATGGTTGGTTGTTGAAATTTGAACTCCCCATTGTGCAAATTCGGTCATAGGACTTTTTTTTCCCAGAGTGCCGAATTCTTTTGTCCCATTTCGGGTTTTCTTTGTTTTCAGTTTTTTTCCTCTTTTTTCTATATTGCTGTGC
Source organism: Gossypium arboreum (assembly GCF_025698485.1). Lineage (NCBI taxonomy): Eukaryota > Viridiplantae > Streptophyta > Magnoliopsida > Malvales > Malvaceae > Gossypium > Gossypium arboreum. Next base: position 18,220,707 of record NC_069081.1, read on the forward strand.
ATATTTTGGAATTTTACCGTACAACCTTTCTACCTCTTTTCTGTTTTAGTATGGAATTGAAAGGTCGAATATAGGAGTTGTTCTTACGTGTTTGTGGCTATTCTTTTCTTTTGTTTCTGAACCGAACTTCTCCACCCTCTCCCTCTTTCATCTGTTTTGCATGACCGAATAGCTTTTGGTCTCTTCTCCTATTTTCTTCCTTCTCTCAATTGCATTTTCCTTCTTTGTGGTTTAGTCGAATAGCACTTGGCTCCTCTCCCTCGCCACTCATTCGGTTTTTCTTGGCTAGCCGATTGTCTTTTTGTTTAGAGCCGAATCCCTCTACACTTGAGTAAGGTAATTGATTTTGTTTGGGTTCACAGCTACTCTTCTCCCTCTTTCTCTCTTAGTCAATATAAGTTTCCTCAACACTATCTTCATCCACCGTTTTCGATAGGAGTGTGACTATTTTTCGTGGGACTCAAATCGTAGAGTGTACCTTAGGAAGTCGAATACTCCTAAGTAGTGGTAAGTTGTTGTTCTTTTGTTTCTAATCTTTGTCATTCACAGTCTTAGTTAACAAGGTGGTAATGCTATACAGATTTTGTCAAGTTTTGGAAGGCGGCTGTGATAAGTGGTTAAAGAGAGGAACCAGTTGCTATTCAAGGTAGGCGGTCAGTACCATTTTGGAATCAGGTGCTATGTAAGGGTGTTAATTTTAACGATTAAAGGACTAACGTGCTATGTAAGCGTCGTGGGATTTGCTCACTTATCACAAACAGGTGTGTATCCGTACTCTGTAAGCGGTAATAGGCGTAAAGGCCATAAATATATGTGTAACCGTATGCCTTGTTTTGATAATCGGCTGAAAAGCCAAAAATGTGTGTTGTTTACTCTGCCATGACTGTAGATAGGCACAATGTCGAAAAGCCAGAAATATGGCGTATGATGCCATACGAGTGTGTGATCGTGCGTGTGGTGAACCAAGCTCACGGAACGTGGGCATATGACGAGGAAGGCCACCATGAGCAAATTCGTGGGCTTAGGCCGTAGTGGGCCACTTAGGCCACGAAATGGGCCGAATAGGCCCAATGGGCCCGTGGGCCTGCTTGTGTCAAATCAACTACTAGGTGGAATATGGTTGGGCTTGTCATGTCACATACATGGCATAGGCCGTTCTGGGCCACGTTGGGCCAGACTGGGCTATGTGGGCCCAATGGGCTTGTGTGCCCACACAGATAAAATGTATGTTATGTGGTAAGTTTTGGACTGGGTACTTCGTTCGTACAACCGTGAATAAATCTGGGTTAAATGGGTCGTATGGGTCGAATGGGCCCATGGGCCCGTGTGGATAAATTTTGCTGTTAAGCAGGAAGTAGATAGACTTCTCATGTCACGCACATGACTTAGGTTGTTTTTGGCCTCGATGGGTCGAAATGGTTCGTGTGGGCCCAATAGGCTTGTGGGCCCACACGGATAAAATCTGCAATAAGTGACTATTAATGAACCGAGCTATGGTGTACACATAGCCGTATCTAAATTTGGGCTAAATGGGCCACGCGAGCGTGTGGGCCCACTTGGGCCGAGTAATGGGCCTTAGGCCTACTTGCACCGTTATGTCTGTTTAGGTTACTTAGGTCACTCGAGGTGACAATGGACCCTCAATTGGGTCGTTAAGATTCTTGACTTGTAAAATTACTGAAATACCCCTGATTTGTAAAATTACTAAAATACCCTCGATTTGTGAAATTATCGAAATACCCCCAACTTGTAAAATTACTAAAATACCCTTGTAGTGTAAAATTATCGAAATACCCTTGTAGGGTAAAATTATCGAAATACCCTTGTAGGGTAAAATGACTGTTTTGCAATTGTGGGTAAATGACCGATTTAGACTATGAATTTGACCGATTTGATTGTGATCGTATGATTGTGTTTTAATTGAATTGACGGTGGTTGTACGACTGATTTGCTTTTAATATATGTTTAAATGATTGTTACTGAGCATGGCCATTTGGCATACATGTGTAATGATTGAGCATGACATACACAACATATTGCATGGGGTTGGGACATTGATACGGAGGAAGTTTTGATAGGATTGCATAGGTCGAAAGAGATAACTGTGGATCGATGGACGGCTTAGTACTGCTTAATTTGATTATGGCTCTGTTCAACCTAAAAATAGCTTTGTGCCATCTTGACTATGGCTTTGTGCCAAACGTATTTACCCGTGGCTATGTGCCTAAGATACTTATTGATGACTTTGTGTCGATCATATTTACCCAAGGCTATGTGCCAATTATATTACCGTCACTGATGGCTATGTGCCAAACATAATACAGTTACTGATGGCTTTGTGCCAATTATAATACCGCTACTGAAGACCTAGAGCCGCATATATACAAGGAGCTTTGCTGGGATTTCGGTTAGTGCCGCAACCAGTGCTAACATTAGTGTGTTGGCTGAGTGGGTCGATTTTATCCCCACGTAAGTGTAGGGTTGGTACAGGTGGTGTGTTGGCTGGATCATGGTGGGATGCATCCTCATACTGTTGCATATCTGTTTATGAGATCTGTCACTGTATTGGGCTTAGGCCCACTTGTTTTGTGATTGGTTTAGGCTAGGACCAATTGATTCTGTTATGGGCTATGACCCAAATGATATTGTAATGGGTTTTGGCCCACGTATGCTCTGAACTGGACTGTACTGTTACTATTAAATGGCTCTGGCCGAGACTGTTTCTGTTTCTATTTCGGTACACTGACTATTACTCTAGTAAGGGGATTGCACACTGAGTTTTCATAAACTCACCCCGTTTATTAATTGTGTAGGTAATCCCTAGCATTAGGAGGAACAGCGCTGTAAGGGACTCGGAGATGGCCACACGACTACCTTTGGACTTTCTTTATATTTTAGATTCTGTTTTGGGTTTTCAACTTTTGTAATAAGGCCTCTTAAAGTTTCTGGATTTTAACTTAGGGTTTTATTTACTTTGATTTATAACTATTTTTAAACAACACTATGTTTTCGCAACATTCTCGAAACGATTTCGCAACTTAGTTTTTAACACCACGTTTTCGTAAATCAGTTACTTTTAAAATTAGCTTCTGCAACTTAAAACAAATTTTGGGAATAGAATTAATAACTTTTCAATGTACCACTTTATAAAATAAACTAACGTAACTGGGATTTTACTCAAGTTTTCAAATAACAAGGGTTTTCAATGAAAACATCGTTTTCAAAAAATACTTCAATCTGACTGTAACACCTTGATTTTCGGGATTTTCATAATTTTTGAGAATTTGGTAAAATTTTTAAAAATTTGGTATTTGGTTGTGAAATTCATGATTGGAGTGTGTGAATTGGCCTATGGAAGGCCCATGTGTTGGCTAAAACCCGGTAGAATTTTTAAATTTTGGACTTAAGGAGTTAGGGGCATTGGTTAGGTGGCCTTATTAAAAGATGTGGGTAAAATGTAACACAAGAGAGCCCCTGGAAAAGTGGCTAAGTGATGCCACTAAGGAGCTAAAAAGGTGGTGTGTGAGTGGTTGGGGGAAAGCCAAGGTTCGATTCACTAAGCTGGCAATTGTGTTGTTATTTTTATGTCTTGGGCACGCAGGAGTTGGAAGTCGAATTGAACTCTATTGGAGAGAGCTTGAATCAGTCAAGTGCATGGATTAAGGAGTGATAATGGGAGAGATTTTGGGGATTTGAAGGGAGGCTTAGAGTTGGCTGAATAGTGGGAATTAGGGAGGAGAAATCGGCTTAGGGGTTTTAGGTTAGTATTTCGGCATTAGGGGCTTTAGTTGTGCCGTTTTTCTTCTGTTTAAGCATCATAAGGTTATTCTTTTCTTCTTTTTTTCTTCTCTAGCCGAAATCACCAATCGTTTCATCCAGTTTTCTTTTTCTTTTATTTCCAAAACCAAACCACTACTCCCTTTCTTTTCATCTACTACTTCCTTTTTTTTCATCACCCTTGCCGAATAGCCACAAGAGCCGAAATCTTTGAAGATTGGTGGTGCCGATTGCATTTAGACCAGCATCTTTCCTGTTCTTTTTATTTGTGGTGACTGATCCCTTCATCTGGTAAGTACTCCTTTTTTCAAATCGATTTAGTAGTGTAAATATTAAGTAAAGCCGAACCCCTATAGTTTAGGGAGGTTATCGATTTGTGGGTTAGGCCTCACTGGGCCTTTTCTTTCAACTTTTATGATTTGTGTAGTGCGATAGACAACTTTGGAGGAGCAGCAAGGATTGGAGTATCAGTCTTGGATAAACTTAGATCGAATCATCGGACCCTGTGAAGGTAAGTGATCTATGGCTATTAGGGGTTCTTTGGCCAACTATGGTAGGTGGACTTTGGGTTTGATTAGCATGAACTGTAAACTAAGAATGGTGGAGATTAATTGTAGGTTTTTGTGGGAGACTTTGTTGGCAAACATCACAAAACAGGTGTGTAACAACCCTCGTAGTAGCTTAGGCTAATATTCGCTGAAAAGCTGAAATGCTAAAATTCTGGCATTTCGGGAACGTGAGATTTTGCATGTGGTTTTAGATGCGATAAGTACGATATGATCGGTGTTTGGGTCGATGAAACAGGTAAGAGCGTAATTTTGTGCACGATGGTAAGTTGGGCCTCAATGGGCTGGAACTGGGCCCAATGGGCTTCCGGGCCCATTTGGGTAAAATAGATAGAAAATGGAACTTGGAAAAGTTGCATGTTAACACGATTAGTACTGTTGTATAATTTGGGTTAAGTGGGTTTAATGGGCTAAATCGGCATTTGTAGGGCCTATTAGGGGTTTTGGGCCCAAAAGCTTGAATATAATAATGTGCGTTAAAATTATTGTTTAAACACTTGGGAATATTAATAATTGTTAATGAACATGGAAAACCCATAATATTTGGTAAATTTACGAAATTACCCTTAAAATATGAAAAATGACTGTTTTGCCCCTAGGTAAAAATGACTATTATACCCCTAGGGTTAAATTCTGAATATGTTGCATGAGATTTTGATATACATGATATGACATGATATGCACATGATATGTTATGAGATGCACATGATATACTCATTATATGCATAGGTTGGGTATGATATAAATGGAGGAAGTGCGGAAAGGGTTTTGCCCTAGTTTACCAAAAAGGGCTTTGCCCGAGTTATTAAAAGAAGCTAGGCCTCCAGTTATATGGTAAAGCAGCTATGCTACCAGTGGAGAGTTTGGTTGGGTGGGTTGAGTTATTCCCCACATGGAGAGCTTGGTTGGTACAGGTGGAGAGTAGCGGATGGTGGGTTGAGTAGTCTCCCCAAATGGGCTTGCATACATCCATTGATATTACATGTGATATTGGAATGGGCCATAGGCCATACCATTTACAGTAAAGGCTGCGGCCCAGTGATATGATTTATGAAAAGGTTTCGGCCCAGTAACCGTTAACGAAAGGCTTCGGCCTAGTATATTATATTAGTTGGGCTTCGAAAGGGGATTGTTGCACACTGAGTTCCCAAACTCACCCCCTTTTCCTTAACCTTTCAGGTGAGCCTTGATGAGGAGACTTGGAGCCGGAGGGAATTCAGAGTGGCCATGGTAATCGCTTTTGAACTTTGCAATAAGTAACCGGTTTTTTTTTTGTTTTATCTTAACTGTTAATATTATTTGTTTTTGGGTTGTAATAAGGCCATTTTAACTATTTTTTGGAATTATTTTATTTTAACTCTAAATTTTTCGAATAATAATTCAAAATGGGCTAGACGTAGGGCATGTTTTCGAAATGATACTCGTTTTCAAAATAACGCAACGATACAATTAACCTGTTTATCAAAAATATCTACCTAAATAAATTTCAACTCGTTCATCAAAGTGTGGAAATGGTTGTGGGCATGTCTAGGATTGGATCCATTCAAGAGCTTGGTACTTAAGCAGCCTTCATGGTTCACCTCCTCTGTTTCGAATACCTACCTGGTGCACAACTTCCATTCACTTGATAACTTAGCAAAGACTATCTTTTAAAACACGAAGAAGGACGTTGAAAGAGGCATGGGTTTTTTTAAAAACTTCAATGTGACACGTCAGATCCGGCCATAACGTTTGGATCGAGTTTGGGGTGTTACATTTAGTGGTATCAGAGCCAGGTTGTAACAACTCGACTGTGGGTTTCTAAACGGGTTTAAAATCAAGAATTTCAAAACAAGGGTATTTTATAACAATTTTTAAGAATTTTTATTTTTTGTGACCAATTACATGTTTTTTTTTATTTTTAATGCTTTGGAGGAAGAAGTGGCACACTAAATCCCCGACACCAAGTCTATAAGTATACTTTCTTTTACACCGTGTGATATTGATATGATGCTATAGATAGAACTGAGACCCTACTATGATACTTTAGATAGGGTAGAGCTGTAAAACAGTAAGATTGAGACTGTAGCTAGGCTACGACATTACGAGAACAATCCCTGAACTATTATATTTCCATAAGACATCTTGTAATAAACAACTGAAATATTAAACTAATGCCATAAAATTCGTAATCAGATAATTCGATATGAGTACAAGGGGAACTCGTGGACGAGGCCGCGGACGTGGTCGCGAAAGGGTGCAAGCTGAATCTTCATCCTCAGGCATAAGCCAGCTGAGGAGGCATCCATGCCACAGGCAACTGAGACTGGGTCACATGATCGGGTTGTGGAGGACGATGCTTTGTCCTAAGCAATGTTAAGGGTTTTGAAAAGGGTTGCTGGAGTTAGCATCGGGTCAGTGAATAGGGGATCCATCTCTGAGCGACTCCGGGCTAACGGAGCAGAGGTTTTTAGGGGCGTATCTGGAGTAGGCCCAAACGTAGCTGAATATTGGCTGGAGGCAATAGAGCAGATTATGGATGACCAAGATTGCTCTGTGGAGCAAAAGTTGAAGGGGGCCATGTCGTTGCTACGAGATAAGACATACCAGTGGTAGATCACTGTAAAGGAGAGTACCCCGATTGAACGAGTAACCTGGGAACTATTCAAGACTGCTTTTAAGGGGAGGTATGTTGGAGCTAGTTATGTGGATGCCCGTTGAAAGGAATTTTTGAATCTTGCTCAGGGTAGTAAGACTGTTGCAGAGTATGATGCGGAATTTTTGAGGCTGAGTCGATCTGCTAGTGGGATAGTTGCGACCGAATATGAGCGCAGTGTTCGATTCGAGGATGGCCTCCATGATGAACTTAGGGTGCTGATAGCTCCACAGAGGGAACGTGATTTCGCTGCGTTGGTAGAGAAGGCTAAGATAGCCGAGGAAGTAAAACGAACTGAACGGCAGAATCATGAGAGGGATCGACCCAGATTTAGGAGGGATTCTGGACCCCCGGGTGCTGCATATAGAAGTGTTAAAAGAGCTAAAATAGAGGAACCGGTTCGAGCAATTCTGATGAATACCTTTATACCACAGGCTTGCAGGGACTGTGGCAGAGTGCATATGAGGGAGTGTTGGAAATGAACTGGAGCATGTTTTTGATGTGGGTCAAAAGAACATAAGTTTAGAGAGTGTCCTCGGAGAGCAGCTCAGGATCAAGTTGCAGAGCAAAGTGGTGTCCAACAACTGCGAGAAGGACCATCACTGCAGAGAGGTCGTGGGAAAAGTAGAGGTGCTAATGGTAATGGACGAGGACGTGGGGCACCTGGCAAGGGTGCTGGAAATACTGAAGCTCGACAGTTGGCGTTGGTTTATGCTGCACGGTGTTGTGAGGAGGGTGATGCTCCTGATGTTATAACCAGTACGTTCTTCATTCATAGTACACCTTACACTGCTTTGATTGATGTTGGTTCCATTAATTCGTATGTTGCCTGTAATGTATCTGAGGCGTTGGGTAAGCTTTCTGAGGTGACTGTGAGTGGGGTATCAGTGATAAGTCCTTTAGGACACTTGGTTAAGGTAGATAAACTCTTTAGGGAGGTGTCTTTAGAGACACAAGATAGGATATTCGCAGGAGATTTGATGGAGCTGCCATTTGGGGAATTTGATCTTATTTTGGGAATGGACTGGCTAACTAAGCATAGGGCGACATTGGACTGTGCTGTTAAGAGAATGGTGCTAAGAACTGCCAAGGATGAAGAGATAATGGTCATAAGGGAGCGAATGAACTATTTTTCCAATGTTGTCTCGGCTTTAAGGGCTAAGAAGTTGATTCGGAAAGGTTGTGAGGCGTTTTTAGCATTTGTGAGTCAAGCTAAACCTGACGGGATGACTGTGGAGTCAATTAGAACCATCAAAGAATTTCAAAATGTATTCCCGGAGGAACTTCCTGTACTACCTCCGAACAGAGAAATTGAGTTCGGAATCGACTTGTTACCTAGAATAGCTCCAGTGTCCATAGCACCTTACAGGATGGCACCAAAGGAGTTGGTAGAACTGAAAGCTCAGATTCAAGAACTATTGGATAGAGGGTTTATAAGGCCAAGTGTTTCTTTGTGGGGCGCACCAGTGTTGTTTGTAAAGAAGAAAGATGGGACCATGCGGATGTGTATTGCTTATCGACAGTTGAACAAACTGACGATCAAGAACAAATATCCTTTGCCAAGAGTCGACGATCTGTTCGACCAACTGAGAGGAGCTTCAATATTTTCTAAGATCGACCTTCGGTCAAGATATCATCAGTTGAGAGTCAAAGAAGAGGATATTCATAAGACGACATTTAGAACTCGGTATGGTCATTACGAGTTTCTGGTTATGCCCTTTGGTTTGACTAATGCTCTGGCAGCATTCATGGATATGATGAATCAGGTATTTCAGCCGTACTTAGATCATTTCGTAGTCGTTTTTATCGATGATATCTTAGTGTACTCAAAAACGGAAGAGAAGCATGATGAACATCTTCGTATTGCGCTGCAAGTGCTAAAGGAAAAGCAACTCTATGCAAAGTTCAGCAAGTGCGAGTTTTGGTTGAGTGAAGTAACTTTCTTGGAGCATGTTGTGTCTGTTGAGGGGATCAAGGTAGACCCTCGGAAGATTGAGGCGATTTTGGAGTGGAAGCGGCCGAGGTCAGTAACAGAAATTCAAAGTTTTTTGGGGTTGGCAGGTTATTATCGAAGATTTGTGGAATGATTTTCCGTGTTGGCAGCGTCGTTAGCGAAACTTATAAGGAAGGGAGTACCTTTTGTTTGGACAAATAAGCAGCAAGAGGCTTTTGAGGAGTTAAAGAAGGTTCTGACTAATCAGTAAGAGTCTTGTAAGGATTTCAATGTGAACAGTGATGCGTCACATGTGGGTTTTGGCTGTGTGTTGATGCAAGGGGGTAAGGTGGTCGCTTATGCTTCACGATAGCTTAAGCCTCATGAGGTGAACTATCCTACTTATGACTTGGAGTTGGCAGCGGTGATCTTTGCGCTTAAGATTTGGAGGCACTACTTGTATGGGGAGAGATGCATTATCTATACGGACCATAAGAGTCTTAAGTACTTGCTAACTCAAAAGGAGCTGAATCTTAGACAGCGAAGGTGGATAGAGTTGTTAAAGGACTATGACTTTTCGATTGAGTACCATCCTAGTAAGGCAAATGTCGTGGCTGATGCGTTGAGTCGAAGGACTGTGGCAGAATTAAAGGCAATATTTGCTCATTTAACTTGTATGACGATGGAAGCTTATTGGCAGAATTACAAGTAAGACTGACTTGGGTGGAGCAGATTAAGAAGCAGTAGTTGGTGGATGAGTCATTGGTTCCTCGATTTCAGCAAGCTGAGAAGAGGGAGAATCCAAATTTTGGATTAAATGGTGATGGGGTTCTTTGTTTCCGAGGAAGAATTTGTATGCCGAAGGACTCTGATTTGAGATTGATGATTTTGAGAGAGGCACATGGTGGACCTTGTGCTATGCATCCAGGAGGGAGTAAGATGTATCGAGACTTGCGAGAGCTATATTGGTGGCCTGGGCTTAAGCGAGAAGTGACTAAATTGGTGGGAAAATGTTTGACGTGTCAACAAGTAAAGGCCGAGCATCAACTGCCTTCAGGATTGTTACAGTCGATGAAGATACCACTTTGGAAATGGGACAGGGTGACCATGGATTTTGTGAGTGGTCTGCCATTGACACCTTCCAAGAAGGACTCAGTTTGGGTGATTGTGGATAGGCTGACGAAATCTGTTCATTTCATACCTGTCCGAACTGATTACTCACTTTAGAGGTTGGCCAAGTTGTATGTAGCAGAGATAGTGCGGTTCCATGGGGTGCCAGTATCAATAATTTCTGACCGATACCCAAGGTTTACATTTCGGTTTTGGCAGAAGTTGCATGATGCGTTGGGAACGCGATTGGATTTTAGTGCGAGTTTTCACCTTCAGTCGGATGGGTAGTCAGAGAGGGTCATTCAGATTCTAGAAGACATGTTGAGGGGTTGTGTTATTGAGTTTAGGGGCAGTTGGGAAGATTACTTGCCATTGGCGGAGTTTGCGTATAACAACAGTTACCAAGCAAGTATTCAGATGTCTCCTTACGAGGCACTGTATGGGCAAAGGTGTCGTTCGCCTACTTGTTGGGCAGAGTTGGGGGAAAGGAAAGTACTTGGACCAGAGTTGGTAGCGGATACTGAAGACAAAGTTAAGGTGATCAGGAATCAGTTAAAGGAGGCGACTGATCGACAAAAGTCTTATGTTGATCTAAAGCGTAAGGATATTGAGTTTGCTGCAGGGGACATGGTCTTTTTGAAGGTTTCACCGTGGAAGAAGATTTTGAGGTTTGGTAAGAAGGGAAAGTTGAGTCCACGGTTCATTGGGCCTTATCAGATCCTTAAGCGGATAGGGCCTGTGGTTTATCAGCTAGAGTTACCTCCAGAGCTAAATCGTATTCATGACGTCTTTCATGTGTCCATGCTAAGGCGATATCGTTCTGACCCTACTCATATCGTGCCAGTTGCAGAAATTGAGGTACAGGCGGATTTGACCTTCGAAGAAGAACCTATGCAGATACTTGATCGTGACGTCAAGGTGTTGAGAAGAAAGTTAGTCCCATTGGTGAAGGTACTTTGGAGAAACCATGGCAAAGAAGAAGCTACTTGGGAGTCAAAAGAGGCGATACGTCAACAATACCCTCAACTGTTTAGATTAGGTAAAATTTCGAGGCCGAAATTTCTTTAAAGAGGGTAGAGTTGTAACACCCTGATTTTCGAGATTTTCATAATTTTTGAGAATTTGGTAAAATTTTTAAAAATTTGGTATTTGGTTGTGAAATTCATGATTGGAGTGTGTGAATGGGCCTATGGAAGGCCCATGTGTTTGCCAAAACCTGGTAGAATTTTTGAAATTTGGACTTAAGGAGTTAGGGGCATTGGTTAGGTGACCTTATTAAAAGATGTGGGTAAAATGTAACACAAGAGAGCCCCTAGCAAAGTGGCTAAGTGACACCACTAAGGAGTTAAAAAGGTGGCGTGTAAGTGGTTAGGGGAAAGCCAAGGTTCGATTCACTAAGTTGGCAATTGTGTTGTTATTTTTATGTCTTGGGCACGCAGGAGTTGGAAGTCGAATGGAACTCTGTTGGAGAGAGTTTGAATCAGTCAAATGCATGGATTAAGGAGTGATAAGGGGAGAGATTTTGGGGATTTAAAGGGAGGCTTAGAGTTGGCCGAATAGTGGGAATTAGGGAGGAGAAATCTGCTTAGGGGTTTTAGGTTAGTATTTCGGCACTAGGGGCTTTAGTTGTGCCGTTTTTCTTCTGTTTAAGCAACATAGGGTTATTCTTTTCTTCCCTTTTCTTCTCTAGCCAAAATCACCACTCGTTTCATCTAGTTTTCTTTTTCTTTTATTGCCAAAACCAAACCACTACTCCCTTTCATTTCATCTACTACTTCCTTTCTTTTCATCACCCTTGCCGAATAGCCATAAGAGCCAAAATCTTTGAAGATTGGTTGTGCTGATTGCATTTAGACCAGCATATTTCCTGTTCTTTTTATTTGTGGTGACCGATCCCTTCATCTGGTAAGTACTCGTTTTTCCAAATCGATTCAGTAGTGTAAATATTAAGTAAAGCCGAACCCCCTATAGTTTAGGGACGTTATTGATTTGTGGGTTAGGCCTCACTTGGCCTTTTTCTTTCGACTTTTATGATTTGTGTAGTGAGATAGACAACTTTGGAGGAGCAGCAAGGCTTGGAGTATCAGTCTTGGATAAACTTGGATCGAATCATTGGACCCTGTGAAGGTAAGTGATCTATGGCTATTAGGGGTTCTTTGGCCGACTATGGTAGGTGGACTTTGGGTTTGATTAGCATGAACTATAAACTAAGAATGGTGGTGATTATTTGTAGGTTTTCGTGGGAGACTTTGTTGGCGAACATCACAAAATAGGTGTGTAACAACCCTCGTAGTAGCTTAGGCTAATATTCGCTGAAAAGCCGAAATACTAAAATTCTGGCATTTCGGGAATGTGAGATTTTGCATGTGGTTTTAGATGCGATAAGTACGATATGATCGGTGTTTGGATCGATGAAACAGGTAAGAGCACAATTTTGTGCACGATGGTAAGTTGGGCCTCAATGGGCTGGAATGGGCCCAATGGGCTTCCGGGCCCATTTGGGTAAAATGGATAGAAAATGGAAGTGGACTTTGGGTTTGATTAGCATGAACTGTAAACTAAGAATGGTGGTGATTAATTGTAGGTTTTTGTGGGAGACTTTGTTGGCGAACATCACAAAACAGATGTGTAACAACCCTCGTAGTAGCTTAGGCTAATATTCGCTGAAAAGCCGGAATACTAAAATTCTGGCATTTCAGGAACGTGAGATTTTGCATGTGGTTTTAGATGCGGTAAGTACGATATGATCGGTGTTTGGATCGATGAAACAGGTAAGAGCACAATTTTGTGCACGATGGTAAGCTGGGCCTCAATGGGCTGGAATTAGGCCCAATGGGCTTCCGGGCCCATTTGGGTAAAATGGGTAGAAATGGAAGTGGACTTTGGGTTTGATTAGCATGAACTGTAAACTAAGAATGGTGGTGATTAATTGTAGGTTTTCGTGGGAGACTTTGTTGGCGAACATCACAAAACAGGTGTGTAACAACCCTTGTAGTAGCTTAGGCTAATATTCGCTGAAAAGCCGAAATACTAAAATTCTGGCATTTTGGGAACGTGAGATTTTGCATGTGGTTTTAAATGCGATAAGTACGATATGATCAGTGTTTGGATCGATGAAACAGGTAAGAGCACAATTTTGTGCACGATGGTAAGTTGGGCCTCAATGGGCTGGAATTGGGCCCAATGGGCTTCCGGGCCCATTTGGGTAAAATAGATAGAAAATGGAAGTGGACTTTGGGTTTGATTAGCATGAACTGTAAACTAAGAATGGTGGTGATTAATTGTAGGTTGTCGTGGGAGACTTTGTTGGCGAACATCACAAAACAGGTGTGTAACAACCCTCGTAGTAGCTTAGGCTAATATTCGCTGAAAAGCCAAAATACTAAAATTCCGGCATTTTGGGAACGTGAGATTTTGCATGTGGTTTTAGATGTGATAAGTACGATATGATCGGTGTTTGGATCGATGAAACAGGTAAGAGCACAATTTTGTGCACGATGGTAAGTTGGGCCTCAATGGGCTGAAATTGGGCCCAATGGGCTTCTGGGCCCATTTGGGTAAAATAGATAGAAAATGGAACTTGGAAAAGTTGCATGTTAACACGGTTAGTACTGCTGTAAAATTTGGGTTAAGTGGGCTTAATAGGCTAAATCGGCATTCGTAGGGCCCATTAGGGGTTTTGGGCCCAAAAGCCTAAATATGATAAAGTCCGTTAAAATCATTGTTTAAACATTTGGGAATATTGATAATTGTTAATGAACGTGGAAAACCCTTAATATTTGGTAAATTTATGAAATTACCCTTAAAATATGAAAAATGACTGTTTTGCCCCTAGGTAAAAATAACTATTATACCCCTAGGGTTAAATTCTGAATATGTTGCATGAGATTTTGATATACATGATATGACATGATATGCACATGATATGTTATGAGATGCACACGATATACTCATTATATGCATGGGTTGGGTATGATATAAATGGAGGAAGTGGGGAAAGGGCTTTGCCCCAGTTTACCAAAAAGGGCTTTGCCCCAGTTATTAAAAGAGGCTAGGCCTCCAGTTATATGATAAAGCAGCTATGCTGCCAGTGGAGATTTTGGTTGTGTGGGTTGAGTTATTCCCCACATGGAGAGCTTGGTTGGTACGGGTGGAGAGTAGCGGATGGTGGGTTGAGTAGTCTCCCCAAATGGGCTTGCATACATCCATTGATATTACATGTGATATTGGAATGGTCCTCCATACCGTTTACAGTAAAGGCTGTGGCCCAGTGATATGATTTATGAAAAGGCTTCGACCCAGTAACCATTAAACGAAAGGCTTCGGCCCAGTATACTGATATTAGTTGGACTTCGAAAGGGGCTTGTTGCACACTGAGTTCCCAAACTCACCCCCCATTTCCTTAACCTTGCAGGTGAACCTTGATGAGGAGACTTGGAGCCGAAGGGGATTCAGAGCGGCCATGGTGATCGCTTTTGAACTTTGCAATAAGTAACCGTTTTTTTTTTGTTTTATCTTAACTGTTAATATTATTTGTTTTTGGGTTGTAATAAGACCATTTTAACTATTTTTTGGAATTATTTTATTTTAAATCTAAATTTTTCTGATAATAATTCAAAATGGGCTAGATGTAGGATACGTTTTCGAAATGATACTCGTTTTCAAAATAACGCAACGATACAATTAATCGGTTTATCAAAAATATCTACCTAAATGAATTTCAACTCATTCATCAAAGTGTGGCAATGGTTGTGGGCATGTCTAGGATTGGATCCATTCAAGAGCTTGGTACTTAAGCATCCTTCATGGTTCACCTCCTCTGTTTCGGATACCTACCTGGTGCACAGCTTCCATTCACTTGATAACTTAGCAAAGACTATCTTTTAAAACACGAAGAAGGACGTTGAAAGAGGCATGGGTTTTCTTAAAAAATTCAATGTGACACGTCGGATCCAGCCATAACGTCTGGGCCAGGTTTGAGGTGTTACAGTGACACGTTAGATTCGAGCCTAACTTTTAGGCTGAGTTTGGGGTGTTACAGCTTGTACAATGCCAACGTCCCAGACGGGGTCTTACATGTAATCAAATATCGATGCCACTGTCCCAAACAGGGTCTTACACGAAATCATATATGATGCCAATGTCCCAGACATGGTTTTACATGTAAATCTAAAATCGATACCAACGTCCCAGACGTGGTCTTACACGAAATCACATATCGGAATCCTATGTCATGACATATGCATCCTATACTATTCCTATGGTTTGTACGGGGCTTCTGGATGTCGTAATTCGATCGATTGAAGCTCGTATCTAGTTCTCCAATGCTTAATTCATTTTAGCATATACACATATATTTATTATAATTCAATTCGGCATATATAATACATATACAATCGAATTTAACAACATTTATTTACTTATGAACTTACCTCGTACGGACACGAATAGACCAGAATGACTATTTGACAACTTTCGACTTTCCCCCATCCAAATTTGATTTCCTTTTTTCTTGATCTAATTCAATACAAATTTGGCTTGTCTAATAACATATTCATTCAATTACATCCAAAAATACATAATTTGGGCATTTTGTATTTCAGTCCTAACATTTCACATTTTCTCAATTTAGTCCCTAATTCAAAACAACACAAAGTACCCAAAATTTCAATAAGCCCATATTAGGCTGACTACTCCCTAGGTCCTTAGCAGCCTATTTATTCAATTTATTTCACATTTAAGCCCCTAAATTTTCAAATTTCATAAATAAATCCCTAATTTAGATTTTTTTATCAAAAATCACTTAATTAAACATGATAATCAAACATCAAAGATTTTTTTTTCATCATCAAACAACAAATTCATCACATTATCAACAATGGAAAATCTCAAATTCATCATAGATTCTGAAAATTAAAGCATGGGCTAGGTAATATACCAAGCAACGATCTCAAAAACGTAAAACTTATCGAAAATCGAGCTCAAAATATACCTCAATCTAGCTTGGATATTGCCGAACCTTTAAAAAAGAAAAATGGCTTCTTTTCATCCTCAATTTTGGTCAACAAGAAAGATGAACATGCATATTTACTTTATGTTTTATTTAATTACATAATAATACATCATTTACCTTTTTAACCTTTATAAATTAATATGAAAATTTATAATGGTTCTCCATTACAAATCCATGCCATTGTTCAATGGACAAATTTCACTTTAAGTACTTCAAAATTTAGAAACCATAGCAACTAAGCACTTTCACTTATAACATGGTAATTTTGCATTTTATGCGATTAAGTCCTTCTTATCAAATTAGACAACCAATCGGTAAAATTAAATCACGAAATTTTCACACATATCAAATAACATGCTATAATTAACAAAAATAATATTAAAATATTTTTACAACCTCAGATTTGTGGTTCTGAAGCCACTATTCTGACTAGGGTCTAAACTAAGCAGTTACAAACTCTCCCTCCATAGAGATTTTCTTCCTCGAAAATCTTACAAAAAAGTAGATTAAGGATTTGCTTCCACACAGTACATTTCAAAGCCACACATAGCTTCGGATTTCAATCTTTTTAATCTTACAACTGAAATTTCAATCTGTCTTTCGCTATACGTTATATCAAGCTCAAACTACTTTTAACTGTATTGAATTACTTTCATTTTTTGCTCAAATTTTTTGATGGCATTAATCCTGTGAATTATTTTCTCACAAAGCTCAGTCTCGAAACAACGGAGTTCGATAACTGCAACCGTACGATACCTCATACAATGTCATTTTTTTTCATAATCACATGATAGCTTATCAAACAACAATAATCTTTCTTATTTGCTTTCAAACACTAAAACAAAGGGACAAATAAATGTTTCGAGAATTTTCAAAACAACCTCGTACTCACAGCTTACTGTAGTTTCTCCCAGAATTACCATATAATTTTTTAGATTTTAATCTGAAATAATGATGACTGGCACCGTGTGCAAATTGACAGTCTCGGAAATGAATAACTTAGCTGATTTATCAAAAGAGAAATCTATGTGTACGGAAAGACTTATTCAGATAGTTAACAATAATTCAGATAACATCTATCCTTTTTCAATGATAAGAGATAATCCAGATACAAAATTCATCAAAATTCTATTTCATCATTACCCAAATATCAAAACATGCTGAAATAGTCTTGAAGACGCTTAATAATTAACTTGAACTTGTTGATAGCTTAGACATTTAAACGCAAGGTCAGAAATATTACATTTTATACTCATTTATCAATACCACTTTCTCAGATTATCATGCATCCTGTTACTCCTGTATGAACAGACTAACTGACACTATGAGCCACTTGCAACAATGGTTATACAATCTCAGAGCTTCTTGGTATACATACTTTATCTCGAAGTAACAAACAATCATCGATTCCACATCTGAAGTTCTTAATCAGAAATCAATTTATGCTGAACCCCTTTTTAACTTATAATTTGATAACACATTTCTAAGTTTCACGAATTCACTTAGTAAGTATCAATTTAACTTCTAATCCAGCTAACATATAATCATCATCTGATAAGATCAATCACGTATTCATTGTTCGTAAAGCACACAAAAGTTTCTTATTCAAATCATTCGAAACTATAATCATTTCCCTCGGATAACAGTATTTAATTACAGACTCAAAAGTTTTTTGACGATTCGAGCTAGCTTTGCTGTGCCAAGTTTGGATCTCACTCTGCAACGTTAAACATTTTAAACTCTTGTAATCATCAAATATGTCACATAACTCTTTTCATGTAGCTTTAACTATATGGAATCACAAGATATCTCTGTACACTCTATTATTAAAACACATTTCAAACCGTTCATTGACATATGACTGAAAATCATAAACTTTTTCGTCAACTTAGACTGAACCAGTACTGATGTTTCAGTTGTCAATATCTCTGTGCAAAAAGGAAAACTTCAACAATCGAACTAACTTTAATTTATCACAATATTTCTCAATTAGAGTTGTTTCGATAGTTATAATTCTGTATCAAGTATTCAAGAATATGAATTCTTTTTCCAGACCATCCCTCAATTCACACGTGTACGTTTAAAGTTTATTTCCAGTCCAGTGGGTAGATTCAAACACATATAACCCAATTAACTTTTCAATCAAATAATTTAGATTAGACTAAACTACTGAATCGATCCTTTCGAAGAAATATTTTCTTCTCGTTAGAAGGATAACCCCAGACATATCATTATACAAATTTGATCTTGATCTTCTATCATTTTCACTTTTAATGATGTCGAACTTTTCAGGAAAACTAGAAAAGAGTTTATAATAAAACTGTCTCATATATTAATCATTGAAGCTCTAAATTATACTGAAGTCACCTTTATCAGATAGAAATCATTAGGCCTTAATGAGAATGATGTCTCAACCCTATAAACAGATATTATCTCGGCAGCCAATAAAGTATTTGAACACAGAAGAAAAATCAAATATGGTTTAAACAGCAACCAATGTAGAAACACAACTTTTATAACTCTGATAACGGTACTGTAGTACTCCCATATTTCAAAACAAAAATTATAATTATAATAGATATAGCCATTTCCGTCAAATGGATATCTCTTACAAGTAGTCACATAGAATTATAAGAAAATCGAGACAGTGAAATTTCAACGTATGAAGCTACACTGGATTTCTAAAAATTACAACCCGTATAGAATGATAACAATTCTGATGATATCCCAAAAAATTTCTAGAAAGAACAACGTCACTTATAAATATTGAAATCCACAGTAACAGAAGCAATATAATCTTCACGTCTATTCAACAGAACCATGTCAGTAGAAATAGAATATTAGCATCATATAGATTTTTACCGTTGACTTTCATATCCACACTATGGAATAATTTACCAGAGAAAGACATAGCAATGTCAAACATAACCTAAATAGACGAATGATACTTTCGTCTATTAGTATGTTTAACTAATGTTCTCATACTATAAGAATTCCTTTTGAAATTAAACAGTTACATATATTTCTGAGGATAAATGTACACATAGAATTCCCAGAAGAAGTCATAGTAATTGCCCGACTATAACTACTGCACTTAGCTATCAATACAATTTGACCATTATTCAACTAACTAATTTTTTCATCTTTAAGTTCATATTATCCATTCAATAACAAAAATCAATTCAAAAGAACTTTCAGTTAATACCTTTCTTTAGATATCATACCTGAATAGGTCATTTAATCGAAGATAACTTCTTCTGTAGTAGTGACTTTGCATAATCTGAATAGTATTTAGAACTATCCAATATCTCTTTTAATACTGTCTTCATTTGCTGATTCATTCACTTTTCTGACCACATTATTAATCTTTTGAACACAGACTTCTATAACTCCACAATCGTGAGCTTATTCAACCCAAATCTTACAAATTTCATTATAACATTTTATGGATAATGAGGGTGAGGGTAGTAAAGTCTTAAATTTAACTTGCACATAAATGCACATAACACATACTATCACAAATAGGCAGTTCATTTCTAATTTCACATTCTCAAAACATTTAATAAATACTTGCTTTTAATCACTTTTATTCTTAACACATGCTTCATATGCCAATTCAAAAGAATTTCATATAGCAATCATAACCCAAATGTCATAACTCATATTCTCATATAATTATAACATTTATCAATAAAACATGTCACACAATTTGACCCATACCTTTATGAGTTTCAACTTATAGTCAACACATTTTCACTCAAACAATTGAGTATTTACTTCTATACTATCAAAATTAGCTCGGTTGAAAAACATATCTGTCTCATCAAAACAATTTTCTTCAAAGTCGGGAGATATCACGCTATCGCAGGTTAAATGTGGCATGTATAGCTAGACTCACATACGCTATGTGGTAGTCCTAGAACAGACTAAACCATAGCTCTGATACCAACCAAATTGTAACAACCCTAACACGTATCTATCGCCGGATTAGGGTTAAGAGGCATTACCAGACATATCAAAATATTTCGCAATCATTTCACAATCAAAAGTCATACATCATCATATCATAGTCAAATATCAACATAAAGTCCCTTTCTTAGGTCAACGAGACCTTAAGCATGCATTAGAAAGAGGTCGGGACTAAACCGAACACATACAAATTTTTTCGAAACTTAACATTTTTTTTCGAAATAAAGTAATAACCAACCTCTTTTTCATACAAGTCAAATTCGTATATTTGAATCACATAGCCAACCACACAAATCATGCTTTATCGAATATTATCTTATACTAACTATGTTTCAATATTTAACCATTTCAATTCCGTTTGTCTATTCAAAAATTTGGAACCAAGCTATCAAATATCAAAACCAATTTGTACATGTTTCATAATTACAAAATTCGAACCATATGGCCACCATTTCCATAACATTCGAATACCCAAGTCATAATTAACCATAATTCATTACATAAACCGAACATATAACAAGTCATCCATCGATATACATCTATTTCATAAGGAATTACTGATCATTCCATTTTATAAACCTATATACAACGTATACTAAACTATTTCAACCCATATCCTTAGCTAAATAACAACCATAACATTTTATAATCTTTATACATGTTCATGTTAAACCAATTTGGCCATATCTCACGGCTTAATATTCATTTGCACATAAAACATTAGGTAACTATATAACATAACCAAACTATATAATATAACCAACTATACTTTTAACATTATCAAACCATTTCTAAATACAATTACCAAATCATAGCATTTTAAACATTATAACATTATGCGCATTTTACCAAATCAAATTGAACCATTTTTGAACACAATGTCAAGTCATACCATACCTAATTCGCAAGCTAAATAATATAATCAACCACACAGATGAACCACATGCCGAAGCCAAATTTACACTACATATATACATCACATTTTATGATCACTCATTGAACCAATAATTTGACTTTTTTAAATTGAACCACAAGAAATCATGTCATAGGAATATGTATTTATAACTCATATGTCTAACAATTCGAATAGACAACCATTCAGTTATCAAATTTAGCCTCAATAAATCTAACATTTTCACCATTCAAATTTTAAGCTAAACATGATATTTCATAACTTAACATCTAAACGAATAGGTTACTTATAGTTATTCAAATGACCATCAAGCATACCCATAATATAATCATCATATTACCTTATTACCAAGCCAAATTATACCATTTCTCATGCTTCCAAAATGAGTTAACCAATAAGCCGAATAAACATCCTACTTACCATTCCTTATTGTCGAATCTTATAACCAACATCACAACATATTTACCATGAAATATACCTCCCAATTTAAGCTTATAACATGACCGAATATATATACCAACATTAGCATCATGATCAAGCCATTTCTGCATGGCTATATATATATACAAATTTCAAACCAAATATATCAGAAGTAGCCTATAAATGCCACATAACCTTAATCTCAAAGCATTTATTTAACGAAGCAAAAATTAGATAGTGTGATAAGGTCTCCTACGACTTCCAACCTGAGCAAGTCTTCGAAACTCTATAAACATAGGAAAAACACACAGAGTAAGCTTTATAAGCTTAGTAAGCCATAAGCAAATAAATCAACTCAATGATATATATAATTCAATTTAACTAGGCTGAATTTAACAAATCTTAACCACATATACCTTTATTATACTCATAAATTCATATGATTACATTAAGTAACCTCAATTACCTCATTTCTCAATGAACATATAAATCTCATGCATACTTGATTCATCTAGCTCAATTGTTCATGCTCACTTGCAGAAAAGCACATCCCAATCTCATACATTACATTTATTTTACTTACTCATAATTCATTTGCATACATTCATCATTCATTGTCATGTATTTCACATATAGTCAATTAAAACATACTCACTTTTCAATTCGGAATTACATAAACAAATCACACGTACCTAAATCAGATACATTTTTACATAATCATTCATTTCTCGATATTGCTCGTCGAACCGTTCGAAATCAATAAGGATACTCGGATAACTCAAAAAGCTCAAACAATGCCAATGTCTCAGACGTGGTCTTACATGTAATCAAATATCAATGCCACTGTCCCAGACAGGGTCTTACACGAAATCATATACGATGCCGATGTTCCAAACATGGTCTTACATGTAAATCTCAAATCAATGCCAACGTCCCAGACGTGGTCTTACACGAAATCACATATCGGAATCCTATGTCATGACATATGTATCCTATACTATTCCTATGGTTCGTACGGGGCTTCCGGACGTCGTAATTCGATTGATTCATGCTTGTATCTAGTTCTCCAATGCTTAATTCATTTCGGCATATACACATATATTTATTATAATTCAATTCGGCACATATAATGCATATACAATCGAATTTAACAACATTTATTTACTTATGAACTTACCTCATATGGACACGAACGAACCGGAACGACTATTCGACAACTTTCGACTTTCTCCGATCCAAATTCGATTTCCTCTTTTCTTGACCTAATTCAATACAAATTTTTTCTTCTTTAATAACATATTCATTCAATTACATCCAAAAATAAAAAATTTGAGCATTTTGCATTTCAGCCCCTAACATTTCACATTTTCTCAATTTAGTCCTTAATTCAAAACAACACAAAATACCCAAAATTTCAATAAGCCCATATTAGGCCGAATACTCCCTAGGTCCTTAGCAGCCCATTTATTCAATTTATTTCACATTTAAGCCCCTAAATTTTTAAATTTCACAAATAAATCCCTAATTTGGTTTTTTATCAAAAATCATTTAATTAAACATGATAATCAAACATCAAACATTTATTTTTCATCATCAAACAACAATTCATCACATTATCAACAATGGAAAATCTCAAATTCATCATCAATTCCAAAAATTAAAGCATGGGCTAGGTAATTTACGAAGCAACAATCTAAAAAATGTAAAAATTATCGAAAACTAACCTCAAAATATACCTCAATCTAGCTTGGAGATTGCCGAACCTTTAAAAAAAAAATGGCTTCTTTTCATCCTTACATTCAGCCAACAAGAAAGATGAACATGCATATTTACTTTATGTTTTATTTAATTACATAATAATACATCATTTTCCTTTTTAACCTTTATAAATTAATATGAAAACTTTATAATGGTTCTCCATTACCGTCCATGCCATTATTCAATGGCCAAATTTCACTTTAAGTACTTCAAAATTAAGAAACCATAGCAAATAAGCACTTTAACTTATAGCATGCTAATTTTGCATTTTACGTGATTAAGTCCTGCTTATCAAATTAGACAACCAATCTGTAAAATTAAATCACGAAATTTTCACACATATCAAATAACATGCTATAATTACGAAAAATAATATTAAAATATTTTTATGCCCTCAAATTTGTGGTTCCAAAATCACTATTCTGACTAGGGTCTAAACCGGTCTGTTAAAGATAAAAATGAGAGGAAAGGTCTCGGTTTATAGTTGAGTTCCTTTAGATCCAACTGTAAAATTTTCTTTACATAGATGGTCGAGATTAAAGCCTATCTCTAATTGAGATTCTTAAGGGTTTGGCTCAATCCATTAGTGCAATAGCTTGTTTTTAGGTCAAATCAGAATAGTGGTTTCGGGACCACAAATCCTAAGTCAAAATATTTATTTTATTATTTTAATAAGGTCTTCAATATGATAGAATTATTATGTTAAAGTTTCGTAAAGAAATTTTACCGAATGAACGATTAATTTGATAAAAAGTATTAAATAGCGTAATGCGTAAAAGTTGAGTTCTATTGTTTAAATGTATTAAATAGCTATGGTTTATTAATATGGAAGTCCTTATAATGTTATTTGACCATGATTAAGGTTAGTGGACATTTATGTCCATGATATATTAAGTTTTATTATAAGGTTATAATGGTAATTTATGTATTAAGTTAATAATAATAAAACAAATATCAAAATCATGTTAATTCATTCATCATTTTGCCGAAATTGAGAAAGAAATAAGGGTTTTTAAGCTTCCATGGTTTCGACAACTTCAATCTTTGATTAAGGTACGGTTTTAGCTCGATTGTTAATGACTTTTACGTTTTTGAGCTCGTTGCAGCTTAATTTCGCTAGCTCGAACCTTCATTTTTGAAACTGTTATAGATTTTGAGATATGCCATTGTTGAATACTTGGGTATTTTGAAGTTTCTTGTTAGATTATTGATGGTTGTTAATAGATATACAAGTTTTATAAAGTGATTTTTGACAAAAATGAGAATTAGGGA
This sequence comes from Gossypium arboreum, assembly GCF_025698485.1. Taxonomy (NCBI): domain Eukaryota; kingdom Viridiplantae; phylum Streptophyta; class Magnoliopsida; order Malvales; family Malvaceae; genus Gossypium; species Gossypium arboreum. The sequence continues at coordinate 18,245,073 of NC_069081.1, forward strand.
TTAAATTGTGAAAGATAGAAATGTTGTGGTTGAAAATGTGAATAAAATCAAAATATGGGCTGCTATGAGGTTATGGGAAATTCGGCTATACATGGGTTAAGGGTAAATTGCATAAATTTGCCAGTTTTTGTAAAAAAGACTAAATTGAAAAGTAGTCAAAAAGTATAGGGGCAAATGTGTAATTTGCAAAATATATGTGAATTAAATTAAATGGTTACTGAAAATATTTAATTTGATAATATATAGATCAAGATAAACAATTACCAGAATTAGATCGGGGGAAACGAAAGGTAGACGAGTAGATAAGGGTTATACGAGCAAATACAAAGTAAGTTCGTATAATTAGAATCGAACTTTTTTATACTTAATTGTTGAAATATTTGATATATAAATGCCTTAATGATTTATTGTATTCGTTATCGAGCCCCATTTGAACTATATGATTTCATTGGATATGAGTGGCATGTTACTGGAATTACCATATTGGTCGAGCTCCTTTATTTGTTGCGGACTTACCATAGCTCGTATGAGCTTACTGATTTAGCTCGCAAGAGCTTACTATTTCAGATCATTAGAGCTTACTGATTCAGCTCGTAAGAGCTTACTGTTTCAGTTTATTAGAGCTTACCGATTTAGCTCGCAAGAGCTTACTGTTTCAGCTTATTGGAGCTTACTGATTCATCTCGATAGAGCTTACTGTTCAACTCAATAGAGCTTACCGTTTTAGCTCATTAGAGCTTACTTGTAACACCCCTTACCCGTTACCGTCGCCGGAACAGGATACAAGGTATTACCAGAACATAACACATACCATTAAACATAACCGAAATATAAATATGTCATCCAATTTGATAGTGCATCGTATAATATATGTCTTGAACAATATTAGCCAACTTTAATGGCTTGTACAAATTAGCTGGTCGAATCATCAGTAACTAATATTTTAAACCTAGACAAATATGACACGTAACAAAATAATTAAGCCTACTATACATGCCATAATTCAAAACGTTTAGTTCAAATACCCTAAAGTATGATAGTGCGGGTAGATCTTCACGATCCTTAACTCCCGAGCAAGTCAAGAACACTATAAGACAAAAGAGAGAAACAAAGTAAGCTTATAGCTTAGTAAGTAAGTATGTAAATACTAATTAAAAAAAAAAACCTAACATGTTTACACAACAATTCAAGTATATCTACTTTAACTTCACTATTCATTCCACTTTGTTTAAGCTGTCTCTGCTGCGTCATATTCACTAAATAAATCATAACTCGAGTTAAAAAACTCGAAATTCAAATCCGTAAAATTTCCCTGAATCTACACTCATAAATATTTTTGCTAATTTTTTTCTATAATTTTTGGTTCAGCCGATTAGTACAGTTTATTAGTTAAAGTTTCCCCTGTTATACAGCTCGACTGATCTGACCTCTGTTCACTACAAGTTGAATTTCTCTCAGTACACAATTCAAACAACCCTGAAGTCTGTTTCATTTAAAACTAGTCTCAATAAGGAATTTAGGCATGTAAACTATATTTCTTAATTTGCTTTGTACAATTTTTAATGATTTTTCAAAGTTGGAACAGGGGATCACGTTTTCATCCTGAGCAAGTCACATACAATTGTAAATATCTCAAAATATAGAATTCCTTGCTTGCTCTGTTTCTTTTATATGAAAGTAGACTCATTAAACTTTAATTTCACATCTCATTCAACCTCTAATTATATTCCTCCTATTTTTGGTGATTTTTCAAAATCACGTCACTGCTACCATCTAAAACAGTTTTAATGCTAATTTCACTCTTTCACACATTCTTTATGCTAACCTCATTTTATCTTATATATGTATATACCACAAATCATTTTCACCACATTTCATGCACCATAAGTGTAGATCCAAACCACAATATCACCACAAAACCATCCCGTTGAACAATTCGGATCAATCCTCGATATTTAATGGTTTCAAAGACACACCCCACCATCATACTTCGCTTAGTTCGGCTCTCTTGTACACATGGTGAACACTTAGTACCACTCATGCGACCCAACCGATTTGTCTCGTAGCTCTCTTGTCTACATGGTGTCCTTCACTTGGAATCACGCATGCGACCTAGCTACATTTATCTTTCACGTAGCTCTCTTGTCTACATGGTGTCCTTCACTTGGAATCACGCATGCGACCTAGCTACATTTATCTTTCACGTAGCTCTCTTGTCTACATGGGATACATCTCGTATCACACATGTGACCTAGCTACTACAGGGTGTCTCAGTAGCTTTCTTGTACACATGATGTGCACTCAAGATCATACATGTGACCTAGCTACGCCCTCTATTTCATTCGATCTCTCCGAATGTTCAACCGGGATCTCTCTCTATATTTATTTCCATTCTTCCAATAGTCGATTTATATTTTAACATCAGCTAGTATATTTATATAATAGGCTGAAATATAAGAATGTACATGAAATTATTGTAATATTTACATACAAACTTACCTTGGTGCAAAATGTGGAAATTTTGCAATTTAGTCCAAAACTTTTTCCTTCCCTGCTCGAGATCAATTCGCGTCTTTCTTGATCTATAATAACACATTTAGCTCATTTAATACTCATACTATTTATTTCAATCCAAAAATCACATCATGGAAAAATTACATTTTGCCCCTAACTTTTCAAAATTACAATTTTGCCCCTAGGCTCGGAATTTAATTTCAGCCCTTATTCTTATATTTTATGATATGCTGAACATTTTCTCTTCTACAACAACATCAAATTCTCACTCTATCATATAGTTATGAACAATAGGTATTTTTACCGATTATGCTGCTTTTACTCGTTTTCACTTAAAACCGAGTAGCACAAGTTATTTAACATAATTTAAAACCTCATATTCTATCATAAAACATCAAAATACACAAATTTCACCTATGGGTATTTTTCCAAATGTGAACCCTAGGTTAAATTATTACTAGCATAAGCTTAATCGAGCTTCCGGATTCCAAAAACGTAAAGAACATTAAAAGCGGGCTTGGAATCACTTACTATGGAGCTTGAAAATTGAAGAAACCCTAGCTATGGAGAGAGGGAGAATCGGCAGCAACTAAGGAGGATGATGATCAATTTTGTGTTATTTTTCCCATTTTATTTCATTTAATATCCAAATGACCAAAATGCCCCTCCTTACTAAACTTTCAAAAATTCCTTCCATGTCCTAATTTTGTCCATGAACTTAAAATTGGTCAAATTGCTATTTAAGACCTCCTAATTAATATTCCAAAACAATTTCATACTAAAAACTTCTAGGATGCAAATTTTGCAACTTATTCGATTTAATCCCTACTTTCAATTTAAGCACTTTAGGCATAGAATTTCATCACGAAATTTTCACACAATCATGCAATCATATCATAAACCCCAAAATAATTATAAAACAATTATTTCTATCTCGGATTTGTGGTCACGAAACCACTATTTCGATTAGGCCCTAATTCGGGTTGTCACAATTCTCCCCCTTTTGAGATTTTCGTCCTCAAAATCTTACCCAGAAAGAGGTTTGGGTCTTGTTTCCTCATAGCTTCCTTAGGTTCCCACGTAGCCTCTTCTATCCCATGTCGTGCCACAATACTTTCACTAAAGCTATACTTTTATTTCTTAACTGTTTAACCTCTCGAGCCAAAATCTTTATTGGTTTCTCCTCATAGGTCATATCCGATCGAATCTCAATTTCATTGGGAAATCACATGTGAAGGATCGAACGATAACGTCGCAACATTGATACATGAAACACGTTATGAATTCTTTCTAACTCTGCCGGTAAGGCCAACCGATATGCCATCGGTCCAATTCTCTCAAGAATCTCAGACGGCCCAATAAAACGCGGACTCAACTTGCCTTTTCGACTAAATCTCGAATCTTTTTCCATGGTGACACCTTCAAGAACACTTTATCACCCACCGAAATTCAATCTCTTTTCTTTTTAAATCGCATATGACTTTTGTCGATCTGAAGCGACTTTCAAGCAATCCGAATTACTTTTATTTTCTCTTGGTTTCTTTAACTAGATCAACTCCATGAATCTGTTTCTTACTAAGCTCGGTCCAATATAAAGGAGTTCGACACTTACGACCATACAAGGCTTCAGATGCGGTGCCATTTGTATACTCGATTGATAATGTTATTGTAGGCAAACTCAATCAAAGATAGATATTTCTCCCAACTACCTCCAAATTCTAAAACACAAAGATCTAAGCATATCTTCGAGTACCGGATTACTCTTTCCGTTTGACCATCTGTTTGTGGATGAAATGCGGTACTAAAGTTCAATTTTGTACCCAAAGCTTCTTGTAACTTTTTCCAAAATCTCGAGGTAAATCTTGGATCTCTATCGATATTATAGACATAGGTACTCCGTGCAACTTCACAATTTCAGCAATATATAATTCGGCTAATTTATCAAGTGAGTAATCAGACGCATTGGTATAAAGTGGGCTGACTTTGTTAATCTATCAACCACTACCCAAACAAAGATCCTTCTTTTTAGGAGTTAAAGGCAAACCGGTTACAAAATCCATGGTAATCTTGTCCCATTTCCACTCGGGCACCATTACGGTTGAAGTAATCTCAAGGCACTTGATGTTCAACTTTTACTTGTTGATGATCAAACACTTGGTTACAAATTCGAAATGTCCTTTTCATACCGCCACCAATCTGACTTCCTTAAATCATTATACATTTTGTGCTACCAGATGAACCGATAAAATGACCATTGTGCGCCTCATGTAATATTTTCGAATCAATTTATCGTTTTTCGGCACACATATCCCGTCTCGAAACATCAAGCAGTCATCTGGTCCAACTCGAAAATCGAGTCGAACTCGATTCGCATTGAGTTCTCTTGATCCGCAACTCACTATCATTCTTTTGAGCATCACAAATCAACGGAGAAATAACGGTTTAGCTCTCATCTCGCTAAGATTGACCCATCATCGACAATGCTAACCCCGTGTTCATGGCTCTCAAAGTAAAAAGAAATTTTCGCTCAAGGCGCCAAGAACTACATTTGCTTTTCCGGATGATAATCAATCACTAAATCATAATCCTTTAATAATTCAAGCCATCTTATTTGTCGCAGATTCAGATCCTTTTGATTCATCAAGTACTTCAAACTTTTGTGATCAAGAAAATTCGGCATTTTTCACCGTACAAATAATGTCGCCAAATCTTCAAGGCAAAAACAACAATGCCGCCCAAATCATGTGTAGGATAGTTCTTCTCATGCGGTTTTAACTGTCTCAAGCATAAGCTACCACTTTACCCTCTTGCATCAACACACATCCAAGGCCATCAATGATGCATCACTATAAATTACGAACTCCTTTCCCGACTCGGGCTATACTAAAATTGGTGCTTCAATCAATCGTGCTTTCAATTTTTCAAAACTTTGTTGACATTTATCATCCATTCAAACTTAACATTCTTTTGCAACAACTTAGTAATAGGAGAGGCAATCATCGAAAATCCTTCAACAAAACGTCTATAATACCGGCTAAGCCTAAAAGCTTTTAACCTCGGATACATTCTTGGCGGTTTCCAATCAACAATCGCAGAAATCTTGCTTGGATCCACCGAATACCGTCACCGAGACTATATGCCCCAAAATCCGACTTCACGAAGCCGTAACTCACTTTTACTAAACTTGGCAAACAGTTTCTTTTCTCTCAAGATTTGCAATATAGTTCTCAAGTGTTTGGCATGTTCAGACTCATCTCGAGAATAAATTAAAATGTCATCTATAAACACTACTACAAACTTATCCAAATATGGCCGGAAGATCCGATTCATTAAGTCCATAAATATATTTGGAGCATTTGTTAAGCGAAAGGCATCACAAGAAACTCATAATGTCCATACCTTGTCCTAAAGGCGCTTTTCACATCGACTCCTTAACTCTCATTGGTAGTAACCGGACCTCAAATCAATCTTTGAAAACACTGTGGGCCCCTTTAAGCGATCGAATAAATCATCAATCCTCGGCAATGGGTACTTGTTCTTTATAGTCACCTTATTAAGTCGACGGTAATCAATGCAAAGTCTCATTGAACCATCCTTCTTCTTACGAATAATACAGAGCACCCGGGAGAGAAACTCGGTCTCACAAATCCCTTGTCATTAACTCCTGAATCGAGCCTTCAATTCTTTTAATTCATGAGCCATTCTATATGGAGCAATCGAGATCGGTGCAAGATGCAGCAACAAATCAATGGCAAAATCTATCTCTCGTTCGGAGGCAACCTGCAATTCCTCAGAAATACATCCGAAACTCACAGACTATCAGATCGATTCAAATTTCAGTTGAGGCAACTCAATATTCATTACATAAGCCGGATAAGCTTCACACCCTTTTCTCATGTATTTACGTGCAGACATGTGCGAAATCACCATAGGCAATTTATTTGATTCATCTGTTTCAACCCACGAATTTCTCCATTTTCACATTTCAACTCTAGTGTCTTTTGTTTACAATCTACCTTAGCATCATACAATGTTAACCGGTCCATTCCCAAGATAACGTCAAACTCACCAATGGTAACAACATCAAGTTGGCCGGAAAACAGTGACCTTGAATCATTAATGGGCAATTCTTGCAAACCTTGTCAACTAGCACATATTGGCCTAAGGGTTCGACACTTTAATCGTAAACTCAAAATTCAACAGCAACTTTTATTGGATACTAAATTCATGCAAATATAGGAATGAGTGGACCGGGATCAATCAATGCAATAACAATAGTATCATAGAGAAAATGTACCAAGAATGACATCGAGAGATGATGCATCTTCTCGCACGTATAGCATAAGCTCTAGCAGTGCTCTAGCTTCCGATCTTGCCGTTAAATCTTTCATCACAGTTTACTACTAGTCCCACCTCCAAGATTTCTCGTGGTCTACCTCTACTAGCGGTGGTATTCATCTAGCACTCAAATCTTTCTTCTTTAATTTTCTCGGACAATCTCTAATAAAATGCTCACGAGAACCACTTTGAAACAAGCTCGCTCGGTCCCCAACACTCACCATAATGTTGCTCGCCACATTGTCGACACTCGGGCTTTCTAGGTCGCACATTACCCACACTTGCCATCAAGTAGCTTGAGCTTTAGACCCGAATATGCTCTACCACGATCTCGTGTGAATCCCCAATTGAAACCGTCATTCGAGGGTTTGTCTCTTTGGACCTCTTTGGTTGAGATTGAAATGGCTTGCTTATCTGTCTTTTTTCGACGTCTCGGGCCTCAATAGCGACTTTTCTTCTTTCTTTGTTCAATTCTTGACTTTAAGAGCTCGATCAACCAATACTACAAATTCTTTCAACTCCAAAATTCCTACAAGCATTTTAATGTCCTCATTCAGTCCATCTTCAAATCTTCTACACATAATGGCCTCGGTAGACACACATTCTCGAGCATACTTGCTTTGAGTCTTACAAATTCGCGTTCATACTCGCCATGAGACATTTTCCCTCGCTTCAATTCAAGGAACTCCTTCCGTTTTGATCAATAAATCGCCGACTTATGTATTTCTTTCTAAATTCTTCCTGGAAGAAATCCCAAGTAACTTTTCTTTTGGCACTCATCGCAACCAAAGTCTTCCACCGGTGGTAAGTCGAATCTCTCAAAAGTGATACAACACACTTTAAGCATTCCTCGGGTGTACATGAGAGCTCATCAAATACACGGGTAGAATTTTCAAGCCGAATTCCGCTTTCTCGGGATCATCATCGACCTTTGCTCTAAACTCTTCCCCTTGTTTTGAATCTTGTCAACCGGAGGCTTGTTCATTCTTACCAAATCTATACCTTGAGCATTCTACAGAATCGCCCGAGGTATAGGAGGGGTGGAGGAGGTTGAGCATTTGGATTTGCTCGAATAAATTCAAGATACCATTTGTTCATCATTTGGAGAAAGGCAGCCCGAGCCTCATCTCCTTGTCTCAATGTCTCAGTCTACTTTCCACAAAGCGGTCCCTTGGGAACCGACGCATTACTAGCAAGATCATCACCGCAGTTCCTTGGGATCCATTACTATATTAAAACAAAACACGCTTTAGAATAATCGAGTCACCACACTATCACAATATTTTTATGGCATGTATAGCTAGACCTTTACACACACTTTATTAGTCCGAGAACCGACTAAACCATAGCTCGATACCACTAAATGTAACACCCTTACCCGTTCTGTCATAGGAACAGATACAAGGTATTACCGAACATAACACATACCATTAAACATAACCGAAATATAAATATGTCATCCAATTTGATAGTGCATCGTATAATATATGTCTTGAACAATATTAGCCAACTTTAATGGCTTGTACAAATTAGCTGGTCGAGTATCTTGTAACTAATATTTTAAACCTAGACAAATATGACACGTAACAAAATAATTAAGCCTACTATACATGCCATAATTCAAAACGTTTAGTTCAAATACCCTAAAGTATGATAGTGCGGGTAGATCTTCACGATCCTTAACTCCCGAGCAAGTCAAGAACACTATAAGACAAAAGAGAGAAACAAAGTAAGCTTATAGCTTAGTAAGTAAGTATGTAAATACTAATTAAAAAAAACCTAACATGTTTACACAACAATTCAAGTATATCTACTTTAACTTCACTATTCATTCCACTTTGTTTAAGCTGTCTCTGCTGCGTCATATTCACTAAATAAATCATAACTCGAGTTAAAAACTCGAAATTCAAATCCGTAAAATTTCCTGAATCTAGACTCATAAATATTTTTCTAATTTTTTCTATAATTTTTGGTTCAGCCGATTAGTACAGTTTATTAGTTAAAGTTTCCCTGTTATACAGCTCGACTGATCTGACCTCTGTTCACTACAAGTTGAATTTCTCTCAGTACACAATTCAAACAACCCTGAAGTCTGTTTCATTTAAAACTAGTCTCAATAAGGAATTTAGGCATGTAAACTATATTTCTTAATTTGCTTTGTACAATTTTTAATGATTTTTCAAAGTTGGAACAGGGGATCACGTTTTCATCCTGAGCAAGTCACATACAATTGTAAATATCTCAAAATATAGAATTCCTTGCTTGCTCTGTTTCTTTTATATGAAAGTAGACTCATTAAACTTTAATTTCACATCTCATTCAACCTCTAATTATATTCCTCCTATTTTTGGTGATTTTTCAAAATCACGTCACTGCTACCATCTAAAAACAGTTTTAATGCTAATTTCACTCTTTCACACATTCTTTATGCTAACCTCATTTTATCTTATATATGTATATACCACAAATCATTTTCACCACATTTCATGCACCATAAGTGTAGATCCAAACCACAATATCACCACAAAACCATCCTGTTGAACAATTCGGATCAATCCTCGATATTTAATGGTTTCAAAGACACACCCCACCATCATACTTCGCTTAGTTCGGCTCTCTTGTACACATGGTGAACACTTAGTACCACTCATGCGACCCAACCGATTTGTCTCGTAGCTCTCTTGTCTACATGGTGTCCTTCACTTGGAATCACGCATGCGACCTAGCTACATTTATCTTTCACGTAGCTCTCTTGTCTACATGGTGTCCTTCACTTGGAATCACGCATGCGACCTAGCTACATTTATCTTTCACGTAGCTCTCTTGTCTACATGGGATACATCTCGTATCACACATGTGACCTAGCTACTACAGGTGTCTCGTAGCTTTCTTGTACACATGATGTGCACTCAGCATCATACATGTGACCTAGCTACGCTCCTCTATTTCATTCGATCTCTCCAGAATGTTCAACCGGATCTCTCTCTATATTTATTTCCATTCTTCCAATAGTCGATTTATATTTTAACATCAGCTAGTATATTTATATAATAGGCTGAAATATAAGAATGTACATGAAATTATTGTAATATTTACATACAAACTTACCTTGGTGCAAAATGTGGAAATTTTGCAATTTAGTCCAAAACTTTTTCCTTCCCTGCTCGAGATCAATTCCGTCTTTCTTGATATATAATAACACATTTAGCTCATTTAATACTCATACTATTTATTTCAATCCAAAATCACATCATGGAAAAATTACATTTTGCCCCTAACTTTTCAAAATTACAATTTTGCCCCTAGGCTCGGGAATTTAATTTCAGCCCTTATTCTTATATTTTATGATATGCTGAACATTTTCTCTTCTACAACAACATCAAATTCTCACTCTATCATATAGTTATGAACAATAGGTATTTTTACCGATTATGCTTGCTTTTACTCGCTTTTCACTTAAAACCGAGTAGCACAAGTTATTTAACATAATTTAAAACCTCATATTCTATCATAAAACATCAAAATACACAAATTTCACCTATGGGTATTTTTCCAAATGTGAACCCTAGGTTAAATTATTACTAGCATAAGCTTAATCGAGCTTCCGGATTCCAAAAACGTAAAGAACATTAAAAGCGGGCTTGGAATCACTTACTATGGAGCTTGAAAATTGAAGAAACCCTAGCTATGGAGAGAGGGAGAATTCGGCAGCAACTAAGGAGGATGATGATCAATTTTGTGTTATTTTTCCCATTTTATTTCATTTAATATCCAAATGACTAAAATGCCCCTCCTTACTAAACTTTCAAAAATTCCTTCCATGTGCTAATTTTGTCCATGAACTTAAAATTGGTCAAATTGCTATTTAAGACCTCCTAATTAATATTCCAAAACAATTTCATACTAAAAACTTCTGGGATGCAAATTTTGCAACTTATTCGATTTAATCCCTACTTTCAATTTAAGCACTTTAGGCATAGAATTTCATCACGAAATTTTCACACAATCATGCAATCATATCATAAACCCCAAAATAATTATAAAACAATTATTTCTATCTCGGATTTGTGGTCACGAAACCACTATTCCGATTAGGCCCTAATTCGGGTTGTCACATTACTGTCCATCAATTCAGGAGGAGCTTACCGATCATGGCTTGAAAGAGTTATATGACAATGAATTGACAGATTATTGACATTGTTCACTAGAGTATCCTCTGATGTTCTAATAGAATCAACGGGCTTAAATACTTTTTATACGGATAAGTTATGGGTTATAAGTGTTATTAATGTTATATGTATGATATGTGAATTTTGGAATATTACAAAGTATTGTATTATGGATGGTTTATGTATTTGTTAAATGACTAATATGTGATGAATACTTTGGCACCACCACAAACATGTTATAAAAATACCAAAACATCTAACTAAATTTGATACCAAAATGCTCCATTCATAAGTTTCAATCATGCATATTAACCTATAATACAATACTCATATTGCCATAGTAGACTAACCATTTCATATCTTTAACATGCCAAAACTTACCACAATATAAAATAAACTTGAAGAATTAGGTCCAAATATTTCTACAATAATCTAGCATTTATGCCTTAAGATCTTATTCAAGCATTACTTCTATTCAAACTATTACTTGATTCAAGTTTATGCACATATCTAATATACATAAACGCACTATTCATGTCATTTAAGCTTACCATAAAGACCTTCAAGATAAACATTACATATAAATCGTTATAACAACTTTATAACAACAACATTTGAAACTAAAACATATGATCTCAATTTAGCCTATATACATGCCACATAAGAATTAAAAATGATTTCAAGATCTACCGAGATTGAAGCTTGATAGTGTAAGCTCTGAAGATGATCTAATAGACTTGTTCTGCAAAATGTCAACTACAAAAAATAGGAAATGAGACAAAGTAAGCTCTAAGAAAGGTTAATAAGTTCTTAAGTTAAAAATACATATAAACATACCTTGAATCAAATACATGCAACAAAATAATTAACATAATACTATAACCTAACATAATAATTCACAATAAATGGGTTAATACTATACCCTAACATAATAATTCACAAGAAATGGGTGAGTTTGTCATAATACAAAATCATTAAGTAATTCAACGTTGAACATGATATTCAAGTTAGTTCATTCACATGGAATCAACATATACCATACATCATTATTCAATTATACTAAAATTTAGATAGCCTGATGAACTATAAAAAATGTAACTTGGATGCTCAGGTGATCACATCAGGGAGCACCATAGTGCAGAACAAGGGCACAGAAGTGCATACAGGGGCACCTAAGTGCAAGCAGGGGCACCACAGTGCAAGCAAGGGCACCAATGTCTAAGTCAATACAAGCGTACAACTAACCCCATTGGCATGCCAATCGTATCCGAATCGTTTACTACATTCAAATGGGCATTTGTACAAAACTCAAAATATTAACAATGTCGAAGCATTTCCATGTTTCATAACATATATCATAACCATGTTTCAATCATTTAACATTTTACAAGAACCATGTAACATCCCTTACCTGGTCTAGTCGTGGACCCAAACTATAGAATGCTTCGATAGTTCACAACGCTTTTCACGTATAGTTTTGACTTTAAACATTCAATTATCTAAGTATAACATGATTTATAAACAAAATCAAGTTTCAAACAAGCTTACGAAAGCTCTTGAATGCAACCGGAATCAAATCAAGACTTAATGCAAGCTTAATGAAAATTAGAAAAATTCCAACAAACAGAGGTCACACAGTCGTGTGTTAAACTATGACCATGTGTGGTTGATGTCACAACTCATTTTCAGTAAAATCAAAACAGTTGTTTTGGAACCACAAATTCGATGAGAAAATATTTATTTTATTATTATTTTAGAGTCTACGAAATATTAGCAAGGTTGTATAAAAATTTTGTTAAGAAATTTTATCATTTGCATGCTTAATTTGGTAAAAAGGACTAAATTGCAAAAAGTACAAAATTAGGGTTCTATAAGTTAAAGGTACTAAATGGCTATGATATTAAATGGTTAAGGGATTTATGTGGTAATTAGATCATTTTTATATTGAGTGGACAAAGATGGACATTAAATAGGTGAATTTTAAGTTAAAAACAAAGGTTAAAAAGGTAATTAAGTAAATAAGTTTAATTAGACTAAGGAGACTCCATTAAAGAAGCTTGAAGGTTCGACGAAGACTACCTTGTGCATGTGAGTGAATTTTCATTTCGTTAATATGATTCTTATGTTTTTGAAGTTGTAGCTTAATCTAGCTATCCTAGGGACTAATTTGCAAAACATTAAAAGGTTAGGGTATTTCTGTGAACGTGTTCATGTGATTTTTGATGTTTGATGGAAGAAAATGAATCTTTGTTGATAAATAAACAACTTTTGAAAATTGTATTTTGTTGAAAATGTTAGATAAGGATTTATTTGTAAAATATGTAAAATACATGGTGAAATTGTGAAATAATGAGTTATATGAGTTGCTATGACTTTATAAAGAATTTGACTAGCTTAGTATAGGGATGAAATTGCATCAATTTCAATTTAAGAGCTTAAGGACTAAATTGTAAAAGAATTAAAATAATAGGGGCACAAGTGTAATTTTGAAAAAGTATGATTTTTGGACTGAATTGAATAGAATGAATATTGAATGGATTGAATTTGTTTATTTAGATCAAGTTAAGCCTTGTACAAACTTGGACCGAGGGAAACATAAAGTGTTGGACTAGTCGACCCTATTTCATCGTTTTTGTGATCGAGGTAAGTTCGTATGTCTAAATAGCATTTTAATGTATTTGATTTAAATGCTATTATGTTATTTATCATATTATGCCTCGATAAAAATCCAACTACGTTATGATGACTATCGAGCCCCATTTGAACCTTAGGAATATATAGGATACAAATGACATGTCATTAGGGTTACCATGTTCCGGGTGCTAGTCCTGAACGTCCTACCGATGGCTGAGTTTTGGCATTTGTTGCGAATACTCATTAGCTTGTGTGAGCGGCATCGTGTAGGTACATTTCAACCGTTAGCTTGTGTGAGTAGGCCCATTTATGGCTCGTATGAGTGTTTACATAAAGGAAACGACCATATGCTAGCACACTTTGTGTGAGCTTCCCGTACATCTGATATTATTCTAAGTGGTTCAACAGGAATGTAAAGGGATGAACTGGTAAGGGTTCCGATTGATTACACTATAAAATTATGGAAAGGTATGAAGTATTGATGATCAAAGTGCGTATACCCATGTTATGAAATTTACCTCACCATGTGATGAATTTTGCTAAGTTATGTGATTAAGCACTAACTTATGTTGTTGGTGATGCTTAGGCTTGTGCCAAGCTTGTGTTGGATTTATCATGTCTATTTTATGATTATGCCTTGAAATGGTAAGATTTTTCATGAATTATGAACTTACTAAGCATTATATCCTTACGTCATTTGTCTTTTCTATGTTTTATAGATTATCGGAAGCTCGATCAGTTTGGAAGCTCATCGGAGACCTATCACACTATCTTGTGACTATTTTGGTAGATTTTAATATTTTGAGTCATGGTTATAATAACATAGGTGAATTGTGCTTGATGAGATAGTCATTATGTTTGTCTTGTAAATGTGGTATTATGGTTGATGAACTTTTGGCATTTTAATGCTTTGATGGTTGGTGTTGAAATGGTCAAGTGAAGTTATGTTTTGAATGACCAATTTGGTATGTTTGAATGTGATTTTGGCATATGGTCATTGTTATAAGTTTGGTATGGAATTAAGTTATAAATGAATGATTGATGAATGGCTAAATTCAGCGTATGTTTAAGTATATTTGATTGTTGTGAGTGAGGTACCTTTTGGCATATCGGTTGTATGGATAGATGTTATATTTAATTAGCCTTGTTATGCATGTTTTAGGTATGTTTTGAAGCTTGAGTGTATCTACAAATGGCTTGTAGGTGTAAACTTGAATTGGGTGAAAAAAATGGCTTGAAATTGTCCTATTTCTTGTCCACACGACCTAAGACATGGGTGTGTGTCTCAGCCGTGTGTGACACACGGCCATGCGACACGGCTGTGTATCTCTTGTAGGTTTCAAAGGGTTGCAAGTCAGGTAGTTACACGGCCTAGCACACGACCTACCACACAGGGGTGTGAGGCCATTTCGAGAGTTACACGGCCTAGTACACGGCCTGACACATGAGCGTCTGAGGCTATTCCGAGAGTTACATAGCCTGACACACGAGCATGTGACTTGATCGTGTGGCCCAAGTCAGAGAGTTACATAGGCATGGGCACGGGCTGGTACACGGCCGTGTGTCCCTATTTCGAATGTCCACACGGTCTGAGACACAGGCATGTGTCTCAGTCGTGTGAGTCATACGGCCTGGCCACACAACCGTGTGACCCCTACAGTGTGAAATTTTCTATCTTTTTTCATAAAATTCTAAATGTTTCTGATTTAGTCCTAAATCGATTCTAAAGTGTTTCTAAGGCCTCGCGGGCTTGAATAAGGGATGATATGCATATATTTTAATGGATTTTTCTATGATTATGAAATGTTTGGAAATGATTGATTTTAAGTTACGTTTTTACGGTAATGCTCTGTAACCCTATTCCGGTGATGGATACAAGTTAAGGGTGTTACACCTGAGTCACATGATTGTGTCAAAAATCCATGCAACTAACTAAAATCATGTAGAAGGGAGTCATATGATCGTGTCGTCAAGCCGTGTAACTAACTGAAGCCGTGTGGACCTAAATGCAAAATTTTCAGCTTAAAGTCATATGGCTATGTCCTTATACCATGTAACAAAGTGAGATTGTGTAAGCTGGAGTCACATGATCATGTATCTAGACCGTGTTCGTCATTGAGGTTGTGTTTACTAATCACCTCCCATTTCATAAAGAGTACACAGATGTGACACATGCCCATGTCTGGCACACAGTCGTGTGCCAGACTATGTATACCAAAAGGTACCTTATAAAGCACGTTACAAAACCAAATACTCACATATGCCATAAGTATGCATTATACCATTTCTTAGACTTGTTAAAAATGCACCAAAAACATACAAAAAATGCAACTTATAACATCACCCTAAGTGTCTGTCACACTCCCAAATAAGGCCTAGGAGTTTTAGGGGTATTTTAAGAACTTTAGTCTATATGAGCTCAAAATTTTGTAAGGTCGGTACTCGATAATGCTTGTGAAAATGGTTTTCATAAAGTTAAGTCAATTCTTGGAAATGAGTTTTAAATGTCTTTAATTTTAGAAAAGGGTCTGATTTGTAAAAGGGTCAAAGCTATGAGTCTTTATGAAGAAATTAAACCAAAATTTCAAAATTAGCCTAATAAAACCTCCATTCCCAGTTTCTTCTCATTTGCTTGTGACGTTTCTTTCTCTCCCAAATCCATCCCACTTGCTTTTGATCTTCAACTCCTAATTCTTTTTTAATCCTATCATTTTGAGCCTTAAATTTCCATTAAAACCAAGAAAATCACCCAAGACTTCCACCATATTCATTATCCTATCCAAAATGTGAGTTTTTCGGGTTTGATTCAAAGCTCAATTTTCTTGCATTCAAGGTAAAATTTTTTTCCTATTATATTTAAATGTTATTTGGTTCTTTAAACTAAATTTTAGCCATTAAAATGCGTGTTTTAGGTAAAAGCCGAAAATCAGGTCTTTAATGGTGAATTTTGAGTTTGTGGATAAAAACCTGGTTTTAAAGTGTTTTTCAATTAGTTTTAACATAATTAGAAGCTTTCTAAATAACTTTGAAGTTTCATCAAGGATTTGTCGGGTTTTAATGAATTTTCATTGTAATAACCAAAACTTGTTGAAAACTTTTGATACCTTAAAACATGTAGTTTTGTGAAGTTTAAAGGTTAGGAATTAGTCATAGATGAATATGTGGATGAATATAATTCATTTCATGCAAAAATATTAAGTGTAGGCTGAGTTATTCAAATTTTAATTTTGTTTTGCTAAAGGTTTTGGTTAGGTTTTGGTTTGATAAGGTATCCATCACCGGTACATAGTACTTGATAAACTTAATCACCAGCACATACACCCTCTGTAACACCCCTAACCCATATTCGTCACTGGAATAGGGTTATGGAGCATTACCAAAATTTACAGACCAAATATAGACATTTCATTCTATTTCTAATTCATATCAGAAACTAATCATAATCAATAATAATGTCCCTTATAAGAGCCCTCGAGCCAAAAATATGCATTAGAAATAAGTCGGGACTAAATCGAGTACTTAGAGAATTTTTCGCAAAATGTCAAAATATTTCCTAGGTGCAGGGGACACACGCCCGTGTGGCCAGGCCGTGTGGTTCACACAGTAAAGAGACACACATGTATCTCAGGCTATGTGGTTATTTGAAATATGGACACACGGCCGTGTCCCAGCCTGTGTCCATACCCGTGTAACTCTCTGACTTGGGTCACATGGCCAAGCCACACGCCCGTGTGCTAGGCCGTGTGAGCAAATTGACTTACATTACACGACCAAGTCACACGCTCGTGTGCTAGGCCATGTGAATAATTTTAAGCATTCTGTTTCTCAAATTTTAATATGCAAGGGACACATGGCCATATCACATGCCCATGTGCTAGGCTGTGTGTCACACACGACTGAGACACATGCCCTTGTCTCTACCCGTGTGGATGAAAATAGGTCATTTCCAACGCCACTTTTCTCACCCAAATTATCTTCCACCTACATCAACATTTTAACACATTCACAAGGCAATACCAATCATTCAAGCTAAAACCATGTTTAGTACATGTTATAACATCCCATATGTCTAAGTATCCAATTTCCCTTAATTGACCCAATTCACATACATGCATACCTTACCAATTATACTAACTCAATTCAATTAATTATGAGCCTATATAATCTCCCTTATTTAACCAATTCAAAGACTCATCAAACATATTAAGACCATATATAAACACATCAAAAAATGTCATTCACAAGCCATTCCAATGGCTAATTACAAAAAAAAAATTACATTTTTATAATTGGTCATATTTAGCCTATACATGCCATTATAACCAAACTTAGTTTGCTATATATACCGAAGAGTCCGAGGGATAGTGTGATTTTGCTATATATACCGAAGAGTCCGAGGGATAGTGTGATGTAGCTCTGACCAGCTTCCATCCTTTATGAGCCTCCGAGTACTATAAGACATGAATTAAAATAGAGTAAGCATTTAATGCTTAGTAAGTTTGTGTAAAGGAAATTATCTTACCATTTAATTCACATTCAAGGTAAACAAATAAATATGCTCAAACCAATTTGGCCAATTGCCTAAACACATATCTTCATCAAGCAGGTTAGTCATGTAATTTACATGTATAACACGAAACATGTATGAGCTCATCAATATTCAATTTTCATATGCATATATTTATCACATCAAGTGTCCATGAAACCTATACATATCATAACTTTGTATTTCAAGTATATACTCGTAACAATATGCCTCAATTTCATAATTTCTCATGTCATAACTTAGTCCGTTGAATCATTTATAATATCGATGGATGCACAGGTGGTACACATGGAGTGTACAAATCTGTAATCCATCAATTCAGTTCAGAATGCTTTTACAAGCACATAAATGGAAAGCTCTTTCAAGCTATATAACGGGAAGCTCATGTGAGCCATGTAATGGGAAGCACTAGAGAGCCATTAATTGGAAGCTCATATGATCTAATATAGGAAAGGTTCAAGTAAGCCAATAACAAGAAGCTCCGGAGAGCTAAATAATCGGGAAGCTCATGAAAGAGCCTTTAATCGAGAAGCTCCAAAAAGCCATAGATTGGGACTTTTGCTAAAGCTACCTTTTTATTTCTCAATTCTTTCATCTCACATGCTAGGATTTTGATCAGTTCCTCACTGTAAGTCATGTTAGGCTGAATCTCAACCTTTATCAGGAGATAACATGTGAAGGATCTGACCAATATCATCATAACATAGACACATGGAAAACATTGTGAATTTTGTCAAACTCTGGCATTAATGCCAATCGATATGCAACAGGTCTGATTTTTTTAGTGATCTCATATGGCTCGATAAATCATGGACTCAGTTTTCCTTTACAACTAAATCGAAGAACTTTCTTCCAAGGCGATACTTTCAAGAATACCTTGTTGCCAATTTGGAATTCTATTTCTTTTCGTTTAAGATCTGCATAGGATTTCTGATGATCAGAAGCTGCTTTCAAACTGTCTTTGATCACTTTCACTTTTTCTTTGGTTTCACGAATCAAATCAATTTCGTGTATCTTTTTCTCACTGAGCTTGGTCCAATACAACGGATTTCTACATTTACGACCATACAGAGCTTCATACGGTGCCATTTTTGTGCTTGACTGATAACTATTATTGGATGCAAATTTAACTAACGACAAATATTTTTCCCAATTGCCTTCGAATTCCAAAATACAGCACCAAAGCATATCTTCAAGAATCTAAATCACACTCTTTGACTGACCATTAGTTTGAGGATGGAATGCAGTACTAAAATGTAATTGCGTATCTAGAGCCTCTTGCAACTTGTTCCAGAATCGGGATGTATATCGTGAATCTCTATTAGAAATAATGGAGATTGGGACTTCATGTAATCTAAAAATTTCTGAAACATATAATTCTGCTAATCTGTCCAGGGAGTAATTCATACGTACAGGAATAAAATGTACAGATTTCGTCAATCGATCGACAATAACCCATATTGCATCTTTCTTTATCAGAGATAGAGGTAATCTCAATACAAAATCCATAGTAAATCTATCCCATTTCCACTCCGGTATCGACACTAGCTGTAATAACCCTGAAGGTATCTGATGTTCAACTTTAACTTGCTGACATACCAAACACTTAGATACAAATTCAGAAATGTCGCGTTTCATTCTCGGCCACCATTACATCTTTTTCAAATCATTATACATTTTACTACTTCCCAGATGAACATACAAAGTACCATTATGGGCTTCGTGCAAAATTTTCTATACAAGCTCTGAATTCTTCGGTACACATACTCTGCCTTTGATTAAAAGGCAATCATCAGGAACTATTTGAAATTTTGAATTAGAAGTCGATTCACACTGTACCCGTTTAACTTGCAACTCATCATCACTTTTCTGAGCTTCGCAGATCTACTGCAGAAACATCGGTTTAGCTTTTAGCTCAGCTAAGATTGAACCATCATCTAACGATAACAATCGGGTATTCATTGCTCGTAAATCAAATAGAGACTTTCTACTCAGAGCATCAGCAACCAAATTTGCTTTTCCTGGATGATAATCGATAATTAGGTCATAATCTTTCAACAATTCAAGCCACCTACGTTGTCTCAGATTCAAATCTTCTTGCGACATCAAATACTTTAAACTTTTATGATCAGCAAATATATGACACTTTTCACCAAACAGATAGTGTCGCCAAATTTTCAGAGCAAATACAATGGCTGCCAGTTCTAAGTCATGTATCAGGTAATTCTTTTCATGTGGTTTTAACTGCCTAGAAGCATAAGCTATTTCTTTACCTTCTATAACACCCCTAACCCGTATCTGCGGCTGGACTAGGGTTAAGAATATTTCGCAATCATGTCACAATCAGAAGTCATACATCGTCATATCATAGTCAAATATCAACATAAAGTCCATTTCTTAGGTCAATGAGACCTTAAACATACTTTAGAGAAGGTTCAAGACTAAACCGATCTCGAATAAAAGTTTCCAGACACTTATAAAAACTTCATGGATTCACAGGTCACACACTTGACCGTGTGCCTCACATGGCCACCAAACACGCCCGTGGCGCAGGCCGTATGAAAACAGGGCATGCATACTGACTTATACCACACGGATGAAGATATGCCCGTGTGTCTTGGCCGTGGTCAAAACTGACTTGGGTCACAGGACTAACCACACGCCCGTGTGTCTAGCCCGTGTGCCTCACACAGCCACCAGAAACGCCCGTATGTCTAGGCCGTGCTCGAGACTGAATTTAAATTGTAAGACTACCCCAGGGGACACACGACCGTGTAACATGACCGTGTGTCACACACGGATGAGACACATGCCTGTGTCTCTGCCCGTGTGGACAAAAATAGGCTACTAGAAAAGCCATTTTTCTACCCTATATACATAAGTTTTTAAGACCACATTACATAACCCAAAATACAACCAAAACATTTCCAAAACAAGCATCACTCATATTTCAATATCATCAGTCATTTCCATACATAATTCCAACTCAAACATACTAATTCCATGTAAATAATTCATACCTTGAACACATGATTCATATCACATTTATAACCATTTCAACCACAAAACTAACTTACCAAAAAGACCATTTCACTAGGCCATATATATACACCAAAATCAAGCAATAAGTTCAACAATAATCAAGCCATATCTCATGGCATGGTATACACATCTCGAAGCATACCACATTAATTCTAGCCTATACATGCCATACGATGATATATATACATTTTCAAAAGGTACCAAAATAATATTTGATAGTGTGGTGATGATCCTCGATGATCACAGAAACGAAGAAATTATCAAAAACCGAGTTAAAACCGTACCTTAATTGAGCTTTAATCTAGTCAAACTCTAAATGCTTTTATTTCCTTTCTTTCTCTTTGAATTTCGGCAAGTATGGATGAACATTTCATCCATTAACATGTATTATTTTATTATATTACTTATTAATCACTTTTTTCGATTTTTCCCATGACTAAATAACATAAATTTTCAACCACTAATGTCCATATTTGTCCACCATTAAAACAAATGGTAAATTTGACATGCAATGACTTTTATTTTAAAAGCCAAGCCAATTTGGTGCTTTAACATTTAGCACTCAACTTTTACACTTTACATGATTTAATCCTTTTTCATAATTAAGCACAGAAACAAACAAATTAAATTACAGAAATTTCACAGATGTAAATTCACATATCACATACAAAGAAAATAATATTAAAATATTTTTCAGACTCGAATTTGTAGTACTGAAACCACTATTCCGGCTAGGGTCAAAATCGGACTGTTACAATTCTCCCCCCTTAGGGATTTTCGTCCCCAAAAATCTTACTGCTAAACAGATTCAGATATTGTTGTCTCATAGAATCTTCAGGCTCCCACATAGCCTCTTCAATACCGTGATGATGCCACATCACTTTAACTAGAGAAATTTTCTTATTTCGTAACTTTTTAATCTAGCGAGCTAAAATATGGATTGGCTTTTCTTCGTAAGTCATATCAGATTGAATCTCAATTTCAGAAGGGGATATCACATGGGATGGATCAGATCTGTACCATCGAAGCATCGATACGTGAAATACATTATGTATCTTTTCCAACTCAGATGGTAGCCTCAATCTATAAGCAACCGGCCCAACTCGCTCGGTGATTTCATACGGTCCAATGAACCTTGGACTCAACTTCCCCTTTTTACCAAATCGAAACAATTTCTTCCATGGAGATACTTTCAGAAACACTTTATCACTGATCTCAAATTCAATACCTTTTCGTTTTAAATCTGCATAAGATTTCTGACGATCAGAGGCATCTTTCAAACTATCTCGGATTACTTTCACTTTCTGTTCAGTTTCTTTTATCAAATCAATACCGTAAATCTTATTCTCACTGAGCTTAGACTAGTATAACGGAGTTCTACACTTTCTACCATATAGGGCTTTGTACGGTGCCATTTTGATGCTTGATTGAAAACTATTATTATAAGCAAATTCAATCAGAGGTAGATACTATTCCCATGTACGTTCAAACTCAAAAATGCAACATCTCAACATATCCTCGAGTATCTGAATAATCCGTTCTGATTGACCATCAGTTTGCAGCTGAAAAGCGGTGCTAAAATGCAATTTAGTACCCAGAGCATCTTGCAATTTCTTCTAGAATTGAGATGTAAATCTCGGGTCTCTATCAGACACTAATGACAATGGCACACCATGCAATCTCACAATATCAGAAATATACAACTCAGCTAGCTTATCAAGCGAATAATCAAACCGAATCGGAATAAAATGAGCTGATTTCTTCAAACGATCAACTACAACCCAAATTGCGTCTTTCTTTTTTGGAGACAGAGGTAAACCCGAAACAAAATCCATGGTCACTTGATCCCATTTCCACTCCGAAATCATAATTGGTTGTAATAAGCCAGATGGCACCTGATGCTCAGCTTTAACTTGCTGACAGATTAAACATCTCAAAACAAAGTCAGAAATATCTCTTTTCATTCCTGGCCACCAATATAGTTGTTTCAAATCATTATACATTTTCGTACTTCCCGGATGTACAAAAAATCTACTACTGTGAGCTTCACTCAAAATCGTTTGAATCAAATCTGGATTTCTTGGAACACAGTCTATTTCTAAACCTCAAACAGTCATCATTATCTATTTGAAATTCAGAATCAGAATCAGAATTACACTGAGTTCGTTTAGCCATAATCTCATTATCAACCTTCTGAGCTTTGATAATCTATTGTAAAAACAAATGTCTCGCTTTTAATTCAGCTAAAACTGAACCATCATCAGATAGAACTAAATGAACATTCATTGCAAATAACAATTTTTGACTCAAAGCATCAGCAACCACATTTTTTTTCCCGGGTGAAAATCAATCACAAGTTTGTAGTCTTTTAGCAGTTCTAACCATCTTCTCTGTCGCAAATTCAAATCTTTTTGCGTCATTAAATACTTCAGATTTTTATGATAAAAAAACACGTGACATTTCTCACCAAACAAATAGTGACGCCAGATCTTCAAAGCAAATACAATGGTAGCTAACTCAAGGTCGTGTGCTGGATAGTTCTTCTCATGCAGCTTTAATTGTCTCAAAGCATAAGCAATAACTTTTCCTTCTTGCATTAAAACAAAACCGAGTCCATTCAACGAAGCATCGCTGTAAACAATGAATTCTTTACCTGACTCAGGTTGTACCAATACTGGAGCTTCAGTTAACAGAGCTTTTAACCGATCAAAACTTTTCTAACATTTCTCAGATCATTCAAATTTCACATCTTTCTGAAGCAATTTTGTCAACGGAGTTGCTATCACAGAGAAATCTTCTACAAATCATCTGTAGTAACCAGCAAGTCCCAGAAAACTGTGGACTTCAGAAACATTCCTCGGAGGTTTCCAATCCAGAATACCTGAAATTTTTCTCATATCAACTCGGATTCCGGAGGCTGATACAATATGGCCCAGAAAGCCAACTTCTCGCTACCAGAATTCACATTTACTAAATTTCGCATACAACTATTTATCTCGCAGAGTTTGTACCACTATTCTCAAATGCTTGGCATGTTCAGATTCATCACGTGAATAAATCAATATGTCATCAATGAATACTACAACAAATTGATCTAAATACGGTCTGAATATTCTATTCATAAAATCCATAAAGATAGCAGGTGCATTCGTTAATCCAAAAGGCATAACTAAAAATTCATAATGCCCGTAGCTCATTTTAAAAGCAGTTTTCAGAATATCAGAATCCTTTACTTGCAACTGGTAGTAACCCGATCTCAGATCTATCTTAGAAAACACAGTAGCACATTTCAGCTGATCAAATAAGTCATCAATTCTAGGCACATTCTCATTGTGCCATCTTTCTTTTTCACAAATAGAACAGGAGAACCCCATGGTGAAAAACTCGGCCTAGCAAACCCTCGATCAGTCAATTCTTGCAACTGAGATTTTAATTCCTTTAACTCTGTCGGAGCCATTCTATACGGAGCTATTGAAATCGGAGTAGTACCAGGTACTAATTCAATACCAAACTTGACTTTTCGAATCGGAGGCAAACTAGGTAGTTCTTCAGGAAACACATCAGAGAAGTCACAAACAACAGACACTGATTCAACTTTCTTATCATTTACTGTCGAATCTAACACATAAACTAGGTAGGCTTCACAACCGTTCTTCACATATTTTCGTATTTTCATTGCAGATACCATAGCTGATAGTCTATTCAGATCACTAGACTCAATTCGGATTATTTCATCATTCTTACACCTTAAATCAATGACTTTTCATTTGCAGTTCACAATAGCATCATGCAAAGTTAACCAATCCATTCCCAGAATTATGTCAAATTCATCAAAAGGTAAAAGCATCAGGTCAGCTGGAAAACAGATATCTCATAACATTAATGGGCAATTCTTACATACTTTATCAACCAAGACACTTTTGCCTAAGGGGTTCGATACTCTAATTACGAATTCAGTAGACTCTACAGGCAAAGTCTTACTATATACTAAATTCATATAGATATAAGAATGCGTTGATCCAAGATCTATCAATGCAATCACAGAAGTATCATAGAGAGTAAAAGTACCAGTAATCACGTCTGGAGACGAGGCTTCCTCACGAGCTCAGATAGCATAGGCTGTGGCACGTGCTCTAGCCTAAAATCTAACAATAGTATCTCCAGTAGCTCTTTGACCACTACTTGTATTTCTTACATTTCTAGAAGGTCTACCTCTAGCTGAGGTGTTACTCGGTCTCGGATTCTGTACATTCTCTTGCTCAGTAGGTTCAGGACAATCTCTTACAAAATGATCCAGAGATCCACATCGAAAACAGGCTCGATCATTCAATCTACAATTTCTCGGATGTCTTTTACCACAGTGTTTACATTCAGGTTTCTCAGATCGGACATTTCCAACACTTGCAATAGAAGTAGCAGGAGCTCTGGAATTCGAGTGCAATCTAGCTTGATCTCGGTTCGAATATCTTACATCAGTCTTTGAACAGTTATGATCATCTCAGAATTTTTTTGACCTAGATTGAAATAATTTACTTGAAGATCTCTTTCTAGCATCTTTGGCTTCAGAATCAGCTTTTCTTTTCTCTTTACCTAATTCTTCGGCTTTACAAGCTGTAATATCCTGAATTAGGGCCTAATCGGAATAGTGGTTTTGTGATCACAAATTTGGGATAGAAATAATTATTTTATAATTATTTTTAGGTTTATGATATGATTGCATGATTGTGTGAAAATTTGGTGACGAAATTCTATTCATAAAGTGCTTAAGTTGAAATTAGGGACTAAATTGAATAATTTGCAAAACTTGTATTCTAGAACTTTTTAGTATGAAATTGCTCTGGAATATTAATGAAGAGGTCTTAAATAGCAATTTGACCAATTTCTAAAATTTTGGACAAAAATGGGCTTGAACATGAAAATTTTCAAAGAAAGGTATCAAGGGTATTATGGTCATTTTGTAATTAAAATTAATTAAAAGGGAAATTAAGGCCAAAATGTGTTCATCTTCTTCTTACCTTAGTTGAACCTTACCTCTCTCCATAGCTAGGGTTTCTTCAACTTCCATGCTTCATAGTAAGTGATTTCAAGCCTCGTTTTCAATGATTTTTATGTTTTTGGAATCCCGGTAGCTCGATTTAGCTTATGCTAGCAATAATTCAACCTAGGGTTCATATTTGGAAAAATACCCATAGGTGAAATTTGTGTATTTTGTTGTTTTATGATAGAATATGAGGTTTTAAATTATGCTAGACAACTTGTGATACTCGGTTTTAAGTGAAAACGAGTAAAAGGGCTTAATCGATAAAAATACCTAATATTCATAAGTACATGTTAGAGTGTGAATTTGATGTTGCTATAGAAGGGAAAAATGATTAGAATGTCATAAAACATAAGAAAATAGGATGAGGTTTAATTTACGAGCCTTGGGGAAAAAGTGTAAATATGTGAAAGTTTAGGGGCAAAATGGTAATTTTTCCAAAGTTCGTATTAGGGGCTGTTTTGATGAATGTATGTATTAAATAAATTAATTTGGTATTATAGATCAAGAGAAACAAGATTCAAGCCATGATCGAGGGAAAAACAAAGTTTACGAGGAATAGGCTGTATCGAGGTAAGTTCATGTGTAAATAAAGCAACATAATTTTTATTTTAAGTGATTTAATGTTATTTATATGATATGTTTATTACCATGAAATATTATGCTTTGTGAATTATTGTTTGGTAATATGCAAATTATATGAACAACTTGATAAGTATGAGATGCTAGCAAATATCGGTTTTTATATTTCGAAGAACGCGATCAAAATGTGTAATTGAGAAGAATCCCGTTTGAACCTTGGGAATAGATTAGGGTACAAGTGACATGTCACTAGGATGGTTGAGTTTCGAGCTCGCTGAGTTGAGTCCGAGTTCGTGAGATGTAACTAGGCATCCGAGCTCGTTGAGTTGAGTCCGAGTTCGTTTATGGGCGGGTTACATAGTAGCTTGACTACATAGATTTCAAAAGCTATTGAGCTTGTTTATCTATGAGTATAGCACTTACGTGCACACTATCCGCGTATCTGAAATTATATTCTAATGTGTTCAATGGGAGAATCCTAAGAGAATAGGAAGAATACTTAAAATGAAAGTGATTCGATGATGAATGTGTTCAAGAAGTGAAAATGGACAGGTATGAATTTAATCCTTGGTTGAGAATTTGGTAAGACAAATATTTTGGTAAGATAGTAAGTATTCTTATGATATGAGTGTCATAATGATGTTTATGTTGGATTGCATGATCATGTTACTTGTTATTTGCATGTGAACTTACTAAGCATTAATACTTACTCCCTCCTTTTCATTCATTATAGTTTTGACAAGCCGGCTTGAGAATCGGGATAGGTCAAAGGCTCGTTCACGCTATCCGAAGCCCTATATTGGTAAAATGGCTTGTATATTTTGAGTGTGGCATGTATAGCACTATACTCACTTTGTGTAAATGATCTTATGATATGGTTATGGTTTGGTAAGAAAAGGGTTGGTAAATGATTAGCCATTGGAATGGCCAATCTAAATCATATTTGATGTCATGTATATTTAAAATGCTATTTAGTCCATGAAAATCTATAGTAAAGTAAAAATTACTATAAAACAGAATATTGCTGCAGTAATGATGTGAATTTGAAAAATCACTAAAAATAGTAGAAATAGAATTAAATGATGACTAAGTTATGGAATCGAAGCTTGATGAGTCTATTTTCATATGGATGAAACGAAATAGGTAAATGAGTTATATTTTATAAGATATTTAACTTTTTGTGAAACAGGGCCAGAACGATTTCTAAATCCCCTATTCTGAATTTAGAAATTCAAAAGCAATTGTACAAAAATACTTAGAAGTCATGCTTTATATTTACAGATTCCTTATTGAGTTTAGTTTTAAGAGAAACAAATAGCATAGTCTTTTGAGTTCTGTACAAAGAGAAAAGTGGTTTTTAGTGAATAGGGGTCAAAGTAGTCAAATGCTAAAACAGGGTAAACTTTAACTAATAAACTGTACTAATTGGCCCAACCAAGAATTCTAGAAAAAAATTAGTAGTTAGATATATGAGTCTAGTTTCAGGGAAAATTTACAGATCTTAATTTTGAGTTTTGGAACTCAATATATAAAATTTTAAGCTACTGTGTCACAGATTGATAGTTTATTGCGAAAGTTGGAATAAATGATTTAAAATTCTTTAAGTGATAAATTAAGTTTAGTAACACCTCAAGCTCGACTCTGGCGATGGTCTCGGGCTTGAGGGCGTTACACAAGCTCATTCAAAGAGCACTACCATTTCTTTAATCTCCAAAATCCCCACTAACAAATGGATATCTTCGTTTAGTCCATCTTCAAACCTTTTGCACATTATGGCTTCATTCGATACACATTCCCGAGCATACTGACTCAATCTCATAAATTCACGTTCGTATTCTATAACAGACATACGACCTTGTTTAAGCTCGAGAAACTCTTTATGTTTCTAATCAATAAATCTTTGGCTAATGTATTTCTTTCAGAATTCAGCCTGGAAGAAATCCCAAGTAACCCGTTCACTTGGAACCACAGATATTAAAATTTTCCACCAATGATACGCTATATCTCTCAGAAGTGAAACGACACATTTAACACATTCTTCAAGATTCAGAGAGATTTTATCAAACACTCGTATTGTATTCTCTAACCAGAATTCGGCTCTTTCAGTATCATCATTCGTTGTAGCTCGGAATTCTTCAGCTTCATACTTTCTAATCTTATCAACCGGTGGTCTACTTAGTTGAACTGGACTCACCGAGGGCATAGCAGGAATTTGAGAAGAATTAACTGGGGGTGGAGGCTTTTGTACAGTCAGATTGGTTCTAATGTATTGGGTGAACCATTCATTCATCATCTGATAGAAGGCTTGCTTAGCCTCACTATTACGGCTACTCGTAGCCGGTCTAGAATCAGTTTGCACCGTCCCTTGCGCGGGAGCAGGCGCATTACTTTCAACATCGTCACCTACAACTCTATCGGGATCCATTTGCTATATAAAAGCACATTTCAATGTCAGGAGTCATCACACTATCACAGATTCAGATATATGGCATGTATAGCTAGACTCACATACGCTATGGTAGTCCTAGAACTGACTAAACCATAGCTTTGACACCAATAAAATGTAACGCCCCTAACCCGTAACCGACATCGAATTAGGGTTACGAGGCATTACCAGACAGACAGAACATTTCAGACCAATTCAGAATCACAGATATTATTTAACATCATTTCATAAGCAATCATCCCTAAATATAGTCTACGAGACCTAAAACATACATTTAATGAAAGGTCGGAACTAAACTGAACCTATTCAGAATTTTCAGAACTTAACCAATTCTTTCAAACTGTTAAAGTCACACGCCCATGCGACTAGGTCGTGTGTCACACACGGGCACTAAACACGCCCATGTGAACCAGCCGTGCCAAAAATAGGTCCTATACTGACTTTGTCATACGGCCAATAGGCACGCCCGTGTACTATGGCCGTGTGATACTTAGCTAGCTACTGACTTTAGCCCACGGCCATATAACATGCCTGTGTGTCAAGACTGTGTGGTTCTTAGGAGAATACTGCTTTTCTTACATGGCCATAAGGCACGCCCGTGACCCCTGACCGTGTGGCACCAAGCAGGCTTGGTTTAAGCCAAAATTTCCACCCCTTTTTGGGTCCAATCCTACAAGCAATAATATACAACATTCATACCAAAATTTCCAACCAATTCCATGCTCAAAACATACTTCATTATAACAAAAACATATTAGCTCATAAAACACTACAACCATACATCATTTGGCACCATCAACCAAATACCAAAACTGGATACAACATTTCATTTGCTAGCCAACTCCCATGGCATAATATATACACATCAAAACGTATATACATAGACCTTCTAGCCTATACATGCCATTCTTTAAAATATGTACACTTTCAAAAGTACCAAAATGAGATCAATAGTGTGGTGACGATCCTCAACTATCTCCAAGCCTTCAGTAGCTACGATAACTGTAAAACATACAGTAAACACACAGAGTAAGCTACAAAGAGCTTAGTAAGCCAAATACAATTAGTCTAACTACTAAAGCATATAAGTACAATTCAACCATAAAGATTCATAACCATTTCATAGAATAATTCATAAACTTAACGATGCTCCTTTGTTTGCATATATGTCATGCTTCATTTTCATACATATTTCACAGAGATAGAGTTTTTTTCATATTAAAAAATTTAGTGCGATACAAACATACTTGCATAGGTTATACATTTCATATACTCAATCTCAGATTTCGTACGCTATCATCAGACGGGTCAGAAATGATACAGATGCTCATAAACAAGTACAATGCCAACGTCCCGGACGTGGTCTTACATGTAATTCAATATCGATGCCTCTGTCCCAGACAGGGTCTTACACAAAATCAGATACGATGCCAATGTCCCAGACATGGCTTTATACGTAAATCTCAATTGAGGCTTGTGTCCCAGACACGGTCTTACACAATGTCTCAGATAGATGTCAACTTTTCTTAGAAACATACAGAGCTTTTCAGATACTAACATATTATTATGCTTTACTCAAAATATATTTATTCGGCACTCAAGGCCATCCAATACAGATTACAGTATATATATGTGCAAAATTTATTTCAATTAACATATAATTGTAATTTGACTTACCTCGAATGGATTTCGGATAAAGCGGGTTGACTATTCAACTATTTTGGACTTCCCACAATCTAAGTCTGAGTTTCTTTGTTTTTGATCTAATACAATACAAATTCAACCATTCAACCATTCATTACATTTAATTTAATCCATATACACATATTTAGGGCACTTTACATTTTACCCCTTACATTTTCACTCTTTGACAGTTTAGTCCATTTTTCACAAAATCACACATATGCAAAATTTATTTGCAACAAGGGCTAGCCAAATTTTAATGACTTCTATATAAGCCCATACAACATGCTTAATTCACAATTTAGTCCTTCAACACCTCATTTTCACAATTTAGTCCAAATAGCTCGAGTTCATCAAAAACTCAAAGACAAAACTTATGAACCATCTACAAAGCCTTCATAACTCATTAAAAAACATCAAAAAAATCATGATATCAACAATGGCATTTCATGAAATCTTTAACAAAAACAGAAATTCAGACATGGGCTTTGAAGAACACGAAGCAACGATCACAGAAACGTAAAAATTATCAAAAATTAAGTTAAAACCGTACCTTAATTGAGCTTTAATCTAGCCGAACCCTAAATGCTTTTATTTCCCTTCTTTCTCTTTGAATTTCAGTAAGTATGGATGAACATTTCATCCATTAGCATGTTTTATTTTATTATATTACTTATTAATCACTTTTTCCCATTTTGCCCTTGACTAAATAACATAAATTTTCAACCACTAATGTCCATATTTGTCCACCATTAAAACAAATGGTAAATTTGACATGCAAGGAATTTTATTTTAAAATCCAAGCCAATTAGGTGCTTTAACATTTAGCACTCAACTTTTACACTTTACGCGATTTAATCCTTTTCATAATTAAGCACAGAAACAGACAAATTAAATCACAGAAATTTCACAGATGTTGATCGTGTGATTGTAACAAGTAATAAATATTTATAATGAAGATTAGACCTAGACTAACTATTATCACGACGAAAAGGCAAGTGCACTTATCGAACAATAGTATTGTAATGGCAAAACCGGGATATCGTACCTAAAGGAACCAAAAGTACTAGTAATAACTATCTTTTTATAATCTAGCCTAAGAATAAAAAGGGGTTTTTTTTAATTAACTAATTATTTAAACTAAGAACGCATAGAGAAAAGAATTGGGGAATTGCTTTTGGGAAAATCGATTGACTTGAGACAATACCTAAGGAAAAATCCACCTAGACTTTACTTGTTATTCTGACTCCGAATCGGGCGATTTATTCATTCAATCTGTTCCGTAGAGATCCCTAAGTTATGTTATTATCCCTATTCAAAACTAATAACATCTAATCCCTAGATTGAATAACCGAGACTTTTCTCTAATTAACACTCTAAGGTTGCATTAACTCGATCTATGACTCCCCTTATTAGGTTTCACCCTAATCCGACAAAATCTTGTCACCCTATTTCTAGGTGTGCAATCAACTCTGCTTAATTATGGCAAATGTACTCTTAGACAGGGTCTATTCCTCCTCTGAATAAGAGCGTGTCTTGAATTATTATCCTGGGATATCACAACAAGAATTAAGAACACATAATTAAGAACAAGTTAAATATTTATCATACGATTCAGAAAATAATAACAAGATTCGTCTTAGGTTTCATTCCCCTTAGGTATTTAGGGGATTTAGTTCATAACTAAATAAGAAAACATCTCAGAAGAATAAAGAATACAAAACATAAAGAAAACCCAAAACTCCTGAAGGCAAATTGAGGAGAGATCCTCAGTCTTGATGACGAATCTGACTTCTGAGATGGATAGATCTGCTTTCTTAGGGTAATTCGTTACCCCTCTTCTTCGTCTCCCCTTTTCTCCTCCTCTAGTGCGTATTTATAGGCTTTGGAATGCCTAAAAACCCTCAAAATTGGCTTTTTTTGAATTGGACTCAACTTGGGCTTGGTAAGGACACGCCCGTGTGACATGCCCGTGTTCGATTTCTTCAGGTTGTGTTCGAGCCTACCAAATTAACACGGCCGTGTGGTCTGCCAGTATGAGGAGGTCCAGGCCGTGTTGATTTCGTACTTTGGCCCATTTTCTCCGTTTTTGGCCCGTTTCTCGTTCCTTTCGCTCTCCTATGCTCTCCTAAGTATAAAATATGAAATTAAAGCATTAGAGCATCGAATTCACTAATTCTAATGAGAAATCATCCATAAAATGCATTAAACATGGGGTAAAAATATGTATAATTTAAGGTTTATCAAATACCCCCACACTTAAGCATTTGCTTGTCCTCAAGCAAAATCTTCAACTCATAATGAAAATAAATTCTTCTCAACTTGTAATTCATATCGATAATATCTCAAAATAATCCATAGGTAATCATACATTGAGAGTTCAACTAAAAGAACATAAAAGTTTCAAACATTCCAAGTTGAGTATTTAATCATGCAAACATAGGTGTCTCTTCGCATCTAAGTAATTACCTTTGATTCAGAATATCATAGACTTTCACATCCTCACTAAAGATTCACTCAAATCACTCGAGGTGTTTAAGGACAATAAATAAAACACTCAGTAGTCAATAATGAAAAGTCATTACCATAGGCTTGCATGAAAATAAAATCTCCACCACTATAATTTAAGATGATACATCAATCAAAAGGTGTGACAGCCCTAAATTGACCCTAGTCGGAAAGTGGTTTCGGGACCACTAAACTGAGTCATAAAAAAATAATTAACCCTCCTAGTTGATGCTCATTATATGTACTTATGCATGTGTGAAAATTTCATATTTGAATTTTGTTAATTGTAAGTGAATTTTAGTAAATAGGACTTATGTGAGAAAATTTAGAAATGTGCTAGGCAAATGTAAAGTGGCCTGTTAATGCATGTTATAAAAATGGTGGGTTTGCATGTCAAATTGCCCAATATTTGAGCTAGTGGCCGGCCATGCTATGAGTGGAAACATGTCACAAACATGTTATGTTAGTGATGTATGTTAGGAACAATAAAATAAGGAGTATGGGTAATAAAGAAATGGAAAAAGAAAGAATGTGTGTGATTGTTTCTCCCTCCCCATTGCCGTGAATGTAAGAAAGAAAACAAAAAAAGTGTCCATCTTTTTCATTTCTCTTGGCCGAATGTTCTAAGGAAGAAAGAAAACAAGTTGTGTTCTTTGGTTCTTCTTGGCGAATTGAAAGGAAGAAGAAGGAGTGAAGCAATCGGTCATCTTAGGTCACTATTAAGGTAAGGAAGTTTTACTAGCTCTTGAAATTTTAGTTGATATTGAGTGAGATATCAAGTGATTTTTGTAAACCATGTTGAAATTTTGATTTTGGGGTGAGTATGGTTTTCGCTATAAAAGATTAATAAGGGTGATGGTTGTGTTTCATGCTAAACTTAGATGAATAAAGGTAGTTTGCTTACATCTTGATATCTATGAGTTCCTTTCTTGGTTCTACCATAGACCCAATGAAGTATATGTTTATTTGGTGTTGTTGGAGGTTTATGATAGAAGCTAATGAGTGAGAGTTTGATAGATGCTATGAGGTTAAACTTCATGAGATTGTAAGCTTGTAAGTTGGATGATGAAATTCATGCTTTGTGAAGGTAAATGGTGTAGAAGGAGCATTCGGCCATGAAAAAAAAAAAAAGAAAATTTATGATGAATTAAGTTGGAAGCTATTATAATGTACTTGTGCATTCGGGTATGGGATGAAAATATATGAGATGGTTATAATCAGCCTTGTGATTCGGCTCTTGCATATATATATATGTATATATATTTGCACATGATGTATTGGTATGACATATATATATATATCATCTCAAGGTATATGTTTATATATGGTGGTGTTTTAGTTATGGAGTAAATGATGGATGCGTATTGAGTTATAATATGTAATGCATTAGTTAGTAAAATGTATGTCATTTATATGTGGTACTAAGTATATAATTGGCCTCAACGTAGACATGCATATTCAGCCACATGAGATGGATTGGCGTTGCATGTATTCGGTTAGAGGCAAGCATATCGATGCTTTTATCTTGGCTTAGACAATCGGCTAAAAGGAAGTGTGGGATAATATGTCGAGTTGATTCATGATTTCATATGTATGTGACTTTAATGTCTAATGAATATATATGGGCTAAGTACCTTGAGTTCCTCTTTTCGATGCCCAAATGATTAAATCAATTTATTTGTTTGAATTAGCTCAAGAGCTTAGAGGACCACAGCTTGGATAAGGGAAAGGAAAAGTTATCGAATAGTCGCCAAATCGCTCGACCACATCCGAGGTAAGTTTTCGAGTAATGGAACTTAGATTATGATTTGATTAGATCATGTTTTAAGCAAATCAAAATCATGCTCTTTGTATGTGGCTATTGAGCCGAAATAGCAAGTGTGATAAGTGTCTTGTGTTTGAGCTTTGGTAATGAAAATGAAATACGGATGTGTCATGATTTATTGATAAATGTGCATGGTTATTGAATGATGTCCGGCTAAGTCCCGAAGGCTTTGTGCTAAGTGACTATATCCGGACTAAGATCCAAGGCATTTGTGTGAGTTACTAATTCGGCTAAGCCCAAGGCATTGGTGCGAGTTACTAAACCGAGTTAAGTCCCAAGGCATTTGTGCGAAGTTACTATAACCGGCTATGTCCCAAGGCGTTTGAACGAGTAGCTATATCCGGTTAAATTTCAAGGTACGTGATTCGGGAATGAGCGATCTTGCTGTAAAAATTTCAGTTAATACGCTTGTAAAATCCCAACAATGAGGTATGTTTCAGTATGTGCATTGGAATAGTTGATTCCTTCAATAATATTCGCTCAATCGAGTAATGAGCTTCCGGTATTTGGCTAAGATGATCCCTTATGTATGAATATAGGGGTTGGAATGTGAAGTAGGAATGATTTGAGAATATGTATATATGGAATTATCCGCTTAGTTATATGAATGCTATACTTCGATGTGCTTAAATTCTTTGCTCAAAACTTACTAAGCATTTAATGCTTACTCCGCTTTCTTTGATTCTCTGCTTTATAGATTTTGGTTCTTCACTATCGGACTCGTGGATTTTGAAGTCGAAGTCGCCCACACTATCAAAGCTCCTTTTGGTATACTTTTGGTTGAACTTTGAAATGGCATGTATAGGACTACCCTTTTTGTTATTGGTCATGTACCCTTCGGTTTTGTGTAAATTTGGATAGCCATGAGAAAATGGCTTAAATATACTTTGATCATAGCATTATAATCGTTTTGTATGTTGTTCGTCGAGAGGTATGGAAATGTTGGTAACGGTTAGCCATGGGAATGGTTATTCATGATCACTTTTGGTATATGTATGACAAACTCTAGTTGATCCATGGAGGATCATGAAATAGGTAAAGTTTACCTTAAAAAAATAGATGCTGGCAGCAGCAGTGATGTGGATGTGAAAAATCACTAAAAATAGTAGAAATGGAATTAAATAGTGAATAAATTATGTAATCGAACCTTGATGAATCTATTTTCATAGTAAAGTAACGAAACGTTCATATGAACAGCATATTATGAGATGTTAAAGTTTTTGTGAGACAGGGCCAGAACGGTTTCTGGATCCCCTGATCTGACTTTTGAAATTCATTATAAATTAACCAGAGACATTTAGAAGTCATGCCATCTATGTATAGATTCCACTTTGAGTCTAGTTTCTATAGAAACAAACGACATCAGTATTGGAGCCCTGTACAGGGAGATATCCAAGTCGTAATGCATGAAGGTCAGTGTAGTCGCACCCTGTAACAGGGGAGACTTTAACTAATAAACTGTACTAATTGGCTCAACCAAAAATTCTAGAAAACAATTTGTGGATGGATATATGAGTATAGTTTCAGGGAAAAATTACGAAACTGATTTTTGAGTTGTGGAACTCAAGTTATGATTTTTAAGGTGACAGTGACGCAATTAGCCAGTTGTCTGGAAAATTTTCAAATGGATTGTGAAAATGTGTGGATTAAGCCCGTTAACTCCTCGTGTCTGACTCCGGCAACGGTCTCGGGTACGGGGTGTTACAAAAGGCCTTTAGAGGGTTGTAGTGCGTGTGACAGCCCAAAATTGACCCTAGTTGGGATGTGGTTTCGGGACCACAAAACCGAGGCATAAAAATAATTTAAAAATTTATTTTGATGCCTATGATATGTGTTAATTTGTGTATGACATTTTGATGTTTCAATTTAGAATTATAAATGTGAATTTCACTAGAAAGGACCTAGTAGTAAACTTTGAAAGTATGATGGGGAAATGTGTGATGACTAGTTGATCATGCATGCAAAAATAAGGGATTTGCATGTCAAATTTCCCCAAAGATGGTATAGTGGCCGGCCATGACAAGGAATATGGGCAAGGAAAACATGTTATGACATGTTTTGTTAATGCATGATGTGATAAATGATAAAAAATTAAGCATGTAGGAAGAGAAACAAAAATCAAAATTTGCTCATCCTTCCCCTTTTGCCGTGAGTGAAAGAGAAGCAAAGAAAAAATTTTGTTCATCTATTTTTCTCTTCTTTGGCCGAAAATACTAAGGAAAAGGAAGGATTTTTGCTTCATTTTCTTTGTTTAGAAGAGATCTAGAAGGAAATTTGGCTAAACTTGCATCAAGAGTAAGGTATGTATGAGGTTGTGTTATGAGTTTCATGCATGTTTTAGTTGCTAACTTGATGTTCATGTTAGCCATGGTTCAAATCCTTGTTATGCCATGGGAATGGTATTTGGCCAAAGTTGTTAATGTGTTAAAGCCATTGCATGCTAAATGTGAAGCTTGCTAATGATGCATGCAATGATGGATTTTCTACTCTTGAAATTTCTTGTAGCCATCTTGAGTAAGACATTGAGTTTTCTTTTTGTTTAACCATGATTGAAGTTGAAAGGGGCATGATTGTGATGTGTTCGGCCATGATGCATTCATGAGCATGGTTCATGCTTCTTGCATGTTAGTAAAAAATTTGTGTTTTGGATGGCTATGGACACCTTGAAATTCGGCCTTGCACCTATATGTGTATATATGATTGCACATGATATTTTGATTATGAAGAAAGTGATAAATATGTTGTTTAAATAAGAAATTTGTTGAAGAATGTTGTGAAATTTGCATGTACAATCGGCCTAGTACACATATGATGTAAAAATCTTGCAATTTATTGTTGATTTTGTGCAAGTATGACTAAGTATAATCGGCCACATGGGGGGAATTATTGTGCATGCATTCGGTTAGAGACAAGCTTAATGATGCCTATTCTTGACTTAGGTAATCGGCTACCTTGTTGTGAGCTAAGGCGAATGTGTGCGTAATTAAAGAAAATTGACTAAAGTGCTTAGTTATGTGATGTTGAGTTAATGATATGTGTATTCGCCAAGGCTAGCAAGCGAGACTTTAATGAATTGAATTTGTTTGAATTAGCTCAAGAGCTTAGAGGGCCACAATTAGATAAGGGAAGGAAAAGTGATCGATTAGCCGTCGGGTTGTTCGACAACATCCGAGGTAAGTCCTCAAGAAATGACCCTACTCGGATTATGTGAAATGAAATATGGATGTGTAATGATTATTGATTTATGTGTGTATGAGTATTTGAATGATACCCGGCTAAGTCCCAAGGCGATTATGCAAGTGATATGTTTGTGTTTGAGCCTTAGTAACGAAAATGAAACATGGATGTGTAATGATTATTGATGTATGTGTGTGCATGAGCAATTGAATGATATCCGGCTAAGTCCCAAGACATTTATGCTAGTAATTATACCCGGTTAAGACCAAGGCCATCGTGCTAGTGACCACATCCGGCTAAGACCAAGGCATTCGTGCAAGTTGTTAAATCAGGCTAAGACCAAGGCATTCGTGCAAGTTGTTAAATCCGGGCTAATACTCAAGGCATTTGTGCAAGTCGTTCTATCCGGCTAAGACCAAGGCATTCGTGCATGTGGTTATATCCGGTATTCAAGAAGCTTGGGCTGAAGGTGAGCGTTGGTTGCTGTAATAAATTTAATTAGTACGCTCGAAAAGCCCAAAGGAAAAGGTATGTTTATATGTGCATTGGAAAAGTCGATATGTTTGAGTAACATTCGTTCAATCGACTAACGAATTTTCAGCTATTGAATTGGTTGATATCTTGTGAAAGTATACAATGATGAAGTGTGAAGCAAGTATGATTATGTGAATGTGTATTAATGAAATGATTCATTTGGCTATGTGAATGTAATGCCTTAGTTAAAGCTGATTTTATTGCTTGAGACTTACTAAGCATAAAAATGCTTACCCCGTTGCTTTGGCTCTCTGTTTTATAGATTTTGCTCGTTAGCGATCGGATTCGGGATCATTAAAGTCGAAGTCATCTACACTATCAAAGCCTCCATTTTGGTATAATTTTGGTTGAACTTTGAAATGGCATGTATAGGACTACCCTAATGTTGAAGGTCATGTACCTTTCGGTTTTGTGTAAGCTTCGATAGCCATGCGAAAATGGCTTATATACGTTTTTAGTATGATTCTATAATAGTTTGTATGATAATCATTATGGGGTATGAAATTGTCTGAAAGGATTAGCCATTGGAATGGTTAATCATAATCACACTTTGTGCTATGTGTGCAAAAAGGGCCATTTGAATCGTGGAAATCATGAAATAGGTAATGGTTACTTTGAAAACAGATGCTGGCAGCAGCAGTGGTATGGTTTTGAAAAATCACCAAAATTTGTAGGAATGGTATTAAATAATGAATAAATTATGTAAATGAACCTTAATGAGTCTACTTTCATGTGGAATAAACGAAACGGTCATAGGAGTTACATGTTAAGAGATATTAAAGCTATTGTGAGATAGGGCCAGAACGGTTTCTGGGTCCCCTGTCGCAACTTTAAAAATTTATTATAAATTATCAAGAAAGAATTAGGAGTCATTCCTTATATTTACAGATTCCATTTTGAGTCTAGTTTCATTAGAAACAAACGACACCAGTATTAAAGCCCTGTACAGAGAGATATTCAAGTTGTAACGCGTGAAGGTCAGAGCAGTCGATCCCTGTAACATGGGTGGCTTTAACTAATAAACTGTACCAATTGGCCCGACCAAAAATTCTAGAAATAAATCCATGGATGGATATATGAGTCTAAATTCAGGGAAAATTTATGGAATCAGTTTCCGAGTTTTGAAACTCGAGATATGATTTTTAAGGTGACAGTGACGCAGATTTCCAGCCTGTCTGGAAATGTCAAATTGGTGGGTGAAATATGAGGATTTGGCTTGTTAACCCCTCGTGTCCGACACCGGCGATGGTCTCGGGTTCGGGGTGTTATAGTGCGGCTTGGTTAGGGAGGTGTGGTCACAAGCTGAAAGAAAGGGTTAGAATCAAGATTGAATTGAAAAATTGCGTAACTAGAAAAAGAGTTAACCTTCACTTGCGTACAACAGAGCTTCTTCTCAGAATATGGAATTACTAATATGTATACATAGTTTTTTTTTAAGAACAAGTTAGATAAAGAAGAAAAATATAGCTAAGCAACTTTTTCAACTCAGATCTCGACAAAAATAGGGATCAAATTAATTTGGGGGATTTCAACAATAATGGGTTAATGGTTAGTATTAAGGGTAATACAAGGAATGGCTTGTTAGGCTCAAGGCAGTTTACTAGGGGTTAATCGTGGTGGTAGGCTTTTCATGGCATGAGTGGGTTAATCCTAAGTGCCTTAATCATTTTGACATATCAAATCAAACGGTGTGGTTTCGACATGCATAATCAAGCAAGTTCTAGAATAATAGTTCAATACTGACGCACTCAAAGCAATAATAAAAGTGAGCATGAAAGGATGAATAGATGCTCAAAAGGCTCAAAAATCTCACAAAAATTATGGCTTTTTGATGTTTAGACTCGTGAATTCTAATTCAAAGTAATATATAGACTTGGGGAAACAACCTATAATTTTAATTTTTTTTAAAAATCAACTTATCATGTTTGATTCTCTAATGTCTGAAAGTTTAAATAATCAGTGCATAAATCCCTATGTTTTAATTCAAGATATATCAATCAAAATCATAAGTCAATTAAAATTTATCCTAATTATGATATGAGAACTTTTTCAAGAGGACAAGGCAATCATTAATAAACATCCCCCCACACTTAAGATGTACATTGCCCTCAATGTACAAAGATAGATATTAGAGAATAAAAATAAGATAGGGAGAGAAGTGACACTTCCTGTATGATGAATTCCTCGAACTAGAGTTTTGGAGAGTGATCGGTTCAAGAATGGAGGAGGATACTCCGGCGGTCGTAGAGGTTCATTAGTCCAAAAATCCTACGCCACAAGAATATTATATCTAGTGGTGGCTATAGTCGTTGTTGAGCAGGACATGGCAGTTGTGGGGAACCTTTTCCGGTGGTAGTTTTAGTTCCTATATGATGATGAGCTTAAAAGCTCTATATAACTGTGATAAAATCAGGAACTTTTTAGAGGATATTAGGAAGAATAATTACTCAAAAAGAAATAATCGAAATTAATAATAAAAATAAAAAATAAAAATAAACTTTATAAAATCTAATAAAGATAAAAAGTAGTTTCAATAAAAATTTAAAACATAAAATAATAAATAAGTATTTCTAAACATCTTCATCGCTAGATGGTTCGCGAGGTGAGGTTGGCGATTAGATGTGGAGGTGCTGACAAATCTGGTGTAGAGTAGCATCAATGTTGTCAAATCATTGAAAACACTGCTGCTCGAATCGGGTGAGGCGCTCAGAGATGTCAGCATATGAAGTCGCCGCATGAACTGGACGAGAAGGTGGTGGTGACTGAGTCGGTGGGTCCTCGAGCTGTGGGGGGACACCATCAGGAATGTCCTCGTAGGCCTCCTCCTTAGTAGATTGGGCAAGATGATACTGGGGAGGGTAGGTTCCTCGACGCCTCTCGATCATCCTCATGCTAAGCATGCTCGAGATGCCTTGTGGAGACATCTGGCCAATGAGGGTGAAGGATGATTCTTGGGCCGCGGTGTTGAGGAGCCCGAAGTGTCGCGCCAGTCGAATCACGTAGGGGCTAATGGAGATGACCCTCTTCCGATGCCGCTCCGTTTGGTGCTGAATTGCGAGGGCTATGAAATAGGCAAGGTCAATGACGTGCCCTTTCAACATGCACCATAAGAAGTAGACATCATGGGTGTTGACGACGCTAGTGCTCTCTCGCTTCCCTATAATCGTGTGAGCTAAAATAGCGTGTAAGTACCTCAGGGATGGTGGGAGAACTGATGCCTTGGA
Source organism: Gossypium arboreum (assembly GCF_025698485.1). Classification (NCBI taxonomy): domain Eukaryota; kingdom Viridiplantae; phylum Streptophyta; class Magnoliopsida; order Malvales; family Malvaceae; genus Gossypium; species Gossypium arboreum. Next base: position 18,287,333 of record NC_069081.1, read on the forward strand.
GCGGCTAGGATTGTACGAGGCCGTGCTAAGGGCCAAAGTGTGCCAGCACTTCGAGGGAGAGAAATGTATGTGGCGACTAAGAGCATGTAGTTCATTCTCCTCCCTAAACTCCTCCGTATATAGCACCAAATTCTGGGACGCTTAGCTAGCGGATTAATCCGCCTAGGCGAAATTGGACCGTACCGAGATCATCGTACCTTGTCATTACGGTCTGGAGATGGAACATTGAGCAGAGTTCCATCGTGAGCTCAAGGTATGTCGGCTCGATAATCCCGAAGAATAGCTCCCACGAGTCAGTGGTTAAGAGAGACCGAATCACATCAGCCATCTGGACTTGTTCTACGGCAGCCCAGTCAATGTAGCGGCCCGCTTCTAAAGGTCATACCCAAAGTATTTGGAAGAGCTCTTCTTGGGGCCCTTGTGGAAACTGTAACAAAGGGTGATGAATTTCTGCGGTTGGACCCGCGGAGGATGACGCTCCCTTCCTATTCTTTGAGGCTGGAATAGTGGTTTTCTTTCCTCTTGAAGATGACATTGAAGGCCTGTGATATAAAGAATAATAATAAGTAAACATATTCAAAGGGGAAGTAAACTATTTCAACCAAAACTACTAATATGAAGCAAACTCAACCACAATAATCGTGGGAATGAGAATAGAAATGTAATGGGTATAAGGTTTTCCTCGTCTCAATTTAACATAAACTGTATGGTAACTAACCTAGGAATGCAATTTAAATGATAGACATTAGCATGATAATAACATGAAAATAAGCACAGTAATGTCATGGATATGAGGTGTGTCAAACAACTAGATTTAATTTGAAATGTATAATAAAGAACTTATAAATGCAAACTAAAAAATAAGGAACAAAAATGAAAACTAGTTCAAAAGTAATGGAGATTATTGTAATAATAAGCATTAATAATGAGTAAAATAGAAGTGAAAGGAGTAAACAAACGTTAAGGGAGAGGGATTGAGCTTTAAAAACGAAATTGATGGCGGCGCACAGGCGTGGTAGGGGGCCGTGTCGAGTTGCAGCGGCTAAGGTTAGGGTTTTTGAATGGAGAAGACAATGAATAGTGTAGCCTATTTATAGATCTTGGGACACATGGCCATAGGACACGCCCGTGTGCCCCAATTTCAGCCCGTCTGTTTCGCATTTTTCCTATTTTGGCGAGTCTAAAATTTGACATACGCCCGTGTGCATCAGGCGTGTTGGTTCCCACGGCCGTGTCGCACGATCGTGTCTAGTTTCGTTCGCTTCTCCCACACCCGTGTGTTCTACCCCACACCCGTGGACATTTGACAAGTTCGACCACGGGTGTTCGACACGGGCGTGTCGCACACCCGTGCTGTTTTAACAGGCGTGTTGGTTCCCACGGTCGTGTCGCACGACCGTGTCTAGTTTCGTTCGCTTCTCCCACACCCGTGTGTTCTACCCCACACCCATGGACATTTGACAAGTTCGTCCATGGTTCCTCCACACGGGCGTGTCGCACGCCCGTGTTGTTTTGGCAGGCTCTACCACGGCCATGTCACACTGCCGTGGCTTTTTATCGTAGCCCGTGTTGGGGAAATCTTTTACCCTATTTTCACACGACCTTGAGCATGCCTGTGTGATTGGCCATGTCTCTGTGGAAACACTTGTATTAAAAATTTCTATTAGTAGGTTAGGAGTTAAATATCAGAATTTAAAGAAATTAATAATGTTAGTGCTTAGGTTGCCTCTCGAGAAGTGCTTATTTATAGTCTAAGCTCGACTTACCTCTTCGTTGATTTATCATGGTGGTTTGAGGAGTTCATACTCCTCGTTCCTGCTGTTAATTTTAAAATAAGGTTTTAATCGGATGTTGTTTACCTTAAAAGTGCCGAACTTGGGATGACTCACCTCAACCATACCGAATAGGAAAATACTGAGTACCGTAAGAGGGATTTCCTCATTTGGTGTGGTAGTGACAATGTAAGGGTCAACGGCATCTAGTAAGACTGTGTCCCTAACCTTAAGTTGATTAGGAGAGGTATCGGGCTTGTTTTTGCGCAGTTTCAGTTTATCATATGTTATCGGTTTGTGTTCTCGCCATTCATCTAACTCCTCTATCCGTAGTCTTTGTTCTTCATGGATGTCTTTATTCTCTACTTGATAATAGTGCACTGCCTCCGCTGTCTTGGTCCGAGGAGATTCCTGCAAGAACGATTGAATATTAGTTTTATCATCGACAAGTTTCATAGCGTTATCTTGAGTCTTAGAAGTTTTAACTGAATTAAGTGCTTGGAGTGTTACTATGTCGTCTCCTGCACCAAGTGTTAGCTCTCCTGTGCCTACATTAATAATGGTTCTGCCAGTTGCTAAAAAGGGTTGTCCTAAAATTAAAGGTACCTTGTTATCATCATCCATGTATAAGACGACAAAGTCTATTGGGTAAATAAATTTATCAATCTTAAAGAGAACATCTTCAATAATACCCTTAGGAAATCTAACTGTTTTGTCAGCCAATTGTATGCTCATCCTAGTCTATTTGGGTTTACCGAGACCTAGTCGTTTAAACATTTTATACGACATAACATTTATACTTGCCCCTAGATCAGCTAAAGCATTATTCACAGATAAACTACCAATTAAGGAAGGAATTGTAAAACTCCCTGGATTTTTCAATTTGTTAGGTAGCTCATTCTTTAGAATAGCTGAGCAGACTGCATTGAACTCTACATGCGATGTAGCGTCTAATTTCCTTTTTTTGCTCAGAAGTTCCCTTAAGAATTTTGCTGAGTTGGGCATCTGGGAAAGAACTTCAATAAAGGGTAAGTTAATATGTAATTTCTTTAAGAGTTTGACAAACATATCGAATTGTTCTTTTGTTCTGTCTTTCATCATCACTTTAGGATATGGCACACGAGGTTCATGATTCTTACTTACCTGTTTAGGATCATCATTGTTTACCTCTTCTCGACCTTTGTTCATCGCGTTGTCTTGCTGTAATTCTGGCTTAGGTGCAACGAATCCTTCCTTATTTTGAGTGCTAATTGCATTGAGGCGTTCCCTCGGATTAGGTTCAGTATTACTTGGTAGGCTACCTTGTGGTCGTTCAGAGATTAATTTGGACAGCTGGCCTATCTGAGTTGCGAGTCCTTGGATCGATGCTTGTTGATTCTTAAGTGCTGTTTCGGTATTTTGGAAATGGGTTTCTGACACCGAGATGAATTTAGAAAGCATCTCTTCAAGGTTTGGTTTCTTCTCTTGTTGATAATGTGGCTATTGAAAACCTTGAGGATTTTGTGGCTTTTGATTCCCTTGACCACCCCAAGAGAAATTTGGGTGGTTCCTCCAACCTGCATTATAAGTATTACTGTATGGGTTATTTTGAGATCTAAAGTTATTGTTACCCATATAGTTGACTTGTTCCTCTTCGGTTGTGGGATTGAAGGATCGGTATTCTGTATGCACACCTCCTCCGCTTGAGTCACACTTCATTACTGGATGTACCTGCGTAGAACCAAGAAAACTATCAATCTTTTTATTGAGAAGTTCTACCTGATTTGACAACATAGTAACTAGTCGACGTTATAAACTCCGGCTATTTTTGTTGGCTTTGTCCTTATAACTTGCCACTGATAGTTATTCAGTGACATCTCCTCTATAAATCCATAGGCATCTTCTAGTGTTTTATTGTTGATGGTTCCACCAGCAGCTGCGTCAATCATTTGTCTTGTCGAGGGATTCACACCATTGTAGAACATTTGAACTTGCAGCCAAAGCGGAAACCCATGGTGAGGGCACCTTCTCAGTAAGTCCTTGTATCTCTCACATGCATCGTAAAGTGTTTCTAAATCCATCTGCACAAAAGAAGAGATATCATTAAGAAATTTAGCCGTTTTAGCCAACGGAAAATATTTTAGTAAAAATTTCTCGGTCATTTGTTCCCAAGTAGTGATAGACCCTCGTGGTAACGAATTCAACCACTGTTTAGCTTTGTTTCTCAGTGAAAAGGGAAATAAACAAAGATGAATGGCATCATCAGAAATGCCATTAATTTTGAATGTATCGCAAAATTCAAGAAAATTCGCCAAGTGCGTGTTGGGATCCTTATCCTGCAAACCATCAAACTGAACAAACTACTGTATCATCTGAATTGTGTTAGGTTTTAGTCCGAAATTATTTGCAGCAATAATAGGTCTAACTATACTAGACTCAGTTCCTGTTAAAAAAGGTTTAGCATAGTCATACATAGTACGTAGAGCAGGATTTGGATTAGCTGCAATTGCAGGAGGCAGCTGATCGCCTAGATTTTAGGCCATCTCTTCGGTTGGGGTTTGAGTATCATTTTCTTGCTCGTTCTCCGTGTAGCGTAAACTACGCCTTATTTCTCTTTTATTTTTAGTGAACCGTGCGATCGATTTCTTCGTCAAAAAGTAGTGGTCCTGATGGGTTTCTTCTAGTCATAAACTATAAAAACCTAACAAGAGAGAGAAAAAGCAAATTAATAAATAATAAAATAAAATAAAATTTCAAGAAAAATAAATGACTAAAGTAATAAAAATTTAGTGTTCATAATATTTCAGTTCCCCGGCAGCGGCGCCAAAAACTTGATCGCGTGATTCGTAACAAGTAATAAATATTTATAATGAAGATCAGACATAGACTAACTATTATCACGACGAAAAGGCAAGCGCACCTATTGAACAATAGTATAGTAACGGCAAGACCGGGATATTGTACCCAAGGGAACCAAAAGTACTAGTAATAACTATCTTTTTATTATCTAGCCTAAGAATAAAAGGGGTTTGTTTTAATTAACTAATTATTTAAACTAAGAATGTACAGAGAAAAGAATTGGGGAATTGCTTTTGGGAAAATCGATTGACTTGAGACAATACCTAAGGAAAAATCCACCTAGACTTTACTTGTTATTCTGGCTTCAAATCGGACGATTTATTCATTCAACTTGTTTCGTAGAGATCCCTAAGTTATGCTATTATCCCTATTCAAGACTAATAATGTCTAATCCCTAGATTGAATAACCGAGACATTTCTCTGATTAACACTCTAGGGTTGTATTAACTCGATCTATGACTTCCCTTATTAAGTTTCACCCTAATCCGAAAAAATCTTGTCACCCTATTTTTAGGCGCGCAATCAACTCTGTTTAATTATGGCCAATGTACTCTTAGACAGGGTTTATTCCTCCTCTAAATAAGAGCGTGTCTTGAATTAGTATCCTGGGATATCCAAACAAGAATTAAGAACACATAATTAAGAACAAGTTAAATATTTATCATACGATTCAGAAAATAATAACAAGATTCGTCTTAGGTTTCATTCCCCTTAGGTATTTAGGGGATTTAGTTCATAACTAAATAAGAAAACATCTCATAAGAATAAAGAATACAAAACATAAAGAAAACCCAAAACTCCTGAAAGGAAATTGAGGAGAGATCTTCAGTCTTGATGATGAATCCAGCTTCTGAGATGGATCAATCGGCTTCCTTAGGGTAATTTCTTACCCTTCTTCTCCGTCTCCCCTTTTCTCCTCCTCTAGTGCGTATTTATAGGCTTTGGAATGCTTAAAAACCCTCAAAATTGGCTTTTTTTGAATTGGACTCAACTTGGGCTCGACAGGGACACGCCCGTGTGACACGCTCGTGTTTGATTACTTCAGGTTGTGTTTGAGCCTACCAAATTGACATGGCCGTGTGGTCTGCCCATGTGAGGAGGTCCATGCCGTGTTGATTTCGTACTTTGGCCCATTTTCTCTATTTTTGGCCCGTTTCTCATTCCTTTCGCTCTCTTATGCTCTCCTAAGTATAAAATATGATATTAAAGCATTAGGAGCATCAAATTCACTAATTCTAATGAGAAATCATCCATAAAATGCATTAAACATGGGGTAAAAATATGTATAATTTACGGTTTATCAGATGTAAATTCACATATCACAGACACAGAAAATAATATTAAAATATTTTTTGGACTCGAATTTGTGGTCCCGAAACCACTATTCTGGCTAGGGTCAAAACCGGATTGTTACAATGACATTTTTCACCAAACAGATAGTGATGCCAAATCTTCAAAGCAAACACAATTGTAACACCCCAAACCCGAGACCATTGCCGGTGTCGGACCCGAGGGGTTAACAAGCCAAGTTCACATGTTTTTGCCCACCAATTTGACATTTCCAGTCAGGCTGGAAAACTGCGTCACTGTCGCCTTAAAAATCATATCTCGAGTGTCAAAACTCGGAAACTGGTTTCGTAAATTTTCCCTAAATTTAGACTCATATATCCATCCATGGATTTATTTCTAGGATTTTTGGTCAGGCCAATTGGTACAGTTTATTAGTTAAAGTTACCCATGTTACAGGGATCGACTGCTCTGACCTTCGCGCGGTATAACTTGAATATCTCTCTGTACAGGGATTTAATGCTGGTGTCGTTTGTTTCTAATGAAACTAGACTCAAAATGGAATCTGTACATATAAGGTATGTCTCCTAATTCTTTTTGGATAATTTATAGTGAATTTTAAAGTTGCGACAGGGAACCCAGAAACCATTCTGGCCCTGTCTCACAATAGCTTTAATATCTCTTAACCTGTAACTCCTATGACCATTTCGTTTCTTCCATATGAAAATAGACTCATCAAGGTTCATTTACATAGCTTATTCACTATTTAATTCCATTCCTATGAATTTTGGTGATTTTTCACATTCACGCCACTGCAGCTGGCAGCATCTGTTTTAAGGCAGGACTTACCTATTTGGTAGTCTCCATGATTCAACTAGTCTTGCCATACATAGGTTCATATATGATCATTTTAACCATGCCAATGGCTGATCATATGACCAACATTCCCATTTCCAAGCCATAGCCACATCATGACACCAAATATATACATACAACCCACAATTAGTCTAAGTTCATGCTTCCTTTTCGAGCCATTTTCGCATGGCCGTACATACTTACATTACAACATATTTAACAAACAAGAGGTAGTCCTATACATGCCATCTCAAGTTCAACCAAAATTTATACCAAAATGGAGGCTTGATAGTGTGGATGACTTGACTTCAACGATCCCAAACCGATTGCTTGAGCGAAATCTAGAAAACGAGAGCCAAAGCAACGGGTAAGCATTTTATGCTTAGTAAGTCTCAAGGAATATAATCAACTCTAATTACAGCAATACATTCACATAGCCAAATGCATCATTTCATTAATACACATTCTTACTTCATACTTCATCATTATATAATTTCACAAAGTATCAATCAATTCAATAACTGAAATTCATTAGTCGATTGAGCGAATGTTGCTCAAACATGTCGACTCTCCAATGCGCATATAACGACCTTATCCTTTGGGCTTTCCGAGTGTACTAATTGAATTCATTACAGCAACCAACACTCACCTCCAGCCCAAGATTCTTCGAATATAACCGGATATAATCACGCACAAATGCCTTCGGTCTTAGCCCGGATCGAATAACTCGCACGAATGCCTTCGGGTCTTAGCCCGGATATAGCCACTAGCACAATTGCCTTCGGGTCTTAACCCGGATATAATTTCCAGCATAATTGTCTTCGGGCTTAGCCCGGATATCATTCAATTTCTCATGCACACATACATCAATAATCATTGGACATACATATTTCATTTTCGTTACTAAGGTTCAAACACAATTATAATCATTAGCATATTCGCCTTCGGGACTTAGCCCGGGTGGAATTCAAATACTCATACACACATAATCAATAATCATACACAACCATATTTCATCTCACATAATTCAAGTAAGGTCACTTCTTGAGAACTTACCTCGGATGTTGTCGAACGGCTTTTTCGGCTATTCGATCACCTTTTCCTTCCCCTTGTCCAATTGTGGCCCTCTTAGCTCTTGAGCTAATTCAAACAAATTCAATTTATTAAAACCTCATTGTGCTTGCTTATGGCGAATATGACAAGGATTTTAAATGGTCATATGGCCACTCTTTAGCTTGAATACACAATGGTCATGCACATTTTATACTACATCAAACAATTCAATACAATTTATTTGAGCATCAAGGAAATGCTAAGGCCTTCAATAGGCTACCCAAGGCCGAATATTCATGTACATGTTGAGGTCAATTTTGCACTTAATACCTCACAAAAACAGCATGCAATTTACTAATTAATGCTTTGCACATTGTGGCCCAAAACTTATAATATAGCATCAAGCACTTATAGGTGTGCTAGGCCGAATTGTGCTTGCAATTTCACAAGCATTCTTCCACATTTTCTTCTTCAAACCAATATATTCATCACTTAGTTCATAACCAAACATAATGTGCAATCATATATATGCATATATGAGCATGGCGAATTTTCAAGGTGTCCATAGCCATCCAAAACACAAATTTTAACTAACATGCAAAAGCATGAATCATGCTCAAGAATGCATCATGGCCGAATATGACAATCATGCTCCTTTTCAACTTCAATCATAATAAAACAAAGAGAAAACTCATAGTCTTACTCAAGAGTAGACAATCCATCTTTGCATGCATCATCATCAAGCTTCACACTTAGCATGCAATGGCTTTATCACTATAACAACTTTGGCCAAATACCATTTCCATGGCATACCAAAGATTTGAGCCATGGCTAACATGCACATCAAGTTAGCAACCAAAACATGCATGAAACTCCCAACACAACCTCATACATACCTTAATCTTGATGTAAACTTAGCCAAATCTCCTTCTAGGTCTCTTCCAACCCAAGCATGAAGCAAAAATCCTCCCCCTTTTCCCTTAGTATTTTCGCCAAGAAGATGAGAAAGGATGAACAAATTTTCTTTTCTTTCCTTAGGACATTCGCCAAGCCTATGGATAAGAATGAACATTTTTTTTTTTTTTTCATACTCTTATTTTATCATTTCTAACATCATCCATTAGTAAAACATGTTGGGAACATGTTTTCCCTTGCCCATAATTTGTCATGGCCGGCCATCCACCTTAGGGAATGGGATAATTGACATGCAACTCCATTTATTTCACTTTATGCATTATTAGGCCACTTAAAAATACACCTATCACATTTTCAAGTCCTAGCACATGGGTCCTTTCTTATAAATTAGCACCTAATTAATAAAAATCGAGACACGAAATATTTACGCATACCAATTCCACATACAATAAGCACGGAATATAACACTTAATTATTCTTGTGACTTGTTTCGTGGTCCCAAACCACTCTCCGACTAGGGTCACATTAGGGTGTCACAACTCTCCCCACTCAAGAGATTTTCGTCCCTCAAAAGCTTACCGTAAATAGGTTCGGATATCGCTCTCTCATAGAGTTCTCGGTCTCCCAAGTAGCTTCTTCTATCCGTGCTTGAGCCATAACACTTTCACTAGCGGAACCCGCTTGTTTCGCAACTCTTTCACTTTCGTGATAGGATACGAATCGGTTCTTCCTCATAACTCATATTAGCTTGAATTTCAATTTCGATGGACTAATCACGCATGCGATGGATCGGATCTATAACGTCAAGCATCAAACGTGGAAGACATCGTGAACCTTTTTGAGTTCAGGGGCAAAATCAAACGATATGCCATGGACCGACTCGCCTCGATATCTCATATGGCCCAATGAACCTCGGCTCAACTTGCCCTTACGGCGAACTCGAGTATCTTTTTCCAAGGCGATACCTTGAGAAACACTTTATCACCCACCGATACTCGATATCCTTACGCTTCATATCCGCGTATGACTTCGACGATCGAAGGCTATCTTCAGACTTTCACGGATTACTTTCACTTTCGCTCAGCATCCCTAATCAAATCCACCGAAAATCTTGCTTTCACCAAGCTCACCAAAACAATGGTGTACGGCATTTACGCCCGCATAAAGCCTCGTAGGGTGCCATCTTAATACTTGATTGAAAGTCGTTGTTGTGCGAATTCAATCAACGGCAAATACCGCTCCCATGAACCACTAAACTCGAGGACGCAACATCTTAACATATCCTCAAGTATCCGAATTATCCGCCGGATTGACCATCGGTTTGGGGTGAAAGGCGGTCTTTGAAATGCAACTTGGTACCCAAAGCTTCTTGCAACTTTTTCCAAAATCGCGAGGTAAATCTCGGATCTCTATCCCACACGATGGAAATAGGCACCCTGTAATCTCACGATCCGAGAAACGATAATTCCGCTTAATTTGTCCATTGAAAATCCAGACGACGGGACAAAGTGGGCCGACTTAGTCAATCGATCTACCACGCACCCAAACCGCATCCTTCTTACTTGTCGACAATGGCGGTCCGGATATAAAGTCCATTGTGACTCGATCCCATTTCCACTCGGGTATCGTGATTGGTGAAGTAACTCAAGGCACTGATGTTCCGCTTTCACTTGTTGACATATTAAACATCTCAAACAAAGTCGGAGATGTCTCGCTTCATACCATGCCACCAAAACCGACGTTTCAAATCATTGTACATCTTCGTACTCCCGGTGGATTGCCATTTGGCTACAATGGGCTTCATTCGAATTATCGAAATGAGTTCAATTCTTTGGGACACACAGACGACTTTTGAACCTCAAACAATCGTCATCGCCGATTTGAAACTCCGAGTCCTTGTTCGAACACACGCAGCCCGCTTTGCAACCAACTCGTCGTCGACTTTCCGAGCTTCTCGAATTTGGTGTGTCAATAATGGTTTGGCTTTCAATTCAGCCACTAACACACCGTCGGATCGGATGCATAAGTGCACATTCATCGTCAGAAGTGAATAACGATTTACGACTCAAGGCATCCGCAACCACATTCGCCTTTCCGGGTGATAGTCAATGATCGATTCATAATCCTTTAACAGCTCAAACCAACGCCTTTGTCGCAGATTTAAGTCTCTTTGGGTCATCAAATATTTGAGACTTTTGTGATCCGAGTATACATGGCACCTTTCACCAAATAAGTAATGTCGCTAAATCTTTAAGGCGAATACGATGGCGCCAATTCGAGATCATGAGTCGGATAATTTTTCTCATGTGGCTTTAATTGCCTCGACGATAGGCCACAACTCGACCTTCTTGCATTAATACGCAACCTAACCCAAGTAGAGAGGCGTCGCTATAGATGACAAACTCCTTGCGGACTCGGGTTGCACTAGAATTGGGGCTTCACCAAATAAGTTTTCAATTGATCAAAACTTTTTGGCATTTCTCCATCCATTCAACTTAACGTCCTTTTGGAGAAGCCGTCATCGGCGTGGCTATCGTTGAGAAGCCTTTACAAATCGTCGGTAATAACCAAGCAAGCCCCAAAAAGCTCGAACCTCAGAATATTTCTGAGGCTTCCAATTAAGTATGGCTGAAATTTTATTCGGTCGACTCGAATACCCGATGCTGAGATACCACATGACCCAAGAAGCTAACCTCTTAACCGTAACTCACACTTGCTGAACTTAGCATATAATTGCTTGTCCCGTAAAATTTGCAAAGACTAACCGCAGTGTTCAAGATGTTCGGTCTCATTTCTTGAATAGACCAAGATGTCATCAATGAACAGGACTACGAATCGATCAAATATGGTCTAAAGATCCGATTCATTAAATCCATAAATACCGTAGGGGCATTAGTGAGCCCAAACGGCATCACTAGGAACTCATAGTGACCATATCTCGCTCAAGGCGCCTTGGGCACGCCTCAATCTCGGATTTGCAATTGATAGTAGCCCGATCTCAAATCTATTTTCGAGAACACCGAGGCTCCTTCATTGATCGAACAAGTCATCAATACGCGGCAACGGATATTTGTTCTTTATCGCCGCTTTATTAAGTTGACGATAGTCGATGCACGATCGCATGGTTCCATCCTTCTTCTTCACGAACAACACCGGCGCACCCCAAGGCGAAAAACTCGGGCGAGCAAAACCTCTATCCACCAATTCTTGCAACCGAGCTTTCAACTCCTTTAATTCGTTGGTGCCATACGATATGGAGCTATCGAATTGGAGTGGTACCAGTACCAATTCGATGCCAAATTCTATTTCCGAACAGTGGTAAACCCGCAATTCTTCGGGAAAACATCCGGTATTCACAAACCACGGGCACAGATTCGGTTTCTTCTCTCGATTCCTTGTCATCGAGCACGACGCAAGGTACGCTTCGCACTTTTCTTACATATTTCGGGCCAACATCGCCGATATTACAACCGGCAACCCTTTAAGTCCGTGGACTCAACCCGAATTATTTCATTATTCGCGCACCTCAAATCGATAGTCTTGCTCTTGCAATTTACAACCGCATCGTGCATGGTCAACCAATCCAAACCAAGAATAACATCGAACTCATCGAACGGCAAAAGCATTAAGTCCGCCGGAAAACAAGAACCTTGCTTAAGATCAAGAAATTCCCTCCGCTTTTGGTCGATGAATCTCGATCGATATACTTTTTCAGAACTCGGTTTGAAAGAATTCCCAAGTCACTTGCTCTCTAGGCACCACGAAGTCGAGTACTCCACCAATAGTAGGCGGACTCGCGTAGCAAGGAGATGGTACACTTTAAGCACTCATCGGGTGTACAGGATAGCTCATCAAGCACCCGGATAGTGTTATCTAACCAAAATTCAGCGCTTCGGCATCATCATCATCCGTAGCCTTAAATTCAGTGGCCCCATGTTTTCGAATCCTATCGATTGGGGCTTACTTGACCTTATTTGGTCATCACCGGAGGTATTGTAGGTGGGGTTGCATTTGTCGGGAATGGAGGTTGTGGAACAGTACCGTGTTGGTTCGAATGTATTGATTAAACCATTCGCTCATCACACTATAAAAGGCTTGCTTAGCCTCGTCATTAGGATTGTTGGCCATAGGTTGAGAGTCCGTCATGCGCTGTCCCTTGCGCTGGAGCAGGCGCCACACTCTCCACATCATCAGCTATCGCCGGTTGGGATCGGGATCCATTGCTATAAACAAACACAAAGTCAAATTGTCGAAATCACCACACTATCGATTCATCATTTAATGGCATGTATAGCTAGACCCCAAACACATCACGGTAGTCCTAGAATCGACTAAACTGTGGCTCGATACCAATAAAATTGTAACACCCCAAACCCGAGACCATTGCTTGTCGGACCCAGGGGTTAACAAGCCAAGTTCACATGTTTTTGCCCACCAATTTGACATTTCCAGTCAGGCTGGAAAACTGCGTCACTGTCGCCTTAAAAATCATATCTCGATTTTAAAAACTCGGAAACTGGTTTCGTAAATTTTCCCTAAATTTAGACTCATATATCCATCCATGGATTTATTTCTAGGATTTTTGGTCGGGCCAATTGGTACAGTTTATTAGTTAAAGTTACCCATGTTACAGGGATCGACTCGTCTGACCTTCACGTGGTATAACTTGAATATCTCTCTGTACAGGGATTTAATGCTGGTGTCGTTTGTTTCTAATGAAACTAGACTCAAAATGGAATCTGTACATATAAGGTATGTCTCCTAATTCTTTTTGGATAATTTATAGTGAATTTTTAAAGTTGCGACAGGGAACCCAGAAACCATTCTGGCCCTGTCTCACAATAGCTTTAATATCTCTTAACCTGTAACTCCTATGACCATTTCGTTTCTTCCATTTGAAAATAGACTCATCAAGGTTCATTTACATAGCTTATTCACTATTTAATTCCATTCCTATGAATTTTGGTGATTTTTCACATTCACGCCACTGCAGCTGGCAGCATCTGTTTTTAAGGCAGGACTTACCTATTTGGTAGTCTCCATGATTCAACTAGTCTTGCCATACATAGGTTCATATATGATCATTTTAACCATGCCAATGGCTGATCATATGACCAACATTCCCATTTCCAAGCCATAGCCACATCATGACACCAAATATATACATACAACCCACAATTAGTCTAAGTTCATGCTTCCTTTTCGAGCCATTTTCGCATGGCCGTACATACTTACATTACAACATATTTAACAAACAAGAGGTAGTCCTATACATGCCATCTCAAGTTCAACCAAAATTTATACCAAAATGGAGGCTTGATAGTGTGGATGACTTCGACTTCAACGATCCCAAACCGATTGCTTCGAGCTTAAATCTAGAAAACCGAGAGCCAAAGCAACGGGGTAAGCATTTTTATGCTTAGTAAGTCTCAAGGAATATAATCAACTCTAATTACAGCAATACATTCGCATAGCCAAATGCATCATTTCATTAATACACATTCTTACTTCATACTTCATCATTATATAATTTCACAAAGTATCAATCAATTCAATAACTGAAATTCATTAGTCGATTGAGCGAATGTTGCTCAAACATGTCGACTCTCCAATGCGCATATAACGTACCTTATCCTTTGGGCTTTCCGAGTGTACTAATTGAATTCATTACAGCAACCAACACTCACCTCCAGCCCAAGATTCTTCGGAATATAACCGGATATAATCACGTGCACAAATGCCTTCGGGTCTTAGCCCGGATCGAATAACTCGCACGAATGCCTTCGGGTCTTAGCCCGGATATAGCCACTAGCACAATTGCCTTCGGGTCTTAACCCGGATATAATTTCCAGCATAATTGTCTTCGGGCTTAGCCCGGATATCATTCAATTTCTCATGCACACATACATCAATAATCATTGGACACACATATTTCATTTTCGTTACTAAGGCTCAAACACAATTATAATCATTAGCATATTCGCCGGACTTAGCCCGGTGGAATTCAAATACTCATACACACATAATCAATAATCATACACAACCATATTTCATCTCACATAATTCAAGTAAGGTCACTTCTTGAGGACTTACCTCGGATGTTGTCGAACGGCTTTTTCGCTATTCGATCACCTTTTCCTTCCCCTTGTCCAATTGTGGCCCTCTTAGCTCTTGAGCTAATTCAAACAAATTCAATTTATTAAAACCTCATTGTGCTTGCTTATGGCCGAATATGACAAGGATTTTAAATGGTCATATGGCCACTCTTTAGCTTGAATACACAATGGTCATGCACATTTTATACTACATCAAACAATTCAATACAATTTATTTGAGCATCAAGGAAATGCTAAGGCCTTCAATAGGCTACCCAAGGCCGAATATTCATGTACATGTTGAGGTCAATTTTGCACTTAATACCTCACAAAAACAGCATGCAATTTACTAATTAATGCTTTGCACATTGTGGCCCAAAACTTATAATATAGCATCAAGCACTTATAGGTGTGTTAGGCGAATTGTGCTTGCAATTTCACAAGCATTCTTCCACATTTTCTTCTTCAAACCAATATATTCATCACTTAGTTCATAACCAAACATAATGTGCAATCATATATATGCATATATGAGCATGGCGAATTTTCAAGGTGTCCATAGCCATCCAAAACACAAATTTTTAACTAACATGCAAAAAGCATGAATCATGCTCAAGAATGCATCATGGCGAATATGACAATCATGCTCCTTTTCAACTTCAATCATAATAAAACAAAGAGAAAACTCATAGTCTTACTCAAGAGTAGACAATCCATCTTTGCATGCATCATCATCAAGCTTCACACTTAGCATGCAATGGCTTTATCACTATAACAACTTTGGCCAAATACCATTTCCATGGCATACCAAAGATTTGAGCCATGGCTAACATGCACATCAAGTTAGCAACCAAAACATGCATGAAACTCCCAACACAACCTCATACATACCTTAATCTTGATGTAAACTTAGCCAAATCTCCTTCTAGGTCTCTTCCAACCCAAGCATGAAGCAAAAATCCTCCCCTTTCCCTTAGTATTTTCGCCAAGAAGATGAGAAAGGATGAACAAATTTTTCTTTTCTTTCCTTAGGACATTCGCCAAGCCTATGGAGAAGAATGAACATTTTTTTTTTTTTTTTTCATACTCTTATTTTATCATTTCTAACATCATCCATTAGTAAAACATGTTGGGAACATGTTTTCCTTGCCCATAATTTGTCATGGCCGGCCATCCACCTTAGGGAATGGGATAATTGACATGCAACTCCATTTATTTCACTTTATGCATTATTAGGCCACTTAAAAATACACCTATCACATTTTCAAGTCCTAGCACATGGGTCCTTTCTTATAAATTAGCACCTAATTAATAAAAATTGAGACACGAAATATTTACGCATACCAATTCCACATACAATAAGCACGGAATATAACACTTAATTATTCTTGTGACTCGGTTTCGTGGTCCCGAAACCACTCTCCGACTAGGGTCACATTAGGGGTGTCACAACAATAGCCGCCAATTCCAAATCGTGTGTTGGATAATTCTTCTTGTGTGGCTTTAACTGTCTCGAGGCATAAGCTATGACTTTGACTTCCTGCATCAAAATATAGCCCAGACCATTCAACGATGCATCACTATATATTACAAATTCTTTACGTGGTTCTATTTGTACTAACACCGGGACTTCTGTCAATAGGGCTTTCAACTAACCAAAGCCTTTCTAAAACTTTTCAGACCATTCAAATTTTATATCTTTCCGAAGCAATTTCGTCAACGGGGTAGCAATCATAGAAAAGCCTTTCACAAATCGTCTATAATAATCAGAAAGTCCCAAAAAACTGCAGACTTTAGAAACATTTCTCTGAGGCTTCCAATCTAGGATAGCTGAAATTTTCCTCGGATCAACTCGTATACTTGATGCTGACACTGTGACAGCCTTAAAACGACCCTAGTCGGAATGTGGTTTTGGGACCACAAAATCGAGGCATAAAAATAATTTAATATTCATTTTGATGCCTATGATATGTGTTAATTTGTGTGTGACATTTTTGATGATTTGATTTAAGGTTATAAATGTGAATTTCACTAAAAAGGACCTAGTAGTAAACTTTGAAAGTAGGATAGGGAAATGTGTGATGACTAATTGAAGCATGCATGCAAAACAATGGTTTGAAAGTAGGATAGGGAAATGTGTGATGACTAATTGAAGCATGCATGCAAAACAATGGTTTTGCATGTCAAATACCCTCTTTTATAAGTGGTGGCGGCCATGACAAGGAGGATGGGCAAAACATGTCATAGACATGTTTTGTTGGTGCAATATGGGAGGAAACATTAAACTAAGGTGAGGAATAAAGAAATGAAAAAAAAAGGAAAGAAGGTGTGTGATCCCCCCATTGCCGTGAGTTGAAGAAAAAGAAAAAAATTTGTTCATCCTTTCTTTGAGCCAAAACTAGGAAGAAAAGAAAAAAAAGAGAAAAGAAAAGCTTCATCCTTTGGTTCTTCTTGGCCGGTTTGAAAGGAGAAAGGTTGAAGATATTCGGCCATATTTGCATCTAAGTTAAGGTATGTTTGATGGTGTTCCATGAGATTCATGCATGTTTTTAGTTGCTAGCTTGAGTTCTAATTAGTCCATGGTTCAAAACTTTGCTATGTCATGGGGATGATATTCGGCCAAGGTGGATTTTGTGTTGATGCCATTGCTTGTTAAATATGAAGCTTGCTAATGATACATGTGATGGTGGATTGATGGCTCTTGGACCTTCTTTTTAGCATTTTTGGAGTGAGACATTAAGTTCCTTGTTTAACCATGACCAAAATCGAAATGATATGGTGTTGTGATGTATTCGCCATGGTATATCCATAAGAATGATTTATGCTTATTGCATGGTAGGTAAGATTTGTGTTTTGGATATATGTTTGTATTTGGTTATAATCAACTTGAGATTCGCCCTTGCACCTATATGTATATATGTTTGCACATGATGTATTGGTATGACATATATACTATCTCAAGGTATATATTTACTTGTGATGATGTTTCGGTTATGAAGTAAATGATAGATGTGTATTAAGCTACAATATGTAATGCATTAGTTAGTAAAATGTATGCCATTCATGTGTGGTATTAAACATGTAATTGGCCTCAACACCAACATGCATAATCGGCCACATGAATGAGTACCTAGGTTGATGTGTTGTTCGGCCATGAGTAAGCATGTTGAAGGCTTTATCTTGACTTAGAAAATTCGGCTAAGGAGAGTACTAACAAATGTGTTGAGTTTAATTCATGAATTCCGTACATATGTGACTTTAATGTCTAACGAATATATGTGGGCTAAGTACCTTGAATTCCTCTTGTCGATGCTCAAATGATTAAATCAATTTATTTGTTAAATTAAGCTCAAGAGCAAAGGGGGACTAAATCCGATAAGGGGAAGGAAAAAGTGAGCGAATAGCCGTCGAAATCGTTCGACAACATCCGAGGTAAGTCTTGATAACGACCCTACTTGAATTATATTGAAATGATTTGTCATATTATGGCGGATAGCTGAATGTGCGAGCGACTTCACGCTGTAATGTCAATTGAAATCATGCTCTTTGTGTGTGGCTATTGAGCCGAAATTGGAAAGGTTTGATAAATGTTTTGTGGTTGAGCCTTAGTAACGAAAATGAAATATGGATGTGTCGTGATTATTGTTATATGTGTACATGAGCATTTGAATGATACGGGCTAAGTCCCAAGGCATTTATGCTAATGATTATATCAGGGCTAAGACCAAGGCATTCGTGCTAGTTGTTATATCCGCTAAGACCAAGGCATTCGTGTGAGTTGTTATATCCGGGCTAAGACCAAGGCATTTGTGCAAGTTACCAAATCCGGTTAAGACCAAGGCAATTGTGCTTGTGGTTATATCCGCTAAATTCTGAAGAAACTTCGGTTTGAAGGTGAGCGTTTTGGTGCTGTAATAAATTCAATTAATACGCTTCGAAAAACCCATACGATAAGGTATGTTTACATGTGCATCGGAAAAGTCGATTCGTTTGAAATAGTGTTCGTTCAATTGACTAACGAACTTTCGGCTCTTAGATAGGTTGATACCTTGTGTGTGTATATGTTGATGAAGTGTGAAGTAAGTATGATTATGAGAATGTGTATTAATAAAGTGATTCATTTAGCTATGTGAACGTAATACTTTAGTCAAAGCCGATTTCATTGCTTAAAACTTACTAAGCATTAAATTGCTCACCCTTTGCTTTGGCTCTTTGTTTTCTAGATTTTGTTTGTTAGCTATCGGATTCGGGATCATCGAAGTCGAAGTCATCCACACTATCAAAGTGTAACACCCCAAACCCGGCCCAGACGTTATGGCCGAATCTGACGTGCCACATTGGAGTTAAAAACCCATGTTCCGTTTTAGTGTTTTAAAACCATATATTTTGTTGAGTTAACAAAGTGTATGGAAGTCGGGCACCGTAGGTATCGAGACAGAGGAGGTGAGCCATGAAGGCTACTTAAGTACCAAGCTCTTTGATTGGATCCAATCCTAGACATGCCCACAACCATAGCCACACTTTGTTATATCGAGTTTAAGTTTGTTTAAGTGGACGTCTTTGATAAATCAATTAATCGTGGTGTTGTGATATTTTGAAATCAAATATTATTTTGAAATCACGTCCTAAGTCTAGCCCCTTTTGAATAATTATCAACCAATTTTAAAGTTATTGAAAATAAAATAATCCCGAAAAGAAATAAAAGAAAAGTTAAAAATGGCCTTATTACAAACCACAAATAAATAATAAAGGAAATTTAATGAAAACCAACGCTTATTTAAAAGCCCAAAGACGATCACCGTGGCCACTCTAAATCCCCTCCGGCCCAAGTCCCCACATCAAGGCTCACCTACAAGGTTAAGGAAAGGGGGTGAGTTTGGAAACTCAGTGTGCAACAAGCCCCTTTCAGAGCCCAAAACAATGACATCCTGTTTGGTCTAAGCCCAAATCCAATCTCAAACATGTACTGGGCCATAGCCCTTTTCATATTTCATATTTCATAACACTGGGCTGAAGCCTTTTCAAATTTCATATTCTTGGGTCAAGCCTTTATCAGAAACGGTATGGCCCATAGGCCCATTTCAATATCACATATAATGTCAATGAAAGAATGCAAGCCCAATTGGGGAGACTACTCAACCCACCATCCGCTACTCTCCACCCGTACCAACCAATACACCATGTGGGGATTAACTCGACCCACCCCGCCATAACTCTCCTTTGGCAAGATAGTCATGCTTTATATAACTTGGAGGCCTAGCCTCTTTTTAGTAATGTAGGGCAAAAGCCCTTTTTATAACTGGGGCATAAGCCCTTTATCACAACTGGGGCATAAGCCCTTCATCATAACTGGGGCATAAGCCCTTTATCATAACTAGGGCATAAGCCCTTTAATAACTGGGGCATAAGCCCTTTAATAACTGGGGCATAAGCCCTTTTGCACTTCTTCCATCCATATAAAAACCCAACCCAATGCATTTATGAACATCTCATGTGCATATCATACATGTCATGTGCATATCATACATACCATGTTTATCAAAATCCCATGCATTAAATTCATGTATAAACCCTAGGGGTATAATGGTCATTTTTACCTAGGGGCAAAATAGTCATTTTAATATTATAAGGGTAATATCGTAATTTTACCAAAAATTAGGGATTTTTCCATGTTCATCATCAGTTACTAACTATTCATTTGTTTAAACCGCGTTTCTAGCCCACTTTTAACGAAACCGAGTTATTGGGCCTAAAACCCCTAATGGGCCCTACTTAGCCGATTTTGTCATCTAGGCCCATTTAGCCTATATCCATAATAGTATTAATGTTCTTAACAGGCAATTTAACAGATTTCCGTTTTCTACCAATTTTACCCAAATGGGCTCAAAGCCTATTGGGCCCTATTTCAACCCTCGAGGTCAACTTATCGTAAACGCCAAAAACACGTCCTTACTGTTTCCATTGTTCCGATCATCATCTCATCGATTCTAACTAACTAGTGAGCGTTCATTGCTCACAAGTCCTCGAAATACCGAATTTGACTTTTCGCTTTTCGGCATTTATCACTTTAAGCTATGAAAAGGGTTCGTTACACACGATTTACGATATTCCTTGATGAGATCTCCTATCGATTTCTCCTATAATCAACCACTTATAGATTAGACCATGTTAATATTAAACCAAATCGAAAACTACCTATTATCATCACTTACACATTCGCCACCATCCCCAATGGCCCTTGGGTTCATACCTTTGCCAAGTTGATGACTAGATTTAGTCACTCCGATGATCCAAGCTTTTCACACACTCCTCGATCGGTAGCCTTTAATCCTCACTAGCACCAACAAACCAAATAACACCAAAACCCTTTTAGCCTTAGTCGACAAATGGGTTTTCACTTTTCTTAAACCACAAGATACAAATGGAAAGAAGGTTGAATACTTACCAAGAGATCTACTCGTTGAAGAACGTTCCAAATACCTTCCTACCTCATATCCGTTGTGAATCCAACTTAAACGCGTGAAAATAGATCTAAATATTAATTCGAATCACTAAAATATGAAGCTTTCGCTTTTCAAGAAATATTAATCTAAGCTATTACGAGGTTAGTACACACATTACGGGTTGAAGTTGAAACGTTTCCAAAATCAATCGCCTACGATAACCACCACCATCACTCAAACTTAACTAATCCAATATCAATATATGTAAATCCTAAGCACATCGGTCATACGGAACATAAGGGCATATTCGTCATTTTACCATACAGGTATTACGGTCACTTTACCCTACTGAGGGCTTTTCGGTCTTTCTACCTAATAGGGGTATTTTAGTCATTTCATCCTACAAGGGTGTTTTGGTAAATCTACAAACCAAGGGTATTTGGTAAATTTGTAAACCAATGGTATTTCTATAATTTTTAGAAAGTCAAGGGTATTTCGTAACTTTGTAAATCGAGGGTATTTTGGTAATTTTACAAATTGAGGGTATTTGGTAATTTCACAAACTAAGGGTATTTTGATAATTTTACAAACTAGGGTATTTTGGTAATTTTACAAACTAAGGGTATTTTAGTAATTTTGTAAATCGAGGTAAAAGCAGAATTCGTAACTCAAGGGTAAAATAGTAATTCTATAAATTGAGGTAAAAGCGTAATTACGTAAATCGAGGTAAAACAGTAATTCTGTAAGTCGAGGTAAAACGATAATTATGTAAATCGGGTAAAACGGTAATTATGTAAATCGAGGGTAAGCGATAATTCGTAAAT
This sequence comes from Gossypium arboreum, assembly GCF_025698485.1. Taxonomy (NCBI): domain Eukaryota; kingdom Viridiplantae; phylum Streptophyta; class Magnoliopsida; order Malvales; family Malvaceae; genus Gossypium; species Gossypium arboreum. The sequence continues at coordinate 18,309,415 of NC_069081.1, forward strand.
CGGGGTACTTTGGTAATTTTACAAGTCGAAGGTATTTGGTAATTTTACAAATCGAGGGTATTTAATTATTTTTACAAACTAAGGGTATTTCGGTAATTTTAGTAAACTAAAGTATTCTAAACATGGATAACGATACTAATGGCTCTAAAGCCCATTCTCGGCCCAAATGGGCCCACACGCTCGTGTGGCCCTTTTAGCCCAAATCTAGCCACAAATATTAGATTCACCTAGCCTAGCCCAATATTTACTACACAATCAAACAACTTATCCAATTGGGCCTGTAGGCCCATTAGGCCCACATGACCCCTTTCGACCCATCGCGGCCCGAAGTAGCCATCCTACAGCTAGAGTAGGAAGAAATACACACCTGATAGGAGACTGGAGTTAATTGTAACACCCCAAAACCCGAGACCATCGCCGGTGTCGGACCCAAGGGTTAACAAACCAAGTTCACATGTTTTTGCCCACCAATTTGACATTTCCAGTCAGGCTGGAAAACTGCGTCACTGTCGCCTTAAAATCATATCTCGAGTTTCAAAACTCGGAAACTGGTTTCGTAAATTTTCCTGAATTTAGACTCATATATCCATCCATGGATTTATTTCTAGGATTTTGGTCAGGCCAATTGGTACAGTTTATTAGTTAAAGTTACCCTGTTACAGGGATCGACTGCTCCGACCTTCGCGCGGTATAACTTGAATATCTCTCTGTACAGGGCTTTAATTCTGGTGTCGTTTGTTTCTAATGAAACTAGACTCAAAATGGAATCTGTACATATAAGATATATCTCCTAATTCTTTTTGGATAATTTATAGTGAATTTTTAAAGTTGCGACAGGGAACCCAGAAACCATTCTGGCCCTGTCTCACAATAGCTTTAATATCTCTTAACCTGTAACTCCTATGACCGTTTCATTTCTTCCATATGAAAATAGACTCATCAAGGTTCATTTACATAGCTTATTCACTATCTAATTCCATTCCTATGAATTTTGGTGATTTTCACATTCACGCCACTGCAGCTGGCAGCATCTGTTTTAAGATAGGACTCACCTATTTGGTGGTCTCCATGATTCAACTAGCCTTACCATACATAGGTTCATATATGATCATTTTAACCGTGCCAATGGCTGATCATATGACCAACATTCTCATTTCAAGCCATAGCCACATCATGACACAAAATATATACATACGACCCACAATTAGTCTAAGTTCATACTTCCCTTTTCGAGCCATTTTCGCACGGCCGTACATACTTACATTACAACATATTTAACAAACAAGGGTAGTCCTATACATGCCATCTCAAGTTCAAACAAAAATTTATACCAAAATGGAGGCTTGATAGTGTGGATGACTTCGACTTCAACGATCCCAAATCCGATTGCCTCGAGCGAAATCTAGAAAACTAAGAGCCAAAGCAACGGGGTAAGCATTTTTTATGCTTAGTAAGTCTCAAGGAATATAATGAACTATAATTTACAGCAATACATTCACATAGCCAAATGCATCATTTCATTAATACACATTCTTACTTCATACTTCATCATTATATAAGTTCGCAAAGCATCAATCAATTCAATAACTGAAATTCATTAGTCGATTGAGCGAATGTTGCTCAAACACGTCGACTTTCCAATGCACATATAACGTACCTTATCCTTTGGGCTGTCCGAGTGTACTAATTAAATTCATTTCAGCAACCAACACTCACCTCCAGCCCAAGATTCTTGAATATAACCGGATATAATCAAGTGCACAAATGCCTTGGTCTTAGCCGGATAGAATAACTTCATACGAATGCCTTGGGCCTTAGCGGGATATAACCACTAGCACAATTGCCTTGGTCTTAACCGGATATAATTTCCAACATAATTGTCTTGGGCTTAGCCGGATATCATTCAATTTCTCATGCACACATACATCAATAATCATTGGACATACATATTTCATTTTCGTTACTAAGGCTCAAACACAATTAATATCATTAGCATATTCGCCTTGGGACTTAGCCGGGTGGAATTCAAATACTCATACACACCTAATCAATAATCATACACATCCATATTTCATCTCACATAATTCAAGTAAGGTCACTTCTTGAGGACTTACCTCGGATGTTGTCGAGCGGCTTTTTCGCTATTCGATCACCTTTTCCTTCCCTTGTCCAATTGTGGCCCTCTTGGCTCTTGAGCTAATTCAAACAAATTCAATTTATTAAAACCTCATTGTGCTTGCTTATGGCGAATATGACAAGGATTTTAGATGGTCATATGGCCACTCTTTAGCTTGAATACACAATGGTCATGCACATTTTATACTACATCAAGCAATTCAATACAATTTGTTTGAACATCAAGGAAATGCTAAGGCCTTCAATGGGCTACCCAAGGCGAATATTCATGTACTTGTTGAGGTCAAAATTTGCATAATACCTCACAAAAACAGCATGCAATCTACTAATTAATGCTGGCACATTGTGGCCCAAAACTTATAATATAGCATCAAGCACTTATATGTGTGCTAGGCGAATTGTGCTTGCAATTTCACAAGCATTCTTCCACATTTTCTTCTTTAAATCAATATATTCATCACTTAGTTCATAACCAAACAAAATGTGCAATCATATATATGCATATATGAGCATGGCGAATTTTCAAAGTGTCCATAGCCATCCAAAACACAAACTTTTAACTAACATGCAAGAAGCATGAATCATGCTCAAGAATGCATCATGGCCAAGTATGACAATCATGCTCCTTTTCAACTTTAATCATGATAAAACAAAGAGAAAACTCAAAATCTTACTCATGAGTAGAAAATCCATCATTGCATGCATCATCATCAAGCTTCACACTTAGCATGCAATGGCTTTATCACTATAACAACTTTGGCCAAATACCATTTCCATGGCATACCAAAGATTTGAGCCATGGCTAACATGCACATCAAGTTAGCAACCAAAACATGCATGAAACTCCCAACACAACCTCATACATACCTTAATCTTGATGCAAACTTAGCCAAATCTCCTTCTAGATCTCTTCCAAACCAAGCATGAAGCAAAATCCTCCTTCTTCCTTAGTTTTGGCTCAAAGAAAGGATGAACAAAATTTTTTCTTTCCTTCTCTACAACTCACGGCAATGGGGTATGCCACTCTCTCACACACATTTTTTTTTTCATTCTTTTCTTACCCATGCTTATTTGTTTACTATTTCTCCCTAATGCCCAACAAAACATGTTTCATGACATGTTTGACCCATATTCTTTGTCATGGCGGCCATTACTTGTAAAAGGGGAATTTGACATGCAAGTCCATTATTTTGCATGCATGCTTTAATTAGTCATCACCTATTTTCCTATCGTACTTTCAAAGTTCACTACTAAGTCCTTTCTTATAATTTAGCACCTAATTAATAAAAATCGAGACACGAAATATTTACGCATACCAATTCCACATACAATAAGTACGGAATATAACACTTAATTATTCTTGTGACTCGGTTTCGTGGTCCGAAACCACTCTCCGACTAGGGTCACATTCGGGTGTCACAACTCTCCCCACTCAAGAGATTTTCGTCCCGAAAAGCTTACGGTAAATAGGTTCGGATATCGCTCTCTCATTGAGTTCTCGGTCTCCCAAGTAGCTTCTTCTATCCCGTGCTTGAGCCATAACACTTTCACTAGCGGAACCCGCTTGTTTATAACTCTTTCACTTCTCGTGATAGGATACGAATTGGTTCTTCCTCATAACTCATATTAGCTTGAATTTCAATTTCGATGGACTAATCACGTGCGATGGATCGGATCTATAACGTCGAAGCATCGAAGCGTGGAAGACATCGTGAACCTTTTGAGTTCGGGGCAAAATCAAACGATATGCCCTTTGGACCGACTCGCTCGATATCTCATATGGCCCAATGAACCTCGGGCTCAACTTGCCCTTACTGTAGAACACGAGTATTTTTTTCCAAGGCGATACCTTGAGGAACACTTTATCACCCACGATACTCGATATCCTTACGCTTCATATCCGCGTCACGACTTACGACGATCGAAGGCTATCTTCAAACTTTCACGGATTACTTTCACTTTACATTCGGCATCCCTAATCAAATCCACCGAAAATCTTGCTTTCACCAAGCTCGGTCAAAACAATGGTGTACGGCATTTACGCGTACAAAGCCTCGTAAGGTGCCATCTTAATACTCGATTGAAAGTTGTTGTTGTAAGCGAATTCAATCAACGGCAAATACCGTTCCCATGAACCACTAAACTCGAGGGCGCAACATCTTAACATATCCTCAAGTATCCGAATTACCGCTTTCGGATTGACCATCGGTTTGGGGTGGAAAGCGGTCTGAAATGCAACTTGGTACCCAAAGCTTCTTGCAACTTTTTCCAAAACCGCGAGGTAAATCTCGGATCTCTATCCGACACGATAGAAATAGGCACCCGTGTAATTTCACAATCGAGAAGCGTACAATTCCGCTAATTTGTCCATTGAAAAATCCGACGACGGGGACAAAGTGGGCCGACTTAGTCAATCGATCTACCACGACCCAAACCGCATCCTTCTTACTTGCGACAATGGCGGTCCGGATACAAAGTCCATTGTGACTCGATCCCATTTCCACTCGGGTATCGTGATTGGTGAAGTAATCTGAAGGCACCGATGTTCGCTTTCACTTGTTGACATATTAAACATCTTGAAACAAAGTCGGAGATGTCTCGCTTCATACCATGCCACCAAAATCGGCGTTTCAAATCATTGTACATCTTCGTACTCCCGGGTGGATTGCCATTCGGCTACAATGGGCTTCATTGTAATTATCGAAATGAGTTCGAATTCTTTGGGACACAGACGACTTTTGAACCTCAAACAATCGTCATCGTCGATTTGAAACTCCGAGTCCTTGTTGGAACACACGCGGCCCGTTTGCAACCAACTCGTCATCGACTTTACGAGCTTCTCGAATTTGGTGTGTCAATAATGGTTTGGCTTTCATTTCAGCCACTAACACACTGTCGGATCGGATAGACAAGTGCACATTCATCGTCGTAAAGTGAATAACGATTTACGACTCAAGGCATCCGCAACTACATTCGCCTTTCGGGTGATAGTCAATGATCAGCTCATAATCCTTTTTAGCTCGAGCCAACGTCTTTGTCGCAGATTTAAGTCTCGTTGGGTCATCAAATACTTGAGACTTTTGTGATCCGAGTATACATGGCACCTTTCACCGAATAAGTAATGTCGCCAAATCTTTAAGGCGAATACGATGGCGCCAATTCGAGATCATGAGTCGGATAATTTTTCTCATGTGGCTTTAATTGCCTCGACGCACAGGCCACAACTCGACCTTCTTGCATTAATCGCAACCTAACCCAAGTAGAGGCGTCGCTATAGATGACAAACTCCTTGCGGACTCGGGTTGCACTAGAATTGGGGCTTCGGTCAAATAAGTTTTCGATTGATCGAAGCTTTTTGGCATTTCTCCGTCCATTCGAACTTAACATCCTTTTGGAGTAACCGTCATCGGCGTGGCTATCGTTGAGAAGCCTTTACAAATCGTCGGTAATGTAAGCAAGCCCCAAAAAGCTTGAACCTCGGTAATATTTCTCGGAGGCTTCAATTTAGTATGGCTGAAATTTTATTGAATCGACTCGAATACCGTCTGAATACCACATGACCCAAGAAGCTCACCTCTCTTAACGAACTCACACTTGCTGAACTTAGCATATAATTGCTTGTCCGTAAAATTTGCGGACTAACCGCGGTGTTCAGCATGTTCGGTCTCATTTCTTGAATAGACCAAGATGTCATCAATGAACACGACTCTGAATCGATCCAAATATGGTCTAAAGATTCGATTCATTAAATCCATAAATACCGCGAGGGCATTAGTGAGCCCAAAGCGGCATCACCGGGAACTCATAGTGACCATATCTCGTTCGAAGGCGGTCTTGGGCACGTCTGAATCTCGGATTCGCAATTGATAGTAGCCCGATCTCAAATCTATTTTCGAGAACACCGAGGCTCCCTTGAGTTGATCGAACAAGTCATCAATACGTGCAGCGGATATTTGTTCTTTATCGTCGCTTTGTTAAGGCGGCGATAGTCGATGCATAGTCGCATGGTTCCATCCTTCTTCTTCACGAACAACACGGCGCACCCAAAGGCGAAAAACTCGAGCGAGCAAAACCTCTATCCACCAATTCTTGCAAGCGAGTTTTCAACTCCTTCAATTCCGTTGGTGCCATACGATACGGAGCTATCGAAATTGGGGTGGTACCAGGTACCAATTCGATGCCAAATTCTATTTCTCGAACAGGTGGTAAACCCGGCAATTCTTCGGGGAAAACATCCGGGTATTCACAAACCACGGCACAGATTCGGGTTTCTTCTCGATTCCTTGTCATCGAGCACGACGCAAGGTACGCCGCACCCTTTTCTTACATATTTACGGGCCAACATCGGCGATATTACGGTGGCAACCCCTTTAAGTCCGTGGACTCAACCCGAATTATTTCATTATTCGCGCACCTCAAATCGATAGTCTTGCTCTTGCAATTTACAACCGCGATCGTGCATGGTCAACCAATCCAAACCAAGAATAACATCGAACTCATCGAATGGCAAAAGCATTAAGTCCGCCGGAAAACAAGAACCTCGGAACACTAGGGGACTTTTCTTGCACACTTTGTTAACAAGCACGTAATGACCCAAGGGGTTTGACACCGAATTACAAACTCGATGAGACTCAATGGGCAAAGTCTTCTTTGGATGCTAAGGTTTCACATATATAAGAATGAGTAGAACCGGGGTCAATCAAAGCAATTACATTTGTATTGAAAAGAGTGAAAGTACGGTAATAACATCCGAGAGGCGGCATCCTCGCGTGCGCGTATGGCATAAGTCCTAGCAGAACACGAGCCTCGGATCGATGGTAGCATCTCTAGATCCTCTCGACCGCCATACGACATTGCCCATATTTCTAGGTGGCCTACCTCGGCGATGGTAGCACCGGGTTTGCACTCGACTTGCATTACTGTTCATGCATCCTCGGGCAATCCTTCATAAAATGGTCGGCCGATCCACACTTATAGCAGGAGCGATCACGAAACCAACAGCTCCCGAATGCCATTTGCCACAATGTGGACACTCGTCCTCTCGGCGATCATTTCCGCCACCGCAATCGAGGTGACTCGTGTGGTCACAGGGGTCGATCGCGTCCTCGTCTAGAAAATCCCGAAAGCCTAGACCTGGCGGCTCGCATCATCTGAAATCTCTTGATGCTTGTTGAAGAGACTTTCGAGGACCTCTTTCGAATTCTCAATCCCACATCAGCTTTTGTTTCTCCTTTCTAAGCTCTTGACTTTACAAGCTCGCTCAACAAGTACTACGAACTCTCGTATCTCGAGAATGCCAACAAACATCCTTATATCATCATTCAGCCCATCCTCGAGCGTTTGCACATAATAGCGGACGAAATGCATTCTCGCGTCCGGCTAAGCCTCACAAACTTTCGTTCGTGAGTCGATGTAACGGACATAGAACCTTGCTTAAGATCAAGGAACTCCCTCCGCTTTTGGTCGATGAATCTCGATCGATATACTTTTTTGAACTTCGGTTAGAAAGAATTCCCAAGTCACTTGCTCTCTAGGCACCACAAGTCGAGTACTCCACCAATAGTAGGCGGACTCGCGTAGCAAGGAGATGGTACACTTTAAGCACTCATCGGGTGTGCAGGATAGCTCATCAAGCACCGGATAGTGTTATCTAACCATAATTCAGCTCGCTTCGGCATCATCATCATCCGTAGCCTTAAATTCAGTGGCCCCATGTTTTGAATCCTATCATTGGGGCTTACCCGACCTTATTGGGTCGATCACGGAGGTATTGTAGGTCTTGAGGTTGCATTCGTCGGGAATGGAGGTGGTGGAACAGCCGTGTTGGTTGAATGTATTGATTGAACCATTCGTTCATCACACTATAAAAGGCTTGCCTAGCCTCATCATTAGGATTACTGGCCATAGGTTGAGAGTCCTTGGCGCTGTCCCTTGCTTGGCGAGCAGGCGCCACACTCTCCACATCATCACTATCGCTTTCGGTTGGGATCGGGATCCATTGCTATAAACAATCATGAAGTCAAATTGTCGAATTCATCACACTATCGATTCATCATTTAATGGCATGTATAGCTAGACCCCAAACACATCACGGTAGTCCTAGAATCGACTAAGCGTGGCTCTGATACCAATAAAATTGTAACACCCCAAAACCCGAGACCATCATGGGTGTCGGACCGAGGGTTAACAAACCAAGTTCACATGTTTTTGCCCACCAATTTGACATTTCCAGTCAGGCTGGAAAACTGCGTCACTGTCGCCTTAAAATCATATCTCGAGTTTCAAAACTCGGAAACTGGTTTCGTAAATTTTCCCTGAATTTAGACTCATATATCCATCCATGGATTTATTTCTAGGATTTTTGGTCGGGCCAATTGGTACAGTTTATTAGTTAAAGTTACCCCTGTTACAGGGATCGACTGCTCCGACCTTCGCGCGGTATAACTTGAATATCTCTCTGTACAGGGCTTTAATTCTGGTGTCGTTTGTTTCTAATGAAACTAGACTCAAAATGGAATCTGTACATATAAGATATATCTCCTAATTCTTTTGGATAATTTATAGTGAATTTTTAAAGTTGCGACAGGGAACCCAGAAACCATTCTGGCCCTGTCTCACAATAGCTTTAATATCTCTTAACCTGTAACTCCTATGACCGTTTCATTTCTTCCATATGAAAATAGACTCATCAAGGTTCATTTACATAGCTTATTCACTATCTAATTCCATTCCTATGAATTTTGGTGATTTTTCACATTCACGCCACTGCAGCTGGCAGCATCTGTTTTAAGATAGGACTCACCTATTTGGTGGTCTCCATGATTCAACTAGCCTTACCATACATAGGTTCATATATGATCATTTTAACGTGCCAATGGCTGATCATATGACCAACATTCTCATTTCAAGCCATAGCCACATCATGACACAAAATATATACATCGACCCACAATTAGTCTAAGTTCATACTTCCCTTTTCGAGCCATTTTAGCACGGCCGTACATACTTACATTACAACATATTTAACAAACAAGGGGTAGTCCTATACATGCCATCTCAAGTTCAAACAAAATTTATACCAAAATGGAGGCTTGATAGTGTGGATGACTTGACTTCAACGATCCCAAATCCGATTGCCTCGGCGAAATCTAGAAAACTAAGAGCCAAAACAGCGGGTAAGCATTTTTTATGCTTAGTAAGTCTCAAGGAATATAATGAACTATAATTTACAGCAATACATTCACATAGCCAAATGCATCATTTCATTAATACACATTCTTACTTCATACTTCATCATTATATAAGTTCGCAAAGCATCAATCAATTCAATAACTGAAATTCATTAGTCGATTGAGCGAATGTTGCTCAAACACGTCGACTTTCCAATGCACATATAACGTACCTTATCCTTTGGGCTGTCCGAGTGTACTAATTAAATTCATTTCAGCAACCAACACTCACCTCCAGCCCAAGATTCTTGAATATAACCGGATATAATCAAGTGCACAAATGCCTTGGTCTTAGCCGGATAGAATAACTTCATACGAATGCCTTGGGCCTTAGCCCGGATATAACCACTAGCACAATTGCCTTGGTCTTAACCGGATATAATTTCAACATAATTGTCTTGGGCTTAGCCCGGATATCATTCAATTTCTCATGCACACATACATCAATAATCATTGGACATACATATTTCATTTTCGTTACTAAGGCTCAAACACAATTAATATCATTAGCATATTCGCCCGGGACTTAGCCGGGTGGAATTCAAATACTCATACACACCTAATCAATAATCATACACATCCATATTTCATCTCACATAATTCAAGTAAGGTCACTTCTTGAGGACTTACCTCGGATGTTGTCGAACGGCTTTTTGGCTATTCGATCACCTTTTCCTTCCCTTGTCCAATTGTGGCCCTCTTGGCTCTTGAGCTAATTCAAACAAATTCAATTTATTAAAACCTCATTGTGCTTGCTTATGGCGAATATGACAAGGATTTTAGATGGTCATATGGCCACTCTTTAGCTTGAATACACAATGGTCATGCACATTTTATACTACATCAAGCAATTCAATACAATTTGTTTGAACATCAAGGAAATGCTAAGGCCTTCAATGGGCTACCCAAGGCGAATATTCATGTACTTGTTGAGGTCAAAATTTGCATAATACCTCACAAAAACAGCATGCAATCTACTAATTAATGCTGGCACATTGTATTTAAAACTTATAATATAGCATCAAGCACTTATATGTGTGCTAGGCGAATTGTGCTTGCAATTTCACAAGCATTCTTCCACATTTTCTTCTTTAAATCAATATATTCATCACTTAGTTCATAACCAAACAAAATGTGCAATCATATATATGCATATATGAGCATGGCGAATTTTCAAAGTGTCCATAGCCATCCAAAACACAAACTTTTAACTAACATGCAAGAAGCATGAATCATGCTCAAGAATGCATCATGGCCAAGTATGACAATCATGCTCCTTTTCAACTTTAATCATGATAAAACAAAGAAAACTCAAAATCTTACTCATGAGTAGAAAATCCATCATTGCATGCATCATCATCAAGCTTCACACTTAGCATGCAATGGCTTTATCACTATAACAACTTTGGCCAAATACCATTTCCATGGCATACCAAAGATTTGAGCCATGGCTAACATGCACATCAAGTTAGCAACCAAAACATGCATGAAACTCCCAACACAACCTCATACATACCTTAATCTTGATGCAAACTTAGCCAAATCTCCTTCTAGATCTCTTCCAAACCAAGCATGAAGCAAAAATCCTCCTTCTTCCTTAGTTTTGGCTCAAAGAAAGGATGAACAAAATTTTTTCTTTCCTTCTCTACAACTCACGGCAATGGGGTATGCCACTCTCTCACACATTTTTTTTTTCATTCTTTTCTTACCCATGCTTATTTGTTTACTATTTCTCCCTAATGCCCAACAAAACATGTTTCATGACATGTTTGACCCATATTCTTTGTCATGGCGGCCATTACTTGTAAAGGGGAATTTGACATGCAAGTCCATTATTTTGCATGCATGCTTTAATTAGTCATCACCTATTTTCCTATCGTACTTTCAAAGTTCACTACTAAGTCCTTTCTTATAATTTAGCACCTAATTAATAAAAATCGAGACACGAAATATTTACGCATACCAATTCCACATACAATAAGTACGGAATATAACACTTAATTATTCTTGTGACTCGGTTTCGTGGTCCCGAAACCACTCTCCGACTAGGGTCACATTCGGGGTGTCACATTAATCCACACTCTGAGCACTCTTAGCCGACGCCCAACCCAAACGAGCACGCCATACAGCGAAAGGGATCAGCCAAGAAAGGTACATTTACTCTCTTCATGGTTCCCTCCATTTAAAGCCAGCTTCACAACCACTCTTATATTAGCTTCCTGATGTGGGATCCCTCCAACATTAGAGTTTAAATTCAACACCAACTCTTGCCGCCCCCTGTTAGCAAAATAAATGCTCCTTGCTTGCCATGGGATTCGAACCCATGCCTCCCCTCAGATGCTCCACACGCTACTTGCCACTAAGCCACAAGGCTTTTTGTGTCATATTTTATCCCCAATTAATTATAAGGTCTAAAGGCCAAAGTCCAGGTTCCCTTAAAAAAAAAACAAAATAAATTGCAAGAGCCAAGGCTTGAACCCAGGCTCCCATACAACCTTAATGACGCCACAACCACTAGACTACAAGCTTCATTGTGTCATTTATTTACCACAATAATTTAAAACCCTCATCCAAGCATCCAGGTTTTTTCTTAATACCAAAATTTTGCTAAAGCCCAAGTTTGAACCCAAGATTTCTCTAACACTTCGAGGGCCATTAACCACCAGCGGACATTTAATTGTGTCATTTCATTACACAATTAAATACCTATATAAAACCTCCTTACGGACCCACACTCAAGGCCCAATACTTCTAGGCCCAAATTCAGGGTGTTACACAAAGCCCTTTGGTACTCTTTTAGTTGAACTCTGGATATGGCATGTATAGGACTACCCTTTGTTGTTTTTCAAATACTTTTTGTGATGTATGTGTATGACCATGCGAAAATGGCTCGTAGAAGTGGAGTATGGCATTAGACCATTTGTGTTTATGTATGTATATATGGTTTCATGATGTGACTATGGACTGGAATGGAAGTGTTGGGCAATGATCAGCCCTTGGAATGGCTAAATATGATCATAGGTGGACCTATGTATGACAAAACTCTAGTTGGTCCATGGAAACCACGAAATAGGTAAAGTTTACCTGAAAACAGATGCTGACAGCAGCAGTGGTGTTGATGTGAAAAATCACTAAAAATATCTGGAATGGAATTAAATAGTGAATAAATTATGTAAATGAACCTTGATGAATCTACTTTCATATGGAAGAAACGAAACGGTCATATGAGTTGTATGTTAAGAGATATTTAGGTTTTCGTTAAACAGGGCCAGAACGGTTTCTGGATTCCCTATTCCGACTTTGGAAATTCATTTTAAATTAACCAGAGACAATTAGGAGTCATGCCATATATGTATAGATTCCTCTTTGAGTCTAGTTTCTATAGAAACAAACGCCATCAGTATTGAAGCCCTGCACAGGGAGATATCCAAGTTGTAATATGTGAAGGTCAGTGCAGTCAATCCCTGTAACATGGGAGACTTTAACTAATAAACTGTACTAATTGGCCCAACCAAAAATTCTAGAAAAAAATATGTAGATGGAAATATGAGTCTAGTTTCAGGAAAAATTTTGCGAAACTGATTTCCAAGTTTTGAAACTCAAGATATGAATTTTAAGGCGACAGTGATGCAGTAACCAGCTAGTCTGGAAATTTTTAAAGGGACTGTGGAAATAATTAAGTTAAGTCTGTTAGCACCTCGTATTCGACTCCGGCCATGATCGCGGGTACGGGGTGTTACAATTTTATTGGTATCAGAGCTACGGTTTAGTCGATTCTAGGACTACCGTAATGCATTTGGGTCTAGCTATACATGCCATTTTTTGTGATTATTTGATAGTGTGGTGATTTCTGACAATTGAAATGTGTTTATTTATAGTAATGGATCCCGATCCCGACCGAGTGGTAGCTGATGATCTTGAGAGTGTAGCGCCTGCTCCCGCACAAGGGACAGCTCCGGCGGACTCTCAACCTAATGCTAGTAATCCGTATGATGAGGCTAGGCAGGCTTTTTATAGCGTGATGAATGATTGGTTCAACCAATACATTCGAACTAACATGGCTATTCCACAACCTCCATTCCCAACAAACACAACCCCCGCACCTACAATACCTCCGGCAACTGACCAAATAAGGTCAAATAAGCCCCTAATTGACAGAATCCGAAAACATGGGGCTACTGATTTAAAGCTACGGATAGCGACGATGCCGAGCAAGCTGAATTTTGGTTGGACAACACTATCCGGGTACTCGATGAGCTATCTTGTACACCCATGAATGCCTAAAGTGTACTATCTCCTTGCTACGCGATTACGCCTACTATTGGTGGAGTACTCGACTTCACATTGTGCCCCGAGAGCAAGTAACTTGGGAGTTTTTCCAAAGCGAGTTTCAAAAAAAGTATATCGGTCGAGATTCATTGACCAAAAGCGGAAGGAATTTCTTGAACTTAAGCAAGGTTCTATGTCGATTCTGATTCTGACGAAAATTTGTTAGACTTAGTAGATACGCTCGGGAATGTGTTTCGTCCGAGGTTGTCATGTGTGGCACGCCGAGGATGGGCTGAATGAAGATATAAAATGTTTGTTGGCATTCTTGAAATCGAGAGTTCGTAGTACTTGTCGAGCGAGCTTGTAAAGCCGAAGAGCTTAGAAAAGAAAAACAAAAAGTTGATGTGGGGGCTGGAGAGTTTCGTAAAAGATCCTCGGAAAGTCTCTTCAATGAGCATCGAAGAAATTTCGAGATGATGTGGGCTGGTCTAGAGGCACTTGGGCCTTTTTAGGCGAGATCGTGATCGACCCCACAATGGGTACACGAGGCACTTCGGTCGCCAGTGTTGGGAATGAACGACGAGACAGAATGGAGTGCCAGTATTGTGGCAAATGGCATTCTGGAAGTTGTAGATTCCATGACCGCTCCTGTTACAAGTGCAGATCAATCGACCACTTCATTAAGGATTGCCCGAGGTTGCCTGAACAGAATGTAAATCAGAGTGGGAAACCGGGCGCTACCACTGCTCGAGGTAGACCATCTAGAAATACGGGCAATGCTAGTGGTGGTCAGAGAGGATCTAGAGATGCTACGACCAGATCCGAGGCTCGGCGCTCTGCTAGGGCTTATGCAATCTGGCACGCGAGGATGCTTCCTCGCCGGATGTTATTCTGGTACTTTCACTCTCTTTGATACTAATGTGATTGCTTTGATTGACCCTGGTTCTACTCATTCTTATATATGCGAAACCTTAGCATCCAGTAAGACTTTACCTATTGAGTCTACTGAGTTCGTAATTTGGGTGTCAAATCCCTTGGGTCGTTACGTGCTTGTTGACAAAGTGTGTAAGAAATGCCCCCTAGTAATTCGAGGTTCTGTTTTCCGTGGACTTGATGCTTTTGCCGTTCGATGAATTTGATGTTATTCTTGGTTTGGATTGGTTGACCGTGCATGATGCGGTTGTGAATTGCAAAAGCAAGACTATGGATTTGAGGTGCGCAAATAACGAGATGATCCGAGTTGAGTCTACGGACTTAAAGGGTTACCGGTGTAATATCATCAATGTTGGCCCGAAATATGTAAGAAAGGGTGCGAAGCATACCTTGCGTATGTACTTGATGATAAGGAGTTAGAAATAAAACCCGAATCTGTGCCGATAGTTTGCGAATACCCGGATGTTTTTCCCGAAGAATTACCGGGTTTGCCACCTGTTTGGGAGATAGAGTTTGGTATTGAGCTTGTACAGGACTACGCCAATTTCGATAGCTCCGTGTCGTATGGCACCAACCGAGTTAAAGGAGTTGAAAGCTCGGTTGCAGAATTGACGGATAGAGGTTTCGCTCGACCAAGTTTCTCACCTTAGGGTGCACCAGTATTGTTTGTAAAAAGAAGGACGGAACCATGAGGTTGTGTATTGACTATCGACGGTGAATAAAGTGGCGATAAAGAATAAATATCCGTTACAGCGTATTGATGATTTGTTTGATCAACTAAAGGGAGCCTCGGTGTTTTCAAAGATAGATTTGAGATCGGGTTATTATCGATTGCGGATTCAAGATTCGTGTAACACCCGAACCGAGACCATCGCCGTTAATCGGACACGAGGGTTAACAAGCCAAATCCACATATTTCACCCACCAATTTGACATTTCAGACAGGCTGGAAATCTGCGTCCTTGTCACCTTTAAAATCATATCTCGAGTTTCAAAACTCGAAACTGATTCTGTAAATTTTCCTGAATTTAGACTCATATATCCATCCATGGATTTATTTCTAGAATTTTTGGTCAGGCCAATTAGTACAGTTTATTAGTTAAAGTCACCCATGTTACAGGGATCGACTGCTCTGACCTTCGCACGTTACAACATGAATATCTCTCTGTACAGGGCTTTAATACTGGTTCCGTTTGTTTCTAATGAAACTAGACTCAAAATATAATCTGTAAATATAATGCATGACTCCTAATTATTTCTGGATAATTTATAATAAATTTTTAAAGTTGCGACAGGGGACCCAGAAACCGTTCTGGCCCTATCTCACAATAGCTTTAATATCTCTTAACATGTAACTCCTATGACCGTTTCGTTTATTCCAAATGAAAGTAGACTCATTAAGGTTCATTTAAATAATTTATTCACTATTTAATACCATTCCTACAAATTTTGGTGATTTTCAAAACCACACCACTGCTGCTGCCAGCATCTGTTTTCAAAGTAACCATTACCTATTTCATGATTTCCACGATTCAAATGGCCCTTTTGCACACATAGCACAAAGTGTGATTATGATTAACCATTCCAATGGCTAATCCTTTCAAACAATTTCATACCCCATAATGATTATCATACAAACTATTCTAGAATCATACTAAAAGCGTATATAAGCCATTTTAGCATGGCTATCCAAGCTTACAAAACCGAAAGGTACATGACCTTCAACATTAGGGTAGTCCTATACATGCCATTTCAAAGTTCAACCAAAATTATACCAAAATGGAGGCTTTGATAGTGTAGATGACTTGACTTTAATGATCCCGAATCCGATTGCTACCGAGCAAAATCTATAAAACAGAGAGCCAAAGCAGCGGAGTAAGCATTTTTATGCTTAGTAAGTCTCAAGCAATAAAATCAGCTTTAACCAAAGCATTACATTCACATAGCCAAATGAATCATTTCATTAATACACATTCACATAATCATACTTACTTCACCATCCCAACTCTTATGTTCATACACAAATAACGGCTTCGTTAAGGCCGATAACTCGTTCCATCATAGAAGCGAATATTCATACGCTCTTACTCCTAGCTAGCAAAGCACACACAACACATACCTTGTTATTGGGAAGTTTCACAAGTGCATTAGCTGAAAATTTTCTAGCAAGCTTATAATTTTCAAATCACATACCTTCGGAGTTTAACCGGATATAGCTACTCGTTCAAACGCCTTCGGGACATAGCCCGTTATGGTAACCCGCACAAAGGCCTTGGGACTTAACCCGGATTTCACAATTTGTACAAATGCCTTGGTCTTAGCCGGATGTAGTCACTAGCACAATTGCCTTGGTCTTAACCGGATGTAATTACCAGCATAAATGTCTTTGGGACTTAGCCGGATATCATTCAATTGCTCATGCACACATATACATCAATAATCATTTCCCATTCATATTTCATTTTCGTTACTAAGGCTCAAACACAAACATATCACTAGCATAATCGCCTTCGGAACTTAGCCCGGGTGTCATTCAAATACTCATACACACATAAATCAATAGTCATTACACATCAATTTTTCATTTCACATAATTCGAGTAGGGTCATTTCTTGAGCACTTACCTCGGATGTTGTCGAACGGCTTTGACTGCTATTCGATCACTTTTTCCTTCCCCTTATCCAATTGTGGCCCTCTAAGTTCTTGAGCTAATTCAAACAAATTCAATTTATTAAAGTCTCGCTTGCTAGCCTTGGCCGAATACACATATCATTGATTCAACATCACATAACTAAGCACTTTAGTCAATTTTCTTTAATTACGTACACATTCGGCCTTAGCACACAACAAGGTAGCCGATTACCTAAGTCAAGAATAGGCATCATTAAGCTTGCCTCTAACCGAATGCATGCACAATAATTCCCCTCATGTGGCCGATTATGCTTAGTCATTCTTGCATAAAATCAAAAATAAATTGCAAGATTTTCACATCATATGTGTACTAGGCTGAATGTACATGCAAATTTCACAACATTCTTCAACAAACTTCTTCTTTAAACAACATATTCATCACTTTCTTCATAATCAAAATATCATGTGCAATCATATATACACATATAAGTGCAAGGTCAATTTCAAGGTGTCCATAGCCATCCAAAACACAAATTTTAACTAACATGCAAGAAGCATGAACCATGCTCATGAATGCATCATGGCGAATACATCACAATCATGCCCCTTTCAACTTCAATCATGGTTAAACAAAAAAAACTCAATGTCTTACTTAAAATTGGTACAAAGAAGTTTCAAGAGTAGTCAATCCATCATTGCATGCATCATTAGCAAGCTTCACATTTAGCATGCAATGGCTTTAACACAATAACAACTTTGGCCAAATGCCATTTCCATGGCATAACAAGGATTTGAACCATGGCTAACATGCACATCAAGTTAGCAACCAAAACATGCATGAAACTCCTAACACAACCTCATACATACCTTAATCTTGATGCAAATTTAGCCAAATCTCCTTCTAGATCTCTTCTAAACCAAGCATGAAGCAAAAATCCTATCTCCTCCCTTAGTATTTTCGGCCAAAAAGGAAAGAACAAGGATGAACAATTTTTTTTTCTTGTTTTTCTTTCACTTGCTGCAATGGGGAAAGGATGAGCTATTTTTTGATTTTTTTGTTTCTCATCCAACATCATTAATTATTTTATCATTTAATTCATCATGCATTAACAAAACATGTTTCAACATGTTTTCTTTGCCCATAAGCATGTCATGGCGGCCACTAGCTTGTTTTGGGGAAATTTGACATGCAAGTCCATAGTTTTGCATGCATGCTTTAATTAGTCATCACACATTTCCCTATCGTACTTTCAAAGTTCACTACTAAGTCCTTCTAGCGAAATTCACCTTTATAACACTAAATCAATCATCAAAATGTCACACATGAGCACACACATATTATAGGCATCAAAATAAATTTTAAATTATTTTTATGCCTCGGTTTTGTGGTCCCAAAACCACATCCCGACTAGGGTCAATTTTGGGTCACAACTCTCCCCACTTAAGAAATTTTCGTCCCGAAAATCTTACCGAGTAAATAGGGTTGGGTATCGCTCTTTCATAGAGTTCTCGGTTTCCCAAGTAGCTTCTTCTATCCGTGTTTGAGCCATAACACTTTCACTAGCGGAACCCGCTTGTTTCGCAACTCTTTCACTTCACGTGCGGGATACTGAATCGGTTCTTCCTCATAACTCATATTGGCTTGAATTTCAACCGATGGATCAATCACGTGCGATGGATCAGATTTATAGCGTCGAAGCATTGAAACATGGAAGACGTTGTGAATCTTTTCGAGTTCGGGGCAAAATCAAACGATACGCAACTGGGCCAACTCGTTCGGAGATTTCGTACGGCCCAATGAATCTCGGGCTCAACTTGCCCTTACGGCCGAATCTGAGTATCTTTTTCCACGGTGAAACTTTAAGAAACACTTTATCTTCCACCTGATACTCAATGTCCTTGCGTTTCAAATCCGCGTACGACTTCTGACGATCGGAGGCTATTTTCAGACTTTCACGGATTACTTTTACTTTACATCAAGCATCTTTAATCAAATCCACTCCGAAAATTTTGTTTTCACCGAGCTCGGTCCAAAACAATGGTGTCGGCATTTACGCCGTACAAAGCCTCGTAAGGCGCCATCTTAATACTTGATTGAAAACTATTGTTGTAAGCAAATTCAATCAAAGGTAGGTACCGTTCCCATGAACCCGAACTCGAGGATGCAACATCTCAACATATCCTCAAGTATCCGAATTATCCGCTCGGATTGACCATCGGTTTGGGGGTGAAAGCGGTCTTTGAAATGCAACTTGGTACCCAAAGCTTCTTGCAATTTCTTCCAAAATCGCGAGGTGAACCTCGGATCTCTATCCGACACAATGTAAATCGGTACCCGTGTAATCTCACAATCTGAAAGCGTACAATTCAGCTAGTTTATCCAATGAAAATCCGTGCATACGGGGATAAAGTGAGCCGACTTAGTCAATCTATCAACAACAACCCAAATCGCATCCTTCTTACTTGCGACAATGGCGGTCAGGACACAAAGTCCATTGTGACTCGATCCCATTTCCACTCGGGTATCGTGATCGGTGAAGTAATCTGAAGGCACTTGATGTTCCGCTTTCACTTGTTGACATATTAAACATCTCAAACAAAGTCGGAGATGTCTCGTTTCATACCATGCCACCAAAACTAACGTTTCAAATCGTTGTACATCTTCGTACTCCCCGGGTGGATTGCCATTCGGCTACAATGGGCTTCGTTCAGAATTATCGAAATAAGTTCCGAATTCATTGGAACACACAGACTACTTCTGAACCTCAAACAATCGTCATCATCGATCTGAAACTCCGATTCCTTGTTCGGAACACACTCGACCCGTTTTGCAACCAACTCATCGTCGACCTTCTGAGCTTCACAAATTTGATGTATCAATAATGGTTTGCCTTTCAATTCAGCAACTAACACGTTGTCGGATCGAACGGACAAGTGCACATTCATCGCTCGTAAAGCGAATAATGATTTACGACTCAAGGCATCCACAACCACATTCGCCTTTCCCGGGTGATAGTCAATGACCAGCTCATAATCCTTTAACAGCTCGAGCCAACGTCTTTGTCGCAGATTTAAGTCTCTTTGGGTCATCAAATATTTGAGACTTTTGTGATCCGAGTACATGGCACCTCTCACCAAATAAGTAATGTCGCCAAATCTTCAAGGCGAATACGATGGCGACCAATTCGAGATCATGGGTCGGATAATTTTTCTCGTGTGGCTTTAATTGCCTCGACGATAGGCCACAACTCGACCTTCTTGCATCAATACGCAACCTAACCCAAGTAGGGAGGCGTCACTATAGATGACAAACTCTTTGCGATTCGGGTTGCACTAGAATTGGGGCTTCAATCAAATAAGTTTTCATTGATCGAAACTTTTTGACATTTCTCCATCCATTCGAACTTAACATCCTTTTGGAGTAACCGTCATCGGCGTGGCTATCGTTGAGAAACCTTTACAAATCGTCAAGAATAACCGCAAGCCCAAAAGCTCGAACCTCGATAATATTTCTCGGAGGCTTCCAATTAAGTATGGCTGAAATTTTATTCGGTCGACTCGAATACCGATGTAGATACCACATGACCCAAGAGGCTAACCTCTCTTAACCGAACTCACACTTCTTGAACTTAGCATATAATTGCTTATCTCGTAAAATTTGCAGCACTAACCTCAGGTGTTCAGCATGTTCGGTCTCATTTCTTGAATAGACCAAGATGTCATCAATGAACACGACTACGAATCGATCCAAATATGGTCTGAAGATCCGATTCATTAAATCCATAAATACCGCAGGGCATTAGTAAGCCCAAACGGCATCACTAGGAACTCATAGTGACCATATCTCGATTCAAGGCGGTCTTGGGTACGTCCGAATCTCGAATTCGCAATTGATAATAGCCCGATCTCAAATCTATTTTCGAGAACACCGAGGCTCCTTCAGTTGATCAAACAAGTCATCGATACGTGGTAACGGATATTTGTTCTTTATCGTCGCTTTATTAAGGCGGCGATAGTCGATCACAACCTCATGGTTCCATCCTTCTTTTCACAAACAACTTTGGCGCACCCAAGGCGAAAAACTCAGGCGAGCAAAACCTCTATCCACCAATTCTTGCAACCGAGCTTTCAACTCCTTTATTTCCGTTGGTGCCATACGATACGGAGCTATCAAAATTGAGTGGTACGGTACCAATTTGATGCCAAATTCTATTTCTCGAACAGATGGTAAACCCGCAATTCTTGAGGAAAACATCCGGGTATTCACAAACCACGGCAGCGATTCGGGTTTCTTTTACGATTCCTTGTCATCGAGCACATACGCAAGGTACGCCGCACCCTTTTCTTACATATTTCGGCCAACATTGCGATATTACATTTGGTAACCCCTTTAAGTCCGTAGACTCAACCCGAATTATCTCGTTATTCGCGCACCTCAAATCGATAGTCTTGCTTTTGCAATTTACAACCGCATCGTGCATGGTCAACCAATCCAAACCAAGAATAACGTCAATTCATCGGCGGCAAAAGCATCAAGTCCGTGGGAAAACAAGAACCTCGGAACACTAGGGACTTTTCTTGCACACTTTGTTGACAAGCACGTAATGACCCAAGGGGTTTGACACCGAATTACAAACTCGATGAGACTCAATAGGCAAAGTCTTCTTTGGATGCTAAGGTTTCACATATATAAGAATGAGTAGAACCGGGGTCAATCAAAGCAATCACATTAGTATTGAAAAGAGTGAAAGTACCGGTAATGACATCCGGTGAGGCGGTATCCTCGCGTCTTGGCGTATGGCATAAGTCCTAGCAGAGCACGAGCCTCGGGTCCGATGGTAGCATCTCTAGATCCTCTCGACCGCCACTAACATTGCCCACATTTCTAGGTGGCCTACCTCGGCGATGGTAGCACCGGGTTTCCACTCGACTTACATTTTGTTCAAGCAACCTCGGGCAATCCTTCATAAGGTGGTCGGCCGATCCACACTTATAGCGAGAGCGATCACGGAACCAACAGCTCCCGAATGCCATTTGCCACAATGCGGACACTCGCCCTCTCTCGGCGATCATTTCCACCATGGCGATCGAAGTGACTCGTGTGGTCACAGGGGTCGATCGCGCCCGCCTAGAAAAGCCGAAGCGCCTCTAGACCGGCTCACATCATCTCAAAATCTCTTCGATGCCTATTGAAGAGACTTTCCCGAGGACCTTTTTCGGAATTCTCCAGTTCCCACATCAACTTTTTGTTTCTCCTTTCTAAGCTCTTGACTTTACAAGCTCGCTCAACAAGTACTACAAACTCTCGTATTTCGAGAATGCCAACGAACATCCTTATATCATCATTCAGCCCATCCTCGAAGCGTTTACATAATAGCCGGACGAAATGCATTCTCGCAGCGTCTGGCTAAGCCTCACAAATTTTCGTTCGTGATCGGAATCGACATAGAACCTTGCTTAAGATCAAGAAATTCCCTTCGCTTTTGGTCGATGAATCTCGATCGATATACTTTTTCGAACTCGGTTTGAAAGAATTCCCAAGTCACTTGCTCTCTAGGCACCACGAAGTCGAGTTCTCCACCAATAATAGGCGGAATCGCGTAGCAAGGAGATGGTACACTTTAAGCACTCATCGGTGTACAAGATAGCTCATCGAGCACCGGATAGTGTTATCCAACCAAAATTCAGCTTGCTCAAGATCGTCGCTATCCGTAGCCTTGAATTCAAGTGGCCCCATGTTTACGAATTTCATCGACCGGGGCTTACTTGACCTTATTTGGTCGATTCTCGGAGGTATTGTAGGTCTTGGGGTTGCATTAGTCGGGAATGGAGGTTGTGGAACAGTAGTGTTAGTTCGAATGTATTGGTTGAACCAATCATTCATCACACTATAAAAGGCTTGCCTAGCCTCATCATTCGGATTCTTGGCCATAGGTTGAGAGTCCGCTGGCGCTGCTGGGGCTGTCCCTTCTTGCGCGGAGCAGCGCCACACTCTCCACATCATCAGCTATTGCTCGATTGGGATCGGGATCCATTGCTATAAACAAACACAAATTCAAATTGTCGTAAATCTCCACACTATCAATTTATCACTTAATGGCATGTATAGCTAGACCCCAAACATATTACGGTAGTCCTAGAATTAACAAAACCGTGGCTCTGATACCAATAAAATTGTAACACCCCGAACCCGAGACCATCGCCGGTGTCGAACACGAGGGGTTAACAAGCCAAATCCACATATTTCACCCACCAATTTGACATTTCCAGACAGGCTGGAAATCTGCGTCACTGTCACCTTAAAAATCATATCTCGAGTTTCAAAACTCGGAAACTGATTCCGTAAATTTTCACTGAATTTAGACTCATATATCCATCCATGGATTTATTTCTAGAATTTTTGGTCGGGCCAATTGGTACAGTTTATTAGTTAAAGTCACCCATGTTACAGGGATCGACTGCTCTGACCTTCGCGCGTTACAACTTGAATATCTCTCTGTACAGGGCTTTAATACTGGTACCGTTTGTTTCTAATGAAACTAAACTCAAAATGGAATCTGTACATATAAGGCATGACTCCTAATTCTTTCTGGATAATTTATAATAAATTTTTAAAGTTACAACAGGGGACCCAGAAACCGTTCTGGCCCTATCTCACAATAGCTTTAATATCTCTTAACATGTAACTCCTATGACCGTTTCGTTTATTCCACATGAAAGTAGACTCATTAAGGTTCATTTACATAATTTATTCACTATTTAATACCATTCATACAAATTTTGGTGATTTTTCAAAACCACACCACTGCTGCTGCCAGCATCTATTTTCAAAGTAACCATTACCTATGGCCCTTTCTGCACACATAGCACAAAGTGTGATTATGATTAACCATTCCAATGGCTAATCCTTTCAAACAATTTCATACCCCATAATGATTATCATACAAACTATTATAGAATCATACTAAAAACGTATATAAGCCATTTTCGCATGGCTATCCAAGCTTACACAAAACCGAAAGGTACATGACCTTCAACATTAGGGTAGTCCTATACATGCCATTTCAAAGTTCAACCAAAATTATACCAAAATGGAGGCTTTGATAGTGTAGATGACTTCGACTTTAATGATCCCGAATCCGATTGCTACCGAGCAAAATCTATAAAACAGAGAGCCAAAGCAGCGGAGTAAGCATTTTTATGCTTAGTAAGTCTCAAGCAATAAAATCAGCTTTAACCAAAGCATTACATTCACATAGCCAAATGAATCATTTCATTAATACACATTCACATAATCATACTTACTTCACCATCCCAACTCTTATGTTCATACACAAATAACGGCTTCGTTATACGATAACTCGTTCCATCATAGGAGCGAATATTCATACGCTCTTACTCCTAGCGCGCAAAGCACACACAACACATACCTTGTTATTGGGAAGTTTCACAAGTGCATTAGCTGAAAATTTTCCAGCAAGCTTATAATTTTCAAATCACATACCTTCGGAGTTTAACCGGATATAGCTACTCGTTCAAACGCCTTCGGGACATAGCCCGGTTATGGTAACCCGCACAAAGGCCTTCGGGACTTAACCCGGATTTCACAATTTGCACAAATGCCTTCGGGTCTTAGCAGGATGTAGTCACTAGCACAATTGCCTTGGGACTTAACCGGATGTAATTACCAGCATAAATGTCTTGGGACTTAGCCGGATATCATTCAATTGCTCATGCACACATATACATCAATAATCATTTCCCATTCATATTTCATTTTCGTTACTAAGGCTCAAACACAAACATATCACTAGCATAATCGCCTTCGGAACTTAGCCCGGGTGTCATTCAAATACTCATACACACATAAATCAATAGTCATTACACATCAATTTTTCATTTCACATAATTCGAGTAGGGTCATTTCTTGAGGACTTACCTCGGATGTTGTCGAACGGCTTTGACGGCTATTCGATCACTTTTCCTTCCCTTATCCAATTGTGGCCCTCTAAGCTCTTGAGCTAATTCAAACAAATTCAATTTATTAAAGTCTCACTTGCTAGCCTTGGCGAATACACATATCATTGATTCAACATCACATAACTAAGCATTTTAGTCAATTTTCTTTAATTACGCACACATTTGGCCTTAGCTCACAACAAGGTAGCCGATTACCTAAGTCAAGAATAGGCATCATTAAGCTTGCCTCTAACCGAATGCATGCACAATAATTCCCCTCATGTGGCCGATTATGCTTAGTCATTCTTGCATAAAATCAAAAATAAATTGCAAGATTTTCACATCATATGTGTACTAGGCGAATGTACATGCAAATTTCACAACATTCTTCAACAAACTTCTTCTTTAAACAACATATTCATCACTTTCTTCATAATCAAAATATCATGTGCAATCATATATACACATATAAGTGCAAGGTCAATTTCAAGGTGTCCATAGCCATCCAAAACACAAATTTTAACTAACATGCAAGAAGCATGAACCATGCTCATGAATGCATCATGGCGAATACATCACAATCATGCCCTTTCAACTTCAATCATGGTTAAACAAAAAAACTCAATGTCTTACTTAAAATTGGTACAAAGAAGTTTCAAGAGTAGTCAATCCATCATTGCATGCATCATTAGCAAGCTTCACATTTAGCATGCAATGGCTTTAACACAATAACAACTTTGGCCAAATGCCATTTCCATGGCATAACAAGGATTTGAACCATGGCTAACATGCACATCAAGTTAGCAACCAAAACATGCATGAAACTCCTAACACAACCTCATACATACCTTAATCTTGATGCAAATTTAGCCAAATCTCCTTCTAGATCTCTTCTAAACCAAGCATGAAGCAAAAATCCTATCTCCTCCTTAGTATTTTCGGCCAAAAGGAAAGAACAAGGATGAACAATTTTTTCTTGTTTTTCTTTCACTTGCACGGCAATGGGGAAAGGATGAGCTATTTTTTTGATTTTTTTTTGTTTCTCATCCAACATCATTAATTATTTTATCATTTAATTCATCATGCATTAACAAAACATGTTTCAACATGTTTTCTTTGCCCATAAGCATGTCATGGCCGGCCACTAGCTTGTTTTGGGGAAATTTGACATGCAAGTCCATAGTTTTGCATGCATGCTTTAATTAGTCATCACACATTTCCCTATCGTACTTTCAAAGTTCACTACTAAGTCCCTTCTAGCGAAATTCACCTTTATAACACTAAATCAATCATCAAAAATGTCACACATGAGCACACACATATTATAGGCATCAAAATAAATTTTAAATTATTTTTATGCCTCGGTTTTGTGGTCCCGAAACCACATCCCGACTAGGGTCAATTTTGGGCTGTCACATTCGGACGTACCCAAAACTGCTTTCAGAACGAGGTACGGTCACTACGAGTTCTTAGTGATGCCGTTCGTGCTCACTAATGCCCCTGCGGTATTTATGGATTTGATGAATCGGATCTTCAGACAGTATTTGGACCGGTTCGTAGTTGTGTTCATTGATGACATCTTGGTCTATTCAAAAAATGAGACCGAACATGCTGAACACCTGAGATTAGTGTTGCAAATTTTACGGGATAAGCAGTTATATGCTAAATTCAGCAAGTGTGAGTTCTGGTTAAGAGAGGTTAGCTTCTTGGGTCATGTGGTATCGGCATCGGGTATTCGAGTCGACCCGAGCAAAATTTCAGCCATACTTAACTGGAAGCCTCAGAAATATTCGAGGTTCAAGCTTTTGGGACTTGTCATTACTACCGACGGTTTGTAAAAGATTTCTCAATGATAGCCACACCCATGACGAAGTTACTCCAAAAGATGTTAAGTTCGAATGGACGGAAAATGTCGAAAAGTTTTGATCAACTGAAAACTTATTTGACTAAGCTCAATTTTAGTGCGGCCGAATCGTGCAAGGAGTTTGTCATCTATAGTGACGCCTCCCTACTTGGGTTAGGTTGCGTATTGATGTAAGAAGGTCGAGTTGTGGCCTATGCGTCGAGACAATTAAAGCCACATGAGAAAAATTATCCGACCCATGATCTCGAATTAGCTGCCATCGTATTCGCCCTGAAAATATGGCGACATTACTTATTTGGTGAGAAGTGCCATGTGTATTCGGATCACAAAAGTCTCAAATATTTGACGACTCAAAAAGACTTAAATCTGCGACAAAGACGTTGGCTCGAGTAGTTAAAAGATTATGAGCTTGTCATCGATTATCACCCGGGAAAGGCTAATGTGGTTGCGGACGCCTTAAGCCAGAAATCACTGTTTGCTTTACGAGTGATGAATGTACACTTGTCTATTCTACCCGACAATGTGTTAGTAGCCGAATTAAAGGCCAAACCATCATTGATTCATCAAATTCGTGAAGCTCAGAAAGTCGACAATGAGTTGGTTGCAAGATGGGCTGAATGTGTTCCGAATGTGGAATCAGAGTTTCAAGTTGATGGTGACGATTGTTTGAGGTTCAGAAATCGTTTGTGTATTCCAAGAAATTCAGAACTTATTTCGATAATTCTGAACGAAGCTCATTGTAGCCGAATGTCAGTCCACCCGGGGAGTATGAAAATGTACAACGACCTAAGACGTCAGTTTTGGTGGTATGGTATGAAACGAGACATTTCCGATTTTGTTTCGAAGTGTTTAATATGTCAGCAAGTGAAGGTGGAACATCAAGTGCCTACGGGTTTACTCCAACCGATCATGATACCTGAATGGAAATGGGATCGAGTAACGATGGATTTTGTATCCGGGTTGCCGTGTTCGGCAAGTAAGAAAGATGCGATTTGGGTCGTTGTTGATAGATTGACTAAGTCGGCTCACTTTATCCCCGTACGCACGGATTTTTCAATGGATAAATTAGCTGAATTGTATGTTTCTCAGATCGTGAGATTACACGGGGTACCTATTTCTATCGTGTCGGATAGAGATCCGAGATTCACCTCACGATTTTGGAAGAAATTGCAAGAAGCTTTGGGTACCAAGTTGCATTTCAAAGACCGCCTTTCACCCCCAAACCGATGGTCAATCCGGCGGATAATTCAGATACTTGAGGATATGTTGAGATGTTGCATCCTCGAGTTTAGTGGTTCATGGGAGCAGTATTTACCCTTGATTGAATTCGCACAACAATAGTTTTCAATTAAGTATTAAGATGGCACCTTATGAGGCCTTGTGCGAGGCGTAAATGGCGTACACCATTGTTTTGGACCGAACTCGGTGAAAGTAAAATTTTGAGTTGATTTGATTAAAGATCTTTGAGCGAAAGTAAAAGTGATCCATGAAAGTCTGAAGGCAGCCACAGATCGCCAGAAGTCGTACGCGGATCTGAAACGAAAAGATATTGAGTATCAGGTGGGAGACAAAGTGTTTCTTAAAGTTTCACCTTGGAAAAAGATACTCAGATTTGGGCGTAAGGGCAAACTGAGTCCAAGGTTCATCGGGCCATATGAAGTATCCGAACGAGTCGGTCCAGTTGCATATCGTTTGATTTTGCCCCCTGAACTTGAAAAGATTCACGACGTCTTTCATGTTTCGATGCTTCGACGCTATAGATCTGATCCATCGCACGTAGTTAGTCCATCAGAGGTTGAAATTCAAGCCAATATGAGTTATGAAGAAGAACCGATTCGTATCCTAGCACGTGAAGTGAAAGAGTTGCGAAACAAAAGGGTTCCGCTAGTGAAAGTGTTATGGCTCAAACACGGGTTAGAAGAAGCTACTTGGGAACCCGAGGACTCTATGAAAGAGCGATACCCAAACCTATTTACCGGTAAGATTTTCGGGGACGAAAATTTCTTAAGTGGGGGAGAGTTGTGACAGCCTTAAAACGACCCTAGTCGGAATGTGGTTTCAGGACCACAAAACCGAGGCATAAAAATAATTTAATATTCATTTTGATGCCTATGATATGTGTTAATTCGTGTGTGACATTTTTGATGATTTGATTTAGGGTTATACATGTGAATTTCACTAAAAAGGACCTAGTAGTAAACTTTGAAAGTAGGATAGGGAAATGTGTGATGACTAATTGAAGCATGCATGCAAAACAATGGTTTTGCATGTCAAATACCCCTCTTTTTATAAGTGGTGGCCGGCCATGACAAAGGAGGATGGGCAAAACATGTCATAGACATGTTTTGTTGGTGCAATATGGGAGGAAACATTAAACTAAGGTGAGGAATAAAGAAATGGAAAAAAAAAGGAAAGAAGGTCTGTGATCCCCCCCATTGCCGTGAGTTCAAGAAAAAAGAAAAAAAAAATTTGTTCATCCTTTCTTTGAGCCAAAACTAGGAAGAAAAAGAAAAAAAAAAGAGAAAAGAAAAGCTTCATCATTTGGTTCTTCTTTGCCGGTTTGAAAGGAGAAAGGTTGAAGATATTCGGCCATATTTGCATCTAAGTTAAGGTATGTTTGATGGTGTTCCATGAGATTCATGCATGTTTTTAGTTGCTAGCTTGAGTTCTAATTAGTCCATGGTTCAAAACTTTGCTATGTCATGGGGATGATATTCGGCCAAGGTGGATTTTGTGTTGATGCCATTGCATGTTAAATATGAAGCTTGCTAATGATACATGTGATGGTGGATTGATGGCTCTTGGACCTTCTTTTTAGCATTTTTGGAGTGAGACATTAAGTTCCTTGTTTAACCATGACCAAAATCGAAATGATATGGTGTTGTGATGTATTCGGCCATGGTATATCCATAAGAATGATTTATGCTTATTGCATGGTAGGTAAGATTTGTGTTTTGGATATATGTTTGTATTTGGTTATAATCAACTTGAGATTCGGCCCTTGCACCTATATGTATATATGTTTGCACATGATGTATTGGTATGACATATATACTATCTCAAGGTATATATTTACTTGTGATGATGTTTCGGTTATGAAGTAAATGATAGATGTGTATTGAGCTACAATATGTAATCCATTAGTTAGTAAAATGTATGCCATTCATGTGTGGTATTAAACATGTAATTGGCCTCAACACCAGCATGCATAATCGACCACATGAATGAGTACCTAGGTTGATGTGTTGTTCGGCCATGAGTAAGCATGTTGAAGGCTTTATCTTGACTTAGAAAATTCGGCTAAGGAGAGTACTAACAAATGTGTTGAGTTTAATTCATGAATTCCGTACATATGTGACTTTAATGTCTAATGAATATATGTGGGCTAAGTACCTTGAATTCCTCTTGTCGATGCTCAAATGATTAAATCAATTTATTTGTTAAATTAAGCTCAAGAGCAAAGGGGGACTAAATCCGATAAGGGAAAGGAAAAAGTGAGCGAATAGCCGTCGAAATCGTTCGACAACATCCGAGGTAAGTCTTCGAGTAACGACCCTACTTGAATTATATTGAAATGATTTGTCATATTATGGCGGATAGCCGAATGTGCGTAGGGACTACGCTGTAATGTCAATTGAAATCATGCTCTTTGTGTGTGGCTATTGAGCCGAAATTGGAAAGGTTTGATAAATGTTTTGTGGTTGAGCCTTAGTAACGAAAATGAAATATGGATGTGTCGTGATTATTGATATATGTGTACATGAGCATTTGAATGATACCCGGGCTAAGTCCCGAAGGCATTTATGCTAATGATTATATCCGGGCTAAGACCCGAAGGCATTCGTATGAAGTTGTTATATCCGGCTAAGACCAAGGCATTTGTGCAAGTTACCAAATCCGGGTTAAGACCAAGGCAATTGTGCTTGTGGTTATATCCGCTAAATTCAAGAAACTTCGGTTTGAAGGTGAGCGTTTTGGTGCTGTAATAAATTCAATTAATACTCGAAAAACCCATACGATAAGGTATGTTTACATGTGCATCGGAAAAGTCGATTCGTTTGAAATAGTGTTCGTTCAATAGACTAACGAACTTTCGGCTCTTAGATAGGTTGATACCTTGTGTGTATATGTTGATGAAGTGTGAAGTAAGTATGATTATGAGAATGTGTATTAATAAAGTGATTCATTTAGCTATGTGAACGTAATACTTTAGTCAAAGCCGATTTCATTGCTTGAAACTTACTAAGCATTAAATTGCTTACCCCTTTGCTTTGGCTCTTTGTTTTCTAGATTTTGTTCGTTAGCTATCGGATTCGGGATCACCGAAGTCGAAGTCATCCACACTATCAAAGCCCTTTGGTACTCTTTTAGTTGAACTCTGGATATGGCATGTATAGGACTACCCTTTGTTGTTTTTCAAATACTTTTTGTGATGTATGTGTGTACAGCCATGCGAAAATGGCTCGTAGAAGTGGAGTATGGCATTAGACCATTTGTGTTTATGTATGTATATATGGTTTCATGATGTGACTATGGACTGGAATGGAAGTGTTGGGCAATGATCAGCCCTTGGAATGGCTAAATATGATCATAGGTGGACCTATGTATGACAAAACTCTAGTTGGTCCATGGAAACCACGAAATAGGTAAAGTTTACCTGAAAACAGATGCTGACAGCAGCAGTGGTGTTGATGTGAAAAATAACTAAAAATATTAGAAATGGAATTAAATAGTGAATAAATTATGTAAATTAACCTTGATGAATCTACTTTCATATGGAAGAAACGAAACGGTCATATGAGTTGTATGTTAAGAGATATTTAGGTTTTCGTTAAACAGGGCCAGAACGGTTTCTGGATTCCCTGTTCCGACTTTGGAAACTCATTGTAAATTAACCAGAGACAATTAGGAGTCATGCCATATATTTATAGATTCCTCTTTGAGTCTAGTTTCTATAGAAACAAACGGTATCAGTATTGAAGCCCTGCACAGGGAGATATCCAAGTTGTAATGCGCGAAGGTCAGTGCAGTCGATCCCTGTAACATGGGAGACTTTAACTAATAAACTGTACTAATTGGCCTGACCAAAAATTCTATAAAAAGATATGTAGATGGAAATATGAGTCTAGTTTCAGGAAAAATTTTACGAAACTGATTTTCGAGTTTTGAAACTCAAGATATAAATTTTAAGGCCACAGTGACGCAGTAACCAGCTAGTCTGGAAATTTTTAAAGGGACTGTGGAAATAATTAAGTTAAGTCTGTTAGCACCTCGTATTCGACTCCGGCCACGATCGTGAGTGCGGGTGTTCTGCATAATAATATGTCCCAGAAAACTGACTTCTAGTAACCAAAATTCACATTTACTGAACTTCACAAATAACTGCTTATTACGCAAAGTTTGTAACACTATTCTCAAATGCTCAACATTTTCGATTTCATTACTAAAATATATCAAAATTTCATTAATGAAAACGAAAACAAATCGATCTAAATACGATCTAAAAATTCTGTTCATCAAATCCATAAAATATCAGGTGCATTCGTTAATCCGAAAGGCATAACTAGAAACTCATAGTGTTCGTACCTCATTCAAAAAGTAGTTTCGGAATGTCTGAATCTTTTCCTTTCAACTGATAATATCCCGATCTCATATCTATCTTTGAAAACACAGTAGTTCCTTTCAACTGATCAAACAAATCGTCAATTCTGGGCAAAGGATATTTATTCTGAATAGTCACTTTGTTCAACTGACGATAATCAATACGCATTCTTATCGTTCCGTCTTTCTTTTTCACAAACAGAACAGAAGCACCCTAGGGAAAAAAGTTCGATCTTGCAAATCCTCTATCAATTAACTCCTGCAACTAATACTTTAATTCTTTTAACTCGGTCCGAGCCATCCTATACGGAGCTATTAAAATCGGAGTAGTTCCTGGCACTAATTCAATGCCAAACTCAACTTCTTGAATTGGAGGTAATCCCGGATGTTCTTCAAGAAACACATCAGGGAATTCACAGAAAACAGGTACTGATTCAATTTTCTTTTCTTTCAATTTCGAATCAATCACATAAGAAAAATAGGCTTCACAACCCTTTCTGACACATTTTTGAGCTAATATCAAAGAAACTACTGCCGGTAAACCATTCAGATCATTAGACTCAATCTGAATAATCTCATCATTCTGACATCGCAAATCAATAGTCTTCCGTTTGCAGTTTACAATAGCATCGTGCAAAGTTAACCAATCCATACGCAGAATTATATCAAATTCGTCAGATGGTAATAACATCAAATCAGTCGGAAAACATGAATCTTAAATCATCAACCGAAAATTCTTACATACTTTGTCAACCAAAACACATCAGCCTAAGGGGTTTGATACTTTAATTACAAATTCAATAGACTCTACAGGCAAAGTCTTATTGATACGTGATATTTGTGACAGGTTTTAAAGATTTATGAAAGAATCCTTCTTGAGACTAACTTATTATCACGATTAAGGCAAGTGTACCTATCGAACAGTAGTATAGTTCAGCAAGACCAGATTGTCGAACCCAAAGGAACTATGAGTACTACTATTTACTTCCTTTTTATTATCAAGCCTAAAAATTAAGAGGTTTGGTTATCTAAACTAATTACTAACTAAGAATGCAGAGAAAGAAAATTTAGGAAAATACTTTTGGGAAAATTCGATTAATTAAGACAATACCTAAGGAAAAATCACCTAGACTTCACTTGTTATTTGACTCTGAATCAGACGATTTATTCATTTGACTTGATCCGTAGAAATCCCTAAGTTATATTATTATCTCTCTCGAGACTAATAACGTCTAAGCCTAGGTTGAATAATTGAAATCTCTTTCTAATTAACACACTAGAATTGCATTAACTCGATCTATGAATTCCCTTATTAGGTTTCACCATAATTCGGCAAAATCTTATCACCCTATCTCTAGCGTGCAATCAGCTCTGCTTAATTATGACAAATTTACTCTTAGATAGGGTATATTCCTCCTTCAAATAAGAGCTTAACTTGAATCAATATCCTGGAATATCAAAACAAGAATTAAGAACACATAATTAAGAACAAGTCAAACATTTATCATGCAATTCAGATAATAATAACAAGATCCATCTTAGGTTTTATTCCCCTTAGGTATTTAGGAGGTTTAGTTCATACTTATGAAAGAAAACATCTCAAAAGCATAAAGATAACAAAACATAAGAAAACCCAAAACTCCTAAAGGAACTTGAAGGGAGATCTTCAGTCTTGATGATGAATTCGGTTTCTGAGATCGATCAATCGGCTTTCCTTGAGTAATTCCTTACTTCCTACTCTGCGTCCCCCTTCTAATTGCCTCATCAGGTGTTTAAATAGGCTTTAGAATGCCTAAGATCCCCCACAATTAGCCTTTTCTGAATAGGGTTATATTTGGGCTCGGTAGGGACACGCCCGTGTGTGATTACTCCAGCCCGTGGTTAACGCTGTTAAACAGGCACGGGTGTGTAGTATACCCGTGTAAGTCATGCTTTAATCCTGCCAAAGGGACACGGGCGTGTGAAACGCCTGTGTGAGAAAGTCCAGGCCGTGTTGATTTCCCACGTGGGTCCATTTTCTCCATTTTCGGCCCGTTTCTCGCTTTTTTTACTCTCCTATGCTCACCTAAGTATAAAACATGAAATTAAAGGATTAGGAGCATCAAATTCACCATTTCTAAGGAGAAACCATCCATAAATGTGCTAAGCATGGGATAAAAATATGTATAAATTATGGTTTATCAAATACCCCCGCACTTAATCATTTTCTTGTCCTCAAGCAAAAAATCCTCAACTCATAATCAAAATAAATTCTTCTCAATTTATAATCCCTATCAATAATATCTCAAAATAATCCATAAGAACTCATACATTGAAAATTCAACTAAAAGTACATCAAAGTTTCAAACATTCCAAGTTGAGCATTTTATCACAAAAACATAGGTGTCTCCCCTCATCTAAGTGATTACCATTGATCAATATATCATAGAGTTTAACATCCTCACTAAAGATTCACTCAAATCACTCAAGGTGTTTAAGGACATCAATAAAAGCACCCATTAGTCAATATGTAAAGTTATTACCATAGGCTTGCTTGAAAATCAAATATCCACCATTATATATTGAGCTAATACATCAATCAAAAAGGTCTTTTTAGAGGGTTGTAACGTGGCTTTGGTTAGGGGGTGTGGTCACAAGCTGAAAGAAGATGTTAGAATCGAGATTGAATTGAAAAATTACCTAGCTAGAAAATAACTAGTCATCAGTTGAATACAAGTGAGCTTTTTCTCAAAATATGGAATTAACTCTCAAGCTCAAAAATGACGAATTACTACTAATATATATGTAAGTATATGTACGTATTGTTTTTTTTAAGAACAAGTCAAATATTTAGAAGCACAAAACATAACTAAGCAATTTATTCAAATCAAATCTCGACAAAAATAGGGATCAAATTAGGGGATTTCAACAATAACGGGTTATGGGTTAATATTGAGGGTAAATCAATTAATGGCTTGTTAGGCTCAAAAGGGGTTCACTAAGTGTTAACCATGGAGGTAGGCTTTTGTGGAGTGAGTGGGTTAAACCTAAGTGCCTTTATCATCTTGACATATCAAATCAAATGGTGTGGTCTTGACATGCATAATCAAGCAAGTTCTAGAATAACAAATCAAAACTGACGCACTCATAATGAAAGTGAGCATGAAAGGAATAAAATATGCTCTAAAGGCTCAAGATCTCACAAAAATTATGGCTTTTTGATGTTCAAACTTGTGAATTTCAACTCAAGATAATACCTAAACTTAAGGAAACAACCTAAAAGTTTTTAATTCTTCAAAAATCAACTTATCATGCTTGATTCCCTAATGTCTTAAAGTTTAAACAATCAATGCATAAATACCTATGTTTTAATTCAAGACATATCAATAAAAATCATAAATTAATCAAAATTCATTCTAATATTGATATGAGTGATTCACGTGAGAATAAGACAAAATTCAGGGATTTCTAATGATGATATAAAAGACCCCCCACACTTAAGATGTACATTGCCCTCAATGTACAAAGATAGATATATTGAAAAGTATAAATATATAATCATAAGAGAGGGAGAGAGGTGAAACTTCCTGAAAGATGAATGGACTCCTTGAATTGGAGTTATGGAGAATAATCGGCCAAGACAATGATGAGAGTGGAGGAGGATACTCTGATGGTGGTAGAGGTTGGGTTCCACAAATGCTGTGCCAAAAGAATATTATATCTCATGTTGGCTATGGTTGTGGTCAGCAGGGCATGGCAGTCATGGAGAACCTTTCCCAATGGAGTTTCAAGTTCCTAAGTAATAGTAAGCTTTGGAGCTCTTTATAACTATGATAGAATCAGGAACTTTTTTAGGAAATATATAAAG
The DNA here is from genome assembly GCF_025698485.1 of Gossypium arboreum. Classification (NCBI taxonomy): domain Eukaryota; kingdom Viridiplantae; phylum Streptophyta; class Magnoliopsida; order Malvales; family Malvaceae; genus Gossypium; species Gossypium arboreum. The sequence goes on from NC_069081.1 coordinate 18,345,884, forward strand.
AAGAATAATTACTCGTAATGAAATAGTCGAAATTAAAAATTGTAAAATAATAATTATAAAACCTAATAAAAATAAGCTTAAAGAAAAAATAAAAAGTAGTCTTAAAATAGAATAAAAGTAACAACATAAAATAATAAATAAAAGATTTTAAACATCTTCATCGCTAGATGGTTCGCGAGGTCGGGGTGGCGATGAGATATGGAAGTGCTGAAAAATCTACTGTAGAGTAGCATCAATGTTATCGAAGCACTGAAAACACTGCTGCTCGTATCGAGTAAGGCGTTCAGAGATGTCAGCGTATGAAGCCACCCCATGAACTGGACAAGAAGGGGGTGGTGGCTGAGACGGTGGGTCCTCATAACGTGGAGGGACATCATCAGTAATGTCCTCTGGATCCTCCTCCTTGGTGGACTAGATGAGGCAGTACTGAGGAGGGTAGGTGCCACGTCGTTTCTCGATCATCATCATATTTAGCATGCTCGAGATGCCCTGTGGGGACATCTGGCTGATGAGAGTGAGGGAGGATGATTGGGCTGCTATGTTGAGGAGCCTGAAGTGTCGAGCCAGTCAAGTCACATAGGGCCCGATAGAGATGACCCTTCTCCTGTGTCGCTCCTTCTGGTGGCGAATGGCGAGGGCAATAAAGTAGAGGTCGATGACGTGCCCATTCGCCATACTCCATAAGAAATAGGCGTCGTGGGTGGTGACGACGCTGGTGATCTCTCATCTCCCTGTCAGAGTGTGAGCCAAGATGGCGTGTAGATACTTCAAGGATAGAGAGAGAGCCGATGCCTTGGAGCGGCTAGGATCGTAATTGGCCGAGGCAGGGACGAGGTCCCTCCAGCATTTTGAAGGGGAGTAGTGGATGTGGCAGTAGAGAGTGTTGAGTTTATTATCGTCCATGAATTCCTTCGTGTATAGCTTGCAATCCCAAACTCGGGTACACTCAACTGGCGTACTAGACCTCCAAGGCAGAACTGACCATTCCAGGATCGTCAAAGTTGGTCATGATGGTCTGAAGATGGAACGTCGAGTAGAGTTCCAATGTAAACTCTAGATACGTCGGCTCGACGATCTCAAAGAAGAGCCCTCACGGGTTAGTCATCTGGAAGGCTCGAACTGCGTCAGCCAAATGAATCTATTCAAGTACGGCCCAGTCAGCCAAATACGCTGCTCCTTTCCTCTTCTTCGAGGCGGGAACAACAGTCTTCTTACCACATGAGGATGACATTGTACCTGCGTTGAAAAATCAAAGTTCAACCAATACGTCCCAAAAATAGCATGGAAGCATAAAACCAAATAGGAATATTTCATGAGACTTACGTAATAGATGAAGTAAACAAAACTACTAAATATATCAAGTTATAGGATTATGGGAATAATGTAATGAGAATATGAATGAATGCATGTGGGTAAGCATAAATTTCATGGAGCAAGGAAAAATGAAAGAGTATAGCATAATGTAGTAACTAAAATGAATTTTTTTTATAAACAAGCATGAGTATTTTAATATTCTAACTATGAATATTCATTCAAAATAGTTCAATAGAGTAGAGAAATCATGAAATAAGCAACATATTTAAAGAAAATAGAGAGAAAAGAGTAAATAAATGCAAAAGGAAGGAGTTTAAAGTGTTGGAATCGGTGTTGTAGACGGTGCACGGGCGTGGAGGCTAGGGCGTGTGAAGTTGCAGCGGCTAGGGTTAGGGATTTTTTGGGAGGTTGTTGATGAATAGTGAGGGTTTTATATAGATTTTGGGGCACACGGCCGTGGGACACGCCCGTGTGGCCTAAATTTTGCCCGTGTGTTTCACGAATTTTGAATTTGGGAGCGTCTGACATTCGGCCCACGCCCGTGTTCTTTGGGCGTGTGGGTGCACACGGCTGTGTCGCACGGTCATGTCTTGCTTCATCCCATGCCCGTGTTTGTTTTGACAGTGTCGACCACGAGTGGATGGCATGGGCGTGTCGCATACCCGTGTTACATTCTCAGTTTCGACCACGATTTCTAGGCACGGGCATGTCTCACGCCCGTATTGTTTTGGCAGTTTCGCCCATGGCCATATTGCACAGCAGTGGCAACTTATCGCATCCCGTGTTGGAAAAAAATCCTTACCCTGTTTTCACATGGCCTAATGCACGCCCATGTGCTTGGCCGTGTGGGCTTTAGCAAGCCTGCGTTCCATGATTTGGTTAGTATGTTAGATGATAAAAACTAAAATTTAAAGAAATTAACACTGTTAGTGCTCAGGTTGCCTCCTAAGAAGCACTTATTTATAGTCTAAGCTCGACTTACCTCTCTTCTGCATGGTCAAGGTGGTGCGAGGAGTTTACACTCCTCATCCCTACTATCAACTTTGTCAACATAAGGTTTAAAACGGGTATTGTTTACCTTAAATGTGTCGAATTTAGGATGAATTACCTCGACTGTACCATATAGGAAAATACTGAGTACCGTAAGAGGAATTTCTTCATTAGGTTCAGGAGTGGCAATGCGAGGATCTGCTGTATCTAGTAGTACTTTTTCTCCAACCTTAAGTTGATTTGGTGAGTTATTGAGCTTGTCCTGGCTTGGTTTCGGTTTATCAGGTGTTCTCAGTTTCTGTGTCTTCCATTCATCTAGCTCCTCAATTTGTAGCCTTCGTTCTTCATAGATAGGTTCTTTGTTGTTGTTTGAACACGACTCATATGTGTTCTTCGAAACTATTTCCTGCATAGAGGGTTTCACCACATGATCAGTACTAGAATGATTTATACAACCACCTTTAATTTTTGATGTGTTACTCGAATTACGAGCTTGAAGGGTGATTGTTTCATCTCCTACATGAAGTGTGAGTTCACCTGTACCAACATCAATAATGGTTCTAGCAATCGTTAAAAAGGGTCATCCTAAAATTAAAGGTGCGTTACTATCCTCTTTCATGTCTAGTACAGCAAAGTCTACTGGGTATATAAATTTATCGATCTTAACAAGAACATCTTTAATGATACCCCTAGGAAATTTAATGGTTTTATCAGCCAATTGAATGCTCATCCTAGTTTGTTTGGGTTTCCCAAGACCTAGCTGTTTAAACATTTATAAGGCATAACATTAATGCTTGCCCCTAAGTCAGCCAATGCATTATGAACATCTAAACTACCAATTAAACAAGGAATCGTAAAACTCCATGTATCCTTCATTTTTTTTGGTAACTTATTCTGTAATATGGGTGAGCAAACTGCATTCAACTCCACATGTGATGCCTCATCCAACTTTTGTTTATTTGTTAAAAGCTCATTTAAAAACTTGACTGCGTTTGGCATCTGCTTCCATAAACGATAAGTTAATATGTAGTTTCTTCAAAAGTTTAAGGAATTTACCAAATTGTTCATTTGATCAGTCTTTCCTTGTCGCATTGGGGTATGGCACACGAGGTTTATATTCTATACTCACCGACTTTGGATCATTTTGGCCTACATCATTCTTACCTTTGCTTACCACTGTTTCTAGCCTTGGTTTTGCAACTATTCCTCATCTTGAATGGCAATCGCGTTGAGTTGCTCCTTTGGGTTAGATTCAGTGTTGCTTGGCAGGCTACCTTGTTGATTTTTAAGTGCCGTCTCGGTATTCTAAAAATGAGTTTCTGACACCGAGATGAATTTGGTTAGCATCTCTTCAAGGTTCGGCTTTTTCTCTTGTACGGTGGTTGCTGAAAGCCTAGAGGGGGTGGTGGTCTCTGATTTCCTTGGCCTCCCCAGGAAAACTTTGGGTGGTTCCTCCAACTTGCATTGTAAGTATTGCTATAATGATTGTTTTGAGATCGAGGATTGTTACCCATGTAATTTAACTGCTCATTCTTCATGTTGTGGTCATAAGGTGGGTATTCTGAACTGCTTGATCCACCTCCACTTGCTTCGCACTGCATTACTGGGTAAACCTGTGAAGAACTAAGAAATCCATCAATTTTTTTATTCAAAAGTTCTACTTGATTAGAGAGCATGGTGACCGAATCGACGTTATAAACATCGGCTCTTTTCGTTGGCTTTGTCCTCATGACTTGCCACTGATAGTTATTCAGTGACATCTCCTCTATAAATTCATAGGCATCTTTAGGTGTCTTATTATTGATGGTTCCGCTAGCAACTGCGTCAACTATTTGTCGAGTCGAAGGATTCAGGCCATTATGAAAGGTTTGAACATGTAGCCAGAGTGGTAACCCATGGTAAGGGTATCTTCTCAAGAGATCCTTGTATCTCTCCTATGCATCGTAGAGTGTTTCTAAATCCATCTGCACAAAAGAAGAGATATCATTACGTAATTTAGCCGTTTTAGCTGGCGAAAAATATTTCAATAAAAACTTTTCGGTCATTTGTTCCCAAGTAGTGATTGACCCCCGTGGTAATGAATTCAACCACTGTTTAGCTTTGTTTCTCAATGAAAAAAGGAATAATTGAAGGCGAATGGCGTCATCAGAAATGCCATTAATTTTAAATGTATCACATAGTTCCAAAAAGTTTGCCAAGTAAGCGTTGGGATCTTCATCCCGCAAACCATCAAACTGAGCAAATTGTTGTATCATTTGAATTGTGTTAGGTTTCAGTTCAAAAGTATTTGCAGCTACAGCAGGTCTAACTATGCTAGATTCAGTTCCTATTAAAGACGGTTTAGCATAATCATACATAGTGCACGGAGCAGGATTCTGATTAACAACAATCACAGGAGGTAGCGGATTTTCTTGGTTTTCAGCCATCTCCTTGGTTGTGGTTGAAGTATCGTCCTCTTGCTCTTCTGTGTATCGTAAGCTTCACCTTATTTCTCTTCCATTTTTGTGAACTATGCGATCAATCTCACTATCAAACAGTACTGGTCCTGACGGGTTTCTTCTGATCATAAACTAGAAAAACCTGTCTGAAGAATAAGAAAAGAAAATAAAAATTTAAATTGCAATAAAAGTAAAATGGCTAAAGTAATAAAAATCGAGTGTTCCTAATATCCTAGTTCCTCGGCAACGGCACCAAAAACTTGATACGTGATATTCGTGACAGGTTTTAAAGATTTATAAAAGAATCGTTCTTGAGACTAACTTATTATCACGATTAAGGCAAATGTACCTATCGAACAGTAGTATAGTTCAGGAAGACCGGATTGTCGAACCCAAAGGAACTACAAGTACTAGTATTTACTTCCTTTTTATTATCTAGCCAAAAAATTAAGAGGTTTGGTTATCTAAACTAATTACTAACTAAGAATGCACAGAAAGAAAAATTGGGAAAATACTTTTGGGAAAATTCGATTGATTAAGACAATACCTAAGGAAAATCCACTTAGACTTCACTTGTTATTTGACTTTGAATTAGACGATTTATTCATTTGACTTTATCTGTAGAAATCCCTAAGTTATATTATTATCTCTCTCAAGACTAATAACGTCTAACCCTAGGTTGAATAATTGAAATCTCTTTCTAATTAACACCCTAGAATTGCATTAACTCGATCTATGGATTCCCTTATTAGGTTTCACCCTAATCCGGCAAAATCTTCTCACTATATCTCTAGGCATGCAATCAACTCCGCTTAATTATGAAAAATTTACTCTTTGACAGGGTCTATTCCTCCTCTGAATAAGAGCTTAACTTGAATCAATATCTTGGAATATCAAAACAAGAATTAAGAGCACATAATTAAGAACAAGTCAAATATTTATCATACAATTTAGATAATAATAACAAGATCCGTCTTAGGTTTCATTCCCCTTAGGTATTTAGGGGTTTAGTTCATACTTATGAAAGAAAACATCTCAAAAGCATAAAGATAACAAAACATAAGAAAACCCAAAACTCCTGAAGGAACTTGAAGGGAGATCTTCCAGCTTCTGAGATGGATCAATCGGCTTTCCTTAAGTAATTCCTTGCTTCCTACTCTACGTCCCCCTTCTAATTGCCTCCTCAAGTGTTTAAATAGGCTCTAGAATGCCTAAGAGCCCCCACAATTGGCCTTTTCCGAATAGGGTTATACTTGGGCTCAGCAGGGACACGCCCGTGTGCGATTACTCCAACTCGTGGTCAAGGCCGTTGAACAGGCACGGGTGTGTAGTATACCCGTGTAAGTCATGCTTTAATCCTGTCAAAGGGACATGGCCGTGTAACACGCCCATGTGAGAAAGTCCAGGCCGTGTTGATTTCCCACGTGGGCCCATTTTCTCCGTTTTCGGCCCGTTTCTCACTCTTTTTACTTTCATATGCTCACCTAAGTATAAAACATGAAATTAAAAGATTAGGAGCATCGAATTCACCAATTCTACGGAGAAACCATCCATAAATGTGCTAAGTATGGGATAAAAATATGTATAAATTACGGTTTATCACGTATTGCTCACTAAGTTCATGCATATATAAGAATGTGTTGATCCCGGATCTATTAATGCAATCACAAAAGTATTATAAAGAGTAAAAGTACTAGTAATAACATCTGGAGACGAAGCTTCTTTGTGTGCATGAATAGCATAGGCTCTAGCAGGTGCGCGAGCCTCAGATCTAACAGTTATATCTTTAGTTCCCCTCTAGCTGCCACTCATATTACCTATATTTTTGGGTGGTCTACCTCGAGCTATATTGCCAGTCGGCCTCGAATTTTGCACAATCTCTTACTCTATAAACTCAGGACATTCAAGGATAAAGTGATCTAAGGATCCACATCTCGTCAGCTAAGACTCATTTGAGATCTATTTAATATATAAAAACACATTTTAATTGTTAGGAATCATCACACTATCACAGTTCATATATATGGAGTGTATAGCTAGACTCACATACGCTATGTTAGTCCTAGAATCAACTAAATCATAGCTCTGATACCAACCAAATATAACACTCCTAAACCGTATTCATAGCTAGACTAGGGTTAAGAGGCATTACCTAACATATCAGAATATTTCGCAATCATTTCACAATCAAAAGCTATACATCGTCATATCATAGTCAAATATCAACATAAAGTCTCTGTCTCGGTTAACAAGACCTTGAACATACTTTAGAGAAGGTTCTAGACTAAACTGATCTCGTATAAAAGTTTCTAGACACTTATAAAAATTTCATGAAATCACAAGTCACATACCCGTGTGAATAGGCCGTGTGACAAACACGCCAGTGGCGTAGGCCGAGTGAAACAGGGTATACATATTGACTTATACCACACGGCCGGAGACATACCCGTGTGTCTTGACCGTGGTCGAAACTGCCTTGGGTCACACAGCCGACCATAGGCCCGTGTGTCCAGCCTGTGTACCTTTCGAAATGGCCACACACACCCATGTGCCAAGGCTGTGTGCCTCACACGGCCACCAGACACGTCCGTGTGTCTCGGCCATGCTCAAGACTAACTTTAAATTGTAAGACTATTCCAGGGGACACATGACTGAAACACACACATGTGTCTCTACCCGTGTTGACAAAAATAGGCTACTAGAAAAGCCATTTTGCTACCTTATATACATAAGCTTTTAAGACCACATTACATAACCTAAAATACAACCAAAACATTTCCAAAACAAGCATCACTCATATTTCAATATCATTAGTCATTTCCATACATAATTCCAAATCAAACATACTAATTCCATGTAACTAATTCATACCTTGAACACATGATTCATATCACATTCATAACCATTTCAACCATAAAACTAACTTATAAAAAAAGACCATTTCACTATGCCATATATATACACCAAAATCAAACAATAAGTTCAACCATAATCAAGCCATATCTCATGGCATGGTATACACATCTCAAAACATACCACATTAATTCTAGCCTATACATGCCATACGATGATATATATAAATTTTCAAAAGGTACCAAAATAATATTTGATACTGTGGTGATGATCTTCGATATCCCCGAGCTTCTAGTAGCTCCGATATCTAAAACACAATGCAAACACACACAATGTAAGCTTTCAAAAGCTTAGTAAACCATATACAAATAAACTTATCATTTTAAGCATATAAGCATCATAAAATACATATACTCTATAGCCAAATATTATCACAAGTCACATAGTTCATAGACATTTCACATATTCCCAATTCATTTGCACATATAGCATATTTTCTCATACTTATATCACATATCATCACTTGCACATATACTTACTTCTCATTAATAAATGTTGAACACATCCCCACATACCTGAATCGATTATTCATTCATTCAATCACATATTTCTGAAAATGCCCATTGAAACATATGGAATTAAATAGGATACGTGGATAAATCAGAAAGGTCGTACAATGCCAACGTCCCAGACGTGGTCTTACATGTAATCAAATATCAATACCACTGTCCCAGACAGGGTCTTACACGAAATCAAATACAATGCCAATGTCCCAGACATGGTCTTACACGTAAATCTCAAATAGATGCCAACGTCCCAGATGTGGTCTTACACAAAATCAAATATCGAAAATCCTATGTCATGACATATGTATCCTAACTATTCCTATAGTTCGTACGGGGCTTCTAGACGTTGTCGTATTATCAAAACTTTCTCAATTCCACATATTCAAATTCTATAACCATTCATCACAATTCAATATCATATAAACATGAATAAATCAATTCAAAAACATTTATTTGTATATAGACTTACCTCGTACGAAAATGAACGGAAACAAACAGGTATTCAATGACTTTCGACTTTTCTTGATCTAATTTTGTTTTCTTTGGTTATTGATCTAAACACATTCAAATTTGAATTATTCAATCTCACATTTATTCAAATCAATCCATAAACACATATTTAGGGCATTTTACAAATTAGCCCTCACATTTCCACATTTTAATATTTTAGTCTCTATTTCATAAAATCACAAAATATGCATAATTTCCTTTCTCACATGCCTAGACAAATTTTCCTGTAGTTCATATAAGCCCACATATTTCATTTATTTCACATTTTAACCCCTCAATTTCTCATTTTCCCAATTTAGTCCAAAATACTCAAATTCATCAAAAATCCCAATACAAAACATAGTAATCTAACTCATATCTTTTATTTTCTATCATCAAACTTCATAACATTCATATTATAAACAATGGAACATTTTAAAATTATAATCAAATTCAGAATTTGAGGCAAGGGCTTGATAAAACACAAAGCAACGATCACAAAAACATAGAAATTATCGAAAACGGATCAAAACACATACCTAAATCATCAATTTCCTTAGCCAAACCCTAGGACTCTTTTTCTTTTCTTTTTCCTTATACTTTTGGCAAAGAATGAATGATAATGGATGAAGTTTGCCTTTATTTTAATTTAATTAACATTAATGCATATTTTACCATTTTACCCATTTAATAAACCATTTAAAAACCATCATTTTAATGCCCATTTACGTCCATTCCCACTACAAATGGACTAATTACAACATAAGTTGCTCTCCTTTAATAAGACATATCACTTAAGTACTTTTAACAAATAGCTAGCCACTTTTACATTTTACGCGATTAGGTCCTTTTTCTAAATTAAGCACACAAACGATCAAATTTTCACATGAAACTTTCACAGATATCAATTCACATATTATAAGCATAGAAAATAATATTAAAATATTTTTTTGACTCAAATTTGTGGTCCTAAAACCACTATTCTAATTAGGGTCTAAACCGGGATGTTACGCCTTCTTGCATCAAAACACAGCCTAAACCAATCAATGATGCATCATTGTAAATTACAAATTCCTTAGCCGATTTAGGCTGAACTAGAACTAGTCCTTCACTCAACAAGGCTTTCAATCTGTCAAAAATCTTTCGACATTTATCGGTCCATTCAAATTTCACATCTTTCTGCAACAATTGTGTCATCGAAAAAGCTATCATCGAAAACCCTTTTACAAATCTCCGATAGTATCTAGCTAAACCTAGAAAACTTCTGACTTCAGACACATTTTTTGGTGGTTTCCAGTTAACAAGTGCTGAAATTTTATTCGGATCCACTCTAATACCTTCAGCAGATACTATTTTTCCTAGAAAACCTACTTCTCGAAGCCAAAGTTCACATTTACTAAATTTAGCATACAACTGTTTTTTCATCTCGGGAATATAACATAATATCATCAATGAATCCAACAACAAATCTATTCAGTACGGTTTAAAATTTCTATTCATTAAAACCATAAATACTGTAAGTGTATTTGTCAAACCAAACGGCATCAAAAGAAATTCATAGTGCCCATACCTGGTTCTAAAAGCTGTTTTCGGTACATCTGAGGTCAATCTTTGAAAACATTATGGCACCTTTTAACTAATCAAACAAGTCATCAATACGAGATAGTGGATATTTATTCTTGATTGTAACTTTGTTGAGCTGCCGGTAATCAATACATAATCTCATAGATCCATCTTTCTTCTTAACAAACAGAACCGATGCACCCCAAGGTGATGAACTAGGTCAAGCAAAGCCCTTGTCAGTCAGTTCTTGCAACTGTGCTTTCAACAATTTTAATTCTGTAGGGGCTATTTTGTATGGTGCTATAGATATCGGTGTTATTCCTGAAACAAGATCTATAGAAAATTCAACCTCTTTGACTGGTGGTAATCCGGGTAACTCCTATGGAAATACATCAAAATACTCACTGACTACTAGCACTAACTTAATCTTTGACTCAGATACTTTAGTGTCCAACACATAAGCAAGATAAGCATCATACCCTTTTCTAACATATTTCAATGCTGACACGACTGATATTACATTAGCAACCCGTCCACTTTATCCGATTCAATATAGAGCATTTCACCATTCTGACAACATAATATGCTTTTGTTTACAATTTACCAATGCATCATGCTGAGTTAACCAGTCCATACTCAGAATCACATCAAATTCATCAAACAATAATAACATCAAATCAGGTGAAAAACAGATACCCTATATCATTAATGGACAATTTTTGCAAATTTTATCTACCATCACATACTGGCCTAAGGGGTTTGACACTTTAACCACGAATTCAGTGGACTCAATAGGTAAATTTTTATTAGACACTAAATTCATGCAGATATATGAATGAGTTGAACCAAGATCAGTAAAAGTAGTTATATCGGTATCAAATAGAGAAAAAGTACCAGTAATAACACCGGGTGCAGAAGCATCTTCACGTGCACGAATAGCATATGTTCTGGCTAGTGCTCATGCTTTGGATTTGACAGTTAAATCTTTTGTCTTACCCTAGTTACTACTCACATTACCGGGATTACAAGGGGGTCTACCTCTCGTGGCGGGGTTGCTTGGCCTTGAATTTTGAACAGTATCTTTTTTAGGCTTTTCTGGGTAATCTCTGAGATAGTGGTCAAAGGAACCACATCAAAAGCATGCTCTGCTTCTCATACAGTACTCACCAAAATGTAGTTTATTACAATGTTTCCATCTGGGTTTAGGATTTCCATCATTGCCTACACTTGCTATAGATGTAGCCTGAGATCTCGGATTAGAGCATTGAATACTTCTGTCTTTCCCAGAATACCCTATAGAGGTGGTAAAATGGTCATGATATTTCTTTGATTTCTTTGAGACCGACTGTTGTAACTTTCCCGAAAATCTTTTGTTGAAGTTCAGCTTTCCATTTCTAGCTGTCTCTTTTCCCTACTTAGTTCTTCGACTTTATGTGCCCGGTCAACCAGTACAACAAATTCTTTTAATCCAAAATCCCAACTAACAACTTGATGTCTTCATTTAAACCCTATTCAAATCGCTTACACATGGCGATTTCAGTCCGGATAAATTCTCTGGCATACTTACTCAGTCGGACAAATTCTCTTTCACATTCGGATACCGTTATATGCCCCTATTTAAACTCTAAAAATTCCTTCCTTTTCTGATCCAAGAACCTTTGACTGATATACTTTTTTTTTGAATTTAGTTTGGAAAAATTCTCATGTAACCTTTCTTTTGGTACAAAAAAAATCAATGTATTCCACCACTAGTATGCTGAGTCTTTTAGTAGAGATACATCACATTTCAAGCATTCAGATGTTGTACAAGATAGTTCGTCAAGAACTCTGATAATGTTTTCCAACCAGAATTCAGCCCTTTCTGAATCATCTTTAGCAGTTGCTCCAAATTCTTCTGGCCTACATTTACGAATTTTATCTACCAGAGGCTTACCAGTTCTAATAAGTTCTGTATCTTGTGGCATATTAGGTACCGGTTGAGAGACAGGAGAGGGAGGTTGTAGTACAGCCATATTCGTTCTTACAAATTCTTTAAACCATTCGCTCATCATTTAGAAGAAGGCTTCTTTAGTCTCTCCTCCTTGACCCTCAGATACGGGCCTTCTACTACTTGAAGCTGCTCTTTGAACTGAAACTTGAGCATTGCTCTCAGCTTTTTCGGATTCATCTCGGTTGGATGACATTACTATATAAAAAAATATATTTAAAATGGTCAGGAGATATCACACCATCACAGGTTATATAATGACATGTATAGTTAGACTCATATACGCTACATTAGTTTGAGAATCGGCTAAACAATAGCTCTGATACCAATAATTGTAACAACCCTAATCCATATCCGTCGCCAGAACAAGGTTACAGAGCATGTAAAAGCCCGATTTTAGCTAAATCAGAACAGTGATTTCAGAACCAAAAATTTGAAGTCGTAAAATTATTTTAATATTATTTTATGTGTTTACAGCATGTGAATATGTATGTGTGAAAATTTTGTGAGCTATTTTTATCATTTAATAGCTCAAGTTGAGAAAAAGGACTTAATGGCGTAAAATGTAAAAGTTGCATTCTAATTGATAAAGGTGTCTAATTGCTATGGCTTATTACATGAAAGGTCCTTATATTGTTATCAAACCATTGAAAGTGAAAATTGACATAAATGGGTTTAATAAGATGGAATATGGTGGCTTTTAATTAGGGTTAGTTTTGTAAATTAGTTATTACGTTAATATTAATAAAACAAAATCAAATTTCGTATCATCTTTTAACCTTCCTAGCTGAAAATCAAAAGAAAAAAAAAACAAATAGGAAGCTTTAGGGTTCGACCATGTTAAAGTTCAATTAAAGATCAAGAACGAAAGAAATCGAATTTGGATCGGGGAAAATCGAAAGTTATTAAGTAATCGATCCAATTCGTCTATTCTAACTATGAGGTAAGTTCATATACAAATGAATAATTTTAAATTGAATTATACGTGTTTACTTGCCATTGAATTTTTATAAATGTTGAATGAGCACTTACGAGAAAGAATCGACAGGGTTTCAACATCTAAAGTCTCGTACAAACCTTAGGAATAGTATAAGATACAGATGTCATGACATTAGGTTATTGAGATGTGATTACATGTAAAACCATGTCTGGGACATTGGCATTGTCTTGAGATTATGTGTAAGAACATGTCTAGGACATTGGCATCGTATTGTGATTTCGTGTAAAACCCTGTTTGGGATAGTGGCATCGATATGTATTTACATTTAAGACCATATCTGGGATATGACATTGTATGAGCTTATGTAATTTCCGAGTATCTTTAACAATTCTGACTAGTTCAACGGGCAAACTCAAACTGAGAAAGATTATGTGAATGAGCTAAGTGATTCAAGTACGTATGAGATTCATACGAGTATTGAGATGAGAAGTAATTGATGAACTTACATGTGAATGTGAATAATTATGCATTGAGAAAGGTTTGTGTATCTATATGTGCTTATACATGAATTACTTATTTGATGGATCCAAATATGATATTGAATATGTGTACAATGAAAAGGTTTGTGTAATTGAATATGTTAAGCTATGTTTAATATATTTGAATTGATATGAATATATTTATATGATAGCTTTATTTATATATGGTTTACTAAGCTTTTAAAGCTTACTTTGTGTGTTCTTTTCATGTTTTATAGATCATCGAAGCTAGCTCGGGCATCGAGGATCATCGGGAACTATCATTACACTATCGACTACTTGTTGGTATTTTTGAAGTCTTGTATATATGATATATGGCATGTATAGGCTAATAAGTTGATGATATGTTTTGTGTTAAGATTTTAACCATGAGATTTGGCTTACTTTTGGTTGGAAATGTTGATATGTATTTGGTCCTTAAAGTTGGCCTAAATGATGTGTTTGGTAAGTAAGTTATGTGATGTATATAATGTTTATGTGATGGCTTAATTATGGGATATTGAAATCGTAAGTTTTGTGGCATGATATAGATGATAAAGAATTGATGAAATGCATTTATTAGTTATGCAAGCTTAATGATTTGGATATATTGAAATGGTATGTTTTGGTTATGGAAATTAAGTAGTTGATATAGTTGATTATGAAATGACATGAAATGTTATGAATTGGCATGTTTTGGCTATCCATATTTGTGATAAAATGATACCATTTTTTATGGCTAGGTGAGCATGAGAAAAGGTGGCAAATTGCCCTTGCGAATAGCCTATTATTGTCCACACGGGCAGAGACATGGGCGTGTGTCTCAATCGTGTGCGACTGTAACACCCCTAACCAATACACAATGCCGGAATAGGGTTACAAGGCATTACTGGAGAATACATCTCAATCACATACATTTATTCAATCATAAACAAAATTCATTCACAATGTCCCTTACGACACCCTACAAGGCCCTACAGGCCCTAGGTCACACTCCCGTGTAAATAGGCCATGTAACTCACACGGCTACCAGACACGCTCGTGTCCTAAGCAGTGTGAAAACAGAGCATACATATTGACTTACACCACACGGCTGGAGACATGCTCGTATGCCTTGGCTGTGGTCAAAACTGACTTTGGTCACATGGCTAACCACACGCCCGTGTGTCTAGCTCGTGTACCCTTCGAAATGGCCACACACGACCATATAACATAGCCGTGTGTCGCACACGGCCGAGACACATGCCCGTGTCTCTGCTCGTATTGACAAAAATAGGCCATTTGAAGAGCCAATTTGCCACCCTACAATAATGCATATAAATCAACCTATTTGGTACCATTTCAAATCATCTATAAGCAACCAAAACCCACCAAAACATATACATAACATACCATATATAATCAACCATTTCAACGAATCATTTCCATATTCAAATTATACCAAATCATTATGCCAAAATCATCACAATTTACCATTACTCAAACATTGATAAATAACTAAAACAATATCCATTTAACTATATCTACCACTATGGCAAACATACCAAAACAAGCCAACATATAAAGGCATTATTTGCATCACATATATCACTTATCAAGCACTTAACTTAAACCAATTTAATTGGCTAAAACATATCAATATTTACATCATTAACAAGCCAAATCACATGGCTAACATCATAGTTCAAAACATACCAAAATTACACTAACCTATACATGCCATATACCATTTTTACAAGCTTCAAAAGTACCAAAAAATGATCAATAGTGTGACGATGCTCCTTACGATCCCCGAGTCTAAGCTAGCTTTGATTATCTATAAAATATAGATAAATAACACACAGTAAGCTTCATAGCTTAGTAAGTTCGTAATTAAGCAATTCAATTCATCAAATAAATATAATTCAATCTTATACACATTACCAAAACAATATCTCATTAACACAAACCTTCCTATCATGTCTCAAAACATGATTCATTAACATCTCATTGATCTTTCTCAATGTAATGCTCAAATAAGTTCCATACGTACATGTACCACCCCATACTAATCTCTTCCTTAAACAAGTCATTCTTTTATTCATTGTACCATTAGGGATAGAAATCGGTCACTCACGAATCAAAATCGATATGTACCTATACCATGGCTCATAGCCAAATCAAGGTAACATATCTCGGAGTACCTATATCATGGCCCATAGCCAAATCAAGGTATTATTCGCACCCAAAGTGCCAATATCATGGCCTGAAGCCAATACATTGACTTAATGACATTACATTATCATCATCACTATACTTAAAGTTTAACCGAAAAGTTTCGCTTGTCGATTTCATCGTTGAACACTTCTGTATAGTCTTATTTACAATTCAAACATTATCCGCAATCTCATAAACACATTTTATACAATATCAAAGCATATAACATTCATTTATAATGAAATGAACACCTATGAACTTACCTCGGTCATAGAAACAACGAAACTAGCTAATTAATCGAGTACTTTGTTCTTGCCTTGATCTAAGTCTGGGTTCCTCTTTTCTTGATCTATATGTATTCAAAATTAACTCATTTAATCACTTATTCATTCAATTTCATCCAAAAATATACATTTTGGAATTTTTTCACTTTAGCCCCTAAACTTTCACATCTATTCAATTTAGTTCCTTTTTCACAAATACAAGAAATTCGAAGAATTCAATTTAACCCATGCTTGGCTGAATTACCATAGTGGCCCTAGTAGCCCATTAATGTCCATTAACATTATAAATGGGTTAATAACATCATAAGGACCTCATAAATAACAAACCATAGCAAATAAACACTTTTAACTTATGGCATGCTACTTTTTCATTTTACGCGATTAAGTCCTTTTATAAAATCGAGCACACAAACGATAAAATTTTCACACGAAATTTTCACACATATCACATATCATGCTGTAAACACAGAAAATAATATTAAAATATTTTTCTGACTCAGATTTGTGGTCCCAAAACCACTGTTCTGACTAAGGTCTAAACTGGGCTGTTACAACTCTCCCCTCTTAGGGATTTTTGTCCCCGAAAATCTTACCAGCAAATAGGTTTGGGTATTGTTCTATCATAGCATCCTTGGGCTCCCATGTAGCTTCTTCAACCCCGTGTCGATGCCATAAGACTTTCACAAATGAAATTTTCTTATTTCTCAATTCTTTAACCTCGTGAACTAGAATTCGGATCGGTTTTTCACTGTACGAAAAATCTGGTTGAATTTCAACCTCAGTAGGGGAAATGACATGCGAGGGATTTGATCTGTATCGTCAAAGCATTGATACATGAAATACATTATGAATCTTTTCTATCTTAGATGGCAACAACAATCTGTAAGCAATCGGTTCAATACGCTCAACAATCTCATATGGCCCAATGAATCTAGGACTCAATTTACCTTTACGACCGAATCAGAGTATTTTCTTCCACGGTGAGACTTTCAAAACTACTTCGTCTCTGATCTGAAACTTAATATCTTTCTGTTTCAAGTCTGCATACGATTTTTGACAATCTGACGCTACTTTCAGACTATCACAAATAACTTTCAATTTCTGTTCAGTTTCTTTAATCAAATCAACCCCGTGTGTCTTATTCTAACTGAGCTCAGTCCAATACAAAGTTGTTCGGCATTTCAGACCATACAAAGCTTCGTAAGATGCTATTTTTATACTTGATTGAAAGCTATTATTATACGCAAATTCAATCAATGACAAGTATCGTTCCCATGTACCTTCAAACTCAAGAATGCAACATCTCAACATATCCTCGAGTATCTGAATAATCCACTCAGATTAACCATCTGTCTGTGGGTGAAAAGTGGTACTAAAATGTAGTTTCGTACCTAATGCATTTGCAATTTCTTCTAGAAACGTAATGTAAATTTTAGGTCTCTATCCGAAACAATAGAAATACTTTGTGCAATCTCACAATCTCAGAGATATACAACTCAACAAAGTTTTTCAAGTGGATAATCTGTACGCACAGAAATGAAATAAGCTGATTTGGTCAGTCTATCAACAACAACCCAGATTGCATCTTTCTTACTCGGAGATAAGGGCAATCCCGACACAAAATCCATAGTCACTCCATCCCATTTCCACTCAGGAATCATAATTGGCTGAAGTAGCCCAGATGGTACCTGATGCTTAGCTTTAACTTGTTGACAAATTAAACATTTTGAAACGAATTAACAGATATCATGCTTCATAACAGACCACCAATAAAACCATTTCAGATCGTTATACATTTTTGTACTGCCCGGATGTACAGATAACCGACTGCTATGAGCTTCATTTAAAATCATCTGAATCAACTCTGAGTTTCTCGGAACACAAATTTGACCTCTAAATCTCAGACTATCATTAGCATCAATCTGAAATTCTGAACCAGGGTTCAAATCACACTGAGCTCGTTTTGTTAACATTTCATTATAAACTTTTTGAGCTTCACAAATTTGTTTATAAACAACGGTCTCGCTTTTAACTCAGCTAAAATCGAGCCATCATTAGATAAAGCTAACTGAGTATTTAATACATGCAAAGCAAACAAAGATTTCTTGCTTAATGCATTAGCAACAACGTTTGCTTTTCCCGGATGATAGTTAATTACTAATTTGTAGTCTTTTACCAATTCTAGCCATATCCGCTGTCGCAAGTTCAAATCTTTCTAAGTCATTAGATATTTTAAACTCTTGTGAACTGAATAAACATGACATTTCTCACTGAACAGATAATGGCACCAAATTTTCAATGTGAAAATAATAGCTGTCAATTCCAGATCGTGTGTCGGATAGTTCTTATCATGTGGCTTTAACTGTCTCGAGGCATAAGTTATGACTTTGCCTTCCTGCATTAAAACACAACCCAAACCATTCAACGATTCATCACTATAGATTACGAATTCTTTATCCGATTCTAGTTGTACTAACATTGGAGCTTCAGTCAGTAAAGCTTTCAGCTAATCAAAACTTTTCTGAAAATTCTTAGACCATTTAAACTTTATATCTTTCTGAAGCAATCTCGTCAACGGAGTTGCAATCCTCAAAAAGTCTTTTACAAATCGCTTATAGTAACCAGCTAGTCCCAGAAATATGTGGACCTCAGATACATTTCTTGGAGGCTACCAATCCATTATTGCCGAAATCTTGCTCGGATCGACTCAAATACCCAATGCTGACACAATATACCCCAGAAAACCAATTTCACTCAACCAAAATTCACATTTACTGAACTTTGCATATAACTGCTTATCTCTCGGAGTCTGCAATACAATTCTCAAATGGTCAGCATGCTCAGTTTCATTTCTCGAATAGATTAAGATATCATCTATGAGCACAACAAATCGATCTAGATACGGTCTAAAAATTCGGTTCACTAATTCCATAAAGACAGTAGGTGCATTCGTCAGTCCAAAAGGCATAACTAAAAATTCATAATGCCTGTACCTCGTTCGAAAAGTAGTTTTCGACACATCAAAGTCTTGAACTCTCAACTGATAGTAACCTGATCTCAAATTTATATTTGAAAACACTATAGCCCCTTTCAACTGATCAAACAAATCATCAATTCGCGGTAGTCGATATTTGTTCTTGATCGTCACTTTATTGAGCTGTCGATAATCGATGCACATTATCATAGTTCAGTCTTTCTTTTCCCTAAACAACATAAGAGCACCCCAGGGCAAAAAACTCGGTCGTGCAAATCCTCTATTAGTTAATTCTTGCAACTGAGCTTTTAATTCTTTTAACTCTTTCAGAGCCATTCCGTACAAAGCTATTGATATCGGCGTTGTACCCGACATTAACTCAATGCTAATTTCAACCTCTTGGATTGGTGGTAATCCCAGTAACTCTTCAGGAAACACATCTGGATACTCACACACTACCAGTACTATTTCAATCTTCTTTACAGTCACTTTCATATCAAGATCATAAGCAAAATAAGCTTCGCAACCCTTTCTTATATATTTTTGAGCTAGCATCGATGAAATCACTATTGGCAAACCATTAAGATAACCTGACTTAATTCCGATAATCTCATTATTCTGACATCTCAAATCAATCGTCTTTCTTTTGCAATTCACAACAACATCATGCTACGTTAGCCAATCTATACCCAGGATTATATCAAACTCATCGAATGGCAACAACATCAAATCGGCCGGAAAGTAATTATTTCGAATTATCAATGGACAGTTCTTGCACACTTTTTCAACCAAAACACACCTACCTAAGGGGTTCGATACTCTAATTACAAATTCAATAGACTCTACAGGAAAAATCTTACTGGATACTAAGTTCACACTTATATACGAATGAGTTGATCCTAGATCTATTAATGCAATAACTTTAGTATCATAGAGAGTAAATGTACCAATTATAACATCTGGCGATGATGCTTCTTCGCGAGCGCAAATAGTATAGGCTCGGGCAGGTGCTCTAGCATCTGATCTCGCAGCAGTATTTCGTGTCACACCTCTACCACCACTCATATTCCATGTTTCTAGGTACCTCTAGCTACAGTGTTATTCGGCCTCGTGTTCTGAACCTCCTTTTTTTCTATCAACTCTAGACAGTCTCGCATAAAATGATCCAACGATCTAGATTTGTAACAAGCTTTATTTCTTTTGTTCCAGAATTCTCCAAAATGTCATCGTTCACAGTGCTGACATTCAATTTTATTGTCTCTCACACTACCAACACTAGCTACTGATGTAGCTTGAACTTTAGAACCAGAGTGTTGTTTAACACGATCCTTCTTTGAATATCTCATTGAAACATTTGGACGATTATATGAATCTTTGAATTTCTTTGATAAAGACTCATACAGCTTATTCTTCAGTCTTTTTCTAGTGTCTCTAGCCTCTGAATCTGCTTTTCTCTTTTCTTTACTGGGATCTTCAGCTTTACAAGCTCTTTCAACAAAAACAACGAATTCTTTAATTTCCAAAATTCCAACTAATAGCTTTATATTTTCATTCAACCCATCAACAAACCGCTTACACATAATCTCTTTGGTAGAAACATATTTTGAAGCATATTTACTCAATCATACAAATTCTCTTTCGTACTTGGTCACAGTCATTCAGCCCAGTTTCAACTCTAGAAACTCTTTATGTTTCTGATCAAGAAATCTTTGACTTATATACTTCTTTCAGAATTCGGATTGAAAGAACTTCCAAGTGACCCGTTCACTAGGAACCACCGATGTCAACATTTTTCACCAGTGATATGCATTATCTCTGAGTAAAGATACCACACACTTGATACATTCTTCCGGTGTATAGGATAATTCATCGAATACTCTAATATTGTTCTCGAGCCAAAACTCAGCTCTCTCAGCATCATCATCATCAACTGTTGCCACTTCAGTGTGCCACTTCCTTATCAGTCCATAAAAAACCCATGTTTTGTTTACCGAAAGTAAAATATTTCATTTGAAAACACTTTCACTTTAAAACTATTGATTTAACCTCGTTCAATAGAAAAACTTTGAACATCTTTGAAAAACTTAAATTTTTTTTTAAACAGATTTTCAGACCCGATCCACAGCCGAGTTGTTGCAACCAGGCTCTGATACCACTAAATGTAACACCACAAACCCGGCCTAGACGTTATGACCGGATCTGATGTGCCACATCGAAGCGTTCAAAACCTTCCGTATTACTTAGTTGGAAAACTTAGTTGGTGTTGTAAAAGACACTTTTAAAAGTAGGTTAAAGTGAATGGAAGCTGTGCACTAGGTAGGAAACCAGGAAGGAGAGGAGGTGAGTCCGTCGGACTGCTTAAGTACTAAGCTCCCTTCGGATCCAATCCTAGACATGCACACCGCCATTGCCACACTCTAACATCTCGCATGTTTTGGAAAAAAACCATTTGGTTATGTCTCATTTTAAGAAACTGATTAAGGTTGTAAAACGTTTCTTTGAAAATATTTATTTTCTTGAAAAAAACATTTACTTTATGGCGTCATCGTGATCTTTTAAAACAAGTAGTTTTTATAAAACGAACCCTAGTGCTAACCAGTTTAATAATCCCCAAAATAAAATTAATTAAAAGAGCGGCCTTATTACAACTTTGAGCATAATAAAATAATCCAAATTAAATGCTAAACTTATTTAAAATTGGCAATCAATCTTCATGGCCACTCTGAATCCCGACTCCAAGTCCACCAACTAGGGCTCACGCAAGGATGGAAGAGGAAGGGTGAGTTTGGGAAAACTCGGTGTATCTGTAAACCCATCCAAAGCCCAAATCACTCGAGCCCATTGGGCCTAAGCCCTATTCAGATAACGAGACACAATGGATCAAGCCCTTTTCGAATCACTGATAGCAAGGCCTTAGCCCTTTTTAACATAACAGTGTGGCCCGTAGGCCCAGTTTAGTAACATAAGTAACAATAGTAGTAATGCATGCAAACCCATCTAGGGAGACTACTCAACCCACCAACCGCTACACTGCCCCGAACCAGCCCTACACTCCATGTGGGGAATATCTCAACCCACCCAGCCCTACACTCCACAGTGGCAGCAACGCTGCTCAAATATCAGAAAGTTGAGGCAAAGCCTCCAGTACGTGGATGAACCACATTCAGTACTTCCTCCATCAATACCCCAATCCCATGCAACAGATATTAATAAATGCATATCATGTAAAATACAGTATCAATTATTCATGCATTTCAGTCATTTTAAACCCTAAGGGTATTTCGGTGATTATGCTCTTCAGGGGTAATTTCGTAACTTGCGCAACTACACAAGCTACTCTAGTAATTCTTAACAATTTTATGCAGTTTGTTCCTACCATCTAACTGACAGGCTACTTTGCCCATCTCTTACCCATATTGGTCGGTAAGCCCATTGGGCCCAGTTTTGGCCCATCGAGGCCTCTTTTTCCGAAATACGCTAAAATGTCACACGAACTTACTTACCACTTTGCGGTGCTAGATCTAACAATTACTCTATGTCTTAAGAGCATTCGCATACTCACAAGCCTATGAAATGCCGGAATTTCGGCATTTCGGCTTTTGCCGAATTGAACTAAGGAAGGGGGGTTCGGTACACACATTTCATGACGGCGCTCATTGAGATCCCTTACGATGTCCTACAATTATTCATCACCATTTTAGCATACAAGTTATGCTTAACAAACTCAAAATCCACCCTACCTTATTCGGCCAAAGAACCCTTATTGACCATAAGTTGCTTACCTTCACAGGGTCCAATAATACGATTCAAGCTTATCCAAGTCGATACTCCAAGCCTCGCTGCTCCTCAAAAGTTGTAGATATCACACAGTCCAAGTCAGTCACTTGCCTACAAGGGCAAAATAGTCATTTAACACCCTAAGGGCAAAATGGTAATTCTACCCTACAGGGGTATTTCGGTAATTTTACCTTACAAGGGTATTTTAGTAATTTTGCAAACCATGGGTATTTTGGTAATTTTACAAACCAGGGGTATTTTGGTAATTTTGTAAATCGAGGGTAAAACGGTAATTCTATAAATTGAGGGTAAAATAGTAATTCTATAAACTGAGGGTAAAATGGTAATTCTGTAAATCGAGGGTAAAACAGTAATTTTATAAATTGAGGGTAAAATGATAATTCTGTAAATTGAGGGTAAAACGGTAATTCTATAAATCGAGAGTACTTTGGTAATTTTACAAGTCGAGGGCATTTCAGTAATTGGTAAACTAAAGTATTCTAAACATGGATAACAATACGAATGGGCCTAAAGCCTATTCTCGGCCCAAATGGGCCCACACGCTTGTGTGGCCCTTTTAGCCCAAACCTAGCCACAGATATGTGATTCACCTAGCCTAGTCCAATATTTACTACACAATCAAACAACTTATCCAATTGGGCCCGTAGGCCCATTGGGCCCACATGGCCCCTTTCGGCCTATCGCGGCCCGAAGTAGCCATCCTACAACCAAAGAAGTGAGAAATACACACCTGATAGGAGACTGGAGTTAATCCGCGCTCCGAGCACTTCTAGCCGATGCCCAACCCAAACGAGCACGCCATAACGCGAAAGGGATCAGCCAAGAAAGGTACCTTTGCTCTCCTCATAGTTCTCTCTATTTAAAGCCAGCTTCGTATCCACTCCTATGTTAGCTTACCGATATGGGATCCCTCCATCATCAGAGTTTAAATTCAACACCAACTCTTGCCATCCCAACATAGCAAAATAATCAACCTTTGCATGCCAAGGGATTCGAACCAAAGTCCTCCTATATGCCAACTCACGCCATCACCACTAGGCCACCAACTCATTTGTGTCATAAATCCAACACATTAAACTTTAAAGCGCACCTACTTGCTTCTAGATTTATTGAAAAGAAAAACCAAAATATATTGCAAGAGCCAAGACTTGAACCCAGGCTCCCATACAACCTTAATGACGCCACAACCACTAGACTACATGCTTCCTTGTCCTCTAAGTGGCATCACCTTGCCACTACACCACACTCCTTTTTGTGTCACAATTTCTCCAACAATATTCTTAAGGCCTACCTACTACACCCACGGTTTGATCTACCTTAAATTTTTACTAGAGTCTAGGTTTGAACCCAAGACTTCTCCAACACTTCTCAGCACACTTAACCACTAAAACAAGCCTTCATTAACAAAATTTACATGCACAACAAAATATTAAAAGGCGCCTTCAACCGCTCCCATGCTCAAGGCCCAAAACTTCTAGGCCAAAATTGAGGTGTTACAACTCTACCTCCCTTAAAGAAATTTCGTCCTCGAAATTTCCATTTAACAGTAGTCATCTAACATCTACCCCACTACGCTACTGCTGCGACTCGATCCTACTATCACTATCCGGTGCTAGCTCCAAGAACCCTTTCCAAAATCCTTAACATCGCTTGAGACAAAGCGTCATCCCTATGCCCGATCATACGGCCCATTTCCATTAGCGGTGGTGGGCGTACCTCGCCACTAGCATGTGTTCAGATGACGCAGATCCGGCTTGAGTGCTACCTCGGCCTCGACCACGGCCTCTTCCTCGAGTAGCCCTTGTACTCATAACGATTTATCGATTCACGAATTTTATGACATTAGTGTCTTGATTTCTTTGTTTATTCTGAATGTCTTATGAACAGGTAGAGTTTCAGAGTTATTTTCGCGCAATCACAGTTTAGCTACGGTCCCAGTTTTGTAGCCCTAATACTACATTATCAATAGCACTATCTCTAAGGCTCAGTACTATCTACAGTATTATTTCCAGTCCAGTTCCATATAAATATTTAAAGCAGAAAAAGAACACTTACAGACTTGGTGCCGGGGATTCAGTGTGCCACTTCCTTATCAGTCCATAAAAAACCCATGTTTTGTTTACTGAAAGTAAAATATTTCATTTGAAAACACTTTCATTTTAAAACTATTGATTTAACCTCGTTCAATAGAAAAACTCTGAACATCTTTGAAAAACTTAAATTTTTTTTTAAACAGATTTTTGGACCCGATCCACGTACCGAGTTGTTGCAACCGTGCTCGATACCACTAAATGTAACACCACAAACTGGCCTAGACGTTATGACCGGATCGATCGCCACATCAAGCGTTCAAAACCTTCCGTATTACTTAGTTGGAAAACTTAGTTGGTGTTGTAAAGACACTTTTGAAAGTAGGTTAAAGTGAATGGAAGCATGCACCGGTAGGAAACCAGGAAGGAGAGGAGGTGAGTCCGTCTTGATTGCTTAAGTACCAAGCTCCTTCGGATCCAATCCTAGACATGCACACCGCCATTGCCACACTCTAACATCTCGCATGTTTTGGAAAAAACCGTTTGGTTATGTCTCATTTTAAGCTGATTAAGGTTATAAAGCGTTTCTTTGAAAATATTTATTTTCTTGAAAAAAACATTTACTTTTATGCGTCATCGTGATCTTTTAAAACAAGTAGTTTTTATAAAACGAACCCTAGTGCTAACCAGTTTAATAATCCCCAAAATAAAATTAATTAAAAAGAGCGGCCTTATTACAACTTTGAGCATAATAAAATAATCCAAATTAAATGCTAAACTTATTTAAAATTGGCAATCAATCTTCATGGCCACTCTGAATCCCCTTGACTCCAAGTCCACCAACTAGGGCTCACCGCAAGGATGGAAGAGGAAGGGGTGAGTTTGGGAAAACTCAGTGTATACAGAAACCCATCCAAAGCCCAAATCAGCTCGAGCCCATTGGGCCTAAGCCCTATTCAAATAATAGTACACAGTGGACCGAAGCCCTTTTCGAATCTGATAGCAAGGCCTTAGCCCTTTTTAACATAACAGTGTGGCCCGTAGGCCCAGTTTAGTAACATAAGTAACAATAGTAGTAATGCATGCAAACCCATCTAGGGAGACTACTCAACCCACCAACCGCTACACTGCCCCGTACCAGCCCTACACTCCATGTGGGGAATATCTCAACCCACCCAGCCCTACACTCCACAAAGTGGCGAAAGAACGCCGCTCAAATATCAGAAAGTTGAGGCAAAGCCTCCAGTACGTGGATGAACCACATTCAGTACTTCCTCCATCAATACCCCAATCCCATGCAACAGATATTAATAAATGCATATCATGTAAAATATAGTATCAATTATTCATGCATTTCAGTCATTTTAAACCCTAAGGGTATTTCGGTGATTATGCTCTTCAGGGGTAATTTCGTAACTTACGCAACTGCACAAGCTACTCTAGTAATTCTTAACAATTTTATGCAGTTTGTTCCTACCATCTAACTGACAGGCTACTTTGCCCATCTCTTACCCATATTGGTCGGTAAGCCCATTGGGCCCAGTTTTGGCCCATCGAGGCCTCTTTTTTTCGAAATACGCTAAAATGTCACACGAACTTACTTACCACTTTGCGGTGCTAGATCTAACAATTACTCTATGTCTTAAGAGCATTCGCATACTCACAAGCCTATGAAATGCCAGAATTTCGACATTTTGGCTTTTGCCGAATTGAACTAAGGAAGGGGGGTTCGGTACACACCTGTTTCGCGACGACTGCTACTGAGATCCCTTACGATGTCCTACAATTATTCATCACTATTTTTAGCATACAAGTTATGCTTAACAAACTCAAAATCCACCCTACCTTATTCGGCCAAAGAACCCTTATTGAGCATAAGTTGCTTACCTTCACAGGGTCCAATAATACGATTCAAGCTTATCCAAGTCGATACTCCAAGCCTCGCTGCTCCTCCAAAGTTGTCTATATCACACAGTCCAAGTCAGTCACTTGCCTACAAGGGCAAAATAGTCATTTAACACCCTAGGGGCAAAATGGTAATTCTACCCTATAGGGGTATTTCGGTAATTTTACCTTACAGGGGTATTTTAGTAATTTTGCAAACCATGGGTATTTTACCAGGGGTATTTTGGTAATTTTGTAAATCGAGGGTAAAACGGTAATTCTATAAATTGAGGGTAAAATAGTAATTCTGTAAACTGAGGGTAAAATGGTTATTCTGTAAATCGAGGGTAAAACGGTAATTTTAAAAATCGAGGGTAAAACGATAATTCTATAAATTGAGGGTAAAACGGTAATTCTATAAATCGGGAGTACTTTGGTAATTTTACAAGTCGAGGGCATTTCAGTAATTGGTAAACTAAAGTATTCTAAACATGGATAACAATACGAATGGGCCTAAAGCCTATTCTCGGCCCAAATGGGCCCACACGCTTGTGTGGCCCTTTTAGCCCAAACCTAGCCACAGATATGTGATTCACCTAGCCTAGTCCAATATTTACTACACAATCAAACAACTTATCCAATTGGGCAGAGGCCCATTGGGCCCATATGGCCCCTTTCTACTATCGCGACCAAGTAGCCATCCTACAACCAAAGAAGTGAGAAATACACACGATAGGAGATCTGGAGTTAATCCGCTCCGAGCACTTCTAGCCGATGCCCAACCCAAACGAGCACGCCATAACGCGAAAGGGATCACCAAGAAAGGTACCTTTGCTCTCCTCATAGTTCTCTCTATTTAAAGCCACCGCATCCACTCCTATGTTTGCTTACCGATGTGGGATCCTCCATCATCGAGTTTAAATTCAACACCAACTCTTGCCATCCCAACATAGCAAAATAATCAACCTTTGCATGCCAAGGGATTCGAACCAAAGTCCTCCTATATGCCAACTCACGCCATCACCACTAGGCCACCAACTCATTTGTGTCATAAATCCAACACATTAAACTTTAAAGCGCACCTACTTGCTTCTAGATTTATTGAAAAGAAAAACCAAAATATATTGTAAGAGCTAAGACTTGAACCCAGGCTCCCATACAACCTTAATGACGCCACAACCACTAGACTACATGCTTCCTTGTCCTCTAAGTGGCGTCACCTTGCCACTACACCACACTCCTTTTTGTGTCACAATTTCTCCAACAATATTCTTAAGGCCTACCTACTATACCCACGGTTTGATCTACCTTAAATTTTTACTAGAGTCTAGGTTTGAACCCAAGACTTCTCCAACACTTCTCAGCACACTTAACCACTAAAACAAGCCTTCATTAACAAAATTTACATGCACAACAAAATATTAAAAGCTGCCTTCAACCGCTCCCATGCTCAAGGCCCAAAACTTCTAGGCCCAAATTCAGGGTGTTACAAGGCATTACCGGACAATACATCTCATTCACATGCATTTATACAATCATAAACAAAATTCATTCACAATGTCCCCAATAAGGCCTTACAAGACCTTAAATCATGCTTAAGAATGGTTCGGGACTAAACCGATCACATATAAAAATTTCTGAACACTTAGAAAAATTTTACATTCCTAGGTCACACGCCTGTGTAAACAGGCCATGTGCCTCACACGGCTACCAGACACACCCGTGTCCTAGGCCTGTGAAAATAGAGCATACATACTGACTTACACCACAAGTCCGGAGACATGCCTGTATTCCTTAGCCGTGGTCGAAACTAACTTGGGTCACATGGCTAACCACACGCCCGTGTGTCTAGCCCATGTAACCTTCGAAATGGCCACACACACCCATGTGCCAAGGTTCTATACCTTGCACGGCTACCAGACACGCCTGTATGTCTAGGCCATGCCCGAGACTGACTTTAAATTGTAGGACTATCCCAAAGGACACAAGGCCGTATAACATAGCCGTCTGTCACACACGGCAGAGACACATGCCCATGTCTCTGCCCGTGTGGCCAAAAATAGGCCATTTAAAAAGCCAATTTGTCACCCTACAATCATGCATATAAATCAACCTATTTGGTACCATTTCAAATCATTTATAAGCAACCAAAACCCACCAAAAAATATACATAACATACCATATATAATCAACCATTTCAATGAATTATTTCCATATTCAAATTATACCAAATCATTATGCCAAAATCATCACAATTTACCATTACTCAAACATTGATAACTAACTAAAACAACATCCATTTAACTATATCTACATATTCACAATGGTTTCGACAGAGTTTCAACATCCGAAAGCCTCTTACGAACCTTAGGAATAGTATAGGATGCAGATGTCATGACATTAGGTTATCGAGATGTGATTACATGTAAGACCATGTTTGGGACATTGGCATTGTATTGAGATTACGTGTAAGACCATGTCTGGGACATTGGCATCGTATTGTGATTTCATGTAAGACTCTGTCTGGGACAGTGGCATCGATATGTATTTACATGTAAAACCATACCTATGATATGGCATTGTTTGAGCATATGTGATTTCTGAGTATCCTTAAAAATTCCGAATGGTTCAACTGGCAAAGTCAAATTGAGAAAGATTATGTGAATGAGCTAAGTGATTCAGGTACGTATGAGATTTATACGAGCATTGAGATGAGAAGTAATTTATGAACTTATATGTGAATGTGAATAATTATGCATTTAGAAAGGTTTGTGTATCTATATGAGTTATACATGACTTACTTATTTGATGGATTCAAATATGATATTGAATATGTGTACAATGAAAAGGTTTGTGTAATTGAATATGTTAAGCTATGTTTAATATATTTGCATTGATATGAATATGTTTTTATGATAGCTTTATTTGTATATGGTTTACTAAGCTTTTAAAGCTTACTTTGTGTGTTCTTTCCATGTTTTATAAATCATCGAAGCTAGCTCGGACATCAGGGATCATCAGGAACTATCATTACACTATCGATTACTTGTTAGTATTTTTGAAGTCTTGTATATATGGTGTATGGCATGTATAGTCTAGTAAGTTGATGATATGTTTTGTGTTAAGATTTTAGCCATGAGATTTGGTTTACTTTTGGTTGGAAATGTTGATATGTATTTGGTCCTTAAAGTTGGCCTAAATGATGTATTTGGTAAGTAAGTTATGTGATGTATATAATGCTTATGTGATGGCTTAATTATGGGATATTGAAATGGTAAGTTTTGTGGCATGATATAGATGATAAAGAATTAATGAAATGCATTTAGTAGTTATGCAAACTTAATGATTTGGATATATCGAAATGGTATGTTTTGTTGTGGAAATTAAGTAGTTGATATGGTTGATTATGAAATGACATGAAATATTGTGAATTGGAATGTTTTGGCTGTCCATATTTGTGATGAAATGATACCATTTTTGAAGGCTAGGTGAGCATGAGAAAAGGTTGGCAAATTGGCCTTGCAAATGGCCTATTTTTTTCCACATGGGTAGAGACATGGGCATGTGTCTCAACCGTGTGCGACACATAGTCATGTTTACACAGTCTTGTGTCCCTTGGGGTACCCTTCGATTTAAACATAGTATACCTTACAGTTTTGACACGGCCTAGACACACGGGCGTGTCTATTGATCGTGTGTGGCAAACAGGTTGGCACATGGGCGTGTGGTCAGTCGTGTGACCTAAGTCAGTAACCCCTTAGATTTAACACGGCCTGGCACACAGGCGTGTCCTCGGCCGTGTGGTGTAAGTTAGTATGTATGCCCTGTTTTCACACGGCTCGTGACACGGTGTGACCCTAAAAGTTAGAAAGTTTTATAAGTTTCTCAAAGTTTTTGAATGTTATCAGTTTAGTCCCAAACCACTTCTAAGTATGTTTGAAGGTCTCGTAAAGCCTTACAAGGGACATTGTGAATGTTTTGAATAGATTTTGATTATGAATGTATGAATGAATGTGAATTGTGTGTGATTTTTGGTAATGCCTCGTAACCCTATTCCAGCGACGGATACAGGTTAAGGGTGTTACAGAGCATTACTAGGATTTATAGATCAAATACAGACATTTCATACCATTTCTAATTCATATCAGAAACTAATCATAATCAATGATAATGTCTCTTATAAGAGCCCTCGAGGCCCAAAATATGAATTGGAAATAAGTCGGGACTAAACCTAGTACTTAGAGAATTTTTCGCAAAATGTCAAAATTGTTTCTAGGGTAGGGGACATACGCCCATGTGACCAGGCCGTGTGGTTCACACGGTAAAGAGACACGCCCATTTCTCAGGTCGTGTGGGTATTCGAAATAGGGGCACACGATCGTGTCCCAGCTCGTGTCCATATCTGAGTAACTCTCTAACTTGGGTCACACGGCTAAGCCACACGCCCATGTGCTAGGCCGTGTGAGCAATTTGACTTGCATTAATTAGGTGCAGAGGTCACACGGCAAAGTCACACTCCCGTGTGCTAGGCTGTGTGGATAATTTTGAGCATTCTGTTTCTCAATTTTTAAGATGCAAAGGGCACACGGGAAGATCACACGCCCATGTGCTAGGTTGTGTGTTACACACGCCTGTGTCTCTACCTATGTGGACGAAAATAGACCATTTCTAAGGCCACTTTTCTCACCCAAATTATCTTCCACCTACATCAACACTTTAACACATTCACAAGGCAATACCAATAGTTCAAAACAAGTTAAAACCATGTTTAGTACATGATATAACATCCCATATGTCAAGTATTCAATTTCCCCTAATTGACCCAATTCACATATATGCATACCTTACCAATTATACTAATTCAATTAATTAATTATGATCCTATATAATCTCCCTCATTTAACCAATTTAAAGACTCATCAAACATATTAAGACCATATATAAACACATCAAAATATGTCATTCACAAGCCATCCCAATGGCTAATTATAACCAAACATTTTCGTTGCTATAGTTGGTCATATTTAGCTTATACATGTCATTATAACCAAAATTAGTTTGCTATATATACCGAAAAGTCTAAGGGATAGTGTGATGTAGCTCCGACTAGTTTCCAACCTTTACGAGCCTCTAAGTATTATAAGACAGAGGAATTAAAACAGAGTAATACTTAGTAAGTTCGTATAACGAAAATTAACTTACCATTTAATTCACATTTAAGGTAAACAAATAAATATGCTCAAACCAATTTGGCAAATTGCCTAAACACATATCTTCATCAAGCAGGTTAGTCATGTAATTTACATGTATAACAAGAAACATGTATGAGCTCGTCAATATTCAATTTTCACATACATATATTTATCACATCAAGTGTCCATGAAACATATTCATATCATAACTTTGTATTTGAAGCATATACTCTTAACAATATGCCTCAATTTCATAATTTCTCATGTCATAACTTTGCCCGTTGAATCATTTATAATATCGATGGATACACAGATGGTACACACGAAGTGTACAAATCTGTAATCCGTCAATTCATAATCAAGAATGCTCTTACAAGCACATAAATGGAAAGCTCTTTCGAGCCATATAACGGGAAGATCATGTAAGCTATGTAACGGGAATCTCCAGAGGGCCATTAACAGGAAGCTCATATGAGCTAATATCAGGAAGGTTCAAGTGAGCCAATATCGGGAAGCTCCGGAGAGCTAAATAATCAGAATGCTCATGAAAAAGCCTTTAATTAGGAAGTTCCGAAGATCCATATATCGGGACGCTCATAAGAGCTACGGTGTGTCCACAACACATGCAGGATCACAACCAAATGAGATGCTCCGAAGAGCTATTAATGGGAAGCTCGCAAGAACTATATAATGGGAAGCTCATAAGAGCTAATAACGAGATGCTCTTTCAAGTTGTGGTGTGTCCGCAACACATACAGGACCACAACCAATACGAGAACCCTGTATCCATCGAATTTCATTTATTCAAATGGAACTTAATACTTTTCGGATATATTTAGATATGTGTTCAATACTTATACATTTCACACACAAAAATATTTAATTTAAAACATTTAAATATACAATTTAGTTATACGAACTTACCTCGACAATGTTTGTGCACACAAAAGTTACTAATCCGCTACTTTCTCTTTTCCTTGATTTAACTTCGTATTTGATCTATCCAGATCTATATGAATGAATTTAACATCAATTTAATACGATTTACATTCAATTCAATCTAATTCACATCTTAGACAAAATTACCATTTTACCCCTATACTTTTAATTAATTTTGATTTCGTCCTTAGGCTCAAAAAATGAAATTCATGCAATTTAATCCTTATTCCAAGCCTAACCGATTTTTACATATAACATTAGCAGCCCATGTATTTCACAAAATTCAAAATTTTTCCATAAAAAATTTTCATCTTTATAATTTAGTCCCTAAATCACTATTTCATCAAAGTTCACTTTACAAAAGTTTTTTTTATCTAACAACAACTTTTCATTTTTTACCATAAAACTTCATAATTCATGCATACTCATCCATGACAAAACTTTAATATCTTAATAACTTTGCAAATTAATCCTCGAGATAGCTAGATTAAGTTATTACGATCTCAAAAATATAAAAATTACTAAAAATGGGACAAAGAAACATACCTAATTAAGCAAAATAAGTTGGCCTGAGCTTAGGTTTCCATGGCTAGGGTTTCCATGTTTTAATTTTGGGAAAGATGATGAAAATGATGATATTTTGTTATTTAATTAAAATATCATCTTTTATTATTTCATCTTTCCAATTTAGTCCTTTTCTTTATTTAATTTTCCATTGATGAATCATCATACTTATCTACTAACTCCTCTTAATGGTTAATTTTCCATAGAAGGACCTCCAATTTTTAATTTCATAGCTATTTGATACCTATAGCTACTATAACTCAACTTTTTATCTAATTAAACATGTAACCAGTAAAAAAAATTTTACGAAATTTTCATACGATATTTCTATCATTATGCAGACCATGCAATAATTTTAAAATAATTTTTCTTACAGACTAGGATTTGTGGTCCCAAAACCACTGTTCTAATTTTACTTAAAATGGGCTGTTACACCCTTATACAATATAAACACTGGTACAAACTACCTATTAATATAGTCAACGATAAATAATACCTATTATAATATAATCACCGCTACATAGTACTTGATACTTTAAAACTCTAATGACCTGCCATTTGTATTCTAATCATTCACTAAGTTCATATAGGCCTAAATTTCATGTTTGTTCTAATTCAATCTTGAAATATCTTTATAACATACAACATCATTATTTGCGTATACATAATTCACTTATAATTATCAACTAAACTTTGTTTTACAATTCAATCCTTCAATCTCAAATCCAATGTTTATTCCAAACCAATCACACAAGCACATATATATAATAAAAATATAAATAAGTATTAATCAAAATAAACCTCATACAAACTTACCTAAACAAAACAACAACAAACACAACACCGAGGACTACTTAATAATTTTTCTTTTTCCACGTTTATCGGCTAGTTGATCTGTTTCTTGATCTATATAATAATTTAATTCAATTATCAACTTCAATTACCTTATAATATCTAAAAATATGCATATGACCTTTTAACAACATTTTACACAATTACCTTAAGATTTTAAGTTTTATTCAATTTAGTCCCTAAAACCAAAACTATTATATCTTTCACAATTAGACATCATTTTATGATCCAATTTCAAATACATCCTTTTAAGACCCTCTTCTATCCATATTTATAAAAATTTCATGAAAGTTTCATTAAATTTTCATTTTAGTCCCTAAATGTAAAACTAACAAAAATCACTTTACAAAATAGTCTATTTTCATAATAAAGGTTCAAACTTAACCATTTGACATCAAAAACCTTAAGAATCAACAATGGTAACTTTCCAAAACTTTGACAGTAGTATCAAATAGTCCTTAGGCTAGCTACATTAAGCTACAACGATTTGCAAAACATAAAATTTATGAAAAAATGGACCTCAAATTAACCCACATGCATGGTTGGAAGCTTGACCAAAGCTTAAACCCCTTTAGCAATGGTGATTTCCGTTGAGCCAAGAAGAAATGAAAAAGATGATGTTTTTTCTTTTCTTTTTATTAATGTTAAATCTTTTATTTAATTACCATATTACCCTTTATTACACATATTCAAAATCTAAAATACATATCTATACCATCCATTATAATAATTATGGCATAATTGCCATATAAAACCATTCATTCATGCTTTTATACTCATTTAGCATGCACAATTTAATTGCGATTAATTTTTCAAGTTTTACAATTTAGTCCTTATACCTTAATTAACTATTTAAACATCAAATCGAGTCAAACATTAATATGACATTCTAATGAACTCGTAATATTAAATAAATAATATTTACAGACTCACTCATCAGAGTTGTGGTCCCAAAAACACTGTTTTTGACATCAATGAAAATAGACTATTACAAACCATAATCACCAAGTATGGAAAACTTTATGATTAGATCCTTAATTCATTTATCACCTTTCGTACTAAATTGTAAACATTATAAAGTTTCAATTTAAAAATATATATTCACCATTCAACCACATTTAATACATATAATTACATAATTATACCCTATGAACTTAATATGATCAGCTAGCAAGTTGGATGGTTGGGACTATTATGAAAATTTCTCTTTTCCTCGTTTCTCAACCGGTTGTTCCAATTCTTGAACTAAATAATAATTAAGGTCAAAATATCAATTCCATATACCTTATAACATTCAAATACATGCATATGACCTTCTAATTTCATTTTACTAAACTCTCAAAAAATTTTATATTTTATTCAATTTAGTCCCTAAAATGAAAACAACTATAACTTTCACATTTAAGCTCTATTCTTCAATCCATTTCCAATTCTATCCTTATATAACCCTCTATAAACATAAATTACAGAAATTCCATATCAAGTTTGATATATTCACAATTTAGTCCTTATTCTCAAAACTAACAAAATTCATTTTACTAATTAGTTCTATTTCATTTCTAAGCTTCAAATACAACCATTTAACATCCACAAAGCATCAAAAACAACAATGGAATCTTTTAAAATCTTTAACAGTTTTGCAAACAGAGGTACGATTTAGCTAAATCGAGTTACAATGATATCAAAAACATAAAAATTATGAAGCTTAAAACCACTCACCATGCAAAGATGGAAGGTTGGTCGATTCCCTCTTAGCTTAAAAATGGTGAATTCGGGTGTAAAATAAGAAAATGAAAGAGATGATGGCTTTTCTTTCTTTTATTATTATTTTTAACAATTATTTAATTACCATTTTAACCTTATTTTTAACTTATAATTATATCTAATATAAACAGACTTTCTACTATCATTTTATTTTGGTTTTATTGCCATATAAAACCCCAAGTATTC
Source organism: Gossypium arboreum (assembly GCF_025698485.1). NCBI lineage: Eukaryota > Viridiplantae > Streptophyta > Magnoliopsida > Malvales > Malvaceae > Gossypium > Gossypium arboreum. The sequence continues at coordinate 18,382,205 of NC_069081.1, forward strand.
CACTTTTAAACTTTTTAACTAATAAAATCATTAAAGACTAACTTTTATGATTTTTATGATTTAGTCATTGTACCTTATTTACTAATTTTTAACTAAAATTATAGGGCCAACACTCAAGTATATCATTATAATATACTCATAAATATTAATAAATAATATTTCTTGCCTTAATCTTCGGAAAACGAGGTTTTGATACCATTGAAAAATAGGTTGTTACAATAATGAAAACATTAGATAAGTGTTTGAGATGTACCTTACTCGTCGCATTTACTCGATTTGACTGCCCAATTTACACCACTACTTTACCCCTAAATTTTGATGCACAACTCCCCTCTCTTGTAAGTGGTAGCCCCACTAATAGCTCAACAAGCTTTAAGTCAGTTTACTACACCTTTAGCATTTCCAAGGAGGTCTTCGTAACACTCCTTTGATCTACCAACTCAATGTTCTTTCCACCATGAACATCCTCGGCTAGTTTGATTGTCGATAATACCTTGATTCCACCTTTCATGTCTTGACTCATAGGCATAATGCATTGTTGTTGTCGAGCATCCAAGATACGCATACAATCAACAAATGGAACCATAAGAACATCAATCTAGTCAATGAAATTCAAGCCAAGCACGAAGTCTTAATCATCTAAATGATTACCTCGAAATCTTCCTTGCCTTTTCACTAACCGATTTGTAGCTCCAATCCTTATGGTACTCCCACAGTTTGGACCTCTTTTGCATATGAACAGATCAGATGCTCTCATATCAATAAGAACACTCCTCCTTCGACCTGTAATGTTTATGTCTATTAGCATCAACCTTTTGTACTTATGATTCATTTTCACTTTAGCAGGATTGAGTATCATTGATCCAAGCCTCAAAACCCTTCCCTTGTTAGGCTCTACTTCATATTTTTTAACGATCACTAATTGTAACACCCCAAACCTGGCCTAGACGTTATGGCCGAAACCTGGCGTGTCACATTGAAGTGTTTTTTCAAAACCATGTTCTCATTGAAAACCCTTCTTACTATTTAAAACCTCTGGCCATTTTTAAAACTTGTGAAAACCTCAATTTCCGTTGGTTTATTAAAAGTCATTCTCTTGTAAAACATTATTACCCTTAAAACTTTATTTGCTACAGAAGCTTAATTTAAAGTTTTGTGGAAACGTGATATTTTGAAAAACAGTTATTGTTTTGGAAAAGAAAACCGTGTTCTACTCCAGCAGTTATAAAACAATATATAAAATTCCAAATTTAGAACCAAAAATTAAAAGAGGCCTTGTTACAACCCAGATCAAAGATAAGTACTTGTAAATAGATAACTTAAAAGAAAATCAGAAACAATAACAGTTATGTGGCCACCTCCGAGTCCCTCGCAGCACCGATCTTCCTAATGCTGGGGATTACCTACACAGTTAATAAACAGGGTGAGTTTATGAAAACTCAGTGTGTAATCCCCTCCTAAACTAAAATAGTTAGTAAACAGACAGAATTCAGAATCAGTCTGGGCCTGAGCCCTTTGCAGTGACAGTGTGGGCCTATGCCCAAAACAGTATAATCACAATACAGGTATGCAACCCAACCCAATCCAACCAGCTCACCACCCGTACCAACCAACTCACCATGTGGGAATAAAATCAACCCACCCAGCCAACACACCAAGCTTAGCACCGGTTGCGGCACCAAGTCAACAGGACGGCTCAATTCCATAGACAGGACGGCTCAATGTCGTAGACAGGACAACTCAATGCCGTAGACATGATGACTAAAGGCCGTAAATATCGCAACAACGCTGCCAGTTAATAGAACGGCTATAAGCCATAAGTATCATAGAAAGGCTAAAGCCTTATACAGAACGGCTACAGGTCGTACACTTCCTCCGTCTATAATAACCCAACCCCATGCAATATGTCATGTCATAAATATTACATGCACACAAAATCATACTCAGCATAATCATATATGTAAATCATAGGCACATTAGTCATACGGAACATAAGGTCATAATCGTCATTCTACCATATAGGGGTATTACGGTCATTTTGCACTAGAAGGGTATTTTGGTGATTTTACAAACTGGGGTCTTAATGACCCAACAGAATGTCCACCGTCACCTCAAGCTAATTAAGTAACCTAAACATACATAACGGTGCAAATGGGCCTAAGGCCCATTAATCGGCCCAAGTGGGCCCACACCCTCGTGTGGCCCATTTAGCCCAAATTTAGATATGGTTATGTGACCTATATAGCCCAATCCAATAATTATCATAAATTACAGGTTTAATTCATGTGGGGCCCACGAGCCCCTTGGGCCCAACATGGCCCAAAACTACCTAAGTCGTGTGCACGACATGACAAGTCTATCCGCATCCCACTTAACAGTGAAGTTTACACAAGTGGGCCCACTGGCCCAAAACAGCCCTAGCACACGAGTCGTGGCAACCTCTACAGTCTATCATCCATGATTCGTGGGCTCAGTTTGCCCCTCGTGTGTTCGCACGCTCATGAGGCCCCGAATGTCGAGGTTTTAGCTTTTTTCGATTCCAACAAAGAAGGGCATGAATACACACCTATTTATGAGAACGCACCGGAGTCCACGATCACTAACTTTGGCACATCCTAGCTTCCCGATGTGGGATTACTTTCAACCATTAAGAAAATTCCTTATTTTCTTATGACCATTTCAACCACAGAGTTCCAGTCCAACTCCACCTCCTACACAGCTCAAATAGCAAAATAAATAGTCCACTGTGCATCCTAAGACTTGAATCTAAAACCTCACAGTTACACAACACGCCACCTTGCCACTCCACCACAGGCTCTTTTTGTGTCATAAAATATCCTCAATTAATTATAAGGTCTGTAGGCCAAAGTTTAGGTTCCTTTAAAAGAAAAACCAAAATAAATTGCAAGAGCCAAGATTGTAACCCAGACTCCCTTGCAACCTTAATGACTCCACAACCACTAGACCACATGCTTCCTTGTGTCATTTATTTACCACAATAATTTAAAAGGCCCCCATCCAAGCACCCAGGGTTTTATTCACTTAAAACCAAAATTTTTGCTAAAGCCCAGGTTTGAGCCCAAGATTTCTCCAACACTTCTCAGAACCATTAACCACCAAAGTAGACCTTTAATTGTGTCATTTTCTTATACAATTAAATGCTTATATACAACATCTTTACGGACTCATACTTCAGGCCCAATACTTCTAGGCCCGAATTCAGGGCGTTACACGGATAGCATGTATCACTGTGGGCGGTCCCATTTTCTATGTGACCCATTACATAAGAATCACTCCACTAGTTTCTTCTCACTCTCTCTAACCCTCTTGGCTTTGATAGAATGCATGATCGAACCAATCCTTATTGATGCTCTATCTGGCTCATTATCCCCTTCGATGGTAGAAAGCATAGATTATTTCAAACAGTCCCTTACCATACGTGACCATCACAAATAAAAGCATTACACTGGCTCCTTTGGTTTGTTGTTGGGTCTCCACATCCCATTATATGGTCTCTTATTACCACCATTCTTATCATTTTCATTTCCATCTACCTCATGGTTTCCCCTACCATTGCTCGTCTCTTTGGTTTTGGAAGACTCGAACTTCTCTTTCCTTGGAACAAGCTCGATTAAGGACTCTGTTATGGTCATGGATTTGGTAAGTTCTTTGAACCATCTATGTTGCATCTTTTTTGTTTACCACAGTTTCAACTCATCCATGAAAGAGAAGAAGACACCTTTCTCACCAAAATTATAAATTTAGAGCATCAACTCCTTGAATTGCCGCACATACTCCTTGATTACTTAGCCCGAGAGTTATCTTCAACATACTCCAGATAAAATTGCCCCTTGAATTCACTTTGAAACTCCTCCTAAGTCTCAATAACGATGCCACTTTGTCTCTCATCTGTGGAACTGTAATGATACCATAACAAAGCGACATCAATAAAATATACGGCAACAATATTTACCATAGTATCATCCAAGATACCTTTGGCACAAAAGTATTTCTCCATTCCCCACAAGAAGTTGTCCACAAATCTTGCAGACCTCATCCCCATAAACTCTTTTAGCTTGAGGACATCCACCTTATGCTTCGGTGCTGTAGCCAACATACCATTACCCAAAGTAGCTTTGCAGATAGTGAGCTCCCCTAAAGCTCCTCAATCTGTTCCTTCAAGGTCGTCACCATGGTATCAAGAGCATCATCCCTTACCATTAGTTTATCCGTAGTGAAATTGAGCACCCCTTTCATCAGTTCTGCACTGGAATTGAGAGACTCCAACTCAAATTCCCTGAACTGCTCCTTCATCGAGTCCAACGCATTAGTGTGTCCCTTAACTACCTCAAGTGTCTACCTCACATCCCCCATGGATTTCTTGAGATTGACCACTCAACTTTCTAAATTTGACAACCTGTCCCTCGATGGATCAGCTTTCCTGGACCTCTTACCAGTCTCTATAGGCTCAATCTAATCTTTTACTCCTTTTGTCATCTTGAACATCACCTTCGAAACCTTAGCTCTGATATCAATTATCACGAGGCTAAAACTTTAGTTTTGCAATCTGTGTGGCCTTAGGCCATTTGTAACACCCTAACCCGTAACCGTTGTTAAATTAGGGTTACGAGGCATTACCAGACAAACAGAACGTTTCAGACCAATTCAGAATCACAGATATCACATAACATTAATACTTAGGCAATCATCTACAATCCATCTCTTATGAAGGTCTAAGAGGCCTAAAACATATTTTTAAGGATAGTCGGGACTAAACTGAACACATTCATAAATTTCAGAACTCAGAAAATTTTTCAATTCTGTTGAGGTCACACGTCCGTGTGACAAGGCCGTGTGCCTCACACGGGCACCAGACATGCCCTTGTGAACCAGCCGTGCCAAAATAAGGCATACATACTGACTTTCACCCACAGCCAACAGACACGTCCGTGTGCTATGGCCGTATGATACTTAGCTACTGACTTAAGCCCACAGCCAAATGACACGCCCATGTGTCTTAACCGTGTGGTCTTAGGAGATTACTGCTTTGCATACATGGCCACAAATCAGGCCTGTGTGCCCTGGCCGTGTGACACATTGCAAGCTTGGTTTAAGTCAAATTGCCACCCCTTTTTGGATCATTCCTACAAGCCATATTAAACAACATTTATACTAAAATTTTCAGCCAATTCCATACTCAAAACATGTTTCATTATAACTAATCATTATCATTTGATAACCTATTCAAATCCATACCAAGACACATTAAAAATCTTATTACAACAACATGCCAAAATACTCATTTCATAACTCACTTATGACACCTTCTAACTCATGCTTGAACTTACCATTTCCTCAACTTGGCATATTTCAAAATGACCACCACATACAAGGCTATATAACCATTACAAGCATACACAATTTTGCATTACAAACCATTTACCAAAACTAAACACAAGCATACCATTTGCTAGCCAACTTTCATGGCATAACATATATACATATCAAAGCTTAAATACATAGACATTCTAGCCTATACATGCCACGCTTAAAAATATTTACACATTCAAGGTACCAAAATGAGTTCGATAGTATGGTGATGATCCTTGACAGTCCCCAAGCTTGTAGTAGCTTCGATATCTATAAAACAATGCAAACACACACAAAGTAAACTTTCAAAAGCTTAGTAAGCTCATACTATATTCATCAATAGTATATAAAACATAAAACATCAACACAATAGTATTTACAAATTCTTAATCATCTATCAAATCTATACCAACTCAATCCATATGTTCATAACAATTCAATGAACTTCACCTAGATAATATCATCTACCACAAAGGTATCATACATACCTGGTTCTTCCCATACTTACTCACTTTCATTCTCACCTCTTGTTTGAGTATTTCAAGACTTTGCATAAATTATTCATACTTTAACATCCGTACACTTAGTGCTATAAAGGTTAGCTGAAGCTAAAATGATTTTGCACACTTAGTGCCATCTCAACTAGTCGAAACTAAGTCGGTATCGCACACTTAGTGCCTTTAGTAGCCGAAGCTAGTTTAAATCACACACTTAGTGTCAATACTTTTAATTCATCATTATATCATCCAATTCAATTATATACAACCCATGTATAATAAAGGCATCAAAACTTACTTAACATCATATTTTAAGTACGAACTTACCTCGTACTCAAAATTTGTCAACTCGGACTGTTTATTCTACAATCTTCGATTTCCCTTGGTCTAAGTCTGAATTCCTTTTTTCTTGATCTAAATGTATTCAAAATTAACCCTTTTATTCACCAAATAATTCAAAACAATCCGTATGTACACAACTAGGGTATTTTGCAACTAGCCCTCATATTTTCACATTTGACACTTTAGTCCCTATTTCACAAATATACACAAGCTTAACTGAATTCTCCTAGTACTCATACTAGTCCACACATTTCATTTATTTCACATTTTAGTCCCTCAAAATAATATTTTCACAATTTAGCCCAAATTACTCAATTTCATCAAAAATCCAAAAACAAAACATTTAAACCCAACATCAAACTTCCATAGTTTATCAACTAACATCACAAGGCTCATATTTTCATCAATGGCACATTTCAAAATCATCACCAAAATTGTAAATTGAAGCATGGGTTTGTTAGTATACGAAGCAACGATTACAAAAACATAGAAATTATCAAAAACCGAGCAAAACACATACTTAATTCACCAATTCAAAGTGTCGAACCCTAAGTGAGCTTTCTCTTTTCTTTTTCTTTGTATTTTCGGTGGAATAGCATGAACAAATGGCTAATTTCATGGTTTTGTTTTATTTTAATTACTTAATAAATATTTTCCCATTTTGCCCTTTTATAAACAATTATAAAACCTTTTAATGAATGGTTTTTCTAGTCCATTAACATTCCCAATGGACAAATAACAACATAAGGAACCTTACTTTAGAAAGCCAACTCAAATAGGCACTTTAACATCTAGCACACAGCTTTTACATTTTACGTGATTTGGTCCTTTTTGCAAATTGAGCACAGAAACAGACAAATTAAATCACAAAAACTTCGTAGATAAAAATTCACATATCGCAGACACAGAAAATAATATTAAAATATTTTTCTGACTCGGATATGTGGTCTTGAAACCACTATTCTAACTAGGGTCAAAACCGGACCGTTACACCATTTCTTGGTTTCAAATCTGCCTAAGTTATCCTAACGCTCACAAAGTGAGAAATCTCGATAGAAATTCTCTAAGGCACTGAAAATAAAACGGAAGTAATTCAAAATGAAAAAGCAACGAAATAATAGAAAATGCCATAAGAAAGCAACACGCATAATGTGTTTTAATAAATGCTCTCAAAGTATCTCTATTGCTTTGATGGATTATAATTAAGTAATTACAAATAAGGAGGAAGACCTCAATTTATAGTTGAGCTCCCCCAGATCCAACAGTACAATTTATTTTACATCAACGATCGATATTAAAGCCTATCTACAATTGAGATTCTTAAGGGATTGACTAAATTCTTTAAGATTACAAAATAAAATCCTATTATATTACAAATCTTCTAAGATTACTTTCCATATTTACTAAGATAGCTCTAATTTTCCTTAAGTGATTCACTGGGCCACTAAGGATTCAATTATATGAGTTTCTTCATTTATTTCACAAATCAAACTAGTTTAAGTTGGTCAAATGATCCAAATTCAATCAGTTGACCTTCATGTGATGCTTTTTGCGGATTCGTCACGAACTTTGATCCGCCATCTATGACACTTGCATATTGTATGTGATTCCTCACAAACATTTACGAGTTTTCAATTCACAGTAAACTAGGAAACCAATCATATAGCAAGAGAAGAAAAAAATTGTCAAAAAGCTCCAATTTTAAGGAGGCATCATCTGGACTTGTGAAAATGATCTGTACTTAGAGAAGAAATTTAGGCTATTTGACCAAAATGACCCAAAATATAATTAATTACATAAATGACCCAAGTTCAAAATAATCACCCAAATAACTGAGATGAATAGTAAATTAGGGTGGGGGACTTAAATGGCCGACACCACCTAGATATTTGTGCCAATCATCACCTGATAATTTTCTCAGGTGTTAAAAAAATATTATTTTTGGGGTTGGGAGACATAAATGGCCAGGTCTCTAATATTTTTTTCCTACTCGTATCATACTGGTATATTTTACACAAGTATTTGAAATACTTTTGGGCTAGGGAACCCTGATAATCAACACCAAATTTATAGATTAAAAAAATATTTTTTTGGGTGATGGCCTATTGATGGCCTGTACCCATTTTTTTTAAAAAAAACTTTGCTGGGATTAGGGGTACTAGATGGCCAACTTCAGCTTTCTCGAGGACCAAATTTTTTTTTCATGTGCTGGGACACTATGGCTGGCATCTTTGTACCAAATTTGAAAAAAAAAATTGGGTGCTGGGAAACTAGTGGCAGGCACCCTTATACCAGATTTTTTTTAAAAAAATTGAGTGTTGGGACATTGATGGCCAACACCCTTGTACTAGAATTGAAAAAAAAAACTTTTGGGTGCAAGCACACTGATGGCCGACACCCCTTCAATATATAGAGGTGTTTTCTCTTCCATTTGAACTTTTTCTTTACATTTTTCAGTTGAAATCCAATATTAGTGTTTTGTTTGTTAAGGAGGAAGCAAAAATTTTTGAAAATGAGTTCCCAAATTTTGTTAGTTTATGTTCATTTCGATGGAGAAATGATAACTACAGCTGAAGAAGATTATGTTTTTCAAAGTCGACAAAAAATCAGAATGAGATTCAATAAACATGTTATGTTGGCGGATTTAAAGCAGAAGATCAGTACAAGAATAGCTACCCGATGTGGGAAACATATGTTGAGATTGTTTTACAAATTTTTGATTTCAATAGATCCGTTCAAATTCATAGAAATGGAACTTGAAGATGATAATGATCTAGGGACAATGATAGCAATTTATTGCCCCTCGAAGATGGAAAACCCAAGCCCAGTTGAGTTTTCTGTGGAGATAGCTAAACCGGAACCTGTTCTAGTTGTAATTTCAGTAAGTTAGCATTCTAGATTGATTTTGATCTTAATGTCTACTAGGAAGATCAATCCAGTTGTGGACAATCACTACAAACTCCCAAAAATCCAATCTATGGTGGATGTTTATATAATGTCCCAATACAGTGTCCTCGTCTAGAGATTCATCCAAAGGTGTTGGCCATCATAAAAGATGGTAAGGAAGGGTCTGATAATGAAGAGCAGTTAGACCATGAAAAGTAGTCTGAGCATGATATTGAATATTCAAGTGATCCTGATTTAGATGACATCCCTAAAGACATAGACGATGAAGGCTCGGTGGAAGGTGAAGATTTACATCCCCATTCGACCGGGAACATGAGATCTGCTATAGTTATTCGTGATAATCCAGGGGTTTTCATGACTAATGTAGATCTTGATGTGACACTAGCGCGCGAATTTTCTGAATATCCAGATATAGTGTTGGCTCACTTACTGGATGAAGAATTAGAATATGAAGAGTTGTTCGTAGGACAACAATTCGATAACAAGAAAGACTACTTACATGCAATAAATCAGTATAGCTTAAAGCTCTCTGTCATCTACAAAGTCACAAAGTCAATGCAATCTTTATACGTATGAGAATGTTGGAAAGCCTCAAGTGGTTGCAGTTGGCGTGTTCGAGCTGTATTAATGCAACAAACCCAAATATGGACAATAAGGAAAACAGAAGGTCCTAAAACTTGCACAGTTGCTTGTATGTCATAATACCATAAAAAATTGGATGCAAAAACAATATGCAACTACATCATCTCATTGGTGAATGACAGTCTCACCATCCCTGGATCGATTCTTCTTACAGACATGCAAGCTCGGTTCAAATATAAGGTTTCTTACAAGAAGGCATGGTGGGTGAAACAAATGGCGATGAAGCAGTTGTACGGTGACTGGGATGCGTCGTACAACGAACTTCAAGGGTGGATAACTGTGATACAGGAGTATGTGCTAAGAACGATAACTAATTTGCAAACACTACCATATAAAGGCCCAGATAGCGAGATAGAAATGGGCAAACGGGTTTTCCACTGATTTTTTTGGACGTTCGAGTTATGTGTTAGGGCCTTCCCTTACTGCAAGCTAATGGTGTAGGTGGACGGAACATGGCTGTACGAGTTATACACACAAATACTGTGACAGCCCTAAATTGACCCTAGTCGAAAAGTGGTTTCGGGACCACGAAACCGAGTCTTAAATAATTAAAGGTTATATTCTGTGTTTATGATGTGCGTAAATGCTTGTGTGATAGTTCCATACTTTAATTTGGTCAGTGTATGTGAAATTTATTAGTAGGGACTTATGTGAGACAATTTAGAAATATGCTAGGCAAGTGTTCAAGTGGCCTATTAATATATGTGGGAAAGTGCTTGTCCTTGCATGTCAAATTAGCCAAATTAAAGCATAGTGGCCGGCCATGCTATGGGTGGAAACATGTCACAAACATGTTATGTTAGTGATGTATGTTAGGAAAAATAAAATAATGAGCATGGTAATTAAATAATGAAAGGGAGGAGTGATGAAAAAAAAATGGTCTCATCCATGCCCCCCCTTTGCCGTGAATGGAAGAAAGAAAAAAAAAGAAAAAAAGGCTTCATTCTTTGGTTGTTCTTGGCCGAATAGAAGAAAGAGAAGAAGGGGGAAGAGCTTGAGAAAATCGGCTATGGTGGTTTGCTAGACTAAGGTATGTTTGATGTTGTCCATGAGATTCATGCATGTTTTTAGTTGTTAGTTTGAGTTCTAACTAGCCCATGGTTCAAATCTTTACTATGTCATGGAGATGATATTCGGCTAAGGTGGATTTGTGTTGATTTCATTTGCATGCTAAAAGTGAAGCTTTGTAATGATGGATGTGATGGTGGATTGATGACTCTTGAATCTTCTTTTTAGCATTTTTGAGTGAGACATTAAGTTCTTTGTTTAACCATGACCAAAATTGAAATGGTATGGTGTTGTGATGCATTCGCCATGGTAGGAAGTAGAAGGAAATATGGTTGTTGTTAGATGAAGTAGAGTCTAACAAATGAGCACATATGTGCATTAGTTGCTAGATGGAGAAGAATCGGCTAGAAAGTTGTGTGCCAAGGTCGAATATAATTTTGTATATTAATGAGTAATGCATGTGTTGAATTGATGGAAAGGGAGAGGATGCTTTAATAGTGTATATATGTGTATTAGCCAAGTTTTGAACTTGAAACGAAATGGTGTTTAGTCAATACAAGTGACCATACTTGTAGAATGTATTAAGTGTTGCAATCGGCCTTAGCATAGATGTGTATGTTCGGCCACATGAATGAGTACATAAGTTGATGTGTATCTTGACCATAGGTAAGCATATTGATGGCTTTATCTTGACTTAGAAAATTGGCTAAGGGAATATTAGCTAATATGTTGAATTCGATTCGTGATTTCGTACATATGGGACTTTAATGTCTAATGTATATATGGGCTAAGTACCTTGAGCTTCTCTTTTGATGTTCGAATGAATTGTATTAAATTGCTTAAGGTGATTAAAATGCGTATGACCATTGTGTATTTGAGCTAGAAGGTGGCTATATGACCTATTAAATTTCTTGTCATATTCGACCATAAGCTAGCATAATGAGACTTTAATAAGTTAAACTTGTGTGAACTAGCTCAAGAGCCTAGAGGAACAAAGTTGGATAAAGGGAAGGAAAAAGTGATTGAATAGCCGTTGAAGCCGTTCGACAACATCTGAGGTAAGTTTTCGAGTAATGGAACTTAGATTATGATTTGATTAGATCATGTTTTAAGCAAATCAAAATCATGCTCTTTGTATGTGGCTATTGAGCCGAAATTGCAAGTGTGATAAGTGTCTTGTGTTGGAGCTTTGGTAATGAAAATGAAATACGGATGTGTCATGATTTATTGATAAATGTGCATGGTTATTTGAATGATGTCCGGGCTAAGTCCCGAAGGCTTTGTGCTAAGTGACTATATCCGGACTAAGATCCGAAGGCATTTGTGCGAGTTACTAATTCCGGGCTAAGCCCGAACGCATTGGTGCGAGTTACTAAATCCGGGTTAAGTCCCGAAGGCATTTGTGCGAGTTACTAAATCCGGGTTAAGTCCCGAAGGCATTTGTGCGAGTTACTATAACCGGGCTAAGTCCCGAAGGCATTTGAACGAGTAGCTATATCCGGATAAATTCCGAAGGTACGTGATTCGGGAATGAGCGATCTTGCTGTAAAAATTTCAGTTAATACGCTTGTAAAATCCCAACAATGAGGTATGTTTCGTATGTGCATTGGAATAGTTGATTCCCTTCGAATAATATTCGCTCAGTCGAGTAATGAGCTTCCGGTATTTGGCTAAGATGATCCCTTATGTATGAATATAGGGGTTGGAATGTGAAGTAAGAATGATTTGAGAATATGTATATATGGAATTATCCGTTTAGTTATATGAATGCTATACTTCAGTTGTGCTTAAATTCTTTGCTCAAAACTTACTAAGCATTTAATGCTTACTCCGTTTATTTAATTCTCTGTTTTATAGATTTTGGTTCTTCACTATCGACTCGGGATTTTTGAAGTCGAAGTCGCCCACACTATCAAAGCTCCTTTTGGTATACTTTTGGTTGAACTTTGAAATGGCATGTATAGGACTACCCTTTTGTTGTTGGTCATGTACCCTTCGGTTTTGTGTAAATTTGGATAGCCATGCGAAAATGGCTTAAATATACTTTGATCATAGCATTATAATCGTTTTGTATGTTGTCCGTCGAGAGGTATGGAAATGTTGGTAACGGTTAGCCATGGGAATGGTTATTCATGATCACTTTTGGTATATGTATGACAAACTCTAGTTGATCCATGGAGGATCCTGAAATAGGTAAAGTTTACCTTAAAAATAGATGCTGGCAGCAGCAATGATGTGGATGTGAAAAATCACTAAAAATAGTAGGAATCGAATTAAATAGTGAATAAATTATGTAATCGAACCTTGATGAATCTATTTTCATATGAAAGTAACGAAACGTTCATATGAACAGTATATTATGAGATGTTAAAGTTTTCGTGAGACAGGGCCAGAACGGTTTCTGGATCCCCTGATCTGACTTTGGAAATTAATTATAAATTAACCAGAGACATTTAGAAGTCATTCCATATATGTATAGATTCCTTTTTGAGTCTAGTTTCTATAGAAACAAACGACATCAGTATTGAAGCCCTGTACAGGGAGATATCCAAGTCGTAATGCATGAAGGTTAGTGTAGTCGTACCCTGTAATAGGGGAGACTTTAACTAATAAAATGTACTAATTGGCTCGACCAAAAATTCTAGAAAAAAATTTTTGGATGTATATATGAGTCTAGTTTCAGGGAAAAATTACAAAAATGATTTTCGAGTTGTGGAACTCAAGTTATGATTTTTAAGGTGACAGTGACGCAGTTAGCCAGTTGTCTGGAAAATTTTCAAATGGACTGTGAAAATGAGTGGATTAAGCCCGTTAACTCCTCGTGTCCGACTCCGGCAACGGTCTCGGGTACGGGGTGTTACAAATACTCTTGATTACGGGTGCACAAGACGAGAATCACAATGTACTTCCTATCGGTTTTTCCATCATGGAGAGTGAGAACTTCAAGTCTTGAGAATTTTTCTTGTCAAATCTACAAAGGCACACTTTTAGGCAAGACATTGTTTGCCTCATATTGGACAAATCAAAAGGATTAGTTGTTGTTGTAAGGCTTTCGGAGGTTCCGTGGAGGTCTATTTATTGCATCCGACACATCACGTCAAACTTCTAAATAGAGTATAAGAATAAAGAGTAGCATAGAGAACTCGAGAAAATAGGTAAAAATACTATTCAAAAATTAATTTTTATATTTTTCAAGATTTATAATTTGTATTTAAACCTTTTTTTATAGCTGCTTAATTATTTTAAATTATTGCATACATAGGGTATGAGTTAGAACCCCGACGATTCAGGCAAAAGTTTGCGAGGCTTGAAGCTCAGATGAATTCGTTACCCAAAAACCGTCGTCTCCGGCAGTGGTTGGGTAGAATGGAGAATTGGAAATTGAGTCAAAGTTTCGATTATAGGTTTTAGTATGGTTAGATGACAACCAAACTCGTAGAGGCGGTTAACTCAGTCTTAAGGCATACACGTCATTTGCCAATTTCAGCTATTTTCTCGGTAACATTTTATAGACTGGTGGCATTGATGCCAAGGATGGGACAAAGACAAGTAAAGTAGATGGAGGCTGGACAAGTGTACGTTGAGGGCATCTGAAATGCAATAAAAGTAAACGCAAAATGGGCACGGAGGATGAATGTAGAATTATATTTGTGCAACTTAAAAACATTTCAAGTTCAAGAGTATGTAGGCTGCTGCTCGGGTCTTTCACCTAGGTCATATGTTATTGATTTGTGAAACAGGAGTCGAGAGTGCGGGAGGTTCCAGAATCTTCGAGATCCGTGTGCGCATGTTCATGCAGCATGTGCACATGCAAAGCTAAACATAAAACATTTCATAGATAAGGTCTACACATTGCAATGTACGTTTCGTATTTAGAGGAACGAATTTCCCGTAATGCTAGATGTCTTGAACTGGGAAGTTCTACCGCTCGCTTTCAAGATGCTATCGGATCGCAGTCTCCGTAAACATCCTAAAGGTCGACCACAGTCAAACAAGATTCAAAATGGCATGGATATCATGGAAAAGGGAAAACCTAAACAATGCACGATCTGTAAAACCTTAAACTCGGCCTAGACGTTATGGCTAAATCTGGTGATGTCACATGAGAGTGTTTTTGAAAACGCATTGACCTTCAAATTGTTCCAATTATTAACTTCTACTTAGTTCGGAAACCGTGTTCTAATTCATTTGATTTAAAACATTTCTTTTGTGCGGAAGCTTTGAAACCCAAATAATTTTTGAAAAACTGTTTCATTTACAAAAAACCTTAGTTTAATTTAGGAAAACCATACTTTGTCAAGTTATAGCTTATAAATCCATAGTCAGCAGTTCCAAAATCCCAAATTAAAACCAAACAGTCCCAAAGTCCATCATGCATAAAATACCAACAAGAATTAAAGGATATAACCGCAAAATTGTAAATAAGCAGTTCGATAGTGGTGGTCACCATTGAGCCCTCCGCTGCACCGATCCATCAAGTCTGGCGATTACCTACACAGATTAAATAGAAAAGGGTGAGTTTTTGCAAATTCAGTGTATAATCCCCATAAAAATTACACATACAAAATACACATCAGGTGTCATAACTAAACAGTCTGGTGCTGGAGCCCTTTACAGAATCAGTTAGGGCCTTAGCCCATCAGATACAGAATCAGATACAACTTATGGCCTTAGCCCATGTCAGATATAGTATGCAGACAGAATATCAGAATCCTACTCACCAGCCTCTACACACCATCTCCGTCCAACCCTACACACTATGTGGGGATAAAATCGACCCACCCATCCCTACACACCATGCTGTATCGAAATGCAGAACATAATCAGATAATTGCAGCTGAACTGCCAGATATTAGGCTTAAGAGCCTTTCAGAATACTTCCTCCTAATAACATCATCCCAATCCTGATGCAATGCAATATAGAAAAATGACATGCTAATATGCAATTTATTAGATCATACATTCAGTTCAGATATCTCAGTTCATGCTCGATACAGAAATTAGACAGTCAGAATACTCAATGAGGGGTCTAAGTAGCGCTTACCGACCCTACGGTAGGTCTACAGTTGACTTGGGTGACCCATGCAACCTTATAGATCACTTCAGAAAAATGGGCTCACACGCTCATGTGGCTTGCCCGTGTTGGCCCACACGCTTGTGTAGCCCATACAGCCTAGCCCAGATCCCACACGCCTGTGTGGTTACTCGTGTCTGTCCACACAGGCATGTGGGCCCACACAGCTCAATAGGTTGAGCCCGTGTGTCGCACACGACTTCACTAGCTACCACACGGTTGTGTCATACGCCCGTGTCTTGCCCATATGGCCTAGCTTGTCGATCACACGCCGTCTACTGTCACATGGCCTACCACACAGGTGACCACACACCCGTGTGGCATCGACAGATTCTTTTTTTTAGCTTTCACCGTTTTTCATTTTCTGTGTTTTCGGGTACACACCTGTTTCAATTTCCCAGCCCACGCAACTTCAACACCATTAGAACCTAAATTTGACCAATAACTCACCAACTTAGTCACTTATAGTCATAGTCAAACGAAAACGCACAAGATAACCGAACGCTAAACTAACAACAACGTTACCTCTGATCGCACAATGGAAATTCTGCACACTTAAACCTTCAATTAAGAATCTCTAACCCTTCGATTGTCTCTTAAACACCAACCGAAACTTAATAAACGATGATTCATCATACCAATAATAATAATCCACTAACCATACTTACCAAAAATACGAATAACGGATCGAAATAACGGGATGCAAGAACTTTTCAGAAAAAGAAAATGATAGCAAAAGAAACGAAGAAGATTCGGCAGCAAAAAGGGAAGGAATTTCGGCAGGGGCTTTTGGGAAGGAGAAAATACCCCAAATATTCTGATAACCATCCCATTCCCCCAAATCACTCCACTAACCTACTACTTCCAACTACTTAGATTTTTAGTCCAACTCAAACTCTTCAGAATGAACGAGCAAAACTAATGCCCACACAAGGACTCAAATACAAGCCCTCCCTCACACTAACACTTCACTTAACCACCAGACCAGTAGACCAATTCTGATATAAAATTACAAATAATAAAATATATGCCTAATAGACCAAGTTCATGCTTTACTCATTAAAATACCAAAATTTGCCCAAGCTAGAGCTTGAACTTGGGACCTCACATACACACCCAGAACACTTAACCACTGAAGTAGATACACAGTTGTGTCAAATTAATATAGATACATAAATACCGAATTTTGGGGCGTTACACGGTCTGCTAAAATTCGGCTACAATCGATCAACTTGCCCACATCGTGTTTATGTTTGCGGTCAATCTTCCCGTAATGCGGATTGGAAGACAATGAATAAGATGAGTCTTTTTTTTATTTCATGAGTATTATTTAAAATATTCAATTATTATATAGTGTAAGATATTTGACTATTATATAGTGCAAAATAATTAAGTAAATAAACTAATTACATAGAGTTTAACATTATCAAGTATAAACTAAAAATGAAATGAAATTAAACATTAAACATTACCAAGTAAATAAATTAATAATTAAGAAATGAAAAAATTGAAATGAAATGAAATAAAAAAAAAGAAGTGAAACTAAAATTTAAAATAAATTAAATGAAATGAAATAAATTAAAAATGAAATGAAATGAAAAATTGAAATGAAATGAACAAAAATTGAAATGAAATAAATAAAATTGAAATGAAATGAGTTGATAATGAAATGAAAATTTCAAATGAAATGAAATGAAATAAATTAAAAATTAAAAATTGAAATGAAATGAAATAATTTAAAAGTTGAAATGAAATGAAATAAATTTATTATTTAATTAAAAAAGGGGGAAAGGGTTGGTGGTGTGGGAGAACTGCAGCATGCTATGTCAGGACCAGGAGCGCACTAGCGGTGCAGGCCTATGATGGCTATAAGGTGGCCGGGTTCAAGCCTAATGGAAGGTGGCCAACTTCAATGTGTCCAGCCAAACCATTGGTGGCCGACGTCAATTGCACCAACGTGACCTAACGGGCACGGGTCATGGTGCTGTAATAAATTTTTTTTCACTTTTTTTTTTATACTTATTACCCTCATTCCCCAATGGCCCCCTTATTATAAAACCTCCTTTTGGACCACCACCTTCCCACCACCGCAAGTTCCACCGTTGACCACCACCAACCACCACCGAACGCCGTCGACTATCGCCAGTCACAGAATTTTTTTGCCCAATTTTTTCCGGTGCCTTTAATATGCAAGTAACTAAAACATTTCCATCAAAATTTAAGGTTCTTTAGTTATTATTTTATTTTTAATATCGTTCCTGATAATTTCTTCAATTTTCTTGTAGATATCGACATGGAAGATAATTCTTTTCTGAAGCATGACAACTACATTGCTAAATTTGTTCGCAATATGGTCAAATATTCACTAATTTATAAAAATATTCACTAATTGATAATATATTGTTGTTTAAACTATAATTATAGCTTATTATTTTAACTATTTCTGTAGGAACGATACCGGGTTGTCAGACCTCGACTTCATGATTTGGGATATTTTTCGGATCGAAGGGTGTTGCTGTATATAGATGTTATGAGGTTCGGGGTAGCCGCTTACATTCAAAATGCTAACCTACGAGCTAATTTAATATTAGCCTTGGTTGAATGATGGCAACCCGAGATACACACGTTCCACCTCCTGTGCGAGGAGGCAATAATCACGCTAGAAGACGTAGTAGTCCAGCTAGGGTTGTCTATCAATGGAAAAGCTGTAACCGGGCCTGGAAAAGTGCTCGATCTATGGGGCACTTGCAGCCAATTATTAAGAAGAGTACCCCTAGATGATGAGGGAGGAAAACTAACTGAGCTGAAATTCACTTAGTTAAGATCTAACTTCTAGAGTGTCCAAAACATTCCAACGCAAATGGACATTATCTACGCTGCTAGAGCGTTCATCCTGCAACTCATAAGGGGGATATTGCTACTACACGTAAATCAAAATAGGGCCCACATAATGTACCACCCCCTATTAGAAGACTTGGCCCAAATTGGTAACTATAGTTGCGGGTCCGCAGTATTGGCATGTTTATATCATGAGCTTTGTCAAGCGACAGAACATCTACAAAGATTATGAGTGGCTGTTGTCTGCTATTGCAATCATGGGCTTTATACCAGATGCCATTTTTGGCATATGTGAGCCACCAACCGTTGTCATGGCCACTTGTAAATAGGTGATTTAACATTCGACCATATCTTCTGTTTTTTTTATTTTATAGTATAATAATTTTGCATGAAAAGAATAATAATAGAAAATATTTAAGTGTATTTCAGATGAGCAATAGTACCAGGAATTGGATGGTCATACACCGGGGCCGTATACCACCAAATGATAGAGACTCACTCAAGGGATAAGGTAAAATATGCTTCCGACCTTTTCCTCTAAATACATATTTTGAAAAATAAATTAAACTTAACTAAAATATTGTTTACTCTGTAATATGCAGTTTCTATGGATGCCATATTCGGGCTAAAAATTATGACACTCAAAATATCATGGGTACAAGCAAACTCTATTTTAACAAACGTGCCATCAATTAATTTTCATATGGTTGAGTGGCATGTCGTGGATCGGGTATTAAGACAGTTCGGTTGCAAGCAACCTATCCCGGACCCTCCACATATATTAGGAGAAATACACGAGATTGACAAAAAGAGGAAGGGACACATATATTGGGCGAACCAACATGCTTCGTATATCTTTCTATGGAATGCCTGACATGAGAGATGACCCCCTTGTTTGTCTCGGACACCGAGTTCATTCCTTTACGCTAGTACGCAAAATGGTACTTTGAAAATGGGTTGCCTTACATTTACCACGATCAATACATGTTGATTTCGAAACATGCACTACCAGAATTTACTTGATGGTTGATGATCACTAAACTAACTAAAATTACGACAAAGGAAAGTGCACCTATCGAATAATAGTATAGCTATTGTGAGTCGGGAATATCGTATCCACGAGTACTAAAAGTACTAGTACTTACTATTTTTTTATTATATAGCCAAAAATTGAAGGAATTGTTTTCAATCTAAAATTAACTAAACTAATTACTAAGAACGCAACAAAGAATGAATTAGGAAAAATAATTGAATAAAACCAATGAGATAGGCAATACCCAGGAAAGAATCCACCTAGACTTCACTTATTATTTTGAATATGAATTAAACAATTTATTCACTTGTGCCTTGATCCATAGAAAGCCCTAAATTATGTTAATATCTCTTTTGAGCGTAAAAACAACTGACTCTAGGTTGATTAATTAAAATCTCTTTCTAATTAAAACCTTTATTTTTGCATTAACTCAGTCTATGGATTCCCCTATTAGATTTGACTATAATCTGGGAGATTTATGTCATCCTATTTCTAGGATTGCATGCAACTCCGCTCAATTATGCTAGATCTACTCTTAAACAGGGACTTTTTCTCCATGAAATAAGCACATTAAGCATAAATTAATATCCTGAAAATATTAAAACATGAGATAAGCATACATAATTGAGAACAAGAATCAAGTATTTATCATGTAATTCAGAAATAAAATAATAAGATTCATATAGGTTTCATCTTCCCTAGGTATCTAGGGAATTTAGTTCATAATCTGGAATAACATAATCTCAAAGTTAGGAAAACAACAAGACACAAGAAACCCAATAAGACTTCTAAAGAAATTGAATGGAGATCTTTAATCTTGAAGGAGATCTGCTTCTAAAATGAATCCAGTGGGGTTCTTCGAGTCCTTTCTTTGTTTTTCTTTGCGTTCCCCTTAGGTTCTCTTTTAGTGTGTACTTATAGACTTTAGAATGCTTAGAATCCCTAAAAATTGACTTTTTTCGTGTAAAAGAGAAACAAGGTGCAAAATCAACATGGGCTAGCACATGGGCGTGTGGCCAGCCCGTGTGGATCCTGAAAACAACTCTTTTTGTCTAATTTTGACCCGTTTTTCACTCTTTTCACTTTGCTATACTCACCTAAGTTAGAAACATGAACTTAAAGGATTAGGAGCATCAAATTCACTAATTTGTATAATAAATCATCCAAAAACACATCAATAATGGGAGTAAAAACATGTTACTTTTATGGTTTATCAAATATCTCCACACTTAAGCGTTTGCTTGTCCCCAAGAAAAATCCTCAACTCTCAATTAAATTTGATCTTTTTCAACTTATAATTCTCGTCAATAATGTTTTGTCATAATTCACAAATAATCATACATTGAAAATTCAACTAAAAGAGCATTAAAGATTCAAACAATCCAAGTCGAGCATTTTTTAAAACATGAAAACTTAGGTATTTCCCCTTATCTAAGTAATTACCTTTAATTCAAAACCGACAAGAATTGACATCCTCACTAAAGATTCACTCAAATCACTCAAAATGTTTAAGGTTCAAAAATAAGCACTCAATTCTTGAACCTTAAACACTTAAATCAAATCCTCACCACTATAAAATGAGATGATACACAAATCAAAAGGTCTTGAAGAGGTTGTAATGGGGCTTAGGTTAAGGGTGTGGAGAAAGGCTAAAAAAGTTGGTTAAAATCGAGATCAGATTGATAAATTATCAAATTAGAAAAATAAACAAATGTTGAATTAAAAACAATTACATCAATCGAAAACTATTCAAGAATAACACGAGCTTTTTCTCAAAATATGAATTTAATTGTTCAAACTCAATCAACATAAACTAAATAATAATCAATATATATATTTTTCTTCATCATTTTTTTAGAACAATAAGAAATAAATCATCAAATGAAACAAAAGAGCATAGTTAGGCAATTAACCAAATCAAATCTCGATAAAAAAGGGAGTTAATAAAACGGGAAAAATTCTCAACGAATCAAAAGAGTGTGTTATGGGTTAACATGAATGGGTAAATCAAGAAACGGTGTGTTAGACTCAACGGGGTTCACTAAGGGTTAATTATGAAGGTATCCTTTTTATAGTATAAGTGGGTTAAAACCTAGGTGCCTTTATCATTTCAGTATATTAAATCAAAGGTGTGGTCTCGACATGCATAATCAAAGCAAGTTCTAGAATAACAAATCAATATTGACACACTCATAATCAATAATAAAATGAGCAAGAAAATTATATGCTCTAAAGACTCAAAATCTCACAAAAAATTATGGTTTTGATGTCAAACTTGTAAATTTAAAACTTCAAGATAATACCTTAATTTAGGGAAACAACCTAAAATTTTTTTAATTTTGAAAATCAACTTATCATAATTGATTCTCTCATGTCTTAAGCTTTAAACAATCAATGCACAAATACCTATGAATTTAATCCAAAACACATCAATAAAAATCATAAATTAATAAAAATTTATTATAACAGAAGTATGAGAAAATTACTTAAACATAAGACATAACTCAAGGATTTTCTAATAATTATATAAATAACCTCCCCACACTTAAGATGTACATTGTCCTCAATGTACGAATAGATATAATCACAGTATAAAAAAAATATCATAAGAGAGGGAGAAAATTGACACTACCCTGAATATTGGATGAAATTCCCAGAATACTAAAAAGTCAAATTGTTGACAAATCTAGATGTAGTGCGTGATTTTGAGCAAACTAATAAGAAAATGAACATAATTCGTGAAGAATATTAAAGGGTGACTAACCCAATTAGAAACAACCATAATAAATCAAAATATAGTTCAAAATATAAAAACGAAAGAAATCTAAGAAAATAACAATAAACATAAAAATAAAAATAAAAATATAAAATATAAAACAAATGGACTCAATGGTCCTCATCATCAGACACGCTGGTATCATGAGTCGTCGGCGCTGAAGATGAGATATGGAGATGATGACATATCTGCTGCAACGTCGCGTCAAGACTGTCGAACCTCTGGACGCAGTACTGCTCGAAGTGAGCGAACCGCTCGGGAAGGTTCGCTAAAGTAGCAGTAGAAGGGAATAGGGCGGTGACTCAAAGGTGAAGGCTGTAGTGGGTTCTCGTGATGGAGAGGAACATCATCAGTGAAGTCCTCGGGTTCATCTTGAGCGTCAGAATGAAACAATCGATGCTGAGGGGGATCCACTCCACGACGTTGCTCGATCATCCTCATATGAATCATGCTCGAGATTCTCTTTGGAGACATCTGGCTAACAAGAGTAAGTGTAGAGGACTTTTCTGGTGTGTCGAGGAGACCAAAGTATCGAGTAAGGCGAATCATATACGGGCCTAAATAGATAGGGCCCTTCCTGTGGCTGTCAGTCTAATGGCGGAAGGCTAAAGCGATGAAGTATGCCAAATCAAAGATATGCCCATTGGCCATGCTCCATAGAAAATAAGCATCATGAGTGCTAACGACACCGGTGTTCTTTCTCCTACCGGTCAACGTGTGAGCTAAAAGTGTATAAAAATACCATAAAGCTAGAGAGAGAGATGTTGCCTTCAAGCGACTCGCATCATAAAGTGTCTGACTCGATGTAAGCTTCACCCAACAACGAGATGGGTGTAATGGATGTGCCGATGTAGATGGAGGAAGTTCTCGACACTCATGAACTCCTTGGTATAGAGTCCCATAGTAGCACCGAACTCGGAGACACTCATCTAGCGCACCAAACCACCAAGTTGGAAAGTGATGGTGCCTAGCTCATCGTGAGTCATCATGACCTCTGTAGAAAAAGCAGAACTCCAAAGTAAGCTCCATATATGTAGGATTGATGATGGAGAAAAATCTAACCCATGGAGCCATGGCAATAAAGGTGCGGACATCATCAGCTAGTCGGGTCTGCTCTAACGCGGCCTAATCAAAACATCGGCCTAGGCCGAATGGGTGCTATCTAAGTAACTGAAATAGATCCTCCTGGGGGCTCATAAAAAATCAAAGATAAGGGTGGCTGCCTTGACGGAAGTGCTCGAGGAAGAAGTCACACCATGGGCCTTCCGCTTTTTTGAAGTGAGGACGGTGACCTTAGACTTGCCGCGTGTGTTCGTCATAGTGGATCTACAATAAAGCAATCAAAATATATTAAATGGATGAACCAACATAAAAGATGCAAGCTCAGAAAGAATAAAAATCTAAGTGAAGCTCCAAAATTGGACTAATAGAGAAATAGATGTGAAACA
Source organism: Gossypium arboreum (assembly GCF_025698485.1). Classification (NCBI taxonomy): domain Eukaryota; kingdom Viridiplantae; phylum Streptophyta; class Magnoliopsida; order Malvales; family Malvaceae; genus Gossypium; species Gossypium arboreum. Next base: position 18,406,140 of record NC_069081.1, read on the forward strand.
TAATAAAACTAAGAAACAGCATGCTACTACCAAACAAAAACCTAATAATAAACATGAAGAAGCAGACTAGCAAGAATAAAATCAAAACACAAATAAAATCAACTAAACAAAAGACATGCACAATACTACTGAAGAAAGAAAATAAAATAACATCAAATCAAATAGTAATAATGTCCAGAACTCAAGAATAATCACATCAATAGTTAAGAAACTGAATAACAAGAATGAATAAAAAAATAACTAAAATCAGTAAAACCAATAATAATAAAATAATAATAATAAATAAAAAATAATTAATAATAATAATAATACTAGAGCTAAAATAACAAGGAGTAAAAAGAGGACCGACGGCGGTAGGGGCAATGACCGAAGTGAGGGGGACAGTGCAGGAGTGGTTGGTGGGGGCGACATGTGCGTGGATGCGATAGTGTTAGGCACAAAAATCGATGGATTGAGATGGTAGGGAGAAGGGGCTGGTCATGGGGTGTATGTGTGAGGGGGCAAATGGGGTGGTTCGAAGAGGATGAAAAGGGTAGAGAAAAGGGTTTCAATTAGGGAAGGGGAAGGGAAAGGGGAGAAAGGAAAGAGTAGGCCAGCGAGGAGGGTTGTGGCGTGGGTGGTTGCTGGAGGTTACGCAAAAGAGACAATTATAGGGGTCAAAGGGGGTCAATCGTGGGTGAACTAGGAAAGAGTAGTTATGGGGTTGTGTCCTGGGAAGGGTGAGGGAAAGGAGAGAGGAAGGGTGGTGTCTAGAAAGGATAAAAAAGGGGAAAGGTATGGCGATCGGAGGGGAGCGGTTGGAGGGAGCGGTGGCTAGGGTTTCTGGGTGGAGATTTGGGGAAGAAGAAAAAGTAAAAAAAATAGTTAAGGTTTAAGGTTAAAAGGGGTGAAACGGTCGTGTTTAGGCCCGTATTGGGCCACACGGCTTTGTCACACGCCCGTATGGCTCAACCCAACCGTGTGCATTTAAAAATTTTTAACCCAGTCTTCACACAGCCGTGTGTCATGATCATGTGCAACATCCTTCGCTTCTCCTACACCTGTGTGAACTTTCACACGCCCGTGGGGCTCATCCGTGTCTCACACACGGCCCTGTGCCTTGCCCGTTTAACTCTTTGACTTGTTTTGAAATTGAAAAAATTAGCTCTGGGTTTCACACGGCCTAGGACACTCCCGTGTGTCTAGGCCGTATGGGCTACATGGCCGTGTCGCACGCCTGTGTGGACTATTTTAGGTCGTGTCTCTATTTATTTTTTGAATAATTAAGTCTCAAGATCTACACGCCCATGTGTCCATGCCAGGTGGGTTACATGGCCGTGTCACCAGGCCATGTAACTCACTGTCGAACCGTTTTAATCCACACGACCAAGGACACGCCAAAAAACTTTTTTTTAATTAAATTATTATTATTGTTTTTTAAATTAATTAATTTTAAAAATACCATAAAATTAATAAAATTAGTAGAGTTAACACTTGGGTTGCCTCCTGAGAAGCAGTTATTTAAAGTCTAAGCTCGACTTACCTCGTATTCGCACGGTCACAGTGGTTCGCGAAGTCGAAACTCATTTTTCTCCCTGTCAATTCTATTAACAAAATAAGGTTTGATTCGAGTAATATTTACTTTAAAAGTGTCGAATTTAGAAAGATTTTCCTCGACTGTACCATATGGGAAGATATTCAGTACCGTAAAATGAGTTGCTCCGCTTGCATTAAGCTCTGAAGTGACAATACGTGGGTTTGTTTTATCTAGTAATATCTTTTCTCCAACCTTAATTTGGTGTGTTCCATCCATATGATCATCATATTTTCGCTATGGTTCTGCATCGTGCACTCTAACTTTCTCATTGACATGTGTCCGCCATTCATCTAGTTCATCGATTTGCAACATTCGTTCTTCATAAGTCGTTCTATTTCCATCATATAAACTGGAAAATACCTTCACTTCCTAGAAATAAACTGGAAAATACCTTGGTTGTTTCGTATGATACAACTTTATTAGCTGTAAGATCACACTTGTTTCCAACTAGTAGTTTGTTAACGTTATCACTAGCATAGCGATCAATTTCACTCAGCCACTGCTTGACATTGTTGAAGCTTTCTTGGTCTGTCACATCATAAATGATCTAATAGAGGATCCAGCAGTAGAAGGGAAAGAAAAAGATAAAAATAAAAAATAAAACTTCTTAAGTAGCACAAATAAAGACTGGGAAAAATATCTAGAAGGGAGATCACCCACTATTATGCCATGGGCACCACGGTAGTAACTACCAGTGATTGTCCTAAACCGTTCTTGTCCAGCAGTATCCCACTACACATTGAACCATAAGCAAACTAATTAGTTATCATCATGAAGCCAAAATTATGTGTTAAGATTTAAGAGTAACTTCTTAAGACAAAATATAAAATGAAAATATACAGAAAGGGAAAAAATAGCAGCCAAAGAAGAAAATGAGTAGACAACTCGTTCTCTTATTAGGAGCATTACTCGGAACAACATAGGTTAGAAAATTTTCACAGAAACAAATCAAAGATAAAGCATGTAAAAACATAAAATTTAAAGTTTACTGGTTTTCCCATCCTACTCCACAGTACGTATTTTCTACCAAAAAAGAAAATGAAATCAAAAGAGGTTAGAATAATTGCTATAAGTTTTGGGAGTTAGAGGTCAAGTTAGCACCAAGGACTGTTCACTTACAAAATCAACCCCAATGGTGCTTATGTAGCTTTCTACATATGAATCATCCTGCATAAAAGAAATTACAAAATCATAGATTCATGATTTTGTCCTGCATAACCATCTGGGAATATCCAAAATTCCACATGTTTGATATCTTGATATACAACTAAATATAGTGACAAGATTCTGAGGCCACAATTATCTATGTCCAAACTCGTGAAGTGCACATTTTACTCTCTCAAGACACATGTTATATGCAGTAAAACTTTTTAATGAATCATTATTACAATCTAACATCATACATGGATATAAACATTTAGGGCAATCATATAAGAACCTAAGAATGTACAACGAGGAAAATAGATCTCTATAATGTAGACATTTACTTTCAAATGACAACATAAGTCAATATACTTACAGCAAATCTCAAAAGAAGACAAGATTTTTCAACACCAGAATCTCCAATAAGCAGAAGCTTGAACAGGTAGTCACTGCAGAAGATTGCAACCAGATAATATCAATATCTGTTCCAATGATGCATAAAAATAACATCAACAACTATAACATGTTTAACATAAAATTTTATATTCGCCAAAAGAGGCCTAATCCCCAAACCCAATCTCTCATAAACCAAACCTAAAGTTTAACTTGTCAGCGTTCAAATGCCAATTAACCAAATTAAGTGCCCAAAGATTAGCCTTAGAATGCCAAGCAATTATCGGTTGACTCCTGATTTTACTGGTGCATCAAGAAAATGCAATTCAAAATGAATTTCGATTTCAAACAAATTAGAGTAAGTCATCATCATTCACTCATATATACATACATAATGAGCATATTATTTAAGACAGATTTGCTTCTTCAATACACATAATCGATTTAGCAATATGTTAACAAAATATAACAAATTATTTACAAAAGAATAATATACCTCTTTGAATCTAATTATAATCAACTAAATGCAGAATTCAACAAGTAATTTAAAATGTAAAAGCAGTATTATATAGATATTTACGTCTTTGAATCTAATTATATTTGGATGCTTTAAAGACCTATGGTTCATAATCTCCCTCTGCGCATGTTCACCTATCTGCATAGTAAAAGAAACCCTTGAAATCAATCCATTGAGTCTAAATAAGAAAAAAGGAGCCCAATTTAGCCCATGAATAAAAAGAAAATGCAAACAGATACAAGATCATGAACATTAACCGTAGAAATCAGAATTGTAAATATGAAATGAAAGGAAAAAGAAAAGAAAATCCTAGTGTCACAGACTTAAGATTCTTGCCTCATGCGCAACCCATGACACTAGCACGTACCTTGGGTCCTCTTTTAATATACTTGACCGCATATGTCGACGGAGATATAGCAGCGGGCTACCGACGGAGATGTAAAGGGCTACCGATTTGGGGAAACTAAGGGAAAAAATAAAGGGAATCGGGGTAGGGGAGAAATGGTTTGGGAAAAATAAAATGGGAAAAAAAGAGAAGAAATTTTAGGCAAAATTTTAGGATTTCTTTGGGGAGGGGGAGGGAACCGATTTTGGGAAAAAGAAAGGAGGGAAAAAAGAAGATATTTCATGTCAAATTTTGGGATTTCGGGGCGAAGGGAGGAACCGATTTTGGGAAAAAGTCTTAAGGCATTGTGGGTAACAAAATGGTGTCGTTTTATGTAAGACTTTTTGCGGCATTTTTATAATAAAAACGCTGCTATTGCTTATCTATTGTGGCATTTTAATAAAAACGCTGTGAAAAGTTATTCTCCTTTACACAAAATGGCACCGTTTTGCTTCGCTAAAAATCCTTTATTTTATTTTAATATATATAAACTTTATCATTATCTCTTAAATAATTTAAACTATATTGATAATTAATTAAAATAATTTTAATATATTAAAATAAATATTATCTTCTTTACAATTCTATAAGAAATTAATTAATATATAAATTAAAAAATCAGTCATATACCCAAAAAAATTTAAATTATTTTAATTAATAGTATTTTTTTCATTTTTGACATGTATTTTTTATGTTTTTACTTTCAACTTTTTCTCATTAAAATTGAAATGTTGCTTCAATTTTTCAACATTAAACCCTAAATCTTAAATCCCAAACCATAAACCTACACTCTAAACCCTAAACCCTATATATATATATATATATATATATATATATATATATTACAAGGGATAAAAGTAATTAAAAAGAATCTTATTGCTTACCTAAACCCTAAAATAATTTGATTTTTTTATTTTATCAAAAACCCTAACCCTTAAACCTTAATAGCTTAACCTTTAAAATCATGAACAGTACTACAACCCTAACTATAAAATAAAAAACCATAAAACCCTAAATCAAAAACTCTAAACCCAAAATAATAAACATTATATCATAAACCCTAAACCCCTAAACCATGAGCATTAAACCTTAAATCATAAACCCTAAACCCTAAACCCCAAAATAATAAACATTATATCATAACCCATATCCCTTAAACCCTAAACCCTTAACCCCAACCCTTAAACCATAATTAAATATTTAATTATATGTATACACCTAAATTTTGATCTAGATACATCTCAGAATTATATATGAATTTCGGTTTAATGTGTTATTGTAGACGTGAAATTCTAATTGTGGTTTAAATGTATAGTTGAAACTTTAATTTTGATTTAATCATACATATTTTAAAAAATTAATACATCAATATATTTTTATATTGAATAAATATAAATATTTATGTATGCAATATATAAATATAAAATGATGTTATATCAATAATTGTGTTCATAATTTATGCTTTTGGGATTTAACCCATTGCACACTAAACCATTGTTCATGTATGCTTTTGGGATTTAACCCATTTTGATATATATATTTTTAAAAATAATAATTTATATTTATCTTATTTAGATTTATATTATAAAAAAATCCAAGATATATAAGTTAATTAAGTAGTTCACCATATTTACCCCTAAACCCAACCTCTAAATCCCAAACCTTAAACCCTAAACCCCAAACCATAAACTCTAAGCCCTAAACTCTAAATCCTAAACCTTAAACCATAACCCATAAACTAAATTTAAAAATGTCGCTAATGCTCGATCTATAGCGGCGTTGTTTAAAAAGCGCCACTAATGGTCGACCTATAGCGGCATTTTTCAAAAAGCGTCGCTAATGCCACTAAAGCTCACATAAAACGACGGCATTGTGCTTAATTTTTTTGTGGCGTTTTTTAAAAAAGCACCGCTAATAGTCGACCTATAGCGGCGTTTTTCAAAAAGCACCGCTAATGCCACTAAAGCTCACATAAAACGACGGCGTTGTGCTTAATTTTTTTACGGTATTTTTTAAAAAGCGCCTCTAATGGTCAACCTATAGTAGCATTTTTCAAAAAGTGCCACTAATGCTCGATCTATAGCGGCGTTTTTAGTCCTAGCGTCGCTAAAAATGCCGCTAAAAACCTAATTTGCTGTAGTGTGAGTATTTGAATCTTTGTCTTGCAAACCATTAAACTGAACAAACTGTTGGATCATCTGAATAGTGTTCGGCTTTAGTTCGAAGTTATTCGCAGCAATAGCAGATCTCATGATACTCGATTCAGCCCCAGTTAAAGTGGGCTTAGCATAATCGTACATAGTATGAGGAGCAGGATTCAGATTTACAGGATTTACGACAACCACAGGAAGTAGCTAATTATTTTGATTTTTAGCCATCTCCTCAGTAATATTAATGACGTCCTCTTACTCTTCCATTATACTTTGTCGACTCTGCCTTGCTTCTCTACGGTTTCTATGAGCTGTGCTTTCAATTTCGCTATCAAATAGTAATGATCCCGACAGGTTTCTTCTAGTCATAAACTAAAGGAACCTGCCAAAAGCAAATAAAAGAAAAATTAGAAAACAAAAATTAAACTAAAAATAAAAATAAAATGCAATAAAAATAAAAATGGCTAAATTAATAAAAAACGAGTGTTCCTAATATTTTAGTCTTCGACAACGGCACCAAAAACTTGATGGTCACTAAACTAACTAAAATTACGATAAAGGCAAACACACCTATCGAGTAATAGTATACCTATGGTGAGTCAGGAATATCATATCCACGAGGACTAAAAGTACTAATACTTACTATTTTTCTATTATCTAGCCAATAAATTGAAGGAACTATTTTTAATCTAAAATTAATTAAACTAATTACTAAGAATGCAACAGAGAATGAATTAGGCAAAATAATCGAATAAAACCAATGAGATAGACAATACCCAGGAAAGAATCCACCTAGACTTCACTTATTATTCTAAATCTGAATTAAACAAGTTATTTTCTTGCTCCTTAATCCGTAGAAATCCCTAAATTATATTAATATCTCTTTCGAGAGTAAAAACAACTGACTCTAGGTTGATTAATTGAAATATCTTTCTAATTAAAACCCCTATTGTCCCATTAACTCGATCTATAGATTCCCCTATTAGATTTGACTCTAATCTTGTAGATTTATGTTGTCCTATTTCTAGGATTGTATGCAACTCAACTCAATTATGCTAGTTCTACTTTTAAACAAGGACTTTTGTTCCACTGAAATAAACATATTAAGCATGAATTAATATCCTGAAAATATTAAAACGTGAAATAAGTATACATAATTGATAACAAGAATCAAGTATTTATCATGTAATTCAGAAATCAAATAATAAGATTCATATAGGTTTCATCTTCCCTAGGTATCTAGGGAATTTAGTTCATAATTTGGAATATCATCATCTCAAAGTTAGGAAAACAACAAGACATAAAGAAACCTAATAAAACTTCTAAAGAAATTGAATGGAGATATTCAATCTTGAATGAGATCTTCAATCTTGAAGGAGATCCGCTTTTGAAATGAATTCAGTGGCGTTCTTCGAGTCTTTTCTTCGTTCTTCTCTGCGTGCCCCCTTAGGTCCTCTTCTAGTGTGTATTTATAGACTTTAGAATGCTCATAATCCCTAAAAATTGGCTTTTTCCACATAAAAGAGAAACAAGGTGTGAAATCGACACGGGCTGAGACATAGCGTGTGGCTCACACGGGCGTGTACCCAGCTCGTGTGAAATATCCAGACCGTGTGGATCCTGAAAACAGCTCTTTTTTTCCAATTTTGACCCGTTTTTCGCTCTTTTCACTTTCTTATGCTCACTTAAGTATAGAAACATGAATTTAAAGAATTAGGAGCATCAAATTCACTAATTTATATAATAAATCATCCAAAAACGCATCAAGAATAGGAGTAAAAACCTGTTACTTTTATGGTTTATAAATGGCGTAGGATTAGAACACGACTGTGTCGTAATCGAGTTTCATTATTTGGAAACACAGATTTTGTCTCCAACACTGATCCCAAGCCTGACTATGAAGCTTCCAAGGAAACCTCTCATATGCCTAATCTGAATCCTCCTTCATTCGAGGATATATTTGGTGAAGACCCCGAGCCTCAACATTCGACACACTCTGGATCATCCTCATACCACCTAGAGCTCCGTCGGCAATCACTTACACGAACATTGAAGATATTTTAGGCTCGACACCTCCAGTATCGCAATACCCCAACACCCCTGATGATGGGGTATACGATTATACATCTTTCTTCAATACACTAGAAGGGACACTAGAGGTCGGCCCGAGAAACTATCAAACACCTCAACAAAGCTACACGCCCTTGCCGACAGAGGCACCCCGCACGTTATACGTAGGCGCTGGGGATGTCGTCGGGATCTACACAGTTTTCATTTCTTTTTTAAATATTTATTCTTAATTTTTTTTACAGACACAAAATATTTGGAATTTTTATCATAATTATCAAGTTGGCATGGTACAAAATATTAAGTAAAAATATATAATTCCAACAAATAATATTACTCAAATAATAATATAAGAAAACACGAATATACTTCAAAACTAATTTATGAAATTATTTATAATTTATATATGAAAATATAAAATTTATATATGAAAATATAAAATTCGACCAACAAATACAGATTAAAATATTTTTACAAAATCCCAAAATAAAGCCCCATAACCGGTCTACACAGTTCACCATATATGGCAGAAGAAGTCATCTGACCCTTAACAGCATAACCTTTGAGGTTCACGTGACAGTATATAATTCAACTCCATTGAAAAATGATAATATATAATTCAACCCCAAATTCCGGTGGTACACTCCCAAACACTCTCATCTGCAACCCACTACGTCACACTCATTTGATGATACACTACAAAAATCAATATCCACATTTGACAGTACACTCCCAGACACTCCCATTTTGTGGTATGCTCAACAATTTTTTTTTTCCAACCAACAACAATATCACACCCCAGCACCCAATTTTTTTTTTTTAAATCTGATTCAAAGGTTCCGGTCACCAATGTCCCAGACATGAAAAAAAAATTCAGTCCTTGAGAAAGCTGAAGTTAGCCATCTAGTTCCCCCAAACCCCAAAATATTTTTTTTAAAAAAATAAGTACCGACTATTAGTTGGCCAGCACCCAAAATAAATTTGGTTCCGGCTATCAGGGTCCCCCTGCCCAAATTTTTTTTCAAATACTCGTGTAAAATATACCAATATGATACGAGTAGAAAAAAAATACTAGGGAGCTAGCCACTTATGTCCCCCAACCCCAAAAAATAATTTTTTAATACTTGAGAAAATTTTTAAGTGATGATTGGCACAAATATCTAGGTGATACCGCCTTTTAAGTCCCCAGCTTAATTTACTGTTCATTTCAAGTTATTTGACTGTTCATTTTTTAATTTGGGTCAATTATGTAATTAATTACTTTTTTGAGTCATTTCAGTTAAATAGCCAAAAATTTAAGGGTGACATTGAATAAAGACACCCGTAATAAATGCATGAGCCAGCCAAGGTTTATTTGTTTATCTAAAAAATGAACAAAACACAAGCATTCTATTCTTAGAATATCTAAGAAAAAACTGATATCTTACAATTCTAGACCTCTGAACTTGCCTTGAAGAAATTGCTCAAATTTACCTGCTTGGTTCGTGGTGAAAGTAAAACAGTATAAAAAGCACAAGTAAACGTCAAACTTTAAGCTGTTAAGATGTTATCCTTTCCAAGCTTTACTATTGTTTTTGATGTTTAACTGCCTAACATGTGACGTTCTCTTAGAGTTTATCGTCCGGCATTAAGTCCCAGGAATAGGACAATGAAGATCGACAGTTTTAATTACATGTACCCTTCTGTTTTTGCTTATATATCATCTTTAGATATTACATTCTTGTTTTATAGTATCTTGTAGTTGTTTTTGAGAAGGAATAAACAAATAATATTCAAAGACACTGAAACATTAATGAAGTGACAAGTGTCTTGACTTGAAAGGGAATTATTAGATGGATGGTGACTTCAACAAATTTAAAGGGCCAGAAAACTCCCACAATTTTGAGATAAACCGGTTATGCAAAAGGGAAGCCATTAAAGAACGAAAACAGATGGAGAAGAAAGGACATTTTGTGCTAATTCATGGAGCCTCTCATGGAGCCTGGTGCTGGTATAAAGTGATACCTCAGCTCAAATCAGTGGGTCATAAGGTTACAGCAATGGACATGGCTGGTGCTGGGATTCATCCAAAGCATGTTCATGAGGTACAGTCCATTTCTGATTACTTTGAACCGTTGATGAACTTCATGGCGTCGCTCCAACCAGAGGAGAAGGTGATTCTAGTTGGTCACAGCATGGGTGGGTATTGCATATCAGCTGCCATGGAAAGATATCCTGAAAATGTAGCTGTTGCAGTATTTGCCGCTGCTTACATGGCCAGTCCAACTCTCCCTTTTGTAACTATTTCTCAACAGGTACATGCTTCTGCAATTCTTACCTTGTATTGGGACTTGCTCTTAACTTTCATTACTGGTTATTTCTCGGACAGTTCAAAGAAAAAATGGATTCCGACAAGGCCATGGACACTCAGTTTGGTTTCCACAATGGACTAGATAAGCCTCCGACTTCAGCATGCCCTGGACCTAATTTTTTGGCATCCAAGTTCTACCAGTTATCCCCACCTGAGGCAAGACTTAGTCAAATTCAATCAATACCCTTCATCGTTTATATATATATATATATTTTCAGTTATAAACAACATCCATTGAAATAAGTTTTCCTTCAAATATGATGAAGAAGGAGCTGATATTTGTTGGTATGAATTGGGGCAGGATTTAACGCTTGCACTAACTTTAGTCAGACACGTTTGTTTCTTTAATGATGAAGAATCAATCAAGGCTGTTGCACTGACCAAGGAGAAATATGGAACGGTTCCTCGAGTTTACATTGTTTGTGGAAAAGATAATATCCTCAAACAAGACTTCCAAAGGTGGATTGTTGAAAACAGTCCACCAAACGAGGTAAAGTTGATTCCGGATTCGGATCATATGATCATGTTCTCGAAACCCAAGGAATTGTGCTCTTGCCTTGAAGAAATTGCAGAGAAATATACTTGAAAGCGCCATTGATGACTACTCTCACTACTAGGAATTTGCTCAAGTTTAGCTGATATGAGATGAATAAATGTCATAACTTCCATTGTTTTAGGCTAGATGCCAAAATGAACATTTAAGGGAAGTTACGCTTATATTAAATTACACTTATTTCATCAATTGAAAAGTTTGGTTATTCGCACAAACTCTGCATACAAAAGATATAATGGAAACTAGATAACCACAGATAAAGTTTGCTTTACATGATATTTTTCGACAGAGTCAATTCCAAGATGGATAAGAAATATATATTTGATAACGGCCCTGGCAGCCCTCCAACCTCCGTGCTCACCGGCCCCAACTACTTTGCGTACGACGTATATCAGCTCTCTCCTCCATGTTGGTAAAACAACTAAGAAAGAATGCTCAGAGAAGAGTAAATGACAGAATAGAAAATGCTATGTTTATTTCTCAATGAAAAAGAACAGAGTACATGGTTTAAATATGCTAGTGGTAACTAAAATAAAAAACTAAAAATTAGTAACACTAACCCATGATTAGATTTGGTGCCAGATAAAACTAACAACTAAACAACCAAATCAATATAACATTTTCTTAATACCCACTAACTGATAAAGATAAAAACATATACTAATTATAGCAGTAAATAACATTTTGAATCATTATTTTTTTCAACACTTCTCCCTTGATTCAAAATCATATACTCCAAGTTGTGATTTGAAAAAATGATGCTTGGCCTGAGTAAGAGACTTTGTAAATACATCAACCATTTGTTCATTTGTGTTGCAAATTTTAGTATTATCTGTTGATCACCTACAAACTTCCGAATAAAATGATGATGCGCATCAATGTGCTTAGTCCTTCCATGAAAAGCGGGATTCTTTGTCATTGCAACTATGGATCGATTGTCACAAAAGATTTTAGTTGCTTCTTTTTGCTCAAGACTAAAATCACTAAGAAGTTTTCTCAGCCATAAAGCTTGTCGTGCCGCTACTGTTGTTGCTGCATATTCTGCTTTAGATGATGATAAAGTTATTGTTTCTTACTTCTTTGAACTCCATGTTACTGCTCCAGAACCAAAGCTAAAAACATTGCCAGAAATGCTTTTTCGATCATCTAAACAACCTGTCCAATCATTGTCAGTGAAACTAATTAATTTGAAATTTGATACTTTGCAGTACCAAATACCAAAATTCATAGTTCCTGCAACATAATGAAGGATTCTTGTTGCTGCTCCAAAGTGTTGTTTTGTAAGACTTTGCATAAATCTTGACACAACACTAACACAACAGGCAATATCGGGCCTAGTGTGTGTAAGATAATTCAAACCACCAGTTAAACTTCTGAACAATGTTGAATTAACTTTTTTAGTCCCATCTTCATGCTGCAACTTTTCATTAATGTTCATTGGTGTGGATGCCACTTCATAATCCACCATGACAAACTTCTTTAAAATATCTGCAGCATATTTCTTTTGGTATACAAAAATTCCATCATCACCCTGCATAACTTGAAGTCCCAGAAAATATTGCAACATGCCCAAATATGTCATCTCAAATTTTTTCACCATACATGACTTAAAATCATCAATTAACAACTTTGAGGAACCCAGATAAATCATATCATCGACATAAAGACAGACCACCAAAAAATCTCCATTACCTCTCTTCTTCAAATAAAGAGTTGGCTCATTTTCGCTTCTAGTGAACCCATTGTTCTGAAAGAATGAATCAATCTTGCTGTACCAGACACGTAGAGCTTACTTTAACTCGGTGGTTATGACACATAAACCTCATCCACAAGATCACCATTCAAAAAGGCAGATTTTACATCAAATTGATACACAGATAATTACAATTGAGCAGCCAATGCTAAAACAAATCTTACAGTTTCAAAACAAGCAACAAGAGAAGATGTTTCTTCGAAATCAATACCTTGTTGTTGTGAGTAACCTTTTGCCATAAGCCGAGCTTTATGCTTTTGGATGCTTCCATCTGTATTATAATTTGATCGGAATACCCACTTCAGTCCTTCAACATTTTTGCCTTCGAGAACATTAACCAAATCCCATGTTGAATTGCTTTTAATAGCATGCATCTCCTCCTTCATAGCATTCTGCCATTCAGGTTGTTTTGCAGCTTCTTCAAAAGAAGTTGGGTCAGTGACCAACAAGGTAAAGTCACATGACGCATTAATTTCTCTAAGAGACCTAAACCTTCTTGATGGTGTTTCACTTTTGCTACTACTATTGGAGGCATGGGCTGCTATAGAATCAAAACTAGAACTTGTAGTAGCATTAAGAGAGGAAGAAACTGAATTTGCGGGTGATGAAGGAACTGAATTTGCAAGCTGTTCAACTTCAAAATCTGCTGGTGCTAGAATTTCATTCGTCATGGCTCCCTTGTCATAGTTTAGTTTTACATCCATCTCTTCATTAAATACAACATCCCTGTTAATTGTCACTTTGCCACTTATAGGATTATATAGACGATATACTTTATATTGGGAACTATAGCCAATGAAAATGCATTTTTAGGATTTTTCATCAAGTTTTGTTCCGCAACTCCATTCTATGCTGGTGTGTATGGTGATGTAAGTTCCCTGAGAATCCCATCCGCTTCACAAAAAATATTAATCATTAGATAAAAATTCACCACCATGATCATTTTGAAGGGCTTTTATACTTCTCTCACTTTACTGCTTCACCAACGCCTTAAATTTCTTGAAATTCTCAAAGGTTTCAGACTTGAATTTCAAAAAATACACCCAGCTCCTGCAGCTGTAGTCGTTTGTAAACGACAAAAAATAGCGACTGCCACCAAGTGACTCTGTTTTCATAGGTCTACATAAGTCAATATGCACAAGTTCAAGACAATTAGATGCCCTTTAAGATTTTCCAATGGGAAATGACTTCCTATTTTGCTTCCCATAAACACACCCTTCACAAAAATCAAGTTCACCAATGTTTGGTAAGCCAAGAACCATTTCCTTTTTTTTAAGAAATTTCAAGCCATTCAAATGCAAATATCTATAACGTAAATGCCACAAATTAACTTCATTATCCCTCCTAGTAATTAAGGCCTTATTTACTACATTTGAGACATCAAGAGGAAAATCCTATTTTGAGTCATATGGATGATCTCTATGATCTGACCAGATTTTTTTTATCACGAATAGCACATGAATCACCATCAAACACAACAGAATACCCACTAGTCATTAACAGTCCAATGCTCAATAAGTTATGAGCTAAACTAGGCACAAATTGCATATTAAAAAAAAGTTTGACATCAATTTGCACAGTTTTAATGGCAACTGTACATTTTCCTTTAACTTTCACCTGCTTGTTGTCTCCAAGATGGACATCAATTTTCTAGGACTCATTGAAACACCCCAAACCCAGCCTAGACGTTATGGCCGAATCTATGATGTCACATTGAAGTGAGTTTGGAAAGCATCGTTCTGTTCAAATAAAAGTTCATACAATATTTTAACCCTTGTAGTGATCTTTTAAAAATAATTCCAAGTATCATGTTTGTTGATAAAAACTCAAATTGTTTAGACAAATGTTAAGCATACTGAATTGTTATTAGTTTTTGAAAACGCTCTTTCTTGCAGAAGCTAGAGAAACATGTTTGTGTATTCGTGGTCTTTTGAAAACATATATCTTTTTAAAACTCGAGTCCTAAAGCTAGCAAATATAATCAAACAATTGGAAATCCCAAAATTTAAAAATAAAACTTTAAGAGGCCTAATTACATAACCAAAAACCCAAATTAATTACTCTTAAAGGATAAAACTGAGATAGTAATCAAAATCAGTCGTGTGGCCCCCATAGAGTCCTTCGCAGCAACGGCCCATCTAAGGATTACCTGCACGGGAAAACAAAGGGTGAGTTTATAAAAACTCAGTGTGTAATCCCTTTTCACTAATCAAACAATCCATAGGCAAAGCGGTTTGGGTGTAGGCCCGATTCAGTAACAGTCCAGTATCAGTGTGGGCCTTAGCCCATTACAATAACAGTATCAGTGTGGGCCTTAGCCCATTACAGTAACAATAACAGAAATGCAACAAAAATCCTACCCAACCATCTTCTACACTCCACTCTGTCCAGCCTTACACTCCATGTGGGGATAAAATCGACCCATCCATCCCTACACTCCAAATATAGCACCGGTGGTAGCACTATTCAGTAATTGCAGCAGAGCTGCCAGTACAGTACACTTCCTCCAATATATATCAAAACCACCTCATGCAACGTGTCATGTCATAATATATACGTGTATGCAAAATGTCATGCTCTAATCCAGTCAAATATAGTGTATGGGTATATCAGTCATTTTACCTATAGGGGTATAACAGTCATTTCGACAGTACAGGGCCTAAGTGTACTTCCCGACCCATCAGTAAACCCATCAGTAGACGATCCGTATGACCTTAATCAAAAAAATAGTGGAAGTGGGCTCAAAGCCTGGCCAATTACACACGAGCCCGTGGGGCCCACACAGCCCATTTTAGCCCAACATGGCCCAAAACGACCTAAGCCCACAAAATCGCTCGTGGTGGTCTTTGCATTCACATGCTTGCACTTATACGTTTAGATTACCATAGAAGCGAGCGCACGCCAACGTGGCATCGATGGTAACAGTTTTTCGGCTTTTTTTGTTTTACGATTGAAGCAGTGTGATTACACACCTGTTGAGAGAAAAATACCAGTCGCCACGTACTCTAACCTAAATCCAAATATGATCCAATATTAGTCCTTAAATTGTTAGGGTTAACACCCTCTTATTAACACATAAATCCCCAATCGTACCATTCACTTACCTTGATTAAGCAAGTAGGGTTTACTCCCCCCTTAAGCTAATGATCACCCACTCCTTGTCAAGGATCTACATTAGAACCTAACTTTGTTAAGTACCGCCCTAAATGTAAACCACTTGAACCAAGTGAACCACTTACCAAAATGCAGAACTAGAGTGGAGGGAAGTAAACGATTCACAATTTCCCCTAAAAGAATGCCATTACAAAAAGGCAGCACTAGCGCAAACGCTCCCCTAACAATCGCCGTCCAGGAAAGAAGGTGTTAAAAAGAGAACTATAGATTCGTCAGAAAGGGAAAGGAGTGAACAAAACAAAATTAAGATAGCAGCACTTGCCACCAAGATCAGCAAAGAAAAACACATGAAGGAGTCAGCATACAAAGGGTAAGTGCAAGAACAATATTCAGTCAAAGAGTAAATTGTACTTGAGAGGCGAAAGAAGAAGAGAAGGAAAGATTCAATCACCTCAGGCTAAACTAAAATGATTTGGAACATAGGGAAGTACTAGATGTTCGACTAAAAAGGGCAGCTGTTGAGAAGAGATGTGAGGGAGAAGAAGGAAAACGCAAGCTACAAAAGCCTAAAGGTACTTTCAACAACACAACTCATCTTCTGAAATAAGCGAAAGGAATCACAATTGAATAAAATTGAAAGAGAGGGAAATAGAGAGGAAAGTAGTAAAAGAAAAATAGCTATCAAAATGGGAATCCAAAAATCACTCAGTTTCGGCACCCCCCAGCTATGACTGAATTAGCATCATGGGGACTCCCACTTTTGGCCAACTACTACTACCCCCCTTAACCTCCCTTAATTTTCTCCTTAAATCCCTCCCCACACTACTCCCATTGAACACAATCCCAATCCCTTCCAAATCTACTAACTTCTCTCCCTCCAACACCCCTAAAATCTCTCCATCCTTCCCATTACTCAGACTTTTACTGAAACACAACCTCTTGTCGTCCAACTCATCAAAAATATTAATCTCTTTACTCATGCAAGCACTCGAACTCAGGTCTCTTAGTAGAAGTAACACGCCCTTTTCCCCTTGACCAGTAAGCTTTTTATGACACATCCTTACTATATTTATTTAAGAACGCTACTGCCAAGAGACAAGGTTTATTCAAGGAAAAAGAAAAATTTTTGCACAAGCTAAAGCTTGACCCCAGGATTTCTCCAACACTCCTAAAGACACTTAACCACTGATGCAAGCATGCATTTATGCATCACAATACACAAACAAGTTAATAAATATTTAGGGCGCTACAACTCTACCCCCTAAAAGAAATTTCAGCCTCGAAATTTACCTGGTCAAAACAGATGTGGGTAGTTTTCGCATTGCCTCCTCGGGTTCCCACGTGGCTTCTTCAAAGTTGTGATTACGCCATAACACCTTAACCAGTGGAACAGACTTCTTCCTAGTATCTTTATATCATGATCTAAAATCTAAGCTGACTCCTCCTCAAAGGTCAGATCCGGCCTAACCTCAATCTCCTCAGTTAAGACGATGTGTGTGGGATCAGAGCGATAGCGCCTCAGCATAGAGACGTAGAACACATCATGAATCCGGTCCAACTCTGGAGGTAACTCTAATTGATAGGCAATTGGTCCCACTCGCTTCAATATACGATAAGGCCCAATGAACCTAAGGCTTAGCTTGCCCTTCCGTCCAAATCTCAGTACCTTTTTTCATGGCGAGACCTTAAGAAAAATTAAGTCTCCCACAGAATACTCAATCTCCTTACGCTTCAGATCCGCATATGACTTCATCGTCGATGTCGCCTTGATCAATCCGAATTAGTTTAACCTTTTCCTCAGTATCAGAAATCAATTCAGGGCCCAAAACACGCCACTCACCCAACTTAGTCCAACACGAAGGAGTACGACACCTACGACCATATAATGCCTTGTAAGGTGCCATCTTTATGCTAGACTAGTAGCTATTGTTATACGCAAACTCTGCTAGTGGTAAGCAGTCCTCCCAACTGCTTGGGAAATCTATTACACAACTTCTTAACATGTCCTCCAGTATCTGAATCACCCTCTCTGACTGACCATCTGTCTGAGGATAAAATGCAGTACTGAAGTCTAATCTTGTACCCAGTACCTCATGCAGCTTCTTCCAAAATCAAGATGTGAAGCGAGGATCCCTATCAGATATTATAGAAACTGGTACCCCATACAGTCTTACTATCTTAGCCACATACACTTTAGCCAGCTTTTGCAACGAGAAATCAGTACGAACTGGTATGAAATAGGCAGACTTGGTCAATCGATCCATGATGACCCACACTGAATCTTTCTTAGAAGGCGTTAGGGGTAGCCCACTCACAAAGACCATAGTTATTCTCTCCCACTTCCACAACAAAATCTTAACTGGTTGAAGCAACCCTGAAGATAACTGGTGTTCAGCCTTAACCTGCTTACAAGTAAGGCATTTACCCATGAATTTGGTAACTTTCTGTTTAAGACCTGGCCTCCAATACAACTTACGAAGGTCTTGGTACATCTTATTCCAGCCAGGATGCATAGCATACAGACTACTATGCGCCTCTTACAGTATCGACTGCCTCAAATCAGTATCCTTCGGTATACAAACTCTTTCATGAAAACAAAGTACCCCTTCGCTATTTAGTCCAAAATATGAAGCTTCTATTTGTCGAAATGGGAACCCAGTGACTCATTCTCTAATTGTTTACCCTTAATCTGTTCAGTCTATGTCGGTTTAACCTGAAGTTCAGCCAATAGGCTACCATCATCAAACAAGCTGAGACGAGCGAACATTACCTTCAAGTCAGTAACAGCCCTACGGCTCAGTGCGTCGGCTACCACATTAGCCTTACCAGGATGGTACTCAATCAAACAGTCATAATCCTTGAGCAGCTCAATCCATCTGCGCTACCTAAGGTTTAGCTCCTTCTGAGTGAGGAGATACTTGAGGCTCTTGTGATCTGTGTATATGGTACACTTCTCACCGTACAAGTAGTGCCTCCAAAGTTTCAGAGCAAATACCACTGTAGCCAATTCCAAGTCATGTGTCTGATAGTTCACCTCATGCATCTTAAGCTGACATGACTCATAAGCTACCACCTTACCCTCTTCCATCAACACACATCCTAAACCAACATGTGATGCATCACTGCAGACAGTGAATTCTTTGTCAGACTTTAGCTATATTTAGAAAGGAGCCTCAGTCAGAACTTTCTTGAGCTTTTCAAAGCTCTCTTATTGCGAGTCAATCCAAATAAATGGCACGCCCTTACGTAGCACCTTAGTTAAGGGAGCGGCAATCAGTAAGAACCCCTCAACAAATCTTCGATAGTACCCAGCTAGTCCTAGAAAATTACGAATTTTTGATACAGTCTTAGGCTGCTTCTAATCCAAAACAGCCTCAATTTTTCGAGGATCAACCCTAATTCCCTCAGTAGATACCACATGACCCAGAAATGTCACCTTTTATAACCAAAACTCACACTTACTGAACTTAGCATACAATTGTTTTTCTCTCAAAAGCTGCAGAACCACTCAGAGATGTTCATCGTGCGCAACCTCGGTCTTTGAATACACCAGAATATCATCTATAAACACCACTACGAACCGATCCAGATAGGGTTGGAACACACGGTTCATTAAATCTATAAAAGTCGCTGGTGTATTTGTTAATCCAAACGGCATCATTAGAAACTCGTAAAGACTATACAGAGTCTTAAACGCAATCTTATGCACATCAGTCTCTTTGGCCCTCAGTTGATGGTACCCAGATCAAAGATATATCTTAAAGAAAACTAAAGCTCCACGAAACTAATCAAATAGATCATCAATCCTCCGTAAAGGGTCCTTGTTCTTAACAGTTAATTTATTTAATTGTTGGTAATCGATGCACATACACATGGATCCATCCTTCTTTTTCAGAAACAAAACCAGTGCTCCCCATGGAAACACACTAGGGCGGATAAACCCCCGATCTAGTAACTCTTGAATTTGAGCTTTGAGTTTTATAAGGTCCTTTGGTTCCATTTTATAAGGGGCAATGGACACCGGAGCTGCACCATGAAGGAGCTCAATCCCAAACTCCACTTCACGTTTTGGAGGTAACCCCGGTAGCTTTTCAGGAAAGACATCCAAAAAATCCTTAACAGTCCTAATATCCTTTACCGAAGAGTCTCCAACACCTGAAACACTGACGTAGGCTAAAAATGCCTCACAACTCTTACGAACCAACTTCTCAGCCCTTAGAGTAGAAGTTACATTACTCAAATAGTTCCGTTGTTCCCCAATTACCTCTACCTCCTTATCTGCCTCAGTTTTCAGTACTACCCATTTATTGGCACAGTCCAAACTTACTCGGTGTTTAAATAACCATTCCATGCCTAGTATCAAATCAAATTCTCCAAAAGGGAGTTTTATCAGATATTCCAGAAAGATAACCCCTTGTACCTCTAAAAGGACGTCTCTAAATAGTTTATTAACTCTGACGGACTGCCCCAATGGACTTAATACAATAATTCCGCTCGAAGTATTCTCAACCAGAATCCTCAAGTTCTCAGTAACAGTACAGGCAACACAAGAATGGGTAGTTCCTACATCTATGAATGCAGTATAAGGTACACTAAAAATTAAAAACGTACCTGTAATAACATATGGGGCATCTCTGTCCTCTCAGCGATGAGCAGCATAAACCAGTGCTAGCTGCCTCGCCTCAGTGTGACCAGCACCACTGCTCGGTGCTCCACGACCACGACTGACTCCATTTCCACCTTTGGAGTGACCAAGGCTACTCATTAGCTGTTAAAACCCTCTTGGTGGCTGAACAGTGCCCATACCAATAGCTTACATCTGTTCGGACCTACGTGGACAATCTCTGATGCAATGCTCCAAAGACCCGCACCTCAAACACACCCCAACTGTACCCAGCACTCACCCTGATGTTGTTTCCCACAAATAGCACAAGGCTGCGGCCTAAAAGTAGCAACAGGAGGCTCAACTCTAACTGGCCCTCAACTCTGGCCTTTTTCTTAGGCCTCCCAGTTAAACTTGGGGGCTCTCAAACCCTCTTACTCCTACCCCTGTCCGTCTCACGATTCTGCCGTTCAGCGTGCTTCATATCCTCAGCGATTTTTGCCTTTTCCACCAAGATAGCAAAATCTCGCTCCCTCCGTGGAGCAATCAAAACTCATAGATCATCTCTGAGGCCGTCCACAAAGCAAACACAGTGCTCATATTCTGTTGCCACCATCCCACGCGCATAGTGGCTAAGTCACAGAAACTCAGACTCATATTCTGCTACTAACTTATCCCCTTAAGTCAAATTTAAAAACTCTCTCCTCCGAGCATCCATATAACTAGTGCCCGCATATTTCCCTTAGAATGCAGTTTTGAATAATTTCCAAGTCAACCAGTCAGGCTGAGTACCCTCTTTAACTATAAGCCACCATTGATAGGCTTCATCTCGCAGTAAAGACACCGTAACTTTCAATTTCTACTCAGAGGTGCAGTCGAGGTCGTCCATGATCCTCTCAGTGGCCTCAATCCAATATTCAGCCACATTAGGGGCAACTCCAATGATACCCCCAAAAATTTTAGCCCCATTAGACCTGAGTCGTTCTGTCACCGACCCACAGCCCTTAGTACTAGTATTGGGCCTAATGACCCTCTCCAAAATCCGTAACACAGCTTGGGACAGTGCGTCGTCCCCAGCTGCACAATCATGTAACCCTGTTTCAGTCACAGGTGAAGCCGGTGCCTTTTTAGCTTCATTTTCAGGCATGTGACTCGATGCCGACGACCCAGTCGAAGCACCTCCACGGCCTCTGCCGCAGCCTCTTGTACCCTTTCCACGAGTACCTCTAGTGCCCATTATCATATTACGCTTTTATCTGTATTAACAGTTTTATGCATCAAATTTATAGTTCTGGTTTTTATCAACGGATGTTTTATGGAAAATAGTATCTATAATTCAGTGTTTTCTTATTTTCGCATATCGCAAATTCACTATAGTTTCAGTTTTTCCTAAACAAAGTTTTTCAGTACAGTCTGTTGCCTATAATAATATCAGTATTTCAATTTAAACAAGTAATAGTTTCTGAGAACTTACCGGATCAGCGCTGGAGACTCGGTGTACTACACATTTAGTAAAATGCTTTTTAAATCAATTGTAACAGTTCTTTTAGAAGTTTTAAGTTCTAAAGAAAAACCCAAATCCACAGTCGAGTTTTGTAACCTGGCTCTGATATCACTAAATGTAAAACTCCAAACCCGGCCTGGACATTATGGTCAAATCTCCGATGTCACATTAAAGTGATTTTGGAAAGCATCGTTCTGTTCAAAAAAAAGTTCGTACAATATTTTAACCCTTGTAGTGATCTTTTAAAAATAATTCCAAATATCATGTTTGTTGATAAAAACTCAAATTGTTTAGACAAATGTTAAGCATACTGAATTGTTATTAGTTTTTGAAAACGGTCTTTCTTGCGGAAATTAAAGAAACATGTTTTTGTATTCGTGGTCTTTGAAAACATATATCCTTTTTAAACTCGCGTCCTAAAGCTAGCAAATATAATCAAACAATTGGCAATCCCAAAATTTAAAAATAAAACTTTAAAAGGCCTTATTACATAACCAAAAACCCAAATTAATTAATCTTAAAGGATAAAACTAAGACAGTAATCAAAATTAGTCATGTGGCCCCCATCGAGTCCTTCGCAGCACCGGCCCATCTAAGGATTACCTGCACAGGAAAGTGAGGGCTGAGTTTATGAAAAGTCAGTATGTAATCCCTTTTCACTAATCAAACAATCCATGGGCAAAGCGGTTTGGGCCTAGGCCCGATTCAGTAACAATCCAGTATCAGTGTGGGCCTTAGTCCATTACAATAACAGTATCAATATGGGCCTTAGCCTATTACAGTAACAATAATAGAAATGCAACAAAAATCCTACCAACCATCCTCTACACTCCACTCCGTCCAGCCCTACACTCCATGTGGGGATAAAATCGACCCACCCATCCTTACACTCCAAATATAGCACCGGTTGTGGCATTATTCAGTAATTGCAGCAAAGCTGCCAGTAATTGTAGCAGAGCTGCCAGTACAGTACACTTCCTCCATTATATATCAAACCTACCCCATGCAACGTGTCATGTCATAATATATACGTGTATGCAAAATGTCATGCTCTAATACAGTCAAATATAGTATAGGGGTATATTAGTCATTTTACCTTTAGAGGTATAATAGTCATTTCGACAGTATGGAGCCTAAGTGTACTTACCGACCCATCAGTAGGCCCACAGTCATCTTGGGCGACCTGTGCGACCTTAATCAAACAAACAATGGAAGTGGACCCAAAGTCCACAACACAGCCTATGTGGGCCCACACGCTCGTGTGGCCCATTAAGCTCAATAATGACCTTGGCCATGTGAACTAAACATTGTGGCCCATTATATTCCATACATCCGTGTGGTTTACCCATATAGGGCCCACGAGCCCGTGAAGCCCACATGGCCCATTTCGGCTTAACGTGGCCTAAAACGACCTAAGCCCACGATATTGCTTGTGGTGGTCTCTACATTCACATGCTCGTGCTTATCTGATTAGATGACCACTCAAGGGAGTGCACGCTAGCTTGACATCGATGGTAACAGTTTTTCGTGTTTAGCCGTTTTACGATTGAAGCAGTGTGATTACACACTTGTTGAGAGAAGAACGCCAATCGCCACGTACTCCAACCTAGATCCAAATATGATCCAATGTTTTAACACCCTCTTATGAACACTTAAATCCCCAATCGTACCATTCACTTACCTTGATTAAGCAAGTAGGGTTTACTCCTCCTTTAAGCTAATAATCACCCACTCCTTATCAACAATCTGCATTAGAACCTAACCTTGTTAAGTAATGTAAACCACTTGAACCAAGTAAAACACTTACCGAAATGCAGAACTATGAGTGGAGGGAAGTAATAGGTTCACAATTTCCCCCAAAAGAATGCCACAACAAAAAGGCAACACTAGCTCAAACGCTCCTCTAACAATCGCCGGCCAAAAAAGCAGGTGTTAAAAAGAGAACTATAGATTCAGCAAAAAGGGAAACAAAACAAAATTAAGATAGCAGCATTTACCTCATATTTAAAGTCTAAGCTTGGGTTGCCTCCTGAGAAGCAGTTATTTAAAGTCTAAGCTCGACTTACCTCATATTCGCACGGTCACAGTGGTTCGCGAAGTCGAAACTCCTTTTTCGACCTGTCAATTCTATTAACAAAATAAGGTTGTTTTTCGAGTAATATTTACTTTCAAAGTGTCGAATTTAGAAAGATTTGCCTCGACTGTACCATATGGGAAGATATTCAGTACCGTAAAATGAGTTGCTCCGCTTGCATTAAGCTCTGAAGTGACAATACGTGGGTTTGTTTTATCTAGTAATACCTTTTCTCCAACCTTAATTTGGTGTGTTCCATCCATATGCTCATCATGGTGTCGCTTTGGTTCTGCATCGTGTACTCTAAGTTTCTCGTTGACATGTGTCGCCATTCATCTAGTTCATCGATTTGCAACATTCGTTCTTCATGAGTCGTTCTGTTTCCATCATATAGACTGGAACATGGCTCCATCATGTTTTTCTGAGGGGTTTCATGCAAAGAAGTTTGAGCCACAATGTTATTCATATTAACAGAACTCGTATAATCATCTCGATAACTAGATGTCTTAACAAAATCACGAGCTTGGATTTTAATCATGTCATCACCTACACGAAGTATTAATTCACCTGTAGCAACATAAATAATAGTTCTGGCAGTTGCTAAAAAGAGTTGTCCTAAAATTAAAGGTACGTCACTATCCTCATCCATGTCTAAAACAAAAAAAATCAACTGGGAATATGAATTTATCAATTTTTACAAATACGTCTTCAACAATACCCTTAGGAAATCTAATGGTTTTATCTGCTAATTGAATATTCATCCTAGTTTGTTTGGGTTTCCCAAGACCTAGTTGTTTAAACATTTTATAGGGCATGACATTAATACTTGGCCCTAAATCAGCCAAGACATTATTAACATTTAAACTACCAGTTAAACAAGGAATATTAGAACTCCCTGCATCTTTTAATTTGTTGGGTAGTTTATTCTGCAAAATGGCCGAGCAAATTGCATTTAGCTCCACATGCGACGGATCATCTAACTTCCGTTTGTTTGCCAAAAGCTTCTTTAAAAATTTAATGGAATTGGGCATCTGCAAAAGAGCTTCAATAAACGATAAGTTAATATGTAACTTTTTTATAAGTTTAAGAAATTTACCAAATTGTTTATTTTGTGGTCTTTCTTTGTTGCGTTGGGATATGGCACACGAGGTTTATATTCCTTACTAACCAATTTTTTTCTTATTTTGGCTTACCTCAACCTTACCTTTACTTACCATACTTTCTTGCCTCGGTTCTAGTTCAGACTCAACTAAGCCTTTGTAACACCCCGTACCTGAGTCCGTTACCGGAATCGGACACAAGGTGCACACAGACTTAACTATTTTCACAGTCTATTTAGAAATTTCCAGACTAGCTGGTCACTGCATCACTGTCGCCTTAAAAATCATATCTTGAGTTTCAAAGCTCGAAAATTAGTTTCGTAATTTTTCCCTGAAACTAGACTCATATGTCCATCTACATATTTTTTTCTAGAATTTTTGGTCAGGCCAATTAGTACAGTTTATTAGTTAAATTCTCCCCTATTCCAGGGTTCAACTACACTGACCTTTGTGCGTTACAAATTGAATATCTCCTTGTACAGGGCTTTAATACTGATTCAGTTTATTTCTATAGAAACTAGACTCAGAGAGGAATCTATACATATATGGCATGACTCCTAATTATCTCTGGTTAATCTACAATGAATTTCCAAAGTCGGCAGAGGGGATCCAGAAACCGTTCTGGCCCTGTTTCACGAGAACTTTAATATCTCGTAACATATAACTCATATGACCGTTACGTTTCTTCCATATGAAAGTAGA
Source organism: Gossypium arboreum (assembly GCF_025698485.1). Taxonomy (NCBI): domain Eukaryota; kingdom Viridiplantae; phylum Streptophyta; class Magnoliopsida; order Malvales; family Malvaceae; genus Gossypium; species Gossypium arboreum. The sequence continues at coordinate 18,432,124 of NC_069081.1, forward strand.
TTCATCAAAGTTCATTTACATAATTTATTCGCTATTTAATACCATTCCTACTATTTTTAGTGATTTTTCACATCCACATCACTGCTGCTGACAGCATCTGCCTTTAAGGTAGGCTTTACCTATTTCATGATTTCCATGATTCAATTGGCCCTTTTTGCATACATAGCACAAAGTGTGATCATGATTAACCATTCCAATGGCTAATCGTTTCAAAACAATTCCATACCTCATAATGATCAACATACAATGATTATAGTACTATGCTAAAAACGTATATAAGCCATTTTCGCATGGCTATCCAAGTTTACACAAAACCGAAAGGTACATGACCTACAACAAAAGGGTAGTCCTATACATGCCATTTCAAATTTCAACCAAAATTTGTACCAAAAAGGGGCTTTGATAGTGTGGGAGACTTGACTTCCAAAATCCCGAGTCCGATGGTGACGAGCCAAAATCTATAAACAAAGAAACAGAGAAAGCGGAGTAAGCAATTTATGCTTAGTAAGTTTGAGCAAGAAGTTCCAACACAACAAAAGCATAGCATTCATAAAGCTAACGGATAATTTCATATGCACAAATTCTCAATATCCTACTCATTTCACATTCCAACCCCTATGTTCATACATAAGGGATCATCTTAGCCAAATACCGAAACTCATTACTCGATCGGCGAATATTATTCGAAGGAATCAACTAATTCAAGCACATACGAACATACCTCATTGCTGGAATTTTTCAAGCGTATTAACTGAAAATTTTACAGCAAGATCGCTTATCCTCGAATCACGTACTTTGAATTTAACCGGATATAACGACTCGCTCAAATGCCTTCGGACGGCTCGGTTATAGTGACTTCATACGAATGCCTTCGGACTTAACCGGGTTTAGTAACTTGCACAAATGCCTTCGGCTTAGCCCGATTTATTAACTCGCACGAATGCCTTGGATCCTAGTCCGGATATAGTCACTTAGCACAAAGCCTTCGGGACTTAGCTCGGACATCATTCAATAACCGAGCACAATTATCAATAAATTATGACACATTCAGTATTTCATTTTCATTAGCAAAACTCAAACACAAGGCACTTTTCACACTTGCAATTTCGGCTCAATAGCCACACACAAAGAGCATGATTTTAATTTGCTTTAAACATGATCTAATCAATTCAGAATTTAAGCTCTATTACTCAAGAACTTACCTAGGATGTCGTCGAACGATTTCAATGGCTATTCGACCACTTTTTCCTTCCCTTTGTCGGATCTAGTTCCCCTTTTCTCTTGAGCTTAATTTAACAAATAAATCGATTTAATCATTTGAGCATCGAAAGAGGAATACAAGGTACTTAGCCAATATATGTACTCATTAGGCATCAAAGTCGCATGTGTACGAAATCATGAATCGAACTCAACACATTAGTTAATATTCCTCTTAGTCAATTTTCTAAGCCAAGAATAGGCATCAATATGATTGCCTCTAACCGAATGCATGCACACCAATTTCCCTCATGTGGCGAATATGCATGTCCATGTTGAGGCCAATTATACATTTAATACCACACAAAAACAGCATACATTTTACTAACTAACGCATTACATATCGTAGCTCAATACACATCTCTCATTTACTTCATAACCAAACATCATCACAAGCAAATATACACCTTGAAATAGTATATATGTCATACCAATACATCATGTACAAACATATATACATATATATATGCTAGAGCCGAATCTCAAGTTGATTGTAACTAAACATGAACATAATTTCAAAACACAAATCTTACTTTCCATGCAATGAGCATAAATCACACTTTTGGATGTACCATGGCCGAATACATCACAACACCATAATTTTGGTCATGATTAAACAAAGAACTTAATGTCTTACTCAAAAATACTAAAAAGAAAGTCCAAGAGCCATCAATCCACCATCACATATATCATTAGCAAGCTTCATATTTAACATGCAATGGCATTAACACAAAATCCACCTTGGCCAAATACCATCCCCATGATATAACAAAGGTTTGAACCATGGGCTAACAAGAACATCAAGCTATCAACTAAAATCATGCATGAATCTCATGGCACAACCTCAAACATACCTTAATCTTGATGCAAGTATAGCCAAACCTCTTCCTAATCCTCTTCCAAACCAAGCATGAAGCAAAATTCCTCCTTCCCTCTAGTATTTTCGGTCAAGAGAGAATGAAAATGGATGAACAAATTTTTTTCTTTTCTCTTCCTCAATACACAGCAATGGGGCATGCATGAGACCATTTTTTATTTTTCCATTTCTTTATTACCCATGCTCATTAATTTATTTTTTCACCCATGATTCACCAACAAAACATGTCTATGACATGTTTTGCCCATATTTCTTTGTCATGGCCGCCATCACTTGTAAAAGAGGGTATTTGACATGCAAGGCCATTGTTTTGCATGCATGCTTTAATTAGTCATCACACATTCCCCATCATACTTTCAAAGTTTTCTACTAGGTCCTTTCTAGTGAAATTCACATTTATAACTCTAAATTAAAGCATCAAAATGTCACACATGAGTTAACACATATTATAGGCATCAAAATAAATATCAAATTATTTTTATGCCTCGGTTTTGTGGTCCCGAAACCACATTCCGACTAGGGTCGTTTTAAGGTGTTATAACTCTCCCCACTTAAGAAATTTTCGTCCCCGAAAATCTTACCGGTAAATAGATTTGGGTATCGCTCTTTCATAGAGTTCTCGGGTTCCCAAGTAGCTTCTTCTATTCCGTGTTTGAGCCATAATACTTTCACTAGCGGAACCCTTTTGTTTCGCAACTCTTTTACTTCATGAGCTAGGATACGAATCGGTTCTTCTTCATAACTCATATCGGCTTGAATTTCAACCTCTGATGGACTAATTACGTGCGACGGATCAGATCTATAGCGTCGAAGCATTGAAACATGGAAGACGTTGTGAATCTTTTCGAGTTCAGGGGGCAAAATCAAACGATACGCAACTGGGCCAACTCGTTCAGAGATTTCGTACGGCCCAATGAATCTCGGGCTCAACTTGCCCTTACGGCTGAATCTGAGTATCTTTTTCCAAGGCGAAACTTTAAGAAACACTTTATCTCCCACCGATACTCAATGTCCTTTCGTTTCAAATCGCGACGATTTCTCGACGATCGCGGGCCGCCTTCAGACTTTCACGGATTACCTTTACCTTCATTCAAAGATCTTTAATCAAATCCACTCCGAAAATTTTGTTTTCACCGAGCTCGGTCCAAAACAATGGTGTACGACATTTACGCTCGTACAAAGCCTCGTAAGGCGCCATCTTAATACTTGATTGAAAACTATTGTTGTAAGCGAATTCAATCAAAGGTAGATACCGTTCCCATGAACCATTGAATTCGAGGATGCAACATCTCAACATATCCTCAAGTATCTGAATTATCCGCTCGGATTGACCATCGGTTTGAGGGTGAAAGGAAATGCAACTTGGTACCCAAAGCTTCTTGCAATTTCTTCCAAAATAGCGAGGTGAATCTCGGATCTCTATCCGACACAACAGAAATCGGTACCCCGTGTAATCTCACAATCTGAGAAACGTACAATTCAGCTAGTTTATCCAATGAAAATCCGTGACGACGGGGATAAAGTGAGCCGACTTAGTCAGTCTATCAACAACAACCCAAATCGCATCCTTCTAGCTTGCTGACAATGGCAGTCCGGACACAAAGTCCATTGTGACTCGATCCCATTTCCACTCGGGTATCATGATCGGCTGAAGTAACCCTGAAGGCACTTGATGTTCCGCTTTCACTTGTTGACATATTAAACATCTCGAAACAAAGTCGGAGATGTCTCGTTTCATACCATGCCACCAAAACCGACGTTTCAAATCGTTGTACATCTTCGTACTCCCCGGGTGAATTGACATTCGGCTACAATGGGCTTCGTTCAGAATCATCGAAATGAGTTCCGAATTCCTTGGAACACACAGACGACTTCTGAACCTCAAACAATCGTCATCATCAATTTGAAACTCCAATTCCTTGTTCGGAACACACTCAGCCCGTTTTGCAACCAACTCATCGTCGACTTTCTGAGCTTCACGAATTTGATGAGTCAATAATGGTTTGGCCTTTAATTCGCTACTAACACATTGTCGGGTAGAATAGACAAGTGTACATTCATTGCTCATAAAGCAAGCAGTGATTTCGGCTCAAGGCGTCGCAACCACATTAGCCTTTCCGGGTGATAATCAATGACAAGCTCATAATCTTTTAACAACTCGAGCCAACGTCTTTGTCGCAGATTTAAGTCTCTTTGAGTCATCAAATATTTGAGACTTTTGTGATCCGAATACACATGGCACTTCTCACCAAATAAGTAATGTCGCCATATCTTTAAAGGCGAATACGATGGCGACCAATTCGAGATCATGGGTCGGATAATTTTTCTCATGTGGCTTTAATTGTCTCGACGATAGGCCACAACTCGACCTTCTTGCATCAATACGCAACCTAACCCAAGTAGGGAGGCGTCACTATAGATGACAAACTCTTTGCCGATTCGGCCGTATTAGTACTAGAGCTTCCGTCAAATGAGTTTTCAATTGGTCGAAACTTTTCGACACTTTTCCGTCCATTCAAACTTGACATCTTTTCAAGCGGTTTCGTCATGGGTGTGGCTATCATCGAGAATCCTTTTACAAACCGTCGGTAGTAACCTGCAAGTCCCAAAAACTCCGAACCTCAGTAATATTTCTGAGGCTTCCGGTTAAGTATGGTTGAAATTTTACCGGTCGACTCGAATACCGATCGCAGATACCACATGGCCCAAGAAGCTAACCTCGCTTAACTAGAACTCACACTTTTGAACTTAGCATATAGTCGCATATCCCGTAAAATTTGCAACACTAATCTCGGTGCTCGCATGTTCTGGTCTCATCTCTTGAATAGACCAAGATGTCGTCAATGAACACAACTACGAACCGATCCAAATATGGTCTGAAAATCTGATTCATCAAATCCATAAATACCGCAGGGGCATTAGTGAGCCCAAACGGCATCACTAAGAACTCGTAGTGACCATATCTCGTTATGAAGGCGGTTTTGGGTATATCCGAATCTCGATTCAAGAATCGATAATAGCCCGATCTCAAATCTATTTTGAGAACACCGAGGTTCTTCAGTTGATCGAACAAATCATCGATACGTGATAACGGATATTTGTTCTTTATTGTCACTTTATTAAGCTGACGATAGTCGATGCACAACCTCATGGTTCCGTCCTTCTTTTTCACAAACAATACTGGTGCACCCCAAGGTGAGAAACTTGGTCGAGCAAAACCTCTATCCACCAACTCTTGCAACTGAGCTTTCAACTCCTTTAATTCGTTGGTGCCATACGACACGGAGCTATCGAAATCGATGTGGTCCTGGTACAAGCTCAATACCAAACTCTATCTCCCGAATAGGTGGCAAACCCGGTAATTCTTCGGGAAAAACATCCGGGTAATCACAAACCACCCAAGCAGATTCGGGTTTTATTTTTAACTCCTTATCATCAAGTACATACGCAAGGTATGCTTCGCACCCTTTCTTACATATTTTGGGCCAACATTGATGATATTACGGTGGCAACCCTTTAAGTCCGTAGACTCAACTCGGATCATCTCGTTATTTGCGCACCTCAAATCAATAGTCTTGCTTTTGCAATTCACAACCGCATCATGCACGGTCAACCAATCCAACCCAAGAATAACATCAAATTCATCGAACGGCAAAAGCATCAAGTCCATTGGAAAACAGAACCTCGAATTACTAGGGACATTTCTTGCACACTTTGTCGACCAAAGACGTAACGACCCAAGGATTTGACACCGAATTACGAACTCGAGAGACTCAATAGGTAAAGTCTTCTTTGGATGCTAAGGTTTCGCATATATAAGAATGAGTAGAACCAGAGTCAATCAAGGCAATCACATTAGTATCAAAGAGAGTGAAAGTACCGGTAATAACATCTGGAGAGGGAGCATCCTCGCATGCGCCAGATAGCATAAGCCCTAGCAGAGCGCGAGCCTCGGATCTGGTCGTAACATCTCTAGATCCTCTCGACCACCACTAGCATTGCCGTATTTCTAGACGGTCTACCTCGGCGATGGTAGCACCCGCTTCCCACTCGATCTACATTCTGTTCGACAACCTCGGGCAATCTTTAATGAAGTGGTCAACTGATCCGCACTTGTAACAGAGCGCCACGGAATCTACAACTTCTAGAATGCCATTTGCCACAATCTGGCACTCGTTCTCTCTCGACGATCATTTCCACCATCGGCGATCGAAGTGACTCAGATGGTCACAGGGGTCGATCGCGATCTCGTCTAGAAAAGCCGAAGTGTCTCTAGACCGCCTAAGCCATCTCTAAATTTCTTTGATGATCGTGGAAGGGCTTCCCAAGACCTCTTCTGAAACTCCCTTGCTCCCACTTCACTTTTCTTTTCTCCATCTTGAGCTCCTCGGCTTTGCACTTTCGCTCGACAAGAGCCACAAACTCTCGATTTCCAAAATGCCAACATACTGACTTTATTTCATCATTCAGGTCCATCTTGAGCGTTTACACATCACGACTTCAAGAAATGCATTCCGCTGCATTGGGTGAGCCTCACAAATTTTCGTTCATAGTCGGTAACCGACATGGAACCTTGTTTAAGTTCGAGAAATTCCTTCCGCTTTTGATCCATAAATCTCGATCGATATACTTTTTTCAAACTCGGTTTGGAAAAACTCCCAAGTTACTTGCTCTCGGGCACTGTAAGTCGAGTACACCACCAATAGTAGGCGTAATCACGTAGCAAGGAGATAATACACTTTAGGCATTCATCGGTGTACAAGATAGCTCATCGAAAATGCGGATAGTGTTGTCCAACCAAAATTCAGCTTGCTCGGCATCGTCGCTATTCGTAGCTTTAAATTCAGTAGCCCCATGTTTTCGGATTCATCAACCGGGGCTTATTCGACCTTATTTGGTCAATGTGGGAGGCATTGTAGGTCGGGGTCGTATGAGTCGGGAATGGAGGTTGTGGAGCAGTAGTGTTAGTTCGAATGTATTGGTTGAACCAATCATTCATCACGCTATAGAAAGCTTGCCTAGCCTCATCATTCGGATTGCTAGCAATAGGTTGAGAGTTCGCCGATATTTGTCCCTTATGCGGAGCAGCGCCACACTCTCCACATCATCACTATCGCTTCGGTTGGGATCGGGATCCATTACTATAATTAAACACAAATTCAAACGTCGTAAATCACCACACTATCAATTAATCACATAATGGCATGTATAGCTAGACCCAAACGTATTACGGTAGTCCTAGAATCGACTAAACCGTAGCTCGATACCAATAAAATTGTAACACCCGTGCACTGAGTCCACATCGAATCGGACACAAGGTGCACATGACTTAACTATTTTCACAGTCCATTTAGAAATTTCTAGACTAGCTGGTCACTGCGTCACTGTCGTCTTAAAAATCATATCTTGAGTTTCAAAGCTCAAAAATTAGTTTTGTAATTTTTCCCTAAAACTAGACTCATATGTCCATCTACATATTTTTTTCTAGGATTTTTGGTCAGGCAAATTAGTACAGTTTATTAGTTAAATTCTCCCCTATTCCAGGGTTTGACTACACTGACCTTCGTGCGTTACAAATTGAATATCTCCTTGTACAGGGCTTTACTACTGATGCCGTTTGTTTCTATAGAAACTAGACTCAGAGAGAAATCTATACATATATGGCATGACTCCTAAATATCTCTGGTTAATCTAAAATAAATTTCCAAAGTCGGAACAGGGGATCCAGAAACCGTTCTGGCCCTGTTTCACGAGAACTTTAATATCTCTTAACATATAACTCATATGACCTTTTCGTTTCTTCCATATGAAAGTAGATTCATAAAAGTTAATTTACATAATTTATTCGCTATTTAATACCATTCCTACTATTTTAGTGATTTTTCACATCCACATCACTGCTGCTGACAGCATCTGCCTTTAAGGTAGGCTTTACCTATTTCATGATTTCCATGATTCAATTGGCCCTTTTTGCATACATAGCACAAAGTGTGATCATGATTAACCATTCCAATGGCTAATCATTTCAAAACAATTCATACCTCATAATGATCAACATTCAACGATTATAGTACTATGCTAAAAACGTATATAAGCCATTTTCGCATGGCTATCCAAGTTTACACAAAACCGAAAGGTACATGACCTACAACAAAAGGGTAGTCCTATACATGCCATTTCAAAGTTCAACCAAAATTTGTAAAAGGGGGCTTTGATAGTGTGGGAGACTTCGACTTCCAAAAATCCCGAGTCCGATGGTGACGAGCCAAAATCTATAAACAAAGAAACAGAGAAAACGGAGTAAGCAATTTATGCTTAGTAAGTTTGAGCAAGAAATTCAACACAACAAAAGCATAGCATTCATAAAGCTAACGGATAATTTCATATGCACAAATTCTCAATATCCTACTCATTTCACATTCCAACCCCTATGTTCATACATAAGGGATCATCTTAGCCAAATAAGGAAACTCATTACTCGATCGAGCAAATATTATTCAAGGAATCAACTAATTCAAGCACATACGAACATACCTCATTGCTGGAATTTTTCAAGCGTATTAACTGAAAATTTTACAGCAAGATCGCTCATCCTCGAATCACGTACCTTGAATTTAATCGGATATAACGACTCGCTCAAATGCCTTCGGACGAAGCCCGGTTATAGTGACTCGCACGAATGCCTTCGGACTTAACCGGGTTTAGTAACTTGCACAAATGCCTTTGGGCTTAGCCCGGATTTATTAACTCGCACGAATGCCTTCGGATCCTAGTCCGGATATAGTCACTTAGCACAAAGCCTTGGGACTTAGCCCGGACATCATTCAATAACCGAGCACAATTATCAATAAATTATGACACATTCAGTATTTCATTTTCATTAGCAAAACTCAAACACAAGGCACTTTTCACACTTGCAATTTCGCTCAATAGCCACACACAAAGAGCATGATTTTAATTTGCTTTAAACATGATCTAATCAATTCGAATTTAAGCTCTATTACTCAAGAACTTACCTAGGATGTCGTCGAACGATTTCAATGGCTATTCGACCACTTTTTCCTTCCCTTTGTCGGATCTAGTTCCCTTTGCTCTTGAGCTTAATTTAACAAATAAATCGATTTAATCATTTGAGCATCGAAGAGGAATACAAGGTACTTAGCCAATATATATACTCATTAGGCATCAAAGTTGCATGTGTACGAAATCATGAATCGAACTCAACACATTAGTTAATATTCCTCTTAGCGAATTTTCTAAGCCAAGAATAGGCATCAATATGCTTGCCTCTAACCGAATGCATGCACACCAATTTCCCTCATGTGGCGAATATGCATGTCCATGTTGAGGCCAATTATACACTTAATACCACACAAAACAGCATACATTTTACTAACTAACGATTACATATCGTAGCTCAATACACATCTCTCATTTACTTCATAACCGAAACATCATCACAAGCAAATATACACCTTGAAATAGTATATATGTCATACCAATACATCATGTACAAACATATATACATATATATATGCTAGAGCCGAATCTCAAGTTGATTGTAACTAAACATGAACATAATTTCAAAACACAAATCTTACTTTCCATGCAATGAGCATAAATCACACTTTTGGATATACCATGGCCGAATACATCACAACACCATAATTTTGGTCATGATTAAACAAAGAACTTAATGTCTTACTCAAAAATACTAAAAAGAAAGTCTAAGAGCCATCAATCCACCATCACATATATCATTAGCAAGCTTCATATTTAACATGCAATGGCATTAACACAAAATCCACCTTGGCCAAATACCATCCCCATGATACAACAAAGGTTTGAACCATGGGCTAACAAGAACATCAAGCTATCAACTAAAAACATGCATGAATCTCATGGCACAACCTCAAACATACCTTAATCTTGATGCAAGTATAGCCAAACCTCTTCCTAATCCTCTTCCAAACCAAGCATGAAGCAAAATTCCTCCCTTCCCCTCTAGTATTTTCGGTCAAGAGAGAATGAAAAATGGATGAACAAATTTTTTTCCTTTTCTCTCCCTCAACACACGGCAATGGGGCATGCATGAGACCATTTTTTTATTTTTCCATTTCTTTATTACCCATGCTCAGTAATTTATTTTTTTCACCCATGATTCACCAACAAAACATGTCTATGACATGTTTTGCCCATATTTCTTTGTCATGGCCGGCCATCACTTGTAAAAAGAGGGGTATTTGACATGCAAGACCATTGTTTTGCATGCATGCTTTAATTAGTCATCACACATTCCCCCATCATACTTTCAAAGTTTTCTACTAGGTCCTTTCTAGTGAAATTCACATTTATAACTCTAAATTAAAGCATCAAAAATGTCACACATGAGTTAACACATATTATAGGCATCAAAATAAATATCAAATTATTTTTATGCCTCGGTTTTTGTGGTCCCGAAACCATATTCCGACTAGGGTCGTTTTAAGTCTGTCGCAGCCTTCTTCATCTCGAACAGTAATTGCATGAAACTGCTCTCGTGGGTTAGTTTTGGTGTTGCTAGGAAAGCTACCTTGTGGTCTTTTTGAAATCAACTTAGCAAGCTATCCTATTTGATTCTCGAGCCCTTGAATCAAAGCTTGTTGTTTTTTAAATGTTGTTTCGGTGTTTTGGAAGATGGTTTTTGACACCGAAATAAAATTTGTTGACATCTCCTTAAGGTTCAACTTCTTTTCTTGCTTATAAGGTTGTTAAAAGCCCGGAGGGGGTTGTGGTCTTTGGTTTCCTTGACCATCCTATGAGAAATTTAGGAGGTTCCTCCATCCTGCATTATAGTTATTATTATAAGTATTATTTTGATGTCTAGAATTATTAACCATATAATTTATCTGCTCATTTTCCATGTTAGGACAGTAGGGTAAATATTCTGAATTATTTATTCCACCTCTATTTCATCGCATTGCATCACCAGATGCACCTGCATAGAAACAAATAAACTATTAATTTTTTTATTCAAAAGTTCTACCTGATTCGATAACATGGTGACCGCATCTAAGTTAAAAACACCGGCAGCTTTTGTCGGCTTCGTCCTCATGAATTGCCACTGATAATTATTTAGTGACATCTCATCTATAAACTCATAAGCCTCTTTAGGTGTTTTATTATTCAGAGTATTACTGGCGGCTGTATCAATCAATTGCCTAATTGAAGGGTTCAAACTGTTGCAGAAAGTTAGAACCTATAGCCATAGAGGTAACCCATGGTGAGGGCACCTTCTAAATAAATCCTTATATCCATGCAGCATCATATAGGGTCTTTAAGTCCATCTGAACGAAGGAAGAGATATCATTCCTCAGCTTGGCTGTCTTAGCTAGTGGAAAGTACTTCAGTAAAACAATTTCGGTCATTTGATCCCATGTATTGATAGAACCTCTTGGTGAGGAGTTCAACCACTGTTTAGCTTTATTCCTCAATGAGAATGGAAACAACCGTAAGCAAATGGCATCGTCAGAAATGCCATTTATCTTGAAAGTGTGCAAGAATTCCAGAAAGTTAGCCAAATGACACTATAGCAAAACAGATTTTTAGCGGCATTTTTTTGAGTCTATAAGCGCCGCTAAAACTATTTGCGGTGCTTTTACAAGCGCCGCAAAATACGCCGCTATAGAACATGACCTTTAGCGGCGTTTTTACAACAAACACCGCTAAAGAATATGGCCTTTAGCGGCGCTTTTCCCACAAACGTCGCTAAAGAACATGGCCTTTAGCGGCGCTTTTTCCATAAACGCCGCTATAGAACAGACCTTTAGCGACGCTTTTCCCATAAACGCCACTAAAAAAGATGACCTTTAAAAAAATATTTTAATTAAATAATATTTATTTCTATGATAAATATTATATTATGTTTTATTTTAAAATTTAAACTTTAAACTCTAAACTTTTAAGGATAAAAATATTAATTAAATTAAAATTTTCTATTAAAATTTTAACTTTAAAACTAAATATAAAAATTAATGAGTTTAAATTTAGAATCTAAAATAATAAATTAATAACACAATTAAAATCCAAAAGTTAGAACTCAAGTTATCTTAAATATTAAAATAAAAATAAAATTTAGAATCAAAACTAAAATAAATAATAAAATTATCTAATACTTGTGGATGTAAAAATTAGGTTAAAATTTTACATCAATGAATCAAATAATTCCACTTCTATGCCGTTATCATGTCAATTATTCATGGATATTGCACTGCTGTAAGTAAGGGTGGTCATACTGCATATGTTTGCTCCAACAGCCTTTATATTTAGCAATTCCTATTTCCAACCAGGGTTTCATGACTCCATCATAGTGTATAACTGCTGCCCGCTCGATATCAGCCCGCCGAAGACCTGAGTGATAGCCAAGCCCTAGCGCATGCCATCTCCTTTCTAAAGCCACAGTCTAATCGTAGAAGTAAATGCAGAATTCAACATTTGAAATGTGAAAGCAATATTATATAGATATATACCCATGAAAGCTTGTTCAACATTTGTGGCATCTTTTGCACTGGTTTCCAAAAAAGGTATGCCAATTTCATTTGCAAATGCCTGAAAAAAGAAAGCAGCAATATCATGGGGCAAAGAGTGCAGTAAAGCACCAACAATTACAATTTACAATTCAATAATCACACAACTCTTCCTAGAAATAAACTGGAAAATACCTTGGCTGTTTCGTATGATACAACTTTATTAGCTGTAAGATCACACTTGTTTCCAACTAGTAGTTTGTTAACGTTATCACTAGCATAGCGATCAATTTCACTCAGCCACTGCTTGACATTGTTGAAGCTTTCTTGGTCTGTCACATCATAAACGATCTAATAGAGGATCCAGCAGTAGAAGGGAAAGAAAAAGATAAAAATAAAAAATAAAACTTCTTAAGTAGCACAAATAAAGACTGGGAAAAATATCTAGAAGGGAGATCACCCACTATTATGCCATGGGCACCACGATAGTAGCTACCAGTGATTGTCCTAAACCGTTCTTGGCCAGCAGTATCCCACTGCACATTGAACCATAAGCAAACTAATTAGTTATCATCATGAAGCCAAAATTATGTGTCAAGATTTAAGAGTAACTTCTTAAGACTAATTATAAAATGAAAATATACAGAAAGGGAAAAAATAGCAGCCAAAGAAGAAAATGAGTAGACAACTCGTTCTCTTATTAGGAGCATTACTCGGAACAACATAGGTTAGAAAATTTTCAAAGAAACAAATCAAAGATAAAGCATGTAAAAACATAAAATTTAAAGTTTAATGGTTTTCCCATCCTACTCCACAGTACGTATTTTCTACCAAAAAAGAAAATGAAATCAAAAGAGGTTAGAATAATTGCTATAAGTTTTGGGAGTTAGAGATCAAGTTAGCACCAAGGACTGTTCACTTACAAAATCAACCCCAATGGTACTTATGTAGCTTTCTACATATGAATCATCCTGCATAAAAGAAATTACAAAATCATAGATTCATGATTTTGTCCTGCATAACCATCTGGGAATATCCAAAATTCCACATGTTTGATATCTTGATATACAACTAAATATAGTGACAAGATTCTGAGGCCACAACTGTCTATGTCCAAACTCGTGAAGTTCACATTTTACTCTCTCAAGACACATGTTATGTGCAGTAAAACTTTTTAATGAATCATTATTACAATCTAACATCATACATGGATATAAGCATTCAGGGCAATCATATAAGAACCTAAGAATGTACGACGAGGAAAATAGATCTCTATAACGTAGACATTTACTTTCAAATGACAACGTAAGTCAAGAAACTTACAGCAAATCTCAAAAGAAGACAAGATTTTTCAACACCAGAATCTCCAATAAGCAGAAGCTTGAACAGGTAGTCACTGCAGAAGATTGCAACCAGATAATATCAATATCTGTTCCAATGATGCATAAAAATAACATCAACAACTATAACATTTTTAACATAAAATTTTATATTCGCCAAAAGAGGCCTAATCCCCAAACCCAATCTCTCATAAACCAAACCTAAAGTTTAACTTGTCAGCGTTAAAATGCCAATTAACCAAATTAAGTGCCCAAAGATTAGCCTTAGAATGCCAAGCAATTATCGGTTGACTCCTGATTTTACTGGTGCATCAAGAAAGTGCAATTCAAAATGAATTTCGATTTCAAACAAATTAGAGTAAGTCATCATCATTCACTCATATATACATACATAATGAGCACATTTTTAAGACAGATTTGCTTCTTCAATACACATAATCAATTTAGCAATATGTTAACAAAATATAACAAATTATTTACAAAAGAATAATATACCTCTTTGAATCTAATTATAATCAACTAAATGCAGAATTCAACAAGTAATTTAAAATGTGAAAGCAGTATTATATAGATATATAACTCTTTGAATCTAATTATATTTGGATGCTTTAAAGACCTATGGTTCATAATCTCCCTCTGCACATGTTCATCTATCTGCATAGTAAAAGAAACCCTTGAAATCAATCCATGGAGTCTAAACAAGAAAAAAGGAGCCCAATTTAGCCCATGAATAAAAAGAAAATGCAAACAGATACAAGATCACGAACATTAACCGTAGAAATCAGAATTGTAAATATGAAATGAAAGGAAAAAGAAAAGAAAAGAAAAGAAAATCCTAGCACGTACCTTGGGTCCTCTTTTAATATACTTGACCGCATATGTCGACGGAGATATAGCCGCGGGCTACCGACGGAGATGTAGAGGGCTATCGATTTGGGGAAACTGGGGGAAAAAATAAAGGGAATCGGGGTAGAGGAGAAATGGTTTGGGAAAAATAAAATGGGGAAAAAAAAGAGAAGAAATTTCAGGCAAAGTTTTAGGATTTCTTTGGGGAGGGGGAGGGAACCGTTTTTGGGAAAAAGAAAGGAGGGAAAAAAGAATATTTCATGCCAAATTTTGGGATTTCGGGGCGAAGGGAGGAACCAATTTTGAGAAAAAGTCTTAAGGCATTGTGGGTAACAAAACGGTGTCGTTTTATGTAAGACTTTTTGTGGCGTTTTTATAATAAAAACGCTATTATTGCTTATCTTTTGTGGTATTTTAATAAAAACGCCGTGAAAAGTTATTCTCCTTTACACAAAATGGTACCGTTTTACTTCGCTAAAAATTCCTTATTTTGTTTTAATACATATAAACTTTATCATTATCTCTTAAATGATTTAAACTATATTGATAATTTTAATATATTAAAATAAATATTATCTTCTTTATAATTTTATAAGAAATTAATTAATATATAAATTAAAAAATCAGTCATATACCTAAAAAAACTTTAAAATTATTTTAATTAATAGTATTTTTTTCATTTTTGACATGTATTTTTCTATGTTTTTACTTTCAAATTTTTTCGCAGTAAAATCGAAATGTTGCTTCAATTTTTCAACTGTAAATCCTAAATTTTAAACCCCAAATCATAAACCTACACCCTAAACCCTAAATATATATATTACAACGGATAAAAGCAATTAAAAAAGAATCTTATTGCTTACCTAAACCCTAAAATAATTTGATTTTTTGTTATTTTATCAAAAACCCTAACCTTTAAACCTTAATAGCTTAACCCCTAAAACCATGACCAGTACTACGACCCTAACTATAAAACAAAAAACCATAAAACCAAAAACCAAAAACTCTAAACCCAAAATAATAAACATTATATCATAAACCCTAAACCCCTAGACCATGAGCATTAAGCCTTAAATCTTAAATCATAAACTCTAAACCCCAAAATAATAAACACTATATCATAACCCATATCCCTTAAACCCTAAACCCTTAACCCCAACCCTTAAACCATAATTAAATATTTAATTATATGTATACACCTAAATTTTGATAGAGATACATCTCAGAATTATATATGAATTTCGGTTTAATGTGTAATTGTAGACGTGAAATTCAAATTGTGGTTTAAATGTATAGTTGAAACTTTAATTTTGATTTAATCATACATATTTTAAAAATAAATACATCAATATATTTTTATATTGAATAAATATAAATATTTATGTATGCAATATATAAATATAAAATGATGTTATATCAATAATTGTGTTCATAATTTATGCTTTTGGGATTTAACCCATTGCACACTAAACCATTGTTCATGTATTCTTTTGGGATTTATCCCATTTTGCTATATATATTTTTTAAAATAATAATTTATATTTATCTTATTTAGATTTATATTATAAAAAATCCAAGATATACAAGTTAATTAAGTAGTTCACCATATTTACCCCTAAACCCAACCTCTAAACCCCAAACCTTAAACCCTAAACCCCAAACCATAAACTCTAAGCCCTAAACTCTAAATCCTAAACCTTAAACCATAACCCATAAACTAAATTTAAAAATGTCGATAATGCTCGATCTATAGCGGCGTTGTTTAAAAAGCGCCGCTAATGGTCGACCTATAGCGGCGTTTTTCAAAAAGCGCCGCTAATGCCACTAAAGTTCACATAAAACGACGGCATTGTGCTTAATTTTTTTGTGGCGTTTTTTAAAAAAGCACCGCTAATAGTCGACCTATAGCGGCGTTTTTTAAAAAACGCCGCTAATGCTTGATCTATAGCGGCGTTTTTCAAAAAGCACCGTTAATGCCACTAAAGCTCACATAAAACGATGGCATTGTGCTTAATTTTTTTATGGCATTTTTTAAAAAGCACCGCTAATGGTCAACCTATAGTAGCGTTTTCAAAAAGCACCACTAATGCTCGATCTATAGCGGCATTTTTGGTCCTAGTGCCGCTAAAAATGCCACTAAAAACCTATTTTGCTGTAGTGTGAGTATTTGAATCTTTGTCTTGCAAACCATTAAACTGAACAAACTGTTGGATCATCTGAATAGTGTTCGGCTTTAGTTCGAAGTTATTCGCAGCAATAGCAGGTCTCATGATACTCGATTCAGCCCCAGTTAGAGTAGGCTTGGCATAATTGTACATAGTATGAGGAGCAGGATTCAGATTTATAAGATTTGCGACTACCACAGGAGGTAGCTGATTATTCTAATTTTTAGCCATCTCGTCAGTAATATTAATGACGTCCTCTTGCTCTTCCATTATACTTTGTTGACTCTACCTTACTTCTTTACGGTTTCTACGAGCTGTGCTTTCAATTTCGCTATCAAATAGTAATGATCCCGACGGGTTTCTTCTAGTCATAAACTAAAGGAACCTGGCAAAAGCAAATAAAAGAAAAATTAGAAAACAAAAATTAAACTAAAAATAAAAATAAAATGCAATAAAAATAAAAATGGCTAAATTAATAAAAAACGAATGTTCCTAATATTTTAGTCTCCGGCAACGGCACCAAAAACTTGATGGTCGCTAAAC
The DNA here is from genome assembly GCF_025698485.1 of Gossypium arboreum. Lineage (NCBI taxonomy): Eukaryota > Viridiplantae > Streptophyta > Magnoliopsida > Malvales > Malvaceae > Gossypium > Gossypium arboreum. Next base: position 18,449,657 of record NC_069081.1, read on the forward strand.
TAACTAAAATTACGATAAAGGCAAACACACCTATCGAGTAATAGTATACCTATGGTGAGTCGGGATTATCGTATCCACGAGGACTAAAAGTACTAATACTTACTATTTTTCTATTATCTAGCCGATAAATTGAAGGAACTATTTTTAATCTAAAATTAATTAAACTAATTACTAAGAATGCAACAGAGAATGAATTAGGAAAAATAATCGAATAAAACCAATGAGATAGACAATACCCAGGAAAGAATCCACCTAGACTTCACTTATTATTCTAAATCTGAATTAAACAAGTTATTTACTTGGTCCTTGATCCGTAGAAATCCCTAAATTATATTAATATCTCTTTCGAGAGTAAAAACAACTGACTCTAGGTTGATTAATTGAAATATCGTTCTAATTAAAACCCCTATTGTCCCATTAACTCGATCTATAGATTCCCCTATTAGATTTGACTCTAATCTGGTAGATTTATGTTGTCGTATTTCTAGGATTGTATGCAACTCAACTCATTTATGCTAGTTCTACTTTTAAACAAGGACTTTTGTTCCACTGAAATAAACATATTAAGCATGAATTAATATCCTGAAAATATTAAAACGTGAAATAAGTATACATAATTGAGAACAAGAATCAAGTATTTATCATGTAATTCAGAAATCAAATAATAAGATTCATATAGGTTTCATCTTCCCTAGGTATCTAGGGAATTTAGTTCATAATTTGGAATAACATCATCTCAAAGTTAGGAAAACAACAAGACATAAAGAAACCCAATAAAACTTCTAAAGAAATTGAATGGAGATCTTCAAACTTAAAGGAGATCTTCAATCTTGAAGGAGATCCGCTTTCGAAATGAATCTAGTGGCGTTCTTCGAGTCTTTTCTTCGTTCTTCTTTGCGTGCCCCCTTAGGTCCTCTTCTAGTGTGTATTTATAGACTTTAGAATGCTCAGAATCCCTAAAAATTGGGTTTTCCACATAAAAGAGAAACAAGGTGTGAAATCGACACGGGCTGACACATAGCGTGTGGCCAACCCGTGTCAGCCCGTGTGGCTCACACGGGCGTGTACCCAGCTCGTGTGTAAATATCTAGACCGTATGGATCCTGAAAACAGCTCTTTTTTTTCCAATTTTGACCCGTTTTTTTCTCTTTTCACTTTCTTATGCTCACTTAAGTATAGAAACATGAATTTAAAGAATTAGGAGCATCAAATTCACTAATTTATATAATATATCATCCAAAACCGCATCAAGAATAGGAGTAAAAACCTGTTACTTTTATGGTTTATCAATGGCGTAGGACTAGAACACGAATGTGTCGTAATCGAGTTTCATTATTTGGAAACACATATTTTGTCTCCAACACTGATCCCAAGCCTGACTATGAAGCTTCTAAGGAAACCTCTCATATGCCTAATCTGAATCCTCCTTCATTCGAGGATATATTTGGCGAAGACCCCGGGTCTCAACATTCGACACACTTTGGATCATCCTCATACCACCCAGAGCTCCATCGACAATCACTTACACGAACATTGAAGATATTTTTGGCTCGACACCTCCAGTATCGCAATACCCCAACACCCCCGATGATGGGGTATATGATTATACATCTTTCTTCAATACACTAGAAGGGACACTAGAGGTCGGCCCGAGAAACTATCAAACACCTCAACAAGCTACACGCCCTTGCCGACGGAGGCACCCCGAACGTTAAACGTAGGCGCTGGGGATGTCGTCGGGATCTATACAGTTTTGATTTCTTTTTTAAATATTTATTCTTAATTTTTTTTTACAGACACAAAATATTTGGAATTTTTATCATAATTATCAAGTTGGCATGGTACAAAATATTAAGTAAAAAATATATAATTCCAACAAATAATATTACTCAAATAATAATATAAGAAAACACGAATATAGTTCAAAACTAATTTATGAAATTATTTATAATTTATATATGAAAATATAAAATTTATATACAAAAATATAAAATTCGACCAACAAATATAGATTAAAATATTTTTACAAAATCCCAAAATAAAACCCCATAACTGGTCTACACAGTTCACCATATATGGCAGAAGAAGTCATCTGACCCTTAACGGCATAACCTTTGAGGTTCACGTGACAGTTTATAATTCAACTCCATTGAAAAATGATAATATATAATTCAACCCCAAATTTCGGTGGTACACTCCCAAACACTCTCATCTGCAACCCACTACGTCACACTCATTTGATGATACACTACAAAAATCAATATCCACATTTGACAATACACTCCCAGACACTCTCATTTTGTGGCATGCTCAACAATTTTTTTTCCAGCCAACAACAATATCACACTCCAGCACCCAAAATTTTTTTTTTTAAATCTAATTCAAAGGTTCCGGTCATCAGTGTCCCAGACATGAAAAAAAAATTCAGTCCTTGAGAAAGCTAAAGTTAGCCATCTAGTTCCCCCAAACCCCAAAATATTTTTTTTAAAAAAATAAGTACAGACTATCAGTTGACCAGCACCCAAAAATAATTTTTTAATCTATAAATTTGGTTCCCGCCATCAGGGTCCCCCAGCCCAAATTTTTTTTCAAATACTCGTGTAAAATATACCAATACGATACGGGTAGAAAAAAAATACTAGGGAGCTGGCCACTTATGTCCCCCAACCCCAAAAAATAATTTTTTAACACTTGAGAAAATTTTCAAGTGATGATTGGCACAAATATCTAGGTGATACCGCCTTTTAAGTCCCCACCTTAATTTACTGTTTATTTTAGGTTATTTGACTGTTTATTTTTTAATTTGGGTCAATTATGTAATTAATTACTTTTTTGGGCCATTTTGGTTAAATAGTCAAAAATTTAAGGGTGGCATTGAATAAAGACACCCGTAATAAATGCATGAGTCAGCCAAGGTTTATTTGCTTTATCTAAAAAATGAACAAAACACAAGCATTCTATTCTTAGAATATCTAAGAAAAATCTGATATCTAACAATTCTAGACCTCTGATCTTGCCTTGAAGAAATTGCTCAAATTTACCTGCTTGGTTAGTGGCGAAAGTAAAACAGTATAAAAAGCACAAGTAAACGTCAAACTTTAAGCTATTAAGATGTTATCCTTTCTAAGCTTTACTATTGTTTTTGATGTTTAACTGCCTAACATGTGACGTTCTCTTAGAGTTTATCGTCCGGCACTAAGTCCCAGGAATAGGACAATGAAGATCGACAGTTTTAATTACATGTACCTTTCTGTTTTTGCTTATATATCATCTTTAGATATTAAATTCTTGTTTTATAGTATCTTGTTTTAATTACATGCTTGCGCTTATACGTTTAGATGACCACACAAGCGAGCGCACGCTAGTGTAGCATCGATGGTAACAGTTTTTCAGCTTTTGTTGTTTTACGATTAAAGCAGTGTGATTACACACCTGTTGAGGGAAAAATGCCAATCGCCACGTACTCTAACCTAAATCCAAATATGATCCAATGATAGTCCTTAAATTGTTAGGGTTAACACCCTCTTATTAACACTTAAATCCCCAATCGTATCATTCACTTACCTTGATTAAGCAAGTAGGGTTTACTCCTCCCTTGTCAAGGATCTACATTAGAACCTAACTTGGTTAAGTACCGCCCTAAATGTAAACCACTTGAACCAAGTGAACCACTTACCAAAATGCAGAACTAGAGTGGTGGGAAGTAATTGATTCACAATTTACCCTAAATATGCAACTACAAAAAGGCAGCACTAGCGCAAACGCTCACCTAACAATCGCCAGCTAGAAAAGAAGGTGTTAAAAAGAGAACTATAGATTCGACAGAAAGGGAAAGGGGTAAACAAAACAAAATTAAGATAGCAGCACTTGCGACCAAGATTAGCAAAGAAAAACACAGAAAGGAGTCGGCACACAAAGGGTAAGTGCAAGAACAATATTCAGTCAAAGAGTAAATTGTACTTGAGAGGCGAAAAAAGAAGAGAAGAAAAGATTCAATCACCCCAGGCTAAACCGAAATGATTTGGAACATAGGGAAGTACTAGATGTTCGACTAAAAAGGGCAGCTGTTGAGAAGAGATGTGAGGGAGAAGAAGGAAAATGTAAGCTACAAGAGCCTAAAGGTACTTTCAACAACACAAGTCGTCTTCTGAAATAAGCGAAAGGAATCACAATTGAAGAAAATTGAAAGAGAGGGAAATAGAGAGGAAAGTAGTAAAAGAACAATAGCTATGAAAATGGGAATCCAAAAATCACTCAGTTTCGGCACCCCCCTAGCTATGACCGAATTAGCATCATGGGGACTTTCCAATCCCTTCCAAATCTACTAACTTCTCTCCCTCCAACACTTCTAAAATCTCTCCATCCTTCCCATTACTCAGACTTTTACTAAAACACAACCTCTTGTCGTCTAGCTCAGTAAAAATATTAATCTCTTTACGCATGCAAGCACTCGAATTCAGGTCTCCTAGTAGAAGTAACACGCCCTTATCCCCTTGACCAGTAAGCTTTTTATGACACATCCTTACCATATTTATTTAAGAATGCTACTGCCAAGAGACAAGGTTTATTCAAGGAAAAAGCAAAATTTTTGCACAAGCTAAAGCCTGACCCCAGGACTTCTCCAACACTCCTACAGACACTTAACCACTGATGCAAGCATGCATTTATGCATCACAATACACAAACAAGTTAATAAATATTTAGGGCGCTACAACTTTACCCCCTAAAAGAAATTTCTGCATCAAAATTAACCTGGTCAAAACAGATGTGGGTATTGTTTTCGCATTGCCTCCTCGGGTTCCTATGTGGCTTCTTCAAAGCTATGATTATGCCATAACACCTTAACTAGTGGAACAGACTTCCTCTTCAGTATCTTTATATCACGATCTAAAATCTGAACCGACTCCTCCTCAAAGGTTAGATCCAGCCTAACCTCAATCTCCTCAGTTAAGATAATGTGTGTAGGATCAGAGCGATAGCGCCTCAGCATACAGACGTAGAACACATCATGAATCCGGTCCAACTCTAGAGGTAACTCTAATTGATAGGCAACTGGTCCCACTCGATTCAATATACGATAAGGCCCAACGAACCTAGGGCTCAGCTTGCCCTTCTGTCCAATCTCAGTACCTTTTTTCATGGCGAGACCTTAAGAAAAATTAAGTCTCCCACAGAATACTCAATCTCCTTACGCTTCAGATCTGCATGTGACTTCTGTCTGTCTGATGCTGCCTTCAGTCGATCTCGAATTAGTTTAACATTTTCCTCAGTATCAGAAATCAATTCAGGGCCCAAAACACGCCACTCACCCAACTTAGTCCAACACGAATGAGTACGACACTTACGACCATATAGTGCCTCGTAAGGTGCCATTTTTATGCTAGACTAGTAGCTATTGTTATACGCAAACTCTGCTAGTGGTAAGTAGCCCTCCCAACTACCTGGGAAATCTATTACACAACTTCTAAACATGTCCTCCAGTATCTGAATCACCCTCACTTAACTGACCATCTGTCTGAGGATGAAATGCAGTACTGAAGTCTAATCTTGTACCCAGTGCCTCATACAGCTTCTTCCAAAATCGAGATGTGAAGCGAGGATCCTTATTAGATATTATAGAGACCGATACCCCATGTAGTCTTACTATCTTAACCACATACATTTTAGCCAGCTTCTGCAACGAGAAATCAGTACGAACTGGTATGAAATTGGCAGACTTGGTCAATCGATCCATGATGACCCACACCGAATCTTTCTTATAAGGCGTTAGGGGTAGCCCACTCACAAAGTCTATAGTTACTCTCTCCCACTTCCTCAACAAAATCTTAACTAGTTGAAGCAACCCTAAAGGTAACTGGTGTTCAGCCTTAACCTGCTGACAAGTAAGGCATTTACCCACGAATTTGGTAACTTTCCGTTTAAGACCTGGCCTCTAATACAGCTCACGAAGGTCTCGGTACATCTTATTCCTGCCAAGATGCATAACATATGGACTACTATGCGCCTCTTACAGTATCGACTACCTCATATCAGTATCCTTCGGTACACAAACTCTTTCATGAAAACAAAGTACCTCTTCGCTATTCAGTCCAAAATCTGAAGCTTCCCCACTCTTTATTTGTCGAAAATGGGAACCCAGTGACTCATTCTCTAATTTTTTTACCCTTAATCTATTCAGTCCATGTCGGTTTAACCTGAAGTTCGGCCAATAGGCTACCATCATCAAACAAGCTGAGACGAGCGAACATTACCTTCAGGTCAGTAACAGCCCTACGGCTTAGAGCGTCGGCTACCACATTAGCCTTACCAGGATGGTACTCAATCAAACAGTCATAATCCTTGAGTAGCTTAATCCATCTACGCTACCTAAGGTTTAGCTCCTTCTGAGTGAGGAGATACTTGAGGCTCTTATGATCTGTGTATATGGTACACTTCTCACCGTACAAGTAGTGCCTCCAAAGTTTTAGAGCAAATACCACTGTAGCCTATTCCAAGTCATGCGTCGGATAGTTCACCTCATGCATCTTAAGCTGACGTGACTCATAAGCCACCACCTTACCCTCTTGCATCAACACACATCCTAAAACAACATGTGATGCATCACTGTAGACAGTTAATTCTTTCCCAGACTTTAGCTGTATTCAGAAAGGAGCCTCAGTCAGAACTTTCTTGAGCTTCTCAAAGCTCTCTTGCTGCGCGTCAGTCTAGATAAATGGCACGCCCTTACGTAGCAGCTTAGTTAAGGCAGCGGCAATCAGTGAGAACCCCTCAACAAATCTTTGATAGTACCCAGCCAGTCCCAGAAAACTACGAATTTTTGACACAGTCTTAGGGTGTTTCCAATCCAAAAGAGCCTCAATTTTTTGAGGATCAACCCTAATTCCCTCAGCAGATACCACATGACCTAGAAATGTCACCTCTCATAACCAAAACTCACACTTACTGAACTTAGCATACAATTGCTTCTCTCTCAAAAGCTGCAGAACCACTCAGAGATGTTCATCGTGCTCAACCTCGGTCTTTGAATACACCAGAATATCATCTATAAACACCACTACGAACTGATCCAGATAGGGTTGGAACACATGGTTCATTAAATCCATCAAAATCGCTGGTGTATTCGTCAATCCAAATGACATCACTAGAAACTCGTAAAGACCATACAGAGTCTTAAACGCAGTCTTATGCACATCAGTCTCTTTGGCCCTCAGTTGATGGTACCCAGATCAAAGATCTATCTTAAAGAAAACTAAAGCTCCATGAAACTGATCAAATAGATCATCAATCCTCCTTAAAGGGTACTTGTTCTTAACAGTTAATTTATTCAGTTGTAGGAAATCGATGCACATACGCATGGATCCATCCTTCTTTTTTACAAACAAAACCAGTGCTCCCCACGGAAACACACTAGGGCGGATAAACCCTCGATCCAGTAACTCTTGAATTTGAGCTTTGAGTTTTATAAGGTCCTTCGGTGCCATTCTATAAGGGGCGATGGACACCGGAGCTGCACTAGGAAGGAGCTCAATCCCAAACTCCACTTCACGTTCTGGAGGAAACCCCGGTAACTTTTCAGGAAAGACATCTGAAAAATCCTTAACAGTCCTAATATCCTATACCGAATAGTCTCCAACACCTGAAACACTAACGTAGGCCAAAAATGCCTCACAACTCTTACGAACCAACTTCTCAGCCCTTAGAGCAGAAATTACATTACTCAAATAGTTCCGTTGTTCCCCAATTACCACTACCTCATTATCTGCCTCAATTATCAGTACTACCTGTTTATTGGCACAGTCCAAACTTACTCGGTGTTTAAATAACCATTCCATGCCTAGTATCAAATCAAATTCTCCAAAAAGGAGTTCTATCAGATATTCCGGAAAGATAACCCCTTGTACCTCTAAAGGGACGTCTCTAAACAGTTTATTAACTCTGACAGACTGCCCCAACAGATTTAATACAGTAATTCCACTCGAAGTATTCTCAACCGGAATTCTCAAGTTCTCAGTAACAGTATAGGCAACATAAGAATAGGTAGATCCTACATCTATCAATGCAGTATAAGGTACACTGAAAATTAAAAACATACCTGTAATAACATATGGGGCATCTCTGTCCTCTCAGGGACGAGCAGCATAAACCAGTGTTGGCTGCCTAGCCTTAGTGTGACCAGCACCTCTGCTCAGTGCTCCACAACCACGACTGATTCCATTTCCACCTCTGGCCAGACCATGGCCACTCATTGGCTATTGAAACCCTTTCTGTGGCTGAATAGTACCCATACCAGTAGCTTACATCTGATCGGGCCTACGTGGATAATCTCTTATGCAATGCTCCAAAGACCCGCACTTCAAACACACCCCAACTGTACCCAGCACTCACCCTGATGTCGTTTCCCACAAATAGCACAAGACTGTGGCCCAAAAGTAGCAACAGGGGGCTCAACTCTGACTGGCCCTCAACTCTAGCCTTCTTCTTAGGCCTCCGAGTTGAACTTGAGGGCTCCCAAACCCTCTTACTCCTACCCCTGTCCGTCTCATGAATTTGGCGCTCAACGTGCTTCATATCCTCGGCGATTTTTACCTTTTCCACCAAGATAGCAAAATCTCGCTCCCTCCGTGGAGCAATCAAAACTCATAGATCATCTCTGAGACTGTCCACAAAAGAAACACAATGCTCATATTCTGTTGCCACCATCCCACGCACATAGCGGCTAAGTCACAGAAACTTAGACTCATATTCTGCTACTAACTTATCCCCTTAAGTCAACTTTAGAAACTCTCTCCTCCGAGCATCCATATAACTAGTGCCCGCATATTTCCCTTAGAATGCAGTTTTGAATAATTTCCAAGTAAACCGGTCAGGCTGAGTACCCTCTTTAGCTATAAGCCACCATTGATAGGCTTCATCTCGCAGCAAAGACACCGTAACTTTCAATTTCTGCTTAGGGGTGCAGTCGAGGTTTTCCATCATCCTCTCAGTGGCCTCAATCCAATATTCAGCCACATTAGGGGCAACTCCAATGATACCCCCAAAAATTTTAGCCCCATTAGACCTGAGTCGTTCTGTCACCGACCCACAGCCCTTAGTACTAGTATTGGGCCTAATGACCCTCTCCAAAATTCGTAACACAGCTTGGGACAGTGCGTCTGTGATAGCCCAAAATTGACCCTAGTCGGGAAGTGGTTTCGGAACCGCTAAACCGAGTCACCGAAATGTTTGAACGTAATATTTATTGTCTAGAATATGTAATTATGAATGTGTGAAAATTTCAAGCTTCGATTTAGCCGATTGCATGTGAATTCAGTTAGTAGGACTTGTGTGACACTTTTGAAAAGTGATAGGCTAATCTATAAGGACCTAATAGTGCATGTAGTCAAAGGGGAGGACTTGCATGTCAAATTTCCCCCCCAAGTTCTAGTGGCCGGCCATGACAAGGAATCATAGGCAAAACATGTCCTAGACATGTTATGTTGGTACATCATGGGAGAAAAGAAATAAACAAATAAGTATGGGTAATAAAGAATGAAAAAAAATGTGTGTGAGTGAACCCCCCCTTTGCCGTGAGTTGAAGAAAAGCAAAGAAAAAAAAATTGTTCATCTTTTCTCATTCTTTTTGGCCGAAAATACAAAAGAAGAAGGAAGGAATTTTGCTTCATGCTTGGTTTGGAAGAGGATTAGGAGGAGGCTTGGCCATACTAGTGTGTAGATTAAGGTATGTTTGATGTTGTGCCATGAGATTCATGCATGTTTTTGGTTGCTAACTTGATGCTCTTATTAGCCCATGGTTCAAATCTTTGTTATATCATGGGGATGGTATTTGGCCAAGGTGGATTTTGTGTTAATGCCATTGCATGTTAAATATGAAGCTTGCTAATGATATATGTGATGGTGGATTGATGGCTCTTGGACTTTCTTTTTAGTATTTTTGAGTAAGACATCAAGTTCTTTGTTTAATCATGACAAAAAAATTTTGGTGTTGTGATGTATTCGGCCATGGTACATCCATAAGTATGAGTTATGCTCATTGCATGGAAAGTAAGATTTGTGTTTTGGATTTATGTTCATGTTTAGTTACCATCAACTTGAGATTCGGCTCTAACATATATATATGAATATATGTTTGCACATGATGTATTGGTATGACATATATACTATTTCAAGGTGTATATTTGCTTGTGATGATGTTTGGTTATGAAGTGAATGAGAGATGTGTATTGAGCTACAATATGTAATCGTTAGTTAGTAAAATGTATGCTGTTTTTGTGTGGTATTAATGTATAATTGGCCTCAACATGGACATGCATATTCGGCCACATGAGGGGAGTTGGTGTGCATGCATTCGGTTAGAGGCAAGCATATTGATGCCTATTCTTGGCTTGGAAAATTTGGCTAAGGAGAGTACTAACTAATGTGTTGAACTCGATTCGGGATTTCGTGCACATGTGACTCTAATGTCTAATGTATATGTGGGCTAAGTACCTTGAATTCCCCTTTCGATGCTCAAATGATTAAACCAATTTATTTGTTAAATTAAGCTCAAGAGCAAAGAGGAGCTAAATCCGATAAAGGGAAGGAAAAAGTAGTCGAATAGCCGTCGAAATCGTTCGACCACGGCCGAGGTAAGCTCTCGAGTAATGGAACTTAGATTATGATTTGATTAGATCATGCTCTTTGTGTGTGGCTATTGAGCTGAAATTGCAAATGTGATAAGTGACTTGTGTTTGAATTTTCCTAATGAAAATGAAATACGAATGTGTCATGTTTTATTGATAATTGTGCTTGGCTATTTGAATGATGTCCGGGCTAAGTCCCGAAGGCTTTGTGCTAAGTGACTATATCCGGACTAAGATCCGAAGGCGTTCGTGCGAGTTAATAAATCCGGGCTAAGCCCGAAGGCATTTGTGCGAGTTACTAAACCCGGGTTAAGTCCTGAAGGCATTCGTGCGAGTTACTATAACCGGGCTTTGTCCCGAAGGCATTTGAGCGAGTCGTTATATCCGGTTAAATTCCGAAGGTACGTGATTCGAGAACGAGCAATCTTGCTGTAAAAATTTCAGTTTATACACTTGTGAAAATTCCAGCAATGAGGTATGTTCGTATGTGCTTGAAATTAGTTGATTCCCTTAGAATGATGTTCGCTCACCAAGTAATGAGCTTCCTAGATTTGGCTAAGATGATCCCTTATGTACGAATATAGGGGTTGGAATGTGAAATAAGTATGATATTGAGAATTTGTGCATACGAAATTATCTGTTAGCTATATGAATGCTATGCTTTTGTTGTGTTGGAATCCTCGCTCAAACTTACTAAGCATAAATTGCTTACTCCGCTTTCTATTCTCTATTTTATAGATTTTGCTCGTTAGCTATCGGATTCGGGATCATCGAAGTCAAAGTCATCCACACTATCAAAGCCCCATTTTGGTACAATTTTGGTTGAACTTTGAAATGGCATGTATAGGACTACCCTTTTGTTGTAGGTCATGTACCTTTCGGTTTTGTGTAAACTTGGATAGCCATGAGAAAATGGCTTATATCGTTTTAGCATAGTACTATAATCGTTTGTATGTTGATCATTATGAGGTATGGAATTTTTTGAACGATTAGCCATTGGAATGGTTAATCATGATCACACTTTGTGCTATGTATGCAAAAGGGCCAATTGAATCATGGAAATCATGAAATTGGTAAAGCCTACCTTAAAGCGCGATCTTTTGAAAGAAGATGACGTGGATGTGAAAAATCACTAAAAATAGTAGGAATGGTATTAAATAGTGAATAAATTATGTAAATGAACCTTGATGAATCTACTTTCATATGGAAGAAACGAAACGGTCATATGAGTTATATGTTAAGAGATATTAAAGTTCTCGTGAAACAGGGCTAGAACAGTTTCTGGATCCCCTGTTCCGACTTTGGAAATTTATTGTAAATTAACTAGAGATAATTAGGAGTCATGCCATATATGTATAGATTCCGCTCTGAGTCTAGTTTCTATAGAAACAAACAGCAACAGTATTGAAGACCTGTATAGGAAGATATCCAATTCGTAATGCATAAAGGTCAGTGTAGTCAAACCCTGGAATAGGGGAGACTTTAACTAATAAACTGTACTAATTGGCCCGACCAAAAATTCTAGAAAAAAATCTGTAGATGGACATATGAGTCTAGTTTTAAGGCGACAGTAATGCAGTAACCAGCTTGTCTGGAAATTTTTAAATAGACAGTGGAAATGATTAAGTCAAGTTTGTGTGCACCTTGTGTTCGACTCCAGAATGCGGACTCTGCACGGGTGTTACAATTTTATTGGTATCAGAGCTACGGTTTAGTCGATTCAAGGACTACCGTAATGCGTTTGGGTCTAGCTATACATGCCATTTTATGTGATTATTTGATAGTGTGGTGATTTCGACGTTTGAATTTGTGTTTATTTATAGTAATGGATCCCGATCCCAACCGAAGCGATAGGCGATGATGTGGAGAGTGTGGTGCTCGCTCCGCACAAGGGACGATCTTGGCGGACTCTCAACCTATTGCTAGCAATCCGAATGATGAGGCTAGGCAAGCTTTTTATAGCGTGATGAATGATTGGTTTAACCAATACATTCGAACTAACACTACTGTTCCACAACCTCCATTCCCGACTAATACAACCCCGACCTACAATGCCTCCCAGAATCGACCAAATAAGGTCGAATAAGCCCCAGATTGATAGAATCCGAAAACATGGGGCTCTTGAATTTAAAGCTACTGAGATAGCGATGATGCCGAGCAAGCTGAATTTTGGTTGGACAACACTATCCGGCACTCGATGAGCTATCTTGTACGCCCGATGAATGTCTAAAGTGCACTATCTCCTTGCTACGTGATTACGCCTACTATAGGTGGAGTACTCGACTTCTGTTGTGCCCGAGAGCAAGTAACTTGGGAGTTTTTCCAAACCGAGTTTGGAAAAAGTATATCGGTCGAGATTCATGGATCAAAACGGAAGGAATTTCTTGAACTTAAACAAGGTTCCATGTCGGTTCATCGACTATGAACGAAAGTTTGTGAGGCTTAGCCAGACACGCGAGAATGCATTTCTTCGAAGTCGTGATGTAAACGCTCAAGATGGATGAATGATGATATAAAGTCGTATGTTGGCCTTTTAGAAATCCGAGAGTTTGTGGCTCTTGTCGAGCGGCGTGCAAAGCCGAGGAGCTCAAGATGGAGAAAAGGAAAGTGAAGTGGGAGCAAGGGAGTTTCGTAAGAGGTCTTCGGGGAAGCCCTTCCCACAGTCATCAAAGAAATTTAGAGATGGCTTAGGCCGATCTAGAGACACTTTGGGCTTTACTAGATGAGACCGCGATCGACCCCCTATGGGCACGCGAGTCACTTCGATCGCCAGTGTTGGCAATGATCATCGAGACAGAACAGAGTGCCAATATTGTGTCAAATGGCATTCTGGGAGTTGTAGATTCCGTGACCGCTCCTGTTACAAGTGCGGATCAGTCGACCACTTCATTAAAGATTGCCCTAGGTTGTCTGAACAGAATGTAGATCAGAGTGGGAAACCGAGCGCTACCACAGCTCGAGGTAGACCATATAGAAATACGGGCAATACTAGTAGTGGTCAGAGAGGATCTAGAGATGCTACAACCAGATCCGAGGCTCGCGCTCCTGCTAGGGCTTATGCCATACGCGCACGTGAGGATGCTTCCTCGCCAGATGTTATTACCGGTACTTTCACTCTCTTTGATACTAATGTGATTGCTTTAATTGACCCTGGTTCTACTCACTCTTATATATGCGAAACCTTAGCATCCAAGAAGACTTTACCTATTGAGTCTATCGAGTTCGTAATTCGGTGTCAAATCCCTTGGGTCGTTACGTCTTTGGTCGACAAAGTGTGTAAGAAATGTCCCCTAGTAATTCGAGGTTCTGCTTTCCGCGGACTTGATGCTTTTTCCTTTCGATGAATTTGATGTTATTCTTGGGTTGGATTGGTTGACCGTGCATGATGCGGTTGTGAATTGCAAAAGCAAGACTATTGATTTGAGGTGCGCAAATAACGAGATGATCCGAGTTGAATCTACGGACTTGAAGGGTTGCCGGTGTAATATCATCAATGTTGGCCCGTAGTGTGTAAGAAAGGGTGCGAAGCATACCTTGCGTATGTGCTTGATGATAAGGAGTTAGAAATAAAACCCAGTCTGTGCTTGGGTGGTTTGTGAATACCGGATGTTTTTCCAAGAATTACCGGGTTTGCCACTGCTCGGAGATAGAGTTTGGTATTGAGCTTGTACCAGGACCACACCGATTTCGATAGCTCCGTATCATATGGCACCAATGGAATTAAAGGAGTTGAAAGCTCGGTTGCAAGAGTTGGTGGATAGAGGTTTTGCTCGCTTGAGTTTTTCCCTTGGGTGCACCGGTGTTGTTTGTGAAAAGAAGGACGAACCATGAGGTTATGTATCGACTATCGTCGACTTAATAAAGTGACAATAAAGAACAAATATCCGTTATCACGTATCTATGATTTGTTCGATCAACGAAGGAGCCTCGGTGTTCTCAAAATCGCCATGAATCCGAGATTGAATATACCCAAAACCGCCTTCAGAACGAGATATAGTCACTACGAGTTCTTAATGATGCCGTTTGGGCTCACTAATGCCCCGCAAAGATTTATGGATTTGATGAATCGATTTTTAGACCATATTTGGATCGGTTCGTATTTGTGTTCATTGACGACATCCCGGTCTATTCAAGAGATGAGACCGAACATGCGGAGCACACAGGATTAGTGTTACAAATATTACGGATAGGCGTTATATGCTAAGTTCAACAAGTGTGAGTTCGGTTAAGAGAGGTTAGCTTCTTGGGTCATGTGGTATCTCAGATCGGTATTCGAGTTGACCCGAGCAAAATTTCAGCCATACTTAACTGGAAGCCTCCAAGAAATATTCTTGAGGTTCGAGCTTTTGGGACTTGGTTACTACCGACGGTTTGTAAAAGGATTCTCGATGATAGCCACACCCATGACTAAACCGCTTCGTAAAGATGTCAAGTTTGAATGGACGGAAAAGTGTCGAAAAGTTTCGATCAATTGAAAACTCATTTGACGGAAGCTCCAAGATTAGTGCAACCGAATCGGCAAAGAGTTTGTCATCTATAGTGACGCCTCCCTACTTGGGTTAGGTTGCGTATTGATGCAAGAAGGTCGAGTTGTGGCCTATGCGCCGAGACAATTAAAGCCACATGAGAAAAATTATCGACCCATGATCTCGAATTGGTCGCCATCGATTCGCTTTAAAGATATGGCGACATTACTTATTTGGTGAGAAGTGCCATGTGTATTCGGATCACAAAAGTCTCAAATATTTGATGACTCAAAGAGACTTAAATCTGCGACAAAGACGTTGGCTCGAGTTGTTAAAAGATTATGAGCTTGTCATTGATTATCACCTAGGAAAGGCTAATGTGGTTACGGACGCCTTAAGCCGGAAATCACTTTGCTTGTTTTACTGACGATGAATGTACACTTGTCTATTCTACCCGACAATGTGTTAGTAGCCAATTAAAGGCCAAACCATTGTTGACTCATCAAATTCGTGAAGCTCGTAAAGTTGACGATGAGTTGGTTGCAAACGGGTGAGTGTGTTCCAAACAAGGAATCGGAGTTTCAAATTGATGATGACGATTGTTTGAGGTTCGAAGTCGTCTGTGTGTTCCAAAGAATTGAACTTATTTCGATAATTCGAATGAAGCCCATTGTAGCCGAATGGCAATCCACCCGGAGTACGAAGATGTACAACGATTTGAAACGTCGGTTTGGTGGCATGGTATGAAACGAGACATCTCCGACTTTGTTTCGAGATGTTTAATATGTCAACAAGTGAAAGCGAACATCAAGTACCTTCAGGATTACTTCACCGATCATGATACCCGAGTGGAAATGGGATCGAGTCACAATGGACTTTGTGTCCGGACTGCCATTGTCAGCGAGCAAGAAGGATGCGATTTGGGTTGTTGTTGATAGACTGACTAAGTCGGCTCACTTTATCCCTGTGCGTATGGATTTTCATTGGATAAACTAGCTGAATTGTACGTTTCTCGATTGTGAGATTACACGGGTACCGATTTACATTGTGTCGAATAGAGATCCGAGGTTCACCTCGCGATTTTGGAAGAAATTGCAAGAAGCTTTGGGTACCAAGTTGCATTTCAAGACCGCCTTTCACCCCAAACCGATGGTCAATCCGAGCGGATAATTCAGATACTTGAGGATATGTTGAGATGTTGCATCCTCGAGTTCAGTGGTTCATGGGAACGGTATTTACCTTTGATTGAATTCGCTTACAACAATAGTTTTCAATCAAGTATTAAGATGGCGCCTTACGAGGCTTTGTACGGGCGTAAATGCCGTACACCATTGTTTTGGACCGAGCTCGGTGAAAGCAAAATTTTCGGAGTGGATTTGATTAAAGATCTGAATGAAAGTAAAAGTAATCCGTGAAAATCAAGATAGCCTCCGATCGTCGAGAAGTCGACGTGGATCTCAAACGAAAAGACATTGAGTATCAGGTGGGAGATAAAGTGTTTCTTAAAGTTTCGCCTTGGAAAAAGATACTCAGATTTGGCCGTAAAGGCAAATTGAGTCCGAGGTTCATTGGGCCATATAAGATATCCGAACGAGTCGGTCCAGTTGCATATCGTTTGATTTTGCCCCCTGAACTCGAAAAGATTCACGATGTCTTTCATGTTTCGATGCTTCGACGCTATAGATCTGATCCATCGCACGTAATTAGTCCATCAGAGGTTGAAATTCAAGCCGATATGAGTTATGAAGAAGAACCGATTCGTATCCTAGCTCGTGAAGTGAAGGAGCTGCGAAACAAAAGGGTTCCACTGGTGAAAGTGTTATGGCTCAAACACGGGATAGAAGAAGCTACTTGGGAACCCGAGAACTCCATGAAAGAGCGATACCCAAATCTATTTACCGGTAAGATTTTCGGGGACGAAAATTTCTTAAGTGGGGGAGAGTTGTGACAACCCAAAATTGATCCTAGTCGGGAAGTGGTTTCGGGACCGCTAAACCGAGTCACCGAAATGTTTGAACGTAATATTTATTGTCTAGAATATGTAATTATGAATGTGTGAAAATTTCAAGCTTCGATTTAGCCGATTGCATGTGAATTCAGTTAGTAGGACTTGTGTGACACTTTTGAAAAGTGATAGGCTAATCTATAAGGACCTAATAGTGCATGTAGCCAAAGGGGAGGACTTGCATGTCAAATTCCCCCCCCCCCCCCAAGTTCTAGTGGCCGGCCATGACAAGGAATCATGGGCAAAACATGTCCTAGACATGTTATGTTGGTACATCATGGGAGAAAAGAAATAAACAAATAAGTATGGGTAATAAAGAATGAAAAAAAATGTGTGTGAGTGAACCCCCCCTTTGCCGTGTGTTGAAGAAAAGCAAAGAAAAAAAATTGTTCATCTTTTCTCATTCTTTTTGGCCGAAAATACAAAAGAAGAAGAAAGGAATTTTGCTTCATGCTTGGTTTGGAAGAGGATTAGGAGGAGGCTTGGCCATACTAGTGTCTAGATTAAGGTATGTTTGATGCTGTGCCATGAGATTCATGCATGTTTTTGGTTGCTAACTTGATGCTCTTATTAGCCCATGGTTCAAATCTTTGTTATATCATGGGGATGGTATTTGGCCAAGGTGGATTTTGTGTTAATGCCATTGCATGTTAAATATGAAGCTTGCTAATGATATATGTGATGGTGGATTGATGGCTCTTGGACTTTCTTTTTAGTATTTTTGAGTAAGACATCAAGTTCTTTGTTTAATCATGACAAAAAAAATTTGGTGTTGTGATGTATTCGGCCATGGTACATCCATAAGTATGAGTTATGCTCATTGCATGGAAAGTAAGATTTGTGTTTTGGATTTATGTTCATGTTTAGTTACCATCAACTTGAGATTCGGCTCTAACATATATATATGAATATATGTTTGCACATGATGTATTGGTATGACATATATACTATTTCAAGGTGTATATTTGCTTGTGATGATGTTTCGGTTATGAACTGAATGAGAGATGTGTATTGAGCTACAATATGTAATGCGTTAGTTAGTAAAATGTATGCTGTTTTTTGTGTGGTATTAAGTGTATAATTGGCCTCAACATGGACATGCATATTCGGCCACATGAGGGGAGTTGGTGTGCATGCATTCGGTTAGAGGCAAGCATATTGATGCCTATTCTTGGCTTGGAAAATTTGGCTAAGGAGAGTACTAACTAATGTGTTGAACTCGATTCGGGATTTCGTGCACATGTGACTCTAATGTCTAATGTATATGTGGGCTAAGTACCTGGAATTCCCCTTTCGATGCTCAAATGATTAAACCAATTTATTTGTTAAATTAAGCTCAAGAGCAAACAGGAGCTAAATCCGATAAAGGGAAGGAAAAAGTAGTCGAATAGCCGTCGAAATCATTCGACCACGACCGAGGTAAGTTCTCGAGTAATGGAACTTAGATTATGATTTGATTAGATCATGCTCTTTGTGTGTGGCTATTGAGCTGAAATTGCAAATGTGATAAGTGACTTGTGTTTGAATTTTCCTAATGAAAATGAAATACGAATGTGTCATGTTTTATTGATAATTGTGCTTGGCTATTTGAATGATGTCCGGGCTAAGTCCCGAAGGCTTTGTGCTAAGTGACTATATCCGGACTAAGATCCGAAGGCGTTCGTGCGAGTTAATAAATCCGGGCTAAGCCCGAAGGCATTTGTGCGAGTTACTAAACCCGGGTTAAGTCCCGAAGGCATTCGTGCGAGTTACTATAACCGGGCTTTGTCCCGAAGGCATTTGAGCGAGTCGTTATATCCGGTTAAATTCCGAAGGTACGTGATTCGAGAACGAGCAATCTTGCTGTAAAAATTTCAGTTTATACACTTGTGAAAATTCCAGCAATGAGGTATGTTCGTATGTGCTTGAAATTAGTTGATTCCCTTCGAATGATGTTCGCTCAGCCAAGTAATGAGCTTCGGTATTTGGCTAAGATGATCCCTTATGTACGAATATAGGGGTTGGAATGTGAAATAAGTATGATATTGAGAATTTGTGCATACGAAATTATCCGTTAGCTATATGAATGCTATGCTTTTGTTGTGTTGGAATCCCTCGCTCAAACTTACTAAGCATAAATTGCTTACTCCGTTTCTCTGTTTCTCTGTTTTATAGATTTTGCTCGTTAGCTATCGGATTCGGGATCATCGAAGTCAAAGTCATCCACACTATCAAAGCCCCCATTTTGGTACAATTTTGGTTGAACTTTGAAATGGCATGTATAGGACTACCCTTTTGTTGTAGGTCATGTACCTTTCGATTTTGTGTAAACTTGGATAGCCATGCGAAAATGGCTTATATACATTTTTAGCATAGTACTATAATCGTTTGTATGTTGATCATTATGAGGTATGGAATTGTTTTGAACGATTAGCCATTGGAATGGTTAATCGTGATCACACTTTGTACTATGTATGCAAAAAGGGCCAATTGAATCATGGAAATCATGAAATAGGTAAAGCCTACCTTAAAGGCAGATGCTGACAGCAGCAGTGACGTGGATGTGAAAAATCACTAAAAATAGTAATAATGGTATTAAATAGTGAATAAATTATTTAAATTAACCTTGATGAATCTACTTTCATATGGAAGAAACGAAACGGTCATATGAGTTATATGTTAAGAGATATTAAAGTTCTCGTGAAACAGGGCCAGAACGGTTTCTGGAGCCCCTGTTCCGACTTTGGAAATTCATTGTAAATTAACCAGAGATAATTAGGAGTCATGCCATATATTTATAGATTCCTCTCTGAGTCTAGTTTCTATAGAAACAAACGGCAATAGTATTGAAGACCTGTATAGGAAGATATCCAATTCGTAATGCATAAAGGTCAGTGTAGTCGAACCCTGGAATAGGGGAGACTTTAACTAATAAACTGTACTAATTGACCCGACCAAAAATTCTAGAAAAAAATCTGTAGATGGACATATGAGTCTAGTTTTGGGGAAAAATTACGAAACTGATTTTCGAGTTTTGAAACTCAAGATATGATTTTTAAGGCGACAGTGACGCAGTAACCAGCTTGTCAGGAAATTTTTAAATGGACAGTGGAAATGATTAAGTCAAGTTTGTGTGCACCTTGTGTTCGACTCCGGTAACGGACTCGGGTACGGGGTGTTACAGCGTCGTCCCCAGCTGCACAATCATGTGACCCTATCTCAGTCACAGGTGAAGCCGGTGCCTCTCTAGCTTCATTGTCAGGCATGTGACTCGATACCGACGACCCAGCCGAAGTACCTCCACGGCCTCCGCCGCAGCCTCTTGTACCCCTTCCACGAGTACCTCTAGTGTCCATTATTATATTAAGATTTTATCTGTATTAACAGTTTTATGCATCAAATTTATAGTTCTGGTGTTTATTAACAGATGTTTTATGGAAAATAGTATCGATAATTCAGTGTTTTCTTGTTTTCGCATATCGCAAATTCACTATAGTATTAGTTTTTCCTAAACAAAGTTTTTCAGTACAGTCTATTACCTATAATAATATCAGTATTTTAATTTAAACAAGTAATAGTTTCTGAGAACTTACAGGATCAGCGCCGGAGACTCGGTGTACTACACATTTAGTAAAACACTTTTTAAATCAATTGTAACAATTCTTTTAGAAGTTTTAAGTTCTAAAGAAAAACCTAAATCCACAGCCGAGTTTTGTAACCTGGCTCTGATACCACTAAATGTAACACCCCAAACCCGGCCTAGATATTATGGTCGAATCTCCGATGTCACATTGAAGTGATTTTGGAAATCATCATTTTGTTCAAATAAAAGTTCGTACAATATTTTTACCCTTGTAGTGATCTTTTAAAAATAATTCCAAGTATTATGTTTGTTGATAAAAACTCAAATTGTTTAGACAAATGTTAAGCATACTGAATTGTTATTAGTTTTTGAAAATGGTCTTTCTTGCGGAAGCTAGAGAAACATGTTTGTGTATTCGTGGTCTTTTGAAAATATATATCCTTTTTAAAACTCGCGTCCTAAAACTAGCAAATATAATCAAACAATTGGCAATCCCAAAATTTAAAAATAAAACTTTAAAAGGCCTTATTGCATAACCAAAAACCCAAATTAATTAATCTTAAAGGATAAAACTGAGACAGTAATCAAAATTAGTCATGTGGCCCTCATCGAGTCCTTCGCAGCACCGGCCCATCTAAGGATTACCTGCACAGGAAAGTGAGGGCTGAGTTTATGAAAAGTCAGTGTGTAATCTCTTTTCATTAATCAAACAATCCATAGGCAAAGTGGTTTGGGCCTAGGCCCGATTCAGTAACAATCCAGTATCAGTGTGGGCCTTAGTCCATTACAATAACAGTATCAATATGGGCCTTAGCCCGTTACAGTAACAATAACAAAAATGCAACAAAAATCCTACCAACCATCCTCTACACTCCACTTCGTCCAACCCTACACTCCATGTGGGGATAAAATCGACCCACCCATCCCTACACTCTAAATATAGCACCGGTTGCGACATTATTCAGTAATTGTAGTATAGCTGCCAGTAATTGCAGCAAAGCTGCCAGTACAGTACACTTCCTCCAATATATATCAAACCCACCCCATGCAACGTGTCATGTCATAATATATAGTGTATGCAAAATGTCATGCTCTAATACAGTCAAATATAGTATAGGGGTATATTAGTCATTTTACCTCTAGAGGTATAACAGTCATTTCGACAGTACGGAGCCTAAGTGTACTTACCGACCCATCAGTAAGCCCACAGTCATCTTGGGTGACCCGTGCGACATTAATCAAACAAACAATGGAAGTGGGCCCAAAGTTCACAACACAGCCCATGTGGGCCCACACGCCCGTGTGGCCCATTAAGCTCAATAATGACCTTGGCGATGTGAACTACACATCATGGTCCATTATACTCCATACATCCGTATGGTTTACTCGTATGGGGCCCACGAGCCCATGGGGCCCACATGGCCCATTTCTGCCTAACGTGGCCTAAAACGACCTAAGCCCACGAAATCGCTCGTGGTGGTCTCTACATTCACATGCTCGTGCTTATCCGATTAGATGACCACTCAATGGAGTGCACGCCAGCTTGGCATCGATGGTAACAGTTTTTTGTCTTTAGTCGTTTTACGATTGAAACAGTGTGATTACACACCAGTTGAGAGAAGAACGCCAATTGCCACGTACTCCAACCTAGATCCAAATATGATCTAATGTTTTAACACCCTCTTATGAACACTTAAATCTCCAATCGTACCATTCACTTACCTTGATTAAGCAAGTAGGGTTTACTTCTCCTTTAAGCTAATAATCACCCACTCCTTATCAACGATCTGCATTAGAACCTAACCTTGTTAAGTAATATAAACCACTTGAACCAAGTAAAACACTTACCGAAATGTAGAACTATGAGTGGAGGGAAGTAATCGGTTCACAATTTCCCCCAAACGAACGCCACAACAAAAAGGCAACACTAGCTCAAACGCTCCTCTAACAACACCGGCCAAAAAAGAAGATGTTAAAAAGAGAACTATAGATTCAGCAAAAAGGGAAACAAAACAAAATTAAGATAGCAGCACTTACCACTAAGATCAGCGAGAAAAACACAGGAAAGAGTCGGCATGTGACAGCCCAAAATAGACCCTAGTCGGAAGGTGGTCTCGGGACCACAAAACTGAGGCATAAAAATAATTAAAAATTTATTTTGATGCCTATAATATGTGTGTGCTCATGTATGACATTTTATGATGATTGATTTAGTGTTATAAGGGTGAATTCCACAAGAAAGGACTTAGTAATGAACTTTGAAAGTATGATAGGGAAATGTGTGATGACTAATTAAAGCATGCATGCAAAATAATGGACTTGCATGTCAAATTCCCCCTTTTTATAGGTGGTGGCGGCCATGACAAGGGAGGATGGGCTAAACATGTCATGAAACATGTTTTGTTGGTGCATTAGGGTGAAATAATAAACAAAGGTGTATGGGTGATAAAAAATGAAAAAAAAATGTGTGTGAGTGTGGTAATCCCCCCATTGCATGAGTTGTAGAGAAGGAAAGAAAAAATTTTGTTCATCCTTTCTTTGAGCCAAAACTAAGGAAGAAGGAGGATTTTGCTTCATGCTTGGTTTGGAAGAGATCTAGAAGGAGATTTGGCTAAGTTTGCATCAAGATTAAGGTATGTATGAGGTTGTGTTAGGAGTTTCATGCATGTTTTGGTTGCTAACTTGATGTGCATGTTAGCCATGGCTCAAATCTTTGTTAAGCCATGGAAATGGTATTTGGCCAAAGTTGTTATGGTGATAAAGCCATTGCATGCTAAGTGTGAAGCTTGATGATGATGCATGCAATGATGGATTGTCTACTCTTGAGTAAGATTTTGAGCTTTCTTTTGTTTTATCATGATTGAAGTTGAAAAGGAGCATGATTGTCATATTCGCCATGATGCATTCATGAGCATGGTTCATGCTTCTTGCATGTTAGTTAAAATTTGTGTTTTGGATGGCTATGGACACCTTGAAATTCGGCCATGCTCATATATGTATATATATGTTTGCACATGATGTTTTGGTTATGAAGGAAGTGATGAATAAGTTTGTTTAAGGAAGAAGACGTTGAAGAATAATTGTGAAATTGTAAGCACATTCGGCCTAGCACACATATGAGTGCTTGATGCTATATTGTAAGTTTTGAGCTACAATATGCAAAGCATTAACTAGTAAAATGCATGCTGTTTTGTGTGGTATTAAGTGCATAATTGGCCTCAACATGGACAAGTATATTCGCCTTGGGTAGCCTATTGAAGGCCTTAGCTTTTCCTTGATGCTCGAATAAATTGTATTGAATTGCTTGATGTAGTATAAAATGTGCATGACCATTGTGTATTCAAGCTAAAGGGTGGCCATATGACCATTTAAATTCCTTGTCATATTCGCCATAAGCTAGCACAATGAGGTTTTGATAAATTGAATTTGTTTGAATTAGCTCAAGAGCTAAGAGGGCCACAATTGGACAAGGGGAAGGAAAAAGTAATCGAATAGCCGTAAAAGCCGTTCGACAACATCCGAGGTAAGTCCTCAAGAAGTGACCTTACTTGAATTATGTGGAATGAAATATGGATGTATTGATTATTGATTTATGTGTGTATGAGTATTCGAATGATACCTGGGCTAAGTCCCGAAGGCGATTATGCTAGTGATTATAATTGTGTTTGAGCCTTAGTAACGAAAATAAATATGTATGTCCAATGATTATTGATGTATGTGTGCATGAGAAATTGAATGATATCCGGGCTAAGCCCCGAAGACAATTATGCTGGAAATTATAACCGGGTTAAGACCCGAAGGCAATTGTGCTAGTGGCTACATCCGGGCTAAGACCCGAAGGCATTCGTGCGAGTCATTCTATCCGGGCTAAGACCCGAAGGCATTTGTGCAAATCGTGATATCCGGGTTAAGTCCGTGAGGCCTTGGTGCGGGTTACCATAACGGGCTATGTCCCGGCGATTGATCGAGTAGCGACATCCGGTTAAACTCGAAGGTATGTGATTTGAAAATTATAAGCTTGCTGGAAAATTTCAGCTAATGCACTTGTGAAATTTCCCAATGACAAGGTAAGTGCGGTGTGTGCTTATGCGCTAGGAGTAAGAGCGTGTGAATATCCGCTCCTATGATGGAACGAGTTATCGGCCTTAATGAAGCCGTTATTTGTGTATGAACATAAGAGTTGGGATGGTGAAGTAAGTATGATTATGTGAATGTGCATTAATGAAATGATGCATTTAACTATGTGAATGTATTGCTGTAATTAGAGTTGATTATATTCCTTGAGACTTACTAAGCATAAAAATGCTTACTCCGCTGCTTTGGCTCTCAGTTTTCTAGATTTCGCTCGATAGCAATCGGATTCGGGATCGTTGAAGTCGAAGTCATCCACACTATCAAGCCCCCATTTTGGTATAAATTCTTGGTTGAACTTGAAATGGCATGTATAGGACTACCCCTTGTTGGTTTAAAAATGTTATGATGTATATGTGTACGGCCATGCGAAAATGGCTCGTAATAGTGAAGTATCAACTTAGACTAATTGTGGTTTGTATGTATATATTTGGTGTCATGATGTGGCTATGGCTTGGAAATGGGAATGTTGGTCATATGATCAGCCATTGGCATGGTTAAAATGATCATATATGAACCTATGTATGGCAAGACTAGTTGGTTCATGGAGACTACCAAATAGGTAAGACCTACCTTAAAAACAGATGCTGCCAGCTGCAGTGACGTGAATGTGAAAAATTACCAAAATTCGTAGGAATGGAATTTAATAGTGAATAAGCTATGTAAATGAACCTTGATGAGTCTATTTTCATATGGAAGAAACGAAATGGTCATAGGAGTTACATGTTAAGAGATATTAAAGCTATTGTGAGACAGGGCCAGAACGGTTTCTGGGTTCCCTGTCGCAACTTTAAAAATTTACTATAAATTATCCAAAAATAATTAGGAGACATACCTTATATGTACAGATTCCATTTTGAGTCTAGTTTCATTAGAAACAAACGGCATCAGCATTAAAGCCCTGTACAGAGAGATATTCAAGTTATACCGCGCGAAGGTCAGAGCAGTTGATCCCTGTAACATGGGTTACTTTAACTAATAAACTGTACCAATTGGCCAGACCAAAAATTCTAGAAATAAATCCATGGATGGATATATGAGTCTAAATTCAGGAAAAATTTACGAAACCAGTTTCCGAGTTTTGAAACTCGAGATATGATTTTTAAGGCGACAGTGACGCAGTTTTCCAGCCTGACTGGAAATGTCAAATGGATGGGCAAAACAAGTGAACTTGGCTTGTTAACCCCTCGTGTCCGACACCGGTGATGGTCTCGGGTTCGGGGTGTTACACGGCACACAAAGGGTAAGTGCAAGAACAATATTCGGTCAAAGAGTAAATTGTACTTGAGAGACGAAGGAAGAAGAAAAGGAGAGATTTGATCACCCCAGGCTAAATTGAAATGATTTGTTAGATAGGGAAGTACTAGATGTTTGGCCAAAAAGGGCAGCCATTAGAAGAGATGTGAGGGAGAAGAAGGAAAACGCAACCTACAAGAGCTAAAAGGTACTTTCAACAACATAGCTCATCTTCTGAAATAAGCAAAATGAATCACAATTGAAGAGAATTGAAAGAAAGGGAAATAGAGAGGAAAGTAGTAAAAGAACAATAACTATCAAAATTGGAATCCAAAAATCACTCAGTTTTGGCACCCTCTAGCTATGACCGAATTAGCATCATGGGGACTCCCACTTTTGGCCAACTACTACCACCCTCCTTTAACCTCCCTTAATTTTCTTCTTGAATCCCTCCCCACATCACTCCCATCGAACACAATCCCAATCCCTTCCAAATCTCCTAACTTTTCTCCCCCCAACATTCCTAAAATCTTTCCATCCTTCCCATTACTCAAACTTTTACTGAAACACAACCTCTTGCCATCGAGCTCAGCAAAAATATTAATCTCTTTGCGCATGCAAGCACTCGAACTCAGGTCTCCTGGAAGAAGTAACATGCCCCTATCCCCTTGACCAGTAAGTTTTTTATGACACATCCTTACCATATTTATTTAAGAAACCTACTGCCAAGAGACATGGCTTATTGAAGGAAAAAGAAAAATTTTTACACAAGCCAAAGCTTGACCCCAGGACTTCTCCAACACTCCTCAAGACACTTAACCACTGAAGCAAGCATGCATTTATGCATCACAACACACAAACAAGTTAATAAATATTTAGGGCGCTACATTCGTCAAGCTATTTGAAGAAAGATTTGTTTCCAGACATATGATTAGAGCAACTATTGTCTAAAAACCATACATCATTGCTATTGTTGTCATAATGAATTAGAGAAAGGACTATGAACAATGAGGTTTCCTTTTTTACATTCTTGGTAAAATGAGTCTACTTTTGTTCTTCTCTTTGTTTGGCCCAACAATCAACTTCTTTGTGTCCTATTTTGGTATAGTATCTGCACTAAATTAAACTTTTGTAAGGTTTACTAGACTAGATTTAAATGATTCTTCCTTCACTTGAAATATTTTTTCCTCAGTGTTTTCATGAGACCTGTTAAGTCTAGCTTCATGGGCTATCAAAGAACTCATCAATTCATCAAAAGTATAAGTGGACAAGTCCTTTGTTTCTTCAATTGCAACAACAAAATTATTCCAACTTTGATGTTAAGCTTCTTAACACCTTGCTCACAACAATTTCATCACTCAAAATTTCACCATCAGATAGCATTAGATTAACAATCCCAGATACTCTAGACAAGAATTGTTGCACTGATTCTTTGTCTTTCATAATTAAAGTCTCAAAATCACAATGAAGAGTTTGTAATTTTACAGTTATTACCTTTTTGTCGCCCAAATATTCTTGCTTCAAAATCTCCCATGCTTGTTTGGAGGTGTCTGCTGCTAAAATTCAAGAAAATATGTCATCCTTAAGTGCTGACTGGATAAGTATTAGTGCTTTTGCATCCTTCTTATGATTTTTTTTAATCGTTGGTTAGGCTCTGCTGGTGTCGGATCAGGCTCTTCATAGCCATGTTCCACCAAGTCCCATAATTCTTGAGACTTGAACATTGTTTTCATCTTGAGACTCCAAAGATGATATTTTTCACCTTTGAAAATTGGGATAAACGGTTCTGTTGCTGGGTTGGTTCCACTATTCACCATGAATCACTCAATTTGGGATCAAAACCTAATTTATTGATACTACAAATATTGGTAAAACACCTAAGAAAGAATGATCAGAGAAGAGTAAATGACAGAATAGAAAATGCATTGTTTATTTTTCAATGAAAAAGAAAATAGTACATGGTTTAAATAATGCTAGTGGTAACTAAAAAAAGCTAAAAATTAGGAATACTAACTCATGATCAGATTTGGTGTCAGATAAAACTAATAACTAAACAACCAAATCAGAATATGATTTTTTTAATACCCACTAACTGATAAAGATAAAAACATATACTAATTATAGCAGAAATAATATTTTGAATCATTATTTTTTTCAACACTCCTGAGGTAAAAGAACTTTTCATTTTTTTTTCTCTCCGATTACAATGATCGAATTCCGTCTTTTCTGCATCAAGAACAATGTTCTTGCCTCCAAGAAATTGCAGAATAATATTGATGACTAATGAAACGATTGAATAAAAATGGCCCCTTTATTTTCTATGAAAAAAATGCCACAACATGTCTTGAGATTATTAGTACATTATCATTAGCTCGTAATGGATTTTATTCATTAACAACCAATGCCATAACTTGTTGGCAATCTCGAAGAAAATATGATATGGAATAATTAGTGGCAACCATAAATTGTTTGCCATTTTTATTATTTTTAGTTTTTGTAACAAAACGTTGTCTTTTGTGTTTGAGTGTTTT
The DNA here is from genome assembly GCF_025698485.1 of Gossypium arboreum. Lineage (NCBI taxonomy): Eukaryota > Viridiplantae > Streptophyta > Magnoliopsida > Malvales > Malvaceae > Gossypium > Gossypium arboreum. The sequence goes on from NC_069081.1 coordinate 18,478,207, forward strand.
AATGAAATGGTGTGTGGAAGAGAAGAAATCAGATCAATATTCAAAATAGGTTGTTTAGGGTAGTGACCATTAAAATGAAATGGTGCAGATTGAGCCTATTTCTATTGGTTGCCAGGTTGTCAATTCCTAGCCATTACTCACCCTTTTTAATGACCAATCAGAAAGGGGTGAAGCAATTAAGAATATATAGCACATATTTTCTTCTTCAACTTCTCTTATTTCTTTTCTTTCTATTCCTTCTCTTCTTCAATCCTTCTGTTTCAAATTCTTTTTCCCTCATCAAAGGTATCAGAGCTTGACGGTCCTCATAGCCAACGACAGAGTAACCATACGACTACAGAAAGAGATGGGTTTGCTAAAACATGAGATGTCTCAGTTGCAACTAAAGTTCATCAAACTTGACACCAAATTGGAGTCTCGTTTCAAGGATCTTCGCGATAAATTCAAAGGAGAAATTAGATCTGAGTTGCACTCACTTTTTGAGAAATATTTTAGACAGTTAGCAACGTGTGTTCATGGAATGGTTTAAGATAGAGGCAACGGTATTCTGGGAACACCTTTACTAGGTTTCCACCCAAAGATAGTTTATCTGTCACCAGTAGCATATTTAGGGTATTTTGGCACTTATTCTTGAGCCAACACAGTGGACACTATGGGGAAAATATTTCAACTGCACTACTCTCGATTCAATGGGATAGATTTTTGAGGTTGGTGGTCCAAACTCAAGTAGTTTTTTGAGGGTGAAAATGTGGGGGATCAGTTTAAAGTCAGGATAGTAATGTTGCATCTAATGGGGGAAGCCCTTTTTTTGGCATTATTTCTTTGCGCAAAGGCATGGTGGTCTGCATCAACTTACTTGGGAGGTGTATGCTAGGGGACTACAAGAAAGATTTGGGTCCAACAATTTTTTGGGCCCCATGACCGAGTTGATATCTCTCAAGCAGACAAGCATAATTGATCATTATCATGATAATTTTGTGAGTCTCTGAACCAGTTACAGTTACCACAAAGTTATGTATTGAGCATTTTCATTAATAATATTAAATCAGAGATAGGACAATATTTGAGATTATTTAAACCTACAACTCTAGTAGAGGGGTTTATGATTGCTCAACAAGTGGAGGGTATTGTAAACACTACTTTTAAAAAAAGTGTTCCTATAAGAGGAAACTCTGGTTACTCCAAGCCATTGTTCCATACTGTTAAAGGATAAAGTCATACCAGAAACTCCATTACCTCAGGAGGTTATTTTTCCACAGCCCTTAGTAATAAGACACCTTTTAAGGCCCTCTCCCAATCTGAAATGGAAGAGAGGAGGAAGAAAGTGTTATGTTTCTAGTGTGCCTCTAAATATACACCAGGGCATAAATGTAATAGATCTCAGGTTTATCAATTGGTTGTTCATGTAACACCCCGAACCCGAGACCATCGCCGGTGTCGGACACGAGGGGTTAACAAGCCAAGTCCACATATTTTGCCCACCAATTTGACATTTCCAATCAGGCTGGAAAACTGCGTCACCGTCGCCTTAAAAATCATATCTCGAGTTTCAAAACTCGGAAACTGGTTTCGTAAATTTTCCCTGAATTTAGACTCATATATCCATCCATGGATTTATTTCTAGAATTTTTGGTGGGGCCAATTGGTACAGTTTATTAGTTAAAGTCACCCATGTTACAGGGATCGACTGCTCTGACCTTCGCGTGTTACAACTTGAATATTCTGTACAGAGCTTTAATACTGTTTTTGTTTATTTCTAATGAAACTAGACTCAAAATGGAATCTGTACATATAAGGCATGACTCCTAATTCTTTCTGGATAATTTATAGTAAATTTTTAAAGTTGCGACAGGGGACCCAGAAACTGTTCTGGCCCTGTCTCACAATAGCTTTAATATCTCTTAACGTGTAACTCCTATGACTGTTTTGTTTCTTCCATATGAAAATAGACTCATCAAGGTTCATTTACATAGCTTATTCGCTATTTAATACCATTCCTACAATTTTTGGTGATTTTTTACATTCACGTCACTGCAGCTGGCAGCATCTGTTTTTAAGGTAGGTCTTGCCTATTTTGTAGTCTCCATGAACCAACTAGTCTTGCCATACATAGGTTCACATATGATCATTTTAACCATACCAATGGCTGATCATGTGACCAACACTCCCATTTCCAATCCATGATCACATCATGACACCATATATATATATATACAAACCGCAAATAGTCTAAGTTCGTACTTCACTTTTACGAGCCATTTTCGCATGGCCGTACACATATACATCACAACATATTTAAACCAACAAGGGGTAGTCCTATACATGCCATTTCAAAGTTCAACCAAAATTATACCAAAATGGAGGCTTTGATAGTGTAGATGACTTCGACTTTAATGATCCCAAACCGATTGCTATCGAGCACAATCTATAAAATAGAGAGCCAAAGCAACGGGTAAGCATATTTATGCTTAGTAAGTCTCAAGCAATAAAATCAGCTTTAATTAAAGCAGTACATTCACATAACCAAATACATCATTTCATTAATACACATTCACATAATCATACTTACTTCACCATCCCAACTCTTATGTTCATACACAAATAACGGCTTCGTTAAAGCCGATAACTCGTTCCATCATAGGAGCGGATATGCATACGCTCTTACTCCTAGCGCATAAGCACACACCACACTTACCTTGTTATTGGGAAATTTCACAAGTGCATTAGCTGAAATTTTCCAGCAAGCTTATAATTTTCAAATCACATACCTTGAGTTTAACCGGATGTAGCTACTGTTCAAACGCTTCGGGACATAGCCGGTTATGGTAACCCGCACCAAGGCCTACGGGACTTAACCGGATATCACGATTTGCACAAATGCCTTCGGGTCTTAGCCCGGATTTAACAACTTGCATGAATACCTTCGGGTCTTAGCCCGAATATAATTACTAGCATAAATGTCCTCGGGACTTAGCCCGGATATCACAATTTGCTCATGCACACACATACATCAATGATCATTACACATTCATGTTTCATTCTCGTTACTAAGGCTCAAACACAAACATATTACTAGCATAATCGCCTTCGGGACTTAGCCCGGGTATCATTCAATTGCTAATACACCCATAATCAATAATCATTACACATTCCTATTTCATTTCACATAATTCGAGTAGGGTCATTTCTTGAGGACTTACCTCGGATGTTGTCGAACGGCTTTACGGCTATTCGATCACTTTTTCCTTCCCCTTGTCCAATTGTGGCCCTCTAAGCTCTTGAGCTAATTCAAACAAATTTAATTTATTAAAACCTCATTATGCTAGTTTATGGCCGAATATGACAAGGAGTCTAAATGGTCATATGGCCACCCTTTAGCTTGAGTACACAATGGTCATGCACATTTTATACTACATCAAGCAATTCAATACAATTCATTCAAGCATCAAGGAAAAGCTAAGGCCATCAATCGGCTACCTAAGGCCGAATATACATGTCCAATTTGAGGCCAATTATACACTTAACACCACACAAAAACAGCATGCATTTTACTAGTTAATGCTTTACATATTGTGGCTCAATACTTATAATATATCATCAAGCACTCATATGGCCGATTATACTTAGTCATACTTGCACCAAATCAACAATAAATTCCAAGATTTCCACATCATAGGTATACTAGGCCGAATGTACTTGAAATTTCACAAACATTCTTCAACATTTTCTTCTTTAAACAAACATATTCATCACTTCTTCATAATCAAAATATCATGTGCAATCATATATACACATATAGGTGCAAGGCCGAAATTCAAGGTGTCCATAGCCATCCAAAACACAAATTTTTAACTAACATGCAAGAAGCATAAACCATGCTCATGAATGCTTCATGGCCGAATACATCATAATCATGCCCTTTCAACTTCGGTCATGGTTAAACAAAAGAAAACTCAATGTCTTACTCAAGATTACTACAAAGAATTTCAAGAGTAGACAATCCATCATTGCATGCATCATTAGCAAGCTTCACACTTAGCATGCAATGGCTTTAACACAATAACAACTTTGGCCAAATACCATTTCCATGGCATAACAAAGATTTGAACCATGGCTAACATGCACATCAAGTTAGCAACCAAAACATGCATGAAACTCCTAACACAACCTCATACATACCTTAATCTTGATGCAAATTTAGCCAAATCTCCTTTTAGATCTCTTCTAAACCAAGCATGAAGCAAAAATCCTCCCCCTTTTTCCTTAGTATTTTCGGCCAAGAAGTGAAAATGGATGAACAAAAATTTCTCCTCTCTTTTCCTCTACTCACGGCAACAAGGGGCATCCAAGCTCATCTTTCTTTTTTTTTTGTTCATTTTTTATGCTAATTTTATTATATTACTTCATACATAACTCACTAGCCAAACATGTTGGAAACATGTTTTCCTTGCCCATCATACCCACCTTGGCGGCCACTATAGTCAAATTTGGGAAATTTGACATGCAAGGACAACATTTCCTAGTATGCATCAATAGGCCACTTCAACATTTGCCTACCTCATTTCTAAGTTTTCTCACACAAGTCCATTCTAGTGAAATTCACCTTTATAACACTAAATCGAAACATCAAAATGTCATACACAAATTAACACACATATCATAGGCATCAAAATAAATTTTTAAATTATTTTTATGCCTCGATTTTGTGGTCCCGAAACCACATCCCGACTAGGGTCAATTTTGGGCTGTCACAACTCTCCCCCACTTAAGAAATTTTCGTCCCCGAAAATCTTACCAGTAAATAGGGTTGGGTATCGCTCTTTCATAGAGTTCTCGGTTTCCCAAGTAGCTTCTTCTATCCCGTGTTTGAGCCATAACACTTTCACTAGCGGAACCCGCTTGTTTCGCAACTCTTTCACTTCACGTGCGGGATACGAATCGGTTCTTCCTCATAACTCATATTGGCTTGAATTTCAACTTCGATGGACTAATCACGTGCGATGGATCGGATCTATAGCGTCAAGCATCGAAACATGAAAGACATCGTGAACCTTTTCGAGTTCGGGGCAAAATCAAACGATATGCCACTGGACCGACTTCTCAGATATCTCATATGGCCCAATGAACCTCGGGCTCAACTTGCCCTTACGGTAGAACTCGAGTATCTTTTTCCAAGGCGATACCTTGAGAAACACTTTATCACCCACGATACTCGATATCCTTACGCTTGGATCCGCGACGACTTCCGACAATCGGAGGCTATCTTGAGACTTTCACGGATTACTTTCACTTTCGCTCAAAGCATCCCTAATCAAATCCACCCCGAAAATCTTGCTTTCACCGAGCTCAGTCCAAAACAATGGTGTACGGCATTTACGACCGTACAAAGCCTCGTAGGGTGCCATCTTGATACTTGATTGAAAGCTGTTGTTGTAAGCGAATTCAATCAACGGCAAGTACCGTTCCCATGAACCACTAAACTCGAGGACGCAACATCTCAACATATCCTCAAGTATCCGAATTATCCGCCGGATTGACCATCGGTTTGGGGGTGAAAGGCGGTCTTTGAAATGCAACTTGGTACCCAAAGCTTCTTGCAACTTTTTCCAAAATCGCGAGGTAAATCTCGGATCTCTATCCGACACGATGGAAATAGGCACCCCGTGTAATCTCACAATCTGAGAAACGTACAATTCGGCTAATTTGTCCATTGAAAAATCCGTACGTACGGGGACAAAGTGAGCAGACTTAGTCAATCGATCTACCACGACCCAAACCGCATCCTTCTTACTTGCTGACAATGGCAGTCCGGATACAAAGTCCATTGTGACTCGATCCCATTTCCACTCGGGTATCGTGATTGGCTGAAGTAATCCTGAAGGCACTTGATGTTCCGCTTTCACTTGTTGACATATTAAACATCTCAAAACAAAGTCGGAGATGTCTCGTTTCATACCATGCCACCAAAACCGACGTTTCAAATCGTTGTACATCTTCGTACTCCCCGGGTGGATTGCCATTCGGCTACAATGGGCTTCATTCAGAATTATCGAAATGAGTTCCGAATTCTTTGGAACACACAGACGACTTTTGAACCTTAAACAATCGTCATCATCGATTTGAAACTCCGAGTCCTTGTTCGGAACACACTCGGCCGTTTTGCGACCAACTCGTCGTCGACTTTACGAGCTTCTCGAATTTGATGTATCAATAATGGTTTGGCTTTCAATTCAGCCACTAACACACCGTCGGGTCGAATGCAGACAAGTGCACATTCATCGTCGTAAAGTGAATAATGATTTACGACTCAAGGCATCCGCAACCACATTCGCCCTTCGGGGTGATAGTCAATGACCACTCATAATCCTTTAATGATTCGAGCCAACGTATTTGTCGCAGATTTAAGTCTCTTTGGGTTATCAAATATTTGAGACTTTTGTGATTCGAGTACACATGGCACTTCTCACCAAATAAGTAATGTCGCCAAATCTTTAAGGCGAATACGATGGCGACTAATTCGAGATCATGGGTCGGATAATTTTTCTCGTGTGGCTTTAATTGCCTCGACGCGCAGGCCACAACTCGACCTTCTTGCATCAATACGCAACCTAACCCAAGGAGGAGGCGTCACTATAGATGACAAACTCTTTGCTAGATTCGGGTTGCACTAGAATTGGGGCTTCATCAAATAAGTTTTCGATTGATCGAAACTTTTCGACATTTCTCCGTCCATTCGAACTTAACATCCTTTTGGAGTAAGCCGTCATCGGCGTGGCTATCGTTGAGAAACCTTTACAAATCGTCGGTAATAACCTAAGCAAGCCCCAAAAGCTCGAACCTCAATTAATATTTCTGAGGCTTCCAATTAAGTATGGCTGAAATTTTATTCGGTCGACTCGAATACCCGATGCTGAATACCACATGACCCAAGAAGCTAACCTCTCTTAACCGAACTCACACTTGCTTGAACTTAGCATATAATTGCTTATCCCGTAAAATTTGCAAAGACTAACCTCGTGTGTTCAAAGATGTTCGATCTCATTTCTTGAATAGACCAAGATGTCATCAATGAACACGACTACGAATCGATCCAAATATGGTGCGAAGATCCGATTCATTAAATCCATAAATACCGTGAGGGCATTAGTAAGCCCAAACGGCATCACTAGGAACTCATAGTGACCATATCTCATTCAAGGCGGTCTTGGGCACGTCTCAATCTCGGATTCGCAATTGATAATAGCCCGATCTCAAATCTATTTTGAGAACACCGAGGCTCCTTCAGTTGATCGAACAAGTCATCGATACGTGGTAACGGATATTTGTTCTTTATCGTCGCTTTATTAAGTCGACGATAGTCGATGCACAACCGCATGGTTCCATCCTTCTTTTCACAAACAACACCGGCGCACCCCAAGGCGAAAAACTCGAGGCGAGCAAAACCTCTATCCACCAATTCTTGCAATCGAGCTTTCAACTCCTTTAATTCGTTGGTGCCATACGATACGGAGCTATCGAAATTGGAGTGGTACCGGTACCAATTCGATGCCAAATTCTATTTCTGAGCAGTGGTAAACCCGGCAATTCTTCAGGAAAACATCCGGTATTCACAAACCACGGCACAGATTCGGGTTTTTTTTCTGATTCCTTGTCATCGAGCACGTACGCAAGGTACGCTTCGCACCCTTTTCTTACATATTTCCGGGCCAACATTGCTGATATTACAGCTAGCAACCCCTTTAAGTCCGTAGACTCAACCCGAATTATCTCGTTATTCGCGCACCTCAAATCGATAGTCTTGCTTTTGCAATTTACAACCGCATCGTGCATGGTCAACCAATCCAAACCAAGAATAACGTCGAATTCATCGAACGGCAAAAGCATCAAGTCCGCCGGGAAACAAGAACCTCGGAACACTAGGGGACTTTTCTTGCACACTTTGTTGACAAGCACGTAATGACCCAAGGGGTTTGACACCCGAATTACAAACTCAGTAGACTCAATAGGCAAAGTCTTACTGGATGCTAAGGTTTCACATATATAAGAATGAGTAGAACCAGGGTCAATCAAAGCAATCACATTAGTATTGAAAAGAGTGAAAGTACCGGTAATGACATCTGGAGAGGCAGCATCCTCGCGTGCGCGTATGGCATAAGTCCTAGCAGGAGCTCGAGCCTCGGATCTGTTGGTAGCATCTCTAGATCCTCTCTGACCGCCACTAACATTGCCCACATTTCTAGGTGGCCTACCTCGAGCAGTGGTAGCACCCGGGTTTCCACTCTGACTTACATTTTGTTCAAGCAACCTCGGGCAATCCTTCATAAAGTGGTCGGCCGATCCACACTTATAGCAGGAGTGATCACGGAACCAACAGCTCCCCGAATGCCATTTGCCACAATGCAGACACTCTGCCCTCTCTCGGCGATCATTTCCACCACTGGCGATCGAAGTGACTCGTGTGGTCACAGGGGGTCGATCGCGTCCTCGTCTAGAAAAGCCCGAAGCGCCTCTAGACCGGCTCACATCATCTCGAAATCTCTTCGATGCTTGTTGAAGAGACTTTCCCGAGGACCTCTTTCGGAATTCTCCGGTTCCCACATCAACTTTTTGTTTCTCCTTTCTAAGCTCTTCGGCTTTACAAGCTCGCTCAACAAGTACTACGAACTCTCGTATTTCGAGAATGCCAACGAACATCCTTATATCATCATTCAGTCCATCCTCGAAGCGTTTACACATAATAGCTTCGGACGAAATGCATTCTCGCGCGTACCGGCTAAGCCTCACAAATTTTCGTTCGTGATCGATGGCGACATAGAACCTTGCTTAAGATCAAGAAATTCCTTCGCTTTTGGTCGATGAATCTCGATCGATATACTTTTTTCGGAACTCGGTTTGAAAGAATTCCCAAGTCACTTGCTCTCTAGGCACCACAGAAGTTAGAGTACTCCACCAATAGTAGGCGGACTCACGTAGCAAGGAGATGGTACACTTTAAGCACTCATCGGGTGTACAAGATAGCTCATCGAGCACCGGATAGTTTTGTCCAACCAAAATTCAGATCGCTTCGGCATCATCATCATCCGTAGCTTTAAATTCAGTGGCCCCATGTTTTGAATCCTATCGACTTGGGGCTTACTTGACCTTATTTGGTCGATTCACGGAGGTATTGTAGGTCGGGGTTGCATTTGTCGGGAATGGTGGTTGTGGAACACCATGTTAGTTCGAATGTATTGGTTAAACCATTCATTCATCACACTATAAAAGGCTTGCCTAGCCTCATCATTCGGATTCTTGGCCATAGGTTGAGAGTCCGCCGCGCTGTCCCTTGCGCGAAGCAGCGCCACACTCTCCACATCATCAGCTATCGCTCGGTTGGGATCGGGATCCATTGCTATAAACAAACACAAAGTCAAATTGTCAGAAATCACCACACTATCGATTCATCATTTAATGGCATGTATAGCTAGACCCCAAACACATCACGGTAGTCCTAGAATCGACTAAACCGTGGCTCTGATACCAATAAAATTGTAACACCCCGAACCCGAGACCATCGCCGGTGTCGGACACGAGGGGTTAACAAGCCAAGTCCACATATTTTACCCACCAATTTGACATTTCCAGTCAGGCTGGAAAACTGCGTCACCATCGCCTTAAAAATCATATCTCGAGTTTCAAAACTCGGAAACTGGTTTCGTAAATTTTCTCTGAATTTAGACTCATATATCCATCCATTTATTTATTTCTAGAATTTTTGGTCGGGCCAATTGGTAGAGTTTATTAGTTAAAGTCACCCATGTTACAGGGATCGACTGCTCTGACCTTCGCGCGTTACAACTTGAATATCTCTCTGTACAGAGCTTTAATACTGGTGCCGTTTGTTTCTAATGAAACTAGACTCAAAATGGAATCTGTAAATATAAGGAATGACTCCTAATTCTTTCTGGATAATTTATAGTAAATTTTTAAAGTTGCAACAGGGGACCCAGAAACCGTTCTGGCCCTGTCTCACAATAGCTTTAATATCTCTTAACGTGTAACTCCTATGACCGTTTCGTTTCTTCCATATGAAAATAGACTCATCAAGGTTCATTTACATAGCTTATTCGCTATTTAATACCATTCCTACAATTTTTGGTGATTTTTCACATTCACGTCACTGCAGCTGGCAGCATCTGTTTTTAAGGTAGGTCTTGCCTATTTTGTAGTCTCCATGAACCAACTAGTCTTGCCATACATAGGTTCACATATGATCATTTTAACCATACCAATGGCTGATCATGTGACCAACACTCCCATTTCCAATCCATGATCACATCATGACACCATATATATATATATACAAACCGTAAATAGTCTAAGTTCAGTACTTCACTTTTACGAGCCATTTTCGCATGGCCGTATACATATACATCACAACATATTTAAACCAACAAGGGGTAGTCCTATACATGCCATTTCAAAGTTCAACCAAAAATTATACCAAAATGGAGGCTTTGATAGTGTAGATGACTTCGACTTTAATGATCCCGAATCCGATTGTTATCGAGCACAATCTATAAAATAGAGAGCCAAAGCAACGGGGTAAGCATATTTATGCTTAGTAAGTCTCAAGCAATAAAATCAGCTTTAATTAAAGCAGTACATTCACATAACCAAATACATCATTTCATTAATACACATTCACATAATCATACTTACTTCACCATCCCAACTCTTATGTTCATACACAAATAACGGCTTCATTAAAGCCGATAACTCGTTCCATCATAGGAGCGGATATGCATACGCTCTTACTCCTAGCGCGCAAAGCACACACCACACTTACCTTGTTATTGGGAAATTTCACAAGTGCATTAGCTGAAATTTTCCAGCAAGCTTATAATTTTCAAATCACATACCTTGAGTTTAACCGGATGTAGCTACTGCGTTCAAACGCCGGGACATAGCCGGTTATGGTAACCCGCACCAAGGCCTACGGACTTAACCCGGATATCACGATTTGCACAAATGCCTTGGTCTTAGCCCGGATTTAACAACTTGCACGAATGCCTTTGGTCTTAGCCCGGATATAATTACTAGCATAAATGTCCTCGGGACTTAGCCGGATATCACAATTTGCTCATGCACACACATACATCAATGATCATTACACATTCATGTTTCATTCTCGTTACTAAGGCTCAAACACAAACATATTACTAGCATAATCGCCATCGAGACTTAGCCCGGGTATCATTCAATTGCTCATACACCCATAATCAATAATCATTACACATTCCTATTTCATTTCACATAATTCGAGTAGGGTCATTTCTTGAGGACTTACCTCGGATGTTGTCGAACGGCTTTTACGGCTATTCGATCACTTTTTCCTTCCCCTTGTCCAATTGTGGCCCTCTAAGCTCTTGAGCTAATTCAAACAAATTTAATTTATTAAAACCTCATTATGCTAGTTTATGGCGAATATGACAAGGAGTCTAAATGGTCATATGGCCACCCTTTAGCTTGAGTACACAATGGTCATGCACATTTTATACTACATCAAGCAATTCAATACAATTCATTCAAGCATCAAGGAAAAGCTAAGGCCATCAATCGGCTACCTAAGGCTGAATATACATGTCCAATTTGAGGCCAATTATACACTTAACACCACACAAAAACAGCATGCATTTTACTAGTTAATGCTTTACATATTGTGGCTCAATACTTATAATATATCATCAAGCACTCATATGGCCGATTATACTTAGTCATACTTGCACTAAATCAACAATAAATTCCAAGATTTCCACATCATAGGTATACTAGGCCGAATGTACTTGAAATTTCACAAACATTCTTCAACATTTTCTTTTTAAACAAACATATTCATCACTTCTTCATAATCAAAATATCATGTGCAATCATATATACACATATAGGTGCAAGGTCGAAATTCAAGGTGTCCATAGCCATCCAAAACACAAATTTTAACTAACATGCAAGAAGCATAAACCATGCTCATGAATGCTTTATGGTCGAATACATCATAATCATGCCCTTTCAACTTCGGTCTTGGTTAAACAAAAGAAAACTCAATGTCTTACTCAAGATTACTACAAAGAATTTCAAGAGTAGACAATCCATCATTGCATGCATCATTAGCAAGCTTCACACTTAGCATGCAATGGCTTTAACACAATAACAACTTTGGCCAAATACCATTTCCATGGCATAACAAAGATTTGAACCATGGCTAACATGCACATCAAGTTAGCAACCAAAACATGCATGAAACTCCTAACACAACCTCATACATACCTTAATCTTGATGCAAATTTAGCCAAATCTCCTTCTAGATCTCTTCTAAACCAAGCATGAAGTAAAAATCCTCCCCCTTTTTCCTTAGTATTTTCGGCCAAGAAGTGAAAATGGATGAACAAAATTTCTCCTCTCTTTTCCTCTACTCACGGCAACAAGGGCATCCAAGCTCATCTTTTTTTTTGTTCATTTTTTATGCTAATTTTTATTATATTACTTCATACATAACTCACTAGCCAAACATGTTGGAAACATGTTTTCCCTTGCCCATCATACCCACCTTGGCCGGCCACTATAGTCAAATTTGGGAAATTTGACATGCAAGGACAACATTTCCTTGTATGCATCAATAGGCCACTTCAACATTTGCCTACCTCATTTCTAAGTTTTCTCACACAAGTCCATTCTAGTGAAATTCACCTTTATAACACTAAATCGAAACATCAAAATGTCATACACAAATTAACACATATCATAGGCATCAAAATAAATTTTTAAATTATTTTTATGCCTCGATTTTGTGGTCCCGAAACCACATCCCGACTAGGGTCAATTTTGGGCTGTCACAGTTCAGCCTTAACTTGAGCAGGACATTGAACTTAAGAGCCTTTCTTCTAAATAGTTTCAAGACTGTCATAAGAAATTGGAATCCAAAAAACTTGAAGTTGAATCAATAGGTCCAATGTTGTCCCTACATGCCCTCAATGGATCTCAAGGCCACAATACAATAAGGTTTTTTAGTTAGAATTGGTCACTTGGAGGCTATTATTTTCGTTGACTCTGGTTGTACCCACAATTTTGTAGATTCCAAAATGATAATGAGGTTAAACCTTTCAACAGATCCATTTTTCCAACTCAAAGTGATTGTTTCTAATGGTGTTTAGCTGGCCACTCAAGGTGTATGTTGATCTGAGAAGCATAAGGTACAAGTTTCTTATTAGTTTTATACTTTTCCCTATCAAAGGTTGTGATTTGATTCTTGGTATCGAGTGGCTTATTTCACTGGGATCAATTGTTTAAAACTTCTCTTCTCTGACCATACAATTTAAGTATCTAGGAAGCTCTTTTACTCTTCAAGGAGTCCTTCCTGGTGGTCTTCATATTTTATCTGGTGCACAGCTGTCCAAGTGTTGCAATATGTTGAAATATAGCCTCAGTCATATGTTACTCACTACCACCAATTAGCTAACTTTGACATTGCCATTTCAGTCCTTGCATAAGGATATAGAGCTGCTCTTAGCTAAATTTGAATATGCATTTTAGCTACATACAGGGTTACCTCCTGCCAAATGCAAGACCATAAGATACCCCTCCAAGATGAATCCTAGGTGGTCAAGGTAAATCCTTATAGGTATCTGCTGTTCAAAAGAATGAAAAAGAAAGACTTATTAGGGAAATGTTACAAAATGAGACTGTGAGGGATAGTGATAGTCTTTTTGCATCACTAATTTTCATGGTGAAAAAGAAAGATGGTAGTTGAAGGTTATGTGTGGATTATAGGCAGCTTAATCAATTAACTACCAAGGGAAAATATTCCAATACCAGTGATTTAGGAGCTCTTCCATGAGTTGGGGCAAGCTGTTTATTTTTCAAAGTTAGACTTGAGGTCTAGTTACCACTAGATTAGGATGTGGGAAGATGACATCCACAAAATAGCATTTAAAACTCATAAGAGCCACTATGAGTTCCTAGTTTTGCCATTTGGCCTGACCAATGCATCCTTAAGCTTTCAGTCCTTAATGAATGAAATTTTCAATCACTTGTTGAGAGAGTCAGTTTTAGTATTTTTTTGATGATATTTTAGTGTATTCTGTTGGTTGGTCAGAACACTTGAGGCATTTGAGGTAAGTCTTGAGTATTTTAAGGCACCGTCAGTTATATGCTAAGAAAGGGAAATGTAGTTTTGGTACTACTCATGTGGAATATTTGGAGCACATAATTTTTAGAGGGCCAGTCTTTATGGATCCAACAAAGGTTGAAGGGATCCTTAATTGGCCCACACCTAAGTCGGCTAAGGATTTGAGGAGATTCTTGGGACTATCAGGATATTATAGGAGATTTATAAGACAATATGGGGTATTAGCCAAGCCCTTAATAGTCCTATTAAAGGAGTTGGTTTGGAATTAGTCTAATAATGTACTAGAAGCTTTTGAACAGCTCAAAACAACAATTACCCAAGCCCTTAATAGTCCTATTAAAGGAGTTGGTTTGGAATTAGTCTAATAGTGTACTAGAAGCTTTTGAACAGCTCAAAACAACAATTACCCAAGCACCATAACTAATTCTTCTAGATTTCAAGGAGGAATTCTGTGTAGAGACTGATGCCAGTGGTCAAGGATTAGGAGCAGCTTTGCAATAGAAGAGGAGGCTTATTGCTTTTCTTAGTAAGGGTCTAGGCGTCAGACATCAAGCCTTATCCATTTATGACAAGAAGGTGCTAAAGGTGTTGCTAGTTGTTAAAAAATGACACGCATACTTAGTTTGTAGACACTTTCACATTAAGACTAGCAACCAAAGCCTACGATTTCTCTTTGATAAACAGACCATCACACCCTATCAGTAGAAATGGGTGGCAAAGATGCTGATGCATTGTCCAAAAGAGACTACTCACATGAAAGCCAATTGCTACAGTGTATTGAAAGTGTCTCTTGGTCTGAGGTATGGGAACAAATCCTTGATTCTTGTTTAACTGATCCTACTCAGCAACAGATATGTCTTGAATTTTAGCAGAATCCTCAACTCCATCCCAAGTATTCTTAGGATGGTAAAATTTTAAGAAGAAAAGGGAATGTAGTAGTTGGTAATTATTTCAAGTTGAGGAAGATTATTTTTTTATTTATTTCATGGTGGAGCTATAGGAGACACTCATGAGTACATGCAACAAGGCATAGACTCTTAGGGATTTTATATTGGAAGGGCCTTTCAAAATATGTAAAATAGTAGGTGAGGGAATGTGCTATTTGTCAAAGATGTAAGTATGATAACTCAACATCTCCAGGCTTGTTACAACCCTTCCCCATTCCTGACTGTGCATGGGCAGCTCTTAGATTAGATTTTTTTGAAGGACTACTAATGTCAAAAGGGAAGGACACCATCATTGTAGTAATTGACACGCTCACTAAATATGGCCATTTTTAGCCCTATCTCACCCTTTTACTACTCTCACTTTAGTTCAATAGTACTTATATCATATTTATAAGCTTACTAGAGTTTCATAATACATCGTTTCTAATAGAGACAAGGTGTTCATCAATTCATTTTAGCAAGCCTTATTCAAACAGATAGGGGTCAAGCTTCATCTCTCCACTACTTATCACCCCCAAATTGATAGCCAGACTGAAATACTAAGTGAGATGCATGTCAGGGGAGAGGCATTCTGGTTGGGTCCTATGGTTGCCCCTAGCTGAATGATGGTATAATACCACTTACCATTGTACCATATAGACTACCTCATATGAGGCACTATAGGGTCAGGAACCCCTTCATCACATACCCTATCTGGCTGGATCCTCCTAAGTTGCAACTGTAGATTGAGGTTTATAGTAGAGAGAAGCAACTAAGAGTATGTTAAGGTTCCATTTAAAGAGGGCACATGAGAGAATGAAGTAGATGGCGGATAAGAGGAGATTTGAAAAAGAGTTTCAAGTATGGCACTTGGTTTATTTGAAGCTCTAACCCTACAGACAACACTCTATTAGGAAGAGGGGTAATCAAAAGCTCTAACCTTGCTATTTTAGGCCTTATCCAGTGGCAGCCAAGAGGGAAAGGTTGCATACAAACTGAGTTTATCAACTGATGCTCGTATTCACTCCATTTTTCACATGTCTTATCTTAAGAAACATATTGGATCAGCTCTTAGTTCTACCACATTACCTCCTATAGATTCTGATGCCACTCTTGTCAAGATACTAGTTCGAATACTAGATAGAAGAATAGTTAAGAAAAAGGGAACTAGATAACTACTAAGGTGTTAGTGGAATGGGCCAACACCTTCCCTAAAGACTTAACTTGGGATAGTTTGATTGAGTTATCCAATGTTTGATCCTTGAGGGCAAGGATCTTGTTCAAGAGGGGACTACTTGATATGGAATAATTAGTGGCAACGATCAAATGTTTTGCATTTCTGTTATTTTTAGTTATTGTAACAAAACATTGTGTTTTGTGCCTGAGTGCTTTAATGAAACGATGCGTGTAAGGGGGTAAATTAGATCAGTACTCAAAATGGGTCGTTTAGGGTAAGTGACCGTTTAAGTGAAACGGTACAGATTGAGCCTGTAACGCCCCCACGCCCGAGACCGTCGCCGGAGTCGAGTATGAGGTGTTACTAAGCTTAATTTAACATATTTAGAACTTTGGATTATTTATTTCTACATTCGTAGCTTTTAAGCTACTTGCATCACAGTCACAAGAAAAATTATATCTCGAGTTACGAAACTCGAAATCAAGATCCGTAAATTTTCCCTGAATCTAGACTCATATACCTATCTATTAATATTTTTCTAGAATTTTTGGTTGGGCCATTTAGTACAGTTTATTAGTTAAAGTTACCCCTATTTCAGGACTTGCCTGGTCTGACCTCTGTTTACTACGAACCACATTTCTCTCTGTAAAACATTCACATGAATATGAGGTTTATTTTTCCTGAAACTAGACTCAATAAGGATTCTGAGAATATAAAATAAAATACCTAATTATATCTTTAAAATTTATGGTGAATTTCTAAAGTTGGAACACGGGATTCAGAAACTGCTATGACCCTGTTTCACTAAAATTCTAATATCTTCTAACATATAATTCATTTTCTTGTTTCATTTGTTTCATGTGAAAATAGACATAATAAGCTTCAATTTTATATGTAGTACATTACCAAATTCAATTTCTATGATTTTCAGTAAATTTTCAAACTTGCATCAGTGTTGCTGTAGTATCCTGTTTATGGCAAATTTCATCCCTTTTGATGAGTTTTTATACACTAAGTATCTTATTAATTTTCCTTATCATCAAACATAATCTAAACTAACCATTTTCATAATTTATCATTATCAAACATTTCCTCAACCATTCCATTACCATACCATAAGATCATTTACACAAAATAGATATATTGCTATACATGCCATACTTAAATTTACAAGCCTTTACCAAAAGTCTTCTGGATAGTGTGACTGAGCCTTCGACCTATCCCGACTCCTGAGCTGGCTTGGCCAAAACTACAATGAGTAAGAAGGAGGAGTAAGCATAAATTCTTAGTAAGTTCATATGCAAATAATAAGTAACATAACAAGCAGTCATACCAATCAACATTAGCATGCATCACTAAAACACATGTCACATTTCTAATCATTTTTCATCATCTTATTACCTTATCGTGGTTGTATCAATACTCAACCCAAGGGTTAAATACATACCTGTTCAAAATATCCATTTCACATCACTTACCAATACGTCTCTTTACATCTCGAATATTCCTCCATTTGAGTAGAACTTTACCCGTTGAACACATCGGAATATAATTCGGATACATGGATAACTTGCACATAAGTGCCATATATGAAATCAAGCAATCATGTAACCCGCCCATAAGTGAACTCGGACTCAACTCAACGAGCTCGGGCGTTCGCATCCAAAAGTGAACTCGGACTCAACTCAACGAGCTCGGATGCCTAGTTACATCTCACGAACTCAGACTCAACTCAACGAGTTCGGACATTCGCATCCATAAGTGAACTCGGACTCAACTCAACGAGTTCGGATGCTCAACCATCCTAGTGACATGTCACTTGTATCCTAATCTATTCCTAAGGTTCAAACGGGCTTTTTCCTTGAACACTTATCCTTGCCGTCTTCCGTAGAATACCGAAATCAATACTCGGTAACAATTATATTTAACAATTAGCTCGCATAATTACATATTATTTGAAATTAACCACAAAGCATACATTTCATAATTAAATTCAGCATAGCATATAATTAACATCAATAACTTAAAAATAACAATTATGCTAGTTTATTTACACATGAACTTACCTTGGTACCAAAATACAAGGATTTTGCAATCTAGTCCACAATCTTTTCTTTTCCTCGATTGAGGTCGATTCCACGTCTTTCTTGATATAAAATAACACATTTAGCTTATTTAATACTCACATTATCAAATTAATCCTTAAGTCAAATTTTGGCAAAATTACAATTTTACCCCTAAACTTTTGCATATTTACATTTTTGCCCCTAGGCTCGGGATTAAACTTTATTCCTTATTCTTATGTTTTACAACATGCTGATCACTTTTCTCTTCTATGGCAACGTCAAATTCTCACTCTAACATGTACTTGTGACTATTAGGTATTTTTACCGATTAAGCCCTTTTACTCGTTTTTGCTTAAAATCAAGTAGTACAAGTTTTCTAACATAATTTAAAACTTCATATTCTATCATAAAACATCAAAATACACAAATTTCACCTATGGGTATTTTTCCAAATATAAACCCTAGGTTAAATTATTGCTAACATAAGCTTTATCGATTTACCGGGATCTCAAAAACGTAAAAATCATTAAAAACGGGGCTTGGAATCACTTACTATGGAGCTTGGAAGCTTGAAACAAACCCTAGCTATGGAGAACCCTTGAAATTTCAGCCTAATGAAGAAGATGGACAAAAATTGGCTTTTAATTTTGTTTTTAATTCATTTTAATAACTAAATGACCAAAATACCCTTACTACTAAACTTTCCAAAAATTCCTTCCATGTCCTAATTTTGTCCATGAACTTAAAATTGGTAAAATTGCTATTTAATTCCTCCTAATTAATATTTCAAAGTAATTTCATACTAAAAACTTCTAGAATGCAAGTTTTGCAACTTATTCAATTTAGTCCCTAACTTTAAATTAAACTCGTTATGCCCAAAATTTCTTCACGAAATCTTCACACAATTATACATTCATATCATAAACCTCAAAATAATTATAAAATAATTATTTCTATCTCGGATTTGTGGTCACGAAACCACTATTCCGATTAGGCCCTAATTCGGGATATTACAGAGCCTATTTCTATTAGTTGCCAGGTTGTCAATTCCTGGTCGTTACTCACCCCTTTTAATGACCAATCAGAAAGGGATGAAGCAGTTAAGAATATACAACACAGTTTTTCTTCCTCAATTTCTTTGATTCCTTTTCTCTCTTTTCTCTATTTTCCTTCTCTTCAATCCTTCTATTTCGAATTCTTTTTCCCTCATCAGAACGTTACAAAGTTGTTTGGTTTTGGAGAACATTGGCATATGCTCAGTACCTTTGATCTCCAACACAGCTTTAAGGGGATTGTTGTTAATCATCCAGCGTTTGAGTTTGATGTTCATGGCTTGATCCTTATCGCAAAAAAAAAAAAAACCCTTGTCACTGATCCATACCCTTCATCTGACAACGTCTTTTCCTTTGACAGATCTTAATGAAACAATGATCCTGGCCTCACAAGTGTTTTCACCAGTTCTAGGTTTTTAGAAAAAAACCCAACAATCTTTCACTTGCAAAGGAAATATCTTAAAACAAAATACACAGAGAGACTGTTTACCTCAACAGGAGATACCTGATAGAGCCTGGATTTCAAGAAATTTGGACCCATTGTTGTTATCGTGAAAGTCTCTTCTGGGTTGCCAATTGTTACTATTTCAAAATACTACAGGTAAGTCTATTGTGAGCCTTCCGCTAGACACTTCAAAGAAAGAGAAAATACAATAGTCTTCTGTTATTTAGAATTGTGTTGGCATACATAGCATGGATATGTTTAATATTTAAAAAAACTCCTAACAAGATTATAAGGACCTTATCCACGAGATACGATGGTTGGAGTATAGTATTAGGCATGAAAGCTGATAAGAAAACGCCAACTGATATCTTGTGAGGGAACAAATCCAAGGCGAGGGCCAAATTCAAGCCTCCTAAGCCGTGCCCAACAACAATGGCCTATTCGATGCCAAAAACGCCAACAATTGTCTACTGTATTCCTCAAATGTACGAACATCATGGATTGCTTTCATGTTTACGCCAGATGCTGCAAGGTCAAGCAGTGTGACCCTACAACTAGCTGACTCTGGTTGGGGTTTGAGCTTGAACCAGTTCCAAGGACTATTGCATATCCCATGTACCAGAACAAAATGGTTCTTGTTCTCCGCCTCTGCCATTATTTTTGTTGGAGCTTAATGTTATGGGTTTGGTTCATTTATAATGAACTTGAAAGGTCTTTCGTGGAGGTTCACAAAACAACAATAATCAAGGTAGAAAAGAGAAGTTGGAAAAAAATGGCATCTTAAGCTAGACAGTCCAAGAACGAAACCATGGTTGAAAGCTGATTATTGATCCAAGTTAGAGATATATGTGGTTGAATTAAACCAGGAAACTCGAGCCCCCTAGAGGCTTTCAATTTTTGAGTTTTATCTTGTCCATGCTGCCTCAATCCATAAACTTCAATTTAGAAACTTTTTTTTTCCCTTTTTGTTAGAAAGAAGAAAGAGAGGTTCTCTATATTTGATAAATAAATGCTTAATTCACAATTTGGTTATTATACCTTTTTTTCTACTTACCTAATTAATTTTTTTACAATGATTTACTTAACATATTCAAAGTAGGTTTTCACCAAAAAAAGAAAAAATTCAAAGTAGGGATGATAAAAAAAAACTCTAAATTTAATGGATTTCAACCTGACCCGATCAGTTGGGGTTGAATTCTTTTCAATTAAGTCATGTGAAATTACAAAAATTGTTGAATCGCATCAGAGTCGGGTTTCAGGTAAATTTACTGAGAAAAATAAATAAAATAAAATAAAGAACACACAAATTTTACGTAGAAACCCTTTCGGGGAAAAAATCACGGGCAGAGGAGAAGAAAATTCACTATGTCGAAAAATTTGAATCAATACAAGAGGAATAGACTATGTCTATTTATAGGTTTGTAAAGCCATATTCTAGTAGGATTGAAACACCTTATCCTACTCAATATAAAATAGATGGAGTTTAATAAGGTTTAAAAAACCTTATTCTAAAATAAAATGAAAGAAGTCTAGTTCTATATGGATTTTACTTTTATTTTATTTTCCATTGTATTTTATTTAAATAAGAATTCGGGTCACTTAATTCTAACAATCTCCACCTTGACACAAATTCTTAATGAACAAGTTCTTCATCGCGAACTTTTAATAAACAAGTTCTCCACCTCTTCCATAAAACCCCTTAAGGGTTTAACTTCAACAATGAACACCAACCAAGTCTAAGCAATGCTCAAACTTGGTTATAGGAAGTGACTTAGTCATCATATCTGCAGGATTTTCATGAGTACCAATTTTGCTCACAACAATATCACCACGAGCAATAATATCACGAACAAAATGATCTGAACATCAATATGTTTTGTTCTCTCATGAAACATTTGATCTTTTGTAAGGAAGATGGCACTGATCGTCACAAAATCTGTGATCGATTTGAAGGTCTTCATTGAGTTTACGAAATAGTCCTTCAACCAAATAGCTTCTTTACAAGCCTCAAGAATCGCCATGTACTCACTTCATTGGTAGACAAAGCGATCGTAGTTTGCAAAGTGGCTTTCCAACTAATTGCACAACCTCCGATTGTAAAGACGTAACCTGTGAGAGATCTTCTTCTATCAAGGTCTCCAGCAAAATCAGCATCATACCCTATAACTCCATCTTTAGTTCTTCCAAACTGTAAGAAAAAAATAATAGTGCCTCGTAAGTATCTTAAAATCCACAAAACTGCTTTCCAATGTTCTTTACCAGGATTTGCCATGTATCTGCTAACTGCACTGACTGCATATGATAAATCTGGACATGAACAAACCATAGCATACATGAGAGATCCCACTGCACTAGAGTATGAAACATGTGACATGTACTCAATCTCATCATCTGATTGTGGAGACAAAGCCGATGAAAGTCTGAAATGGCCTGCTAAACGAGTACTAACAGGCTTAGCACTCTGCATATTAAACCTGCAAAGAACTTTCTCAATGTACCCCTTCTGACTTAGGTACAATTTACTTGTTTTTCTATCTCCGAGAATCTCCATACCAAGTATCTTCTTTGCTGGTCCTAAATCTTTCATCTCAAATTCTTCACTTAGTTGGGTTTTGACCTTTCTTATCTCTCCTTTACCTTTTGCTGCTATCAACATGTCATTAACATAAAGAAGTAGATACACAAAAGGACCATCACTGTTTTTCTTAAAGTAAACACAACTGTCTAAACTACTTCTTTTGAAATCATGAGAAGTCATAAAGGGATCAAACCTCTTGTACCACTGTCTTGGTGACTGTTTCAAACCGTAAAGGGACTTTCTCAGCAAGCAAACATAGTCCTCTTTTTCTGAGACTATAAAACCCTCTGGTTGTTGCATGTAAATATCCTCCTCAAGTTCTCCATGCAGAAATGTAGTTTTTACATCTAACTGCTCAAGCTCCAAATCATGCATGGCCACAATACCAAGCAAAGCTCGAATCGAACTATGCTTAACAACTGGAGAGAACACATCTGTGAAGTCCACTCTTGGAATTTGACTGTAACCCTTTGTAACAAGCCTTGCTTTATATCTGGGTTCTTCAACTCCTGGAGTCCCTTCTTTCTTTTTAAACACCCATTTACAACGAACAACCTTTTTACCTTTAGGAAGTTTCACAAGGTCCCATGTTCTATTTTTGTGGAGTGATTCCATCTCTTATTGCATAGCAAACATCCACTTTTCTGAGTCTTCACAGCTAACCGCCTTAGAATAATTAGATGGCTCTTGATTCACATCTATATCTTCAGCCACATTTAAAACATAAGCAACTAGATCAGCCTCGGTATACTTCTTTGGAGGTTTAGTTTCTCTTCTAGTTCTATTTTTGGCGATAGAGTATTGTGGTGAAGAAGCAACTCTATTCTCAATTTTTGTTCTGGCTAGAGGAGTTGACTCTGTATTAATCTGATGCTCCACCTGCTTTTGATTTTCTTTATTGGAAGAGTCTTTAAGAGATAAGTTAGGTAGCATAGCAGTTTCATCAAAAACAACATCTCTGCTAATCACAACTTTTCTATTTTCAGGACACCATAACTTATACCCTTTTACATCAGCTTTATAACCAAGAAAAACGCATTTAATGAACCTCGGTTCCAATTTTCCATTACCAACATGAGCATACGCAGGACACCCAAAAATCTTTAAATTAGGATAATTAGCAGGATTACCAGACCATACCTCTTGTGGAGTCTTTTTCTCAATGGCAACGGATGGAGATCGGTTAATCAAAAAACATGCAGTAGAGGCTGCTTCTGCCCAAAATGACTTCGGTAAGTTGGCATTTGACAACATACATCAAACCTTCTCCATGATCGTTCTGTTCATTCGTTTTGCAACGCTATTTTGCTGTGGAGTATGACGAACTGTCAAGTGTCTCATGATCCCTTCTAACTTGCACAATTTATTAAACTCATCAAAACAGAACTCTAAGCCATTATCTGTGCGGAGGTATTTTATCTGTTTTCCCATCTGTTTTTTAATCATAATTTTTTAAGACTTAAATACGGAAAACACATTTTTTTTCTGCTTCAGGAAGAACGCCCAAACTTTTTTGGAAAAATCATCAATAAAAGTTAGCATATAATTAGCTCCACCTCTCGAAGGCACTCTGGATGGCCCCCACGGATCAGAATGAATATACTCCAACGTTCCCTTCGTGTTATGGATTCCTCTAGTGAATCAAACTCTCTTTTGCTTCCCAAAAATACAGTGCTCACAAAAATTCAGTTTTCAAATTCCTTGCCCATCAAGAAGTCCTCTTTTGCTCAATTCTGCCATGCCATTCTCACTCATATGCCCTAGGCGATATGCCAAAGTTTAGTAATATCATCATCGACAAGGAAGAGGAAGCGACAATTGCATCACCGAATGAGAGAACCCCGCTAAACATATAACTTGGCAATCTTTCTCCGCCTTTCATCACAACAAGGGACCCTTTGAAATCTTTAAAACCCCACTTTCAGGTGTGTATCTGCCCTTTTGAATCAAGAGTACTCAACGAAATTAAATTTCTTTTCAATTCGGAACATGTAAATGACGTCACTAAGTGTTCTGACAACTCCATCAAACATCTTAACTTTAATTGTTCCAACACCTGTGAGTTTACACGAAGCATTATTTCCTATCAAAATAATACCTTCAGACACTGTTTCGTAAGTTGTAAACCAATCCCGATTGGGACTCATGTGGAAGGTATAGCCTGAATCAAGTATCCACTCTTTGCTTACTTTAGAATCATTGACAGAAGCGACTAAAAGTTCACCATCGCTGTAACATCAGCTTCACCGAAATTTTCTGGTTGTTTTCCCTTTTGATTCGCAGCCTCCTTTTTAATCTTATTTTGTAGCTTATAGCACTCAGATTTAATGTGCCCTTTCTTCTTGCAGAAGTTACAAGTTTTACCTCTGGTTGAAGACTTCGATCTACCCTTAGATTTACCACGAGGATTTCGTTCTTATGTCCTACCACGATCATCATCAGCATTCTGATCTTGTCTCCCACGAATAATGAGACCCTCTCCCTAGAGTCGGATTTAACCACAAGATGCTTCATCTTATCATACGAGGTTAAAGAATCATAAACCTCATCAACTGTGAGAGACTCGAGGCTATATAAAATCGTGTCTCTAAAGGTTGAATAAGACGGGGGCAACGAACAAAGTAGAATCAACCCTAGATCTTCCTTATCATACTGAACCTCCATGGCCTCCAAGTTTGAGAGAATTTCTTTAAACATTGTTAAGTGTTCGTGTACAGACGCACCTTCCTCCAAACGATGAGCATAAAGACGTTGCTTCATATGCAACTTGCTTGTTAGAGTTTTCGACATACATATTTGTTCTAGCCTCTTCCATAATGCAGCGACAGTCTTCTCTTTCATCACATCCTGCAAAATTTCGTTGGACAAATGCAGATGTAATTGTGTTAACGCCTTTCGATCCTTACGCTTCTTTTCTTCATCTGTTAATGTCGAAGGCATCTTATCTATCCCTAGCAGGGCATCCTCCAAATCCATCTGCGCAAGAACTACTTGCATCTTAATATGCCACAATGCAAATCTGGTGTTGCGATCTAATAGCGGAATTTCATACTTCAAAGACGCCATTACTGTGATTGAGATGAACAACTCGGAAGCTCTGATACCAATTTGAGAAAAATAAAATAAAATAAAATAAAATAAAGAACACACAAATTTTACGTGGAAACCCTTTCGGGAAAAAAAACCACGGGCAGAGGAGAAGAAAATTCACTATGTCGAAAAATTTGAATTAATACAGGAGGAATAGACTATGTTTACTTATAGGCTTGTAAAGCCATATTCTAGTAGGATTGAAACACCTTATCCTAATCAATATAAAATAGATGGAGTTTAATGAGGTTTAAAAACCTTATTCTAAAATAAAATAAAAGAAGTCTAGTTCTATATGGATTTTACTTTTATTTTATTTTCCATCGTATTTTATTTAAATAAGAATTGGTCACTTAATTCTAACATTTACCACCCCAAGATTTTTACAAAATACCTTTCATATATATATATATATATATATATATATTAAGTTTTTGCTTTCAATAAATAATATATATTAAGTTTTAAGTCTAAACTCGAAAAAAATATCTTATTTGTTTCAAAATAAAAATAAAATAATTAAAAATATAATCTTATTTACTTCAAAATAAAAATATAATAATTAAATTAAGTTTGGATTGGTCGGGTCAAAGTGAGTCTCCTATTTAATTGTGGGTACGAGGTGATTTTTTCTTAAGAGTTGAGATCAGTTTGGGCGGATTGGTCAAGCTTCGGGTCGAAGTTGGAGCAAGAACAACTTTATCTTATTCCGTTGTCATTCCTAATCTAAATATTTATATTTTTGTCCAAATTTAAATCAACATTAAAAAAAATCGAGCCAATCATACTATGTGAGGTCAAAAAGTTTTAATATTTTCATTAAATAATTGAATAAATTACTTAATTGATGATTTAACTTTTTTAATGATTTCATTTTCTTCACCTAAATAAAAATACTTGATTATGGTGCTTTTAAATTTTTTTTTGTTTTACCATTGCAGAAGTCTGACTTGGCACACCAAATCCCACTATATAATACTTCTTTGACCGAGTCAAACTTCTTCCCCAATCAAAATTTTCTTTTATTTTATGTTATATTTCATTTTCTTATTCCCTCCCATGTCCTTGCTTCCAACGTACATCCCCTGTAAGACACAATACAAACTCCGGTATATAGATATCAGTCGCTGCGCAAAGTACACTGACGATCGATGGTCGTCTAAATCATAAACATTCAAATTCATGGTAGGCGCTGGTTTTATTAAAACCTTTGTGGTTTTGGCACAAGGTCGCCTTGGAAAGTTTCTCCCCCCCATGTTTGTTGCCGGTAAAGTGACATATGATTCCTTTTCCTTTTGAGTTGAGAGAGAATCATATCGAAGTTCACTTCATCATTTGAGTCACTTGAGACATCTTCTTGTCCGCTATGAGCATCGTTGCAATCGGAATGGTCATCTTCAACATCCTCCATTATAGGGGTTCGTTTGTGGAATTTACTTTCATCGTTCTTCCTTGAAGAACGCTTTTTTATTTCTTCTCCTTCAAATTGTCTAAGCTGCTTTTGAGAGAATTAAGAAAGCGCTCATCTCCATCAGGCCTGCTATTCCTATTTAACTCATAAATTATATATCATTTAGCATGTAGTAATTATTGGTTGTATTTTGTTTTGGGATTTGAAATTTTTATGTGTTAATAAGCTTTTTTAATAAACTCTGGATTTTCTCCGAGAGCAAGAGAGGGAGAAAAAGTTGGTCAGGACTCAGGAAAGAAGAAGAAGAAGAAGAAATGATGAAATATGAACAAAAAGAAAAGAAAAATGAAAGAAAACTTTTATTGGTGAAGAAGTTTGACTTGGTAAAAGAGGTTTTTTATAGTGGAATTTAGTCAGACTTAAATGGTTGGCTCACTGAAATGAAAATCTTTCTTTTAACAATGATGTTAAAATTGTAAGTGTTTTTATTTTAGTGATTAAAATGAAAATATTTAAAAAAATTGATGATTAATTAAATTAAATAATATTACTTAAATCTATTTTAACTTAAAAAATATTTATTAAAATTAAATTATTTTTTTTCACTCTCCTTCCTATCTTCTCTCCCCCTCCTTCTCCCTCCACTTATTCAACACCAAAAACCTAAAAATACATTTATCCAACATAAAAAAATCTAAGAACAATTATTTACACAAGTCATGAAAAATCCAAAGATGATATAAGAGCTCTCTTAGTGAATTTTCTTTTATAAAATATATATAAACTTTAAATATATATATATGAAATAATTAAATATTTTTAATAAAAATTAATTTCTTCATCTTCATCAAATTTTAAGTAAATTTTCATCTTCATTTAATATTATAATTAAATATTTTATCTCTTAATAAAAACTAATTTGTCGATTTCAAGATTTTTATTGTAAAAAATCGATTTCAAGATTGTTATTATAAAAAAAATAGGTTTCAAGATTTATGAATTTTCAAATTCTTATCATCAAAAAAGAAATATGGATAATAATTGTTTCATCTCCAAATCTCTTCATCTCGACGACCTAAAAACCTCTATCGTTTTTGGACAATGTTTAACAGCTTCGATGAAGATTAGGTTTGCTTAGGTGAAGTCACTGGTTTTACCTCTTGATATTCAAGTCTATTGATTTGCAGAGCGTGGCAAGCTTAATACAAGAGCTTAGTGCTATAGGACAAATTGTTACAAGAGGGAAACGATTCAGTCTTTTAAATTTCTGTTAGTTTCTATTAATAAATTGTAATATATATATATTTTTGTTTCAAGTTGTTTAAAACTTTGCATTTCATTTTAGTTAAAAGATGCATAGGGAGTGAGTCTTAAACGCATCGTTTTGATCTAAGTCTATTAATGAAACAGTGCGAATTAACCAAAACAATTTTGACAGTTTCCATTATGTTATTTGGTCCGTTATTTTTCCCTTTTTGAGCACCAATCATGCCTCAAGAGAGGTTATGAAAATACAATCATGATTTTTCCTCATCTACTCTAAACTTCTATTTCTTCTCACTTCTTTATGTATTTCTCTCTTAATATTTGTTCCCTGTCAAAGGTATCAGAGCATCGTGATCTTTATGGCCAACGAAGGAGTGACCATGCGCTTATAGAAGAAAATGAGCCAATTGCAACTGGAGTTTTCTCAGCTTGATGCCAAACTCGATGCTCATTCTAATGAGATGTAAACTAAGTTGAAAGGGGAGATTCGCCCAGAGTTGGAATCCATTTTGGATCAATACATGAGGCAATCTTCTCCTGTTTTTACCCCTAGCTTACCTTAAGACAAAAGTAAAGGAATTCTGAAGGGACAACCATCTAGTTTCCCTCCCAAAGAAGTTTTTATGGTGTCCCTGTTTGTTAGAAATGGGACATTGTGGTGCACCTACAAGGAAACAGTAGTTTGGAGATAGTAGGAAGATACTTTAAGATGGATTGCCCCCGCTTTAGTGGATTCAACTTCAAGGGCTAGTGGTCAAAGTTTAACAGTCCCTGACCACGTCAAGGTTCGAGTGGTGATGCTGCATCTTGAAGGAAAAGCCCTAGAATGGCACCATTTCTCCTCTCAGAAATAGGGTGGTTTTCACCACTTGACATGGGATATTTATACGAAGGGTCTTCAGGAGCATTTTGGATTTGTAGCATTTCTAGACCCAATGGAAGAGTTGGTTTCTCTTAAATAGTAGGGAACGGTCGAGCAGTACCATGATATCTTTGTAAGCCTTTTGAACCACCTGCATTTACCTAAGAGCCATGCCTTGATTATATTGATTAGTAATATGAAAAGAGAGATAGGCCGGTACTTGAGGTTATTCAATCCTTACACCTTGGTGGAAGGCTACTAGATAGTTAGGCAAGTAGAGGGTATTATGTCTAACCCCTAAAAAATTCTTATCTATTAGAAAGTGGGGGTTATTCTAAACCATTCCTTCACAATTCCAAATATCATACTCCTGCTCAATTTCCAATAGAGACCAGGAAAATCTCTCTAACTAACTTGGGGCCTAAACCTCCCACCACCAAGTCATTATCCCAAACTGAATTGGAAGAAAGAATGAGGAATGGATTGTGTTTCTGGTGTACTTCTAAGTACACAATAGGACATAAATGCATTAAATCCCAACTATATCAATTTATGGTGGAGACTCAGTAGAATCAGAAATGGACACTAAGACACAACCACTTGATATTTTCTAAGCATGCCCTGAACAATTGGAATTGGTGGATCTAGAAACTGAACCAACTTCACTAGTTTTATCCATATATGTTCTTAAAGGGTCTTAGTGGAATAAAACTATGTTTTTAGTAGCTAAAATTAATTAACAAGAAGTTATCGTATTGGTTAACTTGAGAAGCACTTACAACTTCCTTGACCACAAGCTGGCTAAGAGATTGAACCTACTTGTCGAACCATCTTGTCAGTTGAAAGTAACGATTGCTAATGGTGGTAGTCTGGCTACTCATGGAGTGTACAAATCAGTGTTGTGGGAATCTCAGGGACACCAATTTGAAACTATTTTCATGGTGCTTTCAGTTAAGGGGTATGATCTGGTACTTGGAATCCAATGGCTCATGTCCTTAAGATCCATTATATGGAATTTTGCTACTCTTACCATGTTGTTTAAGTATCGAGGTTGATCATGTACCTTACAAAGGATAACTATTGGGGGTTTACAACTTATGACAGGCTCTTAAATGTCTAAATGTTTCATTATGATGGACAAAAGACTAAGTCCAATGCTATTGAATTCTAGTACCCAAACAATAGTTTATATGGATTCCTTACTTCTTCTCAAGGATCAGCAACAACTATTATCTAAGTTTGAAAATTTATTTCAGGTGCCAAAGGAGTTGCCTCTTTATAGATTGCATGATCACATAATTCCACTGGTCGATGAGGCTAAAATGGTAAAAGTTAGATCTTACAGATGTCCTCCCCTTTAGAAAGTAGAAATTGAGAGGCTTATTGGTGAAATGTTGCAAGCTAGTAACATCAGAGACAGTACCAGTCCTTTTGCTTCACTATTGATGATGGTTAAAAAGAAAGATCGGAGCTAGAGGTTATGCATAGACTACAAGAAACTCAACCAGCTCACCATTAAGGATTAGTTTCCAATTCCTATCATTGAGGAGCTGTTAGATGAACTTGGGGCAGCTACATATTTATCTAAGTTGGATTTGAGATCTCGTTATCACCAGATTAGGATGTGGGACTAAGATATCCACAAAACAACCTCTAAAACTTATGAGGGCATTATGAATTCTTCGTCATACCCTTTGGGCTAACCAATGCCTTCCAAGTTTCAATCACTAATGACTGCAGTGTTCAAAAGGTTTCTTAGGAAATTAGTATTTGTATTCTTTGATGACATCCTTGTGTACTCAAGTGGCTGAAATGGACACTTATCCCATCTAAAAGAGGTTCTACAGGTTTTGAGAAGCAATCAGTTATTTGCAAAGATGAGTAAGTGTAGTTTTGGTTCATCCTAGGTACAGTATCTTGGTCATATTATTTAGAATCGTTCTATAACACCCCTAACCCGTATCTATCACCGGACTAGGGTTAAAGGCATTACCAGATAAATTGGAACATTTAACTTTCATTTCATAATCAAGAAAGCATCAAAGAACAACATCAATATAGAGTCCCTTATATAGGTCATCGAGACCTTAAACATGCTTTAGAAAGGGGTCGGGACTAAACCAAACACGTATAGAATTTTTTCAAAAACTTAAACATTTTTCAAAGAAGTACAAGTCACACGCCTGTGTGAACAGGCCGTGCCATACACGGCATTAGACACGCCCATGTGTCTAGGCTGTGTCAAAACAAGGCATACATATTGACTTACTCACACGGCCACAAGACATGCCTGTATGCCTTGGCCGTGGTCGAAACTGACTTGGGTCACACGGCTAGCCACACACCTGTGTGCGTTGGCCGTGCCCGAGCCTGACTTTCAAATTATAGGGTACCCTAGGGGACACACAAACGTGCTACATGGCCGTGTGTCACACACAGCTGAGACACAAGCCCGTGTCTCTACCTGTGTGGACAAAAATAGGCCATTTGAATAGCCAATTTACCACCCCAATTTGGGTCAACCTACAAAACCTAACCAAGCATATTTATACAATAATTTCAGCCAATTTCTAAACCAAACCATACCACATTCATGCCATAACATTACCAACCATTTTCAAATCTCCATTCATCAATCAATTCATAACAAAACTTAAACTAAAATCATACCTAAACACATGATCAATACATCATTCAATCAAATGCTCAAAACTTACCAAAACTTCTCAACATTGACCATTTCTTTAGGCCAATCAAAACATACCACAATTTCACATTAGCAACACATATCATATACCATTATAAAACTACAAGTTCTAACACAAACTAGTCATATCACATGGCTAAATATGTACATCACAAAACATAATTCCAAAACTTCTAGCCTATACATGCCATACTTAAATATATACATTTTCAAAAGGTACCAAAATGAGATTCGATAGTGTAGTGATGATCCTCGATGATCCCCGATCTAATACCGTATTCTTTAATTCCCGATCTAAATCAATTCAGAATTTAACTTATTCAATAACACATTTATTCAAAACAATCCATGTACACACAATTAGGGCATTTTGCAAACTAGCCTTCACATATTTACATTTTAACACTTTAGACCCTAATTCACAAAATCACAAAATACACATAATTTGCTTGTACACAAACTTAGCCGAATTTTCATAGCTCTCATACAAGTCCATATATTTCATTTATTTCACATTTTAGTCCCTCAAAATAACATTCTCAATTTAGCCCAAATTGCTCAAATTCATCAAAAATCCAAAGGCAAAACATGTAAACCCAACATGAAGATTTCATATTTCACCATTTAACAACACAAAACTCATGAATTCATCCATGGGATATTTCAAAATCATCACCAAAATCCAAATTTGAGACATGGGCTTGATAGTATACAAAGCAACGATTATAAAAACGTAGAAATTATCAAAAACGGATCAAAAAACGAACCTTGAATTAAAGCTTGGACTTGGCCGAATGTTCAAAGATTTTAAAACCCTTGTTTCTTTCTTACAATCAGTTAGAAAGGATAACCAATGGCCATCTTTTTTTATTTTATTTTAATTAATAATAACATATTAACCAATTTCCAATTTTTCCATTAACAAATAACCTTTAAAAACTTATCATGAATGTCCAAAATTGTCTACTCATACTTCCAATGGTCAAATTGCATCATAAGGACCTTTCTTATAATAAGCCAAATCAAATAAGCACGTTTAACAAGTAGCAAGCAACTTTTATCTTTTACGCGAGTAGGTCCTTTTTATGAAATTAAGCACACAAACAATTGAATTTTCAGATGAAACTTTTGCATATGCTAATTCACACATCATAAGCATGGAAAATAATATTTAACTATTTTTTTGACTCAGATATGTGGTCCCGAAACCACTGTTTCGACTATGGTCTAAAGTGGACTGTTACAATTCTCCCCCCTTTAGGGATTTTTCGTCCCCAAAAATCTTACCATTAAACAGATTCGAATATTATAGTCTCATAGATCTTCAGGCTCCCACGTGGCCTCTTCAATACCGTGTCGATGCCACATCACTTTTACTAAAAGAATTTTCTTATTTCACAGTTCTTTAACCTCACGAGCTAATATGCGGATTGACTTTTCTTCGTAAGTCATGTCAGACTAAATTTCAATCTCAGACGGGGAAATCACATGCGACGGATCAGATTTGTATCGTCCAAGCATCGATACGTGAAACACATCATGAATCTTTTCTAACTCTGGTGGCAACAACAATCTATATGCTATCGGCCCAATATGCTCGGTAGTCTCATACGGCCCAATGAACCTCGGACTCAATTTTTCTTTTCTACCGAAATGAAGTAATTTCTTCTACGGAGATACTTTCAAAAACACTTTGTCGTCGATTTCAAACTCAATGTTTTTTCTTTTTGAATCCGCATAAGATTTCTAACGATTGGAAGCTGCTTTCAAACTATCTCAGATAACTTTTACTTTCTGTTCAATTTCTTTTATCAAATCAATTTCGTGAATCTTATTTTCGCTGAGCTTAGTCCAATATAAAGGTGTACGGCATTTGCGACCATATAAAGCTTCGTATGGTGCCATTTTAATGCTCGACTGAAAACTATTATTATAAGTGAATTCAATCAAGGGAAAATACTATTCCCAGTACCTTCAAACTCAAGAATGCAACATCTTAACATATCCTCGAGTAACTGAATAATTCATTCAGATTGACCATCCGTTTGATGGTGAAAAGAAGTACTGAAATGTAATTTCGTACCAAAAGCATATTGTAATTTCTTCTAGAATCGTGATGTGAATCTCGGATCTCTGTCTGACACTATAGACAAATGCACACCGTGCAATCTCACGATATCAGAAATGTATAACTCAGCTAATTTATCAAGTGAGTAATTGGATCGAATCGGAACAAAATGAACTGATTTCGTCAATCGATCAACTACACTAGATAGCATCTTTATTTCTCGGAGACAGGTAAACCCGAAACAAAATCCATTGTCACTCGATCCCATTTCCATTCTGGAACCATAATCGGTTGCAACAAACTAGATGGCACTTGATGTTTAGCTTTAACTTGTTGACAGATCAAACATTTCGAAACAAAGTTAGAAATATCTCTTCTCATTTCAGACCAAGAATAATGTTGTTTCAGATCATTATATATTTTCGTACTACCCAGGTGAATAGATAATCGACTACTGTGAGCTTCATTCAAAATCATTTGAATTAACTCTGGATTTCTCAAAACACAAATTCTATCTTGGAATCTCAGAAAATCATCTTTATCAACTCTGAATTCTGAATCAGACTCTACATCACACTGAGCTCGTTTAGCTAAAATCTCATTATTAATCTTCTGAGCTTCGATAATTTGTTGTAAGAACAAAGGCCTTGCTTTCAATTTAACTAAAACTGAACCATCATCGGATAGAACCAAATGAGCAGTCATCGTACGCAGAGCAAATAATGATTTTTGACTCAAAGCATCAGCAACAACATTTTCCTTGCTTGGATGATAATCTATCACAAGTTCATAGTCTTTTAGCAGTACTAACCATCTTCTTTGTCGCAGATTCAGATCTTTCTGAGTCATCAGATATTTCAAACTCTTATGATTAGAATATACATGACATTTCTCACCGAATAGATAGTGACGGCAGATCTTTAGAGCAAACACAATCGCGGCTAACTCCAGATCGTGTGTCGGATAGTTCTTTTTGTGCGGCTTTAACTTTCTTGAAGCATAAGCAATGACTTTTCCTTCTTGCATCAAAACACATCCTAGTCCGATCAACAAAGCATCACTGTAAATCATAAATTCTTTACCTGATTCGGGTTGTACCAATACCGGAGCTTCAGTCAACAAACTTTTCAACTTATAAAGCTATTTTGACACTTTTCAAACCATTCAAACTTCACATTTTTCTGAAGTAATTTCGTTAGTGGAGTCGCAATCATAGAAAAGCCTTTTACTAACCTTCTATAACAACTAGCAAGTCCTAGAAAACTGCGGACTTCAGAGACATTCCTCGTAGGTTTCCAATCCAAAATAGCTGAAATATTGCTCAGATCAGCTCGGATACCAGATGCTGATACAATATGACCCAGAAAACCAATTTCTCGCAACCAGAATTCACATTTACTGAATTTCATATATAACTATTTATCTCGCAGAATTTGAAGCACTAATCTCAGATGTTTAGCATGTTTGGATTCATCACGTGAATAAATTAATATGTCATCAATGAATACAACAACAAATTGATCTAGATACGGTCTGAAAATTCTATTCATCAAATCCATAAAGATAGTAGGTGCTTTAGTTAATCTGAAAGGTATAACTAAGAATTCATAGTGGCCATACCTCGTTTTGAAAATAGTTTTCAGAATGTCTGAGTCTTTCACTCGTAACTGATAATAGCCTGATCTCAAATTTATTTTTAAAAACATAGCAGCTCCTTTCAACTGATCAAACAAATCATCAATTCGAGGTAGAGGATACTTATTCTTGATAGTCATTTTATTCAATTGACGATAATCTATACACATTCTTATTGTACCGTCTTTCTTTTTCACGAATAGA
This sequence comes from Gossypium arboreum, assembly GCF_025698485.1. Classification (NCBI taxonomy): domain Eukaryota; kingdom Viridiplantae; phylum Streptophyta; class Magnoliopsida; order Malvales; family Malvaceae; genus Gossypium; species Gossypium arboreum. Next base: position 18,513,858 of record NC_069081.1, read on the forward strand.
ACCGGAGCACCCCAAGGTGAGAAACTCGGTCTAGTAAATCCTCTATCAGTTAATTCTTGCAACTGAGACTTTAATTCTTTCAGTTCAGTCGGAGCCATTCTATATGGAGCTATTGAAATCGGAGTAGCACCAAGTACCAATTTAATGCCAAATTCAACTTCTCTAACCAGAGGTAAATCTGGAAGTTCTTCAAAAAATACATCAGGGAACTCACAGACAATAGGCACAGCTTCAACTTTCTTTTCTGACACTCTTGAGTCAATCACATAAGCAAAATAGACTTCACAACCCTTTCTCACAATACTCAAAGCTTTCATCGAAGATATCACCGCAGACAATCCATTCAAATCACTAGATTTAATTCTAACTATTTCATCATTTTTGTATCTCAAATCAATAGTTTTTTGTTTGCAGTTCACAACATCATCATGCAAAGTTAACCAATCCATACCCAGCATTATACCAAATTCATCAAATGGAAACAGCATCAGATCAGCCGGAATATAATTGTCTCGAAACATTAACAGACAATTTGTGCAGACTTTATCAACCAAAACACATCTGCCTAGGGGGTTCGAAACTCTAATTACAAATTCAGTAGACTCTACAGCAAAGTCTTACTGTTCACCAAGTTTATGGATTTATACGAATGTATTGATCCAATATCTATTAAAGCAATCACAGAAGTATTATAAAGAGTAAATGTACCCGTAATCACATCTGGTGACGAAGCTTCCTCACGAGCTCGGATAGCATAGGCTCTGGCAGGTGCACGAGCCTTGGATCTAACATCTGTATCTTTTATCCCTCTTTAACTGCCACTTACATTTCCCGTATTTTTGAGATGTCTACCACGAGAAGCATTGCCACTCGGTCTTGAATTTTGCACAGAACTCGACAGATCTAGGGCAATCGCGGATAAAATGATCTAACAATCCACATCTGAAACAAGCCCGATCATATAGTCCACAATTACCAGGACGTCTTTTACCACAATGCTTTCACTCAAGGCGATCGAATTTAGCATTTCCAACACTGGAAACGGATGTAGCTAGAGCTTTAAAGTTCAACTGTGATCTAGCACGATCCGTATTCGAATACCCCACATTAGTCTTTGAACGACTATTATCCTCTCTGAATTTCTTTGACACGGACTGAAATGATTTGCCCGATGATCTCTTTCGTACCTCTCTAGCTTCAAAATTAGCTTTTTTCTCTTTCCCGAGATCTTCAGCTTACATACTCGTTCAACAAGCACAACAAATTCTTTGATTTCCAGAATTCTGACTAACAGACGAATATCTTTGTTTAAGCCATCCTCGAATCTTTTGCACATTATTGCTTCTGTAGATACACATTCACGAGCATACCGACTTAATCTTATGAATTCCCGTTTGTATTCTGTGACAGACGTACGGCCTTATTTAAGCTCAAGAAACTCTTTACATTTTTGATCGATGAATCTCTAACTGATATATTTATTCCGGAATTCAGCTTGGAAGAAATCCCAAGTAACCCATTCACTCGGAACCACAGATGTCAAAGTCTTCCACCAATGGTATGACGTATCTCTCAAAAGGGAAACAACACATTTAATACATTCTTCCGGATTCAAAGACAATTTATCAAACACTCTTATAGTATTCTCTAACCAGAATTCGGCCTTTTCAGTATCATCATTTTTTGTAGCTCAAAACTCTTCGCCCCATATTTTTTAATCTTATCGAATAATGGTCTACTTAACTGAACCGGATTGACTGGTGGCATAACAGGAGCTTATGGCGAATTAACCGGGGGTGGAGGTTTTTGTACAATCAGATTGGTTCTAATATATTGGCTAAACCAATCATTCATCATCTGATAGAATGCTTGTCTAGCCTCACCATCTCGTAGCTGGTCTAGAATCGAATGGCACTGTCCCTTACGCGAGAGCAAGCGCATTGTTTTCCACATCATCCGCTACAGTTCGATTGAGATCCATTTGCTATATAAAAGCACATTTCAACGTCAAGATTCATCACACTATCGCAGTTCATAAATATGACATGTATAGTAGACTCACAAACGCTATGGTAGTCCTAGAGCTGACTAAACCATAGCTCTGATACCAATAAAATGTAACACCCCTAACCCATATCCGTCAATGGACTAAGGTTAAAGGCATTACCAGGTACATCGAAACATTTAACTTTCATTTCATAATCAGCAAAGCATCAGAGAACATCTTCAATATAGAGTCCCTTATATAGGTCATCGAGACCTTAAACATGCTTTAAAAAGGGTTGGGACTAAACCGAACACGTATAGAATTTTTCCAAAAACTTAAACATTTTTCAAAGAAGTACAAGTCACACGCCCGTGTGAACAGGCCGTGTGCGATACACGGCATTAGACATGCCCGTGTGTCTAAGCCATGTCAAAACAGGGCATACATACTGACTTACTCACACGGCCACAAGACACACCCGTGTGCCTTGGCCGTGGTCGAAACTGACTCGGGTCACACGGCTAGCCACACGCCCATTGGTCTTGGCCGTGTCTCTACCCGTGTGGACAAAAATAGGTCATTTAAATTGCCAATTTGCCACCCCAATTTGGGTAAACCTACAAATGCCTAAACAAGCATATTTATACAATAATTTCAGCCAATTTCTAAACCAAACCATACCACATTCATGCCATAACATTATCAACCATTTTCAAATCTCCATTCATCAATCAATTCATAGAAAAACTTAAACTGAAATCATACCTAAACACATGATCAATACATCATTCAATCAAATGCTCAAAACTTGCCAAAACTTCTCAACATTGACCATTTCTTTAGGCCAATCAAAATATACCGCAATTTCACATTAGCAACACATATCTTATACCATTACAAAACTATAAGTTCTAACACAAACTAGCCATATCACATGGCTAAATATGTACATCACAAAGCATCATTCCACAACTTCTAGCCTATACATGCCATACTTAAATATATACATTTTCAAAAGGTACCAAAATGAGATTCGATAGTGTGGTGACGATCCTCGATGATCCCCGATCTAATTCTGCATTCTTTAGTTTCCAATCTAAATTAATTCAAATTTAACTTATTCAATCACACATTTATTCAAAACAATCTATATACACATAATTAGGGCATTTTGCAAACTAGCCCTCACATATTTACATTTTGACACTTTAGACCCTAATTCAAAAAATCACAAAATACACATAATTTGCTTGTACAAAAACTTAACCAAATTTTCATAGCTCTGATACAAGTCCATTCATTTCATTTATTTTACATTTTAGTCCCTCAAAATAACATTTTCATAATTTAGCCCAAATTGTTCAAATTCATCAAAAATCCAAAGATAAAACATGTAAACCCAACATCAAGATTTCATATTCCACCATTTAACAACACAAAACTCATGAATTCATCCATGAAATATTTCAAAATCATCACCAAAATCAGAAATTGAGACATGGGCTTGATAGTATACAAAGCAACGATTACAAAAAAAAATAAAAATTATCAAAAACGGATCAAAAACGAACCTTGAATTAAGCTTGGACCTTGGTTAAATGTTCAAAGCTTTTAAAACCCTTGTTCCTTTCTTACAATTGGTTAGAAAAGATGAAAAATTGCATCTTTTGTTTTATTATAATTAATAATAATAGATTAACCAATTTCCAATTTTGCCATTAACAAATGACCTTTAAAAACTTATCATGAATGTCCAAAATTGTCTACTCATACTTCCAATGGTAAAATTGCATCATAAGGACTTTCTTTTAATAAGACAAATCAAATAGGAAGTAGCAAGCAACTTTTATCTTTTACGCGATTAGGTCATTTTTATGAAATTGAGCACACAAACAATCGAATTTTTAGACAAAACCTTCACATATGCTAATTCACACATCATAAGAACGGAAAATAATATTTAACTATTTTTTTGACTCAGATATGTGGTCCCGAAACCACTATTTCGACTAGGATCTAAACTGAACTGTTACAGGTTCAGTCTCTATGGATGCATCCAAGGTAGAAGGGGTTTTGAATTGGCCCAACCATAATCTATTAAGGATCTTCAAGGGTTCATACTAGGATATTATAGAAGGTTTATTAAGAATTATGGGGTTACGACCAGACCTTGGACTGCATTGTTGAATAAAAATGTTGACTAGCAATGGGACACTAAGGCACGAGCAGCCTTTGATCTGCTAAAACAAGCAGTGTGTTAAACATCTGTGTTTGCGCTTCCAAACTTCCAATAGTAGTTTTGTATGGATATAGACGCAAATGGACAAACAATTGGGGTAATTTTACAACAAAAGGGGGGGATTAGTAACATTTTTTAGCAAAAGGTTGGGTGTTAGGCACTAGGCTCTGTCGATTTATGAAAAGGAGATGTTAGTTGTACTATTGAAGAAATGGAACTCATGTCTTGTGGGAAGACCCTTCTTGATAAGAACAAATCACCAAAGCCTCAAACTCTTATCTGGTAGGCAAGCTATTACCTCATACCAGCTAAAATGGGTAGCAAAGATGTTGGGATACGATTAATCGATCACCTATAGGAATAGGGCTTTGAACACTGTGGCTGATGCCTTATTGAGGAGGTCACATGAGCAGGAGGGTCAGTTACTTCAATATATAGTCAGCACTATTCGGTCTTGTATATAGGATAGGGTGGTAAACTTGTTGTTGCTTGATATTAAGTTGCAGCAATTAATCCAAGAGTTACAACAGCAGGCTCACACACATTCCAAATTCACTTGGGATGGAACAGTCTTAAGGAGGAAGGGTAAAGTTGTTGTTGGAAATAATGCTATGTCCTCAACTCGGAGAAAGGGAAGAAGAGTGATTATTAGCATGTAAAAAAAACAAAAGAAAAAAAAAAGAGGTAAAGACAAATAGTCTTCTTCACAATATACATATTTTGGGTAAAGTTGTTGTTGGAAATAATGCTAACCTTAGGAGTGATTTTTTCCACTACTTTCATGCTAGTTCAACAGGTGGGCACTCAGGGGTACATGCTACAAGACACAAAATGTCAAACCTGTCCTATTGGAAGGGCTTACTGAGAGATGTAAAGAAATGGGTGAGGGAATGTCCTACATGCAAAAGGTGTAAAGTAGACTTCTCAACCTCCTCTAATCTCCTACAACCTCTCCCCATTCCTAATAGAGATTGGGTTGCTATTAGTATGGAATTTATTAAAGGGTTGCCCCATTTAAAGAGGAAAAATACCATATTGGTTGTGGTTGATCGATTAACTAGGTATGGGCATTTCTTAACACTCTCTCATCCCTTTAATACAATCAATGTGGCTTAAGAGTTTTTTGTGTTAGGTTTATAAGTTGCATGGAGTCTTCAAATCCATTGTCTCTAATCGAGACAAAGTATTTATCAACACCTTTAGGCAAGAACTGTTCAAGCAAATGGGTACTAAGCTACAGTTTTCCACTGCATAACACCCCTAAATTAATGGTCAAACAGAGGTGTTGAACAAATGTTTGGAGGGCTACTTGAGATGTATGACTGGTGAGAGGCCAAATGATTGGGTGAGTTGGCTTCCATTAGCCAAATGGTGGTACAACACCATATATCATACAACCATACAGTCCACGCCCTATAAGGCACTTTATGGCCAATGACTTCTATTACATCAATCATATCTAGCTGGTTCTTTTTATTTTGCTATTGTTGATCGCAGCCTTCAAGCAAGGGAGGTAGCAAAACAGTTGCTCAAATTTCATGTGAAGAGGGCTTAAGAGAGAATGAAGCAACTAGCTGACAAAAAGATATCTACAAGAGGATTTCAAGTAGGGTACTTGGTTTACCTGAGGTTGCAACCCTATCGACAGCACTTGCTCAAAAGATTGGTAAACCATAAGCTATTACCTAAATACTATGGCCTCTATCTTGTAGAAGCAAAGGTTGGCCAAGTTGCTTACAAATTGACACTACCTGTTGAATCACAGATCCACCCTACATTTCATGTGTCACAGCTCAAAAAGCACATTGGACAGGCTTCTACCTCGCCATTGCTACCATTGGTGGGAATTGATGGTGATCTTCTAAAGATACCAGTTAAGATTTTAGAAAAGTGTATGGTAAAAAGAGGAAATCAAGCTATAACAGAAGTTTTAGTAGAGTGGGCCAACACTTTTCCTGAAGACTCTACATTGGAAAATTTCAACGAGGTTTGTCAAAAATATCCAAAAATTGATCCTTGAATGCAAGGATCGAGTTCGAAGGGGGAGAAATTGATATGGGACAAAATGTTACAGGAGGGAAATGGTTTAGTCTTCTTAATTTCTGTTAGTTTCTATTAATAAATTGTAATGTTCATTTTTTTTTGAGTTTTTAAAATACCATATTTCATTTTAGTTAAATGATGCGTAGGGAGTGAGTCTTAAACGCATCGTTTTGGTCTAAATCTATTAATGAAACGATGTAAATTAATGGTAGCAGTTTTGACAAATACCATTCTGTTATTTGGTTTATTCTTTTTTCCTATTTGAGAACCAACCAAGCCTCAAGGGATGGTTATAAAAATGCAGTCATGAATTTTCCTCATCTACTCTCATCTTCTTCATCTAAACTTTTGCTTCTTCTTTCTTATCTGTGAATTTCTCTTTTAATATTTGTTTGCTATCACTTAGTGATTTCTATATTCTTGTCATTGTTGTCATCTGCGACAGGCTCGTGCCATGGGTGCCACCAAGCCATGAAAAATACAAATCATTTGTTGTTCAATTGAATTTGAAAACCCTAAGATTTGGGAGAAACATGAAGCTAGTTTCTCGTGAGTGAGTTGAGAGAAGGAAAGTAGAATAAAAAATTGATAAAAAATAATTTAATAATAATCTATTTAAAAAAATTTAACAAAAATATTTTATGAAATATAAGATAAAAACACATGACATGATTTAATTGGTCAAGTTTTTTTAATAGTAGTTAAGTTTTGGATCAAAATCTATTAAACTAGGATACTTTAAGTACTTAATTGTGAGCCAAAAATTAAGTATATCAACATCATATTTTGCTTTCATCGTTCATTCCAATCTTGAATGTGTTTCTAATTAAGCTCAACATATTGTGTATAAATGGAGTTCTCATGAAGGATTTTGGTTGGCTTGATGAACTGCTCGATTGCCAACATCGGCACCTTCGCTTTCCTACAATAACCAATTATGAGGTGTGGTAAAAATATACCCACCTTTTGACCACTGATGCAATTAAGTATCGACTTGTAAATCCACATGTGGATACAAACCTGTCAACACTAAAAAATATAATAAAGCAACACAACTCGAAAAGCGTTAACATTAGTAACATTAAGGGCTAGAGAGATACGTGTGCAGATAAACTACATCCACATCTTTGCACTCAAAAACATTATGACTTGATTAAAAGTCGATGGGACATTCGTGCTAGGTTGGCGTTTCCAAATGCCTCACCTTTCGATTAAGTAGTCTACAATGCTATCTATATCAATCTCATGAAAGAAATAAATATCTAATTCTTCTAATATGTCTTAATGAAAATATGGTGCATTGTAAATTTGACAAATATCCTTAGGCATAACCGAGAATTCTTTTCATCGAACAATTACATGCCTATAATTGACATTAGGTACCTTTTTATTTTCCTGGTATTTTAAAGATGCATAAAACTCATACATCATAGAGTCAATCATCGACTCTTTTGGTGTAAGACAAAAATCCATCCATTGGTTCGCATAAAGGGTCGAACCCACGTTCTTGAATGAAAGTTTTACCTTGGAGGTTTAAAAAGTAATTTTTAACCTCTTGGCAAGAGAAACAAGTGGAATTGAATTCCCTCGACTCTTCCGATTATGTAGTGCGACAAGCTTTCCTCAGAGCCATTGATAATTCAATTAAAAATTAATCTAAAAATTTGAAATGATAAAAATAAAAAAAATTAGGGTGAAACAAGTTTATCACCAAAATTGTTTTTAGATTTTGATGTCAACAAGGACATGGAGTGGCAACAGTAGCAACAGTGGCGTAAGGAGGTGCAGCACACTAACAACGAATGACAAAAAAAAAATGGCGGAGAGTGGGGAGAGGTACGACTGCTATTAGCAGGTTAAAAGAGTTTTTAGGGTTAAAATTATATTTAGTATATATACCAAACATATAGATCATGTGAATTTTTGGGTCTGGAACTGTAGACTTGACGTTGGTGCCACTAAATTGAGGGTTGGTGTCTTGACACCATACTTCGAATGCTTTAGGTTTTGGGGTTTTAAATTTTGTATCGCGATGTGCCATATGATGTCCTGACACAGGCCAAAATTTTAAGATTAATTTAGGTTTGAACTTCTATTTTCGACATTGTGGTGCTATGCTGCAACACGAGGCATAATTTGAAAAGTTTTTAAGTTCAAAGTGCAATGTCACAACACCAAGATGTGGTGCTGCAACACCGCCCTAAATTTTGAAATCTTGGGAGCTTCGAAGTTCAGTGTTGCAACACTGAGGTTTGGTGTTGCGACACTGCCTTAAATTTCTCTATTTTTTAATATTGGGCATGTCGGTCCCTATGCTTTACCTCTATTTTCAATTGGGTCCCTAATAGACTCCATCCAGCTTCCTAAAGTCAAAATCCCCAGCTTTCTAAAGTCAAAATCCTACTCTAATTAAAATTTCCTATCCTAATTAAAATCCAAAATAAAATCCAAAATTCAAGTGTACAAAATTTACACATTTTTCGAAGTTTTAAAATAAAATTAAGTGTGGCTATCGGACTCATTCGGTAGCCCTAGCATTCTGTGAATCACCATTTTGCTCCTTTAGTGATCATCTTTGTCTGTCCAACAATCAAATTTCTATCTGGGGTCTTTCCACTTGGCACGCTCCCTCGCTCCTTTGTTACCTACACATATCGAACTAGGAATTTACCTTTGACCGAGGTCGTTAGGGGGTGCTAAATGAAATTACATAACAATATTCCCTTATTTTATTATCGTATTTTATATTTTGGGAATCATGGCCACATTTGAATACCTTTATTTCTCCATTGATCTTCATTATTAATTTGTTCTTTTCGAGATCAATGGTCTATCTAGATGTAGCCACAAATGGCCGACCTACAAGAAGCGTCGATATTTGTTTTCTCAATTTTTTTTAGCCTTTTATGCCTAGATATTATTTCTTTTAAGTATTTAGCATACTTTGATATTTTATAGATTAGCTCAAGTAGTGACAAATTTATGTTAAGGGATTTAAAGAGGTTTAGAAAACTTAAGAATTCTTCCACATCCCTTCATTGCTTGTCTTCTAACCTCGATGGGAAAGGTACATTCTTTTGCACGAGTTCCGAGTGTGGAGTCTTTTCCAAATCAGCTACCAGTTTTATAACACCCCTCATCCGTCACTGTCGCCAAATTAGGGTTATGGGATGCTACAATACATTAATAGTTCATAAAAAGTAACATCAAGTCATTATATTAATAAATGATTTAACTAAAATAAAATAAATAAACGAAATTCAATCATAGCATACATTTACGAAGCTTAAAATGAGCTTTAAGAACCCTCAAAACAAGCCATTTCAAAACCTAAACTTTCTTATCAAGTTACCCCAATCAATATTGCATTCAATTGACTTAAGAACACTTTAAACGTTCAAAAACATATCAATTCAAACAACTTAAAACTTCTAACCAATATGTCATTCAAAGGCACCTTAAATCAAAACAAAACAATTTAAGACAAAATGTATAATTTCATGCCACAAATTATAACATTAGCTCACACCTAGTACAATTGTACACATTTCTACCCATTTTAAACATACCAATTTTTTTTGCCCAACATTAACAATGTAAAAAGATTACAAGTTAACCATAATACAAGTGAACACATAACATTACCATGTCATTCACATCTTAATCTGACAAGCAACCACACTTATGAAATGCCACATCATATGTCCATACCAAATCTCAAAACATTTTCATCTCAACCTATTACATGCCATATAAGCCAAAATAAACATCCAAAAACTACCGAAATCAACTAGATAGTGTGACTCAAAGGTTGATCTGATTACCCATTCCACAAAATGATATCTATAAGAAAACAACAAGTAACACAAGTAAGCTTATAAAGCTTTGTAAGTTCAACGGATAAAAAAGGTAAATCTTACCAAACTAATCATGATAATTTAAACAATTAAAACTTAATGATCAATATTTCCTAGCAGAAATAATTCATATCTAATGAGTTTATACACTTCGAGTACAAGCTTCATTTAATAATTTCATAAGAGGCCTATCATATTCAAATTAAGTTTCTATGAAGAATTCATGAATAATATAGGACCATCCAAAAATTCAATACAATACTTTAATACGAGAATTACGATGTGATAAATGTTATATGGATTTAAGTACACAGGTAAACCAATTGAAACATGCCAAACACTTGTAAGAGCTAGTCCAACCGATAACACGTCTCGGCACTAAGTGCTCAGCCCATAGTCTATACATCCGCCCCTATAGCACGCCAGTATCAGGATAGTATAACATGACAGTTCGCAACAAATGCTGAACCTTGGTATACTTAGAAAATAACTTCAAATCATGTAACATTCTTCTCTCCACAATCCCATATAATACGCAATATAATCTATTTACATTACCAACTGTACTCTATCCAACATTCATCTGACTCAAGAATAACATTTTAAATCATATTTCTCAAATAATTTCATATCACCATTATAATAGTTTAACATCCATTAATACAATAATAATTCATTAGGAATTATATATATAAAATTTTAAACCTAACGAACTTACCTGGGCTAAATTGTAGTAGTTGTAGAAGTTTAGAGACTATTCCACTACTTTTCCTTTTCCCCGTATATCAATAGAATCTTGATCTAAAATATAAAATATCAAATCGACACGAAAACATCAATAGCTATTAACTTTTACACTTTTACAATTTAGCCCTTTTTCCTTTAATTAGTTGTCTAAACATTAAAATTTATTAACAAAATTTTAATACGGCCCTAATGACCTCGCCAATATTATACAAATAATATTTACAGGCAGACATGTTAGAATTTGTGGTCTCGAAACCACTGTTCCGTTACCACTGAAAAATAGGCTGTTACAGGTTCGAGTATTTTGTTCGGTTGAACCTCAATTTCTGGCTCATCAAGGTTTTGATCCTCCACTTCGACCTCATCCTCTTCCGTGTTAGCAGGTTTTTTCAAGTTTACTAGTGTTCTACCTGAATGAAGTGCGATAGCATTTACATGCTATATTCCTTCCTTTTGAGGATTGTTTTTGATATTGCTCGAGATACTCGTGCCCATTTGCCTCCTTATCTCATTCAATGTGCTCACGATATTGCACATCTCATACTTTAATTCAACAATATCTATGGGAGTTTGTGTGCATATGGTCTTCATGTGTTGAATGTCGAACCTCATAAGATGCATCTTATTTTCAATCTAGTCCAAGCGTTGACCACAAAAAACATGGTCGTTACCTATGGATCTCTCTTGAGATCTTTGCACATGTAATGGTTGATGTGGAGGGTTTGGTCAATTCGGTGCTGGGTGTCCGCTACCTTGATTGCCTCCCCACTTTAGATTCAGATGATCCTTCCAACCGGAGTTGTATGAGTTCGAATAGGGATTTCAGCCCCTATTTCCCAAATAGTTCATTTCCTCTAGTTGAGCCTTCGGGTATAAAGTGTAGCTTCGAGCAGCATCATTTATCGATGGCTTAACAGTGGTCTCTAGACAATGTAAATTTTCCAAGATTAGTTGATATTTATCGTCTTTCTTGACTGCTTTAGCCGTCGATGACATATATGAGTTCATCTTCATGTCCTCGATCAATTGACAGGCTCGCTCATAAGTGTTATTTAGAAAGGCACTAATCGATGCACCAACTAAGCCTGCTCTTAGGCTCTTATCCAATCTATTTTAAAAAAATTGCAATTGACATCAGTCTTGCATACTGTGGTGTGGGCGTTTCTTAAGTGACAACTTGAAGAGTTTCGAAGCTTCGTATAAATTCTCACTTTCGAATTGCTTAAAATTAGCAATATGACGCCTTAATTGGATGGTTCAACTAATGGGAAAAATTGTGTAAAAATTTCTTTGCTAAGTCATCCTATGTCGTGATGGAACTTGGCTCTTAAGAATCGAGCCATTCGTAGGCGTTATCACAAATTGAGAACATAAAAAACTGGAGACGGCTCACGTCATAAGTCACTCTATTGTATTTAAATGTGTTACACAATAGTAGGAATCTCTTTAAGTGTTGGTTTGAATCTTCCATCATATTTCCCCGAAATTGCAAGTTGTTTTATATCATTTGGATGGTGGTCATCTTAATTTTGGAATTTTTTACATTAATCGTAGGCCTCTCAATGCTACCTCTGACAGCATCTAAAGTGGGAAGTGTGTACTCGTACAATGTCCTCTCCAGTTGAGCCATCAATGGCTTCCTTTGTACTAGTGCAAGTGGTTCGATGTACTCCTCGAACAATGGGTTTCCTCATGGCAAGCCAGCCACTATAAGTGGATTGTTTTGCATTTGCTGACGAGCTCACCTTAAAATTCTTTTCAGTTCAGGATCTAGCTTAATTGGAAGAGTTCCACTACAAGTCATACACTGAATCAAAGAGAAGTTGAAATCGATTAAAAAAATAAAATGACTAAAAATAAAATAAAAATAAAAATTTGTATCTATAATTCTAAATTTTCATATTTATCTTATCAAGTGCAAAAAATTAAGGTCAAGTCAATACCGCAACCTCCCTAGTAACGTCGCCAACAACTTGACCGTCGCTAGACGTGCGAACGCTTGGATTGGAATATTGTAGCAAAATAGGTAATTAATTAAACAATTATGTCTAGAAGTATACTGGTCAAATTATAATATGGATGAATGTTACAATGAAACAATCCTGAAAGTATTTTAAGGATCGTACCCAAATGAGGTTGAATTAAACTGAAATTAATTCTCTACACTAATAATTCTAAATAGTACCGATTTAAAATTATATTACGAAAAATGAAATTAACATCAATTAATCTAATTAACCTAAAAATTAATTAAACTAAAAATCAACCAATTAAACAACTGAAAGTAATTCAATAAAATAGACATGAGCTTAACTCACTTCAATGCTCCTAATTAACTTTAAAACTTGGGTTTTATCGAGTTAGCTATTAATTAACTAGTTATTACCTCTTGGCCTTTAACTAATTAACTAATCAACCAATACACGTTTACCTCTCAGCTTCACCTTCTTGACTAAGATAATTATGAGGTACTCGATAAACTTATCTCTTGATCTCGTTTATCCTAATTTGCTTCCTTGAGGCATCACTCCCTAGGGTTTAATCACACATAATTTAAATCAACTAACCAATATTTCAGCACTCGCTCATTCAATAATTATTCACACATCCGTTCGTTAAACTCCCTAAGAAAATTAGCTACTCATGAACCGAAATACAAAAATTCCTAAACTCATATTTAACATGCAAAACAACAAATTAAATAAAAGTAAGGAGTAGAGAAAGAAATCTGCTCTTCAATATAGTTTGAAGCTCAGAAGCCAAATCTCCTTTAACGGTTATGACAATTGCAATTGGAATCAACAACAAATAAATGAAAAAATAATATATCAAAGCCTTGGATCAAAATTGAATCCAAGTTAAAATAGTAACAAAAGTATAAAAAAGACTAAACTGAAAAGAAAATAAAACTAAACTAAAAACCTAAAAATGTTAAAATGGCTCACTTGGCCAAACCTTCTAAAATGAGACCTAACATGCCTATTTATAGAGTTTATGCTTAGGACCTAATTAGGGTTGCTAAATAGCCCAAAAATCTGATTAAGGTTTACTATGTGGACTAAAATACCCTTAATTAATTTTTCATATTCGTCACTTAGTGTCGCACACCACAAGACCGATATCGCAACACTGCCTACATTTTATAGGTACTTTTTATAACACCCTTAACTCTTATCCGTCATCAGAACAGGGTTTTGAAGTATTACCAAAACTTTTAGAACATTTTACAATAATTTATGTAAACTACTATTCATTAACCAAGATTATACAAAACGTCCCTTAATTGGACCCTCTAGGCCTAATACGAGCATTAGAATTGAGTCGGGACTTAATTGAGAGCTCTAAGAATTTTTCACAAAATTACAAAAATTTTCCAAGGTGCAGGGCTCACATGCTCATGTGGTCCAAGGGACAGGCCCGTGTGACCTTAGAACACGCCTGTGCTATAGGCCGTGTTTGACCCCGTGTAACTCTCTGACTTGTGCAGACGACCAAGACACACACCCATGTTCTAAGTCGTGTAGCACACACTACTAAGACACACGCCTGTGTCTCTGCCCGTGTGCTCAATTTTGAGCATTCTGTTTCTCAAAATTAATGTGTAGGGGACACACGGCCTAACTACACGCCCATGTTGCCAGGCCGTGTGTCACACACGGTCTAGACATATACCCTTGTTTCTTCCCGTGTGGACAAAATAAAGCCATTTCTTAGCCTCATTTGTCACCTAGATTTATCATTTTCTTGCACTGAAACACACATCCAAATACCAACCAATTCAAGCATTCAAATTAAGCTAATTCCATCATTCAACAAGGCATATCATTACATGCATATATATTTATAATCTTACCTTGGTATATTCCATATGTTAGGCATAATTTGAACAACCACTTAACATATATTTAACTACCATAGCATGACATTATAAGTATATCAAAACAACCATTACTAGCCAATCCAATAGCTAGATTACAAACATCATTTTCAAGCCATTAATGGTCAAGTTGTCCTATACATGCCATTATACCACAATGATGCTACTATAAATACCCAAAATAGCTAGTAGATAGTGTGACGATGCTCCAATAATCTCCAACCATCGCAAGCTTCCAAGCACTATAAAATAGGGGAAAATAAAACAGAGTAAGCATTACATGCTTAGTAAGTTCGTATAATGGAAACTAATCTTACCAGTCCCGTTTATTAAATCCAAGCATACAATATGCCTGAACACATGCATTCAATCAAACATGTTAGTCACAAAATATTCATATACATCAAGTAAGGATAGATGAGCTCATCATGCAATATGCTTTCATGCTATTATCATTTCATCTCATAATTCTCATATCATGTCAAGAGTTTTATGTCCATTGAATCATTGAAATCCCGATGGATGTTAGAATGGTACACTCCAGGTGTATGATTCAATAACCCATCAATTCTTATTCAAGAGTACCTATTAGGGCACTTGATCAAAGAACACACTCTCGAGCCACATATCGTATAACAGGATTACCAGTCTAGCTAAATCCTTTATATAACGTATGCTCAAAAAAGCTCAATTGGATTACCAGTCCAGGCTAAACCCTAATTGTAACATATACTCGGGAGGTATCGTGTCAGTATTACCCGTCCGGGCTAAATCCTTTCTATAATAAGGTCAATAGGATTACTCATCTGAGCTAAATCCCATTAGCAACAAATGCAGGACCTCATTCATTTCGAGAAAGCACATATATTCATTGGAATTCAATATTCGAACGAGACTTAACCCTTTTTCACCATTTCAAGCATGTTTTCAATTTTTCATTATAGCAGTCAAATAATTCACATCAATATAAGTCACATTTCATACAAACACAACATTCAATTAAACATTTTCACATGCTCGATTAAGTTACATGAACTTATCTCGACACTTGTTCGCGTAAGTAATCTACTAATCTGAAACTTTTTCTTTTCCTCGATCTAACCTCGAATGTGAGTTGTCCAGATCTATATAGATAGCTTTAATCATCAATTTCTCATATTTCATACTCATTTGGACTCAATTTACATTCGACGTAAAATTACCATTTTGCCCCTAACTTTTCCATAAATTCCAATTTCGTCCCTAGGCTCAGAAAATGAAACTTGTGCAATTTACTCCCATTTTCGAGCCTAATTAAAATCCCATTATAAAATTTACAGCACATGTATTCATAAAAATTTAGAATTTTTCATCAAATTTCACAACTTTACATTTTAGTCCCTAAATATGTTTTCATCAAAAATCACTTTGTAAAAGTTGTTTATCTATCAACAACCTTTCATTTTCTACCATAAATTTTAAATTTTCAACGTATTCATCCATGACCCAAATTTCATACCTTGATAACTTTTCAAATTAATCCCCCAAATAGATAGATTAGACTATTCTGATTCCAAAAATATAAAAATTACTAAAAACGAGACTTGATTTCATACCTTTTTAAGCTTGGAAAGTTTTCTTCCTCTCTCCTAGGGTTTTCATAGAAATTTTAGGGAAGAAGACATGAAAATAAAATGATAATTTCTTTTTAGTTAATTATCATCTTTTAATTTTTGTGATTTCCAATTTAGTCGCTACTCTTTTCTAATTTTTCCATGGATGAGTCACCCAAAAAATATACATACTTTTCTTTAATGGTCTAATTACCATATAAGGACCTCTAGTTTTGAATTTCATAGCTATTTAATCCTTATAGCTACTAGAATTCAACTTTTGTATTTTATGCGATTTAGCTCTTCTCGTAATTAAACACTTAATTGATAAAATTTTCGTATCAAAATTTTCACACAACATGTCTATCATAATACGGACCATATTATAAAATAAAAATAAACTTTATTTTCGGATCGAATTTGTGGTCCTGAAACCACTGTTCCAATTTCACTAAAAAATGGGCTGCTACATTTTGGCTTCAAAGTTTGGTGTTGCGACACCATTTCCTGATGTCACGACACTACAGTTGTCAATTGCCTTCTAAGCCCAAAAATAGTATCCAACACACTAAGTAAAGTCGTTAGATCATCCCTAGGCCCATAGCGACCCATTAGGTTGTAGCATAACTCAAAATTGTGTAAAAATATTTATTTTGCATAAATTAAACACACAACAACAAAAATCGAAAACGAAATAAAAACATTTTAAAAAACACTTGATTGCGTGATTCGTAACAAGTAATAAATATTTATAATGAAGATCAAACCTAAACTAACTTGATAACGAAGCTTGCAGAAATTCAAGGAATGGGTGTCGAACTTCGGCTGTAGCACGTACCGAGAAAGAGCCCGGTCCCCTGCGTCTCTTTGAGGATGAGACCGTAGCCTTCTTTCCTCTTGATGACGACATAATGTACCTGAAAATATATGAGCATTGATAGAATCCAAGATACATTAGTAGTTAAGCAAGAGGCCCCAAAACTAGTATATGCTATTTAGTGGCTTAAATAATTCAAATATAGAAAATTCTAAGTCAAATTCCTAACTTGTCTAAAGCAAAATAGTATAATATCTATGTAAAGCATGTATAATACTAATGTAGTAATACAAATTGGAAAAATAAAGTTGAGAAAGTGAACCAAGGGCTGTTGTATGGTGGCGCACGGGCGTGTGGTAGCGAGCACGGGCGTGTGACACTGAGAGGAAGCCGTGTGGTGGGAAAAATTGAGGGTATAGAGAGGGGAAAGTGGGAATTAATGCGAGGGGAATGGATTTCAGGGTGGTTTGAGGGTTGGGGAAGTGAGAATCTTAAGAATGGTGGCCAGAATAAGGATTAGGGAGTGGGGAGGAGGAGTTTTTGACTAGGGTTTTGAAAGGGGGAAGAAGATGAACAGTGGTTTGTATATATAGGGGAGGGTCACACGGCCTAGGGCCACGGCCGTGTGTCTTAGGCGTGTATGGCACACGGCCATGTCGCATGGCCATACCTAGCTTTGTTCGCTTCTCCTACACCCGTGTGTTATGGTAGCACGCCCGTGTATTGTCGTACACGGCTGAATGGAATGTGCGTGTCGCACGCCCGTGTTGAAGAAACAGAATCAAGCCTTATCCCTAGCATGCCCGTGGGTTTTCATTCCCACGCCCGTGTGTTCCTATCAAGTTCACCCACGGCCATGTCGCACGGCCGTGGGGATTTATCGCACCCTGTGTTTTGGGGAAATCATGTCCTGTTTCAACACGGCCGTATCGCACGGCTGTGGCTTCTTCCCCTGTTTGGCCACGGCTTTAGGCACGCCCGTGTGCCTGGCCGTGTGTGCTGAAAAACTTTGCAATTCAAAGATTAAGTTAAGGATCCAAAGTGTTAGAAAATAAAAATAAAGAAATCAAAATATGTTAGTGCTCGGGTTGTCTCCCGAGAAACACTTATTTATAGTCTAAGCTCGACTTACCTCTCCGTTGAATGATCATGGTGGTTCGAGGAGTTCATGCTCCTCATTCCTGTTGTCAATTTTAAAATAAGGTTTTAAACGGGTGTTGTTTACCTTAAACGTGTCGAACTTGGGATGACTCACCTCCACTGTACCGAATGGAAAGATACTAAGTACCGTAAGAGGGATTTTCTCATTTGGTGTGGTAGTGACAATGTGAGGATCAACAGCATACAGTAAGACTGTATCGCTGATCTGAAGTTGATTAGAAGAGGTATCGAGCTTGTGTTTGCGTAGTTTCGATTTATCATGTGTTCTCGATTTGTGTTCTCGCCATTCGTCTAGCTCCTCTATCCGTAGTCTTCGTTCTTCATGGACGTCTTTGTTCTCTTCATGATAGTAGCGCACTGTCTCTGTTGTCTTTGTTCGAGGAAGTTCCTGCAAGGACGATTGAATATTAGTTTTATCATCGACAGTTTTTATAGCATTGTATTAAGTTTTAGAGGTTTTGACTGAGTCGCGTGCTTGGAGTGTTACTGCGTCGTCAGCTGCACGAAGTGTTAGCTCTCCTGTGCCTACATTAATAATGGTTCCGGCAGTTGCTAAAAATGGACGTCCTAAAATTAAAGGTACCTCGTTATCCTCATCCATATCTAAGACAATGAAGTCTACTGGGTAAATAAATTTATCAATTTTAACGAGAACGTCTTCAATAATACCCTTAGGAAATCTAACTATTTTGTCAGCCAATTGTATGCTCATCCTAGTCTATTTGGGTTTACCGAGACCTAGTCATTTAAACATTTTATATGGCATAACATTTATACTTGCCCCTAGATCAGCTAAAGCATTATTCACAGATAGACTACCAATTAAATAAGGAATTGTAAAACTTCCTGGATCTTTTAATTTGTTAGGTAGCTCATTCTTTAGAATAGTTGAGCAGACTGCATTGAGTTTCAAATGCGATGTGGCGTCTAATTTCCCTTTACTACTCAGAAGTTCCTTTAAGAATTTTGCTGAGTTGGGCATCTGCGAAAGAACTTCAATAAAGGGTAAGTTAATATGTAATTTCTTTAAGAGTTTGAAAAAATTACTAAATTGTTCTTCTTCTTCTGTCTTTCGTCATCGCTTTAAGATATGGCACACGAGGTTCATGATTCGTACTTACCTGTTTGGGATCATTATTGTTTACCTCTTCTCGTCCTTTGTTCATTGTGTTGTCTTGCTGTAGTTCTGGTTCAGGTGCAGTGAATCCTTCCTTATCTTGAGTGCTAATTGCATTAAGGTGTTCCCTCGGATTAGGTTCAGTATTACTTGGTAGGCTACCTTGTGGTCGTTCAGAGATTAGTTTGGATAGCTGACCTATCTGAGTTTCGAGTCCTTGGATCGATGCTTGTTGATTCTTAAGTGCTGTCTCGGTATTTTGGAAACGGGTTTCTGACACTGAGATGAATTTAGAAAGCATCTCTTCAAGGTTTGGTTGCTTCTCTTGTTGATAAGGTGGCTGTTGAAAACCCTGAGGATTTTGTGGCTTTGGATTTCCTTGACCTCCCCAGGAAAAATTTGGGTGGTTCCTCCAACCTGCATTATAAATATTACTGTATGGGTTATTTTGAGATCTAAAGTTATTATTACCCATATAGTTGACTTGTTCCTCTTCGGTTGGGGGATTGAAGGATTGATATTCTGTATGCACACCTCCTCCGCTTAAGTCACACCTCATTACTAGATGTACCTGCGTAGAAACAAGAAAACTATCAATCTTTTTATTGAGAAGTTCTACCTGATTTGAGAGCATGGTGACTGAATCGATGTTATAGATGCTAGCTATTTTCGTTGGTTTTGTCCTCATAACTTACCACTGATAGTTATTCAGTGACATCTCCTTTATGAATTCATAGGCATCTTTCGGTGTTTTATTGTTCATGGTTCCGCCAGCAGCTGCGGCAATCATTTGTCTTGTCGAGGGATTCACACCATTGTAGAACGTTTGAACTTGCAGCCAAAGCGGTAATCTATGGTGAGAGCACCTTCTCAGCAAGTCCTTGTATCTCTCCCATGCATCGTAAAGTCTTTCTAAATCCATCTGTACAAAAGAAGAGATATCACTACGCAATTTAGCCGTTTTAGCTGGCGGAAAATATTTTAGTAAAAATTTCTCGGTCATTTGTTCCCAAGTAATGATAGACCCTCGTGGTAACGAGTTCAACCACTGTTTAGCTTTGTTTCTCAGTGAAAAGGGAAATAACCGAAGACGAATGGCATCATCAGAAATGCTATTGATTTTGAATGTATCGTAAAATTCAAGAAAATTTTCCAAGTGTGTGTTGGGATCCTCATCTTGCAAACCATCAAACTGAGCAAACTGCTGTATCATCTTAATTGTGTTAGGTTTTAGTTCGAAATTATTCGCAGCAATAGCAGGTCTAACTATACTAGACTCAGCTCCTGTTAAAGAGGGTTTAGCATAGTCATACATAGTATGTGGAGCAAGATTTTGATTAGCTGCAATTGCAGGACGCAGCTGATCGCCTGGATTTTTGGCCATCTCTTCGGTTGGGGTTTGAGTATCGTCTTCTCGCTCGTTCTCTGTGTAACGTAAACTACGCCTTATTTCTCTTTGATTTTTGTGAATTGTGCGATCGATTTCTTCGTCAAAGAGCAATGGTCCTGATGGGTTTCTTCTAGTCAAAACTATAAAAACCTGCCAAGAGAGAAAAAAAATAAATTAATAAATAATAAAATAAAATAAAATTGCAAGAAAAATAAATGGGGCTAAAGTAATAAAAATTTAGTGTTCCTAATATTTTAGTTCCTCGGCAATGGTGCCAAAAACTTGATCGCATGATTCATAACAAGTAATAAATATTTATAATGAAGATCAAACCTAAACTAACTATTATCACGAAGAAAAGGCAAGCGCACCTATCGAACAATAGTATAGTAATGGCAAGACTGGGATATCGTACCCAAGGAAACCAAAAGTACTAGTAATAACTATCTTTTTATTATCTAGCCTAAGAATAAAAGGGTTTGTTTTAATTAACTAGTTATTTAAACTAATTAACTAACTTAATTAAAGTAAAGAGAAAATTTGGAAAAAGACTTGAAGAAAAGCAATTGATAAAGACGACACCCAAGGAGGAATCCACCTAGATTTCACTTGTTATCTGACTTTGAATTGGACAATTTATTCATTTGACTTGATCCGTGAGACTCCCTAACCTATGTTATTATCCCTTTCGAGACTAATAACGTCTAACCCTCAGTTGAATTAATCGAAATTTCTTTCTTAATTAAAACCCCTAGGGAAGCAGTAAATCACTCTATGGACTCCCATATTAGGTTTAACCCTAATCCAGCAAAATCTCGTGACCCTATTTTTAGGCGTTCGATCAACTCCGCTTAATTATGCCAAATCTACTCTTAGGCAGGGTCTATTCCTCCTTTGCATAAGCACATCAAATCAAGAATTAATACCTGGAATATTAACTCAAGCATTAAGAACACATAATTAAGAACAAATCAAGTATTTATCATACAGTTCAGATAATAATAACAAAATCCATCATAAGTTTTATCCCCCTTAGGTATCTAAGGGGTTTAGTTCATAATAAAATAAGAGTACATCTCAAAAGTATGAAAAAAACAAAACATAAAGAAAACTCTAAAACCCCTGAAGGAATTCTGATAGAGATCTTCAGTCTTGGAGTAGCTCCGGCTTTTGAGATGGATCGTCTGGCTTTCTTCAAGTAATTTTCGGCGTGTGGTACTGTATTCCAGAAATGTTTCGGAAAGAGCGGTGCCCTTCAAGGTCACACTTAGGGTGTTTATATAGGCTTTGGATTGGATTTCTTCCTCCCTAAGTACCCTTTAAAACAAGCTCGTTAAATGTCGAAAAGATATTAATTTGCCACAATGAATTGTGTCAAATCACACAACAGGCCTCAAAACACACCTATTGACCAAACCATACCATAAAAACAAGTGTTTCACAGCCTTATCTTCCTCCTCAAATATGTTGTACTTTAAAGACCTAATCCTAGTTCTTTTTCCATATATTAAAGTTGCTAAAAAACAACTGATAAACATGATTTCCACAAAACACGTTCATTTTACAAGAAATCTTCATTTTCCAAATCTATCTCCAAATGATGTTCTTAGAAAACATGAGAAGTTGAGGGCCTCTGCATCGTATTCTTATCCAAAGGCTTTCTAAATTTTCAATCACCAGACCTAACTGTACGTGAACTAGTGTTATGCTCAAGCCAAATTAACATGACTTGTTCATCAGTATCCCTTACTAGAATACTCAAAAAAGCTTATTTCCATATAGATAACCAGTTCCCAATGGCCGAAAAATCCCAAATTTTCCTCCCTCTTTATAATTTGATCCACTCTTATAAGCAAAGTCCGAATCCACCAACCTAAGTTGGTTAATCTTATTAACATCCGCATCCTAATCCATTAATCTTCCCATATTAGCATCCTCTACTAGAATACTAATAAAATGCTTATTTCCATCACAGATAATCAGTGCCCAATGGTAAACAAATCCCAAAATTTCCTCTCTGTTTATAATTTCATCCACTCTTATATGCACAGTCGGAATCCACCAACCTAAAATGGTTAATCTTATTAACATACACATCATAATCCATTAATCTTCCCATATTAGCACACTCTTCCCATTCATCACTCGCCTCCTTATTAACCCCTTCAGCATATTCAAACCATCCACCAATCTACTTCATGACCATGAGGCTTTATACCCTTTACCTGTTGTCATCACATTCCCATGAGGAAAGTAAAACTTTCATAATACTTTGACCCATAAAAGCATTATGCTTTTACAATATCCTTCATGCCTGCTTTGCTAACAAAGCAAGATTAAATGTCTCTAGATCCCTAAACCATATTCTACCATCTTCCTTTCTTCTGTCAATAAGCTCCATACCTTTCAATGAATCCTTCTTGTAACACCCCTTACTCGTATCCAGAGTCGGGACAGGATTCGAGGCGTTACCAGACTTTAACACAAGTACACATACAAAATTAGGCCATAAAATTTTCGTTCAAATCAATTTCATTCATACATATGCAAAGTGTCCCTTACATAGGCCTACGATGCCCCAAAATACATCGAAGGTAGTTTGGGACTAAACCAATAACTTAGAAAACTTTAGGATAACTTAGAAAATTTTCTACTTTGAGGAGTCACATTCCCGTGCGGGTAGGCTGTGTAGTTACACACGCTCGTGTGGCTTGAGACACATCCGTGTCCTCAGCCCATGTAACCCTCTAACTATGGCGTCAACAACCAAATAAGGTCACAAGGCCAAGTCAAACGCTCGTGTGCTTAGGCCGTGTGGTGAATTAAATTCCAAAAATTAAGTGTAGACTTCACACGGCTTGGGCACACGCCCATGTTCTAAGGTCGTGTCTTTTACACAGTTGAGACACACGGCCGTGTCTATGCCCGTGTGTTTACTACTAGGCATTCTGTTTTGCGTAATTAGGGTGCAGGGGACACACGGTTAGATCACACGCCCATGGGGCGGACTGTGTGTCACACATGGCCTAGACACAAGCCCGTGTGTCTAACCGTGTGGACAATATCTAGGCAATTTCCAAGCCATTTGGCACCCTTAAACACTCGCATACTTACACTCCCTTCATGGCAGGCAACATGGCACATTTCATTACTCAAGCATTCACATTCATGGTTAAATTATGACTTAGTAATGTTAACATATCACCTATTCAAACTATCATGCTATCATATGGCATTCCACACAAATTTCATATTTGTCTATCATCTTTACAAACCTACTTCAAGTTACACATTTGCACCACATTTATTGTCTTACACATTAATCATATTTCATACACCAAACATACATGTCATCCATCACACTCATTAACCATAAGGAACCATATCCATATTAAAGTATAAGCACATTTGCATGCATGCAACAATATTTAGGGTTACAACCAAAATAATCAATATGAGCCACCTCTCATGGCCATATACAAAATAGTCATAATACTTTCATGAGCCAACTCATTTGGCTAATCAATATGACACATAACAAAAAACCCAAGTCCCTATACATGCCATACTCAAAATAATAAGACTAGCTATACCAAAATATTCAATTGATTGTGTGATTGAGTCTCCAATGCCTTCTGATCCCCAAGCTAGCTTGGCGACACTATAAGAAAAAGAAAGGAAGGGGGTAAGCATTAAAGCTTAGTAAGTTCACATGCAAATAAAATACAACTTAAATAAGTATTAATCATATAGTTAACATAATGAGAATAATCTTGCATTTTACCAAATCTCTTAAACTCATTCTTCATATATATATTCTTACCACAAGTTTATCATATCTCATGTCATTCTTATGAGTTCAATGTACATACTTGTGCCACTTGCACATAATAACTTACTTTCTCGTCTTTGATTTATTCATCAAGATTACTCATTGAAATTCCTTTAGAAATACCCGTTGAACACTTGAAATACTATCGGATACAACGGAATCTCGCACCTAAGTGCCTCGTATGTAGCCAATGCTACCTCATATCACATATCACATGTTGCTCGCTTTTGAGCTACTCATGGGTCTGCTTACATAGTCTATCGGGTATCTGTAATGCATGCCAGACTACACAGCCACCAGTAGAATATAATAGATTAATACCTGGATGCCAAAACATGTGCCATATACATCATGAACTCAGACCACAACTCAATGAGTTCAGATGTCACATATATCATGAAATCAAACCATAACTCAATAAGTTCAGATCACATAGTTCCTAGTGACATGTCACTTGTATCCTAAACTATTCCTAAGGTTCAAATAGGATTTTTCAATATCACATTTCTGTCGAACTTGCTCGTAACTTCGAGTTCAATACTCATAGCACCAGTCACATATCCATGGAATTGTCAAGCATAATTCATAATACAATTTAGGCAATAAACACATGATACAACATCACATTAAATATGTATGTACTTACCATACATGCAATATTAAAGCATTTAAAGTATGGTACATGTCGCATTGTTTGCAAATGAACTTACCTCGGTACAAAATGATAGAAACGAGCCTGATCCTCGTAAACTTTGTTTTTTCCCCAATCAAGACTTGAATCATGTTTTTTTTTTTTATCTATAACGCCAAATTCAACTTGTTCAATACATACATTGCTCATATCGACCCATAACACATACTTTGGTAAAATTACCTTTTTACCCCTAACTTTTCACTTATTTACACTTTAGTCCCTAGGCTCGTAAAATGAAATGCATGCAATTTCTTGGTTACTCAAGCCTAGCCGATTCATATTCTAACTTATATCAGCCCACATGTTCCTTTATTTCACATTTCTACTACTCATTTTTACACCTTTTACAAACAAGTCCTTTTTAGGTGTTTTCACTAAAAATCACTAAGCAAAAGATGTTTATCACACATCAAACATTCATATTCCTCCATTAAACATCAAAATACAACCATGTCACACATGGGTCAAATTTCATACATGAACCCTAGCCCAAAATAATGGTAGAAATAGCTAGATCGGTTGATGACAACTTCAAAAATGTAAAGAACATTAAAAACGGGACTTGGGAGCACTTACAATCAAGCTTGAAAATGTTAAAAACCCTAGATATGGAGACTCCCCCAAATTTTGGCACCCTTGGAGAAGATGGACATCATTTTTGCTTGATTTTTCCCTTTTTATTCTTTTATTTACCAAATGACAAAAATACCCTTAAGGCCTTTCTTTCAAAATTTTCCTATTCATGCCCATTTTTGTCCAAAATTTTAGAACTTGGTCAAATTGTTATTTAAGGACCTCTAATTAATAATCCAATGCAATTTCATGCTTGAAGCTTCTAGAACACAAGTTTTACAACTTATTCAATTTAGTCCCTAAAGTCAAATTGGACACTTTAAGCATAGAATTTCTTCATGAAAATTTCACACTAACATGCAATCATATCATTAATCATCAAATAATCATAAAATAATTATTTTTATATCGAATTTATGGTCT
Organism: Gossypium arboreum; assembly: GCF_025698485.1. Lineage (NCBI taxonomy): Eukaryota > Viridiplantae > Streptophyta > Magnoliopsida > Malvales > Malvaceae > Gossypium > Gossypium arboreum. Next base: position 18,540,207 of record NC_069081.1, read on the forward strand.
CGAAACCACTGTTCTGACTAGACCCTAATTCGGGATGTTACACTTCTCACTTCCTATGTTTGCCCCTACCAAAAAATTAGCAATTGCTAAGTTAATTTCTTTGCAAAGCCTTTTAAGAAATCTAAAGTTTTCCATCATATAATTTGGAATGAGACTAGCAACAAACATGATAAAAATTTCTTTGCGAACAACTAATAATGATTGTTTGTTTCCAACATTGATTTTAGCGATCATTCTATCAATAATGTACCCTAAAGCACTCATCATTGCTTTACCCTAGAGTTTTGGTACCCAAAGTACTCATCCTTGTTTTACCTTACACATTTTATTAACCTAAAAATCCAACCATGACTAAAGCTGATTATTCTAACAGTTCCACTAGAAAACTCCGAGTTACCCTATTATATGCCTTGATTGTATCCAATTTCAAGGCAACCTCAAACTTCCTCCCTCTATTTTTCAAATTCAAATGATTGAACAATTCTTGGGCTATAATTACATTATCATGAATCTATCTTTTGCCTACAATTTCACTAGTCAATCAATTCTCAAAATAACTCTCCATGCTATTAACCATGAATTTTGAGAAAAAATTATACATAATATTGCATAGGTTGATTCGCTTATACAATGTCAATCTCATTCAACCTAGTATCCAACCTTTCTTTTCTGAAAAACCTATTCACTTCAATGATAACATCTTCACTAATAATCCCCCATAATTTTCTATAAAATAGTCCACAAAAGTTGTCTATTCTAGGAGCTTTTAAACCCCCTAAATAAAGAATAGATTTTAGTACTTTAACTTCTATTGCCTTTTGTAAACCTTCATTTGTATCGACATTGATCATGTAACATCCCGAATTAGGGCCTAGTCAGAATAGTAGTTTTGAGACCACAAATTTGAGATAGAAATAACTATTTTATGATTATTATGAGGTTTATGTTATGAATGCATGCTTGTGTGAAAGTTTCATGAAGAAATTCTATGCATAAAATGTGTAATTGCATTTTAAGGACCAAATTGAATAAAGCGCAAAACTTACATTCTAGAAGCTTTAAGCATGAAATTGCATTGGATTATGAACTAGAAGTTCCTCATTAGCAATTTGACCAATTTCTAAAATTTTGGACAAAAATGGACATGCATAGAAAAAAATTGGAAAGAGAAACCCTAAGGGCATTTTGGTCCTTAGGTAATTAAAAGAATAAAAAGGGAAAATCAAACCAAAAATGTGTCAATCTTCCTCCTTCGCTATTGAAAATCACAAGCACACCATAGCTAGGGTTTTGTTCAACATTTCTAAGCTCAATAGAAGTGTTCCCTAGCCCCGTTTTTAATGTTCTTTGTATTTTTGAAGTCCGGGTAACATGATATACCCATTTCTACCCATGCATGACATTCTTGTATTTTGATGATTTATGGAGGAATATAAATGTTTGATGCATGGTGAACATCTTTTATTAGGCGATTTTTAGTGAAAACACCTAAACAAGGGACTTGTTTGTAAAAGTGTAAGAGTGAGAAGTAATAATGTGAAATAAAAGAAAATATGGGCGGATATGAGCATAGTAGAGGTTCAGCCAAGCTTGGGTAATCAAGAAAATGCATGCATTTCATTTTATGAGCCTAAGGGCTAAATCGTAAATATGTGAAAGTTTAGGGGTAAAAATATAAATTTGCAAAAATTTGACTTATGGACCCATTTCAACAATGTGAATAATAAATAAGTTAAATTTGGCATTATAGATCAAGAAAAACATGAATCGGGACTTGATCGAGGAAAAAATAAAGTATACGACGACTAGGCTTGATTATCATCGTTTTGTACCGAGGTAAGGACATATGCAAATAATGTGACATTGTGGTATGTTTTAATGCTTTAATATATTGTAATAAATGTTTTATTGTAATTATGAGTTATATGCTTGCTGATTGTTATGAAAGCATGAATATTATTATGGTCGTTATCCACGACGTTACAAGCAAGTATGATGGAGATACTATATGCAATAGAGGAAAAACCCTGTTTGAACCTTAGGAATAGTTTAGGATACAAGTGACATGTCACTAGGAACTAAAAAGTTTGAACTCATTGAGTGGTCCGGGTTCGTGAGGTATGTAGCATCCGAGCTCGTTGAGAGGTCCGAGTTCATTATAGATGCGAGCATCCAAGCTCGTTGAGTGGTCTGAGTTCATGATGGATGCGATTCATGTAACATCCGAACTCGTTGAGTGGTTCGAGTTCATTATGGATGTGTTACATGTTATGTGGTAACTTCGGCTACGTTTATATATGTGGCACTTATGTGCAAGGTTTCTGCGTATCCAATAGTACTTCGAGTGTTCAACAGATAATGTAACAATTGTAATGGAAGTCCCGATGAGGGCATATGAAAGAGGTATGGTTATTGATACTCACGATGAGTATAGGTACATATACAAAACCTATGAGTAATGCTTTGATAAAGATCGATTTAAGAGGAGCTAGTATGTATACGCATATGATGAATAAGCAAAGAGGTTTGAATGAAGAATAATCTTTATGTATATGTTATCATGTTTTTGCATGTTAATTGTTTATCACTATTGCATATTATTTGTATGTGGACTTACTAAGCTTTAATGCTTACTCCCTTCTCTTTTCCATTCTTTGTAGTTCCACCAAGCTAGCTTAGGGATCGGAAGTCGTCGGAGTTTTCGATCACACTATCAAAAGACTATTGGGTATAGTGAAATTATTATTTTGAGTATGGCATGTATAGGAACTTGGTCATTTTATGATATGTGTCATGTTATTTGGCCAATTTGTGAAGGCCTATGATGATAATGATTCTTTTGTAATGGCCATGTGATATGGCTCATATTTGATCATTTGGGTTGTAATCCAATTACCCATACATGCATATGTTAGTGTCTTGATGGGAGGGTATGTTGTTGCTTGGTGAATGCATGATAATGATGTGGTATGCTGTTGATTGATGAATATATGGTAAAGTGTAGATTAAGTGTTAAAGGTTAAAGGATGACCTAATGACTTAAAATGACTATGTGCATGATTACACAATTTGAGGATATGGTAACAAGTCTAATAATGCATGAAATTGGTGTGGAATGCCTCTAAATGGTGTAACAAATAAGGGTGCAAAAAGATGACAATATAAAGATGTGAGAGTGCCATGGTGTAAAATGTTAGAGTGTATAAATATGTCATGTTGTATGTTGTAAAGTGTGTTTGAATGTATGAGTGATTGAGGGTGACTAATAGCTTGGAAAATAGCCTCCAAAAAGGTCCACATGGGTAGACACACGAGCATGTGTCTAGGCTTTGCGTGACACATGGCTAGCCCCTTGGGTATGTTGCTCAGCCGTGTGTCCCCTACACCTAAAATTTCTAAGATAGTTTGCATGGTAGTAAACACACGGGTAGAGACACGGCCTAGAACACAGGCGTGTGCCATGCCCGTGTGCCCCTAAATGAGTGATGACGTCATAAATAGAATGTCTAGGTCTTTGGACACGGACCAAGGACACGGGTATGTGCTCGACCGTGTAAAAACCCCTGTAGGTTCAAAATGAAAAACAATTTTTAGAAATCCCACACGAATAGGGGACACGGGCGTGTCCCAAAGCACACGGGCGTGTGCATTGCCTCCACACGAGCGTGTGAGGCTCAACCCTAGAAATTTTCTTAGATTTCCCTTAAGTTCTCAAATTAGTTTTGGATTGTTTTTAATGTATGTTTTGGACCTCGTAGGTCTATAATAAGGACAATATGATTTTGTTTGATTGGTTTTAATTTGAAATGAAATTTGATGACCCATGTGTTTTGAAAATGCCATGTCTATGTACGGTAATGCCTCTACCTTGTCCCGATCTCGGCTACAGATCACCCTTGGGATAGAATCCAACATTTCTTCAAAAATAGTAACGACACCATACTTTAATAACTCTTCATAAAAATTCTAAATTTATCATAATCTCTTCCTCTTGAATCCACACCCGTTTATCCTCAATCCTTAAAACCTAATTTATTTTTTCCTTTGAATTACAGATTAATTAAAAATCTTTTTCCCTCTCTTGGTATTTTCAGGATAACCAATTTGCTACTGTCATCTTCTCCCTTTATCACTTCTATTCTTTCAAGTCTCTATTACAAAAGGTTTATTACATCTGTACTTGCTTCAATTTGGTCCTTTGAACCTTCAAAGTTTTCATCAATCTCATCCTTGTCTTCTTTGATCATCTCCTTAATAAGTTATCAATATTGTATCTTTAGTTCTCATCATTGTATAAGAATGATAAACTCTCTTGAAAATAAGATAACTCATGAGAGAGTAAATAAGTAAAAGATGTTTCAAGCAAATAAATAATAGAGTTTGAATTGAGCACTATCTTCTCTCCTCAAAATAATAAATACCTCCATTTACCAATAGCTTATCTTTCAAAAATTATAGCGCCAAAAGTTGAAAAATAATGTTAATTTAAATTAGACACAAATTAAAAGTAAATGCCAACATTAATCTTCAAAGTAACAACTGAAAGAAAATTCACCCATGTCACTCAGCATAGATTTATTCATAATGTACCCTTGTATTCTCTTCAATTAATATGATCCTTTTTTTATTTTTCTCTTTCAACATAATCTTAAAATAAAAACTCTCAAGTGACATAATCATATTCAAAAATAGCTCTAGATATGAAAATTCAAACTATCATTTTAAAGATTTATTGCCAAGCTCTATTTGTTCCATTCTCGTGCTCCTCCTCAGTCGATTTTTCCCTTGTATATTTGTATCAAGTTTTAATCAATTGGAAAAAGTGTTACACCTCAAACAAGAGGGTTTGTAGCTTACGGAACAATACGAATCTTTTCCATAAAATCTAAATGGAGTATGTTTGATACTTCATATCTCTTCAATATGATCTTTATGGGTTGTGGCTTCATACTTCACTTGAGTATCAATAACTTGCTGACCTTTATAGCTAAGATATTACTGGTCTTTTCTCACCCAAAGTTGCCTTTGTCTTGATCTCCTTGTTCCATTCAATATTGTAAGATGTTTTGTGACTGATGTGGAATCTTGGATCAAACAAACCAAATATATGCTTAATGTTGAATTTGCTAAGATTAAACAGTTTTCTTGAAACAGAATGGAAGAACTTCTAAATCTAGGAAATTTCCTAAAAAAATAAACAAATTAGAATAGAGCCTAAGAAATGAAAAACAATAAATTTAAATAAGATAGTAAATAGAATGGAAAATTTTAAGATTTGAAGTGATGTACAAAGTCTAGGAAGATTCATGTTTTGAACTTGATAACTTATTCTAACTCTTCAAACGATCCCCTGAAATTATAAAAAGTGCATATTGAAAGCTTATGTGAGCTTTAAGAAATTAAAAATAAATACTTCAAAATCAAATCTTATTACAAAGATCAAATAAAAAAGATTTGAACAAGAACAAAAAACAATTTTGAGTTAAAAAAATGAAACTGGTAGATGGAAAATTGATAGAAGTACTTATGACCATTTTGATTCTTAATGAAGAAACAAAGAAAATCATGGGACTTGAACCGACCCTCTAAGGTAGAAACCTCAACAATCTAAAGTGTGAAGAAATTGCAAACACCATGAACAATAAGTTGAGTTGAGACCAAGTTTTCAAAAAATAAAACAATAAATGAATCATGGAAAAAAAAAACCCCTCTGAAAGGATATATTTTATTCAAATTGGAGGTCCTTACAATGATGGCTTCATACCATTTATATAGGAGTAAAAAAGCATGGATCTAAACACCAGGCTAATCAACTAAATGCTAAGGACAAGGTAAATTTTAAGGCTAGATTTAAGAAAATCAAAAGCATAGTCAACTAAGGGCTAATAATAAGACTAACTTTAAGGGACTCTAGTCAACACAATAAACAAAATAAAAACTATTCAGATTTTTAATGTACATCATGCTAGTCACATGCCTTTATTAAATAAAAGCCTAAAGTTTAACATACTATAGTCGAGTCTTGATCCAATTGGGCTTGTAAAATATTTAGTTTTGTCTTCTTGATCCAAGCCCATATTTCCTTCTTTTTCTTTCTTCTCATGCAATTGTTCCAAACTCCTTGAGATAAACTTTTGAAGAAAGCCTTGAATTCAATCCTTAAGTTGCTTGGATTTTAATCTTGTTATTGGCCCACTTGAAAACTCAAATCCTTCATGTTGTCCTAGTCTCTCTTGTTGTCCAAGCTTGTAGTGCATACATCAATAATAGCATTGAATTTCTTCCAACCACACATCATTTTATAACAATGAGACGTAATGTGTCCAACTACCCCCCAAAATAATGGAAAATTCTACTTCTCTGTCTGGCGGCATACCTAAAAGTTCTTCTGAAAACACATTAGAAAACTCTTTTACAATCAAAATTTGGCCAATATCCATTCTTGACTCAGAAAAGTAGGCATCTGCGCCATTAACCATTAACATTTTGGTGGATACTGCAATAAATATTCTACTTCTCAAATTGGTCTGTACGACAGGCAGTAACACTTCTTCCCCTTTTTCAGTTAACAGACGTACACCTCTAACTCGAAAGTCAACTACTACGCTATGTCTGGTCAACCAATCTAATCCAAGAATAGCTTCGAACTCATGAAAGCTTAATAACAACAAGTCTGCCAAAAAGGTGTGCTCACAAAAAACCAACGGACAGTTCTTAATCACTCTATTAACCATTGTACTTTGACCAAGGAGGTTACATTTGTCTCATAATAAACATAGGTTGACCTTGGATCTATTAATGTATGAATGTTGTTTCCAAGAAAAGAAAATTTACCCGTTATAACCTCTGATAAGTCAACATATTCTTTGGCCTTCATCACATACGCTATAGCTGACACTTCAGAGCTGGACTTAGTATAACTCATTTTCAGAGCCCCCTAAACTGATCCTAATTTTGCTGCCACTCTTAATCTCGCTTCTTGCTAAATACTTTGGGGCCCTCACGTAGATTGTTCTAAACTTAATTCAACCATGGAGGGACAATTTCTAAGTTGATGGTCTAGAGACCCATATCCAAAACAAGCTTTGGTATGCTTCGAACATTCTCCTTTGTCATTTCTCCCACAGTGCTCGTAGACAAATTCTTCATCATCTTGGATCCACTTGTACTCGCCATCGAGGTAGCTTTTCGACCACCTCCATCATGTTTGAAACTCACAGGCTGAGAATCCTTCCTTGACATCGAGAAGCTTCTATTTTTTGGCTTCTTGAAATTTGACAAAGGTGGTGGAGTAGAAAATCCTAGTTTCAATCTTTCCCTATCATGCACCCTACTCTATTCTTGAACTATCATCTCCATTTTATGTGCCTTAGCCATCATGGATGCTAAACTCTAACATTCAAATGTTGCCACTAGGGCGAAAATTTCATGTTTAAGCCCCATTTGAACTTAGCACATAAGGCTTTCTTAGCCTGAAACATATCCTTTACCTAGCGGCTAACTCTAACGAACTCTTATTTGTATTCCATCAATGATATTCGTCCATGCTTGAGGTATAAAAAATCGTTGTTCATTTGTTCAACATACATCTGATTCACATACCTTTCTTTAAATTTCTTTAAAAAGAATTCCCAGTCTATCAGCTCCTTAGGGGTCACAATTGTCAATGTTTTCCACCATTGATATGCCTCTCCCTCTAGAAAGGAGACTGCACACAAGAGGTTGTCTATTGGCACGCACTTTAATTCCTTACTTACCTACAAACACATGATAACCATTGCTTTGCTACTAAGGGGTCATCACCCTTATCCCCCAAAAATTCCTTGGCGACTATTTTTCCTATCTCTCTCATGAGATCACCTTTAGATTGGGTTGTAGCAGGTACTAGAGGTACTAATAGTACCATTTTAGGCTGAGTTTGCTAAGGTTGGGGTGCTTGGGCTATCTCATGAATTGGTCAAACATTTGACTCGTTATTGTGAAAAAGACATTGTGAAAAGCATTTCCAGCTACACCCAGATCAGCTGTAGGAGCTTGCCTTTGTGCCTGAGGTACATGGCTTTCAATCTCTTCACCTATTGCCTCTCTCGAACCTTCAGGCATATCATTTAATAGCTACAAAAAAACTTAAATTAGCTCAAATTACAAGGACTAAGTCAGAAATGTATCATGTATGGCAAGGTGTGACTTAGCCTACGGTTTTCCAAGAATCGGTTCAACTTTGGTCTCATACCAAAACTTGTAACACCCACACTTGACCCATCACCGGATCCGAGTATGGTGTGTTAAAACTTAAAACCATATGAATTTGACAAAAACACCTGAAATTTTTAAAAGCTTTGAGGTATCAGTGTATACCCCGAATTTGGCGTAAACTTCAGTATAACAATAACAAAATAATCAAATCAACAATACAACAAGAAAAAATTATTTAGACAAACATTTGGCGGAATCCTTATGAAAGTTGTCAGGGTTATATAAAACACAAGATTATTTCTCATACAAAAGCATCAAGTGTATCACTAGCAGTTAAACAACATTCAAAACATTTTGGTGTATGTGTCTAAAAGATAATCTCATAAACCATAATTCACTGGATTAAACATATACTTCTAGAGTTTGTAAAAGTTCTTATAAAATAATGTTTTGGCAAAAGCTATAAATTTACTCCACCCATTAACTCCTAATATCATTTTTGCTTAGCTGAATATGTTTTCTCATTATTTTCCAGTTTGGTCTGCAATATAGCTACCCTACCAGAGGCATCACAAATATATCTCTTTCTCCTATATCTCATATCACGTTTCACATATAAATGATATTGGCTCACGCAGAAAGAATGGTATTTTATTCCGAAACGTGAACTGAGCATACTCACACTACAACTTTGGTTTAATACTACTATAACCAGATACCACACACTATATCGTTGAAAGGGAATGCTTACCTTACATCATTTATACAGGAAAAAGGATTTTATAACACAAGTAAGAAGGAACTCACCAAAAAGTCCAATATAATAATCTACTCAGCTTGTCATTTACCCTTGTTGCTTGGACCTACGTTAGCTTCTCGAGACAAAAAGAGAGAAAATTATATCTATCAAATCATTAAACTACTAAAATTTAACATGCATGCAAGAATTGGTTGAATGCAACCCATAATCAAGAAGTTTCCTACCTGAAAAACAATTGTAAAACTTATAAATATGTTACTTTAAATACATAACTTCATTTGATAATAACCTAAAGGTTTACCAAGAATTACCAGTAAACTTGTAACACCCTATACCCGACCCTGTCATCGAGCTCGAATATCAGGATGTCACACCACCGTCAGACATCATAAGCATTACAAATGATCTCGTTATTAAGAAAACATATTCCAATTTAGCTTTTGAATAATTACAAGTCATACATATTCCAGTCATCATTAAAACATGGTCAACATTCATCAAACGAAATTAAAAGAGAATTAAACATGCTTTTAGACCACCAAACAAAAATTCACAGTTATTCACCTAGGCATCAATACTAAAACATAGATATTGACATTTTCCTTAAATGGTATCGATACCGATTGGAAAATCAGTACCAAAATAGCATTCTGTCTCTCGTCTAAAAATCAAATGCCAGAAAATATCGGTATATTTATTAAAGTATCAATTCTTCTACTGTAACACCCCGTACCCGAGACCGTTACCGGAGTCGAACACGAGGTGCTAACCGACTAATTCATTTACTCTCACAGTCCAATTAAAAATTTTCCAGACGACTGGCTAACTGCATCACTGTCACCTTAAAAATCATAACTTGAGTTCCACAACTCGAAAATCAGATTTGTAATTTTTCCCCGAATCTAGACTCATATGTCCATCTACATATTTTTTCTTAGAATTTTTGGTAGGGCCAATTAGTACAGTTTATTAGTTAAAGTCTCCCCTATTCCAGGGTTCGACTACACTGACCTTCATGCATTACGAATTGGATATCTCCCTGTACAGGGATTTAATACTGATACCGTTTGTTTCTATAGAAACTAGACTCAAAAAGGAATCTATACATATATGGCATGACTTCTAAATGTCTCTGTTTAATTTATAATGAATTTCCAAAGTCAGATCATGGGATCCAGAAACCGTTCTGGCCCTGTCTCACGAAAACTTTAACATCTCATAATATAATGTTCATATGAATGTTTCGTTACTTTCCTATGAAAATAGATTCATCAAGGTTCGATTACATAATTTATTCGCTATTTAATTCCATTCCTACTATTTTTAGATATTTTTCACATCCACATCACTGCTGTTGCCAGCATTTATTTTTAAGGTAAACTTTACCTATTTCATGATCCTCCATGGATCAACTAGAGTTTGTCATACATATACCAAAAGTGATCATGAATAACCATTCCCATGACTAACCGTTACCAACATTTCCATACCTCTCGATGGACGACATACAAAATGATTACAATGCTATGATCAAAGTATACTTAAAGCCATTTTCGCATGGCTTATATACATTAACCAAAATATCCTCCCGCTACTAGTCTATTCTATACATGCCATAAGATAATCCAAAACATAGCAGTACCAAACAGTGGATGGTGATAGTGTGACTAGTTGCTGACGATCCCCGAGCCTGTAGCTTCCAAATGAGATCTATAAAACAGAGGAAACAAAGTAAACGGAGTAAGCATTACAATGCTTAGTAAGTTTTAAGCAGTGTCAACAGATAACAACCAAATTATAACATAGTTGTTCGTATTTTTATTTCACTCTTCTTTCGGGCATACCATCCCTTTACCGAATATGCACATCTCAACATATACTGAGAGGCAAATAAACTTTCACATAAAAGTGAGCTCATGTGACATAGATATATTGTATGATTTCACATAACCTCTCACACTGATCCGATGTCACATACTCATAGGAATAGTCTCATGGATTGCTCTCGTATGCATCACATAACTACCTTATGATTTAGTTCAAATCAAGCTCACATATAAACTTGGAGTACATACTGCTTAACCTTTTGCACTGAATATATATTTATAAGCAATTCTTATTACGAAGTCTTATAGCTTTAACCTCTACTCGGATTATCGGCGAGACCTTTAGCTCGCATTTAAATCTCCACACAAGTCATCGGGTCTTACCCGGACATACTCTCCACACGTAGTCATCGGGTCATTAAAGCTTGGATATAGTACGAGCACGAAGCCTACGGTCATTAATCGGTGATAATATTCTCGCATAAAGCCTGCGGGGTTTTAACCCGGATATAGTACTAACACAATTGCCCTTCGGGACTTATCACATTTATACACTTCCACATTCATCACATCGGCCATTAGGCCTTATCACATATATACACACTTTCACATTCATCACATCGGCCATTAGGCCTTATCACATATATACACACTTTCACATTCATCACATCGGCCATTAGGCCTTATCACATATATATATCTCATACATATTTCATATTTTTCTTGTACATCAATTTCAGCAATAGCTTATAAGCAACTCAAATAGTTTCATCAAAGTTTACAACAAAATCACATATTCACTACATGCAGTTTTCCTGAGCAACAGTCACTAAATTGTTTATAACTGGAGCTACAAAACTCAAAATCAATTTCCGTTAATTTTCCCCGAATTTAGACTCACGTATCTTTCATCCATAAAATTTTCAGAATTTTAGGTGTGGCCAATCATTACCAGATTTTTCTTAAAATTTCCCCTGTTTCACTATTTGACTAATCTGACCACTCTTAACTACAAATCAAATTGCTCATTATACAGAATTCAAAATGTGTTCTATTTGATTTCATTTAAAACTAGACTCATTCAGGAGTCTAAGCATATAAATCTTATCTTATAACCATTTTTGTACAAATTATAATGATTTTCCAAAAACAGAACAGGGATTTCGAGTCATTCTGACACTGTCCCACACAACTTTAAATATCTCTTTATAGGAAATTTCTTTGCTTCCACGGTCTCTTTTATAAGAATCTAGACCAACTAAGCTTTGATTACATATTTTATTCAGCCTATAATTCCACACCAACAATTTATAGTGATTTTCTAAAATCACATTACTGCTGCTGTCCAAGCAAATTATCACAATTTGCTCTTAAATTTCCAAGTCCAAACACTTATGAACTTACCATTTGGGTTTAAGACATATCATGGCCACATCATATCTTATTAAATCAACTCATTATGTCCTATTATGATTGAATTTACTCAACGATTAATCGCTTAAAACTTACCTCGGAAGTGGTTGACGACTAGATATCCACGGCTATTCATTTACTTTCTCTTTTCCCTTATCCGACTTTGATCCTCTAGGCTCTTGAGCTAAATCAAACAATTTACTTCCCAATCAAACACAATCACACGGCATCCATATACAATTTAGAACCATTCTTAACATATTTACTACTCAAGCATGTAACTTAACAACTTAACCATTAGTTGCCGAACCACAAACAAAACATATTCATACGTCAATATCTCCAACCTTACCATAACAACCAATATGCAAGATATCACATATACATAACTTAGCTTATGAGAACATATGTATTACATCATAAACACATCTTTTACCAATTACCTCACTTAAGCCAAATTTTTATAATCAACCACAAAGAAAAATATACCACAAATCACACTTCCAAAATGAGCTACCTCCATGGCCGATTATACTTCATCATTAACATATCTCATTTTGAATCATATAATCAACATTTGTTCAAGACATCAAACCTCTTTAATTTCGCTATTACTAATATAAACATTCACAAATCATATTCTTAGGAAGACCGATTTCTTTCCATAACACATTCATCATCAATACATAGATGAAACAATCAAAATCCCTTCCTTTATACCCTAGCCGAATGCTCCAATCATCCATCAAAATTACAAATTTTAGCATGGGCTAAGTAAGAACCATGATTATTTACCTAAAACAAGTTAAAAATTTCACCATTTGACATAATATACTAACCTTCTTAATGACTCAAGTGACCAAAAATTCTTCCCCTCCTTTGTTTCTTCTATTCGCCATGTTGAACAACCAAGAAAGAATTTTGTTTCTCCTCCCTTTCTCTAGTCACGGCAATGGGGAAACATGGATGAGACAACTTTGTTCTCATCACCCTCCCATCCATTTCTTTATTACTAACCCTTTGTTTTATTCTTTCTCCCATAACACACTAACACAACATGTTTCCAACATGTTTCACCCCATAACATTTTGTCCATCCTCATGCTCATGGCGGCCACTACATATTAGGGGGGGAAAATTGACATGCAAGTCCTCCCTTTTGACTACATGTACTATTAGATCCTTGTAGATTAGCCTATCACATTTCAAAAGTGTCACACAAGTCCTTTTGACTAAATTCACATGCAATTTACTAAATCGAAGCTTAAAATTTTCGCACATTCATATTCACATATTTTAGACCATAAATATCACATCCAAATAATTTGGTGACTCGGTTTAGCGGTCCCGAAACCGCTTTCCGACTAGGGTCACTTTAGGGCTGTCACATCTACCCCAAGTATCGATACTCGTGATAAGGTATCAAAACCAAATTATAGTACTGACTTCCTGCACAACGAAATATCATAGAAGTATTGTTTTTAAAACCCGAATATTGTTACCTATGATCCAGACACCAAAAATATAGTATAATAAGGCGAATAATCCATCCCAGTCATAAACCATTCAACATGTAACTAATACCTCGTCAAATAAGCATCAAAATGACTACAATAATAGTTCAATCATCAAAAACATGTCCGAGTAACCAAGTGATATAATAAGAACAGCATCCAAAAATCCTAAGAATTAATAAGCTATGAAAATAACCAAAACATCATGGCAACATTTATGCAATAATTCTACCACATTGCTTTTATTTCCCAAATCATAAACAGATAATAAACACCTACGAATAATAATATAATCTTGCTTGTTTCAATCCCTTGGAACCACACCGCTCACACTGAGATGCTACTAATCTACAATGGTTTAAAAGGAGTGAGTGAACTTAAGAAGCTCAGTGAATGCCTAGAACAACTACCATGCAAACAATTCATCAAGCACTAACGAAACAACCATATAACATAATTTCAATAGTTCTAACTCAAGTGTCATATTACGCTTACACATGCATTGCTTACTAGCTCATTTACATAGTAATCACATTCACTTTCATTCATATAACACTTTAAACAAAATCATATTATAACACTTTACATGCAATCATATTTAATGATAATTTGGCACTTGAGGTATCAAACATAAAAGTGGGTTCTATCACCACACAACGGATACATAGATCTCCAACACATCAAATGACTCATAGAGTCGAGCATATCCCAAGAAATGAAGCATATAGCTAACACTTTCCATCACACCAAACATGTCCCATTGAATGAAGCTTAGCTCATATTCCCTTATCTCTCCAACATGTCCCAAAGTCTCAACGCGCAGAACACATAACACATATATATGATTACTCACAACCCTATGGCATGCCAACTATATCCAATGGCCTCAAGTTCACAAGGAAAAAATATTCGTTATTAAAATACATGTTACTTATCGTTTCAGCACTTTTTCCACTGCAAATATCACATTGAAAACATAGAATTATTAGTTCCATCTAGCATGTATAACATGCTTGCATTCACACTTTCACATTGGTAATCATGAACACATATCACATTATATAGCATCTCATCTTAGTTCATATTTTTACAATCAACAATCAAATATTAAAATAAGAGTATGAGACAGCTTACACTTGAAATTTAAAGTAGGGGTTTAGGCTACTTCTAGATTCCCAATTAACGCATTGAATTGTGTTTATAAATAGAGATTCTAAACATTTACCAAATACACTTTCGCCGAAATACTGAAATCCCAAACTAGCCTTTCTTTAACTCGTAGATAGTCTTAATGAATCTGAAGCTTTAAGACAACAAATCACAATAGCACATTCAAAAATTAGCTAAAGACTAAACTCAAGTAATAAAAAACATAAGTCTAAGCTAAGTTTCTCAATGAACCGAAACCTTCGACATAACAAACTTAAATTCCAAATCTCGGTCTATACTTAATCTTTTTGTCTAAAATTGATTCCATTCATCTGATTATTCACCTACGACAGATTCTCAACCTTTAAACTACACAAAACTACTCAATTCATGGTATCAAATTTTTCGACATGATTATGGCTATTTTCACGAAATTCATTTAAAACCTAAGAAATACTTAAAAAAACTTGAAATTAAGTTTAAAAACCTCTTAATCTCATCAAAACTAATTGAAAAATACTTTGAAACTACGTTTTTACACAAAATCCCAAAATCCACCATTAACGAGCTAATTTTCAGATTTTATTCAAAACATGCAATTTAATGGCTAAAAACTTAGTTTTAAAGACTAAATAAAATTTAAAACTAATAAGCAATCAAATCGTTACCTTAGTTGATTAAAAACAGACTGTTTGATCGAAAACCCAAAAAACCCAAAAGCTTAACCATGGAGAAACCTATGGTGTTTTTGGGTGTTATTCTTAAGATTCTATGGAGGCTTCTTGATTAGGAGATGGTGGAAAAAAAAAGAATGAAGTTTGAGAATCAAAATTGGAGAAAAAGATCTTAGGTAACTCAAGGGGCGACACAAAACAAATAAAGGAGGAAACTAAAACCGTAGGTGGTGGGAAGAAATAGGTTGATTTTTAAAGTTTTGGGTTATTTGCCCTTTTAGTACTCCTAGTTTTAACCCCCATTTCAAAACAGACCTTATTTTAAAATTGAAAGTATTTTCAGCATCTTTTTCAAAAATTGGTTTAATTTTTTAAAAACCATGATCGACAAAATTTCCGGTTACCATACTTACGAAATTCTCGAGCACACTAAAGCTAATATCCCAAATATACCCCTAAAAATCCTAGACCCAATTTTGGGGTGTTATAAAACTGTTACTAACAATGACGTCAGCTAGATACTGGAAACTCCTCATTAACAATTTCAACTTAGAAATTTTTAAAGGTTTAGCGAAATATGCAAGGAAGAAGAAGAAGAAAAAACATAAAAACATGCTAGTTAGATTTCCTTACATCCGGGAACAAGACTTAGTGGAAAGTCTGAGGATTCCATGATCGCTCTAAAATTTCAAGAAGAAAATAGTTAAGAATCTAATCATCTACAGTACCCTAGTTCAGTTCTAACTAGGTCTCAACTAAACCACAACATTGCTAACTGAGCTATCGTAATATATATACTAAACACAGAAACAAATTTATCGAGCTACGAACTAATGAGTTTGCCCAAAACATTTGAGGTTGGCAGATAGCTTAATAGAAGAGTTTGTCAAACCCTAGAGTTCACTAAATCCTAGAGTTCACCAAATGGTGAATCCCATAGAATACGCTACCTAGTCAAAAACAAATACTTCACTAACTTACTTAATTTCTACCCTTGACTTAACCTACATACACGCCAAATAGTAACTTGACATAATCTCTGCTGGACGGGATGTTACATCTAGGCTATTGAAAAGAACATTGTAACATCCCGAAATAGGGCCTAGTCAGAACAGTGGTTTCGGGACCACAAATCCAACGTTGAATTATTTTTTTATGATTATTATGAGGCCTATAATATGAAAATATGCATGAGTTAAAGTTTCATGAAGAAATTCTATGAGTAAGGTGTCCAATTGGAAAATAAAGACCAAATTGAATAAATTGCAAAACTTGGATTCTAGAAGCAATTTGCATGAAATTGCTTTAGATTATTAATTAGAAGGTATAAAAGAGCAATTTTCCTAATTTCTAAGTTTTTGGACAAAAATGAGCATGCATGGAAAATTTTGGAAGTTTAGTAAGGAGGGGCATTTTGGTCATTTGGTAATAAAATCAATAAAAAAGGAAAATGAAGGAAAAAATCAGCCATCTTGTCCCTTGTACCAGCCGAAATTCTCAAGCCATCCATAGCTAGGGTTTTCAACATTTTCAAGCTCAATAGTAAGTGACTCCTAGCCCCGTTTTTAATGTTCTTTGTATTTTTAAGTCCTTGTAACGTGTTCTCTCCATTTCTACCTATATTGTAAGCTAGGGTTCATGTATGCAAAGTGACCCATGTGTTACATGTTTTTCCTTTGATGTTTTATGAGAGAATATGAAAGTTAGATGTGTGTTAAACATCTTTTCCTAAGTGATTTTCATGAAAAGCCCCTAAAGGGATCTTTTTGCAAAAGGTACAAAATATGTGGTAGAAATGTGAAGTAGAGGAAAATGTGGGCTAGTATGAGTTTATAATACATTTGGCTAGGCTTGGGTAACCAACGAATTGCATGTATAGCATTTTACGAGCCTAGGTATTAAATCGTAAATAATGTGAAAGGTTAGGGGCAAAACGGTCATCTTATCCGGGGGTGAAATTTAGGCTCAAAAAGAATAATGTGAGATATTGATAATTTATTTTTATTATTATAGACCCCGAGGAACAAATTTCAGAGGTCGATCGATGAAAACGAAAGGTTTCGGAATGCGAAAACCGACACAAACACCAAGTAAGTTCGAATAACTTAAGGTAAACCCATAATATGCCTAAATGCATGTTTTATGAATGTGGGATAGTTTTATATAATGATGGCATGAAAATTGATGAAATGTGTTAACAATAATAGTAACAAGATGGTAAATGTCCCAGTTGAAGTTAAAAGGGAAATACGATGGATAAACCATGGCTTACGTGACTTGAGATCCTGCATGTGTTGTATAAAAGGATTTAGCCCAGACGGGTAATC
This sequence comes from Gossypium arboreum, assembly GCF_025698485.1. Lineage (NCBI taxonomy): Eukaryota > Viridiplantae > Streptophyta > Magnoliopsida > Malvales > Malvaceae > Gossypium > Gossypium arboreum. The sequence goes on from NC_069081.1 coordinate 18,558,065, forward strand.
TGTTGATCTCAAATATAGGAAGGATCTAGCCTGGACGGGTTTTCCTTGAGTGACTGAGCCTCCGAATAATATGTGTGCATTAAGGATTTAGCCCGGATGGGTAATCCGATTAGGGTCTGAATTTAGCCTGGACTGGTAATTCAGATCCGAGCGCATTAAGATTGTTTGTCACTATATGGGATTTAGCCTGGACTGGTAATCCCACCATAAAATGTGAGGTTCACGGGAGTGCGTACTTGAGAAGATCACTCTTATGACTTAACGGTAAATGGATAATCCATCAAGATTTCCAAAGTACTCAACGGGATTAACATGAGGTATAGAAATGAAAATGTTGGATGATGAGCTCATCTAAGACAAATTACATGATAAATTATTGTGGGACTAACATGATGTTTGAGTGCATGTAATAGGAGGCTATCCTCTATTTATTGGATTGGTTGTCTAACATGGTTGTATGCTAATTAATCGGTAAGTTTACTTTCTAGTTATTCGGGCTTACTAAGCATGTAAATGCTTACCCCTCTCTTTTCCCTATCTTACAGAGCTTGATGACTCGTAGATATTGGAAGACGGTTGGAGTATTGTCAACACTATCAATTTGTCCTGTTTTGGTATATAGATACTTCTATTTTGTTATAATGGCATGTATAGGTTTGTGGTTACTTGGTGTTATATGTCATTGGTTGGCCAATGTAAAGGCTTAAATGTTAAACTTATTCTTCTTGGTATATGGCCATAAGACATGGCTCATTTTGTTGTAGGTTATGACCTACCAACCATGCATGTTTATGTTAGAAATGTTCTTGTGATGATTAAATATGGTATATCATAAATAGGCATTCCCAATGTGGTCAAAACATTTGGAAATGGATAGGCCATAATTGGCAATTAATTGTAATAGCCAAGTCTAAATATGTTTCAATGGGACGAAAATTCTTATTATAAAAAGGGATAGTTGAGTATGTATTTAACCGATGAGATGAGGTTGACATGTAATAGATTCATTGAGGATAGTCCTTGAGTATATTTGGGTCATGTTAAATGCAATTGGGGTTCTTATATGTGAGGAAATGGTGAGGGTGACCATTGGCTTGAAATTATAGCCTAAAAAGGGTCCACACGGGTAGACACACGAGCGTGTGTCTAGGCCGTGTGTGACACATCGTCAGCCCCATGGGTGTGTGGTACGGTCGTGTGTCCCCTGCACCTAAAATTTCTTTAGTCAGAATGCATGGTAGTAAAAACACGAGAAGAGACATGGTCGTGTGTCTCAACCGTGTAGAGGGCACGACCTAGCACACAGGCGTGTGTCTTGGCCGTGTGCCCCTAAATACATGCTGAGTCATAAACATAATGTCTGGGTTTTTGGACACAAGTGACCACACGGGCGTGTCTAGGCCGTGTGAAAGACATGGGCCAGGGACACAGGCGTGTGCTTGGCCTTGTAAAAACCCCTGTAGGTTCGAAATAGAAAATAAATTCAATTAATCCCACACAGATTAGGGACACGGACGTTTCCCAAAGCACACGGGCGTCTGCATTTTCTCCACACGGGCGTGTAAGGCTTAACCTAGAAAATTTTCCTGAAATTTTCTTAGGTTCTCAGTTTAGTCCTGGACCATTCTCAATGTATGTTTTGGGTCTCGTAGGCCCATAATAGGGACACTAAGATGTTGTATGATTGGTTTTAATTTAGAACGAAATTTTATAACCCGTATTTTCTGAAAATGTTTGAGTATGTGTCTGGTAACGTCTCGTACCTGGTCTCGATCCCGGGTACGGGTAAGCGGTGTTACAAACATAATCATCATTTCTTGAAATTGGTGCTTCTTTCAACAAAGATAGACATAAGATAGAGTAATTTTTTTCCTAAACTTCATTACTAGAAACTATAACTGAAGATCTCCTTCAAGTGCATTTGAAGCTCACTCTGATACTAATAGAAATTACCTCAATTTACACTTTTTCCAAGTTATTGTTATATTAGTTATTCAAACAAGAGTTGAGATGAGTAAATAGAATAAGGTAGCTTTGCAAAGAAAAAAAAAAAGGCAATGAGAAAAATCAACATACGATATTTGTTAACAAAAGTTATATTGCACCAATCCTATGTATATAGAGCCTCATTTAGAGAATGATTTTATTCAATAATTTATCTAGTACAAGTATTGGCTTAAGCTCAATCTACCTTTCCACAATGGTAATTGCAACCCCAAAGTCGAACCCAAATTGTTACAAATCATTCTCTCCAAAAACCTTATAATACAAACAATATAACTTTTCAATAAATGCCTAATCAAAATGGGGTTTGAATACACAATAACCAGCTCTCAAAATCTCAAGAAAAACACCCACAAGAAGCATGCCCAACTGTGTAAAATCAACAATCTCTAAATAGGCTTCAAATTACTTCATTTCCAAGTTGAACTAGGGTAAGTCAGCATCCTTCAAAAAATTTAATCCTACTTGAAATAAATTTTGATAAGCTCCTTGGAAAATAAGTCTCATACTAGAAGTAAATCTGATTAGCGGCTTATCCTTTAAGAAAATAAGGAATCCTAATCAAAGTTAAACTTTTAATTCCCTCAAAGTTGCCGCCACATTTGAATAAGAACTTAAACTCTTTTAAATATAGTTTCCTTGTTCATAAGAACATGTCCAAGACGTCCTCTATTTGTTACCCAATGCAAATAACCTATATTATTTTTATACAAGTAAAAAATTGCTAAAAAACATATAATTTGACTGTTTTAACCTTGTTAATCTAACTTTTGTTTGAATAAGACATGGAACTATAGAAATAGGTAGTCAAAGTTTTCAATAGAAACCAATAAAGGTATTGTCTTTAACATGACACATGCAATGATTAAGCACAAAACCAGTTATACTTATTCATTACTTATTGTTTGTGTTCTTTTAAGTAGTCTAAAATTTAATGTCATAAATATTTTTTATGTTATCACAGAAAACAAGAACATCAACTATTGCTAACTAACGACATTGTTTCATCATCATAATAGCATTCCCACGATTGAAGTAGCAAAGTCTCTTGCGTATGTACCCCACATGTTATAATCTTGAGCAAGATAGCATTGTATTTAGCTTTAAGAGTTGAAGAAATATGAACCTTCAATTATTTACTAGGCTATACTCCAATAATTAATAGCAAATAAATGCAAAAGGGGCATTAAAGAATCACATGTATAGGACCAAGCAAAACAAGCATTGTATTAGCATTTGGTATCTTGAATTTAAAAGAAGATTTGAACTAAAAATTAGTAGTGTATAAAAAAATGCAATGTATTGTGAAATTAAAATTAAAGTTTTTATCAACCTCTTGAAAGTTAACTACTTTGTGCATATGCTTATGTTTTATCCAGTACAACTATTGGCAAGGCGAAAAATCAACACATGATATTTGCTAACATAGTGGATTGCACCAATCTTACATCAGCAGAGCCTCACCCAAAAATTTATTTTATTCAACAATTTATCTGATACAACTATTGGATTAACCCCAATCCACCCTTCCACAATGGATAATTACAACTCTAAAGTCGAACCTAAATTGTTACAAAAAAACTCCCCCCAAAAATTTTACAATACAAATGATATAACTCTCCAATAAATGTAACATCCCTCACCCGTATCCAACGTCGGGATAGGGTTCGAAGCGTTAACGGACTTAAACATTCACAACAACACATAACATATTACCAACCATGCATGGGAAACAAGCATATGCACATCACCAATATCAAACATAACATAAATAGCTAGATTTATAAGTCAGAATCATTAGCTCACTAAAGACCAATATATTTGGCCAAATTATAATAACACATGTTATAAAACTAGGTCCCTATACATGCCACTCACTTGACAATTCTAGCATATGTGTTTATACTGTCAAGGTGTTGACTTGATAGTGTGATGCTGTCTCCGACGATCTCCAACCCTGAGCTAACCTAACAACACTAAAAGAAATGGAAAGGAGGGAGTAAGCTTTACGCTTAGTAAGCTCGCATGAAATAATAATAAGTAATTTACTAACATGCTTTCCATAGTAAAACTAACCCAATTGTACATTTACACATGTTCTGGTTAAGCTTCTTTCTTGAGTCATAGTCACTAAATCATTTATATTTGGAGTTACGGAACTCAAAATTAAGATCAGTAAATTTTCCCAGAAACTAGACTCATATATCTTTCCACCATAAAATTTTCATAATTTTTGGTCCAGCCAATAAGTACAGTTTATTATTCAAAGTCTCCCCTATTTTGCTGTTTGACAGCTTCGACCTTTCTTCACTAAAATTCATTTATATCATAGTACGAGACTCGGATAATGTTCTTGTTTGTTTCTATTAAAAGTAGACTCATCAAAGATTCAAAGATTCTAACCCATAATTATTTTTCTAAAATTTTTAACAATTTTTCTAAGTCAGAACAGGGGATCTCGAATTCATTCTGACACTATCTCACAAAAATTAGAATATCACATAAGATACAACTCTTTTGCTCCCTCTATTTCCTTTATATAAAAATAGACTCATTAAGCTTTAATTACATAATTTATTTGAAATTTAATTCAACTTACACAATTTTTGGTGAATTTTCAAAGTCACACAACTGCTGCTATCCAATATTGTTTTACTACTAAAATTCACTCTTACATAATTTCACTTAATCTATTTTGTCTTATCGAAGTTCACTCAAATATTGAGCATATTGCTCAAAATTTTCTTAAACATATACCTGCACTTGTTCATCATATAATCATGTTCACATGTATTTTTACTTAATCGATTTTCCCGTTGAACTCTTCGGAATAATAACTGATACTCAGTTGCCTGCACATATTTTCACACTTATAGCCAAAGCTATCTGGTACACATAGTAGCCTGCACTTAGTACTACACATGCGACCAATTATCCGGCACACGTAGTAGCCTGCACTTAGTACTACACACGTGACCTAACCATCTGATACACGTAGTAGCCTGCACTTAGTACTACACACGTGATCGAAGTTATCGGGTACGCACAGTAGCCTGTACTTAGTACTACACATGCGACCAATTATCCAGTACACGTAGTAGCTTGCACTTAGTGCTACACACGTGACCTCAAAATAGATCATTCGTATCGTTTCTATTCCGAAGGCTCAACCGGGAAATTCCTCACTTTCCAACATGTTACAATTTATTCATAGTCCTTTTTCAATTTGCAATTTACAACAAATAATCATTCTATAGGCAGCTACATTTCATATGATAAAAAAATATAATAAAATAAAAAGAATCGATAAATTATTTACGTACAAACTTACCTCGGATCCAGAAATGGCAATTTACCATTCTAGTCCATAACCTTGTATTTTTCTAATTTAAGCCCAAATCTCGATTTCCTTGATTATTAAGCTTGGAAGCTTGGCCAAACCCTAACCATGGCTGCTCTTGGTACATTCTGCTGTAGCAAGAAGAAAGGGACACATTTGGAGTTTAAAATTTGTCTTTTAATTCATTTTATCCCTAAATGACCAAAATGCCCTTTTTACTATTCTTTCAAATTTTACCCAATCAAGGCAATTTTTGTCCAACAAGTTATACAATGGTTTAATTATCATTTAAGAACCTCCCATTTAAAATTTCATAACAATTTGATACCTCTAACATGTAGAACTCAACTTTTGCACTTTTTACAATTTAGTCCTTTTTACTAAATTGAGTGCCCAAACGTCGAAATTTTCGAACGAAATTTTCATGAAATCATTTCATGAAATCGTAGACCATAAAAATATAATAAAAATAAAATTTTCTCATCGGATTTGTGGTCCCGAAACTACTATTCCGACTAAGCCCAAAATCAGGATATTACAATAAATATCTAAGAAAAATGTGTTTGAATACACAATAATTAGTTCTCAAAATCTCGAGAAAAACACCCACAAAAAACACACCCAACTATGTGAAATCAACAACCTATAAATAGGCTTCAAATGACTTCACCTTTAAGTCAAACTAGGATAGGTCATTTTCAACAAGTTCAATCCTACTTTAAGTAAATCTTGATTAGCTCCTTGGAAAATAAGTCTTCTACTAAAAGTAAATCTGATAAACCTATCCTTTAAGATAACAAGAAATCCTAGTCAAAGTTGAACTTCTAATTCCTTCAAAATTGATGCCACGCTTAGATAAGAACCTGAACTCTTTTAAATCTACTTTCCTTGTTCATAAAAACATGTCCAGGACATCCTCTATTCACAGCTCAACATAAATAACCTATATTATTTTTATTTAAGTAAAAAATGCTAGCAAACCAAGATATAATTTGACTATTCAAACCTTTTTATTCTAACTGTTGTCTGAATAGGACATGGAACAATAAAAACACACAATCAAAATTTCCAATAAAAAAAAAAAGAAATTGCCTTTAGCAAGAAACAAGAAATGATTAAGCATGAAACAAGTTATACTTGTTCATTACTTATTGCTTGCGTTCTTTTTGGTAGTCTGGAATTCAATGTCATAAATGTTGCTTAATTCTCCAATATAGTGTTAGTAATGTTGGCCATTGTACCCAAATATATGTTTGTAATTAAATATGTAATAACCGTTTGAGTAACTAGTTTGTTTATCAAAAAGAAAAAGGAAAAAAAAGAAAATAAAGTGTTAATCTTATCACAAAAGTGTAGAAATCTAAGCTGCATGGAGCACAATGAAAATTAAAGTGGAGATTTGGGTTCTATTTTTATATAATTTTCTTTTAATTTTTAAATATTTTTTAATTATCTACAAAATTTCTCTAGTTTTTTTTTTGAGAATTTATTTTTAAAAATTTTATTGAATTTTTATAAATTTTATATTTTAAACTTTTATTTATTTTAATTATAATTTATAATTTTATTATTGACGTGGCATATGCCAACATAATGTTCCATCAACAATTAAATACACATGCCTTATGCCAAAATAATGCAACAATAAGTGTGAAATTGAACAAAAAAGAATTAGGGAGAAATTGAAAAAAGTGAACACTATTTTGCAATTAAGCCTAGAAATTTTGGTATCACATTAGCTATATTGGTGTCAGCTAGAAATTTTAGTATCATGTTTAAAATATTGGTATCACATTAGAAATATTGGTATCTCGTTAAAAAATTTGGCATCAGTTAAAAATTTGGCATTGATTAGAAATAGTGATATTGCGTTAAAAATTTCAGTATCGATAAAAATTTTGGTCTTGCCATTAGAAAGTTAAAAAAAAAATAGTATCAAATTAGAAATATTGTTATCACATTAACAATTTCGGTATTAATTTTTAATCAGTTGATTTGATTAAAACTTTTTCCTTTTCGGAGCCTACAGCAGAACTACCAACTAATAAGTTTTTATCAGCTTAAATTTTGTTATTAGTCCCTATGCTTAACAAAAGTTGTAGATTTAATATCTATACTTATATTCGGTCATTTTTAGTCTCTGTAATTTCTAAATTTTAAAGTTTTAGTCCTCACCAGACAATAATTGTTAAATACATTAAGTAAAATTTTGTTATTTCCGAAATATGATGTGCCAAACATATTATCATATGAATACTGTTATGTCAATTTATTATTTTTATATATTACTCACTAAAAATTCAGTTAATGGATTACCAGCTTCATTTGTGTAAGACTAAAATTTTGAAAATTCAAAAGGTATAGAGGCTTAGAATGATCCAATTGGAGAAAATGGACTAAATCTATAATTGTATGCATAGTACAGGACTAATAATTAAATTTAAGCAAACAAATTTAATTATTATTGTTTGAGCCAAGACAAAATTTTTAAATTTTGAAAAGTACAAAGACTAAAATTTACCAATTTGAAAATTAAAGACTAAAATTAATCAAATAAAAGTACAAGGACTACAAATTTTGCTAAGTACAAGGACTAATAGCATATTTTAACATTTTTATTATCTTGCTTTTGTCAAAAGAACCGCATAACGCCTTTATTACTTTCTTTTGCCAAAAGAAACCCATACTAAATAAGATAAAAAAAACATTTATTGTTCTATATACATTAATAATTAATGTCTATAATCCCTTTAAACCCTTATTAAAGTGATCAGATAAAATTCTTTGGTTCATTTATGACCATGAGATGTTTCAACGAAGTAATTAAGAACGCTTAATTTACATTTATTGATTGAATGCAAAGGAGCTTATAAATAAAGCACCTTGTAAGTGAAAGTAATATGAAAATTCTCTCATTTTTTTTATCTACCTTTTACTTATTACTATTGTTCTCTTAATTTTTCTATAACATGTTATCAACACGAGCCTCTATAAGTTCATAGTGAGGTTCACGTTATTGCAACTATATATAACCTGCCCATAAAACTCCCATTGAACTATATATGACAGATGGTGAAAGATTTAATATCGATTCAACGTTGAACAAGAAAGTAGTTGTTAAAACTTTTGTAAAAGAAAAGAAATTTAGGTAAATTTACTTATCACATGCTTATATGTTTATCACTTCACATGCTTATATGTACCTAGATTTTGTTGATAAAAATTGTTTTTTAATATATGTTATTTGATAATTACTTGGTAATTATATCTGAATGGTGATAGATTAATTTTAAGGTTATAAATTGATAGATTTTTAAATCACGATTCATAACATTATCAGTCATTTTATTAATCAAGGCCTAAGGTTCATTATAATATGTGACCTTATATCGCTCCTAGTCATCATTAAACTAGTTGTTTTATATTTTTATTTGATGGTTCCAATATATATATAAGTGTTCTAAATTCTAGACATCATATGTTTTTGGACTTTGATATTGTTTAAAATTCTCTTAATCAACAATGATTGAAGTTATTTCATATATTAAAAAATCAAGATTCTTTCACACCAAACAATCAAACATTATTTCACATCAAACATGTTTATTTAAAGTCATTTTAAAGACAATTTTACGGAATATCTAAATTGATTTTTGGGTTGATTCTAATATAGAATTTCAAGTTTAATCTTTATCATTTTAATTCTTGAATTATTTTGGTTGGAAACATTTTCATAAATTTAAAATGAAAATTATTGTATTAATTTGGCCATTGACATTTCTATGGACCTCGTTTTTTATTAATAGATTTTTGTTTGATAAGAAGCATAAAAGAAAAACTCATGTGGTTTAATTTTGTAAACGACTTATATTTTTCCTACTATACAACCATGTTAAACTAAGCCTTATTGGATCATATGTTTTGATATAACCAATTAAAGTGTTTTTTGAATAAAAGTAAAGTCGAGCAATTTGATAAAATCAAGTTGAAATGATTTCAATTGAGTCAAACATTTTCAAATATGTTTTAACCATTTTCAAACAAGTTAGAATTGCTCCAGGACAAAAAGTATCGATACCTTTTTTTTTTAGTATCGATAATTTACAAGATATCGATACTCCTCTAATAATCGATACCAAATTAATATTTTGTTTCTCTCAAACCCTGGTAGGTATCGATATATTTCCTAAGCTATCAATATTCTTGCTCCAACGGTCACTGAAATCTGCATTAATTACAAAAAATATCGATATCCTTTTAGTAGGTATCGATACTCGTTGCTACAGGTGCAGTTAATGACCTGGTATTTCATCCCCAACGGCTACATTCACTTCTACAACAACCACAATGGTTAGAAATCAATTAAATGGTATAAATACTATCTTCGAAAGGTCTATCAACAAGAAGAGCAATGTGCAAAACTTAAAGATTAATCAAAACAACTAGAGCTTAATTGTTTCATACTTTTTCTTATAAACACTTGTGAACTTTCATTATATTCATTTAACTCTTTGTCTTAATGTTTAATTGGAAAACATCCTAATCTTGCAAGGATTGTTTCTTTGTTTGCTTATTTGTTTCTCTTTGAGAGAGGGCTTATTCTTAAGGTTTGGGTAGAAACCTTAAGGGAGTTGTATCTTAAGGTTTTGGGGTATAAGTCTTAAAGAGAGATTGTAAGGTTAAATTTTATTCTCAAAGGTTGCTAAATTAGTGAATTTGGAGAAAATCCTTAGTTGTGGAAAGTTAAGGTAGTGGAATAGGCAATTGGGGTCGAACCACTAAAAAGGCTTGTGTTCTTTGTTGCACAATCTTTATAGCTTCCACCACAACATCTCAAAGGCCGATTCAACCTCCCTATCGTCGAACTTAAGTTGATCCTTCCGAGCTAACAAACCCTAAAAAACTTGTTACTTTTGTAGAGTTGTGAAAGGTAGTTCATATGCTTTATGTTATTCTATTTGTTAATTATTTAGAGAAATGATATGATCAATTATAAATGGAAAGGTTTTAGTGAACATGAAATGCATTATTTTGAAGTAAATTTCATACATGTCTACAATGGTTTATGAATTTTTTTCTAGCACTAGCATTATATCAAGTTTGATATTTTATATGTCTATTTTATCCATATATTTAGTTTACTTTATTATTTCTTTCTAGTTAATTGATAATGCAAAACTCTTGTAAAAAGGATTTTAAAAGTATTATAAAATGATCTCGATACATTCTTATAGCTAAACAAAATAACAAGTTATCCATTCCACTGATTCTACTCCATTCCCCAAAGTGAATGTAGCAATAAATAACAATTGTGAAAATGGAACCTATTGCCATTATTGGCAAATAAATAAGATGGATGATTTGAAATGTTGCTAAATGTTCATTCTTAGAGTAGAATGATCAATGATTTATATTAATTAACCATTCCTTGAAGTGGATGATATCTATATGATATTATTGGTAAGAAATATGATATATGCTTACATTATTGTCCAAAATATTTTTTACACATCCCTTGAAGTGAATGTTTACAATAAAAAATTTATAATCACTTTTGATTAAAGTCAATTTGGACATTTGAAGATTTTGGCATATTCCTGAAGTGAATGTTGCATATAATTGTTTGCAAATGTTGTATATAATTGTTTGCAAATTTTATTTATTTTATTACGTTAATGACATTATGGACTTCACATTGATTTAGATATTTCTAAAAGTAAATGTCACAATACTAGTTATATATGGATACAAAGTAAAAGGAATGATAATAAAATTATCAATTGTCAAAATTTATATTGACATTATTAGTACAATTGAAAAGCATGTTAAGTAAACTAGAAGTTTGCTGATACAAATACATTTACTACTTGGTATGACCAGTTAAACCATTCTACATCTTATATGATGTGAAAATTAATTAAGAACTCATTTGGACATTCGTTAAAGAACCATAAGTTTCTTTAATTTAAAGAATTCTCACATGTTGCTTGTTCTCAATGATAATTGGTTATTAAAAACTCACTAGCTAAATTTGAGATTTAATGCCTTACATTTCTGAAATAAATATAGACTCATTCATCCACCATATGAATGGTTTTGACATCATATGGTTTTGGTATATGCATCTGCAAAATAATCACGTGTTATCAACTCGCAACCTGTCATTTGCAAGATTGCTTGTTTAAATGATTAATTTCATATTATGCAAATAAAACAATTTATCTTACTAATGCTAGTGAGTTTACATCCCAAGCTTTCAATACTTATTGTATGTCAATTGGTATAAAAGTTGAACATATTTTAACTCATGTTCACACATAAAGAGGTTTATTTGAATCGTTTATCAAACGCCTCCAACTAATAACTAAGTCATTACTTATGAGAACAGAACTCCCTATTATAGCTTGGGGATATGTTATTTTGCATGCAGTAGCACTTGTATGCATTAGGCCAACAAGTTATAATAAATATTCCCTATTACAATTGGCTTTTGGTCAAGAGCCAAATATTTCCCATATTAAAATTTTTGGATATGCATATATGTTCCAATTGCTCCACCACAACGCACAAAGATGGGTCCTCAATGGAGGTTGGAAATATATTCCTTCTATTATTAAGTATGTTGAACCATTAACTGGAGATTTATTCACTGTATGATTTATTGATTGCCACTTTGATGAAACAACATTCCCAACATTAGGGGGAGAGAATAAAAGGTTGGATGAATAAAATACTTGAAATGAATTATCATTGTCTATGATCCTTGTACAAAACAATGTGAACCAGAATTTTAGCAGATAATTCATGTAACCTCTCAAACCCGACCTAGACGTTATAGTTAGATTGAGAAAGCTACATTAGCCACCAAAATGGTAAGCTAATTTACTTTACTTTTGAAGACCTTAAATAAACTCAATTTAGAGAAAAATCGTAGTTGAACTTTTGTGTTAGTTTAAAACATTCATTGATTAGGTCACTATACTTAAGACTCATTTTATTGTTGATAGTGTTATTTTAGAAAAATCATTTGTTTGCCGCTCTTTTTGTAAAAACTCGATGTTAAACTAATGTAGCAGGAAAAAAAAAACATTTTTCAAGTCATTTTGGAAACCTAATTGCCTTTTCGATTTGTTTTCCAAAAACAGTTCCTTTGCAATGCAGTGAAAATTACGGAAAAATGTCAAATTTTACTTAATCCAATATCATGCATTTTCCAGTTATTATGCTTGAGTAATTCATGTATGCAAAAATCCCCAAATGAAAAGTTACCAAGCCACAAACCAGAAATAATTAAAAATTACAAACCAAACCAATAGAGACTGAGTAATACTAATTAAAAATAGTCTGGGGTCCAAGGTGATTCTTCATATACCGGGTCCGATCCTAGTTTTGAGGCTTACCTAAAAAGTTAAACACTATGGGGGTGAGCTTGTGAAAGCTCAGTGCGAGTCGAACAATTATTTAAACGGACATAAATACCAAATACAATAAAACATGTTAGCCTTAGCAAAAGAACACAGAACCATTATTGGAATTTCATATCATTATATAGCCTTTATCAAATCGATGTCAAACAGTGTCTGAGCATGAGCTATCATTCATTCGAGTAACAAAAATTAAGTTTGATACCATTCAGTACAATACAATACAATACGTATTATAAAACAATAACATTTGAATATGTCGTAAGCATGATGCAATGCAAAAAGGTTCTTACCCTAACCATCCACTAGGGTAAATTTGACTTAAAGGTTGGAACATTTAATAACAAGTTGTATTTATACCTAGGGTTCAAGGTTATGGACGATACACACATTAAAAAAAATAAGGGATTTGAAAAGATTTGAACTTGGGACCTTAATTTAATTTCCATGCTTCTTTATTTTTCCTTTAACCACTAGGCCAATTACTCATACTTGAAATAATTTTGTACTATTTATTTTAAAAACAAGGCATGTCACATACTAGGGCTTGAGGCAAAATTTGCAAAATAATTAAAATGGTGCAAGAGAAGGGATTTGAACTTGAATTTCAAGGAACGGTTCACTAACACTTATCCAACAAACCAATACCTCACTTATTTCCTAAAAAACGCATAGATAATCCCAAAAATTAGGCCATGAACACTTTCTCTTGATTCACAAACCCGATTCTACTAACCCCCAATTTTTGGGATGTTACAATTCATTTTACAAATCAACTGTCAAATTCATTTGTTAACCTAAAAAGAATTACAAAATCTCACATACTAGCTGAAAGTGCTCTAATGCGAATTGATGTCCCAATAGGGAAAACTGTTAGTATAAAAGAAAATAATTCATGATTGAAGTGTAGAAGATTAGCCGATTCCAAATATAAAAATTATCATAAAAGGAAAAGAAAAAACATTCAAAGATGGTCCTATTGTGGAGGCGAGGGTTCCTGAAGAGACACGTGACATAACTAATTATAAAACTTAAGAAAAAATTCGGGTACCTGGAAGTGAAAATGAAAGTGATGAAAATAAATAGATCTTGATAAGTTATGTCAATATGAGAAAAAGATGGAATCGAAAAATATAGTTGTTGACAACAATTTTGCTTATAATCTTCCTATTGAAATAATAAAAAGAAAATGAGGATCTTGAGCCTAAATTTATTGAGGAATGTAAGAATATAAAAGAATGACCAAAATGGAAAGACGCAACTCAAGCAAAATTGAATTCACTTTCTAAACATGAAGTTTTTAGACCTATAGTTCAAACACCTAAAGATGTAAAACTGGTAGGATATAAATGGGTATTTGTGTGAAAACGAAAAAAGAAAAATAAATTCGTAAGATATAAAGCACGACTTGTAGCAAAATAATTTTTGCAAAGGCTCGACAATGATTACGAAGAGACATATTCTCTTGTGGTGGATGCAATTTCATTTTGATATTTTATTAGTCTGGTAGTGCATGAAAAACTTGATATGCGTCTAATGGATATTGATATAGCCTACTTGTATGGTACACTTGATAGTGAAATTTATATGAAAATCCCAGAAGGATTTAAAATCCTAGAAGGATATAGAGTTTCTCGAAAAAATTACTCGATCAGATTAAAGAAAAGTTTATATGGATTACAACAATCTGGACATATGTGGTACAATCGTCTTAGTGAATATTTGTTAAAAAAAGGTTATAAAAATGATCCAATTTGTCCATATGTTTTTTTTATAAAAAGGTCTAGAATGGATTTTGAGATAATTATTGTTTATGTTGATGATCTAAATATTATTGGAACTCCTAAAAAGCTTCAAAATGTAGTAAATTATTTAAGGAAAGAATTTGAGATGAGAGATCTTGGAAAAACAAAGTTTTTTCTTGGTCTGCATATTGAGCATTTAAAATATGGAATTTATGTCCATCAGTCAACTTATACGGAAAATATTTTAAAGAAAATTTACATGGATAAAGCACATCCATTGAGTACCCCAATGGTTGCACGATCGTTAGATGTGAATAAAGATTAATTTCGTCCTTGTGAGAATGATGAAGAATTTCTTGGTCCTAAAGTATCATATCTAAGTATCATAGGGGCATTGGTGTATCTTGCAAACAACACAATATCTGATATAGCTTTTGTTGTAAGCTTGTTAGCAAGATTTAGTCCTTTTCCAACACGTAAACATTGGAATGGAATTAAACATTTATTTAGATATCTTAGAATGACCATTGATATGGGGTTATTTTATTCAAATGATTCAAAATCTCTATTAGTCGCTTATGTTGATGTTGGATATTTATCGAATGCACATAAAGGTCGATCTCAAACGGGAGATTTAATTTACATGTGGAGGTACTGTTGGTGTTTAACAAAGCAGGAATTATTTGTTGCCTCTTCAAATCATGCATAAATAATTGCAATGGATAAGACAAGCCGATAATGTGTTTGGTTAAGATTATTGACCCAACATATTCAAAAGATATGTAATTTTCCTTTATAGGAAAAGATGTCAACTATCTTATGTGAAGATAATGCAGCATGTATAGCTCAATTGAAGGGTGGTCACATCAAAGGTGATAGAACGAAACATATTTTACCAAAATTATTCTTCACTCATGATCTTGAGAAGAAATGTGACATAGAAGTTCAACAAATTCGTTCTAGTGATAATTTAGCAAATATTTTTAATCAAGGCATTGTCAAATTTAACATTTGAAAGACTACTACACAAGATTAGAATATGTCAACTGAAAGATGTAATGTGATATTGCCATTAAAGGGAGTAAAAAATACGTTGCACTCTTTTCCTTTAACCAATGTTTTGTCTCATTGGTTTTCCTAGTAAAGGTTTTTAACGAGTCAACTTGTAATAATAGATTATGCACTTTTTTTCCTTCATTAGTTTTTTATTCAATTAGGTTTTTCCTAATAAATATTTTAATGAGACACATTTTTAATTTAAAAGACATCAACATTAATAGTAGATGCCTATAACCCCTTTAAACCATTATTAAAGTGATGAGATAAAATTCTTTAGTTCATTTATGACTATGAGATGTTTCAATGAAGTAATTAAGAAGGCTTAATTTACATTTATTGATTGAATGCAAATAAGTTTATAAATAAAACACCTTACAAGTGAAAGTTTAATATAAAATTCTCTCATATTTTTATCTACCTTTTACTTATTACTATTGTTCTCTTAATTTTTTATAACATTTATTAACTTCTTTTTCTTTTTAAATGAATTATTTGGAAACATTGAAATATATATATATGAAACATAGTAAAATTAATTTTTATATATTAGTCATTCAATTTAATTCGACTTGTTTAGTAAATTTAGAGATCGATTCAATTAAATAATAAAACTGATAATAGATTTTTCTTTTTAGTTAGTCCATCAAGCTTTCGTTACAGCCTTTACCAAAACATTGGGTTGTAAGGGAAAACTAATAAATGAGCACCAAGTTGAAACTATATTTGACAAATTCCAGACACCATATAAACAATACGAAAACATGGAATCCAAAGCATTTAATAAACATGAAAACAATATAATAAACACGTACTGTTGAGAAGTTAATTTTAGTAATAGTATTATACAGTGAAAGTAATGGAAAAGGACAATAGATGCTATAATATTTACAAGATAATGGATTCAATTATGCACCTTGCTATTATATCTTCAGATATTAAAACCCTGCGTGTGTCTCTTTAGCTTTCATCTCATCTGCATTTTGCTTTGTTACAAGTTCTATTCATGCATTAAAGAATAGTAGAGGAACCGTTAACCCAAGTTCAATAATCTTGCCCCCAGTCCGATAATCAGCTGAGCATGGTTGGATGCCCGCTGTGGAGCATCCTCTTGATCATGTCCATCCCAAACGCAGAATCTGATGAACTGAGTAATGGCAGCACAATATTAACTCACCATTTCTAAACATGTTCCTCATTGAAATTTCCTAACAAACAGAGATGAGAATAGCAACAGCAACTCATCAAAACAAAAGCGAGGGATCGAGCGCCAGTCAATTGATTCTAGTTTGATTGATCAATGTGACTATAGCTATATTTTGCACACTTAGTCCAAATATCTCAATCGGAAAAAATGAAAACATCAACATAAAAAATTTAGTTTCAGTCAAAACCTAACTTCCTAACCATAAGGAGTTCTCTAAATTTCTTCCTCATCCTAGCTAGTTGATCAAAACACTTTACAGTATGAGATGATTTCAATTCCATCAATAAATAAAAGCAAGCAACCTCTCTAACCTCTGTTATAGATATATACTTTATCATCTCTTGCTTGTATCAAAAGGTAGGATAGCATGAAGCTAGATGACAAATGAATATTAAAACGACTCTTCCAGGAAGTTCATCCTATCAAGGCACCTTTCTGAAAGGACAAAAATGTTTTCTTGTGGAAAGGCAGCATTCCCAAAGCATATTCTAGTTTCCTCCAAACAAAATGAAATCTTATGGTGTGTTCTGATCCCAATTTATGAGGATAAATACTATTAATAGTAGTGAAAAGGAGGGAAAGAAAGAGCAAAACCTAGTGTTTGTTTCAACATTTACAGTTTACACAATCAAGCTTAAGGCTACTCGAATATATGTACTAATATGCGTACCACATAACAGATAACAATAGGAATAACATGTTTAATGCTAGACAGTAAATTTTACTATATTCAAGAACAATCCACTGCTGTTTTATCCCTAAAGTGAGTCAGAATATGCAGTCAGACTCCTCCATTAAAATCTTTTAAACATTCGTCGTTAAAATCTTTTAAATATATTTCACTAACTTCTCAGACATGACTCTTTTATGCTCTTTGGTCTTTCCAACTTTATGTTTCACAAGAGATGATTTTGACCAGAAACACCAAAGTTCCGGTAGAAAAGCGCAGAAATAACAAAGCAGCTTTCTACTACAATAATTCATTTTACAAATAACCTGAAAACAGAAGGTATAATGAAGAGAGAGCTGACCTTGGTATGGTAATTTCATATGGAAAATAAATGACACCCTCGGATATGGGGGGCACATGGTCCTTCTTCTCATTAACAAACTTTATTATTTGAAACAGAACCTCTCGAAGAGATGCTTCAACCATTGCTCTACGAGAACTTCTCTCCTCAGTAGCTCTCTCTATATTAATGAACATAAACAATCATAACAGGAAGAAGATAGATTTTAAAGAAAGCAAAAGCAATTTACAATTTTTAAAGTTAAGGGCATAAACAAGGTTATACCTCCGGGGTCAACGACCAGTTTGGTATGATGAGATTTGCTTGAATGGTGTTTTGGGTGTTGAGTAACATTCAAATTGATATACCATTGCTCCCAATATAAGCGCTCGGTTTTATTAGTGAACCAAGATGGCTGCTTGCTTTTCACCTCATAAAACGATAAGCATATCTATAGCACAAACACAAGAAAAGAACTCATATTGAAGACAAGATACAAGCTAAAATGTAAAAGGCTACGACCATATATCATGCAAATGCAACATAAGCAAAAATAAAACCTAAACATAAAATAAGATGCAACGGCGACCATATCCGAAACAAAAACCTGAAAACTATAAGCGAATAGACATAACAGACCTGACTTTTCTTATTGGGATGTTTTTCCACCCAACTTATGAAATGATCAATCTTCTCATCTATTTTCTTCTCAAGTTCCACATCCCCACATTGCACCTAATTATTACAAAATACGAATTTGGGAAACATGCAAAACGCCAGAGAAAAATCAGGAAATAAAAGCAGTGATTTCGATTGGAGAAGTAAAAACTGAAGACATGAATGACTTACATAAGTAATTTCAAAAAGCTCCAAATCCACATCTTTGGGCCGAACTAGACCTAATGCTCTATGAAACACTATTGTATGTAAAATGCCTGCCATCATGGATTTAAAAGGGAAAAAGAAAAACTTTTAACAGGTCAAGTTAATCAAATAAAAAAAAAACTACAAAAAAGAGAGAACGTTTAATAAACGAAATTAATTACTTAAAAAAGGAACAAATATAGAAATTGAAGAGAGGACTTACAGCGCAAAACTTCGCGAATTTCAAAATGCTCCACTTCCTAAATAGGATATTGTTAAATTTAGCGAAAAGTAAAGGAAAATTTCAATCAGAAGAATAAATAGTATGTCTTAATATTTAAGAGTGAAATAAAACAGTAAAAGAGAAAATTTTGATTACCAGTTCTTTGAGTTGGCAGACTTCGCAGTTCATGATAATTGTTTAAAGAGGGAAACCCAGAAGAAACTAAAAGAGAAAAAAAAAAAAGAGATCGAAGAAAATTGGATGGATCAAACCCTAGATTTCAATCGAAACTTGTTTTACTTTTTTGCTTAATCGATCTTTTAATCGGCAGAGTGTGTGCCTTTTACTTTGTTTAGGCTTGGATATATCTGTCTCACATTTTTTTTTTCTTTCTTTAATGGCGTTTGGATAATAAAAATAAGGTGGCTTACATAAGCATGATTAATAACGTGTTAACTCCGGACGTCTTATGCTTTTTCATTTTCCCAGTTCTGATTGTATATTTGTTTATTTCACAATTGAAAAAAGATGGGACTCATTGAGGGGCCGTGCCTAAAGTCCAGAACTGCTAAAGAAGGTCCGATATGGCCCATAGTTTTGTTTGAGTGGTTCATTGGTTTGATTTAAGAAAATTCAATTCAGTTCACAGGTCTGTTTAAGGCCCGCCGGAATGGCAATCCGGTATATACATTCCAAACCCTTTCATCCCAAACTTTCTTGGATATTTTTGTTTTTGATTTCGATCTTGATACCCAAATGTTTTCTTCCCTCCTATAAAATTCATTTTTTTTTAAATATATACTAAAAACTAGGGTAAATTCCATGAATGGTGACCTAATTATGAGAGTGTTTTTAGTTTGGTCACCCAATTATAATTTTTTTTATTTAGTCACTAAAGTTTTCAAAATTAATTTTTTTAATCATCATACCATTAAGTCGATAATGCAAGTCTAACATCGGCTTTTTATTCACATAATAACAAATTTAACCTTCCAATATTTACACATTTTAGCAATTAGATTTAAAAAATTCTACAAATTTAATTTTAAATATTTACAAAATTTTTCATTTTAATAGGATTCAGAAAAAATTAAAATTTGCACTAATTAAATCAAACTTCCTTGACTAATCGAATTCTTTTTCTACCCAAATCCTTAACCAATTAAAATCCTTCTTTTCCACCAAAATTCCCCCCACCCCGACCATGCCTTGCCCAAGAAAGAAAAAGCCCCCTGTTGCACCCTTCTCACGCCACCATCATCATCCCATCATTGCCTCAAACGCATTGCCCAACACCGCCACCTTCCTCTCACACAATTCGCCACACTTCTTTTGTTCCATCACCACTTTCCCTTACTATTAAAAACAAACCACCATTGTTGCAATATCAATTCACCACTACCTCATTCTATGTCCCTTGCAGCGCCACCCTGCTCCCTCTAGCCGCTATCATACCTTTCAGCACCATCCCTTTCTATTAACCCTTACTGACCATGTCTTCAACTCTCCCAAGTTACACACAATCTCCTCTCAACCGCCCTTTCGTGTTACACCATTAGCCCAAGTCCTAAACTAGGCCTCCTTAATACATGCATGGATAGGGTGAAAATTTATTAAATTCAATTCATCAAAGCTACCAATTTTTTAAGTTTGAAAAATCAATTAACTTACGACGCATTTTTATATGAGATCCAAGTATTTTTCTGTCAAGATGTCTTTGATCGATGAAATAACTATTTTTTAGTTTTGAAACGCACTTTGAATCACCTTATTTCAAGTTCAAGAGGTCAAGTTATGGTTGTTTTAGTGAAAACTACACAAACATAAATTTCTGGATGGGATTATTGCGGGAACTACGAGTTTTTATTCATGTTTAAATCATATTGGGTTCGATTTTAAGACTTATTTTGATTATATATGAACCCAATATTTTATTTATTAAATTTTATTTTTATTTATTAAATTTTATTTTTATTTATTTATTCTAGATTTTAGGATATTTTTAAGTGTTTTAGATTGATTAGAAGGTTTATGTTTCTTAGTTGGCAAGAAGGTTTAGTTCAACTAGAATTACTTTGTATTTAAACAAATTAGAAGTTTAATTAAATTAAGATTTTGTTTTTCATTCAATTTGTATCTGGCACTTTCATTATTTATTAACATTTTTATTTAGTAATTAATTAATTAAATCATTTTTGGAGTATTTTGTTTTACAATATTCAATTCTTATTTTTATTCATAACATTATTTTTACTTAATCTTGTTCAAGATTTTAGGAAAAATTCTTTAAACTCAGAGTTGCCAAGAACTCATTCTTGGAGGGTTGGTTAGAGTCCTTAATTAAGTTTGTTGGGAAATATATTTTAGAGGGTTCAATCAAACACTTCTACTTCTATTCATCTTCATTGGTTTATCTATTCTGTCTTCCACTTTTAAATTTTATTTTCTTTATTTACTTTATTTACTTGTTGTTTTTGTTTCATTATCATTCAATTAATCATGTTCTTTATTGAGTATTTCAAGTTCTAAGCATCTTGCTTGCTGCCCAAACTATAGGAATCAATTTAAAGCCTATCGAGTAAAAAACAAGTATTTTAAAGCTCAGAACAACTTCGAATCATCTTTGGGATTTTTAGGACTTTGTGGATGCTGCCCTCATATCATTTGGTATCAAACTTCGAGCCTCTTGGTATCCCTAAAACCATGCATCATCAGTTTTCTTATTTAAAATTTTTCAAGTGCCTCAAAACTCTTTTTTTTTTGCCTAGTAATTTTGCATTGTTTAATTCGAACGAGAAGGTAAAAGTGTTGGAACTGGTTCGTGGGAAGACCTCCTACATTCCCATGTTTCGTGGGGTCACTCTCACATGCCCACATTTGCTGCCGACCACTTTCACACCTTTGTATGTATGATAGTGGGATGTGTTGGTGATTTTTTATGGGAACCACCACTACAAAAATTAACTAGCATAAGGTCCCTAAGCACCGAAAAATAAAAACAAAAACAAAAATATATATATCATCTAGTGAGATTTTCAAGTGCTTAGAAGACTTTGGTGGTTTTCAATTTTTTGTACGGCTAAATTTGACTTCCTCGTCGGTGGTTTGACATGCTTAACAGTGATGTCACAACATTTGGATTTTGGCATTTAGTTCAGGCAATGACTAGAAGTATTTATGTTCTATCTTTTCCGTTGCACTATATTGTAAACTGTTATTTATGCTAACATTTGGTATCATAGCATGGTTTCTCTCTGCCTTGTCTAGTTTTAAAAGTTTGTAAATTTCTTAAAATATCGGTGTCATGTTTATTTGAATTATTTTAAAAATATATATTTTTGAGAATTTTTATTGCAAACTTTTGTGCAAAATTATTGGATTTTATTAAAGTAAAAATTTTAAAATTAATTATTTTATAAATAAATTAGTGAAAAATTTTAAAAATTTGTTGTTAATTGTTACATTTTTTTAGATGCATAAAAATTTAGACTTATTGCATAAGGTATTTAGCAATAAACTTTAGACTATATGTCTAGGGATCTAAATAATTTTATTTAATTAGAGAATTATTCATAGAAACTTTAATTAAATGAAATCATTTAATCTCATAAGGTTTATAGACATTAGATGTTGCATAATGGCATAAGAACAATCTTGAATTAAGTTTAAGGATTAATATCTAGCTAAGTGATTGTCATGATTTTATTTAGTCAAAGACTAGCCACAACATCTTTAGTTAAATAAAATTATTAAAGTTAAAAATCAAATACGGAAAGCATAGGTATTAAATCTCATTGCATAATTTATTATGATAAAATTATTAGATGACTTTTTATAGTTGCCCACGGGAATTATGAAAATGAATTTAATAATTTTTTCATAAAGGATAGTAAATAATTCTACCATAAAATAGATCTAATTGAATTAAAAATTTAGCCCACAGGTAATTTTTATGACACTAGATTCATTATTTACATAATTTTTATTGGTAAATTACGATTTATGTCTACCTTAAATTTTTGTTAAGCATGTATATTCATTCATTTTGCAGTTTTTTAACCTGTGAATATGTCTGATAATAAAATAAATATCCCTGAATTAACTAGTAAGAACTTTAAGTTCTAGAATGAGAGTATTCTTCTCCAACTAGGGTGTTTGGATATTGACTATGTCATAAGGAAATCTGAGCCACATATTACTGAAACCAGCACTTAAGTTGATCTTGTTTTGTATGAAAAATGGGAGTGATCTAATCGCTTAAGTATCATGCTCATAAAGAGTAAGGTTTCTGTTGATGTTTGTGGCTCAATTGAGCATTATGAGAATGTTCAAGAATTATTAACGACTATTGAGAAATAGTTCAAAACTTCTCAAAAGTCATTAGCCAGCACCCTAACCATGAAGTTCACATCAATGAAGCTCACTACCGTGAAAGGTGTACGTGATTAAGAGCACTTGAGGTTGAAATGTCTGAATTTTTCCTGGTGCACTTTATATTGAACACTCTTCCACCTCAGTATAGGCAATTTAAGATATCCTATAACACACATTAGGATAAGTGGTCTTTCGATGAACTTTTGACCATGTGTGATCAGGAAAAGGCTAGACTCATACTGGAGATGGGAGAGAGTGAACTGACGATTACTCATGGAAAGAAGACAGTCCAAGCCAAGCAAAAGGGAAAAGGAAAGGCAAAAATGCAACTCCAAGCTGACATAAAGAAAGAGTCCAAGTGTTTTTCCTATAAAAAGAATGGACACTTAAAGAAGGACTATCTCAAATTTAAGAGTTGGCTTGGAAAGAAACGTAGATCAATCTCACTTGTTTGTTTTAAGTCAAATATGATTTATGTTAGTTATAACACATGGTGGATTGATTCTGGTTATACAATCCATATCTCTAATTCTTTACAAGGATTAAGAAACATGAGGGAACCAGTGGGAGTTGAGTGACACATCTCTTCAAGAAATAAGATGGAGTTGCATGTGGAAACAATTGGAACGTGCGAATTAGTGCTTAGGAGTAGTTTTGTTTTAATTTTAGAAAATACTTTTTATATTCCCAATTTTCTAGAAATTTAGTTTCTATTTCAAGACTTGCACCCTTTGGGTATTGTTTTAATTTTTCAAACACTAGTTTCAGTTTATTTATAAATTTGAACTTGTTGGAAATGGTGTTTTATCTTATGGTATTTATTCTCTTATTTTGCAAAATAATGCCATTCATAATGTTTTGCACATTCAAACTAGAGGTGATCATGGGCCGGGCTAAGTCGAGTTCGAAAATAAATTTTAGGCTCGAGCCCGACCCAACTTGAAAAATGGGCCTAAAAATTTGCTCAAGCCCAACCAGAATCATAATAGTTAAGCCCGAGCTTTACTTGGCTTGACCATATTAAACTTTTAGATTATTTTATTATATAAACAATTTTTAAAATAATATATCAAATACATTTAAAAACATTAAAATAAATTAAAAACAATATTAAAATAATTCTTAAAATTAAAAATACATTAAAAAGTTTTTATATTAAGATAGTTACAACTAAAATAGTAGCAAAATTAATAATAAAATAAAATTTCTATAATATCCAAATAATATTAAAATGACAGTCAAATAATATTAAAAATGACAATGAAACAATATAATAAACAACTACGAAACAACAAAATAAATAGTTGCAAAACAACAATAAAAAGCATAAAAAAAACAACACCAAAATAGCACAAAAAACAACATACAAAATGTAATCAACCAACTAAAATATCTATATATCAACCAATCAACATATTTAATTTTCTAACAAGCTATAAATCGTGTAACACCCCGAATTTTGGGCCTAGAAATTCTGGGTTTTGAGTGTAGGGATAGTAGGAAGGTTGCACACATAAGTTAAGTTGTGCAGCTTAGTGGCAGAATGGGCCTGCTGGTCTAGTGGTTGTGAGTGTGTTGGTTTGTCTCAGGGTTTTAAGTTCAAGTCCTTGTGTGGGCATTTTAGAAAACATTTTAGTTATTTCTAATTCCAGTTAAAATAATTATTTTATTTATTGATCTTTAGTGTTATTATTAATTATTTTTATTTTTATTTGCTTTTACTTGGCACGTTATTTTTTGTTTTGTTTATTCTTGGTTTTTGTTCTTGTGTTCTTCTTTTTGCTTTTTGGAATCGGTGGTGTTGTGGGGTTGAAAGACCTTGATTTTTTGCTCCTCTGTCGTCTTCTTTGTCATAGAAACAGGTGTGGGACTCAACTCTGACTAATCTACTTATCTTTTGTTTTTTACAAGTGTTGTTTTCGCTTTTCATGAGAACACTTTGATTTTCTAGTTTCAGAGCTTTGAAGGCTGAAAGGGAGTGCGATACTTTGTTTTCTAATGTGGTTTCGATGGTAACAAAGTTGAGGGACGGTTTGGTGGCCAAAGTGGTGTTTTGGGGGTTGTTCTGGGGTGGTTTCATGGCTTTCTCGATGACAGCACATGCCCGTGTGGATTTGGGAAATTAGGGTTTCGGCCAAGTTTGGTGCCACATGGCCGTGTAGCTATTTTGGGGATTTTTGTCAGAAATCACATGGCCGTGTCCCTTGGTCCACACGGGCGTGTGAGTTTGGGAATTAGGGATTAAGATTTGAGGTCACATGGCCTGGCCACACGGTCGTGTTTGGTGGCCACATAGGCGTGTGAGACCCTCAAACAGTTGTGTCTACTCTGCACTTGAGCTTAGTGAAATAGGACAGTATCTTACACGTCCTAATCACACGGCTGTGCCTCTACACCACACGGGCGTGTGCCTCTATCACGCTGCCGTGTACTACCCTTCACACGGGCTTTTGGACCCCCACACGGCTTGGAGTGCTCCACACAGTAAGAGCACACGAACGTGTGGCCTTATCTCGTCAAACTTTGGGTTTTAGGTCAAATACAAGTGCAAATACGACTCGGTGTGTTCCAACCCCCGACTAAGCCTTACTAGGGGTAATTATAACTTTGATTTGGGCTTGATATGTGCGAATTTGTGATTGTTTGTTAGATAAGTTGATACTGGATTCGAGATACGAAGGTACACATGTTTGATTTTGTAATTGATTGACCAGATGTGTGTGTCTCCTTTTGATTGACTGTTTGAATTTGTATTCTAAATTGTGTAAATCTAACTGCATACATACATACATATGCATAAATCTTTTTGGGTGGGATGTTGAAGAAAAGGGAGATTTACGATTTGGCAGTTTGTCTTCATTCTGAAAGCTCTTAATAATACCCAGAGGGTCATAGGCGGTCCAAATACCCTGAGGGTTGTGGATATTACTGATAACGGTATAGTGGTTTATCGCCTTGCACTTTACCGCATGTACGTTAGCTATACTACGTTCCATTATCTGATCTGGCAGTTATATTACACGTCTATACAGTGGTTTACTGCATTGCATAGTATAGCTTATACGCTAGCCTTGCTGTGTAGCACATCTGATCTGGCAGTTATACTGCATGTCTGTATCGTGGTCTTCCGTATGACACTGTACAGCTTATTGATAGCCCTAATACCCAAAGGGTCGTCAGCGATCGCAATTCCTTAAGGGTCGAGGACAATATTGATGATCATCGTTGCCAGGCAACCCGGGATGACGTTCTGTGGAGTATAAGGTTGGATTGGCTTTTTGAGGTCCTACTCGGAGTGCAGGGATAGGTGGGTTGATTAAATCCCCACATGATGTGTCGAATTAGACGGAGATGGTGTGTTGGTTGGATGGGTGGGTTATTTTATAATTCATTTTCACTCATATGCGTCTGTGTAATTCTGTGACTGCAATATCTATTTGATTGTCTGACTGAATTATTTGACTGTCTGATTGACTGAGAAGTCTGATTGTACTATTTGACTGAAAGGCACTCGTGTCTAAAGAAACCTTGTATGATGGGCTAAGGCCCAACTGATTCTGATTCTAGAAAAATGGCTTAGGCCAGTTTGTGACTTTTGAGAATTTCTGATATTGTGTCTAACAGAGCCATATGATTGTAAAGTTACATATGGTCTGTTTTGTTATAGTCGGTCTGTAAGTGTGTTCTACTGCTAAACTATTTTCAGGTTTACTGTATCTATTTATGTTTCGGTAGCTAGTTAGTTTGATCTCACTAAGCTCGTATAGCTTACCCCCTCTTTTGTTTCCCCTTGCAGGTACATTTCGGGATTTTGGATGCTGGACTCGGTATGCGAAGGACTCAGACAATTTTGAGGCTAATAATTTATTAGTTTGTGGTTTCAAACTTTTATTGGTTATTCAGTTTTGAATATAAAGTTTTTAACACTGTGGTGTAATTCTATTTTACGGTTTAATCATTGTATTATTTTGGTTTTTTTTAATACTCGATATTAATTATTTTAGGAATCGAATTAAGAATGACTAGTTTTGTAAGATTTTCTCACGATCGCTTCGATGGTCAATGTAGCATTCCGAATTCGGTCTAGACATCTAGGCCGGGTTTGGGGTGTTACAAATCGTAAGCTAAATTAAATTGCCAACAAATAGGAAGGTAACCTAAAAAGTAATCGAATAAACATTATCCTCATCGTCATCATCATTCTCATCATTCTTGCAATCAATTTCTAATATGAAATTGTTGGATCGTCAGTACGCCTCATGGCACAGCGAAAAAATATTCCGATGATCATCAGCCATGGATCCATGTACAGGGTTGAAACTAGGATCGAAAACATATCTTTTCAAAATTGAAAAAAGCGACGGATAACGTTGTTGATAGGATTCCTTTAAACGATTTCGATCCCAAGCCGCAACAATAATTTCTCAGTCTTTACGTAGTCCACCTAGTCGAAGAATGAACAACAAAACTCTCTTGAACTTTTTCAGAGAGAATTTTCAAAAATAGCTACTAGACTTTTTTATTTGTTTTTCTTGGTAACCCTTACATAATCAAGGATTCATATTCCTTTTATTTTTCTTTGATATCACATATTTTTTGATATTCTGAGTAGACTATAAAAAACAAATAAGTGCGATATCTCATATCAACTTATTCAACCATGACCATGCATTTTTAATCCCACTCTATCACGAGGCTTAAGATATTGCTTCCACTATGTAAGAGGGACAAATCCTATTTTGATCAGTTATATCCCATTATATAGATTGAGACATACCCAACATTAGTCTTTATAGTATAACTTGTTATGGTAGACGTTTGACTGTGTCAAAATATACAACTCACGATGTTGGGACAATGATGATATCAAGTTTGACGATCATATACATAGTTATCACTATGAGTAATTTGTGACTATTACATAATAATCCAAGAAACATACTCATAGCGGGTCATTCCAGTATGTTTTTCTCTAACACATACTCATGTATCGATTTTGACATCCCTATGTTAATGACAACACTTTGTCATCAATCAACTACACATTACTCTCAATAAATTATCATTGTCCAAGCCCACAATAATACTTGACTAATGACCTTTTAAGAATAATCATATTATTCTCAAGACTTTATTATTAACCAGTTTATTTATACACACAGAGAAAGAAATTGAAATAACAATGATGATGTCTTATATTAACAAATAAGGTAAAAACGAGTATGTGATTACAATAGTCTCATGATTGGTCTTTGGGCATACTCTAATAGAAATAAGAATAACTAGTTAGATAATAAAATCGATAAAATGTTATGAAATTATAACAATAAAATGAGAATAATAATTACCCATTGAAAATCCCTTAGCTCGCATCCAATCATCAAAGCAAACAATGGCTTGAACCATTTTTGGCTAAAGCGAACTCCTCAAAGGTGTGAAAACTTTCTTCCCCATGCTAAAAGCCGACTCAAAAGCTACAGTCGATATTGAAATTGCCAAAAGATCACGAGCCAATAATGAAAGCTCATTATATTAAATTGAAATTTTGTTCCAATAATCCAAAACATCTGTTTTGTTATTCAACTCAAGCTTTGGTTCTTCCAAATAAATGTCTAGCTATGACTTTTCACTCTTAGTGCTAGATTCATTTAAGTACCATTTATAATCATCACTCTCATCATAATCTCCCCCCAAATCAGCCATATTAACACTGTGTTGATGCAAGTTAGAATCAACAGAATTATTATTCGAAACATTAGAACTCCCAGCCAAAGAGGAAGACATGAATTCGGATTTCTTAATATACTCATCAAACAAGAGTCTAAGATTGCTAAGAATGGTTTGCGCAAAATCTAAAGCATGAATACCATAGATTGTAGTAAAGCAATACTGCGCATAATTTAACTTGTAACGAGGACCTAAAATTCCAGCACATGACAATATCAACAAATACTCAACCCAATATTTATTTTATTTTGTCTTGTATTTGCTTATCCATTGGAATTAAAAAAGAATGAGGACTTTTAATTATATCAAGTAAGACCTTATGAACCTTCCAAACCTCTCTAAAATAAAATTTAGATGTTGGATAATTAGATCCAGAAAAAACACGCCACATCATAAAAGACTTTCAAAAATTTGCAAAGAATAGCAATATTTCTCTACTTCTCATTAGAAAGTACAAATATTTGATAATATTTATCCTTTTGGCCCTAATAATGTAGCACATCTTTTATAGTAAAAAGAAGATTTAAGCATCAAATAAGTAGAATTTCATCACACACACATCTTGATGCAACTTTTTGGTCACATTCAAATGAAAGCTTTTGTCAATCACATCATAAAATCTTTTTCCTACGAATTCCTGACTTTTTTATGTACTTAATTCCATTTCGAATCTTACTAATAACATTATCAGCAAGTTCCAAATCATCTTTAATTATAAGATTCAATGTATGTGCACAACATTTAACTTGAAAAAAAAGCACCATTAAACAAAATAGCTCAGTTCGCATGAAAGCAATTTTTAAGATAAGAAACCATAACATCATTATAAGAAGCATTATCCAAAGTGATGGTAAAAATTTTCTTGTCTATACCCCACTAAGATAAACATAAAACAAGCTCATTCGCTATGTTCAAACCATCATACGGAGGAGATAAAGCTCTAAACTTTATTATTCTCTTTTGTAATTTCCAATCGTTGTCAACCCAATGAGCAGTAATGCAAATATAGTCATCATTAGTATGCTCAGAGTCATAATTATCAGAAGTTAGACAAATTAAACCAAATGCCTTAGCCAGCTCTTTTTTAACATGGTCATTTTCTTTTACATAGTACTTTAGGAAATCCTTAGCAACTGTATGTCTACTTATATTCTTAAAATTAAGACTAGAAATGCTCATCATGTATCTAAATCTTGGTTCTTCAACTATCTCAAATGAATGCTTACCACACATAAGAAAAGTAGAAATAGACGACACTCATTAACATCAAACTTGTAGTTTTTTTTATAAATGAACCACTTGCTAATGATGGTTGAGTGGCTATGGTGTATTGAGTGATGGTCCTTATTAAAAATTTTCAAACAACTATTTAGATGACGTCTTAAATGGGATGTTCCACTAGAAGATTTAAGATAGAAATATACTCTTACATTGGTTACATTGTGCCTTCAATTCGTTTTTGTTCTCACATTCAAGCTTTTTTATTTCATCTCACACTTTTGAAGTAGTAGACTTTTGATTTTTGGGAGTCCTTTCATATTTATTAAACCCATCGTCCATAGATATTGGAGTGTTCAAACTAGCCATCATCATAAAAACTCAAGTATTGAAATCCAAATAAACCAAAATATTTTCAATTATAAGGAGTTGATCAAATTTCAAAGATAAACCAAAATATTTTCAATATTTTAAAAAGAGACAAATAATTGAATAATTATGAATTTTCTTTTTAGCATAATTTGATCATCTGCTATTTGATTTATTCTAAATATTGTAAATATGATAGCAAGGTTCCAGCAATATTTAAAAAAAAAAAAGATTTGGGTTAGATATAGTGTTTTAGGTTAGCAATAGTTAACAACTTCATTCATAGGCAGTTATTTGAGTTAGATATAGTGTTTTCAGTTAGATATAGTCTTTCCACACATTTTCTTAATTCTTTAACACCTAATACAGATTTGGGTAAATATCAAGCTTCTATACAGAATTATAGACATGAACATGAACAAAAAAAAAACGATAAAACATATATAGCCTAATCATGTCTTGGTATTTCAAATGCATGTCTATTTTGATGTGAGAAAATCATAACAACTAACAAAATGGATGGAAATCACACCTTTTCATTATTAGAAAGAATACTTTATTGAATCAACTGCTATTAGGCTCTATTAACAGCAGGTCCTTAAGTATTTAAAAGCTTATTATACATTTGAATTGATATTAAATCCAATATTTAACTTTTATCATGATGATAACAATTAATATGTGAAATACCATTCATTCCATTCGTGTAAATCAAATAGGCAAGCTCGACAATTTTAATTTCTATGTAATATATATAATTTTCTACAACATAGTAAAACAAGCACACTATATTAATGCAAAGCAAAAAACTCCTTAAAACAAACAAGAATGAGAGAAGGAAAAACAAGAATGATTGCATTTTGTAAACAATAGAGGATTGAGAGTATAAGTAGAGAAAGAAGATAAAATAAAAGAATGAAAGGAAAATAGAGAACCCTAAAATGTAAATTTTAGAAAAACTAAATCAAACAGGAGAACGACGATAAGAGGGAAAAGGAGAATCCTAACCTGAGTTGGGTTCGGGTTCATAATCCTGTTGCGACTGTGGTGAACGAAATGGACTGGTGGGTGTGTAACTATGTGGTGGAAGAACACCGATGATAAAGGAAGTAACAACTTGACCAGAGGAAGCAACAATGTCTTGATGGAAGGACTTAAGGTTTTTTTTTTTTATTTGAAATTTATTTGGAATTTGGGAAGGCTAAGGGGAAGGGGTAGGATATGACACGGGAGGTTAGTATTAGTAATTACTAATTAGTATGAAAATAAAAATAATAATATTAGAAAAATCAGTATTACAAATCTGGGCCAGGCTTGGACCAAAAAAAGCGTACCTGAGGCTCGGCTCATTTTGAAAATGGGCCTCGTTTTTTGTCAAAGCCCATTTTTTAGACCTAAATTTTTACCCAAACCCACCCACTTTTAGGCTGGCCTTCGGGTTGGGTCGAGTGGCCTGACCCATGATTAGGTCTAGTTCAAATTAGTACTAAACTTTGAGTTATAAATGAAGATTCCTTTATATTATAACACTAGAGATTAGGGCACATCTCTATTGAAAGGATTAAGAGATTAGTAAAAGATAGGGTACTCAATATTTTGGATTTTACTAATTTCAATACTTGTATAGACTGTATTAAGGGCAAGCAAACTAACAAGTCAAAGAAAGGTGCCAAGAGGAGTTCAACCATATTGGAAATCATCCATTCTGATATATGTTTCCCAGATATAGATGTGCAAGGTCAAAAATACTTCATCACTTTCATAGACAATTACTCACGATACATGTATCTTTACATGTTTTATGACAAGAGCGAATCATTAGAAGCCTTTAAAGTTTTCAAGGCTGAAGTAGAGAAACAATGCAGTAAGCAAATCAAGATTGTGAGAATCGACAGATGTGGTGAGTATTATGGTAGATATACTGAGGATGGATAAGCACCTGGTTCATTTGCGAAGTTTCTTCAAGATAACGGTATAGTTGGCCAATACACTATGCCAGGCTTACCTAATCATAATGATGTTGCAGAAAGAAGAATTTGGACTTTTAATGGACATGGTAAAAAGTATGCTTAGTAACTCTAAGCTGATGGCTGTGTATATATTAAACCAAGTTCTAACCAAGGCTATCCCAAAGATACCTTTTGAGTTGTTCGAAGGTTGGAAACCGAGTTTGTGACATATACACGTATGGGGATGCTCATCTGAAGTAAGAGTTTATAACCCACAAAAAAAGAAACTAGACCCAAGGACCATTAGTGGGTATTTCATTGGATATGCCAAAAGGTTCAAAGGATACAAATTCTATTGTCCATCTCATAACACTAGAATTGTGGAATCGAGAAATGTAAAATTTCTTAAGAATGACTTAATCAGTGAGAGCAATCTATCTAGGGACATGATTCCTGTAGTTCAACCTTCGACTTCAGGTAAGAGATTGCTTATCATACATACACCCTTCAAGCTCAATCAGGTGTTGAACAACCAATCAATAAAATCCATAAGCTGTTGGAAACACTTTAGTAGATCAAGTTGTTTAAGAAAATCCAGAAATTATTGAACAAACAGTTGAACAACATGATACATAAGCAAATGTTGGTTCAACATTAAGGAGATATACTAGAGAAAGGAAATTAGCAATTTTTAGTGACTATATTATGTATCTACAATATTCTGATTATAATATTGGAGCAAAGAATGATCCTGAATCATTTTCACAAGCCATGAGTTGCAAAGAATCAAAATTGTAGTACAATGCTATAAAAGAATATATGAATTCCATGAAAAGTAATGATGTTTGGATCTTGTGTCGTTGTTTGAAAAGGTAAAAACCATTAGATGTAAATGGGTCTTCAAAACAAAAAAAGACTCAATAGGCAACATAGAAATATATAAAGCTAGACTCTTTGCGAAAGAATTCACTCAACGAAAAGGAATCTATTATACTAAGACTTTTAGTCTTATATCTAAGAAAGATTCCTTGTGCATTGTATTAGTATTTGTAGCTCATTTTGACCTTGAGTTGCAACAAATGGATATGAAAACTATCTTTCTCAATGGTGACCTAGAGGAAGAGGTGTACATGAAATAACTTGAAGGATTCTCCTCTAGCAATGGTGAACACTTGGTATGCAAGCTAAAGAGGTCCATACATGGATTGAAACAAACCTCCCAACAGTGGTATTTAAAATTCCATGAAGTTATCTCTTCGTTTGGTCTTTTTTTTTTTAAGAATATCATGGATCAATGCATATACCAGAAGGTCAGTGAAAGTAAAATTTGTTTCTTTATTCTATTTGTGGACTAGATTTTACTTGTAACAAATGACAAGAGTATGCTACATGAGGTGAAACAATTTCTTTCTAAAAATTTTGATATAAAATATATGAGTGATGTGTCTTATGTCATTGGCATTAAGATTCGTCGTGATAGACATCGTGGTATGTTAGGTCTATCTCAAGAAACCTATATCAACAATGTTTTAGAAAGATTTCGAGTGAAAGATTATTCATCGAATGTTGCTCTTATCGTGAAAGGTGATAAGTTCAATTTGAACGAATGCCCGGAGAATGAATTTGAGAATGAGCAAATGAAAAACATTTCATATGCTTCTGTTGTTGGAAGCCAGATGTATGCTTAATTCTGCACAAGGCTTGACATTGCATTTACAGTTGGAATGTTAGGAAGATATCAAAGTAATCTAGGTATTGACCACTGGAAAGCTGCAAAGAAAGTTTTGAGATATCTTAAAGGGATAAAGGACTATATGCTTACGTAAAAACGATCAAATAATTTAGAGGCGATTGACTACTTTGATTTAGACTTTTTCAATTGTGTTGATTCACATAAATCAACATCAAGTTACATATTATGTTTGTTGGAGGAGCTATATCTTGGAGGAGTGTTAATTAGACCTTAACTGCTACTTCCACTATGGAGGCTGAGTTTGTTTAATGTTTTGAGGCTACCTCACATAGAGTATGGTTGAAGAGTTTCATTTCTGGGCTTAGACTTGTGGATTTGATTTCTAGGTTGTTAATGATATATTGTGACAATTTAGTTGTTGTCTTTATAACTAAGAACGAAAAAAGCAGAAGCCGAAGTAAACATATCAACATTAATGATCTAGCCAAAAGGAAAAGTGTTAAAGAAAAGAAAGTGGCCATTGAGCACATTAACACTAAGTAGATGTTAGTTGATCCTTTGACTAAGAACATGCCACCACACAAAATTAAGGATCATGTTGTCACTATGAGACTTGTTTCCACTTTATGAATTTTCGTTATAAGAACGATTATAAAGAAATCTATTAAGTTTGATGTTTCTCATATTTTGTGACTACATTAATTTGATTATTCGAGAAATGTCACTAAAGTTTGGACCAAGAATAAACATTGAGTTTATTCATTAAGAAATTTGGGCTAAAGCGTTGAGACATGATATATTGTGATACATAGAAGATACTACTTAAATTCTAAGAGAAAATATTGCCATGATTCAAGCATTATGTTTCAGCTTTAAGTATTTATAGGCAATACGAACCAAGTGGGAGAATGTTGGAACTATCTCATGAGAAGGCCTCTCACATTCCAACATTTCGTAA
Organism: Gossypium arboreum; assembly: GCF_025698485.1. NCBI lineage: Eukaryota > Viridiplantae > Streptophyta > Magnoliopsida > Malvales > Malvaceae > Gossypium > Gossypium arboreum. The sequence continues at coordinate 18,593,226 of NC_069081.1, forward strand.
GGTCACTCCTATATGCCCACATTTTGCTATCTACGACTTTCTCACCTTTGTATGTATGATAGAGGGATGTGTAGTTGGTTGTTTTTTATAGGGAACCACCACTATAGATATCAACTAGCGTAAGGTCTCTAGGCGTTGAAAAATAAAATAAAAAAGCAAATAAAAAATACCAGCTAGTGAGGTTTTCGACTGCTTAAAAGACTTTGGCGGTTTTCAGGTTTTTGTATATCTAAATTTGACGTCCTCGTCGGAGGTTCGACGTGCTCGACAATGTTGTCACAACATTTGGACTTTGGCATTTGGTTCAGGCAATGGCTGGAGGTATTTATGTTCATTTTTTTCCGCTGTACTATATTGTAAACTGTTATCTATTCTAACAAAAAAACCTTTTTTTGACCTAAAATTGTAACCTTGTACTTGTGGCACCATATTATAATGAAATTGAATTTAATAACATTAATAATTGGATTTGAATTTTGAAAACTATAAAGTAGAGATTAAATTCTTAAAAATAAAAATACAAAGAATAAATTATAAAATTATAAAAACACATAAACTTATGACATATTTTAACTTTTTAATTTAAATCGACTTCAAAAGTTTTACTCGAATTTATTTTAAATTTAGGATTGGAGTAAATAAGAGGTGGAGGGATTGAAATATTTTTTCACCATTAGGTACACTTGCAATTAACTCACACTCATTAGTAAAAGTAAATGATTGTGAAAACATCAAAAACAAAATTGCGTTTATGAGTTTTGCTGCTAAACCAAGACGCAGAGTTAGTAGTTTGTAGTTAGAGTATTTCTCAATTAGTAATATATCGTAAAAGACAAATAATACATTAATCTATCTGTTTCTTGATTTTATGTGTCTTTTATCTTTGTTTAACCAATCTTCGTCAACATCTCAACCTATTATTTTCTTCCAATACAAAGACAGAATGATTGATAATCGATAAGTGATAAAAGTAACATATTTTAATCTCGTTCTTAATGCGTTTTTGGATGGTTCTTTATGTAAATTGGTGAATTTTATGCTCCTAATCCTTTAAATTCATGTTTCTATACTTATGAGAGAATTTGGGAGCAATAGGAGTGACAAATGAGTAAAAATCAGACAAATAGAGCGGATTTCAAGAGATACAATTTGGACACATGACCGTGTGAGCCATACGGGCTGGCACATGACCATGTGGCAGACCGTGTCAATTCCACAATTCGCATCCCAAACACGGGGAAAAACATAATTTTTAGGCTTTCTAGATATTCTGAAGTCTATAAATACCAAATAGAAGAAGAGAAGATGGAGCCATTAGAGAATATTGAAGAAAACAACTCGAAGAACACTATTGGAGCCAACTCTAAAGTAGATTTCCATCAAGATTGAAGACTTCCTTTTAATTTCTTTTGAATTTTTTATGAGTTTCTTTATTTCCTGTGGTTATGTTGTCTTTAAGATGTTTTTATTTACAATTATGAACTAATTCTCTAGATATTTAGGGAAGATGAACCCTATGATGAATTATATTATTTGATTTTTGTTTTACGCGATAAATACTTAATTCTTGTTTCAGTTATGTGTGCTTATCTCTTGTTTTAATATTTCTGGGATATTAATTCATGTTTAATATGGTTAAAGCAGAGGAGGAAAAGTTTCTGTTTAAGAGTAGATCTAGCATAATTGAGTGGAGTTGCATGCAATCCTAGAAATAAGACGATATAAATCTACAGGATTAGAGTCAAATCTAATAAGGGAATCCATGGATCAAGTTAATGCGACAATAGAGGTTTTAATTAGAAAGAAATTTCAATTGATCAACCTAGAGTTAGGTGCTCTTAATCTCAAAAGAGATATTAGCATAATTTAGAGATTTCTACAGATCAAGATACCAAGTGAATAAATCATTTAATTCAGATTCATAATGATAAATGAAGTTTAGGTGGATTCTTTCCTAGGTATTGTTTCGATTATTGGTTATTATTCAATTATTTTCTTGATTTATTCTCTGTTGAGTTCTTTAGTTAAATTGGTTTAGTAATTTTAGTTTAAACCAATCACTTCAATTTGTCGATTAAATAATATAAAAGCGATAATTACTAATACTTTTAGTCATCGTGGACACAATATCTTTACTTATTGTAGCTATACTATTTATCAATAAGTGCACTTACTTTTATCGTATTTTTAATTAGTCATGTTACACACTAATAATGTAAATTTTACCAAAGTAAAACTGTTTGTTAGAAAACAAAACAACATTATTATTCGTATGAATTTTCATGATGTTTATTTATAGAAAAATGAGTTGCTTAAACGTTGAAATTGTGGTTTTTGTAATATAGATAGAGGAAGCAAACTTAATCACGCAATAATCAAAGCTTGGGTGGAGGGGGGTTGAAAGCATACACTCTTCTTATCCTAATGTTTTTTCTTTGAAATTTGGCAAGGTTAAATCAGTAAAACGTGATTAATCACTTTTGTCTTCATTTTTAATTTAGTTTATCCTAAATCATAGCTTTGAACAACTTCATGTCATTTTTGTGTATGAATTAAATTAAAACGTGTGATGGTTGCTGCATTTAGTCTTTATACGAATTCCAAGTGTACCCAGAATCTTTGATAAGCTGATGTTACATGTCTGGGATGAGAAATGAAATTACCCACAAAAGACAAAGCTCAAGTCTTCGCAGAGAAGTTTTGCACATTCATTGAATTGAAGAAAATATCACACATTCATTTTTTTTGACTTGGATATGCCACGAAAATATTACACATTCATATGTATAAATTAGGGACAGATGCGACATTAAAGCACAGCCTTTAGATTCTTCCTTGCTTTTAACCAATCCAAACTGATATGGTTTTTCAAAGCAATGACTAAAAAATTAATATAGAGTCCCTGATGCTAAAGTGATTTATTCTTCTTGAAACTACGCATTATAGACTAAATTTAAAACATTCCCATCTTCCCTTTTGGGATCTTCAATGAAGATCACCTGGAAAATTGGCATAATCACACATGACTGAACCTTAAATGTAATTAAAAAATAAATAAAGGTTTTTTTTGAAAACCCAAGTTTTGATATGGGAACCAAAATCTTGGTCTTGGCTAACTGAAATTTTGAACAAACAAGATGGGTCTCTGTCAGTGAGAAATTCTCTGTGCCAAGAACTTCATCATGCTCAAAACCCTTTATTTAAGCAGCAGAGGTCCAATAAGAAGCGACCCACATGCCAGCTTTGTGAAAAGAGACATGATCTATAGTGCTTCTGGGGGAAAGATCTTGTTCCTCTTAGCTTTTTGTCAGGTTTGAATCCTCCATTGGAGTTTCACTTTGTGGACGAATTTTTGAGTGCCCGTTTAAAGGGTTAGTAGGGTGAGGGTCCCCTAGGGGAATGTAGGTTTCAACAACCATCCACCTTTCTCCTTTCAAGAAATTCCCATTCTGCTTTTATTTATATATATTCATCTCTTTGAAGGTATAAAAAAGAGTTGCATTATGTAACTTGTCCTTTGCCACCAACACCACCTTGTAATAAATAAAACAGATCATCTGAGGATCCCTAGGGAACATACAGAACATGCATATGGTAATACTCAGTTTGTCATCCTGGGGTTTTTTTTTTTTAATTAAGGAATAGAAGCTGGGATTGTTCAACAATAAAACCTAAATTTGGTCTCAATAAATTCACTCCACAATTTATCATCCTAGTTAATTGCTTTGTGTTTGATTTTTCTTTTTCAAAATTTGAATAATCAAAGGGGCTCTATTTGGGGTGTTGGAATGACAAGGACAGTCAAAAGGCCTGTATAGCTATATGTGCAACTACTGACAAGTCCCCAGTTTCCCCCAGGTTCAGTTAAAAGTATGCTGCTGCTGGAGATGAAAAAGTAAATGTTAAAAAAAAATGTTAATTTGGTATTTGAGTTTGTAATATTTAATATTATATTTGAATTTTTTTTTTTAAATTAAACATTAAAATTAAATTTAAATATTAAATGTGTTTGTCTTTTTATTCAAACTCGAATACTCGTAGCAATATAATCTCAAAAAATGGATGGTTTAAATTTGAACAGTAATAGAATTGGACAACACTGAAAATTGTGATTGAAAGTAGCATGTATTTTTGTTATTATACTTGGTACAATCTATAAGGGAGTTGTTTTTTCCAAGCAGGCGGGCCATCAAATTGGGCGAGACAGCATGTAAACGCCAGATTATAAACAAAATGTTGTTTCAATTAGTTCGAAATGGACCAGCTATATGTTAAAATTTTCCCCAACGTGGGTCACGCCATTACAACAATCATGTTGAATCGGTGGAATGAAATGAAAGGGCTGTCAATTTCAGACACAAAATTTTGTCACTTGCTCCTAATTTTTTTATATTACATATTTATAAAATCTGATTAATCCCATTTAAGTAAGATATATTTGGGCAAAATCTCAGTCCCTTGTTTGGTTTCTGTTAAGTTTTACCTATAAAATATGATTTTGTTGACTCATCACTATCATTGCAGCCTAACAGGGAAATCTCTCTTTTGTCTTTAAATCCTAAACGGAGCAATCACACCCTACATTATCACTTTCTTCAATATACATTTGTTTGAAGGTATAGTATTTCATGGTAGGGCCATCTTTCCATTGTTTTCTATACAAGGATTCCATTCATTGAATTAATCAATCAATTAGTGGACATCTGAGCTGTTTTGAATTTAAACTATAAATATTACTGGTTAATTTATCTAAATATTTTCAAACTATAATTAAACTCTAAAACTCATCTTTAAATTTAAAATTTTAATTAAATTATCTAATTTTCTAACACGTCAAACCCCAACTATCTATATAATAAATATATACGAATTTATAATTTAATTTGTATGCTTTAAAAATACTCCATATCATATTTAAAGTATATTAATATTTTTAAGATTCAATCATAATATTTTTGAAATTTAAATACCAATGTAAAAACACATGATGAAAACTAACCCTAGATATCCATTAATGTGGAGACAAAATATATTATATGCGTCAGCTCCGTAAGGCAATTGGACAAAGGAATTTGAGTGGTTGACAAAAAAATCCTAGAAATATATTATAATGCGTGAATAATTGAGATAATTGAAGCAGGGGAAATTGTACCTACTCAACTCCCATTATTGATGTTATCCAATTTCAAGCAAACAAAAACATGCATGAAGGACCGTATTGGTATCCCACTTGTAGAAAAGAATAAAAAATAAAGGAAGAAGGCGAGGAACCCTAGAAAGCTGCAATGCTGCGTAAGGGGGGACAATGGGCGAGACCCATATACAATGAGGGAGTTGGAGTCTATATATATATCTCATCTCATGCAGCCATAGGTCTCCAAATTTTTAATTTTACAATTTAATTAAAAAATACAATTTAATCATTAAATTACTCCTAAATTTTTATTTAATTCATTTAATTATTTTTTACATAAAAGAATACAACTCTTTCTTTCCTATGAATGTTAAGAGATGCTACTAGACAAGAGTGGTTTACATTAGAGCCGGTAAAGATTTTAACAATGATATGCTGCCTTACATTACACCTCATCATAAGGTACCAATAATTCAAAACAGAATAGCTAATAGCCATGGGCCTGTGATTATCGCATTATCAATATGCATTCATCACAAATATATTTTATTTATTTTCTTAAAAATAAAATAAAATTGATATGTTGATGTGGATGAAGGGAAGGGTGTCCCCACACAACATTGACGGCGACTAGATTGTCTACCCGTATTGCCCAAATTAAAAGGATAACAAATAAGCAAAGCTCCTACTCCTATCGTTTTCCCTTGCCCATCCACTCCAATCAGTGAGGGCAAAGGGGGCAACGGGCAGCCCCCTCTTTGTTGTCGGTCATTGGAGCCCAAAAGTTCCCGCGCACCGGACGGCACGCGCGCTCAGATACCTCCTGCTGCTGTACTTCCAATTCCAACAACAACCAAAATTTTCTCAAAAAATGTTTCAGAAAAATACACGATTTTCTTTCCTGATCCTCCTTCCTCTAACGCGCATTTTATAGCAAAACAAAACTTGGGTATTCTACTTTGAGTTAATTTTTTTAGATTTAAATTTTTTTATTCAAGTTAGATGTTAAACTTAACAATTATTTTTATATTAAAATTTATAAATTTAAATCTTAACGTGAAAATAATTGTTAAAGTTCAAGTTTTAATATAGAAATAATTATTAAATTAAAAATTAACATACAAGAAAGTTACAATTCAATATGAAAACATTGGGTTTTTACTAAAATAGGACAAAAAATTAACAAAATATTAAAATAATACAAAGTAAAAATTATGTACCAAAATGGTACATTTGGGGTGGTGCCACCTATGGCAAAGGCATGACCACCCTATGTCAGATCAGAAATTACTATAGCTGCCGGTCAAATTGAGGGGCAGGATTAAAATGTAATAATATAAAATATTTAGGGACCTGTTATGAAATTGTTCCTTTTAGAATGGCGGTGAAAAAAAAAGGCGGGGTGCAGCTTGGTGTGGCGGCACCAAACTTTAAATAGGCTAATTTCATATAAGCCCTCCTTATTTATTATTTTCTTTTATTCCTCTTCAACTCACTATATTGTTTTAAATAAGTCCTTAACATATTTTTTAGTTAAATAAGCCCTTAACTTATAGTTTTTACTCATAAAAGCCCTTTTATTTTAATATTAAAGTAAATATATTTTGAATTTCAAGCTTTTATCTTAATTTTTTGTTGATGCAATAAAATTATATACACTTTAACATGAACATAAAATCTAAAAAGTAATTAAAATTTTCGAAAGAGTAGTTAAGAATATCATGTATATAAGCACTCTCAAGAAATTTTAAAATTTTATTTTTATTTAATAAACTATTCACATCAACCTAAAATGTGAATTAATTTATATTTTTAAATAGCTTTACTTTGGGTAAAATATATTTACTTTAACATTAAAATAAAAGGGCTTTTATAAGTAAAAACCATAAGTTAAGGGCTTATTTAACTACAAAAATAGGTTAAGGGCTTGTTTAAAAACAATATAATAATTTGAAGGGGAATAAAAAGAAAATAATAAATAAGGAGGGCTTACAAGGCAATTAGTCCTATTTAAAGTTTGGTGCCGCCACATAGTCGGCGGCACCCCCCTTTTTTCAGCAACCATTCTAAATGGAACATTTCATAATAGGTCTCTAAATATTTTATATTATTACATTTTAGTCTCTGCGCATAATTTGACCAAGAATCTGATAATTTTCGATCGACATGGGGTGGTCATGCCTCTGCCATAGGCGGCATTACCCCAAATGTACCATTTTGGCACATAGTTTTTATTTTGTATTATTTTGATATTTTGTTAATTTTTTTGTCCTATTTTAGTAAAAAACCCGAAAATACTCTCTTAATTGAGACTCTAATATAAAAAGAATTGTTAAATTTAGAGTTTAATTAAATAAAATATTTATATTTTAATGTGAGAATAATTATTAAATTTAAGTTTGAATTAATTTTTTTTCCTACATGTGCCTTCTTTTTTTTATAATGGTAATTTTCTTTAAATTTTTGTCTTTCGCATTCACATTTACTTTTACCTCTCTTCCTCATCAACTGTAGAAAATGACATTATAGGGAGCTGTTTCATTTTCATTGTTTGATCGTTTTCAGACATGTCATTTCAGACCCATTACAGAAACATCTAAAAATTCCCACCTTAAAAGCAGATATGTATTATATTAATAGTGTCGAAAGGAAAATCAATTTTTTTTTAAACCTAAGTGGGGACTAATATGTACCAAAACATACCACAGTTTTCTCTTTGACATAAATGGCCCTTCGATGCAACTTGTTTCTTCATGTGTTTAATTATTTAATTAAGCTATATGATAGGGTCGTCATGTTAGGTAGGTTTGGGGGGCCTTAGGTCAATGTTTTTTCTTTGAAACATCTCATATTTTCATTAAATTTGATAACTTGTATGAACACCATATAAATTATATAAATTTATACAAATTAAATATATGCGTTAATCACATTTAAGTATGTTTTTTAAGAAATATTTAAGTATGTTGTATCATATTTATTGCCGGGAAAAACACACATTAGTTTGTTGTAAGTTTAGTCTAACTGTTTAATATTGTGTTTAGTCATAATATTGATAAAACAACACAAACAGAAAAATAAAGAGAGATTTTGCACACAGTCATTTATTAATGCAGTTTAAAAATAATTTTACTTTGCAGAGCTTCGCTCAATAAATGATTCTTATTCAACAATCTTCCGGATTACCTATTAATTTAAGCCCAATATATCCTTACACAAAAAAATAATTGTAGCCCTAACACCGATCCCAATTGTTATAAACCACTCACTCAAAACTCTCACATTAAATATAAACTCTCCAATAAAAGCCTAACACAATAGTATAAAAATACCAAGTAAAAGATACACAAATAACTACCCAAAAGCATTCCAAAAATCACAATTATATGTGTGGCACAACCTATTTATAGGTTAAAATTGACATATTCTCCAAGTAATATTAATAAAGTAAAACCCTCAATTATAATTTGAATATATCTAATTGAATTATCTTCAATAATTATCCCAAAAATAAATTAGAATTAATCTCCTTAAAATCAACCTATAAATCAATCAAGATAAGTGCAAAGGATAAGCTCAAGCATTATCCACAAACTTAAGTCGATTTCAACATCTTTAAAATTCCAAATTCGACCATGACTATGATGCACAATAAATCACATCCATAAATCATGTCCTAGAAGTCCATTTGCTTTTAGAAACATCACATTAAGAAGCCCAAGTCAAATAAGCCAACAAAATAGCCAAGTTGTCCCAACGTCTTGATTGATCAAGTCTTTCGATAGTCAAACATCGTGTTTTCAGTGCTTAGACAATCTTGGTCCTAACAATCTCCCCCTTTGGCTTTTTGAAAAAACCATAAGCAAATGGTGTATGCTCCCCCTATCATCATGCTATCAGTACACACGGGAGATATCAAGGAAAAAATTGAAATAATCTCAAATTCATAAACCATAGTCAACATAAGCATGAACCATATCATACCAAAATCAGCAAACTTATTCCCCCTTACTCTATGCTCCCATTTTTTGTTTACCTCAAGTTTATTCAAAGAGGGTAAGTTGCTACCATTTCAACAACAAGGATTATAACTCATGGAACAAGTAGCTTTTCCACGAAATTGAGTATGTTTGATCTTCAAAATATCTTCCATATCATTAACTTAAGCTGCAACCTCATGTTTCATATGAGCATCAATAACTTTTCTCATCCAGACTTGCTTCACACCGAATTGTCTTGTTTTTCTGTCTGTTTAAACAACTATTTGAACAACTGTTGCACCAGACTTAACTTTCCCAAAGTCATTTTGCCACTTGAAACGGTAAGGCCTAACATGACCAGTCTTCCTACAGTAATGGCAAGTCATTCTTATTGTTTTGTTCTTCTTCCTTTTTTTCTTGTTGCAAACATGTTGTTGCCTAAATGATGTTTTGTTCTATGTTGCAACATTAGATTGAACATACATTGTTTTTCTTCATTTTTGATCTTTCATCAGTTTGTAATAATGAGATCTAATATTTTCGACCTTTCCACAGTAGTAACATACATGTTTTCCTTTTTGTTTTTCACCAAGTTCATCATGACCAAATTTAGATCTCCCAACAAAAAACATCTCATCACTTTCTTTGATAGTTTCATCAAGCATCTTATTAGCCTTTTTGATATCAACAATCATACAATTTTTCTCTCGTATTTTCATTTTTAGCTTCCCATTTTTTTTCCTTCAAAATGCACAACTCATCTCTTAAGTTACCATTCATCTTACATATAATTTCTAGTTTTTTAACCATTTCAAAATAAGCATTTTTGAGGATACTAATATCACAGTTTGATTCATTAGGATTTTTATCAATTGTATGAAACAGTTGTAGTGAAGGCCACATAATTTCCTATCTCTTCATCAAAGTTTGAAAATTCACTTTTATCCCCATTATAACTCAAGGTAACAACTAAAGGCTTTTGCTTCTTCTTGGTATTGACACATTTTGGCTGAATGTGGCCATTCCTTTTGTATTTAAAACATCAAATAGCCTTTTCTTTTTTCTTTTTTTGGTTGAGAATTCTCCCCCTTCATATGAGTCTTCATTGTCCCACCAGAACCTGATTTTCTTTCCTTCTTAGAGGATCTATTCATTCTATTTGTAAGCAAGGTTGATTTCTTCTTGATCTCATCAATAGACTCCTCAATATGCTTTCCTATCTGAACAACAGGTTGAACATCAAAGACAATGTTCTTTTTAGGTCTCAATTTGTCACACATTTCTTCTTCTAAATTTAGCTTAAAATTTTTGAAAGAATCTATCAATTCATCCAATTTGAGAGTGATGATTGTTGGAAAATTGATTTTGGAAAACGTAGCGAAAAATAAATTTAGGGAAAAACTAGAGTTTAATTTTTTTTCCAAAACAAGAACTTGATTGTGATATCTAAAGTAATAAACACTTAATCAAAATTGTACCATTTCAATTCGTATAGGATGAAACCTTCGACTAAGTAGTCTTCTCTGCTATCTTCAAACTTATGTCTACCAGTGTAGGCTTGCTTCGAATCAGAAAAATTTTCACAAAAATTACCAGTGGGGTAATTTTACAAATTCTCTAAAATTTTGGGCCAAGTTGTAAATAAGAAAAATATCTCTAGAAATTTTCTAAAATAATTTCTTCAGAGAATTTTCTCTCTACAACGTTCTCTTGGGTTCTCTTTATATAAGGAGAGTTTAAAGAGTTTAACTATGATTAAACTTAATCACTTTAATATTAAATTAATATAACATTTATCTTATTAAATTTAATATTAAATCTTATCAACTTAATAGAATATTTATCTATAAGATGGAATATTTATCTCACATTAAATAAATTTAATATTAAGATAATCACTTTAGTATTAAATTAGTAAAATACAATTAAGATAAGTATTAAATTTAATTTAATATTAAATCTATTAAAATAATATTATTTTTGAAATAGTTAATCTGAAATCAAATTCTCTAGTAGAGTCTCAATAGGAGTATAATTCTTCCACTATTCAACCATTGAAGACCCACCGTCGTTGACCATTTTTCGGTCACCGAAATGTGGCTGTAGCAGCCGTCGCAACCGTCGACACCTTGAGCTGGTTCAATTTTTGCTGGTTCGTTCCTAGCTAGTGACTGCCCGATCGGTTTGGTCCAGCCACCGATTGGACCGTCGACCCAGTTTCACATACTAGGCCCGGTTCGACCAGTTTTTGGGTTTTGGTCTCAGTTTTTTCTTTCGGGCCCAATTTACGATCTCAGGTCCAATTTTTAAGTTCAAGTACCCATTGAGCCAATTGTCTGACTTGAAGATTGATTTTAATAAATTTGATTAATTTAATTATACTTGATGAAAATTAATTTTCCCAAAAATCAATTTGATTTTCCAAATTAATTTTTTAAGAAAAATTCTTTAATCAAATTCTCTAGTTCAACAATTCTTACGACCACCCAATTTAATTCCACATCAAATAAATTGACTTAATTAAATTATTTCCAAAGTCGTAAATTTTCTTCTTATTTAAATACAGCCTGATCAGACTTTTTTTGAACTAGTGGAATGACTAATCGAACATATACAATTAGGCTCTAGTAATTGTAATTATATCCAGAAGCATCGTTCTGATAATTTGCAATTACTTAATCATGGAGTCAGTCCACAATAAGTACAATGATTGAAAACTCCTTATTGTATACTCTTTACAAAAGCAATTCATCCAACTGTTTTGTCCAATGACCTCATCATTTGTGTGTTACCCTTATATGATATACTTGATTCATTTGAGTTAAATTCGTTCACTTAACACAATCCTATTTTATTTCATTGTCACCATTGTGTATTCTTAATGATTAATATGACTATTGTCAACAAATGACTGTGATAAATTGCTTGTTCGAGAACAAGCAACCCGTGACCACGGTCCATATTTATTAATCCATACAATGCCAGTCAGAGGATATTGTTAAATCTTTAATTAAGCTATGAATTCCACTGTTGCTAGAAAAGTCATGCTATACTCAAGTCATGTACCTAATATATTGGCTATCAGCTCGATCATCTTTAGAGCACAAGCCTCCACTTATATCAAAGCACATGAGTTACATACGCATGGCTAATAACTAACTTAGGATTTAGGTAAATCACACCATGAATGTCACAAGTGAACTAATTCACAAATGGATTCAAAATTAATTCATCTTGGGTCCAATCCAATGTATTATTCTACCAATGAATACATCTATGTTTCTACCCGTGGAGTTAACTGCTCTGATAGCCAAGACTAGTCATCTCCTCAATTGGAATTGTAATAGCCCAATTTCGGTGAAATCAAAACAGTAGTCTCAGGACCACAATTCGAACCTAAAAATAAAATTTTATTTTATTTTATGTTTCGTATTATTATAGACATGTCATGTGAAAATTTTGATAAGAAAATTTTACCGATTATGTGCTTAATTACGAGAAGGACCAAATCACATAAAATGCAAAAGTTGGATTCTAGTAGCTAGAAGGATCAAATAGCTATGGAATTCAAAACTTAAGGTCCTTATATGGTAATTAGACCATTAGTAAAAGTATGTAGATATTTTGGTATGACTCATCTTTGGAAAATTTAAAAAAGGGTAGGGACTAAATTGGAATTATATTAAATTAATTAATTAAAAAGATGATAAAAGAATTATCGTCTTATTTATCCCATATTCTTCCCCAAATAATACATGGAAACCCTAGGAAAGAGAGAAGAAACTTTCATGGCCAAATTGGGTAAGTATTCAAGACCCTTTTTTTAGTAATTTTGATATTTATGAAACCCGGATAACTTAATCTCTCTATTTGAGGGATTAATTTGAAAAGTTATCAAGGTATGAAAAATGGGTCGTGGATGTATATGCCGGAAATTAGAAATTTATGGTAGAAAATGAAAGATTATTAATAGATAAAAAACTTTTACAAAGTGATTTTTGATGAAAACATGATATAGGGACTAAAATGAAAAGCTATAAAATTTGATGAAAATTCTAAAATTTTATGAATACATGTGATGTAAAATTTGTAATGGGGCTTTGGTTAGGCTTGGAATAGGGAGTAATTTGAACAAGTTTCATTTTCCAAGCCTAGGGACGAAATTAGAATTTATGGAAAAGATAGGGGCAAAATGGTAATTTTGCCTAGGTTGTAAATTGAGTCCACATGAATATGAAATGTGATAAATTGATGTCAAATTTACTCGTATAGATCCGGATAGACCAAATTCGGAGCTAGAACGAGGAAAAGAGGAAAAGTCGGGTTAGTAGATTTTTCGTACACGAACAATCGTCGAGGTAAGTTCATATAACTAAATTGTGTTTATATACATGCTTGCATTGATTGTGTTTATGTAAATTGTATAAATGTCATAAATATGAGAAGTTGATTACATATCCGATCAAGCCCGATAAATGAAAATGTTTGAATTAAATGATAATACCCGATAGATGTTAAAGGATAAACGATGAGAATGTTACTTATATGCTTGAAATGAATATGGAATGTGTTTATTTGAATTATATGAATGTTGTGGGTGTATGAAATAATCACATGCCAAATAATGCTTGAAAAATCAATATGTGATTTCCCGAAATGAATGAGGTCCTGCATTTGTTGCTGACGGGATTTAGCTCGGATGAGTAATCCTATTGACATTATCATCGAAAAGGATTTAGCTTGGACGGGTAATCCTCATATGAGTCCTCTCGAGCACATGTTATAGATTAGGTTTAGCCCGGACGGGTAATCCAAATCAAGCTCCTTAGAACATATGTCACAAAAAGGATTTAACCTAGAATGGTAATCCTATTGTATACATGTGTGGCTCGAGAGGGTACTCTCTGATATAGTAACTTATGGGTACCGTTGAATATGAATTGATGGATCTTGATTTGTACACCACGAGTGTACCACCCGTGTATCCATCGATATTTCAGATAAATTCAACGGGTAAAAGTTCTTGACATGAGAATATATGAATAAGAAATGAGCTAATACACATATCAGCCTGAAATACATGAAAATGACGATACGTGATAAATGATGTAACACCCTAAACTTGGCCTATGAGTCTAGACCAAATTCAGAATGCTACATTGATCACCGAAGTGATCGTAGGAAAATTTTACAAAACAACTCATCTCAATGAACCAAAAGTTTTTAAAACCATTTAATAACTAGTCAATAAAATTTACAGTAAGACTCAATATAAAACCCAAAATAAACGTACGCATGAAAATCTAAAACGAAAACTGTACCATAGTATTATAAAGCCTTACAATTCAAAGTTAACCAAATAACAAAATTGTAACTGTCCGAGACCTTCGCGTGCCGGTAGACAAATATTTGTTAAAGTATATTAAAAATTACACTCAGCTATACAAACACAGTGCTATTCTGCCACTAGTTTTAACTCAATCAGTTAGATACACTCAGTCAGAAGTACCACTCAGACAGGGTAGCAACAAATCTCAATTAGTTACAATAACAATCCAGTCAGACAGTTGTAGTCAAAGTCTACAAAATTCACATAGGCACAAGTGTCTCTCAGTCGAACAGTATCATATTCAGTCACAGTAACAGTAATTCTCAACCATTCACAAGTTCCAATTCAGTTAAACAGATCAATCAGTTGCATATGAGTGAAATGAGTTCTAAAAATACCCACTCATCCAGCCAACACACCTCTTCGTCCCCCATCACTCCTCATAAGAGCTTTGAGCTCGTCCTACCAAACACTCTATAAAGGACCTCGCAAAGCCCATCCAACCCTACACTCCGTGTGATGTCATCTCGGGTTGTCTAGCAACGATGATCATCAGCATTGTCCACGACCCTCATAGTATTGGGACTGGCCTCGACCCTCTAGGAATTTGGGCTAAGAATATGCAGATAAACTACCAGTCACGTAAATTACGCAGCAAAGCTAGTGTATAGACTGCACTGTGCAATACGGTGAATCATGGTACAGACATCAATATGAACTGCCAGATCAAATAGTGGTACGTAGCGTAGGTAGCGTACATGTGGTACAGTGCAATGCGGTAATCTGCTATATCGATAGATTGCAGTAAAACTGCCAGTTCAGTCAATGGTATATAACATAACTAACGTACATGTGGTACAGTGCAATGTGGTAATCTGCTATACCGATAGATTGCAATAAAACTGTCAGTTCAGTCAATGGTACGTAGCGTAGCTAACGTATATGCGGTACAGTGTAATGCGGTAATCTGCTATACTGATATGATGTCATCCTGAGTTGCCCAGCAATGATGACCATCCGCATTGTCCACGGCCCTCAGGGTATTGGGATCGCCCACGACCCTCTAGGTATTAGGGGATCACAACTAGCAGATCAGGTACCATTTCAGTCAATCTCAACCTCTATTCTTTTCAAAATCACACCCAAAATAGTTTATACATATGTATGTATGTATGCAGTCAGATGTACACAATTAGTATATCAGTCTCAGGTAATTAGTCAGAAGTAGACATTCACATCCAATCAATCAATTATAGAATCATGCATGTGCACACTCATAACTCGTATCGCACAACTAATCACAAATAACATACACATCAAGCCCAGATCAGAGTCATAGTTACCCTCAGTAAAGTGCAGTCGAGGGTTGGAACACATAAAGTTGCGATTACACTTAAATTTGACCTAACATCATTATTTGGAAAGATAGGGCCACACGCCCGTGTGCTCTAGCCGTGTGCAACAATCCAGGCAGTGTGGTGGTCCAAACGCCTGTGCGATGGGTAGCACACGGTTGAATGACAGAGGCACATGCCATGTGAATCA
The DNA here is from genome assembly GCF_025698485.1 of Gossypium arboreum. NCBI lineage: Eukaryota > Viridiplantae > Streptophyta > Magnoliopsida > Malvales > Malvaceae > Gossypium > Gossypium arboreum. Next base: position 18,609,214 of record NC_069081.1, read on the forward strand.
GGGACACGGCCGTGTGAACAGAACGTGTAACTCACTGTCCAAAAATCGCTAAAACAAGGTGCAGGGAAAACATGACCGTGTGAGACCCACACCAGACACGGTCGTGTGTTCTGAAATACACGCCCGTGTGGAATCCCTAAATCCCCAAATTAGCCACACGGCCATGTGGCCAGGTCGTGTGACTCCAAGTCTCAAATCCCTAATTCCCAACACACAAGCCCATATGCCCAAGGGACACGACCGTGTGAATTCTGATAAAATCCCCAAATCGGCCACACAGCTATGTGGCTAGGCCGTGTGGCACCCAATTTGACCTGAAAACCCTAATTCCCAAATCCACAGGGCTGTGTGCCTCATAAAATGCCTGTGTGGTCATCGAGGAGGTCATAAAACCACCTTCAAGACAGCCCAAGATCACCGCCTAAGCCACTAGAATCATCCTTAATCTTTGCCCTATAAAAAATATATCAGAAAGTGGTAGTTTCTCCTTACTTCCAATGTCTAGAACCCAAAATCTTTAGTTAACACATAAAACAAATATGTCGAAATATAAATTTTGTAAAAACGATAATGAAAAGACAAGGTTTCTAATCTCACACCTGTTTTACGATCGAGGACGATGAAAGAGGAGCGCAAACTGAAAACCCGCAAACAATCCGCTTTCAAAAGCATTCATAATAACCCCCCAGAAGAAAAAGTAACAGAGAACAAAAAGGAAAAGATAAAAAAAAAGAACGTGTAACCCACCAAAATAAAAAATAATAAAACCCAAATAAAATAAGTTAAAAAAATAAAATACATGTAACAACCCGTTTTCGGTAAAATCATAATAGTGGTTTCAGGACCACAAATATGAAGTCAAAAAATTTATTTTAATATTATTTTTAAGTCTACAGCATGTTGGAATTATGGTATAAAATTTCGTTAAGAAATTTTACCGTTTGCATGCTTAATTTGTGAAAAATGACTAAATCGCGTAAAGTGCAAAAGTTGAGTTCTATTAGCTAAAAGTGTTAAATAGCTATAGAACTTTAAAGTGAAGGTCCTTAAATGGTAATTAGACCATTAAAGGTGATAGTTGATGAGCATGGCTTGGCAGTTTGGTTATTTTTAATGTTTGGTAATGTTAAATTAGTAAATGACCAATTAATGAATAAATAAATAATAAAACAAAATGGCCATATTCTTCCCACATGTATGAACCAATTTTTACAGCAAGAAACAGCCATGGGAGAGCTCAAAATTTCAGATTATTAAATCTCTTGCATGTAAGTGAATTTGATGTCCATTTTTATCGATTTTTATGTTTTTAGAATCGTTGTTGCTTAATCTTTCTAATGAGGGGACTAATTTGTAAAACCATTGAATAGTTTAATATTTTCCATTGATGAGTATAATAGGGCTTTGAAGTTTAATGGAATAATATGAGTCCTTGTCGATAGTTAAACATTTTTTGTTAAGTGATTTTTGTGAAATTGACAATTTAGGGTTAAATTGATAAATGTGAAAACTTTGTGATTAAAATGTGAAATAAATGAAATGTGTGGGCTGCTAGGGACACTAGTGATATTCGGCTATAGTGGGATTGTGCTCAATTGCATGAATTTTCATTTTTACGATATAGGGACCAAATTGTAAAGAAGTTAAAATATTGGGGCAAAAATATAATTTTGTCATAAAGTGAATTATGAGTTGTTTTGATACCATGAATATTCGGATAAGTTCAATTTGGTTAAAAATGGTTAAATTATGCGAAATGAATTGTTTTACTGTCTAAATTAATATATTGAATGAATTTATTAATTTAGATCAAGATCGGGTGGAAAATCGAGGAAATGAAAAATTACCAAAATGCCCCTGAACTTTGGTATTTCTACAATTTAGCCAGGTAAGTTCGTATGTTAATAAGCATTATTATAATTGAGATTTAATGCTTTAAATTTGAATTGTTGACGAATATAATCGTACGAAAATATTCGAGATAGCTTCGGCTATATATATTAGCACTTAGTGTGCAAGTTCATTGATTTGGCTTCGGGCCATGATATTAATGATTTCGCTTCGGGCCATGATAATAGTACTTAGTGTGCGAGTTACATTGATTTGGGTTCGGGCCATGATATCAATGATTTGGGTTCGGGCCATGATAGTAGCACTTTGGTTACGAGTTACATTGATTTGGCTTCGGGTAAATTGAAGATGTGAAATGGTGAGAAATAGATACTTATCGATACAGGTATGTACGGAAGGCTATAGGAGCATTGAAACTAAGGAAGTTATGAACATTATGAGTAATTATGTGATTGAATTTATGTTAACCTTTTGGTTAATGTGTTGGTGAATATTATTTTCATATTATTTGAATTGTATATATGTTTATGAAATATGAATACATGATGAACTCAGTCGTGGTTAAATTGATATAAATAGAAGGAAAGATCGAAAAATGCCTCAAATAGAATTACTATGAAAGTATGGAAAAGTGTATGAGTTATTAGATGGTAAAAATATGCTTATACACATACTTGAAAATGTGTATACACTAAGTAGTGTGTACTTATGCTACGTCGTTTTGAGATGAGTTACTAAATTAAGTGATAACTAGAATTGAGAGGTTAATGTTATTTAGACCAAGGCCAAGTTATATTGAAATGACTAAAGTGGATTATGCTTATAAATTGAAGTAGTAAGCTTTATTTTAGAATTACGAACTTACTAAGCATTTCATGCTTACTTTGTGTTAATTTCTTTTGTGCATAGATATCGGAAGCTCGTTCAGGTTGGAAGAGGGCGGAGAATTCATCACACTATCTATCGGCTATTTTGGTTCTCATGATTTTATAATTTTTGGTTATAATGGCATGTATAGGTCAATATGGCTAATGATAGCATATATGCATTGTTAATGATTTTGGCCATTTAAATTGGCTTGTAAATGTCAAAGAAGTGGTTTTATGTATAGCCATGAGAGTTAGCTTAATTTGACAAATATGATGATGTATATATTTGGGTTAATGTTCTTGGTGATGTGGTGTAACACCCCACACTCATACCCTACGCTGAGACTGAATACGAGGTGTTACCTAACTTGGTCACATACATTCACACGTTTTTTAGTCATCAAAATTTAGTCAAACTTAAAACTTTTCCACTCTAAATCAAAAACTCCATAATAAAGGCCTACTAGGCTCTAAACATTCATTTAAAACCATTCGAGAATGATTCGGATCTTACCACGAACCTTGAAAAATGTTACTAGCCACAGGAGTACATGCCCGTGTGGGAGGGGCAACACGTCCGTGTGACCAATTCGACATGGTCGTGTTGTTGGCCCGTGTGACTCACACAGCCTAAGCAATACAGGGACATGCCTGTGCCCTCTACCCGTGTGGAACTAATTCTAAATTCACACCTATAGGGGTTTTCACACGGCCTGGTACACGCCCGTGTCCATGGCCCGTGTTCTTCACACGACCATGACACGCCCATATTCTAGCCCGTGTGCAAAAACCTAGACATTCTATTTCTGACGTCCGCAATTCCTAAGGGTCACACGGCCAAGACACACGCCCGTGTGCTAGGCCTTCCTTTTCACATGGCTGAGACACACGGTCGTGTCTCTGCCCGTGTGTTTACTACCATGCATACTGACTTGTAAATTTTACGTCCAAGGGACACACATACATGTCACAAGCCCATGTGGCGGACCGTGTGTCACACACGGCCTAGACACATGCCCGTGTACCTACTCATGTGGACAAAATGAGGCTATTTACCAAGCCTCTTTGTTACCCTTGCATACATAACCTGCATAAAATCAATCCATACCAAAACAAGGGCACATCACATAGCCAAACTAACCACGATGAACAACATTTGATTTGTGTGTTTTACTCATCCATGAAAATAATATCTTCTATATAAATATCAAAATGAGCATTAACGATTATCCATGGCCTTATACAAAATAAAAATATTTGTTCCAAGCCAACACATTTGACTATTTCTCAATGACACAAAACATTAAATTCTAGCCTTATACATGTCATATACAAAAACGAGAAATCTAACTATACCGAGTGTTTTGAATGATAGTGTGATAGTGGCCTCCGACGTCTATTGATCCTCGAGCTATTTAGGAGACACTATAAGAAAATGGAGAAGAGGGGGAGTAAGCATAAAGCTTAGTAAGAAGTATGCAAACACGTAGCAACAACTATACCATTCATCAACATGCTCTTGATATAAATAGGCATAAACACAATTTACTCATCACAAACCAATAATCATCATATAATATATATTGAACTCACGTCTGACACAGACTGAATAGGTACCTATATCACTCACAACACAGTTATACTTTTCTCTTGATTTTAAACCATAACTCTCATCGTTGAACCATTCGAAACACTACCAGATATTCAATAAGCCTTAATATAGGGTAAGATACCGATGCCATGTCCCGGACATGGTCTTACACTAGCTTTACTCGTAGCCGATGCATGTCCCAGACATGTCTTACACTGGCTTGCATATCGAGGTTGATGCATGTCCCAGACATGTCTTACACTACTCTCGTCTCAATGCCGATGCCATGTCCCAAAATTGGTCTTACACTGGCTCTCGTAATATGACCGATGCATGTCCCAGACATATCTTACACTAGCTCACAATAATCCATACATCATGGCATGAATATCTGATTTTATTTCCCATGGTTCAAACGGGAATTCTGCTACCTTAATTAGCATCATGCCTTCTCATTTCCTCAATCAAGTAATTCATGCTAAATTAACTCATCGCATATAATGACAATGTAGTTGTATTATTTGCATACAACTTACCTCGGTTACAAAATATGGTGTCTAGTCGGTCTAATCAATTTGCTTGGCCTTCCCCCGGTATAAGTTTGGAGTTTGAATTTCTTAATCTATAATAACAAAAATTCATAAATTTAATCACTTTATCGATCTAGGCACTCAATAATCTATACTTTAGCAAAATGACCATTTTATCCCTAGGCTCGAAAATCGATTTTTATCGAATTTCCTCATATCAAAAGCCTAGCCGAACCCCTTTTTCTCATATAGCAAATCCAAAATTTCCACTATCTTACACATTTATCATCAAATTTTCAACTTACGCAAAATACTCCCTATTAGGGTTTTCATGATAAATCCCTTCACAAAAGTTATTTATTACACATCTAATACTCATATTCTTCCATAAAATTTCAGAAAACTACACATATGCTTTCATGGAAAAACCCTAAAATCTTAACCATTTTGCAAAATAGTCCTCTTAATAGAAAGCTTATGCTTCAAGGGGTCCAAAAATGTAAAAATCATCAACAAAAAGTATGTAAATCACTTAGTCGCAAGAGGAATAAGTTGCTGAAATTTTTGAAGCTCAAAACCCTTAAAAATGGATAAAAAATCGGTGGCAATGAAGAAGATGAGAATGTGATATCATCTTTTTCTTATTTTCCTTCTATTTTAGTCGAATTAGCCATTAAACCCACCAAACTTGGACTTTTTGACCAAATTGTCTCCTATGGCCGGCCATACACTATATTAGGGTCTAATTATCTTTTAAAGACCCCCAATTTAGGTTCTCTAACTATTTGGCACCTTTAGCTATTAAAATAAGACTTTTGCACTTTATGCGATTTAGTCCTTTTTCGAAATTAAGTCCTCAAACGCTAAAATTACTTCACCAAATTTTTCATACACCCTTATAATCATGCTATAACCCCAAAACAATTAATATAATAATTTTATAAACTTTTGATTTGTGGTCTCGAAACCATTGTTTCGACTAAGTCCAAAATCGGGTAGTTACATTTCTCCCCCTTAGGGATTTTCGTCCCTGAAAATCATACCAGTGAATAATTTCGGGTATTGATCTCTCATAGTCTCCTCGGGTTCCCATGTGGCTTCCTTGACTCCATGTATATGCGACAAAACTTTCATGAGTGCTATACTCTTATTCCTTAACTGTTTGACTTCTTGAGCCAAAATCTTGACCGGCTCTTCACCATAAGTCATGTCTGGATGAACCTCAACCTCTGTTGGCGCAATCATATGCAAAAGGTCTAATCTATATCGGCGTAGCATGGACACATAAAACACGTCGTGAATCTTTTCCAATTTTGGTGGTGAAGCCAATCGATAGGCAACTGGTCCTACCCTCTCAGCAACCTTATAAGGTCCTATGAAACGAGGACTCAACTTGCCTCTTCTACCAAATCTGAGAACTTCCCTCCATGGGGATACTTTCAAAAACACTCAGTCACCAACTTGAAATTCAATCTCTTTCTGCTTCAAGTCCACGTAGGATTTCTTTCTATCCGATGCGCCCTTTATGCAATCACAAATCACTTTAACCTTTTCTTTAGTCTCTCTTACTAAGTCAACCCCGTGAATTTGATTCTCTCTCAGCTCAATCCAATATAAAGGCATTCGGCACTTATGCCCATACAAAGCCTCATAGGGCGCCATCTTCACATTTAACTGATAACTATTGTTGTAGGCGAATTCAACTAATGGTAATACCTTTCCCAATTACCTTGAAACTCGAGAACACAACACCGTAACATGTCCTCTAAAATCTGAATTACTCTTTCTAACTGACTGTCAGTTTGATGGTGAAATGTCGTACTAAAATTTAGTTTAGTTCCCAATGCCTCTTGTAACTTCTTTTAGAACCTCGAGGTAAAACTCGGGTCTCTATCTAAAATAATCGAAAGAGGCACTGTAACACCCTTATGCTGTATCTGTCGCTGGATTAGGGTTATGAGGCGTTATCGGTTAACATAAATCTCAGATCAACTTCTATCGTAATTTAACTAATAAAATTTTAAATCAACTATCATGCTTCAATTTAATATTACATAAGAAATAAGAATTTAACTAATCAAATAAAGCCAACAAGGAACCATGCAACAATTTTTTGTTAAAACTTTTATAACCTTTGAGCAATATATACATAAAAAGTTCTATATTTATACAAATATCATTCGCACATCATGAATAAGCAACCACATATTATTTCCTTACAAATAATTAAATAGTCTATAATAGTCTTTGTTGATCTGTTTGTGACGTTTACATATCATGTACAAATATTCGTGTCAATAGCTCAAACAATTAAATTACTCAAGTAATCCATAAATATTATAGTATCTATATAAAACTATGTTTGCCTTCCATCTAATTAACTAACAAGGGTTACCTTTGCCGAAACACAAGTAAAAATAAACCTAACACATGAATATATATATATTTTTCTTGAAAGCGCATATATGCATATTACAATGTCATATTATAACTCAAAACATTATCTTGGCAACTATCAAGTCACAAGCAAGTCATTTTATTATAAGCATAAATATCTATACAAACATATATCGAATCTCAATTTAACTAGACCATTTCATCCAAACACATCAAAAATTATAAATAATAAAACATATAGGACTAAATCTAAGCAGTATAAGCAAGCCACTCTCAAACACTAGCACTTACCACAAACATTATATATATTCATAATACATAGCCACAAAACCGAGATAAACATAAGCTATGCCTAACTTGACCGAATTTATATAATAAATTTAAGCCATCTTCACATGGCTTTTATATATACATTCATTTCCAAAATATTTAACCTCAAAACCATCCTATACATGCCATAATTCAAGTTCAGTTTAAAGGTACCAAAACTGTGGATAGTGTGACGAGCTTGGCTAACAATCCCCGAGCTTGTAGCTTGACTTCTAATCTATAAAACAAAAACAATATACACAGTATGCTATGATAGCTTAGTAAGCTATAAGCAAATAAACATATCAATAATATAATCAACCATTTTAACCAGTTGAATTACATTAACACTACTATGCTCGACCTTAAACCTACAACATGCATAATTATCACATTTTTTTTTAGACATTTGTATACCTAAGCCGAATACACACATAATCATTTAACACATTATATCCAACTTTCAAACCCAATAGGCATAATAAACCACTCAACCATTTACTATTATGTATAAACCTAAGATTCATCAAATGACTTCACATGTATACTTGTTTCATATATGGCCGAATGCACCATCTCACATATGCACATTTTAAGAGAAAAACATTTCAATGATTCACATATTATTTGTTCACGAACCAAATACATGTACCAACTGCACAAATTCTTCATTACTATTACACATGATTCATAACAAAGATTCATAGTATTATCATACCTTAGCTCAACTTGATATCAAGTTAATTCATACCTGGCCATTTAACTCATAATACACCTCTGTACACAATTTACCTTTGCCCGATGAACCATTCAGAATCGGATAGGACACTCGGATTATCACATATATCGTACAATTCCAACGTCCCAGACGTGGTCTTACATGTAGCCACATATCGATGCCACTGTCCCAGACAGGGTCTTACTCGTAAACACATATCGAAAACACAAATCGATGCCATGGACTTACTTGCATACATATATCAGAATCCTATGTCATGACATATGTATCCTAGCTATTCCTAAGGTTCATACGGGGCTTTAGGACGTCGTAGCTTGGTCGAATCGAATTTAGAAACGAAGTAAACAAGCCTGAAATATTTGGCTATACCAAATATAAACTTATACATTTCATAACAGCATGTACAATTGATATTTAACTACAATTAAATACGTCTATTTGCTTATAAACTTACCTCGGACGGTACAAAACGGAATCAGGTAGCTAGTCAACAACTTTCATTTTTCCCCGATCCAAATCTGATTTCTTTAGTTCTTGATCTAAAAACATTCAAATTAAGCTCATTCGAACATATTTTCATTCACTTTTGTCCAAAAACACACAAATGGGAAAATTACCATTTTGGCCCTAACATTTGCAATTTTTACAATTTAGTCCCTATTGCATAAAACACAAAATACACAAAATTTGGCTACACTCTAGTTAGGCCGAATGCTCCCTATTTACATAAAAGTCCATATTTTCCATCAATTTTACAATTTAGTCCCTCAACTTTTTATTTTTTCAATTAAGTCCTAATTACTCAAAATCATCAAAAATTCCAATACAAAATATGTTAACCCAACACCTATCTTTCATATTTCATCATCAAACAATAAAAATCACAAGCTCTCATCAATAGCATAACTTAAAATATTCATCAAAATTCAAAATTTTAGCATGGATTTTGTAGTACTCGAAGCAACGATCTCAAAAACATAAAAATTATCAAAAACCGAGCTAAACACATACCTTAATCAAGTCTGAATATAACCGAACCCTAGCTTTTTGTTTTGTTTACTTTCTTGCTTAAGTTTCGACAATGGAAGTATATGAGCACTTAGGATAATTTTATGATATAACATATAACATATATTATATAATTTACAACTTGGTTTCCTAAATTACCCCTTTTAAAATTATAAGCAAGCTTTATGTTATAAACCCTTTTTCGTCTCTTAAATAAATTAATGGACATGAGTTGGCTTTCAATTTCATGCATTATAATATATATATATATATACACACATAATATCTTATTATAAAATAAAGCTTAATTTTACATATATGCATGACTTTAATAAAATAATATAAAAACTATTAAATTTTTACCTACCACCGTACCACTTATAAAGATATGGGCTATTTACCACTTAAGGGCTTCCATTTAAAAACCCATTACTAATTTAGTCCTTACCATTAAAACTATCAAATTTTCAATTTTTGCGATTAAGCCCTTTTGTTTAATCGGACACCCAAATGACAAAATTAATTTACGAAAATTTCACAGATATAAATTCACACAAAATAAACACAGAAAATAAATTTAAAATATTTTTCTGACTCGAATTTGTGGTTCTGAAACCACCATTTCGATTAGGGTCTAAATCGGGCAGTCACAGGCACTCCATGAAGCTTCACAATCTCGGAAACATACAAGTTAGCCAGTTTTTCAAGGGAGTAGTCGGTACGCACTGGTATGAAATGTGTCGACTTTGTTAGCCTATCCACAATAAACCAAACAACAATTTTTTTCTTTGGGGTTACTGATAAACCATAATTTATACATATTTTTATCCCGCGCTTAGCACATTTATGGATGATTTCTCCTTAGATTGCGTGAATTCGATGTTCCTAATCCTTTAATTTCATGTTTTATACTTAGGTGAGCATAGGAGAGTAAAAAGAGCGAGAAAAGGGCCGAAAATGGAGAAAATGGACCAACATGATAAATCAACACGGCCTGGATTTCCTTACACGGGTAGTCCACATGGCCTTGTCCATTTGGCAGAATCGAAGCATGACTTACAAGGGTAGACCACACGCCCGTACCTATTTAATAGCCTTGACCACGGTCTGAAACAATCGCATACGGGCATGTCCCTGTTGAGCCCAAGTATTGTCCTATTCAGAAAAGGCCACTTTTGAGGGCTCTTAGGCATTCTAAAGGCTATTTAAACACCTGATGAGGCACTAGAAAAGAGGACACGGAGTAGGAGGCACGAAATTACTCAAGGAAAGCCGATTGATCCATCTCAGAAGTTGGATTCATTGTCAAGACTGAAGATCTCCTTTCAATTTCCTTCATGAGTTTTGGGTTTTCTTTATGTTTTGTTATCTTTACTCTTTTGAGATGTTTTCTTTCATAATTATGAACTAAACCCCCTAAATACCTAAGGGGAATGAAATCTAAGATGGATCTTGTTATTATTATCTGAATTGTATGATAAATGTTTGACTTGTTCTTCATTATGTGTTCTTATTTCTTGTTTTAATATTCCAGGATATTGATTCAAGTTAATACGCTTATTCAGAGGAGAAAAAGTCCCTGTCTAATAGTAAATTTATCGTAATTAAGCAGAGTTGATTGCACGCCTAGAGATAGGGTGATAAGATTTTACCGGATTAGGGTGAAACCTAATAAGGGAGTCCATAGATCGAGTTAATGCAACACTAGGGTGTTAATTAGAAAGAGATTTCAATTAATTAACCTAAGGTTAGACATTATTAGTCTCGAGAGAGATAATAATATAACTTAGGGATTTCTATGGGTCAAGTCAAATGAATAAATCGTCTAATTCAGAGTTAAATAACAAGTGAAGTCTAAGTGGACTTTTCCTTGGGTATTATCTTAATCAATCGAGTTTTCCCAAAAGCTTTTCCCCAATTTTCTCTCTATGCACCCTTAGTTTAATTAATTAGTTTAGATAAACAAATCCCTTAATTTTTAGGCTAGATAATAAAAAAAAGTAATTACAAGTGCTCTTGGTTCCTTTGGGTTCGACAATTCGGTCTTGCTAAAGCTATACTACTGTTTGATAGGTACACTTGCCTTCATCATGATAATAGTTAGTTTCAAGAACGATTAATTATAAATTTTGAAAACCTGTCGCGAATCTCACTATCAAGTTTTTGGCTCCGTTGCTAGGGAACTAAGATATTAGGAACATTCGATTTTTATTACTTTAGCCATATTTACTTTTAGTGCAATCTATTTTTAGTTTAATTTCACTTTTATAACTTTTATTTTATTTTTTTCTGATAGGTTTTTCTAGTTTATGACCAGAAGAAACCCGTCAGGACCATTACTTTTCGATAGTGAGATAGATTGCACAGTTCGTAGAAACCGAAGAGAAATAAGATGAAGCTTAAGATACACAGAGGAAGAGCAAGAGGACGATATTCACACCACAACTGAGGAGATGGCTGAAAACCAGGAAAATCCGCTACCTCCTGCAATTGCTACTAATCAGAATCCTGCTTCGCGTACTATGTACGATTATGCTAAACCTTCTTTAACAGAAACTGAGTCAACCATAGTTAGGCCTGCTGTTGCTGTAAATAATTTTGAACTGAAACCTAACACAATTTAAATGATACAGCAATTTGTTCAGTTTGATGGTTTGCAGGACGAGGATCCCAACGCTCACTTGGCAAATTTTCTGGAGTTTTACGATACATTTAAAATTAATGGCGTTTCTGATGATGCTATTCATCTTCGGTTATTTCCCTTCTCATTGAGGAACAAAGCTAAATAGTGTTTGAACTCGTTACCACGAGGGTCAATCACTACTTGGGAACAAATGACCGAAAAGTTTTTATTAAAATATTTTCCGCTGGCTAAAATGGCTAAATTACGTAATGATATCTCTTGTTTTGTGCAGATGGATTTAGAAACGTAATGATACCTCTTCTTTTGTGCAGATGGATTTAGAAACACTCTACGATGCATGGGAGAGATACAAGGACCTTTTGAGAAGATGCCCTCACCATGGGTTACCACTCTGGCTACAGGTTCAAATGTTTCACAATGGCTTGAATCCTTCGACTAGATAGATGATTGACGCAGCTGCTGGTGGAACTATCAATAATAAGACACCTGAGGATACTTATGAATTTATAGAAGAGATGTCACTGAATAATTATCAGTGGCAGGTCATAAGGACAAAGCCAACGAAAGTAGCCGGCATTTTTAACGTCGATTCGATCACCATGCTCTCTAATCAGGTAGAACTTTTGAATAGAAAAATTGACGATTTTCTTAGTTCTTCACAGGTTCACCTAGTAATGCAGTGCAAAACAAGTGGAGGTGGATCAAGCAATTTAGAATAACCACCCTATGGCCACAACATGGAGAACGAGCAGTTAAATTTCATGGGTAATAATCCTCGATCTCAAAATAATCCTTATAGTAACACTTACAATGCAGGTTGGAGGAATCACCCAAATTTCTCATGGAGAGGCCAAGGGAATCAGAGACTACCACCTCCAGGCTTCCAACAACTACCCTACCAACAAGAGAAAAAGTCGAACCTTGAGGAGATGCTAACAAAATTCATTTCAGTGTTAAAAACTCGTTTTTAGAATATCAAGACAGCACTTAAGAATCAAGAAGCGTCGATCCAAGGGCTTAAAACTCAGATAGGACAACTTGCCAAATTAATATCTGAACGACCACAAGGTAACCTGCCGAGTAACACTGAATCTAACCCAAGGGAACAACTTCACGCAATTACCATCTAAGACAAGGGAGGGTTAGTGGAACCAGAACCAGAACCAAGGCAAGGAATTCTGGTAAGTAAAAGCAAAGGTGAGGTAGACCCCAGTGAACAAACACAAGTAAGTAAAGAGTACAAACCTAGTGTGCCATACCCCAATGCGACAAGGAAAGACCGTACAGACGAACAATTCGGTAAATTCCTTAAATTATTAAAGAAATTACATATTAACTTACCGTTTATTGAAGCTCTTTCGCAGATGCCAAATGCAGTCAAATTTTTAAAGGAGCTTTTAACAAATAAGCGGAAGTTGGATGAGGCGTTGTATGTGGAGCTAAATGCGGTTTGCTTAACCATACTACAGAATAAGCTGGCTAACAAATTAAAAGATCTAGGAAGTTTTACGATTCCTTGTTTTATTGGTAGCTTAGATGTTAATAATGCTTTGGCTGATTTAGGGGCTAGTATCAATGTCATGCCTTACAAAATGTTTAAGCAACTAGGTCTTGGGAAACCCAAACAAACTAGGATGAGTATTCAATTAGCCGATAAAACAATCAGATTTCCTAATTGAAGATGTACTCGTTAAAATTGACAAATTTATATTCCCAGTTGCTTTTGTTGTTCTAGACATAGAGGAGGATAGTAACGTTCCTTTAATTTTAGGGAGGCCCTTTTTAGCAACTGCTAGAACAATAATTGATGTTTGCACAGGTGAACTCACACTTCGTGTGGGAGATGAAACAATCACCCCTCAAGCTCGTAATTTGAGTAACACATCGAAAATCGAGGGTAATTTTATAAATCGTACTACTAATACTAGTCATGTGTAACACCCCTTACCCGTATCCGAGGAGGGTTAAGGTACGAGGCGTTACCAGACAAACATACAAACATTAAACTAAAATACGAGCCATAAAATTTTATTCATATTTCAAAGCGTTCATTCTCTTACACATAGTCCCTTATTTGAGTCTACGGAGCCCAAAACATACTTTAGAAAGGGTTTGGGACTAAACCGAGAACTTACGAAAATCTTGGAAATTTCATGCTTTAAGGCTCCACACACCCGTGTCCCAAAGTCGTGTTCCATACACGGTTGAGACACATGGTCGTGTCTCTGCCTGTGTGGAATATACATAGGCTATTTTCCAAACTTTGGTCAACCTTGATCTCTTACACACTTATACAAAATCAAAAGCATATATTTAATGATTAAACATCCTCAATTAAACCACAAACATAGCATTTGTATGTCATCATACATGTGTCTCTCATACTCATTTTACCTTGTTTATTATAGTACCACTTATACATTTATACCAAGATTATCATCTTACCAAATATCTTGACTTAATCATCAAGCATTCATATTTAAAGCTAGATCATATCTTTATAAAATACCACGACTCAGATCATAAAATAGCATGTTTGTGCGAAACATTTCAATTCAATTCCATACCCAACAAGCATTACATTGAGACTAGTCATATATATATATATATATATATATATATATATATACACATGTCATGATACATAACATTCTCTTTTGTTTTCTTATAAACACATATCATTTATTTCATTATATCAATATTTCATATACCATAGTTTCCATGTATTCCACATATATTTATTTTCCTCCTCCTCCTCTCCATTCCACATCCTTAATGTATATAGCATTCTTGTCAGTACGATTTCACAATTTACTAATAAATGTTCACATCAAACTGTCCACACGAGTCATAGTCACTTAATTATTTATAATTCGAGCTACAGAGCTCCAAATTAAGATCCGTAAATTTTCCCTGAAAATAGACTCAAATATATTTCCACCATAAAATTTTCATAATTTTTGGTTTAGCCAATTAGTATAGTTTCTTCATTAAAATTTCCCCTCTTTCACTTTATGACAGTTCTGACCTCTCTTCACTAAAAAATAATTATCTCATAGTACAGAACTAAGATAATGTTCTTGTTGATTTATCTTGAAAATAGACTCATTATGGATTTTAAAAATATAATTTTGAGCCTTTAATTATTTTTATCCAAATTTTTGTGATTTTCCAAAGTCAGAACAGGGGATCACGTAATCATTCTGAATCAGTCTCACAAAAACATAAATATCTCAAAATATAGAACTCCTTTGCTTGTATGTTTCTTTTATATGAAAATAGACTCATTAAGCTTTAATTTGATATCTCATTCAGTCTCTGATTCAATTTATACTATTTTTGATGATTTTTCAAAATCACGTCATTGCTACTGTCCAAAATAGTTTTATTGCTAATTCACTCTTTCACACTTTCTTTGTATTAACCTCATTTTAACATACATATGACAAATCATTTTCACCATATTTCATACATCACAAGTATAGGCCCATGATCACAAGGTCACCATAAAATCATCCTCATGTATAACTTACTTGTTTATAACCTTACCACATTCGTGGGTTAATGAATACATCATTCACATAACCAAGTTCTGCACTTATTCATCACAAAACTCACAAAGCAATACATAGAGAGTCTCCGTTGAACACTTGGATCAATCCTCGATACTTGGTGGTTTCAGCACATAGCTCCACCCATCATATAGTTCGGCTCTCTTGTACACATGGTGAACACTTAGTACCACCCATGTGACCTAGCAGTTTATCTCGTAGCTCTCTTGTCTACATGGTGTCCTTCACTTGGAACCACGCATGCGACCTAGCTACATATATCCGTAGCTCTCTTGTCTACATGGTGTCCTTCACTTGGAACCACGCATGCGACCTAGCTACATATATCCCGTAGCTCTCTTGTCTACATGGTGTACACATAGTATCACCTATGCGACCTAGCTACATCATAATGTCTTGTAGCTTTCTTGTACACATGATGTGCACTCAAGCACTATACATGTGACCTAGCTACATACCATCTGTATCATCCAATCTTTTGAAGGTTCAACTGGATTTCTCTCTTTTCCAACAATTTCACCAATCAAGTAATTATCCACAAACATATTTCCAATATTTTTATAAAATATAATAATACAAGTAATAGTGATGTATTACTTACATATAAACTTACATCTCATTTAATATCAACATAATAACATTAAATTACACATTGTCTTATTAAAATCATATGAACTTACAATTTCCCATAATATCCATAATCATAGAAATCACATTTATGTATGATAATTCAATGCACTTCATGTACCATAGACATATTTTTAAATCAATTCATAAACTTGGCACCATAATCATTTAATTTAACATAATTCAATTAATTCACTAAATTTAACTTTCAAATATAAATTACTGACATTATTGTTGTATTATTATCATACCAACTTACATACTTTCAACACCTCGGAGATCATAGTAAATATATCAATTTTACATTGAAACATGCATAAATTAATGCTTATTATACATATGAACTTACCTTGATATTAAAACGGCCATTTTACCAACTTTCCCAATTTTCAATTTTCTCTCATTCTAGGTTCAAATCTCGTTTTCCGGGATCTAAAACATCATATTTTACTTATTTAATTAATGTACTATTCAAAACAGTCCTTAACTCAAACTTTGGAAAAATTATAATTTTACCCTAAACTTTTGCATATTTACACTTTTGCCCCTAGGCTCGGGAATTAAACTTCATCCCTTATTCTTATGTTTTATGACATGATGATCACTTTTCCCTTCTATGGCAACATCAAATTCTCACTCTAACATATATTTATGACTATTAGGTATTTTTCTGGATTAAGCCATTTTGCTCGTTTTCACTTAAAACCGAGTTGCACAAGTTCGTAACATAATTTAAAACCTCATATTGTATCATAAAACACCAGAATACACAAATTTTACCTATGGGTATTTTTCCAAATATGAACCCTAGGTTGAATTATTGCTAGCATAAGCTAAATCAAGTTCTGGGACTCCAAAACGTAAAGAACTTGAAAAGCGGGGTTAGAACGGACTTACAATTGAGCTTGGGAAGCTTGAAAACCCTATCCATGGAGTCTCCTTGGTATACACGTCCATGATGAAGAAGATGAGCAAAATTGGCTTTTAATTTTGTATTTTAATTCATTTTACCCTAAATGACCAAAATACCCTTACTACTAAACTTTCCAAAATTCCATCCATGTCCAATTTTGTCCATAACTTAGAAATTGGTCAAATTTCTATTTAAGACCTCCTAATTAATATTTCAAATCAATTTCATATTAGAAACTTCTAGAATGCAAGTTTTGCAACTTATTCAATTTAGTCCCTAACTTCGAATTAAGCACTTTATGTATAGAATTTATTCACGAAATTTTCACACAATCATGCAATCATATCATATACCTCAAAATAATCATAAAATAATTATTTATATCTCAAATTTTGTGGTCCCGAAACCTCTGTTCCAACTAGACCCAATTTTGGGCTATTACAACTCTCCCCCTGAGATTTTCGTCCTCGAAAATCTTACCGGAGTGAGGTTTAGTATCTTTCTCATAATTTCCAGCATTACTAACTAATTTTTTTCAAGACGATACTTTCAGAAACACTCTATCATCAATTTGAATCCCAAGATAACTCAGTAAACTCTGATATTTCTCTAACTCTGTCCTTCACTTGTCAACCATTCTCAGACTCTGGTCATATCTATAATTATTTTATCACTTGAACTCTTTGATTCCACACTTAGGAACATAGTCAACATGATTCTCATGAATTTCCATTATATACACCTCATCGATAAGGGGTGAGGTCGCATGATCTCTAACTCGATTCGACATATATGTATATGACACATTTTTTCATTATCCACATATGTCATTATAATCATACTATCCACTTCAAACAATTTATTATTCATACATCTTACATAAAATTTCCAATTATCTCATTTCAAACAAGTGCAATCACTCATACATTCTATGAATTTTGAATAACTTTAATCATCACATTTACTAATTAATTTAGTCAAGCATGCAACTTGACATATGAAGGCCAAACAAATATGAATAAATATATCACTATATAAACTTTCATCTCACATATTATCACATATACATATATCACGAATTCTTATTCATACCTTTCCGAGTTTAACACATCATAGCTACACTTTATTCAAATACTTCAATATCGCTATCCAATGGTCAGATGTAGCTCGGTTGGAGAATATTTCATTTTAAACAAAATAGTCCTTATTAGTGTCGGGAGACATCACACTATCACATATTTGTGGCATGTATAATTAAACTCTTACACTTGCTATGTTAGTCCGAGAATCGACTAAACACTGGCTCGATACCACTAAATGTAACACCCCTTACCCGTATCAGGAGGGTTAAAGTACAGGCGTTACTGGACAAACATACAAACATTAAACTAAAATACGAGCCATAAAATTTTATTCATATTTCAAAGCGTTCATTCTCTTACACATAGTCCCTTATTTGAGTCTACTGAGCCCAAAACATACTTTAGAAAGGGTTTGGGACTAAACCGAGAACTTACGAAAATCTTGGAAATTTCATGCTTTAAGGCTCCACACACCGTGTCCCAAAGTCGTGTTCCATACAGTTGAGACACATGGTCGTGTCTCTGCACATGTGGAATATACATAGGCTATTTTCCAAACTTTGGTCAACCTTGATCTCTTACACACTTATACAAAATCAAAAGCATATATTTAATGATTAAACATCCTCAATTAAACCACAAACATAGCATTTGTATGTCATCATACATGTGTCTCTCATACTCATTTTACCTTGTTTATTATAGTACCACTTATACATTTATACCAAGATTATCATCTTACCAAATATCTTGACTTAATCATCAAGCATTCATATTTAAAGCTAGATCATATCTTTATAAAATACCACGACTCGGATCATAAAATAGCATGTTTATGCAAACATTTCAATTCAATTCCATACCCAACAAGCATTACATTGAGACTAGTCATATATATATATATATATATATATATATATATATATACACATGTCATGATACATAACATTCTCTTTTGTTTTCTTATAAACACATATCATTTATTTCATTATATCAATATTTCATATACCATAGTTTCCATGTATTCCACATATATTTATTTTCCTCCTCCTCCTCTCCATTCCACATCCTTAATGTATATAGCATTCTTGTCAAGACGATTTCACAATTTACTAATAAATGTTCACATCAAACTGTCCACACGAGTCATAGTCACTTAATTATTTATAATTCGAGCTACAGAGCTCCAAATTAAGATCCGTAAATTTTCCTGAAAATAGACTCAAATATATTTCCACCATAAAATTTTCATAATTTTGGTTTAGCCAATTAGTATAGTTTCTTCATTAAAATTTCCCTCTTTCACTTTATGACAGTTCTAACCTCTCTTCACTAAAAATAATTATCTCATAGTACAGAACTAAGATAATGTTCTTGTTGATTTATCTTGAAAATAGACTCATTATGGATTTTAAAATATAATTTTGAGCCTCTAATTATTTTTATCCAAATTTTGTGATTTTCCAAAGTCGAACAGGGGATCACGTAATCATTCTGAATCAGTCTCACAAAAACATAAATATCTCAAAATATAGAACTCCTTTGCTTGTATGTTTCTTTTATATGAAAATAGACTCATTAAGCTTTAATTTGATATCTCATTCAGTCTCTGATTCAATTTATACTATTTTTGATGATTTTTCAAAATCACGTCATTGCTCTTGTCCAAAATAGTTTTATTGCTAATTCACTCTTTCACACTTTCTTTGTATTAACCTCATTTTAACATACATATGACAAATCATTTTCACCATATTTCATACATCACAAGTATAGGCCCATGATCACAAGGTCACCATAAAATCATCCTCATGTATAACTTACTTGTTTATAACCTTACCACATCACAGTGGGTTAATGAATACATCATTCACATAACCAAGTTCTGCACTTATTCATCACAAAACTCACAAAGCAATACATAGAGAGTCTCCGTTGAACACTTGGATCAATCCTCGATACTTGGTGGTTTCAGCACATAGCTCCACCCATCATATAGTTCGGCTCTCTTGTACACATGGTGAACACTTAGTACCACCCATGTGACCTAGCCGATTTATCTCGTAGCTCTCTTGTCTACATGGTGTCCTTCACTTGGAACCACGCATGCGACCTAGCTACATATATCCCGTAGCTCTCTTGTCTACATGGTGTCCTTCACTTGGAACCACGCATGCGACCTAGCTACATATATCCCGTAGCTCTCTTGTCTACATGGTGTACACATAGTATCACCCATGCGACCTAGCTACATCATAATGTCTTGTAGCTTTCTTGTACACATGATGTGCACTCAGCACTATACATGTGACCTAGCTACATACCATCTGTATCATCCAATCTTTTCGAAGGTTCAACTGGGATTTCTCTCTCTTTTCCAACAATTTCACCAATCAAGTAATTATCCACAAACATATTTCCAATATTTTTATAAAATATCATAATACAAGTAATAGTGATGTATTACTTACATATAAACTTACATCTCATTTAATATCAAGCATAATAACATTAAATTACACATTGTCTTATTAAAAATCATATGAACTTACAATTTCCCATAATATCCATAATCATAGAAATCACATTTATGTATGATAATTCAATGCACTTCATGTACCATAGACATATTTTTAAATCAATTCATAAACTTGGCACCATAATCATTTAATTTAACATAATTCAATTAATTCACTAAATTTAACTTTCAAATATAAATTACTGACATTATTGTTGTATTATTATCATACCAACTTACATACTTTCAACACCTCGGAGATCATAGTAAATATATCAATTTTACATTGAAACATGCATAAATTAATGCTTATTATACATATGAACTTACCTTGATATTAAAACGGCCATTTTACCAACTTTCCCAATTTTCAATTTTTCTCTCATTCTAGGTTCAAATCTCGTTTTCCGGGATCTAAAACATCATATTTTACTTATTTAATTAATGTACTATTCAAAACAGTCCTTAACTCAAACTTTGGAAAAATTATAATTTTACCCCTAAACTTTTGCATATTTACACTTTTGCCCCTAGGCTCGGGAATTAAACTTCATCCCTTATTCTTATGTTTTATGACATGATGATCACTTTTCCCTTCTATGGCAACATCAAATTCTCACTCTAACATATATTTATGACTATTAGGTATTTTTATCGATTAAGCCATTTTGCTCGTTTTCACTTAAAACCGAGTTGCACAAGTTCTGTAACATAATTTAAAACCTCATATTGTATCATAAAACACCAGAATACACAAATTTTACCTATGGGTATTTTTCCAAATATGAACCCTAGGTTGAATTATTGCTAGCATAAGCTAAATCAAGTTACCGGGACTCCAAAAACGTAAAGAACTTGAAAAACGGGGTTAGAACGGACTTACAATTGAGCTTGGGAAGCTTGAAAACCCTATCCATGGAGTCTCCCTTGGTATACACGTCCATGATGAAGAAGATGAGCAAAATTGGCTTTTAATTTTGTATTTTAATTCATTTTACCCTAAATGACCAAAATACCCTTACTACTAAACTTTCCAAAAATTCCATCCATGTCCAATTTTTGTCCATAACTTAGAAATTGGTCAAATTTCTATTTAAGACCTCCTAATTAATATTTCAAATCAATTTCATATTAGAAACTTCTAGAATGCAAGTTTTGCAACTTATTCAATTTAGTCCCTAACTTCGAATTAAGCACTTTATGTATAGAATTTATTCACGAAATTTTCACACAATCATGCAATCATATCATATACCTCAAAATAATCATAAAATAATTATTTATATCTCAAATTTTGTGGTCCCGAAACCTCTGTTCCAACTAGACCCAATTTTGGGCTATTACATCATGTGGTAAAACCCTCTGTGTAGAAAGCAGGTTCGAAGAGTGCACATGAGCCTTATTCAAGTGACCACAAGGGACCCATCTATGAAGAACGAAGGCTATGAGTTGAGGAACTAGATGAATGGCGGACACATAAACCGAGGACACACGATAAACCAAAACTACACCATGACGAGCTCAATATCTCACCAAATCAACTCAAAGTTGGAGACAAAGTACTACTAGATGCCGCAGACCCTCAACTTGCCACCTCTGAACCTAATGAAGAAATCCCTCTTACGGTACTTAGCATTTTCCCATACGGTACGTCGAGCTAATTCATCCCAAATTCGGTACGTTCAAGGTAAATAATACTCATCTAAAATCTTATTCTGAAGAAACTGATAGCAGGTATGAGGAGTGTAAACTCCTTGAACCGCTATACGATGAAAAGAGAAGTAAGTTGAGCTTAAACTCTAAATAAGCGCTTCTCGGGAGGCAACTTGAGCACTAACAGTATTGATTTCTTTAAAATTTTAGTTTTTAACATCTAATCACTAACTGAGTCGTTGAAACATAGGTGTTCTAATCCACACAGCCAGGCACACGGGCGTGCCTTAGGCCGTGCTCACACCACGGGGAGAGACTTGGCTGTGCGATACGGCCGTGTGAAAACAGGGGAAAAATTTTCCCCAACACGGGATGCGATAAGTTGCCATAGCCGTACGACGTGGCCGTGGGAGAGCCTATAAAAAAAACACGGGCGTGCGACAAGCCCGTGTCTAGAAACCGTGGTTGAAATTGAGAAAACAACACGTGCGTGCGACACTCCCATACCCACCACTTGTGCTCAAGACTAATAAAACAACACAAGCATGGACCTATTTACACGGGCGTGGGAGAAGCGAACGAAGCAGGACACGGCCGTGTGCACCAACACGCCCAAGGAACACGGGCGTGGGCCAAATCTTAGACGCGCCCAAATTTGAAAGTCGCATAACACACAGCCTAAAATAAGGGCATACGGCCGTTAGACATGCTCGTATGCCACAAAATCTATATAAATCCCTCACTATTCATTATCCCCTTCCCCAAAATCCCTAACCCTTGCCACTGCAACTTCAATACACGCCCTCCCTGCCACGACGGTGTGCCGACCTCAACACCACCTTCGATGACCCAAGCTCTTCCCTCTTGCGTTTGTTTACTCTTTTCTCTCTAACTCTTCAAATCTTTTACTTATTTCATGATTTTTATTGTTCCATTTGACTATTTTGGGTAGATATTCATGATTTTAATGATAGTAATACTTATTCTTTTTGTTAGAAATTTGCCATTTTAGTCAATACATTATGTTATATTCATCCATTTTTCTTGTTTCCATGGATTTCATGCTTACCCACAACATATTCCATATTATCAAATCCACATGCATTCATTTACTAGATATTCCATTTAGCACTATTCTCATGTTCCTATTGTTAATAATGACTCCCATTAGGATTTAATTACCTTTCGGTACATGTTACCTTTTACCTGTAATGCCCATGAAATACTCTTCTTTAATTTTAACATATTTGTATACCTCTCTATGCTATTCTTGGGGAGTATTGTTTTAACTTTGACTTTTCATTGCAGGTATACCATGTTAATCTCACGTGGCAAGAAAACCGCCATCCCTGCTTTGAAGAAGAGGAAATGAGCAACGTTATCTTCGGGTCCTACCGTTGAGATTCACCACCCTTTCCTTCAATTTTCCATAGGACCTTAGGAAGAACTGTTTCAGATACTTCAGGCCCGACCCTTAGGTGTGGGCCGTTGCATTGACTGGGCCGCACTTGAACAAGTCCAACTGGCTGACGCGGTCAGAGCCCTTCTGTCGACTGATCCATGGGAGCTCTTCTTTGGGATCATCAAGCCAACGTACCTCGAGCTCACACTGGAACTCTGTTCGATATTCCACTTCCAAATCGTTATGATAGAGTTCGATGATCCAGGAACGGTCCAATTTTGCCTCAGTGGCTTGGTTCGCCAGTTGAGCGCACCTGAGTTTGAAATTGCACTGGGCGATATACGGAGGAATTTATGGACGGCAACAAACTCGACACCCTCCATTGCCACATCCACTACTCCTCTTCGAAATGCTGGCAAGCTTTAGTCCCTGCTTCGGCCACCTATGACCCTAGCCGCTCCAAGGCATCAACCCTCGACCTATCCCTGAGGTATTTACACGCCATCCTGGCCCACACTTTGAAAGGACGGCGAGAGAGCACCGACGTCATTAACACTCACGACGCCTACTATTTATGGAGTATAGAGAATGGGCACGTCTTCGACCTTGCCTATTTCCTTACCTTCGCCATCAGACGGAGCGACATAGGAGATGGGTAATCTACATTGGCCCTTATGTGCCTAGACTGGCACGATACTTCAGGCTCCCAAACATAGCAGCACAATCATCCTCCCTCACCCTTATCGGCCAGATGTCCCCACAGGGCATCTCGAGTATGCTACATATAAGGATGATCAAGAAACAACGTGGAACCTACCCTCCTCAGTACCGCCTCGTCAAGTCCACCGAGGAGGAAGACCTAGAGGACATTACTGATGTTGTCCCTCCACGTCATGAGGATCCACCGTCTCAGCCACTGCCCATCTATTGTCCAGTTCATGCGGCGGCTTCATACTCTGACATCTCTGAGCGTCTTATTCAATTTGAGCAGCAGTGTTTTTAGCACTTTGATCACATTGATGCTACTCTTCATTGGATTTGTCAGCACCTTCACATCTCATCACCACCACCACCTCGCGAACCATCCGTCGATGACGATGTTTAAGAAATTTTTTATTTATTATTTTTATCTTTATTTATCGTCTTAAAGTACTTTTTATTTTACTTTCCTTTAGTACTATTTCATTTTTAGGTTTTATAATTTTTATTGAACAATTTATAGTTTCTGCTATTTTATTACGAGTAATTATGATTCCTTATATTTCCTAAAGAGTTCTTGATGTTATCACAGTTATAAAGAGCTCCAAAGCTCATCATTACCTACGAACTCGAACCTTCACTGGCAAAGGTTCTCTACGACTGCCATGTCCTGCTTGACCACAACCATAGTTACTACCAGATATAATATTCTTTTGGCGTAGGACTTATGGCCTAATGAACCTCTTCAACCACCGGAGTATCCTTCTCCACTCTTATCAGGGCACTTGGCTGATTATTCTCCATAACTCCAATTCAAGGAATACATTCATCATTAAGGAAGTTTCACTTCTCTCCCTATCTTATGATCTTATATCTATACCATCATAAATCTAACTTTGTACATTGAGGGCAATGTACATCTTAAGTGTGGGGGGCTTTTAAATCATTATCAGAAAAATCCCTGAATTTTGTCTTACTCTCATTTGATCTTCTCATATCATTATTAGAATGAATTTTGATTGATTTATGATTTTCTATTAATATGTCTTGAATAAAAACATAGGCATTTATGCATTGACTATTCAAACTTTAAGGAATTAGAGAACCAAGCATGATAAAGTTGATTTTTGAGAATTAAATTTTTTTAGGTTGTTTCCCCAAGTTTAGGTATTATCTTGAGTTGAAATTCACAGGTTTAAACATCAAAAAGCCATAATTTTTGTGAGATCTTGAGCCTTTAGAGCATCTATTATTTCTTTCATGCTCACTTTTATTGTTGCTTTGAGTGCGTCAATATTGAATTGTCATTCTAGAACTTGCTTAATTATGCATGTCAAGACCACACCATTTGATTTCATATGTCGAGATGATAAGGGCACTTAGGTTTAACCCACTCACTCCATAAAAGCCTACCTTCACAATTAACCCTTAGTAAACCCCCCTGAGCCTAACAACCCAATCATTGATTTACCCTCAACATTAACCCTTAACCCATTATTGTTGAAATCCCCCAAATTAATTTGATCCCTATTTTTGTCGAGATTTGATTTGAATAAATCGCTTAGCTATGTTTTATTTTTAATAGATAGCCTATGTTATTTGACTTGTTCTAAAAAAAATAATAATAATAATAATACAATACATACATATATATTTGTAGTTATTCATCGCTTTTTGAGCTTAAGTGTTAATTGAAGCTCACTTGTATTCAATTAATGATTAGTTATTTTTCTAGTTAGGTAGTTTTTCAATTCAATCTCGATTCTAACCTTTTCGTTCAACTTGTGACCACACCCCCTAACCAAAGCCACATTACAACCCTTTAAAGACCTTTTGGTTGACGTATCATCTCAATTTATAGTGGTGGAGATTTGAGTTTCATGCAAGCCTATGGTAATAACGTTTCATATTGACTAATGAGTGCTTCATTTATTGTCCTTAAACACCTCGAGTGATTTGAGTGAATCTTTAGTGAGGATGTTAAACTTTGTGATATTTTGAATCAAAGGTAATCACTTAAATGAAGGGAGACACCTATGCTTTCGTGATTAAATGCTCAACTTGGAATGTTTGAAACTTTGATGTTCTTCTAGATGAATTCTCAATGTATGATTACTTATGGTTTATTTTGAGATATTATCGATAGGGATTATAAGTTGAGAAGAATTTATTTTGATTGTGAGTTGAGGATTTGGCTTGAGGCCAAGCAAATGTTTAAGTGTGGGGGTATTTGATAAACCGTAATTTATACATATTTTTATCCCACTCTTAGCACATTTATGGATGATTTCTTCTTAGATTTGGTGAATTCGATGCTCCTAATCATTTCATTTCATGTTTTATACTTAGGTGAGCATAGGAGAGTAAAAAAAACGAGAAAAGGGCCGAAAATGGAGAAAATGGACCAACATGAGAAATCAACACGGCTTGGACTTCCTCACACGGGTAGTCTACACAGTCGTGTCCATTTTGCAGAATCAAAGCGCGACTTACATGGGTAGACCACACGCCCGTGCCTATTTAACAGCCTTGATCACGGTCTGAAGCAATCGCACACGGGCGTGTCCCTATCGAGCCCAAGTATAGTCCTATTCGGTAAAGGCCACTTGTGAGGGCTCTTAGGCATTCTAAAGCCTATTTAAATACCTGAGGAGGCACTAGGAAAGAGGACACGAAGTAGGAGGCAAGGAATTACTCAAGGAAAGCTGATTGATCCATCTCAGAAGCTAAGTTCATCGTCAAGACTGAAGATCTCCCTTCAATTTCCTTCAGGAGTTTTGGGTTTTCATTATATTTTGTTATCTTTACTTTTTTGAGATGTTTTCTTTCATAATTATTAACTAAACCCCCTAAATACCTAAGGGGAATGGAACCTAAGACGGATCTTGTTATTATTATCTGAATTGTATGATAAATATTTGACTTGTTCTTAATTATGTGTTCTTAATTCTTGTTTTAATATTCCAGGATATTGATTCAAGTTAATGCGCTTATTTAAAGGAGCAAAAGTCCTTATCTAAGAGTAAATTTTTCGTAATTAAGCGGAGTTGATTACACGCTTAGAGATATGGTGACAAGATTTTGCTGGATTAGGGTGAAACCTAATAAGGGAGTCCATAGATAGAGTTAATACAACCATAG
This sequence comes from Gossypium arboreum, assembly GCF_025698485.1. NCBI lineage: Eukaryota > Viridiplantae > Streptophyta > Magnoliopsida > Malvales > Malvaceae > Gossypium > Gossypium arboreum. The sequence continues at coordinate 18,636,759 of NC_069081.1, forward strand.
GGTGTTAATTAGAAAGAGATTTCAATTAATTAACCTAGGGTTAGACGTTATTAGTCTCGGGAGAGATAATAATATAACTTAGGGATTTCTATAGGTCAAGTCAAATGAATAAATCTTCTGATTTAGAGTTAAATAACAAGTGAAGTCTAGGTGGATTTTTCCTTGGGTATTATCTTAATCAATCGAGTTTTCCCAAAAGCTTTTCCCTAATTCTCTCTCTGTGCACCTTTAGTTTAATTAATTAGTTTAGATAAACAAATCCCTTAATTTTTAGGCTAGATAATAAAAATAAAGTAATTACAAGTACTCTTGGTTCCTTTGGGTTCGACAATTCGGTCTTGCTAAAGCTATACTACTGTTCGATAGGTACACTTGCCTTCATCATGATAATAGTTAGTTTCAAGAACGATTAATTATAAATTTTTAAAACCTGTCGCGAATATCACGTATCAGTTACCGAAAAACCCGTCACGAAATCTGTAGTAATCCAATCCCACTTCCACTCGGGGATCGTGATAGGCTGAAGTAGACCTAAAGGTACTTGGTGTTCGACCTTCACTTGCTGACACACAAGACACTTGGAAACAAACTCTGAAATGCCTCTTTTCATTCCTGACCACCAGTACATTTTCTTTAGGTCATTGTACATTTTTACACTACCCAGATGGATGGACAAACAACCACTATGTTCCTCTCATGGAATCTTCTGAATAAGCTTATTATCCTTGGGTACACAAATTCTATCTTTGAATATTATACATCCATCGGTATCAATATGAAATTCGGATTCATTTCCCGTCTGGCATTGAGTCGTTTTAGCTTGCAACTCTTCATCACCTTTTTGAGCTTCACAGATCTCTTGTAGAAATGTCGATCTAGCTCTCAACTCTACCAGAACCGAACCATCATTAGACACAGTCATCTGAATACTCTTGGCTCTTAAGGCAAACAATGACTTTTTAGTCAAAGCGTTGGCGACTACATTTGCCTTTCTCGGGTGATAGTCAATCGTCAGCTCATAATCCTTTATTAGCTCTATCCACCTTCGTTGCCATAGATTTAACTCCTTTTGAGTTATTAAATACTTGAGACTTTTGTGATCGGTAAATACTCGGCATTTCTCACCATACAAATGATGTCTCCAAATTTTCAACGCGAATATGATGGCTGCCAACTCCAGATCATGCGTCGGGTAGTTTTTCTTATGTGGCTTCAGCTGTCTCAAAGCGTAAGCTATAACCTTACCTTCCTACATAAGCATACACTCCAAACCATTCAAGGAGGCGTCACTATATATCACAAATCCTTTGCCCGACTCCGGTTGCTCTAACACTGGTGCTTCGATCAATAAAGCCTTTAATTTTTCGAAACTCTGTTGGCACTTTTCTATCCATTCAAACTTAACATCTTTTTGTAGCATCTTTTTCATTGGAGTAGCTATCATGGAGAGTTTGTTTACAAACAGTCTATAGTATCCGGCCAAACCCAAAAATATTCGAACCTCTGTCACATTCCTCAGCGGTTTCCACTCAACAATAGCCGAGATCTTACTTGGGTCAACTCTAATCTTATCTCCCGACATGATGTGTCCTAAGAATCCAACCTCTTTAAGCCAAAATTCACTCTTACTAAACTTGGCGTATAACTGCTTATCTCTCAAAGTTTGTAAAATCGTCCTTAGATGTTCCGTGTGCTCACTCTCATTACGCGAGTAAATCAGTATGTCGTCAATAAAGACCACTATGAACTTATCCAAATATGGCCGAAAAATGCAGTTCATCAAATCCATAAACACCGTCCGGGCATTAGTCAAACCAAAGGGCATGTTAAGGAACTCATAATGCCTATACCTCATTCGAAACGCAGTTTTCGGTACATCTTGCTCTTTAACTCTTAGCTAATAGTAGCCAGACCTCAAATCAATCTTAGAAAACATGGTGGCTCCCTTCAACTGATCGAACAAATCATCGATCCTTGGCAAATGATACTTGTTCTTCACATTTACCTTGTTGAGCTATCTATAGTCGATACATAACCTCAACGACCCGTCTTTCTTTTTCACAAAAAGTACCAGGGCACCCTACGGTGAATAGCTCGGTCTCGTAAAGCCCTTAACCATTAACTCTTGCAACTGTATCTTCAACTCTTTCAATTCCATCGGAGCTATCCTATACGGAGCGATCAAGATAGGTGCCGTATTAGGGACCAACTAGATACCAAATTCAACTTCCCTAGTTGGAGGTAATCCAGTCAACTCTTCTGGAAATACATCTATAAACTCACAAACCACTAGTACTGATTCAATCTTCGATTCAGACACTTGAGTATTCAGTACAAAAGCGAGATAAGCCTCATACCCTTTTCTCAAATACTTCTCAGCAGTCAAAGATGATATAATCACGGGCAAGTTATCCAATTCATCTGGCCCATCCCAAAAAACATTCTTGTCTTCACATTTCAACTCAATAACATTTCTCCCATAGTTTACTACAACGCCATGAGAAGTTAACCAATCCATTCCAAGGATGACATCAAATTCATTAAATGACAATAACATCAAGTTAGCCGGAAAACAATGACCTCTAATTGTCAAAGGATAATTTCTACACACTTGGTCTATTAGAACATATCTGCCTCAAGGGTTGGACACTTTTATCATAAATTCAGTGGACTCTAGTAGCATGTTCATACGAGATATCAATTCTATGCAAATATAAGAGTGGGTAGACCCTGGGTCAATTAAAGCAACAACAGACATTTCATGGATAGAGAAGGTACCCGTGATCACGTCGGGGGACTCTGCCTCTTCACGAGCACGAATAGCGTAAGTCCTTGTAGGTGCTTTGCCCTCGGACCACACTGCAGCATCTCTTGGTGCACCTCTATAGGTAGCTCTGCTCCTAGGGTTCTTTTGTGGTCTATCCCTCAAAAGAGCACTACTTGCTCTCATATCTTGCTTTTTCTCTTTGTCATCAAGCTCGGGATAGTCTCGGATGAAGTGGTCCAGTGACCAACATTTGAAGTATCTTCTTTCTTTGCCTCGACACTCGCCGAAATGGCGCCTACCACATTGTAGATATTCCGGCCTATTTGGCCGAACACTACTGACACTCGTGACAGAGGTGGTCTAGGCTCTAGAAGCCGTGTTCTACTGGTTCTTATTCCTATTCGAGAACCCCATCGAGGCATTCGATTGGGTAGTAAGTTCCTTAGATTTCTTAGATGAAGACTGATGCGATTTCCCCATCTGTCTTTTTCTTGAATTACGCGACTCAATAGCTACTTTTTTCATATCTTTAACCAACTCTTCCGCTTTGCATGCTCTCTTAATGAGTACCACAAATTCCCTTAACTCTAAGATGTCAAAAAATACTCGGATATCCTCATTTAGACCATCCTTAAACCTCTTACACATGGTGTCTTCTGTGGACACACATTCTCGTGCAGACTTGCTGAGTTTCACAAACTCGCGTTCATATTCCGCCACTATCTTACTGCCTTGCTTCAACTCTAGAAATTTCTTCCTTTTCTGGTCTATAAACCTCTGGCTAATGTACTTCTTTCGGAACTCTTCCTAGAAGAATTCCCAAGTTACTTTCTCACTCAGTATAACTAACACGAGAGTATTCCACCATTGGTAGGCTGAGTCTTGTAGGAGTGACACCGCACACTTCACGCACTCCTTATGCGTGCACGACAGTTCATCAAATACCCTGATGGTATTCTCCAACCAAAACTCTGCTCTCTTCGGGTCGTCATCTGCCCAGAATTTAGTCAAACTTAAAAATTTTCTTCTCTAAATCAAAAACTCCATAATAAAGGCCTACTAGGTTCTAAACGTTCATTTAAAACCATTCGAGAATGATTCGGGTCTTACCATGAACCTTGAAAAATGTTACTAGCCATAGGAGCACATGCCCGTGTGGGAGGGGCAGCATGCCCGTGTGACCAATTCGACATGGTCGTGCTGTTGGCCCGTGTGACTCACACGACCTAAGCAATATAGGGACACATCTGTGCCCTCTACCTATGTAGAATTAATTCTAAATTCACACCTACAGGGGTTTTCATACAGCCTGGCACACGCCCGTGTCCTTGGCTCGTGTTCTTCACACGGCCATAAAACGTCCGTGTACAAAAACCTGGATATTCTGTTTCTGACGTCAGCAATTCCTAAGGGTCACACGGCCAAGACACACGCCTGTGTGCTAGGCCGTGCTTTTCACACGGCTGAGACACACGGCTGTGTCTCTGCCCGTGCATATACTACCATGCAACTGTCTTGCAAATATTACGTGCAAGGGACACACAGTCGTGTCACAAGCCCATGTGGTGGATTGTGTGTCACCATCGCCTAGATACATGTCCGTGTGCCTTCCCGTATGGACAAAATGAGGCTATTTACCAAGCCTCCTTGCCACCCTTACATACATAACCTACATAAAAATCAGTCCATACCAAAACAAGGGCACATTACATAGCCAAACTAACCACGATAGACAACATTTTATTTGTGTGTTTTACTCATCCATGAAAATAATATCTTTTATATAAATATCAAAATAAGCATTGACCATTATCCATGGCCTTATACAAAATAAATATATTTGTTCCAAGCCAACACATTTGGCTATTTCTCAATGACACAAAACATTAAATTCTAGCCCTATACATGCCATACACAAAAACAAGAAATCTAACTATACCGAGTGCTTTGAATGATAGTATGATCATGGGCTCTGACATCTTTTGATCCTCGAGCTATTTAGGCGACACTATAAGAAAATGGAGAATAGAGGGTGTAAGCATAAAGCTTAGTAAGAAGTATGCAAACACATAGCAATAACTATACCATTCATCAACATGCTCTTGATATAAATAGGCATAAGCACAACTTACTCATCACAAACCAATACTCATCATATAATATTTATTGAACTCACATCTCACACAGACTGAATAGGTACTTGTATCACTCACAACACAATTATACTTTTCTCTTGATTTTAAACTATAACTCTTACTGTTGAACCATTCGGAACACTACCAGATATTCAATGAGCCTTAATATGGGGTAGGATGCCTACGTCATGTCCTGGACATGGTCTTACACTAGCTTTACTTGTAGCTGATGCATGTCCCAGACATGTCTTACACTGGCTTGCATCTCGAGGCTGATGCATGTCCCAAACATGTCTTACACTAGCTCTCGTCTCAATGTCGATGCCATGTCCCGAACATGGTCTTACAGTAGCTCTCGTAATGTGGCCGATGCATGTCCCAGACATGTCTTACACTAGCTCAAATAATCCATACATCATAGCATGAATATCCGATTTTATTTCCCATGGTTCAAACCGAAATTCAGCTACCTTAATTAGCATCATGCCTTTTCATTTCCTTAATCAAGTAATTCATACTAAATTAACTCGTTGCATATAATGACAATGTAGTTGTATTATTTGCATACAACTTACCTCGGTTACAAAATATAGTGTCTAGTCGGTTTAATCAATTTGCTTGGCCTTCCCCCGGTCTAAGTTTGGAGTTTGAATTTCTTGATTAATAATAAAAAAATTCATAAATTTAATCACTTTATCGATCTAGGCACTCAATAATCTATACTTTGGCAAAATAACCATTTTGCCCTAGACTTTTGCAAAATGACCATTTTACCCCTAGGTTCGAAAATCGATTTTTATCGACATTTCTCATATAAAAAGCCTAGCCGAACCCCTTTTTCTCTTATAGCAAATCCAAAATTTCCATTATCTCACACATTTATCATCAAATTTTTAACTTATACAAAATAGTCCCTATTAGGGTTTTCATGAGAAATCCCTTCACAAAAGTTGTTTATTACACATCTAATATTCATATTCTTCCATAAAATTTCAGAAAACTACACATATGCTTTCATGGAAAAACCCTAAACTCTTAACTATTTTCCAAAATAGTCCCCTTAATAGAAAGCTTATGCTTCAAGGGGTCCAAAAATGTAAAAATCATCAACAAAAACTATGTAAATCACTTACTTGCAAGAGCAATAAGTTGCTGAAATTTACCATTAAACCCACCAAACTTGGACTTTTTGACCAAATTGTCTAATATGGCCTACCATGCACTATCTTAGGGTCTAATTGTCTTTTAAAGACCCTCAATTTAGGTTATCTGCTATTTGGCACCTTTAACTATTAAAATAGGACTTTTTCACTTTATGCGATTTAGTCCTTTTTTGAAATTAGGCCCTCAAACGCTAAAATTACTTCACCAAATTTTTCACACGCCCTTATAATCATGCTATAACCCTAAAAAAATTAATATAATAATTTCCTCGACTTCAGATTTGTAGTCTCAAAACCACTGTTCCGACTAAGCCTAAAATCGGGTCGTTACATGTGGCTTATAATTGCTTATTGAATGCTTAGATGAAATACGGTAGTAAGGGCATCAATTTGCTTAGTGAATGTATTATTGTGGATTGGTACATTAGGTACCATATGAATGTATTATGAGCATGTTAGATTTTGGTATTGAGTTGGCATGATTCGAACTTGGTTGTTGTTAGTTTGAGTGACTATTGATGCCTTACTATTTGCTTATTGACATGTTTAAGTTGGCGCATATTGGGTGAGAAAGATGGCTTGGAAAAATAACCTATTGCTGTCCACACGGGCGTGTGTCTCAGCCGTGTATGACACACGACTGTTGGCACGGTCGTGTGTCCTTTGGTGTTGAAATTGAATTGAAGTCAGTATGCTCCACCCGGCCTCACACAGTGGCGTGTGACTGGAATTGTGGCACAAGTCAATATACCCCTTAAATGGCATACGGCCTAGCACACGGACATGTGATTTGGCTGTGTTTGCATAAGTCAGCATACCCTACAGGATTGGCACAGCCTAGTACACGGCCTGGCACACGATCATGTGTGGCCATTTTGAAGGGTACACGGACTAGACACACGAATGTATGGTCGGCCATGTGACCCAAGTCAGTATGTATGCCCTATTTTCACACGGCTTGAGACACGGGCGTGTCTGGAGCTGTGTAAGGCACACGGCCTGTTCACACGGGTGTGTGACCCTTATATGTTTGAAATTTTTCAAAGTTTCCAAAATTTTTGTATGTTATCGGTTTAGTCCCGAACCACTTCTAATGCATGTTTAAGGCCTCGTAGGCCCTCATAAAGGACAATGTGAATATGATTGAATTTTATTGAGTATGAAAGCATAAATGTATGAGTTATGTTTGTTAAATAATATCGATTGATTGGTAATACCTCACAACCCTATTTTGGTGATGGATAAGGGTTATGGGTGTTACAATAAAAATGTTAAACCAAACAAAATAATACTAAATAATTATTTAAAACATACTAAAATAAAATCATTTCCTAGAATGCTCACAAGAGGACTCGAACACACAACCTCCATCACTCTAACATTCCATTTAACCACCAGACCAGTAGGCCCATTCTTGTCACAAAAACGCACAGCCATACACAAATGTGCAACCTCCTCCCTATCCCTATACTCAAAACCCAAAACTTTTAGGCCCAAAATTCAGGGCATTACAAATGATATATGAAAATATGAAATGACGATATTGTACGTGGAATTTATTTGATGAGTATGTAAATCCTTGATTATAGACTTATACACCTTGAGTGTACTAATCATGACATTGATATTCCGATTAATATGAGTAAAGTTCTGATATGAAATGATCTGAACTCGAGATGAATTATAATGAGATAAATTATGCATGTTGAATGAATATATGTTGCGGAAAGCATATGTGCTTGAAATCTTGATTATTGTTGAGCCCATATTTTTGATGTTATTATGGATTATATGACTAACAAGGGCAATGAGGATGTGTGTAGTCTTTGAGGTAAAATCGATTGAATTTGCCTTACATAGTTTCCTTATAATAGAATGAATGGTAAGTTAAGTACCATGTTATGCGAACTTACTAAGCATTTTATGCTTACATAGTTTTATTTCCCTATTTTAGAGTAAATCAGAAGCTCGGCAGAGGTCACTCACACTATCCATCGGTCCATGTTGGTACAATATGGTAAATCAATTATGGTTGTAATGGCATGTATAGGATATATTGGTCATATTGGCATGTAAATGTAAATGATGCTTGTAATCTAACCATTGGAATGGCTAGTAATGGTTTCTTTAAATGTACTTGTAATGTCAAACTATGGTAGCTACATATATATTAAGTAGTTGATCAAATCATGTTTAACACATGGATTGAACTAAGTTATGACTGCAGACATGTATGCATCAAAAGTTATGCCATGATGTAAGATGGAATTTGCTAAGTTTGAATGCTTGAATTAGTTGGTTTATGGATGTGAGTTTAAGTGCAGGTCATTAGTGTGAATTTGAGTGAGAAATGAAGCTAGAAATGGTTTTTTTTGTCCACACGGGTAGACACACAGGTGTCTGTCAAGACCGTGTGTGACACACGGCTTGCCCCATGAACATGTGGTCCAGTCTTGTGTCCCCTGCACCTAAAAAATGGAAAATATAATGCTCAGAATTGGGCACACGGGTAGAGACACGAGCGTGTGTCTCAGCCGTGTGGTTGACATGGCCTTGAACACGGGTGTGTTACACGGCCGTGAGAAAACTGCACCTAAATTTCGAAAATAAAAATTAGCCACATGGCCTGGCACACAGGCGTGTGACTTGGTCGTGTGACTTCAATTTCTTCATGCTTTAAAAGTCAGAGAGTTACAAGAGTTAGGGACAAGGGCGTGTCCCTAGACCACACGGGCGTGTGAGCCTTGCACCTAGGAAAATTTTTGGAATTTCGCAAAATTTTCCTGAATTCTCGATTTAATCCCAATTTGATTCCAACAGTTGTTCTGGGTCTCGAGGATCTATATATGGGATGATATGTATGATCCTGAAAAATGAATAGTAATTTATGTATATTAATTGAAAATGTTTTGAATGTTCAGGTAATACTCCGAAAGCTTGTTCTGACGACAGATATGGGTTAGGGGTGTTACAGGAATTGTAGACGACATAATAATCCTTCTCAGTATTTGAATCAAATGCTTACCTTGATTCTTTTACAAGATTACTGACTCGTTTAGAATCTACTGTAGTAGGTTGTCTTTCTCACAATGTAAACATTCTTACAATGCCACTTATCATATTTGCAGAGCCTCGCTTAGTGAATGATTCTTATTCAACAATCTTTCAGATCACCTATTAGTTTAAGCCAAATCTACCATTACACGAAGAAGTAATTGCAGCCCTAACACCAACCCCAATTGTTATAAATCATTCACCCAAAAAACTCACTCACATTAAATATAAACTCTCCAATAAAAGTCTAACACAAAAGTGTGAAAATACCAAGTGAAAGATACACAAATGTGTGACACAACCTATTTATAGGTTAAAATCACAACCATATGTGTGACACAACCTATTTATAGGTTAAAATCGACATTTTCTCCAAGTAATCTGGATAAAGTGAAACTCTCAATTATAATCTCATTATATCTCATTGAATTATCTTCAATAATTATCCCAAAATAAATTAGAATTATCTCCTTAAAATCAACCTATAAATCTACCAAGATAAACTGCAAAGGATAAGTATAAGCTTTACCCAAAAACTTAAGTCGATCTCAACTTCTTTAAAACTCCAAATTCGTCCATGACTATGATGCATAATAAATCACATCCATAATCATGTCTTAGAAGTCCATTTGCTTTTAGAAACATAACATGAAAAGGCCTAAGTCAATTAAGCTAACAAAACAATCAAGGTGTCCCAACATCTTGACTAATCAGGTATTTGACTGATTAGATGACTAATCAAACATCTTTAGTGATTGGATAACCTTGGTCCTAACACCTTCCTTTAATAATTACTATAAAATATATATATTATTATTTACCGATATAAATATTTTTAACTAAATGTTACATAAATGTAACTACACGAATGGTTACCAAATTATGAGAGTTTCTATTTTGGCCACCTAATTATAATTTTTCGATATAATCACTAAAGTTTCAAAATTAGATTTTTTAGTCTACCTATCATTTAGTTGAAAATGAAAGTTGGCATGGCCTTTTTATTGATTTAATTACAAATTTATCCCACAAATGTTTACAAATTCTACCAATTTAGTTCTAATTCTAAAAACTGCAATAAATTTATCCCTTTTTAATTTTTTTTTTCAAATTGCTACTACTTAGTGCCACAATTTCTTTCAAATTTTATCTTTATATTATTTATAGTTCAATATATGCAAATGTTTCCTTTCAAAGGCTACTTATTTGATCCAAAATCATTGTTGCTTTAGTCTATCATTTCTTTTTCAAATTTTTTGTCCATGTCATTCAAAATTGATATTGCAATTCATCAAATTAAAGGCAATAAGGGCAAAAGGTAAATTAAAGTTGGCACTAGGAAAATAAAAGTAAGCAAGATATTGACTTTTGGTGAAGCAAAAAAAAAAAAACATAGGTTAAAAGAAATGCAATTGGATAAAGAAAAATGTGATACTTGATGAAAAATAGGGGCATTGAAGGGCAATATGGCAATGGGGAGTTGAGAAAGAGGCTTAGTTTAGAACATGGGTTGTTGGTGCGAGGCAAAAAGGTGACTGAGAGGAGCGAGGGTGCAATTAGGCAGAGTTAAAGACAAGGCAAGTGAGGGCCGATGGAAAAAGGGTGATGTTAAAGGTTGTAGTAGGAATTTAAGAGAGTTGGGTAGCGTTGCAAAGGATGAAGAAGGAGGTAGTGATAAGGCAATTTTGTGACAATGGTGTTTTGTTTTCAATAGTGGAGGAGTATAGTGGTGTAACAAAAAAATAATTGTGGACAGTAAGACAAGAGGGTAGCAATACTCAACAATGTGCTTGAGGTAGGGATGAGATGGAATGATCATGACATGAGAGGGTGCAATATTTTTACATTACAATAAAAATATTGAGAGGGTACAGTATTCAACAATGCTCTTGCTTAGACAAGGAAGTTTGACTTGGTTAAAGGATGCTAATAAGTTTTTTTTTTACAATTTTTGATGCATTTTATAATTTTATCAAAAAATATTTTTTAAGAAATTTATGTTTTAAATTTTTATTCTTTTTTAAAAGTTTTAGAATTAATACTAAAATGATAATTTTGTAAATGTTTTGGGATAAATTTGTTGAATGTTTTAGAATTGGGACCAAATTGATGGAATGTGTAAACATTGAAAGGTTGAATTTGTTATTATGCCAATAAAAAAAATCCCTTACCAGAATTATTTTTGACTTGACAGTAGGGTAACTAAAAAAAATCTAATTTAGAAACTTATGTAACATCCCTCGCCCGACCTGATCACCGGGTCCGAGCTACGGAATGGTTCATTCGTTGTCGGAGCAACTACAGTCAGATTCAAAGTAAATTAAACATTTTCACATGCATTCAAACATCAATTATGATTACATTACAATAATATATCACTCCCGAGTCTTAATTAAGCTTACAAAAGCTCTTTTGACAACCTGAACACGAAATAGGACCAAATTGTAAAGTTTTAAAAGTTCAAGACCGACATCGTGACGTCATCCATCCACATTGGGACGTTGCCAAAAAAGTATGTCACATCATGACCTTAGGCCACTCAACATTGCGACGTGACTCATTATGGTCAATGTTTCGACGATGAATGTTGATGGTCGAGACGAGGATTCTATATTTGGTAAAAATAAACCATTTGGTACCTAGTTTAATACTTCCAACCGCATTCATTCGATATAATAATTAAGCATCAACTTCATTTGATTCAAACATACCAAAAACATACCCAAACAAGTTCAACAATCAAATTCTACTTATTATCAAGACAAACAAAACTTATATACATATATATGTCAATTTAACTTAACAATTAATGCCATTAGAACATACTATCCAAACCAATCCATATACATACCTAAAAATCACTACATCTAGATTCAAGCCTTACCATAATATGCCAATTAAGTTGGAACATACAAATTCTAATTCCTATCAAGTATTCAATACCTATCTATAATTTAAACTCCAACAATTCAACAATTCAATTTCGTACCTTCATTAAGTCATTCCATACCAACTTTACTTATTCCAATTCACTTAAAACCATACAATTTCATATGCAATAATATCTCAAGCATATAAATCAAATGAACCATTCCAAATAAGCATTACCATAAGCAACATAATATACCAAGCTTTTCAATTCACTTAAACCAATATAAATCAAAATAACCTCAAGACACCTTATATATATATACATACCACAACCCAAGAATCAAAATGATCAAAACCTACCAAATTGATGATAGGATAGTGTGATCTTCGAAATCATCCAGCTTGATGCATTTTGCAAGGTGACGATCTACAAGGAAAATGGAAAACAAATGCGATAAGCATATAAAATGCTTAGTAAGTTCATAGGCATTAAACAAAAATTACCTTAGCTTTTAATTAAATATAAAAGGCTATCACAAGTTGCAAATTTTGGCTAACATGGCAAACCAAAACATTAACAAGGTGAGTATTTATTTATAATCAAATTATATGACATCACAAGTACATAACATGCCAATTCAAGTCATTTACTTAACCAAACTCAAATTTTATTCAATTAAGGAATGCTACAATCATGTATACATATGTGACAATGTTAACTTTTACTAAGTACAAACGGGCATCTATTACACAAATTAACCTTTCTTTACAATTTAGTCTAATTCTCACCTTTCATATCAATTTACCAAGAATTAATTCATAATCAATCATACATATATAAATCAAACACATAATTATTTAAACAAATAAATACCATATGAATTTACCTGGTCAAGACAACAAGCAAGTCCTCAAGGACTATTCGATAATTTTGGCTTTTCCCTAATTATTTTTGATTTGATTCAATTCTTGATCTAAATAATTATTTTAGATAATTCATCAATACCAAATATTTTATATCATTCCATGATATGCTTGAACTTATTTAATTTCATTTTTCAAATGCCCCTTAAGTATTTCATTTTATTCAATTTAGTCCTTGAAACTAAAATAACAATATCTTTCAATTTTAAGCTTCTGTTTCAAAATCGATCTCAATCACATCCCTTAGGGACTCCCTACTATCTATTATTTTTAAAATTTCACATCAATTTTACATTTTATTCACTTTAGTCCTTATGTACAAAAACTAACAATTAAACATTACAATCTAGTCCTTTTTTCACATCTAAGCTTAAAATCTATCAATTTAACACTAATTTCTTAAAGAAATCAATAATGGAAACTTTTAAAACTTTAACGGTTTTGTAAAATGATAAATAGACTAGCTAAATCAAGCTCTTATAACCTAAAAAACATAAGAATTACAATAAAGGAACTTAAATTAAGTTAACAATTGAGGACTGAATGGTGAAAACTTCCTAGATTTTTATTTCCTTCAAGTTTCGGCCAAAAGAAGCTAATGAAGAAAATATGACCATCTTACCTTATTTTGTCATATATAATTAGATATCTTAATTATACTTAAATAACAAAAACCATCATTAATAAATTTAAGTGGAATTTTCCATCATAATCCATTAACATACATTATACTATGGTTTAATTGTAATTTTGGTCCTTTAGCTAATTGCAAGTTAAGTCGTTTAGTCTTTGTCCAATTAAAAACTTATATGAATAACATTTTTATAATTTAGTCTATATACCTTAATTAAGTAATTAAAAGACAAATTTGAAGGAATAAACTTTGATAAGCTTTTGTATCAACTCCATAAATATTTATATTTAATATTTACAAACCCGATTTATGAAAATAGAGTTTCAAAACAGCCTTTTTTGGCATAATTGAAAATCAAGTTGTTACAACTTAAGTGACTAACTTGAAATTTTTTATAATTAGGTGACCAAAATAGAAACACTCTTATAGCTAGGTGGGATTTGCATAGTTTTCCCTAAATTTATGTAAGAATAATGTATTAAATGTAAACTTGTTATACCTCACACTTGGATATGTTTGACTCCTCTTATATATGAGTATCTTATACCATTATAGAAAGAGCATTGCTGCAATGCTATCAAGACCATCATTACATCAGATCTAATCTCATTAATGTTTCTACCTTCTAAAGCTTACCACCCCAAGATGGTCACATCCAGCTCATACATCGATCTTGGTTTAAATTGGATTTACCTAGGAAATAATCATACAATAAGAGACCCAATCTCTGCCTCCTCCACCTATAAGTACTCCTTCTAAGAGACAAGATAAGACATAAGATAAGAGACATAAAGCCAACACTATGCTCAAACAACTCCCTAGTAAAAGCAAACCACCATTCTTTAATGGTTTTCTACACCACCTACAGTGTGAACCATAATTATAGTCATCTCTAACACCTTATCTAACTTTATTATTATAACAAGCTTTGTCTATGGGAACTCGATCGAGAAGCTATGGATCAATTAAATCAAAATATACCAAAAGTAAAAATTAATGAGTTCAATTATGAGCAGAGTGATCACTATTATCAAAACCAATATGAGTATGGAGACAATTAATATAGTCAATGAGGTTACTATCAATATGGTTATGATCAACTCTGGCATTATCAACAATAGCTAAGAGTAAAACATTAGGATTATGCTCATTACAACTGTTACGACCAACCAAGTGCTTAGAGCGCAACAACTTGAAATTTAAGATCTTCGGATTTGGTCAGATTTCTTAAATCGAGCCATTTCGAGAAGTCAAACTCAAAGGTTTCTAGGAATGGGCAAGGCAGTTAAGTAGAAGTTCATTAATTAGTGAATAGGTTTTAATAAAAAAATATTATTTTATTAGAATCGGTATTTAAAGATCTAGGCCTATGTACTAAATTGTAAGGTTAGCAAGATTGATGGGGGTCAATGTGTGAATATTAAAAAATATGATTTAGGAGAAAAAAGGTCCTTATTTAGGAAATTTCCCAAGCCCTTAGTAGAAAATATGCCTTTTTGGTTTTGCAAACGAAGGGAACCATTACAAAGATGTTATTTTCATTTATTTTGCAAGACTAGTTTTTCAAAAATCTCTAAAATTCTTTCCATTTATTTTTGCGATTTCAACTCAACACATTGTTTTCAATTGATAAAAAATCAAACGTAAGCTTGATTTTCATTTTATTCTTCCATTAGGACAAAATTTTTCAATCAAGAACTCAATATTTTCCTTTACTTTTTCTTAATTTTTCAAGTTGGGTTTGGTGGAAAGGAAGAAGAGTTGAAAATTTGATTTCTTTGATTTTGAAATTTTTTTCTGCAAATTAATGAGTTTTCTAACCAACATTTATGAATTTTAAACTTTGAAATTTGATTTTCAATGTTTATTGCATTTTCTTCCATTTTGAGAAATTTTCAAGTTAGAGTGAGAATACTTTGATCCAAGATTTACTTGTTGTTTTATTTTAGATGAAATATTAATATATTTGAGTTTAGAATGGAGTGGGAAGGTTATAAATCAAGTTAGAACGAAGATTGGATGAGGTTCTCTTGAGATGCCATTAATGAGTGCTTAAGATGTTTTAGAGAGAGTAAGTGTTTGAGCTAGAATTGTTGGCAGATGTTAATATTTATAAGCCTCTAATCTTGATTCTAGGGTTATATTTTTTGGCTTAGACAGATTAGATTAGAATTCTGTAGATTTTTTATTAAAAGCAAGAGAATGTCTCGCTATATCAAATTACATCTCATTGATAGTTTTAGGTTTTTTTTAATGCTATATTATGTTCTTCTAGCTTTGTTTCATTTGTTTTGATTGGTTGTTGTAGAGAAAGAAGTGGTCAAATCTTCTAAGGCCAAAGGGAAGGAAAAGGGTATCGAGACTTAATGATTTTGGTTTGTGCTAACTCATTTCAATTTTGTATTATCAAATCAATTAAGTAATTTAGCTACGGGTGTGTTCATGTTATTTTATAGTTGGTTATAAGCTTGAAATGTTTGGTCTATAGCTATGTTCGATTTATATATAAGATTTGTTTTGTGATGAATTTGTAAGAAAGCATGATGTCGTCTTGTTAATGACATGTTATGATATTAATGTATTGTTTTGCATGTTATATGATAACAATTAATAATATTTAATGTTTCGATGATGTGTTATAATAACAAACACCTATTAAACAATGTTTGAAATGGTTTAAGAATAGTTGACATGCCATAGAATTTTTTTTATTATAGTGGTAGGCTTGGTACTTATGTACATTCTATTAGCACTTATGCACAAACCTATTTTGCCCTTGTGTGAAATCTTTGAAGTGTTGTTAAGGGAAGTCATGTCATTACATGCATTGTTGCATTCATGCCCACTTGGTACTTGTGTGCATACTTGGAGTATTAGAGGATTAATCTATGTATTCATTCATGATCCATATTTGGTTAATATGGTCATAATTTAATTTTATTTGATATGAAAATGTTTAATATGAAATGGAAATTGATGTGACTACAAGGCATGGAAAATTATGTGCATTGTTGTGTTAATGCAATTATTTTTTTTATGAAATTCTATCTAAACTAAGATTTGGGATTGATGATAAATGATTTTAATCTGTGTTATAATAGCTATATGAAATATGATTTCATGTTATATAAGCATGTTTTATTTCTTAATGATTTTTTTTTTTGTTATGAGATTGGGTTTTGCTTAGCATTGCTATGCTTTATATACTTAGCATGTGGTTTGTTTGTACTGTGCACAAGTGTTTGGAGAGTGTATGAATAGTGCTACTTGTAGTCACAACATCTGAGTTCTCAAGTCTTAGCTACATTCGTCGACCTTTTGTAATTCCTTTATTTGGTATTAGCTTTTGCGTATGCACCTAGGTCTTTAAGTGAATTTTCGTGTCTTGGGTATATTTCTTTATGAATTTGTTATATTTTTCTTAAATGGTATAGTATGCTATGGTTCAAAATCTTTGGATACTTTTGGCTTGAATTTTAAACTTCAATTCTATGTGTTGAATGAATGGTTTTAGCTTATACTTTATTTGCCCAGTGGAATCACATTCTAATGTGTTAATTGTCTTGAGATTGTATGTTTTAGTTTGATTTAGCATGTCAAATGTGTTGAAATTGGTTTGGTTGCATAGAGTAGGTGTTAGGAACTTTTAGAAGTCTAATTACATGCTTGCATTGCTTAAAACTTATATTTCTAGGTTAGTGTTTCAAGACATTAAGAACATGTCTCGAGACCTCAAGAAAAAAAAAACTTAAATTTTTTGCATTTCTAGGTACATGTCTATCTCGAGACATAGGGTGCCAAGTCTTGAGACATAAAACATTGAAGCTAAATTAGTAAAAATTCAATCTAGGGTCTCAAGACATAGGAGCCAAGGTCTCAAGACATGGTTCAATGTCTTATGACTTCAAACTTCGAGCTAAAATTCTAAAATAGGGGAGGCATGTCTTGAGACATGACTTCATTATCTTTAGACATACCCCTGCATTTTTCTAGTTTGACTTACTATTGATAACTCAAACAACAAAAGCTCTTCCTTTTTGTCGAAATATGACACCTTGTCTCTAGAAAAGTTAGTCTTAGAGAAGCTCGCTTTATGGACTTCTCTTTGACTAGAGGGGGAAATTGTTATACCCTTATGTCTAGGGTACCTATTACGCCTCCCATACATGAGCACCCCATTCGACGTTGCTAAGGAAACTATCACATCAGATCCAATCTCATTAATATTGAAGATGATCACGTTTGACACATACCCTAATTTGGGTCTACATTGGACTCTACTTAAGAGGAAATCATACAATGAGGGACTCACTTTAAGCTCCTTAAGCTATAGATGCCCCATTTATCATGAGACAATATAATATACAAGATAAGAGGCACAGTAACTGCTATCGCACGTGCGCGTAAAAACAAATGATTTTGTAATAACTATTTTAAAGAGCGGTTTTAATTGCAAGCGTACAATGTCAATTGGAATATTTGTAGTGTCAATGGGACACTCGAGTATCCCAATGATCAAACTTAAAGGATTTCCAAGTGGGTAAATGTGTTTATCAAGTTAATTACAAGTTAAGCAATTACTAATCTAATCAAGTAAAAAATTATTAATGCAAGTCCAAATAAAATTGTTTGTAAACTAAAATTAAACTATTAATTAAACTAACTAAGCTAAACTTTCTTTCTAATGTTTGAGATAATGTAAATGATTTAATGATGGTCGATTGATTAGTTGAGTGCTAATTAAACTAATGAATCTATATCGATTATATTGTTTGTCACTCTTAGTTAAGAATCTTCTCTCAGTCTCATCTTAGACTAAAAGATGCCACCTAAGATTACCTCTTGGTCTCACTACTCGGCAGGATTATATCTAACTATCTACAGATAAACTCTCCTTTCGATCTTGTTTATCTAGGTGTTTCACTAGAGACATCAATTCTAACGTATTAAGCATTGCGTTATAGTATAACAACCAATCAATCAAGAATAAACATCAACTTAAGTTAACAAACAACCAAACAATCAACTATCCAACAAATTTAGCACATAATCAAATTTAATTTCCAACAAGTAGTTTATCAAACATATTGTAAGCATAAAATGAAAGCAAAGGGTTTAAGAAAATGTCATTCAATTGATAAAGTTCCATTGAAGCCAAAGAGTTTGTCCATCCTTATTTACAAAATCTTTAACAATAAGGAATAAAGTAAAAAACAAAACTAAAATCTCACCTAAAAAAAAAAGAGAAAACCTAATCTAAAAAAAAAAAGAAAAGAAAACCTGACCCTAAAACTATGGAAAACTAAAAAAAACCACTAGCCAACAAAAAAATTTAAAATAAAAGGCTTATAAAGTTGTATTTATAGCCTACTAAAATTTAACCTAACAATGACCAATTTCCCCTTAAGTGAAAAATAGACTTAAGCTTGTTGGACATAAAATTTCCCCTACAATTTTTTCATTCGTTAGGCAACGATATCGCAATACCCACAATAGTCTTGAAATGGGTGGTCTTGGGATGTCTCGGTACTGCGATATTACTGTAGTTGGCCTTGATTATCTTCATTTTAGCACTGTTAGAGGTATAACGACTTGCATAATTTCATATCGCGATACCCCCCTTTTAGGTGATATTTTCTTCACGTTCGGGCTATCGTCAACTCCGTACAACACTCAATCAAATTGTTACATTTTCCCATGACATGAATGGCCAATTTGGGTCTAAAAATGGATTAAAATTAATAAACAATATTTTTTAACAACTAAACTAAAATTCGACAAAAAACATATAAAAGACACTTAAATTGCTTGAGCATAAGCTCCTCAAGTGTATTAGAGAGTCTAATTTGACATGTCAATTACGGCATATCACATAGTAAATACTTTGCTCAAACACCTCCCTAACAAGAGCAAATCACCATTCTTTAGTAACTTTTTGCACCACCTATGATGTGAACAACTATCGTAATAACCTCAACATCTTATATAAATTTATAACAAATCTCTAAAAATATCGAATTATTTAGATTACTAATCAAGTTGATGAGAGATTTAAGAATTATTTAGATTACTAATCAAGTTGATGAGAGATTTAACATGTCATAGAGTTTATTATAATTATAAAAATCGGTGTTAGGTATTGTGAGATTAAATAAAAATAATTGCAAATTGTTTCCCATTCTTAATTCACGACTTCATATTTAAGTCTTGGATTAAATTTTTTTCATTATTTCACTATGTTTGAAATATGTATTCAATCCATATTTGAATGTTTTAATACGGAGAACATCATTTAATAGGAAATTCAATGATAACTATAAAGTTTAAATTTTGATTTTTGAGACGTGAACAAGCATATTAACTATTACTCTCTTATATTATTAACAAAAAAATTATTATACCTAAAATTCATTTTTGAATTGGAGTAATATAGAATTGTTTATTTTTATATGTACAATCGTTGGCAAATTGGTTATGTAAAAGAAAAAGACAATGGATTTTGATTTATACATTGTCTTACATTATTATTGTTATTGTTATTGTTGGTAGTAGGTAGAACAATGTTTAATTTGGAAGACCTTTCAGTCGTATGTGGATGAACAGGATTGTATCTTTCGTACATTTCATATTACAAAAGTTTATAAAAAAACTTCAAAACTTTAACTGTAAGACAGTTAATTAAAACAGTCAAATCAACGGTGGTCACTCGTAACCTTTGGAAAATGTTATTTTTTAAATCCTGAAAAAAAATTCATGTAATGAAGGTTGATTTTGTATTAGGTATAACACACTCAAAACTTAAAATCATTTCTCACTTGTCACAACTACCAATTTCATAACTTATGAGTCGGATTTGTAATTTAACAATAGTAAAAAGCTAGTTTCGTAATTATATAAAAATAGGTTTATTTTAGAAAGCGATGAAGCCCGCCGCTTGTACTATTTTGAGACTGAATCAGATTAGTCAGTTTAAGTGATTAAATTGAAAATTAGTTGAGATATTGATCCAAAATAAAGGGTTGGACCAGTTGGTTCATGAATTAGTTAAACTGATCGATCATACTAGTTGAACCTACTAGTCAAGCTTGTTAAGTTATCAGTTGAATTGGTTGAATTTTTTTTTTAATTTTTAATAACTTATTCAATTGAACTAGTTAAGAAGAGAATCACCAGTCAAATTGGTTCAGCCACCAATCTGGTTCTAAAAACATCGGCGGCTAGTAGAGGCCTTGGCCCCCTTATTAAATTGGGATATTTGTATTTTTAGCCCTTAAAAATAGTTAATTATTTAATTCAAGTGTTTTTAACCCTTTTGATCAATGAAGCAATTTTAGTTTGGGCCTTTTCAAAAAAAAATTAAGAATTCAATTTAAATTCTTTTAATAAAAAAAAATTAACTTTGCTTCCTTCTAAAATTTTATAATTTTCTCTCATTCTAACTAAAAAAAAGTTCTAGCTTTATCCCAAGTAATGCTAGAAAACATGTTCCGTGTGGGAGTGACATATCACATTTTTAATAAAAAAAAGGTAGAATAAATGCTTCTATTTGGAAATCTTCATATCAAATTGGAGCCTCACAAACAATTGAATTTATTGCCTCGATTTTTGTTGTGCACTCCACACTCGACCCAGATAGTAGATTTAAATGCAGGACGCCACATTTTTTGCCGAAGCAAATCAAATAAACAAAAATGTGAAATACATAATTCATAAATAATATTCAATGACATCCATATATCAAAACAAATCAAGATTTAAAGTTCATCACATGAGTTATTATAGGTCCAAAATATGACCATAACATAACAACTAGCCAAAATCATCAAGTAAAGACTTATAAAACTCCCTAAACCTAGGTATATTCCATTTATAGCCCAAATTCAAAAGAGCATTACAAGCATTATAATGAGCTAAGGTTGAGTCCTTGAATGGTGTCAAATCTCACGAGCTAATTAAAGGTTTGCTAAATATCTGTGCATAGAAACAAACATTGTAACAGCCCACACTCGTGCCCTACACTGGGACGAAATACGAGGAGTTACACAACTTAAACATATGCAATCAAACATTTCAGAATCACCAAGACTTGATCAAATTTAAAACTTTTCCGAACTTTGTTTAAACTCCTTAATGTGGACCTACGAGGCCTCAAACTTTCATTGAAAACCATTCGGAACCAACTCAGATCCTTAAACCAATTTAATAAAAAAATGACTCTTGAAACAGGGCACATGCCCGTGTGGAAGGGCAACACGCCTGTGTGGTCCCTATAACATGGCCGTGCTGATGGTTCGTGTGACACACACGACCTAAGCACCTGTGTCCCATACCCGTGTGAATTAAATTCCAAATTCAAACCTACAGGGGCACACACCCGTGTCTATGGCCCGTGTCCCTCACACGGCCATGACACGCCCGTGTCCTAGCTCGTGTCTAAAAACCTTGACATTCTGTTTCTGACGTCAGTATCCAAATTGAGGCACACGGTCAAGGCACACGCCTGTGGCCAGAGGACGTGTCCTCCACACAGCTGAGACACATGGCCGTGTCTCTGCTCGTGTGTTTACTACCATGTATTCTAACTTACAAATTTTATGTGTAGGGGACACAAGGCCAAACTACATGCCCATGGGCACACGCCCTGTGTCTACCCGTGTGGACAATATAAGGCTATTTACCAAGCCTTTTTGCCACCCTGAAACACAATTTAATGCCAACCAACATATCAAGGTCTCACTAAATATGATTTCTCAACCAAACAGCCATAGGTAAGGCCTACATACATTTTGTTATATTCAACCATTCCAATAATTTCACATTCATGAAAGACTATCTTGCATTCATATATAAACTTCCAATATTAGCCATTTTCCATGGCCTTATACATAGTGAATCAAATGCTAAAGTAAGCCAACACATTTGGCTAAATAACAATGACACAAAACTCAAAAGTCAAGGTCTTATACATGCCACCATCAAAATAAAAGTTCTAACTATACCAAGTGCTTCAGATGATAGTGTGACTGGCTTCTTCGACATAAGCGATGATCCTTGAGCTACTTTGGCATCACTATAAGAAAATGGAAAGGAAATAGGGTAAGCACAAAGCTTAGTAAGTTGCATGAAAATAAACAACAACTACTTATCATAAAGTAATATGCTCATAATCTTTCATAGTGGATTCATGAATACCATAAATAAACGTAAGTACAACTTACTCATCACCATCCCATACAACTCATATAGCATACACTGAGCCCATATCTCATACATTTCAATTAGGTACCTGTACCACTCATCACATAATCATAACTTTTCTCATTTCGATATAAATCATAACTCTTTTGTTGAACCATTTGGAATATTACTGGACACTCGGTAACCCTAACATAGGTTAAAATACTAACGCCATGTCCCAGACATGGTCTTACACTGGCTTTCATATAGTGAGGTCGATGCCATGTCCCAGACAGGTCTTACATTGGCTCTCATCTATTGGTGTCGATGCCATGTCCCAGACAGGTCTTACACTGACACACAACAAGCTAACACCATGTCCCAGACAGGTCTTACACTAGCTTGCCTATCTCGAGGCCGATGCATGTCCCAGGCATGTCTTACACTAGCTCTCGTCTCAACGCTTATACATGTCCCAAACATGTCTTACTCTGGCTTAAATATCTCGAGGCTGATGCATGTCCCAGACATGTCTTTCACTGGCTTTCATATTGTGGCTGATTCATGTCCCAGACATGTTTTACACTAGCACACATATCTCCCAATATTAAGGTACCAATATCCAAGTTTATTCCAAATGTTCAACAAAAGTCCTTACTATGTTAATTTCTCAACATGTATTCTCATACTCAAATCCAAAGAAATTTATCCCATATCAGTACAATTGTACATCACAAAGATATAGTTGCATTATTAACATACAACTTACCTCGGTAATCAAAATGTATGTGACTAGTCAGTTTTAGTTCGCTAGCTTTGCTTTTCCCGGTCTAGGCCCGGATTGTGTAATTCTTGATCTAAAATGATAAAAATTCATAATTATTTTATCGATCTACGTACTCAACAATTCATAATTAGGCAAAATGACCATTTTGTCCCTAGACTTTCACAAAATGACCATTTTACCCCTAGACCTGAAAATCAATTTTTATCCCATTTTTCCATTAACCAAGCCTAGCTAAATACTTTTCATGCTAGGAGCAGCCTACAACTCTCATTATTTCACACATTTATCACCTATTTTACAACTTATACAAAATGGTCCTTAGTTAGGGTTTCCATGAAAACTACTTCACAAAAGTTGTTTATTTCACAACTATAACTCATATTCTTCCATAAATTTCAGAAATAAACATGTCTACAATCATATAAAAACCATATACTTTCAACCATTTTGTAAATTAGTCCCCTTGTTAGAAAGCTCATGCTACAAGGACCTCAAAAGTACAAAAATATTCAAGAAAAACCCTCAAATCACTTACTTGCAAAGGCTTTAAGTTGCCGAAAATTTTTCAAGCTTCCATGGCCATTTTCTTGGAGAAATATCAGTGGAGAAGAAAGAGAGAGATGAAAAAAATGACAACTTTTACTATTTGTTTTATTTTATTCAATTTCAACACCTAATTTCACCAAATTTTTCACTTTTGACCACCTTTGTCTCCTATGGCTGGCCATGCTATTCTAAAGGGTCTAATTGCCCTTTAAAGACCTCCAGTTTAGGTTCTTTAGCTGTTTGACACCCTTAGCTATCAAATAGGACTTTTGTACTTCATTCGATTTAGTCTTTTTTCACAATTAAGCATGCAATCACTAAAATTACTTCACCAAATATTTCATGCACTAATATAAACATGTTTTAACTTAAAATTAATAATAAAATACTTTCTCTGACTTCGAATTAGTGGTCCCGAAACCACTGTTCTGATTAGGCCCAAAATCGGGATGTTACAAACATATCTACACGTTAAACATTGAAAGTTCAGTGGTGCTAACATAATTCAATTTCAAAGCATAAAAATATGAAGCAGTAAAACATACTAATATAACTTTATAACATATTATTAGATCAAGTTTCATAATAATTCACAATGAACATATATCAAGATATTTGAAATAGATCATACTAGCATCATAATATTTTAAAGTTATTTAATTGGATCCTATAATAAAGCATATTTCAGAAAGTCATTGCACCAAATTATTTGGCAGACACATAAACCAACATTTTTATTGTTTGCACATACATCACATTTTCAAATACTCATCATTTGAATTTATAACCAAATGTCACTATGCCAAATCCATAATATTCAACAATAAACATATAACTAGATATTGATGTTTCAAATCAGCTTTAGCGTATTTAGTCAACATTTTCATGTGTCATGTAAATCAAATTTCATTATCATTTTTTAGCCATCAATTTTATTAGTTTACCATAAACCATATTATCTCATTTTCATGTAAACCATATGTGAAAGATATCACTAGGGATTTTGAATGAGCCGAAAGATCCTTTTTAGTGTTTCTTGTAATTACCCTAAACGTTCCTGGAAATATAGGGTATCAAAGTATAAGTCTAACAATGGCAAGGTTTGAAAAACACTTTGATTCGAACTAGTGAATGTGAGGAAACTTGTTTGGAGTGATATTATATTCCTTCTTTAGATGATGAAAATCCAACCCCGTTTAAGGAGATTTTTTTTCTAAGCAATGACATTTTTGTAGCCCTAGCGTTTCTAATGGCCACTATAGTGATACTTTTGGTTTGTATAGTTTTCTTCATTATCTTTATGTTGTTGAGATATAAATTTAATTCAATTATCATTCATTATTTTGCAAGTGCTTCAACAATAAAAGAAATGGACTTTATGAGCAAGATGTCCGAGTGAAATAGAGGGTAGGGTTCTTCTTTAAGAAAAATACAACCTGGCAAAAAGCAAAAGAGCATTACTGGGAAAGAGAAAAAGCACTTGGAGGAAGAAAGCGGACCAAGAATAAAACATGTTAATTAAATTGGTATCATCTATCAAAAGAGTCTCAATTCAATTGAGAAATTACTGAAATTCATTTTTTTATAAAATCAAAAAAACATTACTATGAGAGTATTTTTGCCATTTTATATTTTATGTAAAATTTAGAAAAATGTACATACTAAGAATTGAACCTAAAACACCATGGTCAGGGGAAATGCTGAGGGCCTCATAGGGGGTTTGACCTCCCTAAAGTGGGAAATCCCAACTTTTGACTCTTTAAAATTTATTAATTTAACAATAGCACATGATAAAATTGCAATTTGGCCCCATAAAATTGATAAAATTTTGATTTAATCCTTTAAAAAATTATAAAGATAAAAGCTATTAAAATGGTGAAATGTATTTTAGTTCACATAAAAATATGAAATTAAATTCCACAATCTCCTCCCCCCATCCAATTTTTTTTTTCTAGTTTCACCCTTGACCATGGTAGTTAATATCTTATACAATTTGTAATTAAATTATTATACATATACAATTGAGTTCTTATTACCAATAAAAACATCCCTATTCTTCGTTTAAATATGAATACTACCATTTCATAGGAATTCTATGAAATGAAAAGTCAAAATCCCCTTATCGGATTTAAACCAATGACTTACGCCTTACTATATAGATACACTACCACTGAGTTAAAAGGGTTGTTCGATACAATTACTGAATGTTAGTAGATGGAAAAGATTTGTTTATATATATATATATATATATAAAGTATATGCAGATAGACTCATAATGGCTAGTATCTCTCAAGAATAAGAATTCTAATTTACTTAGTAGATGATAAAATGAGTTTATTGATTAACTTTACTATTTCAATCAAAATATCATTTATTTTTTATATCAAAATTTAAAATATATTTATTATATAATTTTTACTTAGATCACGAGTGTATCATAATCTAGTAAAATTTAGTGAAATATTAAATCAAACATAATTTTATTATTTTTATTTTTATCATTAAAATATTCAGGAGGGAAAGGGATGGCAAGATTAGAATCTATGCCATCTAGGCACCTGATGAAAATTCTACCTACTATTCCAAGCAAGTTTTGGCAAAAGTTAAAAATTAAGACAATCAAATTAAGTTGGTGATTTTGAAAAAATTGAGATTTAGTCTCTGTACTTAAAAATTAAAAATTAAGTCTTACTTTTACATTTAAAAAAATTGATAGAATTTTTTTGATACAATAGAAATTCAAACTCATATATTCCACATGCATTTATTTAAATTAAATCATACAAACACAGTTTATATATTGATTTTACGACCTTAAAATAAAGTGAACACTCTTAATTAATAATTCAAATAATAGAATTGATGATTGATAAAAAATAAATATGTTAGATTAATAAAATTTAAGAAACTATGAATTGAATTTTTAGGCGAGATCACATTAACCAATTCAAAATCTATGATTGAAGCCATATGAATATTATGTAAATCCTGGCATTCATGCACACACGTGTTGAGAATGGGTTAACCCAATTTCATTGTGGAGGCGTCCAATACATGCGATGAACCATCGACCATATGGTGGTTCACTCATGCACTTGTAGGGATCTAACAATCGATGGTGGGATTAACTTGGAAGGCCGGTAAAATTGAAGCCATAAGTCTCGGTCAGTGGCTTTAGTTGGGGGGCAGTGGGGACGCCCCACTTTACACGTACTTTCATGTCATTAGCCCTTCTTTCTATCCCTAATCATGTATTTTCAACTCAACCCCATTTTTCAACATGCAAACACATATAATACCGTCGGGCCCCCTCCCCAACTTCGTTTTCATCATTTATGTTTCATCATCAAGTTTCCTTTATATTAATTGGTTATCATTATTATATATTTTTTATCATATTGATATTAATATGTATACTTATTCAAAATTATGAGATTTGCTCAACCCAACCCAAGCAATGATTTTTCTTAAAGGAAACTTGATTATTGTTATGATTATCCAGTCTCTACCCTTTCTCACAGTTTAATTATTCTCCACTTTCAGCATTTAAAATGCTTGAAAAATGGATGTATTTTAATTAAATACAGGGCATAAAATTATATTAACATATAAGGACATCATAAAAGACAATAATTGAGGTCTTTGAAATAAGATTTGATTCTTTTTACAAGTGAAGAATAACATGAGAATCAAAGGGTAGAGTGGGAAATGGAGTGAAAAAAAGAATGATTTAACTTTGCCACTTAAAAACTGCTAATAAACAGTCCAATTCCTAACCCAAAACCACTTGCTTTTCTGAGATAGATATACACTAAAGCAAGGCTGTTGTTTATCTTTACCAATGATGGGATATATGTTATATTAAAGCATCCCCAAGTCCCATCCTCTATTCTTATGCAACCCATAGGAAAGAAAAGCCAGCTCAATTGAGATATAACAAAGGCAAGTCATGTTTCAAACCTCTATCAATCTCTCTCTCTCTCTCATGGTCATGGATCATGCATAAGCTGAAGACAACAAAACCTACTTTTATCTTTTTCAAACCACTAAAACTCAAAAGAAAAGAAAGACTTACCTGCTTCTTTGCTTTTCTCTTTTTTTTTTTTTTTGGATTGTTGTAGATCTATACAAAGAGAAGGAATTTTCCAAAAGATGATTCAAGAACTCCTAGGAGGCTCTTCTGGCTTTCATTTTGGAGGTACTGCTGGGAGAAGAATCTCTATCACTGGAACCATTTTGGATGGAACCCTGGCTTCTTCTCCATCACCATCTCCTTCAACAACTTCGTCATCAACTACAACTACTAACTCTACAGCTTCAGCAGCAAAGTCTGATCAGACCCAGAATTTGAGGTGCCCCAGATGTGATTCCTCCAACACCAAGTTTTGTTATTACAACAACTACAATCTCACCCAGCCTCGTCACTTTTGCAAGACTTGTCGTCGGTATTGGACCAAAGGAGGTGCTCTTAGGAATGTTCCTATTGGAGGTGGATGTAGGAAAAACAAGAACACTACTACTACTGCTTCTGTTTCAACATCTATGGGAAAATCAAGTGCTGCTAAGATGAAAACTGTAGTGTCTGATATTGGAAGAACTGGTCTTGGAAATGGGTTCGATCATGACCTTCAATCTAGTCCAATCCTTTGGGCTTCACCTCAGAGTTCTCATCTTCTAGCCTTATTGAGAACTACCCCAAACCCTAACGCTAACACTTTGTCCACTAATAATCCTGTTAGTATTAAGGAAGAGGTGAGCTTGCTTGGATCGCATGCAATGAACGAGCCAGCTGTTGCAAATGCTGCGTTAAATGCTCGAACCCTAGGTTTGGATCCCCTTAGCCAGGTCCCTTCTCTAGGACTTTGCAGCCCTTTTTGGAAAAACAATCAACACCAAGCTCAACAGCAACATCAGAGTAATGATAATAATGGATCGTTCCTACTAGGTGAAGTTCAAAATACAGGATTTCAAGAACTGTATCAGAGGTTGAAATCATCATCAAATTATTACTCTGATAGCTCCGCGGTAGTTCTAAGCAATGTGGGTTCCTCTTCATCTTCTTCAACAGTTTTGGAGTCAGCTCCAGTTGCAGGTGGAGAACTGGGTTACTGGAATCCTGCATTTTCATCATCATGGTCTGATCTCCCAACAACTAATGGTGCATATCCGTAAAGAACCCTTCCCCCCCCCTTTCATTTTATCTCAGCTTTTAATTAATATGCTAATAGTCGTTGCAGTGCATTCTGGTATATGGATATATATATATATATATATATATATATATGGCTGTAGGGGTAGCATGGGGTTGTTTCGTTCGTTCGTATGTTCAATTCTTTGTTTTCTTTCTCTTTGAAGTGTGATTTAAGGTGTGTTTAATTAACTTATTAGAATGTACCAAGGATGAAGATGAAGTATCAAAGGTGGAAAAATGTTAGTAGTTTTATTTATTTTCAATGCTCCATATTGAAAAAGTGACCTTTGAGTTTGACTACAGGTATGAAAAGGGTTCAGCTTCAACTTAAGAGCTAAAAGAAAATGAAAGATGTGATTTAGTTAAAATAAAAAAGACATTGGCAACTACCTTGGTTAAATAAAAAGCTTTTAGGGTTTCTTCATCTGCTTTTCTGATGAATTTCATAACTATAATAGACCGACTGGTGGATTGCATATGAAATTAAAGATTCTCTAAATTGTTTTTTTGGTATAAGAAAGAGATGAAATAGGTTTCTTAAAGCAGCCATTGGGAAAAGTTTTCGTAAACAACAATTTGATTCCCGCAGTGGAAAGGAGGATTCCATTGCAGCCTTAATGTTTGAAGAGTTATCGTCTGCCTCTAATTGCCTTTTTCTCTGGACGTTGGCCTTCTGTTTTTATTCCTTCTTCACTCTCTTCTTTTTCTCTAGATATTTTCTATTTATTTATTTATTTATTCATACAAAGTAGACTTGGCTTGACTTAAGCTTAATTTGTTGCCTTTTCTGATCTAATTTAGGGCCACAGTTTGAACAGAGTTTTAATTCATACAACTATTTTTTAAAAATCTAATCTAATAAGTTGAGATTAAAATCTCAATATTAATTTGTAAGCAACCCTCACCAAAAGTAACATGGCTCTAATGATTAAGTCATGTATGTATACCGATATTAGGTACCTAATTGTGCACATTACGCTACGAATTTTGATGATGTCTGATGTCCATTTTCATCATCATTCAATCCCCTATACTTGTTTACTAGTTTTCTTTCTAGACTTGGTCATTCATGGATGGAATAATATGCTATCTAAGATTGCGGTAGAATCAATTGAAATTTGAGTGCTTTTTGGGTGTAGTTGAATGAGCTGTCCACTGTTCAATCAAACTTGTTTTCCAAGAATCATATTGACAATGAAACATTAAGGATGTCCATGTCATTGTGGAAAATGCTGTCAATATTTAACATATTGTGTAAATCAACTGGACTAAACCCGGAAAGGGCAAAATGTTTATTGCGTTTACCTTGTAAAGTAATCTAGCTAGCACAACAAGTGTTTTGAAGCCTAAACTCCCCTATTTTTCATTCCAACAGTCACACCCTCGTAACTGAAATTGAAGGGGGGGGGGGGGGAAGAATCAGAAAACTAGCTTAACATGAAGAAAATATAAATGACAGCAATAAAGCCACATTTAATGTTCTATAAATGGATGGCCTTGCCACAACGCAGTGCATTAGGAGGAATGTCAGTCTCAGTGTACAAGCTTTTCTCGTCGTTCCAAACTCTGAGATAAGTTTGCTTGCCTAGGAACCGATCCGACCATATTTGTGACCTCAAGTTCCACATTCCTTTGTTGTCCAAAGAAACCAAGACTGCAGTCCAAGAATTGGGATATACCTGCCAATGTTTTTCTAGTTAAGTTCATATGTTTCCATTTTTGAAACACCAAAGATTAAAGATGTTTTAATTGCCATGGTGTGGATCATATACCTGAACGGTGTGTCTAGATATTGCATCAACCAGATTGTAGCGTTTCTTTAAGGCAGTTGTCCACTTTCCACCACCATACCTGGTATTTCAAAGAAAATGTTAAATTGATGATTAAAGTATAATGTTGCCTGTAATTGATTGGTAGAATGTTAGACTCTGTAAAAGCATACCCGACGACGTAGAAACTCGATCCGTCGAGATGCCAAGATTGGATGGTGGGTTCAGTGTTTTGGAAAACAATCTCAACAAAGTCATGGAGGGTGAGACCAAAGACAGATACACCCAAGGCTGGTGGCCTTGAAGTTGGCAAATCCTTGATGTTGTTTAAGCTGAAAACACCAGGGATGTTAAACCAATCTGCAAGCTTCAATGGAGTGGTTGGATCTACATAGGATATCCCATTAACAGTATAACGCAACTTGCCGTTTATCTTGACTTTTGCATTAGCCAAAACAAGTCTTCTCACAATATTTATTTGACCATAGTGGAATGTTCCTTGGGGATTAGGCCTAGCAGCATTTGCTGTCAAGTTCAATCTAAGACCCACAAAAAGAATGAGAACAATGTTAGCATTGTAGGATACACATGATGATCAACAATTCTCCGATCAAGTCGGTCCGATTATTACCTGATAGTCCTGGCTTGTTTCATGGACCAATGAACGTGATAAGTTGGGGCAATAGGCAACGGCAAAGAGGGTGGAGTGTCGGAACCTTGATAGCGAAGAATACCAGTAGTGGTGAGAATAGGCTTTGTGAAACGTGTGGAAGCCACAATGTAATAGTCCTTAATTGCCCCACGCAAGGTAACCAAAGCAGTTATGGATTGACCCGGATGAATATCAATGGACTCGTACACCTCCTGCAAACTATGGCTTCCTTCAACTTCAACTAATATCAGTGAATGACCCTGGATCCTGAAGTTAATTGATGTCGATATACCCACATTTGTAATCCTGAACCTGTAAGTTTTCCCTGTAATTAATCA
The DNA here is from genome assembly GCF_025698485.1 of Gossypium arboreum. Classification (NCBI taxonomy): domain Eukaryota; kingdom Viridiplantae; phylum Streptophyta; class Magnoliopsida; order Malvales; family Malvaceae; genus Gossypium; species Gossypium arboreum. Next base: position 18,668,767 of record NC_069081.1, read on the forward strand.
GGAAACAAGCTAAATTCAGCAGTCCTTCACAAAGCCCTCTTGTTTAAGCCAAAGAGAGGCGAAAGGTTTTCTTAAAGAGTGAACTCAATTATGATGACGATAATTACCTTTCTGACCAGTGAAAACCGAAGATTTGTGGAGACCATTTATAAGAAGGCCATCAGGCAGAGGAGTTGCCAAGCCTGAATTCAGCCTTTTCCTCAAGGCCTGTGTGAAAATGTATTTGGTTACAACATTGTCTCACAAAGTTTAACAATTGATTGGAGCCATTGCAGATCAAATGATTGAAAAAGAAATGACAAACCTTGTCGCCAGCCTTGTACCAATCACCAATAAGCAAAGTGAAATCTCCAGCAAATGCAGGGTATGGGATTGAAATCACAGACCTTTGGTTAACATTAACAGCCCCAAAACCACCAATAGCTCTGTGCATTGAAATTGAAGGGTAGTACATGTAGGTCCCAATTTGATCCTTCAATTGGAATTTGTAGGTCCAGTTTGAGTGGGGAGGGATGGGACAATTGGTCCCAAGCACACCATCTTGCCATGAAGTCTTCCTCTGTTTAATTCCATGCCTAATTTCCACAACCAAAAATGGATTATTGACCTTGATCTCACAGCATGAATAAAATAAGCAATGAGGCTGAGGAAACTAACCATGTAATAAGGAAGGGTTCATCTAATTGATTGATGACATTTACAATGATGTTGTCATTAGTCACTGCTTCTATTGGAGGTCCTGGAAATTGATTATTAATAAGAATAACCTGCGAAAATTGTAAAACGAAACATGTCTTTGAACACTGTCCTTCAAAAAAAATTAGAAGAAGAAATTGGTGCTTGGTTATAGAAACAAACCCGTTGGTAAACACCAAGAGGAGCCCGAGTTCCATATGTGACAACCCAAGTATAGTATCTATATGGATCTTCTGCATTGGCACGGAAGATACTAAAGCAACACAATATTCCAAGTAAAACTAGCAGGAAAATGACCTGTTTCATTCTTTTTTTATCGTCAACTTTGTCCCGTCAATTCAATCTTTTTTTGCCCTAAAGAAACAAACAGCGATACTAGTAAAAAAGGGTCATAAGATTTATACCAAAAGTTGACAAATTCTCAAACACTTACTCGACCCTATACTTAGATTGAACTATATATATTCAAAGTTTACTCATAGAATACAAACTAGTAGGGTTGAATATGTAGTGGGGAATGATTGAAATACTTAAAAGAAGAAAAAAAGATGTACCGAAATTCAAAGGCTTCCGAAGGAGTGAAAGTTGATAAAAAGGAGACTTGGTAAGAGTTGTATACAAACAAATAACAAATCCTTATTCTTATATATACATATTTAGATCATGCAAATGGAAGCATGGGCTCGTATATCAATGCATGCAAAATATTTTTTTTGTATGCGCAAACTTCGAATCCCACAAGTTATTAATTAACTCATGTTCAGCTGAAAAATATTCCCAATAATTAATTCACCAAGTTTATTAAATTGGTGGTATTTCTTGAAAACAGCATTTTCATAACTTATGGTCTTTTTTCCTCTCTATTTAATTTCTTTGTGAATATTTAAGTAACATTACTTTTGGAAGGTCGGCTTTGGCCTAAAAGAAACGGGAACGGCGCAGCCGAGTACGGATCATAATTCATCGCAAGAATTTAATCCATTTGACTTTCTATATATATAATAATTAAGCAATGAGAAGCCTATTTTTTATGTGATAATTCATATAGTTCAAGTGAAATAAATAAGGGAATAGGGATGAACTTTCGATCGAATTGAGTGAAAATTTTTTGAGTTAATCGAGTTGACGAGTTATATTTTATCATCCTAACTAGATTTGAAATTTTTGAATCAATTCAAGTGAAATGAAATTGAATCGAATTGAGTGAAATTGTTTAGGTTAACTTAAAAATTAAACATATCAAATTTAAATATTATTACAATATAACTAATTACATGCTAGAGTACATAAATTTAAAACCATATATATTTGAAAACTTTTTAAAGAATAATAATAATAATAATAATAATAATAATAATAATGATAAACTTGAATTATTTAGGTCCCAAAATTATTATTTTAAAAATAATTTAAAATTTTAATTTTATTTATATATTCTTTAGAAATTTTTTAAATTTTTTTAAAATTTTTAAAAATATAAATTTTATATTTTATAAATATTTTGAATTTTAAAATTTATTTAAAATTTTTGAATTTTTTTAATTTTGTTGAGAGAGAGACCAATTTACTAATTTTCAAAATTGATAGGAACCAAAAGGGTATTTACACCAATCTATTATTTGAATTATTAGAATTATTTGAGTTATTCGAATTGTAAAACTCAACTCCACTCGAACTCAAAACTTAAGTTACTTATTCGAGTTGACTCGAATAACTCGATTCGATTAATTCAAAATTCTAATTTTTTTTTTTTCATTTTTTCAAATCAAATCGAATTTTACTCCCTCCTAATTTTTATGCTTTAAATTTTTTATTTGATTTGGTATGTATAAAAAACAAGATAAGTAAAAAAAAATAGTTCACGATTAGCAGCTTATATAAAATTGTTTGAACTGATGTTTACGTTTTAGCTCTTTAAGATAAATTTCATTGATTGGTTATGTTAGTAAACAAGTTACAAATCATAAATTGTTTTTATAAAGATAGCAATGGAGGGATGGGGATACTAAATCCGCCATCACTCCATACTTGGCACATTGTATTTCATCACTTGTCCTACTCTCCTATGGATGTGTAATATTGAAAATCACTATTACTTCTTTAGATATTGGATGATTTATCCCCACCTTACTACACTTCAATTTAATTTTTTTCTTGTTATATACAATATTTTTATTCCTTTCTAAAGTTAAGAAAATATTTAAACATAGAACATTTGATCTTTTACAAAAAATTATATTTTTAATAGTTACATATAAAAGGGTAAACTAGTAATTTCATATAATGAGTAGGCCATGGCAAGCGATTGCCGTAACTGTTCTATAACTACTGTAAAAAAATCCACATTGCCATGTATTTCATTCACTTTAAAAAAAGGATATTACTCCAATTGAATTGGTTCGAAATCTATCAAACAGTTTGAGTTTTATCATCCTTATCTGTACATCAATTTTATTTGTTGAAAATTTTACACTTTATATTTATTCTTATGTTTATAATTATCTAATAAAAAATATATAAGTAATTTACCTACTCGATGCAACACATTTAGAAAACTTCAAGAAAGAAAAGTTCTATTTCAAGAATGACACTTAATGATCCAGATAGAGTTAGGATAAGTCCTAAATCATTAAGTAACATATGCAACATGTTTTTTAAGAATCCAAAATCAAATATACTTAATTCTTATCAAGGTTGAAGCTACAACAACCTTAGAGAAGTCTTGGATCAAGTGGGAGACTTGAAGATTGGTTTGAAGCATTCGAATAATGACTTGGTGATAAGATATTGATATACACTATTCATAAATTAATTTTCCAATTTGACTCACGATATAAAAAGATTAAACTAAGCAAGAGAAGTCGATGTTTGGAGTTAATTTATATAAAAGCTATTTCGTGGAATTTGGTGTGGGATTTAACAGAGAATTAAAAGGGGAATTTTATGTTCATTGTAAAGAATTATGTTTAGTATGTTTTATTCACATTTGAGTGATTAGTTAATAAACATTAATAGGAAAGGATGTTTGGGGATAGTTCAAACTAAATGTAATAGGGCAGGGGCACAATTATCTACGGATTAGGGTAAATTGGACTTAAATCATTGTTTATATAGTGAGTTTAATAGTGGAATTCTTCTCTAGGCAATGCCACATAGAGGTAGGTGATACATCAAACTTCAAAAACAACTCTCTATGTTTGTTCTCTTGTTAGTTTTTACCTACGCCAATACTTATGTCGAAACTTATGACTACATAGCGTACCACAACAGGTTACCAACTTTAATTTGGTATCAAAGCATCTCACTAATGTAACTAGTGAAATCATGTGTCTGGAAATTAAACTAGTAATCAAGAATGGAGTCCATGAAGAAAGGTGATTCAAGTATACGTCTATCATTCTTGGATAAATCTAATTACATCTATTAGAACGTTTGAATGAAAACTTTTATCAAATCAATTGTTGAAAAAGCATGGTATTAGAAAGTTTGAATGAAAACTTTTATCAAATCAATTGTTGAAAAAACATGGAAAGTTGTGTTGAATGGATGAGATCTTCCCCAAATTGTTACGAGAACTCCAAAATCCGAAGCAAATTAGACTACTAAAGAAGACAAGGCCCATACTAAAATCCAAAATCCTGATATGCTATCTTTAATGGTGTATACATAAGAGTTTAAAAGAATTTTCAAATGTGTTACAACATGAGAAGCTTGAAACATTTTGGAGACAACCCATGAAGGAACTTAGATGCTTATACTATGATTAAAATTTTAAGAATTTGTAATCTATTTATGAGTTTTATGCTAGATTTTGCGACTTAGGGCGTGCTTGAAAAACTATAGAAAATTTTCATTTCACTGAAAATGAAAATATTCAACATTTAATATTTTAAATGTGTTTGATAATTATTTTAATTTTTACTTAATATAAAATTTTTAACAAAAAGTGTTGAATAAGATACGTAAGTAAGTAGCTAATTATCACTCAATGTAGAAAATATTAAGTTGATTTTATTTTATTAAAAATTAAAATAAATTATTCTTTTTAACAAAAATAAGACATTCAAATTACCATTTGTATCTTTTATTTAAAATTATCCAAAATAATATAAAATATTATATTAATAAGATTGAAATTAAAAATCAATATTTTTGAAATCAATATTTAATTTTATTGAACAATATAATTATATTCAGTACTTATATTTACTAATTTACCAAACAATTTTCTAATATAAGTTTAACGCTTATAAAATTTAGCAATAAAAATTCAATACTTGTCACACTCCAAAAACCGGGTTAGAAGAATCGGGTTTGTGAAAATAGAAAGTGGTCACACCCCGATTTATAAGGTTATCTTTGTGCGTTTATAAATCAAGAGTTTGGAACGAATACCAAAATTCAGATCATAAATAATTAATTAAAGTATTAAAATAATATAATCAAGTTTTATTATATTAATTACTTTAAAACAAAACTTGATTACGAGGTTTAATTTGAAAATAGTGTGTTTTAATTTAGTTAGAACCTAATTGGAAAAGGGGTAAAAATGAATTAATATATTAATAATGATAATATTTCATTCAATTTAATAAATCTTTTACAATTCTTGACAAATCTCTCGATAATCTTGATAAATCTTGAAATCAGTCATTAATTCTTGTGTAAATTTCGTTTGAAGGACCTGATTTAAGTGAATTGGATTAGAACCAAGCATAAGGAATGTCGATCGAATTCCCAGTTAGAGGTGTGTGCTCTTTTATAAACGAATCGGGGCAAATCATGTCTTAGAATAGGGCCACACGTGTGGACCACACGACCCCACACATGGCCATGTGTCTTTGAAACCCTAAAATAGTTAGAATCTCACTCGACCTACAACATGGTTGTGTCCTTCATGTAGGTTGATTTTGAAATTTCCACATGGTCGTGTAACCGTTCCACATGGTCTGTAACATCCATACAGTCTATCCACAAGGTCATGTGCCATTGTTCTTAAGATTTTTACAATTTTGCCTAGAAATTTTATGATTTGATCAGTTTAGCCCCTGAATATATTTCGAACTATTTTAATGTTTTATTTTATTCAATTAAGTCCCTGATAGTACGGATTATGTTAGAATCTATGATTTGATGGACTGGATTCATATGATATTTATATATATATACATTATTTATGAACAACACATATGTCTTTTGTATTTTTATTTGTGATTGTACGTATAGTATGCCTTATATCGTTCAACCGATCACATAGAAAGCATGACTTCAGTTATTGAGTTTATTTGTCACAAGCATATTAATTGCTACTGAATCGAACTGTTATAAGCATATTGTTTGCTACTGTATTGTTTTGATAAAGGCATATTAAATGCTACTATATTAATCTATTTTGAGCATGCCATATTGATATTGCATTGTACGGGGTGAGATGTTATGAACGGAGGAAGTAATAATAGTTTATCTGGATTATTTTGCTGTGTACCCATAACCAGAGGCAAATTCTATTTGTAGGTCTCACTGTGTATCCATAGCCAAAGGCAGATTCCACTTGCGACATTTTTGCTATGCATCCACAACCCTTTTGCTGTTATCAGCTTTAAACATGTTCTGCATCCACAAGCCAATAGCAGATTTTTCCTACATTATTTGCTGTAAATCTATAGCCAGAAGTAAATTCCATATGCAGGGATTTTGTTGTATGTCCACAGTCATTGCCAGTTTATCTGTGAACTAGTAATGGTTTCACCACAAATCCAGTGTGTTGGTGGATGGAGTTCATGGAAACTCCTATTGTGATGTATAGCGGTGGGGTAGGATCTTTTTTTTGTTAAAAACCAAAGTTGTATGGCATATATGAAAGCATATTCATACAAAGCTGGAATTTTTAAAATGACTTGGATACATATATATTATTGAGTAAATTGAAGAATTGTTATTCTAAAATTGCTATTATGAATTATGTGATACAAATAATGGTTAGTTTGAAAAATCGATACTCTGAATTATTACTTGATTGCGATTATTCTATGATTTATTATGTCTTAAGGGCTATTTGCACTGATTTTCTCGTGATGAAACTCACATTGAGCTTCATAGTTCACTCTTTTTTTATCTTTAAAGATAACCCACCAAGTTAGGATGTGGGCAAGGCATCTGAAGGGTCTTGGCTTGGTTTTGTTTATTAAGATATTTTATCAAATTGTTATTTGCTATTTTGTTATTCAGAGACTGTAATGTTTTATTTTGAATTGTGGCATGGGGCTTAGGTTTTGATTTTACGTAGCATGCATGGCATTTAAGTTCTTTATTTATTTATTTTTTAAATGTTGAAATACGAGTTTTCAATCAATTATGCAAGAAAAATAGATTTTCCTAAAACTAAGGAAATGTCACATTTCCGCTGCTAGGTCATAATTAAATTTTGTCTAATAAAAAACCTAAAAACTAAGTTTTTGATGGTAATCACCTTTTACAAGAAAAATATTAAATTAATCGTATTTTGTCTACACATGTGTCGTTTTCTAAAAATAGACTAAGTTTTTTTTTCTAAAAGATAAATAAATGTTTTAAAATGATTGTTTTATAATTTCTATAACTCTGCTAGGCCATCTCAGTGGCCGATTTAATCTCCCGAATTCAAGCCTAATGTTTAGGCTGTTTGGGGAGGTTACAATACTTAATTGTTTAACAATTAAAATTTTAGTTTATCAAAAACACCCTTAATTAATGAAGAATTTGCTCTTGGCGAGAAATATTTTGAGGAGAAACTAGTATAAAAGATGCTACTATGGTTGGTCGAGAAGTTTGCAATAAAAGTGATAATCATTGAAAAGGCCAAGGACATCAACACTATGTGTGTTGATGAGTTGATAGGTTTATTACAAATTTTTGAAATGAATCTAAGGACAGTTTGAAAATGTTGAGATATAGAGCCCTTAGTGTAATGTTCCATTTATATGTACTTTTATTTTTTAAACAATTTGGTTTAATAAAATATCCATCAGTATCATTAATATCTTCGTATATAGTCCTCAATTGTTTTTGCACACAACGTAAAATAAAAACAAATATTGGCTTATAGATTATCTAATATTCAACTAATATTAAATGGTATTACATGGTCAAATCATAATATGGAAAGAAAAATTATATTAGTAGATAATCTAAACACATTCTTAGTCTAATCGGAATTGAACAAATCGATTAAAAGACTAATATGTCATCTACCAAATCCAATTGGGGAGATACTTTGTCTTGGGTATCGAAGCAAATGACTCCAGAAAACAGAGATATAGATGTGACTGACTAGACTGATAGTACATTAGATAGGACCCAAGTAGAATAGATCCAAGATGAATTTATGGATTTATTCACTTGTGACGTTTATAGTATGGCATAAATTAATCTTAAGTGGATGATGGATGATAAATGTGTGAACCGTATACTTTGATGTAAATGAAAACCTGAGTTCAAATAGATAAGGAAATGAGATTTGGTACTCTGAAACGACTTTTGCATGATGTAACATCATTCCACAATAATGGAATTCATAGCCCAGTAAAGGGTAAATGATATCCTCTTATCGATATTACATGATAGATGGAAAGTAATGTGGCCATGGGTCATTATCTCAGTGATAAATGATTTAATTTCTATTTGATAGTAATTGAATTTTAATGAAAGAAGATGTAATGGTTATCATGAGATCATGTAACATCCCGCTCGACAAAGCCATAGTATTTGAGTACTGTTATTAGAAGTAAGATTTATATAATAAGATCTAAGTGAATATGGTACTAGATATGGCTAAGTGTTCAAAGAATATAAAATGTGCCTTTGGGTGAAGTCTTTATTAAGGCGAGCTTGGTGGTCTGGAAAACTCCTTTACAGGGTATACGTTACCCCAGCTCATAGACATTTGTGTTTATTCCTTAAGTGTTAAGCCCTTAGTTTAAAAGAATGGTCAAATTTATTATTATTTTATTTGGAAACATTTAGTTGGCCTAAAGAGTACTAGTTAGAATGAGATAAGGTTTCAAAAATTGAAAGGACATGCATTTAAGATGAGAGAGAATGTTATTAGTCACGAGTACCGAAAAAAAGGTAGTGAGAGGATAAACTTGCCCACTAAGTTTTCCTTTCCTGTACACCTGTATAAATCCAACATTGGCTTCCTGATAAAGTTTTATGCTTTCTTTAGCAAAATTAATTTTCTCTCCAAGAACTTTCTTTACATTTTCTCAAAAAACTCGGAACTAAGACTTGTCTGAAGGATTGAGTTTACTGTATTCAGCAAACTCCACCGACGTTGGTACCTGGTAAATACTAATGAAACTCAATTTATTTTCATGGTTATTCACGGGACCCTAAGGTTTTATGCTTTAGGGTTAGTTTAAAGGAAACAATGAGGAAACTTTAAGATTCTGGGTTTCCTTTTAACACTCTTGTTAGACATGTTTAGTTTTTGGTAAAATGATTTGATAAGATAACTCTTCATGTTATAGCTCAAGAAATTTCTAAAAGCTCTTGAGATAAGGGCAAGGGTCTTGTTCTTTGAGCTTTTTTGCAACTTTTTTGGTGAGTTCCTTTATACTCCATAGGTGTGTTATGTTTTTGTTCATGTTTGGTATAAGGTAAGTTTACCTGTTCTGTGAAGGTAAAGTGTTTGCACCAAAGTAACGAATGCTTATTGTGAAAATTCTAGTCTGGCATATTTGTATAAACATTATAAGGGCCTTGTTTCGTGTTGAGTTAATACCTGCATACTCTAAAAGGAACCATATGGTCTGAACAAAAAGGAAATGAGATCATGGCGATGCCTTCAATGATATGAGCATGGAACTTGCATATCGCAATACATGAAAATGGTTATGTAGACTCTGGTAGGGCATGGATAATTGCAAAACCAGATTGGCAAAGCATGACAAAGGAAAAAAAAAGTGTACGAAGTATATGATCTCTGAACATGAACTAAGGTTTTTGGCCAACACGAAGAAGGTTGTCTACATGAATGTATGGGTATAATGTATGCGCTAAAGGACTTAGTCTGCTATAAGGTCTATGTAAGTTCGGTATTTCTTCAATAGGAAAATTGTATAAAGTCTGCTTGTGTATAATATTCGCCAATGGGCGAACTATGTGTTTCACTGAGTTGGGAAGGATCATTTGTTTATCGCATGTATAGTTATCTTAGTGTTTGCTCTAGAACTCATTAAGTTCTATGAACTTACTTCGTTACCTTTCCTTTTCAGGATGATTGAAGAAGTAAAGGAATCACCATGGACCACGTCAGAGGATACTTTCTGTTACGAGACTTTTAATCATTTTGTGTTATGCATGACAATGGGGGTGGCATTAAGGCTTAGGATTATAAAGAACGATATTTTCTAACTAAAATTGTATTCGTCAAACTATAATTTTTCCCTAATTCTTGTAATGAAGCTTATGGTCTCGATTTGTACTAGTTTACTTCATGATTTCTATTTCAAAATTCTATTATCTTAAGTTAGCTTTGGTGAAGTCTAAATTCTTTTTAAATTGTGTCTGGAAAAAGGGAAAAGATGTAAGGTTGTAACATGTCATTCTTGGATCCTCCTCAAGGGTCGGGTATGGGGCGCTATAGATGCAATATGATCATATTGGAAGAATAGATTTATCCCAAAGAGATTAAGGATATCATATTAGAGTAACAAACTTATGACAAGGTCATTGGACGAGCATTTGATGAGTAGCTTTTGTAATGGTATATAATAAAGAAGAGCTCAATCATGATACTTTAGTGGAATGACTTATGAATGTAGCACCACCTAGGATAAAATACACAAATATTTAGGAACTTGGGGTATTCTCCGCCCAAATTTTTCCTATGAATTCAGGCGGCCACCGAGGTGTCACTTGAGTGACAATACCCTAGGTTTTATTCTTCCTTAGTTTTACTAGAGACTGGTTTTCATTTGCCACTTCATCCAATCTTTTGTGCAGTACTGAATGAGTATGGTATTGCACCTAGACAACTATCAGCCTTGTCTTGTGGACTTTGGTGGCTTACTTCATAGATTGATGAGATGGAATGACCACCAATTAAACCAAAAACCTAAGCTTCCAGCTTAAGGAGGCAAAAAACTACCATTGGACTAAAGAAAAGAATCAGAGAGTAGCATATTCAATAAAGAAGAACCCTTATTACAAAACCCTTTTCACATATATAAATATAACCCGTCCTACTTAGTGGAATTTAGCAAGTGTCACAAGTTTTAGAATTTTTCTTTCTTAATGGTTTAAAATTTTCGAGAGAAACATAAATGAGAATCCTGCATTATAGATATCAGACCAATCTATCCAGTTGGCTACTAACCAGGTCACTTTACAACATAACTAGCACAATACTTTAGACAAACAAGGCATACTATACCTTTGGCATTAACTTATACCATAATTACCATTCCACTTAACAAAATATTTCTTTTGAGGTAACAGAATAATCTGATATAAAATCTTCACTTACTTACACGGTGGTTACTATTCACCACACATATGTGCCAGAAGAAACAATTGGGCATATCACATTTCACCAAACATATTATTTTACTAGAATACGCCTAAATTTTGGACCTGCCAGACTTGGGATCTGACACTATAATTTAGTATTTATAACATCAATTCCTATCACATAATGTTCTCTTTTCTAATTTTTCAAACCAAAAACCATATATAACAATTAAGATATTAAAATTCCAGATTTCCACATTTCAACTCTTAAATTTTGAACTTTTAGAAAATTTTCAATTTAATCCTTTTAATATAAAACATCAACTTTTCCAATAATTTAAATGTCATATTCTTATAGTCCTATCATAAAATCCAAAATTTAATCTCTCTATTTAAATCCTTAATTTAAGGATTTAAGCCAAATTATGATTTAGTCCTTAGTTCAATTTTTATCAAATTAATCATTTAAAAATAAATTTTCAATTTACTCATCCAGATAATATTTAAAATAAATATTTATCACTTTTAATATTACAAATACACAATTTATCATTCACACTAATAAATTTTGAATTACAAATTTTCATAATTAAACCACTTAGACTTACTTTCTTTTAGTTATTCACTTAAAATCATTCATCCAATTATTCCTAAAATCATCCATCATTCTCTTCATACATAAACATAATATGTTCTTTACTCGAACATGGAAAATAATTATACAAAATTAATTCTTCCAATATCTCATCAAATTAAACACTCAAATAATTATAACATAATAATTAAACCACTTACCTTAATTTCTTAACTAATTTCTTCACATATCCATGCTTTCTCACACTTCCATCTTTATCATCAAGCTTTGATACCTTGATTTCCTAACTTCTCTTAATTTACTTCACTTCCAACTCCCATTTCTTGCTTCCAAAATGATACTCAAACTCTCTAAGATATCTACTTCACTTTCCCTTTTTGGTGGCTATGGGAATTTTCATGAATTTTGGGTGAAAATGGTGGATTCAATGAAAAATGTCTAAATTGCATAAAGAGAAAATTTTCTTTATTCTCCTTTTTATGGATGTTATGAGCTTTTTGAAAGTATGAAGAGTTTTCTTAATACTTCTTTTATAATAATAACATATATATTAATTAATATTGGCAATCATCCATACTTTGGAAAGACAAAGATATGGGTATCAAAATGTTGGCACTAGAAACCTGAGATTTAAGGCACCAAGAGTGGGATTGAGATTTGGCATGAGATAATTGCATATTTTGGTCCCTAATGGTATAGTGATTTTGCTAGTTGATCCCTGAACCTCCACTATAAATAAGCCTAACCATTTCTCATTTTTTCGTCAACCCACATTTGTCATTCTCTACTTAAGACATTTTTCTCTCTCTTTATAAATCTTCACTTGTATTTTGGAGTGAAATATATTTGGTAGTGCCTGAGGATGTAAGCAAAATTTGCTAAACCTCGTTAAAATTCTAGTGTTCTTTATTGTATTATTTTACATATTTTGTAAGTGTGATTGTAGTGATTTATTGTGCTTTTAAATTATGATAGAGGGATATTATGGCTAGGAAAGACCTGGTACTTAAGCGATTCTTGTGATCCACCTCTCTTTCCTGGGAATTGAACTTAGTGTGATTTTTTAGTACAATAATTTTACTGTTTTACACGCTTCCACACAACAATTAAAATAATAATATGTCTTAATACAATATTATCTAAAATAATAAAAAAATAAAAAAATATCATCAACATCATAATTATAATCTAAGGGTTCATATTCCTCTCCTTAATCTCCAAGTAAATCCAATGGCCATGATTTACCAATACACCCAACGACATTTTAGTAATTTTTCCAAAACTATTTTTCTTGAAAAAAGACCAATTTGCCTTTGACACTTTTTAATATTTACAATTTCTCAATTCACACCTTTGGAAAAATTGCAACTTTAGTTCCAAAACTTTTTCCATTTTGAACCCTCAAGTTGAGTATTTATGATTTAGCCCTATTACTTTTCACTTCTTTACGATTTAGTCTTTGCTTCAAATTTTTATCTTACAACTTATTACTTGTTTGAACTTCCTTCAACATCCGATACTCTCGACAACAATTATGGAATAAGAAGAAAGTCAAACATATATGTTATTATGATGTTACAAGTCACATTTGACCTCTATGTTATAAGCTTCTCAATGATTTTAGAATAGAGCAAAATTTAGATGTTACATGAGATTTTCCAACACAAACCACAACCAGAAGAGCTCACAAAGAAATCTAGGTGAAAATAATAACAACATTGTGTTAGTTATGAAGATCAATAAAAAATTAATGCTATAGTTAAATGTGAACTTGTTGCTCATATTGATCAGATTGAGGATATGTCAACCATTATAAATACTTTATCAAGGTTTCATAGAAGCGATCTATGTTGTTTTATGAGTTACAACTCATATGTACATGATTATTTAAGATGTCGCGCCCGTATCTCATCGCCTTTAATGAATTTGATGCATGTTGACTGGGGGAGAATGGAGTAAGGGGAGTAATAGCATAGTTGACTTATTACAGACTGTATTGGGATAGTTGGTACCACAACTTGTGCAATTAGTGTTACAACATACTTGCATTACTATTATTATTGAAGGGAATAAATTTCATTTGATTTTATGGTTGATTTATGGCTTATCTAATTATATACTAAGTCCTTTATACAATATTTCTTGGGACTTGATTGCTGATAATTGAAACTATAACAGTCCAATTTTTAGTGGTGCCAGAAAAGGCAATTTCGAAATCCCTTTTTCATAAATCAGGTTTCTAAATATTAATTTAAAATATTTACGAGGTTGGTATAAAAGTTTATTAATGTTTAGTCCTTCAATTTTGTCTATTAATTACTTAATTAAGGTACAAAGATTAAATTGTAAAAAATTATCGTTATAGGTTTTTAATTGGCTAAAGGCTTAAAGACTTAAATTACAATTAACCAAAAGTCCAAAATGGTAATTTACCCATTTTGGAATGTGTGTTAGTGGCTAAGGGTGATTAAGCTAATTAAAATATAATTAGTTTAATTAAATTTAATAAAATTCTTAATTAAGGTATAAAAACAAATCTAAGTGAATGGAAAGAGATGGTTTTCATATTCATCTTTCTTATTTAGTCGAATAGTCCTTGAGGATTCAATTAGTTTGTTATTTTGACCATGTAATTTCATATGGTATAAATGTGTTTAAGTTTCTATACAATTGATTTGTGTATATATGTTATATTGTGGGTTGTTTTGTGGTAATTTGGTATGAAAGGTGAGAATTGGACTAAATTGTAAAATGATGGTTATAATTGAAAATGAGGCTCGTGTGAACTTAGTAAAGGTTAGGATATGATTGGCATGTCAATAATATCTTGTGCACACTTGTATAGATTAATTATAGATGATTATTAAGATCCAACATTTGTTGCGGACTCAAAGATAAATGTGACACAAGTTTAGCTTGGACTGGTAACTTAATGTCATTTAAAAGGTTTAGCCTAGATGAGTAACTTGACATGTATATTTTCAGCTTGGACACACAAGAAGATGTGTCATTATAAAGTTTAGCTTGGACTGGTAAACTGATAGGGGTATACTTAGCTCGAATGAGCAACTGGTGCATCGAAGATACTTGTGTATCTGAGTCCATTTACTAGGGTTCATCGAGTGAAACATGCTATATGAAACAAGAAATTGAAATGAGATGAATTAAACTTGATGCTTAAATGAAATATTACTGAATGATTTTTTAGTACAAAGCCTTGATATATATATGTGCGGTTACACTACTATTGGAATGAATGAGATTTGAGTTTATTACTTATTATGACATGAAATGGAATGTTAAACACTTGTGATATTACATGGTTTTATTATATGTTTAAACTCACCTTATTAATGTTCTGAATTGTCATGCCTAGCTAAATTATTCCAAGCTTAGTTGCTTACTGCATTTAATTGAAGGATAAGGTAAATTTTTGTTTAATGGCTATGAACTTACTAAGTAATATAAATGTTTACCCCTTTTGTTTTCCGTTTCCCTTGTAGATCATCACTTTGTGGAATGTGTCAAGCTGGACCGCCTCGAAGCTTACACTATCATTATTTCGGTATCTATTTTGATTATCTTGAGTCAAGGAATTGTGGCATGTATATAAGTGTTTTTGGTACATACTTTAATGTATAAATGTCTTAATGATTGGTATCTTATAATGGTTCAATGTTTTGATTCATAAATGGAGTTGAATGTATAGGTATTTCATGCTAAATATTTGAAATTCAATAAGTTTATAAATGGAATGGTATGAAATGAGATAAAATTGGTAACTTGCTTGGTTTGTGGTTGAGGTGAAATGGATTTGAACATATATATAACTTGTACATGGTTGAATAATGTGACCTAATCTTGATAGATAATGCTCGTACTTAATTCTTATAAATTCTATATTTGTAAATGTGTACACAAGTGATTAAATGGAAGTGAATTGGTAAGTTTTAAGGTTCCCTAACATAGGTAAACTTTGGTTATTTGATTGATTTAGTTTGGAATATGATTAGGTGTATTGTTTTGGAATGTTTTGAGTTAAGTTGAGTTGATGTTGAATTGGTTTGATTATAAATGATTGAATGACTTGTTTTGACATCACGACGTTGGCCCTAAAATTTTAAAACTTTGCAATTTGGTCCTATTTCGTGCTAAGAATTTTTGTCAGCTTAATTAAGACTTGATTTTGATTATATAACCATAATGTTTGGCATTGAATTACACATGCATGTGAATATTTTACTATAAATTGACTGTAGTTGCTCCGACAACAAATGTAGCATCCTATAGCTTAGATTCGGCGATCGAGTTGAGCGAGGGGTGTTATAGAAACTCTATATAGAATTGTCATTTTTTACTCTCATTGATGGATTCGAAACCATAAGAACAAGAAATTCTTCAGAAAGCTCGATCTTAAGTGCCTTAAGTCTTGAAGCAACATGGAACATCTCCATAATGTACTCCCTTACATTTCCTTAATTATATTTCATAGACATCAAAGAAGTCAGAAGTGATGTCATCTCAACCTTATCATTTTTAGCAAAATATTTCTCAATTTCATCAAGAAAACCCTTGGCTTGAGTAATCTCTTCAGATTCTGTGCCCCTAAAGGCTTCTGGAATGTTGTGTTTCATGATCATTAGACTCATGCGATTTGAATAACCCCACCCCTCAAAATCCCTCTTAACATTATGAGTGCTTTCCATAGTGAGAGATACAAGTTGTTCTTCCCTTAGTGTAAGGTATATGTCCATACAGCCAAGCATTATAAATAAGTGCCTTTTTCATTCCTTAAAATTAGTCCCATTAAGTAGAAGATGAACTAGTTGAATATAGAACAAATAAAAACAAGCTTACATCAATATTCATAAGTAAATAATAAATTCAAGATAATTGCTAATCTCATCTTAAGATTTCAAACACAACATTAATATCAAGTCTTTGGACAATAATATTAACAGTAAGCGATACTCATGTTGTAACAATCAAACATTGACAATAAATTATGTCAAATAATTAATTAATCTTTGGACTAACTTATTGTTTAAATAAAAAACCTTATAATTGTCATACATTTATCATCATCACAAATGTCGTTGAAATTCTGCTAAATATTAACGTGCCTTTGGGTCAATTAATAAACGCATGAATCACAAAAACATATAATCATCTTAATATTTTAAATAAACTAATCTACGTAAAAGAAGTCACTTTGGCGTCATTTTATGTCAACTAATCTATTTAAAATATTATACATCTTTAATTAAAACCAAAATTTGAATTTATTCATTTCATAATAAATTTATCTTAATTTCATCTTTCAATTAAATTGAATAATAATTGTATATATATAATTCAAACATATTTATGAATTAAACATGCATCTCATACATTTAATCAATCAAAACATGCATATATTATATATTTATATAATAGAAACATATATATGAATTAAGCACCCATCTTGTACATTGAATCAATCATTATACTGTCAACTCCTTTTTATTTTATTTTATTTTATTTTAAATTACCGTATAGAAATTGAAACACAGTAACCAATTTCAACCTAAAATTCTTGAATTCAACTTGATCATTTGAAGCAATTATTCTGACGAGAAATCTAACTATTATTTGAAGCAATAAACGATTTATTGGTCGATGAAGAGCAGCAAAGTATAAATGACTTATTGGTCGATAAAGAATAGAAAACTCAATTATTTATCATAAATCTCAATTAGGTGAAATATCAAAACCCTAAAATTTTAATATAAATTCAAGATAATCAAGATTTAAAAAAACTTTAATATAACCTTAAAAGATCAACATTAATATCTGAAATATAAAACCTATAAAATTTCATGAATCAATCATTCAAAGAAAAATCTTTATCAATTATTTGACATGACGAGACTCTGATACCACTAGTTAGAATTGTTAGTCAAGATATGATATAAAACTTAATAAATTATAAATCAGTATCTATCATGTTAAATCATCAAGAACAAAACGATAACAAAACTAGATGCGGAATCGTACCTAAATCCATGGATTCCTTGAAAATTTTCAAATTTTGAGGTTTTGATCTTCTAAATTAGCACACAAGAAATTCAGATAATATTTACTCTATTTCCTAAGGATGTGATATTAGAAAAGTTATCTTGTGTATTATTTGGGGACAATAACCCTAATATATATAACTTTGACACATTAACCCTAATTTCTAATCAGCTCATCATCAATTAGAAATTAGTTACTAAAGTATCTACAAATGTTTAACCCATACTTTATTTAATAATTAAATCTCGATAAACTAACCAAATTAGATCACTTTTAATTTGGACTAACCTATCATGATAGTAACTAATAACATGTAATTACCTTTATTATATATGTGATGTCTATATTTCTCAACACTTGAAATTTAATTACCATCAACTTTTTAAATTTATGAGAATTTATTACAATCATATCAATTACTCCAACCAAAATCAAACATTACAAGCATTGAATTATACTAATTAACTGGGTGACAAAATTTGAACATGATGGCACTTGAAGTTTGACACTCAAAGTCTTAAGGCCTCAACCTTTACTGACAATACCAAAGCCTTATTTGTACTTATAAACCCTTTGATTATACAATAGTTTCTATGTTGTATGGATATGTAACTAATGGTTTTGTTTATACATGCTCGAAAAAGTATTTCTTTATTATGGATCGGGTTATGCTCAATCAATTTGAATAATAAAAATTTCATTTGTTCAAGATTCGACTTGATGATAAAAAAATCATTTTATTATATAAAAATATTAAATAATGTTTTATTAATATTTATATATTTTTGTAGTTGATTTAATGATTTATTACTTATTCAAAATATTATTTTTACAAAAAATATAAAATTAAGAAAATTACTAAAATTATAGATTTTCTAAAATTCTAAAAGATCTTTCAAATTTTTAAAATTAAAAAATTTTAAAATTTTCATAAAATTATAGGAAGAACCCAAGATCAAACAATTCAAATATACATATATTTTCCACAAAACCAATGACGGTTTTTTTCCCCAAAACTTAAATCCATTTTAAAATTATAATTATGCAAAAATGTAAAAGAAATATTTTTAAAATTATGAAAAAATCCGAAAATTTC
Organism: Gossypium arboreum; assembly: GCF_025698485.1. Taxonomy (NCBI): domain Eukaryota; kingdom Viridiplantae; phylum Streptophyta; class Magnoliopsida; order Malvales; family Malvaceae; genus Gossypium; species Gossypium arboreum. The sequence continues at coordinate 18,687,702 of NC_069081.1, forward strand.
AAAAGAATCTAAAAACTTGAGATTTTTTTGTAATTATTATTTTAAAATATATAGAAAATGCAAAAGAATATTAAAATTATAAAATTTTCAGAAAATTCTAAAATCCTTGAAATTCTAAAATTAACAAAATTAAATTCACTTAAAATTATGAAAGAAATCTTAAAAATTATAAGAACCAATGCAAAACTATTTTGTCCAAAACTCAATTGAACATATCTTTAGTTTGAAGGGAATGAAATTGATCTCATCTTATTTTCACAAAAGTAATGAATTATTGCAATGAACAAAATACATAAACTCATTTTAATATCTTAAACTCAATTAAGATGAATGTAGACATATGGATGTCCAAGTTAATCTCATCTTTCCCACACCATCATAGTTATCTAAATCAATTAAGATGAATGTAGACATATGGATGTCCAAGTTAATCTCATCTTTCCCACACCATCATAGTTATCTAAATCAATTAAGATGAATGTAGACATATGGATGTCCAAGTTAATCTCATCTTTCCCACACCATCATAGTTATCTAAATATGAGATGAAATTATACATGATATTGTTCAAATCATTTTGGTTTATGACTTGAATTGAGTTTTGGATAAACATAGTTTGGTATTGGGTTCATCCATCATTTTTAAAAATTCTATGAAAATTTTAATCTTTTAGTGTCTATTTTTTTTTAGGACTTTTATTTGAATTTTTCAAATCTTTTAACAGTTTATGCATTTTGCAATTTTAAAAATTTTAAAGAAAATTTTTAGATTCTTTATTTTAAGTTTCTTTTATAATTTTCACATAATTATAAATTTAAACAATATTTTTATAATTTTAAAAATATATTATTTTTTAATTTTTTATATTTTTAAAAGTTTTTTAGAGCTATAATTATAAATAAATTTTATAAGTACCAAAATGATATTTTAACTATAGTTCAAATTAAATATTAGGCTAAATGGTAGTGAGCTAACGAGTTACGTCATTACTCTATTATTAATCTTTTTTATATACAATACTTAGAACAACTTATAACCCCTATTTAACCCCTAAATATGAGGATAAACGTGTTTCAGTAGGCTCAAAGTTATATTCTCTTCCACTGACAACAATATGTTAGATTTGTAAAATAAATTTAAAATAAAACTTAATAAACCAGGATCTATCATGTCAAATCATCAAGAATAAATCAAGAACAAAACTAGATGCGGAAGCGTACCTGAATCCATGAATTCCTTGAAGTTTTACCGGATCTTGGGATTTGATCTTCCAAATTAGCACACAAGAAATTCAGAGAATACCTGCTCTCTCTTTCCTAATGATGGGATATTAGAAAAGATATCTTGTGTATAATTTGAGGACGATAACCCTAATATTTATAACCTTAGCATATTAGTTCTAATCAAATTCTAATTAGCCCATCATTAATCAAAATTTGATTAGAATTCAATTACTAGAGCATCTACACATATTTGGCCTATACTTTATTTAATAATTAAAACCCAATAAAATTTTAACCAAATTAGATCAATTTAATTTGGGCTAACCTATCATTTAACCTATCATTATAGTAAATAATAACATGTAATTACCCTTATTATACATGTGATGTCTATATTGTCCAACAATCTCCCACTTGGACTACATATATACTAATTACTCTATAATTACATGTCATTATATAACCTTATGAGCTCAAAAATTTACTATCATATCCAAAAGATATTCCGAACAATCTCTTCCATTAATTATGTTAACATAGAACCAAGGCGACTTTCGTTACATATATCGTAACTAAATCCATCCATGATCACGTATATTAACACAACCAAATGACATAGATCATGGATGTATAGCATAGAAATTACATGCAATATGATCTAAATATGTCTATTTCTAACTCGTCCTCCTTAGTGAGATCAAACCTTACCAAAATTAGAGTGTGAATAAACCAAATAAACTTTATTTTTGCAGAAAATAAACTTAATATCTTTAAATTGAAATAACTAAAAATGTGTCTATAACATAAAAACATTTAAAAGTACAAACTCCCATTAAAACCAGATATCCTTAAATGATATTACACCCATATGAGCAATATGCTCAAGAAAAACCTTGGGTGTAGTCCCTTAGTAAGCGGATCCGCAATCATGGAGTTTGTCCTAATATGCTTTATAGGCACCTAACAACTCTGAGCTTTTACTTTAACAATCAAGAACTTAAAGTCTATGTGTTTTGACTTTGATGTGCTCCTATTGCTATTGGAATAAAAGACTGCAATTTGTTTTCACAATTTGCACCTTAGTGACAAAATCTTGTATCCATATTCCATCAAAATCAGAGTCTGTATACCTGATGATCTCTAACTGATTAGACTCTGATATGTGAGCATGTAATCTTTTGTTCTCTGAAAATACCTTATAACCTTCTTGGATGCTATCCAATGGTCTAAACCAGGGTTGCTTAAAATATATGCCTAACATCTCAACAGTGTACTCAATATTTCAATGTATACGAACTTGAACGTACATTAGACTTTCCACTGCTAAAATGTAAAAAATCTAATGCATTTTTGTAATCTCAAAAACATTCTTAGGGCATTGATTGAGGCTATACTTATTATTGACAATCAGTATGTCATTAACATATAAAACCAAATATAGAACCTTACTCCTACTAAACTTATGGTATATACGATTATCAATAAAATTCATTTCTAAACCGAATGAGATAATCATTTGGTAAAATTTGTAATATTATTGACGAGAAGTTTGCTTAAGCCCATAGATGAAGTTCTTTATAAATAATTAACTTTGCATCATTAGATACAAAGCTTTCTAATTGCACCATAAATGTATGATCAATGTTACCATTGAGAAGCCATTAACTTAATATTCATCTGATGTAGCTTAATGTCAAAATATTCCACTAAAGCCATTATAACCATTTCTCTAGTGGACCTTTTTAATGACTTTGTTCTTCTGGAACAATTACCTCAGCTTCAATAAGGACTTGTTCAATATTGTCTTATTGAGATTCTAGAGTCACTTCTTAATCAATAATAGGTATGATAACCTAAACATCATCAAAAGTGATAGTAGAAACTGAGTTAGAATTCAATTCCTCCTCAAAAGCAATATCTCTAACCCTATTTCTCGCCCCAAACCCAACATCCTCAAACAATGTTGCAATTCTCGTCTCAAAATATTCCTAATTGTGGGATCATAAAACTTATAGCCCTTAGATCTCTCAAAATTTCCTTAACCCTTAACTTTACAGACATTAAAGAAGTCATAAGTGATGTCATTTCAACCTTATCGTTTTTAGCAAAACGTTTCTCAATTTCGTTAAGGAAACCTTGGCCTGAGTAATCTTTTTAGATTCTATGCCCCTAAAGGCTTCTAAAATGTTGTGCTTCATGATCATTAGACTCATGCAATTTGAATGATCCCACCTCTCAAAATCCCTTTTAACATAAGGGGTGTTTTCTGTAGTGAGAGGTGCGGGTTGTTCTTCCCTTAGTGCAATGTCTATGTTCATACAACCAAACACTATAAGTAAGTGTCTTTTCTATTCATTGAAATTAGTCCCATTAAGCATGGGTATAGAATTTATATTAGTAGATATTGTGGCAGTAGAAGATGAATTAGCTGAATATAGAACAAAAAATAAGTTCACATCAATATTCATAAGTAAACAATAAATTCAAGATAATGACTAATCCCATCTCAAGATACCAAATAAAACATTAATATCAAGTCTTTGGACAATAATATTAATAGTAAGTGGTACTCTTGTTGTAGCAATCAAACATGGACAATAAATTATGTCAAACAATTAATTAATCTTTGGACTAACTTATTGTTCACATAAAATACCTTATAATTGTCACACATTTATCACCACAGATGTCGTTGAAATTCTGCCAAATATTAACTTACCTTTGGGTCAATTACTAAACGCATGAATCACAAAAACATATAATCATCTTGATATTTCAAATAAACTAATCTAAACAAAAGAGGTCACTTTGGTGGCATTTTATTTCAACTAATCTATTTAAAATATTAGACATCCTTAATTAAAACCCAAAGCCAAAATTTGAATTTATTTGTTTCGAAATGTTTCTTTTAATTTCATCTTTCAATCAAATTAAAAGATACTAGTATATATATGTATATATAGTTATCCCAAAACAACATACAGTGATGTTGACAAATATAATAATAGTTGAATAAATTATTAACCATAAATAATTTCACATAAGACTTCAAATTTAAACCAAAATAATTTAAATAAAAGTAAACCTTATCTTAAGATATCAGACACTCCATTAATATTTCATCTTTGGATAAAATATTAACTTGTAAGTGATATCTTGGTGTAGTAATCAAACATTGACAATAAGATCATGTTGAACAATAAATCTTCCTTTGGGCCGATTTATTACTCACATGTACAACCGAATAATCATCACATGTTTATCACCATAGTTGCACATGTAATATTATTATCCTTCATTTGGGCCGATCAATATCAACATAATTTAAGTTACATGCACACAAACTTTTATATTTTAAAACAAAATAATTTATACAAAAATATCACTTTGGTGACTTATTGCTTCAATTAAGTTATTTTAAAAAAATATATAAACATACCAATATTCAAATTTAAAATTTCCCCAATAGTCAAATGTCAAAACTATTTTTTTTATTGCTTTATAGACTCCGAAATAACCCAAAATAATGTTGCCTTAATAATGCAATAAAAAACCAGAAACCTTAGTTTTTGACTATTTCTTTTTTTTTTCCAAAACCATATATATCAAAACCAAACAAAAATAATACAGTGGTTCAAAGCCAAATAATTAACAAGCACATGTATTCATAATTTTGGCATGGATAAAAACACCAAAGCAATTCACGCATATACATGTATTCATAATCAAATTGAAAAACTTACTATGAATTTACCATGTAAATCCAAAGTTGTATTTATGATTAAACAGATATTCACATGAATACTTGAAAAATATTTTCAAGCCAATAAATCTAAACAAAAACAAAATCGTAATAGTTGGTATATCCCACAATTCATACAATAAACCATATCATCATAATTTAACTAAATATTTGGAACCATAAGATGCCAAAACCTAAGATTATAGAACTAAACTTAAAACCAAAATATTTAAATATGTATATAGTTGACTTGAATTTGCATCGAAACACCCATAAAATTGAATATATAACCATAACAAAAATAATAATAACAACTTCAACGATATCCATCAAAACTTAATTTCACCAATTAAACTATAAAAGATATCTTATTGAATACTGGTTATAAACACCAATTCACACAAACTATAATCATGCATTAATCCTCAAAATCATTGATATGCATATAATATATACACACATAATATATACACAATTATAATAATATAAAATTAATCTTGGCTTGCCTTACATATTTCATGTAAACTCAAATTTATATTTATAACTAAAGACATTATCATAAAACTTTTTTTATACGCACACATGCTTAAAAAATCCATAACCACTAAATATAAAAAGAATCACAAATTATATAAAAGCCTTTATATGAGCTACTACTTATGAAAATTCATAGCCACCATATTAGAAAAAATCCCAAATATTTTAATTTTAGTCGGGTTCCATAAGGACTAAAACTTATATAAAATAATTATAATAGAAACCAAAAGTAATCATTCATATATATGAATTAAATTCAATGGTGAATATAATTCATCATGAATAAAGACAAAAGATGATAATTCCATATATATTCAACCACAAATAGAAAATTTAAAACAAATAGTACGAAAAAAAAAACTTACCAACATTCATTTATTCGATTATCAAGTGAATTAACTTTTAAAACCAATTATACATGTAGCACCCCAAACCCAGCCCAGAAGTTATGGCCGGATCCGGCATGCCACATCAAAAACGTTAAAATTTTTTTTTTCCATTCTAAGTCCAGAAAATCGTACTTGATGTTCAAAAGATTAATTCATTAAGGGTTAAAGTGAATGGAAGCTGTGCACCAGGTAGGAAACCGGAAAAGAGGTGGTGAGTCCATCGGACTGCTTAAGTACCAAGCTCCCTTTGGATCCAATCCTAGACATGCATTCCGCCATTGCCACACCTTAACGTCATGGATATTTCTAGGAAACCGATTTGATTAAGTCATTTTTAGGAAAAGTGATTAATTTTGGAAAATACTTTCATTGCGGAAGCTTTGCTTGTTGTCGTGTTATTTTGAAATCAACTGTTGTTTTTGAAAACGCTCCCTAAAGCTATCCAATTTCAACAGTTAAAATAAGTATTACCTATCTTAGTAATACATATTAAAACCATCAAAAATAATTAAGCGGCCTTATTACATTTAAAAACCCAAAACTTCAAACGTAAATAAAAGGATGTCCAGTTCATCAGAAGAAAATCAAACTTTCAGAACGGGTGGCCACTCCGAATTCCCTCACAGCTCCAAGCCCACTATAGTTGGGGATTTCCTGCGTGGATGAAAATAAAAGGGGTGAGTTTGGGGAAACTCAGTGTGTAAGGAAAACCCATTCAAAACCCAAGTCAGCTCAAGCCTATTGGGCCTAAGCCTATTCAGGTAACAGTGGTACTAGGCCAGAGCCCTTTTCAGATTACAATAAACTGGGCCTTAGCCCCTTATTCAGATAACAGTATGGCCCATAGGCCCATTTCAAAATACATGCAACATCAATAACATATGCTAGCCCATTTGGGGAGACTACTCAACCCACCAACCACTACACTCCACCCGTACCAGCCATACACTCCATGTGGGAAATAGCTCAACCCACCCAGCCCAACACTCACATTGATTTGACCTTAACTTTGCTCAGATTATCGATAAATTGAGGCAAAGCCTCCAGTACGTGGACAAGCCACTTTCAGTACTTCCTCCGTCAATATCCTAGTCCCATGCATCAGATAATAACAACATGGCATGCAGTAAATAACAACAGTCAAACATGCATTTAGGTCAATTTAACCCTAGGGGTATTTCGGTAATTTATCTCTTAGGGGTAAAACTGTAAATTTTCCACTTTTAAAGGTATTTCAGTAATTTATCTATTTTAGGGGCTTTCATGCATATTCCTACTTTTCACGTACTAACGTAATCACGTCATCGAGGGTTCTTACGAATTGGGCCGTTGGCCCATCATTCCAATTTTGGCCCATTAAGCCCAAAAATATCGAGGGCACGTAAATCATGCACTTTGCGGTCCAAATTTTGCAGCTTACCAAAAACATTAATCGATTTACCTCACGAGCATTTGCACACTCGCAAATTTACAAAATACCAGTTTCTGGCATTTCGGCTTTTCGACTTTTGCCGATCTAGACTAAGAAAGAGGGTGTTAGTTACACACATTTTGCGACGATATCTTGTGAGATCCACACACGAACCGCCTACAATTGGATTACTAACACGTTAATCTAACTATTCAAATACAAACTACGTATTAACCCCTTACAATATTCGGCCAACCACACCTACAGATCATAGTAAGCTTATAAGAAATCAATAAGCAACTCATTAACAAATTTTTGTCAATGTTTACCACATAATCATAATTTCACTGCAAGCTGTCTTCCTGAGCAACAGTCACTAAATTATTTATAACTGGAGCTACAAAACTCCAAATCAAGTTCTGTTAATTTTCCCTAAAAATAGACTCATATATATTTTATCCATAAAATTTTCAGAATTTTTGGTTTTGCCAATCAATACCAGATGTTTTCTCAAAGTTTCCCATGTTTCACTATTTGACTAATCTGACCACTCTTCATTACGAATCAAATTTCTCATTGTACAGAATTCAAAATATGTTCTTGTTTATTTCATTAGAAACTAAACTCAATAAGCTTTAATTACATAATTTATTCAGCTTCTAATTCATCTCCCACAATTTATGGTGATTTTCCAAAGTCACGTTACTGTTGTTGTCCCAAGCAGATTTATTACCAAATCACTCTTTCACACATACCTTGCATGCACGTTATTTAACATGTATATCACCAATCAATCATCACATATCTATGATTTTACTTAAGAATAATCTCCATTTCATCATTTTAAAGCACAACATGTTAGCTGATTTTTCCCTTTAACATCTAAGGCACATGCATGCTCATTTGTTTGGCTCAACTTCACCTATCTTCCATTTTTTCATCAAAAGAACATGAAACAACAACCATTTCCTTCATTTTAATTCATGACTAAATGCTCACACAACACAACTAAAAACCAAAATATGCTTCAAGAGTTAAGGTAGAATCAAGAAGAACTCATGAACATCAAGATAGAAGCCAACTACCATGAACTTACCTTCAATTTTCTTCCCCAAGTGACCGAACACTCAAGAGCTTTCTCCTCTCCTTTCTCTTCTCTAACTTTCAGCTATGATGAACAAAGATGGACAAAACTTTGCTCTTTTCACCCCTTTTTCTTTTAATAAAACTTCATATTTCATCCATTTAATTCTTTAATACAAAAGACATGAAATTCTTATCATGAAACATTTACCTAACCCATTATCATGAAACATTTACCTAACCCATTATCATGGAACATTTACCTAACCTATTATCAATTTGTATCAATTTGTACCATAAATTATGGATATCAAGTGTACATTTTGTCTACAACAACATAATGGCTGGCCACTTCATGTAAAATGGGAGGTTTGTCATGCAAATCCTCCTATTTTGCACTCCTATTTATTTGGTCACTTCAATTTAGCCTATAGCATTTTCAAACATTTTCACGTAGGTCCTATTTCATAATTTCACTCACAAATGACAAAATTAAAGCATGAAATTTTGCCAACATTCACAGAATTCCTGAAAATTGGGGCGTTACAACTCTACCCCCTTAAAGAAATTTCTGCCTCGAAATTTACCTGATCCAAATAGTTGAGGGTATTATTGACGCATTGTCTCTTCTGATTCCCAAGTAGCTTATTCCCTTCCATGATTACGCCACAGTACTTTTACCAACGGAACCGACTTCCTTCTTAGAACTTTAACCTCTCGATCTAAAATTTGTATGGGTTCTTCCTCAAAGGTCAAATCAGTCCTTACTTCTATCTCCTCCACTGGCACAACATGTGAGGGATCCGATCGATATCGTCTTAACATAGACACATGAAAGACGTCATGGATTCTGTCTAACTCTGGTGGTAACTCTAACTGATACGCTACTGGCCCTACCCGCCTAAGAACCCGATAAGGCCCTATAAACCGCGGACTCAATTTACCTTTCTTACCGAATCTCAAGATCTTCTTCCAAGGTAAAACCTTTAAGAAAACCATATCCCCAACTGCGAACTCTATCTCTTTGCGCTTTAGATCCGCGTATGACTTCTGTCTATCAGATGCCTCCTTTAATCGATCTCTTATCAACTTAACCTTACTTTCAGTATCCGCCACCAACTCTGGTCCAAGCACTTGTCGTTCACCCAACTCTGTCCAACATGTAGGCGTACGACATCTCCGCCCATAAAGTGCCTCATATGGAGCCATCTGAATACTTGCTTGGTAGCTGTTATTGTATGCAAACTCCGCCAATGGCAAGTAGTCCTCCCAACTCCTACGAAAATCGATGATACAACCCCTTAACATATCCTCCAAAATCAATAACCCTCTCCATTGTCCATCATGCATGGGTGAAAGGCGATCTTGAAATCCAAACGTGTACCCAATTCCTCCTGCAACTTCTTCCGAACCGAGATGTAAACCTAGGGTCTCGGTCAGAAATAATCGAGACTGGCACTCTATGTAGTCGCACTATCTCTGCCACATACAACCTAGTCAACTTTTGTAGGAGTAATCGATCTGAACCGGTATGAAATGGGCAGATTTTGTTAACCTATCCACCACTACCCACACAGAATCTTTCTTGGTGGGTGTCAAAGGTAGCCCACTCACAAAGTCCATAGTGACTCTCTCCCACTTCCACAATGGAATTTTCACCGGTTGTAGTAATCCAGAAGGAAATTGATGTTCAGCTTTCACTTGCCGGCATGTCGACATTTCCCACGAACTCGTTACTTTTCGTTTAAGCCCAGGCCACCAGTACAATTCTCGCAAGTCGTGATACAACTTATTCCCTCCAGGATGCATGGCACAAAGTCCCCCATGAGCTTCCTTCAATATTGACTGTTTCAAGTCAAAGTCCTTCGGAACACAAATTCTTCCTTGGAAGCATAAAACTCCTTCAGTATTCAGTCCAAAATCCTCATTCTCACCCTTCTCAACTTGCTGAAATCGAAGAACCAACGAGTTATCCTTCAACTGTTTTTCTTTAATCTGTTCAGTCCAAATAGGCCTCACTTTGCAATTCTGCTAATAGACTTCCATCATCAAACAGACTCAAACGTGCAAACAAGGCTCTCAAATCAGAAACAACCCTTCGACTCAACGCATCAGCCACCACGTTAGCCTTACCTGGTGATACTCGATCGAATAGTCATAATCCTTAGGCAACTCAATCCATCTCCTTTGCCTAAGGTTCAGCTCCTTCTGAGTCAACAAATACTTAAGACTCTTATGGTCAGTGTATATAATACACCTTTCTCCGTACAAGTAATGTCTCCAAATCTTTCTCCGTACAAGTAATGCCTCCAAATCTTAAGTGCGAATATCACTGCTGCCAACTCCAAATCATGAGTCGTATAGTTCCCCTCATGAGGCTTAAGCTATCGTGATGCATATGCAACCACCTTACCCTCTTGCATTAACACGCAGCTCAAACCCACGTGTGATGCGTCCATCGTACACGATAAAATTCTTCCTGCACTCGGTTGAATTAACACAGTGCTTCAATGTAACTTTCTTCAACTTCTCAAAAGCTTCTTGCTGCTTCTTAGTCCATACAAACGGTACTCCTTTCCTTATGAGTTTTGTTAGAGGTGCTGCCATCACAGAAAAACCTTCTACAAACCTTTTGTAGTATCCTGCCAGTCCTAGGAAACTCCGTATTTCTAACACTGACCTAGGCGGCTTCCATTCCAAAATTGCTTCAATTTTCCGAGGGTCCACCTTAATCTCCTCAGCAGAGACTACATATCCTAAGAAGGTTACCTCCCTCAACCAAAATTCACACTTGCTGAACTTCGCAAAGAGTTCCTCCTCCCTTAACACTTGCAGCACTATACAGAGATGCTCATCATGTTTCGCTTCAGTTTCAGAATATACCAGGATATCGTCAATAAAGACGACTACGAACTAATCCAAACATGGTTGGAAAACACGATTCATCAGATCTATAAACACTACAGGAGCGTTCGTCAGTCCAAATGGCATAACCAGAAACTCGTAATGACCATACCGAGTCCTGAATGCCGTCTTATGGATATCTGCCTCCTTGACCCTTAACTGATGATATCCAGATCGGAGGTCGATATTGGAAAATATAGAAACTCCTCTAAGCTGGTCGAACAGATCGTCAATCCTTGGCAGTGGATACTTATTCTTAATCGTCAGTTTGTTCAACTGGAGATAATCAATGCACATCCGAATCGTACCATCCTTCTTTTTCACGAATAGCACCGGTGCTCCCCATGGAGACACGCTTGGCCTAATAAAGCCCCTATCCAACAACTCTTGAATTTGAGCATTTAACTCTACTAACTCCTTCGGTGCCATCCTATACAGTGCGATAGGCACAGGTGCCATTCCAGGCAACAAGTCTATTCCAAACTCAACTTCTCGATTCGGAGGCAATCCTGGAAGCTCTTTCGGAAAAACATCTTGGAACTCCTTTACGGTCCTAACCTTATCCACTGTCAGTCCCTCTTCTTTCGACTGACTTACAAATACCAATTAGGCCTCACAACCTTTCCGAATCCACTTTTCGGCTCTTAATGCCGACACCACATTGGACAAATAATCCCTTCTCTAACCTATCACCATAACCTCCTCATCCTTTGTAGTTCTTAACACCATTCGTTTAGCAGCACAATCCAGAGTCGCCTTATGCTTAACAAGTCAATCTATTCCCAAAATGAGGTCAAACTCTCCAAACGGTAACTCCATCAGATCTCCGGGAAAAACCTTACCTTGAGTTTCTAAGGGTACATTCCTATACAGTTTGTCTACCTTAACCGAGTGACCCAAGGGACTTAGTACAGATACCCCACTCACAATCTCCTCAGAGCAGTCCAAGTCGTCCATAATCCGTTTTGTGGCCTCCAACCAATATTCCGCCACATTCGAGGCTATACCAGACACGCCCTTAAAGATCTTCGTTCCGTTAGTCCTGAAGTCATTCAGAAATAGATCCCTGAATTTCGTTGCCCGAACTTGCTCTGGCAACCCTTTCCAGAACACGAAGCATTGCTTGTGATAGGGCATCATCCTCGGCACCGCGGTCATGAGACTCTACCTCTATTGCCGGTGGTACCAGTGCATCTGCCGTCGGCATATGTCCCAAAGACGAAGATACCGCTCGAGCACTTCCTCGACTCCGTCCACGGCCTCTTGTACTCATATCGTATTATCTTGATTACGAATTTTTATGCATCAATTAATATTTCAGTGTTTATTATAGATGTTTTATGAATCAGACAGTAGTTCAGAGTTTGTTTTCGCAGAATCGAAGTCTAGCTACAGTTTCAGTCTCTTATCAGATTTTCCTATGGTTTCAGTATCATCCTATCTAGAGTATCCTAGCAGGATTTCAGTACAGATAGATAAGTTAGAAAAATATTCAGAAGAGTTCAGAGTAATACTTACAGGCTTGAGCCGGAGATTCGGAATGCCACCTTCTAAAGATCTAAATTTTGAAAATCGAGTTTTTCGCATTCTTTATAAAATTTTCATTTTTGAAAATCTTTTTTTTTGTAAACCCATTCCACAGCCGAGTTGTTGCAACCTAGGCTCTGATACCACTAAATGTAGTACCCCAAACCCAGCCTAGAAGTTATGGCCGGATCCGGCATGCCACATCAAAAATGTTAAAAAAAATTTTCCATTCAAAGTCCAGAAAATCGTACTTGATGTTCAAAAGATTAATTCATTAAGGGTTAAAGTGAATGGAAGCTATGCACCAGGTAGGAAATCGGAAAAGAGGTGGTGAGTCCATCGGACTGCTTAAGTACCAAGCTCCCTTCGGATCCAATCCTAGACATGCATACCGCCATTGCCACACCTTAACATCATAGATATTTCTAGGAAACCGATTTGATTAAGTCACTTTTAGGAAAAGTGATTTATTTTGGAAAATACTTTCATTGCGGAAGCTTTGCTTGTTGTCGTGTTATTTTGAAATCAACTGTTGTTTTTGAAAACGCGCCCTAAAGCTATCCAATTTCAACAGTTAAAATAAGTATTACCTATCTTAGTAATACATATTAAAACCATCAAAAATAATTAAGTGGCCTTATTACATTTAAAACCCAAAACTTCAAATGTAAATAAAAGGATGTCCGATTCACCGTAAGAAAATCAAACTTTCGAGCGGGTGGCGACTCAATTCCCTCACGCTCCAAGCCTACTATGGTTGGGGATTTCTGCGTGGATGAAAATAAAAGGGGTGAGTTTGGGGAAACTCGGTGTGTAAGGAAAACCCATTCAAAGCCCAAGTCACTCAAGCCTATTGGGCCTAAGCCCATTCAGTAATAAATGGTACTAGGCGAGCCCTTTTCAGACATAATAAACCGGGCCTTAGCCCTTATTCAGATAACAGTATGGCCCATAGGCCCATTTCAAAATACATGCAACATCAATAACATATGCAAGCCCATTTGGGGAGACTACTCAACCCACCAACCACTATACTCCACACGTACCAGCCATACACTTCATATGGGAAATAGCTCAACCCACCCAAATTTAACACTCACGATTGCTTGACCTTGCCGCTTTGCTCGCTTAACGATAAATTGAGGTAAAGCCTCCAAGACGTGGACAAGCCACTTTCAGACTTCCTCCGTCAATATCCCGGTCCCATGCATCGATAATAGCAACATGGCATGCGTAAATAACAACAAATCAAACATGCATTTAGGTCAATTTAACCCTAGGGGTATTTCGGTAATTTATCTCTTAAGGGTAAAACTGTAAATTTTCCACTTTTAAAGTTATTTCAGAAATTTATCTATTTTAGGGGCTTTCATGCATATTCCTACTTTTCACGTACTAACAGAATCACGTACCGAGGGTTCTTACCGAATTGGGCCCGTTGGCCCATCATTCCAATTTTGGCCCATTAAGCCCAAAAATATCGAGGGCACAGAAATCATGCACTTTGCAGTCCAAATTTTGCAGCTTACCAAAAATATTAATCGATTTACCTCACGAGCATTCGCACTCTCGCAAATCTACAAAATACCGGTTTTCGACATTTCGGCATTTCGACTTTTGTCGATCCAGACTAAGAAAGAGGGTGTTAGTTACACACCTGTTTGCGACGATATGCTGACGAGATCCACACACGAACCGCCTACAATTGGATTACTAACACGTTAATCTAACTATTCAAATACAAACTACGTATTAACCCCTTACAATATTCGGCCAACCACACCTACAGATCATAGTAAGCTTATAAGAAATCAATAAGCAACTCATTAACAAATTTTTGTCAATGTTTACCACATAATCATAATTTCACTGCAAGCTGTCTTCCTGAGCAACAGTCACTAAATTATTTATAACTGGAGATACGAAACTCCAAATCAAGTTCCGTTAATTTTACCTGAAAATAGACTCATATATCTTCTATCCATAAAATTTTCAGAATTTTTGGTTTAGCCAATTAATACCAGATTTTTTCTCAAAGTTTCCCATGTTTCACTGTTTGACTAATCTGACCACTCTTCATTACGAATCAAATTTCTCATTGTACAGAATTCAAAATATGTTCTTGTTGATTTCATTAGAAACTAGACTCAATAAGATTTAATTACATAATTTATTCAGCTTCTAATTCATCTCCCACAATTTATGGTGATTTTCCAAAGTCACGTTACTGCTGCTGTCCTAAGCAGATTTATTACCAAATCACTCTTTCACACATACCTTGCATGCATGTTATTTAAACATGTATATCACCAATCAATCATCACATATCTATGATTTTACTTAAGAATAATCTCCATTTCATCATTTTAAAGCACAACATGTTAGCTGATTTTTCCCTTTAACATCTAAGGCACATGCATGCTCATTTGTTTGGCTCATTTGTTTCCCTTCATTTTAATTCATGACTAAATGCTCACAACACAACTAAAAACCAAAATATGCTTCAAGAGTTAAGGTAGAATCAAGAAGAACTCATGAACATCAAGATAGAAGCCAACTACCATGAACTTACCTTCAATTTTCTTCCCCAAGTGACCGAACATTCAAGAGCTTTCTCCTCTCCTTTCTCTTCTCTAACTTTCAGCTATGATGAACAAAGATGGACAAAATTTTGTTCTTTTCACCCCTTTTTCTTTTAATAAAACTTCATATTTCATCCATTTAATTCTTTAATACAAAAGACATGAAATTCTTATCATGAAACATTTACCTAACCCATTATCATGAAACATTTACCTAACCCATTATCATGGAACATTTACCTAACCTATTATCAATTTGTATCAATTTGTACCATAAATTATAGATATCAAGTGTACATTTTGTCTGCAACAACATGATGGTTGGCCACTTCATGTAAAATGGGAGGTTTGTCATGCAAATCCTCCTATTTTGCACTCCTATTTATTTGGTCACTTCAATTTAGCCTATAGCATTTTCAAACATTTTCACATGGGTCCTATTTCATAATTTCACTCACAAATGACAAAATTAAAGCATGAAATT
Source organism: Gossypium arboreum (assembly GCF_025698485.1). Lineage (NCBI taxonomy): Eukaryota > Viridiplantae > Streptophyta > Magnoliopsida > Malvales > Malvaceae > Gossypium > Gossypium arboreum. The sequence goes on from NC_069081.1 coordinate 18,703,584, forward strand.
TTGCCAACATTCATAGAATTCCCGAAAATTGGGGCGTTACAATACAGCCTAATTAGAATTCTTCAATTGCAAAAAGTTGTAAGTTGTAACTTTAATTTAATAATGACTTTAACCAAAATTTATAAATAATTGTGTGAAAAGAAGAGAAAGAAATCTCACAAATTAAATTTTATCAATTGATTATAAATAAATAAACAAACATTCATCTTTCGAATAGTATATGCAAATATTAAACTAGATTATATTTATAAAACCCTTAAACTTTATTTAAAGAATCAAAAACTAAAAATTTATCGAAATCTCAAAGATTCAACATAATATATAATTAAAATATTAAATTCATAAAATTAAAAAGAAAAACGAATCAATCCAAAAATAATAAAGAATCAATTCATTCTCAATGATTCAACATGGTAAAACTCTAATACCACTTGTTAGATTTGTAAAATAAATTTAAAATAAAACTTAATAAACCAGGATCTATCACGTCAAATCATCAAGAACAAAACTAGATGCTGAAGCGTACCTGAATTCATGAATTCCTTAAAGTTTTACCAGATCTTGGGATTTGATCTTCTAAATTAGCACACAAGAAATTCAGAGAATACCTGCTCTCTCTTTCTTAATGATGGGATATTAGAAAAGATATATTATATATAATTTGGGGACCATAACCCTAATATTTATAATATTGGCATATTAGTTCTAATTAAATTCTAATTAGCCCATCATTAATGAGAATTTAATTAGAACTCAATTACTAGAGTATTTACACATATTTGACCCATACTTTATTTAATAATTAAAGCCCAATAAAATTTTAACCAAATTAGATCATTTTAATTTGGGCTAACATATCATTATAGTAAATAATAATATGTAATTACCCTTATTATATATTTGATGCCCATATTTTTAACACAATATCGATGCTATCAAATTAAAACTTAATTAGCAATTTATTATTAACTATTAAATTAATAAACAAGTAACAACATTAATAATTATTTTATATTTTCATAATTATTAGGATATAAATTATTTTTAAAAGCATAATACTTCCTATTCTATCCAAACTAAATCGAGTTATTGATCCACAACATTAATGATTATGACAGATTATATGACACAGATGAAATAAGACCATATTATTATTTAAACTTATACCCCTATAGAAATGACTTGTAAATAAGTATAGTGCAACTTATGAATCTAAGGTAGAACACGTCACCATCACATGCCTAATAAATTTTCATATGGGATGTCCCACATGCAGCCTTCACAAGTACTTGAGTAATTACCATAAATCTCAATTCTCAAATGCCCATTTCTGTTATATATTTTTTCTCGTCAGCTTTTGTTTAAAATTTTAGACTTGAATAGAATTACGCTAAAAGGTATTATTTTTTTAAAAGAAATTATAAATAATTCTAAATATTATAATATAAAAATAAATATAAACAAAATTTATAAACTAAATTGAAATAGAATCAAATGAGTTATTAGTGAATGATTAATGTAGATCTGTTTTTTATTATTATTTGGCTGCAAAGTCAAGTCACCTCATTGAGTTTTGAGAATCAAAATGAATTCAGACATGAAAAATGGATCCCAATGACAGATCTAGAAATATAAACTTTATATAAAAAGAAAATTAAATTCTGTACATGTGATTTGCCTCATGAACCCATGACCAATCTCAGTACATTCCTTTCGGTGTTCACTAACTCACAACAGTGATGAAGAAATTTTAATTTTATATTTTGTAAATCTCCAAAAGTGGCTTTTTCCTTTTTCTTTCTTTTATTATTTAATTTTATAATTTTCCCATTTTTGAAGCTAGATGAGCAATATATTTTCTTTGTTGTTGGGAATTGGGTTATTTATTAGGGAAACACCTTATGAGATGAAAATCTTGTTACATCTCTTTCTGCTGTTCTTACTCATTTCTTTGAAAACTTTAATTGAAACATACTCAATTTCAAAAACTAAAAAGTAACAATTAATTGCAGGTCATTATATTAATTTATTTTAAAAAAAATAATTAGAGTTTAAAATTATAATTATTTATGGTTATAGGTAAAACTATTTTAGAACTACGTAATTTTTATATAAAATCATTTCGTAAACACATCACTTTTGTATAAAATTATCTACACAAACATATGAAATGATATCTTTATTTATTTATTTTTATATAAAGCTTTGCTTAAAACCATCATATTTTACTAACATTATTTTTACTCTTTTTCTTTCTCTTCTTTTAATTATATTTCCTAATCATCTTAAATTTCATATGAGATTTCAATTCAAAGTTGTATGGTGGACAAAGAAGAATAGCATTATCACCATAAGGTTTGAGGTCAAAGTTCAAATTATTTTGTGATTACAAATTACAAGTGTTATCCAATCTTCGCTTACTAATACAAGTAAGTCAATTTATTGTTTCACTTTATTGCATCAACTTTATTTCATTTAATTTAGAATACGATTTATTAATTTATAAATTTGAAAATTCCATTAAAATGGATGCAATAGTTTTGCTAGTTCATAACATGATGCTTGTTTAAATTGGGTTGATTGGACTAAGAATCAACCGTTCTAATTTAGAAGCAAATTAATCAGTTAAATTGGTTGGACTAAAAATTAGTTGCAATATTGGTCTAAAATAAGGGGTTGAATTGATTGACCCATAAAACGGTTGAATCGGATTAAAAAATCATTTGAATCAGTTTGTTCTATTTTTTTTTTAAATTATGATTTTAAATAATTGTTATTCAATTATATTGGACAAGCTAGTTGGATTGGGAACCAACAATCTAACTGATTCGATCAACAATTCAATTTTTAAAACATTGAATTGAGATACTAGTCCGAAGAGAAAGATTAGAATGATTGAATCATAAACCATTTTGAACCATGATTGAACAATGGACTGGAAACCAATAAAAAGTTGGATTTTATGTTTTTTAAGGCCAAATTATTGGTCCAAATAAGGAGAAAAAAGCTTAACTCTAAATTCACTAACTAACCTACCTAAACCCAACTCGAATTGAAGAAAAAAAACCAACCCTAAACTCACTCTAATCCAAAATATATATTCAAAATATCATTGTTATTTAAATGTATTTATAAATTTTATTTAAAAAAGTGTTTATAATCATTTAGATATATTTTTAAAAATTTTTATTTTCCTTAAATTATAAAAAATTAATAATGAATAGATTAAAACCAATCAAATCAAAAATAGATTATTTAACCAAGTTTACCGTCATCTAATTATGAAAATGGAGATTGTTTTTGTTTCTTACGAGATAATGGCCATTTGCAAATTGCCAAATAAGAATTTTATATCATAGGTGAAATAGATGGGTTTTTGTTGTTGTTATTGTCAATTATATAGTTACAAAAGTTATATGAAACCCATAAATATTACTGTAATGGCCATTAGGTTAGAATAAATCAACAAAATTGAATGTTATGTTATTATGTTTAAGAATTGAAAAGAAAGTTACTATATGAAAACTAATAATTTCAAGGGCATTAAACTTGCATTATTTATGGTTAAGCATAAGAATTTTTGGAGTTGGACATTTTTTATAAAAAATTTAATGTTGATGGTGATTTTGTTTGACATATACTTACTTATATGTATAATACTTTTCTCCCGATCTAATAATAGATTCGAACAAGAGACATTAAATTTAAGCACAAAATCATTTTTTGAAATCATATTCATATACTTGCTTAATAACATTTCTATTATACATTTATAGTTCATATTTTCACCACCAAACCTAAGTACAAGCCATTTGAAAAGTCCAAAATTTATATATATATATATATAAAAAGAACTTGCTTTTGTAGCTTTGACAAATGACCTGATCCAAGTTGAAGTAACAATCCTCATAAAAGAAGTAATCCGCGTACCTTCAATCTATTTTTTTTTCACCTACGCGTTTAAACAAACGCGTTAAGCTATGTGAATAGCTTAAAGTACTCAATTGAATTCAATCTTACCTTTTCTTATATAGTTAATTTTAGTAATATTTATTCACGCAATTTCTTTCACTGATATACCTGCACAGTTAAAAGAAGGCTGAGTTCACGAAAACTCAGTGTGTAATTTGGGTAATTGTGGATAGGTTGACCAAATCTGCTCATTTCATACTTGTTCGCACTGATTATTCACTTCAGAAGTTAGCCAAATTGTATGTGGCAGAAATCGTGTGACTTCACGGAGTGCTAGTGTCGATTATTTTTGATCGAGATCCTAGATTCACATCTCGGTTTTGGAAAAAGTTGCATGAGGCGTTGGGTACGCAGTTCAACTTTAGTACAGCCTTACATCCTCAGACTGATGGTCAGTCGGAAAGGGCTATTTAGATTCTGGAAGACATGTTGGGGGATGCGTTATCGACTTTCGAGGTAGTTGGGAGGATTACTTACCATTGGCAGAGTTTGCATACAACAACAGTTATCAGGCAAGTATTCGAATGGCTCCTTATGAGGCACTGTATGGGGGAAGATGTCGTACACCTAGTTGTTGGACCGAGTTGGGTGAACGACAGGTTCTTAGACCTGAGTTGGTGGCAAATACTGAGGATAAGGTCAAGTTGATTAGAGATTGGTTGAAGGAAGCATCTGATAGACAGAAGTCATATGCAGATTTGAAGCGCAAGGAAATTGAGTACTCTGTGGGTGATATGGTCTTCTTGAAGGTTTCTCCTTGGAAGAAAATATTAAGGTTTGGGAGGAAAGGCAAGTTAAGTCCGCGGTTCATTGGGCCTTATCGGATTCTTAAGCGAGTGGGTCTAGTGGCTTATCAGTTGGAGCTACCTCTAGAGTTGGATAGGATTCATGATGTCTTTCACGTCTCCATGTTAAGGCGGTATCGTTTTGACCTAACTCATGTTGTGCCGGTTGCAGAGATCAAGGTCCAAACAGACTTGACTTTTGAGGAAGAGCCTGTGCAGATTTTAGATCGAGATGTTAAGATTTTGAGGAGGAAATCAGTTCTGCTAGTAAAGGTGCTGTGGCGTAATCATGGCAGAGAAGAAGTTACTTGGGAGCCAGAAGTGGCGATGCGTTTACAATATCCTCATCTATTTGATTCAGGTAAAATTTCGAGGACGAAATTTCTTTAAGGAGGGTAGAGTTGTAAGGCCCCAATTTTCGAGTTTTCTGTGTTTCTGTGATTTTTAAAATTTGTGTGTGTTCTGGTTGGTTAACATATATATTTTAGTAGGTTAGTGGGCCTTTGGAAGGTCCAAACTTAAGTTAAATCTGTGGTAGTCTTTGGAATTTTAATTTTATGAACAAGTGATGCAATAGGCGTTTGGGCTTTTAAGAGTAAAGGGGTAAAAGATGACACAAAAAGGAGTGTGGTGTAGTGGCAAGGTGGTGCCACTTAGGGGGCAAGAAAGTGACGCCATAGAGGAAGCAAGGGGTCCAAGGTTCAAGTCTTGGCTTTTACAATATATTTTGGTTTTTCTTTTCAATAAATCTGGAAGCAAGTAGGTGCGCTTTAAAATTTAATGTGTTGGATTTATGACACAAATGAGTTGATGGCCTAGTAGTGGTGACATGAGTTGGCATGTGAGAGGACTTTGGTTCGAATCCCTTGGCACGCAAGGGTTGATTATTTTGCTATGTTGGGACGACAAGAGTTGGTGTTGGTTTTAAACTCGGTGATGGAGGATCCCACATCGGAAGCTAACATAAGAGTAGATGGAGAGCTGGCTTTAAATAGAACAAACCATGAGGAGAGTAGGCATACCCTTCTTGGCTGATCCCTTTCGCTTTGTGACGTGTTCGTTTGGGTTGGGCGTCAGCTAAGAGTGCTTGGAGCGCGGATTAACTGCAGTCTCCTAACAGGTGTGTATTTCTCATTACTCTAGCAGTAGGACGGCTATTTCGGGCCGCGATGGGCTGAAATGGGCCATGCGGTCCCAATGGGTCCATAGACCCAAGTGGATAAGTTGTAGAATTACTAAAATACCCCTATAGGGTAGAATTACCAAGATACCCTTGTGGGGTAAAATTACCATTTTGCCCCTAGGGTGTTAAATGACTATTTTGCCCCTCGTGCGTAATGACTAACTTGTGTGATGATTGGGTTAGTTGACGTGGATTTATGTTAGTTATCATTAATTCATAAGTCTAATGTGTTAGTGATCGATTGTAGGATTATCGCGTGGGAGATATCATCATCAATCGTCATCAATCAGGTGTGTAAACGACACCCTCCCTTAGACTAAATCGGTAAAAGCTGAAATATCGAAACGTTGGTATTTTGTGAACTCATGACGTCGAAAGCCGTGAGAACGATTGTTAATGAATATGGTGCACTTGGATGATTAGAGTACAGAGTGTGCATTTTCGTGCACAGCGGTATTTTTGGGCTTAATGGGCCGAAAACAGGCCAATGGGCCAACGGGCCCACTTTGGTAAAAAGACGAGGTAAGTACTTCTGATTACTTGGTAAACGTTAGAATGAGCATGAAACCTTAGCAATAGGTAATAATTACTGAAATACCCTTATGTATGCAAAATTACGATATTACCTATTGGGTTATTTTTTTCTAAAAAGCATGATGTTCTGTTTCTGTATACGTATGCCCTGACATATTATTTCTGTTGCATGGGACATGGGTTTATATTGATGGAGGAAGCGTTCTGGCAGCCTCGCTGCAATCTGGTGGCCTCGCCACATATATCTGTTCTAGTGACTTCGTCACAATATCTGCCAGCCTCGCTGCAATCTGGTGGTTTCGCCACATATATATATATATATATATATATATCTGTTCTGGTGGCCTAGCCACAATATCTGTATCTGGTTACTTCGTCACAATATCTGGCAGCCTCGCTGCAATTTCTATGGTGTGTAGCGGTTGGGTGGGTCGAGTAGTCTCCCCACATGGTGTAAGGCTGGTACTGGGGTGTTATGGATGGCTCTGGGTTCAGAATTCTACATTCATGATATATTTGTTCTGTATCTGCTATGGGCCTATGGGTTTCATTCTGGTTTCTGTACTGGACCAAGGCCCAAATAAGTCTGACTCTGAGGTTTGATCTGTTTTGGGCTATGGTTGGGTTATGTTACACACTGAGTTTACCGAACTCACCCTTTATTTTCATCTCTGGAGGAAATCCCCAACCATAGTGGGCTTGGAGCGTGAGGATTGAGTGGCCACATCATCTCGCAAAGTTGGTTTTTCTAAGTTTGTTTATTTTTATTATTTTATATTCTGATTTAATTTTGGGTTTTAAATTGTAATAAGGCCGCTATTTAAATTTCTTTTTCCGCTATGGTTTTATTTTCTGATTATATTTATACTATGACGAAACTGCTAGTGTTAGGCTGCGCGGGTTTTCAAAATTAATGAACGTTTTCCAAGACTCAACAAGCACAACAAATGGATAGCCTAAAGATTGATAAACCGGCTTTTCATTCAACCGCTGTTTTTACAAAGACAACCCCAATCACTTAAACCAACGAATGCATACTAAGTCGTAAGTCCATGTGACACGTCAGATCTAGCCATAACGTCTGGGCCGAGTTTGGGGTGTTGCACAATGAATCTCTGTCTGATATATTTTTTCTGGAATTCAGATTGAAAGAAATCCCATGTAACTTGTGTTGGACGCCGGTGCCTCCAAGGCCCAGCTTAAAAAATAAAATAATTAAAACATTCCGGCGATCCAAACTAAGGATCCATGTGTAAGGAACGAATCGGGGTGATAAAAAAGGTTTTGAAATTACTGAAACTTCAATCTGAGTAGACAGCGACGCCTAGGCAATAGGAATGCTGAACCACTATCGAACCAAGCCGCAACCTTTTCCGATGTCGGCCTCTATGTAGTCCACCCGATTGACAATGAACGGTAGAAATCCCAAAAAACTATTTTCAGAGAGTATTTTGCTAAACGGCTGCTAGACCACATTGCATATTTTTGAGCTAGTTTTTATATATACTTTTAGGTTTTTACCCTTTCTATATATAACTCCCTCTTAATTGGTATATATTTATAACAAATTTTAATTCATTAAAATTAATCCGAACATAATAATTATCATTCAAATAAATATAATAATGTTTAACCAAAAATTATAATTACATTAATTATAATAAAATTTCATAAACTATATTTATTTAAACTTATATACTGAACTAAATTCATATATCAATAAAATTATGTTTCGATTATGTGTACAACATCCTTGTACATATAGTATGTTTAACAATTTGATTGCCGAATTAAATTAATTCTATAATTAATTTAATTCATGTGACAACCAAGCAATATACCAACTATGTTTTACCTCGTTCATTTCAACCATAGGGTGTGACTCTATAGGTTCTTGTAACGTTAGCAGTAATATTAGAACAAATCTAATGTTACAAACAATGGGTGGCATCTAGCAATGCATCAATGCTACCTAAGTTAGAAGAAGTCATGATTCGACATAACCTTTTGTGATTAACCTTTCATGCATTAATCCTTAAGTCCTATATCTTTGGAATGGACACAAGTCACACTTGCATAGTCCATCCCATGTTTCTTGATACCTTGGTTAGACTATGATACACAAATAAGTATGACATCTCATATCAACTTATTTGAGCATGGCCATGCATTTCTAGCCTCACTCAATCAAGTGGCCTGAGATATTACTCCCATTATGTAGGAGGGACTTATCCTATATTGATCAACTATATCCCTCAACATAGATTGTGGTATATCTAACATCAGTCTTTATAGAACAACCAGTTACAATGTTTGTTTGACTGTATCAAAATATACAACTCACGATGTTGGGATAAAGATGATCTCAAGTATGAGGATCATATACATATTAATCACTATGAGTAATGTTGTGACAATTATATAATAATCCAAGAAACATACTCATAGCGGGTCAGTCCAATATGTTGTTCTCTAACACACATATTCATGCATTGATTCTGACAATCCATATCAATGACAACTCTTTATCATCAATCAACTACATGTTAGTCTTAATGCATTATTATTGTCCTAGCCAACAATAATACTTGACTAAGGATCTTTTAAGAATAATCATATTATTCTCAGGACATTATTATAAAACAGTTTATTTATGCACACAGAAAATAAACTGAAATAATAATGGCAACGCCTTATATTAATAAACATGATAAACCAAGTATGTTATTACAACCATCTCGTGATTGATCTTTAGGCATACTCTTACAATCTCCCACTAGCACTAAGACCAATCACTTATATATCTAATACCAAGTGACTTAGTGTGACGATCATGCTTCTGCTGTGTCAGAGGCTTGGTCAGGGGATCAGCAATGTTATCATCTGTAGGTACTCTGCATATCTCTACATGCCCTCGATCGATAATCTCTCGAATAAGATGGTAGCGCCTAAGTATATGTTTGGATCGTTGGTGAGATCTGGGTTCTTTTGCTTATGCAATGGCTCCATTGTTATCACATCGGAGTTCTATAGCATCTGATATGCTAGGCACAACCCCTAGTTCAGTAATGAACTTCTTGATCCAAACCGCTTCTTTTGATGCCTCACTAGCTGCAATATACTCAGCCTCTGTTGTAGAATCGACTACTGTACTTTGCTTTGAACTCTTCCAGCTCACAGCACCACCATTAAGGCAAAACACAAAACCTGATTGCAATCAAGAATCATCCTTGTTGGTTTGGAAGCTGGCATCAGTGTAACCTTTTACACTTAACTCTTCCTCACCTCCATATATTAGGAACGTATCCTTAGTTCTTCTTAAGTACTTAAGGATATTCTTGACTGTGGTCCAGTGACCTTCACTAGGATCTACTTGGTACCTATTCGTCATACTTAAGGCATATGAGACATCTGGACGGGTACATAACATGGCATACATGATAGATCCAATAGCAGAAGCATATGGAATTTTACCCGTGCGTTCTTTCTCTTGTGGAGTTGTAGGACACATTTCCTTCGAGAGTGAAATACCATGTCTCATAGGTAGGAATCCTCTCTTAGATTCTTCCATATTGAACCTTTTCAATACTTTATCTATATATGTACGTTGACTTAGACCTAGTAGTCATCTTGATCTATCTCTATAGATCTTGACTCCTAAGATGTAAGTGGCTTCGCCCAAGTCCTTCATAGAAAAACAACTTCCTAACCAAGTCTTAATAGACTGTAAGGTAGGTATGTCATTTCCCATGATAAGTATGTCATCCACATACAGTACTAAGAATGTGATTGTGTTCCCACTAACTTTCTTGTAAACATATGGCTCATCTTCATTTTTGATAAAACTAAACTCTTTGATTGCATCGTTAAAATGAAGATTCCAACTTCGAGAAGCTTGCTTTAATCCATAAATGGATCTTTGTAACTTACATATCTTTCCAAAGATCCTTTGGATCGAAAAACCTTCGAGTTGTGTCATATACACATCCTCTTCAAGTTTCCCATTAAGGAAAGCTGTTTTGACATCCATCTGCCAGATTTCATAATCATGAAATGCAGCTATGGCAAACAAGATCCTGATGGATTTAAACACAGCTACAGGAGAAAAGGTTTCATCATAGTCAACACCATGAATTTCGTGAAAACCTTTAGCGACTAATCGCCCCTTGTATGTTTGTACATTACCATCCATGTCGGTTTTCTTTTTGAAAACCCACTTGCACCCTATAGGTTTAACCCCTTCGGGTGGGTCAACCAAAGTCCAAACTTAGTTTTCATACATGGAATCCATCTCATATCTCATGGCCTCAAGCCATTTCTCAGAGTCTGGGCTCACCACCGCTTCTTGATAAGTCCTAGGCTCATCTTGATCTATAAGAAGAATGTCACCATGCATTGTAATGAGAAATCCATATTCTCAGGTGCATGGCGTTCTCTTAAAGATCTACGTGATGGTTGTGTTTCTACAGTAGTTACTTGTTCCTCAATTTCTTGTGGAATTTGCTGTTGTTCTATCTTTGGTTCAGTGGTATCTTGTGATTCTCGAATTTCTTCAAGTTCAATCTTTCTCCCACTTCCTTTTCTAGAAACAAATTCTCTCTCTAGGAAGACACCAGTCCGAGCAACAAACACTTTGTTCTCAGTGGGATTAAAGAAATAATATCCTTTGGTTTCTTTCGAATACCCCACAAAGATACACCTTTCAGATTTGGGTTCAAGCTTAGTAGACGTCTGACGTTTAACATAAGCTTTGCAACCCCAAATTTTCATAAAAGACATACTGGGACATTTCCCAGTCCACATCTCATATGGCGTCTTTTGAACCAATTTAGATGGAGCACGATTTAGTGTGAAAATAGCTATTTCAAGTGTATGTCCCTAAAAGGAAGTCGATAGATCAACGTGACTCATCATGGATCGAACCATGTCTAATAGAGTTTGATTTCTTCTCTCAGAAACTCCATTCCATTGAGGAGTACCAGGAGGAGTAACTTGTGGGAAAATCCCACATTCCTTCAAAAGATCATCAAACTCTAGGCTCAAATACTTTCCACCTCGATCAGATCGAAGTGTCTTAATAGTTTTGCCTAGTTGATTTTGTACTTCATTTTTGAATTCCTTGAACTTTTCAAGGGCCTCAGATTTATGGCGCATGAGATAAACGTACCCATATCTACTGAAATCATCAGTGAAAGTAATGAAGTAGTGAAATCCACCTCTGGCTTGTGTATTTATTGGTCCACATACATCTGAATGTATTAAGCCCAATAAATCACTAGCTCGTTCACTTTTACCAGTAAAAGGAGATTTAGTCATTTTTCCTAATAAGCAAGATTCACATACTTCAAATTGTTCAAAAACAAATGAATCCAAGAGACCATTTTTATGGAGTTTGGATATGCGTTTCTCACTTATGTGGCCCAAACGACAATGCCAAAGATAAGTTTGATTTGAGTAATTTATTTTAGATCTTTTAGTATTTATGTTGTAAATGGGATTCATTTGATCTAAAATATAGAGGCCATTAATCAATTGTGTCGAACAATAGAAAACATTATTGAGATAAAAGGAACAACAATTATTCTTAATTATTATCTCAAAGCCAATTTTGTCTAAACAAGATATTGAAATAATGTTTTTAGTCGAACTGGGCACAAAATAACAATCCTCTAAAATTAAACCAAGTCCACTAGGCAAAGATAAAGTATGTCCCCACAGCTAATGCAGCAACTCTTGCTCCATTTCCAACTTGCAGGTCCACATCTCATCTAGCCAAAGTCTTACTCCTTTGTAGTCCCTGTACAGAAGTACAAATATGAGAACCACTACCAGTATCTAATACCCAAGAAGTAGTAGTTGATAAATTAATATCAAAAACATAAATACCTGAAGCAGACGTTCCGCTTGCTTTGGCCTTCTTGATTTCCTCAAGATAGACAGGGCAGTTCCGCTTCCAATGTCCAGTCACACCACAATGAAAACAGTTTCCTTCCTTAGACACCCAACCTTTAGGTCTCAGTTTCCCTTTCCAAGATTGGGCTTACCTTTGTCTTTGGGCTTTGTCGGGACTTTAGCCTTTCCCTTGCCTTTGTTGTTACGGACCATCAGTATGGGCTTGGGTCCAACCTTTTTCATGTTGCCTTCAGCAGTTCGTAACATACTAAGCAACTGTGGCAGAGTCTTGTCAATTTCATTCATATTGAAATTGAGGACAAACTGGTTGTAACTATCCGGCAACGATTGCAGAATAACATCAGTGGCCAACTCTTGGCTCAATGGAAACCCAAGCTTAGATAGGCTTTCAATATAACCAATCATCTTAAGAACATGAGGTCCTACTGGGCTTCCTTCAGCCAGCTTACATTGGAATAGGGCCTTAGAGATATCGAACCTCTCTTGCCTTGCTTGCCCTTGATATAGTTCTTTCAGGTGCTCGATCATATCATAAGCAACCATATCCTCATGTTGCTTTTGAAGCTTAGGATTCATAGTGGCAAGCATAAGACATCCAACGTCTACCATTTGATCGAGATGCTTCTTGTAAGCATCTTTATCAGCCCTCGAGGCATTAGCTGGTGGTTCATCAGGAAGTGGTTTTTCAATGACATATAATTTCCGTTCTTGTTTGAGGACAATCCTCAAGTTACGGAACCAGTCAAGAAAATTCAAACCATTCAATTTGTCCTTCTCAAGGACCGATCATAGTGAGAGTGTATTAGTGTTTGCAGCCATAATATATCTACAACAATAAAATATATGTGTGAATAAATTTACCAAGTTTATATCAATCATTAAAAGGACTTTATTAAATGATGTTCCCACTATTTTATTTCAAAATTAATAACCCTCATATATTAATTTCAGAAAGACTTTCTTGAAAGTATTTCTAGTGGGTTAAGGATCCATATTTCACCTCCTCTTAAGTCAGTTTTGGCTTTACTCTCAAGATTATGGTTATTTAGGTAAGCAACACTTGCTAATTACATCATATGTAACTCCTACAATTTGGTGAACAACTCTTGTTCTAATCATCTTATGATTTATCCAAATTACTTGCCTCTAGGTTTCTAATCCTATTAGAGTAACCTAGTTAAGTCATTAACCAATTTTTAACCAGCTACTATCACTTGTTTATTCTTCGCGTTTAACCAAGATAAATACTAGTACTTCGCTTTGGCAAAACCTACATAGTATTGATCGAGGCCTTAACGAGGGCATAAATTGGAAGGCCATGTTGACTTAATATTTTAATAGAGGGATTTTATTAGAGTGTTACATCTCACCAATTATGGTCTACTTTAGTCCATTTAATCTTTTAATTGATCTCATCAATTAATGAGGTTTATTATTACCAAATTTGCATGCTTTAGACATCCATAGCATCTCACACATGAGTAAGTAAAGTAATAAATAAATGCAATAGTTATAGCCCATAAACTATGGTGGTTCAACCCAAGCCAATGGGAGAACCAAAAGGGAACATAAAGGTGTCAGCCGTTTCACAAGCTGTCGATCCACACTAGTCGGCTCATCTTCCTTCTCGTCTAGTCCACAGTAACTTTTACAAATTACAAAATTCAGAAACTCATTTTACATACGAGGGAGTAAGATGAGAAGAGAAATACAAAAGAATAGTAGTAAGGCACGATACGCAGGCCGTATTTATAAAATTACAACCTTTTATCCAATGGGACACCGGGCTATAACTATGCATTTCAAACACCCTGCATTTCAAAAATAGCATATATCATTCAACGTTATTGTCAAGTGAAATATTAAAATATCCTTTCAACCTTTTTATGGCCCATTAAGTTTTATTTATTACAAAACATACTGGAAGATGATGTGGATCTGAAGGCAGGGGTGGAGCCCCCGCCAGATCCCCACCCTTGGGGGTGCTGGGGCGGAGCCTCCGCAGTATGGACCAGGGGTGCGGGGCGGAGCCCCGCGGTACCAACCGCGAACCCCAGTCAAATGAAACCTCACGATTTGATAACTTTTATCAACATAATCGTGTTTTTAGGATTTTAATCCTTGAGGTTTCATACCGGAACAACCCTTGTTCCATCGGCCAATGTCTCACATCGAAATTGTAAATGCCACCCCTGTTTCATCACAGATTTCTTAAAGTTAACAGTAAAAACATAAAACTGAATAGGCCATAACATCATGATTAACATTTAATCACTTATCGAAAGGAACAATCATCAGATTCTGCTTAAACGATTTAAACAGAAAAACATAATAAAATTAAAACATGAATCTCATACAATTGCATCACCCAAGTATTTAAACTCGAGTCCGTATCACACAAGTGGCTCTGATACCACTATTGGTACGCTAGTCCCTCCAAGGCGCAGCGGAAAATATAAAATAATTAAAACATTCCGGCGATCCAAACCAAGGATCCATGTGTAAGGAATGAATCGGGGTGATAAAAAAGGTTTCGAAATTACTGAAACTTCAATCTGAGTAGACAGCGACGCCTAGGCAACAGGAATGCTAAACCACTATCGAACCAAGCCGCAACCTTTTCTGATGTTGGCCTCTACGTAGTCCACCCGATTGACAATGAACGGTAGAAATCTCAGAAAACTAATTTCAGAGAGTATTTTGCTAAATGGTTGCTAGACCACATTGCATATTTTCGGGCTAGTTTTTATATATACTTTTTAGGGTTTTTACCCTTTCTATATATAACTCCCTCTTAATTGGTATATATTTATAATGAATTTTAATTCATTAAAATTAATCCGAACATAATAATTATCATTCAAATAAATATAATAATGTTTAACCGAAAAATTATAATTACATTAATTATAATAAAAATTTCAATAAACTATATTTATTTAAACTTATATACTGAACTAAATTCATATATCAATAAAATTATGTTTCGATTATGTGTACAACATCCTTGTACATATAGTATGTTCAACAATTTGATTGCCCAATTAAATTAATTTTATAATTAATTTAATTCATGTGACAACCAAGCAATATACCAACTATGTTTTACCTCGTTCATTTCAACCATAGGGTGTGACCCTATAGGTTCTTGTAACGTTAGCAGTAATATTAGAACGAATCTAATGTTACAAACAATGGGTGGCATCTAGCAATGCATCAATGCTACCTAAGTTACAAGAAGTCATGATTCGACATAACCTTTTGTGATTAACCTTTCATGCATTAATCCTTAAGTCTTATATCTTTGGAATAGACACAAGTCATGGAATAGTCACACTTGCATAGTCCATCCCATGTTTCTTGATACCTTGAGTAGACTATGATACACAAATAAGTATGACATCTCATATCAACTTATTTTAGCATGGCCATGCATTTCTAGCCTCACTCAATCAAGTGGCCTGAGATATTACTCCCATTATGTAGGAGGGACTTATCTTATATTGATCAACTATATCCCTCAACA
This sequence comes from Gossypium arboreum, assembly GCF_025698485.1. Taxonomy (NCBI): domain Eukaryota; kingdom Viridiplantae; phylum Streptophyta; class Magnoliopsida; order Malvales; family Malvaceae; genus Gossypium; species Gossypium arboreum. Next base: position 18,719,497 of record NC_069081.1, read on the forward strand.
TAGATTGTGGTATATCAAACATTAGTCTTTATAGAATAACCAGTTACGATGTTTGTTTAACTGTATCAAAATATACAACGCACGACGTTGGGATAAAGATGATCTCAAGTATGAGGATCATATACATATTAATCACTATTAGTAATGTTGTGAAAATTACATAATAATCCAAGAAACATACTCATAGCGGGTCAGTCCAATATGTTGTTCTCTAACACACATATTCATGCATTGATTCTGACACTCCATATTAATGACAACTCTTTATCATCAATCAACTACATGTTAGTCTTAATGCATTATTATTGTCCTAGCCAACAATAATACTTGGCTAAGGATCTTTTAAGAATAATCATATTATTCTCGGGACATTATTATAAAGCAGGTTTATTTATGCACGTAAAAGAAATCGAAATAATAATGGCAACGCCTTATATTAATAAACATGATAAACCAAGTATGTTATTACAACCATCTCGTGATTGATCTTTGGGCATACTCTTACAACTCTTTCACTCGGAACCACAGATATTAAAGTTTTCCACCAATGGTACGCCGTATCTCTCAGAAGTGAAACAACACATTTTATACATTCCTCAGGACTCAGAGACATTTCATCAAACACTCTTATTATATTTTCCAACCATAATTCGGCTCTTTCAGCATCATCATTTGTGGTAGCTCGAAACTCTTCAGCCCCATACTTTCTAATCTTACCAACCGGTGGTTTACTCAACTGTACCAGATTCACTCGTGGCATATCAGGAGTTTGAGAACGATTAACCGAGGGTGGAGGTTGTTGTACAGTCGGATTGGTTCTAATGTATTGGGTGAACCATTCATTCATCATCTGATTGAAGGCTTGCTTAGCCTCACTATCACGACTACTCATAGCCGGTCATGAATCATCTTGCACAGTCGGTGTATTGCTCTCAACATCGTTAGCTACAACTTTATTGGGATCCATTTGCTATATAAAAGCACATTTCAAAGTCAGGAGTCATCAAGCTATCACAGATTCAGATATATGGCATGTATTGCTAGACTCATATACACTATGGTAGTCCTAGAACCGACTAAACCATAGCTCTGATACCAATAAAATGTAACACTCCTAACTCATAATCGACATTGGATTAGGGATACGAGGCATTACTAGACAGACAGAACATTTCGAACCAATTCAGAATCACAGATACTATTTAACATCATTTCATAAACAATCATCTCTAATTATGGTCTATGAGACCTAAAATATACATTTAAAGAAAGATCAGAACTAAACCGAAATTATTCAGAATTTTTAGAACATAACCAATTCTTTCAAACTGTTAAAGTCACACGCCCGTGTGACAAGGCCGTGTAGTACACACAAGCACTAGACATGCCCATGTGAAATAGCCGTGCAAAAAATAGGTCCTATACTGATTTTTTCACACGACCAATAGGCACACCCGTGTACTATGGCTGTGTGATACTTAGCTAGCTACTAACTTTAGCCCACGGCCATATGACACGCTCGTGTGTCAAGACCGTGTGATTCTTAGAAGAATACTGCTTTTCTTACACGGCCACAAGGCACACCCGTGTACCCTGACCATGTGGCACCAAGCAGGCTTGGTTAAAGCCAATTTGCCACCCCTTTTTGGGTCCAATCCTACAAGCAATAATATACAACATTCATGCCAAAATTTCCAACCAAATCCATGCTTAAGAATGACCAAAACACATTAGAACTTAGCACATTACAAACATACACCGAAACTATACACAACTCATCATTGTTAGCCAACTCCCATGGCATAATATATACATCAAAACTTATATACATAGACCTTCTAGCCTATACATGCCATACTTTAAAATATGTACACTTTCAAAAGTACCAAAATAAGATCGATAGTGTGGTGATGATCCTCGACTATCCCTAAGCCTTCAATTGCTACGATAATTGTAAAACAAACAGTAAACACAGAGTCAACTACAAAGAGCTTAGTAAGCCAAATACAATTGGTCTAACTACTAAAGCATATAAGTACAATTCAACCATAAAGATTCATAATCATTTGATAGAATAATTCATAAACTTAACCATGCTCCTTTGTTTACATATATGCCATGCTTTATTTCCACACATATTTCACAAAGACAGAGTTTTTCATATTTAGAAATTTAGTATGATACAAACGTACCTGCATAGGTTATACATTTCATATACTCAATCTCAGATTTCGTATGCTATCATCAGACGGGTCAAAAACGATACAGATGCTCATAAACAAGCACAATGCCGACGTTTTGGACGTGGTCTTACATGTAATTCAATATCGATTCCTCTGTCCCAGACAGGGTCTTACACGAAATCAGATACGATGCCGATGTCCCAGACATGGTCTTATATGTAAATCTCAATTGAGGCTTATGTCCCAGACACGGTTTTGCACGATGTCTCAGACAGATGTCAACTTTTCTTAGAAACATACAGAGCTTTCAGATACTGACATATTATCATACTTTACTCCAAATATATTTATCCGGCACTCAAGACCATCTAATATAGATTACAATTTATATGTGCAGAATTTATTTCAATTAACATGTAATTGTAATTTGATTTACCTAGGACAGATTTCGGATAAAACGAGTCGTCTATTCAACTATTTTGGACTTCCCCCGATCTAAGTCCGATTTTCTTTTTTCTTGATCTAATACAATACAAATTCAACCATACACGGGCTAGCCAAATTTTCATGGCTTCTATATAAGCCCCTAAAACATGTTCAATTCACAATTTAGTCCTTCAAAACCTTATTTTTTAAATTTAACCCAAATAGCTCAATTTCATCAAAAGCTCAAAGACAAAACTTATGAACCATCTACCAAGCCTTCATAATTCATTCAAAAACATCACAACACTCATGATATCAACAATGGAATTTCATGAAATCTTTCACAGAAACAAAAATTCAGACATGGGCTTTGAAGAACATGAAGCAACGATCACAAAAACGTAGAAATTATCAAAAACGGACGAAAATTCATACCTTAATCAAGGATTAAGATAGCCGAATATCAAAACCCAAATTTGATTCTTTTTCTTGCTTCAATCGGCCAAGATAAAGGTAAAAATGAATACCATTTTATGTTAATAATTATTTAACATATGTTTAATTTACAATTGACCAAAATACCCTTTAGTTATAATTTATTAAAGCTTACCTAACATGTCCATAATTGTCCATCATTAACATAAATGGTAAATTTGACATGCAAGGACCCATATTTTAAAAGCCAAGCCAAATAGGCGTTTTAACATTTAGCACTCAACTTTTACACTTTACGCGATTTAATCCTTTTTCATAATTAAGCACAAAAACAGACAAATTTAATCACACAAATTTCGCAGATGTAAATTCACATATCACAGATAAAAAAAATAATATTAATATATATATATTTTAGACTCATATTTGTGGTCCCGAAACCATTATTTCGACTAGGGTCAAAACCGGACTGTTACAGTCGGGTAATTCTTTTCATGCTGCTTTAATTGTCTCGAGGCATAAGCTATGACTTTGTCTTATTGCATCAAAATACATCCTAATCCATTCAACAATGCATCACTATAGATTATGAATTCTTTACCCGACTCTGGTTGAACTAACACTGGAGCTTCAGTCAATAAGGCTTTTAGCTGATCAAAGCTTTTTTGGCACTTACCTGACACTCGAACATAACATCTTTCTGAAGTAGTCTCATTATCAGGGTTGCAATCATAGAGAAACCTTTTATGAATCATCGACGATAACCAACGAGTCCCAAAAAGCTTCGAACTTGAGATACATTTCTTAGAGGCTTTGAATCTATTATTCCTGAAATCTTACTTGGATCCACTCAAATGCCCGATGCTGACACAGTATGTCCCAGAAGGTCGACTTCTCACAACTAGAACTCACATTTTCTGAACTTTGCATACAACTACTTATTATGCAGAATCTGTAACACTATTCTCAGGTGTTCGGCATGCTCGGATTCATCACGGGAATAAATTGAGATGTCATTTATGAACACAACCAAAAATTGATCCAAATACGGTCTGAAGATCCGATTCATTAGATCCATAAAAATAGAAGGTGCATTCGTTAATCCGAAAGGCATAACTAGAAACTCATAATGTTAATACCTAGTTCGGAAAGTAATTTTCAGCACATCGGAGTCTTTAATTCGCAGCTGATAGTAACCTAACCTCAAATCTATCTTTGAGAACACTATAGCCCCTTTCAACTGATCAAACAAATCTTCAATTCGTGGCAAAGGATATTTATTTTTGATGGTCAATTTATTGAGTTGTCGATAGTGGATGCACATTCTCATAGTTCTGTCTTTCTTTTTTACAAACAAAATCGGTGCACCCCATAGAGAAAAACTCAGTCGTGCAAAACCTCTATTTGTCAACTCTTGTAACTGAGCTTTCAATTCTTTTAATTTGGTCAGTGCCATTGTAGCGCCCCCACGCCCGAGACCGTCGCCGGAGTCGAGTATGAGGTGTTACTAAGCTTAATTTAACATATTTAGAACTTTGGATTATTTATTTCTACATTCACAGCTTTTAAGCTACTTGAATCACAGTCACAAGAAAAATCATATCTCGAGTTACGAAACTCAAAATCAAGATCTGTAAATTTTCCACAAATCTAGACTCATATACCTATCTACTAATTTTTTTTTAGAATTTTTGGTTGGGCCAATTAGTACAGTTTATTAGTTAAAGTTACCCCTGTTTCAGGACTTGACTGGTCTGAGCTCTGTTTACTACGAACCATATTTCTCTCTGTAAAAAATTCATATGACTATGAGGTTTATTTATCCTCAAACTAGACTCAATAAGGATTCTGAGAATATAAAATAAACCACCTAATTATATCTTTACAATTTATGGTGAATTTCTAAAGTTGGAACAGGGGATTCAGAAACTGCTATGACCCTGTTTCACTAAAATTCAAATATCTTGTAACATATAATTCCTTTACCTGTTTCATTTTTTCATATGAAACTAGACATAATAAGCTTCAATTTGATATGTAGTCCATCACCAATTTCAATTTCTATGATTTTAGTAAATTTTAAACTCGCGTCGAGTGTTGCTGCAAGATTACATTTATGGCAAATTTCATCCATTTTATGAGTTTTTATGCACTAAGCATCTTAATAATTTTCCTTAACATCAAATATAATCTAAACTAACTATTTTCATAATTTATCATTATCAAGCATTTCCTCAACCATTCCATCACCATACCATAAGATCATTTACACAAAAAGGTATATTGCTATACATGCCATACTTAAATTTTACAAGCCATTACCAAAAGTCTTAGGATAGTGTGGTGAGCCTTGACCTATCCCGACTCTCGAGCTGGCTTGTCCAAAACTACAATGAGTAAGAAGGAGGAGTAAGCATAAATGCTTAGTAAGTTCATATGCAAATAATAAGTAACATAACAAACAGTCATACCAATCAACATTAGCATGCATCACTAAAACACATATCACATTTTTAATCATTTTTCATCATCTTATTACCTTATCGTGGTTGTATCAATACTCAACCCGAGGGTTAAATACATACCTGTCCAAAATATCCATTTCATATCACTTACTAATACGTCTCTTTACATCTCGAATATTCCTCCATTTGAGTAGAACTTTACCCGTTGAACACATCGGAATATAATTCGGATACATGGATAACTTGCACATAAGTGCCATATATGCAATCAAGCAATCATGTAACCCACCCATAAGCGAACTCGGACTCAACTCAACGAGCTCGGGCGTTCGCATCCATAAGTGAACTCAGACTCAACTCAACGAGTTCGGATGCCTAGTTACATCTCATGAACTCGGACTCAACTCAACGAGTTCGGACATTCGCATCCATAAGTGAACTCGGACTCAACTCAACGAGTTCGGATGCTCAACCATCCTAGTGACATGTCACTTGTATCCTAATCTATTCCTAAGGTTCAAACGGGCTTTTCCTCGAACACTTATCCTTGCCGTCTTCCGTAGAATGTCAAATCAATACTCGGTAACAATTATATTTAACAAGTAGCTCACATAATTTACATATTATTTGAAATTAACCACAAAGCATACATTTCATAATAAAATTGCATAACATATAATTAACATCAATAACTTAAAATAACCATTATGCTACATTATTTACACATGAACTTACCTTGGTACCAAAATACAAAGATTTTGCAATTTAGTCCACAATCTTTTCTTTTCCTCGATTGAGGTCGATTCCACGTCTTTTTGATTATGGAGCTTGGAAGCTTGAAACAAACCCTAGCTATGGAGAACCCTTGAAATTTCGGCCTAATGAGGAAGATGGACAAAATTGGCTTTTAATTTTGTTTTTAATTCATTTTAATAACTAAATGACCAAAATACCCTTACTACTAAACTTTTCAAAAATTCCTTCCATGTCCTAATTTTGTCCATGAACTTAAAATTGGTCAAATTGCTATTTAAGACCTCCTCATTAATATTCCAAAACAATTTCATACTAAAAACTTCTAGAATGCAAGTTTTGCAACTTATTCGATTTAGTCCTTACTTTCAATTTAAGCACTTTAGGCATAGAATTTCATCACGAAATTTTCACACAATCATGCAATCATATCATAAACCTCAAAATAATTATAAAATAATTATTTCTATCTCGGATTTATGGTCACGAAACCACTATTCCGATTAGGCCCTAGTTTGGGATATTACAGCCATTCTGTATGGAGCAATCAAAATTGAAGTTGTCCTAGGTGCTAATTTAATACCAAACTCTACCTTACGGATTGGCGGCAAACTCGGTGACTCTTCAGGAAACACATCCGGATATTTGCATACAATTGGTACTGATTCAATAATCTTTTCAGTCACTTTAGAATCAAGTACATAGGCAAAGCAAGCTTCGCAACCCTTTTTCACATATTTCTGAGCTAACATCGAAGAAATCACTACCGGTAGTCCATTCAGATCATTAGACTCAATCTAAATTATCTCATCATTCTGGCATCGCAAATCAATAGTCTTCTATCTGTAGTTCACAATAGCATCATGCAACATTAGCCAATCTATGCTTAGAATTATATCAAATTCATCAAATGGCAACAACATCAAATTGGTTGGGAAACATGAATCTCAAATCATTAACGGACAATTCTTACATACTCTATCAACCAAAACACACGGTCTGTGACAGCCCAAAATTGACCCTAGTCGGAAAGTGGTTTCGGGACCACAAAACCGAGTCATAAAAATAATTAATTGTTATATTCTATGCTTATTGTGTGTGTACATGCACATGTGGAAGTTTCATTCTCTAATTTTACCAATTGTATGAGAAATTATTAAATAGGGATCAATGTGAGACATGGTGAAATATGATAGGCTAATTTTAAATGGCTTATTAGTGCATGTTAACACAAAGGTGGACTTGCATGTCAAATTGCCCAATTTATTAATGGTGGCGGCCAAGATAGGATATTGATGGGCAATATATATGTTTAATTAGATTTTTGTAATAAGGAATGGGTCATTGGAGATAAAATAATGTTAGTAAAGAAAGAAAAGAAAAGAAAAAAAAGAATGCTCATCCTTTCCCCATTGCCGTGAATTGAGCAAAGAAAACCAAAAAAAAAAGTTGAAATTTGAAGAGGAGAAACTAAGGTATTTCGCCATGGCTATCCTAGTCTAAGGTATGCATGGTGATTTTTCTTTTAATTGACTATGAGACTAAATGGATAAGTACATAGCTTAGTTGACCTATGGTTTAATTTCATGAGTCCATAGCTCAATATCCATTCGCAAGTGCTAAATTAGTGTCTTTTTGATAAGTTTCTTTGGGATGTTAATTACTTGTTAAGTAGCTTAATTGATGCTTGGATGAGTAGGATTCATGGTCGTAAGAGTGTATATACATTTTAGAAAGAAAAAATGTTGTTGTTAGTTGAGTTGCATTTGATATTCATTCGGTCAAATGGGAGAAGAATAAGATGAATTTAAATGTTGTGGTTTATTATTTAGTTGGTTAAATGATGTGGTCATTGCGAATGCAATGGTGTTAAAGGAAATAGGGTCAAATGTTGGTTTGATGAACTAATTGCTAGTGGGCAATGTGTTGTATTGAGAATGTTTGAGTAAATTCAAAGATGTTTATATGATGAATTCGGTTGTAGATGTACATGCCTAAATAAAATGCTCACTAATGATTTTGAAATTAAGTTTTATTATGTTGTGAAAGGAGGGCAAAAGAGCTATAGACTATTGCCGGATGTATGATGGGTTAGTAGAGTCTCTAAATTGATATGTGGTAAATGTAAGTGTTAAACGAAATGGAAATGGTGTTATATTGGAACATGCACATTCGCCACATGATTGAATGCATAGATGGGTGATTTCGTGTATTCGCCATAAGTGAGCATATTGGTGGCTTAATCTTGACTTAGAAAAATCGGCTAAAGGAAAATATGGGCTAAAATGTGGAATTTGATTCATGATTGCATACATATATGACTCTAATGCCTAATATATAAGGGCTAAGTACCTTGAATTTCCCTTTGATATTCAAAATGATTGAATCAATTTATTTGTTAATATTAAGCTCAAGAGCAAAGGGAACTAGATCCGATAAAGGAAAGGAAAAGTAATTGAATAGCCGTTGAAGAAGTTCGACAACATCCGAGGTAAGTCATTAAGCGCATATATTTGATATTGCTTAAATGATTGGAAAATCTATGCAATTGTGTTTAATGGAATGCTATATATATATGTATAAATGAAATTGTATGTGTATGGAATGAGGATAATTGTTGAATGTAAAAGAAATAGTGGAATGTGTAGAAAGTTTGCTTTCGGCACTATGTGTGAGGGCAATACGGTGTATGGTGTCGAGATTGGCACTAAGTGTGCGTGCTGGAAATATATGGCACTAAGTGTGCGTGTTGGAAATATTTGGCACTAAGTGTGCAAGCTGGAAAAAAATACTGACCTTGGGTGTGCGAGCTCGGAGGGTATGGCACCGTGTGTGCGAGCTTAAATTACGTGGCACTAAGTGTGCGAAATCGAGTAGTAAGCACTGTGTGTGCGAACTCTATATAAGTGGAGGTGTGTCTCCATTGAATTGAGTATGGACAGCGGATCGGGTAAGTACCTCGAGCTCAATGACGAATAGAGAATACGTTCATGCTTGGGGTTGAATTTGGTAAGCCTTAAATCTATGTGATGATTGAAATTGTATGGTTGTGCTGGAAATTGAGTTAATGTGTAAAATGCTTGATTATCTTGTTGTGTAGAATATGAAATGTGGATGTATGAATTGGTATGAGATTGGACTGAAAGGTCCGAGGTATTATGGTATAGATTCGATATGGACGAGTACCTAGCCTCATTTGTTGTACATGTAGTAGTAACTTTATCAGTGGATTGATGAATGCTTATGACTTACTGAGTTGTAAACTCACTCGGTGTTTTTCTTGTCACCCATTTTAGGTCTCTTGGACTCGTATTGTTTGCGTTTCGAACCGTCGTTGAAGTCATCACACCGCTGAAATCTTGTGGTATTGTTTTTTGTTGTTAAAGAACATTTGGCATGTATAGGCTATTATATTTTGTCGAATTGTGGGTTGTAAACTTTAAGCCATGTGAAAATGGCCTATGTGGTCGTCGAGTGGGATGCTAGAACCTATAGCCACGAGTCTTAGAAACTCAAATTTTGTTAAGGTGGCCATAAATTGTGTCATGTATGATGGATGATTAAGGCCAAGGAAAAATTCATGAAATTGGCATAGTCTACTGCAGTAACTGTTGCGGATAGCAGCAGTGAGATGAGATTGAAAAATCACTAAAAATAGTAGAAGTAGAATTAAATAGTGAGTAAATTATGGAACTGATCCTTGATGAATCTATTTTTATATGGACGAAACGAAACGACCATATGAGCAGTATACTGGGAAATATTAAAGTTCTCGTGAGACAGGGCCAGAACGATTTCTGGGTCCCCTGTCGCGACTTTTAAAATTTACCATAAATTATCCAGAAAGAATTAGGAGTCATACCTTATATGTACAGATTCCATTTTGAGTCTAGTTTCATTAGAAACAAACAGCACCAGTATTAAAGCCCTGTACAGAAAGATATTCAAGTTGTAACGCGCGGAGGTCAGAGCAGTCGATCCCTGTAACATGGGTGACTTTAACTAATAAACTGTACCAATTGGCCCAACCAAAATTCTAAAAATAAATCCATGGATGGGTATATGAGTCTAAATTCAGGAAAAATTTACGAAACCAGTTTCTGAGTTTTGGAACTCGAGATATGATTTTTAAGGCGACGGTGATGCAGTTTTCCAGCCTGTCCGAAATGCCAAATTGGTCGGTACTTTAAGAGGATTTGTCTCGTTAACCCTCGTGTCCGACAATCGGCGTCGGTCACGAAGTTAGGGTGTTACAATTTTATTGGTATCAGAGCTATGGTTTAGTCGGTTCTAGGACTACCATAGCGTGTGAGTCTAGCTATACATGCCAAATTGATAGTGCTTAATAATGTGATGACTTGACGGTTGAAATTTTTGTTTTGATTAGCGATGGAACCCGGGGTAGAGACCCTTGGCGGATGACGTTGAAAGTGTAGCGGCTGCTCTGCGCAAGGGACACCGCCTGTTGAGCCTCGGTCATCCGCGAATAATCAAAATGAAGGGCGAAACAAGCCTTCTTCACTATGATGAATGAGTGGGTCGCATAATATGCCCGAACCAACCCGGCTGTCCAACCATTCCGAATTTAAACACTCCACCCCAAGAGCCCGCAATGCCTCCGATTCATCGATCCTGTGAGGCTGAGTAAACCACCGTGGACTTGATTAGGAAGCGTGGGGGAGTTCAAGGCCATAGTTACCGATGATGCCGAAAAGGCCGAGTTCGCTCGATAACACCATTAGAGTATTAGATGAATGTCATGCACACCCGATTTAATGTCTTAAGTGTGCTATATCCTTGTTGCGAGACTCGACTTACTATTGGTGGAGGACTTTAATTTCCATAGTCCCAAATGAACGAGTTACTTGGGATTTCTTCCAATCCAATTTCAAAGAAATACATTAGTCAACGGTTCATCGATCGAAGCGTAAGGAATTCTTGGAACTCAAGCAAGGCGGATGATCAGATCGAATACGAACATGAGTTCGTAAGACTTAGTCGGTATGCTCAGGAGTGTGTGGCTGATGAGGTTGCGATGTGCAAAAGATTTGAAGAAGGATTGAATGAAGAGTTAAAGTTACTAGTGGGAATTTTGGAGATAAATGAGTTCGTGACGCTAGTCGAACGAGCCTGCAAGGCGGAAGAATTTGGGAAGGAGAAGAAGAAGGCTAAATTTGAAGCAAGAGATTACCGTAAAAGATCGACGAGTAAAGCTCCGTTCTCGGCTGTAAAGAGGTTCAGGGAGGACACCGATGAAGTCGAGGACGATGCGGGAATTTCCATTAGAGCCCCACCATTGACGGACTCGAGCTACTTCAGTAGCTAGTGTGGGCAATAATCGTCAAGAGAGACCGAATGCCCCCAATGTGGAAGACGACACCTAGGTGAATGTTGGGGTAAATCTGTTAATAGGGCTGTTATGGATGCGGTTCAAGGACCACTTCATTAGAGATTGCACGGAGCTAGATGAGAGGAATAAGACGAAGGTGCAAGACCTAGTGGAACGACGGTGGAGGTAGGCCCCGAGAATCTCCGGAGGTAGGGGTGGTAATCGAGAGGAGCCTCTAATACGGCTGTCCGATCCGAGACCCGTACTCTGCTAGAGCATATGCCATCCGCGCACGAGAGGAGGCATCCTCCCCGACGTTATCACCGGTACTTTTACTCTCTTTGATACTATTGTGATTGCATTGATTGACCCCGCTCTACTCACTCATATGTATGTGAAACCTTAGCATCCAAGAAGACTCTACCGTTGAGTCTCTGAGTTCGTAATTCGAGTGTCAAACCCTTTGGGTCAATACGTGCTTGTTGATAAAGTGTGCAAGAGATGCCCCTAATAATTCGAGAATCGTTTTTTCCTACCGATCCGATGCTTCTACCATTTCATGAATTCGATGTTATTCTTGGTATGGATTGGTGACCGTGCATGATGCGTTGGTGGATCGCAAAAGGAAAACCATTGATTTGAGGAGTGCAAATAATGAGGTAGTCCGAGTCGAGTCTCTCGATTTAAAAGGAGTGCCAAACAATAATATCTTCTATGACCGTCAAGATTTGTGAAAAGGGTGTGAAACATACCTTGCGTATGTGTTTGGGAGTAAAGAGACGGAAGGAAACTCGAATCGGTACCAAGTGGTTTGTGAGTATTCGATGTTTTTCCGAGGAGTTACCGGATTGCCACCGGTTCGAGAAGTGGAATTCGACATCGGTTGTACCGGTACTACGCCGATTTCAATAGCCCCGTATCGTATGGCATTAACGTAATTAAAGGAATTGAAGGTTCAATTGCAAGAATTGACGGATAGAGGTTTCGCTCGACCGAGTTTTTCTCCATGGGGCGACTGTATTGTTTGTGAAGAAGAAGGACGGAACCATGAGGTTGTGCATCGACTATCGTCAACTCAATAAAGTGACGATAAAGAATAAATATCCATTGCCACGAATTGACGATTTGTTTGATCAATTAAAGGGAGCCTCGGTGTTTTCAAAGATAGATTTGAGATCGGGGTACTATCAGTTGAGGGTCCAAGAATCGGACATACCCAAAACCGCTTTTAGAACGAGGTACGGTCACTACGAATTCTTGGTGATGCCGTTTGGGCTCACTAATGCCCCTGCGGTGTTTATGGATTTAATGAATAGAATTTTCAGGCCATACTTGGATCGGTTCGTAGTTGTATTTATCGATGACATTTTGGTCTATTCGAAGATGAAACCGAACATCTTTGAACACCGAGGCTAGTGTTGCAAATCTTACGAGATAAGCGATTATACGCAAAGTTCAAGAATGTGAATTTTGGTTGAAAGAGGTTAGCTTTTGGGGCACGTGGTGCCCGTGACGGTGTCGGTGGACTGAACAAAATTTGACCATAGTCAATTGGAAACCTCCAAGGAATGTTCGAGGTTCGGAGCTTTTGGGGCTTGCGGTTATTACCGACGATTTGTAAAGGCTTCTCAACGATAGCCACGCCGATGACGGGTTACTCCAAAAGGACGTTAAGTTCGAATGGACGGAGAAATGCCAAAAAGTTTCGATCAATGAAAACTTATTTGATGAAGCCCCAATTCTAGTGCAACCCGAGTCCCGCAAGGAGTTTGTCATCTATAGCGACGCCTCTCTACTTGGGTTAGGTTGCGTATTAATGCAAGAAGGTCGAGTTGTGGCCTATGCGCGTCGAGGCAATTAAAGCCACATGAGAAAAATTACCCGACTCATGATCTCGAATTGGCCGCCATCGTATTCGCCTTTAAAGATTTGGCGACACTACTTATTTGGTGAAAGGTGCCATGTATACTCGGATCACAAAAGTCTCAAATATTTGATGACCCAAAGAGACTTAAATCTGCGACAAAGACGTTGGCTTGAGTGTTAAAGGATTATGAGTGATCATTGACTATCACCCGGAAAGGCGAATGTGGTTGCGGATGCCTTGAGTCGAAATCCTTGCTTGCTTTACTGAGCGATGAATGTACACTTGTCTATTCTACCCGACAATGTGTTAGTAGCCGAATTAAAGGCCAAACCATTGTTGGCTCATCAAATTCGGAAGCTCGTAAAGTTGATGAGGAGTTGCTTGCAAAACGGGGTGAGTGTGTTCGAACAAGGAATCGAGTTTCAAATTGATGATGACGATTGTTTGAGGTTGAAGTCGTCTGTGTGTTCCAAAGAATTGAACTTATTTCGATAATTCTAAATGAAGCCCATTGTAGTCGAATGTCAATCCACCCGGGTAGTACTAAAATTTACAATGACCAAACGCCAATTTTGGTGGCCGGTATGAAACGAGACATTTCGAATTTGTTTCAAGGTGTCGATATGTCAACAAGTGAAAGCGAACATCAAGTGCCATCGGGATTACTTCACCGATCATGATACCCGAATGGAAATGGGATCGAGTCACAATGGACTTTGTATCCGGACCGCCATTGTCGTGAGTAAGAAGGATGCGATTTGGGTCGTTGTCGATAGACTAACTAAGTCGGCTCACTTTATCCCCGACGCACGGATTTTTCAATGGACAAATTAGCGGAATTGTACGTTTCTCGATTGTGAGATTACACGGGTGCCTATTTCTATCGTGTCGGATAGAGACCCAAGATTTACGTCGCGATTTTGGAAGAAATTGCAAGATGCTTTGGGTACCAAGTCGCATTTTAGCACCGCTTTTCATCCCCAAACCGATGGTCAATTCGAACGGATAATTCAAATACTCGAGGATATGTTGAGATGTTACATCCTTGAGTTTAGTGGTTCATGGAACGGTATTTACCTTTGATTGAATTCGCCACAACAATAGCTTTCAATCAAGTATTAAGATGGCGCCTTACGAGGCTTTATACGATCGTAAATGCCGTACCCCATTATTCGGACTGAACTTAGTGAAGGTAAATTCTTGAGGTTGATTTGGTTAAGGATGCCGAGCAAAAGTTCGAGTAATTCGTGAAAGTTTGAAAGTCGCCGGATCGCCAAAAGTCGATGCGATTTGAAAAGAAAAGATGTTGAATATCGGGTTGGAGACAAGGTCTTTCTCAAAGTTTCACCACGGAAGAAGGTGCTTAGATTTGGCCGTAAGGGCAAATTGAGTCCGAGGTTCATCGGTCCATACTGAAGTATCTGAACGAGTTGGGCGATGAGCGTATCGATTAATATTACCCCGAGCTCGAAAAGATTCACAACGTTTTCCATGTTTCGATGCTTGACGATATAGGTCCGACCGACACACGTAATTACTCCATCGAGGTCGAGGTTCAGCCTAATTTGAGCTATGAAGAAGAGCCGTTCGCATTCGATGCGTGAAGTAAAGAGCTACTGAAACAAGAAAATTCCATTGGTAAAGGTGTTGTGGCATAAACACGAATTGAAGAAGCCACTTGGGAACTCGAGGACTCTATGAAAGAGCGATACCGAGCCTATTTACCGGTAAGATTTTCGGGGACGAAAATTCCTTAAGTGGGGGAGAGTTGTGACAGCCCAAAATTGACCCTAGTCGGAAAGCGGTTTCGGGACCACAAAACCGAGTCATAAAAATAATTAATTGTTATATTCTATGCTTATTGTGTGTGTACATGCACATGTGGAAGTTTCATTCTCTAATTTTACCAATTGTATGAGAAATTATTAAATAGGGATCAATGTGAGACATGGTGAAATATGATAGGCTAATTTTAAATGGCTTATTAGTGCATGTTAACACAAAGGTGGACTTGCATGTCAAATTGCCCAATTTATTAATGGTGGCCGGCCAAGATAGGATATTGATGGGCAATATATATGTTTAATTAGATTTTTGTAATAAGGAATGGGTCATTGGAGATAAAATAATGTTAGTAAAGAAAGAAAAAGAAAAGAAAAAAAAAAGAATGCTCATCCTTTCCCCATTGCCGTGAATTGAGCAAAGAAAACCAAAAAAAAAAAAAAGTTGAAATATGAAGAGGAGAAACTAAGGTATTTCGGCCATGGCTATCCTAGTCTAAGGTATGCATGGTGATTTTTCTTTTTAATTGACTATGAGACTAAATGGATAAGTACATAGCTTAGTTGACCTATGGTTTAATTTCATGAGTCCATAGCTCAATATCCATTCGGCAAGTGCTAAATTAGTGTCTTTTTGTTAAGTTTCTTTGGGATGTTAATTACTTGTTAAGTAGCTTAATTGATGCTTGGATGAGTAGGATTCATGGTCGTAAGAGTGTATATACATTTTAGAAAGAAAAAAATGTTGTTGTTAGTTGAGTTGCATTTGATATTCATTCGGTCAAATGGGAGAAGAATAAGATGAATTTAAATGTTGTGGTTTATTATTTAGTTGGTTAATGATGTGGTCATTGCGAATGCAATGGTGTTAAAGGAAATAGGGTCAAATGTTGGTTTGATGAACTAATTGCTAGTGGGCAATGTGTTGTATTGAGAATGTTTGAGTAAATTCAAAGATGTTTATATGATGAATTCGGTTGTAGATGTACATGCCTAAATAAAATGCTCACTAATGATTTTGAAATTAAGTTTTATTATGTTGTGAAAGGAGTGGGCAAAAGAGCTATAGACTATTGCCGGATGTATGATGGGTTAGTAGAGTCTCTAAATTGATATGTGGTAAATGTAAGTGTTAAACGAAATGGAAATGGTGTTATATTGGAACATGCACATTCGGCCACATGATTGAATGCATAGATGGGTGATTTCGTGTATTCGGCCATAAGTGAGCATATTGGTGGCTTAATCTTGACTTAGAAAAATCGGCTAAAGGAAAATATGGGCTAAAATGTGGAATTTGATTCATGATTGCATACATATATGACTCTAATGCCTAATATATAAGGGCTAAGTACCTTGAATTTCCCCTTTGATATTCAAAATGATTGAATCAATTTATTTGTTAATATTAAGCTCAAGAGCAAAGGGGAACTAGATCCGATAAAGGAAAGGAAAAAGTAATTGAATAGCCGTTGAAGACGTTCGACAACATCCGAGGTAAGTCATTAAGCGCATATATTTGATATTGCTTAAATGATTGGAAAATCTATGCAATTGTGTTTAATGGAATGCTATATATATATGTATAAATGAAATTGTATGTGTATGGAATGAGGATAATTGTTGAATGTAAAAGAAATAGTGGAATGTGTAGAAAGTTTGCTTTCGGCACTATGTGTCTTGGGCAACACGGGTGTATGGTGTCGAGATTGGCACTAAGTGTGCGTGCTGGAAATATATGGCACTAAGTGTGCGTGTTGGAAATATTTGGCACTAAGTGTGCAAGCTGGAAAAAAATACTGACCTTGGGTGTGCGAGCTCGGAGGGTATGGCAATCGTGTGTGCGTAGCTTAAATTACGTGGCACTAAGTGTGCGAAATCGAGTAGTAAGCATGTGTGTGCGAACTCTATATAAATGGAGGTGTGTCTCCATTGAATTGAGTATGGACAGCGGATCGGGTAAGTACCTCGAGCTCAATGACGAATAGAGAATACGTTCATGCTTGGGGTTGAATTTGGTAAGCCTTAAATCTATGTGATGATTGAAATTGTATGGTTGTGCTGGAAATTGAGTTAATGTGTAAAATGCTTCGATTATCTTGTTGTGTAGAATATGAAATGTGGATGTATGAATTGGTATGAGATTGGACTGAAAGGTCCGAGGTATTATGGTATAGATTCGATATGGACGAGTACCTAGCCTCATTTGTTGTACATGTAGTAGTAACTTTATCGGTGGATTGATGAATGCTTATGACTTACTGAGTTGTAAACTCACTCGTGTTTTTCTTGTCACCCATTTTAGGTCTCTTGGACTCGTATTGTTTGCGTGCTCGGAACCGTCGTTGAAGTCATCACACCGCTGAAATCTTGTGGTATTGTTTTTTGTTGTTAAAGAACATTTGGCATGTATAGGCTATTATATTTTGTCGAATTGTGGGTTGTAAACTTTAAGCCATGTGAAAATGGCCTATGTGGTCGCCGAGTGGGATGCTAGAACCTATAGCCACGAGTCTTAGAAACTCAAATTTTGTTAAGGTGGCCATAAATTGTGTCATGTATGATGGATGATTAAGGCCAAGGAAAATTCATGAAATTGGCATAGTCTACTGCAGTAACTGTTGCGGACAGCAGCAGTGAGATGAGATTGAAAAATCACTAAAAATAGTAGAAGTAGAATTAAATAGTGAGTAAATTATGGAACTGATCCTTGATGAATCTATTTTTATATGGAGGAAACGAAACGACCATATGAGCAGTATACTGGGAAATATTAAAGTTCTCGTGAGACAGGGCCAGAACGATTTCTGGGTCCCTGTCGCAACTTTGAAAATTTACCATAAATTATCCAGAAAGAATTAGGAGTCATGCCTTATATGTACAGATTCCATTTTGAGTCTAGTTTCATTAGAAACAAACGGCACCAGTATTAAAGCCCTGTACAGAAAGATATTCAAGTTGTAACGCGCGGAGGTCAGAGCAGTCGATCCCTGTAACATGGGTGACTTTAACTAATAAACTGTACCAATTGGCCCAACCAAAATTATAAAAATAAATCCATGGATGGGTATATGAGTCTAAATTCAGGAAAATTTACGAAACCAGTTTCGAGTTTTGGAACTCGAGATATGATTTTAAGGCGACGGTGATGCAGTTTTCCAGCGTGTCCAGAAATGCCAAATTGGTCGGTACTTTAAGAGGATTTGTCTGTTAACCCTCGTGTCCGACAATCGCGTCGGTCACGAGTTAGGGTGTTACAATTTTATTGGTATCAGAGCTATGGTTTAGTCGGTTCTAGGACTACCATAGCGCGTGTGAGTCTAGCTATACATGCCAAATTGATAGTGCTTAATAATGTGATGACTTGACGGTTGAAATTTTTGTTTTGATTAGCGATGGAACCCGGTAGAGAGACCCTTGGCGGATGACGTTGAAAGTGTAGCGGCTGCTCTGCGCAAGGGACACCGCTGTTGAGCCTCGGTCATCCGCGAATAATCAAAATGAAGGGGCGAAACAAGCCTTCTTCACTATGATGAATGAGTGGGTCGCGAATATGCCCGAACCAACCCGGCTGTCCAACCATTCCGAATTTAAACACTCCACCCCAAGAGCCCGCAATGCCTCCGATTCATCGATCTGTGAGGTCGAGTAAACCACCGTGGACTTGATTAGGAAGCGTGTAATGAGGAGTTCAAGGCCATAGTTACCGATGATGCCGAAAAGGCCGAGTTCGCTCGATAACACCATTAGAGTATTAGATGAATCGTCATGCACACCGACGAATGTCTTAAGTGTGCTATATCCTTGTTCGAGACTCACTTACTATTGGTGGAGGACTTTAATTTCCATAGTCCCAAATGAACGAGTTACTTGGGATTTCTTCCAATCCAATTTCAAAGAAATACATTAGTCAACGGTTCATCGATCGAAGCGTAAGGAATTCTTGGAACTCAAGCAAGGCCGGATGATCAGATCGAATACTGAACATGAGTTCGTAAGACTTAGTCGGTATGCTCGAGTGTGTGGCTGATGAGGTTGCGATGTGCAAAAGATTTGAAGAAGGATTGAATGAAGAGTTAAAGTTACTAGTGGGAATTTTGGAGATAAATGAGTTCGTGACGCTAGTCGAACGAGCTGCAAAGCGGAAGAATTTGGGAAGGAGAAGAAGAAGGCTAAATTTGAAGCAAGAGATTACCGTAAAAGATCGACGAGTAAAGCTCCGCTTCTCGGCTGTAAAGAGGTTCGTGGAGGACACCATGAAGTCGAGGACGATGCATGGAATTTCCATTAGAGCCCGACCATTGACGGACTCCGAGCTACTTCAAGAGCTAGTGTGGGCAATAATCGTCAAGAGAGACCAGAATGCCCCAATGTGGAAGACGACACCTAGGTGAATGTTGGGGTAAATCATTAATAGGGCTGTTATGGATGCGGTTCAAGGACCACTTCATTAGAGATTGCACCTGAGCTAGATGAGAGGAATAAGACGCAAGGTGCAAGACCTAGTGGAACGACGGTGGAGGTAGGCCCCGAGAATCTCCGGAGGTAGGGGTGGTAATCGAGAGGAGCCTCTAATACGGCTGTCCGATCCGAGACCCGTACTCTGCTAGAGCATATGCCATCCGCGCCGAGAGGAGGCATCCTCCCCGACGTTATCACCGGTACTTTTACTCTCTTTGATACTATTGTGATTGCATTGATTGACCCCGCCTACTCACTCATATGTATGTGAAACCTTAGCATCCAAAGAAGACTCTCACCGCTGAGTCTCTTGAGTTCGTAATTCGAGTGTCAAACCCTTTGGGTCAATACGTGCTTGTTGATAAAGTGTGCAAGAGATGCCCCTAATAATTCGAGAATCGCTTTCCTACCGATCCGATGCTTCTACCATTTCATGAATTCGATGTTATTCTTGGTATGGATTGGTGACCGTGCATGATGCACGGTGGTGGATGCAAAAGGAAAACCATTGATTTGAGGAGTGCAAATAATGAGGTAGTCCGAGTCGAGTCTCTTGATTTAAAAGGAGTGCCAAGAATAATATCTTCTATGACCGTCAAGATTTGTGAAAAGGTGTGAAACATACCTTGCGTATGTGTTTGGGAGTAAAGAGACGGAAAGGAAACTCGAATCGGTACCGTGGTTTGTGAGTATTCAGATGTTTTTCCCGAGGAGTTACCGGATTAATATCAGTAACTCATCTAAACAAACTATGACTCAACTTATGTCACCTTGATTAACATTGACTAGCTCAAATGAGTCATTTACAATCTATTCATTGCTGTAATGCGTATAATTATCGTAATATATGAATTTATAGTTACTTCATATTTACACTTATATTCACAATTCACATATCTCGATTAAAACATCAAAACAATCTGAATTATTCAAATTATGACTAACTCTATATACTACTTGCTAATTTATAGATTTTTTAGCCATAGTACAGTTTCATAAGCATTGCAGTTCAGATATGATTACAATAATCTTGTATTCTAGTAACCTAATTCTCAATTAAAGATATCATTATAGACTTATTAGATCATTAAGTTAAAGTACCAATTAGTCAATCAGAAACTTTAAATAATTCTACTGGTAATTCAATATTTAATTATTGCATTTTAAGCATTTAAATTATACCTATCACAATTTCAATTTACTATATTTAATTAAATTCCTATCCTCAATTAATTTATAGAATCCATTTAATTAGCACAAACTTATAATGTTATACATATTCATTAATTCAACTAATATATTCTAGTATACAAAATTCTATTCTCGAATTTACTTACATTTCTATGAAACTTATACGATTTATAGCTTGTAATTAATATAAACACTAAAATTCTTAAATATATCACTAATCAATAAATCTGTCAAATTCTTATCAGATTTCACATAATCATTTTAACCATATCATACATTTACAATTTTCTATCACGTAATCATCTAATTCTTCATAATTAAAATTCCAATTCTCATAAGTCAACTCTTATGACTTCGTTTCAAACTCAAATTGTATTACTTACAAATTCATAAATGTTATCATATCTATGAACTTTCAAAACTCAATTCAACATTAAGGCATATAGATAACATTTAATCATACTAATCAACTCAATTATACATACATTCTAATGAATCTAGTCATACTCGTAAATACATTCATTCAATCAGTTTCCATCAATTATTACATACGTGTTTACAATCAACTTAATCTTCCATGTATAATTTATCATCACTAATGACCTTAAAATTACTCGACTTAGAATATATGCATACAATGCATATCAAATCATTACATAATACTATACAACATACAATCAACACAACACATTCAAACTACATCAATCAATAATAATCAACTTACATCATGATATCTCTACATCATACTGATACCAATGACATTCACAAATGATCATGAACTTTGTAATGTGATTACAATTCATTTTTGGTAACTTATCGTGAAACTATCGACCTAATTCATCATTGAAACTTAATTATCACAAAACTTACCAATAGCATATTGAACATGCAAGATAGTAATCGATCAATCTAATAATATATTATCAATGATTAGTAATACATTCATAATCAACTCTACTCAAATGATATGCATTAATATTATATGAACGGATAAAACTAAATGTTTATGCATTAATCATCTTATTTCAACTTGTAATTATGGACAATAATTCATTGCAATACTATCAGTTTAATAATCATATCAGATATTCAGAAATCTACAATCTATATTCATGAATACGAATAAACTAGACCATTCATTCAAATTTACAAACTAGTTTTACAATTGATTAGACATTACCTTATAGAAATTCAATATATTATTCGATAATGACTAAACTTCATATGGTAATTTCATACTATCATCATTGCATGTCAATACATTTCATTAGCAACCAATACTTCTATTCTAGATTACTGTAATTCTTATTCTTACTTTATGAGCTCTAAGATCATGATACCTAGTGTACAATCGTAATCATACAATAACGAAAAATTCTTATATTGCTTGACTTGATATTCGAATGCAATCCATACATAATTCAATTGTCAATTGCATTATGATTAAGTCATGCATCAATTCAATTAACTAGTGCAAATGTTAACTGACTATCTAATCATTAACTTGACAATTATCGAGTATTCTTCGATATCAACTAATTGTCTATCTCATACGAATTCAGCAATCTTAAGTTATATCAATTAAATATAAGTATAAATAATTCATATTATGTAAATACTATATTAGTTGAAATAAGTTTATATTGCATTACAATTAAGGTCTATAATTATGTAAATAATGTAATTGAAGAATGGTGAAATGATAATGGAATAAATTATATTGCATACGAATTGGATGGATGATAGAAATCACAATTCATTGAATCAAGATGAACAATGACTGATTAGTCAAGATATGATAATACATTATGTGATACATTGACTGGAATCATAGATTGGCTATAATTAATTATTTATATTTATTAATGAGATTATTAAAGTTATTGAGACTTGATCATAGGATTAAATTGAGTATTACAAAAGTGAATGATCAATATTTGTTAATTAATAGAATTTGATGGCAATGTATATGAAAGAATTCAAATGATTCTAATGTGTGGATTTAGCTGCAATAATTATACAATGGAATGATTAATAATAGCATTTGTTCATTGAATTCAAATATTGATAATTGTAGAATATTTAAAGTATTAGTATGAATTAGATAGTTTTAAGACTTATTGTAGACACTTAAGTGATATGTTCATAATGCTATAATTAAATGGCAAAGCTAAATCGATTATTGATAGAATTTGAGTTTAATATTTGATATTAATTATGGTTGCGAAATGAGAAATGAAAAAGTGAATTTGAATTGAGAGCTATGATATTGGCAATGAGAAGATGAATAAGTTGTGATGATGTTAGTAAATATGGGTATTGATGCATGTAACTAAGTGATGAGCGATTATTCGTTGAACTATTGAGCTATAATGATATATACTTGTATTGGAATCTATAATTATGTGATTGAATCAATTAATGTTTCATGTAAATTGATAAGTAATGTTGAAAGTCTTGAGTAGTATATATTGAATGTTGAATTGATGGAATGAGTAAGATGTAATATGCATATGCTAGAGAATAGCATAGTGTTATTGATTATATTGAATTATATGAAATGAGGAAATTGATTGAATTTACATCATGTGTGACATATATGATTGATGCAATTATATGGTAAGTGCTGAACTTGTTGAATATATGATCATAATCGATTATAATGTAGTTGTATAAATGTGAATTAAAGTGCATGATAGGATTAAGTTGAATATGTTAATAAATTCTTGAATATTCTGAATGAATGATGTGTACTGATGTGTATTGGCTAATGAAAGCACAGTAATGATTATGTAAGTGTAATGAAGTAGGAATGACTTAAGTTGAAATTAATTGTAATTGATTAGCTAATTGCAAATGTGTAAATGATTGGAATATGAGAAGTATATATTGTAGATATTAAATTGGAGTTATGATGTAGAATGTATATGATATGCTATTAGTGGAATATGGCATATGAGTATGATATGAAAAGTGCTGCGTACAGCTTGTGTTCGGATTCACTGATTGTATGATGGACATAGTAGGAATATTGGATCACGTATAGTCACTTAGTGTTGATCAGATTTATGTGAATGCATTGAATGCTTGGAAATGATGATATAGTTGAAGCTAAGATGAGAAGTAATAGTTGAATGTGGAGTTATGAAGTATGCAACATGTTGATGCATGGTGAAGTCTGAAATGAACAATCGTTATGATGATATTGGAAATGACTGAAAATGGCTAGTTTGAAATGGATTGTTAAGCGAAGGATATGTGATCGTATGGCAGCTGTCATGGTAATGTGTGACATGAGATAAATTGTCAATGAACTTGAGTCAATGGTAACTATCTATGATACTTGATTGTTCTGATGATCTAATGCATACGTCGATAATCATTGATCATAATAGTGGAATGTAATGCTGATGTGATATATTATTTGAAATTATGTTGAGATGTATCCTGTAATGATAGTAGCATGATTACTTGGATGGTCAGAAGTTTGTCGAATGAGATATATTGATGGATGAGAAGGATGAACATTGGCTAAATAAGTATGTATGGCATGTAATATAACTTGCAATCGGATGTAACATGACTGATGATGATTGTAAAAATGTGAGATAATGGATTGTTGTGAATTTTGAGGATCGATGTGCTAGTTATCGATGCCGAATGGCGAAGTATTAGTCGATAAAGGGTATGATGTTATGTGCTAGTCAGATCGATAATGGATAGTAATTATGAATTGAGTAACTTTAGGTAATGTTAAGATTATGCATAGTGTGATTGATCATCACATCAATGTGAATTGAAATATAAGTTGAATGGTCCATAATTTGATGAAGGATGATATGACTGTTAAATGATAATGATGATGGAGCAAAGAGTTGACACTATGAGGATGATGTGGAAAGTAAATTTAGAATGAATATTTGGAAGTCAGATAGAATAGTATGTGAATATGGGACGATCATATGTCCTCCATTATTGATAAATCGACTGCAGCGTGAGACTATGTATGAGAGATTAATCTGATATTGTGAAGCTATAGAGTTCAGCTAAGTCATAGTTAAGTGTCCGATCAGCATAGTTCAGTATTGGATCATATGGGAACTTATGTTATGATAGGCACTCTATGTTGCAGATGCTTGAAATAGTGCTATACTAAATCAGCATTGAGAATGTTCAGATGATTGAGATATGATGATCAGTATTCATATGATGCCGAAATTGGTGGATTTAAGCAAGGAATATGACCGTTACCGGTTCGACAGTAGTGGCAAAGCAAGTGAGGTGCAATGTTGAAATGATGTTAGATCGGATTGATAGCTGTAGATCAGGTTGAGATATGGATAGGAAGTGAATTGTGTGCTAATGCGAATTTTGATGTGAAGATGAGAATAGAGATTGAAGTAAGAATGTAGCTCGAGATACGGTATATTTGAATGATGTATGATGAAGATATGATGGAGCGCAACATGAGCCAAGTTGACTATCGTAAATCATTCGGACATAGATGTCGAGAGAAGTGCCAAGACGGCTGCATTTGGAATATCGGCAGATAGGTATAGATCGAATCAAATTCGTGATCCATTAGAATCGATTGATGTTAGCATCAAGATGAATAGGTTTAAGATGTTTCAGTAGGAAGGACGTGAGTTGCGATGATAACTCATGTAAGAGTCGAATCGAGAGTAAGGCGATGATCACTTCGATAGAATCAATTGATAAGATTGTCGGAGATGACGTTAGATTGGAGCTCCGGAAGGTACCTCATCTATATGAATGGTTGAGCAACTAGAATTGAACTTGTGGAATCGAGTTATGATAGTGCATTGTAAATTGGTTGAAGATGATGGAACTCGTTCCACGTAGAAGATTGATTCAATGTTGGTAGTGGAAAGGTCTGCAAGAGTTGAGAAAAGGTAAAGATGGTAAATTGAATGAGAGATTAGTAAGAACGGGAAAGATTGGGACGAGATAGGGTGTGTTAGGCACCGAAGCGGACGAGTGAATGGAATTTCCGAGATAGGTCATGTGAACATTAAGAAATGTAGTTATATGTGAATTTACATGATGTTACAAATAGATGTGAAAATATATGCTAGATTAGGAAAATTTGATTAAGTGTTCATGAGATGAAATTAGGTGTTTAAAAGATGTTATAGTTGACATTGTATATATATATACATACATTCGGCCATCTAATTGAGTATGAAGGTGGTGTTAAATCTAATTGTGATGCCCATTTGGAAGTGTATATATATATATATAAATATACATAAGTATGCCCGTTCGTGATGTTACCTTTAATTATGTGTATAATCGACTAAATGGGTAATTAGTGAGGATGGTTGCCGAATATACAAACATACATATGCATGTGTAATTGAATTATGAATGTTTAGCAAGATGGTTAAACTAGTTGATTTATTGATTAAGCTCAAGGAGTTAAAGGAGGAGAATCAAGCAAGGGAAAGACGAAGGTCATCGAGTAGCCGACTTGGAACTATTTTACCCAACACAAGGTAAGTCACTAAGCATATATTTTGTATTGATTTAAATAGACATAATGTCTATGTAATTATGCCGAAAGGAATGATAAATTTATATACATGTATGTATGTGGTGATGAAAGTATTGAATGAAAAGAAAAGAGGTGAGATGTATTGAGTTGTTGATTTTGGCACTAAGTGTGCGGGTATAAACATTTATGATCATGAGATTGGCACTAAGTGTGCGGGTTTAAAATTTGTACAGCACTAAGTGTGCGAGTTTGATTATATAGCACTAAGTGTGCGAGTTGATTATATAGCACTAAGTGTGCGGACTCACTATATGTTTTGAATCACTATTGACACCGAGTGTGTGACATTATTGAGTTGATCACGGACAGCGGATCGGGTAAGTACCTTGAGTTCATGGCTAATAGGCGCTATGTTTATATTTGGAGTTGAGCTTGGTAAGTTTTGAACCTATGTGACAATTTTAATTGAAGTCACGTACATAAGAATTATCGTGGAATAAGTGAAAGGTCACTTAGTTGTATGATTGTAACGAAAACAAAATGATGTATAAAATGCCTCAAATATCCTATTGATTAGTATATGGAATGTGAATGTGTAACTTGGTATGAGATTGAACCGAAAGGTCTAAGGAACTATGGTATAGTTCGGTTTGGATGGAGTAATTAGCCTCGTTCCATTTTGTTTCCTCTTGTGATAATGTTATTAATGGATGGTAGTGCATTGCTTATGACTTACTGAGTTATATACTCATTCGGTGTTTGCTTGCCACCTATTTTAGGTTCCTTGGACTCGTCTTTTTGCGTGCTCGGACCGTCATCTAAGTCATCACACCGGATTGCAACTTTTTGGGGTATCTTCTTCTTAGTTGGTCTAGGAGAACATTTCGGCATGTATAGGCTATTATGTTTTGTTGAACTTTGGTATGTAAACTTTAGCCATGCGAAAATGGCATAAATATTAAGTTGAATTTTGGTCCTATGATACTTCGTCATAAGTCTTAGTAAAAATTGATTTGATAATGTTGTCATGGCTGATTTTTCTCGGTGTTAAATTCATGATATGTATGATGAATTATTAGTTAGATTAAGGAAAAATCACAAAATAGGCATAGTTTGCTTTAGTAACAGATGCTGGTAGTAGCAGTGATGTGAGATTGAAAAATCACTAAAAATAGTAGGAATGGAATTAAATAAGGAATAAATTATGTAATCGAAGCTTGATGAGTCTATTTTTATATGGAAGAAACGAAATGACCATATGAGTTGTATGTTAGGAGATAATTAAACTCTTGTGAAACAGGGCCAGAGCGAATTCTGGATCCCCTGTTCCGACTTTAGAAATTCACCATAAATTAATCAGAGACAATTAGAATTCATGCCTTATATGTATAGATTTCCTTTTGAGTCTAGTTTCATTAAAAACAATCGGAATAAGCATTGAAGCTCTGTAAAGGGAAATATCTAAGTCGTAATGCATGAAGGTCAGAGTAGTCAAACCCTGAGACAGGGGTGACTTTAACTAATAAACTGTACCAATTGGCCCAACCAAAAATTCTACAAAAATTCTACCATATAGATATAGGAGTCTAGTTCTGGGGAAAGTTTACAGAACTGGATTTTGAGTTTCAGAACTCAAGATATGAATTTTGAAGCGACTAGTATGCAGATTGGCAGCTTGTCTGGGAAACGAATTAATAAGTGGTTTGAAGTCTGTTAACACCTTGTGTTCGATTCCGGCGACGGTCTCGGGTTCGGGGTGTTACAATTCACTTATTATAAATTCGAATACATGAATCATAATTCCAATTCAAAAATAATCATACCTTACTAACCATGTATCACAAATAAGTACATTTCAAAATTTCTACTAATTCAATTCGAACATACATCAAAACCCAATTGAACTTGTTCCGTAATTACCAAATTCGAACCAAACTTGTATACATCAAAGCCATGTTCACATATTTAATACTTTCAATATTCAATTCCCTATATCCATCACATTATTGACATTTTCATAATTAAATCATATTCAAGCATATATCCTCACTTTTCATATACTGATTAGGTGAAGTTAGATTTAGAAAATAGATTCAAATTTTAGAATGTTTATATATTTGTGAATTTGAAATTCACACTATAAATATTCAATATTGTATTATAAAATTCTTAAACATAATTTTGTCATGGAAAAAATACATAAATACGATTACGAAATGATAATATTTATCTTTCAAAAAACAATCATCTCATATATTAAATCAAATTTATCGATATAATATATTTATACAAATGAAATTCAAGCATATATCCTCACTTTTCATGTACAGAAAATATGTCAGTACATAATTTCATTAGCTAAGTATCAAACCTTTCATTTCGTAACTTCTATATATGTACATAATGAAACCAATCGAACCAATATGAATACAACTTAATGTCCAATCACATATGTGACATTAGTGACATTACAATATGGCCGTACATACGTTTGATGTCATAATATTATACGCATTTTACCCTAATTGCAACCGCCCTTTTCTATGTATATTTACCGAATCAATATTAACCTAGTCCATTAATTAAGTCATGACTATACCAATTCACATGTTATGCATATTTGTCTAGATTTAAACATCCACACGACATAATAGGCATGCGTATATAATACACATAAACAAGCATCTCCATTTATCCACATACAATTATGATTATTACCAATTTTAAATGCTAGAACCGAAGCAAATCATACCAAAATACCTATCTATCATATACCAAATTATTTAACCACAAATTTGATACATTTCAACTCAAATATTAAACCTAACATTTTGGTCTTTCATTACCGAACCTCAAACAAAGCATATCAACCAAAACAATCATATAACATAATCATTATTTACCTTCAGTACCTAATTAGCCAACCATTCAAGCATAATATATGTACATACATTGCCATTACAAACTGAATCAAAATAACCAATATACAATAGAATATATAATCATCATTTTATCCTATTACTAAGCTAAATTATAAAACCATTCACAAAGACAAAACATACCATGCATCAAGCTTACCAAAAATGAGCTAATCATAAGCTATTCATATCATTATTCAATCAAGCCATGTAACCAAACCACTATACTTACATGCCATTAAACACACTTACCAAAATGAGTTTATAGCATGACCAGATAGTCACCACACTAGCATCATGATCAAGACATTTTTTTCATAGCTATATATATACAATTCAAAACCAACCATATCAAGTTAGACTATACATGCCATATGCCATAAACACAAGTTTTCTTTCAAGGTACCAAAATAGATATCGATAGGGTAATGGTGTTCCTTGATGATCCTGAGCTCGAGCTAGCTTTAAATATCTATAAAATAGAGAAAGAATATACAAAGTAAGCTTTGAAAGCTTAGTAAGCCATAAGCAAATAAATTAACACAAGAATATTCATAATTCATTTCGAAACAACCAAACCTAATAACTTCCATATACATATATAACTCCAATTCTCATAAAGTTCACATAATCACTTTAATCATCAACACTTACCTTTTCTTTCAAAGTTCGTATAAACTTAATACATACTTGAATCGTTTAAATTGAACTCACATATGGTCTTGCCATGTCTTTGCCCATTGAACCATTCGAAATTGTTAAGGATACAAGGAAATCATAATGTGCTCGTACATTACCATACCAGACAGGGTCTTACACGAATCATATACGATGCCAGTGTCCCAGACAGGGTCTTACATGAATCATATCTGATGCCACTATCGAGATAGGGTCTTACACGAATCATATCGATGCCAATGTCCTGCACATGGTCTTACACGTTTTCTCACTTTGATGCCCATGTCCCGGACATGGTCTTATATGATTCATACATTGAAGTCCTAATGTCATGACATACGTATCCTATACTATTCCTATAGTTCTTACGGGGCTTCTGGATGTCATAATTCAATTAATTCGAGCTTGATAAAAGTCATACCATGCTTATATCAATTGAAAATATGTCAAATATATACATACCAATTTGGTAACATTTAAAACATATACATTCAATTTAAAACTTTTATTTACTTATGAACTTACCTCGTGCGGAACCTAACCGATTGGAAGGACTATTCGATAACTTTTGATTTCCTCCGATCAAAATCCGATTTCCTCTTTCTTGATCTAAACTAATAAAATTTCACTAATTTAATCACACATTTAATCAATTCAATCCATAAATACATAATTAGGCCTTTTTACACATTGGCCCTTATAATTTCACATTTGACATTTTAGTCCTTATTTCACAAAACACAAAATATACATAATTTCCTTAAACACATGCTTGGCCGAATATTCCATTAATTCATATTAGTCCATATCTTTCATTTATTTCATATTTTGACCCTCAATTTACAAATTTCACAATTTAATCCTTAATATACATTTTATCAAAAATCACATAATTAAACATAATGATCTATCAACAAAATTTATTTTTCATCATCAAACCGAAAAAATCTCAAGCTATCAACAATGGAAAATCACAAAATTCATAACCAATTCAAAAATTCAAGCATGGGCTAGCTAGTACTTGAAGCAACAATCTCAAAATGTAAAATTTATCAAAACCTGAACAAAATCCATACCTTAATTAAAGAAAACCAAGGCCGAACCTAGCTTGCTCTTTTTCTTTCTTTTCTTTTGTAGTTTCAATCAAAAGATGAACACCATGCATGGCCATTTTATTTTATTTTTTTTTGTTTTATTATATTATCATTTACTAACTTAATTACTTTATTAACCTTAATGAAATAATATAAAAGATTTATAATGGTTGCCCACTACCGTCCATGCTATTATTTAATGGCGTAATTTCATTTCGAGGCCTCCACATTAAAAAGAATATAGCAATTTAGCACTTTAACAAATAGCAAGTCGTTTTTGCATTTTACGCGCTTAAGTCCTTTTATCAAATCGAGCACACAAACAATAAAATTTTCACACAAAATTTTCACACATATCAATTAACATACTGTAAACACCAAAAGTAATATTAAAATAATTTTACAACTTCAAATTTGTGGTTCCAAAACCACTGCTCCGATTTAGCTAAAACCGGGCTGTTACACCAAATATCATCCACTAACTCACAATTGGACTATTTACCTCATAAGGAATTAAAATTTAAGGTTTTATAACTATTTAACACTTTTAACTATTAAAACTCAAGTTTTACACTTTACGCGATTTAGTCCTTTTTATTGAATTGAGCAATTAAACTATAAAATTAGCTCACTAAATTTTCACACATATCAAATAACATGTTGTAAACACCAAAATAATATTAAAATAATTTTTTGACATCGAATTTGTGGTTCCAAAGCCACTGTTCTGATTTAGCTAAAACTGGGCTGTTACAGTTCCCAACCTTCACATAGTGTTTCATCCTCCATTTGCTGGAAAAATGTGATCTCATTTCTAAGTTTGACATTCATATTCGAGGGATTATATCATAGGAAAAACTTCTAGCAAAGATCATTCCATGATGCCATTATTCCCGACGACAAAGCATTCTGCTATGCTCTCGCTCAATCTCTTAAAGAATATGGAAATAGTTGAAGCCATAGAGCGTCTTCAGGCACACCCTACTACCTAAATGAGTCACAAACCTCTACTAAATGTCTTAAATGCAATCTTGGATTTTTAGTAGGTGATCCATTAAACTACCCTACTGTTTGTAAAATCTAATACATTACCAGTTTCAGCTTAAACTATTGTGCCTGTATTTGTTGTCTTACTCTCCCTGGATTCAGGTCATCCAAATTTAGCACAACATGCTCTTGAATTGGTCTATCTCGATCATATATTACCCCACGTATATGAGGATTACTTCTGTAACTATTCAGATTATCATTGAGACTAGGTTCATTCCTGTTCCTAGCCATTTTCGCAGTTCTTTCTACTTTTTTCGTAAAGTTCTTTTGATATATGGGTAAAAGGATATTCTTTGTTAATAGGATTGCCTCTTATCATGCATTGATGGAAAACCTATAGAAATTAAATTAAGTTAGATAAAAC
The DNA here is from genome assembly GCF_025698485.1 of Gossypium arboreum. NCBI lineage: Eukaryota > Viridiplantae > Streptophyta > Magnoliopsida > Malvales > Malvaceae > Gossypium > Gossypium arboreum. Next base: position 18,752,007 of record NC_069081.1, read on the forward strand.
TAATGGAATTAAGTAAAATAACCAAACCAAATTACACCAAATTACCGATCCCTGGCAACGGTGCCAAAAACTTGTCGTGTGTGAATATGATGTGTGAATTGTGCAAGTATACATGTTGAATCAAGTACTAAAGGATAGGTGAGATTGTCTCCACAGGGATTGGATTAGGTATAGAAATGGTCAAGTTATAATAATGTTTACTGTTATAGCAAAACCAAGTTAAGTACACAGTGATAAATTAAATTAATAAGGGTGAGTGAAAAATGTATACTGACTAATATTGGAAAATGATAAGGCAAAACAAGAATAAAAATGCAATGGAAATTACGAGAATAATCAAGAGAACAAATAAATAACTAAGAATGCTATGGCAAAGATGCTGCGACAACGAATTGAAGGTCTACTATGTTGATTTGGAAGGTTGGGACTACAAAGAATCTGCCCTTACTTTCAGTAATGCCTCAGCATAATTGTACTTAATCTACTACTTAAAAAAGACCTAAAGTGACCTGCTTCTTTCAAGAGTAAGGTCTTAAGTTACTTGGCTTGTGACTATAGGCATTATCATGGTACCTTGCACTATTTTGTCTTTATTCTACGCAAACGTTGCTCTATTTCTAGAGTTTGCTATGAGTATTTGGTCGAATACTCACTTGTATCATTAAATTTTGGTCAAACTAATCCAACCTTTTTAGAATTTGATTCAGTTTTTGGGCATGCTAGACATTCATCTATGTCTAGAGAATATACACATACATTAGAAAATAAAACAATTAAATAAAATAGTAGATCAAATAAAATATTTTCTTCAACTATTATAGAAAATAAAAGTTTTCATCATGTAATCCCAATCCTATGACATTTATCTCATGGATTGGTAATTAAAATTCAAGTTCAAAATAAAATCCAAGATCATTTTGATCAACTTAATTCATGGAAAAACATATTAAGAAATAAAGTAAGAACTTAGGGAGATGGTTGACGCCAAATCAATTTGCAATCCAGCAGTACAGTGTCCTATGGTGGTTGAGAAGATAGTTTTCATGTTCCTCTTTCCCGTCTCTACTCAGCCATTACCCTCTATTGTTACCTTTGACTCTCTCTTTCCCTTCTTTAAGGCTTCCTCCTTTTGCTTTTTATAAGCATTTCGTCCTAGGGTAACTCGAACAGCCCACAGTATCCTCTCATCTTTTTTAGGCAGATATTCCTGGTATAAGTAAAGTTGGGCTAAGACTAGTATGCACTAAATGTTGACTCAGTCATCCTCCCAAATTTTTGTGACATTCAAGGTGGCAAACTGTCCAACCTTTTGCCCCGACAAACCTTTACTCCTTTATTTCTTTCTCCCTAACCAGTACTTGCCAAGCCACCAAATGCAACCTTTCCATATACAATTAAAAGTATCTAACATGTAAACACAGTCCAAGCTCATAATTCAAATGATAAAAATACTAACAAAATGTCCTAAAATGCCACTAAGTGTACCTAAGTACAAACATTTAACTAGGTTTAAAGGCATGAAATATAACTCTTTTCAAGAGTTATCACCCATACCCAGTCCAGTCGCCAAACTTGAGCTATGGAATGCCACATTAGCCACCTAAGTGACCCTCCAATAATGCTCAGTCTAACCTGCAACACACCACAAGTTCAAACAAATAAAACATGTATAGGTTTTAGATAGTACAAGCTTGTGAACTCACTTCACTTGTTTCATGCTATGCAGCGGTAATAACATGCGAACTTACTTCGTATGCAAGGATTTAACTTACTTTACTTTTGAAGTCATAGAGATTTGGAAAATATTTTAGAATAGGCTAACCCTTAGTTCGTAAAAAAATATACAACTATTCAACTATCTAAGATTGGGGTTTCTTTGTAATAGCCGTTTCGATAAAATCGAGAAAAGTGGTTCGAGATCATAAATCTAATGAGTAAACTATTATTTCGTTAATATTTAAATGTATATGGGATGTTAGTAAGTTCGTATTAAAATTTCATTAAGAAATTTTGATGTTTGCATGATTAATTAAGCGAAAAGGACTAAAGCATAAAAGGTGTAAAAGTAAAGTTCTATTAATTAAAAGGATCAAATGGTTGTGAAACTTGAAAGTAAATGGAATTAAATGGTAATTATACCATTCATAAGGTTAGTGGGCAATTATGGGCATAAATTGAATGATTTTTAAATATAATAAATAAACTTAAAAAGGTAACTTAATAAATTAAGATAAAGTAAAATAAAGTAAAACATTGTATCATCTTCTTTAGTGACTTTCACCACCAAAATAGGGAAAGAAAAACACCATTTTTGTGCTTTTAGGACTCAGTTATGTATAGCTCATGCATGTTGGTGTTTTAAGGTTAGTTTTTAATGATTTTTATGTTTCTAGGATCGTTGTAGCTTAATCTAGCTAGCCCCGGTATCAATTTGTAAAACTTTTAAAGATTGAGGGTTATGTCATGAATGTTCTTGAATGATTTTTGGTATTAAATGATATATTATGAACCTTTTTTGAAAATTAAACAAGTTTTGTTAAGTGGTTTTTGATGAATTTTGGAATTATGGATTAAATTGTTAAAGGTATAAATTATACAGTTTTATTGTGAAAAGGTGGTAAATAGGAGTAGTTTCAAGGTCCCTTGCTTGTTTAGTTAACATGGAATATGATAGAATTGGTTAGATTTTAAGTTAAAAGCTTAAGGAATAAATTGTGAAAAGTTAAAACGTTAACGGCAAAATAGTAATTATGCATAAATGTGAATTATGGATTGAATTGAATGTTTAAGGTTAATTGAAATACTTAATTGAATATAATTATTTATTTAGATCAAGAGAAACCTCAATTGGATTTAAACTGAGGAAAGGCGAAAGCTACAGATTAGGTCGATCATATTTCTACGTCCTAGTCGTCAAAGTAAGTTCGTAGTATTTCAATATGTAAAAAATTTCTATTTTTGTATCTATATTGGTTCTTTAATTACTATGTTTTTAGAAGATTATTTTAAATTGCATCTACATGCCCTCGTTTCTATTTCGATACCTCTGAATTGCACTTAGTGCCTCTGTTTGTATGTCGGTACCCCTGAATTGCACATACATGCTCCCGTTTGTACTTGATACCCTTGACTTGCACATACGTGCCCCTATTTGTACTTTGATACCCTTGAATTGCACATGTGCGCTCCTGTTTGTACTTCAGTACCCCTGAATTGCACATACGTGCCCCTATTTGTACTTCGATACCCCTGAATACACTTTTGTGCCCCTATTTACACTCCGATAAGTTTGAATCAAATAGTATATGAATCATATTTAATTATTTCTAGATTAAATGCTATACTATGTTCTTACTAAGGTTTAAAAGCTTATCAATTCTTGTGGATTATTTTGTAGATTTTTGTTGCTGACATTATGGTTAGATCAATCAATCGACTCACACTATCCATCAATGTTGGTAGTTTTTGTATCTCCTAGGGTAGTGGCATGTATAAACTTATGTAGTTTAATTTTTGGTTGGAATGTATAAGATGTTTTAAAATGGTGTTTTAATGAATACCTAAATAGTAACTAAATGTGTTTGTGTTTTGGTGTTATGTATGCATAATAGGTTATAATGCTTACTTTAGAAAGTACTTTTGATCACTTTTGATAATGGATGAGAATGGTTTATTAGTATCATTTGATGCTTTATGTCATTGAGCTACCTCATGTTGTATGTTTTGAATGGCTCAAATGGCATATTTTATGATGGTATAGTAATGGTCAAGTTGAGATATATTTAGGTAAGCTTTCATGATTGCATTTGAGGTGCTTGAATGGCATATTGGCTAGTTAATTTTAGGACTCTTGAATTGGTCATTATATGTATGTTTTGATAGGGTTTTGATGCTTTGATTAAGTGCACATAAGGCCTAAAGGTTTATGAATGAAGTGGTATTGGGAATGGCTTGATTTTAGGCAAATTTTAGATCCACACAGTCTGAAACACAGGTGTGTAACTAAGTCGTATGTGGCACACGGCTCGGCAACATGGCCGTGTGTTTCCTATCAGTACCTTTGCATGCAAGTTAGTGAGTTATATAGCCTAGCACATGACCTAGCACACGGGCGTGTGAAGATATTTCGAGAGTTACACAGCTTGGCACATGGGCGTGCGACACGGCCATGTGACCCTACTCAGAGAGTTACACGGGTGAGGACACGGGCTAAGTTACGGTTGTGTATCCCTAGTTCAAAGGTTACACGGCCTGAGACACGAGCGTGTGCCTCATCCATGTAAGGCACATAGCCGTCTGACCCATGTATTCAAATTTTTGTATTTTTTTCCTAGACTTTTCAAATGATTTCAACTTAGTCCTAAATTGTTTTTATGGTATGTTTAAGACCTCGAGAGCTCCATTTAGGGACAATGTAAATGTGAATGAATGTTTATTAATATGTTTATGATAATGTATGAAATGCATGTTTATATGTTCTGTTTGTATGGTAATGCTCTGTAAGTTTTCTCATAGTAAGACTCTTTAAGCAGTGCAAGTCTCGCGAACCACCTCTTAGGTATTTAGATACTTCGAACATGGTTCACAGGGTTCTTCCTATACAGTGTATCGAAACTCATTAATCGCTCACAAAACTAGTTCAACAATTGATGGGGTTCACACTTTGCACAATTCACCAACCCTGTCACTTTGCAACAACTTGAGCAAACTCTATATAAGTTTGTTAGATTTGAATATTTTATGCTATTGCTTATGACAAACACTATGCTTAGCAATTAAGTACTTGAGAGTGAACCTATCAATAAAGAAAACTTCAATCGAACTTGGACTATATTCATATACTTAAAATTCAGATTTCTTTAATAAGTATTATCGGTTCGCCAAAAAAAAAAACTAAAGGGAAACATAAGAAATCATAAAAATAACTACGTCCTAGAACAATTGGCAAAGTCAATAGAATGACAACTCTAAGCCCAAGAAAAATCCAACATTGCCTTTAATCCAGAGTTCACTTGTATCATCTTTTCAGTATTTTTGCTACTTACAGTGCGATCTAACTATTTGATGTGTTTAAAAAGGAGTGTCTGAGTTCTTGTGAACTCAGTGAATATATAGGAATTAATAACCACATAGCACACACAAATAATAAGTTAAGAAAAAGCTTGGTAAGGTCACAGAACTGCGAACTGGGTTTTCCATTCTTACGCAAAGTTTATTTCGTAGATAGTCGTTGTTAATTAGCTTAAAACAGTAAAACATAGTATTTTGAAAACACAAACTTATTCATATGTTTTTTTTTTCCTATTGTATAAGTGAATGTCCTTATAACACCTCAGAATGACTCAATAATTCTTAACATGTCCCATAAGTGTAGCATAAAGCTAAGCACTCTCCAATACACCAACATGTCCCATTGAATGGAGCTTAGCTCGACATTCTCTTATCTTTCCAACCTATCTCAGGACCTTTGGCCCAAAATAGAAAACATAAGGTGATTACTCACAATCTTATGACATGCCATTATATCCAATAGTTTTAGAAGGTTATCATGTCAAAACATATACTTAAATATAGAGCTCACAAATCACAAGGAGCTTGCAGAGCACTATTCATATTGAGCTCGCAATAAAGAGCTTGCATATCACTGTTTATATAAACATATATTTAAACACAACCACAAAAAAAGAGTTTTAGAAAAGCTTACTCTCAGAACTTAGGTTCAAACCCTAAGCTCTTGATTAACGCTATGGTCCGCACATATATGTAGCGATCCTTGAACACTCCCCAAATTGCTAAAAAATTAGATAAGCTTCGCTTTTCCATTGTCTTTACTTGTAGACGATTCTATCAGTTTCACAATTTCACAAACTCACACAAGTTACTAACAGATAGAGCACATGAAAACTCATACATAAACACAAGAGAACCTAGGTTCGCACATGCTTGTGTTTTGGTGAACCTAGTTTCCTTTGCTGTGAACATTTCTTAATTACTTCAACACGTTAGAGAAGTAGAGTCTTGCGTTAGATCCTAAGAGCTAAGTTTTAGGTAGAAACTTGAAAACATGATAATCGATGGAGAAATTTAAGCAAATTTTCTTGTTTAAAAAAATAATATGGAATTTCTTAATGAGGAGAGCTTAATTTATAGGCTCTAAGTGTTTTGATGTTGTTTGGATACCGTAGTTGCAGTAAAAGTACGAAAGTGTTACGTGCATGGATGGTTTTACGAAGAGAAAAGTAAGTCAACTTCCTAATTTTGGTATAATTACCCTTTGATTACTCCTATCTTGGCCTAAAATAGTGATTACAGCTTGTCAGCCCATTGGTGACCATAGCTTGCCAGGCCCACGAGCAATCCCTACTTCGCTAGGCCCACTGGCGATTATAGTTTGTTAAATCCTTTGGCAACCTTAGTTGGTCAGGCCTTGGCGAATTCCAGCTCACCAGGCCTGTTGGCAAAAATCAACTCGCCAAGCCTACTGGCAAATACCAGCTCACCAAGCCTACTAGCGGATACGAGCTTGCCAGGTTTTCTGGCATATACCTGCTTACTAGGCACAAACTTTTTTAGTTCCTATTTTAGGGTGTTACAACTCTCCCCCTCTTAAGAAATTTTGTCCTCAAAATTTTTTATATCAGAACATATGAGGATATTGATGGTTCACTACTTCTTTAGTTTCCTAAGTGGCTTCGTTGGTTTTGTAGTTTTTCCACAACACTTTAACTAAAGGAATTCTCTTATTTCGTAGGACTTTTTCTTCGCGAGCTATAACTTCAACTGGTTCCTAATCAGAAGTTAAATCAGGTCATACCTCAACTTTATCTACTGGCACTATATGGGATGGGTCCACATGATACTTTCTTAACATGGAGACATGGAAAACATTATGGACTCGTTCAAGTTCTGGTGGAAACTTAGGTCGATAGGCCACTAGACCGATCTTTTCAACCACCTCATATGGACCAATGAACCTTGGACTTATTTTCCTTTTCACCTAAATCTTAGAACTTTCTTCCATGGTGTGACCTTTAAAAACATTTTCTCTCCCACTTGGTACTCAATATCTCTTTGTTTTAAATCAATGTAGGATTCTTTTCAATCAAAAAATGTTTTTAGTCACTCACAAATTAGCTCCACTTTTTCCTCTGTTTCGTGAACTAGCTATGGTCCAACCATTCGCCTTTCATCTAGTTTTGCCCAAAATAAGGGAGTTCTACATTTTTTTCCATAAAACACCTTAAAGGGTGTTATTTGGATGCTTCCTTGATAGCTATTGTGGGATGCAAACTCTACCAAAGGTAGACAATGTTCCCAACTTCTTGCGAACTCTAAAACAAAACATTGCAACATGTCTTCTAGTACTTGTATCACTCTCTCAAATTGACCATCTGTTTGTGGATGATAAACAACATTGAATTTAATTTTTGAACCTAGATTTTCTTTTAAACTTTTCCAAAATCTCAAAGAGAATCGAGGATCTTGATTGGAGGTAATGGGAACTGGTACGCCATGGAGTTGTACTATCTATACAATGTATAACTCTGCTAGTTTTTGCAATGTATAGTTTGTGCAAATAGCTAGGAAGTGTGAACTCTTTGTAAGGCAATCCAAAATCACCTATATTGCATCTTTCTTTGTCGAAGTCAAGGGAAAGCTTGAAAACAAGTCCATGGTGATCTTTTTCCACTTCCATTCTCGAGTTTTGAGTGGTTGTAGCAAACTTGAGGGGAATTGATGCTTTGCTTTCACCTTCTAATGTACTAAGCATTTTGCCAGAAAGTCTATGATAGCTTACTTCAAGCTAGGTCACTAATATAGTCTGCAGAGGTCACGGAACATCTTATTTCACCCTGGGTGCATTGCGTAAGGGCTACTATGAGCATTAGTAAGGATTACATGTCGAAACTCCTCGTCACTAGGCACGCAGAGTCTTCTACGAAAATAGAGTACCCCTTCCTTATTCAGTGCGAAGTCTCCCTGCACTCCCTACTCTATTTGGCTAACCTACCTCACCAAGTCTTTATCTATGACTTCCTTTTCGTTTATCTGTTGTGAAAGGGTAAATTTTACTTGTAGTTTGTGTAATATCCCGGTTTAGACCCTATTCGGAACAATGGTTTTGAGACCACAAATCCAAGTTAGAAAAATATTCTAATATTATTTTTGGTGTCTACAGCATGTTAATTTATATGTGTGAAAATTTCATGTGAAAATTTTATCGTTTGAGTATTCGATTTAATTAAAAGGACTTAATCGCGTAAAATGCAAAAGTGGCTTTCAATTTGTTAAAGTATTTATATGTTACGGTTTACTAAATATGAGGTCCTTGAGATGTTATTAGACCATATTTAGTGAAGTATTACATAAATGGCCATCCATTATATGAATTTTAAATGTTTTCATTAATGAAAAATTAGTAATTTGTAAATAATGTTATTAAATTAAAATAAAACAACATTTTGCTCATCTTTTCTTCTCTATTGCGGAAAGCTAAAGGTGAAAAACACCATTGTTGAGAAAGCTAGGTTCGGCCTTTGTTTTCTTTGATTTAGGTATGTAATTTGTTTAGTTTTCGATAATTTTTACGTTTTTGAAATCGTTGCTTCGAATACTAGCTAGCCCATGCTTGAAATTTTGAATTGGTTGTGGATTTTTTTATTTTCCATTGTTGATAGCTTGAGATTTTTGTTGTTTGATAATGAAAAATAAATATATGTTGTTAGATTGTAAAGTTTAATTAAATGATTTTTTATAAAAACGTCTATTTAGGACTAAATTGTAAATTTTGCAAATTGAGGGGTCAAAATGTGAAATAAATGAAACATATGGGCTTATATGGACTAGGGGTAAATTCGACCTAATATGGGTGTATTCAAATTTTGAATATTTTGTGTTTTGTGAAATTGGGACTAAATTGTAAAAAATGTGAAATGTCAGGGGAAAAGTGTAATTTTCCCATTTATGTGTTTTTGGATGAATTTAATTTAATATTTGATTAAATAAGTTTAATTTATATTAATTTAGATTAAGAAAAGATAAAATCGGATTTGGATCGAGGGAAATCTAAAGTTGTTGAATAGTCGACCCGGTCTATTCGTCTTCATACGAGGTAAGTTCATAAGTAAATAAATGTCATTAAATTCAATTGTATATATCTTATTTGTGTCAAATTGAATTATCACTTGTATAGGTATGTTCAAGCCGAATTTGTATAAGTATGGGAGAAGTATTTACGATCCTGAATTGATCGAGTTATGATGTCCTAAAGCCCTGTACAAACCTTAGGAATAGTTAGGATACATATGTCATGACATAGGATTCCAATATGTGACTCATGTAAGACCACGTCTGGGACGTTGGCATCGATTGTGATTTACGTGTAAGACCATGTCTGGGACATCGGCATCATATATGAGTTTGTGTAAGACCCTGTCTAGGACAGTGGCATCGATATGTGATTACATGTAAGACCACGTCTGGGACGCTGGCATTGTACGACCTTTTCGACTATCCAAGTATCCTTATTAATTCCGAATGGTTCCACTAGCAATATTAAGTAAATATCGAATGTGAAATCAAGCTAAAAGGTCAGGTATGTGCTAAGTTAAATGATTGAGAAAATAAGGTAAATGTGTACTTATTATTTATATATGAAATATGCATTATAAAGTGATATTTATTTATGTTATGATTATATGTACATTCGGCCACTGACATTATATGGTTAATGTTTATGAGTTAATGATTGAATTGGTAAGCATAATTCATGTACACAAGTATAATTTGTTTGGTTTAGTTTAGTTTAATTGAATTATGTATATTATTGAAATGTTTTATTTGCTTATGACTTACTAAGCTATTTAAGCTTACTCTGTGTATGTTTGTTTGCTATTTTATAGATTATGGAAGCTAGTTACGAGCTTGGGGATCGTCAAGGAAATCCGTCACACTATCGTTCGTTATTTCGATATTTTAAAAGTTTGAACTTTGAACTTATGGCATGTATAGGCTAGTATTTGTTTTGGTCGATTTTGGATTTGTGTATATATATATATAGCCATACGAAAATGGCTTGATCATTATGCTTATGTTCGATTATATTTGATCATGGTTTATGCTCATTTTGGTAAGTATGCTTTATAACATATATGAATGGTGTTTGGTTTTATGTCTTGATTCGGGTAATGACATGAACAACTTACAACTAGCCCATTTAATAAGCTTGGTATATGGATTTGATTAGCATATGTGGTTAGTCTTGTGATTTGGCTTTGTAATGGAGTAAGTGATGAATTTATAGCCGATTGTATAATGGTTAATCTAATTTATTTGTAATGGTTAATTCGGTTTGTGTCCTATAAATATATATGAAGGTTATAAGCTATTTATGAAATGATATTGGTGATTAAATTATAGGTTGAGTGTTGGTATGTCATTATTTTAGATTAGCTATTTAGATTCGATTGGTGATGGCAAATTACAAATATGTTCTATTATTGTTTTAATTTGATCAGAGGAGTTTTAACTTGAAAACCAAATATTTGATTAATGAATTGGTTGTGCATGTGTTCTTTGGTTGATTATAAAATAATAATAATGTCTAGTTATGATTACTAGAATGCCAAATAAGCATGTTATGTTTTATTATTAATGAATGCAATTGATTCAAATTGAAATGGTAAAATGCGCATAGACTTATAGGTTCAAAAGTTACATTTGGCCATCTGATGATAGTTGTTAACGACTCATTTTTGGTGGGTTAATAAGTTGTATGCCTTTATTTGATATATGTGTTTTAAAATGGTCTATTTTGATATAATAATATGCGCATGAAACTTTGTAATAAGTAAGAAATATATTTGACCATTTAGTAATGATTGTTAATGTTTTATGTAGAAAGGATTAATAAACGGATGGTTTTAGTTTACAAAATGATGTGTTTAGTAATTATTCTAAAGAATTAAATGTATACAAGTGAATGTTTTGATACATGCTAGATATACGAAATGTTATAATCTTGATTAAGTTCTGGTTGTTAAATGTCATAGTTGAAGAGGACATTTGGTTCGAACATGGATTTTTTTTTTATGTATGACCCAAACGGCTTGATGTATATTGTTAATTCGAAACATTGATTAGATATTTGGTTATACTTGGTTGGTTTTTTGGAAATCAAATATGCATGTCTGGTTTATATAAACTGTTGACTTGTGGCTATTTTAGCTGTGAAACTTTTATAAAGAAGATAATTTTTTTTTATGTTCAGAAATAAACGACTGTTTTGGACTGTGTTTTGGTTGATAATGCCTCGAAACCCTAATCCAGTGACGGATGTAGGTTATTAGGGGTGTTACAGTTTGTGGGTAGTCCCCCATCACTTATCACATAAAAATGTCCGAGCAGAGCTCGCAGTTCACTCACCGGCTTCCTACTTAAGCCATCTGTGACTACACTCGCTTTTCCAAGGTGATATTCTATCACACAATTATAGTCCTTTAGCAGTTCTATCTACCTTCTTTGTTGTAAATCTAGTTCTTTCTGCGTAAGAAGAAACTTGAGACTCTTATTGTCTATGTATATGGTAAATCGCTCCCAATATAGTGTCGCCAAATCTTGAGTGCAAACACTACTGCTACTAACACTAGATCATGGGTTGCATAGTTTCGCTCATGAGGCTTCAGCTTTCTTGAAGCATAAGCCACCACCCTTTATTCTTACATTAGCACATAGCCAAGTCCCATGTGCGAGGCATCATTATAGACTACAAAGTCCTTCCAATGCTCTAGTTGAATTAGTATAGGTGTTTTAGTGACTATCACCTTAAGTTTTTTGAAGCTTTTAAGTCTTTCTTCGGTCCATGTGTGTAACAACTCGATTTAGACCCTATTCGGAATGGTGGCTTCAGGACCACGAATCCGAGTCGAAAAAATATTTAAAAAAATTATTTCTTATGTTTATTATGTGTGAATTTATATGTGTGAAATTTTCGTGATTTAATTTTGTTATTTGAGTACCGGTTTAATAAAAAGGGCTTAATCGCGTAATATGTAAAAGTGACTAGATAAATGTAAAAGTGCCTAATTGTTATTGTCTTTATAATATGAAGTACTCATGTTGCAATTAGGCCATTGATTATATGAATGGATAGTAATGGCTTGCAATAAATAGTTTTGTTATTAAATCATTAAGGTTAAATATGTAAATTGAATAATAATTTAATATATGTTATAATAAAACATAATTAAAAGCCAAAGTGTTCATCTTTTGGTGCTGACGAAATATCATAATAAAGAAATAAAAACAAAACCTTTATGGGTTCGGCCAAAGCTAAGCTTGATTAAGGTATGTAACTAGTTTGGTTTTTGATAATTTTTACATTTTTGAGATCGTTGCAGTGTAATGTACAAAGCCCATGGTTGAATTTCTAATTTTGATGAATATTTTGAGCTATGCCATTGATGAATAATTGAGCTTTGTGATGTTAGTTAATGAATTATGAAAGATATGCTGTGTATTGGAATTTTTGATGATTTTGAGTAATTAGGACTAAATTGCAAAAATAATAAATTGAGGGACTAAAATGTTAAATAAATGAAATGTATGGACTTGTATGAATATGGGTAGTATTCTGCCTAAGCATGGTGTGTGCAATTTTTGCATGTTTTGTGTTTTGTGCAATTTGGACTAAATTGTAAAAAGTGTTAAATGTGACAGCCCTAAAGTGACCCTAGTCGGAAAGCGGTTTCGGGACCGCTAAACCGAGTCACCAAATTATTTGAATATGATAATTATTGTCTAAAATATGTGAATATGAATGTGTGAAAGTTTTAAGCTTCGATTTAGTTAATTGCATGTGAATTTAGTTAATAGGACTTATGTGTGACACTTTTGAAATGTGATAGGTTAATCTATAAGGATCTATTAGTGCATGTAATAAAAAGGGTGGACTTGCATGTCAATTTCCCCACTTAATTGGTAGTGGCCAGCCATGACAATGAGGGTGGACAAAATGTGATGGGTAAAACATGTCATAAACATGTTATGTTAGTGTTTTATGGGAGGAATGATAAAATAAGGAGCATGGGTAATAAAATAATAGTGGTTAGTAGGAGGAGAAAGAGAAAAAGAAAAAAAAATGATGAGCTAGGCTACTCCTCCATTGCCGTGACTTGAGGAAGGAAGAAGAAGAGGATTTTCTTGCTTCATGTTCGGTTGGTTGGTGTTTAGGAGGAGGTATGTTTGATGTTGTTCCATGAGATTCATGCATGTTTTTAGTTGTTAGCTTGAGTTCTACCTAGCCCATGGTTTAAATCTTTGCTATGTGATGGAGATGATATTCGGCCATGGGTGTTGTCTTCTTGGTTGGTGTTTGATGTTGTGGTGATGAGGCATGAAGATGAGTTAAGTTTCGGCTAAGGTGGATTTGTGTTGATGTCATTTGCATGCTAAATGTGAAGCTTTGTAATGATACATGTGATGGTGGATTGATGACTCTTGGATTTCCTTTTAGCATTTTGAGTTAGACATTAAGTTCTTTGTTTAACCCATGACCAAAATTGAAATGGTATGGTGTCTTGATGCATTCGCCATGGTAGGAAGTAGAAGAGAAATATGGTTGTTGTTCATGTTATTTGGATGAAAAATGGTAGTAAGGTGAAGTGCAAATGTTAGTATTTGATTACTAGTGTATACATGTGTATTAGCTGAGTTTTGAACTTGAAACAAAATGGTATGTAGTCAATACAAGTAACCATATTTGTAGGAAGTATTAAGCATATAATTGGCCTCAACATAGACATGCATATTCGGCCACATGAGATAGATTGGTGTTGCATGTATTCGGTTATAGGCGAGCATAATGATGAATCTATCTTGACTTAGATAATCGGCTCAAGGAGAATTTGTTAAAGTGCTTAGTTAATTGATATTAGGTTAATGATGTGTGTATTCGGTCATAAAGGTGCACAAGAGGAAATGTTAGATTAATTGTATTAAATTGCTCAATGTGATTAAAAATGCGTATGACCATTTTGTATTTGAGCTAAAGGTGGCCATATGACCTATCAAGCTCCTTGTCATATTCGGCCGTAAGCTAGCATAATGAGACTTTAATAAGTTAAATTTGTTTTAATTAGCTCAAGAGCTTAGAGGACCAAAGTTGGATAAGGGAAAGGAAAAAGTGATCGAATAGCCGCCGAAATCGTTCGACAACATCCGAGGTAAGTTTTTGAGTAATGGATCTTAGATTATGATTCGATTAGATCATGTTTTAAGTAAATCAAAATCATGCTCTTTGTATGTAACTATTGAGCCGAAAATGATAATACTTGATAAGTGACTTGTGTTTGAATTCTAGTTATGAAAATGAAATATAGATGTGTCATGATTTATTGATATGTGCATGGATATTCGGATGATAACCGGGCTAAGTCCCGAAGGCATTTGTGCTAGTGACTAATTCCGGGCTAAGCCCGAAGGCATTTGTGCGAGTTACTATAATCGGGCTAAGTCCCGAAGGCATTTGTGCGAGTTACTATAACCGGGCTAAGTCCCGAAGGCATTTGTGCGAGTTACTATAACCGGGCTAAGTCTCGAAGGCATTTGAGCAAGTAGCTATATCCGGCTAAATTCTGAAGGTACTTGGTTTGGGAATGAGCGATCTTGCTGTAATAATTTCAATTAATACGCTCGTAAAATCCCAACGATGAGGTACGTTTCGTATATGCATTGGAGTAGTTGATTCCTTTTAAATATTATTCGCTCAGTCAATTAATGAGCTTCCGACCTTTGGTTAAGTTGATCCCTTATGTGTGAATATGAGGGTTGGAAATGTGAAGTAGGACTGATTTTTGAGAATATGTGTATATGAAATTATCCGTTTAGTTATATGAATGCTATACTTCAGTTGTGCCTAATTTCATTGCTCAAAACTTACTAAGTATTAAATGCTTACTCCGTTCTTTGAATCTCTGTTTTATAGATTTTGGTTCGTCAGCCATCGGACTCGGGATTGTCGAAGTCGAAGTCGTCCACATTATCAAAGCCCTTTTGGTACACTTTTGGTTGAACTCTGAAAATGACATGTATAGGACTACCCTTTTTGTTGTTGGTCATGTACCCTTTGGTTTTGTATAAATTTGGATAGCCATGCGAAAATGGCTTATATATACTTTGAGCATAGCATTATAATCGTTTTGTATGTTGTTCATTGAGAGGTATGGAAATGTTTGGTAACGATTAGCCATTGGAATGGTTAATCATGATCATTTTGGTGCTTTGTATGACAAATTCTAGTTGATTCATGGAAAACCATGAAATAGGTAAAGTTTACCTTAAAACAGATGCTGACAGCAGTAGTGGTGTGGATTTGAAAAATCACTAAAAATAGTAGGAATGGAAATAAATAGTGAATAAATTACGTAATCGAACCTTGATGAATATATTTTCATATGAAAGTAACGAAACGATCATATGAGACGTATTTTATGAGATGCTTAAGTTTTCTTGAAACAGGGCCAGAGCGATTTCTGGATCCCCTGTTCTGACTTTGGAAATTCACTATAAATTAACCAGAGATAATTAGAAGTCATGCCCTATCTGTACAGATTCCTTTTCGAGTCTAGTTTCTTTAGAAACAAACGACATAAGTATTGAAGCCCTGTACAAGGAGATATCTAAGTCGTAATTCATGAAGGTCAGAGTAGTCAAACCCTGAAACAGGGGAGAATTGAACTAATAAACTGTACTAATTGGCTTGACCAAAAATTCTAGAAAAAAATTTGTAGATGAATATATGAGTCTAGTTTTAGGTAAAATTTACGAAACTGGTTTTCGAGTTTTGGAACTCAAGATATGATTTTTAAGGTGACAGTGACGCAGTTAGCTAGCTTGTCTGGAAATTTTTAAAATGGTCTGTGAAAATAAATGAATTAAGTCTGTTAGCACCTCGTGTTCGACTACGGCAACGGTCTCGGGTACGGGGTGTTACATTAAATGCCAGGGGTAAAATGGTAATTTGCCCATTTATATGTTTTTGAACTAAATTGAATGAAATTATGTTTAAATGAGTTTAATTTAAATATGTTTAGATCAAGAACCAAAGAAATCAGATTTGGATCGGGGAAAAACCAAAGTTGTCAATTAGTCGTCCCTTTCCGATTATTGTTGTCCGAGGTAAGTATATAAGCAAATAGATGTTATTTATTTGATTAAATACGAAATATATATGCTGAAATGTACAATGTGATAGCATATATGTGAAAGTTGAATATGTATCTATGTGAACGAGTTTGATTCGACCGAGTTACGTCGTCTGAAAGCCCTGTATGAACCTTAGCAATAGCTAGGATACATATGTCATGACATAGGATTTTCGATATGTGTTCTTGTGTAAGACCACATCTAGGACGTTGGCATCGATATGTGATTACGTGTAAGACCAGCTTTGGGACATCAGAATCGTATTTGATTTGTGTAAGACCCTGTCTGGGACAATGGCATCGATATGTGATTGCATGTAAGACCACATCTGGGACGTTGGCATTGTACGATATGTGTGATTATTCGAGTATCCTATTCAATTGCTAATGGTTCAACGAGAATTGATAAGTTGTGGTCAAAAGTGATCAGGTATGAGATAGTTGATTACTTATTTGAAAATAAGGTAAGTTGGTTATTTGATATGTGATGGAAACTATTACATGATGCTAATGTAAATATAAGTGTATTTGTGAAGTATATTCGGCCACATGCTATATATAAGTATGAGATAGTAAAGTTTGATTTAAGAGTATATGCTTATGAGTGTATATATATTCGGTTATATAATGGTACTATGGTTTTGAAATTGAATGTTATTTTGATATAAGATATATGTATATTAGGCTAATGAAAGTAATTGTTGTATATGAAATTGTAAGTTTGAAATTAAATGTGATTATAATAGCATGAATTGGTTTGATTAAATTAAGTTGAAATTGTTATTGAGTTATTTATATGATTATGATTTACTAAGCTATGATAGCTTACTCTGTGTGTATGTTTGCCTATGTTTTATAGACTTTGGAGTCAAGTTATGAGCTCGGGGATCATCAGCAAAGTCTATCACACTATTGACTGTTTTTGGTATTTTATAAGTTTGAACTTGAACCTATGGCATGTATAGGCTAGATTATATTTGGTTAAGTTTGAAGTTGTGTATATATTAAGCCATGCGAAAATGGCTAATATGTTATGTGAGTATATGAAACTTTAGTCAAGTTTATATGTGTTATATGCATTGAAAATGGTTGGTGATTTTGGATGTGTGTGTTTGGTTAATTCAGCTATGGTTCATGCATAGATAAAAATATATGTGAACATGGTTGTTGTGCTTTGTTAAGGTATCACAAATAGCCTATGATTAGCTCACTTTCGGTAAGTTTGATGTATGGTAGGTTTTTTCTCTATAAATGGTTTATTAATTTAGCTTAGTAATGGAATAAAATGATAATGATATATATATACTCGAATGTGTATTAGTTATTTTGATTCAGTTTGTAATGGAAATGTTTGTGCATAAATTATGCCTGAATGGTTGGCTAATTAAGTACGGTTGATGAAGACAAATAATGAGTATGTTATATGATTGTTTTGGTTAATATACTTTGTTTGAGGTACAGTAATAAAATATCAAAATGTTAGGTTATATATTGAGTTGAAAATGTGCCATATTTGTGGTTAAATAATTTGGTATATAATAGATAGGTACTTCGGTATGATTTGCTTTGGTACTAGTGTTTAAAATTGATTATAATTATATTTGTATGTGGTTAAATGAATATGCTTGGCTATGCGTATTATATCCACATGCCTATTATGTCGTGTGAATGTTTAGAATTTACACAAACATGTATAATATATGAATTGGTATTGTCATGACTTAATTAATGGAATAGGTTAAAATGCATACTATAATAACATCAAAGGTATGTATGGTCATATAGTAATATTACTAATGTCATATATATATGATTGGACATTAAGTTGTATACATATTGGTCTAATTTGTTTCATCATATACATATACGTAAATTAGAAAATGAAATGTTTGATACTTAGCTAATGAAATTATGTATTGATGTATTTTCTATATATGAAAAGTGAGATTATATGCTTGAATATGGTACAATTATAAATACGTCATTAATGTAATGTATATAAGGAATCGATTAATGAAATTGTTAAATATGTGCACATAATTTTCATGTATAAAAGTTTGATAATGTTATAAATGTATCGTTATTCTATTGTCCATGAAGAGTGATAAATGACAGTGCTGAGTTGTGTTTTGTACGGTAATGCCTCATAACCCTAATCCAGCGACGGATAAGAGTTAGAGGTGTTACATTTGATTAGTATCAGAGTTGCAGTTTAGTCGATTCTAGGACTAACGTAGTGCGTGTGAGTCTAGCTATACATGCCATATTATATACTACGATAGTGTGATGACTTCTAACATTTGAAAATGTGTTTTCGTAGAGTAAATGGATCCTGATAGAGCCATAGCTGATGATGTCGAGAGTATAGCGCCTGCTCCCGCTCAAGGGACAACGTCGGTTGATTCTCGACCAACTTTGAGTAACGAAAAGGGAGAGTGGAACGGTGGAAATGTGCAAGTGTACAAAATTATAACAAGTAATAAAGTAACAAGTAAATGTCGAGTTATCGTACCCACAGGGGCTGTAAAAAAGCAATATTTATGAAATTAATTAAAACACTTTGGTGAGGTAAAAATAATTTTGGTTTGAAAAGAGTGATTTATAAACTAAGATCTTAAAACTAAGCAAACAATTTAAATAAAATAAAAGAGTTCTAGTGCATGATTTCAATTAAGATTTAATCAAGATGATATAATTGTGTTGGATTAACTATACCTTTTTAACTTAGAAATATTAAATTCGTGCTTATGCTGTTATGAATAAATTCACGGCAACCTAGTAATTTGCTAACTTATGAATGTATTTACTAATTAAAAAATTCCATTTATCTCTTAAACATATCCCTATGCCAATTCAACCGACTAAACAAATTTAATAAAGTAAACATGCTATCGCACATACATACTTATTGAATTAAATTATCTCTCGTATATTCCTATGTCGATTCAACCGGTTAATTCAACTTAATAAACATGGAAAAGATTATGTGAAGTAACAAAGTAGCCATACCTTGAAACAATTTAATCACAACAATCTTGCAAGTTATGCAAGGCATATGTATCGCCAAATACAATGCTAATTTAATTTTCAGTTACCTTAGAAGAATTAAACATGCACTGATTAAGTACTGAGTCCATTAATTGCAATTTCAGTCCATTTAAACAATTAATTATTTAGTTATCTAAACAATTATAATGCCAGATAACCTAAGCATGATTTTACTTAATCAAGCATTTCACTGAGGCCTATAACAGCATAAACACTAATTTAATAATTCAAGTAGGCAAAATATAATCAACCCAACATGAATTAAATTCAAGATAAATTGATTAAAATAACCATTTCAACTACAATATTTTTCATAGATAGGTTCATCATAAAAACAACAGAAATTAAAAAGAAAGGGAACAGAAAGCAAATCCAGTGTTTATCTGCGGCTTGACTGTTGCTTTGTTCTTAGTCTCCGTATTGTTGCCCAAAATGGCTGAATAACACTTTTTTCTCAAGAGAGGAACTCGGCACAAGAGGAAGGGAAAATGGGATGGAGAAATGGAGAGGAAACTTTGAGTGAAGAGAGGATGAGAGAATGTTGTAGAATGAGGGATGTTGAGGGATGCTTTGAAATGGACTGCATAGGGTGGCTTTTATAGCTGAAGAGGGCTATTAAAAATAGAAAATTCAGCAGCCAAGAGAGCCCTCCCATGGCCGGCCACACACATGGCAAGGTTGAAGCTTTCAACCTTGCTAAAATTAGGCTGGGGCAAATCTACAAAGCCTAAAATAAAGGTGGGGTTTGAACGTAATTTGGAGGTTTTTCAAGGGCCTTTTTGCAAGTATATTTTATCAGGTAATTTTCTGATCACTTCATTCGGTTCAACCAGTGTGGTTCACTAGGCCCTTTCTTCATAATTAATTAAAATTAGTTCATTTAACCTAAATTAAATAGGAAATAAATTAAAATTAATTTAATTATGAATTAATACACATTTCTAGACCGTCTTGGGCTGGAAACTAATTGGCCTCGATACTTCAAATTGTTCTTGGTTTTGTTTTTCTCGCAGTGTTCACCGGGCCCTTTTTCTCCAATTGTGTAATTCTGTCAAAAATAACCAAATTTAATCAAAATTAACTACAAAATTAATTAAAATTCATAATGTTCATATTTTTAACTTAAGTTAATTATTTTATAATATTTAATTATTTTTTGACAAGAATTTAACCGAATTTGCATGAATTTAAGTAGAATTGGGTATGAAAAAGTATATAAATTTTTGTGTTTCCACACCCCCAAACTTAATTCATTGCTCGCCTCGAGTAATGCGCAAATTTTGAAAAGAATCTCTTAGAAACACCTTTGAAAAATTCCTTCTTTAGAACAACAGTTTTCAAAATTATGAATTTGATATACTTATGCTCAAAGAATAAGAAATTTGATCATTCTGCTACTCAAGTGTTCATATTATTCAAATTAATCTCAACAATAGAAAAATTAGACTAAATGTTTCCTAATAAAGACATGCTGATTCCTACCAATTCAATTTTTTAATCCTTTATTCAAGATCAAGTCGCAATCATTAAGCTTAACCTATGTCTTCATATGTTGAACAAAGCAATTTCTCTCCACTAATGTAGGTAACTTTGGAACTTCAAATCAATAGGTCTTTAACAAGGTTGTAATGTGGCTGGGCTTAGGGGTGGGTAAAAAGATAGATAAATTTTGGCTAAAAACCTTAAACTCAGTGTAAATCGAACCTTCAATCACCAACTTTCACATGCTCTTTTTCAAATATATGTGCTTTTTTTTAATTATTGAGCACTTGCTTTCTGCATACAAATTTTTTTTCTTTTTTTTTTGTGAGCATTTGATATTTCTTTTCAATTCCTCCAAACTTATTTTCAAATGATATTCTTGAATAGTACTGAGTCTAGTGTTTGGGGTAATTTAAAGATAATTAAGAGAAACGTGATGGGCTAATTTGTATAGGGTCCAAAAATTAGGCCATATAGTCTCAAAGTTGGGTTTCAAAGGATAAAATTTACCATGGTAGGCTTGAAAGGCTCAAAAGGTCCAAACAATAGCTGCCTAAATCATTTCCAATGTTCCAAGCTTCCTAGGATTTCGCCTCACTAAGTCAATTCTAAAGACTTAAACTTTCATGCATACCTAACTTTCCTAAAAAGATAAAAATTTTATTGTATGCTTTATTAAAAATACATTCATGTCATCATTAAACTACATACTAATTTATTGAAAAAAAATAGAACTTTATTCATACTCAAGTTTAGCATACTTAACAAAATTCAAATTTATTGAACAAAAATATACCCTAATCATAATTAAAAGAAAAATTTTATTCTGGATGAAAATAATTTCAAATTTCGGTCCCCCCAACTTAAAATGAAAAATGTCCTCATTGTTTAAAGTGAATAGATACTATACACCAGGTAGGACTTCAGAAAAGAGAAGGTGAGTCAATGTGACTGCTTAAGTACCAAGCTTTTTCGAAATCCAATCCTAGACATGTATATACCTATTGCCACAATTTATACTTTATGACTTGTCCATGTTTATTCAGGGTTTCCTTTTCTTGTTTTATTATGCAGAAATAAAAGTTCCTAATTTAAACTTGATCCTAAAATAATGTAGAAAACATAAATAAAATAGAGTCAAGATCCCTCCCTTTTATTTATTTGCAGATCTTTCCAACTTGGACTCATCTTTTGCTCCATCATTATTGCCTTTGCATGAATCGCTTCGCTCCTTTTTCGAGAGTGGAATCCATGGCTCGAATATGAAATCTGGAAATTTAGGCACAAAAATAAATGGGTCATTATATATTCTTTGGAAAACACTTCGAATCGAGTCATCCCTTATTTTTGAGTATCTCCAGTATGCTTGTTGCTGCCATTGCATGTGTTTCATTAAGTCCATCAACTTTGACAACTCATCTCGAAAGTCTAAGCTAGGTGACTGAGCTCTAAACATTGGAGTTCCAGCATCCGATTCATCTTTTGGCTCTACTGGGTCCACCTTATCAGGGACTTCAAATGATTGCATCGTGGGATCTTCTTCTTCATCAGGTTCTTCTGGCTCTTCACTTTCTTCAACTCGTTGTTGTAGAACTGAGTCTCCGGCTACTCGGTATCCCAATCTGTAATTGTGCTTTGGGTGTACCCTGTCTTCTTGACATTAGCAAGAATTTCTACTTTCAAGCACAGAATAGTTATTGTAAAGGGGAAGTAAGCAAGGCCAGAACGTCTAGCGGCACAGTTTCAAATTTCTTTCAGGATGATCTTTCCCACATCAATGGTCTTACCCGTTAAGATCGAGTATAGTAAGACCATTCGCTCCAATGAAATTGTAGTCCCATGTGAGCTAGGCAGAAGGCTGAAACGGATGAAATAAAACCATACCTTTGCAATAGGTGTTAAGTATTCTCTTCGACACGTGTGGGTTCCTTGTTTCGACACAGTCCAACTGGAACCTTCAACAGTAAGCTCCTTGAGAATTTCTTGCAAAAGTTCCGGCTTGATTCCGTGAACAGGGACTTCTATCATCTCGCTTGAAGTTAAATTTATGTAAAACTCACGAACTAGCTCCTCATCCACACTAGGTCTCTTTTCACAAAATAGTTCCCAATTGAGAGCTTCAGCAATTTGACGAATACGTGCCATGAAGTCTCTGTAGTTGCTCTCCTTCAGTGTGAAACCTTTCTCAGGATGCATCTGTTGATTTTTGTAGGTACTTTCGTATCTCTCTTTAGCTTCAACACAATGGAACTTGCTTTGTGTTTCATCAATTTGAGCAGACGCGCGAGTTCTCTTACGAGGCATAATTGACCTTTTTGCAAAAATATAAGAACTTAAAGAAAATTAATGCAAGAAAAAGATGGAAAATTAAGAGGAGGGTTGAAGAATTTTGGCTTAAGGCTTGGTGTGCAAAGAGGGTGCTGCACACGCAAAGGTGTGCAGCAAGAAGCGCGCGGCACTTCGTCGAGCAGTGTAACACCCCGTACCCGAGACCGTTGCCGGAGTCAGACACGAGGGGTTCGCAGACTTAAATCACTTATTGCACAGTCCATTTTAAATTTCCAGACGAGCTGGCTAACTGCGTCACTGTTTCCTTAAAAATCATATATCGAGTTCCAAAAGTCGAAAACCAGTTCCGTAAATTTTTCCTGAAACTAGACTCATATATCCATCTAAAAATTTTTTTCTAGAATTTTTGGTTGAGCCAATTAGTACAGTTTATTAGTTAAAGTCTCCCCTGTTTCAGGGTTCGACCACACTGACCTTTAGGCATTACGACTTGGATATCTCCCTGTATAGGGCCTCAATACTGATGCCGTTTGTTTCTATAGAAACTAGACTCGAAAAAGAATCTTTACATATATGGAACAACTTCTAATTATCCCTGGTTAATTTATAATGAATTTCCAAAGTCGGAATAGGGAATCCAGAAACCGTCCTAGTCCTGTTTCACGAAAACTTAAATATCTCCTAATATATTGTTCATATGATCATTTCGTTACTTTCCTATGAAAATAGATTCGTCAAGGTTCGATTACATAATTTATTCACTATTTAATTCCATTCCTACTATTTTTAGTTATTTTTCACATCCACGTCACTGCTGCTATCAGCATCCATTTTTAAGGTAGACTTTACCTATTACATAGTTTCCATGCCTCTTAATGAACATATACATTCAAGATGACAATAACATTATGCTCAAAACGTATATAAGCCATTTTCGCATGGCTATCCAAAGTTTTACATACCAAATTTCAACAAAACATAATAGCCTATACATGCCAAAATGTTCTCCTAGACCAACTAAGAAGAAAATACCAAAAGTTGCTAGTCGGTGTGATGACTTCGATGACGGTCCCGAATACGCAAAAAGTCGAGTCCAAGAAACCTAAAATAGGTGACAAGCAAACACCGAATGAGTATATAACTCAGTAAGTCATAAGCATTACACTACCATCCATTAATAAAATTTTCACAAGAGGAAACAACGAAATGAGGCTAAGTACTCCATCCATACCGAACTATGCCATAGTTTCTTAGACCTTACGATTCAATCTCATTCCAAGTCCTACATTGACATTTCATACGCTATTCAATAGAATAATTGAGGCATTTCCATACATCATTTTATTTTTATTACAATCATACAACTAAGCAAACTTTCACCTAATCCACGATGAACCTTATGTACGTGACTTCAATTATAATCATCACATAGGTTCAAAACTTACCACGCTCAACTCCAAATATAAACATAGCACCTATTAGCCATGAACTCAAGGTACTTACCCTTTTCGCTGTCCGAAATCGACTCGGTAAGGTCGCACCCTTAATATAAATAATTGATAGAAAATATATATATAATGGGTTCGCACACATAGTGCTTAATAATCAACCACGCACAGTTAGTGCCATGTACTTTAAACTCGCACACTTAGTGCCATGCATTTCAAGCCCGCACACTTAGTGCCAATCTCACAACCGTGAACACTTATTGCCCGCACACTTAGCGCTGAAAACCAGCCACTCTATACGCTTCACTTCCTTTTTACATTCGACAATTTCATCTCTACATACATATACATTTGTATACATTTCATCTCATTAACCACAATTGCATAGGTATTACGATTATTTAAATCAATACCAACTATATGCTTAATGACTTACCTTGTGTTGGGTAAAATAATTCCAAGTCGGCTACTCGATGACCTTCGATTTCCTCTTGTTGGACACCTCTCCTTTAGGATCTTGAGCTTAAACAAATAAATTAACTCATTCAACCGCTTTGCTACATATATTGGTATTCACATTTTAATGATTTTATGACATACAGAACGGCATGGTAAAATTTTTATCTTGCTACCTTATGTTCTTAGCTATTCGGCTAATAACCATATGCTATCGCCCTACTATCAATAATTCAATCACACATGCATATATATATATATGTCCGAATGTGCAAAGCTTAGACTCAACATCACCTATGCTCTTAATTTGATGGCCGAATATGCATACATATATACATGATATCAACTATACTATCATCTTTAATTCACCTAAACACAAAATTTCATCTCATGAATACTTGACCGAATTCTTCCTAATCTAGCATGGCTTCACATATATTTATAACATCCTACAAATCCACATATACCACATTTCTACATAAATTTTCTTTTACTTTTCCACTACTTCCATTCACAACATCAAAAGCACCATACACATGTATCATTACAAAGCTTCACACTTAGCATGCAAATGACATCAACACAAATCCACCTTAGCCGAAACTTAACTCATCTTCATGCCTAATCACCACAACATCAAACATCAACCAAGAAGACAACACCCATGGCCGAATATCATCTCCATCCTATAGCAAAGATTTAAACCATGGGCTAGGTAGAACTCAAACTAACAACTAAAAACATGTATGAATCTCATGGACAACATCAAACATACCTTAGTCTAGCAAACTACAATAGCTGATTTTCTCAAGCTCTCCCCCCCTTCTTCTTAGAACATTCGGCCAAGGAAGAAAAATGTGAAAGGATGGACACTTTTTTTTTTTCCTTTGTTTTCATCATATCCCTTTTTTTTTCATTATTTTATTCTTTCTAACATAACCACTAACCCAACATGTTTGCAACATGTTTCCACTCATAGCATGGCCGGCCACCATGCTTAAATTTTGGGTAAATTGACATGCAAACCCATCATTTTCACAACATGCATTAATAGACCACTTTACATTTGCCTAGCACATTTCTAAATTTTCTCACACAAGTCCTATTTGATAAAATTCACTTACAATTAACAAAATCCAAACATGAAATTTTCACACATGCATATGTACATATAATGAGCATCAACTATGACGGTTAATTATTTTTATGACTCGGTTTAGCGGTCCCGAAACCACTTTCCGACTAGGGTCAATTTAGGGCTGTCACAACTCTCCCCCACTTAAGAAATTTTCGTCCCCGAAAATCTTACCGGTAAATAGGTTTGGGTATCCTTCTTTCATAGAGTTCTCAGGTTCCCAAGTAGCTTCTTCCATTCCGTGTTTGAGCCATAACACTTTTACTAAGGAACCCTTTTGTTTCGCAACTCTTTCACTTCACGAGCTAGGATACGGATCGGTTCTTCTTCATAACTCATATCGGCTTGAATTTCAATCTCGGAGGGGTTTATTACATGCGAAGGATCGAATCGGTAACGTCGAAGCATCGAAACATGAAAAACGTTATGAATCCTTTCAAGTTCAGGGGGCAAGATCAATCTATACGCAACTGGTCCAATTCGTTTGGAGATTTCGTACGGCCCAATGAACCTCGGACTTAGTTTGCCCTTACGGCCAAATCTGAGTATCTTTTTCCAAGGTGAGACCTTAAGAAACACTTTGTCTCCCACCTGATACTCGATATCCTTTCGTTTTAAATCCGATACGATTTCGACGCCTATGGTCGCCTTCAGACTTTCACGAATTATTTTTACTTTCATTCAGCATCTTTAATCAAATCCACTCAAAATTTTACTTTCACCGAGCTCGGTCCAAAACAATGGTGTACGGCATTTTCGACCGTACAAAGCCTCGTAAGGCGCCATCTTAATGCTTGACTGAAAACTATTGTTGTAAGTTTAATTCAATCAAAGGTAAATACCGTTCCCATGAACCACTAAACTCGACGATGCAACATCTCAACATATCCTCGAGTATCCGAATTATTCGTTCAGATTGGCCATCAGTCTGGGGATGAAATGCGGTGCTAAATGCATCTTAGTACCCAACGCTTCTTGTAACTTCTTCCAAAATCGCGATGTAAATCTTGGGTCTCTATCCGACACGATAGAAATAGGTACCCCATGCAATCGAACAATTTGGGAGATGTATAATTCTGGCCAATTTATCGAGCGAAAATTCCGTACGGACAGGATAAAATGAGCAGACTTGGTCAATCTATCAACAATAACCCAGACCGAGTCTTTCTTACTCTGAGTCAAAGGTAACCCAGATACAAAGTCCATTGTCACTCGATCCCATTTCCATTCGGGTATCATGATTGGCTGAAGTAATCCCGACGGCACTTGATGTTCTACTTTTACTTGTTGACATATCAAACACCTTGAAACAAATTCAAAAATGTCTCGTTTCATACCCGGCCACCAAAATTGATGTTTCAGATCGTTGTACATTTTAGTACTACCCGGGTGGACTGACATTCGACTACTGTGAGCCTCATTCAAAATTATCGAAATAAGTTTCGAATTTCTTGGAACACATAATCGACTCTTGAACGTCAAGCAATCATTGTTGTCAATCCGAAACTCGATTCCTCATTCGAGGCACATTCACTCGTTTAGCGACCAATTCAAATCGCGTCGACTTTCGGGATTCAAGTATTTGATGAATCAATAATGGTTTGGCCTTTAATTCAACTACTAGCACCTCATCGGTAAAGCAGATAGGTGAGCATCCATCGCTCTCAAAGTAAGCGATGCTTTACGACTCAAAGCATCGGCCACCACGTTAGCCTTCCCCGGGTGATAATCAATGACAAGTTCATTGTCTTTCAACAACTCAAGCCAACGTCTTTGTCGCAGATTTAGATCTCTTTGAGTCATCAAATATTTAAGACTCTTGTGGTCCGAATAAATATGACACCTCTCTCCAAACAAGTAATGTCGCCATATTTTCAAGGCGAACACTATGGCTGCTAATTCAAGGTCATGGGTCGGATAGTTTCTCTCATGCGATTTTAATTGTCTCGACGCGTAAGCCACAACTCGACCTTCTTGCATCAACACACAACCTAGCCCAAGCAAGGATGCATCATGTAGAATAACAAACTCCTTGCTGGGACTCTACTGTACTAGCACCGGGCCTCGGTTAAACAAGTTTTTAGTCGATCGAAACTTTCCGACGGTGTTCGACCATTCAACTCAACATCTTTTGAAGTAGTTTTGTCAACAGTGCAACTATCATCGAAAAGCCCTTTACAAAACCTCGGTAGTATCCGACAAGTCCCAAAAAGCTCCTAACTTCAGTAATATTCCTTGGAGGTTTCCAATCGTGTATGACCAAAATTTTGTTTGGATCCACCACGACACCGATGCGGACACCACGTGCCCCAAAAGCTAACCTCTCTCAACCAAAATTCACATTTTATGAATTTTATGATAATCGCTTGTCTCGTAAAATTTGTAATACTAATCTCAAATGCTCGGCATGTTCAGCTTCACCTTGTGAATAAACGAAAATATCATCAATAAACACAACCACAAACTGATCCAAGTATGGTCTGAATACTCGATTCATTAAATCCATAAATACCGCAGGGGCATTAGTGAGCCCAAACGGCATCACTACGAATTCTTAATGACCGTATCTCATTAAAGCGGTTTGGGTATATCCGAATCTCGAATCCAGAATCGATAATAACCCGATCTCAAATCTATCTTTGAAAACACCGAGGCTCCTTTAGTTGATCAAACAAATCATCAATACGCGGTAACGGATATTTATTCTTTATTGTCACTTTATTCAGCTGACGATAGTCGATGTACAACCTCATGGTTCCGTCCTTCTTTTTCACAAACAATACTGGTGCACCCCAAGGTGAGAAACTTGGTCGAGCAAAACCTCTATCCGTCAATTCTTGCAACTGAGCTTTCAACTCTTTCAACTCGGTTGGTGCCATACGATACGGAGCTATCGAAATCGGCGTAGTCCCAGGTACAAGCTCAATGCCAAACTCTACCTCCCGAACAGGTGGTAAACCCGGTAATTCTTCGGGAAAAATGTTTGGATATTCACAAACCACCGGCACAGATTCGGGTTTCCTTTCTAACTCTTTGTCATCAAGTACATACGCAAGGTATGTTTCACACCCCTTTTTCACATATCTCTAAGCGGTCATTGAAGATATTATCGCTGGCACCCCCTTTAAATCAGTAGACTCAACTTGGACTACTTCATTATTTGTACTCCTCAAATCAATGGTTTTCCTTTTACAGTTCACCACTGCATCATATACGGTCAACCAATCCATACCCAGAATAACATCAAATTCGTCAAACGGTAAAAGCATCAAATCAGCCGGAAAACAGGATTCTCGGATTATTAGAGTGCATTTCTTACACACTTTATCAACAAGTACGTATTGACCCAAAGGATTTGACACTCGAATTATGAACTCAGTAGACTCGACAGATAGAGTCTTATTGGATGCTAAGGTTTCACATACGTATGAATGAGTAGAGCCAGGGTCAAGCAATGCAATCACACTATTATCAAAGAGAGTGAAAGTACCAGTGATAACATCAGGGGAGGATGCCTCCTCTCGTGCGCGAATGGCATATGCTCTAGCAGGAGTACGGGTCTCGGTTCGAACAGCCGTATCAGAGGCCCCTCTCTGACTGCCACCCCTACCTCCTGAAATTCTCGGTGGTCTACCTCTAGCTGTCATTCCACTAGGTCTTGCACCTTGCATCCTATTCTTCTCATCAAGCTCCGTGCAATCTCTAATGAAGTGGTCCTTTGAACCGCATCCGTAACAGGCCCTGTTAGTAGACTTACCCCAACATTCACCTATGTGTCATCTTCCACATTGGGGGCATTCAGGTTTCTCTTGGCGATTATTGCCCACACTAGCTACCGAAGTAGCTCGGGAGTCCGTCGATGGTCGTGCTCTAATGGAAGTTCCCGCAGTAGTCCTCGATTTATTAGTGTCCTCCCTGAACTTCTTTACAGCCGAGAACGGAGCTTTACCCATCGATCTTTTACGATAGTCTCTAGCTTCAAATTCAGCCTTCTTCTTCTCCTTTCCAAGTTCTTCCGCCTTGCAGGCTCGTTCAACTAGTGTTACGAATTTTTTTATCTCCAAAATACCCACTAGTAGCTTTAAATCTTCATTCAATCCTTCTTCAAATCTCTTCACATAGCAACCTCATCAACCACACACTCCTGGGCATACCGACTGAGTCTTACGAACTCATGTTCGTATTCAGATACTGTCATACGGCCTTGCTTGAGTTCCAAGAATTCCTTACGCTTTTGATCGATGAACCGTTGACTAATATATTTCTTTCGAAATTTTGCTTGGAAGAAATCCCAAGTAACTCGTTCGTTTGGGACTATGGAAATCAAGGTCCTCCACCAATAGTAGGCTGAGTCTCGCAACAAGGATATAGCACACTTTAGACATTCATCGGGTGTGCATGACAGTTCATCGAACACCCGAATGGTGTTATCAAGCCAGAACTCGGCCCTTTCGGCATCATCGGTAACTATGGCCTTGAACTCCTCGGCTCCGCGCTTCCTAATCAAGTCTACAGGTGGTTTACTCAGCCTCACAGGATCAGTAACTGATGGCATTACGGGCTCTTGGGGTGGATTATTCAAATTCGGGAATGGTTGGACAGCCGGAATGGTTCGGGCATATTGCGCGACCCACTCATTCATCATGGTGAAGAAGGCTTGTTTTGCCCCCTCATCCTGATTATTTGCAGATGACTGAGGTTCAACAGGCGGTGTCCCTTGCGCAGGAGCAGCCGCTACACTTTCAACGTCATCCGCTAAGGGTCTCTCTACCCCGGGTTCCATTTGCTAATCAAAACAAAAATTTTAACCGTCAGAAGTCATCACATTATTAAGCACTAACATTAAGGCATGTATAGCTAGACTCATACACGCTATGGTAGTCCTAGAACCGACTAAACCATAGCTCTGATACCAAATTTATTGTAACACCCCGTACCCGAGACCGTTGCCGGAGTCAGACACGAGGGGTTCGCAGACTTAAATCACTTATTGCACAGTCCATTTTAAATTTCTAGACGAGCTGGCTAACTGCATCACTGTTTCCTTAAAAATCATATCTCGAGTTCCAAAAGTCGAAAACCAGTTCCGTAAATTTTTCCTGAAACTAGACTCATATATCCATCTAAAAATTTTTTCTAGAATTTTTGGTTGAGCCAATTAGTACAGTTTATTAGTTAAAGTCTCCCCTGTTTCAGGGTTCGACCACACTGACCTTCAGGCATTACGACTTGGATATCTCCCTGTACAGGGCCTCAATACTGATACCGTTTGTTTCTATAGAAGCTAGACTCGAAAAGGAATCTGTAAATATATGGAACAACTTCTAATTATCTCTGGTTAATTTATAATGAATTTCCAAAGTCGGAACAGGGAATCCAGAAACCGTCCTGGCCCTGTTTCGCGAAAACTTAAATATCTCCTAATATATTGTTCATATGATCATTTCGTTACTTTCGTATGGAAATAGATTCGTTAAGGTTCGATTACATAATTTATTCACTATTTAATTCCATTCCTACTATTTTTAGTGATTTTTTACATCCACATCACTCCTGCTATCAGCATCCATTTTTAAGGTAGACTTTACCTATTACATAGTTTCCATGCCTCTTAATGAACATATACATTCAAGATGACTATAACATTATGCTCAAAACGTATATAAGCCATTTTCGCATGGCTATCCAAAGTTTTACATACCAAATTTCAACAAAACATAATAGCCTATACATGCCGAAATGTTCTCCTAGACCAACTAAGAAGAAAATACCAAAAGTTGCTAGTCGGTGTGATGACTTGATGACGGTCCCGAATAAGCAAAAAGTCGAGTCCAAGAAACCTAAAATAGGTGACAAGCAAACACCGAATGAGTATATAACTCAGAAGTCATAAGCATTACACTACCATCCATTAATAAAATTTTCACAAGAGGAAACAACGAAATGAGGCTAAGTACTCCATCCATACCGAACTATGCCATAGTTTCTTAGACCTTACGATTCAATCTCATTCCAAGTCCTACATTGACATTTCATACGCTATTCAATAGAATAATTGAGGCATTTCCATACATCATTTTATTTTCGTTATAATCATACAACTAAGCGAACTTTCACCTATTCCACGATGAACCTTATGTACGTGACTTCAATTATAATCATCACATAGGTTCAAAACTTACCACGCTCAACTCCAAATATAAACATAGCACCTATTAGCCATGAACTCAAGGTACTTACCCTTTCCGCTGTTCGAAATCGACTCGGTAAGGTCGCACCCTTAATATAAATAATTGATAGAAAATATATATATAATGGGTTCGCACACATAGTGCTTAATAATCAACCACGCACACTTAGTGCCATGTACTTTAAACTCACACACTTAGTGCCATGCATTTCAAGCCCGTACACTTAGTGCCAATCTCACAACCGTGAACACTTATTGCCCGCACACTTAGTGCCGAAAACCAGCCACTCTATACGCTTCACTTCCTTTTTACATTCGACAATTCATCTTTACATACATATACATTTGTATATATTTCATCTCATTAACCACAATTGCATAGGTATTACGATCATTTAAATCAATACCAACTATATGCTTAATGACTTACCTTGTGTTGGGTAAAATAATTCCAAGTCGGCTACTCGATGACCTTCGATTTCCCCTTGTTGGACGCCTCTCCTTTAGGATCTTGAGCTTAAACAAATAAATTAACTCATTCAACCGCTTTGCTACATATATTGGTATTCACATTTTAATGATTTTATGACATACGGAACGGCATGGTAAAATTTTTATCTTGCTGCCTTATGTTCTTAGCTATTCGACTAATAACCATATGCTATCGCCCTACTATCAATAATTCAATCACACATGCATATATATATATATATGTCCTAATGTGCAAAGCTTAGACTCAACATCACCTATGCTCTTAATTTGATGGCGAATATGCATACATATATACATGATATCAACTATACTATCATCTTTAATTCACCTAAACACAAAATTTCATCTCATGAATACTTGACCGAATTCTTCCTAATCTAGCATGGCTTCACATATATTTATAACATCCTACAAATCCACATATACCACATTTCTACATAAATTTTCTTTTACTTTTCCACTACTTCCATTCACAACATCAAAAGCACCATACACATGTATCATTACAAAGCTTCACACTTAGCATGCAAATGACATCAACACAAATCCACCTTAGCCGAAACATAACTCATCTTCATGCCTCATCACCACAACATCAAACATCAACCAAGAAGACAACACCCATGGCCGAATATCATCTCCATCCCATAGCAAAGATTTAAACCATGGGCTAGGTAGAACTCAAACTAACAACTAAAAACATGCATGAATCTCATGGACAACATCAAACATACCTTAGTCTAGCAAACTACCATAGCTGATTTTCTCAAGCTCTCCCCTTCTTCTTAGAACATTCGCCAAGGAAGAAAAATGTGAAAGGATGGAAACTTTTTTTTCCTTTGTTTTCATCATATTCCTTTTTTTTTCATTATTTTATTCTTTCTAACATAACCACTAACCCAACATGTTTGCAACATGTTTCCACTCATAGCATGGCCGGCCACCATGCTTAAATTTTGGGTAAATTGACATGCAAACCCATCATTTTCACAACATGCATTAATAGACCACTTTACATTTGCCTAGCACATTTCTAAATTTTCTCACACAAGTCCTATTTGATAAAATTCACTTACAATTAACAAAATCCAAACATGAAATTTTCACACATGCATATTTACATATAATGAGCATCAACTATGACGGTTAATTATTTTTATGACTCGATTTAGCGGTCCCTGTGACAGCCTTAAAACGACCCTAGTCGGAATGTGGTTTTGGGACCACAAAATCGAGGCATAAAAATAATTTAATATTTATTTTGATGCCTATAATATGTGTTAACTCATGTGTGACATTTTTGATGTTTTGATTTAGAGTTATAAATGTGAATTTCACTAGAAACGACCTAGTAGAAAACTTTGAAAGTATGATGGGGAAATGTGTGATGACTAGTTGATCATGCATGCAAAATGAGGGTTTGCATGTCAATTTCCCTTTAATTTGCTAATGGCCGGCCATGACAAAGATTATGGGCAAAACATGTCATAGACATGTTTTGTTGGTGCATCATGGGTGGAAAAATAAATTAATGAGAAGGGAAATAAAGAAATGAAAAAAAAAGTGTGAGTAGTTGTTTCCTCCCCATTGCCGTGAATGTAAGAAGAAAAACAAAAAAAAAAGTGTCCATCTTTCTCTCATCTTCTTGGCTGAATGAAGAGGAAGAAATAAGGGGAACTTACTAAAAGAAATTCGACATTCTTCTTTAGCTAGTAAGAGGTAAGTTTTGAATTGTTGATTTAGTTTTATGATAGGTTAAGTTAGTAATTGGAGGCACTCTTAGTAATGTTAAGAAAGTTGGAGCTTTTATGGTGGTTTGGGCATCATGCCGTGAATCTAAGTGCTAACATTGGAGGTCACTTGCATGTTGTTTGGGTTAGAAGGGGATGATAGTATGGAATGAAGATTTTGAATAAGTAAGGTTAAATTTAATTTGGTATAATCGGCCATATAGGTGTATATGTTTGTGAAAATATATTTTTTCTTTTTTGTTAACTCTTTACAATCGATTGAAGGAGTAATATTGGCTTATAAGGTTGAGTTGATTCATGATGTTGTATATTAGGATTAAAAATACTTGAGACTAGGTTAACTTAATAGTGATAATACATTCGACCTTGAAGCATTAATCGAATAATGGTTGAGGTTTTGATATTTTGAACAAGGATAGTTGTGATATGTATGATGAATTACTAGTTAGGTCAAGGGGAAATCACGAAATAAGCATAGTTGCTTTAGTAACAGATGCTGGCAGCAGCAGTGACTTGAGATTGAAAAATCACTAAAAATAGTGGGAATGGAGTTAAATAATGAATAAATTATGTAATCGAATCTCGATGAGTCTATTTTCATATAGAAGAAACGAAGTGACCAAGTGAGCCGTATGTTAAGAGATATTTAAGTTTTCGTGAGACAGGGCCAGAACAGTTACTGGAGTCCCTGTCCTAACTTTGGAAATTCATCGTGAATGGACCAGAGATAATTAGAAGCCATGCCATATATGTACAGATTCCTTTTCGAGTCTTGTTTTTGTAGAAACAAACGGCATCAGTATTGAAGCCCTGTACAGGGAGATATCCAAGTCGTAATGTACAAGGGTCAGTGTAGTCGATCCCTGTAACATGGGGGACTTTAACTAATAAACTATACTAATTGGCCTGACCAAAAATTCTAGAAAAAAATTTGTAGATGCATATATGAGTATAGTTTCAGGAAAAATTTACGGAAATGGATTTCGAGTTTCAGAACTCAAGATATGATTTTTAATGCGACTCGTATGCAGACTGGCAGCTTGTCTGGGAAATTTCTAATAAGTGGTTTGAAGTCTGTTAACACCTCGTGTTCGACTCCGGCGATGGTCTCGGGTTCGAGGTATTACAATTTAAATTGGTATCAGAGCTATGGTGGCCTGGAGCTTGTGCGGGAGCTGGGACGTGGCCTGGGCAGCAGCAGCAAGGGCGCGCAGGTGGGGCGCTAGAGCAGCAGAATGCGACCTGGGCAGTTGCTGGAATGAAGCTGCAGGTGCACCAGTGGGAGCTGGGTGCTGATCGGGTCGCGCATCGTGATGCTGCTGGGTGTTTGCCGACTAGGCTGCTGGAGCTAGGGGTGTTGCGGCACAAGGTGTTTTGGTTTTTGGTTGATGCATGGATGGGAGGTATAAGGTGGTATTTATAGCATAAGTAATAGGACTTAAAATAGAACTCTTAGTCTAATTTAATAATTTAAGATAAGAGTTTAATTCTAATCCTACTCAAATTTAACAGCAATTAATAATTAAATATAAGCATATAGAATTATCAATTGCTATTAATTATTAAGATAAACATAAAATAAAAATTGAAATTAAATTAATCCTAATTCTAATCTAAGTTGATAAAAATTAATATATAAATTATAATGAATATAATTATATATTAAAGTGTATCAAATTATTAATAATGTTAAAAAATAAAAATAAAAAAATATTTCTTCTAGATGCCTTTAAAAAAATATTTACAAAGAAAGGCACCTAATTTTCATTATTTACAAAAAGAGCAATCAAACTTTAAAAATAATTCAATTTAAGTCCCTAGACTCAATGAAAATTAAAAATTGAGTTGCAAATTAAAAATTGGATCAAATTGACCCTTTTATTTAAAAAACAAAAATTTATTTTGTTGATTAGGGAAAAATTTCTTAGAAAATTATGTTAAAATAAATTCCCAAGAAAGATTGGAGGGGTCACAAATGGTCCCACTTGAGTTCCACCCTCCTAGATAGAATTTATTTAAACATACTAAACCCGAAAAATAGACCCTAAATTATTTATTAAACAAAACACGAAAAAATATTAAATATCTGATAAAATGAACGAGAAGTTATCCCGTTCGATTTTATTCCCCCAATAGTGTTTCAAACGCTGAGCATTAACTTGAAAAATACCTCTCTTACCTTGGAGTTCAACAACTCCGTATGGATAGAATATGTAAATTGTAAATGGACCGGACCAACGTGATTTTAGCTTACCTGGAAAGAACTTCAATCTCGAGTTGAACAACAATTCTTGCTGACCTACTTTAAATTCTCGAACCCGGATGTGTTTGTCATGCCATTTCTTGAGTCTCTTTTTGAGTAATTTGGCATTTTCATATGAGAACATTCGAAATTCTTCTAACTCGTTGAGTTGGAACATCCTTCTTTCTTTTGCAAGCTTAGGATCTAAGTTGAGTCGTCGAAGAGCCCAGTAAGCTTTGTGCTCTAACTCCAAAGGTAGATGACATGCTTTACCAAAAACTAGCCTATAGGGTGACATCCCTAAAGGTGTCTTGTACACTGTCTTGTAGGCCCATAAAGCGTCATGTAGTCTTTTGGACCAGTCCCATCGACTCGGGCAAACTACTTTCTCCATTATTCCCTTGATTTCTTTATTTGCCAGTTTAGCTTGTCCATTCATCTGTGGATGGTAAGCCGTTGCAAACTTGTGTTTCACCCCGCACTTGTCTAGTAACCATTTTAACCACTTGTTCACAAAGTCGGACCCTTCATCAGTAATGACGGCCCTCGGGGTTCCAAACCTCATGAACACGTGTTTCTGTAAAAACTTCATTATAGCCCTAGCATCGTTTGTTGGATATGCCTCTGCCTCGACCCACTTGGACACATAATCTACTGTGACCAGTATATACTTGTGACCAAAAGACGAAGGAAAGGGCCCAAGAAAATCAATACCCTAAACATCGAATAATTCAACCTCAATGATATTTGTTCGAGGCATCTCATTTCTTTTGGTGACATTTCCAACTCTTTGACATCGGTCACAACTCTTTACATATGCATATGCATCCTTGAATAGTGTTGGCCAAAAGAATCTGGCTTGCAATACTTTGGCTACAATACGAGTTCCTCCGAAATGACCCCCACTTGGGGCTGAGTGACAGTGGTATAGAATCTGCGATATTTCTTCTTCCGCCACGCATCTCCTAATCATCTGATCTGCACACTTTTTAAACAGGTATAGTTCCTCCCAGAAATAGTACTTCACATCGTGAAGAAACTTTCTCCTTTGTTGATATGTCTTATCATACGGCATTAAACCACAAGCTAAAAAGTTAGCAATATTAGCAAACCAAGGGGTATTATGGACATGACTTACCTTCAGTATATGTTCATCTGGAAATGTTTCTTGAATCGGTACAAGTGGAGAATTCCCTTCTTGCGGCTCCAATCTGGACAAGTGATCTGCTACTTGGTTTTCTACTCCTTTTCGATCTTGAATTTCAAAATTGAACTCTTGAAGTAGTAGTACCCATCGAATCAACCTCGGCTTAGCGTCTTTCTTGGCAAGTAAATATTTAATTACCGAGTGGTCTGTATAGACAGTTACCTTGGTACCTACAAGATAAGATCGAAACTTGTCGTAAGCAAATATGATAGCAAGTAACTTTTTTTCTGTTACCGTATAATTTAACTGAGCTCCTGTCAGAGTTCGGCTTGCATAGTAGATGGGATGAAAAACTTTGTTCCTTTACTGGCCCATGACAGCTCCTATTGCGAAGTCACTTGCGTCACACATCAATTCAAATGGCAAGTCCCAGTCTGGTGTGACAATTATGGGTGCCATGACTAATCGATTCTTCAAGTCATTGAAAGCTTTTAAGCATTCTTCATTAAATTTGAATATCGTGTCCTTCTCCAATAATTTGCATAAAGGTTTAGCAACTTTGGAGAAGTCCTTGATAAATCTTCAATAGAACCCAACATGGCCCAAAAAGCTCCTAACACCCTTTAAAGATGTTGGAGGTGGGAGTTTCTCAATAACATCTACTTTTACTCTGTCTACCTCAATCCCATGTCTTGTTATCCGATGCCCCAGAATGATACCTTCTCGTACCATAAAATGGCACTTTTCCCAATTAAGGACTAGGTTTGTCTCTTCGTATCACCTAAGTACCTTAGCCAGATTGGCTAAGCAATCATCGTACGTATCTCGAAACACTGAAAAGTCGTCCATGAAAACTTCCAAAAATTTCTCAACCATGTCAGTGAAAATAGACATCATACATCTTTGAAATGTAGCAGGTGCATTATATAAACCAAATGGCATGCGTCTAAATGCAAATGTACCGTACGAGTAGGTGAATGTGGTCTTGTGTTGATCTTCCAGTGCTACCGTAATCTGGTTTTACCCTGAGTATCCATCGAGAAAACAGTAGTAATCTCGCCCTGTGAGTCTATCCAGCATCTGGTCTAAGAACGGCAAAGGGAAGTGATCCTTCCTAGTTGCCTTGTTTAGCTTCCGGTAATCAATGCAGATTCTCCATCCCTTAACTGTTCTAGTCGGTATCAACTCGTT
This sequence comes from Gossypium arboreum, assembly GCF_025698485.1. Lineage (NCBI taxonomy): Eukaryota > Viridiplantae > Streptophyta > Magnoliopsida > Malvales > Malvaceae > Gossypium > Gossypium arboreum. The sequence continues at coordinate 18,791,080 of NC_069081.1, forward strand.
ATTCTCGTTTCTTTGGTACGCACTGGACCGGACTTACCCATGAACTGTCTGAGATGGGGTAAATGATACCCGCATCTAACCACTTGATAATCTCTTTTCTCACTACGTCCTTCATGATGGGGTTCAGCCTTCGTTGTCCATCGATCATCCCTTTTTCACCATCTTCCAGGATGATCTTGTGCATGCATACAGATGGACTAATACCACTAATATCGACTATGGTCCATCCGATAGCCTTCTTAAATTGTTTCAGAACTAAGATAAGTTTCTCTTCTTGCTCAGTAGTTAACTCTGCTGAAACAATCACAGGCAGAGTAGAAGCATCACCTAAATAAACATATTTTAAATGAGAAGGTAATACCTTGAGTTCTAGTTTAGGTGGCTCCTCGATTGACGCTTTTGGCTGTGTAATCTCTCTCCTCTAAATCCAAAGATTCAAAATGGGATTGTGGATTAAATCCCTTTTGATTAGCTTCTAGCAAAGCTAAGTTTCCATCCTCCTCTTCATCACTTGGAGGGTTTGATGTCAAAATTCTTTCCAGAGGATCCTCAACAGAGTTGAGTTCCTTTTCCACTATTAAATCCTCTAAGTTGGATACTGCAGAACAATAATCTATTGTGTCAGGAAATCGCATTGACTTGAATGTTACCTGATCGTCCTGAACGCGCATAGTAAGTTCGCCCTTCTGCACATCAATAAGTGTCATTCTAGTTTCTAAGAACGGTCTCCCCAGGATAATTGGTACTTCATTGTCTGCTTCAAAATCTAAAATTACAAAATCAGTAGGAAAGATAAACTTATCTACACGTACCAATACGTTCTCGATTTTTCCTTCTGGATGTGCTAAGGATCGATCTGCTAACTGAAGTGTAACCGTAGTAGGTCGAACTTCACCTATCCCCAATTTCATAAATATCGACATAGGCATCAAGTTGATACTTGCGCCCAAGTTACATAGTGCCTTACCACAATAAGTTGCTCCAATGTTGCATGGAATGGTAAAACACCTAGGATCCTTTAGCTTAGGGGGTAATTTGTCTTGAAGATATACACTGCATTCCTTCGTCAAAGTTACCGTCTCAAATTCTCCAAGTCTTCTCTTCTTGGACAGGATATCTTTCATGAATTTTACGTAATTTGGCATTTGTTCAAGTGCTTCAACCAACAGGATGTTGATATGAAGTTGTTTGAGTACGTCAAGGAACTTCTTGAATTGGACTTCCTATTTTTGTTTCTGGAGTCTTTGAGGGTAATGTGGTGGAGGTTTATATACTGGAGTTGGTACTGGTTGATTTGTCTTTGGCAGCAATTCTGCTGCTAATGGAGTGGTTGGCTGATCAGAGTTGGCTGGTTCTGAGGTTACCTTTTCAGGTCTTGCAGGTTCTGGTTCTAGTGGAACAGGAACTTCAACACTCGGTTGAACTTCTTCCGAATCTTGAGCTTCAGCATGCTTCTTTTCAGCTTCAATGATGTTGGGCTCTACCATTTTTCCGCTTCTCAATGTTAGTGCTTTACAATGCTCCTTCCCTGGATTCTCGGATTTTCCATATCACTAGGTATAGCACCTTGTGGACGATTTCTAAGTTCAGTAGCAAGTTGGCCCACTTGATTCTCCAAATTCCTTAGAGTGGCGTCATTCTTCACCATGTATGCCTTTTATAAATTCTCTAAGCTATTGGACGATTCAGCCTGAACTGGTTTCTGAACTTGCTATGAAAAACTAGGCGGCTGGGTTTGTCTAGGTTGGGTATAGTTGTTACTGCCTCCAGCCCCTTGGTTACTCCAGGAAAGATTGGGGTGATTTCGCTAAGATGGGTTGTAAAAGTTGGATTGCAGCCCTTACCTTCCTTGGTTCTGGTTCTAATTACCTATGTAGTACATGGATTCTGGGTTTGACGGACATTCTTCAAACACATGTCCTTCCCCATAATAGACACAGGCTATATTCTCATATTGGTTAGGTGGTTGAGCTGTAAAACTGTTAGACCCATTAGTGGTAAGATTCTTTAACATTAAAGATATCGAAGATACCTGGGATGCAAGTGAAGTGAGAGAGTCCACTTTATGGATTCCAGCAACTCATCTTCCTGACGTTGCTCGATTGGTTGGCCACTGATAATTGTTACTAGTGATCCTCTCGATGATTTCACAAGCCTAATTGTAAGACTTAGATAAGATAGCAACGTTAGCAGAAGCATCTACTACCATCCTTGTGTGAGCGTTGAGACCATTGTAAAATGTCTCAAGTTGGATGCAATGCAGAATTCCGTGATGAGGGCACTTTCATAATAACTCTTTGAATCTTTCCCATGCCTCATACAAGGACTCATTATCCATTTTTTCGAAAGCAGTAATCTCATTTCTCAGCTTAGCAATCTTGCTAAGAGGGAAATACTTCACAAGAAATCTCTCTGCTAACTCTTGCCATGTAGAAATTGAGTTCGGTGGTAGTGGGTTTAACCAGGCTCGAGCTTTGTCCCCCAGTGAGTATGGGAATAGTTTTAATCACAATGCATCTTCGGGTACTCTGGCTAGCTTGAAAGAGTCAGTCACCTCCATAAACAATCTTAAATGAAGATGAGGATCTTCAGTAGGCATTCCACTAAACTGACCCACTGTCTGAAGCATCTGGAACATGACTGTCTTCAGCTCGAATTGTTGTGCCTCGATCTCAGGTCTTCTAATACCTGGATTAAGGTCATTAAAAACTAGTACGGCATATTGTCGTAAAGCTCTATCCCTATCATAAGTAATAAGGATAGGATTTTGAGCAAGGTTTGCTCCGTTTCCTTGATTGATATTCTCAAAATTCATCTCTTCGGTCCTTCTCTGGTTCACTTGTCTTATTTGTTGGCGAAAGTTTTGTTCTATTTCAGGGTCCACTGGGAGTAAATCAATAATTCGGTCAATACTCATAAACACCTGAAATAATCAGAGAAGAATTAACTAAGTAAGTGAAATTGAACAGGAAAATAAAAGAACCAAAATGTAAAAATAAATTCACAAATAATGTTTTTTTTTAAAAAGTCCCGGCAACGGCGCCAAAAACTTGGAACGGTGGAAATGTGCAAGTGTACACAATCGTAACAAGTAATAAAGTGACAAGTAAATGTCGAGTTATCGTACCCACAGGGACTGTAAAAAGCAATATTTATGAAATTAATAAAACACTTTGTGAGGTAAAAATAATTTTGGTTTGAAAAGAGTGATTTATAAACTAAGATCTTAAAACTAAGCAAACAATTTAAATAAAATAAAAGAGTTCTAGTGCACGATTTCAATTAAGATTTAATCAAGATGATATAATTGTGTTGGATTAACTATACCTTTTTAACTTAGAAATATTAAATTCGTGCTTATGCTGTTATGAATAAATTCACGGCAACCTAGTAATTTGCTAACTTATGAATGTATTTACTAATTAAAAAATTCCATTTATCTCTTGAACATATCCCTATTCCAATTCAACCGACTAAACAAATTTAATAAAGTAAACATGCTATCGCACATACATACTTATTGAATTAAATTATCTCTTGCATATTCCTATGTCGATTCAACCGGTTAATTCAACTTAAGAAACATGGAAAAGATTATGTGAAGTAACAAAGTAGCCATACCTTGAAACAATTTAATCACAACAATCTTGCAAGTTATGCAAGGCACATGTATCGCCAAATACAATGCTAATTTAATTTTCAGTTACCTTAGAAGAATTAAACATGCACTGATTAAGTACTGAGTCCATTAATTGCAATTTCAATCCATTTAAACAATTAATTATTTAGTTATCTAAACAATTATAATGCCAGATAACCTAAGCATGATTTTACTTAATCAAGCATTTCACTGAGGCCTATAATAGCATAAAAACTAATTTAATAATTCAAGTAGGCAAAATATAATCAACACAACATGAATTAAATTCAAGATAAATTGATTAAAATAACCATTTCAACAACAATATTTTTCATAGATAGGTTCATCATAAAAACAACAGAAATTGAAAAGAAAGGGAACAAAAAGCAAATCCAATGTTTCTCTGAGGCTTGACTGTTGCTCCGTTCTTAGTCTCCGTTGTCTTTTCTGAGCAAGGCTTTTATGAATCCTTGATTGCTGCCCAATATGGCTGAAGAACACCTCTTTCTCAAGAGAGGAAATCGGCAGAAGAGGAAGGGAAAATGAGATGGAGAAATGGAGAGGAAACTTTGAGTGAAGAGAGGATGAGAGAATGTTGTAGAATGAGGGATGTTGAGGGATGCTTTGAAATGGGCAGCATAGGGTGGCTTTTATAGCTGAAGAGGGCTGCTAAAAATAGAAAATTCAGCAGCCAAGAGAGCCCTCCCATGGCCGGCCACACACATGGCAAGGTTGAAGCTTTCAACCTTGCTAAAAATAGGCTAGGGCAAATCTACAAAGCCTAAAAATAAAGGTAGGGTTTGAACGTAATTTGGAGATTTTTCAAGGAACTTTTTGCAAGCATATTTTATCAGCTAATTTTTTGATTTGGGTCAGCCAATGGACGATTCTGGTCAACCCAATTAGTGGCTGGTTCGACTCACTTCATTTGGTTCAACCAGTGCGGTTCACTAGGCCCTTTCTTCATAATTAATTAAAATTAGTTCATTTAACCTAAATTAAATAGGAAATAAATTAAAATTCATTTAATTATGAATTAATACACATTTTTGGACCGTCTTGGGCTAGAAACTAATTGGCCTCGATGCTTCAAATTGCTCTCGGTTTTGTTCTTTTCATAGTGTTCACTGGATCCTTTTCCTCCAATTGTGTAATTCTGTCAAAAATAACCAAATTTAATCAAAATTAACTACAAAATTAATTAAAATTCATAATTTTATATTTTTAACATAATTTAATTATTTTATAATATTTAATTATTTTTTGACAAGAATTTAATCGAATTTACATGAATTTAAGTATAATTGGGTATGAAAAAGTATATAAATTTTTGTGTTTCTAGAGAGGCTATACAAGCCTTTTACCAAATGATGAATGACTGGTTTACTCAATCTATCTGGAAAAATCCAACTGCATAACAACCTCTACCCCCGACTAATCCTTCTCCGATACCTACTATACCTTAAGTGATTGATCCTTTGAGATTACATAAGCCCCCTATTGATAAAATCAAAAAACACAGGGCTAAAAATTCAGAGTTACTGATGATGATGATGCTGAGCAAGCAGAATTTGGGCTTGATAATACTATCTGCATGTTTAATGAGTTATCTTATACCCTAGATGAATGTCTAAAATGTGTCACATCCTTGCTACGAGACACCGCATATCACTGGTGGAATACACTAGTATCGGTGGTTCCAAAAGAACGGGTAACTTAGGAGTTCTTTTAGACTAAGTTTTGTAAGAAATACATTAGCTAGAGATTTATTGATAAAAAATGAAAAGAATTTTTAGAGTTGAAATAGGGTCATATGGCCGTGACAGATTATGAACGAAAACTCGTAAGACTCAGTCGACATGCTGGAGAATGTGTCTTGACTGAAGCTATAATGTGTAAAAGATTTGAAAACGGGTTGAACGGAGACATTAAACTATTAGTTGGCATACTTGAAATAAAAGAGTTTGTAGTACTGGTTGAGTGAGCATGCAAAGCCAAAGAGCTCGAGAAAGAGAAAAGAAAAACTAACTTCGAAGCTAGAGATTCACGTAAAAGATCGGCGGTAAAACATTTTTTTCGGCATCAAAGAAATTCTGAGATGATTTTAGCCATTCAAAGACTACTGTGGGTTATTCTAGATAGGATCGAGATAGACCACCTGCGAGCTCGAGAGCCACCTCAGTAGCTAGTGTTGGTAATGTTAGATCGAATCAACCCGAGTGTAAACATTATGGTAAATGACATCTTGACAGTTGTAGATTGCATGATCGGGCCTATTTTAAATGTGGATCGATGGATCATTTCGTTCGTGAATGCCTTGAGTTAGCTGAACAAAACACAATATAGAATGTGAGGTTGAGTAACATGTCAGCTCGAGGTAGACATGCGATGGTACCCTGCTAACCATTGAAAGCTTTACACCTCTGTAACACTCTTTGGTGATGTTGACTCTAAAATTGCCTCGATCTTCTTTGGGTCTACGTGAACACCTTTTACCGAAACCACATGACCCGAGAATTCTACTTCCTTTAGCCAAAACTCACACTTGCTGAGCTTCGTAAATAGTTGATTCTCTCATAAAATTTGTAGCACGGTTCAAAGGTTAGCATCATGCTCTTCTTAAATTTACGAGTACACCAGAATGTCATTTATGACGACCACCACAAACTAGTCCAAATATTCATGGAACACTCAATTTATCAAGTCCATGAATGCAACAAATGCATTTGTCAGACCAAAGGGCATGGCTTGAAATATATAATGCACATACCTTGTTCTAAATGCTATCTTTAAAACATTTGACTGCTTCACCTTAAGTTGATAATACATTGATTGCAAGTATATTTTTTAGAACACTTGACACCTCATAGTTGCTCGAACAATTCATTAATTCATGGAAATGGATACTTTTTTTATGGCCAATTTGTTCAAATGTTTGTAGTTAATGCACATCCTTAAACTACCATCCTTCTTCTTCACAAACAGAACTGGCGAACCCTAAGGTGATACACTTGGCCAAATGAAACCTCTAACGAGTAACTCTTGTAGTTTTATCTTTAGTTCTTTAAGCTCTATTGGTGCTACGCGATAAGGTGTAATCAATACTGAAAAACTACCTGGGTATAACTCAATGTTGAACTCCACTTTGCGATCTGGGGGTAGACTAGGTAGCTTGTCTAGAAACATATCAGGAAATCCTTTACAGTGTAAATGTCGCAGACCCTTATTTCTTTGTCCTGTGAACCCATCACATAGGCGAGGTAGGCTTCGCAGCCTTTACCCATCATCTTCTCTGCACTAATTGTCGAGACCATGTTGAATAGATATTGGGTTCGCTCTCCAACCACAACTATTTCCACTCTTTCATCAGTTCACAAAGTCACTCTTTTCAATGCAAAATCTATCTTTGCTTTATGCTCAGTTAGCCAATCCATCACAAGAATTATGTCGAACCCATAGAAGGGAAACTTCATCAAATTAGCGAAGAAGACATGTCCTTGGACCATTAAATGACACCTACGATACACTTTATCGACTATAACACTCTCACAAAATGAACTGGTGATAGTTATTGTAACACGTAGGTTTGTGGAAGTATACATAGTCATTTTCAAGTAATAAGTAAGTATAAGAGTTATCGTCTCCACAGGGACCATGTTTAAATCGATAATTTTAAAATTATTATTCACAAGCTGGTTAAGAAAAAACACAATAATTTTGAGTGATAGGTGTCAAATTAATTTAATTGAATGCAAGTTAACCTAAATGCAAATGCAAATGAAATGTAATGCAAGGTAAGGGTTTAGCAGTGATTTTCACAAGTTTAACAATCACATAAGTAAGCTAGAATAATTACAACATTTGACTCAATTCATTTTTCATCATGTTTAACAATGTTCAAAAAAGTTCCATGGCAACTCGATCATTCATTAACTGGGAATCTAATATAAGTTCAACCGAATCTTATATTTAGAAAAAAAATGCATAAATCAATGTCATAAATTAATTAAGGATTCCTTAGAATTTATGTGAAGTAATAGGGACAGATTATGTTTGAAATAATTTAATCACAGAACCTAAACTTATGCAAGGTAATAAGTTCTCTTAGTCTATTATGAACCTCTAATTTATTCTGATTAAGAAATAAATTAAGCATGCACCTTCCAATTATCCTGTCTATTAGTTATCATTTGATCAGGATTGACTAACTAATTCTAATGCATGGAAACATATTTTAATGCTTGAAATACATAATGATTTTAATTGAAAGTATGAACGACTGAGGTACAAATCATCATAAGCATGAACCAAATGAATTTTATCAAATTAATGAAATCATTGTCTATGGAAAAAATCAAAATATCAAAACATTTTGCAAACATTTTGAATAAAAATAAGATTAAGGAAGAAGAAACTCTTGATGATTTTGGTAGTTCTCTAAAGATCGATCGTGGTAGTTTCCTCCAATTCTTGTGATTGCAAAATGCTCCTTAAGGTGGCCGGAAAAGAGTGGTTTTCCTCAATGAAAAATGCTAGCTAAAGGATATGGGGAAATGGGAAGGCTCATGCGTGGAAGAGAGGGAAGAAAAGATGAGAGGAATGTGAATTGAGAGATGAATGAGTGATGAGGGATGATGGAATGAAAAGTAAGGGTTGGTATTTATAATAGAGGAATGGCATAAGAGTTTGCAAAAAATGGCTTGAAGATCCCTTAGTTCTCTCCTTTGCTTGGTCGGCCTTAAAGTGTAGAAAAGGCAGTTGATGGTTGCTTGATTCATGCTTGATTTCATGCATGAATCATACAAGGGGTTGGACGATTTCTTAGATATTAGTTGGGAGTTTATTTTTGATTCTTTCACAAGTGTAAAGAACTCCAAATAAATCTTCCAAAAGCTGATTTTGGGCTGCTCATATGCCTTTGCCAAATTTTGGCCGTTCTCCCCCTTATTGGACTATTTTTGACAACCAATTTATAGCAGACTTAATCCTTTTAAGCAACCATCTTACAAGTTGGGTTGAATAGAATTCTTAGGTCCAATTTAATGATTTTTTTGTCTACATGATGTACAATTTAACTTGTGCTCATATGTGATATTATTCAGCTTTCATGCTTTATTAATTCGACGGTCCATCTACAACATTTTGAGTAAAAATTAACATCTAACATAAAATAATAAAATAATGCAAAATTAATACTTGTTTGTATAAAATTGCAAACTTTACTTAATTAATGCCTAGTGTCTTAATATGAATAAAAATCAAATACTCGGGATTAACAAAAATTCTAAGTAAAAGGGTGATATAAACAACTATAAAAAATCTATATAATTTAGAGTTTACACACCCCCAAACTTAATCCATTTCTCATCTTGAGTAATGTTTCATGGAAAGAAAACATTTTAAGGAAATCTTGTACAATATTTACATAGAACCAACTTTTCACATAGTCATGCTGCAACAAATTTTATACTCACAATATTTATTTGCTAAAAAAAATTATGTTAAGTACAAGAAGATGCTATCATAAGTCATAATTTGCATGCATTCCAAAGTCGTATATAGAATTCACCATTCAACAAAATTTCCTTATCTAATTAGACAAAACAATCCTAAGGTTTAATTATTGGTTTTCATATGTTGCACTTAGTAATTCCTCGCCACTAATGTAGTCAGCATAATTATCAAAATCAATAGATCTTTTATAAGGTTCTAATGAGGCTAGGCTCGAGGTAGGGATAAAGAGAAGTGATTTTTTGGCTATTTCATCTTAACCCTAACTTTTTCTTGGATCTTTTTAGGGTACAACCTGGCTACTCATGGGTTTTAACACCCCAAACTTAATTTGAAACTTATGCTCAACAATACCTCTCAAAACTTGAGTAAAGGTATATTTATTTTACTCTTTTTGCTCAGCAATATATCTCGACATTTGAATAGAGATTTTTCATTTTCATTTTTTTGAATCATGAATAATATGTACATCTTTCTAAATCCCCCCCCCCCCGAATTTGTATCATCAAGACAAGTATAGTTAAGATTGGTGCAAGATAGAGTAGAATTAAAAAGATGAGAATATGACTTATGATGTAGGTGAATAGAAATAAAATAGGCTTAGTAGTTCAAACTAAGGTTTCAAGGGTTAAATTCATATGGTAGGCTTGAAAGGCTTAAACGATCCAAAGAAAATGTTTTTAAATCATATTTAGATTCTTATGCCTCCTAGGATTTCACCTCAAGTGTAACACCCCTAACTCGTGACCGACGCCGGTGTCGGACACGAGGGGTTAACGGCCAAATCCTCTCTAGATACCAACCAATTTGACATTACCAGTCAGGCTGGAAAACTGCATCACCGTCGCCTTAAAAATCATATCTTGAGTTTCAAAACTCGGAAACTGGTTTCGTAAATTTTCCATGAATTTAGACTCATATACCCATCCATGGATTTATTTTTAGAATTTTTGGTTGGGCCAATTGGTACAGTTTATTAGTTAAAGTCACCCATGTTACAGGGATTGACTGCTCTGACCTTCGCGCGTTACAACTTGGATATCTCTCTGTACAGGGCTTTAATACTGGTGCCGTTTGTTTCTAATGAAACTAGACTCAAAATTGAATCTGTACATATAAGGCATGACTCCTAATTCTTTCGGGATAATTTATGGTAAATTTTCAAAGTCGCGACAGGGGACCCAGAAACCGTTCTGGCCCTGTCTCACGAGAACTTTAATATTTCTCAGTATACTGCTCATATGGTCGTTTCGTTTCATCCATATAAAAATAGATTCATCAAGGTTCAGTTCCATAATTTACTCACTATTTAATTCTACTTCTACTATTTTTAGTGATTTTTCAATCTCATCTCACTGCTGCTGTCCGCAACAGTTACTGCAGTAGACTATGCCAATTTCATGAATTTTCCTTGGCCTTAATCATCCATCATACATGACACAAATTATGGCCACCTTATCAAAATTAGAGTTTCTAAGACTCGTGGCTATAGGCTCTAGCATCCCACTCGACGACCACATAGGCCATTTTCGCATGGCTTAAAGTTTACAACCCACAATTCGACAAAATATAATAGCCTATACATGCCAAATGTTCTACAACAACAAAAACAATACCACAAGATTTCAGCCGTTGTGATGACTTCAGCGACGGTCCCGATCACGCAAACAATACGAGTCTGAGAGACCTAAAATGGGTGACAAGAAAAACACCAAGTGAGTTTACAACTCAGTAAGTCATAAGCATTCATCAATCCACTGATAAAGTTACTACTACATGTACAACAAATGAGGCTAGGTACTCGTCCATATCGAATCTATACCATAATACCTCGGACCTTTCGGTCCAATCTCGTACCAATTCATACATCCACATTTCATATTCTACACAACAAGATAATCGAAGCATTTTTACACATTAACTCATTTTCCAGCACAACCATACACATTTCAATCATCACATAGATTTAAGGCTTACCAATTTCAATCCCCAAGCATGAACGAATTCTCTATTCGTCATGAGCTCGAGGTACTTACCCGATCCGCTGTCCATACTCAATTCAATGGAGACACACCCTCCATATATATAGAGTGCACACACACAGTGCTTACTACTCGATTTCGCACACTTAGTGCCACGTAATTTAAGCTCGCACACACATTGCCATACCCTCGAACTCGCACACCCAAGGTCAGTATTTTTCCAGCTTGCACACTTAGTGCCAAATATTTCCAGCACGCACACTTAGTGCCATATATTTCCAGCACGCACACTTAGTGCCAATCTCGTCACCATACACACGTATTGCCCGCACACATAGTGCCGAAAGCAAACTTTCTACACATTCCACTATTTCTTTTACATTCAACAATTATCCTCATTCCATACACATACAATTTCATTTATACATATATATATAGCATTCCATTAAACACAATTGCATAGATTTTCCAATCATTTAAGCAATATCAAACATATGTGCTTAATGACTTACCTTGTGCTGGGTAAATAATTCCAAGTCGGCTACTCGATGATCTTCGATTTCCCCTTGTTGGACGCCTCTCCTTTAGGATCTTGAGCTTAAACAAATAAATTAACTCATTCAACCGCTTTGGTACATATATTGGTATCCACATTTTAATGATCTTATGACATACGGAACGACATGGTAAAATTTTTATCTTACTACCTTACGTTCTTAGCTATTCGGCTAATAGCCTTATGCAATTACCATACTATCAATAATCCAATCATACATACACATATACATATTCGTATATTAGGTAACCACCCTTACTAATTACCCATTTTAGTCAATTTTATACAATCGAAGGCAATATCATAAATGGGTATACTTATATAGCCGAATGTGCTAAATTTGATCTAACATCACCTATACACTTGATTGAATGGCCGAATACCTATACTATCAATTATAGTGTCACTTTTATTCTTTCAAGCACATAGTTTCCTCCCATGAACACTTGGCCGAATTTTCTTTTCTCTTCTAGCATAGCTTCACATCTCAAAATTAAGAGTTGCAAATTACAATTAGGTTACAACAATGCCCATAATTGACCGAATGCTTAAGCTCAACTAAGCCAAAAATTCATTCAACATCTTTTTAATTTGCCCTTCACTATTTTCTTCAATTCATCAAATACAAAGTGGTTTACATCTAATATTAAACCAAACTTGCTAGCACACAACATTCCTTAACCGAATGTTATAAACCCAAGCTACATATATTGTTCATTAAGACCCTTCGATGGCCACATTCGCACCCCCTTATGAACAAACCAATTTCAACCTTCAAAAGAAAAAAAACATATGTACCAAGAGCTTCAACTACTTGGCGAATATCAAACCTCCAAACAACAAAATTTAATCCATGAAATGAGTAGAACTTGAACTAATCACCTCATTTATACCTAAATTTCCAAGGATTTCAAAGTGCTTACCTCTTCCTAAGCATCATCCAAGCCAAATCATGAACCAAAGAATTCCATTCTTCTTCCTCCTTCAAGTCACGGCAATGGAGAAAAGATGAGCATTCTTTTTTTTTTTTTTTTTTCTTTTGCTAACATTATTTTATCTCCAATGACCCATTCCTTATTATTAAAATCTAATTAAACATATATATTGCCCATCAATATCCCATCTTGGCCGCCACCATTAATAAATTGGGCAATTTGACATGCAAGTCCACCTTTGTGTTAACATGCACTAATAAGCCATTTAAAACTAGCCTATCATATTTCACCATGTCTCACATTGATCCCTATTTAATAATTTCTCATACAATTGGTAAAATTAGAGAATGAAACTTCCACATGTGCATGTACACACACAATAAGCATAGAATATAACAATTAATTATTTTTATGACTCGGTTTTGTGGTCCCGAAACCACTTTCCGACTAGGGTCAATTTTGGGCTGTCACATCAAGAAACTTACTAACACAATTCTAAAGACTTAAACCTTCATGCATGCCTATTTCTAAGGAAAATAAATTTTCATGGAAAAGACTATATAAAACTAATGAAAAATACAAGCATATCATAACTAAGCTAACATATAACAAGAACTTAAATAAAATAAGAAATTATATTTGCAACTTATTAACAAAAATTGGTTCTAAACATCACTTTATTGCAGCCTACTTATGTGCTAAATGAATTTTTTTTAAAATCATACAAGATTGAGCCTTACCCCCTTCAAAAAGAAGTATTGTCCTCATTGCAAAAAAATGAAGTAGTGAATGAAAACTGTATACCAAGTAGGACTCAAGAAAGAGATGTGAGTCATGAAGACTACTTAAGTACCAAATCTTTCTTGAAGAATCCAATCCTCAGACATGTACATTCACATTACCACACTACTATATTCTTTACTAGAGAGCAAAATTATTGAAAGAGCATTGGCTTATCTTTTTTCCTAATTTTCAAATTATCCAACTTTAATATGCATAAAATAAAATATTCCTAAAACAAAATAAATAAAAGTCTTAAAAGTAATACTAAAGAAAAAGAAATTCCCCCCTTTTCTTCATTTGTATCATCCCCCTTGTCTTGCTCCTTTGCCTTCTATGTTTTTGGAGTTGTTGTAACTTAATCTAGCTAGCCCGGGGACTAATTTGTAAAACTATTAAAAGTCTAGGGTTTTACCATGAATGTATATGCATTTTTTTGTGATGTTTGATGGAAGAAAAATGAATGGTCGTTGTTAGTTACACAACTTTTGTTAAGTAATTTTTGATGAAATTGTCAATTAGGGATTTAATTGAAAAAAAGGAAATATTCATGGTGAAATTGTGAAATAAATGAAATGTAGGGCTTGCTAGGGACCTATATGAAATTCGGCTATGGTGGGTTAATAAAGAATTTCATGAATTTTCATTTTATGAACTAAGGATTAAATTGTAGTGAATTAAAAAATTTAGGGACGAAAGCGTAATTTTATTCAAAATATGATTTTTGGATTAAATCTAATAGAATGAAATTTGAATTAGTTAAATAAATTTGATTATATAGATCAAGAAAAGCAACGTATGGATTTAGATCGGGAAAAAGAAAAATTATTGGATTAATCGATCATATTTCTCCGTTCGTGTTTGAGGTAAGTTCATATATTTAATTAGCATTGAATTATGTTTGATTTAAATGCTTTTATGTTATATTTGTAAGATCTCGAAAATCGGGGTTTAGTAGAATCAAGTTTGGGAATCAAGAGAGAGTGATCATGCCTTAATTTTTTAAAATTATCTATGCATTTTTAGGAAAAGAAATGAGGTATTGATTTGTTGGTTAAGTGTTAGTGAAATGTTCCTTGAAACCCAAGTTCAAATCCCTTCTCTCTCACCATTTTTATTATTTTGCAAATTTTTTCTTAAACCTTAATATGCGACATGCCTTGTTTTTAAAATAAATATTACAAAATTATTTCAAGAATGAGAAAAAAGCCTAATGGATAAAAGAAATATGAGAAAGTATGGAAATTAAATGAGGTCTTAAGTTCGAATCCCTTCCCTTGTGAAATAACTAAATTTTGCAAAATCCCTTCTTTTTTTAACGTGTGTGCCATCCATACCCTTGAACCCTAACTATAAATATAACTTTTTATTGTATTTTTCAGCCTTTAATTCAATTTTTACCTACCCAAGCCGTTCTCCCTCTTCCTCTCCTATTTTCTCTTTAATTCTCTTTCTTTCTCCCATTGTTGTCGTTGCCTACACCTAGTTTTACCATCTCTTTATTTTCTTTTTGTAACATCCTGAAATAGGGCCTAAACAGAACAGTGGTTGTGAAACCACAAATTCAAGGTAGAAAAATTTATTTTATTATTATTTTGAGGTTCATGATATGATTGCATGATTGTGTGAAAAATTTGTGATGAAATTCTATGCATAAAGTGCTTAAGTTGAGATTAGGGACTAAATCGACTAATTTGCAAAACTTGCATTCTAGAAGTTTTTAGTATGAAATTGCTTTGGAATATTAATTAGGAGGGTTTAAATAACAATTTGACCAATTTCTAAGTTCATGGACAAAATAGGACATGGATGGAATTTTTGAAAGTTTAATAAGGAAGGGCATTTTGGTCATTCGGATATTAAATGAAATAAAAAGGGAAAAATAACACAAAATTCATCATCTTCTTCATTAGCCCGAAATTTCAAGGGTTCTCCATATATAGGGTTTGTTTCAAGCTTTCAAGCTTCATAGCAAGTGAATTTTGAAACTCGAGAAATGAATTTTTATGTAACCATGATGCAGAAAAATAGTTTATTCCGAAAATTAAAATAAGTGGTTTAGAGTTGTTTAAAAGGTAAGATAAGTTTAGTAACACCTCAAGATTGACTCCGGTGATGATTTCGGGGGTGGGGGTGTTACATTTATTGGTATCAGAGTAGGTGTAGTCTGTTCTCGGAACAGTTAGTGTGAGTAAAAGTCTAGCTATACATGCCATACCTGTATTTTGATAGTGTGACGACTCCTGACGATTTTTAGATATTTTGTTTTATAGTAATGGATCCCGAGCGAGCTGGTGATGATGATGTAGAAAGTAATGCGCTGCTGCTCATGGAAGGGCAGCGCCATCGAGAATAGGCCAAGAATGATTAATCGTGGAGGAGTGACTCGAGAAGCTCTCTTCCAAGCTTTGAATGATTTGTTTGCCGAGTTCGTTCGCACAAATCTGGCAGTTAGACCTCCACCCCCTCATGATTCTCAGGCTACCCATGTAGCTCAAGGTCCCCCAATCGCAGGTACAGTGATAAGAGAATAGCCACCAGTTGATAGAATTAGGAAACAAGGGGCAGAAGAGTTCCGAGCAACAAAAGATGATGATGCAGAAAGAGCAGAATTTTGGTTAGAAAATACTATTAGAGTTTTGACGAATTATCTTGTACACCTGAGGAATGCATGAAATGTGTAGTATCACTTCTTAGAGACTCAACCTACTATTGGTGGAAGACACTTGTATCAGTTGTACCAAAGGAGAAGGTCACTTGGGATTTCTTTCAGGAGGAATTTTGTAAAAAGTACATCAGTCAGAGGTTTATTGACCAGAAAAGAAAGGAATTCTTGGAATTGAAACAAGGTAATATGACAGTGACCGATTATGAACGCGAATTTGTCAAGCTTAATAAATATGCTCGAGAATGTGTGTCCACGGAGGCTATTATGTGTAAAAGGTTTGAGGATGGGTTAAATGATAATATCTGACTGTCAGTGGGTGTCCTAGAAATAAAAGAGTTCGTTATTTTAGTTGAGAGAGCCTGTAAGGCAGAGGAGCTGTTAAAAACAAAAGGCAAAGTTGAGACAGAGACACAAGATACAAAGAAGAGACAGATGAGCAGGTCATTCCAGGCTACATCCAAAAGACCAAAGGAGTTTTCTACGGATCTAGTTTCTCACGGTAGGGTATTCTAGTCGAATAGAGGCGCAGATTTAAGGATTCAAGGCTCGAACACCGGATCTGCGAGTGTAGGTAATGTTGGACAGGGTAGATCAGGGTGTTCACGATGTGGTAGACTTCATTATGGTCCTTGTCGGGCAGGCGAAAATGTTTGTTATAAATGTAGTGCTCCAGATCATTTTGTACGAGAATGTCTAGAGGTGGCTAATCGAGAGATAACACAGAGTGCTAGATCCAGAAATGCTCCTACTAGAGGCAGATCACTGAGGCAACCGGGAGTAGGAGCAAGTAACAGAGGTACCTCAAGAAATTCAGCTGTGAGACCAAATGTTAGAGCCCCTGCAAGGACTTATGCTATTCGTGCACGGGAAGAGGCATCCTTCCCCGATGTGATTACGGGTATATTTTCGCTATATGATATTAATGTCATTGCTTTGATTGATCCGGGTTCAACTCATTCATATGTTTGCAAGAAATTGATGTCTAGTACAAGTTTGCCTATAGAATCTACAGAATTTGTGATTAAAGTATCGAATCCATTAGGCAAGCATGTATTAGTAGATAAAGCAATTAAGGAACAAAAGTATTTCACTTGTGAAAATACTATGGAATAGACATGGGGTAGACAAGGCTACATGGGAACTCGAAGAGGCTATGCGAAAATAGTACCCAAATCTCTTCACAGGTAAGATTTTCGGGGACGAAAATCCCTAAAGGGGAGGAGAAATGTAATATCCCGAAATAGGGCCTAAACGGAACAGTGGTTACGAAACCACAAATCTGAGGTATAAAAATTTATTTTATTATTATTTTGAGGTTCATGATATGATTGCATGATTGTGTGAAAATTTTGTGATGAAATTCTATGCATAAAGTGCTTAAGTTGAGATTAGGGACTAAATTGAATAATTTGCAAAACTTGCATTCTAGAAGTTTTTAGTATGAAATTGCTTTGGAATATTAATTAGGAGGGTTTTAATAACAATGTGACCAATTTCTAAGTTCATGGACAAAATAGGACATGGATGGAATTTTTGAAAGTTTAATAAGGAAGGGCATTTTGGTCATTTGGATATTAAATGAAATAAAAAGAGAAAAATAACACAAAATTCATCATCTTCTTCACTAGCACGAAATTTAAATGGTTCTCCATAGCTAGGGTTTGTTTCAAGCTTTCAAGCTCCATAGTAAGTGATTCCAAGCCCCGTTTTTAATGTTCTTTATGTTTTCGGAGTCCCGGTAGCTCGATAAAGCTTATGCTAGCAATAATTTAAGTTAGGGTTCATATTTGGAAAAATACCCATAGGTGAAAAGTGTTTATTTTGATGTTTTATGATAGAATATGAGGTTTTAAATTATGTTAGACAACTTGTGCTACTCGGTTTTAAGTGAAAACAAGTAAAAGGGCTTAATCGGTAAAAATACCTAATAGTCATAAGTACATGTTAGAGTGTGAATTTGATGTTGTCATAGAAGGGAAAAATGATCAGCATGTCATAAAACATAAGAAAATAGGATGAAGTTTAAATTACGAGCCTTGGGGAAAAAGCGAAAATATGTGAAAGTTTAGGGGCAAAAATGTAATTTTTTTAAAGTTTGGGTCAAGGATTGTTTTGATAAATGTGAATATTAAATAAGTTAAATTTTCTATTATAGATCAAGAAGAGTGAAATTCAGGAGTAGATCGGGGAAAAGAAAAAGTAAAGGACTAAATTGTAAAGTTTAGTCACATTTTGTATCGAGGTAAGTTTACAGTAAATAAATGCAATATTCTTTTATTTTACATTATTATTTTCAATTTCCAGCATTTATATACTTATTTTTTGAGAATATTTAAAGTCGAATTAAAGGCGAAGTGACAGAGAAAAAGCATTAGGAAGCCCCGTTTGAACCTTATGAATGTTAGGATATTAGGGTTGACAGGACAGGACAGGACAGGACAGAAATGAGCCATGTAAGTCCATATCAGTTATATGGATTTGGAGACAAGAATGAGCCATGTAAGCCCATATATATATATATGGCATTGGAGACAGGAATAATTCATGTAAGTCTATGTCGAAGACATGGCATTGGCAGGATATTGATAGACAGGAACGACCCTAGTATCCTTAGTATTCCAAGTGGTTCAACGGGTCATTGTAAACATTAAATTACAGTGAATTATCAGCAAAAGGGAAGGTAGATTATATTTATGAATAGTGAAAGGTCAGGTAAGAAAGAAGATAAGTGAGTAAAGAAGAAGGTAGAAAATGAGAAGTAAAGAAAGTTTATGAGGCTAGGTGACATTATGTATAATTATTCATTATGTTGAATGTTGTAATTTATTTGCTTGTAAGCTTACTAAGCCTAGTTCCTACTCTCTTTATTTTCTTTTTCTTATAGTTTTTATCAAGCCACTCGGGGATCGAAGGAAACGTCGGAGACCCGATCACACTATCGAAGAAATCACATTGGTATAGTTAGACGTTTCGTTTTGTGTATGGCATGTATAGGAACTTGGTTTCTTTTGATATGATATGATCCATGAATGATGTGTAAATACTTGCTAGTGATTAGCTAATAGAGTGGCTGATGATATACATGTTTAATAGTATGTATGATTAAGTAGTAACTATCACATGAAAACTAAGAAAAATGTGAAAGTAACTTAAAAACAGATTCAAGTATTAGAAATAATGGGATTTTGAAAAATCACAAGAAATTGTAGAGACATGGGTTGATGGTGAATAATATATGAAATTAAAGCTCGTTGTGTCTATTTTCATATGGAATAAGAAAAACAGGAAAAGGTTTTGTATTTTATAGGGTATCTGAGTTTTGGTGAAATAGGGCCAGAGCAATTTCTGGATCCCCTGTTCCAAATTTAGAGATTCACCATAAATTTTAAAAAAATAATTAGGTGGTTTACTTTATATGGTTAGAATCCTTATTGAATATAATTTTAATAGAAACAAACGGTATAGTCATATGATTTTTGTACAGAGAGAAAAGTGGTTCGTAGTAAGTAAAGGCCAGTCTGATTTAATTACGAAACAGGGTAACTTTAACTAATAAACTGTACTAATTTGCTAATTCAGAAATTCTAGAAAAATATTAGTAGATAGATATATGAGTATATTTTCAAGAAAAATTTACAGATCTTAATTTCGAGTTTTGAAACTCGAGAAATGAATTTTTAAGTAACCATGACGCAGAAAAACAGTTTATTCTGAAAATTAAAATAAGTGGTTTAGAGTTGTTTAAAAGGTAAGATAAGTTTAGTAACACCTCAAGATTGACTCCGGTGATGATTTCGGGGGTGGGGGTGTTACATTATTAGTATCAGAGTAGGTGTAGTCTGTTCTCGGAACAGTTAGTGTGAGTAAAAGTCTAGCTATACATGCCATACCTGTATTTTGATAGTGTGACGACTCCTGACGATTTTTAGATATTTTGTTTTATAGTAATGGATCCCGAGCGAGCTGGTGATGATGATGTAAAAGTAATGCGCTGCTCCATGGAAGGGCGCCATCGAGAATAGGCCAAGAATGATTAATCAGGGAGGAGTGACTCGAGAAGCTCTCTTCCAAGCTTTGAATGATTTATTTGCCGAGTTCGTTCGTACAAATCCGGCAGTTAGACCTTCACCCCCTCATGATTCTCAGGCTACCCATGTAGCTCAAGCTCCCCCAGTCGCAGGTACAGTGATAAGAGAATAGCCACCAGTTGATAGAATTAGGAAACAAGGGTCAGAAGAGTTCCGAGCAACAAAAGATGATGATGCAGAAAGAGCAGAATTTTGGTTAGAAAATACTATTAGAGTTTTGACGAATTATCTTGTACACCTGAGGAATGCATGAAATGTGTAGTATCACTTCTTAGAGACTCAACCTACTATTGGTGGAAGACACTTGTATCAGTTGTACCAAAGGAGAAGGTCACTTGGGATTTCTTTCGGGAGGAATTTTGTAAAAAGTACATCATCGAGGTTTATTGACCAGAAAAGAAAGGAATTCTTGGAATTGAAACAAGGTAATATGACAGTGACCGATTATGAACGCGAATTTGTCAAGCTTAATAAATATGCTCGAGAATGTGTGTCCACGGAGGCTATTATGTGTAAAAGGTTTGAGGATGGGTTAAATGATAATATCTGACTGTCAGTGGGTGTCCTAGAAATAAAAGAGTTCGTTATTTTAGTTGAGAGAGCCTGTAAGGCAGAGAAGCTGTTAAAAACAAAAGGCAAAGTTGAGACAGAGACACAAGATACAAAGAAGAGACAGATGAGCAGGTCATTCCAGGCTACATCCAAAAGACCAAAGGAGTTTTCTACCAGATCTAGTTTCTCAGCCGGGTATTCTAGTCAGAATAGAGGCAGCAGATTTAAGGATTCGAAGGCTCAGAACACCTGGACTGCGAGTGTAGGTAATGTTGGACAGGGTAGATCAGGGTGTTCACGGTGTGGTAGACTTCATTATGGTCCTTGTCGGGCAGGCGAAAATGTTTGTTATAAATGCAGTGCTCCAGATCATTTTGTACGAGAATGTCCAGAGGTGGCTAATCGAGAGATAACACAGAGTGCTAGATCCAGAAATGCTCCTACTAGAGGCAGATCACCGAGGCAACTGGGAGTAGGAGCAAGTAACAGAGGTACCTCAAGAAATTCAACTGTGAGACCAAATGTTATGCTATTCGTGCATGGGAAGAGGCATCCTTCCCCTATGTGATTACGGGTATATTTTTGCTATATGATATTAATGTCATTGCTTTGATTGATCCGGGTTCAACTCATTCATATGTTTGCAAGAAATTGATGTCTAGTACAAGTTTGCCTATAGAACCTACAGAATTTGTGATTAAAGTATCGAATCCATTAGGCAAGCATGTATTAGTAGATAAAGCAATTAAGGAACAAAAGTATTGCACTTGTGAAAGTACTATGGAATAGACATGGGGTAGACGAGGCTACATGGGAACCCGAAGAGGCTATGCGAAAATAGTACCCAAATCTCTTCACAGGTAAGATTTTCGGGGACGAAAATCCCTAAAGGGGAGGAGAAATGTAATATCCCAAAATAGGGCCTAAACGGAACAGTGGTTGCGAAACCACAAATCTGAGGTATAAAAATTTATTTTATTATTATTTTGAGGTTCATGATATGATTGCATGATTGTGTGAAAATTTTGTGATGAAATTCTATGCATAAAGTGCTTAAGTTGAGATTAGGGACTAAATTGAATAATTTGTAAAACTTGTATTCTAGAAGTTTTTAGTATGAAATTGCTTTGGAATATTAATTAGGAGGGTTTAAATAACAATTTGACCAATTTCTAAGTTCATGGACAAAATAGGACATGGATGGAATTTTTGAAAGTTTAATAAGGAAGGGCATTTTGGTCATTTGGATATTAAATAAAATAAAAAGAGAAAAATAACACAAAATTCATCATCTTCTTCACTAGCACGAAATTTAAATGGTTCTCCATAGCTAGGGTTTGTTTCAAGCTTTCAAGCTCCATAGTAAGTGATTCCAAGCCCCGTTTTTAATGTTCTTTACGTTTTCGGAGTCCCGGTAGCTCGATAAAGCTTATGCTAGCAATAATTTAAGTTAGGGTTCATATTTGGAAAAATACCCATAGGTGAAAAGTGTTTATTTTGATGTTTTATGATAGAATATGAGGTTTTAAATTATGTTAGACAACTTGTGCTACTCGGTTTTAAGTGAAAACAAGTAAAAGGGTTTAATCGGTAAAAATACCTAATAGTCATAAGTACATGTTAGAGTGTGAATTTGATGTTGTCATAGAAGGGAAAAATGATCAGCATGTCATAAAACATAATAAAATAGGATGAAGTTTAAATTACGAGCCTTGGGGAAAAAGCGAAAATATGTGAAAGTTTAGGGGCAAAAATGTAATTTTTTCAAAGTTTGGGTCAAGGACTGTTTTGATAAATGTGAATATTAAATAAGTTAAATTTTCTATTATAGATCAAGAAGAGCGAAATTCAGGAGTAGATCGGGGAAAAGAAAAAGTAAAGGACTAAATTGTAAAGTTTAGTCACATTTTGTATCGAGGTAAGTTCTGATAAATAAATGCAATATTATTTTATTTTACATTATTATTTTCAATTTTCAGCATTTATATACTTATTTTTGAGAATATTTAAAGTCGAATTAAAGGCGTAAGTGACGAGAAAAAGCATTAGGAAGCCCGTTTGAACCTTATGAATGTTAGGATATTGGGGTTGACAGACAGACAGATAGAAATGAGCCATGTAAGTCCATATCAGTTATATGGCTTTGGAGACAGGAATGAGCCATGTAAGCCCATATATATATATATGGCATTGGAGACAGGAATAATTCATGTAAGTCCATGTCGAAGACATGGCATTGGCAAGATATTGATAGACAGGAACGACCCTAGTATCCTTAGTATTCCAAGTGGTTCAACGGGTCATTGTACACGTTAAATTACAGTGAATTATTAGTAAAAGGGAAGGTAAATTATATTTATGAATAGTGAAAGGTCAGGTAAGAAAATAGATAAGTGAGTAAAGAAGAAGGTAGAAAATGAGAAGTAAAGAAAGTTTATGAGGCTAGGTGACATTATGTATAATTATTCATTATGTTGAATGTTGTAATTTATTTTCTTGTAAGCTTACTAAGCCTAGTGCTTACTCTCTTTATTTTCTTTTTCTTATAGTTTTTATCAATCCACTCGGGGATCGAAGGAAACGTCGGAGACCCGATCACACTATCGAAGAAATCACATTGGTATAGTTAGACGTTTCGTTTTGTGTATGGCATGTATAGGAACTTGGTTTCTTTTGATATGATATGATCCATGAATGATGTGTAAATACTTGCTAGTGATTAGCTAATAGAGTGGCTGATGATATACATGTTTAATAGTATGTATGATTAAATAGTAACTATCACATGAAAACTAAGAAAAATGTGAAAGTAACTTAAAAACAGATTCAAGTATCAGAAATAACAGGATTTTGAAAAATCAAATGAAATTGTAGAGACATAGGTTGATGGTGAATAATATATGAAATTAAATCTCGTTGTGTCTATTTTCATATGGAATAAGCAAAACAGGAAAAGGTTTTGTATTTTATAGGGTATCTGAGTTTTGGTGAAATAGGGCTAGAGCAATTTCTGGATTCCCTGTTCCAAATTTAGAGATTCACCATCAATTTTAAAAAAATAATTAGGTGGTGTAATGTATATGGTTAGAATCCTTATTGAATCTAGTTTTAATAGAAACAAACAGTATAGTCATATGATTTTTGTACAGAGAGAAAAGTGGTTTGTAGTAAGTAGAGGCCAGTGCAGTCGAATTCTAAAACAGGGGTAACTTTAACTAATAAACTGTACTAATTGGCTAAGTAAAAAATTCTAGAAAAAAATTAGTAGATAGATATATGAGTATAGTTTCAGGAAAAATTTACAGATCTTAATTTTGAGTTTTGAAACTCAAGAAATGAATTTTTAACCAACCATGATGCAGAAAAATAGTTTATTCTGAAAATTAAAATAAGTGGTTTAGAGTTGTTTAAAAGGTAAGATAAGTTTAGTAACACCTCAAGCTTGACTCCGGTGACGGTTTCGGGGGTGGGGGTGTTACATTTTTCTTTTTGGCCCAAGATTTGTTAACATATTTTTCACCATATTACTGTCATTTTTTCTCATTAAAATCAGCCCCAAATCTGAAATCTTGAACTCCAAGATCGATCCCGAACATTGCCAAGATAGTGCCATTGTCGTTTCTCTCGACTAGCTTGGGTAAGATATCTTCTTTCTTCAATTTCTTAATTAATATTGTCCATTAAAAACCTAAATTTCCAGATCTGGAATTTTGAGGATTTTAAATGATTTTAAAGGTATTTTTCCAGAATTTAATGAGATCTCAAACCATTGTAAAATTCAACTCCAATTTTGGCCACTGCGAGTGGTGGTGCATGCACCTATGGGAAAGAAAAGGGGTTGTTTTGTTTCTTGGTTCTTGCCTATATTTTTCCAGAATTAATTTGAGTTTTTTAACCCTCCTAATCAGCTTTTAAACCCATTTCAACTAGGGAAAAATGTTCTTGATCGATTGGCCATTCGAATCCCACAAATCGTGAAACGTAAGTGCAATTAAGGGTAACTAGTTTGTTATTTTGACATAGTTGTTGGGTAAAGGTTATGATTTGATTAAATGAAGAAATTCAATCATTAATTAGCTACTGATTTTCCAATATATTATTGAATTAGGTGCAGACCCAAACGCCTCAAATCATCCTTAAAGGTGAAGAACGATTGTACGTACAGTTTGCATCGATATAGTGTAAGGAATCTATCTAGTTTAGATTCATAAAATAGTTATAATTTCAATGATTCGATTGAACTCATAAGTGGGTGTTTGGGGGCTGGTTTAATGGGAAATTGATTGAATTCATACTGAATTTTGGTTTAGGTTCGTTTAAGGAGCTATTAAGGAAAATTGGAAGATTCGCTAGTGTGCTACGGGTAAGCGAAAAATAAGACGTGGGTCCTAAACTCATAAAATTGTTTGAAAATGTTAAATATCATGTTATATTTGATAAATTAGCTTGCTGATTGGATTGGCTTAATAGTCAAGTTATTGATTTTGTGAGTGGCCGAACCAGGTATGTTTCGAACCTTAAAAGATTGAAATGTTGGCAAAATGTCTAGTTTGATAGTAAGAATGTTTTATTGAGTTTGTAACTGCATATTTAAGTTAAGAGATATGAGAATGTTTAACTGAATGATACAAATGTGTTGAGATATTAAGCTTATGTATGATTTAAATGCATGAGATATTTGTTATATTGTATACTGAAAAGGGTGTTATTTATGCATAATAAAAACCTGTAAAGTATGTGAAATTGGACGATATTGATTGATACCAACACAATGGTAATTTGAAAGATTGGAACACTGTTTCCATTTACTGAAAGTATGTGATTATTGAGGACATGCTGAGCATGTCAAATGAATGCGAAAAGTATTGATATATGATTATGTATGAGATTGTGTGACATATTGCATTTGTGGTTGACAGAGGAGTTCTGTGGAGTATCGATGGCATATTAAGTCCGCATTATTTGTAGTTAGTGCACTTCACCTGGAGTAACGAGGGGATTGGCGATTTAATCGCATATTACATGTTATTGGCAATTGTATCACGCTATTTGATATTCGGTAGATTTTCTGCATTATTGATTATTCGGTGGTTTTACCACATCGAGCTATGCTCATAATGTTTTGGAGTTTGGCGGACGGGTTCTAGGGAACTCGTGGTATGTAGCGGATGGTATGGGTAAGAACCTTTTTGCATTGCATCATGTGCATGGCATTTTCGAGTGTTATTGATTTATGCTATGCATTATATTTTGTTGTATTGAATGGTATCTAAATTAATGTTTGTTACTCGAATGAATGATGACCTATGCTCATACATCATTTGACATCAATTTGATAATGGCTATGTAATGACATGAAATTCCTATGATGGTTCTGTTTTCTTCTGTTAATCCTAATATGTTTCACTGTATTTGATGTTTTTTTCCCGTTTAAATAATTATTCAACTCACACTGAGCTTTTCATAAGCTCTCTCCCCAATAGTGTTTAACTTTTCAGGTAAACCTCAAAATTAGGACCAGGCTCAGCATTCAGAGAATCACCTTGGACCTCAGACTATTCTTATTAAGTATTATTAAGTCTTTATTGGTTTTGGCATGTAATTTTTAATTATCTCTGATCTGTGGCTTGGTAACTTTTCTTTTTGTAATTTTTGCATGCATGAATTACTCAAGCATAATAACCGGGTAATGCATGAAATCGGGCTTAAGTAAAATTTGATATTGTTCCCTAGTTTCCACTACATTGCAAATGAACTGTTTTTGAAAAACAAATCGATAAGGAAACTAATTTTCTAAAATGACTTGAAAAATGGTTTTTCCACTACATTTGTTTAACTTCAAGTTTTTTTTTAGAAGAGGGACAAGCAAACGGTTTTTTCTAAAACATCACTATCAACAATAAAATGAATCCTTAGCATACACGACCTAATGAATGAATGCTTTTAAGCTAACTCAAAGTACAACCAGGGTTTTCTCTAAAATGAGTTTTTTTAAAAGTCTTAAAAAGTAACGTAAGTTAGCTTAGCCATTTGGTGGCTAATGTAGTCTTCTCAATCTAGTCATAATGTCTATGCCGGGTTTGGAAGGTTACAATATTCTTGGTATTATGACTATACGAAAATATTCAACGAGATTTCGATAACTTTTGGATCTCGTTTGAACCTTAGGAATATATAGGATACAAATGACATGTCATTAGGGGTTACCGTGTTTCAGGTGCTGGCCTTATGTATCCTACCAGTGGCTAAGATTTCGGCATGTGTTGCAGTTACTTGGCAGCTTGTATGAGCAGCACTATGTAGCTACGTCCTGACTGACAGCTTTTGTGAGCAGACCCACCTATGGCTCAAGAGAGAGCATTTATATGAGATATGAGATAGTAGTGGATTTGAACACATGTTAGCACATAGTGTGCGAGATTCCTGAGTATCTGATACTATTCTAGTGGTTCAATAGGTATGAAAAATGGAAGGTTTGATAAATGCCTCAATATGTGATGCTCTGAAAGTATGGAAAGGTATGAGTTAATGATGTTTGAAATATGCTTAACTATATGCTTGGAAAGTATGAATGATCATAAGTAGTGTGTATAAAAGCTATGATATTTTGAGATGATTTGCTAAGCTATGTGATTATCTAACTTGAAAGGTTGTTATTGTTTAGGCTAATGCCAAGTCATGTTGGATTCTAAAATTTTTTTATGCTTATAAATTGAAATGGTAAGCTTTGTTTATAAATTACGAACTTACTAAGCACTATAAGCTTACTTTATGTTATTCCCTTTTGTGTTTCTAGTTAATCGAAAGCTAGTTAATTGGAAGGTTGTCGGAGATCCATCAGACTATCCATTGGCTAAATCGGTAGATTTTGATGATTTTGAGTCATGGTTATAATGGCATGTATAGTTGTTTTATTTGATGAAATTTAGCTATTATGTGTGACTAGTATATATGACATTATGGTTGATGTTCTAGTTGGTATGATATTGTAATTATATGGTATTTAGGTGTGGTTGTTATTTTGATGTTGTGTTGGTTAAAATGATAGTAGGGAAATGATATGGTAATGGTATTTTATGAAATGGTGAATGGTATGAATAAGGATAGTCCATGAATGTTGCTAATGGAATGATTTGGTAATTTGATAGTGATCTTCTTTTGGTCAAATTGGTATGGTACATGTTAGTTATGAAAATGGACATTTGGTATTGGTTGTGCATGAAATTTTGGGTATATGAACATATGGATAAATGTGGCTTTGAAATTGTTCAATTGGTAGTTTAATTAGTAATGAATTGGTTAGAAGTGTACGTAAGTTTGATTGTTGAAATTGAGGTGCCATTTTGGCATATTGGTTGAATGGGTAGCTTCTATGTTATGTAAGGTTGAATATGCATATGTAAAGTGTGTCTTAAATGCTTGATTATAGGTACAAATAGCTTGTGCATGAGGTGTAAGTTTGGGTGAGAAAAATGGCTTGGAAATGGCCTATTCTTCGTCCACACGGGCAGAGACACGGGCGTGTGTCTCAGCCGTGTGTGACACACGACCATGCGACATGGTCATGTGTCTCCTATAGCTTTCAAAGGGTTGTAAGTCAGGCTACTACACGGCCTAGCACACGGCTTGGCACACGGGCGTGTGGGGTTATTTTGAAAGGTACACAACTTGGCACACGGGCGTATGGCTTGGCTGTGTGGCCCAAGTCAATAAGTTACACGAGTACGGACACGAGCTAGGACACGGCCATGTGTCCCTATTTTGAATGCCCACACGGCCTAACACATGGGTATGTCTACTCACACGGCCCTGCAGTTTGAAAATTTTTGCCTATTTCCAAAAAATTTCATATGTTTCCAATTTAGTCCTGAATCATTCCTAATGTCTTTTAAGGGCCTCTAGGGCTTGTATAAGGGAATGTATGTATGTCTTTGATTGATGTTGCTATGATTTACCTTGTCATTTGTTTATGATAATAAATTGTTTGTTGTATGACGTTATGCTTCGGTAATGCTCCGTAGCCCTAATCCGGTGATAGATATGGGCTAGGGGTGTTACAGTTGAAAATTCTGATTTCTTCATAGTGTTTGAAGAAGTGGGCATTGGAACGGTCAACTCAGGATTAAGACTTGGCTCTATTGGTTCAACAAAATTTGGTTCCACCCACGGTTCAGGGTTATTTTGTTCCTATTCAGATTTTTCCTCTTCTGTTTCATTTACTGAGTTAGCTTCTAGTTCAGATTTGGTTAACGACTCATCAAATTCTGGTTCGTTCAGTTCATTTGGCTCAATCTGGTTCGACTGACATTCTCCACTAACCTTTCAAGATCATGTCTTGTTATGCAACCTTGAACATAATGGCCCTTCAGGTTCGCCATTTGACTTCGGTTCGCAAACACAGTGAAGTAATCAATGATGGAAAATAGGCACTTCTTCTCTTTTTCCTAGCACAATCATGAATTCTTTAAGAATAATTTTCCTAACATTTATAGACCTTTCTATCATAATTGCATAGAAAAGAAAGCATTCATTCCATCGAGATGTTGGAACTATGTGACATAGGCATGAAACTATATCGAACAAAGTAGAACCATACCTTAGCTACTTGTTTTAAGTACTCCCTTTAGTAAGAATAATACTATATTTTCTTATAATCTATTGGGATCCCAGCTTTGTAACAACATTAAGTACTTTTTGAAGAAAATCCCAATTGATATTTGTCTTCAACATCAGAAAAGTTAAACAAATCATTAATGGACTTAGAAGTAAGGTGTACCTTCTTTATGTGAACAAAAACCTCACAAGCGTTTGGCATAGTTAAATTGTCATAGAATTCTCACACTAAGTCCTTTTCAGGCATTGATCATTCATCACAAAGTTGATTCCAATTTAAGGCATCAATTGTTTTTCTAATTGACAAAGGCACAATTATCTTGTCATTGCTCTCCAAATTGAAATCTTTTTTGACATCATGAGTTGATTTTTGAAAATGGAATCAAATCTTTCCCTTGCTAACTCATCTTGAATCACAATTGGATTTTTGGCAGAAGTATTTGGTGATCTAGTTCTTTAAAAAGACATGGTGAATTTTCCCGAAAAATAAGAAGAATTTTGGCGAGTTTAGGGAAAATAAGTAATTAACAAGGTGGTTATGGTGTCCAAGGTTTGTGATAGCAAAAAGAACGTAGCGACAAGAGAATCACAGTAGCAAACATGATAGGTAGTGATGGTTGCTGCGGCAAAAAGAGTATCTTTGATGAAAAGGTTGCGACAACGATAATAGGGTTTTATCAGAAATAAAGGAAAATTAGGGAGAAACTTTTAGAACTTGAGGTGGACGAAAAGGAGAAAGAAGATGATGGTTAGGGTTGAGGTTAATTGTTTGATTGGTGTGAAAAATATGATGGTAGGGAGGGGTTTATATAGTGATAAAATAGGGCAAATTTTTAGCTAAAATTTTGCTACAATGGATGCTTGGGTGGCAAGGTATGGAGGAAAGTGAAAGTGGTGACAAATTTAGGGTTTTTGGGGTGTTATGGATGACAATTAGGTGGTATTTTCTCCTCTTCATTGTTTTGGGCCTTTAGCCCAAACTGTAGTTCTTTCCAGTATTGAAAATTTAAACTAACTAGAAAAATAAACTGATTAGTACTTAGGCCAACCTGACCCTCTTATTAAACATATATAAATAACAATTAAAATTAAAAGTTCCTTTTGGGCTACTTAGAAAATTTTTTTCGAAAAATTACATCAAATTAAATTCCCAAGAAAGGTTAGAGGGGTTAAAAATGGTCCCGCTTAAGTTTTAATCTCCTTTGACATAATTAATACACTAATTCAAGAAAATGAATTTCTAGTCATGTCATTTATCAAAAATAAAAAATAAAAATTAAGGGCCTATTAACTCAAGCGCAGTCTCAGCTTGCTTAATATTATTATTCCAAAAGTGTTTGAGACGGTAACCATTAACTTTAAATGTACCTCCCTTTTTATCTTCTAATTTCACCACTCTATATAGATAGACTTTGTGAATGGTGTATGGTCCATTCCATCGAGATTTGAGCTTCCCAGGAAATAATTTTAGCCTTGAATTGAACAACAAGACTTCTTAACCTTCTCTAAATTCTCAGGGTTGTATACGTTTGTTATGCCATCTCTTAGTCTTCACTTTATACATATTGGCATTCTCGTATGAAAACAACCTTAATTCCTCCAACTCATCAAGCTATAACATTCTTCTCTCACTAGCTTGCTTTAGATCCAGGTTTAATTGTTTCAAGGTCCAGTGAGCTTTATTTTCCAACTCTAGCAACAAATGACATGCCTTTCCAAACAGTAATTGAGAAGGAGTCATTCCTAACGGTTTCTTTAAAGCTATTCGTTAGACCTATAGAGAATCATTGAGCCTCCACAACCAA
Source organism: Gossypium arboreum (assembly GCF_025698485.1). NCBI lineage: Eukaryota > Viridiplantae > Streptophyta > Magnoliopsida > Malvales > Malvaceae > Gossypium > Gossypium arboreum. The sequence goes on from NC_069081.1 coordinate 18,822,210, forward strand.
TCTCTTCTGTTAGGTTGAACGACCTTATCAAGGATTCCTTTGATCTCATGGTTTCCCTGTTCAACTTGCCCATTTGACTATGGATGATAGGAAATCGCAATTTTGTTCTTCACATCATACTTGTCAAGCAACCACTTAAGCTATTTGTTTACAAAGTGAGATCCTTTATCGCTAATTATAGCTCTCAAAGTCCCTAACCATGTAAACACATGGTTATGTAAGAATCACATGACTACCTTAGCATCATTTTTTGGGTATGTCTTAGCTTCCATCCATTGGGATACATGTAAACTGAAAAATATATAGGATTTTTCCTATGTAATTTATCACCTTTTACTTAAATTCATTGTTAAAACTAAGTAATTGTTTAATAAATTAATGAAATATGTGAAAATATGAAATTAGGACATAGAAATTATTGAAATGTGATTTCATGCTTTATTATATAGTTTTCATGCATAAAATGGCTTATTTTATATTGATTTGAACATATTACATTTTTAAGACATAAAATGGGCCATGCATGATTAAATTGAATAATAAAATATAAAATTATATTTAATAAATCATTTTAAAATATTTCATTAATAATATGGATTGTAATTAATTATCTAAATTAGATAAATTTTATTCTTTGGTCCTTTAACTTATTGATTTATTTTGGACAGGTCTGATAGCTTTGTTGGATTACAAAAATCGTCCAAATTGAAGACGAAGTCAACCCAAATTTGGCTACACATGGCTGTCCACTTAAACCACTTTTTGGTTTAATTACACAAGGTCCTTGCATTATTGAGGAAATTAGAAATTTTCCCAAAGATTTACATTTGACCGAGTCTCAATCCTGAGTTATTATGGCATTTAAATTGCTTAAAAATCAAGCAAAATTTAGCTCAAATTCCACTAATTGTGGCCGGCCACTCATGTAAGAAGTTTGAAGAGACTAAACCTGGCTGTTTTTAGCAAACTATCCACCTCTCTTCACCTATAAATAAGACCTCTTCATTCTCTCATTCATCATACCTCATCCCTCATCATTCTCTCTTCTCTCTCAATTCTCTTAGCATTTTCCATTCCCCACACTAAGCATCACCTCTTCATAGAGATTTTAGCAATTAAGCCTCTTAAAGAGCCCTTGGTCGACCACCTTGTAAAGCCATCAGCAAAGGAGCAAAGTGAAGGAGCGAAGGAGCCTCATCGGTTAGAGTCTTGGGTGACAGCCACTTTTATTTGGGTTTAATCTTTCTTTTCTTTAATTTAATCTGAAAATGTTTTCTATGTGTTCTTTGTTCTTGTTTACAACAATGTTAGCTTAATTTTATTCAAGCTAGGATGATTGCTTTGATTACATAATATTTATTTGATTCATGCTTATAATGTTTGAGCCTCAATCGATCGTGTTTTCAATTAAAATCAAGTCATTCATACGTAGTTGAAATGCACCTGAATTAGCTGAACGATCCTAACCAGACAACGGCTAGTGGACACATAATTGAAATGTGCATGCTTAATTTAGATCCTAACCCGATTAAATTGCAGGTTGCATAACAACTCTAACCAAGCTCTATTATCTGCATAGTTTTTAGATTTGTGTGATTAAACTATTTCAAACCTAACACATCCCTGTTACCTTATGCAAATGCTAAGAAACCCTTAGTAAATAAAGATCAGTAAAATTTGTATTTACTAAGTAAAGGATTTCGAAAGGACCTAATGTGGTTTCCAAACTCATGAAAGATCGAGTTGCCATGGAATGTTTTTCCGAATGTTATTAAGCATGTTGATAATAAATTGAGTTTAATTAAAGTAATTATCCTAGTTTATTTACGTTATAATTGTTGAAAATTGTGTTTAATTCTGCTAAAATCTAGTTCATTCATATAGTTTGCATACTTAGGATAATTTGCATTAAGGATCATTGCATTTAGTTTAATATATTTAATTTTAATCATCACTTCTCAACTATATTGTGTTTTTATTTTCTAAGTTGTGAGTATAATTTTACAATTAAGTGATTTAACAAAAATACAATCCCTGTGGAGACGATAACTCAATACTTACTTATTACTTGATAACGACTGTGTACACTTGCAAAAACCTATGCGTTACAAGTTTTGGCACCGTTGCCAGGGATTGTTAACTATTTCCATAGTCATTTTTTTGGTGAAATTATTTACTACCAGGTTGGTTTATTTCTAACATTACTAACTTATTCTTTTTAATTTTGTGATTTACTTTTGAGGTGTTTATGAGCATAGATTGGATTATCGATTTACTCCCTGTAGACCCTGAAATTGAATGAAATTTTAGACAAAGAAGATGTGAATGAATAGCTTAAAGACAAGTTGAGATGGACCTTGGAAATTAGAATCAAGACCAATGTAATGAAACTAATCATGTCGAAATCCCATCCTCATTGTCGATGACAGGAACCGATGCATAAGACAATATGCTCTGCCACTTTTCAGTGAGTTAAATCCAAGAAATAGAAGGTCAGATATTGAGGCAACCCAATTTGAATTGAAACTAGTGATGTTTCAAATGCTCCAAATGGTGGGCCAATTCAGTGGTATTCCCATGGATGATCCACATCTCCACCTTCGATTGTTTATGGAGGTGAGTTTCCCGCCTAGCAAAAATGCTAAGTTAAGGAACAAGATCACAACTTTCCAAGAATTGGATGACGAGTCTTTCTACGAGGCTTCGGAGTGATTCAAGGAATTACTTCGTAAGTGTCTTCATCATGGGATTCCTTATTGTATCCAGTTGGAGACATTCTATAATGGTTTCAATGGACATGCAAGATTGATGGTAGATGCTTCTACGAAATGGTGCAATTTTGTCTAAGTCTTATAATGAGGCTTATGAGATCATCGAGAGGATCGTGAGTAATAACTATCAATGGCCAACAAATCAAACAGCTTCAAGAAGATGTGTAGCCGGAGTTCATGAAGTTGACGCTCTCACTTCATTATCAGCTCAGGTATTGTCTATTTATTCTATGTTAAAATAGTTTACCGCTAATAGTGCTAATAATTTTGCAGCTCAGTGACCAAGTCCATTTGAAGTAGTTTCCTGTGTGCACTGTGGGAAAGGTCATTCTTTTGAGAATTGTCCATCAAATCCCAAGTCAGTATACTATGTGGTGAACCAATATCAAAATAGGATTAAACAAGGACCCCAGTCCAACTTCTACAATCCTTCATGGCGTAATCATCCTAACTTTTCTTGGAGCAACTAAGGAAATAGACCGAACAACAACTTATTGCAGCATAGACCCAACCAATGTCAAAGGTTTAATCAACAAGCTCTAAAACTAGCTCAAGTTGAGGCATCAAACAATTTGGAGAACTTATTGAAAGAATACATGGCAAAGAATAACGCTTTGATCCAAAGCCAAGTAGCAACATTGAAAAATTTGGAAAACCAAATGGGTCAGTTAGCTATAGAGCTTCGTAATAGACCTCAAGGAACCTTGTCGAGCAATACTAAGAATCCAAGAAATTTGGGTAGGCATTGGCATTGCGAAGTGGTAAAATTCTAAAACCTCGATTGATTGATGTCGAAGATAAGCCCGTTGAAGAATCAACTAGCTGTTGAAATTCCAACACCAAAAGAGTCAGAATCTACAAAGACTGACAAGGTAAATCCCAAATTAGTGAATTCAGATACTTTAACATCTTTTTCGGATGCAGATTTACGTACTCAAAAGAGTTATCTGATTCAACCAAAAGCTTCATCACCTCTATATCTGCAAAGATTGCAACAACACAAGCAAAAACAGAAGGTACAATTCAAGAAGTTTTTGGTTGTTCTGAAGCAATTACACATCAATTGTAATAGCCTGATTTTGGGCCTAGTCGGAACAGTGGCTTTGGAACCACTATTTTGGGGCTGGAGAAATTATTTTTAAGGTTATTTTATGTGTTATAGCATGATCATATGAGTGCATTAAAATTTTGGTGAAATAATTTTAGTGATTTCATGCTTAATTGTAAAAAAGGACTAAATCGCGTAGATGGCAAAAGTTTTGTTTTGCTAGCTAAATGTGTCAAATAGCTATAGAACATTAAATCAGGGTCTTTATTGAGTAAATAGATCATAAATATGTTAGCAGCTGATCAAGGAGACAAAAAAAGGTTGAAAAGTCAAAGTTGATGTGCATTAGGTGACTTTTTTGGTAATAAAATAAAACAAAAAGAAAAAATAATTGTTGTTATCTTTTCATCTTCCTTCTTCCCCACCGAAAATACCAGCAAAGAGGGGGTTTTGAAAGCTCAAAAATTTCAGCAACTTATATCCCTTACAAATAAAGAAAATCAAGATTTGGGCTTAAATAGAGAAAGTGCGTGGTTAAAGACAAAAAGAGAATAATTAGCCGAAATTGTATTTGAGGTAAGTCCGTGTGATTAAATGAGCATGATATTTATGCCATTGTTATTATACTTGAAAATCTATCTTGCCATGATTGTGTTAAAGTTTATGTTAATGATATTGTATATGAGAAATTGATGACAAATGTAAATAACATTTATGTGTTGATTGAATGCTTGGAGATTTAATGGAATATGATATTCCATTGAAACGAGTAAGTTGTATGTAAATAATACAACTACATTGTTATTGTACATGTTTAAATTGATATAGCATGAATTGTTTGGTTGTGGAAATGATTATGTATGATGAATATTGAGATAGTAGAATTCCCATTTGAACCTTACGAAACAATTTGAATATTCATGCCATGACATTTAGGTTATTTGTGTACTAGTGTAAGACATGTCTAGAACATGCATCAGCTACATTATGAGAGCCACTGTAAGACCATGTCTGGGACGTGGCATCAGCATTGAAACAAGAGCTAGTGTAAGACATGTCTGGGACATGCATCGGCCTCGAGATGTAAGCCAGTGTAAGAGATGTCTGAGACATGCATCGGCTACGAGATGTGTCAGTGTAAGACCATGTCTAGGACATGGCATCGGCATTCTACCCCACGTTTGAGGCTTATTGAATATCTGGTTGTAACACCCCTTACCCGTATCCGTCGCCGGAACAGGGTACGAGGTATTAACAAATTATAGTATATACTATTAAACAAAACCCAACAAAAATATGGCGTGCAATTTGATCATTATAACATGTGCCATTAACAATACAAACCAACTTCAAAGGCTTCGTACAAAATGATAAGTTTGATACTATAAGTAGTAATTTGAACCTAGACAATTATGACACGTAACAAAATAACTAAGTCTGCTATACATGCCATATTTCAAAATGTTGAGTTCAGATACCAAGAGTATTGATAGTGCGGGCGGATCTTCTACGATCTCTGACTCCTATGCTAGCTGGACGACACTATAAGAAAAAGGAGAGAAAAGAAAGTAAGCTTATAGCATAGTAAGTAAGTATATAAATAACAAATAAGAAATCTAATATGTTTACAACATAACTCAATTATATCATATTTTTAATTTTATTGTTTACTCCAATTTGATCAAGCTGTCCCTCCTGCGTCATGATCACTAAATAAATCATAACTCGAGTTACGAAACTTTAAATTAAAATCCATAAAATTTCCCTGAATCTAGACTCATAAAACTTCTTACTAATTTTTTTCTAGAATTTTTGGTTTAGCCAATTAGTACAGTTTATTATTTAAAGTTTCCCCTATTACACAGCTCAACTGATCTGACCTCTGTTCATTACGAATTTAATTTCTCTCAGTACACAATTCAAATAACCATGAAACCTGTTTCATTTGAAACTAGATTCAATAAGTAATTTATGAATATAAACTATATTTCTTAATTTGTTTTGTACAATTTTTAATGATTTTTAAAATTTGAAACAGGGGATTTCATAGTCATCCTGAGCAAGTCTCACACAATTATAAATATCTCAAAATATAGAATTGCTTTGCTTGATATGTTTCTTTTGTATGAAAATAGACTCATTAAGATTTAATTTCACATCTTATTCAACCTCTAATTAAATTCCTTATATTTTTGGTGAATTTTCAAAATCACATTACTGCTACTGTCCAAAACAGTTTTAATGCTAATTTCATTCTTTCACACATTCTTTATACTAACCTCATTTTAACTTACATATACATATACTACAAATCATTTTCATCACATTTCATACATCAAAAGTGTAGGTCTATGACTACAATGTCACCACAAAACCATCCCGTTGAACAATTCGAAATAATCCTCGATACTTGATAGTTTCAGCACACAGCCCCACCATCATATCTCATTTAATTCGGCTCTCTTGTACACATGGTGAACAATTAGTACCACTCATGCGACCTAGCCGATTTATCTCGTAGCTCTCTTGTCTACATTGTGTCCTTCACTTGGAATCACTCATGCGACCTAGCTACATTTATCTCTCACGTAGCTCTCTTGTCTACATGGGATACATCCCGTATCACACATGTGACCTAGCTACATTTATCTCTCACGTAGCTCTCTTGTCTACATGGGATACATCCCGTATCACACATGTGACCTAGCTACTATATAGTATCTTGTAGCCTTCTTGTACACATGATGTGCACTCGGCACCATACATGTGACCTAGCTACACTCCCTCTATTTTATTCGATTTTTCCGAATGTTCAACCGAGATCTCTCTCTCTATTATTTATTTCCATTCTTTCAATAGTCGATTTATACTTCAACATCAGATAATATATATATATATATAATAGGCTGAAATATAAAAATGTAAATGAAATTAATGTATTATTTATATACAAACTTACCTCGGTGCAAAATATGGGAATTTTGCAATTTAGTCCAAAACTTTCTCCTTTCCTTGTTCGAGGTCGATTCCACGCCTTTCTTGATCTATAACAACATATTTAGCTCATTTAACACTCAAACTATTTATTTTAATCCAAAAATCACATTATACAAAAATTACATTTTTGCCCCCTAACTTTTACAAAATTACGATTTTGCCCCAAGGCTCGGAAATTTAATTTCAGCCCTTAGTCTTATGTTTAATGACCTACTGATCATTTTTCTCTTCTATGGAAACATCAAATTCTCACTCTAACACATAGTTATGAACAATAGGTATTTTTATCGATTATGTCGTTTTGCTCGTTTTCGTTAAAAATCGCTTAGAAAAGATCGTTCCCCTAACTTCAAACATTCATATTCTACCATCAAACAACAAAATACATGCCTATCATTCATGGGTAAATTTTTAAACATAAACCCTAACTCGAACTAATGGTAGAAATAAGTAAACCGAGCTACGAGGATTTTAAAAATGTGAAGAACATTAAAAACGGGGCTTGAATTCACTTACTATGAAGCTTGAAAGTTGAAGAAACCCTAGCTATGGAGGAGAGAAATTTTCAGCAGCAACTAATGAAGATGATAACCAATTTTGTGTTTTTTTCCCATTTTATTTCATTTAATATACAAATGACCAAAATGCCCTTACTACTAAACTTTCAAAAAAATTCCCTCCATGTCCAACTTTTGTCCATAACTTAAGAATGGGTCAAATTGCATTTAAGACCTCCTAATCAATATCCCAAAGCAATTTCATACTAAAAACTTCTAAAACACGAGTTTTACAATTTATTCGATTTAGTCCCTATTCTCAACTTAAGCGCTAAATGCACAGAATTTTATCACGAAATTTTCATGAAATCATGAAATCATATCATAAACCCCAAAATAATTATAAAATGATTATTTCTATCTCGAATTTGTGGTCACGAAACCACTATTCCGATTAGGCCCTAATTCGGGTTGTCACAATTCTCCCCCCTTTAGAGATTTTCGTCCCCGAAAATCTTACCGGTAAAGAGGTTCGAATACTGTTTCCTCATAGCTTCCTCGAGTTCCCACGTAGCCTCTTCTATCCCATGTCTGTGCCACAATACTTTCACTAAGGCTATACTTTTATTTCTTAACTGTTTAATTTCTCGAGCCAAAATCTTTATTGGTTCCTCCTCATAGGTCATATCCGGTTGAATCTCAATTTCTGTTGGAGAGATCACATGTGAAGGATCAGAACTATAACGTCGCAACATTGATACATGAAACACGTTATGAATTCTTTCTAACTCTGCCGGTAAGGCCAACCGATATGCCACTGGTCCAATCCTCTCAGTAATCTCGTACGGCCCAATAAAACGCGGACTCAACTTGCCTTTTCGGCTAAATCTCAGAATCTTTTTCCATGGTGACACCTTCAAGAACACTTTATCACCCACCTGAAATTCAATCTCTTTTCTTTTTAAATCTGCATATGACTTTTGTCGATCTGAAGTAGCTTTCACGCAATCCCGAATTACTTTTATTTTCTCTTCGGTTTCTTTAACTAGATCAACTCCGTGAATCTGTTTCTCACTAAGTTCGGTCCAATATAAAGGAGTCCGACACTTACGACCATACAAGGCTTCGTACGGTGCCATTTGTATACTTGACTGATAACTGTTATTGTAGGCAAATTCAATCAAAGATAGATATTTCTCCCAACTACCTCCAAATTCTAAGACACAGCATCTAAGCATATCCTCGAGTACCTGGATTACTCTTTCCGACTGACCATCTGTTTGTGGATGAAATGCGGTACTAAAGTTCAATTTTGTACCCAAAGCTTCTTGTAACTTTTTCCAAAATCTCTAGGTAAATCTCAGATCTCTATCTGATATTATAGACATAGGTACTCCGTGTAACCTCACAATTTCAGCAATATATAATTCGGCTAATTTATCAAGTGAGTAATCGGTACATACTGGTATAAAGTGGGTTGACTTTGTTAATCTATCAACCACTACCCAGACAGCATCCTTCTTTTTAGGAGTTAAAGGCAAACCAGTTACAAAATCCATGGTAATCTTGTCCCATTTCCACTCGGGCACCATACAAAGTTGAAGTAATCCTCAAGGCACTTGATGTTCACTTTTACTTGTTGATGATCAAACACTTGGTTACAAATTCGAAATGTCCTTTTCATACCGCCACCAATACAACTTCTTTAAATCATTATACATTTTTGTGCTACCGGGGTGAATCGATAAATGTACCACTATCGCCTCATGTAATATTTTTCGAATCAATTCATCGTTTTCGATACACATATCCGGTCTCGAAACATCAAGCACTATCTGGTCCAACTCAAAAATCGAGGCGTAACTTTGATTCGCATTGAGTTCTCTTGGTTCGCAACTCACTATCGTTCTTTTGAGCATCACAAATCAACTGGAGAAATAACGGTTTAACCCTCATCTCTACTAAGATTGACCCATCATCAGACAATGCTAACCCCGTATTCATGGCTCTCAAAGTAAAAAGAAATTTCCTGCTCAAGGCGTCAGCAACCACATTTGCTTTTCTCGGATGATAATCAATCACTAGATCATAATCCTTTAATAATTCAAGCCAACTCCTCTGTCGTAGATTCAAATCCTTTTGATTTATCAAATACTTAAAACTTTTGTGATCAGTAAAAATTCGGCATTTTTCACCATACAAATAATGTTGCATTCATTTTCTACCAATTTTACCCAAATGGGCCCGAAAGCCCATTGGGCCCAATTTCAGCCCCTCGAGGCCCAACTTACCGTAATGCCAAAAATCATGCCCCTACCTTTTCCAATGTTCCCGATCATCAACCTAGCGAATCTAACTAACCAATGAGCGTTCGCTTGCTCACAAGTCCTCGAAATGCCAGAATTTTGGCATTTTGGCTTTTCGGCATTTATCGTTTCAAGCTATAAAAAAGGGTTCGTTACACACCTGTTTTGCGATATTCCTCGACGAGATCTCCTACACGATTTCTCCTATAATCAACCGTTAATAGATAAGCTCACAATAATAGAACCAAATCGAGAACTATCTATTAACAATACTTACACATTCGGCCACCCTCCATAATGGCCTTAGAATCCATACCTTTGCCGAAGTTGATGACTAGATCTAGTCACTTCGATGAGTCGAGCTAATCCAAGTCGACACTATACCTTGCTGCTCCTCCACTATACAAACCAAAAAAAGATTAAAAGAAGAAGCCAATAAGGCCTATACCTACATTTAGCCACCTCCCTAAACTATAGGGGTTTCAGCTTTTCTTAACCTCCATAATACCGAATTCATTAAGGCCACGAGCACTTACCAAGGTTCAGCTACCCAAACGATTCCAATCCCGTGCTAAATCTGATTCAACAAAGTCCTAGCTCCAAAACACTAGCAGAAATCGTACCACGAGGATCCTAAGAATCGGCTACCAAGTCACCCAAGGGTGCTATGCTTTCGGCTTTTGGGTCACTGAAGAAAAAGTGGTTATGGACCAAAAAAAAAAAAGGGTGTTGACAAAAGAGTTGAAAGGCTTTTGAATTAACAAGAATCTGCTAAAAAGAAAAAGAACAAGTGTATACCTTTATAGATAAATCGACTTCCCTTAACTCCTTCGAGATTTGGCTTGTTGCTATTCGGTTAGTAATGAAAAGAATGATAGGTTCGGCTTTTACTATGAATGAAAGAGAGGAAGAATGAGAGGAAAAGAGTTTGTGGAAGAAATAATGGAAGAGAAATGAGAGGGATTTGCTTAAGAACAATCGGCACAAGTGAAAAGAAAGAAAAAAGAGAAAAATGCCACCCTAAAACCCCAATAGCCGAATTTGCTCTAAACCTTCCCCTTGACCGGCCACCACTTCTCCCATTTTAAATCTCCTAAAATCTCTCCTAGATACGCCTCCCTTATCTCTCCATCATCCCTAAAATCTCTCCCCTTATCACTCCTTAATCCATGCACTTGATTAATTCAAACTCCTCCAATGAATCCACTTGGGTTCCAATGCCTACCCTTCTGCACATAAAATAAATAACCTTATTTGCCAACACAGGGAATCGAACCCAGGTCTTCCTCTATGCTCCACATGCCACCTTTTTAGGAGCTTAGTGGCGTCACCCTTTCCACTTTTCCAAAGCTCTTTTTGTGATACATTTTACCCATAACTTTACATAAGGCCACCTATCCAAAGGCCCTAACCTGTAACATCCTGATTTTCGGGTTTTTCGCGATTCCTGATATTTTAAGTAAATTTCTAAAATTTGGTATGTGATGATGGAATTCATAATTTGGGTATGTAAATGGGCTTATGGAAGGCCCATGAGTTGGCCAAAACCCGGTAGAATTTTTTAAATTTTGGACTTAGGAGTTAGGGGTTCTGGCTAGGTGCCCTTATATTAAGTTGTGGGTAAAGTGTATCACAAAAAAAGCTTTGGTAGAGTGGAAAGGGTGACGCCACTAAGCTCCTAAAAAGGTGGCGCATGGCATAGAGGAAGACTGGTTCGATTTCTGTGTTGGCAAATAAGAGTATTTATTTTGTGTGCAGGAAGGGTAAGTGTTGGAACTTAAGTGGATTCTGAAGAGGAGAGTTGGATCAAGTCAAATGCATAAATTAAGGAGGGATAAGGGAGAGATTTTAGGATGTGATAGGAGATAGAGTTGGCCGCATAGGGATTTTCGGCAAAGGGCATTAGGTTAGTAATTTCGGCATTAGGGTCTTAGTTGTGCCGATTTCTTCTTTGGTGTGTAGCCTTTTCTCTCTTTTCTTTTCCAGCCAAATCTACCTCCCTCCTATTCATTTTTCTTCCTTTTCTTCTTTCAAATCAGCCCACTATTTCCTCCATTCACCATTGTTTCTTTCCTTATCTCTATTTTTGTCAAGTGCCATAAAAAAAGTCAAATCGATGAAGATAGGGGTGCCGATTCTTTGTGACCAGTAACCTTTTCTTCCTTTTCAATAGTTGGCATTTGGTTCCTTTACCTTTTAGACATCCGGTTCAAGAGGAGAAAGACTGTGGTAAGTGTTCAAACTCTAAACGATTCCTAGTGTAGCTTTGGCCAAAAGTGAAACTCCAAGTTTAGGAGATGGCGAATATGGGCATAGACTCTATGGGGTCTTCTTTTAATATTTTGGTTTATTTATTGAAGGAGCAGCAAGGTGTAGTGTCGATTTGGAGTAGCTTGGATCACGGAGTAGCTAGGCCTAGTCATCAATCGCGCAAAGGTAAGGTGCCTAAGGCCATTATGGATGGTGGCGAATGTGTAAGTGTTAATATTGGAAAGTTCTTGATTTGGTTCAATTATTGCGAGATGATCTATTTAACAATTGATTATAGGAGAAATCGCATAGGAGATCTCGTCAAGGAATATCGCAAATCGTGTGTAACGAACCCTTTCATAGCTTAAAGCGATAAAATGCGAAAAGCAAATGCCAAATTCGGCATTTCGAGGACTTGTGAGCAAGCTTAACGCTCACTAGTTAGTTAGAATCGATGAGACGGTGATTGAGAACGATGGAAACGGTAAGAATGTGATTTTTGACGTTCTTGGTAAGTTGGGCCTCGAGGGGCCGAAGTGGGGCCCATTGGGCTTTCGGGCCCATTTGAGTAAAAATTGGTAGAAAACGGAAATCGTTATATGGCATGATAAGACCGTTAAAACCGTTATGGAATATAGGCTAAATGGGCCTAGATGACGAAATTGGCTAAGTAGGGCCCATTAGGGTTTTAGGCCCAATAACTCGATTTCGCTAAAATGGGCCGAATCACTGTTTGCACCCATGGATTGTTAGTAATCGTTAATGAACATGGAAACCCTAATTTTGGTAAAATTATGAGATTACCCTTATACCATGAAAATGACCGTTTTGCCCCTAGGTAAAATGACCATTATACCCCTAGGGTTTATGTATGATTTTAATACATGGGATTTTGATAAATATGGTATGTATGAGATGCACATGACATGTATGATATGCACATGATATGTATGATATGCACATGATGTAATCATAACGCATTGGGTTGGGTTTTATATGGATGGAGGAAGTGAAAAAGGGCTTATGCCCCGATTATCAAAAGGGCTTATGCCCGATTATCAAAAGGGCTTATGCCCCGCTTATAAAAGGGCTTATGCCCCGCTTATTGAAAGGGCTTTTACCCAGTTATTAAAAGAGGCTAGGCCTCCGGTTATATGATAAAGACTATCTTTGCCGATGGAGAGTATGGCGGGGTGGGTCGAGTTAATCCCCACATGGTGTGTTGGTTGGTACGGTGGAGAGTAGCGGATGGTGGGTTGAGTAGTCTCCCCAAATGGGTTGCATTCTTTCATTGAAATTATATGTGATGTTGAAATGGGCCTAAGGGCCATACCGTTTAGAGTAAAGGCTTCAGCCCAGTAATATGAAATATGAAAAGGCTTCGGCCCAGTGTTATGGAATATGAAACATGAAAAGGGCTATGGCCGGTATATGTTGAGATTGGATTTGGGCTTAGACCCAACAGTCATTATTGTTTTGGGCTCGAAAGGGGCTTGTTGCACATCGAGTTTCCAAACTCACCCTCTTTTCCTTAACCTTGCGGTGAGCCTTGATGTGGGGACTTGGTAGGAGAGGATTCAGAGTGGCCACGGTGATCATCTTTGGGCTTTTAAATAAGTGTTGGTTTTCATTTAATTTCCTTTAATTATTATTTATTTTTGGGTTGTAATAAGGCCAATTTTAACTTTCCTTTTATTTCTTTTCTAATTATTTTAATTTTAATAACTTTAAAATTGGTTAATAATTATTCAAATGGGCTAGACTTAGGACGTGTTTTCAAAATGATACTTGTTTTCAAAATATCTCAACACCATGATTAATCGATTTATCAAAGACGCCCACTTAAACAAATTTAAACTCGATATAACAAAGTGTGGCTATGGTTGTGGGCATGTCTAGGATTGGATCCAATTAAAGAGCTTGGTACTTAAGCGACCTTCATGGCTCACCTCCTCTGTCTCGGATACCTACCGGTGCCCACTTCAATACACTTTGTTAACTCAATAAAATGTATGGTTTTAAAACACTAAAACGGAACGTGGGTTTTCAACTCCAATGTGGCACGCCGATTCGCCATAACGTCTGGGCCGGGTTTGGGGTGTTACATTTAGTGGTATCAGAGCCTAGGTTGCAACAACTCGGCTGTGGATCGGGTCCGAAAATCTATTTGAAAACTTAGGCCTAAGAAGGGTATTTTTGGAAATGGTTTTTGAAAAGTTCATTTTAAAGATGTTTTGTGGAAAATATATGTTAAAAAGGTACCATCTTTTCTGCTTTTAATCAAGAGTTCAAAATAAAGGAGTTTTCAAATCAAAGTTTTAATTTCTATTTTCGATAATCAAAAACATGGTTTTTTTGGAGAAAGAAGTGGCATCAATTCCGGCACTAAGTCTGTAAGTATATTTTCCTTACAATATATGATATTGATATGATATTATGAATAGTTTGAGACCCTACTATGATACCTTAGCTAGTGTAGAGTCAGTAAACGGTAGGAATGAGACGTAGCTAGGCTATGATGATACGAAAACAATCCTTGAACTGCTATATCTACATAAGACATTTTCTTAATAAACAAGTGGAACGTTATACTAATTTCATAAAATTGTGAATCGATAATTCGATATGAGTACTAGAGGAGCTCGTGGACGAGGCCGCGGACGTGGTCGCGAAGGGTGCAAGTGAATCTTCATCCTCGGGGCATAGGCCACCGGTGAGCCACCGTGCCGCAAGCAACGAGACGGGTCTTATGATCGGGTGCGGGGATGACGCTTTATCCCAAGCCATGTTAAGGGTTTTAGAAAGAGTGGGTGGAGCTAGTCTTGGGACGGTGAATAGGGGTCTATATCGAGCGACTCCGCCAACGGAGCAGAGGTATTTAGGGTGTATCTCGAGTGGCCCCGAATGTGGCGTAATATTGGTGGAGGCTGCTGAATGATCATGGACGATCTAGACCGCTCGGTGGAGCAAAAGCTGAAAGGAGTCGTGTCGCCGCTACGTGATTTAAGCATACCGATGGTGGATCACCGTAAGGAGAGTACCTCAATTGAGCAAGTAACCCGGGAATTGTTCAAAAGCGCCTTTAAAGGGAGGTATGTTGGAGCAAGCTATGTGGATGCTCGTCGAAGGAATTCTTGAATCGACTCAAGGTGATAAGACCATAGCAGAGTATGAGGCGTAATTTTTGAGGCCGAGTCGATATGCTAGTGGTATAGTGGTAATCGAATCGAGCGCAAAGGTCCGCTTCGAGGATGGTCTCCGCGATGAGCTTAGGATATTGATAGCTCCACGAGGGAGCGTGGTTTTCTTTGCTTTGGTAGAAAAGGCTAAGATAGCCGAGGAGGTGAAGTGAGTGAGCGATGAATCGTGTGAAGGATCGACCTGATTCAAGAGGGATTTGGACCCTCGAGTGCCACGAATCAAGTGTTAAAAAGCAAGGATGGAGGAACCGTTCGAGCAGTTCAAAGAATACTTATAGACCGCAGCTTGCGGTGGACTGTGGTAGGGTGCATATGGGGAGTCTTTGAAACGAATGGAGCATGTTTTCGATGTGGGTCAAAGGAGCATAAGTTCGAGAGAGTGTCCTCGGAGGACATGCTCAGAGCTAGCGGCAGAGCAAAGGGATGTCCAACCACGGCGAGGAGGACCACCACCACGAGAGGGTCGTGGGCAAGGTAGAGGTGGCAATGGTAATGGACGAGGACGTGGGGCACCTAGCGAGGTGCTGGTCATATGAATCTCGACAACCGGCATTGGTTTATGCTTTGCACGACGCCGTGAGGAGGGTGACGCCTCGATGTTATAACTGCACGTTCTTCATTCATAGCATGCCTTACATCGCTTTGATTGATATGGGTTCCACCCACTCGTATGTTGCTTGTGATGTATCGGGGCTTTGGATGTGCTTCCCGAGAAGACCGTGAGTGGGGTATCGATAATAAGTCCATTGGGACATTCGGTTAAGGTAGATAAAATTTTTAGGGCGATCAGTTAGTGACACAAGATAAAATCTTTGAAGGAGATTTGATGGAGCCGCCATTTCGGATTTTGATCTTATTTTGGGAATGGATTGGTTAGCTAAGCACAAGGCGACGTTGGATTGTGCCGCAAAGAGGATGGTACTAAGAACCGTCGAAGATGAGGAGATAATGGTCATAGGGGAACGAAGGGATTATTTATCCAATGTTGTTTTGCGTAAGAGCCGAGAAGTTGATCCGGAAAGGTCGTGAGGCGACTTGGCCTTTGTAAGTCAAACGGGACTTGAGGAGATAACGGTGGAGTCGATTAGGACTATTAAGGAATTTCAGGATGTATTCCCGGATGAACTTCCGGATTACCCCAACAGAGAAGTCGAGTTTGGAATCGACTTACTACCGAACGCCTCGTGTCCATTGTGCCTTATCGGATGGCACCAAAGGAGTTGGTAGAATTGAAAGCTCGATTCAAGAGCTGTTGGATAGAGGTTTATAAGACCAAGTGTTTCTCCGTGGGTGCACCAGATCGTTCAGTAAAGAGGAAAGATGGGACTATGCGAATGTGTATTGACTATCGGCAGTTGAATAAGTCGACTATCAAGAACAAGTATCCGTTACCAAGAATCGATGATCCGTTCGACCAATTAAAAGGAGCCTCGGTGTTTTTAAGATCGACCTTTGGTCGGATATCATCAATTAAGAGTTAAAGAGGGGATATTTATAAGACGGCGTTCACGACTCGACACGGTCATTACGAAGTTTCGGTAATGCCATTTGGGTTGACTAATGCACCCGCAAGATTCATGGATTTGATGAATCGGGTATTCCACCATACTTGGATCGGTTTGTAGTCATTTTTATTGATGATATCTTGGTGTATTCGAAAACGAAGAGAAGCATGATGAGCATCTTCGTAGTAATCGCAAGTGTTAAGGGAGAAGCAACTTTATGCAAAGTTTAGTAAGTGCGAGTTTTGGTGAAGGAAGTTACCTTCTTGGGGCATGTTGTGTCTGCTGAAGGGATCAAAGTGGACCTCGAAAGATTGAAGCAATCTTGAATGGAAGCCACCAAGTCGGTGAATGTAGATTCAAGTTTTCGGGGTTGGTAGGTTATTATCGGAGATTCGTGGAAGGATTTTACGTGATGGCGCGACCGTTAACTAAACTTATAAGGAAGGAGCACCTTTTGTTTGGATAGATAAGCAAGAAGAGGCTTTTGAGAAGTTGAAGAAGGTTTTGACTAAGCGCCAAGATTGATGCAACCAGAGGTCGGTAAGGATTTCACTGTGTACAATGATGCGTCACATGTAGGTTTTAATGCGTGTTGATGCGAGAGGGTAAAGTGGTCGCTATGCTTCACGACGCTTAAGCCACATGAGGTGAACTACCCCACGCATGACTTGGAATTGGCAATGTAATCTTTGCACTTAAGATATGGAGGCATTACGTATGGAGAGAAATGCATCATCTATACGGATCACAAGAGTCTTAAGTACTTGCGACTCAAAAGGAGTGAATCTTAGGCGTGAAGGTGGATAGAGTTGTTAAAGGACTATGACTGTTCGATTGAGTACCACCCAGGTAAGGCGAATGTCGTGGCTGATGCGCTAAGTCGAAGAGCTGTGGCGGAATTAAAGGCGATGTTTGCTCGTCTAAGTTTGTATGCCGACGGGAGTTTGTTGGCAGAGTTACAGGTGAGACCGACTTGGGTAGAACAGATTAAGAAGCAACAGTTGGAGGACGAGTCGTTGGTTGCTCGGTTTCGGCAAGTTGAGAAGGGGGAGAATCCTGACTTTGGGTTAAATAGTGAGAGAGTTCTTTGTTTTCGACGAAGAATTTGTATGTCGAAAGACTCCGACTTGAGATTGATGATTTTGAAAGAGGCACATAATGGACCTTGTGCTATGCATCCAGGAGGGAGTAAGTTGTATCGAGACTTGCGAGAGCAATATTGGTGGCCTAGGCTTAAGCGAGAAGTGACCGAATTTGTTAGGAGATGTTTGACATTTCAACAAGTGAAGGCCGAGCATCAACTACCTTCGGGATTGTTACAGCCGGTAAAGATACCACTTTGGAAGTGGGAAAGGGTAACTATGGACTTTGTAAGTGGGTTGCAGTTGACACCTTCTAAGAAGGATTCAGTTTGGGTGATTGTGGATAGACTCACAAAATCTGCTCATTTCATACCTGTCCGAACCGATTACTCACTTCAGAAGTTGGCCAGATTGTATGTGGCGGAAATAGTACGGTTCCATGGTGTGCCATTATCGATAATTTCAGACCGAGACCCAAGGTTTACATCTCGGTTTTGGCAGAAGTTGCATGAGGCATTGGGAACGCGATTGGATTTCAGTTCTGCTTTTCACCCTCAGTCGGATGGGCAGTCAGAAAAGGTTATTCAGATTTTAGAGGATATGTTGAGGGGTTGTGCTATTGAGTTTAAAGGCAGCTGGGAGGACCATTTGCCCTTAGCGGAGTTCGCGTATAACAACAATTATCAAGCAAGTATTCAGATGGCTCCATATGAGGCACTATATGGGCGAAGGTGTCGCTCGCCTACTTGTTGGGCAGAATTGGGGAAAAGGCAAATACTTGGACCAGAGTTGGTAGCAGATACTGAAGACAAGATTAAGGTAATCAGGAAGAGGTTAAAAGAGGCGGCGGATCGACAAAAGTCTTATGCCGATCTGAAGCGTAAGGATATTGAATATGCGATAGGAGACATAGTCTTTTTGAAAGTTTCGCCTTGGAAGAAGATCTTGAGATTTGGTAAGAAGGGTAAGTTGAGCCCACGGTTTATTGGACCTTATCGAATCATTAAGCGGATAGGGCGGTGGCTTATCAACTAGAGTTACCTCGAATCGGATCGCATTCACGATGTCTTCCATGTGTCCATGCTAAGGCGATATCGTTCGACCCAACTCATATCGTGCGATTGCGTAAATTGAGGTACAATGGATTTGACCTTTGAAGAGGAACCTGTGCAAATACTTGATCGTGATGTCAAGGTGTTGAGAAAGAGGTCAGTCCCGTTGGTGAAGGTACTTTGGAGGAACCATGGCAAGGAAGAAGCTACCTGGGAGACCAAAGAGGCAATGCGTCAGCAGTACCCTCAACTATTTGGACCAGGTAAATTTCAAGGCCAAAATTTCTTTAAGGAGGGTAGAGTTGTAACATCCTGATTTTCGGGTTTTTCGCGATTCCTAATATTTTAAGTAAATTTCTAAAATTTGGTATGTGATGATGGAATTCATAATTTGGGTATGTAAATGGGCTTATGGAAGGCCCATGAGTTGACCAAAACCCGGTAGAATTTTTTAAATTTTGGACTTAGGAGTTAGGGGTTCTGGCTAGGTGCCCTTATATTAAGTTGTGGGTAAAGTGTATCACAAAAAGAGCTTTGGTAGAGTGGCAAGGGTGACGCCACTAAGCTCCTAAAAAGGTGGCGTGTGGGCATAGAGGAAGACACAGGTTCGATTCCTGTGTTGGCAAATAAGAGTATTTATTTTGTGTGCGGGAAGGGTAAGTGTTGGAACTTAAGTGGATTCTGTAAGAGGAGAGTTGGATCAAGTCAAATGCATAAATTAAGGAGGGATAAGGGGAGAGATTTTAGGGATGTGATAGGGAGATAGAGTTGGCTGAATAAGGGAGATTGGAGAGGGGATTTTCGGCAAAGGGGCATTAGGTTAGTAATTTCGGCATTAGGGTCTTAGTTGTGCCGATTTCTTCTTTGGTGTGTAGCCTTTTTCTCTCTTTTCTTTTCCAGCCAAATCTACCTCCCTCCTATTCATTTTTCTTCCTTTTTCTTCTTTCAAATCAGCCCACTATTTCCCTCCATTCACCATTGTTTCTTTCCCTTATCTCTATTTTTGCCGAAGTGCCGCAAAAAAAGCTGAAATCAGTGAAGATAGGGGGTGCCGATTCTTTGCGACCAGCAACCTTTTTCTTTCTTTTTAATAGTTGGCGTTCGGTTCCTTTACCTTTTAGACATCCGGATTCAAGAGGAGAAAGACTGTGGTAAGTGTTCAAACTCTAAACGATTCCTAGTGTAGCTTTGGCCAAAAGCCGAAACTCCAAGTTTAGGGAGATGGCCGAATATGGGCATAGACTCTATGGGGTCTTCTTTTAATATTTTTGGTTTATTTATTGAAGGAGTAGCAAGGTGTAGTGTCGATTTGGAGTAGCTTGGATCGCCGGAGTAGCTAGGCCTAGTCATCAATCGCGACAAAGGTAAGGTGCCTAAGGCCATTATGGATGGTGGCCGAATGTGTAAGTGTTAATATTGGAAAGTTCTTGATTTGGTTCAATTATTGCGAGCTGATCTATTTAACAATTGATTATAGGAGAAATCGCATAGGAGATCTCGTCAAGGAATATCGCAAATCAGGTGTGTAGCGAACCCTTTCATAGCTTAAAGTGATAAAATGCCGAAATGTCAAATGCCAAATTTCGGCATTTCGAGGACTTGTGAGCGTTTAACGCTCACTAGTTAGTTAGAATCAATGAGACGGTGATCGAGAACGATGGAAACGGTAAGAATGTGATTTTTGGCGCTCTTGGTAAGTTGGGCCTCAAGGGTCAAGTGGGGCCCATTGGGCTTCGGGCCCATTTGGGTAAAATTGGTAGAAAACGGAAATCGTTATATGGCATGAAAAGACTGTTAAAACCGTTATGGAATATAGGCTAAATGGGCCTAGATGACGAAATTGGCTAAGTAAGGCCCATTAGGGTTTTAGGCCCAATAACTCGATTTCGCTAAAATGGGCCGTAATCACTGTTTGCACCCATGGATTGTTAGTAATCGTTAATGAACATGGAAACCCTAATTTTGGTAAAATTATGAGATTACCCTTATACCATGAAAATGACCGCTTTGCCCCTAGGTAAAATGACCATTATACCCCTAGGGTTTATGTATGATTTTAATACATGGGATTTTGATAAATATGGTATGTATGAGATGCACATGACATGTATGATATGCACATGATATGTATGATATGCACATGATGTAATCATAACTGCATTGGGTTGGGTTTTTATATGGATGGAGGAAGTGAAAAAGGGCTTATGCCCCAGTTATCAAAAGGGCTTATGCCCCAGTTATCAAAAGGGCTTATGCCCCAGTTATAAAAGGGCTTATGCCCCAGTTATTGAAAGGGCTTTTGCCCTAGTTATTAAAAGAGGCTAGGCCTCCAGTTATATGATAAAGCAGCTATGCTGCCAGTGGAGAGTATGGCGGGGTGGGTCGAGTTAATCCCCACATGGTGTGTTGGTTGGTACGGGTGGAGAGTAGCGGATGGTGGGTTGAGTAGTCTCCCCAAATGGGTTGCATTCTTTCATTGAAATTATATGTGATGTTGAAATGGGCCTAAGGGCCATACCGTTTACAGTAAAGGCTTCGGCCCAGTAATATGAAATATGAAAAGGCTTCGGCCCAGTGTTATGGAATATGAAACATGAAAAGGGCTATGGCCCAGTATATGTTGAGATTGGATTTGGGCTTAGACCCAACAGGCTGTTATTGTTTTTGGGCTCTGAAAGGGGCTTGTTGCACACTGAGTTTCCAAACTCACCCCCCCTTTCCTTAACCTTGCAGGTGAGCCTTGATGTGGGGACTTCAAGGAGAGGATTGAGTGGCCACGGTGATCATCTTTGGGCTTTTAAATAAGTGTTGGTTTTCATTTAATTTCCTTTAATTATTATTTATTTTTGGGTTGTAATAAGGCCAATTTTAACTTTCCTTTTATTTCTTTTCGGAATTATTTTAATTTTAATAACTTTAAAAATTGGTTAATAATTATTCAAATGGGCTAGACTTAGGACGTGTTTTCAAAATGATACTTGTTTTCAAAATATCTCAACACCATGATTAATCGATTTATCAAAGACGTCCACTTAAACAAATTTAAACTCGATATAACAAAGTGTGGCTATGGTTGTGGGCATGTCTAGGATTGGATCCAATTAAAGAGCTTGGTACTTAAGCAGCCTTCATGGCTCACCTCCTCTGTCTCGGATACCTACCTAGTGCCCAGCTTCCATACACTTTGTTAACTCAATAAAATGTATGGTTTTAAAACACTAAAACGGAACGTGGGTTTTCAACTCCAATGTGGCACGTCAGATTCGGCCATAACGTCTGGGCCGGGTTTGGGGTGTTACATAACCTCTTAAGTCCTAAATTCAAAAATTCTACCGGGTTATGGCCAACACATGGGCCTTCCATAAGCCCATTTACCTACCCAAATTATGAATTTCACGACCACATACAAAATTTTTAAATACTTTACTAAAATATCAAGAATCGCGAAAAACCTGAAAATCAGGATGTTACAACTCTACCCTCCTTAAAGAAATTTCAGCCTTGAAATTTACCTGATCCAAACAGTTGAGGGTATTGCTGACGCATTGCCTCTTCGGTCTCCCAAATAGCTTCTTCCTTGCCAAGGTTCCTCCAAAGTACCTTCACTAATGGGACTGACTTCCTTCGCAACACCTTGACGTCGCGATCAAGTATTTGCACAGGTTCCTCTTCGAAATTCAACTGATCGACTTCGATTTACGAATCGCACGATATGAGTTGGGTCCAAACGATATCGCCTTAGCATGGACACATGAAAAACTTCGTGAATACGATCCAGCTCTGGAGGTAACTCTAGCTGATAAGCCACCGGCCCTATCCGCTTAATAATTCGATAAGGCCCAATAAACCGAGGACTCAACTTGCCCTTCTTACCAAATCTCAATATCTTCTTCCAAGGTGAAACTTTCAAGAAGACCATGTCCCCAACTGCATATTCAATATCCTTACGCTTCAGATCGGTATAAGACTTTTGTCGATCCGCTGCCTCCTTTAACCGATTCCTGATCACCTTAATCTTGTCTTCAGTATCTGTTACCAACTCTGGCCCAAGTACTTGCCTTCCCCCAATTCTGCCCAAGAAGTAGGCGAACGACACCTTCGCACACATAATGCCTCTTAAGGAGCCATCTGAATACTTGCTTGGTAACTGTTGTTATACGCGAACTCTGCCAATGGCAAATGGTCTTCCCAGCTGCCCCTAAACTCAATAACACAACCTCTCAACATGTCTTCTAAAATCTGAATGACCCTCTCTGACTGCCCATCCGATTGAGGGTGAAAAGTCGTACTAAAATCCAATCACGTTCCCAACATCTCATGCAACTTCTGCCAAAATCGAGATGTAAACCTTGGGTCTCGGTCAGAAATTATCGATACTGGCACTCCATGCAACCGTACTATCTCTGCCACATACAACTTAGCCAGTTTCTGAAGTGAATAATCAATTCGGACGGGTATGAAATGGGTAGATTTCGTGAGCCTATCCACAATTACCCAAACCGAATCCTTCTTAGAAGGTGTCAATGGTAACCCACTCACAAATTCCATAGTTACCCTTTCCCACTTCCAAAGTGGTATCTTTACCGGCTGTAACAATCCTGAAGGCAGTTGATGCTCGGCCTTCACTTGTTGACATGTCAAAGATCTCCCTACAAATTCGGTCATTTCTTGCTTAAGCCCAGGCCACCAATATAGTTCTCGCAAGTCTCGATACAACTTACTTCCTCCTAGATGCATAGCACAAGGTCCATTATATGCCTCTTTCAAAATCATCAATCTCAAGTTAGAGTCCTTCGGCATACAAATTCTTCCTCAAAAACAAAGAACTCCCTCGCTATTGAACCCAAAATCTGGATTCTCCCCCTTCTCAACTTGCTGAAACCGAGAAACCAACGACTCATCTTCCAACTGTTGCTTCTTAATCTGTTCTCCCCAAGTCGGTCTCAATTGTAACTCTGCCAATAAGCTTCCATCATCATACAAACTTAGACGAGCAAACATTGCCTTCAACTCCGCCACAGCCCTTCGACTTAACGCATCAGCCACGACATTTGCCTTACCTGGATGGTACTCAATCGAACAGTCATAGTCCTTTAACAACTCTATCCTCCTTCGCTGTCTAAGATTCAGCTTCTTTTGAGTCAGCAAGTATTTAAGACTCTTGTGATCCGTATAGATGATGCATTTCTCCCCATACAAGTAATGCCTCCATATCTTAAGCGCGAAAATCACCGTTGCCAACTCCAAGTCATGCGTAAGATAGTTCACCTCGTGAGGCTTAAGCTGTCGTGAAGCATAAGTGACCACCTTACCCTCTTGCATCAACACGCAGCCCAAACCTATATGTGACGCGTCGTTGTAAACAGTGAAATCCTTACCAGACTCTGGCTGAATCAACACTGGCGCTTCTGTCAAAACCTTCTTCAGCTTCTCAAAAGCCTCTTGTTGCTTATTCGTCCATACAAAAGGTGCTCCCTTCCTTACAAGTTTCATTAACGGTGCTGCCAACACAGAAAATCCTTCCACGAATCTCTGATAATAACCTGCCAACCCTAGAAAACTTTGGATCTCTGTTACCGACTTCGGTGGCTTCCATTCCAGAATTGCCTCAATCTTTCGAGGGTCCACCTTGATCCCCTCAACAGACACAACATGCCCTAAGAAAGTGACTTCCCTCAGCCAAAACTCGCACTTACTAAACTTTGCATAAAGTTGCTTTTCCCTTAGCACATATAGCACAACACGAAGATGCTCATCATGCTTCTCTTTTGTTTTCGAATACACCAAGATATCGTCAATAAAAATGACTACGAACCGATCTAAGTATGGCTGGAACACCCGATTAATTAAATCCATGAATGCTGCCGGTGCATTAGTCAATCCAAAAGGCATTACCAGAAACTCGTAATGACCATATTGAGTCTTGAACACCGTCTTATAAATATCCACTTCTTTGACTCTCAATTGATGATATCTAGACCGAAGGTCGATCTTAGAAAATACCGAGGCTCCTCTTAGTTGATCGAACAGATCGTCGATTCTTGGTAACGGATACTTTTTCTTGATCGTCAGTTTATTCAACTGCCGATAGTCTATACACATTCGCATAGTCCCATCTTTCTTCTTTACGAACAACATGGTGCACCCCACGGGGAAACACTTGGTCTTATAAATCCCCTATCCAACAACTCTTGAATCTGAGTTTTTAATTCCACCAACTCCTTTGGTGCCATCCTATAAGGCGCAATGGACACAGGAGCTGTACCAGGTAACAAGTCGATTCCGAACTCGACTTCTCTGTTCAGAGGTAATCCAGGAAGTTTCTCCAGGAATACATCTTGAAATTCCTTAATGGTCCTAACCGACTCTACCGTTATCTACTCCAGTTCAGTTTGACTTACAAAAGCCAAGTACGTCTCACAATCTTTCCGCATCAAGTTCTCGGCCCTTAAAGCCGAAACAACATTGGACAAATAATTCATTCGTTCCCCTTTTACCATTATCTCCTCATCTTTGGCAGTTCTTAGTACCATTCTCTTTGTAGCACAATCCAACATTGCCTTATGCTTAGTTAGCCAGTCCATTCCCAAGATAAGATCAAAATCCCTAAATGGCAGCTCCATCAAATCTCCTTCAAAAATCTTACCTTGTGTCTCTAAAGGCACCGCCCTAAAGAGTTTATCTACCTTAACCGAGTGTCCTAATGGGCTTATCAACAATACCTCACTCACAGTCTCCTCAGGAAGCACACCCAATTCCCCAAATACATCACAAGCAACATACGAGTGAGTGGAACCCACATTAATCAAAGCAGTACAAGACGTACTATGAATGAAGAACGTACCGGTTATAACATTAGGAGTGTCACCCTCCTCACGACGTCGTGCAGCATAAACCAACACTGGCTGTCAAGCTTCAGCATGTCCAGCACCCTTGCCAGGTGCCCCACATCCTCGTCCATTACCATTGCCACCTCTACCTTGCCCACAACCTCTCTGTGGTGGTGGTCCTCCTCGCTGTGGTTGGACATCCCTTTGTTTCGCAGCTAGTTCCTAAGCTGTTCTCTGAGGACATTCTCTGAACTTATGCTCCTTGGACCCACATCGAAAACATGCTCTAGTTCATTTCCAGCACTCCCCCATATGCACCTTACCATAATCCCTGCAAGCCTGCGGTCTAAAAGTATTTACTGGAACAGCTCGAACCGGTTCCTCCATCCTTGCTCTTTTAACATTCCGATTCGTAACACTCGAGGGTCTAAAATCCCTTTTAATTCTGGGTCGATCCTTCTCACGATTCTGCCGCTCAGTCCATTTTACCTCCTCGGCTATCTTAGCCTTCTCTACCAATGCAGGAAAATCACGCTCCCTCTGTGGAGCTATCCATATCCTAAGCTCATCGCGGAGGCCATCCTCAAACCGAACACTGTGCTCATACTCAGTTGCAACTATCCCGCTGGCATATCGACTCAGCCTCAAGAATTCTGCCTCATACTCCGCGACAGTCTTATTACCCTGAGTCAGATTCAAAAATTCCTTCCGACGAACATCCACATAACTAGCTCCAACATACCTCTCCTTAAAAGCAGTTTTGAACAATTCCTAGGTTACTCGCTCAATTGGGGTACTCTCTCTTACGGTGATCCACCATCGGTATGCCTCGTCACGTAGCAACGACACAGCCCTCTTCAGCTTTTTCTCCATAGAGCAATCTAGATCGTCCATATTCGTTCTGTTGCCTCTAGCCAATCTTCAGCCACATTTGGGGCTACTCAGATACGCCCCTAAAAACTTCTGCTCCGTTGGCCCGGAGTCGCTCCGATATGGATCCCCTATTCACTGTCCCAGTGCTAGCTCCAACAACTCTTTCTAAAACCCTTAACATGGCTTGGGACAAAGCATCATCCCCCGCAGCCCGATCATAAGACCCAGTCTCTGATGCCTGTGGCACAGATGCCTCCTCAACTGGCCTATGTCCTGAGGATGAAGATTCAGCTTGCACCCTTCCGCGACCACGTCCGCGGCCACGTCTGCGGCCTCGTCCACGAGTTCCTCTTGTACTCATATCGACTTATCTGATTATGAATTTTATGATATTAGTATAATTTCAATTGTTTATTACGAGATGTCTTATGGAAATATAAGAGTTCAAGGATTGTTTTCGCATCGTCGTAGCTTAGCTACAGTTTCATTCCTATGGTTTTTTTTAGTTCTACCCTATCTAAAGTATCATAGTAGGGTCTCGGTTCTATTTATAGCATCATATCAATATCACATAAAAAAGAGTATACTTACAGACTTGGTGCCGGGGATTAGTGCCACTTCCTTCTCCAATCCAAAATCTACAAACCATGTATTTAATCACAAAAAATAGATTTCCTTAAAATTTGAAAAAAAACACCTTTGTTTTGAAATTCTTGATTTTAGACTCGTTTTAAAAAACCCTAAAAAACTTAAACCATTTTATCATGTATACCTTTATAAAACATTTTTGAGAAAATCTTTTCAAAACTATTTCCTAAAAATACCATTTTTGGTAAAAAAAAATTCGACAAGTTTTTCGGACCCAATCCACAGCCGAGTTGTTGCAACCTACGCTCTGATACCACTAAATGTAACACCTTAAACCCGGCCCAGACGTTATGGCTGAATCTGACGTGCCACATTGAAGTTCAAAACCCATGTTTCATTTTAGTGCGTTAAAAATTGACTTTTGTTAAGCTAACAAAGTGAATGGAAGCTGGGCACCAGGTAGGAATCCGTAACAGAGGAGGTGAGCCATGAAGGCTGCTTAAGTACCAAGCTCTTAGAATGGATCCAATCCTAGACATGCCCATAACCATTGCCACACTTGGTTAAATCGAGTTGTAATTTATTTAAGTTGAAATCTTTGATAAATCGGATAATCGTGGCGTGGTGTTATTTTGAAAACAATTATCATTTTGAAAACATGACCTAAGTCTAGCCCATTTATTAACAAACAGATTAAAGTTATTAAAAATAAAATAATCCCAGAAAAGAAATAAAATCAAGTCAAAATGGCCTTATTACAACCCAAAAATAAATAATAAATAAAGCAAACTTAATCAAAACCAAACACTTATTCAAAAGCCCAAAGGCGATCACCGTGGCCACTCTGAATCCCCTCCGGCTCAAAGTCCCCAAATCAAGCCTCACCTGTAAGGTTAAGGAAAGGAGGTGAGTTTGGAAACTCAATGCATAACAAGCCCCTTTCAGAGCCCAAAGTAATATCAGCTTGCTGGGCCTAAGCCCAACTTCAATCTCAGCGTATACTGGGCCGAAGCCTTTTCATATTTCATATTACTGGGCCGAAGCTTTTACTGTAAACGGTATGGCCCATAGGTCCATTTCAATATCACATGTAATATCAATGAATGTATACAAGCCCATTTGGGGAGACTACTCGATCCACCATC
Organism: Gossypium arboreum; assembly: GCF_025698485.1. Lineage (NCBI taxonomy): Eukaryota > Viridiplantae > Streptophyta > Magnoliopsida > Malvales > Malvaceae > Gossypium > Gossypium arboreum. The sequence continues at coordinate 18,850,354 of NC_069081.1, forward strand.
CGCTACTCTCCACCTGTACCAACCAACACACCATGTGGGGAATAACTCAACCCACCCAACCAACACACCACTGGCAGCATAGCTGCTTTATAATATATCTGGAGGCCTAGCCTCTTTTAATAACTGGGGCAAAACCCTTTTCGGTAAACTGGGGCATAATCCCTTTTCAATAAACTGGGGCATAAGCCCTTTTCGGTAAACTCGGGCATAAGCCCTTTTCAATAAACTGGGGCATAGCCCTTTTGCACTTCCTCCATCCATATAAAAACCCAACCCAATGCATTTATGATTACATCATGTGCATTTCATACATATCATGTGCATATCATACATATCATGTGTATATCATATAATTCATGTATATCATATCCCACGTATCAAATTTATAATTAAACCCTATGGGTATAATGGTCATTTTTACCTAGGGGCAAAATAGTCATTTTCATATTATAAAGGTAAATTCATAAATTTACCAAATATTAGGGTTTTTCATGTTCATTATTAGTTACTAACCATTCTTATGTTTTAAACAGCGATTTTGGCCCATTTTTCATGACATCGAAGTTATTAGGCGTAAACCCTAATGGGCCCTACTTAGCCGATTTTGTCATCTAGGCCCATTTAGCCTATATTCCATAATGTTGTTACCAGTCTTAATGCGCAATTTAACAGGTTTTCATTTTCTACCAATTTTACCCAAATGGGCCCGAAAGCCCATTGGGCCTAATTTCAGCCCCTCGAGGCCCAACTTACCGTAATGCCAAAAATCATGCTCCTACCTTTTCCAACATTCTCGATCATCAACCTAGCGAATCTAACTATGAGAGAGAAATCTTATTGGATTATGATTTATCATCTGACGAGAAAAGATCAGTAAGATGGGGTTTGCATGTGCAAGGTTTTATTTGATGAAGTGACTAAAGTATTTATGATGTGATCTGTTGGTGTAGACCAAAGTTCCGTATTTTTTTGGTAAAAAGAGATACATGTGAAGAATGGAAAATTGTGATTCCGAGAATTTTGCTAAAACATTTTTAGAGTGGAAACTATTTCTTCTGGTAAGATTTTCGGGGACCAAAATTCCTAAGGGGGGGAGAGTTGTGACAGCCCTAATCTGGCCCTAGTCGAAAAGTGGTTTCAGGATCACAAAACCGAGTCCCAAAAATAATCAAATGTTATATTATGTGTTTATTTCATGTGAAAGTGCATGTGTGAAAATCCCATGCTTTGATTCTGCCATTTGTGAGTGAAATTATGAAATAGGACCTATGTGAAAATTTTTGAAAATGCTATAGGCTAATATGTAGTGGCCTAATAAATAGTAGTGCAAAATAGGAGGATTTGCATGTCAAACTCCCCATTTTATGTGTAGTGGCCTGCCATGGTGTTAATGGTAGACAACATGTGCAAATTTTTTTATTGAAGTTATGGCATAAGTATGGCACAAATAATATATGTTATTTTGTGTCATAAAATGTTTAGTAATAGAATAACAAAAAGGAAGAAAGGGAAGGTTTTTGTTCATTCTTGTTCATGAAAGCTGAAAATAGAAGAGAAAGGAGAGGAAAAGAGCTCTTGAATGTTCGGTCACTTAGGGAAGAAAAATCCAAGCTCAAGAGCATAGAGGGGCAAAATTCGGATAAGGGAAAAGAGAAAGTAATCATATAGCCGTTGTAATCGTTCGGCAACATTCAAGGTAAGTTCTTAAGTGTTTAAGCTTGATTCCTTTTTATATGCCCAAGAGTTAAATTAATATGGAAAAGGGAATGTAAATTTTATTTAGTTAATGTGCCGAATATGTAATGATTTAAGGCTATGTCGATTATGGCTATTATGCTTAAGTTGAATTGGATTTGGAAATTTGATGCACTAAATGAGTGTTACAATGAATAAACCGTGGTCGATATGTGCTGGTGGAGATATCACGATTTGTGATTATTAAATACCTAAAGGAAACCATGATGTGTATAAAATTATTATTATTAATCCTTTGTGGTAGCGAATATGGCTTGGCACTAAAGTGATTAAATGTGAACTTTGATGAGGTAAACTATTAAAAGTGTGGTGCTATAAGACTATGGGCTAATACGATATGTGGATTCGTTCCATAAAGTAAATTATTAAGGTATGTGATATGTACTTATGCATGTTAAATCGATTGGAATTGAATCATGAATATGAATTGCGAAGCATAGGTAAAAATGCCTATGACATATATGTGAGTAAGGGTAAAACCATCGTAAATTATCGATAAGGATGGGCTATGTGCGGAACCATCTTATAATTGCTAATTTGAAATGTTGTGTGTGAATCAGTGAGCAATATGTATATATTAGATGAATCGTGACCTTTTGGTTCTACTTGAATTAGGTTGTGCGATAAATAAATTATGTATATGACTTATAGTCGAATGGTCACTATGGGTTAAGTTTGAATGGTGAAATGGATATGTGATATTTATGAATGACTTTGGAACCGAAATGTAAACGATGGTGTTCATATGGAGCTTATACCCGAATGTTGCAAATGACTACGAATGTGATATGTTGAATGAGATGTATTAATATATGATTAAATATGCATGATATTTGATGTGTATTCGGGTTAAAACCCACGTGCTTCGGTTGGTATTATATCCGGATAAATCCCGCAGCCTAGTCTTCGGTATTATATTCGCCTTCGTGTTTCAGCGTGCTTAGTGCGGTGATGTGTATTAGGGCCTTCGTGTTTCAGCGTGCTTAGTCTTGCGGTGATGTGTATTAGGGCCTTCGTGCCTAGCGTGCTTAGTGTCGGTGATGTGTATTTGGGCCTTCGTGCTCAGCGTGCTTCGTCTTTGGTGATGTGTATTCGCCTTCGTGCCTAGCGTGCTTCGTCTTGGTGATGTGTATTCGCCTTCGTGCCTAAAGGCATAATCTTGGGTGAAATGGTATGTTATGTGAATTCGTTGTTCTTGTAAGATAAGGGTTTAGCCGAATGTTAAAGATGAAATGATAGTGTATTGTATCATGCTTATATGGCCTAATGGCAAGTATAACATGTTGGTAAAAATGCAATATGCTTTTATAATCGAATGATAAGTTTGAAATGAACGTGAATGAAATGTTATGCATAAGCTATCAAATGCTAAGTGTGAAAATGAGATGAAAGAAAAGTGTTTGAGATGTATAATTATATACGTTCGAATGATGTTAGTACTTAATTGATATGAATATGTTATATTGAACTTGTTGACTTGATTATTCGGGCCTTTGAGCTTAGCAAACTATAATGCCAGTGAGATACTATTCGGGCCTTCGAGCCTAGCAGGCTATAATACCGGTGAACTGATATCGGGCCTCGAGCCTAACAAGTGAAATACCGGTGGTTTGAGAAAAGTCCATGACTAAAGTACCTCGTGTTAGGTTGACAAATGAATACATTCAGTACGTTAACTGGGCCAGGTACGCATTATGTACTCATATGTGAGTTTGATCTGCAATGAATCATAAGCATGCATTGTGATACATACGTGAATAAATGTTATAACTATATCTATGATCATGATACACCGGGTCAGGGTGTGAAAGTATGTGAAAGTATTCGATTTAATTATGTTATACGAATTCAGATTAAGTGTGATAAGAATGCTGAACGTGCATTATGTGTTTGTGTGTATTCGACCAGATGGCAATATACCTAGAATATGGCCACTTAAGAAATTGAATAATCGAAGTATAATTGCGTTTATTTGTTTGCATTGCTTAAGACTTACTAAGCTTATGAAAGCTACTCTGTTGTTACATTCCTCTATTTTATAGATTGTTGACTTGATTACTCTTTGGGGTTGGAGTTCACCGGATATATTATCACACTGTCGAGCTCACGCTATTAGTGTAAGTAAATCCTAGTATTTCGAGTCTATGGCATGTATAGGATTTTAATGTTGAGTCTGTGATATTATAATTTAGCCAAAGGTGTTGGCTAGTGATGTTTTGGGTCTCGTAAGCCCATATATGGGAAAGATTGCATGTGAAAAGAAAAGTTTTAAATTGATTGAAATTTTTCGGCACTATTTTTGTGTGATTGACTGAGTTTAAGTCGGGCAACACCTCGAACCCTATTCCGCTGAGTGCTTAGGCGAGGGGTGTTACATTTAGTGGTATCAGAGCTATGGTTTAGTCGGTTCTCGGACTAACATAGCAAGTACAAGAGTCTAGATGTACATGCCATAAGTAAAGCGTGATAGTGTGATATCTCCCGGCTTTTATAAATTGTTTTGCTCAGGTAATGATGTGTTCCAACCGAGCTATTATTAATTGATCCGAAAATGCTATTGAACTGATTGTGATATATTTGTGATATGACGGAATTGAAAGGGAATGAGTACGATCGTTCACTAATGAATTGACGGAAAAGATCATGGTTGGACCATGGCAATACATGAGACAGGTGAACTAGTCTAAGACCCGTCGGGGACGTGGCATTAGCTCGACTTGTGCTAAGCGTAAGACCTATCTGGGATAGGCATCGGCACAGCCCAGTGAGTGCTAGTGTAAGACCTATCGGGAATAGGCATTAGCACGGGCAAAGCAGAACTAGTATAAGACCATAGTTGGACTATGGCATCAAGTAAGCGATGTACTCAAAACCGTAAGACGTTTTTTGATTTGATAAATATTGACAAGTGAACAATACTAAATGTGGAAACTTGATAAGACATTATTGGTAATTTGAGTAAGAGAAATGAAAGTGTGAATTGTGATAAATTCACTTATGTTTTTCTAATATTCACTTGAAATAAAGTTGCGTGTATTACTGAGATATGTGAAATTGTATCTGTAACGAATTGGAAATTTGAAATGTTTGAATCAATGTGCGTAATATTATGATTGAGTGATAAAGTTATCTGTGTATACAAATATGAAAGTTCCATTCGAGGCTTAACGACCCCACCCCCTTATCAGTGTTATTATTATAAGATTTCATTGTAGTATGATCGGAATAAATTCAAGGATAAATTCATACGATGTTATTCTTCTGTTTCTATTGAATGGTATTCCATCTTATAAAATTATATGAGATGTGATAGTTCAAAATGAGTTCAGAGTAATAGTTATTTGATTTTGGATATCTGGACATATAAGATTTCTGTTAATGTTATTATTGTTCTGATATGAAATAAGTATACAGATGGATTAATGGTTATGTAAAGGATATTCATATGAACTCTGATTGTGAAATGTTTGTTTATCTAGGTTGTAATAGATTATACAAGTATATGGAATAAAAGAAATCAATGGTATTATAGAAGTGGTTGTGAGATAGAATTTCTATCCAAATTGAATCAAAAGTTTTATTATTTTCTAAGAGAGAAATCTTATTGGATTATGATTTATCATCTGACGAGAAAAGATCAGTAAGATGGGGTTTGCATATGCAAGGTTTTATTTGATGAAGTGACTAAAGTATCTATGATGTGATCTGTTGGTGTAGACCAAAGTTCTGGATTTTTTTGGTAAAAAGAGATACATGTGAAGAATGGAAAATTGTGATTCCGAGAATTTTGCTAAAACATTTTTAGAGTGGAAACTATTTCTTCTGGTAAGATTTTCAAGGACGAAAATTCCTAAGGGGGGAGAGTTGTGACAGCCCTAATCTGGCCCTAGTCAGAAAGTGGTTTCGGGATTACAAAATCGAGTCCCAAAAATAATCAAATGTTATATTATGTGTTTATTTCATGTGAAAGTGCATGTGTGAAAATCCCATGCTTTGATTCTGCCATTTGTGAGTGAAATTATGAAATAGGACCTATGTGAAAAATTTTGAAAATGCTATAGGCTAATATGTAGTGGCTTAATAAATAGTAGTGCAAAATAGGAGGATTTACATGTCAAACTCCCCATTTTATGTGTAGTGGCCTGCCATGGTGTTAATGGTAGACAACATGTGCAAATTTTTTTATTGAAGTTATGGCATAAGTATGGCACAAATAATATATGTTATTTTGTGTCATAAAATGTTTAGTAATAGAATAACAAAAAGGAAGAAAATGAAGGTTTTTGTTCATTCTTGTTCATGAAAGCTGAAAATAGAAGAGAAAGGAGAGGAAAAGAGCTCTTGAATGTTCGGTCACTTAGGGAAGAAAAATCCAAGCTCAAGAGCATAGATGGGGAAAAATTCGAATAAGGGAAAAGAGAAAGTAATCAAATAGCCGTTGTAATCGTTCGGCAACATTCAAGGTAAGTTTTTAAGTGTTTAAGCTTGATTCCTTTTTATATGCCCAAGAGTTAAATTAATATGGAAAAGGGAATGTAAATTTTATTTAGTTAATGTGCCGAATATGTAATGATTTAAGGCGATAAGCCGATTATGGCTATTATGCTTAAGTTGAATTGGATTTGGAAATTTGATGCACTAAATGAGTGTTACAATGAATAAACTATGTCGTATATGTGCTGGTGGAGATATCACGATTTGTGATTATTAAATACCTAAAAGAAACCATGATGTGTATAAAATTATTATTATTAGTCCTTTGTGGTAGCCGAATATGGCTTGGCACTAAAGTGATTAAATGTGAACTTCGATGAGGTAAACTATTAAAAGTGTGGTGCTATAAGACTATGGGCTAATACGATATGCGGATTTGTTCCGTAAAGTAAATTATTAAGGTATGTGATATGTACTTATGCATGTTAAATCGATTGGAATTGAATCATGAATATGAATTGCGAAGCATAGGTAAAAATGCCTATGACATATATGTGAGTAAGGGTAAAACCATCGTAAATTATCGATAAGGATGGGCTATGTGCGGAACCATCTTATAATTGCTAATTTGAAAGGTTGTGTGTGAATCAGTGAGCAATATGTATATATTAGATGAATCGTGACCTTTTGGTTCTACTTGAATTAAGTTGTGCGATAAATAATTTATGTATATGACTTATAGTCGAATGGTCACTATGGGTTAAGTTTGAATGGTGAAATGGATATGTGATATTTATGAATGACTTTTGAACCGAAATGTAATCGATGGTGTTCATATGGAGCTTATACCCGAATGTTGTAAATGACTACGAATGTGATATGTTGAATGAGATGTATTAATATATGATTAAATATGCATGATATTTGATGTGTATTCGGGTTAAATCCATGAGCTTCGTGGTTGGTATTATATCCGGATAAATCCATGAGCCTAGTCTTTGGTATTATATTCGCCTTCGTGCCTAGCGTGCTTAGTGCCGTGATGTGTATTCGCCTTCGTGCCTAGCGAGCTTAGTCTTTGGTGATGTGTATTCGCCTTTGTGCCTAGCGAGCTTCGTCTTTGGTGATGTGTATTCGCCTTCGTGCCTAATGAAGCTTCGCACGGTGATGTGTATTCGAGCCTTCGTGCCTAGCAGGTGTAATGCCTGGGTGAAATGATATGTTATGTGAATTGGTGTTCTTGTAAGATAAGGGTTTAGCGAATGTTAAAGATGAAATTATCTTGCATCTTGTATCATGCTTATATGGCCTAATGGCAAGTATAACATGTTGGTAAAAATGCAATATGCTTTTATAATCGAATGATAAGTTTGAAATGAACGTGAATGAAATGTTATGCATAAGCTATCAAATGCTAAGTGTGAAAATGAGATGAAAGAAAAGTGTTTGAGATGTATAATTATATACGTTCGAATGATGTTAGTACTTAATTGATATGAATATGTTATATTGAACTTGTTGACTTGATTATTCGGGCCTTTGAGCTTAGCAAACTATAATGCCAGTGAGATACTATTCGGGCCTTCGAGCCTAGCAGGCTATAATACCGGTGAACTGATATCGGGCCTCGAGCCTAACAAGTGAAATACCGGTGGTTTGAGAAAAGTCCATGACTAAAGTACCTCGTGTTAGGTTGACAAATGAATACATTCAGTACGTTAACTGGGCCAGGTACGCATTATGTACTCATATGTGAGTTTGATCTGCAATGAATCATAAGCATGCATTGTGATACATACGTGAATAAATGTTATAACTATATCTATGATCATGATACACCGGGTCAGGGTGTGAAAGTATGTGAAAGTATTCGATTTAATTATGTTATACTGAATTGATTAAGTGTGATAAGAATCTTGAACGTGCATTATGTGTTTGTGTGTATTCGACCGGATGGCAATATACCTAGAATATGGCCACTTAAGAAATTGAATAATCAAGTATAATTGCGTTTATTTGTTTGCATTGCTTAAGACTTACTAAGCTTATGAAAGCTTACTCGTTGTTACATTCCTCTGTTTTATAGATTGTTGACTTGATTACACTGCTCGGGTTGGAGTTCATGGGAGATATTTTCACATCGTCGAGCTCACGCTATTAGTGTAAGTAAATCCTAGTATTTCGAGTCTATGGCATGTATAGGGTTTTAATGTTGAGTATGTGATATTATAATTTAGCCAAAGGTGTTGGCTAGTGATGTTTTGGGCCTCGTAAGCCCATATATGGGACAGATTGCATGTGAAAAGAAAAGTTTTAAATTGATTGAAATTTTTCGGCACTGTTTTTGTGTGATTGACTGAGTTTAAGTGGGGCAACACCTCGAACCCTGTTCCGGCTAGGGATACGGGCGAGGGGTGTTACAAGTATCATTAATTCACACTAAAATAGTTTTGGACAGTAGCCATAGTCTGACTTTAAAAATCCACCAAAAATTGTGTAAATTGAGTTATAGGCTGAATAAAACATTAAAGTAAATCATAATGAGTCTAATTTCATGTAGAATAAATGATGTAAGCAAAAGAGTTTCATATTATGAAATATTTTAATTATTGTGAGACAAAGGCAGAATGACTTAAAGATCCCCTATTCTGATTTGTGAAAATAATTGAAAATTGTAAAAAAATAGTTTTGGGTTATAATTTATATTATTAGAATTATTAATGAGTCTATTTTCAATAAAAATAGACAGAAACATCATCCGAGTCCTTTATTATGAGATAATTAATTTTTAGTGAAGAGGGGTTAGAACTGTTGGACAGCGAAAAAGGGTAAATTTAAGAAATTAACTACACTAATTTACTAAACCAAAAATTCTGAAAATTTTATAGTAAGAAGATATCTGAGTCTAGTTTCTGGGAAAATTAGCAGAACTTAATTTTGAGTTTTGTAGCTCCAGATATAAATAATTTAGTGACTCTGACTCCAAAAAATAGCTTGACTGGAACATGAGTAAAAATGCAAATAGGGTTGTATTACCATGAGAAGCAAGTTGATAAATTGCTTATTATTTTCATACGGTTAAATTGCTTATTATTTCCAGCAACAGACATGGGTAAGGGGTGTTACAAGTGGAGTCTTTAGAACAAATGCCAAATTATGTGAAGTTTATGAAGGATATACTGTCGAAGAAGAAACGGTTGAGTGAGTATGAGACTGTTGCCTTAACAAAGGAGTGCAGTGCGTTCCTTGATACGTGATATTCGTGACAGGTTTTAAATATTTATAATGAATCATTCTTGAAACTGACTATTATCACAATGAAGGCAAGTGTACCTATCAAACAATAGTATAACTTTAGCAAGACCAGATTATTGAACCCAAAGGAACTAAAAGTACTAGCATCAATTTTCTTTTTATTATCTAGCCTAAAAACTAAAAGGGTTTTGTTTATCTAACTAATTAATTAAACGAAGAAATCACAGAAAAGAAATTTGGGGAAAATACTTTTTGGAAAACTCGATTGATTAAGACAATACCTAAGGAAAAATCCACCTAGACTTCACTTGTTATTTGACTCTGAATCGGATGATTTATTCATTCAACTTGTTCCGTAGAGATCCCTAAGTTATATTATTATCTCTCTCGAGACTAGCAACGTCTAACCCTAGATTGAATAATTGAAATCTCTTTCTAATTAACGTCCTAGGGTTGCATTAACTCGATCTACGGATCCCCTTATTAGGTTTCACCCTGATCCGGCAAAATCTTGTCACCCTATCTCTAGGCACGCAACCAACTCCGCTTAATTATGAAGAATTTACTCTTAGACGGGGGTCTATTCCTCCTCTGAATAAGAGCTTAACTTGAATCAATATCCTGGAATATCAAAATAAGAATTAAGAGCACATAATTAAGAACAAGTCAAATATTTATCATACAATTCAGATAATAATAACAAGATCCGTCTTAGGTTTCATTCCCCTTAGGTATTTAGGGGTTTTAGTTCATACTAATGAAAGAAAACATCTCAAAAGAATAAACAAAACATAAGAAAACCCAAAACTCCTGAGGGAATTTGAAGGGAGATCTTCAGTCTAGATGGTGAATCCAGCTTCTGAGATGGATCGATAGGCTTTCCTTGAGCAATTCCTTGCTTCCTCCTGTACGTCCCCTGTCTAAGTGCCTCCTCAGGTGTTTAAATAGGCTTTGGAATGCCTAAGAGCCCTCAAAATTGGCTTTATCCGAATTGGACTAAACTTGGGCTCGGCAGGGACACGCCCGTGTGCGATTGCTTAAGGCCGTGGTCAAGGCTGTTAAATGGGCACGGGCGTGTGATCTACCCTGGTAAATCGTGCTTTTACCTTGCCAAAGGGACACGACCGTGTGGTCTTCCCGTGTGAGGAAGTCCAGGCCGTGTTGATTTCGTACGTTGGCCCATTTTCTCCGTTTTTGGCCCGTTTCTTGTTCCTTTCACTCTCCTATGCTCACCTAAGTATAAAACATGAAATTAAAGGATTAGGAGCATTGAATTCACCAATTCTAAGGAGAAATCATCCATAAATGCGTTAAGCATGGGGTAAAAATTTGTATAAATTACGGTTTATCAAATACCCCCACACTTAAGCATTTGCTTGTCCTCAAGCAATATCCTCAACTCACAATCAAAATAAATTATTCTTAACTTATAATTCCTATTAATAATATCTCAAAATAATCCATAAGTAATCATACATTGAGAATTTGACTAAAAGAACATCAAAGTTTCAAACATTCCAAGTTGAGTATTTTATCATGAAAGCATAGGTGTCTTCCCTCATCTAAGTAATTACCTTCGACTCAAAATATCACAGATTTTCACATCCTCACTAAAGATTCACTCAAATCACTCAAGGTGTTTAAGGATAATACATGAAGCACTCAATAGTCAATAATGAAAAGTCATTACCATATGCTTGCATGAAAATCAAATCTCCACCACTATATATTGAGATGAACATCAATCAAAAGGTCTTTAAATGGTTGTAACGTGGCTTTGCTTAGGGGGTGTGGTCACAGGCTGAAAGAAAAGGTTAGAATCGAGATTGAATTAAAAATTTACCTAACTAGAAAAAGTAATTAAGCATCAATTGAGTACAAGTGAGCTTCTTCTCAGAAGATGGAATTTAGATACTGCAACTCAACAATACCGAATTACTTCGAATATGTAAGTATGAATTTTTTTATTTTTTTTAAGAACAAGTCAGCTACATAGAAGAGAAAAACATAGCTAAGAAATTACCTCAAATCAAATCTCGACAAAAATAGGGATCAAATTAGAGGATTTCAACAATAATGGTTTATGGGTTATTGTTGAGGGTAAATCAATTAATGGCTTCTTAGGCTCAAAAGGGTTCACTAAGAGTTAATTATGAAGGTAGGCTTTTGTGAAGTGAGTGGGTTAAACCTAAGTTCCTTTATCATTTTGACATATCAACTCAAATGGTGTGGTCTTGACATGCATAATGAAGCACGTTCTAGAATAACAATTCAATACTGACGCACTCAAAGCAACAATAAAAGTGAGTATAAAAGAAATGATAGATGCTCTAAAGGCTCAAAATCTTACAAAAATTATGGCTTTGTGATGTTTAAACTTGTGAATTTCAACTCAAGATAATACCTAAACTTGGGAAAAACAACCTAAAAGTTTTTAATTCTTCAAAAATCAACTTATCATGCTTAATTCCCTAATGTCTTAAAGTTTAAACCCTCAATGCATAAATGCCTATGTTTTAATTAAAGACATATCAATGAAAATCATAAATTAATTAAAATTCATTCTAATAGTGATATAAATGATTTACATGAGAATAAGACACAATTCAGGGATTTCTAATGATGATATTAAAGACCCCCCACACTTAAGATGTACATTGCTCTCAATATACAAAGATAGATATAATGAAAAGAATAGATTCATAATCATAAGATAGGGAGAGAAGTGAAACTTCCTGAATGATGAATGAATTCCTTGAATTGGAGTTTTGAAGGATAATCGGCGTGAGAGTGGAGGAGGATACTTCGGTAGTGGTAGAGGTTCATTAGTCCATAGGTCCTGCGCCAAAAGAATATTATATTTGGTGGTAGCTATGGTCGTGGTCGAGCTGGACATGGCAGTCGTGGAGAACCTTTCCCATTGGAGTTTTTAGTTCCTATGCGAGGATGAGGTTTGGAGATCTTTCTGACTGTGAGAAAATCAAGAACTCTTTAAGAGGTATATGAAGCATAATTACTCGTAATGAAATAGCTGAAGAATAAAAACTGTAAAAATTCAAGATGAAATAGTATTAAAAGAAAATAAAAAAATAATTTTAAAATATAGAGATAAAAATAAAATAAAATAAATAATAGGTGTTTATAGAGAAAGTGGGGTACACGGCCGTGGGGCACGCCCGTGTGCTCTGAGCTCAGCCCGTGCGTTTTGTAATTTTTAAAATTAAGCGCATTGGTGTACACAGCCATGTTGCACGGCCATGTCGATCTCCGTTCGCTTCTCCCACACTCGTGTATGTAGGCGCATACCCTTGTTAAATTGACAGGTTTACCCATGGTTTCAAAACACGGGCGTGTTGAATGCCCGTGTTATTTTGGTAGTTTCTCCCACGGCCATGTCGCACGGCCGTGGCTACTTATCACATCCCGTGTTGGGGAAAAAAAATTTCCCTTTCACACAGCCGTGTTGCATCCTGTGGTATGTGCACAGCCTACGGCACACCCGTGTGCCTGGCCGTGTGGTTTTGAAAAGCCTGTGTTCAATGATTTGGTTAGTATGTTAGATTTTAAAAACTAAAATTTAAAGAAAGTAATATTGTTAGTGCTCGGGTTGCCTCCCGAGAAGCGCTTATTTAAAGTCTAAGCTAAACTTTACCGTGTGAGTATACTTAAGGAGATTCGTGGAGCCGTAGCTCCTCCCTATCATCTTTAAATTTCTCACCGTTGTAAGGTTTGAGGCGATGTCCATTTACTTTGAAAGTACCTTGCGATGGGTGATTTATTTCTACAGTGCTGTATGAGAAAATTGTTTTGACTACAAACGGACCTGACCATCGTGATTTAAGCTTCCCAGTGAACAATTTAAGTCTCGAGTTATATAATAGTACAAGATCTCCAACTTTAAATTGTTAATTTTTTTTAACCGAGCATCGTGGCGTCGTTTCGTTGCTTCCTTGTATAGTCTTAAATTTTCATATGCATAGGTTCCCCATTCGTCTAACTCATTTAACTATATCAACCTATTTTCACCTGCAAGTTTGGGATCAAAGTTTAGAAATTTTATAGCCCAGAATGCTTTGTGTTCTAACTCAAATGGTAGATGACAACTTTTTCCATAAATGAGTTTGTATGGTGATGTTCCTATGGGGGTTTCAAAAGCAGTTCTATAAGCCCATAATGCGTCATCTACTTTCATTGGCCAATCTTTCCTGTTTAATCCTACCATCTTTTCTAGGATACGTTTAAGTTCTCGATTTTTCACTTCGACTTGGCCACTAGTTTGAGGGTTGTAAAGGGTAGCTGTTCGGTGGTAAACTCCATATTTCTTGAGGGTCTTTTCAAATTGGACGTTACAGAAATGAGTCCCCCTATCGCTGATGATTAATCTAGGTGTTCTAAATCGAGAGAAAAGTTTTTTAAGGAAACGTACCACTACTCTAGCATCATTTGTAGGCAGAGCTCGGGCTTCAACCCATTTAGACATATAATCGACGGCTACTAAGATCTATTTATTTCTAAATGAACTAGGGAATGGACCCATGAAGTCGATACCCCAAACATCAAATATTTCACATGAAAGCATATATGTCTGAGGCATTTCATCACAGTTAGAGATATTACCTGTCCTTTGGCATTTGTCACAAGAAATAACATACCTGTTGGCATCTTTGAATAAGGTGGGCCAATAAAAACCTGATTCAAGTATTTTATATGCGGTCTTAATTCCACCACAATGTCCTCCAGCTGGTCATGAGTAGCAATGTTCAAGATTTTTAATGCTTCTATTCTTGTAACACATTGCCGAATGACTTGATTTACACATATACGGAAAAGAAAAGGATCTTCCCAAAAGTAGTTTTTCACGTCAGTAAAGAATTGTTTCTTTTGCTTATGTGTCAACCCTTTTGGGATAACGTTAGCGGCTAAAAAATTCGCGATGTCTGCAAACCAAGGTACCTTCGAGTTAGAAATAGCAAAAAATTGTTCTTCAGGGAACAAATCATTTATTTCCACTTCATCTAGCTCTTTAGAATTTGAATTTTCAAGCCTGGATAAGTGATCAACTGCGAGATTTTTTGCTACTTTCTTATATTGAATTTCCAAGTCGAATTCCTGCAATAGAAAAATCCATTGAATGAGACGAGGTTTTGCATCAGTCTTAGTTAACAGGTAGTGAAAGGCAAAATGGTCAGTATAAACGACAACTTTAGACAATATTAGATATGGCCTAAATTTATCAAATGCAAAAACCACAGCTAACAATTCTTTCTCTGTGGTGGTGGTCAAAGTTTTGCTAGCATAATAAATAGGTTGAAAGTGCTTGTCCCTTCGCTGTTCCAAAACTGCACCTACTGCAAAGTCACTCGCATCACACATTAGTTCAAAAGGTAAATTCCAATCAGGTGTTATTATAATTGGAGCATTAATCAATTTATCCTTTAGAGTATTAAATTCTTCTAAACATTCCTGATCAAAATTAAAGAGCATATCTTTTTCTAGTAATTTGGTCAAAGGCTTAGCTATTTTAGAAAAAATTTTAATAAATCTTCTATAAAACCCAGCATGTCCTAAAAAACATCTAATAGCCTTAACTGAACTAGGAGGAGGTAATTTTTCAATGATTTCGACTTTAACTTTCTCAACCTCAATCCCTTTACTAGAAATTTTATGTCCTATCACAATACCTTCTTGAACCATAAAATGACATTTTTCCCAGTTAAGTACAAGGTTTGTTTCCTCACATCTTATTAGAACTCGTTTTAAATTTTTAAGGAAAAGATGGAAAGAGTTACTGAATGCCGAGAAATCATCCATAAATACCTCCATGATATCTTCTACGAGTTCATCAAAGATGGCCATTATGCAGCGCTGGAACGTAGCAGGAGCATTACATAATCCAAAGGGCATTCTTCAATAAGCAAATGTACCGTATGGACATGTGAATGTCATTTTTTTCCTGATCTTCAGGAGCAATTGGAATTTGAAAATAGCCAGATAGTCCGTCTAAGAAGCAGTTGTACATGTGCCCTGATAGTCTTTCCAACATTTGGTCAATGAATGGCAAGGGGAAGTGATCTTTCCTCGTGGCATCATTTAGCTTCCTATAGTCAATGCAAACTCTCCAACCTGTGACTGTCCTAGTTGGAATTAGTTCATTATTCTCATTGGCTACCACAGTCATGCCTCCTTTCTTAGGAACAACCTGCACTGGACTTAACCAAGAACTGTCAGAAATAGGATAAAAAATTCCAGCATCTAGAAGTTTAATTACCTCGACTGTAACAACTTCCTTCATGTTGGGGTTCAGTCATCTTTGAGCTTGCACACATGGTTTATATTCATCTTCCATTAAAATTTTATGGGTGCAAAAAGAAGGGATGATCCCTTTAATGTCAGAAATTTTCCAAGCTACGGCCTTTTATGTTCTTTTAATAGTTGGATTAATTCCTCTTTCTCCTTGGGTTGCAAGTTAGATGCAATAATAACTGGTAATGTAGAATTTATTTCCAAGGAATGCTTATTCCAAGTGGTTTGGGAATTGTTTGAGTTCCAGTTTGGGAGGTTCTTCAATAGAGGGTTTTTGCTTAAAATCATCGTTCCCTTTAATGTCCTCATATTCTACTTGTCTTTGGGAAGATTTATTGAAGTTTAGTTTAGCTTTTATTTTACCTGTCTCGAAATCATCGTCATCTATCTCCTCCTATTGGGCATGGCACAGTTCCAATGTGTCCTTATGTATGATTTCCTGAAAGGAATCTTGCAGCATGATTAATAGAGTCAATAAAATAACATGAGTCATCCTGTTCCCTAGAAAATCTCATGGCATCATAAATTTTAAAAACGATTTCTTCGTCACCTACTCTAAGTACCATTTTACCATCACCCACATCAATAATAGCCCTAGCAATGGCTAAAAATGGACGCCTTAAGATTAAAGGCACTTCAACATCTTCATCCATATCAAGCACAATGAAGTCAACAGGGAATATAAATTTATCTACTTTTACAAGTATGTCCTCTATAATACCCTTATGATATTTAACAGATCTATCAGCTAATTGAATACTCATCCTAGTGGGTTTAGGTTCCCTAAGACCAAGTTGTTTAAACATTTTATATGGCATCAAATTAATGCTAGCACCTAAATCAGCTAGTGCCTTATCAACGTTAAAACTACCAATTAAGCAGGGTATAGTAAAACTTCCTTGATCTTTTAGTTTGGTTGGCAGTTTGTTTTGGAGTATAGCTGAGCATTCCTCGTTACGTTCCACTATAGATAAGTCTTCAAACTTCCTTTTGTTTGTTAGGAGCTCCTTTAAAAATTTTATGTATATAGGCATCTGCGATATAGCTTCAACAAAAGGTAAGTTATATGTAGTTGTTTAAAAAGTTCAAGGAATTTACCAAATTGTGCATCCATGCGGTCTTTCTTCAACTTTTTGGGGTATGGAATTGGCAGTTTATATTCCTTTGGCATTGGATTGTCATTGCTTTCAGGTTTTACCTCCTCTCATTTGCTTCTTTCAGCTCATTGTTGTGGCTTCTTTTCAGATTCAGCTAACACTTTCCCACTCCTTAGTGTAACTGCTTTCACATGTGCTTTCGGATTGGGTTTGGTGTTACAAGGTAGATTTCCTGGTGCTTTTTCTGAAATCATCTTAGCTAGCTGTACAATTTGAGTTTTAAGCGCATGGATCGATGCTTGTTGATTTTTGAGTGCCGTCTCGGTATTTTGAAAATGAGTCTCTAACACTGAGATGAATTTGGTTAGCATTTCTCAAGGTTCTGCTTTTTTTCCTGTTGGTATGGTGGTTGTTGAAAGCCTGGAGGGGGTGGTGGTTTCTGATTTCCTTGGCCTCCCTATGAAAATTTTGGGTGATTCCTCCAACCTGAATTGTTAGTATTGCTATAAGGATTGTTTTGAGATCGAGGATTATTACCCATGTAATTTAACAACTCGTTCTCCATGTTGTGGCCAAAAGGTGGGTATTCTGAATTGCTCGATCCACCTTCATTAGCTTCGCACTGCATTACTGGGTGAACCTGTGAAGAACTAAGAAAACCATCAATTTTCTTATTCAAGAGTTCTACCTGATTAGAGAGCATGGTGACTGAATCGACGTTATAAACACCGACTATTTTTGTTGGATTTGTCCTCATGACTTGCCACTGATAGTTATTTAGTGACATCTCCTCTATAAATTCATAGGCATCTTCAGGTGTTTTATTATTGATGGTTTCGCCAGCAGCTACGTCAACCATTTGTCGAGTCGAAGGATTCAGGCCATTATGAAAAGTTTGAACCTGTAGCCAAAGTGGTAACCCATGGTGAGGGCATCTTCGTAAAAGGTCCTTATATCTCTCCCATGCATCGTAGAGTGTTTCTAAATCCATCTGCACAAAAGAAGAGATATCATTACGTAATTTAGCCGTTTTAGCTGGCGAAAAATATTTTAATAAGAACTATTCGGTCATTCATTCCCAAGTAGTGATTGACCCCCGCAGTAACGAATTCAACCACTGTTTAGCTTTGTTTCTCAATGAAAAAGAGAATAACCGAAGGCGAATAGCATCATCAGAAATGCCATTAATTTTAATTGTATCACATAGTTCTAAAAAGTTTACTAAGTGAGCGTTGGGATCTTCGTCCTGCAAACCATCAAACTGAACAAATTGTTGTATCATTTGAATTATGTTAGGTTTCAGTTCAAAAGTATTTGCAGCTACAGTAGGTCTAACTATGCTCGATTCAGTTCTTGTTAAAGAAGGTTTAGCATAATCATACATAGTGCACGGAGCAGGATTTTGATTAACAACAATCGTAGGAGGTAGCAGATTTTCTTGGTTTTCAGCCATCTCCTCGGTGGTGGTTGAAGTATCTTCCTCTTGCTCATCTGTGTAACGTAAGCTTCGCCTTATTTCTCTTCAATTTCTGCGAACTGTGCGATCGATCTCACTATCAAACAGTAATGGTCTTGACGAGTTTCTTCTGGTCATAAACTAGAAAAACCTGTCAGAAGAAAATAAGTGAAGAGTTAGAAAAGAAAATAAAAATTTAAATTGCAATTAAATTAAAATGGCTAAAGTAATAAAAATCAAGTGTTCCTAATATCTTAGTTCCCAGGCAACAGCGCCAAAAACTTGATACGTGATATTCGTGATAGTTTTTAAATATTTATAATGAATCGCTCTTGAAACTAACTATTATCACGATGAAGGCAAGTGTCCATATCTAATAGTAGTATAGCTTTAGCAAGACCGGAATATCGAACCCAAAGGAACTAAAAGTACTAGTATCAATTTTCTTTTTATTATCTAGTCTAAAAAATAAAAGGGTTTTGTTTATCTAACTAATTAATTAAACTAAGAAATCACAGAAAAGAAATTTGGGGAAAATACTTTTTGGAAAACTCGATTGATTAAGACAATACCTAATCACGTAGACTTCACTTGTTATTTGACTCTAATCGGATGATTTATTCATTCAACTTGTTCCGTAGAGATCCCTAAGTTATATTATTATCTCTCTTGGGACTAACAACGTCTAACCCTAGATTGAATAATTGAAATCTCTTTCTAATTAACGCCCTAGATTTCCATTAACTCGATCTATGGATCCTCTTATTAGGTTTCACCCTAATCTGGCAAAATCTTGTCACCCTATCTCTAGACGCGCAACCAACTCCTCTTAATTATGACAAAATTACTCTTAGACAGGGTCTATTCCTCCTCTGAATAAGAGCTTAACTTGAATCAATATCCTGGAATATTAAAACAAGAATTAATAACACATAATTAAGAACAAGTCAAATATTTATCATACAATTCAGATAATAATAACAAGATTCGTCTTAGGTTTCATTCCCCTTAGGTATTTAGGGGTTTTAGTTCATACTAATGAAAGAAAACATCTCAACAGAATAAAAATAACAAAACATAAGAAAACCCAAAACTTCTGAGGGAATTTGAAGGGAGATCTTCAATCTTTATGGTGAATCCAACTTCTGAGATGGATCGATCGGCTTTTCTTGAGCAATTCCTTGCTTCCTCCTGTGCATCCCCCGTCTAAGTGCCTCATCAAGTGTCTAAATAGGTTTTGGAATGCCTAAGAGCCCTCAAAATTGGCCTTTTCTGAATTGGACTAAACTTGGGCTTGGCAGGGACATGCCCGTGTGACACGCCCGTGTACGATTGCTTAAGGCCATGGTCAAGGCTGTTAAATGGCCACGGGCGTGTGATCTACCCGTGTAAATCGTGCTTTGACCTTGCCAAAGGGACACGGCCGTGTGGTCTACCCGTGTGAGGAAGTCCAGGCCGTGTTGATTTCTTACGTTGGCCTATTTTCTCCGTTTTTGGCCCGTTTCTCGTTTTTTTCACTCTTCTATGCTCACCTAAGTATAAAACATGAAATTAAAGGATTAGGAGCATCGAATTCACCAATTCTAAAGAGAAACCGTCCATAAATGCATTAAGCATGGGGTAAAAATATGTATAAATTACGGTTTATCATTTCTACAAAACAAACTACCACCGAAATTGAAAGACCCAGGAAGCTTTACTATACCCTGTAACATTGGTGAATCTTACTGTGGTAAAGCTTTTTGTGATTTAGAAGCAAGTATCAACTTGATGCCTAAGTCTATTTTCAAGATGCTAGGGATAGGTGAAGTAAGACCTACAATTGTGACGATTCAGCTAGCGGATCGATCTTTAGTATATCCCAAGGGAGATTGAGGATGTTTTTGTCAGAGTTGATAAATTTATTTTTCCTGCTGATTTCATTGTCTTAGATTTTGAAGCAGATAAGGAAGTGCCAATCATCCTTGGAAGACCTTTCTTAGCCAGGCGAAGAATGCTAATTGATGTACAAAAACGAGAACTCACCATGCGAGTTCAAGATGATCAGGTAACCTTTAACATTATTGAAGTGATGAAATTTCCCGATCCAATAGAAGGGTGTTCAGTTATGGAAGAGATAGAAACCTTGGTTTCTATGGAAGGAAATTTTGAAGATCCATTAGAAAAAGCTTTAGTTCTTCACCCTTTGGAGGATGAAGAAGGTGAAGAAAACATGGCTTTGATTGAAGTCAATCTGAGAAATTTTATTCAATCCACACATTTGAACCGTTGGAGTTAGAAGTCATAGAATTTGTGCAACCCAAGTTGTTAATTGAAGAACCACCTAAACTCGAACTAAAGGTGCTTCCTTCCAATTTAAAATACATTTATTTAGGTGACTGTTCTAGTTTGCCTGTCATTATTTCAGCAAAACTGACGAAAGATCAAAAGGAACAACTAATTACTGTTCTAAAGAAATTTAAGAAAGCAATTGGTTGGACCATAGCTGATATTCGAGGTATAAGCCCTTCTTTTTGCATGCATAAAATTATTCTAGAAGAAGGTGAAAGAGCTCAAATTGATAGGCAAAGGAGGCTTAATCCTATTATGAAAGGAAGTGATCAAAGGAAGTGATCAAACGATTGTTGAAAATGAGCATAACGAGTTGATTCCAATGAGAACTGTTACTGGTTAGAGAATTTGTATTGATTACAGAAAATTGAATAAAGCTACTCGGAAGGACCATTTTCTGTCGCCTTTTATGGATCAGATATTAGATCGACTGACAGGTACTGAATTCTATTATTTTTTAGATGGCTATTCGGGATATAACCAAATAGTTGTAGCTCTGGAGGACCAACATAAAACAACCTTTACTTGTCTATATGATACGTTTGCTTTTAGGCGAATTCCTTTTTGTTTATGCAATGCACCTGTAACATTTCAACTATGCATGATGGCAATATTCACTGATATGGTTAAAAATTTTGTTGAGGTTTTCATGGATGATTTTTCTGTTTTTCGTAACACTTATGATATTTGTTTAAGTAATTTGGCTAAGGTACTGAAGAGATAAAAAGAGACGAATCCTGTCCTTAACTAGGAAAAATGTCATTTTATGGTTAAAGAAAGGATTGTCTTAAGGCATAAAATCTCGAAGAGAGGAATTGAAGTTGATAAAGTAACGGTGGACGTAATTGAAAGATTACAGGCCCAATTAATATGAAAGGAGTCAAAAGTTTCTCAGGCCATGCCGATTTTTACCGAAGGTTTATCAAAGATTTCTCGAAAATTTTTAAACCGTTGTGTTTGTTGTTAGATAAAGATACAATGTTTGATTTCAACAAAACATGTTTGGAAGCTTTTGAAGATCTAAAAAAATAGTTAATCTCAGCCCCAATAATCGTTACACCTGATTGGAGCTCACCTTTTGAGTTAATGTATGATGCAAGTGATTATGTCGTTGGAGTTGTGATGAGTCAAAGAAGAAACAAAGTGTTTCACCCTATTTACTATGCAAGTAGAACTTTGACTGGAGCCCAACTCAATTAGATGGTCATTGAAAAGGATGCAAGTAGAACTTTGACTAGAGCCCAACTCAATTATATGGTAATTGAAAAGGAGCTCTTTGCTATAGTTTTCGCTTTTGACAAATTTCGCTCATATCTTATAGGTACCAAAGTTACAATATTTACTGACCATGTGGTCGTTAAATACTTGCTCACGAAGAAAGATACGAAACGAGGCTAATTCGTTGGATACTTTTACTCTTTGAATTTGACCTTGAGATCCAAAACAGAAAAGGTGTCAAAAATCAAATAGCTAATCATCTGTCGAGGCTAGAACAAGATGAGGTAACTCGATCAAGTGTGCCTATAAACGAGAATTTCCCAGATTAACACTTATTTGAGGTAAGTTGAATTCATGAAACACCTTGGTTTGCTAATTTTTCCAATTATCTTGCATGTGGAATAATTCCTCGAGAAATGACATTCTAACAAAGGAAAAAATTCCTTCATGATAGTCGGTATTATTTTTCGGAGGATTCGTTTTTGTTTAAATAGTGTGCAGATAATATAATCCAAAAGTATGTAGCTGAAAGTGAGATTGCTAAGATCTTGTATCATTTCCATTCATCTCCAAGCGGGGGACACTTTGGTGGTTCACGTACTGCAGCAAAGATTTTGCGAGCAAGTTTCTTTTGGCCTACACTATTTAAAGATGCTTATGCTTATGTGAAGAACTGTGATAAATGCCAAAGGATCGGAAATATATCAAGGAGGAATGAGATGCCCTAGACAACATTTTGGAGATTGAATTGTTCAACGTATGGGGCATTAACTTCTTAGGCCCATTTCCTTCTTCATATGGGAACAAATACATCTTAGTTGTTGTGGACTACGTATCTAAGTAGGTTGAAGCTGAAGCATACCCTACAAAAGATGCTAAGGTAGTCATGTAATTCCTACATAAGCATGTGTTTACACAATTTGGGACACCAAGAGCTATTATTAGTAATGAAGGTTCTCACTTTGTGAACAAATGGCTTAAATGGTTACTTGCCAAATATGATGTGAAGCACAAGATTGTTATTGCCTTTCACCCCTAGTCTAATGGACAAGTTGAAAGAGTGAACCGTGAAATCAAAAGTATCCTTGAAAGGGTAGTATGCCCTAGCAGAAAAGATTGGTCTCGAAGGCTCGATGATGCATTATAGGCCTATCAAACAACATTTAAGACACCATTAGGAATGACTCCTTATCGGTTAGTCTTTGGAAAGGCATGTCATTTGCCATTAGAGTTGGACAATAGAGGTCACTGGGCTTTGAAGCAGTTGAACTTTGATCTTATGCAAGTTGGTGAGAGAAGGATGTTACAACTTGATGAGTTAGAAGAGCTAAGGTTGTTTTCCTATGAGAATACCAAAATGTGTAAAGAACGATCAAAGAGATGGCATGATAGTCATATACAACCTCGCGAGTTTAAAGAAGGTCAGAAGGTTTTGTTGTTTAATTCAAGGTTGAAGTTATTTCTTGGGAAGCTTAAATCCTGATGGAAAGAACCCTATACCATCTACCGAGTTTATCTTTATGGAGCTATTGAATTATACGACAATTACGAAGGTACTGTAACACCCCAAACCTAGCCTGGACGTTATAGCCGAATCTGGCAATGTCACATTGAAGTGTTTTTCGTAAAGTGTGATATCGTTTAAAAAAAACCCATTCTCTATTTAACCTCTTTGTGTGATCTTTAAGATGATTCTAAGACATGTCGTTCATTTTCAAAATGTAAGTCGTTTGTCAAAAAGTTAATCATATTAAAATGTCATTAATTTTTAAAATGTTATTTCTTGCAGAAGCTCTTAAAACAGGTTGCGTATTCGTGGTATCTTTGAAAAACATTTATCTTTTTAAAAACCCGCATCTTTTCTTACTACTAGCAGTTATAAATCAAAACAAATAAAAATCTCAAATTAAAGTAAAAATCCATAAAAGCCTTATTACAGCAAAATACCCAAAATGAAATTACTTATAATCTAAATCAAATATGAAAATTTATGTGGTTGGGTGGCCACCTTTGAGTCCCTCGCAGCACCGATCTGACTAAGTCTGGGGATTACCTGCACAGATAAATAGAAGGGTAAGTTTATGAAAACTCAATGTGTAATCCCATATCAAACAACCATACAGTGAGTAAATACAGTCTGGGCCTAAGCCCATTTCAATAATGGTCCGATTTGATCGGGGCCTTAGCCTAATCTGAGATCGAGATTAGTTTGGGCTTGAGCCCAACTCGATGTGATGTGAATTGCAGATATGTGATCAAGAAATCCTACCCAACCAGCCTCTACATTTCATCTCCGTCCAACCCTACACTCCATGTAGGGATAAAATCAACCCACCCATCCCTACACTTCAAGTAGTACCGATTGCAGCACTAAACAGTATTTGCAGCAGAGCTGCCAATACAATACACTTCCTCCAATCATATTAAACCCATCCACATGCAACGCATCATGCAACATGTCATGTCATAGCATAATATTACACATGTACTCAATGCAGTTAAAATAGCATGCTAAGATATAGTCATACATCACACAGGGGCAAAATAGTCATTTTATCAAATAGGGGGTCTAGGTAAACTTACCGACCCAATAGTAGGTCCACAGTCATCTCGGGCGACCCGTGCAACCTTAACAGTCAAACAGTGAAAATAGGCCCATGGTCCATATTGCGGGCCCATGTGGTCCTACACAGCCCATAATGGCCTTGGCCGTGCGTATTACATTGCTTGGCCCAATAATTTCCACACGTCCGTGTGGTTTACCCATGTAGGGCCCACATGCTTGTGGGGCCCACACGGCCCAATATGGCCCAACCCATGAATTTGCACATGGTTGGCCTTGTCAATCATACGCCCATGCTTAGCCACACGGGCTACCACACAGCTAGTTGGACGCTTGTGTGGTGATGACTATACACGTTTTTCAGCTTTTTGCCGACTTATGGTTAGAGGCAGTGTTTTCACACACCTTGACTGTTCTGTCGCCTAACTACATGCGAGCACTCCAGGTACCTATAATGGATCAAGTTGCCATTCAATTAATCACTATACAGTCTAATTAATCTAAACCAAACAACATATTCAACTTCCAATGGAACAATCCATACCATCAATCCAATAACAGAAGATTCCCCTTCCTACCGCGTCAATGACGATATCTAGTCCCTCAATCGACTCCTAATCAAAACAATAAACAACATTTTAAACAAAACTAACATAAAGTAACAGCGCAGTGAAGAATCGAATACTTACCAAAAGAATGCTAAGAATCATGAAGCAAATGATAACCAACAAAACAAAGAGAGGAGAAGGAAAACACAATTTCGATAGCAAGGATAGACAAAACAAAAATCAACAAGAGAAAACAACAATATCTCAGCAAGGAGGAGAAAAAGAAGTAATGTCAAAAATTTAGAAAGCAATAAGGAGAAACGGATTTTACAAAAAGAGAAAGAGAGAAGGGGAACACTAGGAGGAGGTTTAACAAAGAGGGAAAAACGACAGCAAAATAAAGAGATTAAAGTCAAAAGAAAACAAAAAAGAGGTGGGGGAGAGAGGGTATTTGGCCAAAGAACAAAAGGAGAGAACGACTACTAGAGGAGTAGAGGAAGAAAAGGAACTCGGTAAGCAAAAGAAACTGCAGGTAAGAGCCAAAAAAAAAGTAAACGAAGACGAAATATTCCAGCAAAAACCCTTAGCACAATTCGGCCTCCAAAGGTGAAAAAAAAAGGTTAACAAAAACAGAAAATGGAGAGAACAACCAACCCAAGCCGAAATCTTGAGAGGCAGGAGTTCACATTCGGCACCAACACTCCCACTCCTATCAAAATCCCATATTTTCCTCCCTAAATCACTCAAAACCATCCACTCCTCCCTCAACCACCTAATTCAAATTCCACAAAAACACTTAAGTAGTTCAGGTTGACCAAAACTCCCACACGGCCTTAGTAGCAAAATAAAACACTTCCTTGTGCATAGCAAGACTCGAACTTCAAACCTCAGGTTATAGTAACACGCCACTTATCCCCTAGACCAACAGGCCCTTTCTGACATAAAATACCCACATTTATTTAAAAGCCTACTGACTAGAGACAGGGTTTATTCATTTAAAAACAAAACTTTTACACAAGCCAAGGCTTGAACCTAAAACTTCTCAGACACTCCCAGAACACTTAACCACTGAGGCAAACACTTATTTGTGTAACACAAACATACAAAAATAAACATTAAGGATTTTTGGGGCATTACAGGTACGTTTAAAGTTAATGGTCAATGTCTCAAACACTGTTGGGATGGTGATGTTAAGCGAGTTGAATCCTCATTCAAATTAACAGACCCTTGATTTTTCATGAACTCATTTTATAAATAAATAATTAATTAGAACTTATTTTCTTAACTTATTGCATTTAATTAATTCTATCTAAAGAGATTGGAACTTAAGCGGGACCGCTGTAACCCTTCCAACCTTTCTTGGGAATTAGTTTAATGTAATTTGTTAAGAATAAATTTTCTAATTGAGATTTGAAATTTTTAAGTTTCATTTGTTTTGTTTAAATTTTAAATTTTTATGTAAATAAAGGGGGTCAAATTTTGCCCAAGTACTAATCAATTTTTTTTGAGTAAGTTGTAGATACAATCTGAGTTTGAGGCCCAAGATAGCAAAAAAGAGGAAAAAAATCCACACTTTGCTGCCACTCCCATTACTTGCCTCCTAAGTAACCCTAATGTAGCTAAATGTTCGCTACATGTTGCCCTAATTCTTCCCTATATAAACCCCTCTCCATTCTACTAAATTTCATATCCCTCAAAACAATTTGCTTAACCCCTAAAAAATCCCTAAATCGTTCTTTTTTGCCGTCAGCCTCAAATCCTGAAAGAAACCCTAGTTATCTTTCCTTTTTGCCGAAGCATCGTATTGCTACCACAAATTGACGTTGTCACCACCACACACTATCGTTGCTATCACACGCCGTCGTTGTTGCCACACCATCCTTGCCATCACAAGATTTTCGTCGTAGCAAGTCCTTACCCACCTTATTGATTTCTCTTTTCCCCTTTGTGCAGAAACTTTGCCAAATTCTCAAGAAAAGATACCATGTCTCGCAAAAGAACCAGATCTTCAAAGACTACTCCTGAAAATAAAATTTTGATCAATGAAGAAGTGAAAGAGAGATTTGATTTAATCTTCAAGCATCAACCTATGATGCCAGAAAAATATTTTAACTTGAAGAGTAATGATTTGATGGCTGTTCTTATACCGATTGGAAAGAAAATCAATGCTCTCAACTGGGAACAATTTTTTGGGAACGATTTTTTTATGCTCGTTCACTTCCCGATGATGAACTACTTCAAGAATTCTATGCTAGTTTGACTATGCAAGATGCTACTGAGGTCATCGTTCGAAAGAAAAAGGTACCTTTTACTTCTAAGTCTATCAATGATTTGTTTAACTTACCTGATGTTGAAGAAGATGAGTACTACCCTATGATGAACAATATCAATTGGGATTTTCTTCAACTAGTGCTTGATGTTGTGAAAAAACCGAGATCCCAATGGATTATAAGAAAATTTGGCAGCCATTCTTGCCAAAGGGAATACTAAAACCAGTAGCAAAGGCATGGTTTTATTTCGTTCACTATAGTTTTATGCCTATCTCACATAGTTCCACCGTCTCAATGGAATGGATGCTCTTGTTATATGCAATTTTGGCAGAAAAGTCCATTAATGTTCGAAAAATTATTCTCAAGAAGATTAATGATTGGGCTAAAAAGAAGACAGGAAATGCTTATTTTCCATCATTAATCACTTCACTTTGCTTAAGGGCTCATATTAAAACACAAGCAAATCTGAAGAGGCGATATGTTCAAGAATGATTACAAATAATGATCTTGAAAGGTTAGTAGAGAAGGTACAAGTGCTGAATCAAGGCAAGCAAAAAGAGCCAACTGAGCCAGATATCGAGGAGTCAACAAAGGAAACTGAAAATGAAGCTAATTCAGTTACAAACACTAAAGAAGAAGAATCTGACAAGGAACCAAACATTCTTAAACTAGTTGAAGGATCTATAACCCCTGAACCAAGGGTTGAGCTAGAAGACGAACCTGTCAAGCTAAGTGTTGAACCTGAATCTACAACTCCTATGCCGACCTCTGCAAGTGCTTCAAAGAAATCAGAGTTGTCAATTTTGATGGATATGTGCAAGTTCATGCACAATCAACAACAAACTTACTGGAAACATGCAAAAATTATGACTCAATTCAAAATACTTTTAAGAATATCTCTAATACTTTTGTTCCTGAGTTCCCAAATGCTATCTTTGAGACATGGATGGAAGATACTGACTATGCAAGCGGAGTTGGAGCTGGAAAAGAAAAGGGGAATGGGTCAGAAAATTAAAAGAGAGGATTCTTGTCTTCTTATTTATTTAATTATTTTTAGGTCTTTAGGAATTTATTTCTTTTGTAATTACGATTTAATTTCTACAGAATAAAACATAGCAAGTATGAATAAACATAATCTTTAGAAAGAAAAAGACTAAGTGATGTGGTAATGGGAATGAACATGTCTAGGATTGGGTTATTAGGAAAGACTTAGTAATTAAGCAGTCTGAATAACTCACCTCTCTTTCTTTACAACCCTACCTGGTGTTCAGTTTTCATTCTTTACTTTGTTCTTGCTATGAGGACATTGCTTCTTTTTAAAGGGGGTAAGGCAAATAAATTGCTCAAATTTTTAGATTTTTCAAGTATGTTTCAATCATTTCTTAGTATGTTTTAATAAATGAATGTTTAGAGACATTTTTTTGTCAATGAGATAGTTTGTATGCAAGAATGAATGATAATTTTATCTATAACATCCCGAAATAGGGCCTAAACATAACAATGGTTGCGAAACCACAAATTTGAGGTAGAAAATTTATTTTATTATTATTTTGAGGTTCATGATATGATTGCATGATTGTGTGAAAATTTCGTGATGAAATTCTATGCATAAAGTGCTTAAGTTGAGATTAGGGACTAAATCGAATAATTTGCAAAACTTGCATTCTAGAAGTTTTTAGTATGAAATTGCTTTGGAATATTAATGAGGAGGTCTTAGATAGCAATTTGACCAATTTCTAAGTCTATGGACAAAAATTGGACATGGATAGAATTTTTGGAAAGTTTAGTAGTAAGGGCATTTTGGTCATTTAGTTATTAAAATGAATTAAAAACAAAATTAAAAGCCAATTTTTGTCCATCTTCTTCATTAGGACGAAATTTCAAGGGTTATCCATAGCTAGGGTTTGTTTCAAGCTTTCAAACTCCATAGTAAGTGATTCCAAGCCCCGTTTTTAATGATCTTTAAGTTTTTGGAGTCCCGATAACTTGATTAAGCTTATTTTAGCAATAATTCAACCTAGGGTTCATATTTGGAAAAATACCCATAGGTGAAATTTGTGTATTTTGGTGTTTTATGATAGAATATGAGGTTTTAAATTATGTTAGACAACTTGTGCTACTCGGTTTTAAGTGAAAACGAGTAAAAGGGCTTAATCGGTAAAAATACCTAATAGTCATAAGTACATGTTAGAGTGTGAATTTGATGTTGCCATAGAAGGGAAAAATGATTAGCATGTCATAAAACATAAGAATAAGGGATGAAGTTTAATTTACGAGCCTTGGGGAAAAAGTGCAAATATGTGAAAGTTTAGGGGCAAAAATGTAATTTTTCCAAAATTTGGGTCAAGGACTGTTTAATAAATGTGAGTATTAAATAAGCTAAATTTTTTATTATAGATCAAGAAGAACAAAATCCAGAGTTAGACCGGGGAAAGAAAAAGATAGTGGACTAAGTCGATATAGTTGATCGTATTTTGTTTCGAGGTAAGTTTGCGGTAAATAAATGCAATATTCTATTATTTTATGTTAATTTTGTTAATTTCCAGAATGTGTATATTTATTTTATGAAATTATTCAAAGAAGACTCAAGCATGAATTGACGGAGAAGTAATTTCAGAAAGTCCCGGTTGAACCTTAGGAATGTGTAGGATACAAATGTCATGGCATTAGGGTTTAAGGATACCATGTAAGACCATGCCAAGGCATGACAATTGGTAAGGTCTCTAAGGCAAGGAAATCATGTAAGACCATGTCAAGACATGGCATTGATAAGTTACTATAAGACAAAGGTCCCATGTAAGACCATGCCAAGGCATGGCATTGGTGAGTTCATAAGGCAAGGATACCATGTAAGACCATGTCAAGACATGGCAATGGTAAGTTTCAAAAGGATACCACGTAAGACCATGACAAGTCATGGCAATGGTAAGGTACCCGTGTATCCTTAGTATTCCAAATGGTTCAACGGGAAAATTTAAAGAGAGTATCAAGGTAAGGTAAGGTAAGACGAGTTATACTAAAAAGGTAAGACAAGTTCATGCTAGAAAAGCAAAGGTAAGTACATAATGTTCATGTATGCTTGATAAGGAAAAAGGTAAGTAAAATGTATTAATAAATTTGATTAAGTAAGTAAGTATTTAAGTAAGTGGGTAAGTGAAGAAGTTTAAAATATGTCTATGACAATTAATGAAGTTGCATTATGTAGTATCATGTCAACTAGGAAGATAATTCTTATGAATGTTGTTATTTATTTGCATGCAAACTTACTAAGCTTAATGCTTACCCCATTTATTTTCCTTCTTTTTATAGTTTTGTCAAGCTAACTCGGGGATTGTAAAGTACGTCGGAGGTCCGGGCACACTATCACGAGGATTATTTTGGTATAGCTAGACGTTTCATTTTGAGTATGGCATGTATAGCATCGTAGCCATTTTGTGTGTATGATCTTATGATATGGCTAATGATTGGTATGTAAATGCTTGATAATGATTAGCTGCTGGAATGGCTAATCAAAGACATGTTTGGTGTTATGTATGCCTAAATGCTAGTTATTCCGTGGAAATCATGAAAAAGGTGAAATTAGCACAAAACAGAATCAGACAGTAGCAGTGACGTGAATTTGAAAAATCACTAAAAATAGTAGAAATGGAATTAAATGATAAATAATTTATGAAATCAAAGATTATTATGTCTATTTTCAAATGGAAGAAACAAAATAGGTAAATGAGATATATTTTATGAGATATTTAAATTTTTGTGAAATAGGGCCAGAGCGATTTCTGGATCCCCTGTTCTGACTTTGGAAATTCACCAAAACTTGTAAAAAGATAATTAGAAGTCATTATTTACATGTAAAGATTCCTTATTGAGTCTAGTTTTATGAGGAACAAACTTCATAGTCATTGAAATTCTATATAGAGAGATATCTGATTCGTAATATACAGAGGTCAGAGCAGTCGAACCCTGAAACAGGGGAGACTTTAACTAATAAACTGTACCAGTTGGCCCGACTAAAAATTCTAGAAAAAAAATTAGTTGATAGATATATGAGTCTAGTTTCAGGAAAAATTTACAGAATTAGATTTCGAGTTTTGTAACTCGATATATAAATTTTTTAAGCTACTGTGATGCAGATTGCTAGCTTGACTAGAAATTTTAAAAATAAATTGTTTGAGCTATTTAAGTAATGAATTAAGTCCGTTAACACCTCGTGTTCGACTCCGGCGACGGTCTCGGGTACGGGGCGTTACATTGTCTGAGTGAAAGTATGTTATCATGAAGAATGGAATGCTTGTATGACCTTAGCCTTAGTAATATTTACCATGAAAACTTGGTTTCTTTTGAGATTAGACATGCATGAAGGTTTATATCTTTAGAATTGACTAACTTTCTTGAGGCGAAATCCTAGGGGACATAAAAATCTAAAATGATATAGGCACTATTTCTTTGGATTGTTTGAGCCTTTTCAAGCCAACCCTATGATATTAGACCCTTGAAACTGTAATTTTGAGCTTAAAGGCCTGTTTATTGCAATGAACCTACATTATAAGCCACATTACCATCTTTTAAAGTTATCGTAATTTTGTGCACCCATCTTAACTAAATTTTTTTTGGTAATCAACATTTGAGGGAATTTTCAAAAAGATGTATGTGCTCATGCTAAATAATAATAATAATAATAATAATAATAATAATAATAATAATAATAAACGACGAAAGAGCGAAGAAAAGTTTGCTCAGTCTCCAAAAAGGAAAAATAATAAGCTTGAGTTCAAAATAAGTTTGGGGGTGTTCCAAAGGTTCACTTAAAGAAAAAGGTTGTATTTTGAGAAATTCAAGACAAATTTAAAGGTTAAGATTTTGAAACCGAAATATCTCATCTCTTAAAATCCCAACCTTTAACCGAGCCCTATTACAACCTTATGAAAGACCCATTGATTTGATGATTATGTCACCTACATTAGTGGAGAGGAAGTATTAAGTTCAACATATGAAGATCATAAATAAGCCTTATTATTATTTGCTTGGCTGATAAGAAATTATGTTGAATGAAGAATGTTATCCATGGCTGTGAGATATATACAAACTATGATTCATGTTGGCATATTTTGAAACTTAGTATAAAATTCTATATATGTTTGCATATGAATTACTTGTTGATAAAAAAGATTTATAAACATGAAGTTAATAATGCAAGATTATGGGACAAAGATTGATGTTGCTTGCACAGTTAGCAATTTTGCCTTAGCAAGACCTTTTTGTTGTGCATAAACATTACTCAGGACGAGCAATGATTTAAGTTTGGGGTGTGTAAACTAAAAATATATAGGATTTTTCCTATGTGATTTATCACCTTTTACTTAAATTCATTGTTAAAACTAAGTAATTGTTTAATAAATTAATGAAATATGTGAAAATATGAAATTAGGACATAGAATTTATTAAAATGTGATTTTATGCTTTGTTATATAGTTTTCATGCATAAAATGGCTTATTTTATATTGATTTGAACATATTACATTTTTAAGACATAAAATGGGACATGCATGATTAAATTAAATAATAAAATATAAAATTATATTTAGTAAATCATTTTAAAATATTTCATTAATAATATGGATTGTAATTAATTATTTAAATTAGATAAATTTTATTCTTTGGTCCTTTAACTTATTGATTTATTTTGGACAGTCTAATAGCTTTGTTGGATTACAAAAACTGTCCAAATTGAAGACCAAGTCAACCCAAATTCGGCTACACATGACTGTCCACTTAAACCACTTTTTGGTTTAATTACACAAGGTCCTTGCATTGTTGAAGAAATTAGAGATTTGCCCAAGATTTACATTTGACCGAGTCTCAGTCCTGAGTTATTCTGGCATTTAAATTGCTTAAAAATAAAGCAAAATTCAGCCCAAATTCCACTAATTGTGGCCGGCCACTCATGGAAGAAGTTTGAAGAGACTAAACCAAGCTATTTTTAGCAAACTACCCACCTCTCTTCACCTATAAATAAGACCCCTTCATTCCCTCATTCATCATCCCTCATCCCTCATCATTCTCTCTTCTCTCTCAATTCTCTTAGCATTTTCCATTCCCCACACCTAGCATCATCTATTCATAGAGATTTTAGCAATTAAGCATCTTAAAGAGCCCTTGATCTGCCACCTTGAAGAGCCATCAACAAATAAGCAGAGCAAAGGAGTGAAGGAGCCTCGTCGGTCAGAGTCTTGGGTGACAGCCACTTTGATTTGGGTTTAATCTTTTCTTTTATTTAATTTAATCTGAAAATGTTTGCTATGTGTTCTTTGTTCTTGTTTACAACAATGTTAGCTTAATTTCATTTAAGCTAGGATGATTACCTTGATTAAATAATATTTATTTGATTCATGCTTATAATGTTTCTGCCTCAATCGATCATGTTTTCAATTAAAATCAAGTTTGTATTTCTAACTCCAACGGTTCAAATCATGTTAGTTGAACATAGTCCTTTTAGTTGGCTTCCATCAAAGCCATACTTTCCCTACCTTCTTCATCTTCCAATGGCTCAGAACCTAAGGTGTTTTTGTAACACCCCTATCCCGTAACTGTCGCCGGAATAAGTAAGGGGCATTACCGGACTTGTAACTCATGACAGAACGGTAAAACTTTTTTTTTTGTTTTTTTTTTAGATCATTCATTTGGATAAACACTAAACACAGCCAGGGATAGAATGTAAACTTCTATAAGTAAACATTCAAAAGATGCCATTTTCATATGGCTTATATACAATAGTCAAAATATCATTCTACTATATTGTCTATCCTATACATGCCATAAGCTAAGTCTAATTACATAGTTGCCGTAATGGTAGATAGTGTGACGGCGTTGATGATCCCTGAACTGGTAGTCAGAATCCACAACCTATAAACCAAAACATGATCGAACAGAGTAAGCTTTTGTAAGCTTAGTAAGTTTTAAGCAAAACAAAGTGTTCTCATTCACTATAATTGGTCATTCATTTCAACTGTTCGATGAAGTTAATCTAGAGCTTCACCTCGAACTATAATATCAATAAACGCATCACTTGGCTATCACATATATACTTTCGAATAATAATGACCTAGATGGTCAAATATTTCCAAAGCACATTCTTCATCAATTTTCAACTTTCAATAATCCTTTCCACTTGTTCATAATCACATCCATATTTTTAAGTATTTCAACATGACAAGTACTAAATTACCGTAGGCATATAAAGAACCAAATATATTCCTTATCACATATACGTAAGCTTACAAAACATAATCCTTACCTTGTACTGGCACATCTAGCTGAACCCAACCCATACTTAAATCATAAGGCTTTTGGGCAGAATATGCACTAATACATCAGAATATTTCATCACATACTTCATTATACAAGCATACCATTACCAATTAGATCATTCTCATATTTGGAGTTACAATATTAATCACATTTACCTACCTCTTTGATACTGATAATTCACCTCGAAATCACTCCACCGATGAGTAAGTAATACGTACCTGAACATCTTAAATACATAACACTTATTTGATGGTAACTTATTGCAGATACTCAATATCAAAGTCTTACTTGAATCCTAGCATTTAGCCGTCGGGTCTTTAAAGCTCGGATATAGTACGAGCACGAAGCCTACGGACATTAATCGGGATAATATTCTCGCATAAAGCTTGCGGGGTTTTAACCCGGATATAGTACTGACACAAATGCCCTTCGGGACTTATCACATTTATACACTTTCACATCCATCACATTGGCCATTCGGCCTTATCACATATATACACCTTCACATCCATCACATCGGCCATTAGGTCTTATCTCATATATACACTTTCACATTCATCACATTGGCCATTCGGCCTTATCACATATATACACTTTCACATTCATCACGTTAGCCACTCAGCCTTATCACATATATACACTTTCACATTCATCACATCGGCCATTAGGCCTTATCACATATACACACCTTCACATCCATCACATCGGCCATTAGGTCTTATCTCATATACACACTTTCACATTCATCACCTTGGCCATTCGGCCTTATCACATATATACACTTTCACATTCATCACATTGGCCACTCGGCCTTATCACATATATACACTTTCACATTCATCACATTGGTCATTCGGCCTTATCACATATATACACTTTCACATTCATCACATCGGCCATTAGGCCTTATCACATATACACATCTTGTACATCAATTTCATCATAACAAAATTGACTAGGTATACTAGTCATTTACGGCTTATAGCTTCACTTTAATACGGATTTGGTACTTTGATTACCAATATTTAATCGGTAGCTTATAAGCAACTCAAATAGTTTTATTAAGGTTTACAAGATAATCACAAATTCAGCACAAGCTGTTTTTCCTGAGCAACAGTCATTAAATTATTCGTAAATGGAGCTACGAAACTCCAAATGAAGTGCCGTTAATTTTATCTGAAAATAGACTTATACATATTTTATCCAACAAATTTTCAGAATTTTTGGTTTGGCCAATCAATGCCAGATGTTTCTTAAAGTTTCCACTATTTCACTGTTTGACTATGCTGACCACTCTTCACTACGAATCAAATTTCTCATTGTAAAAAATTCAAAATATGTTCTAGTTTATTTCATTTGAAACTAGACTCACTAAGGCATCTAGAATATAAATTTTGTCTTTTAAAAATTTTTTATAATTTATAATGATTTTCTAAAAAGCGAGCAGAGGATTACAAAGTGTCATTCTGCCTTTGTCTCACACAACTTTAAATATCTCATTATCGGAAATTCCTTTGCTTACACGGTTTATTTTATAAGAAACTAGAAGCTTTAATTTCATGTTTCATTCAGCCTCTAATTCAAGTCCATAAATTTATGGTGATTTTCTAAAATCACGTTACTGCTGCTGTCCTAAGCAGACTATTTCAAATTACACTTAAATTCCCAAGCTCAAACACTTAAGAACTTACCATTTGAGCTTAGAACATATCATGGCCACATCATATCTTATTAAATCAACTCATCATGTCCTATTATGATTGAATTTACTCAACGTTTAATCACTTAAAACTTACCTCGGAAGTGGTCGACGACTAGATATCCACAGCTATTCGTTTACCTTCTCTTTATCCAAAATTGCCCCTCTATGCTCTTGAGTCTAATTTAACAAATAAATTGATTTAATCATTTTGAACATCAAGGAGAAATTCAAGGTACTTAGCCCATGTATATTAGGCATTAGAGTCATATATGTATGAAATCATGAATCAAATTCAACCTACTAGCCAATATTCTCCTTTAGCCGATTTTCTAAGTCAAGATAAAGCCATCAATATGCTTACCTATAGCCGAACGTACAACATCAATCTATGTATTCATTCATGTGGCCGAATATGCATGTCTATGGTGAGGCCGATTGTATACTTAATTGTAATATCCTGATTTTGGGCCTAGTCGGAATAGTGGTTTCGTGACCACAAAATCCGATATAGAAATAATTATTTTATGATTATTTTAAGGTCTATGATATGATTGCATGATTGTGTGAAAATTTCGTGAAGAAATTTTATGCATAAAGTGCTTAATTTGAAATTTGGGACTAAATTGAATAAATTGCAAAACTTGTGTTCTAGAAGTATTTTGCATAAAATTGAATTATATTATTAATTAGAGGTCCTTAAAGAGTAATTTTACCAATTTCTAAGTCTATGGACAAAAATTGGACATGGATGGAATTTTTGGAAAGTTTAGTAGTAAGGGCATTTTGGTCATTTAGGGTAAAATGAATTAAAATACAAAATTAAAAGCCAATTTTGCTCATCTTCAACCCCATGGCCGAATATAGCAAGGAGAAACCATGGCTAGGGTTTTCAAGCTTCCAAGCTCGATTGTAAGTTCGTTCTAGCCTCGCTTTTTAATGATTTTTACGTTTTGGAGTCCCGTAGCTCGATTTAGCTTATGCTAGCAATAATTTAACCTAGGGTTTATATTTGGAAAAATACCCATGTAACACCCCAAACCCGAGACCATCGCCGGTGTCGGACCCGAGGGGTTAACAAGCCAAGTTCACATGTTTTTGCCCGCCAATTTGACATTTCCAGTCAGGCTGGAAAACTGCGTCACTGTCGCCTTAAAAATCATATCTCGAGTTTCAAAACTCAGAAACTGGTTTCGTAAATTTTCCCTGAATTTAGACTCATATATCCATCCATGGATTTATTTCTAGGATTTTTGGTCGGGCCAATTGGTACAGTTTATTAGTTAAAGTTACCCATGTTACAGGGATCGACTGCTCTGACCTTCGCGCGGTATAACTTGAATATCTCTCTGTACAGGGCTTTAATGCTGGTGTAGTTTGTTTCTAATGAAATTAGACTCAAAATGGAATCTGTACATATAAGGTATATCTCCTAATTCTTTTTGGATAATTTATAGTGAATTTTTAAAGTTGCGACAGGGAACCCAGAGACCATTCTGGCCCTGTCTCACAATAGCTTTAATATCTCTTAACCTGTAACTCCTATGACCATTTCGTTTCTTCCATATGAAAATAGACTCATCAAGGTTCATTTACATAACTTATTCACTATTTAATTCCATTCCTATGAATTTTGGTGATTTTTCACATTCATGCCACTGCAGCTGGCAGCATCTGTTTTTAAGATAGGACTTACCTATTTAGTAGTCTCCATGATTCAACTAGTCTTACCATACATAGGTTCATATATGATCATTTTAACCATGCCAATGGCTGATCATATGACCAACATTCCCATTTCAAGCCATAGCCACATCATGACACAAAATATATACATACAACCCACAATTAGTCTAAGTTCATGCTTCCCTTTTGAGCCATTTTCGCATGGCCGTACATACTTACATTACAACATATTTAACAAACAAGGGTAGTCCTATACATGCCATCTCAAGTTCAACCAAAATTTATACCAAAATGGAGGCTTGATAGTGTGGATGACTTCGACTTCAACGATCCCAAATCCGATTGCTTGAGCGAAATCTAGAAAACTAAGAGCCAAAGCAACGGGTAAGCATTTTTATGCTTAGTAAGTCTCAAGGAATATAATCAACTCTAATTACAGCAATACATTCACATAGCCAAATGCATCATTTCATTAATACACATTCTTACTTCATACTTCATCATTATATAAGTTCGCAAAGCATCAATCAATTCAATAACTGAAATTCATTAGTCGATTGAGCGAATGTTGCTCCAACATGTCGACTTTCCAATGCACATATAACGTACCTTATCCTTTGGGCTTTCCGAGTGTACTAATTGAATTCATTTCAGCAACCAACACTCACATCCAGCCCAAGATTCTTCGGAATATAACCGGATATAATCACGTGCACAAATGCCTTGGTCTTAGCCGGATAAAATGTCTCGCACGAATGCCTTGGTCTTAGCCGGATGTAGCCACTAAGCGCAATTGCCTTGGTCTTAACCGGATATAATTTCCAGCATAATTGTCTTGATTTAGCCGGATATCATTCAATTTCCCATGAACACATACATCAATTATCATTGGACATACATAATTCATTTTCGTTACTAAGGCTCAAACGCAATTATAGTCACAAGCATATTCGCTTCGGGACTTAGCCGGGTAGAATTCAAATACTCATGCATACACGATCAATAATCAATACACATCCATACTTTATTTCACACAATTCAAGTACGGTCACTTCTTGAGGACTTACCTCGGATGTTGTCGAACGGCTTTTTCGGCTATTCGATCACCTTTTCCTTCCCCTTGTCCAATTGTGGCCCTCTTAGCTCTTGAGCTAATTCAAACAAATTCAATTTATTAAAACCTCATTGTGCTTGCTTATGGCGAATATGACAAGGATTTTAAATGGTCATATGGCCACTCTTTAGCTTGAATACACAATGGTCATGCACATTTTATACTACATCAAGCAATTCAATACAATTTATTTGAGCATCAAGGAAATGCTAAGGCCTTCAATAGGCTACCCAAGGCGAATATTCATGTACATGTTGAGGTCAATTTTGCACTTAATACCTCACAAAAACAGCATGCAATTTACTAATTAATGCTTTGCACATTGTGGCCCAAAACTTATAATATAGCATCAAGCACCTACATGTGTGCTAGGCAATTGTGCTTGAAATTTCACAAGCATTCTTCCACATCTTCTTCTTTAAACCAATATATTCATCACTTAGTTCATAACCAAAACATAATGTGCAATCATATATATGCATATATGAGCATGGCGAATTTTCAAGGTGTCCATAGCCATCCAAAACACAAATTTTAACTAACATGCAAGAAGCATGAATCATGCTCAAGAATGCATCATGGCGAATATGACAATCATGCTCCTTTTCAACTTCAATCATGATAAAACAAAGAGAAAACTCAAAATCTTACTCATGAGTAGAAAATCCATCATTGCATGCATCATCATCAAGCTTCACACTTAGCATGCAATGGCTTTATCACCATAACAACTTTGCCCAAATACCATTTCCATGGCATAACAAAGATTTGAGCCATGGCTAACATGCACATCAAGTTAGCAACCAAGTCATGCATGAAACTCCTAACACAACCTCATACATACCTTAATCTTGATGCAAACTTAGCCAAATCTCCTTCTAGATCTCTTCCAAACCAAGCATGAAGCAAAAATCCTCCCCCTTTTTCCTTAGTATTTTCGGCCAAGAAGTGAAAATGGATGAGCAAAATTTTTCTTTTCTTTCCTTAGGACATTCGCCAAGAGCTATGGTGAAAGATGAACATTTTTTTTTTTTTTTTTCATACTCTTATTTTATTATTTCAAACATGCACCACTAGCAAAACATGTTTAAGACATGTTTTCTTTTGCCCATATTCATCACCATGGCGGCAACTATAGTCAAATTTGGGAATTTGACATGCAAGGACAACATTTCCTAGTGTGCATCAATAGGCCACTTCCACATTTGCCTATCTCAAATTCTAAATTTTCTCACACAAGTCCTTTCTAGTGAAATTCACCTTTATAACACTAAATCAATCATCAAAAAATGTCATACATGAATACTCACATATTATAGGCATCAAAATAAATTTTAAATTATTGTTATGCCTCGGTTTTGTGGTCCCGAAACCACATTCCGGCTAGGGTCTATTTTGGGCTGTCACAACCCATAGGTGAAATTTGTGTATTTTGGTGTTTTATGATAGAATATGAAGTTTTAAATTATGTTAGACAACTTGTGCTACTCGGTTTTAAGTGAAAACGAGCAAAAGGGCTTAATCGGTAAAAATACCTAATAGTCATAAGTACATGTTAGAGTGAGAATTTGATGTTGCCATAGAAGGAAAAAATGATCAGCATGTCATAAAACATAAGAAAATAGGCTGAATTTTAATTTACGAGCTTTGGGGCAAAAGTGTAAATATGCAAAAGTTTAGGGAAAAATTGTAATTTTTCCAAAATATGATTTTGGGTCAATTTGAATAATGTGAGTCCTAATTAGACTATATTTTAAATGATAGAGCAAGGAAAACTGAAATTCGGGCTAAAATGGGGAAAATACCAAGTTGTGGACGAAATGGTAAAAATAGCCATTTTTGCATACGAGGTAAGTTCATATGTAAATGTTGGTAACATAGTTATTATTTTAAATTTTTTAATGTTTTTTAAATGATATGATAATTATTATGAAATATTATACTTGTGATAATTGTTTGATAATATGTCAAATTATGTGATATACTTGGAAAATATGAAATACTACCGAGTATCGGTATCGGCATTCCGTAGAAGATGGTTGAGACACATGATTGGGAAAAGGTCCGTTGAACCTTAGGAATGGATTAGGATACAAGTGACATGTCCTTTGGGATATTTGGGCATCCGAACTCGTTGAGTTGAGTCCGAGTTCACTTATGGATGCGAGCGTCCGAACTCGTTGAGTTGAGTCCGAGTTCGTGAGATGTAACTAGGCATCCGAACTCGTTGAGTTGAGTCCGAGTTCACTTATGGATCTGACGCCGAGCTCGTTGAGTTGAGTCCGAGTTCACTTATGGGCGGGTTACATGGTAGCTTGGCTACATATGTGGCACTTATGTGCAAACTTTCCATGTATCCGAATTATATTCGATGTGTTCAACGGGTAAAGTTCTACTCAAATGGAGGAATACTCAAGATGAAAGGGACGTATTGGTAAGTGTTGTGAAATGGATACTTTGAACAGGTATGTACTTAACCCTCGGGTTGAAAACTCAATATAACAACAATATGGTAAGATGATAAATGAAAAGGTGATATGAATGTCTTGGTGATGATTATGCAAATGATGTTTTATGTTTGCTTATATGGTTATGTTACTTGCTATTTGCATGTGAGCTTACTAAGCATTTATGCTTACTCCTCCTTTTCATTCCTTGTAGTGTTGACAAGCCAGCTCGAAATCGGAAACGGTCGGAGGCACGCTCACACTATCCGTATACCATCTTGGCATAATGGCTTGTATATTTTGAGTATGGCATGTATAGCATTATAATCATTTTGTATATATGGTCTTATGATATGGTTATTGAGTGGTATGGAAATAGAAATGCTTGGTAATGATTAGCCATTGGAATGGCTAATCATGATCATATTTGGTATTATGTATGTCAAATTGCTAGCTAATCCATGGAAACCATGAAATAGGTAAAATTTACCATAAAATAGATTCAGACAGCAGCAGTGACGTGAGTTTAAAAAATCACTAAAAATAGTAGAAATGGAATTAAATAATGAATAAGTTATGGAATCGAAGCTTGATGAGTCTATTTTCATATGGAATAAGCGAAACAGGTATATGAGCTATATTTTATGAGATGTTTAAATTTTTATAAAATAGGGCCAGAGCGATTTCTGGATCCCCTGTTCTGACTTTGGAAATTCACCATAAATTTTACAAAGATAATTAGAAGTCACGCTTTATATGTACAGATTCCTTATTGAGTCTAGTCTTATTAGAGACAAACGGCATAGTCATTGAAGCTCTGTACAGGGAGATATCTGATTCGTAATACACAGAGGTCAGAGTAGTTGAACCCTGAAACAGGGGAGAATTTAACTAATAAACTGTACTAATTGGCCCAACCAAAAATTCTAGAAAAAAATTAGTAGATATATATATGAGTCTAGTTTCAGGAAAAATTTACAGAATTGGATTTCGAGTTTCGTAACTCGAGATATGATTTTTAAAGCGACTGTGATGCAGTTAGCCAGCTTGTCTGGAAATTTTAAAATGAATTGTATGAGCTATTTAATTAATGAATTAAGTCCGTTAACACCTCGTGTTCGACTCCGGCAACGGTATCGGGTATGGGGTGTTACATTAATACATTCTACAGATATGGTCACTTGAATTGACTAATTACCATTTTGTTTCAAGTTCAAAGTTCGGCTAAAACACATATATACACTAGTAATCAAATACTAACATTTGCACTTCACCTTAATAGCTAACTTAGCAACCCTTAATTTAACATATAATTATTCATAACAAAATTAAAGCATCCTCTCCATTCCATCAATTCAAAACACATACATTACTCAATAGTATTCAAAGTCACATTCGGCCTTAGCACACAACTTCTTTACTTCATCTAACATGAACAACAACTATATTTCTCTTCTACTTCCTACCATGGCCGAATGCTTCATGAAGTTGCTAAGACCTACCTTTTTCAAATTCTCACACACACTCACATCCAATCCTTTTTGTTGAGCACTCAAACTCTATCATCTTCATACCTCATCAACACAACATCAAACACCAACCAAGAAGACAACCCCCATGGCCGAGTATCATCTCTCTCACATAGCAAAGATTTAAACCATGGGCTAGGTAGAACTCAAGCTATCAACTAAAAATATACATGAATCTCATGGAGCAACATCAAACGTACCTTAGCCTAGTTACATGCATGGCCGAACTTCTTCAACCTTTCTTCTTCCTTTCTTCTTAGAATTTTCGGCCAAAGATGTTAAAGGATGAACACATTTTTTTCTTTTCTTTTTTTTTTTCATCACCCTTCATCCCCTTATTTTATTACTAACTCTTTTATTTTATTCTTTCCAACATGAAACATTAACACACCATGCTTAAAATATGCTATGACCCATAGCATGGCTGGCCACTAGCTCAAATTTTGGGCAATTTGACATGCAAACCTATCATTTCTATAGCATGCATTAATAGGCCACTTTAAATTTGCCTAGCACATTTCTAAATTTTTCACATAAGTCCTATTTACTAAAATTCACCTACAATTAACAAAATTCAAATATGAAATTTTCACACATGCATATATACATATAATAAGCATCAAATATGACAGTTAATTATTTTTATGACTCGGTTTTGTGGTCCCGAAACCACTTTCTGACTAGGGTCAAATTAGGGGTGTCACAGTTTTCCAATGGGTATTATACAAAATTATTCTCCCATTCCATGAAACTAAGGTTTCTAACTCCTCTATTACTGAACATTCCTCTGATCCGATCAGAAAATTTCATTACTTTAAGAACATTAAATGTTATCTGCTCATCTTGAACTCTCATTGTAAGTTCACCTTTTTGCACATCTATTAATGTTCATCCCGTGGCTAGGAAAGGTCTCCCATGGATTGTAATATCCCGAATTAGGGCCTAATCGAAATAGTGGTTTCGTGACCATAAATCTGAGATAGAAATAATTATTTTATGATTATTTTGTGGTCTATGATATGATTACATGATTGTGTGAAAATTTTGTGAAGAAATTCTATGCATAAAGTGCTTAATTTGAAGTTAGGGACTAAATTGAATAAGTTGTAAAACTTGCATTCTAGAAGTTTCTAGTA
Organism: Gossypium arboreum; assembly: GCF_025698485.1. NCBI lineage: Eukaryota > Viridiplantae > Streptophyta > Magnoliopsida > Malvales > Malvaceae > Gossypium > Gossypium arboreum. The sequence goes on from NC_069081.1 coordinate 18,894,503, forward strand.
TGAAATTGCATTGAAATATTAATTAGGAGGTCTTAAATAGAAATTTGACCAATTTCAAAGTTTATAGACATGAATGGATTTTTTGGAAAGTTTAGTAGTAAGGGTATTTTGGTCATTTAGGGGTAAAATGAATTAAAATACAAAATTAAAAGCCAATTTTGCTCATCTTCTTCACCATGGACGTGTATACCAAGGGAGACTCCATGGATAGGGTTTCCAAGCTTCCAAGATCAATTGTAAGTCCGTTCTAGCCTCGTTTTTAATGATTTTTATGTTTTTGGAGTCCCGGTAACTTGATTTAGCTTATGCTAACAATATTTCAACCTAGGGTTCATATTTGGAAAAATACCCATAGGTGAAATTTGTGTATTTTGGTGTTTTATGATAGAATATGAGATTTTAAATTATGTTAGACAACTTGTGCTACTCGGTTTTAAGTGAAAACGAGCAAAAAGGCTTAATCGATAAAAATACCTAATAGTCATAAGTACATGTTAGAGTGAGAATTTGATGTTTCCATAGAAGGGAAAAATGATCAGCGTGTCATAAAACATAAGAAAATAGGATGAAGTTTAATTTCCGAACCTTGGGGCAAAAGTACAAATATGCAAAAGTTTAGGGGTCAAAATGAAATTCTTTAAAAATATGATTTTTGGACCCGCATGAATAGTGTGTGTGACATCCCTAAAGTGACCCTAGTCGGAAAGCGATTTCGGGACCGCTAAACCGAGTCACTAAATCATTTGAGTATGATAGTTACTATCTAAATATGTGAAAATGCATGTGTGAATTTTTAATTCTTTGATTTAGTTAATTTGAATGTGAATTGAAAGAAAAGGGACTCATGTGAAAGGATTCAATTATATGTGGCTAATTTTAAGAGGTTAATAAAGGAATGAAGTAAAATAAATGGAGTTGCATGTCAAATAATCCATTTGACAAGGATAGTGGTAGCCATGACAAAATTATGGGCAAGGAAACATGTTTCCAACATGTTATGTTAGTGGGGTATGTAGAAAACAATAGAATAAAAGCTAGTAATAAAGAAAGGGAAAAAAGGAAAATGATGATAGCAAAAAAATGTGTGGATGCCTCCCCCATTTGCCGTGAAGTGAACAAAGAAAAGAAAAAAAAGTGTTCATCTTTGAACATGCTTGGCGAATTGAAGAAGAAAGCAAGAGAAGGTTTGGTCACCCTTGAGCTTGAATTAAGGTAAGTGAGTTCATGTTAGTTCTTGAAAGGTTAGCATACTTTAAGCTAGCTACTAAAATTTCCTACTTAGCCATGTCAAAATCTTGGTTGTGTGGTAATATTGGGTAATCGGCCATGGAAGAAATTGAGGAAAAGGATTGTTGTCTTTGTGTTGTAATGAGTATTTGTGGATGGGTGAAGTTTGAGTTAGTTAAGTGTTCATGTAGATGGTTTGGGTGATAGGAAAAAATCGGCTTGTGTGTGTATGGATAGTTGCCGAATGTGTGTATAGTCAAAGAAGAAATCCTTAAAGTGTCTAGTTAATTGATGTTAGGTAAATGGTGTGTTTAAATTATTTAAAATAAAATAATTGTATGAGTATTAAGGATGGTACATGAATTGACCTTAGAAGAAATTTTAGTATAATATGCTTGGATGTTAATAGGTTATTGCTTTAATGACCGGGTGTGTCAAGGATAATGCATAGACTAATTGATTAATATGTGTTAAGGGAAGGTGAATAAATGTCTATTTGATAAGCTATATATATATTCGGCTATGAAGGCTGAAGGTTAAGTCATAGAGATTTTGGTGATATTCATATTCGGTCATAAGGGTTATATGTGTAACTTGGCTATGTGGGTTACGAGTTAAGGTAAATTGCTTATTTGATATGGGTATTCGCCATAAGCTAGCATGATGGGACTTTAATAAGATAAATTTGTTTGAATTAGCCCAAGAGCTTAGAGGATCAAGTTGGACAAGGGAAAGAAAAGTAATTGAATAGTGTTGAAGACATTCGACAACATCCGAGGTAAGTCATTAAGCATATATTTGGTATTGATTTAAATGATCATAATATATATGCAATTGTGTTTAATGAATTGATGTGTAAATGGAAATGTATGTGTATGGAATGATGCCATCGTTGAATGTATAAAGGTGGTAAATTGCATAAAGTATTGGTCTCGGCACTAAGTGTGCGGGTATAAATGGACACGGTGACAAGATTGGCACTAAGTGTGCGGGTATAAATGGACACGGTGACAAGATTGGCACTACGTGTGCGGGTTTAAAATTGTACAGCACTAAGTGTGCGAATTTGATTATATAGCACTATGTGTGCGAGCTGATTTTATAGCACTAAGTGTGCGGATTCACTATATGCTCTTGCATTACAATTGGCACTGAGTGTGCGACATTATTGAGTTAATCCCGGACAGCGGATCGGGTAAGTACCTTGAGCTCATGACGAATAGGCAATATGTTCATGCTCGGGGTTGAGCTTGGTAAGCTTTAAATCTATGTGATGATTGCAATTGTGTGATTGTGGTGAAAATGAGTTAGTGTGTGAAAATGCCTCAAATATCTTATTGTGTAGAATATGAAATGTGGATGTATGACTTGGTATGAGATTGAACCGAAAGGTCCGAGGAATTATGGTATAGTTTCGGTATGGATGAGTACCTAGCCTCGTTTATTGTTTCATGTTGTGATAACTTTATTAATGGATGGTGGTTGAATGCTTATGACTTACTGAGTTATAAACTCACTCGGTGTTTTCTTGTCACCCCTTTTAGGTCTCTTGGACTCATATTGTTTTTGCGTTTCGGAACCGTCGTTGAAGTCATCACACCGGCTGGAAATCTTTTGGTATTGTCTTCGTAGTTGAACTAGGAGAACATTTGGCATGTATAGGCTATTATGTTTTGTTGAATTATGGGTTGTAAACTTTAAGCCATGTGAAAATGGCCTATGTGGTCGTTGAGTGGGATGCTAGAACCTATAGCCACGAGTCTTAGAAACTTTAATTTTGATAAGGTGGCCATAATTTGTGTCATGTATGATGGATGATTAGTAAGGTCAAGGAAAGATTCATGAAATTGGCATAGTCTACTGCAGTAACTGTTGCAGACAGCAGCAGTGATATGAGATTGAAAAATCACTAAAAATAGTAGAAGTAGAATTAAATAGTGAATAAATTATGAAATTGAACCTTGATGAATCTATTTTCATATGGACGAAACGAAACGATCATATGAGCAGTATACTGAGAGATATTAAAGTTCTCGTGAGACAGGGCCAGAACGGTTTCTGGATCCCCTGTCTCGACTTTGAAAATTTACTATAAATTATCCAGAAAGAATTGGAAGTCATGCCTTATATTTGAAGATTCCATTTTGAGTCTAGTTTCATTAGAAACAAACGTAACCAGTATTAAAGCCCTGTACAGAGAGATATTCAAGTTGTAACACGCGAAGGTCAGTGTAGTCGACCCCTGTAACATGGGTGACTTCAACTAATAAACTGTACCAATTGGCCCAACCAAAAATTCTAGAAATAAATCCATGGATGTATATATGAGTATAGTTTCAGGAAAAATTTACGGAATTGGTTTTCGAGTTCTGGAACTCGAGATATGATTTTTAAGGTAACAGTGACGCAGTTAGCTAGCCTGCCTGAAACAAAATTTCATAATTTCCAAGAGGAAATAAGGAAGTAAGCGGTAACACCTCGTGGTCGAATCCGGTGACGGTCACGGGTTTGGGGTGTTACAGTGTGACTAATTCTTAGGCTAAATTTGATATTATAGATGAAGGAAATCGAGATTCGGGCTTAAATCGGGAAAAAACAAGGTTATGGACTAAAATGGTAAATTGTTGTTTCTGGATCGAGGTAAGTTCGTATGATAATAATAATGTAATGTTATGTTTGAATTATATTTCTTACTATTACTGCATATTTTTTATGATTTAATATATTGGAAAAGTTGATGGAATGGTGTTTATGATGTGGAAATATGACATGAAAGAATGTTACATGAAATGCAAGAAAATAAAGATACATGACAAGTGATATATGAAATATGTGATATATGTTATGTAAATTCTTAAAAGCTGATTTGATATTTGAGTTGTGTCTTATTATATTATGAATGGACAATTGGTACTATGGGTAATGACATCGACACTTCGAGTAAATTCGTACATAAATAATCTATCGATTCTTTTTATGTTATTATATTTTGATATCATATGAAATGTGGCTGCCTATCAAATGGTTATTTGATGTAAATTATGAATTTAAATTGATTACGGACAATTTAGTAAAATGTTTAAAAGTGAGGAATTTCCCGATTGAACCTTCGGAATAAAAACGATACGAATGATCTATTGTGAGGTCGCATGTGTAGTACTAAGTGCAGGCTACTATGCGTACCCGAAAACTGTGATCACGTGTGTAGTACTAAGTGCAAGCTACTACGTGTATCAGATGGTTAGGTCACGTGTGTAGTACTAAGTGCAGGCTACTATGCGTAGCAGATAGCTTTGGCTACAAGTGTGAAAATATGTGCAAGCAATTGACTATCAGTTATTATTCCGAAGAGTTCAACAGGAAAATCGATTAAGTAAAAATACAATTGAACATGATTATATGATGAATAAGTGTAGGTATATGTTTATGAAAAATTATGAGCAATGTGCTCGATAATTGGGTGAATTTCGATAAGACAAAATGGATTAAGTGGAATTATGTAAGAATGAATTTTAGTGGTAAAACAGTGTTGGACAGCAGCAGTTGCATGACTTTGAAAATTCACTAAAAATTGTGGAAGTTGAATAAAAACGAAAATGATATATGAAAATAAATCTTAATGAGTCTATTTTCACATGAAAGAAACAGGGGAATCAAAAGAACTCTATATTGTGTGATATTTGAATTCTTGTGAAATAGGGTCTGAATGAATTCGAGATTCCCTGTTCTGACTTTATAAATTCACCATAAATTGTACAAAAATTATTAAGAGTCATACCTTACATGTATAGATTTCTTGTTGAGTCTATTTTTAATTGAAACAAACTACATCATCGTTGGAATTCTTTACAGGGAGAAATTTGGTTCGTAGTGCACAGAGGTCAGAGTAGTTGTACTCTGAAACAGGGGAGACTTTAACTAATAAACTTTACTAATTGGCTAAACCAAAAATTCTGGAAATTTTATGGGAGAAATATATATGAATCTAGTTTCAAGGAAAATTAATAAAACTAAATTTGGAGTTTTTTAGCTTCAGATATGAATGATTTAGTAACTATAACTCGATAACACATCTTAACCTGAATATGTGTAATTGTACAATTATAGTGTTTTATCTTGCTTATTATTTTCATATGAACTTACTAAGCGTAAATCTTACCCATCCTCTCCATATCTTTAGTATTGGCAGGTCAGCTCGGGGTTGGAGATCGTCGGAGGCAAAATCACACTATCAAACTATCATTTTTGGGAAAATTAATTCAAATATTAGAAATATCAAGTGAGTGGCATGTATAGGAAGTTGGTTTGTGATATGTATTTTTATTATGATTTTGACCTTACGTATCACCGCATTGAGTTATCGTATATGATCATGAGATGTGGTCCTTATCCATTATGGTTTATAAGTTTAATTAATCGTGCCATGTCCTACGTTTTGATGTGATGATATAGTTAGCTTTGTTTGTTATGCATGTGTTCGAAAAGTTTTGAATTAAATGAAATTTTATGGCCCCGTTTTCGTCTATGTGTATTGTTAAGTCTGGTAATGCCTCGTACTATGTTCCGGCCTTGGATACGAGTAAGGGGTGTTACATGGATGATCGACACTTCCTTATATGCTTCAAAATAAAAAATAATAAAATCAGTAGGAAAAATAAACTTCTGTATACATACTAGAACATCCTCGATCTTTCCTTCTATGTATGCTAAAGATCGATCCGCCAATTGAAGTGTCATAGTCATGGGTCTTACTTCACCTATTCCCAACATCTTAAAAATAGACTTGGGCATCAAGTTGATGATCACCCCTAAATCACATAAAGTTTTACCACATTAAGATTCTCCAATATTACAGGGTATAGAAAAGCTTTTAGGATCCTTCATTTTTAGAAGTAGCTTGTTCTGTAAGAACACACTGCACTCCTTTATTAGTGCTACAGTCTTGAACTCACTAAGCCTATTCTTCTTGGAAAAAATTTCATTCTTGAACTTGAAATAATTGGGCATTTTTTCTAAGGCTTCTACCAATGGTATATTTATGTAAAGCTGCTTTAGAACATCCCAAAACTTCCTGAATTATACCTACTATTTTTGTTGTTTGATTCTTTTTGGATATGGAGGTGTTGGAACCTTAGCTTAAATCGAACAACTTTTCTGAGGAATTGTATCTATATATGAAGAATGTGTTAGCTTATCAACATTCACTAGTTTAGATTTTACCTCTTCATACTTTTCAACATCTGCATGTCAAAGTGACATGGTGGCTGATCTGCAACATGAGTAAAATTCTTAGTAGTAAATTGTTTCAACATTGAAGTGATAGAAGATACCTGAGCTGAATGTGAAGTGAGGGCGTCTACTTTATGCACTCTGGCTACTCCTCTTCCTGAAGCTGCTTGGTTTTTTGGCCACTGGTAAATGTTACTAGCTATTCTCTCGATAATCTCGTAAGCCTCATTGTAAGACTTTGGCAAGAGACCACCATTCGCAAAAGCATCTACCACCAACCTTGTGTGTGCTTTGAGATAATTATAAAATGTCTCCAACTTGGTACAATATGGAATCCCATGGTGAGGGCACTTACGTAGTAACTCTTTGGATCTTTCCCATGCCTCGTATATGGATTCATCATCCATTTGTTGAAAAGTAGTGATCTCATTCTGCAAATTAGCATTTTTTCTAGGTGGGAAATACTTTACTAGAAAGCATTCAGGTAATTCTTGTCATGTTGAAATTCAATGTGGTGACATCAAATTAAGTCATGCTTGTGCTCGATCTCGCAATGAATACAGAAACAACTTCGATCTCAATGTGTTTTTAGTTACACTGATTGTCATAAAGGAATCGATCATCTCCATGAATAGTCGAAGGTGAAGGTGCGGATCTTCTATGGGAATTCCATTAAATTGGCCTATTGTTTGAAGCATCTAAAACATCACAGGCTTCAATTCAAATTACGGTGCCTCAATCTTCGGTCTCCTAATTCCCAGATTAAGTTCATTAAAAAGGGGCACAGGGTATTGCCTTATAGCTCGATCCCTATCATCAGCAATAAGGATTGGATTATGAACATTAGTGGATCCATTCCTTTGAACATCATTTTGATTTTCAAGGTCCATTTTTGCTGCTTGTCTTTGGGCTAGTCTTTCTCGTTTTCTTTGTCCAAATGTTCACTCGATTTTAGAGCCTACAGGAAGTAGATCAATGATTCGATCTATGCTCATAAACACCTGAAAATAAATCATAAATAATAAATAATTAAAAATTAAAAATAATTAAAAAATAAATAACCAAATTGCAAGAAATAATTTTACAAATAATGATTAAATTAATAGTACCCAGCAGTAGCACCAAAAACTTGTAACACGTAGGTTTGTGCAAGTATACACAGTAATTATCAATTAATAAGTAAGTATAAGAGTTATCATCTCCACAGGGACTGTGTTTAAATGGATAAATTTAAAATTATTATTCACAAGTTGGTTAAGAAAAACATAATAATTTTAAGTGATAGGTATTAAATTAATTTAATAATGCAAGTTAACCTAAATGCAAATACAAATGAAATGTAATGCACGGTGAAGGTTTAGCAACGATTTTCACAAGTTTAATAATAATAACATAAATAAGCTAGAATAATTACAACATTTGACTCAATTCAATTTTCATCATGTTTAACAATGTTCAAAAAAATTCCATGGCAACTTGATCATTCATTAATTGTTAATCTCATTAAGTTCAACCGAATCTTATACTTGGAAAAAAAAATGCATAAACCAATGTCATAATTTAACTAAGGATTCCTTAGAATTTATGTGAAGTAACAGGGACAGATTAGGTTTCAAACAATTTAATTACATAAACCTAAAGTTATGCAAGGTAAAAAGTTCTCTTAGTCTATTACAAACATCTAATTTATTCTGATTAGGATATACATTAAGCATGCACCTTCCAATTATTGTGTCCATTAGTTATAATTTGATTAGGATTGAATGACTAATTCTAATGCATTCAAACATATTTCAATGCAGGAATGACCGCCTCCGGACGTACTAACATCCAGAGTGTGAATACTATAGCAAAAGATAAATATAAATGAGGCAATATCCGCAAGTATAAGAGTAAGGTTGTAATATAGTTACAATAGAGTAGGTGAGTACTCTAAGGATCATACCCAAAGGAGGCTAGTACTAGATGAATTTTAATCTAAACACCAAAAGATCTAATTAGTTCTTGAAATAGGTTATATTACGAAAATATAGATAACAGGGATTTTTAGGGTTTTTTTTATACTAATAGTAATAATAAGTTAATAAGTATCAGGAAATTAAAAGATGAAATTGATCAAATCTAATTATGTGTGATTAACTCGCTTTGATAATATTTATCAATTGACGCTTCAAGTTCCTCGTCAATCAACTAGTTGTTATCCTAGCAGAATCTTCCGATACGTCCACTAGATTAACAAGTAAAAAATGACTACTTATCTTTCAACCTCATAGTCCAAACCGATTTGGGGTTAAGGTGTTCATGGATAGGCCATACCAATTTTGCATTAATTCCAACCTTGACAACTTCCTAGGGTCGTCAAGCTTAGGGTTTATGTAACAACCCGTTTACAGTGAAATCAGAACAGTGGTTTTGGGACCACAAATTCTAGGTCATAAAAATTATTTTAATATCATTTTGTGGTCTATAGTATGCTAGAATTATGGTATAAAAATTTTGTTCAGAAATTTTACCATTTGTATGCTCAATTTGTGAAATAGGACTAAATCGCATAAAGTGCGAAAGTTGTGTTCTATTAGCTAAATGTGTCAAATAGCTATAGAATTTTTAAGAGAGGCCCTTATTGAGTAATTAGACCACTAATGGAGTTAGTGAATGTACATGGAGTAAAAAAATAATGAAAATTTCAAAGTTGGTTGGTATTAGGTGATTTATTAAATAAAAAAATAAACAAAAGAAAAGAGAATAGTGTTCATCTTCTTCTCCACTAAAAATTACAGCAAAATAGGGGTTTTTGAAGCTTAAAATTTCAGCCACTTAGTTCCTTTGCATGTAAGTGATTCTTTGATCCGTTTTTGTTGATTTTTATGTTTTTGAAACCCTTGTAGCTTAAGCTAGCTAATTAAGGGGTTAATTTGCAATATGATGGAAAGTCCAGGGTTTTTCCATGAGAGTATTTTGCTTGTTTTTGAATTTTAATGGAAGAAAATGAAGCTTGGTTGTTTATTTAACAACTTTTATTACAGAATTTTTAATGAAATTGTCTATTAAGGGCTTAGTAGAGAAAAATGAAAATCTTGTGTTAATCATGTGAAAATGTAAATATATGGGCTAATGTAGGTGTTTATAAAAATTGGCTAGTGTAACACCCCTAACTCGTATCCATTGCCAGAAAAAGGGTTACAAGGCATTACTGAATAACACATCCCATTCACATACATTTATAAATTCATTATCAAAAACCATTCACAAACATTTACATTGTCTCTTATAAGGTTCTACGAGACCTTAAAACATGCTTAAGAATGGTTCGGGACTAAACCGATCACAATTAAAAATTTCGGAACACTTAGAAAAATTTTACATTCCTAGGTCACACGCCAATGTAAGTAGGCCGTGTGAAAACATACCACACGGTCGGAGACATGCCAGTGTGCCTTTGCCGTGATCGAAACTGACTTGGGTCACACGACCAACCATACACCTGTGTGTCTAGCCCGTGCTTGAGATTGACTTAAATTCATAGGGCTACTTCAGGGGACACACGGCCGTATAACATAGCCGTGTGTCGCACAAGGCCGAGACACACCGTAACAATTCGGTTTAAACCCTAGTCAAAATAGTGGTTTCGAGACCACAAATTTGAGTCAAAAGTATTTTAATATTATTTTTCGTGCTTATGATATGTGAATTTTATCTGTGAGAGTTTTGTGTGAAAATCTTATCATTTGTGTGTTTAATTTGATAAAAGGACCTAATCGCAGAAAAGGAAAAAGATGTGTTCTATTTGCTAAAGTTCCAAATTGCTATGTCTTTATATATGTAGGGTCCTTATGATGCAATTATACCATTGAAAGGGTTAATGGACATTAATGATCATTTATTATGTGTTTATTATATGATTTAATAAAGGTTAAATTTGTAAATATGTAAATAAACTTATTATATTAAAATAAAACATGTTAATGGATGATTTATTCATCCATGTTTGCTGAAAATCAAAAAAAAAAAAAGAAAACAAAAAGAGATAGTTAGGGTTCGGCTAGTTCAAGCATCAATTAAGGTATGAGTTTTGTTCGGTTTTTGATGATTTCTACATTATTGTGATTGTTGCTTAGTGTTCTATCAAGCCCATGTCTTAATTTTAGATTTTGTTGATGGTTTTGAGTTGAGCCATTGATGAAATTGTGAGCTTTGTGTTGTTAAATGATGAAAGATGAAAGATATGTGATAGATAAATATGCTTTGTCTTCGAGTTTTTGATGAGTTTAAGTATTTTGGGCTAAATTATAAAAATGAGAAATTGAGGGACTAAAATGAGCAATAAATGAAATATGTGGGCCTATATGAACTCTATGAAAATTCGTCTAAGCATGTGTATAAGGAAATTTTGTGTATTTTGTGATTTTATGAATTAGGGACTAAAGTGTTTAAATGTGAAAATGTGAGGGCTAATTTGTAAAATGCCCTAAATATGTGTATATGGATTGAATTAAATGATTTTTTGAATAAAAGAGTTAATTTTGAATACATAGTTAATTTTGAATACATATAGATCAAGAAAAGAGGAATCTGGATCTAGATTGAGGGAAATCGAAGATTATCGAGTAAACGATTTGAATTGTCAATTCCGAGTACGAGGTAAGTTCGTATCTGATAAATGGTGTTACAATTATGTTTTAATGCTTTGATAATGCATAAATTGTATATGTAACATGTAACGCCCCGTACCCGAGACCGTCGCCGGAGTCGAACACGAGGTGTTAATAGACTTAATTCATTATTTAAACTGCTCAAACAATTTATTTTTAAAATTTTCAGTCAAGCTACCAATCTGCGTCATAGTAGCTTAAAAATTCATATCTCGAGTTACGAAACTCGAAATCTAATTCCGTAAATTTTCCCTAAGACTAGACTCACATATCTATTTACTAATTTTTTTATAGAATTTTTGGTCAAGCAAATTAGTACAGTTTATTAGTTAAAATCTCCCCTATTTAAGAGTTTGACTACTCTGACCTCTGTGTATTACGAATCAGATATCTCCTTGTACAGAGTTTCAATGACTATGCCGTTTCTTTCTAATAAAATAGATTAAATAAGGAATCTGTAAATATAAATATGACTTCTAATTATTTTTGAAAAATTTATGGTGAATTTCCAAAGTCAGAACAAGGGATCCAAAAATCGCACTGGCCCTGTTTCACAAAAATTTAAACATCTCATAAAATATAACTCATATACCTGTTTTGTTCCATCCATATGAAAATAGACTCATAATTCTTCAATTCCATATATTAAACATCATCTAATTGTATCTCTACTATTTTTAGTGATTTTTCAAACTCACGTCACTGCTGCTGTCTGAATCTATTTTATGGTAAATTTTACCTATTTCATGGTTTCCATGGATTAGCTAGCAATTTAGCATACATAACACCAAATATGATCATGATTAGCCATTCCAATGGCTAATCATTACCAAGCATTTCCATACCACTCAATAACCATATCATAAGACCATATACACAAAATGATTATAATGCTATACATGCCATACTCAAAATATACAAGCCATTATGCCAAGATGGTATACGGATAGTGTGAGCGTGCCTCCGACCGTTTTCGATTTCCGAGCTGGCTTGTCAACACTACAGGGAATGAAAAGGAGGGAGTAAGCATAAATTATTAGTAAGTTCACATACAAATAGCAAGTAACATAACCATATAAGCAAACATAAAACATCATTTGCATAATCATCACCAAGACATTCATATCACATTTTCATTTATCATCTTACCATATTGTTGTTATATCGAGTTTTCAACCCGAGGGTTAAGTACATACCTGTTCAAAGTATCCATTTCACAACACTTACCAATACGTCCCTTTCATCTTGAGTATTCCTCCATTTGAGTAGAACTTTACCCGTTGAACACATCGAAATATAATTCGGATACATGGAAAGTTTGCACATAAGTGCCACATATGTAGCCAAGCTACCATGTAACCCGCCCATAAGTGAACTCGGACTCAACTTAACGAGCTCGGGCGTTCGCATCCATAAGTGAACTCGGACTCAACTCAACGAGCTCGGATGCCTAGTTACATCTCTCGAACTCGGACTCAACTCAACGAGTTCGGACATTCGCATCCATAAGTGAACTCGGACTCAACTCAACGAGTTTGGATGCTCAACCATCCTAGTGACATGTCACTTGTATCCGAATCTATTCCTAAGGTTCAAACGGGCTTTTCCCTCGATCTCACATTTGTCGTCTTCCATGGAATATCGGAACCGATACTCGGTAGGAATTCATATTTATCAAGTAGTAAACATAATTTGCATATTACTCAACATTAACCACAAAGCATAATATTTCACGATAAAAAAAATCAGCATATCATATAATTAACATCAATAACTTAAAAATAACAATTATGCTACATTATTTACACATGAACTTACCTCGTATGCGAAAATGGCTACTTTTACCATTTCGTCCACAACTTGGTATTTTCCATTTTAGCCCGAATTTCAGTTTTCCTTGCTCTATCATTTAAAATATAGTCTAATTAGGACTCACATTATTCAAATTGACCCAAAATCATATTTTGGAAAAATTACAATTTTGCCCCTAAACTTTTGCATATTTACACTTTTACCCCAAAGCTCGTAAATTAAACTTCAGCCTATTTTCTTATGTTTTATGACATGCTGATCATTTTTCCCTTCTATGGCAACATCAAATTCTCACTCTAACATGTACTTATGACTATTAGGTATTTTTACCGATTAAGCCCTTTTGCTAGTTTTCGCTTAAAACCGAGTAGCACAAGTTGTCTAACATAATTTAAAACCTCATATTCTATAATAAAACACCAAAATACACAAATTTCACCTATGGGTATTTTTCCAAATATGAACCCTAGGTTGAATAATTGCTAGCATAAGCTTAATCGAGCTACCGGGACTCCAAAAACGTAAAAATCATTAAAAACGAGGCTAGAACGAACTTACAATTGAGCTGGGAAGCTTGAAAAACCCTAGCCATGGTTTCTCCTTGCTATATTCGGCCATGGGGTTGAAGATGAGCAAAATTGGCTTTTAATTTTGTATTTTAATTCATTTTACCCCTAAATGACCAAAATGCCCTTACTACTAAACTTTTCAAAAATTCCATCCATGTCCAATTTTTGTCCATAGACTTAGAAATTGGTAAAATTTCTATTTAAGACCTCCTAATTAATATTTCAAAACAATTTCATACTAGAAACTTCTAGAATGCAAGTTTTACAAATTATTCAATTTAGTCCCTAATTTCAATTTAAGCACTTTATGCATAAAATTTCTTCACAAAATTTTCACACAATCATGCAATCATATCATAGACCTCAAAATAATCATAAAATAATTATTTCTATCTCGAATTTTGTGGTCACGAAACCACTATTCTGACTAGGCCCAAAATCAGGATATTACAACTCTCCCCTTTAGGGATTTTCGTCCCCAAAATCTTACCGTAAAAGTGGTCTTCACTTTTAATCTCATATTCGTGCCAAAGAAATTTCACTTAGACTGTACCTCCAATACATCTCTTTAATTTCTCATATGATCTCGAAAGCTTACAGTCTCAACTCTCAACTGTTCTTAAATTTTCAACCCTTCTCGCTTCCCATGATATCATGACATAAAACTCGGATCTTAACTTGATTAATGGAGACCGGAATTCTAAGAAATCCAACAACCAAAGAGACCTAAAATTCCATGAATCTGATGAGTAGGAATTCATTCAATACAGATATGATTTATAGATCTCGCTAAACATTTAACAATAGGATACATCACATTTTCCTCTTTCTGCTATGGAAATAATTCTGATATGGCCTCAAGAATAATCCTTCTCATTTCCATCCCAATATCAACACTGACAAGGATAATTTTGATAGATCCCAATGCTCAGCTTTAACCCCTTTAACAACTCCGAATTTATGTAACATCGGATGCTCTAAACTATCACATTACCTCACTGTCTTGAAACACATCACAATTCATACAACAATACATTACTAAAAGTCAGGAAGTCTTTGGTCAATGTAGACTAGTCTAGTTCAGACGCTTCGGTTACCAATATTCTCATCTATCCAAGCTCTGTCAACATGTAATAAACTTTTCAGCTTTCACAAGATGGAAACCTCATCATTCGTAGTGACTTAAACTAATATCCAACTCTTTCTAATAAATATACACTTCTCGTTCAAACTATTTACTCTTTTATCCATACAGAAATGAAATTATATTATCAGACTTGAAAAAAAAAATCCTGACATAATTGTCACATGAAATCTTTCAAATAAATAATTCACCATACCGACTAAAACTCGCGCTTTTATCACCTATGCCTTTACTGATGTCAAATCCTTATATAGAAATTAAAAAAAAATCCCAATACTAAAATCACCACATTACCAAGATCAAATTAGAAGTATAGTCATATTTGACATGATTATCACGAAGTGAAGAACGATTTGAACATGAGTCATAATTGAAAAATTGTGGAACAAAGATAACAAGAAAACCGAATAAAGAAATCCAGAATAAAGAGATCCAGGATAAAGAAACCCAAGATACGATACTATGCCGGAGAATCAAAAACCAAACTCATAGAGAAAATACGGAATACCCCAATAATTCTTCAAAGAAAGAAAGTCCAGAAGAAAACATCATTTAATCCCACTAAAATCAAATATAACAAGATCAATATATCTTCCCATACATATATATCAGATGAAGCATCAAGTAGAAGAAACAGAATCATAATATCATACGTATTCTCTCATCAATTCTTATCAGACGAAATGAAATAGAATACCCGATGAAATAGAGCAATATAAATTATAAACCAGTCAGACTACCAATGCTTTCATCCAACACCAGAATTAGAAGACATTCCCATATAACAAGAATTTCTTCAGAAGATCAATAGCCATAGAAATATTTCTGAGAACGGGTAAACACATAGAACATCTCAAAAAAGACTGCTAAATCTGTCCAGTCATAACCATCACACTCAGATAGTTCACATTTCAATTATCATTTCCCCAACTAGTTCTGTCGTCACAAATTTCATATTAAACCATTCACTAAAGAAGGTCAGTTCTGAATAAATTTCGATTTACACTTTTCTCGACCTTACACCTGAGTAATTTGGTTTACCAAAGAGAATTCCTTCTCTAACTGAGACAGTGCATAACTCCAATAATCTTTACGTCAATCCGATACTTTACTGGCTCTGACTTTACTTATCAGCTCATTTTCAATCTCTGATCATACTTATGATTATTCTATCACTGAACTCTTTGGGTTCTCAACCGAAAACTTATTCAATACAAATCTCATGAAATTCCATTATAAGTACCACTTTGGTAAGGGGGAGGGGTTGTAGGACCTCTGACTCGACTTTCTTATACATACACATATGACACAACTCCCATCATCATAGCAACATCATCAAAATCATGTCATTCATTCATGTTGGCTTACACCAATTTTCCTATTGTCCCATTTAGACAATATACTTATGCATACATTCTATGTTTTCTAGATAGCTTTACTTATCCATTCATTTAATTAAATTAATTCATGCTCATGACATCATATAAGGCCAAACAAACATAGATATTTGCATCACAATCACAACTTTCATTTCGTGCATCATCATGTACATATCATTACAATCATATAATTCAGTCCAACAATTTAACATAGATAAGTTCATTCCATTATAATCTTTTATCTCATAAAAATTATATATCATTAGCATTCATCAACATTAGATGACCAAATCAAGACAAGGACATTTTCACTCGTATCATAATATTATGACCTTTATTCATACCTCTACTACTTTCTATTTATTCCGTTCATCTTATCAAGTAAGCCACATACACTACATCGTATGAGCATTAAGCAAATATGGATATTTATCACATATGTATCATAAACTTTTATTCATACTTTTCTGAACCGAGACTTATCATAATCATAATTTTACTCAAATACCTTCACATAACATTGAACATGGTCGGCGCAGCTCGGATGGAGAGTATCCTGTCTAAATAAGACGGTACTCATACGCGTCGGAAGACATCACACTATCACAGATCAGTGGCATGTATAGCTAAACTTTTACACATGCTAGGTTAGTCCGAGAACCGACTAAACCTGCTCTGATACCACCAACTATAAAGCCCCCACGCCCGAGACCATCACCGGAGTCGAGCTTGAGGGGTTACCGAACATAAGTTATCAATTTAAGACCTTCAAATCATTTGTTTCTACATTCACAGCTTTCTAGCTACTCGCGTCATAGTTACAAGAAAAATCATATCTCTAGTTACGAAACTCCAAATCAAATTCCGTAAATTTTCCCTAAAACTAGACTCATATATCTATTTACTAATTTTTTTATAGAATTTTTGGTCAAGCCAATTAGTACAGTTTATTAGTTAAAGTCTCCCCTGTTTCAGGGTTCGACTGCTCTAACCTCTGTGTATTACGAATCAGATATCTCCCTGTACAGAGTTTCAATAACTATGACGTTTGTTTCTAATAAAACTAGACTCAATAAGGAATCTGTACATATAAATCATGACTTCTAATTATCTTTGAACAATTTATGGTGAATTTCCAAAGTCATAACAGGGGATCCAGAAATTGCTCTGGCCCTGTTTCACAAAAATTTAAACATCTCATAAAATATAACTCATATACCTGTTTTGTTCCATCCATATGAAAATAGACTCATAATTATTCAATTCCATATTTTATTCACCAGCTAATTGTATCTATACTATTTTTAATGATTTTTCAAACTCACGTCACTGCTGCTGTCTGAATCTATTTTATGGTAAATTTTACCTATCTCATGTTTTCCATGGATTAGCTAGTAATTTAGCATACATAACACCAAATATGATCATGATTAGCCATTCCAATGGCTAATCATTACCAAGCATTTCCATACCACTCAATAACAATATCATAAGACCATATATACAAAATGATCATAATGCTATACATGCCATGCTCAAAATATACAAGCCATTATGCCAAGATGGTATACGGATAGTGTGAGCGTCCCTCCGATCGTTCCCGTTTTCCGAGCTGGCTTGTCAACACTACAAGGAATGAAAATGAGGAATTAAGCATAAATGCTTAGTAAGTTCACATGCAAATAGCAAGTAACATAACCATATAAGCAAACATAAAACATCATTTGCATAATCATCACCAAGACATTCATATCACATTTTCATTTATCGTCTTACCATATTGTTGTTATATCGAGTTTTCAACCCGAGGGTTAAGTACATACCTGTTCAAAGTATCCATTTCACAACACTTACCAATACGTCCCTTTCATCTTGAGTATTCCTCCATTTGAGTAGAACTTTACCCGTTGAACACATTGGAATATAATTCGGATACATGGAAAGTTTGCACATAAGTGCCACATATGTAGCCAAGCTACCATGTAACCCGCCCACAAGTGAACTCGGACTCAACTCAACGAGCTCGGGCGTTTGCATCCATAAGTGAACTCAGACTCAACTCAACGAGCTCGGATGCCTAGTTACATCTCTCGAACTCGGACTCAACTGAACGAGTTCGGACATTCGCATCCATAAGTGAACTCAGATCCTAGTGACATGTCACTTGTATCCTAATCTATTCCTAAGGTTCAAACGGGCTTTTTCCCTCGATCTCACATTTGTCATCTTCCATGGAATATCAGAACCGATACTCGGTAGCAATTCATATTTATCAAGTAGTAAACATAATTTGCATATTACTCAACATTAACCACAAAGCATAACATTTCACGATAAAAAAAATCAGCATATCATATAATTAACATCAATAACTTAAAAATAACAATTATGCTACATTATTTACACATGAACTTACCTCGTATGCGAAAATGGCTACTTTTACCATTTCGTCCACAACTTGGTATTTTTCCATTTTAGTCCGAATTTCAGTTTTCCTTGCTCTATCATTTAAAATATAGTCTAATTAGGACTCACATTATTCAAATTGACCCAAAATCATATTTTGAAAAAATTACAATTTTACCCCTAAACTTTTGCATATTTACACTTTTACTCCAAAGCTCGTAAATTAAACTTCAGCCTATTTTCTTATGTTTTATGACATGCTGATCATTTTTCCCTTCTATGGCAACATCAAATTCTCACTCTAACATGTACTTATGACTATTAGGTATTTTTACCGATTAAGCCCTTTTGCTAGTTTTCGCTTAAAACCGAGTAGCACAAGTTGTCTAACATAATTTAAAACCTCATATTCTATAATAAAACACCAAAATACACAAATTTCACCTATGGGTATTTTTCCAAATATGAACCCTAGGTTGAATAATTGCTAGCATAAGCTTAATTGAGCTAGGGACTCCAAAACGTAAAAATCATTAAAACGAGGCTAGAACGGACTTACAATTGAGCTGGGAAGCTTGAAAACCCTAGCCATGGTTTCTCCTTGCTATATTCGGCCATGGGGTTGAAGATGAGCAAAATTGGCTTTTAATTTTGTATTTTAATTCATTTTACCCTAAATGACCAAAATGCCCTTACTACTAAACTTTCCAAAATTCCATCCATCTCCAATTTTGTCCATAGACTTAGAAATTGGTAAAATTTCTATTTAAGACCTCCTAATTAATATTTCAAAACAATTTCATACTAGAAACTTCTAGAATGCAAGTTTTACAAATTATTCGATTTAGTCCGTAATTTCAATTTAAGCACTTTATGCATAAAATTTCTTCACGAAATTTTCACACAATCATGAAATCATATCATAGACCTCAAAATAATCATAAAATAATTAATTCTATCTCGGATTTTGTGGTCACGAAACCACTATTCCGACTAGGCCCAAAATCAGGATATTACATAACATCCCTAATTAGGGCCTAGTTGGAATAGTAGTTTTGAGACCACAAATCTGAGATGGTAATAATTATTTTATGATTATTATAAGGTCTATGATATGTCTCTATGCTTGTGTGAAAATTTCATGAGGTAATTTTATGCGAAAAGTGCTTAACTACACTTTAAGGACTAAATCGAATAATTTGTAAAACTTGTGTTCTAGAAGCAATTAGCATGAAATTGAATTAGAATATTAATAGAGGTCCTTAAAGAGTAATTTGACCAAGTTCTAAAAATTTGGACAAAAACGGGCTTGGAAGGGTAAAATTTGAAAGAATGGTAAAAAGGGCATTTTGGTCATTTAGGGGTAAAATGAATTGAAAGACAAAAATTAAAAGCCAAATGTGTCCATCTTCCTCCCATGGCCGTGTGAATCAAGAAAGGATCCATGGCTAGGGTTTCCAAGCTTTCAAGCTCAATAGTAAGTGATCCCGAGCCCCGTTTTTAACGTTCTATGCATTTTTGAAATCCCGGTAACATGTTGTACTCATTTCTACCATTATTTTGAGCTATGGTTTATGTTTAAAAATTTACCCATGCATGACATGCTAGTATTTTGATTTCTAATGGTAGAATATGAAAAATTGGAGTGTATTTAACACCTTTTACTAAGTGATTTTTCATGAAAAAGCCTAAAAAAGAGTAAATTGAAAAAGGTGTAAAATAGGTAACTAAAAATCTGGTTTAATGAGAAATGTGGGCTGCCATAAGCTTGAATATGGTTCGGCTAGGCTTGGGTAATCAAGAAATTGAACACATTTCATTTTACGAGCCTAAGGACTAAATTGCAAATATGTGAAAGTTTAGGGGAAAAATTATAAATTTTCCAAAATTTGATTTTGGGGTCCATTTGAACAATGTGAGTCCTAAATAGGCTATATTTGAAATGATAGATCAAGGAAATCGAGATTCTGGCTTAAATCGAGAAAATACAAGGTTATGGATTAAAATGGTAACTTTGTCGTTTTTGTATTCGAGGTAAGTACACGTCATTTAATAAGCATATTATTCATGTTATTATTGTTATACATGAAATATATCTTGCTATGATTGTATTGAATCTGACGTTAA
Source organism: Gossypium arboreum (assembly GCF_025698485.1). Lineage (NCBI taxonomy): Eukaryota > Viridiplantae > Streptophyta > Magnoliopsida > Malvales > Malvaceae > Gossypium > Gossypium arboreum. The sequence goes on from NC_069081.1 coordinate 18,915,048, forward strand.
TGGACATTTGATGGAAATTGACATTTTAAATGAAATGAATAAGTTTGTATGAAAACTAGATGATATATTATTTTTGGTTGTATGAACTAATGCCCAACTAAACATGAAAATGTGTTGAATTGAATGTACATTGCATGATCATCTATGCATATTGATATACTTGATGAAAAGAGAAAATCCCGGTTGAATAAAAAGGGATGTCCGATGGATAAATCATTGTTTACATGACATGAGATCCTACATGTGTTGCAGAAAAAGGATTTAGCCTAGACGAGTAATCCGTTGATCTCAATATAGAAAGAATCTAGCCCGGACGGGTGTTCCTCAAGTGATCGAGCCTCCTGAAGAATATCAGTGCATTAAGGACTTAGCCTGGTCGGGTAATCCGATTAAGGACTGAATTTAGCCTGGACTGGTAATTCAGATCTGAACTTATGAGAGTGTATGTCATTGTAAGGGATTTAACCTGGACTGGTAATCCTGACAACACTCTGTGAGTTATGATACGGGGGATTTAGCTTGGACTGGTAATCTCGCCGTAATGAGTGAGGTTCGTAGAAGTGCATACTTGAAATGATCGCTTTCATGACTTGCCGATAAATGTGATATCCATCGAGATTTCGAGGAATTCAACGGGAATTAATATGAGAAATGGAATGGAAATACTTGAAATGATAAACTCATCTATGCTTAGATAATACTAGTATGATATATATGATTGTCACGTTTGGATGAGTGGTTGTGCTAAGAGATAGCACAGGTACTTACTCAAAACCCATGAGCATGTGTTGCCATGTGAAATGAAATGGACTTGTGATAAGAGTGCAAATGAATGAGTGATATTTATAAGAATAATTTCTATGACAAATTTGTGATGGTTATCATCATGTTGCAGTAATACAGATTAGTACAATACTAGCGGTCTTACTTTGAAAATCCACCAAAAATAGTGGAAATTGAATTAGAGGCCGAGTAAAATTTGAAATTAAAGCTTATCGAGTCTATGTTTCATATAAAGGAAACATCGAAAGAAAAGGAGTCTCATATGATGAGATATTTGAATTTTTGTGAAACAAGGTCAGAGTGATCTCGGACTCCCCTATCTTAATTTTGGAAAATCATTAAAAATTGTAAAAAAAATTATTATGAGTTATAAATTATATGATTAAAATCCTTAATGAGTCTATTTTCAAGGAAAATAGACAGGAGCATCATCTAAGTCCTGTACTATGAGATAATTAATTCGTAGTGAAAAGAGGTTGGAACTACCAGATAGTGAAATAGGGGTGACTTTAAAGAATAAAATATACTTATTGGCTAAACCAAAAATTGTGAAAATTTTACGGTAAGAAGATATATGAGTCTAGTTTTAGGGAAAATTAAAAGATCTTAATTTGGAGTTTTGTAGCTCCAGATATAAATGATTTAGTGATTGTGATTCAAGAAAATAGCTTGACTAGATTTTGAATAAATAGAGAGAAATTGAAATAGCATATTAACTCATTGCTTATTATTTTCATGCGAGCTTACTAAGCATAAAGCTTACTCCCTCCTTTCCATTTCTTTTAGTGTTGTCAGGTCAGCTCGGGGTTAGAGAACGTTAGAGACAACATCACACTACCAAGCTATCACTTTGGGATATTGATACATAGGTTGAGAAGTTTCAAGTGAGTGGCATGTATAGGGATTAGTTTTTATGGTATGTGTTCTATGATTTGGCCAAATGTATTGGCTTATTTTGATTTATTTGTATATGGCCATAGGGTGTGGCTCATATTGAGTATGGTTTGTAAATTTATCTATCCATGCTATGTTATAATGTTTATGATGAAATAATGTGAACATGATGGTTGGCCATGCATGATTGATGTTGTGACGTGCATGTGTGATGAATGCTTCATGAGCATTCGAAGTGGTCATGACCATGTTTAAGATATAATATGGCAACTGAGATAATAATGCCTTGAATGTGAATGCTTGATGGATAAGTTGATAATCATGGTATAAGAGAATAAGTGGTAAAGTATTTGGTTTGGTCAAATGAATGAGATATGGTATGCCTAGATTCGGTATAATGTGAGAACATGTAAAATGTGTATGATGCCTTGAAAATGTCATGTTGTGTCACAATAAAGAATGTCTTAATCATTAAAATGCTTCTATGAATTGTGATTATGACGTGTATAAAGTTGTAAGGGATTATGGGTAACATGAAGGCTTGGAAAATAGCCTACGTGTTGGCTACACGGGCTGAGACATTGCCTTGTGTCTCAACCGTGTGAGGGACAGCGCCAGGTGACATTGGCTTGTGGCCTGGCCGTATGGTTCAAATTGTGTGCTGACATCATAGACAGAGAGTTACACGACCTGAGAACACAGGCGTGTTGATGACACATGGGCGTACCCTTGTGTCCACACGGGCGTGTGACCTTGTTTTATGAGAAAAATTTCTAAGTTTTCCCAGAACTTTCCAAAATTCTCAGCTTATTCCAGGACCATTTTAAATGCATGTTATGAGCCTCGTAAGCCCATAATAGGGACACTATGAATATATTCGATTGGTTTAAATTTGGAACAAAATTTTATAGCTCAAATTGCATGATTGTTTGCGTTTAAGTCTGGTAATGCCTCGTATCCTGTCCCGGCGTTGGACACAGGTAGGGGGTGTTATAGTATATATATTTAACTATGTTTGAACAAAATGATAAATTGACTATGTTCGGCACTAAGTGTGCGATTTGAAATAGCTTCGGCTATAAGTAGCACTAAGTGTGCAAATTGGAATAGCTTTGGCTATATGAGGCACTAAGTGTACGATACCGAGATAGCTTCGATTTATTGAGATGGCACTAAGTGTGCGAGATTGTTACAGTTTTAGCTATTCATTGATACATTAAGTTTGTGAATTCTTAAAGAATTGAAAGTTTTCTGAACGAATTAATGTATGGAACAAAAAGGTGAGAATGAAATGAATAAATACAAGAAAGATCAAGTATGTACGATACCTATGTGGTAGATGATACTATCCGTATGAAGCTTGATAAACTTGTATGAACATGTTAGGTGTGATGGAATAGAATTGAAAGATGACTTGTGTACTACTAAGTGATTATTAGATGATGTTTCATATTATATAAACTATTGATTATATTTGGTAGGAACTTATTAAGCTTTAAAGCTTACTGTGTGAACTGTTATTTGTTTTACAGTGTTATAAAGCTAGCTCGAATTCATGGATCGTCAGCAACTCATTCACACTATCGAACATCTATTTTGGTACCATTTTGAGAGTTGTACATATGGTATACAACATGTATAGGCTAGAGTTATTTTGATAGATTTTGTGATATGAATATCTAGCCATGAGATTTGGCTTGTAAATATTGGTATGTATGGCCTTTTACGTTGGCCTAAATGATGTGTTTGATAGGTAAGTTATAAGATGCATATAATGCTTATGTGATGGTTTGAATATGGAATGTTGATTTGGTAAGTTTTGTGGTATGAAGTATGTGACAAAATGATGAGTTTATGTATTTGGAACTTATATAAGTTGTGATGATCTTGGTATATTAATTTGGTATGTTTTAGTTGGGGAATTAAGTAATGAAATGGTTGACTATGAAATGGCATGAAATGTGTGTGATTTGGTATGTTTTGGGGTGCCTATAAGTGTATGGAAATGATTTCAAATTCGTTGTTATGAGTTCATGATTATAGGGTGGCAAATTTGGCTATTCAAATGGCCTATTTTTGTCCACACAAGCAGAGACACGGGTGTAACATCCCGAAATAGGGCCTAGTTAAAATAGTGGTTTCGAGACCACATTCGACATTGAAATATTTATTTTATGATTATTATGAGGTTTAGAATATGAGAATATGTATGTGTTAAAGTTTCATGAAGAAATTCTTTGAGTAAGGGGTCTAATTGGGAAATAAGGACCAAATTGAATAAATTTCAAAACTTAGATTCTAGAAGCAATTTGTATGAAATTGTTTTAGATTATAAATTAGAAGGCCTTGGAGAGAAATTTTCCCAATTTCTAAGTTTTTGGACAAAAATGGGCTTGTATGGATGAAATTTTAAAAAAAAAAAAGGGCTTAAAGGCATTTTGGTCATTTGGCATTTTAATGAAATAAAATGGGAAAAAGAAGGCAAAAATCAGCCATTCTTCTCCCTTGTCCAGCTGAAATTCTAAAGCCACCATAGCTAGGGTTTTTAACATTTTCAAGCTCAATAGTAAGTGCTCCCAAGCCCTGTTTTTAATGTTCTTTGTATTTTTGAAATCTCGGTAGCTTACTCTCTCTATTTTTACCCATATTTCATGCTAGGGTTCATGATTGGAAATTTATCCATGCATGATTTACTTGTATTTTGATGGTTTATGGAGGAATATGAAAGTTGGATGTGTGTTAAACTTCTTTTCCTAGGTGACTTTCATGAAAAACCCCTAAAAGGACCTTTTTGCAAAAGGTGTCAAATGTGTGGTAGAAATGAGAAATAATGGAAAAATGTGGGCTGCCATAAGAGGGAAAAACATTCAGCTAGGCTTGGGTAAGGTAGAAATTGCATGCATTTCATTATATGAGCTTAGGGATAAAATCGTAAAAATATGAAAGGTTAGGGGCAAAACAGTCATTTGGACTAGGGGTGAAATTAAGATTCAAAAAGTATAATGTTAGTGTTAATGATTTATTTTTATTGTTATAGACCCCGAGGAACAAATTCCGGAGGTCGATCGAGGAAAACGAAAGGTTTCGGAATAACCAAAACATGATATCGAGATGAATACCAGGTAAGTTCGAATGACTCAAAGTAAATTCATTGTATGCTTAATTACATGATTTATGAATGTATGATAATTGTATTTGATGATGGCATGACAATCTATGAATTGTATTCTTAATAATAACATGTTGGTAATTGTCCCGGTTGAGGTTGAAATGGAAGTTCGATGGATGAACCATGTTTACATATAACTTGAGATCCTGGATGTGTTGCAGAAAGGATTTAGCCCAGACGGGTAATCCGTTGATCTCAAATATAAAAAGGATCTAGCCCAAACGGGGTGTTCCTTGAGTGATCGAGCCTCCTGAACAATATGTGTGCATTTTGGATTTAGCCTGGACAGGTAATCCAATTAGGGTCTGAATATAACCTGGACTGGTATTTCAGATTCGAGCTCATTTAGGGTATTTGTCGCTATAAGAGATTTAGCCTGGATTGGTAATCTCGACTTCACCTTATGAGTTTACAATACGGGGGATTTAGTCTGGACTGGTAATCCCACCGTAAGATGTGAGGTTCGCTAGAGTACGTACATGAGATGATCGCTCTTATGACTTGACGGTAAATGGATAATCCATTGAGATTTCCAGGAAACTCAACGGGATTAACATGAGATATAAAAATGAAAATGTTGGACGATGAGCTCATCTAAGACAAATTACATGGTACATCATTATTGTGACTAACTTGTTGATTGAGTGCATGTTGGTTCTATTGCTTAATATGGTTGTATGCTAATTAATCGGTAAGTTTACTTTCTAGTTATTTGGGCTTACTAAGCATGTAAATGCTTACCCCTCTCTTTTCCCTATCTTACAGAGCTCAAGGACTCGTAAAGATTGGAAGACGGTTGGAGAGTCAACACACTATCAAATAGTCCAACTTTGGTATATAGGCACTTTTATTTTGTTCAATGGCATGAATAGGGCTTTGGTTCATTTTGTGATATGTGTCATTTGAATTTCCCATATGAAGGCTTGTAAAAGTTTACATATCTCCTTGTATTTGGCCATGAGAATTGGTTTATTTTGAAGTAGGCTATAACCTACAAATTTATGTATGCTTACGTTTGCATGGGATGGTTTGGCTATAATTGGCAATGAGTTACAAGAATTAGCCAATCTTAAATGTGTAAATGAGGCATGGGAACCCTTAACACAAAAAGGGAATTAACCTAGCATGTATAAAACCGATGATATGAGGTTTACATGCAATGAGGTTTATCAAAATTATACGTAAGTGTGTAATGTAGCTTTATTATGTATTAAGGTAACCCATAAGTGTGATTGGTTGCTAGAGGGTGACTAAGGGCTTGGAAAAAAGCCTTACAAGGTCCACACGGGTAGACACACAAGTCTATGTGTGACACACGGATCGCCCCCATGGGTGTGTGGTATGGCCGCGCGTCCCCTACACCTAAAATTTTAAGTCAATTTTGAGCACGAGCTAGACACACGGGTGTGTGTCTTGGCCGTGTGCCCCTAAATGCATGCTGACATCATAATTAAAGAGTTACACGAGGGCGTGTCCCAAGCCACACAGGCGTGTGTGACCACACGACCCCACCACATGGGCGCATGACGTATTAAAGCAAGAGAATTTATTAAGTTGTTCAAAATTTATTAAATGTTCTCGGTTTTGTCCCGAACCGCCCTGATGCATGTTTTAGGCCTCGAAGGCCAGTATAAGGGACGGTATGCATGTGCTTGAAAATTTTTAATTTTGGGCAAAATTTAGTGACCCAGTTTGGTATGTTGGTAAAAGTTTAAGTCCGGTAACGCCTCGAACCCTGTCCCAACGTTGGATACAGGTGAGGGGTGTTACAACAGGCGTGTGTCTTAGCCGTGTGTGACACACGGTCCTATTACATGACCGTGTGCCCTCTGGGGTACCCTATGATTTTAAGTCAGTATACCCTACAGTTTTGACACACCCTAGACATATGGGCGTGTAACACCCCTATCCCGTATCCGTCGCCGGAATAGGTAAAGGGGCATTACCGGACTTGAAACTCATATCAGAACAGTAAAAATTTTGAATTTTTTTTTTGAAATAAAGAATATTCCTTTAGATAAATACTAAAGACAGCCAGGGATACAATTTAAACTTCTATAAGTACACATTTAAAAGATGCCATTTTCGCATGGCTTATATATATTAACCAAAATATTCTTCTGCCACTGGTCTATTCTACATATGCCATAAAATAACCCAAAACATAACAGTACCAAGCAGTGGATAGTGATAGTGTAACAAGTTGCTGACGATCCCCGAGTCTGTAGCTTCCAAATGAGATCTATAAAATAGAGGAAACAAGGTAAACGGAGTAAGCATTACAATGCTTAGTAAGTTTTAAGCAGTGTCAACAGATAACAATCAAATTATAACATGGTTGTTCGTATTTTTATTTCACTCTTCCTTTGGGTATATCATCCCTTTACCGAATATGCACATCTCATCATATACAATAGGCAGATAAACTTTCACATAAAAGTGAGCTCGTGTAACATAGATATATTGTATAATTTCACATAACCTTTCACACTAATCCGATGCCACATAATCATAGGAATAGTCTCATAGATTGCTCACGTATGCATCACATAACTACCTTATGATTTAGTTCAAATCAAGCTCACATATAAACTCGGAGTACATACCTGTTTAACCTTTCGCATTGAATATATTTATAAGCAATTCTTATTGTGAAGTCTTATAGCTTTAAACTCTACTCGGATTATCAGCGAGACCTTTAGCTCAGATGAAATCTCCAGACGAAGTCGTGGTCTTAACCGGACATAGTCACCACATATAGTCATCGGGTCTTAAATCCCGGATTTACATCACAAAGTTTCATGCATATTTATTCACATGTTACAGCATTCACATCGACTATCATATTTGTAATTCATTTGCCTCATCAAATATCTAATAAAACACACCTTCCACAGTTTGTCATTTGGCCACAATATATATATACACTTTCACGTTCATCACATTGGCCATTCGGCCTTATCTCATATATACACATTCACATTCATCACATAAAATTCTGAATCAAAATATAAATTTTCATATATTCACATCACAATTATCCAAATATACTTCATATACCACATAAACTTTCATGTATACACTTTGTCTTGGTTGAATCTACATCTATCATTTTCCAATGAATAATTCAATTTCAAGCCATACTATCATTTCATATTCGAATACTTATAAACTTACAATTTCACAATTTTAATATCAAAGATCCATCTAACACTCATATATCATTTTATAATGTCACAAATTAGAATTCACGTATGGGTTTAATCAATAGCTTATGAGCAACTAAAACAATTTTTATCAATGTTTACAACATAATCACATATTCTCTACAAGCTGTTTTCCTGAGCAACAGTCGTTAAATTATTTGTAACTGGAGCTACGAAACTCCAAATGATGTGCCGTTAATTTTCCATGAAAATAGACTCGTATATCTTCTATCCACAAAATTTTCAGAATTTTTGGTTTGGCTAATAAATACCATATTTTTCTTAAAGTTTCCCCTATTTTACTGCATGACTATTCTGACTACTCTTCACTAAGAATTGAATTTCTCATTGTATAGAATTCAAAATATGTTTTTGTTTATTTTTTTTGAAACTAGACTCATTAAGGAGTCTAAGCATATAAATATTATCTTATAATAATTTTTTTACGATTTATAATGGTTTTCCAAATCTGGACGGGGATTTGAGCCATTCTAACTCTGTCTCACACAACTTTAAAAATCTCATTATCGGCAACCCTTTACTTACTCGATTTCTTTTATACGAAACTAGACGCATCAAGCTTTAATTAAATAATCTATTCAGCCTTTAACTCAATTCCCACAATTTATGGTAATTTTTCCAAAACACACTACTCTTCTTTGTCCCAAGCAGATTTATACAAATTTACTCAGAAAGTTCTCATTCACATATTTAAAACATAATATCATATATGCCATCATTTAGAAAAGTCATTGACCTTAACGTATATACTTAATTCATATTCATCCTATTTAAAACTTAAAACTTACAAAGGAATCAAACTCAAATACTTAAGAACTTACCTCGAAATTTGTCGAACGATTACAGATCGACTATTCGGTTAGGTAGCTTTTTCTCTTATCCGAAATTGTCCCTATGTGCTCTTAAGCTTAATTGAGTAAATTAAGTATATCAACTTCATATACTTCACTTAATCAAAGCAAGAAATACAATTATCCTCACTATCTCACACATATCGTTCAATCAATCATTACTATGTTACAAGTCAAGCCTAGCTTAGGCTAGATCGAACATATATAATCTTTTAACTCAATTTACGAATCAAGACATATTAGTTATCAAAGGTTGACCTTGATACACATAGTGAGCTCCATTTTCTTCAACTCACATTCGGCACATAAAAACATACACAAAATTTTCCACACAAGCTAGTATTTTAGCAATTAATATGATACGAGTTAAACCAAAAGTTTACAATAAAATTACAAGGTACATACATAGGTTCCATATACATGTTTATTTTTAAACACCACCCTTTAAACCCTCTAGCTCTACTTACAAAAGACTCTCATAACTAAAATCCATAAGTAAGCCATCCAATTCCACCATTTCAATAAGTATTTTATACCAAATCTAATAACTAAATGTTATTAATGAGATTCATACCAAGACCGAATATTCATTAACAACCAAAGCATATATTCAACAATTTAACAATGTGTTTAACCTCCATGACCGAATAGATCCTTTCTATTCCATTTAACTACCATAAATTTAAAGCATTTAAATCAAGTTCATGAGTTTCTAATTTCGTTACTTCAACCATTCAAAGCCTATCTAATTTCTCAAATAGATTTCTAATACAAGAATTAAGCCAACCTACTAACCTTAACACCCACATTCGGCAAGTGACCACACACACACTCTCATAACCGAATTTCCATATTACTAAAATCCTCAATACACACATTCCCCTTATTCAACTTCAATTTAAGCTCCCAACTCATAAAACATAAGGAATAGAAATCATCTTCTAAGTTTCCTACCTTAACCGAATGCCCAAATCACCACAAGGATCAAAATTCACACATGGGCTCAATCAAAGACCTATCCATCAACTAAAATTTCATAAAATCTCAAAGAATTTACCTAAAACTTACCTTAATTAAGCAAGTAGAAGACCGAATGCCTAGCTTCTTTTCCCCTTTTTCTTCCTTTAGTTCACGGCAAGAAGAACAAAAACATAACCAAAATTTTTTTCTTTCTTTTATATAAAGTAATAACCATTTAACTAAAATTTAATACATATTTTAATATATGCCATCATCATGGCGCCACTATTAAGAAAAAGGGTATTTGACATGCAAAACCATTATTTTCAATACATGCTTTAATAGACCCTTATAGATTAACCTATCACATTTCAAAAATGTCACACATAAGTTCTATTAACTAAATTCACATGCAATTTACTAAATCGAAGCTTAAAACTTTCACACATTCATATTAATATATAATAAACATAAAATATGACGGCTAATTATTTTTATGACTCGATTTTGTGGTCCCGAAACCACTTTTCGACTAGGGTCAAATTAGGGGTGTCACAGGGCGTGTCTATCAGTCATGCGTACCATACAGGCTAGCACATGGGCGTGTGGTCGATCGTGTGACCCAAGTTAGTAACCTCCCAAATTTTGACATAGCCTGGCACACGGGTGTGTCTTGTGGCCGTGTGGACAAGTCAATATGTATGCCCTGTTTGGGCGTGTCTAATGCGGTGTGAGGCACATGGCCTATTCACACTGGCGTGTACCCTTATAATTTAGAAAAATGTTTACATTTTGGAAAACTTGTATGTGCTCGATTTAGTCTCAACTCCTTTCTAAAGCATGTTTAAGGTCTCGATGACCTAAGAAAGAGACTTTATGTTGATGTCTTGTTATGATATGATGAAGTATGACTTTTAGATTGTGAAATGAATTTGAAATGTTCCGATTGTCTGGTAATGCCTCTTAACCCTAGTCTGGCGATGGATACGGGTTAGGGGTGTTACATACATGCTCGTGTCTCTGCCCGTGTGGACAAAAATAGGCTATTTGAAATGCCAATTTGCCACCCTACAATCATGCATATAGATCAACCTATTTGGTACCATTTCAAGTCATTTATAAGCAACTAAAACCCACCAAAACATATACATAACATACCATATATAATCAACCATTTCAACTAATCATTTCCATATTCAAATTATATCAAATCATCACAATTTACCATTACTCAAACATTCATAACTAACTAAACAACATCCATTTAACTATATCTACCACTATGGAAAACATACCAAAAGAAGCCAACATATAAAGGCATTATTTGCATCACATATATCACTTATCAAGCACTTAACTTAAGCCAATTTAATTGGCTAAAACATATCAGAATTTACATCATTAACAAGTCAAATCACATGGCTAACATCATAGTTTAAAACATACCAAAATGACACTGGCCTATACATACCATATACCATATATACAAGCTTCAAAAGTACCAATAAATGATCGATAGTGTGACATGCTCCTGACGATCCTCGAGTCCAAGCTAGCTTTGATTATTTATAAAACATAGACAAATAACACTCGGTAAGCTTCATAGCTTAGTAAGTTCATAATTAAGCAATTCAATTCATCAAATAGATATGATTCAATCTTATACACATTACCAAAACAATATCTCATTAACACAAACCTTCCTATCATGTCTCAAAACATGATTCATTAACATCTCATTGATCTTTCTCAACGTAATGCTCAAATAAGTTCCGTATGTACCTGTACCAACCCGTATTAATCTCTTCCTTAAACAATTCATTCTTTTATCCGTTGTACCATTAGGGATAGAAATCGGTCACTCACGAATCACAATCGATAAGTACCTATACCATGGCCCATAGCCAATTCAAGGTAACTTATCCTAGAGCACCTATACCATGGCCCGTAGCCAAATCAAGGTATTATTCGTATCCAAAGATCTGATATCATGGCCCGAAGCCAATACATTAACTTAATGACATTACATTATCATCATCACTATACTTAAAGTTTAACCAAGAAGTTTCGCTTGTCGATTTCATTGTTGAACACTTCTGTATAGTCTTATTCACAATTCAAACATTATCCACAATCTCATAAACACATTTTATGAAATATCAAAGCATATAACATTCATTTATAATGAAATGAACACCTACGAACTTACCTCGATCGAAGAAACAACGAAACTAGCCGATTAATCGATTACTTCGTTCTTGCCTCGATCTAAGTCTGAGTTCCTCTCTTCCTGATCTATGTGTATTCAAAATTAACTCATTTAATCACTTATTCATTCAATTTCATCCAAAAATATACATTTGGGCATTTTTGCACTTTAGCCCCTAAACTTTCACATCTATTCAATTTAGTCTCTATTTCACAAATACAAGAAATTCAAAGAATTCATTTTAACCCATGCTTGGCTGAATTACCATAGTCCCCTAGTAGCCCATATTTTTCATCTATTTCACAATTCAACCCTTCAATTTACACTTTTCTCAATTTAATTCCTAATATGCATTTTTACTCAAAATCACTTTACAAAACATATATATTCAACACCAAACTTTCATAATTCACCATCAAACATCCAAAAACACATGAATTTATCAATGTAAAATTTCAAAATCATTAACACTTTCAAAAATTGAGGCATGGGCTAGCTAGAACACGAAACAACGATCACAAAAACATAAAAATCATTAAAAAAGGGTCAAAACACATACCTAATTGCATTAATTTGCCTTAGCTGAAGGAAAAATCTATTTTCTCTTCTTGTTCTTCAATTTTCGATCATGGAGATGGAAAATAATGTTTTAATTCACTTTGTTTTATTAATATTAACATGATTTAACAAATACCAATATTAACCTTTAATAAGCTATTATAAAAACATCTAATATAAGGCCATTTATGTCCATCTCCACTATCAATGGTCTAATTACAACATAAAGACCTTTCATTTAATAAGCCATAGCATTTAAGCACTTTTAACTTATAGCATGAAACTTTTGCATTTTACATAATTTAGTCATTTTCTCAAATTAACCACTTAAACAATAAAATTAGCTCACGAAATTTTCACACATACATACTCATATGCTATAAACACCAAAAATAATATTAAAATATTTTTTGACTCAAATTTATGGTCCCAAAACCACTATTCTGACTAAGGTCTAAATCGGACTGTTACAGCTAGGCTTGTGTATAGATGAAATTGCATAAATTTCATTTTAAGAGCCTAGGGACTAATTTGTAAAGGAGTTAAAAGTATAGGGGCAAAATAGTAACTTTGTCATAACATGAAATTCACATTAGATTGATCATAATGATGATTAAATGAGTTAAATTTGATATTATATAGATTAAGAAAAACCACGTTCGGACTTAAACCGGGGGAAAGAAAAAGTAATGGATTGATCAGTCGACTTACTCCGTGCTAATTCGAGGTAAGTTCGTATAATCACATTGTGTATTTATATACTTTAATTGAATTATATGTATGTGAATTTAATAATTATGGTATATATATATGGAATGCATAACTAATATGTACTATAAATATCGGGTCCCATTTGAACCCTACAAATTCGTAAGATACAAATGACATGTCATGTCATTAGGGTTACCGATTTTGGTTGAGATCTTGCATGTGTTGTAGCCTTACTGCAGCTCGTACGAGCTTACTGATTCTCAGCTCGTGAGAGCTTATCGATATTCAGCTTGAATGAGCTTACCGTTTATCGCTCGTATGACCATACATGTATAAGAATTGACGGTTTATCATTCAGTACACTTCGTGTGTATCACCCATGTATCCTATGATATTTTAAATGGTTCGATGGGCATAGTATTATTAAGGGATTATACAAGTCTGATATGGCAAGTATTTGCATGGAAATGGTTGATATTTGATATATGATTATATAGCATAGATGTTACATGTACAGGGAATTTGATAAATTGATGAATTCATATATGGTTTTTGGTTTTATGTGAATATATGACTACTTGATTATGGGTTGTATGATAGGCTTTGGCCAAATTGAATTGAGTTATGTTTCGAGTTATTTACCTAAAATTGTAGTTTATGGTAAGTTTTATCCTTTGAATTACGAACTTACTAAGCTTAATTGCTTACTCTATTTATTTGTTCATGTTTTATAGTATTTTGGAAGCTTGCTCGATTCAGAGATCGTTGGAGATCGCATCGCACTATCAAACTCTATTTTGGTACTTAGACTTTACATTTTGGGTTAAATGGCATGTATAGGTGTTTTGGTTAATGTGGCCTATATGTCTTATGTTGTTTTTGGTTATATGTATAGCCATGTGAATTGGCTTATTTTGTATACGTGGTTTGTGAATATATATAAGTAACCTTTGAAGTATGTTGGTTATGTTTAAGGTAGTTGACTGAATTTATCTGTTATATCATGTTGTGGTGTACATGTTCATGTTATAAACTTGATATTGGATGGTCTTGAATACCTATTTATGCCATGGTTGTTTTCCAATTGATGTGAATAGGTTGGTACTATTGTGGGTCAGGAATATGGCTTATTTTTGTCCACACGGGTAGAGACACGGGCATGTGTCTCAACTGTGTGTGATAGACGGCCAGGTGACACGGCTGTGTGTCACCTGATGCTTCTTTTGAAATCAAGTTAGTAGCTTTACATGGCCTAGCACACAGGCATGTGGCTTGGCCGTGTGGTACAAGTCAGTATACCCTCCAGTTTTCACACAGCCTAACACATTGTAATAGCCCGGTTTAGACCCTAGTCGGAATAGTGGTTTTGGGACCAAAACTTTGAGTCAAAAAAATATTTTAATATTATTTTCCATGCTTATAATATGTGAATTAATATGTGTGAAAGTTTCATATAAAAATTTGATCGTTTGTGTGCCTAATTTTGATAAAAGGACCTAACCACGTAAAATGAAAAAGTTGCATTCTATATGTTAAAAGTGCCTATTTGCTATGGGTTTTTAATGGTGAGATCCTTATGTTGTGAATAGACTATTTTAAGCTTGAGTGGACCATTATGGGCATGTATTAATGAGTTTTCATGAATTAGCATTAAGGTTAAAATTGGAAATTGATATTTATGTTAATATTAATAAAACAAAGTGAATTAAAATGTTATTCTCTATCTCCATGCACCGATTATTGAAGAACAAGAAGAGAAAAGAGGTTTTTCCATTCAGCTAAGAAAAATTTATGCAATTAGGTATATGTTTTGATTCATTTTTGATAATTTTTACGTTTTTATGATTGTTGCTTTCTGTTTTATCAAGTCCATGTCTTAATTTCTGGATTTGATGATGAATTTGAGTTATGCCATTGATGAAATTGTAAGCATTGTGATGTTAGTTGATGGAAAATGAAAGATATGCATTGGGTTAATAGGTTTTGTATTTGAATTTTTGATAAATTTGAGTATTTTGGACTAATTTTTGAAAATGAGAAATTGAGGGGTTAAAATGTGAAATAAATGAAATATATGGGCTTATATGGGCTAGAGGAAACTTCGGCCTAGCATGTGTAATATGAAATTATATGTATTTTGTGATTTTATGAATTAGGGACTAAAGTGTTAAAATGTGAAAATGTGAGGGCTAATTTGTAAAATGCCCTAAATATGTGCATATGGATTGAATTGAATGATTTTTTAAATAAAAGAGTTAAATTTTAATGTGTATAGATCAAGAACCAAAGAAAACAGAATTAGATCAGGGAAAGTCGAAAGTAGTTAAATAGCCGTTCGTTTCCATTCTTTCCTGTACGAGGTAAGTCGATATACAAATAAATATGTTTGAATTGAATTATTATTGCTTATATGTTAATAAAGGATACATATGTCATGACATAGGATTCCGAGTATGATTTCGTGTAAGACCACATCTTAGATGTTGGCATCAATTTGAGATTTACGTATAAGACCATGTCTGGGACATCGACATCGTATTTGATTTCGTGTAAGACCCTGTAGTGGATAGTGGCATTGATATTTGATTACATGTAAGACCAAGTCTGGGATGTTGGCATCGTACAAACTTTCCGAGCTATCCGCGTATCCTATTTGATTTCGTACGGTTCAACGGGCATTCTGAGAAATGAATGACTATGTGAATGTGTATCCAATTCAGGTATGTTTGAAATGTATATCATGTTTGAGAATGAAAGGTAAGTATATGTACATTTGTGGACATATTATATATGTATGAATTATTATGAGAATGAAATGTGTCATGAGATAAGCTTATTTGTATATGGCTTACAAAGCTTTTGAAAGCTTACTTTGTGTGTGTTTACAATTGTTTTGTAGAGAGTTACATGGGGTCAGACATGGCCTGAAGCACAGGCGTGTCCCATAACCACACGGGCATGTGACCCCTACATTTTGAAAATTTTTCATGTTTTCTTAAAAATTTGTAGGGAACTCGGTTTAGTCCAGAAAAATTTCTAATGTCTATTTGGGGCCTCGAAGGCTTGCATGAGGGACTGTATAAATGTATTTTAATGGTTTTTTATATGAATGTTAAATGCTTACAAAATGTGTAATTGTTTGATTTATAAGTCCTGGAATACTCCATAACTCTGTTCCAACGTCAATTACAGGTTAGGACCGTTACAATTTAGGTTCTTCCTTTCCCAAACAGGTGATCCATTGAGTAACCCTACAAAACAGTTAATAGATCATACTTCCACTTGCTAATCCCCTATAGAGGGATTAGTTCCTCGTGGTTTTCTTAAACAATATAAAATCGATATAACATGTAAACATGATAAGTGAATCAAAATTATAAAGTTTAAGAAAAAAGTATGATTTGTATTATGAAGAAGAATGAATCCACAAAGTTTTATCGCATCGACAAACTAGATATCTTGAAATAAATCAAAGAACAATACTGAAAAAAATCTAAAACCTAAGAAAAGAGAAATACTAACCTAAAATTAAAAAGAAAGATTCTAAGCTAAGCAACCGGTCTCCATAACATGTACCAAATAAGCCTATTTATAGATTTGAGGTGGTTGTCGTCCTTAACCCTAGGTTAATTGACGATCTTGAGCTTTAAGTTGGATTGTACGGGCCAAAATGCCCTTTGGTTTGTATTAATTCTCATCCAAATTCGATGTCGCGACACACTAGGACCTCTGTCACGACATAGAAGTCGGTATACTCTTCTTAAGGATGTCTTTAGGGGTATGTCCCAACACCTTTAAGCTGTGTCGCGACATTGAAGGAAGTCTCAGAATTTCTCCATTCTACTCCTATGACAGCCCAAAATTGACCCTAGTCGGAATGTGGTTTCGGTACCACAAAACCGAGGCATAAAAATAATTTAAAATTTATTTTGATGCCTATAATATGTGTGTGCTCATGTGTGAATTTTGAATTCTTTGATTTAGTTAATTTGATTGTGAATTGAAAGAAAAAGGACTCATGTGAAAGGATTTAAAAATATGTAGCTAATTTCAAGAGGTTAATAAAGGAATGAAGTAAAATAAATGGAGTTGCATGTCAAATACTCCATTTATTTTGAATGAGTGGTCGGCCATGTCTAGATTATGGGCAAGGGGACATGTTTCCAACATGTTTAGTTAGTGCATTATGTAGAAAGAATTAAGAAATGAAAAAAAAATGAGCATGGATGCCCCCCATGGTGCCGTAGCTAGAGAGAAAGAAAGAAAAAAGTTGTCATTCATCCTTTCTTTGAGCAAAGACTAAGAAAGAAAAACAAAAAATTGTTCATCTTTTCCCTCCTTCCTTTGGCGAAATTCCTAAGAGGAAGAAGAGATTTTGCTTCATTTTCTTTGTTTAGAAGAGATCTAGAAGGAGATTTGGCTAAACTTGCATCAAGATTAAGGTATGTATGAGGTTGTGTCATGAGATTCATGCTTGTTTTGGTTGCTAACTTGATGTGCATGTTAGCCATGGTTCAAATCCTTGTTATGCCATGAAAAATGGTATTTGGCCAAGGTTGATATTGTGTTAAAGCCATTGCATGCTAAATGTGAAGCTTGCTAATGATGCATGCAATGATGGATTGACTACTCTTGAAATTTCTTTGTAGCAATCTTGAGTAAGACATTGAGTTCTTTGTTTAACCATGACCAAAGTTCAATGGGGTATGATTGTGATGTATTCGGTCATGATGCATTCATGAGCATGATTTATGCTTGTTACTTGATTGGTAAAAATTTGTGTTTTAGAGGGTTATGAACACCTTGAGATTGACCATGCACCTATATGTGTATATATGTTTGCACATGATATTTTGATTATGAAGAAAGTGATAAATATGTTTGTTTAAAGAAGAAATTTGTTGAAGAATGTTGTGAAATTTGCATGTACATTCGGCCTAGTACATGTATAGTGTGAAAAACCTTGAAATTATTTTTGATTTTGTGTATTTATGACCATGTGTAATCGGCCACATGAGTAATTTGAGCACTTGATGTTATGTTAAAATTCTTGAGCTTAAATAGATGGATGTATGTATATGTGGCCATATAATGGCGTTTTGGTTCAAAGGTTGAATGATAAATTATAATAAAGTGAGATGATATGAGATGCGAATGTGATTTACTAGTAAACATTATTGATAGAAATATTGAATACTTCTACTTGTATTCATTAAGCTTAAGAGCAAAAGGAGCTAAATCCGATAAAGGGAAGGAAAAAGTAGTCGAATAGCCATCGAATCGTTCGACAACATCCGAGGTAAGTTTTCGAGTATCGAAACTTAGATTTTGATTCGATTGAATGAAGTAATAAGCAATCGAAATTCTACCCTTGTATATGGCCATTGAGCGAAATGATATTTTGTTAAGTGAATTGTGCATAAAAGTTTTGTTGTGAAAATGAAACAAAGATGTGTATGAATGTTTGAGTGATATCCGGCTAAGCCGAAGGCAATTGTCCGAGCTATGATACGGGCTAAGCCAGAAGGCAATTGTGCGAGTTGTGATATCCGGGTTAAGTCCGAAGGCATTTGTGCGGGTTACCATAACCGGGCTATGTCCCGAAGGTGTTTTGAGCAGTAGCTATATCCGGATAAACTCGAAGGTATGTGATTTGAAATTTATAAGCTGCTGGAAAATTTTCAGTTATTGCATTTGTGAAATCCCCAACAAGGTATGTTTTGTGTGTGCTTTGCACACTATGAGTAAATGCGTACGAATATTCGCTCTAATGATAAATGAGCTATTGGCATTAACTAGGCCGTTATTTGTGTATGAATATAAGAGTTGGGATTGTGAAGTAAGCATGTCTTTGAGAAATTGTGCATATGAATTATTGTTTAGCTACTTGAATGCTATGCTTTGGTTGTGTGTATATTATGGCTCGAAACTTACTAAGCATAAATTGCTTACTCCGTTTCTTTGTTTCTCTGTTTATAGATTTTGCTCGTTAGCGATCGGATTCGGGATCATAGAAGTTGAAGTCAACCACACTATCAAAGCCCTTTTTGGTACTCCTTTAGTTGAGTTCGGATATGGCATGTATAGGACTACCCTCGGTTATTTTTAAGTACTTGTGATGTATATGTATGCGGCCATGCGAAAATGGTTCGTAATAGTGGAGTATGGAATTAGACCATTTGTGGTTTGTAATTATATATGGTTTCATGATGTGATTATGGATTGGAATGGGAGTGTTGGTCACATGATCAGCCATTGGAATGGCTAAACATGATCATATGTGGACCCATGTATGGCAAGACCATAGTTGGCCCATGGAGACTACAAATTAGGTAAAGCCTACCTTAAAAACAGATGCTGCCAGCTGCAGTGACGTGGATGGGGAAAATCACCAAAATTTGTAGGAATGGTGCTAAATAGTGAATAAATTATTTGATCTAACCTTGACGAGTCTATATTCATATGAAAGTAACAAAACGATCATATGATCAGTATACCGAGAGATATTAAAGTTCTCGTGAGACAGGGCCAGAACAGTTTCTGGGTCCCCTGTCGCGACTTTAAAAATTCACTATAAATTATCCAGAAGGAATTAGGAGTCATACCTTATATGTGCAGATTCCATTTTGAGTCTAGTTTCATTAGAAACAAACGACACCAGTATTAAAGCCCTGTACAGATAGATATTCAAGTTGTAACGCGCGAAGGTCAGAGCAGTCGATCCCTGTAACATGGGTGACTTTAACTAATAAACTGTACCAATTGGCCGGACCAAAAATTCTAGAAATAAATCCATGGATGGATATATGAGTCTAAATTCAGGGAAAATTTACGGAATCAGTTTCCAAGTTTTGAAACTCGAGATATCATTTTTAAGGCGACAGTGACGCAGTTTTCCAGCCTGTCTGGAAATGCCAAATTGGTCGGTGCTTTAAGAGGACTTGGCTCGTTAACCCCTCGCGTCCGACACCGGCAATGGTCTCGGGTTCGGGGTGTTACAATTTTATTGGTATCAGAGCCACGGTTTAGTCGATTCTAGGACTACCGTGATATGTTTGGGGTCTAGCTATACATGCCATATAGTGATAAATTGATAGTGTGGTGATTTCTGACAATCTGAATTTGTGTTTGTTTATAGCAATGGATCCCGATCCCAACCGAGCAATAGCTGATGATGTGGAGAGTGTGGCGCCTGCTCCCGCGCAAGGGACAGCGCCGGCGGACTCTCAACCTATGGCCAGCAATCCGAATAATGAGGCTAGGCAAGCCTTTTATAGCGTGATGAATGATTGGTTCAACCAATACATTCGAACTAACACAGCTGTTCCACAACCTCCATTTCCGACTAATGCAACCCCGCACCTACAATACCTCGATGAATCGACCAAATAAGGTCAAGTAAGCCCCCAGTCGACAGAATTCGTAAACATGGGGCCACTAAATTCAAGGCTACGGATAGCGACGATGCCGAGCAAGCTGAATTTTGGTTGGACAACACTATCCGGGTGCTCGATGAGCTATCTTGTACACCCGATGAGTGCTTAAAGTGTACCATCTCCTTGCTACGCGATTCCGCCTACTATTGGTGGAGTACTCGACTTCGTGGTGCCTAGGAGCAAGTGACTTGGGAATTCTTTCAAACCGAGTTAGAAAAAAGTATATCGATCGAGATTCATCGACCAAAAGCGAAGGAATTTACGGATCTTAAGCAAGGCTCTATGTCGCCATCGACTACGAACGAAAATTTGTGAGGCTTAGCAGATGCATGCGAGAATGCATTTCGTCCGAAGCTATTATGTGTAAACGCTCGAGGATGGGCTGAATGATGATATAAGGATGTTCGTTGGCATTCTCGAAATCGAGAGTTCGTAGTACTTGTTGAGCGAGCTTGTAAAGTCGAAGAGCTTAGAAAGGAGAAACAAAAGTTGATGTGGGAATTGGAGAATTCCAAAAGGTCCTCGGAAAGTCTCTTCAACAGCATCAAAGAGATTTGAGATGATGTGAGCTGGTCTAGAGGCGCCGGGCTTTTCTAGACGAGATCGCGGTCGACCCCTGTGACCACACGAGTCACTTGATCGCCGATGGTGGAAATGATCACGAGAGAGGCGAGTGTCGCATTGTGGCAAATGGCATTCGGGAGCGATGGGTTTCGTGATCACTCTGTTATAAGTGTGGATCGGTGACCACTTTATCAAGGATGCCCGAGGTTGCTTGAACAAAATGTAAGTCAAAGTGGAAACCCGAGTGCTACCCTTTGCTCGAGGTAGGCCATCCAAATGCGAGACAATGCTAGTGGCGGTCGAGAGAGGCGAGATGCTACAACAAGACCCGAGGCTCGTGCTCCTGCTAGGACTTATGCCATACGTGCACGCGAGGATGCTGCCTCACCAGATGTCATTACCGGTACATTCACTCTTTTCGATACAAATGTGATTGCTATGATTGACCCTGGTTCTACTCATTCTTATATATGCGAAACCTTAGCATCCAAAGAAGACTTTGCCTATTGAGTCTCTTGAGTTTGTAATTCGGTGTCAAACCCTTGGGTCATTACGTGCTTGTCAACAAAGTGTGTAAGAAAAGTCCCCTAGTGTTCGAGGTTCTTGTTTTCCGGCGGACTTGATGCTTTTGCCGTTCGCGAATTCGACGTTATTCTTGGTTTGGATTGGTTGACCATGCACGATGCGGTTGTAAATTGCAAAAGCAAGACTATCGATCGAGGGTGCGAATAACGAGATAATTCGGGTTGAGTCTACGGACTTAAAGGGTTGCCGGTAATATCGCAATATTGGCCCGAAATATGTAAGAAAAGGGTGCGAAGCGTACCTTGCGTATGTGCTCGATGATAAGGAGTCGAAAAGAAACCCGAATCTGTGCGGTGGTTTGTGAATACCGGATATTTTCCACGAAGAATTGCGGGTTTACCACTGTTCGGAAATAGAATTTGGCATAGAATTGGTACCGGTACCACTCAATTTCGATAGCTCCGTATCGTATGGCACCAACGGAATTAAAGGAGTTAAGCTCGGTTGCAAGAATTGGTGGATAAAGGTTTTGCTCGCCGAATTTTTCACCTTGGGGTGCACCGGTGTTGTTTGTGAAAAGAAGGATGGAACCATGAGGTTGTGCATCGACTATCGTCGACTTAATAAGCGACGATAAAGAACAAATATCCGTTACCACGTATCGATGATTTGTTCAATCAATGAAGAACCTCGGTGTTCTCGAAAATAGATTTGAGATCGGGCTATTATCAATTACGAATTCGAGATTTGGGCGTACCCAAGGCGCCTTGAGCGAGATATGGTCACTACGAGTTCCTAGTGATGCCGTTTGGGCTTACTAATGCCCCGCGGTATTCTGATTTAATGAATCGGATCTTCGACCATATTTGGATCGGTTCGTAGTCGTGTTCATTGATGGCATATTGGTCTATTCAAGAAATGAGACCGAACATCTTTGAACACACGAGGTTAGTCTTTGCAAATTTTACGGAATAAGCAATTATATGCTAAGTTCAAGAAGTGTGAGTTACGGTTGAGAGAGGTTAGCTTCTTGGGTCATGTGGTATCTCAGATCGGTATTCGAGTCGACCGAATAAAATTTCAGCCATACTTAATTGGAAGCCTCCAAGAAATATTCTTGAGTTTGAGCTTTTTGGGGGGCTTAGGTTATTACCGACGATTTGTAAAGGTTTCTCAACGATAGCCACGCCAATGACGAAGCTACTCCAAAGGGATGTTACGTTGAATGGGCGGAAAAATGTCGAAAAGTTTTGATCAATTGAAAACTTATTTGGTGAAGCCCCAATTCTAGTGCAACCCGAAGCGGGCAAAGAGTTTGTTATTTATAGTGACGCATCCCTACTCGGGTTAGGTTGCGTATTGATGCAAGAAGGTCGAGTTGTGGCCTGTCGTCGAGGCAATTAAAGCCACACGAGAAAAATTATCGACCCATGATCTCAAATTGGTCGCCATCGTATTCGCCTTAAAGATATGGCGACATTACTTATTTGGTGAGAAGTGCCATGTGTATTCGGATCACAAAAGTCTCAAATATATGATGACTCAAAGAGACTTAAATCTGCGACAAAGACGTTGGCTCGATTTGTTAAAGGATTATGAGTGGTCATTGACTATCACCCGGGAAAGGCGAATGTGGTTGCGGATGCCTTAAGTCGTAAATCATTATTCGCTACGAGTGATGAATGTACACTTGTGCATTCTACCCGACAATGTGTTAGTAGCTGAATTGAAAGCCAAACCATTATTGATACGTCAAATTCGTGAAGCTCGAAAGTCGACGATGAGTTGGTTGCAAAGCGGGTGAGTGTGTTCGAACAAGGACTTGGAATTTCAAATCGATGATGACGATTGTTTGAGGTTCAAAAGTCGTCGTGTGTTCCAAAGAATTGAACTTATTTCGATAATTCGAGCGAAGCCCATTGTAGCCGAATGGCAATCCACCGGGAGTACGAAGATGTACAACGATTTGAAAGCGTCGGTTTTGGTGGCATGGTATGAAACGAGACATCTCCGACTTTGTTTGAGATGTTTAATATGTCAACAAGTGAAAGCGGAACATCAAGTGCCTTGAGATTACTTGACCGATCACGATACGAGTGGAAATGGGATCGAGTCACCATGGACTTTGTATCCGGACCGCCATTGTCGATGAGTAAGAAGGATGCGGTTTGGGTCGTGGTAGATAGATTGACTAAGTCGGCTCACTTTGTCCCGTCGCACGGATTTTTCAATGGACAAACTAGCCGAATTGTACGTTTTCAGATTGTGAGATTGCACGGGTGCCTATTTCCATCGTGTCGGATAGAGATCCGAGATTTACCTCGCGATTTTGGAAAAAGTTGCAAGAAGCTTTGGGTACCAAGTTGCATTTCAGCACCGCCTTTCACCCCAAACCGATGGTCAATCCGGCGGATAATTCGAGATACTTGAGGATATGTTGAGATGTTGCATCCTCGAGTTCGATGGTTCATGGGAGCGGTATTTGCCGTTGATTGAATTCGCCACAACAACGACTTTCAATCAAGTATTAAGATGGCACCCTACGAGGCTTTATGCGATCGTAAATGCCGTACACCATTGTTTTGGATGAGCTCGGTGAAAGCAAAATTTTCGGTGGATTTGATTAGAGATCTTTGAGCAGAAAGTGAAAGTAATCCGTGAAAGTCGAAAATAGCCTCCGATCGTCGAGAAGTCGTCGCGGATCTGAAGCGTAAAGACATCGAGCATCGGTGGGAGATAAAGTGTTTCTCAAGGTTTCACCTTGGAAAAAGATACTCAGATTCGGTAGTAAGGGCAAGTTGAGCCGAGGTTCATCGGGCCATATGAGATATCCGGCGAGTCGGTCCGGTGGCATATCGTCGATTTTGCCCCCGAACTCGAAAAGATTCACGATGTCTTTCATGTTTCGATGCTTGACGCTATAGATCGATCCATCGCACGTGATTAGTCCATCGAGTTGAAATTCAAGCCAATATGAGTTGTGAGGAAGAACCGATTCGTATCCCGCACGTGAAGTGAAAGAGTTGCGAAACAAGCGGGTTCCGCTAGTGAAAGTGTTATGGCTCAAACACGGGATAGAAGAAGCTACTTGGGAAACCGAGAACTCTATGAAAGAGCGATACCCAACCCTATTTACGGTAAGATTTTGGGGACGAAAATTTCTTAAGTGGGGGAGAGTTGTGACAGCCCAAAATTGACCCTAGTCGGAATGTGGTTTCGGTACCACAAAAGCGAGGCATAAAAATAATTTAAAATTTATTTTGATGCCTATAATATGTGTGTGCTCATGTGTGAATTTTGAATTCTTTGATTTAGTTAATTTGATTGTGAATTGAAAGAAAAGGACTCATGTGAAAGGATTTAAAATATGTAGCTAATTTCAAGAGGTTAATAAAGGAATGAAGCAAAATAAATGGAGTTGCATGTCAAATACTCCATTTATTTTGAATGAGTGTGACCATGTCTAGATTATGGGCAAGGGACATGTTTCCAACATGTTTAGTTAGTGCATTATGTAGAAAGAATTAAGAAATGAAAAAAAAATGAGCATGGATGCCCCCATGGTGCCGTAGCTAGAGAGAAAGAAAAAAAGTTGTCATTCATCCTTTCTTTGAGCAAAGACTAAGAAAGAAAAAACAAAAAATTGTTCATCTTTTCCCTCCTTCCTTTGGCGAAATTCCTAAGAGGAAGAAGAGATTTTGCTTCATTTTCTTTGTTTAGAAGAGATCAAGAAGGAGATTTGGCTAAACTTGCATCAAGATTAAGGTATGTATGAGGTTGTGTCATGATATTCATGCTTGTTTTGGTTGCTAACTTGATGTGCATGTTAGCCATGGTTCAAATCCTTGTTATGCCATGAAAAATGGTATTTGGCCAAGGTTGATATTGTGTTAAAGCCATTGCATGCTAAATGTGAAGCTTGCTAATGATGCATGCAATGATGGATTGACTACTCTTGAAATTTCTTTGTAGCAATCTTGAGTAAGACATTGAGTTCTTTGTTTAACCATGACCAAAGTTCAATGGGGTATGATTGTGATGTATTCGGCCATGATGCATTCATGAGCATGATTTATGCTTGTTACTTGATTGGTAAAATTTGTGTTTTAGAGGGTTATGAACACCTTGAGATTGACCATGCACCTATATGTGTATATATGTTTGCACATGATATTTTGATTATGAAGAAAGTGATAAATATGTTTGTTTAAAGAAGAAATTTGTTGAAGAATGTTGTGAAATTTGCATGTACATTCGGCCTAGTACATGTATAGTGTGAAAACCTTGAAACTATTTTTGATTTTGTGTATTTATGACCATGTGTAATCGGCCACATGAGTAATTTGAGCACTTGATGTTATGTTAAAATTCTTGAGCTTAAATATATGGATGTATGTATATGTGGCCATATAATGGCGTTTTGGTTCAAAGGTTGAATGATAAATTATAATAAAGTGAGATGATATGAGATGCGAATGTGATTTACTAGTAAACATTATTGATAGAAATATTGAATACTTCTACTTGTATTCATTAAGCTCAAGAGCAAAAGGGAGCTAAATCCGATAAAGGGAAGGAAAAAGTAGTCGAATAGCCATCGAATCGTTCGACAACATCCGAGGTAAGTTTTCGGTATCGAAACTTAGATTTTGATTCGATTGAATGAAGTAATAAGCAATCGAAATTCGCCCTTGTATATGGCCATTGAGCGAAATGATATTTTGTTAAGTGAATTGTGCATAAAAGTTTTGTTGTGAAAATGAAACAAAGATGTGTATGAATGTTCGAGTGATATCCGGGCTAAGCCGAAGGCAATTGTGCGAGCTATGATACCGGGCTAAGCCGAATGCAATTGTGCGAGTTGTGATATCCGGTTAAGTCCGAAGGCATTTGTCGGGTTACCATAACGGGCTATGTCCGAAGGTGTTTTGAGCAGTAGCTATATCCGGATAAACTCGAAGGTATGTGATTTGAAATTTATAAGCTGCTGGAAAATTTTCAGTTATTGCATTTGTGAAATCCCCAACAAGGTATGTTTTGTGTGTGCTTTGCACACTATGAGTAAATCGTCTGAATATTCGCTCTAATGATAAATGAGCTATCGGCATTAACTAGGCCGTTATTTGTGTATGAATATAAGAGTTGGGATTGTGAAGTAAGCATGTCTTTGAGAAATTGTGCATATGAATTATTGTTTAGCTACTTGAATGCTATGCTTTGGTTGTGTGTATATTATGGCTCGAAACTTACTAAGCATAAATTGCTTACTCCGTTTCTTTGTTTCTCTGTTTATAGATTTTGCTCGTTAGCGATCGGATTCGGGATCATAGAAGTTGAAGTCAACCACACTATCAAAGCCCTTTTTGGTACTCCTTTAGTTGAGTTCGGATATGGCATGTATAGGACTACCCTCGGTTATTTTAAGTACTTGTGATGTATATGTATACGGCCATGCGAAAATGGTTCGTAATAGTGGAGTATGGAATTAGACCATTTGTGGTTTGTAAATATATATGGTTTCATGATGTGATTATGGATTGGAATGGGAGTGTTGGTCACATGATCAGCCATTGGAATGGCTAAACATGATCATATGTGGACCCATGTATGGCAAGACCATAGTTGGCCCATGGAGACTACAAATTAGGTAAAGCCTACCTTAAAAACAGATGCTGCCAGCTGCAGTGACGTAGATGGGGAAATCACCAAAATTTGTAGGAATGGTGCTAAATAGTGAATAAATTATGTGATCAAACCTTGACGAGTCTATTTTCATATGAAAGTAACGAAACGATCATATGATCAGTATACCGAGAGATATTAAAGTTCTCGTGAGACAGGGCCAGAACGGTTTCTGGGTCCCCTGTCGCGACTTTAAAAATTCACTATAAATTATCCAGAAGAAATTAGGAGTCATACCTTATATGTGCAGATTCCATTTTGAGTCTAGTTTCATTAGAAACAAACGGCACCAGTATTAAAGCCCTGTACAGAGAGATATTCAAGTTGTAACGCGCGAAGGTCAAAGCAGTTGATCCCTGTAACATGGGTGACTTTAACTAATAAACTGTACCAATTGGCCCGACCAAAAATTATAGAAATAAATCCATGGAAGGATATATGAGTCTAAATTCAGGGAAAATTTACGGAATCAGTTTTAGAGTTTTGAAACTCGAGATATGATTTTTAAGGCGACAGTGACGCAGTTTTCCAGCCTGTCTGGAAATGCCAAATTGGTCGGTGCTTTAAGAGGACTTGGCTCGTTAACCCCTCGCGTCCGACACCGGCGATGGTCTCGGGTTCGGGGTGTTACAGCTCCCTATGTTGGGACATCGGACCTTTTGTGTTGTGACATAGTGACCAGTATTAGTTTAGCATGCCTTCTAATGGTCTTTTGCACACTTACAAAGTTCATTAGCTCACCTTTAGGCCTCATTCGGCTCCTAAGGTCAATAAAAGACTCAATTTGCACATTTTATTGAATTTAATTAAACTTTACTAAACCATCATTGAACCTAATGATAATGCTTATTTTTAAGCTCCTAAAGTGCGAAAATTAGTTTAATTTGCTACAAAGTCTTTTAAAAATCATCCAAAATTTAATAAAATTCTTTTAAAAATATTAAGAACAAAAATCAATCCTCCTCCAAATCATCTAGAGAATGAGCAGTGCCTTTTCTCCATAGTGAGTTGGGCTTCATATGATAGGCCTTTTCTGTGTAGAAAATTGTGGCTAAAATGTCGCTTCATATGCGTCTTCTATTCTAGGGTACTCTTAAGTAGCACTTTCCTCCTCAAGATTAACCCCTTCAACCTAATGAGTTGGAGTTGGCCCGAACATATCTAGAGGATAACTCGGAGTGCGTAACCTATTCATCATTGTGAATTCTTTAAGTATTGGTCTTGTTTCCTGCATCCATTGAATCATTCCATCAAGTTTTGCGTATATATCTCCACGAACTCCCTTTCTAACCTTCGAGTGATCTTTCTACTTAATTGTTGCTAGTATGTCCATTTTCTTCTTTCTCCTTTGATTCCTTTAAGTTATTTGCTTCTGCTAGAGCTCGACATACTATGTATATAATGTATCTCCAATGATACTCCTCATAGGTTTTATAAATTGCTCTTTTTTGTTCATTGGAACTTCTAATTGACGGCACAGAGTCGTTATAAGGTGGGGAAAGAACAGTCTGACTTTTTGGCTCTATACAGATCATTTCATCTCTCAAAAGATCCAATGCCCTACATAGACTTGTTTACGTTGTAGGATACTATATAACAAAACTACTAGAAAGATAATAACATTAGAGACATTCAATGAGAGTACAATTCTGGTGCCAATGAATTGCATCCACATCTTCGCAATGGGAAACATAATAGCTTGATTAAAATTTATGGGTAGCTCAATGTGTTACATGTAGTTCCAACTACCCATGCCCTGTGTTAAATATTTTATAACATCTTCTATGTCAATGTTTTGAAATCTTTCCAAATTCGTACTGTCAATAAAATCTTTCGCATCAAATGAGATGTTATAAAATTCATAAATATCATTAGGGGAGATTGGAATATCTTCCCCTTATGCTTCGACATCAGTTATTACTACATTATAGCCTTGCTTAATCATTTGGTCCTTAAGGGACACATAAAACTCCTGGACCAATGATATGTTTGCATTAATCATGGGAGTAATGCAAAATTGCTCCCATTGATGATAACGGGCCGAAGTCCAAATCTCTTTGCAGTGAATCATCGAGGGTTCAAACTCTCATTCCTAAATTAGAGGTCTCTTTTGTGACCCTATAAAATATTTTTCCATATTTGCATTATGAAATCGAATGGGATCGGAAACACGTGGGACTTCTTGAATAGGAGTTCTTTTGTTCTTTTTAAGAGTAAAAAGTATGAACAGTAATTAATAAAAAGTAGAGAAGTTTAAGAATACTTGAACCTCGACTTGTTTGCACTTCCTCTTTGTTTTGTTGATAAGAACTCCTTTCAATGTATCCTTTAGAAGTGGGAATGATGAATTGGGGATTTAATGATGAATTGGGGATTTAATGTTTGAGAAGAAAAAAGATTTTGAAGATTAAGGGTTTTGAGGAGGTTTTGAAAGAGTTTAAGTAACAAAATAAGGTTAGATTAGCTTAAAAGGGTATTTGTATGTTTAAAAAAATGTTTTTAAGTTTAAAAATAGGGTAAAATCATGGTATTTTTTTGGGTTGTGCAACCGGGTTGAGTCGACCTTGTAAAAATTTGCAGCGATGCCGCGACACAAGGGCTCCATGTGTAACATCTCGAATTAGGGTCTAGTCAAAATAGTAGTTTCGAGACCACAAATTCAAAATAGAAATAATTATTTTATTATTATTTGATGGTCCATGATATGAATGCAGGTTTGTGTGAAATTTTCATGAAGAAATTTTATGCTTAAAGTATCCAATTTGAAGTTAGGGACCAAATTGAATAAGTTGCAAAAATATGAGTTCTAGAAGCTTTGAGCATGAAATTGCTATGGATTATAAATTAGAAGGTCTTAAATGATAATTTGACAAATTTTTATAATTTTGGACAAAAATGGACATGCATGGAAAAAATTTAAAGTTTAGTAAAAAGGGCATTTTGGTCATTTGGTTAATAAAAGAATAAAAAGGGAAAAATAAGTAAAATTTTGCTCATCTTCTCCAAGTGCTAGCTAAATTTTGCAAGGGTTCCATAGCTAGGGTTTTCTAACTTTTCAAACTCAATAGTAAGTGCATCCTAGCCCCGTTTTTAATGTTCTTTGTATTTTTGAAGTTGTTATCAACCGATCTAGCCATTTCTACCATTTATTTAAGCTAGGGTTCATGTTTGGAATTTGGCCCATGTGTGACATGCTTGTATTTTGATGATTAATGAAAGAATGTGCAAGTTTGATGTGAGTGTAACATCTTTTACTAATTGATTTTTAGTGAAAACACCTAAAAAGGACTTATTTGTAAAAGATGTAGAAATGGGTAGTAGAAATGTGATTTAATGAGAAATGTGGGCTCATATGAGTTAGAATATGAATTGTCTAGGCTTGGGTGACCAAGAAAATGCACGCATTTCATTTTACGAGCCTAGGGACTAAAGTTAAAAAAGTGAAAAGTTAGGGGTAAAAAGGTCATTTTACCAAAGTATGAATTAGAGGTCAATTCAAATAATGTGTGTATTGAACAAGCTAAATTTGGCATTATAGATCAAGAAAAACATGATTCAGGTCTTGATCGGGGAAAAACAAGGTTTACGAGGATTAGGCTCGTTTCTATCATTTTGTACCGAGGTAAGTTCATATGCAAATTATGAAATATGTATCATATTTTAAATGCTTTAATATTGCATGTATGGTAAGTACATACACAATTAATGTGATGTTGTACCATGTGTTTGATGCTTAAATTTTATTATGAATTATGCTTTGATTATTCCATGAATATGCAATCGGTGTTATGGATATTGAAATTGACATTACGAGACGAAAATATGATATCGAAGAATCCCGTTTGAACCTTAGGAATAGTTTAGGATACAAGTTACATGTCACTAAGGACTATGTGATCTGAGCTCATGAGTTATGTGGTCTGAGCTCATGAGTTATGTGGTCTGAGCTCATGATATATGTGACACATGTTATAGGGCTCCGGCTGCTGGTCTCGTAATCGGTGGCTAGGTAGTTTGGCATGTAACACCTCTTACCCGTACCCAAGGTTGAGACAAGTACGAGGCGTTACCAAAAATATACTCGAACACTTTCAGAAAATACATGTTATAAAAGTTCATTCTAATTTAAAACCGACTAAATGACATCATAATGTCCCGGTTATGGACCTACAAGGTCCAAAACATATATTAAAAGCGATTCGGGGCTAAATCGAGGACTATAGAAAATTGTAGTAAAATTACTAGGGTTATGCCCCACATGCCCCTGTGGAGGCAAAGCACACGCCCGTGTGCTTAGGGACACGCCTGTGTGTCCCACCCGTGTTGAATTATTTGGATTTATTTTCCATTTCGAACCTACAGGGGTTTTCACACGGCCAAGCACACACCTGTGTCTCTGGCCCGTGTCCCTCACACGGCCTAGACACCCCCGTGTCATCACCCGTGTCCGAAAACCCACACATTCTGTTTATGATGTCATCATTCATTTTAAGGCACACGACCAAGGCACACGCCCGTGTGCTAGGTTGTGTCCTCCACACGGTTGATACACATGGCTGTGTCTCTGCCCGTGTGTTTATACCATGCAAATTGACCGAAAATTTTAAGTGCAGGGACACACAGCCGGGCAACACACCCAAGGGGGCTGACTGTGTGTCACACACGGCCTAGACACATGCCTGTGTGTCTACCCATGTGGACCTTTTTAGAGTTATTTTCCAAGCCTTTAGTCACCCTCTATCATCCATACAAACTTAGGGATTTCAATGGTATGTAACATGGCCTAATTATACTCTTAAACAACCTTGACATAGCTCATTGCATGCTAACCTCATTTCATTAGTTTAGTACATGCTAGATTATCCTTTTCGTATTAGGGATTAACATAGTACATTTCACTTTTTTACACTTAGGTCATAGTATAACCATATACCATTGTACGCTATGTCCACTCTCAAATTATTAGTTCCCATTTCAATCATCCATTTATGATAAACCTCATCATCATATCTCATGAAACATTTAAACATAGATATGCATCATTAGTAGGTTTACAACCTACATCAATATGAGCCATATCTCATGGCCATATACAAAAGAATAAGTATACCATTTAAGCCCTTACAATGCTAGCCAAATAACACATGTAACAAAATAACCAAAAATCCTATACATGCCATTAAACAAAATAAAAGTGTCTATATACCAAAGCGGGACTAGTCGATAGTGTGTTGATTCTCCAACCGTCTTCCAATCTTCACGAGTTCTCGAGCTCTGTAAGATAGGGAAAAGAGAACGAGGTAAGCATTTATATGCTTAGTAAGTTCGGATAACTGGAAAGCAAACTTACCGGTTAATTAGCATACAAACATATTAAGCAATAATTCCAACAAGTATGAAATAGTTTCCCTATCACATACACTCAATCATCAAGTTAGTCTCATAACAATACATCATGTCATTAGTCTTAGATGAGCTCATCAACTCAATATTCCTATTCTTTATTTTAGCATGTTAATTCCCGTTGAATTTCTAGAAAATCTTGATGGATAACCATTTATCGTCAAATCATACAAGTGATCATCTCAAGTATGCACTCCCGCGAACCTTACATCTTATGGCGGGATTTCCAGTCCAGGCTAAATCCCTTTTTAACGACAATTGCTCTCATAAACTCGGATCTGAATTGCCAGTCCAGGCTATATTCAGTCCTCAATCGGATTACCCGTCCGAGCTAGATCCTTTCTATTTTGAGATCATCGGATTACCCGTCTGAGCGAAATCCTTTTCTGCAACACATGCAAGATCTCGTATCATGCAAGCCATAATTTATCCGTCGGATTTTCCCTTTCTATTTCAACCGGGACATTTAACATCTTTCATTTACACAAGCCCATTTCATGAATTATCATGCAATGAATATCTAAATTTTCATACATTCAAGAACATGCATGTTTAAGTATATTAAGAGTTTACTTTGGGTTATACGAACTTACCTGGTAATTGCTTCGATTTCGTATCTTTGTTATTCTGAAACCTTTCGTTTTCCACAGTCAACCTCTAGAAATTGTTCCTTGGGGTCTATACGAATAAAATTAGATTATTAGTACATCACATTATTCGTTTTAGGCCTAAAACTCACCCCCAGGCAAAATGATCATTTTGCCCCTAACCTTTCACAATATTTACAATTTAGTCCTAGGGCTTGTATAATAAAATGCATGTAATTCCTTGGCTACCCAAGCCTGGCTGAATATTATACACACTCATAGCAGCCCACCTTCATTCTATATTTTCCTACCCATTTCCACAACTTTTATAATTTAGTCCTTTGAGCCATTTCCATGAAAAACCACTTAGAAAAAGTTGTTTACCATCCTTTAAACTCTCATGTCCCTCCATAAATCATCAAAACACAAACATCTCATGCATGGGTGAATTTTTTAACATGAATCCTAGCTTGAAATATGGGTAGAAATAGTGAGAGCATGTTACGAGGATCTCAAAAATACGAAGAATGTTATAAATGGGGCTAGGAAGCACTTACTATTGAGCTTGAAAATGTTGAAAACCCTAGCTATGGAGACCTTTGGAATTTCGGCAGCATGGAGAAGAAAATGAGCTGATTCTAGCTTGATTTTCCCCTTTTTTATTCTTTAATTAACCAAATGACCAAAATGCCCTTTATTACTAAACTCCCAAAATTTTCCATGCATGCCTTTTTTATCAAAAAACTTAGAAATTGGGAAAATTACTCTTTAAGGACCCCTAATTAACATTCCAAAGCAATTTCATACAAATTGCTTCTAGAATCCAAGTTTTGTAATTTATTCAATTTGGTCCTTAATTTCCAATAGGACACCTTACACATAGAATTTCTTCATGAACCTTTAACACATGCTCATTTTCATATCCTAGACCTCATAATGATCATGAAACAATTATTTTAACATCAGATTTGTGGTCCCGAAACTACTATTCCAACTAGACCCTCATTCAGGATGTTACATGTCATGTGTTGCGGATACCTGACAGGTTGTGTGAGCAACCCATGTAGCTACATCCAGACCAATAGCTCGAGTGAGCAGACCCGTGAGTAGCTCGAAAGCAAGAAACATGTGATATGTGATATGAGGTAGCGATGGCTACATATGGGGCACTTAGGTGCGAGATTCTGATGTATTTGATGGTATTCCCCAAATGTTCAACGGGTACTCCAAAGAGAAGTTGTATTAGCCCGATTTAGGACCTAGTCAGAATAGTGGTCTCAAGACCACCAATCTAGAGTCGAATAAATTATTTTATAATTATTTAGATGTTATAGCATGTTTTTAAGAGTGCATGAAAATTTTGGTGAGTTAATTGTGACGTTTGTGAGCCCAATTGTGAAAAAGAACTAAATTGCATAAAATGAAAAAGTCCTATTTTGATAGCTAAAAGTGGCAAATAGCTAGAGAACCTAAATTGGGGGTCTTTAAAGGGAAATTTGACCCTTTAGGGAGGCATGGCCGGCTATAGTAGACAAAGGTGGTCAAATTTTCAAAATTTGGTAAGTTAGGTGGCTTGTTTTGACCAAAATAGGAGTAAATAAAGGAAAGATGATATCATCCCTTTTTCATCTTCTTTCTCCACTGAAAATCAACCATTTAAGGGGGTTTTAATTTCAGTAACTTGTAATCCTCACAAGTAAGTGATTTTGATAGTTTTTCTTGATGATTTTTACATTTTTGAGACCCTTAAAGCATGAGCTTTCGAATGAGGGTACTATTTTGAAAAATGATTAAGAGTTAGGGTTTTTCCATGAAAATATTTGTAATGTTTTCTGAGTTTTTAAGGAACAAAATGAGTCTTGGGTGTCTAAAAGGTGTTAGCATGAAAACACCTCAAAGGACTATTTTACATAAATTGTAAAATAGATGATAAATGTGTGATATAGTGGGAATTTGAAGTTGCTATAAGAGTAAAAAGGGTTCGGCTAGACTTAAGATAAGAAGAAATTTGATAAAAATTGATTTTCGAGCCTATGGGCAAAATGGTCATTTTGTCAAAGTCTAGGGACAAAATTATCGTTTTACCAAATATATGAATTTTTGATTGCCTAATTTTAATTAGTGACTAAATAAGTACGTTTTTCTATTATAGATCAAGAAATACCAAATCTGAACCTAGACCGAGGGAAAGCCAAGCAAATCGACTAAATTGACTAGTCGCCACATTTTGTAATCCGAGGTAAGTTGTATGTAAATAGTACAACTACATTAATAATATATGTATTTGAAATATATTGAAATTATTATAGCATAAATTGCTTGATTGTGGAAATGAGAAAATGTGATGAGAATAGAGATAGTAGAATTCCCGATTGAACCTTAGAAAATAAATCGAATATTCATGCCATGACGTTTGGGTCACTTGTGTGAGCTAGTGTAAGACATCTCTGAGACATACATCAGCCACATTATGAGAGATAGTGTAGGACCATGTCTGGGATGGCATCGGCATTAAGACGAGTGCTAGTGTAAGACATGTCTGGGACATGCTTCGGCCTCGAGACGTAAGCTAGTGTAAGACATGTCTGGGACATGCATCTGCTACGAGATGTGTCAGTGTAAGACCATGTCTGGGACATGGCATCAGTACAAATATGCTAGAAATTGTGTAAGACCATGTCTGGGACATGGCATCGGCACCTGACCCCATGTTTGAGGCTAAATGAATATCCGATAATGTTCAAATGGTTCAACGGTGAAAGTATGATTTCAAGTTAACAAGGAAAGTATAACCGTGTTGTGAGTGATATAAGTACCTATATGGTATGTATGAAATGTGAGCTCAATATATGCTATATGAGGTGTATTGAATATTGATGAGTAAGTTTTGCTTATGCCACTTGTGTATTATGATACTTGTTGATGAATGGTAAAGTTATGTTGTATATTTATTTATGTGCAACTTACTAAGCTTTATGCTTACTTCCTCTCCTTTTTAATTTTCTTATAGTGTCGCCTATCTAGCTTAAGGACCAAAGGAAGTCAGAGATATCGATCACACTATCAATCGAAGCATTTGGTATAGTTTGATTTATATTTTTGAATATGGCATGTATAGGGCTTAGACTTTACTATTTGTGTCATTGAGAACTGGCCAAATGTGTTGGCTTGGGTTGGAAACCCTTCATTTTGTATTAAGCCTTGAATGATGGCAAATATTCATTTTGATATATGCAAATGAAGTTACTCTCATGAATGAGTAATTGCTTAATTGATATGTAGTCTATTGTGGCTGATTGGTTTAAATAAGTTATTCTTGTATTGGTTTGGTTGATTTTGTATAGGTTGTCTAAGTAAGGGTGGCAAAGAGGCTTGGTAAATAGCCTTATATCGTCCACACGGATAGACACACGACCGTGTCCATCACACGGCCGTGTGTCCCTTGCAAGTAAAAATTTCAAGTCAGTATACATGGTAGTAAACACATGGGCAGAGACACGGCCGTGTGATGGACACGGTCGTGTGTCTCAGTTGTGTGATGGGCACGGCCTAGCACACGGGCGTGTGCCTTGGCCGTGTGACATTTTAGGGATGCTAACGTCAGAAATAGAATGTCCATGTTTTTGCACACGGGCTAGGACACAGGTGTGTCATGGCCATGTGAAGGACACGGGCCAAGGACACAGACGTGTACCAGGCTGTGTGAAAACCCCTGTAGGTGTGCATTTAGAATTAATTCCACATGGGTGGAGGACACGGGCGTGTCCCTGTATTGCTTAGGCTGTGTGAGCCACACGGGCCATCAACACACCATGTTGAAATGGCCACACGGGCGTGTTACCCTTTTACACGGGCGTGTGCTCTGTTTCAAAGTCAAATTTTCTATAGTTGGTTTAAGGACCCGGGTTGATCCCGAATAGTTTTCAATGGTCGATTTGGTGCTCATAGGCCCATAATAAGAAGTTTAAAGTAGAAATTGAAAAAGTTCTAAAATGGGACCAAGTCTTGGTGACTTGGGGAACGTTTGTATGCATGAGATTGAGTTAGGTAATGCCTCATATTCCGCTCTGGTGTGGGTTGCGAGTATGGGCTGTTACAGAAGTTCAATAGGTAATCTTAATGAATACGTAAAATACTAGAAAGTAAGTTATTATGTGCAAGTGGGCATAGGTATGTACATCGAACTCATGAGAATATCATTGGATATGATGAACTTGTGGTAAAAATATATATATGAAGAATAAATTTAAGTGATTTGATAATAAAATGCAAGATTATGTTCATTGTGTTAAATGTATGTTTAATGCTTGTTTAAATTGCATTTTATTTGCATGTGAGCTTACTAAGCTTTAAAGCTTAGCCCCTTTCCTTTCCTTTTTTCTTATAGTGTCGCCAAGCTAGCTCGGGAATCGGAGGATGTTGGAGTTTTCAATCACACTATCAACTAGAAAATTGGGTATAGTTAGTTTCAACATTTTGAGTATGGCATGTATAGGGATTTGGTATTTTTTGTTATATGGCATATTGGTTTAACCAAATGTGTTGGCTTATGGTAATATTTGATTAATTTTATATATGGCAATGTGATATGGTTCATATTGATTATTTGGGTTGTAACCCTAATTAATTATGCATGCATGCAATGTGTTATGCTTGATGTGGTTGCTTGTGGATGATATGTGAGATGAATGACATATGTGCTTAATGAATGAATTGTGG
This sequence comes from Gossypium arboreum, assembly GCF_025698485.1. NCBI lineage: Eukaryota > Viridiplantae > Streptophyta > Magnoliopsida > Malvales > Malvaceae > Gossypium > Gossypium arboreum. Next base: position 18,953,326 of record NC_069081.1, read on the forward strand.
CTAATAAGTATGACCAAACCTGTGGTATATTTGAGTAAATTGGAAGTAGGTTTACTTGATGAATAAATATGAAATTGGTGTGGAATGCCATATGAAAGTATGATGGTTGGTTAGGTGATATGTTGACATTACAAAGTCATGGATTAATCATGTTTATGAGTATTTGAGTGACTAAATATACTATGTTGCATGCCATCAAAAATGTATGAGTGAGTGGGAATTTAAGGGTGACAAATGGCTTGGAATATAGCCTCAAAATTGTCCACACGGGTAGACACACGGACATGTGTCTAGGCCGTGTGTGACACGCAGTCTGTCCCATGGGCATGTGATTTAACCGTGTGTCCCCTGTAGCCTAATTAGGTGAAACAGAATGCCCAGTAGTAAACACACGGGCAGAGACACGGCCATGTGTCTTAGCATGTGAAGAACACGGCCTTAGGACATGGGCGTGTGCCCAGGCCGTGTGAAGTCTGCACTTAATTTTTGGAATTTAATTCGCCACACGGCCTAAGCACACGGGCGTGTAACTTGGCCATGTGACCCTAATTGAGTTGATGATGTCATAAACAAGAGTTACACAGGTTGAGGACACGGGCGTGTCCCAAGCCACACAAGCGTGTGTGACCACACGGCCTACCCATACGGGCGTGTGACCCTGTTTCATAAAAAAAATTTAAGTTTTTCTAAAGTACTCGGTTTAGTCCCAAACTACTCCTGATGTATGTTTTGGACCTCGTAAGCCCATATAAAGGACTATTTGTTTATGTATGAATGGAATGGATTTGAACAAAATTTTACTGCCTGATTTTGTATGTTTGCTTGTGATTAAGTCCAGTAATGCCTCGATCCCGTCCCGACGTCGGACACGGGTAAGGGGTGTTACACCATGCCTCAACATCCCTAGTAGACTACTCATGTCGTGACACGGGGTCCGATGTTGCGACACACCCTGTAGTTTTGGAATTCTTGAGAATTGTCTTTTGTGTCGCGACATAGGTTAATGTTGTCATGACATTGAGATGATTTTTTTAACTTCTTAATTGCTGCCCATGATATTGCGGCATAGAGTCGTCTGTGTTGTGACGTTGGCCTTGTTTCCCAAATTTCTGATCTTCAGGATGAATCAAGCACTTTGTTAAACTTGTCTTTAACCTACCTGTAGTACATTAACAATTTAGTTAGCGGAGTATACAGTTAGTACAGTTAGTAACAATCAAACGATGGAGAAATGTTAAGTCTTGGTGCCAGACTCATTCGTCAGCTTAGTCAAAATACACCGAGGTGATCCTTGTAAAATGTTTTTATCTGTATTAGTCCAACAACCATCATGCCATTCTATTCATCTGCAGTTGTCTTTTTCTCTTAATTTACCTTTTCAACCTACTTTAACGACCAACAACTCTTTTTGTAGGTCGTAACTATTAATGATTTGCGAATCCATATGCCCATATAACTACTTTAATTGGTGTTTAGCATTTGTACTCTAGAAAAAGATTGAGGATTGTGGTTCACAATTGTTTTCTATAGTGTTTCTGTCCTTCTTATTGATCAGGTATGGCTTTTCAGAAGTACTTTTTAAAGTGATTCGTAGAGGGATAGGGAAAAAATTTGCATTGCGCTACTAAAGTTCTGCTTTTGTCGGCCTTTAAATTCATCCATTGGCCTAAAGATAATTCCTTTTGATGGTTCTCATAAAACTTGAATACTTTGTAATGGCCGAAGCTCGATGCTTATACACATCGATTTTTTAATTTGATTGAACCCTACTATAAGATTGAAAGTTCTATCAATATATATTTTTCCCACTCTTTCCAACATTTGGAAAATTCCTAGATCTATAAACTTCTGGGGTGCTTAATTTAGTACTAATGTCATGCAAGGGATAGTTAATTCAAGTTCATCAACTAGGTCTACCAATATCTATTCTTTTTTCTTTTCTTTTTTTTTTGCTCTAGGAATTCCTGAATTGACAGACACTCTTCCACCATATTCTTGTGTTTCGGCCTTATTAGTGTTATCCACGGTTTCTAGGACAATTAGTTCCATGTTGATCTAATTATTCAGTTTACTGTCCATTTCCCTTATCAGCTCTATATCTTCCTTTTCGACAGTTAAGTTGTCTAAATGTTCTTCTACCTATTGAAGTAGTAATACTCTAGAATTTCTCCTTTTTTACAAGTATCAACAGTAACATTCTCTTCTTTGCTCAATTCCAGACTTAGCACCTCTTGGTACCTTTCTAATGGCATATCATCTTAGTCATCATCAGTTTGGGAAAGAACTAGGGTTTCTCCTCGAAGTTGACTTAATTCTAGCATTAGTAATCATTGATTCTCCTAAATCTCCCAATATTCATAGACTCCTTCGTAAATATCTTCGTCATAACTAAAGTCCTCATCAGACCACATATAATAAAAGTTATTCATGACTTTGTGCTGATTGACTCCTTGGTTGATAGTACTTAAGATTCCTTAAAAAAACAAATATTAGATGCGTTAATTAACAAAATAAATTGAAAGTCGTAACTATAACCTACAAATTTCCTAATTATTCCTTTAAAGTGAAAAATTAAAATTAACCCAGTGATATTGGCTCTCCAGCAACAACACCAACAACTTGACCGCCTTTAGAGTTACTAATGTCCAAATTGTGAATACTGTAATGAAATATAAAATTACAAGGCAGTATTTTCAAGTATACGAGTCTAGTTGTAATATAGTTTTACAACGGAGTGGGTGAATACACTGAGGTTCGTACCCAAGGGAGGCAAAGACTTGATCAATTTTAACCTACACAGTAAAAGATCTAATTAATACTTTAATTAAGTTATAGTATAGAAATTTAAATAAGAGATTTGTGGGAATTTTTATAATACTAATAATAAAACAAAAGAACATAAAAGAAAACTAAATTTCCAGAGATAGAAAAAGTAGAAGGAATCAAATTTGCTTATGGGTGATTAGCTTGCTTCAACAATCCCAATCAACTATCGTTTCAAGTTCCTCGTTAACCAAATAGTTGCTACCCTAATAGGATCTTTCGATCTTCTTCTAACATAATGAGTCAACAACGACTACTTTTAATCTGACCTCACAGTCCAGACTGGCTTGGGGTGAAAGTGTTCACAAATGGGCAATACCATTTCTAGATTAATTCCTACCTTGAGGACTTCCCAAGGTTGTTAAACCTAAGGTTTGTTTCACGCTCTTCCTTTCTCAAACAACTAATACATTGAGTAACCTTACAAAACAATTAATAGATCACGCCTCCACTCGCTAATCCCCAATAAAAGAATTAGTTTCTCATGGCTTTCATAAACAGTACGGAATCGATGGAAGAACAAAACATGGTAAATGAATCAAAGTAGAGAGTTCAAGAAAAGCATGATTTATATAAATAATAACATGAATCCACAGAAGTTGATTGTCTTCACAAATCATATCTCTTGAAAGAAAAAAATGAACGAATAAAGTAAACTTTGGAAAACCTAAGAAAGAAAGAAAACAAAACTAAATCTAAAGAAAGAAGCTAGGTTCATCCTAAAGGTGTCCATAATGTGTGCCAAAGGAGCCTATTTATAACCTTCAGATGGACATCATCCTTAACCCTAGGTTCACTAACGTTCTCGAGCATTAAGTTTAATTGTACAGAGCAAAAGACCCCTGTTTCGTGTTTAATTTTCATCCTAGAGTCGATGTTGCAACACACCGGGACTTGTTTCACGGCATAGAAGTCAGTATGCTCCTCCTTAGGATGTCTTCAGGGGCATGTCGCGACATCCTTAGTCAGTGTCATGACATTGAAGGTAGTTTCGTACTTTATCCATTCTACTCTCGATGTTACGACATTAGGCCTCCCGTTTTGCAATATAGCGTCCAATATTGGCCTAAAATACGTTATAATGGTCTACTACACACTTAGAAAGCACGTTAGCTCTCCCTAAGGCCTTATTCATCCCTTAAGGTCAACAAAAGACTCAATTCACACATTTTATTAGATATAAGTAAAGCTAAAGAAACTAAATTAAAATATAACATAAATGCTTGTATTCCGCTCCTTAAGTGCGAAAACTAGTTTAATTTGCTACACTAAATTACGACAGATCATCGGGTAACGGTTCAATTATAACTCGGGTGGTTTGATAACATATGACACCTTTTTCCTTTTCGGGACAATTTGTTCTGGCTGCACCTTGCTCTGCCTCCCCAAGTCAAGTTGGGATACCATGTGATCGTTCTTTTGTTTAGCACCATCCTACCCTTCTTCTGCTTCGTAATCATTCAATTCTTCTGAAATTAACTCCAACCAATTGTAATCTTGTTCTTTACTTCCAACTTGTTCCAGTTTCCTAGTTTCCACTTCACGACATTCCTCTCAGGTAGATTCATTAGCACTAAATTTCTCCAATATTTTAATTATTTCATTCCTCATTTTTTCCAAATGCTTCCCCCAGTCATAATATCTAATTTTCGTCTATTCTGACTGTCCAACCCATAGTAAAAATTTTGAATCTGAACTGCAAAGTGTATACCCCCACTTAATATGGATTTGAGGATTGTCTTAAACCTCTCACATGCCTGCCTTAATGTTTCAGTGGTACTTTACTTGAAATAAAACAATTGTGTGTAAAAACTCAATACCTTGGCCATAGGCAACACTCAGCGAAGAAATAGTTGCACAAACTCAATCCAAGTATTAATGGTGTCTGGGGGAAGTGCTTCTAACCACATTTTTGCCTTCTCATCTATTGCAAATAGAATTAATAATAACCTACGTAAGTAACAGTACTGCATATATGATCAAATCTCAACAGAAATGCCATGCTATCCTCAGTTTTATGATCAGTAAATTTGACATTATTAGAAATCCATGTTAGTAAAGTAGGGTTTAATTTAAAAAATGCACTATGAATGACAGGACGAGAAATGCTAGACCATAGCTAGTCTACATCATATAATGTCCCTAATGCCTTCATAATTTTGTTAGTAGCTATTTATTGCTAAATGAATTGTATCTATAACCTAAAATATTCCTAATTATTCTTACTAAAGTGCAAAGACTAAAATTGAACTAGTGGTGTTGCCTCCCGACAATGGCGCCATCAACTTGACCGCCTTCGGATGTGCTAACGTCCATAGTGTGAATACTGTAACAAAAGATAAATATAAATGAGGCGATATTTGCAAGTATACAAGTCAAGTTGTTATATAGTTACAACAGAGTAGGTGAGTACTCCGAGGATTGTACCCAAATGAGGCCAGTACTAGATCAATTTTAACCTAAACACCAAAAGATCTAATTAGTACTTGAAATAGGTTATATTACGAAAATATAGATAATCAGGATTTTTAGGGTTTTTTTATAATAATAGAAATAAGAAGTAAATAAGTATCGAGAAATTAAAAAGTGAAATTGATCAAATCTGATTACGGGTGATCAGCTTGCTTCAGTAATCTTCATCAAATGTTGCTTCGGGTTCCTCGTCAATCAACTAGTTGATATCCTAGCAGGATCTTTCAATATGTCCACTAGAATAATAAATCAATAAGGACTACTTATCTTTCGACTTCACAGTCCAAACCGGTTTGGGGTTAAGGTGTTCATGTTGGAAAGCCGGTGCCTCCAAGGCGTAGCAGAAAAATAAAATAATTAAAAACATTCTGGCGATCCAAACCATGGATCCATGTGTAAGGAACGTATCGGGGTGATAAAAAGTTTCGAAATTAACGAAACTTCAATCTGAGTAGACAGCGATGCCTAGGCAACGGGAATCCTGAGCCACTATCGAACCAAGCTGCAACCTTTCAGATGTCGGCCTCACGTAGTCACCCAGTTGACAATGAGCAGTAGAAAAAAATCTCGAAACTATTTGATGATTTTTATGCTTGACATTGCTAAACCCTTTAGCATAGTTTGGGCTTATTTATATATTATCTCTTTAGGGTTTTTACCCTTGCCATAAATAACACCCTTTTAATTGGTTTATCTTTTAATGAATATTAATTCATTAAAATTAATCTGAACATAATAGTCATCATTAAAATAAATATAATAATGTTTAACCGAAAATTATAATTACATTAATTATAATAAAGATTTGATAAACTATATTTATGTAAACTTATATATGAACCAAATTCATATACTAATGAAATTATGTTACGATTATATGTACAACATCCTTATGCGTATAGTATGTTCAAGAATTTGATTGCCCAATTAATTTAATTCTATAATTAATTTAATTCATCGACAATCGAATACAATACCAACTATGTTTTACTCCGTTCATTTCAACCATAGGGTGTAACCCTATAGGTTCTTGTAACATTAGCAGTAATATTAGAACGATTCTAATGTTACAAACAATGAGTGGCATCTAGCAATGCATCATTGCTACCTAAGTTACGAGAAGTCATGATTCGACATAACCTTTTGTGATTAACCTTTGATGCATTAATCCTTAAGTCCTATATCTTTGGAATAGACACAAGTCATGGAATAGTCACACTTGCATAGTCCATCCCATGTTTCTTGATACCTTTAAGTGAACTATGATGCACAAATAAGTATGACATCTCATATCAACTTATTTGAGCATGGCCATGCATTTCTAGTCTCACTCAATCAAGTGGCCTAAGATATTACTCCCATTATGTAGGAGGGACTTATCCTATATTGATCAACCATATCCCTCTACATAGATTGTGGTATATCCAACATCAGTCTTTATAGAACAACCAGTTACGATGTCCGTTTGACTATATCAAAATATACAACTCACGATGTTGGGATAATGATGATCTCCAGTATGAGGATCATATACATATTAATCACTATGAGTAATGTTGTGACAATTACATAATAATCCAAGAAACATACTCATAGCAGGTCAGTCCAATATGTTGTTCTCTAACACACATATTCATGCATTGATTTTGACATTTCATATCAATGACAACTCTTTATCATCAATGAACTACATATTAGTCTCAATGCATTATTGTTGTCCTAGCCAACAATAATACTTGACTAAGGATCTTTTAAGAATAATCATATTATTCTCAAGACATAATTATAAAACAGTTTATTTATGTACACAGAAAAGAAACTGAAATAATAATGGTAACGCCTTATATCAATAAACATGATAAATCAAGTATGTTATTACAACCATCTCGTGATTGATCTTTGGGCATACTCTTACAGTTCATGGATAGGCCATAAAAATTTTGGGTTAATTCCAACCTTGATAACTTCCTAGGGTCGTCAAGCCTAGGGTTTAGGTTCTTCCTTTTCCAAGCAGCTGATCTGTTGAGTAACCCTACAAAATAGTTAATAGATCATACCTCTACTGGCTAATCCCCCATAGAGGGATTAGTTCCTCATGGTTTTCATAAACAATATAAAATTGATAAAACACGTAAACATGATAATTGAATCGAAAGTATATATTTTAAGAAAAATTTTGATTTGTATTATGAAAAAGAATGAATCCACAAAGTTTTATCGCATCCATAAACCGAATCTTCCGAAATAAAACAAAGAACAATACTGAAAAAAATCTAAAACTTAAGAAAAGGGAAATACTAAACTTAACTTAAAAAGAAAGATTCTAAGCTAAGTAATCAATCCCCGTAACATGTGTCAAATAAGCCTATTTATATATTTGAGGTGGCCATTGTCCTTAACCCTAGGTTAGCTGACGTTCTTGAGCTTTAAGTTGAACTGTACAGACTAAAACACCCCCTAGCTCATATTAATTCTTGTTCAGAGCTGATGTCGTGACACATCAGGACTTGTGTCATGACATAAAAGTCAGTATACTCTTCTTAAGGATGTTTTCACTAATATGTCGCGACACCCTTAGACTGTGTCGCGACATTAAAGGCGATCTCAAAATTTCTCCATTCTACTCCCTATGTTGCCATATCGAACCTTACGTGTTATGGCATAGCGACGATTATCAAATTAACACGCCTTCTAAAGGTCTCCTGAACACTTACAAAGTTCATTAGCTCACCCTTAGGCCTCATTCGGCCTTAAGGTCAATAAAAGATTCAATTTGCACATTTAATTTAATTTAATTTAATTTACTAAAACATCATTAAACCTAATGATAATGCTTATTTTCAAGCTCCTAAAGTGTAAAAATTAGTTTAATCTGCTACACCGAATTACGAAAGATCAATGAAATATATAATGATTTTGATTGAAAGCATGAATAACTAAGGCACAAAACATCATAAGCATGAATCAAATGAACTTTAACAAATTAATGTAACCATTCTAGCTAAAACAAAATTAAGTCATCATTTTCAATGGAAAAAATCAAAACACTAAAACAAATTGCAAACATTTTGAATAAAAACAAGATTAATGAAGAAGAAACTCTTAATGATTTTAGCGGTTCTCCGAAGATCGATCATGGTGGCTTTCTCCAATTCTTGTGATTGGAAAATGCTCCTCAAGGTTGCGGGCCAAGAGTGGATTTCCTCAAGAGAAAATGCTAGCTAAAGGAGATGGGGAAATGGGAAGGCTTATGAGTGGAAGAAAGTGAAGAAAAGATGAGAGGAATGTGAATTGAGAGATGAATGAGTGATGAGGTGTGACAGCCCTAATTTGACCTTAGTCGGAAAGTGGTTTTGGGACCACAAAACCGAGTCATAAAAATAATTAACCGTTATATTCTATGCTTATTGTATGTGTACATGCATGTGTAAAAGTTTCATACTTTAATTTTTTCATTTGTATGTGAAATTTATTAAATAGGACTTTTGTGAGAAAATTTTGAAATGTGATAGGTAAATTTAAAAGTGGCCTATTAATGCATGTTATAAAAAGGTTGGGCTTGCATGTCAAATATCCATTTTTTTTTATAGTGGCCTGATGATACTTTTATATTAAAATATGTATTAATTATTAGTTAAATGGTTTTATGTTTAATAATATAGATGAATAAAATAAAATAATGGATGTTCATCTTCTCTCTTCATTTTGCCGAATTTGAGAAAGAAAATTTTTGAAGAAGAAGCCAAGGCATTCGGCCATGGTTATCTCCATTTAAAGGTATGTAATGTAAATTTGCTTTGAAATTTATTGTGAAATTAAATTGATAAATACATAGCATAGCTAACCCATGGTCTAAATTTATGAATCAATGAACAAGTGTCCATTCGGAAAGTGCTAAATTTTGTGTTATTTTGATAAGTTTTGTAACGCCCCCACGCCCGAGACCATCACCGGAGTCGAGCTTGAGGGGTTACCGAACATAATTTATCAATTTAAGAACTTCAAATCATTTGTTTCTACATTCACAGCTTTCTAGCTACTCGCGTCACAGTTATAAGAAAAATCATATCTCGAGTTACGAAACTCCAAATCCAATTCCGTAAATTTTCCCTGAATCTAGACTCATATATCTATTTACTAATTTTTTTATAGAATTTTTGGTCAATCCAATTAGTACAGTTTATTAGTTAAATTCTCCCCTGTTTCAGGGTTCGACAGCTCTAACCTCTGTGTATTACGAATCAGATATCTCCCTGTACAGAGTTTCAATAACTATGAAGTTTGTTTCTAATAAAACTAGACTCAATAAGGAATCTGTACATATAAATCATGACTTCTAATTATCTTTGAAAAATTTATGGTGAATTTCCAAAGTCATAACAGGGGATCCAGAAATTTCTCTGGCCCTGTTTCACAAAAATTTGAACATCTCATAAAATATAACTCATATACCTATTTTGTTCCATCCATATGAAAATAGACTCATAATTATTAAATTCCATATTTTATTCACCATCTAATTGTATCTATACTATTTTTAATGATTTTTCAAACTCACGTCACTGCTGCTGTCTGAGTCTATTTTATGGTAAATTTTACCTATCTCATGTTTTCCATGGATTAGCTAGTAATTTAGCATACATAACACCAAATATGATCATGATTAGCCATTCCAATGGCTAATCATTACCAAGCATTTCCATACCACTCAATAACAATATCATAAGACCATATATACAAAATGATTAAAATGCTATACATGCCATGCTCAAAATATACAAGCCATTATGCCAAGATGGTATACGGATAGTGTGAGCGTGCCTCCGATCGTTCCCGTTTTTCGAGCTGGCTTGTCAACACTACAAGGAATGAAAAGGAGGAAGTAAGCATAAATGCTTAGTAAGTTCACATGCAAATAGCAAGTAACGTAACCATATAAGCAAACGTAAAACATCATTTGCATAATCATCACCAAGACATTCATATCACATTTTCATTTATCATCTTACCATATTGTTGTTATATCGAGTTTTCAACCCGAGGGTTAAGTACATACCTGTTCAAAGTATCCATTTCACAACACTTACCAATACATCCCTTTCATCTTGAGTATTCCTCCATTTCAGTAGAACTTTACCCGTTGAACACATCGGAATATAATTCGGATACATGGAAAGTTTGCACATAAGTGCCACATATGTAGCCAAGCTACCATGTAACCTGCCCACAAGTGAACTCGGACTCAACTCAACGAGCTCGAGCGTTCGCATCCATAAGTGAACTCGGACTCAACTAAACGAGCTCGGATGCCTAGTTACATCTCTCGAACTCGGACTCAACTCAACGAGTTCGGACATTCGCATCCATAAGTGAACTCGGACTCAACTCAACGAGTTCGGATGCCCAAATATCGATGATATGTCACTTGTATCCTAATCCATTCCTAAGGTTCAACGGACCTTTTTCCCAATCATGTGTCTCAACCATCTTCTACGGAATGTCGTTACCGATACTCGGTAGTATTTCACATTTTCCAAGTATATCACATAATTTGACATATTAACAAACAATTATCACAGTATAATATTTCATAATAATTATCATATCATTTAAATAACATTAAAACATTTAAAATAATAACTATGTCACCAACATTTACATATGAACTTACCTCGTATGCGAAAATGGCTACTTTTACCATTTCGTCCACAACTTGGTATTTTCCCATTTTAGCACAATTTTAGTTTTCCTTGCTAATCGAGCTTGGAAGCTTGAAAAACCCTAGCCATGGTTTCTCCTTGCTATATTCGCCATGGGGTTGAAGATGAGCAAAATTGGCTTTTAATTTTGTATTTTAATTCATTTTACCCTAAATGACCAAAATGCCCTTACTACTAAACTTTCCAAAATTCCATCCATGTCCAATTTTTGTCCATAGACTTAGAAATTGGTAAAATTGCTATTTAAGACCTCCTAATTAATATTTCAAAACAATTTCATACTAGAAACTTCTAGAATGCAAGTTTTGCAAATTATTCGATTTAGTCCCTAATTTCAATTTAAGCACTTTATGCATAAAATTTCTTCACGAAATTTTCACACAATCATGAAATCATATCATAGACCTTAAAATAATCATAAAATAATTATTGCTATCTCAGATTTTGTGGTCACGAAACCACTATTCCGACTAGGCCCAAAATCAGGATATTACAAGTTTTTGGGAAGATGTTAGTTATGTTTAATGTGTTAAGTTGCTTGTTATTTTAGCTTAAAAGTTGAGGCTAGTATTTGGTTTATAGGATATGCCAAATTTGGATTTTGGGAGAAAAATTGGTAATCGGTCATGCTAGATTTTTGATGAAAAATTATTTTAATGCTTTATATGTTTTATAAATGAGCTTGTAATTGATTTGGAAGATTTGTAAAATTTTGGATGAGAAGTATCGAATGTAATTTTTGGGTGTGACTTAAGGGATAAAAATATGGTGGCTTGAGTTTAGTAATAACTAGCCATATGTGATGATATATTGAGCCTTGTATATTCGGTCTTATAGGTATGTACTTATGTAATGATATAATGAATTTGGTATATCCGGTCATATTGGTAAGTATTTATGTGGTGTTCCAATTGAACTTGTAAATTCGGCCACATAGGTGTATATATATATATATATATTTGTAAAGATATGTTTGATCTTGCATATTCTGCTAAATAAGTGATGATGGTATATGAAGTCAAATGTGGTTTTGTAAGCTTGTATAGATGTGTGAAAGTATATTTTAATTTATAATGATATTTGGCTTTGGAAGTGGTATGAAAACTTACAAAATGCTAATCTTATAAGTATTCGGCCAAAATGGTAGATATGATAATCATGTGTGGTTATGGAATTGTTAAGTTAAAATTTATTATACATTGATTTGGTAAATTAGTTTATGAAATTCGTAAATTAGTTTATGAAATTAGAATATGCAAGGTAATAAGTTAGTAAAATGTTCCTTGATAGTTTTAATCTATTATATGGGGATAAATGTAGTTGTTGATTGTAGCCTAGTAATATGTCCGATTGTGCATGAGTAGGGCATATGTATGATGTTTAAATAGCTAGTTAGTAAAGTCATTTGTACCTTAAATATATGATATACATGTATTAAATTAAATTGCTTAATTGATAAGTAATTGAATAAATCTATTTGTTTTAAATCAAGCTCAAGAGCAAAAAGGGTCGAAATCAGATAGGGGAAAAGAGAAAGCAATCAAGTAGTCTATCCGTAACTGTTCAAATATATCCAAGGTAAGTTTTGAGTAGTCTCCTTTATTATATAATTGATGATGCCTCTATACAAGTATATTAGGTGAATTGCGATCTTTTGGTTTGTACTTAAATTAGGTTGTGAGATAAATAATTCATGTATATGACTTATAGTATAATGGTCACTTTGGGTTTAAGCTTGAATGGTGAAATAAATATGTGATATTATGTATGACTCTTGAGCCGAATAGTGAATGATGATATGCATATTTAGCTTATATCCGAATGTAGCAAATGACTACTAAAGTGATAAGTCAAATGAGATGTGTTCAAATATGACTAAGAATGCATGATATTTGGAAACATATCTGGACTTGAGGTCCGCAGGCTACGTGCTAGAAACATATCCGGACTTGAGGTCTGCAGGCTACGTGCTGGAATATATCCGAGCCTAAAGTCCCGCAGGCTTTGTGCTAGTAACTGGATTCAGGTTTTAAAACCTAGCAGGCTTAACGTCGGTGATTCGAGTAAGATTATGAATTCGAATATTCGAGGAAACCACTATTGATTATGTATGATACATTAAGATGGCCAGGTATGTATTATGTTCTCATATGTAAATTGATTTTTAAAGCGAATTATTAATATCAAAGAATGATATATATATATATGTGTGTGTGGATGATTACCGTATCTACGAATAAGAGAATGGCCTATTCGGTCGACGACCATCGTTATATGAAAGTATATGCCTAAATTTAATTGTATGAGCCAAATAGTATTGTGAAAATGTGCTGGAAATCTCTTGAGTATTCATATATATATTCAGCCAATAGGTCTTATAACTAGTGTACTTATGTATAATCGGTCAAATGATTTACAATTTGAATTCGAATTTTGTGATACTTAATGTTCGATTTTAATGACAAGTTTTTTTTAATTGCTTGAAATGCTTAAAACTTACTAAGCATAGAAATGCTTACTCTGTTGCCCTTAATTCTCTGTTTTATAGATCTCGTTCGTTAGCTACGGTCTCGGGGATCTCAAAGTCGAAGTCGTCCACACTATTTAAGCCCATTCGATACTCTAGTAGTTAAACTTTGATAATGGCATGTATAGGCTTAACTTTTTGTTGTTAAATATATATCTTTTTGATGTTGTATATATGTATAGCCATGCGAAAATGGCTTCTTAAGTTACTATATGTATTCCACATAATTAATGTGAATGTGTGGTTGATATTCAATTAATGTTTTCAATGTTTGAGGTGAATCGAACTTAAGAATGAATCAATATACCCATTACCTGGAGATGACTCTTTCATAGGTGTGCCAACAGAAGTTATTCAAATAAAGTTAACTGGAATTTCATGCTTGTATGGTAATACTCTTTAACCCTCCAGCGAGGGGTACGGGTTAGGGGTGTTACATTCTATTAGTATCAGAGCTACAGTTTAGTCGATTCTAGGACTAACGTAGTGTGTATGAGTCTAGCTATACATGCCATATGGCGTTAAACGATAGTGTTACAATTTCTAATAGTTAAAAATGTGTTTTCGTATAGTAATGGATCCTGATCCCAATCGAGCGGTAGCTGATGATGTTGAGAGTGTAGCGTCTGCTCTCGCGCATGGGACAGCGCCGATAGACTCTCAACCTATTACGAGCAATCAAAACAATGAGTCTAGACAGGCTTTTTATAGTGTGATGAATGATTGGTTCAACCAATACATTTGAACTAATACGGCTGCTCCACAACCCCCACTCACGAATAATACGCCTCCTGCACCCATGATGCCTCTGGTAATGGATCATATGAGGTTGAATAAGCCCCCGGTTGACAGAATTCGAAAGCACAGGGCTACTGAATTTAAAGCTACAGACAGTGATGATGCCGAGCAAGCTGAATTTGGGTTGGACAACACTATTCGGGTACTTGATGAACTATCTTGCACACCCAATGAATGCCTAAAATGTGCTATATCCTTGCTACGTGATTCTGCCTATTATTGGTGGAATACATTGGTTTCTATTGTACCCAGAGAGCAGGTGACGTGGGAGTTCTTCCAAACTGAATTCCGAAAAAAGTGTCAGAGGTTCATCGATCAGAAACGAAAAGAATTTCTTGAACTTAAACAGGGTTCCATGTCAGTTACCGATTATGAACAAAAGTTCGTCAGACTTAGTAGATATGCTCGAGAATGTGTATCATCTGAGGCTATTATGTGTAAACGCTTTGAGGATGGGCTAAATGAAGATATTAAAATGTATTTTGGCATTCTCGAAATCAGAGAGTTTGTAGTACTTGTTGAGCGAGCTTAGTAAAGAAAAAAGGAAAGCTGATGTTGGAGCTGGAGAGTTTCGTAAAAGATCTTTGGGAAAGCCTTTTCAGCAATCATTGAAGAAATTTCGAGATGATTTGGGCCGATCTAAGAACACTTCGAGCTTTTCCAGACGAGACCATCGATCTCCTATGAGTACGCGAGCCACTTCAGTTGCCAGTGTTGGAAATGATCGTTGGGATAGGATCAAGTGTAAGTTTTGTGGAAAATGGCATTCAGGGAGTTGTAGATTTCATGATCACTCCTGTTATAGATGTGGATCATCCGACCACTTCATTAAAGACTCCCAAGATTGTCAGAGCAAAATGTGAATCAGAGTGGGAGACCGAGTACTGCTACAGTTCGAGGTAGACCACCTAGGAATACAGGGAATGCTAGTGGCGGTCAGAGAGGGTCTAGAGATGCTATGACCAGATCCGAGGCTCGTGCCCCTGCTAGAGCTTATGCTATAAGCGCACGCGAGGATGCTTCTTCGCCTGATGTTATTACCGGTACATTCACTCTCTTTGATACTGATGTGATTGCTTTGATTGACCCTGGTTCTACTCATTCATATGTATGTGAGACTTTAGCATCCAATAAGACTCTACCTGTTGAGTCTACTAAGTTCGTGATCCGAGTGTCAAATCCCTTGGGTCGATATGTGCTAGTCAATAAAGTGTGCAGGAAATGTCCCTTGATAATTTGAGGTTCCTGTTTTCCGACCGATTTGATGCTTTTACCGTTTAATGAATTTGATGTTATTCTCGGTATGGATTAGTTGACCGTACATGATGCAGTTGTGAATTGCAAAAGAAAGACTATTGATTTGAGATGTGCAAATGATGAGATAATCCGAGTAGAGTCTCTTGATTTGAGCAGTTACCGTGATAATATCCTCGATGTTGGCTCAGAAATATGTAAAAAAGGGGTGTGAAGCATATCTTGCGTACGTACTTCATAGTAAAGAATCAAAAAAGAAGCTTCAATCAGTACCAGTGGTTTGTGAGTATCCGGATGTTTTTCCCGAGGAATTACCGGGGTTGCCACCTGTTCGGGAGGTAAAATTTGCCATTGAACTTATACCCGGGACTACACCAATTTCGATAGCTCCGTATCGTATGGCACCAAAGGAATTGAATGAATTGAAAACTCAGTTGCAAGAGTCGACGGATAGAGGTTTCGCTCGACCGAGTTTCTCACCTTGGGGTGCACCAGTATTGTTTGTAAAAAAGAAAGATGGAACCATGAGAATGTGCATCGGCTATCGTCAATTAAATAAAGTGACAATAAAGAACAAATATCTGTTACCGTGTATTGATGATTTGTTTGATCAGTTGAAGGGAGCATCTGTGTTTTCAAAGATAGATTTGAGATCGGGTTATTATCAGTTGCAAGTTCGAGACTCGGATATACGTAAAACTACTTTCAGAACGAGATATGGTCACTACAAGTTCTTAGTGATGCCGTTTAGGCTCACTAATGCCCCTGCGGTATTTATGGACTTGATGAATCGAATCTTTAGACAGTATTTAGACCAGTTTGTAATGGTGTTTATAGATGACATCTTGATTTATTCGCGCGATGAAGCTGAACATGCCGAGCACCTGAAATTGGTATTACAAATTTTACGAGACAAGCAGTTATACACGAAATTTAGTAAATGTGAGTTCTGGTTGAGAGAAGTTAGCTTTTTGGGACATGTGGTATCCGTATCGGGTATTCGAGTTGATCCGAGCAAAATTTCGGCCATACTCAATTGGAAGCCCCCGAGAAATGTTACTGAAGTTTGGAGCTTTTTGGGACTTTCCGGTTACTACTGACGGTTTGTAAAGGTTTTCGATGATAGCCACACCAGCGACGGCTACTTGAAAGATATTAAGTTGAATGGTCGGAAAAGTGCGGAAAAGTTTCGACCAGCTGAAAACTTATTTGGTGAAGCTCGGTGTTAGTGCGGCCGAATCCGGTAAAGAGTTTGTCATTTATAGTGATGCATCCTTACATAGGCTGGGTTGTGTATTGATGCAAGAGGGTCGAGTTGTAGCTTACGCGTCGAGGCAATTGAAGCCACATGAAAAAAACTATCCGACCCATGACCTCGAATTAGCTGCCATCGTATTTGCTCTGAAAATATGGCGACATTACTTGTTTGGAGAGAGATGTCATGTATATTCGGATCATAAAAGCCTCAAATATTTGATGACTCAAAGAGATTTGAATCTGCAACAAAGACGTTGGCTTGAATTGTTGAAAGATTATGAGCTCGTCATTGACTATCACCTGGGAAAGGCTAACGTGGTTGCCGATGCTTTAAGTTGAAAGTCACTGTTTGCTTTGCGATCGATGAATGTACACTTGTCCATTCCATCCGATAATGTGTTAGTAGCAGAATTAAAAGCTAAACCGTTATTGATTCATCAAATATGTGAAACTCAGAAAGTCGATGATGAATTGGTTGCTAAACCAGTTGAATGTGTCTCGAATATGGATTCAAAGTTTCAAATTGACGACAATGATTGTTTGAGGATCAGAAGTCGATTGTGTGTTCCAAGAAAATCAGAACTTATTTCGATGATTTTGAATGAAGCTCATAATAGCCGAATGTCGGTCCATCCTGGTAGCACGAAAATGTACAACGATCTGAAACATTAGTTTTTGTGGCCTGGTATGAAACGAGACATTTCTGACTTTGTTTCGAAGTGTTTGATATGTCAACAAGTGAAAGCAGAACATCAAGTGCCTTCGGGATTACTTCAGCCGATCATGATACCCGAATGGAAATGGGATCGAGTCACGATGGATTTTGTATCCGGGTTGCCATTATTGTCAAGCAAGAAAGATACGATTTGGGTTGTTGTTGATAGATTGACAAAGTCGGCTCATTTTATTCCCGTACGTACAGATTATTCACTTGAAAAGTTAGCCGAGTTGTATGTTTCTCAGATTGTGAGGTTACACGGGGTACCTATTTCTATTGTGTCGGATAGAGATCCGAGATTCACATCGCGATTCTAGAAGAAATTACAAGAAGCATTGGGTACCAAGTTGCATTTTAGCACTGCTTTTCATCCCCAGACTGATGGTCAATCTGAGCGGATCATTCAGATACTCGAGGATATGTTGAGATGTTGCATCCTTGAGTTTAGTGGTTCATGGGAACGGTATTTGTCTTTGATTGAATTCGCTTACAACAATAGTTTTCAATCAAGCATTAAGATGGCATGTAAATGTCGTACACCGTTGTTTTGGACCGAGCTTAGTGAAAATAAAATCTTCGGGGTTAATTTGATTAAAGATGCTGAGCAGAAAGTAAAAGTGATCCATGAAAGTCTGAAAGCAGCTTCAGATCGTCAGAAGTCGTATGTAGATTTAAAACGAAAAGACATTGAATATTAGGTCGGAGACAAAGTGTTTCTTAACGTTTCACCTTGGAAAAAGGTGCTCAGATTTGGCCATAAGGGCAAATTGAGTCCGAGGTTCATCGAGCCGTATGAAATATCCGAACGAGTTGGGCCAGTCGCATACAGATTGATTTTACCCCCAGAGTTTGAAAAGATTCACAATGTTTTTCATGTTTCGATGCTTCGACATTATAGATTCGATCCATCGCATATAATTAATCCATCTGAGGTTGAGATTCATTCCGATTTGAGCTATGAAGAAGAACCGGTTCGTATTTGGCTCGTGAAGAAAAAGAACTAAGAAATAAGAAAATCTCATTAGTGAAGGTACTGTGGATTAAACATGGGGTTGAAGAAGCTACTTGGGAATTGGAAGACTCTATGAAGGATCGATATCCTAACTTATTCACCGGTAAGATTTTCGAGGACAAAAATTCTTTATGTGGGGGAGAGTTGTGACAGCCCTAATTTGACCTTAGTCGAAAAGTGGTTTCGGGACCACAAAACCGAGTCATAAAAGTAATTAACCGTTATATTCTATGCTTATTGTATGTGTACATGCATGTGTGAAAGTATATTTTAATTTATAATGATATTTGGCTTTGGAAGTGGTATGAAAACTTACAAAATGCTAATCTTATAAGTATTCAGCCAAAATGGTAGATATGATAATCATGTGTGATTATGGAATTGTTAAGCTAAAATTTATTATACATTGATTTAGTAAATTAGTTTATGAAATTCGTAAATTAGTTTATGAAATTAGAATATGCAAGGTAATAAGTTAGTAAAATGTTCCTTGATAGTTTTAATCTATTATATGGGGATAAATGTAGTTGTTGATTGTAGCCTAGTAATATATTCGATTGTGCATGAGTAGGGCATATGTATGATGTTTAAATAGCTAGTTAGTAAAGTTATTTGTACCTTAAATATATGATATACATGTATTAAATTAAATTTCTTAATTGATAAGTAATTGAATAAATCTATTTATTCTAAATCAAGCTCAAGAGCAAAAAGGGTCGAAATCAGATAGGGGAAAAGAGAAAGCAATCGAGTAGTCTATCCGTAACTGTTCAAATCTAGCCGAGGTAAGTTTTAAGTAGTCTCCTTTATTATATAATTGATGATGTCTCTATACGAGTATATTAGGTGAATTGCGATCTTTTGGTTTGTACTTAAATTAGGTTGTGAGATAAACAATTCATGTATATGACTTATAGTCTAATAGTCACTTTGGGTTTAAGCTTGAATGGTGAAATAAATATGTGATATTATGTATGACTCTTGAGCCGAATAGTGAATGATGATATGCATATTTAGCTTATATCTGAATGTAGCAAATGACTACTAAAGTGATAAGTCAAATGAGATGTGTTCAAATATGACTAAGAATGCATGATATTTGGAAACATATTCGGACTTAAGGTCCGCTGGCTACGTGCTGGAAACATATCCGGACTTGAGGTCCGCAGGCTACGTGCTGGAAACATATCCAGACTTGAGGTCCGCAGGCTGCGTGCTGGAATATATTTGGGCCTAAAGTCCCGCAGGCTTTGTGCTAGTAACTGGATTCGGGTTTTAAAACCTAGCAGGCTTAACTCCGGTGATTCGAGTAAGATTATGAATTCGAATATTTGAGGAAACCACTATTGATTATGTATGATACATTAAGATGGCCAGGTACGTATTATGTTCTCATATGTAAATTGATTTTTAAAGCGAATTATTATCAAAGAATGATATATATATCTATGAATATATATATGTGGATGATTACCGTATCTACGAATAAGAGAATGGCCTATTCGGTTGACGACCATCGTTATATGAAAGTATATGCCTAAATTTAATTGTATGAGCTAAATAGTATAGTGAAAAATGTGCTGGAAATCTCTTGAGTATTCATATATATATTCGGCTAATAGGTCTTATAACTAGTGTACTTATGTATAATCGGTCAAATGATTTACAATTTGAATTCGAATTTTGAGATACTTAATGTACGATTTTAATGACAAGTTTTTTTTAATTGTTTGAAATGCTTAAAACTTACTAAGCATAGAAATGCTTACTCTGTTGCCCATAATTCTTTATTTTATAGATCTCGTTCGTTAGCTATGGTCTCGGGGATCTCAAAGTCGAAGTCGTCCACACTATCTAAGCCCATTCGGTACTCTAGTAGTTAAACTTTGATAATGGCATGTATAGGCTTGACTTTTTATTGTTAAATATATATCTTTTTGATGTTGTATATATGTATAGCCATGCGAAAATGGCTTGTTAAGTTACTATATGTATTCCATATAGTTAATGTGAATGTGTGGTTGATATTCAATTAATGTTTTCAATGTTTGAGGTGAATCGAACTTAAGAATGAATAAATATACCCATTACCTGGAGATGACTCTTTTATAGGTGTGCCAACGGAAGTTATTCAAATAAAGTTAACTGGAATTTCATGCTTGTATTGTAATACTCTTTAACCCTCCGACGACGAGTACGGGTTAGGGGTGTTACATGAGGGATGATGGAATGAGAAGTAAGGGTTCGTATTTATAGTAGAGGGATGGCATAGGAGTTTGCTAAAAATAGCTTAAAGATCCCTTGGTTTTCTTCTTTGATTGGCCGGCCTTGAACTGTGGAAAAGAAGGTTGATGGTTGCTTGATTCCATGCATGAATCATACAAGGGGTTGGACGGTTTCTTGGGATTATTTGGGAGCTAATTTCTAATTCTTTCACAAGTACAAGGACCTCCAAATAAATTTTCCAAAAGCTTATTCTGGGTTGCTCATATGCCTTTGCTAATTTGGGTCATTCTCCCCCTTGTTAGACGATTTTTGACACCCAATTCATAGCAAACTTAATCCTTTCAAATAACCATCTTCCAAGTTGGGTCGAATGGAATTCTTAGGTCTAAATTAATTAGCTTTTCGTCCACATGATGTACAATTTAAATTGTGCTCATGTACGATATTATTCAGCTCCTATGCTTTATTAATTCAATGGTCTTTCTGCAGCATTTTGAGTAAAAATTAACACCCAACATTAAGGCAATCCTGTTCAATATTTACATAGAATCAACTTTTCACAAAATAATGTTGCAACAAATTTTATGCTTACAATCTCTTTTTGCTAATAAATTTCTCTCAAACAAATATTATTCTGGAATTTTATGTTAAGTACAACGAGATGCTATCATAAGTCATAATTTACATGTATTCCAAAGTCGTTTATAGAATTCACCATTCAAAAAAAATTCCTTATCTAATTAGACAAAACAATCCTAAGGTTTAATTATTATTCTTCGTATGTTGCACTTAGTAATTCCTCTCCACTAATGTAGTCGGCATAATTATCAAAATCAATAGGCCTTTTATAAGGTTGTAATGGGGCTAGGCTTGAGGTAGGGATAAAGAGAAGTGATTTTTAGGCTAATTCATCTTAACCCTAACTTCTTCATGGATCTTTTTGGGGTATAACCTTTCTACTCATGGGTTTTAACACCCCCAAACTTAATTTGAAACTTATGCTCAACAATACCTCTCAATACTTAAGTAGAGGTATATTTATTTTACTCTTTTTGCTTAACAATATATCCCAACATTTGAATAAAGATTTTTCTTTTCACTTTTTTTTTGAATCATAAATAATATGTACATCTTTCTGAATTTCCCCCCCAATTTGTATCACCAAGACAAGTATAGTTAAGATTGGTGTAAGATAGAGTAGAAATAAAAAGATGATAATACGGCTTATGATGTAGGTGAATAGCAATAAAATAAGCTTAATGGTTCAAACTAATGTTTCAAGGGTTAAATTCATATGGTAGGCTTGAAGGCTCAAACGATCCAAAGAAAATGTGCCAAAATGATATTTACATTCTTATGCCTATTAGGATTTCGCTCAAGAGAGTTACTTACACAATTCTAAAGACATAAACCTTCATGCAGAATTAAACATTCATGCATGGCTATTTCTAAGGAAAATAAGTTTTCATGGCAAAGACTATATAAAACTAATGAAAAATACAAGCATATCATAACTAAGGTAACATATAACAAGAACTTAAATACAATCAGAAATTATACTTGCATATGGGCTAACTTATTAACAAAAACTTGTTCTAAACATCACTTTATTACAGCATACTTATGTGATAATTGAAATTTTTTAAAAATCATACAAGATTGACCCTTACCTCCGCTTTAAAAAGAAGCAATGTTCTCATTACAAAATAACAAAGTAGTGAATGAAAACTGTACACCTGAAAGGACTCATGAAAGAGAAATGAGTCACGAAGATTGCTTAAGTCTCAAGTCTTTCTTGAAAAATCCAATCCTTAGACATGTACATTCACACTGCCATGCTACTATGTTCTTTACTAGAGAACAAAATTAATGGAAGAGCATTCACTTACTTTATTCCTAATTTGCAAATTATTCAACTTTATTATGCATAAAATAAAATATTCCTAAAATAAAATAAATAAAAGTCTTAAAAGTAATACTAAAGAAAAAGAAATTCCCCCCTTTTATTCGTCTGTATCATCTCCCTTGTCTTGCGCATTTGCCTTCTCATTCTCGTTTGTGTTCGCCTCCTCTTCTTTCCATGACTTGAAGATATGATCTAAGAACTCATGAATGAAATTGTTAGAGATATTTTAAAAAGTATTCCTTATGGAATCATCTCTAATTTTTTCATATTTCCAATAAGCCTATTATTGGTTATGCATAAATTTCCACATATCCATCATAGTTGAAAATTCTGATTTTTTCATAGTGTTTGAAGAAGTGGGCATTGGAACGGTCAACTCAGGATTAACACTTGGCTCTATTGGTTCGGCAATATTTGGTTCCACCCTCATTTTAGTGCTGTTTGGTTCCTATTCAGATGCTGCTTCTTCTGTTTCATTTACTAAGTCAACTTCCAATTCAGATTTGGTTGACAACTCATCAGATTTTGGTTCATTCGGTTCATTTGGCTCTATTTGGTTCCACTGTTCAACATTCTCCACTAACCTTTCAAGATCATGTCTTGTTATGCAACCTTGAACATAACGACCCTTCAGGTTCACCTTTGATTTAACTTGGGCTCCCAAACACAGTGAAGTAATCAATGATGGAAAGTACGCACTTTTTGCTTTTTTCCTAGCACAATCTTGGATTCCTTTGAGAATAATATTCCTAACATTGATAGACCTTTCTATTATAATTGCATATGAAAAAATCATCCGTTCCATCAGGACGGTGGAACTATGTGAGATAGGCATGAAGCTATATCGAGCAAAGTAGAACCATACCTTAGCTACTAGTTTTAAGTACCCCCTTCAACAAGAATAACTATCGTATTTTCATATAATGCATTGGGATCCCAGATTTGTAACAACATTAATTAATTTTTGAAGAGAATCTCAATTGATATTTGTCATCATGGCAGAGTTTTAATACCCTTCACCTGTATCCAACACCGGGACAGGGCTTGAGGCATTACCAGACTTAAACATTCATAAACATATAAAATTGGGTCACCAAATTTCGCACAAAATTAAAACTTTTAGAACATATGCTATCATCCATTAAATAGGCCATCGAGGCCTATAACTTACATTAAAGCAGTTCGGGACAAAATTGAAAACATTCGGTAAACATTGGGCAACTTAATAAATTTATAGCTTTGGAGTGCCACATGCCCGTGTAGGTAGGCCGTGTGGATTCCCACGCTCGTGTGGCTTGAGGCACGCCCATGCCCTTAGCCCGTGGGCAACATTGACTTTTGAACACAGCCATGGCACACATCCATGCTGCTTGTCCGTGTTCAATACTGACTTTGGGACACGGCTATGGCACACGCCCGTGTGACCTACCCGTGTCCTATACTAACTCAAAATTTTAAATGCAGGGGACACACGGCCATAGCACACACCCATGGGAGACAACTGCGTGTCACACATGGCCTAGACACACGCCCGTGTGTCCAACCATGTGAACCCTAATAGGCTATTTTTCAAGCTTTCAGTCACCCCTTTCTACTCCTTATACCGTTATACTATGTTTACTAACTTATAAATTTAACATTCATGTTCAGGGCACTAACAACTTATTACAATATCACACATTTATTCCATAGCCATGACCACCTCAAATGGTCCTAAGGCGCTCACCATATACATATGCCATATACTTATTATACATAGTGAACAATCATAATCACATACCCATATCACAAGACATTTACACATATCATGGATGAATAGGCTTACAAGCCAAAATCATTATAAGCCACATCTCATGACTACATACAACAAATCATTATAAGCCAATACATTTGGTTAATCACAACGACATCGATCATAGAAAAACTATGTCCCTATACATGTCACTCACTTGAACACGTTTAACATATACATGTCAATACTCCAAGGGTAAAGGCTCGATAGTGTGATGCTGCCTCCGACGATCTCCAACCCCGAGCTGACCTGTCAAAACTAAAAAGATGAAAAGGGGGAGTAAGCTTTACGCTTAGTAAGTCCATAAGCAAATAATAAGCATTATAATAACATGTTTCCTTAGGTAATACATCTATAATTAGGCTTTTATTCATATTTTGGTCAAGCTGTCTACTCGAGTCAGAGTCGATAAATTATTTATAACTCGAGCTATAGAACTTCAAATTTATATCCGCTAATTTTTCCAGAAACTAGACTCATATCTCTTCTTATCATAAAATATTCAGAATTTTATGTCAAGCCAATAAGTACATTTTATTATTCAAATTCTCTCCTATTTCTCGCTGTTTGACATCTTTGAGCTTTCTTCATTAAAATTTATTTATCTCCTAGTACGAGACTTGGATAATGTTCCTGTCTCTTTCTCCTGAAATTAGACTCATTAAGGATTTCATTCAAATGAATTTTAACTCATAATTATTTTCTTATAATTTATAGTGATTTTCCAAAGTTGAGATAAGGGAGTCTAGAATCACTCCAACTCTATCTCACAAGAATTCAAATATCTCATGATACAGAATTCTTTTGCTTATACCGTTTCCTTTATGTGAAACTAGACTCATTAAACTTTAATTCCATATTTTATTCAGTCTTTAGTTCAATTTCTACAATTTTTAGTAGATTTTAAAAGTCAAACCAATGCTGCTGTACCAAATCTGTCCTAGTGCAACAAGATAATAACCATCACAATTTGTCGTAGAAATTATTCTCATAAGTATCATTCATTCATTTGCACCATTTTCATAAGTCCATTTCATTTCTCATGTCAAGTACGTGTTCATGGGTTTCGAGTACTTACCTATGTTATCATTTAGCACCACACTCGTCCGAACATGACAACTCACATGCATCATAATGTTATCATATAACATACATTATGTATCATGGCAAGAGCCTTATATTTCATTTCTCATATTAATCTCGTTGAATTTCTCAGAATCTCGATGATATCTCATTCACCGTCAATTTAGACAAGTGATCATTTCATATGCGCACTCCCGCGAACCTCACATCTTATGGTAGGATTACACTAGTCCAGGCTAAATCCCCCGTAATATAAACTCATAGAGTGATGTCAGGATTACTAGTCCAAGCTAAATCCCTTGTACGACAAGCACTCTCTATGAGCTCAGATCTGAATTACCAGTCCAGGCTAAATTCAGACCCCAATCAGATTACCCGTCCGGGCTAAATCCTTAATGTACACATATTATTCGGGAGGCTCGATCACTTAAGGAACACCCGTCCGGGCTAGATCCTTTTCATACTTGAGATCATGGATTACCCGTCCGGGCTAAATCCTTTTCTGCAACACATGCAGGATCTCAAGTCATGTAAGCCATGGTTTATCCATTGAATTTCCCTTTTTATTCAACCGAGATTTTTCTCTTTTCATCAAGTATCTCATTATGCATAGCTGCTCATGCCATGTACATCCAATTCAACACATTTCCATGTTTATTTAGACATTAGTCCATAAGATAAACATGGTATTACATATAATTATAATTTGGTATTTGTTACAATATATAATCTTCATATAAACTAAATAAATATCCATCACACAATGTTAACACAACAATTTAAGTTCAAGTATGAACAATAATATTATTGCATTATCATTGACATATGAACTTACCTCGGTTTCGAGTACGACTATTTATTTGGAGTTTGCGTTTAACCTTGTTTGATCTCGTTGTAAGTCCAAATCTTGTTTTCCTTGATCTATAATATCACATTTAGCCTACTAATTAGTCACATTATTCATAGGGGTCCAAAAATCATATTTTTACAAATTTGCATTTTGACCCCTAAATTTTGCATATTTTCACTTTTGCCCCAATGTTCAGAAATTAAATTTCATCCTATTTTCTTCTGTTTTATGACATGTTGATCATTTTTCATAACTATGACAGCCCCCAATTTCCACTAAATCACCCATTTATGACAAATTTTACAACTTTTACAAAACGATCCTTTCGGACGTTTTCATCGAAAACCGCTTAGTAAAAGTCGTTTATTAAACACCCAACACTTATTTTCTACCATTAGACATCAAAATGCATGCATATTACTCATGGGTAAACTTTTAAACATAAATCCTAGCTGAAAATAATGGTAGAAATAGCTAGAACATGTTACCGGGATTTCAAAAATGTAAAGAACTTTAAAATCAGGGCTCGGAAGCACTTACAAATGAGCGTCGAAGCTTGAACCAAACCCTAACCATGGCTACCATGGGGGTTTCGGTTGGTACATGGAGAAGATGACCAAATTTTGACTATTTTGGCTTTTTAATTCTTTTAATTATTAGTTTACCAAAATGCCCCTAACTTAAAAATATTTTATTACACCCATTTCATGTCTATTTTTGTCCAAAAATTAACTAATGGTATAATTACCATTTAAGGACCTCCCATTTAAAATTTTATAACAATTAGACACCTCTAACATGTAGAACTCAACTTTTGTAATTTTTACAATTTAGTCCTTTTGACCAAATTGAGTGCCCAAACGTCGAAATTTTTGAACGAAATTTTCACGAAATCATTCCGTGAAATCATAGACCATAAAAATATAATAAAAATAAATTTTATTACGTCGAATTTGTGGTACCGAAACCACAGTTCCGACTAGGCCCTAATTCGGGATGTTACATTTCTCCCCCCCTTTAAGGATTTTCTTCCTCAAAAATCTTACCAGAAAAGTGGTTTAGTTCCTCATAATCTTTACTATCTCATAGTTAGTGGTAAAGAACTTTTTACTTTAGCCTTCATAAAAATCTAGGGTCTTATTTAGCTTTCTCAATAACTCATGATATATGAAAGTCCGTATCCCAATCCAATTAACTAGGACTAGCTTCCCAAGAAATATGATACTCTAATCAATACATGATTCCCTTAACCCGTTGGGCAGA
This sequence comes from Gossypium arboreum, assembly GCF_025698485.1. NCBI lineage: Eukaryota > Viridiplantae > Streptophyta > Magnoliopsida > Malvales > Malvaceae > Gossypium > Gossypium arboreum. The sequence continues at coordinate 18,981,027 of NC_069081.1, forward strand.
TTTAACATTTACCAAGACGATTTGTGAATTTTATCATATGTCAACCAAAAATCCATACATCCTTTTTCTCTTTCAAATATAAGAATAATCTTGACAAGAAATCCATAATCATCTTGTCCTCATTTCCATTCTAATATCACCACTGAAGAAGATCGTTCTGATATCACCTAATATTCAGCAGTAGTCCTGATAACCTTTCATGTATTCAATTACAAAGAATAGAAATGTTGAGTTCTAAACTCGATCATCAATATGTTACTCCTGTGATTTTTCTTGCAAACTCTCTGCATAAACCCGAAATTTTTATTTCAAGTACTTGTAACCACATTCTTCCCTTCTCAGAAATCAGGCAATAATAGACTTAAGTCATTTGCACAATCTCACACTCAATTCTCTTTAGGACAGTAGATACATTAGCCATCCCATTGCTTTACTAACTTAGGGCACATCACAATTTATTCAATAACACAGTATTGAAATTTAAGAAATTTTTATTTAGCACTTGCCTCATCGGTTCAAAGACTTTGGTCAATAACATTCTCACTCATTCAAAGCTTTAATATCATGTAATAGACCATTCAACTTTCACAAGATAGAAACTTTATCATTCAGAACAGCTTTAAATCCTATCAGGATCTCTTAAGATATATATATATATGCACTTTCATTCAGACTATCTATCATTTACCCAAAAAGAGTTAAAATCTTATTTCCAGACACGAATACTTTATTTAACCTTTCCAATAATAATCAATACCACTTGAACCAATGAGTCGGTATTAATCATCAATATATGACATTTTAAAAGATCCTCTTTTTCAGTTGGTAGGACAGTCTGACATGAAACTATTCAAACTCACTTATCATACTAACCAAAGTCTATTTCAATTGCATTAGCTCAAGATAATAGAAATGCCTCAATCGAATGCATTAACTTCGATTAACTTACTCGAGGAAAAGGGACCCACCATACAAACTAAAACTGTAATTTTCATCATGTATGCCTTTATTGATATCAGTTCTTTACACGAAGATTTAGAGAAATCTAGATACGGAGGTCATCACGTTACTATAATCAAACTAGGAACACGTTTATAATTGACATAGCCATCATAGGTTGAAGAACATACCTTGGACTACAAGTGATCATTGGTAATTTTTTACGAGATGAAGATAACAAGAAAACCAGAATAAAGAAATCCATGACAGAGGAATCCAATATAAAAATATCCAAGGTACAGAAATCCAAGATACCATATCATAATGAAAGACCCAGAAAAATGTTCATAAGAAAGATATGAAAGATCTTGATACTTCCTCAAAGAAAATAAGTCTAGAAGATTATATGAATCCAACCCACTAAGATTAAATGCAATAAGGATAATTTATCTTCCCATATATGTATATTGAATAAAGCATCAATTTGGAGAAACAGATTTATATCATCGTGCGTATTATTTCATAAAGTCCCATTAAATGGAATGTAATGATATGCCAAAGAGACATAGAGCAATACAGTACCAGTCAGACCATCAGTATTTTCGTCTATACATCGTAATTAGAAAGCACTCCCATAAATCAATGATTTTATCAGTAGGGCAGTAACCGTAAAAAAAATATTCCCGAGAATAGTTAAACATACAGAATACCTTGAAAAAGACTGCAATAATCTGGTATCTTACCTTTCAACATTATTCCTTCAATTATTTCTGCCATCGTAATTCTCACATTATGCTTCGCATTAAAGAAGTTCAATTCTGAAGAAATTTCCAGTTAATACATTTCCCAACATCTTACCTTACTAGTCCTATCGTTACTTATCAATCGATTTAATCTTTGATTGTGTTCATAACCATTTAATAGCTAAACCCTTTGGTATCATATTTGTGGACTTATTCAATACGATTCTTGTGAAATTCCTTCACAAAACACCACTCTGGTAAGGGGGTGGGGTTGTAAGATCCCTAACTCGTTTCTCATACTCATATACATATATCACTAGTTCATTATCAAAATAACATTTTCATAAACATATCATTCATTTCAGGCAAACTTTTATTCACTTTCATATGACAAGAACTTTCCAGTTATCTTATTTATACAAGTATATTTAGATATGCATTCTATGGATTTTGGACAGCCTACTAATCTCATTCATTCAATCCAACAAATCAGGCATATAACCTTTTAATCAGGCCAAACAAACATGGACAAATAAATCACAGTTTAAACTTTCATCTCATATGTTATCATGTACATATCATGAACTTTTATTCATACAATTCAAATTTTAAGCTTATCATAACTGTACTTTACCCGAATGCCTTAGCGTCTCATCAAACATAGTCGGTATAGCTCGGTTGGAGGGCACCATTGTCTAAACAAAATGGCTCTCATATACGTCGGGCGACATCACACTATCATAGATCGGTGGCATGTATAGTTGAACTCTCATACATATGCTAGGTTAATCTAAGAACCGACTAAACTATAACTCTGATACCACTAAATGTAATACCCCTCACCCGTATCCAGCACCGGGACAGGGCTCGAGGAATTACCAGACTTAAACATTCATAAACATATAAAATTGGGCCACCAAATTTCGCCCAAAATTAAAACTTTTAGAACATATGCTATCGCCCCTTAAACAGGCCATCGAGGCCTATAACTTACATTAAGGCGGTTCGGGAAAAAACTGAAAACATTTAGTATACTTTGGGCAACTTAATAAATTTTTAGCTTTGGAGCGTCACACGCCCGTGTAGGTGGGCCGTGTGGATTCCCACGCCCATGTGGCTTGGGGCACTCCTATGTCCTTAGCCCGTGGGCAACACTAACTTTTGAACACGGCCATGGCATACGTCCATGCTGCTTGTCTGTGTTCAATACTGACTTTGGGACATGGCTATGGCACACGCCTGTATGACCTACCCGTGTCCTATACTAACTCAAAACTTTAAATACAGGGGACACACGGCCATAGCACACACCCATGGGAGAGAACCGTGCGTCACACACGGCCTAGACACACGCCCGTGTGTCCAACCATGTGGACCCTAATAGGCTATTTTCCAAGCTTTAAGTCACCCCTTTTCTACTCCTTATACCATTATACTATGTTTACTAACATATAAATTAAACATCCATGTTCAGGGCACTAACAACTTATTACTATATCACACATATATTCCATAGCCATGACCACCTCAAATGGTCCTAAGGCGCTCACCATAAACATATGTCATATACTTCTTATACATAGTGAACATGCATAATCACATATCCACATCACAAGACATTTACACATATCATGGATGAATAGGCTTACAAGCCAAAATCATTATCAGCCACATCTCATGGCTACATACAACAAATCATTATAAGCCAATACATTTGGCTAATCACAATGACATCAATCATAGAAAAACTATGTCCCTATACATGTCACTCACTTGAACACGTTTAACATATACATGTCAATACTCCAAGGGTAAAGGCTCGATAGTGTGATGCTGTCTCCGACGATCTCCAACCCCGAGCTGACCTGTCAAAACTAAAAAGATGAAAAAGGGGAGTAAGCTTTACTCTTAGTAAGTCCATATGAAAATAATAAGCATTATAATAGCATGTTTCATTAGGTAATACATCTATAATTAGGCTTTTATTCATATTTTGGTCAAGCTGTCTACTCGAGTCATAGTCGATAAACTATTTATAACTCGAGCTATGGAACTCCAAATTAATATCCATTAATTTTCCCAGAAAATAGACTCCTATCTCTTCTTATCATAAAATTTTTAGAATTTTTGGTCTTGCCAATAACTACAGTTTATTATTCAAAGTATCCCCTGTTTCGATGTTTGACAGCTTCAATCTTTCTTCACTAAAATTTATCTCATAGTACGAGATTTGGATATTGTTCCCATATCTTTCTCCTGAAATTAGACTCATTAAGGATTTCATTCATATAAATTTTAACTCATACTTATTTTTGTACAATTTATAGTGATTTTCCAAATTTGAGACAGGGGAGTCTGGAATCACTCCAACTCTGTCTCACAAGAATTCAAATATCTCATGATACAGAATTCTTTTGCTTACACTGTTTCCTTTATGTGAAACTATACTCAATAATATTTAAATCCATATTTTATTAAGTCTTTAATTCAATTTCCACAATTTTTAGTGGATTTTAAAATTCGAACCAATGCTACTGTACCAAATCTGTCCTAGTGCAACAAGATAATAACCATCACAATTTGTCGTAGAAATTATTCTCAAAAATATCATTCATTCATTTGCACCATTGTCATAAGTCCATTTCATTTCTCATGTCAAGTACGTGTTCATGGGTTTCGAGTACTTACTTATGCTATCATTTAGCACCGCACTCGTCCAAACATGACAACTCACATGCATCATAATATTATCATATAACATACATTATGTATCATAGCAAGAGCCTTTTATTTTATTTCTCATAGTAATCTCGTTGAATTTCTCGGAATCTCGATGGATATCTCATTCACCGTCAATTCATACAAGTGATCATTTCATATGCACACTCCCGGGAACCTCATATCTTACGGCGAGATTACCAGTCCAGGCTAAATCCCTTGTACGACAAGCACTCTCAATGAGATCGGATCTGAATTACCAGTCCAGGCTAAATTCAGATCCCAATCGGATTACCCGTCTGGGCTAAATCCTTAATGTACACATATTATTCGGGAGGCTTGATCACTTAAGGAACACCCGTCCGGGCTAGATCCTTTTCATACTTGAGATCAGGAATTACCCGTCTGGGCTAAATCCTTTTCTGCAACACATGCAGGATCTCAAGTCATGTAAGCCACGGTTTATCCATCGAATTTCCCTTTTTATTCAACCGAGAGTTTTCTCTTTTCACCAAGTATCTCATTATGCATAGCTGCTCATGCCATGTACATCCAATTCAACACATTTCCATGTTTATTTAGACATTAGTCCATAAGATAAACATGGTATTACATATAATTATAATTTGGCATTTGTTACAATATATAATCTTCATATAAACTAAATAAATATCCATCACACAATGTTAACACATCAATTTAACTTCAACTATGAACAATAATATTATTGCATTATTATTGACATATGAACTTATCTAGGTTTCGAGTCCGACTATTTATTTCGAGTTTGCGCTTAACCTTGTTCGACCCCGTTCTAAGTCTGAATTTTTTTCCTTGATCTATAATATCACATTTAGCCTAATAATTATTCACATTATTCATAGGGGTCCAAAAATCATATTTTTACAAATTTGAATTTTGACCCCTAAACTTTTGCATATTTTCACTTTTGCCCCAATGTTCGGAAATTAAACTTCATCCTATTTTCTTATGTTTTATTACATGCTGATCATTTTTCATAACTATGACAGCCCCCAATTTCCACTACATCACCCATTTACGACCAATTTTACAACTTTTACAAAACGGTCCTTTCGGACGTTTTCATCGAAAACCACTTAGTAAAAGTCGTTTATTAAACACCCAACACTCATTTTCTACCATTAGACATCAAAATGCTTGCATGTTACTCATGGGTAAATTTTTAAACATAAACCTTAGCTCAAAATAATGGTAGAAATAGCTAGAACATGTTACTGAGATTTCAAAAATGTAAAGAACTTTAAAAACGGGGCTCGGGAGCACTTACAAATGAGCTTGGAAGCTTGAACCAAACCCTAACCATGGCTCCCATGGGGGTTTCAGCTGGTACATGGAGAAGATGACCAAATTTTGGCTATTTTGGCTTTTTAATTCTTTTAATTATTAGTTTACCAAAATGCCCCTCACTTAAAAATATTTTATTACACCCATTTCATGTCTATTTTTCTCCATCAATTAGCTAATGGCCTAATTACCATTTAAGGACCTCCCATGTAAAATTTCATAACAATTAGACACCTCTAACATGTAGAACTTAACTTTTGCAATTTTTACAATTTAGTCCTTTTGACCAAATTAAGTGCCCAAACGTCGAAATTTTCGAACAAAATTTTCAAAAAATCATTCCGTGAAATCGTAGACCATAAAAATATAATAAAAATAAATTTTATTACGTCGGATTTGTGGTCCCGAAACCACTATTCTGACTAGGCCCTAATTCGGGATGTTACAAGAGTATTCATTTTCTTCAAAATCAGGTAAGTCAAATAAATAATTAATGGACTTAGAAGAAGGGGGTTCCTTCTTTTTACAAACATGAACCTTAAAAGCATTTGACATAGTTAAATTGGCATAGAATTCTCACACTAATTTTTCTTCAGGTAGTGGTCCTGCATCACAAAATCGATTCCAATTTAAGGCATCAATTGTTTTTCGAATTGACAAAGGCACAATCACCTTGTCATTTCCCTCTAAATTGACACTTTTTTTTTGGCATCATGGGTTGATTTTTGAAGATTGAATCAAATATTTCCCTTGCTTCCTCATCTTGAATCACAATTGGATTTTTAGCAGAAGTATTTGACAATCTAGTTCTTTTACAAGAGATGGTGAATTTTCCAGAAAAAGAAGAAGAATTTTGGCAAGGAGTTTAGGGAAAAGAAGTAATCGACGAGGTGGTTATGGTGGCTATGGTTTACAATAGAAAAAAGAATGCAACAAAAAGAGAATCACTGAAGCAAATGGGGTAGGTAGTGACAGATGCTGCGACGAATCTGGTGAAAAGGTTACGACAGCGATAATAGGGTTTTGCAATAAAAAAGGGAATACTGGGGAGAAACTTTTGGAACTTGAGGCCAACAGCAAGGAGAAAGAAGATGGTGGTGAGGGTTGAGGTTAATTGCTTGAGTGGTGTGAAAAATATAATGGTAGAGAGGGGTTTATATAGTGATAAACTAGGGCAAAATTTTAGCTAAAAATTTCTACAAGGGATGCTTGGGTGGCAAGTTATGGAAGGAAGTGAAAGTGGCGATAAATTTAGGGTTTTGGAGGGCTGTTATGGACAGAAATTAGGTGGTCTTTTCTCTTCTTTATTTTTTGGTCCTCTAGCCCAAACTGTAGTTATTTCTTATACTAAAAAATTAAAGTAACTAGAAAAATAAATTTATTAGTACTTTAACCAACCTGAACCTCTTATTAAAACATAAACAAATAACAATTAAAATTTCAAAAAAAAATTTAAAATTCCTTTTGGGCTACTTAGAAAATTCCTTCTCGAAAAATTACATTAAAGTGAATTCCTAGAAAAGGTTGAAGGGGTCACAAATGGTCTTTGTGACAGCCCAAAATTGACCCTAGTCGGGATGTGGTTTCGGGACCACAAAATCGAGGCATAAAAATAATTTAAAATTTATTTTGATGCCTATGATATGTGTTAATTTGTGTGTGGCATTTTTGATGATTCGATTTAGTGTTGTAAAGGTGAATTTCACTAGAAAGGACCTAGTAGTAAACTTTGAAAGTATGATGGGGAAATGTGTGATGACTAGTTAATCATGCATGCAAAAATAAGGGATTTGCATGTCAAATTTCCCCAAAAGGAAGCTTAGTGGCCGGCCATGACAAGGGTTATGGGCAAAGAAAACATGTTGAAACATGTTTTGTTAATGGATGATGAGGGAAATGATTTAATAATTAAGTTGTGGGAAGAGAAGAAAAAAAATGTGTGTGAGTGTGGCATTTCCCCCCCCCCCATTGCCGTGTATGTGAAAGCAAAACAAGAAAAAAATTTGTTCATCCTTGTTCTTTCCTTCTTGGCGAAAATACTAAGGAGAAGATAGGAGTTTTGCTTCATGCTTGGCTTGGAAGAGAACTAGAAGGAGATTTGGTCATACTTGCATCAAAATTAAGGTATGTTTGAGGTTGTGTCATGAGATTCATGCTTGTTTTGGTTGCTAACTTGATGTGCATGTTAGCCATGGTTCAAATCCTTGTTATGCCATGAAAATGGTGTTTGGCCAAGGTTGATATTGTGATAAAGCCATTGCATGCTAAATGTGAAGCTTGTTGATGATGCATGTAATGAAGGATTGACTACTCTTGAAATTTCTTTTAGTATTCTTGAGTAGGACATTGAGTTCTTTGTTTAACCATGACCGAAGTTGAAAGGGTATGAATGTGATGTATTCGCCATGATGCATTCATGAGCATGATTTATGCTTGTTACTTGATTGGTAAAAATTTGTGTTTTAGATGGTTGTGAACACCTTGAGAATTGACCTTGCACCTATATGTGTGTATATGTTTGCACATGATGTTTTGGTTATGAAGTAAGTGATAAATATGTTTGTTTAAAGAAGAAAATGTTGAAGAATGGTTGTGAAATTGCAAGTACATTCGGCCTAGTACTCATATGATGTGAAAATCTTGGAATTTATTGTTGATTGGTGCAAGTATGACTAAGTATAATCGGCCATATGAGTGCTTGATGCTATATTATAAGTATTGAGCTACAATATGTAAAGCATTAGCTAGTAAAATGTGTGCCATTCATGTGTGGTGTTAAACATGTAATTGGCCTCAACATCAACATGCATAATCGGCCATGAATGAGTGCCTAAGAGGTTGTGTTGTTCGCCATGAGTAAGCATGTTAAAGGCTTTGTGTGTTGAGTCGATTCATGAATTCGTACTTATGTGACTTTAATGTCTAGTGAATATATGTGGGCTAAGTGCCTTGAGTTCTTCTTTTCGATACTCAAATGATTGAATCAAATTATTTGTTAAATTAAGCTCAAGAGCAAAGGGGGACCAAATCCGATAAAGGGAAGGAAAAAGTAGTCGAATAGCCATCGAATCGTTCGGCAACATCCGAGGTAAGTTTTCGAGTATCGAAACTTAGATTTTGATTCGATTGAATGAAGTAATAAGCAATCGAAATTGTGCCCTTGTATATGGCCATTGAGCCGAAATGATATTTTTGATTAAGTAAAATGTGCATAAAAGTTTGTTATGAAATTGAAACAAAGATGTGAATGAATGTGCGAATTGTGATATCCGGGCTAAGCCCGAAGGCAATTGTGCGAATTGTGATATCCGGGCTAAGCCCGAAGGCAATTGTGCGAGCTATGATATCCGGGCTAAGCCCGAAGGCAATTGTGCGAGTTGTGATATCCGGGTTAAGTCCCGAAGGCATTTAAAGGGTTACCATAACGGGCTATGTCCCGAAGGTGTTTTGAACGAGTAGCTATATCCGGATAAACTCCGAAGGTATGTGATTTGAAATTTATAAGCTGCTGGAAAATTTTCAGTTAATGCACTTGTGAAATTCCCAACAACAAGGTATGTTTTGTGTGTGCTTTGCACACTATGAGTAAGTGCGTATGAATATTCGCTCTAATGATAAATGAGCTATCGGCATTAACTAGGCCGTTATTTGTGTATGAATATAAGAGTTGGGATTGTGAAGTAAGCATGTCTTTGAGAAATTGTGCATATGAATTATTGTTTAGCTACTTGAATGCTATGCTTTGGTTGTGTGTATATTATGGCTCGAAACTTACTAAGCATAAATTGCTTACTCCGTTTCTTTGTTTCTCTGTTTATAGATTTTGCTCGTTAGCGATCAGATTCGGGATCATAGAAGTTGAAGTCAACCACACTATCAAAGCCCTTTTGGTACTCCTTTAGTTGAGTTTTGGATATGGCATGTATAGGACTACCCTCGGTTGTTTTAAGTACTTGTGATGTATATGTGTACGGCCATGCGAAAATGGTTCGTAATAGTGGAGTATGGAATTAGACCATTTGTGGTTTGTAATTATATTTGGTTTCATGATGTGATTATGGTTTGGAATGAGAGAGTTGGTCACATGATCAGCCATTGGAATGGCTAAATATGATCATATGTGGACCTAAGTATGACTAGACTATAGTTGGTTCATGGGAAGTACAATATAGGTAAAGCCTACCTTAAAAACAGATGCTGCCAGCTGCAGTGACGTGGATGTGGAAAATCACCAAAATTTGTAGGAGTGGTGTTAAATAGTGAATAAATTATGTGATCGAACCTTGACGAGTCTATTTTCATATGAAAGTAACGAAACGATCATATGAACAGTATACCGAGAGATATTAAAGTTCTCGTGAGACAGGGCCAGAACGGTTTCTGGGTCCCCTGTCGCAACTTTGAAAATTACCATAAATTATCCAGAATGAATTAGAAGTCATGCCTTATATGTGAAGATTCCTTTTTGAGTCTAGTTTCATTAAAAACAAACGGCATCAGTATTGAAACCCTGTACAGAGAGATATTCAAGTTGTAACGCGCGAAGGTCAGTGTAGTCGACCCCTGTAACATGGGTGACTTTAACTAATAAACTGTACCAATTGGCCTGACCAAAAATTCTAGAAATAAATCCATGGATGGATATATGAGTCTAAATTCAGGGAAAAATTACGGAATCAGTTTCCGAGTTGTGAAACTCAAGATATGCTTTTTAAGGCGACAGCGATGCAGTTTTCCAGCTTGCCTGGGAATGTCAAATTGGTCGGTGCCATAAGTGGTTTTGGCTTGTTAACCCCTCGTGTCCGACACCGGCAACGGTCTTGGGTTCGGGGTGTTACAGTCTTGTTTAAGTTCCAATCTTCTTAGACAGAATTAATTTAATGTACTAGTTCAAGAAAAAGAATTTTTAGTCATGCCATTTAATAAAAATAAAAAACAAAAATTAAGGGTCCATTAAGTCGAGCGCGGTCTCAGCTCGCTTAATATTATTATTCCAAAAGTGTTTTCGACGGTAACCATTAACTTTAAATGTGCCTCTTTTTATCTTATAATTCCACCACTCTATACGGATAGACTTTGTGAATGGTGTATAGCCCTTTCCATCAGGATTTAAGCTTCTCAGGAAATAATCTTAGCCTTGAATCGGACAACAAGACTTCTTGACCTTTTTTGAATTCTCAAGGTTGTATACGTTTGTCATGCCATCTCTTAGTCTTATTTTTTTATACATTTTGGCATTCTCATATGAAAAAAACCTTAATTCCTCCGGCTCATTAATCTATAACATTATTCTCTCATTGACTTGATTTATATCCATATTTAATTGTTTCAAAGCCCAGTGAGCTTTATTTTCCAACTCGAGCTGTAACACCCCGAACCCGAGACCATCGCCGGTGTCGGACACGAGGGGTTAACAAGCCAAATCCACATATTTCACCCACCAATTTGACATTTCCAGACAGGCTGGAAATCTGCGTCACTGTCACCTTAAAAATCATATCTCGAGTTTCAAAACTCGGAAACTGATTCCGTAAATTTTCCCTGAATTTATACTCATATATCCATCCATGGATTTATTTCTAGAATTTTTGGTCAGGCCAATTGGTACAGTTTATTAGTTAAAATCACCCATGTTACAGGGATCGACTGCCGTGACCTTCGCGCGTTACAACTTGAATATCTCTCTGTACAGGGCTTTAATACTGGTGCCGTTTGTTTCTAATGAAACTAGACTCAAAATGGAATCTGTACATATAAGGCATGACTCCTAATTATTTCTGGATAATTTATAATAAATTTTTAAAGTTGCAACAGGGGACCCAGAAACCGTTCTGGCCCTATCTCACAATAGCTTTAATATCTCTTAACATGTAACTCCTATGACCGTTTCGTTTATTCCACATGAAAGTAGACTCATTAAGGTTCATTTAAATAATTTATTCACTATTTAATACCATTCCTACAAATTTTGGTGATTTTTCAAAACCACACCACTGCTGCTGCCCGCATCTGTTTTCAAAGTAACCATTACCTATTTCATGATTTCCACGATTCAAATAGCCCTTTTTGCACACATAGCACAAAGTGTGATTATGATTAACCATTCCAATGGCTAATCCTTTCAAACAATTTCATACCCCATAATGATTATCATACAAACTATTATAGAATCATACTAAAAACGTATATAAGCCATTTTCGCATGGCTATCTAAGCTTACACAAAACCGAAAGGTACATGACCTTCAACATTAGGGTAGTCCTATACATGCCATTTCAAAGTTCAACCAAAATTATACCAAAATGGAGGCTTTGATAGTGTAGATGACTTCGACTTTAATGATCCCGAATCCGATTGCTACCGAGCAAAATCTATAAAACAGAGAGCCAAAGCAACGGAGTAAGCATTTTTATGCTTAGTAAGTCTCAAGCAATAAAATTAGCTTTAACCAAAGCATTACATTCACATAGCCAAATGAATCATTTCATTAATACACATTCACATAATCATACTTACTTCACCATCCCAACTCTTATGTTCATACACAAATAACGGCTTCGTTAAGGCCGATAACTCGTTCCATCATAGGAGCGAATATTCATACGCTCTTACTCCTAGCGCATAAGCACACACAACACATACCTTGTTATTGGGAAGTTTCACAAGTGCATTAGCTGAAAATTTTCCAGCATGCTTATAATTTTCAAATCACATACCTTCGAGTTTAACCGGATATAGCTACTCGCTCAAACGCCTTCGGACATAGCCCGGTTATGGTAACCCGCACAAAGGCCTTCGGACTTAACCCGGATTTCACAATTTGCACAAATGCCTTTGGTCTTAGCCGGATGTAGTCACTAGCACAATTGCCTTCGGTCTTAACCCGGATGTAATTACCAGCATAAATGTCTTCGGACTTAGCCGGATATCATTCAATTGCTCATGCACACATATACATCAATAATCATTTCCCATTCATATTTCATTTTCGTTACTAAGGCTCAAACACAAACATATCACTAGCATGCCTTGAACTTAGCCCGGTATCATTCAAATACTCATACACACATAAATCAATAGTCATTACACATCAATTTTTCATTTCACATAATTCGAGTAGGGTCATTTCTTGAGGACTTACCTCGGATGTTGTCGAACGGCTTTGACGGCTATTCGATCACTTTTTCCTTCCCCTTATCCAATTGTGGCCCTCTAAGCTCTTGAGCTAATTCAAACAAATTCAATTTATTAAAGTCTCGCTTGCTAGCCTTGGCGAATACACATATCATTGATTCAACATCACATAACTAAGCACTTTAGTCAATTTTCTTTAATTACGCACACATTCGGCCTTAGCTCACAACAAGGTAGCCGATTACCTAAGTCAAGAATAGGCATCATTAAGCTTGCCTCTAACCGAATGCATGCACAATAATTCCCCTCATGTGGCCGATTATGCTTAGTCATTCTTGCATAAAATCAAAAATAAATTGCAAGATTTTCACATCATATGTGTACTAGGCGAATGTACATGCAAATTTCACAACATTCTTCAACAAACTTCTTCTTTAAACAACATATTCATCACTTTCTTCATAATCAAAATATCATGTGCAATCATATATACACATATAAGTGCAAGGCCGAATTTCAAGGTGTCCATAGCCATCCAAAACACAAATTTTAACTAACATGCAAGAAGCATGAACCATGCTCATGAATGCATCATGGCCGAATACATCACAATCATGCCCCTTTCAACTTCAATCATGGTTAAACAAAAAAAAAAACTCAATGTCTTACTTAAAATTGGTACAAAGAAGTTTCAAGAGTAGTCAATCCATCATTGCATGCATCATTAGCAAGCTTCACATTTAGCATGTAATGGCTTTAACACAATAACAACTTTGGCCAAATGCCATTTCCATGGCATAACAAGGATTTGAACCATGGCTAACATGCACATCAAGTTAGCAACCAAAACATGCATGAAACTCCTAACACAACCTCATACATACCTTAATCTTGATGCAAATTTAGCCAAATCTCCTTCTAGATCTCTTCTAAACCAAGCATGAAGCAAAAATCCTATCTCCTCCCTTAGTATTTTCGGCCAAAAGGAAAGAACAAGGGTGAACAATTTTTTCTTGTTTTTCTTTCACTTGCACGGCAATGGGGAAAGGATGAGCTATTTTTTGATTTTTTGTTTCTCATCCAACATCATTAATTATTTTATCATTTAATTCATCATGCATTAACAAAACATGTTTCAACATGTTTTCTTTGCCCATAAACCATGTCATGGCCGGCCACTAGCTTGTTTTGGGGAAATTTGACATGCAAGTCCATAGTTTTGCATGCATGCTTTAATTAGTCATCACACATTTCCCTATCGTACTTTCAAAGTTCACTACTAAGTCCCTTCTAGTGAAATTCACTTTTATAACACTAAATCAATCATCAAAAATGTCACACATGAGCACACACATATTATAGGCATCAAAATAAATTTTAAATTATTTTTATGCCTCGGTTTTGTGGTCCCGAAACCACATCCCGACTAGGGTCAATTTTGGGTTGTCACACGAGCGGCAAATGACATGTCTTTCCAAAGACTAACCGATAAGGAGTCATTCCTAACAACGTCTTAAACGATTTTCGATAGGCCCATAGAGCATCATCAAGCCTTCATGATCAATCTCTTTTGTTAGGTCAAAATACTTTCTCAAGAATTACTTTAATCTCACGGTTTACCAGTTCAACTTTCCCATTTGACTGTAGATGATCGGCAGTGGCAATTTTGTGTTTCACATCACTCTTGTCAAGCAACCACTTAAGCCATTTGTGTACAAAGTGAGATCCTTTATCACTAATTGTAACTCTCGGAGTCCCTAACTATGTAAACAAATGCTTATGTAAAAATCACCTGACTACCTTAGCATTATTTGTTTGGTATGCCTCAGCTTCCACCCACTTAGATACATAGTCGGTAAACACTAGGATGTACCTATTATCATAAGAAGAAGAAAATGTCAAATAATTCTACCTCTAGGATGTTTGTCAAGTTCATCTCATTCCTTCTTGATATGTTTCCGATTCTCTGGCATCTATCGCAATTTTTCACGTATGCCTATGCATCCTTAAACACTGTAGGCCAGAAAAATTCAGCTTGTAAGATCTTTGCTGCAGTACGGAACCACCTAAGTGTCCCTCACTCAAAGATAAATGGCAATGGTATAAGATCTCGTCAATCTCACTTCCAGTTGCACACTTTCTGATTATATTATCTGCATATTGTTTAAACAAAAATAGCTCCTCCCAAAAATAATACCGACTATCTTAAAGAAATTTCTTCCTTTGTTGGTATGTCATTCCAAGAGGCATTATTCCACATGCTAAATAATTTGGAAAATTGGCAAACTAAGGAGTTTCATGGATTTGATTTACCTCAAAGATATGCTCATCTGGAAAATTTTCATTAATTACAAGTGAATGACTAACCTTGTTTTGTTCCAACATCGATAGATGATCAGCTACTTGATTTTGAACTCCCTTTTTGTCTTGGATCTCAAGGTCAAATTCTTGGAGTAAGAGTATCCATCAAATTAACCTCGGCTTAGCATCTTTTTTTTAGGCTAAATATTTGATGGTCGCATGATTAGTAAACATTGTAACTTTTGTACCTATAAGATAAGAACGGAACTTTTCAAAAGAAAAAAACTATAGGAAAAAGTTCTTTTTCAATTACCGTATAATTAAGTTGGGCTCCAGTCAAAGTTCTGCTTGAATAGTAGATAGGATGAAACACTTTGTTTCTTCTTTGGCCTATCACAACTCCCACAACAAAATTGCTTGCTTCACACATCAACTCAAAAACTAAGTTCCATTTAGGTGTAATGATTATCGGGCTGAGATTAACCAATTTTTTTATTCCTCAAATCCATCCAAGCATGCTTTGTTAAACACAGAAGTGGTGTCTTTCTCTAATAACATACACAAAGGTTCGAAAATTTTAGAAAAATCTTTAATAGACCTTTAGTAAAAACCCGCATGGCCCAAAAAAATTATAACATCTTTCACTCTGACTGGTGAAAAACAGAAAAATCATCCATGAATACTTCAACAGAATTTTCAACCATATCAATAAATAGTGCCATCACGCATAGTTGAAATGTAGTAGATGCATTACATAAACCGAAAGGTATTCACCTAAAAGCAAATTTACCGTATGGGCAAGTAAAAGTCATTTTGCGTTGGTCTTCCGGGGCTACAACTATTTGGTTATATCTTGAATATCCATCAAAGAAACATTAATATCCATTACCTGCCAGTTGGTCCAACACCTGATCCGTAAAAGGAAATAGAAAATTATCCTTCTAAGTAGCTTTGTTCAATTTTCTACAGTCTATACAGATTCTCCAACCCGTGATCGTCCTCGTTAGGATTAACTCGTTTTGTTCATTCTTGACAATCATGATTCCACCTTTCTTTGATACACACTGTACCGGGCTTACCCACAAACTATCTTAGAGGGGGTAGATAATTCCCGCATCTAACCATTTGATAACTTCCTTTCAAACTACCTCCATCATTATTGGATTAAGTCTCATTTTCCCATCTATTCTAGCTTATTCGCCTTCCTCCAAGATAATTTTGTGCATGCAAAAGGACTGGTTTATTCCTAGGATATCAACTATGATCCAACTAATCCCTTTTTAAAATTTATTGAAGACTTTGGTCAGCTGCTCCTCTTAGTGTTTTGTTAAATCTACTGAAACAATCACAGGCAAAGTAGAACTGTTACCCAAATTAATGTATTCCAAATGAGAAGGAAGTACCTTAAGTTCAAGTTTGGGTGGTTCCTCGATTGACAACTTCGATTGTGTGTAATCTCGAGCTTCTAACTCCAACAGTTCAAACTGTGCTAGTTGAACATAGTCCTTCGAATTGGCTTCCATCAAAGCTATACTTTCCTTATCATCTTCCAATGGCTCAGACCCTAAAGTGTTTTCTAATTGGTATTCTAAAAAATTATTTTCTCATTCCATAGAATCTAAAATTTCTATTCTACAAAATTATTTTCCCATTCCATAGAATCTAAAATTTCTAACTCCTTCATTATTGAACATTCCTTTGTTGGATCAGGAAATTTCATCGCTTTAAAAACATTAAATGTTACCTGGTCGTCTTAAAATCTCATTGTAAGTTTGCCTTTTTACACGTCTATTAATGTTCTTTCATTGGTTAGGAAAGGTTTCCCCAAGATGATCAGCACTTCCTTATCCGCTTCAAAATCTAAAATAATAAAATCAGTACGAAAAATAAAGTTATCTACACATACCAGAACATCCTTAATCTTTCCTTTTAGGTATGCTAAAAATCGATCCGCCAATTGGAGTGTCACAATCATTGGTCTTACGTCACCTATTCCCAACATCTTAAAAATAGACTTGGGCATCAAGTTGATACTTGCCCCTAAATCACATAAAGCTTTACCACAGTAAGATTCTCTAATATTACAAGGTATAGTAAAGCTTTCAGGGTCCTTCATTTTTGAAGGTAGCTTGTTCTGTAAAACACACTACACTCCTTCGTTAGTGCTACAGTCTCAAATTCACTAAGTCTCTTCTTATTGGACAGAATGTCCTTTATGGACTTGACATAATTGGCCATTTGTTCGAAGGTTCTACCAATGGTATATTAATGTGAAGTTGCTTTAGACCATCAAAAAACTTCTTGAATTGCACCTCATGTTTTTGTTTTTTGATTCTTTGTAGATACAGAGGTGTTAGAATCTTAGCTTGAATCAGACAACTTTTCTGAGGAATTGTATCTGCATCTGAAAAAGGTGTTAGCTTATCAGAATTCACTAGATTAGATTTTACCTCTTCAGACTTTTCAGCATCAGGCTTTTTTGGTGCTAGAATATCAACTATTAGTTGATTTTCCTTTTCTTTAATAGCTTCTTCTTCAACCACAACCACGTTGAGTTAAAAAGTCTTACCACTTCGTAAAGCAACTACCTTGCAGTGTTTCTTACCCAAATTCTTTGGATTTTCCGTGTCACTGGACAAGGCTCCTTGTTGTCTATTATGAACCTCCGTAGCTAACTGACCAACTTGGTTCTCTAAATTTTCAGTGTTACTGCTTGGCTTTGGATTAAGGCGTCATTCTTTGCCATGTATGCCTTCAAAAAATTCTCCAAACTATTAGATGGTTCAGCTTGCAGTGGCTTTTGAACTCATTAATATAACGCTTGAAGTTGATTTGATCTATGATGCATGTTGTTGTTGTCCGATCCAGCTCCTTAGTTACTCTAAGAGAAGTTTAGATTGTTACGCCATGAAGGATTATAGAAGTTGGACTATGGTCCTCGTCCACTTGTATTTTGGTATTGATTTCCTATGTAATAAACAGACTCAAGATTTGATGGATAATTCTCGAAAGAATGATCGTCCCCATAGTATACGTAGGAAATAACATCAAAGTGACTTGGTGGCTAAGCTGCAACATGATTAAAACTGTTAGTAGTAAAATTTTTGGTTGAAGATACTTAAGCTAAGAGTGAACTGAGGGCGTTTACTTCACGCACTCCAGCTACTCATCTTCTTAAAGCTGCTCAATTTTTTGGCCACTGGTAAATGTTACTAGCTATTCTCTCGATGATCTCGTAAGCCTCATTGTAAGACTTCGACAAGAGAGCACCATTCATAGAAGTATCCACCCCCAACCTTGTGTGTGCATTGAGACCATTATAAAATGTCTCCAAACAGATGCTACGTGGAATCCCGTTGTGAAGGCATTGCGTAATAACTCTTTGAATCTTTCTCATGCCTTGTATAAGGATTCATCATCCATTTGTTTAAAAGAAGTGATCTCATTCCACAACTAGCATTTTTTCTAGGTGTGAAATACTTTACCAAAAAGCGTTCAAAAAATTCTTGCCATGTTGAAATTGAATATGGTGGCAACAAATTAAGCCATGCTCGTGCTCGATCTCGCAACGAGCACAAAAACACTTCAATCTCAATGTGCCTTCAGTTACACGAACTATCATAAAGGAATTGCTCACCTTCATGAATAGTTGAAGGTGAAGGTGGATCTTCTGTGGGCATTCCACTAAATTTCCCCAATTGTTTGATGCATCTAAAACATAACAGGCTTCTTTAGTATGTAGTGTCATTCACAATAGTGACATTCAGAGCCCAAAATATAGGTAAATGATATCCTCTCATTAGCATTACATGGTTGATGAAAAGTAAACGGGGCCATGGGTCGTTCATCTTTGTGATGGATGACTTTATCACTATTTGATAGTGATTTAATTTTTCATGAAGGAAGATGTAATGGCTATCATGAGATAAAATAGTATCATATTGGGAGAACAGATATTATCCCAAAGAGATCAAGGATATCCTATAAGGGTAACACACTTATGACGAGGTCATTGGATGAGCACTAAGTAGTTGCTTTCATAATGGTATGTTGTTGAGGAGAGCTCAGTCACGATTAAATGAGTTCATAATTAATAGGTGAAAAGTCAAAACTTAATTATAAATCATTTGAGCCTTAACTACATATGTCCAATCAGTCCCTACGCTAGCTCGTTGAAACTAGAAATGAATTGTGTGTTTGAATAGAAATGAACAGAATTAATAGAAAAAGAGAAATAAGAAACATTCAGGAATGATTATGGTTTTCTCTAAAATGGAGAAATAGAATCATTTGGAAATGAATGTAGGTTTCCAAAAATAGAAATGGAAATGAAATTGAAAATGGAAACCTCCAATCTTATATAAGATTACTTTAAAAATTATGGAATAATGAGTTTATGTTTTCAGATTATTTTAAAGCCAAAAATGAAAATAAATCATTTGGTCATTGTGAACATGTTAAGTTGTGACATACTGAATGAATTTTCTCGAAATTTTGTAGGGGGTAAAATCATCAAAATTTTATTCAGGATCAAATTGTCAAAATTTTACTAAGGTAAATTTGGGATGAGAAAATTATTTAATATGTAAATATTAAAGTTTATTTTGGGAAATAGAAAAACTGAATCACGTTGGATCACATTACAGAGTATTGGGTTAAAAAGGCCTAAGAAGTACTTGTAATTGGACCCGATGTGAGAGAGGGCCAAAACCCCTCATATAGCATGAAAGGGGTGGCAACCCTAGTAGAAATAAAATTGTGAGTTGTTCAGCCCTATCCTACTCTAAGCAGATGTTGTTTTTCAATTTAAAATAAACCTCTACAACTCTACAAGGGTTCTATCTTTTCTTCTTATAAATAGAGGCACCAATAAAGCTATTAACACAACTTATGAGGGATTGTTATTCTATCGAAAAATAGAGAGAATTTATTCTCAACTTATAAACATATTTTTCAGAATAACAATTTTACCGGTTTCTATTAATGAAGAGACCGTTTTCACCACAAAAGCAAAACTTTTTCTAATTCTGTGTTTTAATTCAATCGGTTCGAGCCCACACTCGAAGCAATTCATGGTACGAGAATAGTGGAGAAGATCGTTTGCTTGAAAGTCAAAAAACATCAAGGACCCACTTATCCAAAAAATAGGTATGAATTCTGTTAAGTTTTATTGCTATAAATATCACAAATTGGGTCGATTTCCAAATTTTTTATTTTTTGTTATACAAGAAAACCATTTTCAAATCAGGTTTTTTCCAACAGTCAAAGTATTTTGAAATGAGAGGATTGATGGATTCTAGGTATCTCAAATTTAAACCTAAATGTAATGGGAATAGGGATACTACTACCCAATATAGTACATGACTTGATGAAATGTAAATTGTGACATACCACACCCAACCCGTTTATCGAATTCGAATGTTTGATGTCACATTATGTTACTAGAGCAACTCAAACTATTTCGACACATTTCATAGAAATTATATATGCATGCAAGGATTAATTATAAAATTCACATTATGTGAATAGAAATATACTAAATCACAATCAAATAGGCCTACAAAGAGAGGTTCATGTCATACGAGGTCAATCATGGAGTCGAGACACGAACCCTAACTCAATCAATAAATTTTGAAGCTGATGTCTTGAGACGAGGTAAACATGTTTCAAGACACGCTTCCTTTGTTTTATATTTTAGCTTTGATGTAGAGATTTCTCGAGACAATAGGGTATATTTCTTGAGACTTTCCCCTTTATCTCTCAAGATATAACTCCCTTGTTTCAGACCCTTAGCTTCAATGTTTTACTAACTTGAGACATAAGCCACTATGTCTTAAGTTTCAACTATGATGTCTCAAGATGTAACACCCCGTACCCGAGTCCGTTACCGGAGTCGAACACGAGGTGCACACAGACTTAACTTAATTGTTTTCACAGTCCATAAAAAAAATTTTCCAGACTAGCTGGTTACTGCGTCACTGTCGCCTCAAAAATCATATCTTGAGTTTTAAAGCTCAAAAATCAGTTTCGTAAATTTTCCCTGAAACTAGACTCATAAGTCCATCAACACATTTTTTTCTAGAATTTTTGGTCGGGCCAATTAGTACAGTTTATTAGTTAAAGTCTCCCCTAATCTAGGGTTCGACTACACTGACCTTCACGCATTACGAATTGGATATCTCCCTGTACAGGGCTTCAATACTGATGTCGTTTGTTTCTATAGAAACTAGACTCAGAGAGGAATCTATAAATATATGGCATGACTCCTAATTCTCTCTGGTTAATTTACAATGAATTTTCCAAAGTCAGAACAGGGGATCCAGAAACCGTTCTGGCCCTGCTTCATGAGAACTTTAATATCTCTTAACATACAACTCATATGACCGTTTCATTTCTTCCATATGAAATTAGATTCATCAAGGTTCATTTACATAATTTATTCACTATTTAATACCATTCCTACTATTTTTAGTGATTTTTCACATCCACATCACTGCTGCTGTCAGCGTCTGCCTTTAAGGTAGGCCTTACCTATTTCATGATTTCCATGATTCAATTGGCCCTTTTTGCATACATAGCACAAAGTGTGATCATGATTAACCATTCCAATGGCTAATCGATTCAAAACAATTCCATACCTCATAATGATCAACATACAAACGATTATAGTACTATGCTAAAAACGTATATAAGCCATTTTCGCATGGCTATCCAAGTTTACACAAAACCGAAAGGTACATGACCTACAACAAAAGGGTAGTCCTACACATGCCATTTCAAAGTTCAACCAAAATTGTACCAAAATGGGGGCTTTGATAGTGTGGATGACTTCGACTTCGATGATCCTGAATCCGATAGCTAACGAGCAAAATCTATAAAACAGAGAGCCAAAGCAACGTGGTAAGCATTCTAATGCTTAGTAAGTCTCAAGTAATGAAATCAGCTTTGACTAAAGTATTACATTTACATAACTAAATGAATCACTTTATTAATACACATTCTCATAATCATACTTACTTCACATTACCGACCCTTATGTTCATACACAAAAGAACAACTTAGCCAAAGGCCGGTAGCTCGTTTATCAACTGAGCGAATACTTATTTGTAAGGACTCAACTAATTCAAGCACATACGAACATACCTCATTGCTGGAATTTTCACAAGTGTATAAACTGAAATTTTTACAGCAAGATTGCTCATTTCCGAGTCACGTACCTTCGGGATTTAACCGGATATAACCACAAGCACAATTGCCTTCGGGTCTTAACCCGGATTTGGTGACTTGCACAATTGCCTTCGGGTCTTTAGCCCGGATATAACAAATCGCACGAATGCCTTCGGGTCTTAGCCCGGATATAACCACTAGCATGAATGCCTTGGGACTTAGCCCGGTATCATTCAAATGCTCATGTACACATATATCAATAATCACGACACATCCATATTTCATTTTCGTTACTAAGGTTCAAACACAAAATATATATCAAACCTTTACAATTTCGGCTCAATAGCCACACACAAGGAGCATAATTTCAATATAATTCAAGTAGGGTCATTATCAAGACTTACCTTGGATGTTGTCGAGGCGATTTCGACGGCTATTCGATCACTTTTTCCTTTCCTTATCCAACTGTGGTCTTCTAAGCTCTTGAGCTAATTCACACAAATTTAACTTATTAAAATCTCATTATGATAGCTTATGGCCGAATATGACAAGGAGTTTAAATGGTCATATGGCCATCCTTTAGCTCAAATACACAATGGTCATGCACAATTTTTAAGCACAACAAGCAATTCAATACAATTCATTCAAACATCAAAGTGAAGCTCAAGGTACTTAGCCCTTATACACATTAGACATTAGAGTCACATGTGTACGAAATCACGAATCGAATTCAACACATTAGTTAGTACCCTCCTTAGCCGAAATTTCCAAGCCAAGAATAGGCATCAATATGCTTGCCTCTAACCGAATGCATGCACACCAACCCCCCCTTCATGTGGCCGAATATGCATGTCCATGTTGAGGCCAATTATGCACTTAATACCACACAAAAACAGCATACATTTTACTAACTAACGCATTACATATTGTAGCTCAATACACATCTCTCATGTACTTCATAACCGAAACATCATCACAAGCAAATATATACCTTGAAATAGTATATATGTCATGCCAATACATCATGTGCAAACATATATACATATAGGTGCAAGGGCGAATCATAAGGATGACTATGACTATCTCATATATTTTCATTATGGCCGAATGCTCCTTCTACCCCATTTACCTTCACAAAGCATGAACTTCATCATCCAACTTACAAGCTTACAATGTCATGAAGTTTAACCTCATGGTATCTATCAAACTCTCACTCAAAAGTGTTAAAAAAAATATTCAATAATCATCAATCCACCATCACATGCACCATTACAAAGCTTCACTTTTAGCATGCAAATGATATCAACACAACCTCACCTTAGCCGAATATCATCTCCATGACATAGTAAGGATTTGAACCATGGCTAGTTAGAACTCAAGCTAACTACAAAAATATACATGAATCTTATGGGAAAACATCAAACTTACCTTAGTCTAGGTACAAGTATGGCCAAACCTCCTCCTAAACCTCTTCCAAACCAACATGAAACAAGAATTCCTTCCTTCTTCCTTAGAATTTTCAGCCCAAAGGAAATGAAAATGATGAACAAAAATTCTTCTTTCTTTCTCCACAACTCACAAGCAATGGGCATGCATGAGACCATTTTTTTTTCTTTTTTTCCATTTCTTTATTACCCATGCTCATTAATTTATTTTTTTCACCCATGATGCACCAACAAAACATGTCTATGACATGTTTTGCCCATATTTCTTTGTCATGGCCGGCCATCACTTGTAAAAAGAGGGATATTTGACATGCAAGGCCATTGTTTTGCATGCATGCTTTAATTAGTCATCACACATTTCCCTATCCTACTTTCAAAGTTTACTACTAGGTCCTTTCTAGTGAAATTCACATTTATAACTCTAAATTAAAGCATCAAGAATGTCACACATGAGTTAACACATATTATAGGCATCAAAATAAATATCAAATTATTTTTATGCCTCGGTTTTGTGGTCCCGAAACCATATTCCGACTAGGTCGTTTTAAGGTCATCACAACTCTCCCCCACTTAAGAAATTTTCGTCCCCGAAAATCTTACCGGTAAATAGATTTGGATATCGCTCTTTCATAGAGTTCTCGGGTTCCCAAGTAGCTTCTTCTATCCCGTGTTTGAGCCATAACACTTTCACTAGCGGAACCCTTTTGTTTCGCAACTCTTTCACTTCACGAGCTAGGATACGAATCGGTTCTTCTTCATAACTCATATCGGCTTGAATTTCAACCTTTGATGGACTAATTAAGTGCGACGGATCAGATCTATAGCGTCGAAGCATTGAAACATGGAAGACGTTGTGAATCTTTTCGAGTTCAGGGGGCAAAATCAAACGATACGCAATTGGGCCAACTCGTTCAGAGATTTCGTACGGCCCAATGAATCTCGGGCTCAACTTGCCCTTACGGCCAAATCTGAGTATCTTTTTCCAAGGCGAAACTTTAAGAAACACTTTATCTCCCACCTGATACTCAATGTCCTTTCGTTTCAAATCCACGCACGATTTTCGACGATCCGTGGCCGCCTTCGGACTTTCACGGATTACCTTTACCTTCTGCTCAAAGATCTTTAATTAAATCCACTCAAAATTTTGTTTTCACCGAGCTCGGTCCAAAACAATGGTGTACGGCATTTACGCCGCGTCTGAGCCTCGTAAGGCGCCATCTTAATACTTGATTGAAAACTATTGTTGTGCGAATTCAATCAAAGGTAAATACCGTTCCCATGAACCATTGAATTCGAGGATGCAACATCTCAACATATCCTCAAGTATCCGAATTATCCGCTCGGATTGACCATCGTTTGGGGGTGAAAGGCGGTCTTTGAAATGCAACTTGGTACCCAAAGCTTCTTGCAATTTCTTCCAAAATCGCGAGGTGAACCTCGGATCTCTATCCGACACAACAGAAATCGGTACCCCGTGTAATCTCACAATCTGAGAAACGTACAATTCAGCTAGTTTATCCAATGAAAAATTCGTATGCACAGGGATAAAGTGAGCCGACTTAGTCAGTCTATCAACAACAACCCAAATCGCATCCTTCTTACTTGCTAACAATGGCAGTCCGGACACAAAGTCCATTGTGACTCGATCCCATTTCCATTCGGGTATCGTAATCGGCTGAAGTAATCCTGAAGGCACTTGATGTTCCGCTTTCACTTGTTGACATATTAAACATCTCGAAACAAAGTCGGAGATGTCTCGTTTCATACCATGCCACCAAAACCGACGTTTCAAATCGTTGTACATCTTCGTACTCCCCGGGTGAATTGACATTCGGCTACAATGGGCTTCGTTCAGAATCATCGAAATGAGTTCCGAATTCCTTGGAACACACAGACGACTTCTGAACCTCAAACAATCGTCATCATCAATTTGAAACTCCAATTCCTTGTTCGGAACACACTCAGCCCGTTTTGCAACCAACTCATCGTCGACTTTCTGAGCTTCACGAATTTGATGAGTCAATAATGGTTTGGCCTTTAATTCGGCTACTAACACATTGTCGGGTAGAATAGACAAGTGTACATTCATTGCTCATAAAGCAAACAGTGATTTCCGGCTCAAGGCGTCTGCAACCACATTAGCCTTTCCCGGGTGATAATCAATGACAAGCTCATAATCTTTTAACAACTCGAGCCAACGTCTTTGTCGCAGATTTAAGTCTCTTTGAGTCATCAAATATTTGAGACTTTTGTGATCCGAATACACATGGCACTTCTCACCAAATAAGTAATGTCGCCATATCTTTAAGGCGAATACGATGGCAGCCAATTCGAGATCATGGGTCGGATAATTTTTCTCATGTGGCTTTAATTGTCTCGACGATAGGCCACAACTCGACCTTCTTGCATCAATACGCAACCTAACCCAAGTAGGGAGGCGTCACTATAGATGACAAACTCTTTGCCGATTCGGCCAGATTTTAGTAATGGAGCTTCCGTCAAATGAGTTTTCAATTGGTCGAAACTTTTCGACACTTTTCCGTCCATTCAAACTTGACATCTTTCAAGCGGGCCGTCATGGGTGTGGCTATCATCGAGAATCCTTTTACAAACCGTCGGTAGTAACCGCAAGTCCCAAAAGCTCGAACCTCAAGAATATTTCTTGGAGGCTTCTAGTTAAGTATGGCTGAAATTTTGCTTGGGTCGACTCAAATACCGATGCAGATACCACATGACCCAAGAAGCTAATCTCTTAACCGAACTCACACTCTTGAACTTAGCGTATAACCGCTTATCCCGTAAAATTTGCAACACTAATCTCGGTGCTCGCATGTTCGGTCTCATCTCTTGAATAGACCGGGATGTCGTCAATGAACACAACTACGAACCGATCCAAATATGGTCTCAAGATCCGATTCATCAAATCCATAAATACCGTAGGGCATTAGTGAGCCCAAACGGCATCACTAAGAACTCGTAGTGACCATATCTCGCTCAAGGCGGTTTGGGTATGTCCGAATCTCGATTCAAGAATCGATAATAGCCCGATCTCAAATCTATTTTTGAGAACACCGAGGCTCCTTCAGCTTGATCGAACAAATCATCGATACACGGTAACGGATATTTGTTCTTTATTGTCACTTTATTGTCGACGATAGTCGATGCACAACCTCATGGTTCCGTCCTTCTTTTTCACAAACAACACTGGTGCACCCCAAGGTGAAAAACTCGGGCGAGCAAAACCTCTATCCACCAACTCTTGCAACTGAGCTTTCAACTCCTTCAATTCCGTTGGTGCCATACGATACGGAGCTATCGAAATCGGTGTGGTCCCAGGTATAAGCTCAATACCAAACTCTACCTCCCGAACAAGGGGCAAACCCGGTAATTCTTCGGGAAAAACATCCGGGTATTCACAAACCATCGGCACAGATTCGGGTTTTGTTTCTAACTTCTTATCATCGAGTACATATGCAAGGTATGCTTCGCACCCTTTTCTTACATATTTCTGGGCCAACATTGATGATATTGCAGCTGGCACCCCCTTCAAGTCCGTAGACTCAACTCGGATCATCTCGTTATTTGCGCACCTCAAATCAATAGTCTTGCTTTTGCAATTCACAACCGCGTCATGCACGGTCAACCAATCCAAACCCAGAATAACATCAAATTCATCGAACGGTAAAAGCATCAAGTCCACCGGAAAACAGGAACCTCGAATTACTAGGGGGCATTTCCTACACACTTTGTCGATAAGCACGTAACGACCCAAGGGATTTGACACCCGAATTACGAACTCAGTAGACTCAATAGGTAAAGTCTTACTGGATGCTAAGGTTTCGCATATATAAGAATGAGTAGAACCAGGGCCAATCAAAGCAATCACATTAGTATCAAAGAGAGTGAAAGTACCGGTAATAACATCTGGCGAGGAAGCATCCTCACGTGCGCGTATGGCATAAGCCCTAGCAGGAGCGCGAGCCTCGGATCTGGTCGTAGCCCTCTAGATCCTCTCTGACCACCACTAGCATTGCCCGTATTTCTAGATGGTCTACCTCGAGCAGTGGTAGCACCCGGTGTCCCACTCTGATCTACATTTTGTTCAGACAACCTTGGGCAATCTTTAATGAAGTGGTCAATCGCTCCGCACTTGTAACAGAGCGGTCACAGAATCTACAACTTCGGAATGCCATTTGCCACAACATCGGCACTCGCGCTCTCTCGACGATCATTTCCACCATCGGCGATCAAGTGACTCATGTGGTCACAGGAGGTCGGTCACGATCTCGTCTAGAAAAGCCCAAGTGTCTCTAGACCGCCTAAGCCATCTCTAAATTTCTTTGATGACTATGGGAAGGGCTTCCCAAGACCTCTTACTGAAACTCCCTTGCTCCCACTTCACTTTTCTTTTCTCCATATCGAGTTCCTCGGCTTTGCACTTCGCTCGACAAGAGCCACAAACTCTCGGATTTCCAAAATGCCAACATACGACTTTATATCATCATTCATCCATCTTCAAAGCGTTTACATCACACTTCGAAGAAATGCGTTCTCGCAGCGTCTGGCTAAGCCTCACAAATTTTCGCTCATAGTCAGAACCGACATGGAACCTTGTTTAAGTTCAAGAAATTCCTTCCGCTTTTGATCCATAAATCTCGATCGATATACTTTTTCCAAACTCGGTTTGAAAAACTCCCAAGTTACTTGCTCTCGGGGCTGTGAAGTCGAGTACACCACCAATAGTAGGCGTAATCACATAGCAAGGAGATAGTACACTTTAGGCATTCATCGGTGTACAAGATAGCTCATCGAGTCCGGATAGTGTTGTCCAACCAAAATTCAGCTTGCTCGGCATCGTCGCTATCCGTAGCTTTAAATTCAGTAGCCCCATGTTTTCGGATTCATCAACTAGGGCTTATTCGACCTTATTTGGTCGATTACGGAGGCATTGTAGGTGCGGGGTTGTATTAGTCGGGAATGGAGGTTGTGGAACAGTAGTGTTAGTTCGAATGTATTGGTTGAACCAATCATTCATCACGCTATAGAAAGCTTGCCTAGCCTCATCATTCGGATTGCTAGCAATAGGTTGAGAGTCCATGGCGCTGTCCCTTAAAGCGGAGCAGCGCCACACTCTCCACATCATCAGCTATCGCTTCGGTTGGGATCGGGATCCATTACTATAAATAAACACAAATTCAAATGTCAGAAATCACCACACTATCAAATAATCACATAAAATGGCATGTATAGCTAGACCCAAACGCATTACGGTAGTCCTAGAATCGGCTAAACCGTAGCTCTGATACCAATAAAATTGTAACACCCCATACCCGAGTCCGTTACCGGAGTCGAACACGAGGTGCACACAGACTTAACTTAATTGTTTTCACAGTCCATAAAAAAAATTTTCCAGACTAGCTGGTTACTGCATCACTGTCGCCTCAAAAATCATATCTTGAGTTTTAAAGCTCAAAAATCAGTTTCGTAAATTTTCCCTGAAACTAGACTCATAATTCCATCAACACATTTTTTTCTAGAATTTTTGGTCGGGCAAATTAGTACAGTTTATTAGTTAAAGTCTCCCCTAATCCAGGGTTCGACTACACTGACCTTCACGCATTACGAATTGGATATCTCCCTGTACAGGGCTTCAATACTGATGTCGTTTGTTTCTATAGAAACTAGACTCAGAGAGGAATCTATAAATATATGGCATGACTCCTAATTCTCTCTGGTTAATTTACAATGAATTTTCCAAAGTCGGAACAGGGGATCCAGAAACCGTTCTGGCCCTGCTTCACGAGAACTTTAATATCTCTTAACATACAACTCATATGACTGTTTCGTTTCTTCCATATGAAAGTAGATTCATCAAGGTTAATTTACATAATTTATTCACTATTTAATACCATTCCTACTATTTTTAGTGATTTTTCACATCCACATCACTGCTGCTGTCAGCGTCTGCCTTTAAGGTAGGCCTTACCTATTTCATGATTTCCATGATTCAATTGGCCCTTTTTGCATACATAGCACAAAGTGTGATCATGATTAACCATTCCAATGGCTAATCGATTCAAAACAATTCCATACCTCATAATGATCAACATACAAACGATTATAGTACTATGCTAAAACGTATATAAGCCATTTTCGCATGGCTATCCAAGTTTACACAAAACCGAAAGGTACATGACCTACAACAAAAGGGTAGTCCTATACATGCCATTTCAAAGTTCAACCAAAATTGTACCAAAATGGGGGCTTTGATAGTGTGGATGACTTCGACTTTGATGATCCCGAATCCGATAGCTAACGAGCAAAATCTATAAAACAGAGAGCCAAAGCAACGGGGTAAGCATTTTAATGCTTAGTAAGTCTCAAGTAATGAAATCAGCTTTGACTAAAGTATTACATTTACATAACTAAATGAATCACTTTATTAATACACATTCTCATAATCATACTTACTTCACATTACCGACCCTTATGTTCATACACAAAAGAACAACTTAGCCAAAGGTGGTAGCTCGCTTATCAACCGAGCGAATACTTATTTGTAAGGACTCAACTAATTCAAGCACATACGAACATACCTCATTGCTGGAATTTTCACAAGTGTATAAACTGAAATTTTTACAGCAAGATTGCTCATTTCCGAGTCACGTACCTTCGGGATTTAACCGGATATAACCACAAGCACAATTGCCTTCGGGTCTTAACCCGGATTTGGTGACTTGCACAATTGCCTTCGGGTCTTTAGCCCGGATATAACAACTCGCACGAATGCCTTCGGGTCTTAGCCCGGATATAACCACTAGCATAAATGCCTTCGGGACTTAGCCCGGGTATCATTCAAATGCTCATGTACACATATATCAATAATCACGACACATCCATATTTCATTTTCGTTACTAAGGTTCAAACACAAAATATATATCAAACCTTTACAATTTCGGCTCAATAGCCACACACAAGGAGCATAATTTCAATATAATTCAAGTAGGGTCATTACTCGAAGACTTACCTTGGATGTTGTCGGGCGATTTCGACGGCTATTCGATCACTTTTTCCTTTCCCTTATCCAACTGTGGTCCTCTAAGCTCTTGAGCTAATTCACACAAATTTAACTTATTAAAATCTCATTATGATAGCTTATGGCTGAATATGACAAGGAGTTTAAATGGTCATATGGCCATCCTTTAGCTCAAATACACAATGGTCATGCACAATTTTTAAGCACAACAAGCAATTCAATACAATTCATTCAAACATCAAAGTGAAGCTCAAGGTACTTAGCCCTTATACACATTAGACATTAGAGTCACATGTGTACGAAATCACGAATCGAATTCAACACATTAGTTAGTACCCTCCTTAGCCGAAATTTCCAAGCCAAGAATAGGCATCAATATGCTTGCCTCTAACCGAATGCATGCACACCAACCCCCCCTTCATGTGGCCGAATATGCATGTCCATGTTGAGGCCAGTTATGCACTTAATACCACACAAAAACAGCATACATTTTACTAACTAATGTATTACATATTGTAGCTCAATACACATCTCTCATGTACTTCATAACCGAAACATCATCACAAGAAAATATATACCTTGAAATAGTATATATGTCATGCCAATACATCATGTGCAAACATATATACATATAGGTGCAAGGGCGAATCATAAGGATGACTATGACTATCTCATATATTTTCATTATGGCCGAATGCTCCTTCTACCCCATTTACCTTCACAAAGCATGAACTTCATCATCCAACTTACAAGCTTACAATGTCATGAAGTTTAACCTCATGGTATCTATCAAACTCTCACTCAAAAGTGTTAAAAAAATATTCAATAATCATCAATCCACCATCACATGCACCATTACAAAGCTTCACTTTTAGCATGCAAATGATATCAACACAACCTCACCTTAGCCGAATATCATCTCCATGACATAGTAAGGATTTGAACCATGGCTAGTTAGAACTCAAGCTAACTACAAAAATATACATGAATCTCATGGCAAAACATCAAACTTACCTTAGTCTAGGTACAAGTATGGCCAAACCTCCTCCTAAACCTCTTCCAAACCAACATGAAACAAGAATTCCTTCCTTCTTCCTTAGAATTTTCAGCCCAAAGGAAATGAAAAATGATGAACAAAAATTCTTCTTTCTTTCTCCACAACTCACGGCAATGGGCATGCATGAGACCATTTTTTTTTCTTTTTTTCCATTTCTTTATTACCCATGCTCATTAATTTAT
Organism: Gossypium arboreum; assembly: GCF_025698485.1. Lineage (NCBI taxonomy): Eukaryota > Viridiplantae > Streptophyta > Magnoliopsida > Malvales > Malvaceae > Gossypium > Gossypium arboreum. Next base: position 19,013,076 of record NC_069081.1, read on the forward strand.
TTTTTTCACCCATGATGCACCAACAAAACATGTCTATGACATGTTTTGCCCATATTTCTTTGTCATGGCCGGCCATCACTTGTAAAAAGAGGGATATTTGACATGCAAGGCCATTGTTTTGCATGCATGCTTTAATTAGTCATCACACATTTCCCTATCCTACTTTCAAAGTTTACTACTAGGTCCTTTCTAGTGAAATTCACATTTATAACTCTAAATTAAAGCATCAAGGATGTCACACATGAGTTAACACATATTATAGGCATCAAAATAAATATCAAATTATTTTTATGCCTCGGTTTTGTGGTCCCGAAACCACATTCCGACTAGGGTCGTTTTAAGGCTGTCACACATGACTTGCTTGGTAAGTCTCAAAACTTATACCTAGAAATGCACAAAATGGCCATTTTTGTTCTTGAGATCTCAAGACATGCTTTTGATATCCCGAGATCAAAAGGAAATTTCACCTATAATGCACATTCTAACTTAACAAAATGGGCAACTACTCATATTGAAACATAATCATTATAATGCCAAATCAACATGCACCAATTTAACTCCCAAAAACATATCCAAAACATTCAAAAACATAACATTCAATGCATTCTGCCTTAACATGACTAGGTAAGTAACTTAATACTTATAAGCATGCATACTAATCCATTAATCAAACATTGAAACTCATCAAGTATAACTTCACAAGTCCAAAATTGACCAAAACATACCGAATAGCCAAAATATCAAATATAACTCATAACTTATACTATTAACCTAGGTACATGCCAATTACAACTAGGTTCAAAATGAGGATCATAAACATTAGCTAAACCTAGGGATGGATCTTTGAATGCTTTCGGACTTACATTATATCAACACCTAACATTATCTAAGCATGAAAACAAACAATTTTTCATGCGAAGCAATAAAAACTCAATTGTGCTAACATAATTTGAAAATCAACACATAATGGTTTTAAACAATAAAACATAATAAAATGGCAGTATAATATATTATAACTAAGTTTCATTTCAACATCAATGATCACATAATCTCATGTCATTTTATCAATTAACCCTTTTGGGTATTCATGCCTTATTTACCAAGTATTATTATCATAATAATTTTCAATATCACTGAATCATTTCATGTACCACGTATCGATGCACCCTCAAGGTATTTACATCTTGTTCCATAGATCACAGTCAGTAATCGATATCATGCTATTATTCACTTTTCATTATCATATCTATTTCACATTTTATTTTTTACATTTCGACACCTATTAACTGATTTAGACTCAAGGATGAATACACAGATCAATCCACCAACACAACAAAATACAGACATAAGTGCTGACTGGACATAAATGCATTGGTATCTATAAGCACATCAATATACGCTCGTACCCCCAGGGCATTTGAGCAAGTGATACGTTCTCGACCCCTAAGGTATTAAAGAACTATCAAATAATAATACACGTTTAGCGCTAAAGCTCCCTCCGATATAATAGACCCTATGACCTGCCAACTATACCCGTAATTTTATCCAACACCGTTAATAAATCATTTTTTATTATCAATTATCACCGAATCATACTCTAACATAATTAACATAATGATATCACTATCACAAACATATATATACTTTGAACATAAAACAAACATTTCAAAGTGATTAAGCACAACATACCTTTTATGTCTTTATTCATCATCAATAATTTTATAAATTTAGTTGATTAATAAATTATGTGGTGAAAACAAATTATGAAAGCACAAATAGAAAAATGCTACTCATTGACAACATTCACCTTTCCTTTGTCTCTTGACATCTCGATGTCATCTTTAGCTATGTACGATAATTCAATTACGAAAATAGTATTAGTATCACATTCAACAAGAACATAACCATATTCAAACATGAATGCACATCACACAATTAGGTCCCTTAGAACCCTAATATCCCCAAATCTCGTAATTCACAATCTACCTGATCGAATCTAAATTTGACTTCGTATCTATACTCTAAGGACTTCAAACTAGCAATAAACATCATTAAATACCAGGGTTCTCATCTCTTACACATAGGTCCTTAAAAACTCAATAATGACCTTAAAGATTTAACTTAATCTTACCTTACTCCAAGTCAACCAACTTCATTTTTCAACATAATTCTCGCATTAACTAAGCTTATTCAACTAGATATTTCATAATCTGGAGCTCAATTTTTCTATGTATTTAACAATGGCAATTCAAACTAACGTCCAAAATTACAAAAACTAACTAATATGTTGACTACACCAAGCTTCCTTAGATAAAAATCCATGAAAATTTATCAATAAAAGCTTACTTACCTCTAGCTTTTAGTGGTCGCTTATGGAGAAGAAAAACCCTTTTCTTTCCTCCTTTCTTATGGACGGTTTTGAGAGGAAAAATCGAAGATGAATATCATCTTCTCTCTCCCATTAGAACATATATATACAAATGAGATTAATTAAATTAATTAACTTAATTAACAAAAAAAGTAATTAAATTAATTAACTTAATTAACAAAAAAAGTGAAAGGCCATCATTTAATTTCACTTATCTTAGTGGATTTCAATGACAAGATCATGTTTGTCCATTAAGCTAAGGTCCAATGGTGGCTAATTGCATTATAGACCTTCACAAAATTACTACTTAAGGGCTTACCCAATTCCTTAATCAAATTTCCCTAGTTTAATCACTTTATAATTTAGTCTATGTACTATAGATAACAATTTATCTAATTTAATCATATAGCAAATCGATTCTAGAATTTCATACATGACACTAAATTCCTTGATTAAAAATTTCAAATTAACTCATTTTAAGAAATCCAGCTTCAAAACTGAATTTTCCAACACCAACTAAAATCAGGACATTGCATAAAAATGGAAGAAGGATATTGATGCAGAAGCTCTGGAATGAATTTTAAGAGCTAAACAATCAACTCGAAGTTTATGATTCTTTCTTGCAACCTAAGTAACCTCTTACAATAGTTTCTAGACCAAAGTTCTTGTGAAAAATAAAATAGAATAAAATAAATAAAAATAAAGAACACATAAATTTTACGTGGAAACCCTTTCGGGAAAAAAACCACGGGCAGAGGAGAAGAAAATTCACTATGTCGAAAAATTTTTTACTCAAATACAAGAGGAATAGACTATGTCTATTTATAGGCTTGCAAAGCCATATTCTAGTAGGATTGAAACACCTTATCCTAATCAATATAAAATAGATGGAGTTTAATAAGGTTTAAAACCTTATTCTAAAATAAAATAAAAGAAGTCTAGTTCTATATGGATTTTACTTTTATTTTATTTTCCATCGTATTTTATTTAAATAAGAATTTGGGTCACTTAATTCTAACAATCTCCACCTTGACACAAATTCTCAATGAACAAGTTCTTCATCGCGAACTTTCAATAAACAAGTTCTTCACCTCTTCCAAAAACCCCTTAAGGGTTTAACTTCAACAATGAACACCAACCAAGTCTAAGCAATGCTCAAACTTGGTTATAGGAAGTGACTTAGTCATCATATCTGCAGGATTTTCATGAGTGCTAATTTTGCTCACAACAATATCACCACGAGCAATAATATCACGAACAAAATGATACCGAATATCAATGTGTTTTGTTCTCTCATGAAACATTTGATCTTTTGTAAGAAAGATGGCACTGATCGTCACAAAATATTGTGGCTGATTTGAAGGTCTTCATTGAGTTCACTAAATAGTCCCTTCAACCAAATAGCTTCTTTACAAGCCTCAAGAATCGCCATGTACTCACTTCAAGTGGTAGACAAAGCGATCGTAGTTTGCAAAGTGGCTTTCCAACTAATTGCACAACCTCCGATTGTAAAGACGTAACTCGTGAGAGATCTTCTTCTATCAAGGTCTCCAGCAAAATCAGCATCAACATACCCTATAACTCCATCTTTAGTTCTTCCAAAGCGTAAGCAAACATTAGTAGTGCCTCGTAAGTATCTTAAAATCCATTTGAATCGCTTTCCAGTGTTCTTTACGAGATTCGCCATGTATCGCTAAGCTGACTTGATCGCATATGATAAATCGGACGTGAACAAACCATAGCATACATGAGAGATCCCTCTGCACTAGAGTATGGAACATGTGACATGTACTCAATCTCATTATCGATTGAGGAGATAAGGCCGATGAAAGTCCGAAATGGGTCGCTAAAGGAGTACTAACAGCTTAGCACTCTGCATATTGAACCGCAAAGAACTTTCTCAATGTACCCTTCCGACTTAGGTACAATTTACTTGCTTTTCTATCTCGAGAATCTCCATACCAAGTATCTTATTTGCTGGTCCTAAATCTTTCATCTCAAATTCTTCACTTAGTTGGGCTTTAACCTTTCTTATCTCTTTTATCTTTTGTCGCTATCAACATGTCATCAACATAAAGAAGTAGATACACAAAAGAACCATCACATTTTTCTTAAAGTAGACACAACTGTCAAAACTACTTCTTTTGAAATCATGAGAAGTCATAAGGGAATCAAACCTCTTGTACCCTTGTCTTGGTGATTGTTTCAAACCGTAAAGGGACTTTTTCACAAGCAAACATAGTCCTCTTTTTCGAGACTATAAAACCCTCTGGTTGTTGCATGTAAATATCTTCCTCAAGTTCTCCATGCAAAATGCGTTTTACATCTAACCGCTCAAGCTCCAAATCATGCATGGCAACAATACCAAGCAAAGCTCGAATCGAACTATGCTTAACAACCTGGAGAGAACACATCTGTGAAGTCCACTCGGAATTTGATCAGTAACCCTTTGCAACAAGCCTTGCTTTATATCCGGTTCTTCAACTCGAGTCCCTTCTTTCTTTTAAACACCCATTTACAACGAATGACCTTTTTACCTTTAGGAAGTTTTACAAGATCCCATGTTCGCTTTTTGTGGAGTGATTCCATCTCCTCTTGCATAGCAAACATCCACTTTTCTCGAGTCTTCACACTAATCGCCTCGAATAATTAAATGGCTCTTGATTCGCATCTATATCTTCAGCCACATTTAAAGCATAAGCAACTAGATCAACCTCGGCATACTTCTTTGGAGGTTTAATTTCTCTTCTTGTCCTGTTTTTGGCGATAGAGTATTGCGGTGAAGAAGCAACTCTATTCTCAATTTTGTCTTGGCTTGAGGAGTTGATTCGTATTAATCGATGCTCCACCGCTTTTGGTTTTCTTTATTGGAAGAGTCTTTAAGAGATAAGTTAGGTAGCATAGCAGTTTCATCAAAAACAACATCTCTGCTAATCACAACTTTTCTATTTTCAGGACACCATAACTTATAGCCTTTTACACCAGCTTTATAACCAAGAAAAATGCATTTAATGGATCTCGGTTCCAATTTTCCATTATCAACATGAGCATACGCAGGACACCCAAAAATCTTTAAATCAGAATAATTAGCAGGATTACCAGACCATACCTCTTGTGGAGTCTTTTTCTCAATGGCAACGGATGGAGATCGATTGATCAAAAACATGCGAGAGAGGTCGCTTCGCCCAAAATGACTTGTAAGTTGGCATTTGACAACATACATCGAACCTTCTCCATGATCGTTCGTTCATTCGCTCGCAACGCCGCTTTTGTTGTGGAGTATGACGAATCGTCAAGTGTCTCATGATCCTTCCGACTTGCACAATCTATTAAACTCATCGAGCGTAACTCTAAGCCATTGTGCATGCGGAGGTATTTTATCTGCTTTTCCGTCTGCTTTTCAATCATAATTTTCCAAGACTTAAATGTGGAAAACACATCGCTTTCGCTTCGGGAAGAACGCCCAAACTTTTCGGAAAAATCATCAATAAAGGTTAGCATATAATTAGCTCCACCTCTCGAAGGCACTCGGACGGCCCCACGATCGAATGGATATACTCCAACGTTTCCTTCGTGTTATGGATTCCTCTAGTGAATCGAACTCTCTTTTGCTTCCCAAAAACACGGTGCTCACAGAAATTCGGTTTGCAAATTCCTTGCCCATTAAGAAGTCCTCTTTGCTTAATTTCGCCATGCCATTCTCACTCATATGCCCTAGGCGCATATGCCAAAGTTTAGTAATATCATCATCGACAAGGAAGAGGAAGCGGCAATTGCATCACCGATATGAGAGAACCTCAGAAACATATAACTTGGCAATCTTTCTTTGCCCTTTCATCACAACAAGGGACCCTTTGGAAATCTTTAAAACCCCACTTTCAATTTGTATATCTGCATACCCTTTTAATCAAGAGTACTCAACGAAATTAAATTTCTTTTCAATTCGGAACATGCCGCACGTCACTAAGTGTTCGACAACTCCATCAAACATCTTAACTTTAATTGTTCCAACACTGCGATTTTACATGAAGCATTATTTCCCATCAAAACAACACCTTGAGACATCGTTTCATAAGTTGTAAACCAATCCCAATTGGGACTCATGTGGAAGGTGCAGCTGAATCAAGTATCCACTCCTCGCTTACTTTAGAATCATTGATGAAGCAACTAGAAGTTCACCATCATTTGTAGTCTTCTACAACATCGAGTTCACCGAATTTTTCGGTTGTTTTCCTTTTGATTCGCGACCTCCTTTTAATCTTATTTTGTAGCTTATAGCACTCGATTTAATGTGCCCTTTCTTCTTGCAGAAGTTGCAAGTTTTACCTCTGTTTGAAGATTTCGATCTACCCTTAGATTTACCACGAGGATTCCGTTCCTGTGTTCTACCACGATCATCATCAACATTCCGGTCTTGTCTCCCACGAACAATGAGACCCTCTCCCTGAGAGTTGGGTTTAACCACAAGATGCTTCATCTTATCATACGAGGTTAAAGAATCATAAACCTCATCAAGCGTGAGAGACTCGCGGCTATATAAAATCGTGTCTCTAAAGGTTGAATAAGACGGGCAACGAACAAAGTAGAATCAACCCTAGATCTTCCTTATCATCTCGAACCTCCATGGCCTCCAAGTTTGAGAGAATTTCTTTAAACAACATTAAGTGTTCGTGTCTGACGCACCTTCCTCCAAACGATGAGCATAAAGACGCCGCTTTATATGCAACTTGCTTGTTAGAGTTTTCGACATACATATTTGTTCTAGCCTCTTCCATAATGCAATGGCAGTTTTCTCTTTCATCACATCCTCGTAAAATTTCGTTGGACAAATGCAGATGTAATTGTGTTAATGCCTTTCGATCCTTACGCTTCTTCTCTTCATCTGTTAATGTCGAAGGCATCTTATCTATCCTAGCAGGCATCCTCTAGATCCATCTGTGCAAGAAGCGCTTGCATCTTAATTTGCCACAACGCAAATCGGTGTTGCGATCCAACAAACAGAATTTCATACTTCAAAGACGCCATTACCGTGATCGAGATGAATAACCGGAAGCTCGATACCAATTTGTGAAAAATAAAATAGAATAAAATAAATAAAATAAAGAACACATAAATTTTACGTGAAACCCTTTCGGAAAAAAACCACAGGCAAGAGGAGAAGAAAATTCACTATGTCGAAAAATTTTTACTCAAATACAAGAGGAATAGACTATGTCTATTTATAGGCTTGCAAAGCCATATTCTAGTAGGATTGAAACACCTTATCCTAATCAATATAAAATAGATGGAGTTTAATAAGGTTTAAAACCTTATTCTAAAATAAAATAAAAGAAGTCTAGTTCTATATGGATTTTACTTTTATTTTATTTTCCATCGTATTTTATTTAAATAAGAATTTGGGTCACTTAATTCTAACAGTTCTTGAATTCATATATGAAAATTTCCAACAAGAATTAGATGATAAAACAATAGAAAAATAAAGAACTAAAGAATTGGAAAAAAAAAAAAAGAAACAAAAGATGATAGATGGATTGATGAAAAGAAGATGGTGTTGATGACAAATAGTTGGATAGACAGCCTAGCCTTTAGTGAACTTACGCCAACAAAGAACTATATTGGCCTTTAATTAAACCTCTCGATTGACTTGAATTAGGCAAGTTGGAGTTATGATAAACCTCCTCCACAATCTTAAAGAATTGAAGCAAAAGTTCTATTGAGAAAGAAACAAGAAACTAGTCTTGTAAGAAAAACTCTCTCATAGCAATTTTATTAGTCAAATAACCTTACAATGTTTGGATCCCATCAAAAAATACATCGCAAGTCAACTAATCTTTTAAAGTTGAAAATTGACAACTTTAATGAAATTAATTTATGAGTTTCAATTCATCCATGTATCCATAGATGTGAATCTGGATATACCCTTATTTAGGGTATGCAAAATGATGATGAATGGACAAGAGATCGCGGATGTCAACCAAAATTCAAAATTTTCATATGACGAATGTGCAGTAACTCCACTGCATCTAAAGAGAATCTTGCTCAAAGACATAGGGATATGTTCCAAAATGTCTTAAATGAGATTTAGGGTTTTAGGGTGAGAAGATTAGATCACTGAAAATATTTATTCATTTGTCCTTTAGCATATGATATTCAGAAAGTTACAAAGTTTGGTTACGCCTCATCATCACAAGGATTCGTGATCATTGACATATTGGTGAAAGGCAGGTTCCGATATTCTCATTAATTCAAACCAGAGTGATAATCTTAGCCGTATTACAAAGATTGGTTAGAGAAATTTAAAAGGCCAAATATTCGGAGATCTTTGAAGGAATACTGATCCTTCTTACGTATGGTTTGCATGCTAAGCTCACTCGGGATGAGTTTCTTTTGTTTAGTAAAGAAGAATCTTACCCAATTCAATGAATAATCACTCAAGAATTAGCACCTCGTCTTCTTGGGTTGTACCTCCAAATGGAGGAGCAAAGTTCGTATGGATGCTTCTTTGATCCCAAAACTCAAATGGTGGCCGAAATGGGAAATTATCAACGGTTTTAGTGATCGCATTTTTACATCTTCATTGGTCATGGCATCAAGCGAAATTCAACTCCGAGGATCTGATCCATATTCATGGGTGGGAGGATAAAGGCTACCATCCCTTGAAAATTTGATGCAACCATCCATTATATTCATGATATAATACCATTTTTGCATAGCAAATAAAGTTGCGATCTAGATGGCCAAAGCCACTAGACTTTATGTATTGCCCAATTCATTGAATGTATGTTACACCCTCGTATATTTCAAAATATAAACACACTAATACAAATGGCATTTCAACCGTCGATCAAAAGTTCATAAATAATCCTACAAAAGCATGTTTTTAGTTATCTGATTAGACAGAAAAGATAGCCCCCAGGTACATTTTAGTGACAAGACATCAGCAAGCAGGCGATGTGAAACTTGATTTGATGGTGATGATTGATAAATTAAGTACAATGAAACAATCATTCATTTCATAGGTTTGCTTTCTCTCCTACTTTTACCAAGCACACTATAGGCATTAAGCACCGCTACCACACCATTCGTTCAAAGCAAAAAAAAGGACACGTCCCCCACGCCTATGAAATAATTGAAATGAAATTGCTAATTTTTCCAATGGTTGAAAAGACACTAACACAATCCAAATGAAGCCAAGGTTGAAACCATCTCCAACTAAAACACTCAAAATTTTTGCTTGTTAAAAAAAAAGGCATATATCTATCTCCAAAGGTAAAATACAAACATTAGTTCCTAACTAATGAAAAATTGAACGTAAAACCCTATATTACAAAAGAGGAAGGTCCCAAGTCACAAAACAAACAAATGGGGCTGAGCCTGAGGCTTAAGGTGATATATAGGAAAAAAAAGTAGGGTAGTGGGGTACTCAAAAAAAGAATGATATACAAACAAATGAAAAGAGAAATTATACATATGCCCCGCGGAACCTGCTAGATTCTTGATGGTGAAGGAACTCAACTTTGAAATGAAATATCAGTGTCCCAAAATGGAGATTTCTGTAGGCAGAGGCCTGTAGCTTAGAATGGGAGAAAGCCTACCTGACCAGGAGAGCTTGCAAGATTAGAGAAATGGTAGATTGTGATCTCAGCCAAATGGAGAAGGAACTGGTCCTGCTCCCCCAAGTGCATCTGATCTTTTAATACTTCCCATGCCACAGATGATGCATCCAGGAGCAGAGAGAGCAGAAAATTTGGCCCCACAAAGATCACAAACATCGTATCCAATAGTAGACAGACGGCTGAGCGTGGCAGCACAGAACTGAGAGGGATCCTCTAGTGGATCGATAGACTTGTTGGTCAAACCCCTCTGAACACAAATGTCAATCAGGCTCCTCAATTCCTCTTGCTTACCTGGAGGTGCCTTAGATAGGAGAAGTTCAAGCATCTGCTTTGCGTAAGCATAGTTCTGAACATCCATATTTCGTTTTATGGCAGTGCGAATGCAATTTATTCGGTGCTTTGCCTGCAGAGGCAAAGAACCTAGATGTCTAGATAGTCTAGCCATCTCATCTTTTGCGCTGAGTGCTCTTGGGCCTTGGACTTTCTGCAGCCTTGTAATTTCCTGCAGGAGAGCCAAAGGAACATATATTCAGTCATGAAGAACAATTTTATGTTCCAAACTATAGCATAAAGGTCAAGGCTTGGGACTTTCAAATGAGATTAAAGTAAACGCAATTAGTTAGCTTAGCCTATCCACCAAAACCATTTACACGCTAACTTTTGAATTTACGAATTGTCAAAGTATCATAGATTAGCATAAACCACCCAGTTTAAAATACATATTATGAATAATGTGGTCCACATACCCAGACTACATTCATTCTTGTTCCATAAATATTACAGATCAGCTCATTATATGATCTCTAGCACCATGAATGCAATACGAAGACTGGAGTTAAATTGATGAGAATCAATAAAAACTGCTAGCAACAACGAGCCTAAGCAAAAATATCCTTATCATGCTATTGGCATGTAAAATTCAAAAGCAAGAACATATCAATCAAAGATGAGAAAGAACATTGAACCTAAATTGATATTTTCAAAACTTGAAAGAATCTTAAGCTCTTAGCTTGTAGAAACAGTAGACTAGCTTGACTACTGAGCATAAGGTCAAAATAAAAAGCTCACGCAGGATGACAGAGAGCTCAATGTTCGAAAAATCATAAAATATTATCATCAATCCATTCTCTGTCTTCAGTCTTTAACACAACTCAATCTAAAAGACAAATGCTCGTTAAATTTCCTCAGATGCTTGATTCAAGTTGTAATTCATTTAGTGCCCCAAAAATGATGACGTACCTGAAGAAGCGTTACAGCTATCTTGTATTGAGCACAGATGGTAGCTTGAGCTTTAATATCAGCTCCACGAGAGTTATCCTTAGCTAGTGCCAGAAAAGCTTCATCAAAACAGGATAATGAATCTGGAAGTTGATTCTGCTCAAGGTGAGCAAGTCCAGTCTTAAAACATATGGGAGCTGCTGCCCCACGTGGAACCTATTAAGAGAGAAAATATTGTAAATGGAAGGATTTAGAAAGCTACATAATAAACATATCTCCAGAGAATGACAGAATTAGTAGCTTCCAAGTCACAAGGACAGATTATTACTACAAAGCCAATCAGTTAGAACAACCTTTATTCCAAATACTGTTAGAAATGATTTTGTTTTTCCCCCAGGCAATAAGTTAAGCAACTTGAAGTTATTGGACACATGCAGCTATGTTTTTTAACTACAAAATGCAAGTGCATCCCACAATCAGGATTGAAGAGGAGGGGAGAAGAAGAAATAACATAATGCACATATTCACCTGTCCAGGACGCACAGACGTTGGAGTGGGTCCAGAGGAAGTAGGTTTTTCAGACTCTGCAGAGTTTGGAACTCCAAGAGCACTAAGGTCAAGAGGTTGCGTGGATAGCGGCATTTGAGCAGGCTGAACTTGAGGCTGTGGCAAACCAACAGCTGGAGCTGAGTATTGTGGAGGAATAACGCCACCAGGAAGTGCAAGAGACTCAGGAGGAATAGGTTGTTCAGCGGACTGAGGAGGAACCCCACCACCGGGGAGACCAATATCAGCCGCAGGTGCATTTACTTGGTCAGGTGGTACCTTTCCACCAACTTCAACCTTTTGAGGAGTTTGATCCAACTTTGAAAGATAAGATCCAGGAGGAGGCAAAGCAGCTGCAACCTGGAGGGATGGTATTGTGTTCTGGAAAAAGTCTTCTGGTATGGGTCCAGCAGCAGTTCCAACACCTTTGGTTGCAGGAGCTGATTGTGATACCAATGCAGGTTGTACCCATGAATCAGTGCCGAAGAGATCTCCAGGGGCAGAAACTGTGGGATTAGTCACAGATGCACCGGTAGCAGGATAAGGTTGCTGTTGACTCTGACCAAGATCCTGGCCAGTCCATGATTTTGTCCTGGCTATAGGTAGGCCCAAGCCATCACCAAGTCGCTTTGTCGCTTCTTTAATCTTATTAACATCCACAGTTCCTGACGTCGGCTTTTCTCGTATTCTGATCTGTAACTTCTTCGTTTTTGACACTCCTTCCTCATCACTGCTGCTACCACTATCAGCTGTGCCATACATTGTTTTCTTGAATTCTTCTGCAGCTTTAGCCTGTTCATCAGCAGCAGTGGAACTGTGATTGGGTTTGATTAAAGTTTCCAGACCCATCAAAGAACCAGCCTTGGTTTCACCACTTGTAACTCCCATAGAACTATCTGTAGATTTAGCCACAGAAGTATGGACTCCATTTGGCTTATGGTCACCTGCTGCAGGTATAACCAAGCTACCTTCCTTTACTTCAATAATGTTTCCTCTTCCTTTGATTGAACCAAGGTAAACACCAATATGATCTGTGATAATTGATGGAATGGCACCATCATCAGTCTTCATGTATGGCATAACTTCTGCAGCAAGCTCCCATTGAGGTATACTCTTTAAGTTCGTAGGGGTCTTGATTTCCCAGTTTCCACCACCCCATTCAGGTCCCTTAGGAACCATACTTTCAGCAGCAAAGTTGGCAAAAATGCCTTGTGTCCAACCACTTGAGCGGACTCTTAAAATCCTTTCACAATATCGCCTCAATTCTGAATCAGCGCCTTCTTCCTCAAGCCTCTGAGCAAGACGCCGCATTGCACTGGGGTTGAGGTGGCATATAAACAGGTCTAGCATGCTTTCATAGTCTGCTATGACTTCAAAAGTTTCCTTCGCACTGTCAAACTGACCATACCTGCAGTTCAAAATTTGAGTCTCATCAAAGAAAAAATGGGACCATATAATGACAAGTCAGTCATAAAGGCTGAACAATAATGGATAGAAGCTCAGAAGATTACTGTATAATGCTCTTAATAAAGTAACATGATTTGTGATAATAATTCTAAACATAGATGCTTAAACTCAAAATGCATAACATCATTTTATGTGTTTTGAACTTTTGATAAAGAACTTAAATAGCATCCATAACTAAAAGACAGTTCCAATAGGCACTAGAGGTACATAACCACAGCAAAAACTGGAGTCATATAGCCCAAAATTGCATAAATGAAAGATTGGTATGAATACTAATTTATGTTCAGCACACACTGCTAACAATCAAAATGTAATGATCTGAACTGTGAACCAGAGATCAGCAGAAAAATATTGAGCATGATATATTACAGATTGAATCTTCTGAAAAGTAACCAACACATTCACTTCATTTATGTAAGAGTCTGTTATATCCTCAACCTTCTAAAAAATTATTATTGACAAGTTCATTTACAAAATCAAGAACCTCAGCACCGAGAAAGGAAAAAGTCAATGGCTGCGATCGCTTACTTGATACAGGCATATCCCAATTGGCGGAACCGGTGGAACAAATGAGAGGTTGGTGGGCATTTTGGATAATCTCTAGAGCGCACAAATTCATCTTTTAAAACAGATAGAGCAGTAGAAAAACGAAGTGCTTTGATTGCATAGAGTCCCCGCATCACCTAAAATTGTTTTTTTATAGCAAAGTTCAGAACCAAAAGTAAAAGGTTAATGAATGTAAACATCATACACAATTGTTCATCTACCTGAGTGAACTGTGGACCTGCTTGGGATAATGATACTGCAAGATCTCCACAAACAGGGGGACCACCAGCAAGAATATCAAGAGATCGAGGAGTGATACGTAAGCTGTCAAACCTTAATAAGGTAAAAAAATATAGAAGTCAGATGCCAAGTTTCATGCATAAATCCACTTTGCTATAGCTAATGAAAAGATAATAATAACAAAAAATGCTTAGTTTTACACATCAAACATGAGCAAGATTTCAATTAGATGAGTAACATTAGGCAAAAAACATGAAAAATATGCAAAGAGAAAGGAAAACCTTGATGTTATTTGGTATAGTATTTCAGAAAGGTCAAGCTTCTGGTCAAAGTTTTGTTGCATGGTAGCAAAACCAATAAGAAGAGGTTCAAGAAGCCCAACAAGGCAGCTCTTAATCTCAACCCCCTTCTTTTGTCTAGGATTTATATCTGTAGGGTTAGCTAGCAACAACCGATCATTTAGAGCCCCAACTAAAGCTGCAGGATAGAAATCATCTCAGTAACTCCACAATATAATCATGCCGCACCACGTTGCATTTGATACAATACAATGGTGTAAAAATCAATCGGGAACAAGAATGCAAACCTGCATTTGGCATGCTAATGGAGAGTACAGTCCTCACTTTCCCATCCCATCCTAAAATACAAACTGCTGTTGCAGTAGAAAAAAGAAGTGTAGGTCCAACCCACAAAAGTGATCTAAAGTGCTCATGAGTTAAGAAGTAAAACAAATTTATTAATCTTGACTATATAAATTATGTATTAGTACAAGGATGCATGCAAATATATACAAGACTAACGACATATTGTTGATAAAAGATTTTCATTCCTTAACACATAAATGAGATTGAATTTATACTGAACATGTCCCGACAAATATTGTTGGAATGGGTAAAACCAGAGCGTAATTCCATGGGGAAAACGGTATGAAGAAGCAAAACCAGTAAAAGAAACTAATGCAAATCAAAAAGAATAAAAAAATGCTAAGATTATACAGGTATCAGCAATCACTGCTAGTAGAAGCAGTTATTGTTCCAATGAGAATCATAGAAAGAGGAACTGATTCATAAAATTGACTTTCCGGTAGTATGATAAGGGAAACAAGAGATTGTCAGTTGCTATATCAGGTAGAACATTAAAAGGCCTATAACATGCGTATACTTTTACAAGCATCCAAGGAGAGAGTTATTTTTTACACATGTATATGTATTCATGTATGCATGCATGTATTTGTGATAAGATTTATGCTGTATTACGTATTCAGGATATTGAAGGATTTCCTTTGTCAAATTTAAAAGAACTGCTTGCAAGTACATCAAGGTCTGCTGAAACCATAAGCACCCTGTGAGTGGTTAACACTCCTGCAACATAGCCTCTTGGAGTTTCTTGCCAATGTACCTGCAGATATTGGAAAACTACAGGGTTAAAATTCCAAACCCGTATTATTTTCAAGAAAAAAGCAGTCAAGCTAGATAGTTGATGCATAACTTTGTGCACAGAATAAAGGTACACATAGATAAAGGTGCGATAGATATGTATTAGTTTGTGAATGTCCATATATGTATGCATTCAGTTCCTAGATGCAATTCCTTTTGCACAAAAATGCATGTGTTTTATAAGCAGTCAAATCCACAAGTCAGCAGATCTCAGTCATCAATGCTATTAGATTACATGATGGCTTGAGTAAATAAAGCAGTGCTAGGATCTTATATAAGGTGGTCAGTTGACCCAAGGATCTCCAGGTGTTATATGTATTTTTCCCCTAATACATTCATGATATAAATCCTTCATGGATCTGGCATGATTCACATGCTAAATTGAGATTTCGTTAAAATTAAGTGATAAATTAAAGAAAAGAAAAGGCAGAGGCCTTTGCAAGTTTACGGAGGAACCATACAAAAAGGACTGGTGACACCACAAGGTCTGCAACAGGAAAAATTAGAAGGGACAGCTAGCAAATTAAATCCTTTCTTTTTTCTTTTAGTTTATATATATATAACTTCCATGTACTTTCATGAGTTTTATTATATTATCTAAAAAGCTTTCATGAAATGAACATTTCAAAAGTTATCCTCAAAGAGTTGAATAACTCACCTGAAGCACAATCTCATTTGCTTTTAACCTTATAAACTTTTTCCCCTCTGCTTTTGTTGATATATAGTGACCATCAGAAGATGGAAGAATGTAACCTTGAACTAACTTAGCCAATCCAATCTGCTTCCCGTTACATGCAAACATCAAAGTGGACTCTGAAATCACAGAAGATACTTATCAGCATCATGTCTTACAAATGGCGATATCTAACATGAAGTATCATATGTGCCCAAGCACCTATAGGAGTGGAAAATATTCGATCAATTTCGGTGTCGAACAAAAATGGCATAGGACCCTGAATAGAATTAGGGTTTCCATCCACGGGTTGATCAGGTAAAAAATTTGGTTCAACAGCACCATTTTTCCCATCAGCTTCTTGTAAAGCTGCTCCTGGAAGGATATACAGAGCCAGTCCAGACTTATCTTCATCAAGAATAGCAAATTGATTTTCATTGGGGCCAATAAATGCAGCATCACAACCTACAATTTGAAAAGGAGAATATCATAAATAAATTCTTGAGGCATAATATGTGAGAAACTAGCTAGTAAAACAAGCAAAACAAACATATTTTTGACAGATATACCTTTGATTGTGCTTCCTTTGTTGTTAGCTAACTTTATATCGGTATTTTCCCAATAAAGGACCACTTCATTTGTAGTGCCACTAAACTCATAAACAATGAGAAATAGATGCCTCTTCTTACCATAAACCATATATTTAGGATAATATTCCACATTTCCTGGGATCTGAAAGAAAATTATATTGTTAAGAACCAAAACCTTGTCGGCATAAAAAGCATCTTTTTAAGCATTTACCGATGTGAAAAGTTTCTTGTAAATACTATCTCCTCCAGAAGAAAGATTATAAGCCATGAGGTTAACACCATCTACATAAAAAGCCCTGACAGGGTAATGAAGAACACGGTTCTCCTTATTGAAGAAATTGAGCTCTAAATGAAATGGCTGCCAATAAAGTGAGTCATATCAGCCAAATAGTAAACAGAGGCAACATAGATATTAATGCATAATCAAAATCACAAACAAATGTACCTGGCAAACAGGAATGTCCTTCAGTTTATTTTTAGCATCCACAATAGAGATGAGAGGCAGCCTAGATATTGGGGCAGTTTTAGCATGACCTTCCATGAAATGCTGCAATAATAAAGAAAGGTAATGAGTTAAAAGAAAATGAAACAGTTCAGCATTCTTGAAATTGAAGTTAACATACATTTTAGAAATTAATATATAAAAATAACTTAATTTGAAATGAATAAAGTTCAAAGGAGGAGCATACACTATAGAGGAATGCCTTCCGTGCAATGTCTGAAATTGTAAGATCACTTTGGCTGCCATGAAAAATATATAAATAGTCAACAATGATACATGATTACATAAAAATAGATTGTATGATTGAGTTGAATCATTTCAATGTAAAAATTTATCCATGATAATATGTAACAGTTATAAATGTACGACCACTAAACCAAAATAATTAAACATTACAACCTCCAAACTAAATACATTTATCTGCACTCCAGACTTAACCTACCCCTTAATATTTTGTTCTTGCAGTTGTGCTTGAAGCTGATGATCAGCCAAAATTCCAGAGGAACCCATAGATGAAAGCTTCTCCTTTAGGACAGATGCTGCACATGATATCTACTTTCAGCAAATATACTCAAAAAGTTAAGCAGCATATCACATATGTTACATAGCCTATGATGGATGTCCCGACAAAGGCGTGCTAAGTTTTTTTGCAAGTTTTACAAAATTTATGGAAAATCATACCGTCACAACCATGTCCAAATATGTATAGGATAAAGGTGTCTCAAACGGATACTTGAGGAAAAATGAAGAGTCTCGGTAATACAGGATATCACCAGAAAGAATGTTCTTATGTGATATACAGAAAAAATAACATAATGTAGAGAGAAAACATAGAAGGCATTGACAGCTTTACTTATTTTTAGTCTTAGCAAATGCATACAACATTATCAAATAAAAACTGAGCAGTTTCTGAAGAGTTGAGAGAATATGAATATAGATTCTGTAGAAGCAGTGCCGAAGAGAACAAAACATTCAGTTCTGCTTCTATCACCTCAATGAGGTATAATTTTAAACAAGACCATGCTCTGAAAGAAATCGCACCATCCTATATTGAAAGAAACTGCTCCAATAATATACCTTAAGACCGTTAACACTTGATATTCAGGTATATTCAGAAATTAAACCGGCATAAATTATTTTAAAACAGATTATTTTCTTCATATGTAACAATGCACATGTAGACAGATGATCCATTAAATGTCCACCTGAAGATCCCCTGGCACTTTGCAAAACTGCAAAGAGTTGTTTCCTTCCTTCCCTAGTGTAAGAAGCCCTATTCTTCATGTTGTCACCGCCACTCATATTCTGTCATGGGAAATGCTTATTTATACATCAGAAATTAACAAATAGTTTATAATGCAATGACATAGGTGAGCACTCTTAACTGCAAAAAGCAGAGCCGCTAAGTTCAATTTTGGATGAACTTCCAAAGCCCTGATACGAGGCAAGGGATAAACTGCTTCCCCACCCTGCTGAGACAGAATGCGTGGGATGTCCAATGATTCGATTGCTGCAAAGAAAACACCAACGGCTCTTGAGTATGTGATTTCCATTTAAGAAAAAAATGTATGTATCCCATCCTCCTTCGTTCCCAGAGAGTGTGTTTGTACTTACAAGCCGGCTCAAAAAAATTTACTTGTGTTGGAGGTTTATTTGGATTAACTAGCAATCGTGTTTTCCAAACTTGTAAAGTTCCATCCTTGGAAAGAATGACAAGTAAACGCAACATTGGAAGCCAAGCTAATGATGTGATAGGTTGAGTACCCACCTGTGTGCTGCGTGGCAAAAACAGAACATTTCAACAAATAAGTGCCTTCTTCTAATATCAACACACATAATAAAGGCTTGAAAAGAAGGAAAAGAAAAAAATTAGAAAAAACAAGCTTACATTCCAATCATAATAGGTCTTTCTGTTGATACATCCCAGGCAAGAAGTGTACCACGTCTATCACCAACAAAAATCCATTCCAGTGTTGGATGAAAAGCAAATGCACCAGCACCAACTAGCTTAATGGTATTATCAACTGAAGGGAACAAGAAAGGAAAGCATATGATATTTAAGCATATAATAAAATACAAAAGGAGAAAAAAATTTTCCTCAACTTACGTTGTAGTGTATAATGAACAGCATATGTATGAATGTTGTACGCCCGAATCAAACCTTCTGCATATGCTACATACTTTTCTCCCCCAAAACAGAAGTGACAGGAACAAAAAAACAGACAACTATTCAGTACATTCTTAATCATGAGAATGGAAATGATCATTTAGCCGTATAATGGCTGATAAGAGATGTGAGTAGATCAGATTGCATTGCAACTGCTATCGAGTTAGTCATGTATGTCAGAAGAGAAGATGATATTTTGGAAATCCAGTTCCAGCCAAGAAGAAAAGATCCATTTCAACAATCATTCCATCAGAATTAAATTAAACAAGCACTTTGAGCATCTCCGCTTCACTGCTATATCACATATCTCATTTACATTAAATGATCCAACCAAGAACCAAGAACAGATTCAAATTTCAAGTTTCATGCTTATCCTAGTAAATTTCCAAGCACTGAAACTTCGAACAACTATTAACTACCTGGAACAACTAATTTCATTTACAACATCAGAAAGAAACAAAAGATAATAAAAAAATCATAAGAATAAAACCTATAGCTGGAAAATGACATGTACCAGAACAGGTAGTCGAGGATGACAAGCAAGATTCACAACAGGTTTCTTCAAGTCCGTCTTTATTTTTGTAGGGGGTCTCCCACCTTCAATGGTCCCAACAACTTCACATATGACAGTAAAAATATTAGAAACATTATTAAAATCCGTAGTATAAAATGATGTTGCAAGTACAAAATAATTCTGCTAGAAAACACATGGAGCTAAGTAACCTGTTACACTCATTCTCTTGTGAAAACCAAAAAATACAACAGGTTGGAGAGGAGTCAAAGCAAGATGAACTTCTGTTTCAGACGAAATGTGTTCCGTCTTCTTTTCAGGTGAATGTAAAACACAAGTTTGTTCAGCATCAAAGTCACAAGAACGTATTGTACAATCCTGCAACATGACATTTTCAGAAAAATAAACGGTTATAATTTGCATTAGGGAACTTCATATAGAGGGGAACTAACAAAAGCAACTCTTTCATGTAAAAAAGGAGCTTAAAGGCAACAATCATACCATTATTGCATTAAATCAAAATGTCAGAGGAGGTGGTATTTCTTCCTTTAAAATGTAATCCAATTCTTTCTTTAAAATGTAATCCAATAAGGCTCAAGTAAAAATAAAAGGGGTAAAGTCCGTCATGGCAGGGACCTTAAGGATAACATCAAAAAAAAGCAACTGGGATCTAATTATAAATTATAATATCAGAATAATGGAAAGGAACAACAAAATTTTTCCTCATTATATGGGTTAGACAATCTATATATCTAGAATGACTGCCTCGCCACTTTCTCCAACTTGGGAACGACCACACAAAATACATGACCCCTAGAATACCACTAGCATAGATTGGTTTCAATAAAACATCTTACCACAACATATTTTGTGAACAATTGAAAACTGAAAGGAAATGAATTTTAGGAAGCTATCTAAAAGATCAACGCCACACATTGAAAGAACACACCCTACCTTAAAATGCCTCGACATTCTTAGGAACAAAAAAATAAGATTCAAACTATCTCCTCATACTAGAATATTTACAAAGAAACCTGTCTAATGGCAGTAAAATCTAAGATTGAACTAATAGCAATCTTATATGCTCTACCCTCTACATCAATTGATTAACAACTGTACTAATACTAATCTTAATATGCAGTAATTCTATTCTCATGATAATTGAATGCAATTTCTTTTTTGTTCTTTTTTGTGGTAATGATCGAAGCTAACTTTAAAATTGCGGAACCAACCTCAAGAATGGCAATCACAGCGTGACCACTTGTAGGACTATAAGCCATCCGAACCACCGGCGAACCAATGTCTATAGTAGCTAGCTTACTTCCAGTTAAAGCATCAAATTCTGCAACCAAAAAAGATCCAAACATGTTTTAATCCTTTTAAAGCAGATTTAACTGCTCAGCTCTAAAAGTTATCCAAAACCTCTCTAAATTCCTTTTTTTTTAAAAGACAAAAGTTGAACTTTAGTCGTCATTACCGATGATGTAAGTGCCGATGGCAGCGGAAACGAGAGCCTGAGTAGGATGAAAAGCTGCGGCGTGTGGCTGCAACGGTTTGTAAATGCCTCGTGCGACATGGCGTAGATCCAAGTGTTGCAAAGTCGTCCACTCCATCGATTCTTCTTTTGAACTCTCTCTCTATCTCTCACACAGAAAAAGGAAAATCAGAATTGGGAAGAGAGCGGAGACCTAGATCCGATCTGAACTGCACGTTGAGAGTCGAAGGAAATTTTAAATTTAATCTGTTTACCTCTTGTGTTTTCTATGCGGAAGAAGCTCAATTCATCCCGAGATTTCTTTTGAAAGGTAAAATGCATAGAAAAGAATATCAAAATAACAAAAATAAGCTGTGAAATTTAAGAGAAAAAGAATAGGCTGGTCTGGCTGGTTGGTGATGGCGAAACTGAGAGTTGGCCTTAATGGAGGAACAAATATTTGGGCCTCCTTTTATTTGCTGGTTTTATTTTAGTATACTACGATTCAGCCCACTTTGGACTATCGAGTTCATAATATAAAACTTTCTAAAGATATTTAAGATGTTAACGACGGGAAGAGGGGTGGGCAATATTTGGGTCATGTTACACATATCATATTTGTATTAATTGTTTTAGTTAATATATATGAAGTTCCCTGAAATTTGCAATTTGTACTCTTTTTAACTTTAATTGGTATCTAACCTTAAAATTGCAATTTCAATTTGGTACTTTTTTTAAGGTATCTAACATTATTAATATACACGGACATGGCAACATGTCAATCTCACATTGACAGGTGACAAAAAATTAAAAAAAAAATTTAAAACTAAGTACCTACACTTGACTTAAATTTACATTTTAATAACTAAACTTGACTTAAAAGGAACAAATTGGTACTTAAGAGTTTTTTTTATCGAATAGGTACCTAAACTTGACCTCAGTTCAATTTGATATCTAAACTTTTTTTTATTATCCAATTAGGTACCTGAACTTGGCTTTTTTATTCCAATTAATACCTAAACTTAGCTTCATGGTTCAAATAAGTCATTCACAGAAAGTATTAATTTGGACCAAAAAGCCAAGTACCAATTTGAACCAAGAAGCCAAGTTCAAGTACTTAATTGCACCAAAATAAACTTTAGGTACCAAATTGAACTTTAAGACCAGGTTCAAGTACCTAATTGGAGTAAAAAACATGCAACAATATGAACTTTAAAACCAAATTCAAGTACCAAAATAATATATTTACCCAATTTTGACATATTTAATAATATTTTCACGTCTATATTCAAATAGCTGACACCAAAAAAAAAAAAAAAATCGAAACACAGACATGCATATAGCTCAGCCATCAGCTAGTCTTGTCCAGGAACAGGTAACTCCATGGGTCACCATCAGCAGTGGCTATCAATGACTAATCTTTGGCATGAATAAGGCCCAACTGCTATAAAACAACAAAACTATCAGTATATTGCTTACAAAGAGTTATAGTTGATCGGTTTAGATCAACTATCCGTCAAGCAAATCTTCATATATTTAATCTACACTGTAAAACTAAAATATCAACAGAAAGCAATTTGTGGCCTTAAAAAGTGCGCAAAATTTATGCAAAGAATTGCATTGTTCAACCATATTACTATTACATACTATGAAAAGTGCAGATGTTCGTTTCCTATTTATCTTTGCATGATTTCCATGCTGAGAACGTAACTTCCAGCTGTTGCTTGTGCATTGTAGCATCCTAATGAAAATTGAGTCAAAAGAAATTTTGCGTCCATTTACACGCCTTTACTGCAGAAAGGGATCAGTATAACTGCCTGTCAACATTCATCAAATCTGGAGATTGGATCAAATTCCTTTATCTATTGCAAAAGTCAGGATTTGAGTTGGGATGGTGGCTGTAATTGTCAGTTGAACTGCTGGTTTTGAGAAGCAGGTATTGTCCATGGATCTACATATGGTCTAAAGGACAATGACCTTACCATTGTTGAAGTAGATCCGATATTATAGCTGGCAAACCCATGTGGTGCACTCCGGTGGTTAAAGTTTCGTTGAGGTTGATATGGATTTAGGATAGTACCGGCATATGAATGATGAAAGGCACCTGTATCTTCAGCAAAATGAACGGGTTTTTCATAACTATAAGAAGTATTAGAGACTCTAAACCTTGAGTTTTGCTTCTTTTTCACTTTTCCAACTGGAGAAGACACTTGGTAATTGTTACCCATACTTGGACACCTTGGAATAGGGGTTTTTCTTCGTGGGTTATTAATCTTTCCCCTGTCCGGTTCAGTAGTTTTTCTTTTTTTCAATGGTCTTGATTGATGTGAATGCTTTTGGCGTTTTGTACCTAGTTATAAAAAAAGAAACATGTGATGTAAAATTCCAGTAGCTCAATAGTCGAGAGAAATGGAATTCACAGAAACATAGTTTACTTTCACCATCTCGCTCTCCAACATACCAACATCAGTAGACCACTTCCTCGTTATTTTCATTGCTTTTACCAGTCTTGCTGCGTTGCCTCGTTTGTGCTTCTCGGAAAGTACATGTTTTCTTTCGGCCTCATCACTCCAATGCTGATGTAGACCAAAAAGAAAAAGCATAAATAAACCAAGCCCATCATGGCTAAAATTGTCAATTTCCAGCCGGATACTTGCCTGTCTGTAAGTTTTCAATTTATAAAGGTTTCGACCCTTTACAAGCAAAGGAAATAATGGAGGCAATTTCTTACTCCCCTTGCTCCATAATACTTCAACCTATACATCAAAAACACAGAACCGGTGGATACTATCATCAAGTGCACAAACAACTCATTGGGAACAAAAAATTACAGAAAACGCATGAAAGGAACAATTTGTCACTTATTGCAAACTATCACTCAGATTGGCAAAATCAACCGTTTTGAACATATCTTTGTTTTAGAAACCAAATATGTGCAACATTTACAGGAATTCTATCTACCTAACATAAGATAGTGCATTGGAATTACCGTAAATGTGTGTTGTTGTTTGGCTTTGCCATAGCTTTCCTTAACAACCCTTCCTGCAATAGTTCTCTTCCCCAGAAGTTTCCCACGCCTAGTCATTTTATTGAACCTGTTTTAAAAACCAAACCTTGATTTACATAGCCCCAAAAATGACAAGGAAATGTAAGAAGAGAAATAGACAAGATAAGGAGAATCTGCAATGTTAGTTCAGATAAGGGATTACTTCTTATAAACCTTCTGAGTAAACAAAACAACATCTCCTTTACAAACATCACCTACATTATTAAGTAACAATAACTTCGTATTACTCATTCGAATTGCCGAAATAAAAATTCAAATGAAAAAAAAAATCAATAACAGGCAAATTACCAGTACAGTTGATGAAAAACGATGACCTGGGATATAAGGCTTCAGCTCTCCCATCTTTTATTCTGAGAAAGAAAAAAGAATGTGTTGTTAAGTGAGGATTGGTAAGTGATGATACTAATACCTACTCACTTTTTCAAAGTTTTGAGAGATCTATTGCAACGTGGGAACAGAAAATTGTATGAAATTTCTACAAAAATGGATAAAAAGATGTGAAGAGATTACCTCCAATGCTCAAGAATTCTCTGTTGACACACTGCCTTAGTGCCTGTGATTCGGAGGCCATGGTTTCTCAAATAAGCTTTGAGTTGTTTCAAGCTCAAGCTTTCTAAGTCATCTCCTTCTATGGAATACAAGGATCATAAATTGTAAGGACTTCTTTTTGGATCAAATACAATTATTATTTTCAAAAAAAAATTAATAAATTCAAAGAAGGCAAATACGACCTTTGAGAAGAGTAATAACTCCATTGCAGAGAGAATCGTCGTTCTCGGTCCGATCATTATCGTCCGAATCGTTCTCTTCCTCTTCCTCTTCCTCAGTTTCATCTCCACTGATGATATGAGAATTAAATCAATATTAAAGGGGGGAAACCCGAATAAATTGAAAACGAAATAGGAATTACAATACCTGGAACCGGAAAAGCTTCTATCTTCATAATCATCATCGTCACCAACTTCTTCTTCTGTTTCGTCTTCTTCCTCG
The DNA here is from genome assembly GCF_025698485.1 of Gossypium arboreum. Lineage (NCBI taxonomy): Eukaryota > Viridiplantae > Streptophyta > Magnoliopsida > Malvales > Malvaceae > Gossypium > Gossypium arboreum. The sequence goes on from NC_069081.1 coordinate 19,038,487, forward strand.
GAAGAAGAGAGGGAAATCAAAGTAGGTTTGGCTTTTCCTTTCTTATCAGACATTTTGATTGAAGTCAAACGGAAGAGCGAAATTTACGACTGTAAACTCGAATCAAATTTTCTCACTAATTATTTCTCCTTACGACCTTAAAACAATTTTAATAACTTCACAATTTTTTAAGACATTTTATCTGAGGAAATCCGAGTCGACACATGTAAGGTCAGGTCGCGCTGGAAATTTAACGCCGAGTATCGAAATTAGCCCAACACTATAAAAACCATTCTCGGCCCAATTAGAGTCCATTATCTCCGTTTTTGGTTAATTCAGTTTTTTCCAATTCAATCAATCTAATATTGATTAGGACAATTTTGTGGGTTAATAAGCTCGCTAAGTTTGCTTCTTCTTTTCGTATTAGTTAACCGCCATTCATCATCGGTTCAAATGATTGTATTTCCTTCAAGAATTATGTAAGTGTTTGATTCTTATTTCCAAGTTTATATGCGACATTAAAGCCTACAGAATTCTTGGACAAACTTTTGAACACCTCTATTTGCGTGTTTCGGTCCAAATTAGTCTCATTATCTATAGTCTCAATAAATTTTCCCATAAGACCAATCATATGGTCTTTAACCGAAATGTCAGGCTTTTGTTGGGCATTTATCAAACTAGTTATAGCCGACTGTCGAGCCAATGCAGCTTAACCACCGAATATATCCTCTAATTTGTTAGCATATAGCAATGATGTAATAGCCCGATTTTGGGCCTAGTCGGAACAATGATTTCTGGATCAATAATCCGACATAGAAAAATTTATTTTTTCTTATATTTTTATGGTTTACGTTTTCGAAAATTTTGACGTTTGGGCACTCAATTTAGAAAAAGGACTAAATTGCAAAAAGTTCAAAACTTGAGTTCTATAAGCTAGAGGTGTCTAATTGCTATGAAATTTTAAATTAGAGGTCTTTAGATGGTAATTAGACCATTACTTAAGTTAGTGGACAAAAATGGACATGAAGTAAGAGAAATTTTAATGTTTTAAGAAAAAGACATTTTGGTCATTTGGTAATTAAATGAATTAAAAAGCAAAAATCAAGCCAAAATCTTTGTCCATGTTCTCTCCCATGGCTGAATATCCCTAAAAAGACATAGCTAGGGTTTGCTCATCTTCCAAGCTCGATTATAAGTCCATTTTTCCCCCTTTTTAATGCCCTTTACATTTTTGAAGTCGTTGTAACTCGATCTATCTATTTCTACCACTAATTTAAGAAATAATCAAAGTTTAAATTTTTACCCATGATATATATTTGTGTATTGGATTTTTAATGGTAGAAAATGTATGTTAGATGTAAGATAAACAACATTTACTAGGTGATTTTTGATGAAAATGTCAAAAAGGATCTATTTGTAAAAGTTACAAAAATGAGTAGTAAAAGTGTGATTAAATGAAAAAGGTGGGTTGGTATGAATATGAAAATGGTTCGGCTAGGCTTGGGTTTTGAAGAAATTGAATACATTTCGATTTATGAGCCTAGGGACTAAATTGTAAAAATGAGAAACATTAGGGGCAAATGTAATTTTTCCATAATATGATTTTTGGACTGGATTGAATAATGTGTGTATTAAATAAGTTAAAATTGTCATTATAGATTAAGAAAAACGAGGTTCAGACCTAGATCGAAGGAAAAATAAAGTGTTTGACGAATAGGTCAAATTCTACTATTTTTGTACCGAGGTAAGTTCGTATGTAAATAATGCATTGATATATTTATGTTTTAAATGCTTTAATATTTTATGAATTGTGGTTGACTCTTTGGATGTATTCGACAAAGTTTCGACAAGCGAGAATTCCCGGTTGAGCCTTAGGAATAGAATAGGATACGAGTGACATGTCACTAGGAACCCATGTGTTTATGTGATCTGAGTGCTAGTCTTGTACGTCCTACCGTTGGTCGGGTAGTCCAAAGATGAGTTGCGAATACTGATCGCTTGTGTGAGCAAAGACTGTGTAGCTACGTCTGTTGGCGACTTATGTGAGCAGCCTGTGAATAGCTCGAAAATGAGCCTATATGTATTATGAGACGTGAGGTAGCTTTGGCTACATGTATGACACTTATGTGTAAAATTTCCATGTATCTGTTCATATTTCAAGTGTTCAAGGGGAATGTCAAATTTGCGAAAGACTCTGGTTATGATGTGAGTTGATACAGGTATGTACGTAAAACTCATACGTAATGAGCTGGATTATGTGATGAAACTTTGGCAAGGTTGTGATTGAGTAAGTTATGACTATAAGATTTTAATATCATTCATGCTAATTTTTATCATGTTTATTGTATGTTAAATGTGTGGTTATGATGCTTATTATTTGAATAGGAACTCACTAAGCTTTATAGTTTACTCCCTTCCTTTCCCTTATTTATAGTGTCACCAAGCTAGCTCGGGGATCGAAAACTGTTAGAGATCCACTCACAATATCAACAAATATTTTGGTAACAATGATTTCAACATTTTGAGTTATGGCATGTATAGGGGACTTGCTCATTTTGTTATGTGTCATAATTAATTTGGCCAAATGTGTTGGCTTAAATTGGTTGAAAGCTCATTTTGTATAAGGCCATTTGAAATTGGCTACTATTGGTATAATTAATTTATACAATGATGGTATTTTTCATGGATGTGGGAATTTACATGTTTTAAGTTAGTAAGTATGTGATGTTTGTGCATGATAGGTGGTAGCATGTAAATGATGTGTTGATGTCTTGATTGTGGCTGATTTGATTGGATATATGTGCTTAGATTGGTGTTATGTTGTGTTGTGTAGGTGTGTGCAACCAAGGGTGGCAAAATTGCTTGATAAATAGCCTTATTTTTTTCCACACTAGTAGACATTCAGGCGTGTGTCTAGTCCTTGTGTGACACACGGTTTGCCCATGGGCATGTATTTAGGCTGTGTGTCCCCTGCACCATAATTTTTGCAAAACAGAATGCTCAGAATTGAGCATACGGGCAGAGACACGGGCGTATGTCTTAGCCGTGTAGACGAAATGGCCTCAGGCACGGGCGTGTGTCCTAGGCGTGTGAAATTTGCACCTATTTTATGAAAAATCATAAATATTAAATCGACTACACGGCCTAGCACACGGGCGTGTGACTTGGCTGTGTGTCTTCAATTTGTTCTTGGGTGACAAATAGAGAGTTACACAGGGTTGGGACACGGGCGTGTGTGACCACACGGCCTGCCCACACGGGCGTGTCACATATCCACACAGGCATGTGACCCTTGTTTAGTGAAAAATTTTCAAAGTGTTGTAAAATTTATTAAAGTTCTCGGTTTAGTCCCGGACCACCTCCAAATCATGTTTTGGGCCTCGTAGGCTCATATTAGGGACTTTATGATTAAATGCAAAAAGTTTTAATTTGGACAAAAATTTATGACTCAAAATTGTATGTTTGTTCATGTGATAAGTCTAGTAACGCCTCGTACCCTGTTCCAGCATCGAATACGGGTAAGGGGTGTTACATTTAATGGTATCAAAGCTACGGTTTAGTCGATGCTCGGACTAGCGTAGAATGTGTAATAGTCTAGCTATTCATTCCATATATGAATTGTGATAGTGTGATGGCTCCTGACAATTTTAAACTGTATTTTCATATAGTAAATGGTTCCCGACTGAACTGAAGCTGATTGTAACATCCTGATTTTCGAGCCTCATTGGAACAGTGATTTCGGACCACAAATTCGACATAATAAAATCTATTTTTATTTTATTTTTATGGTCCATAATTTCACGAAATGAATTAGTGAAATTTTCGTTTAAAAATTTTGACATTTGTGCACTTAATTTAGTCAAAAGGACTAAATCGTAAAAAGTGCAAAATGTGAGTTCTAGATGTTAAAGGTGTCAAATTGTTGTGGACTTTAAGTTAGATGTCTTTGTATAGTAATTGGGCCATTGGACATTTGTTGGACAAAAATGGGCGTGAGATAGGTGAAATGAACAATTTTTAAGTTAGGCGCATTTAGGTAATCTAGTAAATAAATCAATTAAAAGCCCAAAATAACCAATATTGGCCATCATCTTCTTACTCCAGTCGAAACCCCATGGAAGCCATGGTTAGGGTTTTGTTCAAACTTCCAAGCTCAATAGTAAGTGGTCCCTAGCCCTGTTTTCAAAGTTCTTTACATTTTTTAAGTTCTCGTAACTCGATTTACCTATTTCTACCATTATTTTAAGCTAGGGCTCATGTCTAAAAATTTACCCATGAATGACATGCATGTGTTTTGATGTCTAATGGTATAAAATGAATGTTGGGTGTTAGATAAACATCTTTTGTTAAATAATTTTCGGTGAAAACGTCCAAAAGGACCGTTTTGAGAAAGTTATAAAATGTGTAGTAAGAGTGTGTTTTAATGAAAATTTTGAGATGCTATAGTTATGAAAATGGTTTGATTAGGCTTGGGTAACAAAGAAATTGAGTGCATTTCATTTTACAAGCCAAGGGGCAAAAGTGTAATTATGACAAAATTTAGGGGCAAAAGCGTAATTTTGCTGAAATATAATATTTGGACCACATTGAATAATGTGACTAATAATTAGACTAAATGTGACATTATAGATCGAGGAAATTGAGGTTCGGACCTAGAACGGGGGAAAAACGAAGAATCGACAATTAGGTCCCTTTTTGATAACCTTGGTGTCGAGGTAAGTTCATGTGTAAATGATACTATCTTATGTTATGTATTTTATATTTTGATATTGCATGAATTGTACATTTGTTTCCATGAAATTTATCAATAATGATTATGACGAAGTTCCTATGAATGAGAAATCCCGAATGAATCTTAGAGATGAATAGGGTACAAATGTCAAAACAATAAGGATATTAAGATTCCATATAAGACCATATCTGGGATATGGCCTCGGTATGTGATTTCGTATAAGACCATGTTGGGGACATGGTGTCGATATGATATTTCATGTAAGACCATATCGGGGATATGACATTGAAACAATACTATATGTATGAGATTTCCAAGTAACCCTTGGTATTCTGAATAATCCAACCAGTACGTTCAAAACGAGAAGGTATGTGACCATATTATGAGTGGTACAGGTATGTACATATATCTCATGTGAAGTGAATTCAGTTTATGATGCATTATTGGTATGGATACGAATAAGTAAGATATGTATTTGTACCATGATGGTTGGAATAATTGGTAAAAGTGTTATTGACTTAGTTATCATTATTTTATACTAAAACAGTTTTGGATAGCAGCAGCAGTTCGAATTTGAAAATGCACCAAAAATAATATAAAGTTAGTTAGAGGTTGAATAAAATATATAATTAAAGCTTAATGAGCCTAGTTTCACAAGAAGAAACAGTATAAGAAAAAGAATATCAGATTATGAGATATTTGAATTTTCGTGAGACAGAGTCAAAATGTTTTCAGCATCCCCTATTCTGATTTTGGAAAATCATCAAAAATTGTACAAAAATAATTATGGGTTATAATTTATATTCTTAGATTCTTTAATGAGTCTATTTTCAAAAGAAATAAACAGGAACATCATTCGATCCCGTATGAGAAGATAATTAGTTTTTAGCAAAGAGGGGTCAGAACTGTCAAATAGCGAAAAATGGGTAACTTTGAAGAATAAACTGTACTAATTGGCTAAACCAAAAATTCTGAAAATTTTATGGTAGGAAGATATGTGAGTCTAGTTTCATGAAAAATTAAAGGATCTTAAATTGGAACTCTATATCTCCAAATATAAATAATTTAGTGTCTATGACTGAAGTAGACGGCTTGACTGAAATTTGATCAAATAGTGGATTAATATGCAATTATAATTGTGAAACCTTGAGAGTATGTAGTAAGAATTTGGTAAAAGCATATTAATAAAATTTCTTATTATTTTCATATGAACTTACTAAGCTTTATAGCTTACTCCCCTCCCTTTCCCATCTCTTATAGGTTAATTTTTGCTAGCTCGGGTTGGAGATTGCCGGAGATGTCATCACACTATCAAGTTATCACGTTGGGTAAAAACGGACGCAACCCTCTTAAGTTTATGGCATGTATAGGGACTAAGTCACTTTGTGAATATGTCTTTATAAGTTAGCCAAATGTATTGGCTTGTAATAGTTAATAGATTGATGTTGTGGGTAGCCATGCAAATTTGTTTATATGGATTAAATGGTCGTAAATCAAATTTTGTATACATGTATGTGCCAATGCTTTGAAGACGTGGATTTTGTTATAAGGCATGAATGCTTGAAGATTTAAATTAGATTTGTTGGCATGTTGATAATCATGATATAAATGGATAAATTGGAGGTAAACCAATTATTTATATTATATGTGTTTTGGTAAGTTTGGACTTGAATAAGAGAAATGTCATGTGCATGCATGTGCCTGTGAGGATGCAATGCTTGAGCCTTGATTGTGGTTATATAATTGCTTAATTAAGTATGTTAGTTGCTATAGAGATGTATAAGTGTATGTGTACAACTATGGGTGTCCACACGGGTAGACACACGAGTGTGTGTCTCAGCTATGTGTGACACACGGCCTGCCCCTATGAGCGTGTAGTTCGGCCGTGTGTCCCCTGCATCTTGTATTTTAACTTTGAATTGGTCACACGGGCTAAGACACGATCGTGCGTCTCGGCCTTGTGAGGGACATAGCCTTGGGACATGGGCGTTTGCTTTGGCCGTGTGCCCTAATTTGGTGATGACGTCATAAACAGAGAGTGGCGTGTCCCAAGCCACACGGGCGTGTGACCCTGTTTCATGATGAAATTTTCTAGGTTTTCCCAGAAGTTTTTAAAGTTTTCTGTTTAGTCCCGAATCATCTTTGATACGTATATAGGGCCTCGTAAGCTCGTTTAAGGGACGTTATACATATGTATGAATGTTTTTGATTTGGACAAAATTTTATGGTTGATTTTATGTGATTATGTATGTTTAAGTCTGGTACTACCTCATATTCTGTCCCGGCCTCGGACACAAGTAAGGGGTGTTACATTTAGTGGTATTAGAGCTATGGTTTAGTCGGTTCTCGGACTAACCTATCGTACGTGAGTCTAGCTATACATGCCATAGTACTACTCTGATAGTATGATATCTCTCGGCTATAACAAAATTATTTTTTTAAGACAGGAATGACTTCCAACTGAGCAAATATTTGATAATGCTTGAAAAGGATATTGAGATGATTGAAACATGCTTATGATGTGTGAGATGATTGAAACATGCTTATGATGTGTCAAAAGTTAGAAAGGTATGAATAGAAATTCATGATATATAGATATAAATTGTACTGGATAGTGATGAGTAAGTTGTATGTTAATAATGCAACTATTTTGCTATAGTGTGTGATTGAATTGATATTGCATAAATTGTTTTGATTGTGAATATGAGAATGCATGTTGAGAAATTAATGTAGTAAAGACTTCCGGTTGAACATTTAGAATAGACTTGGATGTTCATACCATGACATTGGGTGGTATATGAGCCAGTGTAAGACATGTCTGGGACATGCATCGGCATTGAGACGAGAGCTAGTGTAAGACATGTCTGGGACATCATCGGCCTCGGGATATACAAGCTAGTGTAAGACCTGTCTGGGACATGGTGTCAGCTTGTTGTGTTTCAGTGTAAGACCTGTCTAAGGCATGGCATCGACACCAATGGATGAGAGCCAGTGTAAAACCTGTCTGGGACATGGCATCGGCCTCGATATATGAAAGTTAGTGTAAGACCTGTCTGGGACATGGCATTGACTTTAATGTACTAGCCAATGTAAGACCATGTTTAGGACATGGCGTCGGCATCTTATCCCATGTTCGAGGCTATTGAGTATCCGGTAGTATTCCAAATGGTTCAACGAAAGATTTATGATTTATATCGAAACGAGAAAAGTTATGACCATGTTGTGAGTGATATAGGTACCTATTTGAAACGTATGGTATGCGAGCTCGATATATGCTATATAAATTGAATTGGAAGATCAAATTGAGTAGGATGCAGGAAATGATTACAATCGTTCGATGACGAATTGATGGATAAAACCATGGTTGGACCATGGCACTACTTGTGAGTATGTGTAAGACCATAGCTGGGCTATGGCATCGATAGATGAGAACCTATGTAAGACCATGTTTGGGACATAGCATTGGCATCTTATTGTATGAACATGCTGGCTGACTCTGATGTTAAATAAAAGTATTGTTAGTCTGATTGGGTCATCATCAGTATTATTTTATCTCTCTCTTCGGGACTCTATTCTAGTATGTTCGGAATGAAGTTGAGGGCAAAAGTTTATATGAACTATTCTTCTATTTCTATCAAATGTTGTTCTGTCTTATGTAAAATATTTGGAAAGTGTATTATTTCTGTTATGATAGGATTCTGGAAATTGTTGAGTATTATCTTCTTCTGACTTTCTCTCTAAGATTATCAAAATCTTCATTATTATTTTCCTATGAGTTATGTTCTCGGATTTCTGATGAGATATCGTACTTAGGGTTTGTTCGTTCTTATTGTGCGGATTATCTGACATGACTCATTTCTAAAGCATGTTTCTTGGTCTGTTATGACTATGTTCACTATGATAGTATTTGTGGATTCGATGATAAGAATGTAGGAATTCCAGTACCTGGATTTCTCTGATTTTTTATGTCAAGAAATGTTATTGGTGAAGGTATGTATGAAAGAAGTTCAAGATTGAATTGTATAGTGGTTTTTTTTTTGGTGAGTATGACTAAGGTCACTAAGCTAATCGAAATATCTTGGTTTCCCTGAATTAATATGTTGCAAGGCCTTTGATTAGCATGATAAAAGAATTTTAAAAAGATTATGTATTTAAGCTATTTTTCTCAATATGTAGAAAAAGGGTATTTTGATATATATCATTATTCAATAATTGAGAACAACTTAGTTGTTTCTATCAGAGTGAGGTGATTTGTTGAAATGTGATTTGAATTATGTGTGTATAAATATGTTTTCAGCTAAGCGAATAAATTCTGTGCATTCATGAGAATATATATAGACGGATAACCTAAAGGAAGAAATTTTATTCTAGAAAGTATGATACGGAGAAATACCTATTGGATTGATTTGCTCGAATGAAATTACTATGAGTCAAAGTTGTTCTTGCTAATAAGGTTATCGCACACGTGAAAGTTTGAATGATCTGTGCATGATAGCAAAGTTGAAAAGTTCTGAAATGTGTCAGTGAGTGGAAATTTAAATGAGTTCAGAATGAGATTACCTCTGATGTTGAAATTGCAAGTCAGATTTGACTTCTGTTATTGTTGTTGTTACTGTTATTTCGTGAGAGAATTTGTGTACAAATGAATCCAGAGCCTATGTAGGAAATCTTGTGGTACGAGACTCAGTGATAGCTTGTTTATCCATCCTAGAGTAATGAGTTGTGAAGTTATAGTAAGTAAATGATCTGGTAGAAGTGTTGGTTACATGATATTTTTGAGTTCACATTCAGATATTGATTGGTCAGCAGATGAAAGCCGAGAATCAAGGGTATTTAGGATTGATACAGTCAGTGATAATACTAGTTTGCTATGAGATAGAATCATTATAGATTCCTTATCAAGATTATCCTATTCGGAAAAAGAAAGATGATAACTGGGTGGTGATTGAACAATTGACAAAGGAAGATCTATATAATTATTTCCGTGTGTACTGAGTTTGATTAACAGACAAATTGAGTGTATGTACTACTGTGAAAGAAATTGAGATCATAATGATACGTTTTGACATAGTGTGCTAATGTTTAAAGGTGACTGGAAGGGATATTCAAGCTTTCAATCTACTTGTGATTTTGAGGAATTGGTGAAAGTGCTTCATAAGAGTGAAAGCAACATTTTTTGGTAAGATTTTCGGGGACGAAAATCCCTAAAGGGGGGAAGAGTTGTAACATCCCGATTGTTGGGCCTAGTCGGAACAGTGGTTTTAGGACCACAAATCTGACATAAGAAAATCTATTTTTATTGTATTTTTATGGTCCACGATTTTACGGAATGAATTCGTGAAATTTTCGTTTAAAAATTTTGATATTTAGGCACTTAATTTGGTCAAAAGGGCTAAATCATAAAAAGTGCAAAATGTGAGTTCTAGATGTTAAAGGTGTCAAATTGCTATGGACTTTAAATTAGAGGTTTTTATATAGTAATTGGACCATTGGAAATTTGTTGGACAAAAATGGGCATGAGATAGGTGAAATGAACAATTTGTAAGTTAGGGGCATTTAGGTAATCTAGTAAATAAATAAATTAAAAGCCCAAAATAGCCAAAATTTTCCTCCATCTTCTTGCTCCAGCCAAAACCCCCATGGAAGCCATGGCTAGGGTTTTGTTAAAACTTCCAAGCTCAATAGTAAGTGATCCCTAGCCCGTTTTTAAAGTTTTTTTACATTTTTGACGTTCCCGTAACTCGATTTACCTATTTCTACCATTATTTTAAGCTAGGGCTCATGTCTAAAAATTTACCCATGAATGACATGCATGTGTTTTGATGTCTAATGGTAGAAAATGAATTTTGGGTGTTAGATAAACATCTTTTGTTAAGTCCAAAAGGACCGTTTTGAGAAAGTTATAAAATGTGTAGTAAGAGTGTGTTTTAATGAAAATTTTGAGATGCTATAGTTATGAAAATGGTTCGACTAGGCTTGGTTAACAAAGAAATTGAGTGCATTTCATTTTACGAGCCAAGGGGCAAAAGTGTAATTATGACAAAGTTTAGGGGTAAAAAAATGTAATTTTGCTAAAATATAATATTTGGACCACATTGAATAATGTGACTAATAATTAGACAAAATGTGACATTATAGATCGAGGAAATTGAGGTTCGAACCTAGAACGAGGGAAAAACGAGGATTCAATGGTTAGGTCCCTTTTTGATAACCTTGGTGTCGAGGTAAGTTCATGTGTAAATGATACTACATTATGTTATGTATTTTATATTTTGATATTGCATGAATTGTACATTTTTTTCCATGAAATTTATCAATGATGATTATGACAAAGTTCTGATGAATGAGTAATCTTGAATGAATCTTAGAGATGAATAGGGTACAAATGTTAAAACAATAAGGTTATTAAGATTCCGTATAAGACCATATCTGGGATATGGCCGTATAAGACCATGTTGGGGACACGGCGTCGATATGATATTTCATGTAAGACCATATCGGGGATATGACATTGAAACAATACTATATGTATGAGATTTCCAAGTAACCCTTGGTATTCTGAATAATCCAACTGGTACGTTCAAAACGAGAAGGTATGTGACCGTATTACGAGTGGTACAGGTATGTACATATATCTCATGTGAAGTGAATTCAGTTTATGATGCATTATTGGTAAGGATACGAATAAGTAAGATATGTATTTGTACCATGATGGTTGGAATAATTGGAAAATAATATAAAGTTAGTTAGAGGTTGAATAAAATATATAATTAAAGCTTATTGAGCCTAGTTTCACATAGAAGAAACAGTATAAGAAAAAAAATATCAGATTATAAGATATTTGAATTTTCGTGAGACAGAGTCAGAATGTTTTTGGCATCCCCTGTTCTGATTTGGGAAAATCATCAAAAATTGTACAAAAATAATTATGCGTTATAATTTATATTCTTAATTCTTTAATGAGTCTATTTTCAAAAGAAACAAACAGGAACATCATTCGATCTCGTATGAGAAGATAATTAGTTTTTAGCAAAGAGGGGTCAAAACTGTCAAATAGCGAAAAATGGGTAACTTTGAAGAATAAACTGTACTAATTGGCTAAACCAAAAATTCTAAAAATTTTATGGTAGGAAGATATATAAGTATAGTTTCATGAAAAATTAAGAAATCTTAAATTGGAGCTCTATATCTCCAGATATAAATAATTTAGTGTCTATGACTCGAGTAGACAGCTTGATTGGAATTTGATCAAATAGTGGATTAATATGCAATTATAATTGTGATACCTTGAGAGCATGTTGTAAGAATTTGGTAAAAGCATATTAATAAAATTTCTTATTATTTTCATATGAACTTACTAAGCTTTATAGCTTACTCCCCTCCCTTTCCCATCTCTTATAGGTTAATTTTTGCTAGCTCAGGTTGGAGATTGCTGGAGATGTCATCACACTATCAAGTTATCACGTTGGGTAAAAATGGATGCAACCCTCTTAATTTTATGGCATGTATAAGGACTAAGCTACTTTGTGAATATGTCTTTATAAGTTAGCCAAATGTATTGGCTTGTAATAGTTAATAGATTGATGTTGTGGGCAGCCATGTAAATTTGCTTATATGGCTTAAATGGTCGTAAATCAAATTTTGTATACATGTATGTGCCAATGCTTTGAAGATGTGGATTTTTTTATAAGGCATGAATACTTGAAGATTTAAATTAGATTTGTTGGCATGTTGATAATCATGATATAAATGGAGAAATTGGAGGTAAACCAATTATATATATTATATGTGTTTTGATAAGTTTGGACTTGAATAAGAGAAATGTCATGTGCATGCCTATGTTACTGTTAGGATGCCATGCTTGAGACTTGATTGTGGATATATAATTACTCAATTAAGTATGTTAATTGCTATAGAGATTTATAAGTGTATGTGTACAACTATGGGTGGCATATGGCTTGGAAAATAGCCTTGTATTTGTCCACACGGGTAGACACACGGGCGTGTGTTTAAGCCGTGTGTGACACACGGCTTGCCCCCATGGGCATGTAGTCCGACCGTGTGTCCCCTGTATCTTGTACTTTAACTTTGAATTGGTCATACGGGCTGAGACAAGGTCGTGTGTCTCGGCCGTGTGAGGGACATGGCTTGGGACATTAGTGTGTGCTTTGGTCGTGTGCCTCTAATTTGATGATGGCGTCATAAACACAGAGTTACACGGACTGAGGACGCGGGCGTGTCCCAAGCCACACGGGCATGTGACCCTGTTTCATGATGAAATTTTCTAGGTTTTCCCAGAAGTTTTTAAAGTTTCCTGTTTAGTCCCGAATCATCTTTGATGAGTGTATAGGGCCTTGTAAGCCCGTTTAAGGGATGTTATACATATGTATGAATGTTTTTGATTTGGACAAAATTTTATGGTTGATTTTATGTGATTATGTATGTTTAAGTCTGGTAATGCCTCATATCCTGTTTCGACCTCGCAGTCGGGTAAGGGGTGTTACACTAATGATGTAGAAAGTAATGCGCCGACTCCTGCTCAAGGGGTAGCGTCATCTGAAAATAGACCTCCCATGGTCAGTCGAGGAGGAGGGGCTAGGGAAGCCTCCTTCCACATGATGAATAAGTGGTATTTTAAGTTTGTCGAACTAATCCAAATGCTCAACATCGTCCACCCCCTCCTTATCCCTAACCGAATCCCGTAGTTCCCCAAGGTGTGGATTTGGTAAGATTGAATAAGCCTTCGGTTGATAAGATTCAAAAGTAAGGAGCTGAGGAATTCAAGGCTAATGTAGATGATGACCCTGAGAGAGCCGAGTTCTGGCTTGAGAATATTATCATGGTATTTGATGACTTATCATGTACACCCGAAGAATGCCTGAAATGTGCTATATCATTTTTAAGGGACACAGCATATCACTGGTGGAAGACACTAGTATCTGTGGTACCGAGAGAGAGGGTTACATGGGAATTCTTTCAAGAGGAATTCCGAAAGAAATATATTAGTCAGAGGTTCATCGATCAGAAACATAAAGAATTTCTTGAGCTGAAATAGGGTCAAATGTCAATGACAGAGTATGAGCGAGAATTTGTTAGGCTCAGTAAGTACACCCGAGAGTGTGTTTCCTCTAAGGCTATTATGTGTAAAAGGTTCGAAGATGGGCTGAATGAGGACATCCAACTGTTAGTTGGAATTTTCGAACTAAAGGAATTTGTTGTATTGGTTGAACGAGCTTGTAAAGCTGAAGAGCTAAGCAAAGAGAACAGAAAACTCGAGAGTGAGACTAGAGATGCAAAAAAAAGGCCAATGAGTTAGTCATTTCAATTTCAGTCAAAGAAATCTAGAGAAATGAATTCTTGTTCGAATGTATCGACTGGGTATTCGCACAGAGACCGCGAGAGGTAATATTTTTTGTTTTAAATCTCAAGCTACTTCAATGGCAAGTGTGGGTAATGTTAGGTCTAACAGACCCGAATGTCAGCATTGTGGAAGAAGACATCCCAGCAAATGTAGGATGAATGACTGAACTTGTTTCAAGTGTGGTTACCAAGAGCATTTTATCCGAGATTGCCCTGAAATGACTGAGAAAGAACAATTTCTGAGTATAGGGCCGAGTAATACTACCAAGGTAAGCCACCGAGAAATACTGGGAATAGAACTACTAGTAAAGGTGTGACAAAAGATACAGCTGTGAGATCTGAGGCCAGAGCACCTACAAGAGCTTATGCCATTCGTGCTCGTGAGGATGCGCCATCTCCCAATGTGATTATTGGTACATTTTCTCTTTATGATACTAATGTTATTGCATTGATTGATCCTGGATCGACTCATTCTTATGTTTGTGTGAATTTGGTATCTAGTAAGAGTTTACCTGTTGAGTCTACTGAATTTGTGATTATAGTGTTAAACCCCTTAGGCAAATATGCGTTAGTTGATAAAGTTTGCAAGAATTGTCCTTTGATGATTCGAGGTCCCTATTTTTCGACTGACTTAATGTTGTTGCCATTTGATGAATTCGATGTTATTTTGGGTATGGACTGGTTGACACTACATGATGCTGTAGTAAATTGTAGATAGAAAACTATTGAATTGAAATGTGAAAATGGTGAGGTTCTGTGGGTTGAAACCGATGAAGTAAAGGAATTGCCTATGGTGATTTTGTTTATGTCTGCTTAGAGGTATGTACGGAAAGGTTGTGAAGCTTACCTTGCTTATGTTTTGAATACAAAAATGTCTAAATTGAAAATTAAATCAGTGTCGATAGTTTGTGAATATCCAGATGTGTTCTAGGAAGAGTTGCCAAGGTTACCACCGGTCAGAGAAGTGGAGTTTGCTATTGATTTAGTACCTAGGACTTCACCGATATCGATTGCTCCGTATAGGATGGCTCCGACTGAATTGAAAGAATTGAGAGCTCAGTTACAAGAGTTGACAGATAAAGGTTTTGTAAGACTGAGTTTTTCTCCCTGGGGTGCTCCAGTATTATTTGTAAAGAAAAAAGACAGATTTATGAGACTTTGTATCGATTACCGATAGCTCAACAAGGTGACAATAAAGAACAAGTATCCTTTGCCGAGAATTGATAACTTGTTTGATCAGTTGAAAGGAGCAACAATATTCTTGAAGATTGATTTAAGATCTGGTTACTATCAGTTGAGAGTTAAAGAGTTGGATGAGCTGAAAACTACTTTTAGGACAAGGTATGGGCACTATGAATTTCTAGTTATACCTTTCGGATTAACTAATGCACCTTTTGTTTTTATGGATTTGATGAATAGAATTTTTCGACCGAATTTAGATAAGTTTGTGGTTATGTTCATCGATGATATTATGATTTATTCTCGAGATGAGTCTGAACATGCTGAGCATTTGAGAACTATATTGCAGACATTGAGAGATAAGAAATTGTTTGCTAAATTCAATAAAAGTGAATTTTGGCTTCGAGAAGTCGAATTTATGACATATTGTTTCAGGTGATGGTATTCGGGTTGATCCAAATAAGATTTCAGCAATTGTTGAGTGAAAATCACAGAGGAATGTATCTGAAGTTAGAAGCTTTTTGGGCTTAGATGGTTATTACCAACATTTTGTCAAAGGATTTTCGATGATTGCTACTCCTATGACTAAGTTGTTGCAAAAAGAAGTAAAATTTAAATAGTCCGAAAAATGTCAGCAAAGGTTTGAGAAGTTGAAAGCATTATTGATTGAGGCACCGATTTTAGTACAACCTGAATCGGGAAAGGAATTTGTAATTTATAGCGACGCTTCATTAAATGGTTTGGGTTGTGTGTTGATACAAGACGACAAAGTGGTAGCTTACGCCTCGAGATAGTTGAATCCGCATGAGAAGAATTATCTAACGTACGATTTGGAATTGGCCGTCATCATTTTTGCTTTGAAAATCTGGCATCATCATTTGTACGGTGAGAAATGGCATATCTTTACTGATCATAAGAGTTTAAAATATTTGATGACTCAAAAAGATCTGAACTTGCGACAACGAAGATGACTCGAGTTACTGAAGGATTATGAACTAGTGATTAAGTATCATCTGGGAAAGGCGAATGTAGTCATAGGTGCTTTGAGTAGAAAGTCTTTGTTTGCTTTGAGAGCTATGAATACGGGATTGACCTTGTCTAATGATGGTTTGATTTTGGCCGAGTTGAGAACTAGACCAGTATTATTCAGCAAATTTGTGAAGCTTAGAAGAATGATAGTGCATTGCAAGCTAAAAGAGCTCAGTGTGAATCAGATAATGAGACAGACTTTCGGATCGGTTTAGATGATTGTTTGATGTTCCAAGATAGAGTATGTGTACCGAAAAATGATGAAATTATTTAGAAAATTTTACACAAGGCACACAGTTGTTGTTTATCAGTTCATCGTGTAGTACAAAAATGTATAATGATTTGAAGAAATTGTATTGATGGTCAGGTATGAAACGAGATATTTCAGAGTTTATTTCGAGATGTTTAATTTGTGAACAAGTAAAGGTCAAGTATCAAGTGCTTTCGGGTTTACTTCAGCCTGTGATTACCTGAGTGGAAATGGGATAGGATTATGATGGACTTTGTAACGAGTTTACCTTTGACTCTGAAAAAGAAAGATGCCGTTTGGGTTGTTGTTGATAGATTGACGAAATAGGCTCATTTTATTCCTATACGTATTGACTACTCACTTGATAAGTTAGCTGAATTGTACATTTCTGAGATTGTGAGACTTCACGGAGTGCCTATTTCTATTATTTTGGATAGAGATCTGAGGTTTACTTCAAGATTTTGGAAAAAGTTACAAGAGGCTTTGGGTGCGAAGTTAAATTTTAGTACCGCGTTTCATCCGCAAACCAATGGTCAATCCGGAAGAGTAATTCAGGTTCTTGAAGATATGCTCCGGTGTTGTGTTCTAGAATTCGAAGGTAATTTGGGAGAAATATCTATTATTGGTAGAATTTTCTTATAAAAATAGTTTTCAGTCGAGTATAAAGATGGCACCATATGAGGTATTATATGGCCGCAAGTGTTGAGCTCTATTGTATTGGACAGAACTTAGTGAGAAACAGATTCATGGGGTTGATTTGGTTAGAGAAACCGAAGAAAAAGTAAAGGTAATTCTTGATTGCTTGAAAGCCGCTTCAGATCGACAAAAGTCGTACACAGATTTGAAAAGAAAAGAAATAGAATTTCAAATTGGTGATAAAGTATTTCTGAAAGTATCTCTGTGAAAAAAGATTCTGAAATTTGACCGTAAAGGCAAGTTAAGTCCAAGTTTCACTGGGCCGTATGAGGTTATTGAAAGAATAGGGCCAATGGCATATCAGTTAGCTTTACCGACAGAGTTGGAAAGGATTCATAATATGTTTCATGTGTCGATGTTGTGACGATACTGTTCTAATCCCTTACATGTGATTTCCCCGTCAGAGATTGAGGTTTGACCTGTTATGACTTATGGTGAGGAACCGGTCAAGATTTTAGCTTAGAAAGTTAAACAGTTGAGAAATAAGAACATAGCCCTAGTGAAAGTTTTGTGGCAAATACATGGGGTTGAAGAGGCTACATAAGAACCCGAGGAAGCCATGAGAAAATAGTACACAAACCTATTTTCTGGTAAGATTTTCGGGGACCAAAATCCCTAAAGGGGGGAGAGTTGTAACAGCCTGATTTTTAGCAGAAAAATTTATTTTTTCTTATATTTTTATGGTCTACAGTTTTACGGAATGATTCTGTGAAAATTTCGTTCAAAAATTTTGACGTTTGGAAACTCAATTCAGCAAAAAGGACTAAATTGCAAAAAAGTGAAAAACTTGAGTTCTATAAGCTAGAGGGGTCTAATTGCTATGAAATTTTAAATTAAAGGTCCTTAGATGGTAATTATACGATTACTTAAGTTAGTGGACAAAAATGGACTTGAAGTAAGAGAAATTTTAGTGTTTTAAGAAAAATGCATTTTGGTCATTAGGTAATTAAATGAATTAAAAAGAAAAAATCAAGCCAAAATCTTTGTCCATCTTTTCTTCTATGGCTAAATATCCCTAAGAAGACATAGCTAGGGTTTGCTCATCTTCCAAGCTCGATTGTAAGTTTGTTCTTTCCCCGTTTTTAATGCTTTTTACATTTCTGAAGTCGTTGTAACTCGTTCTATCTATTTCTACCACTAATTTAAGAAATAATCAAAGTTTAAATTTTTACCCATGATAGATATTTGTGTATTTTGATGTCTAATGGTAGAAAATGTATGTTAGATGTAAGATAAACAACATTTACTATGTGATTTTTGATGAAAATGTCAAAAAGGACCTATTCGCAAAAGTTACAAAAATGAGTCTTAAAAGTGTGATTAAATGAAAAAGGTGGGCTGGTATGAATATGAAAATGGTTCGGATAGGCTTGGGTTTTGAAGAAATTGAATACATTTCAATTTACGAGCCTAGGGACTAAATTGTAAAAATATGAAACATTAGAGGCAAAAATGTTATTTTTCCTAATATGATTTTTGGACTGGATTGAACAATTTGTGTATTAAATAAGTAAATTTGACATTATAGATCAAGAAAAACGAGGTTTGGTCCTAAATCGGGGGGAAAACAAAGTGTTTGACGATTAGGTCAAATTCTACTATTTCTGTATCGAGGTAAGTTCGTATGTAAATAATGAATTGATATATTTATGTTTTAAATGATTTAATATTGTATGAATTGTGATTGACTCTTTGGACATATTTGACAAAGTTTCGACAAGCGAGAATTCTCGGTTGAGCCTTAGGAATAGAATAGGATACGAGTGACATGTCACTAGGAACCCATGTGCTTATGTGATCCAGGTGCTGGTCTTGTATGTCCTACCAGTGGCTGGGTAGTCCGACATGAGTTGCAGATACCTGACAACTTGTGTAAGTAGCACTGTGTAGCTATGTCCTGACTGACAGCTTGTGTGAGCAGACCCTTGAATAGCTCGAAAATAAGCCTATATGTATTATGAGACGTGAGGTAGCTTTGGCTACATGTATGACACTTATGTGTGAAACTTCTGAGTATCCATTAATATTCCGAGTGTTCAATGGGAATGTCAAAGTTGTGAAAGACTCTTGTTATGGTGTGAATTGATATAGGTATGTACATAAAACTCATACGTAATGAGCTCGATATATGATGAAACTTTGGCAAGGTTGTGATTGAATAAGTTATGATTATAAGATTTTAATATCATTCATGCGAATTTTCATCATGTTTATTGTATGTTAAAAGTGTAGTTATGATGCTTATCATTTGAATAGGAACTTACTAAGCTTTATAGCTTACACCCTTCCTTTCCCTTGTTTATAGTGTCACCAAGCTAGCTCGGGGATTGGAAACTGTCGGAGATCCACTCACACTATCAACAAATATTTTGGTACCAATGATTTCAACATTTTGAGTTACGGCATGTATAGAGGACTTGGTCATTTTGTTATGTGTCATAATTGATTTGGCCAAATGTGTTGGCTTAAATTGGTTGAAAGCTCATTTTGTATAAGGCCATTTGAAATTGGCTACTATTGGTATAAGTAATTTATACAATGATGATGTCTTTCATGGATATGGGAATTTACATGTTTTAAGTTGATAAGTATGTGATGTTTGTGGATGATAGGTGGTAGCATGTAAATGATGTGTTGATGTCTTAATTGTGGCTGATTTGGTTGGATATATGTGCTTGGATTGGTGCTATGTTGTGTTGTGTAGGTGATCCAACCAAGGGTGGCAAAATGGCTTGGTAAATAGCCTTATTTTTGTCCACACGGGTAGACACACGGGCGTGTGTCTAGACTGTGGGTGACACACGGTCTGCCTCAGGGACATATGTTTAGGCTGTGTGCCCCCTGCACCATAATTTTTGCAAAACAGAATGCTCAGAATTGAGCACACGGGCAGAGACACGAGCGTGTATCTCAGCCGTGTGGATGAAAAAGGCCTCAAGCACAGGCGTGTCTCCTAGGCGTGTGAAGTCTGCATCTATTTTATGAAAAATCATAAATATTAAATCGACCACACAGCCTAGCACACAGGCGTGTGACTTGGCTGTGTGTCTTCAATTTGTTATTGGGTGACAAACAGAGAGTTACACGGGGTGGGACACGAGTGTGTGTGACCACATGGCCTGCCCACACGGGCAGGTAACCCCTGTTTAGTGAAAAATTTATGACTTGAAATTGTATGTTTGTTCGTATGATAAGTCCGGTAACACCTCGTACCCTGTTTCGGCGTCGAATATAAGTAAGGGATGTTACAAATGAGCTATCTCATCATACTTCTCCCAGCATTTTCTAGCCTTAGCTTCAATTTCTCACAGCTTAAGACAATCGTGAGATTCCTTTTCCATTCCTTATAGTTATTTTCATTCAGTTTGTTTCAGTAAGAATGCTTAGTAAGGGAGTATGTGCTATTGTGTGAACTTAAAAATAAAATATTCATTCATTAATTTCTTTTTACTTAGCAAATATTAATAAAATGTTTTCCAACATACGATATACATTAATATGATGCATGTGTTTTACATTAAATCTTGAAAACATTTATAAGTTGTTGCGATGATAATTCCTACACTTATTGAATTAAGTTACCAAGGGCCAACCCTAATCAACTAGCGATAACATGGATTTCCATCCAATTAATACAAGAACCTAATTCTTTAGGCATTCATACGTACTAATAATCATTTAACATTTGACCCTCATTCTAATTTAAGTAGAGCTTTGTGGGAAGCTACTTAACTAGAAGATTTTGAGTGTATAACTATCAACTCAATAGTTTTCACATCATGTTCCACAAATGAGTCATCATGGGACAATCTCACCAAGTGACATGCTATGACTAGTTGTCATTTTTAAAGAAAAACTTCTTGTTATATTGCATGATAATTGATAACTCAAAATTATATAGACATTTACAGCATATTCTGACTAATAATTCATGCAAATTCTGAGTATTTTGATAGCAAAATTTGTAGTTTCATTACAAATTTGTAAAGTAAGACAAAATTAAAGATAAAATTGTAATATTACTTATTTACATGCTAATTTGACATTTTTTTTCTAATTTGACGCAGTTTGGTGCAATAGAAGAAAAGTTAGATTTGAAGCTCACCTATTCAATGTTCAATGTTGTAGTATTCATGCAATAGAGGCCATGCAGACGTGGGTTGATGGTTGATCAGCATGGGACATCCTAAATTCACTTATTGGAATTTTAAATTCAATTTTACCCAACTCTTAAATGGGTTACTGAAGTGGACAAGCATGTTGCCAAATTTGAAGCCCAAAATGTCCACTAAGGAAGAAAGAGCCCAATTTGGCTATGGGAAATCCAATCGTCCATAAAAATAATTAATTTAAGCACCCAAAACTTGTTAAAATATAACAAATCAGCCACAATAGTTTTTCCATGTGACTATTCAACTCATTCCCATGAATCAAACATGAACTAGCTAAATTTAGTAAAGTTATCCACCTTCCTTCCTTAACATACTGGGTTGGCCATGCATCAGAGAAAAAATGGGGATTATCATGCCAAAAATAGAAAACTCAATGGGATCCTCACTATTATAAATAGAGAGACAGTTCCTATTCGTTTCATTCATCACACACTCATCATATCTTCTCCCTTTTCTATCTTTTTTTACTTCTCATTTTCCATTCTTCAAAAAGTGTTTGCAAGGCTTTGAGAGCAGCCCCATTCAACCATATTAGGAGCTTTTAAGCTTGGTAGTCATCGCAAGAAGCAAAGAACGAAGGAGGAGCAAAGTGAGTTGTTCCTTGGAGAACCACTGGGAACGATTTAGCATTTCTTTTCCCTTTAATCTTTTTTTGTTCAAATCAAGAAACATGATTGCAAATGAGTTTTATGCTTTTAATATAATCATGATTGCTTAATTTTATTGGTGTTAGAATGACTTAAATTTCGTAGCTTATATTATTTAATGTTGTTAAAGATGTTTTGTGCATTTGATATATTTATTTATTCAAATAAAATCATGAACATGTTATTCTGCATTATAAACGTAGGGATGCAATTTAATTGATTATTAAATCAAAACCATATTGTAATTAATTGACACAATATATGAATGATGCATGTTTTATCTTTTATGATGAAATTAAGTTAAATTAGTAATAATATTGAAAGAAACTTTATTACCTTGCATAACCTTAAGGTTAATGTGATTAAACTATTTCAGTGTAGAAATATTATTGTTACCACACACGATCTGGTTTCTACTTATTAAAATACTAAGTTGATTGAACATAGACATATGATAGAAAAACTTAATAATTTAATAAGTGTGATTTCTTAGATGATGCCTGGAAAGGTAATCTTGAAGTCAGACTTGACATAGAAATATGCAAGGAGACCAAAAGTTTAAGCTTAGGCCTTTGAGAGAAGTCGATGCACTCGTAAAATCAGGGTTAGTAAATTATCAATATGCCACGAAATCATCGTAACATCTTTTAACCTTGTTTAAAAAATTCTAAAAGGAAGATTATTCTAACATATGCATGCTATTGTGATTATTCTTAAAGCATGCATACTTATTATTTTTTTTTGTGTTTAATTTAATTTTAAGCATACTTAGATTAGTTTTAGTATAACTAGAAATCCATTAAACTTTAATTTATTTCATCACCAAAAAATTTGCCAGGTATTTTTGCAATATTTGACTTGCATAAATAGTCCCTATGGAGACAATAACTATTTCTCACTACTTTATTACTTGTCAACGATTGTGTATACTTGCACATCAATCGAATAATTTCAAGAAAAATTTTTGGCACTATTGCCGGGGACTATTATTTTAGTCAATTATTTGTGAAATTAATTATCTTGCAATTTGGTTCGATTTTCTTTTATTTTTACTTTAATAGTTTTCGTTATTATTCAGGTGATAATGGATCCTCCACCATATGTTCAAAGAGGAGCATTTGCTTATGATGCTCAAAATTCAATTATTGTTGCCTATGAAAGAAACTGTGCCATTCGACAATATGCCGTTCCTCTCTTCAATAAGCTCAATCTGGGTATTGTGAGACCCGAAATTGAGGCACTGCAATTTGAAATAAAACCAGTCATGTTTCAAATGTTGCAAACTGTGAGTCAATTTAGTGGAATGCTTATTGAGGATTCGCATCTTCATCTTCATCTATTCATTGAAGTGAGCAATTTATTCAAGCTAGCCAGGGTGACTGAGGACGCCTTGAGATTGAAATTATTTTCATACTCCTTAAGAGTTAGAGCACAAGCATGGTTGAACTCTCTACCATTCGGTTCCTTAACTACATGACAAGAGTTGACTTAATGTTTCTTAATGAAATACTTTCCTCCATTTCTGAATGCGAAGCTCTAAAATAAGTCATTTCATTTTAGCAATTTGATGAAGACTCTTTATATGAGGCATGAGAGCGGTTCAATAATTTATTACGAAAGTTCCCTTATCATGACATTCCTTATTGCGTTTAAATGAAGACTTTCTATATTGATTTTAATGCTCATATTAGAATGATGGTGGATGCCTTTACAAATAGAGCCCTTCTTTTGAAATCTTACAATGAATCTTACGAAATTCTTGAAAGGATTTCTAGCAACAATTTCAATGGTCGGGTAATCGAACAGCCACAGGTAGAAGAGTGACAGGAGTACATGGAGCGGACACACTTACTTCTTTAGCAGCCTAGGTATCTTCTCTGCCTTCTATGCTTAAGAACATTACTGCTAATGGTTTCAATGTAATTTGATAGGTCAACAGCCAAACCAATTTGAGAATATTTCTTATGTATACTGTGTGATGGTTATTTCTTTGAAAATTGCCTATTAAATCCATAGTTAAAACATTACACGAGAAATCAGAATCAGAGTGGTCTACAATTGAATTTGTACAATCCTTCATGGCAGAATCATCTGAATTTCTCATGGAGTAACCATTGGGCAGGCCCTAGCAGCTCTTTTATGCCATCTCGGCCAAATTATCTGCCAGAATTTTCTCAACAAGTGAAACAACTGCCACTAATTAAATCTTCAAGTAATCTTAAGAATCTGTTGAAGGCGTACGTAGTGAAGAATGATGTACTAATCCAAAGCCAAGAAGCAATGTTGAAGAATTGAGGAAACCAAGTGGGACAGGTAACCAATGAGCTCAGAAGTAGTCCCCAAGGTGTTTTTCTTAGTGACACAGAAAATCTAAAAAACACAGGTAAAAAGCACTGCAAAGTTGTCACCTTGAGGAGTGGAAAGACGTTGGAACCCAAAGTTGTTGAAGCTGGAGATAAACCTGTTGTTACTCAAAACAAGGAGGAAAGTCAATCGGATGTTGGAATTCCTACAGTACATAAGCCAAGGGGCAGTCTACAAACCAAGAGGCAGTCTTACTGCAGCAAAGTAGATAGGACTAGAGGAAAACCCCACCACCTCTATATCTTTAACGGTTCTAGAAGTAGCAGCAGGATACTCAATTTAAGAGAATTTTGGATGACAAAGCAACTTTTAACAACTTCAATGTTACTAAATCCCTAGATGTAATTGAAGACTATTCTACTATTTCCAAGATAGAACCGACAGCTTCTATAGAATTGGAATTCAAATTCTCTAGACGATCCATTAGAACGCATTCTACTAGTAGAATTGCCAAGTGATGATGAAGACGATGAATGTTTTGCCTTGGTAGAAGCTAATTCGAAGGGATTCATTCAAAGAAGTTTGTAACACCTTAAGCCTGACCTGTTTGTCGGATTCAAGTATAGAGCGTCACAATGGTTCAGTTTTACCTATACTTAACTTCTTATTCACCTAAATTATAATAAAGCAGACTAAAGATAAAACTAATAATAACTCTTACAACAAATGCCTTAAGCCACTAAATGTTTAAATCCTTATAGTTTCTGTTTCTAATCAGTCTATTTGTTTACAAAATAACATTTAAAATTTAACTGAGGACTATCTGCCTTATAATCCAGATTCTAGGGATGTTGTCTAGCTTCATTATTATTGATCATGAGGTGACGTCTCCAATGGTACCCCATTCCCAAGTACATGACTCTAACTTTCTGCGAACCCTGATCTCATCACTATCTGGCTGGGTCCCTCCTTTGAGTCCTTGATCAACCTTGAAATTCCTGTGAACATCAACCACACTGCTGTAAGTTGAAATGAACTTAGTGAGTTCTTTCACTAGGTCATAATAAATAAATAGTATCACACAAGAGTAACAAATGTAAAATAAATTAAACTTAAATTTACTCCCTACTAGTTCAAGGTTGATGTTCTTTATCAGGATCGTGTCTCCACTCTATCCTCTAAGCTTCTCGGCTCACTATGAGACCATCCTCTGGTTGAAATCTCTACTTGACAATGATCCATACACCTCGTCATATTAGAGAGTCTTATCCTTACTTTTCATCTTTCCTTCCTTTCATACACCCCATATACAGGGTGTTTGGTGACCTTTAACTTGCTTGGCTATATGCTTATTTTCACATATTGTACCTCCATTTTAGCTTTCTCATCTTCTCGTCCAATGGTTCTTAGGACCTACCTTCCTTGGCTGACTTTCATGATTGAACTAGTCCTTGTCGGACTTCCTCTCTCCATACCATAGCCCTGAAAGACTCATTGGCATCTCCGTATTGTGTTGACTTTTAGCAGACCTTGCCACTCTGGCGAACCCATTCTCTTTCCATCCTACTGATAACAGTGGCAGGATTACTCCTAATAATCCACCTTATGCACAAGACTAACTTGAGACCTCACTTGTCTCATATGATGAACAATTAACTTATCATCCTAGCTGGCCATCGCTCATCAAACTATATGAGCCTACCTCCTCTTTTACGTAGGTTCTACTTTTGGAGATAACTTTATGGCATGTTTTAGTAAAGGACTATCCTCAAAGAGGAATAGTCTTGAAGACATACTATTTCATAGATAGAATCCTTATCCGGGGAGTGGAAATTCCTATTCTTCACACGAGATTTACTTCTTATATACAACTTCATTATTGACTACTCGTGCGCGTGCGGATTAAAACGAACAATTTTGGAAAAATATTTTGAAACGCGAGCTTTAACTGCAAGTGAATAGTGTCATTTGTAATATTTATAGTTCTGATGGAACAAGTATTTCAATGGGTCGAACCTAAAAGAGACAGTGATCGAGTAATAAATAGCGTGCACTTTAGAGTCTAAGCAGCTATTGGTATGATTTTATAGTATGATAAATCATAACAAGAAAATGTTACAAGGAAATTAAATATGCTACTCTAGGGACCAAATTGTAAAGAGTACAAAACTACGAAATTAATCAATAAATGACTAATAGTGGTTGGTTGGCTTTGATGTGGTTTGTCGAATTTCAAAGGAGGGATTTAAATTGCTTAAATTACTAAAGTGGCTCATTTTTATCTCACAATCTCAATTTTCCCAAATTAGACAAATTAGGTCAGTTTATCTTTCGATCTCATCAGGTCATTCGGGACTAATGAATTGGTGCACAACAAGATTGCCTCTCGGTCTCACTCATCAAGATGTTCCCTTAGGGGCATCAATCCTAAGTTTTTAGGTTCATCCAAATTAATCCAATTTATTACAATATCAACTTATCATATCTCTATCAACTAACCCCTTAAAGGTTTAGCTACTCATGCTGAAAATACAGCTAACTACCATGGAAATGAAAAGCAAAGAAGCCATTAAAGTAAAGCTAAAGAAAAATATAAAATATGAGATTTTTATACAAAAAAAAAATGTAAAAGACATGTAAAGAAAAGCATTCAACAGGAAAATCAAAATCAATAAACATAAAAGGAGCAAAGTTTAACAAGTACAAAGTAAAAGAAACTAAAATTACATTAAACTAAATCTAAAAATGTCTTACAACCAAGGTATAGAGACTAAAGATTCAAATAACCTTAAGCTACAATGATAACTAACTTAACTAACTACAAAACACTAAGAACAAGAAAGAAATGCAGTAAAAGAAACTTTAAAACTAAGAAAGGCAAAGAGAAAATATATACCCTAAAAAAGTTGCAAAAAAACTAAGAGAAAACCTAAAGAAAAATAATGCTAAAAACTAAACTAATGTATGTCTCCTACTGATTTATTGTAATTTGATGTAGCAGATTAAACTAGTTTTCGCACTCAAAGAGCTTGAATAAAAGCAATTTTATAATGTTTTAGTTAAGTTTTCATATGTTAGTTTGAATTCAATAAAAAGTGTATTTTTGAGTCTTTTATTAACTTTAAGGACCAAATAAGGCCTAAAGGTAAGCTAACGTACTTAGTAAGTGTGCAGGAGAACATTCAAAGGCATAGGAACTCAAAGTTGGTCACTATGTTGCAACATGGGGAGTTTGATGTCACAACATAGGGAGTAGAATACAAGAATTTCAAGTCTGCCTTTGGTGCTGTGACACAGCAATGGGATGTCGCAACACACCCCTGAACTATGCATATTGTCTTCAGTTTCACGACACAGGCATTAGGGTGCCACGACAACGACCCTGTACGAGACTATTATGAGTTAGGGGCATTTTGGTCTGTACAATGGAAATTAAATATGAGAACATTAATTAAGCTAGAGCTGAGGACAACGACTACCCTAATTCTATAAATAGGCTCATTTAGCACTTGTTTAAAGACAACTTTTCATATTCTAATTTTTTCTCTATAATTTTAGTTTCAGTTTTCCTTTCTTCTAAGCCTTAGGTTTATTTTTCAATTCTTTTTATTTGTGTTCTTCGGACGGTTTAAGGCTTAAGACGGTTCAAGATTCAAACAATAGATACTCAAAATGGGTTCAAGCACTAGAAATGGTTGAACACATGACATTGTTCCCTACTCGCTCCCAATTTATTCACAAGCCCACCTCCTTATTTCTCCTTCCCTCGCCTATCTTTTTTCTCCAAAATTTTAGAAGGCATTACAGAAGATTAGCACATACAAAATTTTGTAAATGTGAATCAAAAGATTTTTATTTTTTAGCTTAATTTTGATTTAGCTCTCTTTTTCTTTATTTTACACTCTTTCGTTCACCTTATTTTCTAAAGAAAATGTTCTAATCCATATAATCTCTTTATTTTTTCTCACAGAAAGCCACCATGATGTCTCTACCTAGCCTTCAATGTCCATGGCCCGATGTCCATTACATAGTGCATTTTAAAGAATTGGACCGAGAAGGATTGAATGTTAGACTTATTTAAGCTCAAGACTTTGATACTAAGGTATAAGGAAAAGGTACTTGGGTCTCAAAGTTATGGGAACCAAAGGTACATAGCAATAGGTAAGCTTTTAGGCTCTAGGATATTTCAACCAATGCCTAAGGTCTTTCCCGAATCAATCACCTAACACCAATTCTTTCAAGCATACATCTATTCAAATGAACAATTAACGATTCAAATTATTTATCTACAATGAGCCATATACTCTATTCAACCTATGGTACACTTTATACATTTTCATTAGGTAGAGTCTATTATACACATTAACTAATTGAACTAATTAGTCTACAATTAAGAATAATAAATTATCTAGTACCATTCAAAATTTACAAGTTTGACAATTCAATATACTTATTCAATATGTGCAACTAATGCTTATTGCCTAATTATAGTCCAAGCACCATGCAATTAGACAAATAAATGATGAAAAATGAAAAATAATTTTTGGTATTTTTGAATTTTTTTGAAAAAGTTAAAAAATTAAAAATAGACACACAAAACATTCACAAAACACTTAAAATTATGTGCATCCCCCACACTTAGATTACACATTGCCCCCAATGTGTTCTCAAAAAGGATAGGAGATTACCGAACTTCCCTAGAAAGAGCACTAGACTAGCTTGGGTGTCCACCTCTTCGTTGAAGCTTAAGAATGTAGTGTAGGCTTCCCGGGTAATTTGCTGCACATAGAACAAAAACACGAAAACAAAACACAAAACAACCAAAATACAAAATCTAAAAACAAAAAACTAAATCCAAAACATAGCGTAGTTTAATAGTTTACATGTTGCACAAATAAAAATAAAATGAAATGCGAAAACATGTAACTAAGCATTAGACATATCATCCTCCAAGTCGGTTTCCTATATTATATGCTTATTTCTTATCTTACGAGTGGTTGTCTTGTTTTGCGTTCAATGAATTGGTATACTCTACTCTTCGATGGCAAAACCCTGGATTTTCAGACATGCAAGGGTGAATACTGTTGGATATGTTGCCCTAAGTATAGTATTTTTTTTCTAAGTACACATAATTTTTTTGAACAGATTGGTTAATAAAATTATTCATAAATTACATTAATAATTTATATATTGTCCTTACATGGTTTTTGCACTCAAAGTAAAATGTAAGCAAATGTTCTCATTGGTTGACTAAATGTTTAACTAATACTAAGCAGTATAATGTGGTTGGGCCATAGTTCGGAAAGATAGCTTGTATTAGTAGAATAACCTAAACATGTTATTAGTCTAATAAAAAAATAAGCAAACTGATTAAAATACTAATATGTCATCTATCAAGTCCAATTGGGGAGATGTCGTATATTGGGCATCGGAGCGGATGACTCTCAGAAGATAGAGACATAGATGTGACTAATTGGACTAATAGTACATCAAATAGGACCCAAGCAGAATAGATTTTGAATCCATTTATGGATTTATTCACTTGTGACATTCATAGTGTGACATACCTAAATCCTGAGTGGATGACGGACTATGTATGCATGACTCTTATAGTTTAATGTAAGAAAAAAGCCTGGGTTCAAATAGATAAGGAACTGAAAGTTGGTGCATTGGGTGTATGACTTCTGTAGTATGTAGTGTCATTTACAATAGTGGAATTCGTAGCCCAAAACATGGGTAAATGATATCCTCTTGTTGGCATTACATGGTTGATGAAAAGTAAATGTAGCCACGGGTCGTCCGTGTTTGTGATAGATGGCTTTATCACTATTTGATAGTGATTTTCTTTTCATGAAATAAAATGCAATTGTTACCATGAGATAAAATAGGATCATATTTGGAGAATTAATATTATCCCAAAGAGATTAAGGATATCCTATGAGGGTAACACAACACTAAGTCTTTGCTTTTGAAATAGTATGTCCTTAGGGAAAGCTCAATTTTAATACTATAGTAGAATGACTTCATGACTAAATGAGTTTATAATTAATAGGCAAAAAGATATAACTTAATTATAAATCATTTAAGCCTCAACTATATATGTCCAATCGGTCCCTCCACTAACTCATTGAAACCAAAAATGAATTGTGTGTTTGACTAGAAATGAACGGAATGAATAGAAAAAGAGAAATAAGAAACATTCAGAAATGATTATGGTTTTCTTCGAAATAGAGAAATGAAATCATTTGGAAATGAATGTAGATTTCAAAAAATGAAATAGTAATGGAAATGATCCATTTGCAATTCTATATAGATTACATAAAAATGATAATAACTTTATGTTTTTGAGTTGTTTTAAAGCCTGAAAATGAAAATAAATCGTTCAATCATAGTGAACATATTGAGTTGTAAAATATCAAATGAATTTTCTCAAAATTTTAACAGGTAAAATTGTCAAAATTTTACTAGGGGTAAAACTGTGATGAGAAAATTATTTAATATATATTGAAGTTTATTTTGGGAAATAGAAAAATAGAAATGAGTTGGGTCAAATTACAAAGTACTGGGTTAAAAACCGAAAAATGCTACTAATTGGGCCTGATGTGAGAGAGGCCCAAAAAGCTTATCTTGTAACAAGGTGCGATGATAAAGCCCTAGTATTATTAACTAAGGTTGTAGCCCCCTACATCCTAGTTGAACTATGATATCGTTTTTCAAGTAGAAATAAACTTCTGAAACTTTAAAAGGGTTCTTCCTTCTCTTCCTAAAACTAGATAACACCGATAGAGCTATTTAAAGATTTTTAAAATATATTCTCCAAGAAATAGAGAGAATTTATTCTCAATTGTTAGATATATTCTTCTAGAATAATAGTTCTACTGATTTCTAATAAGAAGAGGGAATTTTTGTCTTCACCCCAACAAAAGAGAGAAAACTCTTTCTAGTTCTGTGTTTTGATTCAGTTGGTTTGAGCCCATACTCGAAGCAGTTTGTGAAACAAGAATAGCAGAGAAGATCGTTTGGTGGAAAGCAAGGAACAAAAAAATCCGCTAAGTAAAAAACACAAGTATAAATTTGGTTAGGGTTTATTGCTATAAATATCACAAATTGGGTTAGTTTTCAAAATTTTATTTTTTTTTTGTGCAAGAAAATCGTTTTCTCCAGATTTTTCCAGCAAATATGTCCTTAATGGTATCAGTAAATAGTGTCACATCATTACCCTCTGTCGTGTCGTCATTAGCTGATTTGCTGATCTGTCATAATTTGGTGTAGTAGATTAAACTAGTTTTCACATTTAAGGAGCTTAAATATAAGCATTTTTGTTATATTTTAGTTAAGTTTCTTTAGTTTTACTTACATTCAATAAGTGCACATTGAGTCTTTTATGGATTCGTATTATTCAATATCAATTAGGCTTTCTTTAACTCTCTATTCCACTTAATTCCCTATGATTAATTATTCCATTCTTTCCTTGTTATTTATTAAAGCCATGAGGAACTAATAATTCTATGAGGGAGTAGCTAATGGAGGCATGATATCTTAACTATTTTTGTAGGGTTACTTAACAGATCAATTGTTTGGAAAAAGGAAGAATGTGAAACAAACCCTTGGCCTGACAAACCTGGGAAGTCATCAAAGTGGGAATTACCTCAAAATTAGTATTGCCCATTCATGAACACGTTTGCCTCAAGCTAATCTGGACTATGATGTCGGAAGATAAGTAGTTCTTGTTGACTCGTTATGTTAGTGGAAGATTGGAATATCCTTCTAGGGTAGTGACTAGTATGTTGACGAGGAACCCGAGACGATAGTTAATTGGGATTGTCGAAGCAAGATGATCACCAATCCTCAAATTTGGATTCACTTTATTTTTCTCGATCTCTTGCAACTTTAATCTCTTTTTATGTTATTATTTTACAAATTCTAAACATATTTCTTAGTTTACACTCATACTACATTTAACTTAAAGTATTAATTAGATCTTTAATTATTTAGGTTAAGATTGATTTAGTACTCGCCTCCCTTGGGTACGATCCTCAGAGTACTCATCTACTTCATTGTAAAATATATATTACAACTGGACCATATAATTGTGGATACCGCCTCATGACTCTCTATTTTAGTGCAATATTCTCACTTTGTATGTTAGTATGTCTGGAGGCGGTCAAGTTGTTGGCGTCGTTGCTAGGGAGGCAACATTACTAGATTAATTTTAATTTTTGCTCAAAAAAGAATAATTAGGAAGTTTTTTAGTTATAGATAGAATTTTATTTTATTTTAGTATTACTAATATTTTCTTTCTGGGTTTGGTATATGTGTAACACCCCATCCCCGTAACTCACGCCGGGCCGGAGTACAAGACATTACCTAACATGATCTCATGTACACAAACAATTTCGAGTCACCTAGAATCGGTCCAATTTAAATATTTTTCAATTTCTACTTCAATCTTCTTATTATGGGCCTACGAGCCCCAAATCGACCATTGAAAACTAATCGGGACTATACCGGGTCCTTAAACCAACTATGAAAATTTTGTCCTTAAAACAGGGCACACGCTTGTGTGGAAGGGCAACATGCCCGTGTGACCAACTCGACATGGTCGTGCGATGGCCCGTGTGACTCACACGACTTACACACCTGAAATTAATTTCTAATTCACATCTACAGAGGTTTCCACACGGCCAGACACACGCCAGTGTTGGTGGCCCGTGTCCCTCACACGGCTAGGACACACCCATGTGTTAGCCTATGTGCAAAAACCTGGGTATCCTGTTTCTGACGTTAGCATTCCTAAAATGACAGACGGCCATGGCACACGCCGGTGTACTAGGCCGTGTCCTCTACATGGCTAAGACATACGGCCGTGTCTATGCCCGTGTGTTTATTACCATGCATATTGACTTGAAATTTTTACGTACAGGGGACACATGGCCGGACTAAACGCCCATGGGGTAGACCATGTGTCACACATGGCCTAGACACACGCCCGTGTGTCTACCCGTGTGGACAATATAAGGCTATTTACCAAGCCTTATTGCCACCCTTACATACCTAGTTTCATGCAAATACCAACCAATACCAAAACAAGCACAATTCATACAACCAGATCAGTCACAATAGACATTCATCCAACTATGGAAATGCGTCTTTTATAAAACTCAAAATGAATATTAGCCATCAATCAAGGCTTAATACAAAATGAAGGGTTTCCAACCCAAGCCAACACATTTGGCCAATTCTCAAAGTCACAAATTAATAAAGCATAAGTCCTATACATGCCATAAAAAAATATAAATCCAACTATACCGAATGCTTCAGTTGATAGTGTGATTGATATCTTTGACTTCTGGTGCTCCTGGAGCTAAATAGGCAGCACTGTAAGGAAATGGAAAGGAAAGGGAGTAAGCATAAAAGCTTAGTAAGTTGCATATAAGTAAGTACACAACAACATTTTATCAATGATCCACATGCTCATGATACCAAGGTAGGCATAAGCATAACTTACTCATTACCATCCATACTAGTCACATATTGTTCAATGAGCTCATATCTCATACGTACCAATTAGGTACCTATACCACTCACAACACAGTTATACTTTTCTCATAAGCTTAAGAACATAACGTTCACCGTTGAACCATTTGGAACACTACCGGATATTCATTAAGCCTAAAACGTGGGTAAGGTGCCAATGCCATGTCCCAGACATGGTCTGCCATGTTCCAGACATGGTCTTACACTGGCTCACATCTCAAGTCGATGCCATGTTCCAGACATGGTCTTACACTGACTATCATCTCGTAGCCGATGCATGTCCCAGACATGTCTTACACTGGCTTACATTTCGAGGCCGATGCATGTCCCAGACATGTCTTACACTAGCTCTCATCTCAATGCCGATGCCATGTCCCAGACATGGTCTTACATTGGCTCTCATAATGTGGCCGATGCATATCTTAGACATGTCTTACACTAGCCAACAGCAACCCTGTCACGGCATGAATATCTGATTTATTTCCTAAGTTCAAACTAGAACTCTACTATCTCTATTATCATCATACCATCTCAATTCCACAATCAAGAAATTCATTCTATATTAATTCAATAACAATTCAACACATACATTAGTAATGTAGTTGCATTATTTATATACAACTTACCGGCAAGTAGTTGGTTTAGTTAATTTGCTTGGTTTTCTCCCGGTCTAGGTTTGAATTTGGCAATTCTTGATCTAAAATAGAAAAATGCACTCATTTAATCAGTAAATAAAATTAAGCAATTAAAAAATTCACATATTAGATAAAATGACCATTTTGCCCCTAAACTTTGGCAAAATGACCATTTTACCCCTATGCTCGAAAATAAATTTTTATCAAATTTCTTCGTATCTTAAGCCTAGATGAACTCTTTTTACTCTTATAGCAACCCCAAATTCTCTCTATTTCACACATTTATCATTCATTTTACAACTTGTGCAAAATATCCCCTTTAGGTGTTTTCATGGTAACACCTTTCACAAAAGTTGTCTATTACACAACTAAGACTCATATTCTTCCATAAAATTTCAGAAAAAATCCTAAATTCTCTCATGGTAAAACCCTAGACCTTCAACCATTTTGCAAGATATACCTTTCATTTGAAAGTTTATGCTTTAAAGGTCTCAAAAATACAAAAATCATCAATAAAGGACATGGAAATCACTTACTTGTGAGTGCTTCAAGTTGCTGAAAATTTTAAGCTCTCAAATCCCCCTTTAATGACCAATTTTTGGTGGAGAAAAGAGATGAGAAAGGGATGATATCATTCTTCTTTTATTTATTTCTATTTTAGTCAAAATAAGTCACCTAACCTACTAAATTTTGACAATTTGACTACCTTTGTCTCCTATGGCCGGCTAAGCAATCTTAATAGGGTCTAATTGCCCTTTAAAGACCCCCAATTTTTGTTCTCTAACTATTTGACACCTTTAGCTATCATTTTAGGACTTTTACACTTTATGCGATTTAGTCATTTTTCGCAATTGGGCTCACAAACGTCAAAATTAACTCACCAAATTTTTCATGTACTATTATAGATGTGCTATGACTCCAAAATAATAATAAAATAATTTTTTTGACTTCAAATTTTTGGCCTCGAGATCACTATTCCGACTAGCCCCAAAATTGGGCTGTTACAATATTACTCACAATAGAGGCATACTTATTGTAGCAACCACAGATCCAAAAAGAATAATCCGAAGAAATCATTGATAGCAGCAGTAGCAAATTCAAGATCCACCACCGCCAGCTATATTTAATGTACCATGTAACAATCCACTATTCCGAGACGCTGACAATAATGCCTTAGGAGAACCACGAGCACCATAGTTTCCCGTAAACGAACAGATGGTACAAAATGAAAGGACTCTAAGGGAATATGCTCTACCAAGCTTAGACATGGTTCAGGAAAGTATAGCAAGGCCTACAATTACAGCCAATAGTTTTGAGATCAAACTAGCGATGGTACAAATGGTTCAAAATAATCTACAGTTTAGGGGAACCATGACAGAGAACCCTAATAAGCGTTTGAAACGGCTTTTCCAACTCTGTGATACTTTTATGTATTAAAGGGTTACTAATGATGCTATTCGTCTTCGATTATTTCCCTTTTCTTTGATTGATAATGCTTTTTCTTGGTTAGACTCGTAGGCACTAGAATCTATCACGATAGGGGACAAACTCCCTGAAAAGTTTTTACAAAATTTATTCCCAATTAGCAAAGCAATTCAACTAAGAAGAGAGATTGCTATCTTTAGATAAATGAAAGGAGAAAGTTTCTCTGAGGCGTGGGAACGCTTCAAAACTTTGATTCAAAAATGTTCGTACCACCGATTTCCTAAGCTGATGTGGCTGCAAGTATTTTACAAAAGGTTGGATGCAAGTGCAAGATCTTGACTAGACGAAACAATAGGAGGAGCCCTCATAAATTGGACATACGAGGATGTGTACGAAATTATTGAAAATATGGCATTAAACTCCTGTCAGTGGCCAACTGAACGCTTCAAATATGGCTAGAAAACTTCTACGGTCAAAGCCATTCAAGAGGATAGTAAGTATTAGTAGATAATGGTCAGATTAAACAATATTGAATCTGATTCTACATCATCTATGTATGAAGGAGACAAGCCACTCTTCCATTATATTAACAATCCTACCAACGATGTGAATTACATTAGGAATAAGGGTGGAAACACTTATTCGAGTACACATAATCTCAGCTAGAAGGATCAGCCAAACTTAAGATGGGTAGGAAACCAAGGATGAGGTTGTAACGCCCTGAATTTGGGCTTAGAAGAAATGGGCTTCGAGTATCGGAACAATTGGAATTTAGTTGTGCAAAAAGATTGTTTGCTGTAATGGCTAAGTGTTTGGGCATATTTAGGAGTGTCAGAGAAGCCTGGGTTCAAGTTCTTGCTTTTGCAAAAATTTTAGTTTCTCTTAAGTGAATCTGGATGTTAGCATTTAGGCTTTATATTTAAATGTGAGGGGTTTTTGTCACAAAAAGCCTTGTGGCTTGGTGGCAAGTGGCGTGACTTGATAACTGGGAGAACTTAGATTCGAATCCCATGGCATACAAGGTGTATTTATTTTATTGCCATGAGGTAAGAAAGGTAGTGTTGGATTGAAATTCTGCTGAGGTGGTTGTGGACTTGGTCAAAGGGAGAGAATCAAGGGTTTGGATGATGGTTGTTATGGATATGGAGGAGATTTTGGTTGAGAAAATTATAGAGTTTGACAAGGGGTGGAGTTGGCTGAATTTGGGATTCTTTGGGTACCAAATTGGTCTTAGGCACTTGTGCCGAATTGGTCTAGTTCATTGGGTCTTGGTAGCTACTCCTTTTCTCTCTTTTGGTTTCGTACTCCTTTGATAGTCGAGTTGCGTAGTGACCATTTGGGTTCTTTTCTTTCTCCTTTGACTTTCTTCTTAGGTTTTTACTTTGTTCATTTTGCCAAAACTCCTAAAGGCCAATTGCCAAATTTTGGCTATCTTCTTCAAAGCTTTTATTTTCTCTTCTTTATAATTCCCTCTGCCAAATTTGTTCTTGTAACACCCCGTACCCGAGTCCGTTACCGGAATCGGACACAAGGTGCACACAGACTTAACTATTTTCACAGTCCATTTAGAAATTTCCAGACTAGCTGGTCACTACGTCACTGTCGCCTTAAAAATCATATCTTGAGTTTCAAAGCTCAAAAATTAGTTTCGTAATTTTTCCCTGAAACTAGACTCATATGTCCATCTACATAATTTTTTATAGAATTTTTGGTCAAGCCAATTAGTACAGTTTATTAGTTAAAGTCTCCCCTATTCCAGGGTTCGACTACACTGACCTTCGTGCGTTACAAATTGAATATCTCCTTGTACAGGGCTTTAATACTGATGAAGTTTGTTTCTATAGAAACTAGACTCAGAGAGGAATCTATACATATATGGCATGACTCCTAATTATCTCTGGTTAATTTACAATGAATTTACAAAGTCAGAACAGGGGATCCAGAAACCGTTCTGGCCCTGTTTCACGAGAACTTTAATATCTCTTAACATATAACTCATATGACCGTTTCGTTTCTTCCATATGAAAGTAGATTCATCAAAGTTAATTTACATAATTTATTCACTATTTAATACCATTCCTAATATTTTTAGTGATTTTTCACATCCACATCACTGCTGCTGTCAGCATCTGCCTTTAAGGTAGGCTTTACCTATTTTATGATTTCCATGATTCAATTGGCCCTTTTTGCATACATAGCACAAAGTGTGATCATGATTAACCATTCCAATGGCTAATCGTTTCAAAACAATTCCATACCTCTAATGATCAACATACAAACGATTATGGTACTATGCTAAAAACGTATATAAGCCATTTTCGCATGGCTATCCAAGTTTACACAAAACCGAAAGGTACATGACCTTCCACAAAAGGGTAGTCCTATACATGCCATTTCAAAGTTCAACCAAAATTGTACCAAAATGGGGGCTTTGATAGTGTGGGAGACTTCGACTTCCAAAAATCCCGAGTCCGATAGCTGATGAGCCGAAATCTATAAACAAAGAAACAGAAAAAACGGAGTAAGCAATTTATGCTTAGTAAGTTTGAGCAAGAAATTCCAGCACAATAAAAGCATAGCATTCATAAAGCTAACGGATAATTTCATATGCACAAATTCTCAATATCCTACTCATTTCACATTCCAACCCCTATGTTCATACATAAGGGATCATCTCACCAAATACTGGAAACTCATTACTCGATTGGCGAATATTATTCAAGGAATCAACTAATTCAAGCACATACGAACATACCTCATTGCTGGAATTTTTCAAGCGTATTAACTGAAAATTTTACAGCAAGATCGCTCATTCTCGAATCACGTACCTTGAAATTTAACCGGATATAACGACTCGCTCAAATGCCTTGGGACGAAGCCGGTTATAGTGACTCGCACGAATGCCTTCGGACTTAACCCGGTTTAGTAACTTGCACAAATGCCTTGGGCTTAGCCCGGATTTATTAACTTCGCGCGAATGCGTTCGGATCCTAGTCCGGATATAGTCACTTAGCACAAAGCCTTGGGACTTAGCCGGACATCATTCAATAACCGAGCACAATTATCAATAAATTATGAGACATTCAGATTTCATTTTCATTAGCAAAACTCAAACACAAGGCACTTTTCACACTTGCAATTTCGGCTCAATAGCCACACACAAAGAGCATGATTTTAATTTGCTTTAAACATGATCTAATCAATTCAGAATTTAAGCTCTATTACTCAAGAACTTACCTAGGATGTCGTCGAACGATTTCAATGGCTATTCGACCACTTTTTCCTTCCCTTTGTCGGATCTAGTTCCCCTTTGCTCTTGAGCTTAATTTAACAAATAAATCGATTTAATCATTTGAGCATCGAAAGAGGAATACAAGGTACTTAGCCAATATATATACTCATTAGGCATCAAAGTCGCATGTGTACGAAATCATGAATCGAACTCAACACATTAGTTAATATTCCTCTTAGCCGAATTTTCTAAGCCAAGAATAGGCATCAATATGCTTGCCTCTAACCGAATGCATGCACACCAATTTCCCCTCATGTGGCTGAATATGCATGTCCATGTTGAGGCCAATTATACACTTAATACCACACAAAAACAGCATACATTTTACTAACTAACGCATTACATATCGTAGCTCAATACACATCTCTCATTTACTTCATAACCAAACATCATCACAAGCAAATATACACCTTGAAATAGTATATATGTCATACCAATACATCATGTACAAACATATATACATATATATATGCTAGACCGAATCTCAAGTTGATTGTAACTAAACATGAACATAATTTCAAAACACAAATCTTACTTTCCATGCAATGAGCATAAATCACACTTTTGGATGTACCATGGCGAATACATCACAACACCATAATTTTGGTCATGATTAAACAAAGAACTTAATGTCTTACTCAAAAATACTAAAAAGAAAGTCCAAGAGCCATCAATCCACCATCACATATATCATTAGCAAGCTTCATATTTAACATGCAATGGCATTAACACAAAATCCACCTTGGCCAAATACCATCCCCATGATATAACAAAGGTTTGAACCATGGGCTAACAAGAGCATCAAGCTATCAACTAAAAACATGCATGAATCGATGGCACAACCTCAAACATACCTTAATCTTGATGCAAGTATAGCCAAACCTCTTCCTAATCCTCTTCCAAACCAAGCATGAAGCAAAATTCCTCCTTCCCTCTAGTATTTTCGGTCAAGAGAGAATGAAAATGGATGAACAAATTTTTTCTTTTCTCTTCCTCAATACACTGCAATGGGGCACGATGAGACCATTTTTTCTTTTTCCATTTCTTTATTACTCATG
Organism: Gossypium arboreum; assembly: GCF_025698485.1. NCBI lineage: Eukaryota > Viridiplantae > Streptophyta > Magnoliopsida > Malvales > Malvaceae > Gossypium > Gossypium arboreum. The sequence continues at coordinate 19,078,782 of NC_069081.1, forward strand.
CTCATTAATTTATTTTTTCACCCATGATTCACCAACAAAACATGTCTATGACATGTTTTGCCCATATTTCTTTGTCATGGCCGGCCATCACTTGTAAAAAGAGGGTATTTGACATGCAAGGCCATTGTTTTGCATGCATGCTTTAATTAGTCATCACACATTCCCCATCATACTTTCAAAATTTTCTACTAGGTCCTTTCTAGTGAAATTCACATTTATAACTCTAAATTAAAGCATCAAAATGTCACACATGAGTTAACATATTATAGGCATCAAAATAAATATCAAATTATTTTTATGCCTCGGTTTTGTGGTCCCGAAACCACATTCCGACTAGGGTCGTTTTAAGGCTGTCACAACTCTCCCCCACTTAAGAAATTTTCGTCCCCGAAAATCTTACCGGTAAATAGATTTGGGTATCGCTCTTTCATAGTGTTCTCGGGTTCCCAAGTAGCTTCTTCTATTCTGTGTTTGAGCCATAATACTTTCACTAGCGGAACCCTTTTGTTTCACAACTCTTTTACTTCACGAGCTAGGATACGAATCGGTTCTTCTTCATAACTCATATCGGCTAGAATTTCAACCTCTGATGGACTAATTACGTGCGACGGATCAAATCTATAGCGTCGAAGCATTGAAACATGGAAGACGTTGTGAATCTTTTCGAGTTTAGGGGCAAAATCAAGCGATACATAATCGGGCCAACTCGTTCAGAGATTTCAGATGCGCCCAGTGAATCTCGGCTCAACTTGCCCTTACGGTACCGAATCTGAGTATCTTTTTCCAAGGCGAAACTTTAAGAAACACTTTATCTCCCACGATACTCAATGTCCTTTTGTTTCAAATCCGTCACGATTTACGACGATCTGTGGCCGCCGGACTTTCACGAATTACCTTTACCTTCATTCAAGCATCTTTAATCAAATCCACTCGAAAATTTTGTTTTCACCAAGCTCGGTCCAAAACAATGGTGTACGGCATTTACGCCCGTACAAAGCCTCGTAAGGCGCCATCTTAATACTTGATTGAAAACTATTATTGTAGCGAATTCAATCAAAGGTAGATACCGTTCCCATGAACCATCGAATTCGAGGATGCAACATCTCAACATATCCTCAAGTATCCGAATTATCCGCTCGGATTGACTATCGGTTTGAGGGTGAAAGGCGGTCTTGAAATGCAACTTGGTACCCAAAGCTTCTTGCAATTTCTTCCAAAATCGCAAGGTGAACCTCGGATCTCTATCCGACACAATGTAAATCGGTACCCGTGTAATCTCACAATCTGAGAAAGCGTACAATTCAGCTAGTTTATCCAATGAAAATCCGTGCACGCATGAGGATAAAGTGAGCCGACTTAGTCAGTCTATCAACAAGAACCCAAATCGCATCCTTCTTACTTGCTGACAATGGCAGTCCGGACACAAAGTCCATTGTGACTCGATCCTATTTCCACTCGGGTATCGTAATCGGTGAAGTAATCCTTGAAGGCACTTGATGTTCCGCTTTCACTTGTTGACATATTAAACATCTCGAAACAAAGTCGGAGATGTCTCGTTTCATACCATGCCACCAAAATCGACGTTTCAAATCGTTGTACATCTTCGTACTCCCCGGGTGGATTGCCATTCGGCTACAATGGGCTTCGTTCAAAATTATCGAAATAAGTTCCGAATTCTTTGGAACACACGATTAATTCTGAACCTCAAACAATCGTCATCATCAATTTGAAACTCGATTCCTTGTTCGGAACACACTCAGCCCGTTTTGCAACCAACTCATCGTCGACTTTCTGAGCTTCACGAATTTGATGAGTCAATAATGGTTTGGCCTTTAATTGGCTACTAACACATTGTCGGGTAGAATAGACAAGTGTACATTCATTGCTCGTAAAGCAAGCGGTGATTTCGGCTCAAGGCGTCCGCAACCACATTAGCCTTTCGGGTGATAATCAATGACAAGCTCATAATCTTTTAACAACTCGAGCCAACGTCTTTGTCGCAGATTTAAGTCTCTTTGAGTCATCAAATATTTGAGACTTTTGTGATCCGAATACACATGGCACTTCTCACCAAATAAGTAATGTCGCCATATCTTTAAGGCGAATACGATGGCGACCAATTCGAGATCATAGGTCGGATAATTTTTCTCATGTGGCTTTAATTGTCTCGACGATAGGCCACAACTCGACCTTCTTGCATCAATACGCAACCTAACCCAAGTAGGGAGGTGTCACTATAGATGACAAACTCTTTGCCGATTAATTCGTACTAATCTTGGAGCTTCCGTCAAATGAGTTTTCAATTGGTCGAAACTTTTCTGACACTTTTCCGTCCATTCAAACTTGACATCTTTCTGAAGCAGTTTCGTCATGGGTGTGGCTATCATCGAGAATCCTTTTACAAACCGTCGGTAGTAACCGGAAGTCCCAAAAGCTCGAACCTCGGTAATATTTCTGAGGCTTCCAGTTAAGTATGGCTGAAATTTTACTGGTCGACTCGAATACCCGTCTGCAGATACCACATGGCCCAAGAAGCTAACCTCGCTAACCGAACTCACACTTGCTTGAACTTAGCATATAGTTGCTTATCCCGTAAAATTTGCAACACTAATCTCGGGTGCTCGCATGTTCGGTCTCATCTCTTGAATAGACCAAGATGTCGTCAATGAACACAACTACGAACCGATCCAAATACGGTCTGAAGATCTGATTCATCAAATCCATAAATACCGCAGGGGCATTAGTGAGCCCAAACGGCATCACTAAGAACTCGTAGTGACCATATCTTGTTCTCAAGGCGGTTTTGGGTATATTGAATCTCGGATTCAATCGATAATAGCTCGATCTCAAATCTATTTTTGAGAACACCGAGGCTCTTCAGTTGATCGAACAAATCATCGTCTGTGATAACGGATATTTGTTCTTTATTGTCACCTTATTAAGTCGACGATAGTCGATGCACAACCTCATGGTTCCGTCTTTCTTTTCACAAACAACACTGGTGCACCCCAAGGTGAAAAACTCAGGCGAGCAAAACCTCTATCCACCAACTCTTGCAATCGAGCTTTCAACTCCTTTAACTCCGTTGGTGCCATACGATACGGAGCTATAGAAATTGGTGTGGTCCCAAGTACAAGCTCAATACCAAACTCTATCTCCCGAACAGGTGGCAAACCCGGTAATTCTTGGGAAAAACATCCGGTAATCACAAACCACCGCAGCAGATTCGGTTTTATTTCTAACTCCTTATCATCAAGTACATACGCAAGGTATGCTTCGCACCCTTTCTTACATATTTTGGGCCAACATTGATGATATTACGGTGGCAACCCTTTAAGTCCGTAGACTCAACTCGGATCATCTCGTTATTTGCGCACCTCAAATCAATAGTCTTGCTTTTGCAATTCACAACCGCATCATGCACGGTCAACCAATCCAACCCAAGAATAACATCAAATTCATCGAACGGCAAAAGCATCAAGTCTGCGGAAAACATGAACCTCAATTACTAGGGACATTTCTTACACACTTTGTCGACCAAAGACGTAACGACCCAAGGGATTTGACACCGAATTACGAACTCGATGAGACTCAATAGGTAAAGTCTTCTTTGGATGCTAAGGTTTTGCATATATAAGAATGAGTAGAACCAGGGTCAATCAAAGCAATCACATTAGTATCAAAGAGAGTGAAAGTACCGGTAATAACATCTGGAGAGGAAGCATCCTCGCGTGCGCGTATAGCATAAGCCCTAGCAGGAGCGCGAGCCTCGGATCTGGTCGTAACATCTCTAGATCCTCTCTGACCACCACTAGCATTGCTCGTATTTCTAGACGGTCTACCTTGAGCAGTGGTAGCACCCGGTTTCCCACTTTGATCTACATTCTGTTCAGACAACCTCGGGCAATCTTTAATGAAGTGGTCAACTGATCCGCACTTGTAACAGGAGCGGTCACAGAATCTACAACTTCCAGAATGCCATTTGCCACAATACTGGCACTCCGTTCTCTCTCGACGATCATTTCCACCACTGGCGATCGAAGTGACTCATGTGGTCACAGGGGGTCGATCGCGATCTCGTCTAGAAAAGCCCGAAGTGTCTCTAGACCGCCTAAGCCATCTCTAAATTTCTTTGATGATGTGGGAAGGGCTTCCCAAGACCTCTTCTGAAACTCCCTTGCTCCCACTTCAGTTTTTCTTTTCTCCATCTTGAGCTCCTCGGCTTTGCACGCTCGCTCGACAAGAGCCACAAACTCTCGGATTTCCAAAATGCCAACATACAGACTTTATATCATCATTCAGTCCATCTTGAGCGTTTACACATCACGACTTCGAAGAAATGCATTCTCGCTGCATCATTTGAGCCTCACAAATTTTCGTTCATAGTCGGTAACTGACATGAAACCTTGTTTAAGTTCGAGAAATTCCTTCCGTTTTTTATCTATAAATCTCTAACTGATATACTTTTTCCGAAACTCAGTTTGGAAAAACTCCCAAGTTACTTGCTCTCGGGGCGCAATGTAAGTCAGAGTACACCACCAATAGTAGGCAGAATCACGTAGCAAGGAGATAGTACACTTTAGGCATTCATCGGTGTACAAGATAGCTCATCGAGTACCGGATAGTGTTGTCCAACCAAAATTCAGCTTGCTCGGCATCGTCGCTATCTCGTAGCTTTAAATTCAGTAGCCCCATGTTTTGGATTCTCATCAAGCTGGGGCTTATTCGACCTTATTTGGCGATTCTTGGAGGCATTGTAGGTGCGGGGTCGTATGAGTCGGGAATGGAGGTTGTGGAACAGTAGTGTTAGTTCGAATGTATTGGTTGAACCAATCATTCATCACGCTATAGAAAGCTTGCCTAGCCTCATCATTCGGATTGCTAGCAACAGGTTGAGAGTCCGCCGCGCTGTCCTTTGTGCGGAGCAGCGCCACACTCTCCACATCATCACTATCGCTTCGGTTGGGATCGGGATCCATTACTATAATTAAACACAAATTCAAACGTCGAAATCACCACACTATCAATTAATCACATAATGGCATGTATAGCTAGACCCAAACGTATTACGGTAGTCCTAGAATCGACTAAACCGTAGCTCGATACCAATAAATTGTAACACCCGTGCAGTCCGTTCCGGAATCGGACACAAGGTGCACACAGACTTAACTATTTTCACAATCCATTTAGAAATTTCCAGACTAGCTGGTCACTGCGTCCACCGTCGCCTTAAAAATCATATCTTGAGTTTCAAAGCTCGAAAATTAGTTTCGTAATTTTTCCCTAAAACTAGACTCATATGTCCATCTGCATATTTTTTCTAGAATTTTTGGTCGAGCCAATTAGTAAAGTTTATTAGTTAAAGTCTCCCCTATTCCAGGGTTTGACTACACTGACCTTCGTGCGTTACGAATTGAATATCTCCTTGTACAGGGCTTTAATACTGATGAAGTTTGTTTCTATAGAAACTAGACTCAGAGAGGAATCTATACATATATGGTATGACTCCTAATTATCTCTGGTTAATTTACAATGAATTTCCAAAGTCGGAGCAGGGGATCCAGAAACCGTTCTGGCCCTGTTTCACGAGAACTTTAATATCTCTTAACATATAACTCATATGGCCGTTTCGTTTCTTCCATATGAAAGTAGATTCATCAAAGTTCATTTACATAATTTATTCACTATTTAATACCATTCCTACTATTTTTAGTGATTTTTCACATCCACATCACTGCTGCTGTCAGCATCTGCCTTTAAGGTAGGCTTTACCTATTTCATGATTTCCATGATTCAATTGGCCCTTTTTGCATACATAGCACAAAGTGTGATCATGATTAACCATTCCAATGGCTAATCGTTTCAAAACAATTCCATACCTCTAATGATCAACATACAAACGATTATGGTACTATGCTAAAAACGTATATAAGCCATTTTCGCATGGCTATCCAAGTTTACACAAAACCGAAAGGTACATGACCTTCCACAAAAGGGTAGTCCTATACATGCCATTTCAAAGTTCAACCAAAATTGTACCAAAATGGGGCTTTGATAGTGTGGGAGACTTCGACTTCCAAAAATCCCAAGTCGATGGTGACGAGCGAAATCTATAAACAAAGAAACAGAAAAAATGGAGTAAGCAATTTATGCTTAGTAAGTTTGAGCAAGAAATTCCAGCACAACAAAAGCATAGCATTCATAAAGCTAATGGATAATTTCATATGCACAAATTCTCAATATCCTACTCATTTCACATTCCAACCCCTATGTTCATACATAAGGGATCATCTCACCAAATACTGGAAACTCATTACTCGATTGGCGAATATTATTCGAAGGGAATCAACTAATTCAAGCACATACGAACATACCTCATTGCTGGAATTTTTTCAAGCGTATTAACTGAAAATTTTACAGCAAGATCGCTCATTCTCGAATCACGTACCTTCGAAATTTAACCGGATATAACGACTCGCTCAAATGCCTTCGGGACGAAGCCCGGTTATAGTGACTCGCACGAATGCCTTCGGGACTTAACCCGGGTTTAGTAACTTGCACAAATGCCTTCGGGCTTAGCCCGGATTTATTAACTCGCATGAATGCCTTCGGATCCTAGTCCGGATATAGTCACTTAGCACAAAGCCTTCGGGACTTAGCCCGGACATCATTCGAATAACCGAGCACAATTATCAATAAATTATGACACATTTGTATTTCATTTTCATTAGCAAAACTCAAACACAAGGCACTTTTCACACTTGCAATTTCGGCTCAATAGCCACACACAAAGAGCATGATTTTAATTTGCTTTAAACATGATCTAATCAATTCAGAATTTAAGCTCTATTACTCAAGAACTTACCTAGGATGTCGTCGAACGATTTCAATGGCTATTCGACCACTTTTTCCTTCCCTTTGTCGGATCTAGTTCACCTTTGCTCTTGAGCTTAATTTAACAAATAAATCGATTTAATCATTTGAGCATCGAAAGAGGAATATAAGGTACTTAGCCAATATATATACTCATTAGGCATCAAAGTCGCATGTGTATGAAATCATGAATCGAACTCAACACATTAGTTAATATTCCTCTTAGCCGAATTTTCTAAGCCAAGAATAGGCATCAATATGCTTGCCTCTAACCGAATGCATGCACACCAATTTCCCCTCATGTGGCCGAATATGCATGTCCATGTTGATGCCAATTATACACTTAATACCATACAAAAACAGCATACATTTTACTAACTAACGCATTACATATCGTAGCTCAATACACATCTCTCATTTACTTCATAACCGAAACATCATCACAAGCAAATATACACCTTGAAATAGTATATATGTCATACCAATACGTCATGTACAAACATATATACATATATATATGCTAGAGCCGAATCTCAAGTTGATTGTAACTAAACATGAACATAATTTCAAAACACAAATCTTACTTTCCATGCAATGAGCATAAATCACACTTTTGGATGTACCATGGCCGAATACATCACAACACCATAATTTTGGTCATTATTAAACAAAGAACTTAATGTCTTACTCAAAAATACTAAAAAGAAAGTCCAAGAGCCATCAATCCACCATCACATATATCATTAGCAAGCTTCATATTTAACATGCAATAGCATTAACACAAAATCCACCTTGGCCAAATACCATCCCCATGATATAACAAAGGTTTGAACCATGGGCTAACAAGAGCATCAAGCTATCAACTAAAAACATGCATGAATCTCATGGCACAACCTCAAACATACCTTAATCTTGATGCAAGTATAGCCAAACCTCTTCCTAATCCTCTTCCAAACCAAGCATGAAGCAAAATTCCTCCCTTCCCCTCTAGTATTTTCGGTCAAGAGAGAATGAAAAATGGATGAACAAATTTGTAACACCCCAAACCCGGCCCAGACGTTATGGCCAAATTTGACGTGCCACATCGGAGTTGAAAATCTGAGTTTCGTTTTAGAGTTTTTAAAAGCCATATGTTTTGCTGAGTTAACAAAGTGTATGGAAGCTAAGCACCAGGTAGGTATCCGAGGCAGAGGAGGTGAGCCATGAAGGCTGCTTAAGTACCAAGCTCTTTAATTGGATCCAATCCTAGACATGCCCACAACCATAGCCACACTTTGTCATTTCGAGTTTAAATTCGTTTAAGTGGACGTCTTTGATAAATCGATTAATCGTGGTGTTGAGATATTTTGAAAACAAGTATCATTTTGAAAACACGTCCTAAGTCTAGCCCATTTGAATAATTATTAACCAATTTTTAAAGTTATTAAAATTAAAATAATTCCGAAAAGAAATAAAAGGAAAGTTAACATTGGCCTTATTACAACCCAAAAATAAATAATAGTTAAAGGAAATTAAATGGAAACCAACACTTTATTTAAAGCCCAAGACGATCACCGTGGCCACTCTGAATCCCCTCCGGCCCAAGTCCCCACATCAAGGCTCACCTGCAAGGTTAAGGAAAGGCGGTGAGTTTGGAAACTCATGTGCAACAAGCCCCTTCAGAGCCCAAAACAATAACGGACTGTTGGGTCTAAGCCCAAATCCAATCTCAATCATGCTTTGGTCAGTAGCCCTTTTCATATTTCATATTTCATAATCTTGGGCAAGCCTTTTCATATTTCATATTCTTGGGCGAAGCCTTTATCAGAAAGCAGTATGGCCCTTAGGCCCATTTCAATATCACATATAATTTCAATGAAAGAATGCAACCCATTTGGGAGACTACTCAACCCACCATCCGCTACTCTCCACCCGTACCAACCAACACACCATGTGGGATTAACTCGACCCACCCCGCAAACTCTCCATTGGCAAGATAGTTGCTTTATCATATAACCGGAGACCTAGCCTCTTTTAATAAGCGGGGCAAAAGCCCTTTCAATAAGCGGGGCATAAGCCCTTTTATAAGCGGGGCATAAGCCCTTTTGATAAGCGGGGCATAAGCCCTTTTGATAATCGGGGCATAAGCCCTTTTCACTTCCTCCATCCATATAAAACCCAACCCAATGCATTTATGATTACCTCATGTGCATATCATACATATCATGTGCATATCATACATTTCATGTGCATATCATACATACCATATTTATCAAAATCCCATGTATTAAAATCATACATAAACCCTAAGGGATAATGGTCATTTTACCTAGGGGCAAAACGGTCATTTTCATATTATAAGGGTAATCTCGTAATTTTACTAAAATTAGGGTTTCCATGTTCATTAACGATTACTAACAATCCATGGGTGCAAACCGTGACTCGCCCATTTTAGCGAAATCGAGTTATTGGGCCTAAAACCCTAATGGGCCCTACTTAGCCAATTCGTCGTCTAGGCCCACTTAGCCTATATTCCATAACGGTTTTAACGGTCTTATCATGCCATATAATGATTTCCATTTTCTACCAATTTTACCCAAATGGGCCCGAAGCCCAATGGGCCCCACTTGACCCCTCGAGGCCCAACTTACCAAGAACGCCAAAATCACATTCTTACTGTTTCCATCGTTCTCGATCACCGTCTCATCGATTCTAACTAACTAGCGGCGTTAGCTTGCTCACAAGTCCTCGAAATGCGAATTTGGCATTTCGCTTTTCGGCATCTTATCGCTTTAAGCTATAAAAGGGTTCGTTACACACCTGATTTGCGATATTCCTTGACGAGATCTCCTATGCGATTTCTCCTATAATCAATTGTTAAATAGATCAGCTCGCAATAATTGAACCAAATTAAGAACTTTCCAATATTAACACTTACACATTCGGCCACCATCCATAATGGCCTTAGGCACCTTACCTTTGTCGCGATTGATGACTAGGCCTAGCTACTCCGGCGATCCAAGCTACTCCAAATCGACACTACACCTTGCTGCTCCTTCAATAAATAAACCAAAAATATTAAAAGAAGACCCCATAGAGTCTATGCCCATATTCGGCCATCTCCCTAAACTTGGAGTTTCGGCTTTTGACCAAAGCTACACTAGGAATTGTTTAGAGTTTGACCACTTACCACAGTCTTTCTCCTCTTGAATCCGGATGCCTAAAAGGTAAGGGAATCGAACGCCAACTATTGAGAAGGAAGAAAAAGGTTGCTGGTCACAAAGAATCGGCACCCCCTATCTTCACTGATTCGGCTTTTTGCGGCACTTCGGCAAAAATAGAGATAAGGGAAAACAATGGTGAATGAAAGGAAATGGTGGGCTGATTTGAAAGAAAGAAAAAGGAAGAAAATTGAGTAGAAGGGAGGTAGATTCGGCTGGAAAAGAAAGAGAGAAAAAGCTACACACCAAAGAACAAAATCAGCACAACTAAGACCCTAATGCCGAAATTACTAACCTAATACCCCTCTGCCGAAAATCCCCTCTCCAAACTCCCTTATTCGGCCAACTCTATCTCCATATCACATCCCTAAAATCTCTCCCCTTATCCCTCCTTAATTTATGCATTTGACTTGATCCAACTCTCTCCTCTTACAGAATCCACTCAGGTTCCAACACTTACCCTTCCTGCACAAAAATAAATACTCCTATTTGCCAACACAGGAATCGATCCTGTGTCTTCCCCAACACTTACACGCCACCTTTAAAGCTCCCTAGTGGCATCACTTAGCCACTTTGCGGAGGATCTTTTGTGATACACTTTACCTACAACTTAATATAAGGGCACCTAGCCGAACCCCTAACTCCTAAGTCCAAAATTTAAAATTCCACCGGTTTTGGCCAACTCATGGGCCTTCCATAAGCCCATTTACACACCCAAATTATGAATTCCATCATCACCTACCAAATTTTAGAAATTTACTTAAAATATCAAGAATCGCGAAAAACCCAAAAATCAGGATGTTACAAAATTTTTTTTCTTTTCTCTTCCTCAATACACGACAATGGGGCATGCATGAGACCATTTTTTTCTTTTTCCATTTCTTTATTACCCATGCTCATTAATTTATTTTTTCACCCATGATTCACCAACAAAACATGTCTATGACATGTTTTGCCCATATTCTTTGTCATGGCGGCCATCACTTGTAAAAGAGGGTATTTGACATGCAAGGCCATTGTTTTGCATGCATGCTTTAATTAGTCATCACACATTCCCCCATCATACTTTCAAAATTTTCTACTAGGTCCTTTCTAGTGAAATTCCCATTTATAACTCTAAATTAAAGCATAAAAAATGTCACACATGAGTTAACACATATTATAGGCATCAAAATAAATATCAAATTATTTTTATGCCTCGGTTTTTGTGGTCCCGAAACCACATTCCGACTAGGGTCGTTTTAAGGCTGTCACAGTTCTTCTCCTCTTGTCTCACTCACCTTTTTTCTTCATCTTGGCCGAATATAGTTTCTTTCTTCCCTATTATTTCTTTTCCTTCGATTTTTCTCCTAGCCGATTGTCCCTCTTTCTTTTCTTCATCTTCTTTCAATTTTTCCCTGCTTTTTGGTGTGGACAGATTGCTTTTGTGCCTACTATTGGTGTTGTGGTTTTGGTCTCGCAAGAATTCTGACGAATTGATAGGTACTCGTATGTTCTCTTTCTTGTTTCTCGATCATTCCAATATGTGTTTAAACCTATTCTTCTGAATCTTTTTAGAAGCCGAATGTTTTCTTCTTATGTTTTCTGACTACACTTCTCATTCTTCTTCGTGATGTAATATGCATGAGTTCTAGGGATTCCAGTGGAGTAAAAGAGTGTAAGTGTTTTGGAAGCGATTAAAACCTTATCCTCTCATTTTTCCCAATAAAGGTAAATGCTTTACCTTCTTTTTTTTTGGGCAAAGGTCGAATATCCCTGTGCTTCTGTAAATGATATTTGTGGATTTAAGCCACATCTGCAATTGATTCTATCTAAAAGGATCTTTGGTTTATGCAGTTAATCGGCAAGAAAAGTTCATCAGTTGAGTCAATGATTTAAAAAGCAATAAGCCATTTTCGTTTATTCAAGGTGAGTAGTGGGTGGCGATTTGGGATTAAGTTTTGTGAATTCTATTTATTGGAAAACTGACAGTGTGCCTTATTGGAATGTAGGCTTTGGGCTCGAGAGCGGTTCACTTGATTGCGCAAAAAGGTGTGTAACCACACCCTTCCACTATAGATCGGCAAAAGCTGAAAAGTCAAAGTACTGAAACTTCGGTATTTGAGGCCTTTCGAGCATGCGATTGCTCGTGGGGTAAATCAAGCCCACAAATCATTGGCAATAGACTGTAAAAGCCACCACAAGCGTTTCCATGGACTTGGGCCATATTGGGTCAAAATAGGCCGTGTGGGCCTAATGGGCTCATGGGCCCCACACAGATTAAATCCATGGTAAGTGATAAATATTGGATTGGGCTATGCAGGTCACATAGCCGTAACTAAATTTGGGCCAAATGGGCCACACGAGCGTGTCAGCCCAATTGGGTCGAGTAATGCCCATTTACACCGTTATGATCGTTCAGGTTATCGGTGTCGCTTGAAGCGACTGTAAACCTTCGGAGAGGTCATTATCTAAGCTGAAACCCCAAAATTGGTAAAATAACCATAATGCCCCTTCAGGGTAAAATAACTGTAATGCCACTATAGGGTAAAATGACCATAATGCCCCTGTAGGGTAAAATGAACGTAATGCCCCTATAGGGTAAAATGAACGTAATGCCCCTATAGGGTAAAATGACCGTAATACCCATGTATGGTAAAATGACGATTATGCCCTTATGTTTCGTATAACTATGTGCTTATGATTTACATATATGATTGTACTGAGTACGACTTTGCATACACGTAATATTCATGACATGACAAACTGCATGAGGTTAGGATTTTGATATGGAGGAAGTACTGTACTGGTGACTATGTCACATTCACTGTTACTGGTGGCTTTGCCACATTTACTGTTTCTGGCAGCGATGCTACATTATTATTACTGGCAGTTTTGCTACAATATTGGTGTGCTGGCTGGGTGGGTCGATTTATGTAACACCCTGTACCCGAGACCGTTGCCGGAGTCGAACACGAGGTGCTAACAGACTTAATTCATTTACTTTCACATCCATTTAAAATTTCGGATAAGTGGCTAATCGCATCACTGTCGCCTTAAAATCATATCTTGAGTTCCAAAACTCGAAAACCAGTTTCGTAAATTTTCTGAAACTAGACTCATATATCCATCTACAGATTTTTTCTAGAATTTTTGGTCAAGCCAATTAGTACAATTTATTAGTTAAAGTCTCTCTTGTTTGAGGTTCAAACTGCTCGACCTTCATGCATTACGACTTATATATCTCCTGTGCAGGGCTTCAATACTTATGCCGTTTGTTTCTAATGAAACTAGACTCAAAAAGAAATCTGTACATATATGTCATGACTTCTAATTATCTCTGGTTAATTTATAAGGAATTTCCAAATTCAGATCAGGGGATCCAGAAATTGTTCTGGCCCTGATCCACGAAAACTTTAACATCTCATACTATACTATTCATATGATCGTTTCGTTACTTCCATTTGAAATTAGATTCATAAATGTTCGATTACATAATTTATTCACTATTTAAATCCATTCCTACTATTTTTAGTGATTTTCTAATTTACAACACTGCTGCTGTCAGTATCTGCCTTTAAGGTAGACTTTACCTATTTCATAGTTTCCATGATTCAACTAGCCCTTTAGCATATATAGCACAAAATATGATCATGATTAACCATTCCCATGGCCCATCATTACCAAGTATATCCACACCTCTCAATACCCGTATACATACAAAATGATTATACCACTATGCTCAAAATACATAAGCCATTTTCGCATGGCTATCCAAATATATACAACACCAAAGTACTTGACTAATAACAAAAAGGGTAGTCCTATACATGCCATTTTCAGAGTTCAACCAAAAGTGTACCAAAAAGGGGCTTTGATAGTGTGGGCGATTTCGACTTCGACAATCCCGAGTCCCGTGGTGACGAGCCAAAATCTATAAGACAGAGAATCAAAGAAGCGGAGTAAGCATTTAATGCTTAGTAAGTTTTGAGCAAAACAAAGTGTTCTCATTCACTATCATTGGTCATTCATTTCAACTATTCGATGAGGTTAACCTAGAGCTTCATCTCGAACTATAATATCAATAAACGCATCACTTGTGCATCTCATATATACTTTCGAATAATAATGACCTAGATGGTCAAATATTTCCAAAGCACATTCTTCATCAATTTTCAACTTTCATTAATCCTTTCCACTTGTTCATAATCACATCCATATTTTAAGTATTTCAACATGACAAGTACTAAATTACCGTAGGTACATAAAGAACCAGACATATTCCTTATCACATATCGTAAACTTACAAGACATAATCCTTACCTTGTCTTGGCACATCTAGTGAACCCAACCCATACTCAAATCATAAGGCTTTTGGGCAGAATATGCATTAATACATAAGAATATTTCATCACATACTTCATTATACAAGCATACCATTACCAATTAGGTCATTCTCATATTTGGAGTTATAATATTAATCACAGTTACCTACCTCTTTGATATTGATAATTCACCTCGAAATCATTCCGCCGATGAATAAGTAATACGTACCTGAACATCTTAAATACATAATACTTATTTGATGGTAACTTATTGCAGATACTCAATATCAAAGTCTTACTTGAATCCTAGCATTTAGCCGTCGGGCCTTTAAAGCTCGGATATAGTACGAGCACGAAACCTACGAACATTAATCAGGATAATATTCTCGCATAAAGCCTGCGGGTTTTTAACCCGGATAAAATCTCCACACGTGGTCATCGGGTCTTACCCGGACAGAATCTCCACACGTAGTCATCGGGTCTTACCCGGAATATATTTCCAAGTTTCATGTACATTTAATCACATGTTACAACCTTCACATCGACTGTCATATTTGTAATTCATTTGCCTCATCAATTATCTAATAATACACACCTTTCACATTTGATCATTCGGCCACAATATACACATCTCCTACGTATTGCACAATAGCCATTCGGCTTTACCAAATATACATCTCTCATACATATTTCATATTAGCCATTTGGCTTTACCACATATACATATCTCATACATGTCTTATATTAGCCATTCGGCTTTACCACACATATATATATTTACCTTGTACATCAATTTCAACAATGGCTTAAAAGCAACTCAAACAGTTTCATTAATGTTTACAACAAAATCACATATTCACTACAATCTGTTTTTTCTGAGCAATAGTCACTAAATTATTTATAACTGGAGCTACAAAACTCCAAATCAATTGCCGTTAATTTTCCCTGAATATAGACTCATATATCTTCCATACCTAAAATTTTCAGAATTTTAGGTTTGGCCAATCAACACCAGATTTTTCTTAAAGTTTCCCCTGTTTCACTGTTTGACTAATCTGACCACTCTTCACTACGAATCAAATTTCTCATTGTACAAAATTCAAAATGTGTTCTATTTGATTTCATTTGAAACTAGACTCATTAAGGAGTCTAAGCATATAAATTTTGTCTTATAATCGTTTTTGTCAAAATTATAATAATTTTCTAAAAACAGAACAGGGGATTTCAGAGTCATTCTGACACCGTCTCACACAACTTTAAATATCTCTTTATAGGAAATTTCTTTGCTCACACGGCCTCTTTTATAAGAAACTAGACTAATTAAGCTTTGATTACATATTTTATTAAGCCTATAATTCCACGCCAATAATTTATGGTGATTTTCTAAAATCACGTTACTGCTGCTGTCCTAAGCAAATTATTACAATTTGCTCTTAAATTTCAAGTCCAAACACTTATGAACTTACCATTTGAGTTTAAAACATATCATGGCCACACCATATCTTATTAAATCAACCCATTATGTTCTATTATGATTGAATTTACTCAACGTTTAATCACTTAAAACTTACCTCGAAAGTGGTCGACGACTAGATACCCACGGCTATTCGTTTACTTTCTCTTTTCCCCTATCCGACTTTGATCCTCTTTGCGCTTAAGCTTAAGTAAAAAAATAGATTTGCTTAAGTACTTAACTAATATTATTCACTTAACAATCACATTTGGCAATCACATATCATTTAATCTATATCTAAAACAATAGATTTAAATATGTATCATATTTATGGTCAAACATAGCAAGAAAACTAAATAGGCTTTACTAGCCATACTTAGTTCTATTATAACATAACTTCACTTACTTATATGCACATTAACTAAGCACTTAACAATTTTCGTTAGCCATTAAACTCATTCAGCACAAGCCTACTTCATTTCAATTTTGTCACTCTTGAACTTATCCATAATATCCTAAGTTCATTTAGTAGCTAGGCAACAATTATACAAAACAACAAGCATTTAACAACAATGTACTTAACCAATTCCTCAGGCATACATTCGGCAATATATATATATATATGTTAATGACGAAAACACTTAGGCCAATTCTAAAACATCCACGAATCATACTTCCAAAATGAGCTACTTCCATGGCCGATTATATTTCATCATTAACATACCTCATTTTTGAATCATATAATCAACATCACAACACATCTCCAAAACACAAATCATACCTATCATATTTACTCATATGGCCGAATATACATACCCCCATATAATATCATTTTCATTTCATTTAACACTTAATTTCCACCACATAAACACTTGGCCGAATCATCCTAAACTAGCAAAACTCCACATTTGTTCATACCATCTTTTAAATTCACATATATCTATTTAGGTAGCTCATATTTTCCCCTTTCAATATTTCTATCCAAAACATCAAAACACTATCCTTTTTGCATTTACCCCATAATGCCGTATGCACAAGTTGTCACCAAAACTAAAGAAAAATCAACATATGGGTTGCAATAAGAGCTTGACTACTAGCTAGATTCTCATAAAAATCAATAGAAATAACATGAACTCCTACCTTATTTAACCTCCAAGATAGCCGAATGCCCTAGACAAGTTCCTTCCTCTTTCCTTTTTGTTTCGGCTGTGCAAGAAGGTAAGGAAGATGAACACACTCTTACCTTTATTTCCTTAAAGGTGACCAAATGCCTTAACTTCAATTTCTTCTCTTTTTTTCTTTCTCTTTAGGTACGGCAATGGGGAAAAGAAGGATGAACATACCTTGTTTCTATCACTCTTCCATTCTTTAATTATTCTTTCTTCCATACTATAAAGCCATTAACTATTATCATGCTAAAATAAAATGCATATAATATCTATCAACCATTATTATGGCCGGCCACTAAATTAAAAGTGGTCCATTTGACATGCAAGTCCCTCATGTCAATAACTCATGCATTATTTGGCCACTTTAAATTTCACCTATCACATTTTCAAGTCCTATCACATGGGTCCTTTCTTATAAATTAGCACCTAATTGATAAAATCAAGGCACGAAATATTCACACATACAAATTCCACATACAATAAGCACAGAATATAACATCTAATTATTTTTGTGACTCGGTTTTGTGGTCCCGAAACCACTTTCCGACTAGGGTCACATTAGGGGTGTCACAATTTATATCCTCTCATGGTGTGTTGGTTGGTACGGGTGGTGTGTTGGCTGGATTTGGGTGGGATGTATTATTGCATTACACTGTACTGATACTGTATTGGGCTTAGGCCCGCACTTTTACTGTATAAGGCTAAGGCCCATCTGTCTTGATCTTGAATAGGGCTCAGCCTAGGCTATTCTTGCATGCCTTGTTCTTGTTTGGTGATAGGGCTACACACTGAGTTTTCATAAACTCACCCTTTCTTTTTAACTGTATAGGTAATCCCCAGCCTTTGGCGATTTGGTGCTGCGAGGCACTTGGAGGTGCCCACACGACTACTGTGTCTTGCAATTGACTTAATTTAATTTAAATTACACTTTTGGGTTTTCAATTATGTAATAAGGCCGTTTGTGGGTTTTAATTTTTAATTGGGTTTTGGATTATATATATATATATATATATATATTTAAACTGCTAGTGTAGGTAAAGATGAGTTTTTAAAACAATTACTGTTTTCTAAAACACGCATTTTAAACATCATTGACTTAAAAAGCTTCTGTGTTTTCAAATCAATTTAATATAACACTGATGGTTAATAAGGTAAACGTTTGACGAGAAATTTTGTTAAATAATAATAAAAGGGTTTAAATTCAGTAATGAATTTTTACCTAAAAGATCAATTTTTGAAAAACACTTCGATGTGACACGCCAGATTCGGCCATAACGTCTAGGCTGGTTTGGGGTGTTACAGAGGTAACAATTTAAATCAAGTTAAAAATACTAATTACCAACCTCCTTATTTGCAGAAACCCTAATATAGAACCAACCCAATTAACCATACTATATGTAGTCAACATCTGGATAGAATTGAGGAAGAGATGTAGTAAATGAGAATAGAAGTCAAACAGGTGCAGTCTGAGTGCACCAACTCAACAAGAACATTGATTAAGCTTGAGGATCAAATAAGCTAATTTATGAGAATGATGGGTGATATCAAAAGACAAATTGGCTTAGGAATTCCTAGTAACACAGAAGATAATCCATAGAGAGAAGGAAAAAAGCATGTAAAAGTTATGGCACTCCGATCAGGCAAGGTATTGAGTAGCCCAAAAATACCTACCCTGAAAGTAACTATGGATAATATTGATGAATCTTAAGACAATTCCATGGAAGTAAAAGACAGACCTGAATCAGAAGAAGAGAAGGCACCAGTGGCTGAGACAGGAAAAGAGACATCTAAAGATGCCGAAATCACGGAAGTCACATTTCCAAGAAGATTAGAAGAAAGATGGAAGCGAGACGAGGATGAATTCGTAAGTTTTTTGAATTTTTTTAAAACTTCAAATGTTAACCTACCTTTAATCGAGCTAATTGAGAAGGTTCCCAAATACGCCAACTTTTTAAAGGAGATGATGGTAAGGCGTAAAAAAATCAAGGTAGGAGAATAAGTTAATTTAAGTGCTTCCTGTAGCGTCATTATTTCAAAACAATTACCTTAAAAGTTGAAAGACCTGAGAAGATTCACTATTCTCATAGAAATAAGGAGCATTCATTTTAATAAAGCTTAATGCAATTTAGGAGCCAATATCAATTTAATGCCCTAATCAATTTTTGAAAAACTCGGGTTAGGGAATCTTAAAACAACTCAAATAACATTACAATTAGCTAACAAGTCTTCAACATATCCAAAGGGAGTAGTAGAAGATGTGCTAGTCAAG
The DNA here is from genome assembly GCF_025698485.1 of Gossypium arboreum. Taxonomy (NCBI): domain Eukaryota; kingdom Viridiplantae; phylum Streptophyta; class Magnoliopsida; order Malvales; family Malvaceae; genus Gossypium; species Gossypium arboreum. The sequence continues at coordinate 19,098,050 of NC_069081.1, forward strand.
GTGTGAAGTTTTATTATTCCAACAGATTTTGTAATACTTGATTTTGAGGAAGATCGGGAGATACCAATCTTACTAGGAAGACCTTTCTTGGTCACTTCTAGATCCACTATTAATCTAGAAAAAAATGAGCTACCTATGAAAATTAATGGTGAGACTGAAATATTCAAATGTGGTTATCAACCGAATGAGGAAGAGCAAAGGATATTAGGGGAGCATTGCAAAAAATTATTCATCTCTAACATTTTTGAGTCAAGGGGAATGGTTCCCTTTATGAATGCAGAAATAATAAATAGTTTCAAAGAACGAGACAAACAGTCAAATGTGGAGTGGCACGACGGTCAGTGGACTAATACTGATATAAGAAATTGTCCAAGGGTGAATCAATAATATTGCTAGATAAATCTTGTAGTATAACTTAAAATTTTTTGTAAATTATTATATATTTAACTAACCCTATAATTTAAATTCTAACTTTTATTTGATGTATGTTCAAGTTCTAGACTGAAACGTAATTTTGGACCGAACTGGAGTCATTGTCGCGACATTGCATAGAAGAGTGGGAGTATTCTTTCCCTATTTCGTGACGGTTTACCCGATCCACTGCGCAACCCAACTGCTTAACCACTAAACCCTTAAAACTCTATTTTATAACCCAAAACTATATCTACTACTAATTAAAACACCCATTAATCCTTATTTCCTCAAACTCTCATAAATCTATTAACATCCTTTAAAAACTAAACCCTAATTTCCCAAATTCCCTTTTACAAACTTGGTGCAACAAGGAATGGGGATATTACAACCAAGCCAGGAATTCGAACAAACCTCAACTATACATTCAAGGTTAAAGGGTTCCTAAACTCAATTTTTTTGCCTCCTAAGAAAGTTAGGCGAACCATGGAAACAGAGCCATTGATGGTTCAAACAGCCTCTAGTTTTCCAAATCTGAATGTTGAAAAGTATTTCAATGAACTTCAAGGAAAAACATTCATTCAGGAGAGGGGAATTGATCTATTAATGATTTTGTGTAAAGAAATATGACATTTGGTAAGGTATCAACGATGGGAAAATTTCTAGATGATTTCAAAGGATAATTTTGTGGCCCCCATCGTACAAGAATTCTACGGATCTTTATGGGACAACGAGTCTAGAAATACTGAAGGTCATATATGGGATATAATACTTGTGCAAGGCAAAGAGGTACGAGTAACCCCTCGAATAATTTGCGATTTCTGTAATGCTCCATATTATGAGAATGATTTCATTTATAAAAATGACTTAGAATATTTTAGAGACATAGATATGGATAGTATTATAAAACTTTTAATTGAAGGGAGGGGAGAATAGAAGTATCGCGCAGGTACCAGTTGTAACAGCCCGGTTCAGACCCTAGTCAGAACAGAGGTTTTGAGACCATGAATCCGAGTCAAAAAAATATTTTAATATTTTATTCTGTGCTTAAAGTATGTGAATTGATATCTGTGAAATTTTCGTATGAAAATTTCATCGTTTCAGTATCGATTTGTGAAAAAGGACTTAATCGCGTAAAATGAAAAAGTGGCATTCTATTTGATAAAGTGCCGAATTGATGTGTCCTTTTAAATATGAGATCCTTAAGATGTAAATGGACCATTGGATTAATGGATGGAGACAATTTCTTAGTATAGTGGAATTTTTAATGTTATGAAATAAGGTTAAAATAGTAATTAATATGTTAATATGTATTATAATAAAGAAAACAAAATAAAAGCATGCAAAAAACCTTGTGCAGCTGAATATTGAAGAACAAAGAAAAACCATTTTGGGTTTTAAGCATTTGGCACTTTGAAGATCAATTAGATATGTGATCCTTGATCTGTTTTTGATAATTTCTATGTTTTTGTAATCGTTGCTTTGTATCCTATCAAGCTCATGCCTCAATTTCAGAATTTGATAATGATTTTGAGTTATGCCATTGTTGATTTTGTAAGTTTTGAAATGTTAATTGATGAAATATGGAAGCTTGATGATAGATAAATATGTTTTGTATTTGAATTTTTGATGAATTTGAGTAATTTGGGCTAAATTGTGAATTTTGTAAATTTAGGGGTAAAATGTGATATAAATGAAAGAAATGGACTGCTAGGGACCTTAGTGAAATTCGACTAAGCATGGGTGTGGTCAAATTTTGAATATTTTGTGTTTTGTGAAATAGGGACAAAATTGTGAAAATGTAAAATGTTAGGGGCAAAAGTGTAATTAGCCCTTTTATGTGTTTTTGGGTGAATTTGATTGAGTATATGATTAAATAAGTCAAATTTGTATTGAATTAGATCAAGAAATGAGGAAATAGGATTTGGATCGAGGAAAGTCGAAAATTATCAGATAGTTATTTTGGTCCGTTCGTATTAGTACGAGGTAAGTTTATAAGTAAATAAATGTTGTTAAATTGAAATGTATGGGCATTATATGTGCTGAATTGAGTTGTAAATAAATATATATATACATATATATGTGACACCGAATTGAATCAAGCTTTGGAGAAACTGTTCCCATCATGGATTGTTCGAATAGGTGAAGTTGAGAAAGTTTTGATAATGGGACAATGTCTGAAAAGCCCTGTACGAACCATAGGAATAGTTAGGATACATATGTCATGACATAGGATTTTGATATGTGTTATCGTGTAAGACCATGTCTGGGACGTTGGCATCGATTTGTGATTTACGTGTAAGACCATGTATGGGACATTGGCATCGTATATGATTTCGTGTAAGACCCTTTCTGGGACAGTGGCATCGATATTTGATTACATGTAAGACCACGTCTGGGATGTTGGCATTGTACAAGCTTATGAGTTATCCGAGTATCCTTATTGATTCCGAACGGTTCAATGGGCATTCCGAGAAATGAATAACCATGTGAAATTGTATCCGATTCAGGTACGTATGATTTGATATGAAATTCAGAAACGAAAGGTGAGTATGTATCATATAATCATCTGTGAAATATATGACAACGAATGATATGAATGTATATAAATGAATGATATGTTATATATGCTCGTTATATGAAATTGCGGTTCTATGTTTCAGACATCCCCATAGGGGTGGTGAAGGAAGGGCTCCAATTGGTAGAAAAAAACCCGCAACCCCTTGGGGTTATCCTGCACTTGGAAGAAGAAGTAGAAAAAGGAATAAATATAGTGATAATTTGATTCTTCGTCGACGGAGTAAACAGGAGATATTATTTCTTTCTTCGTCTTTACAAAAACAAAAAAAATATATTTTTAAAGTAAAAAAAAAGGACGAACGACGGGAATTGAACCTGCGCATGGTGGATTCACAATCTACTACCTTGATCCACTTGGCTACATCTGCCCCCTACAATTACTATACTCTATAGTATTTTTTTTACTTGTTTAAATATTTCAAATACAAATTGCAACGATTTCTATCAGTGATCATTCTTTTTTTTATCTTATTTTTGAGATCCAATATATAGAAAATTCCAATCTCTATCTTTTATTTTTACCGATTTATAAAATATGAACATGGCTTTGATGTATGATTTCTTGGTTCGAAAAATTGAATAGATATTGAAATTAAAATGGTTGAGTTGGCTATATCGTTCATATATGCAAATTTGGTTTATGTGAATAAGGGAATTATGGATGTTCGAGTTTGGAAGTGTTTATAAAGAAGTTGATATAACCTTATGTATGATTTGTAATCAATGAACATAGTTTGATTGGCGATGTAATGAATATGTGCAAGCTTGACTTATATGATTGACTTAACGGTTGTTATTCGAATTTGAAAGCATGGTTATACGCTCATTGATAAATAAGATAAGTGGAGTTATTTAATGTGGTTATATGAATTTACGAGTACAATAAATGTATATGTGATTGAGATTGGATAAATTCAGTTTAGTGATATTGGTTTATAGATATTATTGAAATGATTTATTTGCTTATGGTTTACTAAGATTTCAAAGCTTACTCTATATGTTTTTCCTATGTCTATAGAGTTTCAGAGACTTGCTCGGGTTGGAAATTGTTGGAGATGTCATCACACTATTCAGTTATCGCTTCGGTAAATAAAATCTCTAAGTTTTGGTTATGTGGCATGTATAGGCTAGTTTTGAGATGGTTCATTTTGTTTTAAGTATATATATAGCCATGCGAAAAATGGCTTAATTATGATGCTAATATTGTATATATTTGGTTATGTATTGAGCTCATTTTGGGAAGTATGGTTCATGGTTTATATGTATGCTGTAATTGGTTATATAATTTGGCTTGAGCATTGAGGTGAAATATTGGATGTATTTTCGACTTATGGTTCATATTCCGATAGGAAAATGATGAGTATAACATTGATGATGCATTAGTTATTTGAATACAGTTTGAAAAGGCAAATAATGTGATATGTTTAAAGATATGTATATATGTATATGGCCAAGTGAAATAGTCATTTTGGTATGTTCATAGTTGGGAATTTGGTAATGTTTAGCATGTGATTTTGATATGCTTTGATATAGAGAATGAGCATGAAATTGGTTGATGATATTATGGATTGATTGATAAATGTTTGGAGTTGAATTTGGTTGAAAATGTTGCATATATGATGCTTGATTTTGGATTTGTAGGGAGGACCCAAATAGATGGCATATTGGCCTTGTAAATGGCCTATTTTTTTCCACACGAGCAGAGACACGGGCTTGTGTCTCTACCATGTTGCTCGAGGGCCAATTCAAAATGAGTCTAGGCAGACCACATGGTCACGTACACACGGACGTGTGCCAGGCCGTGTGGCCAAGTCAGTTTCAACCACGGGCTAGACACATGGGCGTGTCTTGTGGCCGTGTGGACAAGTCAGTATTTATGCCCTGTTTTGCCATGACCTAGACACATGGACGTGTCAAATGCTGTGTAAGGTACAAGGCCTATTTACACGGGCATGTAACCTTTGTAACTTAGAAAAATTGTTAAGTTTCGAAAAAATTTTGTATGCGTTCGGTTTAGTCCCGACCTGAGAAAGGGACTTAATGTTGATGTTTGACTATGATATGATGATGCATGACTTTTGATTGTGAAATGATTGCGAAATGTTTCGATATGTTCGGTAATGCCTCTTAACCCTAATCTGGCGATAGATACAGGTTAGGGGTGTTAGGTTTGGTTACCATAGCTAATGTGAGTTTAGCCATACATGCCACATTTAACCTGTGATAGTGTGATATCTCCTAACTCTGACAAAAATTATTTTGATGAGATAGATAAGTTTTCTAACCGAGCTAATTCTGATAGTATGGAATGTGTACTTAAATGTTTGAATGGAAATGTGTTGGTTATGAGTTGAAACTCATGAAGGTATGGATCAAAGAGTATGACATATTTTTATTGATAAATGTTATAATTATATGAGCATATGGGTTATGATATTTGGATTATGATTATTATATGAAATGCTTTGATCGTGAATTAGTTATTTGAGTTGACATATGAACCATGTGTTAAGAAAAAAGTGATTAAAAGCAAATGTTTATTGAATGTTTTGAGAATGTGAAATTAGAAATGAATTGACTAGTTGTGATAGTATGTTTTAAGTGCATGTATGAGAGAGTTAAATTTGAGGCTTTACTACCCTCACCCTCTTATCTGTAAAATGTTATAATAAAATCTATAAGATTTGGGTTGAATAAGCCTACAAGTGTGGAATTACAGAAGTTTGTGTTCAAAAGATTAATAATGTGGTCAGATAAGTGAATGAACCAGCAAATGAAGATAGTACTAAAGAAGATATTGAAAAGTTCTGAAGACTATTCAAATTATGTAAAGTCACTATTAACGAAGAAGTTGAATTCGATGAAATAAAAGTATTCAGGTATGATATCTAAAGAAAGGTATTAACTAAAAGTTCTTTTGAATTGATTTTTGTTATTGATGGGATAATATGGACTTAATGATGACAAAATTAGACAGTTGAATAATGTTCAAATTATGCTGATGGGTGAGTGCAGTAGTTATAGTCGAGCAGTTACTATGAATTCTTCTAAACATTCTATGTGTACATTTATCCTTAGAAGTATATGTGGCTGTTTAATTTCAAAAGGAATTCTTATCGTATGAGAACATTAGCTAAACATGTTAATAGACGAAAGTATCGTTGGTCTGTTTAAGTTATGCTCGACATTGCTATGTCTTTCTCCAGTATTTATTCCATTGTGTGGATATAAAAGTCGACAGTAAAATTTGTATGATGCTAATACTTTGTTTCTATTGGCTATTGTTTTGCTAAAAATACGTAAAGATTATATTGCTACAGTTACTGTGGATTCCAATATTTATGAGTGATATTGTTCTTTCTGGACATTTTCTGGGATATCATTGGAGTTGATATCATTTTATATGGGTTGTAATTTTCTGATATACTGTGTAGGTACAGATGTTGAAAATTTCGCTATTCTGGTTTTCTTATGATTTTAGGTGATTATCTATAAGAGATATCTATTTGACGAAAATGGCTCTATCTGTTATAATCATAATTCCTATTCTGAAAATTGGGATAACTACAGTGCCGTTATCAGAGTTATAAAAGTTGTACTTCTGCATTGGTTTTTGTTCAAATCATATTTGATTTTCTCTGGGTTCAAATGTTTTATTAACAACTGGGATATTATCTATTGTTACAGGTAAGACGTTGGTTTTATTATGACATTATGATTTCTATTTGATGATTGTCGCATCTGTATAATGATACGTCTGGGTTATCATTTTTAATGAGAGGAAAAGATTTCTTCGAAAATACTGATTCAGTAGTTTAATCTAATTTGAAATTATTTGATTGAAAAGTTAATTGGGTTATATGTGTTTGAATCTATCCATCGGATTGGAAATAAACTTTGAACACACATGTGTAAATTGAAGGATAGTCTGGAGGAACAATTTGTATTCTTGAAGACTTGATACAGAATTATATCTATCAGAACAATTCTATCTGAGAAACATTGTGGTAAATTAAAGTTAGTTCAATTGTTGAAGTTTTCCTTTTTGCACGGAGATATTATCAACCGAAACATCAGTATTGGTTCAGTCTAATTTGAAGAAAAAGTTTATGATCTTCAGTCATGCGTCAATGAAAAGTTTGAAGTGTGTTCTAATAATAAAGTGCACAGAGATATCATGTGATTCCATACGGTTTAAGCTGCATGAAAAGAGTTATGTGACATATTTGATGATTACAAGAGTTTAAAATGTTTTGATGTTGCAGAGTGAGATTCGAACTTGGCACAGCAAAACTAGCTCGACTCGTCAAACAACTTTTGATTTTGTATGTAAATATTATTATCCGAGGGAAATGATTATAGTTTCGAATGATCTGAATAAGAAAATTTTGTGTGCTTTACTAGCGATGAATACGTGATTGATCTTATCAAAGGATGATTATATGTTAGCTAGATTAGAAGTTAAATTGATGCTTACTAAGTGAATTCGTGAAACTTAGAAATGTATTATCAAATTATAAGTTAAAAAGGGGTTCAACATAAATTGATTTCTGATTCAAAACTTCAGATGTGGAATTGATGATTGCTTGTTGCTTTGAAATAGAGTGTGTATACCAAGAAGCTCTGAGATTGTATAACCATTGTTGTAAGAGGCTCACAGTGTCAGTTAGACTGTTCATATAGGAGTAACAAGATGCATGATAATTTGAGAAAGTGGTATTGATAAATGGGTATAAAACATAATATTTCTAACCTCGCGTTAGATGTCTGAGCTATCAACAAGTTAAAGTTAATTATTAAGCATCTTCAGGACTAATTCAACATGTTTTGATATCTGAGTAATGGTGAAATAGAATTTTGATGAATTTTGTATCGGGATTATCTCTTATCATTGAAAAAGATAGATGTTATCTAAATTATTGTTGACTGTCTGAATAAGTCTTTCCGGACGCATGAATTTCTCTTTTGATAAATCAATTGAGTTATTCATACAGAGACTGTCAGTTTGCATATGGTGTCAGTCATTATTATTTCAGATTAAAATTCTAAAATTTATATGGCAATTCTTGGAGAAACTATCGTAAGCTGTAGATACAAGGTTGTTTTGAAAATTCTCGAAATATTTATTTGTCACTGTGTTTTAGAATTTGAAAGCAACTAAGAAATACTATTATTGTTTGATAAACTACCATGTGATTATAAAAAAAAAGACATTGTATGAGGTATTGTATGGTTGCAATTACCGAAATCCATTGCTTTGAGACAGAGCTTTGTGAGAAAATGGATTCACGGGTTTAAATTCATTAATGAAATTGAGCAGAAAATGAAAGTAATTCAGTACAATTATAAACAGTTTCAGCTTGTTATGATGTATAGCGGGTGACAGATCAGAACCTTAGTTGTGAGATTAAATAGATATGAAATTTGAAGTCATGTGTGAATTTGAAATGTACTATGTGGAAGCAAATCTTTAATCTACTTTTCGGTAAGATTTTCGGGGACGAAAATCCCTAGGGGGAGAATTGTAACAGCCAGGTTTAGGCCCTAGTCAAAATAGTGGTTTCGGGACCACAAATCTGAGTCAAAAAATTATTTTAATATTATATTTCGTGCTTAAAATATGTGAATTGATATGTGTGAAATTTTCGTATGAAAATTTTGTCGTTTCGGTACCGATTTTTGAAAAACGACTTAATCACGTAAAATGAAAAAGTGGCATTTTATTTGATAAAGTGCCAAATTGATGTGTCTTTTTAAATATGAGCTCCTCAATATGTAAATGGACCATTGGATTAACGGATGGACACAATTTCTTAGTATAGTGGAATTTTTAATGTTATTAAATAAGGTTAAAATAGTAATTAATATGTTAATATGTATTATAATAAAGAAAACAAAGTAAAAGCATGCAAAAACACCTTGTGTAGCCAAATATTGACGAAGAAAGAAAAACCATTATAGGTTTTAAGCATTCGGCACTTTGAAGATCAATTAGGTATGTGATTTTTGATCCGTTTTTTATAATTTCTACGTTTTTGTAATCATTGCTTTGTATTCTATCAAGCCCATGCCTCAATTTCAGAATTTGATGATGATTTTGAGTTATTCCATTGTTGATTTTGTAAGTTTTGAAATGTTAATTGATGAAATATGGAAGCTTGATGATAGATAAATATGTTTTGTGTTTGAATTTTTGATGAATTTGTGTAATTTGGGCTAAATTGTGAATTTTGTAAATTTAGGGGTAAAAATGTAAAATAAATGAAAGAAATGGACTCCTAAGGACCTTATTGAAATTCGACTAAGCATGGATGTGGTCAAATTTTGAATATTTTGTGTTTTGTGAAATAGGGACTAAATTGCGAAAAATGTGAAATGTTAGGGGCAAAAGTGTAATTAGCCTATTTATGATTTTTTGGATGAATTTGATTGAGAATATGATTAAATAAGTCGAATTTGTATTGAATTAGATCAAGAAATGAGGAAATAGGATTTGGATCGGGGAAAGTCTAAAATTATCGAACAGTCGTTCTGATCCGTTCGTGTTAGTACAAGGTAAGTTCATAAGAAAATAAATGTTGTTAAATTGAAATGTATGTGCATTATATGCGCGGAATTGAGTTGTAAAGAAATATATATATGTGATACCGAATTAAATCGAGCTTTGGAGAAACTGTTCCCATCATGGATTGTTCGAATAGGTGAAATCGAGAAAGTTTCGATAATGTGACAATGTCTGAAAAGCCCTGTACGAACCATAGGAATAGTTAGGATACATATGTCATGACATAGGATTCCGATATGTGTTATCGTGTAAGACCATGTCTGGGACGTTGGCATCGATTTGTGATTTACGTGTAAGACCATGTCTGGGACATTGGCATAGTATATGATTTCGTGTAAGACCCTATCTGGAACAGTGGCATCGATATTTGATTACATGTAAGACTACGTCTGGGATGTTGGCATTGTACAAGCTTATGAGTTATCCGAGTATCCTTATTAATTCCGAACGATTCAACGGGCATTCCGAGAAATGAATAACCATGTGAAATTGTATCCGATTCAGGTATGTGTGATTTGATATGAAGTTCAGAAACAAAAGGTCACAATGTATCATATGATCATATGTGAAATATATGACAACGAATGATATGAATGTATATAAATGAATGATGTGTTATATATGCTCGTTATATGAAATTGTGGTTCTATGTTTCAGACATGAGATTTATAAAATATAAAACATGGCTTTGATGTATGATTTCTTGGTTCGAAAACTTGAATAGATAATGAAATTAAAATGGTTGAGTTGGCTATATCGTTCATATATGCAAATTTGGTTTATGTGAATAAGGGAATTATAGATGTTCGAGTTTGGAAGTGTTTATAAAGAAGTTGATATAACCTTATGTATGATTTGTAATAAATGAACATAGTTCGATTGGCAATGTAATAAATATGTGCGAGCTTGACTTACATGATTGACTTAACGGTTGTTATTCGAATTTGAAAGCATGGTTATACGCTCATTGATAAATAAGATAAGTGGAGTTATTTAATGTGGTTATATGAATTTACGAGTACAATAAATGTATATGTGATTGAGATTGGATAAATTTGGTTTAGTGATATTGGTTTATAGATATTATTGAAATAATTTATTTGCTTATGGTTTACTAAGCTTTCAAAGCTTACTCTATGTGTTTTTCCTATATCTATAGAGTTTCAGAGACTTGCTCGAGTTGGAAGTTGTTGGAGACGTCATCACACTATCCGGTTATCACTTTGGTAAATAAAATCTCTAAGTTTTGGTTATGTGGCATGTATAGGCTAGTTTTAGGATGGTTCATTTTGATTTGAGTATATATATAGCCATGCGAAAAATGGCTTAATTGTGATGCTAATATTGTGTATATTTGGTTATGTATTGAGCTCATTTTGGGAAGTATGATTCATGGTTTATATGTATGGTGTAATTGGTTATGTGATTTGGCTTAAGCATTGAGGTGAAATATTGGATGTATTTTCGACTTATGGTTCATATTCCTATAGGGAAAATGATGAGTATAACATAGATGATGCATTAGTTATTTGAATAGAGTTTGAAAAGGCAAATAATGTGATATGTTTAGATATATATATGTATATATGTATATGGCCAAGTGAAATAGTCAATTTGGTATGTTCATAGTTGGGAATTTGGTAGTGTTTAACATGTGATTTTAATATGCTTTGATATAGAAAATGGGCATGAAATTGGTTGATGATAGTATGGATTGATTGATACATGTTTGGAGTTGAATTTGGCTGAAAATGTTGCGTATATTATGCTTGATTTTGGAATTGTCGAGAGGACCCAAATGGATGGCATATTGGCCTTGTAAATGGCCTATTTTTGTCCACAGGGGCAGAGACACAGGCTTGTGTCTCTATCGTGTTGCTCGAGGGCCATTTGAAAATGAGCCTGGGCAGACCACGCGGTCTCGCACACAGGGGCATGTGCCAGGACGTGTCGCCATGTCAGTTTCAAGCACGGGCTAGACACATGGGCGTGTCTTGTGGCCGTGTGGACAAGTCAGTATTTATGCCCTGTTTTGCCATGGCCTAGAGACACGGACGTGTCAATTGCCATGTAAGGAACACGGCCTATTTACACGGGCGTGTGACCTTTATAACTTAGAAAAATTGTTAAGTTTTGAAAAACTTTTGTATGTGTTCGATTTAGTCCCGACCTATTCCTAATGCATGTTTATGGTCTCATTGACCTAAGAAAGGGACTTAATTTTGATGTTTGACTATGATATGATGATGCATGACTTTTGATTGTGAAATGATTGCGAAATGTTCTGATATGTCCGGTAATGCCTCTTATCCCTAGTCCGGTGATGGATACGGGTTAGTTGTGTTACTCCAATATCCTTGTATCTTTTCATCAAGCTATTATGTTTCCTGAGGCTAAGATGTGGATTCAATTTTCTTGCACATGAATTGTACCTACTTTAAGTGTTTCTAACATTAATGCCTTTAAAGTTATTTTACTCTATGCTATTCTACAGAAAAAGAAGGTCTATGTTGGCAAATGGATTCACCAGAACATGGGAAGATGCATTAGTAGCTAGAAAGTGGGAGTATTCTTTCCCCATTTGGTGACAACTTTATGTAGAAAGGCGTATGTACCTATGACATCCACTGAGCAGTCGTTGAAACCATCTCGAAGCATTATCAGCGATACCTTGTTCCAGCAATACATCGAGCTAAGGGCCAAACAAATAAAAGACGGGAACAAGCGACAACAAGAAACGACAGCTTCACCCACGTTGTCACAAAGGGTGGCACAAGCTCAACAAAACATTTGTGAGAGTAGTCATACAAAACTAGATTGGATGATTCAGTGGATGCAGGAATCGAGACCGATTTTCTAATAATTCGCAAGGAAAAACAACATCCGGGTCCCTAATTGTACACCTGACATGTTCGATCTGACGAGTACGGAACAAGCAGAAAAAGTGCATAAAAGCGAAGAAGAGGAAGAAGAAGAGGAAGATGATAAGAGTGAGGAGATGGATGAGGAAGACGATTGAATTATTTTAATTTTATAAAGACTTGTATTAATTTTTGGATGATTTGAACTTTGTAGGAGTAAGATTAATAAGTAGATTTTTAGATTTGTTGCATTTTGTTTAACCTTTCTATGTAGGAAACCAACACGAAGAAGACACAAACAATTTGAGCTTTACATGATCAAAGAAGGAAGCACCCACCAATAGGAGTTAGAGCAGTCACGATCAATCGAGTAACTTTTTTCTTTATCTTTTAATGGGCTACACATTGAAGACAATGTGTCAACTAAAGTGTGGGGGGGTAACATAGGTTGTTTTTAAAGTTTTAAATTTTAAATTTTTGTTGATTTTTCATTTTCTTTTGGTGTGCTTGAGTTTGAACAAATACAAGTGATTGGTTAGGAGCATGTACATAGGTTGCTTATGTTTATGAATAAGTTTGACATGACAATAGAAGGTTTTAAATTTTTTATTATTAGACTACTAAAGTCCTATATGTTTCATGGTAAATAGGTATTAAGCTATCATTTGTACCAAGTGATATAGAAAATACAAGGAAACAAACATGCTAGTATGAATGATAAATGGTTGAATTTGTGGTTGTTTGATTGATTAAATTTGTGCATGATGAGATTTTTAGGGCTAACCTAAGGCATTGTTTGGAACACATCTAGAGCCAAAAAACTATCCTATTTTACTCTACCTTTAGTACCAATTTTAAGCCTTTTTTACACTTCTTGATGAACCACATTACAAGTCTCAAGTCTGAAAACGTTAATTTGTATATACCTTTTTTCTTTGGTCCTATACTACACAATTATAGACGTCTGGCCATACGTATTGAGGGTTAAGTAGCTACATCATGACAGATTTTGCAAAATTAGAGTGGAATAGGAAACAAAAAGAAAAACCCAAAAAGGGATTTAGTGCGAGTAGAAAAAGTCTTTAAAGAGCGAAAAAGTACTCATGAGTGAGATGTATTGAAAAAGAGAAAAGTGACAAGATCAAAAAAGAAAGAAAAACTCGTTCAATAGTGCACAAAAACTCATAGGGCTAGCCTTAGTTACTATGTCATGCTATGAATTCCTATACATTGAGAGACAAGGAAGGTAAGAAAATGAGAAATAAAATGGTGAGCGGGTAAGGGTCACTAAGGGGAGAAGAATAAGGATCAATACGATGTGCCAAACTATTCTCGTGTTTGTAACCTTTTAATGCTTACTATTTTTTAATTCCATACCTGTCCTAAGCCTTAGAACGTTACAAGTCGAAAAGCCCTATGTGACCTAAGTATCATCATACAGGAAAAGACATCATACTGAACATATGCATAAACAACTATTGGTATTCTGCTCAGATAATCAAAGTACTTGTATGATTTGTTAATGGATTCCTATAGGTGAGAACCTTAATACTTGTATATTCTATAACATACTAAACTTAGATGTTTGTAATCCAAAGTCGTAAGTCAACTACTCATCATGTTGAAATATTAATAAGCATGAAATGCCTAAGTCGTATGCTCTGAAATCAATGCTTTTATCATACTTGCTCAAGGCTCATCACTTTTATTTGTCATATTTGTTTATGTTGCTTGAGGAAAAGCAATGACTTAAGTGTGGGGGAGTTTGATCTACCGTAATTTGGTGTAGCTGGTTAAACTAGTTTTCACATTTCAGAATTTGAATATAAGCATTTTTGTTATGTTTTAGTTAAGTTTCTTTAGTTTTACATACATTTAATAAAATGTGCACATCAAGTCTTTTATTAACCTTAAGGGTTGAACGAGGCCTAAGGGAGAGCTAACATACTTTGTGAGTGTGCAGGAGACCATTAGAAGGCATTTCGGGCCAATACTAGACACTTGTCGCAACATGGGAGATTCAATGTCACAACATAGAGAGAAAAATAGAGAAAGTGAGAAACTACCTTTAATGTCGCGACACACCCCTAATGATGGCTGTAGAGGAGCATACTAGTTGCTATGTCGCAACACATGTCTTGGTGTGTCACGACATCAACTCAGTAATGAGAATAAAACATGAAGTAGGGGCATTTTAGTCTACTTAAAGCTCAGGAATGTCAGTTAACCTATGGTTAAGGATGACGGCCACCTGAAGGCTATAAATAGGCTCATTTAGCACAAATTAGGGGGCTTTCCATTAGCTTAGATTTTTTTTTAGGTTTTAGATTTGTTTTCTTGTTTCTTTTAGGTTTTTATAGTTTAGTTTATTTGTTCCTTCAAGATATTGGATTTTAAAGCAAGATCAACTTCTGTGGATTCGTTTTATTCAATATCAATCTGACTTTCTTAAATTCTCTATTCCACTTCATTCCCCACAATTAATTATTCCCTTCTTTACATGTTGTTTATTACGGCCATAAGGAACTAATCCTTCTATGGGGGGATTAGCGAGTGGAGGCATGATCTCTTAACTGTTTTTGTAGGGTTACTCAACAGATCAATTGTTTGGAAAAGGAAGAAAATGAAACAAACCCTAGGCTTGACAAACTTGAGAAGTCATCAAGGTGGGAATTAACCTAAAATTTTTTATTTCCCATTCGTGAACACATTTACCCCAAGCTAGTCTGGACTATGAGGTCGAAAATAAGTAGTTCTTGGTGACTCATTATGTTAGTGGAAGATCGGAAGATCCTACTGGGGTAGTGACTAGTTGGTTGACGAGGAACCCAAGACGATAGTTAATTGGGATTAGCGAAGTAAGCTGATCACCCATCCTTAGATTTGGATTCACTTTATTTATCTCTATCTCTTGCAACTTTAATTTTTTTTTATGTTATTTTATTTTATTATTTTACAAACCCTAAACATATTTCTTAGTTTACTCTCATACTACAACTGACTTAAAGTATTAATTAGATCTTTAACTGTTTAGGTTAAGATTGATTTAGGAATCGCCTCCCTTGGGTATGATCCTCAAAGTACTCACCTACTTCAGTGTAAAATCTATATTACAACTTGACCTGTATACTTGTGGATACTGCCTCATAACTCTCTATTCTAGTCCAATATTCACATTGTGGATGTTAGTACATCTAGAGGCAGTCATTTGCCTTTGTCATCCCATACGCAATGGTTTCTAATCACCTCTAAACGCACCAATGTCCAGAGTAGAAATCCTGCACAAAAGATGTGAAAAAGCAGTATCCACTAGTATACCGGTCAAGTTGTAATATAGTTACAACGGAGTAGGTAAGTACTCTGAGGGTCATACCCAATGGAGGCAAGCATTAAATTAATTCTAACTTAAACATGAATAGATCTAAATAATGCTTTAATCGAATTATTGTACGAAAGATTAAAAGAAGGGTTTTAATAAACTATACTAATTATAAGCAAGGACATAAAAGAAAATTAAATAAATGAAAAGCAAGAAATCAAATAAGAAAATATATACCAAATCCGAGCAGGGGTGATTAGCTCGCATTGGTAATCTTAATCAACTATCGTCTTGGGTTTTCTTGTTCAATCAACTAGTTAATACCTAGCAGGATCTTCCGATGCATTCACTGGAATACTAATTCAGCAAGAACTACTTATCTTCTGACCTCACAGTCTAGACCGATTCAAGGTTAAGGGTTCACGGATAGGCCATACAAATTTTTGGCTAATTCCCACCTTGATGACTTCCTAGGGTTTTCAGGCCTAAGGTTTTAGATTCTTCCTCTCTTGAACTACTAATCCATTAAGAAATCCAGAAAAAATAGTTAATTATTCATACCTCCACTCGCTAATCCCCCATAGGAGGATTAGTTCTCCGTAGATCTAGTAAACAATATAAACTTGAACAAAAGAGTGAACATAAAGAACAATTTCAAGAATAGTTTTTAGAAGAAGCCTAGTTGTATTGAATTTAAGTTTAGGATCTTCATTGCATTTGAGAATAATTTCAGAATCTGATTTCTCCCCAAAAGTAAAATAATAAGAACAAAAATCTAAAACCTAAGAACAGAGAAAACTAAAGACTAAATCTAAAGAGAAAATTTTACAATATGAAAAATGTGTCTATAACATGTGTTTGTTGAGCCTATTTATAGACTTAGAATGGACATCATCCATAACCCTAGGTCAGCTAACATTCTTGAGCTTAAACTTGGAATGTGTGGACCAAAACGCCCTTGGCTCGTAGTAATTTCCCATCTAGAGGTGATGTCGCGACACACTATGTTCTATGTCGCGACATCGACAACAGTATACTCAACTTCAAGTTATCTTCAGGGGTATGTCGTGACATTAAAAGCAGTCTTGGACTTTTCTTATTCTACTCCTTACGTTGCGACATCCTATGCTTTATGTTGCAACCTAGCGACCAGTATCGAGTTAATAAGCTTTCTAATGGTCTCCTACACACTCACAAAGTATATTAGCTTACCCTTAGGCCTTATTCGGCCCCTAAGGTCAATAAAAAACTCGAACAACACATTTTATTGAGTTTAAATAAATGTAAGAAATCTTAACTAAATTCCAACTAAAATGCTTGTATTAAAGCTCCACAAATGCGAAAACTAGTTTAATCTGCTACACTGAATTATGGCAGATCAGTTTCCTCCTCCTCATATTCATTTTCCTCAAATGAATCACTTGACCTGTCAAGCCATTGTATGACCTATACTCCTTGACTTGCCATAAATGTATCCACAAATGGCTCAATTTCCTCTAAAACCTAGCTTACGTTGCCTTTGTGTAGGCTCATCCTCAGTCTTGTTCTTAGCACTTAGTTTCTTTGCAAATCGACTTACATCCATTTTTTTTGCGTCATTGATTCCAGTCCTAAATCTATTTCCTATGAAGCTTTTGGAATTGGTTGAGTAAGGAATCATCGATGCTGCTATGAGTAGGATGATAAGTCTGCTCGGTGGATGCGATGTAACAGCCCGATTTTGGGCCTAGTCAGAACAGTGGTTTCGAGACCACTAATCTGAGGTCAGAGAAAATATTTTTATTATTATTTTAAGATTATAACATGTTTATATTAGTGCATGAAAAAATTGGTGAAGAAATCTTAGCGTTTATGAGCTTAATTACAAAAAATGACTAAATCGCATAAAGTGCAAAAGTCCTATTTTGATAGCTAAGGGAGTTAAATTGCCATGAAACTTAAATTGAGGGTCTTTAAAGGGTAAATAGACCCTTAGACTATAGCTTGGCTGGCCATGTGACAAAGAAAGTCTAATGGTCAAGGTATTAGGCATGTGATGACATAATGTGCAATAAAATAATACCCTAAAAGCCTAGTCATCATCTTTTTCCTCCATTCTTTCTTCTTGACTGAAAATATTAGCCATTAGAGGGATTTTTGAAGCTTGAACTTTCAACCATTTAGTTTCTCTACAAGTAAGTGATTTTGATGATTTTTCTTGATGATTTTTGTACTTTTAGAACCCTTGTAACATGAGCTTTCAAATGAGGGGACTATTTTTCAAAATGGTTGAAAGTCTAAGGTTTCACCATGAGTATGTTCATGTTGTTTTCTAAAATTATGTAAGAAAATGATTCATAGTGGTGAAATAAATAACTTTTGTGAAGAGATTTCTTATGGAAACCCTAAAAATGACCATTTTGCATAAGTTGTAAAATAAGTGATAAATGTGTGAAATAATGGAGATTTTTGGGTTGCTATAAGAGTAAAAAGGGTTCGACTAGGCTTAGGATATGAAGAAATTCGATAAAAATTGATTTTCGAGCACAGTGGTAAAATAGTCATTTTTCCCAATTATGATTTTTCGGGTGTCTAGATTAATGTGCTGATAAATGAGTGAATTTTTTTTTATTATAGATCAAGAAATTCAAAATTTGAACCTAGACCGGGGGAAGGCCAAGCGAGTAGATTAGACCAATGAGTCGCCATATTTTGTAAGCCTAGGTAAGTTGTATGTAAATAATACAACTACCTTGTTATTATATGTGCCAAATTGATATAACATGAAATGCTTGATTGTGGAAATGGTAATGCATGATGATAATTAAGACAGTAGAATTCCCGTTTGAACCGTAGGGAATACATTAGATATTCATGCCAAGACGTATGGGTTATTGTGAGCTAGTGTAAGACCATGTCTGGGACATGGCATCGGCATTGAGACGAGAGCTAGTGTAAGACATGTTTGGGACATGCATTAGCCTCGAGACATAAGCCAGTGTCAGACATGTATGGGACATGTATCGGCTACGAGATGTGTCAGTGTAAGACCATGTCTGGGACATGGAATCGACACAGATATGTGAGAGCTAGTGTAAAACCATGTCTAGGACATGGCGTTAGCCTCGATGACGATAGTCAGTGTAAGACCATGTCTAGGACATGGCATCGGCATTCTACCCCATGTTTCAGGCTTATTGATTATCCGGTAGTGTTCCAAATGGTTCAACAGTGAGAGTTATAGTTTAAGTAAATGAGAGAAGTATAACCTTGTTGTGAGTGGTACAGGCACCGATTTAGTGTGTGTGAGAAGTGAGCTCAAAATATACTATATGATTAGTAATGGATAGTGATGAGTAAGTTGTGTTTATGCCTTCTCTTGTATTATGAGCATGATGATGAATGGTAGAATTATTGTTATATTTATTTGCATGCAACTTACTAAGCCTTGTGCTTACTTCCTCTTCTTTCCATTTTCTTATAGTACCACCTAAATAGCTCGAGGACCAACGGAAGTCGGAGCCAATGATCACACTATCAGTTGAGGCACTCGGTATAGTCAGATTACTTGTTTTGAGTATGGCATGTATATGGCTTAGGCTTTAAATGTTTTATGTCATTGGGAATTGGCCAAATGTGTTGGCTTGGGCTAAAACCCTTTATTTTGTATAAAGCCTTGAATGAGGGATAATATTCATTTTTTTATATATACATAAAAGATGTTATTTTCATGGATGAGTATATTGCATATGAGAAGTGTTGTCTACTGTGGTTGTTTTAGTTATGTGGATCATTCTTGTATTGGTGTTGATTGATTTTGTGTAGGTTATGTGAGTAAGGGTGACAAAGAGGCTTGGTAGATAGGCTTATTTTTTCCCACAGGGTAGACACACAGGCTTGTGTCTAGGCCGTATGTGACACACGGTATGCCCCACGGGCGTGCGATCCATTTGTGTGTCCCTTGCACGTAAAATTTGCAAGTCAGTATGCACGGTAGTAAACACACGGGCAGAAACATGACCGTGTGTCTCAACTGTGTGAAGGACACGGCCTAGAACATGGGCATGTGCCTTAGCCATGTGACCCTTAAGAATTGCTGACGTCAGAAATAGAATGTCCAGGTTTTTGCACACGGGCTAAGACACGGGAGTGTCATGGCCGTGTGAGGGACACGGGCCAAGGACACGGGTGTGGTCCAGGTCGTGTGAAAACCCCTGTAGGTTCAACATTGAAATTAATTCCACATGGGTAAAGGACACGGGCGTGTCCCTATATGCTTAGGCCGTGTGAGCCACACTAGCCAACAGCACGACCATGTCGAATTGGTCACACGGGCGTGTTGCCCCTTCTACACGGGCGTATGCCCCTCTGTCTAGTGTTATTTTTAAGAGTTCATTGAATGACCCGAATTGGTTCCGATTGGTTATTAAATGAATGTTTGGAGTCTTGTAGGCCATATTAAAGAAGTTTAGACAAAGTTTTAAAAATTTGACCAGATCTTGATGATTCAGAAACATAGGAATGTATGTGTTCAAGTAGGCAACCCGTAGGGTAGGGGTGTGAGATGTTACATGCAATGTTTACTACAGCCCTACGATAGAGATCGGTGACCAAATTCGAGAAATAAATACCCACCTTTCCACCCACAATGCAACAGTTCAATTGTTAATTTATATATATACCTACACAAATTATTTTGCTTTATAAAATAGAGTACAATAGGGTTGCTCTAAAAATGTTACAGTTCTTAGTGTCGGGCGTTGGGTTGAAATGAGTACATAAAAATTGCATCCAAATTTTTGCAATGGGGAACACTATTGTTTTTTTAAATGAGAGAGGTTGCCCCAATGAAGCTTCCTGCTTCCACTCGCCTCTACCTTTCATAAGGTAGTTCAAAATCGCGTTCATGTCTACATTAGTAAAATGTATCTAAACTAGCATACCTAACATACACCCGATCACATTTAGAAATTTTAAAATTGGAGTAAAACTCCAGTACTATGGGCACTACAGTAGGCTTATTAGGAAGCATGCAAATTGTAATGGCCCGATTTTGAGCTTAGTCGGAACAGTGGTTTCGAGACCACTAGCTCGAGGTCAGAGAAATTATTTTTGATATTATTTTATGTGTTGTGGAATAATTATATTAGAGTATGAAAATTTTTGGTGAATTAATTTTATCGATTTCATGCTTAATCGTGAAAAAAGATTAAATCGAATAAAGTGCAAAAATCCTATTTTGATAGCTAAAGGTGTTAAATTGCCAAGAGACCTTAATTGGGAGTCTTCAAAAGGCAAATAGACCCTTTTTAGGAGAATGTCTGGCCATAGGGGGACATGAGAGGTCAAAAGTCAAATATTAGGTGTGTTTGGTGACTTAAAGGAATAAAAATAAAAATAAAGGAAAGAGAAAAAGATATCATCTTCTTCTCATTTCCTTCTCCACCAAAAATACCAGCAAATTGAGGGTTTTAGAAGCTTAAAATTTTCAGCCACTCTCTACCTTTGAAAGTAAGTGATTTAGATAGCCTTACTTGATAATTTTTGTGTTTTTGGAACCCCTAAAGCTTAATCTAGCTATTGAGGGGACTATTATGCAAAATGGTTGATAGTCTAGGGATTTACCATGAAAGGAGTTGTGACATTTTCTGAGTTTTTATGGAAGAAAATGAATGCTAGTTGTTAGATAAACAACTTTTGTGAATTGGTGTTTATGAAAAAAAACACTTAAAATGGACTATTTTGTAAAGTAGAAAAATAGAGGATAAATGGGTGAAATGTTTGAATTTCTGAGTTTCCATAAGTATGAAATAGGTTCGGCTAGCTTAGTTAACATAAAAATTTGATAAAAATCAATTTACGAGCCCAAGGGCAAAATCATAATTTTGTAAAAGTCTAAGGGCAAAATGGTCAAATTCTCCAAATTATGTATTGTTGATGTTTTATTAATATGGTGGCTAAATGAGCAAAATTTTATCATTTTAGACCAAGAAAGACGAAATCCGGACCTAGACCGAGGGAAAACCAAGCTAGTAGAGTAATTCAACACTACAGCAAAACAAGTTTTTCGCGGCGTTTTTAACGATTTTTTAATGAAAAACGCTGCTAAAGAATGAGCATTAGCGGCGCTTTATAAAAAACGCCGCTATAGGTTCACCTTTAGTGGCACTTTTTAAAAAAGAGCCGCTAATGATCGAGTATTAGCGGCACTTTTTGAAAAAACACCGCTAATGATCGAGTATTAGCGGCACTTTTTGAAAAACCCCGCAAAAAATTTAACACAACGACCTCGTTTTTGTAACGCCCCAATTTTCGGGAATCCTGTGAATGTTGGCATAGGTTTAATTATGTTAGTGGGCCTCTAGAAAGCCCAAACTTAAGATAGAACCCGACAATTTTAGTTAATTTTTGTTCCATAAGAAAAAGGGGGTGAAATTATGAAATAGGACCTATGTGAAAATGTTTGAAAATGCTATAGGCTAAATTGAAGTGGCCAAATAAATAGGAGTGCAAAATAGGAGGATTTGCATGACAAACCTCCCATTTACATGAAGTGGCCAGCCATCATGTTGTTGTAGACAAAATGTACACTTGATATCCATAATTTATGGTACAAATTGATACAAATTGATAATAGGTTAGGTAAATGTTCCATGATAATGGATTAGGTAAATGTTTCATGATAATAGGTTAGGTAAATGTTTCATGATAATGGTTTAGGTAAATGTTTCATGATAAGAATTTCATGTCTTTTCTATTAAAGAATTAAATGGATGAAATATGAAGTTTTATTAAAAGAAAAGGGTGAAAAGAACAAAGTTTTGTCCATCTTTGTTCATCATAGCTGAAAGTTAGAGAAGAGAAAGGAGAGGAGAAAGCTCTTGAGTATTCGGTCATTAGGAGGAGGAAAATTGAAGGTAAGTTCTTGGTACCTTGCTTCTATTTTGAGGTTCATGAGTTCTTCTTGATTCTACCTTAACTCTTGAAGTATATTTTGATTTTTAGTTGTGTTGTGAGCATTTAGTCATGAATTAAAATGAAGGAAATGGTTGTTGTTTCATGTTCTTTTGATGAAAAATGGAAGATAGGTGAAGTTGAGCCAAACAAATGAGCATGCATGTGCCTTAGATGTTAAAGGGAAAAATCAGCTAACATGTTGTGCTTTAAAATGATGAAATGGAGATTATACTTAAGTAAAATCATAGATATGTGATGATTGATTGGTGATATACATGTTTAAATAACATGCATGCAAGTTATGTGTGAAAGAGTGATTTGGTAATAAATCTGCTTGGGACAGCAGCAGTAACGTGACTTTGGAAAATCACCATAAATTGTGGGAGATGAGTTAGAAGGTGAATAAATTATGTAATTAAAGCTTATTGAGTCTAGTTTCTAATGAAATAAACAAGAACATATTTTGAATTCTGTACAATGAGAAATTTGATTCGTAATGAAGGGTGGTCAGATTAGTCAAACAGAGAAACATGGGAAACTTTCAGAAAATTCTGGTATTGATTGGCTAAACCAAAAATTCTGAAAATTTTATGGATAGAAGATATATGAGTCTATTTTCAGGGAAAATTAACAGAACTTGATTTGAAGTTTTGTAGCTCCAGTTATAAATGATTTAGTGACTGTTGCTCAGGAAGACAGCTTGCAGTGAAATTATGATTATGTGGTAAACATTGACAAAAAATTGTTAATGAGTTGCTTATTGATTTCTTATAAGCTTACTATGATCTGTAGGTGTGGTTGGCCGAATATTGTAAGGGGTTAATACGTAGTTTGTATTTGAATAATTAGATTAACGTGTTAGTAATCCAATTGTAGGCGGTTCGTGTGTGGATCTCGTCAGCATATCGTCGCAAATAGGTGTGTACTAACACCCTCTCATAGACTAGATTGGCAAAAGCCGAAAAGCCGAAATGCCGAAAAGTCGGTATTTTGGGAATTTCTTGATGTCTGAATGCTCGTAAGATAGTTGGGTTTGTATATTTGGTAATCTAAAGTAATAAACTGCAGTATCGCGATTTAATACATTTTGATAATTTGGGCTTAATGGGCCAAAGATCGGGTTCATGGGCCAACGGGCCCAATTGTAAGTATCTTGTGTAAGTGTTCGATAGTACGTAAATAGTTAGGATATGCATGAAAACACTAAAAGTAGCTAAATTACTATAATACCCCTATGTATGGAAAATTACTGTTATACCCCTAGGTGTAAAATTACCGTTATACCCCTAGGGTTAATTTTGACTGAAAAGCATGACGATCTGATTCTGTATGATGTATGCCATGATTATATATCTCTTGCATGGGGACATGGGTTATATTATGGAGGAAGCGTTCTGGTGGCTATGCCACATATATCTGTTCTGGAGGCTATGCCACAAATATCTGATCTGGTGGCTCTGCCACATATATCTGATCGGTGGCTCGCCACGATTATCAGATCCGTGACTCTGTCACATTATTCGCTCAGCAGCCATGCTGCAAATTACGTGGTGTGTAGCGGTTGGGTGGGTCGATTTGTCTCCCCACACGGTGTAAGGTTGGTATGGGGTGTATACGGTTGGATATGGTTGGGTTTCGCATAAACATGTAATATCATTACGTTACGCTATGGGCCTATGGGCTTTATTCGAATTTTGTTCGGCTAAGGCCAACTTATTCTATTTCGTGGTTTAAGCTGATATAGGCTATGGTTGGGTTAATTTACACATCGAGTTTCCCAAACTCACCCTTTTATTTTCATCCACGCAGAAATCCCCAACCATAGTGGGCTTGGAGCGTGAGGGAATTGAGTGGCCACCGCTCGAAAGTTTGATTTTCTTATGGTGAACTGGACATCTTTTTATTTACGTTTGAAGTTTTGGGCTTTTAAATGTAATAAGGCCGCTTAATTATTTTGATGGTTTTAATATGTATTACTAAGATAGGTATTACTTATTTTAACTGTTGAAATTGGATAGCTTTAGGCGCGTTTTCAAAAAACAACAATTGATTTCAAAATAACACGACAACAAGCAAAGCTTCCGCAATGAAAGTATTTTCCAAAATTAATCACTTTTCCTAAAAATGACTTAATCAAATCGGTTTCCTAGAAATATCCATGACGTTAAGGTGTGGCAATGGCGGTATGCATGTCTAGGATTGGATCCAAAGGAGCTTGGTACTTAGCAATCCGATGGACTCACCACCTCTTTTCCGGTTTCCTACCTGGTGCATAGCTTCCATTCACTTTAACCCTTAATGAATTAATCTTTTGAACATCAAGTACGATTTTCTAGACTTAGAATGGAAATTTTTTTTTTTACGTTTTTGATGTGGCATGCCGGATTCGGCCATAACTTCTGGGCCGGGTTTGGGGTGCTACAGTTTTCCATTAAGCCTTTAGTGGCTTTAGCAGCATTTTTCTAAAACGCCGCTAAATATCGAGAATTAGCGGTGCTTTTTCTAAAAAAGCCGCGATAGGTAGACATTTAGCGGCGATTTTCAAAAAGCGCCTCTAAAGAATTTTGCATAACGTCGTCGTTTTGTATTGAACCTTAGTGGCAAGATTTTAGCGGTGTTTTTTAAAAGACGCCGCAAAAAGATTTAGGAAGACGTCGTCGTTTTGTGTTAAACCTTAGTGGCATTAGCGGCGTTTTTCAAAAAACGCATTTATAGGTAGAGTATTAGTGGCATTTTTTTGAAAAACGCCCCTATAGGTGGGTATTAGCGGCGTTTTTAAAAAAACGCGCAAAAAATATTTTATCTATATATTTATTATTTAAATGGTTTATTTATTTTATTGATTAAAATGCAATTTATTTTAATTGAATATTTAAATTCTTGAGAAAAAATATGACACGTATCTGAAATTTGAAAATAAAAACATATAAAAATATATGTTAAAATGAAAAATTAAAATACTATTATTTAAAATAATTTTAAAATTTTTGGCTATATGACTGATTGTTTGTCAAAATATATATTAAAGAAATTCTTATATAATCGCAAAAGAGATCATATTAATTTTAAAATATTGAATTAATTAGCATTATAGTTTAGGGTTTATGGTTTACGGTTTATGGTTTATGAGTTAATATTTTAAGGTTTAGGGATTATGTGTTTAGGGGTTGTGCTTTAAAGTTTAGGGATTAGTGGGTATGGGTTATGGGTTATGGGTTTAATGGTTAAAGGGATAAAGGTTAGGGGTTAAGGGGTTTAATGGTTAAGGGGACATGGGTTAGGGGTTTATGGTTTATGAGTTAATATTTTAAGGTTTATGGATTATCGATTTAGGGATTATGCGTTTAAGGGTTATGGTTTATGGTTTAAGGACTAGGATGTAAGGTTTAGGGTTTAAGGTTTAAGGGTTTAGGGTTAATAGGATAGTGGATATGGGTTATGGGGTCAGAGGTTATGGGTTATGGGGTCAGGGTTTAAAGGGATAGGTTTTAGGGGTTATAAGATTAAATGGACAAGGGTTAGGGGTTGTTTTTCAATTTATATATTAAATAATTTCAAATTTTAAAGATTTCAAATTTAGAATAATTTTCAAGAATTAAAATTTTAAATAATTTTCAAGATTTCAAATTTTAAATAATTTTCAATATTTCAAAATTTATCTAATTCTTTTAAATATTAGTTAAATTTTAAAAAACTATTTATTTAAAAGGAAAAATTAAAATACTATTCATTTAGTGGCACTTCCATAAAACGCCGCCAATGTGCATTACAAGTCCTAAAAATGACGCCATTTTATCTTTGCTGTTAGTGGCGTTTGTTAAAAAAACCGCAATAGGCTACACATTACCGGCGTTTTAGTCAAAAACGCCGCAAATATGTGTAATGTGTGAGCAAAACGGTGACATTTTACCCTTGTTATTAGTGGCGTTTACTAAAAACGCCGCAAAATGTGATAAGTGGTCAGAAAGACACCGTCGTTTTATAATTTTATTTAGTGGCGCTTCCATAAAACGCCACAAATATGTATTACAAGTCCTAAAAACGACACCATTTTATCCTTGTTGTTGTGACGTTTGTTCTAAAACGCCACAATAGGACATGCAATACCGGCGTTTTGGTCTAAAAAGCCGCAAATATGTGTAATGTGTGAGTAAAATGGCGTCGTTTTATACTTTGTAGTTAGTGGTGCTTGGTTGAAAATGCCGCAAACGGTATTCAGTTTTCTATAGAAACGGCGTTGTTTTTTTCCACCCTTTTATCCCAAAAGATATACCCCAAAAAACATTAAGTGTTTTCCCCTAAAATTTGCCCTCTAACCCTAAATTTTTAGTAAATCGAAACCTAACCCATCTCTACATCGTCGGACCTGACCATCTGTTGCATCACCATCGACTCGACCATCTGTTGCATCACTGTCGCACTCCTCTGTTGCAACCAATCGGTAAGTCGAAACCCTCATTCAGCTATTTCATCCATCTTCTTCTCGGTTCTCATTTTATTGGTTCGATCCTTTCCGATTTTTGTAACAGGGAATTGAAACCCGGGTTAGAGAAATTACTAGTGGAGGAATCACAATCTTCTGCAGCAGCTTCACCTGCTACTTCATCATCATATTTACCTTCGGATACTGAATAGAAGAGAAAGGGGAAGAAGGGAAAGATAAAGGTATGCTTTTTTTTTTCTCTTTTTTCTTCTTGTGTATCATAAAGAGCTACTTTTTTGTTCATCTTTCGTATATGCTCTTGTTTTTGTTGTGCTACTTAGATGACTTAATATATATATGATTTGTTATTGTATCGAGATGGACATAGTAGAATACAGAGAAATTGAATATAGATTTTTACTAATCTTGGCGATTTGGTTTCTGGCTTGTACATTCCCATCAACTTTATTGTGAAATGAATCTCTATGATATATTGATATATTTTTACTTTTATGGTCTTTGAAGCTTGCATTAGCATAAATCATGAAAATTTCTATGTAATTTTCTGTTTGATTTTGAAGTAGTATCATTTGCAATTATGGCAAGCATGTTCAAAAAGCCTTAATCTCAAATTGTAACCAGCTGAGTTTAGTATTTACTGCTGATATAAATGAGTTCACACTTTCCAGTTTTTACCTCCTGATGGTATAATCTGTGATATGAACTTATTCTGACCTTCTAAGTTTTTCAAAGTCTTGGATAATGTAAAAGTATGATGAAATTTTGTATGCAAGGAAGGGAACCTATATTTGTTAGTAGGTTAAAATATGTTGCAATTCCTTGGAATTTAATCTTTCTATTTTTATTTCTAAGTATGATGTTTGTGCTTGTCTAATCTTAATGTTCTCCTAGTGCCATAGGAGTTTAATGCTTTAGTGCTTATTGTGCACCTGTTGTGGATGTTTGTTTATGCATTACTCTTAATGTTATTAGCGATGTATCACCACTGGTAACAGTTCTAAATTTGACCTTGTGTCTATTAAATTTAATTGGACTCGAGAATTGTTTTAGTTGCATTTTGGTATCACCCCTATGTGATCATGGCATAGACTTAGTATTTTAGAACTATAAATTAATAATGTGTACCAGTGATGTCCTGATGAGAGGAAGAAAGAAGAAACTATATTAATGGATCATGTTTTTAACTTATTTAATTCTTCTTTGTCCTTAGATTATTTTTTAATTTCATGGTTGTTCATTGTTTGCAGGTGTAATTTAATTTGCTGGAATCGACGCTACCATCCGATTTACAATTTCTAAGAGGTATGTGAAAATTAATTTAAAAATATTTCCCTATGTATACATTTTTAATTTAAAAATCTTAGTAGGATGTGTGGAATTCTGTTTATTCACTTTTGATATTATAAAAAGGTAAAATGACTCTTTTAATCCTCATGATTTACAGTTTTTTGTCAATTTGGTCCAACTCATAAACAATTAGAAATAAATGGTTTTAACAATTAAATTACTTTTTAAAAATTATTTTTTATTTTTATTTTTCACAATTTATTATTATTATTATATTTTTATTGAAAATACAAAGAACAAAAATTGTAAAACATTTTTAAAATGTTTATGTACTTTTAAAGAGATTGGACCAAATTGATAAAAAAAACTGTAAATCATGAGGGCTAAAAGATTTATTCTACTTTTTTAAAGCAGCCCATCATCAATTGTAATGGCAAGACCAAAATTTTTAAATAAAAAGAAGTACAAACTCAATGTCTCAAAAATTGAAGTATGGGGACTCATATTTAAATTCCATAAGAAACATAGCAATTGGCAACTTGCTGCTTGGTTGCTTTCTAAAAGCCAAAATTGAGATTTAAGTAAATGATAGTAAACCACGTTTTAGGTACCTGGTATAATTTGTTGAGCTCAAACATATTGTCTTTCCCCATCTCTTAAAACATTTTGCTAGTTCCTCGAATTTCGAACTCTAGGTTGCATCTCCAAGCCCTTTTGTCAATAAAAAGTGTTATATGTATTAAAAGAAGAAAAAGGAACTTAATTAACAATTTATTATCATATTGCACTTGTATCATTAAGTTAGTTTCATCATGAAAAACAAAGGCTTAAAAGTTACATATAGTAGTGATGATCAATCTCTCAATTTATAATGGCAAACCACATAGACAACTAAGATTAGCCATTGCTACTAGCATGCTTTACATCATAAAATGGCAAACCACATAGACAACTAAGATTAGCCATTGGAGTAGCAACTAGCATGCTTTACATCATAAAATGTAGGTGTACGTTTGCTGTTCATTCTTTATCTTTAGATTATTTTTTAATTTCATGGTTGTTCATTGTTTGCAGGTGTAATTTAATTTGCTGGAATCGACGCTACCATCCAATTTACAATTTCTAAGAGGTATGCATGTTTAGTATAGGCTAAATCTTTATTTGATGTCTCTCCATTGAAATCTGCCAAGCCAAGTACAATTTATAATTAGGTATATACCTTTCTCGGCATTGATATTAAAATTGATAGCTTCTAGATATCACACACATGTTTGCACATGTACACCAACTTCCACTTCATTTGCCTGGCTTCGCTTGGGGATCTTTGCTACTGGTTCCAATGCGTATGTTCTTACTTGCATTAATACTGTAAAAGGGATCATTTCTGCTCAATTTAAATTTAAATTATTATTTAAATATTCTCATACGTTTTATCAAAAATATTATCATCCGTTTTATCATTTAAGTTAAACTTTTTATTCAAAATAAATCATAGCTTTTAAGCTAAATACGGATGTTCACACAATGCTTTAACATGTACTTAAGAAAATATGCCTTGTAAAACATAAATTAAATTAAGTGTGGACTATTGTACATTTATATTTTAACGCACATGTGATTTGTCAAATAAAAGTAAAATACATGTCTATATTAAAACAAGGTTCAATCTTATTTTAATTAATATAATTTGGATTAATTTATTTAAATATTATTAAATTAATATAATTTTTATAAATATTATTTAATTAAAATAATTTTTTTTGCATTTGATTTTCCACATCGTCAAATTTTATTTTTATTATTTTTCCTAGGTATAAAAAATGGAATGTCGGAGTAATAAATTTATTGTCAAGTTTAATATATGAGAACATATTAAATCTAAGAAAATGGAATGTTGAAAATAATTAAAATATTATATCATTTTAATATATAAGAATTTATCTTGTATAAATTATTAATGTGCAAAATTTATAAGATTTTAAAATATATATACTTGAATACATCACTAGTACGTAAAATATATACTTGAGCTTACATAACTCACATAACTTACATAACTTATATAACTTACATAACTTACATAACTTACATAACTCACATAACTCACATAACTCACATAACTTATATAACTTACATAACTTACATAACTTACAGAACTTACAGAACTTACATAACTTAATTATACTTATAAATAAACAACTTACTCGTGTAATTTATTGTCAAGTTTAGACATCAAAAACTACGAAATAGATAGGAGTTGGATGAAATTTTCAAGGGTAAGCAATGCCTATCAAAATGGAGTACAAACTTTTCTAAATTTTGCATTTCAAAATGCAAGCCAAGCGAATAGGATTCTTTGCCCGTGAAAGAAGTGTGGCAACATCAATTGGCATTTTCGTGAAGTTGTCTACGAACATCTAATTGTTGATGGCTTTATTCGGGGGTATAAAAAATAGATTTTCCATGGAGATTGTACTCTAGTGGAACTTCTTCAACGATTAATCCGACTTATCCTGACATTGATTACCACCAGTATGTTAGACAATATGACATGGAAGGTATGTTGCGGGATGCATTTAATATGCACAGTCATGGTGAGCAATCGTTTCTACCTGACTTTATTGCATCCGATGATTGTAATATTGGTGGAAATGTTTTTTGCGAAACGGGAACAAGTGCACCTGATGAGGAGCCAAATGAAGAAGCGATGAAGTTCTATAATTTACTTAATGAAATGAACGAAGAACTTTACGAGGGATCAAAATATTTGAAATTGTCCTTCTACATTCGTCTATTTCACTTACAATGTTTGGGAGGGTGGACTGGAAACTCTTTTACAATGCTACTAGAGTTTCTAAGAGAATGTTTCCGTTTGCAAAAATCCCCCAGTCTTGTCAAGATATGAAGAGACTAATAAAAGATTTGGGCCTTGGGTACGATAAAATTCATAGTTGCCCAAATGACTGCATGTTGTACTGGGGTGATCAGAAGAACCAACAGTCTTGTTTGCGGTAAGTCTCGTTGGATGAATGGGAATATAGAAGATGTGAATGCGGATGAATGAGGGGCACAGTTAAGAAAGAAGCCAGTCAAGGTTTTGCGATATTTTCCCCTAATACCAAGACTTCAAAGGCTTTTCATGTCGTCAAAGACGACTGATTCTATGAGGTGGCATAATGATCAACAAACTGATGATGGATTATTAAGGCATCCTGCTGATTCTTTAGCTTGGAAATCATTTGATAGTAAATTTCCAAGCTTTGCAAGCGATCCTCGGAATGTGAGGCTTGGGCTAGTAGCTGACGGCTTTAATCCTTTTAAAATCATGAGTACTTCGTACAGTACTTGGCCTGTAGTGCTTGTTCCTTACAATTTGCCTCCATGGATTTGTATGAAGCAATCTTCATTTATTTTATCAATGATTATCCCGGGAGAGAAAGGTCCCGGAAATGATATTGACATCTATTTGCAGTCACTTATTGAAGAGTTAAAACAGTTATGGTCTAGTGTTGAGACATATGATGTATTAAGAAAGGAGAACTTTAATTTACGTGCAGCTTTGTTGTGGACAATTAATGATTTCCTAGCTTATGCTAATTTATCGGGTTGGAGTACTAAAGGACATTATGCCTGTCCTTGTTGTGCTGCGCAAACTTGTCCGACGTGGTTGTATAATGGGAAGAAGTTCTCTTACATGGGTCATCGTCGGTGGTTATATGGAAATCAAAAATTTAGATTTCAAATGACTCTATTTGATGGTACTGAAGAGTACAGAGGAGCTCCTGAGCAGGCCGTTGGATCTGAAATCTTGTTTATGTTAAAAGTATCAACTTTAGTTATGGGAAGATGAATCAACCACCTAACACACAAACAAAGAGAAGATCGAAGGATGAATCTGATGAAGAGGATAATCCTAATGAGGCGGCCTTGTGGAAAAAAATGAGTATTTTTTTTTAGTTGCCTTATTGGAAGCACAACATTTTAAACCACAATCTTGGTTTCATGCATATTGAGAAGAATGTCTGCGAGAACATAATTAGGACAATTTTCAATGTCAATGGAAAATCAAAAGACAATCTTCAGAGTCGATTTAATTTAATTGACATGAGAATTCGGCATGATCTTCATCCTCAAGTACTTTTGAATGGGAAATATCGGTTGTGGCCTTCTATTTTTTTCAATGTCAAAGAAAAAGAAAGAGGTGTTCTGCATGGTGTTGAAGGATATAAAGGTCCCAGATGCGTATGCGTCAAATATATCTCGATGTGTAAGTCTTAAAGATCGAATATTATATTCATTAAAATCACATAATTACCATATCTTGATGTAAGATTTACTCCCAGTTGCTTTACGGTGCTGTATGTTAAAAAATGTGACATCCTGTATAATTGAACTATCCAATATAATGAAAGCTATTTGTGGCAAAGTTTTGGATGTTGAAGAACTTGAGAAAGTACAAGATCGAGCCGCTTTGACTTTATGCAATTTGGAGAAGATCTTTCCACCTTCCTTCTTCACTATTATGGTGCACTTGGTAATCCATCTCCCTCACGAAGCAATACTTGGTGGACCGAGTTTTTATCGATGGATGTATCTTATAGAAAGGTGCTAATTTATTTGTCAAGTATTCATTCATTCGCCTCTATACATTTAGTTACAGCTTTTGATAAATATTGTATATCGTGTTTAGGTTCCTAAGAAAATTGAAGTCTTATTGTCGCAATAAGCATTATCCAGAAGGATCAATTGCTGAAGGCTACTTGGCAGAGGAGTGCATGACCTTCTATTCTAGATATTTAGAAGATGTTGAAACATGATTGAATAGACCAAGTAGAAATGCTGGGCTCAATGATCATAACTTGGCCGAAACTTATTTATTCCAAAGTTATAGAGAACCAATCAGCAGAGTTGAAATTGCAGAATTAGATGATATATCGTGGATACAAGCACATCGATATGTACTTTTTCACCACGATTCAGTTGAATCGTTACGTAAGTAAGTTCTAAAATTTCCTCACATATTTGTCGCTTTGATTTGTTTATCTTCTAACCAATTAAACTTGTTTTTAACATAGTGAGTACAAACAAATTTTGAGATCTCGTGCACGCTCTCGAAGATTACAACATTGAGAGATTAATGAGTTGTTCACAAAATCTTTTCATGAATGGTTAAGCCAAACGGTATGTAACTGAAGTTAATAAGTTCCATATAATCGCGAAATTTAGTTAATCAAATAAGAATGTTTTTACATAATACATTTATAATTACTCAAATTACTTTCGATTCAATAGGTTTTGAGTGGGAGGGACGTCAATGACGAAATTAAATGGCTTTCCCAAGGTCCGAACAGAGTAATAAAAAGATATAGTGCCTTCCTCATCAATGGATACAGATTTCATACAAAATATCGCGAGAGAATAAGGAGAACTCAAAATTGTGGAATTGTTGTTAATTATTCAATTACAAGTTATGCTAGTGCTAGGAACAGTAATCCGGTTGAGGGTAATGTGGAGTATTACGGACTTATTACCGACATTATTGAGTTGGATTACTATGGTAGAACGAAAGTTGTCTTATTTCAGTGTGATTGGGCTGATGTTAATACTGCTCACGGAATTAAAAAAGATCAATTTGGTTTTACAATGGTTAATTTCTCTCGCTTGATTGACACTGGACAACAATTGATGGACGAGCCATATGTATTTTCTTCTCAAGTGAAACAAGTTTTTTATTTGAAAGATCCAACTGATGAGGGTTGGTATGTTGTACTCCGGAACACCCCTAGAGACTTGTTTGACATGGGTAATGGAAGTAGAGATGACATCATCGAAAGATCAGAAACATTACCTTTTCCAGAACAAAACTTAGATGAAAATATCCCTAGTACTAGTACACAACATCAATGGGTTCGACATGATGTGGATGAAGATATTTACGAAAAATGATGTAGTAAGATTTTACGATTTTTTAATTATATGTAATATTATAATTTTAATCTTAGTCATGTTATATAATTTAACTATTTTATATGTACTATTATTGTTGTAATTTGTTACTAAAACTTCAACTATTTTATGTGTATTGCAGGAAAAACACGTAGAAGAAGATTACGAGATTTAAATATTGTCCAGAATACTCCAAATTTGAAAGAAGCAAATAGTGAATAGCAGACAGTTGTTGGATCTTCAAATGTGCCAGAGACACTTGACGAGCCTGCAGAATTTCAAAGTAATGTTAAGTTCATTTTACATTTGTTGACTTTTATTATTGATTTATTTGTCAATTTTTGTGACATCCCTAAATCGACCCTAGTCGGAAAGTGGTTTCGGGACCACCAAACCGAGTCATAATAATAATTAACCATCATAATTGATGCTCATTATATGTATATATGCATGTGTGAAAATTTCGTGTTTGGATTTTGTTAATAGTAAGTGAATTTTTATCAAATAGGACTTATGTGAGAAAATTTAGAAATGTGCTAGGCAATTGTAAGGTGGCCTATTAATACATGTGGGAAAATAGTTGTCCTTGCATGTCAAATAACCCACTTCCTAAGGTGAGTGGCCGGCCATGACAAGAATATGGGCAAGGGAACATGTTTCCAACATGTTTAGTTAGTGGATTATGTAGAAAAAATAAAGAAATGAAAAAAATGAGCATGGATGCCCCCTTTGTTGCCGTGAGTAGAGGAAAAAGAAAGGAAAAAAAATTGTTCATCCATTCTCAAAATCTTGGCTGAAAATACTAAGGGAAAAAGGAAGGATTTTTGCTTCATGCTTGGTTTAGAAGAGAACTAGAAGGAGATTTGGTCATACTTGTGTCAAGATTAAGGTATGTTTGAGGTTGTGTCATGAGATTCATGCATGTTTTAGTTGCTAACTTGATGTTCATGTTAGCCCATGGTTCAAATCCTTGTTATGCCATGGAAATGGTATTTGGCCAAGGTTGATATTGTGTTAAAGCCATTGCATGCTAAATGTGAAGCTTGTTGATGATACATGTAATGATGGATTGACTACTCTTGAAATTTCTTTTAGCATTCTTGAGTAAGACATGGAGTTTTCTTTGTTTAACCATGACCAAAAATTGAAAGGGGATGGTGTGGGATGTATTCGCCATGGCATGCTCATAAGTGCGATTTATGCTTGTTGCATGATAGGTAAAAATTTGTGTTTTGATATGTGTATATGTGTTTGTACATGATGTTACAAATGGATGTGAAAATATATGCTAGATTGGGAAAATTTGATTAAATGTTCATGAGATGAAATTAGGTGATTAAAAGATGTTAGTTGACATTGTACATATATATATATTCGCCATTAAAGTGAGTATGTAGGTAATGTTGAATCAAGTTTTTGGTGCATATTCGGTTAGGTGTATAATCGACCAAATGGGCGATTAGTAAGAATGGTTGCGAATATACAAGCATACATATGCATGTGTAGTTGAATTATGAATGTTTAGCAAGATGGTTAAACTAGTGATTTATTGATTAAGCTCAAGGAGTTAAAGAAGGAGAATCAAGCAAGGGAAAGACGAAGGTCATCGAGTAGCCGACTTGGAACTATTTTACCCAACACGAGGTAAGTCATTAAGCACGTATTTGATATTGCTTAAATGATTGTAAAATTTATGCAATTGTGTTTAATGGGATGATATATATATATAAATGAAAATGTATGTGTATGGAGTGATGACAATTGTTGAATGTAAAAGAAATAGTGAAATGTGTAGAAAGTTGCTTTCGGCACTAAGTGTGCGGGCAATACGTGTGTACGGTGACGAGAATGGCACTAAGTGTGCGTGCTGGAAATATATGGCACTAAGTGTGCATGCTGGAAATATATGGCACTAAGTGTGCGAGCTCGAAGGGCATGGCACTATGTGTGCGGGCTTAAATCGCATGGCACTAAGAGTGCGAAATCGAGTATTAAGCACTGTGTGTGCGTACTCTATATATATATATAAATATCTCCAATCGAACAATTATATGGAGGGTGTGTCTCCATCGAGTGAGTATGGACAGCGGATCGGGTAAGTACCTTGAGCTCATGACGAATAGGTAATACGTTCATGCTTGGGGTTGAATTTGGTAAGCCTTAAATCTATGTGATGATTGAAATTGTATGGTTGTGCTGGAAAATGAGTTAATGTGTAAAAATGCTTCGATTATCTTGTTGTGTAGAATATGAAATGTGGATGTATGAATTGGTACGAGATTGGACCGAAAGGTCCGAGGTATTATGGTATAGATTCGATATGGACGAGTACCTAGCCTCATTTGTTGTACATGTAGTAGTAACTTTATCAGTGGATTGACGAATGCTTATGACTTACTGAGTTGTAAACTCACTCGGTGTTTTCTTGTCACCCATTTTAGGTCTCTTGGACTCGTATTGTTGCGTGCTCGGAACCGTCGTTGAAGTCATCACACCGGCTGAAATCTTGTGGTATTGTTTTTGTTGTTGAAGAACATTTGGCATGTATAGGCTATTATATTTTGTCGAATTGTGGGTTGTAAACTTTAAGCCATGTGAAAATGGCCTATGTGGTCGTCGAGTGGGATGCTAGAACCTATAGCCACGAGTCTTAGAAACTCAAATTTTGTTAAGGTGGCCATAATTTGTGTCATGTATGATGGATGATTAAGGCCAAGGAAAAATTCATGAAATTGGCATAGTCTACTGCAGTAACTGTTGCGGACAGCAGCAGTGAGATGAGATGGAAAAATCACTAAAAATAGTAGAAGTAGAATTAAATAGTGAGTAAATTATGGAACTGATCCTTGATGAATCTATTTTTATATGGACGAAACGAAACGACCATATGAGCAGTATACTGGGAGGTATTAAAGTTCTCGTGAGACAGGGCCAGAACGATTTCTGGGTCCCCTGTCGCGACTTTGAAAATTTACCATAAATTATCCAGAAAGAATTAGGAGTCATGCCTTATATTTACAGATTCCATTTTGAGTCTAGTTTCATTAGAAACAAACGGCACCAGTATTAAAGCCCTGTACAGAAAGATATTCAAGTTGTAACGCGCGGAGGTCAGAGCAGTCGATCCCTGTAACATGGGTGACTTTAACTAATAAACTGTACCAATTGGCCCAACCAAAATTCTAAAAATAAATCCATGGATGGGTATATGAGTCTAAATTCAGGAAAATTTACGAAACCAGTTTCTGAGTTTTGGAACTCGAGATATGATTTTTAAGGCGACGGTGACGCAGTTTTCCAGCCTGTCCAGAAATGCCAAATTGGTCGGTACTTTAAGAGGATTTGTCTCGTTAACCCCTCGTGTCCGACACGGCGTCGGTCACGAAGTTAGGGTGTTACAATTTTATTGGTATCAGAGCTATGGTTTAGTCGGTTCTAGGACTACCATAGCGCGTGTGAGTCTAGCTATACATGCCAAATTGATAGTGCTTAATAATGTGATGACTTGACGGTTGAAATTTTTGTTTTGATTAGCGATGGAACCCGGTAGAGAGACCCTTGGCGGATGACGTTGAAAGTGTAGCGGCTGCTCTGCGCAAGGGACACCGCTGTTGAGCCTCGGTCATCCATGAATAATCAAAATGAAGGGCGAAACAAGCCTTCTTCACTATGATGAATGAGTGGGTCGCATAATATGCCCGAACCAACCCGGCTGTCCAACCATTCCCGAATTTAAATACTCCACCCCAAGAGCCGCAATGCCTCCGATTCGATCCCGTGAGGCTGAGTAAACCACCGTGGACTTGATTAGGAAGCGTGGGGCGAGGAGTTCAAGGCCATAGTTCTTGATGATGCCGAAAAGGCCGAGTTCGCTCGATAACACCATTAGAGTGTTAGATGAACTGTCATGCACACCGACGAATGTCTTAAGTGTGCTATATCCTTGTTCGAGACTCACTTACTATTGGTGGAGGACTTTAATTTCCATAGTCCCAAATGAACGAGTTACTTGGGATTTCTTCCAATCCAATTTGAAAGAAATACATTAGTCAACAGTTCATCGATCGAAGCGTAAGGAATTCTTGGAACTCAAGCAAGGCCGGATGATCAGATCGAATCTGAACATGAGTTCGTAAGACTTAGTCGGTATGCTCGGAGTGTGTGGCTGATGAGGTTGCGATGTGCAAAAGATTTGAAGAAGGATTGAATGAAGAGTTAAAGTTACTAGTGGGAATTTTGGAGATAAAGGAGTTCGTGACACTAGTCGAACGAGCACGCAAGGCGGAAGAACTTGGGAGGAGAAGAAGAAGGCTGAATTTGAAGCAAGAGATTACCGTAAAAGATCGACGAGTAAAGCTCCGTTCTCGGCTGTAAAGAGGTTCGTGGAGGACACCGAAGAAGTCGAGGACATCGCAGAATTTCCATTAGAGCCCGACCATTGACGGACTCGAGCTACTTCAGAGCTAGTGTGGGCAATAATCGTCAAGAGAGACTGAATGCCCCAATGTGGAAGACGACACCTAGGTGAATGTTGGGGTAAGTCTGCATTAATAGGGCTGTTATGGATGCGGTTCAAGGACCACTTCATTAGAGATTGCACTGAGCTAGATGAGAAGAATAAGACGCAAGGTGCAAGACCTAGTGGAACGACGGTGGAGGTAGGCCCCGAGAATCTCTGGAGGTAGGGGTGGTAATCGAGAGGAGCCTCTAATCTGACCGTCCGATCCGAGACCCGTGCTCGCTAGAGCATATGCCATCCGCGCACGAGAGGAGGCATCCTCCCCGACGTTATCACCGGTACTTTTACTCTCTTTGATACTATTGTGATTGCATTGATTGACCCGGCTCTACTCACTCATATGTATGTGAAACCTTAGCATCCAAAGAAGACTCTACCGTTGAGTCTCTTGAGTTCGTAATTCGAGTGTCAAACCCTTTGGGTCAATACGTGCTTGTTGATAAAGTGTGCAAGAGATGCCCCTAATAATTCGAGAATCTGTTTTCCGGCCGATCGATGCTTCTACCATTTCATGAATTCGATGTTATTCTTGGTATGGATTGGTGACCGTACATGATGCGGTGGTGGACGCAAAAGGAAAACCATTAATTTGAGGAGTGCAAATAATGAGGTAGTCCGAGTCGAGTCTCTTGATTTAAAAGGAGTGCGACAATAATATCTTCTATGACCGTTCAAGATATGTGAAAAGGGTGTGAAACATACCTTGCGTATGTGTTTGGGAGTAAAGAGACGGAAAGGAAACTCGAATCGGTACCAGTGGTTTGTGAGTATTGAGATGTTTTTCCGAGGAGTTACCGGATTGCCACCGGTTCGAGAAGTGGAATTCGCATCGGTTGTACCGGTACTACGCCGATTTCAATAGCCCCGTATCGTATGGCATTAATGTAATTAAAGGAATTGAAGGTTCAATTGCAAGAATTGACGGATAGAGGTTTCGCCGACCGAGTTTTTCTCCATGGGGCGACTGTATTGTTTGTGAAGAAGAAGGACGGAACCATGAGGTTGTGCATCGACTATCGTCAACTCAATAAAGTGACGATAAAGAATAAATATCCATTGCCACGAATTGACGATTTGTTTGATCAATTAAAGGGAGCCTCGGTGTTTTCAAAGATAGATTTGAGGTCGGGTACTATCGGTTGAGGGTCCGAGAATCGGACATACCCAAAACCGCTTTTAGAACGAGGTACGGTCACTACGAATTCTTGGTGATGCCGTTTGGGCTCACTAATGCCCTGCGGTGTTTATGGATTTAATGAATAGAATTTTCGAGCCATACTTGGATCGGTTCGTAGTTGTATTTATCGATGACATTTTGGTCTATTCGAAAGATGAAACCGAACATCTTGAACACCGAGGCTAGTGTTGCAAATCTTACGAGATAAGCGATTATACGCAAAGTTCATAAATGTGAATTTTGGTTGAAAGAGGTTAGCTTTTGGGGCACGTGGTATCCGTGATCGGTGTCGGGTGGACTGAACAAAATTTCGCCATAGTCAATTGGAAACCTCCAAGGAATGTTACCGGTTAGGAGCTTTTGGGGCTTGCGGTTACTACCGACGGTTTGTGAAAGGATTCTCGATGATAGCCACACCCATGACAAACCGCTTGTAAAGATGTCAAATTTGAATGGACGGAAAAGTGTCGAAAAGTTTCGACCAATTGAAAACCCATTTGACGAAAAGCTCCAGTTCTAGTACGCCGAATCGGCAAAGAGTTTGTCATCTATAGTGATGCCTCCCTACTTGGGTTAGGTTGCGTATTGATGCAAGAAGGTCGAGTTGTGGCCTATGCGTCGAGACAATTAAAGCCACATGAGAAAAATTATCCAACCCATGACCTCGAATTGGTCGCCATCGTATTCGCCTTAAAGATATGGCGACATTACTTATTTGGTGAGAAGTGCCAAGTGTATTCGGATCACAAAAGTCTCAAATATTTGATGACTCAAAGAGACTTAAATCTGCGACAAAGACGATGGCTCGAGTTGTTAAAAGATTATGAACTCGTTATTGATTATCACCCGGAAAGGCCAATGTGGTTGCGAATGCCTTAAGTCGGAAATCACCTTTGTTTTTTCTGAGCGATGAATGTACACTTGTCTATTCTACCCGACAATGTGTTAGTAGCGAATTAAAGGCCAAACCATTGTTGGCTCATCAAATTCGGGAAGCTCGTAAAGTTGAAGAGGAGTTGCTTGCAAAACGGGTGAGTGTGTTCGAACAAGGAATCGAGTTTCAAATTGATGATGACGATTGTTTGAGGTTGAAGTCGTCGTGTGTTCCAAAGAATTGAACTTATTTCGATAATTCTAAATGAAGCCCATTGTAGTCGAATGTCAATCCACCCGGTAGTACTAAAATGTACAATGACCAAACGCCAATTTTGGTGGCCGGTATGAAACGAGACATTTCGAATTTGTTTCAAGGTGTCCGATATGTCAACAAGTGAAAGCGGAACATCAAGTGCCATCGGGATTACTTGACCGATCATGATACCCGAATGGAAATGGGATCGAGTCACAATGGACTTTGTATCCGGACCGCCATTGTCGTGAGTAAGAAGGATGCGATTTGGGTCGTTGTCGATAGACTAACTAAGTCGGCTCACTTTATCCCCGACGTCACGGATTTTTCAATGGACAAATTAGCGAATTGTACGTTTCTCGATTGTGAGATTACACGGGTGCCTATTTCTATCGTGTCGGATAGAGACCCAAGATTTACGTCGCGATTTTGGAAGAAATTGCAAGATGCTTTGGGTACCAAGCTGCATTTTAGCACCGCTTTTCATCCCCAAACCGATGGTCAATCCGAACGGATAATTCAAATACTCGAGGATATGTTGAGATGTTGCATCCTTGAGTTTAGTGGTTCATGGGAACAGTATTTACCTTTGATTGAATTCGCCTACAACAATAGCTTTCAATCAAGTATTAAGATGGCGCCTTACGAGGCTTTATACGGTCGTAAATGCCGTACCCATTATTCGGACTGAACTTAGTGAAGGTAAATTCTTGAGGTTGATTTGGTTAAGGATGCCGAGCAAAAGTTCGAGTAATTCGTGAAAGTTTGAAAGTCGCCGGATCGCCAAAAGTCGTATGCGGATTTGAAAAGAAAAGATATTGAATATCGGGTTGGAGACAAGGTCTTTCTCAAAGTTTCACCTTGGAAGAAGGTGCTTAGATTTGGTCGTAAGGGCAAATTGAGTCCGAGGTTTATCGGGCCATATGAAGTATCCGAACGAGTTGGGCCGATCGCATAACGATTAATTTTGCCCCCGAGCTCGAAAGGATTCAACGTTTTCATGTCTCGATGCTTGACGATATAGGTCGATCCATCGCACGTAATTGCTCCATCCGAGATTGAGATTCACCTAATTTGAGCTATGAAGAGGAACCGTTCGCATTATGAGGCGTGAAGTAAAAGAGTTGCGCAATAGGAAAATCCCGTTAGTGAAGGTGTTGTGGCATAAACACGGAATGGAAGAAGCCACTTGGGAACTTGAGGACTCTATGAAAGAGCGATACCGAGCCTATTTACGGTAAGATTTTAGGGACGAAAATTTCTAAGTGGGGAGAGTTGTGACATCCCTAAATCGACCCTAGTCGGAAAGTGGTTTCGGGACCACCAAACCGAGTCATAATAATAATTAACCATCATAATTGATGCTCATTATATGTATATATGCATGTGTGAAAATTTCGTGTTTGGATTTTGTTAATAGTAAGTGAATTTTTATCAAATAGGACTTATGTGAGAAAATTTAGAAATGTGCTAGGCAATTGTAAGGTGGCCTATTAATACATGTGGGAAAATAGTTGTCCTTGCATGTCAAATAACCCACTTCCTAAGGTGAGTGGCCGGCCATGACAAGAATATGGGCAAGGGAACATGTTTCCAACATGTTTAGTTAGTGGATTATGTAGAAAAAATAAAGAAATGAAAAAAATGAGCATGGATGCCCCCCTTTGTTGCCGTGAGTAGAGGAAAAGAAAGGAAAAAAATTGTTCATCCATTCTCAAAATCTTGGCTGAAAATACTAAGGGAAAAAGGAAGGATTTTTGCTTCATGCTTGGTTTAGAAGAGAACTAGAAGGAGATTTGGTCATACTTGTGTCAAGATTAAGGTATGTTTGAGGTTGTGTCATGAGATTCATGCATGTTTTAGTTGCTAACTTGATGTTCATGTTAGCCCATGGTTCAAATCCTTGTTATGCCATGGAAATGGTATTTGGCCAAGGTTGATATTGTGTTAAAGCCATTGCATGCTAAATGTGAAGCTTGTTGATGATACATGTAATGATGGATTGACTACTCTTGAAATTTCTTTTAGCATTCTTGAGTAAGACATGGAGTTTTCTTTGTTTAACCATGACCAAAAATTGAAAGGGGATGGTGTGGGATGTATTCGCCATGGCATGCTCATAAGTGCGATTTATGCTTGTTGCATGATAGGTAAAATTTGTGTTTTGATATGTGTATATGTGTTTGTACATGATGTTACAAATGGATGTGAAAATATATGCTAGATTGGGAAAATTTGATTAAATGTTCATGAGATGAAATTAGGTGATTAAAAGATGTTAGTTGACATTGTACATATATATATATTCGCCATTAAAGTGAGTATGTAGGTAATGTTGAATCAAGTTTTTGGTGCATATTCGGTTAGGTGTATAATCGACCAAATGGGCGATTAGTAAGAATGGTTGCGAATATACAAGCATACATATGCATGTGTAGTTGAATTATGAATGTTTAGCAAGATGGTTAAACTAGTGATTTATTGATTAAGCTCAAGGAGTTAAAGAAGGAGAATCAAGCAAGGGAAAGACGAAGGTCATCGAGTAGCCGACTTGGAACTATTTTACCCAACACGAGGTAAGTCATTAACACGTATTTGATATTGCTTAAATGATTGTAAAATTTATGCAATTGTGTTTAATGGGATGATATATATATATAAATGAAAATGTATGTGTATGGAGTGATGACAATTGTTGAATGTAAAAGAAATAGTGAAATGTGTAGAAAGTTGCTTTCGGCACTAAGTGTGCGGGCAATACGTGTGTACGGTGACGAGAATGGCACTAAGTGTGCGTGCTGGAAATATATGGCACTAAGTGTGCATGCTGGAAATATATGGCACTAAGTGTGCGAGCTCGAAGGGCATGGCACTATGTGTGCGGGCT
Organism: Gossypium arboreum; assembly: GCF_025698485.1. Lineage (NCBI taxonomy): Eukaryota > Viridiplantae > Streptophyta > Magnoliopsida > Malvales > Malvaceae > Gossypium > Gossypium arboreum. The sequence goes on from NC_069081.1 coordinate 19,142,111, forward strand.
TAAATCGCATGGCACTAAGAGTGCGAAATCGAGTATTAAGCATCGTGTGTGCGTACTCTATATATATATATAAATATCTCCAATCGAACAATTATATGGAGGGTGTGTCTCCATCGAGTGAGTATGGACAGCGGATCGGGTAAGTACCTTGAGCTCATGACGAATAGGTAATACGTTCATGCTTGGGGTTGAATTTGGTAAGCCTTAAATCTATGTGATGATTGAAATTGTATGGTTGTGCTGGAAAATGAGTTAATGTGTAAAAATGCTTGATTATCTTGTTGTGTAGAATATGAAATGTGGATGTATGAATTGGTGCGAGATTGGACCGAAAGGTCCGAGGTATTATGGTATAGATTCGATATGGACGAGTACCTAGCCTCATTTGTTGTACATGTAGTAGTAACTTTATCGGTGGATTGACGAATGCTTATGACTTACTGAGTTGTAAACTCACTCGGTGTTTTCTTGTCACCCATTTTAGGTCTCTTGGACTCGTATTGTTGCGTGCTTTCGGAACCGTCGTTGAAGTCATCACACCGGCTGAAATCTTGTGGTATTGTTTTTGTTGTTGAAGAACATTTGGCATGTATAGGCTATTATATTTTGTCGAATTGTGGGTTGTAAACTTTAAGCCATGTGAAAATGGCCTATGTGGTCGTCGAGTGGGATGCTAGAACCTATAGCCACGAGTCTTAGAAACTCAAATTTTGTTAAGGTGGCCATAATTTGTGTCATGTATGATGGATGATTAAGGCCAAGGAAAAATTCATGAAATTGGCATAGTCTACTGCAGTAACTGTTGCGGACAGCAGCAGTGAGATGAGATGGAAAAATCACTAAAAATAGTAGAAGTAGAATTAAATAGTGAGTAAATTATGGAACTGATCCTTGATGAATCTATTTTTATATGGACGAAACGAAACGACCATATGAGCAGTATACTGGGAGATATTAAAGTTCTCGTGAGACAGGGCCAGAACGATTTCTGGGTCCCCTGTCACGACTTTGAAAATTTACCATAAATTATCCAGAAAGAATTAGGAGTCATGCCTTATATGTACAGATTCCATTTTGAGTCTAGTTTCATTAGAAACAAACGAAACCAGTATTAAAGCCCTGTACAGAAAGATATTCAAGTTGTAACACGCGGAGGTCAGAGCAGTCGATCCCTGTAACATGGGTGACTTTAACTAATAAACTGTACCAATTGGCCCAACCAAAAATTCTAAAAATAAATCCATGGATGGGTATATGAGTCTAAATTCAGGGAAAATTTACGAAACCAGTTTCTGAGTTTTGGAACTCGAGATATGATTTTTAAGGCGACGGTGACGCAGTTTTCCAGCCTGTCCAGAAATGCCAAATTGGTCGGTACTTTAAGAGGATTTGTCTCGTTAACCCCTCGTGTCCGACACCGGCGTCGGTCACGAGTTAGGGGTGTTACAATTTTAATATAATAATATACCGTTTTTCAGCTGAAAGTGGTGGGACGCGTAGAGATCGAGGACATGCGCTACTTAAAGATTTATACCTCTTAAATCCTATCGAGCGTGTCAAAGTAAGTAGAAACAGTCATGGTCAGCCTGTTAGATCTGAAGCTCGACTTTTAGCAGGCTATTTGGGCATTATATCACGAAATGCCAATATGTTGCCCATTAACTACGAATCATGGCATCACATGCCTTACAGCAACAAAAATCAAGCTCTCGATAATATTAAGGTAACAAAACGTGAATGTAATTTATAATACTTTGGTTTAAGTTTCATTTATATTTACATTCTAAACTTGTGTTTTTCAGGAGAGATTTGCTTTAGAGGTCTTTGATGACTATATCAAGAAGGCATTGGGTAAAAAATGGAGAGACCATAAAAGCACTTTGAAAAAACTATATTTTAAGAAAGACATAAGCCTCGAGGAAAAATTGAGAAATGTTCCGCCGCAAATGCTGAGGTACCAATGGGAAGATGCGGTTAGATTCTGGAATTCAAAGAAATGAGAGGTATTACGTATTTCCAAACTCTTATATATAGTGTTTACAATATACGTAATAATAATTTCATTATGTAGGACCGTGAGCGAGTTGGAACAAGCAGCAGGCAAAAACAAAAATTCACGCACAAGGCAGGGTCGAGAAGTTTTGCTTCTGTAGCTGAGGCCGAGGTATTATGAATTTATTAATTCTTTCAAATATTAATGACTTTCTACTATTAAATAATATTTTTACTACTATGTTGTAGGAAGTCTCGTCTGGTCAAAACGTTGGACACCTTCAGCTTTTTGAGATTACGCATAGGAAGAAAGATAGATCTCCTATGACATCCGAAGCTGGAGAAATTATGGTATATTTACTTAATAAAATTTGATTTATTATAAATATTTATAATGTTTAATTATAATGGTTTAATTCATCATTAGTAGTTTTAAATAATGTTAAGTTATGTTGCATTCCTTTTTATTATATATTTCATTTCTAACTCTTTAATTGATTTTTTAGGAGAAACTAAAGGAGAAGAAGGTGGAGTATGAAGCGATTGCTTCGACTGATAGTTCTGTTAATCTTGAGAACATTGATAACAGAATTATCACTGAAGTTTTGTGTCCTGAAAGGTACGATCGGGTTTGATTTCAAGGATATGGTGTTACCCTGACCCAATATTTTAGATCCGGCTCCCAGTAATACATGTCTTCCTAGAGTCAAGCTCAAGTTGAAGTTCAGAGGTTAAGAGACCAGATAGCTCAGATGCAAGTGAACACAGTTGAGCAAATTGCTGAGGTTCAAAGAAAATATGAAGAACTCCAGCAACAATTTAGAGCAGAGGCAGCAGAGAGGGAGGCAGCAACAGCAGCGAGAGAGGCAGAGGCAACAGTGATGGTAGCAGAGCAGAGCAGAAAGTGCGATGAGCTCCAACTACAGCTTCAGCATATGATGCAGATGTTTCAGCAGTCGAAAAAGCCGCCATCTTAGATATTAGCTTTCTCGTTGTAAGAATGTTTTTAACATTGTCATATTTAACATTATTGTAAGTATATTTTGAGTTATACTTTATTTATTAATTACATCATATATCTTTCATTAAATTTGAAGTATCATTTAGAATTAATGTTTTTGGTTGTATTTTTTATGCTATATTTGCTGTTTTTGGTTGGATTTAATGCAGGAAGGGCTGATATTGGTGAAAAATGTGCATTGTAAATCTACCAAAATTAGTGGCTTGTGTGGGGAAAGCTTTTAGCGGCATTTTTTAGATAAATGCCGCAAATTTTTACGGTGTTTCCTAGTTTTCTTGTAATGCAACTAGCCGCCTACTTTTGTATACCGATATAAGTTGTATGTCAATAATGCAACTATATTGTTATAATTTATGATTGAATCAATATTGTATGAATTGTTATAATTGTGAATTATGAGAATGCATGTTGAGAAATTAATGTAGTAAGGAATTCCGGTTGAACATTTGGAATAGACTTGGATATGCATACCATGACATTGGGTGGTATGTGAGCTAGTGTAAGACATGTCAGGGACATGCATCGGCCACAACGTGAGTGCCAGTGTAAGACATGTTTGGGACATGTATCGACATTGAGACGAGAGCTATTGTAAGACATGTCTGGGACATGCATCGACCTCGGGATATACAAGCTAGTGTTAAACCTGTCTGGGACATGGCGTCAGCTTGTTAGCTGTCAGTGTAAGACCTGTCTGGGACATGGCATCGACATTGATAAATAAGGGCCAGTGTAAGACCTTTTTGGGACATGGCATCGGCCTCGATATATGAAAGTCAGTGTAAGACCTGTTTGGGACACGACATTGACTTTAATGTACTAGCATGTCTGGGACATGGCGTCAATATTTGATCCCATGTTCGGGGCTATTGAGTATCCAGTAATATTCCAAATGGTTCATCGAAATATTTATGATTTATATCAAAATTTGAAAAGTTATGACTATGTGGTGAGTGATACAGGTACCTATTTGAAATGTTTGAGAAGTGGGTTCAATATATGCCATATGAATTGTATTGGACGGTGATGAGTAAGTTGTGCTTACATCCATTTATGGTATTCATTAACAAACTACGAAAGGTTGTGAGTTGTCCTGTGATAATTTGTTGATGTTTATTCTCATGCAACTTACTAAGCTTTATGCTTACCCCATTTCCTTCCCATTTTCTTATAGTGCCGCCTAAATAGCTCAAGGACCAACGGACGTCAGAGCCAACGATCACACTATCAGCCGAAGCACTTGGTATAGTTAGACTACTTGTTTTGAGTATGGCATGTATAAGGCTTAGACTTTAATATTTTGAATCATTGAGAAATTAGCTAAATGTGTTGGCTTGAGATAAATCCTTTTATTTTGTATAAGGCCATGGATAATGGTCAATACTTATTTTGATTTATAAATAGAAGATGATATTTTCATGGATGAGTAAATTGCACAAATGAAATGTTGTCCATTGTTACTATTTTGGCTATGTTATGTGCCTATGTCTTGGTATAGAGTGATTTTGTGTAGGTTATGTAAGTAAGGGTGGCAAAGAGGCTTGGTAAATAGCCTTATTTCGTCCACACGGGTAGGCACACGGGCGTGTGTTTAGGCCGTGTGTGACACACGACCAGCCCCATGGGCGTGTTGTCCGGCCGTGTGTCCCCTGCACGTAAATTTTATAAGTCAGTATGCATGATAGTAAACACATAGGCAGAGACACGGCCATGTGTCTCAGCCGTGTGTAGGGTACGGCCTAGCAACTGGCGTGTGCCTTGGCCGTGTGACGCTTAAGGACTGCTGACGTCAGAAACAGAATGTTTAGGTTTTTGCACATGGGCTAGGACACGGGCGTGTCATGGCCATGTGAAGGACACGGGCGTGTGTCGGGCTGTGTGAAAACCCCTGTAGGTACGAATTTAGAATTAATTACACACGAGTAAAGGACACGGGCATGTCCCTGTATCGCTTAGGGCGTGTCCCTGTATCGCTTAGGGCGTGTGAGCCACACGGGACAACAGCATGACCATGTTGAATTGGTCACACGGGCATGTGCCCCTGTGATTAGTAACATTTTTTAGGGTTTGTGGTAAGACCCGAATCATTTCCGAATGGTTTAAAATGAACGTTTTGGAGCCTAGTAGGCCTTTATTACAGAGTTTTTGTTTTAGAATGGACAAGTTTTAAATTTGATCAAGTCTTGGTGACTCGAAAATGACTATATGTATGCGATTAAGTATGGTAACGCCTCAAGCCCAGTCCCGGTTTCGGACTCGAGTAAGAGGTGTTACACAAATATTGTCCCACTAGTGAAAGCAGATATTAGCCCAAATTTCATTGTTAAATGAAGAGGCCATATCAAAACCATGTTCAGGGAAGAACGATAGTCCTTGAATCGCCTGATAGAAGTCTACGACCTTTTTCTGGGCAAATGTAACGCTATCAAAGTTCGAAAACAAACCTGAGGCGGCTTAAGATCGAGACCATTTTTTTTGTTTCAGGGGCCTTTTTATAACTTTCACAATTTTAAATAAACAATATTAAACTAACCAACTAGCCACAAGCACCAAATCACAATCTAAACTAAAAATAAAAAAAAGCATAAATAAATCTAACTATCAAGATAACAAGAAATTCTAACCAAAGAAAAATAAATAAAGTGAAAATAACAAAAACTAAGAAACGAGAAAAAAAAAAAAAGCTTAAATTGAATTTGTTGTGATGGCAAAGTTAGTGGATTCCATAAAGCTATATATCCTCCAAACTATATAAGATAATAAAACCTACAAAAGAAGGAAAGGAACCAAAACAAAGTAGAGGGAAAAAGGAAATCACAAAGAAAATGGAAGAGATTAAAAGTGAGATTGAGAGAAAATAGAGAGGGGGAGTGTTTTGAGGGATTTCAATTTGAAACTTTGGGAAGAAAATGAAGGGAATAGGGGTGTTGGGAGGCTTAAAAAGCCTTCCAAAATAAGGGATATTGTGATACTCAGTTAGGGTATCACCTAACTCAACATGGGTATCGCGACACCTAACGGTGGGTATCACAATATCCTCTATTTTTAGGCCTTTTCAATTCCCATTCTATCCGAGGTACCGTGATACCCAGCCATCAGTATTGTGATACCACCATATAAAACCAAAACTTTTGAATTTTTAAATTCTAAGGGCATCACGATGCCAGGGGTCCAATATCGTGATGGCTAGAAAGCTTTTTGGTCCCCAATAAAAAATATTCGAGAAATTGCGATGCCCCCTTGGATATCACAATTTCACTAAACAAAACCCCAAAATACTTACAAATTTGTCAAATTTTCTCTCAACTCTCAAAGATTCCGACCTACCAAATTCAAAATTAAATCAACATAAATTAAAATCCTAATCTAAATGTAGAAAATATGTGGAGTCCATGCTCAATAATCCAAACATTTACAATTTTTAGGTTCAATTGCCACATGCAGTAAAAGAAAAATGCAATTTAGGGTGACTGACTACACCCCCGTAGTGATGCTTCATTAGTATCCTCGACACCTAGATGTGCCTCTTATTCAATGTTTAACTAATAACTCCTGAGAATCGTAATGGCTTCTTCATCTTTGTTCGCTTCCAGATCCTCTTGCGTGTCAAACGAACACATGCAAAATTACACCATTCCAAAAAAATATGAATTTGTTATCAAGAAAAGGTTTTGTCTCAACCACCTATCACTCATACCCTTGTGATGGCAACACCTCCTTAGACTTAGGCTCGGGCTCTATGCATTTGAAAATTTTGGTCTCTCCCTCAATGTCCCTGGTCAACTCACCCTTTGCTACATTTATGGTAGCTCTAGATGTGGCTAAGAAAGTTCTCCCTGAAGAGACAGGAATTTTAAGATCCTCTTCGAATCCAGCATGATGAAGTCAATGGAAAAAATAATTGCCTAAACCTCACTAAAATGTCCTCAAGGGCTTTCTTGGGACGTACCAAAGATCAGTCGGCTAATTGCAAAGTCACCATCGTTTCCCTAAGATCCCATAGACCTAACCTCTTATAAATTGAAAATGGCATGAGGTTAATGCTTGCTCCTAAATCACACAAGGTTTTCTTGAAACTCACTCATCCTACTTCTATTTGGATGATGAAGCTATCGGGGTCCTTGAGCTTGGGGGAAACTCTTCTAGATACTATGGTATTGTATTCAGCATTAAGAGTGAACCACACTTCTCCTCCAATATTTTTTCTCGAAGACATCACTCTTCTAAGGACCTTGGCATATTTCAGCACTTTTTCTAGGACCTCAAGAAATGGGAGGTTTACATTCAGAGCCTTAAATATCATAAGAAAGTCTAGAAACTCCTCACTGTCTCGCTTCTTCAAATCTTCTAGTCAAATCAAAAAAGGTATAGGGGTTGGATTTAGTTGTTGTATTGGAATGGTTCTATCCTTTGGTTCAGCTCGTGTGGGCTCACTTTCAGGTCCTACCATCTCTCCTACCTCATCTCCAACACTATAAGTGTGGGTGCTCTCATCCTTCTCACTCAAATCCTTCTCCTTACTAATCGGTCGGATAGGTTCATTAACCACAACCCCAAATCTGAGGGTAATTGCCTTGGCATTTTTTTTCCTTCCATATTTGGGTTTGGCTCGATATTAATAGGGATTCTAGAGGGTGCATGGTTTTGCAATAATTGTAGAATTTGTTCAAATTTACCATGAATTTGATGCACATCAACTTGGACTACATGCAAGCCTTCCTCTAACTTGCTTACCCTAATCGACATCGGAGGGTCACTATTAAAGGCTCTTTTTTTTTCGGATCTTGGGGTGCCCTAAATGGTAATAAAGGTTGATAAGATGCATTGGTTCTAGGAGGATTAAGATTTTGGACTCCTTGATTGGAAAAACCTCCTTAGTTCCCTCCCCACCTAAGATTAGGATCGTCATGCTACCCTAGATTATAGGTGTTGAAGTATGGATCATATCATTTATTCCACACATAGTTAACCTCTATTTGGTTGCTTTTATTAGTATTTCCCCACATAACACCTTCACCATCATGTGTTGTATTATTATGGGTTAGAATTGGTTGATTTTGGACTTAGCTTTGGCTGAACTCATCTCCAATTGATGGAGCCTTTCAAGAACTTGTTGATACTTGTCATCACTATTGACCACATGTAAGAATTCATTACCATGTCCTCGATGAGTTGGAAGTCTTTAGCCTAACTCTTTGACATGAACACCCGTGTAGACGCTTTGTCAAGACTAGAGTGCAAATTTCCATCAAGCCTATTATAAACAACTTGAAGTTGCAACCAATCTTGCAAGCTATGATATGGGCATTTATGTAACATGAGTTTACAGCGCTCCCATGCCTCATATAGTAATTCCCCATCCAATTGTCAAAAAATTGTAATATCTATACGAAGCTTCATTATCTTGTTCGGGAGAAAGTATTTAATTTGCTCGCTAGCTCATCCCAAGTGTTGATGGAATCTACCTGTTGTGAATCAAACCTCATAAATGCATCATCAATAAGAGAGAAAGGGAATAATCGAAGATGGATAGCATCATTGGATGCCCCATTATACTTAAAGGCATCACAAATGGTTAGAAATCTCTTAAAATGTTTATTCGGACCCTTATTCATTAACCTTTGAAATTGAAGGTTTGCTTTTATTATTTGGACCATTGCTGGTTTGATTTTGAATTTATTAGCATTAATCAACGAGCCATTAATGGTACCTCGAGCAACATCAAGATTGGACAACACTAGTCGCACAAAGTATGTTACTCCATAGATGGGTTTGGTGGTGGTTGAATCTTGCGCCCTCCTTGCATGTTTGATGATATGTTTCAGTTCCATCTCAAATAGTAAGACACCATTACCAGTCTAAGTCATATAACACATCTTACAAGCACAAGAGAGAAGTAAATTAATTAAAAATTGCAAATAATATAAAGGAAAATAACAACAAAGTTGTATCTATAAAACCTACTTCTGCTACTTATCTCTATGTAAAGGTACACAACTAAAAATTGCTCAATCTTGCACCGTCTCACTGGAAACAGTACCAACAGCTTTGACCACCTGAGCACATACGGATTAAAACAAAATGATTTTGGAAAAATATTTTGAAACACGAGCTTTAACTGCAAGCAGGCAGTGTCATTTGTAAATTTATAGTTCCAATGGAACAACTATTCCAATGTGTCGAATCTAAAAGAGACGGTGATTGAGTAACAAATAGCATGCACTTTAGAGTCTAATCAGCTACTGGTATGATTTTATAGTACGGAAGGTTATAACAAGAAAATGTTACAAAGAAATTAAATACGCTACTTTAGGGACCAAATTGTAAAGAGTACAAAACTACGAAATTAATCAATAAATGACTAACAGTGGTTGGTTGACTTTGATGTGGTTTGCCAATTTTTGAAGGAGGGACATAAATTGTTTAAATTGCTAAAGTGGCTCAATTTTATCTCTCGATCTCAATTTTCCCAAATTAGACAAATTAGGTCAATTTATCTCTCAGTCTCATCAGGTAATCCGAGACTAACAAATTGGTGCAGAACAAGATTACCTCTCGGTCTCACTTGTCTAGATGTTCCCTTAGGGGCATCAATCCTAAGTTTTTAGGTTCATTCAAATTAATCCAATTTATTACAATTTGGTCCTTTATCCAAAAATCAGCTCATCACATCTCCATCAACCAACCCCTTTAAAGGTTTAGCTACTCATGCTGAAAATACAACTAACTACCACGAAAATGAAAAACAAATAAACTATTAAATTAAAGCTTAAGAAAAATATAAAAGTTGAGATATTTATGCAAGACAATGTAAAAGGCATGTAGAGAAAAGCATTCAACAAGAAAATCTAAAGCAATAAGCATAAAAGGAACAATCTTTAACAACTACAAAGTAAAAGAAACTAAAATACATTAAACTAAATCTAAAAATGTCTTACAACCAAGGTACAAGGACTAAAGATGCAAATAATTCTAAGTTACAATGATAACTAACTTAACTAATTCCAAGAACACAACTAACTTAACTAACTCTAAGAACACTAAGAATAAGAAGGAAATGCAGCAAAACAAACTCTAAAACTAAGAAAGGAGAAGAGAAAATATAAACCCTAAAAAGTTGTGGAACAACTAAAAGAAAACCTAAAAAATACTAAAGTTAAAAACTAAACTAATGTGTGTCTCCTCCCTCTTCAGCCAAAATTGGTTGTTTTATGCTGATGGTTGATGAATTTTTGCTGCTGATAAATCGTAATTTATACATATTTTTACCCCATGTTTAACGCATTTTATGGATGATTTCCTATTAGAATTGGTGAATTCGATGCTCCTAATGCTTTAATTTCATGTTTTATACTTAGGAGAGCATAGGAGAGCGAAAGGAACGAGAAACGGGCCAATACTAGAGAAAATGGGCCAAAGTACGAAATCAACACGGCCTGGACCTCCTTACACGGGCAGACCACATGGCCGTGTCAATTTGGCAGGCTCAAGCATGGCCTGAAGTAATCGCACACGACCGTGTTACACGGGCGTGTCCCTGCCGAGCCCAAGCTGAGTCGAATTCGGAAAAGGCTAATTTTGAGGGCTCTTAGGCATACCAAAGCCTATAAATACACCCTAGAGAAGGAAGAAAAGGGGGGCAGAGAATAGGGAGTAAGGAATTACTCCAAGGAAGCCGATTGATCCATCTCAGAAGCCGGATTCACCATCAGGAGTTTTGGGTTTTCTTTATGTTTCGTATTCGTTATTCTTCTGAGATGTTTTCCTTTTTAGTTATGAACTAAATCCCCTAAATACCTAAGGGGAATGAAACCTAAGACGAATCTTGTTATTATTTTCTGAATTGTATCATAAATATTTAACTTGTTCTTAATTCTTGTTTTGATATCCCAGGATACTGATTCAAGATAAACTCTTATTCAGAGGAGGAATAGACCCTGTCTAAGAGTACATTTGTCATAATTAAGCGAAGTTGTTTGCATGCCTAGACATAGGGTGACGATTTTGCTGGATTAGGGTGAAACCTAATAAGGGGATCCATAGATTGAGTTAATGCAACCCTAGGGTGTTAATTAGAGAAAAGTCTCAATTATTTAATCTAGGGATTAGACGTTATTAGTCTTAAATAGGGATAATAACATAACTTAGGGATCTCTACGGAACAAGTTAAATGAATAAATCGTTCGATTCGGAGCCAGAATAACAAGTATAGTCTAGGTGGATTTTTCTTTAGGTATTGTCTAAATTCAATCGATTTTCCGAAAAGTAATTCCCCAATTCCATTCTCTGTGAATTCGTAGTTTAGATAATTAGTTAGTTAAAACAAAAACCTCTTTATTCTTAGGCTAGATAATAAAAAGACAGTCATTACTAGTACTTTTAGTTCCCTTGGGTTCGACAATCCGGTCTTGCTAAAACTATACTATTGTTCGATAGGTACACTTGCCTACATTGCGATAATAGTTAGTTCCAAGAATGATTAAATTTAAAACCTATCACGAAATCACGTGATCAGTTGCCAAAATTACCCCTAGACGGGCCTTGTGTGATTGGTGTGTCAGGTGGACAAACACTACCAATTTTGTCCAATTTTGTCTCCTCATATTATCGGAATCAGGATACCCAAGAAGTGGATACCGCAATACCTTGATCTTTTTTGAACTTGGGTGTCTTCTTAGAGGGTGGATATTGAGATGCCACTAAAAGATGGTCTCCAATCTTCGAGTCTGTTAGAGGTATCACAATTCTAAGGTTTCGATCTGGTGATTCACTTTCCTTTGGTGTCATTTTTGCTCATTTTTAACCTCTAACATGTCCGTACACTACTCAACCTTACATTAGGGCACCTAATGGCACTATTGGCCAAGTTGGGTCACAAAATGACTAAAAATTAGATATTTACACTTATTAACTTAAAATCTAAAAATTACGAAAAATACACTACTTTATTTTAGAATAATCTCCTTAAGCATACCGAGAAAGCGTAATTTTTTAGATGAAATTATGGTAGATCAGTTATACTTAATATTCTCAGCTTAAACCCATTTTTCCAGAAATATGACGAACCCTTAAAATGGTTTTGACGTCCATAACTTTATTCTACATACACAGAAGGGTTAAAAACCTTACCTACTTGCTCGTTTCCCTAGTTTTCCATCTCCACCCTCATGAAGTTTTCTCCATGTAGAACTTTCCATGGTTATTCCTTCTTTAGGCTATCGAAGAAGGTGAAGAAAAGAAAATGGAGACAAATAGGGAACAAAAATCAACCTTAGGAAGCCATTTCCAGCTATTTATAGCCCTTCTCATACTATTACCAACCTCATGAGAACTGTGTTTTCAAAATCATTCCACAATTAAATCGATCGGTTCCTTTCTAACCGAACAAGATTTGGATTTCAAACATGTCTAATTTAGTTTTTGGCTTTCCCGTTTCTTCCAATAGAAGCTGTCAACTTGCGGTCTCTTTCGATTTAGTCCACCAATTATTTCAAATTTCCAAGTTAATTGGGAATCGGGTGTTACAAGGTTCCATACGAATAATTAAAGTTATCACCTCAGAAATACACACAACCAAAAACGTTGATTCAAGAGCTAGTTGAATTGGAACTAAATATTTTGCCTCCTCATTTCAAATATGATTATTTCAATCTATCTTCAACTTTACCTGTTATTATTTTAGTTGAGTTCACCAAGAATCAAGAAGAAAAGCCACATGTGGTTTTGGAAAGGCACAAGAAGGGTATCATATGAATTATTTCAAATACTCGAGTCATAGGTTGGAGGATTTGCACAAATTACAAGAAGTTAAACAAAGTCATCAGGAAAGATCATTTTAGGTTCTGAAACCACTGTTCCGACTAGGGTCTAAATCAGGCTGTTACAACTCTCCCCCTTAGGGATTTTCGTCCCCGAAAATCATACCAATGAATAGGTTCGGATAACGCTCTTTCATTATGTCTTCTGAATCCCATGTTGCTTCCTCAACTCTGTGTTTATGCCACAGTACTTTAACCAATGAAATTTTCTTATTTCGCAACTCTTTAATCTCACGAGCCAGAATGCGAATCTGTTCTTCCTCATATGTTATATCGGGCTTAATCTCAGTCTCAGAATGATTAATTACATGTGAGGGATTCGATCGATATCTTCGAAGCATTGAAGCATGGAATACATTATGGATCTTTTCTATCTCAGGTGGCAATAACAGTTTATAAGTAATCAGCCCGATATGCTCTAAAATCTCATACGGCCCAATGAATCTCAGACTCAATTTGCCTTTACGACTGAATTTGAGTATTTTCTTCCACGGCGAGACTTTCAAAAAGAATTTGTCTCTGATCTGAAACTCTATATCTTTTTGTTTTAAGTCTGCATACGATTTTTGACGATCTGATGCTGCTTTTAGACTTTCTCATATCACTTTCACTTTCTGTTCAGTCTCTCTGATCAAATCGACTCCGTGTATCTTATTTTCACTAAGCTCAGTCCAATACAATGGTGTACGAAATTTATGACCGTACAAAGCTTTATAAGGTGCCATTTTGATACTCGACTGAAAGCTATTATTATACACAAATCCAATCAGAGGTAGGTATCATTCCCACGTACCTTCAAGCTTGAGAATGCAACATCTCAACATATCCTCAAGTATCTGAATGATTTGCTCGGACTGACCATCTGTCTGCGGATAGAAACCAGTGCTGAAATGTAATTTTTTACCTAGTGCATCTTGCAGTCTCTTCCAAAACCATAATGTAAACCTCGGGCCTCTGTTCGAAACAATAGAGATAGGTACCCCGTGTAATCTCACAATCTGAGAAACATACAATTCAGCTAGCTTATCAAGCGAATAGTCTATACGTATCGGAATAAAATGAGCTGATTTAGCCAATCTATCCACAATAACCCAGATTGCATCTTTCTTGCTCGGTGTCAACGGTAAACCAAATACAAAATTCATTATGACTCTGTCCCACTTCCACTCAGGAATCATAATCGGCTGAAGCAATCCAGAAGGTACCTGATGCTCAGCTTTTACTTGCTGACAGACTAAGCATTTTGAAACAAATTCAGAAATGTCTCGTTTCATACCATGCCACCAATAAAGCTGTTTCAGATCATTGTACATCTGTATACTACCTGGGTGAACAGATAACCGACTATTGTGAGCTTCATTCAAAATCATCTGAATCAACTCTGAATTTCTCGGGACACATATTCAGTTTTTGAATCTCAAGCAACCATCAGTATCAACTCAAAACTCTGAATCTGTATTTGAATCACATTGAGCTCGTTTTGCTAACAAATCATTATCAACCTTCTGGGCATCATAAATCTGCTGAACAAATAACGGTCTTGCTTTCAATTTAGCTGTTATCGAACCATCATCAGACATAGCCATATGCACATTCATTGCACGCAAATCAAATAGTGATTTTTGGCTTAAAGCATCAGCAACAACATTAGCCTTTCCCGAGTGATAGTCAATCACAAGCTCGTAGTCTTTTAGCAATTCTAACCACCAACGTTGTCTCAAATTCAGATCTTTCTGAGTCATCAAGTATTTCAGACATTTATGATCAGAATAAACATGACATTTCTCACCAAACAGATAGTGACGCCAAATTTTCAATGCAAACACGATAGCTGCCAATTCTAGGTCATGTGTCAGATAGTTCTTTTCATGTGGCTTTAACTGTCTCGAGGCATAAGCTATAACTCTCTACCTTCCTACATCAAAATACAGCCCAAACCATTTAAAGATGCATCAGTATAGACAACAAATTCTTTACCCAATTCTAGCTGAATTAGCACTAGAACGTCAGTCAAAAGGGCTTTCAATTGATCAAAACTTTTCTGGCACTTTTCTGACCACTCGAACTTAACATCTTTCTGCAATAACTTTGTCATTGGAGCAGCAATCATAGAGAAACCATTCACAAATCATCTATAATAACCAGCAAGTCCCAGAAAACTTCAAATTTCAGAAACATTCTTCGGAGGTTTCCAATCAAGTATAGTTGAAATTTTACTCGGATCGACCCGAATACCCGATGCTGATACAACATGGCCCAGAAAACTGACTTTGCTTTACCAGAACTCACATTTACTGAACTTCGCATACAACTGTTTATCTCACAAAGCCTGTAACACCAGTCTCAAATGTTTGGCATGTTTGGTTTCATCACTAGAGTAGATCAAAATGTCATCTATGAACACAACTACAAATCGGTCCAGATACTGTCTAAAAATTCGATTCATCAAATCCATAAAAACAGCAGGTGCATTAGTAAGTCCAAAAGGCATAACCAAAAACTCATAGTCTCCATACCTCGTTCGGAAAGCAGTCTTTGGCACATCGGAGTCTTTAACTCGCAACTGACAGTAGCCTGATCTCAAATCTATCTTTGAAAACACTGTAGCCCCTTTCAGTTGATCAAAAAAATCATTAATCCGTGGCAACGGGTATTTATTTTTATAGTCACCTTATTGAGCTATCTATAATCAATGCACATTCTCATAGTTCCATCTTTCTTTTTCACAAATAACACTGGCGCACCCCAGGGTGAGAAACTAGGTCGCAAAAAACCTCTATCTATCAACTCTTGCAACTGAGATTTCAATTCTTTTAATTCAGTAGGTGCCATTCTATACGAAGCTATGGATGTGACAACCCTAATTAGACCCTGGTCGGAATGTGGTTTCGAGACCACATTACCGAGCCAAAAATTTATTTTTGTGTTTTAATTACATAAATTTTTGTGTGACAGTGAATATATGAGAAATTAAATGATTAATATTAGCTTTAGGAATGTGAATTAATTTGAAAAGGACCTAGTTGACGAAGTTAGAAAAGATGATAGATGAATTATAAGGAGTAATTAATAATAGGGAGAGGAAGCATGGCTTTGCATGTCAAATTACCCATAAAATACATGGTGGCCGGCCAAGGAGTGATGATGCTCCACTCATTCTAATTTAATATGTTTTTTTTTTAGTTAACAAATGATGGGAATAATAATAGGAAAGTGAACAAAAAAAAAGGGGTGTTCATACTTGCCATCTCCTAGCCGAAAAACCAAGAAAAAGAAAGGGAGAAAAATTTTGAAGAAGTTCGGCCATTGCTTGTATCTAGGAGGAGTGTTTGATGTTGTGGCATGAAAATGAGGGAGTTTGAATGCTTAATAAGAAGGGAAGAAGGAGTGTTCATGTTTTCTTTCTTTTGCAATTGTCGTAACTAGAGGAAGAAGAGGAAGCAAGATTCGGCCAAGGTGGTCCTTTAGATCAAGGTATGTTCAATGATATTTTTGGAAGTTTACACAACCTTTGGGTGATGAGTCTAAATTCTATCTATCCCATGGTTGGATTTGGGGTTGTCGGAGAGTTAGGCTTTGACTAAGAAGCTTAAAATTTTAGTTGATACCTTGATGCTATTAACATGTTAGTTATATGTATGTGTTAAATTGCTTGTTATGTTAGCATGAAAGTTGAAGTTGTTAAGTCACTTTGTTGGAGGTGCCGAATTTAGGACTAAGAAGAGAATGAGTATTCGGCTAACATGGTTGAAAGGTGGATGTGCCGATTTCTTTTAGATTTAGACTATGAGAATGGCTATAATGGGCATTAAGATGTGGAACTTAAGAAATGTAGTTATATGTGGATTTACATGATGTTACAAATAGATGTGAAAATATGCTAGATTAGGAAAATTCGATCAAGTGTTCATGAGATGAAATTAGATGTTTAAATGATGTTATAGTTGACATTGTACATACATTCGGCCATCTAATTGAGTATGAAGGTGGTGTTAAATCTAATTGTGATGCCCATTCGGAAGTGTATATATATATATATACATAAGTATGCCCATTCGTGAGGTTACCTTTGATTATGTGTATAATCGACTAAATGGGTAATTAGTGAGGATGGTTGCCGAATATACTAACATACATATGCATGTGTAATTGGATTATAAATATTTAGCAAGGTGGTTAAACTAGTTGATTTATTGATTAAGCTCAAGGAGTTAAAGGAGGAGAATCAAGCAAAGGCAAAGAAAAGATCATCGAGTAGCCGAGTTGGAACCGTCTTACCCAACACAAGGTAAGTCATTAAGCATATATTTTGTATGAATTTAAATGGTCATAACGTCTATGTAATGATTTGAATGGAATGATAAATATATATATACATGTATGCATGGGGTGATGAAAGTATTGAATGAAAAAGAAAAGAGGTGAGATGTACTGAGTTGTTGGTTTCGGCACTAAGTGTGCGGGTGTAAACATTCATGATCATGAGATTAAGGATTGTCCTAGGAGGGCCACTCAGGATCAGGTGGCCGAACAAGGGGCTGAGCGACCGGCTCAACCTGTGAGGGAGGGACCGCCGCTGCCAAGAGGTCGTGGACAAGGTCGCGGTGGTAATGGCCGTGGACGTGGGGCACCCGGCAGGGGTATTGGTAACGCGGATGCTCGTCAGCCAGCTTTAGTGTATGCTGCCCGTCGCCGCGAGGAGGGTGACTTTTGATGTCATAACTGTACGTTTTTATCTATGGTGTACCTTATCTCGCTCGATTGATGTGGGATCAACCCATTCGTATGTGGCATATAACATTTACGGGGCATCGGGCGTGCACTTCGAGGAGACTGTATGTGGGGTGTCTGTGATAAGTCTTTTAGGTCATTCGGTTAAGGTAGAGAAACTCTTCAAGGAGGTGCCTCTGGAGATTCAAGGCAGGGTTTTCTGTGGGGATTTGATGGAGTTACCGTTTGAGGAATTCGATTTGATCTTGAGGATGGATTGGTTGACCAAGCATAAGGCAACTTTGGATTGTGCGACTAAGAGGATGGTGTTAAGAAGCGTCAATGATGAAAAGGTTATGATTATTGGAGAACGAAGGATTACTTATCCAATGTAGTATCGGCGTTGAGGGTTGAGAAAGCGATGCGCAAGGGATACGAGGCATATCGCTTTGGTGAGCCAAGTGAAACCGAGGATCATTGTGGAGACCATCGAGGCTGTTAGGGAATTCGGGATGTTTTTAGGAAGAGCTTCCTAGATTACCTCCGAATCGGGAAGTTGAGTTTGGAATCGATTTGTTGCCTGGAACGGCTCCAGTATCTATTGCACCCTATAGGATGGCACCGAAGGAGTTGGTGGAACTGAAGGCTCAAATTCAAGAGCTATTAGATAGAGGCTTCATTAGGCCTAGTGTGTCTCCTTGGGGAGCACCGGTCCTGTTTGTGAAGAAGAAGGACAGAACGATGCGCATGTGCATCGATTATCGCCAGTTGAACAAACTGACGATTAAGAATAAGTATCCACTACCAAGGATTGATGACCTGTTCGATCAACTTAGAGGAGCTTCGGTATTCTCCAAAATCGATCTTCGTTCTGGATACCATCAGCTAAGGGTAAAAGAAGGGGATATTCATAAGACAGCCTTTCGAACTCGTTATGGACATTATGAGTTTGTGGTCATGCCGTTTGGGCTGACAAACGCACCTGCAGCTTTTATGGATCTGATGAATCGAGTATTCCAACCTTACTTGGATCGGTTTGTAGTCGTCTTTATCGACGATATCTTGGTATACTCTGAAACGGAGGCGAAGCATGATGAGCATCTCCGTATTGTGCTGCAAGTGTTAAGGGAAAAGGAGCTCTATGTGAAATTTAGCAAGTGTGAATTACGGTTGAGGAGGTAACCTTCCTAGGACATATGGTCTCTGCCGAGGGGATTAAGGTGGATCCTCGTAAAATTGAAGCGATTTTGGAATGGAAGCCACCTAGGTCAGTATCGGAAATTCGGAGTTTCCTAGGGTTGGCAGGTTACTACAGAAGGTTTGTGGAGGGTTTCTCGGTGATGGCGGCGCCCTTGACAAAACTCATAAGGAAAGGAGTACCATTTATCTGGACCGAGAAACAGCAAAAAGCTTTTGAACGGTTGAAAAAGGTATTGACTGAAGCGCCAGTGTTGATTCAACCGGTGTCTGGGAAGGACTTCACCGTATATAACGATGCGTCGCATGTAGGGTTAGGTTGCGTACTGATGCAAGAGGGCAAGGTGGTCGCTTATGCATCACGACAGCTTAAGGCTCATGAGGTGAATTACCCTACGTATGATTTGGAGCTAGCAGCGGTGATTTTTGCATTAAAAATTTGGAGACATTACTTATATGGGGAGAAGTGCATCATATACACAGATCATAAGAGCTTAAAGTATTTGTTGACTCAGAAGGAGTTGAACCTTAGGCAACGAAGGTGGGTGGAGTTGCTTAAAGACTATGACTGTTCGATAGAGTACCACCCAGGAAAGGCTAATGTGGTGGCGGATGCATTGAGTCGAAGGGTTGTTACGGATTTGAGAGCCTTGTTCGCACGATTAAGTCTATACGATGATGGAAGCTTGTTGGCAGAACTGCAAATAAGGCCTACTTGGACTAAGCAGATTAAGGAAAAACAGTTGAAGGACGATTCATTAGCTCTTGGTTCCAACAAATTAAGAGTGGTGAGAACAAGGATTTTGGGTTGAACATGAAGGAGTTCGTGTTTTCGTGGAAGGGTTTGTATTCCAAAGGACCACGAATTGAGGCGATTAATTCTAAAAGAGGCTCATGGTGGACTCTATGCCATGCATCTGGAGGAATAAGTTATACCGAGACTTGCGAGAGGTGTCTTGGTGGCGGATTAAGCGAGAGGTGACTGAATTTGTGAGAAATGTCGGCGTGCCAGAGAGTTAAGGTGAGCACCAACTGCCGTCGGGATTATTACAACCGGTGAAAATTCCACTATGGAAGTGGGAAAGGGTAACAATGGACTTTGTGAGTGGGTTACCTTTGACACCCACCAAGAAAGATTCGGTGTGGGTAGTTGTGGATAGGTTAACAAAATCGCTCATTTCATACTGTTCGCACCGACTACTCTTTGCAAAAGTTGGCCAAGTTATACGTGGCGGAGGTAGTCTTGTTGCATGGTGTGCCGTGTCAATAATTTCGATCGAGACCCTAGGTTCACGTCTAGGTTTTGGCGGAAGTTGCAAGAAGTGTTGGGAACACGATTGGATTTTAGCACGCTTTTCACCCACGCAGAGATGGACGATCGAAAGGGTTATTGAGTTCGGAAGATATGTTGAGAGGTTGTATCATCGATTTTCGTGGAAGTTGGGAGGACTACTTACCATTGGCGGAGTTTGCATACAATAATGACTATCAAGCAAGTATTCAGATGGCACCATATGAAGCGCTTTGTGGCGAAGATGTCGTACGCAAGCGTGTTGGACGAGTTGGGTGAACGACGAGTGCTTGGACCGGAATTGGTGGCGTATAATGAAAGCAAGGTTAAGGCGATAAGGGTCGATTAAAGGAGGCATCCGATAAGCGAAGTCGTATGCGGATTTGAAGCGCAAAGAGATTGAGTTATTTGTGGGGATATGGTTTTCTTGAAGGTTTCCCTTGGAAGAAAATTTTGAGATTTGGTAAGAAGGGTAAGTTGAGCCCACGGTTTATTGGGCCTTACCGGATTGTTAAGCGGGTTGGACCGGTGGCTTATCGCCTAGAGTTACCACGAAGCGCATCGTATCCACGACGTTTTCATGTATCCATCTTTGGATGTATCGATCGACCCAACTCATATCATACCGATTCTTTGAAATCGAGGTACAATCGATTTAACTTTCGAGGAGGAACCTGTGCAAATACTTGATCGTGACGTCAAGATGTTGAGAAGGAAATCAGTTCCACTAGTGAAAGTACTTTGGAGAAACCATGGCAAGGAAGAAGCTACTTGGGAGACTGAGGAGGCGATGCGTCAACAGTACCCTCAACTGTTCTGATAAGGTAAAATTTCGAGGTCGAAATTTCTTTAAGGAGGGTAGAGTTGTAACATCCTGATTTTCGGGTTTATTCGCGATTTTCAATATTTTGTAAAGATTTTTAAAATTTTGTATTTGGATGTGGAATTAGTATTTTGAGTAGGTAAATGGGCTTATAGAAGGCCCATGAGTTGGCCAAAACCCAGTTGAATTTTTGGAATTTTAGACTTAGGAGTTAGGGGTTCTGGCTAAGTGGCCTTAAGTGGAGTGATGGGTAAATTGCATCACAAATGAGCCTTTGGTAAAGTGGCTAAGTGACGCCACTAGGGAGCTATGAAGGTGGCGTGTAAGTGTTGGGGAAGACCTGGGTTCGATTCCCTTTGTTGGCAAATAGATGCATTTATTTTTTAGTGCAGGAGGGGTAAGTGTTGGAGTTCAGGTGGATTCTGCTAGAGGAGAGTTGGATCAGTTTAAATGCTTGGATTAAGGAGTGATAAGGGAGAGATTTAAAGGATTGGGATGAGGCTAGGAGTTAGCGAATGGGGAATTGAAGAGGGAAAATCGGCGGGGGATTATGAGGGTAGTATTTGGCACTTAGGGTATTGTTGGTGCCGTTTTCTTCTTTTACACCTTAGGATCGTTCTTTTCTCTCTTTTCCTCTCTAGTGAAACTACCACCTCCCTATTCTTCTTCTTCTATTTTTCTTCTTCAAACTATTCATCATACCTACTATTCATCAACACTTTTGCGAATCCATAAAAGCGAAAACCCGTGATCTTTGCTTGTGCCGATTTCTTCAAAGCCGTGTTCTCCTATGTTCTTTTGCTTTTATTAATTTACAAATTATCTTTTCTTAATCCTGGATTCCTGACCGCAATTCTACTTCAAGGTTGTAACCCCGCATTATCATCTCCTTCATCACACAAAAGCCGAAAAACCATAGATTTGGGGGCTTATAGCTGAAACTTCAGAACTCCGGGAGTCGAGTTTTTACCATCGTTTGAAAGATAAATCTGCACCAGATTGCGTGGAGATCAAAAAGGAGTAAGGGGTAAGTGTTCATCATCTCAGATCTGGTTATATTTTACAAAGTTTGGAAAAGCCGAAGTCCCTAAAAAATAGAGAGGCTGTCGAATTGGGCATGTGGCTCTAAAGGTTTTTAAGCGACGTTTTACATCAATGATTAGTGTCTTCTTAAGTGTTGGATTAAAGGCGTGGGTTGTTGGAGCAATCGGATTCGAGCTAGCTACCGCTTTTGGCAAAGAAGGTAAGGTTTCAAAGGCTTTTAGGGATATGGTTTGAGCATGGATGAGTAAGTTTGGGTTTTAGTGATTATGGTTTGTAAATAAGAACTGTGCTAATCAACCTGAGGATATCGGAAGGGATCTCGAAGCGATCGTTGCAAATCGTGTGTCTAGAACACCCTTCTTTAGTTCAATTAAGCAAAGCCAAAATGCCAAATTCGGCATTTCATGGTCATGTGGGTATGCGAATGCTCTCAAGTCATAGAATAATTGTTAGATCTGGCACCGCAAGGTGGTAAGCACGTTCAGCGTGACGTTTTAGCGTATTTGGAAAAAGGGCTCGATGGGCCAAAAGCGGGCCCAATGGGCTTACGGACCAATATGGGTAAGAGATGGGCAAATAAGCACGTTAGGTAGATGGTGGAATCAAATTGCATAAAACCGATAAAATTACTGAATTAGCTTGTGCAGTAGCGTAGATCACGAAATTACCCTAAAGAGCAAAATTACCAAATTACCCTAAAAGAGCAAAATTACCGATATACCCTAGGGTTTTAAATTGGTGAACTCGCTTGATTGATTACTACTGTATTTTGCATGATATGCATTTATTAATATCTGTTGCATGGGATTGGGGTATTAATGGAGGAAATCTTGAAAGTGGTTCATCCACGTCTTGGAGGCTTTGCCTCAACCGATCGAAATTTGAGCGTTGCTTGCAACTGTGGTGTGTAGGGTGGGTGGGTTGAGATATTCCCACATGGTGTGTAGGGTTGGTGCAGGGTAGTGTAGCGGTTGGTGGGTTGAGTAGTCTCCTAGATGGGCTTGCATTCATTATTCTGTTGTTACTCATGCTCTTGAAGCGGGCCTATGGGCCACTTGTTATGTAAAAAGGGCTAAGGTCTTGCTATCAGATTCGAAAAGGGCTTGACCTCTGTGTCTTATTATCTGAATTGGGCTTTGGATGGGTTTCAGATATACTGAGTTTTCCCAAACTCACCCCTTCCTCTTCCATCCTTGCGGTGAGCCCTAGAATTGGTGGACTTGGAGTGGGCGGATTCAGAGTGGCCATGAAGATTGATTGCCGATTTTAAATAAGTTTAGCATTTATTTTGGATTATTTTATTATGCTTAAAGTTGTAATAAGGTCGCTCTTTTTAATTACTTATATTTTGGGGATTATTAAACGGCTAGCACTAGGTTCGTTTTATAAAATCTACTTGTTTTTAAAAGATCACGATGACGCGCAAAGTTTCCATAAAGTAAATGTTTTCCCAAGAAAATAAATATTTTAAGCAAACGATTTGCAACCTTAATCATTTTCTTAAGCTGGTCATAATCAAACGGTTTTCTCAAAATTATACGAGATGTTAGAGTGTGGCAATGGCGGTGTGCATGTCTAGGATTGGATCCGAAGAGAGCTTGGTACTTAGCGATCTGACGGACTCACCTCCTCTTCTTCCTGGTTTCCTACACAGTGCGCAGACTTCCATTCATTTTAACTTACTTTTAAAAGTGTCTTTTACAACACCAACTCAACTGTTCCAAACTAAGTGTTTTGAACGCATCAATGTGGCGCATCAGATCCGGTCATAACATCCAGGCCGGGTTTGGGGTGTTACAATATTCTAATAGGAGTGTAGTAAGATTGAAACACCTTATTATAATCAATATAAAATAGATGGAGTTTAATAAGGCTTAAAAAACCTTATTCTAAAATAAAATAAAAAAAGTGTAGTTCTATATGAATTTTACTTTTATTTTATTTTGTCACTGTATTTTATTTAAATAAGAATTCAGATCACTTAATTCTAACAAGATAGATATTTTGGGAAAGAGTATTATTACTTCCTAGATATGTATGCTTGGTATGAAAAATGACCCTTTCACACCGTTTCAGTTAGTGACGGTTCCAAATAAATTGAGGGATTTTTCTTAACTTTGCTCTGTCATTATTTTCAGTTGCCATCTATTTCATTTTTTTTCCTACTGTTGTTTTACATTTTTAGTTCAATAAATATTAAGTTACAATTATGAATAAATTGAGCAAACTTGCACATTATTCTTAAATTCCCAAAAAATGATAAGTGTGGTAATGGAAATGGACGTGTCTAAGACTAGACCTATCAAGGAAAGCTTGGTATTTAAGCAGTCAAATTTGACTCACCTCCCTTCCTGATGTAACATCTCGAATTAGGGCCTAATCGAAATAGTAGTTTCGGGACCACAAATCCGATGTTAAAATAATTATGTCATGATCATTATGAGATCTAGGATATTAAAATAAGCATGTGTTAAAGTTTCATGAAGAAATTCAATGTGTGAGGTGTCCAATTGGAAACTAAGGACCAAATTGAATAAATTGAAAAACTTGGGTTCTAGAAGCAATTTGTATGAAATTGCTTTGGAATGTTAATTAGAGGTCTTTAAAGAGTAATTTTCCTAATTTCTAAGTTTTTTGAGAAAAATGGGCATCCATGGAAAATTTTGGAAGCTTAGTAAGGAAGGGCATTTTGGTTATTTGGTAATAAACTATATAAAAAGGGGAAAATCAAACTAAAATCAGCTCATTTTCTTCTCCATGCTGTTGAAATTCTAAGGGACTCCATAGCTAGGGTTTTCAACATTTTCAAGCTTAATAGTAAGTGCTCCCTAGCCTCATTTTTAACGTTCTTCGTATTTTTGAGATCCTCGTAACATGCTCTCTCTATTTCTACCCAAATTTCAAGCTAGGGTTCATGTTCAAAAATTTACCCATGCATGAGATGTTTGTGTTTTGATGATTTATGGAGGGATATGAGAGTTTAAAGGATGGTAAACAACTTTTACTAAGTGGTTTTTCATGGAAATGGCTTAAAGGACTAAATTGTAAAAGTTGTGGAAATGGGTAGGAAAATATAGAATGAAGGAAAAACATGGGCTGCTATAAGTGTGAATAGCATTCGGCTAGGCTTGGGTAGCCAAGAAATTTCATGCATTACATTATACGAGCCTTAGGACTAAATTGTAAATATTGTGAAAGGTTAGGGGCAAAATGGTAATTTTTCCCGGGGTGAGTTTTAGGCCTAAAACGAGTAACGAATAATGTGATGTATTAATAATCTAATTTTATTGATATAGACCCTGAGGAACCAATTCTGGAGGTCGATCGTGGAAAATGAAAGGTTTCAGAATAACCGAGACACGAAATCGAAGCAATTACCAGGTAAGGTCGTATAACCTGAAGTAAAATTTTAACATACTTAAACATTCATGTTCTTGAATGTATGAAAATTTAGATATTCATTGCATGATAATTCATAAAATGTGCTTGTGTAAAAGAAAGATGATAAATGTCCCTGTTGAAATAGAAAAGAGAAATCTGATGGGTAAACTATGGCTTACATGACATGATATCTTGAATGTGTTGTAGAATAGGATTTAGCCCAGACGGGTAATCCAATGATCTCAAATAGAAAGGATCTAGCCCAGATGGGTGTTTCTTAAGTGATCCAGCCTCCCGAAGAATATGGTGCATTAAGGATTTAGCCCAGACGGGTAATTCAATTAAGGACTGATTTTAGCCTGGACTGGCAATTCAAATCCGAGCTTATGAGAGCAATTTTCATTAAAATGAGATTAAGCCCAAACGAGTAATCCCAACATTGCTCTATGAGTTATTACTACGGGGATTTAGCCTGGACTGGTAATCCCGCCGTAAGATATAAGGTTTACGGGAATGCATACTCGAGATGATCACTTGTATGACTTGACAGTAAATGGCTATTCATCGAGATTTTTTGAGAAATTCAACTGGAATTAACATGCTAAAATAAAGAATGAGAATACTGAATTGATGAGTTCATCTAAGACTAATGACATGATGTATTGTTATGAGACTAACTTGATGATTGAGTGCATGTGATAGGGAAACTATTTCATGCTTGTTGGAATTATTGCTTAATATGGTTGTATACTAATTAACCGATAAGTTTACTTTCTAGTTATCCAGACTTACTAAGCATATAAATGCTTACCCCCTTTCCTGCTTTCCCCTATCTTACAGATCTCGTGGACTCGTGAAGATTGGAAGACGGTTGGAGAATTAACACACTATCGACCGGTCCTGCTTTGTTATATAGACACTTTTATTTTGTTTAGTGGCATGTATAGGGTTTTTGGTTATTTTGTTATATGTGCCATTTGGCTAGCCAATGTAAGGGCTTAAATGCTATACTTATTCTTTTGTATACGGCCATGAGATATAGCTCATATTGATGTAGGTTGTAAACCTACTATTGATGCGTGTTTATGTTTAAATTTTTCATGAGATATGATGATGAGGTTTATCATGAATGGATGCTTGATATGGAACCTAATAATTTGAGAGTGGACATAGTATACAATGATATATGGCTATAATATGGCCTAAGTATAAAATGTGCTATGTTAATCCCTAATGCGAAAAGGATAATTTAGCATGTACTAATCCGATGAGATGAGGTTAGCATGCAATGAGTCATGTCAGGGTTGTTCAAGAGTATAATTAGGCCATGTTACATACCATTGAAATCTCTAAGTGTGTAACACCCCCTTACCCGAGACCATCGCCGGAGTCGAGCACGAGGCATTAACAAACTTAAATTATCACTTAAACAATTTCAAACAATTTATTTCACCTTTCGTAATAAACTTCCCATCTGCATCACAGTCGTTAATAAAAAATCATATCTCGAGTTACGAAACTTGAAATTAAAATCTGTAAATTTTACTTGAAACTAGGCTCATATATATATTAACTAATTTTTTTCCAAAATTTTTGGTCAGGTCAATTAGTACATTTTATTAGTTAAAGTTTCCTCTATTTCAGTGTTTGACTGCTCTAACCTCTATTCATTACGAATCACTTTTCTCTCTATACAGAATTTAGATGACTATGTCATTTGTTTTTCTTAAAAGTATACTAAATAAGGAATCTATAAATATAAAGTATGACTCCTAATTATTTTTGTACAATTTTTAGTGAATTTCTAAATTCAGAACAGGGGATTCAGAAATAGCTCTGTCCCTGTTCTACCAAAACTCAAATTTCTCATAAAATACAACTCATTTACCTATCTTTTTCTTCCATATGAAAATAGACTCAATAATATTAAATTTTAAATTTTATTCATCATCTAATTCTATCTCTACTATTTTTAGTGATTTTTCAAACTCACGTCATTGTTGTTGTATGATACTGTTTTATAGCAAATTTTACCTTTCTATGAATTTCCATGGATTAGATAGCACATTAAGTATACATAACACCAAATATGATCTTGGTTAGCCATTCCAATGGCTAATAATTACCAAACATTTCCTTACCACCCAATAGCCATATCGTAAGATCATATACACAAAATGAATATAATGCTATACATGTCATATTCAAAATATACAAGCCACTATACCAAAATGGTCCACGGATAGTGTGAGCGAGCCTCCAACCGTTCCCAATTTCCAAGCTAGCTTGTCAAAACTACAAAGAATGGAAAGTAGGGAGTAAGCATAAATGCTTAGTAAGTTCACATGTAAATAGCAAGTAACATAATCATGCAATCCAACATAAAACATCATTTGTATAAATATCACCAAGACATTCATGTTACATTTGCATTTACTATCCTACCACGATTTCATCATACCAAATTCTCAACCTGAGGGTTTAAGCACATACCTGTCCAAATTTTTTCATTCACCACACTTACCAACATGTCACCTTTGTCTTAAACATTCTCCTTATTCACTTAAGATTCACCCGTTGGACACATCGGAATTTAATTTGGATACACAGATTGCATGCACATAAGTGTCATACCCGCAGCTAGACAAACTCAATAGCCTGCGGAAATTATGTAGCCAAGCTACCATGTAACCCGCCCATAAGCGAACTCAGACTCAACTCAACGAGCTCGGGCGTTCGCATCCATAAGTGAACTCGGACTCAACTCAACGAGTTCGGATGCCTAGTTACATCTCACGAACTCGGACTCAACTCAACAAGCTTGGAACTCAAATATTCTAGTGACATGTCACTTGTATTCTAATCTATTCCCAAGGTTCAAACGGGATTTTCCTCAATCACACATCTTTGCTATCTTCCACGGAATGTCGGAACCGATACTTGATAGCATTTCATATTTATCAAGTAGTTCACATAATTTGCATATTACTAAATAATAATCCACAAAGCATAATATTTCATGATAATAATCATCATATCATATAAATAACATTAAATTACTTAAAATGACAATTATGTTACTACATTTACACCTGAACTTACCTCGGTACAAAATGTTAGAAATCAAGCCTATTCTTCGTAAACTTTATTTTTCCCTCGATCACAACTCGAATCTTGTTTCTCTTGATCTAAAATAAAAAATTTAGCTTATTTAATACCCACATTTATTAAAACAGTCCTTGATTCAATTTTGGCAAAATTATATTTTTGCCCCTAAACTTTTACATATTTACACTTTTGTCCCAAGGCTCGGAAATTAAACTTCATCCTATTTTCTTATGTTTTATGACATGCTGATAATTTTTCCTTTCTATTGAAACATCAAATTCTCACTCTAACATGTACTTATGAACATTAGGTATTTTTACCGATTATGTCGTTTTACTCGTTTTCACGTAAAATCGCTTAGCAAAAGTTGTTTAACACAATTTCAAGCTTCATATTCTACCAAAAAACATCAAAATAAACACAATGGGTATTTTTCCAAATATAAATCCTAGTTTAAATTATTGCTAGAATAAGCTTAATCAAGTTACCGAGACTCCAAAAACGTAAAGAACATTAAAAACGGGGTTAAAATGGACTTACGATCGAGCTTGGAAGCTTGAAAAACCCTAGCTATGTCTTCCTCATGTGAAATTCGGCAAAGGGGTTGAATATGGACAAAAATTGGTTTTTAATTTTGTTTTTAATTCATTTTAATAACTAAATGACCAAAGTGCCCTTAATTAAAAACTATGGTGTTTTATCTTCCTTTAGGTATTTTTGTCCAAACTAGTATAATGGTATAATTACTATCCAATGACCTCCACTTTAAAATCCATTACTCACAAGTACTTAGTACCTTTGTGAACTAGAACACACATTTTACAACTTTTGCAATTTAGTTCTAAATATCACATTGGACCCTCTATCAATAAAATTTCTAAACGAAATTTTCACACAATCATGAAATCATGCCATAGACCTTAAAATGATAATAAAATAATTATTTCTATCTCAGATTTGTGATCTCAAAACCACTATTCCTATTAGGCCCTAATTCGGGATATTATAAAGTGTGTATGGATGATAGAGGGTGACCAAAGGCTTGGAAAATAGCCCTTAAAAGGTCCACACGGGTAGACACACGGGCTTGTGTCTAGGCTGTGCGTGACACACGGACAGCCCCATGGGCGTATTGTTTGGTCGTGTGGCCCCTTCACTTAAAATTTTATGTCAGTTTGCATGGTAGTAAACACACGGGCAGAGACGGCCGTGTGTCTCAACCGTGTGGAGGACACGGCCTAGCACACGGGCGTGTGCCTTGGCCTTGTGCCTCAAAATGAATGATTATGTCATAAACAAAATGTCCAGGTTTTTGTACACGGGCGTGTCTAGGCCTTGTGAGGGACATGGGCCAAGGGCACGGGCGTGGGCTTGGCTGTTTAAAAACCCCTGTAGGTTCGAAGTGAAAAATAAATCCAAATAATTCAACACGGGTGGGACACACAGGTGTGTCCTTAAGCACACGGGCGTGTGCTTTGCCTCCACACGGGCGTGTGAGGCATAACCCTAGAAATTTTACTAAATTTTCTATAGTTCTCAGTTTAGTCCCGGATTGCTTCTAATGCATATTTTGGGCCTTGTAGGCCTATAATAGGAACACTATGACATTGCTTGATTGGTTTTAAATTAAAATGAAATTTTATAACCCATATTTTCTTAAAGTGTCCGAGTATATGTCTGGTAACGCCTCTCGGTCTAGGGTACAGCTCAGGGGTGTTACACCTGATATCCTACCTAGTACACAGTTTTCATTCACTTATTTTATTTTGCCTCTTCTATTATGTGTTTTAAACAATGACGAAAATGTTTCTCTTTAGTGGGGGATTGGAAATAATTTTTTAGGGGATTTTTATAAAATTAATATTTTCCACCAAGTTATGTTTAAGTAAAAAATTACTCAAATTTTTAATTTTTTTAATTATTTTAGCTTTAGTATGTATAAAATTCTCTTATTTCAATTATTTTTTATGCTATCTTAATTATGTCAAAAATGCTAAACTTAGTAACTATGTATAATTCAAAACCATGAGAATTTAATTCCTTAGAAAAACTAATCATGCATGAAAGTTTAAGCCTTTAGAATTGCCTTAGTGGTTTCCTTGAGACGAAATCTTAGGAGGCATGGTAATTTGAAAATGATTTAGACAATTTTTTTTGGACCGTTTCAACTTTTCAAGCCAACCTCAGTAAATAATTATCCCTTGAAACCCTACTTTGAGCTATATGGCCAGATTTTTCTTTTAAATATTATATTAATTAGCCATCCTTCCTTTAATATTTATCTCAACTTGTCCCTAATCATAGGCTCAGTTCATCTAGAATATTCTTTGTGATTAAGTTTGGAAGGGATAGAGAGAAGTACTGGAGTGCTCAAGAATAAAGTGTTGAGTTGTATGATCAAGAGAGCATCTGTGATTGCTTAAAAAATACGTTGTTGAAAAAAGATGTACAGAGATCTTGTGTACTCAAACTTAAAGTAAGTTGGTGTTGCTTGGGATAGTTGTATTTGGAAGGTCTAAGGTAAGCTGAGACTAAGGTTTTAGCCTAAAAATTATCTATTTTTTTCCTACATTAACCTAAGCCACATTACAACCATATTATAGACCTATTGATTTAGAATTCCGTACTGACTACATTAGTGGAGAGGAATTACTGAGTTTAACATGTGAAGGGGTAATTAAACTTTAGGACTGTTACTTAGTTCCATCATGGGAAATAAAATTTGATTGGGGAGTACTAAGTATACATTTGTTAAAGGAAGGTATTTAGTACATATTTTTGTTAGCTTATTAAAATTCGAAAATAATTGAGTGTTATGTGTAATTAAGTTGCATGTTTTAAAATTTTCTATTCTTGAGAATAATCTTTCTAAACATATTACTATAGGAAGGATTGATTTCTTTTGAAAGGATTTTTGCAAAAGTGACTAGTTAAGATATATTGTAAGTTAGCATATATCATTACTTAAGATTAGCAATGAATTAAGTTTGGGGGTTTGATAACTCGAAATTATATAGACAGTTACTGCACCTTCTAAATAATAATTCATGCAAATTCTGAGTATTTTGATAGCAAATTTTGTAGTTTCATTATAAATTTGTAAAGTAAGACAAAATTAAAGATAAAATTGTAATCTTACTTATTTACATGCTAATTTGACATATTTTGTTCCAATTTGACGTACTTTGGTGCAATAGAAAAAAAAGGTAGTCTTGAACCTCACCTATTCGATGCTCGATGCTTTAGCATTCCAGCAGTAGAGACCATGCAGACGTGGGTTGATGGCTGATCAGCATGAGACGTCCTAAATTAACTTATTGGACTCTTAAATTCAATTTGATCGAGCTCCTAAATGGGTTACTGAAGTGAATTATCTTGCTGCCAAATTTGAAGCCCAAAACATTCATAAAAACAATTAATTTAGGCACCAAAACTTGTTAAAATATCACAAATTAGCCACAATAATTTTCCCATGTAACCATTCAACTCCTTCCCATTAATCAAACATGTACTAGCTAAATTTAGCAAAGTCATCCACCTTCCTTCCTTAACATAATCAATCAGCCATGCATGATAGAAAAAATGGGGATTATCATGCTAAAAAAGGAAAACTAAATGGGCTCCTCACTAGTATAAATAGTGAGACATTTGCTCTCCATTTCATTCATACATCACTCACCATCTCTTCTCCCTTTTCTATCTTCTTTCACTTCCCATTTTCCATTCTTCAAAAAGTGTTTACAAGGCTTTGAGAGTAGCCCCATTCAGCCAGATTAGGAGCTTTTAAGCTTGGCAGCCATCGCAAGAAACAAAGAATGAAGGAGGAGCAAGGTGAGTTGTGCCTCCAAGAACCACCAAAAACGGCTTAGCATTTCTTTTCCCTTTAATCTTTTCTTTTTTTTGTTCAATTCAAGAAACATGATTGCAACTGAGTTTTCTACTTTTCCCTTTAATCTATTTATTTATTTAGATAAAATCATGAAAATGTTATTTGTGCATTATAAATGTAGGGATGCAATTTAATTGATTATTAAACCAAAAAATATTGTAATTAATTGAAATAATATATGAATGATGCATGTTTGATCTTTTTATGATAAAATTAGGTCAAACTAGTAATAATATCGAAAGAACTTTATTACCTTTCATAACCCTAGAATTAATGTGATTAAACTGTTTCAATGTAGAAATATTATTGTTACCTCACATAATCTGATTTCTTCTTATCAAAATACTAAGTTGATTGAACATAGACATATGATAGAAAAACTTAATAACTTAATAAGTGTGATTTCTTAGACGATGCTTGGAAAAGTAATCTTGAAGTTAGACTTGACATAGAAATATGCAATGAAACCAAAAGGTTAAGCTTAGGCCTTAGAGAGAAGTTGATGCACTCGTAAAGTCATGGTTAGTAAATTATCAATAGGCCACGAAATCATTGTTTAAATAATTCTAAGTTAGCAAGGAAAATTATTCTAACACATGCATGCTATTGTGATTACTCTTAAAATGTGCATACTTATTTTTTCTGTGTTTCTTATAATTTTAAGTATACTTAGATTAGTTTTAGTATAACCAGAAATCCATTACACTTTAATTTATTTCACCACCAACCAGTTTGCCAATTATTAATTCTGCAATAGTTGACTAGCATAAATAATCCTTGTGGAGACGATAACTATTACTCACTACTTTATTAGTTATCAATGATTGTGTATACTTGCACATTGATCGAATAATTTTGAGAAAATTTTTTGGCACTGTTGCCGTGGACTATTATTTTAGTCAATTATTTGTGAAATTAATTATCTTACAATTTGGTTCAATTTTCTTTTCCTTTTACTTTAATATGTTTCGTTACTATTCAAGTTATAATGGATCCTCTACAACATGTTCAAGGAAAGCATTTGCTTATAATGCTCAAAATTTGATCATTGTTACCGATGACAGAAACTACGCTATTCGACAATATGTCATTCCACTATTCAATAAGCTCAATCTGGGTATTGTGAGGCCCGAAATTGAGGCACTATAATTCAAACTAAAACCAATCATGTTCCAAATGTTGCCAACTGTGGGTCAATTTAGTGGGATGCCTATTGAGGATTCACATCTTCATCTTAGACTATTCATGGAAGTGAGCGACTCGTTCAAATTAGCCAGGGTGATCGAAGACACCTTGAGACTGAAATTATTTTTATACTCCTTAAGAGATAGAACATGAGCATGGTTGAACTTTCTACCGTTCAGTTCTATAACTACATGACAAAAGTTGACTAAACGTTTCTTAATGAAATACTTTCCTCCCTTTCTAAATGCCCAGATCTAAAATAAATCACTTCATTTTAGCACTTTGATGAAGAATTTTTATATGAGGCATGGGACCGATTCAATAATTTATTACGAAAGTGCCCTTATCATGACATTCCTTATTGCATTCAAATGGAGACTTTCTATATTGGTTTTAATGCTTATACTAGAATGATGGTGGATGCCTCTAAAAATAGAGCCCTTCTTTCAAAATCTTACAATGAGGCTTATGAAATTCCTGAAAGGATTTCTAACAACAATTTCAATGGCTAGTTAATCGAGCAACCACAAGAAGAAGAGTGGCAAAAGTACATGGAGCGGACACACTTACTTCTTTAGCAGCCTAGGTATCTTTTATGTCTTATATGCTTAAGAACATTACTACTAATGGTTTCAATGGTAATTTGACAAGTCAGTAGCCAAACTAATTTGAGAATATTTCTAGTGTATACTATAGTGATAGTCATTTCTTTGAAAATTGCTCATCGAATCAAGAGTTAAAACATTACATGGGAAATTCTGAGTACTTTGATAGCAAATTTTGTAGTCTCATTAAAAATTTTTAAAGTAGGACAAAATTAAAGATAAATTTGTAATCTTACTTTTTTACATGCTAATTTGACATATTTTTGCCAATTTGACGTTGTTTTGTGCAATAGAAGAAAAGTTAGTTTTGGAGCTCACCTATTTGATGCTTAATGTTATATCATTCCCGCAACAGAGGCCACGCAAATGTGGTTTGATGGCTGATCAACATGGGACATTATAAATTAACCTATTGGACTTTTAAATTCAATTTGAGCCAGCTCCTAAATGGCTCACTGAAGTGGACAAGCCTGCTGCCAAATTTGAAGCCCAAACCATCCACTAAGAAGGAAAGAGCCCAATTCGGCTTTGGGAAATCCAACCGTCCATAAAAATAATTAATTTAGGCACCGAAAACTTGGTAAAATATAACAAATTTTCCACAAAAATTTTCCAATGTGACAATTCAACTTCTTCCCATGAATCATACATGAGCTAGCTAAATTTAGCAAAGTCATCCACTTTCCTTGATTAACATAAGGGCAAACCATGCATGAGAGAAAAAAGGGGGATTATCATGCTAAAAATCACAAACTCAAGGGGCTCCTTACTAGTATAAATAGAGAGGCATTTGCTCTCCATTTCATTCATCACTCACTCATCATATCTTCTCTCTTTTCCCTCTTCTTTCACTTCCCATTTTCCATTCTTCAAAGAGTGTTTGTGAGGATTTGAAAGTAGCACCGTTCAGAAATATTATGAGCTTTTAAGCTTGGTAGTCACTGGAAGAAGAAAAGAAAGCAGGAGGAGCAAAGTGAGTTGTGCCTCTAAGAACCACCAGAAACGGTTTAGCATTTCTTTTCCCTTCAATCTTTTTTTTTTTTTGTTCAATTCAATAGACATGTTTGCAACTGAGTTTTCTGCTTTTAATATAATCATGATTGCTTAATTGTATTGGTGTTAGAATTATTTAAATTCCGTAGCTTAGATTATTTAATGTTGTTAAAGATGTTCTATGCATTTGATCTATTTATTCATTCAGATAAAATCATGAACATGTTATTCATGCATTATAAATGTAGGGATGCAATTAAATTGATTATTAATTCGAACTATATTGTAATTAATTGAAACAATATTTGAATGATGCATGTTTGATCTTTCTATGATGAAATTAGGTTAAATTAGTAATAATATCGAAAGAACTTTATTACCTTGCATAACCTTAGGATTTATGTGATTAAATTGTTTTAGTATAGAAATATTATTGTTACCTCACATAATCTAATTTATGCTTATCAAAATACTAAGTTGATTACACGTAGACATCGGTAGATAAACTTAAATATTTAATAAGTGTGATTTCTTAGACGATTCCTAGAAAGGTAATCTTGAAGTCTGAGTTGACATAGAAACATGCAAAGAGACCAAAAGGCTAAGTTAGGCCTTTGAGAGAACTCGTAGAATCAGGGTTAATAAATTATCAATATGCCACGAAATCTCTGTAACATCTTTTAACCTTGTTTAAATGATTTTATGTTAGGAAGGAAAATTATTCTAACACATGCATGCCATTGTGATTACTCTTAAAACGTGCATACTTATTTTTTTGTGTTTATTTTAATTTTAAGCATACTTAGGTTAGTTTTAGCATAATCATAAATCCATCACACTTTAATTTATTTCACCACCGACCAATTTTCCAAGTATTAATTTTGCAATACTTGATTTGCATAAACTATATTACTCACTATTTTTTTACTTGTCAAGGTTTTGTATACTTACACCTCAATTGAATAATTTTGAGACAATAAGACTTACCACACAACTGACCAACTATCATACAATTACAAGATAATTATTCTTTCTTTTAGGAAATCTCTTCAGTGAAATTCACAAGACAATCTTATCATTGGGTAGTTAAATTGTCATGTCATCACAAGAGACCATTGATGGAAGCCATAGGTCTTGTTTGGCACCTTCTTCCACTCTATCTTTTAAAAACATGTAAGGTTTTTAATTTCTGATTTCAATAATGAATGATTAATAAATGCATGAAAAGCACATGTGGCATTCTTTTCCTAAACTATATGGCATGCTTATCATATATATGCATAAACATAATTTTATAGTCAAATATCTGTTGGGAAATGTACCCATATTAAAGTAAAGATGTAATTGTTTTCTATTTATTTGAACGATGAGTAAATAAATAAAGTTAATTTCACATTTTACTATTATGTTTTTTTATATTTTGCATGCATACCAAAATTGTAACAAGCAAATATTAGCTCATTGATTGTCTAAAGTTCAAACTGATGATAAGTGGCACTATAAAGAATGTTTACATTGTGAGAAAGACAACTTACTTCAGTAGATAATCTAAATGAGTCTGTAATTCCGTAAAAAAAATCAAAGTGAGCATTTGATTCAAATACTGAGAAGAATTATTATGTCTTCTACATTTCCAATTGGGGAGATACTAGTCTTACCTATCGGAACAGTTGACTCCATGAGTAGAGATATAGATGTATTCATTGGTAGAATGATACATTGGACTGGACCCAAGATGAATTCATTCTAAATCCATTTTTGAATTAATTCACTTGTAACGTTCATGGTATGATTTACCTAAATCCTGAGTTAGTTACTAACCATGCGTATGCAACTCATGTGCTTTGATATAAGTGGAGGCTTATGCTCTAAAGATGATCGAGCCCATAGCAAGTATGTTGGATAGATGACTTGTGTATGGCATGGCTTTACTAGCAATAATGGAATTCATAGCTCAATTAAAGAGTTAATGATATCCTCTCATCGGTATTGTGTGGATTAATAAATATGGAACGTGCCCATAGGTTGCTTGTTCTCGACCGAGCAATGTATTACAGTAATTTATTGAAAGTGATCATATTAATCATTAAGAAGACATAACGGTGACAATGACATAAAATAGGATTGTATTGAGTGAATGGATTTAACTCAAAGGAATCAAGGATATCATATGAGGGTAAGGATATCATACGAGGGTAACACACACATGACGAGGTTATTGGACAAAGCAATTGGGTGAATTGCTTTCATAAAGAGTATACAATAAGTAGTTTTCAATCATGGTACTTCTTGTAGACTGACTAAATGATTAAGTAATTGCGAATTATCAGAATAATACTTCTGGACATAATTGCAATCACTAGAGCCTAATTGTATATGTCCGATTGGTCCCTCCACTAGCTCAATAAAAGCTTGATCGGATTGCATTTGAATCAGAAGAAAATTCTACGACTTTGGGAATAATTTAATTGAGTCAATTTCTTCGTGTGGAATTAAATTAGGTACTCGTAACAATTGTTCAACTAGAGAATTTGATTACCAAATTTTTTTTGAAAAATTAATTTGGAAAATCTAAGTGATTAAGTTTCATCATAGTTGAACTCTCAAGACTCTTCCTATATAAAGAGAGCCTTGGGTTATTATTTATACACACTTGAATTCAAGAGAAAGTTGTAGAGAAAAAATTCTTTGTAGAGATTATTTTAGAAAATTTCTAAAGATATTTTTCTGATTTACAACTTGACCCAAAAGCTTAGATAAATTACAAAATTACCCCACTGGTAATTTTTGTGAAAAGCTTTTTGATTGAAAGCAAGCCCACACTCAGTAGACATGAGCTTGAGGATAACGAAGAAGACTATTTGGTCGAAGTGCTCATCCTAGACGAATCGAAAGGGTACAATTTTGATTAAGTGTTTATTACTTTAAATATCACAACCAAGATCTTGTTTTGGAAAAAATTTTAAAACTTTCATCTATCCCTAAATTTATTTTCCGCTGCGTTTTCCGAACCCGTTTTTCCAACAATATCATCATGTTATCATGTAAAAGCATAAAATTAAATGAATTTAACAAACCAAAGTTTTCATGATTCCATCCTAGGAAAAGTAAAAAAAAAATCACAATGTTTACCCCAAAGCATACTTTAGGCCTTCTAGTTGAAAGCCAAATATCATGATTTCTGGGGTTTTCCCCCAAAACCACTAAAGACTTTTAAAACATCAAAGGGATCTATTATCGAACTACTATAGCCATCATGGACTTCCATTTCCATCACAACTGAATTCATTGTCATTGGGTCATCGTTGTTGGCACCGTCGGGCTACCCTCGACCACCATCGGCCACGACCAACAACTTTCGTTGACCATTACCACCAACCACCACTATCAGACCACCACCAGCCTTCTCTATTAGACCACTGCTGGCCTTTTTTCAGTTGGATAGATTGGGTTTGCATTGTCTTGATCAGTCTTAGATGCATCTTGGTTCTCCGAGATTTGTCAAAAAATTCGATTACATAATACTTATGCCTGTTTCCGGTTCACGTGAATTGTTCTAACGAAAATAAATAAAATAATTCCTACATGGAAATGATAGTCCACGATCTAATTACATATCCCAAAAAAAAAATTAAAAATAATTACAATCAAATTTCTAGGAATTACAACTTTTGGCAAAATTACTTTATCATGTAAATAATAAAATAATAAAAATTGATTCATTCACATACATAACCCAAAACATGCTAATACTTATAAGAATGTCACATCTTATCAAAAAAAATTAATCAAACATGAAAAAGAGAGAAAATTTCAGTATCAGATTATACTATAAACATAGCACAACCTGGATTTGATACCAATTGTTAGAAAAAATCCGGTTCGAAAAAGGTTTTCTTGTACAACAAAAAAAATAAAATTTTTAAAAATTGAATCGGTTTGTGATATTTATAGTAATAATAATTTTCCCAAAATAGTACCTCTACTTTGAGCAAGACGGATCCTAGACATTCTCGACTTTCAACCGAACAGTTTTTTTCACTATTCCCATACAACAAACTACCTCGAGTATGGGCTCAAATAATTTTGAATCAAGCACAAAATTACAAATAATTTTCTTACTTTTAGTAAGAAAGTAAATCTCTCTCTTATAGAAACCGATAGAATTTTTATTCTCAAAAAATAGAACTTATTCTTAGAAATAAATTATAACTTACTTTTAGGCAGAATAACAATATCTCTTTTTTTTTTTGTTTTTAACCCTACCGGTGTAATTTATTTATAGGGAGAAAAAGTGAAACCCTAGTTGAATCAGTAGAATACAAATAATATTTATTTTTATAGAAAAACAATCTCCTAGTTGAATTAGAAGAGAAAGAGGAAGTTAACCCTAATTATTTTACTAGGGTTGCCACCCATCATACTTGTTATAAAGGGGTTTTGGACATATCTTATATCAGGTCCAATTATATGTCTTTCTTGGGCTTTTATAGCACTTTATAATTTAATCCAACCTAACACATGTTTTTCATTTCTCAAAATAAATATTTTTATTAAATAAATTTAAGTAAATCAATTTTCCAATTAAATAATTGTCTCAACCCAATTCTAATTTTGTTTACCATAAAAGAATCTATGAGAAAATATATTTAATTTCTACATTTAATGGATTCACAACAACCAATTAATTTAATTCCATTTTGAACTTTAATTATTTACTTAAATAATAATTCAAAACCTTAAATTAATACTCAGGTCTTTTCTACACTTAGTGAGAAATCACATTCATTTCCTTAGGTAACCTATTTGTTTAACTTGATCATTTCTATCAATTTATGTTCATTTGATTTAACATGCAATTCATTTTTTGTTTCAACGAGCTAGTGGAGGAACCGATTGGACAAATGTGGTTAGGGCTCAAATGATTTATAATTAAGTTCCAGCTTTTCGCCTATTAGTTATAAACTCATTTAGTTACGAAGTTATTCCACTATAGTATCGGGACTAAGCTCTCCCCAACTACATACCATTATGAAAGCTACTCGATCAATGCTCGTCCAATGACTTTGTCATAAGTTCGTTACACTCATAAGATACCCTTAATCTCTTTGGTATAAATCCATCATCAAATATGATCCTATTTTATCTCATAGTAATCATTACATCTACTTTCATGAAAAGTCAATTACTACCACATAGTAATTAAGTCATTCATCACAAAAACAAATGATCCGTGATCATGTTTACTTTTCATCTATCATGTAATACCAATGAGAAGATATCATTTATCATGTCTTGGGCTATGAATTCCAATATTGTGAATGATGCTACATACAACAAAAGTCGTATACCTAGTACACCAGCTTTTAGTTCTTATCTTTTTGAACTTAGTTTTTTACTTACATAAAAAATACGAGTCACGCATACATAGTCCATCATTCACTCAGGATTAAGGTATATCACACTATGAACTTCACAAGTGAATAAATTCATAAACGGATTTAAGATCAATTCTACTTAGGTCTTGTCTGATGTACTGTCAGTCTCGTTAGTCACATTATATCTCTACCTTCTGGGAGTCATCTGCTCTGATGCTTAAGACAAAGAATCTCCCTAATTGGACTTGATAAAAGACATATTAGTCTTTCAATCAGTTTTTTCATTTTCAATTATACGAAGGATATGTTTAGGCTCATCTACTAATATAAGTTGTCTTTTCGTATTACGATTCGACTACATAATACCGCTTAGTATTAGTTAAGTATTAGACAACCAATGAGTTAATATTTGCTTATATTCTGCTTTGCATGCAAAAACAATTGATGACAATATACAAAGGGTATTAATTTAAAGCATGAAAAATTTTATTAAACCAATCTTTTGAAAAAAAATTACAAGTATACAAATGAATATACTACACTTACGGTATCAAATTCAACAATGTGAGCATTTAATTATTTTTAAAATTTTAAAATATATAAAAAATATATTGTTTATAGTTTTAATAATTTTAATGATTTATAATTTTTTTAAAAAATTGTATTTTTATTTTAAAATTTTATGAAGTTTTGTGAGAATTGTGAAAATGATTCATTTTTATTATTTTTATGAAGCTAAATCCTATATATACACATAAAATCTCTACATATAGCCTTGATAGCCTCCTATAAATTAGGAAATACAAAATCTTAACTAATATAGAATATCAATATTTTAGGTAACTAATTTCGTGAGAATCAGTTGTCTTAACTAATATAAAATATCAGTATTTCAGGTAATTAATCTTCTAAGAATCAGCTATCTTAACTTGTATAAAATATCATTATTTTAGGTAACTAATCTCCTAAGAATCAGTTATACAGTGCGATACAACTAATCACATGCCTAGATTGATTTCCTACACTCCCCCTCAAGCTAAGCGATATATGCTCTCCAAACCAAGTATAGTACTTAGCCCAATGAGATTGATCTGACATAGAGCTTTAGTTAAGATATCTGCTACTTTTTTACCTAGATGGAACATATTTTGCTGAGATTGTCTTGCTTTCAATTTTCTCTTGATGAATTGTCTGTCAATATCCACATGCTTAGTCCGATCATGATGGACTGGAGTTTTAGCAACTGAAATCGCTGACTGTGTAACACCCCTTACCCGTATCCGTCGCCGAAACAGGGTACGAGGTATTAACAAATTATAGTATATACTATTAAATAAAACCAAACAAAAATATGGCGTGCAATTTGATCATGAATCATTATAACATATGCCATTAACAATACAAACCAATTTCAAAGGCTTCGTACAAAATGATTAGTTTGATACTATAATTAGTATTTTAAACCTAGACAATTATGACACGTAAAAAAATAACTAAATCTGCTATACATGCCATATTTCAAAATGTTGAGTTGAATACCAAGAGTATTGATAGTGCGGCGGATCTTCAACGATCTC
This sequence comes from Gossypium arboreum, assembly GCF_025698485.1. NCBI lineage: Eukaryota > Viridiplantae > Streptophyta > Magnoliopsida > Malvales > Malvaceae > Gossypium > Gossypium arboreum. Next base: position 19,184,123 of record NC_069081.1, read on the forward strand.
TAACTCTGTGCTAGCTGGATGACACTATAAGACAAAGGAGAGAAAAGAAAGTAAGCTTATAGCTTAGTAAGTAAGTATATAAATAATAAATAAGGAATCTAATATGTTTACAACATAACTCAATTATATCATATTTTAATTTTACTATTTACTCCGATTTGATCAAGCTGTCCCTCCTGCATCATGATTACTAAATAAATCATAACTTGAGTTACGAAACTCGAAATTCAAATCCGTAAAATTTCCCTGAATCTAGACTCATAAAAATTCTTACTAACGTTTTTCTAGAATTTTTGGTTCAGCCAATTAATACAGTTTATTAGTTAAAGTTTCCCCTATTACACAGTTCAACTGATCTGACCTCTGTTCACTACGAATTTAATTTCTCTCAGTACACAATTAAAATAACCATGAAACCTGTTTCATTTAAAACTATACTCCATAAGGAATTTATGCATATAAACTATATTTCTTAATTTATTTTGTACAATTTTTAATGATTTTTCAAAGTTGGAACAGGGGATCACATAGTCATCCTGAGTAAGTCACACACAATTGTAAAATCTCAAAATATAGAATTCTTTTGCTTGCTCTGTTTCTTTTATATGAAAATAGACTTATTAAGCTTTAATTTCACATCTCATTTAACCTCTAATTAAATTCCTTCTATTTTTGGTGATTTTTAAAATTCAAATCACTGCTACTGTCCAAAACAGTTTTAATGCTAATTTCACTCTTTCACACATTCTTTGTACTAACCTCATTTTAACTTATATATATATATATCACAAATCATTATCACCACATTTCATACATCACAAGTATAGGCCCATGACTACAATGTCACCACAAAGCCATCCCGTTGAACAATTCGGATTAATCCTCGATACTTGATGGTTTCAGCACACAGCCCCACCATCATATTTCATTTAATTCGGTTCTCTTGTACACATGGTGAACACTTAGTACCACTCATGCGACCTAGCCGATTTGTCTCGTAGCTCTCTTGTCTACATGGTGTCCTTCACTTGAAATCACGCATGCGACCTAGCTACATTTATCTCTCACGTAGCTCTCTTGTCTACATGGGATACATCCCGTATCACACATGTGACCTAGCTACTACATAGTATCTCGTAGCTTTCTTGTACACATGATGTGCACTCAGCACCATACATGTGACCTAGCTATGCTCCCTCTATTTTATTCGATCTTTCCGAATGTTCAACCGAGATCTCTCTCTCTATTACTTATTTCCATTCTTCCAATAGTCGATTTATACTTCAACATCAGCTAGTATATATATATATATATATATAATAGGCTGAAATATAAGAATGTAAATGAAATTAATGTATTATTTACATACAAACTTACCTTGGTGCAAAATATGGGAATTTTGCAATTTAGTCCAAAACTTTCTCCTTCCCCTGTTCGAGGTCGATTCCACGCCTTTCTTGATCTATAATAATATATTTAGCTCATTTAACACTCGAACTATTTATTTTAATCTAAAAATCACATTATACAAAAATTACATTATTGCCCCCTAACTTTTACAAAATTACGATTTTGCCCCAAGGCTCGGAAATTTAATTTCAGCCCTTATTCTTATGTTTAATGACCTACTCATCATTTTTCTCTTCTATGGAAACATCAAATTCTCACTCTAACACATAGTTATGAATAATAGGTATTTTTTTCGATTATGCTGTTTTGCTCGTTTTCGTTAAAAATCGCTTAGAAAAGATCGTTCTCCTAACTTCAAACATTCATATTCTACCATCAAACAACACAATACATGCCTATAATTCATGGGTAAATTTTTAAACATAAACCCTAACTCGAAATAATGGTAGAAATAGGTAAACCGAGCTACGAGGATTTCAAAAATGTGAAGAACATTAAAAACGGGGCTTGAAATCACTTACTATGAAGCTTGAAAGTTGAAGAAACCCTAGCTATGGAGGAGAGCAAATTTCGGCAGCAGCTAGTGAAGATGATGACCAATTTTGTGTTATTTTTCCCATTTTATTTCATTTAATATACAAATGACCAAAATGCCCTTACTACTAAACTTTCCAAAAATTCCCTCCATGTCCAACTTTTTTCCATAACTTAGGAATGGGTCAAATTGCTATTTAAGACCTCCTAGTTAATATCCCAAAGCAATTTCATACTAAAAACTTCTAAAACACGAGTTTTACAATTTATTCGGTTTAGTCCCTAATCTTAACTTAAGCGCTCAATGCATAGAATTTCATCACGAAATTTTCACGAAATCATATCACAAACCCCAAAATAATTATAAAACAATTATTTCTATCTTGGATTTGTGGTCCCGAAACCACTATTCCGATTAGGCCCTAATTGGGTTGTCATAATTCTCCCCTTTAGAGATTTTCGTCCCCAGAAAATCTTACCGAAAAAGAGGTTGGTCTTTGTTTCCTCATAGCTTCCTCAGGTTCCCACGTAGCCTCTTCTATCCTATGCCTGTGCCACAATACTTTCACTAAGGCTATACTTTTATTTCTTAACTGTTTAATTTCCCGAGCCAAAATCTTTATTGGTTCCTCCTCATAGGTCATATCCGGTCGAATCTCAATTTTTGTTGGAGAAATCACATGTGAAGGATCAGAACGATAACGTCGCAACATTGATACATGAAACACGTTATGAATTCTTTCTAACTCTGCCGGTAAGGCCAACGATATGCCACTGGTCCAATCCTCTCAGTAATCTCGTACGGCCCAATAAAACGCGGACTCAACTTGCCTTTTTCGACTAAATCTCAGAATCTTTTTCCATGGTGACACCTTCAAGAATACTTTAACACCCACCTAAAATTCAATCTCTTTTCTTTTTAAATCTGCATATGACTTTTGTCGATCTGAAGCAGCTTTCAAGCAATCCCGAATTACTTTTATTTTCTCTTTGGTTTCTTTAACTAGATCAACTCCGTGAATCTGTTTCTCACTAAGTTCGGTCCAATATAAAGGAGTCCGACACTTGCGACCATACAAGGCTTCATACGGTACCATTTGTATACTTGACTGATAACTGTTATTGTAGGCAAATTCAATCAAAGATAGATATTTCTCTCAACTAACTCCAAATTCTAAGACACAGCATCTAAGCATATCCTCGAGTACCTGGATTACTCTTTCCGATGACCATCTGTTTGTGGATGAAACGCGGTACTAAAGTTCAATTTTTACCCAAAGCTTCTTGTAACTTTTTCCAAAATCTCGAGGTAAATCTCGAATCTCTATCGATATTATAGACATAGGTACTCGTGCAACCTCACAATTTCAAGAATATATAATTCACTAATTTATCAAGTGAGTAATTGGTACGTCTTGGTATAAAGTGGGTGACTTTGTTAATCTATCAACCACTACCCGCATGACATCCTTCTTTTTAGGAGTTAAAGGCAAACCGGTTACAAAATCCATGGTAATCTTGTCCCATTTCCACTCGGGCACCATTCTTGGTTGAAGTAGTCCTGAAGGCACTTGATGTTCAACTTTTACTTGTTGTGAGATCAAACACTTGGTTACAAATTCGAAATGTCCCTTTTCATACCGCCACCAATACAACTTCTTTAAATCATTATACATTTTTGTGCTACCGGGGTGAAGCGATAAATGACCCTTTGTGCGCCTCATGTAATATTTTCGAATCAATTCATCGTTTTCGGTACACATATCCTGTCTCAAAACATCAAGCGATCGTCGGTCCAACTCGAAAATCTGAGTCGAAACCTAATTCGGATTGAGTTCTCTTGGTTCGCAACTCACTATCGTTCTTTTGAGCATCACAAATCAGCTGGAGAAATAACGGTTTAGCCCTCATCTCTGCTAAGATTGACCCATCATCAGACAATGCTAACCCAGTATTCATGGCTCTCAAAGTAAAAAGAAATTTCCTGCTCAAGGCATCAGCAACTACATTTGCTTTTCCCGGATGATAATCAATCACTAGCTCATAATCCTTTAATAATTCAAGCCATCTTTGTTGTCGCAGATTCAAATCCTTTTGATTCATTAAATACTTCAAACTTTTGTGATCAGTAAAAATTTGGCATTTTTCACCATACAAATAATGTCGCCAAATCTTCAAGGCAAAGACAATAGAGGCCAATTCCAAATCATGTGTAGGATAGTTCTTCTCATGCGGTTTTAACTGTCTCAAAGCATAAGCTACCACTTTACCCTCTTGCATCAACACACATCCAAGGCCTGTCAATGATGCATCACTATAAATTACAAACTCCTTTCCTGGCTCGAGCTGTACTAAAATTGGTGCTTCAGTCAATCGTGCTTTCAACTTTTCAAAACTCTGATGACATTTATCAGTCCATTCAAACTTAACATTCTTTTGCAACAACTTAGTCATAGGAGAAGCAATCATCAAAAATCCCTCAACAAAACGTCTATAATACCCGGCCAAGCCTAAAAAGCTTCTAACCTCGGATACATTCTTTGGCGGTTTCCAATCAACGATCGCGGAAATCTTGCTTGGATCCACCCGAATACCATCACCTAAGACTATATGTCCCAAAAATTTGACTTCACGAAGCCAAAACTCACTTTTACTAAACTTAGCAAATAGTTTCTTTTCTCTCAAGATCTGCAATATGGTTCTCAAGTGTTTGGCATGTTCAGACTCATCCCGAGAATAAATTAGAATGTCATCTATAAACACTACTACAAACTTATCCAAATATGGCCGAAAGATCCGGTTCATCAAGTCCATAAATATAGCTGGAGCATTTGTTAAGCCGAAAGGCATCACAAGAAACTCATAATGTCCATACCTTGTCCTAAAGGCGGTTTTCGGCACATCCGACTCCTTAACTCTCAACTGGTAGTAACGACCTAAAATCGATCTTTGAAAACACTGTGGCCCCTTTAGCGATCGAATAAATCATCAATCCTCGGCAATGGGTACTTGTTCTTTATAGTCACCTTATTGTCGACGGTAATCAATGCAAAGTCTCATTGAACCATCCTTCTTCTTCTGAACAATACAGAGCACCCTAGGAGAGAAACTCGGTCTCACAAATCCCTTATCTGTTAACTCTTGCAACCGAGCCTTCAATTCTTTTAATTCAGTCGGAGCCATTCTATATGGAGCAATCGAGATCGGTGTAGTACCCGGCAACAAATCAATAGAAAACTCTATTTCTCTGTTCGGAGGCAACCTGGGCAATTCCTCCGAAATACATCCGAAACTCACAGACTATCTGCAGATCGATTCAAACTTGATTGAGGTAACTCAAGATTCATTACATAAGCGAGATAAGCTTCACACCTTTCCTCATATATTTCAGACAGACATGTGCGAAATCACCATAGGCAATTTATTTGATTCATCTGTTTCAACCCACAGAATTTCTCCATTTTCACATTTCAACTCTAGTGTTTTTTGTTTACAATCTACCTTGGCATCATACTATGTCAACCAGTCCATTCCCAAAATAACGTCAAACTCATCAAATGGTAACAGCATCAGATTAGCCAGAAAACAGTGACCTTGAATCATTAATGGACAATTCTTGTAAACCTTGTCAACTAGCACATATTGGCCTAAGGGGTTCGACACTTTAATCGTAAACTCAGTAAACTCAACAAGCAACTTTTTATTAGATACTAAATTCATGCAAATATAGGAATGAGTGGACTCGGGATCAATCAATGGAATAACAATAGTATCATAGAGAGAAAATGTACCAGTAATAACATCGGGAGAGGATGCATCCTCTCGGGCACGTATAGCATAAGCTCTAGCAGGCGCTCTAGCTTCTGATCTCGCCGCTGAATCTTTCATCATAATTTTACTGCTAGTCCCACCTCCAGTATTTCTCGATGGTCTACCTCTGCTAGGGTGGTATTCTGTCTAGCACTCTGAAATCTTTCTTCTTTAACTTTCTCTGAACAGTCTCTAATAAAATGCTCGCGAGAACTGCACCTGAAACAAGCTCGCTCGTTTCCCCAACACTCACCATAATGTTGCCTGCCACATTGCTGACACTCGGGCTTTCTATGTGGTACATTACCCACACTTGCCATCGAAGTAGCTTGAGCTTTAGACCCCGAATATGCTCTACCACGATATCTGTGTGAATCCCCAGTTAAAACTGTCATTCGAGGGTTGTATCTTTGGACCTCTTTGATTGAGATTGAAATGACTTGCTTATCGGCCTTTTTCTGGCATCTCGAGCCTCAATAGCGGTTTTTCTTCTTTCTTTGCTCAATTCTTCGGCTTTAAGAGCTCGGTCAACCAATACTACAAATTCTTTCAACTCCAAAATTCCCACAAGCACTTTAATGTCCTCATTTAGCCCATCCTTAAACCTTCTGCACATAATGGCCTTGGTGGACACACATTCCTGGGTATACTTGCTGAGTCTTACAAATTCGCGTTCATACTCTGCCACAGACATCTTGCCCTGCTTCAATTCAAGGAACTCCTTCCGTTTTTGATCAATAAATAGCTGACTTATGTATTTCTTTCTGAATTCTTCCTGGAAGAAATCCCAAGTAACTCTTTCTTTTGGCACCACTGCTACCAAAGTCTTCCACTAGTGGTAGGCCGAATCTCTCAAAAGTGATACAGCACATTTTAAGCACTCCTCAGGTGTACATGAGAGCTCATCAAATACACGGGTAGAATTTTCAAGCCAGAACTCCACTTTCTCAGGATCATCATCGATCTTTGCTCTAAACTCTTCAGCCCCTTGTTTTCGAATCTTGTCAACCGGAGGCTTGTTCGTTCTTACCAAATCTATGCCTTGAGCAGCTACAGGAATCATCCAAGGTATGGGAGGGGTGGAGGAGGTTGAGCATTTGGATTTGCTCGAATAAACTCAAGATACCAATTGTTCATCATTTGGAGAAAGGCATCCGAGCCTCATCTCCTGTCTCAATGTCTCGGTCTACTTTCCACAGTAGCGGTCCCTTGTGCGGAAGCCGGCGCATTACTAAAGATCATCAGCCGCAATTCCTTAAGGATCCATTACTATATTAAAACAAAACACAGTTTAGAATAATCAGGAGTCACCACACTATCACAATATTTTTATGGAATGTATAGCTAGACTTTTACACACACTTTATTAGTCTGAGAACCGACTAAACCATAGCTCTGATATCACTAAATGTAACACCCCTTACCTGTATCCGTCGCTGGAACAGGGTACGAGGTATTAACAAATTATAGTATATACTATTAAATAAAACCCAACAAAAATATGGCGTGCAATTTGATCATGAATCATTATAACATATGCCATTAACAATACAAACCAATTTCAAAGGCTTCGTACAAAATGATTAGTTTGATACTATAATTATTATTTTAAACTTAGACAATTATGACACGTAACAAAATAACTAAGTCTGCCATACATGCCATATTTCAAAATGTTGAGTTCGAATACCAAGAGTATTGATAGTGCGGGCGGATCTTCAACGATCTCTAACTCCTGTGCTAACTGGATGACACTATAAGACAAATGAGAGAAAAGAAAGTAAGCTTATAGCTTATTAAGTAAGTATATAAATAACAAATGAGGAATCTAATATGTTTACAACATAACTCAATTATATCATATTTTAATTTTACTATTTACTCCGATTTGATCAAGCTGTCCCTCCTGCATCAAGATCACTAAATAAATCATAACTCGAGTTACGAAACTCGAAATTCAAATCAGTAAAATTTCCCTGAATCTAGACTCATAAAAATTCTTACTAGTTTTTTTTCCAGAATTTTTGATTTAGCCAATTAGTACAGTTTATTAGTTAAAGTTTCCCCTGTTACACAGCTCAACTGATCTGACCTCTGTTCACAAAGAATTTAATTTCTCTCTGTACACAATTCAAATAACCATGAAACCTATTTCATTTAAAACTAGACTCAATAAGGAATTTATGAATATAAAATATATTTCTTAATTTGTTTTTTACAATTTTTAATGATTTTTCAAAGTTGAAATAGAGGATCATATAGTCATCCTGAGCAAGTCACACACAATTATAAATATCTCAAAATATAGAATTCCTTTGCTTGCTCTGTTTCTTTTATATGAAAATAGACTCATTAAGCTTTAATTTCACATCTCATTTTACCTCTAATTAAATTCCTTCTATTTTTGGTGATTTTTAAAAATCACATCACTACTACTGTCCAAAACAGTTTTAATGCTAATTTCACTCTTTCACACATTCTTTGTACTAACCTCATTTTAACTTATATATATATCACAAATCATTTTCACCATATTTCATACATCACAAGTATAGGCCCATGACTACAATGTCACCACAAAGCCATCCCGTTGAACAATTCGGATTAATCCTCGATACTTGATGGTTTCAGCACACAGCCCCACCATCATATTTCATTTAATTCGGTTCTCTTGTACACATGGTGAACACTTAGTACCACTCATGCGACCCAGCCGATTTGTTTCGTAGCTCTCTTGTCTACATGGTGTCCTTTACTTGGAATCACGCATGCGACCTAGCTACATTTATCTCTCACGTAGCTCTCTTGTCTACATGGGATACATCCCGTATCACACATGTGACCTAGCTACTACATAGTATCTCGTAGCTTTCTTGTACACATGATGTGCACTCAGCACCATACATGTGACCTAGCTATGCTCCTCTATTTTATTCGATCTTCAGAATGTTCAACCGGGATCTCTCTCTATTACTTATTTCCATTCTTCCAATAGTCGATTTATACTTCAACATCAGCTAGTATATATATATAATAGGCTGAAATATAAGAATGTAAATGAAATTAATGTATTATTTACATACAAACTTACCTCGGTGGAAATTATGGGAATTTTGCAATTTAGTCCAAAACTTTCTCCTTCCCCAGTTCGAGGTCGATTCCATGCCTTTCTTGATCTATAACAACATTTTTAGCTCATTTAACACTCAAACTATTTATTTTAATCTAAAAATCACATTATACAAAAATTACATTTTTGCCCCCTAACTTTACAAAATTACGATTTTTCCCCAAGGCTCAGAAATTTAATTTCAGCCCTTATTCTTATGTTTAATGACCTACTGATCATTTTTCTCTTCTATGGCAACATCAAATTCTCACTCTAACACATAGTTATGAACAATAGGTATTTTTATCGATTATGTTGTTTTGCTCGTTTTCGTTAAAAATCGCTTAGAAAAGATCGTTATCCTAACTTCAAACATTCATATTCTACCATCAAACAACATAATACATGCCTATCATTCATGGGTAAATTTTTAAACATAAACCCTAACTCGAAATAATGGTAGAAATAGGTGAACCAAGCTACGAGGATTTCAAAAATGTGAAGAACATTAAAAACGGGGCTTGAAATCACTTACTATGAAGCTTGAAAGTTGAAGAAACCCTAGCTATGGAGGAGAGCAAATTTCGGCAGCAACTAGTGAAGATGATGACCAATTTTGTGTTATTTTTCCCATTTTATTTCATTTAATTTACAAATGACCAAAATGCCCTTACTACTAAACTTTCCAAAAATTCCATCCATGTCCAACTTTTGTCCATAACTTAGGAATGGGTCAAATTGCTATTTAATACCTCCTAGTTAATATCCCAAAGCAATTTCATACTAAAAACTTCTAAAACACGAGTTTTACAATCTATTCGGTTTAGTCCCTAATCTCAACTTAAGTGCTCAATGCATAAAATTTCATCACGAAATTTTCACGAAATCATGAAATCATATCATAAACCCCAAAATAATTATAAAACAATTATTTCTATCTCAGATTTGTGGTCATGAAACCACTATTCCGATTAGGCCCTAATTCGGGTTATAACAGACTGGTTGTCACACATGATCCTGATAGGATCCGAAGTTCAAATCAAAATTTCATTTAGCAGATATTGTAACCAAAATCCTTCATAGATGCCCAAGGCTAATGCACCAAACTCAGCCTTGTCACGGTTACGTGTTACCATTGCTTGTTTTATACTACGCCATGTCACTAGATTTCCCCAAATAAATGAGTAATATCCTGATGTAGATTTTCTGTCGCAAGGAGGTTTCGAATTAGCATTAGTATAAACTTCTACTATTTGATTTTTTGTTTTTCTAAGCATAAGTCCTCTCCCAGAATCCTTCTTCAAGTATCTTAGGATACGGTTCACTGCCTCCAAGTGATCTACTGATGGATAGCTGAGAAATTGACTAAAAATGTTGACAATAAAAGTTATATTTGGACATAAATGAGTTAGATAAATTAGCTTACACACCAAGCATTGATATCACCCCTTATCGGCTACCAATTCATCAGTTCGAGGCATTAGTTTGGAATTATGGTCCAAAGGAGTTTCAACATGTTTACACTCAATCATGTCGATCTCACATAAGAAATCCAGAACATACTTGCATTGAGAGAATGAGATTCCTTGACTACTCTATGCCACTTCCATTCCCAATAAATATTTCAAAAAAACCCAAGTCTTTATTCAAGAATTCCTTGGGCAATTGCATCTTAAGCCTTCTTATTTATCCTTCATGAACCATGATTTCCCATCTGTTAAGTGTTTAACAAATATATTATAATCTGCCTGTGCCTGGGAGTATCTATCATGTTTAAGGACCTTAGTGAATTTTTCAAACGATGCTCTAGGGGACTGTTTAAGTCAATGTAATGCTTTTCTCAGCTTGCAAACCTTCACTTGTGCATTCTTAGTCTCAAAGCTAGAAGGTATATCCATATAGACTTCCTCGATTAGGTCTCCATTTAAAAAGACATCCTTGACATCACCGGACAACCTTCGGCCATCAGCGGCCCCTTGCTGTTGATCATCACCGCCTAACCAGCAGCAGCCTCCTGCTATTGGACAACTGTCGATTTCTAATCTATCGTAATTTGATACATCAAATTACACTCTCTACTACACTTGAAGAGCTCATTTTTGAGCAATTTAGGTTTCTTTTATATGGTTTTGTTAAGTTTTAGTTTTATCACTAATAAATCATTTTTTATTAGTTTTATGCTATTTTGAGACTCGAGTTGGCCAAATGCACCATAGGAAACTTAATAAGTTGATTCAGTGTCATAGGGAGTAGATAATAGCCTCAGCGTAAAGAGAATACCATTCAAGATGGGGTATCACGATATCGAAGAATAGAAGTTGTGATACCTCTGGCAGTGCCAAAATGAAGATGGGTATCATGATTTTGAGATACCCAAGGACCTCTCAATGCAAGACTAGCGTAGGTATCGCAATACTAAAGCATGGGTATTGCAATACCAGTGTCGAGTAGAGACAAAACATGATTGGAAGGGTCGTCCTTGTCCAACCTTAACACCAATCAAAATTAAACGCTTAGGAGCATTTTGGTCACAAAAGTTAGGTTGTAATCAGATGAAAAGCCTCTTCTTGGCTAAAAAGAGAGAGGACTTTTCACTTTATCATTTTTTAACATCATTTGTGACAGCCTTAAAACGACCCTAGTCAGAATGTGGTTTCCGGACCACAAAAACCGAGGCATAAAAATAATTTGATATTTATTTTGATGCCTATAATATGTGTTAACTCATGTGTGACATTTTTGATGCTTTAATTTAGAGTTATAAATGTGAATTTCACTAGAAAAGACCTAGTAGAAAACTTTGAAAGTATGATGGGGGAATGTGTGATGACTAATTAAAGCATGCATGCAAAACAATGGCCTTGCATGTCAAATACCCTCTTTTTACAAGTGATGGCCGGCCATGACAAAGAATATGGGCAAAACATGTCATAGACATGTTTTGTTGGTGAATCATGGGTGAAAAAATAAATTAATGAGCATGGGTAATAAAGAAATGGAAAAAGAAAAAATGGTCTCATGCATGCCCCATTGCAGTGTATTGAGGAAGAGAAAAGAAAAAATTTGTTCATCCATTTTCATTCTCTCTTGACCGAAAATACTAGAGGGAAGGAGGAATTTTGCTTCATGCTTGGTTTGGAAGAGGATTAGGAAGAGGTTTGGCTATACTTGCATCAAGATTAAGGTATGTTTGAGGTTGTGCCATGAGATTCATGCATGTTTTTAGTTGATAGCTTGATGCTCTTGTTAGCCCATGGTTCAAACCTTTGTTATATCATGGGGATGGTATTTGGCCAAGGTGGATTTTGTGTTAATGCCAATGCATGTTAAATATGAAGCTTGCTAATGATATATGTGATGGTGGATTGATGGCTCTTGGACTTTCTTTTTAGTATTTTTGAGTAAGACATTAAGTTCTTTATTTAATCATGACCAAAATTATGGTGTTGTGATGTATTCGGCCATGGTACATCCAAAAGTGTGATTTATGCTCATTGCATGGAAAGTAAGATTTGTGTTTTGAAATTATGTTCATGTTTAGTTACAATCAACTTGAGATTCGGCTCTAGCATATATATATGTATATATGTTTGTACATGATGTATTGGTATGACATATATACTATTTCAAGGTGTATATTTGCTTGTGATGATGTTTCGGTTATGAAGTAAATGAGAGATGTGTATTGAGCTACGATATGTAATGCGTTAGTTAGTAAAATATATGTTGTTTTTGTGTGGTATTAAGTGTATAATTGGCCTCAACATGGACATGCATATTCGGCCACATGAGGGGAAATTGGTGTGCATGCATTCGGTTAGAGGCAAGCATATTGATGCCTATTCTTGGCTTAGAAAATTCGGCTAAGAGGAATATTAACTAATGTGTTGAGTTCGATTCATGATTTCGTACACATGCGACTTTGATGCCTAATGAGTATATATATTGGCTAAGTACCTTGTATTCCTCTTTCGATGCTCAAATGATTAAATCGATTTATTTGTTAAATTAAGCTCAAGAGCAAAGGGGAACTAGATCCGACAAAGGGAAGGAAAAAGTGGTCGAATAGCCATTGAAATCGTTCGACGACATACTAGGTAAGTTCTTGAGTAATAGAGCTTAAATTCTTAATTGATTAGATCATGTTTAAAGCAAATTAAAATCATGCTCTTTGTGTGTGGCTATTGAGCCGAAATTGCAAGTGTGAAAAGTGCCTTGTGTTTGAGTTTTGCTAATGAAAATGAAATACGAATGTGTCATAATTTATTGATAATTGTGCTCGGTTATTCGAATGATGTCCGAGCTAAGTCCCGAAGGCTTTGTGCTAAGTGACTATATCCAGACTAGGATCCGAAGGCATTCGTGCGAGTTAATAAATCCGGGCTAAGCACGAAGGCATTTGTGCAAGTTACTAAACCGGGTTAAGTCCGAAGGCATTCGTATGAAGTCACTATAACCGGGCTTCGTCCGAAGGCATTTGAGCGAGTCGTTATATCCGGTTAAATTTCGAAGGTACGTGATTCGAGAATGAGCGATCTTGCTGTAAAATTTTCAGTTAATACGCTTGAAAAATTCCAGCAATGAGGTATGTTCGTATGTGCTTGAATTAGTTGATTCCTTGAATAATATTCGCTCAATCGAGTAATGAGTTTCGGTATTTGGCTAAGATGATCCCTTATGTATGAACATAGGGGTTGGAATGTGAAATGAGTAGGATATTGAGAATTTGTGCATATGAAATTATCCGTTAGCTTTATGAATGCTATGCTTTTGTTGTGCTGGAATTTCTTGCTCAAACTTACTAAGCATAAATTGCTTACTCCGTTTTCTCTGTTTCTTTGTTTATAGATTTTGGCTCGTCACTATCGGACTCGGGATTTTTGGAAGTCGAAGTCTCCCACACTATCAAAGCCCCATTTTGGTACAATTTTGGTTGAACTTTGAAATGGCATGTATAGGACTACCCTTTTGTTGAAGGTCATGTACCTTTCGGTTTTGTGTAAACTTGGATAGCCATGCGAAAATGGCTTATATCGTTTTAGCATAGTACCATAATCGTTTGTATGTTGATCATTATGAGGTATGGAATTGTTTTGAAACGATTAGCCATTGGAATGGTTAATCATGATCACACTTTGTGCTATGTATGCAAAAAGGGCCAATTGAATCATGGAAATCATGAAATAGGTAAAGCCTACCTTAAAGGCAGATGCTGACAGCAGCAGTGATGTGGATATGAAAAATCACTAAAAATAGTAGGAATGGTATTAAATAGTGAATAAATTATGTAAATGAACTTTGATGAATCTATTTTCATATGGAAGAAACGAAACGGTCATATGATTTATATGTTAAGAGATATTAAAGTTCTCGTGAAACAGGGCCAGAACGGTTTCTGGATCCCCTTTTCCGACTTTGGAAATTCATTGTAAATTAACCATAGATAATTAGGAGTCATGCCATATATGTATAGATTCCTCTCTGAGTCTAGTTTCTATAGAAACAAATGGTATCAGTATTAAATCCCTGTACAAGGATATATTCAATTTGTAACGCACGAAGGTCAGTGTAGTCGAACCCTGGAATAGGGGATACTTTAACTAATAAACTGTACTAATTGGCTTGACCAAAAATTCTAGAAAAAAATTTGTAGATGGACATATGAGTCTAGTTTCAGGGAAAAATTACAAAACTAATTTTCGAGCTTTGAAACTCAAGATATGATTTTTAAGGCAACAGTGATGCAGTGACCAGCTAGTCTGGAAATTTCTAAATGGACTGTGAAAATAGTTAAGTCTGTGTGCACCTTGTGTCCGATTCCGGTAACGGACTCGGGTACGGGGTGTTACATCATTTTTACTTAGTTTCTTTAAGTTGTCTTTTTCATTTTCCTAGGATTTAGAATTTTTTTTTATTTTTGTTAAGTTAAATCAGTAGTTAGTTAGTTATCCTATTTGCATTTTAGTCCTTCAAACTTTATTTTATTTTTATTTTAATCTTTAGCCCTAATAGAGCTCAGCTTTGTTCTATTTTTTCTTATAAAAATCTTAACTTTTGAGTTTATTTGCACCACTATTGTTGCCATTGTTGTTACTTCAAGCTTTCTCAAGAAAGGCCAAAGCTTTTCTCTACTTTTTCTTGTGTTTATCTTTGATGATTATGTTGTTTGCATGCTGGATGATTGCTTGTTTGAAAATAACCATAAGTAGCTAAATATTAGGTGGCTGGTTGATTAAAATGTTGGCTAGTTAATTTTAGGTTCAGGGATGAAAAAATTATACTAAATCAAATAAACTTCAAAACTTAGGATTGACCTCCTAAAGGAAAATTTAGATAAGTGAGACTACGAAGAGATCATATTTAGCACAAATTCGATAGTCCCGAATTAGTTGGTGAGGTCAAAAGATAAACTGGACTAATTTGTCTAAATTGGTAAAATAGAGACTAGAAGGTAAAATCAAACCAATTTAGACGTTTAAGTGGTTTAAATCCCTAATCCAAAACTTAATTAGCCACATGGAATTCAACCAATCGTTGTTCATTATTAATTTGCAAATTTTGTATTTTCTCCTGTTTTACAATTTAGTCCTCTTTAGCATTAGATAGTAATTAGCACAATTAATCTTAACCATAATTTCTCATAAATAAAACTTAGTGAGAAGTTATCTACCCTCTTTTATTACATGCTAATTGTTTAGAACTAACTTAGTCTCAAAAGCATCTTAGGTTTAGTCCTTGGAAAATTTGGGTGGTCCATTGAAACACTCCAAATATTACAATTAACTTGTTACACTTGCAGCACACAACACTTACATTGTTTCTTTTAGTGTTGACTCTAAGACCTGGTGCAAGCATGTCGAGGCCACAGTTAGTTTCGTGTCTGTTTGGTTGGATCGGGTTTGCTTCTTCTCGATCGGTCTAAATGCATCTCGGTTCTCCAAGTCCTGCTGAGAAAAATATTACAAAATACCTATGTTCATTTTCGACTCACGTATTTTATTCTAAATAAATAATAAAATAAACCCTACGTGGAGATGATAATCCACGATCTAAAATATACATGCCCGAGAAAATAATAAATTACATTTAATTTTCTAGGAATCACAGTTTTGGAAAAAATACTTTATCATATATAATAATAAAATAATACCATACATTCATTCGCATACATTCCCCTAAACATGCATGCAATTACAAGAATTTCATATATTATCAAATATAATCATACAAGAAGAAGAAAGAGAATTTTGGTCTCGATTTACACTATAAACATAGCACAACCAGACACTTTGATACCAATTTTTGGAAAAAATCTGGTTCAAGGATGGTTTTCTTGCACAATGGGAAATAAAAATTTTGAAAACTGACCCAGTTTGTGATATTTATAGCAATAAACCCTAGACTGAATTTGCAACTGTGTTTTTGGATAGGCAAACCCTTGTTGCTTTTGACTTTCAACCAAATGATCTTCTCTATTATTCTCATACCATGAACTATTTTGAGTATGGGCTCGAACGAATTGAAACAAAACACAGAACTAGAAACATTTTTCTTTTCTTTAAAGTGAAAACAAAAAATCTATTCTCAAATAGAAATTGACAGAGATTGTTATTCAGGAAAATAGATTCAATAGTTGAGAATTAACTCTCTCTATTTTCAGGCAGAATAACAATATCTTAACATTCTATAAATAGACCTACTGGTGCCATCTATTTATAGGGAGAGAAGGTAGAACCCTTGTTGAATTGTAAAAGTTTATTTCAACTAGAAAAACGAACTCCTAGTCTAACTAGAAGTATTGGTGGCTGCAACCCTAGTTAATATTACTAGAGTTTGACGTCCACTCCTTTAACATTAAAGACTTGTGAGCCTCTCCCATATCGGGTCCAATTACAAGTACTTCTTGGGCTATTAAATGAATACTTTATAATTCGATCCAACTCGATATTTGTTTTCTGTTTCCCAAAATAAAATACTTTATAATTCGATCCAAGTCAATATTTGTTTTTCTATTTCCTAAAATAAACTTTTCAATATATTTCCAATTAAAAAATCTTCTCAACCCAATTCTAATTCTATTAAAATCATTACGACTTTTCCGTCAAAGAATCTATAAGAAAATATATTTAATTTTTTTGTGTTTAACGGTTCACTATGACCAAATGATTTATTTCCATTTTCAAAATTCATTTAATTCAAAAATCATAAATTCATTTCTTAATTCTTCATTTTTCATTTTTCGTTTTCATTTTGGAGAAAACCATAGTCATTTCTAAATGTTTCTCATTTCTCTATTTTCACCATTTCTATTAATTTGATTCAACATGCAATTCATTTATGGTTTCAACGAACTAGCAGAAGGACCGATTGGACATATGCAATTGAGGCTCAAATAATTTATAATTAAGTTCTAGCTTTTCGCTCATTAATTATACACTCATTTAGTCACAAAGTCATTCCAATATAGTATAGTGACTAAGATCTTCCCAACGGCATACCATTACTAAAGCAATTCGATCAATGTTTGTCCAATGACCTTGTCATAAGTGTGTTACCCTCATAGGATATCCTTAATCTCTTTGGGTTAATATTTGTTCTTCCAATATTATCATATTTTCTCTCATGGTAACCATTACATCTTTTTTCATGAAAAGTCAATTACTATCAAATAATAATCAAGTCATTTGTCACAAAGACGAATGGCCCATGGACATGTTTACTTTTCATCAACCATGTAATGTCAATGAGAGGATATTATTTACCCATGTCTTGGGCTATGAATTTCATTGTTGTGAATGATGCTACATACCGTAGAAGTTGTATTCCCAATGCACCAGGTTTCTTTTCCTTATCTATTTGAACTCATGCTTTTACTTACATTAAAGTATACAAGTCATGCATACATAGTCTATCATCTAATTAAGATTCAGGTATGCCACACTATGAATGTCACAACTAAATAAATCCATAAACGGATTCAGGATCTATTCTCCTTAGGTCCAGTCTGATGTACTGTCAGTCCAGTTAGTCACATCTATGTCTCTATCTTCTGGGAGTCATCCGCTCCGATGCTCAGGACAAAGCATCTCCCTAATCAGACTTGATAGACGACATATTATTCTTTCAATCAGTTTGCTCATTTTCAATTAGACTAAAGACATGTTTAGGTTCATCTACTAATATAAGTTGTCTTTCCGTATTACGATCTAACCACGTAATACCACTTAGTATTAGTGTAAACATTAGATAACCATTAAAGAACATTTCTTCTATTCTGCTTTGATTGCAAAAACCACATGACAATATTATACAAAGTATTAATGTAATTCATCAAAAATTTTATTAACCAATCTGTTCAAAAAAATTACAACTGTACATTGATGAAAATACTACACTTAGGGCACCAGATCCAATACCAACTCTGGGTCACAACCTAAACCTTTTCTCTGAACAATAGGAAGATCCAACTCTAGGTTACAACTTGAACTTGACTAAGGATTAGAATTTGTCTCATCTTGTATTCTTTCAAGTTCGACTTGGCTCAGGAGAGTTTCTTGACTTTTTGATTTGGTACGGGCAAATCGAGAATTTTCCTTCTTCCATAAACTTTTATAGCATCATCGAAAAGAAGAAGATGTTTATGATAGACAATGGGAGATTGATGGAACGACGAAAATGTGAAAGTGTACACAATCGCAACAAGTAATAAAGTGACAAGTAAATGCCGAGTTATTGTACCTACAGGGACTATAAAAAGAATTATTTATGAATGCAATTTTAAAAACACTTTGGTGAAGAAAAATATTTTGATTTGAGGAGGTGATTAAAAACTAGGATTTTAACTAAGTAAAATAAATAAAAACAAAATAAAAGTTCCAATGCAAGATTTCAAAAGATGATTTTAATCAAGATGACATAATTGTGCTAGATTAATTACATTTCTTAACTTAGAATTATTAAACTCATGTTTAAGTTGTTACAAATAGATTCACGACAACTTGGTAATTTGCTAACTTATGGACATACTTACCTACCAAAATCCATTTATCTCTTGACTATATCTCTATGTCAATTCAACCGATTAAGCAACTTTTAGTAAGCAAATGTGTTAATGCACATACATACTTATGAAATTAAAATAATCTCCTGTACATATCTTTATGCCAATTCAAACAATTAATTCAATCTCATAAGCACATAAAATATTACGTGAGGTTACAATGTATTTTTACCTTAAAACAATTTAATCATAATAATCTTGCAAGTTATGCAAGGCTAACGATCGTTAGATACCGTTACTAATTTAACCCTCGGCTATCTTAGATGAATAAACATGCACTGATTAAGTATTGTGTCAATTAATTACAATTTTAATCCGTTTAAATAATTAATTCATTAGTCACCTTACAATGGTAATGCAAGAATAACTTAGTTTTGGTTTTACTTAATCAAACATCTTACCGAGGCCTATAACGACACAAACACAATTTTAATAACTCAAGTAGATGAAATGCAATCAACCTAACACGAATTAAATTTAAGTCATATTAATTAAATTAAAAATATCAACATCACAAAAATTCATAGACATGTTCATCATAACAACAACAAAATTAAAAAGATAGGGAACAATAATCAAATCTAATGTTTCTCCGAGGCTTGACTAGTATGCTCAGCTCTTCCTTCTTCGCTTGTTCTTGTTGAACTGAGGCTTCCATGAACACTTGAATGCTGCTCCAAATGGTGGTTGAATGACTCTTTTTCAAAAGGTGAAATCGGCAAAGGAATAGGGGAAGAAAATGAAGAACAATGGAAGGGAATGAAGAGAGAAAAGTGAGAGAGAAGTGAAGAAATGAATAGGTTTGAGATGTGTTTGAAGTTAGCAGCTAAGGGGTTATTTATTAATTGAAAAGGATGCTAAAAATATCCAAAATCAGCAGCCAAAGACTCCCCCCCATGGCCGGCCACACATGTGGCATGTTTTAAGATTTCAAACATGCTATTTTTAGGTAAGGGCAAATCTTGAGAGGCATGAATAGTGGAGGGGTTTGAATGCAAAGTGAAGGAGTCTTCAAGAGCCATTTTGCAAGACAAATAATCAGCCAAACAAGCTGATTGGGTCAGCATGTGGGATAGTTTTGGGCTGCCAAGTGCTCGGTTAGATCGGTTTTCTCGATTCAGCTCAACTGGACCCTTTTTCATAATTAATTAACAATAATTTATTTAACCCAAATTAAACTAGATTAAAATTAAAATTAATTATATTATGAATTAATACACATAATTTGGACAGTCTTAAGTTGAAAAATAAATTCGCCTTGATGCTTCAAAATTGCTTCTCGATTTTGTACTTCTAACAGTATCTGCCAAGCCGTTTTTTGCCCTTTGTGTGAATCTATCGAAAATAATCAAAATTAATCAAAATTTGATATATAATCAATTAAAATTCAACATGTTCATAATTTGACTGCAATTTAATTATTTTATAATAATTATATATTTTTCGACAAGAATTTTACCGAAACTACATGAATTTGAATTAAAAAGGGCAAGAAAAGTGTGTATATTTTTGTATTTCCAATTGATCAGGCATGGAATTTTATGGAGACATGTTGGATCAAGTCTAAACCTGAATCTGAAACGAGAAGCAGAATTGGAGTATTAAAGGGAGAAGATAAGATAGAGGAAAGATGAGGATTCTAAGAATTTGATTTAATAAGTCATGGCCAATCCCAATTCTGTGACTCTTTTGTGTTATTCTCCCCCTAATTGTAGAATTGGAGTAGAAATAAATTTCTTCAAAGAAAGTAACATCCATGGTATTATAAAACTTTCAGGTAGTAGGAAAGAAACATTTGTAGCGTTTTTGATTGGCTGAATTCCAAGAAAGATACACTTAAGTGCACAAGCATCAAGTTTGCCATGGTATTGAGAATGGACATGAACAAAAGCAGTGCAACCGAAAAGTTTGAAAGGAATTTGTGACACAAAACATGAGGTAGGAAATTGACTCTAAAATGTTTGCAAAGGTAAGTAAAATTTGAAAACTCGAGAAGACATACGGTTGATAAGATATGTTGCCGTGAGAATGGCTTCACCCCAAAATTTTTTAGGAACATTGGCTTGAAAAAGTAAAGATCGGGAAACTCAAGAACATGATGATTTTTACGTTCAGTGACACCATTTTTTTATGGTGCGTCAACACAAGTACTTTGGTGAACAACACCGTGAGATTGGAGATAATAGTTGAAGAAGCCTTTGGTGTTATCAATTTTTAAGATTTGATTATTGGCTTTCAACTAGGTTTGAACCATGACATGAAAATGTTGAAATATGTGTTTGGTTTCAAATTTTTCTTTCATAAGAAACGTCTAACACAATTAAGTATGATCATCAACTAACTATAATCGAGCACCAATTATATTAAGAATACAAAATGGCCCCCAAATTCCACCATGAATGAGAGAAAAAAGGTGACTTGGTTTGTATAATCCAGGTGAATAAGTGTTTCGAGTATGCTTTTCCAATTGGCAAAGTTCATAATAAAATAAATTGGGATTTTTATGGATGAATAAGGATGGAAAAAAAACATTTTAAATACAGAAAAGTTCGATGACCTAGACGAAAGTGCCACATCATGATTTCTCTTTCCTTATTAGAATGACTATCAAACTTAAAACTATAACTCAATGAATACTGATGACTAACAATGGATTGAAAGAGTGTTGACATATAGAACATAGAAGCTCGAATGAAAATCAACATTGCCAATTGTCCTCCCCGAGCTCAAGTCTTGGAAAATACAAGATTTAAAAAGGAATTTAGCTTTAGGTTGCGATTTAGTTTACTAACAGATATGAGTTACAGTCAAGTTCAGGTACAAATAAAATTGATTTGAGAATGACGGTATTTGAGATACAAATGGTTCTTGTTCAACCATTTTGGTGCGTGTATCATTGGTAATACACATTGTTTGAAGGCTGTTACTAGATGATTAAGTTGCAAGAAGTGATTTGTCACCTGTCATATGATTGGAAGCACCTGAGTCTACAATCCAAGACGAGGAAGATGACTTGGTTGCATGTAGTACAAAATTATTAGAGCTTTGTATGGGGTTATTTTCCTTTTGTACGAGTTGCTGGAGAAGTTCTACGTGTTCTTTACTAAATGGAGCAGAATTACTAGGTTGAGATGTTTCAGAAAAAATAGCATTGTTTGAATTTGGTTTGGGGATAACGCTAGTAAGATATTCATCTTTGCTCTGCCCGCTTATGAACATCATCATTGATTAAGACCATTGAAGGTAGTTGTGGCCCAGGGGCGAAGCCAGAACAAAATTTTTAGAAGGGCCGAATGAAATTTTAATTTTTTATAGTCTATATATTTACAATTTTTAAAAGATTAAATAGAATTTTTATAATTTTAGGGGGGCAAAAGTACAATTTTACCTTTATTAATTTAAAATTTTAAGAAAAATTCAAGGGCCTAAACATAAATTTTCCAATTTAGGGGAGCAGTACACCGCCACCCCTCCCTAAGATTCGCTTTGTTGTGGCCATTTATTTTATAAGTGGTAATAGAAGTTGGCCGAAAGGTTGTGGGAGTATTGAGAGAGGGATCAAATGTAGATGAATCCTTAGATGTTTGTTCAAATTCCGTCATGAAAAGATGATTTCAGGAAAAAGGGGAGGAAGGCTAGGGTTTATGAACCTCCAACTTGGATATCATGAAGTTTTGTGAGAATTGTGAAAAATGCTTCATTTTCTATTTTTGTGAAGATAAATCCCTATATATGCATATAATATCTTCTACATATAACCTTGATAGGCTCCTATAAATTAGGACATACAAAATCTTAACTGATATAGAATATCAGAATTTTAGGTAATTAATTTCCTAAGAATCAACTATCTTAACTAATATAGAATATCAGTATTTTAGGTAACTAATTTCTTAAGAATCAACTATATAGTGTGATACAACAAAATCACATACCTAGATTGATTTGGTACATTTTAAAAAGTGAATTAAATTTTAATGTATCATCAAGTGACAATCCGCAGATATGTCATATCAACAAAGTTAAAAAATGTTAACTTTTTCATTCATTTTAAGGTAATTTGACAAATAACACAAGTTCAAGAGTCAAAAGAGATTAAAAATTAAATAGAGAGCTAAAATAATTTTTTATAAAGTTAGAAGATCAAATAATTTTTTTAAATTTTTATCTATTGTATTCACCGAGTGTAATAAAATTTAATTATTTTAAAAATATTATTAATATATAATTAAAAATTATAAATAAGTCTTGAACAACTCGTTAAGTTAAATCAATCGATTAAATCAAGTATTATAATAATAAAATATTGATTAAGTTTATTAATATATATATTTGGTCGAAAAAAGTTGATTAAATATTAAAAAAAAAACTGACTGAGTTGACCATTTAGTTACCCCCATCCACCGAGTATTGATCTTGCTTTTGCATTATGGTCCGTACAAATCGTAACAACGACAATAAAAGTATTTTGACAAGGCAACAAGATTAAGATCTGCTCATATCTCTCTTTTTAAATTTTTATATTAATACAAATTAACAAATTATGGTTTTACTAACCTCTGACGATAGAACAAATAATTTTACTGAATTTTAAAAGTGAAGTAATTGAACGGATCAAATCAGGCAATCATTTAAATTCAAATCCATAGAAGAACAGCTATGGAAGCACACAATCAAGATTGGCTTAAAGAGACGTAGAGAATTTTAAGGACAAGAATACTTGATTACCCGTTATAGAACACAGGAGATGATGATACATCAGCAATCAATGATCTCACGGGGGCTTGACGAAATAGGGCAGATTTATCAAGTCTGTTTAGATAGATATATATATATATATATATATATTTATATTTAACACATTCTTTAACTTTACAGTGGGGAAAAAGAAAACATAAAATGACTAAAGCTTGGTCAATGTTAAGTTGCACTTGCAGGAGGTTCATTGGCTTCAATTGTGTGTGTGTGTGGGGGGGGGGGGGGGGGGTGTCAATAAGCTTGTGCTAGACAAATGAAATAAGCCATAATCGAAGATGTTGAGGTAGGGGCATTGATTGCGACGACGAAATTCACTCTACCTCTTTATCATATTCAGGTTATAGCCTAACAAACACCTAACCTGAACCTTTTATTAGCCATACCAGCTCAGTAGAGCTCTTACGAAGTTTTACGGCTTCTATTGAGCTTTTGCGATGGTTCGGCTAGATACACCGTGCAATAATTTGACAAATCCGAGAAAACTTAGCTTCCCATCAGTGTGCCTAATCCAGTCATGAAGAACAGCATGAACAGGCACAGATGGGCTCAGTCCGAGCTCCTGAAAGGTAATGGTAAAAATGCCAGAGGTTAGTCTAAGTTTCTGTTGCTTCACGATCCTACAAACATCCCAATAAAGCAAAACAGAAGAAAGAAATGGAACCTCACTGCTTAAGATAACACAGAAACTAAGTATTTGCAATATTAAATTTATTTTAAGTTATGAATAAAGATATCAACAATCGTATTTCATATAACGTTATTACTATAAATAGTATATCAACTGCACTCTTTAAAGGATGCCTTACGGCAAATATCAACAAATCCCAAAATCTCATGAAAAAGAAGCCACAATAATTTAGGCTCCTCATTTTTCTTGAAGTACTTATGCTGTACCCTTTTCGAGCACAAGTATGGGTATAAAATCCTCCAAATGCATGGGGAAACTAAGAAAGAAATGAACATATGCATGTTGGGCATACATATGTATCCGATACTTGCATTGAGTCCAAGTAACATAAACCATAATAAACATAACCATCAATAGTAGTTGAAAACTACAAAAAATAAAAGAGAATTAAATGAGACTTAAAGGCCCACTAAAGGGAAATAAATGCCCCTTAAATCACTCTTTCTATCATCTATTACACAATACCTTCACAATTGTGCAACAAATTTTATATCGACTGCACAGCTCTCTTAATTACAATTGATGCTGACGAGCAAGAAAAAAGTTAATCTTTTATCTCAAACATTATTCATTCTCTCTCTTCTTTCAATATCCTTAACAGTGAGGTGTTGTAGTAACATGTGTAGTCCAAGAATCAGTAGTCCATGTGAAGATAAAACCACAAAATCGAAGGGCAAATCATTTTCTCAAATAGGTGAAAATTGAAGTCTATAATTCTAGCAAAGGTTCAAAACATAATTGCCATGCATATGACTTAGTAAGTTTTCCATACCTGTCAGCCTACTCAAAGGAATTAAATAATCATCCGAATGAGGCATAGATGCAAAAACTTTGCAGGGGAGATCAACATACCGAAGCTAGCTCTTCAATGACAATAGGTCTGTTTCCTTCCTTCTCAAAGATTTCGTAAGCACAACGTGCATGTTGTTCCCACCGATCAAGAGCCTCCAGCTGATGAACAGTTAATGCAGCCGCACAGAACTCATCAAAGTCCATCCGTCTGTATTGAAGTGCATTTAGCTACCACAAAAGGAAAAACCGTACACAATTAGAGATTCATACCACCACTTAAATTTATATACATTTCCAAACAAAACAGAAAAAGATGAAGCACCTACCGATGCAAGAAACTCAGGGATGCGAGCATCCTTCATAGCATCTGTTGCATTTTTCATCAGAGCCTGACCATAGCAATAGCATTAGATAACTATTCACAAGAAAACTGCCAAAAATTTTCAAGACTATGAACAGGGAAGGAACCAACCGCTTTGATATTTTCTAAGCTTATAGTGCCATTTTTATTTGGTTCCAATAATGCAAACTGCTCCTTCAAGTAAAACAGCTCATCCACAGTCAAAGTTTTAGACAGGGCCTGCAAAAATTACCAATAGAAGGGTATAAGAGCTACAAATCCCATGTAGAATGAGGAAAAAGTTCACATTATCAACCTAAGCCAGGCTTGGATAAGGATTTTGGTCCTCGGCCTGACCCAACCAGAATTTAAATTAAATACTTTTAAATATTTTTAATTAAATTTAATTATATAAATATTAATATAAAATTATATTTTTAATATTTTATTATTTAATTATATAAATATTAATATAAAATTATATTTTTAATATTTTATTATTTTTAAACAGTAATATAAGCTTTTGGATGGGCAGGCAGGCAGGCCTGAGTTTTTTTTTAATTGAGCCTCAGCCCAGCCCATGGGCACCTCTAATCACCATATACGCACCCTTAAAGCAGCCTTCCGAAGAGATGAAGAACGCAGATAAGCCTTCATGAGTTTGAATATCAGTATATCCAAGGGCACTTTTACATCGTTATACTTTTTTATCCAGGGATGACCTGTGGCAAGCAATCGTGAGTAAAATTACAAGAATGTAAAAATAATGAATATGACAGAAGATGAGTCACGCACTCAAAGCTTGGGCTGCAGTCAATCTTTTCCTTGGGTCCTTATTCAGTAAACGCTTCACAAAATCCCTAGCCTCAGAAGATAGAGATGGCCAAGGTGCTTCATCAAAACTTGGATCAGCTTTTAGAACAGCTCGAAAAATCCCAGACTCTGTTCGAGCCCAAAATGGACGACTACCACACAAAAGAATATAAGCAATCACACCTATACTCCAGACATCTGCTTCTGTACTGTAAGACCTATGTAGAACTTCTGGTGCTACATAGTATGCACTACCAACAATGTCATTAAGCCTTTCATCTGAAATTGAAAAGGAAAAAGAAAACATGAAGAAATTAATCAAATAACTAAAGCACTATGGCTTAAGCAATACGAATTTGAGTACAAACCCGGTTTCACAAAATCAGACAAGCCAAAGTCTATAGCCTTCAATTGTGAATTTTCATCCTTTGATGTAAACAAGAAATTCTGGTCACAGAAAAAGCTAAATTTAGTATAATATCAGGTGGGCAAATTTTTATTATATACCTATTAAAACCTCTGCTGCTAAGAAGATGAAAATGAAATATGCTAGAATGATGCACAACTAAGAAAACAAGCAGTAGTGGCTAGGCTTCGGTGACTGCTTAACCAGAATATTTAGCGCAAGGTTATCCTCAAGGAAAAGCCTTACATAAACCTTAGAAATCTTATATGGGACCACAAAACCAGTGTAATACCACCCAAAAAAAAATATATCAGAAACCTTATTAGAACTGGAAAGATATTCACCTCAGGTTTAAGATCCCGGTGCACAACACCCTGGATATGGCAAAAAGCAACAACGTTAAGTATCTGAATCATCACAGCTTTTGCATCATCCTCAGTGTATTTTCCGCCCCTGCATGATTAGAAGAATACACTTGATAAGTAATCAAATCCAAACTAAGTACATTCAGCCTCAAACTCTTATTTTGGAATCAGAATCAGAAGTAGCTATTATTAGAAAAAATACCTAGAAAGAATTCTGTCCAAGAGCTCCCCTCCTTCACATAACCTGAAAGATACATAGTAACTAATTAGAACCCATCACAAATCATCAAACCAAATGATCCTGAACACACTGAACCCAAAACCGAGTTCATGTTTTCATATGGTACTTACTCCATCACTATGTAGACATTATCATAGTCCTCGTAGGCATCATAGAATTGTACTAAATTGCTATGTCCAGATAGAGCTCTTAATATTTTTACCTCCCTTCTAACATCCTCAATGGCAATTGCAGTAGTCATCTATAAACAAAAACACAAAAATCAACAAGCATAACATATCAATTCAAGGCACAAAAATAGCTATTATACAGAAATAAAATTGTAGAACATAACTCCGTGAGTATACATTTTAATTCCGAGTTATGATTACTCTGTTAAAAAAAAATCAGCAAATTCAATATTTAAATTCATTTTCTTATTTCCAGTAAGTATAAAAATCTAACTGAGGGTCTTCTAGTCGGATCTCGTTTTTTCCATTGTCAAAGAATTTTAATTCAAATCCATAAGCGCAAAAAGGCAAAAGTTCTAAGATTAAAATAAATAAAGTAGATAAAAACAAAAAGAAAATTAAAATGAAACCTTCGCTTTAGGTATAACTTTAACGGCAACTTGTTGTCCTTTAAGCTCTCCTTTCTTAAACTTCGCCGTACAAGTATAACCGAAATGGCCTCTTCCTACTTCGTCTCCGAGCTCATATTTGCTCCCGAAGTGCTTCGAGAAGCCGAAGCTCTTATCCAGTCCGGTACCGGTAGCTCCCGCTGCCTCTGCCTCGCTTCCTTCCGGGATCGCGGCCTCATTCGGCTTCACAGACCCGTGCCTCCGCGCAAGCACTGCCCTAATATGCTTCGCCGGAGACGGCGGAGGGAATGGCCTCCTGAAAAACCGTTTTGGAGTGGAATTGGTTGAAGATCTCGCCGGAGACTTTTTGGAAAACAAGTATTGAGCTGGACTGGGACTATAAAACGGGAAAAACGGCGATTTCTTGCCTTCATTGTTGGAATTGGAGCTTTCTTTTTCTTCTTCTCCTTGTTTACCTTGATCTTCCTTGGAGTTTACACCATCAGGTAAAGGAGAAGCCGAAACAGAGTTAGGCTTGCGGTGGATATCGTTATTCCAGGTATTGATAGAGGCATTTGTAGAATCAGAAGGGTTTGGGGAGGGTTTGGAGGTGCAAAGACCCATTGAAGAGTATGCCTATCTCTCTCTTTTCCCCGGAGAGTAGGATTTTGAATCTCTCCTTAAAGCCTTAAACCATTTCAACAAACTATAAAATTGAAATGAAAACTAATAATAAAAAAACTCAAAGCTTTTGTTGTCTATGCTGTTTGAAAGCGTTAATTGGTGAGATAAGGAAACGACGGGGACTTTACTTTTTCGCTTATCAAAAAATTAATATTATAATTAAATTTTATGTATTTGAAACAGTAATTTTGACTTACCTCTACCAAATTCAGTATTTTGTTATTCATTAATAATAAATATGGAAACATAATT
Organism: Gossypium arboreum; assembly: GCF_025698485.1. Taxonomy (NCBI): domain Eukaryota; kingdom Viridiplantae; phylum Streptophyta; class Magnoliopsida; order Malvales; family Malvaceae; genus Gossypium; species Gossypium arboreum. The sequence goes on from NC_069081.1 coordinate 19,212,944, forward strand.
ATTTTATTAAATTAAGGATGAATTTAGTATTAATTATAAAAACTAAAATTTTAATATAATTTCATACAAATGTCTTTTCATTAATTTTTTAAGTAAATATTATTGTTTTGTAAGAAAAATTAAAATTAAATTTAGAACCTCGGCCAAATTCCTTTCAAAGTAATTAGCAAAATCATTTTAATCTTGTTGTGGTTAGTATGTTATGTTATGTGGTAATGGAAAAAGATGGGTTAGCTTTTTCGTGGGGACAGTCCAGTGAATATGATTTGGACTGTTTTCCACGTGGCGCAATCTTAGGTGAGTGGCTAATTAATTTAGTTTTGACATGCAGTAATTTGGTGGCGAAATTTCGTGTTCCTCTATTTTTCTTGTTGAGTGTTTACTTACTTGCTTCAGGTTGGGATGTCGATTCTCCTTTTTATTTATTTATTTATTTTTAGTACCAGGAGTCGTTATACTATAATATTTTATTTTATTTTATTCCTTCCATTAAAAATACCTTCAAATTAATTTTATATATTTAAATAATTTATTGTTAAATTATTAATAATTTAGACAAAAATATATCATACTCAATAGATTTATACCCATAAAAAACTTAACCATTCTAAAAAAAATACGCATGGTTGGATCATATATAAATCAATTGGATATGATTTATTTTGTCTAAAAAGTAAATTTTAAAATTATACATGAACTTTTATTAAATGTGCAATATCATATATGAAATTTGATTTTATATAATTTTATAAATGAAATTTTAATTTGATTTAGTTTTCACAAATCGTTAACAAAATTATCAATATAGCACCATTTTATATTACAAATATAAATAATTATCTTTATCAAATATAAAAATAAATCGATATATTTATTTCTTTAAAAGTTTATAATTGAATCAAAATTAAAATTTCGTGTAACTATAATCAAAGTTTCATGTGTATGATTGCATCAAAGTTCATATATCAAATTGCTCATTTAAACAAAGTTCATGTATAGTTTTAATATTTATCCCTTTGTCCAAATTATCAGTAACTTAACAACAAATTGTGATGGTGTCATGATTTGAATAAATTTTTAATCTACAAAGACAAATCTAGATCAAATTTTAGTAGAAGGACTAAAATGAACTTTACATAGTAATATAGGGACTCCTAATAACTTTGACCATTTTTTTCAGTTCCTAGAAGTCAAAACTACTTGGTTTGACTTTTTTTTACTTCATGGACAAGGCTCTCATTACATCCGGGAAAAAGAAGTACATTCAATTTAATGAAATTACTAATAATGATAAAATGTTAAAGATATTGTCCTGAATAAAGAATTATCCAAATTTTTTTTTTGTTTTAAGAGAGTTAGATGATTTCATAATAATAAATATGTAATGGTTGACATTTGAAATTTTGCACATCATACAAATATATAATAAACATGATTAACTTAATACACATATATTATTCATGCCCAGGATCTTGAGTTTGTGATATACGTTTAATAATTTATTTTATGTTTATATTTGCATGATTAGTATAAATACATAAAATTATCAGATTTAATGAAAAGATATATATCTTGGCTTTGATTTGCTTCTGGGTTGCCAAATAATTGCTGAGGAAACTTCCTTTTTTTTTCTTTTCTTTTGTATTGATGAATTCTCTAATATTTGTTTCCCTTAAGATATAAGCTAATATTAGTAATCCAGATTTCAACAACAAAGGATTCATTTTCTCATGCTGTCATAAAAGTGAAATAATAATTTTAATACTTTAATATATTTTTTAAAATTTTAATATTGATGAAATATATATTTAGTTAAATAATATGATCTTTAGTAAATATCTAATTGGTTAAAGGTTGAAATCTTATTATAAAAATTTATTTAAATAAATAAAGTTAAGATCTAATATTTTTTTGGGTTTTATCCATTTTCACCAATTAATCAACTTACACGGATTTTATCTATTCATTTTTAATTTTAATATAATAATAGTATAAATTACAATTAAAATTTAATTTCAAATGAATATAAAGTATAATTCAATATTTATTAGAATTTATCCAATCAAATTTTTAATTTTAATATTAGAAATATTCTCTTAATTTAATATTTATCCAATCTCAAATAGAAATTTATAATGACCTTATGAAAATAATCTTTCAACTTTTCCATAATATAATTTTAGGATAAATCTTAAATTATACATGAACTTTGATTTAATATATAATTATATATAAAACTTTAATTTGATGTAATTATACACATGAAACTCTAATTGTGGTTCAAATATATACTTGAAACTTTAATTTTGATTTAATCATGCACATTTAAAAAATGAATACATTAATTTATAGTTATATTGGATAAATATAATTATTTATGTATGCAATATATAAACATAAAATGATGTTATATCAATAATTTGGTTAATAATTTATAAAAATTAGATCAAATCAAAATTTTATGTATAAAATTATACAAAATCAATACAATTGTACATTAAATCATAGTTCATATATATTTTAGAATTTATCCTATTTTAATTTAAATTAAAAATTAGAATTTTGAGTAATATTATTTTTGTAATGATTTCAATGGAAGGAAATAGCTAAGTGTGATTTTCTTTGAATTTGTTCTCATTATTTAAATTCATTTATAATTCATCATTGTTTTAATGATATTGCAACTTAAAATTAGTACATATTATTTTATTATGAAAAGGTTTGTATATCTCAAATTTTATAAAAATAAATATTGGTTTAAAATCTTGTTTTGAAGGTTGCACTGGGGTAGCCCACAAATTGAGGTGGTCCGTACACTTGTTGATATAATAATATCCTTTTATGTTGTAGCACATCAAAAATAAATGTTGGTTTGAATCAGCTTAAAGACAGCTAACACCAATTTCAAGATGTGGTGAGGATAAATTATCAGCTATATTTATTTTTTCCCTTTTTCTAACTATTAATTAATTTTCTTCCTTAAAACGGATGATAAGCAGCAACTTTATTGTACCGGATCGAGTATTTAATTTAAAAGCAATAATATTTGCATAATTATCCTACTTAAATAATACAGTTGGATTTGTATGGATTTGTAGGTACTCGTAAAAAGTAGTTGATGAGATCTCTTTCCAATGTCCAAAGGGCAATGGGTTTTTTTGACAATATTCAGCTACTTCAACAAGAGATGGAAATTCGTGATGAATTGGAGAATGTTCTTAATCATGAGGAGTTTCTATGGAGACAAAAGGCGTGTTGTGTCTGGCTTCACCTTGACGATCGCAACACAAAATTTTTCCATAATCGTACTATTTAGAGAAGGAAATTTAATCGAATTATGACCTTGAAACTCGAAAATGGCGAGTGGAGTTTTGATCAGGATACTTTCAAAGCTGAAGCAGTTGGTTTCTTTGAGAAATTGTATGGCAAAGCGTTGGAGCCAATAAGGGTTCTCCCATCTAATATTTTTCCATGGCTTAATACTTTGGATACTACCTTCTTGGAGAAATTGTTTACGAATGAAGATTTCAAAAAGGCCTTATTTGATATGGATCCATTGAAAGCTCCGAAAAGTGTTGGTTTTTACGCTCTTTTTATCCAGAGTCAGTGGGATATCATTGGTAATGTTGTTTGTGAGTGGGTTCAAGGGGTTTTTGCTGGAAAAGTTATCCAAATCTGAACAACACTCTGATTGCCCTAATTCCAAAGACAAACAGTCCGAGAACTTTTCTCAATTTTGCCCTATCAGCCTTTGTTATGTCTTGTACAAATTGGTGATGAAAGTGATTGCAAATCGATTTAAATTGGCTTTTTCGTCATTTCATCTCGCAAGAACAAGTCAGGTTTATAGCTGGGAGGAATATCTCTGATAATATTTTTATTGCACAAGAAGTCATTCACTCTATGCGGAGGAAACGAAATAGGAAAAATTGGATGGCTGTTAAACTGGATTTGGAAATGGCTTACGACAGAGTGAGTTAGGATTTCATTGATGCTTCCTTATAAGCTGTGGGCATACCTGAGTTCCTCCTGAGAGTTATTATGTCTGTCATATCATCATTTACTATGCAGATTCTCTGGAATGGAGGTCCCACACAATTTCAAGCCAGTTAAAGGGATCAGACAAGGATGTCCACTTTCGCCCTATCTCTTTATTATGTGTATGGAGTGGTTAAGGTATATTATTCGTTTGAAAATTAATGCTGGTAAGTGGCAGCCAATTCGCCTCTCAAGATCTGGACCTGCTCTATCTTATCTTTTCTTTGTAAATGATCTGATTATTTTTTGCAAAGCTGAGGTGAAGCAAGCTCACTTATTAGACACTATTTTGAAGCATTTTTGTGAATTTTCTGGGCATAAAATCAGTGCTAGAAAAAGTAATATCTACTTCTCTAAAGGTACAGAGGATGATCTATGTTCTCAAATTAGTCAACTTTTTGGTTTTTAGGAAGTTTAGAATCTTGGAACTTACCTAGGGGTGCCTCTTCTCCATGAGAGAGTCACTAACAGTACCGTAAACTTTGTGGTGGAAAAAGTGAGACACAATTACAAAGTCGGGAAGCAAGGAAGTTGTCCATTGCAAGAAAGGTCACTTTGGTCCAACCCGTCCTTCTCTCCATTCCTAGCTACTTCATGCAGTCCATGATGATCCCAAAGGGAGAATACACAGAGATAAAACGAATGGTGAGGCAGTTTATACGGTGATGTTCTGGTGGTCATCCGAAGCTTTCTTTAATTGGGTAGGATTCCAATTATCAGCCAAGGCCACGAAGTGGTCTTGGACTTCAACATCTACGTGATCAGAACACATTGTTCTTTATAAAGATTGGATTTCACTTAGTTTCCAAAGATAATGCCTTATGGATACAAGTCCTTCGAGCAAAGTATGGCCTAAAAGAGCAACTTCCGGAATCTATCACAAAAAGACATTGTTCGCATCTGTGGAGATCCTTTTCTAAGGTATGGCCACTATTCCATGAAAATTTAGCTTGGTCAATTGGCAATGGGGCAAGTATTCGTTGTTGAAAGGATTCTTGGGTTCCGGGTGTAGGCCCCTTAATTTCGCAAAATTGCGCTCATGCAAATTTAGGCTTGGACTGCACCCTTAGGGATTTGGTTACGCCCAAGGGGTCTTGGAATCTAGATCTATTTCATATTTGGCCGTTTGATGAAATAATTAAACGAATAGTGAGTATTCCTCCTTCACACCCTGCCTTAGGTTCAGATAAGGTTATTTGGGCTCGATTAGCTATAAACCTTTTTTCTGTGCGTAGTGCTTTCTAGTCTTTAAATGAGGCATCATGGAGTTCGAAGGATGATTACTGGAAGAGAACTTGGAAATATCAGAGACCGCAAAGAGTTAGATTCTTCCTTTGGTTAGCTTCCAAAGAAAGACTTCTAACTAATTGGGAACGCAGTTGACAGGGAATCGCACATAGTAGCCTTGCTCTATATGTGGACACGAAAGAAATGATGTCATACATGTGCTTTGGGATTGTCCGGAAATAAAGGATGTGTGGATGCATGTGGTGCCAACTGATCAGCAACATAGCTTCTTTTCTGAGATATTTCAGGTATGGCTTTCTTCTAACCTATGTTGTAACAGGAAGGTGTAGGAACAGGGCATTACTTGGTCATTCTTGTTTGGATTAATCACTTGGCGTCTCCGGAAGAATAGGAATCTTTTCATTTTCTAGAATGTTACTTGGTCGACAAGCAAAATTACAGGAGCTTCTCTTAGTTGGGCTTAGCAGTATGAGCTAAGTCATAGTAGATATCATAACAACATTCATAATCATGATGGCTGAACGACTTTTGATGGAACGTGGGTTCATTTATTCACTGATTGCCAGTGGCTAGATTCACGGGGAATGCATCAATTGGTGGAGTTCTACGCGATCAATCTAGAAATTGGATTCTGGGGTTCAATCGATATCTAGGTAAATGCACACCTTTTGAGGCTGAACTTTGGGGTATTCTAGATGGACTATTCATTCTGCACAAAAAGGGATATAAATGGGCCACGATTTAAACAGATAATTCGAATTTGTTTAAAGCTTTAATTGATAATGGGTTGGAGGACTTAGGTATCACTGTGCTTAGAAGGGTCCAACAGTTTATTAGGTCTGAAGGACAGTGGTGGATTGGGTGTATACCTAGAAAAGATAATACAATTATAGATCAATTGGCTATGCTAAGTTTAGAGTCGCAATCAAGTCTACAAGTCTTTGATGCAATTTTAGAAGCTCTATAACAAGACAAAGCAAGTGGTGCTTTTGAAATTATAATATGATGTAATTTATTTTATTTTCACAAAAAAAATAGAGTTGGAATAATAGTTTCCCAATAAAAAAGTTAGAAATTGTGGATTTAATTTGAACAAAATTAAATAATGCACAAAAAATAAAATTAAGGTGAGTATTTGGTACATTAATAATATATATATTTTAATTTTATAAGTAGTTTTAAAAATTAATATGTACTTTTTATATTCTTTTTACATATTTTATTATACTTCTATTACACACTTATCAATTCTTAATCTTATTTATGGAATCTAAAAATTTACTACCAAACAATTTTCATAAAATAATAGGAAAAGTCGGCTATAACCACATGTTTTCTTGCTCTAAAAGAAACAAAATTGAGCAATTTACATCTTTTTATTCATATGCATGCATATTTATATAGGAATGAAATAAATCAACAATAGTCTTGTTGTATAAGAAAAAGAGTTGAGCTGTATATAAGATCTTACATGTATATATATTTAAGTATATGGTTAGAGATTGACAAAAATCGAATCGGCTTTTAAATTAATATTGTTGAATGGAGCGTATTTTTTTTTTGAAAAATGGACTTGGGGTGAAGTGAATTTGTTTTTTTGGATAGTGGGTATAAAATAGTTACGGTAATTGCTTGCCTAGACTTGATCCGTTCCACTATATAAAATTATCAATTTATGTTTATATATATAAACTATTAAAAAGGTAAAGATGTAAAAATGTAATATAAAATAAAGCTATATATTTTATGTTTATTTTTTAAAGAACTATATTTAAATATTTACTTGAATTTAAAAAATTAAAAATATTAAAGATAAATAGAAAATTTAAATTGAAACATAGTGGTGTGGGACGTGGATGAATGCATCCAACATCTCTGAAAATGGTAGTGATTTTCAATCTAAGTTTTGCTACTTATCTTTAATTTTTCAATTTTTAAATTAAATAAATATTTAAACATAATTCTTTAAAAAATAATTTTATATAGTGGTGCGAGTTATGACGAGCAAGTAATTACTATAATTACTTCGTATCTCTATCAAAAGAAAAAACCTAAATAATTGTAAATTGATCTGTGATCCAACTTATTATTACCTCTATTTTTAAAATAAAATTAACTCTTCTAATTTTAAATAATATTTAAGTATACCTTTTACCGAAACCCATTATAAATGAAAAAAGGGAAGAAGAGAAATTAACTATTGTTGATCCCAGACTGTTTTTTAAGGTGAAATTACATTTCACAGTTATAAGAAATAAATCTGTATAACTATAATCAGTATAATATATTTACCGAATTACAATTATGACTATAATCAAATTTTACAAAACTAATAACTGCAATATTTATAAATTTAAATGGAAATAAATTTAAATAGGAAAACTCATAAACATATAAATACATTTAATGTAACATTCCTAAGTCTAAGTTACTTCATGATATTACCTTTACAAGATAGCATCGAACAAATTCAAATTAGAGGCCGATTTGCACTTTCTCTTCTTTTCTTTGAATGTTCATTTGCACTATTTAATCTTAGGGTTGTGATTTATATATATATAAAAAAAACTAATATTTGATGTTGATACCACGCCATTTCAACTAAAAATTTTCAAATGTTTGATTTAGATTTGCAAGATGTTTTCCTTCCCTATTAATGCAATATATCATCTCATTTTTTTTCTCCAAAAAATTATACATATATATATATACCATCTCATTGCTAATGCATTCTTCTTTCAGTAATTCCATGAAATCATTGGTGATGCAAACTCCTATTTTTATTTTTGACTTGCCTTTTATGTTAATTATTTATTTTTAGTTCTTTTGAATTTTGATAATCAATCCGTACTAAATTTTGAATTAAATTAGTTAAATATTTAAGTGAGCGATAAAATGTTTTTTTAATTTAAAAATTCAAATGAAAAATTTAAAGTAACATTAAACTTTTTATCACTAAATCCAATATTTGTTTTTAAACTAGGCGAATATTAGATTTCATTTGAAAGAAAAAAGAAAGGGGTATATTACATTATTTTGTTGCCCACTCCAAGTATATGATCATAATAAATTAATTATTCAGCTCCCCACCATGTGTTGCTCATCATTTGCTTCACCATCTCTCAAAGAATCATTGATGGTAAAAGTGTAGTGATTAATCCAGAATCCAGGAATAATTAGTTCCGTCATTTTAACATTAGCCCAAAAACATGTAAGAATTTAGGTTTTAATCCGGATTAAAGCCGAGTATTAATCCAGTAAATTTGGAGTCCTAGTGGATTAAACAATCTTATTTTAAACATTGAATTGATTATAATAAAATAGCATTTGCCAAGTGTAAGAAAACTTGAAAAACAAGTTATAGTGGGGTTGGGAAATTAATTAAAATAGAAAAGAATTGGGAACCATGAATTAATAATTACAAAGGGATGCGTGTGTGTAGCAAATTATTTCGAAAGAGCATCTTGCTAATGGCAGTCGTTGACCTTATGAAATTTGATTCTTATGTGTCCAAATCTTTGGCTGCAAAAAAGCTTTCATCCAACATTATGATTGCATGGTTTTTGCCAACCTAAGAGCAATAACCCTTTGACTTTCTGTATTAATTAATTTTGGTGATGATGATTGTAATTGTAATTCACGGGGGGTGGCTATGCTTTTTTTATCTTTCTCGCAAAATTGGCGCCAAAACAAAGGTAAGGTTAGGTCTTAGCTACTCCTTTAAAATGGTTCCCACTTTTCACCATCCTCACTCTTAGATTTTCTCTTTCTTTTTTGACAAGAGGTTGAAACTGGTGTGTGACTAAAATTTTGATATCAAGTCATTTACTTCAATCCATTCACTTTTAGATATTAAAATACATTATTAGGGAATAGAATTGAATTTGAAAGGTATTATATACATTTTGATATAATCACGTAATCATATATTCATGTCTAAAGTCTTACTTGTTTCTTATGTTGATGATTTTGAGTTTGGATCATTGGTTTACGATTGTTTGATGTTAAAATAATCTTTTCAGTATTTGTCCTTCTATTGGACATGTCGGGGGTGCTATGAGGCAACTTATTCTATTTCCCGAGTGATTTTATTATATGCAAACCTTACTGAATAAGATGTTCCTACCATTCATTCATTATATGTTTTGCTTCCTAGTAATTTTGTTGGTTTCTTTAATGAGGATAGGGGATAATAGGACTCTAGTGTATGGGGTGAGCCTATTGGTTCGAGTTGTAGTGGTCCTCTCCTTGTTGGTTAATTTCTTTTATTTTTTCCTCTTCTATTAATATATGCTCTTTTCCTTAAAAGAAACTTAAATATATGTTGTACCTACCATGTAACACCCCTAACCCGTATCTGCCACCGGAATAGGGTTACGAGGCATTACCAAACTTATACACTAGTATTTATACAAAACCGAGTCATAAATTTACTTTCCAAATCAAAACTTTTGAAATTTCACCATCAAGTCCCTAATATAGGCCTACGGGGCCCATTACATGCTTTAGAAATGATTTGAAACTAAACCGGTAACTTTGGAAACTTTAAAAAAAAATTTCTTGAAGTTAGGGGCAGATGCCCGTGTGGCTCCCATGGCCGTGTGGTTAGCCCGTGGGCAATTCTGACTTGCAGTTTCTTAAGCATTAAAGGGGCACACGGCCTGGGCACATGCCCATGTGGCTAGGCTGTGTGGTAAACTAATTTTTCACCATTTTTAAGCCATTTTCACACGATTTCGACACACGACCATACTTGAAACCCGTGTCCTTCACACGACCAAGACACACGGCAATGTCTTTTGCCCGTGTACTATCCTGACTTCATATTTAAGGATACAGGGGACACACGGTCTATCAACATGCCCGTGTACAAGCCGTGTGTCTCACACGGTCTGATCACATGCTTGTGTGACATGCCGTGTGGACTCAAAATGAACCTTATAGTTCAAATTTACCAACCCTGCACACCTTGAATAAGCAAGCAATTTAAAATACAATATTTCAACCAGTCCAAAACATGATTAAACATATCTAATACACACTAAAACCACTAGTATAATGATTTAACTCACGTATTTTTGATAACTATTTAACATAGAGTTTCCAAACATTATACTTAAATACCATCCAAATCAATTCAAAATAAACTATATAAGTGACTATTTTGATTAAACATAAATTTTGCTTATATAGATTAACCTTTATCATCCTTACACTAGTAATATTCATACTCAAAATAACATTAAGACAACCTAGGCACAATGATTTATAAAATAGTCACTTATATAGTTTATTTTGATTAAACATATCTAATACACACTAAAACCACTAGTATAATGATTTAACTCACGTACTTTTGATAACTATTTAACATAGAGTTTCCAAACATTATACTTAAATACCATCCAAATCAATTCAAAATAAACTATATAAGTGACTATTTTATAAACATAAATTTTGCTTATATAGATTAACCTTTATCATCCTTACACTAGTAATATTCATACTCAAAATAACATTAAGACAACCTAGGTACATGTCATTCCTCAAGATAAGATACATCACCAAGTATTTGAGTTCGGGAGTTGGCTTGGATACTGAGACATTATTTACTTTGTACCTAACCTGCGCATAGAAACAAACCGTACGCTGAGTATACACTCAGTGGTATTTCTATAAACCAATACTTAATTTATGCATTTATACTTAAACCATAGAATCCAATAAATAAACACATCATGAACATTCAATTAATTGTCTTCATTTCATAATAACATTTATCATTAGAATCGAAACCAGTAAGATATTCAATTCAGTCAGTATCATTCAATCTTCATTGCAGTAATTTACTCCTATTAACATAACTTGGACCTGGGCGGATACACGGATCCAACCCACACACCGGGATAGTATACAGTGTTTCATCAACCGAAGTTGGAATACACTGTAATAGTAACAGTAACATTAGCAGCAGTAGTAGCGGTACACAGAGTACCTCATCAAAACGAATCCGGAACAGTAACAGTAGTTGACACTTATAGTGCTTTATCGACACAAAGTCGGAATATCCCTGAACACTTCCAATCCTATAGCATGCTACTTATATCAGACTAGCCTGACACTATTAATAGGGTTTTCATTTCACTTTCAAATTTTAGTATAACAGTTAATACATTTCAAATTTAACAATACTTACCTTTAATTTACTTACCATACATAATAAAACAATACATACAATTTTTAGCTTAAAAGCTCAGTTTATAGAAATACAAACCGTGGTTCTCAAGTTTATTCATTATCTTCGCTCACTTTCTCTTTTCCCTTCTTTGATGACGTTTCTGGTGCTATGTTAACTACGGAAAAATTAACATTTAAAATCATCAATACATATCATTTAATAACATACTCTTATATTTTCCATGTAACTTTTACAAAAATTCCAATTTAGTCCTTAAGCCATAGCTAATTCTACAATTTAGTCAATTTAGTCCCTACTATAACAAAACTTATATCTCTTTTTACAATTCAATCATTCTCCCACTTCTAACTTGAATTTCTATCATTTTATCTCATAATTCATCTATTTGTTCAATCTAGTTAACATCTAAAAATTCACAAACAACTTTCTAAATTTCAACATAATTCAAGTAGGGCTTTATTTTAAGATTCCAAAAACATCAAAATTACAAGAAAATGAACGAAATTGACTTACCAAATAAGCTTCAAACTTCAAAATCTTAATTTTCCTTTTCTTTTTCTTTCCTTTCCTTTTCTTTCTATTTTGTTTTCATTCTCTGTTCCCTTTTTCTATTTTGTTTCTTTTATTTACTTTTGATTATTATATTATATTATTATTATATTTTAGTAATTATTATTATTATTTCTTATAATATAAGTAAACATATATTTATACTACACATGTATGTATTATACTTTATACACATGTAATTAATTTTAACCACACATTTGTCACTTAAGGTTTATTTACTAATTTAGTCCTTTGACTTTTCTTTAATCTATAATTAAACTTTTACACTATATTCAATCTAGTCTTTTCACTAAATTAGCTTTAATTCAAGCTAATTCACTTAACCAAAGTCTAATTAACTACACTACTAGCTTCATAAATATTTCTAATAAATATTTACGAATTCATTTTGTAGAAATAATGACCCGAAAATTAAATTCTCCAATACCCATAAATTTTGGGTCGTTACATACCAAGAGTCTAGGCTTCAAACATAAGATAATTAACAAATTTCAAGGCCTAAGCTTTGGTAAACTGAAAAATGGCACAAGACAATTGGACGACGCATAACTATCAAACATGTACAACGGCTTGTAACAAAGCTCAAATAATAAGAAAAAAAAAGAGGTTGAAGGCATAATTATGATAGACTAATGGCATGCACCTAGCTAACTAGGTATTGGTCCCTATAAACCATTGAAAGCAACAATCTTAGAAGTAATTAGCAACCCAGGATAAAAGGCAAGGGAGAGGCCCATCTTTAGGTATAAGCGTAATATTAACTATACTCTGCCTAAATATTATCTTAAGCTTGCCATTATCCTCTATTTGAGTTAAGCATCAGACAATGCTTCAAACCATAAGCTTTGACGCCCTTATAGTTTACCCTTTGTCTTGCAAGCCTTGAAGCGTTCTTAGCCTAGAATCTTTTAAGCCTATTTGTGACACCTAGATACCTTACTTGATTGTCGAGTCCGAGTTATAGGATGTCACATTCATTACTGGAGCAACTATGATCATTTATATTCAATTTATACCATTATACATTTAATTATGAGAAATACACACATATCATTTGATATATAGTCATTTTCGAGTCTTATCAAAGCTTACGAAAGCTCTATTGCTAACCTGAGGTCGAATTAGGACTAAATTGTAAAGTTTTTGAAATTTTGGGTTGATGTCATGACTTTGGGAGTCCCTCGTTGCAATGCAACATACTGACTTGACCTCGTCACAAAGATCGATGCTTGATGTCGCGACATGACATATTGTTTCTAAATGGTACTAATTTGACACCAACCTGCAAATACCAAATCAACCAATTTACATTTCCATAACATATTTTCAGCCAAATACATAATCATGACTTAACTATGAACTATAACACCTTATTCATAAATGTACCAATGTCATATTACCATTTCTTCAATTCCATACAACCTATAAATTATTTACCTATTACAATTCATTCAGACCCTTAACATTATATACATAATAGAATAGGCTTTGGGTAATTAATCATTTTATATATTCCAAACCTTGTATTATACTAAAATTGTAACACCATCTACTTGACCTGAATCATCAAGTCCGGGTATTGGATGTTACGACATACAAATACTTAGTAGAATTTCTAAACAATCCGTATATAATCTTTTTCAACATATTCCTTAATATTTATTTAAATTTTTTTGGACAAAGAAATAAAAAAAATCTAAGAATTCAACACTCTTAAAAAAATAATATAAGATATTACAACTAGGGGTGAGCATTCGATCAAATTGAATGGAAAAATTTCGTGTTAGTCGAGTTTTCTTATCCTATTTCATCATCCTAACTCAATTTGAAATTTATATTAATCGAGTCTAGTGAGATGGAATTCGAATCAAATCGAATATATTTGTTCGAGTTAAATTTAAAAAAATGACATTAATATTGCTTATTTTATGTAAATTTTGGAAAAAATATTTTTCTTTAAAATTTTCTTCCTGGATTTGTTATTATAGGGATTTTTATTTAGGGGGTTTGAATGAATTGATGATGAAGAAGAAGAATGAAGGGTTTAATTTAAGGTTTTTTTTGAAGAAGAAGAGGAGAACAATTGATTTAGGGTTTAATTTGGGGGGTTTTTTTAAAAAAGAATTTTGGTATTTGGGAGTTTCAAATTTGAATTGGATAAGAAAATCGATGATGGAATCTTGACTTTTGGGGAAATTGGGATGGTGGAGTTGGCCAAGCTTTGAGAAAATAGCAGACGAGCTTTTGGGGAGAGGGAAGGGGAAATAGGGTAGGTTTGGGCTTTAGCGGAAATGAGTATTGTAAAAGGATTTGGGCTTGGAGAGTGGGGACTATAAATTTAAAATTTAAAATTATATAGTTTGTATTCAATTTTTTTGAATTATTCGAGTTATTCAAATTCAAAAATTCAACTCAACTCGAACTCGAAATTCGAAAAGAAATTTTGAGTTCATTTGATTAACTCGAATAACTCGATTCAAATAATTCAAATTTTTTTTTCAAATTATTCGATTCGAATTGAATTTTTCTCACCTCTAATTATAACATATAAGTTCGATAAAGATAGACTCTTCTTGGCGTAGAGAACTATAAGTTATGCTTCTAAGAGGCCCTTTGTATTCATAATATTCCAACTTGCCAATTTTCTCTGATGCATCGCTAGCATGGTCCCTCCTGGCATACTCATTCACACAACATGTCCTAAAACATGAACAAATAATTTGCAAATTCTTGCAAACTTAGTGAATTTTAATATAGAATACCTTGGAGTCTTTCTAGTTGAATTCCCCATCTTAAAAGTTTAGATTACCACTCTATGTTTGGCAGACTCTTTCATAATAATGGATATATGCCTATACGCCAACTCCCATACTTAATGTATCACTCTCACTTCACTTCTTGACTAATTCCAAAGCTTACCAGTCGATACAAATCCTAGTCCATTTTAGAACACAAGACACTTCTCAGAGGAATATCTGTACCGAACCCACATTCAACGGATTTCTTCTTCATACAAACACTTCACATTCTTCCAGAATGGTTATTCATAGATATTATTCTTTGGCGGATAGTTACTAGCTGAACTTACATTTGATGGATTCCTATACTGGGCTTAATAGTTCAGACCACCAATTGGATTGTATTCCGAATCAAACCCATAACCACCTCATACTAATGATGAAACATTTTAGATCATTCAAAAGAATTCCATATGTCCATGTTACCTAACACAAGAACACCCAGATTGACAAACGGTTTAGATTCCAAATAACCCCATATCAAGACATGATACTATTTTATCTAGTTTTGGTCCTTTTGAGACCCAAATTGGAAAAATAGTGTCATGAGAAACCTAACGATGTGTTTGAATTAGTGTAGGGAAATGAAAATGGCACGACCTTAAGGAAAACAACATTCAAAGTGGATGTCGCGACATCATTACTATGGAAGTCACAACACCTAGTCCTTTTGCCTTGAGGGCACAAGACTTCAATAAGAAATCAACTTAGAGTCATTTGTCGAGAGAGTCGCAACACTGAGGGTGTGGTATCTCAACATCGAGCCTAAAGTCGCGATGAGCTTTCAAGTCATGATATCACTGAAGGTGTTGATATGGAGAAATCATGGGAACCAACAGGGATGTCACTGTATGGATAACCCCCAAAGTCATACTTGTATCGCTGTTGAGGGTGTCGCGAAACTGAAGCTTGGATGTTGTGACATTGGTGCCTAACAAAGAGAAAATTGTTGCAAGGGTAGTCTTTTTTCCAACACAACCCAAGTCAACACACATATTTTAAGGGCATTTTTTTCAATGTTAGGGTTAATTTTTCAACTGTTTAAAAGACTCTTTTTGGCTGAACTAAAGAAGCCAACTTTTGTTTCATCTCTTTAGCTTTGTAGTTAATTTTATTCTTAATTTTTAGGTTTAGGTCATTAAAGTTTTTAAGGTTAGTTGATTTAGTGAGTAGTTTAGTTAGTTTTTACTGTAGCCTTTTCATTTCTTTTGCAATTTAGTACTCAAACTTTCATTGTATTTGATTTTACTCCAAATCTTTCAATATAGTTAAGTTATACTTTTTTTGCGAAGCATAAAAATCTTGACTTTAGTTATATTTCCACATCTATTGTTGTTTTCATCATCTTCTTCAAAGCACCATACAAGAAATTCCTAAGCTTTCTTTAGCCCTACTCTTGTGTTTATTTTAATAAATTATTTAAGTATGTATTTGGCTATTATTTGCTTGAAGATGATGAGTAGTACCTAAATCTATGGTGGTTGATTGATGGAAATGTTGCTTGGTTAGTTTTTCGTACAAGGACTAAATTGTAAAAATTAGACTAAATCGAATAAAATTCAAAACTTATAATTGACTGTTGGATCTGGTACCCTAAGTGTAGTATATTCGTTTGTAAACTTGTAATTTTTTTCAAATAGATTGGTTAATAAAATAATTCATGGATTACATTAATATACTTTGTATAATGTCCTCATATGGTTTTTGTATACAAAACAAAATAGAAGCAAATATTGGCTCACTGGTTGTCTAATGTTTAAACTAATTCTAAGTGGTATTATGTGGTCGGATCATAATATAGAAATACAACTTATAGTAGTAGACGAACTTAAACATGTCCTTAGTCTAATTGAAAATGAGCAAACCAATTGAAAGACTAATATGTTGGTTATCAAGTTCAATTTGGGAAATATCTTGTCTTGGGCATCGGAGTGAATGACTCGTAGAAGATAGAGACATAGATATGACTGGTAGTACATCAAATTAGACCCAAGAAGAATAGATTTTGAATCCATTTATGGATTTATTCACTTGTGATGTTTAAAGTGTGACATACCTTAATCTTTAGTGGATGATAAATTATGTATACCTTACTTCTATACTTTAATGTAAGTAAAAGCCTGAGTTCAAATAGATAAGGAAATGAAAGCTGGTGCATTGTGTATACAAATTTTGCAGTAAGTAGCGTCATTCAGAACAGTGGAATTCATAACTCGAGGTATGGGTAAATGATATCCTCTCATTAGCAGGCTTTACATGGTTGATTAAAAGTAAATGTGGCCATAGGTCATTTTTCTTTTTGATGAATGATTTGATTACTATTTGATAATAATTGACTTTTCATGAACGAAGATGTAATGGTTACCATGAGATAAAATAAGATTATATTGGGAAAACGAATTATCCCAAAAGAGATAAACAATATCTTATGAGGGTAACAAACTTATGACAATATCGTTGGACGAGCACTGATCGAGTTGCTTTCATAATGGTATGTAATTAGGGAGAGCTCAGTCACGATACTGTAGTGGAATGACATCGTAACTAAATGAGTTTATAATTAAAAGGCAAAAGGCTAGAAATTAATTATAAATCATTTGATCCCTAATCATATATGTCTAATCGGTCCCACCACTAGCTCATTCAAACTAGAAATGAATTGCATGTTGAATCAAATGAACAAAAATGGATAGAAATGATAAAGTTAGAGAAATGAGAAACATTTGGAAATGAATGTGGTTTTCTCTAAATGGAAATGAATTGGAAAATGAATTTATGGTTTTTCAAATTATTATTTAATTAAGTGATTAAATAATTGAAGTTTGAAAATGGAAAGAAATTTATTTGTCATGGTGAATTCATTGAATGTAGAAATATTAAATATATTTTGTCATAGATTCTTTTACGGTAAAGTCCTCATGCTTTTAACGGAACTAGAATTGTAGCACCCAAACCCGGTCCAGGCGTTAAGGCCGAATCCGACGTGCCACATTGAAGTCAAAAACCCGTGTTCCCTTTTTAGTGTTTTAAAAGCCGAATTTTGTTAAATTAACCAAGTGAATGGAAGCTGGGCACTAGGTAGGTATCCATAACAGAGGAGGTGAGCCATGAAGGCTGCTTAACTACCAAGCTCTCCGATTGGATCCAATCCTAGACATGTCCACATCCATTGCCACACTTGGTTATAACAAGTTGAAATTTCTTTAAGTGGTTATCTTTGGTAAAACGAGTATTCGTGACGTCGTGTTATTTTTAAAAAAAAAAGTATCGTTTTGAAATCACGCCCTAAGTCTAGCCCATTTGAATTATTATCCATCAATTTAAAGTTGTTTAAAATAATATAATCCCAGAAAATTAAAGAAGAAAATAAAGTTAAAATGGCCTTATTTCAACCCAAAAATTAAATAGTAATTAAAAATAACTCAAGAAAACCAGTCTCTTTTTCAAACCCAAAAGTGTTCACCATGGCCACTCTGAATCCCCTTCGGTTCCAAGTCACCCACATCAAGGCTCACCTGCAAGGTTAAAGAAGGGGTGAGTTTGGAAGCTCAGTGTGTAAGGAAAACCCATTCAAAGCCCAAGTCAGCTCAAGCCCATTGGGCCTAAGCCCATTCAGGTAACAGTGGTACTGGGCCAGAGCCCTTTTCAGATTACAATAAACTGGGTCTTAGCCCCTTATTCAGATAACAGTATGGCCCATATGCCCATTTCAAAATACATGCAACATCAATAAACATATGCAAGCCCATTTGGGGAGACTACTCAACCCACCAACCACTACACTCCACCCGTACCAGCCCTACACTCCATGTGGGGAATAGCTCAACCCACCCACCCAACACTCCACGATTGCGACCTTGCTACTCGATTATCGAAGAATTGAGGCAAAGCCTCCAGTACGTGGACAAGCCACTTTCAGTACTTCCTCCATCAATATCCCAGTCCCATGCATCAGATAATAACAACATGGCATGCATTAAATAACAACAGTCAAACATGCATTTAAGTCAATTTAACCCTGGGGTATTTTGTAATTTATCTCCTAGGGGTAAACGTAAATTTTTCACTTTTAAAGGTATTTCAGTAATTTATCTATTTTAGGGTTTTTCATGCATATTCCTACCTTTCACGTACTAACAGAATTACGTACCGAGGGTTCTTACCGAATTGGGCCCGTTGGCCCATTAAGCCCAAAAATATCGAGGGCACCGAAATCATGCACTTTGCAGTCCAAACATTGCAGCTTACCAAAAACATTAATCGATTTACCGAGCATTCGGACACTCACAAATCTACAAAACACCGGTTTTCGGCATTTTAGCTTTTCGACTTTTGCCGATCTAGACTAAGAAAGAGGGTGTTAGTTACACACCTGTTTGCAACGATATGCTGACAAGATCCATACACGAACCGCCTACAATTGGATTACTAACACGTTAATCTAACTATTCAAATACAAACTACGTATTAACCCCTTACAATATTCGGCCAACCACACCTACAGGTCATAGTAAGCTTATAAGAAATCAATAAGCAACTCATTAATAAATTTTTGTCAATGTTTACCACATAATCATAATTTCACTGCAAGCTGTCTTCCTAAGCAACAGTCACTAAATCATTTATAACTGGAGCTACGAAACTCCAAATCAAGTTTCGTTAATTTTTCCTAAAAATAGACTCATATATCTTCTATCCATAAAATTTTCAGAATTTTTGGTTTAGCCAATCAATACCAGATTTTTCTCAAAGTTTCCCATGTTTCACTGTTTGACTAATCTGACCACTCTTCATTACGAATCAAATTTCTCATTGTACAGAATTCAAAATATGTTCTCGTTTATTTAATTTGCAACTAGACTAATTAAGCTTTAATTACATAATTTATTCAGCTTCTAATTCATCTCCCAAAATTTATGGTGATTTTTCAAAGTCACGTTACTGCTGCTGTCCCAAGCAGATTTATTACCAAATCACTCTTTCACACACCTATCTTGCATGCATGTTATTTAAACATGTATATCACCAATCAATAGTCACATATCTATGATTTTTACTTAAGCATAATATCCATTTCATCATTTTAAAGCACAACATGTTAGCCGATTTTTCCCTTTAGCATCTAAGGCACATGCATGATCATTTGTTTGGCTCAACTTCACCTATCTTCCATTTTTCATCAAAAGAACATGAAACAACAACCATTTCCTTCATTTTAATTCATGACCAAATGCTCAGAACACACTCAAAAACCAAAATATGCTTCAAGAGTTAAGGTAGAATTAAGAAGAATTCATGAACATCAAGATAGAAGCAAACTACCATGAACTTACCTTCAATTTTCTTCCCCAAGTGACCAAACATTCAAGAGCTTTCTCCTCTCCTTTCTCTTCTCTAACTTTCAGCTATGATGAACAAAGATGGACAAAACTTTGTTCTTTTCACCCCTTTTTCTTTTAATAAAATTTCACATTTCATCCATTTAATTCTTTAATACAAAAGACATGAAATGCCCATCATGGAACATTTACCTAACCCATTATCATGGAACATTTACCTAACCCATTATCAATTTTTATCAATTTGTACCATAAATTATGGGTATCAAGTGCACATATTGTCTTCAACAACATGATGGCTGGCCACTTCATGTAAAATGGGAGGTTTGTCATGCAAATCCTCCTATTTTGCACTCCTATTTGTTTGGCCACTTCAATTTAGCATATAGCATTTTCAAACATTTTCACATAGGTTCTATTTCATAATTTCACCCCCTTTTTCCTGTGGAACAAAAATTAACTAAAATTGTCGTGTTCTATCTTAAGCTTGGGCCTTCTAGAGGCCCACTAACATAATTAAACCTATGCCAACATTAACAGAATTCCCGAAAATTGGGGCGTTACAAGAATTAGGTTGAGAAAATTATTTAATTGAGAATTTAATTAATTTAAATTAATTTAACATATCTATTTTGGGAAATAGAAAAAAAAATATCGGGTTGGATTGAATTATAAAGTACTGGGTTAAAAGTATTGGAAATACTTGTAATTGGACCCAATATGGGAGAGGCTAAAAAGCCTCTTATGTTTAATGCAAGGGACTACAAACCCTAGTTTGTTTAACTAGGGTTGCCGCCACACCTAATCCTAGTTAAACTAGGAATTCATTTTTCTATTAAAATAAAATTCTTCAATTTAACAAGAGTTTTACCTTATAAATAGATAACACCGGTAAGGCTAAAAATAGTGAGAGTTTATTCTCTAAGTATTAATTATATTTTTCAGAAAAACAATTCTGTCGATTTCTATTGAGAGATATTTTGATTTCACACTGAAAGTAAAGAAAACTATTACTAGTTTTGTGTTTGATTTGAATCATTCGAGCTCACACTCGAAGCAGTTTGTGGTACAAGAATAGCGAAGAAGGTCATTCAATTGAATGCTGGGAGAGACAAAGACTCGTCTAGTCGAAAGCATAGGTGTGATTCTGGTAAAATGTTTATTGCTATAAATATCACAAGTTGGCTCAGTTTTCAAAATTTTAATTGTCCACTATCCAAGAAAATCATTTTCAAACCGGATTTTTCCTAAAATTTATGAATCTAGGTGAATATTTAGGTAGTTGAGACCGAGAGGAGAGCCTATCAAGAATCAATTAGGTTGTCCCGATTTTGTTTAGTGAGGTTGAGAGATAAACCAGACTAAGTTGTTTAATTTGGTAAAATGGTGATCGAGAGATAAAATTGAACTAAGTAGAAGTTTAAATTTTTTAGATCCCTAATTCAAACACTAATAAGCAAAATGGAAGTCAACCAATCGCTTGTGTTCATTGAGTTATTAATTGTGTAATTTTCACTATTTTTCAATTTATGCCTTAGCGTTAGATAGTTAATTAGTGTAATTACCCCTTGATTATGATTTTCTGTAATATGACACTTAACAAGTAGTTAGCTAGACTTCCTATTTGTATGCTTGTTTCACATTAATCACTTTATCCCCAAACTCTATTGGATTCAATCCTTGGAATACTCAAAGTGTTTCATTGTAACACTATAAATATTACAACAGACTTGTCACACTTGTAGTATATCACTAGATTATTGATTGTATTTGTGTTGAATCATAGCCTTGATGCACACATGCTTGAGCATGATCACTTAGTGGTCTATTGCCCGCCTATAAACATATTATCGTATACATAAAAAATATAACACCAAGAATATATTAAATCAATTAGGTGGTGTCCGCAAGCGTATGAGTCAAATTGTAATATAGTAAAGTTTACAACGAAACATTGGTAAGTATTCCAAGGATCCTACCTAAGGGATTGTAGATTGGAGAAATTAAGATTAAATTAATTATAGAAAATAATTAATAATCTAATCGAGTCACGATTTAGTAGTACAAATCCAAATTAAAATATTTATTAAAATAATTAAATTAATAAACCTAAATTAACCTAAAGGACTTTCCTATTCCTAGTGTCGACAAAGCAAGCCTGTAGCCTATCATCAATTAAAATAAATCCCTAATTAATAAACAGAAGATTAACTAATTTTAGAATTCGGATTTTACTATAAATTAGCAATTAGTTAACTAGTATTACTTCCTGGCTCTACTAATTAATTAATTGGCAGATACTCGCTTATCTCCCGACCTCACTTTCTCTACCTGGATAACTATGATTTACTCAGTTCAACATATCTCTCGATCTCATTTCCCTTATGATTGCTTATGAGGGTTGTCAAGCCTAATAGTTTAGGAACACATAATTTGTACTAAGTAATCCTATTATGAACCATTATTCTATTGTTAATTAATCGACTTGATTAATTAATTAGTTAAATACAAAATATGCAATATATAAATTAAACACAATAAATTATTCCAATATTCATACTAAAGTTAATTGCTCAAGTTAATAAAGCATAAATAAAGGAATAACGAAAGAGATAAGAGAATTCTCATTGATAATTATATAGAATCCCGGATCCGAAGTAATCTCTGGTCACAATTGTCTTCACATCGAAATAGAAAAGTACCGACTATACGAACATTAAAAGAAATGAAAACTAAAACTGAATAGAAAATTGTCTAGGTCCAAAATTGCTTAGAATTCCAGTGACCCTAAAGTCGCTTATATAGGAAACGACTTACTTGGTGACCAAGTATCCCAAGATACACTTAGATGTCAATGAATAATATAGTATGCTAAAAGCTAGGGTCTAAATATGGAAATTTCCCAATTGTTCCAAAAAAAATCAAACCTTTTCTTCCACGCCAAGTTGCGTTATTGGGACGTAGGAATGCTTCTCGTCCCAACGTTGACATCATGCAACATCTTCCAAATTCCTCATTGTGACGAGATCGTGACAAGAGGTAATTCCTCGTCATAATGTTAATAGCGTTCCAGGCTTTTGGCAACGTTGTTAGTGTATCGGGCTTCTTGTCTCATGGCTTGATCATTATTCCTTGTAGTCTTATACCTCAATTGGTATCCTACACACTTAATTAGCTCATTAGTCACTCATGAGGCCCGAACCAGCCTTACGGGTCATCAACATAGCAAAAATGTGAAAAGAAACTTATTTTATTAATATTTTAATCCTAGAACCTAAATACCAAAAATGTAATATAAAATGCTAAAATGCCTAGAAAAAAAGCTCGTTAAATGTGGAAATGACCTAAAATGACTACAACGAGTGAAGCTAGGTCATGTTCCCCCATACTTAAGTTCTTGCTTGTCCTCAAGTAGGAAAAAGAAAATAAATAAATCTATAACTAAACAATGTACGTGAGCTAGCTTAATACACAAGATTGGATTGGAGCATCGACACTAGGAAGATTTGCCTAAATATATAACTCTAGCTAGAAATTTAAACAATTCAAAGTGATTTAGACCTAAACAAAGTAGTTCAATAAATTACAAAGTAAACAAGTTAAAGAAAATTAAATATACGGCTCAATCAAAATGTATATACGAATATAATATTTATTTTTGTGGAGTATAGTTAGTTTGAATATATTTTTCCTACTAGATTTATTTTTGTCCATGCTTTGAATTTTAATGCAGTAATATTTCCCCGATAATAATGCCTATGAGTTTTTTAATCTGTGTCAATACGATCGAGAATTTTTTTCTCAGGTACTTTTTGTAAGGGTTATATTACTCATATTGCACCGTTTCAATAACCATGGATTTTACCAAATATTTTTTTTTTTACTTCGAACATCCTATATTTCTACAAATATAATTACCTATTCGTATCTACCTTTATCACTTGGTACATTTAATCTTTTTTCCTATTTACACTTTAATAAACTTAACTAATTAGTCTAAATATAAACAACCTAAATTATTTAATTTCAAGCTAAATTTACAATCTAAACAAACAACCTAGGTATATGCTCCTAACCAATCATTTGTATTTCTATAAGCTCGAGTACAAACAAAACACACAGAATAAAATAAAATAAATAAATTTAAAATGACTTAAAACAAAATAAAACAACAGAAAAATTTAAAAATTTTAAAAAGTTTCCTATGTCATCCCTACACTTTATTTAGCATATTGTCCTTAATGTGCAACAAAAATATCAAGGAAAGAGGTTACCCGATTAGCATTAAAAGTCCATTACAAATGGTAGGACTGATTCTTCCTTGCTATTTCGGCTTGAATATGTAGTGCATCATAATTTTGTGGGGTTCCTACACAGAAAAAGAAAACACGTAAAGAAGTATATATAATAATAGTATTTTTATTTTTATTGTGGTCCTTCAATTGCTGGTAGAGTCCTCGACATCAAACTCCTCGATGTCGCCTGCCTCGTTCAAGAGGACTCTCGGCTTTGTCCATTGTGTAATGGATGGTACTTCCTGTACGAGGCTTGTAGTGTTGGATGGAGCGGTCCAAAATGGTGGGGTTTTCGGGTATCAGAACGACTCTATGTTGAATTCCGAGATTAGATGGCTCATCACCTTCTTGTACTCATAGTTGCATGTTGTGTTGTACTCGAGGTATGCCATTATGCGCTGAGCCATGTCTTCCATCATTGGAGTTGTCAAAGTCGGTGTTGTCCCTTTCGTTGTACCTTCGGTGGTACAGGTTTTTGCTACCTTTATGTTTCTCTGATCCACCTGATTGGCACATAAATTACAAAATTGAGCATAGATGACAACGTTTAATATTCCGTTTGGTGGGTAGCTCAGCTCATCTTTATCAAAATCAACCTTGACTCTCATGCACAACTCCGTAATCAAATACGGATACGAAAGTGCTCATGTGTGCCCTTTTCCACACTGTCTCATGGTGTGGAAGATCTGGTCTCCTACATTAATTCGTTAGTCTTGCAAAGTGGCATGTAACATAACGACATGATCACGGGTAACTTTCGTGACGTGTTAGCAGGTAATAATTTTTCAGAAAGAAAATACATCCACATTTTTGCCTCATGTACCATAATAAATTACTGGAACCTTATAGGGTCATTGGTTCCTTCCCTTCGAACCTAGGTTCCCTGGCCTTCCATTAAGAAATTGATAATAGCATTATAGTCCACCTCATGCTCATCTAACTCATTGTAAAAGTACAAAGTGTAACGAGGGGTCCTATGGCAGGCCTCAATCGCGAGAGGAAAGGTATCTATGAAGACACCTCTCACAAAGACCTTTCGAAAATTTGCCTCCATAAGGTTTGCATAAAATTCTCACATGATCGTGATGATTGTAGGTTAAAGGGGATGTTGATAGGCCACCTTAACCTCTCGATCCTAGTTATTATTGGATCATGGAATAAGTTTGTTGAAAAATTGAATCGACATTTAGGTATAAATCGTCTATCTAAGAATTTTTCGAATATTTTCATGGCATCTTTGGAGATGAATCGTTCCTTTGGATCGTGAGGAACATCGCGCTCCTTGATTCTTTGGGATACCATCCTCTTTTGGGAAGTCATAACCGATAATGTTACCAATAATCACAATTTTAAAAAAAAAGGTGTTCTCTACTCTAAAAATTGTGCAAGTAATTATCGACTAGAGTGAGTGAATATAACTAATCTTTGTTGCGGTGGTACATATTAGTCACGACCTTTGGTTACCAAAAAAGGAGGGATGGTCGCTGCTCAATAAGGAGGAGGATGTTGGAAGGGCTGGGCTACTAAAATTATAGAAGCAGAACAGGTGGCGGTTGACGGCAGCGTGCGTGGCAGTGGATGGTGGAATGTGCAACGCCAGATTTTGGATGTGGAACAACAAGGAATCTGGTGTATCGTCAGTCACCACTAGTCGTCACCGGGCTTGGTTCTGAAAACTGGTAGTGAATGGAAAAGGATGAGCGTGGAAAATGGTCATAAGGTATGCTTTGCCAGCTGCTAGCCGTGATGGTGTGGTGGCCATATGCGAGTAATGTTCGACTATTGAAGTCGGTTACAAACGACAGACGTTTGTTTGAAAGGGGAAATTTTTCTGATGAAGGCAATGCTGGGACATAGAATTTTAGTTGTCGCGTCATTGGGACATGGAGGCTTGGCTTGTCCTAACATCGCTTACCGTTATAAGTCCCTAGGCGTTTAGCCATTGCTCATCTTGACGACAAGACCTATCTTGTCTCGACGATGCATGTAGCTTACTATGTGACAACCCGAACTAGGGCATAATCAGAATAGTGGTTTCGTGACCACAAATTCGAGATAGAAATAATTGTTTTATAATTATTTTGGGGTTTATGATATGATTTTATGATTTCATAAAAATTTCGTGATGAAATTTTGTGCATTTCGCGCTTAAGTTGAGAAAAAGGACTAAATCGAATAAATTGTAAAACTTGTGTTTTAGAAGTTTTTAGTATGAAATTGCTTTGGGATATTAATTAGGAAGTCTTAAATAGAAATTTGACCCATTCTTAAGTTATGGACAAAAGTTGGACATGGAGGGAATTTTTTTGAAAGTTTAGTAGTAATGGCATTTTGGTCATTTGTATATTAAATGAAATAAAATGGGAAAAATAACACAAAATTGGTTATCATCCTCATTAGTTGCTGCCAAAAATTTCTCTCCTCCATAGCTAGGGTTTCTTCAACTTTCAAGCTTCATAGTAAGTGAATTCAAGCCTCGTTTTTAATGTTCTTCATATTTTTGAAATCCTCGTAGCTCGGTTTACTTATTTCTACCATTAGTTCGAGTTAGGGTTTATGTTTAAAAATTTACCCATGAATGATAGGCATGTATTTTGTTGTTTTATGGTAGAATATGAATGTTTGAAGTTAGGGGAACGATCTTTTCTAAGCGATTTTTAACGAAAACGAACAAAACGGCAAAATCGATAAAAATACCTATTGTTCATAACTATGTGTTAGAGTGAGAATTTGATGTTGCCATAGAAGAGAAAAATGATCAATAGGTCATTAAACATAAGAATAAGGGCTGAAATTAAATTTCCGGGCCTTGGTGAAAAATCATAATTTTGTAAAAGTTAGGGGACAAAAATGTAATTTTTGTATAATGTGATTTTTGGATTAAAATAAATAGTTTGAGTGTTAAATGAGCTAAATATGTTGTTATAGATCAAGAAAGGCGTGGAATCGACCTCGAACGGGGAAAGGAGAAAGTTTTGGACTAAATTGCAAAATTCCCATATTTTGCACCGAGGTAAGTTTGTATGTAAATAATACATTAATTTCATTTACATTCTTATATTTCAGCCTATTATATGTATATACTAGCTGATGTTGAAGTATAAATCGACTATTGGAATAATGGAAATAAATAATAGAGAGAGAGATCCCGGTTGAACATTCGGAAAAATCGAATAAAATAGAGGGAGCGTAGCTAGGTCACATGTATGATGCCGAGTGCACATCATGTGTACAAGAAAGCTACGAGATACTATGTAGTAGCTAGGTCACATGTGTGATACGAGATGTATCCCATGTAGACAAGAGAGCTACGTGAGAGATAAATGTAGCTAGGTCGCATGCGTGATTCCAAGTGAAGGACACCATGTAGACAAGAGAGCTACGAAACAAATTGGCTAGGTCGCATGAGTGGTACTAAGTGTTCACCATGTGTACAAGAGAGCCGAATTAAATGAAATATGATGGTGGGGGTGTCTTTGAAACCATCAAGTATCGAGGATTAATCCGAATTGTTCAACGGGATGGTTTTGTGGAAACATTGTAGTCATGGACCTACACTTGTGATGTATGAAATGTGGTGAAAATGATTTGTGGTATATATATATATATGTAAGTTAAAATGAGGTTAGTATAAAGAATGTGTGAAAGAATGAAATTAGCATTGAAACTGTTTTGGACAGTAGCAGTGACGTGATTTTGAAAATTCACCAAAAATAGAAGGAATTTAATTAGAGGTTTAATGAGATGTAAAATTAAAGCTTAATGAGTCTATTTTCATATAAAAGAAACAGAGCAAGCAAAGGAATTCTATATTTTGAGATATTTACAATTGTGTGAGACTTGCTTAGGATGACTATGTAATCCCCTGTTTCAACTTTGAAAAATCATTACAAATTGTACAAAACAAATTAAGAAATATAGTTTATATGCCTAAATTCCTTATTGAGTCTAGTTTTAAATGAAACAGGTTTCATGGTTATTTGAATTTTATACTGAGAGAAATTTAATTCGTAGTGAATAGGGGTCAGATCAGTTGAGCTGTGTAACAGCGGAAACTTTAACTAATAAACTGTACTAATTGGATGAACCAAAAAATTCTAGAAAAACATTAGTAAGAATTTTTATGAGTATAGATTCAGGGAAATTTTACGGATTTGAATTTCGAGTTTCGTAACTCGAGTTATGATTTATTTAGTGATCATGACGCAGGAGGGACAGCTTGATCAAATTGGAGTAAACAATTAAAATTAAAAATATGACATAATTGAGTTATGTTGTAAACATATTAGATTTCTTATTTGTTATTTATATACTTACTTACTAAGCTATAAGCTTACTTTCTTCTCTCTCCTTTGTCTTATAGTGTCATTCAGCTAGCACAGGAGTCAGAGATCGTAGAAGATCCGCTCGCACTATCAATACTCTTGGTATCTGAACTCAACATTTTGAAATATGGCATGTATAGCAGACTTTGTTATTTGTTACGTGTCATAATTGTCTAGGTTCAAATTACTACTTATAGTATCAAACTAATCATTTTGTACGAAGCCTTTGAAGTTGATTTGTATTGTTAATGGCATATGTTATAATGATCAAATTGCACGCCATATTTTTTGTTGGGTTTTATTTAATAGCATATACTATAATTTGTTAATACCTCGTACCCTGTTCCGGCGACGGATACGGGTAAGGGGTGTTACATACTATCCTTGTAGTTTCACTTTTGCTTGTCCCAACGCGGGTTGTTTCTGCTTGTCTCGACATTGGTTAGAAACCCTAAGCTTCTCCCATTGTGGTTTATCTTGAAGTTTGGGAATATGCTTGTCCCGACCTGCTGCCTATTTTGGGCTACTTTTGTCCGCAATGTTAAGTGTCCGATCAACTTCCCTTTACGAACTCAGCCTTTCCAAAATAAAATAAAAATAGATAACTATACTTAAATAATAAAAATAAAATTAATAAAGCTTAAATTAACAAAAATTTAAAATTGAAGTCTTTTTTCAATATCGGGATGATTTATATCGACCTCGAAGAATAACTTCTAACTAGTTTTTGAGGCTTTGATTCGTCGTTTGTTTGTCCCTCGAGAGATATAAACCAGTGTCCTCAGTTGATTCCAATGATATCGCCTTATCTTTGACCGACGCAATATCTACATCACAAGCCACTTGGTGCCGAATCTGAGCCAACTCCAAATTTTCCTCCAGGGTATTATTACCCCGAGCCACTTTGCCTCCATGTCGTGTGAGGTTTGGTTAACCTGAGATTTATCTTCTTCATTGAACAAGAATGAGATAAACTTGTCGATTTCTTTGGCTGGCACCTTCTTGGGTATGGCCAGAAAGTGTATCGACTCGTTACACTTCCATTTAGAATCAGATGTTGTGCTTCTACTTCTACTTCTACTCCTATATCTATGTCAATTGGATCGGAGACATGCTTGGTCTTATTTAATTTAGTCCCGTCTTCGGATCTAAACTCTTTTTGATTTTCATAATTTAATCCCAAATGATTTTTGATGCTACATTGGTTCCTCGGATTGAAAGTGGACACATTATGTACGATCTCTTCAAATGGAGTCTCTACTTCTGTTTGCTTTAGACGTGATTCCACTAACTGGTCCACTCGTTTTTGAAATTCTTCAAATTTAAGATCACAGAGAAAGGACTTATATAAATCCGACCCATAAGGGATTTTAGAAGAATAATCGTAGTCTCTAATCCTGCGATCAGAACTCTGCTGATTTGTTGAGACTTCTTTTGCCTGACTTTACCTTTGTTTGCTCCGATATTGCTCCAGCAAGTGCCTGTATACATCATCATCCATTAAATCACATTCTTGCTGAATTGAGTAGTCAAACATATCACATTCTCTATATTAACTCTATTGGTTCGTCGAATCTTCGTACAAGCAACTCAATTTCAACAGCTCATACACTGACCTACAAAATTCAACATTCATGATTAAATTTAATAATCAACAAGGTAAAAAAATAATCCTAATTTTTTTCAAACATTAAAATAAAATAAAAAATGTTAGAACACTATCTTATTGGTTCGTCTTTCGATTAATATTATTTTACAGTAATCAATCTAAGAAAAATTTCATCGTCCCAATCCCCAGAAATGACGCCAACAACTTTATTGCCTATAAATATGTTATCGTTTATGGTAAAAATATAACACCAATAATATAATAAAATAAAAGAGAGGTGTCAGCAAGCGTACGGGTCAAATTGTAATATAGTAAAGTTTACAATGAAATACTGGTAAGTATTTCGAAGATCGTGCCTAAAGGATTATAGATTGGAGAAAATAATATTAAATTAATTACAAAAAATAATTACTAATCTAATCGAGTCATGAATTAGTAGTGGGAATCCCAATTAAAATATTTATTAAGATAATTAAATTACTAAATCTAAATTAACATAAGGGACTTTCCTATTCCTAGTGCTGACAACGCGAGCCTTTAGCCTATGATCGATTAAATCCCTAATTAATAAACAGAAGATCAACAATTTTCATAATTTAGATTTTAATATTAATTCGATATGAATTAACTAGTATTACCTCCTTGGTCTACTAATTAGTTAATCAACGGATACTCACTTATCTTCCAACCTCACTTTCTCTGCTTGGATAACTATGATTTACTCGGTTTGACTTATCTCTCGGTCTTGTCTCCCCTATGATTACTTATTACGATTGTCAAGTCTAATAGTTTAATAACACATAATTAGTACTAACTAATCCTATTATTGTAACATTCCAAACCCGGCCCAGACGTTATGGCCGAATCTGATGTGCCACATTGAAGTTGAAAATCCATGTTTCGTTTTAGTGCTTTAAAAATCGACTTTTGTTAAGCTAACAAATTGAATGGGAGCTGGGCACGAGGTAGGAATCCGTAACAGAGGAGGTGAGCCATGAAAGCTGCTTAAGTACCAAGCTATTCTAATGGATCCAATCCTAGACATGCCCACAACCATTGCCACACTTGGTTAAATTGAGTTGTAATTTATTTAAGTTGAAATCTTTGATAAATTGGATAATCGTGGCGTGGTGTTATATTGAAAACAATTATCATTTTGAAAACACGTCCTAAGTCTAGCCCATTTATTAACAAACAGATTAAAGTTATTAAAAATAAAATAATCCTAGAAAAATAATTAAAATGGCCTTATTACAACCCAAAACCAAATAATAATATTAATAAGATAAAACTTATAAAGAAATAAATCGGTTACTTATAGCAATTAAAGGAAACAGAAATAGTAGTGTGGCCATCTCTGAGTCCCTCATAGCTCCAAACCATCTAAGCTTAGGGATTACCTGCACTGTTAGAAACGGGGTAAGTTTACGAAAACTCAGTGTGTAATCCCAATAACAAACAAACAGTGAAAACACAATATCAGTACAATCTGGGCCAAAGCCCTATTCAGTCTCGACATATACTAGGCCGAAGCCTTTCATTTAACGGTTACTGGGCCGAAGCCTTTTCATAAATCAAATCACTGGGCCGAAGCCTTTTCATAAATCATATCACTGGGCCAAAGCCTTTATTGTAAACAGTATGGCCCATAGGCCCATTTCAATAACACATGAAATATCAATAAATGTATGCAAGCCCATTTCAATATCACATGAAATACCAATGAATGTATGCAAGCCTATTTGGGGAGACTACTCAACCCACCATCCACTACTCTCCACCCGTACCAACCAACACACCATGTGGGGAATAACTCAACCCACCCAACCAACACACCACTGGCAGCATAGCTGCTTTATCATATATCCTGAGGCCTAGCCTCTTTAATAATCGGGCAAAGCCCTTTTGATGGCTGGGCAAAGCCATTTTCAATAAATCGGGGCATAAGCCCTTTTAACAGGGCATAAGCCCTTTTCAATAAAGCGGGGCATAAGCCCTTTTGCACTTCCTCCATCTATATAAAAACCCAACCCAATGCATTTATGAATTCATCATGTGCATTTCATACATATCATGTGCATATCATGCATATCATGTGCATATCAGATCAATCATGTATATCATACCCCACGTATCAAATTTATAATTAAACCCTAGGGGTATAATGGTCATTTTTACCTAGGGGCAAAACAGTTATTTTCACATTATAAGGGTAATTTCGTAATTTTACCAAATATCAGGGTTTTCCATGTTCATCAACAATTATCAATATTTCCGAGTGTTTAAACAATGATCTTTAACCCACTTTATCAAACTCGGGCTTTTGGGCCCAAAACCTCTAATGGGCCCTACGAATGCCGATTTAGCCCATTAAGCCCACATAATCCAAATTTTACAGCAGTACTAACCGTGTTAACATGCAACTTTTCCAGATTCCATTTTCTATCAGTTTTACCCAAATGGGCCTGAAGCCCATTGGGCCCGATTCCAGCCCATTGAGGCCCAACTTACCATCGTGCACAAAATTGAGTTCTTGTCTGTTCCATCGATCCAAACACCGATCATATCGTATATATCGCATCTATACCCAAACGCAACATTACAAGTTCCTGAAATACCGATATTTTAGCATTTCGGCTTCTCAGCAAATATTAATCTAAGCTATTACGAGGGTTAGTACACACCTGTTATGGGTTGAAGTTGAAACGTTTCCATAATCAATCACCTACGATAACCACCACCTGTCACTCAAACTTAACTAATCTAATATCAATATATGTAAATCCTAAGCACATCAGTCATACGGAACATAAGGGCATATTCGTCATTTTACCATACAAGGGTATTACGGTCACTTTACCCTACAGGGGCTTTACGGTATTTTTACCTATTAGGGGTATTGTAGTCATTTCATCCTACAAGGGTGTTTTGGTAAATCTACAAACCAAGGGTATTTCAGTAATTTTGTAAACTAATGGTATTTCTATAATTTTTAGAAAGTCAAGGGTATTTCTGTAATTTTGTAAATTAGGGGTATTTTGGTAATTTTACAAATTGAGGGTATTTCGGTAATTTCAGAAACCAATGGTATTTTGGTAACTTTACAAACTAGGGGTATTTTGGTAATTTTATAAACCAAGGGTATTTTAGTAATTTTACGCACTGAGTATTTTGGTAATTTTCTTGATCGAGGTATTTTGGTAATTTTGTAAACCAAGGGTATTTTAGTAATTTTGTAAATCGAGGGTAAAACAGTAATTCTGCAAATCAAGGGTAAAATGGTAATTTTGTAAATCGAGGGTAAAATGGTAATTTTGTAAATCGAGGGTAAAACGGTAATTCTGTAAATCGAGGGTAAAACGGTAATTCTGTAAATTGAGGGTAAAACGATAATTCTATAAATCGAGGGTAAAACAGTAATTCTGTAAATCGAGGATAAAACGGTAATTCTATAAATCGAGGGTAAAACGATAATTCTACAAATCGAGGGCATTTCAGTAATTTGGTAAATAAAGTATTCTAAACAGGGATAACAATACGAATAAGCCTAAAGCCTATTCTTGGCCCAAATGGGCCCATACGCTCGTGTGGCCCTTTTAGCCCAAATCTAGCCACAAATATGAGATTCACCTAGCCTAGTCCAATATTTACTACACAATCAAACAATTTATCCAATTGGGCCCGTAGGCCCATTGGGCCCACATGGCCCTTTTCGGCCCATCGCGGCTTGAAGTAGCCATCCTATAGCTAGAGTAGTGAGAAATACACACCTGATAGGAGACTGGAGTTAATCCACGCTCTGAGCACTCTTAGCCGACTCCCAACCCAAACGAACACGCCATATAGCGAAAGGGATCAGCCAAGAAAGGTACCTTTACTCTCCTCATGGTTCTCTCTATTTAAAGCCAGCTTCGCAACCACTTTTATGTTAGCTTCCCGATGTGGGATCCCTCCAACATCAGAGTTTAAATTCAACACCAACTCTTGCCGCCTCCTGTTAGCAAAATAAATGCTCCTTGCTTGCCATGGGATTCGAACCCATGCCTCCCCTCAGATGCTCCACATGCTTCTTCCCACTAAGCCACAAGGCTTTTTGTGTCATATTTTATCCCCAATTAATTATAAGGTCTAAAGGCCAAAGTCCAGGTTCCCTAAAAAAACCAAAATAAATTGCAAAAGCCAAGGCTTGAACCCAGGCTCCCATACAACCTTAATGACGCCACAACCACTAGACTACAAGCTTCCTTGTGTCATTTATTTAACACAAAAATTTAAAAGCCCTCATCCAAGCATCCAGGTTTTTTTTTCTCTTAATACCAAAATTTTTGCTAAAGCCCAAGTTTGAACCCAAGATTTCCCCAACATTTCTCAAAGCCATTAACCACTAAAGCAAACATTTAATTGTGTCATTTCATTGCACAATTAAATACCTATATACAACCTCCTTACGGACCCGCACTCAAGGCCCAATACTTCTAGGCCCAAATTCGGGGTGTTACAATTATGATCCCTTATTTTGTTGTTAATTATTCGACTTGATTAATTAATTAATTCAGTAATCGAAACATGCATGATATAAAATAAACACAAGAAATTATTCTAATATTTATACAAAATTTAATTGATCAAGTTAACAAAACATAAATAAAGGAATAGTAAAAGAGATAGGAGAATGTCCATTGATAATTATATTGAAGCATGAATCAAGAGCAATCTTCACTCGCAATTATCTTCACATCGGAATAGAAAAGTTCTAACTATACGAACATAAAAAGAAAAGAAAAATAAAACTGAATAGAAAATTGTCTAGGTCTAAAACTGTTTACAATCTCGGTGACCATGAGATTGCTTATATAGGCAACGGCCTACCTGGTGACCAAGTATCCCGAAATACACTTAGATACCAATGAATAATATATTCTTCTAAAAGCTAGGGTCCAAATATGGAAATTTCCCAATTGTGCCGTCCATAGAAATCAACCATTTTCTTCCACGCCAAGTCGAGTCATTAGGACGTGGGAATGCTTATCGTTCTGACATCGACACCATGCAACTTCTTTCCATTTCCTCATCCCGTCTTCATGACAAGAGGTAGTTCCTTATCACGACATCATTTGCATTCCAAGCCTTTGGTAACGTCGTTAGCGTATTGCGCTCCTCGCCTCATGGCCCGATCTTTATTCCTTGTATTCTTGGACTTGAAATTGTATCTTACACACACACACACACACACACACACACATACTTAAGTAGCTCATTAGTCACTTACGAGGCCCAAATCGGCCTTATGGGTTATCAACATAGCAAAAAATGTGTAAAAACACTTGTTTTATTAATATTTTAATCCTAAGACCTAAATATAAAAATATGTAATATAAAATACTAAAATACCTAGAAAACAAGCTCTTTAAGTGTGGAAATGATCTAAAATGACTACTACAAGTGAAGTCAGGTCATCTATCAAATCTTCCACTAAGAAAATTTCAATAATAAAGAGTTTTATACCTTTGCCCTTAGTGGTTAGGTAATCTTTCCACTATTTGTAGTTGACCTTAAAATGCCCTTTCTTATTGTAGAAGAAACATTTAGACTTAGATACATCTTTAAGCTTCTTGGTTCTCCTACTTTCCACTTTAGGTGGCCTAAAGGACTTAGTCTTGTTTTTTTTTAACGTACTTTCCCTTCCCTTTAAAAAAAGAAGCAATCATTAAGTGTGCTTCTGCTTTTCAGACCTGTAAAGACTAAAAGTTAGTGGTGTCAAAAAATGTAGTTTTCAAACCCCATTTTTGATGTTCGAGTCTGTAAATATTATTAATTAATATTTATGAGGTTGGTATAAATATTAATTAAAGTTTGGTCTCTTAATTTTGTCAAATGGATAGTTAATTAAGGTATAAGTATTAAATTGTAAAAGTTCATCGATATAGATTTTTAAATTCCAATGGGATAAAAATGGTAATTATACCATTTTTTTATTTGATAGTGGAAATGGATGTTGCCATCCACTAACTTAGCTTATTTAAGATTGTAATGGTGATTAGTTAAAAGTTAAGTAAGGTATAAAAGACGGCTAAGTGCTTGGTATCTTTATTTTCTCTTCTTCAATATTAAAGCTTCAAGAAAAACAAATTTGGAAAGCTTTCTAAGGTTTCAAATATTCTGTCCATCAAATTGGTAAGTTATTCAAGTCATTTTATTGTAATTTTTATGTTTTTGAAGTCGTGGGGGCTTGATTTAGCTAGCCCATGTACCAATTTTTAAAATTGTTAAAGTTTTAAAATGTTTCCATTGATTAATTCTGGAATAAATTGGTACTAATTTGTTAGATTTTAAGCTTAGAAGTGAGGAATGACTAGTTTGTAAAGTTTAATTACTAGTTTTTGAACATAAAGACTAAAGTGTGTAAATTTCAAAATTGATGCTAAATTTCTGTAATTATAGATAATAGAGGGTTATAAAATGATGTAATTGAGATCGATTTCGAAATCAAAGCTCAAATTTGAAAGATATTACAATTTTAGTTTTAGGGACTAAATTGAATAAAATAAAAATTTTAGGGGCATTTGAAAATTTAAATTTATTTGATCCTTGTTTATAAAAGGATATTATAAAATTTTTGGAATTAATTAATTGAATTGAATTATCATTTAGATAGTGAATTGAACCAAATCGAGGATAATTGGGGAAAAGGCAAAAGTATCAATTAGTCCTTGCAGTTCAACTTGTTTGCTAATTTAACCAGATAACTTCATATGGTATGATTGTATTTAAATTGTTATATATATATATATTTGAATTATGAATTTGTGTATGTTTAATAGTAATTGGAATTGTCTACAATTTGGTATAAAATGTGAGATGTGGAGTAAACCGTAAAGAAATGATCAATCGACTAACTAATTGAATATGATGAATTGAAATTTGAGATAATTAATGAATTGATAGTTGATTATGATTGATATAATTATATTGGTGTGAATTTAATTGGTTATTAAGATAGAGGATTAAATTGAATAAAATGAAAAAAAATTGTATAACTTGGTGAAATTGTGAAATTGGCTTGGAATTGATATAAATCATGATATGCTATGTGTGAAATGATATTTTGATTAATGAATTGATGATATTGAAATCAACAGAATGAGAATTGAACTTAAAATGAAATCGGGTTATTGGTTACCCTTGTAACACCCCTAACCTATATTCGTCGCTGGAATAGGGTTACGAGGCATTACCAGACAATACATCACATTCTCATACATTTATGCATTCAATATTATAAACCATTCACATTGTCCCTTACAAGGTTCTACGAGACCTTAAATCATGCTTAAAAGTGGTTCGGGACTAAACCGATTACATATAAAAATTTTCAAACACTTAGAAAAATTTCATGAAATCACAGGTCACATGCCTGTGTGAACAGGCCGTGTGCCAAACACGGCAACCAGACATGCTCGTGTCACAGGCCGTGTGAAAACAACACATACATACTGAATTGTACCACACGACCGAGGACACGCCTCTGTTCTAAGCCATGTGAAATCTAAGGGAGGTTACTGACTTGGGTCATACTACCGACCACACGTCCATATGCCAGCTCGTGTGCCACACATGGCCAGTAGACACGCTCGTGTGTCTAGACCGTGTCAAAACTGTAGGATATACCGACTTTAATTTGAAGGGTATCTCAGGGGACACACGACCGTGTACCAAGGCCATGTGTCACACACGGTCGAGCCATACGCCCGTGTGCTCAGCCGTGTGGAGTGAAAATAGACTTGGTTTAAGTTACATTTCTAACCCTCCTCAAGCATACCTAAAACACATCAAATTACATCATTTCTAAACATATGTAGGTAGCCAAAACATGCCAATTCACACACAAACCTTGCTATTTATCCAGAATCATTTCAACGACTTAATTCCATATTTAAACAAACCAAACCATTATGCAAAATTCATCACAACTTACATAGGTTTCAAATACATTAACTCTTTATCTTATCATCTATTCCATATCACATAACACATTATAATATCATCTCAAAATCAAACCACTCCATATTTCTTCATCTATAAACTATACCAAACAAGCCAACACATTATGTATTATAAACATCATATATATATCACTTGACAAGCACATAATTCAAACCAATTTAAATGGTCATATACCAACATTTACAAGGCAAATCTTAAAACATAACAAGATGACAATAGCCTATACATGCCATATACCATATATACAAAGCTTCCAAAAATACCAATGAGATGATCGATAGTGCGATGACGTATTCCTGACGATCCCCGAGTCTGAGCTAGCTTCGATGATCTATAAAAAAAAGGAAAGAACACACAAAGTAAGCTTTAAAAGATTAGTAAGTCATATACAAATAAAATCATCATATGAATTACAACATTTCCATCATTAAGCCAAGTACAAGCATACACATATAGATATACAAACTTTTCTCACTAAATACATATTCATTTTCTCATGTAAACTCAACAATTACTTCACTTTCCAAAACTCGTATAAATCTCGTACGTAACTGAGCCATTTAACTCATTAACACATTCTTTCTCGACTTGTCTTTGCATGCTAAACCATTCAGAATTGTTAAGGATACTCGGAAATCACATAAGCTCGTACAATGCCATATCCCAGATATGGTCTGACATGTTATCACATATCAATGCCACTATCCCAGATAGGGTCTTATACGAAATTGATTAACGATGCCAATGTCCCAGACATGGTCTTACACGTAATCTCAATCAATGCCAATGTCCCAGACATGGTCTTACATGTAATCACATCTCAATAACCTAATGTCATGACATCTGTATCCTATTCTATTCCTAAGGTTCGTATGGGACTTTCGGATATTATAGATCGGCCGATTCTTGCTCGTGATTACTAGTTTAGCATTCATAGCAATTCAATCATAAATAAACATATATAATTCAATGTAAATACATTTATTTGCATATGTACTTACCTTGTAGTCGGAATAGACAAATTTGATCGATTACTTGATAACCTTCGATGTCCTTCGATTTAAATCTGATTTCTTTCTTTCAGGATCTATATAAATTCAAAATTAACTCTTTTATTCCTCAATTCATTCAATTTCATCCAAAGCACACAATTTGGGGTATTTTACACATTAATCCTATAATTTCACATTTCTTACAATTTAGTCCTTATTTCACAAAATCACAAATTCATAATTTCTTTCTAATTTCATGCTAGCCGAATTTAATATATCTTCATATCATTCCATATTTTCATTTATTTCACACTTTTAACCACACATTTTACACTTTTCACAAATTAGTCTTTTTTATGCAATTTCACTAAAAAACACTTTACAAAACATGATAATCTATCAACAATTACTCATTTTCCATCATCAAAAATTCAAGAAATCAAACATTCATTAATGGAAATTTCCAAAATCACCAAAAAATTCAGAAATTAGGGTACGGGCTAGCTAGTACTCAAAGCAACGATCACAAAAATGTAAAAATTATCAAAAACTGAGCAAAGAACATACCTCAATCAAGATGAACTATGGCAAAACCCTTAAAGCTCGCAAAACCATTGTTTTATTTTTTTGGTTGGAATGAAAAAGATGAAAAAAGTTTTAACTTTGTTTTTATTAAATTATGCTTTATTTAACTAATTACCAAAATGTCCTTATTTAATATCATTTAAAATCACATGATGGATGGCTATTCATGTCAATATTCACTATAAATGGTCTAATTACAACTTAAATACCTTTCATTTAATAAGCAATAGCAATTAGACACCTTTATCAATTAGAATGCAACTTTTGCATTTTACGCGATTAAGTCCTTTTTCTCAAATTGAGCTATTAAACGATAAAATTAACACACGAAACTCTCAAACATACTTATTCAAATGTTTTAAACACATAAAATAATATTAAAATAATTTTATGACCTCATATTTGTGGTTCTAAAACTACTATTTCGATTTAAGCTAAAATCAGGCTGTTACAACCCTATTAACTTTTCGGGTAGAGTCGGATATAATTGACATGCCATATGTAACACTCCAGGTCTAGTGGGTCTAAGGTTTTGGTGCATAGTAGTAAAATAATCTACCTGGAGAAGTTTAATCCGCCCAATTTCTTATTTTGGCATATACGTGTGGACGTATAGTAACCGCCACATATGAAGGTAAGGATTTTGTTTCATGCTATTCTACTATATTAAGGAAGTCTGTGTTAAGTGATAAAGGGTAAGTATGGTATGAGTTAGTGTCAAAGGTGTAATAAGCCTTGTTTATCTAGAGTACTATGCTAGTTAGATTATAAGTAATTTGGTTAGAAATCAACTGGATAGCCTAACATGATAATTGTGAATACAGGATACTTATTTATGTTTCTCTCGAAAACTGTAGACCATTAAGAAGGTAAATTCTGAAACGTGTGATAATTGTTAAGTTCCACTAAGTAAGTGGGTCATATTTATATTTGTGAGAAGAGTTTTGAGAGAAGTTTTTCTTCTTCCTTAAAAATGCTACGCTTTGGTTCTTTCTTGAAAAAGTATAGATGCATCTATTTCTCACAAAGTTGGAAGCTATGATTCTAGGTTTAATCAGTGGTTATTCCATCTTCAGGTAAGTGCTTCAACTCTGCATGTTAAGTGTTGAAAGTGTAAGATTGTAAGAGTTGTTTGAACAATAAAGCTTTAAGTACAAGTTTTGCATGAGGTTGTTAGCAATTGAGAAGATAAGTAACATATATGTATAAGAGTTGTAATAGTAAATTTGTGTTTCTAAGCAGTTGTTGCTGTTGGTTCAAAAGAGATGTTTGAGCCTGGAACCTAGAACTACAGTAGGTGAGTTAAAGTGAGTCTCTACCCTGACTCCTTTATATGAATTGTTCAAATAAGAGGTATATATATACAGACATTCATAGATGGGATGATGATGTCTACAGAAAATGGTAAGGGTATGGGTATAGTAAATATGAGAGATGTTCTATAATAATATGCATAAGGTTCTATTAAAAGAATAATGTTTGATAAGCATGCAAGTAAAGCTTTGGTATATGAGGTGTATTAGTTTGTAAGAAGGTGATTATCTAGGTCAGAAAGTATTGAGCTAACATTCTATTGTGAAGCCTTTGGTAGGGCAGTTATATTTCTAACCAGACTGACATGTCATGGATTAAAATTGAATGTAAGACCATGAGGTAGAGGCCGATGAAAATTTGGTATGATTTGGAAACTTTCATGGTGTAGCCTTCAGTAAAATGAAGATTGGTTTGGCAAAACACGATACATGAATGTATGTAAGATCATGTGATTAAGACCCATGGTATGATAGGATATGTCTATATGTATTGTTCATGATAAAGCCTTTGATAATGTGTAAATCGAAATGGCAGATAATGATACATGATAAGTCTACGAAGGAGAAAATTATGGCATCATTTGTGAAGTCCACCAAGACAGTAAACATGAGGTTTTGTAGATGCCTTTATGGCGTATTCTATTTGGCCTTTGTGGCGTGATCTGTCATGTATGTCTGGTAAGTTTTGTATATATGTTTTTAAGGTAAATTATGTATAACTTCAGTTGATTCTAAAATAATGAATGGCTATGATAAGGTATTGATATGCTTAGGGTTAAGAGTGGAGTAATATCTGTAAAATAAATGATTATGTCTTGAAAGAACTGTGTATCTCTGTGTTAATAAAGGTATCTGTCATGATGGTCTGATAATGTTGGACATGGATATATTCATAGCTATGTTTGACTTAAGAATTTTACAATATGGGTTAGTTTGTGTTATGAAATGGTTGAATTAGATTTTTCTAGAATCTATTTTTTTTTTGGTTTGTATAATGACTTCATCTATAACCATATGAATTTTGATTATTAATTATTTTAGAGTTTGGGGTTCTGGAGTAAAATGGCATGGAAGTCATTTGATTGATCTAAATAGTATATTATCAGTATGGGTTATGTGGTGTAACAGCCCAATTTAGGGCCTAGTCGGAACAGTGGTCTCGGGACCACAAATTCGAAGTTAGAAAAAAATTATTTTATTATTTTTATGAGGTTATAGTATGATTGTATTAGTGCATGAAAAATTTGGTGAGCTAATTTTAATGTTTTCTAGCCCAATTTCAAAAAAGGACTAAATCGCATAAAAGACAAAAGTTGCATTTTAGTACCAAAATGAGTTAAATAGATAAAGAACTTAAATTGAGGGCTTTTAAAGGGCAATTACACCCTTTTTATTAGTGTTGGCCGGCCATGTGATGGGTTTTAAGCAAATAGTCAAAAGGTTAGGCGGATGATATCATGATTTAGTGATAAAATAATGCCTAAAAGCTTATCTATCATTTCTTTCTTCTACATCTCTCTTCTCCACTGAAAATATAAGCAAAAATGGAGTTTTGAAGGCTGAAAATTTTCAGCAACTAAAAGCCCTCACAAGTAAGTGATTCCCACACCCTTTGTTGATGATTGTTGCATTTTTGAGACCCTCGAAGCATGAGTTTTCAAATTAGGGTGATATCATGCAAAATGGTCAAGAGTTTAGAGTGTTTCCATGAAAGGATTTGTGATATTTATCGAGTTTTTATGGAGGAATATGAGTCCTAGTTGTGTTATAAACAACTTTTGTAAAAGGTGTTACCATGAAAACACCTAAAGGGGCTATTTTGCATAAGTTGTAAAATAGTTAATAAGTATGTGAAATAGTGATAATTTGAAGTTGCTATAATAGTAAAAATAGTTCGGTTAGGCCTAAGATAAAATGAAATTCAATGAAAATCGATTTTCGAGCATAGGGGTAAAATGATCATTTTGCCAAAGTCTAGGGGCAAAATGGTCATTTACTAAAGATGTAAATATATGATTGCTTAATCCTAATTAGTGACTAAATGAGTACATATTGTCATTACAGATCAAGAATTACCAAATCCGAACCTAGATCAGGGGAAGGTCAAGCAAACCGACTAAGCCGAATAGCCAAGTACTTTTTGTAAACCGAGGTAAGTTGTATGTAAATGATGCAACTACACTGTTAATACTTGTATTCATATTGCCATTGAATTGATATTGTATGAGTTGTCAAGTTATGAATTGAGAATGCCTAGTAATAATTGAGATAATAGAAATATCCCGTTGAAACATTAGAATATGAACTGGATATTCGTGCTAAAGCATTGGGTGATTTGTGCGCCAGTGTAAGACATGTCTGGGACATGCTTCGGCCACATTATGAGAGCTAGTATAAGACCATGTCTGGGACATGGCATCGGCATCCAGACGAGGGCTAGTGTAAAACATGTTTAGGACATGCATCAGCCATACTATGATAGCCAGTGTAAGACCATGTCTGGGACATGGCATCAGCACAGAGATGAGTGCCAGTGTAAGATTTGTCTGGGACATGCATCGGCCTCGAAAGAGATAACCAGTGTAAGACCATGTCTGGGACATGGCATCGGTACAGAGATGAGTGCCAGTGTAAGACATGTTTGGGACATGCATCGGCCTCGACAGATATAGCCAGTGTAAGACGTGTCTGGGACACACATCGGCTAAGAGTTGTGCTAGTGTAAGACATGTCTGGGACATGCATCAGCAGCGTATATGAGAGCTAGTGTAAGACCATGTCTGGGACATGGCATCGGCAATATATCTCATGTTGAAGGTTCATAGAATATCCAATAGTGTTCCAGATGTTTCAATGATGAGAGTTATAGATCAATTTTGATAAAGAAAGAATAATCATGTTATGAGTGGTGCAGGTAACCATATTGTAAGCATGAGTAACGAGCTTAATTTAGAGAATGTGACTCGAGTAGATGATAATGAGTAAGTTAAATTATGTTTACCTTGAGCTATAAGTATGATGACTAATGGTGAGATTGTTGTTGTATATTTATTTATATGCAACTTACTAAGCTTTATGCTTACCCTCTTTTGTTTCCCTCTCTTTTCAGTGTTATCAAGCTAACTTAAAGATCCCTTAAAGTCAGAGATATCGATCACACTATCGGTCCCAATACCTGGTATAGTTGGATTTATATTTTTGATAGTGGTATGTATAGGGCTAGACTAGGATGTTGTATTAAGAGAATGGTTCATGTTTT
This sequence comes from Gossypium arboreum, assembly GCF_025698485.1. NCBI lineage: Eukaryota > Viridiplantae > Streptophyta > Magnoliopsida > Malvales > Malvaceae > Gossypium > Gossypium arboreum. The sequence goes on from NC_069081.1 coordinate 19,257,518, forward strand.
TTGGCTTAAGTCAAAGGCCCTTCATTTTGTAATCAAGCTTGGAATAATGGCTATTATTCATTTTGATGAATGCATATAATGTTCTTTCTATGGATGAATTAGTGCCCATTGTGATAAGATTTATATATTGAAATGATCTTGTGTAGGTTGTGCAAAATGGGTGACAAAAGAGCTTGGGAAATAGCCTAGTTTGTCCACACGGGTAAGACACACGGCCGTGCGTCTATGCCGTGTGTGGCACACGGCTCACACCTATGGGCGGGTGTTATGGCCGTACGTCCCCTGCACTTAAATTTTTAAAGTCACGGGCATGTACTCAGGCCGTGTCATAAACTCAGTATGCATGTTCTTAGCATACGGACAAGAGACACGGCCGTGTGTATCAGCCGTGTGAAGGACACAGTTATAGGGCACGGGTGTGTTCGAGGGCCATGTGGTTTTGGCAGAATACTTATGATTTCAAACACGGGTTATGGACACGGGCGTGTCCCTGGCACATAGTCGTGTGTTCTATACCCACGCGAGCGTGTGGAGTCTTGATGCACAAAAATTTTCTTAGTTTTCATGAGGTCTCGGTTGGTTTGCAAACAACCTTGGATTTATGATTGGGCCTCGTAAGCCCATATACGAGATAGTTGCTTGTGAAAGGAGAAGCTTTTAAATTGTTTGAAATTTCACAGCCCAGTTTTATACAGTTGGTTGAGTTTAACTCAGGTAGCACCATGAACCCTATCCTAGCGTCGGATACGGGTGAATGGTGTTACATTTAGTGGTATTAGAGCATGGTTTAGTCGATTCTAGGACTAAACTAGCCAGAGTACGAGTCTAGCTATACATGCCACGTAAATGCATATTGATAGTGTGACGATTCCTGACATTATAAATTGTTTTTATTATAGTAATGGATCCTGATAGAACCATGGTAGATGACGTGGAAAGTAATGCGTTGGCTCCCGCAGAAGGGACTGCGCCAATTGAGAGTGAGCCCGTAAGTATGGGCCAAGGCGGAGGGGCTAGGGAAGCCTACCTCCGTATGATGGATGCTTGGTACATTGAGTTTGTTAGTGCGAACCCGAACACTCCACCTCCCCCACCTCCTCTGATTCCTCAATATGCTCTGATGGCTCCGTAAGGTGCAGATGTGTTCAGACTAGAGAAGCCTCCGGTAGACAAGATCCAGAAGCAAGGGGCTGAGAAATTTCGGGCTAGTGTAGATGATGACCCAGAGAGAGCGGAGTTTTGGCTACAGAATACCATCAGGGTATTCGATGAACTGTCATGTACAACTGAAGAGTGCGTGAAGTGTGCCGTGTCACTTCTACGAGACTCGGCTTATCAGTGGTGGAATACTCTCGTGTCTGTAATACTGAAAGAAAGAGTAACTTGGGAATTCTTCCAAGGAGAGTTTCGAAAGAAGTACATTAGCCAGAGGTTTATGGACTAGAAAAGAAATGAATTTCTAGAGTTGAAGCAATGTAATAAAATTGTGACAGAGTATGAGCGGGAGTTTGTGAAACTCATCAAGTATGTGCATGAGTGTGTAACCATTGAAGCTACCATGTGTAAGAGGTTTGAGGATGGCCTCAATGAAGACATTCAAGTATTTGTGGGCATCTTGGAGTTAAGATAATTTGTAGTGCTCGTTTAGAGAGCGTGCAAAGCAGAAGAGCTGGTGAAAGAGAAAAGGAAAGCAGCCAGCGAGTCACGAGATTTAAAGAAAAGACAGATGGGGAGAGCATATCAGTCCTCCTCTAAGAGGTCAAAAGAATTTACTACCCGATTGAGTACTTCGGTGGGGTATTCGAAGAGTAATAAGAATCAGCAGAACATGGTCCTAAGCCCAAACTACTTCAGTTGCAAGTGTTGGTAGTGCTCGGCCAAATAGGCCGGAGTGTTCGCAATGTGGAAGACTTCACTTGGGAAAAGCCGAGTAAATGAGAGGGGTTTTTTCAAGTGTGGGTCACTTGACCACTTTATCCGCAAGTTTCCTGAGATGGACGAGAGAGAGAGAAAATAAGATGCGAAAGCAAGCAGTGCTCCCTTTAGGGGTAGGCCTCAAAGGAACCCTGGGAGTGGGACTGGTAGTAGAGGTGCACCGAGAGATACTACGATGAGGTCTGAAGGTAAAGCACCAGCGAGGACCTATGCTATACGAGTTCGGGAAGAGGCAGAGTCTCTAGACGTGATCACGAGTACCTTTTCTATTTACGACATAACTGTTGTCGCTTTAATTGACCCGAGATCTACCCACTCTTACATATGCATAGATTTGATACCTTGTATAGACATGCTTATAGAGTCCATTGAGTTTGTTATGAAAGTGTCTAACCCGTTAGGCAAGCATGTATTAGTGGACCAAGTATGTAAAACTTGTCCTTTGGTGATTAGAGGCTTTTGTTTTTCGGCCAGCTTGATGTTGTTGCCGTTTAACGAATTCAATGTAATTCTTGGGATGGATTGGCTGACCTTCAATGGCATTATAGTAGACTGTGGGAGAAAAGTAATTCAGTTAAGATGTGAGAATGGTAATGTTCTTCTAGTTGGGCTAGATAAGTCAGATAACCTACCTGTAGTAATATCGTCTTGGCCGCCGAAAAATATTTGAGAAAAGGTTATGAAGCTTATTTAGCTTTTGTGGTGAATACCCAAGTGTTCGAATCGAAGATTGAGTCAGTACCAGTGGTTTGTGAGTTTATGGATGTCTTTCCGGAGGAGTTACCAGGGTTACCCCCAGAGAGAGAGGTTGAGTTTGGTATCGAGTTGGCTTCTGGTACCATGCCAATCTCGATTGCACCTTATAGGATGACCCCCACTGAATTAAAGGAGTTGAAAGTACAGTTGCAAGAGTTAACAGATAAAGGTTTTGCTAGACTGAGTTATTCACCATGGGGTGCTCCAGTACTTTTTGTGAAAAAGAAAGATAGAACGATGAGGTTATGTATCGACTACAGACAGCTTAACAAGATGACAGTGAAGAACAAGTATCCCTTGCCGAGGATTGATGATCTCTTCGATCAATTGAGAGGGGCCACTGTATTCTCTAAGATAGACTTGAGATCGAGTTACTACCAGTTAAGGGTCAAGGAGCAAGATGTGCCGAAGACTGCTTTTTGGACAAGATATGGGCATTACGAGTTTCTTGTTATGCCTTTTGGATTAACGAATGCAATGGCAGTATTTATGGATTTGATGAACCGCATCTTCTGGCCGTACTTGGATAAGTTTGTTGTCATTTTTATTAACAACATATTAATTTATTCGCGTGATGAGAGTGAGCATGCGGAACATTTGAGAACTGTGTCATGAACTTTGAGGGATAAACAGCTCTATGCTAAGTTTAATAAGAGTGAGTTTTCGCTTAAGGAAGTTGGATTTCTAGGACACATTGTGTCGGGAGATGGGATCAGAGTTGATTCGAATAAGTTCTCAGCTATTGTAGAATGAAAACCGCCAAGGAATGTGACAGAGGTCCGTAGTTTTCTGGGGCTAGCAGGATACTATAGAAAATTTATAAACAGATTCTCCATGATAGCTACATCGATAACGAGGCTACTGTAGAAAGATGTCAAGTTTGAATGGACAGAAGAGTGCCAACAGAGCTTCGAGAGATTAAAGGATTTGTTGATCGAAGCCCCAATTTTAGTGCAACCTGAGTCGGGCAAGGAATATGTAGCTTTTAGTGACGCTTCCCTAAATGGTTTAGGGTGTGTGCTAATGCAAGAAGGAAAGGTTATAGCCTATGCCTCAAGGCAGCTAAAACTTCATGAGAAGAATTATCCGACCCATGATTTAGAGCTAGCAGCTGTGGTGTTCGCACTGAAGATTTGGCGACATCATTTATATGGTGAGAGATGCTGAGTATTTACTGATCACAAGAGTTTAAAGTATCTAATGACTCAGAAAGAATTGAATTTGAGGCAATGACGATGGTTAGAGCTAATAAAAGATTATGAGTTGATTATCGACTATCATCCGGGAAAGGCGAATGTAGTCATCGACGCTTTGAGCAGAAAGTCGTTGGTTGCTTTGAGAGCTTTGAACACTCAGTTGACCGTATCTAATGATGGTTCGATCCTAGTAGAGTTGAGAGCCAGACCGACTTTTCTTCATGAAATCTGAGAAGCTCAAAAAAATGATGAGAAGTTATAAGCCAGGAAAAATTAGTGTGAGTTAGATGTTGAATCAAATTTTTAGATTGGTACTAATGAATGTTTAATGTTCTAAAATAGAATTTGTGTGCCTAAAGATGGTGAGCTCGTTCAGAAGATTTTACGAGAAGCACATAGTGGTAGTTTGTTTGTCCACCCAGGTAGCGTAAAAATGTATAATAAAATGAAGAAAATATATTGGTGGTCAGAAATGAAAAGGGATATTTCAGAGTTTGTTTCCAAGTGTTTAGTATGTTAGAAAGTAAATGCTGAACACCAAGTACCTTCTGGACTACTTCAGCCTATTATAGTTCCAGAGTGGAAATGAGATCGTATCACTATGGATTTCGTAACTAGTTTGCCATTAACCTCGAAAAAGAAAAATGTTATATGGGTTATTGTCGACAGATTAACTAAGTCAACCCACTTCATACCAGTGTGTACCGACTACTCTCTTGAGAAATTAGCTGACTTGTATGTTTTTGAGATTGTGAGGCTGCATAGTGTACCATTGTTGATTGTTTCAGATCGCGACCCAAGATTCACCTCAAGGTTTTGGAAAAAGTTTCAAGAGGATCTAGGAACCAAGTTAAGTTTCAGTACGACTTTTCATCCACAGACTGACGGACAATCGGAAAGGGTAATACAGATCTTAGAGGACATGCTAAGATGCTGCGTTCTTGAATTTCAAGGAAGTTGGGAAAAATACTTACCATTGGTTGAATTCACCTACAACAACAGCTATCAGTCGAGTCTGAAAATGTAACCTTATGAGGCCTTGTATGGGCGAAAGTGCTAGACGCCTTTATATTGGACAGAGTTGAGAGAGAGTCAGATTCACGGGGTTGATTTGGTCAAAGGGGCTGAGGAAAAAGTTAAAGTGATTCGGGAATGCCTACGAGCCGCTTCGGATAGGCAGAAATCCTACGCGGATTTGAAGCTAAAGGAGATCAAGTTTGAGGTCGGTGATAAAGTATTCTTGAAAGTTTCCCCTTAGAGGAAAATCCTCAGATTTGGTAGAAAAGGCAAGTTGAGCCATTGTTTCATAGGACCTTATGAAATTACCGAGAGAGTAGGGCTTGTGGCCTACAGATTGAAATTGCCGCCAGAGTTAGAAAAGATTCACGACGTGTTTCACGTGTCTATGTTACACTGATACAGATCTGACCCTTCACATGTAATTGCGCCTACTAAAGTTGAAATTTTTCCAGATATGACTTATGGTGAAGAACCGGTCAAGATCTTAGCTCGAGAAGTTAAACAGTTAAGAAATAGGGATATACCACTTCTGAAAGTTTTGTGGCATAGACATGGAGTCGAGGAAGCCAAATGGGAACTCGAGGAGCTCTGAGAGAACAGTATGCGAATTTATTCACTGGTAAGATTTTCGAGGACGAAAATCCCTAAGGGGGAGAAATGTAACAGCCCGATTTAGGGCCTAGTCGGAACAGTGGTCTCGGGACCACAAATTCGAAGTTAGAAAAAAAATTATTTTATTATTTTTATGAGATTATAGTATGATTTTATTAGTGCATGAAAAATTTGGTGAGCTAATTTTAATGTTTTCTGGCCCAATTTCGAAAAAGGACTAAATCACATAAAAGAAAAAAGTTGCATTTTAGTACCCAAATGAGTTAAATAGCTAAATAACTTAAATTGAGGGCTTTTAAAGGGCAATTACACCCTTTTTATTAGTGTTGGCCAGCCATGTGATGGGTTTTAAGCAAATAGTCAAAGGGTTAGGTGGATGATGTCATGATTTAGTGATAAAATAATGCCTAAACGCCTAGCTATCATTTCTTTCTTCTCCATCTCTCTTCTCCACCGAAAATATCAGAAAAAATGGAGTTTGGAAGGCTGAAAATTTTCAGCAACTAAAAGCCCTCACAAGTAAGTGATTCCCACACCCTTTGTTGATGATTTTTGCATTTTTAAGACCCTTGAAGCATGAGGTTTCAAATGAGGGTGATATCTTGCAAAATGGTCAAGATTTGAGAGTGTTTCCAGGAAAGGATTTGTGATTTTTATCGAGTTTTTATGGAGGAATATGAATCCTAGTTGTGTTATAAACAACTTTTGTAAAAGGTGTTAGCATGAAAACTCCTAAAGGGGCTATTTTGCATAAGTTGTAAAATAGTTAATAAGTATGTGAAATAGTGATAATTTGAAGTTGCTATAATAGTAAAAATAGTTCGGTTAGGCCTAAGATACAACAAAATTCGATGAAAATTTATTTTCGGGCATAGGGGTAAAATGATCATTTTGCCAAAGTCTAGGGGCAAAATGGTCATTTACCAAAGATGTAAATATATGATTGCTTAATCCTAATTAGTGACTAAATGAGTACATATTGTCATTACAGATCAAGAATTACCAAATCTGAACCTAGATCAGGGGAAGGTCAAGCAAACCGACTAAACCGAATAGCCAAGTACTTTTTGTAAACCGAGGTAAGTTGTATGTAAATGATGCAACTACACTGTTAATACTTGTATTCATATTTCCATTGAATTGATATTGTATGAGTTGTCAAGTTATGAATTGAGAATACCTAGTAATAATTGAGATAATAGAAATATCCCCTTGAAACATTAGAATATGAACTGGATATTCGTGTTAAGGTATTGGGTGATTTGTGCTCTAGTGTAAGACATGTCTGGGACATGCTTCGGCCACATTATTAGAGCCAGTGTAAGACCATGTCTGGGACATGGCATCGGCATCCAGACGAGGGCTAGTGTAAAACATGTCTGGGACATGCATCAGCCATACTATGATAGCCAGTGTAAGACCATGTCTGGGACATGGCATCAGCACAGAGATGAGTGCCAGTGTAAGACATGTCTGGGACATGCATCAGCCTCGACAGAGATAGCTAGTGTAAGACGAGTCTGGGAAATGCATCAGCTAAGAGTTGTGCTAGTATAAGACTTGTTTGGGACATGCATCAGCACGCGTATATGAGAGCTAGTGTAAGACCATGTCTGGGACATGACATCGGCAATATATCCCATGTTGAAGGTTCATAGAATATCCAATAGTATTCCAAACGTTTCAATGATGAGAGTTGTAGATCAATTTTGATAAAGAAAGAATAATCATGTTATGAGTGGTACAGGTACCTATATGGTAAGCATGAGTAACGATCTTAATTTAGAGAATGTGACTCGAGTAGATGATAATGAGTAAGTTAAATTATGTTTACCTTGAGCTATAAGTATGATGACTAATGGTGAGATTGTTGTTGTATATTTATTTATATGCAATTTACTAAGCTTTATGCTTACCCTCTTTTGTTTCCCTCTCCTTTCAGTGTTATCAAGCTAACTTAAAGATCCCTTAAAGTCAGAGATATCGATCACACTATCGGCCGCAATACCCGGTATAATTGGATTTATATTTTTAATGGTGGCATGTATAGGGCTAGACTAGGATGTTGTATTAAGAGAATGGTTCATGTATTTTGGCTTAAGTTAAAGGCCCTTTATTTTGTAATCAAGCCTGCAATAATGGCTATTATTCATTTTGATGAATGCATATAATGTTCTTTCTATGGATGAATTAGTGCCTATTGTGATGAGATTTATATATTGAAATGATCTTGTGTAGGTTGTGCAAAATGGGTGACAAAAGGGCTTGGGAAATAGCCTAGTTTGTCCACACGGGTAAGACACACGGTCGTGCGTCTAGGCTGTGTGTGATCCACGGCTCATACCCCTGGGCGGGTGTTATGGCCGTGCGCCCCCTACACTTAAATTTTTAAAGTCACCGGTGTGTCCTCAGGCTGTGTCATAAACTCAGTATGCATGTTTGTAGCACATGGACAAGAGACACGGCCGTGTGTATCGGCTGTATGAAGGGCATGGTTATAGGGCACGGGTGTGTTCGAGGGCCGTGTGGTTTTGGCAGAATGCTTATGATTTCAGACACGGGTTCGGGACACGGGGGTGCCCCTGGGACACGGTCGTGTGTTCTATACCCACACAGGCGTGTGGAGTCTTGATGCACAAAAATTTTCTAAGTTTTCATGAGGTCTCGGTTGGGTTGCAAACAACCCTGGATTTATGATTGGGCCTCTTAAGCCCATATACGAGATAGTTTCTGGAGAAGTTTTTAAATTGTTTGAAATTTCACGGTCCAGTTTTATACAGTTGGTTGAGTTTAAGTCAGGTAGCACCACGAACCCTATCCTAGCGTCGGATCCGGGTGAGGGGTGTTACATGTGGTATTGGTTCAGGGTGTGATTTGATTAATAGTTTGTTGGTACTTAGATCTGCATAAGTATTCACCAAAAGTGCATGAATGCACTCGAGATTAATGTTAGTAAACAATTGTTTTGAAATAAGTGCAAGTATTAAGATATGGTCTGTCAAAAATGATTTTTTGAGGGTATGTTCTACTGAGAAGTACATATGTAACAAAGAGAATTAAGAAATGTTGAAAAGAATCTCCAGTTAGTCAGATAAGAAATAATTAGTATGTTAAGAGCTTGATCGTTGATGTGTATGTGTATATGAAAACTATAGTGGTATCCGCCCAATATAATTGGTTAAAAATTGTGGTTGAGTTGTTGACGTCTTTCAAAGAATAAGAAGTATCCTCTAAGGTAATTTATACTAATGCTCACTAAGTTCTTTGAACTTAACAAGTTTTTCTTATGGTTTTCGTGTACTAGGGAAATAATTTGTGCCAGGAGGGACGATGGTAGGAGTGCGCCGGAGTAGCGGCAAGTGGGTTATTATGCATACAATTGAAATGTGGCGTAGTTTTAGGATACATCTTAAGTGTCTATGTAACACCCCGAACCCGAGACCGTCGCCGGAGTCGAACACGAGGTGTTAACAGACTTCAAACCACTTATTGAGAATTTTCCAGACAAGCTGCCAATCTGTGTACTAGTCGCTTCAAAAATCATAACTTGAGTTTTACAACATGAAAATCAGTTTCGTAATTTTTCCCTGAAACTAGACTCATATGTCCATCTACAGATTTTTTTCTATAATTTTTGGTCAAGCCAATTAGTACAGTTTATTAGTTAAAGTCTCCCATGTTACAGGGGTCGACTACACTGACCTTCGTGCGTTACAACTGGAATAACTCCCTGTGTAGGGATTCAATACTGATGCCGTTTGTTTCTATAGAAACTAGACTCAAATAGGAATTTATACATATGTGGTATGACTCCTAATTATCTCTGGTTAATTTATAATGAATTTTCAAAGTCGGAACAGGGAATCCAGAAACCGTTCTGGCCCTGTCTCACGAAATCTTGGATATCTCTTAAAATACAGCTCATATGGTCGTTTCGTTTCATCTATATGAAAATAGACCCATCAAGCTTCGAGTACATATTTTTTTTAGCTATTAATTCCACTTCTACTATTTTTAGTGATTTTTCGATCTCATATCACTGCTGCCGTCCGCAACAGTTACTGCAGTAGACTATGCCAATTTCATGAATCCTTCCTTAGCCTTACTAATCATCCATCATACGTGACACAAATTATGGCCACCTTATCAAAATTAAGGTTTCTAAAACTCGTGGCTATAGATTCTAGCATCCCACTCAAACGACCACATAGGCCATTTTCACATGGCTTAAAGTTTACAACCCAAAATTTAACAAAACAAAATAGCCCATACATGCCAAATGTTCTCCTAAGTTGACTAAGAAGACAATACCAAAAATTGCTCGCACGGTGTGATGACTTCGTTGTGATTACGAACACCCAAAAGGGGACGAGTCCAAGAAACCTAAAATGGGTGACAAGAAAACACCGAGTGAGTTTATAACTCAAGAAGTCATAAGCATTCCACAACCATCCATTAATACAATTATCATAAAATGAAATAATGAAACAAGGCCAAGTGTTCCACCATACGAACTATACCATAGTTCCTTAGATCTTCGGATCAATCTCATACCAAGTCATACATTTACATTTCATATACTGTTCAATAGGATATTTGAAGCAATTTCCATACATCATTTCATTTCCGCAACAATCATGCAATCAAATGAACTTTCATCTATTCCACGATACCTTATTTACGGAATGCAATTGAAATCATCACATAGATTTAAATCTTACCAACTCCACCCCGAGCATGAACATAGCATCTATTAGCCATGAACTCAAGGTACTTACTCTTTCCGCTGTCCATACTCATCTTGATGAAGTCACGCCTCCATATAAATGTTCAATCGGAGATATGTGTAGAGTTCGCACACATAGTGCTTAATACTCAATCACGCACACTTAGTGCCATGTGATTCAAGCCCCACACATAGTGCCATATAGTCCAAACTCGCACACTTAGTGCCATACATTACAAGCTCGCACACTCAAGTGCCAATCTCATCCCGTACACATCTATTTCTCGCACACTTAGTGCCAAGCAAACTTCCTACACATTTCACTATCTCTTTTACGCTCAACAATATCATCTTTTCATACACATACATTTGTATATATTTCATCTCATTAAACACAATTGCATAGATATTACAATCATTTAAGCAATATCAAATATATGCTTAATGACTTACCTTGTGTTGGGTAAAATAGTCCAAGTCGGCTACTCGATGACCTTCGTCTTTCCCTTGCTTGATTCTCCTTCTTTAACTCCTTGAGCTTAATCTCAACACAAGTATGGCCAAACCTCCACCTAATCCCCCCTCCAAACCAAGCATGAAGCAAGACCCCTTCCTTCTTCCTTAGAATTTCAGCTCAAAGAAAGTGAAAAAAAAGATGAACAAAATTTTTTTTCTCCTCTTTTCCTCTACTCACGGCAATGGGGGAGAAGCCTTCACACACATTTTTTTTCTTTCTTTATCACCCATACTTATTTGTTTATTGTTTCTCCCTAATGCACCAACAAAACATGTTTCATAACATGTTTAGCCCATACACCCTTGTCATGGCCGGCCATTAGCTAATAAATGGGGAAGTTGACATGCAAACCCCTCATTTTGCATGCATGATCAACTAGTCATTACACATTTCCCCTCATACTTTTAAAGTTTACTACTAGGTCCTTTCTAGTGAAATTCACATTTATAACTCTAAATTAAAGCATCAAAAATGTCACACATGAGTTAACACATATTATAGGCATCAAAATAAATATCAAATTATTTTTATGCCTCGGTTTTGTGGTCCCGAAACCACATTCCGACTAGGGTCATTTTAAGGCTGTCACAACTCTCCCCCACTTAAGAAATTTTCGTCCCGAAAATCTTACCGTAAATAGGTTTGGGTAACGCTCTTTCATAGATCTCTCGGGTTCCCAAGTAGCTTCTTCCATCCCGTGTTTGAGCCATAACACTTTTACTAACGGAACCCTTTTGTTTCGCAACTCCTTCACTTCACGAGCTAGGATACGAATCGGTTCTTCTTCATAACTCATATCGGATTGAATTTCAACCTCGATGGACTAATTACGCGACGGATCGATCTATAGCGCCAAGCATCAAACATGAAAGACGTCGTGAATCTTTTCAAGTTCGGGGCAAAATTAAACGACACGCAATGGACCGACTCGTTCGGATATCTCATATGGCCCGATGAACCTCGGGCTCAATTTGCCTTCTGACCAAATCGAGTATCTTTTCCAAGGCGAAACTTTAAGAAACACTTTATCTCCCACTTGATACTCAATGTCTTTTCGTTTCAGATCCGCGTCGACTTTCGACGATCGGAGTCTATCTTGATTTTCACGGATTACTTTTACTTTCTATTCAGCATCTTTAATCAAATCCACTCCAAAATTTTGTTCTCACCGAGCTCGGTCCAAAACAATGGTGTACGGCATCTACGCCGTACAAGGCCTCGTAAGGCGCCATCTTAATACTTGATTGAAAACTATTGTTGTGCGAATTCAATCAAAGGTAAGTACTGTTCCATGAACCACCGAACTCGAGGATGCAACATCTCAACATATCCTCAAGTATCGAATTATCCGCTCGGATTGACCATCGGTTTGGGGGTGAAAGGCGGTCTTTGAAATGCAACTTGGTACCCAAAGCTTCTTGTAATTTGTTCCAAAATCGTGAGGTGAATCTCGGATCTCTATCCGACACAATGTAAATCGGTACCCGTGTAATCTCACAATCGAGAAACGATAATTCAGCTAGTTTATCCAATGAAAAATCCACGCGCGACAGGATAAAGTGAGCCGACTTAGTCGGTCTATCAACAACAACCCAAATCGCGTCCTTCTTACTTGTCGACAATGGCGGTCCGGACACAAAGTCCATTGTGACTCGATCCCATTTCCACTCGGGTATCGTGAATCGGTGAAGCAATCTCAAGGCACTTGATGTTCCACTTTCACTTGTTGACATATTAAACATCTCAAACAAAGTCTGAGATGTCCCGTTTCATACCATGCCACCAAAACCGACGTTTCAAATCGTTGTACATCTTCGTACTCCCCGGGTGGATTGCCATTCGGCTACAATGGGCTTTGTTCAGAATCATTGAAATAAGTTCCGAATTCTTTGGAACACACAGACGACTTCGAACCTCAAACAATCGTCATCACCAATATGAAACTCCGATTCCTTGTTCGAACACACTCACCCGTTTTGCAACCAACTCATCATCAACTTTTCGAGCTTCACGAATTTGATGAGTCAACAATGGTTTGGCCTTTAATTCGCTACTAACACATTGTCGGGTAGAATAGACAAGTGTACATTCATTGCTCGTAAAGCAACAAAGTGATTTCGGCTTAAGGCGTCCGCAACCACATTAGCCTTTCCCGGTGATAATCAATGACAAGCTCATAATCTTTTAACAACTCGAGCCAACGTCTTTGTCGCAGATTTAAGTCTCTTTGAGTCATCAAATATTTGAGACTTTTGTGATCCGAATACACATGGCACTTCTCACCAAATAAGTAATGTTGCCATATCTTTAAAGCGAATACGATGGCGCCAATACGAGATCATGGGTCGGATAATTTTTCTCATGTGGCTTTAATTGTCTCGACGCGTAGGCCACAACTCGACCTTCTTGCATCGATCGCAACCCTAACCCAAGTAGGGAGGCGTCACTATAAATGACAAACTCTTTGCCGATTCGGCCGCACTAAAGCTGGAGCTTCGTCAAATGAGTTTTCAATTGATCGAAACTTTTCGACACTTTTCCGTCCATTCAAACTTGACATCCTTCAAGCGGTTTCGTCATGGGTGTGGCTATCATCGAGAATCCTTTTACAAACCGTCGGTAGTAAGCAAGTCCCAAAAGCTCGAACCTCAGTAATATTTCTTGGAGGTTTCCAGTTAAGTATGGCTGTAATTTTGCTCGGGTCGACTCGAATACCCGATGCAGATACCACATGACCCAATAAGCTAACCTCTCTTAACCAAAACTCACACTTGCTGAACTTAGCGTATAACTGCTTATCCCGTAAAATTTGCAACACTAATCTCAGGTGTTCAGCATGTTCGGTCTCATCTCTTGAATAGACCAAGATGTCATCGATGAACACAACTACGAACCGGTCCAAATACTATCTAAAGATCCAATTCATCAAATCCATAAATACCGCAGGGGCATTAGTGAGCCCGAACGGCATCACCAAGAACTCGTAGTGACCATACCTCGTTCTGAAAGCAGTTTTGGGTACGTCCGAATCTCGAATCCGCAACTGGTAATACCCCGATCTCAAATCTATCTTTGAAAACACTGAGGCTCCCTTTAGCTGATCGAACAAGTCATCAATACGCGGTAACGGATATTTATTCTTTATCGTCACTTTATTCAACTGACGATAGTCAATGCACAACCTCATGGTTTCGTCCTTCTTTTTCACGAACAATACTGGTGCACCCCAAGGTGAGAAACTTGGTCGAGCGAAACCTCTATCCGTCAATTCTTGCAACTGAGCTTTCAACTCTTTTAACTCGGTTGGTGCCATACGATACGGAGCTATCGAAATTGGCGTAGTCCCAGGTACAAGCTCAATACCAAACTCTACTTCCCGAACAGGTGGTAGACCCGGTAATTCTTCGGGAAAAAAATCCGGGTATTCACAGACCACCGGCACAGATTCGAGTTTCTTTTCCAATTCCTTGTCATTAAGTACATATGCAAGGTATGCTTCGCACCCTTTCTCACATATTTCGGGCCAACATTGCGATATTTACCGGCAACCCTTTAAGTCCGTAGACTCAACTCGGATTATCTCATTATTTGCATCTCAAATCAATAGTCTTGCCTTTGCAATTCACAATCGCATCATGCACGGTCAACCAATCTAAACCGAGGATAACATCAAATTCGTCGAACGGCAAAAGTATCAAGTCCGCCAGAAAACAGGATCCTCGAATTACTAGGGGGCATTTCTTACACACTTTGTCAACAAGCACGTAACGACCCAAGGGATTTGACACCCGAATTACGAACTCAGTAGACTCAATAGGTAAAGTCTTACTGGATGCTAAGGTTTCGCATATATAAGAATGAGTGGAACCAGGGTCAATCAAAGCAATCACATTAGTATCAAAGAGAGTGAAAGTACCAGTGATAACGTCAGGGGAGGATGCCTCCTCTCGTGCGCGGATAGCATATGCTCTAGCAGGAGCACGAGTCTCGGATCGAACAACCGTATCGAGACCCTCTCGATTACCACCCTACCTCCTGAAATCCTCGGGGTCTACCTCTAGCCGTCGTCCCACTAGATCTTGCACCTTGCATCTTATTCTTCTCATCTAGCTCCGTGCAATCTCTAATGAAATGGTCCTTCGAACCGCATCCATAACAGGCCCTATTAACAGACTTACCCCAACATTCACCTATGTGTCGTCTTCCACATTGGGGGCATTCGGGCTTTTCTTGACGATTATTGCCCACACTAGCTACCGAAGTAGCTCGTGAGTCCATCGATGGTCGTGCTCTAATGGAAATCCCCGCAGTCGCCCTCGACTTGTTTGTGTCCTCTCTGAACTTCTTTACAGCTGAAAATGGAGCCTTGCCCGTCTATCTTTTACGATAATCTCTAGCTTCAAATTCAGCCTTCCTCTTCTCCCTTCCGAGCTCTTCCGCCTTGCAGGCTCGTTCAACTAGTGTTACAAATTCTTTTATCTCCAAAATACCCACCAAGTAGCTTTAACTCTTCATTCAATCCTCTTCAAATCTTTTGCACATAGCAACCTCATCAGCCACACACTCCGAGCATACCGACTAAGTCTTACGAACTCATGTTCAGATTCGAGATACCGTCGTCGACCTTGCTTGAGCTCCAAGAATTCCTTACGCTTTTGATCGATGAACCGTTGACTAATGTATTTCTTTTGAAATTCGTTTGGAAGAAATCCCAAGTAACTTGTTCCTTTGGGACTATGGAAATTAAGGTCCTCCACCAATAGTAGGTGAGTCTCGGAACAAGGATATAGCACACTTAAGACATTCATCGGTGTGCATGACAGTTCATCAAACACTCTAATGGTGTTATCAAGCGAACTCACCTTTCGGCATCATCAAGTAACTATGGCCTTAAACTCCTCGGCCCCACGCTTCCTAATCAAGTCCACGGTGGTTTACTCAACCTCACGGGATCAGCAATCGATGGCATTACGGGCTCTTGGGTGGATTATTTAAATTTGGGAATGGTTGGACAGCCGGATTGGTTCGGGCATATTACGCGACCCACTCATTCATCATGGTGAAGAAGGCTTGTTTCGCCCTTCATCTTGATTATTCAGCGGATGACCGAGGCTCAACAGCGGTGTCCCTTGCGCAGAGCAGCCGCTACACTTTCAACGTCATCCGCCAAGGGTCTCTACCCCGTGTTCCATTTGCTAATCAAAACAAAAATTTCAACCATCAGAAGTCATCACATTTTTAAGCACTAACACATTGGCATGTATAGCTAGACTCACACGCGCTACGGTAGTCCTAGAACCGACTAAACCATAGCTCTGATACCAATAAAATTGTAACACCCCGAACCCGAGACCGTCGCCGGAGTCGAACACGAGGTGTTAACAGACTTCAAACCACTTATTGAGAATTTTCCAGACAAGCTGCCAATCTGTGTACTAGTCGCTTCAAAAATCATAACTTGAGTTTTACAACTCGAAAATCAGTTTCGTAATTTTTCCCTGAAACTAGACTCATATTTCCATCTACAGATTTTTTTCTAGAATTTTTGGTCAAGCCAATTAGTACAGTTTATTAGTTAAAGTCTCCCATGTTACAGGGGTCGACTACACTGACCTTCGTGCGTTAAAACTGCAATAACTCCCTGTGTAGGGATTCAATACTGATGCCATTTGTTTCTATAGAAACTAGACTCAAAGAGGAATTTATAAATATGTGGTATGACTCCTGATTATCTCTGGTTAATTTATAATGAATTTTCAAAGTCGGAACAGGGAATCCAGAAACCGTTCTGGCCCTGTCTCACGAAATCTTGGATATCTCTTAAAATACAGCTCATATGGTCGTTTCGTTTCATCTATATGAAAATAGACCTATCAAGCTTCGAGTACATAATTTTTTTAGCTATTAATTCCACTTCTACTATTTTTAGTGATTTTTTGATCTCATATCACTGCTGCCGTCCGCAACAGTTACTGCGATGAGACTATGCCAATTTCATGAATCCTTCCTTAGCCTTACTAATCATCCATCATACGTGACACAAATTATGGCCACCTTATCAAAATTAAGGTTTCTAAAACTCGTGGCTATAGATTCTAGCATCCCACTCAAACGACCACATAGGCCATTTTCACATGGCTTAAAGTTTACAACCCAAAATTTAACAAAACAAAATAGCCCATACATGCCAAATGTTCTCCTAAGTTGACTAAGAAGACAATACCAAAAATTGCTCGCCGGTGTGATGACTTCGTTGTGATTACGAACACCCAAAAGGGACGAGTCCAAGAAACCTAAAATGGGTGACAAGAAAACACCGAGTGAGTTTATAACTCAGTAAGTCATAAGCATTCCACAACCATCCATTAATACAATTATCATAAAATGAAATAATGAAACAAGGCCAAGTGTTCCAGCCATACGAACTATACCATAGTTCCTTAGATCTTTCGGATCAATCTCATACCAAGTCATACATTTACATTTCATATACTGTTCAATAGGATATTTGAAGCAATTTCCATACATCATTTCATTTCCGCAACAATCATGCAATCAAATGAACTTTCATCTATTCCACGATACCTTATTTACGGGAATGCAATTGAAATCATCACATAGATTTAAATCTTACCAACTCCACCCCGAGCATGAACATAGCATCTATTAGCCATGAACTCAAGGTACTTACTCTTTCCGCTGTCCATACTCATCTTGATGAAGTCACGCCTCCATATAAATGTTCAATCGGAGATATGTGTAGAGTTCGCACACATAGTGCTTAATACTCAATCACGCACACTTAGTGCCATGTGATTCAAGCCCGCACACATAGTGCCATATAGTCCAAACTCGCACACTTAGTGCCATACATTACAAGCTCGCACACTCAGTGCCAATCTCATCCCCGTACACATCTATTTCTCGCACACTTAGTGCCGAAGCAAACTTCCTACACATTTCACTATCTCTTTTACGTTCAACAATATCATCTTTTCATACACATACATTTGTATATATTTCATCTCATTAAACACAATTGCATAGATATTACAATCATTTAAGCAATATCAAATATATGCTTAATGACTTACCTTGTGTTGGGTAAAATAGTCCAAGTCGGCTACTCGATGACCTTCGTCTTTCCCTTGCTTGATTCTCCTTCTTTAACTCCTTGAGCTTAATCTCAACACAAGTATGTCCAAACCTCCTCCTAATCCCCCCTCCAAACCAAGCATGAAGCAAGACCCCTTCCTTCTTCCTTAGAATTTCAGCTCAAAGAAAGTGAAAAAAAAGATGAACAAAATTTTTTTTCTCCTCTTTTCCTCTACTCACGGCAATGGGGGAAGCCTTCACACACATTTTTTTTTCTTTCTTTATCACCCATACTTATTTGTTTATTGTTTCTCCCTAATGCACCAACAAAACATGTTTCATGACATGTTTAGCCCATACACCCTTGTCATGGCCGGCCATTAGCTAATAAATGGGGAAGTTGACATGCAAACCCCTCATTTTTGCATGCATGATCAACTAGTCATTACACATTTCCCCCTCATACTTTTAAAGTTTACTACTAGGTCCTTTCTAGTGAAATTCACATTTATAACTCTAAATTAAAGCATCAAAAATGTCACACATGAGTTAACACATATTATAGGCATCAAAATAAATATCAAATTATTTTTATGCCTCGGTTTTGTGGTCCCGAAACCACATTCCGACTAGGGTCGTTTTAAGGCTGTCACAGTCTATAGTTAACAAACTTCTTTATTGTAATTTTCTATTTCACGTCTAATGTAATAAGTATTTTTAAATACTCCTTCTATTTCTAGATATTAATTTTTCAGTTAAAATGATAAATAGAATATTTAGAGAAATGAGAAATTGTAATATATTTTTGTTAAATTGTTAAGTATTGTGTGTTAACACTTGAAATCCGGACCCGGTGAATCGGGTTGAGTTGAGGGCGTTACACCATAGGATAGATAAAGTACGAGTTAGTTTGACTATGTGTCAACAAGTGCTGGGCACAAATTTTACTTCAGAATTGTCTGATGTACCAAATTGATGTGTTGGTTGGCTCTGTGTATCCGTTCAAGTCCGAGTCAAGTTAATAGGGATGTAAAATGTCAATTGGATAAATGATATCCGAATTGCGTTGATATTATGATTTGATGATATAAATTAATATTGTGATATACAAATATCGATAGTATGTGAAAAATCATTCAAACATATTATATGAGCCTGGAGGGCCGATATGAAAATGTGGCGAATCAATGAATTTGATTCTAAATTTGAATAATGAAATGATATAGTGATTGAAATTAAATTGAAATTGGATGTATCATTGAAAAATAGATGGAAAATGATATTTAATTAAATAAATGTTGATTTATTACGTGAATGTCATTGAAATGTTGAATATAAGTGAATTGGAATGTTATATGCTTGAATTACTCACCTTGTTGATATGTCGTTGCCATGTTTAGACAAACTTGTCAAGCTAGTAGCTTATTGTAGTAAATTGTAAATTGAGGTAAGTTGTTGTTTAATTCCTATGAACTTACTAAGCATTCGATATGCATACCCAGCTATTTCTCCTTTCACTTTGTCTATCACCTTGCAGAACATGTTAAGTGGATCATACGAAGCTTAAACCATCCTGCTATGAATCGGTAGCTTTTCGATAGTTTTAAGTTCATAGTTGTGGCTTGTATATAGGTGTCTTGATGTATATAAGCCTTTGTGATGTGTTTATGGCAATGAAATTCATATACACATATATGTGATCTAATGGTTGATTTTGCATATGGTTTAAAGATGCATGAATTGACTATTGTGATGCCTAGATAAATGGATATCTTGGTTAGTATGTTTAAGGCAAGTATGGCATCTAAATGGTTATGTTTTAACATAAGTTGGCATAGTAAAGGCATTGTCATATGGATAGCTGGATTTGTATGCAATGACATGATAAAGGGTATGTTTGGTTAATAATGTTGAAACATACATAATGAACAATTAATGGTATAATATGTTATAATTTTGTGCTATAAGGTGATATGTCATAAGTATAAATTAAATTTTAGAATGGTTACATTTGTTGGATATATAGGTACTATAATTAATGTGAGAATGTTTATATATGTTTGGGTACATGTTTGAGATGTTTTTTGCATGAGAGCTTGTACAAATGTTCACCAATTAGTAAATTGAATGGTGGCTATAAGATAGTTACCGAATGGCCTAATTTGTACCAAAAACAGAGTTCACGTCAAGACGTCGGGCGATGGTCATTGTGACAAGCTTTGGACTTTAGGCCACGATGTAACGAGGTACTCCACCATGTCAACGAGGCCAAGTCAGTATGTCACATTGCGATGTCAACTCGAAGTTTTAAAACTTTACAATTTAGTCCTATTTCATGCTTGGGTTAAGAAATAAACTTTCATAAGCTCGATTAATGCTCGAATTTGATTATATATCATATTATAAATGTGTTTATGACATGTTTATATGCTGAATGGTCATTTTATTGTATAATTGAGTGTAGTTGCTTTGATAATGAATGTGGTATCCTGTTGTTCAGACCCGGCCATCAGGTCAGGTAAGGGGTGTTACAAGATCAATTGACCGCCATTCAACATCAACTCATAGGAATGTAAATCTTTCATGAGATGTGTAAGTAGAAATTTTTTGTTCCCAAGGTTATAAGTAGCCCTAAAGCTACAAGTGCTTAGACAGGCTTTTGAACATTATCTCTGTTTGCGTGTTTTGGTCCATATTAGCCTTATTATCCTCTACGTCAACAAAGTAACCTATGAAAGTAATCATATGGTCTTTGATCAAAGTTCCAGGTTTTTACTTAGCATTCATCAAACTAGTTATAACCGACTCTCGAGCCAAGTCTTTTTAAACTAAATTCCTGAAGGGATATAAAAAATAAAAAAAATTGGCATCCTCAAAATTTGATTTCATTTTGGTATAGCTCAATTCCTTGATAGATACAACAAAGCCAAATAAATTGACTTCCTTAGACTTTGATTCCCCTTTAATTATGAGATTTCAATCCCCTAAGGGATATAACAAAGTCAAATAAATTGACTTCCTCAGACTTTGCTCCCACTTAATCGATAGAGCTCAATTCCTCAAAAGGTGCATTTTTACTCCTTTAAGGCATGCATCATCACTCCCTTAGAGGATTCATTCTCATTTTCTTATGGAATACATCATTACTTTCTCAGGAGAAATATTCATGACAAATTAATTCTAACCTTATACGTTTCTCCTTACTTGCACTATATAGCTCCTTACCAAGGTAGTTTATAACTTGCCTTGGACTTAAGGGAAACATATTGTTAAACCTACCAAAATTTTAATACACGGGCCCAAGATAATTAACAATTTTTGAGGCCCAAGCTTTGGTAAGTCGATAGATGGCATAGGAAAATTGGAAGATGTATAACTATCAAGTCCAGAAAAATGATTCCAAATAGAGGTCAGATGGAAAGGACAACAAAGAGGTTAAAGGCATATTAATGAAAAAAAAAGGAATGTGCCTTAACTAACCATGTACTAGTCTCCACAAACCCCCAAGATTAAATAACCTCAGAAGCAATTAACAACTTAAGATAACAAGTGACTATAATTTGTCAAAATATTCTCTGAAGCTTACCATTATCTTTTGTAACCTCTCAAACCCGACCTAGGCATTATGGCTAGATTGAGAAGGCTACATTAGCCATCAAAATGGATAAGCTAACTTACGTTGCTTTTGAAGCCTTTAAATAAACTCATTTTAGAGAAAACTGTAGTTGTACTTTGAGTTAGCTTAAAAGCGTTCATTCATTAGGTCGTGTATGCTTAGGATTCATTTTATTGTTGATAGTGTTGTTTTAGAAAAATTGTTTGCTTGTCGCTCTTCTTTAAAAAAAAAAACTCGAAGTTAAACTAATGCGGTGAAAAAAAACCATTTTTCAAGTCATTTTGGAACATTAGTTGCCTTATCGATTTGTTTTTCAAAAACAGTTCCTTTGCAATGTAGTGGAAACTAGGGAACAATATCAAATTTTACTTAAGCACAATATCATGCATTATCCAGTTATTATGCTTGAGTAATTCATGCATGCAAAAATCCCCAAAAGAAAAATTACCAAGCCACAGACTAGAAATAATTAAAAATTACAAGGTAAAACCAATAAAGACTTAATAATACTTAATTAAAAGAATAATAATTCGAGGTCCAAGTTGATTCTCCGAAAGGTTTACTTGAAAAGTTAAACACTATTGGGGGGTGAGCTTATGAAAAGCTCAGTGTGAGTCGAATAATTATTTAAATGGGAAAATATATCAAATACAATGAAACATATTAGCATGAACAGAAGAAAACATAACCATCATAGGAATTTCATGTCATTACATAGCCATTATCAAATTGATGTCAAACGGTGTATGAGCATAGGTCATCATTCACTCGAGTAACAATCAATAAATTCGATACTATCCAATAGAAGAAAATACAATGCATAACATAAATCAATAACATTTGAATATTTCGTGCACATGATGCAGTGCAAAAAGGTTCCTACCCATACCATCTGCTACACACCACGAGTTCTCTAGAACCCGTCTGGCAAACTCTGAAACATTATGAGCATAGCTTGCTGTGGTAAAACCGTCGAATAATCAATAATGCAAAAAATATACTGGACATCAAATAGTGTGATACAATTGCCAATAACATATAATATGCAATAAAATTTCCAATCCCATTGGTGCTCCAGGTGCAGTGCACTGACTACGAATAATGTTGACTTAATATGCCGCTGGTACTCTATGGAACTCCTCCATCAAACCACAAAATCCCAACCTAATGCTGATGCGATCCCAGCCGCATCATGTTTTGAAACAATTCGATGACATCGAGATTGGCCCAAACTGGAGGGGCCCAAGTGCAACATGAAGCTTTTATTTTCAGTTTGTTAATTTGGTTGCTGGAATAAGGACTTTAATTTATTTATTTTAGTTACTTTAGTTATTATATTATGAGTCTTTAATTATGACTTATTTATTAAATGCATCTTTAATTAATGTTTTGCATTATTGATATACATATTTTAATTATGACATGCATTATGTGTTCTACATTTAATGAAGTCATGGATTATGTAACTCCCATGTTACTTAAAGTTTGCATCTTTTAATGAAGTCATGCATTAAGTAATTCATTATTAATTTAGTTTACATCTTAATTAAACCAAGCATTTAAGCATCCTAGTTGTTAAATATGTTTGAGTTTGTTTGTATAAGTATGTTATTTAATTTGGCTATTATTTTTTTAATGCTTAAGTTATAGTGTATTTAATTTTTCTTAAATAAATTGATTGTGTGATTGTTGTAGGAAAGTCCAAAAGGCTAGTCACATAGCTACAAAAGGGTTGTTCGTTTGCCAAGAAGAATCAAACACTGTCACATTCAATTGGCTATCTAGTTTTGGCATAAAAGAGTGTGCATTTGGTCACTTAATTGCTAGTGCATATTTGGAACGTTTTTGGTGGGTATTGAAGCACTCAAAGCTCATTATGGTGACTTTTCAAATGGACCAAGAGTGACTCTTCAAGTCTGATCGGTTTTATGCACTCAAAGCCAGTTATGGTGCCAATTAAGAGATGAATGCACAAGCATTGAGGCATTTGGTTAAAGGGAAAATGAAGGGACATCAAGCAGTACATTTAATGGGCCATTAAGCCTTCATCAAGTGAAGAGGCATGACTTTTTAGCTATGCATGAATCAAGTGAAAAGACATGACTCTTTGGCTGCCCATTAAGAGTTATAACCGAATTTTAATATTTTGTTAATAGCTGATATGAATGTTAAATTTGAATAGTCATAATAATGCCTATAAATAGTTTGTAAGAAAACATTGTTTTGGTTTAGACTACTTTT
Organism: Gossypium arboreum; assembly: GCF_025698485.1. Lineage (NCBI taxonomy): Eukaryota > Viridiplantae > Streptophyta > Magnoliopsida > Malvales > Malvaceae > Gossypium > Gossypium arboreum. Next base: position 19,281,232 of record NC_069081.1, read on the forward strand.
GCCAAATTTATAAAATATTTGAAACTTGTGAGAGTCCAAATCTCCTTGTTCTTTTTAGGACTGATCTGACTTATCAAGCTAGGCTTGTGGCGTCTTATCCTTCCTTTGTTTTTCGAACTTATCACTGCAAAGTGTGGCGTTCGTTATACCTTTGGTTCCTATCTCGTTAGATAGTAGGTCAAGGTTTATTTGCTTATTTTACTTTTCATCATCCATCTAAGTGCTTGTAAGTCTTGGGTTGACAATCTCTATATTGTTGGTTCAACATTTGCCTTAGCCGAAATTCCTCTATCCATCTTCCAAACTCTTTGAACATTTGTTTGAACCTATCTTCTATCCATCTTTAGCCTTTTTCTTGTAACGAATCAAACCTACTCAATTTCTCGATTGCACAACTAATACGGCTTGAATCATCACCGAACTGAATTCGTATCATTTGATATCAGAGCTAGTGAAATTGGAGTAAGTATTGACGTTTTAAGCCTTACCGGATTGTGATTTTATAAAGAAAAAGAAAAAAATTTGAAAAAAATTTCAGTATCCATTGAAGTTCAAAGTGAAATATCAGTTTTTGGGAATACAAATTCACTGGAAATTAAAAAAAAAAAGAAGCTAGCTTGGAAGTGTATTTGCTGCCCGACTCAATCCATTCATTACCTATCATTTGGCCACACTTAAACCTTTCCATCTTTGTTTTCTAGCCTACCCTTTTGTCCTAACATCATTTCCTACACAAAATCGAACATCAAAATTGCGAGCCGATTCCACAACGATTGCTGATTTGTCTAAGTAGTCTATTGAGAACTTAGAGAGGTGAACTTGAGCGAAAAAAGGCAAGAGTGAGTTGTGAGATCATTAGAGTGTTGAAAAGCCAATCTTGAGTGCAAAAATGACTGGAGTGCCATCTTTTTTTTCTTTGCAAGTGAAACGTGAGGCTTGTATTGGTGAGATACTCATTTTATCGTTAAATTCTTTTCTTTTCCATCAATAAATCATGTTTTGAGAAAAGTTTTTAGAATTTGAACTTCAAGATTTGATGAAAGAGATGGACTGGTTGTTCGATAGAAAACTAAAACCCCTACAAGAACGATTGGTTCGTAACGAAGAGCGGGGCTAGCTAGCAAGAGCCTAATGGGAACCAATTTCTCCAAATCAAAGGATGGAAACAAGATCATTACAGAGACAAACATCCAATGACTATGTGGGAAGAGACTCATATCGAGATTCTTATTCATCAAGGAAGTCGAGTCTGTATGAAGCAAACCACGAGTTTGAAAACTTTCGAGGCTACCAACGAGAAGGTAGAAATTTCTCCTCAAGTGCCTCAAAGTAGTCATCTACGGAGAATTTCCTACGAAGAAGTGAATGTGGTTCGTATAAGTACTCGTCCATAGAGGCTTATTCACGAAGAGATGATCGTGACTTATATGAAGATTCTTCCACTTCTTTCCAATGAAAAGCCTATCATTCTGTAACACCCCTTACCCGAGACCTGAGATCAGGACCAGGTATGAGGCATTGCCAGGCATGTACTCAAACATTTTCGAGAAATACGGGTTATAAAATTTCATTCCAAATTGAAACCAATCCAACAACAACTTGGTGTCCTTATTATGGGCCTACGAGACCCTAAACATACATTGAGAACGGTCCGAAATCAAACCGAGAACTTAAGAAAGTTCCTGGAAAATTTGCTAAGTTAAGCCTTATATGCCCGTGTGGAGGCAATGCACATGTCCGTGTGCTTTGGGACATGCCCGTGTCCCTTACCCGTGTGGAATTAATTGAATTTATTTCTCATTTCAAACCTACAGGGGTTTTCACACGGCCAAACACACACTCGTAACCCTGGCCCATGTCCTTCACACGGCCTAGACACACTCGTGTGGTCGCCCATGTCCAAAAACTTGAGCATTCTATTTATGACGTTAGCATGCATGTAGGGGCACACTGCCAAGCCACACGCCCGTGTGTTAGGCCGTGCCCACCACACGGTTGAGACACACGGCCGTGTCTCTACCCATTTTTTTACTACCATGCATTCTGGCTTAAAATTTTTAGGTGCAGGGGACACACGGCCATATCACACGCCCATGGGGGGATCCGTGTGTCACACACGGCCTAGACACACGCCCGTGTGTCTACCCGTATAGACCTTTTTGGGCTATTTTCCAAGCCTTAGGTCACCCTCTAATAATCATATCCACTTGTAGTTTCAATAACACTTAACATGGTCTAATTATACTCTTAAATGACCTTAGTATGCCTCATTGCATGTAAACCTCGTCTCATCAGTTTTTATACATGCTAGGTTATCCCCTTTATATTAAGGATTTCCATGACTTGTAACTCAATTAAGCTTGGCTCGTTATCTTAACTTATTGCCAAATTGTGGCCTATCCACCCCATGTGATTTGGTCACATTACATGTGTTTAAAATGTGATATACCATATTTCATCCTCACTAGCACAACTGAACACAAGCATGCATAAAATTTGTAGGTCATAACCTACATCAATATGAGCCAATTCCATGGCCACATACAAGTGAATATTATACCTTTACAATCCTTCGTAGTGGCTAATCAAATGACACATATAACAAAATAACAAAAGCCCTATACATGCCATTGAACAAAATAAGAGTATCTATATACCAAAGCTAGACAAGATGATAGTGTGTTGATTCTCTAGCTTTCTTCCAATCTTTACGAGTCCCTGAGCTCTGTAAGACAGGGAAAAGAGAGGGGTAAGCATTTACATGGTTAGTAAGCCCGAATAACTAGAAAGTAAACTTACCGATTAGTTAGCATACATCCATATTAGGCAACAAAATCAACAAGCATGAAATAGTTTCCCTATCACATGCACACAATCAACAAGTTAGCCTGATAACAATACACCATGTAATTTGTCTTAGATGAGCTCATCATTCAACATTTTCATTTTTCTATCTCATGTTAATCTCGTTGAGTTTCTCAAAAATCTCGATGGATTTTCCATTTACCGTCAAGTCATAAGAGTGATCATCTCAAGTACGTGCTCTTGCGAACCTCACATCATACAGCGGGATTACCAGTCCAGGCTAAATCCCCCATAATGTAAACTCATAGGGTGATGTCGGGATTACCAGTCTAGGTTAAATCCCTTATAGCGACAAACACCTTTAATGAGCTCGGATCTGAATTACCAGTCCAGGCTAAATTTAGACCCTAATCGGATTACCCGTCCGGGCTAAATCCACAATGCAGTCATATTCTTCGGGAGGCTCGATCACTCAAGAAACAATCATCTGGGCTAGATCCTTTTTATATTTGAGATCAACAGATTACTCGTCTGGGCTAAATCCTTTTCTGCAACACATGCAGGATCTCAAGTCATGTAAGCCATGGTTTATCCATTGAATTTCCCTTTTTGACTTCAACCAGGACATTTATTATCATATCACTATTATTAACACATTTCATGGATTTTCATGCTATCACTATAACTAATTATCATTCATTCATAAAACATGCAATTAGACATATTAGTAGTTTACTTAAAGTTATTCGAACTTACTTGGTATTCGTTTCAGTTTCGCGTTTCGGTTATTCTGAAACCTTTCGTCTTCCTCGATCGACCTCCGAAATTTATTCCTCGGGGTCTATAACAACAAAAATAAATCATCAATATCTCACATTATTCTTTTCGGGTCTAAATTTCACCCCCGGACAAAATGACTGTTTTTTGCCCTTAACCTTTCACATTATTTACGATTTAGTCTCTAGGCTCGTATGATGAAATGCATGAATTTTCTACATTACCCAAGCTTAGCCAAATGTTCTTTCCTCTTATGGCAGCCCATATGTTTCCATTATTTAACATTTCTACCACATATTTTACACCTTTTGCAAAAAGGTCCTTTTAGGGGTTTTTCATGAAAATGACCTAGAAAAAGATGTTTAACACACATCCAACTTTCATATTCCTCCACAAAACATCAAAGAATAGACATGTAACACATGGGTCACTTTGCAAACATGAACCCTAACTCAAAATATGGGTAGAAATGGCGAGAGTAAGCTACCGGGATTTCAAAAGTAAGAAGAACATTAAAAGTGGGGCTAGAGAGCACTTACTATTGAGCTTGAAAATGTTGAAAACCCTAGCTATGGAGGGCTTGAGAAATTTTTCTGGATGAGGTAGAAGAATGGCTGATTTTTGCCTTCATTTTACCATTTTATTTCATTAATTAGCCAAATGACCAAAATGCCCTTAAGTCCTTTCTTTCAAATTTTACCCATACAAGCCCATTTTTGTCCAAAAACTTAGAAATTGGGAAAATTTCTCCTTAAGAACTTCTAATTAATAATCTAAAGAAATTTCATACAAATTGCTTCTAGAATCCAAGTTTTGCACTTTATTCAATTTGGTACTTATTTTCCAATTGGACACCTTGCTCATAGAATTTCTTCATAAAACTTTAACACATACATATTTTCATATTCTAGACCTCATAATAATCATAAAATAAATATTTTAATGTTGGATTTGTGGTCCAAAAACCACTGTTCTGACTAGGCCCTATTTTGGGATGTTACACGTTCTGATTCTTTTGAATTATCTCCATCTTGTAATGAAGTTGAGAGAAGAAAAAGAGAGACGAGAGAAAAAGAAATTGAAAAATAAAAATAAATTGAAAAAGAAAAAGAGAGTGAGAGAAAGCAAAACGAGATTGAGATTGAACAAGAATGTGATTTGGGGTGTACTTACAATCATTCTTCGCCTTTACGGTTGATTTGGGGTGTTTGGGTCAACACCTAATTCAATAATATACTGGAAAATTAGTAGCTAATTAATGATTAAATTCTTTCATTTAATCAATTTAGAACCTTTACCCAACAACTATGTTGAAATAACAAACTAGTTACCTTTAATTGCATTTACGCTTCATGATTTGTGGGATCTAAATAGCCAATCGATCAAGAACATTTTTCCCTAATTGAAATGGGTTTAAAAGTTGATTAGGAGGGTTCAAGTACTCAAATTAATGCTGGAAAAATATAGGCAAGAACCAATAAACAAAACAACCTTTTTTTCTTGCCCATAGGTGTATGCACCACCACCTATTGTGGCCAAAATTGGGGCTGAGTTTTAAAACGGTTTGAGATTTCGTTAAAATCTGGAAAAATACCTTTGAAATCATTTAAAATCCACCAAATTCAAGATCTATAAATTTTTGTTTTTAATGGACAAGATTAATAAAGAAATCGAAGAGAGAAAAGACTTTACCCAAGCTAGTCAGAGAAACAACAATGACACTTTTTTGGCAATGTTTGGGATCAATTTTGGAGTTCAAGATTTCAGATTTGGGGCTGATTTTAATGATGAAAAATGACAGCAATATGGTGGAGAATATGTTAACAAGTATTGTGGCAAATAGAAAAAGAAAGAGAAAAGAAAGATATGGTAAAACTAGGTGTAAGCAACGACAACAATGAAGGAAAGGAAAAAAATTAAAATCAAAGAGAAAGAGGAGAGGAACATCTAGGGAAATGAAGAGGAGGATTAAAGGCTGATTATTAGTGAAAAATTAATATTTATACCGAGGTTAACTAGGCTTGGATGTTCCACACATTAAAATAAGGGGTTTTTGTCAAAAAATTAAATTATTTGCATGGGAAGGGAATTGAAGTTAGGACCTCAAGGATAAATTCACTAATGTTTAACCATCAAACCAATAAATCATTCTTGATATAATTTGAAATATTTATTTTAAAAAAATAAGGCATGCAACATACTAGGGTTTAAGGCAAAATTTGCAAAATAATAAAAATGATGCAAGAGAAGGGATTTGAACTTGGGTTTCAAGAAACGTTACACTAACACTTAACCAACAAACCAATACCTCATTTATTTCTTACAAATGCATAGATAATTTAAAAAATTAAGGCATGATCACTCCCTTTCGATTCACAAACCCGATTCTACTAACCCCCGATTTTTGGGATGTTACATCTTCTATCTAACTTAAACATTGATCACTATTTTAGAGCACAAGCTTTGATGCCTTCATAGTTTACCTTTTGTATTATAGGCCTCCAGTCAATCTTAGTCTAGAATCCCTTCAATCGATCTTCACCTCAAAGTGATTGAAACAATATCCTATCACATTTTATTTATTTTTATCATATTTTTATAATGTAATCGTTGATAAATCTAAATTATAAAGTTATTTTAATACCTTTTAACTTAAAATTTCATACAAGTTAAGGGTGATTGATAACAATTTCTGTTGTTATCTATATAAATTTATGTTAATTGTAATTTGTTATTAGAATAATTCACTTTGGTTGATTTATATGCTAGAACAGGAAATTTTCATCCATAAAAGTGACCTATGAGATTGGGCTGAGATGTTGTCATCTGGACACCCCAAATTGGCTTGTTGGACCTCAGAATACTCCTTAAACCAATGCTAGAGATGTAACACCCCTAACCTGTATCCTTCTTTGGTGAAAAATTAGGTCGAGAAAAACCTCAACGATCCGTAACGCCCCTACCCCTTAACCCAATACTGTAATCAATGCACAGCCTCAACGATCCATCTTTCTTCTTTACAAACAGAACCCGTGCACCCCAAGGTGAGAAACTAGGTCGAGCAAAACCTTTGTCAATCAATTCTTACAACTGTACTTCTAGCTCTTTCAATTCAGTAGGAGCCATTCTGTAAAGTGATATAGACATAGGTGTTGTTCCCTGAAAAAGATCTATAGAGAATTTCATTTCTCTATCCGGTGGTAAACCAGGTAATTCTTCTGGAAATACATCAGGGAATTCACATGCAACCGACACTGATTGAATCTTTGACTCAGATACTTTAGTATCCAACACATATGTAAGGTAAGCATCATAACTCTTTTTGACATATTTCTATGGTGATATTGCTGAAATTACATTAGGTAATCCATCAATTTATCAGATTCAACATGAAGTAATTCACCACTCTCACATTTCAATACAATATATTTCTATTTACAATTCACCACTATATCATATTAGGTTAACCAATCCATTCCCAAGATCACATCAAATTCATCAAATGGAAATAACATCAAGTTAGCTGGAAAGCAACAACCTTTTACCATCAACGGACAGTTCTTACAAACTTTATCCACCATAACACACTGGCCCAGGGGGTTTGAAACTTTAACCACAAATTCAGTGAATTCAACAGGTAAATTTTTAACAGTCACTAAGTTCATTCATATGTATGAATGTGTGAAACCAGGATCAATCAATGCAGTAATATCAGTATCAAGTAAAGAAAATGTACTTGTAATGACGTCTGGTGCAAAGGCATCTTCTCTAGCACGAACAGCATATGTTCTCCCAGGTGCTCGTGCCTCAGATCTAACTACTGTATCCCTGGTAGTACCTCGACTACCACTAACATTGTCGGGATGACGGGGTGATCTGCCTCTCGAGACAGGGTTACTAGGCTTTAGAGCTGGTTCTATCTCTTTTTCAACTCTTTTTGGACAATCTATGAGAAAATGGTCAAGTGAACCACATCCAAAACAATCTCCACTTCTAAACTGACATTCCTCATGATGAAATTTGTTATAATGTTTACATTTCAGTTTGCGATTACCAAAACTACCCCCACTGGTCACAGATGGAGATGAAGACCTCAGATTAGAACGTTGAGAGCCCCGCCCTCCTGCAGAATATCTTGTAGAGGTGGTAACATGATCATAATACTTCTTTAATTTCATAGAAGCAAATGATTGTGACGTACTCATAGTTCTTTTTCCAAAAACCTGAGCCTCTCTTTCAGCTTGTTTCTTTTCTTTACTCAATTCCTCAGCTTTGTGTGCTCGATCGACTAACACCGCAAATTCCCTTATTTTAAGAATTCTAATTAATAACTTGATATCTTCATTTAAACCCTCTTCAAAGCATTTACAAATCTCAGCCTCAGTTAGAACCCATTCTCTGGCATATTTTCTCAACTGAACAAATTCTCGTTCATACTCGGACACAGTCATATTTTCCTGCTTGAGTTCTAAAAGTTCTTTCCTTTTATGATCCATGAATCTTTGACCAACATATTTCTTTCTAAAGTCAGCCTGGAAGAACTCCCATGTAACGTTTTCTCTTGGTACCACTGAAGTTATGGTATTCCACCAATGATAAGTTGTATCTTTCAGTAGAGATACTGCACATTTCAGACATTCGATAGGTGTATAGGATAATTCATCAAAAACCCGGATAGTATTTTCTAGCCAAAACTCAACCCTTTTTGGATCATCATCTATGGTAGCTCTAAATTCTTCTGCCCCATGCTTAGAAATTTTATATATCGGAGGGTTACCTATTCTAGAGGGTTCAGCACCCCTTGGTATCTCAGGAATCGGTTGGGGAGCAGGTGGGGGAGGTCGTTGTACAACAGGGTTTGTTCTTAAGTACTCGGTAAACCACTCATTCATCAATTGAAAGAAGGCCTGTTTTACCTCCTCACCTCGACCCTTAGACACGGGCCTTTCACTACCAGAAACAGACGCAACTCTTTGAACTGAAGCTGAAGCATTGCTCTCAGCTTCCTCGGATTCAGCTCTAGCTTGGTTGGATGACATTACAGTATGAAAAATACATTTAAAATGATTAGGAGTCATCACACTATCACAAATTATATAATGGCATGTATACCTAAACTCGTGTTTACTACGTTAAACCTGAGAATCGACTAAACTGTAGCTCTGATACCACTAAATGTAACACCCTCTAACCGTATTCGTCTTCAGAACAGGGTTTCGAAGCATTATCAAAAATTTTAAAGTATTTTACAAATAATTCTTGTAAATTACAATTCATTAACTGAGATAATCCAAAACGTCCTTTAATTAGACCCTCGAGGCCCAATACGAGTATTAGAATCGAGTTGGGACTTAATCAGGAACTCTAAGAATTTTTTGCAAATTTTCAAAAATTTTCCAGGGTGCAGGGCTCACACGCCCGTGTAGTCCAAGGGACATGCCTGTGTGACTCTAGTACACGCCCGTGCTAGAGGCCATGTTCGACCCCGTATAACTCTCTAACTTGTGCGCAAGGCCATGCCACACGCCCGTGTGCTGGGCCGTGTAATTAATTAATACTATTCAAAATTAGGTGCAAGTTTCACACGGCCAAGACACACGCCCATATTCTAGGCCTTGTAGCACACATGGTTGAGACTCACACTTGTGTCTCTGCCCATGTTCTCAATTCTAAGCATTCTGTTTCTCAAAATTAAGGTGTAGGGGACACACAGCCTAACTACACGCCCATGTACCCGGCCGTGTGTCATACACAGTCTAGACACACGCCCGTGTGGACAAAATAAAGTCATTTCTAGCTTCATTTCTCACTCAAAATCACACCCATGACCTGAACTTAAACTCACATCCAAATGCCAACCAATGCAAGCATTCAAATTTAGCAAATTCCATCATTCAACAAGGCATATCATTGCTTGAATACATGTTTATAATCTTACCTTGGTATATTTCATATGTTAGACATAATTTGATCAACTACTTAATATATATATATATATATACATATATATATAACTACCTTAGCATGACAATACAAGTATATCAAAAAAACCATTACTAGCCATTCCAATGGCCAGGTTACAAAACGTCATTATCAAGTTACTAATGGTCAAGTTGTCCTATACATGCCATTATACCAAAATGATTTTACTAAGTATACCCAAAATAAACTAGTTGATAATGTGACGATGCTCTAATGATCTCCAACCTTTGCGAGCTTCTAAGCATTAAAAGACAGGGGAAATAAAACGGAGTAAGCATTACATGCTTAGTAAGTTCGTATAACAAAAACTAAACTTACCAATCCCGTTTATTAAATCTAAGCATACAATATCATATTTTTCATCCATTAGCAAAAATTGACTAAATACATGCATTCAATCAAACATGTTAGTCACCAAAATCTTCATATCAATCATGTAAATATAAGTGAGTTCTTCATACAATTTTCCTTCAAAACATCATTAATTTCATTCCATAATTCTCTTATCATACCAAGAGATTTCATGTCCGTTGAATCATTGAAATTCCAATGGATGCTCAAGTAGTACACTCGAGGTGTATGATTCAATAATCCGTCAATTCTTATTGAAGAGTACCCATTAGGCACTTAACCAAGGAACACACTCTCGAGCCACATATAGTATAATAGGATTACTAGTCCAGGCTAAATCCTTTATATATAACGTATGCTTAGAGATGCTCAATTAGGATTTCCAGTCCAGGCTAAACCCTAATTATAACATATACTCGAGAGGTATTATATCAGCATTACCCATTCGGGCTAAATCCTTTCTATAATGAGGTTATTAGGATTACTCATCCAAGCTAAATCTCATCCACAACAAATGCTGGACCTTATCCGTTTTGGGAAAGCACATGTATTTATCATAATTCAATATTCAATCGGGACTTACCCCTTTTTCACCAATTGAAGCATGTTTTAAATTTTCCATTATAGCATTCAAGAATTACATTTCAAAATAAGTCACATTACATACAAACACAACATTCAATTAACATAATTACATGCTCGATTAAGTGACATGAACTTACCTCGACACTTGTTCGCGTAAGTAATCTACTAATCCGAAACCTTTTCTTTTCCTCGATCTAACCTCAAATTTGTGTTGTCCAGATCTATATAAATAGCTTTAATCATCAATTCCTCATATTTCACACTCATTTGGACTCAATTTACATCCTAGGAAAAATTATATTTTGCCCCTAACTTTCCATAAGTTCCAATTTTGTCCCTAGGCTTGGAAAATGAAACTTATGCAATTTACTCCCTATTCCAAGCTTAACCAAAATCCCATTACAAAATTTACAGCACATGTATTCATAAAAATTCAAAATTTTTCATCAATTTCACAAGTTTACATTTTAGTCCCTAAATCATGTTTTCATCAAAAATCACTTTGTAAAAGTTGTTTATCTATCAACAACCTTTTATTTTCTACCATAAATTTCTAATTTTCAGCATATTCATCCATGACCCAAATTTCATACATTGATAACTTTTCAAATTAATCCCCCAAATAGATAGATTAGACTATCCCGGTTTCAAAAATGTCAAAATTACTAAAAACGAGATAAGGAAACTTACCCAATTACGCCTAGAAAGTTTCTTCTCTCTCTCTCTCTCCTGGGCTTTCCATATAATTTTGGGGTTGAAGATGACAAAATAATAAGATGATATCTTTTATCATCTTTTTAATTAATTAATTAGTTCAATTTCTAATTTAGTCCGTACTCTTTTCTAATTTTTCCATGGATGAGTCACCAAAAATCTACATACTTTTCTTTAATGGTCTAATTGCCATATAAGGACCTCAAATCTATCTTTGAAAACATTATAGCCCCTTAAAACTGATCAAACAAATCGTCTATTCGTGGTAGTGGTATTTATCTTGATAGTCACTTTATTGAATTGTCGATAGTCGTGCACATTCTCATAGTTCCGTCTTTCTTTTTCACAAACAAAACCGGTGCACCCCATGAAGAATAACTCGGTTGTGTGAAACCTCTATCTGTCAACTCTTGCAATGGAGCTTTCAACTCTTTTAATTTGGTCAGTGCCATTCTGTACGGACCTATCAATATCGGAGTTGTTCCCGGCACTAACTCAATACCAAATTCAACTTCTCTAATTTGGGGTAAACACGATAGCTCTTCAGGAAACACATCTGAATATTCACACACAACTGGTACTGATTCAATCTTCTTTTCAGTCACTTTAATGTCAAGTACATAAGCAAAATAAGCTTCACACCCTTTTCTCACATATTTCTGAGCTAATATCGATGAAATCACTGCCGGCAAACCATTCAAATCATTAGACTCAATACGAATTATCTCATCATTGTGACATCTCAGATCAATTGTCTTTCGTTTGCAATTCATTATTGCATCATGCAGTGTCAACCAATCCATACCCAGAATTATATCAAATTCGTCGAATGGCAACAACATCAAATCGGTCAAAAAACAGGAATCTCGAATCATCAATGGACAGTTCTTGCATATTTTATCAACCAGAACACACTTGCGTAAGGGGTTCGATACTTTAATCACAAATTCAGTAGACTCTACAGGCAAAGTCTTACTGGATACTAAGTTCATACATATATACCAATGAGTAGATCTAGGATCAATTAATGCAACAACACTAGTATCATAGAGAGTGAAAGTACCGATAATAACACCTGGAGGGAGCGCGAATAGCATAAGCTCTGGTAGGTACTCGAGCTTCAGATCTCACAACAGTGTCTTTAATCATTCCTTGGCTACCACTTACAATATTCGTGTTTTTAGATGGTCTAGCTCTAGCCGCAGTGTTGCTCGGCCTTATATTCTGCACTGTATCTTGCTCAGACAACTTAGGACATTCACGGATAAAATGATCTAATGATCCAAATTTGAAACAAGCCCGATCATTAAATCTAAAATTTTTGGGATATCGTTTACCACAATGTTTACATTCAGGTTGATTTGGTCTGACATTTCCGACACTAGCTATTGAAGTAGCTTTTGAACTCATAGGTGGCCTCTCTCGGTCTCGTTTAGAATAACCCGCAGTAGACTTTGAACGGCTAAAATCATTTCTCTTTGATGATGACTAAAATAACTTACTCAATGATCTTTTTCGTACTTCTCTAGTTTCCAAATCAGCTTTTATTTTCTCTTTCCCGAGTTCCTCAGCTTTACATGCTCATTCAACAAGCACAACAAACTCTTTTATTTCCAGAATCCCGGCTAACAATCGGATATCTTCATTCAAACCACCTTCAAATCTCTTGCACATAATTGTTTCGGTCAAAACACATTCTCGTGCATAATGACTTAATCTTACAAATTCTCGTTCATATTCCATCATTGACATACGTCCCTCTTTCAGCTCAATAAACTCTTTGCATTTTTAATCTATGAATCTCTGACTGATGTACCTTTTTCTAAACTCAGTCTGAAAGAACTCCCAAGTGACTCATTCTTTCAGAACCACATATATTAACGTTTTCCACTAATGATACGTTGTATCTCTAAGAAGTGAAACAACGCATTTAAGACGTTCATTAAGAGTACATGGTATTTCATCAAACACTCGTATTGTATTCTAGAGCCAAAACTTAGCTCTCTCAGCATCATTATCATTAGTAGCACGAAACTCTTCAGCCCTATATTTTCTAATTTTATCAATCGGAGGCTTACTCAATTGAATTGGATTCACAACTTGTGGCATGACAGGGACTTGTGGAGGATTAGACGGGGGTGGAGGTTGTGGAGCAGCCGAATTAGTTCTAATATATTGAGTGAACCGCTCAGTCATCATCTAGAAGAAGGCTTGCTTAACCTCTCCCTTGTGGCTACTAGATACAAGTCTAGAATTAGATTGCACTGCCCCTTGAGCGGGAGCGGGTGCATTACTTTCAACATCATTAGCTACGGCTCAATCGGGATCCATTTGCTATATAAAAATACATTTTAATTGTCAAGAATCATCATACTATCACAGTTTATAATATATGACATGTATAGCTAGACTCACACGCACTACATTAGTCGTAGAATCGACTAAACCGTAGCTCTGATACCAATAAATTTAACACCCCAACCCATATCCGTCACCGGAATAGGGTTATGAGGTATTATCAGAAAATATAACATTTATTAAAATTCAATATCGCATATCATTCATTCATTACACGAAGTCCTTTAAATAGATCTACGAGACCCTAAAACATGCTTAAGAGTGGTTCGGGACTAAACTGATTACATATAAAAATTTCATGAAACTATAGGTCACACGCTCGTGTGAACTGGCCGTGCGTCTTATACCCCACCAGACACGTCCGTGGCTCAGACCGTGTGAAAACAGGGCATACATACTGATTTGTACCATACGGCCGAAAACACGCCCATGTGCCATGGCTATGGGAAAACTAGGGATGTTACTGACTTGGCTCACACGGCCGACCACACGCACATGTGTCTAGCCCATGTACCCTTCAAAATGGCCACACACGCCGGTGTACTACTGACTTATACACGGTCAGTCACACGCCCGTGTGTGAGACCGTGTGACACACACGGCCAGTAGACACATCCGTGTGCTTAAGCCGTGTCAAACCTGTAGGATATACTGAATTAATTCGTAAGGTACCTTAGGGGACACACGGCCGTGTAACATGACCGTCTGTCGCACATAGGCCATTTGAAAGGCCAATTTGCCACCTTTTCCACAGGCACACAAAGCAACCAAAATATTTCCATTTCAATACATCTTTAAGCAATCAAAAACATACCAATTCATACTAATATCATGCCATCTATTCACAAATAGTTCACTCACTCAATTCCATATTCAAAACATACCAAATCATTAAGCCAAAACTATCACAATTTACCTAATTCCAAATACATTAACTCATCAACTTATCATCTATTTTAAGTCACTTATTATATCATATCATCATCTCAAATCAAACCACAATATGCTAGCTTCCAAGCATTAGCAGATCAATTAAGAACTAATTAAAATAACCAACACATAATCACACCAAATAAGCCAACATATAAGGCATTAAATACTTCACATATATAACACTTTCCAAACACAGACAAGCGTGTACATCATTTGCAAACCAAATCTCATGGATAAAGTCATGATTCAAAACTTATCAACATTTCACTAGCCTATACATGCTATATATTATAATTACAAGCTTCAAAAGTACCAACTAGTTGATAGATAGTGTGATGATGCTTCTTGACGATCCCTGAGTCCAAGCTAGCTTTGATAATCTATAAAATAGAGAATGAATACAAGCTTTAAAAGTTTAGTAAGCCATATGCAAACAAATCTATACCATAATCAAAATCATTTTCATCAACTAAGAAAATTATAACTAAACACATTTAGATACACAAACCTTTCTCAAAGTACATCCATTCCAATTGACATGTAAATTCATCAAATACTTACTCTTTTCAATTCTCGTATGAGTTTCGTACGTACCTGAATCACTTACTCAATCACATATTCAATCTTGGCTTGACTTTGCTCGATGAAACTTTCGAAATCACTAAGGATACTCGGATATCTAGTAGAGCTTGTACAATACCATATCCTAGATATGGTCTTACATGTCATCATATATCAATGCCAACATCCTAGACGTAGTCTTACATGAAATCATATAACGATGCCAATGTCCCACACATGGTCTTACAGGTAAAAACAATACAATTCCAATGTCCCAAACATGGTCTTACATGTAATCTCATCTCGATAAACCTAATGTCATGACATTTGCATCCTAAGTATTCCTATGGTTCATACGGGACTTTCAGACATCGTAATTCTATCATTTCTTACTCGTAGTTGCTCGTTCATACTCATTGCAATTCAATGACAATTAATACATATCTAATTCAATTTAAAAGCATGTATTTGCATATGAACTTACCTTGTAGTCGGAAGTAATGGACGAGGTCGACTATTTGTCTACTTTCGATTTTCCTCGATCAAAATCCGTTTTCTTTCTTTCTTGATCTATATACATTCAAAATTAACTTATTTAATCACCTATTCATTAAATTTCATCCACAAACACATATTTGATCATTTTTACACTTTAGCCCTAAACTTTCACATTTTTTGCAATTTAGTCCTTATTTCATAAATACACAAAATTCACAAAATTCAATAAGACCCATGCTTGGCCGAATTACCTTTATGCCCTTAGTAGACCATATCTTTAATTTATTTCACATTTTAACCCCTCAATTTACATTTTTCTCAATTTAATCCCTAATTGACATTTTTGTCAAAAATCACTTTACAAAAAATGTATATCAAACACCAAGCTTACATAATTCATCATTAAACATCAAGAACACATAAATTCATCAATGGCAACTTTCAAAATCATCAACATTTTCAAAAATTGAGGCATGGGCTAGCTAGTACTCAAAGCAACGATCACAAAAACGTAAAAATCATCAAAAATCGAGCAAAGAACATACCTTAATCAAGATCAATATGTGTCGAACCCTAATGGCTTCCAAAACTCTATTTTATTTTTATTATTTGGTTTCCAAAGATGAATGAACACAAATTTTTAGTTTTTTTATTTATTATAATTACAACTTAATAATCAATTTACTAATATAGCCTTATTACAAACATTTTAAAAACATCATATTAATGTCCATATATGTCAAATTCCACTATCAAAGGTCTAATTACAATATAAAGACCTCTCATTTAATAAGCCCTGGCAATTAAGCACTAGAATGAAACTTTTACATTTTACGCGATTTAGTCATTTAGTCAAATTAATCACTTAAATAGTAAAATTATCACACGAAAATATTAGGCATATATATTTACATACTGTAAGCATCAAAAATAATATTAAAATAATTTTACAAATTCAAATTTGTGGTTTCAAAACTAATGTTTCAATTTACCTAAAATCGGGTCGTTACAACACCCCTTACCCGTATTCAACGCCGGAATAGGGTTACGAAGCATTACCGGACTTACAGCATAATAATCATACATTTTACATATATTTTTTAAATTTTATTAATCATCAATCAAAATCATTCACACTGTTCTTAACATGAGCCTACGGGCCCAAAACATGCATTCGTGAAGGTTCGGGACTAAAACAATAACTTTAGAATCTTTTCACACACTTAGAAATTTTTTGCAAAATATAGGGGACGCACGCCGTGTGGCCCGTCCATATGTCTCACACAGCCAAAAGCACGCCCGTTCACAGGCCGTGTGGACGTTTGAAATGGGATCAAATGGCCGTGTCCCAGCCCATGTCCGACCCCTTGTAACTCTCTGACTTGGGTAACACGGCCAACACACACGCCCGTTTGGCCAACCTGTGTGCCCTAAAAATGGTCACACATGCCTGTGTACTAGGTTGTGTGATAGGCCGTGTCAATCCTGTACGGTATACTAACTTATGCCACACGGCCAAGTCATACGCCTGTGTGTGAGGCCGTGTGGAGCATGCTGACTTGATTTTTAATTCAACACCAGCGGACACACTGTAACACCTCCTACCCGTATTCGTTGCTGGAATAGGGTACGAGGCATTACCGGAATTTACTGAACATTTTCAGATAATTCCTCGAATCATTTATTATTCATATATTTGAAAATAATCATAGTGTCCTTCAATTGGGACCTTGAAGCCCAAAACATACATTAAACATTCAATTCACATTCATGTCACATAAATATACAATTCAAACATTCAATAATTCAATTCAAGCTGCACGACCTTACTTCGTTGCTTGTTCGTGTTTATAATTTCACTAATCCGAAAACTTTTTTTTCCACGTTCAAGTCTCATATTTGAGCCACTCGGATCTTTATAAATAAATTTGATCATCATTTTTATTTATTTCATATTCTGATACGTTCAATTGATGCTCTAGGCAAGATTACCACTTACCCCTAAACTTTTGATTAATGACAATTTCATCCTTAGGCTCAGAAAAATAAAGTTTTGTAATTCAATCCTTGTTTCAAGCCTAATTATTCTTATATATTGATAACAGCCCATGAATTCTATAAAATAACAAAATTTTCCATAATTTCAACACATTTCAATTTAATCCCTAAAACATGTTTTCACCCGATCTTGATCTAAATTAATAATTTTATTCAATTTTTTTAATTTAAATAACAACATAATCCATTTCATGCAATTTGGTCACTTCTGACATTTTTACAAAATTGCCCATAAAGTTTTACTTTTATTCAATTTAGTCCCCGAGCTTAAAACATGCAAATTAGCCACGCTAGTGAATATTCATATATATATATATATATATATATATATATATATATATATATATATATTTTCCTCCTCCTCCTCTCCATTCCACATCCTTGATGTATATATCATGTTTATAAGTAACATTGACTATAATTCACTATTGACTTATATGTATATTCAAAGCTATCCATCCGTGTCATAGTCACTAAATTATTTTTATCTTAAGATACAGAACTCCAAATTAAGATCCGCTAATTTTCCCTGAAACTAGACTCACATATATTCTTACCATAAAATTTTTAGAATTTTTGGTTTAGCCAATAAATACAGTTTACTCTTTAAAGTTACCCTTGTTCTGCTGTCTGACAGTTTTGACCCTTCTTCACTAAGAGTTAATTATCTCATCGTATGAGATTCGGATAATGTTCCCGCTTATTTCTCTTGAAAATAGACTCATTAAGGGCTTAATTATTTTTCTCCAATTTTTGATGATTTTCCAAAGTCAGAACAGGGGAACCCGAAATCATTCTGACCTTGTCTCACTAAATTTATTATATCTCACAATTCGTAATTCTATTGCTTACACCGTTTCTTCTATAAGAAACTAGACTCAATAAGCTATAATTCCATATTTTGTTTATCCTTTAATTTAATTCCATGCTTTTTTAATAATATTAATCTTAAAAATATATTGAAATCTTGATGTTCTTACCTTGTCCCATTGATTTCAGTCTTTAACTTGATTTTCTCTCTCCTCCAGCTTCTATTTCTTGAATCTAACTTAATATTCTAGCTCCCAATAGTGTCCTTGTGATCTTTCTCCCTTGATGGCTATGTAAATTCTTTTGATTTCTAGGTGAAAATGGTGGATTTTTGTTGAAAGGACCAAATTGTAAAGAAAGAAAAACTTTCTTTCTTTCTCTCTTCTTCTCACGTTGGTTTGTATGGGAAAGATGATGAAAATTCTTTATCTTTCCTTCCTTTTATACTTAATAAATAATAATAAAATAATAAAATATCTTATTAAAATAAAATTTATCTAATTAATAATTAGAAAATATCATCAACATCATTATTACTTTCTAGATTTCTCTCTCTTCTAATTGACCATTTTGCCCTTTGTGATCTTTTAAAATTCCATCATTGAATCATCACATAATTTCATAAAATTATGATTTAGTCCCTCATAATTCTTTTCCTATTCAATTTAGTCCTAATTCATCCATTTTCCTTAGTTTTTAGATCATTCCACCCTTAAAATATTTGCACTATTAGTCCTTTAACTTTTCATATTTACACTTTAGCCCCTCAAATTTTGAGTATTTACTCTTGTGCAACAAAACTTTTCTCACTTTTACAATTTAGTCATTTCTTGAATTAATATATCATAATATACTTTCCAACGTTGACATAACTCAGAATTTTCCTTTTTTGTCACTTTATTTCCTTGTTTTACTATATCAAGGATAATATCTTACTGTAAAAATTTTTAGGACATTACACACACGGCCGTGGAACCTGACCGTTTATCATACAAGGCTGAGACACACGCTCGTGTGAACTAAAAATAGGCTATTTACTAAGCTATTTTGCCACCGAAAATTGTATGCATCTACACCAAACCAAATGGCACCAAAACATAGCATATATAGGTATTTAAACCAGCTAAAGCAAGCTTAATTCATGCCAACTCAATTCCATTTTCCACAATATACACAAGTCACAAAATGGGCCATTACATTATACCAAATTCACATATACAATTCAACTAAGTAAACATTTCCAAACATGCATCATTATGCTCAAATTTACAAGCATATATCTTCTCTAATATCAAACATTTGACAACCACAATACCTACTATCAATAAGCATCACTAAGCCAACCTCAATCCCATAACATAAGCCATATGCACACATATATATATACACAAACAAACCAACCAAATTAAGCCAACTTTCATGGCTATATATACAAACCTAACCATAAACATTACAAGCCAATTTGAATGGCTAAATTCATCATCAACTTATATACCAAAATGAAGAAAGTTCCTATACATGCCATATATTCCAAAAACATAGATTCAAAAATACCAAAATGATAGCTTGATAGTATGATGAAGTATCTGACGATCCCCGAATCCGAGCTAGCTTTAAAATCACTATAAAACACAAAAAAAATAAACAAAGCTTTATAGCTTAGTAAGCTCATATGATTAATAAGTACAATTTGGCTCTTCAATCACCATTTAAAGAACATAAGTAAACATAAGTATTACATTCAAATCAACAATTAGCACATTGCCATAATTCTATGTATCAAATATAAATTCATCAGCTTTCACTTACGTTTCATATAAATTTATCAATTACCACTTACTTGCCAAACTTATCACGAGTACCTGAATTGATCTGTATCATTACTTACATCCTTGTACCATCATCTTTTCCCACTGAACCATTCACAATAATAACGGATACTCGGGAATCACACACCACAGTGGCACATAATAGTCATCGCTATCTCAATCTCATATCACATATATGCTCACTCTCGAGCTATCAACGGGCCTACTCACACAAGCTATCAGTCAAGACGTAGCTACACGGTGCTGCTTACACAAGCTGTCAAGTAACTGTAACATAGCCGGTATACTCAGCCATTGGTAGGATGTACAGGACCTGCACTCAAATCACATAATCACAGTAACCTCTAATGACATGTCACTAGTATCCTATCTATTCCTAAGGTTCAACTGGGATTCTTACTGTGTCAATGCCTTGTCGGTAGATTCCGCAATTTCCTAATATCACAAATATAATATTTAAGCATATAAACACATATAACATTAAGCTTATTAATCATATAAACTTATCTCGACCATAAAATCGACGAAATGGATCAACTAGTCAATTACTTTGTTTTCCCCCGATCCAAATCCAAGCTTCGTTTTTCTTGATCTATATAATATCAAATTTAGCTTATTCAATCATCACTCTATTCAATTTAATCCAAAACACTCATTAAAGCACATTTACACTTTTGCCCTAAGTATTTCACAAATTTTACAATTTAGTCCTTATTTCATAAAAAACATAAATTAATGCAATTTGATACCAACCCATGCTAGCCAAGTTTTCCTAGTACACATATCAGCCCATATGTTTCATTTATTTCATAATTTACCCACAAATTTTTCATATTTCTCAATTAAATCCCTATTTGCAATTTTTCTCACAAATCACTTTACAAAACTTGTATAACTATCATTAAACATTCATAATCTATCATCAATCATTAAAGCTCATACATATTCATCAATGGCAACATCCTAAACCTTTAAAAATTTTGCAAATTAGTCCCTGGGTGTAACACCCCTAACCCGTATCTGTCGCCGAAAAGGGTTACAAGGAATTATCGAATAATACATCTTATTCACATACATTTATACAATCATTATCAAAAACCATTCGCAAACATTCACATTGTCCCTTATAAGGTTCTACGAGACCTTAAAACATGCTTAAGAATGGTTCGGGACTAAACCGATCACATATAAAAATTTTTGAACACTTAGAAAAATTTTACATTCCTAGGTCACACGCCCGTGTAAGCAGGCTGTGTGCCTCACACAGCTACCAAACACGCTCGTGTCCTTGGTCGTGTGAAAATAGAGCATACATACTGACTTGCACCACATGGCCGATGACATGCCCGTGTGCCTTGGCTGTGGTCGAAACTGACTTGGGTCATACGGCTAACCACATGCCCATGTGTCTTGCCCGTATACCCTTCAAAATGACCACACATGTCCATGTGCCAAGGCTGTGTGCATTAGACGGCCACCAGACATGCTGGTGTGTCTAGGCCGTGCTAAAGACTGACTTTAAAATGTAGGACTACCCTAGGGGACACACGGCCGTATAACATAGCTGTGTGTCACACACAGTTGAGACACATGCCCGTGTCTCTACCCGTGTGGACAAAAATAAGCCATTTGAAAAGCCAATTTTCCACCCTACAATCATGCATATAAATCAACCTATTTGGTACCATTTCAAGTCATTTATAAGCAACCAAGGCCCCCCAAAACATATGCATAACATACCATATATAATCAACCATTTCAACTAATCATTTCTATATTCAAATTATACCAAATTATCACAATTTACCATTACTCAAACTTTGATAACTAACTAAAACAACATCCATTTAATTATATCTACCACTATGACAAACATACCAAAATAAGCCAAAATATAAAGGCATTATTTTCGTCACATAAATCACTTATCAAGCACTTAACTTAAGCCAATTTAATTGGCTAAAACACATCATTAACAAGCCAAATCACATGGCTATCATCATAGTTCAAAACATACCAAAATGACATTAGCCTATACATGCCATATACCATATATACAAGCTTCAAAAGTACCAACAAATGATCGATAGTGTGACGATGCTCCTGACAATCCCCGAGTCCAAGCTAGCTTTGATTATCTATAAAACATAAACAATAACACACAATAAGCTTCATATCTTAGTAAGTTCATAATTAAGCAATTCAATTAATCAAATAAATATAATTCAATCTTATACACATTACCTAAACAATATCTCATTAACACAAACCTTCCTATCATGTCTCAAAACATGATTCATTAACATCTCATTGATCTTTCTCAACGCAATGCTCAAACAAGTTCCAACGTACCTGTACCACCCCGCACTAATCTCTTCCTTAAACAAATCATGTTTTTATCTGTTGTACTATTAGGGGTAAAAATTGGTCACTTACGAATCACAATCGATAAGTACCTATACCATGGCCTATAGCCAAATCAAGGTAACTTATTCTGGAGTACCTATACTATGGCCTGTAGCCAAATCAAGGTAACTTCTCACAAAATACCTATATCATGGCCCGTATCCAAATCAAGGTATTATTCACACTCGAAGTGCCAATATCATGGCCCAAAGTCCACTCATTAACTTAATGACATTACATTATCATTATCACTATACCTAAAGTTTAATCGAGAAGTTTCGTTTGTCGATTTCATCATTAAACACTTCCGTATAATCCTATTCACAATTCAAACATTATCTGCAATCTCATAAACATATTTTATGCAATATCAAAGTATATAACATTCATTTATAATGAAATGAACACCTACGAACTTACCTCGATCGTAGAAACAACGAAACTAGCCGACTAATCGAATACTTTGTTCTTGCCTCAATCTAAGTCCGAGTTCCTCTTTTATTGATCTATATAAATTCAAATTTAACTATTTTATTCAAAAAATCATTCAATTTAATCGATATACACATATTTATGGCATTTTACAAATTAGCCCTCACATTTTCACATTTTGACACTTTAGTCCCTAATTCATAAAATCACAAAATACACATAATTTCATATTACACATGCTAGGCTGAATTTTCCTCTAGCCCATATAAGCCCATATATTTCATTTATTTCACATTTTAGTTCCTCAAAATCTCATTTTCACAATTTGGCCCAAATTACTCAAATTCATCAAAAATTCAAATACAAACATATTAATCTAACACATGTCTTTCATTTTTCATCACTTAACATCACAAAGCTCACAATTTCATCAATGGCTTAACTCAAAATCTTCATCAATTTCTTAAATTCAAGCATGGGCTAGTTAGAGTATTAAGCAACAATTACAAAAACATAAAAATCATCAAAAACAGATCAAAAACCATACCTTAATCACAAATTTTCTTAGCCGAACCCTAGGAACTCTTTTTCTTTTCTTTTTGTTTCAATTTTCTGCAAAAAATATGAACATATCACCAATTTCATGTTTTCTTTTATTTAATCTTTAATTTATGCATAATTTAGTAGTTTACTCTGGGCTATTTAACTTATATAATTCATTTAATGGTTGTCCATATTTGTCCATGCATATTTCTAATGGTTAAATTACATCAAAAAGACTCCACATTATAAAATCCAGAACAATACAACACTGTAACAAATAGCTAGTCACTTTTGCACTTTACGTAATTAAGTCCTTTTGTCATATCGAACACACAAACGATAAAATTAACTCACGAAATTTTCACACGTACATACTCACATGCTATAAACACCAAAAATAATATAAAAATAATTTTTTGAACTTGGATTTGTGGTCTCAAAACCACTATTCTTACTAGGGTCTAAACCGAGCTATTACACTGGGCTAGCTAGACCTAGTTGCAACGATCTCAAAAACATAAAATCATTAAAAACGGGACAAAAATGAACTTACATGTAAGGGAGTGCTTGACCGAACCTTGAAATTTCTCCAATGGTGTTTTATTTCTCAATATTCGGTTGGGGAAGATGAGAAAATAAAAATGTTTTCTTTGTTTCTTTTATTATTTACTAACTTATTTATTAATTTACTTATTTAACCTTAATGTATAACATTAAAAATCCACATAAACCATGTACATAAATGTCCACTAACCTAAATAAGTGTATAATTACAACATAAGTACCTTCACTATTTAATTTCATAGCCATTTAATACTTCTAGCTATTAGAACATCACTTTTGCACTTTATGCGATTTAGTCCTTTTTATCAAATTGACTAATCAAACGGTAAAATTTCTGAACGAAACTTTCACACAAACATACTATCATGCTATAAATATTAAAAAAAATAATTATTTTGACTTTGGATTTGTGGTCCCGAAACCACTATTCTGATTTGACTAAAAATGGGATGTTACAAAAGTAACTCAAATTCATACCATTTCATGCCAAACAAATCACCTAACCATTCCAATCAAGACCAAATCAAACATGAACTCAAAATATTCAAAATCAATTCATTTTATTACATTAATTCAAATGCCAAGTCTACCTATATCAAAACATGATAAGGTTTGCCATTCAACTTCTACACATACATATCTATACATTTTGCAATCAATCATTTAACATAACATTCAATACATATTCATCATTTAGACTTCACCAATCAATTTTTTCACTAAAGCATATTAATTATGCCATTCAAGTTTTCTACAAACTAACCTATCCATTTCATTTTGTACACTATGAACTTATATGCCCTTATATTGAACTAAACAACATACCTTAAACATACTTCTAAGCATCACTTTCAAATATGTTAATTCCGACCATTCATTAACTTAGCTACCCATTTCTACCTCATTTTATAACATTCCACATGCCAAAACATAGAACAGTATATCATCACTCATTCTAGCATGAAACATGACTAATACCATATATTTACCAAGTCACAAAGGAAGCATATTAGACAAGATGGGCTATACACATTTGCCATATACGTAACTATCTACATGTAGCATCCCGCCCAATATAGTCTTAGAGTTCGAATACTGTTTATCGAAGTATGGTGTTTAGAGTAAGTTTTGACTGGATAAGGTATTAATTGTGACTAAGTATGTA
Organism: Gossypium arboreum; assembly: GCF_025698485.1. NCBI lineage: Eukaryota > Viridiplantae > Streptophyta > Magnoliopsida > Malvales > Malvaceae > Gossypium > Gossypium arboreum. The sequence goes on from NC_069081.1 coordinate 19,306,603, forward strand.
AGTCTGTGAGTGCGCCCTTGGGCGAAGCTTGTTATAGGTGAGCTTGATGGTTTGGCAGACTCTTTTGAAGAGAATACGCCACCCCAGCTGTTAGATGAATATGTTAAGTCCTTAGTTTGATAGAACCAATTATTATATTATTATATTATATTCTAGTTGAACAATTTAGTTGGAAAAATGGGAATTGGTTAGAGTAGAACTAAGTTACTGTAGTCGATAAGACTAACATTTATGATGAGAAAAAAAGTTTTTAGTTACAGGAATCGAGGAGGTTAGTGGGATAGTTAGATTTATCCACTAAACCCAACTTCTGTGTCTATTTGTATAAAGTTGGTATTAGCTTTTTGAGCAAGCTTTTACGTCTTCTCTTGTATTCACACTTTATTCTCAAACTTTCCCTACACTTTTCTCTCGGAAAGCCTAAGACTAGAAACCTAGTTGAAGATTTGGGTTCGCTGTACTCAGACAACTTTTTTGTTGTTTTAGCACCTAGTAAATATCAATGAATCTTAGGTTATTTCCATGGTTATTTACGTGACTCTAGGGTTGCACGCTTGAGCGTCAATTTTGAGTGTAAGGAAAGAAACTTCAAGAATCTGGGTTTTATAATGATTTTGCTTGCAAGTTTGTTTAGTTTTTTGGTATATAGTCTGATAAGTTTAACTATTTATATTATAGCTCAAGATACTTCTGAAGGTTCTTGTGAAAAGGGCAAGAGTCTTGTTGTTTGAACTTGCTGTATTTTTTGGTGAGTTCCTTCTTACTCCATGTGTGTGTGATGCCTTTAGGATCGGGTCGGGTTTGGAGTGTTACACTACAATAACCATTTGCAATCTAAGATGCCCCTATATACATGCCACAAAATTTGGACCTAAAAAAACATAATTCTACCATCTTTTGATAGTGTGAACTTCATGTTGATTCGGCTAGACAAGTTCCACAAGGTGACGATCTAAAAGGGAAGGAAAACCAACGAAAGGAAGCATATAGAATGCTTAGTAAGTTCAAATGGAAATTACTATGCTTACCTTGTTCTTTTATAAGCATATTAGCTACCTTAATTCGCATAGCTTTGGCTATTTCATGGCACATAACAACATTAACATGTGAGCATGTACCTATACATATTTATCCATAATATTTAAACATTATAACAATTCAAACATACCAATTTATTCTACTTCACATGACTTATCACAAAAGCATACTCAATCAATAATTTATAAGTTTATATCATGTATACATAATTCATTTCAATCATAATTTTATCATCAATACACATGGATGAATCATTTGTAATTAAATCGAGGACCAAGTTCATTTAATCCATTTTCAAATTTTCAATTTCATTTATATCATTTCGCTCGATGGAACAGTAGTAAATGGACTTGGATACACGGGTAAACTACATCACACTAGGTTGCTCGTCTGAGCAAAAACAACACCACACCAGGGCACCAATATGCAAAGCCTGTAAGCACTATATGTATATTCATATGCTAATACATCCCTCCACCATACCAGGGTCTTTGTAGAGACATATAATACTCGATGATCTGCAATAAATGCTGGATCTCAAAATAACCAATGATAATTTTCGTATAACCTCATATTCGTAAAAGCACACATAAGGCCCTATTGGCATGAAAATTGTATCCTAACTTTTTACTAAGTTCACATGGGCATCAATTATACATATATAAATTTTCCATTTTCACACTTATACCCTGTGCTATTTCATAACCGTCAATTAACACATAACATTTCTATTAAATCACTGTAATGCATGCCAAATTTCACTAATACTTCAATCATTCCTTAAACACAACAGGCACAACACACAAGATAAAATAGAAAATTCAATAAGAACTTACCTTTTTCGAAATGTGAAAAGAGAAAGTACTTCAGGGACTAACCCTTAACTTTAATTTTTCCCCTATTAGCTCCACTTAAATCCAAATCTTGACCTATACAATTATTTTATGCAATCAATCAATAAGCCATGATATGAATAAACCTATATGAACTCATTTTTTAATATCTCTGAAATTTCACATTCTATTCAATTTAGTCCTTGAACTTGAAATAATCATAACTTCCAATTCTTAGCTTCAGATTAAAATCTGATTTAACATATATTCATTAGGGCCCACTACTTCCTATTCCTACCAATATTTTATAACAGATTTGCATTTTATTCAATTTGACCCCTAATGTACGAAACTAATAATTAAGCTTTACAATTTAGCCTTTTTCTTAAACTAACCTTAATTTCTAACAATTTCACACCAATTTCATCTAATTCTCAACAATGTCAACTTTCTAAAATTGTAACAGTTTCAAAAATTGGTATGTGGGCTAGCTAAAGCTCCCATGACCTCAAATCTATAAAAATTACAAGAAAATGACTTAAATTTCATACCTAATTGTTGGCCGAATGTAAAGACATGAAAATGGCTTCCTCCCTTAGGTTTCTTTCTTTTTGGACGGTAAGAAATAAGAATGAAGAGATGATACTATTTTCTACACTAACTTTTAGTTTTGTACTAGGATTAATTTGTTAATTAACCTTCATTAACTATGTTTTAATTAAATAAGTTAGTTTTATACTAGGATTAATTTGTTAATTAACCTTAATTAACTATGTTTTAATTAAATAAACCTTTAATTACTCAAATTAATCCACACACATTATTACCGTCCACTAGCACTGTCATATGAGCGTGTGACCAGATCGTGTGAGACACACAACTTGCACACGGGCATGTTGTTAGGCCGTGTGTCCCCTGCACCTAAAATGTTACAAACAGATTTCCATATGGGCGTGCACCTTGGCCGTGTGAAATTAAATTATTTTAGGTAAAAGTTAGAGAGCTCCACGAGTTGATGACACAGGCGTGTCATATCAGACACACGGGCATGTAATATAAGCCACACAGGCGTGTGGTACTATTCAAAGGAAGAAATTTTAAAATTTCACGAAAAATTTTCTAAGCTTCCGATCGAGCCTCGATTTGTTTTAAAAATACTTATTAAGTACTGAGGGCCCATTAAAGGTATATTAAGACGTACAGTATTGCATTTATTCATGTTTTACGTGTAAATGTACTGTAATGACCAGTAATATTCTGTAGTCCTGTTTCGACGATGAGACGGGGTTAGGGGTGTTACATTTAGTGGTATCAGAGCTAGCCGGGTTTAGCCGATTCTAGGATTAAGTCGAGTATTGAAAGGAGTCTAGAGGTACATGCCATTTTTATGTTAAATTTGATTCGGGATTGGATGCTGATTTATATATATATACTGATAAATTGACTCTATTTTATAGTGAGTAAAAGATGTCTAACGAAAGTATCGAGGGTGCCAATCACGAAATGTACAGTAGAGATGAATCACGTGATGTAAATGAGTCTGAATCCGCAACCCCCTGTGTAAACCCGGTAGGTAACCAACCACTGAATACTGGAAGGGATAATACAGAAATATTTAGAATGATTGTCGAAGCTCTTCAAAGAGTAGTAGGAAGTATGCTTGCTACTACTTCTACCTCTGCTACCCGACGAGCCCCTATTAAGGAACTGCGAAAATACGGAGCTACAGAATTTCTGGGATCAAAGGGAACTGATTCAACAACATTTGAAAATTGGTTAAAGACTACCAAGAGAATTTTGAAGCAATTAGAATGCATGCCACAGGAAAGTTTAGTATGTTTTGTTTCTCTGTTACAAGAAGAAGCTTATATATGGTGGGAATCAGTGATCCAGAATGTACCAGAAGAACAGGTAAATTGGGAATTCTTTCAACGAGAATTTCAGAAGAAGTATTTGGGAGAGACATATATTGAAGACCAGAAACATGAGTTTTTAATGTTGAAGCAGAAGGATATGTCTATAATGGATTATGAACGGGAATTCTTGAGACTGAGTAGGTAAGCAACTGAATTTGTACCGACTGAAGCTGACAGATGTAAGCAATTTTTAAGAGGATTATGAGATAAATTCCAACTGCAATTGATGCCTCTACAGATTACAGAGTTTGCAGACTTAGTAGAAAGAGCTAAAATGATTGAGCAAGTGCTGGGAAAGAGTAAAAAATCTGAAACTACCCGTTCAACTAGAAAACGTCCTGGAACTGCTAGTTCAAGTCTAAAATTCAAACAATCGAGGGAATCTCATGGTAGTGGAAGATTCAGTTTAAGATTAGAAAGAGGAGACAAAAGTCGAAAGAGATAAACTACTGTATCCACTGGTTGTATTAGAAGCCCAGCTCAGAACATTGAAATTCCAGAATGTGAATACTGTAGAAACAAACATAAGGAAGAATGTAGAAAGTTAACTGAGGGTTGTTTCTGATGTGGATCCACTGATCATTTTGTTAAGGATTGTCCGACGATTGGTAAGGCAGCACCAACGGTATCACAAAGATCTGAATCTGCTTCCAGAGGTCGAGGGTCAGGTCGAAGTGGTCCAGTTGCTAGAGGAGGTACTAGAAGAACTAGTGAAAATGCTACACGACAATCTGAAGTAAGAGCTCAGGCCCGAGCATATGTTGTAAGAACTCGTGATGAGGGAGATGCTCATGATGTAGTGACAGGTATATTCTTATTACATTCAGAACCCATTTATGTTTTAATAGATCCAGGATCGTCACATTCTTATGTTAATACAAAATAGGTTGAGGCGGGAAACTTAAAACTTGAATTGTCAAAAGTAACGATAGAAGTGTCTAGTCCATTGGGGCAAACTATGGTAGTGAATCAGATATGTCGAAGATATCCATTAATGATTCAGGATAAAATCTTTTCTGTTGATTTGTTGATTATGCCATTCGGCGATTTTGATATTATACTGGGTATGGATTGACTATCAGAACATGGAGTAATTTGTCTTAATATACCTTTAATGGACCCTCAGTACTTAATAAGTATTTTTAAAACAAACTGAGACTCGATTGGAAGCTTATAAAATTTTTCGTGAAATTTCAAAATTTCTTCCTTTGAATAGTACCACACGCCCATGTGGCTTATGTGACACACCTGTGTGTCTGATATGACATGCCCGTGCATCAACCCATGGAGCTCTCTGACTTTTGCCTAAAAATAATTTAATTTCACATGGCTAAGGCACACGCCCGTGTGCTCAATCCGTGTGGCAATCTGTTTGAAACATTTTAGGTGCAGGAGACACATAGCCTAATAACATGCCCGTGTGCAAGCCATGTGTCTCACACGGTCTGGTCACACGCCCGTGTGACAAGCCGTGTGGACTCAAAATGAACCTTATAATTCAAATTTACCAACCCTGCAAACCTTAAATATCAAGCAATTTAAGATTCAATCTTTTAACCAATCCAAAATATGATAAAAACATACTTAATAATCATTAAAACCATCATACAATAATCTAGCATATATATTCAATATTCATGAACAAAACAACTTCAAAATTTGCACTTAAGTACCATTCAAAGCAATTCATAGTGGATTATATTATAGCACTTACATTACATTTATTAATTATCTATTAACATTCTTCACTAACATCAAAACAACCTAGGTACATGCCATTCTTTAAAACAAGAAACTTCACCAAGTATTCGAGTTCGGGAGTTGGCTCAAATGCTGAGACGTTAGTTACTTTGTACCTAACCTACGCATGGAAACAAACCGTACGCTGAGTATACACTTAGTGGTATTTCTATAAACTAGCACATAAAACGTTAATAAATAATTCATACATTTAAATCCTAAGTCTTTACTTTCATGATCTTAACGGTTTGTTTACTCACCTTTAACTCTTAGCTCTTTAAATGTATTTAAACAATTCTTTACATATTTCATATCATTCGGCATCTTTCATCAATCGTACATCAATCATAGTCACATAATCAATAGTAGTCAGTCTTCAATATCTTCATTTACCCCTATTAACATAACTCGAACCTGGACGGATACACGGATCCAACCCACACACCGAGAAATCATACAATGTTCCATCGGTCGAAGCCGGAATACACCGTAATGGTAATAAAGAATAAAGAATAAAGAATAAAGAATAATGAATAAGATCAGCACGGAGTACCTCTTCGGAACGAATCCAGAACACTAACAGTAGTCGACACATATAGTGTCTGATCGACACACAGTCGGAATATCCCTAAACACTTTCAATCCTATGGCATGCCAACTATATTCGACTAGCCCGACACTGTTAATAGGGTATTCAAATCATTTCATTTTGATACAGAAACAGTAACAATTTCCATCACATCATTTATCATACATTACCAACCAATTAAAAATAACAATTACATTTATTAAACTATTAAGTATAGTTTATAGAAATACAAACCATAATTCTCGAGTTTACTCGATATCTTCGTTCACTTTCTCCTTTCCCTTTTTTTATGACGTTTCCGGTGCTACGTTAACTACATAAAATTTAAAATTTAACATTATTAATGTATGTTATTTAATAACACACTCTTCTATTTTCCATGTAACTTTTGCATAAATTCCAATTTAGTCCTCCTACCATAACATTCTTTTTCTTAAAAAAAATCTCATATTTTCATTTAATACCTACTTTAAACAAGTTTCAACTCTTCATTTTCAACATAAAACATCAATTCTACAATTTAAACAATTTAGTTCCTACTATAACAAAACTTATATCTCTCTTTACAATTAAATCCTTCTTCCACTTCTAACTTGAATTTCTATCACTTAATATCACAATTCATCTATTTATTTAACTTATTTAACATCTAAAAATTCATTAATTTTCTAAATTTCAACATAATTCAAGTAAAGGTTGGTTCTACGATTCCAAAAACATCAAAATTGCAAGAAAATGGACTAAATTAACTTACCAATTAAGTTTCAAACTTTAAAACCCTAGTTTCCCGTTTTCTTTTTCTTTCCTTTTTCTTTCTTTCCTATTTCGTTTCTTTCTCTGTTCTTATTCTCTATTTTGTTCTTTATTTTCTTTTATTTATTTTACTTATTATATTATATCTTATTATAATATATTATATATATTAAATATCTTATACTTAAAAGATAAGTAAATACATATAGATACATACATTTGTACCAATTAAAATAATACACATGTATTTATACTTACCACACACTTGTCACATAAGACTTATTTGCTAATTTAGTCCTTTGACTCTTCTATAGTTTATAATTAAACTTTTACACTTTATTCAATTTAGTCCTTCACTAAACTAACCTTAATTCAAGCTAATTCACTTAACTAAAATCTAACTAATCTCTCACTTAACTTCATAAATATTTCTATTAAATATTTACGAATCAAAATTTCAGAATCGAAGACTCGAAAACTCACTTTTCCGGTGACTTTAAAATTTGGGTCGTTACAAGCACAAGATAAAAAATAGTTTATTAACCATTTTGACCTTTTGGATAATTGTTATCTAAGTCCTCAAACCATTTCCTAATTAAAAATCTATAGCGATTGAACTTTACAATTTAGTCTCTAGGCCATAACTAATCACTATTTCAGCTAAATTAACTAACCAAATTTCAATCCATCTATATAATAACTCCGTAGATATCCCTAATTAATATTTACGAACTCGGTTTATGAAAATAGGGTTCCGAAACTGCATTTTCGGTACCACTAAAAATAGGGCCACTACAGAGATATTGGTTTGTTAGGTTGAGTTTTTTGGATTTTTTTATCTATACCTTAAAATTCAGTTTGGTTAAGTTATTGATTTTTCCATATTAATTTTTGGTTTTAGATTTTTTGACTTATTTTGTAAAAAAGAGTTTTGTTTTATGACTTTTGAATATTTTTTGGCAAAGTTTCAAAATATTTTGGGTAAACTACAATTGTAGTTACCCAACTATCAGTAAGTTTCTTTTTTGGTTGCCCAACCATTCGATTTTTTCTTTTTTGGTCAATATCAGTTGAATAGTTGACGGAAAGAAGATGTGACAACTTTTAAAATTGACATAATAACAACTTTAACCCTCAATATTTATACATTATGTCAATTTAGTCTTGATTCTAAAAAAATTAACTCTCAACGTTTACACATTGTGTAATTTGGTCTTCTTTTTTTTTAATTTAGTTTTTTAAACTTTTCACCTAAAATAACTAAAAAATAAAATCTATCAACTAAAATTTGATCATAAATATATAAAACATAAAAACATAAAAATTTAAAATAATAATTTTCATGTTTTTTATTCTTTTAAGATTAACTTATAACAGATTATTACATCAAATGCTTGTATCAATGTATATAGTTAAGCATGCCTCTCTTTTTTGGGTAAAGTTTCCGGTATCAATTAGAATTTTGAAGTTTATTAGTTTATATTATATCATAGACTTGTAGTTATTTAATTTATATTTTAAAATTAAGTTGTTTGTGAAGTTGAGCATGACCATCCTAGAAATAAAATTATTTCTTAAAAAAAAGAGATCAGAGAAATTTCTGAACATTGAATTTGAGCACTTAAAAATGATGATGGAGGGGCATAATTTAATACCATTTTTTTATTGGGTCAAAAGGAACCATCGAGTTCAGTTAAGATAATTTTTTAATAAAATTAACGAACTTAGCAATTACTAGAAACAAAAGTAAAGTTGTCCCACTAGTACTAATAACAACATTTCGTTTGTTTATTTTTAAGTATATTTAAAATAAATAATATTCAATCTTAATTAATATAAAATTAAATATAATTTAATTGGTAAAAGTACCGTTAAAGATTTTTATAGTAGGAGTTAAATTATCTTTTGTCTCTTTTACTAAAAAAGAATAAGTTAATTCCAGTTCGTTAATTTTTATTACACGTAACATGCCATGTGTATCTCATGTGACATATATGAACTAGTTTTAACGATAAATATAGGTAGGTTTTTTAATAGAAATATCAGTTTACTCTATTTTTAACTTACATAGAACTAATTTATCTATTAAAAATAAACTACAATATAACTCCTAATACAGATAAATTTACACTCTTTTTATTAACATGGTTCAGTTAGTAATTCCAAAAGATATGGTGCATAGAGAGTTAGACATGTTTAGAAATTAAAACTATATCGTAATGGTATTGAGATTTGAGAATCCCCTTGCAACTACTTACTGTCCAAAGCTTCTGTAAAAAAGCTTTTCTTGCTGCAAAAAACTGCCTTCCAACTTCTAGGTAAGTATAGTATAGCTGATAACTCATAAAGTTTCCCTATCTAGAGTTTGCATACTTTTGTACTGTTATGCTTCAGTTTTAGTACTAACTTGTATGCATAAGACGATGAATGTGGGTATATTTCAAAATTTTGAGTTTTGTTCAATTATTTGAAAGATTATATCCTCGTGAAATATGAACTGGGTACGACTACTTAGGAAAAATGACAAACCTTCTTTAGTAACATGCGAAAACATAATAAGTCTACTTTAGTCAAATGCTACTTATCAATGGCCCAATTAATGTTAGTCAAATGTTGGTGTATGTGTCTGATATGAATTTTCTATTTTTCTAAGTTTCTTCATGTATATTTTTTTAGTCATATAATCATACCATGTTTCAATATGTATTAGATACGAGTGTCATGCACTTGTATAAATATCAATGCAATGCAATATTTGGTAAATAGATACCAGTGCATATACAATCACTTCGAACAATAATTCTAGAATCCACTGAGAGTGCTGTAATCTTTCATAAGTTTCAGAGACATTGCTAGTTTATTCGACATGGAAGCACCAGATGGGAAAAATGCTCATTCAAGTAAGAACAGGACTAACAACAGATGGTGTTTTACTAACCCCAAAACCAGACATGGAATGTCCTGTTTGGTTGAGATGATCGATATCACCCCAAGCTTTTATGGTCCAAACATCATCACCAGATATCTGAAATATGTTCACTGAGGTATTTAGTATAATTCCCCGAAACCTCCTCGAGCAAGCCCTCCCGTATAGCGCACGTATGAAACCTCCATGAGTGACCACAACCACTCGCTTCCCTAACAAGTGAAATAAGCAACCATTCAGCATATTCGAACCAGAAACATGTTTCGTCTGCTAAAAATAGCCTATGTTACTCAGACTAGGGTGTGACCGTGATGACATAACAAATACCTGTATGTCTCTGACAAATTCTCTGTAATGAAGATGTAGCACGATGATAGAGTTGGTCTGAGCTTTCTCCACCTCCCTGCAAACATAGTAAAAACCAGTTCGAGTAAATCGTTATCCATGTCTGAAGGTTGTTTAGTTCGTAAGTAGTTGGTTAAATAAATGCCAAAAGCTTACAGGTATAACTTGATCGGTCCAGCGAGACGAAAATGCTCGGTAAGCCTGGGGACAAACTTTGGCTGCTTCACGGAAGAGAAGACCTTGAACATCCCCTAAATGTCGTTCCCGCAAGTCTGGATCTTTTATAACCTTAAAATTTTTTACATCCAACAAAAACATAGCATAAATATTTCACATTTAAAAGCTTCAACATATACTAAAAGTGATACATTTCTTGAGTTCTTGATGTATGCCTTTTGCTTTTGGAATATCCCCACTTGTTTTTGACATAACCAGTTGCTTATTTATGGCATTTGGTTCAGTTACAACTTCAAGTACTAATGTTATACCCCATCCACAACCAGATAGGTGATAAGTCTAGAAAACATCTGAAAAATAAGTTTGCCATCACCAAGCCGGGAAGACACTTGTGAACTCATATTCTTGGAAGGACTACCCGGACAATGAATGACTTGATTTTGATTGGGAATATAGAATCATTTGGTTACCAAATATCATGTGGGCTCAACTGCTTTATTCCGTCAGAGATAGAAGAGAGGATAAGATTTGTCTTGTCACAGACATCCCGTCCAATTGAAAATATCCCCTACGTGCTCTATAATAATGACTTGATGACAAGTTCATCACATTAATGCTATAATGCATGGGACCATCACCTATAAATATCCCAAAGAATATGAACAGGGGATGGTCCTTTCAAGAATACCAAACCTATACTTTCTTAAGATTCTCTCTACCCTCAGCCTTCAAACTCTATACACTGTCATTATCCATAATTTCTGACTCTCTTTCCAAACAGGGTGAACGGGCCATCTAAACAACCATTTCCCTCTCCTATGCATCCTTCCCTTGTTAAGTCCAGTATCAAACAACTAATCAAATCTACAACACAGAAAAAGAACTACCTCAAACTTGCCACAGGTTGCAACAATCGTCTCAGCAGTTTCAAGAGACGTTTTAAATCAGAGGAATATATGGCGGATATTTCAGGCAATCGGGATAGTCTTTCAGCTAACTTCATACCCAGAAACAGAGTTTCAGTACTGTTAGAAACAGAGAAAATTCATCAACAAAGACAGAAATTATCACAAAACAACATACTGAAGCTGCTTGTTGCCTCCCAACTTCATCCAGTTCAATATCCATATGTCCCTATTAAAATAAAAATTTAACCAAAGAAGTAATTAAAAAAACCAGTAAATTTTAGCAGGAAATGCTGTGAAAATAATGAAGAGACTTGAATTCTTCCGGTTGCATTCCATGCTGTTTCTCCATGACGCACCACGATAATTTCGGTGTAAGGTTGATCCAAGGAGCTGTTAATTGAACATCGAAAAACAATAATTAAGATGAAGCAAAATAAAAGGCAAAATCAAACATTAATACAATGGAAGATTTGTTTGGTTTAAGTTTGTGAAGTGATTTACAAAGAAGTAGGTTGGGACATTGATACAGTTGAGCAGTTTAGTTGTGTTGGTGTGTAAGTACAAACGGCCAAGTTTTGTCGTGGACCCAAAACATTGTTTTAGTTGGCGGACATTTCAAGCTGACAGGAATCTTAAATGACGACACGTCTCACGCCACGGTCCTCCCTCCTACCATCATTCTTTTAATTTATCTTAATACAAAAGTATATTTAATTGTTGGAAGATTGATAAGTAGTAAAAGTAATATGTTTTAATATCATTCTTAAAGAATATGTTTTTGGGTGATAATTTGATTGTAATGGTGAATTTTATGCTTCTAATCCTTTAAATTCATATTTTTTATATTTAAGAGCCACACGGTCGTGTCAATTTTCCGAATTGTACTCTGAATAACGAAAAAAACGTCATTTTTAAGGTTTTTGGGGCATTCTGAGACTTATATATGACAAAAATAAAAAGATAGTAGAGAGTCATCAGAGAGTACTCAAGAAAACAACTCGAAAAACACCATTGAAGCCGATTCTAAAGTAAATTTCTATCAAAATTGAAGATTCCCTTTTGATTTCTTTGAAGATTATTATGAGTTTCTTTATTTCTCGTGGTTATACTATATTTTGGATGTTTTTATTTGCTAGCATGAACTGGAGATGAACTTTGGATTCTGTCGTTTGATTTTTATTTTAAGCAATAAAGACTTAGATCTTGTTCTCAATTATGTGTGCTTAATTCTTAGATAGAAATTTCTAGACTATTGATCTATATTTGATGTGCTTAAATCAAAGAAGGAATATACCTTATTTAAGAGTAGATCAAGCGTAATTGAGTGGAGTTGCACGCAATCTTAGAAATAGGACGACGTAAATCTACCAGATTAGAGTCCAATCTAATAGGGGAATCTATAAATCAAGTTAATGCGATAATAGGGGTTTTAATTAGAAAGAAAAATTAATCAACCTAAAGTTAGTTGCTCTTATTCTTGAAGAGAGATATTAGCATAATTTAGGGATTCTTATGGATTAATATACTAAGTGAAGAAATTGTGTAATTTAGATTGATAATGATAGATGAAATCTAGGTGAATTCTTTTCTGGGTATTGTTTCGCTTCTTGATTTTTAGTCGTTTATTTTCCTGATTTGTTTTCTGTCGCGTTTGTAATTAATTAATTTAGTTAATTTTATTTTTAATTAATCACTCAAATTTATCGATTAAATAATAGAAAAACGATAATTACTAGTACTTTTAGTTTTCGTGGGAACGATATCTTTGCTCACCGTAGAAATACTATTAATTGGTAGGTGCACTTGCCTCAGTTAGATTTTTAGTTGGTGCCGTGGACATCAAAGATAAAATTAATTTTGGGGTAAAACAGACCAACAGTCACTTAATTTTAATTTCAATAATTAAATAGTCACTCAACTTTCAACTCAGTCATTAAACTTTAGAAAAATAACAAATCAGTCACCACTAACCATTTTCCATTACAGATGTAACGAAATTGCCATTTTTCGTTATAGACATATTAGAGCTGCTATTTTCCATTCTTCTCTCCCCCTCCCCCTACCACCTCTCTCTCATCTCTTTCCCTCTTCCCCACCATCCCTCCCCCTACTTTGATTCTCTCCCTCTCCCCCATCCCCCATCCCCCCTCCTCCTACTCTAACCCTCTCCCTTTCACCCACCTTTCGAGACCCTTAATTTTGTGGATCTAAAAACTTGTTAAAGTAGAAAAAAAAATTAAGATCAAAACCTTTTTTTAATGCATTTAACTGAGATTTTTGATTGGGAAGAATAAGACCCATGGTTTTGGGAGACAAAATCAAGAGGCTTGAAAGGTGGGTGGGTTAGTAGAGGGAAAGGGACAATGGGTGAGACTGAGAGGGTTGGAGTAGGCAGAGAATTAGAGTAGGGGAGAGGGATGGTGAGGAAGAGAGAGAGGGATGGGAGAGTTGTGGTATGGGGAGGGAGACGGAGAGGGAGGGAGGAGGAGGAGGGAGGGGAGAGAAGAATAGAAAATAGCAGCTTTATTATGATTGTAATGGAAAATGGTTAGTAGTAACTGATTTGTTATTTTCCAAAAGTTAAGTGATTGAGTTGAAAGTTAAGTGATTGTTTTATCATTAATATTAAAGTTAGTGATTGTTAGTATACTTTACCCTTAATTTTAATAATAGGATTATATAAATGCAAGATTATGGGTTATTTTGTTAAATTTATTTTATTGAAATATATTATTTTAGTGTTGAGTTGATGAATGTATCATTACCTAAAATCGCATTTTATTTAATTTTTAATAAATTTAGTTCCTTTAATAATTTTTAATATCAATTTTCATAAAATTATGATAAATCTTTTTTTTTTGCAATTTATATAAATAAATATGTGATGTTAAAATAAAATTTTAAATCATAATTAATATACTAATGAATAAATCTTTAAACGAAATATAATAATTATAATTTTTAAGTATAAAAAATAAAACTTTTTATTTTTAATTAGACTTAAATTTTATTTGGAAAAAAAGGATCAAACTAATTAAGATAACAAAAAAGAAACACAAATTGATTCAAATTTTAAGATTGTCCATAATTTTAAAAATTCTAAGAATGGGTGATATTGAAATTACACCTTATATTCTATAATTTTAACACTATTTGAGGATGTGAAGTTACAGAGTAAGTGTAATGTTAAAAATTCACATAATATGTTGAATTGATAATCAAAGGATTATGATGAATAGAACTATCTTCTATATCATGTTAACACACATTGCTACTTTTATATGTACAAGAAAAAAGAAAAAAAAACTTTCCTAACCTCCTAATTGATTTCAATAACAAATTATTAACAAATTCTTTACACCCCCTTTAAGTTGGTGAGTTATAAATGTTTCGAACTCCCAACTTGGATACAAGATATTCATGTTGTTGTACACCCAAACCTTTGGTCATGATATCTGATAATTTCTCTTTTGTTGTAACATACTTAGTGTAGATCAACCCACTTTGAATTTTCTCTCTTATAAAGTGACAAATCAATTTCTATATGTTTGGTTCTTTTATGAAACACCAGGTTTGTGGCTATTTGCAATGCTACTTTACTATCACAATATAATATTACTGATTCTTGACATTTGACCCCTAACTATTTAAGCAACCCATTTAACGATACCAACTCAGCCACGGTTGTTACCATACTCCTATACTTGGCTTCGGCAGATGAACGTGAAACTGTGTTTTGTTTTTTTTTTATTTCCACAAGATTAACGAGTCACCCAATTTGATATAAAAACTAGATGTTGATCTTCTTGTAATTGGACAAGATGCCCAATCTGATACACAATAATTACTCAGTTGCAAATTACCTTCATTTGGAAAAAAAATCCATACCCTGGCTCATCTTTTATGTATCTTGTAACTCGCATGGCTGTTTCATAATGTGAGTACTTGAGATGTTGCATAAACTGACTGAGGTGTTGTACTGCAAATGTGATATTCAACCTAGTGTGCATTAAATAGAGTAATTGTTTAATTATATTTTTATTACATAGTGACATCTTCAAGGATTCTGTCATCACCACTAGTCGGAACCTGCTCATGATTTTCTAATGTTATAAGCTTTTGATTTTGCTCCAAAGGAGTGGCCACACTCTTCGACTCACCTAAACCAACATAAAAAATAAGTTCTAGCCCATATTTTCACTGATTCAAAACAATTCCTGCTTTCGATCTCATCACCTTTATACAAAGAAAATACTTTAGATTCCCCAACTCATTCATGACCTTTATACATAGAAAATAATTTCACCATGGACAAACATGAGTCTCCCCCTGAGTGCAAAATCCTAGTGGAACAGTCATATAAACCTCCTCATGAAGATCCCCTTGCAAAAAAGCATTATATACATCCATTTGGAACAAGACCCAATCAAACCTAGCCGCAAGAGCAATAACAACCCGAACAGTAACTTGGTTAACAACAGAGAAAAAGCCTCATGATAATCAATTCCCAGCTGCTGAGTAAACCCCTGACCAACCAGCCTTGCTTTGAAACTCTCCACCGACCCATAAAAATTATACTTAACTTTGTACACCCATTTACAACCAATCGGGATCTTGCTAGGGGGCATGAAACCACTTCCCAAATGGCATTAGCTTCCAATGCTTGAATCTTTTACTCCATGGCATCCACCCATCACATGTCCTGAACTGTCTCCTGGTAACTCTTAGGTGCAATAACATGAGAAAGAGAAGCAGCGGAATGTTAAGAATGAAAAGGTAAATGAGAATAAGAGAGCTTTGGAAATTTACCATGTACAAGTAGCACAAGTAACGAGGATTGAGAGTGCAAACAAAGTCTTTCACCATTGAGGTTGTCTAAGAGATTGAGAAGTACGATGAAACGTTCCAAAAATGGGGTTAAAAAAATCAAGGTTTAAGTTTATATTTGCCTTCTATAGATAGAATGAGCTTGCTATTTCAGTGGTAAGGAATCAACTTACCTTTAAGACTTATGTTCAAATCCCTATGTGTGCTTAGTGAAAATTATTTTATTTAGCTACAACTCTAAAAAATCTAATAGATTAGGATTTTGTTTATTTTATTTTATTGATTTTGTTTTTAATTTTTTAAAAAAAAAGGAAATCCCCAAAATTCCTATCATTTTCCCAATTTCAGATTTTTGACCCTTTTGTTACTATATTCTTTTTGCCATCACCATTTTTTTCACTTCTTTGTTCTTTAGTTTTTCTTTTGTTTCACTATTAGAATATTTTAAATTCTAGTAATTTTGAGCCATATTTTCTTTGCTTTTAAGCCTTTGATACTGTCACCTTTTTAGAGGGTCATCTATTCTTTCACTTTTTCGTTCATCAAGGTTTAAAGTGGGTAAGTGTTGTCTTTTGAGTTTTTGGATCAATTTTTCTTTGTTCTTTTCATACTAGTTGGTCAAATTCTTATAGGTTTAGTATGCATGTGGAATTAAGTTTTTAGATCAGTAGAGTAGAGGTGAATTGGTCAATCTTTGTGTTTGGAATTGCATTTTCAGGTGTGTATTCATAACACTGGTAACAGGTGGTAGTTTCAATACTTTAATTTTGTGTTTTATATCCATTTGAGCACACGGGCATGTGCCGCACATAGGTCGTTCATACGGTCGTGTTCCAATGTATGCATTAGGGTTATTTTTTGAACACACAGACCAGGGTAGGTCACACGGGCTGGCACACAATTGTGTGACCTTTGTTGGGAATTTTTTCGATCGTACACAGCCTAGGGAGTTTTCATACGGCCTAAGACACGACTCTGCCTCCCTTGCTTCTTAATTGTGAAATTTTTCACATGGGCACAGAGAGTTACACGATTTGCTCATACGGTCGTGTACCCCTATCATACAATCTGAACCCTCCCAAACAGCGTGGCCACATGACCATGTGGTTCTATTTTTATAGTTTTCTATTTTTTTTTGAAAATTGATTCATTTTAGTCCCTGAGTGATCCCTTGCATGTTTAAGCCTCTGTATGAGTGATTGGAACGTGATTATTGATTGTTTGAATGACTGTGAAGAGTGTATCTCTGTTGGAAAATTATATATATACATGTGTTTTAATTTTATTATTTGTATAGGTTGCTAATATAACTTTGTGATAGTAATTTTGTTATAAGAGATGTTGGAATGTGTTAGTCAGGATCTATGTATGTTGTTAACTCTGTTAATTTTTGTCAATTATGAGTATGTTGTGGGATATGGAAAACTAAATATGAGTATGTTTGATTTAGTATATTTGTATGTATTAAGTGATTTGCATATGCATTATGGTTGAGATTTGGTTATGATGAGAAGGAAGTTTGATTTGGTAGTTAAACTACATTAACTTAAATTGGTGGTAAACCTACAACAATATTGGCATCTTGATTACATAACATTCGAGTGGCAAATGACCACTTCATGGTGTGTATCGATTGGATGGGTCTACCATAACCCAGATTTGGTGTGTAGTGGATGGAAGGGTCTAGAGTACCCTATTTGGTGTGTGTGGGATGGATGGAGATGGTGTGTAGCAGTTGGATAGGTGGGATTTTATGCTAACTTACATTTGAGTATAAATTGAATAATTGATTAGTTTTAATGTATCATGATGATTTACTCTTATGTGATTTCTAATTATGTTTAGAATTTTGCTATTGTATTTTTGATCGCTTGTTTGTTACCGCATTGTTTACTTTTTTTTTACTCACACTGAGCTTCATAGCTCACACCCTTATTTTACATTTTTTAGGTAATTCGTGTGGTTAGGTATTAGACTCAGTAAATCGAAGGTCTCAGAGTTACCC
Organism: Gossypium arboreum; assembly: GCF_025698485.1. Lineage (NCBI taxonomy): Eukaryota > Viridiplantae > Streptophyta > Magnoliopsida > Malvales > Malvaceae > Gossypium > Gossypium arboreum. The sequence continues at coordinate 19,324,660 of NC_069081.1, forward strand.
ATCTCGGTTTGGTTTAATAAAATTTTCCTAAGATTTAATAAATTATTTTCAATAGGATTGTAAATATTTTATATGAACTGTGGTATAGGTTTTCGGTTTCGAGTTAGTTTAGTGATTTCATGCATAGGTATTGGTCATTGAATTATTAACTCTCTTTTTAAATTTTTAGACTTTCAATTAAAAGTAAAACGTCAGAATTTTTGTTGCAACGCCGATTTTAAAACTTCGGTTTACAAATTGCAAATTTTTGGTAAGTTAATAAAGTAGAGAGTTCATTTGGCTTTAGATTGGATCTTAGCAACAATAATTTAGTTTTTGCAAAACGTAAGTAAAGCCCATTATCAATTTCAGTAAAATGCAAGCAAAATTGGTTTTCAAAAGAGTTCTAATAAATTTGAACCTTATTTTGTTTTGGGCCATTTCAAGGACCAATGTGACCTCCAGGACCCTATCAAAACTTCTAGGTCAGGTTAAGAGTGTTATATACGACCCAAGGGTTGAAGATTAAACTCAGATGAAGCTTCATGGTCTAAAAGGGAAAAGAAATGTATTGTGAAGAACTTGAATTTGCATGGGAAAAATTAGGTGAAGAAACAGGTTGCATGGGAATATGGGATAATAGGACAGTGGGGGTTGATAAAGGTAAAGGAGATGGGACATGTGGAAAAGTTGACTCATGTGGCGAAGAACTTGGTGACAGATGGACTGATTGACTAATAGGAGTGGGTAGCTTACTATGTGGATCAATAATGTCAGATAAAAATCGGTGGAAAAAATAGTTTCAATAGTGGGAAACAGACGAGAGCTGCTATGTTTTTTTTTTTGGCTGAAAAGGAAAAAGAATTCATGAAATATCACATCTAGATTTATAAATAAATTGTTTGTTTTCAAGATTAAAAAGTATGTAACCCTTTTGAACAGTGTAATAGCCCATAAACACAGAAAAAATATAACGATATTGAAATTTTTCAGTAATATGAGGATTTTTCCATAAGCAAGACACCTAAAAATCTGAAAATGATGTAAATCAGGAGTTTGATTGTATAATATCTCATATGGTGTTTTCCAATTAATAACGGAAAAAGGTAAGCAATTTAAAATATAACAAGTAGTGAGACCACACTCCCCCAAAAATGAATAGGAACATGAGATTGAAATTTAAGTGCATGAGCAATTTCTAACAGATGGTGATGCTTGCGCTCAGCCACACCATTTTGTTGAGGTGTATGAACACAGGGACTCTGAGCAATGACACCTAAGGATGAAAAAAAAAACATTCGGTAGCAAAAAGTTCACTACCATTGTCACTCCTTAGAATTTTAATATCTTTGGAAAATTGAGTTTTGATCATGATAACAAATTGTTTTAAAACAACAATGGCATCACTTTTTAACTTGAGAAGCAAATGAGTTCGTTTCGTAAGAGGAGAAACTTGACAATGAGCAATACATCCACTATCCAAAAAGTTATAGTGCAAATATGCAATTTATTCAATTTTGAAAACGAGGTGTGCCCAAGACGAGCATACCAAAGAAATGTATTATCTCGAGTCGACAACAAAGAAGTAGTTGGAGAAGAAACATAACTACTCTTGTTTGGGGATGGAAAGTGGGTAGGTACTAGGAAATAAAGACCATAATGATCCTTACCAATCTCCTTCACTACTCCATTGCAAAGGTCCTGCACAAAACAAAAATTAGGATAAAAGGATACAAAACAATTATGGTTATGTGTTAACTGAGATATAGAAAAAAAGGTTAAAATGAAAGTCTGGTACATAAAAGAAATTAAAGAGAGTAAATTTGGGTGAGAAGGTAACAAAACCAATGTGGGCAATAGGAGTGGAGTTACCATTCAGAAATTGAATAGTCGATGAACTAGATTCACAAGGAACCAAAGACTGTAACCAATGAATGTCCAATGTCATATAGTTGGTAGCTCTAGTGTCCAAGGTCCAACATTTAGTAGACGCGTGAGAGAGATTACCTGCCATATGTGCAGCACCTCTAAATGGTTGAGAATAGTTTACACCATTTCCAAGAAAAGTTATAATTTGTTGGTATTGTTATTGTGTCAAAACTAGAGCTACCAGATGAGAAACAGTGGCAAAAGCCTCTGGACCCATAGCATTATTTGCAGTAGAAGAGGAACTAGACTTGGATTTGGTGAATTTGAAGTACGGTGGATATCTAATCAATCGGTAACAATTCTCTCGTTTGTGGCCTTTGACTTTACAATGATCACAAGTGCCTTGAATCTTCTTCTTGCTCGAACCTTGACCATTAGGGGAATACAAAGTTGTAGGTTCCCCTCGAAACAAAAGTGGAATAATGCATTCATTGGTTTTCTTCTTGAAGAAGCATTGTGTATGCTTGGTTTAGGGAAGACAAGGGTTGCATGAGTGGTTTAGGGAAGACAAGGGTTGCATGAGTAAATTTTGGCTACTAGTTGCAGCATAGGACTTGTTTAAACCTATTAAGAACTAAAATAAATGTTGTTGTTGTACATGAACAAGATTCTTGCGTGAAATAACACAATTACAAGCTGAAAATGAAACCAAGGCATCATACTCATCCTAAAGAAGTTTTAATTTGCTGAAATAAACTGCGATTGAAGCACTACCTTGCGTTTGTGTCACTAACTCTCAGTGAAGAAAAAAAAACCCGAGAACCATCTACCTTATCAAACTATTCTTGGAGATCTTTCTGAACAAGGGTTGCACTTGAAGCAAAGACAGTGCTTATCGACAAGTACTTATTCACTGTGTTCAAGATCCATGAGAGAACGATAGTGTTACACTGGTCCCAAAAAGGTTATAGAGTTGCTGATAGATCATAACGAGAACATGTGCCATCAACAAGGCATATCTTATTTTTAGCCAATAAAGCAATACGCATTGACTGACTCCACACACTGTAATTTTCAATCCCGATTAGCTGGTGTGAAACTAGCAAAGTCCCTAGAGTGTCAGAGGGATGAAGGAACAAAGGATAGTGAAAGTTGACTATTTCAGGAACTGCCATTAAAATCTGAAACTAAAAGCAGAGAAAAGAAATGAACTAAGAAGAGCAATGAACAAAAAAAAAAAAACCAAAATCAAGAAGATGATGAATATCCAAAATAAACGAACCAAAAGCTCTCCTTGTCATCCGGATGTGATTTTTTTTGTTAATTTTTATATAAAATAAATATATTATAAAATATTTAACATTTTTTATATTTTAAATATTGAATAATATATATTTTGTTTTTGTATATTTTAAATAGTTTTGACTTCTTCAAAATTTTTATAAATTATAATATTTTTAAATTTTTAAGATTATACTTCCACATCTATTTTTCTATTAATAATATTTTTCTATTAATAAAACAAACTATTAAGGTCAACTACATTAATTCTATAAGTGAGTGCTATTTTAGCCATGTTGTAGTGGATTTCGTGAACTCTAAAAAGGTAACGCCATATCATACAGTAGGTAAGTGAAATATGAATGGTTTGGTTAGAGTTGCCAACGTATATAAACCTTATTCTTGAGAAGTGTAAACCACTTATGAGTTTTATCCTTGTGATGAAATCTACCTAAGTCATTTTAACCCTCGCAGAGTAAGAATTCTCGATAGAAAATTTTCAAGGCACCGAAAATAAAGCGGAAGCAACTCAAAACAAAAGAGAAACGAAAGAACAAAAATTGCCACAAGAAAGCAAAACACGCCCAATTGTTTGAGTAAATGCTCTCAAAGTATTTTATTACTCCAAAAATAATACAAAGAATATGATACAATGGATGATTACAAATGAGGGCGAAAACCTCTATTTATAGTTGAGCTCCTCCAAAACCAAAGGTACATATTAGGTTACATCGACGGTTAATATTAGAGTCTATATACAATTAAGATTCTTAATTGATTGAATCAATCCTTTAAGAGTGTAAAATCAAATATTATCAGATTCATATTTTCTAATATTAGTTTCCCCATTTACCATGGTAGCCCTAAATTTCCTTAAGTGCTTCACTTGGCCACCAAGGCTTCAAGTAGAATGCTCCACAGAGATCGAGCCAATTCAAGTCTGTTGAATGAGACCCATGTAATTGATTGACTTCTATGGAACACTCTTTGTGTAATTGTCATGGGCATTGATCCACAGCCCGTGACATTCCCCCCACCCATTCTCACAATGCCTTCATTACATCCTCAGAATGATATTGATTTGACTTGCCTAAAAAATTTCTCGATGCCTTGGCTAATTCCTGACTAGCTTCTCTGTCAGGTAGTCCTGCCCCTTAGAACACTTTCCTTGGCTTCCATCATCTCCTAACTCAAACTGTTTCTCTTTTCTTTGGTACATCTCATTTGTAATATCTCGCTGTTCTTACTTCCCTACATCGTGACTTACCTCAATTAGGATCCCTTTGATACTCAAAAATGGGTTTCGACATGCCTATATTGAACACTAGCTTAACCTTGAGTATTCCCGCCAACTTTGATTTGTAAGATCCTTGGCTTACCCGCTTAGAACTCTAAAAGGGCCCCTGTGTAATTGCCAAGCCAACGGTAAGTCAAAATGAAAAACACTAGATAATTGTTTGAGATGTACCTCGCTTGTTTCATTTACTTGTTCCAACTGCCCAGTTTGCTTCATTACTTTTCTCACATAGTCTGATACACAACCCATATTTTTCATAAGTGGTAGCGCCACTAATAGTTCAACAGGCTTCACACCGGTTTGTTACCCCTCTAGCATTTCCAAAAGGGTCTTTGTAACACTCCCTTGATCTACTGAGTCAATTTTCTTTCCACCTTTCATATCTCGACTTACCGGCACAACAAAATGTGGTTGCTGATCATCCAAGATAAAAACAGAATCATAACAATAAGCCAAGACATCATTAATCTAAACAAAGAAGTTCAACCCAAGCACAAAGGCATAATCATCTAAGTGAATTACCTTGAAACCTTCGATGCCTTTTCACTAACCAATTTGTAGCTCAACTCTTTGTGCTACTCCCGCAGTTGAGACCTCTTTGAAATTTACCATCTTGATCTTTTTGGTCGATTTCCTAACTGATAGACCAAATTTACCCACAGATTTCTCTGATACGAACAAGTTTGATGCTCTTGTCTAAACATGAGCACTTCTTCTGTGGCTACGATGTTAATGTCCACAAACATCAACCTTTCCTGCTTGCAATCCCTCTTCTTAGAAATGAGCATCATTGATCCATGCTTCAATAGTCTTTCCTCTTTAGGCTCCAGTTCCTATTTCTAATCGCAAGCAATTTAGATCGCTCTGAATAATCTCGCATCTTGTGCATACCATTACATAATAAACACTCTAATTGCTTCTTTTCACTCTCTTTACCCCTTTGGATTCGACATCATGCACAATTGAACCAAGCCCAATGGGAGCTTTTTTTGGTTCATCATCCTCTTTAATGGCAGAAAACACGGATTATTTCATATAGTCCCTTACAACATGCAGACCACCACATAAGAAGAAATTTATCTCATTTTTCTTTTATAACAACCTATTTTTCTAAGTTTTTGGGACCACAATTGTAACACCCCTAACCCGTATCCGTTGCCGGAATAGGGTTACGAGGCATTACCAATCAATTATAGCATACAACATATATTTATCATACTTGAATTCATTACATAAACATCAATCAATCAATCACAATCACATTGTCCCTTATAAGGCTCTACGAGACCTTAAAACATGCTTTGAAAGAGGTTTAGGACTAAACCGATAACATTTGAAAACTTTGGGAAACTTATAAAATTTTCATGCATACAGGGATCACATGCCCGTGTGAATAGACCGTGTGACTCACACGGCCACCAGACACGCCCGTGTAATAAGCCGTGTGGAAATAGGGCATACATACTGACTTGCATCACACGGCCGGAGACACACCTGTGTGCCACAGACCTGTGAAATATGGAGGGTATATTGACTTGATCACACGACCGACCACACGCCTAAATGTCAGCCCATGTGCAACACATGGCCAGTAGACACGCCCGTGTGCATAAACTGTGTAACTCACTGACTTGTTTAATTAAGTTACAGCACACGGTCGAGTCACACGCCCGTATGCTCAACCGTGTGGGGTGAAATTAGGCTTGGTTTAAGCCCCATTTCTCACCCTCCTCAAGCATACCTAAACCACATCATTTCATACCATTTCAATACACTTATAGGCAACCAAAACATGCCAATTCATATACAAATCATGCCATTTCATCTTCAACCATTTCACTACTCAAATCATAACCATAAACATACCACATCAATATGTCTTAACCTACATTTTTCACTTATCTTCCATATATATGTTCTCACCATATTATCATCTAATTCATGCCACAAAATATACCAATTCATCAGCAAAAAAATGTACCAATTCATCAACCTTATACCATACCAAACATGCCAAAACACAAAGCTATATATATATATACACATCATATACAAGCCAAACCCACATTCAACATTACCAAACACATTTCCACATAACTCAAGCCTATACATGCCATATAACCAAGTCACAAGTGTATAAATACCATAATCAAAAACTAGATAGTGTGATGCAATCTCTGCCGACTTCCAACATGAGAAAACATCTAAATCACTATAAAACATAGAAAAATAACACAAATAAGCTTTAAAGCTTAGTAAGCTCGTATGATATTTAATTTATCTTATTGAATAAGCACATATTAAGAATTTACATATAATATAAATTCATTTGATTTCACCTTTATACCATAATTCCAATCACATAACTAACAAAGCTTCACAAGTTTATTTATTTTTATGCTCATACGGATCAAAAACATTCTTATCATTTTGATCACATTTACATATACAAAATCAACTATCTATATAACTTCATTCAAACCAACATTTCTCACATTTTCTTTAGCCAAGATGAGTCATGTTAATTATCATCAAGTAACAATATTTCGCACGTTATATACCTTATGTATATATAATTAAAATAAACATAACTCTTGCCTCATTTAACATCAAATTTATACCTCCATATAGCCAAATGAACCCATTTTGGCATAAAACATATTTATACACAAATCTTTCTCATTTCATATACATGATATGATATGAACTCACCACTTTCATTCAATTCTCACATAAGTTTTGCACGTACCTATATTACTTATTTCAATCATACTTTCATTCTTGTCTTGACTATGCCCGACAAACCATTCGGAATCACTAAGGATACTTGGAAATCTCGTATAACTCATACAATTTCATATCCCAGATATGGTCATACATGTTATAGTATATCGATGCCAATAGCCCAGCTATGGTCTTACACGAATCTCATATCGATGCCAATGTCCCAGAAATGGTCTTACACGAAATCACATCCCAGCAATCCTAATGTCATGACATTTAGATCCTAAGCTATTCTTAAGGTTCGTATGAGACTTCTGGACGTCATAACCCTGTCAATTATCCCCGTACTCATTTCCAATCAGCATTATAATTCAATTCAACAATAATAATAAATTTATAGCACAACTAACAACATTTACTAACACACGAACTTACCTCGTTTGCTGTAACGATGAATTAGGTCGACTGATCTGATACTTTATTTTCCCCCGTTCTAGATCCGAACCTCATTTTTCTCAATCTATATAACAAAATGTACTTATTTAATCACTAATTCATTCAATTTAACACAATTTACATATTTTGGTAAAATTACACTTTTACCCCTATTATTCACTTTTTTACAATTTAGTCCTTATCACAAAAAATCACAATTTCATGCAATTTCATCCTACCCATGCCTATTTGAATTCTTCTTATTGCCTTAGCAGCCCACATTTTCCAAATAATCACACTTTTAACCAAATAATTTGAATATTTCACAATTTAATCCCTAATTTGCATTTTCATCAAAAATCACTTTATAAAATATGAAAATCTAACATCAAATATTCATATTTCACCATTAAACATCAAAGAACACATAATATCATCAATGGAAACTATCAAAATCTTTAACGGTTTTGAAATCGAAGACAAGGGCTAGCTAGTACTAGTTGCAACGATCACAAAAACATAAAAATCATCAAAATCCGAGTCAAAATGGACTTTCAATTGAAACATACATGAACTGAATGCTCAAAGCTCCCAAACTCATCTTTTTATTTTGATATTCAGCTATGGAGAAAGATGATAGCATAAAAAATGGTTTTTATTTTATTTTAACTTAACTTAATTTACTAATTACAACTTTAACCTTTAATAAAACATATATAATCATTTAAAACATATCTAAATATGTCCACTCATTCTAATAATGGCATATTTACCATGCAAGTACTCCTTCATTTCATTTCTATAGCTATTTGGTTCATTTAACTTAAAGAACTCATATTTTACGATTTACGCGATTTAGTCCTTTTTACCGAATTAACCACTCAAACGGTAAATTTTCTTTAGGAAAATTTCACACAAACATTCTATCATATTGTAAACCTTAACAAAATAATAAAATAAATATTTTGAATTCAGATTGTGGTCCTGAAACCACTGTTCCTATTAACCCTAAAAACAAGTTGTTACAAGTCTCCCCCTTTAGGAATTTTCATCCCCGAAAATCTTACCAGGAAATAGATCAGAGTATTGCTTTTTCATAGACTTTTCAGATTTTCACGTAGTCTCTTCAATCCCGTGTCGATACAAAAAGAAAACTTTTAGTAACGCTATTCTTTTTTTTTCAGCTCCTTGATCTCTCAAGCTAAAATCTTGATCCGCTCTTCACTATACTATTTATATATGAGTGTATCTCAATATCAGTAGGAGAATTTATATCCAAAAGATCTGATCTACATCGTTGCAACTTAGATATATGAAACATTGGCTTAATTCTCTCATAAATCTCATACGGTGCTATAAATCGTAAACCCAACTTCTCTTTACAACTAAATTGAGTAATGCTATATCCACAACAATACTTTTTCAAACACTTGGTCCTTTAACTACAACTCAATTTTTTTACGTTTCAAGTTCACATTATTTTTCTGTTGATTTGAAACTACTTTCTAATGGTTATGAATTACTTTCACTATCTCCCCAATCTCTCTAATCAGAACAACTCAGTGGATCTTTCTCTCACAAAGCTTTATCCAGTGCAATAGAATTCGATAATTGCAACTATACAATACTTCATACAATGCCATCTTTATACTAATCTAATAACCATTGTTATTCAGAAACTCAACCAACAGTAAATGTCTTTCTCAATTGCTTTCAAATTCTAAAACACAGTAACAAAACATATTTTTGAGAATTTGAATCATTTTCTCAGATTAATCCTTCAATTTGAGGATGAAATGTGGTATTGGAACTCAACCTCGTACCCAAAATTTACTATAGTTTTCTACCGAATCACAATATAAACTCGGGTTCCTAAAACAATGAAAACGAACATGCTATATAATCTGAAAATCTCTGAAATGTACAACTCAACAAGTCTATCAAAAGAGAAACCTATATGTGTAGAAATAAATATGTAGACTTTTTAAACATTCGACGGTAACCCAAATAACATCTTTCTTTTTCAGTGATAAGAAAAATCCCAATACAGAATCCATCATAATATTATCCCATTTTTCTTATATAACATCTCAGACTGTAACAATCCCAAAGGCACTTGATGGTCAACGTTAACCATTGAGGGCCATATGTAACAATTGTTACATAATTTCTAGTTTTCTCGATACACGAACTCTATCTCGAAACAACAAACAATCATTAGTTCCATTCTGAAATTTCTGAATCATGAGTCAGTTTACGTTGAACCCCTTTTGAACTTGCAATTCATTGATATGTTTATGAACTTCACAAATTCACTAAATTCTTTTAACTCACCTAATATCTATCCATCATCCGATAAAATCAATTGCATATTCACCGCTTGTAACATCCCAAAATAGGGCCTAAATAAAATAATTGTTGCGAAACCATAAATCCGAGGTCAAAAAAATTTATTCCAATTAGTTTTAAGGTTTATTCATTGATTGAATAATTGTGTGAAAATTTCTTCATGTATAAGTGCCTAATTTGATAATTAGGACTAAATTGTAAAATTAGCAAAATTTGTGTTCTAGATAATAAAGGGGATTTAATTGAAATGGGTTCTTAAAGTGGAGGTCCTTATTTAGTAATTAGACCATTATATTTAAGTTTGGAAAAAAATGGGCAAGAATAGGACAAATTTGAAAGAAAAGCCTTTAAGGGCATTTTGGTCATTTAGTAATTAAAAGAATTGAAAAGGGAAAATAAAGCCAAAATTGGTCCATCTTCTTCATGGAGGCCGAATATAGCATGTGAGAAGCCATGGTTAGGGTTTCCAAGCTTTCCAAGCTCAATAGTAAGTTCGTTTTAGCCTCATTTTTAATGTTTTTGAAGTCCCGGTAACTTGATTTGGCTTATTCTAGCAATAATTCATGCTAGGGTTCATATTTGGAAAAATACCCATAGATTAAATGTGTTTATTTTGATGTTTTATGGTATAATATGAAGCTTTAAATTATGTTAAACAACTTTTGCTAAGCGATTTTAAGTGAAAACGAGTAAAACGACTTAATCGGTAAAAATACCTAATGTTCATAAGTACATGATAGAGTGGGAATTTGATGTTTACATAGAAGGTAGAAGGTAAAAATGTTCAACATGTCATAAAACGTAATAAAAATGTATAAATTTTAATTTCCGAGCCTAGGGGAAAAATTGTAATTCTGCAAAGGTTTAGGGGCAAAATTGTAAGTTTGCCAAAGTTTGAGTTAGGGAATGTTTTGAATAGTAAATTAATTAAATAAGTTAAATATGATGTTTTAGATCCCAGAAAGTGAGATTTGGACCTAGAACGGGAGAAAAACCAAAAATCGGGAAAGTTGGTAAAATGGTCGTTTTGGTATCGAGGTAAGTTCATATGTTTAATAAGCATTTAATTATGCATATTTAAATGATAAATTGATATTTTGGCCATAAATACTTTAGTATTGAGTTTCAAATATAATGATTAATGTTCGTTAGTAATTCGATATTGGAAAGAGAACTTGTATAATTTATATGTAAGACCATATTTTGTATTATGGCTTTGTATGATAACAAGAAAGTATTGACTAGCATAGTTTGATGAGAATAAGTTAAGTTGATGATATGATGAGATTGAGAATGTAAGTATGTAAGTTGAGTAGCATTTTATTATTATGCAATTATTGTTATTAGTATTGTTATTATTGAGTTATGCACTAACCTTGAGAATTTGAGCAAGTATGTTTCAGCTATGACTTGACAAGGCATTGATATCTCAAAGTCCATGGTTGTACCATGGCAATTAAGGAAGAATTGACAGAAAATTCCATGTTCATAATATGGCATTTAAGGAGGAATTTACAATTAAGGATACCATGTAAGACTATGTCAAGACATGGCATTGGTAAGGCAAGGATCCCTTGTAAGACCATGTCAAGACATAGCATCGGTATTGATTAAGGACTCCATGTAAGACCACATCAAGATGTGGCATTGGCACTAATATAAGGATACCATGTAAGACCATGTTTGGAACATGGCATTTGGTAAGAGATGGATACCATGTAAGACCATGTTTGGAACATGGCATTTGGTAAGACAAGGATACCATGTAAGACCATGTTTGGAACATGGCATTTGGTAAGATAAGGATATCATGTAAGACATGCCAAGGCAAGCATTGATAAGTTCTATAAGGCAAGGAAATCATGTAAGACCATGTCAAGACATGGCATTGATGAGTTACTATAAGGCAAAGGTCCCATGTAAGACCATGCCAAGACATGGCATTGGTGAGTTCATAAGGCAAGGATCCCACGTAAGACCATGTCAAGACATGACAATGGTAAGTTCAAAAGGGAAAAGGTTCTCAAGTAATCCAAAGAGTAAGTCAAAGAAATGACAAGGTGAGAACATGAAGAAAGAGTACAGGTATGCATTTAAGGCTTATTTAATATTGAGATTGTAAGTAATTGAGATTACCAAGTATTAAGTAAGTGATGAGTTTTCAGTTATGCTTGTGACAGTTTATGTCATGATTGGTAATATGCCTATATTATGAAAGAGTACTCATGTGTTAAGTGAGATGTTGCAGGTATGTAAGCAAGCTATTAAGTAAGGTGCCTTTTGTATTCTGAGCCTTTGGTAAGGTTACCGATGAGTAAGATGGGAAAGTAAGAACTAAACATTCTTTCAGCAAATTATGACAACATAGTAGTAAGCTATTGCTAATGCTTATTATTTTACATGAGAACTTATTAAGCTTTATAAGTTTACTTCTTTCACTTTCCCATGTTTCAGAGTACTTAAAAGCAAGTTTGGGTTGGAGGACATCGGAGATCACTTCACACTATCGACTATCAAGTTGCCAAATAGGTATCTTCGTTTACAAACGTTCTAGTTTATGGCATGTATAGGGACTTAGCCATTTTGTGTGTATGTCCTTATGATATGGATAAAGAATGGTATTTGATAATGATTAGCTATTGAAATGTCTAAAGAAGAACATGTTTCGGTGTTATGTATGCCTAAATGGTAGTTAATACAAAGAAATCATGAAAAAGTGAAATTAGCATTAAAACAAGATTGAATGAGCAAAGCAAAGAAGTGACGTGATCTTGAAAAATCACCAAGAATAGTAGAAATGGAATCAGGTGATGAATGAGATATAGAATTAAAGCTTATTGAGTCTATTTTCATATGAAGGAAACAGAGTAAGAAAAAGAAGTGTATATTAAGAGATATTTGAATTTTAGTGAGACAGGGTCAGAGTAGAAATCCCCTATTCTGACTTTATAAATTCACTAAAAATTGTACAAAAAGAATTAGGAGTTATAGTTTATATTTCTAGATTCATTATTGAATCTAGTTTCAAGTGAAACAAACAGAATGGTTATTTGAATTCTGTACAAAGAGAAAATTGATTCGTAGTGAAAAGAGGTCAGATTAGTCAAACAGTGCAACAGGGGAAACTTTAACTAATAAACTGTACTAATTGGCTAGACCAAAAATTCTGGAAAACAATTAGTAAGAAGATATATGAGTCTAGTTTCAGGGAAAATTCATGAATTTAAATTTTGAGTTTTTTCACTCAAGTTATGATTTATTAAGTGACTATGACACAAGTGGGCAGTTTTGTAAGGAATAATGAAATAAGTTGTTTTGATTTGTCTAAGTATTCGAAAAATTTTTACTGTTCTCGGTTTGGTCCCGAACCGTTTCAATGACATGTTTTAGGGTCTCGAGGGCCGTTTTAAGGGACATATTGAATGAATGTAAATAAATTAATTTTAAAAGAAAATTTTATGCCCCGAATTAGTAAGTTAAGTCAGGTAACGCCTCGTGCTCGACTCCGGCAACGGTTTTGGGTAAGGGGTGTTACACCGCTCGTAAAGCACACATAGGTTTCTTGCTCAGAACATCCGTGAATGATAATCAATTTCTAACTTGTAGTCTTTTAGCAATTCAAGCCATCTTCGTTGTCGTAAATTCAGATCTTTCTGATTCACTAAATACTTTTAACTCAAGTAATCATTACAGTTGTCACATTACCCGCCAAATAATCAATGTCACTGAATATTCAACGCGAATATATTATCAATCATATTTAATTTACATGTCGTATAATTCTTTTCATATAGCTTTAACTATATGTAAGCATAAGCTATCATTATACATTCTTATATTAGAACACATTTCAAACCATTCAATGACGCATGACTGAAAATCATAAACTCTTTACCTGACTCAGGTTGAACCAGAACTAATGCTTCAGTTAAAAATATCTTCATCTATTTATAACTTTATTAGCGTATATTTAAAGCAAATCAAACTTCACACAAATAAGAACTTCCACAATTGAAACAACTTTAATTTACCATAACATTTCTCAAATAGAACCGTTCTGATAGATATAATTCTATATTATGTCTTCTGGAATATAATTCGTCATTCAGACCATTCATCTATTTACCCTTGGACGTTAAAATTATTTCCAACCCTGTGGATAGATTCCAATACAAATAACTCGATTAATTCTTCAAAATCGGACTTAGCTATCAAATAATAACTTTTCAAGGAAAACATTTCTTCTTGTTGTCAAGATAACTCAGACATACAATTATCACAATTTTCTTCAGAATACTAATCAAAGATCTTTAAAAACTGCATAATTCAAACGTAACATAACATCTCGCTTTCAAATCATTGACATTTTTCAAGATTACCTGGGAATCATAACTAATATACAAATTTTAGCTTGGTCTTTCACCGTGTACACTTTTGCCGATGTCAACCCTCTTTCAAGAAACTAGAAAGAATTATATAATAAAGTTATCTCAACTATTAATCATCAAAGCGTTGAACTATACTGAAGCCACTTCCATCATATAAAAATCATAATGCCATAATAAGACCAACTTCTGAACCATATAAATAGATAAAATCCCAACTGTTAATAATGCATTTTAAACACAAAAGAAAATCAAATATGGTTTCCTCAGCAACCATAAAGAAACATGTCTATAATTTGATGACGGTACCACTGTACTCTCGTGATCAAATAAGAAATTATAATCATAGTAGATATAGTCATATCCATTAGAAGAATATCTCTTGCAATTAATTATATAGAATCATAGTAAAATCGAGGTAGTAAAATCTCAGAATGGAGAGTTACATAGAATTTCTGAAAATTACAACCCATATAGAATGATAAGGATCTCGATGATATCCCAGGAAATTTCCAGAAAGTAAAACATCACTCATAAATATTGAAACCAACGATAATAGAAGCAATATAACCTTCATGTATATTCAACAGAGCAATAACTAGTAGAAATAGAATACTAGCATTATACGGATTTTACCGTCGAGTTTCCTATCAACACAAGAGAATAGAATACCAGAGAAAGATAGAGCAATTCCGATCATAACTCAAATAGACCAACAATGCTTTCGTCTATCAGTATGTTTAGCTAGTGTTCTCATACGATAAGAATTTCATCTGAAAATATACAACTACATATACTTCTGAAAGTAGATGAACACATAGAGTACCCAGAAGGAACCGTCATAAACTATTCGACTATAACTGCTGTACTCAGCTATCTTTACAATTCAAACATTATTCCACTGTCTATTTCTGACATCATTGATTTCTCATTATCCCATCACTAACAAAAATTAATTCAGAAGAAATTTTAGATAATACATTCTTTAGATATTATACCTGAATATTTTGTTTCGTTGAAGTCAACTTCTTCTTTAATAATGACTTTGCACAATCCGAATGACTTTCAAAACAATCTGGTATATTTTCTAGTGCTATCCTTACTTGATGACTCATTCTCTTATCTGACTACCGTATTAATCCTTCAACCACAGAACTCTGTAATTCCACACTTGTGAGCTTATTTAATCTAAATGTTACAGATTTCATTGTAATACCATACTAATAAGGAGTTGAGGGAAATAAAGCCTCAACTTTAACTCTCACATATACATGCACATACTATAACATTTATTAATAACACGATATTATGAACTTTTATTCACACATTTATGGGTTTCAACTCATCGTAATCACATTTTCGCTCAAACATTTGAGTACCACTTTCTGCACTATCAGAATTAGCTCGGTTGGAAAACACATCTGTCTAATTAAAACAATTATCGTTAGAATTGAGAGATATCACACTATCACATGTTAAATATGGCATGTATAACTAGACGCACATATGTTGCGTTAGTCCTAGAATCGAATAAACCGTAGCTCTTATACCAATAAAATGTAATACTCCTAACCTGTATCCATTGCCGGAATAGGGCTACGAGGCATTACCGATCAATTATAGCATACAATATATGTTTCTCATACTTGAATTCATTATCACATAAACATCAATCAATCATAATCACATTGTCCTTTATAAGGCTCTACCAGACCTTAAAACATGATTGAAAGAGGTTTGGGACTAAACCGATAACATTTAAAAGCTTTGGGAAACTCTTAAAATTTTCATGCATACAAGGATCTCACGGCCGTGTGAACAAACCGTGTAACTCACACGGCCACCAGACACGTCTGTGTCATAAGTCGTGTGGAAACAGGGCATATATACTAACTTGCATCACACGGTCGAAGACACGCCCGTGTTTTATGGCTGTGTGAAATCTGGAGGGTATACTAACTTGGTCACACGGTCGACCACACGCCCATATGTCGGCCCGTGTGCCACACACGGCCAGTAGACACGCCCGTGTGCCTAAGCCGTGTAACTCACTGACTTGTTTAATTAAGTTACAGCAGACACACAGTCGAGTAACACGCCCGTGTGCTCAACCGTGTGGGGTGAAATTAGGCTTGGTTTAAGCCCCATTTCTCACCCTCCGCAAGCATACCTAAACCACATCATTTCATACCATTTCAATACACTTATAGGCAACCAAAACATGCCAATTCATACACAAATCATGCCATTTCATCTTCAACCATTTCACTACTCAAATCATAACCATAAACAAACCACATCAATATGTCATAACCTACATTTTTCACTTATCTTCCATATGTATGTTCTTACCATATTATCATTTAAACCATGCCACAAAATATACCAATTCATCATCAACAAAATGTACCAATTCATCAACCCTATACCATACCAAACATGCTAAAACACAATGCTATATATATACATCATATACAAGCCAAACCCACATTCAACATTACCAAACACATTTCCACATAACTCAAGCCTATACATGCCATATAACCAAGTCACAAGTGTATAAATACTGAAATAAAAAATCGGATAGTGTGATGCGATCTCCGCCAACTTCCAACCCGAGCAAACGTCCGAATCACTATAAAACATAGAAAACTAACACAAATAAGCTTTAAAGCTTCGTAAGCTCGTATGATACTTAAATTATCTTATTGAGTAAGAACATATTAAGAATTTACATATAATATAATATAAATTCATTTGATTTCACCTTTATACCATAATTCCAATCACATAATTAACAAAGCTTCTCAAGTTATTTCTTTTTATGCTCATATGGATCAAAAACATTCTTATCATTTTGATCACATTTACATACAAAAAATCAACTGTCTATATAACTTCATTCAAACCAACATTCCTCACATTTTCTTTAGCCAAGGTGAATCGTGTTAATTATATCAAGTAACAGTATTTCACACGTTATTTACCTTATGTATATATAATTAAAACAAACATAACTCATCCCTCATTTAACATCCAATTTATACCTCTATATAGCCAAATGAACCCATTTTGGCATAAAACATATTTATACACAAATCTTTCTCATTTCATATACATGATACAATATGAACTCACCACTTTCATTCAATTCTCACATAAGTTTTGTACGTACCTATATTACTTATTTCAATCATACTTTCATTCTTGTCTTGACTATGCCCGACAAACCATTCGGAATCGCTAAGGATACTTGGAAATCTCGTATAACTCATACAATTTCATATCCTAGATATGGTCTTACATGTTATAGTATATCGATGCCAATAGCCCAGCTATGGTCTTACATGAATCTCATATCGATGCCAATGTCTCAAACATGGTCTTACATGAATCTCATATCGATGCCAATGTCCCAAACATGGTCTTACACAAAATCACATCCCGGTAATCCTAATGTCATGACATTTAGATCCTAAGCTATTCCAAAGGTTTGTACGGGACTTTCAGATGTCATAACTCTGTCGATTGTGCTCGTTCTCATTTCCAATCAGCATTATAATTCAATTCAACAATAATAATAAATTTATAGCATAATTTAACAACATTTATTAACATACGAACTTACCTCGTTCGCTGTAACGACAAATTAGGTCGACTAATCCGATACTTTGTTTACCCCCTTCTAGATCCAAATCTCATTTTTCTCAATCTATACAATAACAAATTTTACTTATTTAATCATTAATTCATTCAATATATCATAATTTACATATTTTGGCAAAATTAAACTTTTGCCCCTATTATTTCACTTTTTTCAATTTAGTCCTTATCACATAAAATAACAATTTCATGCAATTTCATCCTACCCATATTAATCGAATTCTTATTATTGCCTTAGCAGCCCACATTTTCCAAATAATCACACTTTTAACCACATAATTTCAAAATTTCACAATTTAATCCCTAATTTGCATTTTCATCAAAAATCACTTTGTAAAATATGAAAATCTAACATAAAATATTCATATTTCACCATTAAAAATCAAAGAACACATAAGCTCATCAGTAGCAACTATCAAAATCTTTAACAGTTTTGAAATCGAAGATAAGGGCTAGCTAATACTAGTTGCAACAATCACAAAAACATAAAAATCATCAAAAATCGAGTCAAAATGGACTTACAATTGAAACATACATGAACCGAATGCTCAAAGCTCCCAAAATCATCTTTTTCTTTTGATATTTGGCTGTGGAGAAAGATGATAGCATAAAAAATGGTTTTTGTTTTATTTTAACTTAACTTAATTTACTAATTACAACTTTAACCTTTAATAAAAAATATATAATCATTTAAAACATGTCTAAATATGTCCACTCGTTCTAATAATGGCATATTTACCATGTAAGTACTCCTTCATTTCATTTCTATAGCTATTTGGTTCATTTAACTTAGAGAACTCATATTTTATGCTTTACGTGATTTAGTCCTTTTTACCGAATTAACCACTCAAACAGTAAAATTTCTTTACGAAATTTTCAAAAAAACATTCTATCATACTGTAAACCTTAATAAAATAATAAATTAAATATATTGACTTCAGATTGTGGTCCCAAAATCACTATTCTAATTAACCCTAAAAACGGGCTATTACAATAATTTCAACGAGTGAATCCGTAAATATTATTTATTAATATTTATAAGTCTAGTATAGTGTCATATGATTTTTGGTCTTGAAATTTTGGCGATTTGATAGTTAATTAAGGTATAAGGACCAAATCGTAAAAACCACAAAAGTTTATCTATATTGATTTTTTAAGCTAAAATTCTTAATTAATTATTACTTAAGATCTAAAGTGGAAATTTCTCATCTTTTAAATGTCTTGTATGGTTAGTGCTCATTTTCTTTAATTATTATATGTTAAATTACATTAAAATAATATTTATAAAGATTAAAACATTAAAACATGAGTATCATCATCTTCGTTTGGTCTTTCCACCGAAAATAAAACACAAGGACATCATTGTTGAAGCTCTAAGGTTCAGCCAAACTTGTGTCCTTGCATGTAAATCCAATTCAAGCCCATTTTTCATAAATTTTATGTTTTTAAAATCGTTGTAATTTGAGTTAGCTAAATCGTACCACTGGTTTCAAAATTTTTATAGTTTGAAAAGATTTCCATTGAAGTTTTTGGAAGCTTTTAGTGATGAATAGCTTGTTTGTAAGCTTAAAAATGGAATAGGCCTAATTTGTAAAGTAAAATTTGTTAGTTTTGAGTATAAGGACTAAAACATTATATATGCTAAAATTGATGTGGGATTTTTATAAATTATGTTTATAGAGGGTTATATATGGATGGAATTGTAATTGGATTAAAAAACGAAGCTTAAATGTGAAAGTTATAGTGGTTTTGGTTTTCTGGACTAAATTGAATAGAATGTAAAAGTTTAAGAAAATTTTGTAAATGAAATTAATAGGTCATATGCATCTACTTGGATATTAAGGTATTTAGAATTGACATTTTGAATGTAATTATTATTTAGATCAAGAATTGGAACAACCGGTTGATAAACGAGGAAAAGGAAAAAATGCGGAATAGTTCCTTGGACTACACTTGTTGCCATTTTAGTTTGGTAAGTTCATATGGTGTATGTATATTTTTTTTGTTTTCTATTTGTATTATAAATGTTTACATTTTTGTATTGTAACACCCCTTACCCTTGTCCGAAACCGGGAGAAGATGCGAGGCATTACCGGACTTAAACACCAGCTAACATTCACAACTCGCCATAAAATTTCGTTCAATTTAAAACCATTTATACACATGCAAATTGTCCCTTATATGGGCTTACAAGGCCCAAAACATACATCGGGAGTAGTTCAAGACAAATCTGAGAACTTTAGAAAAACTTAGAAAAATTTTATGACACAGGGTCACACGCCCGTACGGGAAGGCCGTGTGATCACACACGCCTGTGTGGCTTGGGACACACCCTTGTCCTCAACCCGTGTAACTCTATGTTTATGATGTCATCACCACAATTAGGGTCATACGGCCAAGGCACACGCCTGTGTGCTTAGGCCGTGTGGCAAATTAAATTCCAATAATTAAGTGCATGCTTCAAACGGCCTGGGCACACGCCCATGTCCTGAGGTTGTGCCCTTCACACGAATGAGACACACATTCGTGTCTCTACCTGTGTGTTTACTATTGGGCATTCTGTTTTGCATTAATTAGGGTGCAGGGGACACATGGTTGAATCACACGCCCATGGGGCATATCGTGTGTCACACACGGTCTAGACACACGCTCATGTGTCAACCCGTGTGGACAACTTTGAGGCTATTTTCCAAGCCATTTTTCACCCTTAAATGGTCATTCACTCATATATTTTTGATGGCATGCAACATAGTGTTTTTACTCACTCAAATACTCATAAACTTGATTAATCCATAAATTTGTAATATGAACATATCACCTATCCAAACCATCAAGCTTTCACATAGCATTCCACACCAATTTCATGTTTGTTCATCATGGTAAACCTACTTCCAATTTATTCAATTATACCATAGCTTTGGTCATACTTATTAGTCACGATTCGTTCATTTAGCGCATATTCCATTCATCACACATATCATTCACAAGCAACCACATCAAGCATAACACATTGCATGCATGCATAATTAATTACGGTTACAACCCAAATAATCAATATGAACCATATCACATGACCATATACAAAATAAATCAAATATTACGATAAGCCAACACATTTGACTAGACCAATATGACATATAACAAAAAGGCCAAGTCCCTATACATGCCATACTCAAAATGTTGAGACTAACTATGCCTAAATGTCCAGTTGATAGGGTGAATCGAGTTTCCGATGTCCTTCGATCCCCGAGCTAGCTTGGTGATACTATAAGAAAATAGAAAAAAAAGGAGAGTAAGCATAAAGCTTAGTAAGTTCACATGCAAATAAATAGCAACGTAACCATATATGTATAAATTCCATTGACATAACATAGTTTAATATGTGTCATCATAGATTCATAGGCATAACTTAAATTCGTAGGCATAACTTACACATTTTCAATCTTATCAAAAGTTTATCACATACCAGCTCATTCATATGAGTTTTTTGTACATACCTGTACCAACTCGTAACAGATTGTTATATTTCCTCATCATTGACTTACTTGTCGAATAACTCACAAGTTTACCCGTTGAACACTAGGAATACTATCGGATACACAGAAAACTTGCACGTAGTACTTCAAACGTAGCCACATGCTACCTCATATCACAATCACACAGTGCTCGCTCTCGAGCTAATCACGAGCCTACTCCCACAAGCTGACAGTCAGGATGTAACTACACGGGCTACTCACACAAGCTGACAGGTACCCGCAACACATGCCGGGCTACCCAGCCACCAGTAGAACGTACAAGTCCAACACCCGGATTCACATAGTCACATATACACATAATCTCATGAGCTCATAATCACATAGTTCCTAGTGACATGTCACATTGTATCCTAAATTATTCCTAAAGTTTAAACAGGATTTTCTCGACGTCTTATCTTTGTCGAACTCGTTCACAATGTCATTCTCATTGACCATAGTATCATTCATACACTTATTGTAACAATTAAACATAGAAATTAATACATTAGTTAAGCATTAAAACATGATATAACATTGCATTATTTACGCATGAACTTACCTCGGTACAAAATATGGACAATTAATTCGATTTAGTCCAAAATCTTGTTCTTTCCCCGATCTAGGTATGGACTCTATTTTTCTTGATCTATAATAGAAAATTTAGCTCATTTAATCATCAAATTATTCAAATTAGTCCAAAAATTATATTTAGGTAAAAATTACAGTTTTGTCCCCAAACTTTTACATATTTACAAATTAGTCCCTAGGCTCGTAATATGAAATGTGTTCATTTTCTTTGTTACCCAAGCCTAGAAAAACTTATAACTTACTCATAGTAGCCCACATTTCTCATTAAATTATACATCTTACTACCCATTTTACAAATAAGTCCTTTTTAACCATTTTCACTAGAAATCACTTGGTAAAAAATGTTTATCACACATCAAACATTCATATTCTTCCATTAAACATCAAAATACATGCATGTCACACATGGGTAAGTTTTTGAACATGAACTCTAGCTCAAAATATGGCTAGAAATGGATTGATCATGCTTCAAAGAATTCAAAAATGCAAAGAATATCAAAAACGGGGCTAGGGAGCACTTACAATCAAGCTTGAAAAGTTGAAAAGCCTAGCTATGGAGACTCTCCAAATTTCAGCACCCTTAGAGAAGATGGACATCATTTTTGCTTGATTTTCCCTTTTTATTCTTTTATTAACCAAATGACCAAACTGCCCTTAAGGTCTTTCTTTCAAAATTTTCCTATTCATGTCCATTTTTGTCCAAAATTTTTAGAACTTGGTCAAATTGCTATTTAAGGATCTCTAATTAATGATCCAATGCAATTTCATGGTTGAAGCTTCTAGAACAAAAGTTTTACAAATTATTCAATTTAGTCTCTAAAGTCAAATTGGACACTTTAGGCATAGAATTTCTTCATGAAAATTTCACACAAACATGCAATCATATCATGTACCATCAAATAATCATAAAATAATTATTTCTATGTCAGATTTGTGGTCTCAAAACCACTATTCCGACTAGCCCTAATTCGGGATGTTACAAGTATATATATTCTAAACTATTAGCAAAATGGTACAAAAATGTGAGTAGGACTAAATTATAATGTTTTTTATATGTTAATTATAATACATATAGAAGGACGAATAGATACGAAATGCTCATGATATATGATTTGACTTACGAAAATGCTGCTACAATGTTAAGATCTTGAATTCTATATTAATGCTCATTTGAACTTAGTAAACAATTAGGATATAATTAACATGCTAATAGGGTTAGTTGCGCACTTGTACAGGTTTGCCCTTCGGTGCCTCTATTTTGCACTTCGGTGCCCCTGTTTGTACTTTTGTACTTCTATTTTCACTTTTGTGCCCCTGTTTGCACTACGGTGCCCTTGCTTGTAGTTCAATGCCTCTGTATCACACTATGGTGCTCCTTGGTATGGTATAGATACTCAACTATCCAAACTATTTTTACTATCACTCATCAGGCTAATCTAATTATGTATATGAAATAAATGACTTGAGCTTATGCATGGAATTTGAATAAATGGATTGAATAGAATGGTATCTATATCTGAAATGTTTTACTGTATGGTGTTATGAAATACACACCTTTTTCTTGTAAAATGTAATGCCAGATTGAAAATGTTATATAAGTTGATTATATTTATGTATTTCTTACATTTCAAGGTAAATTAAAGTATATTTTACTTATGAACTCACTAAGCTTACTCTATTTCGTTTTTTGTTTCCTATAGTTAGTATTTTTGTGGAACTCGACAATTGGATAACTTCAGAGCTCACACTATCAAGCGTCAGTCTCGATAGACCTTTGTATTGTTCTATTTTAGTTATGTGGCATGTATATAGGCTTGGTTGTGATCTTGTGTTTTGAGTTTCAAGTGATGATGTTGTAGAGTTTATGAAATGGCTATTTTATAAATGTTTGCTTTAAAAGTTTATGGTACGTGTATAAGATTTGAATATGAGGTAAGTGTTGGTTGCTATGCTCAGACTTATAGATCAAATTTGGTGATGGTATTAAGTAATACTTGGATTTAAATGGTAAGAAATGTATACTAGTGATAGTTATCATGGTAATATCTAGTTGACCAAGTTTTGGACATGTGTGAAATGAGAATTTGGCAAGCTTAATTTGATAACATGTGAAGTTGTACAAAGATTTGTATACATAGTTTGGAATTGTATGAGTTTTTTTTTTTTTATCAAAAGACCTTAAAAAGGTCGAAACCTCAATTAATCGCATCAAAAATTACATAATCATGAATTTCCTTTGGATAATTAATGTCAAAATTCCAAGAACAATTATTTTTAAGTGCAAAATTACATATAAAATCAGCAAGTTTGTTGCAGCTCCGAGGGGCCTACTTAACGTCAACCGAAGCAAAATTTTTCAGCTTCATGCAAGCTTTGTCCACACACTGCCCCAGAATGGTAATGCCCCGCCCTTTCCTTTTTATTCTATTTACCAAACTAGCGCAGTCTGACTCAAAAACCACCTTCAGAATATTTAAGTTCCCCGCCACATTCATACTTTCTTCAAAAGCAGTCAACTCAGCCCACTCACTGTCCCGCCTAAAACAAAACATTCGTCATCCCTAACAATCACGCCAAAACCCATCCTCCCATTTGAAGCAGTGGCATCGAAGTTGACTTTGGAAAAACCACGAGGGGGCCCGGGGGGGGGGTTCCACTTCTTACAAGCAGGGGTGATGGGAATCATCGGCTTATGAACAAGGTTATGGACGCGGAAGTCGTTGCTTAAGGTGAGGTCTCTCTCTCAAATAACACTCGCCTCCTCCTACTTATCGCGTAATATGAAATTGTTCCTATTATTCTAGCTGCTCCACAGAAGAGTAATGAAGTCATCCATAGCCTTCTTGTCAAGCAATCTCATGGATTCTTCCAACCAGTCGATACAGTACTCAAAGTTGTTGTTTATCAACCTACCATCCAGGCCACTACAAGGAAGAATAGCACCAGCCGAAGGGCAGTTTTTAAGGACATGGATAAGGGTTTCATTACCAGCCCCGCATCGTTGGCACTCTTTATTCGCATTTTGGTGAATACACAATCTTAACATTTGTAGGCAGAATATCATGCCCAGTCTCAATGCGCACACTCTAACTTTTGGAAGGGTATTTAGCTTCCAAATAACCTTCCAGAAGAGACGGTGAGGACCCATACCAATCCTTTGAAATAGAAGCCACAGATATGCCCATTTTGACGTTTAAAAACCATGTTGATTATGAAACCAAACCTGACAATCTTTTGGACCGTTTGGAATGATGGGCAGGTTGCAAACTCAGTCTCCCATGCACTTTCCATAAATTTCGAGCACTCTTTTTTTATTCCAACACCTTCGGTCAATAGTCCATAATTCATGCACCTTTTTTTCATGCACGTGCGATCCATTGCAATTGATGGAGTCCCCATTTAACCCCTCAAAACCCCAATTATCAAGATGGATGTCCACTCTATTACCGTCACCCACCAACCACCCAAAACCTTTCTCCAAAGCCGTAGCAGCAGTAGCTATGCTATTCCATGTAAAAGACTGCTTAGCCACCTTTTTGGGATAGAAAAGGTTACCTTCCGGGAAATATTTGGAGCTAAGGACCTAAAAGCATAAAGTGTCTTTTTTTGTGAACAGCCTCCAGACCTGTCTGCCTAGGAGTGCCATGCTGAACAAACGAAAATCTCTCAATCTGAACCCTCCCATCCCTTTAGGGAGACAGATTTTGTCCCATGCAAGCATAGCCCACCCACGGTCTTTATCCTTACAAGACCACCACATTCTGCGCATCTTCGAAAAAATCTCCTCGATGATTCTCCTAGGAGCAAGGAAAACATAAAGTGCATAAGTAGGTAATGCTTGAAGGATAAATTTAATAAAGACTTCTCTACCACCATAGGATAAGAGTCTTTTAAACCAACTATTAATCCTACAAGAAAAGCGGTTAAGAATGTCATAAAAAGGTAATGATTTTTTTCTTTCCAATATGAAAGGGTAACCTGAGGTAATTATTCAATTTTTCAACACACGCATACGGAGCATATTACCAAAATGCTGCCTTTGGTTCATAGGGGTATTCGGACTAAAATAGGCCATAGACTTTTCAAGACTAATTTATTGCCCTGACACAAGTTCAAAATCTTTAAGAATTTTCATAAAAGCATCAACTTCTTCTTTTTTATTTCTAATAAAGAGGAGAGCATCGTCTGCGAAAAACAGGTGGTTTATGCTAGGTCCATTTATGCTAGCCCGAATACCGCGAATAAGACCACAATGTTGAGCACGGAGAAGCATTCTCGATAATGCCTTCATACAAAATAAGAAGAGAGATAGGGGGATAGGGGATCCCGTTGACAGAGACCCCTCTCTGAGATAATGGTATCCTAAAAAATCACATTACATTTAACCACATACTTAACCGATCGGACACATTTCATTATTAAATTAACCCAAACATCATCAAAGTCTAAATTTGTCATGAGTTTTTCAAGGAAATTCCACTCCACCCGATAGTATGCTTTGCTCATATCAAACTTTACCATAAGAACTTTATTCGGGCCATTTTCTGAGGTTTGGATGTAGTGCATCAACTCATGCGCAATGAGAATATTGTGATGGATCATCCTTTTAGGGACAAAGGCACTTTGATTCTAACTAATACAACAGAGCTTCCTTCAAACGATTCGCTAATGTCTTTGTGACAATTTTGTATATCACTCTGCACAAACTCATAGGCCGAAAATAAGACATGTCCACTTGCTCTTTAATTTTTGGTATAAGAACAATAATCGTCTCATTAATGCATGAAATATCTTTGGTTCCATTTAAAATATCATGACAGAAGATGAGAATGTCTTTACCCACGACCTCCCAGTTTTCTTTAAAGAAAATATAAGAGAGGCCGTCAATCCACGGAGCCTTTCACGGATTCATTTGGTTAAATGCTACCAAAATCTCCTCATCCATGAACCTCTTAACCAACATGTTATTGACATCTTGATTGACACATATTTTAATATAGCTCATATCCACATCATCATTTGTAGAATCACTAGTCTTCAATAAGTTTTTAAAATAGTCCCCAGCCACCTTACAAATATCCTTGGTATCGTGCATCCATATTCCATTTTGATCCTTGAGCCGCTCAATGTTATTTTTCTTATGTTTACTAGCAGCTCACACGTGAAAAAATGTAGTGTATCTATCGCCTTCTTTGAGCCATCTGATCTTTGACCTTTGTGCCCAGTACCCTTCCTCCTCCGCATAAAGCTTTCCCAATTTAATACGGGCCTCCTTCAAACTGTTTGCATTTGACATCTCAAGAGGACCATCGATCATCCTATCGATTTGCTCAGTCAACTTACAGATGTGATTCCTCATCTTGCTATATCTATTATATTGCCACGGGCCCAACTCCTCACGAACCCTATCAACTTTCTCCAATATATTGCTTCCCCTCCTACACCAAACATTTTTAATAATCTCTTTGGCCCTCTTATCTTTTGCCCAGCAAGCATCGAACTTGAAGAAGAGCCTCGGGTCTTTTTATTTCTCTTTTGGCTTCCTTCCCAACGTATCCAACATCACAGCATCACGGTCCGATTTGGTCTGCCTAATCACATTTTTCTCAATGAAAGGAAAAACAGAGAAAGCGTTAGTAGTCATAACAAAACGGTCCAACCTCTCCTTGACCAGGTCATTTCCACCCCTATTATTAACCCAAGTAACCATCCTCTAGCAGTCTTAATGTCGACCAAAGCCAACTCCTCCAGAACCTCTCTGAACTCTTCCATGTGCACCCTCAGCTTTCTACGGCCCCCCACTTTCTCAGCATCATCCATAATATGGCTGAAATCCGCTCCCACAATCCGATCTTCTTTTACCATTCTGCTAACTCTTTTTAGAGTATCCCACGATCAGTTTCTAGAGTTTGGATCCGTTTGGTCATAAAAGCCGGTAAACCGAATGTTGCTCTAGTTGTCCATCCTCACGATCGAGTCAATATGATTGCTCAAGTAGCTTTGAATAGCCACCTCAGCTCCTTCTCTCCAAAGCATCACCAGGCCACCACTACAATCATCCGAGCTCATCGCCAAACAGCCTGTCATCCTGCACAAATTACGAATACGGGTAAGATTATTAGCTTGCGTCTTTGTTTCACTTAAAAAACCACGTTAGGATTATTAGTAACAAGAAGTTGCTTGAGCTCACGAACTGGCGAAGGGTTCCCAAGCCTTCGACAGTACCAGCAGAAGAGCTTCATTGGTCTTGGCGGGGCTGGTCGCCAGCCGCCGCCTTACAAGGTGATAAACTGTCCATCAACTTTCTTCAAGCCAATCAATAAGGGCTCTCATCAGTGTCCTCTCCATTGATTCCCTTTAATCTCTTCCTTTACACTTAATTCTTCCCATTCCTTCATTAGCAGACTTAGACATGCGCTTTTCCATTGGGAAGTTTGAAACGGAATCTTCATCTCTAGCCCTTGCTGTCCCCTTCTGCGTCATGGTTTCATTTTCTTCCCTAGTACCTGTCTTACTCCCGTTGTTTACTTCATGTGAGGAACTTGATTTGTCCAAAATTTCAATCCCATTTCTCCACACGCCTCTGTTTTGGTTGGGTCCTCTTATTTGTGCTCTCAGCCAGTTCCGGTACTGAAAACTTAGGTTATTTGTTTCATGAATTTCATCTTTCTTAGGGCACTTTTGTGTTGTGTGTCCTATGAGGCCGCAAATATAGCAAAATGCTGGTAGCCTTTCATACTTAATAGCACATATAGTCTCAGCTCCATCTCTTCCAACCAAATGAACCACTCTTCGCAGAGGACATAAAACATTTATCTTAATTTTTCGTCTTATAAATTCCGTCCACCCTCCATTCCTGTCTCTCTAAGCTATAGCCGCCACCTCTCCTATAGCCTTGCCTACATCAATGGCAGTTTGTCTATCCAATGGAATATTGTAAATCCTTAACCAGAAAGATGTAAAATTAAACTCATAAGCATCTATCTCTTTACCCGTGATGAAGGGTAACATCGCGAAGAGACATTGGTCGAACAGCCATCGCCTTAGGTTGAAGATTCTTGTTCTGTCTTCTATGCTACCAAATTTAACCAAGATCACCTCTTCATTTAAAGCCACAAAACTAACTTCTTCTTTTGTGAACCATAACAATTTGAAAACCCTATTACATCGCCTCTTTGTTAATTTTCTCCTTTGCCATTATCTTTCCCACCGCGTAGGCTTCAAAACCTGGATATTGGTTTCGGTGTTGGTTGTACTTATGACCCTTATAGATTCTTATTTAGAGAACTTCAATCTTTCCAGTAAGACATTTATGTCGTCAACCACTTTGAGCAAAATAGTCACAACGCCACCAAGGAGCCCGACACCCTTCGATGGTCAAGAGCTATAACAAAACCAAGAAAACCAACGCAACCACCCAAGAAGAGAGAAAACTCAACAAAAGAAACGGCAATAAATAACCAGAATACAATCGGAAATAAAAGAGAATTAAAACAAACAAACAAAAAAAAAAACCCCATATGCAAGAGATTTACAGCACGACGAGAAGAGCACTAAAAATAATAAAACAAAAACTAAAGAAACCTACTTAGTTAGACTAAACATTGAAACCTAATCTCAGCATAAAAGAAACCGAAAAAACAAATCAAACGATCAGAAAGCCAAAAAACGACAAAAAACAACTATCTATGCAAAAGAAAAGGTCAACACACGATGAACACAAGAAAGGAAAAAGTAGCTAAAACCCTAAGTGATAGGATAGACTATGTACTCGAAAACGATAGGGAAACATGCAGGCAGAAAGTAATCACGTAATAAATGCACATTATATAAAACAAACTCAAGAAAGAGATATTTCATGCAAAAGAACGTAGAAAAGTCAAAGAAGCTCTCTGGCAATAAATGCTCATGAGAAAAGCGATAATCAAGAAGAAAGTGGCTGCATGCAAGAAACTTAATTTTCATGCACAAGATGAAAGAACAAAACAGGAAACATGTACAATCAAAAAACTTAAAAAAGAAAACAATATAACTCAAGGAAAAAAGACAAACTTCACTGATTCCCGATGATCACCAATTCTCAAAGCATTCCCCAGACGCTGATTTGACGCAGCCTCACCCACCGCAAAAACAGAAACCACCGTACAACCTTCGAGAATGACACCAACCCCGTCAATGGAGAACCACACAACAGGTACACGCATTAGTCACCACCACTTCCCAATTATGCAATAAAGAATAAAGGCAGACACCCAAAACAAAACAAGAAAACAATCACACCAATCTTAGAGAAAATCCACGCTTCTACCAGGGAATTGCATGAGTTGTATGATGTAATTGCGGGGTTAGTTTGACTAGTTTGGATAAGTGAATATGTCGAAGGATAAAATGTATGATCTTATAGTTTCATGATGTTCATTTGGCCAGTTTATGAATGATTAAGTATTGAAATTTTTGCATAGTCACTTTAATTTGGAAATGGATGTATATTCGAGTACCACTTGAGGTATATTAGTAGTTTAATTGAATATTATTGAATTGTGGTGTTTTGGAATACTTTGAATGATAATTATGCATGTTGATTGAGTGCATTGATGCACCAATGTATGGAATTATTGATTTGGGCATGAAAAGTACTTTAAAACTTGATTTTTAACCATCTGGGCAAAAATATCGATACCAAGGACTAAGGTATTAGTACTTTACCAACTGAATAGTTTTCAAAATGGATAGAATGCTAATCCAGTTTCAACACTTATAATAAGTATTAATATCTATTTATAAAGATCAATACTTTTTTGAGTGTCGATAAAATGGTTTTGATTTCAACTTTTCAAATTTGGCAGAATGCCAAAATGGTAATGATACTAATTTTAGTATCGATACTTACCATAAAAATATCAATTCTTATTTCTTTGATATCAATACCTAGTCCAAAGTTTTGAAAATTTTCAAGTTGGTTCTTAATTCAGACTCGAATCTATTAATCTATGTTTATATGCTAAATCTAATCCATGTTGTTTTCATAACTTCTATTACATGTAATTAGAGTAATTAATGATTTAAATTCGATTAAATGCTATAAATTGTGTTAGAATGATTCGTTCATTGTAGTAGCATCCTGTCACTCATGTCTAGTGACCGAACCGGGTAATGGGTGTTACATCTTTTCCTTCGGGTTGTTGGGTTTCCCTTCCCATTTTGTGGTTTCCCATTGCCACCATTATCGTTGTTATACTCAACTTGCCCTTCTTTTTCTTCCTCATCATTTCCCTTCTCCATGGGTTTGGAAAAATCAAACTTTTCTTTCCTCAAAACAAGCTTGATTAAGGACTATTCCATGTTCATGGCTTTAGGTAGTTTTTGGACCCGTCAACATTCTAATTCATGTTTGACCCACAGCTGCAATCCATCCATGAAATAGAAGAATACCTCTTCACTGATCAGATTCGTAATTTGGGGTATCAGTTTAATAAACTCCTTCACATACTTCTGAATTGTGTCTTTTTGTGAGAATTGATACAACTTAAACTGAGCCTCCTTCTCAGCATATTGGGGAACAACTCATTGATGCCCATGGTATGGAAGTATTGTTCCATCTTCTACAATAAGTTGTCCACTTCCCTTGCAGACCTAGCCCCCTTGAACTTTTCCAGTTTGGGGACATCTATCTCGCAATTTAGTATTGCACCCAACACTACGATACCCACGGCAACTTGACACACAGCAATCTCTTCCTCAAGCTCTTCAATTCTTGTGCTCAAAGCCCTTGTCATGGTCATTGTTTCCTTCTTCAAAGCCATCACTATAGCCTCAAGAGCATCTTCCTTTACTGTCAACTTATCCAAAGTGAAATTGAGCACCTTTCGCATTTCTTCCACATTGGAACCAAGAGACTCCAACACGCTTTCCCTGAGTTGCTCTCCTATCGATTTCAACTCTGTAATGCATCCTTCAACTACCTCAAGTGTCTCCCTCATATACCTCATGGACTCGAGATTGGCCATACGTTCTTCTAAAGCCAACAACATGTCCCTTGATCAGCTAGCTTTCTTGACCCTTCCACGAGTCTCCATTGGCTAAATTTGATCCTCTACTCCTTTCTTCATCTCAAACGATGTCTTTCAAAACTTGGATCTAATACCACTTGTCACGAAGCTAGAAATTTAGTCTCATAATCTGACTTGCCACAAATAGTAGTGCCAGTTTGGGTACTTTTTGGCACTTTATGTCCTTGTTTTTAAGCAATTTTACCTTCAATTGTTGCATTTTCAGTCTTATTAGCTTAGAGTTAAATTATTGCAAAATAAGTGTTTTTATGCAATATTCTCAGTTAGTTGACCTATTGGGAAAATACAGGCCTTAATATAGTTTTAACGATTTAATTGAGTGTACACAATTGAACCAATATAAGAATTTATATTCTAATTTTGTGTTTTTTGACACGCACTAGGCTGTGTTGTGACATAGGTCTGACAGAAGGCAAAAATTAATTAAGAGTGTTTCCATCTGCACAATCCATATTAGTATGATTAAGGCTTGTATTTGACCTAAAATGGGCTGCTAACTTTTCTTATAAATAGGAGGTTTATGCTCAATTAGAGAGAGCTTTTGTCAAGCCATTTTAGGGTTTTAGTTTAGTAGTTTAGGATTGTAACTTAGTTTAATTTTATTTATTTTTAAATATTTCTTGTTATTTGACTTAGATTCAATTTGATTCCAAGTCTTCGTTGTTAAGGATTTTCATAATTTTCTTTTATGTTTCTCTTGCAAACGATGATATCTCGACAAATGTTAAAGGATTTTACGGATTCAAACACATCAAGATTCTCAACGGACCAATTTCTATCTTTCTCTCTTTTAATATATAAATTGTGTGCTTTGCATGATTAATTTAATTGAAAAGAAGATGGTTATTAAATCGATGAGTGACTAAATTATTTAGAGAGATTAACAAGCGGATGAGGGAGTGATTAACAGAAGAATGAGGATCTCTCATACGAGTGAGTTGGTACAAATTTATGTGTGCTTAAACCCTATGATTGACGATTCTAGGAAGTAATCTAGGTTAAACGAGGTTGAGAGATAAGTTTGCCAAGTAAATCATGATTTATCTCGATTGGGAAAGTGAGGTGAGAGATAAATGAGTACTGATCGATTAATTAATTAGTAGAGGTCGAGATATAATACTGGTTAGTTAATAACTAATTCACTAATAAAACCCGAATTCTGAAGTTAATTGCAACCACTGAGGTGAGTTAATCTTCTGTTTGTTATTTGAGATTTTTTTATTTGTTAATTTCGTTTTAGTATTTTTTATTTTCACTTTATGACTTTAATTTTTAGTTCTAATTCTTGTAATATAATTTTTAATGACTACTGTTTAGACATTTTTAGATTTAATTAAACCTCCCTTAGGTACGATCCTCGAAATATTTCCTCTGTTTTGTTGTAACACAAAACTATATTACAGTTTGACCTATTTGCTTGCAGATACCGCACTTAATTTTATATATTTTATTTGCACTATTTTTACTCTAAACGTTCTCATTTTTAGAGATGGCAAAGTTGTTGGTGTCGTTTCCGGGGGAGGTTTTGACATTAAATTTAAATTTATTTTCTGTAATTAGTAGGCTAAATAGAAAAATTATAAATTATAAATACAACTTCTTTGTTTTATTTTATTTTTGAAATTTTTAATTTTTAATTAGGTTTACAAACTTTTACTCTCTGTCTCTTAATTCAGTTGATGACTCGAAGTGGAAGCATTCCAATCGAACCACATCCTTATTCGGAGCGATTTTTGAGATACAACTATCAATTAATGCAACACGGCCCATCCATGGTAGCTGGCTTACCTTGGAAAAATCCACTGTTTGGCGATCTACCCGAATCACAAGCACAAATTAGTGGAGAGCTACTGGGCACTCAACTAAGAATGTTGCATGATTATGCCCTATCGATATTAGATGTTATGCGAGGTTGTATTGAAAGACCGACGATCAATGCCAAAATGTCGAGATTAAAACTGCTATGATACAAATGATCTAGATTAGTTTGTAATTCCGAGAAAACATAATGGAGGACCCAAACCAACATCTTAAGTGGTTCTTTCAACACTGTGATACGTTTAAATAAAATAGGATAACCAATGGCGTCATTTATCTTCAATGATTCCCTTTTTCCTTATGTGACAATGCCATTGGAGCTGGCGATTTTATAACTACGTGGGACGATCTAGCGGAAAATTTTTTACACAATTTGTTTCTCATAAGTAGAACAATCCAACTCAGGCATGAGATCACAAGCTTCAAGCATGTTGAAGGAAACAGTTAAGGCAGTGGCCTCATCATAGATTGCAAAAATGGCTCTAACTACAATTATTTTACAATGGTTTAGATGGAAATTTGATATCCAGGTTAGATGGTGCATTTAGAGGATCTCTTATGAACAACACATATGAGCGAGTCCGTCAATTAATAGACAACATGGCTATGAATTCGTATATGTGGTTTAACGAAAGGTTCACTTATAACCCAAAACCACCAATAGTGAAAGCTAGTTGCGAACAAGAGGTGTATCAACAAATATTGGAGAGGCCGAACTGGTTAGAAACTACCATTAAACCATCTGTGATAGAACCCGCCTAAGGTTATGGGCTACATTTTGAAAGCTAGTCAGATGAGGTGAATTACATGGGAAATAGGGGTGGAAACCCCTATTAAAAAATGTATAACCCTGGTTGGAAAGATCATCCAAATCTAAAGTGGGGATGATGCGAGTCTTAAAGTCCAATTTCAAACCCATGGATGTGATGAACTTACACTATCTCAAGGCCCAACAAGAAGGTCAACGACCAAGAAAATCAAACCAAGATTTGATCAAAGGAAATATGTAAGGATGAATCTTTTCAAGGAAACAAGGAATGATACATGAACGGAATGGGTGAAATCTATTAAAGTCAATTCAACCAAGCTGCCAATTTTCAAACTGAAAAGATTAGTCAACTTGTGATGAATTTTTTGATGGAATGTAGGCATTTATGGGTTTAAATGACTATAGCATTTGAATATATATATATATATATATATATATATCTTATCTTCAAAACACACTTTAAATCACTCAATTTTGAGTTCTGGAGCTCAAGTTATGATTATTTTAGTGAAGACTACATGGGTAGAATTTCTAGACAGGATTATGATGTGAATTACGAGTTTTGGGCTTTTAATTCTAGTTTAAATCATATTAGGTTCTTTTTAAACTTAATTTTTATTATATATGAGCCTAATATTATATTTATTAGGTTTTATTATTTTATTATTTATTTATTCTAAATTTTGGATATTGTTTAAGTATTTTAAGTTGTTTAGGAGTTTTTGTTTCTTAGTCAAACAAGAAAGTTTAGTTTAACACTACTTCTTGTTTAAATTAATTAGAGTTTTATTTGGATGTTCTTATCTAGCTTATGTAAAGGCTTCTTCATTGTTCATTTAGCATACAATTGCTTTCATTAATAAAGTTTTCAACTCTTGGAGTTTGTTTCTTTGTGCAAGATTTTTTTCTTATGACTTTTAGAAGTAGTTTTCTTCTCCCTGTTCTTCAAGGAGTCACGCGAATTCATTCTTCACGCTTCAATTTGTCAAGAATTATTTCTTAGAGGGTTAATTAGAGCCATTAATTAAGTTTTTTGGGTTTTATATCTCAAAAGGTTCAATTAGACACTTATCCATCTATTGATCACATCCATCGGTTTATTCGATCCATCTTCCACTTTTAAATTTTGTACAATTATTTATTATTTTGAATATTTATTCTTTATTTTTTATTTTTTTTCTAAATATATTTGGTTTCTTCCTTTCAGGTCACATCCAAATCTTTGTTTCTTGAGTCAAACAACTTGACTACGATCTTTATTCCGCTTCTTCTACCCATTCCTTGTTAGGGGAGGTAATCAAGAAAGTGGAAACCTGATGCAATACCGATCAAACCCTTATTATTAACCTCCATATGTACAAAGATCTTAAGACGGATTCATGGGGAATGACCATACTATATGTGGTCAACGACTAGAATGGATAGAGGGAGAAATACAATCAATGAAGACGAACATCCGATAGGTATAGTCTGAGTGTGCTTTAACCAGTAATACATTGACTGATTTTTAAGGATAACATCCAAAATCAAATGAGCCAAATGATGGAGATGATGAGTAACCTTCAAAGGCAAATTGGTACCGGAATCCCGAGCAACACGGAGAATAATCCTCGGAAGGATGGGAAAGAGCACGTGAATGCAATTGCCTTACGATCAGGTAAAACCCTTGATAATGTTAGTGCTCCCATTCAAATTAACATAAATGCCTCTTGTAGTGCTATCATTTATGAGAAGATACCCCTGAAATTGAAAGATCCGGGTAGTTTTACAATTTCAATAAAGATAGGGGATAGATATTTTAGCAAGGCCCTTTACAATTTAGGGGCCATCATGAATTTGATGTCCCTATAGATACATGTGAAACTCGGATTAAGGGAGTTGAAAAACATGTCGATAACACTGCAATTAGCTGATAGGTCCTTAGTACGCTTAAAATATGCGCTAGAAGACGGTTGGTTAAAGTGAGGAATTTTATAGTTCTGGTCGATTTTGTAGTCCTTGACTTCGAGGAAGATCAAGAGGTCCCCATATTGTTAGGTAGGCCTTTTTTAGCCACGTCTAAATCCACCATTGATCTTGAAAGAAATGAATTAACCATGAAAATTAGTGGTGAGATAGAAGTGTTTAAATGTGACCATTATTCCTAAGATGAGGGATTAGAAAAACCATTAGGGAACGAATGTTTTGTATTATTTTATGTAAACCCTAATAGCTTTGATTGAAGGTACTTTTGGAGTTTAATAGTACAAAAAAATACAGTTCAAGGGAACA
Organism: Gossypium arboreum; assembly: GCF_025698485.1. Taxonomy (NCBI): domain Eukaryota; kingdom Viridiplantae; phylum Streptophyta; class Magnoliopsida; order Malvales; family Malvaceae; genus Gossypium; species Gossypium arboreum. The sequence continues at coordinate 19,361,673 of NC_069081.1, forward strand.
AGACAAGTGGAAAGATCGCGAATTGATAGACCTCCACTCGATGGACTGTTATGATAGAAAGAGACACAAAAAGTCAATGATGGAGATTAACGGGTTACTGGTTGAGTCCAATAGCCATACTTGAATTTTTTATCATTGAACTTTATTATTCATTTAAATATTGTATTTTTTTTTTTGAGGATTGTAATTGTGGATTTTTAATTTTAATTAGGGTAGGAATTAGGTTAAATAGGAGCTAAGCTGGCCATAGGAGTGTTTTGAAGTAATTAGGCATGACCATAAAAGTCTGTGATGTCCAAATATATCAATTTTGTATCAACCAGTACGTGTCGCGACACAGGTTCCCCTATGTACTGACACATAACTTAGAAATTTTTTTTCTAAAATTTCATGTCTGTGTCGCGACATGCCTAGGTCTATGGTGTAACATAGCACTTCGAACAAAAAATATGGGAAATTAGGGCTTCATGTCATGACACGCATTCCTCTATGTCGTGACACGACATCGTATTTTTGTAACTTCTAGTTAGTTTTCGTGTGGCCTGTTGGATTCCATTTAAATACTAATTGACTTTCAACTTTAAAGGTCACTTTCAAAACACCCAAAAGAGAAAATCCTCAGCCTCTAGAGCTGCCACACATCCATCCGCTCCAAGCTGCTTCGAGTTTTCGCATCCAAACCTCTATTTTTCATCGGTAACTTTGCTTTTCTTTGTGTGTTAGTTCGTTTTATTTGTTATTTCTTCTCTTTACAAGTAACAAGAACCACATTTGGATCGAAGAACTAGCTGACATAAAACAAGGTTAAAAATTTTGATTTTGTTATTCGTTATGTGTTTGAGTACCTTAATGTTTATTGTGTTTCATTAAATATGTTCAATGGTACTTTAGAAGGTACAATGGACTACAAAAGCATTGAGCAAAATTGATGCCGATCGTTTCCACAATCCAGAAGTGAAACAATTTTATTTAAAAATGAATGGTCATACTTTCATACAAGAATGAGGGTTCGACCCCTCGATGATTGCCTGTGACGAAATATAGGAGTTGGTGGATTTCCACCATTGGCGAAATTTTTGTTCAACCACGAGCGAACATGCAATGGACTTGATAGTGTATGAGTTTTACGCCTCATTAAAAGAAAGAGAAAATCGTAGATTACTGAGTGAGATCTTGACCCACATCACAGTTCGGGGTCAACACGTACTAGTTATGCCTCATGGGATATGTCACTTTTATGATGCTTTATTCTATGCCTCGAATTTTCTTGACTCTATTGATTTAAATTTTTACCGTGGCACAGATATGGATGCTATAATAAATTACCTTACGGACAGGCAAGGGGAGTGGGCTCACTAAGTTAGCATGAATAGCCCAATTACATTCATCAGGCTAGTATGCTCCCAATGGCTAAGATTTGTATACAATTCATTTGCACCTGCATCTCCCTAACACAAAATGTGTCTAACATCATTGCCTTCCAAGCTGTAACAACCCGTTTTTAGTGGTATTAGAACCAGTGGTTTTGTAGCTACAAATATAACGAGTGAGTCATGTCGAGACCATTTTTTTAAATCGTGTTTTGGAAAATGGGAATCAACTTTAAGAAAAACAAAAACAAGAGTCGCCACCAATCTTTTTCGGTGTGATTGGATCACCTTATAAAATGTTTTGTTTTAAAACATTAATGTTGGTCTACGAAAGTTGAGAAAATGGATTCGGGAGTCGGTTACGTACGAGGAAGGGTTAGCACCCTCGTAACGCCCAAAAATTGGTACCTAATTGATTATTAAGTGTCTTTAATGTCTGAAATTTAAAAAAAAATTCAAGATGCAATCCTCTTAAGAATATTTTGATTTTGAAAATTAGGGTTCACTAGTATCAAATGAATCAAAATATCACATCCAGTAAGTTAGGACGTAACGTTTTTAAGACATTCGAAGCTAAGCTCACCTTTTTGAAGATCTCTATCTCGAAACGACAAAACGTCATATCCAGTAAGTTAGGACACAACATTTTGAAATCCCAAGACAGTCGCTCGTATTTTGAAAACCTTAAAAATTTAGAAGGATGCTTGACTATTCGAACTCAATGAGAAAAGTTGCAACCCAGTAAGTTAGGGCACTACCTTTCTCGAAGCTTCCAAATACCAAGCATTGCCCTTTTTATTTTGAAAACTTTAGAATCTCGTTTTTAATTGATGCATGAAGAACCATATATATACATTATAACATATGAGATAGCATATTGCGATAATAAAACATGCATTTAAACGATATGATAGCAATAATGTTAGGCCATACATTAGATACATACATATAAATATAGCAAATCTTAGTCATATAACAACATACATACAAAGATATACATAGCATATATTGAAGATGAATAAGCAAAACATACAAACATACAAAGTAAATATTAATTTAAAAATGATGCATACTATACAACTTTTCATATAAACAAAAAACAATATAGTACCAATATACATAAAATACAATCATCAAATTATAAAATAACATTTAATTCATAATGATGTATACAATATAAAAATATATAAAAGAATTAATATATATAAAATATAAAATAAAGTGAAAAATTATTAAAATATGCATATAATATAAATTAAAATACAATATTTAATAATAATGCATGGTAATAATATAAATAAAATAATATATGTAATGGAAAAACAACTTTATAGCATGGGATATAAAGTATACAAGTTTTTTAAAAGATAAATATAAAAATATAAAATAAATAATTAATAAAATGTATAACATCGATTTAATATTTAAATATAAAATAATAATATAAATAATAATATATATATAAATAATATGAATAAATAATATGTAATAATAATATAAATATATAATAGAATATAAAATAATATAATAATATAGTAAAAATATGAATATGTCAAAAAATAAATGAATTTTATAAAAGGAATATATATATATATATATATATATAATAAGGATTAAATGGAAATCAAATAAAATTTTAGGGTAAATTCTTAAAAGGGTTGGACCGATTTGAATACGAATCGAACATCGAGGGACTCATTGAATAATTAACCATCGTCCCAAAATGGCGTCGTTTCCCTAATACCGTTTTAAAAGCTGCCATCAGGATTAAATTGAAATTAAATCAAAATATTAGGGCTAAATCAGAAATAAAATAAAACATAATTATAAACAAAAAAAATGGAAGGACAAATCGGGTAATTAACCCCAAGGAAAACACGCGGATCCTCCCCAGGTCAGGTCAACGCGCAGATCTTTCCTGGGTTATATCGAAACGACACCGTTTTGCTGTTTATTAAGTTAAGTATAAACGGCGTCGTATTTAAAGAATTATAAAAGGCTGCTTTAAGCCTTGGAAATCATTTTGGTCTCTATTTAAAAAAAAAAAAGAAAATCCTCTGAAGGCAGAGAGGAAAAGGGGGGAGAGAGTCCTCAGAGCTCTGTCGAGCCTCCATCATCGGACTCTCATGCGCCTATGCGCCGTCTCCAGCCCCACCGTATACAGTGGCCGAAGGTGAAAATCCTCTTTTTTCTTTGCAGATCGGCAGATAAACACCCTTATCTTTCGTTTTCCTTTTTATTTTTATGCAAAAATCTACATACATGTAAAGAAAACAAACAGGTAAGTGAGAAAATGAAAATAAAACAATCGGCTCTATTACCTTTCAAAGAAATTGATCTCTTTTTTATATATGTAAAAAAGGGGTTTTACAACTACTTTCGTTTTTCACTTCTTTTTGTGTCTTTTTTTTTTATCTGTTTTGCTCTCTCCCTTTTATTTTTGGGTATCTTTTTGCCTTCTTTCTTTGCAAGTTTGAAGAAGGCTTTATAGCCTGGAAGCTGTTCTATTTTGGAAAGAAACCTTAGATTTCTTTCCATATCTGTTTAGGTCTATCTGCTGCAATTTTTGCTTTGATTCCTTTCCTTTTCCTGCAGGTGACTGCGAGGATCTCGGTGATTCAAAGGTCGCTGGCGTGATGAATGTTGGAGCGCCAATGGTGGCACAATCCAAGGCCAGGATTGCTGCAGGAGCAACAATCTTGGTAGCGAAAGGTCACTGGAACAGAGTCGATCCGGCCTTGATTCAGGAGCTGGACAGATGTGAGGGAGACAGGTTTCTGGACAGCGCATTGATGGCGTGTTGACAGTGTAACACCCCGTACCCGAGTCCGTTACCGGAGTCGAACACAAGGTGCACACAAACTTGACTTAATCATTTTCACAGTCCATTTAAAATTTTCCAGACAAGCTGGTTACTGCATCACTGTCGCCTTAAAAATCATATCTTGAGTTTCAAGGCTTGAAAATCAGTTTCGTAATTTTTCCCTGAAATTAGACTCATATGTCCATCCACAAATTTTTTTCTAGAATTTTTTGTCAGGCCAATTAGTACAGTTTATTAGTTAAAGTCTCCTCTGTTACAGGGATCGACTACACTGACCTTTACGCATTACGACTTGGATATCTCTCTGTACAGGGCTTCAATACTAATGCCATTTGTTTCTATAGAAACTAGACTCAAAGAGGAATCTATACATATATGGCATGACTCCTAATTATCTATGGTTAATTTACAATGAATTTCCAAAATCGGAATAGGGGATCCAGAAACCGTTCTGGCCCTGTTTCACGAGAACTTTAATATCTCTTAACATATAACTCATATGACCGATTCGTTTCTTCCATATGAAAGTAGATTCATCAAGGTTAATTTAAATAATTTATTCACTATTTAATTCCATTCCTACTATTTTTAGTGATTTTTCACATCCACATCATTGCTGCTGTCAGCATCTATTTTCAAGGTAACCTTTACCTACTTCATAATTTCTTTGATTCAACTAGCCCTTTTAGCATACATGGCACAAGGAATGATCATGATTAACCATTCCAATGGCTAATCGTTTCCAAACATTTCCATACCTCTTAATGAACAACATACAAAATGATTATGATACCATGCCAAAGTGTATATAAGCCATTTTCGCATGGCTATCCAAATTTATACAAAATCAAAGGGGTCTATGACCAACAAACGAAAAAGTAGTCCTATACATGCCATTTCAAAGTTCAACCAAAATTTGTACCAAAAAGGGGGCTTTGATAGTGTGGATGACTTCGACTTCGATGATCCCGAATCCGATAGCTAACGAGTAAAATCTATAAAAGAGAGCTAAAGCAACGGGTAAGCATTTTAATGCTTAGTAAGTCTCAAGTAAAGAAATCAGCTTTGACTAAAGTATTACATTCACATAGCTAAATGAATCACTTTATTAATACACATTCTCATAATCATACTTACTTCACACTTCATCAACATATACATACAAGGTATCAACCTATCTAAGAGCCGAAAGTTCGTTAGTCGATTGAACGAATACTATTTCAAACGGATCGACTTTTCCGATGCACATGTAAACATACCTTATCGTATGGGTTTTTCGAGCGTATTAATTGAATTTATTACAGCACCAAAACGCTCACCTTCAACCGAGCTTCTTGAATTTAGCGGATATAACCACAAGCACAATTGCCTTGAGTCTTAACCGGATTTGGTAACTTGCACAAATGCCTTGGTCTTAGCCGGATATAACAACTCGCACGAATGCCTTTGGTCTTAGCCGGATATAATCACTAGCATAAATGCCTTCGGGACTTATCCGGGTATCATTCAAATGCTCATGTACACATATATCAATAATCACGACACATCCATATTTCATTCTCGTTACTAAGGCTCAAACACAAAACATTTATCAAACCTTTCCAATTTCGGCTCAATAGCCACACACAAAGAGCATGATTTCAATTGACTTTATAACTTAGCCCCTACGCACATTCGGCTGTCCGCCATAATATGACAAATCATTTCAATATAATTCAAGTAGGGTCATTACTCAAGACTTACCTCGGATGTTGTCGAACGATTTCGACGGCTATTCGATCACTTTTTCCTTTCCTTATCTAACTGTGGTCCTCTAAGCTCTTGAGCTAATTCACACAAATTTAACTTATTAAAATCTCATTATGATAGCTTATGGCGAATATGACAAGGAGTTTAAATGGTCATATGGCCATCCTTTAGCTCAAATACACAAGGGTCATGCACAATTTTAATCACAACAAGCAATTCAATACAATTCATTCAAACATCAAAGTGAAGCTCAAGGTACTTAGCCCTTATATACATTAGACATTAGAGTCACATGTGTACGAAATCACGAATCGAATTCAACACATTAGTTAGTACTCTCCTTAGCAATTTTCCAAGCCAAGAATAGGCATCAATATGCTTGCCTCTAACCGAATGCATGCACACCAATCCCCTCATGTGGCGAATATGCATGTCCATGTTGAGGCGAATTATACACTTAATACCACACATAAACGGCATACATTTTACTAACTAACGATTCCATATTGTAACTCAATACGCATCAATCATTTACTTCATAACCAAACATCATCATGTGAAAATATATACCTTGAGATAGTATATATGTCATACCAATACATCATGTGCAAACATATATATATATATATATATATATATATATGCTAGAGCCGAATCTCAAGTTGATTGTAACTAAACATGAACATAAATCCAAAACAAAATCTTACTTTCCATGCAATGAGCATAAATCATACTTATGGATGTACCATGGCGAATACATCACAACACCATAATTTTTTGTCATGATTAAACAAAGAACTTAATGTCTTACTCAAAAATACTAAAAAGAAAGTCCAAGAGCCATCAATCCACCATCACATGTATCATTAGCAAGCTTCATATTTAACTTGCAATGGCATTAACACAAAATCCACCTTGGCCAAATACCATCCCCATGATATAACAAAGATTTGAACCATGGGCTAATAAGAGCATCAAGCTATCAACTAAAAACATGCATGAATCTCATGGCACAACCTCAAACATACCTTAATCTAGATACAAGTATGGCCAAACCTCCTCCTAATCCTCTTCCAAACCAAGCATGAAGCAAAACTCCTTCCTTCTTCCTTAGTATTTTCGGCCAAAAGGAATGAAAAGGATGAACAATTTTTTTTCTTTGCTTTTCTTCAACTCACGGCAAAGGGAGGGAGAAGCCTTCACACACATTTTTTTTCATTTTTTATTACCATACAACTTATTTTATTTATTCCAACATAAACCACTTACAAAACATGTTTCATGACATGTTTTGCCCATCCCCTTGTCATGGCGGCCACTAGTTCTTAAATGGGGAAATTTGACATGCAAACCCTCATTTTTGCATGCATGATCAACTCGTCATCACACATTTCCCCATCATACTTTCAAAGTTTACTACTAGGTCCTTTCTAGTGAAATTCACATTTATAACTCTAAATCAAAACATCAAAATGTCACACATGAGTTAACACACATTATAGGCATCAAAATAAATTTTAAATTATTTTTATGCCTCGGTTTTGTGGTCCCGAAACCACATTCCGACTAGGGTCGTTTTAAGGCTGTCACAGACAGTGCATTGATGGCCTTGATTCGAGAGCTGGACAGACGCTCCCCGAATCTTCTAGAAGATGTTGCGGCGCTAGGAGGGAAAGGCAGAAACCCTAGGGTTTCCTGCCTCAGCATAAAAGTTTGGGCTAATTGGGCCACTTAAGTTTTGTAATCGGGTTAAGGGTTTTAGGGGCTGAAAGGTTATTGGGTTTAGAGTATGTGTTGGGCTTTGGGTGTATTTGGGTTACACGGGTATTGGTTATGCGGTTTGTTTAGGCTTGGGCCCCAATGCTTGGGCTTTGTAACCTGGACTGTTAAATGGACTTTAAAATAAATATTTATTTATCTATTTTGCCCTTTTAAAGCCCGGTCAAATTTGGGCTATTACAAGTAATAAATATTATTATTTAATATTTACGAGTTAGTATAGAATTACTTTGAAATTTGATTTAATGATTTTTGTTAATTGAACGAATAATTAGGTTCAAGTGGTTAAGAAATTTTAATATTTAGATAGTTAATTTAGTAAAAAGAACTAAATCGTAAAAGCTGTAAAAGTTAATCGCTATAGGTTTATTTGGTTTAAATAGTTAGATAAGTATGAAATGAAGGTTTTATAATGCATTTAGACATTAAATGTTTCTAGTGGCCGGTTAGCTGATGGAAATATGTGTTTTTATATGTTAAAATATATATTTTTTTTTATAATAATTAAATGTTATAATAAACAAAAGAAAAAAAAAACATGGTCAACTTCTTAAACTTTTTTTCCCAAACCCAATTCCTCCATGAAAAAAACCAAAGCTTTCGGTCAAGCTATTCTCTCTTGCATTGTATGTATTTTTAAATTGTTTTTACTAATTTTTATGTTTTTGATATCGTTGCAATTAGGTCTAGCTAACCTGTATCTTTATTTTTCGAAACTGTTAAAGATTTTGGATTTTTTCATTAATTAATCTTAATTATTCTTGATGTTAAATGATAAATTTGTAATCTTGGTTGTTCTTTAGGACTATTTTGTAAAGTGATTTTAATTAGTTTTTAGTTAAAGGATTAATTTGTGAAAATAGTAAATTTCATAGAATTATTGTGAAATGATGATTAAAATGGGCTGATTGTGAACCCTATGAAATTCAACCAGAGGTTATTTTGAGTTTAATTTGGGTAATTTGCAAGTTCTGGGTTTAGGACTAAATTGTAAAAAGGGTAAAAAGTAAGGGTATTTTTGTAAAATTTTTATGGAAGGGTTAAATTGTATAAATTTGATTATATAAGTGCTGGAATTGGTTTAATTGAATAAAAAATTTCATCTAGATCAAGAAACGAGACAATTGGACTTAAACCGGAGAAAAGCTAAATTGTTGGACTAGTTGTCGACTTTGTTTTCATAACCATTTTAGTTGAGGTAAGTTTGCAAGTTAATTTCGTAGCTATTTGATTTATGTTCTGTAATTTAATTCTTATCTATTTATGATTGATTCATAAAATTACTTGATTTGAGAAAAAGAAAAGACCATGATTGAAAGATATCATGACATTATATTTGAAAAGGAAAGACCATAGTTGAAAGATACTATGGCATCATTTCGGGATTGTGTAAGACCTTGGTTGAAAGATACCATGGCATCCCTGACACAATGGAAAGGTTGAAAAGGTTACCAATGTAAAGGTCGAAAAGGATACCATTGAAAAGATAAAAAAGGAAACCATTATATCAATGTTCTCGGGTAAGTTATGTGAACACAAACTTATGAATACATAACTGAAATTTGACTTCATGGTTAAATCTTGTGAATTGAATCTTATTGTTATAAGGAGTTGATTTGGAATGGTATGATTATTAAACTTGTGATAGGTGATATATGTGTTGAAATGCTTGTTACCACATGTTCAAGATTTGTTTTTATTATTATGTCTTATTTGATTCACCTATTAACCGTTGGTTTGTGTTATAGGGAAGTAATATATAGGCACATGTTCTAATGGATGAATTTATACAAAATGATTATATGTTAAATGTGTGAATGAAGTGGTAAAATGAAATGTTTAGAGAAAATGATTATACGACATGGCTATACTAAATGTTTATATGAAAACAAATATAGGAAATAATTATATGAAATATATGTGGAATTATTGTTATGTGAAAATGGATATTTGAAATGAATATTTGAAATAAAAATGTTATTTGTTAAATGAATGTGTGAGGGTTGATTTATGTACCAAATGTGTTTTTGGGTTTATGTTTGAAAACAAGAGAAAGTTACAAGTTATATATATAAACTCACTAACCATGTGAGACATGTGAAGTGTTGTAAATAGGAAAGGAAAGTATCCTATTGATATAATGAACAATGTTTGAATGATTTAATCATTTTATGTTTGATAAGTTTAATTTTCCTTTATATGAGCTTACTAAGCATTAGTTGCTTATATAGTTGTTTTTCCTTGTTTTGTAGATCATCGGAAGCTCGATACCGGTTGGAATTGTGTCGGAGCATGATTACACTATCCAATCATCATTTTGGTAGATTTTGGTTTTTTTGGTATAAGGGTATAAATGGCATGTAATAGGGTTAAAATGTTATTTTGGTAGTTTGATTGGTTTTGAATTTATCCCAAGTTCATTTGTGTTTTAATGTCCCTTGGTTGATGGTTTGTAAATGAAGTGTAAATTTATGGTGATGAATTCTTGTGCATGCCTTTGAAAGTAGGTAGCTTATGGCTGCTTGGTATATTTTTAATATGGTTATTTGGTATGTTTAACGTTTGAACTTGATATGTTGAATAGAATTAATGTTTGGTATGTGAAATATGGTGCATTTGGATGGAATATTGGTTAGGTCTTATACAATGGTTGATTTGGTATGTTTTAGAGTGTGTTAGAATGTACTTTGGTCATATAAGTGCATGTGGAAATGGATTGGCTTAGTGTACAAGCAATTAGATTTTTTTTTCACAGAAAAAGGGCTTGAAAGCTACAACCTTGATTAACAAGAATCAAAGATTACAATATTGTGGATATTGCCACTCAAAGAACATATTACAATTCTTAGCTAAAGCTATCCTACTAAGATAATCTACGACATTGTTTTTAAACCGCCCAATCCATTTGACTTCAACCTTAGAAAAGGAATCAAGTAGACCCATAACCTCCTTAACCCAATGACCAATAATAGTAAGTAGACCCATAACCTCCTTAACCCAATGACCAGTAATAGTGGCATTCTCCTAATTATTCCGAAAACGGTTGATAATGCTGGCACAAATGGTCTAAAAAATGACCTTCTTAAAATTGTTGGTACAGGCCAAATTAATGCCCTCAACTAATGCATTAAACTCATCCCATTCCACATTCATGTGCTCATCTTTACAAGTCACAATGCCCCTGAGAACAAGACCATCACAGTCTCGAGCAATGATCCCAATTCCTATCTTACCATCGCCCATGGCAGCATACATGTTAATTTTAATGTACACGTTTGGAGGTTTCTCCTATTTTTGTGGGCTAGGCATCTTAGGTAGGATCGACTTATTTGTAAGATTATAGATTCGAAAATCAGCCACAAGAGTCTTAGCCCGATCCCAAATTACGCTAACGTCCTCTTCTTTTCCACGGAAAAGGGCATTGTTGCAGCTATTCCAAATATTCCAAAGGATCGTAACAAAATCTTCGAACGCCTTCCTATCCATCAAACACATTGCAGCCTCCAACCAGTTGATGCATCTCTAGTAAATAGTATCAAGAAGCCTACCATCAATCCCACTGTGAAAAAGAATCTCTCGAGCTTTCGAACAATTCTTAAGGGCATAGATGGCAGTCTCGTCACTAATGCCACACCTCAAACAACCTTGGTTAACATGCTGCTTAATGGATGATATCTTCACGTTCGTCGGAAGTAGTTTGTGGCCCATCCTCCAAGCAAATATTCAATTTTTTGGAGGATTTGGAGCTTCCAAATGATCCTCCAATAAAATTGATACTGGCCAAAGCAAATCTACAACAGAGCAAGCCACTAGTAGGCAATATTTGTAGTATAAATTCCATTATTATTGTGGAACCAAATGTCCCTATCCATTATCCTATTTGAAATTATAGGAAATGCACAGATCTGATCCGCTAAGGCATTTCCAAAGAGGTCACAGACATGATCATTATCCCACTCGAGATGGTTAGGTCTCTAGAAGTCAAGAACCACCCTCTTCCAAAGGTAGTCACTACAATACCTCAAAGCTTTGCCATCAAGGCCTTCGAAGCCCCAATGATCTGTTCCAATCTTAATAGTTTTTCCATCCCCAATCTGCCACCTGAAACTGGCTTCCAAAGATTTAGCCTTCTAGGGTGGTCTGTTTGATATCCAAAAACTGCTCAGCAACAGTTGGACATGTGGAGAATGTTGGGATGGACCAGAAAAGTTTGGGTAGAGCCGAATCTAAATGTTGGCTAGGTAAGCGTCCTGTAGTAAGAGGGGTAGTTATGAACCCTGTAGATCATCCCCATGGGGGTGTTGAAGGGAGGGCTCCAATTGGTAGAAAAAAAGCCGCAACCCCTTGGGGTTATCCTGCACTTGGAAGAAAAAGTAGAAATGATCGGGATAGCAGACCCAAAGTTATGGAACTTGGGCGTGGGTCTTTTTCCGAAATGGAATGGCCTTTTATTTATTATATATCGTATATTTAATTTTCTATTTTATATTTATATATAGTATAATCGGCCAAAACAAAATAAAATAAGCATTTTTTTTGTTTTACGCCCTATAACTCTTCCTCAGCCAGGCTTGGGAAGGATAACAGAGCAAGTACAAGTTTTAGTAGCATAGAAAAAATGCGCTCCTCATCATTAAATTAATGTGTTTGTTCACGGTAATTGTGGCCTCTCGGGAGAATCGATGACTGCATCTTCGAGGCATTTGGTAGTGCTGTCAAAATAATTATCCAAGTGAAAGAAGGGTTTATCAACCTTCTTCGAGTGAAGCACATCACTATCTGGAAAATATTTGGTCCTGAGAACATGGAAACAAAGAGTGTCTCTATGGTTTATAAGGTGCCAAACTTGTCGAGCCAACAAAGAAATATTGAATAGCCTAAAATCTCTAAAACTGAAAACACCTATGCCCTTGGGTGTGCATAACACATCCTAGGCCGTCATAGCCTAGCCGCGCCCTTTGGTTTTGGTTGCCCACCAATAGCTCTGTATCCTAGACAACATCTCATCGATCGTAAGTTGGCATGTAACACCCCTTACCCGTATCCGTCGCCGGAACAGGGTACGAGGTATTAACAAATTATAGTATATACTATTAAACAAAACCCAACAAAAATATGGCGTGCAATTTGATCATTATAACATATGCCATTAACAATACAAACCAACTTCAAAGGCTTTGTACAAAATGATTAGTTTGATACTATAAGTAGTAATTTGAACCTAGACAATTATGACACGTAACAAAATAACTAAGTCTGCTATACATGCCATATTTCAAAATGTTGAGTTCAGATACCAAGAGTATTGATAGTGTGGGCAGATCTTCTACAATCTCTGACTCCTGTGCTAGCTGGACGACACTATAAGACAAAGGAGAGAAAAGAAAGTAAGCTTATAGCTTAGTATGTAAGTATATAAATAACAAATAAGAAATCTAATATGTTTACAACATAACTCAATTATATCATATTTTTAATTTTATTGTTTACTCCAATTTGATCAAGCTGTCCCTCCTGCGTCATGATCACTAAATAAATCATAACTCGAGTTACGAAACTCGAAATTCAAATCCGTAAAATTTCCCTGAATCTAGACTCATAAAAATTCTTACTAATTGTTTTCTAGAATTTTTGGTTCATCCAATTAGTACAGTTTATTAGTTAAAGTTTCCCCTGTTACACAGCTCAACTGATCTGACCTCTATTCATTACGAATTTAATTTCTCTCAGTACACAATTCAAATAACCATGAAACCTGTTTCATTTAAAACTATATTCAATAAGGAATTTAGGCATATAACCTATATTTCTTAATTTGTTTTTTACAATTTTTAATGATTTTTCAAAGTTGAAACAGGGGATTTCATAGTCATCCTGAGCAAGTCTCACACAATTGTAAATATCTCAAAATATAGAATTCCTTTGCTTTCTATGTTTCTTTTATATGAAAATAGACTCATTAAGCTTTAATTTCACATCTCATTCAACCTCTAATTAAATTATTTATATTTTTGGTGAATTTTCAAAATCACGTTACTGCTACTGTCCAAAACAGTTTTAATGCTAATTTCATTCTTTCACACATTCTTTATACTAACCTCATTTTAACTTACATATATATATACTACAAATCATTTTCATCACATTTCATACATCACAAGTGTAGGTCTATGACTACAATGTCACCACAAAACCATCCCGTTGAACAATTCGGAATAATCCTCAATACTTGATAGTTTCAAAGACACACCCCACCATCATATCTCATTTAATTGGCTCTCTTGTACACATGGTGAACACTTAGTACCACTCATGCGACCTAGCCGATTTATCTCGTAGCTCTCTTGTCTACATGGTGTCCTTCACTTGGAATCACTCATGCGACCTAGCTACATTTATCTCTCACGTAGCTCTCTTGTCTACATGGGATACATCCCGTATCACACATGTGACCTAGCTACATTTATCTCTCACGTAGCTCTCTTGTCTACATGGGATACATCCCGTATCACACATGTGACCTAGCTACTATATAGTATCTCGTAGCCTTCTTGTACACGTGATGTGCACTCGGCACCATACATGTGACCTAGCTACGCTCCCTCTATTTTATTCGATTTTTCCGAATGTTCAACCGGGATCTCTCTCTCTATTATTTATTTCCATTCTTTCAATAGTCGATTTATACTTCAACATCAGCTAATATATATATAATAGGCTGAAATATAAAATGTAAATGAAATTAATGTATTATTTATATACAAACTTACCTCGGTGCAAAATATGGGAATTTTGCAATTTAGTCCAAAACTTTCTCCTTTCCCCGTTCGAGGTCGATTCCACGCCTTTCTTGATCTATAACAACATATTTAGCTCATTTAACACTCAAACTATTTATTTTAATCCAAAAATCACATTATACAAAAATTACATTTTGCCCCTAACTTTACAAAATTATGATTTTGCCCCAAGGCTCGGAAATTTAATTTCAGCCCTTATTATTATGTTTAATGACCTACTGATCATTTTCTCTTCTATGGCAACATCAAATTCTCACTCTAACACATAGTTATGAACAATAGGTATTTTTATCGATTATGCCGTTTTGCTCGTTTCGTTAAAAATCGCTTAGAAAAGATCGTTCCCCTAACTTCAAACATTCATATTCTACCATCAAACAACAAAATACATGCCTATCATTCATGGGTAAAATTTTAAACATAAACCCTAACTCGAACTAATGGTAGAAATAAGTAAACCGAGCTACGAGGATTTCAAAAAATGTGAAGAACATTAAAAACGGGGCTTGAATTCACTTACTATGAAGCTTGAAAGTTGAAGAAACCCTAGCTATGGAGGAGAGCAATTTTCGGCAGCAACTAATGAAGATGATAACCAATTTTGTGTTATTTTTCCCACTTTATTTCATTTAATATGCAAATGACCAAAATGCCCTTACTACTAAACTTTCAAAAAAATTCCCTCCATGTCCAACTTTTGTCCATAACTTAAGAATGGGTCAAATTGCTATTTAAGACCTCCTAATTAATATCCCAAAGCAATTTCATACTAAAAACTTCTAAAACACGAGTTTTACAATTTATTCGATTTAGTCCCTATTCTCAACTTAAGCGCGAAATGCACAGAATTTTATCACGAAATTTTCATGAAATCATGAAATCATATCATAAACCCTAAAATAATTATAAAATGATTATTTCTATCTCGTATTTGTGGTCACGAAACCACTATTCCGATTAGGCCCTAATTCGGGTTGTAACAATTCTCCCCCCCTTTAGAGATTTTCGTCCCCGAAAATCTTACTCAGAAAGGGTTGGATCTGCTTCCTCATAGCTTCCTCGAGTTCCCACGTAGCCTCTTCTATCCCATGTTTGTGCCACAATACTTTCACTAAGGCTATACTTTTATTTCTTAACTGTTTAATTTTTCGAGCCAAAATCTTTATTGGTTCCTCCTCATAGGTCATATCCGGTCGAATCTCAATTTCTGTTGGAGAGATCACATGTGAAGGATCAGAACAATAACGTCGCAACATTGATACATGAAACACGTTATGAATTCTTTCTAACTCTGCCGGTAAGGCCAACCGATATGCCACTGGTCCAATCCTCTCAGTAATCTCGTACGGCCCAATAAAACGCGGACTCAACTTGCCTTTTCGGCTAAATCTCAGAATCTTTTTCCATGGTGACACCTTCAAGAACACTTTATCACCCACCTGAAATTCAATCTCTTTTCTTTTTAAATCTGCATATGACTTTTGTCGATCTGAAGTAGCTTTCAAGCAATCCCGAATTACTTTTATTTTCTCTTCGGTTTCTTTAACTAGATCAACTCCGTGAATCTGTTTCTCACTAAGTTTGGTCCAATATAAAGGAGTCCGACACTTACGACCATACAAGGCTTCGTACGGTGCCATTTGTATACTTGACTGATAACTGTTATTGTAGGCAAATTCAATCAAAGATAGATATTTCTCCCAACTACCTCCAAATTCTAAGACACAGCATTTAAGCATATCCTCGAGTACCTAGATTACTCTTTCCGACTGACCATCTGTTTGTGGATGAAACGCGGTACTAAAGTTCAATTTTGTACCCAAAGCTTCTTGTAACTTTTTCCAAAATCTCGAGGTAAATCTCAGATCTCTATCGATATTATAGACATAGGTACTCGTGTAACCTCACAATTTCAGCAATATATAATTCGCTAATTTATCAAGTGAGTAATCAGTGCGTCTTGGTATAAAGTGGGTGACTTTGTTAATCTATCAACCACTACCCGACAAAGATCCTTCTTTTTAGGAGTTAAAGGCAAACCGGTTACAAAATCCATAGTAATCTTGTCCCATTTCCACTCAGGCACCATTACTGGTTGAAGTAATCTCGAAGGCACTTGATGTTCAACTTTTACTTGTTGATGATCAAACACTTGGTTACAAATTCGAAATGTCCCTTTTCATACACGCCACCAATACAACTTCTTTAAATCATTATACATTTTTGTGCTACCGTGGTGAATCGATAAACACCACCATGCGCCTCATGTAATATTTTCGAATCAATTCATCGTTTTTGGTACACATATCCCGTCTCGAAACATCAAGCAGTCATCCGGTCTAACTCGAAAATCGAGTCGTAACTCGATTCGCATTGAGTTCTCTTGGTTCGCAAC
This sequence comes from Gossypium arboreum, assembly GCF_025698485.1. NCBI lineage: Eukaryota > Viridiplantae > Streptophyta > Magnoliopsida > Malvales > Malvaceae > Gossypium > Gossypium arboreum. The sequence continues at coordinate 19,378,590 of NC_069081.1, forward strand.
TCACTATCGTTCTTTTGAGCATCACAAATCAATGGAGAAATAACGGTTTAACCTCATCTCTCGCTAAGATTGACCCATCATCGACAATGCTAACCCGTATTCATGGCTCTCAAAGTAAAAAGAAATTTCCTGCTCAAGGCGTCAGTAACCACATTTGCTTTTCCCGGATAATAATCTATCACTAGATCATAATCCTTTAATAATTCAAGCCATCTCTTCTGTCACAGATTCAAATCCTTTTGATTCATCAAATACTTCAAACTTTTGTGATCAGTAAAAATTCGGCATTTTTCACCATACAAATAATGTCGCCAAATCTTCAAGGCAAAGACAATAGCGGCCAATTCCAAATCATGTGTAGGATAGTTCTTCTCAAGCGGTTTTAACTGTCTCAAGCATAAGCTACCACTTTACCCTCTTGCATCAACACACATCCAAGGCACATCAATGATGCATCATTGTAAATTACGAACTCCTTTCACGGCTCAAAATTTGTACTAAAATTGGTGCTTCATCAATCGTGCTTTCAACTTTTCAAAACTCTGACATTTATCGGTCCATTCAAACTTAACATTCTTTTGCAACAACTTAGTCATAGGAGAGGCAATCATCGAAAATCCCTCAACAAAACGTCTATAATACCCGGCTAAGCCTAAAAAGCTTCTAACCTCGGATACATTCTTGGGCGGTTTCCAATCAACGATCGCAGAAATCTTGCTTGGATCCACCCGAATACCATCACCGAGACTATATGTCCCCAAAATCGACTTCACGAAGCCGTAACTCACTTTTCTTGAACTTAGCAAGCAGTTTCTTTTCTCTCAAGATCGCAATATGGTTCTCAAGTGTTCAAAGATGTTCGGACTCATCCCGAGAATAAATTAGAATGTCATCTATAAACACTACTACAAACTTATCCAAATATGGCCGAAAGATCCGATTCATTAAGTCCATAAATATAGCTGGAGCATTTGTTAAGCCGAAAGGCATCACAAGAAACTCATAATGTCCATACCTTGTCCTAAAGGCGGTTTTCGGCACATCCGACTCCTTAACTCTCAAGTGATAGTAACCAGACCTCAAATCGATCTTTGAAAACACTGTGGCCCCCTTTAACTGATCGAATAAATTGTCAATCCTTGGCAATGGGTACTTGTTCTTTATAGTCACCTTATTGTCGACGATAATCAATGCAAAGTCTCATTGAACCATCCTTCTTCTTCTGAACAATACAGAGCACCCAGGAGAGAAACTCGGTCTCACAAATCCCTTGTCATTAACTCTTGCAACCGAGCCTTCAATTCTTTTAATTCAGTTGGAGCCATTCTATATGGAGCAATCGAGATCGGTGCAAGATGCAAGCAACAAATCAATGGCAAACTCTATCTCTCTGTTCGGAGGCAACCAGTGCAATTCCTCGGAATTACATCCGAAACTCACAAACTATCAGATCGATTCAAACTTGATTGAGGCAACTCAAGATTCATTACATAAGCGGATAAGCTTCACACCCTTTCCTCATGTATTTCATGCGGACATATGCGAAATCACCATAGGCAATTTATTTGATTCATCTGTTTCAACCCAAAAATTTCTCCATTTTCACATTTCAACTCTAGTGTTTTTGTTTACAATCTACCTTGGCATCATACAATGTCAACCAGTCCATTCCCAAGATAACGTCAAACTCATCAAATGGTAATGAGATCAAATTAGCTGGAAAACAGTGACCTTGAATCATTAATGGGCAATTCTTGCAAACCTTGTCAACTAGCACATATTGGCCTAAGGGTTCGACACTTTAATCGTAAACTCATAAACTCAACAGCAACTTTTTATTAGATACTAAATTCATGCAAATATAGGAATGAGTGGACCCGGATCAATCAATGCAATAACAATAGTATCATAAAGAGAAAATGTACCAAGAATGACGTCGGAGATTATGCATCTTCTAAGCACGTATAGCATAAGCTCTAGCAGTGCTCTAGCTTCCGATCTTGCCGTTGAATCTTTCATCGCAGTTTTATCGCTAGTCCCACCTCCAGATTTCTCGGTGGTCTACCTCTACTAGCGGTGGTATTCATCTAGCACTCAAATCTTTCTTCTTTAACTTTCTTGGACAATCTCTAATAAAATGCTCACAAGAACCGCTTTGAAACAAGCTCGCTCGGTTCCCCAACACTCACCATAATGTTGCTCGCAACATTGCCGACACTCGGGCTTTCTAGGTCGATATTACCCACACTTGCCATCAAGTAGCTTGAGCTTTAGACCCCGAATATGCTCTACCACGATCTCTGTGTGAATCCCCAGTTGAAACTGTCATTCAAGGGTTTATCTCTTTTGACCTCTTTGATTGAGATTGAAATGGCTTGCTTATCGGCCTTTTTCTAGCATCTCGAGCCTCAATAGCAGCTTTTCTTCTTTCTTTGTTCAATTCTTGACTTTAAGAGCTCGATCGACCAATACTACAAATTCTTTCAACTCCAAAATTCCTACAAGCACTTTAATATCCTCATTTAGCCCATCTTCAAACCTTACGCACATAATGGCCTTGGTGGACACACATTCTCAGGCATACTTGCCGAGTCTCACAAATTCACGTTCATACTCGCCACGGACATCTTGCCTCGCTTCAATTCAAGGAACTCCTTCCATTTTTGATCAATAAATCGCCGACTTATGTATTTCTTTCTAAATTCTTCCGGAAGAAATCCCAAGTAACTCTTTCTTTTGGCACCACTGCTACCAAAGTCTTCCACCGGTGGTAGGTCGAATCTCTCAAAAGTGATCAAACACACTTTAAGCACTCCTCGGTGTACATGAGAGCTCATCAAATACACGGGTAGAATTTTCAAGCGAATTTCGCTTTCTCAAGATCATCATCGACCTTTGCTCTAAACTCTTCCCCTTGTTTTCGAATCTTGTCAACCGGAGGCTTGTTCATTCTTACCAAATCTATGCCTTGAGCACTCTGAGAATCGTCCCGAGGTATAGGAGGGGTGGAGGAGGTTGAGCATTTGGATTTGCTCGAATAAATTCAAGATACCAATTGTTCATCATTTGGAGAAAGGCATCCCGAGCCTCATCTCCCTGTCTCAATCTCTCGTGTCTACTTTCCACAGTGCGGTCCCTTGTGCGGAGCCGGCGACATTAGCAAACATCATCACCGCAGATTCCTTGAGGATCCATTACTATATTAAAACAAAACACAGTTTAGAATAATCAGGAGTCACCACACTATCACAATATTTTTATGGCATGTATAACTAGACTTTTACACACACTTTATTAGTCCGAGAACCGACTAAATCATAGCTCTGATACCACTAAATGTAACACCCCTTACCCGTATCCATCGTCGGAACAGGGTACGAGGTATTAACAAATTATAGTATATACTATTAAACAAAACCCAACAAAAATATGGCGTGCAATTTGATCATTATAACATATGCCACTAACAATACAAACCAACTTCAAAGGCTTTGTACAAAATGATTAGTTTGATACTATAAGTAGTAATTTGAACCTAGACAATTATGACACGTAACAAAATAACTAAGTCTGCTATACATGCCATATTTCAAAATGTTGAGTTCAGATACCAAGAGCATTGATAGTGCGGGCGGATCTTCTACAATCTCTGACTCCTGTGCTAGCTGGACGACACTATAAAACAAAGGAGAGAAAAGAAAGTAAGCTTATAGCTTAGTAAGTAAGTATATAAATAATAAATAAGAAATCTAATATGTTTAAAACATAACTCAATTATATCATATTTTTAATTTTATTGTTTACTCCAATTTGATTAAGCTGTCCCTCCTACGTCATGATCACTAAATAAATCATAACTCAAGTTACGAAACTCGAAATTCAAATCCGTAAAATTTCCCTGAATCTAGACTCATAAAACTTCTTACTAATTTTTTTTCTAGAATTTTTGGTTCAGCCAATTAGTACATTTTATTAGTTAAAGTTTCCCCTGTTACACAGCTCAACTGATCTGACCTCTGTTCATTACGAATTTAATTTCTCTCAGTACACAATTCAAATAACCATGAAACCTGTTTCATTTAAAACTATATTCAATAAGGAATTTAGGCATATAACCTATATTTCTTAATTTGTTTTGTACAATTTTTAATGATTTTTCAAAGTTGAAACAGGGGATTTCATAGTCATCCTGAGCAAGTCTCACACAATTGTAAATATATCAAAATATAGAATTCCTTTGCTTGCTCTGTTTCTTTTATATGAAAATAGACTCATCAAGCTTTAATTTCACATCTCATTCAACTCTAATTAAATTCCTTCTATTTTTGGTGAATTTTCAAAATCACGTTCACTCTTGTCCAAAAGCAGTTTTAATGCTAATTTCATTCTTTCACACATTCTTTATACTAACCTCATTTTAACTTACATATATATATACTACAAATCATTTTCATCACATTTCATACATCACAAGTGTAGGTCTATGACTACAATGTCACCACAAAACCATCCCGTTGAACAATTCGGAATAATCCTCGATACTTGATAGTTTCAGCACATAGCCCCACCATCATATCTCATTTAATTCGGCTCTCTTGTACACATGGTGAACACTTAGTACCACTCATGCGACCTAGCCGATTTATCACGTAGCTCTCTTGTCTACATGGTGTCCTTCACTTGGAATCACTCATGCGACCTAGCTACATTTATCTCTCACGTAGCTCTCTTGTCTACATGGGATACATCCCGTATCACACATGTGACCTAGCTACATTTATCTCTCACGTAGCTCTCTTGTCTACATGGGATACATCCCGTATCACACATGTGACCTAGCTACTATATATTATCTCGTAGCCTTCTTGTACACGTGATGTGCACTCGGCACCATACATGTGACCTAGCTACGCTCCTCTATTTTATTCGATTTTTAGAATGTTCAACCGGATCTCTCTCTATTATTTATTTCCATTCTTTCAATAGTCGATTTATACTTCAACATCAGCTAATATATATATAATAGGCTGAAATATAAAAATGTAAATGAAATTAATGTATTATTTATATACAAACTTACCTCGGTGCAAAATATGGGAATTTTGCAATTTAGTCCAAAACTTTCTCCTTTCCTCGTTCGAGGTCGATTCCACGCCTTTCTTGATCTATAACAACATATTTAGCTCATTTAACACTCAAACTATTTATTTTAATCCAAAAATCACATTATACAAAAATTACATTTTTGCCCCCTAACTTTTACAAAATTACGATTTTTCTCCAAGGCTCAGAAATTTAATTTCAGCCCTTATTATTATGTTTAATGACCTACTGATCATTTTTCTTCTATGGCAACATCAAATTCTCACTCTAACACATAGTTATGAACAATAGGTATTTTTATCGATTATCTTGCTTTTGCTCGTTTTCGTTAAAATCGCTTAGAAAAGATCGTTCCCTAACTTCAAACATTCATATTCTACCATCAAACAACAAAATACATGCCTATCATTCATGGGTAAAATTTTAAACATAAACCCTAACTCGAACTAATGGTAGAAATAAGTAAACCGAGCTACGAGGATTTCAAAAATGTGAAGAACATTAAAAACGGGGCTTGAATTCACTTACTATGAAGCTTGAAAGTTGAAGAAACCCTAGCTATGGAGGAGAGCAATTTTCGGCAGCAACTAATGAAGATGATAACCAATTTTGTGTTATTTTTCCCATTTTATTTCATTTAATATGCAAATGACCAAAATGCCCTTACTACTAAACTTTCAAAAAAATTCCCTCCATGTCCAAATTTTGTCCATAACTTAAGAATGGGTCAAATTGCTATTTAAGACCTCCTAATTAATATCCCAAAGCAATTTCATACTAAAAACTTCTAAAACACGAGTTTTACAATTTATTCGATTTAGTCCCTATTCTCAACTTAAGCGCGAAATGCACAGAATTTTATCACGAAATTTTCATGAAATCATGAAATCATATCATAAACCCCAAAATAATTATAAAATGATTATTTCTATCTCGGATTTGTGGTCACGAAACCACTATTTCGATTAGGCCCTAATTTGGGTTGTCACATGGCAGATATTGTAACACAACTTTTATAAAAACATTCTTACCACCATAGGATAATAGCCTTGACCAGCCATTAATCCTATTAGAGAACCAGCCGAGGATAAGTTGAAAGGCACTTGTCTTTTTCTTGCCAATAATGAGCGGGAGGCTGAGATAATTTTCGGTGGTCTCAAGAACCTAAATCCCCAACACATCACTAAGATATTGCCTTTGATTTCTGGAAGTATTGGGGCTGAAATACACACTAGATTTAGAAAGATTGACCTGTTGACCAAAAGCCTTTTCAAAATTTCAAAGAATATCGTTGACTACCTCAACCTCTTCCAACCTATTCCTCAAAAATAGGAGCGCATCATCCATAAAGAAAAGATGATTGAAACGTGGACCATTTTGACTAGCATGGATGCCCTTGATCTTACCTTCAACCCGATCAAAATGAAGCATACTAGAAAATGCCTCCATAGAGAACAAAAATAAGTAAAGAGAAAACAGGTCTCCCTGAAGAAGGCCTCTTTCCGGGGTGACCTCAAATGAAAGGGCCGAGTTGCTCATATCGAGCTTTATAAAATAACCCTTGTTCGGGCCATTTTTAGAGCTCTGAAGATAATGAATGAGCTCTTGAGCAATAAGGATATTGTCGTGAATCATCCGCCTTGGAACAGACGTGCTTTAATTCTGACTAATGTATCTCGGAAGTAAAGTGTTTAACCTATTCGCCAAAACTTTAGAAACAATCTTGCAAATAAATCAACACAAATTGATTGAACGGAAATGGGTCATATCCTTGGGTTCCTTAATTTTCGGAATAAGGACCACAATCGTATCATTAATATTCCCAATATCCTGACTACCATTGTAATTTTCACAACAATATTGAATCACGTAATTACCAACAACTGCCCAATTCTTCATATAAAAGATGCCAAATAATCCATCGATACCTGGAGCCTTACGAGGATCCATTTGGTTTAATGCCTCCAAGATTCCCTTATCTGTAACTGGCCTTTCCAGCAAAGAATTAATATCAGAGGTGATACATCTCTAAATCTGATCCAAAATCCTCCCATTACTGCTATTAGACTCAGATTTGAATAACGACTAGAAATAAGCCCGAGCCATCCCACACATATCACCTGACCCATCAACCTAACTACCATTGGAGTCCATCAATCCCTTAATCCTATTCCTCTTATTCTACCGGGTAGTATGAGCATGGAAGAATTGCGTATTGCTATCCTCGTCCTTAAGCCACTAGATCCGGGATCTTTACTGCCAATAAGTATCTTGTTCCAAGTATAAGCGCCTTAACTTAGCCCGAGTAACCCTCAACACATCGGTATTAAAATCAATCCTAGGTCTATTAATAAGTATATCAATTTGATTAACCAACCGGTTCATCTTACTTTTCGTTCTCTTAAACCGATGATATTTCCACTCCCTAAATCGAAAGCAAACCCTTTGAATTCTAGCCAGCAAATCCCCACCCTTTGACTCGACACCCCTTTAATAATGTCCTTAGCTTTCTTTTCATCGGCCTAGCAAACCTCATACTTGAAGAATAGTCTTGGATCTTTAAAGTCATCCCTAGGCTACTGCCTAAGAATATCAAGGAAAATAACATCGTGATTTGAATTGCCTTGGCAAACAACTTTCGTAGAAACAAAAGGGACACTATTCAGCCAAGTAGCTGAAAACCAATAACCTATCGATTCTTTCCTTCATAAGCCTACTACCATCTTGATTATTTGTCCGAGTAAACCAACCTTTATTAGGCTTAATATTGACCAAAGGAAACTCCATCGCATTCTGAAAAGTATCCATTACAACCTTTAACTTACATCTCCACCTACACTTTCAGCATTATTATAAACCTCATTCAAGTCACCCCTAACAATCCAAGCCTTGTTCGAAGAGTCACCCACTCTCTGAAGAATCTCCCAAGACTTATACCTCTGACTCAACTCCAGATGCCTGTAGAAACTCGTGAACCTCATTTAATTAGGCCCGTCAGTCCCGACCATGGAATCAATGTGGTGCATTGACTGACTCTGGATAACCACATCCACTCATGCCTTCCATAATAAAGCCAAACCCCTTCCACGCCCTCTTAAATCCACCACAAAATAGCCTTCCATTTTACAACAAACACAAATGCACTCAACTTCACTTGCACGTAATTTAGTCTCGCTCAAAAAAATAAGATCGGGGTCTTTGGCACCGAGGAGCTACCTAAGACTGTCACAGGGTCCCAAGCCTTTGACAGTTCTAACAAAAGATCCTCATGGCTCCAAGCGGGGCTGATCGCCAGCCACCTCCTTAAAAGGAGATAAACCACACATCAATTTCCTCCAAACCACCCGAACATGAGTTTCATGAATTCCTTCCCTGTTTAAACTTTTGTGTTTCTTATGCTTGTTCTTTATCCTTCCATTTCCTTCTTTCAAATGTTGTATTATTCATTTTTCAGTCAGCGAATATGAACCTGATGCCTCATCCCCTGACTTGGTCTTTCCTTTACCCTTTTGTAGTATCATATGACCCCCTAACTCAACAGTGCTCTCAGTTCTTCCAGCTGGCTCGTTTGGTCCTTTATCAATCTCTAAGATCTCCACCCCATTGCTCCACTTACCCATCTCTTGACTAAACTGCCTATTGGAATTCTTATCCAGTTGCCATACAAATGGTTTGAGTTGTTCATTCCCTAGATAATTTCTTGTTGCAGACACTTTTGGGTGTTATGGCTGATGCACCTACAAATGTAGTAGAAATTCGAGAGCCTCACATATTTTATGGCACATATAATCTCATTTCCATCTATCCCTACCATGTAAACAACACGTCGTTGAGGTTTATATACATCCATCTTCACACGAACCCTAATATATTCAATCTAACAACCCTATCTATCACGCTGGTCAATCACCAGAACCTCTCCAATAGCCCCACCAACTTCAATAGCCATTTGGCAATCCATCCACTCATAGGGGACATTGTAAATTCAGATCCAGAAAAGGATAAAATCAAAATTGTATCCGTTCATAGTCTGTCCCTTTATGGAAGGTAGCAAAGTAAACAAACACTGGTCAAACAACCAATGAGCCAAACTAAGGATCCTCGCCCTATCTTCCACTGCACCAAATTTTATCAGAGCCAACCCATCTACCATTGTTACAAAACTCACAGGTTCCTCAGTAAACCATAAACACTTTAGCACTTGGTACATAGCTTCCTTATTAGCTTTTTCTTTTGTCATAAATTTACCAACGCCCATGCCTCATAGCCTTGCAAATTCGGAAATGGTATATTTTGACACACCACCCTCTTAGTCTCTGCTTCTGAAAAAGTCAATTTGGCCAACATAGCATTTAGACCTTCTACCATAACAAGCACCCACAGAGGAATCCTGCTGAGAAAGTCACCACAAATCACAACCAAAAAACCCAAAACCCAACGCCACACCACTCATGAGGAAACAAATATGCCAAAACCAATATAACAACACGGGCTACCTCCCCAACAAGCACAAACAAGGAAGAAGTCACCACCCTGCACCAATGTCCCCCAAAGCCTTCGAGGAAACAAAACAACTTCAATTTGGCTTCTAAGCCAAAAACACCAAACCCGATCAAAGAGAACCCCACCAAAGACAAAATCCTAAAGAGGATCAAGAATAGACGAAGCAAAGGCAACCCAGCCAAAGGAACTCCAAAAATTTACATAGGCCAACCATCGATCAAAGAAGCCTGAAGTGCAAATAGATCAAGATAACCGCCGCATCTACCAAACCAAAACACACCAAGAGCCACCCCTATGAGTCAAAAAATCAATAACAAATATTGGACTAGAACCAAAAACACAATCACGTCAAGAACTAAGAGAAAACCAATTAGATTAATATCCAAGAAAAGAAAGATGAAAGAGGAAACAAAGCAATACATAAAACTCAAACGAGCAAGAAAAAATGGAAAAATAACCGAGAGAAAAACCCTAAAAAAACTGAAGGTAACAAAACCATCAATTTTACAGGAAAACTGAATTAAATACAATAAAAATGATAAAAAACTATAAAAGAAAAAAGTTAAAATAAAGGTAAAAAATGGAGAAACAAAATGTAACACCCCAAACCTGGCCTAGACGTTATGGCCGAATTTGGCGTGTCACATTAAAATGCTTTTTCGAAAAACTTTGTCTTATTAATAAATCTCGCCTGAAAGATAAAAGCCACTTTGTTTAATTCTAAAGTCAACTTAATTATTTGTTAACCATTTTAAACCAGCCTTACTATTTAAAAACATGTTTGTTGTGGAAGCATTTCAACAATGTTGTGAAAACGTGATGTTTTGAAAACAAATATCATTTTGGAAAACTACGCTCTACTTTTAACAGAAATAAATTATAGTAGTCAAAAACCCTCCAAATTAAAAGCTAGAAAATTAGAGAAAAGGCCTTATTACATCAAAAACCCAAAGAGAATGTAATTTAAGAGAAAACATAATTAAAATAAAGTAATTCAAATTACTAAAATTTAACTGTCCATAATGTGGCCACCTCCGAGTCCTCCGATACGTCGAACCGTCTCTCACTAAGGATTACTTGAAAAATTAAAAGCGGGGTGAGTTTACGAAAACTCAGTTTGTAATCCCCTTACTAGAGTATCAGTTAGTATACAGAAACAGAAACAGTCTGGGCCAAAGCCCCTTAACAATAACAGTACAGTCCAATTCAGAGCATAAGTGGGCCAAAGCCCATTATAATATCATTTGGGTCACAACCCATAATAGAATCAATTGGTCCTAGCCCATCTTAGTAACAAAACAGAATGTGTGAAAGCATGGATGCATGCTATCCCATCCAACCCTGCACTTGCCTCTGTCCAACCCTGCACTACCTGTGGGGAATAACTCACCCACACCATCCCTACACTTACAATGTTAGCACCGGTTGTAGCACTAACCAAAATCGAAGCAAAGCTGCTAGTATATATATGGCTTTAAGCCTTCAGTAGTGGTATTATAATTGGCACAAAGCCATCAGTAACTGTAATAAGTTCGGAACATAGCCATCAGTGAAGGTAATATAATCGGCACACAGCTATGGGTAAATATGACTGACATAGAGTCATCAATAAATACGATAGGCCCATAGCCACTGGTAAATACGATTTGTACAAAGCCATAATTAACATAGCATAGAGCCATATTTAGGTTGGTACAGAGCCATAATCAGCATAGCACAGAGCAATATTCAGGTTGGCACAGAGCCATAATCAGATTAAGCGGCACTAAGCCGTCCATTGGTTCACAGTCGTCTCGTGCGACCCATGCGACCCTAATAGATCAATACTGGATCCACAGTCATCTCGTACGACCCTGCGATCCTATCAGAAATTCCTCTGTATCAATGTCCCAACCCCATGCAATATGTCGTGTATGTTATGCTCAATCATCACATGTGTATGCAAAATGGCCATGCTCAGTAACAATAATTTAAACAATATTAAAAGCATATCAGTCGTACAACCACCGTCAAGTTAGTTAAAACACAGTCATACAATCACAGTCAAATCAGTCAAATTCATTGTCCAAGTCAGTCATTTACCTACAACGGCAAAACAGTCATTTTACCCTATAAGGGTATTTCGGTAATTTTACACTACAATGTTATTTGGGTAATTTTACAAATAGGGGGTATTTTAGAAATTTTACAATCTAGGGTCTTAACGACCCAACATATGGTCCACCGTCACCTCAACCGACCTATGCAACCTAAACAGACATAACGGTGTAAGTGGGCCTAAAGCCCATTACTCGGCCCAAGTGGGCCCACACACTCGTGTGGCCCATTTAGCCCAGAAACAGCCACAACTATACGAACATCACAGTCCAAACAACATTTTCCACATCACATACATTTATTCGTGTAGGGCCCACGAGCCCATTAGGCCACATGGCCCAGTTAGCCTAACGAGGCCCAGAACAACCCAAGACCACGAGAGTGCTCATGGTGGCCTCTACAGTCCAAGGCCCATGTTCATGGGCTCGGTTCACCACACGTGTGATAGGACTCTCGTGTGGCATCATACGCCATATTTCTGGCTTTCCAGCACTTTGCCGATCAACAGTCATAGCAGTGTAAACAGCACATACTTTTAGCTTTTAAACGATTATCAAAAATCGTATACAAATACACGCACTTTTGACTTTTCAGCTGATCATCAAACATGGCATACAGTTACACACCAGATCACGTAGAGTACTAAGAATTCATGATCGCCAGAACCTTGAGTAGATCGGTCGACTGTAATTTGCCTACCTAATCCAAAGTTTGGTGCCGACATGGCGTCTGCATCCTGGCGAAAAGTCCCGAACCGTCGACACCTTACGCCACTTAAACCTAGGATTAGAGGCTACGTGCTCAATCTCAACCGGCACCCTTGCCATCACTTTATCACTAGCATCCCCTTTTCCCATCTAAAGTTCGATTAGCATAGGTTGCTTACCAAATTGAAAACAGAAATGGAAAGAGAGCGAAAAGGGGGTTTGAGGGGGAAAATAATTTGAGAAAAAGACTAGATTTAACCAGAGGTGTTTAGGAGAAAAGTAATAAGATATTCATATTTAGAGAGAAAGAGGAGAAAAGGAAGTAAATGGAGAGGAAGAAAACAACATTCGGTTGCGTCAATGGTTTGAGAGACTTGGGAGTATTCGGCCACCAAGGAGGATAGAAAGAGATGACAAAAAAAGGGAAGATGAACAGATTCAACAGGCTACGAAGGGAAAGAATCGGTTACTAGAAAAAGAAAAAGAAAATAGAATATTTGAGTGGCACCTACAAATTCGGCTAGAAAGGAGAAAAACAAAAAGAATGCATGAGAGGTCACTTTTCAGTATATGTTCGGCAATACTGAAAATTAAGAAATAAAAATCAAAACGAGGAGAACCCTAGAAATGGCACGAAAAAATTCAGCTCCTTTAAAATAAGATGTCCTATGACCGAATTTGCCAAGATGGGGGAGTCCCACATTCGGCCAACTCAAACACTCCTATCAACTTTCCAACATTTTCTCCTACAAACACTCTACCTACCGATTTGAATTACTTCAACCTCCTCCACCCATTTGGCTAGCAACAACTTATTCAAACCTTATTCAAACTCTTTTCAAACTCTTCTAGAAACCTCCTTGATTTACTCCCAACAACCTCATCCAAAACCAAGTCAACAACCACCTCAGAAGAGTTTTAATCCAACTCTACCTCTCTCACCTCATGGAAATAAAATAAAATCCCTTTGTATTCCATGCGTTTTGAACTCAAAATCCCTTGCCACCATAATGACGCCACAACCACTGGATCACCAACTCATCTTGTGTCATGATTCCACCAACAATATTATTTAAGCCCACTTACTTACATCCAGGTTTTTATTCACTTGCAACCAAATCAGGTTCAAACCCAGGACTTCTCCAATACTTCTCGGGACCCTTAACCACTAAAGCAGACATACCTTTGTGTTATTAACTTGCACGACTAAATTCCAATTCCTCAGATATGCAAAGCCCATTTCTTCTAGGCCCAAAATTTGGGGTGTTACACAAAAGAAGGAAAGAAATTCACCACGAAAATTGACGCTAGTAACTATTGTCCAAAAAACATATAAACAACCCCTTACGACGTATGAGGAACACAAAACAAAAGGACATAAAAATGCATGCAAGAAACGACAAAAATCACCACTCAAACAATACGACTCTTGAAACTCAACATTAAATCAACACAAGCCTTTCACAAGCTACCAAGAACCACCGCATTAAAAACCCCACCATAGTACACAATCGCACCGTTCGCTCGAGAGATGACCAACAAGACACCCACCGTCGAAACGTTCTAAAAAAGGAAAAAGATAAACCACTATGACCACAAACAATAGCTCATTCGAAACCCCGAGGCATGAAGACGAACACAAGAATTTTGATCGCCCAAATCTTTTTACTTTGTTGCAATAAATTAGATTTGTAATGACTTGTTTTAGGAGCAATTTATGCTACACACGGATTGTAACAGCTTGATTTTGGGCCTAGTCGGAACTGTAGTTTTGGAACCTCTATTCCAAGGCCGGAGAAATTATTTTTAATTTTATTTTATGTGTTATATCATGATTATATGAGTGCATGAAAATTTTGGTGAAATAATTTTAGCGATTGCTAGCTTAATTGAGAAAAAGGACTAAATCGCATAAAGGGCAAAAGTTTTGTTTTACAAGCTAAATGTGCTAAATAGCTAGAGAACCATAATTGGGGGCCTTTAAAGAGTAAATATACCCTTAGAAAAGACTTGGTCGGCCATAGAGATAAAGAAAGTAGAAAAGTCAAAATTGGTGGGTATTAGGTAACTTATTTGGTATTAAAATAAAATAAAAAAGAAAAAGTTGTCATCTTTTCATCTCTCTTTCATCCCCACCGAAAGTACCAGCAAAGAGGGGGTTTTGAAAGCTCAAAAATATCAACCACTCTTCACCCTTGCAATTAAGTGATTTAGATAGCCTTTCTTGATAATTTTTGCATTTTTAGAACCCTTGTAACATGAGCTTTCTAATAAGGGGTCTATTTTGCAAAATGGATGAAAGTCTAGGGTTTTACCATGAGAGAATCTATGATATTTTCTAAAATTTTATGGAAGAAAATGAATCTTAGTTGTTTAATAAACAACTTTTGTGAAGTGGTGTTCATGAAAAACACCTAAAAAGGGCTAGTTTGTAATAATTGTAAAATAGATAGTAATGTGGTGAAGTAATGAAAATTTTGGGTTTCTATAAGAGTAAAAATGGTTCAGCTAGGCTTAATACATGAAGAAATTCGATAAAAATAGATTTTCGAGCCTAGGGGCAAAATGGTCATTTTATGAAAGTTTAGGGGCAAAATGAATGTGAATTTTTAATTGTCTAAATTTATTTAGTGATTAAATGAGTGAATTTAATCATTTTAGATCAAGGAACCGAGATTCAGGTTTAAATCGGAAAGTACAAGGTTATGGACTAAAATAGCATAATTAGCCGAAATTGCATTCGAGGTAAGTTCGTGTGATTAAATTAGCATGATATCCATGCTATTGTTAATATACTTGAAAATCTATCTTTCTATGATTGTATTAAATTTTATGTTGATAATATTGTATATGAGAAGGTGATGCCAAATGTTAATAACATTTATGTGTTGATTAAATGCTTGGAAATTTGATGGAATATGATATTCCATTGAAATGAGTAAGTTGTACGTAAATAATGCAAATTAAATGTTATCATGTATTATATCATTAGTTTGGCATGAATTGTTGAGTTGTGATGAGAACGTGAATTATGAGAATTTATGTAACAAAGACTTCCAGTTGAACATTTGGAATAGACTTGATTATTCATACCATGACATTAGGTGATATGTGTGCTAGTGTAAGACATGTCTGGGACATGTATCAGCCACATTTTGAGAGCCAGTGTAAGATATGTCTGGGACACGGCATCGGCCTCGATATATGAAAGTCAGTGTAAGACCTATCCGGGACATAGCATCGACTTTGATGTGTTAGCCAGTGTAAGACCAAGTTTGGGACATGGCGTCGGCATCTTATCCCATGTTTGGGGCTAATGAATATCCTGTAGTATTCCAAATGGTTCAACAGAAGATTTATGATTTATAACGAAATGAGAGAACTTATGACCATGTGGTGAGTGGTATAGGTACTTACATGAAATTGATGAGATGTGAATGCAATTCATGTTGTATGATTAGTAAGGAATGAATATGAGCAAATGGAGTAACACAAGTATGAGATGTAAATAGGTAATTTTTGTGATGGTCTTGTGATTATAGGTCTATACTTATGATGTATAAATACGTACCTTTACCAATGTGGTGAAAATGAATTAATAAAGTGTGATAAACTTAGTATCATTAACTTACACTAAAACAGTTTTGGAAAACAGCCGTAGTCCGACTTTGAAAATCCAAAAAAAATTGTTGAAATTGAGTTAGAGGCTGAATAAAATATAAAATTAAATATTAATGAGTCTAGTTTCACATAGAAGAAACGGTGTAAGAAAAAGAGTTTCATATTATGAAATATTTAAATTGTTGCGAGACATAGTCAAAATGATTTCGAAATCCACTATTCTGATTTGGGAAAATCATTAAAAATTTTAAAAAAATAATTATTGGTTAAGATTTATATTATTATAATTTTTAATGATTCTATTTTCAAAAAGAAACAAACAAGAACCTCATTCGAATCCCGTGTGAGGAGTTAATTAATTTTTAGTAAGGAAAGGTTGAAGCTGTCAAACAGCAGAATAGGGGTGACTTTGAAGAATAAACTGTACTAATTGGATAAACCAAAAATTCTTAAAATTTTACGGTAAGAAGATATATGAGTCTAGTTTCTAGAAATATTTTTGGATCTTAATTTGGAGTTCTATAACTCTAGATATAAGTAATTTAGTGACTGTGACTCGAGAAAATAGCTTGACCAGAACATAGGTAAAAAGGCAATTCTGATAGTATTACCTCGAGATCATGTTGTAAGAATTGGTGGAAGCATATTGATAAATTGCTTATTATTTTCATATGGTATTACTAAGCTATAAATCTTACCCTCTCCTTTCCATTTCTTTAGTGTTGTTAGGTTAGCTCGAGGTTGGAGATCGTCGGAGGCAGCATCACATTATCAAGCTATTACCTTTGGAGTATTGGTACATATGTTAGCGTTTCCAAGTGAGTGGCATGTATAAGGATCTAGTTATATGGCATGTGTTATTATGATATTGGCCAAATGTATCGGCTTATATTAAGTTATATGTATATGGCTATGAGATATGACTCATATTGATTACGGTTTGTAAATCTAGCTATTCATGTTTTGTCTAATGTTTATGATGCGATTATGTTTGGTTTCCATGCATGGTTGGTAATACGACATGTGTGTTGGATGTATGCTCTATGACCAAGTGTGGTGGTCATAGCCATGTAGTAATTGCATGTTATGAAAACAACATGATAATGGTTGAACATGAGTGGTTGATGGATAAGTTGGTAACCATAGTATAATGGTAAAAATGGTCATCAAAATGACAAGTCTTATGAACGTGTATTAAGAAATCTAGAATTGGTATTACATGAGTAGATGCATTGCTTGTAAGAGGACATGTTAATATTATGAATGTATATTAATAAAGAGTGCTTAATCACTAAAATGATGCCATGATTTGTGGTTTTAATATGTATAAGGTTGTAAGGGTTTATGGGTAACATGAAGGCTTGGAAAATAGCCTAAGTGTTAACTATACGGGCCGAGACACGGTCGTGTGTCTCAACCGTGTGAGGGACACGGCTTGGAGAAACGGGCATGTGGCCTGGCCGTGTGGTTCTATTTGCATGCTGACATCATAAACAAAGAGTTACATGGCCTGAGGACACGGGCGTGCCAAAGGCACACAGGCATGTCTCTATGTCCACACAGGCATGTGACCCTATTTCATGGAGAAATTTTCTAAGTTTTCTTGAAACTTCTCAAAGTTCTTGGTTTAGTCCCTAACTATTCAATGCATTTTTAGAGCTTCGTAGGCTCATGTATGGGACATTATGCGTGTGTATGAAAAGTTTTGAATTAAAAGAAATTTTGTAGCCCGATTTTTACATATATGTGTATGTTCAAGTTCGGTAATGCCTCGTATCCTATTCCGGCATTGGACACGGATAAGGGGTGTTACACGGCCACCCCACACGGTCATGTGTCATTTTAATTTTTTTAGGTGCAAAATGAACCACATGGTCTAAGAGAGTAACACAGCCGTGTGACCAAACTTCTAAAACACATACGGTCTGGCACATGGCCTGCGACATGGTTGTGTGACCCTATTTCGAATACTCATATGACCTGTTATGTCATATGACCTGGCCACATGACCATGTGACCTCTGTTTTCTATTTTTTTTAAAATTTTTGAAAAATTTCCAAATTTTCTTGATTTTTTTCAAATTAGTCCCTAGATGTTCACAACCTATATTTATGACTTCGTAAGCTCGAATTAATGTCTATAATCATGTTTATGCCATTAAATCTTATTAGTTGAATGTTATTATTTAAATTGATTAATTTTTTCTAAAGGTCATTACTTGTTATGATTTGATCAGTAATACTCCGTAACCTAATTTAGAAATGGTGACGGGTTAGGGGTGTTACACAAGCAGTTTTGCTTAATGCTTTTTTGCAGAAAAGACAGGTATGCATGGGACATTGGATTTATTAGGTGATGATAGCTTGCATTAGTGGATAGAAACGGAGAATATATTTACCAGATCTTATGATAGCCTTATGGAAATGGACAGAAGTTCACTTGTCAGCAATGGAATAGATCGTCAAACCGATGAAGAGCGTACTCGGCAATTCTATGTACGCCTAATTCGTCAAACTTTAGCACAAATAGATAGCTGACAGGAATAATCATTGAAAGAAAAAGATGGACATTCCATTATCAGTGAAGAGAAAGAGTAAAGCAAAAGAGTCTCAATTGATGAGCCTAACAGATTTGTCGAATATAAAGTGGGCGATCTGAAAGATGTAACAGATGACCCTATTGGGTATGACTACACACAGAGATTTGGTACGCGAGTGCCAAATCTGTCGCCTAACAAATATGCACCCTTCCCACTATTCGACAAGTCCAAGGGGGAGGAAGAGGAGCCCAATGATGATGACGACAACGAGAGAGGTGACGACGATGTTGCCCCTTTCCCGGCATATGGCTTTGATCAAGTGTTCCGATCTGGAAGGCCATTGAAAAAAGGATTCGTAATGTGCAGTCCAAGCCGAGAAAGCCCATCTAATCTTTGAGCAGGTGGGTTACTAAAACATCTATGGGTTGGGATCGATGTAAGGAAAAGGTAGTGGAGAAGCCGGAACCTAATTCCGACCAAAAATAAACTTTTTATTATTTTCTAGGTGTTGTAAATATTTAAACTTAGATGATTTTTATTTTTATGCCATTAGTTAGATTTTATTTTTATTTTTTCTTAACTAAGGAAAAATCATTTTTTTTCTATATAGGGACCCCATATTTTGACGACACAAAATTTCAAAGCTAAACCGGAAAGGACAAGAAGATCGAACAACAATCGCAACACTTAAACACCAAAAATAGTAATTTCATCCCTTAATTTTATTTTGAGCACATTACGGACAATATGCTAAATAAAGTGTGGGGTGACAAAATTTTCAATTATTATTATTATTTCTGTTTAGTTTTAGCAATTTTTAGAGTTAATTTTTTTTATGTTTTTTCTATGCTTAAGCTTGTAGAAATACAAGTGATTGGTTAGGAGGATGAACATAGGTTGTTTGCTTAAATTGTAAATTTAGGCCGAGAATAAAAGATTTTAGGTTTTTTGAATTTAGACTAGTTAGTTCAATTTGTTAAATTGTGAATAAGAAAAAGGAGTTAAATGTACCAAATGACATAGGTATTTTACGAGTAGGTATATATGTTTGTTGAATAATAGGTTGTTTAAATTTGAATACTCAATAATTAAATCCATGGTTATTGAAACAACATAGTGTAATAAGTATAAAATCATTGCAAGTATGTGCCTCAAAATAAAAATAATTTGTGAAGAAAAGCATAGAACCAATAAAAACCGAGAGAGTGGGAGTAATCATAGTGAAATAAATTGAAAATATGAGAAATTGGGAAAATCTCACTCATATTGGCACAATTACTTGCAAATTGCTTGTACTTATAAATATATATTAGAGTTTAAAGCATGGATAAAAGAAACTGAGTAATTAGAATTCGAATTGATTGTTTTCTTCAACCATAAATGTTATACTCGTACAAATCTTTTGATGGAGTCATATGTTTGACTTAATTTGACTTATTTTCTTTGTAATCTATTGAACTAGCATGTTTGAATGTGAAAATTGTAAATCGTTTACACATCTAGCTAGAATTTTATGTTTAGCAAATTTTCCTGTTGTCATTGTTTCGATCCAATCTCGTGTACGAAGCATGCTCAAGTACTCTAGTTTTAGTTGTTGTGTTTTCTTTTCATTTTAATTTTATCTTCTTCGTTTTTATTTTCTTTTTCGTTTGCTTGAGGAAAGTAATGATTTAAGTGTGGGGGTATTTGACCTGCTGTTGTGTGTATATAATGGAAATGTGCAAGTGTACACATCGATTCAAGTAATATAATGATGAGTGAGTATCATCTCCAAAAGGATCAAAAGTTGATTTGAATTGGTAAGTATTATTGAAGATTTAAAGATTAAAATTATGCAAAAGGAACGAAGTAAAAATTGGTGAAGGGAATTAATGAATGAACTTATAATATCAATTATACTTTAAAAATGACCAAACAATCTAAATGCCATGGCAATTCACTAGGAACAAGTAGAGAGTATTTCTGCTGTTGAATAATAAAGGTTGGAATTACTCAAGAAATATTTTCATTAACATAATAATGTCATGGCAAAGTTATGACTAAACTATTGCCTAGATATTTACTACTGTAGTCAACTTCTTTCGAGAGTTAAATTCTAATTATTATTTAGAGTCTATGTATGTCTACAAGACTCACAAATGATAACCCAACTAACATTCTATACCTGTACAGATCGCATCTTCTATGTCTAGAGTGCTACGAATATTCTTTCGAGTACTCACCTGTATCAATCAATTAAAAATTTGATGTATTTAATCCTTTCAGATTCAAATCCATATAAGTTCCTAACATGCAATCAACTATATCTAGAGCTTGCATGCATTCCAAATAAACAAGAATCGAATGAAACAATAAATTTAATCACAAGCATATCATGGGCATTACAAATAGTTAAATACTCACCCAAATAATTCCAACCCGAAGATAATTAGCTCATGGGTTGGGCAATGAAATCCAAAATTAAATCATTCATCAACATACTTCAAGTTTCTCGAATCACAGAATTCAAAACCAAGAAAACAAAACAAAGGTAGAACTGCAGGAAGTTTTCGCTGCACTCTAACTTCTCATCCAGATTCTACGTAAAACCTAGGGCAAAGTTCTCTTCCTCTTCTTCGTGTCTGTGATCTCCCCTTATTTAGCTGATCCCTTCTTCTTCTCTTTTGAATTACTCCACCGGATTCTGTTGTAGAGAGAGTAACTGCTTTATTTCTTTTCCTTTTCTCTTCTCAATCCATGTGTTTCCTTTCTTCTGTTCTCTCTCCTCCTTTTATGGGGTAGATTCATCCCTTTTAGCACACATCTTTTACTCTTATTTTTCAGGGTGATTTATCTGGTACACGTACAGTTGGCTGAGAGTGACATGGATTGAGTGCTACGTCATCTTCCTGGAATTGCCATGACATTTCTATTGACAATCTATCCCACCATTTTCCAAGAAAATGACTCACCTTCTTCATTCTCTTTTCCCCTTCATCTTTTCCTTCTTCTTGCCTCTTTCATCCTACCTGCATTACAACCAAATACTACTAAACCTTTTTCTAGCAATTAAAAGTAACATAAATTTACAGTTGAAACACAATCCAAGCTTTAGTATGTAATGCTCTAATAATAAGTCTAAAATGCAAACATATTTTCTTAATTACAAGCAAATACTTCAGTTTAGAGGCTTGAAATATAACTCTTTTCAAGAGTTATCACACCCCCGAACCTGAATTATTGATTGTCCTCAAGCAAATATGTATGAGTATGCATGAATACAGGTATGCATGAGTTCGCCAATAACTGGACTATCTGAAATATATTTTTCACCTCTATTCTCAGCAGCCTTTTAAATAAAGAAAAAATGGTTCGAGTTTTATAAACTTGTTCAGAAAATGAAGTGCAGAAAATGTTTCCTAAAAATAAAAGTTCCTAAATATTTATGCAATTATGGCTATAGCAGATCTCTCCTAATATATTTAAAATATCTATCCTCTAAATTCAATTTCATTATTCTTAGGTATTCAAAATTTTAATTATAATTATTACTTTCTTTACTTGACAACCTTAATGGAGCAAACACTAGACTGCCAGATATTACATCATGACACAATTTAAATGGAATTCACTCATAAAGTTAAGGCTTTTATCCAAACAGATGGATGGAGCAAACAACTAACTCTTTAGCTTAGCCTAACACTTCAAAAAAGTGTCCTTAAATTATTATTAACATTTTTTTTTGCATGACTCTTATTTGAACTCATTTTTCTGATCAATAATACGATAGAGCAAACAAAGCATTACTGACCTACTCAATAAATTCAAACATTGGAATGCAAAACTATTGCTAAGATATTCCTTGTTATTTACAAATAAAATATTGAATTTAGGATTAAGAAATTCTAGATGCATTAAAAGAATACTACTATAGACTTAATCGCATTGATACTTAGGTTGTTCTACTTTTAGGAATCAATTTTCAAACAACCATCCTAAGCTAAACAGACCTAAATACTTGAACAATTTTCTAAACTTATCAAAGAATTATTATCCTTATCGAATATCATAAACAAAAAAATATACTTAGCAAAGTCTGACAATTGTTTGGCAATTGTATGTCATGGAAAAGTAAATGACAAGACAACAAATATTAACATACATATCTACTGCAACCTATATGCACAACACACCCCAAACCTAAGGGATGCACTGTCCTCAATGTAGAAAAATGAAAAATGTTAAAGAATATATATTTACAAATATAGAAATGCAATGATAAAGAAAAATGAATGCTTGAATTAGAAATAAAAGCTTGGACAGAATGTTTTTTACTCTTAAGTTGGTTTGGTAGACTTCTAGGCGGCACGTTTGTAACACTATTGCTGCTTGGATTCACCACTCTCAGCTGTGGCTGCTTTCCCACCAGTTGTCTTGAAACGTTTCCTTTTACGCTAACTAATAGGCACCTCATCTTCTGAATCAGAGTCTGATTTGGTGAGTTCATCGATTAGTTGATGAACTACACATTCTTGTGCGGTCATAGGTGTTGTTGCTCTTAGTGTGGTGGTAGTGTTGGCAAGTGCATGGGCTTGAGTCACATCATCATCTTCCTTTTCAGATTTGGATTTCTCTACTTCTCCTTCTTGTTCGATGGTCTACTTCTCCATAGTAGGTTCTTCACCCTCATCATCATCCTCCTTCAAGTGGTCTGCTCATTTTACAACTCCTCAGGAAAAATAGAGAATGCGGGCATCGGGTGAGTGAAGTTCTTTTGAAGGGACTTCTTAATAGCTTTGTCCCTGCGTCGAACATAGCCCTAAAATATCGCCATTTCCTTTTAAGCATTGCCAAGATCCATAACCATCGGTTGTTGCTGATTTTCTAGTTTCTAAAATTGTTGCTGCAAAGCCTCTAGAGACTCGAGGACATTTTACTCAAATGCAGTCTTAGAAGTTGATGGAACAGCATCAGTGGGCCAGGGTGAAGAAGATGTCGGAGAGCGATTCGAATACTGTGGCAGTTCCTCACTAAAAAATTTTAAATCAATGTGCTTAGTAATGGCATCAGTGGGCTGGCATTTTTCAAGGAACAACAACGGACCTCTCGAAAGATAATGTTCCCAACATTTATCTTTCATCCCATTATAATCGAATGAAGAAGCAACAGATGTTCCTTCAAGATTGTAGAGTTGTGGGTAGATGGGATGAGACAATTTTTCAGGAAATGATACCATACCCTACAGTTGGGCTTCAAAGTTACCCAATCAATGGTGTAACAATCATTCCTAAATACCGTCCACTTGGTGCCCTTTACACAGACATCAGTGAGCACGTGATTTAATTTTTCTACTGTCATTGTGTTGAGGAAATCCACGTGTTCAACTGGACCATCAGATAGCACGTATTGTGCATTTATAAACTCGACATCAAATAGTACTGAGGCACTTTGCACATAGATAAAGGCATTTTTAGAAGAAGTAAGATGAGCATAGAATTCCTTTAGCACTTAAGGGAAAACATCATTAGGATGGAGATAGAAAATCTGCCATCCATGTTGCTCCACCACAGATGAAATGGCTTTAGTATACCCTATAAAAAGGGTAACTTGAAAAATAAATCCCTTTCCAAGCACAGAGGCCGTTTGGAAATGTTTTGGTGGTACTTAGTTTCCACTACCTTGTTGAAGAATATACGCCGCTATGCAGCAGTGGAAGTGGATGGTGCTTGTTAAGCCATGGCAACAAAGATGATAAATGTAAGAATGAAAAAGGTGAGACCTTTAAAAGTTTGGGAGAAAACAGATAGAAAAATAGAAGAGAAATAAAATAAAGGTAACGGTGAAGAGGAAACTGAATCGGCTAGGGTAAAAACTTAAAGGTAAAGAATATGTGACGTGGGTGATAAGATTGGGTCTTAATCATGGTTTGATAGAAGCAACAGTAAATATTTAAGCAGGAAAAATTGTAATATTGAGTAAATTGAGTAAACTAAAAAAAATGACTAATGAAATCAGTGGAGTTAAGGCCGAGAAACCTAGGCCGTACTTACCTAGACATAAAGAAAATAGAAGTTAATGAAATTTATTAATTCAACTTAAATAAAGAGATTAAAATCTAAATAATTAAATAAATTGTGCAAGCGAGAAATATTAATCAGATTGACAAGATGATGGAAATTTTATCCCCAAGTATGAGTGCCAAAGTAATGCTTTAACTGTTGACCATCAACTTTAAAAGTAAACCCATTTTTTTTGTCTTTAACATCATTGCTCTATGAGGATATACCTGAACAACTTTGAATGGACCTGACCACCAGGATTTTAATTTGCTAGGAAACATTTTAAGCCTAGAATTGAAAAGCAAGACTTGTTGTCCAGGAACAAATTGCCGTGGCAAAATTTTGCTGTCATGCCATCGTTTGGTCTTTTCTTTATATAGCTTAGAATTTTCATAGGCTTGAGTTTGAAATTCATCCATATGATTCAGCCCCAGTATGCTATTATTTCCAGCAAATTTCCAATTCATATGGAGTTTCTTGATTGCCCAGAATGCCTTGTGTTCTAGTTCAACAAGCAACTGGCATGGTTTACCATAAACCAACTGGAAAGGTGACATACCCAATAGTCTTTTGAAAACTGTTCAATATGCCCACAAAGCTTCATCCAGTCTTACCAACGAATCTTTTCGGTTGGGAGTGACTACCTTCTCCAAAATTTTCTTAATCTCTCTATTAGAGATTTTTTCTTGTCCATTCATCTGGGGATGTTATGCCCTAGCAATTTTATGTTGCACCCCATATCTGTTAGGAGTATTGGAAACTAACTAGCAATCGAAGTGGGAACCTTCATTACTGATTAATACACGAGGGATACCAAACCGAGTAAAACTATTTTTATAAAGAAATTTTAATACTAATTTGGCATCATTTGTGGGTAGAACAGCAGCTTTAACCCAATTAGAAACATAGTCAACAGCGACCAGTATGTAGATATTACCACCAAGGGGGTGGAAATGGCTCCATGAAATCAATTCCCAACACATCAAATATTTCCACTTCTAATATATTTTTCAAGGGCATTTCATATCTCCTGGATTGATTTCCAGCCCTTTGACAGCAATCACAGGCCTTATAGAATTCATGAGTGTCTTTAAACATTACTGGCTAATAAAAACTAGATTAGAGACCTTTTGTAGCAGTTCACATACCCCCCAAAATGGCCTCTATATGGTGTTAAATGACAGTGATGTAGAATACTTTGGATTTCATCATTCAGAATACATCTTCTAATGATCTAGATTGCACACTATTTGAATAAGAATGGCTCATCCTAGTAGTACTGCTTAAAATTGTTGAGGAATTTCTTTCTTCCTGGACCAAAGAGCTTGGGTGGTAGCAATCCATGAACCAGAAAATTAATAATGTCAGCATACCATGGTAATGCCATGGCAACCAGAAACTACTCATTAGGGAATTTATCTTTAATCAGTTGAATATTACCGTATTCATTCCCTACTTCCAAACATGATAAATGATCAACCAATTGATTGTCTATGCCCTTCCTCTCTTTAATCTCTAGATCAAATTCTTAAAACAGCAATATCCATCGAATTAATCTGGGTTTAGCATCTTACTTGGTCACCAATTTTTTGATAGCAGAATGATCTGTGTACACCATGACTTTAGTGCCCACAAGATAAGCTCTAAATTTGTCAAAAGGAAATAGTACAACTAATAGCTCCTTCTCACTAGTGGTGTAATTTAGCTGTGAATTTGTTAATGTACGGCTGGCATAGTATATAGCATAAAATACCTTGGCTTTTCTTTGTCACAATACTGCTCCTACTGTAAAGTCACTTGCATCACACATTAATTTGAATGGTAAGGTCTAGTTTAGTGTAGTGATTATTGGTGTTGTGACCAATCGCTTCTTTAGTTCCTTAAATTCTTGAAAGCATGGCTTATCAAAATTAAAAGATCTGTTTTGTTCCAATAATATACAAAGAGGTTAGGATATTTTGGAAAAATCCTTGATAAATCAACTATAGAATCTTGTGTGACCGGGGAAGCTTTAGATACCTTTTACTGACGTAGGTGGTGGCAATTTGTCAATAACCTCAATTTTTGCTTTGTCAATGGCAATTCTCTGTTGTGAAATCTTATGTCCTAGAACAATGCCCTTACAAACCATAAAGTGGCATTTTTCCCAATTCAACACAAGATTGGTTTCTTAACATCGACAAAGGACTAACTCTATATTTCACAAACAATCTTCAATTGTATCATCAAATACTGAGAAATCATCCTTAAAGACTTCTAAGAATTTCTCCACCATGTCAAAAAATATAGCCATTATGCAACGCTAAAAAGTTGCAAGGGCATTGCATAACACAAATGGCATTCTTCGAAATGCAAAATTTCCATACAGATAAGTAAATGTAGTCTTATCTTGATCAGCAGATGTTATGGCAATTTGATTGTTCCCTCAGTATCCATCCAGAAAATAGTAGAAGGCTTTCCCTGCTAGTCTATCCAACATTTGATCGATAAATGGAAAAGGGAAATGGTCCTTCCTGGTGGCTTAGTTGAGCTTCCGATAATCCATGCAAACCCTCAATCCTGTAACAGTACAAGTGGGAATAAGTTTGTTGATATCCTTGGTGACCATAGTGACACTTATTTATTAGGTACACACTGTACAGGGCTCACCCAAGAACTATAAAAAATTGGGTAGATGATTCCAGCATCCAGCCATTTGATGATCTCATTCTTTACCACTTCCTTTATTATATGATTCAATCACCTTTGTTGCTTAATAGATTTTCCATGGCACTCTTCCAATATTATCTTATGCATGCAAATTGTTAGACTAATTCCTTTGATATCTGAATTTGACCATCCCATGGCTTTCTTAAATTTCCTTAACAATTCCAATAATTGACTCTTTTTTCTAATGTTAACTCAGTAGAGATGACTACTGGCAACGTGTTGTTATCTCCCAGATATGCATACTTCAAGTGCAGTGGCAATGGCTTGAATTCTAGCTTAGGAGGATCTTCTATTAATGGCTGATAAGGTGTAAAAAAACGGTTGGATAGATTTAGTGGTTCAAGATTTGTAATCATGTCTACATTAATTGACTTATATATTTGCATCATTTTCCGAGTTATTAGAACAAAAATCTTTAATTTTTTCTTGTACTGTTGTATCAATGATTTCAATAACATGACATTCTTCACCAGTATCTGTAGACATTATAGCATTAAAGACATCAAAAAGTTAACTATTGAATTCACCTTTTTGGACATCAATTAATGTTTTACCTGTGGCTAAAAAAGGTCTCCCAAGTATAATTGGGACCTCTTTATCAGCCTCGCATTCCAAAATGATATAATCTATTAGGAAAATAAATTTTTCAACTCTAACCAACATGTCTTCGATTTTACCTTCTGGATGTGCATAAAATCTATCAACTAACTGTAGTGTGACAGTTGTGGGTCTCACCTTTCCTATTCCAAGCTTCTTGAAAACAGACATAGGCATTAGATTTATGCTTGCACCCAAATCACATAGTGCTTTGCCTACATACTAAGTACCAATAGAGCTAGGTATAGTAAAACTCCTTGAATCCTTTAGTTTTGGTGGAAATTTGTTTCGGAGCATTGTTGTGCACCATTCAGTAAGAGCAACAGTCTCAAATTCTCCTAACCTTCTTTTCTTTTATAGAATATCTTTCATAAACTTCAAGTAGTTAGACGTTTACTCCCATGCTTTTACTAATGGTATATTAATAAGTAATTGTTTCAGGACCTCCAGAAATTTGTTGAATTGAACATCTTACTTAGATTTTTGGAACCACTGAGGAAAATGTGGTGGTGGTATTCCTTCTGTTTGTCTAAATTGTTTTGTCATGGCATTTGTATTAGCAATACATGTAGCATCTATTTAAACATTTTTCTAGTAACTCTTTTTCTTTGTAGCTTGCTCCCCTACTGCTTCTGGAATCTTTTCATTTGCAATAGTTGAACTTCTTTATTTAGGAATGGTGTCATTCACAACTCTTGGTACCTGAGTACCACCTCGAAGTGTAATGGCTTTACATTATTCCTTCCATTGGGAGCAAGAACTCTCAGTGTCACTCGACAATGCTCCTTGCTGTATGGAATTCAATACAGTGGCAATTTGCCCTACTTGGTTTTCCAAAGCTCTTAAAGAAGCAGTTTGGCTCTAAATGATAGTATCATTCTTGGCTATATACTCTTTCAATAAAGCTTCCATGGATAAATAACTTGAAGTTGAATTTTGCTGAGCATTTTGCCGTAGAAATGGTTAATTGTACCTGGCCGGTACACTAGTAGCATTCTGTCAAATGTCATTATTGGTATTTCCTCCTAGATTACTCCAACTAAAATTAGGATGTTGTTTCTACCCCAAATTATATGTTTTGGAGTATGGGTTGTTGTTGTTGTTGCAAATAAAATTCCCCTTGTAATAAACTAAGACTGGATTTGACAGGCAATCATCAAAGACATGATCTTCTCCTCAGTAAACATAGGCTAACTCTTCTGTTTTCATTTCCTACACTGTAGATGCCTTTTTTAGTGTTTTAATCACATTTATTAAAGATGATACCTAAGTTGTTGCAGATGTAATTGCATCAAGCTCCATTGCTCTGACAACTCTTCTTCCAGTTCCAACTTTGGTAGTAGGGTATTGATAATCGTTATTTTCTATACTTTCCAAAATTTCATAAGCCTTATTCTATGATTTATCAAGTAAAGTCCTATTGGCAGAGGCATCGACAACCATTCTTGTATGAGCATTCAATCCATTGTAGAACATTTCCATCTGTGTCCAATGCTGGAAACCACACATCGGGCATTTTCTCAGTAGCTCCTTAAACCGCTCTCATGCTTCATATAATGTTTCATCCTCTTATAACAACACATTTTTCAGTAAAATCAGAACAGCAGTTTCGGGACCACAAATCCGATCCAAAAATAAGGTTTATTTTATTTCATTATATGGTCTGTATTATAATAGGCATGTCGTGTGAAAATGTTGATACAAAAATTTTATCGATTAAGTGTTTAATTACGAGAAGGACTAAATTGCATAAAATATGAATGTTGAATTATAGTAGCTATAAGGATCAAATAGCTATGGAAATCAAAACTAGAGGTCCTTATATGGTAATTATACCATTAAAAAAAGTATGTAGATTTTTCTTGGTGACTCATCCATGGAAATATAGAAAAAGGGCAAAGACTAAATTGGAAATAGAAAAATACTTAATTAATTAAAAGATGAGAAAAAAATATATCATCTTATTTTCATCATCTTCAACCTAAAAAAAAAACACATGGAAACCCTAGGTGAGAGAAAAGAAACTTTCAAGGGCTAATTGGGTAAGTTTCCTTGTCCCGTTTTTAGTAATTTTGATATTTTTGAAATCAGGATAGCTTAATCTCTCTATTTGAGGGATTCATTTGAAATGTTATCAAGTTATGAAAAATGGTTCATGGATGTATATGCTGGAAATTAGAAATTTATGTTAGAAAATGAAATATTATTGATAGATAAACAACTTTTACAAAATGATTTTTGATGAAAACATGATTTAGGGACTAAAATGAAAAGTTGTAAAATTTGATGAAAAATTCTAAAATTTTATGAATACATGTGCTGTAAAATTTGTAATGGGGCTTTGGTTAGACTTGGAATAGGGAGTAATTTGCACAAGTTTCATTTTCCGAGCCTAGGGACAAAATCAGAATTTATAGAAAAGTTAGGGGCAAAATGGTAATTTTCTCTAGGAGGTAAATTGAGTCCATTTAAATATAAAGTGTGTGAAATTGATGGTTAAATATAGATCAGGATAACATTAATTCGAGGTTAGATTGAGGAAAAGAAAAGGTTTTGGATTAGTAGACTTTATACGCGAACAAGTGTCGACGTAAGTTCGTGTAACTTAATCGAGCATGTAAATATGTCTAATTGAGTGGTGTGATTGTATGAAATGTTATTATCATTTGATGTGAATTATTTGATTGCTATAATGCATGTTTGAATACATGCTTGAAATGATGATAAAGGGGTAAGTCCCGATTGAATACTAAATTCCGATGATTATATGCGCTATCCCGAAACTAATAATGTCCTGCATTTGTTGTGGACGGGATTTAGCTTGGACGAGTAATCCTATTGACCTTTTTATAGAAATTATTTAGCCTGGACGGGTAATCCTGATATAATACCTCTCGAGCATACGTTATGATTAAGGTTTACCCTGGACTGGTAATCTTAATTGAGCCTCTCTAAGCTTACGTTATATAAAGGATTTAGCCTAGACTGGTGATCCTGTTATACGATATGTGGCTCGAGAAAGTGTTTCTTGGTTAAGTGCCCTAATGGGTATCTTTGAATAATAAATTTATTGATTATTGAATCGTACACTTCAAGTGTACTGCTTGAGCATCCATCAAAATTCAATGATTCAACGGACAAAAAACTCTTGACATGGCGTGAAAATCTTGAAATGAAATGATAATGGCTTGAAATAATATTGCTTGATGAGCTCGTATATGTTACTTGATTGATATGAAGATTTTGGTGACTAGCATGTTTGATTGAATGTATGTGTTTAGGCAATTTAGCCAAATGGATGGAAAACTTGTTATTGTATGCTTAGATTTGATAAACCGGATTGGTTAGTTTAGTTTCTGTTACAAGAACTTACTAAGCATGTAATGCTTACTCCATTTTATTTTCCCTTGTTTTATCGTGCTTAGAAGCTCGGGAAGGTTGGAGATCACTAGAGCATTGTCACACTATCAACTAGACATTTTGGGTACAATTAGTAAAAAAATCATTTTGGTATAATGGCATGTATAGGACAACTTGGCCAATAGTGGCATGAAATGTTATTTTGTAACCTAGCCATTGGAATGGCTAGTGATGGTTCATTTTGATATGACTAAGTAGATTATTATGATATATATATACACATCTGTTATGTTAAGAATATGTGATCAATGTTGTGAATGCATAAGTTAAACTAAGGTAAGGTTGTAATCATGTATGCTTGTAGTGATATGCCTTGTGAATGATGAAATTTGCTTAAGTTGAATACTTGGATTGGTTGGTATTGGATGTGTGTTTCAAGTGCAGGTCTTGGGTGAAATTTTAGGTGAGAAATGAAGCTAGAAATGGCTTCATTTTGTCCATATGGGTAGACACATGGGCGTGTGTCTAGATCGTATGTGACACACGGCCTGGTTACATGGGCAAGTGGTTAGGCTGTGTGTCCCCTGCACCTTAATTTTGAGAAACAGAATGCTTAGAATTGATCACACGGGCAGAGACACGGGCGTGTGTTTCAACCGTGTGTGCCACACGACCTAGAACATGGGCGTGTGTATTGGCCGTGTGAAACCTGTACCTAATTTCTAATTGAATTAATTAACCACACGGCCTACCACACAAGCGTGTGGCATGGCTGTGTGTGCAAGTCAGAGAGTTACACGGGGTTGAACACGGCCTCTAGCACAGGCATGTCCCAGGGACACACGAGTGTGTCTCTTGGACCACACGGGCGTGTGAGCCCTACAGCTTGGAAAAATTTTGAAAAGTCACGACAAATTCTTAAAGTTCCTGATTAAGTCCCAACTCGATTCTAATGCTCATATTAGGCCTCGAGGACCCAATCAAGGGACGTTATGAATGGTCTCAGTTAGTGAATAGTCATTTACATAAGTTATTTGTAAATGTTTCGAAATGATCCTGTAATACTCCTAAACTCTTTTTTTGATGATGGATATGGGTTAGGGGTGTTACACCATTGGTTTTCTAAACGATGTAATATCGTTTCTCAACATAGCATTCATGTTAGGAGGATTATATCTTAGCAGAAATTTCTGACACAACTCATTTCATGATGCCACTATACCTGATGGTAATGCATTTAACGATGCTCTGGCACAATCACGCAATGAGTAAGGGAATAACTTTAGTCGCAAGGCATCCTCAAGAACACCTTGTTGTCTGAATGAATCGCAGACTTCCAAAAAGAGTCGTAAATGCAACCTTGGATCCTCAATATGCAATCCACTAAATTTCCCCACTGTTTGTAGCATTTGAAATATGATTGGCTTCAATTCAAAATGCTTGGCCTGAATATGTGGCCTAACAATTCCTAGATTTAAATCATCTAAGATTGGCATGACATGTTCTCTAATGGGTTTGTCTCTGTCATCTATGATTCGAGGAATATCAACATCCCTTCTTTCTTGATGTAGTGGCTCCTCTATAACCTGATTGTTTCTAATTCTTTCCAGTTCTCGAAACTCTTTTCTCTTTCACCTTAAGGTTCTCTCAATATTTGGATCAATATAGTACTGAGTATTCTCTGGAATATTTCTATAATGCACTACCACATACTTTAGAAAGAAAAATCAAAACAACTAATTAAACTAAACTTAAAAGAAATTAAACAGATAATAGCAAACCAATTTTCAATAATATTGCTGATTCTTAGCAACAGTGCCAAAAACTTGTTGCGTATAAATAATGCAAATGTGCAAGTGTACACGTTGATTCAAGTAATATAATGATGAGTGAGTATCGTCTCCACAAGGATCGGAAGTTGATTTTAATTGGTAAGTATTACTAAAGATTTAAAGAATGAAACTGTGCAAAAGGAACGAAGTATAAATTGGTGAAGGGAATTAATGAATGAACTAATAATATCAATTATAATTGAAAAATGACCAAACAATCTAAATGTCATGGCAATTCACAATGAACAAGTAGAAAGTATTTCTACTATTGAATGATAAAGGTTGGAATTACTCAGAGAATATTTTCATAACATAATAATGCCATGGCAAAATTATGACTAAACTACTGCCTAGATATTTACTACTGCAGTCTACTTATTTCGAGAGTGAAACCCTAATTATTATTCGAAGTCTATGCATGTCTACAAGACTCACAAATGATAACCCAACTAACATTCTATACCTGTACAAATTAAATCTTCTATGTCTAAAGTGCTGCGAATATTCTTTCAAGTACTCACATGCATCAATTGATTAATAATCTGATGTATTTAATCCTTTCAGATTCAAATCCATCTAAGTTCAAAATATGCAATCAACTATGTTTAGAGCTTGCATGCATTCCAAGTAAACAAGAATCGTATGAAACAATAAATTTAATCAAAAGCACATCATGGAAACTACAGTTAATTCAATATTCACCCAAATAATTCCAACTCGAAGATAATTAGCTCATGGGTTGAGCAATGAAATCTAAAACTAAATCATTCATTAACATACTTCAAGTTTCATGAATCATAGAATTCAAAACCAGGAAAACAGAACAAAGGCAGAACTGTAGAAAGTTCTCGCTTCACTCTAACTTCTTATCTAGATTTTGCACAAAACCCAGGACAGATTTCTCTTCCCTGTCTTTGCATCTATGATCTCCCCTTCTTTAACTGCTCCCTTCTTCTTCTCTTCTGAATTACTCCACTGGATTTTTTTTTCCTCACAATCCATGTCTGTCATTTCTTCTCTTCTCTTTCCCCTTTTTTTAAGGTAGATCCATCCCTCTCAACACATATCTTTTACTCCTCTTTTTAGGGTGATTTATCGAGTACACATACAACTGGTTGAGAGTAATGTGGATTGAGTGTTGCATCATCTTCCTAGAATTGCCATGGCATTTCTGTTGGCAATTTATCCTACCATTTTCCATGGCAATGTTTCACCTCCTTTGTTCTCTTTTCCTCTTCCTATTTTCCTTCTTTTTGCCTCTTTCATCCCACCAGCACCTATGACCAAAGACTACCAAACCTCTTTCTAGTAATTAAAAGTAACATTAATTTATAATTGAAACGCAATCCAAGCTTTAGTATGCAATGCTCTAATAATAAGTCTAAAATGCAAATATATTTTCTTAATTACAAGTAAATACATCAGTTTAGATGCCTAAAATATAACTCTTTTCAATAATTATCACCTGCCACAAATTGTAGTAGGTACTTTTTGGCACTTAACGAACTTAATTTTTTAAGTAATTTTACCTTTAATTATTGCATTTTAAATTTTATTAATTTAGATTTAAATTATTGCAAAATAAGTATTTTTACTAATATTCTGAGTTAGTTGACCTGTTGGGCTAATACCGACCTTAAGGTAGTTTTAACGATTTAATTGAGTGTGCAAGACACCTATTTTAAGGCCAAAAAGCATCATGAATGATAGCCAAGTCGCAATATGTAACACTCCTAACCCGTATCCATTATCAGAATAGGGTTACGGAGTATTATCGAACAAACAAAATAGTAAACCATTCAATTCATACATCAATGCAATACATATTCTAATTTCCTTCAAATACATTCATAACGTCCCTTAATCAAGCCCTCAGGACCCTAAAAATGCAATAGAAATAGTCCGGGATTAAATAAAAAACATCTAGAAAGTTTAGGAAAAAGCTAGAAAATTTTACACTGCATGTGTCACACAACCATATGACCAGGCCGTGCGGCTCACACGACGGAGACACGCATCCGTGTCTCAGGCCATGTAACATTTGAAATAAGGACAGACGGCCGTCTCCCAGCCTATGCCAGTGCCCGTGTAACTCACTGACTTGGGTCACATGGCCAAGCTACATGCTCGTGTGCCAGGCCGTGTGCTAGGCCATACAACATTTATGCCCAACTCTTTTAGGATCAAGTACATGATAAATTATATCATAAGAAATTACATCTTTTCATTTGGATAGTACAAAGTATAAACACAAAAATTAACCATATGTGTTCCTATCATCCACAATCTCAACCAGAGAATTGAAACATTCAATTCAAGCTTAAATATATGGCAATTCCATCAAAATCACTAAACAAGTTACCTTATCGAGATTTATAGTCAGATGAATTCATCTATGTTCAGATCAATATTCAATAAATAACAAATCTTTCAAATTCATTAAACAGATTACCTTACTAAGATTTTCCATTCGAAGAATAACTTACGGATAAGAGTACATCGTTAGATCAACCGAACACACCTCAGGAAATCTAGTCCAACCGAAACACACCATACAGAAGCTCATAAGAGCTGATCCAACTGAAACACACCAAACAGAAGCTCATAAGATTTGATCCAACCGAAACACACCAAACAGAAGCTCATAATATCTGATCGAACCAAAACATGCCAAATAGAAGCTTATAAGAGCTGATCCAACCAAAACACACCAAACAAAGAGTATAACACAAGAGTTTGCAGAAAAAGTTGAACCTCAGTTCACTCAGGTAATATAAAAATATCTCCCTCCAATACCATCTCCACTACAAACCCCCGTAACACACCAAATCACGATTGTACTCTATCCCGCGATCAATCCAAACCTAGCATAAATTCAATATTATATCTAAAATTACCATTAATTATCAAAAATTTAAAATAAATATATAAGTTTTATCATGTTAATCTACTTAACAATTCATATTAATGTTAAATTCTAACCATACGAACTTACCTGGCTAAATTTGCAGAAATGTCAAAGTATGGGGGATATTTAGTAATTTTTCATTTTTCTCGATTTTACACTCGATCTTGATCTAAATTAATAATTTTATTCAATTTATTAATTTATATAGTAAAACAATTTATTTTATGCAATTTAGTCTTTTTTCATTTTTACAAAATTACCCCTAATATTTTACTTTTATTCAATTTAGTCCCTGAGCCTAAAACATGCAATTTAACCATTTTTATTGAAAATTATTAATAGAAAAATATTTTCAGCTTCCATTTCAGCTTATTTTTGCAACAATTTCACACCAAGTCCTTGTATTTTTACTATTTCAACAATTTAATCCTTAATCGGTAAATTCATCAAAAATCACTTAATAAAATATTTATAAATAACAAAAAATACTTCAAATTCATCCCTTAAAATTTAAAATCACAAAGATTCATCAATGGCAACATTAAAAATCTTTAACAGTTTCAAAAACGAAAGTACGGGCTAGTTAGACCTAACTGCAACGATCTCAAAAACATAAAAATTATTAAAAACAGACCTCAAAATCTCCCCAATGCATTGAAATGGATTGGACGAATCTCCTTTCTCCAAAAATGGAGTTCTTTCCATCAAAGAAAAGGAATACAAAACAAAACAAAATTATGTTTTGTTTTGTTTTTGTTTTTCTTAATTAATATTTATTATTTAATTTATTAATATTAAAATAATATCATATCAACTAACAAAAATAATCACCAATTGACCACTCAACTATAATATGGTATATTTACCATATTAGTCCATAAATTACTTTTCATTGCTATTAAACACCTTTAGTTAGTAGAATTTAACTTTCACACTTTTTACAATTTAGTCCTTTTAATTAATTAAATATCGAAACATTAAAATTTCTTTAAAACTTTAATAAAACCTTAATGACACCCGTAAATATTTATAAAAATATTTATGACAGATCTTAACACTTGAACTTAATTAATCATTTATATAACAAAATTACCATATCAAAACCTTTTAAAACTATATTTGACTCATAAATATTAGATAATAATATTTACAAACTTACTTGTTAGATTTGTGGCCCCGAAACCACTGAAAAATCGACTGTTACATAACACAACCGAACCAACACAAGAATTTATATTCGAAGTTATGTTTCACGACAAGCACTAGGCTATGTCACAACATAGGTCTGAAGGAGGGAGAAAATTAATTAAGGGTGTTTCCATTTTAAGGCTTGTATTTGACCTAAAATGGGTTGCTAACTTTGCCTATAAATAGAAGGCTTATGTCCAACTAGAGAGCTTTTTTCCAAGTCCTTTTAGGGTTTTAGTTTAGTACTTTAGGATTTACTTAGTTTTATTTTATTTTAAAAATAGTTTTATCTCTTGTTATTTGACTTGGATTGGATTTGAGTCCAAGTCTTCATTGTCAAGTATTGTCATAATTTTTTTTTTTACGTTTCCCTTGCAAATGACGATATCTCGACAACTATTAAAGGATTTCACATATTCGAACACATCAAGATTCTCAACGGATGAATTTATATATTTCTCTCTTTTAATATAAATTGTGTTTTTCATGATTAATTTAATTGAAAGAAATATGGTTATTAAATCGATGAGTGACTAAATCCTTTAGGGAGATTAACGAGTGGATGTGGGAGTGATTTTAAAAGAAGAATGAAAGTCTCTCATACGAGTTAGTTGGTATAAATTTATGTGTGCTTAAGCCCTAGGATTGACGACCCTAGGAAGTAATCTAGATTAAACGAGGTTGAGAGATAAGTTTGCCTAGTAAATCGTGATTTATCCCGGCCAAGAAAGTGAGGTCGAGAGATAAGTGAGTACTAGCCGATCAATAAATTAGGAGAGGTCGAGAGATAATATTAATTAGTTAATAACTAATCCTCTACTGAAACCTGAATTGTAAAGTTAATTGCAACCACTGAAGCAAGTTAATCTTCTGTTTGTTATTTAGAAGTTTTTCGTTTATCAATTTTTTTTTAGTATTTTTGTTTTCATTTTATGACTTTAATCTTTAGTTTTAATTATCGTAATATAACTCTTAGTGACTACTGTTTAGACTTGCTATTGTAGGATACATTTTTAGATTTAATTCAACCTCCCTTGAGTACTATCCACGAAATACTTTATGTTCTGTTGTAACACAAAACTATATTACAAATTGACTTGTTCACTGGCAGACACCATACTTAATTTTATATATTTTATTTATACAATTTTTTCTCGAAACATTCGTAGTTTTGGAGGCGGTCTAGTTGTTGGCCGTGCGGCCTTAGGTGATTTCTTGGGTTCAAATCCGCCTAAGTCAGTCTAACACTTGTAAAGTTAGAATCCTTGATAGAAATTCTTGATAGAAATTCTCCAAGGTACCGAAAATAAAGCAGAAGAAATTCAAAACGAAATAGTAACGAAAGAATAGAAATTGTCTCAAGAAAGCAAAACACGCCCAGTGTTTAAGTAAATACTCTCAAAGTATTCTATTACTCCAGAAAAAAATACAAAGAATGTGATACAATGGATGATTACAAATGAGGGGGAAAACCTCTATTTATATTTGAGCTCCTCCAAAACTAACAGTAAAGATTAAGTTACATTGACGATCGAGATTATAGCCTATCTACAATTGATATTCTTAAGTAATTAACTCAATCCTTTAAGATTACAAAATCAAATCTTATCAGATTACATATCTTCTAAGATTAGTTTAAGTATGATTCTTATTTCAGTCAAATTTGAGAAATAATCTTCTAGTTAAAATATGTTTACTTGTTTCAATCAAACTCTAATTAGTTAAGATTATTTTATTATTATTTGACCTATGAATTTAGCTTATAAATTGGCTCTTTTACAACCTTAGAAAATACACCCATTAGAGATTAGAACTCATAACACATTTATAGAATTTTGTGTTTACGTTTTGAGGGTTCTTTTTTTTGGGTTTTCAGGGTTTAGTTTTTATCTCCATCTTTTGTACTCTTCGTTATTTTTCCATTATTGTATAATTATCTATGCCCATGGTTTTTTATCCTCTTTGAAAGAGTTTTTCCATGTTAAATTTGTGTATTCAATTTCTCAATTTCTTTCGCTAATTTTACTTGTTCGTTGTTTAATCGGGTCGATCCCCAGCAAGTGGTATCAAAGGTAGTTCAATTTTCATAGATCAGCACCTTTAGAGATGATAGCAACAAGGTTTGAAATTGAGAAGTTCAATGGTGAGACAAATTTCAATTTGTGGCAAGTTCAGATGATGGCAATTCTAGTTCAGTCAGGCTTGAAAAAGGTTATTTCCGGGAAAAAGCTTGAGAATCTAAATAAAACATAATAGGAAGTTCTTGATCAAAAGGCTAACCATTTAGTGTTGAAACAATGTCTATTTACGTTTCACATGAACGAAGGTGAGCTTCTTAGAGATCACATCAGTTAATTCATTACTCTTTTAAATGATTTAAAGAACGTTAAGGTTTAGATTGACTATGATGCTATTATCGTGCTCTTTACTCCCTTCATTTAAGCCTTTCAAGGAGACCCTGATTTATATCAAAGACAAACTCTCGTTTAAAGATGTGAAGGGTTATTTGTTGAGTAGAGACAAACTCGACAATGTGTTTGGTTTGGATAGCAAGGCAGATAGGCAAGCTTCTGTTTTGGTAGCATCAAAGAAGCGAGACAAAAGGTGTCGCAATTGTAAGTTTGATCATGTCAAAGTAGATTGTTATAAACTACGAAATAAAAGAGCTATTGAAAGTAACGAGAAAGATGTAGCTTGTAACAACCCGTTTTTAGTCAAATCGGAACAGTGATTCTGGGACCATAAATTTGAGGTTGAAATAATTATTTTTATTATTATTTTAATGTCTATAGCACGATAGTATGATTATGTGAAATTTTCGTTAAGAAATTTTATCGTTTAAATGCATAATTGATAAAAAGGACTAAATTGCATAAAGGGTAAAAGTAATGTTCTATTAGCTAAAAGTATTAAATGACTATGGAATTAAATAGTGGAGGTCCTTATGTGGTAAATATACATTGTTAATGTTAGTGGACTTTTATGGACATCTTTTAAGTGAATTTCAATGTTTTAATTTAAGGTTAAATTAGTAATTTATGTATTAAGTTATTGTAAAAATAAGTAAAATAATCATATCATCTTCTTCAATGGTTTCTTCAACCGAATTTGAAGAAAAAATACTCCATTTTAGGGCTCACACATTTGCCACCTTCTTTGGCTAGCATGTAAGTGATTTTGACTCGGATTTTAATGATTTCTATGTTTTTGAGATCGTTGCAGCTTAATCTACCTAGCCCAGGGACTATTTTGCAAAACTGTTAAAGGTTTAGGGTGTTGCCATTGATGAATGTTGGTGTATTTTGATGTTTGATGATAGAAAATGTGTAACACCCCATACCCGATACCGTTTCCGGAGTTGGACACGAGGTGTTAACGGACTTAATTCATTAATTAAACAATTTCATACAATTCATTTTAAAATTTCGAGACAAGTGGCTAAGCGCATCACAATCGCTTTAAAATCATATCTCGAGTTACTGAAACTCAAATCCAATTCCATAAATTTTTCCTGAAACTAGACTCATATATATATATCTACTAATTTTTTCTAGAATTTTGGTTGGGCCAATTAGTACATTTTATTAGTTAAAGTCTCCCTGTTTCAGGGTTCAACTACTCTGACCTCTGTGTATTACGAATCAGATATATCCCTGTACAGAGCTTCAATGACTATACCGTTTGTCTCTAATAAAACTAGACTCAATAAGGAATCTTTACATATAAAGCGTGACTTCTAATTATCTTTGTAAAATTTATGGTAAATTTCCAAAGTCAGAACAGGGGATCCAGAAATCGCTCTGGCCCTATTTCACAAAAATTTAAACATCTCATAAAATATAGCTCATATACCTGTTTCGCTTATTCCATATGAAAATAGACTCATCAAGCTTCGATTCCATAACTTATTCATTATTTAATTCCATTTCTACTATTTTTAGTGATTTTTCAAACTCACGTCACTGCTATTGTCTGAATCTATTTTATGGTAAATTTTACCTATTTCATGGTTTCCATGGATTAGCTAGCAATTTGACATACATAATACCAAATATGATCATGATTAGCCATTCCAATGGCTAATCATTACCAAGCATTTCTATTTCCATACCACTCAATAACCATATCATAAGACCATATATACAAAATGATTATAATGCTATACATGCCATACTCAAAATATACAAGCCATTATGCCAAGATGGTATACGGATAGTGTGAGCGTGCCTTCGACCATTTCCGATTTCCGAGCTGGCTTGTCAACACTACAAGGAATGAAAAGGAGGGAGTAAGCATAAATGCTTAGTAAGCTCACATGCAAATAGCAAGTAACATAACCATATAAGCAATCATAAAACATCATTTGCATAATCATCACCAAGACATTCATATCACCTTTTCATTTATCATCTTACCATATTGTTGTTATATCGAGTTTTCAACCCGAGGGTTAAGTACATACCTGTTCAAATTATCCATTTCACAACACTTACCAATACGTCCCTTTCATCTTGAGTATTCCTCCATTTGAGAAGAACTTTACCGTTGAACACATCGAATATAATTCGGATACATGGAAAGTTTGCACATAAGTGCCACATATGTAGCCAAGCTACCATGTAACCCGCCCATAAGTGAACTCGGACTCAACTCAACGAGCTCGGGCGTTCGCATCCATAAGTGAACTCGGACTCAACTCAACGAGTTCGGATGCCTAGTTACATCTCACGAACTCGGACTCAACTCAACGAGTTGGACGCTCGCATCCATAAGTGAACTCGGACTCAACTCAACGAGTTCGGATGCCCAAATATCCCAGTGACATGTCACTTGTATCCTAATCCATTCCTAAGGTTCAACGGACCTTTTTCCCAATCATGTGTCTCAACCATCTTCTACGGAATGCCGATATCGATACTCGGTAGTATTTCATATTTTCCAAGTATATCACATAATTTGACATATTATCAAACAATTATCACAAGTATAATATTTCATAATAATTATCATATCATTTAAAAACATTAAAACATTTAAAATAATAACTATGTTACCAACATTTACATATGAACTTACCTCGTATGCTAAAATGGCTATTTTACCATTTCGTCCACCACTTGGTATTTTCCCCATTTTAGCCCGAATTTCAGTTTTCCTTGCTAATCGAGCTTGGAAGCTTGAAAACCCTAGCCATGGTTTCTCCTTGCTATATTCGCCATGGGGTTGAAGATGAGCAAAATTGGCTTTTAATTTTGTATTTTAATTCATTTTACCCTAAATGACCAAAATGCCCTTACGACTAAACTTTCCAAAATTCCATCCATGTCCAATTTTTGTCCATAGACTTAGAAATTGGTAAAATTACTCTTTAAGGACCTCTAATTAATAATCTAATTCAATTTTATGCAAAATACTTCTAGAACACAAGTTTTGCAATTTATTCAATTTAGTCCCAAATTTCAAATTAGGCACTTTATGCATAAAATTTCTTCACGAAATTTTCACACAATCATGCAATCATATCATAGACCTTAAAATAATCATAAAATAATTATTTCTATCTCGGATTTTGTGGTCACGAAACCACTATTCCGACTAGGCCCAAAATCGGGATATTACAACTCTCCCTTCGTGGATTTTCGTCCCGAAAATCTTACCGAAAAAGTGGTCTTCACTTTTAATCTCATATTTGGTGTCAAGAACTTGCACTTAGACTGTACCTCCAATACATCTCTTCAATTTCTCATATGATCTAAAAGCTTACAGTCTCAACTCTCAACTATTCTTAAATTTTCAACCCTTCTTAATTTCCCATGATATCATGACATAAAACCCGGATCTCAACTTGATTTAATGGAGACCGAATTCCAAAAATCCAACAATCAAAGAGACACGAAATTCCATGAATCGATGAGTAGGAATTCATTCAATGAGA
Organism: Gossypium arboreum; assembly: GCF_025698485.1. Lineage (NCBI taxonomy): Eukaryota > Viridiplantae > Streptophyta > Magnoliopsida > Malvales > Malvaceae > Gossypium > Gossypium arboreum. The sequence goes on from NC_069081.1 coordinate 19,421,727, forward strand.
TGTGATTTATAGATCTCGCCAAACATTTAACAATAGGATACATCACATTTTCCTTTTTCGCCATAGAAATAATTCGATATGGCCTCAAGAATAATCCTTCTCATTTCCATCCCAATATCAACATTGACAAGGATAATTTTGATAGATCCCAATGCTCGGCTTTAACCCCTTTAACAACTCGATTTTATGTAACATCGGATGCTCTAAACTATCACATTACCTCACCGTCTTGAAACACATCACAATTCATACAACAATACATTCTTGAAAGTCGAAGTCATTGCTCAATGTAGACTAGTCTAGTTCGACGCTTGTTACCAATATTCTCATCTATCCGAACTCTGTCAACATGTAATAAACTTTTCAGCTTTCACAAGATGGAAACCTTATCATTCGTAGTGACTTAAACTAATATTCAACTCTTTCTATTAAATATACACTTCTCGTTCAAACTATTTACTCTTTTATCCGTACAAAATGAAATTCTATTATCGACTTGGGAAAAATAATCCGACATAATTGTCACATGAAATCTTTCAAATAAATAATTTACCATACCGACTAAAACTCGCGCTTTTATCACCTATGCCTTCTCGATGTCAAATCCTTACGAAATTAGAAAAATCCCAATACTAAAATCACCACATTACCAAGATCAAATTAGAAGTATAGTCATATTTGACATGATTATCACGAAGTGAAGAACGTACTTGAACATGAGTCATAATTGACAAATTATGGAACAAAGATAACAAGAAAACCGAATAAAGAAATCCAAGATAGAGAAACCGAATAAAGAAATCCGAATAAAGAGATCCGGGATAAAGAAACCCAAGATACGATACTATCTTGGGAGAATCGAAAACCAAATTCATAGAGAAAATACAGAATACCCGATAATTCTTCAAAGAAAGAAAGTCCAAAAGAAAACATCATTTAATCCCTTTGAAATCAAATATAACAAGATCAATATATCTTCCCATACATATATATCGGATGAAGCATCAAGTAGAAGAAAGCAGAATCATAATATCATATGAATTCTCTCATCAATTCTTATCGATGAAATGAAATAGAATACCCGATGAAATAGAGCAATATAAATTATAAACCAATCAGGACTACCAATGCTTTCATCCAACACCGAATTAGAAGACATTCCCATATAACAAGAATTTCTTGAAGATCAATAGCCATAGAAATATTTACGAGAACGGGTGAACACATAGAACATCTCAAAAGAGAGGCGCTAAATCTGTCCGGTCATAAGCATCACACTCGGATAATTCACATTTGAAATATCATTTCCCCAACTAGTTCTGCCGTCACAAATTTCATATTAAATCATTCACTAAAGAATGTGGATTCGAATAAATTTCGATTTACACTTTTCTCGACCTTGCACTTGAGTAATTCGATTTACCAAAGAGAATTCCTTCTCTAATCTGAGACGGTGCATAATTCCAATAATCTTTATATCAATCCGATACTTTCGGCTCGACTTTACTTATCAGCTCATTTTCAATCTCGGATCATACTTATAATTATTCTATCATTGAACTCTTTGGGTTCTCAACCAAAACTTATTCAATACAAATCTCATGAAATTCCATTATAAGTACCACTTTGGTAAGGGGAGGGTTGTAGGACCTCGACTCGACTTTCTTATACATACACATATGACACAACTTCCATCATCATAGTAACATCATCAAAATCATGTCATTCATTCATGTTGGCTTACACCAATTTTCCTATTGTCCCATTTAGACAATATACTTATGCATACATTCTATGTTTTCTAGACGACTTTATTTATCCATTCATTTAATTAAATTAATTCATGCTCATGACATTATATAAGGCCAAACAAACATAGATATTTGCATCACAATCACAACTTTCATTTCGTGCATCATCATGTACATATCATTACAATCATACAATTCAGTCCAACAATTTAACATAGATAAGTTCATTTCATTATAATCCTTTATCTCATAAAAAATTGTACATCATTAACATTCATCAACATTCAACGTCCAATCAAGACAAGGACATTTTCATCCGTATTATGATATTATGACCTTTATTCATACCTCTACTACTTTCTATTTATTCCGTTCATCTTATCAAGTAAGCCACATACACTACATCGTATGAGCATTAAGCAAATATGGATATTTATCACAACATGAACTTTCATCTCACATATTATCACATATGTATCATAAACTTTTATTCATACTTTTACGAACCGAGACTTATCATAATCATAATTTTACTCAAATATCTTCACATAACATTGAACATGGTCGGCACATTTCGGTTGGAGAGTGCCCTGTCTAAATAAGACGGTACTTATACGCGTCGGAAGACATCACACTATCACGGATCGATGGCATGTATAGCTAAACTTTTACACATGCTAGGTTAGTCCGAGAACCGACTAAACCTGCTCGATACCACTAAATGTAACACCCCATACCCGATCATCTGTTTCGGAGTTGAACACGAGGTGTTAACGGACTTAATTCATTAATTAAAAAATTTCATACAATTCATTTTAAAATTTCAGACAAGTGGCTAAGCGCATCACAGTCGCTTTAAAAATCATATCTCGAGTTACTGAAACTCAAATCCAATTCCGTAAATTTTTCCTGAAACTAAACTCATATATATATCTACTAATTTTTTCTAGAATTTTTGGTTGGGCCAATTAGTACATTTTATTAGTTAAAGTCTCCCTGTTTGAGGTTGAACTACTCGACCTCTGTGTATTACGAATCAGATATCTCCTGTACAGAGCTTCAATGACTATACCGTTTGTCTCTAATAAAACTACACTCAATAAGGAATCTGTACATATAAAGCGTGACTTCTAATTATCTTTGTAAAATTTATGGTGAATTTCCAAAGTTAGAACAGGGGATCCAGAAATTGCTCTGGCCCTGTTTCACAAAAATTTAAACATCTCATAAAATATAGCTCATATACCTATTTCGCTTATTCCATATGAAAATAGACTCATCAAGCTTCGATTCCATAACTTATTCATTATTTAATTCCATTTCTACTATTTTTAGTGATTTTTCAAACTCACGTCACTGCTGTTGTCTGAATCTATTTTATGGTAAATTTTACCTATTTCATGGTTTCCATGGATTAGCTAGCAATTTGACATACATAATACCAAATATGATCATGATTAGCCATTCCAATGGCTAATCATTACTAAGCATTTCTATTTCCATACCACTCAATAACCATATCATAAGACCATATATACAAAATGATTATAATGCTATACATGCCATACTCAAAATATACAAGCCATTATGCCAAGATGGTATACGGATAGTGTGGCGTGCCTTGACCATTTCGATTTCCGAGCTGCCTTGTCAACACTACAAGGAATGAAAAGGAGGAGTAAGCATAAATGCTTAGTAAGCTCACATGCAAATAGCAAGTAACATAACCATATAAGCAATCATAAAACATCATTTGCATAATCATCACCAAGACATTCATATCACCTTTTCATTTATCATCTTACCATATTGTTGTTATATCGAGTTTTCAACCCGAGGGTTAAGTACATACCTGTTCAAATTATCCATTTCACAACACTTACCAATACGTCCCTTTCATCTTGAGTATTCCTCCATTTGAGTAGAACTTTACCCGTTGAACACATCGAATATAATTCGGATACATGGAAAGTTTGCACATAAGTGCCACATATGTAGCCAAGCTACCATGTAACCCGCCCATAAGTGAACTCGGACTCAACTCAACGAGCTCAGGCGTTCGCATCCATAAGTGAACTCGGACTCAACTCAACGAGTTCGGATGCCTAGTTACATCTCACGAACTCGGACTCAACTCAACGAGTTTGGACGCTCGCATCCATAAGTGAACTCGGACTCAACTCAACGAGTTCGGATGCCCAAATATCCCAGTGACATGTCACTTGTATCCTAATCCATTCCTAAGGTTTAACGGGACCTTTTCCCAATCATGTGTCTCAACCATCTTCTACGGAATGCCGATACGATACTCGGTAGTATTTCATATTTTCCAAGTATATCACATAATTTGACATATTATCAAACAATTATCACAAGTATAATATTTCATAATAATTATCATATCATTTAAAAACATTAAAACATTTAAAATAATAACTATGTTACCAACATTTACATATGAACTTACCTCGTATGCGAAAATGGCTATTTTACCATTTCGTCCACCACTTGGTATTTTCCCATTTTAGCCCGAATTTCGGTTTTCCTTGCTAATCGAGCTTGGAAGCTTGAAAACCCTAGCCATGGTTTCTCCTTGCTATATTCGCCATGGGGTTGAAGATGAGCAAAATTGGCTTTTAATTTTGTATTTTAATTCATTTTACCCTAAATGACCAAAATGCCCTTACTACTAAACTTTCCAAAATTCCATCCATGTCCAATTTTGTCCATAGACTTAGAAATTGGTAAAATTACTCTTTAAGGACCTCTAATTAATAATCTAATTCAATTTTATGCAAAATACTTCTAGAACACAAGTTTTGCAATTTATTCAATTTAGTCCCAAATTTCAAATTAGGCACTTTATGCATAAAATTTCTTCACGAAATTTTCACACAATCATGCAATCATATCATAGACCTTAAAATAATCATAAAATAATTATTTCTATCTCGGATTTTGTGGTCATGAAACCACTATTCCGACTAGGCCCAAAATCAGGATATTATAAAATGCATGCTTGTTGTTAGATAAACAACATTTGTAAAGTGATTTTTGACAAAATTGTCAATTAAGGATTAAATTGTGAAATGTTGAAATTTTGTGGTTAAATTGTGAAATAAATGAAAATTGTGGGCTGCTAGGGACTTAATTGAAATTCAAGTAGCATTGGTTTAGGTTGAATTGCATGAATTTGTATTTTTATGAAATAAGAACTAAATTGTAAAAATGTTGAAATATTATGGGCAAAAGTGTAAAGTTGCTATAATGTGTATTTTGGACTAAATTGAATAGAGTGATAATTAAATAAGTTAATTTTGATTATATTTAGATAAAAAAAAGTGAAATAGGGATTTAGATCAGGGAAAGAATAAGGTTTTGGACTAATCGACTTGTTTCGTCATTTTTGCATTTGAGGTAAGTTTGTATGTAATAAGCGTTGTTATATTTATGTTTTAAATGCTTTGATAGTGCATAAATTATGAATACGACCTTGCGGATATGATCGATGGTGATTCGACTACGAGAAATCCCGGTTGAACCTTAGGAATAGATTAGGATACGAATGACATGTCATTCAGGATTTTGTGATTTGGGTGCTAGTCCGTATGTCCTACTGGTGGCTGAGTTATCCAGCATGTGTTGTGGATACTCGTCAACTTGTGTGAGTAGCACCGCGTTACTTCGTCATAACCATCAGCTTGTGTGAGCAGACCCGTTGATAGCTCTAGAGTGAGCATTATATGTGGTATGAGATTGAGATAGCTTCGATTATAAATATGGCATTTACGGTGCAAGTTTCCTAGGTATCTAATAGTATTCCGAATGGTTTAATGGGCATATTAGAGATATTGTTGAGTATGAATTTGGTACGAGATAGTACAAGTATGTACATGAACCGTACAAGCTTTGAAATGAGAAAATTTATGAAATTCATAACTAATTTGGTGAATGAAAATGTGGAAGGTTTGTGAATCATTGAGATATGTCATGTTATGTTTAAATTGATTATATTGTGCATTATATGGTAAGTTGATTTTAATGCTATACGAACTTACTAAGCTTTATAGCTTACATTATTTATTTTTTCGAGTTTTATAGTGAAATTAAAGCTAGCTCGGATTCGAAAATCATCGGAGACTTCATCACATTATCCAACTATCACTTTGGTGCTTTTGAATCTAAGTTTATAGATATATGGCATGTATAGGATTATGGTCATTTTGATATATAGTTTGGTAATGATTTTGGTCATTTGAAATGGCTTGTAAATGTTAAGTATTTGGTTTTGTGCATAGCCATGAGAGTTGACTTATTTTGGTTGATTTGTTTATGTGTGTATATATATGAAAATGGCCTTTGTCTTATGTTGATAATTGCTATGCTAATGCTTGTGGTGAATGGTTGATTTTTGAGAAGTTATATGCTTGTGAGTTTGGGCATAATGATGCATGTTTGAAAGTGTTCATTTAGTTGAAATGTGAATGTGTATTTAGTATAAATGGAATGGTCTATTTTTTTTGTTTATGTGTATTGTGGATGATGGTTTAGAACTAGCATGAATAAGGTTTGATTTAGTTGGTTTGATTGCCTTTTCTAGGTTTTGGTGCCAATTGGTTTGGTGTATGTGTATACAAATTTGGGTGGCAAAATGGCTTGGTAAATAGCCCATTTTTGTCCACACGAGCAGAGACACGGGCTTGTGTCTCCGTCGTGTGTGACACACAGTCAGGTTGCATGGCCGTGTGTCCCCTGGTGTTGAATTAGAAATCAAGTCAGTATACTCCACATGGCCTAGCACATGGGCATATGACTTGGTCGTATGGCTTAAGTCAGTATACCCTACAGGTTTGGCACAGCCTAGCACACAGTCTGGCACACGGGCATGTGTGGCCATTTCGAAAGGTACACGAGCTAGTCACACGGACGTGTGGTTGGCCGTGTGATCCAAGTCAGAGAGTTACACAGGTCCGGACACGGGCTGGGACATGGCTATGTGATCTATTTCGAATGTCCATACGACCTGTGACATGGGTGTGTCTTTGGTCGTGTGAGACACACAGTAGGGCCAAACAGGCGTGTGTCCCCTATATTTTGAAAAATTTTCTAAGTTTTTTAAAAATTTTCCTAAGTTATCGGTTTAGTCCCTAGCCACTCCTAAAGCATGTTTTGAGCCTTGTTGGCTTGTATTAGGGACATTGTGAATTATTTGAATGATGATTACATAAGATTTGAAAATGTATCACTACAGGAAAATAGGGCTTTAGCGGCGTTTTTAGCGGCGTTTTATCAAAAAATGGCGCAAAAATTTTAAAATACAGAGCAATAGCGGCGTTTTTATAAAACGCCGCTAAAAACAGAGCAACAGCGGCGTTTTAATAAAAAACGCCGCTAAAGACTGAGCATTAGCAGTGCTTTTGGTAAAACGCCACTAAAGACCAGAGCATTAGCGGGGCTTTTGGCAAAACGCAGCTAAAGACAAGAGCATTAGCGGTGCTTTTGTAAAAATGCCGCTAAAGAGCAGAGCATTAGCGGCGCTTTTGGAAAAACGCCGCTAAAAGTCATATAACCCCTAAACCTCAAAAAACCATAAACACTAATCTATAACCCCTAAAATAATAATTATTAAAATTTATGGTTATACAATATATTAAATATTTTCTTATATAATCGTAAAAGAGATAGTATTGAATTTAAAATATTGAATTAATTATCATTATAGTTTATGGTTTATGATTTAAGATATATGGTTTAGGGTTTAAGGTTTATGAGTTAACTATGGTTTAAGATATATGGTTTAGGGTTTAAGGTTTAGGAGTTAACTAGTATTTGAAGGTTTATGATGAATTATGGGTTTAGGGATTATGATTTAGGGTTTAAGGGTTAGGGTTAGAGTTTAAGGTGTAAGGGTTTGGGGTTAAGGGTTTAGAGTTTAGTGTTTATGGGATAGGGGTTAAGAGGTTTAGGTTTAGATTAATTAGTATTTTTAATTTATATATTAAATGATTTCTTATATAATTGTAAAAGAGATAATCTTAATTTGAATATATTAAACTTATGATTATAGTTTAAATTATTTAAGAGATAATAGATAAACTTTATATTTATATTAAATGGTTTAAGATTTAATCTAAAAATATTTTGATATATTAAAAATAATTCAATTCAAATTAATTCCTCTACACTTAATTTATTTAAGTGAAATTTAAACTTAAAATTTAGTCCTTATATTTTAATTTGATTAGTTTTAGTCCTGTATTTTCAAATCGATCAAATTTATCTTTTGTACTTTTCAAAATTTAAAATTTTAGTCATGATCACTCAAATGATAGCAATTATATATGTTTGGTTAAATTCTGCTATTAGTCTTGATATTGTGCGCAAAGTTGTAGGTTGAGTTCATGTTATCCAATTAGATCTCATTCTTGGTCCCTATACTTCTTGACTTTTGAAATTTTAATTTTGACACAATATGACAACCATTAAATCCAGAATCGGCTTTTTGTGAGTAATATGTTTGTTACATTAGATTTTAGAAATAGCAAAACTTAATGAATTTAATAGCTACCATTTAATTAATACTACAATTTCAAAATTTCAAAATTACAATGACTAAAAAATAACAAAATTAAAGTAAAATGACTAAATCCACAACTTACATATAATTCAATGACTAATAGAAAATAATAATAATTAAAAATATTTAACTTGTTTATATTTAAAAATTAATAAATATCAAATGAAAATAACATGTATATATTTATAAAAAAATTAAAACAATATCATTAGGTTTAAGTAAATTTCGTTAAGTATTTATAAATTTAATTGGAAATTTAACTTAAACGGGTTGTTTTCCTTTTGAAATGTTTTCTTTTTCTCATGCCCGACACTAAAACCCTAATTTTAAAATCATTGAATATATATTAATAAAAAACATAATTGTTTAACTTAAACATGATTGTGCTTTAAGCATGATATTAATATATTTTATTTTTATTCAAGTCTCACTTCATTCAATATATGAGCCTAAAATTTTATCTAAGTATGCCCATATTAATAAAAGGCTTAACCTAAACCCAATTTAATATATATATTTATATTATTTTTAATTTAATATTTAATATCCTATATATGTAATTATATTAAAATTTTTAATTTATATTTATTAAAATTTTATATGTAATTGTATTAGCATTTTTAATGTTGACATTGTAGTAATATATAATATTATTATAAATTTAATTTTATGTATTATAAATTTTATAATACATAAGAATTACATAATATACAAAACATTATAAAAATTATATTTTTACAGTTTGTGCATATAATATACGATGCAATTTTTAATCCATTTACATTTTATGCAAATTTTTAATCCATTTACATAATATACGCCAGTAATATCCATTTACATTTTTCGCCAAAACCCTAGCATTTGCCTTAACACATTTTTATCGCCTCACACTCTCTGTTTTCACTTAGTTTCTGATTCTTCACTTTCATTACTTCAAACTCTCGCAGCGATGAGACCTCCAAGAGGTAAGTAACCAACGTCTCTTACGTTTCCTATCATTTTTAGTTACATACTCTCGTTATGGCATTCCTAATGGTTTAATCATGTTTCAGGCCGTGGTGTTGGTGGGTTTAGGGGCAGAGGTGATGGTGGAAGAGGGAGAGGAAGAGGAGGTGGTGGAAGAGGTGGTGATAGGGGCGGTAGTGCCATGAAATCCCGCAGCAGACTGGTGTTTGATTGTTTCTGTTTTCTTATAGTTCGATGGAACAAAAAGATTCTCCAACTTTAGTTGACAAAAACTTTCCTCTTTCCTCTTTTCTCTTGTCACTGTGAAATCATTCTTTCACTAGATCCATAGAAGTTGTTTATTAACTAGAACTTCGTTTTCTGTATTCTTGTTTACAATTATGGCTATCGGTTCTTGCTGTAATGTTATAGAGGAAAAAGGTAGGTTCTATTTTATCTATTTTCTTCATTGTGTTAAACCAGAAATATTATAAGGAATGCAGGATGAAATATTATCTACTGAAGTAATAAAATAGAGTTCATTAGTTTTCATTCTTATTGAGAATCAAATATGTGAGTTGAATCCTAATGCTTTCAGGTTGTGAATTATGTTGTGTAAATTATACTAGGGTTCCAAGTTCCAACACCAGAAGTCCAATGTTGCTGTTGTTGATTTATGGAGGAGGTAAATTGGTCCTTTCATACACATTTAATATTCTTTATAGGGATAGACACAGTGGTATTCCCAGTCTGACTTTGTTTAGTGGGAGAAAATATGATGATTAGCACTCCGTCTACACTTAAACAACAGCTTTTCTAATTATGCTGGAAATGGCAATGGCAATGACAAGGAAAATGTTGCTGGGGTTTTGGAGACCACTGGGGATCTTAAACCCAAATTCCAAGGGGAAAAACGAGCTATACAGGTGCATCAATTCTCTTTGATATAATTTTAGCCCTTTGTGCTTAAATCTTGTACTATTTCAACTTTAATTTGTGTTATGATTATTGTTCTTTTAATTTCTAACTATTTTCCTTTCTCTTCCTCCGTAGCCATAGAATTTGTTGTTTTCTGTTGGTTTTGGGATGAAGTAGAAGCTCTCTTTAAAAACCATTCTCTGTCTGACTCACGTTATCTCCCGAGATATTTATCTATGATTTTATATTATATTTTAGTTCTTGATATTAATTCAGTTGAAAATGATTAAAATCATTTTTTACAAAATATCAAATGCCATATAGAGTGTCTTTTATCTTTGAACTTAAAGTATAACTTCAATTAAAGTTTCTTTTTCCGTAATGTTTTGTTTTGTAAATATAATTTATATATTGAAATTACGAGATCTTATATAATATAATGAACAAAAAACTATTGCAGGCTGTAATAAAATATATTGAAAGTTTATATATTACTGGTACTTAAATTATATCTTCTTTTTTTCTGTCTTTAAACTTTTCTAGATAAATTATTTTTAAGGTTATAAAACTATTAATAAATTTATACTTAATTTAAAGTTGAAACTATTTAAAAATTCAATGAAAGTTATTATTTAAATAAGTTTTTTCTTTCAACAACAGCAACATTGGACTTCTGGTGTTAGATGTTAATTTGGGATCACCATTGTGTTGACATTAACATTCAAACATGAGAATGAGACAGCTATATTTGAGATGAACCTGCATGATATGTCTTCATTCCTTTGCAACCTTCATCTTTAAATAAATATACATCCACACACGCATAAACACATAAATTTTTTCAGTTTGAATTCATATAACTTATGTAGAGAATTGGGAGAACCCTGTCATGTTGGATGCTCCCGTCTCTAGAGGTGTTGTAGCTGCTGAAGCTGGTTCACTTACTTTCATGGTGCAATTCATTTTGATCACCTTCTTTTCTAGAGTTGACCTATTATATATTGTTTTCCATTGAATGTATATGGACACTCATTAAACTTCTTCCTAACCTTCTTTAGTTCTTCCCCAGGATAGGAGTCTACTAGTAAATATTTTTCCAATTATTTTAACCTTGTTCGTGAGTTTACTGTTTAGTATCAATTTCATTGCAAGATATTATAATTTTTACTTTATATTTTCAATGATGCATGTAAGATTAGTTGCCACAGAAGTCTGGTATTTTAGAAACACAAATGATATTAGGTTGGCAACACTTTTAGGTAGTATTAAACTTATGATAAAAAATGCCATGTGATCCAGGTTGGTGGCTCTGAAGATGTGTATCTTGCTGCCAAATCCTTACTCCTCTCGATGGGAAAAGAGGAACTGCAAGAGGCTATTGATTTTATATCTCTGTTCGAGTAAAATGGGCTTTGTGCTTCAGTCAGAGCTGCCTTGGTTCTTAGTGGTAGTATGGGTTCTATCTAATTCAAAAATGAGAAAGAAAAGGAAAGAATGGGCAGATAATGTATCTTTCAAAAATGATGAAAGTGCCACGAGTAGAGTCAAAACTAAGAGTGTTTTGTTTCAAGATTCAGTTCCGAACTCAGGTTTGGCGGTATCTCCATAGTAAATCTGATTTGATAAATTTACAATATTATTCAATAATTAATCTCCTTCTTGTTTCTCCTTTTTCTTTTATTGAATCACTTGTTTATCCTCTGTTCTTACATTTTTTTACCACCTGCAGGTTTCTGAATTTAAAAGGAGCTTAAATACTGTAAATTCTGTATGTAATGAGGTATATCATTAATGTCGTTGATGACGGCAGTGTTTATTCGTTCTTATCTTACAACTTTTGTATTGGTTATATAGGTACAAAATTTCCTTAAATTGAAGGATCTCATGAAGAAAATTCTCTATCTGGGAAATACATTGAACCAAGGAACTGCGAGGGGTAAGTGACATTCAATTTCTCCTTTTGGCTTCAGTCTTTGATGCTACAATTGCAGCTTGTAAAAAGATTATGCAGAGAAAATATTACTAGCTAAACCACATGTAATGTATTACTAAAACCAATTAAGGTTCGCCTATCCAGTCCTTGCATTACCTAAGAATTGGGTAATATTCAAACCGATCAAAAACTAGTTATTTATTGAATAGGTAAAAAACCAATTATTTTTTTCCCTTTTTCTTAAATTAAAGACCATGCCATTAAGGTAAATGCTTATTATTGTTAACTATTAATTATATTAACTATTTATTTTACATTAAATTAATGTTTAAAACATAAAAATAAAATAAGAAACAATCAAACCAATTGGTTTAACCTGTGGTCCAGTTTCTTTAACATTGGCATTTATGTCCTTTAATGTCGAACTTCTACATTTATGTCTTTCATTTTGAATTTTTAGATGATAGTAGTGTCAATCAATTCTTTGTCCCTTGTTATGCTATTAGTTCCTTTGTTTTGCATTTTCTTTTTTCTTTTTTGCCAAAGCCACTTGTCCCAGGTGTCATGTTTTTTATGCAACTTTAAATTTAAAGTTGAACTCAGGGAAGAAATAAAGATAAAACAACTAACATAGTGGATCAGGAAAATGCTTTGCCATGAGCTGCTTTCTGTTTGACTTGTTTACGTATCTAAATAATAGATTGTTTGAGGATAGGCCATGGATTTGGTGATATTTTTTATTTAAACTATGTAGGTTTTAGATGCAACGCCTGTAAATGCAAAGGCACATGATTAATAACATGATCAATGATTTTTGTCGAAACAAATTCTAATTCTTGCATATATGATTAATAACATGATTAATAACATGATTAATGGTTCTTCAAATTTTCCAAATGTGTCTTTAAGGTGCTCGAAAATGTCATATTAATGTTGTCCATATATGATTTGAATGCTGGAAATTTACAGCATTTAGTTTCCTGCTTGAAGTTGATTAAACCATGCTGTAAATGCAAACATTTATATGCTGTTCACATGCTAAATTAACCATTAGTGAGCTTAAAATTGATCTATTCGAATGTGTTAAATTCATTGTTCAATGTGATGTTATTTCTGCTAATGTATTGAGAATATTAAGTTGTGCAATTTGATGTTATATGTGTCGTTAATATTGACTTGTTAATTGCATATTTTATTATTAATTTGATGTTATATGTGTCATTCATTAACTTTTTTTTCTTTTTTCTCAGGTTTGAGTTTTTGTTGGATACATGGTCCAGGATTAGTTGAATTCATGCATAGTGACGACTTGTTTAAGCTAACTGTTTATCTTAAAGTGTGCATTCTATCATTATTTTGTTCTATTTGTATTTTGTTAGATTTCTGGTGTAGTATGATAAGTGCGGTATTTTGTTTGGCGGGATGTATTTATATCATAGATTATTCTTCTTCTTAATATTTTGATAATGAATTTTAATTTTTTTATATTTTTCAGGACTTTTTTATAATATTTTATTTTTTTTAATTTTTATGACCTTTAGCAGCGTTTTTGGGAAAAGCGCAGTGAAAGGTCTTGACCTTTAGCGGCGGTTGTTAGAAAAGCGCCGCTAAAGGTCTTGATCTTTAGCGGCATTTTTTCAAATAAACGTCGCAAAATTTTGCGGCGCCGTCTATAGCGACGTTTTTTGCGGCGCTTGCAAAAACGTTGCGAATAGTTTTAGTGGTGCTTAAAAGCGCCGCTAAAGGCCTAAAAAACGCCACTAAAAATCAATTTTGCTGTAGTGTATGTGAAATGTATTGTTTAATTGTATAATATGTTCGGTAATACTCTGTAACCCTATTTCGGTGTTCAATATGGGTGAGGGGTGTTACATAGCTAGTGCTAAATTGGTTGATGAAAGTGGTGATGATTTCTTGTTAGTGTCAATGAGTGAGAACTCCAAGCTTACATCTGAGTGGATCCTAGATTCGAGATGTTCTTTACACATGTGTCCCAATAGAGAATGGTTCTCCATATACAGTTTGGCTGATGGTGGAGTTGTGCACATGGGAAATGATTCATCCAGTAAGATAATTGGTGTTGCTACTATTAAAATTAGGATACACGATGGGACGATTAGGACACTCTCAAATTTCAAGTATGTACTTGATTTACGAAAAAATCTCATCTCCTTGAGTATTTTAGACTTCAAAGGATGCAAAATCAACATCAAGTCGAATGACATTAAAGTATCTCATAGAGCTCTCATTTTGTTAAAAGGTAAGAACCGACAGTCTTTATATTCTAGACGGTTTTACAGTGACCGATGAAATTGGACGTCCCTCATCCGTTATGGAGCCGAAGTCAACTCGTTTAGAGCAAAGGCAACTTGGTCATAGGAGGGAAAAAAGTATGATCATTTCGTTGAAGAGAGGTTGTAATGACCCAAATTTTACGGTTATCGGGAAAGTAAATTTTCGGGTCTCCGTTTCTGAAAAAAATGGATTCGTAAATATTTATTAAAAATATTTACGAAGTCAATTGAGTGGTTAATTAGACTTTAATTAAGTAAATTTAGCTTAATTAAGAGTAATTAGTGGAAAGGATTAAATTGAATTAAGTGTGAAAGTTTAATTATAAATTAAAAAAAAAGTTAAAGGGACCAAATAGGTAAATATACCAAGTCCCATAAATGAGGTGGCAAATGTGGATAAAAATCTTAGATTTTTTTTTCATGAATGTATTATTTAATAAGACTATATTATTATTTTATTATATTTTAATTTATATTAATGATATTATAATATTATTTTAACAATTGTATGGTGTGACAGCCCAAAATTGACCCTAGTCGGAATGTGGTTTCGGGACCACAAAACCGAGGCATAAAAATAATTAAAAATTTATTTTGATGCCTATAATATGTGTGTGGTCATGTATGACATTTTATAATGATTGATTTAGTGTTATAAAGGTGAATTTCACTAGAAAGGACTTGTGTGAGAAAACTTAGAAATGAGATAGGCAAATGTTGAAGTGGCCTATTGATGCACACTAGAAATGTTGTCCTTGCATGTCAAATTCCCCAAATTTGACTATAATGGCCGCCAAGGTGGGTATGATGGGCAAGGAAAACATGTTTCCAACATGTTTGGCTAGTGAGTAATGTAGGAAGTATTATAATAAAATAAGCATAAAAATGAAAAAAAAAAAAGAGAAAGATGAGCTTGGATGCCCTTGTTGCCGTGAGTAGAGGAAAAGAGAGGAGAAATTTTGTTCATCCATTTTCACTTCTTGGCGAAAATACTAAGGAAAAGGGGAGGATTTTTGCTTCATGCTTGGTTTAGAAGAGACCTAGAAGGAGATTTGGCTAAATTTGCATCAAGATTAAGGTATGTATGAGGTTGTGTTAGGAGTTTCATGCATGTTTTGGTTGCTAACTTGATGTGCATGTTAGCCATGGCTCAAATCTTTGTTATGCCATGGAAATGGTATTTGGCCAAAGTTGTTATGGTGATAAAGCCATTGCATGCTAAGTGTGAAGCTTGATGATGATGCATGCAATGATGGATTGTCTACTCTTGAGTAAGATTTTGAGTTTTCTTTTGTGTAACCATGATTGAAGTTGAAAAGGGGCATGATTGTCATATTCGGCCATGATGCATTCATGAGCATGGTTCATGCTTCTTGCATGTTAGTTAAAATTTGTGTTTTGGATGGCTATGGACACCTTGAAATTCGGCCATGCTCATATATGTATATATATGTTTGCACATGATGTTTTGGTTATAAAGTAAGTGATGAATATGTTTGTTTAAAGAAGAAGATGTTGAAGAATAATTGTGAAATTGCAAGCACATTCGGCCTAGCACACATACGAGTGCTTGATGCTATATTATAAGTTTTGAGCTACAATATGCAATGCATTAACTAGTAAAATGCATGCTGTTTTTGTGTGGTATTAAGTGCATAATTGGCCTCAACATGGACATGTATATTCGCCTTAGGTAGCCTATTGATGGCCTTAGCTTTTCCTTGATGCTCGAATGAATTGTATTGAATTGCTTGATGTAGTATAAAATGTGCATGACCATTGTGTATTCAAGCTAAAGAGTGGCCATATGACCATTTAAACTCCTTGTCATATTCGCCATAAGCTAGCACAATGAGGTTTTAATAAATTGAATTTGTTTGAATTAGCTCAAGAGCTAAGAGGGCCACAATTGGACAAGGGAAGGAAAAGTGATCGAATAGCCGTAAAAGCCGCTCAACAACATCCGAGGTAAGTCCTCAAGAAGTGACCTTACTTGAATTATGTGGAATGAAATATGGATGTATTGATTATTGATTTATGTGTGTATGAGTATTCGAATGACACCGGGCTAAGTCCGAAGGCGATTATGCTAGTGATTATAATTGTGTTTGAGCCTTAGTAACGAAAATGAAATATGTATATCCAATGATTATTGATGTATGTGTGCATGAGAAACGAATGATATCCGGCTAAGCCCCAAGATAATTATGCTGGAAATTATATCCGGTTAAGACCAAGGCAATTGTGCTAGTGGCTACATCCGGCTAAGACCAAGGCATTCGTATGAAGTCATTCTATCCGGCTAAGACCAAGGCATTTGTGCACATGGTTATATCCGGTTATATTCAAGAATCTTGGGCTGGAGGTGAGTGTTGGTTGCTGTAATAAATTCAATTAGTACACTCGAAAAGCCCAAAGAATAAGGTACGTTTATATGTGCATTGAAAGTCGACATGTTTGAGCAACATTCGCTCAATCGACTAATGAATTTCAGCTATTGAATTGATTGATACTTTGTGAAAGTATGTAATGATGAAGTGTGAAGTAAGAATGTGTATTAATGAAATGATGCATTTGGCTATGTGAATGTATTGCTGTAATTAGAGTTGATTATATTCCTTGAGACTTACTAAGCATAAAAATGCTTACCCGTTACTTTGGCTCTCTGTTTTATAGATTTCGCCGATAGCAATCGGATTCGGGATCAATAAAGTCAAGTCATCCACACTATCAACGCCTCTATTTTGGTATAAATTTTTGGTTGAACTTTGAAATGGCATGTATAGGACTACCCCTTGTTGGTTTAAAAATGTGGTGATGTATATATATACGGCCATGCGAAAATGGCTCGTAAAAAGGAAGCATGAACTTAGACTATTTGTGGTTTGTATGTATATATATGGTGTCATGATGTGATATTGGATTGGAAATGGGAGTGTTGGTCACATGATCAGCCATTGGTATGGTTAAAATGATCATATATGAACCTATGTATGGCAAGACTAGTTGGTTCATGGAGACTACAAAATAGGTAAGACCTACCTTAAAAACAGATGCTGCCAGCTGCAGTGACGTGAATGTGAAAAATCACCAAAATTTGTAGGAATGGTATTAATTAGTGAATAAGTATGTAAATGAACCTTGATGAGTCTATTTTCATATGGAAGAAACGAAATGGTCATAGGAGTTACATGTTAAGAGATATTAAAGCTAGTGTGAGACAGGGCCAGAACGGTTTCTGGGTCCCCTGTCGTAACTTTAAAAATTTACTATAAATTATCCAGAAAGAATTAGGAGTCATACCTTATATGTACAGATTCCATTTTGAGTCTAGTTTCATTAGAAACAAACGGCACCAGTATTAAATCCCTGTACAGAGAGATATTCAAGTTATACCGCTCAAAGGTCAAAGCAGTCGATCCCTGTAACATGGGTGATTTTAACTAATAAACTGTACCAATTGGCCCGGCAAAAAATTCTAGAAATAAATCCATGGATGGATATATGAGTCTAAATTCAGGGAAAATTTACGAAACCAGTTTCTGAGTTTTGAAACTCGAGATATGATTTTTAAGGCGACGGTGACGCAGTTTTCCAGCCTGACTGGAAATGTCAAATTGGTGGGCAAAACATGTGAACTTGGCTTGTTAACCCCTCGTGTCCGACACCGGCGATGGTCTCGGGTTCGGGGTGTTACATATGGTAATTATAAATACATGTGTAATAAATTAAATACATGCAGCTGTAATATAACTAAATAATTACTTAAAATATAAGAAATTGTTATTATATTATATTATTATTATATTATATTATATTATATTATATATTATATAAATAAGTAAAGAAACATAAGAAACAGAATGAAATTGAAACGAAATAGAGAAGAAACAGGGAGAAAGAAAGAAGAAAAAGAAAAAATAAAATTTAGGGTTTCAAGGTTCAAAGATAATTTGGTAAGTCAATTTAATCCATTTTCTTGTAAATTTTGAGTTTATGGAATCCTAGAGATGAATACTACTTGATTTAAGTGAAAATTTTGAAAGTTGTTAGATTTTTAGATATTGTTCTTTTGAATAAAAAGATGAATTAAGGGCTAAATTGATAGAAATTCAAGTTAGAAATGAAATAAGGATTGAATTGTAAAGTGATTCATAAGTTTTATGCTTTAAGGACTAAATTGAAAGAATTTTGAAATTATGGTTTTATGATGAAAAATAGATAATTATGTCTAAGTTTGGTTAAAAATTTAGTAAAAATAAAGAATGAATTAAGATAGAAAAGTAAGTGAATTTAGTTAGGATTAAATTGAAATTAAAAGTAGAAAATCAACATTTCTCACTAAGACTATTTTAGACAGCAGCAGTAGTCTAAGTTTGAAAAATCACCAAAAATTGTAGAAATTGAATTAAAGAATGAATAAAATATGGAATTAAATCTTATTGAGTCTAGTTTCTTATAAAAAAACAGTGTAAGCAATTGAATTGTAAATTATAAGATATAATAATTTTGTGAGACAAGGTCAGAATGAATTTGGGTTCCCCTGTTTTGACTTTGGAAAATCACCAAAAATTGGATAAAATAATTAGAGGCTTAAAGTTATATGCTTAGAATCCCTAATGAGTCTATTTTCAGAAGAAATCAACAGGAAT
This sequence comes from Gossypium arboreum, assembly GCF_025698485.1. NCBI lineage: Eukaryota > Viridiplantae > Streptophyta > Magnoliopsida > Malvales > Malvaceae > Gossypium > Gossypium arboreum. The sequence goes on from NC_069081.1 coordinate 19,440,797, forward strand.
ATTATCCGAGTTCTGTACTGTGAGATAATTAATTTTTAGTGAAGAAGGGTCGAAACTATCAGACAGCAGAACGGGTGTGAATTTAAAGAATAAACTGTATTTAATGGCTAAACCAAAAACTCTGAAAATTTTATGGTAAGAAGATTTGTGAGTCTAGTTTCAGGAAAAATTAGCGAATCTTAATTTAGAATTCTGTAACTCAAGATATAAATTAGTAATATATTAATGATTATGAATTATATTAATTTCGTAGTCAATGTGGTACCGAAAATCTCGGCTAAGAAAGGACAAGACAAAGTCAACGGGAGTTAGCTCAAAAACTACGGTTTGTATTTCTATAATCCGAACTTAATATTTAATTATTGAATTTATTATTTATTATGTATGGTAGGTGCATTGATTAGATTATTTGAAATTAAATAAATATTGATTGAAATTAAAGGGTGAATTTAATTAATAATTGTTGTATTTTAATTGAATGTTATGGTAAATAATTAAAGTATGAATTATTGGTATTGTGTTTTATTGAAATGGTTTGATTTGAAAATGTGGTGAAATAATTATGAACATGTGTTTATTGTAGAATTTAATTATATGAAAATGAAAAGTGAATTGAATTGTATTAAATTATGAATTAATGTGAATAATTGAGATATATATATATATATATATATATATATTGAATTGAATGAAAATGTATGAGATTGTGAAAATGTGTGAATATATGTAATTATTGGAATGGTATATTAAGGAAAGAATTATTGAATTGAGAAAGTGAATTATAATTGATATTGAACTAAGATAGAAATTATCTTGAAAAGTGAATTAAATACCCTATTAACTAGTCGGGCTAGTCGGATATAGTTGGCATGCCATAGGATATAAAAGAGTACGGGTTTTTGCCGACATCGATCGAGCACTTATGTGCCGACTCATCTTATCATTATCGTTATCGTTATCGATTCGACACTTTGTGTGTCGAATCGTTATCTTATCAAGTTATCGATTCAGCACTTTATGTGTTGAATATCATATCTTATCTTATCGTTCGATTTGTTCCGATGAGGTACTCGTGTACCGTATTACTCTTGTTATTATTCTTGTTTTGCCACCGATAAGGCACTATGTGCCGTACTGGTGTGTTGGTTGGATCCGTGTATCCGTCTGAGTCCGAGTCATGTTAATAGGGGTAAATAAAGGTATAAAATAACTGATTATTACTGAATAATTGACTATTACCGAATAATTGTCTGTTACTAGATAATAGACTGTTACTGAATAACTGAATATTACTAAATAATTGATCATTACTAAATAACTGATTGTCACTGAATAAATGACTGTTACTGAATAACTTAATTACTATTGAATATCTGATTTTACTAAATAATTGACTATTACTGGATAACCGATCAATTGATTGATACTGAATAATTGGTTATTATTGAATAATTGATTGTTACCGAATAAGTGACTGTTACTGAATAAATAATTGTTCTGATTGTTAACGAACATTACTGATTAATTAATTGCTATTGAAATTAATAAATGATTTGAAATTTAAAGTAGACCAAAACAATGGTTGGAAAGTGAATGTTTGAATACTCATTGAGTTTGAATAGTTCAATATATATAAATTAATAAGTTTTATAATTGTTTAAGTGTTCAGATTATAGAAATACCACTGAGTGTATACTTAGCGTATGGTTTGTTTCCGTGCGCAGGTTAAGTTAAGGCTAGACTGTTGAATCAGCATCCCAGGCCGATCCCGAATTCAATAAGGTAAAGTATGTTGAGTATTGATAATGGCATGTACCCAGGATGTTTAATGAGAGTCATTTAGGTGTTAAAAGTATTGATCAAAATAAGTAAATTATGGTTGGCAACGGTATATAGTATGAATTTTGAAATTTATTAAAAATTCGTAGTGATTCTAAATTAGTTCCAAATTGAATTTACTGTTCATATTGGATCGCGAGGGCCCATTAATGGGACGACATCTTAAAACTAGGATGAGTATGAATATTTATTTTAATTAATGACCGAAATTGGACTGTACTGACTGGTAATGTCTCGTAACCCTGTTCCGATGACGGTATAGGGTTAGGGGACGTTACATTTAGTGGTATCAGAGCTAACCGGGTTTAGCCGATTCTAGGATTAAGTCAAGTACTGAAAAGAGTCTGGAGGTACATGGCATGATTGAGTCAAAATTGAGTCGGGATCGGATACTGATATATTTGTTTGGTATTGTTTTATAGTTGAAATGTTAGATGAACATATCGATGGCATTGATTACGAAATATATACTGGAGATGAATAGTTTGGTGAATTAAATGAAAACCGAATCGGTAATATTGAGTATTAACTCAATAAGTAATTAATTATTAAATGTTGACTGATGAAATAATAGAGAAATAGATAATATATAACTGTTTAGAATTATAACTAATGCTGCACAGTGAATAGAAGAAATTGTATCTGCTACAACATCTACCTTCCTGTTTCTCAATCGGTTCCCGAAGTGCTTCAAGGTACGGAGTTTGTCTAAACGGGTAATTTATCTGTTGCTAATACTTCGTAAATATAGTGTGGATGAATTGAGAATTAAAGCTGAAAATGATTTTGAAAGAACTGAAATCTAGTTAGAGAATATTATCGGGATTGTAAATGAATTATTCTGTTCATCGATTAAATGTTAGAAAGGTATGATATTTCTGTTAAAAAGATTCAGCTTGCCAGCGGTGGAAAATATTGATTTCTATTGTGATTCAGAAAGGGTTATTTGGAAATTTTCTGAGATGAGTTCTGAAAGATATATATATCAGTTGGAGATTTCTTGATCAGAAATGTACACAATTCTTGAAGCTTAAACAGGATCATATGATCGTAACTGTGTATGAAGGGGATTTGTTTGATTGAATAAGTATAGCAGAGGGTGTATTCCGATAGAAACTATATGATACAAATGGTTTGAAAATGGTTTAAATGAAGACAGAAGCTGAAGAATATAGAATAAGGAATGGAATATTTGTTAGACATGATTCTTCTGATTATTATTTTAGAGATTGCTTGAAGAAGAGTTGAAAAAGATATTATTCATAATTCAAAACCAAGCAACACAGTTATCAGAGACAGACTACTTGTAACTTCGGAAATACAAGTGACAGTCAAGGTGTGACAAAGGACTTCACTGCAAAATCTGAAGCATGAACATCAGCCAGGACATGTGTTGAACATATATAAGAAGATATTTCTCTACCGGATGTCGTTACAGGTATTTCCTTCTTTATCGACACTGATATGATTATTTTAAATTGATCTTGAATTGACTTGTTTATATGATTGCATGAATCCAATATCTATTAAAGATTTGTCTGTTGAGTTCACTAAGTGTTTGGTTGAAGTATCACATTTTTCTGGATCAGTATTTATTGGTTTAAAAAAAAATCTGCATGAACTATCTGATAATGATATTAAGGTACTGTTTTCTGATCGATTTGATGTTATTATTGTTCGATGTGATTCTGAGAATGGAATGGTTAATTTTGCACGATGTTTGTGATAAATTATAAGCAGAAGTATAATATGTTGCAAGATCAAGATGATGAAATGTTTGTTTTGAACAAGAGAAGATTGAATGATTTGTTTATTGTGATATTAATTATGTTAACACAGAAGTATGCCAGAAAAGAGGTTATGGTACTTACCTTGCTTATGTATTGGATATTGAAGTATCTAAGTTAAAGTTTAAATCAGTAGCAATTCTGATGTGTTTTCAGAAGAGCTATCTGAATTACTATTGGTTAAAGAAGCTGAATTTGCTATAGATTTTGTGCTTAAAATGATATCGAAAGGTATATCTGAAATCGGGGGTTTTCTAAGACTAATCGGTTATTACCGAAATTTGAAAAAGAATCTATAAATGATATGGTTATTACAGAAAAATGTGGAATTGAATGGTCTGATAAATGTCAGCAATGTTTTGATTAGTTGAAAGCTCAGTTAACTAAAACACTAGTTCTGGTTTAGTCTGAAATCAGATAAAGAAACTTGTGATTTATAGGGATAGTAGTGTTTTGATGCAAGAAAATGAACTGATGGTTTATGTTTTCAGAAAGAATCATATGAAAAGAATTAACTGATACATGATTTGGAAGTGATAGTTATTGTCTTTGCATTAAAAGAACATGATTTGATAATTGATTATCATCCGGAAAAGGTAAATGAAGTTATGTGTACTCAGAATTGAAAGTTTTACTTTGTGTTATGAGCTATGAACATCCCAATGTTATTATCTAACGATGGCTGAAGTGTAGTTGAGATAGAGGTTAAACTGACTTCTCTACAGTAGGTCTGCAAAGCTCAGAAATGTGGTAACGAGTTACCGGTTATATGGGTGTAGAATACAAATGACTTTTGATTGAAAATTCCAGATTGAATTTGATAATTGTCTGCTATTTCGAAATAGAAGCTGTACTGAAGAATTCAGAGCTTAGACTAAAGAACTTGCATGAAATCTATAGCAGTATTATGTCTATGCATTTTGGAGAAATAAGATGTACAGTGATTTGAAGTAGATGTGCTTATGATTGGGAATGAAAAGCGATATTTTGAACTTGTAAATAAATGTTTATATGTCAGCAATATAGAACTGAACCTCAGATACTGATACCTTCAGAACTGTTACAACCAGTGATGATATCAGAATGGAAATAGGATAGAGTTTCTGTGGGTTTGAATAGGAATTATCTCGATCTTCGAAAAAAAAAGAAAAGACGGTATTTGAATAATCATCGAAGGTATGCCAAAGTTTGCATATTCTATTTAGGTATGAATAAATTTCTTACTTAATAATTTTCTAAAATATAGGTTTCTGAGTTACATGGTATGGTGGTTTCTATTATTTCTAATTGAGAGACGTGGTTTATACTCTGATTATAGAACAAGTACAAGAAGTTCTGGGTACGTGATAACAGTTTTTAGCATTGTATGAAGTTCTGAATGATTATGAATGTAAAATTTCATGGGATCTGATTGAATACTGTGAGAAAAAAAAATATGTGGAACTGTTTGATTCGTGAAATTGAAAAAAAAAAGTGGAAGTGATTCGAAATAGACTGAAAGCAGTTTTGACAGAGAGAAATCATATATAGACTTGAAACGTTGGGATATTGAGTATGTTGTTAGTAATATGGTATTTCTTAAAGATTCACCTTGGAAGAAAATTTTGAAGATCGGGTTGAAAGAGAAATTGAGTTCTTATTCTGTTAGGCTATGTGAAGTTGTAGAAAAGTCGGATCGGTAAAATACTGTTTCATTTTGCTTCTGAAGTTACATAAAGTTATGATAATTTTTCATGATTTGAAGCTCAGAAGATGGTATAGATCAGATCTCTTACATGTTATATTGACAAAGGATATTGAGATTCAGTCTGATTTATCGTATGAAGAAAAACTAGTTGAGATGCTAGCTTGCATGATGAATTCATGATATTGAGGAAGCAATGCGGGAACCAAAAGAAACAGTGAGATTTTTATACCCCTACCTCTTTTCAGGCAAATTTCGAGGACGAAATTTATTAAAGGGGGGAGAATTGTAATGACCCAAATTTTACGGTTATCAGGAAAGTGAATTTTCGGGTCTCCGTTTTTGAAAAAATGGATTCGTAAATATTTATTAAAAATATTTACGAAGTCAATTGAGTGGTTAATTAGACTTTAATTAAGTAAATTTAGCTTAATTAAGAGTAATTAGTGGAAAGGATTAAATTGAATTAAGTGTGAAAGTTTAATTATAAATTAAAGAACAGTTAAAGGGACCAAATAGGTAAATATACCAAGTCCCATAAATGAGGCAGCAAATGTGGATAAAAATCTTAGATTTTTTTCATGAATGTATTATTTAATAAGACTATATTATTATTTTATTATATTGTAATTTATATTAATGATATTATAATATTATTTTAACAATTGTATGGTAATTATAAATACATGTGTAATAAATTCAATACATACACTTGTAATACAACTAAATAATTACTTCAAATATAAGAAATTATTATTATATTATATTATATTATATTATATTATATTATATTATATTATATTATATAAATAAGTAAAGAAACATAAGAAACATAATGAAATTGAAACAGAGAAGAAACAGGGAGAAAGAAAGAAAGAAAAAGAAAAAGGAAAATTTAGAGTTTCAAGGTTCAAAGTTAATTTGTAAGTCAATTTAATCCCTTTTCTTGTAAATTTTGAGTTTATGGAATCCTAGAGATGAATACTACTTGATTTAAGTGAAAATTTTAAAAGTCGTTAGATTTTTAGATATTGTTCTTTTTGAATAAAAAGATGAATTAAGGGCTAAATTGATAGAAATTCAAGTTAGAAATGAAATAAGGATTGAATTGTAAAGTGATTCATAAGTTTTATGCTTTAAGGACTAAATTGAAAGAATTTTGAAATTATGGTTTTATGATGAAAAATAGATAATTATGTCTAAGTTTGGTTAAAAATTGAGTAGAAATAAAGTATGAATTAAGATAGAAAAGTAAGTGAATTTGGTTAAGATTAAATTGATTAAAAGTAGAAAATCAATATTTTGCACTAAGACTATTTTGGACAGCAGCAGTAGTCTAAGTTTGAAAAATCACCAAACATTGTAGAAATTGAATTAGAGAATGAATAAAATATGGAATTAAATCTTATTAAGTCTAGTTTCTTATAGAAGAAACGGTGTAAGCAATTGAATTGTAAATTATGATATATAATGAATTTGGGTTCCTCTATTCTGACTTTGGAAAATCACCAAATATTGGATAAAAATAATTAGAGGCTTAAAGTTATATGTTTAGAATCCCTAATGAGTCTATTTTCAGAAGAAATCAATAGGAATATTATCCGAGTTCTGTACTGTGAGATAATTAATTTTTAGTAAATAAGGGTCGAAACTATCAAACAGCAGAACGGGGGTGAATTTAAAGAATAAACTGTATTTAATGGCTAAACCAAAAATTCTGAAAATTTTATGGTAAGAAGATTTGTGAGTCTAGTTTTAGGAAAAATTAGTGAATCTTAATTTAGAATTCTGTAACTCAAGATATAAATTAGTAATATATTAATGATTATGAATTATATTAATTTCAGAGTCAATGTGGTACCGAAAATCTCGCTAAGAAAGGACAAGACAAAGTCAACGGAGTTAGCTCAAAAACTACGGTTTGTATTTCTATAATCCGAACTTAATATTTAATTATTGAATTTATTATTTATTATGTATGGTAGGTGCATTGATTAGATTATTTGAAATTAAATAAATATTGATTGAAATTAAAGGGTGAATTTAATTAATAATTGTTGTATTTTAATTGAATGTTATGGTAAATAATTAAAGTATGAATTATTGGTATTGTGTTTTTATTGAAATGGTTTGATTTGAAAATGTGGTGAAATAATTATGAACATGTGTTTATTGTAGAATTTAATTATATGAAAATGAAAAGTGAATTGAATTGTATTAAATTATGAATTAATGTGAATAATTGAGATATATATATATATATATATATTGAATTGAATGAAAATGTATGAGATTGTGAAAATGTGTGAATATATGTAATTATTGGAATGGTATATTAAGGAAAGAATTATTGAATTGAGAAAGTGAATTATAATTGATATTGAACTAAGATAGAAATTATACTGAAAAGTGAATTAAATACCCTATTAACTAGTCGGGCTAGTCGGATATAGTTGGCATGCCATAGGATATAAAAGAGTACGGGTTTTTGCCGGCCATCGATCAGCACTTATGTGCCGACTCATCGTTATCGTTATCGTTATCGTTATCGATTCGACACTTTGTGTGTCGAATCGTTATCTTATCAGTTATCGATTCAGCACTTTATGTGTTGAATATCATTATCATATCTTATCGCTCCGATTTGTTCGATGAGGTACTCGTGTACCGTATTGCTACTTGTTATTATTACTGCTTTGCCACCGATAAGGCACTATGTGCCGCATGGTGTGTTGGTTGGATCCGTATCCGCTCGAGTCCGAGTCATGTTAATAGGGGTAAATAAAGGTATAAAATAACTGATTATTACTGAATAATTGACTATTACCGAATAATTGTCTGTTACTAGATAATAGACTGTTACTGAATAACTGAATATTACTAAATAATTGATCATTACTGAATAACTGATTGTCATTGAATAAATAACTATTACTGAATAACTTAATTGCTATTGAATATATGATTTTACTAAATAATTGACTGTTACTGGATAACCGATCAATTGATTGATACTGAATAATTTGTTATTATTGAATAATTGATTGTTACCGAATAAGTGACTGTTACTAGATAAATAATTGTTCTGATTGTTAATGAACATTACTGATTGATTAATTGCTATTGAAATTAATAAATGATTTAAAATTTAAAGTAGACCAAAACAATGGTTGGAAAGTGAATGTTTGAATACTCATTGAGTTTGAATAGTTCAATATATATAAATTAATAAGTTTTATAATTGTTTAAGTGTTCGGATTATAGAAATACCACTGAGTGTATACTCAGCGTACGATTTGTTTTCGTACGCAGGTTAAGTTAAGGCTAGACTATTGAATCAGTATCCCAGGCCGATCCCAAATTCAATGAGGTAAAGTATGTTGAGTATTGATAATGGCATGTACCTAGGATGTTTAATGAGAGTCATTTAGGTTGTAAAAGTATTGATCACAATAAGTAAATTATGGTTGGCAACGGTATATAGTATGAATTTTGAAATTTATTAAAAATTCGTAGTGATTCTAAATTAGTTCCAAATTGAATTTATTGTTCATATTGAATCGCGAGGGTCCATTAATGGGACGACATCTTAAAACTAGGATGAGTGTGAATGTTTATTTTAATTAATGACCAGAATTGGACTATACTGACTGGTAATGTCTCGTAACCCTGTTTCGGCGACGGTATAGGGTTAGGGGACGTTACAGAGGTTCTTTTTTGGATTTAGGTTTTAAAAAGTTAGTGCATTGCGTTCGTGAAAATCAAACCCAGGTTTGTTTTGATTCGACAGTGTACAAGTCGAAGGCTAGAAGTCTTCTAGTTTCTAAGCATAGATTCGACTCAGTTAATTCCTACATAGTTCAACATATGCCTGTGGCGAGCTTTGGCAAAGATGGCATTATGGAAATATGAGTCAAGGTGGAGATTTGTTTAGTATGACTCCTATTTCAGTCAAATTTGAGAAATAATCTTCTAGTTAAACTCTATTTATTTATTTCAATCAAAATTCGATTAGTCAAGATTATTTTATTATTTGACCTATAAATTTATCTTATAAATTGGCTCTTTTAAAATCTTAAAAAATACACCCATTAAAGATTAGAACTCATATCAAATTTAGAGAATTTTGTGTTTACATTTTGAGGGTTTTTAGGGTTTAGTTTTTATCTCCATCTTTTGTACTTTTCGTTCTTTTGCCATTATAGTATAATTATCTTTGCCCGTGGTTTTTGATTCTCTTTGGAGGGGTTTTTCCACATTAAATTTGTGTGTTCAATTTCTCAATTTCTTTTGCTAATTTTACTTGTTCGTTGTTTAATTGGGTTGATCCTCAACAATATCCCTATTTACCATGGTAGTCCTAAATTTCTTTAAGTGCTTCACTTAGCCACCAACATTTCCAGTAGATGGGTTTCTCCACATGTTCTACGAATTGGATCAATTCAAGTGGATTGAATGAGCTACGTTTAATCGATCAATCTACATTCGATACTCTTTGCGCAATCGTCACGGGCTCCCATGACACTAGCACATACGTCACTTCATAGTCTTGAAGTCGTACCTGGAATAATAAACATTGAAATTTGAAATAGCCATCCATTGTGTGCAATGCTAGAATTGGGTTACCCCCTTATGTTGCGACTCCCTATGGATGCATTAGATGTAAGATTGAAAAAAATGGTCCAACAATCATCCATTCTACATCCCCTGCATTGAGCGTTTTCATTTGTATACCTATGCGCACTAGACCAATTTATCTTAATCTCATTACTTCTACAAGAATCTAAAATTGAAATTGACGATCAGTAGGATCAAGGTCATAATTATTAAAAATCATTCCATTCCTAACCTTCCAAATAGTACAAAAACCCAACTAATAAGAAAGTATAGAAGTCTGACATGTTTTGTCATTAATATTTACATTCCTGAACCAATATATTTGTATTTCTCCTGTGCTCGAAATTCAGAGATAGCTGAAAGCCAAACTAGACCGTCCTAGCAAATTCACATTTGCGGCATAGATGGTTTAGTGTTTCCATCTCCCTATGGCAAAACCAGCACTCAACAATGCTTGGGATCAGCCGCTTCTACAATTTATCACCTATGGGTAAATATTTATGCCATAATTTCAAGAAGAATACTGGAATTTTATACGGATCCACAAAAAAGTGCAGTTGATAGTAAGTCTATGTCTCAATGAATGCAACGACGCTTCATTCCAAAGGAATCTGTATACACTTCGAATCGAAAACTGTCCATTGTAAGAGTAGAGAGATTAAGGACTGTTAGTTTGTTATTAGTCAGTTACTGAGTCTGGTGTATAATTGATTAGGAGCAGTTATTCATTTTCAAGTATACAAACATCATCTATGTAATTGGTTAAAGCAGATAAGAATACTAGTATCATAATTGTTATTTGTTTAGTATAGTATTTTACATGGTATCAGTCACCAACTTCTTTGGGCCTCCTTCCCTCTATTGAATCCATGGCAAATTCCACCGAATCTACCTCTGTTGGTTCTTTTTCTGATTCTCGTCTAGTTCAATCATTTCCTCATCATTATATAGTGAAGTTAGATGATGGAAACTATGTGCAATGGCAACAACATGTAAGGTTGATCACAGAAGGTTATGAATTGCAGGATTTTCTAGACGGTACTTTACCTGTTCCAGCTCGTTTTGTGACCTCTCTAGATGAAACTCTGACTCCAAGTCCTAATGCATCTTTCTTTATTCAACAAGATAAGTTACTTGCATCATGGTTACTTTCTACCATTAGTGCATCATTATTGTCATATTTTATATTTTTCAAAAAAGGCTGTAAAATATGGAACACTACTAATCGACTCTTTTCTGCCGCAACTGGTGTGAAACTCTCTAGGATCAAGCATGGCCTATAATCAATCAAGAAAGGAGCATTAAAGTCAAAGAATACATTGCCAAGATACAAAATACCTGCGCTCTCTTGGAGGCGTCTGGATCTGTCGTCTCGAAGGCCGAAAAGGTAGAGGTTATTCTCGCTGGACTTTCATCAGATTTTGATTCCGTGATAACGCTGACGTCTTTCTCCTCTGAGCCACTTCTGTTTCAAAAAATCATTGGGGTTCTCTTGGATTTTGAGAATCAGCAGCTTCGTACGATGCATGATGTACCGTTTCATGTGAACATGGTTGAGGTACCGTTAAACACGACGGTGGCCGGTCCTACTCATGACGGCGGTCGTTCTTTATCTGGTTCTAATAGGAGCGGCTTTCGGCCACGGGTTCAATGTCAGATTTGCAGTCACTAGGTCATTTGGCTCAACGACGCTACTACCGTTACAATCAGGATTACGACGGTCTGTCTCCTCCATCCATTAGACGTTTCTCCTCTGCTAATGATGGCCAACGTTTCCTAAGCGAGAAGTTTGCTCGATCTAACGGTACTTCTGAATAGTTTGGTGGCCCGACGAACATCCATCGACACTGTTTTCAGAAGGTTTCTTATGGTGAGGGTGGCCATCACAGCAACATCATTTCAATCGTCTGCCGCATGTTTGGGATTATAATCCCTTTAACCTTAATTTTGTCGATGCAGGCCCTAACTATTTTTCTGATGCAGGCCACATAAACAGGCCTAGTGGTGGCCCACATTCGCCTGGTCTGTATGGGGCTAGCCTACCGTGTGAATTGGGGCGCAATTTTGGGCTAGTGTCTTCTATTTATGTCTATACCCATACTCCGTCTGTTGGCTCTTATCACGCGTCACCTACAACAGGCCGTGCTACTAGGCCCAATGATCTTAGTGGATTGTCTTCTGGTGGGCTGAAATTTACTGCGCAGAATACTACTGATGGTCAGCCCTTTAATGGGCCGAAGATTAATTATGTTGGCCTTGAAAGCTACACATCTTCTTTACCAAATGGTGGGTCTGGTGTTCCATGGAGGACTAAACCGAGGGCACGTGTATTTGATTTTGATTCCTCATAGTGTATTAGGTTACCTCATATTCCCGACTTTAATGTGTCCGATTATTTGGATACTTCCGGATCCAATGCTAATTTCACTCAGTACGGTTCCAATTTTGATGATTCATATGTTCCCTTTCCTGTTGGAACTTCATCGTGGTATCCAGATTCAAGGGCTACACACCATGTTTTTCAGAATACTTCTGGTTTGAATGAGTCTACCCCATATTCAGGTAATTCTTCTGTTTTAATGGATAACAGAGCTCCCACTAAAATCTCATATATTGGAAATTCTGTCCTGCCCACGAAGAACAAATTATTACATCTTTCTAATGTCCCATGTGTGCTGAGTATTCGAAAGAATCTTATGTTTGTTTCTCAGTTCAGTAACAACAATAATGTCTTTTTTGAATTTCTTCCGTCTTATTCTATTATTAAGGATGCCTAGACACAGGAAATTTTACTGCGGGGCCAAGCTCGTGATAGTCTCTATCAATTTTCAGCTGATCTATCAGTTCCATCTGATGTAGTACCTGCTATTCACAACACCAGGGTTCACGATTTTTCTTCATATAATGATGTTTTTACATTGTGGCATAAAAGACTTGGGCATCCTTCTACCTTAACTATTAAAAATGTTCTTGATAAATGTCACATTGTTTTTAATAAGAAAAGTCTAGATAATATTTGTGTTGCCTATCAAAAAGGGAAATCACATAAATTTCATTTTGCTCATTTATGGAATTATTTGACTTGGTTGTCTCTAATTTATGGCGATTGACATCTGTTGCTTATGGAAGTAGTCTGTACTATGTTTCGTTTATTGACATGTGTAGCTGATTAACTTGGATTTATCTCATTAAAAGCAAATCTCAAATGGTTGACTATTTTCTCCAGTTTCAGAAAATAGTTCTCACTTAGTTCAGGAAGCGTATTAAAAATTCCAAAGTGACTGGGGCAATGAGTATCATACTTTTGCATCAGTTTTGGCTAATCATGGGATTCTTCATCATCTTTCATGTCTTCATAACAGAACGCTATTATTGAGTGTAAACACAGGCACATTGAGGAGACCGGTCACTCTTAGCTCTAGCAAATCTACTCATGGATTACTGGGGGTATGCGTTTTGCAGTGCTATTCATCTTATCAATCGACTACCTACTCCAGTCCTAAAAGGTCAGTCTCCATATCAGGCTCTTCATAGTCATGAACCAACATATGATCACTTAAGGGTATTTGGTTGTTGTTGCTTCCCGTATTTGCGTCCGTTCATGCATCATAAACTGGAGTTCCGATCACAGCCATGCACGTTTTTAGGATATAGATCTTAACAAAAAAGCTATCACTGTCTCACACCAGATGTCAAGATTATTATCTCTCATCATGTTTTTTTTATTAGAGTCGATTCTTGTTTTCTTCACTACTTTGGACACCATTAAGTCTCCTGCATGTATCACTACTTATGTTCCTATCATTCAGCCCCTTCTGATCGATTCACTATTGAACGAAGAGAAATCGTTACATCGTCACCCATTTTATATTTTGCTCTTATTGGTAATCCTATGCCATCTGTATTAGTCGATCTCTCAGCTACATGTAGTCCAATACAACCTGTTTCGGTTGATTCTTTAGCTGAATCCTGATCTGACCATTTTAATGTTCCATCAGCTGAAGCTAGTTTGTCTGACCCAATCACTGAGTCTACTAATTCATCTCTTGATCCTCTGGGGAATACTCACACTATGATTACTCGATCCAAGACAGGAATTTTTAAACCCAAAATTCTGTTAGTTGAAGCTGTTGATTTTGAGCCACGAACTGTTGAGGAGGCTCTTACTAATAAAGAGTGGAAATTAGCAGTCCAAGCTAAATATGATGCTTTAATGGCTAATTCTACATTGGAACTTGTGTCGTTACCTCTTGGTCTAAAAAGCAATTGGGTGCAAATGGCTATTCAAAGTCAAGAAGAATCTTGATGGGACGGTTGATTACCAAAAGGCACGATTGGTGGCCAAAAGGTGTTCCCAGGTACCTGGATGTGACTTCAAGGAAACGTTTAGTCCAGTGGTCAAACCTGCGACTATTCGAACCATACTATCTATTGTTGTAACAAATGGTTGGAAACTCCGTCAAGTCGATGTAAACAATGCATTCTTAAATGAAGATTTCACTGACGAAGTGTTTATGCAGCAACCTTTAGGGTATGTTCAATATGGGTAAATGGTGATGCTTTGGTGTGTCGTCTAACAAAGGAATTGTACGGATTACAGCAAGCTCTTAGTGCCTAGTTTGATAAATTGAAGCAGTTTCTTATCTCTAATGGGTGTGTCTTGGCTAAATCTAATACTTCTTTGTTTGTTAAAGTTGCAACCAAGTCTATCATTTATGTCTTGATTTATGTGGACGATATTATTATTACTGGAAGCTCGACTAATGTGATAAACTATTTTTTTCAACAACTGCATAACGAATTTTCTCTAAAGGATTTGGGTGACCTTCATTATTTTTTAGGTGTTGAAGTCAGTAGGTCATCTACCGGTAGTCTCCACTGGTGCCAGCGCAAATACATTCGGGATCTTCTTGACAGGTTTTCTCTAGCTAATGCAAAGAGTGTTCATATGTCGATGATTAGTTCATCTACATTATCTAAAGATGAGGGTACTCGTCTTGCTGACCCTACTGAATATAGAAGTCTTGCTGGAGCTCTTCAATACTTTGTTTTAACCTGACCAAATATTGCGTATGCAGTAAATCGTATGTGTCAATTCATGCATGCCCCTACTACAGTTCATATGGTAGCATTAAAACGTATTTTGAGGTATTTTCATGGCACTATTAGTTATGGGCTAGTGTTCCGTCGATCTGACAGACTATCTTTAGTGGGTTATGCAGATGCCAACTGGGGTTTAGATTTTGATGACCGTTGGTCCACTACAGGCTATTGTGTCTACTTTGGTCATAAACCTGTCTCATGGTGCTCTAAAAAGTAACAAGTTGTTTCTCGCTCTACGACAGAGGATGAATATAGAATTTTGGTTGCAGCTACCAATGATGTTGCGTGGCTAGTTTCTCTATTTATAGAATTACAAATCGATTCTACTGATCCTCTTGCTATTTGGTGTGATAATTCCATTGCAGTTGTTGTTGCTGCTAATCTAGTTTTACACTCCAAATTTAAACATGTCGAACTTGACTTATATTTTGTTCATGAAAAGGTGGCTAGTAGCTCACTTATGGTTGGTGAAGTACAAGCATGTGACCAGGTTGCTGATATTCCCTCTCTAATTTTGTCGG
Organism: Gossypium arboreum; assembly: GCF_025698485.1. Lineage (NCBI taxonomy): Eukaryota > Viridiplantae > Streptophyta > Magnoliopsida > Malvales > Malvaceae > Gossypium > Gossypium arboreum. The sequence goes on from NC_069081.1 coordinate 19,456,348, forward strand.
TTTCGAGGTTTACTTCGGGTCTTACCCCTTGAGAAGCTGGATGAATGTTAGGAGCAAAGAGATTAGGGACTGTAAGTTTGTTATCAGTCAATTACTGAGTCTGGTGTATAATTGGTTAGGAGCAGTTATTCATTTTCAAGTATATAGACATCATCTATGTAATTGATTAAGGCATATAAGACTACTAAGCAGATTTTTAAGTAAATTCAACTTTATCATAATTGTTCTTTGTTTAGTATAGTATTTTACAGTCATTAAACTTAAGTTTCCAAATGAACCTCCCTTCTTCATCAAATAACAAGAAGTTCCCCACACCACCACACCCTCTGTCAGTTGGAACCTAATCAGCATCGAATCCTAGTTCTTGGAGATTGGATGAATGGTGAAAAATGTTTTCAAAAATATGTATACCTTCGCCTTTCCCAATTTGGATGTCCAAGCCTTTTTCCTAATATCTCTCCCTTTCAACAAACTATTCCATAACCAGGAAGGAGTCTGTATTCTTTTGCATAACATTGTAAAATGGTACTGTGTGTAGTATTTCACCAACAAAACCCTTTGTGCTAAGTTACACAGTAAACAGTTTCCAAGCTTGCTTGCAGAGCAATGCATCATTTACCAACTCTGATTTGCATAGACCCAACTCCTTTTAAGGGCTAGTGCATAAGAAATCTTAGCTACACATACAATTTCCTTTGATTAAGTTATAACCTCACCAGAAGCTTTGAATGATTCGGTCAATGTGTTTCACTTTCTCACTTTTAGAATCTTAAAACTAATGCTTTTCAAATTTAGGCATAAGAAAATAATATATCTAATAAATCTGTAATTCATTTACAGTTCTTGAAAATTACAAAGCACTAAAATGAAGATAGATTGTTCAATGTTTAAACTTCTATTTGAAATTTTTAGGATTGGAATAAAAATATTAGGATTGAAAAATAAGCTTGAACAAAAAAATAAGCTTGTTTAAAATATGGGTTAACCTTAAACTTCATTATTTGAAGCCCAAATCTAACCCGATTCGCTTTCAAGTTTATTATATATTATTTTTATATATTATGGTAATTAAATATGCTAGAAATATAATGTAAGTATTAAAAATATGTTAAAGTTATGTGTTTAAATTTAATAAAAGAAAAAGATATATTAATCCTTAAACTTGACAATTTTTCTCAACTTTTGAATTTTATTAATGTGATGATATGACGCCTAAGATTACGCCACATGATCACATGAAAATTTTAAATTTTTATATTAAAGGAAATACAAAAAAGAAAAATCTAAAACTATTAGGTTTAAAAAAATAAAAATCTTACTTAAGAAAAAGAGTTGAATAATGATATGAATTAATCTCATGATGGCATATCACTATACCTTAGTGGAATCTATGTTCAGGGATAAAATTTGGCTAAGTTCTAGAGCTAACATGGACAAAAAAGAGTTTAAAGACAAAGTGAGAAAATTACCAAGTTTAAGGGCTAAATGTTATTTAATTCCTTTTAAAAAAATAAAAATGAATATGAGGGAACTCAAATGAACTTAAGTTAGCCATTTATAAAGACGACCAAGCATGGATAAAATTTAATACCTATATTTTTTAAATCGAATTAAACTTGGGCAACTATTCATGGTGTTACTACCATGCATAGGCATGACTTAGATGAACCTCATTCATTGCATGAACACTTTGGCACAAGATTAAGATGTTTATTTTATCTATGAAACTTGAATTCAAATAGCCTAATCGATTAAGATGACTAGCTGTATAAATGTACGTAGGGTTGAGCATTCGATCGAATCGAATCGAATTGAAACGAATGAAAAAATTTCGAATTAATCGAGTTGATGAATCATATTTTATCATCCTAACTCAATTTGAAATTTTCTCGAATAGAGTCGAGTGAGATGAAATTCAAATTAAATTGAATATATTTATTCGAGTTAAATTAAAAAAATATTTTAAGCCATTGTAATCATTGTCACCCACCATAATCAAATATGTTATTAACTTTAATCCCCTTATAATTTATTTATTAATCTTTTATATACGTGTCAACTTCTTCGCTTGCTTAGTTGCTTCAATTATCTTCTTATTCTTGTAATCGAGTATTTTGAAATTAAAAATATATTAAATGTAAAAATGTGATTTTTAATAAAAATATTTTAAAGATAAAATATGAAATTGATACCAACATAAAATTTTAACACAAATATTTTATGACATCATCAATAATTCAATTTTAGCAAAAATTTATAAAGATTTAATATGATAAAACAATTCAATAATATAAATAGTGCAAAATGCGAAATTTAATTTAATAATATAAATATTATATATAAATAAAATTATTATTATTTACGTTTTAAGAAAATTTTTTGAATGGTTTTAATTTTTATTTGGGGTAAAAGGTGAGAAGTAAAAATTTAAAGAGAAAATACACAGGGGATGGTTTTGGGATAAAAGGGGGAGAGATGGGAGAGCGGCAAAAATTATGATAGAAATATAAAAAGGGTGTATTTTGGGAGAAAACTAAAAAGGTTTAGAAGATTAGAGTAACAATAAAAATTATCATAGTTTGATATTCAATTTATTTGAATATTTAAATTATTCAAGTTATTCGAATTCGAAAACTAAACTTAATTCAAACTCAAACTTCGAAAAAAATTTGAATTGACTCGAATAACTCGATTTGTTTAACTCAAAATTCAAAAAAAAAAATTTAATTTTTCAACTTGAATCGAATTTTGCTCTCTTAAATATACGGTTGTAAATGAACATAACTCCTAAATGTACGGTTGTAAATGAACATAACGTGTGACGAGCAATATACTTTGGTTACTATTTATATATATTCGTTTATCAAAATAAATAAACAAATATTAATAAAAATAAAATTTTGAGACTCGTTTCACATCTTCAATTCCTTTATTTTCAAAAACAATCTCATTTGATAAATGCATTTACTGCTTTTTGTTGAAATAAAATTTATGTTTTCTTACAAAAAGAAAAAGAAAATATATTTATGTCGGACATATAAATCCCATTCTTATATTGTGTTTATGCTTAACGACCAACACGAAGGAAACGACAAACAGAGTTGACAATTATCATACAAGTCTTACAAGAATCTAACCCTTCTGCCGTATCCATCCATGTAAAACCAACACAAAAGACAACCAGAAAAACAATCCCGTAAAAACCAAGGCATTTCTCGGACTTTCAAATGATGAATAAAACGACAGCATTGCCAATAAAATAAAATCTTCACCCGTACCTGAATTTATAATGCCAAGGTTTAAGAGAATTTCCAATTCCTTGATCATTGATAACAGCCATGCAGTCGTTTGACGGTGACGGTGAACAAACAGAGAATGACTTGGACAAACCGAGAGATTCTGATGCAGGAATCAGCAATACCTTGGAGGCCAAGGTGGAAGAACTGAGGAAAACAAAGGAAGAGCTGATGAGAGCCAAGGAAAATGCTACAGATTCATGGTTAGATTCCAAACCCCTCCTTGATGAGCTCGAAAGACTAAAATCGGACCTCATGATTGCGCAGAATCAAAATTCTATTTCCAAAAATATGATTTCAGAGCTTGAATCACAACTTGAGACCATTGTCAAGGACATTAGAGCCAAAAGGGAGGAAGAACTCAAGGCTGTAAAGACCATCAATGAAACAAACCGGAATCTGGAACAAACACGTGAAGAGTTGGAACAGTTGAAGGCAGACAAGGATGAAGAGCGCAGAACAAGGTCGAAACTAAAACAAACCTTGCGGCTAAGGAGACAGACTCTTCGCACGTTGCAACTGACATTACGAGCAGTGCGAATAGAATCAGATGCTTTCAGAGCATCAGCAGCAAAAGCACTTCAATACACCGATCATCCAGAATCAAACAATTCCCCAGTACAACTAACTCAGGAAGACTTCTATGCCCTAAAGAGAAGAGCTAAAGAAGAAACATCGTTGGCAAATTGGCGGGTTTCTGTAGCTGTGGAACAGAAGGCTATCGCAGAAGCGGCACAAAATTTGGCTTTAAGAAGATCAAAAGAAACACATCCAGACAACAAATTACAGAGGAGCAAGGGAGACCGCAGGATGGTTGAAGGTGAAGAAACGAAACAAGAGGAGGCAGGAGATCAGGACATGACTAAGCAAGAAGTAGAGGAAGTCCTAAATGAAGACTTCGTATTCCCAAAAGCTCGAGCCAAAGAAATCAATCAGAATAAGCAAGGGAAGCCTCAACGGATGAGCAAGCCTAAAAGCAGGAAGATTCCAGTGTCGAAAATTAAAAAGAAAGTATCGATTTTATCTCAAATGAAAATTTGTCTTGTGCACATAAAAAGAATTTTCACATAAATTCAAACAGACGTGCACGAAAATACAGTTCCTGCTCGGAATAAAATGTCAGATCTGCTAGACCAGAAATAAAAAGGAATAAAAGATGGTTCTGATTTAAAATGCACCCAAGTTTGAGTATTTCCTGAGGAGAAATCTGGAAGGTTTTAGCATAAACAAATGCCTGCACAACAGAACAAACCCAATAAGATCGAAAGAATAGACGAGTATGTGTGAGTACATAGCAAGAATCAGAAAATTTTCAAACCCGATTTCTCCTAATGCTGGCCAGACAATAAAAGAACTCCGAAGACTAGATACATGATGAGGTATGAAAAAAGAAAATCCAAAACTGATCTTTCAAGACAAAAGTCGGCCTACAAATCATGAAAACATGGTTTACTAGAGAACATGAAACTTAGATATTCAGAAAGCAAATATAAAGATTGTTGCAGTACCATAATGTTGACTAAAGTTCTACTGAAACATTCTAGAGTACGCCTTTTTCTCCTGGTCCCGTCTATCAGCAATCTGCAGCAGTTTTACAAATTCAATTTTGTTCACAGGTGAAATCAATGAGTGCAAGGAGGAAGGCATTAAATATTTTAACATTTTCCACGAAAGAATAGATGATTGTAATTGACCTTCTTCCTTGCAGCTGCAAGCTCTTTCTTTATTCCACCTGAGTGCCAGAAACATGAGATAGAATAAGTAATCCCCAAATTCTACATGATTTTGATGAAGCAGTAATACGAATGATCGCAAAAAATGAAGTAAAGGAAATGATGATTTAACATCAAATATCATACTCAAGGTATGATCATATGCAATTTTACCAGGTGACACAGCAATGACATTTCATTAATAAAAAATGAAAACCTAACAAGCCCTTCCGAACCTCAAACCAGTAAAGGGGGAGGAAAGTAATAGAAGATGGAGGGAGAGAGCATGGAAGAGGTTTCGCAGCTATTCACTTGAGACAAGATTGTACTGACCATCATTAGGTTCCAAGTCCAATGCCTTTTTAAAGCTCTCAACTGCAGAATCGATGTCATTAAGTGCCATATTTGCCTGAGATCAGTTAAAAACAAAAGCAATTAAGTAAAAAGAATCCCCGGTAAAAGTGCAGTTAACCATGTAATAGTTTGAACAATGTGCATTCACTGAAAATAGAGGGCATGTGGTTTACATCATTATAATCATGCATGGGTCCTCCCTCAAACCAATTACCAAAATAAGAAACTATGAAATAGTTATGCTTGAAAAGCTCCAAAACTAGTCATCCAAGAAAATCATGGCTACGAACTAAATTACAAACACTACCAAGTAAATTACAAACATGCATGGGTCCTCCCTCAAACCAATTAGCAAAATAAGAAACTATGAAATAGTTATGCTTGAAAAGCTCCAACACTAGTCATCCAAGAAAATCATGGCTACGAATTAAATCACAAACACTACTAAGTAAAAGAAGCAGTGTCAAGGAATCAATAAACTTGGCTTTGGATATCATACAAATAGTAAGCACTAACCTGGCCTTGACGAAAGAAAGCTTTCACATTATCTTCTCCATCACGAATTGCAAAGTCTGCATCCAACAATGCTCCTTTTAGATCGCCTAGTTTCAACTTGCAGGCCTAAACAGACAACAATTATATGAAAAGAAACAAACATCAATAACCTAAAAAGGAATATAATGTGATAACATATGCTAACATAGAGGAACTCCCTATCATAACATGCTTTCAAACCATTACAGAGCATATTAAATGAATGAGAACCTAAAAAATAAGAAAGAAGATTGGAAAGTTGTTGCATGCTAGATGCCTCAACATATGATCAATGATCAAATATATTCAATTTTCAAGGACATTAAAATCTTACAGAACTGTTTGTAAATATCTGAGACTTGGTCTTCCGCAAATACGAGCTCTTTGCTGTGTGATGACAAATTAGAAAGGAAGGAAAAAAGTCAGCGAAAAAACTAGAGAATTCATGGCAATAATATCACGATGGATGCACCTTGATCAATTCCCTCCAAGTCCCAGCAGACATCCAAGTAACGTAAAGCCTTCCAATATTTTCTAAGAGCAATCTTATAGTCTTGTTTCTGTAAGAGGGAACAACTAGGAAAATTCAGCGAGCGGCATTGTAGCAGTAAATCAAATTCCAAACAAAAGAACAAAAGACATTGATAATCAAATGTATGGTAGAAAATGTGACATCATTAAGCATTCATAACTTGAAGAGAGTACCAGGCATACTCATTCATAAGAAAGAATGTACCATGCATAATCTAGGAAATGGGAAAAAAATGAGCAAATTAAACCGCAAAAAACTGTAACTATATATCAAATACCTTGTATTGCTCGTTTGCAAAAGCTTTGATAGAGTCTACTGCCTTCATCCACCAAGAAATTTCATCTGGTTTTTTGTCAAGGTCAACTGGCCAATCAGGATATATATCACCATCCTTAAAAAGGTTGGATACTCCATCATCCCCCCCCTCGGGAATTTCTCCGCAATCAGCAATTATAACCTCTTGAGTGGGGTAATCACCATCCTCAGTAGCAACAAGCTCGATAGAACGAACAACACCCATTCCTTTTATAACCTTCCCAAAAACCACATGTTTTCCATCGAGATGAGATGTTCGAGTAGTTGTAATGAAGAATTGAGACCCATTGGTGTTAGGCCCCATATTAGCCATCGATAACGTTCCTTTTCTTTCATGTTTTAACTCGAAATTTTCATCTTCAAATTTCAAGCCATAAATGGATTCTCCCCCAGTTCCATCACCAGCTGATATATCCCCACCTTGTATCATAAAACCTCGGATAATGCGATGAAAGCGCACACCCTATTAAATCGAAATTGCATTATATTAGAAAAAGGAAATCACTACAAAGTTTCTTATATAAGTAAAGGAAACTATTTGGAAGTGCATAGTCATCATTGTCGGCAGATTAATTTCATAATTGCAGAATTACAAGAAAACCATAACATTTTGCAAATGCATCAAATTCTAACGTGAAGTGCCTTGAACTGCCTGTGTGCCCATCAACATAGGACCTAAAGAGCGTAAAGGCATGTAAAACGAGAGCATATGATCATTCAACCAAAGTGAAATTACAAAAACAAGAAACCATCTAACAATAACATATTTAATGCCCTTCGTTCTCTAAGTTTCAAGTTATGTCTACATGCATCAACATTAGAAGCAAACTGCATTTGAGAAAGGAAATAAAGGAGTTACATTGCTTCTTATTACAAGAATTCCCAGTTGAAAAAACAGACCTCAATTCCCAAGGAAAATTCAATCTTTTTTACTCTAGGAAATGCTCGCTTTACACCACATAATACAAGATGTGCAAAGAAAACATGTAAACTCTACCAATTACTCACTTACAAAGAAAACAAGTAACGAGCCACAATACATAAAAGAATCACACATAGAAAAGGGTTTTACTTCACTCAAAGCAAAAGCCCCATTACCACACCCACTAAACTCAAACCAAAGAATTTGAACGCCTTTCTGACATTCCAGGAGGAATGAAAAAATAATTAACACTAAAATAGAGATGCTTTGATGCAGTCAAGAGTTGTAAATATAGGAAAGAGAAAAGGAAGAACCTTGTAATGCAGGGAGGCAGCAGAGTTAGGAGCAATGCCTTTCTCACCAGTGCACAAAGTCCTGAAATTCTCAGCAGTTTTAGGCACAACATCCTTGTACAACTCCACTACAATCCTTCCTTCTAGTTCTCCTCCTATACTTATGTCCAAATAACACCTTGGGTTCACCATTTTCCTTCTCTTCTTCAACTGAAAATGAAAACAACCCCAATCCCACTTGAACCCTAAAAAAGAAAACAAAAGGTCGTCGGTTCTGACTTTGCTGGTTCGTTTTGCCGTGTTGGTTAGTTTGCTTTGGCAACAGCTGCCTGGTTCTAAGGGTGCCTTTGGAACCGTCGGATATTTGTGTTGAGTGAGTTACATGACACGGATTTTGAGGTTAAGGTAGGTGGGCTCAAATTTCCAGGCCCTTCAGAGTTTAGAGGATGATGATATTAAGGCTTGTCTTTTATCATTAGTTTAAAAAATTTACAATTCAATTATTAAATTATTTAAAATTTATCAAAAAAATTACAATTCAATTATTAAATTATTTAAAATTTTTTTAATTTACTATTATGATTAATGCTATATAATTTTTTTCCACTCTATCTATACTAAATAAAAGTGTTTTTCCTTTTTTCTTTTATAATTTTTTTCATAAAATAACTTTAGACGTGATAATTTCGTTAACTAAAATTCAAATAATTTTTCTCTAATTTCCAATATTAACTATCAGATCAACTTAGATCTAAAACATATTTTTATACTCGTCGATGGGTAATGATCTATCGTATCAATCATCGAATCATCACTTGCAACTTGTTTACAGAACTTTTTAAAAGAAAACTTAATAATCCAATTACTTAAATACAAACTTTTGAATAATTCAGTGACTTAAAAGAAAATTTTGAATAATTTAATAACCAAATTGTAACTTTTTAAATTAAATAATCAAAACAAAACCCGCTCACAATTTAATAATTAATGCTGTAGTTTAACTTAAAAATTATAAACTCATACTAACTAATTTTGTAAAAGAAATATAATTTTATATATATTTTCAACCATGAAGACATATTATTAACCATTTGTAAAAATAAAGTAAGATTGATATATCAAATATTAACCTAACTATTTTTATGATTACCTCTAACTATACTTATGAAAATGAAATTCCAATTATGTGCAAGTATGAAGTTTAAATGAGACTCATAAATCTCACAAAGAATGATTAACATATGGATAATGAAAGTAAACTTCACACATTATTATACCATGGCCAAAAAGTCCCAAAAGCTAACAAGAAGCTATTATTGGATAAATAAATGGTACAAAGTTAGATGCCATTTAACACAGCTCAAACCCCTCAACTACAAAATTAGATAGAGTAGAAGGAATGAATCAATCTCAACAAACTTATTATTCTTTTTTAAACAATTCATTATTTGATTTAAGCATTAAAAATGATGAAAATATCAATTTAACGTTTTACCACGCGTATCATTTCCAGTCCTCTTAAAGCATTCTTCACTTCACCCTGACCCAATCTAATAAGTGCAAAAACACATATATGTATAAAGAAATAGTTGTATCAATGATGAATCCATTTTTAATATTTTTCTTTATTACAAAATTTGGGTGGATAGACGAGGCACAAAGAGAATATAATAAGATTATAAAATTAATTCAATTCATTCATGCGTGTGATCTTCCTCCTCAGTTTGTTATGTATAAAAAAAAAATAATTTGATGTTGGGTAAGTTTTTATTCATATTTCAACGTATAAAATTTCAGTATTTTAAAACTGCCACTCTCTTTAGTACATTTGCTGCATTCTCATTGTTCCTTGATTTCTTTCTTTTGAATTTATAAGTTAATTAATTATATAATATATCTTTTATGGAGCCTGTAGCCACTGAGACCTGCAATCCAAGTTGCAAATTATTTCCATTTGCTTTGAACAGAGGTGATGAGACTAGACCTTGAAAGGTCCCCATAATTACATCACGAAATGCACTCACCACATTTTTACAAACTTATATTTTTACATGCAGTGGTTCACATTTAGAAACCTACAAATATGTCATTCAAACCAAGCAGAACCCTTCATTTGCTGCCTTAAAGAAAACAAGGTCTTAGGCATCTAGTTGACTACTTTGCAGTTCTTCCTTATCTCCCCATCTTGTCCCGTTAGAACACCAATGTTGGCCATCTTCACCATTGATGCTCCAAAATCTTTTAAAAACAGATAAGGGTATCTGCTGTAGCTAAGCACCATTGAAGCAGTTCTATTATCTGTACTCAGAACATGGTCTGACTGCAAAAGACCAGAACTGTTGACAAGGTTTCTGTAGTAGCTGTTGTCGAATCTGTTAGTTGTAACAGAGTCTAAAGGAACTAAAGTGGTGTCTGAATCTACTTGATCCGGACACACAGTTTGAAGGCCTTTGAGAAGTGATGCTTCAAGATCTGGGTCTGGCTTGCCTGACCCACCAAAGTTGGATAGCCTTTGTTTGAAAGTGAAACATTGAGCAAAGCCAATGGTGTGAGCACCTGTATTTAGCATATATGAACTGTTCAGCATAAAGGCAGTGGCAATAAACAAGTTGTTGTTTTGTTTTTGCAGCACAAAATAATCAAAAGATTGATGATTATGGCATTGAATGAAAGCATGCCTGATAGAACAACCACATCCTTTGTATCAAGACCCTTTGCATTGAACTTCGCAATTATGTTATCTAAGGACTCAAAAGGTGATGGGAGTTCATTAGCTGCGGTCTTATTCGCTGTTCGGCCGTCTCGGCGACCCAACGGTACCATCCAATACGTTGCCCCTGCCTGATAGATTAAGAGCAGGATTACCGACGGACCACGAACAATGATAATGATATAGAATCAGGTTAAAATTAGGAATGAAAGATGAAAATGTTACTTACAATATTAGCAGCTTCTCTTGCTGCAAGAGTTAATATATCAGTGCAAGAAACAGTTGATGGGCAAGCTTTCTCAACATTAGCCTTAATTTTGTCAATAACCTCATAGCCTCTTACTGAGTTTTGATTAGACCTTGCTGTTTTTTCCCCCACAAATGTTGAGTCAATATCATCAAGTAAGATTGAAGCATCACATCCCTGCAGAGATTCAAAAAGTTATGTAAAGGAAAAAAACAATGCAGTAAAGCACTCCGACTCTTTCGCTTTTGGTTTTCTTTTTTTTTTCTTTTGTAAGTATTTGTCTCGGACACATGAGTAACATAGACTAGACATCAATATAGAAACCGGGAACAGTTTTATTACGTTAACAAAACAATCATGGAAGTGAAGTCGAACAAGAGAGGCCGCCATCCGAGTATCGTTAGCAATGGCTGACCAAACACCATATCTAACAATCCTTGTGAGACTGGGACAAGTACTGTCATAGAATCTATAATCAAGTTGACAAAACACCAGGTGACTCAGGAAAAAGACATAAAACAAGTTAACAAAGGGACGTTTGAAGGCTTTTTGTTCCATATCAAAACACTGAAATTCGAATCACTGCCCGTCTTTTGCCAAAGCAGTGGAACTAAGAGCTATTTATACTCCAATAACCAAAGGAGAATTCAATACACTGCCAATTTTGATTATATCATTTCTGCAGATAGTGGGGGAGCCATTATCTGATGTCCCCTTCAATAGGTTTGGTACAATCCCATGTATTTCCCTTTGAAAATGGCTTAAAAGTGGCATCAAGGTGTATTCCTCTAGCAAAAAGAGTTTCTGTTAGAATTAAGTGACCCAAATTCTTATTTCAATAAAATACGATGGAAAATAAAATAAAAGTAAAATCCATATAGAACTAGACTTCTTTTATTTTATTTTAGAATAAGGTTTTTAAACCTTATTAAACTCCATCTATTTTATATTGATTAGGATAAGGTGTTTCAATCCTACTAGAATATGGCTTTGCAAGCCTATAAATAGACATAGTCTATTCCTCTTGTATTAGAGTAAAAATTTTTCGACATAGTGAATTTTCTTCTCCTCCGCCGTGGTTTTTTTCCGAAAGGGTTTCACGTAAAATTTATGTGTTCTTTATTTTTATTTATTTTATTCTATTTTATTTTTCACAAATTGGTATCGAGCTTCCGGTTATTCATCTCGATCACGGTAATGGCGTCTTTGAAGTATGAAATTCATTGTTGGATCGCAACACCGATTTGCGTTGTGGCAAATTAAGATGCAAGCGCTTCTTGCACGATGGATCTAGAGGATGCCCTGCTAGGATAGATAAGATGCCTTCGACATTAACAGATGAAGAGAAGAAGCGTAAGGATCGAAAGGCATTAACACAATTACATCCGCATTTGTCCAACGAAATTTTGCGGGATGTGATGAAAGAGAAAATCGCCATTGCATTATGGAAGAGGCTAGAACAAATATGTATGTCGAAAACTCTAACAAGCAAGTTGCATATGAAGCGGCGTCTTTATGCTCATCGTTTGGAGGAAGGTGCGTCGACACGAACACTTAATGGTGTTTAAAGAAATTCTCTCAACCTTGGAGGCCATGGAGGTTCAAGATGATAAGGAAGATCTAGGGTTGATTCTACTTTGTTCGTTGCCCCGCCTTATTCAACCTTTAGAGACACGATTTTATATAGCCATGAGTCTCTCACAGTTGATGAGATTTATGATTCTTTAACCTCGTATGATAAGATGAAGCATCTTGTGGTTAAACCCAACTCTCGTGGAGAGGGTCTCATTGTTCGTGGGAGACAAGACCGAATGTTGATGATGATCGTGGTAGAACACAGAACGGAATCCTCGTGGTAAATCTAAGGGTAGATCGAAATCTTCAAACAGAGGTAAAACTTGCAACTTCGCAAGAAGAAAGGGCACATTAAATCTGAGTGCTATAAGCTACAAAATAAGATTAAAGGGAGGTGCGAATCAAAAGGAAAACAAAACCGGAAAATTCCGGTGAAGGCGATGTTGTAGAAGACTACAGCGATGGTGAACTTCTAGTTGCTTCATCAATGATTCTAAAGTAAGCGAGAGTGGATACTTGATTCAGCTGCACCTTCCACATGAGTCCCAATCGGGATTGGTTTACAACTTATGAAACAAGATCTCAAGGTGTTGTTTTGATGGGAAATAATGCTTCATGTAAAATCGCAGTGTTGGAACAATTAAAGTTAAGATGTTTGATGGAGTTGTCGAACACTTAGTGACGTGCGGCATATTCCGAATTGAAAAGAAATTTAATTTCGTTGAGTACTCTTGATTCAAAAGGGCAGATACACACTGAAAGTGGGGTTTAAAGATTTCAAAGGGTCCCTTGTTGTGATGAAAGGGCAAAGAAAGATTGCCAAGTTATATGTTTCTGAGGTTCTATCATTATCGGTGATGCAAATTGCCGCTTCCTCTTCCTTGTCGATGATGATATTACTAAACTTTGGCATATGCGCCTAGGGCATATGAGTGAGAATGGCATGGCGTAATTAAGCAAAGAGGACTTCTTAATGGGCAAGGAATTTGCAAACCGAATTTTCGTGAGCCTTGTGTTTTTGGGAAGCAAAGAGAGTTCGATTCACTAGAGGAATCCATAACACGAAGGAAACGTTGGAGTATATCCATTCGATCCGTGGGGGCCGCCCGAGTGCCTTCGAGAGGTGGAGCTAATTATATGCTAACCTTTATTGATGATTTTTCCAGAAAAGTTTGGGCGTTCTTCCAAGCGTAAAGCGATGTGTTTTCCACATTTAAGTCTTGGAAAATTATGATTGAAAAGCAGACGGAAAACAGATAAAATACCTCCGCATGCACAATGGCTTAGAGTTCGCTCGATGAGTTTAATAGATTGTGCAAGTCGAAGGGATCATGAGACACTTGACAGTTCGTCATACTCCACAAAGAAAACGGCGTTGCGAGCTAATGAACAGAACGATCATGGAGAAGGTTCGATGTATGTTGTCAAATGCCAACTTACCAAGTCATTTTGGGCGTAAGACCTCATCGCATGTTTTTGATCAACCGATCTCCATCCGTTGCCATTGAGAAAAGACTCACAAGAGGTATGGTCGGTAATCCCGCTAATTATTCGATTTAAAGATTTTTGGGTGTCCTGCGTATGCTCATGTTGATAATGGAAAATTGGAACCGAGATCCATTAAATGCGTTTTCTTGGTTATAAAGTGGTGTAAAAGGCTACAAGTTATGGTGTCCGAAAATAGAAAAGTTGTGATTAGCAGAGATGTTGTTTTTGATGAAACCGCTATGCTACCTAACTTATCTCTTAAAGACTCTTCCAATAAAGAAAACCAAAAGCGGTGGAGCATCGATTAATACATGAATCAACTCCTCAAGTCAAGACAAAATTGAGAATAGAGTTGCTTCTTCACCGCAATACTCTATCGCCAAAAACAGGACAAGAAGAGAAATTAAACCTCCAAAGAAGTATGCCGAGGTTGATCTAGTTGCTTATGCTTTAAATGTGGTGAAGATATAGATGCGAATCAAGAGCCATTTAATTATTCGAGGCGATTAGTTGTGAAGACTCGAAAAGTGGATGTTTGCTATGCAAGAGGAGATGAAATCACTCCACAAAAACAGAACATGGGATCTTGTAAAACTTCCTAAAGGTAAAAAGGCATTCGTTGTAAATGGGTGTTTAAAAGAAAGAAGGGACTCAGGAGTTGAAGAACCCGGATATAAAGCAAGGCTTGTTGCAAAGGGTTCTGATCAAATTCCGTGAGTGGACTTCACAGATGTGTTCTCTCCGGTTGTTAAGCATAGTTCGATTCGAGCTTTGCTTGGTATTGTTGCCATGCATGATTTGGAGCTTGAGCAGTTAGATGTAAAACCGCATTTTGCATGGAGAACTTGAGGAAGATATTTACATGCAACAACCAAAGGGTTTTATAGTCTCGTAAAAAGAGGACTATGTTTGCTTGTGAAAAAGTCCCTTTACGGTTTGAAACAATCACCAAGACAAAGTGGTACAAGAGGTTTGATTCCTTTATGACTTCTCATGATTTCAAAAGAAGTAGTTTTGACAATTGTGTCTACTTTAAGAAAAAGCGTGATGGTTCTTTTGTGTATCTACTTCTTTATGTTGATGACATGTTGATAGCAAGAAAAGATAAAAGAGAGATAAGAAAGGTTAAAGCCCAACTAAGTGAAGAATTTGAGATGAAAGATTTAGGACCAAGAAAGAAGATACTTGGTATGGAGATTCTCGAGATAGAAAAGCAAGTAAATTGTACCTAAGTCGGAAGGGGTACATTGAGAAAGTTCTTTGCTGAGTTCAATATGCAGAGTGCTAAGCTGTTAGTACTCCTTTAGCGACCATTTCGGACTTTCATCGGCCTTATCTCCTCAATCGATAATGAGATTGAGTACATGTCACATGTTCCATACTCTAGTGCGAGAGGATCTCTCATGTATGTTATGGTTTGTTCACGCCAGATTTATCATATGCGATCGGTGCGATTAGCGAGATACATGGCGAATCTCGGTAAAGAACACCGGAAAGCGATTCGGTGGATTTTAAGATACTTACGAGGCACTACTAATGTTTGCTTACAGCTTGGAAGAACTAAAGATGGAGTTATAGGGTATGTTGATGCTGATTTTGCTGGAGACCTTGATAGAAGAAGATCTCTCACTGAGTTACGTCTTTACAATCGGAGGTTGTGCAATTAGTTGGAAAGCCACTTTGCAAACTATAGTCGCTTTGTCTACCATCGAAGTTGAGTACATGGCGATTAATGAGGCTTGTAAAGAAGCTATTTGGTTGAAGGGACTATTTAGTGAACTCAATGAAGACCTTCAAATCAAGACAAGATTTTGTGACAATGAGTGCCATCTTTCTTACAAAAGATCAAATGTTTCATGAGAGAACAAAACACATTGATATTCGGTATCATTTTGTTCGTGATATTATTGCTCGTGGTGATATTGTTGTGAGCAAAATTAGCACTCATGAAAATCCTCGCAGATATGATGACTAAGTCACTTCCTATAACCAAGTTTGAGCATTGCTTAGACTTGGTTGGTGTTCATTGTTGAAGTTAAACCCTTAAGGGGTTTTTGGAAGAGGTGAAGAACTTGTTTATTGAAAGTTCGCGATGAAGAACTTGTTCATTGAGAATTTGTGTCAAGGTGGAGATTGTTAGAATTAAGTGACCCAAATTCTTATTTAAATAAAATACGATGGAAAATAAAATAAAAGTAAAATCCATATAGAACTAGACTTCTTTTATTTTATTTTAGAATAAGGTTTTTAAACCTTATTAAACTCCATCTATTTTATATTGATTAGGATAAGGTGTTTCAATCCTACTAGAATATGGCTTTGCAAGCCTATAAATAGACATAGTCTATTCCTCTTGTATTAGAGTAAAAAATTTTTCGACATAGTGAATTTTCTTCTCCTCTGCCCGTGGTTTTTTTCCCGAAAGGGTTTCCACGTAAAATTTATGTGTTCTTTATTTTTATTTATTTTATTCTATTTTATTTTTCACAGTTTCCATGGAAAGACAGTAAGCTACACTCGCAAGTTTGACTTAAGTGTCTACATGTGAAGAAAATCTGGGCTGCTAAAGTTCCCAGGCATGCGGTAATACCTTTAACAATTAAGTCATATGGAACAATAATTCCGTTTCTTTAATCGCAAAACCATATTTATATGCTGAAAGTTATATCAGTAAGTCTAGTAGTGGAACATACACCTCAGATAGTTTAATGGACTGGTTAAATAGTCCCATCTATGACAATATTCATATCAGCTAATGCCATGTAACCAGCAATGCATAGATACTATTCAGTGCAAGCAAGAACCTATCCAACTATGTTTTCTGGACTTGAGTGTTAGTGTTCAATATGGGTATATTTCCCGACGAGTATGTTTAATTTTTTCTTAGTATTCATTTATTTGGAGGGTGATTAGAGGATTATAGGCATAAGTGTCCAACACGATTCTTTAAAGAAAAATGAAGAGCCAGAATAACATAATCTGCAACTATAAGGTAAGTGGGAGCAAAGTGGGAGTAGTTAAAAAAGTGGGGGGATAAGAGGACTTAGTTAGCCATTATAAGAGTGGAAAAGAACAAGAAATAAAGATGAGCTTAAGAAGGTTATAAACCAATTGTTTTTTAAGGAAATGAGAGAATTATAATCTTGAAAACAGATCATTGCTTCGATCTAATTTCTATGCATAGAGTACAATCATATTTATACGATTAATGGTAATTGACATGGTAGTTATGGTTTTCAGCAAACTTATTCGTTTTAGGATTTAGGGATATCTAATATTTATATTGGATGTATAATTATTTTTATTAAAATTTATTTTAAATATATAATATTATATATTTAAATTTTTAATGGGTATATTTTAATTATATTTAAAATATAGATTATATATTTAAATTAAATTTTATAAATAATTAATATTAATTATTTACAAATATTCAAAATTTATATTTTATATGTCAAAATATTAATAATGAATTAAAAATAATTTTTATATTCTTATTAAAATATTATAATATTAATAAATTTAAACATTATTTAAATACATATTTTTACTTCATATAATTTTTAAAAATATTTTTAATAATAATACTAAACATTTTAAAATAATAGTTCAAAAACACTTTTAAAAAGTAGTTACTTGAGATTCAACGTGGTGGAGTGCACTATGAGAATATATGCTAGTGGTTTAATGAGAATATATTCTACTTCTTAACTTTCTGGCACATAATTGACTTCTAATTTGTCTTTAAGCTACTCATTTTTAAGACTGTGAATTTGAAGTTCTATATGTTTGGATTTGACATTGAAGATTGGATTTCCTTACATTATAACTATACTCTAAGTGTAAATAGTCGTCAACAAATAATATAGTGAGTAAATAATATTGTCTCCACGGGATTGTATATATAAGTCAATAGTTACAAAATTAACAATTGACAAGTTGATAATTTAAAACAATGATAATGAAATGAGTTAACTAACTAGTTTAATTAAAATTAACTAAGTGTAAAGATATAAACATAGATTATAAGATAACAAATACTAACACAAATTTTAATCATAATGGCATGAAGAGCTAGACTAATTGCTTCCCCTCAACTTAGAATTATTAAAAACAATGCTAAAGGATATTATGATGGTCTCGTCGCATATTGGTGATTTACTAACCAAATTCTACAAGCAGTAAATTGCTCGTGAATATCTAACCTTTGCGTTTCTTTTACACATGTCTATATCTAATTATCTTTAAGGTTACATATTCAGGCATCATACCTAAATGTTATGCAAGGTAACAATATTCCTATTATTACTAATCTGATTATTAAGAAATCAAATATGCACCATTCAAGTAGTGTGTCCATTAATTATCATTTTTTCAAATCAATAGATTAATTCATAAACTTACCCATGTTATTGATGCATAAGCAAACATGATCATGATAATACTTGAATGAATAAAACAACCAAATGCACAAAACATCTTCAACAAAGCATTAATAACTAAACTAAAAAAATCATAATTAATCTAGCATCAACAAAATTAAGTCATCATAATTAAATTAAAAGAAAAAAATCAAGTTGTAATTATGTTTATCAACATTGAGAAAAATAAAAGATTAAAGGAAGAAAACTTCTAAAGTCGATTTCGGTGGTTCTCCATGACACTGCTCATGTTGCTCCTCCTCTCTTCTCTTTTGTATTACTACTGTGTAACATCCGACCCAGCATAGTTTAGGGCGTTTGAGTATTGTCTATAGAGATAGGCTTATAGAATAAATTCTAAGCAACTAAAATGTTAAGAACTTGTTAAGTGCTTGAAGACTATGAGTATGCCTACGAGCGAAGTTCATGTTAAGGTGAGCTTGGCGGTTGGCAAAGCCCTTTTATAGAGTGCACGCCACTCCACCTAATAAACGTTAGTGCTTATTTCTTAGTATTGTTATCCTTATTATTTTGGTTGAACTAGATAGTTGGCCTGGAGAGGGTTAGTTAGAAGACATGCACTTAAGAAGAGAGAGAAAGTTATTAGTCACAGTTGTCAAAGAAGAGGTAGTGGGGAGAATAAACTGACCCATTAAGTTTTTCCTTCCATGTGCACCGGTATAAAGCCAATATTGGCTTCTTGACCAAGCTTTGTGCTTTCTTTGACAAACTTTATTTTCTCTCTAAATTTTCTCTCCAATATCCAAGAAAGCTCTAGAACTAAGGCTAGCTTAAAGGTTTTGGTTCGTTGTATTTAGTAAACTCCATCGATGTTTGATACCTGGTAAATATCGATAAAACTTAAGCTATTATCATTGTTATTAGGGTTTCATGCTCTAGAATTAGTTTAGAAGGAAAGAGGAGAGGAAACTTTTAGATTTTGAATTTTCTGATTTAGTATTCTTGAAAATTTGCTTAGCTTTTCTAGAGAAAGTAATCTGATAAGTTAACTATTCATGTCATAGCTCAAGAAACTCCCGAAAGCTCTCAAGACAAGGGTAAGATACCTACAGTCTAAGCATACAATAACCAATTCCCTTCTTCCCAACAGTAAAAGTTTGCTCTTTAATTTATGACATGCAGTTGAGGAGGTTGAAGATTAAGTCATTCATCCTTTGATTTTTCCAATTCTCTCATTGGGCATATGTTGGACATCCTAGTCTGATAAGCTCCTCCAGAATTGGGTTGGGACGAGTTTTTAAGCCCCAAAAGGCTGATTTGGGCTTCTAAAAATATAGAGTTCCAATAGCCCATCCGTTGGGCCAATGCTATGGCATTGGGCCTCAGCACGTATATTTCTACTACTTGTTTCCATGCTACAGCATTAGGCCTCAGCACGTGTACTTCTACTACTTATTTCCATTGAATCCACTGACTTCCTTTAAAGATGATAAATTATGTGTTCAACATAATAATTAGTCAATATAACATTTTTTCATAGAGTTACTTAATAAAATAGAATTATACATGAAACTACAAAAATTGCTATCGACCACTCAGAATTTGCATGAATTATAAGCTAAAAAGTACTATAGATAACTCTATATTCTAGAGTTATTGTCACTCCAAACTACATGCATAGTTATCAGTTCACCTTTCAATTCACCTAATAGAGGTTGGACGAAAATTAACTTAGAGATTATATTAGCACACTCCTATGCTCTACCTTATGTCACAAGTCGGGGATCAAAGCCCGTGATGAATGTGCAAAGATCGTCCCATAAGGGTCAATATATTAAATGGGGCTCATTTGACCTACTTGCACTAGTCCAATTCATGGAACATGTAGAGAAACCCATCTACATGAAGCCTTAGTGGCCCAATGAAACACTTATGGAAAATTAGGGTTGCTATGGTAAATATGGAAACTAATATTAGAAGATTGGATATCTTATAAGATTTTGTTTTTGTAATCTTAAAGGATTGGGTCAATCCCTTTAGAATCTCAACTGTAGATAAACTTTAATCTTGACCATCGATGTAAAGCAAATTATACCATTGGATCTGGGGGAGCTCAATTATAAATAGAGGTTTTCCTTCTCATTTGTAAACACTCAATTATAATCTTTCAAAGTAATAGAGATACTTTGAGAGCATTTACTCAAACACTTTGCGTGCTTTTGCTTTGTTGTGATATTTTGAGAGCATTTACTCAAACACTTTGCGTGCTTTTGCTTTGTTGTGATATTTTCCTATTTTTTCATTGCTCTTTTATTTTGAGTTGTTTCTACTTTATTTTCAATGCCTTGAAGAATTTCTATCAAGAATTCTCACTTTTCAAGATTTAGGATGACTTAGGTGAATTTGAAACCAAGAAATCACCTAAAGTCGCATGGATTATATCGGTCGAGACGACAAAAGGAGTAGAAGATCAGATTGAGCCAATAGATACTCATAGCAGGGCCAAGAAAGCTAGTCGATCAAGGGATATGTTTTTAGCTTTAGAAAGTTAAGTGGATAATCTCGATGAGTCCTTGGGGGATATAAGGGAGACACTCAAGGTAGTTAAGGGACGCATCAATGACTTGGGCATGATAAAAGAGCAACTCAGGGAATGTGTTGGAGTCTCTCGATTCCAGTGTGGAAGAAATGCGAAAGGAGCTCAATTCCACTATGATTAAGCTAACGAAGAGGATGATGCTCTCAAGGTCACACTTACGGCCTTGAAGGAACAATTTGAGGAGCTCACAATTTGGAAAACTACTTTGTGTAATAGGATGTTGTCTGCGACACCAAATCATAAGGTAGATGTCTCCAAGCTGAAAGAGTTTACGGGGATAAGGTTCATAAGGGATGTGGACAATTTCTTGTGGGGAATGGAGTAATACTTTCGTACCAAAAGCATCATGGATGATGCTTGTAATGACCCAATAGTCAGGGGTGTCGGAAAGTATATTCTCAGGACTCCGTTCCTGTGACAGCCTTAAAACGACCCTAGTCGGAATGTGGTTTCGGGACCACAAAACTGAGGCATAAAAATAATTTAATATTTATTTTGATGCCTATAATATGTGTTAACTCATGTGTGACATTTTTGATGTTTTGATTTAGAGTTATAAATGTGAATTTCACTAGAAAGGACCTAGTAGAAAACTTTGAAAGTATGATGGGGAAATGTGTGATGACTAGTTGATCATGCATGTAAAAATGAGGGGTTTGCATGTCAATTTCCCCTTTAATTTGCTAATGGCCGGCCATGACAAAGAATTATGGGCAAAACATGTCATAGACATGTTTTGTTGGTGCATCATGGGTGGAAAAATAAATTAATGAGAAGGGGAAATAAAGAAATGAAAAAAAAAGTGTGAGTAGTTGTTTCCTCCCCATTGCCGTGAATGTAAGAAGAAAAACAAAAAAAGTGTCCATCTTTCTCTCATCTTCTTGGCTGAATGAAGAGGAAGAAATAAGGGGAACTTACTAAAAGAAATTCGGCATTCTTCTTTAGCTAGTAAGAGGTAAGTTTTGAATTGTTGATTTAGTTTTATGATAGGTTAAGTTAGTAATTGGAGGCACTCTTAGTAATGTTAAGAAAGTTGGAGCTTTTATGGTGGTTTGGGCATCATGCCGTGAATCTAAGTGCTAACATTGGAGGTCACTTGCATGTTGTTTGGGTTAGAAGGGGATGATAGTATGGAATGAAGATTTTGAATAAGTAAGGTTAAATTTAATTTGGTATAATCGGCCATATAGGTGTATATGTTTGTGAAAATATATTTTTCTTTTTGTTAACTCTTTACAATCGATTGAAGGAGTAATATTGGCTTATAAGGTTGAGTTGATTCATGATGTTGTCTATTAGGATTAAAAATACTTGAGACTAGGTTAACTTAATAGTGATAATACATTCGACCTTGAAGCATTAATCAAATAATGGTTGAGGTTTTGATATTTTGAACAAGGATAGTTGTGAAATGGGGTGAAAACCATTAAATTATACACATAAGTATCCAGCAAGAAAATTTAACTACTAAATGTATTTATTTTAGATCAAGACATCAAAGAGGGAGAATCAAACAAAGGCAAAGCAAAGATAATCGAGTAGTCGATTGGGAATCATTTCATCCAATATAAGGTAAGTCATTAAGCATATATTTTGTATTAATTTAAATGGTCATAACGTCTATGTAATGATGCTGAATGGAATGATAAATATATATATATATATACATGTATGCATGGGGTGATGAAAGTATTGAATGAAAAAGAAAAGAGGTGAGATGTATTGAGTTATTGGTTTCGGCACTAAGTGTGCGGGTGTAAACATTTATGATCATGAATTGGCACTAAGTGTGCGAGTTTGATTATATAGCACTAAGTGTGCGAGTTTGACTATTAAGCACTAAGTGTGCGGGCTTATTATACATTCTCTAATAAATATACATGCTCTAAGTGTGCGGCCTTATCGAGTCAATCATGGACATGATGACGAGTAAACACCTTGAGCTCATGAGGAATAGACATTTTATTTATATTTGGGATTGAGCTTGGTAAGTCTTGAACCTATGTGGTGATTATACTTGAAGATAAATGCATCCAATGTCATATGGTGTAATGTATGAAATATTAAAGTAGGGCTTGGTATGAGATTAAACCGAAATGCCTAAGGAATTATAGCACAGTTTGGGTGTGGATGGAGGATTTTAATCCCGCATTATTTATTTTCTCTTATGATATATTATTACTGAACGGCAATGTAATGCTTATGACTTACTGAGTTATATACTCACTCGGTGTTTGCTTGTCACCTACTTTAGGTTTCTTGGACTCGTCTTTTTGCGTGCTCGGGATTTGTCATCGAAGTCATCACACCGGCTAGCAACTTTTGGGTATCTTCTTTTTAGTCGGTCTAGGAGAACATTTCGGCATGTATAGGCTAATATGTTTTGTTGAAATTTGGTATGTAAACTTTTAGCCATGCGAAAATGGCATAAATGTTCGGTTGGATTTGGTTCTATAATGTTAGGTCGCAAGTCTTGGTGATTCGATTTTTATGCCATATGTTATGGTTGATTATTTTTGGTGTTAAAATTCATGATATGGCAATAGTGTAGTAGGGAGATATTTGACAATGATTAGCCTTTGGTATGGCTAGTCATGATCATAATTTGTGATATGTATGATGAATTACTAGTTAGGTCAAGGGGAAATCACGAAATAAGCATAGTTGCTTTAGTAATGATGCTGGCAGCAGCGAGTGACGTGAGATTGAAAAATCACTAAGAATAGTGGGAATGGAGTTAAATAATGAATAAATTATGTAATCGAAGCTCGATGAGTCTATTTTCATATAGAAGAAACGAAGCGACCATGTGAGCCGTATGTTAAGAGATATTTAAGTTTTCGTGAGACAGGGCCAGAACGGTTACTGGAGTCCCTGTCCTGACTTTGGAAATTCATCGTGAATGGAACAGAGATAATTAGAAGCCATTCCATATATGTACAGATTCCTTTTCGAGTCTAGTTTCTGTAGAAACAAACGGCATCAGTATTGAAGCCCTGTACAGGGAGATATCCAAGTCGTAATGCGCAAGGGTCAGTGTAGTCGATCCCTGTAACATGGGGGACTTTAACTAATAAACTGTACTGATTGGCCCAACCAAAAATTCTAGAAAAAAATTTGTAGATGCATATATGAGTCTAGTTTTGGGAAAAATTTACGGAAATTGATTTCGAGTTTCAGAACTCAAGATATGATTTTTAATGCGACTCGTATGCAGATTGGCAGCTTGTTTGGGAAATTTCTAATAAGTGGTTTGAAGTCTGTTAACACCTCGTGTTCGACTCCAGCGACGGTCTCGGGTTCGGGGTGTTACAGTTCCCATAAATCAGAAATACTTACGAAGTTAGTTGTGTGGTTAATTAGATTTTGGTTAAGTGAGATTGTATGAATTAAGAGTTATTATAGTATAATGACCAAATTGCTATAGGGTAAAAGTTGATTTATAAATTAAAATTTATTGAGGGACTAAAGTAGCAAATGTACATTTGCTTTATTTAGTGGAAGACATTAATGAAATATATAAAACATATATGTAAACTTATTATATATATTATAATAGTTAAAAGTATGTATATATATGTTATATAATATATAATATATAATAAATGAAATTATAATAGAAAGAAAGTGGAGAAATATGAAAGAAATGTAATTGAATAGAAAATAAAGGAAAGAAAAGAAGAGAAAGACGCATGGCTAAGGGTTTAAGCTTAATTGGTTAGTGCAATTCAGTCAATTTTCTTATAATTTTTATGTTTTTAGAATCCCGGTACTTAGGGCTAGTCGACCTGTGTTGTAATTTTTAGTATTTTTTGATGTTAATATTATTGAATATTTCAAATACTAGGGATTATATTGATAGATTTCAATGTATAAAGTGAAAAGGGACTAAATAGTGAAGTTAATTCTTGATTTTGAGTACAGGGACTAAATTGTGAAAAATTCAAAATTTAAGGGTGTAATTGAAAATAATGAGCTAAATTTAGTTTGAAATTAAATGAGTATGAAAATATAGAATCTAATGTGAAGATTAAAAATTAGTCTCGGCTTAAGGACTAAATTGAAATTTAAGCAAAAACTAAGTAAAAATTAAAATATTTGATATGTTGTATTGATGTATTTTAATTGCTTTAATTCCGTAGCTAACATCATACTAGAATCCTCGACTAAAAAGGGAAAGGATAAAATTGAATAGCTCGGAATCCATGGTTTGTGTTTCTATAATCCAAACTATGTTGTAAATTATTTTATTTTGATTAATTGCATATGGTAAGCATTGGAGGTGAGAATTATTGTGTTTTACAATTGAATTGTATTCATAGTTAATTGAAATGGATTGATTTGGTATGTGATGAATTTATTGAATTTATATAGATTGAGTTGAATATATATGTATATCTAATAATGTGCTTATATGAAAATTTGATATTGGATATATATTGAAAGTGAAATGGAACCTTATTAACTATTTCGGGCTAAGTCGGATATAGATGGCGTGTCATAGGATAGGAAGAGTTTAGGGATTTCTTCGACTTCGAGTCGATAAAACACTAAGTGCCAATTTGCTTCGGTTTAATTGATGAGACATTGTGTGTCAATTTATATAGCGCTGGGTGTAGTTATTACTTCGGATTTATCCGATGACACACTGGGTGCCAAATTGACGTGTTGGTTGGATCCATATATCTGTCCGAGTCCAAGTCGTGTTAATTGGGGTAATTAAATAATAAAGCTATGTAACTAATGTTTAAAATGGCAAAATATGTGAACTGGAAATGAAAAAATGGACTAAAAAATGAAATGTGAAAATGTTGTGATCATAAATGAGATATATGAGTAATGTACTCATGAATTGAACAGAGTTGGTTTATGCCATTGTTAAAATAAATTGTTGAATGAATGATGAAAAGCTATTTTATAGCAAGTGATATTAATTGAGTTATATGTTAAACCAACTAATGGAAGAATATTTGTGAAGTTGAGCAAATCATGAAATAATGTGGTATTATGCATGAAATCGAGATGGTGATAAACTGTAATTGCTTGTTTTGATAGTAATGTGATTGTATAATTCAATTTGGGCTTCATGTATCATTATGTCTTTAAATGTTCAAATTATAGAAATATCACTGAGTTTTGCTTAGCATACGGTTTTGTTTTCTGTACGCAGGTTAGGTACTTTTCTTTTGATTGCCAATTTAGCATCCAACAATGATCCCGACCTCAAATGTGGTGATGTTTACCTTTTGTGATGGCATGTACCTAGGATGTCTTAGTTGATAGTTATTTTGTGAATGGATTGTAAATAGAGTTATAAGTATAATGTTGGTTTGATATATAAGTATATGTTTGTGTTTGGAGCCATAATTTGGCATGTTGTTTGAAACCAAGTCTTGTTAGGTGTGTGTGAATTTAAGTTTGATGTTTTAGGTAGTTATAAGCTAGGCTAAATTGATTGATTTTGGTATAGTTAAAACTTTGATTTGAATGATGCATTGATGATATGTTTTGATGTTATAACTTGTGGTACCAATGAGGATACATTGGTTAGGCACCTAAGATGATTATTTTGGCATATTTTGAGTATGTTTGATTGTGTTTTGAATAGGTTTAATGATTGGTTTTTGAGTTACTTAATGCCCAAGCAAGTAGGAAATGGTAAACTTGCTGTTTAAGGTACATTTTAGGTCCACACGGCCAGGCATACGGGTGTGTGACTTGGTTGTGTGAGACACACGGCTGGGCGGCATGGCCATGTGTTACCTGTTGAGTGATTAGGGAGTAAGTTAGCTAGCACACGGCTTGGCACACAGGTGTGTCGCTTGGTCGTGTGACCCAAGTCAGAGAGTTAGATGGGTTGGGATATGGCCGTGTGTCCCTATTTCGAATGTTACACGGCTTGAGACACTGGCGTGTGTCTCAGCCGTGTGAATCACACGGCCTGGCCACACGGCCGTATGACCCCTGCAGTTGAATTTTTCTAACTGTTTTTTCAATGTTTCAAATGTTCCTATTTTAGTCCCGAAACACTTATAAAGTGATTTTAAGGCCTCAAGGGCTCGAATAAGGGACAATATGCATGTATAATATTGGTTTATGCTATGTTTATTGAAATGTGAATAAATGAATGATTTAGGTTATGTTTATTCAGTAATGCTCTGTAATCCTATTTCGACGATAGATACGGGTTAGGGGTGTTACAATGCTACTAAAGTACATACTGCTACTATATATTTCACTGATGTCTTTCCTTTATGGTGGCATCATAGGTCCATAGATGAAAAAACATAGTGGACTCACAATTGGATCTTGGGATGAGTTCCAAAAGGAATTCAATGGGTAGTTTTACCAGCAATATACTGAGGATGAGGCTTGGGCTAAGTTGTGTTGGTTTATGCAACAAGGTACAATTAGGGAGCAACTGCGGGAGATCAATGAACTCATGTTCCAAATTTTTGATTACGATGAGAATGAGACATTTTCGCCTTTATAAATAAGCTGAAGTCATGGGCAAAGCCAGAGTTGCAACTTCGAGGAGTCAAGGAACTTACCAAAGTCATGATCGTAGTGGAGCCCTTAATTGAGCTTGTTCTGAAAAACAAGTTAAAGTCTTCCAAGCCTAAGGAGAAGGGTAATGGTAGGGGAGATGAAGAAAGATAGGTTAGAAATGGAAACAAAAATAATGGCAATGGGAAACCACTTAACGGGAAGTGGAGACCAAACAACCATTCGAGGGATAAGGAGACTTAGCAGAAACCAATACAATGCTTATTATGTAGTGGGCTACATTGTCACATCCCATTTTTCTATTAATTGTGATATAATGAAACTGCTATCGCCTATGTCTTAAATTATTTGTGCAAAAATGAACACAAGAAAGTGTTGTGGCTTAGTGGAAATAAGCTCATTAACTATCTTACAAGTCCCTAGTTTGAACCCTCACATTCTCATTTTTTTAATTAAATTTTTGCATACAACTGGCATGTGCATTCAAGCCTTGTAGTCCACCCCCATTGTTTCCATATGTGGAGGATTCCTTTCCTCCATTAGTAAGTCAAATTTCCCTTATGTTGTGAGACATATCCCTTTTTTCACTTATTGTTTATCTCCCTTGCCAAAACCTCCTTCCTTTCCATAAGATTGTGATACAATAAACCTGGTCATAGTTGACCAAGCTACACACACCCTTTTTGCTGTCCACCACCCTCATTTGCACCATAATCTCCATTTTTTTCATTTTCTTCATCTTATTTTTCTCTCAAATATAAATAGAACCACCACCACCTCCTTTTAAATTTTATTCTCTAACCACCACAGCTGAGCATTTCACCACCATTGAAGACCTCTTAACCGCCATAGAAGTTGCCCTTTTTCACTCATGCCTTCCACAGCTGTGAGCTACCACGAACCATCGTGCGTCTTCTCCTCCTAATTTACCTATTTTCTCTTCTTTTTCTCTCTTTTCCTTTCTTCCAATTGTAGTGATTGAAACCTCTTCCTTTTAATATTTTTTCAGCATCGTCAGACTACCGCTCCTCTATAGTCGGAGACCATCGAGTCGCCGCCGCCAGTCACCAAAATTTTCCTTTTTGCTTCCTCTTTCTTTTGATAATTCCTTTGTGATTAAAACTCATATTTTTCTTTCACTTATTCAATAATTTATTTCTATATCACTCAAAATTTGATCTCATTCCATTCTCAATTCTTTGATCATTTCGTATTAAATCAAGTACAATTAAGGTTGTTCAATTCGTAAAATTCTTCATTTTAAAAATACCATGGTTTGGCCGAATGGTATAGGGTGATAATATCATTAAGTTATTTTATTATTGGTTTAACATAAGCACTAATGTGATTTCATATCAACTTGAAGGACCAAATGATGCCGATCAAAGAGATCCTTAATGTGATAACGAAGACAACTAATCCAAGTCTTAAAGGGTAAGTGATGGTGAGAGCTATTTCGAACAATTAAAACTTTAAGTGTTAAAAATAAAATCCAATAGATCTAATTAAAATATGTGTTTGATACGGTTTATTCATCTACCGGTTTAGATCCAAGTGAAATCTCCTCTAATAGGATTGTGGTAATCAGATCTACGGTTTAAGGTATGGGATCTAACTATAGTTTTAATTGAAATATAATATTATTTACTTTAATAAAATGTTATTTAATTAATTAATTTGTGAGTATATTAAGTACTCGAGTGGAGTTGAAAAACTTAATCAAAGAGGAATCCAAGTAAGTGTCTTAAACTATTAAGTGTTGTGAAAATCCATGATTTGTGATATGTGATGTACATAATGTTAATCTCAACTTTATGTTTTGTGATTTATGGCTAGATTGATATGTGATGATCTAAACATGTTATATATGTATGTGTATGTTAAGATCCATTTTTTCATATAAATATGTGAATTAAAGCATGCTAAAGTGAAAACTATGTTATATGTGAAAATATGAGCATGATACATACATATGTGTAAAAACCGAGAAGTATGAGTTACAAGCATGAATATGTGACAAATGTGGAAAGTGAAACATATATGTTAAAATGGCCATATCACATGCATAGGGTGGGATGTGAAAGGAGGAAGCTATGTGGCAATTTAACTACAATTATGTGGCTGTTATTGGCAATAATGTGGTGGCTTGTCCACAATGTGTTATGTGACCAGTTATTGGTATTTATGTGGTGGCTTGTCCACAAATGGTGTGTTATCGGATGGACGAGTTGTAACAACCAAATTTTGGGCCTAGTTAGAACAGTGGTTTAGGGACCACAAGTTCGACTAGGAAAAAATTATTTTTATTATATTTTTATGGCCTACAGTTTCACGAAATGATTTCGTGAAAATCTCATTCGAAAATTTCGATGTTCAGGTACTCAAATTAGTAAAAATGACTAAATTGTAAAAAGTGCAAAACTTGAGTTCTAGAAGCTAGAGGTATTAAATAGCTATAGAATTTTGAGTAGAAGTCCTTATGTGATAATTAGCCCATTAATAAGTTAGTGGAAGATATTTGTTTGGTATTTTTGAAATTTGTTTGAAAAGAAAAGGGCAAATTGGAAATTAAGTTAATAAAGGCATAATAAGACAAAAATTTAAAAGCTATCATCTTTTCTTCTTTCTTTTTCAATAGTTTATGAAGAAAATGGGTAGCCATGGATGAGCAAACATTCGACCAAGCTTCTATGGCTCATCTAGGTAAGGTTTTTGTCCCGTTTTTAATTATTTCTACATTTTTGGAGTCATGGTAACTCAATTTAGCTATCTCGTACCTTCGTTTTCAAAACTGTTAAAGTTTTTAAAATTTTCCATTGATGAATATATGTGTATTTTGATGCTTGATGATGGAAAATGCATCCTTTTTGTTAAATAAATGACTTTTACTAAGTGATTTTCGGTGAAAACGTCCTAAACGTCCATTTTGTAAAAGTTGTAAAAATGGTATAAAAATGTGTTTTAATGAAAATTGTAGTTTTCTATAGTTATGAAAATGGTTCATCTAGGCTTGAAGTACAAAAAAATTGAGTACATTTCATTTTACGAGCCTAGGGGCAAAAGTGTAATTATGACAAAGTTTAGGGGCAAAAATATAATTTTGCAAAAATATGATTTTTGGATCACATTGAATAATGTGACTAATAATTAGACTGAATGTGATATTTTAGATCAAGAAAAATAAGATTCAAACTTAGAACAAGGGAAATCAAGGAATATGACGGTTATGTCCAATTGCCGATTTTGTGTCAAGGTAAGTTAGTGTGATTATAATAATGCAATATTATAATTGAATATTAAATGCTTTTTTGTTATTATTATATAAATTGTATGATTGATTACATGGATATTCTTGATGAAGATCCGACAAGTAAGTACATATGCAAATAATGTGATGTTGTAGCATATTTTAATGCTTCGATAATATGTGCATTTAAATGTTTTATTACTATCATGAAAGTATGAAATGTATGATGGAAGAATAAATGACATTATGAGAAAGTGTGACGACATTGAGTTGGGCAAGAAATCCCGTTTGAACCTTAGGAATAGTATAGGATACTCGAGATATGTCATGAGAAATAATGTGGTCTGAACTCATGAGTTGTGTCTGAGTTCATGAGATAAGTGATATATGTAATGTGAGTCAGGGTATTGACTTTGTGTATAAACCCGTGAGTAGCTCAATGAGCTGGCATTACATGATAATGCTTTGGGGTCCGAGTGCTGACTTTGTGTACAGACCCGTGAGTAGCTCAAATGCGGGCATTACAAAATATGTGGTAGCTTTAGCTACATACGTTACGCGCTATGAGTTGGTTCTAGCTGCGTATATGGCACTATGTGCAAGTTTCCGTGTATCTATTAGTATTCCAAGTGTTCAACGGTTAATTCAAGGAAGGATTTGATGATGGTCCCAATGAGGTATGCCATTAATGAGAACGAACTTGAATTATGTTACGAATGAGTACATGTATGTACAGAAACTCAATTGAATATGAAATCCATGAATGGTAAGTCCATGCATATTGTGAAATGATGTTGTATTAATTTGGTGGACTATGATATATGTTTATAAATGTATAGATTTCTAATTTAAAAGAAATAAATGTGTGATGAACTTAGTTATCATCATTTTTGTACTAAAATTGTTTTGGAAAGTAGCTATAGTCCAACTTTGAAAATTCACCAAAAATTGTATTTAATTTAAGGCCGAATAAAATATGAATTTAAATATTATTGAGCCTAGTTTCACATAGAAAAAACGGTGTAAGAAAAAGAATATCAGATTATGAGATATTTGAATTTTTGTGAGACAAAGTCAGAATGTTTTTGGCATCCCCTGTTTTGATTTTTGAAAATCATCAAAACTTGTAAAAAAATTATGATTTATAATTTATATGATTAGAATCCTTAACGAGTCTAGTTTCAAAAGAAATAAATGGGAACATCATTCGGATCCTGTATGAGGAGTTAATTAATTTTTAGTGAAAAAGGGTCAGAACTGTCAAATAGCAGAACAGGGGTGACTTTGAAGAATAAACTGTACTAATTGGCTGAACCAAAAATTCTGAAAATTTTATATATATGAGCCTAGTTTCAAATAAAATTTGAGGAACTTAATTTGGAGTTCTGTAGCTTAAGATATAAATAATTTGGTGACTACGACTTGAGTAGACAACTTAACTGGAATTTGAGCAAATAGTGGAATAATGTGCAAATATGATTGTGATACCTTGAGAGCATGTTATAAGAATTTGAAAAAAGCATGTAAATAAATTGCTTATTGTTTTCATATGAACTTACTAAGCTTTAAGCTTACTCCCCTTCCTTTCCATCGCTTATAGGTTTATTTAGCTAGTTCGGGTTGGAATCATCGGAGATGCTATCAAACTATCAAGCTACCATCTGGGGTATAAGTATTCAAGTACTCGAGTTTATGGCATGTATAGGAATTATGTCTTTTGTTATATTAATCATTACTATTAGGGCCAAGTGTGTTGGCCTAGAATGAGTTGTGATTCAATTTAAATATGCATAGCCATAAATGATGGCTTATGATAATCATATGCTTAATCATATGTAAATGACATGTTATTGCATGAATGTGGTTAGTTTAAATTGCATTTATATGCTTGATAATCTACGATGTGATGTGATATGAAATTGTGCAAGTAAGGGTGACAAGATGGCTTGGAAAATAGCCTTGCAATCGTCCACACGGGTAGACCCACATGCGTGTGTTTAGGCTGTGTGTGACGCATGGTCCGCCCCCACAGGCGTGTGTTGGCCGTGTGCCCCTAAATTAATGATGACGTCATAAACAGAGAGTTACACGGGCTGAGGACACGGGCGTGTCCCAAGCCACACGGGTGTGTGTAACCACACGGCTTACTCCACTCGGGCGCGTGACTCTCTAAAAATGGAAAATTTCTTAAGTGTTGTAAAATTTCTGAAAATTCTCAGTTTAGTCCTGAATCATCTCCGGTGTATGTTTTAGGCTTTGTAGGCCCGTATAAGGGACGATATGCATGTGTATGAATGGTTTTAAATTGAATGAAATTTTATGGCTCGGTTTTGTATGAATGTTTATGTTTAAGTCCGGTAATGCCTCGAACACTATCCAGACATCGGACGTGGGAAAGGGTGTTACATGAGTTTCGGGGAACTTGATATTAGTGGTGTAGCGAAGATGGGTAGGAAATCCTCTGAAATGTGCATTATTACAAAAGCATAACTTGTTACGTTCATTAAATCTAATGATATGTGAATTTTGTGAAAGTTATATTTACAATGATTTGGATGTGTTATGCTACATGTTGAAATATATGTTTGTGACGATCTCACTCTAAGCCTTTTAGAGCTCACCCATGTTATCTATTTGTCTCAGGTAATTCTCGTAATTGAGGCTTGAAATTAGATCTTCAGAGGGGCTCTCGGATTAATGATCTTTTGGTCATAGTTTTTTTCTTTTTTCAAATAATGTGGGACTTTTAGGAACTATATGAGTTCATTTTGAATTTTTTTATTATGGACTTTAATTTGGGTTATCTTAAAAACTTTTTGGACTTTATTTTTAAATTATGAAATGTGGCATAGGAATTCTATTTTGATATTTTTGGATAATACTGCATGAATTGTTTTTATGTGATTTTTAAACGTCAATAAACATTTTAGTGATTATTAGCCTATGCAAATTTATGATTTAAAAACTAAGTTACATACAAATATTTTTAATTAAAAAAAGAACAAATAAATTTTTATTGAAAGGAACACAATGTTTTAGAAATGACATTTTTTCAAGACAAGTGAGTTTTTCTCATAAAAACGTTTTGTCCATCTCCACGACCCATGTAATTACTTAGATTAGGTCGTAGCGTCTAGGCTCAGTTTGAGGGCTTACATTTAGTGGTATCAGAGTCCGATTCAAAACTCAGGCTATGGGTAAAAATGTTTTCAAAACATCATAAAAAGGGGTATTTTGGGGAAAACATGCCACATGTGATTTGTTCTAAAGAAATTCAAGATCTCTCGAAGCCAATCCGAGGTAAGTGATCGTTAGGTGGGAGATTTTAGACTTTGAAAACTATAGAATTGTAAAAACTATAGATTGTGAAACTATAGAAGACTATAGAAAACTTTAGACTGAGACAACTTTAGACCATGAAAATAATAAATAGTGAGACTCGTATAAAGTGATAAAACAAAAAATACAATTGAAATATTCAAGTGATAACGATAAAACTTATCTTTATTGATAGCCTATATAAAACTTAAAATGAGTACTCATGGTGTTAGAACGAGAGGAATGATAGCTTGTGGAGAGCTAGGTCAAAAAACCCAAACTGACTCATCTGTGTCTCGGGTGTGAACCCATGAGCCAGCTACAGAGAATGTATAACGTGCGCCCACTGTTGAAAAGAGCCAGCAAGAGCATGCGAATGAGTAGCAGGTGCCCAAATTGGTGCTAATAATCGTGGCACTATTGCTGAGAGGCTCTGATCGAGTAGGGTTGAACTATTTAGAGGCGTTGCAGGGACAACCCCCATTGTAGCTAAGTATTGGTTGGAGGCTATGGAGCAGATTCTTGACGATATGGAGTGTACCCCTGAATAGAAGCTTAAGAGGACTGTGTTTGTAATATCGTTAAACTGTGTCTAGTAGTTTCAGGTGTACTTTTCAGGTTTCGAGTGTAAAACTAGGAATTTATGGAGTTTCTAGTAAATTTTAATTTAATTTAGGGGGCTAATTTGTGTTAAATTTAAATATTAATTAAATTATATTTAATTGTAAAATAAGGGAAATTTTGGAGTGCTTATTTGGCAAATAAACCTTAAAATTCAGAATTTTGGAAGGAAAGGATTAAATGGTAAAGTAAGGAAAATAAAGGAGTGAAAATTAGGCAAATTTCCCAATTTTTAAATTTCTGGTGGTTGTTTCAGTTTTAAACACAATACATCTAGCCTACTTTTCACACCATTTACATCAAATTAGAGAGCTTTAAATTTTTTTTTCTTTGCATAGTTTTAAAGATCTATCATCAGAGAATAGATCCAACCAATTTCCTTCTCAAAATACTCTCTCAATTCACCCAAAATTATTCTTGAAAGTAGCCAAAAATATTCTGAAATTTCTCAAGCTTCTTAAATCCAGATTTTCAATCAATGGATTTAGAACGAATAAAAGGAAATTATTATTTCTAAACTTGTTTTTATGAAGATTAGAAACATTTTTACATGATTGAAAGTCAAGTAAAGGATTTTTATCAATGTCATCTTCTTCCAATAACACATGGTTCTTTAATGGTGGATCTTGAATTTTGAGAGGAAATCCACAAATCAATGAATTTTCCAACTCAAAATGGATCTATTAAAAGGTTTTTGGTTTTATTGATCAAGATTAAAGATGATTTGTGAGGTAATTTGAAGAAATCTGAATTTCATCGTCTTTATGAACCAATTTTCTGGATTTTTGTTAAATTGATTTAAATGTGAAATTGATATATGTGTATTTGGTCTAGTATTGATGTTGGAAGTGATTAGGAGGGCTGAAGAGATTGATTTTGTGAGGAATCGAGTTTTCAACTTATTGATACAAATCCGGTAAGGTATCTTTGTGAGAGAATTTCAATTAGTATAGTTGATTAAAAACTGTGTTTATTATAGCATTGGATAGCATTGGAAAGGTGGTAATGTCTAGTTTACCTCTATTAAAGCTCTGAACCTTGAAAGGGATTGAGATAACCGGAATTGAAGCTTGGAATTGCTTAGTTGATCACTTGTTGTGATAGAATAAAATTGTGTGGTGAGTGTTTCGAAGGGCGATTTGGTAAATTGACCTTTAATTATATTTAATTAGTAGCTTAATCAATGGTTTTAATTAATTAATTATGATTGAATGACTGATTTTGCAATATTGATATTAAATGTGCAAAAATTGAATTTGTATTGAAAGAAATGGTAAATAAGCTTTTGGGTAGTGTTGTGATATTTAATTAAATTAATTTTAAGGATAACTTAAAGCATGTGTACTGAAATTTTTTATCATGATACTTTGGTGTTACAATTGGTAATTTAATATAGGAAATTGACAAATGAATTGCTTGATTTAATTGGATGCTAAATGGCTATGTTACAAGTTACACATAAGCATCTTGTCACATTAAATTGAGCACAATAGTGACTGATTTATATGCTATATTTGATTGAATATATTAGCAACATGCATGGTGGATCCATTAGATACAGTTGGCATGACATAGGATTTGTGGGTACTCACCTTTATTTGTGACATTGTGAGCATATGGCTCTAGGTGGATTGATATGTTTGGAGTAGATAAAGAAGTGTTGAGCATGAGTCTCCACTTAATGGGTTATTTGAGGCACTATAAGGGAGCGTGTACTTCGGGCCACTCAACTCAGTGGACTATATTTGATATTTGTGGAAGTTTGGAGATCCGTTTATCCGAAGTATGATCATCCAATTAAGCCATGAGAAATGTGTGCCAATATATTTATGTGTGATTGTTACTATATTAATTGATGATTGAAAGCTATAAATAATTTATTTTTTGTATTGAAAATGCTTATGGAAATTTAATTGACATGTTTAATTAGTTTGGCTGACAATTAGTGAATGATTGGTTGTGAATTAAGTATGAATTGGATGTTAATTTACTAGTCATTTTTATTGACATTGGTTGTGAATTAAGTATGAATTGGATGTTAATTTACTAGTCATTTTTATTGACATTCACTGAGCTTTTTAAAACTCACACCCTCACAATTTGTGCTGATAATTGTCGGGATTAAGGAGCTGAGGAGCCGAGCAAGGGAGTTCTAAGAGATTTAGGCTTGGTAGAGATTTTATTACACATTTTAGAGATTGTAATCGGGCATTGTGGAACTCCCATGAATTAGTTTGATTATGGTTGCAATTGGACTTTGGACATTTATTTTGGATGGTTTTATA
The DNA here is from genome assembly GCF_025698485.1 of Gossypium arboreum. Lineage (NCBI taxonomy): Eukaryota > Viridiplantae > Streptophyta > Magnoliopsida > Malvales > Malvaceae > Gossypium > Gossypium arboreum. The sequence goes on from NC_069081.1 coordinate 19,493,288, forward strand.
ATAATTTTGAGGCATGTTTGAGTTTAATTATTGAATGATTTACGGTGCATTGTTGCTTGATAACATGGTGATTGATAACACGATGTGTGAAGCATGAAATTTATACTAACGATTGTTTAATTGGAGCTTCTATAGAGTGGTTTACTAGCGACTAAGGTATGCCACTTGTTTGATTTATTCAATGTTTGATGTGCATGAAATTAATTGTCTAATTCTATTTAATTGAGGCTTAATATATGTTAATAAATTCAATTGAAGTTGTGTGTATATGGATGTTAGTTAATCGTAGTTAAATCGGGTTAAATTGGCCATTTAAATATGTAAAATCAGGTTTTAAAATGAGTTTTTTTCACAAAAATAGGTGCAGTGGTTTTCATGCGGGTGTGTGCTTGTCCACATGGGCATGTGAGGGGTTGCACACAGCCATGTGGGTGAATGACACGGATGTGTGAAAACTGGAGCTATCACACACGAGCGTGTACGATCTGCCTACAAGTTTTTTGTAGCACGAACACAGTCATTTAATGACACACAGCCTAGGGAACACGGCCGTGTGAGTTTTTATGGGTTTAAATTTGTATCTTTTTAAATTGGTATTCTAATTTGTTTAAGATACAATTTAGTCCTAAAAATTGATTAATCTAATTAAAGCCTTAGATGATATGGAAACTTGGTAAAATTTTAGGACTAGTCTCGTAATGGGTAAAAATGGATAAAAACACACTTAATTTGTAATTCAGAATAGTTCCTGATAGTTTGCATTTGTTACAATTTAGTCTATAATAGTAAAACTTGAATTGGACATAACAAACGAACTCAATTTAAGCTGGAATTTTTAGGCTTGCATAATTTTGACTAAAAGAATGTCGGTAAACATTAAGATTTAAAATCGGGTTAGTTTTACTGTAGGAGGTAAAATGACAAAAATACCTTTAGGTTAAATTACTTAGGAAAAGTTTAAAATTGGCTCATAATTAGCTTTTGCGTTAATAAATAACTAATATTTAGATAAGATCGAGGTGTTATAAGGTTGGGGTATGTCTTAGGTGGTAGTTAGCCAGAGAGTCACTTAGGTGGCTAATGTAATCTTCAAATTTGGGCAGGTTTGTCCTAGTCGGGTTTAGTGTGTCACAGTGTCATTGCTACATGACGAGGCCTATTGCTGGTGGTAGGCCATTGTGAGGGGCACCTAAACCGATCACTTGACGTAGTATTATTTTCTAAAGGCCTTCTGGAAGAAATATGTAGGAGTGAGATATGTCGAGGCCAGGATGTTAAATCACCGGTACACCCTACGGCGCAGTAAAAAAATAAAATCTAGAGATCACATATAGGGATCCATGTGCAAGGAACGAATTGGGGTGAAAAATGGATGAATGATTACCTTTAATCATTGAACCAGATTACACAATTGTATGTCAATTCCAAGTCGCTATGAAAATGTTTCGGCCTCTACGTAATCCACCCGGTGTGACAACGAATGGTAAGCACTCTCTAAAACCATTTTAGAGAAAAAAATTGCTTGACGGCTGCTAGACCTCACACATCCCTTATATCAGTTATATTAGGTTTTTCTCAAAAACCCTATATTTCCTAATTTGGGAATAATTAATATTTTGATATGAATCAAATCATAATAATGTTTGACAAAAAAATACAATTTCAGTAATTATAATAATATTTGATCCTAAATTATAATTACAATAATTATAACAAGGATTTCGATAAATTACCTTTTTTAGTTAAATTTTATACGAATCAAATTCATATATTAATTTAACCATATTTTTCATTATGTGTTCAACATACTTGTACATATAATTCATTCGATATATAAATTAATTCTATACTCAATTTAATTCATGTTGACAGCTAAACACAATATCAACTATGTTTGGATTTCATTCATTTTAACCATAAGGTGTGACCCTATAGGTTCTTGTAACGTTAGCAGTAATACTAGAACGATTCTAATGTTACAAACAAGGAGTGGGATCTAGAAATGCATCATTGCTACCTAAGTTACAAGAAGTCATGATCCGACATAACCTCTCTGTTATTAAACCTTTATGTATTAAATCCTTTTGTCCTTTATATCTAGAATGGACACAAGTCATGGAATAGTCACACTTGTTAGTCCATCTAATGTTTCTTAATGTCCTGAGTAGACTATGAAAAACAAATAAGTATGATATCTCATATCAACTTATTCGAGCATGGCCATGCATTTCTAGTTTCACTTAATCAAGTGACCTAGGATATTGCTCTCATTATTTAGGAGGGACAAATTCTATATTGATCAACCATATCCCACTACATAGATTTTGGTATATCCAACATCAGCCTTTAGATAACAACCAATTACGGTGGATGTTTGACTGTATCAAAATATACGACTTATGATGTTGGGATAATGATGATTTCAAGTCTAATGATCGTATACATTGTAATAACTATGAGTAATGTTGTGACTACTAAATAATAATCTAAGAAATATACTCATAGTGGGTCAGTCTAATATGTTGTTCTCTAACACACATACTCATGTATTGATTTTGACATCTTAAGTCAATGACAACACTTTGTCATCAATCAAGTACACGTTAGTCTTAATGCATTATTGTTGTTAAAGCCCAGAATAATAATTGACTAAAGACTTTTTAAGAATAATCATATCATTCTTAGAACATTATTATAAAACAGTTTATTTATATACATAGGAAATAAACTAAAATAATAAAGGCTATGCCTTATATTAACAAATGAGGTAAAATATGTATGTAATTAAAATCATATCATGATTGGTCTTTGGGTATACTCTAACACATGAGATTTGAATTTATCTAGCTGAGGCAACGTAGTATGTGCGGCTGATTACGAGGTGGAGTTCCTGAGGCTCAGCCGTTATGATCTGGGAATAGTGGTTGATGAGTAAGATAAGTACACCCGATTTGAATTTGAGCTTAGATCTGACTTGATGATGCAAGTGGCTCCACTAAAAGAGAGGGTCTTCGAAGCTTTGGTAGAGAAGACCAAAATTTGTGAAGAGGTTAGGCACATTGAGCGCGAATAAAAGGAGAAAGTAAGAGCTCCTGCTAAGAGAGACTTCGGTCTGAGTGGATAGGCTCCACGTATAGTTAAGTGAGCCAGAGATGACCGAACCCACCAGAACTTTGTCACAGTAGGAGACAGGATCTAGAATTGTGCCACTTGTGGCAAGAGACATCCAGGTGAGTTTTGGCGAGGCATGGGTGCATGCCTAAAATATGGGTCACTAGACCATAAGATTTGAGAATGTCCTCGACTAAATGAGCAGATGCAAGGGTAAGGTTAGAATCATGCACCGAATCAGAAAGATGGTCAGTAGCCACAGCGAGTTCAGGAGCAAAATAGAGGAGGTAATGTGGGTCAGAGATAGTGAGCACTGGGTTAGGGTGCTAACTGAGTTGATGCAAGGCAGACACCGAGAGGATCATGATGCTGCCAATACGATAGTAGGTACCTTTACTATTAATGCTGTTCCTTATTTTGCATTGATAGGTAATAGCTTTACATATTCGTATGTGTCTTGCGTGATGGCTGAAAAATTGGGTATTCTGGTAGAGGAAACTGCTAGCGACGTGACCATACTTAGTCCTTTAGGACAATCTACACATATAAATAAAATCGATAGGCGATGTCCATTGCAAGTGCAAGGTGAGGTATTTCTTGCTGAACTTATAGAATTACCCTTCAGAGATTTTGATCTCATATTGGGAATGGACTGGTTGAGTAAGCATCGAGCCATCTTAGATTGCAAAACTAAACAAGTTACTTTGAGGAATTCTTTTGGAAATGAGATAATCATGGTTGGGGAGCGTCAGAATTATCTCACTATTGTGATTTTCGCCTTAGTAATGGAGAAATTGGTCTGTAAAGGATGTGACACCTATCTCACGTACATCATGGATGTGAATATGGATAGTGCGGTATTGTAGAATATTCGTGTGGTAAAGAAGTTTCCTAACATCTTTCCTGAGGAGTTGCCTGGTCTACCTCTTGAGCGTGAGGTCGAGTTAGGAATTAGGTTGCTGCTTGGGACAATACCGATGTCCATTGCACTCTATCGCATGGCACTTAAGAAGCTTAAGGAGCTTAAGGCTCAAATACAAAAGTTACTAGATCGTGGCTTCATAAAGCCGAGCGTGTCGCTGTGGAGAGTTCTAGTTCTTTTTTGAAAAATAAAGATGGGTTTATGAGGTCGTGCATTGATTATTGTTAGCTGAATAAGTTGACTATGAAAAATAGGTACCTGTTGTTGAGGATCGATAACCTATTTGATCAATTCTGAGGTGCTACGATTTTATCTAAGATCGATTTGAGGTCAGGATACTACTAGTTGTAAGTGAAGGAGGTTGATGTACCGAAGGCTACTTTCAGGACTCAGTATGGGCACTAAAAATTCTTAGTGATGCCCTTCAGTCTTATGAATGCTCCTGCCACGTTCATCATCTTAATGAATAGAATTTTTCAGCCTTACCTTATTCGATCGTTGTAGTCTTCATTGATGACATCTTGATCTACTCCAAATTTGAGTTGGAACACGAGGATCACTTAAGGTTAGTCCTTCAAACCTTACGTGAGAAAAAGTTTTATGCGAAGCTCAATAAGTGTGAGTTTTGGCTCCGAGAGGTTATGTTTTTGGAACACGTAGTATCTACTGAAGGTATTCATGTGGATCCAAAAAAAATTGAGGCTATCTTAGATTAGAAGCAACCCAAGAATGTTAGTGAGATCTGAAGTTTTCTTAGACTTACTAGCTATTATAGGAGGTTTGTGAAAGGATTCTCATTGATTGCGGCTTCGATGATGAAGTTATTGAGAAAGATTACACCGTTTAAGTGGATTGATGAACAGCAAGCTAGCTTTGAGAAGCTTAAGGCAGTTTTGACTCAGGCACCTGTGCTGATCCAACCCGAGTCTAGAAAGGACTATGTAGTCTATAGTGATGCATCCCATTCTGGTCTTGGCTATATGGTGATGTAAGATGGGAAGGTTGTGGCTTATGCTTCGAGGCAACTCAAACCACATGAGGGAAACTATCCAACTCATGATTTGGAGTTGGCTACTGTGGTTTTCTTTCTTAAAATATAGAGGCACTATTTTTATGGAGAGAAATGTGTCATTTATACAGATCACAAGAGACTTACGTATCTCCTCACCCAAAAGGAGTTGAACTTAAGACAGAGGTGTTGGATCAAACTTCTGAAAGACTATGACTGTACAACTGAGTATCATCTAGATAAGGCTAATGCTGTGGCGGATACGTTGAGTAGGAAGTCCCTGTTGTAATTGAGAGCAAAGTTTGCTAAGTTGGGTTTATCTAATAATGGTGGTTTGCTTGTGGAGTTACAAGTGCGACCAACTTTGATTGAGGAGATTTGACTGAAGTATATTTCAAATTCGTCCTTAGAACCTCATGTGAAACTTGTTAAGGAGGGTAAGACTTCAAATTTTGCTTATAATTCTGAAAGAGTTTGGTGTTATTGTGGGAGATTCTGTGTACCTTCTGATTCTGAGATAAGGCAGTCTATACTTTGAGAAGCGCATAATAGTCGCTATGCTATACATCTTAGGGGTAGTAAGATGTATAGGGATCTTCATTAACAATATTGGTGGCTGGTACTAAAACATGATGTGACAGACTTTATGGTAAGATGCTTGACATGCCAACAGGTCAAGGCTAAACATCAATTCCCTTAGGGTTTACTTCAGCTTATTCAAGTTCATTAGTGGAAATGAGGGCGTATCACCATAATTTTGTTAGTGGGTACCGTTGACTGGAATGGCAAAAATGTACAAGTGTACACAATCGCAACAAGTAATAAAGTGACAAGTAAATGTCGAGCTATCATACCCACAAGGACTGCGAAAAGAATTATTTATGAATGCAATTTAAAACACTTTGGTGAAAAATAATATTTTGTTGAAGAGGGTGATTAAAAACTAAGATTTTAAACTAAGTAGCTAAAGAAATAAATCTCAAATACACGATTTCAAAATATGATTTAATCAAGATGAAATAATTGTGTTGATTTAATTACATTTCTTTAACTTAGAATTATTAAGCTCATGCTTATGCTGTTATGAATAAATTCACGGCAACTCGGTAATTTGCTAACTTATGAACATATTCACCTACATAAATCCATTCATCTCTTAACATATCCCTATGTTAATTCAAACGATTAAACATAATTTAATAAGCAAACATGTTATGACACATACATACTCATTAAATTGAACTAATCTCTTGCATATCCCTATGTCAATTTTAATGATTAATAAAATCTAAAGAGCATATAAAAGACTACGTGAGGTATCAAGGTACTCTTACCTTGAAATAGTTTAATCACAATAATCTTACAAGTTATGCAAGGCAAGTGTATCGCCAGATACATTGCTAATTTAACCTTCAACTACATTCGAAGAATAAACATGCATTGATTAAGTATTGTGTCCATTAATTACAATTTCAGTCTGTTTAAATAATTAATTCATTAGCTACCTCACAACTGTAATGCAAGAATAACTTAGGCATGATTTTACTTAATCAAGCATTTTACCGAGGCCTGTAACAGCATAAACACAATTTTAATAATTTAAGCAGATGGAATGCAATCAAACCAACATAAATTAAATTCAAGCTAAAATAATTAAATTAACCATTCCAACAACATAAATATTCATAGATATAACAACAACAAAAATTAAAGAGATAGGGAACAAGAATCAAATCCGGTATTTTTCTGAGGCTTTGACAAAGTTGCTCCATTCTTTGTTCTTTGTTGTCCTCACCGATCAAGGCTTATATGAACACTCAATTGCTGCTCCAAAATGGCTGAAGAAGAACCCTTTTCCAAGGGGAGAAATCGGCACAAGAGCAAGAGACTTGAAATGGAAAAATGAGAGGAGAAAGTGAGATAGGAGAGAAGAGAGAAGAGATGTGAATGAATTAAGGTGTGCTTTGAATGATTAGCCAAGGGGGGTTTTTATAGCTGAATGTGGCAGCTAAAATTTGTTAAAAATAGCAGCCAAAGAGCCACCCCTTGGTCGGCCATCTATGTGGCAAAGTTGATGGCTTCACCTTTGCTAAATATGGCTTTGGGCAAATCCATAAAGCCACCAATTGCGGATGGGGCTTGAATGCAACTTTGAAAAGTCTTCAAGGGCTTCTTTGCAAGATTAATTAATCAGCTAATAAGATTATTTGGGTCAGCATACAGACGGTTTTGGGCTACCCAATCCTTGGCCAGTTTAGTTCAATCGGTTCTGTTCAACTAAACCACTTTTCCCATAATTAATTAATAATAATTTATTTAGCCCAAATTAAATTGGGTATAAATTAAAATAAATTATATTATGAATTAATACATATAATTGGACCGTCTTAGGCTGGAAATTAATTCACCTCAATACTTCAAATTGCTTCTCGGTTTTGTGCTTCTGGCAGTGTCTGCCGAGCCATTTTTCTCCCTTTGTGCAAATCTGTCAAAAATAACCAAAATTCATCAAAAATAATTATAAAATTAACTAAATTTCAACATGTTCATATTTTAAGTGCACTTTAATTATTTTATAAAAATTAATTATTTTTTGACAATAATTTAACTGAATTTGAATGAATTTAAGTTGAAAAGGATACAAAAAAGTGTGTAATTTTTTGTGTTTCCACACCCCCAAACTTAATTCATTGATCATCCCGAGTAATGCACAAATTTTGAAAAGAATTTCTCGGAAACACCTTTGAAAAATTCTTTCATAACAACATTTTTCTCAAAATTATGAATTTAATATACTTATGCTCAAAGACAAGAAATTTGATAGTTATGCTACTTAAGTATACATATCGTTCAAATAAATCTCAACAACTATTGTGATAGCAAAGACTAAATGCTTCCTAATAAAGTCATGTTAAACTTTACCAATGTAATTTTATTCCCTTTATTCAAGATTAAGCTGGAATCATTAAGTTTAACTTATGTCTTCATATGTTGTACGCAGCAATTTCTCTCCACTAATGTAGGTAGCATTGGGATTTTTAAATCAATAGGTCTTTAACAAGGTTGTAATGTGGCTGGGCTTAAGGGTAGGTAAAAGATAGATAGATTTAGGTTTTTAAACCCTAGACTCAGCTTGCATTGGACCTTCAAAATAATTACTTTCAATACATCAACTTTCTTTACTTTCACATGCTCTTTTGTACATCTTATTTTAAGAACTCATGCTCTCTCTCTCTTTTTTTTTTTCATAATTCAAGCATTTTGCTGAATGTACTACAATTTTAGAGCATTTGATACTTCTTTTCAACTCCACTAAACTTAATTTTAAAGAATACTTCGAATAGTACTGAGTCTAGTGTTTGGGAAAATTTTAAGATATTTAAGAGAGAAGTGATGGCTAAATTTGCAAGGGTTCAAATAAAATTAGGCCAAATAGTCTTAAAGTTGGGTTTCAAAGGATAAAAAATTCATCATGGTTGGCTTGAAAGGCTCAAACGGTCCAAACAAATGTTGCCTAAATCATTTTCAATGTTTCATGCTTCCTAGGATTTTGCCTCAAGAAACTACCAAGTCAATTCTAAAGACTTAAACTTTCATGCATGCTTTATTAAAAATACATTCATATCATTATTAAACGAACATAGTAATTTATTAAAATAATAGAACTTCATTTATACTGAAGTTTAGCATACTTAACAAAATTTCAAATTATTGAACAAAATATATCCTAATCATAATTAAAAGAAAAATTTATTCTGAGTGGAAATAATTCAAATTCAATTTTTTTGGTCTCCTTACTTAAGATGAACAATGTCCTCATTGTTTAAAGTGAATAGATACTATACATTAGGTAGGATTCTAGAAAAGATGAGGTGAGTCAAATTGACTGCTTAAGTGCCAAGCTTTCTCTAGATCCAATCCTAGACATGTATATACCTATTGCCACACTTTATACTTTGCAACTTGTGAAATTTTATTTATGATTTTCCTCTCTTATTATGCGAAAATAAAAATTCCTAATTAAACCTAATCCTAAAATGATCTAAGAACAGAAATAAAATAAGTTCAAGATCCCCCGTTTTATTTATTTACAGACCCTTCTGAATTTGACCATCTTTTGCTCCATCATTTTTGCCTTTGCATGAATCACTTCACTCATTCTTCAATAAAATCTGGAAATTCAGGCACAAAAATAAATGGGTCATTGTAAATTTTCTTAAGAGCACTTCGTATTGAGTCATCCCTTATTTTTAAGTATCTCTAGTAGGCTTGTTGCTGCCATTGCGTATGCTGCATTATGTCCATCAACTTTGACAGCTCATCTCGAAGATCTAGGCTAGGCGCTTAAGCTCTGAACATTGAAGTTTCGTCATCAGGTTCAACTTCTGGTTCTAGTGGTTCCACCTTATCAGGGACTTCAGTCGATTTCATTAGTTTGATCTCTGTGGAATCTTTTTCCTCTTCTTCGGGATCCTCACTTTCATCAATTCGCTGCTGTAGAACAGAATCTCTAGCTATTCGGTAGAGGTCCCAGTCTGTGATTGTGCCCTGGCTATAGCCTGTCTTCTTTACGTTTGCAAGAATTTTAGCTTTCAAGCACAAAATTGTTATCGTAAAAGGAAAGTAGGCTGGGCCAGAACATCTAATGGCATAATTCTGCATTTCTCTCAGGATAATTTTTCCCACATAAATGGTCTTTCCAGTTAAAATCGAGTATAATAAGACCATTCACTCTAATGAAATTGTAGTCCCATGTGAGCTAGGCGTAAGTCTAAAACGGATGAAATAGAACCATACTTTCATGAGTGGTGCCAATTATTCTCTTCGACAAGTGTGGATTTATTGTTTTGACACAGTCCACTTAGAACCTAAAACTGTAAGTTTCTCGAGAATTTCTTGCAAATTTTCAGGCTCTATATTGCTAATTAAGGAAGAATATTCATCGTTTTCGAAATCAGGCAACTCAAAGAACTCACTAATAGTGTTTGAAGTTATTGGTACCTTGATTCTGTGAACTGGAACTTCTGTCAACTCACTTAAGGTTAAATTTGCATAGAATTCACAAACTAGTTCCTCATCCACACTAGGTCTCTTCTCAGAAAACAATTCCCAATTGAGGGTTTCAGCAACTTGACGAATATGTGCCATAAAATCTTTGTAGTTGCTCTCTTTCAATATAAAGCCTTTCTCTGGATGCATCTGTTGATTTTTGAAGATACTCTTGTATCTTGCTTTGGCTTTTTCACAATGAAACTTGTTTTGTGTTCATCAATTTGGGTGCAGGCACGAGTTCTCTTACGAGGCATGATTAACCTGAAAAAGATGGAAGAACTATTTTCTCAAAAATTTAACTAAATAAAAATTATTAATAATTCAAATAATTGAATAAAATTAAAATTTAGGAGAAAAATTGGTCTTACCACATTTTCAATAAAAATTAAGAACTCCTAAAAATAATTAATGAACAAAAGAGGTCAATTTAGGTAGGTTGGAGGGTTATCAGCTAAGGGGATTAGTGTAGGTGTGTTGTGCAGATGGGCGTGCGACGATGAGCTTGGCGTGGGTAGTTATGCGGGCTGTAGGCCGCAACACCGAGTGGGCAATAGCTTGGGCGCACGCGAGCTGGGGCTAGAGAGAGCACGAGGTACGCGGATCCTTACGAGTAGACCTATCGAGTGGCGCCAAGGAGCAGCTGCTGGGCGCACGGAGGAAGCAGGTGTACGCAGGGTGAGCTACTGGCCGATTGGTTGGGTGCTGTTGTGGCTAGGGGATTGAGGCACTTTGGGGGTTTGGTACTTTGGGATTTTGAGTGATGAATGATGAAGAGGGTGATATTTATAATGAAGGGAATAGGACTTAAAGTAGAATTCTTAGAACAATTAAATTATTCTAAGTTCTAATCCTAAATAAAGTTAACAACAATTAATAATTAATAAAATACATATTAAATAATTAATGCTATTAATTTGTTTAAAAATAAAATAAACTAATCCTCATTCTATGCTAAATTGATAAAATTAACATATAAATTATAATAGATATAATTATATATTAAAGATTATCATCTTGTTATTAAAAAAACTTATCAAATAAAATATGATTAAATTAAAACTAATCCTAACTTTTTATAAAGTTGATAATAATTAATATATATTATAATGGATATAATTATATATTAATAATTATCATCTTTTTATTAAACTAAAACATTTATTCTAGAAGCCTTTTAAAATATTTACAAAGAAAGACATCTAATTTTTATTATTTACAAAAGAGCAACCAACTTTTAAAAATACTTCAAGTAAATCCCTAGACTTAATGAAAATTTAATATTGAGTTGCAATTTAAAACTTGGATCAAAATTGACCCTTTTATTTGAAAAACCAAAAATTTAATTTTCTATTTAGGGAAAAATTTCTCGAAAAATTATGTTAAAATCAATTCCCAAGAAAGATTGGAAGGGTCACAAGCGGTCCTGCTTAAGTTCCAATCTCCTAGACAGAATTTATTTAAACATACTAATCCCGAAAATATACCCTAAATAATTTATTAAAAAGGAAAATAAGAAAATTTAAACATTTGATACAATGAATGAAATTTGATTCTGTTCAGTCTTATCTCCCCAGTAATGTTTCAGATGCTAAGCATTAACTTGAAAATTACCTCTCTTACCTTGGAGTTCAACAAATCTGTATGGATAGACGCGATGAATTATAAATGGACCATACCAACGTGATTTTAATTTACCCAGAAAGAACCTTAATCTGGAATTGAATAACAAAACTTGCTGACCTACTTCAAATTCTTGAACTTGAATGTGCTTGTCATGCAATTTCTTAAGTCTTTGTTTGAGTAATTTGGCATTTTCGTATGAGAACATTTGGAATTCCTCTAGCTCATTGAGTTGGAGCATCCGTTTCTCTTTAGCAAGCTTCAGATTCAAGTTGAGTTGTCGTAGGGCCTAATAAGCTTTGTGCTCTAACTCCAGGGGTAGATGACAAGCTTTCCCAAAGACCATCCTGTAGGGTGACATCCCTAAAGGTGTCTTACATGCTATTCTGTAAGCCCATAAAGCATCATCCAATCTTTTGGACCAATCTTGTCGGTTCCGGGAAACTACCTTCCCAAGTATGCCTTTGATCTCCTTGTTCACCAGTTTAGCTTGCCCATTCGTCTGCGGATGGTAAGCTGAAGTGACCTTGTGTTTCACCCCATGTTTATCTAATAACCATTTCTACCACTTGTTCACAAAATGGGACCCTTCATCGCTGATGATAGCTCTTGGGGTTCCAAACCTTGTGAACACGTGTTTCTGCAAAAACTTCATCACAACCCTATCATCATTTGTCGGATAAGTTTCAGCCTCGACCCACTTAGACATATAGTCTACTGCTACTAATATGTACTTGTGACCAAAAGACGGCGGAAAAGGACCAAGAAAGTCAATACCCCATATATCGAACAATTCTACCACACTGATATTTGTTCGAAGCGTTTCATTTCTGTTGGTGACATTTCTAACCCTTTGACATCAAGCACAACTCTTTATGTAAGCATATGCATCCTTGAACAATGTTGGTCAAAAGAATCCAGCTTGCAATACTTTGGCTGCAGTACGAGTACCTCCAAAGTGTCCCCCACTTGAAGCTGAATGACAATGGTATAAAATCTTTTGTACTTCATCTTCTTCCATGCATCTCCTAATCATTTGATCTGCGCACTTTTTAAACAAGTATGGTTCTTCCCAGAAATAGTACTTCACATCGTGAAGAAACATTTTCCTTTGATGATATGTCTTATCAATTGGCATCAAACCATAAGCTAAATAGTTAGCAATATCAGCAAACCAAGGGGTATTATGGACATGATTTACCTTCAGCATGTGTTCCTCCGGAAACGTCTCTCGAATTGGTATAAGAGGAGAGTTCCCTTCTTGCGGCTTCAATCTGGACAAGTGATCTACTACTTGATTTTCCACTCCCTTTCAATCTTGAATTTCTAGATCAAACTCTTGAAGTAGAAGTACCCATTGGATCAACCTCGGCTTAGCGTCTTTCTTGGAAAGTAAGTACTTAATTGCCGAGTGGTCAGTATAGAAAGTCACTTTGGTACCTACAAGATAAGATCGAAACTTGTCAAAAGAAAACACAATAGCAAGTAAATCTTTTTCTGTTACTGTATAATTCAGTTGAGCTCCTATAAGATTTTGACTTGCGTAGTAGATGGGATGAAAAACTTTGTTCCTTCGCTGACCCATGACAGCTCCTATCGTGAAGTCACTTGTGTCACACATCAGTTCGAATGGAAAATCCTAGTCTGGTGTGATGATTATGGGTGCCGTAACTAACTGACTATTTAAATCTTTGAAAGCCTTTAAGCATTCCTCATCAAACTTGTACATTAAGTCCTTCTCCAATAATTTGCATAAGGGTTTAGCAATTTTGGAGAAGTCCTTGATAAACCTTCGATAGAAACCGGCGTGGCCCAAAAAGCTCCTAACACCCTTTACAGATGTTGGAGGTGGGAGTTTCTCTATAACATCTACCTTTGCTTTATCAACCTCTATTCCATGTCTTGTTATCCGATGTCCTAGAACAATACCCTCTCATACCTTAAAATGGCACTTTCCCAGTTGAGTACTAGATTTGTTTCTTTGCATCGCCTTAGTATCTTTCCTATATTGGCTAAGCAATCATTAGAAGTATCTCAAAATATTGAAAAATCATCCATAAAAACTTCCAAATACTTCTTAACCATGTTAGTAAAAATAGACATCATACATTTTTGAAATGTAGCAGGTGCATTACATAGGCATGATTCTAAATGCAAATGTACCGTATGGGTAGGTGAATGTTGTCTTGTTTTGATCTTCTGGTGCTATTGTAATCTGATTATACCCCGAGTATTGGAAAGACAAAAATTTACACACTTTTTCATACCCTTTTTAACTTAAATTCATGATAATTAGGTTAAATTCTTGTCGAAAAATATTAATTTTTATAAAATAATTAAAGTGCACTTAAAATATGAACATATTTAATTTTAGTTAATTTCATAATTATTTTTGATTAATTATTGTTATTTTTGACAGATTTGCATAAAAGGCGAAAATGGCTCCGCAGACACTACTAAAAGCACAAAGCCGAGAAGAAATTTGAAGTATCGAGGCAAATTAATTTCCAGCCTAAGACGGTAAAAAATTATATGTATTTATTCATAATATAATTAATTTTAATTTATATCCAATTTAATTTGGGTTAATAAATTATTATTAATTAATTATGAAAAAATGGTCCAACTGAATCGAACCTAGTGAACCGAATCGACCAAGAAAAGAACAGCCCAAAACTGTCCAAGTGCTGACCCAATTCAGCTCATTAGCTGATTATTTAAGCTTGCAAAGAGACCCTTGAAGACTTGTTCAAATTGCAATTCAACCCCTCCACAATTGGTGGCTTTGTAGATTTGCCCCAAGCCATATTTAGCAAAGTTGAAGCCATCAACTTTGCCACATAGATGGCCGGCCAAGGGGTGGCTCTTCGGCTGCTATTTTTATCAAATTTTAGCTGCCACATTCAGCTATAAAACCCCCCATTGGCTGGTCATTCAAAGCATCTCTCATTCATTCACATCTTTTCTCTCTTCTCTTCTCTCTCACTTTCTCCTCTCATTTTCCCATTCCAAGTCCCTTGCTCTCTTGCCGATTTCTCCTATTCAAAAAGGGGTATTCATCAGTCATTTTGGAGCAACATTTAACTGTTCATAGCAACCTTGATCGGTTAGGACAACAGAGAACGAAGTCGGAGCAAACTAGTCAAGCCACGAAGAAACATTGGATTTGATTCTTGTTCCCTATCTCTTTAATTTTTGTTGTTGTTATGATGAACATATCTATGAATATTTATGTTGTTTGAATGGTTAATTTAATCAGCTTAGCTTGAATTTAATTCGTGTTGGTTTGATTGGATTTCATCTGCTTAAATTATTAAAATTATGTTTATACTGTTATAGGCCTCAGTAAAATGTTTGATTAAGTAGAATCATGTCTAAGTTATTCTTGCATTACAATTGTGAGGTAACTAATGAATTAATTATTTAAATAGACTGAAATTAAAATTAATTGACACAATACTTAATAAGTACATGTTTATTCTTCTAAGGTAGCTAAAGGTTAAATTAGCAATGTATTGGCGATACACTTGCCTTGCATAACTTGCAAGATTATTGTGATTAAACTATTTCAAGGTAAGGACACCTTGTTACCTCACATAGTCTTTTATGTGCTTACTAGATTTAATTAATCGTTTGAATTGACATAGGGATATGCAAGAGATTAGTTCAATTTAATGAGTATGTATGTACAATAACATGATTGCTTATTAAAATCTGTTTAATTATTTAAATTAACATAGGGATATGTTAGGAGATAAATGGATTTGTATAGGTGAATATGTTCATAAATTAGAAAATTACCGAGTTGACGTGAATTTATTCGTAACAACATGAGCATGAATTTAATAATTTTAAGTTAAAAAAATGGAATTAATCCAACACAATTATGTCATCTTGATTAAATCATATTTTGAAATTGTGCATTTGAGATTTATTTATTTAGTTTACTTAGTTTAAAATCTTAGTTTTTAATCGCCCTCTTCAAACAAAATATTTTTCTTCAGCAAAGTGTTTTAAATAACATTCATAAATAATCTTTTTATAGTCCCTGTGGGTATGATAACTTGACATTTTTACTTGTTGTGATTGTGCACACTTGCACATTTCAGTCGTTCCAGGTTTTTGGCACCGTTGCCGGGGACTGTTTTAAAAGACATTATTTGTGAAACTGTTAATTTTGCATTTTGGTCTTTTTTTTTGTTAAATTTTAATTCCATTTTTGTGAGTGTTTGCTTTAGGTGTTTATGAGAATTTATCAAATCATTGACTTACTCCCCATAAACCCTAAAATTGAAAGGACTTTCGGACAAAGGAGAAGACAAGCAAACCAAAGAAGGACCGAAGATATGAATTTCAAAATTTCAAACCAAAATCCAGGAGGAACATTTGCTTATAATACTCACAATCTGATCATTGTTGTTGATGATAAAAACTGTGCCATCCAACAACATACCATTCCTCTATTCAACGAGCTCAATTTGAGTATTAGGAGACTCAAAATCAAGGCATAACAATTCAACTTAAAGCCGGTCATGTTCCAAATGTTGCAAAATATTAAGTGGGATTCTTACTGAAGATCCACATCTTCATCTTCGGCTAGTCATGGAAGTGAGTGACTCATTTAAACTAGTTAAGGTGACTGAGGATGCCTTGAGACTGAGATTATTTCCATACTCCTTAAGAGATAGAGCACAAGCGTGGTTGGACTCCTTACCGTCCAGTTCCATAACTACATGGCAAGAGTTGGTTGAACGTTTCTTAATGAAATATTTCCCTCCATCTTTAACCACCAAGATCTAAAATGAAATCACTTCATTTCAGTAACTTGATGAAGAATATTTATATGAGGCATGGGAGTGGTTCAAGGAGTTACTACAAAAGTGCCCTCATCATGGCATTCCTTGCTACGTTCAAATGGAGACTTTCTATAGTCTCAATATTCATACTAGAATGATGGTGGATGCTTCGGTGAATGGAGCCCTTCTTTTTAAGTCTTATAACGACACTTACGAGATTATTGAAAGAATTGCCAGCAATAACTATCAGTGGTTAACCAACCAAGCAGCCTCAGAAAGACGAGCAGCAGGAGTACATACAGCGGACAGACTTGCTTCTTTGGCAGCCTAGGTATCCTCTTTGTCTTCTATGCTTAAGAACATAACTATTAATGGTTTCAATGGTAATCTGAAAGGTCAGTAATTGAACCAGTTCAAGGATATTTCTTGTGAATACTATAGAGATGGCCATTTCTTTGAAAAGTGGCCATCGAATCAAGAGTTAAAATATTACATGGAAAATCAAAATTGGAATGTTCCACAGTTAAATTATTACAACTTTTCATGGTAGAATCATCCAATTTCTTCATGAAGTAATCAATAGGCAGACCATAGCGACTCTGTTATGCCATTTTGACCAAATTATCCGTTGAAATATTCTCAACAAGTGCAACAAACCCCACCAACTGAATCTTCAAGTGATCTTCAGAATCTGTTGAAGGCATACATAACGAAGAATGATACCAGTTTAAGAAATCTAGAGAATCAAATGGGTCAGCTAACCAATGAACTTCGAAATAAATCCCAAGGTATTTGGCCAACTGACACAAAAAATAAAAAAATTTTGGGCAAAGAACATTGCAAAACAGTCTCTTTGCCAAGTGGAAAGACATTGGAGCTCAATGTGGTTAGGGTTCAAGATGAGCCTGTCCTAGCTCAAGACAAGAAGGAAGTTCAACAAAGTGTTAAAACTCTTGTATAATAGAAGTTAGATTCAGTGATCCTTGATGAGGTAAACTCTAAACCAGTTAGTTCTTATTATCTAACACCCTTGTCAGACGCAGAAAAATTTCCACAGAAGAGTTGTCTAATTAAAGCTAAGATTCCACCATTGCCATATCCTCAACGATTCCAGAAGCAGCAATGAGATACTTAGTTGAAAGAAACTTTTGATGAAAATGTGACTTTTAATTACTTTGATGCTGCTAAATCCCCAGATGTAGTTGAAGACTGTTCTGCTATTTCCAAGATGGAATCATTGGCTTCTATAGAGATGGAGCTCAATTCTATAGATGATCCGTTAGAATGTATTCTACTAGCGGATTCACTAAGTGATGATGAAGACAAAGAATGTTTGGCTTTGTTAGAAGCTAAAACGAAGGGATTCACTCAGGAAGTCCCACTGGAATCATTACGGTTACTATCTCGGGAGTACACACAACCAAAAGTGTTGATTGAAGAGCCAACTAAATTGGAACTGAAGATTTTGCATCCTCATTTGAAATGTGATTATTTGGGTCTATCTTCGAATTTTCCAGTTATTATTTCAGTTGAGTTCACCAAAGATCAAGAAGAAGAGGCACTTGTGATTTTGGAAAGACACAAGAAAGGTACTGGATGGATTATTTCACATATTCGAGTCACGGGTTAGAGGATTTGTAGGAATTATAGGAAGTTAAACAAGGCAACCAGGAAAGGTCATTATGGGTTTTCTTTCCCTGATAAGATGTTGGATAGATTTGATGGGAAAGAATACGATTACTTCCTAGATGATTATGGTTGGTATGACAAATGGCCATTTGACACCATAATGGTCAATGAAAATCCTAAATAAAATAGAGGGAGTTCTCTTCACTTTCTCTATCGTTATTTTATATTTTTAGTTTTTTTTCTCATTTGAATAAAATGGTGGACTTAGATAAAATTTTCTTTTGTTCATTACATTAATTAAAACTCTGTCTAGGAGATTAGGACTTAAGCGGGACCATCCGTGGCCCCTCCAGTCTTTCTTTAATGTAATTTTTCAAAAAATGTAACAACCCAATTTTGGGGCTAACTAGAACAGTGGTTTTGGGACCACAAATCCGAGGCTGAGAAATTCTTTTTATTTTTTAATATTATTTTATGTGTTATAGTATGATTTTATGAGTGCATGAAAATTTTGATGAACAAATTTTAACGATTGTAAACTTAATCGCGAAAAAGGACTAAATCGCATAAAGGCTAAAAGTTCTATTTTACTTGATAGATAGACCAAACAGCTAGAGAACCATAATTGGGGGTATTTAAAGGGAAAATAGACCCTTTTTAGGATAGTGGCTGGCCATAGGGGGACAAGAGAGGTCAAAGGTCAATATTAGGTGTGTTTGGTGACTTAATTGATTAAAATAAAAAAAAAGAAAGAGAAAAAGATATCATCTTCTTCTCATTTCCTTTCCCACCAAAAATACCATAAAATTGAGGGTTTTTGGAAGCTTGAAATTGCAGCCACTCTCTATCTTTGAAAGTAAGTGAATTAGATAACCTTACTTGATCCTAAAGCTTAATTTAGCTATTGAGGAGACTATTTTGCAAAATGATTGAAAGTCTAGGGTTTTGTCATGAAATATTTTGAGAACTTTACTGAAATATTATGGAAGAAAATGAGTTATGGTGGTTAAATGAACAATTTTTGTGAAGTAGTTTTCATGAAAACACCTAAAGGGACCATTTTGTAAAGTTTATAAAATAGGTTGTAAATGTGTAAAATAATTGGAATTGTGCTCTATTTCTAGTATAAAAAGAATTTGGCTAGGCTTAATTAGTGAGAAAATTTGATGAAAATTGATTTACGAACATAGGGGTAAAATCGTAATTTTGCAAAAGCCTAGGGGAAAAATGGTCATTTTGCCAAAATGTGGTCTATATAATGTTTTAATTGATGTGATGATTGAACTAGTGAAATTTTTATAATTTTTGATCAAGAAAAACGAGGAACAAACCTTGACCGGACAAAAGACAAGGTGTACGAGGACTAGACTCTACGAGGACTAGACTCATTTTTACAAATTTTGTATCGAGGTAAGTTCACACGTAAATAATGCAATGAGAATAATGTATAAATGCTTAAATGTTGCATGAATTGTAATTTCCACCCTTGAAGGTAAGTTACAATATTTTGTCATTATGCGGGATTATGTCTTAACTCTTTTATCATGAAATATGTGATTGCCTAAGTGACCGAGTTTGTCGAAGGTAAGTCTACAAGAAAAGTCCCATTTGAACTAGGAATAGATTAGGATACAATGTGACATGTCACTAGGAACTATGTGGTTATGAGCTCATCTGTATATGTGATGTGTGATTATATAAATCCAGACACTAGTCAAGTACGTTCTACCAGTGGCTGGGTAGCCCAGCATGTGTTGCGGGTACCTGTAAGCTTGTGTGAGCAGCTCGTGTAGTTACGTCTTGACTGTTAGCTTGTGTGAGCAGGCCTGTGATTAGCTCGAGAACGAGCAGTATGTGATGTGTTAAATAAGGTAGCATGTGGCCACATTTGGTGTGTTATGCGTATGATTTCTGAGTATCCAATGATATTCCTAGTGTTCAATGGGTAAGTCGGTAGTTATTCAATGACTAAGACAATGATGGGAATTATGCAATTGTGTTACGAGTTAGTACAGGTATGTATGTAAAACTCTTGAGTAAAGATTTCAATATGTTAAGTACTTGAGGTAAGAGTATGTATAAAAAGTAAGCGTATGAAACTTTGTTTTATTTTAACTATTGAGTCATGTTGTTTATTATATACATGTGTGCTTACTAAGCTTTATGCCTACTCTTTTCCTTTCCATTTTCTTATAGTGCCGTCAAGCTAGTATCGGGGATCAAGAGGCGTCAGAGGCATTGATCACACTATCACCTGAAGCTTTGGTATAGCTAGTTCAAATGTTTTGATTTTTTGCATGTATAGGGACTTGAATCTTCAGTTTAGTGTCTTGTTAGTTTAGCCACAAGTGTTGGCTTATATGATCAATGTGATATTCATTTTGTATAGGCCATTAATGTTGGCTAATGTCAATTGTTATTATATGCATTTGATGCAAGTTTCTAATGGTTGTGGTTGATTTGGTTATATTTATGTTATACTTGTATTGGTTTGATTAATCTTGTGTAGGTTAATGTAAGTAAGGGTAGCAAAGAGGCTTGGTAAATAGCCTTATTTTTGTCCACACGGGTAGACACACGGGCATGTGTCATGGGCATGTTGTCTGACCGTGTGTCCTTTGCACATAAAAATTTCAAGTCAGTATGCATGGTAATAAACACACAGGTAGAGACACGGCCGTGTGTCTTAGCCATGTAGAGGAACGGCCTCTAGCCATGGGCGTGTACCTCGGCCATGTGCCCCTAATTGGATGTTGATGTCAAAAATAGAATATCAAGGTTTTTAGACATGGGCTAAGACACAGGCATGTCGTGGCTGTGTGAGGGACACGGGCCATGAACAGGGGCATGTGTCAGGCCGTGTGAAAACCTTACAGGTTTGGATTTAGAATTTAATTCACACGGGCTCTGTACACAGGTGTGCCCCATCGTGCTTAGGCCGTGTGAACCACACGGGCCTTTAGCACGGCCATATCCTAATGGCCACATAGGCGTGTTGCCCTTCCACACAGGCGTGTGCCTTGTTTCTAGGGCCATCTTTCTAGAGTTTGTTAAAGGACCCGAATCAGTCCAGAATGGGTTCCGATGGATGTTTGGGTTCTCATAAGTCCATGTTAAGGAAGTTTAGACATGTTCTGAAAAAGTTTTAAATTTTACCAAGTCTTGTTGACTCAGAAATGTTTGACTACATGTGCTAAAGAGTTGTGGCGCCTCGTATTCTGTCCCAGTGTAGGGTACGAGTGTGGGGTGTTACATGTAGTGGTATTAGAGCTACGGTTTAAATGGTTCTCGGACTAACGTAGCGTGTATTTGAGTCTAGCTATACATGCTATATATATATTATGATAGTGAAATCACTCCTGACAAATTTAAATTGTGTTTTTCATATAGTAATGGATCCCGATCGAACAATGGCAATGATGTTGAGAGTAATGCACCTGCTCCCACTAAAGGTGCGGTGCTAATTGATAATAACCCATGGTTAGTCAGGGAGGCAGAGAAGGGGCTCGGGAGGCCTTTCTCCACATGATGAATAATTGGTACACGGGGTTCGTTCGAGCGAACTCGAATGCTCAACCCCCTCCACCCTACCTATTCCTCAACCTGTCCCTATAGCACCCCATGGTATGGATTTCGTGAGGTTGAGTAAACCCCCAGTAGATAAGATCCAGAAGCATGGAGTCGAGGAGTTCCATGCTAATAAAGATGATGATCTTGAAAGGGCAGAGTTCTGGCTTGAGAATACCATTAGGGTATTTGATGAATTGTCATGCACACCGAATAAGTACATGATGTGTGTCGTATCACTTTTAAGAGACTCGACATGCCGGTGGTGGAACACCCCCGTGTCGATTGTACCAAGGGAGAGAGTCACTTAGGACTTCTTCCAAGAGAAGTTCCGGAAGAATTATATTAGTCAACTATTCATCGACCAAAAATGAAAGGAATTTCTCGAGTTAAAATAAGGCCAGATGATGGTTACGGATTATGAGCGTGAGTTCATGAGACTTAGTAAGTATACTCAAGAATGTGTATCGACTGAGGCCATTATGTGTAAGAGGTTTGAGGATGGATTAAATGAAGACATCCGATTGATTGTTGGTGTCCTTAAACTAAGAGAATTTGTAGTGCTGGTAGAGAGAGCTTGTAAGGCCGATGAATTGGCCAAGGAGAAAAGGAAGGCTGAAATGGAGTTTCATGACTCGAGGAAGAGATAGATAGGTAAATCATTTCAATCTTCATCTTAGAAATCGAGGGAATTTAACACTCGATCTAGTGCTTCAGCTAGATTCTCAACTAGAAACCAAGGGAAACAGTCTTCAGGACATAAGGCTCAGACTACTTTGGTAGCGAGTGTAGGCAATGCTCGACCTAATAGGCCAGAGTGTCAACACTGTGGCCGACGCCACCTTGATAAGTACTGGATGAATAGTCGGGCATGTTTCAAATGTGGATCCCACGATCATTATACTAAAGATTGTCCTGAGATGGTTGAGAAGGAGAAATCCTGGAGTATAAAGTCCGGCAACACTGCTCCTAGAGGAAGGCCACAGAAGAATTCGGAAAGTGGAGAAAATAGTAAGAATGCCCCAACTGAGGAGGCCTGAAAATAGAGCACCTGTGAGGATGTATGCAATTCACGGTTGCGATGAGGCTTCATCTTACGACGTGATTACGGGCACCTTTTCTATCCATAATATACCTGTTGTTGCTTTAATTGACCCGGGATCCACCCATTCATATATTTGCATAGAATTGGTACCCAGTATGAAATGCTAGTTGAGTCTACTGAATTTGTGATAAAAGTGTCTAACCTGTTAGGCAAACATGTGTTAGTTGATCAAGTATGTAGAAATTGTCCTTTGATAATTAGAGACCATTGTTTTCCGGCTGACCTCATAATATTTCCGTTTGATGAGTTTGATGTAACCCTTGGTATGAATTGGTTAACTTCCCATGGTGTTGTAGTGGATTATGGAAGAAAATCTATTGAGTTGAAATGTAAAGGCGGGGATATTATTTGGGTTAAACCAAGTGAACCAGATAACTTGCCAGCAGTGATATCGTCGATGATGGCAGAAAGATATTTGAGAAAAGGGTACGAAGCTTATCTCACTTTTGTGTTGAATACTCAAGTATCCGAATTGGAGATTGAGACAGTGCTAGTGGTATGTGAGTACCCGGATGTGTTTCTGGAAGAATTGCCCGGATTACCCCCAACAAGGAAAGTTGAATTTGGTTTCGAGTTAATCCCTGGTACGACCCCCATCTCGATTGCTCCATATAGGATGGCTCCGACGGAGTTAAAGAAGTTGAAAGTGCAGTTACAAGAATTAACTGAAAAGGGTTTTACGAGACCGAGTTATTCTCCATGGGGTGCTCCAGTATTGTTTGTGAAGAAAAAGGATGGATCGATGAGATTATGTATAGACTACCGACAACTCAACAAAGTTACAGTTAAGAACAAGTATCCTTTACCAAGAATTGATGATTTGTTTGACCAACTGAAGAGAGCTACGTGTTTTCCAAGATAGACTTGAGGTCCGGTTACTATCAGTTGAGAGTTAAGAACTCGGATGTGCTGAAAACTGCATTTCGAACAAGGTACGGTCACTATGAGTTTTTAGTGATGTCTTTTGGATTAACGAACGCATTTTTGGTTTTCATGGATTTAATGAACCACATCTTTCTACCCTATTTGGATAATTTTTTTGTAGTTTTTATCGATGATATTTTGATTTATTCTCGTAGTGAGTTTGAACATGTCGATCACTTGAGGACAGTGTTGTAGATTCTGAGAGACAAACAATTGTATGCTAAATTTAGTAAGAGTGAGTTTTGGCTTAAAGAAGTCATATTTCTAGGACATATCGTATTTGGTGATGGGATCCGAGTTGATCCGAGTAAGATCTCGGCCATCATAGATTGGAAACCTCTGAGGAATGTATATGAGGTTAGAAGCTGTTTGGTCTTAGTCGGCTATTACCAAAGGTTTTTTAAAGGATTTTCCATGATCGTTACTTCAATGACGGAGTTTTTACAGAAGGATGTCAAATTCGAATGGTCAGAAAAATGCCAACAGAGTTTCAAAATGTTAAAAAACATTGTTGAGTGAGGCCTCAATTTTAGTTCAAACTGAACCGGGAAAAGAATTTGTAGTTTATAGTGATGCGTCATTGAATGGTCTCGGATGTGTACTAATGTAAGAAGGCAAGGTGATAGCTTAGGCCTCGAGGCAGCTGAAACCACATGAGAAAAATTATCCCACCCATGATTTGGAGCTAGCCGCCATTGTATTCATGTTAAAGATCTGGAGACACCATTTGTATGGTGAGAAATGTCGGGTATTCACTGATCACAAAAGCCTAAAGTACTTGATTACTCAAAAGGAGTTAAACTTGCGGTAATGGAAGTGGCTGGAGCTAATAAAAGATTGCGAGTTAGCAATTGACTATCATCCAGGAAAGGCGAATGTGGTCGTTGATACCTTGAGTAGCAAATCTTTATTTGCATTAAAGGATATGAACATTCATTTAGCTTTATCGGATGATAGCTTTACTTTAGCTGAATTGAGAACTAGACCAATGTTCTTTCAAGAAATTTTTGAAGCTAAAAAATGTGACAACAAATTGCAAGTCAAAAGAGTTCCATGTGAATTGGGTGTAGAAACATAATTTCAGATTAATTCTGATGGATACTTGATATTCCAAGATAGGATTTGTGTTCCTAAAGGTACCAAACTAATTTAGAACATCTTAAGCAAGGCACATAGTAGCCGTTGGTCAGTCCATCTAGGAAGTACGAAAATGTACAATGATTTAAAGAGACTATATTAGTGGTCGGGTATGAAAAAGGATATCTCAGAGTTTGTTTTGAAATGCTTGATATGTCAACAAGTGAAAGTCGAACACCAAGTACCTTCTAGGTTACTTCAACCCGTGACTATTCCCGAGTGGAAATGGGACTGGATTACTATGGATTTCGTAACAGGGCTACTGTTGTCACCAAGAAAGAAAGATACAGTTTAGGTCGTGGTGGATCGATTAACTAAGTCGGCTCACTTTATTTCGGTATGCACTAACTACTCATTCGATAAGTTAGCCGAGTTGTATGTTTCTAAAATTGTGAGACTTCATGGAATACCTTTGTCGATCATACCGGATAGAGATCCGAGATTCACATCGCGGTTTTAGAAGAAGCTTTAAGAGGCTTTAGGTACAAGATTAAGTTTTAGTACCGCTTTTCATCTGCAAACTAATGGTCAGTTAGAGAGAGTAATCCAGGTTTTGGAAGATATGCTCCGATGTTGTGTATTAGAATTCCAAGGCAGTTGGGAAAGGTATTTGCCATTGCTAGAATTTGCTTATAATAACAGTTTTCAGTCGAGTTTGAAAATGGTGCCTTATGAGGCTTTGTATGGGCGTAAGTATCGAACGCCTTTGTATTGGACTGAACTCAGAGAGAGTCAAATTCACGGAGTCGATCTAGTCAAAGAAACTAAAGAAAAAGTAAGAGTAATCCGTGATTAGTTGAAAGCCGCTTCGGATAGACAAAAATCCCACGCTGATTTGAAGCAGAAAGAGATCGAGTTTCAAGTCGGTGATAAGGTATTTTTGAAAGTGTCTCCATGGAAGAAGGTTTTGAGGTTTGGTCGGAAGGGCAAACTGAGTCCACGTTTTATTGGACCATATGAGGTTACTAAAAGGATAGGGCAGATGGCATATCGGTTAGCCTTACTGATAAACCGTAAATTATACATATTTTTACTCCATGTTTAATGCATTTTATGGATAATTTCCCATTAAAATTGGTGAATTCGATGCTCCTAATGCTTTAATTTCATGTTTTATACTTAGGAGAGCATAAGAGAGCGAAAGGAACGAGAAACGGGACAAAAATGAAGAAAATGGGCCAAAGTACGAAATCAACACGGCCTGGACCTCCTCACACGGGCAGACCACATGGTCGTGCCAATTTGGCAGGCTCGAACACGGCCTAAAGGAATCGAACATAGGCGTGTGCCACGGGCGTCTCCTTGCCAAGCCCAAATTGAGTCCAATTTGGAAAAGGCTAATTTTGAGGGCTTTTAGGCATTCCAAAGCCTATAAATACACCCTAGAGGAGGAAGAAAAAGAGGCAGAGAAGGGGGAGTAAGGAGTTACTCCAAGGAACTTGATTGATCTATCTCAGAAGTCGGATTCATAATCAAGACTGAAGATCTCTTCTCAATTTCCCTTCAGGAGTTTTGGGTTTTCTTTATGTTTTGTATTCTTTATTCTTCTGAGACGTTTTCTTAGTTAGTTATGAACTAAAACCCCTAAATACCTAAGGAGAATGAAACCTAAGATAAATCTTGTTATTATTTTCTAAATCAAATGATAAATATTTAACTTGCTCTTAATTATGTGTTCTTAATTCATGTTTTGATATCCCAGGATACTAATTTAAGACATGCTCTTATTTAGAGGAGGAATAGACCCTGTCTAAGAGTACATTTGTCATAATTAATTGGAGTTGATTGCAAGCCTAGAAATAGGGTGACAAGATTTTGCCGGATTAGGGTGAAACCTAATAAGGGGATCCATAGATCGAGTTAATGCAATCCTAGAGTGTTAATTAGAGAAAAGTCTCGGTTATTCAATCTAGGGATTAGACGTTATTAGTCTTGAATAGGGATAATAACATAACTTAGGGATCTCTACGGAACAAGTTGAATGAATAAATTATCCGATTCGGAGCCAGAATAACAAGTAAAGTCTAGGTGGAATTTTCCTTAGGTATTGTCTTAAGTCAATCGATTTTTCCCAAAAGCAATTCCCCAATTTTTTTCTCTGTGCGTTCTTAGTGTAGATAATTAGTTAATTAAAATAAAACCTCTTTATTCTTAGGCTAGATAATAAAAAGATAGTCATTACTAGTACTTTTAGTTCCTTTGGGTTCGACAATCCGATCTTGCTAAAACTATACCACTGTTCGATAGGTACACTTGCCTACATCGCAATAATAGTTGGTTTAAGAATGAGTAATTATAAATATTTAAAACCTATCACGAAATCACGTGATCAAGTTTTTGGCGCCGTTGCCGGGGTACTGAAATATTAGGAACGCTCAATTTTTATTACTTTAGCCATTTATTTTTCTTGCAATTTAATTTAATTTTATTATTTATTAACTTACTTTTTCTTTCTCTTGGCAGGTTTTTATAATTTATGACTAGAAGAAACACATCGGGACCATTACTTTTTGATGAAGAAATCGATGGTACAGTTCGTAGAAACCAAAGAGAAATAAGGCACAGCTTAAGATACACGGAGAACGAGCAAGAAGATGATACTCAACCCCCAATCGAAGAGATGGCTGAAAACCAAGGCAATCAGCTACCTCCTACAATTGCGGTTAATCAAAATCCTGCTCCACACACTATGTATGATTATGCTAAACCTTCTTTAACAGGATCTGAATCTAGCATAGTTAGACCTGCTGTCACTGAAAATACTTTTGAATTAAAACCTAACACTACTCAAATGATACAACAATTTGTTCAGTTTGATGGCTTGCAGGATAAGGATCCCAACTCTCATTTAGCCAACTTTTTAGAACTATGTGATACATTTAAAATCAATGGCGTTTCTGATGATGCGATTCATCTTCGGTTATTCCCTTTTTCATTAAGGAACAAACCTAAACAGTGGTTGAACTCGTTACTACGAGGGTCAATTACTACTTGGGAACAAATGACCACAATTTTTTTACTATAATATTTTTTGCCGGCTAAAACGGCTAAATTATGTAATGATATCTCTTCTTTTGTGTAGATGGATTTAGAAACACTTTACGATGCATGGGAGAGATACAAGGACCTTCTGAGAAGGTGCCCTCACCATGGGTTACCGCTTTGGCTATAGGTTCAAACGTTCCATAATGGCCTAAATCCTTCAAGTCGGCAAATGGTTGACGCAGCTGTGGGCGGAACCATCAACAATAAAACACCGGAAGATGCCTATGAGATTATAGAAGAGATGTTACTGAATAACTATCAGTGGCAAGTCATGAGGAAAAAGCCAACTAAAACAGCCAGCGTTTATAACGTCGATTCGGTCACCATGCTCTCTAATCAGGTAGAACTCTTAAATAAAAAGATTGATGGTTTTCTTAATTCTTCACAGGTTCACCCAGTAATGCAATGCGAAGCAAGTAGTGGTGGAACAAACCATTCGAAATACCAACCTTATGGCCACAACATGGATAACGAGCAATTAAATTACGTGGGTAATAATCCTCGACCTCAAAACAATCCATATAGTAACACTTATAATGCAGGTTAGAGGAACCATCCCAATTTTTCGTGGGGCGACCAAGGAAATCAAAGACCTCAACATCCTCCGAGCTACCAACAACCACCCTACCAACAAGAAAAGAAGCCAAACCTTGAAGAGATGCTCTTAAAGTTCATATCAGTGTCAGAAACTCGTTTTCAGAACATCGAGACAGTACTTAAGAATCAACAAGCGTCAATCCAAGGGCTCGAAACTCAGATAGGCCAACTATCAAACTAATCTCTGAACGACCACAAGGTAGTTTGCCAAGTAATACCGAACCTAATCCGAGGGAACAACTCAACGCAATTAATATTCAAGATGACGAATGAGTCTTTGAGCCTGAACCAGAACCGAGGCAAGAAACTGTGGTAAGCAATGGTCAAGGTGAGGTAGATCAAAATACAAACAAACCAGTGACTATCGAATATAAACCTCGTGTGCCATACCCCAACGCAACAAGGAAAGACCACTCAGATGAACAATTTGGTAAATTCCTTAAACTCTTAAAAAAATTACATATTAACTTACCGTTTATTGAAGCTCTATAGCAGATGCCAAACGCAATGAAATTTTTAAAGGAGCTTTTAGAAAATAAGCGAAAGTTGGACGAGGCGTCGTATGTGGAGCTAAACGTAATTTGCTCGGCCATTCTCCGAAATAAACTACCCAACAAACTAAAAGACCCAGGGAGCTTTACTATTCCTTACTTAATTGGTAGTTTAGATGTTAATCATGCATTAGCTGATCTAGGGGCTAGTATCAACGTCATGCCTTACAAAATGTTTAAGCAACTAGGTTTCCTAGGATGAGCATTCAATTAGTAAATAAAACTATAAGATTCCCTAGAGGTATTATTGAAGATGTGCTAGTTAAAATCGATAAATTTATATTTCCCGTTGACCTTATTGTTCTAGACATAAAAGAGGATAGCAACACTCCCTTAATTCTAGGAAGGCCTTTTTTAGCAACTGCTAAAACCATAATTGATGTTGGCACAAGTGAACTCACACTCCGGGTGGGAGACGAAAGAATCACCCTTCAAGCTCGCAATTCTGGCAACGCATCGAGAATTGAAGGTGATCATTTAAACCATTCTACTAAACCTAACAATATGGTGCAACCTAATTTGCAGAAAATGAGTCTGAAGGAAGCACGCGAGTCATTCTCAAGCAATAGTAGAGGACCTGTTCATGAAGATCGAAGACTACAAATCGAGGAACTCAATGAATGGCGGACGCACAAACCAAGAACACCCGACAAACCGAAACCACGACAAAACAAGCTCAATACCTCTCCAAATCAACTTAAGGTTGGTGATAAGGTCTTATTAGATGCCGCAGATCCCTACATTGTCACTACCACACCGAATGAGGAAACCCCTCTTACGGTACTCAGTATTTTTCCATTTGGTACGGTGGAGGTGAGTCATCCCAACTTCTGCACTTTTAAGGTAAACAACACCCGATTAAAACCTTATTTTGATGAGATTGATAGCAGGAATAAGGAGTATAAACTCCTCAAACCACCATGACCATTTACTAAAGAGGTAAGTTGTGACAGCTCAAAATTAACCCTAGTTGGGAAGTGGTTTCGGGACCGCTAAACCGAGTCACCGAAATGTTTGAACGTAAAATTTATTGTCTAGAATATGTATTTATGAATGTGTGAAAATTTCAAGCTTCGATTTAGTCGATTGCATGTGAATTCGTTTATTAGGACTTGTGTGACACTTTTGAAATGTGATAGGCTAATCTATAAGGACCTAATAGTGCATGTAATCAAGAGGGGGGACTTGCATGTCAAATTTCCCCCCTAATTGGTAGTGGCCAGCCATGACAAGGGATTATGGGCAAAAACATGTCATAAAACATGTTGTGACAATGGTGTATGTAAGAAAAAAATAAAATAATGAGCATGGGAATTGAATAATGAAAGGGAAGAAAAAAAAAAGAGAATGGTGAGTGTTCCCCCCCTTTTGCCGTGAGTTGAAGAAAAGAGAAAAAAAATTTGTTCATCCTTTCATTCTCTCTTGGCCGAAAATTCTAAGGAAAAAGGAGGGAGTTTTTGCTTCATGTTTGGTTTGGAAGAGGATTAGGAAGAGGTTTGGCTATACTTGTATCAAGATTAAGGTATGTTTGAGGTTGTGCCATGAGATTCATGCATGTTTTTAGTTGCTAGCTTGATGTTCTTATTAGCCCATGGCTCAAATCTTTGCTATGTCATGGGGATGATGTTCGGCCAAGGTGGATTTTGTGTTAATGCCATTGCATGCTAAATATGAAGCTTGTTGATGATATATGTGATGGTGGGTTGATGACCCTTGGATTTTCTTTTAGCATTTTTGAGTGAGACATTAAGTTCTTTGTTTAACCATGACCAAAATTGAAATGGTATGGTGTTGTGAAGTATTCGGCCATGGTAGATCCATAAGTATGATTTATGCATATTGCATGGTAGGTAAGATTTGAGCTTTGGATATATGTTTATATTTGGTTATAAGCAACTTGAGATTCGGCCCTTACACCTACATGTATATATGTTTGCACATGATGTATTGGTATGACATATATACTATCTCAAGGTATATATTTTCATATGATGATGTTTCGGTTATGAAGTAAATGATTGATGCGTATTGAGTTACAATATGGAATGCATTAGTCAGTAAAATGTATGCCGTTTATATGTGGTATTAAGTGTATAATTGGCCTCAACATGGACATGCATATTCGGCCACATGAGGGGGATTGGTGTGCATGCATTCGGTTAGAGGCAAGCATATTGATTGCTATTCTTGGCTTGGAAAATTCGGCTAAGGAGAGTACTAACTAATGTGTTGAGTTTGATTCATGATTTCCGTACATATGTGACTTTAATGTCTAATGAAAATATGTGGGCTAAGTACCTTGAATTCCTCTTTCGATGCTCAAATGATTAAATCAACTTATTTGTTAAATTAAGCTCAAGAGCAAAGGGGAGCTAAATCCGATAAAGGGAAGGAAAAAGTGGTCGAATAGCCATCGGAATCATTCGACAACATCCGAGGTAAGTTCTTGAGTAATAGAGCTTAAATTATGATTTGATTAGATCATGTCTCAAGTAAATCGAAATCATGCTCTTTGTGTGTGGATATTGAATCGAAATGTGCAAGAGTGATAAGTGTATTGTATTTTAGTTTTGCTAATGAAAATGAAATACAGATGTGTCATGATTTAGTGTTAAATGTGCATGTTTATTCGAATGATGTCCGGGCTAAGTCCCGAAGGCTTTTGTGCTAAGTGACTAAATCCGGGTCAATTCCCGAAGGCATTTGTGCTAGTTACCAAAATTGGGTTAAGTCCCGAAGGCATTTGTGCGAGTTACTAGATCCGGGTTAATTCCCGAAGGCAATTGTGCGAACTACTATAACCGGGCTATGTCCTGAAGACAATCGAGCTAGTCGCTATATCCGGTTAAATTCCGAAGGTACGTGATTCGGGAATGAGCAATCTTCTTTGTAAAAAAATTTCGGTTAATACATTTGCAAAAATTCCAGCAATGAGGTATGTTCGTATGTGCATTGGAATAGTTGAGTTCCTTCGAATAATATTCGCTCAGTTGAGTAATGAACTTCCGGTATTTGGCTAAGATGATCCCTTATGTATGAACATAGGGGTTGGAATGTAAAGTAGAAATGATTTGAATATATGAATACGCGGAATTATCCATTTAATTATGTGAATGCTATACTTCGGTTGTGTTTAAATTCTTGCTCAAAACTTACTAAGCATAAATTGCTTACTCCGTTTCTTTGTTCTCTGTTTTATAGATTTTGCTCGTTAGCTATCGGATTCGGGATCATCGAAGTCGAATTCATCCACACTATCAAAACCCTTTTGGTACTCTTTTAGTTGAACTCTGGATATGGCATGTATAGGACTACCCTTTGTTGTTTTTCAAGTACTTTTTGTGATGTATGTGTGTATGGCCATGCGAAAATGGCTCGTAGAAGTGGAGTATGGCATTAGACCATTTGTGTATATGTATGTATATATGGTTTCATGATGTGACTATGGACTGGAATGGAAGTGTTGGGCAATGATCAGCCTTTGGAATGGCCAAATATGATCATAGGTGGACCTATGTATGACAAAACTCTAGTTGGTCCATGGAAACCACGAAATAGGTAAAGTTTACACGAAAGCAGATCTTGACAAAGATAGTGGTGTGGATGTGAAAAATCACCAAAAATAGCAGGAATGGAATTAAATTGTGAATAAATGATGTAATCGAACCTTGATGAATCTACTTTCATATGGAAGAAACGAAATGAACATATGAGTCGCATTTTAAGAAATATTTAAGTTTTCGTGGAACCTTGATGAATCTACTTTCATATGGAAGAAACGCAAGCGGTCATATGAGTTGTATATTAAGAGATGTTTAGGTTTTAGTGAAACAGGGCGAACGGTTTCGGAATCCTGTTATGACTTTGGAAATTCACTATAAATTAACCAGAGATAATTAGGAGTCATGCCATATATGTATAGATTCCTCCTTGAGTCTAGTTTCTATAGAAACAAAGCGGCATCGATATTGAAGCCCTGTATAGGGAGATATCCAATTCGTAATGCGTGAAGATCGGTGTAGTCGAACCTGGATTAGGGAGACTTTAACTAATAAACTGTACTAATTGGCCCTACCAAAATTCTAGAAAAAATATGTAGATGGACATATGAGTCTAGTTTCAGGAAAAATTACGAAACTGATTTTCGAGCCTTGAAACTCAAGATATGATTTTTAAGGTGACAGTGGACGCATAACCGATTTTGTCTGGAAAATTTTAAATGGACTATGAGAATAATTAAGTTAAGTCTGTGTGCACCTTGTGTTTGACTCCGGTAACGGACTCGGGTATGGGGTGTTACAATTTTGTTGGTATCAGAGCTACGGTTTAGTCGATTCTAGGACTACCGTAATGCGTTTGGGTCTAGCTATACAAGCCATTTTATGTGATTATTTGATAGTGTGGTGATTTCTGACAATTTCAAATGTGTTTATTTATAGTAATGGATTCGATCGCGACCGAAGCGGTAGTGATGATCTTGAGAGTGTAGCGCTGCTCACGACAAGGGACAAATACGCGGACTCTCAACCTAATGCTAGTAATCCAAATGATGAAGCTAGACAAGCTTTCTATAGCGTGATGAATGATTGGTTCAACCAATACATTCGAACTAATACTACTGTTCCACAACCTCCATTCCCAACAAACACACCCGCACCTACAATGCCTCCGATAATCGACCAAATAAGGTCGAATAAGCCCAGTTGATGAGAATCCAAAACACGGACTCTTGAATTTAAAGCTACGGATAGCGGCGATGCCGAGCAAGCTGAATTTTGGTTGGACAACACTATCCGGTACTCGATGAGCTATCTTGTACACCCGATGAAAGCCTAAAGTGTACTATCTCCTTGCTATGCGATTACGCCTACTATTGGTGGAGTACTCGACTTCATTGTGCCCGAGAGCAAGTAACTTGGGAGTTTTTCCAAAGCGAGTTTGGAAAAAGTATATCGATCGAGATTTGTTGATAAAATACTGGAAGGAATTTCTTGAGCTTAAGAAAGGTTCTATGTCGATCCACGATTCTGACGAAAATTTGTTAGACTTAGTAGATACGCTCGGAATGTATTTCATCCGAGGCTATCATGTGTAAACGCTTCGAGGATGGGCTGAATGAAGATATAAAAATGTTCGTTGGCATTCTTGAAATACGAGAGTTCATAGTACTTGTCGAAGCGAGCTTGTAAAGCCAAAGAGCTTAGAAAAGAAAAACAAAAAGTTGATGTGGGAACCGGAGAGTTTAGTAAAAGATCCTCGGAAAGTCTCTTCAACAGCATCGAAGAAATTTCGTGATGATGTGGGCGGTCTAGAGGCACTTGGGCCTTTTAGACGAGATCGTGATCGACCCACAATGGTACACGAGGCACTTGATCGCCGGTGTTGGGAATGAGCGTCGAGACGAGCGGAGTGTCGACATTGTGGCAAATGGCATTCGGAAGTTGTAGATTCTGTGACCACTCTGTTACAAGTGCGGATCAAGAGACCACTTCATTAAAGATTGCCCGAGGTTGTCGAGCAGAATATAGATCGAGTGGGAAACCGGGCGCTACCACTGCTCGAGGTAAACCATCTAGTAATATGGGCAATACTAGTGGTGGTCGAGAGGATCTAGAGATGCTACGACCAGATCCGAGGCTCGCGCTCTGCTAGGGCTTATGCAATCTGCACGCGAGGATGCTTCCTCGCCGGATGTTATTCTGGTACTTCCACTCTCTTTGATACTAATGTGATTGCTTTAATTGACCTGGTTCTACTCACTCTTATATATGCGAAACCTTAGCATCCAAGAAGACTTTACCTATTGAGTCTCTTGAGTTTGTAATTCGGTGTCAAATCCCTTGGGTCGTTACGTCTTTGGTCGACAAAGTGTGTAAGAAATGTCCCCTAGTAATTGAGGTTCTGTTTTTGGCGGACTTGATGCTTTTGCCGTTCGATGAATTTGATGTTATTCTTGGTTTGGATTGGTTGACCGTGCATGATGCGGTTGTGAATTGCAAAAGCAAGACTATTGATTTGAGGTCTTGTGAATAACGAGATGATCCGAGTTGAGTCTACGGACTTAAAGGGTTGCCGTTGTAATATCATCAATGTTGGCCCGAAATATGTAAGAAAGGGTGCGAAGCATACCTTGCATATGTATGATGATAAGGAGTTAGAAATAAAACCCGAGTCATCTGGGTGGTTTGCGAATACCGGATGTTTTTCAGAAGAATTACTGGGTTTGCCACTGTTCGGAGATAGAGTTTGGTATTGAGCTTGTACAGGACTACGCCAATTTCGATAGCTCCGTATCATATGGCACCAACCGAGTTAAAGGAGTTGAAAGCTCGGTTGCAAGAATTGACGGATAGAGGTTTCGCTCGACTAAGTTTCTCACCTTGGGGTGCACCAGTATTGTTTGTGAAAAGAAGGGCGGAACCATGAGGTTGTGTATTGACTATCGTCGGTGAATAAAGTGACGATAAAGAATAAATATCCGTTACCGCGTATTGATGATTTGTTTGATCAACTAAAGGGAGCCTCAGTGTTTTCAAAGATAGATTTGAGATCGGGTTATTATCAGTTGCAGATTCGAGATTCAGACGTACCCAAAACTGCTTTCAGAACAAGGTACGGTCACTACGAGTTCTTAGTGATGCCGTTCGGGCTCACTAATGCCCTTGCGTTATTTATGGATTTGATGAATCGGATCTTCAGACAGTATTTGGACCGGTTCGTAGTTGTGTTCATTGATGACATCTTGGTCTATTCAAGAGATGAGATCGAACATCTTGAACACACGAGATTAGTGTTGCAAATTTTACGGGATAAGCGGTTGTATGCTAAGTTCAGCAAGTGTGAGTTACGTTAAGAGAGGTTAGCTTCTTGGGTCATGTGGTATCGTGACGGTATTCGAGTCGACCGAGCAAAATTTCAGCCATACTTAGCTGGAAGCCTCAGAAATATTCTCGAGGTTGAGCTTTTTGGGACTTGCGGTTACTACCGACGGTTTGTAAAAGGATTCTCGATGATAGCCACACCCCCATGAAGCTACTTCAAAAGATGTTAAGTTGAATGGACGGAAAAATGTCGAAAAGTTTTGATCAACTGAAAACTTATTTGTGGAAGCTCAATTTTAGTGCGGCCGAATCGGCAAAGAGTTTGTCATCTATAGTGGCGCCTCCCTACTTGGGTTAGGTTGCGTATTGATGCAAGAGGGTCGAGTTGTGGCCTATGCGTCGAGACAATTAAAGCTACATGAGAAGAATTATCCGACCCATGATCTCGAATTAGCGCCATCGTATTCGCCTTTGAAAATATGGCGACATTACTTATTTGGTGAGAAGTGCCATGTATTTTCGGATCACAAAAGTCTCAAATATTTGATGACTCAAAGAGACTTGAATCTCGACAAAGCGTTGGCTTGAGTTGTTGAAAGATTATGAGCTGGTCATTGATTATCACCCGGAAAGGCTAATGTGGTTGCGGACGCCTTAAGCCGGAAATCTTTATTCGCTTTGTGAGCGATGAATGTACACTTATGCATTCTACCCGACAATGTGTTAGTAGTGAATTAAAAGCCAAACCATTATTGATTCATCAAATTCGTGAAGCTCGGAAGGTCGATGATGAATTGGTTGCAAAACGGGTGAGTGTATTCGAACAAGGAATCGAAGTTTCAAATTGATGATGATGATTGTTTGAGGTTGAAGTCGTTTGTGTGTTCCAAGGAATTGAACTCATTTCGATGATTCTGAGCGAAGCCCATTGTAGCCGAATGTCAATTCACCCGGGAGTACGAAGATGTACAACGATTTGAAACGTCAGTTTTGGTGGCATGGTATGAAACGAGACATCTCCGACTTTGTTTCAAGATGTTTAATATGTCAACAAGTGAAAGTGGAACATCAAGTGCCTTCAGGATTACTTCAGCCGATCAAGATACCTGAGTGGAAATGGGATCGAGTCACAATGGACTTTGTGTCCGGACCGCCGTTGTCCGCAAGTAAGAAGGATGCGATTTGGGTTGTTGTTGATAGGACCGACTAAGTCGGCTCACTTTATCCCCGTCGTGCACGGATTTTCATTGGATAAACTAGCTGAATTGTACGTTTCTCGATTGTAAGATTACACGGGTCTTGATTTACATTGTGTCGGATAGAGATCCGAGATTCACCTCGCGATTTTGGAAGAAATTGCAAGAAGCTTTGGGTACCAAGCTGCACTTTAGCACCGCTTTTCATCCACAAATCGATGGTCAATCTGAGCGGGTAATTTAGATACTTGAGGATATGTTGAGATGTTGCATCCTCGAGTTTAGTGGTTCATGAGAACGGTATTTACCTTTGATTGAATTCGCTTACAACAATAGTTTTCAATCAAGTATTAAGATGGCACCTTACGAGGCTTTGTACGGTCGTAAATGCCGTACACCATTGTTTTGGACCGAGCTCGGTGAAAGTAAAATCTTGAGTTGATTTGATTAAAGATCTTTGAGCAGAGTAAAGGTGATCCGTGAAAAAGTCGAAGGCGCCACAGATCATCGAAATAAACGTGGATTTGAAGCGAAAAGACATTGAATATCGGTGGGGATAAAGTATTTCTTAAAGTTTCGCCTTGGAAAAGGATACTCAGATTTGGCCGTAAGGGCAAGTTGAGTCCGAGATTCATTGGGCGTCTGAAATCTCGAACGAGTTGGTCGATTCGCGTATCGTTTGATTTTGCCCCGAACTCGAAAAGATTCACGACGTCTTCCATGTTTCGATGCTTGACGCTATAGATCTGATCCATCGCACATAATTAGTCCATCGAGGTCGAAATTCAAGCGATATGAGTTATGAAGAAGAACCGATTCGTATCCTAGCTCGTGAAGTGAAGGAGTTGCGAAACAAAAGGTTCCGTTAGTAAAAGTGTTATGGCTCAAACACGGGATGGAAGAAGCTACTTGGGAACCCGAGAACTCTATGAAAGAGCGTTACCCAAACCTATTTACGGTAAGATTTTCGAGGACGAAAATTTCTTAAGTGGGGAGAGTTGTGACCCAAAATTGACCCTAGTCGGGAAGTGGTTTCGGGACCGCTAAACCGAGTCACCGAAATGTTTGAACGTAATATTTATTGTCTAGAATATGTATTTATGAATGTGTGAAAATTTCAAGCTTCGATTTAGTCGATTGCATGTGAATTCAGTTATTAGGACTTGTGTGACACTTTTGAAATGTGATAGGCTAATCTATAAGGACCTAATAGTGCATGTAATCAAGAGGGGGACTTGCATGTCAAATTTCCCCTAATTGGTAGTGGCCGCCATGACAAGGATTATGGGCAAAAACATGTCATAAAACATGTTGTGACAATGGTGTTTGTAAGAAAAAAATAAAATAATGAGCATGGGAATTGAATAATGAAAGGGAAGAAAAAAAAAAGAGAATGGTGAGTGTTCCCCCCCTTTTTTCCGTGAGTTGAAGAAAAGAGAAAAAAAAATTTGTTCATCCTTTCATTCTCTCTTGGCCGAAAATTCTAAGGAAAAAGGAGGCAGTTTTTGCTTCATGTTTGGTTTGGAAGAGGATTAGGAAGAGGTTTGGCTATACTTGTATCAAGATTAAGGTATGTTTGAGGTTGTGCCATGAGATTCATGCATGTTTTTAGTTGCTAGCTTGATGTTCTTATTAGCCCATGGCTCAAATCTTTGCTATGTCATGGGAATGATGTTCGGCCAAGGTGGATTTTGTGTTAATGCCATTGCATGCTAAATATGAAGCTTGTTGATGATATATGTGATGGTGGGTTGATGACCCTTGGATTTTCTTTTAGCATTTTTGAGTAAGACATTAAGTTCTTTGTTTAACCATGACCAAAATTGAAATGGTATGGTGTTGTGAAGTATTCGGCCATGGTAGATCCATAAGTATGATTTATGCATATTGCATGGTAGGTAAGATTTGAGCTTTGGATATGTAACACCCCGAACCCGAGACCGTCGCCGGAGTCGAACACGAGGTGTTAACAGACTTCAAACCACTTATTGAGAATTTCCCAGACAAGCTGCCAATCTGTGTACTAGTCGCTTCAAAAATCATATCTTGAGTTTTACAACTTGAAAATCAGTTTTGTAATTTTTCCCTGAAACTAGACTCATATGTCCATCTACATATTTTTTTCTAGAATTTTTGGTCGAGCCAATTAGTGCAGTTTATTAGTTAAAGTCTCCCCTGTTGCAGGGATCGACTACACTGACCTTTGTGCGTTACGAATTGGATATCTCCCTGTACAGGGCTTCAATACTGATGCCGTTTGTTTCTATAGAAACTAGACTCAGATAGGAATCTAAAAATATATGGCATGACTCCTAATTATCTCTGGTTAATTTACAATGATTTTCCAAAGTCGGAACAGGGGATCCAAAAACCGTTCTGGCCCTGTTTCACGAGAACTTTAATATCTCTTAAAATACAGCTCATATGGTCGTTTTGTTTCATCCATATGAAAATAGACCCATCAAGCCTCCAGTACATAATTTTTTTAGCTATTAATTCCACTTCTACTATTTTTAGTGATTTTTCGATCTCATATCACTGCTGCTGTCCGCAACAGTTATTGCGATGACTATGCCAATTTCATGAATCCTTCCTTAGCCTTACTACTCATCCATCATACGTGACACAAATTATGGCCACCTTATCAAAATTAAGGTTTCTAAGACTCGTGGCTATAGATTCTAGCATCCCACTCAAACGACCACATAGGCCATTTTCACATGGCTTAAAGTTTACAACCCAAAATTTAACAAAACAAAATAGCTCATACATGCCAAATGTTCTCCTAAGTCGACTAAGAAGACAATACCAAAAATTGCTCACGGTGTGATGACTTCATTGTGATTCTGAACACCCAAAAGGAGACGAGCCCAAGGAACCTAAAATGGGTGACAAGAAAACACCGAGTGAGTTTATAACTCAGTAAGTCATAAGCATTCCACGACCATCCATTAATAACATTATCATAAAATGAAATAATGAAACAAGGCCAAGTGTTCTAGCCGTACCGAACTATACCATAGTTCCTTAGATCCTTCGGATCAATCTCATACCAAGTCATACATTTACATTTCATATACTATTCAATAGGATATTTGAAGCAATTTCCATACATCATTTCATTTCGCAACAATCATGCAATTGAAATCATCACATAGATTTAAATCTTACCAACTCCACCCCGAGCATGAACATAGCATCTATTAGCCATGAACTCAAGGTACTTACTCTTTCCGCTGTCCATACTCATCTTGATAGAGTCACACCTCCATATAAATATTCAATCGGAGATATATGTAGAGTTCGCACACATAGTGCTTAATACTCAATCACGCACACTTAGTGCCACGTGATTCAAGCCCGCACACATAGTGCCATATAGTCCCAACTCGCACACTTAGTGCCGTACATTACAAGCTCGCACACTCAGTGCCAATCTCGTCACCGTACACATCTATTTCTCACACACTTAGTGCCGAAGCATACTTCCTACACATTTCACTATCTCTTTTACGTTCAACAACATCATCTTTTCATACACATACATTTGTATGTATTTCATCTCATTAAACACAATTGCATAGATATTACAATCATTTAAGCAATATCAAATATATGCTTAATGACTTACCTAGTGTTGGGTAAAATAGTCCAAGTCGGCTACTCGATGACCTTTGCCTTTCCCTTGCTTGATTCTCCTTCTTTAACTCCTTGAGCTTAATCAATAAATCAACTAGTTTAACCATCTCGCTAAACATTCATAATTCAATTACACATGCATATGTATGTTTGTATATTCGGCAACCATCCTCACTTATTACCCATTTAGTCAACAATCTAAGCCAAGATAAGGCTTCAATATGGTTGCCTCTAACCGAATACATGCTCACCAATTTCCCTTCATGTGGCCGAATATGCATGTCCATGTTGAGGCCATTTATGCACTTATTACCACACAAAAACAGCATACATTTTACTAACTAATACCTTTCCATATTGTAACTCAATACACATCTATCATTTCCTTCATAACCAAAACATCATCATAAGTAAGCATATACCTTAAGATAGTATATACGTCATACCAATACATCATGATCAAACATATATACATATATGTATGCTAGAGCCGAATCTCAAGTTGATTGTAACTAAACATGAACATGATTTGAAACACAAATCTTACTCTCCATGCAAAGAGCATAAATCACACTTGGGGATGCACCATGGCGAATACATCACAACACCATAATTTTGGTCATGATTACACAAAGAACTTAGTATATCATTCAAAAATGCTCAAAGAAAATCTAAGAGTCCTCAATCCACCATCACATGTATCATCATCAAGCTTCATATTTAACATGCAATGGCATTAACTCAAAATCCACCTTGGCCAAATACCATCCCCATGATATAACAAAGATTTGAACCATGGGCTAATAAGAACATCAAGTTAACAACCAAAAACATGCATGAATCTCATGGCACAACATCAAACATACCTTAATCTTGATGCAAATATAGCCAAACCTCTTCCTAATCCTCTTCCAACCCAAGCATGAAGC
Organism: Gossypium arboreum; assembly: GCF_025698485.1. Lineage (NCBI taxonomy): Eukaryota > Viridiplantae > Streptophyta > Magnoliopsida > Malvales > Malvaceae > Gossypium > Gossypium arboreum. Next base: position 19,534,938 of record NC_069081.1, read on the forward strand.
AAAATTCCTCCTTCCCTCTAGTATTTTCGGTCAAGAGAGAATGAAATGGATGAGCAAAATTTTTTCTTTTCTTTTCTTCCATGTACGGCAATGGGGGGGGGGGGTTCACTCACACACACATTTTTTTTTCTTTCCTTATTACCCATACTTATTTGTTTATTGTTTCTCCCTAATGCACCAACAAAACATGTTTCATGACATGTTTAGCCCATACTCCCTTGTCATGGCAAGCCATCACTTGTAAAAAGGGGGTATTTGACATTCAAGGCCATTGTTTTGCATGCATGCTTTAATTAGTCATCATACATTTCCCCATCATACTTTCAAAGTTTTCTAATAGGTCCTTTCTAGTGAAATTCACATTTATAACTCTAAATTAAAACATCAAAAATGTCACACATGAGTTAACACATGTTATAGGCAATAAAATAAATATTAAATTATTTTTATGCCTCGGTTTTGTGGTCCCGAAACCACATTCCGACTAGGGTCAATTTTGGGCTGTCACAGGATATATGTTTATATTTGGTTATAAGCAACTTGAGATTCGGCCCTTACACCTACATGTATATATGTTTGCACATGATGTATTGGTATGACATATATACTATCTCAAGGTATATATTTTCATATGATGATGTTTCGGTTATGAAGTAAATGATTGATGCGTATTGAGTTACAATATGGAATGCGTTAGTTAGTAAAATGTATGCCGTTTATGTGTGGTATTAAGTGTATAATTGGCCTCAACATGGACATGCATATTCGGCCACATGAGGGGGATTGGTGTGCATGCATTCGGTTAGAGGCAAGCATATTGATGCCTATTCTTGGCTTGGAAAATTGACTAAGGAGAGTACTAACTAATGTGTTGAATTTGATTCATGATTTCCGTACATATGTGACTTTAATGTCTAATGAAAATATGTGGGCTAAGTACCTTGAATTCCTCTTTCGATGCTCAAATGATTAAATCAACTTATTTGTTAAATTAAGCTCAAGAGCAAAGGGGAGCTAAATCCGATAAAGGGAAGGAAAAAGTGGTCGAATAGCCATCGGAATCATTCGACAACATCCGAGGTAAGTTCTTGAGTAATAGAGCTTAAATTATGATTTGATTAGATCATGTCTCAAGTAAATCAAATCATGCTCTTTGTGTGTGGATATTGAACCGAAATGTGCAAGAGTGATAAGTGTATTGTATTTGAGTTTTGCTAATGAAAATGAAATACGAATGTGTCATGATTTAGTGTTAAATGTGCATGTTTATTCGAATGATGTCCGGGCTAAGTCCCGAAGGCTTTTGTGCTAAGTGACTAAATCCGGGTCAATTCCCAAAGGCATTTGTGCGAGTTACCAAAACCGGGTTAAGTCCCGAAGGCATTTGTGCGAGTTACTAGATCCGGGTTAATTCCCGAAGGCAATTGTGCGAACTACTATAACCGGGCTATGTCCTGAAGACAATCGAGCTAGTCGCTATATCCGGTTAAATTCCGAAGGTACGTGATTCGGGAATGAGCAATCTTGCTGTAAAAAAATTTCGGTTAATACATTTGCAAAAATTCCAGCAATGAGGTATGTTCGTATGTGCATTGGAATAGTTGAGTTCCTTCGAATAATATTCGCTCAGTTGAGTAATGAGCTTCCGGTATTTGGCTAAGATGATCCCTTATGTATGAACATAGGGGTTGGAATGTAAAGTAGAAATGATTTGAATATATGAATACGCTGAATTGTCCGCTTAATTATGTGAATGCTATACTTGGTTGTGTTTAAATTCTTGCTCAAAACTTACTAAGCATAAATTGCTTACTCCGTTTCTTTGTTCTCTGTTTTATAGATTTTGCTCGTTAGCTATCGGATTCGGGATCATCAAGTCAAGTCATCCACACTATCAAAACCCTTTTGGTACTCTTTTAGTTGAACTCTGGATATGGCATGTATAGGACTACCCTTTGTTGTTTTTCAAGTACTTTTTGTGATGTATGTGTGTACGGCCATGCGAAAATGGCTCGTAGAAGTGGAGTATGGCATTAGACCATTTGTGTATATGTATGTATATATGGTTTCATGATGTGACTATGGACTGGAATGGAAGTGTTGGGCAATGATCAGCCCTTGGAATGGCCAAATATGATCATAGGTGGACCTATGTATGACAAAACTCTAGTTGGTCCATGGAAACCACGAAATAGGTAAAGTTTACCTGAAAACAGATGCTGACAGCAGCAGTGGTGTGGATGTGAAAAATCACCAAAAATAGTCGGAATGGAATTAAATAGTGAATAAATTATGTAAATAAACCTTGATGAATCTACTTTCATATGGAAGAAACAAAATGGTCATATCAGTTGTATATTAAGAGATGTTTAGGTTTTCGTGAAATAGGGCCAGAACGGTTTCTGGAATCCCTGTTCCGACTTTGGAAATTCACTATAAATTAACCAGAGATAATTAGGAGTCATGCCATATATGTATAGATTCCTCCTTGAGTTTAATTTCTATAGAAACAAACGGCATCAGTATTGAAGCCCTGTATAGGGAGATATCCAATTCGTAATGCGTGAAGGTCAGTGTAGTCGAACCCTGGATTAGGGGAGACTTTAACTAATAAACTGTACTAATTGGCCCAACAAAAAATTATAGAAAAAAATATGTAGATGGACATGTGAGTCTAGTTTCAGGGAAAAATTACGAAACTGATTTTCGAGCCTTGAAACTCAAGATATGATTTTTAAGGCGACAGTGACGCAGTAAATAGCTTGTCTGGAATATTTTAAATGGACTGTGAGAATAATTAAGTTAAGTCTGTGTGCACCTTGTGTTCGACTCCGGTAACGGACTCGGGTACGGGGTGTTACATAAGTCGAGCTTAGGCTATAAATAAGCGCTTCTCGGGAGGCAACCCGAGCACTAACAATATTAACTTCTTTAAATTTTGGTATTTAACTCCTAAATTACTAATAGAAATCTTGAATACAGGTGTGTTCATAGAGACATGGCCAAGCACACGGGCGTGCTTAAGGCCGTGTGAAAACAGGGCAAGGATTTCCCCAACACGGGCTAAGATAAAATGCCACGGCCGTATGATATGGTCGTGGTCGAACCTGCCAAAACAACACAGGCGTGAGACACGCCCGTGTGGAACACCCGTGGTCAAACCTATTAAATTAACACGGGCGTGGGGCTTGCACACACGGGCATGGGAGAAGCGAACAAAGCTAGACACGGACGTGCGACACGGTCGTGCAAACCCATGCGCCTGAGGAACACGGGCGTGTACTAAATGTCAGACGCGCCTAAATTTGAAATTCGCGAATCACACGGGCTAAAATTGGGGGACACGGGCGTGCGCCCTAGCCGTATGGCTCAAAATCTATAAATATCCTGCACTATTCACTTTCTTCCCCATTCAAAAACCCTAACCCTAGCTGCTGCAACTCCACACGGCCTCCCTGCTACGCTCGTGACCTGCCTACAACTCCATTCTTGACACCCAATCTCTCCCCTTAGAGTTTGTTAACTCCTTTTTCTTTTATTTCATTGATTTATAATGCTTTTTATCATATTAATCTATATTTTTCATGTTATTTCCATATTGATAATCACATAAATTTCATTTATCAAACAAGTTATCATCTTTCTCATGTTTAAAATCTTACTCATTACATGATTCCTACACTTCATTCAATTAGTTAGAAGTGAATATTCATGGCTAGGACAGTTGAAATAATCATGCATATTTTGTTGACATCTCTTTTCATTCATATAGTATTTTGCATTCCATTCCTTGCCACTTTTACTTATATTACCATGCTCATGCCACAAAGAAATGGGTCATTGAACTTATCATTTTAATTGAATTTAGTAATTGTGGCTGAATTTAGTTATGTTTTCGATATAGTTGGTTTCCTTTTATATATTATAAATAGTCTACACACCAAAAGATGAATTGATGTCTCCACTTGTAGGTACACAATGTCGTCTTCAAGAGGAAAGAAAATCACTGTACCTGCTTCAAAGAAGAGGAAGGGAGCGTCCTCTTCCGCAGTTCCAACCGCGGAAATTCGTCACCCTCTTCTATAGTTCCCCTGAGGGCCCTGGGAAGAACTTTTCCAGATACTTCGGGCCTGACCTTTAATTGCAGGCCGCTGCATCGATTGGGCTGTCGTAGAACAAGTTCAGATGGCTAATGTGATTCGGGCCCTCCTAATCACCGACCCTTGGGAGCTATTCTTTGGGATTATCGAACCAACATACCTCGAGCTCACGATGGAACTATGCTCAACATTCCATCTCCAGACCATAATGGCGAACTATGATGATCCCAGCACGGTCCAATTTCGCCTAGGTGGATTAATCCACCAGCTAAGCATCCCAGAGTTTGGTGCTGCACTAGGCTTATATACGGAGGAGTTTAATGAGGAGAATAAACTACATGCTCTCAGTCACCACATACATTTCTCTCCCTCGAAGTGCTGGCACACTTTGGCCCCTAGCACGGCCTCCTACAATCCTAGCCGCTCCAAGGCATCAGTTCTCTTACCATCCCTGAGGTACTTACACGCTATTTTAGCTTACACAATTACAAGGAGGTGAGAGAGCACTGGCGTTGTCAACACCCACGACGTCTACTTCTTATGGTGCATGTCGCACGGGCACGTCATCGACCTTGCCTATTTCATCGCCCTCGCGATTCAGCACCAAACAGAGCGGTATAGGAAGGGGGTCATCTTCATTGGCCCCTACGTGACTCGACTGGCTCAACACTTCGGGCTCCTCAATACCGCGGCCCAAGAATCATCCCTCACCCTCATCGGCCAGATGTCTCAACAAGGCATCTTGAGCATGCTTAGCATGAGGATGACCAAGAGGCACTGAGGAACCTACCCTTCCCAGTATCGCATCGCCCAATCTACCGAGGAGGAGGCCTACGAGGACATTCCTGATGATGTCCCCTCACAGCACGAGGACCCACCGACTCAGCCACAACCACCCTCCCGTCCAGTTCATGCGGCAGCTTCATATGTTGGCATCTCTGAGCACCTCACCCGATTCGAAAAGCAGTGTTTTCAACGATTTGACAACATTGATGCTTCTCTACAGCAGATTTGTCAGCACCTCCACATTTCATCACTAGTCCCACCTCGCGAACCATCCAGCGATGAAGATGTTTAAAAATATATTTATTCATTATTTTAAGTTTTTAATTTTTATTGAAACTACTGTTTATTTTTATTAGATTTTAGAAATTTTATTTTTAATTATTAATTTCAGTTATTTTTTTTTGAATAATTATTTTCCCTAATATTCCCTAAAAAGTTCCAAAGCCTATAAATACACCTTAGAGGAGGAAGAAAAAGAGACAGAGAAGGGGGAGTAAGGAATTACTCCAAGGAAGTCAATTGATCCATCTCAGAAGCCAGATTCATCATCAAGACTGAAGTCTCTCCTCAATTTCCCTTCAGGAGTTTTGGGTTTTCTTTATGTTTTGTATTCTTTATTCTTCTGAGATGTTTTCTTATTTAGTTATGAACTAAAACCTCTAAATACCTAAGGGGAATGAAACCTAAGATGAATCTTGTTATTATTTCTGAATCGTATGATAAATATTTAACTTATTCTTAATTATGTGTTCTTAATTCTTGTTTTGATATCCCAGGATACTGATTCAAGACATGATCTTATTCAGAGGAGGAATAGACCTTGTCTAAGAGTACATTTGTCATAATTAAGCGGAGTTGATTGCATACCTAGATATAGGGTGACAAGATTTTGCCAGATTAGGGTGAAACCTAATAAGGGGGTCTATAGATCGAGTTAATGCAACCCTAGAGTGTTAATTAGAGAAAAGTCTCGGTTATTCAATCTAGGGATTAGACGTTATTAGTCTTGAATAGGGATAATAACATAACTTAAGGATCTCTACGAAACAAGTTGAATGAATAAATCGTCCAATTCGGAGCCAGAATAACAAGTAAAGTCTAGGTGGATTTTTCCTTAGGTATTGTCTTAAGTCAATCGATTTTTCCCAAAAGCAATTCCCCAATTCTTTTCTCTATGCGTTCTTAGTTTAGATAATTAGTTAATTAAAACAAAACCTCTTTATTCTTAGGTTAGATAATAAAAAGATAGTCATTACTAGTACTTTTAGTTCCTTTGGGATAGACAATCCGGTCTTGCTAAAACTATACTACTGTTCGATAGGTACACTTGCCTATAGCGCAATAATAGTTAGTTTAAGAACAAGTAATTATAAATATTTAAAACCTATCATGAAATCATGCGATCACTTACCATTTGAGTTAGAAAAGATTTACAATGTGTCCCATGTGTCTATGTTACACTGATACCGATCAGATCCATCGCTTGTGATTTCACCAAATGAGGTCGAAATTCGACCGGACATGACTTATGGCTAGGAACTGGTCAAGATTCTAGCTCGGGAAATCAAAAAATTGAGAAACAAAAGTGTAGCACTTGTGGAAGTATTATGGCATAGGCACGAGGTTGAAGAGGCCACTTGGGAGCCTGAGGAGACTATGAGAAATCAATACCCAAACCTTTTCACTGGTAAGATTTTCGGGGACAAAAATCCCTAAGGGGGAGAAATGTAACAGCCCAATTTTGGGGCTAATCAAAACAGTGGTTTCGGGACCACAAATCCAAGGCCAAGAAATTATTTTTATTGTTTTAATACTATTTTATGTGTTATAGTATGATTTTATGAGTGCATGAAAATTTTGATGAACAAAATTTAACGATTGTAAGCTTAATCGCGAAAAAGGACTAAATCGCATAAAGGGTAAAAGTTCTATTTTACTTGATAGATAGACCAAATAGCTAAAGAACCATAATTTGGGTCTTTAAAGGGAAAATATACCATTTTTAGGATAGTGGCCGGCCATAGGGGGGACAAGAGAGGTCAAAGGTCAATATTAGGTGTGTTTGGTGACTTAATTGATTAAAATAAAAATAAAAGAAAGAGAAAAAGATATCATCTTATTCTCATTTCCTTTCCCATTGAAAATACCATCAAATTGAGGGTTTTTGGAAGCTTGAAATTGTAGCCACTCTCCATCTTTGAAAGTAAGTGATTTAGATAACCTTTCTTGATAATTTTTATGTTTTTGGAGTCCCTAAAGCTTAATTTAGCTATTGAGGAGACTATTTTGCAAAAAGATTGAAAGTGTAGGGTTTTTTCATGAAATCTTTTGAGAATTTTGCTAAAATTTTATGGAAGAAAATGAGTTATGGTGGTTAAATGAACAACTTTGGTGAAGTAGTTTTCATGAAAACAACTAAAGGGACCATTTTCTAAAGTTTATAAAATAGGTTGTAAATGTGTGAAATAATTGGAATTGTGTGTTGTTTCTAGTATAAAAAGAATTCGACTAAGCTTAATTAGTGAGAAAATTTAATGAAAATCAATTTATGAACCTAGGGGTAAAATCATAATTTTGCGAAAGTCTAGGAGCGAAATGGTCATTTTGCCAAAATGTGGTCTATATAATGTTTTAATTGATGTGATGATTGAAATAGTGAAATTTTTATCATTTTAGATCAAGAAAAACGAGGAACGGACCTTGACCAGGGAAAAGACAAGATGTACGAGGATTAGGCTCTTTTTTACAAATTTTGTATCGAGGTAATTTCACACGTAAATAATACAATGAGAATAATGTATAAATGCTTAATTGTTGCATGATTTTTAATTTTCACCCTTGAAGGTAAGTTACAACATTTTTTCATTATGCGGGATTATGTGTTAACTCTCTTATCATGAAATATGTGATTGCCTAAGTGACCGAGTTTGTCGAAGGTAAGTCTACGAGAAAAGTCCCATTTGAACTAGGAATAGATTAGGATACAATGTGACATGTCACTCGGAACTATGTGGTTATGAACTCATTTGTATATGTGATGTGTGATTATATAAATTTAGGCGCTAGTCAAGTACGTTCTACCGGTGGCTGGGTAGCCCGACATGTGTTGCAGGTACATGTCTGCTTGTGTGAGCAGCCCGTGTAGTTACGTCTTGATTGTCAGCTTGTGTGAGTAGGCCTGTGATTAGCTCGAGAACGAGCAATATGTGATGTGTTAAATAAGGTACCATGTGGCCACATATGGTGTGTTATGCATATGATTTCCTAGTATCCAATGATATTCCTAGTGTTCAACGGGTAAGTTGGTAGTTATTCAACGACTAAGTCAATGATGGGAACTATGCAATTGTGTTATGAGTTATGATCGCGTGATTTCGTGATAGGTTTTAAATATTTATAATTACTCGTTCTTGAACTAACTATTATTGCGATGTAGGCAAGTGTACCTATCGAACAGTAGTATAGTTTTAGCAAGACCGGATTGTTGATCCCAAAGGAACTAAAAGTACTAGTAATGACTTTTTTTATTATCTAGCCTAAGAATAAAGAGGTTTTGTTTTAATTAACTAATTATCTAAACTAAGAACAAACAGAGAAAAGAATTGGGGAATTACTTTTGGGAAAAATCGATTTACTTAAGACAATACCTAAGGAAAAATCCACGTAGACTTTACTTGTCATTCTGGCTCCGAATCGGACGATTTATTCATTCAACTTGTTCCGTGGAGATCCCTAAGTTATGTTATTATCCCTATTCAAGACTAATAATGTCTAATCCCTAGATTGAATAACCGAGACTTTTCTCTAATTAACACTCTAGGGTTACATTAACTCGATTTATGGATGCCCTTATTAGGTTTCACCCTAATCTGGCAAAATTTTGTCACCCTATGTCTAAGCGCCCAATCAACTCTGCTTAATTATGACAAATGTACTCTTAGACAGGGTCTATTCCTCCTCTGAATAAGAGCATGTCTTGAATCAGTATCCTTGGATATCAAAACAAGAATCAAGAACACATAATTAAGAACAAGTTAAATATTTATCATACGATTCAAAAAATAATAACAAGATTCATCTTAGGTTTCATTCCCCTTAGGTATTTAGGGGTTTTAGTTCATAACTAAATAAAAAAACATATCAGAACAATAAAAAATACAAAACATAAAGAAAACCCAAAACTCCTGAAGGGAAATTGAGGAGAGATCTTCAGTCTTGATGATGGATCCGGCTTCTGAGATGGATCAATCGGCTTCCTTGGAGTAATTCCTTACTTCTCCTTCTCCATGTCTCCTTTCTTCCTTCTCTAGGGTGTATTTATAGGCTTTGGAATGCCTAGAAGCCCTCAAAATTAGCCTTTTCTAAATTGGACTCAACTTGGGCTCGGCAGGGACACGCCCGTGGCACATGCTCGTGTTCAATTACTTCAGGCCGTGCTTGAGCCTTCCAAATTGACACGGCTGTGTGGTCTGCCCGTGTGAGGAAGTCCAGGCTGTGTTGATTTTGTACTTTGGCCCATTTTCTCCGTTTTTGGCCCGTTTCTCGTTCCTTTCGCTCTTTTATGCTCTCCTAAGTATAAAACATGAAAGTAAAGCATTAGGAGCATCAAATTCACCAATTTTAATGGGAAATCATCCATAAAATGCATTAAACATGGGGTAAAAACATGTATAATTTATGGTTTATCAAATACCCCTACACTTAAGCATTTGCTTGTCCTCAAGCAAAATTCTCAACTCATAATCAAAATAAATTCTTCTCAACTTATAATTTCTATCGATAATATCTCACATTAACCCATAAGTAATCATACATTGAGAATTCAACTAAAAGAACATAAAAGTTTCAAACATTCCAAGTTGAGCATTTTAATCATGCAAACATAGGTGTCTCCCCTCATTTAAGTAATTACCTTTTGATTCAGAATATCACAGAGTTTCACATCCTCACTAAAGATTCACTCAAATCACTCAAGGTGTTTAAGGACAATAAACGAAACACTTAATAGTGAATAATGAAAAGTCATTACCATAGGCTTGCATGAAAATCAAATCTCCACTATTATAATTTAAGTTGATACATCAATCAAAAGGTTTTTAGAGTGTTGTAATGCGGGTTGGTTAGGGGGTGTGGTTACAAGCTGAAAGAAAGGGTTAGAATTGAGATTGAATTGAAAAATTACCTAACTAGAAAAAGATTTAATCATTACTTACGTACAATAGAGATTCTTCTCAGACTATGGAATTTAACTTCTGAAGCTTACAAACAGAAGATCACTACTAATATGTATACATGTTTTTTTTTAAGAACAAGTTAAATAATATGGACTAACTATTAAGAACAAAACATAGCTAAGCAATCCATTCAACTAAAATCTCGACAAAAATAGGGATTAATTTAGGGGATTTCAACAATAATGGGTTAAAGGTTAATATTAAGGGTAATACAAGAAATGGCTTGTTAGGCTCAAGGGGGTTTACTAGGGGTTAATCATGAAGGTAGGCTTTTCATGGCATGAATGGGTTAATCCTAAGTGCCTTAATCATTTTGGCATATCAAATCAAATGGTGTGGCCTCGACATGCATAATCAAGCAAGTTCTAAAATAACAGTTCAATACTGACACACTCAAAGCAATAATAAAAGCGAGCATGAAAGAATTAATAGATGCTCAAAAGGCTCAAAAATCTCACAAAAATTATGGCTTTTTGATGTTCAGACTTGTGAATTCCAATTCAAAGTAATACCTAGACTTGGGGAAACAATCTATAATTTTAAATTCTTAAAAATCAACTTATCATGCTTGATTCTTTAATGTATTAAAGTTTAAACAATCAATACATAAACCCCTATGTTTTGATTCAAGATATATTAATAAAAATCATAAATCAATTAAAATTTATCCTAAATATGATATGAGAGCATTTCAAGAGAATAAGGTAATCATTTAGGGATTTTTCTGATAAGGAAATTAATGCCCTCTACACTTAAGATGTACATTGCCCTCAATGTACAAAGATAGATATTAGAGTATAAAAATAAGATAGGGAGAGAAACTCCCTGTCTGATGAATTCCTCGAACTGGAATTTTAGAGAAGAATCGGTTCGAGAGTGGAGGAGGATACTCCGTGTAATATCCTGATTTTGGGCCTAGTCGGAATAGTGGTTTCGTGACCACAAAATCCTAGATAGAAATAATTATTTTATGATTATTTTAAGGTCTATGATATGATTGCATGATTGTGTGAAAATTTCGTGAAGAAATTTTATGCATAAAGTGCTTAAATTGAAATTAGGGACTAAATCGAATAATTTGCAAAACTTGTATTCTAGAAGTTTCTAGTATGAAATTGTTTTGAAATATTAATTAGGAGGTCTTAAATAGAAATTTTACCAATTTCTAAGTCTATGGACAAAAATTGGACATGGATGGAATTTTTGGAAAGTTTAGTAGTAAGGGCATTTTGGTCATTTAGGGGTAAAATGAATTAAAATACAAAATTAAAAGCCAATTTTGCTCATCTTCAACCCCATGGCCGAATATAGCAAGGATAAACCATGGCTAGGGTTTTTCAAGCTTCCAAGCTCGATTGTAAGTCCGTTCTAGCCTCGTTTTTGATGATTTTTACGTTTTTGGAGTCCCGGTAGCTCAATTTAGCTTATGCTAGCAATAATTTAACCTAGGGTTTATATTTGGAAAAATACCCATAGGTGAAATTTGTGTATTTTGGTGTTTTATGATAGAATATGAGGTTTTAAATTATGTTAGACAACTTGTGCTACTCGATTTTAAGTGAAAACGAGCAAAAGGGCTTAATCGGTAAAAATACCTAATAGTCATAAGTACATGTTAGAGTGAGAATTTGATGTTGCCATAGAAGGGAAAAATGATCAGCATGTCATAAAACATAAGAAAATAGGCTGAAGTTTAATTTACGAGCTTTGGGGCAAAAGTGTAATATGCAAAAGTTTAAGGGCAAAATTGTAATTTTTCCAAAATATGATTTTGGGTCAATTTGAATAATGTGAGTCCTAATTAGACTATATTTTAAATGATAGAGCAAGGAAAACTGAAATTCGGGCTAAAATGGGGAAAATACCAAGTTGTGGACGAAATGGTAAAAGTAGCCATTTTCGACACGAGGTAAGTTCATGTGTAAATGTAGTAACATAATTGTCATTTTAAGCAATTTAATGTTGTTTGTATGATATGATGCTGATTATTATCATGAAATATTATGCTTTGTGGTTATTGTTGAATAATATGTAATTATGTGAATTACTTGATGAGTATGAACTATCACCAAGTATCGGCCCGATATTCCATGGAAGACGGCAAATGTGAGATCGAGGGAAAAAAAGCCCGTTTGAACCTGAGGAATAGATTAGGATACAAGTGACATGTCACTAGGATGGTTGAGCATCCGAACTCATTGAGTTGAGTCCGAGTTCACTTATGGATGCAAATGTCCGAACTCGTTGAGTTGAGTCCGAGTTCGAGAGATGTAACTAGGCATCCGAGCTCGTTGAGTTGAGTCCGAGTTCACTTATGGATGCGAACGCCTGAGCTCATTGAGTTGAGTTCGAGTTCACTTATGGGCGGTTTACATGGTAGCTTGGCTACATATGTGGCATTTATGTGCAAACTTTCCATGTATTCGAATTATATTCCGATGTGTTCAACGGGTAAAGTTCTACTGAAATGGAGAAATACTCAAGATGAAAGGGACGTATTGGTAAGTTTTGTGAAATGGGTACTTTGAACAGGTATGTACTTAACCCTCGGGTTGAAAAATCGATATAACAACAATATGGTAAGATGATAAATGAAAATGTGATATGAATGTCTTGGTGATGATTATGCAAATGATGTTTTATGTTTGCTATGGTTATGTTACTTGCTATTTGCATGTGAACTTATTAAGAATTTATGCTTACTCCCTCCTTTTCATTCCTTGTAGTTTTGACAAGCCAGCTCGGAAATCGGGAACGGTCGGAGGCTCGCTCACACTATCCGTATACCATCTTGGCATAATGGCTTGTATATTTTGAGTGTGGCATGTATAGCATTATAATCATTTTGTATATATGGTCTTATGATATGGTTATTGAGTGGTATGGAAATGCTTGGTAATGATTAGCCATTGGAATGGCTAATCATGATCATATTTGGTGTTATGTATGTCAAATTGCTAGCTAATCCATGGAAACCATGAAATAGGTAAAATTTACCATAAAATAGATTCAGACAGCAGTAGTGAGGTGAATTTGAAAAATCCATAAAAATAGCAGAAATGGAATTAAATAATGAATAAGTTATGGAATTGAAGCTTGATGAGTCTATTTTCATATGGAAGAAGCGAAACAGGTATATGAGCTATATTTTATGAGATGTTTAAATTTTTGTGAAACAGGGCCAGAGCGATTTCTGGATCCCCTGTTCTGACTTTGGAAATTTACCATAAATTTTAAAAAGATAATTAGAAGTCATGATTTATATGTACAGATTTCTTATTGAGTCTAGTTTTATTAGAGACAAACGGTATAGTCATTGAAGCTCTGTACAGGGAGATATCTGATTCGTAATACACAGACGTCAGAGTAGTCGAACCCTGAAATAGGGGAGACTTTAACTAATAAACTGTACTAATTGGGCTGACCAAAAATTCTAGAAAAAAATTAGTAGATAGATATATGAGTATAGTTTTAGGAAAAATTTACAGAATTGGATTTCGAGTTTTGAAACTCGAGATATGATTTTTAAAGCGACTGTGATGCAGTTAGCCAGCTTGTCTGGAAATTTTAAAATGAATTGTATGAGCTGTTTAAGTAATGAATTAAGTCCGTTAACACCTCGTGTTCGACTCCGGCAATGGTCTTGGGTACAGGGCGTTACATTTAGTGGTATCAGAGTAGGTTTAGTTGGTTCTCGGACTAACCAAGCATGTGTAAAAGTTTAGCTATACATGCCCCTGATTTGTGATAGTGTGATGTCTTCCGACGCGTATGAGTACCGTCTTATTTAGACAGGTACTCTCCAACCGAAATGTGCCGACCATGTTCAATGTTCGTGAAGGTATTTGAGTAAAATTATGATTATGATAAGTCTCGGTTCAGAAAAGTATGAATAAAGGTTTATGATACATATGTGATAAATATTCATATTTGCTTAATGCTCATATGATGTAGTGTATGTGGCTTACTTGATAAGATGAACGGAATAAATAGAAAGTAGTAGAGGTGTGAATAAAGGTCATAATATTATGATACGAGTGAAAATGTCCTTGTCTTGATTTGGACGTCGAATGTTGATAAATGTTAATGATATATAATTTTATGAGATAAAGGATTATAATGAAATGAACTTATCTATGTTAAATTGTTGGATGAATTATATGATTGTAATGATATGTACATGATGATGCACGAAATGAAAGTTGTGATTGTGATGCAAATCTCTATGTTTGTTTGGCCTTATATAATATCATGAGCATGAATTAATTTAATTAAATGAATGGATAAGTAAAGCTGTCTAGAAAACATAGAATGTATGCATAAGTATATTGTCTAAATAGGACAATAGGAAAATTGGTGTAAGCCAACATGAATGAATGACATGATTTTGATGATGTTACTATGATGATGGAAGTTGTGTCATATGTGTATGTATAAGAAAGTCGAGTCGAGGTCCTACAACCCTCCCCTCATCAAGTGGTACTTATAATGGAATTTCATGAGATTTGTATTGAATAAGTTTCGGTTGAGAACCCAAAGAGTACAAAGTGATAGAATAATTATAAGTATGATTAGAGATTGAAAATGAGCTGATAAGTAAAGTCAGAGCCAGTAAAGTATCGGATTGACGTAAAGATTATTGGAGTTATGCACTGTCCCAATTAGAAAAGGAATTCTCCTTGGTAAACCGAATTACTCAGGTGCAAGGTCGAGAAAGGTGTAAATCGAAATTTATTCAAAATTGGCCTTCTTTAGTGAATGGTTTAATATGAAATTTGTGACGGCAAAACTAGTTGGGGAAATGATAATTGAAATGTGAACTATCTGAGTGTGACAGTTATGACTGGACAGATTTAGCAGTCTCTTTTGAGATGTTCTATGTGTTTACCCGTTCTCAAAAATATTTCTATGGCTATTGATCTTCTAAAGAAATTCTTGTTATATGGGAATGTCTTCTAATTCCGGTGTTGGATGAAAGCATTGGTAGTCTGGCTGGTTTATAATTTATATTGCTCTATTTCATCGGGTATTCTATTTCATTTAAATCGATAAGAATTGATGAGAGAATACGTATGATATTATGATTCTGCTTTCTTCTACTTGATGCTTCATCCGATATATATGTATGGGAAGATATATTGATCTTGTTATATTTGATTTCATGGGATTAAATGATGTTTTCTTCGGACTTTCTTTCTTTGAAGAATTATCGGGTATTCCGTATTTTCTCTATGAGTTTGGTTTTCGATTCTCAAGATAGTATCGTATCTTGGGTTTCTTTATCCTAGATCTCTTTATTCTAGATTTCTTTATTCTGGGTTTCTCTATCTTGGATTTCTTTATTCGGTTTTCTTGCTATCTTTGTTCCATAATTTGTCAATTACGACTCATGTTCGAAGTGGGTTCTTCAGCTCGTGATAATCATGTAAAATATGACTATACTTCTAATTTGATCTTAGTAATGTGGTGATTTTAGTATTGGGATTTTTTCTAATTTCTGTGTAAGGATTTGACATCAGTAAAGGCATAGGTGATAAAAGCGCGAGTTTCAGTGGTATGGTAAAATATTTATTTGAAAGATTTCATGTGACAATTATGTCAGGATTATTTTTCCCAAGTCGATAATAGAATTTCATTTTGTATGAGATAAAAGAGTAAATAGTTTGAACGAGAAGTGTATATTTATTAGAAAAGAGTTGGATATTAGTTTAAGTCACTACGAATGATAAGGTTTCCATCTTGTGAAAGCTGAAAAGTTTATTACATGTTGACAGAGTTCGGATAGATGAGAATATTGGTAACCAAGCGCCCGAACTAGACTAGTCTACATTGAGCAAAGACTTCGACTTTCAAAGAATGTATTGTTGTATGAATTGTGATGTGTTTCAAGATAGTGAGGTAATGTGATAGTTTAGAGCATCCAATGTTACATAAAATCGGAGTTGTTAAAGGGGTTAAAGCCAAGCATTGGGATCTATCAAAATTATCCTTGTCAGTGTTGATATTGGGATAGAAATGAGAAGGATTATTCTTGAGGCCATATCGTAATTATTTCTATGGCGGAAAGAGGAAAATGTGATGTATCCTATTGTTAAATGTTTGGCGAGATCTATAAATCATATCTCAGATTGAATGGATTCCTACTCATCGATTCATGGAATTTCGTGTCTTTTGATTGTTGGATTTCTTGGAATTCGGTCTCCATTAAATCAAGTTGAGATCCGGTTTTATGTCATGATATCATGGGAAGCGAGAAGGGTTGAAAGTTTAAGAACAGTTGAGAGTTGAGGCTGTAAGCTTTTAGATCATATGAGAAATTGAAGAGATGTATTGGAGGTACAGTCTAAGTGCAAGTTCTTGACACGAATATGAGATTAAAAGTGAAGACCACTTTTTCCGTAAGATTTTCGGGACGAAAATCCTCGAAGGGGGAGAGTTGTAATATCCTCGATTTTGGGCCTAGTCGGAATAGTGGTTTCGTGACCACAAAATCCGAGATAGAAATAATTATTTTATGATTATTTTAAGGTCTATGATATGATTGCATGATTGTGTGAAAATTTCGTGAAGAAATTTTATGCATAAAGTGCTTAAATTGAAATTAGGGACTAAATCGAATAATTTGCAAAACTTCTATTCTAGAAGTTTCTAGTATGAAATTGTTTTGAAATATTAATTAGGACGTCTTAAATAGCAATTTTACCAATTTCTAAGTCTATGGACAAAAATTGGACATGGATGGAATTTTTGGAAAGTTTAGTAGTAAGGGCATTTTGGTCATTTAGGGGTAAAATGAATTAAAATAAAAAATTAAAAGCCAATTTTGCTCATCTTCAACCCCATGGACGAATATAGCAAGGATAAACCATGGCTAGGGTTTTTCAAGCTTCCAAGCTCGATTGTAAGTCCGTTCTAGCCTCGTTTTTGATGATTTTTACGTTTTTGGAGTCCCGGTAGCTCAATTTAGCTTATGCTAGCAATAATTTAACCTAGGGTTTATATTTGGAAAAATACCCATAGGTGAAATTTGTGTATTTTGGTGTTTTATGATAGAATATGAGGTTTTAAATTATGTTAGACAACTTGTGCTACTCGGTTTTAAGTGAAAACGAGCAAAAGGGCTTAATCGGTAAAAATACCTAATAGTCATAAGTATATGTTAGAGTGAGAATTTGATGTTTCCATAGAAGGGAAAAATGATCAGCATGTCATAAAACATAATAAAATAAGCTGAAGTTTAATTTACGAGCTTTGGGGCAAAAGTGTAAATATGCAAAAGTTTAGGGGCAAAATTGTAATTTTTCCAAAATATGATTTTGGGTCAATTTGAATAATGTGAGTCCTAATTAGACTATATTTTAAATGATAGAGCAAGGAAAACTGAAATTCGGGCTAAAATGGGGAAAATACCAAGTTGTGGACGAAATGGTAGAAGTAGCCATTTTCGCATACGAGGTAAGTTCATGTGTAAATGTAGTAACATAATTGTCATTTTAAGCAATTTAATGTTGTTTGTATGATATGATGCTGATTATTATCATGAAATATTATGCTTTGTGGTTATTGTTGAATAATATGTAATTATGTGAATTACTTGATGAGTATGAACTATCACCGAAGTATCGGTTCCGATATTCCATGGAAGATGGAAAATGTGAGATCGAGGGAAAAAAAGCCCGTTTGAACCTGAGGAATAAATTAGGATACAAGTGACATGTCACTAGGATGGTTGAGCATCCGAACTCGTTGAGTTGAGTCCGAGTTCACTTATGGATGCAAATGTCCGAACTCGTTGAGTTGAGTCCGAGTTCGAGAGATGTAACTAGGCATCCGAGCTCGTTGAGTTGAGTCCGAGTTCACTTATGGATGTGAACGCCCGAGCTCATTGAGTTGAGTCTGAGTTCACTTATGGGCGGGTTACATGGTAGCTTGGCTACATATGTGGCATTTATGTGCAAACTTTCCATGTATCCGAATTATATTCCGATGTGTTCAACGGGTAAAGTTCTACTAAAATGGAGAAATACTCAAGATGAAAGGGACGTATTGGTAAGTGTTGTGAAATGGGTACTTTGAACAGGTATGTACTTAACCCTCGGGTTGAAAAATCGATATAACAACAATATGGTAAGATGATAAATGAAAATGTGATATGAATGTCTTGGTGATGATTATGCAAATGATGTTTTATGTTTGCTTATATGGTTATGTTACTTGCTATTTGCATGTGAACTTATTAAGAATTTATGCTTACTCCCTCCTTTTCATTCCTTGTAGTTTTGACAAGCCAGCTCGGAAATCGGGAACGGTCGAAGGCTCGCTCACACTATCCGTATACCATCTTGGCATAATGGCTTGTATATTTTGAGTATGGCATGTATAGCATTATAATCATTTTGTATATATGGTCTTATGATATGGTTATTGAGTGGTATGGAAATGCTTGGTAATGATTAGCCATTGGAATGGCTAATCATGATCATATTTGGTGTTATGTATGTCAAATTGCTAGCTAATCCATGGAAACCATGAAATAGGTAAAATTTACCATAAAATAGATTCAGACAGCAGTAGTGAGGTGAACTTGAAAAATCCATAAAAATAGCAGAAATAGAATTAAATAATGAATAAGTTATGGAATCGAAGGTTGATGAGTCTATTTTCATATGGAAGAAGCGAAACAGGTATATGAGCTATATTTTATGAGATGTTTAAATTTTTGTGAAACAGGGCCAGAGCGATTTCTGGATCCCCTGTTCTGACTTTGGAAATTCACCATAAATTTTACAAAGATAATTTGAAGTCATGCTTTATATGTACAGATTCCTTATTGAGTCTAGTTTTATTAGATACAAACAGAATAGTCATTGAAGCTCTGTACAGGGAGATATCTGATTCGTAATACACAGACATCAGAGTAGTCGAACCCTGAAATAGGGGAGACTTTAACTAATAAACTGTACTAATTGGCCCGACCAAAAATTCTAGAAAAAAATTAGTAGATAGATATATGAGTATAGTTTCAGGAAAAATTTACGGAATTGGATTTTGAGTTTCAGAACTCGAGATATGATTTTTAAAGCAACTGTGATGCAGTTAGCCAGCTTGTCTGGAAATTTTAAAATGAATTGTATGAGCTGTTTAAGTAATGAATTAAGTCCGTCAACACCTCGTGTTCGACTCCGGTAACGATCTCGGGTACGGGGCGTTACACTTCGGTGGTCGTAGAGGTTCATTAGTCTATAAGTCCTGCACCAAAAGGATATTTTCTCTAGTGGTAGTTATGGCAGTGGGCAAGCAGGACATGGCAGTCGTGGAGAACCTTTCCCAGTGGAGTTTTAGTTTCTATGTGATGATGAGCTTAAGAGCTTTATATAATTGTGATAAAATCAGGAACTTTTTAGGGGATATTAGGAAGAATAATTACTCATAAAGAAAAATCAAAATTGATAATTAAAAATAAAGTTCTAAAATATGCTAAAAATAAAAATAAAAATAAAAAGTAGTTTTAATAAAAATTAAAAACATAAAATAATAAATAATTGTTTTTAAACATCTTCATCGCTGGATGGTTCGCGAGGTGGGACGGCGATGAGATGTGGAGGTGCTGACAAATCTGCTATAGAGTAGCATCAATGTTGTCAAATCTTTGAAAACACTGTTGCTCAAATCGAGTGAGGCGCTCAGAGATGTCAGCGTATGAAGCCACCGCATAAACTGGATGAGAAGGTGGTGGTGGCTGAGTGGTGGGCCCTCGTGCTGTGGGTGGACATCATCAGGAATGTCCTCGTAGGCCTCCTCTTCAGTAGATTGGGCGAGACGGTACTGGAAGGGTAGGTTCTTCAGCGCCTCTCGATCATCCTCATGCTAAGCATGCTCGAGATGCCTTGTGGAGACATTTGGCTGATGAGGGTAAGGGATGATTCTCGGGCCGTAGTGTTGAAGAGCCCGAAGTGTCGTGCCAGCCGAATCATGTAAGGGCCAATGGAGATGACTCCCTTCCTATGCCGCTCTGTCTAGTGCTGAATCGCTAGGGCGATGAAATAGGCAAGGTCAATGACGTGCCCGTGCGACATGCACCATAAGAAGTAAGCGTTGTGGATGTTGATGATGCCAGTGCTCTCTCCCCTCCCTGTAATCGTGTGAGCTAAAATAGCGTGTAAGTACCTCAGGGATGGTGGGAGAACTGATGCCTTGAAGCGGCTAGGATTGTAGGAGGTCGTGCTGGGGCCAAAGTGTGCCAAAGACTTGAGGAGAGAAATGTATGTGGCGGATCGAGAGCATGTAGTTCATTCTCCTCCTTGAACTCCTCTGTATATAAGCCTAGTGCAGCACCAAACTCTGGGATGCTCAGCTGGCGGATTAATCCTCCTAGGCGAAATTGAACTGTGCCGGGATCATCGTAGTTCGTCATTACTGTCTGAAGATGAAACGTTGAGTATAGTTCCATCGTGAGCTCAAGGTATGTTGGCTCAATAATCCCAAAGAATAGCTCCCAAGGGTCAGTGGTTAGGAGGGCTCGAATCGAATCAGTGAACTAAACCTGTTCTACAGCAATCCAGTCAGTGCAGTGACCCGCAATTAAAGGTCGGGCTCGAAGTATTTGGAACAGTTCTTCCTGGGGCCCTCGGGGGAACTATAGGAGAGGGTGACGAATTTTCGCGTTTGGACCCGCGGAAGAGGACACTCTCTTCCTCTTCTTTGAAGCAAGTACGGAAGTTTTTTTTCCTCGTGAAGATGACATCACAAGCCTGTAATATAAAGAATAATAATAGGTAAACGAATTCGAAAAAATAAAAGGCATGAATTTGGAAGTAATTATTTTAGCCAATACTATTAATATGAAGCAAACTCAACCACAATAACAATGAGAATGAGAATATAAATGTAATGGGTATGAGGTTTTCCTAATCTCAATTTAACACGAAATGTATGATAACTAACTTAGGAATGCAAATTAAATGATATACATTAGCATGGTAATAGCATGAGAATAAACATAGTAATGTCATCGGTATGAGGTGTTCCTAATAACTTGATTTAACACAAAATGTATGATAACTAACCTAAGAATGAAAATTAAATGATAGAAAAATGAAAAAAAGTTCAAAAGATATGAAGATTATGTTGATAATAAGCATTAGAAATAAGTAAAATATAAGTGAAAGGAGTAAACAAATGCTAAGGGAAAAATATTGAGCGACAAAAATGAAGTGGGAAGCGGCGCACGGGCGTGGCAAGGAGGCCGTGTGGAGTTGCAGTGGCTAGGGTTAGGGTTTTTTGAGTAGGGAAGAAAGTGAATAGTGAAGGGTATTTATAGATTTTGGGCCACACGGCCAGGGCACACACCCGTGTTCCTCAATTTCAGCTCGTGTGATTCGCGACTTTCAAATTTGGGTGCGTCTGACATTTAGTACACACCTGTGTTCCTCGAGTATGTGGGTTCACATGGCTGTGTCGCATGACCGTGTCTAGCTTCGTTCGCTTCTCCCACGCCCGTGTGTACAAGCCCTACACCGGTGTCAATCTAACAGGTTTGACCACGGGTGTTAGACACGGGCGTGTCACACGCCCGTGCTGTTTTAATAGGTTCAACCATGGGTCTTCCACACAGGTGTGTCGCACCCCGTGTTGTTTTGGCAGGCTTGACCACGGCCATGTCGCATGGCTGTGCCGTTTTATCGTAGCTGTGTTGGGGAAATCCTTGCCCTGTTTTCACACGATCTTAAGCATGCCCATGTGCTTGGCCATGTCTCTGTGAAAACACCTGTATTCAAGATTTCTATTAGTAAGTTAGGACTTAAATACCAAAATTTAAAGAAATTAATATTGTTAGTGCTCGGGTTGCCTCCCAAGAAGCACTTATTTATAGTCTAACCTCGACTTACCTCTCCAGTGGATTGTCATGGTGGTTTGAGGAGTTTATACTCCTCATTCCTGCTATCAATCTCATCAAAATAAGGTTTTAATCGGGTGTTGTTTACCTTAAAACTGCCGAACTTGGGATGACTCACCTCCACCGTATTGAATGGAAAATACTAAGTACTGTAAGAGGAATTTCTTCATTTGGTGTGGTAGTGACAATGTAGGGATCTGCAGCATCTAATAAGACTTTATCACCAACCTTAAGTTGATTTGGAGAGGTATCGGGCTCGTTCTGGCGTAGTTTCGATGTATCGTGTGTTATCGATTTATGTGTTCGCCATTCATCTAGCTCCTCTATTTGCAGCATTCGTTCTTTATGAATAGAACCTCTACTATTGTTTGAAAGTGGCTCATGTACTTCCTTCAGACTTAGCTCCTGCAAAGTGGGTTGTATCATGTGGTCAGTTTTAATAGAATGGTTTAGACGATCACCTTCAACTTCTGATGTGTTGTCAGAATTGCGAGCTTGAAGGGTAAGTGTTTCGTCCCCTACGCTAAGCGTGAGCTCACCTGTGCCAACATCAATAATTGTTTTAGCAGTTGCTAAAAAGGGCCTTCCTAGGATTAAAGGAGTATTGCTATCCTCCTCTATGTCTAAAACAATGAAGTCAACGGGAAATATAAATTCATCGATTTTTACTAGCACATCTTCAATAATAACCCTAGGAAATATTTTAGTTTTATTTGCTAATTGAATGCTCATCCTAGTCTGTTTGGGTTTCCTGAGACCTAGTTGCTTGAACATTTTAAAGGGCATGACGTTGATACTAGCCCCTAAATTAGCTAATGCATTATTAACATCTAAACTACCAATTAAGCAAGGAATCGTAAAACTCTCTGGATCTTTTAGTTTGTATGGTAGCTTATTTTTCAGAATAGCTGAGCACACTGCGTTTAGCTCCACATGCGACGCCTCGTCCAACTTCTGCTTATTTGCTAAAAGCTCTTTTAAGAATTTCATTGCGTTTGGTATCTGCGATAGAGCTTCAATAAATGGTAAGTTAATATGTAATTTTTTTAAGAGTTTAAGGAATTTACCAAATTGTTCATCTGAGCGGTCTTTCCTTGTCGCGTTGCGGTATGGTACACGAGGTTTATATTCGATATTTACTGATTTGTTTGTATTTTGATCTACCTCACCTTGACCTGTACTTTCCACAGTTTCTTGTCGCGGTTCTGGTTCTGGCTCCACAAATCCTTTTTCATTTTGAATATTAATCGTGTTGAGCTGTTCCCTTGGGTTAGGTTTAGTATTACTTGGAAAACTACCTTGTGATCGTTCAGAGATTAGTTTTGAGCCCTTGGATCGACGCTTGTTGATTTTTAAATGCTATCTCGGTGTTCTAGAAACGAGTTTCTGACACCGATATAAACTTTGAGAGCATCTCTTCTAGGTTTGGCTTCTTTTCCTATTGGTAGGGTGGTTGCTGAAAACCCGGAGGATGTTTTGGTCTTTGATTTCTTTGGCCTCCCCACAAAAAATTCGGATGGTTCCTCCAACCTGCATTGTAAGTGTTACTAAATGGATTGTTTTGAGGTCGAGGATTATTGCCCATGTAGTTTAGTTGCTCGTTATCCATGTTATGGGTATAAGGTTGATATTATGGATGGCTTGTTCCACCGCTACTTGCTTCGCACTGCATTACTGGGTGAACCTGTGAAGAACTAAGAAAACCATCAATCTTTTTATTCAAGAGTTCTACCTGATTTGACAGCATGGTGACCGAATCGACGTTATAAACACTGGTTGTTTTCGTTGGCTTTGTCTTCATGACTTGCCACTGATAGTTATTCAGTGACATCTCCTCAATAAACTCATAGGCATCTTTAGGTGTTTTATTATTAATGGTTCCGCCAGCAACTGCGTCAACCATTTGCCGAGTCGAAGGATTCAGACCATTGTGGAATGTTTGAACTTGGAGCCAAAGCGGTAACCCATGGTGAGGGCACCTTCACAGTAAGTCCTTGTATCTCTCCCATGCATCATAGAGGGTTTCTAAATCCATCTGCACAAAAGAAGAGATATCATTACGTAATTTAGCCATTTTAGCCGGCGAAAAATATTTTAGTAGGAATTTTTTAGTCATTTGTTCCCAAGTAGTAATTGACCCTCGTGGTAACGAGTTCAACCACTGTTTAGCTTTGTTCCTCAATGAAAAGGGAAACAACCGAAGACGTGTAGTATCATCATAAACGCCATTAATTTTAAATGTATCGCATAGTTCTAAGAAGTTGGCTAAATGAGCGTTGGAATCCTCATCCTGCAAACCATCAAACTGAACAAATTGTTGTATCATTTGAATAGTGTTAGGTTTTAAATCAAAAGTATTTGCAGCTACAACAGGTCTAACTATGCTTGATTCAGTTCCTGTTAAAGAAGGTTTAGCATAATCATACATAGTGCGTGGAGCAGGATTTTGATTAATTGCAATTTCAGGAGGTAGCTGATTGCCTTGGTTTTTAGACATCTCTTCGGTTGGGGGTTGAGTATCGTCTTCTTGCTCGTTCTCTGTGTATCTTAAGCTTCGCCTTATTTGTCTTTGGTTTCTACGAAGTGTACGATCGATTTCTTCGTCAAAAAGTAAAGGCCCTGACGGGTTTCTTCTAGTCATAAACTATAAAAACCTGCCAAGAGAAGGAAAAAAGTAAATAAGTAAGTAATAATAATAGTAATATAAAATTAAATTGCAAGAAAAATAAATGGCTAAAGTAATAAAAATTGAGTGTTCTTAATATCTTAGTTCCCCAGCAGCGATGCCAAAAACTTGATCCCGTGATTTCGTGATAGGTTTTAAATATTTATAATTACTCGTTCTTGAACTAACTACTATTGCGATGTAGGCAAGTGTACCTATCGAATAGTAGTATAGTTTTAGCAAGACTAGATTGTCGAACCCAAAGGAATTAAAAGTACTAGTAATGACTGTCTTTTTATTATCTAGCCTAAGAATAAAGAGGTTTTGTTTTAATTAACTAATTATCTAAACTAAGAACGCACAGAGAAAAGAATTGGGGAATTGCTTTTGGGAAAAATCGATTGACTTAAGACAATACGTAAGGAAAAATCCATCTAGACTTTACTTGTTATTCTGGCTCCGAATCGGACGATTTATTCATTCAACTTGTTCCGTAGAGATCCCTAAGTTATGTTATTATCCCTATTCAAGACTAATAACGTCTAATCCTTAGATTGAACAACCAAGACCTTTCTCTAATTAACACTCTAGGGTTGCATTAACTCGATTTATGGATCCCCTTTTAGGTTTCACCCTAATCCGGCAAAATTTTGTCACCCTATGTCTAGGCGCGCAATCAACTCTACTTAATTATGACAAATGTACTCTTAGACAGGGTCTATTCCTCTTCTGAATAAGAGCATGTCCTGAATTAGTATCCTGGGATATCAAAAAAAGAATCAAGAACACATAATTAAGAACAAGTTAAATATTTATCATACGATTCAGAAAATAATAACAAGATTTGTCTTAGGTTTCATTCCTCTTATGTATTTAGGGGTTTTAGTTCATAACTAAATAAGAAAAC
This sequence comes from Gossypium arboreum, assembly GCF_025698485.1. Lineage (NCBI taxonomy): Eukaryota > Viridiplantae > Streptophyta > Magnoliopsida > Malvales > Malvaceae > Gossypium > Gossypium arboreum. The sequence continues at coordinate 19,560,526 of NC_069081.1, forward strand.
ATCTCAGAAGAATAAAGAATACAAAACATAAAGAAACCCAAAACTCCTAAAGGGAAATTGAGGAGAGATCTTCAGTCTTGATGATGAATCCGGCTTCTGAGATGGATCAGTCGGCTTCCTTGGAGTAATTCCTTACTCCCCCTTCTCTGTCTCTCTTTTCTTTCTTCTCTAGGGTGTATTTATAGGCTTTGGAATGCCTAGAAGCCCTTAAAATTAGTCTTTTCCAAATTGGACTCAGCTTGGGCTCAGCAAGGACACGCCTGTGGCACACGCCCGTGTTCGATTACTTCAGGCCGTGCTCGAGCCCGCCAAATTGAAACGGTCGTGTGGTCTGCCCGTGTGAGGAAGTCCAGGCCGTGTTGATTTCGTAATTTGGCCCATTTCCTCCGTTTTTGGCCCGTTTCTCGTTCCTTTCGCTCTACTATGCTCTCCTAAGTATAAAACATGAAATTAAAGCATTAGGAGCATCGAATTCACAAATTCTAATGGGAAATCATCCATAAAATGCATTAAACATGGGGTAAAAATATGTATAATTTATGGTCTATCAAGTTAGTACAGGTATGTATGTAAAACTCTTGAGTAAAGATTTCAATATGATAAGTACTTGAGGTAAGAGTTGTATAAGAAGGTTAAGCTTATGAAACTTTGTTTTATTTTAACTATTAAGTCATGTTGTTTATTATATGCATGTGAGCTTACTAAGCTTTAAGCTTACTCTTTTCCTTTCCATTTTCTTATAGTGCCGTCAAGCTAGTATTGGGGATCAAAAGGCGTCGGAGGCATTAATCACACTATCACTTGAAGCTTTGGTACAACTAGTTCAAATGTTTTGATTTTTGGCATGTATAGAGACTCGAATCTTTAATGTAGTGTCTTGTTAGTTTAGCCACAAGTGTTGGCTCATATGATGGATGTGATATTCATTTTGTATAAGCCATTAATGTTGGCTAATGTTAATTGTTATTATATGCATTTGATGCAAGTTTCTAATGGTTGTGGTTGATTTGGTTATATATATGTTATGCTTTTATTGGTTTGATTGATCTTGTGTAGGTTAATGTAAGTAAAGGTAGGAAAGAGGCTTGGTAAATAGCCGTATTTTTGTCCACACGGGTAGACACATAGGTATGTGTCTAGGCCATGTTTGAGACACGGCTAGCCCCATGGGCGTGTTGTCTGACCGTGTGTCCCCTACATGTAAAAATTTCAAGTCAGTATGCATGGTAGTAAACACACGGGTAGACACAAGGGCATGTGTCATGGGCATGTTGTCCGACCGTGTGTCCTCTGCACATAAAAATTTCAAGTCAGTATGCATGGTAATAAACACACGGGTAGAGACACGGCCGTGTGTCTCAACCGTGTTGAGGACATGGCCTCTGGCCACAGGCGTGTGCCTCGACCGTGTGCCCCTAATTAGATGCTGATGTCAGAAACAGAATGTCAAGGTTTTTAGACACGGGCTAAGATACGAGCGTGTCATAGTCATGTGAGGGACATGGGCCATGGACACGGGCGTGTGTCAGGCTGTGTGAAAACCCCTGTAGGTTCAAATTTAGAATTTAATTCACACAGGTTCTATACACGAGTGTGTCCCATCGTGCTTAGGTCGTGTGAAGCACACGGGCCTTTAGCAGGACCATGTCCTAATGGCCACACAGTCGTGTTGCCCTTCCACACGGGCGTGTGTCCTGTTTCTAAGGTCATCTTTCTAGAGTTTGTTAAAGGACCTGAATCGGTCCGGAATGGGGTCCGATGGATGTTTGGGGTTTCGTGAGTCCATGTTAAGGAAGTTTAGACATGTTCCAAAAAAGTTTTAAATTTTACCGAGTCTTGTTGACTCGGAAACGTTTGACTACATGTGCTTAAGAGTTGTGGCGCCTCGTATTCCGTCCCAGTGTAGGGTACGGATGTGGGGTGTTACAAAAATATTTTTCTAGGTAGCCCAAAGAATTTAAATACTTTTTTTGTTAAATAAAGGGTCAAGTTTTAACCCAAGCACTAGTTTCTTTGAGTTTTTTAGGTTATTTTTAGTATAGGAGCCTAGGATCCAAAAATGAGCTGCTATTAGGCTTAAGACACTACTAAGAAGGGAAATATTCAACCGCACAAACCTACAGCCCTTACCTTGCTCCGCCACCACTCCCAAGTAGCCCAATAGTGCATCTCACTTAACCCCTTAATGTTACAACCCTTAACTCCCTGAATCACCACCCCAAACACCTTTATTTGAAGTCACCAATTACCGCACCTAAACTATCCTTAAAATCGTCACCCTTTTCAACTCTAAACCTTACCCTCAGCTACTCACCCACCTGCCCAAAACTGAAACCACCCTTAAATAATTTCCTAAGTTTGACGCTGAGAGTCCTTTTATCTAGCACCATTCCACAAAGTGAACAGTTTGGTATGATGGCTATGATGCAGCACATGCAGTGGCAGCAATAAGCTTATTGGAGATATTCAAAAATAAGGGATGACTCCATGAAAAGCGTTTTTACAAAAATATACCATGACCCATTTATTTTTGTGCCTGAGTTTCTAGATTTCATATTTGAACCATGGAGTCAACTATCGAAGAGGGAGCGAAGCGATTCATGCAAAGGCAATAATGATGAAGCAAAAGATGAGTCGAATTCGGAAGGATCTGCAAATAAATAAAAGGGAGGATCTTGACTTTATCTTATTTTTGTTTTTAGGTCATTTTAGGATTAAGTTTAAGTAGGAATTTTTATTTTCACGTAATAAAATAAGATAGGAAAATCATAAATAAAATTTGAGCAAGTCACAAAGTATGAAGTGTGGCAATAGATATATGCATGTCTAGGATTGGATTTAGAGAGAGCTTGGTGCTTAAGCAGTCACATTGACTCACCTCCTCTTTTCTAAAATCCTACCTTGGTACTTAAGCATCGGACCTTTGAAATAATTACCTTCAATACATAAACTTTATTTGCTTTCACATGCTCTTTTGTACATCTTATTTTAAGAACTCATGCTCTCTTTTTTTTTTAAATTAGAGCATTTTACTGAATGTACTAAAATTTTAGAGCATTTGATATTTCTTTTCAACTCCCCCAAACTTGTTTTTTAAAGAATACTTTGAATAGTACTAAGTCTAGTGTTTGGGACAATTTTAAGATAGTTAAAAGAGAAGTGATGGCTAAATTTGCAAAGGTTCGAATAGAATTAGGCCATATAGTCTCAGAGATGGGTTTCAAAGGATTAAAATTTCATCATGGTTGGCTTAAAAGGTTCAAATAGTCCATGTAACACCCCTTACCCGTATCTGACGCCGGAACAGGGTACGAGGTATTACCGGACTTAAGTACTTGTAATCATTTAAAACTAAGACATAAAATTTCATCAAATTTTAAACTTTTCAAACATATATAATTTGTCCCTTAAAAGGGCCTACGAGGCCCAAAACAATCATTGAAATTGGTTTGGAAACAAACCGAAATCTTTCAGACACTTAGTAATTTTTTTTTACCAAAGCAGGGTCACACGCCAGTGTCTAGACCCTGTGTAAAAATTAGCTAGCTACTGACTTGCTCACACGGTTAGACCACACACCCGTGTGGTGGCCGTGTTCTTCACACGGCTGAGACACACGGCCGTGTCTCAAGCCCATGTGTATCATATGCTATTTTCCAAGCCCTTTTTGTGTTCTTAACTTAGCCACACCAAGATATTTATCTATGCATACATAAAATAGGTTTACATAACTTTAACAATTATGAGCCAAATCTTATGGCTATATGCAATGAAGCAAAATGAGCCTATACATTTGGCTAAATCATAATATTACCTAATATCAATAACTTATTATCTATACATGCCACTTATTTGACAATAAGAATTACCATTATTCTAATTTGATAAACTAATAGTGTGATGATACTTCCGACGATCTCCAACCCCGAGCCAACCTGACAACACTAAGAGAAATGGGAAAATGGTGTAAGCTTAAAAGCTTAGTAAGTTAGAATATTAATAATAATAAGCAATTTAATTAACAATATTATCCCATTCCTCAATAAATATGCTCAAGAAAATAGAATCATTAATCACATGATTTCATCTTTTTACACAAGATCAGCTAAGGCTGTTTTCCTGAATCATAGTCACTAAATTATTTATATCTGGAGCTACGAAACTCCAAATTAAGTTCCGTTAATTTTCCATGAAACTAGACTTATTTTCCTTTCTTTCATAAAATTTCCAGAATTTTTGGTTAAGCCAAACAGTACAGTTTATTCCTCAAAGTTACCCCTGATTCATTGTCTGACAGTTCCGACCCTTCTGTACTAAAGTTCAATTATCTCATAGTACAAGACTTGAATAATGTTCTCGTCTATTTCTCTTGAAACTAGACTCATATTTATACTTAAAAAATTTTTCCTATAATTTTTGGTTGGGCCAATTAGTACAGTTTATTAGTTAAATTCTCCCCTATTTCAAGGTATGACCACTCTGACCCCTGTACACTACGAACCGAATTTCTTCCTGTACAGAATTCCAACAACCATACCGTTTATTTTACCTAAAAATAGACTCAATAAGGAATCCATGAATGTAAGGTATGACTCTTAATAATTTGTTTACAATTTTTGGTGAATTTCTAAAGTCAGAACAGGGGATCTCGAATTCATTCAGACCCTGTTTCACAAGAATTCAAATATCACAATATATGAATTCTTTTTCTTCTCCTGTTTCTTTCATGTGAATATAGACTCATTAAGCTTTAATCCCATATTTTATTCTGCCTCTAACTCATTTTCCACTATTTTTAGTGTATTTTCAAAGTTACACTACTGCAGTAACTCAATTCTTTCAAGGCTAAATTACTCATTCATATTTTCGATATACCCGTTGAACTATTTGGAATAAAAATTGGATACTCGGGAATCTCGCACACTAAGTGCCAATATCATGGCCCGAAACCAAATCAATGTAACTTTAATGACATGCCCTTTGTATCCTAATTTATTCCTAAGGTTCAACAGGAATTTCCAATGCCAAATTTTCATAAAATACTTCCGTACAATCATAATCATCAACAATTCAATTATAAAGCATTAAATCTCAATTATAATAATGCTTATTAACAAGCTCATACATACATGTACATACCTGTACCGATCCATAACAAAATCATACTTACACGAAATGTCGCTGCACAATCGATGTCTTGCACGCTAAGTGCTATACCGGATGTTTAGCACACTAAGTGCCATCCTCGATACTTCGCACACTAAGTGTCATTTCGGATGTTTCGCACACTAAGTGTCATCATCAATACTTCATACACTGTGTCATTTCGGATGCCTTGCACACTAAGTGCCATCCTCAATACTTCGCACACTAAGTGCCGTTCGTTTGGTCGATAAATCATTAATCATTAAAATACTCATAAATATTCCATTTATATGATTCCAACGCATTAAATGCTCAATATAATAATACTTAATACGTACGAACTTACTTGTTTATAACCTTGCCACATCTCAGTCACTTAATGAACACATCATTCACATAACCAAGTTCCTGCACTTATTCCTTACAAAACTCACAAAGCAGTTCATAGTAAGTTTCCTGTTGAACACTTCGGATCAATACTCGATACTTGGTGGTTTCAGTACATAGCTCCACCCATCATATAGTTCGACTCTCTTGTACACATGGTGAACACTTAGTACCACCCATGTGACCTAGCCAGTTTATCTCGTAGCTCTCTTGTCTACATGGTGTCCTTCACCTGGAACCACGCATGCGACCTAGCTACATATATCCCGTAGCTCTCTTGTCTACATGGTGTACACATAGTATTACCCATGCGACCTAGCTACATTATAATGTCTCGTAGCTTTCTTGTACACATGATGTGCACTCAGCACCATACATGTGACCTAGCTATGTACCATCTGTATCATTCAATCTTTCCGAAGGTTCAACCTGGATTTCTCTCTCTTTTCCAACAATTTCACCAATCAAGTAATTATCAACAAACATATTTCCAATATTATTATAAAATATCATAATACAAGTAAAATTGATGTATTACTTATATATAAAATTACATCTCATTTAATATCAAGGAAATAACATTATTGCAGTATTATTATCATACCAACTTACCTCAAATGCCGAAACGGCTAACTTTCCTGACTTAGCACACAACTTTGTTCTTCCCTGATCTTAATCCAAAATTTCATGTTTTCTTGATCTAACATGTCAAATAACACTTATTTAACACATTTTATCAACACACTAACCAATTCAATTCATATATCAAAATTTGGAAAATTTACAATTATGCCCCCTAACTTTTCAAAAATTACACTTTTACCCCTAGGCTCGTAAAATAATTTTTTATTCAATTTCTATAAGGTTTAAGACATGCTGAACATTTTTCTCTTCTATGGAAACTCCAAATTTTCACTAATTCACACACTTATGACCAATTTATAACTTTTACAATTTAACCCCTTTTTGACATTTTTACCGAAATTCATTGAATAAAACTCATATTTAACACATCAAACATTCACTATCCACTATAAATCATCAAAACACAACCATATCATGAATGGGTAAATTTTTAAACTCTAATTTCTCTTCAATCAATTGGTAGAAATAGAAAATTTAAGCTTAGGGATCTCAAAATACGAAAATCATTAAAAACGGGACAAAAACCATACCTATATAAGCCATAGAAGCTTGGCCAAATGGAGCTCATCCATGGCTGCCATTTTCGGTTCTTTCCCACTGTTGAAGAAGAAAGAATGGAAAAAAAATGATAGCTTTTATCATTTTTGTCTTATTAGGTTATTTTAATTAATTTACAAAATTACCCTTTTATTTCAACCAAATTTCAAAATACCAAACAAATATCCATTCACTAACTTATTAAAGGAATAATTATCACATAAGGACTTTCAATTTAAAACTCATAACAATTAGGCACCTCATAAATAAAGAACTCAACTTTTGCACTTTTTACAATTTAGTCCTTTTTGACTAAATTGAGTGCTCAAACGTCAAAATTTTCGAATGAAATTTTTACGAAATATTTTCATAAATATATAGACTATAAAAATATAATAAAAATAAAAATTTTTCTCGTCGGGTTTGTGGTCCCGAAACCACTGTTCCGACTAGACCCAATTTTGGGCTGTTACAGTCCAAACAAAAGTTGCCTAAATCATTTTCAATGTTCCATGCTTCCTAAGATTTCGCCTCAAAAAACTACTAAGTCAATTCTAAAGACATAAATTTTCATGCATGCCTAACTTTCGTAAGGAACTAAAAGTTTATGATACAATTTGCATGCTTTATTAAAAATACATTCATATCATTATTAAGCTAACATAATAATTTATTGAAATAATAGAACTTTATTTATACCAAAGTCAATAATTCAAATGCAGTTTCTGGTTCTTGTGAAATTGGAATTTCAACACTCAGTTGAACTTCCTTTGAATCTTGAGCATCAGCTTGCTCCTTTTTAGCTTCGATGGTGTTGTTTCCACTCCTCAATGTCAACGCTTTGCAATGCTCTTTCCCTGGACTCCTTGGATTCTTTGTATCACTAGGTAAAGCACCTGGTGGTCGGTTCCTGAGTTCAGTAGCAAGCTGGCCCACTTGATTCTCCAAATTCCTTAGAGTGGCATCATTTTTCCCCATGTATGCCTTTAATAAATTCTCTAAGCTATTGGATGATTCAGCCTAAGCTAGTTTCTGAACTTGTTGGTGAAAACTAGGTGGCTGGGCTGGTCTAGGTTGGGCGTAAGTGTTACTGGTTCCAGCCCCTTGATTACTCCAAGAAAAATTGGGGTGATTTTACCATGATGGGTTTTAAAAATTGGATTGCAGTCCTTGCCTTCCTCGATTTTGGTTCTAGTTACCTATGTGGTACATGGATTCTGGGTTTGATGGACATTCTTCGAACAAATGTCCTTTCTTACAATAGATCTAGGCTATATTTTCAAATTGGTCAGGTGGCTGTGCCGCAAAAATATTAGACCCATTAGTAGTTAGATTTTTTAACATTGAGGATATTAATGATACCTGAAATGCGAGTGAAGTAAGAGCGTCTACTTCATGTATTCCAGCAACTCGTCTTCCTAACGCTGCTCGATTGGTTGGCCAGTGGTAATTATTGCTGGAAATCCTCTCAATGATTTCATAAGCCTTGATATAAGACTTAGAAAGGAGAGCATCGTTAGTAGAAGCGTCCACTATCATCCTTGTGTGAGCATTGAGACCATTATAAAATGTCTCAAGTTTGATGCAATGTGGGATTTCATGATGAGGGCACTTTCGTAATAACTCTTTGTATCTTTCCCATGCCTCATACAAGGACTCATCATCCATTTGTTGGAAGGCAGTGATCTCGTTCCTCAACTTAGCATTCTTGCTAGGTGGGAAATACTTCATAAAGAATCTTTCTGCTAACTCTTGCCATGTTAAAATTGAATTTGGTGGCAATGAGTTCAACCAGGCTCAAGCTCTGTCCCTTAGTGAATATGGGAATAGTTTCAATCATAATGCATCTTCGGGTACTCCGGCTAACTTGAAAGAATCGATCACCTCCATAAATAGTCTTAAGTCTAGGTGAGGATCTTCAGTAGGCATTCCACTGAATTGGCCCACCATCTGAAGCATCTAGAACATGACTGGCTTCAACTAGAACTATTGTGCCTCAATTTTAGGTCTCCTAATACCCAGATTAAGATCATTAAATACTAGCACGACATACTGCCTTAAAGCTCTATCCCTATCATCAACAATAAGGATAGGATTTTGAGCAGGGTTTGCTCCATTTCCTTGGATCAGATTTTTGAAGTTCATTTCTTCGGTCATTCCCTGATTTGCTTGTCTTCTTCGCTATCGAAAAGTTCTTTCAATCTCAGGGTCTATAGGGAGTAAGTCAATAATTCGGCCAATACTCATAAACACCTAAAATAGTCACGGAAAAAAATTAATCAAGTTAAAAATTAAACAGAAAAAAATAAACCAAAATGTAAACTAACAAATTCACAAATAATAACTTTTTAAAACAGTCCCCGGCAACGGCGCCAAAAACTTGAAACAACGGAAATGTGCAAGTGTACACAATCACAATAAGTAATAAATTGACAAGTAAATGTCGAGTTATCGTACCCATAGAGGATGCGGAAAGAATTATTTATGAATGCAATTTAAAACACTTTGTTGAAGAATAATATTTTGTTGAAGAGGGTGATTAAAAACTAAGATTTTAAACTAAGTAGCTAAAGAAATAAATCTCAAATGCACGATTTCAAAATATGATTTAATCAAGATGACATAATTGTGTTGATTTAATTACATTTCTTTAACTTAGAATTATTAAGCTCATGCTTATGCTGTTACGAATAAATTCACGGTAACTTTGTAATTTGCTAACTTATGAACATATTCACCTACACAAATCCATTCATCTCTTAACATATCCCTATGTTAATTCAAACAATTAAACATATTTTAATAAGCAAACATGTTATGGCACATACATACTAATTAAATTGAACTAATCTCTTGCATATCCCTATGTCAATTCAAACGATTAATGAAATCTAAAGAGCATATAAAAGACTACGTGAGGTAACAAGGTATTCTTACCTTGAAATAGTTTAATCACAATAATCTTGCAAGTTATGCAAGGCAAGTGTATCGCTAGATACATTGCTAATTTAACCTTCAACTACCTTAGAAGAATAAATATGAACTAATTAAGTATTGTGTCCATTAATTACAATTTCAATCCGTTTAAATAATTAATTCATTAGCTACCCCACAATTTTAATGCAAGAATAACTTAGACATGGTTTTACTTAATCAAGCATTTTATCGAGGGCTATAACATCATAAACACAATTTTAATAATTTAAGTAAATGAGATGCAATCAAACCAACACGAATTAAATTCAAGCTAAACTGATTAAATTAACGATTCCAACAACATAAATATTCATAGATATGTTCATCATAACAACAACAAAAATTAAAGAGATAGGGAACAAGAATCAAATCAGTGTTGTTCTGAGGCTTTGGCAGAGTTGCTCCGTTATTTGTTCTGAACACTCAATTGCTGCTCCAAAATGGCTGAAGAAGAACCCTTTTCCAAGGAGAGAAATTGGCACAAGAGCAAGGGACTTGAAATGGAAAAATAAAAGGAGAAAGTGAGAGAGGAGAGAAGAAATCTGAATGAATTGAGGTGTGCTTTGAATGATCAGCCAAGGGGGGTTTTATAGCTGAATTTAGAAGATAAAATTTGCTAAAAATAGTAGCCAAGAGCCATCCCTTGGCCGGCCATCTATGTGGCAAAGTTGATGGCTACAACTTTGCTAAATATGGCTTGGGGCAAATCCATAAAGCCACCAATTGTGGAGGGGCTTGAATGCAAATTTGACAAGTCTTTAAGGGCTTCTTTACAAGCTTAATTAATCAGATAATAAGCTGATTTGGGTCAGCATATGGACGGTTTTGGGCTGCCCAATCCTTGGCCGGTTTAGTTCAATAGGTTCGATTCAACTGGACCACTTTTCCCATAATTAATTAATAATAATTTATTTAGCCCAAATTAAATTGGGTATAAATTAAAATTAATTATATTATGAATTAATGCACATAATTGGACCGTCTTAGGCTAGAAATTAATTCGCCTTGATACTTCAAATTATTTCTCGGTTTTGTACTTCTGGCAGTGTTTGCTGAGCCATTTTTTTCCCTTTGTGCAAATCTATCGAAAATAACCAAAATTCATCAAAAATAATAATAAAATTAACTAAATTTCAACATGTTCATATTTTAAGTGCACTTTAATTATTTGATAAAATTAATTATTTTTCGAGAAGAATTTAACTGAATTCGTATGAATTTAAGTTGAAAAGGGTATGAAAAAGTGTGTAAATTTTTATGTTTCCATTGGCGCCATCTAAGAATGACTCTATATGGGTGATTGTGGATCGATTGAAAAATTTGCCCATTTCTTACCAATACTCATCAATTTTCCATTGTAGAGGCTAGTGGGGTTATACATCGTTGAGATTGTAAGACTTCATGGAGTACCAATATATATTATTTTCGATTGAGATCCTCGCTTTATGTCACGTTTTTGGATGAGTCTGCATGATACACTGGGTATGAGATTGGATTTCAGTACTGCTTATTATGCACAGTCTGATGGACAATCTAAGAGAGTTATTCAAATTCTCGAGGACCTGTTACGAGGATGTGTAATCGATTTCTGAGGTAATTGGAAGGAGCATTTACCAATTCTAGAGTTTGCTTATAATAATAGTTTTCAGTCAAGATTTAGATGGCTCTGTATGAGACACTTTATGGGCACAAGTGTAGGACACCTGTGGAGAAGAAAGTGTTGGGACCAGATTTAGTTCAAGAGACTAAGAACAATGTGGAAATTATTCAGATCAATTGAAAGTAGCATCAGATCGACAAAAGTCTTACTCCGACTTAAAGATGAGGGATATTGAGTATAATATGGGTGACCAAGTCTTCCTTAAGGTTTCATCTTGGAAAAAGGTACTGAGACCATAAGGGAAAGTTGAGTCTGAGGTTCATTGGACATACAACATCATTAAAAGCGTTGGACCAGTGGCTTATTAGTTGGATTTACCTTCAGAGTTGGATCACATTCACGATATTTTCCATATGCCTATGTTGCAATGATATCAATCCAACTCTTCTCATGTGATTCTAGTTGAGGCGATAGAGGTTCACCATGATTTGACTTTTGATAATGAACCAGTGCAAATTGCTGATGGCAATGTCAAAATGTTGAGGACACAAGTGCCACTTGTCAAATTTTTATGGAGGAATCACGATTCTAGTGAGAATACTCGAGAAACACAAGATGTGATGTGACAGTAACATCCTCATCTTTTCCCAAATAGGTAATTTCGAAGACAAAATTTTCTTTTAAGGAGGGTAGAGTTGTCACATCCCATTTTTCTATTAATTGTAATATAGTGAAACTGCCATCTTCTATGTCTTAAATTATTTGCGCAAAAATGGACACAAGGAAGTGTTATGGCTTAGTGGAAAGAAGCTCATTAACTATCTTAGAAGTTCCTAGTTTGAACTCCCATGTTTTCATTTTTTTGAATTAAATTTTTGCACACAACTGGCATGTGCATTCAAGCCTTGCTATCCACCACCCTTGTTGCCATATGTGGAGGATTCCTTCTGTGACAGCCCAAAATTGACCCTAGTCGGGAAGTGGTTTCAGGACCACCAAACCGAGGTATAAAAATAATCTAATATTGATTTTGATGCCTATAATATGTGTTAATTCGTGTGTGACATTTTTGATGTTTTGATTTAGGGTTTTAAATGTGAATTTCACTAAAAAGGACCTAGTAGTAAACTTTGAAAATAGGATAGGGAAATGTGTGATGACTAGTTGATCATGCATGCAAAATGAGGGTTTGCATGTCAAATTTCCTAAACTAAAGCCTAGTGGCCGGCCATGACAAAGAATTATGGGCAAAACATGTCATAGACATGTTTTGTTGGTGCATCATGGGAGGAAACAATAAAATAAAAGTTAGTAATAAGAAATGAAAAAAAAAGAGATCATCATTCATGTTCTTGCTAGCGAAACTAGGAAGGAAAAGAGAGAAAGAAAAGCTTCATCCTTGGGTTCTTCTTGGCGTTTTGAAAGGAGAAAGGTTGAAGATATTTGACCATACTTGCATCTAAGTTAAGGTATGTTTGATGATGTTCCATGAGATGCATGCATGTTTTAGTTGTTAGCTTGAGTTCTACCTAGCCCCATGGTCTAAATCTTGCTATGTGATAGAGATGATACTCGGCCATGGATGTATCATTCTTGCTTGGTGTTGATGTTATGTTGATGAGATATTAAGTGATTTTTGAAAACCATGTTGAAATTTGATTAAGTGGGGTGAGTATGGTTTTCGGCTATAAAAGATTAATAAGGGTGATGGTTGTGTTTCATGCTAAACTTAGATAAATAATGGTAGTTTGCTTACATCTTGATATCTATGAGTTCCTTTCTTGGTTCTACCATAGACCCACGAAGTATATGTTTATGTAGTGTTGTTGGAGATTATGATAGAAGCTAATGAGTGAGAGTTTGATAGATACTATGAGGTTAAACTTCATGAGATTGTAAGCTTGTAAGTTGGATGATGAAATTCATGCTTTGTGAAGGTAAATGGTGTGGAAGGAGCATTCGGCCATGATGAAAATATATGAGATAGTTATAATCAACTTGAGATTCGGCCCTTGCACCTACATGTTATATGTTGCACATGATGTATTGGTATGACATATATACTATCTCAAGGTATATATTTGCATATGATGATGTTTCGGTTATGAAATAAATGATGGATGCATATTGAGTTACAATATGGAATGCGTTAGTTAGTAAAATGAATGCTGTTTTTGTGTGGTATTAAGTGTATAATTGGCCTCAACATGGACATGCATATTCGCCACATGAAGCGGGGTGGTGTGCATGCATTCGGTTAGAGGCAAGCATATTAATGCCTATTCTTGGCTTGGAAAATTGACTAAGGAGAGTACTAACTAATGTGTTGAATTCGATTCGTGATTTCGCACACATGTGACTCTAATGTCTAATGTATATAAGGGCTAAGTACCTTGAGCTTCACTTTGATGTTTGAATGAATTGTATTGAATTGCTGGTTGTGATTAAAATTGTGCATGACCATTGTGTATTTGAGCTAAAGGATGGCCATATGACCATTTAAACTCCTTGTCATATTCGCCATAAACTATCATAATGAGATTTTAATAAGTTAAATTTGTGTGAATTAGCTCAAGAGTTTAGAGGACCACAGTTGGATAAGGGAAAGGAAAAAGTGATCGAATAGCCGTCGAAATCGTTCGACAACATCCGAGGTAAGTCTTCGAGTAATGACCCTACTTGAATTATATTGAAATGATTTGTCATATTATGGTGGACAAAGAATGTGCGTAGGGACTAAGTTATAAAGTCAATTGAAATCATGCTCTTTGTGTGTGGCTATTGAGCCGAAATTGGAAAGGTTTGATAAATGTTTTGTGTTTGAGCCTTAGTAACGAGAATGAAATATGGATGTGTCGTGATTATTGATATATGTGTACATGAGCATTTGAATGATACCCGGGCTAAGTCCCGAAGGCTTTTATGCTAGTAATTATATCCGGGCTAAGACCCGAAGGCATTTGTGCAAGTTACCAAATCCGGGTTAAGACCCGAAGGCAATTGTGCTTGTGGTTATATCTGGCTAAATTCCGAAGAGACTCGGTTTGAATGTGAGCGTTTTGGTGCTGTAATAAATTCAATTAATACGCTCGAAAAACCCATACGATAAGGTATGTTTACATGTGCATCGGAAAAGTCGATCCGTTTGAAATAGTATTCGTTCAATCGACTAACTAACTTTCGGCTCTTAGATAGGTTGATACCTTGTGTGTATATGCTGATGAAGTGTGAAGTAAGTATGATTATGAGAATGTGTATTAATAAAGTGATTCATTTAGCTATGTGAATGTAATACTTTAGTCAAAGCTGATTTCTTTACTTGAGACTTACTAAGCATTAAAATGCTTACCCCGTTGCTTTGGCTCTCTGTTTTATAGATTTTGCTCGTTAGCTATCGGATTCGGGACCATCGAAGTCGAAGTCATCCACACTATCAAAGCCCCCTTTTTGGTACAAATTTTGGTTGAACTTTGAAATGGCATGTATAGGACTACTTTTTCGTTTGTTGGTCATAGACCCCTTTGATTTTGTATAAATTTGGATAGCCATGCGAAAATGGCTTATATACACTTTGGCATGGTATCATAATCATTTTGTATGTTGTTCATTAAGAGGTATGGAAATGTTTGGAAATGATTAGCCATTGGAATGGTTAATCATGATCATTCCTTGTGCCATGTATGCTAAAAGGGCTAGTTGAATCAAAGAAATTATGAAGTAGGTAAAGGTTACCTTGAAAACAGATGCTGACAGCAGCAGTGATGTGGATGTGAAAAATCACTAAAAATTGTAGAAATGGAATTAAATAGTGAATAAATTATGTAAATGAACCTTGATTAATCTACTTTCATATGGAAGAAACGAGACGGTCATATGAGTTATATGTTAAGAGATATTAAAGTTCTTGTGAAACAGGGCCAGAACGGTTTCTGGATCCCCTGTTCCGACTTTGTAAATTCATTGTAAATTAACCAGAGATAATTAGGAGTCATGCCATATATTTATAGATTCCACTTTGAGTCTAGTTTCTATAGAAACAAACGGCATCAGTATTGAAGCCCTGGACAGGGAAATATCCAAGTCGTAATGCGCGAAGGTCAGTGTAGTCGATCCCTGTAACAGGGGAGACTTTAACTAATAAACTGTACTAATTGGCCAGACCAAAAATTCTAGAAAAAAATTTTTGGATGGAAATATGAGTCTAATTTCAGGGAAAAATTACGAAACTGAGTTTCGAGCTTTGAAACTCAAGATATGATTTTTAAGGCGACAGTGATGCAGTAACCAGCTTGTCTGGAAAATTTTAAATGGACTGTGAAAATGATTAAGTCAAGTTTATGTGCACCTTGTGTTCGACTCCGGTAACGGACTCGGGTACGGGGTGTTACAATTTTATTGGTATCAGAGCTACGGTTTAGTAGATTCTAGGACTACTGTAATGCGTTTGGGTCTAGCTATACATGCCATTTTATGTGATTATTTGATAGTGTGGTGATTTCTGACGTTTGAATTTGTGTTTATTTATAGTAATGGATCCCGATCCCAACCGAAGCGATAGCTGATGATGTGGAGAGTGTGGCGCTGCTCCCGACAAGGGACAGCGCGGCGGACTCTCAACCTGTTGCTAGCAATCCGAATGATGAGGCTAGGCAAGCTTTATATAGCGTGATGAATGATTGGTTCAACCAATACATTCGAACTAACACTACTGTTCCACAACCTCCATTCCCGACTAATACAACCCCGCACCTACAATGCCTCCGTGAATCGACCAAATAAGGTCCAATAAGCCCCAGTTGATGTAATCCAAAACATGGGGCTACTGAATTTAAAGCTACGGACAATGACGATCTTGAGCAAGCTGAATTTTGGTTGGACAACACTATCAAGATACTCGATGAGCTATCTTGTACACCGATGAATGCCTAAAGTGTACTATCTCCTTGCTACATGATTACGCCTACTATTGGTGGTGTACTCGACTTACATTGTGCCCGAGAGCAAGTAACTTGGGAGTTTTTCCAAACCGAGTTTGGAAAAAGTATATCATCGAGATTTATGGATCAAAAGCGGAAGGAATTTCTTGAACTTAAACAAGGTTCCATGTCGGTTACCGACTATGAACGAAAATTTGTGAGGCTTAGCCGATGCGTGCGAGAATGCATTTCTTGAAGCGTGATTTGTAAACGCTCAAGATGGGTGAATGATGATATAAAGTCGTATGTTGGCATTTTGGAAATCGAGAGTTTGTGGCTCTTGTCGAGCGGCGTGCAAAGCCGAGGAGCTCGATATGGAGAAAAGAAAAGTGAAGTGGGAGCAAGGGAGTTTCAGAAGAGGTCTTGTGGAAGCCCTTCCCACAGTCATCAAAGAAATTTAGAGATGGCTTAGGCTGGTCTAGAGACACTTCGAGCTTTTCTAGACGAGATCGCGATCGACCCCCTGTGACCACACGAGTCACTTCGATTGCCAGTGGTGGAAATGATCGTCGAGAGAGAACGGAGTGCCAGTATTGTGGCAAATGGCATTCTGAAAGTTGTAGATTCCGTGACCACTCCTGTTACAAGTGCGGATCAGTTGACCACTTCATTAAAGATTGCCCAAGGTTGTCTGAACAGAATGTAGATCAGAGAGGGAAACCGGGCGCTAGACCATCTAGAAATACGGGCAATGCTAGTGGTGGTCAGAGAGGATCTAGAGATGCTACGACCAGATCCGAGGCTCGCGCTCCTGCTAGGGCTTATGCCATACGCGCACGTGAGGATGCTTCCTCGCCAGATGTTATTACCGGTACTTTCACTCTCTTTAATACTAATGTGATTGCTTTGATTGACCCTGGTTCTACTCATTCTTATATATGCGAAACCTTAGCATCCAGTAAGACTTTACCTATTGAGTCTACTGAGTTCGTAATTCGGGTGTCAAATCCCTTGGGTCGTTACGTGCTTGTCGACAAAGTGTGTAAGAAATGCCCCCTAGTAATTCGAGGTTCCTATTTTCCGGCAGACTTGATGCTTTCGCCGTTCGATGAATTTGATGTTATTCTTGGTTTGGATTAGTTGACCGTGCATGATGCGGTTGTGAACTGCAAAAGCAAGACTATTGATTTGAGGTGTGCAAATAACGAGATGATCTGAGTTGAGTCTACGGACTTGAAGGGGTTGCCAGCGGTAATATCATCAATGTTGGCCCAGAAATATGTAAGAAAAGGGTGCAAAGCATACCTTACGTATGTACTTGATGATAAGGAGTTAGAAATAAAACCGAATCTGTCTTGGGTGGTTTGTGAATACCGGATGTTTTTCCGAAGAATTACCGGGTTTGCCACTGTTCGGAGATAGAGTTTGGTATTGAGCTTGTACAGGACCACACCGATTTCGATAGCTCCGTATCGTATGGCACCAACGGAATTAAAGGAGTTGAAAGCTCAGTTGCAAGAGTTGGTGGATAGAGGTTTTGCTCGCTCGAGTTTTTCACCTTGGGGTGCACCAGTGTTGTTTGTGAAAAAGAAGGACAGAACCATGAGGTTGTGCATCGACTATTGTCAGCTTAATAAAGTGAAAATAAAGAAAAAATATCTGTTACCGCGTATCGATGATTTGTTCGATCAACTGAAGAGAGCCTCAGTGTTCTCAAAAATAGATTTGAGATCGGGCTATTATCGATTCATGAATCCGAGATTCGACACATACCCAAAGCGCCTTGAGCGAGATATGGTCACTACGAGTTCTTAGTGATGCCGCTTGGGCTCACTAATGCCCCCGTAGTATTTATGGATTTGATGAATCGGATCTTCGACCATATTTGGATCGGTTCGTAGTTGTGTTCATTGGCGACATCTTGGTCTATTCAAGAGATGAGACCGAACATGCGGAGCACCGAGATTAGTGTTGCAAATATTACGGGATAAGCGGTTATATGCTAAGTTCAGCAAGTGTGAGTTACGGTTAGAGAGGTTAGCTTCTTGGGTCATGTGGTATCTCAGATCGGTATTCGAGAGTCGACCGAGCAAAATTTCAGCCATACTTAGCTGGAAGCCTCCAAGAAATATTACCGAGGTTCGAGCTTTTTGGGACTTGCGGTTACTACCGATGGTTTGTAAAAGGATTCTCGATGATAGCCACACCCATGACGTAAACCGCTTGAAAGAGGTCAAGTTTGAATGGACGGAAAAGTGTCGAAAAGTTTCGATCAATTGAAAACTCATTTGACGGAAGCTCCAGTATTAGTGCAGCCCGAATCTGGCAAAGAGTTTGTCATCTATAGTGACGCCTCCCTACTTGGGTTAGGTTGCGTATTGATGCAAGAAGGTCGAGTTGTGGCCTATGCGTCGAGACAATTAAAGCCACATGAGAAAAATTATCCGTCCCATGATCTCGAATTGGCTGCCATCGTATTCGCCTTAAAGATATGGCGACATTACTTATTTGGTGAGAAGTGCCATGTGTATTCGGATCACAAAAGTCTCAAATATTTGATGACTCAAAGAGACTTAAATTTGCGACAAAGACGTTGGCTCGAGTTGTTAAAAGATTATGAGCTTGTCATTGATTATCACCCGGGAAAGGCTAATGTGGTTGCGGACGCCTTAAGCCGAAAATCACTGTTTGCTTTACGAGCTATGAATGTACACTTGTCTATTCTACCCGACAATGTGTTAATAGCCGAATTAAAGGCCAAATCATTATTGACTCATCAAATTCGTGAAGCTCAGAAAGTTGACGATGAGTTGGTTGCAAAACGGGCTGAGTGTGTTCCGAACAAGGAATCGGAGTTTCAAATTGATGATGACGATTGTTTGAGGTTGAAGTCGTGTGTGTTCCAAAGAATTGAAACTTATTTCGATAATTCGAACGAAGCCCATTGTAGCCGAATGGCAATCCACCCGAGAGTACGAAGATGTACAACGATTTGAAACGTCGATTTTGGTGGCATGGTATGAAACGAGACATCTCGACTTTGTTTGAGATGTTTAATATGTCAACAAGTGAAAGCGGAACATCAAGTGCCTTGAGGTTACTTCACCGATCACGATACCCGAGTGGAAATGGGATCGAGTCACAATGGACTTTGTGTCCGGACCGCCATTGTCGACAAGTAAGAAGGATGCGATTTGGGTTGTTGTTGATAGATCGACTAAGTCGGCTCACTTTATCCCGTGCATACGGATTTTCATTGGATAAACTAGCTGAATTGTATGTTTCTCAGTTGTGAGATTACACGGTACCGATTTACATTGTGTCGGATAGAGATCCGAGATTCACCTCGCGATTTTGGAAGAAATTGCAAGAAGCTTTGGGTACCAAGTTGCATTTCAAAGACCGCCTTTCACCCCCAAACCGATGGTCAATCCGAGCGGATAATTCGAGATACTTGAGGATATATTGAGATGTTGCATCCTCGAGTTCAGTGGTTCATGGGAGCGGTATTTACCTTTGATTGAATTCGCCACAACAATAGTTTTCAATCAAGTATTAAGATGGCGCCTTACGAGGCCTTGTGCGAGGCGTAAATGCCGTACACCATTGTTTTGGACAGAGCTCGGTGAGAGAAAAATTTTGAAGTGGATTTGATTAAAGATCTGAATGAGAAAGTAAAAGTAATCCGTGAAAATCTGAAGATAGCCTCCGATCGTTAGAAGTCGTACGCGGATCTGAAACGAAAAGACATTGAGTATCAGGTGGGAGATAAAGTGTTTCTTAAAGTTTCGCCTTGGAAAAAGATACTCAGATTTGGCCGTAAAGGCAAATTGAGCCTGAGGTTCATCGGGCCATATGAGATATCCAAACGAGTCGGTCCAGTTGCGTATCGTTTGATTTTGCCCCCTGAACTTGAAAAGATTCACGACGTCTTTCATGTTTCGATGCTTCGACGCTATAGATCTGATCCGTCGCACGTAATTAGTCCATCAGAGGTTGAAATTCAAGCCGATATGAGTTATGAAGAAGAACCGATTCGTATCCTAGCTCGTGAAGTGAAGGAGTTGCGAAACAAAAGGGTTCCATTAGTAAAAGTGTTATGGCTCAAACACGGGATGGAAGAAGCTACTTGGGAACCCGAGAACTCTATGAAAGAGCGTTACCCAAACCTATTTACGGTAAGATTTTCGGGACGAAAATTTCTTAAGTGGGGAGAGTTGTGACACCCAAAATTGACCCTAGTCGGGAAGTGGTTTGAGACCACCAAACCGAGGTATAAAATAATCTAATAGTCATTTTGATGCCTATAATATGTGTTAATTCGTGTGTGACATTTTGATGTTTTGATTTAGGGTTTTAAATGTGAATTTCACTAAAAGGACCTAGTAGTAAACTTTGAAAATAAGATAGGGAAATGTGTGATGACTAGTTGATCATGCATGCAAAAATGAGGGGTTTGCATGTCAAATTTCCCTAAACTAAAGGCTAGTGGCCGGCCATGACAAAGAATTATGGGCAAAACATGTCATAGACATGTTTTGTTGGTGCATCATGGGAGGAAACAATAAAATAAAAGTTAGTAATAAGAAATGAAAAAAAAAAGAGATCATCATTCATGTTCTTGCTAGCCGAAACTAGGAAGGAAAAAGAGAGAAAGAAAAGCTTCATCCTTGGGTTCTTCTTGGCCGTTTTGAAAGGAGAAAGGTTGAAGATATTCGGCCATACTTGCATCTAAGTTAAGATATGTTTGATGATGTTCCATGAGATGCATGCATGTTTTAGTTGTTAGCTTGAGTTCTACCTAGCCCCATGGTCTAAATCTTGCTATGTGATAGAGATGATACTCGGCCATGGATGTATCATTCTTGCTTGGTGTTGATGTTATGTTGATGAGATATTAAGTGATTTTTGAAAACCATGTTGAAATTTGATTAAGTGGGGTGAGTATGGTTTTCGGCTATAAAAGATTAATAAGGGTGATGGTTGTGTTTCATGCTAAACTTAGATAAATAATGGTAGTTTGCTTACATCTTGATATCTATGAGTTCCTTTCTTGGTTCTACCATAGACCCAAGAAGTATATGTTTATGTAGTGTTGTTAGAGATTATGATAGAAGCTAATGAGTGAGAGTTTGATAGATACTATGAGGTTAAACTTCATGAGATTGTAAGCTTGTAAGTTGGATGATGAAATTCATGCTTTGTGAAGGTAAATGGTGTGGAAGGAGCATTCGGCCATGATGAAAATATATGAGATAGTTATAATCAACTTGAGATTCGGCCCTTGCACCTACTTGTATATATGTTGCACATGATGTATTGGTATGACATATATACTATCTCAAGGTATATATTTGCATATGATGATGTTTCGGTTATGAAATAAAAGATGGATGCGTATTGAGTTACAATATGGAATGCGTTAGTTTGTAAAATGTATGCTGTTTTTGTGTGGTATTAAGTGTATAATTGGCCTCAACATGGACATGCATATTTGGCCACATGAAGGGGGGGTGGTGTGCATGCATTCGATTAGAGGCAAGCATATTGATGCCTATTCTTGGCTTGGAAAATTCGGCTAAGGAGAGTACTAACTAATGTGTTGAATTCGATTCGTGATTTCGTACACATGTGACTCTAATGTCTAATGTATATAAGGGCTAAGTACCTTGAGCTTCACTTTGATGTTTGAATGAATTGTATTGAATTGCTTGTTGTGATTAAAAATTGTGCATGACCATTGTGTATTTGAGCTAAAGGATGGCCATATGACCATTTAAACTCCTTGTCATATTCGGCCATAAACTATCATAATGAGATTTTAATAAGTTAAATTTGTGTGAATTAGCTCAAGAGCTTAGAGGACCACAGTTGGATAAGGGAAAGGAAAAAGTGATCGAATAGCCGTCAAAATCGTTCGACAACATCCGAGGTAAGTCTTCGAGTAATGACCCTACTTGAATTATATTGAAATGATTTGTCATATTATGGTGGACAGTCGAATGTGCGTAGGGACTAAGTTATAAAGTCAATTGAAATCATGCTCTTTTTGTGTGGCTATTGAGCCGAAATTGGAAAGGTTTGATAAATGTTTTGTGTTTGAGCCTTAGTAACGAGAATGAAATATGGATGTGTCGTGATTATTGATATATGTGTACATGAGCATTTGAATGATACCCGGGCTAAGTCCCGAAGGCTTTTATGCTAGTGATTATATCCAGGCTAAGACCCGAAGGCATTCGTGCGAGTTGTTATATCCGGGCTAAGACCCGAAGGCATTTGTACAAGTTACCAAATCCGGGTTAAGACCCGAAGGCAATTGTGCTTGTGGTTATATCCGGCTAAATTCCGAAGAGACTCGGTTTGAAGGTGAGCATTTTGGTGCTGTAATAAATTCAATTAATACGCTCGAAAAACCCATACGATAAGGTATGTTTACATGTGCATCGGAAAAGTCGATCCGTTTGAAATAGTATTCGTTCAATCGACTAACGAACTTTCGGCTCTTAGATAGGTTGATACCTTGTGTGTATATGTTGATGAAGTGTGAAGTAAGTATGATTATGAGAATGTGTATTAATAAAGTGATTCATTTAGCTATGTGAATGTAATACTTTAGTCAAAGCTGATTTCTTTACTTGAGACTTACTAAGCATTAAAATGCTTACCCGTTGCTTTGGCTCTGTTTTATAGATTTTGCTCGTTAGCTATCGGATTCGGGATCATCAAGTCGAAGTCATCCACACTATCAAAGCCCCTTTTGGTACAAATTTTGGTTGAACTTTGAAATGGCATGTATAGGACTACTTTTTCGTTTGTTGGTCATAGACCCTTTGATTTTGTATAAATTTGGATAGCCATGCGAAAATGGCTTATATACACTTTGGCATGGTATCATAATCATTTTGTATGTTGTTCATTAAGAGGTATGGAAATGTTTGGAAACGATTAGCCATTGGAATGGTTAATCATGATCATTCCTTGTGCCATGTATGCTAAAAGGGCTAGTTGAATCAAAGAAATTATGAAGTAGGTAAAGGTTACCTTGAAAACAGATGCTGACAGCAGCAGTGATGTGGATGTAAAAAATCACTAAAAATAGTAGAAATGGAATTAAATAGTGAATAAATTATGTAAATGAACCTTGATGAATCTACTTTCATATGGAAGAAACGAGACGGTCATATGAGTTATATGTTAAGAGATATTAAAGTTCTTGTGAAACAGGGCCAGAACGGTTTCTGGATCCCCTGTTCCGACTTTGGAAATTCATTGTAAATTAACCAGAGATAATTAGGAGTCATGCCATATATTTATAGATTCCACTTTGAGTCTAGTTTCTATAGAAACAAACGGAATCAGTATTGAAGCCCTGTACAGGGAGATATCCAAGTCGTAGTGCACGAAGGTCAGTGTAGTCGATCCCTGTAACAGGGGAGACTTTAACTAATAAACTGTACTAATTGGGCCAACCAAAAATTCTAGAAAAAAATTTGTGGATGGACATATGAGTCTAATTTCAGATAAAAATTACGAAACTGATTTTCGAGCTTTGAAACTCAAGATATGATTTTTAAGGTGACAGTGATGCAGTAACCAGCTTGTCTGGAAAATTTTAAATGGACTGTGAAAATGATTAAGTCAAGTTTGTGTGCACCTTGTGTTCGACTCCGGTAACAGACTCGGGTACGGGGTGTTACACCTTTACTCCTTTATCAAGTCAAATTTGCCTTATGTTGTGAGACACATCCCTTTTTTCACTCCTTTTCCAAAACCTCCTCTCTTTCCATAATATTGTGATACAATGAACTTGGTCATGGTTGACTAAGCTACACAAACCACTTGTGCCGTCCACCACCCTCATTTGCACCCGAATCTCCATTTATTTTTATTTTATTCATCTTATTTTTCTCTCAAATAAAAATAGAACCACCACTTCCTTTTAAATTTTTTTCTCTAACCACTACAACTAAGCTTTCCACTATCATAAAAAACCTCTTAACCACCACAGACACTGCCCCTTTTCACTCCTCCTTCTTTCCACCGCTGCGAGCCGTCACGAACCACCATAGGTCTCCTCATCCTCTACCTATTTTCTCTTATTTTTTCTCTTTTCTCATTTCTTCTAATTGTAGTTACCAAAACCTCTGCCTTTTAATATTTTCTTAGAACCGTCGGGGTGCCGCTTTTTTATAACTAGACCAATGCTGAGCCGCCGGTGACCAAAATTTTCCTTTTTTCTTCCTTTTTATTTTGTCGATTCCTTAGTTACTAAAACTCATATTTTTCTTTCACTTATTCGATTATTATTTCTAGATCACTCAAACATCAATCTCATTCCATTCTCGATTCTTCGATCATCTCATATTAAATCAAGTGCAAGTAAGGTTGTTCGATTCATAAAATTCTTCATTTTGGAAATACCATGGTTTGGCTGAATGGTATAAGGTGATAATATCATCAAGTTATTTTATATTGGTTTAACATAAATACTACTATGATTTCGTATCAACTTGAAGGACTAAACAACGCCAATCAAAGAGAACTTTAGTGTGATAACGAAGAAAACTAATCCAAGTCTCGATTTAAGGGTAAGTCATGGTTTGAAATATTTCGAACAATTAAAAGTTTAAATGTTAAAAATCAAATCTGATAGATCTAATTAAAATATGTGTTTGGTGCAATAGAGTCATCTACCGGTTTAGATCCAAGTGAAATCTCCTCTAATAGGATTGTGATAATCGAATCTACAGATTAAGGTGTGGGATCTAACTCTCATTTTAAGTGAAATATGATGTTATTTACTTTAATAAAATGTTAATTAATTAATTAATTTGTGAGTACATTAAGTACTCTAGTGGAGTTGAAAAAACTCAATCAAAGAGGAATCCAAGTAAGTGTCCTAAACTATTAAGTGTTGCAAAAATCCATGATTTGTGATATATGATGTATGTAATGTTGACCTCAACTCTATGTTATGTGATTTATGGCTAGATTAATATGTGATGATCTAAACATGTGATATATGTATGTGTATGTTAAGATCCATGTTTTAATATAAATATGTATATTAAAGCATGCTAAAGTGACAACTATGTGATATGTGAAAATATGAGAATGATACATGCATATGTGTAAAAACCGCGAAATATGAGTTACGAGCATAAATATGTGAAAAATGTGGAAAGTTAAACATGTTAAAATGACCATATCACATGCATAGGGTGGGATTGTGAAAGGAGGAAGCTATGTGGCAGTTTAACTGTGATTATGTGATCGTTATCGGAAATTATATGGTGGCTTGTCCATGATTGGTTATGTGACCGTTTATTGGTATTTATGTGGTGGCTTGTCCACAAATGGTGTGTTATTGGATGGACGAGTTCTAGGAACTCGATATTGGTGTGTAGTGGAGATGGGTAGGAAATCCTCTAAAATGTGCATTATTACTTAAGCATAACTTGTTATTTTCATTAAATATGATGATATGTGAATTTTGTGAAAGTTATTTTTACGATGATCTGGATGTGTTATGCTACATGTTGAAATATATGTTTGTGACGATCTCACACTGAGTCTTTTAAAGCTTACCCATGTTATGCGTATGTCTCAGGTAATTCTCGTAATCGAGGCTCAGATTTTGATCTTCGGAGGTGCTCTTGGATTAACAATCTTTTGGTCATGGATTTTTTTTTCAAATAATATCGGACTTTTACGAACTATATGAGTTCACTTTGGATTTTTGTTGTTATGGATTTTAATTTGGGTTATCTTAATAACTTTTTGGACTTTATTTTTAAATTATGAACTATGGCATGGGATTTTTATTTTGACATTTTGGGATAATATTGGATAAATTTTTTTTATATGATTTTTAAACGATCAATAAACGTTTTATTGATTATTAGCCGTTGCAAATTTATGATTTCAAAACTAAGTTATAATACAAATATTTTAAATTTAAAAAAGAATAAATAAATTTTTATTAAAGTGAACATGATTTTTTAAAAATGACATATCTTCAAGACAAGTGAGTTTTTCTTAAAAGAACATTTTGGCCATCTTCATGGCCCATGTAATTACTTAGATTAGGCTATAGCATCTAAGCCTGGTTTGAAGGGTTACACGCATAGAGTACGGGACTGCCCACAACAATCCATGTTATAAGTGATTGTTAAAGAAGATGAAGCAAAGCCTGATGAGGATAAGGTGTTGAGGTTTGGATCAATGATACTCAGTTTTTCTAAAGTGAAAAGGAATCGTAAGCAGAAAGTTTTGATGTTTGTGGACATCAACATCGTAGGCTGAAGGAGGAGTGATTTTGTCGATACAGGGGCATCTTACTTGTTTATATTAGAGAGAGTCATGGGTAAACTTGGTCTCTCGGTTAGCAAATTGACCAAGAATATCAAGATGGTTTATTCCAAAAAGGTCCCAATTGTGGGAGTAGCACAAGGAGTGGAGCTACAAATTGGTGAGCGAAAAGGTAAGGAAGATTTCGAGGTAATTCATTTAGATGATTACGCCTTCATTCTTCACTTAAATTTCCTTGACCAAATTAATGCTTTGTTAGTTCCTTTTGTCTATTTTATATGTATCTTGTATACTCAACAACAAGAATGCGTTGTGGTGGTGAGTTGAGACATGAAAGGTTGAACCAAGGTATTGTCGGCAACCCAACTAGCCAAGGATGTTCATGGTGGAAAAAACATCGAATTGGTAGATCGAAGGAGTGTTACAGAGATCCTGTTGGAGATGATAGAGGGGCAAGAAATTGATATGAAGTCTATTGAGTCATCAATTGGGCTACCACTTATGAGAGAGGTAGGTTGTGCATCAAACTTTTGGGGTAAGGTAGTTATGCAAATTGGGAAGTCAAAGCGAGTAAATACAACTTGCGAGGTACATCTCAAACATTTAACTAGTGTTTTTCATTATGACTTACCATTGGCTTAACAAAGACACAGGGCTCTTTTAGAGTTCTGAAATGGGTAAGCCAAGGGGTTACAAATTGAAGTTCACAGGAAAAATCAAGGTTAACCCAATGTTCATTGTGAGCATGCCTAAGCCTTGTTGTGAGGATCAAGGGGATCCCAATTAGGGAAAGTTACAATGTAGGCAAGTAAGAGTAGGGATCTTACAAACGAGATGTACTAAAGAGAGGAATGGTTCGAGTTAGGAGAGAACGAAAGTCGAGGCAAGTGTTTCGAGGGGTATGACTACCTAAAAAAGAGGCTAGCAAGGAATCAATCTAGGCATTAAGAAGGTTTTGAGATGAGTCAAACCAGTGTCATCAGTGGGGTTACCACCTATGAGAGACGTGGGTTGTGTATCAAACTTTGAAGGTTAAGGTAGTTATGCAAATTGGGAAGTTAAAGCGAGTAAATGCAACATGCGAGGTACATCTCAAACACTTAACTAGTGTTTTTCATTATGACTTACTATTGGTTTAGCAAAGACATGGGGGCCCTTTTGAAGTTCTAAAATGGGTAAGCCAAGGGGCTTACAAATTGGAGTTGGCAGGAAAAAGCAAGTTTAACCCAATGTTTATTGTGAGCATGCATAAGCCTAGTTGTAAGGATCAAGGGGATACCAACCAAGGAAAGTCACAATGTAGGTAAGTATGAGCAGGGCTCTTGCGTACGAGATGTACTAAGAAGAGGAATGGTTCGAGTTAGGAGAGAAAAGAAGTCGAGGAAAGTGTTCCGAGGGGTAGGACTACCTGAAAAAGATGCTAGTAAGGAATCAGTTGAGGCATTGAGAAGGTTCTAAGATGAGTCAAACCAATGTCATCCCAAGGAGGCAACAAAGGCTTTGTGAGAATGAATGGGGGAAAATACCACAACCCGTGGACCAAATCCCATGATGTGTGACAGCCCAAAATTGACCCTAGTCGGAAGGTGGTCTTAGGACCACAAAACCGAGGCATAAAAATAATTAAAAATTTATTTTGATGCCTATAATATGTGTGTGCTCATGTATGACATTTTATGATGATTGATTTAGTGTTATAAGGGTGAATTCCACAAGAAAGGACTTAGTAATGAACTTTGAAAGTATGATAGGGAAATGTGTGATGACTAATTAAAGCATGCATGCAAAATAATGGACTTGCATGTCAAATTCCCTTTTATAGGTGGTGGCCGGCCATGACAAGGAGGATGGGCTAAACATGTCATGAAACATGTTTTGTTGGTGCATTAGGGTGAAATAATAAACAAAGGTGTATGGGTGATAAAAAATGAAAAAAAAATGTGTGAGTGTGGTAATCCCCCCATTGCCGTGAGTTGTAGAGAAGGAAAGAAAAAATTTTGTTCATCCTTTCTTTGAGCCAAAACTAAGGAAGAAGGAGGATTTTTGCTTCATGCTTGGTTTGGAAGAGATCTAGAAGGAGATTTGGCTAAGTTTGCATCAAGATTAAGGTATGTATGAGGTTGTGTTAGGAGTTTCATGCATGTTTTGGTTGCTAACTTGATGTGCATGTTAGCCATGGCTCAAATCTTTGTTAAGCCATGGAAATGGTATTTGGCCAAAGTTGTTGTGGTGATAAAGCCATTGCATGCTAAGTGTGAAGCTTGATGATGATGCATGCAATGATGGATTGTCTACTCTTGAGTAAGATTTTGAGCTTTCTTTTGTTTTATCATGATTGAAGTTGAAAAGGAGCATGATTGTCATATTCGCCATGATGCATTCATGAGCATGGTTCATGCTTCTTGCATGTTAGTTAAAATTTGTGTTTTGGATGGCTATGGACACCTTGAAATTCGCCATGCCCATATATGTATATATATGTTTGCACATGATGTTTTGGTTATGAAGGAAGTGATGAATAAGTTTGTTTAAAGAAGAAGATGTTGAAGAATAATTGTGAAATTGTAAGCACATTCGGCCTAGCACACATATGAGTGCTTGATGCTATATTGTAAGTTTTGAGCTACAATATGCAAAGCATTAACTAGTAAAATGCATGCTGTTTTGTGTGGTATTAAGTGCATAATTGGCCTCAACATGGACAAGTATATTCGACCTTGGGTAGCCTATTGAAGGCCTTAGCTTTTCCTTGATGCTCGAATAAATTGTATTGAATTGCTTGATGTAGTATAAAATGTGCATGACCATTGTGTATTCAAGCTAAAGGGTGGCCATATGACCATTTAAATTCCTTGTCATATTCGCCATAAGCTAGCACAATGAGGTTTTGATAAATTGAATTTGTTTGAATTAGCTCAAGAGCTAAGAGGGCCACAATTGGACAAGGGAAGGAAAAAGTAATCGAATAGCCGTAAAAGCCGTTCGACAACATCCGAGGTAAGTCCTCAAGAAGTGACCTTACTTGAATTATGTGGAATGAAATATGGATGTATTGATTATTGATTTATGTGTGTATGAGTATTCGAATGATACCGGGCTAAGTCCCGAAGGCGATTATGTTAGTGATTATAATTGTGTTTGAGCCTTAGTAACGAAAATAAATATGTATGTCCAATGATTATTGATGTATGTGTGCATGAGAAATTGATTGATATCCGGGCTAAGCCTCAAGACAATTATGCTGGAAATTATAACGGGTTAAGACCGAAGGCAATTGTGCTAGTGGCTACATCCGGGCTAAGACCAAGGCATTCGTGCGAGTCATTCTATCGGGCTAAGACCAAGGCATTTGTGCAAATCGTGATATCCGGTTAAGTCCGTGAGGCCTTGGTGCGGGTTACCATAACGGGCTATGTCCCGGCGATTGATCGAGTAGCGACATCCGGTTAAACTCAGAAGGTATGTGATTTGAAAATTATAAGCTTGCTGGAAAATTTCAGCTAATGCACTTGTGAAATTTCCCAATGACAAGGTAAGTGCGGTGTGTGCTTATGCGCTAGGAGTAGGCGTGTGAATATCCGCTCCTATGATGGAACGAGTTATCGGCCTTAATGAAGCCGTTATTTGTGTATGAACATAAGAGTTGGGATGGTGAAGTAAGTATGATTATGTGAATGTGCATTAATGAAATGATGCATTTAACTATGTGAATGTATTGCTGTAATTAGAGTTGATTATATTCCTTGAGACTTACTAAGCATAAAATGCTTACTCATTGCTTTGGCTCTCGGTTTTCTAGATTTCGCCGATAGCAATCGGATTCGGGATCGTTGAAGTCGAAGTCATCCACACTATCAAGCCCCATTTTGGTATAAATTCTTGGTTGAACTTGAAATGGCATGTATAGGACTACCCTTGTTGGTTTAAATATGTTATGATGTATATGTGTACGGCCATGCGAAAATGGCTCGTAATAGTGAAGTATCAACTTAAACTATTTGTGGTTTGTATATATATATGGTGTCATGATGTGACTATGAATTGGAAATGGAATGTTGGTCACATGATCAGCCATTGGCATGGTTAAAATGATCATATGTGGACCTATGTAAGGCAAGACTAGTTGGTTCATGGAGACTACAAAATAGGTAAGACCTACCTTAAAAGCAGATCTCGCCATTTGCGCAGAACGTGAATGTGAAAAATCACCAAAATTTGTAGGAATGGTATTAAATAGTGAATCAGCTATGTAAATGAACATTGATGAGTCTATTTTGTGACAGCCTTAAAACGACCCTAGTCGAAATGTGGTTTCGGGACCACAAAACCAAGGCATAAAAATAATTTAATATTTATTTTATTGCCTATAATGTGTGTTAACTCATGTGTGATATTTTTTATGCTTTGATTTAGAATTATAGATGTGAATTTCACTAGAAAGGACCTAGTAATAAACTTTGAAAGTATGAGGGAAATGTGTGATGACTAATTAAAGGATGCATGCAAAACAATGGACTTGCATGTCAAATTTCCCCATAGCTAGTGGTAAGCCATGACAAGGATTTATGGGCAAAAATCATGTCATGAAACATGTTTGGTAAATGGGTTATGATGGAAAGAATAAAATAAGGGGTATGGAATAAACAATTAATGTTAGTAGATGAGAAACAAAAAAAAAAAGTGTCCATCTTCCTCCATAGCTTGGCCGAATGTCCTAAAGGAAGAAAGAAAAAAATTTTGTTCATCTCTTTTCACTCTCTTGTTGGCCGAAAATACTAAGGTTAAGGAAGGAGTTTTGCTTCATACTTGGTTTGGAAGAGGATTAGGAAGAGGTTGGCTAAACTTGCATCAAGATTAAGGTATGTTTGAGGTTCATGCATGTTTTTAGTTGCTAGCTTAATGTTCTTGTTAGCCCATGGTTCAAATCCTTGTTATGTCATGGGAATGAAATTCGGCCAAAGTGAATGTGGTGTTAATGCCATTGCATGTTAAATGACAAGCTTGAAAGTGATACATGTGATGGAGGATTGAAGATTCTTAGATTTTCTTTTAGCATTTTTTTGAATGAGATACTAAGTTCTTTGTTTCACCATGACCAAATTGAAATGGTGTGGTGTTGTGGTATTCGGCCATGATATATCCATAAGTATAATTCATGCATGTTGCATGGTAAGTAAGATTTAAGCTTTGGAAATGTGTATATATTTGGATATAAGCCATTTGAGAATTCGGCCCTTGCACCTACATGAATATATGTTTGCACATGATGGATTGGTATGACATATATACTAATTCAAAGTGTATATTTGCTTGTGATGATGTGTTGATTATGAAGTAAATAAGAGATGTGCAATGAATTACGATATGTAATGTGTTAGTAGTAAAATGTATGCTGTTTTTTTTGTGTGGTATTAAGTGTATATTCGCCACATGAGGGTAATTAGTGTGCATGCATTCGGTTTGAGGCAAGCATATTGATGCCTATTCTTGGCTTAGAAAATTCGCTAAGAGGAATATTAACTAATGTGTTGAGTTCGATTTATGATTTCGTACATATGCAACTTTGATGCCTAATGTATATAAGGGCCAAGTACTTTGAACTTCACGTTGATGTTTGAATGTATTGAATTGCTTGTTGTGATGTAAAAATGTGCATGACCATTGTGTATTTGAGCTAAAGGATGGCCATATGACCATTTACACTCCTTGTCATATTCGCCATAAGCTATCATGATGAGATTTTAATAAGTTAAATTTGTGTGAATTAGCTCAAGAGCAAAGGGAGCTAAATCCGATAAAGGGAAGGAAAAAGTAGTTGAATAGCCGTCGAAATCGCTCGACAACATCCAAGGTAAGTCTTGAGTGATGACCCTACTTGAATTATATCAAAATTATGCTCCTTGTTTGTGTGGCCATTGAGCCGAAATAGTAAAGGTTGATAAATATTTTGTGTTAGAGCTTTAGTAACGAAAATGAACTATGGACGTGTCTTGAATATTGATATATGTGTAAGTGAACATTGAAAATATATCGGGCTAAGACCGAAGGCATTCGTATGAGTTGATATATCCGGGCTAAGACCAAGGCATTCGTATGAGTTGATATATCCGGGCTAAGACCAAGGCATTCGTATGCGAGTTGATATATCCGGGCTAAGACCGAAGGCCTTTGTGCAAGTCACCAAATCCGGGTTATGACCAAGGCAATCGTCTGAGTCGCTATATCCGGTTAAATCGAAAGTATGTGATTCGAAGTGAGCAATCTTGCTGTGAAAATTTCAGCTTATACACTTGTGAAAATTCCAGCAATGAGGTATGTTTGTATGTACTTGTACTAATTGAATTCTTACAAGTAAGTATCGCTAAGTTGATAAACGAGCTACCGCCTTGGGCTAAGTTGTTCTTTTGTGTATGAACATAAGGGTCGGTGATGTGAAATAAGTATGAGTATGGGAATGTGAATTAGTAAAGTGGTTTAATTAGCCATGTGAATAAAATACCTTAGTCAAAGCTGATTTCATTGCTTGAGACTTACTAAGCATTAAAATGCTTACCCGTTGCTTTGGCTCTCTGTTTTATAGGTTTCGCTCGTTAGCTATCGGATTCGGGATCAAAGAAGTCGAAGTCATCCACACTATCGAAGCCCCATTTTGGTACAAATTTTGGTTGAACTTTGAAATGGCATGTATAGGACCATCCTTTGTTGAAGGTCATGTACCTTCGGTTTGTGTAAACTTGGATAGCCATGCGAAAATGGCTTATATCGTTTTAGCATAGAACTATAATCGTTTGTATGTTGACCCTTATGAGGTATGGAATTATTTTGAAACGATTAGCCATTGGAATGGTTAATCATGATCACGCTTTGTGCTATGTATGTAAAAAGGGCCAATTGAATCATGGAAAGTATGAAATAGGTAAAGCCTACTAAAGGCAGATGCTGACAGCAGCAGTGACGTGGATGTGAAAAATCACTAAAAATAGTAGGAATGGTATTAAATAGCAAATAAATTATGTAAGTGTACCTTGATGAATCTACTTTCATATGGAAGAAACGAAATGGTCATATGAGTTATAAGTTAACAGATTTTAAAGTTCTTGTGAAATAGGGCCAGAACGGTTTCTGGATCCCTGTTCCAACTTTGGAAAATCATTGTAAATTAACCAGAGATAATTAGGAGTCATTCCATATATGTGTAGATTCCTCTCTGAGTCTAGTTTCTATAGAAACAAACGGCATTAGTATTGAAGCCCTGTACAGGAGATATCCAATTCGTAACGCACAAAGGTCAGTGTAGTCGATCCCTACAACAGGCGAGACTTTAACTAATAAACTGTACTAATTGGCTCGACCAAAATTCTAGAAAAAATATGTAGATGGACATATGAGTCTAGTTTCAGGAAAAATTTACGGAACTGATTTTCGAGTTGTAAAACTCAAGTTATGAATTTTGGAGCGACTAGTACTCAGATTGGCAGCTTGTCTGAAAATTGTCAATAAGTGGGTTGAAGTGCAGTTAACACCTCGCGTTCGACTCCGGCGACGGTCTCGGGTTCGGGGTGTTACAATTTTATTGGTATCAGAGCTACGGTTTAGTCGATTCTAGGACTACCGTAATGCGTTTGGGTCTAGCTATACATGCCATTTTATGTGATTATATGATAGTGTGGTGATTTCTGACGTTTGAATTTGTGTTTATTTATAGTAATGGATCCCGATCCCAACCGAGCGATAGCTGATGATGTGGAGAGTGTGGCGCCTGCTCCCGCACAAGGGACAGCGCCGGCGGACTCTCAACCTGTTGCTAGCAATCCGAATGACGAGGCTAGACAAGCCTTTTATAGCGTGATGAATGATTGGTTCAACCAATACATTCGAACTAATACGGCTGTTCCACAACCTCCATTCCCAACAAACACAACCCCCGCACCTACAATGCCTCCGGTAATTGACCAAATAAGGTCGAATAAGCCCCCAGTTGATAGAATCCGAAAACATGGGGCTACTGAATTTAAAGCTACGGATAGTGATGATGCCGAGCAAGCCGAATTTTGGTTGGACAACACGATCCGGGTACTCGATGAGCTATCTTGTACACCCGATGAATGCCTAAAGTGTACCATCTCCTTGCTACGTGATTCTGCCTACTATTGGTGGAGTACTCGACTGTTGTGCCCTTGAACAAGTAACTTGGGAGTTCTTCAAACCGAGTTTGGAAAAAGTATATCGGTCGAGATTTATGGACCAAAAACGAATGGAATTTCTCGAACTTAAACAAGGTTCCATGTCGGTTACCGACTATGAACGAAAATTCGTGAGGCTTAGCCGGGACGCGCGAGAATGCATTTCTTCAGAAGCTGTGATGTGTAAACGCTTCCAAGATGGACTGAATGATGAGATAAAGCTGTATGTTGGCATTTTGGAAATCCGAGAGTTTGTGACTCTCGTCGAGCGGCGATGCAAAGCCGAGGAGTTTAGTATGGAGAAAAGGAAAGCGGAAGCGGGAGCAAGGGAGTTTCAGAAGAGGTATTCGGGAAGCCCTTCCAACAGTCATCAAAGAAACTTAGAGATGGCTTAGGCGATCTAGAGACACTTCGGGCTTTTCTAGGCGAGATCGCGATCGACCCCTGTGACCACCACGAATCACTTGATCGCCGATGAGTGGGAATGATCGACGAGAGAGGACTGAGTGCCGATGATTGTGGCAAATGGCATTTTGAAGCTGTAGATTCCGTGACCGCTCTGTTACAAGTGTGGATCAGTTGACCACTTCATTAAAGATTGCCCGAGGTTGTGCGAACAGAATGTAGATCGGAGTGGGAAGCCGGTACTACCACCGCTCGAGGTAGACCATCTGGAAATACGGGCAAGGCTAGTGGTGGTCAGAGAGGATCTAGAGATGCTGCGACCAGATCCGAGGCTCGCGCTCCAGCTAGGACTTATGCTATCTGCACGCGAGGATGCCTCCTCGCCGGATGTTATTACTGGTACTTTCACTCTCTTTGATACTAATGTGATTGCTTTGATTGACCCTGGTTCTACTCATTCTTATATATGCGAAACCTTAGCATCCAGTAAGACTTTGCCTATTGAGTCTCTTGAGTTCGTAATTCGGTGTCAAATCCTTTGGGTCGTTATGTGCTGGTCGACAAAGTGTGTAAGAAATGCCCTTTATTGTAACACCCGAACCGAGACCGTCACGAGTCGAAGCGAGGTGTTAACAGACTTCAACCCACTTATTGACAATTTTCAGACAAGCTGCCAATCTGAGTACTAGTCGCTCCAAAATTCATAACTTGAGTTTTACAACTCGAAAATCAGTTCCGTAAATTTTTCCTGAAACTAGACTCATATGTCCATCTACATATTTTTTCTAGAATTTTGGTCGAGCCAATTAGTACAGTTTATTAGTTAAAGTCTCGCCTGTTGTAGGGATCGACTACACTGACCTTTGTGCGTTACGAATTGGATATCTCCTGTACAGGGCTTCAATACTAATGCCGTTTGTTTCTATAGAAACTAGACTCAGAGAGGAATCTACACATATATGGAATGACTCCTAATTATCTCTGGTTAATTTACAATGATTTTCCAAAGTTGGAACAGGGGATCCAGAAACCGTTCTGGCCCTATTTCACAAGAACTTTAAAATCTGTTAACTTATAACTCATATGACCATTTCGTTTCTTCCATATGAAAGTAGATTCATCAAGGTACACTTACATAATTTATTTGCTATTTAATACCATTCCTACTATTTTAGTGATTTTTCACATCCACGTCACTGCTGCTGTCAGCATCTGCCTTTAGTAGGCTTTACCTATTTCATACTTTCCATGATTCAATTGGCCCTTTTTACATACATAGCACAAAGCGTGATCATGATTAACCATTCCAATGGCTAATCGTTTCAAAATAATTCCATACCTCATAAGGGTCAACATACAAACGATTATAGTTCTATGCTAAAAACGTATATAAGCCATTTTCGCATGGCTATCCAAGTTTACACAAACCGGAAGGTACATGACCTTCAACAAAGGATTTCTGTTGTGTCGGATAGAGATCCGAGGTTCACCTCGCGATTTTGGAAGAAATTACAAGAAGCATTGGGCACCAAGTTGCATTTCAGCACCGCCTTTCACCCCCAAACCGATGGTCAATCCGGCGTATAATTCGGATACTTGAGGATATGTTGAGATGTTGCATCCTCGAGTTCGATGGTTCGTGGGAGCGGTACCTACCTTTGATTGAATTCGCTTACAACAATAGTTTTCAATCAAGTATTAAGATGGCGCCTTACGAGGCTTTGTGCGGGCGTAAATGCCGTACACCATTGTTTTGGACCGAGCTCGGTGAGAACAAAATTTTGGAGTGGATTTGATTAAAGATGCTGAATGAAAGTAAAAGTAATCCGTGAAAATCAAGATAGCCTCCGATCATCGAAATAGTATGCGGATTTGAAACGAAAGGACATTGAGTATCGGTGGGAGATAAAGTGTTTCTTAAAGTTTCGCCGTGGAAAAAGATACTCAGATTCGCCGTAAGGGCAAGTTGAGCCGAGATTCATTGGGCCGTCTGAAATCTCCGAACGAGTTGGCCCGGGCCGCGTATCGTTTGATCTTGCCCCTGAACTTGAAAAGATTCACAACGTCTTCCATGTTTCAATGCTTGACGCTATAGATCTGATCCGTCGCACGTAATTAGTCCATCGAGGTTGAAATTCAAGCCGATATGAGTTATGAAGAAGAACCGATTCGTATCCTAGCTCGTGAAATGAAAGAGTTGCTTGAAACAAAAGGGTTCCGCTAGTGAAAGTGTTATGGCTCAAACACGGGATAGAAGAAGCTACTTGGGAACCCGAGAACTCTATGAAAGAGCAATATCCAAACCTATTTACGGTAAGATTTTCGGGACGAAAATTTCTAAAGTGGGGAGAGTTGTGACAGCCTTAAAACGACCCTAGTCGAAATGTGGTTTCGGGACCACAAAACCAAGGCATAAAAATAATTTAATATTTATTTTATTGCCTATAATGTGTGTTAACTCATGTGTGATATTTTTATGCTTTGATTTAGAATTATAGATGTGAATTTCACTAGAAAGGACCTAGTAATAAACTTTGAAAGTATGAGGGAAATGTGTGATGACTAATTAAAGGATGCATGCAAAACAATGGACTTGCATGTCAAATTTCCCCATAGCTAGTGGCCGGCCATGACAAGGATTTATGGGCAAAAATCATGTCATGAAACATGTTTGGTAAATGGGTTATGATGGAAAGAATAAAATAAGGGTATGGAATAAACAATTAATGTTAGTAGATGAGAAACAAAAAAAAAGTGTCCATCTTCCTCCATAGCTTGGCCGAATGTCCTAAAGGAAGAAAGAAAAATTTTGTTCATCTCTTTTCACTCTCTTGTTGGCCGAAAATACTAAGGTTAAGGAAGGAGTTTTGCTTCATACTTGGTTTGGAAGAGGATTAGGAAGAGGTTGGCTAAACTTGCATCAAGATTAAGGTATGTTTGAGGTTCATGCATGTTTTTAGTTGCTAGCTTAATGTTCTTGTTAGCCCATGGTTCAAATCCTTGTTATGTCATGGGAATGAAATTCGGCCAAAGTGAATGTGGTGTTAATGCCATTGCATGTTAAATGACAAGCTTGAAAGTGATACATGTGATGGAGGATTGAAGATTCTTAGATTTTCTTTTAGCATTTTTTTTGAATGAGATACTAAGTTCTTTGTTTCACCATGACCAAATTGAAATGGTGTGGTGTTGTGGTATTCGGCCATGATATATCCATAAGTATAATTCATGCATGTTGCATGGTAAGTAAGATTTAAGCTTTGGAAATGTGTATATATTTGGATATAAGCCATTTGAGAATTCGGCCCTTGCACCTACATGAATATATGTTTGCACATGATGGATTGGTATGACATATATACTAATTCAAAGTGTATATTTGCTTGTGATGATGTGTTGATTATGAAGTAAATAAGAGATGTGCAATGAATTACGATATGTAATGTGTTAGTAGTAAAATGTATGCTGTTTTTTTGTGTGGTATTAAGTGTATATTCGCCACATGAGGGGTAATTAGTGTGCATGCATTCGGTTTGAGGCAAGCATATTGATGCCTATTCTTGGCTTAGAAAATTCGCTAAGAGGAATATTAACTAATGTGTTGAGTTCGATTTATGATTTCGTACATATGCAACTTTGATGCCTAATGTATATAAGGGCCAAGTACTTTGAACTTCACGTTGATGTTTGAATGTATTGAATTGCTTGTTGTGATGTAAAAATGTGCATGACCATTGTGTATTTGAGCTAAAGGATGGCCATATGACCATTTACACTCCTTGTCATATTCGCCATAAGCTATCATGATGAGATTTTAATAAGTTAAATTTGTGTAAATTAGCTCAAGAGCAAAGGGAGCTAAATCCGATAAAGGGAAGGAAAAAGTAGTTGAATAGCCGTCGAAATCGCCGACAACATCCAAGGTAAGTCTTGAGTGATGACCCTACTTGAATTATATCAAAATTATGCTCCTTGTTTGTGTGGCCATTGAGCGAAATAGTAAAGGTTGATAAATATTTTGTGTTAGAGCTTTAATAACGAAAATGAACTATGGGCGTGTCTTGAATATTGATATATGTGTAAGTGAACATTGAAAATATATCCGGGCTAAGACCGAAGGCATTCGTGCGAGTTGATATATCCGGGCTAAGACCGAAGGCATTCGTATGCGAGTTGATATATCCGGGCTAAGACCGAAGGCATTCGATGCGAGTTGATATATCCGGGCTAAGACCGAAGGCCTTTGTGCAAGTCACCAAATCCGGTTATGACCGAAGGCAATCGTATGAGTCGCTATATCCGGTTAAATCCGAAAGTATGTGATTGGAAGTGAGCAATCTTGCTGTGAAAATTTCAGCTTATACACTTGTGAAAATTCCAGCAATGAGGTATGTTTGTATGTACTTGTACTAATTGAATTCTTACAAGTAAGTATCGCTAAGTTGATAAACGAGCTACCGGCCTTGGGCTAAGTTGTTCTTTTGTGTATGAACATAAGGGTCGGTGATGTGAAATAAGTATGAGTATGGGAATGTGAATTAGTAAAGTGGTTTAATTAGCCATGTGAATAAAATACCTTAGTCAAAGCTGATTTCATTGCTTGAGACTTACTAAGCATTAAAATGCTTACCCGTTGCTTTGGCTCTCTGTTTTATAGGTTTTATTTCGTTAGCTATCGGATTCGGGATCAAAGAAGTCGAAGTCATCCACACTATCGAAGCCCCATTTTGGTACAAATTTTGGTTGAACTTTGAAATGGCATGTATAGGACCATCCTTTGTTGAAGGTCATGTACCTTCCGGTTTGTGTAAACTTGGATAGCCATGCGAAAATGGCTTATATCGTTTTAGCATAGAACTATAATCGTTTGTATGTTGACCCTTATGAGGTATGGAATTATTTTGAAACGATTAGCCATTGGAATGGTTAATCATGATCACGCTTTGTGCTATGTATGTAAAAAGGGCCAATTGAATCATGGAAAGTATGAAATAGGTAAAGCCTACTAAAGGCAGATGCTGACAGCAGCAGTGACGTGGATGTGAAAAATCACTAAAAATAGTAGGAATGGTATTAAATAGCAAATAAATTATGTAAGTGTACCTTGATGAATCTACTTTCATATGGAAGAAACGAAATGGTCATATGAGTTATAAGTTAACAGATTTTAAAGTTCTTGTGAAATAGGGCCAGAACGGTTTCTGGATCCCCTGTTCCAACTTTGGAAAATCATTGTAAATTAACCAGAGATAATTAGGAGTCATTCCATATATGTGTAGATTCCTCTCTGAGTCTAGTTTCTATAGAAACAAACGGCATTAGTATTGAAGCCCTGTACAGGAGATATCCAATTCGTAACGCACAAAGGTCAGTGTAGTCGATCCCTACAACAGGCGAGACTTTAACTAATAAACTGTACTAATTGGCTCGACCAAAATTCTAGAAAA
Organism: Gossypium arboreum; assembly: GCF_025698485.1. NCBI lineage: Eukaryota > Viridiplantae > Streptophyta > Magnoliopsida > Malvales > Malvaceae > Gossypium > Gossypium arboreum. Next base: position 19,601,081 of record NC_069081.1, read on the forward strand.
AATATGTAGATGGACATATGAGTCTAGTTTCAGGAAAAATTTACGGAACTGATTTTCGAGTTGTAAAACTCAAGTTATGAATTTTGGAGCGACTAGTACTCAGATTGGCAGCTTGTCTGAAAATTGTCAATAAGTGGGTTGAAGTCTGTTAACACCTCGCGTTCGACTCCGGCGACGGTCTCGGGTTCGTGGGAACGGTACCTACCTTTGATTGAATTCGCTTACAACAATAGTTTTCAATCAAGTATTAAGATGGCGCCTTACGAGGCTTTGTACGGGCGTAAATGCCGTACACCATTGTTTTGGACCGAGCTCGGTGAGAACAAAATTTTGGAGTGGATTTGATTAAAGATGCTGAATGAAAGTAAAAGTAATCCGTGAAAATCTGAAGATAGCCTCCGATCGTCGTAGAAATCGTATGCGGATTTGAAACGAAAGGACATTGAGTATCGTGGGAGATAAAGTGTTTCTTAAAGTTTCGCCGTGGAAAAGATACTCGATTCGGTAGTAAGGGCAAGTTGAGCCGAGATTCATTGGGCCGTCTGAAATCTCCGAACGAGTTGGCCCAGCCATGTATCGTTTGATCTTGCCCCTGAACTTGAAAAGATTCACAACGTCTTCCATGTTTCAATGCTTGACGCTATAGATCTGATCCGTCAGACGTAATTAGTCCATCGAGGTTGAAATTCAAGCCGATATGAGTTATGAAGAAGAACCGATTCGTATCCTAGCTCGTGAAATGAAAGAGTTGCGAAACAAAAGGTTCCGCTAGTGAAAGTGTTATGGCTCAAACACGGGATAGAAGAAGCTACTTGGGAACCCGAGAACTCTATGAAAGAGCAATATCCAAACCTATTTACGGTAAGATTTTCGGGACGAAAATTTCTAAAGTGGGGAGAGTTGTGACAGCCTTAAAAACGACCCTAGTCGAAATGTGGTTTCGGGACCACAAAACCAAGGCATAAAAATAATTTAATATTTATTTTATTGCCTATAATGTGTTAACTCATGTGTGATATTTTTATGCTTTGATTTAGAATTATAGATGTGAATTTCACTAGAAAGGACCTAGTAATAAACTTTGAAAGTATGAGGGAAATGTGTGATGACTAATTAAAGGATGCATGCAAAACAATGGACTTGCATGTCAAATTTCCCCATAGCTAGTGGCCGGCCATGACAAGGATTTATGGGCAAAAATCATGTCATGAAACATGTTTGGTAAATGGGTTATGATGGAAAGAATAAAATAAGGGTATGGAATAAACAATTAATGTTAGTAGATGAGAAACAAAAAAAAAAAAGTGTCCATCTTCCTCCATAGCTTGGCGAATGTCCTAAAGGAAGAAAGAAAAAATTTTGTTCATCTCTTTTCACTCTCTTGTTGGCGAAAATACTAAGGTTAAGGAAGGAGTTTTGCTTCATACTTGGTTTGGAAGAGGATTAGGAAGAGGTTGGCTAAACTTGCATCAAGATTAAGGTATGTTTGAGGTTCATGCATGTTTTTAGTTGCTAGCTTAATGTTCTTGTTAGCCCATGGTTCAAATCCTTGTTATGTCATGGGAATGAAATTCGCCAAAGTGAATGTGGTGTTAATGCCATTGCATGTTAAATAACAAGCTTGAAAGTGATACATGTGATGGAGGATTGAAGATTCTTAGATTTTCTTTTAGCATTTTTTTGAATGAGATACTAAGTTCTTTGTTTCACCATGACCAAATTGAAATGGTGTGGTGTTGTGGTATTCGCCATGATATATCCATAAGTATAATTCATGCATGTTGCATGGTAAGTAAGATTTAAGCTTTGGAAATGTGTATATATTTGGATATAAGCCACTTGAGAATTCGCCCTTGCACCTACATGAATATATGTTTGCACATGATGGATTGGTATGACATATATACTAATTCAAAGTGTATATTTGCTTGTGATGATGTGTTGATTATGAAGTAAATAAGAGATGTGCAATGAATTACGATATGTAATGTGTTAGTAGTAAAATGTATGCTGTTTTTTTTTTGTGTGGTATTAAGTGTATATTCGGCCACATGAGGGTAATTAGTGTGCATGCATTCGGTTTGAGGCAAGCATATTGATGCCTATTCTTGGCTTAGAAAATTCGCTAAGAGGAATATTAACTAATGTGTTGAGTTCGATTTATGATTTCGTACATATACAACTTTGATGCCTAATGTATATAAGGGCCAAGTACTTTGAACTTCACGTTGATGTTTGAATGTATTGAATTGCTTGTTGTGATGTAAAATGTGCATGACCATTGTGTATTTGAGCTAAAGGATGGCCATATGACCATTTACACTCCTTGTCATATTCGCCATAAGCTATCATGATGAGATTTTAATAAGTTAAATTTGTGTGAATTAGCTCAAGAGCAAAGGGGAGCTAAATCCGATAAAGGGAAGGAAAAAAGTAGTTGAATAGCCGTCGAAATCGCTCGACAACATCCGAGGTAAGTCTTCGAGTGATGACCCTACTTGAATTATATCAAAATTATGCTCCTTGTTTGTGTGGCCATTGAGCCGAAATAGTAAAGGTTGATAGATATTTTGTGTTAGAGCTTTAATAATGAAAATGAACTATGGACGTGTCTTGAATATTGATATATATGTAAGTGAACATTGGAAATATATCGGGCTAAGACCAAGGCATTCGTATGAGTTGATATATCAGGGCTAAGACCGAAGGCATTCGTATGCGAGTTGATATATCCGGGCTAAGACCGAAGGCATTCGTGCGAAGTTGATATATCCGGGCTAAGACCGAAGGCCTTTGTGCAAGTCACCAATCCGGTTATGACCGAAGGCAATCGTCTTGAAGTCGCTATATCCGGTTAAATCCGAAAGTATGTGATTAGGAAGTGAGCAATCTTGCTGTGAAAATTTCAGCTTATACACTTGTGAAAATTCCAGCAATGAGGTATGTTTGTATGTGCTTGTACTAATTGAATTCTTACAAGTAAGTATGCGCTAAGTTGATAAACGAGCTACCGGCCTTGGGCTAAGTTGTTCTTTTGTGTATGAACATAAGGGTCGGTGATGTGAAATAAGTATGAGTATGGGAATGTGAATTAGTAAAGTGGTTTAATTAGCCATGTGAATAAAATACCTTAGTCAAAGCTGATTTCATTGCTTGAGACTTACTAAGCATTAAAATGCTTACCCGTTGCTTTGGCTCTCTGTTTTATAGGTTTATTTCGTTAGCTATCGGATTCGGGATCAAAGAAGTCAAGTCATCCACACTATCGAAGCCCCATTTTGGTACAAATTTTGGTTGAACTTTGAAATGGCATGTATAGGACCATCCTTTGTTGAAGGTCATGTACCTTCCGGTTTGTGTAAACTTGGATAGCCATGCGAAAATGGCTTATATACGTTTTTAGCATAGAACTATAATCGTTTGTATGTTGACCCTTATGAGGTATGGAATTATTTTGAAACGATTAGCCATTGGAATGGTTAATCATGATCACGCTTTGTGCTATGTATGTAAAAGGGCCAATTGAATCATGGAAAGTATGAAATAGGTAAAGCCTACTAAAGGCAGATGCTGACAGCAGCAGTGACGTGGATGTGAAAAATCACTAAAAATAGTAGGAATGGTATTAAATAGCAAATAAATTATGTAAGTGTACCTTGATGAATCTACTTTCATATGGAAGAAACGAAATGGTCATATGAGTTATAAGTTAACAGATTTTAAAGTTCTTGTGAAATAGGGCCAGAACGGTTTCTGGATCCCCTGTTCCAACTTTGGAAAATCATTGTAAATTAACCAGAGATAATTAGGAGTCATTCCATATATGTGTAGATTCCTCTCTGAGTCTAGTTTCTATAGAAACAAACGGCATTAGTATTGAAGCCCTGTACAGGAGATATCCAATTCGTAACGCACAAAGGTCAGTGTAGTCGATCCCTACAACAGGCGAGACTTTAACTAATAAACTGTACTAATTGGCTCGACCAAAAATTCTAGAAAAAAATATGTAGATGGACATATGAGTCTAGTTTCAGGAAAAATTTACGGAACTGATTTTCGAGTTGTAAAACTCAAGTTATGAATTTTGGAGCGACTAGTACTCAGATTGGCAGCTTGTCTGAAAATTGTCAATAAGTGGGTTGAAGTCTGTTAACACCTCGCGTTCGACTCTGGCGACGGTCTCGGGTTCGGGGTGTTACAATTAAAGCCACATGAGAAAAATTATCCGACCCATGATCTCGAATTGGCTGCCATCGTATTCGCCTTAAAGATATGGCGACATTACTTATTTGGTGAGAAGTGCCATGTGTATTCGGATCACAAAAGTCTCAAATATTTGATGACTCAAAGAGACTTAAATCTGCGACAAAGACGTTGGCTCGAGCTGTTAAAGGATTATGAGCTGGTCATTGACTATCACCCGGGAAAGGCTAATGTGGTTGCGGATGCCTTAAGCCGGAAATCACTTGCTTGCTTTTCTGACGATGAATGTACACTTGTCTATCCTACCCGACAATGTGTTAGTAGCCGAATTAAAGGCCAAACCATTGTTGACTCATCAAATTCGTGAAGCTCAGAAAGTTGATGAGGAGTTGCGTGCAAAACGGGCTGAGTGTGTTCTGAACAAGGAATCGGAGTTTCAAATTGATGATGACGATTGTTTGAGGTTCAGAAGTCGTTTGTGTGTTCCAAAGAATTCGGAACTTATTTCGATAATTACGAGCGAAGCTCATTGTAGCCGAATGGCAATACACCCGGGAGTCTGAAGATGTACAATGAGTTGAAACGTCGGTTTTGGTGGCATGGTATGAAACGAGACATCTCCGACTTTGTTGCAAGATGTTTAATATGTCAACAAGTGAAAGCGGAGCATCAAGTGCCTTCAGGGTTACTTCAGCCGATCACGATACCCGAGTGGAAATGGGATCGAGTCACAATGGACTTTGTGTCCGGACTGCCGTTGTCAGCAAGTAAGAAGGATGCAATTTGGGTTATTATTGATAGACTAACTAAGTCGGCTCACTTTATCCCCGTCATGCGTATGGATTTTCATTGGATAAACTAGTTGAATTGTACGCTTCTCGATTGTGAGATTACACGGGTACCGATTTACATTGTGTCGGATAGAGATCCGAGGTTCACCTCGCGATTTTGGAAGAAATTACAAGAAGCATTGGGCACCAAGTTGCATTTCAGCACCGCCTTTCACCCCCAAACCGATGGTCAATCCGAGCGTATAATTCGGATACTTGAGGATATGTTGAGATGTTGCATCCTCGAGTTCGATGGTTCGTGGGAAGCGGTACCTACCTTTGATTGAATTCGCCACAACAATAGTTTTCAATCAAGTATTAAGATGGCGCCTTACGAGGCTTTGTACGGCGTAAATGCCGTACACCATTGTTTTGGACCGAGCTCGGTGAGAACAAAATTTTGGAGTGGATTTGATTAAAGATGCTGAGCAGAAAGTAAAAGTAATCCGTGAAAATCAAGATAGCCTCCGATCGTCGAGAAATAGTATGCGGATTTGAAACGAAAGGACATTGAGTATCGGATGGGAGATAAAGTGTTTCTTAAAGTTTCGCCGTGGAAAAGATACTCGAGATTCTACCGTAAGGGCAAGTTGAGCCGAGATTCATTGGGCGTCTGAAATCTCCGAACGAGTTGGCCAATTTTAAAAAAATTTTTTTTAAAAAAAAAGGGGATTTGGGCCCTGAATTTAAAAAAAAAAAAAAAACCCAAGGAAAAAAAAATTTTTTGGGCCCTTTAAAAAAGGGGTTTGGGGGCCCAAAAAAAAAAAAAAATTTTAAAAATTAAATTTTTTTTAATTTTTTTTTTAAAAAACCCAAAAAAGGGAAAAATTTTTAAAAAAGGGGAAATTAAATTTAAAAAAAACTTATGGTTTTTTTAAGGGCCCCCAAAAAAAAAAAAAAAAAATTTAAAAAAAAATAAAAATTTTTATTGGAAAAAAAATTTTTTTTGGAAAAAAAAAGGCCTTTTTTTTTTAAAAAGGGGAAAAAATTTTTCCCCCTTTTTTTAAAAAAAAAAATTGGGAAAATTTTTTAAATCTTTTAAAAAATTGGAAATTTTTTTTTTTAAAAAAAATTTTTTTGGGGAAAAAATTTTTTTAAACCCTTTTTTGGGTTAAATTTGGGGTTTTTAAAAAAAAAGGGGTTAAAAAAATTTTTTTTTAAATGAAAAAAAAAAAGGGGTTTTTTTTTCTTTTAATTTTTTAAAAAAAAAAAAAAATTTTTTTTTTTTTTTTTAAAAAAAAATTTAAGGGGGGGTTTTTTTTTTTTTTTTTAAAAAAAAAAGAAAAAAAAGGTTTTTTTTCCCATAAAAAAAATTTTTTGTTTAATTTTTGGGGTTTTTTTTTAAAAAAAATTTTTTTTTAAAAATTTTATTTTTGGGGTTTTTTTTTTTTTTTTTGGGGAAATTTTAAAAAGCTTGGTTTGGGAAGGGTTTTTTTTTTTTTTTTTTTTTTTGGAATTTTTAAAAATTTTTTTTAACCTTTCCAAAATTTTAAAGGGGTTTTGGGTTTTTAATTTTTTTTTTTGGGTTAAAAAATTTGGTTTGGTAATTTAAAAATTTGGAAATGGAAATTTAAATTTTTAAATTTAAACCCCCTTTTTTTAAAAAATTTTTAAAAAGGGGGGTTTTAAAAAAAAAAAAAAATTTTTTTTTGGGGGGAAAAAAAAAGGAAAAAAATTTTTTTTTAAAAAATTTTTTGTTGGCCCTTTTTTTTTTTTTTTAAGGTTTAATTGGAAAAATTTGGGTTTTTTTGAAAGGGTTTAAAAAAACCTTTTAAAAAATTTTGGGGGGAAAAAAAAAAAAAAAAAAAAAAAAAAAAAAATTTTTTTTTTTTTTTCAATTAAAAGGGTTAAAAAAAACCCCTTTGGCCCGGATTTTGGAAGGGTTTTTGGTTTTTTTAAAAAAAATTTTTAAAAATTTTTTTTAAAAGGTTTAAAAAATTTCCCTTTTTTTTTTTGGGTTTTTTTTTAAAATTTGGGTTTAAAGGAAAAAAAATAAAGGGAAAAAAATTTTTTAAAGGGAAAAAACCCCCCTTTTTTTTGGTTGGAAAAAAATTTTTAATTTTTTTTTAAAAATTTTTTCTTTTTTTTGGGGGCCAAAAGGGAAGAAATTTTTTTTTTTTTGGGGGTTTTTAAAGGAAAAAAATTTTTTTTTTAAATTTTTTTAAAATTTAAAAAAAAAAATTTTTAAAAAAAATTTTTGGTTTTTTAATTTTTTAAAAAAAAATTTTTGGGGGTTTTTTAAAGGGGAAATTTTAAAAAGGGAATTTAAAAAAAAAAAAAAGGGTTAAAAAGGGGAAAAAAAAAAAAAAACCAAAAGGTGGTTTAAATTTTTAAAAAATTTTGAAAAAAAATTTTTTTAATGGAAAAAAAAATTTTAAAAAAATTTTTTTTTAAAAAAAGGGGGGGCCCCCCCTTTTTGGGGGTTTTTTTTTTTGGAAAAAGGGGGTTTTTTTTTATAAAAAAGGAATTTTTTTAAAGGGTTTAATTAATTTGGAAAAAAATTTTTAAAAATTTAATTTAAAATTTTAAACCAAAAAAAAAAAAAATTTTTTTTTTTTCCCTTTTTTTTAAGGTTTTTTTTTACCCCTTTTTTAAAAAAAAAGGGCCCCCCCTTAAATTTGGGTTCCTTTTTTTTTTTTTTTTAAAAACCCCGGAATTTTTTTTTTTTTTTAAAAAGAATTTGGGGGTTTTTTTAAAGGGAAAAATTAAATCCCCGGGGGTTAAATTTTTTTTTTAAAAATTTTAAAAGGGGTTTTTTTTTTGGGTTTAAAAAGGGTTTTTTAAAAAAAAAAAAAAACCAAAACCCCAAAACCAAAAGGTGGAAAAAAATTTAAAAAGGGGGGTTTTTTTAAAAAAAATTATGGGGTTTTTTTTTGGGGGGAAAAAAAGGGGTTATTTTTTAAAAAAATTTTTAAAAAAATTTTTTTTTTTAAATTTGTTTCCCCAAAAAAGGGTTCTTTTTGGGTTTTTTTGGGGGTTTTTAAAAACCAAAAAGGGGTTTTTTTAAAAAAAGGGAAAACCCCTTGGGAAAAAGGTTGGGGGGGGGGGGGAAAAAAATTAAAAGGGTTAAAGGCCCCAAAAATTTTAAAAAAATTTTGGACCTTTGGGGGTTTAAAAAAAGGGGGGCCGGGGGGAAAAAAAAAAAGGGGGGGGGCCAAAAAATTAAGTTGGTTTTTCCAAAAGGGGTTTTTTAAAAACCCCCTTGACCCCCTTTCGGGAAGGGAAGGGTTTAAAAAATTTTTTTTGGGCCTTTTTTTTGGGGAAGGGGGGAAAAATTTTTTTAAAAATTTTTTTGGGGGGAAAAAAGGGGTTTTAAAGGGTTTTTGGGGAAGGAAATTGGGGGAAAGGGGGGGGGCCCGCCCAAAAGGGGGGAAATTTTTTGAACCCGGGGGCCCCCCTTTTTCCCTTTTTTTAAAAAATTTTTTAATTTTTCCCCCAATTTTTTAAACCCCAAACCCTTAAAAAGGGAATTTCCCCCCGGGGGGTTAAAAGGGGAAAAGGGGCCAAAATTTAAAAACCCAAAAGGGGTCCGGGGGGGTTTTTTCCAAAATTTAAATTTTAAAATTTTTTTTAAAAAAAAACCCCTTTTTGGATTTTTAAAAAAAGTTTTTTTAAAACTTTTTCCCCTTTTTAAAATTTTTTTAAAAAGGGGGTTTTTTTTGGGGTTTTTAAAAGGGAAAGGGGGGAAATTAAACCCCTTTTTTTTGGGGCCCAAAAAGGGAAAAAAATTTTGGGGTTAAAAATTTTAAATTGGGGGCCCCCCCCAAAATTTTTTTAAAAAAAATTTTTTTTTTTTTAAAAAGGTTTTAAAAAATTTTTTTTTAAAACCAAATTTTTTTTTTAAAAAGGAAAGGCCGGGAGCAAAAAAATTTAACCCTTTTCCCAAAAAAAAAGGGGCCCTTTTCCAAAAAAATGGGCTTTTTAAAAAGGAAAAAAAATTCCAACCCCCAAAAAAAATTTTTAAAAGGGAAAATTTAAAATTTTGTGGAAATTTTTGGGGGAAACCCCCCTTTGGGGTTTTTCCCCCTTTTAAAAAAAAAAAAAAAAACCCCGGTTAAAGGGGGGGGGGGCCCCCCTTGGGAAAGGGGGGGTTAAAGGGATTAAAACCCGGGTTTCCCCAAAAAAGGGGCCCTTTGGGCCTTTGGGGGGAAATCCCCCCTTTTTTAACCCCAAAACCCTTTTTAAAATTTTTTTGGGGGGAAAAATCCCCTTTTTTGGAAATTTTTGGGAAAAGGGCCAAAATTTTTTTTCCCGTAAAAGGAAATCCTTTGGGGGGGGAAAAAAGGGAAAAATTTTTTGAAAAAAAAATTTTTAAAATTTCCCCAAAAAAAAATTTTTTTTAAACCCCAAATTTTTTTTAAATTTCCAAAAATTTAAATTTTAAATAAATTTAAAAACTTTTTTTTTTTAAAATTTTGAAACAAAGGGTTTTTTAAAAATTTTTTGGGAAAAAAAGGGGGAAATTGGGGCCCCTTAAAAAATTAAACCAATTTTTGGGGGCCAAAATTTTAAATTTGGGGGGACCCAAAAACCCCTGGTTAAATTTTTTTCCCAAAAAAACCAAAAAAATTTTTTTTTTTTCCAAAATTTTTTAAAATTTTAATTTTTTTTTTAGAATTTTTTTTTTTTAAAAGGACCTTTAAAAATTTTTTAAAAAAATTTTTTTTTTTAAATTTTAAAACCCGAAACCGGTTTTTTCCCCATAGGGGCCCTTTTTTTAAAAAAAAAAAAAAAAAGGGAAAAATAAAAAAACCCCTTAATTTTAAAATAAAACCAAAAAAAAAAACCCCCGGGGTTTAAAAGGAAAAAAAATTTTTTTCCTTTTCCCCTTTTTAAAAAAAGGAAAAATTTTTAAAAATTTTTTGGGGTTTTGGGGGGGAAAATTTCCTTTTTTTTCCTTTTTTAAAAAAAATTTTGGGGGTTTTTTTTTAAACCGGGAAATTTAAAAAATTTTGGGGTTTTTAATTTTTCCCCGGGGGGAAATGGGGGGAAAATTCCTTTTTTTTTAAACAAATTTTTAAATTTTCAAAATTTTTTTGGGGAAAAATTTGGGGGGTTTTTGGGGGAAAAAATTTTTTTTTGGGGGAAAAGTTTTTGGGAAAAAATTTTTTTTTTAAAAAACCCCCAAATAAAAAAATTTTTTTTTGAAATTTTTAAAGGAAAATTTTTGGGGGGGAAAAAAGGGGGGAAAAAAAGTGTTTTTTTAAGGGGTTTTTTAAAAAATTTTTTTTTTTGGGGTTTTAAACCCGGGTTTTTTTTGGGTTTGAAACCCCCGGTTTTTTAAAAAAAAAAAATTTTTTTTGGTTTTTAAAAATTTAGGAAATTTTAAAGGGGTTTTGAAAAAAAATTTTTTTTTTAAAAAGGGGAAAAATTTAAATTTTTTGGAAAAGGGGAAATTAAACCAAAACCCCCAAAAAAAAAAAAAAAAGGGGGGAAAAAAAAAAAAAAAAGGTTTTAAAACCTTTAAAAAAAATTTTTTAAAAAAAATTTTTAAAAAAGGGGGGTTTTGAAAATTTTAAAAAATTTTTTTAAAAGGTTTTTAAAAACCCCCAAAAAAATTTAAAATAATTTTAAATTTTTTTTTAAGGGTTAAAAAATTTTTTTTTTTGTTTAAAAGGAATTTTGGATTGAATTTTGGGAAAACCGGGTTAAAAAAAAAGGGGGGAAAAAATTTTTAAAAAATTTTAAAAACAATTTTTAATTTTAAAAAATTTTGGAAAAAGGGGGGGAAAAAAAACCAAAAGAAAATTTTTTTTTGGGTTTTTTTAAAAAAAAAAAAAGGGGTTTTAAAAAAAAGGGTTTTTTTTTAAAAAAAAAAAAAAAAATTGGGGTTTTTTTTTTAAAAAATTTCCCCAAAAGGAAAAAAAAAATTTTTTTTCCCTTCCCCTTTTTTTCCTTTTAAAAGGGTTTTTTGTTCCTTTTGGGTTTGGAAAAAGGGGGTTTTTCCCCCCAAAAAAGGGAAAATTTTGGGGGGAAAAAATTTTTTTTTTAAAAATTTTTCCCAAACAAATTTTTAATTAAAAAAAACCCCCAAAAATTTTAATTTGGGTTAAAAAATTTTTAAAACCCAAAATTTAAAAAATTTTAAAAAATTTTTTTTTTAAAAAAATTTTTTTGGGGGTTAAAAAAAAAAAAAAAAAAATTTTTTTTTTTTTTTTTAAAAAATTTTAAATTTTGGAAAAGGGGGGTTTTTAAAAAATTTTTTTGGAAAAATTTTAAATTTTAAAAAAAATTTTAAAATTTGGCCCCCCTTTTTTTTTTTAAAAAAAAAATTGGTTTTAAAATAAAAAAAAAATTTTTTTTGGGGAAAAAGGGGTTTTTAAAAAAAAAGGGGAAAAAATTTTAAAAATTGGGAAAAATTTTTAAAAAAAATTTTTTTTTTTTAAAAAAAATTTTAAAAGGGGGAAATTGGGGGGGAAAAATTTAAATTTTTTTTTTTTTGGGGGGGGGGGGAAAAATTTTTTTTTAAAATTTTTTTTTTTCCCTTTGGGGCCTTTAATTTAAAATTAAAAAGGGGGCCTTGGGGAAAATTTTTGGGGTTTTTTTTTTTGGAAAAGGAAATAAAATTTTAAAAGCCTAAAGGGGAAATTTTTTCCCCCAAAATTTTAAATTTTGGAATTTTTTTAAATTTTTAAAAAAAAAAGTTAAAGGAAAGGAAAAATTTTTAAAAGGGGGGGGTTTTTTTAATTTTTTCCCCCCCAAAATCCAAAACTTGGTAACCCAATTGAATTAAAAAATTTTTTTTTGGGGGCCTTTGGGGGGGGAAAAAAAAAAAAAATTTGGTGTTAGGAAAAGGGAAAAAAAAAAGGGGGGAAAAAAAAAAATTATTTAAATTTTAAAAAAAAAAAACCCAAAAATTTTGGGTTTTTCCCAAAAAGGAAAAAAATTTTAAAAAATTGGGTAAAAAGGGTTTTTTTTTGATTTAAAAAAAATTTTTTAAAAACCCAAAAAATTTTTGAAAAAGGGGGAAAAAATTTTTTTAAAAGGGTTAAAAAAATTTTTGGAAAAACCGGGGCCTTGAAAAGGTTTAAAAAAACCCAAAAAATTTTTTTTTTAAAAAAAAAAAAAGGGGTATTTTAAAAAAAAAGGGGAAAAAAAAAAATTTTTTTTTTTAAAAAAGGTCCAAAAAAAAAAATTTTTTTTTTTTTTTAAAAAAAAGGGGGGTTTTTTCCAATTTTTAAAAAAAAAATTTTCCTTGGTTTAAAAAATTTTTTTACCCCTTTTTTTGGGTTTTTGGTTTTTTTTTTGGGAATGGGGGGGGGTTTTTTTTCCCCCTTTTTTTTAAAAAAAAAAGGGGGGAAAATTTTGAAATTTTTTAAAATTTTTTTTTTTGGGAAAAAAATTTTTTTTTTAAAATTTTTTTTTTTTAATTTTTTTTTTTTTTTTTAAAAAATTAAATTTTTTTTTTAAAAATTTAAAAAAATTTTGGGGTTTTTTAAAAGGGGGAAAAAAAAGGGGGAAAAAAAAAATTTAAAAAAAGGGTTTTTTTTGGGGAAAATTTTTCCCGGGGGAAAAAAAAATTGGGAAAAATTTTTAAAGGCAAAAAAATTAATTTTTAATTTAATTTTTTTTAAAAAAAAAATTTTTTGATTTTAAAGTTTTTAAAAAACCCTTTTTTTTTTTTTGGGGGTTTTTTTTTTTAAAAAAATTTTTTTCCATTTTTTAAAAATTTTTAAATTTTTTTTTTAAAAACCAAACCTTTAAAAAAGGGGAAAAAGGGAAAAAAAAAAAACCAAAAAATTCCGGGGGCCCCTTTAAAACAAAATTAAACCCGTTTTTGGGCCAAAAAAAAAAAAAAAAAATTTAAAAAATTTGGGGTTTTAAAATTTTTTTAAATTGGAAAAAAAAACCCCGAAATTTTTTTTCCAAAAAAAAGGGGGGGTTTTTTAAAAAAACCCCCCCCCCGGGGGGGGGGCCCCCTTTAAATTTTAAAAAAAATTTTTAATTTTAAAAAAAGGGGGGGGTTTTTTGGGCTTTAAAAAATTCCGGGGGTTTTTTTTTTTTTTAAAAATGGGGGAAAAAAAGGGGGGGTTTTTTTTTAAAAAAGGGCAAAAAAAAAAAATTGAAAAAAAAAAATTTGGGGTTTTTTTAAAAAAAATTGAAGGGGGGAATTTTTTTTTTAAATTTCCCGGGAAAAAAAAACCCCCCCTTTTTAAAAAAAAATTTTTTTTGGGCCTTAAACCCCCCCGGGGGGTTTTTTTGGGGTTTTTAAAAGGAAAAAAAGGGGTTTAAAAAAAAATTTTTTCCCCAAATTTTTTTCCATTGGGGGTTTTTTAAAATTTTTTTTGGAAAAGGGAAAAAAAAAAAAAAAACCCCAAAAAATTGAAGGCCAAAGGGGGGAAAAAAAAAAAGGGGGGAAAAAATTTTAAAAAAAACCTATTTTTGGAAAAAATTTGGGGGAAAATTTTAAAAAAAGGGGTTTTAAAAAGGGGCCCCTTTTTTTTAACAAAAAAGGAAAAAAAAAAAATTTTTTTTTTTTTGGAATTTTAAAACCAAAATTTTTTTTCCCTTTAAAAATTTAAAAAAAAAAGGGGAAGTTTTTAAAAAAAGGGGGAAAAAAAAATTTTAATTTTTAAAAAAAAAATTTTAAAAAATTTTATTTAAAAAAAATTTTTTTTTTCCCAAATGAAAGGGGGAAGAGCAGTAGATCCCTGTAACATGGGTGACTTTAACTAATAAACTGTACCAATTGGCCTGACCAAAATTCTAGAAATAAATCCATGGATGGATATATGAGTCTAAATTCAGGGAAAATTTACGAAACCAGTTTTTGAGTTTTGAAACTCGAGATATGATTTTTAAGGCGACAGTGACGCAGTTTTTCCAGCCTGACTGGAAATGTCCAATGGATGGGCAAAACAAGTGAACTTGGCTTGCTAACCCCTCGTGTCCGACACCGGCGATGGTCTCGGGTTCGGGGTGTTACAATTTTATTCACAACTCTCCCCCACTTAAGAAATTTTCGTCCCCGAAAATCTTACCGGTAAATAGGTTTGGATATCGCTCTTTCATAGAGTTCTCGATCTCCCAAGTAGCTTCTTCTATCCCGTGCTTGAGCCATAACACTTTTACTAGCGGAACCCGCTTGTTTCACAACTCTTTCACTTCTCGTGATAGGATACGAATCGGTTCTTCCTCATAACTCATATTAGCTTGAATTTCAATTTCTGATGGACTAATCACGTGCGATGGATCGGATCTATAGCGTCAAAGCATCGAAACGTGAAAGACATCGTGAACCTTTTCGAGTTCAGGGGGCAAAATCAAACGATATGCCACTGGATCGACTCGCTCGGATATCTCATATGGCCCAACGAACCTCGGGCTCAACTTGCCCTTACGGCCGAATCTGAGTATCTTTTTCCAAGGCGATACCTTGAGAAACACTTTATCACCCACCTGATACTCGATATCCTTACGCTTCAGGTCCGCGTACGACTTCTGACGATCGGAGGCTATCTTCAGACTTTCACGGATTACTTTCACTTTCTGTTCAACATCCCTAATCAAATCCACCCCGAAAATCTTGCTTTCACCGAGCTCAGTCCAAAACAATGGTGTACGGCATTTACGACCGTACAAGGCCTCGTAGGGTGCCATCTTAATACTTGATTGAAAGCTGTTGTTGTAAGCGAATTCAATCAACGGCAAATACCGTTCCCATGAACCACTAAACTCGAGGACGCAACATCTTAACATATCCTCAAGTATCTCGAATTATCCGCCGGATTGACCATCGGTTTAGGGGTGAAAGGCGGTGCTGAAATGCAACTTGGTACCCAAAGCTTCTTGCAACTTTTTCCAAAATCGCAAGGTAAATCTCGGATCTCTATCCGACACGATGGAAATAGGCACCCCGTGTAATCTCACAATCGAGAAACGACAATTCAGCTAATTTGTCCATTGAAAATACGACGTATGGGGACAAAGTGGGCCAACTTAGTCAATCGATCTACCACGACCCAAACCGCATCCTTCTTACTTGTCGACAATGGCGGTCCGGATACAAAGTCCATTGTGACTCGATCCCATTTCCACTCGGGTATCGTGATTGGTGAAGTAATCCTCGAAGGCACCGATGTTCCGCTTTCACTTGTTGACATATTAAACATCTCAAACAAAGTCGGAGATGTCTCGCTTCATACCATGCCACCAAACCGACGTTTCAAATCATTGTACATCTTCGTACTCCCGGTGGATTGCCATTCAGCTACAATGGGCTTCATTCAGAATTATCGAAATGAGTTCCAATTCTTTGGAACACACAGACGACTTTTGAACCTCAAACAATCGTCATCATCGATTTGAAACTCAATCCTTGTTCGAACACACTCAGCCGCTTTTGCGCCAACTCGTCGTCGACTTTCTCGAGCTTCTCGAATTTGATGTATCAATAGTGGTTTGGCTTTCAATTCAGCTACTAACACACTATCGGATCAAATAGACAAGTGCACGTTCATCGCTCGAAGCGAATAATGATTTACGACTCAAGGCATCCGCAACCACATTCGCCTTTCCCGGGTGATAGTCAATGACCAGCTAGTAATCCTTTAACAGCTCGAGCCAACGTCTTTGTCACAGATTTAAGTATCTTTGGATCATCAAATATTTGAGACTTTTGTGATCCGAGTATACATGGCACCTTTCACCAAATAAGTAATGTCGCCAAATCTTTAAGGCGAATACGATGGCACCAATTCGAGATCATGAGTCGGATAATTTTTCTCATGTGGCTTTAATTGCCTCGACGATAGGCCACAACTCGACCTTCTTGCATTAATACGCAACCTAACCCAAGTAGAGAGGCGTCGCTATAGATGACAAACTCTTTGCTTGGACTCGGGTTGCACTAGAATTGGGGCTTCAGTCAAATAAGTTTTCAGTTGATCGAAACTTTTTTGGCATTTCTCCGTCCATTCGAACTTAACATCCTTTTGGAGAAGCCGTCATCGGCGTGGCTATCGTTGAGAAGCCTTTTACAAATTGTCGGTAATAACCTAAGCAAGCCCCAAAATGTCGAACCTCGTAATATTTCTGAGGCTTCCAATTAAGTATGGCTGAAATTTTATTCGGTCGACTCGAATACCCGATGCGAGATACCACATGACCCAAGAAGCTAACCTCTCTTAACCGTAACTCACACTTGCTTTGAACTTAGCATATAATTGCTTATCCCGTAAAATTTGCAGCACTAACCGCGGTGTTCAGATGTTCGGTCTCATTTCTTGAATAGACCAAGATGTCATCAATGAACACGACTACGAATCGATCCAAATATGGTCTAAAGATCCGATTCATTAAATCCATAAATACCGTAGGGGTATTAGTGAGCCCAAACGGCATCACTAGGAACTCATAGTGACCATATCTCGCTCAAGGCGTCTTGGGTACGTCCAATCTCGGATTCGCAATTGATAATAGCCCGATCTCAAATCTATTTTCGAGAACACGAGGCTCCCTTTAGTTGATCGAACAAGTCATCGATACATGGCAATGGATATTTGTTCTTTATTGTCGCTTATTAAGTCGACGATAATCGATGCACGTACCGCATGGTTCCATCCTTCTTTTCACAAACAACACCGGCGCACCCCAAGGCGAAAAACTCGGCGAGCAAAACCTCTATCCACCAATTCTTGCAACTGAATTTCCAACTCCTTTAATTCCGTTGATGCCATACGATACGGAGCTATCGAAATTGAGTGGTACCGGTACCAATTCGATGCCAAATTCTATTTCCCGAACAGGTGGTAAACCCGGCAATTCTTGTGGAAAACATCCGGTATTCACAAACCACGCGCAGATTCGGTTTCTTTTCGATTCCTTGTCATCGAGCACGACGCAAGGTACGCCGCACTCTTTTCTTACATATTTTCGGGCCAACATTGCGATATTACGGTGGCAACCCCTTTAAGTCCGTAGACTTAACCCGAATTATCTCGTTATTCGCGCACCTCAAATCGATAGTCTTGCTTTTGCAATTTACGACCGCATCGTGCATGGTCAACCCATCTAAACCAAGAATAACGTCAATTCATCTAACGGCAAAAGCATCAAGTCCGCCGAGAAACATGAACCTCGGAACACTAGGGACTTTTCTTGCACACTTTGTTGACAAGCACGTAATGACCCAAGGGTTTGACACCGAATTACAAACTCGAGAGACTCAATAGGCAAAGTCTTCTTGGATGCTAAGGTTTCACATATATAAGATTGAGTAGAACCGGGGTCAATCAAAGCAATCACATTAGTATTGAAAAGAGTGAAAGAACCGTAATGACATCCGGAGAGGCAAGATCCTCGGCGTGCGCGTATGGCATAAGTCCTCGCAGAGCACGAGCCTCAGATCTAATGGTAGCATCTCTAGATCCTCTCGACCGCCAACGACATTGCCCATATTTCTAGGTGGCCTACCTCGGCAAGTGGTAGCACCCGAGTTTCCACTCTGACTCACATTCTGTTCAAGCATCCTCGGGCAATCCTTCCTAAAGTGGTCGGCCGATCCACACTTATAGCAGGAGCGATCACGAAACCAACAGCTCCCCGAATGCCATTTGCCGCAATGTTGACACTCCGCCTCTCTCGGCGATCATTTCCACCATCGGCGATCGAAGTGACTCGTGTGGTCACAGGGGTCGATCGCGTCCTCGTCTAGAAAAGCCCAAAGCGCCTCTAGACCGGTTCACATCATCTCGAAATCTCTTGATTGCTGTTGAAGAGACTTTCCGAGGACCTCTTCGAATTCTCCAGTTCCCACATCAGCTTTTTGTTTCTCCTTTCTAAGCTCTTCGACTTTACAAGCTCGCTCAACAAGTACTACGATCTCTCGTATTTCGAGAATGCCAACGAACATCCTTATATCATCATTCAGCCCATCCTCAAGCGTTTATACATAATAGCTTCGGACAAAATGCATTCTCGCGTGTATCGGCTAAGCCTCACAAATTTTCGTTCATAGTCGGTAACCGACATAGAACCTTGCTTAAGATCAAGAAATTCCTTCGCTTTTGGTCGATGAATCTCGATCGATATACTTTTTTTTTTTTTGAACTTGGTTTGAAAGAATTCCCAAGTCACTTGCTCTCTAGGTACCACGAAGTCGAGTACTCCACCAATAGTAGGTGGAATCACGTAGCAAGGAGATGGTACACTTTAAGCACTCATCGGTGTACAAGATAGCTCATCGAGCACCGGATAGTGTTGTCCAACCAAAATTCAGCTCGTTCGGCATCATCATCATCCGTAGCTTTAAATTCAGTGGCCCCATGTTTTCGAATCCTATCGACTGGGGCTTACTTGACCTTATTTGGTCGGCCACGGAGGTATTGTAGGTCTTGGGGTTGCATTTGTCGGGAATGGAGGTTGTGGGACAGCCGTGTTAGTTCGAATGTATTGATTAAACCATTCGCTCATCACACTATAAAAGGCTTGCCTAGCCTCATCATTCGGATTGCTGGCCATAGGTTGAGAGTCCGCGGTGCTGTCCCTTGTGCGGGAGCAGGTGCCACACTCTCCACATCATCAGCTATTGCTCGGTTGGGATCGGGATCCATTGCTATAAACAAACTCAAAGTCAAATTGTCAGAAATCACCACACTATCGATTCATCATTTAATGGCATGTATAGCTAGACCCCAAACACCTCACGGTAGTCCTAGAATTGACTAAACCGTGGCTCGATACCAATAAAATTGTAACACCCCGAACCCGAGACCATCGCCGGTGTCGGACACGAGGGGTTAGCAAGCCAAGTTCACTTGTTTTGCCCATCCATTGGACATTTCCAGTCAGGCTGGAAAAACTGCGTCACTGTCGCCTTAAAAATCATATCTCGAGTTTCAAAACTCAAAAACTGGTTTCGTAAATTTTCCCTGAATTTAGACTCATATATCCATCCATGGATTTATTTCTAGAATTTTTGGTCGGGCCAATTGGTACAGTTTATTAGTTAAAGTGACCCATGTTACAGGGATCTACTGCTCTGACCTTCGCGTGGTATAACTTGAATATCTCTCTGTACAGGGATTTAATGCTGGTTCCGTTTGTTTCTAATGAAACTTGACTCAAAATGGAATCTGTAAATATAAGGTATGTCTCCTAATTATTTATGGATAATTTATAGTAAATTTTTAAAGTTGCGACAGGGAACCCAGAAACCGTTCTGGCCCTGTCTCACAATAGCTTTAATATCTCTTAACATGTAACTCCTATGACCATTTCGTTTCTTCCATATGAAAATAGACTCATCAATGTTCATTTACATAGCTGATTCACTATTTAATACCATTCCTACAAATTTTGGTGATTTTCACATTCACGTTACTGCAGCTGGCAGCATCTGTTTTAAGGTAGGTCTTACCTATTTTGTAGTCTCCATGAACCAACTAGTCTTGCCTTACATAGGTCCACATATGATCATTTTAACCATGCCAATGGCTGATCATGTGACCAACATTCCCATTTCCAATTCATAGTCACATCATGACACCATATATATATATACAAACCACAAATAGTTTAAGTTGATACTTCACTATTACGAGCCATTTTCGCATGGCCGTATACATATACATCATAACATATTTAAACCAACAAGGGTAGTCCTATACATGCCATTTCAAGTTCAACCAAGAATTTATACCAAAATGGGGGCTTGATAGTGTGGATGACTTGACTTCAACGATCCCGAATCCGATTGCTATCGAGCGAAATCTAGAAAACCGAGAGCCAAAGCAATGAGTAAGCATTTTTATGCTTAGTAAGTCTCAAGGAATATAATCAACTCTAATTACAGCAATACATTCACATAGTTAAATGCATCATTTCATTAATGCACATTCACATAATCATACTTACTTCACCATCCCAACTCTTATGTTCATACACAAATAACGGCTTCATTAAGGCCGATAACTCGTTCCATCATAGGAGCGGATATTCACACGCTCTTACTCCTAGCGTGCAAAGCACACACCGCACTTACCTTGTCATTGGGAAATTTCACAAGTGCATTAGCTGAAATTTTCCAGCAAGCTTATAATTTTCAAATCACATACCTTCGGAGTTTAACCGGATGTCGCTACTCGATCAATCGCCTTCGGGACATAGCCCGGTTATGGTAACCCGCACCAAGGCCTACGGACTTAACCCGGATATCACGATTTGCACAAATGCCTTGGTCTTAGCCGGATAGAATGACTTCATACGAATGCCTTGGTCTTAGCCGGATGTAGCCACTAGCACAATTGCCTTGGTCTTAACCCGGTTATAATTTCCAGCATAATTGTCTTTGGGCTTAGCCGGATATCAATCAATTTCTCATGCACACATACATCAATAATCATTGGACATACATATTTATTTTCGTTACTAAGGCTCAAACACAATTATAATCACTAACATAATCGCCGGGACTTAGCCGGGTATCATTCGAATACTCATACACACATAAATCAATAATCAATACATCCATATTTCATTCCACATAATTCAAGTAAGGTCACTTCTTGAGGACTTACCTCGGATGTTGTCGAGCGGCTTTTACGGCTATTCGATTACTTTTTCCTTCCCTTGTCCAATTGTGGCCCTCTTAGCTCTTGAGCTAATTCAAACAAATTCAATTTATCAAAACCTCATTGTGCTAGCTTATGGCGAATATGACAAGGAATTTAAATGGTCATATGGCCACCCTTTAGCTTGAATACACAATGGTCATGCACATTTTATACTACATCAAGCAATTCAATACAATTTATTCGAGCATCAAGGAAAAGCTAAGGCCTTCAATAGGCTACCCAAGGCGAATATACTTGTCCATGTTGAGGCCAATTATGCACTTAATACCACACAAAACAGCATGCATTTTACTAGTTAATGCTTTGCATATTGTAGCTCAAAACTTACAATATAGCATCAAGCACTCATATGTGTGCTAGGCCGAATGTGCTTACAATTTCACAATTATTCTTCAACATCTTCTTCTTTAAACAAACTTATTCATCACTTCCTTCATAACCAAAACATCATGTGCAAACATATATATACATATATGGGCATGGCCAAATTTCAAGGTGTCCATAGCCATCCAAAACACAAATTTTAACTAACATGCAAGAAGCATGAACCATGCTCATGAATGCATCATGGCGAATATGACAATCATGCTCCTTTTCAACTTCAATCATGATAAAACAAAAGAAAGCTCAAAATCTTACTCAAGAGTAGACAATCCATCATTGCATGCATCATCATCAAGCTTCACACTTAGCATGCAATGGCTTTATCACCATAACAACTTTGGCCAAATACCATTTCCATGGCTTAACAAAGATTTGAGCCATGGCTAACATGCACATCAAGTTAGCAACCAAAACATGCATGAAACTCCTAACACAACCTCATACATACCTTAATCTTGATGCAAACTTAGCCAAATCTCCTTCTAGATCTCTTCCAAACCAAGCATGAAGCAAAAATCCTCCTTCTTCCTTAGTTTTGGCTCAAAGAAAGGATGAACAAAATTTTTTCTTTCCTTCTCTACAACTCACGGCAATGGGGGGATTACCACACTCACACACATTTTTTTTCATTTTTTATCACCCATACACCTTTGTTTATTATTTCACCCTAATGCACCAACAAAACATGTTTCATGACATGTTTAGCCCATCCTCCTTGTCATGGCCGCCACCACCTATAAAAGGGGAATTTGACATGCAAGTCCATTATTTTGCATGCATGCTTTAATTAGTCATCACACATTTCCTATCATACTTTCAAAGTTCATTACTAAGTCCTTTCTTGTGGAATTCACCCTTATAACACTAAATCAATCATCATAAAATGTCATACATGAGCACACACATATTATAGGCATCAAAATAAATTTTTAATTATTTTTATGCCTCGGTTTTGTGGTCCTAAGACCACCTTCCGACTAGGGTCAATTTTGGGCTGTCACATGATGAATGTGCAAAGATCGTCCTATGAAGTCTAATCGATTAAATGAGGCTTATTTGACCCACTTGCACTGGCCCGATTCATGGAACATGTGGAAAAGCCCATCTATTTAATGCCTTGGTGGCCTAGTGAAGCACTTATGGAAAATTAAGGTTGCCATGGTAAATATGGAAACTAATCTTAGAAGATTAGATATCTTATAAGATTTGATTTTTTTAAAATCTTAAAGGATTGAGTCAATCCCTTAACAATCTTAATCATAGATAGGCTTTAATCTTGACCATTGATGTAAAGTAAACTGTACTGTTGGATATGAGGGAGCTCAATTATAAACAGAGGTTTTCCCTCTCATTTGTAAGAACTCAGGTGTAATCCTTCAAAGTAATAGAGATAATTTGAGATCATTTACTTAAATACTTGGTGTGCTTTTACTCTCTTGTGGAATTTTTCTGTTCTTTTGTTGCTTTTTTTATTTTCAGTTACTTTCGCTTTATTTACGATGCCTTGGAGAATTTCTATTGGGAATTCTCACTTTGTGAGAGTTAGGTTGACTTAGGTGGATTTGAAATCAAGAAATGATCTAAAGTCGCACAGATTACATGACTAAAGCTCTAGCCTTATGACATTTAGACATGGAAAGTGCTACCACTGACTTTTTCTTAGAGCTCCATGAGATGGGATTGCCTACAAGAAACACCACATACCTAGATGTGTATCGTTTTTCCTCTATACTACTTCCTCGATCAACATCTGTGTATATTGTAAATCTAAAGGTTATAGCTAGTTGAAAAAGAATGCCACAATCAATATGCCTTAAAGGCACTTATCCACATTTTTTACACTAATCTAGCTTGTCACAAGGCTTGTGCATATGTCACGGACTTAGATTTTTCTCTTTACAATCCGTGTGGCCTTGGGTAATTTTTTAGGAAAAAAAAAAGCCTAAGTCAGCCTAACTCCAAACAATTGAGGATTCAATAGAATTCCTTTATGGAACCAACACAAAGCAGAAGCAATTCAAAGATGAATGAAGAATAAAGCCATAGAAAAGCTAAAAACACAAGAGAGAAGCTTTTGAGTGAATGCTCTCAAGAATTCTTATTACTCAAGAATGAAGTGATTTACAATAGGGGAAAGGGCCTCTATATATTGTTGAGCTACCCCAAATTCCACAGTACAGTTAAAACTACATCAACGACTAAGATTAAAATATATTTACAAATTAAATCTCTAAGATTACAAAATCATATCTTCTAAGATTTACATATCTTATCTAATATTGCATATCTTCGAACATTACGTTCCATATTTGCCAAGCTTTGTAAATGGACCTTTAATCTCTCCAAGCAACGACCCAGTCTGATGAGGCCAAATGACCTCTGGAACTTGATAGATTACACAAGTGTACCATGGTTACGGGCTCCCATGCGTAACCCATGACATTCTCCCTCACCTATTCTAGCGACACCCTCATTGTGTCCTCCGCATAAAACTGGTCTATCTTGCCTTGGAACTGCCACAAGGCCTCGACAGGTTCTCAACTTGCCTCACTACTAGGAAATCCCTTCCATCAAACTAAGTATTCATGCCTTGGTCGATAGTATATTCATTTGATCACATGGTCTAACTCGATGCTTTCAACTTCTCGATCGTATGAGACCTTTACCCCCATTGGTGCTTATTCAGACTTGCCTCAATTTGGATCCTCTTGATCCTTATGGAATGGCTTAAGCATACTTACATGGAACACTGGGGGGAATTTAAGCTTTGTAGTCAACTTAAGCTTATAGAAACCTTGCTTACTCTCTTCACAACTCGAAATGGTCCCTTATACCTTAGCACAAACCCTTGGTGCAAGACATTATCTCGCAAAATCAAGTGTAGTTTAGCAAGGACTAAATCACCAACTTTAAATTGCACATCCCTTCGATTTTGATCCACCCACTTCTTGTTGCAGTTACTTGCCTTGTGTAGACAAGCTCTAGGTAAATCGTTTTACTCTTGCCAATCCCTTACAAATTGATAAGCTGCTGGGTTTGGTCCTGCATAGCGAGTCGCAACAGCATTGGGTGTAAGTGGTTGTTGCCTTGTCACTATCTCAAACGAAATCTGATTCATAGCCCCATTTCATTCTAAGTTGTAAGAAAGTTGGGCCACATCCAACAACATTGGCTAGTCTTTTTGTATGGCACTTGTATAGTGCCGAAGATATGTCTTCAATAACACATTCACTCGTTTGGTTTGCCCATCAGTTTGCAGATGCATGCTAGTGGAAAAGTGTAAGTCTGAGCCCATAAACTTGTACAACTCAATCCAGAACTAGCTCGTGAATCACCCACCTCAATCACTGATGATAGATTGTGACACTCCTCAATATTTCACCACATGTCTAAGGAACAAAGGAGCTACCTCCTCAGTAGGGCACTCCTTGGTCGTTGGAATAAAGGTTCCATACTTTGAAAACTTGTCTACCACAATAAAAATGCTTACAAAACTATCAAATTTAGGGAAACCCACAATAAAGTCCATGGATACATTCTCTCATAGGCGCTCCAAAATGGGCAAAGGTTGTAACATACCGGTAAGAGTCTTTAGCTCAACTTTATCTTGTTGGCACACCAAACAAGTTTTCACATAGGTTTCCACATCATCACCCATGTAAGGCCAATTAAAATGACCCTCCAAGAGAGCCAAAGTGCGGTGCATACCTGGATGTCTAGTCCATCTCAAATCATGACATTCTTTCATGACTTCTTTATACAAGTTCCCATATTGACGCACATAAAGATGATGTCCTAAGTGTACAACAATTCTCCTTCAAGCCAAAATTGCCTTGTTTCCCCATTTTTAGCAAGTTCGATCAATTTTTTGGTTGTGGGATCATGGTACAATCCCTTTCAAACACACTCCAATAGACGATTATCAGGTTGGCTGATTATGGCAAACTCCATCTTTTGGCTAAGCGCATCAGCCACAGTGTTGGTACTCCTCAGCTTGTATTCCATGCCAAAATCAAACTCTACTAGGAAAACCTGCCAATGAGCTTGCTTGGGAGACAATTTTTTTCTAAGTAGGAAATAACTATTTACAACATTATCAGTGAATACCACGAACATGGAACCTAGTAAAATAATGCCTCTATGTGCACAAACAATGCACCACAGTAGTCATTTCTTTTTCTTGGACCGTATATCGCCACTCTATCTCATTAAGATTTTAGCTCTCAAAAGTAATTGGATGCCCATCTTGCATCAGAACTCCCTCAATCACATAGTCTAATTCATCCACGCGTACCTCATATGCCTTTGAAAAATCCACTAAAGCAAGTACATGCTCACTTTTCATTGCTTGCTTCACTCAATTAAAGACATTCTCGCATCGAGGGCCTAATCCCCAACCTTAAGGTGGCTAAATAGAAAACTTCATCTCTATGTACTCCTTTAGCAAATTGGATCGCCGACAGTGTCTTTCCCTCTATGCTTCCTTTCCTTTTCAACCTCACCATACATTGATGGTTCGAATCATAAATCACCATGTAATTTCTAGAAGGAAAAATACCTACATTAATCCATTCAAGTAAGCTTAATCCAACCACAAAATCATAATCATCAAGTGATATTACCTTAATGGTTGCCTTACTGGTCCACTTGCCAAGTTGAAGTTCCATTCCTTTTGCTACATTAGATATTGAGACACTTTTCGAGTTCACCATCTTGATTTGACCCAAATCTTTCTCAATCTTGAGACCAAGTTCCCTTGCCATCCCTTCAAACATGAATAAATCAGACGCACCAGTATTGACAAGTGCACTCAATCCTTTACCAGCCACAATGATGTCCACAAACATCAATCGATTACTAGCTTTGTCTTTGACACCACCTAATATTGCATTCAGATTTTCAGTGTCTTGCTCGACCTCCTTGTGGTCTCCATGGCATTGAAGGTAACCTCTTTTAGGTAGTCCTTCATCCTGTATAGGCCTTGACAAAGAAAGCACCTCAATGGCCCATTTTTCTCCCGTAGCTTGTCTTGCTTAGCTTTTGGGCCTTCGCCATGTTTTTCACTTTGTCTTTGTCTCCCCCAACATTTCCCTTGGATTTGAATTTGGGCTTGGAAGACTCATGATTATCGGACTTTCTTTCCCCAAACTCGCAGAAATTCTCTACCTCATCCATGGCTGTGGTAAGTTTAGTGATGCCTTAGTGACGCAACTCTTACTTTGCCCACATTTTTAGTCCATCCTCGAACCAATAGAATGTTTCCTTCTCATTCAAGTCTAAGATGTAACACCCCTTACCCGTACTCGAGGCCGGGATAGGATACGAGGCATTACTGAACACATACACAATCATTCATGCAAAAAGTCAGGCTATAAAATTTTTCTTTAAAACAACTTCATTCATACATACACAAATTGTCCCAATATGGGCCTACGAGGCCCAAAACAGCCATCGAAAAAGAATCAGGACTAAATCAGGAACTTTTAGGAAAGTTTGGGAAATTTCCCTAATATAGAGCTACATGTCCGTGTCCTCTGGCCGTGTAACTCTCTGACTATGACGTCAGCATCAATTTAGTGTCACACGGCCGTGTGGCCAGACCGTGTGGTCAATTAAAATGAAATGAATTTTTCATAAAAAGGTACAGACTTCACATGGCCAGGTACACACCCATGTGGGTAGGCCGTGTCCCTCACACGGCTAAGACACACGCCCGTGCCTTAGCCCGTGTGTTTACTACTGAGCATAATGACTTGCAAAATTAGGGTGCAGGGGACACACGACAATTCAACATGCCCGTGGGGCAAACCGTGTGTCACACACGGTCTAGACGCATATCCGTGTGTCTGCCCGTGTGGACCATTTAAAGGCTATTTTCCAAGCTAATAGTCACCCTCAATCATTCATACATTCAAACATATTTCGTAACATGCAACATGATATATTTAGACACTCAAATATTCAACACCATGGTACTCTCACATCTTCATAATGTCATCCTATTACACATTCATTTTGTTACACCATTTAGGAGCATTCCACACCAATTTTATGCATTATCAACTTGTTACCATAACTTCAAATTATGCATTCATGTCTATAGTCATTTTAAGCCATTAAGTCATCCATTATCTTTAAGCATCTAGTCTATACTTTATCATACATTCACCAAGCAATAACACATCACATCATCAAGGCACTAACACATGCATGCTTGGGTACTTAGATTACAACCCAATGATCAAATATAAGCCATATCACATGGCCATTACAAAATGAATCATCAACATCATAGGCCATCACAATTTGGCCAAATAGCATGTCACATAACACAAAATAACCAAGTTTCCTATACATGCCATACTCAAAATAACAATTTCACTATACCCAATAATCTTTTGATAGTGTGCTCGAATACTTCGACAGCTTCTGATCCCCGAGCTAGCTTGGCAGAACTACAAATGATGGAAAGAAAAAAGGGGGTAAGCATTAAAGCTTAGTAAGTCCACATGCAAATAATATGCAATGGTAGTAAGAAATCAACATACAAAGACATACTAACATATACATAAAGATAATTCATCATTCAAACCTTTTTGGCTTACTTATCATATGTACATATATACTTGCTCATCATATATTGTTCTTTACCAAGGCATTATTCATAGGTTTAGCGTACATACCTGTATTCATCTTAGTATATCATATAACCATACCTCTTTAACATGCCCTCCTCAGGACTTCATCACATTCATTGTATTACCCATTAAACACTCGAAATACTATTGGATACACAGAAACTTGCACATAAGTGCCACAAAAAACATACGTAGCTAAAGCTACCCCATATCATGCAACGCTCACCATAGAGCTATTTACGGGCTTGCTCATATGAGCTATCAATCAAGGTGTAACTACAGGGGCTACTCACAAAAGCTGTTAGGTATCCGACCACTCAAGGATTACCTAGCCACTAGTAGGACACATAAGACCATTGTCCGAAACTCAATCACATTTGTCGCATCCATTATGAACTCGGACCACTCAATTAGTTCAGATGCCACAAACATCACGAACCCGGACCACTAAACGAGTTCGGACTTCTTAATTCCTAGTGACATGTCACTTGTATCCTAGACTATTCCTAAGGTTCAAATGGGATTTTCCTCACTTGCACAAGGCATACTTTCTCATGCTTGCTCGTGATTTCGTATGTAACGGCCAATTATCATTTATGTTTTCATAACAACCAATAAGTATATAACTCATAATAACAAGAAAATGTTTATCACATAATATCAAAACATTAAGAACATGGTACAACACCACATTATTTCCATATGCACTTACCTCGGTACAAAAATGATGATAATCGAGTCTAATCATCGTATACTTTATTCTTCCCTTGATCAAGAATCGGTTCACGTTTTTCTTGATCTATAATGTCAAATTTAACTTGTTTATTAATCACATTATTCAAATCAATCCATAATTCATGCCTTGGTAAAATTACCTTTTTACCCCTAACTTTTCACTTATTTACAATATAGTCCCTAGGCTCGTAAAATGAAATGCATGCATTTTCTTTGTTACCCAAGCCAAGTCAAATTTTCCTTGTACTCATAACAGCCCATATTTTCATCAAAAATCAGATTTTTATCACTTATTTTACATCTTTTACAAAATTGTCCCTTTAAGGTGCTTTTATGCAAAATCACCTAGTAAAAGATGTTGAACACATGTCAAACTATCATTTTCTTCCATTAAACATCAAAACACAAACTTCTCATGCATGGGTAAAAATTCCAACATGAACCCTAGCTTAAAATATGGTTAGAAACAGGTACATCATGTTACTAGGATTTCAAAAATGTAAAAAAAATTAAAAACGAGGCTAAAATGGTCTCACTTCCAAGCTTGAAAAGTTTGAAAACCCTAGCTATGGTTCTCCACAACTTTCGGCAGCTAAGGAGGGAGATGGACAACATTTTCACTTGATTTTCCCTTTTTTATTTCATTTAATTACCAAATGACCAAAATGCCCTTAGGGTTTTTCTTTCAAATTTTTCCTATGCATGTCCATTTTTGTCCAAAATTACAGAAATTGGTCAAATTTCTAATTAAGACCCTATAATTCATAATCTAAAGCAATTTCATGCTTAAAGCTTCTAGAATGCAAGTTTTGCATTTTATTCAATTTGGTCCCTAAAATTCAATTAGACATTTTATGTATAGAATTTCTTCATGAAACTTTCACTTAAGCATGCATTCATATTATAGACCTCATAGAAATCATAAAATATTTATTTCTATCTCAGATTTATGGTCTCGAAACCACTATTTTGACTAGGCCCTAATTCAAGATGTCACATGAGATTTGAAGCATAAACTCGCTGAACTCCCGAACATAATCTCGAACAGTGCTTTGTTGCGTAAACCAGCGCAACTTGGCCTGAGCCTCTTTCTCAGCATGTTGTGGATAAAATTGCTTCTTCAACTCTCCTTGGAACTTCTCCCATGTTCCAATAGTCATTCCTCCATGTTTCTCATCCGTGGACTTACGTCGCTACCATAAGAGAGCAACATCAGTAAAATAAATTGAAGCAGTTTTTACCTTAGTTGCATCATCTTCGATGCCCATTGCTTGAAAGTATTGCTCCAATTCCTATGGGAAGTTGTCTACTTCTCTCACGGACCTAGCCTCCTTAAACTTCTTGGGTTTTGGAACATCACATTGCTTTGGTCTCGAAGTTAACATCCCACTTTCCAAGGCATCCTTGTAAATAGTGAACTCCTCCTTGAGTTCAACAATCTCCTCCTTTAAGGCCATCCCCATGGCCTCAAGAGCATCATTTCTTACTATTAGCTTGTCTGAAGTGGATTGAGAGTCTCCCATACAAAGTATTTAAAAACCTCCCTTATTGAGCTCAAATCCTCGATATGACACACGAACATCTCGAGTGTCTCCTTCATGTCCCCCACAGACTTTTCGAGATTGACCACCTAATTTTCCAAGCTTGAAAGCAAGTCACTCGATCGATTAGCCTTCCTAACCCTTCCATGGGTCTCCATTGGTTCATTATGTTCAACGATTTCTTTCGACATCTTTCTAGCTCAAATACCAACTATCACGAATTTAGATTTTTTGCCTTGCAATCCGTACAGCCTTAGGTAATTCCTTTCCAAAAAAATGCCTCAGTTAGCCTAACTCCAAATAATTGAGGATCCAATAGAATTCCTCCAAGGAACCAACACAAATGGAAGCAATTCAAGATGAACAAAAATGAATGAAGAACAAAGCTACCGAAAATCTAAGAACACAAGAGAGAAGTATTTGAGTGAATGCTCTCAAGAATTCTTCTTACTCAAGAATAAAATGATTTAGAATGAAGGGGAGAGGCCTCTATTTATAGTTGAGCCTCCCCAATTTCAACTGTTCAAATCAAAGTACATCAACGACTAAGATTAAAAGCTATCTATAAATTAAATCTCTAATATTACTGAATCATATCTTCTAAGATTTACATATCATATCTAAGATTGCATATCTTTGAAGATTACGTTCCATATTTGCCAAGATTTGTTGATGGACCTTCTATCTCTCCAAACAACGGGCCAGTTTGATTGGGCCAAATGACCTCCCTTGAACTTGATGGATCACACATATATGCCATGGTTGCGGGCTCCCATGTGCAACCCATGACACATACATTGACTTACTTTGTTAACACTAAATATAGCTTGTACACCGGTTGTGTACCATCCTAGAAGTCTTGTTAAAACCTAAGAGGTTGGGACATGTAAACATCTTCCTTAAGCACCCTATTTAAGAAGGCAATGTACTTTCATTTGTTTGTCATTGCTAGAGTGAGTATGGTCCTCGCTATATAGTCTTTAACAACTAGCTATATGTTTCTTTAAATTCACAACCAATTTTTTAGAAGTATCTTTTTGCCACTAGCCTAACCTTGTAACATGCTATTATGTATACTTATTCAGTTTAAACATCATCTACACCCTACTTCTTTCCTTTGTTAGATTTACTTCCTGAGTATAGTATATTCATTTGTAAACTTGTAATTTTTTTTAACAAATTGGTTAATAAAACAATTGATTGTTTACATTGATATACTTTTATAATTGTCCTCATATGGTTTTTGCATGCAAAGCAAAATATAAGAAAATATTGACTCATTTGTTGTCTAATGTTTAAACTAATACTAAGCAATATTGCGTGGTCAGATCGTAATATGAAAAGAAAATTTATATTAGTAGAAGAACCTAAACATGACCTTAGTTTAATTGAAAATGAGCAATCTCATTGAAAGACTAATATGTTGTCTATCAAGTCCAATTGGGGAGATGTCTTGTCTTAAGAATTGGAGCGGATGACTCCTAAAAGATAGAGACATAGATGTGACTGATTGGACTAACAATATATTGGACTTGACCCAAGAAGAATAGATTCTAAATTTATTTATGGATTTATTCACTTATGATATTCATAGTTTGATATACCAAAATCTTGAGTGGATGATAGGCTATGTATGTGTGACTCGTATACTTTGATGTAAATAAAAGGTTAAGTTCAAATAGATAAGATATTGAAAGCTGGTGTATTGAGTATATGACATCTACGGTATGTAGTGTCATTCATAATAGTAGAATTCATAGCCCGAGACATGGGTAAATGATATCTTTTCATTGGCATTACATGGTTGATGAAAAGTAAATGTGGCCACAGGTCATTCGTCTTTGAGAAGAATGACTTGATTACTATTTGATAGTAATTGACTTTTTATCAAGAAAGATGTAATGGTTACTATGAGATAAAATAGGATCATATTGGGAGAATGGATTTATCCCAAAAAGACTAAGAATATCCTATGAGGGTAATACACTTATGACAAGATCATTGAACGAGCACTAATGGAGTTGCTTTCGTAATGATATGTCGTTGGGGAGAGCTCAGTCCCGATACTATAGTGGAATGACTTTCGTGACTAAATAAGTGCAGAAATTAATAGGCGAAAATTTGAAACTTGATTATAAATCATTTGAGCCTTAATCGCATATGTTCAATTGGTCCTTCCGCTAGCTCGTTGAAACCAAAAATGAATTGTATGTTGAGTCAAATGAACAAAAATGGTAGACATGGAGAAATGAGGAACATTTAGAAATGAATGTGGTTTTTTCCAAAATGAAAATGACATGGAAATGAATTTATGGTTTTCTAATTAAATAAAGTTTGGAGATGGAAATAAATCATTTGGTCATAGTGAACCCATTGAATGTAGAAATATTAAATATATTTTCTCATAGATTCTTTTATGATAAAGTTGCCATGATTTTAATAAAATTAGAATTGGGTTGAGAAAATTATTTAATTGGGAAATTAATTAATTTCAATTAATTTGAGATGTTTATTTTGGTAAATAGAAATAAAAATCAGGTTGAATCGAATTATAAAGTACTAGGTTAAAGTTTTAAGAAGTACTTATAATTGGACCTGATATAAAAGAGGCCCAAAAGCTCCTTATGGTTAAGAGAGGGACAACAAACCCTACTATAATTAACTAGGGTTGTTGCTGCCTATACTTCTAGTTAGACTAGGATTTTTTTAATTTGAAATAGACTTCTACAATTCAACAAGGGTTTTACTTCTTCTCCTTATAAATAGATGGCACTAGTAGGGCGAAATACACAACTTTAACATATTGTTACTTTGCCCAAAAATAGTGAGAGTTCATTCTCTAAGTTGTTGTTACTCTACCAGTTTTATTGAGAAGAGATTTTTCTTTCATGTTGAAAGTAGAAAAAAATTATTTCTAGTTTTGTGTTTGATTCAAATCGTTCGAACCTACACTCAAAATAGCTCATGATACAAGAATGACAGAGAAGGTCGTTTGGTTAAAAGCTAGGAATAACAACAATTCATCTAGCAAAAAACATAGATGCAATTTCGATAAAGAGTTTATTTTTATAAATATCACAAACTGATTCGGTTTTCAAAATTTTTATTTCTCGTTGTGCAAGAAAACTGTTTTCAAACCGAAATTTTTTTCCAAAATTCTTCCTTGTAGTAGTGGTTGTAAAAACCATGTTCCCTACTTCATTCCAATTTTCATTTCCTTATTATAGTCTCCCTCTAATGGTTATTACTTAAAGCTTCCATGATTGTTGGAGATTTTTGAGTCTTAAGTGTGTCATCCCAACCTATAGTGAAATTGTGAAATTGAAAGAGATTTGACAGAAAATAGATTGATTTTTAGTGAAAAGGATGATTTCTATTTAACAATAAGATACAAATTTATATATGTTACAACTTAACGTAAAAAGAAAGAGACCAAAATAAAATCCCTATAAATTTGCTATATATTTATAACTACACAAGATATTCTCTAACACTCCTCCTCAAGTTGGAGCATAAATATCAATCATGCCTAATTTATTACAAATATAATCAACTCAAGCTCCATTAAAAGCTTTTGTAAAAATGTCTTCTAAATGTTCTCGTTTTAACATAAAGTTGTAGATAAGCTTTTGTTGAATCTACTCACAAACAAAATGAGAATTAACTTTGATGTGTTCAGTTCCTTCATGGAATATAAGAGTAGAAGATATGTGAAGAATAACTTGGCTATCACACCATAACTTGGCTAGCAACGATGTCTTGAAACCCATTTCACTTAGTAGTTGATGCAACCATACAACTTCACCCACAAATTGTGCCATAACTCTAGATTCTGACTCTACACTTGATCAGATACTACAGTTTGCTTCTTACTTTTCCAAGAACTTAGATTTCCTTATACAAAAACACAATATTTGATAGTAGATCTCCTATCATTCTTAGACCCTGCCCAAATCTGCATATGAGAAGCATTCAATGTTAGCATGCCCATAGTTCTTATATAAAATACCGTATCTAATAGACCCCTTTAAATAACCAAGAATTCCTTCCAAAGTTGCCCAATGTTTCACCATTGGTGAGGACATTAATTGACTTACAATGCTAACAGAATATTCAACTTTCCAACTAAACTTCTATACCTCTTAAGATCTTTAAATAAATCACCATGTTTCTTCATAAGTTGTAGATTAAACTTTATAAATGTGCTACATGGCTTACACCACAATTTTCTAGTTTTTGCTGATAAGAGTAAATTTCCTTTGAGATAATAAAATACATTTCTTACTTCTAGTAACTTCAATACCCAAAAAAATACTTCAAATTTTCCAAGTATTTGGGTTGAAATTGAGTATGAGTAAAAGATCAAAAAGACAAAATGGAAACCTCATCACTCACTGTAATAAAAATATCATCAATATAAACTACTAGCAAAATATACTTTCTTTTGAGTGTTTATAGAATACCGAGTGGTCATAACTACTTTTCTTTAGTTCAATTTGGCAATAGATTGTGGCGGTGTTATATGAAATGTTACGGTCAATGTTGGCTATGTTTTCATGCCCTTTAGGATTAATGATCACAATTTTGCAAAGATTATGGTGTTCAAGACTACACTTGAATCAATCTCCAATTTTGTTTGAAGGGACAGGAAAATTTTGATTATTGAGTCAGATTTTTGTTCAACTACTTACTTGGTGTACAAATGTGAAGTCTCTACCCTAGACATATTGGGATATTTGCTCAAAGATCGATTCACTCAAAGAGGAAATTGGTAACGTGGTCTTTAGAAATATCTTACATGAAGCCAACGAGGTCATTGATTCCTTAGCGAAAGCAAGTTGTTTCGAACAAGAGATGTTCTTAACTTCATAGTTTTTCTTATACATTTTCAAAAAAAAAAAAAGAAATTAAGGTCAAGAGAAACTAATGAAACCCTCAGAAGCATACAAAACTGTTATCTAGTTTCCTTCTTAGTTGTGGATTGTTTGTGATCTCTAGGTTTCTAGTGTTTTGCATTTGGTGTTTCTCTATTTCCTTTTTTTTTATTTGATTTGATTGTAACTCAGTAAGATTGTCAAATAATTTTACAAGGTGATGCATTATTTTGTTGAAGTCTTATCCTTTGGAGTTTGCTTTGTTGCTTTATTTTGTTTAAATCTTCATGCTCCTTTAGATTTTTATTAAAAAAAAAAACAACTTTTAACAACAAAAAATTTTATTCAAAGATTTTATCTCTCAAGTTTAATCTCATAAAGAAATTTCTAACTTTGATCTATCTCACATAGAAATTTTGCTTGAATCCTTAAAAGAATAAAGTTTTGAAAAAAAATTAAAGCTATCCATTAAAATATCTAAAAAGTAATTATAAATTTGAAGGGTGAGTATTAACTCACCCTCCCAAACTTAAATGTAGGGATGAAGTTGAAATCGGATAAATTGAAGTCATTTTATTGATCCCCAAATGCCTTTCTTTGTCTTTCTCCCTCCTTGGCCTTCTATATCCCCAACCAAAAGGAAATTCAAGACTTCATGGCTTGCACAATTATAACCTACTGTTGCGTAAAGATGGTTATTAAAGTAGGGTAGAAAATGCTAAAGCCACTAGTTTCATATCTGCATTTTAGTTCAAATACTACAAACTATGATCATTTAAAAACAATAAAATGGCTCAAACAATGCATTGCAGGGCGCTCAAGATGCGGGAATTAAAAAAAGAACAGAAAAGATTGATATATATGGCTAACTTACACTTTCTAAAATCTACTAATTCATTCGACTTTTGAAGATTAGAAATGTCAACTTCTGCAAGAATATACATGTAAGCTTTCTCAATTTGGTGGCTCTAAAAAATACTCCATAATTTACAAAAACGACCTGTTTCTAGATATGCTTCAAGGATGACAACAGACTTCAGGAACTTCGATTAGGCATTGAAGATAGCGATCAGGTAGGGAGTTTCTAGTTCAGTTCTCCACAGCCACATGTCGGGTGGTGGCTTTTTGTTGTCTCCAATGCAATGCTTGAAGCTGCTTATCAGAGAAACCTTGAAAATAATGTACAATGTTTCCTCCTTCAATGTTATCCGAAGATATGGTTTTTCTTACACTCCTGGTTGATAGATCTATTAGTGGTGCCAGAAGGGCTGGGAGGACGAGTATTTGGGCCTGAGGATGAGGGAGACAAACCAGGAGGAACTTCAAGGGTTGAACGAGGTGAATAACGTGGGGCCACTGTTAACTCGGAATGCTTGTAATGAGATCGTTGTGCAGTCTCACTGGAGAAAAAGAATAATGCATGAAGCTGATGTGGACAGTCAAGAAAAAGGAAGTATTCGATTGAATTCAGCAGTTAATATGTGCAAAATGAAAGAAAAAAGTATTAAGCTCGATGGCAAGGAAAAATGTAACTCTTACCAGTCAGGAGTCACAGTTTTTGCACTTTGCAAGCCTTGTTGCATTGGCGATTGAGCCAATTTAAATTCAGATCGCTCTCCTGGACTAAGAGGTGCATCCTACATATATTAAACTAATTATTAAATAAACTACCATAAGCCAATGGAAACAACAGGTTAAGCATTGTTATTTACCATGACTTTTGTCCCATTAAAGGATGAGGAGCTCGATGAGGCACCCGACTGTAGTGAGCTTTTGACAAATCGGTGCTCTAGTAACACACTTGCAGATGGTCTCTCTGCAGGATTTCTTTGGAAACAGCATCGCAGGAAATCCCTCCCCTCGGGTGATAATGTTTCAGGTATGGGAGGGGTATCCCGCATCACTTTGAACATAGCGGCAGCCTGCATTAAAGAAGAGAACATGAAGAAGTTGGCAATGTCTCTTATTTAAAAACAAACCAGACCAAGTTATTGAACTTGTCCTTCCTTGCACATAATTACGGAACATTTAATTTTTAATGATTGCAGGGCAGAGAATATATGATCATTAGCATTATGAGAAGCACATAACCAACTTTCTTTTTCCTCATCTCATGGAACAATGGGAAGTTAGAATGGTCAAAATTTCTCCAATGCTCAGCTGATTTATTAAGTGAATTAAGATACATAATGTGCTTACCCCTTCATACTCACTCCATGGTGCTTTACCAGTGAACATTTCAATAATTGTACATCCCAAACTCCAAATATCAACAGCTAGAGCAAGCTCAGAACTATTATCTTTCTGCATCACTGCTTGCATGAGCTGCAGGGAAACGAATGATGTCAGTATGTTAAAATACAGATATCATTTGATGATAAAATTACGAGATGGTACCTCTGGAGCCATCCAGTAAGGGCTTCCCTTCAAAGATAGATCAGCTCTTTGTCCACTAAGCTGTGCAACGGAATGGATACAGAATTATTCAAGCAGAATCAGAAAAAATAATAGCTAACAAAAGACCTAGAATCAAGATGACTTGGAGTAACAGTAAGTGATGAGAGGCAAATTGTGATGATGATGACAACATCTGCCACACCAAGCTAATCAACTCTAGTTTTCACACATAGATTTAATCTGTCTTCTTCCTTTGTGCTTATGTCCATTTATATTAATCACTTCTTTAATGCTTAACTAAAATGTCCAATAAAGGACTGCAATTGGGAGGATGAATTGCAACGAATCTTTTCCCTTAAATTATTTATTGTTGTGTAACATCAGCTGATAAAAGATCCTTCGGCTACTAATTTACATGCCTTATCTGAGGCTACTAATTATTTATTTACATGTACCCAAAGAGAAGGGGAAGATATGAAACTTACATGTTTGGACATCCCAAAGTCAGCAAGCTTGACAACTCCAGATGCATCAACAAGCAAATTAGCCCCTTTAATATCCCTGAATAGAAAAGGTAAACAGCATAGGAAGCCACCAATATTTCATGCTAAAATACGAAAATAGGTTTTGTCCTCTCCTCAAACAACTAGCATTTCCATGCTTAATATTTGAGTTGGACAAAAGCAAGTAGATGTTATTCACTTTTTTCACTCTAATTGGCTGTTTTTAACCCAAAAATCAGGACACTGCTTTGTACCTGTGGATGGTCTTTGTGCTGT
The DNA here is from genome assembly GCF_025698485.1 of Gossypium arboreum. Taxonomy (NCBI): domain Eukaryota; kingdom Viridiplantae; phylum Streptophyta; class Magnoliopsida; order Malvales; family Malvaceae; genus Gossypium; species Gossypium arboreum. The sequence continues at coordinate 19,639,037 of NC_069081.1, forward strand.
GCAGATAAGCCAACCCACATAGAATATGGCGAGTGAAATTGCGAACAACAGATTCTGTTATGGCGCCACAGTGGTCACGAGCATATTTATTAATTGAACCAGGATGAACATACTCCAGATATATATAGAACTTGTCTTCCACCTGCATATGGTAATTTATATTCCTTATTGGAAATTCTTAAGACAAAAGTGGAGCAAGAAGAAGAGATGAAATCCTAACATGCAACTGGAACTTACTATTTCACTACCATAATACTGCACTATATTTGGATGCTTGAGGTGGCTAAGAACCTTGATCTCCTACAGTAAAGAAAGTAGTCATGGCTTAGGAAGACATTCAAAGAAACAAACGGCATTAGGTCATCACCGCTTTTATCCTCCTAGAGTGAATAAATGTAATATTTGCAAAAGAAAAACCTGCTCTAGTTGCTTTATACACTCTGGAGATTTCGGGTCGTCTGGAAATATGTCAACTTCCTTCATTGCACATAAAGCTCCAGTTTCTCTGTCAGAAACAAGAATCTCTTTCAGTGTTCTGATAGCTAATGCAATGGATGGCAAAGATACATAGAACTTGTATACCTGTTACTGGCAACATAAACACTTCCAAATGTCCCACGCCCAATAAGCTTGCCCTTTTGCCATCGACAATTCATTGGCAATGACTCTGACCTATTAGCAACTTGGGGAATGGAAGCTGGTGGGGAAGCCACGGTTGCTCCTGGAGGAAGAGGTAACGGATGCACAGAGATAGGGCCATTACTTTCAGAACGCAACGATGAGATCTCAATACTCTCAAGTGACAACCTCTGATGCATTGGAGAAGGAGGTCCACTTTGGCTTCTATTCTTTCGATGAGGACATCTATTTGGACTGTGCAGCGGAGTGTTATCAGTGGTATATGCATTGTAATCATGGAATGCTCGGGGAGGAAGCCCTGCAACATCTAATGCATTCATCTCTGGTGCAGACCAGATTTGATTGCCTGTAGGAACCATGAAATGCGGAAACACATCGGTGGCACTCATTTTTTGTAGGGTGGCTACAGGACTTCCAAACTGACTCGTTGGAGTACTGCTTGTAGGAAAATGCACCATAAACTCATCATGAGAACTATCACCTTTATTCACTTCTTGTTGCAACAACCTAGAGGATGATACTGTTTCAACATTCTTTGTCGTCTTCCTCGAGTCACAACAGGCAAACACACTGTAATAGGATAAATTAGAAAACTCTAAATTTCTTGAAAACCAGTCAAACAAGTTATCAGAAGTGCCTACAATGACTATAAATATAAAACCTAAATAAAGTACAAAACTAAATTTCAGATTGAACATGTAGATTATCAATCAAGTAGTGTTGCACTTATGAATAAATCATCCTTTAGCTCATAATTTGTTTCTAACATTTAGATTATGAATCACATAGCATTGCAATTATGAAGATATCATTCGTTTCTAAAATATTCACAGAAAGAAACTAAAGACATGAAAATGATTTCGAAAATGAGAAACTATTAAGAAATTATATATATTGTTTTCAATGTATTTGAAAAATAAATTCTAACGGCATCTATTAATGCAGGAGCAGGGCCAGGCCAAGAACTTTCTAAGTAAATATTAATTTAAAAAAAAAAACAAATAAAAGACTACCTTGAAACCAAAAAAATAGATTCATCTGCTTTTTCTGAATCTCTATCCTCTAAACCTTTACAATGTCCAACTTCCTTGGGCGACGAAAACCGTTGCTCCCCGTCTCCTTCAGGAAGCGGAAGCGGAAGCGGCAATGGCACCGCCAATGCCGACGACGTTGTCTTCGAAGCCGGAGAAGTTGACAATGACGGAGTATCGCAACCAGCGGACAGCGGCGACGCCTGCGGGTCCTCCTTCTTTGGAGGTTCCTGTTCGGGGAGACGCTTAGGCTCCTTTTGCCTTCGCAGCCGAGCTCCCGAAATGCGAAGCCCCAAGTAATGGTAACGGGATTTAGGACGTTGATTCTGGTTTCGCTGATTACTATTAATATTATCTTCAAAATGTTTCCTGGAAGAAGATCCGGAGGAGGCGGAGCTGCTGCTGGAAGAACAAGAAGAAGAAAACGAAATGTTCTGAAACCAACGCATGGCTAGAAATCATTCTGAAAAGAAAGAAATGATCAAATTTCAAATGAAAGAGAATTGAAGAAGAAAAGGAGAGGAAAACTATGTTCCTTTAACAACAACAACAACAAAAAGAGAAGTAAAAATGAGGGGGTAACAACGTACAATGATGTTCCAAAAGGATTGGATGGCAATGGGCAATGGAGTTTTTGGTTTGGAAATTGTGGAGAAATCGGTTTTTGTCTGCAACATTACGCGGTTTATAACAGAAACCCCCCTTTTTTTAAAAAAAAAAAAGGTTAATAAAGGATCTTTTCTTTTTTATGCCCCTAGCTGATTTTATTTAGCATTTGCTCATCGCACTTAAAAAAAAATTAATATTCTTTAAATTTACACTTTTTTCCTTTTTAAAAAATATATTTAGCGAAAGTAATTTTGACTCTGAAACACTTTCAAAATTCGTTATTATTGTTAATTCTTTATGAAAAAATAATTATCTATCTATACTTGTATAAAATGTTTTATTAAATTGGTGTTTTTAAATTAAATCAATATTAATTTAATGAAAAGGTTACTTAAAAAATTTTTAATAAAAATTTTAACAATATTATTAATATTATAATATTTTATCTTTTATTATTTTTACATAAATTATTTGAATAAAACAACTAAAAATATAATCTCAACCTAAGCCTAAAAAAATTAAATCTAAACATTTTAATATTTCACCTATAACTCAATTATCAATTTTTTTATAAATATAATTTTATTATCATGTTTTTATTTCACACACAGAGTCAACATAACAAAATTTAGTGTATATTATATATATAATCGGGCACCAATTTAATTATAAAATTATTAAAATAAATATTTATATACAAATTGATGTATTTTTATGAAAATATTTTTATTTTTATATAATAAATCAATAAAATTAATCATAATGAAATAATTATCAGACATTATAAATAATTAATCTTATCATGATAACTAAAGTATCAATTAATTTTATTTTTCTTTTTAATAAATATATTTATTACATAATTCTTTTAAAATTTATATTTACTTTATGATGGGATTTATTTGTTGAGGTGGGATTTTGTTATTCTGTGATAAGAAGGTTTGGTTGTCGAATTAGTTAAAGTCGGGAGGGTTTGGTTCTGTCCACAGAGTTTATGGTAAAAAAAAGACTAACGTAATAAAGGTTTTGTGGTTTTAGTTCAGATCAATCTTTATAACAAATAACCAAAAGAAAAAATCATTAGTTTGTATTATCCAAAAAAAAAAATGGTATAGTTATTGAATAAGATATACTATATTCACGGTTGGCTTGGGCAAACCTGAAAACTCACTTCATTATTTAAACTGATAATTTTAATTTCTTATTATTAACTTGAAATAAAAATGTTGTTATTATTATTGAATATATATCGACCTCAATTCAAAAAAGATTGTTCAAGGTTGGCTCATTTGTTAGATAGGTTTATATATAGGATCATCATCGTGAATACCATCGATAGGGTGAAATAGGTTTATTATTATTATTATTATTATTATTATTATTATTATTATTATTTCAAATATAGTAGTTTAGATGTTTATTTAATAAACTAATTGATGTATTGAATTTGTTATATCAAATTTTATTTAATAATATGATTTAATATAATAAATTAAAATATTTTTGGATAAAAGTTAAAATTAAACAAAATTGGTAAAATGATTTTTCAAATGAAGTCTAAGAGATAAAATTTTGAACCTATTACTTTAAACTCTTAGAAAACTTTTGAATTAACTTTTAAATTAAGTTAAAAAATTTCAATCAAAGTTAAATTGTTTTTAAAACAAGTGAGTATAGCTGTAAGCCAAAAAGTATTGAAAAGTATCAATACTTTTTGGTTAAGTATTGATAGTTTCCAAAATATCGATGTCCTTTCAAAAATCAGTACCAAATTGACATTCTGTTTCTCAATCAATTCAGCTAAGTATTAATCCAGTATCGATGCTTTTCATATGGTATCGGTAAAAGTCCACTAGTATCTGTAGCATCCTAGAAATCAGGGTTAGAATTGGAGTTGGAAATTGAGAAAGAGTGGCTATGTCCTAATTTTTTAAGCTTATCTATACATTTTTAGGAAATAAATGAGATATTGGTTTGTTGGTTAAGTGTTAGTGAAATTTCTTTGAAACCCAAGTTCAAATCCATTCTTTCTCACTATTTTTATTATTTTACAAATTTTGCCTTAAACCCTAGTATGTGACATGCCTTGTTTTTTTAAAATAAATATTTCAAAATTATATTAAGAATGAGTTATTGGTTTGATAGTTAAACATTAATGAATTTATTCTTAATGTCCTAACTTCAATTTCCTTCCCATGTAAATAATTTAATTTTTTGACAAAAACCCCTTATTTTAATGTATGGGTCATCCAAGCCTAGTTAACCTAGGTATAAATATTAATTTTTCACTAATAATCAGCCTTTAATCCCTCCTCTTCATTGCCCTAGCCGTTTCTTTCATCCTCTCCTTCTCTTTGATTTTAATTTTTTTTTCCTTTCCTCCATTGTTATCATCGCCTACACATAGTTATACCATCTCTTTCTCTTTCTTTTTTTTCTTCTTTTTGCTACAAGATTTGTTAACATATTCTCCACCATATTTCTGTCATTTTTCCTCATTAAAATCAACCCCAAACCTGAAATCTTGAACTCCAAAATCAATCCCAATCATTGCAAAGAAAGTGTCTTTGTCGTTTCTCTTGAATAGCTTGGGTAAGGTCTCTTTTCTCTTCAATTTCTTGATTAATTTTTTTCAACTAAAAAAATAAATTTTCAGATCTTGAATTTGGGGGTTTTTAAATGATTTCAAAGGTATTTTTCCAGATTTTAATAAGATCTCAAACCGTTTTAAATTTCAACCCCAATTTTGGCCACCGTAAGTGGTGGTGTGTGCGCATATGTGTAGAAAAGGGGGTTGTTTTGTTTCTGGGTTCTTGCCTATATTTTTCCAGCCTTAATTTGAGTTCTTGAACCCTCCTAATCAGCTTTTAAACTCATTTCAATTAGGAAAAAACGTTCTTGATCGATTGATCATTCGGAACCTACAAATCATGAAGCGTAAGGGTAATGAAGGGTAACTAATTTGTTATTTCGACATAGTTGTTGGGTAAAGGTTATGGATTGATTAAATGAAGGAATTTAATCATTAATTAGGTACTTATTTTCCAGTATATTATTGAATTAAGTGCTGACCCAAACGCCCTAAATCATCCGTAAAGGAGAAGAACGACTGTACGTACGGTTCGCATCGATATAGTGTAAGGAATCTAACTAGTTTAGATTCATAAAATAGTTATAATTTCAATGATTGATTTGAAATCATTTAGTAGGTGTTTGGGGGCTGGTTTAATGGTAAATTGATTGAATTTATACTGAATTTTGGTTTAGGTTCGTTTAAGGAATTATTAAAGAAAATTGGAAGATTTGCTAGTGTAACACTCCTAACCTGTATCCGTCGCCAGAATAGAGTTACGAGGCATTACTGGACAATACGCAACATTCACATACATAACACATACATTTATTCATTCATAATCAAAATCCATTAAACACATTCACATTGTTCCTTATAAAGCCCTATGAGACCTTAAAACATGCGTAAAAGAGATTTGAGACTAAACCAATAACATTTGAAAACTTTGGGAAACTCATAAAATTTTTATGCATACAGGAATCACACACCCGTGTGCCACCAGACACGCCCATGTCACAGGCCATGTAGAAACAGGGGATACATACTGACTTGCACCACACGGCCAAAGACAAGCCCGTGTGCCATGGCCTTGGGAAAATTGGAGGGTATACTGACTTGGGTCACACAGCCGGCCACAAGTCCATGTGCCAGCCCGTGTGTCACACACGGCCAGTAGACACACCCGTGTGTCTATGCCGTGTAACTCTCTGACTTGTTTTAACTAAGTTACACCAGGCACATGGTCGAGACCACGCCCGTGTGCTTAACCGTGTGAGGCGAAATTAGGCTTGGTTTAAGCCACATTTCTCATCCCCCTCAAGCATACTGTAACACCCCTTGCCCGTATCCCTCATCAGAACAAGGTTCGAGGTGTTACCTGACTTAAACTCAGTCAATCACACAAAAACCGTGCTGAAAAATTTCAATCAATTTAAAACTTTTCTTTTCACATGCAATCTATCCCATATATGAGCTTACGAGGACCAAAACATTAAAACCCTATACATGCCATAGACTCGAAATACTAGGATTTACTTACACCGATAACGTGAGCTCGATAGTGTGATAATATCTCCGGCAAACTCCAACTCGAGCAGGTAACTGAAGTCAACAATCTATAAAACAGAGAAATGTAACAACGGAGTAAACTTTCATAAGCTTAGTAAGTCTTAAGCAATGCAAACAAATAAACGCAATTATACTTCGATTATTTAATTTCTTAAGAGGCCAAATTCTAGGGATATTGCCATCTGGCCGAATATGCACAAGCACATAATGCACGTTCAGCATTCTTATCACACTTAATCTAAATTCATATAACATATTTTTATCAAATACCCTCACATACTTTCACACCCTGACCAGGTGTATCATGATCATAGGTATAGTTTTAACATTTATTCACATACGTATCACATTACTCCCTTATGATTCACTTCAAATCAAACTCACATATGAGTACATACTGCGTACCTGGCCCACTTTACGTATTAAATGTATTCATTTGACAATCTAGCACGAGGTACCTTAGTCATAGGCTTTTCTCAAATCACTGGCATTTTGCCTGCTAGGCTCGAGGCCCGATACATTTCACCGGCTTTATAGCCTGCTAGGCTCGAAAGTCCGAATAGTATCTTACCGACATTATAGTCTGCTAAGCTCAAAGGCCCGAATAATCAAATCAACAAGTTCCATATAACATATTCATATCAATTGAGTACTAACATCATTCGAACGTATGTATAATTATACATCTTAAACACTTTTCTTTCATCTCATTTTCACACTTAACATTTGATAGCTTATGCATAATATTTCACTCACATTCATTTCAAACTTATCATTCGATTATAAAAGCACATTGCATATTTACCAACATGTTATACTTGCCATTAGGCCATATAAGCATGATACAATACACTATCATTTCATCTTTAACATTCGGCTAAACCCTTATCTTACAAGGAACACCGAATTCATATAACATATCATTTCACCGGCATTACGCCTGCTAGGCACGAAGGCCCGAATACACATCAACGGCACGAAGCCTGCTAGGCACGAAGGCCCGAATATAATACCAGCACTAGGCCTGCGGGATTTATCTTGGATATAATACCAGCTCGAAGCCTGCGGGATTTAACCCGGATATAATACCAGCACGAAGCCTGCGGGATTTAACCCAGATATATTACTAGCACGAAGCCTACGGGATTTAACCCGGATATCCATCGAATATCATGCATATTTAATCATATTTTAACACCTCTCATTCAACATATCACATTAGTAGTCATTTGCTACATTCGGATATAAGCTCCTTATGAACACCATCATTTACATTTCGGTTCAAAAGTCATACGTAAATATCACATATCCATTTCACCATTCAAACTTAACCCATAGTGACCATTCGACTCTAAGTCATATACATAAATTATTTATCGCACAACTTAATTCAGGTAGAACCAAAAGATCACAATTCATCTAATATGTACATATTGCTCACTAATTCATATACAACCTTTCAAATTAGCAATTATAAGATGGTTCCGCACATAGCCCATCCTTATCGATAATTTACGATGGTTTTACCCTTACTCACATATAGGCATTTTTACCTATGCTTCTCAATTCACATTTGTGATTCAATTCCAATTGATTTAACATGCATAAGTACATATCACATACCTGACCAACTGAATGTATTTGAACGAATTCGATTGTCGATTTAACACAAGGTCTCATAGTTGAACATAAACATGAAACCATTTCTTATACGTTCGATTCACATCAATCATCAAATTCATTTAATTTACATGTATTTAATTAGGTTGTTCGTACCTGAATAATTTACAATACGGAACGAATCCACATATCATATTATCCCATAGTCTTATAGCACCACACTTTTAATAGTTTATCAGCAATTTGCCTGCTAAGTAATAACCTGATTTCATCACCGGCCATAAGCCTGCTAGACCTTTAAGTCCGATGTCATTTCACTGGTATTACGTCTGTTAGGTTTGAAACCCGAATATATATTATAATGCATAACTTATATCATCGATCACTAACAGGTACCTCATCGAAGTTCAAATTTAATCACTTTAGTACCAAGCCACCTTCGGCTACCACAACGGACTAGATATAATAATTGTATACACATCATGGTTTCCTTTAGATATTCAATAATCACAATCGTGATATCTCCACCAGCACATATACGGCATAGTTTATTCATTGTAACACTCATTTAGTGCATCAAGTTTCCAAATCCAATTCAACTTAGGCATAATAGCCATAATCGGCTTATAGCCTTAAATTATTACATATTCGGCACATTAACTAAATAAAATTTACATTACCTTTACCATATTAATTTAACTCTTAGGCATATAAAAAGGAATCAAGCTTAAACACTTAAGAACTTACCTTGAATGTTGCCGAACGATTACAATGGCTATTCGATTACTTTCTCTTTTCCCCTTATACGAATTTGCCCCTCTATGCTCATGAGCTTAAATTCAACAATTTTAAACTTAGTCATTATTTGACTATTCAAGCATCACGTTCAGAATATATAATATATATATATTAGACTTTCACACATACAGATCATAGTAAGCTTATAAGAAATCAATAAGTAACTTATTAACAAATTTTTGTCAATGTTTACCACATAATCATAATTTCACTGCAAGCTGTCTTCCTGAGCAACAGTCACTAAATCATTTATAACTGGAGGTACGAAACTCCAAATCAATTTCCATTAATTTTACCTGAAAATAGACTCATATATCATCTATCCATAAAATTTTAAGAATTTTAGTTTGGCCAATCAATACCTGATTTTTCTTAAAGTTTCCTTGTTTCATTGTTTGACTAATCTGAGCACTTTTCACTACTGAATCAAATTTATCATTGTACAGAATTCAAAATATGTTCTCGTTTATTTAATTTGAAACTGGACTCATTAAGGAGTCTAAAATATAAATTTAATCTTATGACCATTTTTTACAATTTATAATGATTTTATAAAAACAGAGCAGAGGATCTAGAAGTCATTCGACCTGTCATACATCACTTCAAATATCTCATTATCAGAAATTCCTTTGCTTACAAAGTTTCTTTTATGAGAAGCTAGACTCATTAAGCTTTAATTCCATAATTTTTTCAGCTTCTAACTCATCTCCCACAATTTATGGTGATTTTCCAAAGTCACGTTACTGCTGCTGTCCCAAGCAGATTTATTACCAAATCACTCCTTCACACAAACTTTGCATGCATGTTATTTAAACATGTATATCACCAATCAATCATCACATATCTATGATTTTACTTAAGCATAATCTCCATTTCATCATTTTAAATTCATGATCAAATGCTCACAACACAACCAAAAACCAAAATATGCTTCATGAGTTAAGGTAGAATCAAGAAGAACCCATGAACATCAAAATAGAAGCAAAGTACCATGAACTTACCTTGGATTTTTCTTCCCTAAGTGACCGAATATTCAAGAGATCTCCCCCCTCTTGCTCTCCTATTTTCGGCTATGAAGAACCAAGAATGAACAAAACTTTGTTCTTTCCATCCTTTTTGTTATTCTTATTCCCCAACATTTTATGACACATAAATGATATATTAATTTGTGCCATAACTAAGCCATAACTTCAATAAAAAAATTTACACAAAAGCTTATCATGCCCACCATCCATTATAGCTATTATAATGCTAAAATGCATATTTTATCTAATACCCATCACCTTGGCCGGCCACTACATGTAAAAATGGGGGGTTTGACATGCAAATCCTCCTATTTTGCACTACAAATTATTTGACCACTACAATTTAGCCTATAGCATTTTCAGAAATTTTAACATAGGTCCTATTTCATAATTTTACTCTCAAATGACAAAATCAAAGCATGAAATTTCACACATGCACTTTCACATATAATAAACATAGAATATAACATTTAATTATTTTTGTGACTCGGTTTTGTGATCCCGAAACCACTTTCCGACTAGGGCCAAATTAGGGCTGTCACAACTCTCCCCCCCTTAGGAATTTTCGCCCCCGAAAATCTTACCAGAAGAAATAGTTTCCACTCTAAAAGCGTTTTCGCAAAATTCTCGGAATCACAATTTTCCATTCTTCACATGTATCTCTTTTTACCAAAAATCCGGAACTTTGGTCTACACCAACAGATCACATCATAGATACTTTAGTCACTTTATCAGATAAAACCTTGCACATGCAAACCCTATCTTACCGATCTTTTCTCGTCAGATGATAAATCATAATCCAATAAGATTTCTCTCTTAGAAAATAATAAAAATTTTGATTCAATTTGGATAGAAATTCTATCTCACAACCACTTCTATAATACCACTGATTTCTTTTATTCCATATACTTGCATAATCTATTACAACTCAGATAAACAAACATTTCGCAATCGGAGTTCATAGAAAGATCCTTTACGTAACCTTTAACCAATCTGTATACTTATTCCATACCAGAACAATAATAACGCTGATAAAGGGGTGAGGTCGTTAAGCCTCGAAAGGAACTTTCATATTTGTATACACAGATATCTTTATCACTCATCGTCATAATATTACACACATTGATTCAAACATTTCAAATTTCCAACTCGTTACAGATACATTTTCACATATCTCAGTAATACATGCAACTTTATTTCATGTGAATATTAGCAAAACATAAGTGAATTTATCACAATTCAAACTTTCATTTCTCTTACTCAAATTACCAATAATGTCTTATCAAGTTTCCACATTTAGTATTGATCACTTGTTAATATTTATCAAATCGGAAAACGTCTTACGGTTTTGAGTACATCGCTCACTTGATGCCATAGTCCAACTATGGTCTTATACTAGCTCTGCTCTGCCCGTGCTGATGCCTATTCCAGATAGGTCTTACACTAGCACTCATTGGGCTGTACAGATGCCTATCCTAGATAGGTCTTACATTTAGCACAAGTGGAGCCGATGCCACATCCCCGACGGGTCTTACACTAGCTCATCTGTCTCATGTATTGCCATGGTCCAACTATGGTCTTTTCCGTCGATTCACTAATGAACGATTGTACTCATTCCACCCAATTTGATCTTTCCTTACCATTTACTTTATACAATCTTATACATATCTTTACACTGATGCACACATATCATAAACTTCTTTTCATACCTTTTAATTCCGTCATATCACAAATATATCATAATCAGTTCAATAGTATTTTCGGATCAATTAATAATAGCTCGGTTGGAACACATCATTACCTGAGCAAAACAATTTATGAGAGCCGGGAGATATCACACTATCACGCTTTACTTACGGCATGTATAGCTAGACTCTTATACTTGCTATGTTAGTCCGAGAACTGACTAAACCATGGCTCTGATACCACTAAATGTAACACCCCTTGCCCGTATCCCTTACCGGAACAGGGTTCGAGGTGTTACCCGACTTAAACTCAGTCAATCACACAAAAACCATGCTGAAAAATTCAATCAATTTAAAACTTTTCTTTTCACATGCAATCTACCCATATATGAGCTTACGAGGTCCAAAACATTAAAACCCTATACATGCCATAGACTCGAAATAATAGGATTTACTTACACCGATAATGTGAGCTCAACAGTGTGATAATATCTCCGGCGAACTCCAACCCGTGCAGGTAACTGAAGTCAACAATCTATAAAACAGAGAAATGTAACAACGGAGTAAGCTTTCATAAGCTTAGTAAGTCTTAAGCAATGCAAACAAATAAACGCAATTATACTTCGATTATTTAATTTCTTAAGAGGCCAAATTCTAGGGATATTTCCATCTGGCCGAATATACACAAGCACATAATGCACGTTCAGCATTCTTATCACACTTAATCTGAATTCATATAACATATTTTTATCAATTACCCTCACATACTTTCACACCTTAACCAGGTGTATCATGATCATAGGTATAGTTTTAACATTTATTCACGTACGTATCACATTACTCCCTTATGATTCACTTCAAATCAAACTCACATATGAGTACATACTACGTACCTGGCCCACTTTACGTATTAAATGTATTCATTTGACAATCTAGCACGAGGTACCTTAGTCATAGGCTTTTCTCAAATCACCGGCATTTTGCCTGCTAGGCTCGAGGCCCGAAACATTTCACCGGCTTTATAGCCTGCTAGGCTCGAAAGCCCAAATAGTATCTTACCGACATTATAGTCTGCTAAGCTTAAAGGCCCGAATAATCAAATCAACAAGTTCCATATAACATATTCATATCAATTGAGTACTAACATCATTCGAACGTATATATAATTATACATCTCAAACACTTTTCTTTCATCTCATTTTCACACTTAACATTTGATAGCTTATGCATAACATTTCACTCACATTCATTTCAAACTTATCATTCGATTATAAAAGCACATTGCATATTTACCAACATGTTATACTTGCCATTAGGCCATATAAGCATGATACAATACACTATCATTTCATCTTTAACATTCGGCTAAACCCTTATCTTACAATGAACACCGAATTCACCTAACATATCATTTCACCGGCATTACACCTGCTAGGCACGAAGGCCCGAATACACATCACCGGCACGAAGGCTACTAGGCACGAAGGCCCGAATATAATACCAGCACTAGGCCTGCGGGATTTATCCCGGATATAATACAGCACGAAGCCTGTGGGATTTAACCCGGATATAATACCAGCATGAAGCCTGCGGGATTTAACCCGGATATATTACCAAGATGAAGCTCATGGATTTAACCGGATATAATACCAAAGACGAAGCTCGTGGGATTTAACCGGATATAATACCAAAGATGAAGCTCGTGGGATTTAACCGGATATAATACCAGCATGAAGCCTGCGGGATTTAACCCGGATATCCATCGAATATCATGTATATTTAATCATATTTTAACACCTCTCATTCAACATATCACATTAGTAGTCATTTGCTACATTCGGATATAAGCTCCTTATGAACACCATCATTTTCATTTCGGTTCAAAAGTCATACGTAAATATCACATATCCATTTCACCATTCAAACTTAACCCATAGTGACCATTCGACTCTAAGTCATATACATAAATTATTTATCGCACAACTTAATTGGGTAGAACCAAAAGGTCACAATTCATCTAATATGTACATATTATGATCGATTCGTAGACAACCTTTCAAATTAGCAATTATAAGATGGTTCCGCACATAGCCCATCCTTATCGATAATTTACGAAGGTTTTACCCTTAGTCACATATAGGCATTTTTACCTATGCTTCTCAATTCACATTTGTGATTCAATTCCAATCGATTTAACATGCATAAGTACATATCGCATACATGACCAACTTAATGTATTTGAACGAATTCGATTGTCGATTTAACACAAGGTCTCATAGTTGAACATAAACATGAAACCATTTCTTATACGTTCGATTCACATCAATCATCAAATTCATTTAATTTACATGTACTTAATTAGGTTGTTCGTACCTAAATAATTTACTATACGGAACGAATCCACATATCGTATTAGCCCATAGTCTTATAGCACCACACTTTTAATAGTTTATCGGCAATTTGCCTGCTAGGTAATAACCTGATTTCATCACCGGCCATAAGCCTGCTAGACCTTTAAGTCCGATGTCATTTCACTAGCATTATGTCTGTTTGGTTTGATACCCAAATATATATTATAATGCATAACTTATATCATCGATCACTAACAGTTACCTCATCGAAGTTCACATTTAATCACTTTAGTACCAAGCCACCTTCGGCTACCACAACGGACTAAATATAATAATTGTATACACATCATGGTTTCCTTTAGATATTCAATAATCACAATCGTGATATCTCCACCAGCACATATACGGCATAGTTTATTCATTGTAACACTCATTTAGTGCATCAAATTTCCAAATCCAATTCAACTTAGGCATAATAGCCATAATCGGCTTATAGCCTTAAATTATTACATATTCGGCACATTAACTAAATAAAATTTACATTCCCTTTACCATATTAATTTAACTCTTAGGCATATAAAAAGGAATCAAGCTTAAACACTTAAGAACTTACCTTGAATGTTGCCGAACGATTACAATGGCTATTCGATTACTTTCTCTTTTCCCCTTATACGAATTTGCCCCTCTATGCTCATGAGCTTAAATTCAACAATTTTAAACTTAGTCATTATTTGACTATTCAAGCATCACGTTCAGAATATATAATATATATATATTAGACTTTCACACATACAGATCATAGTAAGCTTATAAGAAATCAATAAGTAACTCAGTAACAAATTTTTGTCAATGTTTACCACATAATCATAATTTCACTGCAAGCTGTCTTCCTGAGCAACAGTCACTAAATCATTTATAACTGGAGGTACGAAACTCCAAATCAATTTCCATTAATTTTACCTGAAAATAGACTCATATATCATCTATCCATAAAATTTTAAGAATTTTTAGTTTGGCCAATCAATACCTGATTTTTCTTAAAGTTTCCCTTGTTTCGCTGTTTGACTAATCTGAGCACTTTTCACTACGAATCAAATTTATCATTGTACAGAATTCAAAATATGTTCTCGTTTATTTAATTTGAAACTGGACTCATTAAGGAGTCTAAAAATATAAATTTAATCTTATAACCATTTTTTTACAATTTATAATGATTTTATAAAAACAGAACAGAGGATCTAGAAGTCATTCTGACCCTGTCATACATCACTTCAAATATCTCATTATCAGAAATTCCTTTGCTTACAAAGTTTCTTTTATGAGAAGCTAGACTCATTAAGCTTTAATTCCATAATTTTTTAGCTTCTAACTCATCTCCCACAATTTATGGTGATTTTCCAAAGTCACGTTACTGCTGCTGTCCCAAGCAGATTTATTACCAAATCACTCCTTCACACAAACTTTGCATGCATGTTATTTAAACATGTATATCACCAATCAATCATCACATATCTATGATTTTACTTAAGCATAATCTCCATTTCATCATTTTAAATTCATGATCAAATGCTCACAACACAACCAAAAACCAAAATATGCTTCATGAGTTAAGGTAGAATCAAGAAGAACCCATGAACATCAAAATAGAAGCAAAGTACCATGAACTTACCTTGGATTTTTCTTCCCCAAGTGACCGAATATTCAAGAGATCTCCCCCCTCTTGCTCTCCTATTTTCGGCTATGAAGAACCAAGAATGAACAAAACTTTGTTCTTTCTATCCTTTTTGTTATTCTTATTCCCCAACATTTTATGACACATAAATGATATATTAATTTGTACCATAATTA
The DNA here is from genome assembly GCF_025698485.1 of Gossypium arboreum. Taxonomy (NCBI): domain Eukaryota; kingdom Viridiplantae; phylum Streptophyta; class Magnoliopsida; order Malvales; family Malvaceae; genus Gossypium; species Gossypium arboreum. The sequence continues at coordinate 19,654,784 of NC_069081.1, forward strand.
AGCCATAACTTCAATAAAAAAATTTACACAAAAGCTTATCATGCCTACCATCCATTATAGCTATTATAATGCTAAAATGCATATTTTATCTAATACCCATCACCTTGGCCGGCCACTACATGTAAAAATGAGGGGGTTTGACATGCAAATCCTCCTATTTTGCACTACAAATTATTTGGCCACTACAATTTAGCCTATAGCATTTTTAGAAATTTTCACATAGGTCCTATTTCATAATTTTACTCTCAATGACAAAATCAAAGCATGAAATTTTCACACATGCACTTTCACATATAATAAACATAGAATATAACTTTTAATGATTTTTGTGACTTGGTTTTGTGATCCCGAAACCACTTCACACATACCTAAACCACAACTTTTCATACCATTTCAATTCACTTATAGGCAACCAAAACATTCCAATTCATATACAAATCATGCCATCTCATCTTCAACCATAAACATACCAAAACAATATTTCATTATCAACAATTTCAACTATCTTACTTATGCATTATTCTCATCATTTTATCAACTAATTCATGCCACAAAATATACCAATTCATCATCTTAAAACTAAGTCACAACATGCCATTTCTCAACTACGATGAATCATTGATAATTAGCCAAATCAATTAACGATCTAGCCAACACATGAACCATATTAAACTTGCCAAAACGTATGGCATTATATACATCATATATCACTTATCAAACTTATGAATTAAGCCAACTTATATTGCCAAATACACACCAACATGTACTTCATTTACAAGCCAACTCTCATGGCTAAAATCACAACTCAAAACATATCATCTTAACACTAGCCTATACATGCCATATACTATATTTACAAAGCATCCAAAAGTTCCAACAAGTAGTCGATAGTGTGATGACGGTTCCTGATGAACCCCGATGTCCGAACTAGCTTTGATAATCTATAAAACAGGGAAGGCACACAAAGTAAGCTTTAAAAGCTTAGTAAGCCATATACAAATAAAATGACCACATGATTCAACACCATTTTCATCAAATAGGTAAACTATGAATAAGCACATATAAGTTCACAAACCTTTCCCAATGTATACATATTCAATATTACATGTGAATTCATCAAATACCTCCCTTTTCAATACTTGTATGAATCTCGTACGTTCCTGAGCCACTTAACTCATTCACACATTCTTTCTTGACTTGACTTTGCCCGTTGAACCCTTCAAAATTGTTAAGGATACTCGAAAATCAAATATAGCTCATACAATGTCATATCTTAGATATGGTCTTACATGTTGTCACATATCGATGCCAATATCCCAGACATGGTGTTACACAAAATCTTATAATGATGCCAATGTCCCAGACATGGTCTTAGATGTAATCACATCTCGGTAAACCTAATGTCATGACATTTTTATCCTATACTATTCTTAAGGTTCGTACGGGACTTTCGGATATCATAACTTCGTTGATTCTTGCTCGTATTTTCTCATTAAACATTCATTGTAACACCCCAAACCCGTGACCATCACCGGATTCGACCACGAGGTGTTACCGGGCTTACTTCCCTTATTTCCCTCGTGGAAATTATGAAATTTTTGTTTCAGGCAGGCTAGCTAACTGCGTCACTGTTACCTTAAAAATCATATCTCGAGTTCCAGAACTCGAAAACCAATTCTGTAAATTTTCCCTGAAACTATACTCATATATCCATCCATGGATTTATTTCTAGAATTTTTGGTCGGGCCAATTGGTACAGTTTATTAGTTAAAGTCACCCATGTTACAGGGGTCGACTACACGGACCTTCGCGCGTTTCAACTTGAATATCTCTCTGTACAGGGCTTTAATACTGGTGCCGTTTGTTTCTAATGAAACTAGACTCAAAATGGAATCTGCACATATAAGGCATGACTTCTAATTCTTTCTGGATAATTTATAGTAAATTTTCAAAGTCGAGACAGGGGATCCAGAAACTGTTCTGGCCCTGTCTCACGAGAACTTTAATATCTCTCAGTATACTGCTCATATGGTCGTTTCGTTTCGTCCATATGAAAATAGATTCATCAAGGTTCAATTTCATAATTTATTCACTATTTAATTCTACTTCTAGTATTTTTAGTGATTTTTCAATCTCATATCACTGCTGCTGTCTGCAACAGTTACTGCAGTAGACTATGCCAATTTCATGAATCTTTCCTTGACCTTACTAATCATCCATCATGCATGACACAAATTATGGCCACCTTATCAAAATTAAAGTTTCTAAGACTCGTGGCTATAGGTTCTAGCATCCCACTCAACGACCACATAGGCCATTTTCACATGGCTTAAAGATTTACAACCCATAATTCAACAAAACATAATAGCCTATACATGCCAAATGTTCTCCTAGTTCAACTACGAAGACAATACCAAAAGATTTCCAGCCGGTGTGATGACTTCAACGACGGTTCCGAGCACGCAACAATACGAGTCCAAGAGACCTAAAATGGGTGACAAGAAAACACCGGGTGAGTTTATAACTCAGTAAGTCATAAGCATTCATCAACCATCCATTAGTAAAATTTTCACAACATGAAACAGTAAACGAGGCTAGGTACTTCATCCATATCGGAACTATACCATAACTCCTCGGACCTTTCGGTTCAATCTCATTCCAAGTCATACATCCACATTTCATATTCTATACAATAAGATAATTGAGGCATTTTTACACACCAACTCATTCACACCACAATCATACAATTGCAATCATCACATAGATTTAAAGCTTACCACGCTCAACCCCGAGCAAGAACGTATTGCCTATTCGTCATGAGCTCAAGGTACTTACCCGATCCGCTGTCCATACTCAACTCGATGGAGACACACCCTCCATATAATTGTTCGATCGGAGATATATATATATATATAGAGTACGCACACACAGTGCTTAATACTCGATTTCGCACACTTAGTGCCATGCGATTTAAGCCCGCACACACAGTGCCATACCCTTGAGCTCGCACACTTAGTGCCATATATTTCCAGCATGCACACTCGGTGCCATATTTTTCCAGCATGCACACTCAGTGCCATATATTTCCAGCATGCACACTTAGTGCCACATATTTCCAGCATGCACACTTAGTGCCAATCTAAATCACCAGTACACTCGTGTTGCCAGACACTTAGTGCCGAAAGCAACTTTCTACACATTTCACTATTTCTTTTACATTCAACAAATGTCATCATTCCATACACATACATTTTCATTTGTAAATATATATATCATCCCATTAAACACAATTGCATAAATTTTACAATCATTTAAGCAATATCAAATACGTGCTTAATGACTTACCTTGTTTGGGGTAGAACGGTTCCAAATCGGCTACTCGTTTGCTTTCTCCTTTCCTTTGTCCAATTTAGTTCCCCTTTGCTCTTGAGCCAAATCAAACAATTTACCTCTCCATCAAACACAAACATACGGCATTCACATGCATTATTATGATTATTGCCGAATACTTAACACAACTAAGCTGAAAATTTACTCAATCTCATCTTAATTTATTGCTACTTATTTATCAAAATTTCCAATACAAGGTATTTAACACCTATGCCCATTTATACCCCATATGGCGAATGCTTCATTCATTACCCAATTAACCATTCAACAATTTTCAACCTCATTACCACCCTTTTTATGTCTAATTGTTTAAATACCCTCAAGCTCATTCACAAGTACTATTATACATCTCATTAAGCATTAATCATTTTGCAACATAAATTCTATAGCATGGCGAATACTCATGCACACACACACATAACAACAAGAACTCAATGGCACAAAATTTCCTTTTTGTTAAACATTCGAACTCACTCATCTCCATGCTTTCATCACAACAACATCAAAACACTCACCAAGGGAGACAACATTCATGGCGAAATTTAACTCACCTAACAACCTAGTTTCGATTCAAGATTCAAGGAAAATTTTGAACCAATCCTCCAAATCATTCATGCATTTTCAAGAGTGGCATAAAACATACCTTCTTGTATCAAAACACCTTAGTCTAGTAAGCTCCCATGGCTGATTTTCTCAAGCTTTTCCCCCTTTCTTCTTAGTATATTCGCCAAGCAAGAAAAAGATGAGAGGATGGACACTTTTTTTCTCTTTTGTTTTCATCATATCCCTTTTTTTTCAATTTCATTTCTTTATTCTTTCAAGCATAATCCATTAACTAAACATGTTTGAAACATGTTTTCCTTGCCCATCACTCTTGACATGGCGGCCACTAACCTTAGGAATGGGCTATTTGACATGCAAGTCCATTTATTTTACTTCATCCTTTTATTAATCTCTTAAAATTAGCCACATATATTTAAATCCTTTCACATGAGTCCTTTTCCTTCAATTCACAATCAAATTAACTAAATCAAAGAATTCAAAATTCACACATGCATTTTCACATATTCTAGACAATAAATATTACGTTCGAACATGTCGGTGACTCGGTTTAGCGGTCCGAAACCACTTCCGACTATGGTCAATTTTGGGATGTCACAACTCTCCCCACTTAAGAAATTTTCGTCCCGAAAATCTTACCGTAAATAGGCTCGGGTATCGCTCTTTCATAGAGTCCTCAAGTTCCCAAGTGGCTTCTTCCATTCCGTGTTTATGCCACAACACCTTCACTAACGGGATTTTCCTATTGCGCAACTCTTTTACTTCATGCCTCATAATGCGAACCGGTTCCTCTTCATAGCTCAAATTAGGCTGAATCTCAATCTCAGATGGAGCAATTACGTGCGATGGATCAGACCTATATCGTCGAAGCATCGAGACATGAAAAACGTTGTGAATCTTTTCGAGCTCAGGGGGAAAAATTAATCGATATGCGACTGGCCCAACTCGTTCAGATACTTCATATGGCCCGATGAACCTCGGACTCAATTTGCCCTTACGACCAAATCTAAGCACCTTCTTCCAAGGTGAAACTTTGAGAAAGACCTTGTTTCCAACCCGATATTCAATATCTTTTCTTTTCAAATCAGTATCGACTTTTGGCGACCAAGCGACTTTCAAACTTTCACGAATTACTCGAACTTTTGCTCGGCATCCTTAACCAAATCAACCTCAAGAATTTACCTTCACTAAGTTCAGTCCGAATAATGGGGTACGGCATTTACGACCGTATAAAGCCTCGTAAGGCGCCATCTTAATACTTGATTGAAAGCTATTGTTGTAGCGAATTCAATCAAAGGCAAATACCGTTCCATGAACCACTAAACTCAAGGATGCAACATCTCAACATATCCTCGAGTATTTGAATTATTCGTTCGGATTGACCATCGGTTTGGGGGTGAAAGGCGGTCTTGAAATGCAACTTGGTACCTAAAGCTTCTTGCAACTTCTTCCAAAATCGCGAGGTAAATCTCGGATCTCTATCCAAACCACGATGGAAATAGGCACCCGTGTAGTCTCACAATCGAGAAAGCGTACAATTGGCTAGTTTGTCCATTGAAAAATCCGTGCGTCGGGGATAAAGTGAGCCGACTTAGTCAATCTATCTACAACAACCCAAATCGCATCCTTCTTACTTGCTGACAATGGCAGTCCGGATACAAAGTCCATTGTGACTCGATCCCATTTCCACTCGGGTATCGTGATCGGCTGAAGTAATCCTGAAGACACTTGATGTTCCGCTTTCACTTGTTGACATATTAAACATCTCGAAACAAAATCAGAGATGTCTCATTTCATACCATGCCACCAAAACCGACGTTTCAAATCGTTGTACATCTTCGTACTCCCCGGGTGGATTGCCATTCGGCTACAATGGGCTTCGTTCGAATTATCGAAATAAGTTCAATTCTTTGGAACACAGACGACTTCGAACCTCAAACAATCGTCATCATCAATTTGAAACTCCGATTCCTTGTTCGAACACACTCGGCCCGTTTGCAAGCAACTCCTCATCAACTTTCTAAGCTTCCCGAATTTGATGAGCCAACAATGGTTTGGCCTTTAATTCGACTACTAACACATTGTCGGGTAGGATAGACAAGTGTACATTCATCGCTTGTAAAGCAAACAGTGATTTCCGGCTTAAGGCATCCGCAACCACATTAGCCTTTCCCGGGTGATAATCAATGACGAGCTCATAATCTTTTAACAACTCGAGCCATCGCCTTTGTCGCAGATTTAAGTCTCTTTGGGTCATCAAATATTTGAGACTTTTGTGATCCGAATACACATGGCACTTCTCACCAAATAAGTAATGTCGCCATATCTTTAAAGGCGAATCGATGGCGACCAATTCGAGATCATGGGTCGGATAATTTTTCTCATGTGGCTTTAATTGTCTCGACGCATAGGCCACAACTCGCCCTTCTTGCATCAATCGCAACCCAACCCAAGTAGGGATGCGTCACTATAAATGACAAACTCTTTGCCCGATTCGGGTTGCACTAGGATTGGGGCTTCATCAAATAAGTTTTCAGATTGATCGAAACTCTTCGACATTTCTCCGTCCATTCGAACTTAACATCCTTTTGGAGTAAGCCGTCATTGGCGTGGCTATCGTTGAGAAACCTTTTACATATCGTCGGTAATAACCAAGCAAGCCCCAAAAGCTCGAACCTCGTAATATTTCTGAGGCTTCCAATTAAGTATGGCTGAAATTTTATTGGTCGACTCGAATACCCGTCTGATATCACATGACCCAAGAAGCTAACCTCCTCAACCGAACTCACACTTGCTGAACTTAGCATATAAGCGCTTATCCGTAAAATTCGCAACACTATCCTCGGTGTTCGGCGTGTTCGGTCTCATTTTGCGAATAGACCAAAATGTCATCAATGAAGACAACTACGAACCGATCCGGATATGGTGCGAAGATCCGATTCATCAAATCCATAAATACCGCAGGGCATTAGTAAGCCCAAGCGGCATCACTAGGAACTCGTAGTGACCATATCTCGATTCAAGGCGGTCTTGGGTGCGTCTCGAATCTCGAATTATGGCGATAATAGCCCGATGTCGGATCTATTTTCGAAAACACCGAGGCTCTTTGAGTTGATCGAACAAATCATCGATCTGTGTAGCGGATATTTGTTCTTTACCGTCGCTTTATTAAGTCGACGATAGTCGATGCACGACCTCATGGTTCCATCCTTCTTTTCACAAACAACACCTGGCGCACCCAAGGCGAAAAACTCGGGCGAGCAAAACCTCTATCCACCAATTCTTACAACCGAGCTTTCAACTCCTTTAATTCGTTGGTGCCATACGATACGGAGCTATCAAAATTGGAGTGGTACGGTACCAATTCGATGCCAAACTCTATTTCTGAGCAGTGGCAAACCCGGCAATTCTTGAGGAAAACATCCGGTATTCACAAACCACCGGCATAGATTCGGGTTTCTTTTTCGACTCCTTGTCATCGAGCACATACGCAAGGTACGCCGCACCCTTTTCTTACATATTTACGGGCCAACATTGCGATATTACGGTGGCAACCCTTTAAGTCCGTAGACTCAACCCGAATTATCTCGTTATTCGCGCACCTCGGATCGATAGTCTTGCTTTTGCAATTTACAACCGCATCGTGCATGGTCAACCAATCCAAACCAAGAATAACGTCGAATTCGTCGAGCGGCAAAAGCATCAAGTCCGCGGAAAACAAGAACCTCGAAACACTAGGGACTTTTCTTACACACTTTGTTGACAAGCACGTAATGACCCAAGGGTTTGACACCGAATTACAAACTCAGAGACTCAATAGGCAAAGTCTTCTTTGGATGCTAAGGTTTCGCATATATAAGAATGAGTAGAACCAGGTCAATCAAAGCAATCACATTAGTATCGAAAAGAGTGAAAGTACGGTGATAACGTCGGGGAGGATGCCTCCTCTCGTCGCGGATGGCATATGCTCTAGCAGAGCGCGGGCCTCGGATCGAACAGCCGTATCAGAGGCTCCTCTCTGATTGCCACCCCTACCTCCAGAAATTCTCGGGGGCCTACCTCTAGCCATTGTTCCACTAGGTCTTGCACCTTGCATCTTATTCTTCTCGTCTAGCTCCATGCAATCTCTAATGAAGTGGTCCTTGAACCGCATCCATAATGAGCCCTATTACAGACTTACCCCAACATTCACCTAGGTGTCGTCTTCCACATTGGGGCATTCAGGTCTCTCTTGACGATTATTGCCCACACTAGCTACCAAGTAGCTCGAGTCCGTCAATGGTCGGGCTCTAATGGAAATTCCATGATCGTCCTCGACTTCTTGGTGTCCTCCACGAACCTCTTTACTGCGGAGAACGGAGCTTTACTCGTCGATCTTTTACGGTAATCTCTTGCTTCAAATTCAGCCTTCTTCTTCTCCTTCCCAAGTTCTTCCGCCTTGCAGGCTCGTTCGACTAGTGTCACGAACTCCTTTATCTCCAAAATTCCCACTAGTAACTTTAACTCTTCATTCAATCCTTCTTCAAATCTTTTGCACATCGCAACCTCATCAGCCACACACTCCCGAGCATACCGACTAAGTCTTACGAACTCATGTTCGTATTCGAGATCTGATCATCCGGCCTTGCTTGAGTTCCAAGAATTCCTTACGCTCGATCGATGAACCGTTGACTAATGTATTTCTTCGAAATTGGATTGAAAGAAATCCCAAGTAACTCGTTCATTTGGGACTATGGAAATTAAAGTCCTCCACCAATAGTAAGTTGAGTCTATAACAAGGATACAAAGACACTTAAGACATTCATCGGGTGTGCATGGCAGTTCATCTAACACTCTAATGGTGTTATCGAGCGAACTTCGGCCTTTTCGGCATCATCAGTAACTATGGCCTTGAACTCCTCGGCCCCACGCTTCCTAATCAAGTCCACAGGTGGTTTACTCAGCCTCACGGGATCGTAACTAGAGGCATTGCGGGCTCTTGGGGTGGAGTATTTAAATTCGGGAATGGTTGGACAGCCGGATTGGTTCGGGCATATTCGCGACCCACTCATTCATCGTGGTGAAGAAGGCTTGTTTCGCCTTCATTTTGATTATTCGCGGATGATCGAGGCTCAGCAGGCGGTGTCCCTTGCGCGGAGCAGCCGCTACACTTTCAACGTCATCCGCCAAGGGTCTCTCTACCGGGTTCCATTGCTAATCAAAACAAAAATTTCAACCGTCAGAAGTCATCACATCATTAAGCACTAACAATTTGGCATGTATAGCTAGACTCACACGCGCTATGGTAGTCCTAGAACCGACTAAACCTGGCTCTGATACCAATTAAATGTAACACCCCAAACCCGTGACCGTCACCGGATTCGACCACGAGGTGTTACCGGGCTTACTTCCCTTATTTCCCTCTTGGAAATTATGAAATTTTTGTTTCAGGCAGGCTAGCTAACTGCATCACTGTTACCTTAAAAATCATATCTCGAGTTCCAGAACTCGAAAACCAATTCTGTAAATTTTCCCTGAAACTATACTCATATATCCATCCATGGATTTATTTCTAGAATTTTTGGTTGGGCCAATTGGTACAGTTTATTAGTTAAAGTCACCCATGTTACAGGGGTCGACTACACTGACCTTCGCGCGTTACAACTTGAATATCTCTCTGTACAGGGCTTTAATACTGGTTCCGTTTATTTCTAATGAAACTAGACTCAAAATGGAATCTGCACATATAAGGCATGACTTCTAATTCTTTCTGGATAATTTATAGTAAATTTTCAAAGTCGAGACAGGGGATCCAGAAACCGTTCTGGCCCTGTCTCACGAGAACTTCAATATCTCTCAGTATACTGCTCATATGGTTGTTTCGTTTCATCCATATGAAAATAGATTCATCAAGGTTCAATTTCATAATTTATTCACTATTTAATTCTACTTCTACTATTTTTAGTGATTTTTCAATCTCATATCACTGCTACTGTCCGCAACAGTTACTGCAGTAGACTATGCCAATTTCATGAATCTTTCCTTGACCTTACTAATCATCCATCATGCATGACACAAATTATGGCCACCTTATCAAAATTAAAGTTTCTAAGAGTCATGGCTATAGGTTCTAGCATCCCACTCAACGACCACATAGGCCATTTTCACATGGCTTAAAGATTTACAACCCATAATTCAACAAAACATAATAGCCTATACATGCCAAATGTTCTCCTAGTTCAACGACGAAGACAATACCAAAAGATTTCCAGCGGTATGATGACTTCAACGACGGTTCCCGAGCACGCAACAATACGAGTCCAAGAGACCTAAAATGGGTGACAAGAAAACACCGGGTGAGTTTATAACTCAGTAAGTCATAAGCATTCATCAACCATCCATTAGTAAAATTTTCAAACATGAAACAGTAAACGAGGCTAGGTACTTCATCCATATCGGAACTATACCATAATTCCTTGGACCTTTCGGTTCAATCTCATTCCAAGTCATACATCCACATTTCATATTCTATACAATAAGATAATTGAGGCATTTTTACACACCAACTCATTCACACCACAATCATACAATTGCAATCATCACATAGATTTAAAGCTTACCACGCTCAACCCCGAGCAAGAACGTATTGCCTATTCGTCATGAGCTCAAGGTACTTACCCGATCCGCTGTCCATACTCAACTCGATGGAGACACACCCTCCATATAATTGTTCGATCGGAGATATATATATATATAAATCGCACACAAAGTGCTTAATACTCGATTTCGTACACTTAGTGCCATGCGATTTAAGCCCGCACACAGTGCCATACCCTTGAGCTCGCACACTTAGTGCCATATATTTCCAGCATGCACACTCGGTGCCATATTTTTCCAGCATGCACACTTAGTGCCATATATTTCCAGCATGCACACTTAGTGCCATATATTTCCAGCATGCACACTTAGTGCCAATCTCGTCACCGTACACTCGTATTGCCCGCACACTTAGTGCGAAAGCAACTTTCTACACATTTCACTATTTCTTTTACATTCAACAAATGTCATCATTCCATACACATACATTTTCATTTGTAAATATATATATATCATCCCATTAAACACAATTTCATAAATTTTACAATCATTTAAGCAATATCAAATACATGCTTAATGACTTACCTTGTTTGGGGTAGAACGGTTCCAAATCGGCTACTCGTTTGCTTTCTCCTTTCCTTTGTCCAATTTAGTTCCCTTTGCTCTTGAGCTAAATCAAACAATTTACCTCTCCATCAAACACAAACATACGGCATTCACATGCATTATTATGATTATTGCGAATACTTAACACAACTAAGCTGAAAATTTACTCAATCTCATCTTAATTTATTGCTACTTATTTATCAAAATTTCCAATACAAGGTATTTAACACCTATGCCCATTTATACCCCATATGGCGAATGCTTCATTCATTACCCAATTAACCATTCAACAATTTTCAACCTCATTACCACCCTTTTATGTCTAATTGTTTAAATACCCTCAAGCTCATTCACAAGTACTATTATACATCTCATTAAGCATTAATCATTTTGCAACATAAATTCTATAGCATGGCGAATACTCATGCACACACACACATAACAACAAGAACTCAATGGCACAAAATTTCCTTTTGTTAAACATTCGAACTCACTCATCTCCATGCTTTCATCACAACAACATCAAAACACTCACCAAGGAGACAACATTCATGGCGAAATTTAACTCACCTAACAACCTAGTTTCGATTCAAGATTCAAGGAAAATTTTGAACCAATCCTCCAAATCATGCATGCATTTTCAAGAGTGGCATAAAACATACCTTCTTGTATCAAAACACCTTAGTCTAGTAAGCTCCATGGCTGATTTTCTCAAGCTTTTCCCCCTTTCTTCTTAGTATATTCGCCAAGCAAGAAAAAGATGAGAGGATGGACACTTTTTTTTTCTCTTTTGTTTTCATCATATCCCTTTTTTTTTTTCAATTTCATTTCTTTATTCTTTCAAGCATAATCCATTAACTAAACATGTTTGAAACATGTTTTCCCTTGCCCATCACTCTTGACATGGCCGGCCACTAACCTTAGGAATGGGCTATTTGACATGCAAGTCCATTTATTTTACTTCATCCTTTTATTAATCTCTTAAAATTAGCCACATATATTTAAATCCTTTCACATGAGTCCTTTTTCCTTCAATTCACAATCAAATTAACTAAATCAAAGAATTTAAAATTCACACATGCATTTTCACATATTCTAGACAATAAATATTACGTTCGAACATGTCGGTGACTCGGTTTAGCGGTCCCGAAACCACTTCCCGACTATGGTCAATTTTGGGATGTCACATTCATAGCAATTCAATGACAAATAAACATTTATAAACCAATTTAAAGGTATTTATTTGCATATGAACTTACCTTGTTTTCGGGATAAACGGACTGGATCGACTATTCGATAACTTTTGATTTTCGCCGATCTAAATTCGATTTCTGTCGTTCTTGATCTATATACATTCAAAATTTACTCATTTATTCATCAAATCATTTGATTTAGTCCACAAACACATATTTGGGCATTTTCACACTTTAGCCCCTAAAATTCTATATTTTTACAGTTTAATCCCTATTTCATAAATACACAAATTTTTTACAATTTAATCCAAATACATGCTATCCGAATTTTCTTAATCTACATATCAGCTCATATTTATCATTTATTCACATATTTAACCCTTCAATTTATAATTTTTACAATTAAATCCTTAACTTGTATTTTCTTCAAAAATCACTTGATAAAACATGAAAATCTATCATTTTTCGTCATCAACTATCACAAAACTTATGAATTCATCAATGGTACAAAATCATCAACAATTTCAAAAATTAGGGCACGGGCTAGCTAGAACACGAAGCAACTATCACAAAAACATAGAAATCATTAAAAAACTAGAAATCATTAAAAACCCAAGCTCAAAACATACCTTAATCAAGCTATATGCTAGCCGAACCCTAAAACAACATTTTCTTCTTCTTTTTCTCTAGATATTCGATTATGGATGATGATAATGGAGCTAATTTTTGTTATGTTTTATTAATATTAACATTAATAACCATTTTACAATTTTAACCTTAATTAAAACCATTTAAAAGCATTCATTTAATGGCCATTTATGTCAAATTCCACTATCAATGGTATAATATCAACATAAAGACCTTTCATTTAATAAATCATAGCAATTAGACACCTTTATCAAATAGAATGCCACTTTTGCATTTTACGCGATTTAATCCTTTTCTCAAATTAAGCATTCAAATACTAAAATTATTTCACGAAACTTTCACACATATATAATCACATGCTATAAACATAAAAAATAATATTAAAATAATTTTTTGACCTCAAATTTGTGGCCCCAAAACTACTGTTTCGATTTAGCTAAAAATTGGGCTGTTACAACTCTCCCCCCTTAGAGATTTTCGTCCCCGAAAATCTTACCAGTGAATAGGTTCAGATATTGCTTTCTCATAGCATCTTTGAGTTCCCATGTAGCTTCTTCTACCCCATGCCGATGCCATAATACTTTAACTAATGCAGTTCTCTTATTTCTCAACTTTTTGATCTCACAAGCCAAAATTTGGATTAGTTCTTCACTGTACAATAAATCTGATTGAATTTCAACTTCAATTGGGGAAATGATATGCGAAGGATCAGATTGATATCGTCAAAGCAGCAACACATGAAATACATTATGTATTTTCTCTAACTCAGATGGTAAAGATAGTCGATAAGCAATTGGTCCAACTAGCTTGATAATCTCATACGATTCGATGAATCGCAGACTCAATTTCCCTTTTCTACCAAACCACAATATTTTTTTCCACGGTGAAAATTTCAGAAACACTTTATCCTCGCTCTGAAACTCAATATCTTTCCATTTCATGTCTGTATAAGATTTTTGTTGATCTGATGCTGCTTTCAAACTATCGTGAATCACTTTCACTTTTTCTTCAGTCTCTCTAATCAGATCAACTCTGTGAATCTTATTCTCGCTTAGCTCAGTCCAGTACAACGGTGTTTGACATTTACAATCGTATAGAGCTTCTTATAGTGCCATCTTTATACTTGATTGAAAGCTATTGTTATAAGCAAATTCAATCGGCGGTAAATATTTCTCCCAGCTACCTTTAAACTCAAGAATACAACATCGTAACATATCCTTGAGTGTCTGTATAGCTCGCTCGAACTGACCATCCGTCTGCGGGTGAAAAGCGGTACTAAAATGTAGCTTCGTACCCAATGGCTCTTGTAGTTTCTTCCAAAATTGTGAAGTGAACCTCGGATCTCTATCCGAAACAATAGATAATGGTACTCTATGTAATCGAACAATCTTTGAGATATATAACTCAGCCAATTTATCAAGTGAAAAATCTATACGTACTAGAGTGAAATGAGCTGATTTCATCAATCTGTCAACGACAACCCAGATTGCATCTTTCTTTTTTGGAGTTAAAGGCAAACCTAAAACAAAATCCATAGTTATTCTGACCCATTTACACTCAAGAATCATAATAGGCTGTAATAAACATGATGGCACTTGATGTTCAGCTTTGACTTGTTGACAAATCAAACATTTCGAAACAAATTCTGAGATATCTCATTTCATACCATGCCACCAAGAAAATTGTTTCAAATCGTTATACATTTTCGTGCTTCCCAGATATATAATAGAAAATTACTATGTGCTTCATTTAAAATCATCTGAATCAACTCTGAATTTCTTGGAACACATATTCGGCCTCTGAATCTTAAACAACCATCGGAATCAACTTGAAACTCTGAATCAGGGTTCAAATCACATTGAACTCGTTTTGCTAACATTTCATTATCGACTGTCTGAGCTTTGCAAATCTGCTATAAAAATAATGGTCTCGCTTTCAACTCAGCTACTAACAAACCATTGTCAGACAAATTCAAAATGTATTCAAAGCACGTAAAACAAACAATGACTTTCGGCTCAAAGCATCAACAACTACGTTCGCTTTCCTCGAATGATAGTCAATTATCAAGTCATAGTCCTTTAGCAATTCCAACAATCTCCGCTATCGCAAATTTAATTCTCTCTGAGTCATCAGATATTTCAAGCTTTTCTGATCGGAATAAATATGACATTTCTCACCATACAAGTAATGATGCCAAATTTTCAATGCAAACACTATTGGGGCCAATTCAAGATCGTGCGTAGGATAATTCTTTTCATGCGGCTTTAACTATCTCGAGGCATAAGTTACAACTTTGCCTTCCTGCATCAAAACACAACCCAGACCATTTAACAATGCATCACTGAACACTACGAATTGTTTACTCGATTGTGGCTGAACTAACACTAGTGCCTCTATCAATAAAGCTTTCAACTGATCAAAACTTTTCTGACATTTATCTGACTACTCAAATTTAACATCTTTTTGAAGCAATTTCGTCATCGGAGTTGCAATTATCGAAAAGCCTTTCACAAATCGTCTATAATATCCTGCTAGTCCTAGAAAACTGCGGACCTCAAAAATATTTCTCGGAGACTTCCAATTTATTATTGCAAAAATTTTGCTCGGATCAAATCGGATACCATTAGCTAAAACAATATGTCCCAGAAAACTAACCTTTTTGAGAAAAAACTCACAATTATTAGACTTTGCAAATAACTGCTTATCATGTAAAGTTTGTAACACAATTCTCATATGCTCGGTATGCTCTGATTCATCTTGTGAGTAAATCGAAATGTCATCAATGAACACAACTACAAATCGATCTAGGTAGGGTTTGAAAATCTAATTCATCAAGTCCATAAAGACAGCAGGTGCATTTGTTAGTCCGAAAGGTATAACCAAAAATTCATAGTGACTATACCTCATCCTAAATGCAGTCTTCGGCACATCAGAGTTTTTAACTCTCAACTGTTAATAACCCGATCTCAAATCTATCTTCAAAAACACTGTTGCCCCCTTTAATTGATCAAACAAATCATCAATCCACGGAAGAGAGAGATTTGAGTGAATGCTCTCAAGAATTCTTATTGCTCAAAACTCAAGTGATCTACAATGAGGGAAGAGGTCTCTTATTTATAGTTGAGCCTCTCCAAATCCAACGGTACAAAATTAAGTACATCAATGGCTAAGATTAAAAGGCACCTACCACCAAATATAAAATCATATCTTCTAAGATTACATATCTTATCTAAGATATGTAATCTTATAAAATAATATCTTGTAAGATCATGTTTCCATATTTGTCTAACTTGTAGATGGGCCTTCAATCTCTTCAAGCAATGGCCCGGTCTGATTGGGCCAAATAACCTCCTTCCTTCTTGATAGTTCACACAGATGTGTCATGGTTGCGGGCTCCCATGCGCAACCCATGACAGGTAAAAGGGTATTTGTTCTTGATTGTCACTTTGTTAAGCTGTCTGTAATTAATACACATTCTCATCGTACCACATTCTCATCGTACCATCTTTCTTTTTCACAAACAATACCGGTGTACCCTAGGGAGAGAAACTCATTCTAGCAAAACCTCTATCCGTCAATTCTTGCAACTAGGCTTTCAATTCTTTTAACTCTGTCGGAGCCATTCTGTACGAAGCTATCGATATTAGTGTTGTACCCGGTACCAATTCAATACCAAACTCAACCTCTCAGATCGGTGGTAAACCCAATAATTCTTTAGGAAACACATCCGGATACTCTCACACAACTGACACTAATTTGATCTTCTTTTCAGTCACTTTTGTATTAAGCACATAAGCAAAATAAGCTTTGCAACCCTTTCTCACATATTTCTGACATCAATGAAATCACTACTGCTAAACCATTCAAATCATTTGACTCAATCCTAATAGTCTCATTATTATGACATTTCAATTCAATTATCTTTCATCTACAATTTACTATAGCACTGTACATTGTTTGCCAATCCATACCTAAAATCACATCAAATTCATCGAACAGCAACAACATCAAATTAGTTAGAAAACAGAAATCCCGATGCATTAACGGACAATTCTTGCAGACTTTGTCAACCAAAACATATTTGCCTAAGAGGTTCAATACTCTAATCACAAATTCAGTGGACTCTATAGGCAATGTCTTACTAGATACTAAATTTACACATAAATATGAATGAGTTGATTCTGGATCTATCAATGCAATCACATTAGTATCATAAAGAGTAAAAGTACCAGTGATAACATCTGGAGATGAGGCTTCTTTGCGAGCGCAGATAGTGTAGGCTCATGCAAGTGTTCTGGCCTCTGACCTCACAGCAGAATCTTTAGTCGCTCTCTGGCTACCACTCACATTTCCCATGTTTCTTGGTAGTCTACCTCAACTGCAGTGTTTCTCAACCTCGTGCTTTGAGTGTTATCTTGCCCAGCCAACTCTGGACAGTTACGAATGAAATGATCTAATGATCATCATTTAAAATAGGCCCGGTCATTCAATTTACAATCACTGATATGCTGTTTTCCACAATGTCTACACTCGGGTTGGTTTTTTCTCACACTGCCAACACTAGCAATAGGCGTAGCTTGAGCTGTAGAACTCACAGGTTGCTTTTCATGATCTCTACTTGAATATCTCATTGATGCATTAGAACGATTGAACGAGTCTTGGAATTCCTTCGATGCAGATTGATAAGATTTACTAATTGATCTCTTCCTCGAATCTCTTGCTTCAAAATTAGCTTTTCTCTTTTCTTTACTAAGATCTTTGGCTTTACAAGCCCTTTCAATCAGAATGACGAATTCTTTCAACTCTAGAATTTCGACTAGTAATTTTATATCTTCATTCAGTCCATCAACGAACCATTTACACATGATCTCCTCAGTAGATACATACTCTCGAGCATAATTGCTTAAACGTACGAATTCTTTTTCATGCTCAGTGACAATCATCCGGCCTTGTTTCAATTCCAGAAACTCTTTATGCTTCTGATCGAGGAATTGTTAACTTGTGTGCTTCTTTCGAAACTCAGATTGAAAGAACTCCCAGGTAACTCGTTCTCTAGGAACCACATATACCAGTATTTTTCACCAATGGTACACATTATCTCTCAACAAAGATACAACACATCTTATACATTCATTAGGAGTACAAGAAAATTCGTCGAATACTCGAATCGTGTTTTCGAGCTAGAACTCAGCTCTCTCAGCATCATGATCAACAGTAGCCTGAAACTCTTCAGCCCTATGTTTCCAAATCTTATCTACTGGTAGCTTATTAAATCTTATCGGATCTATAACTTGAGGAACAACAGGGATTTGTTGAGGAACAGGTGGGGGTGGAGGTTGTTGAGCAGCCAGATTCGTTCGAATGAGCTCCCTAAACCACTCATTCATCATCTGGAAAAAGGCTTGTTTAGCCTCTCCCCTGTAACTACTCGACACAGGTCTAGATTTAGTAGGCACTGTCCCTTGAGTGGGAGCTGGCGCATTATTCTCTACATCATCAACTATAGCTCTTTCAGGATCCATTGCTATACGAAAACACAATTTAAACTGTCAAGAATCATCACACTATCGTAGAGTATATATGGCATGTATAGGTAGACTCTCACACATGCTATGTTAGTCCTAGAATAAACTAAACCGTAGCTCTAATACCAATAAATATAACACCTCTAACTCGTATCCGTCACTAGAATAGGGTTACGAGACATTACTGAACAATACGTATCATTCACATACATAACACATACATTTATGCATTCATAATCAAAATTCATTCAACACA
Source organism: Gossypium arboreum (assembly GCF_025698485.1). NCBI lineage: Eukaryota > Viridiplantae > Streptophyta > Magnoliopsida > Malvales > Malvaceae > Gossypium > Gossypium arboreum. The sequence continues at coordinate 19,673,539 of NC_069081.1, forward strand.
TTCACATTGTTCCTTATAAAGCCCTACGAGACCTTAAAACTTACTTAAAAGAGATTTGGGACTAAACCGATAACATTTGAAAAATTTGGGAAACTCATAAAATTTTTATGCATACAGGAATCACACACCCGTGTGAATAGGCCGTGTGCCTCACACAGCCACCAGACACGCCCGTGTCTTTGGCTGTGTGGAAATAGGGCATACATACTGACTTGCACCACACGACCAAAGACATGCCCTGTGTGCCATGACCGTGGGAAAATTAGAGGGTGTATTGAATTGGGTCACACGGCCAACCACATGCCCATGTGCCAGTCCGTGTGTCACACATAGCCAGTTGACACTCTCGTATGTCTAAGCCGTGTAACTCTCTGACTTGTTTTAACTAAGTTACACCAGGCATATGGTCGAGACACACGCTCGTGTACTCAACCGTGTGAGGCGAAATTAGGCTTGGTTTAAGCCACATTTCTCATCCTCCTCATTCATACCTAAACCACAACTTTACATACCATTTCAAATCACTTACAGGCAACCAAAACATGCCAATTCATATACAAATCATGCCATCTCATCTTCAACCATTTCACTACTCAAATCATAACCATAAACATACCAAAACAATATGTCATTATCAATAATTTAAACTATCTTACTTATGCAGTATTCTCTTTATTTTATCAACTAATTCATGCCATAAAATATACCAATTCATCATCTTAAAACTAAGCCATAACATGCCATTTCTCAACTATGATACATCATTGATAATTAGCCAAATCAATTAACCATCTAGCAAACACATGAACTGTGACAACCCGAATTAGGGCCTAATCGGAATAGTGGTTTCGTGACCACAAATCCGAGATAGAAATAGCTGTTTTATAATTATTTTGGGGTTTATGATATGATTGCATGATTGTGTGAAAATTTCGTGATGAAATTCTATGCCTAAAGTGCTTAAATTGAAAGTAGGGACTAAATCGAATAAGTTGCAAAATTTGCATCTCGGAAGTTTTTAGTATGAAATTGTTTTGAAATATTAATTAGGAGGTCTTAAATAGCAATTTGACCAATTTTAAGTTCATGGACAAAATTAGGACATGGAAGGAATTTTTGAAAGTTTAGTAAGGAGGGGCATTTTGGTCATTTGGATATTAAATGAAATAAAATGGGAAAAATAACACAAAATTTATCATCATCCTCCTTAGTTGCTGCCGAATTCTCCCTCTCTCCATAGCTAGGGTTTCTTCAATTTTCAAGCTCCATAGTAAGTGATTCTAAGCCCCGTTTTTAATGTTCTTTACGTTTTTGGAATCCCGGAAGCTCGATTAAGCTTATGCTAGTAATAATTTAACCTAGGGTTCATATTTGGAAAAATACCCATAGGTGAAATTTGTGTATTTTGATGTTTTATGATAGAATATGAGGTTTTAAATTATGTTAGACAACTTGTACTACTCGGTTTTAAGTGAAAACGAGTAAAACGGCATAATCGGTAAAAATACCTATTGTTCATAACTATATGATAGAGTGAGAATTTGATGTTGTTGTAGAAGAGAAAAATGTTCAGCATATCATAAAATATAAGAATAAGGTCTGAAATTAAATTCCGAGCCTAGGGGCAAAATTGTAATTTTGTAAAAGTTAGGGCAAAATGTAATTTTTCCATGATGTGATTTTGGATTGAAATAAATAGTATGAGTATTAAATGAGCTAAATGTGTTATTATAGATCAAGATAGACGCGAATTGATCTCAAATGGGGGAACGAAAAAGTTTTGGACTAAATTGCAAAATTTCCACATTTTGCACCAAGGTAAGTTTGTATGTAAATATTACAATAATTTCATGTACATTCTTATATTTCAACCTATTATATAAATGTACTAGCTGATGTTAAAATATAAATCGACTATTGGAAGAATGGAAATAAATATAGAGAGAGATCCGGTTGAACATTGAGAGATCGAATGAAATAGAGGGAGCGTAGCTAGGTCACATGTATGATGCTGAGTGCACATCATGTGTACAAGAAAGCTACGAGACACCATGTAGTAGCTAGGTCACATGTGTGATACGGGATGTATCCCATGTAGACAAGAGAGCTACGTGAAAGATAAATGTAGCTAGGTCGCATGCGTGATTCCAAGTGAAGGACACCATGTAGACAAGAGAGCTACGAGACAAATCGGCTAGGTCGCATGAGTGGTACTAAGTGTTCACCATGTGTACAAGAGAGCCGAACTAAATGAAGTATGATGGTGGGTGTGTCTTTGAAACCATTAAATATCGAGGATTGATCCGAATTGTTCAACGGGATGGTTTTGTGGTGATATTGTGGTTTGGACCTACACTTATGGTGAAGGATATGTGGTGAAAATGATTTGTGGTATATACATTTATAAGATAAAATGAGGTTAGCATAAAGAATGTGTGAAAGAGTAAAATTAACATTAAAACTGTTTTTAGATGGTAGCAGTGACGTGATTTTGAAAAATCACCAAAAATAGGAGGAATATAATTAGAGGTTGAATGAGATGTGAAATTAAATTTTAATGAGTCTACTTTCATATAAAAGAAACAGAGAAAGCAAAGGAATTCTATATTTTGAGATATTATAATTGTATGTGACTTGCTCAGGATGAATACGTGATCCCCTGTTCCAACTTTGAAAAATCATTAAAAATTATACAAAGCAAATTAAGAAATATAGTTTACATGCCTAAATTCCTTATTGAGACTAGTTTTAAATGAAATAGACTTTAGGGTTGTTTGAATTGTGTACTGAGAGAAATTCAATTCGTAGTGAATAGAGATCAGATCAGTCGAGCTGTGTAACAGGAAACTTTAACTAATAAACTGTACTAATCGGCTGAATCAAAATTATAGAAAAAATTAGCAAAAAGATTTATGAGTCTAGATTCAGGAAATTTTACGGATTTGAATTTCGAGTTTTGTAACTCGAGTTATGATTTATTTAGTGAATATGACGAGCAGAGACAGCTTAATCAAAGTGGAATGAATAGTGAAGTTAAAGTAGATATACTTGAATTGTTGTGTAAACATGTTAGATTCTTTAATTAATATTTACATACTTACTTACTAAGCTATAAGCTTACTTTGTTTCTCTCTTTTGTCTTATAGTGTCCTTGGCTTGCTCGGGAGTTAAGGATCGTGAAGATCTACCCGCACTATCATACTTTAGGGTATTTGAACTAAACGTTTTGAATTATGGCATGTATAGTAGGCTTAATTATTTTGTTACATGTCATATTTGTCTAGGTTTAAAATATTAGTTCTGAAGACTCGACCAGCTACTTTGTACAAGCCATTAAAGTTGGCTAATATTATTCAAGACATATATTATACGATGCACTATCAAATTGGATGACATATTTATATCTCGGTTATGTTTAATGGTATGTGTTATGTTTCGTAATACCTTGTATCTGTTCCGCCGACGATAGCAGGTAAGGGTGTTACATTTGTGGTATCGAGCTATGGTTTAGTCGGTTCTCGGACTAATAAAGTGTGTGTAAAAGTCTAGCTATACATGCCATAAAAATATTGTGATAGTGTGGTGACTCGATTATTCTAAACGTATTTTGTTTTAATATAGTAATGGATCTCAAGGAACTGCATTGATGATGATCTTAGTAATGCGCCGCGCCCCGCACAAGGGACCGCGCGCTTTGTGGAAAGTAGACTGAGACATTGAGACAAGGAGATGAGGCTCGGGATGCCTTTCTCCAAATGATGAACAATTGGTATCTTGAATTTATTCGAGCAAATCCAAATGCTCAACCTCCTCCACCCCTCCTATACCTTAGACGATTCCAGAGTTGCTCAAGGTATAGATTTGGTAAGAATGAACAAGCCTCCGGTTGACAAGATTCGAAAACAAGGGGCCGAAGAGTTTAGAGCAAAGGTCGATGATGATCCTGAGAAAGCGGAATTCTGGCTTGAAAATTCTACCCGTGTATTTGATGAGCTCTCATGTACACCCGAGGAATGCTTAAAGTGTGTTGTATCACTTTTGAGAGATTCGGCTTACCACTGGTGGAAGACTTTGGTTGCAGTGGTGCCAAAAGAAAAAGTTACTTGGGATTTCTTCCAGGAAGAATTTAGAAAGAAATACATAAGTCAGCGATTTATTGATCAAAAACGGAAGGAGTTTCTTGAATTGAAGCAGGGGAAAATGTCTGTAGCAGAGTATGAACGCGAATTTGTAAGACTTAGCAAGTATGCCCAGGAATGTGTGTCCACCGAGGCCATTATGTGTAGAAGATTTGAAGATTGGCTGAATGAGGACATTAAAGTGCTTGTAGGAATTTTGGAGTTGAAAGAATTTGTAGTATTGGTTGATCGAGCTCTTAAAGTCAAGAATTGAACAAAGAAAGAAGAAAAGTCGCTATTGAGGCCCGAGATGTCGAAAAAGACAGATAAGCAAGCCATTTCAATCTCAACCAAAGAGGTCCAAAGAGACAAACCTCGAATGACAGTTTCAATTGGGGATTCACAGAGATCGTGGTAGAGCATATTCGGGTCTAAAGCTCAAGCTACTTGGTAGCAAGTGTGGGTAATGTGCGACCTAGAAAGCCCGAGTGTCGACAATGTGGCGAGCAACATTATGGTGAGTGTTGGGGACCGAGCGAGCTTGTTTCAAAAAGTTCTCATGAGCATTTTATTAGAGATTATCCGGAGAAAGTTAAAGAAGAAAGATTTCAGAGTGCTAGATGATGAATACCACCGCTAGTAGAGGTAGACCATCGAGAAATACTTGGAGGTGGGACTAGTAGTAAACTGTGATGAAAGATTTAACGGCAAGATCGAAGCTAGAGCACTGCTAGAGCTTATGCTATATGTGCCCGAGAAGATGCATCATCTCCGATGTCATTATCGTACATTTTCTCTATGATACTATTGTTATTGCATTGATTGATCCCGGTCCACTCATTCCTATATTTGCATGAATTTAGTATCCAATAAAAGTTGCTGTTGAATTTATCGAGTTTACGATTAAAGTATCGAACCCCTTAGGCCAATATGTGCTAGTTGACAAGGTTTGCAAGAATTGCCCATTAATGATTCAAGGTCACTGCTTTTCGCCAACTTGATCTGTGTTACCATTTGGTGAGTTTGACGTTATCTTGGGAATGGACTGGTTAACATTGTATGATGCTAAGGTAGATTGTAAAGAAAAGACACTAGAGTTGAAATGTGAAAATGGAGAAATTCGTGGGTTGAAACAGATGAATCAAATAAATTGTCTATGGTGATTTCGCATATGTCCGCACGTAAATACATGAGAAAAGGGTGTGAAGCTTATCCGCTTATGTAATGAATATTGAGTTGCCTCAACTGAAATTTGAATCGATCTCGATAGTCTGTGAGTTTCGGATGTATTTCCGAGGAATTGCTCGGGTTGCCTCCAACAGAGAGATAGATTTTGCCATTGATTTGTTGTCGGCATCGCACCGATCTCGATTGCTCCATATAGAATGGCTCAATGAATTAAAAGAATTGAAGGCTCGCCATGGGAGTTAACGGACAAGGGATTTGTGAGACCGAAGTTTCTCTCCTGGGTGCTCTGTATTATTCAGAAGAAGAAGGATGGTTCAATGAGACTTTGCATTGATTACCGTCACCTTAATAAGGTGACTATAAAGAACAAGTACCCATTGCCGAGGATTGATGATTTATTCGATCGGTTAAAGGGGCCACAGTGTTTTCAAAGATTGATTTGAGGTCCGGTTACTACCAAATGAGAGTTAAGGAGTCGATGTGCCAAAACCGCCTTTAGGACAAGGTATGGACATTATGAGTTTCTTGTGATGCCTTTCGCTTAACAAATGCTCCACTATATTTATGGACTTAATGAATCGGATCTTCGGCCATATTTGGATAAGTTTGTAGTAGTGTTTATAGATGACATTTTAATTTATTCTCGAGATGAGTCCGAACATGCGAACACTTGAGAACTATATTGCAGATCTTGAGAGAAAAGAAACTGCTTGCCAAGTTTAGTAAAAGTGAGTTCGCTTCGTGAAGTCGGATTTTGGGACATATAGTCTTAGGTGATGGTATTCGGTGGATCCAAGCAAGATTTCTGCGATCGTTGATTGGAAACCGCCAAGAATGTATCCGAGGTTAGAAGCTTTTAGGCTTAGCCGGGTATTATAGACGTTTTGTTGAAGAATTTTCGATGATTGCCTCTCCTATGACTAAGTTGTTGCAAAAGAATGTTAAGTTTGAATGGACTGATAAATGTCAACAAAGTTTTGAAAAGTTGAAAGCACGATTGATGAAGCACCAATTTTAGTACAAATTGAGTCGGGAAAGGAGTTCAGTAATTTATAGTGATGCATCATTGATGGGCCTTGGATGTGTGTTGATGCAAGAGGGTAAAGTGGTAGCTTATGCTTCGAGACAATTAAAACCGCATGAGAAGAACTATCCTACACATGATTTGGAACCGTCATTGTTGTTTTTGCCTTGAAGATTTGGCGACATTATTTGTACGGTGAAAATGCCGAATTTTACCGATCACAAAAGTTTGAAGTACTTGATGAATCAAAAGGATCGAATCATGATGTTGAAGATGGCTTGAATTATTAAAGGATTATGATCTAGTGATTGATTATCATCCGGAAAAGCAAATGAAGTTCTTGACGCCTTGAGCGAAAATTTCTTTTTACTTTGAGAGCCATGAACACGGGTTAGTATTGTCGATGATGGGTCAATCTTAGCAGAGATGAGAGCTAAACCGTTATTTCTCCAGTTGATTTGTGATGCTCAAAAGAATGATAGTGAGTTGCGGATCAAGAGAACTCAATGCTAATCAAAGTTACGACTCGATTTTCGAGTTGGACCAGATGACTGTTTGATGTTTCGAGACAGGATATGTGTGCCGAAAAACAATAAATTGATTCAGAAAATATTATATGAGGCGCACAATGGCTGTTTATCGTTCATCCTGGTAGCACAAAATGTATAATGATTTAAAGAAGTCAGATTGGTGGCGGTATGAAAAGGACATTTCTAAATTTGTAACCAAATGTTTGATCTGTCAATAAGTAAAAGCTGAACATCAAGTGCCTTCAGGATTACTTCAACCGGTAATGGTGCCTGAGTGGAAATGGGACAAGATTACCATGGATTTTGTAACCGGTTTGCCTTTAACCCCTAAAAAGAAGGATGCTGTTTGGGTAGTGGTTGATAGATTAACAAAGTCAGCCCACTTTATACCAGTACGTACCGATTACTCACTTGATAAATTAGCCGAATTATATATTGCTGAAATTGTGAAGTTGCACGGAGTACCTATGTCTATAATATCAGATAGAGATCCAAGATTTACCTCGAGATTTTGGAAAAAGTTACAAGAAGCTTTGGGTACAAAATTGAACTTTAGTACCGCGTTTCATCCACAAACAGATGGTCAAACGGAAAGAGTAATCCAGGTACTCGAAGATATGCTTAGATGCTGTGTTTTAGAATTTGGAGGTAGTTGGGAGAAATATCTATCTTTGATTGAGTTTGCCTACAATAACAGTTATCAATCAAGTATACAAATGGCACCGTACGAAGCCTTGTATGGTCGTAAGTGTCGGACTCCTTTATATTGGACCGAGCTTAGTGAGAAACAGATTCATGGAGTTGATCTAGTTAAAGAAACCGAAGAGAAAATAAAAGTAATTCGGGATTGCTTGAAAGCTGCTTCAGATCGAGAAAAGTCATATGCGATTTAAAAGAAAAGAGATTGAATTTCGGTGGGTGATAAAGTGTTCTTGAAGGTGTCACCATGGAAAAGATTCGAGATTTAGTCGAAAAGGCAAGTTGAGTCCGCGTTTTATTGGGCCGCATTTGAGATTCTGAGAGAATTGGACCAATGGCATATCGGTTGGCCTTACCGACAGAGTTAGAAAGAATTCATAACGTGTTTCATGTATCAATGTTGCGACGTTATCGCTCGATCCTTCACATGTGATTTCCCAACGAAATTGAGATTCGATCGGATATGACCTATGAGGAGGAACCAATAAAGATTTTGGCTCGAGAGGTTAAACAGTTAAGAAATAAAAGTATAGCTTTAGTGAAAGTATTATGGCACAGACATGGGATAGAAGAAGCTACGTGGGAACCTGAGGAAGCTATGAGAAAACAGTACCCAAACCTCTTTACTGGTAAGATTTTCGGGGACGAAAATCTCTAAAGGGGGGGAGAATTGTGACAACCCGAATTAGGGCCTAATCGGAATAGTGGTTTTGTGACCACAAATCCGAGATAGAAATAGTTGTTTTATAATTATTTTGGGGTTTATGATATGATTGCATGATTGTGTGAAAAATTCGTGATGAAATTCTATGCCTAAAGTGCTTAAATTGAAAGTAGGGACTAAATCGAATAAGTTGCAAAATTTGCATCTCGGAAGTTTTTAGTATGAAATTGTTTTGAAATATTAATTAGGAGGTCTTAAATAGCAATTTGACCAATTTTAAGTTCATGGACAAAATTAGGACATGGAAGGAATTTTGAAAGTTTAGTAAGGAGGGCATTTTGGTCATTTGGATATTAAATGAAATAAAATGGGAAAAATAACACAAAATTTATCATCATCCTCCTTAGTTGCTGCCGAATTCTCCTCTCTCCATAGCTAGGGTTTCTTCAATTTTCAAGCTCCATAGTAAGTGATTCTAAGCCCGCTTTTAATGTTCTTTACGCTTTTGGAATCCTTAAGCTCGATTAAGCTTATGCTAGTAATAATTTAACCTAGGGTTCATATTTGGAAAAATACCCATAGGTGAAATTTGTGTATTTTGATGTTTTATGATAGAATATGAGGTTTTAAATTATGTTAGACAACTTGTACTACTCGGTTTTAAGTGAAAACGAGTAAAACGACATAATCGGTAAAAATACCTATTGTTCATAACTATATGATAGAGTGAGAATTTGATGTTGTTGTAGAAGAGAAAATGTTCAGCATATCATAAAATATAAGAATAAGGGCTGAAATTAAATTCCGAGCCTAGGGAAAAATTGTAATTTTGTAAAAGTTAGGGGCAAAAATGTAATTTTTCCATGATGTGATTTTTGGATTGAAATAAATAGTATGAGTATTAAATGAGCTAAATGTGTTATTATAGATCAAGAAAGACGCGGAATTGATCTCGAACGGGGGAAGGAAAAAGTTTTGGACTAAATTGCAAAATTTCCACATTTTGCACCAAGGTAAGTTTGTATGTAAATATTACAATAATTTCATGTACATTCTTATATTTCAACCTATTATATAAATATACTAGCTGATGTTAAAATATAAATCGACTATTGGAAGAATGGAAATAAATATAGAGAGAGAGATCCCGGTTGAACATTCGGAGAGATCGAATGAAATAGAGGGAGCGTAGCTAGGTCACATGTATGATGCTGAGTGCACATCATGTGTACAAGAAAGCTACGAGACACCATGTAGTAGCTAGGTCACATGTGTGATACGGGATGTATCCCATGTAGACAAGAGAGCTACGTGAAAGATAAATGTAGCTAGGTCGCATGCGTGATTCCAAGTGAAGGACACCATGTAGACAAGAGAGCTACGAGACAAATCGGCTAGGTCGCATGAGTGGTACTAAGTGTTCACCATGTGTACAAGAGAGCCGAACTAAATGAAGTATGATGGTGGGGTGTGTGAAACCATTAAATATCGAGGATTGATCCAATTGTTCAACGGGATGGTTTTGTGGTGATATTGTGGTTTGGACCTACACTTATGGTGAAGGATATGTGGTGAAAATGATTTGTGGTATATACATTTATAAGATAAAATGAGGTTAGCATAAAGAATGTGTGAAAGAGTGAAATTAACATTAAAATTGTTTTTAGATGGTAGCAGTGATGTGATTTTGAAAAATCACCAAAACTAGGAGGAATATAATTAGAGGTTGAATGAGATGTGAAATTAAAGTTTAATGAGTCTACTTTCATATAAAAGAAACAGAGCAAGCAAAGGAATTCTATATTTTGAGATATTTATAATTGTATGTGACTTGCTCAGGATGAATACGTGATCCCCTGTTCCAACTTTGAAAAATCATTAAAAATTATACAAAGCAAATTAAGAAATATAGTTTACATGCCTAAATTCCTTATTGAGACTAGTTTTAAATGAAACAGACTTCAGGGTTGTTTGAATTGTGTACTGAGAGAAATTCAATTCGTAGTGAATAGAGGTCAGATCAGTCGAGCTGTGTAACAGGGAAACTTTAACTAATAAACTGTACTAATCGGCTGAACCAAAATTATAGAAAAAGTTAGCAAAAAGCTTTATGAGTCTAGATTCAGGGAAATTTTACGGATTTGAATTTCGAGTTTTGTAACTCGAGTTATGATTTATTTAGTGAATATGATGCAGCAGAGACAGCTTAATCAAAGTGGAATGAATAGTGAAGTTAAAGTAGATATACTTGAATTGTTGTGTAAACATGTTAGATTCTTTAATTAATATTTACATACTTACTTACTAAGATATAAGCTTACTTTGTTTCTCTCTTTTGTCTTATAGTGTCCTTCGGCTTGCTCAGGAGTTAAGGATCGTGAAGATCTACCCGCACTATCATACTTTAGGGTATTTAAACTAAACGTTTTGAATTATGGCATGTATAGTAGGCTTAATTATTTTGTTACGTGTCATATTTGTCTAGGTTTAAAATATTAGTTACAGTACTCGACCAGCTACTTTGTACAAGCCATTAAAGTTGGCTAATATTGTTCAAGACATATTATACGATGCACTATCAAATTGGATGACATATTTATATCTCGGTTATGTTTAAGGGTATGTGTTATGTTCTGGTAATACCTTGTATCCTGTTCCGGCGACGGTAACGGGTAAGGGGTGTTACATGAACCATATTAAACTTGCCAAAACATAAGGCATTATATACATCATATATCACTTATCAAACTTATGAATTAAGCCAACTTATATTGCCAAATACACACCAACATGTACTTCATTTACAAGCCAACTCTCATGGCTAAAATCACAACTCAAAACATATCATCTTAACTGTAACACCCCGTACCCGAGACCGTTGCCGGAGTCGGACACGAGGGGTTTGCAGACTTGAATCACTTGCTTTCACAGTCCATTTTAAAAATTTCCAGGCAGTTGGCTAACTGCGTCACTGTCACCTTAAAAATCATATCTTGAGTTCCAAAACTCGAAAATCAGTTTCGTAATTTTTTCCTGAAACTAGACTCATAAGTTCATCTACAGATTTTTTTCTAGAATTTTTGGTTGGGCCAATTAGTACAGTTTATTAGTTAAAGTCTCCCCTGTTACAGGGTGCGACTACACTGACCTTCATGCATTACGACTTGGATATCTCCCTGTACAGGGCTTCAATACTGATGCCGTTTCTTTCTATAGAAACTAGACTCAAAAAGGAATCTATACATATATGGCATGACTTCTAAATTTCTCTGGTTAATTTATAATGAATTTCCAAAATCAGATCAGGGGATCCAGAAACCGTTCTGGCCCTGTCTCACGAAAACTTTAACATCTCATAATATACTGTTCATATGAACATTTCGTTACTTTCCTATGAAAATAGATTCATTAAGGTTCGATTACATCATTTATTCACTATTTAATTCTATTCTTACTATTTTTAGTGATTTTTCACATCCACATCACTGCTGCTGCCAGCATCTATTTTTAAGGTAAACTTTACCTATTTCATGATCCTCCATGGATCAACTAGAGTTTGTCATACATATTCCAAAAGTGATCATGAATAACCATTCCCATGGCTAACCGTTACCAACATTTCCATACCTCTCGACGGACGACATACAAAACGATTATAATGCTATGATCAAAGTATATTTAAGCCATTTTCGCATGGCTATCCAAATTTACACAAAACCGAAGGGTACATGACCAACAACAAAAGGGTAGTCCTATACATGCCATTTCAAAGTTCAACCAAAAGTATACCAAAAGGAGCTTTGATAGTGTGGGCGACTTCGACTTCAAAAATCCCGAGTCCGATAGCTGAAGAACCAAAATTTATAAAACAGAGAATTAAATAAACGGAGTAAGCATTAAATGCTTAGTAAGTTTTGAGCAAAGAATTTAAGCACAACTAAAGTATAGCATTCATATAACTTAAACGGATAATCCCATATATACATATTCTCAAATCATTCCTACTTCACATTCCAACCCCTATATTCATACATAAGGGATCGTTTTAGCCAAATACTGGAAGCTCATTACTCGACTGAGCGAATATTATTCGAAGGGAATCAACTATTCCAATGTACATATGAAACATACCTCATTGTTGGGATTTTACAAGCGTATTAACTGAAATTTTTACAGCAAGATCGCTCATTCCCGAATCACGTACCTTCGGAATTTAACTAGATATAGCTACTCGTTCAAATGCCTTCGGGACATAGCCCGGTTATAGTAACTCGCACAAATGACTTCGGATCTTAGTCCGGATTTAGTAACTCGCACAAATGCCTTCGGATCTTAGTCCGGATTTAGTAACTCACACAAATGCCTTCGGATCTTAGTCCGGATTTAGTAACTCGCACAAATGCCTTCGGATCTTAGTCCGGATATAGTCACTTAGCACAAAGCCTTCGGGACTTAGCCCGGACATCATTCGAATAACCATGCACATTTATCAATAAATCATGACACATACGTATTTCATTTTCATTACCAAAGCTCAAACACAAGACACTTATCACACTTGCAATTTCGGCTTAAAAGCCACATACAAAGAGCATGATTTTGATTTGCTTAAAACATGATCTAATCAAATCATAATCTAAGTTCCATTACTCGAAAACTTACCTCGGATGTGGTCGAACGATTTCAGCGGCTATTCGATAACTTTTTCCTTTCCCTTATCCAACTGTGGTCTTCTAAGCTCTTGAGCTAATTCAAACAAATTTAACTTATTAAAGTCTCATTATGCTAGCTTATGGCCGAATATGACAAGGAGTTTAATAGGTCATACGGCCACCCTTTAGCTCAAATACACAATGGTCATGCGCATTTTTAATCACATTAAGCAATTTAACACAATTCATTTGAACATCAAAAGAGGACCTCAAGGTACTTAGCCCATATATACATTAGGCATTAGAGTCACATATATATGGAATCATTAATCAAACTCAACATTTTAGCCCACACTCTCTTTTAGCCGATTATCTAAGCCAAGATAAAAGCATCAATATGCTTGCCTCTAACCGAACACATACAACACAAATCTATTTCATGTGGCCGAATATACATGTCTAGGTTGAGGCCGATTGCAACACTTAATACATTCTACAAGTATGGTCACTTGTATTGACTAAACACCATTTTGTTTCAAGTTCAAAACTTGGCTAATACACATATATACACTATTAAAGCATCCTCTCCCTTTCCATCAATTCAACACATGCATTACTCATTAATATACAAAATTATATTCGGCTTTGGCACACAACTTGCTAGCCGATTCTTCTCCATCTAGCAACTAATGCACATATGTGCTCATTTGTTAGACTCTACTTCATCTAACAACAACCATATTTCCCTTATACTTCCTACCATGGCCGAATGCATCACAACACCATACCATTTCAATTTTGGTCATGGTTAAACAAAGAACTTAATGTCTCACTCAAAAATGCTAAAAAGAAGATTCAAGAGTCATCAATCTACCATCACATGCACCATTACAAAGCTTCACTTTTAGCATGCAAATGACATCAACACAATCCACCTTAGCCGAATGTCATCTCCATGACATAGTAAAGGTTTGAACCATGGCCTAGTTAGAACTCAAACTAACAACTAAAAGCATGCATGAATCTCATGGACAACATCAAACATACCTTAGTCTAGCAAACCACCATAGCCGATTTTCTCAAGCTCTTCCCATTCCTTTCTTTCCTCTATTCGGCCAAAGATGTTCAAGAATGAACACTTTTTTTTTGTTTTCTTTCCTTCAACTCACGGCAATGGGGGGGGGGGGGGAACAATCACACACATTGCCCATGCTCTTTATTTTATTATTCCTTACATAATGCATTATCCCAACATGTTTATGACATGTTTTTCAGCCATAACATTTTGTTCACCCATGCTCATGGCCGGCCACTACTAATTAGGGGGGGAAATTGACATGCAAGTCCTCCCTTTTGATTACATGCACTATTAGATCCTTGTAGATTAGCCTATCACATTTAAAAAATGTCACACATAAGTCCTTTTGACTAAATTCACATGCAATTTACTAAATCGAAGCCTAAAACTTTCACACATTCATAATCACATATTTTAGACAATAAATATCATATTCAAATAATTTGGTGACTCGGTTTAGCGGTCCCGAAACCGCTTTCCGACTAGGGTCACTTTAGGGCTGTCACATTAACACTAGCCTATACATGCCATATACCATATTTACAAAGCTTCCAGAAGTACCAAACAAGTAGCCGATAGTGTGATGACAGTTCCTGATGATCCTTGATGCCCGAGCTAGCTTCAATAATCTATAAAATAGGGAAGAACACACAAAGTAAGCTTTAAAAGCTTAGTAAGCCATATACAAATAAAATTGCCACATGATTCAACACCATTTCCATCGAATAGGCAAACTATGAATAAGCACATATAAGTTTACAAACCTTTCCCAATGTATACATATTCAATATCACATGTGAATTCATCAAATACTTCCCTTTTCAATACTCGTAGAATCTCGTATGTACTTGAGTCATTTAAATCGTTCACACATTCTTTCTTGACTTGAATTTGCCCGTGAACCCTTCAGAATTGTTAAGGATACTCGAAAATCACATATAGCTCGTACAATGCCATATCCCAGATATGGTCTTACATGTTATCACATATCGATGCCAATATCCCGGACATGGTCTTACACGAAATCATATAACGATGCGAATGTCCCAAACATGGTCTTACACGTAATCACAATTCAATGTCAATATCCCAAACATGGTCTTACATGTAATCACATCTCGGTAATCCTAATGTCATGACATTTGTATCCTATACTATTCCTAAGGTTCATACGAGACTTTCGAATATCATAACTTCGTTGATTCTTGCTTGTATTTTCTCGTTCAACATTCATAGCAATTCAATCACAAATAAACATTTATAAACCAATTTAAAGGTATTTATTTGCATATGAACTTACCTTGTTTTCGGGATAAACGAACTTGATCGACTATTCGATAACTTTTGATTTTCCTTGATCTAAATCTGATTTCTTTCGTTCCTAATCTATATACATTCAAAATTTACTCATTTATTCATCAACTATTCAATTTAGTCCACAAACACATATTTGGGAATTTTCACACTTTTGCCCCTAAAGTTCCACATTTTTACAATTTAGTCACTATTTCATAAATACACAAAATTCACACAATTTAATCCAAATACTTGCTAGCCGAATTTTCCTAATGTACATATTAGCTCATATTTATCATTTATTCACACATTTAACCCCTCAATTTACAGGTTTCACAATTAAATCCTTAACTTGTATTTTCTTCAAAAATCACTTGATAAAACATGAAAATCTATCTTTTATCTATCATTTTTCATCATCAACTATCACAAAACTCATGAATTCATCAATGAAATTTTACAAAATCATCATCAATTTAAAAATTAGGGCATGGGCTAGCTAGAACACGAAGCAACGATCACAAAAATATAGAAATCATTAAAAATTGAGCTCAAAACATACCTTAATCAAGCTATATGCTAGCCGAACCCTAAAACAACATTTTATTAGTATTTTTTTCTAGATATTGGGTTATGGATGATGATAATGGAGCCAATTTTTGTTTTTTTTTTATTAATATTAACATTAATAACCATTTTATAATTTTAACCTTAATTAAAACCATTTAAAAACATTCATTTAATGGCCATTTATGTCAAATTTCACTATCAATGGTCTAATATCAACATAAGGACCTTTCATTTAATAAATCATAGCAATTAGACATCTTTATCAAATAGAATGCAACTTTTGCATTTTATGCAATTTAGTCCTTTTCTCAAATTAAGCATTCAAATACTAAAATTATTTCACAAAACTTTCACATATATATAATCACATGCTATAAACATAAAAAATAATATTAAAATAATTTTTTGACCTTATTTTTCTGGTCTCGAAACCACAGTTCTGATTTAGCTAAAAACTGGGCTGTTATAACTAATGTGTTGGAAGGAAGCAAAAAATAAGGTGTGGGTCCTAAACTCATAAAATTGTTTGAAAATGTTCAATATATTGTTATATTTGATAAATTAGATTGTTGATTGGATTGGCTAAATAGCCAAAGTATTGATTTTGTGAGTGGCCGTACTAGATATGTTTTGAGCCTTAAAAGATTGACATGCTAGCAAAATTGCTAGTTTGATAGTATGAATATTAGATTGAGTTTTTAATTGCATATTTGAGTTATGAGATATGAGAATGTTTGACTGAATGATATAATGTGTTGACATATTAAGCTTATGTATGATTTAAACGTATGGGATATTTGTTATATTGTGTACTGAAAAGGTGCTATTTATACATAATGAAAATTTGTATAGTATGTGAAATTGAATGATATTTATTGATACCAACACAATGGTAATTTGAAAGATTAGAACACAATTTCTATTTATTGAAAGTATGTGATTATTGAGGACATGCTAAGTATGTCAAATGAATGTGAAATGTATTGAGATATGATTATGTATGAGATTGTGTGACATATTGTACATGCATTGGGTTGGGATTTTATGGTTGACGGAGGAGTTTCGTGGAGTACCGATAGCTATTAAGTCCGCATTATTCATAGTCAGTGCACTGCACTTGGACTACCGAGGGGAATGACGATTTATTGTATTCTTACTGGCAGCTTGTTTGTATTTTTAGGTAGAATTTTCTATATATTGTTATCGATGGTTTTAACCACAACGAGCTTAAGCCCTTAATGTTTTGGAGTTCGAATGACGGGTTCTGGGGAACTCGTGATGCGTAGTGGATGGTATGGGTAGGAAACTTTTTGCATTTCATCATGCTCACAACATATTCTAATGTTATTGATTTATGATATGAGTTGTATCATGTTGTATTGAATGGTATCAAAATTGATGATTGTTACTGAATGAATGATGACTTATGCTCATATACCATTTGACAACAATATTGATAATGCTTATGTAATGATATGAAATTCCTATGATGATTTTATTTTCTTCTGTTAAAGTTAATCTGTTTTACTGTATTTGATACTTATGTTTGTTTAAATAATTGTTTGACTCACACTGAGCTTTTCATAAGCTCACCCCCCAATAGTGTTTAACTTTTCAGGTAAACTTCAAAATTAGGACCGGACTCAGCATTCGGAGAATCACCTTGGACCTCGAATTATTTTTTAAAATAAGTATTAATCAGTTTCTATTGGTTTTGGTTTGTAATTGTTAATTATTTCTGGTCTGTGGTTTGGTAGCTTTTCTTCTAGGATTTTTTCATGCATGGATTACTCAAGCGTAATAACTAGATAATGTATGATATTGGGCTTAATTAAAATTTGTTATTGTTCCCTAGTTTCTATTGCATTGCAAAAGAACCATTTTTTAAAAATAAACCGATAAGGCAACTAAGTTTCCAAAATGACTTGAAAAATGGTTTTTTCACTGCATTAGTTTCACATCGAGTTTTTTTTTTAAAAAAAGAGCGATAATGAAACAGTTTTTCTAAAACAACACTATTAACAAAAAAATGAATCCTAAGTATACACGACCTAATGAATGAATGAAGCTAACTCAAAGCACAACAATAGTTTTCTCTAAAAATGAGTTTATTTAAGGTCTTCAAAAACAACGTAAGTTAGCTTAGCCATTTCGGTGATTAATGTAGCCTTCTCAATTTAGTCATAGCATCTAGGCTGGATTTGGGTGGTTACAGTATCAATATTTTTAGCTCCAATGGTCATTGAATTTTGTATTAAATGCAAAAAATATCGATACCTTGTTAGCAAGTACCGATACTCGTAATTGCAACTGAATTAAATGCACTGGTTATTTCATTCGCAACTGCTCTATTCATTTCTCCAACAATCACAATGGTTGGGAATTAATTAGGGGGTATAAATATCAATTTCAAAAGGTCCTAAAAAACAAGAGATATTATCAAACTAAAGTATCAATAAAAAACAAAATTGAGCTTACAATTCTCAACAATTTTCTTTAAACGCACTTGTGAGATTTCATTATATTCATTTAGCTCAAGTGTTTCTCTTTATAATTGAGCTTAATTTGCAAACATTCTGATCTTGTAAGGGTTATTTCTTTGTTTGCTTATTTGTATCACTTTGAGTGGGTTTGTGTCTTAAGGTTTGGGTAGAAACCTTAAGGGAGCTTGTAAGGTTAAACCTTGTCCTCAAAGGTTGTCAAATTAGTGAATTTGAGAAAATCCATAGTTGTAGAAAGCTAAGGTAGTAGACAAATAGGGCCGAATCACTATATATCCACATGTTCATTCTCTCTATCTTTTTTTTTAGCAACCACAAAATTTTTAAAAAGCCAATTCACCCAATCTTAGTAATTTTGAGTTAATTATTTGAGTGGACAGAATTAATTAGTGAAATAAACAAAGTTGGCACTCTAAGGGCCCAACTTCACTATTCCCTTATTTTTTTCCCACTCAACAACTAGAAGCTTGTGAGCATGTAGGAAATTGCAAGAAAGAAAACAAATGTAGAACAATGGTAGCATGCATTCATGAAAAAATGTAAGAAAAAAAAAAGGAAAGTAGGAAAATGCAGTGTTTTGTTTACATATAGCAGAAGAAATAAAATAATGAAAATGTGAACAAACATGCATGAAAGAAGCAAAAAATAAAAAAAGTATACTAACATGCAGAAGTAAAAAAATTATTAAAGCATGCAACAAGTAAATAATTGAGGTCGGTAATTATAGGTTACTTATTATTTTTGACTAATATTTTAAATATTATGCAATTTAATCTTTTAGTTTTGTGTATATAAATGGACAATCACTCTATTATTTTCTATCAAAACAGTTTTTCTTCTATTTTCTCCCGACATCTTTTTCTTCTCTAATTTTCTTTCCAACACAACATATTTGTAATAAATTCTCTACAAATCCATCGTTAACAAGTAAGCTTTTTAAAAATTTTTAGTTGATAAATGTGAAATTTAAATATTAGTGGGATGTTTATTGTTATATTTTATATATATATATATATATATATTAATTTTAGATGTTAGTATCTTACTAGATTGTTATATTTTGGTGTATTACTTTTTAAAAGGTTGATATATTAACATTTATAATTGTTAAATTTTTCAAAAATAGTTTATTTTTATATTAAAGGAAAATATTGGTATATTGACATATTATAGCATATTATTAGTTATATTGTTTGATTAAAGGTTAACTGTTTGTAGAATAGTTGATTTATTTATTTTATTTATGGTAGTGTTTGGAAAGCCACTTAGTAATTGCTTTGGGTGTAATTGCTTACTGTGGGAGAATACCTCTTTCTTTTGACCAAAATTTATTTTGGCTTTTCTTCTCCTAGTTAAACTATATTTTTAGTTTCCCACTTAAACTTTAATTAACCTAGAGTTGTTGTAGTCATATATGCTACGAATTTCAGCCTATATATAGGCCTTAGTTACTCTAGGTTTTACACAAAAAAAATATTTAGATTGAGAGAATTTTGTTCTTTGTTTTCAAAGGGTTTTTTTGTGGGGCTTTGGGTTTTCTTTTAATTCTCTCCATCTTTTGTACTCTTCTTTATTATAATGAAAACTCTTTTTGCCCTTTTTTTTATCCTCTTTTAAGGATTTTTTCCACGAAAAGTTTGCGTGTTCAATCTTTTTGATTCTTATTTTCTTCTTTTTATTTATTGTTTAATCAATTTTATCCCTTACAAACTGGTATCAAAGCTAGTTCAATTTTTGTAGTCCACCCATTCAGAGATGGTACCATCAAGGTTCGACATTGAGTAGTTTGACGGAAGTGCAAATTTTATTTTGTGGCAAGTTTGAATGATGGTAATACTGGTTCAGAATGGTCTTGAAAAGGTTGTTATAGGGAAGAAGCCTGCATATATGAATCAGTTAAAATGAGAATAGCTCAATGTAAAGGCTCTATCCACTATTCAATTATGCCTCACGAATAATGTGTTATAGGAGGTTTTGAAGGAGAAAACAACGTCTGCATTATGGAAAAAACTAGAAGTTTTATATATGAAGAAATATCTGACCAACAGGTTAGTATTAAAACAACATCTCTATACGTTTAGAATGGCCAAAGGTGAGTCCATCAGAACTCATCTTAGCGAGTTTGTTACCCTTCTTAATGACTTAAAGAATCTTAAAGCAAAGATTAGTGACGAAGATCAATCTATGTTATTATTATGCTCTTTGCCTTCTTCTTATAAAACTTTTAGGTAAACTTTGATTTATGAGAGAGATCATCTCTCGTTCGAGGATCTGAAGGGGAATCTTCTAAGTAAGATAAACTTGACAACGAGTTAGGCCCAAACAAAAAATCAGATGGGCAAGGCTCAGTTCTAATTGCAAGAGGTAGACAACAAACCAGAAAGACAGGTCAAAATAGGTCTAAAGTAAGGTCCAAATCCAGAAATCGTGACAAATATTGAGGCTATTGTAAAAAATGTGGGCCATGTTAAGGTAGAATGTTGGAAACTTCAAAATAAAATCAAAAGGGATGCCAAAAATGACAAGAAAGATAAGCAGAAAGTCGAAGTTGCTAATGCTGGTGTAGCCAATAACACAGGTGATGATTTCTTTTTGGTGCCAACGAGTGAAAGCTCTCATCTTACTTCCAAATGGATCTTAAATTCAAGGTTTTCCTATCACACGTGTCCCAACAGGGTCTACTTCTCCACGTACAGTTTAGTTGAAGGTGGAGGCGTGCTGATGAAGAATAACTCTCCATGTAAAATATTTGAAATAGGAACAATACAAATTAGGATGCATGAGCAAATTATTTGGACCTAAATATTACATGTTAGATGTTAATTATGCAAATAAAAAAAGGTTTTCTTACACCATATTGTGGGGTAAGATATCATTTGAGAAAATGAAGCTAGACACAAGCACTAGAAACGACTTACAAACTCTTTAATTTGAGACATTTTAGGTTTTGAAATGTAGTTGAGACTTGAGAGGACTTTTGTTGTTTTAAAAAATATTTTCAATATTAACAACATTACATTAGCCTAGCATTAAAAAAAAAAAAGTTGGATTGCTTTAGCATGTTGCATACTTCATAGCTTTATTCATTGGTGGATTTGGGATGATCAATACTTCAAAGAGTACATGGAAAAAAGAGTTCTTGATTATTTTAATGATACAGATTAAGATTATGATGAACTTAGTCAAGGATAAACATTTGGTGAAAATGTAACAGCGCTGTTTTGGGTCTAGTCAGTGGTTTTGGGACCACAAATCTGATGCAGAAAAATTTATTTTTCTTATATTTTTATGGTCTACAGTTTTATGGAATGATTTTGTGAAAATTTCGTTTGAAAATTTTGACGTTCAAGCACTCAATTTAGTAAAAGGACTGAATTGCAAAAAGTGCAAAACTTGAGTTCTAGAAGCTAGAGGTGTTTAATTGCTATGAAATTTTAAATTAGACGTCCTTAGATGGTAATTAGACCAATATTTAAGTTAGTGGACAAAAATGGACATGAAGTAAGAGAAATTTTTGTGTTTTAAGAAAATGACAGTTTGGTCATTTGGTAATTAAATGAATTAATAAGTAAATTAAAAGCCAATTTTTGCTCATCTTCTACCCCTTGGCTGAAATTTACAAGAGGAAGACATAGCTAGGGTTTGTCAAGCTTCCAAGCTTGATTATCAAGATAAACGAGGCTCGGACCTAGATTAGGAAAAAATAAAGTGTTTGACGATTAGGTCAAATTCTACTATTTTTGTACCGAGGTAAGTTCGTATGCAAATAATACATTGTTATATTTTTGTTTTAAATGCTTTAATATTGTATGAATTGTGATTGACTTTTTGGACATATTCGACAAAGTTTCGACAAGCGAGAATGCCTGGTTGAGCCTTAGGAATAGAATAGGATACGGGTGATATGTCACTAGGAACTCATGTGTTTATGTGATTCTGGTGTTGGTCTAGTACGTCCTACCAGTGGTTGGGTAGTCTGGCATGAGTTGTGGATGCCTGACAGCTTGTGTGAACAGCACTGTGTAGCTACGTCCTGACTGACAGCTTGTTGAGTAGGCCCGTAAGTAGCTCAAAAACAAGTCTATATGTACTATGAGATATGTGGTAGCTTTGGCTACATATGTAGCACTTATGTGAAAGACTTTTGAGTATCCGTTAATATTTCGAGTGTTCAACGGGAATGTCAAAGTTATGAAAGGCTATGGTATGTTACGAGTTGGTACAGGTATGTACGTAAAACTTATACTTAATGAGCTCAAGATGTGATGAAACCTTGGTAAAATTGTGATTGAGTAAGTTATGACTATAAGATTTTAATAACATTCATGCTAGTTTTCCTCATGTTAATTGTATGTTAAATGTGTGGCTATGATGCTTATTATTTGCATAGGAACTTACTAAGTTTTATAGCTTACTCCCCTTTCATTCCCTTGTCTTATAGTGACACCAAGCTAGCTCGAGATTCGGAGATCGTTGGAGACCCACTCATACTATCAACAATTATTTTGGTATCAATGATCTCAACATTTTGAGTTATGGCATGTTTAAGGGACTCGGTCATTTTGTTACGTGTCATAATTGATTTGGCCAAATGTATTGGCTTATATTGGTTGGAAGTTT
Source organism: Gossypium arboreum (assembly GCF_025698485.1). NCBI lineage: Eukaryota > Viridiplantae > Streptophyta > Magnoliopsida > Malvales > Malvaceae > Gossypium > Gossypium arboreum. The sequence continues at coordinate 19,696,479 of NC_069081.1, forward strand.
ATTTTGTATAAGGCCACTTGAAATTGGCTACTATTGGTATATGTAATTTATATAATGATGCTTTTCATGTATATGGAAATTTCCATGATTTGGGTTGATGAGTATGTGATGTTTGTGTATGAAAGATGATAGCTTGTGAATGATGTGTTGATGTCTTGATTGTGGCTGATTTGGTTTTATGTAAATGCTTGAATTGGTGCTATGTTGTGTTGTCTAGGTGTGTGCATCAAAGGGTGGCAAAATGGCTTGGTAAATAGCCTTATTTTTTCCCACACGGGTAGACACATGGGTGTGTGTCTAGGCCATGTGTGGTACACGGTTTGCCCCACGGGCATGTGTTAGTTCGTGTGTCCCCTGCATCCTATTTTTTGCAAAATAGAATGCTCAGAATTGTGTACATGGGTAGAGACATGGGCGTGTGCCTTAGCCGTGTGGATGACACGGCCTCAGGCACGGGCGTGTGTCTTGGGCGTGTGAAGTCTGCACTTATTTTATTAAAAATCATAAAATTTAAATCGACCACACGGCCTAGCACATGGGCGTGTGACTTGGCTGTGTGTCTTCAATTTATTCTTGGGTGAGAAACAGAGAGTTACACGGGTTCGGGACACAAGCATTGTGACCACACGACCTACCCACACGAGCGTGTCTCAAATTGACACGGGCGTGTAACTCCTGTTTAGGGAAAAAATTTTCTAAGTTTTATGAAATTTTTCAAAGTTCTCGATTTAGTCCCGATCCGCTTCCAAAGTATGTTTTGGGCCTCGTAGGCTCGTATTAGGGACATTGTGATTGTATATGAATGGTTTTACTTTGGACGAAAATTTATGACTTAGAAATATACGTTTGTTTGTGTTTAAGTCTGGTAATGCCTCGTACCCTGTTCCGGCATCGAATACGGGGAAGGGTTGTTACATTTAGTGGTATTAGAGCTACAATTTAGTTGATTCTTAGACTAGCATAGCGTGTGTATGAGTCTAGCTATATATGCCATAAATGAACTGTGATAGTGTGATGACTCCTGACAATTTTAAACTATGTTTTCATATAGTAAATGGATCTCGACCAAGCTGTAGCTAATGATGTTGAAAGTAATGCGCCGGCTCCCGTTCAAGGGACGGTGTCATTTGAAAATAGACCTCCCATGGTCAGTCAGGGAGGAGGGGCTAGGGAAGCTTTTCTCTATATGATGAATGAGTGGTATTCGAAGTTTGTTCGAACAAATCTGAATGCTCAACATCCTCCACCCCTCCTTATCCTCAACTAATTCCCATAGTTCCTCAAGGTGTGGATTTGGTAAGACAGAATAAGCCTCCGGTTGATAAGATTTGAAAGCAAAGGGTTGAGGAATTCAGGGCTAATGTAGAGGATGACCCCGAGAGAGCCGAGTTCTGGCTTGAGAATACTATTAGAGTATTTGATGGATTATCATGTACAACCCGAAAAATGTTTGAAATGTTCCATATCATTATTGAGGGACACAACATATCACTGGTGGAAGACACTAGTATCTGTGGTACTGAGAGAAAGGGTTACATGGGAGTTCTGTCAAGAGGAATTCTTAAAGAAATATATCAACCAGCGGTTCATCGATCAGAAATGTAAAGAATTTCTGGAGTTGAAACAGGGCCGAATGTCAGTGACAGAGTATGAGTGAGAATTTGCCAGGCTCAGTAAGTATGCCCGAGAGTGTGTTTCCTCCGAGGCTATTATGTGTAGAAGGTTCGAAGATGGGCTGAATGAGGACATTCGATTGTTAGCTGGAATCTTGGAACTAAAAGAATTTGTTGTATTGGTTGAACGAGCTTGCAAAGTTGAAGAGCTAAGCAAAGAGAAAAGAAAAGCCGAGAGTGAGGCTAGAGATGCAAGAAAAAGGCCGATAAGTAAGTCATTTCAATCTCAGTTAAAGAAATCTAGATAAATGAATTCTCATTTGAATGTATCAGCTAGGTATTCGCACAGAAATTGCGGGAAGCAATATTTGAGTTTTAAATCTCAAGCTACTTCAATGCAAGTGTGGGTAATGTTAGGTCTAACAAAATCAAATATTAGCATTGTTGAAGAAGACATCCCGGTGAGTGTAAGATGAATGATCAAGCTTGCTTCAAGTGTAGTTCCCAAAAGCATTTTATTCGAGATTTCCCTAAGATGCCTGGGAAAGAACAATTTCAGAGTGCAAGGTCGAGCAATACTAACAACAAAGGTAGACACCGAGAACTACCAGGAATGGAACTAGCAATAAAGGTGTGATGAAAGATACAGTTGTGAGATTTGAGGCTAGAGCACCTGCTAGAGTGTGACAGCCCAAAATTGACCCTAGTCGGGAGGTGGTTTCGGGACCACAAAACCGAGGCATAAAAATAATTTATAATTTATTTTGATGCCTATAATATGTGTTAATTCATGTGTGACATTTTGATGTTTCGATTTAGAGTTATAAATGTGAATTTCATTAGAAAGGACCGAGTAGTAAACTTTGAAAGTATGATGGGGAAAGGTGTGATGACTAGTTGAACATGCATGCAAAAATAAGGATTTGCATGTCAATTTCCCCCAACATGAAGTGGCCGGCCATGGCAAGAGTGGATGGGCAAAACATGTCATGAAACATGTTTTGTTGGTGCATTAGGGTGAAATAATAAAATAAAGAGCATGGGCAAAGAAAGAAAAAAAATGGTCTCATCCATGCTTCCCCCTTGGCCGTGAGTTGAGAGAAAGGAAAAGAAAAAATTTGGTTCATCCATTCTCATTTTCTTTGGGCTGAAAATTCTAAGAAGGAAGGAAATTTTGCTCCATTTTTAGTTTAGAAGAGATCTAGAAGGAGATTTGGCTATACTTGCATCAAGATTAAGGTATGTTGAGGTTGTGTCATGAGATTCATGCTTGTTTTGGTTGCTAACTTGATGTGCATGTTAGCCATGGTTCAAATCCTTGCTATGCCATGAAAAATGGTATTTGGCCAAGGTTGATATTGTGTTAAAGCCATTGCATGCTAAATGTGAAGCTTGTTGATGATGCATGTAATGATGGATTGACTACTCTTGAAATTTCTTTTTAGTATTCTTGAGTAGGACATTGAATTCTTTGTTTAACCATGACCAAAGTTGAAAGAGTATGGTTGTGATGTATTCGCCATGGTGCATTCATGAGCATGATTTATGCTTGTTACTTGATTGGTAAAATTTGTGTTTGGATGGGTATGAACCCTTGAGATTGACCTTGCACCTATGTGTATACATGTTTGCACATGATGTATTGGCATGACATATATACTATTTCAAGGTATATATTTGCTTGTGATGATGTTTGGTTATGAAGTACATGAGAGATGTGTATTGAGCTACAATATGTAATCGTTAGTTAGTAAAATGCATGCTGTTTTGTGTGGTATTAAGTGCATAATTGGCCTTAACATGGACATGCATATTCGCCACATGAGGGGAAATTGGTGTGCATGCATTCGGTTAGAGGCAAGCATATTGATGCCTATTCTTGGCTTAGAAAATTGACTAAGAGGAATATTAACTAATGTGTTGAGTTCGATTCGTGATTTCGTACATATGCGACTTTGATGCCTAATGAGCATATATATTGGCTAGGTATCTTGAATTCCTCTTCGATGCTCAAATGATAAAACCAATTTATTTGTTAAATTAAGCTCAAGAGCAAAGGGGAGCTAAATCCGATAAGGGGAAGGAAAAAGTCGTCGAATAGCCGTCGAAATCGTTCCACCACGTCCGAGGTAAGTTTTCGAGTATCGAAACTTAGATTTTGATTCGATTGAATGAAGTAATAAGCAATCGAAATTGTGCCTTTGTATGTGGCCATTGAGCCGAAATGATATTTTTGCTAAGTGAATTGTGCATAAAAGTTGTGTTATGAAATTGAAACAAAGATGTGTATGAATGTTCGAGTGATATCCGGGCTAAGCCCGAAGGCAATTGTGCGAGTTATGATATCGGGCTAAGCTCAAGGCAATTAGGCGAGTTATGATATCCGGGCTAAGCCCAAGGCAATTGTGCAAATTGTGATATCCGGTTAAGTCCCGAAGGCCTTTGTGCGGGTTACCATAACCGGGCTATGTCCCGAAGGCATTTGAACGAGTAGCTATATCCGGATAAACTCCGAAGGTATGTGATTCGAGAACTTTGAACTTGCTGGAAAACTTTCAGTTAATGCACTTGTGAAATTCCCAACAACAAGGTATGTTTTGTGTGTGCCGCACACTATGAGTAAGTGCGTATGAATATTCACTCTAATGATAAATGAGCTATCGGCATTAACTAGGCCGTTATTTGTGTATGAATATAAGAGTTGGGATTGTGAAGTAAGCATGTCTTTGAGAAATTGTGCATATGAATTATTGTTTAGCTACTTGAATGCTATGCTTTGGTTGTGTGTATATTATGGCTCAAACTTACTAAGCATAAATTGCTTACTCCGTTTCTTTGTTTCTCTGTTTATAGATTTTGCTCGTTAGCGATCGGATTCGGGATCATAAAGTTGAAGTCAACCACACTATCAAAGCCCTTTTGGTACTCCTGTAGTTGAGTTTTGGATATGGCATGTATAGGACCACCCTCGGTTGTTTTAAGTACTTTGTGATGTATATGTGTGTGCCATGCGAAAATGGTTCGTAAAAGTGGAGTATGGAATTTGACCATATGTGGTTTGTAATTATATTTGGTTTCATGATGTGATTATGGTTTGGAATGAGAGTGTTGGTCACATGATCAGCCATTGGAATGGCTAAATATGATCATATGTGGACCTAAGTATGACTAGACTATAGTTGGTCCATGGGAACTACAATATAGGTAAAGCCTACCTTAAAAACAGAGGCTGCCAGCTGCAGTGACGTGGATGTGAAAAATCACCAAAATTTGTAGGAATGGTGTTAAATAGTGAATAAATTATGTGATCGAACCTTGACGAGTCTATTTTCATATGAAAGTAACGAAACGATCATATGAACAGTATACTGAGAGATATTAAAGTTCACGTGAGACAGGGCCAGAACAGTTTCTGGGACCCCTGTTGCGACTTTGAAAATTTACCATAAATTATCCAGAATGAATTAGAAGTCATGCCTTATATGTCCAGATTCATTTTTCAGTCTAGTTTCATTAGAAATAAATGGAATCAGTATTGAGACCCTGTACAGAGAGATATTCAAGTTGTAACACGCGAAGGTCAGTGTAGTCGACCCCTGTAACATGGGTGACTTTAACTAATAAACTGTACCAATTGGCCTGACCAAAAATTCTAGAAAAAAATCCAGGGATGGATATATGAGTCTAAATTCAGGGAAAATTTATGGAATCAGTTTCCGAGTTCTGTAACTCGAGATATGCTTTTTAAGGCAACAGTGATGCAGTTTTCCAGCTTGCCTGGGAATGTCAAGTTGGTCGGTGCTATAAGTGGTTTTGGCTTGCTAACCCCTCGTGTCCGACACCGGCAACGGTCTCGGGTTTGGGGTGTTACATAGAGCTTATGCCATTTATGCTCGTGAGGATGCATCATCTCCTGATGTGATTATTGGTACATTTTCTCTTTATGATACTAATGTTATTGCATGGTTGATTTTGGATCGGCTCATTATTATGTTTGCATGAATTTGGTATCTAGTAAGAGTTTGCTTGTTGAGTCTACTGAATTTGTGACTAAAGTTTCAAACACCTTAGGCAAATATGTGCTAGTTGATAAAGTTTGCAAGAATTTTCCTTTGATGATTTGAGGTCATTATTTTCCGGCTGAGTTAATATTGTTGCCACTTGATGAATTTGATGTTATTTTGGGTATGGACTGGTTGACACTGCATGATGCCATAGTAAATTGTAAACAGAAAACTATTAAATTGAAATGTAGAAATGGTGAAGTTTTTTGGGTTGAAACCGATGAATCAAGTGAATTGCCTGATTTCGTCTATGTCTTCTCAGAGGTATGTAAGGAAAGGTTGTGAAGCTTACCTTGCTTATGTGTTGAATACAAAAATGTCTGAATTGAAAATTGAATCAGTGCTGATAGTTTGTGAATATCTGAATATGTTTTGATGCGTGATATTTGTAACAGGTTTTAAAGATTTATAAATAAAACGTTCTTGAGACTAACTTATTCTCACGATTAAGGCAAGAGTACCTATCAAACAGTAGCATAGTTCAGCAAAACCAGAATGTTGAACCCAAAGGAACTACGCGTACTAGTATTTACTTCCTTTTTATTATCTAGCCTAAAATTTAAGAGGGTTGGCTGTCTAAACTAATTACTAACTAAGAATGCACAGAAAGAAAAACTTGGGGAAATACTTTTGGGAAAATTCGATTGATTGAGACAATACCTAAGGACAAATCCACCTAGACTTAAGTTGTTATTTGACTTTGAATCAGACGATTTATTCACTTGACTTGGTCCACAGAAATCCCTAAGTTATATTATTATCTCTCTTGAGACTAATAACGTGTAACCCTAGGTTGAATAAATGAAATCTCTTTCTAATTAACACCCTAGAATTGCATTAACTCGATCTTTAGATTCCCTTATTAGGTTTCACCCTAATCCGGTGAAATATTGTCACCCTATCTCTAGGCGCGCAATCAACTCCGCTTAATTATGACAAATTTACTCTTAGACAGGGTCTATTCCTCCTCTGAATAAGTGCTTAACTTGGATTAATTTCCTGGAATATCAAAACAAGAATTAAGAACACATAATTAAGAACAAGTGAAATATTTATCATACAATTCAGATAATAATAACAAGATCTGTCTTAAGATTCATTCCCCTTAGGTATTTAGGGGTTTAGTTAATACTTACGAAATAAAACATCTCAAAAGCATAAAGATAACAAAACATAAGAAAGCCCAAAACTCCTGAAGGAACTTGAAGGGAGATCTCCAGTCTTGATGATGAATCTAGCTCTTGAGATGGATCAATCAACTTTCCTTGAGTAATTCCTCGCTTCCTACTTTGAATCCCCCTCCTAAGTGCCTCCTCAAGTGTTTAAATAGGCTTTGGAATGCCTAAGAGCCCTAAAAATTGGCCTTTTCCAAATTGGACTAAACTTGGGTTCGGTAGGGACACGCCTGTGTGACATGCCCATGTGCGATTACTGAAGGCCGTGGTCAAGGCTGTTAAATGGGTACGGGCGTGTGATCCACCCGTGCAAGTCGTGCTTCGATCCTTCCAAATTGAGACACCCGTGTGACACGCCCGTGTGAGGAAGTCCAGGCCGTGTTGTTTTCCCATGTGGGTCTATTTTCTTCGTTTTCAGCCTGTTTCTCGCTCTTTTTACTCTCCTATGCTCTCCTAAGTATAAAACATGAAATTAAAGGATTAGGAGCATCAAATTCACCAAATCTAAGGAGAAACCATCCATAAATGCGTTAGGCATGGGGTAAAAATATGTATAAATTATGGTTTATCAAATACCCTACACTTAAGCACTTGTTTGTCCTCAAGCAAAACCCTCAACTCACAATCAAAATAAATTCTTCTTAACTTATAAATCCTATTAATAATATCTCAAAATAAACCATAAGTAATCATACATTGAGAATTTGACTGAAAGAACATCAAAGTTCCAAAACATTCCAAGTTGAGTATTTTATCATGAAAGCATAGGTGTCTCCCCTTATCTAAGTAATTACCTTCGACTCAAAATATCACAGTGTTTCACATCCTCACTAAAGATTCACTCAAATCACTCGAGGTGTTTAAAGACAATACATGAAGCACTTACTAGTCAATAATGAAAAGTCATTACCATAGGCTAGCATGAAAATCAAATCTCCACCACTATATATTGAAATGAACATCAATCAAAAGGTCTTTAAAGGGTTGTAACGTGGCTTTGGTTAGGGGGTGTGATCACAAGCTGAAAGAAAAGGTTAGAATCGAGATTGACTTGAAAAATTGCCTAACTAGAAAAAGTAATTAAACATCAATTGAGTAGAAGTGAGCTTCTTCTCAGAAGATGGAATTTAGATACTGCGGCTCAACACTACCGAATTACTATTAATATGTAAGTATGAATGTTTTTTTTTTAAAGAACAAGTCAAATACATAGAAGAGCAAAGCATAGCTAAGCAATTAGTTCAAATAAAATTTCGAAAAAAATAGGGATCAAATTAGGGGATTTCAATAATAATGGTTTATGGGTTAATATCGAGGGTAAATCAATTAATGGCTTGTTAGGCTCAAAGGGGTTTACTAAGGGTTAATTATAAAGGTAGGCTTTTGTGGAGTGAGTGGGTTAAACCTAAGTGCCTTTATCATTTTGACATATCAAATCAAATGGTGTGGTCTTGACATGCATAGTCAAGCAAGTTCTAGAATAACAATTCAATACTGACGCACTCAAAGCAACAATAAAAGTGAGCATGAAAGAAATAGTAGATGCTCTAAAGGCTCAAAATCTCACAAAAATTACGGCTTTTTGATGTTTAAACCTGTGAATTTCAACTTAAGATAATACATAAACTTGGGAGAAACAACCTATAAAATTTTAAATTCAAAAGTCAAGTTATCATGGTTGATTCTTTAATATCTTAAAGTTTAAACAATCAATGCATGAAGGCTTAAGTTTTAATTAAAGACATATCAATAAAAATCATAAGTTAATCTAAATTCATTCTAATCATGCATGAGAAGATCACATGAGAATAAGACACAATTCAGGGATTTTTAAGGATGATATGAAAAACCCCTTACACTTAAGATTTACATTGCCCTCAATGTACAAAGGTAGATATATTGAAAAAGATAGATTGATAATCGTAAGATCGGGAGGGAAGTGAAACTTCCTGAATGATGAATGAACTCCTTGAATTGGGGTGAAAGAGGATACTCCGGTAGTGGTAAAGGTTGGGTTCCACAAATGCTGCGCCAAAAGAATATTATATCTCAAGCTGGCTATGGTCGTGGTCGAGCAGGGCATAGCAGTCGTGGAGAATCTTTATCAGTGGAGTTTCAAGTTCCTGAGTAATAGTGAGCTTTGGAGCTCTTTATAACTGTGATAGAATCAGGAACTCTTTTAGGAAATATATAAGGAAGAATAAGTACTCGTAATGAATTAGTCGAAATTAAAAATTGTAAAATAATAATTATAAAACCTAATAAAAATAAGGTGAAAGAAAAATAAATAGTCTTAAATGAAAATAAAAGAAACAACATAAAATAATAAATAAAAGCTTTAAACATCTTTACCGCCAAATGGTTCGCGAGGTGGGGGCCGCGATGAGATGTGGAAGTGCTGACAAATCTACTATAGAGTAGCATCAATGTTATCGAAGTGCCGAAAACACTGCTGCTTGAATCGAGTAAGGCGCTCAGAGATGTCAGTGTATGAAGCCACCACATGAACTGGACGATGAGGAGGTGGTGTCTGAGACGGTGGGTCCTCGTGACGTGGAGGGACATCATCAGTAATGTCCTCGGGGTCTTCCTCCTCGGTGGACTGGGCGAGGTGGTAGTGAGGAGGGTGGGTTCCTCGGCGCTTCTCGATCATCCTTATATGTAACATGCTCGAGATGCCCTGTGGAGACATCTGGCCGATGAGAGTGAGGGAGGATGATTGGGTCGCTTTGTTGAGGACCCTGAAGTGTTGAGCCAACCGAGTTATGTAGGGGCCAATGGAGATGACCCCCCTCCGATGTCGCTCCGTCTAGTGGCGAATGGCAAGGGCAATAAAGTAGGCGAGGTTGAAGATGTGCCCATTCACCATACTCCGTAGAAAGTAGGTATCGTGAGTGTTGACGACGTTGGTGCTCTCTGGCCAGCCTATCAAAGTGTGTGCCAAGATGGCGTATAGGTACCTTAAGGAGGGAGAGAGAGCCGATGCCTTGGAGCAGCTGGGATTGTAGGAAGCCGAGCTGGGGACCGAAGCATCCCAACACTTCAAAGGGGAGTAGTAGATGTGGCGATGGAGGGTGTTGAGCTCGTTGTCTTCCATGAACTCCTCCGTATAAAGGCCCAAAGCGATACCGAACTCGGGCACACTTAACTAGCAGACTAAACCACCAAGATGGAACTGGACTGTTCCAGGGTCATCGAAGTTGGTCATGACATCTTGAACATGGAAGGTCGAGCAAGGTTCAAGTGTAAGCTCAAGATACGTCGGCTCGATAATCGTAAAGAAGAGTTCCCATGGATTGGTTGTCAGGAGCACTCAGACATTGTCAGCCAACTGAACTTGTTCAAGCACGGTCCAGTCAATGCAGCAGCCCACACCTAAAGGTCGGGCCCGAAGTATATGAAAAAGTTCCTCCTGATTTTGTGGTGGAAATTGGAGGAAGGGGTGTCGGTTTTTTGAGATGGGACCCGAGGATGACACTGCTCCTTTTTGCTTCTTCGAGACGGGAACAGAAGTCTTCTTACCACGTGATGATGACATTGTACTTGCGTTGAAAAATCAAAACTCAACCAATACGTCTCAAAAATAGCACAGAAACACAAAACTAAATATGAAGATTTCATGAGACTTACGTAGTGGATAAAGTAAACAAAACTACTAAATGTATCAAGTTATCGTATTATTGGAATAATGTAACAGGAATATGAATGAATGTCTATGGGAAGCATAAATTCAATGAAACTAGGAAAAATGAAAAAGTAGAGCATAATAGAGTAACTAAAATGATAAAATTCTTATAAACAAGCAAAAGTGTTCTATTGTTCTAACTATGATAATTCATTTAAAATAGGCAAATAGAGCAGAGAAATCATGAAATAAACAAAATATTCAAAGGACATAGAGAGAAAAGAGTAAACAAACGCAACAAGAAGGAACTTGGGTCATCAAAATTGGTGTTGTAGGGGGTGCACGGGCATGGGGGTAGGGCATTTGGAGTTGCAGCGGCTAGGGTTAGGGATTTTTGGGGAGGGAGATGATGAATAGGGAGGGGTTTTTATACATTTTGGGGCACATGACCGTGGGACATGCTCGTGTGCCCTAATTTTTGCCCGTGTGTTTTGCGAATTTTGAATTTGGGTGCGTCTGACATTCGGCCCACGCCCGTGTTGGTCGAGCGTGTAAGTGCACACGACTGTGTCGCATAGCCGTGTCTCACTTCGTTCGCTTCTCCCACGCCCGTGTACATAGGTCCACGCCTATGTTAAATTGATAGGTTCGCCCACGGATGATGGGCAAGGGCGTGTTGCACGCCCGTGCTAGTTTGGAAGGTTTGCCCACGGCCATGTCGCACGGCCGTGGCGACTTTATCGCTTCCTGTGTTGGAAAAATTTTGCCTTGTTTTTGCATAGCCTAAGGCACGCCCGTGTGCCTAGCCGTGTGGTATTTAGAGAGTCTGTGTACCATGATTCGGTTAGTACGTTAGATGTTAAAAACTCAAATTTAAAGAAATTAATACTGTTAGTTCTCGAGTTGCCTCCCGAGAAGCGCTTATTTATAGTCTAAGCTTGACTTATTTCTGTAGTGTGTGATCATGGTGAATCGAAGAGTTTACACTCCTCATCCCTGCCATCAATTTTATCAACATAAGGTTTAAGACAAGTACCATTTTCCTTGAACGTGCCAAATTTGGAGTGGTTTACCTCGACCGTACTGTATGGAAAAATACTAATTACTGTAAGAGGGGTTTCTCAATTTGGTTTAGAAGTGGCGATTCGAGGATCTACTGCATCCAGTAGTGCTTTGTCTCCAACTTTAAGTTGATTTTTAGAAGAATTAAACTCCTCATGGCGTGGTTTTGGTTTATCGTGTTTTCTCGGTTTATGTGTCTGCCATTCATCTAGCTCCTCGATTTGTAACCTTCGTTCTTCATGGATAGGTTCTTTGTTGTTGCTTGGCTTATGTATGTTCTTCGAACCTGTTTTTTGCAAAGAAGGTTGCATTATATGGTTAGTTTTAGCCAAATGATTTGTACAGTCACCTTCGATTTTTGATGTGTTATTTGAATTACGGGCTTGAAGGGTGATTGTTTTGTCTCCCACACGAAGTGTGAGTTCACCTGTGCCAACGTCAATAATTTTTCTAGCGGTTGCTAAAAAGGGCCTTCCTAAAATTAAGGGACGTTGCTATCCTCCTTTATGTTTAGAACAACGAAATCAACTAGGAATATAAATTTGTCGATTTTAACGAGTACATCTTCAATAATACCCCTAGGAAATCTATAGTTTTATCTGCTAATTGAATGCTCATCCTAGTTTGTTTGGTTTTCCCTAGACCTAGTTGCTTAAATAATTTGTAAGGCATAACATTGATACTAGCCCCTAAATCAGCCAACGCATTATTAAAATCTAAACTACCAATTAAACAAGGAATTGTAAAACTCCCTAGATCTTTTAGTTTGTTAGGCATCTTATTCTGTATAATGGCTGAGCAGACCACGTTCAGCTCCACATTCGGTGCTTCATCTAACTTCCGTTTATTTTTTAAAAGCTCATTTAAAAACTTGACTATGTTTGGCATCTACGAAAGGGCTTCAATAAACGGTAAGCTAATATGTAGTTTTTTTAGAAGTTTAAGGAATTTACCAAATTGTTCTTCTGAGCGGTCTTTCCTTGTCGCATTGGGTTATGGCACGCGAGGATTATATTCTGTAGTCATCGGTTTTGGCTCATTGTGGCCTACCTCATCCTTACCTATGCTTACCACCATTTCTGGCCTTGGTTCTGCAACTAGCCCTTCCTCATCTTGAATGGAAATCGCGTTGAGTTGCTCCCTTGGGTTAGATTCAGTGTTGCTTGGTAGGCTACCTTATGGTCATTCGAAAATCAGCTTGGCGAGCTGTCCAATCTGAGTTTCGAGCCCCTGGATTGATGCTTGTTGATTTTTGAGTGCGGTCTCGGTATTCTTAAAATGAGTTTCTAACACTGAGATGAATTTTGTTAGCATCTCCTCAAGGTTCGATTTTTTCTCTTATTGGTAGGGTGGTTGTTGGATGCCTGGAGGTGGTGGTCTCTGATTCCCTTGGCCTCCCCATGAAAAATTAGGGTGGTTTCTCCAACCTGCATTGTAAGTATTGCTATAGGGATTGTTTTGAGATCGATGATTGTTACCCATGTAATTTAACTATTCGTTCTCCATGTTGTGGCCATAAGGTAGGTATTTTGAACTGCTTGATCCGCCTCTACTTGCTACGCATTGCATTATTGGGTGAACCTGTGAAGAACTAAGGAAACCATCAATTTTCTTATTCAAGAGTTCTACCTGATTAGTGAGCATGGTGACCGTATCGACGTTATAAACGCCGGCTATTTTCGTTGGCTTTATCCTTATGGCTTGCCACTAATAGTTATTTAGTGACATCTCCTCTATAAACTCATAGGCATCTTCAGGTGTCTTATTATTGAAGGTTCTACCAGCAGCTGCGTCAACCATTTGTCGAGTCGAAGGATTCAGGCCATTATGAAAGGTTTGAACCTGTAGCCAAAGCGGTAACCCATGGTGAGGGCATCTTCTCAAGAAGTCCTTGTATCTCTCCCATGCGTCGTAGAGTGTTTCTAAATCCGTCTGCACAAAGGAAGAATTATCACTATGTAATTTAGCTGTTTTAGCCAGCGAAAAATATTTTAATAAAAACTTTTCGGTCATTTGTTCCCAAGCAGTGATTGACCCCCGTGGCAACGAGTTCAACCACTGTTTAGCTTTGTTTCTCAATGAAAAAGGGAATAACTGAAGACGAATGACATCATCAGAAATGCCATTAATTTTAAATGTATCACATAGTTCCAAAATGTTTGCCAAGTGAGTGTTGGGATCCTCGTCCTACAAACTGAACAAACTGTTGTATCATTTGAATTGTGTTAGGTTTCAGTTCAAAAGTATTTGCGGCTACAGCCGGTCTAACTATGCTCGATTCAGTTCCTATTAAAGAAGGTTTAGCATAATCATACATAGTGAGCGGAGCAGGACTCTGATTAACAGCAATCGCAGGAGGTACCGGATTTTCTTGGTTTTCAGCCATATCTTCGGTTGTGGTTGAAGAATCATCCTCTTGCTCGTCCTCTGTGTATCTTAGGCTTCGTCTTATTTCTCTCTAGTTTCTATGAACTGTGCGGTCGATCTCACCGTCAAAAAGTAGTTGTCCTTACGGGTTTCTTCTGGTCATAAACTAAAAAAACCTATCAGAAGGAAATAAGAGAAAAATTAAAAAAGAAAATAAAAATTTAAATTGTAATAAAAGTAAAGTGGCTAAAGTAATAAAATTTGAGTTTTCCTAATATCCTAGTTCCCCGGCAATGGCGCCAAAAACTTGATGCGTGATATTTGTAACAGGTTTTAAAGATTTATAAATAAAACGTTCTTGAGACTAACTTATTATCACGATTAATGCAAGTGTACCTATCAAACAGTAGTATAGTTCAGCAAGATCGGAATGTCGAACCCAAAGGAACTACGAGTACTAGTATTTACTTCCTTTTTATTATCTAGCCTAAAATTTAAGAGGTTTAGTTGTGTGACAGCCTTAAAACGACCCTAGTCGGAATGTGGTTTCGGGACCACAAAACCGAGGCATAAAAATAATTTGATGTTTATTTTGATGCCTATAATATGTGTTAACTCATGTGTGACATTTTTGATGCTTTAATTTAGAGTTATAAATGTGAATTTCACTAGAAAGGACCTAGTAGTAAACTTTAAAAGTATGAGGGGAAATGTGTAATGACTAGTTGATCATGCATGCAAAATGAGGGGTTTGCATGTCAACTTCCCATTTATTAGCTAATGGCCGGCCATGACAAGGGTGTATGGGCTAAACATGTCATGAAACATGTTTTGTTGGTGCATTAGGGAGAAACAATAAACAAATAAGTATGGGTGATAAAGAAAGAAAAAAATGTGTGAAGGCTTCTCCCCCATTGCCGTGAGTAGAGGAAAAGAGGAGAAAAAATTTTGTTCATCTTTTTTCACTTTCTTTGAGCTGAAATTCTAAGGAAGAAGGAAGGGTCTTGCTTCATGCTTGGTTTGGAGGGGATTAGGAGGAGGTTTGGCCATACTTGTGTTGAGATTAAGGTAAGTTTGATGTTTTGCCATGAGATTCATGTATATTTTAGTAGTTAGCTTGAGTTCTAACTAGCCATGGTTCAAATCCTCACTATGTCATGGAGATGATATTCGGCTAAGGTGAGATTGTGTTGACATCATTTGCATGCTAAAAGTGAAACTTTGTAATGGTGCATGTGATGGTGGATTGATGATTTTGAATATTCTTTTTAACACTTTTGAGTGAGAGTTTGATAGATACTATGAGATTAAACTTCATGACATTGTAAGCTTGTAGTTGGATGATGAAATCCATGCTTTGTGATGATAAATGGTGTGGAAGGAACATTCGGCCATGATGAAAATATATGGGATAGTTATAATCAATTTGAGATTCGGCCCTTGCACCTACATGCATATATGTTGCACATGATGTATTGGTATGACATATATACTATCTCAAGGTGTATATTTGCTTGTGATGTTGTTTGGTTATGAAATAAATGAGAGATGTGTATAGAGCTACAATATGTAATCGTTAATTAGGAAAATGTATGCTGTTTTTTTGTGTAGTATTAAGTGTAAAATTGGCCTCAACATAGACATGCATATTCGGCCAAAGGAAGTAGATTGGTGTGCATGTATTCGGTTAGAGGCAACCATATTGAAGCCTTATCTTGGCTTAGATTGTTGACCAAATGGGTAATAAGTGAGGATGGTTGCTGAATATACAAACATACATATGCATGTGTAATTGAATTATGAATGTTTAGCAAGAGGGTTAAACTAGTTGATTTATTGATTAAGCTCAAGGAGTTAAAGAAGGAGAATCAAGCAAGGGAAAGACGAAGGTCATCGAGTAGCCGACTTGGACTATTTTACCCAACACAAGGTAAGTTATTAAGCATATATTTGATATTGCTTAAATGATTGTAATATCTATGCAATTGTGTTTAATGAGATGAAATATATACAAATGTATGTGTATGAAAAGATGATATTGTTGAACGTAAAAGAGATAGTGAAATGTGTAGGAAGTTTGCTTGGCCCTAAGTGTGCGAGAAATAGATGTGTACGGGGACGAGATTGGCCACTGAGTATGCGAGCTTGTAATGTATGGCACTAAGTGTGCGAGTTTGGACTATATGGCACTATGTGTGCGGGCTTGAATCACATGGCACTAAGTGTGCGTGATTGAGTATTAAGCACTATGTGTGCGAACTCTACACATATCTCCAATTGAACATTTATATGGAGGCGTGACTTCATCAAGATGAGTATGGACAGCGGAAAGAGTAAGTACCTTGAGTTCATGGCTAATAGATGCTATGTTCATGCTCGGGGTGGAGTTGGTAAGATTTAAATCTATGTGATGATTTCAATTGCATTCCGTAAATAAGGTATCGTGGAATAGATGAAAGTTCATTTGATTGCATGATTGTTGCGGAAATGAAATGATGTATGGAAATTGCTTCAAATATCCTATTGAACAGTATATGAAATGTAAATGTATGACTTTGTATGAGATTGATCCGAAGATCTAAGGAACTATGGTATAGTTCGGTATGGTGGAACACTTGGCCTTGTTTCATTATTTCATTTTATGATAATTGTATTAATGGATGGTTGTGGAATGCTTATGACTTCTTGAGTTATAAACTCACTCGGTGTTTTCTTGTCACCCATTTTAGGTTTCTTGGACTCGTCCCCCTTTGGGTGTTTGTAACAATCAACGAAGTCATCACACCGTGAGCAATTTTGGTATTGTCTTCTTAGTCAACTTAGGAGAACATTTGGCATGTATGGGCTATTTTGTTTTGTTAAATTTTGGGTTGTAAACTTTAAGCCATGTGAAAATGGCCTATGTGGTCGTTTGAGTGGGATGATAGAATCTATAGCCACGAGTCTTAGAAACCTTAATTTTGATAAGGTGGCCATAATTTGTGTCACGTATGATGGATGATTAGTAAGGCTAAGGAAGGATTCATGAAATTGGCATAGTCTACTGCAGTAACTGTTGCGGATGGCAGCAGTGATATGAGATCGAAAAATCACTAAAAATAGTACAAGTGGAATTAATAGCTAAAAAAATTACGTACTCGAAGCTTGATGGGTCTATTTTCATATAGATGAAACGAAACGACCATATGAACTGTATTTTAAGAGATATCCAAGATTTCGTGAGACAGGGCCAGAACGGTTTCTGGATTCCCTGTTCCAACTTTGAAAATTCATTATAAATTAACCAGAGATAATTAGGAGTCATACCACATATTTGTAAATTCCTCTTTGAGTCTAGTTTCTATAGAAACAAACGGCATCAGTATTGAATCCCTACACAGGGAGTTATTCCAGTTGTAACGCACGAAGGTCAGTGTAGTCGACCCCTGTAACATGGGAGACTTTAACTAATAAAATGTACTAATTGACTTGACCAAAAATTCTAGAAAAAAATCTGTAGATGGACATATGAGTCTAGTTTCAGGGAAAAATTACAAAACTGATTTTCGAGTTGTAAAACTCAAGTTATGAATTTTGAAGCGACTAGTACACAGATTGGCAGCTTGTCTGGAAAATTCTCAATAAGTGGTTTGAAGTCTGTTAACACCTCGTGTTCGAGTCCGGTGACGGTCTCGGCTTCGGGGTGTTACAAGTTGTCTAAACTAATTACTAACTAAGAATGCACAGAAAGAAAAACTTGGGAAAATACTTTTGGGAAAATTCGATTGATTGAGACAATACCTAAGGACAAATCCACCTAGACTTCAGTTGTTATTTGACTCTGAATCAGACGATTTATTCATTTGACTTGATCCGTAAAAATCCCTAAGTTATATTATTATCTCTCTCGAGACTAATAACGTGTAACCCTAGGTTGAATAATTGAAATCTCTTTCTAATTAACACCCTAGAATTGCATTAACTCGATCTATAGATTCCCTTATTAGGTTTCACCCTAATCTCTTTCTAATTGAAATCTCTAGGCGCGCAATCAACTTTGCTTAATTATGACAAATTTTAATCTTACATAGGTCTATTCCTCCTCTGAATAAGAGCTTAAGTTGAATCAATATCCTGGAATATCAAAACAAGAACTAAGAACACATAATTAAGAAAAAGTCAAATATTTATCATACAATTCAGATAATAATAACAAGATCTCTCTTAGGTTTCATTCCCTTTAGGTATTTAGGGGTTTAGTTCATACTTATGAAAGAAAACATCTCAAAATCATAAAGATAACAAAACATAAGAAAACCCAAAACTCCTGAAGGAACTTGAAGGGAGATCTCTAGTACTGATGATGAATCCGAGTCTTGAGATGGATCAGTCGGCTTTCCTTGAGTAATTCCTTGCTTCCTACTCTAAATACCCCCTTCTAAGTGCCTCCTCAAGTGTTTAAATAGGCTTTGGAATGCCTAAAAGCCTTCAAAATTGGCCTTTTCCGAATTGGACTAAACTTGGGTTCGGTAAGGACACGCCCGTGTGACACGCTCGTGTGCGATTACTGAAGGCCGTGGTCAAGGCTGTTAAATGGGCACGAGCATCTGATCCACCCGTGTAAGTCGTGCTTCGATCTTGCCAAATTGACACGGCCATGTAACATGCCCGTGTGAGGAAGTCCAGGCCGTGTTGTTTTCCCATGTGGGTCCATTTTCTCCGTTTTCGACCCGTTTCTCGTTCTTTTTACTCTCCTATGCTCTTCTATGTATAAAACATAAAATTAAAGGATTAGGAGCATCGAATTCACCAAATATAAGGAGAAACCATCGATAAGTGCATTAGGCATGGGGTAAAAATATGTATAAATTACGATTTATCATGTTTTCGGAAAAGTTTCCAGGTTTACCACCTGTCAGAGAAGTGGAATTTGCTGTTGATTTAGTACCTAAGACTTCACCGATATCTATTGCCTCGTATAGGATGGCTTTGACTGAATTGAAAGAATTGAAAGCTCAGTTGCAAGAGTTGACAGATAAGGGTTTTGTGAGACCGAGTTTTTCTCCATGGGGTGCTCCAGTGTTATTTGTAAAGAAGAAAGATGAATCTATGAGACTTTGCATCAATTACCGATAGCTCAATAAGGTGAATATAAAGAACAAGTATCCCTTACCGATGATGACTTCTTTGATCAGTTGAAAGGAGCAACGATATTCTCGAAGATTGATTTGAGATCTAGCTACTATTAGTTAAGAGTTAAAGAGTCAGATGTGCCGAAAACTGCTTTCAAGATAAGGTATGGCCACTATGAATTTCTTGTTATACCTTTCAGATTAACTAATGCACCTGTTGTTTTTATGGATTTGATGAATAGAATTTTCCAATCGTATTTAGATAAGTTTGTGGTTGTGTTCATCGATGATATTCTGATTTATTCTTGAGATGAGTCTGAGCATACCGAGCATTTGAGAACTGTATTGCAAACTTTGAGAGATAAGCAGTTGTTTCCTAAATTTAGTAAAAGTGATTTTTGGCTCCGAGAAGTTAGATTTTTGGGATATATTATTTCAGGTGATGATATTCGGGTTGATCCAAGCAAGATTTCAACAATTGTTGAGTGGAAACCACCAAGGAATGTATCTAAAGTTAGAAGCTTTTAGGGGTTAGCCGGTTATTACCGATGTTTTGTCAAAGGATTTTCAATGATTGCTACTCCTATGACCAAGTTGTTGCAAAAACATGTTAAATTTGAATGGTCAGAAAAGTGTCAGCAAAGTTTTGAGAAATTGAAAGCCTTACTAACTGAGGCACCTATTTTAGTACAACCTGAATCGGGTAAGGAATTTGTGATTTATAGCGATGCTTCATTGAATGGTTTGGGTTGTGTGTTGATGAAAGAAGGCAAAGTGGTAGCCTATGCCTCGAGACAGTTGAAACTGCATGAGAACAATTATCCGGCGCACAATTTGGAATTGGCCGCCATCATTTTTGCTCTGAAAATTTGGCGTCATCATTTGTACGATGAGAAATTCCATATCTTTACTGATCATAAGAGTTTAAAATACTGGATGACTCAAAAATATCTGAACTTGCGACAACGGAAATGGCTCGAGTTACTGAAGGATTATGAACTAGTGATTGACTATCATTTGGGAAATGTGAATGTAGTCGCAGATGCTTTGAGCAGAAAGTCCTGGTTTGCTTTGAGAGCTATGAATACGAGATTGACCTTGTCTAATGATGGTTCAATTTTAACCGAGTTGAGAGCTAGACCAGCATTATTCAGCAAATTTGTGAAACTCAGAAAAGTGATAGTGAATTGCAAGCCAAAAGATCTCAGCGTGAATCGGGTAGTGATACAGACTTTCAGATCGATTCAGATGATTGTTTGATGTTCAGAAAATTTTACACGAGGCACAAAGTGTAACAACCCAGTTTTAGTTAAATCAAAACAGTGGTTTTGGAACCACAAATCCAATGTCGTAAAATTATTTTAATATTATTTTTGGGGTTTATAGTATGTGATTATATATGTGTGATAGTTTCATGTAATAATTTATTGTTTAGGTAGTTAATTTGAGAAAATGACTAAATCGTGTAAAATGCAAAAGTTGTATTCCACTTGTTAAAAGTGCTTAATTGCTATGACTTATTAAATGAAAGGTCCGTATGTTGTAATTAGACCATTGATAGTGGGAATGGTCATAAATGGGCATATATTAGGTGATTTATAATGTTTTCATTAAGGGTAAATTTGGATTTTGATAATTAAGTTAATAAAACTATAACCAAATATGATTTTTGTCCATCTTTCATGCTTTAACTGATTTTTGCAAGTGAAAAACACCATTCTATACTCATCTAGAGTTTGGATCATTGAATATTTGATTAAGGTATGTATTTTGCTCGTTTTTTTATGATTTTTACGTTTTTGAGATCGTTGCTTTGAGTACTAGCTAGCCCATGCTTCAATTTTTGAAATTGTTGATGATTTTGAAAGTTTCCATTGATGAATGCTTGCTTTCTTGAATTTTTAATGATGGAAAATGAATATTTGTTGATAGATTATCATGTTTTGTAAAGCGATTTTTAGTGAAATTGCATAAAAGGGGTTAATTTATGAAAATGTGAAAATGTAGGGTTAAATGTGTGAATAAATGATAATTATAGGCTAGTATGTATATTATAAAAATTCAGCTAGCATGAAATTAGAAATAAATTGTGTAATTTGTGATTTTGTGAAATAAGGACTAAATTGTAAAAATGTGTAACTTTAGGTGCTAAAGTGAAAAAATGTCCAAATATGTGTTTGTGGACTAAATTGAATGTGTTGATGAAAAAAAAAGTTAATTTTGAATGTATATAGATCAAGAACGAAAGAAATCAGATTTAGATCGGGGGAAAACGAAAGTTATCGAATAGTTGATTCCATTTGTTATTTCTAACTACGAGGTAAGTTCATATGCAAATAAATGTCATTATATTGAAATATATGTAATTACTTGTCATTGAAATGCTATGAATGTTGAACAAGCAAATACGAGCAAGAATCAATGAAGTTGCGACATCTGAAAGTCCTGTACGAACCTTAGGAATAGCATAGGATACGAATGTCATGAAATTAGGTTATCGAGTTGTGATTACATGTAAGACCATGTCTAGGACATTGGCATTGTATTGTGATTACGTGTAATACCATGTCTGGGACTTTGGCATTGTTAATAGATTTCATGTAAGATCTTATTTGGGACAGTGGCATCGATATATGATAAACATGTAAGACCAAATCTGGGATATGGCATTGTACGAGCTTATGTGGTTTCTGAGTATCCTTTATGATTTTGAATGGTTCAAAGAGCAAAAATAAGTTAAGAAAGAATGTATTAATGAGTTAAATGACTCAGGTACGTAAGAGATTCATACGAGTATTGGAAAGTGAAGTAGTTGATGTGTTTACATGAGAAAATGCATATGTACTTATTGAGAAAGGTTTGTGTATCTATATGTGTTTGCTTGTACTTGGCCCATTGATAGAAATGTTGTGATTCATATAATTACTTTATTTGTATATGGCTTACTAAGCTTTTAAAGGTTACTTTCGTGTGTTCTTTTTATGTTATAGATTTTTGAAGCTGGCTCAGACATCAGGGATCATCGGGAACCATCATCAACTTTTAGAGCTTTGTATATAAGATATATGGCATGTATAGGGTAGTGTCATTTTGGTATGTTTTAAGTTATGGTTATAGCCATGAGATTTGGCTTGTAAATGTTTGTGTGTATGGGCATTTAAGTTAGCTTGAATCATGTGTTTGATAACTGATATATGTGATGTATATAATGCCTTATAAGTTGGCTTGGTTTGGTATGTTTGTCATATTTGTGAATATAGCTAAATGGATTTTGATTTGGTTAGTTATAACTTCTACAGGAATGGTAAATTTTGGTATGATTTGTGGATGATGAATTGGAATGTTTGAGAAGCATGATTTGGTTGATAGAAAGGTGAGAAAATTTATTGAAGAGTTATGTGAGTTTGATTGATTGTGGCATGTTGATTTAGTATGTTTTGAATATGGATTGAGTCATTGAAATGGTAGTGAATAGATGGCATGATATGAGTATGAATTCGCATGTTTTTGGTTGTTTAAAGATGTATTAATGTGACAGCCCAAAATTGACCCTAGTCGGAATGTGGTTTCGGGACCACAAAACCGAGGCATAAAAATAATTTAATATTTATTTTATTGCCTATAACATGTGTTAACTCATGTGTGACATTTTTGATGTTTTAATTTAGAGTTATAAATGTGAATTTCACTAGAAAGGACCTATTAAAAAACTTTGAAAGTATGATGGGGAAATGTATGATGACTAATTAAAGCACGCATGCAAAACAATGGCCTTGCATGTCAAATACCCCCTTTTTACAAGTGATGGCCGGCCATGACAAGGGAGTATGGGCTAAACATGTCATGAAACATGTTTTGTTGGTGCATTAGGGAGAAGCAATAAACAAATAAGTATGGGTAATAAAGAAAGAAAAAAAAATGTGTGTGTGAGTGAAACCCCCCCCATTGCCGTACATGGAAGAAAAGAAAAGAAAAAAATTTTGCTCATCCATTTCATTCTCTCTTGACCGAAAATACTAGAGGGAAGGGAGGAATTTTGCTTCATGCTTGGGTTGGAAGAGGATTAGGAAGAGGTTTGGCTATATTTGCATCAAGATTAAGGTATGTTTGATGTTGTGCCATGAGATTCATGCATGTTTTTGGTTGCTAACTTGATGTTCTTATTAGCCCATGGTTCAAATCTTTGTTATATCATGGGGATGGTATTTGGCCAAGGTGGATTTTGAGTTAATGCCATTGCATGCTAAATATGAAGCTTGATGATGATACATGTGATGGTGGGTTGAGGACTCTTAGATTTTCTTTGAGCATTTTTGAATGATATACTAAGTTCTTTGTGTAATCATGACCAAAATTATGGTGTTGTGATGTTTTCGGCCATGGTACATCCCCAAGTGTGATTTATGCTCTTTGCATGGAGAGTAAGATTTGTGTTTCGAAATCATGTTCATGTTTAGTTACAATCAACTTGAGATTCGACTCTAGCATACATATATGTATATATGTTTGAGCATGATGTATTGGTATGACGTATATACTATCTTAAGGTATATACTTACTTATGATGATGTTTTGGTATGAAGGAAATGATAGATATGTATTGAGTTACAATATGGAAAGGTATTAGTTAGTAAAATGTATGCTGTTTTTGTGTGGTAATAAGTGCATAAATGGCCTCAACATGGACATGCATATTCGCCACATGAAGGGAAATTGGTGTGCATGTATTCGGTTAGAGGCAACCATATTGAAGCCTTATCTTGGCTTAGATTGTTGACTAAATGGGTAATAAGTGAGGATGGTTGCGAATATACAAACATACATATGCATGTGTAATTGAATTATGAATGTTTAGCAAGATGGTTAAACTAGTTGATTTATTGATTAAGCTCAAGGAGTTAAAGAAGGAGAATCAAGCAAGGGAAAGACGAAGGTCATCGAGTAGCCGACTTGGACTATTTTACCCAACACTAGGTAAGTCATTAAGCATATATTTGATATTGCTTAAATGATTGTAATATCTATGCAATTGTGTTTAATGAGATGAAATATATACAAATGTATGTGTATGAAAAGATGATGTTGTTGAACGTAAAAGAGATAGTGAAATGTGTAGGAAGTATGCTTGCACTAAGTGTGCGAGAAATAGATGTGTACGGTGATTGAGATTGGCACCGAGTGTGCGAGCTTGTAATGTACGGCACTAAGTGTGCGAGTTGGGACTATATGGCACTATGTGTGCGGGCTTGAATCACGTGGCACTAAGTGTGCATGATTGAGTATTAAGCACCATGTGTGCGAACTCTACATATATCTCCGAGTGAATATTTATATGGAGGCGTGACTCTATCGAGATGAGTATGGACGAGTGGAAAGAGTAAGTACCTTGAGTTCATGGCTAATAGATGCTATGTTCATGCTCGGGGTGGAGTGGTAAGATTTAAATCTATGTGATGATTTCAATTGCATGATTGTTGCGGAAATGAAATGATGTATGGAAATTGCTTCAAATATCCTATTGAATAGTATATGAAATGTAAATGTATGACTTGGTATGAGATTGATCCGAAGGATCTAAGGAACTATGGTATAGTTCGGTATGGCTAGAACACTTGGCCTTGTTTCATTATTTCATTTTATGATAATGTTATTAATGGATGGTCGTGGAATGCTTATGACTTCTTGAGTTATAAACTCACTCGGTGTTTTCTTGTCACCCATTTTAGGTTCCTTGGGCTCGTCTCCTTTTGGGTGTTCGTGAATCACAACGAAGTCATCACACCGGTGAGCAATTTTTGGTATTGTCTTCTTAGTCGACTTAGGAGAACATTTGGCATGTATGGGCTATTTTGTTTTGTTAAATTTTGGGTTGTAAGCTTTAAGCCATGTGAAAATGGCCTATGTGGTCGTTTGAGTGGGATGCTAGAATCCATAGCCACGAGTCTTAGAAACCTTAATTTTGATAAGGTGGCCATAATTTGTGTCATGTATGATGGACAGCAGCGGTGATATGAGATCGAAAAATCACTAAAAATAGTAGAAGTGGAATTAATTGCTAAAAAAAATTACGTACTCCAAGCTTGATGGGTCTATTTTCATATGGACGAAGACCATATGAGCTGTATTTTAAGAGATATTCAAGATTTCGTGAGATAGGGCCAGAACGGTTTCTGGATTCTATGTTTCGACTTTGAAAATTTACCATAAATTATCCAGAAACAATTAGAAGTCATTCCTTATATGTGTAGATTCCTCTCTGAGTCTATTCTATAGAAACAAACGGCATCGAGATTGAAGCCCATGCAGGAGATATCCAATTTGTAACGCACAAAGGTCAGTGTAGTCGATCCCTGCAACAGGGGAGACTTTAACTAATAAACTGTACTAATTGGCTCTACAAAAAATTCTAGAAAAAAATCTGTAGATGGACATATGAGTCTAGTTTCACGGAAAAATTACGAAACTGATTTTCGAGTTGTAAAACTCAAGTTATGATTTTTGAAGCGACTAGTACACAGATTGGCAGCTTGTCTGGGAAATTCTCCATAAGTGGTTTGAAGTCTGTTAACACCTCGTGTTCGACTCCGGCGACGGTCTCGGGTTCGGGGTGTTACAATTAAAGTGGTGCTATTTTTGTTGCTATGTGTGCTTGTGGAAAGGGTGGGAAATTTGGCTTTACAAATGGCCTATCTTTGTCCACACGGGCAAAGACACGGGCGTGTGTCTCAGCCATGTGCGACACACGATTATGTTACACGGTCGTGTGTCCCCTAGGGTAGCCCTACGAATTAAGTCAGTATACCCTACAGGTTTGGCACAGTCTAGACACACGGGCGTGTCTACTTGCCTTGTGTTTCACACGGGTTCACACATGGGCTTGTGAATGGCCATGTGATATAAGTTAGTATACCCTCTAAATGGCACATGGCCTAGCACACGAGTGTGTGTGGCCATTTTAAAGGGTACACGGGTTAGACACACGGCGTATGGTTGGCCGTGTGACCCAAGTCAGTAACCCCCTTAGATTTTACACGGCCTGGCACAAGGGCATGTCCTTGGCCATATGGTGCAAGTTAGTATGTATGCCCTATTTTCACATGGTCTATGACACGGGCGTGTCTGGTAGCCGTGTGAGGCACACAGCCTATTCACACAGGCGTGTGACCCTTAAATATTGGAAAATTTTCTATGTTTCCCAAAGTTTGCAAATGTTATTGGTTTAGTCCTGAACCACTTCTAAGCATGGTTTAAGGTCTCGTAAGACCTTATAAGGGACAATGTGATTCATTTGAATAGATTTTAATTATAATTGCATAAATGTATATGAATGAGGTGTGTTATTCGGTATGCCTCGTAACCTTATTCTAGCGTCGGATACGGGATAGGGGTGTTACACACAGTGGTTGCTTATCAGTTCATCTGGGTTGTACGAAAATGTATAATGATTTGAAGAAATTGTATTGGTGGTCAGGTATGAAATGAGATATTTCAGAGTTTGTTTCGAGATGTTTGATTTGTCAACAAGTAAAAACTGAACTCTACCTTCAGGTTTACTTCAGTCAGTGATGGTACCTGAGTGGAAGTAGGATAGGATTATGATGGACTTCTTAACGGGTTTGCCTTTGACTCTGAAAAAGAAATATGTCGTTTGGGTTGTTGTTGATAGATTGACGAAATCAACTCATTTTATTTCGATACGTACTGACTACTCACTTGATAACTTAGTTAAATTGTATATTTCTGAGATTGTTAGATTGCACGGGGTGCCTATTTCTATTATTAAGGATAGAGATCCGAGATTTACTTCGACATTTTGGAAAAAGTTGCAAGAGGCTTTGGGTACAAAGTTAAATTTTAGTACTGCGTTTCATCCGTAAACTGATGGCCAATCCGAAAGAGTAATTCAGATTCTTGAAGATACGCTCTGATGTTACATTCAAGAATTCGAAGGTAGTTGGGAGAAATATCTACCTTTAGTCAAATTTGCTTATAACAACAATTTTCAGTTGAGTATAAAGATGGCATCGTATAAGGCATTGTATGGCCGCTAATGTCGAACTTCGTTGTACTGGACCAAACTCAGTGAGAGACAGATTCACATGGTTGATTTGGTTAGAGAAACCAAAGAAAAAGTAAAGGTAATCCGTGATTGCTTGAAAGCTGCTTTAGATCAACAAAAGTCGTACACATATTTGAAAGGAGAAGAGATTGAATTTCAGATTGGTGATAAAGTATTTCTCAAAGTATCTCTGTGGAAGAAGATTCTGAGGTTTGGCCATAAAGGCAAGTTAAGTCCACGTTTCATCGGGCCATATGAGGTTATTGAAAGAATAGGGCTAGGGCCAGTGGCATATCGGTTAGCTTTATCGACAGAGTTGGAAAGGATTCATAATGTGTATCATTTTTCGATGTTGCAATGTTACTATTCTGATCCCTCACATGTGATTTCACCAACAGAGGTGAAGATTTGACCTGATATGACTTATGGTGAGGAACCGATCAAGATCCTAGCTCGGGAAGTTAAACAATTGAGAAATAAAAGTATAGCCCTAGTGAAAGTTTTGTGGCAACGACATGGGGTCAAAGAGGCTACGTGGGAACCCGAGGAAGCTATGAGAAAACAGTACCCAAACCTATTTTCTGGTAAGATATTCAGGACGAAAATCCCTAAAGGGGGAGAGTTGTAATAGCCTGATTTTAGGTCTAGTCGGAACAATGGTTTTGGGATAACAAATCCGAAGAAGAAAAATTTATTTTTCTTATATTTTTATGGTCTATAGTTTTATCAAATGATGCTGTGAAAATTTCGTTCAAAATTTTTGACGTTGGAGAACTCAATTTAGTAAAAAGGACTAATTTGCAAAAAGTGGAAAACTTGAGTTCTAGAAGATAGAGGTGTCTAATTACTATGAAATTTTACATTAGAGGTCCTTAGATGGTAATTAGAACAATACTTAAGTTAATGGACAAAAATGGACATGAAGTAAGAGAAATTTTAGTGTTTTAAGAAAATGACATTTTGGTCATTTGGTAATTAAATGAATTAATAAGCAAATTAAAAGCCAATTTTTGCTCATCTTTTACCCCTTGGCCGAAATTTACAAGAGGAAGACATAGCTAGAGTTTGTCAAGCTTTCGAGATTAATTATCAAGATAAACGAGGTTCGGACCTAGATCAGGGGAAAAATAAAGTATTTGACAATTAGGTCAAATTCTACTATTTTTGTATCGAGGAAAGTTCGTATGCAAACAATGCATTGTTATATTTATGTTTTAAATGCTTTAATATTGTATGAATTGTGATTGACTCTTTGGACGTATTCGACAAAGTTTCGACAAGTGAGAATTCTTAGTTGAGCTTTAGGAATAGAGTAGGATACGAGTGACATGTCACTAGAAACCCATGTGTTTATGTGATCCGGGTGCTGGTCTAGTACGTCCTACCAGTGGCTGGGTAGTCCGGCATGAGTTGCGGATACCTGACAACTTGTGTGAGCAGCATTGTGTAGCTACGTCCTGACTAACAGCTTGTGTGAGCAGGCCCATAGCTCGAAAACAATACTGTATGTACTATGAGATATATGGTAGCTTTGGCTACATATGTGGCACTTATGTGCAAGATTTTCAAAGTTGTGAAAGGCTATGGTATGTTACGAGTTGGTACTAGTATGTACATAAAACTCATAGATAATGAGCTTGATGAAACCTTGGTAAAGTTGTGACTGAGTAAGTTATGAATATAATATTTTAATAACATTCATGCTAGTTTTCATCAAGTTATGAATATCATATTTTTACGTACAAGGGACACACGATCAGATAACACGCCCATGGGGTTGGCCGTGTGTCACACATGGCCTAGACACAAGCCCAGGTGTCCACCCGTGTGGACAAAAATAAGGTTATTTACCAAGGCTCTTTGCTACCCTTACTTACATTAACCTACACAGGATCAATCAAACAAATACAAGCATAACATATATATAACTAAATCAGCCACAACCATTAGAAACTTGCATCAAATGCATATAATAACAATTAACATTAGCCAACATTAATGGCCTATACAAAATGAATATCACATCCATCATATGATCCAACACTTGTGGCTAAACTAACAAGACACTAAACTGAAGATTCAAGTCCCTATACATGCCAAAAATGAAAACATTTGAACTAGCTATACCAAAGCTTCAGGTGATAGTGTGACCAATGCCTTTGACGCCTCTTGATCCCCGATACTCGCTTGACGGTACTATAAGAAAATGGAAAGAAAAAGTGTAAGCACAAAGCTTAGTAAGCTCGCATGCATATAATAAACAACATGACTTAATAGTTAAAATAAAACAAAGTTTCATAAGCTTAACCTTCGTATACATACTTTTACCTCAAGTACTTAACATATTGAAATCTTTACTCAAGAGTTTTACATACATACCTATACTAACTCGTAACACAATTGCATAATTCCCATAATTGACTTAGTCGTTGAATACCTATCGACTTACTCGTTGAACACTAGGAATATCATTGGATGCTCGGAAATCATACGCATAACTCACCATATGTGGCCACATGCTACCTTATTTAACATATCACATATTGCTTGTTTAAAGCTAATCACAGGCCTGCTCACACAAGCTGGCAGGTACCCGCAACACATGCCAGGCTACCCAGCCAACGGTAGAACGTACTTGAGTAGCACCCGGATTTATATAATCACACATCACATATACAAATTAGTTCATAACCACATAGTTCCTAGTGACTTGTCACACTGTATCCTAATCTATTCCTAGTTCAAACGAGACTTTTCTCGTAGACTTACCTTCGACAAACTCGGTCACTTAGGCAATCACATATTACATGATAAAAGAGTTAACACATAATCTCGCATAATTGATAAACCATAATTTATACATATTTTTACCCCATTTTAAGCGTATGCTATGGATAATTTCCTATTAGAATTGGTGAATTCTATGCTCCTAATGCTTTAATTTCATGTTTTATAGGAGACCAAAAGGAACGAGAAACGGGCCAAAACTGGAGAAAATGGGCCAAAGTACGAAATCAACACGGCCTGGACCTCCTCACACGGGTAGACTGTAAGAGTATGCCCAAAGATCAATCACGAGATGGTTGTAATAACATGCTTGGTTTATCATGTTTATTAATAATAAGGCGTTGCCATTATTATTTCATTTTCTTTTTTGTGTGCATAAATAAACTGTTTTATAATAATGTCCTGAGAATAATATGATTATTCTTAAAAGATCCTTAGTCAAGTATTATTGTTGGCTAGGACAATAATAATGCATTAAGACTAACATGTAGTTGATTGATGATAAAGAGCTGTCATTGATATGGAGTGTCAGACTCAATGCATGAATATGTGTGTTAGAGAACAACATATTGGATTGACCCGCTATGAGTATGTTTCTTGGATTATTATGTAATTGTCACAACATTACTCATAGTGATTAATATGTATATGATCCTCATACTTGAGATCATCTTTATCCCAACATCGTGAGTTGTATATTTTGATACAGTCAAACAAACATCGTAAGTGGTTGTTCTATAAAGACTGATGTTGGATATACCACAATCTATGTTGAGGGATATAGTTGATCAATATAGGATAAGTCCCTCCTACATAATGGGAGTAATATCTCAGGCCACTTGATTGAGTGAGGCTAGAAATGCATGGCCATGCTCAAATAAGTTGATATGAGATGCCATACTTATTTGTGTATCATAGTCTACTCAAGGTATCAAGAAACATGGGATGGACTATGCAAGTGTGACTATTCCATGACTTGTGTCCATTCCAAAGATATAGGACTTAAGGATTAATGCATGAAAGGTTAATCACAAAAGGTTATGTCGAACCATGACTTTTTGTAACTTAGGTAGCATTGGTGCATTGCTAGATGCCACTCATTGTTTGTAACATTAGATTCGTTCTAATATTACTGCTAACGTTATAAGAACCTATAGGGTCACACCCTATGGTTGAAATGAACGAGGTAAAACATAGTTGGTATATTGCTTGGTTGTCACATGAATTAAATTAATTATAGAATTAATTTAATTGAATTGTTGAACATACTATATGTACAAGGATGTTGTACACATAATCAGAACATAATTTTATTGATATATGAATTTAGTTCAGTATATAAGTTTAAATAATATAGTTTATGAAATCTTTATTATAATTAATGTAATTATAATTTTTCGGTTAAACATTATTATATTTATTTGAATGATAATTATTATGTTTGATTAATTTTAATGAATTAAAATTCATTATAAATATATACCAATTAAGAGGGAGTTATATATAGAAAGGGTAAAAACCCTAAAAAGTATATATAAAAACTAGCCTAAAAATATGCAAGGTGGTCTTGCAGCCGTTTAGCAAAATACTCTCTGAAAATAGTTTTCTGGGATTTCTACCGTTCATTGTCAATCGGGTGGACTACGTAGAGGCCGACATCGAAAAGGTTGCGGCTTGGTTCGATAGTGGTTCAACATTCCTATTGCCTAGGCGTCGCTGTCTACTCAGATTGAAGTTTCGGTAATTTCAAAACCCTTTTTATCACCCCGATTCGTTCCTTACACATGGATCCTTGGTTTGGATCGCCGGAATGTTTTAATTATTTTATTTTTCCACTGCACCTTGAAGGCACCGGCGTTCCGACAGTGGTATCAGAGCCACTTGTGTGATACAGACTCGGGTTTAAATACTTGGGTGATGCAATTGTATGAGATGCATGTTTTAATTTTATTATGTTTTTCTGTTTAAATCGTTTAAGCAGAATCTGATGATTGTTCCTTTCGATAAGTGATTAAATGTTAATCATGATGCTATGGCCTATTTGGTTTTATGTTTTTACTATTAACTTTAAGAAATCTGTGATGAAGCAGGGGTGGCATTTACAATTTCCAGTAACAAATTACTGGCCAGTGGAACAAGGGTTGTTCCGGTATGAAACCTCAAGGATTAAAATCCTAAAAACACGATTATGTTGATAAAAGTTATCAAATCGTGAGGTTTCATTTGACTGGGGTTCTCGGTTCATACCGCGGCGCCCCGCCCAGCACCCCTGGTCCATACCGCGGGGGCTCCGCCTTGCACCCCCAGGGATGGGGATCTGGAGCCCCCGCCTTCAGATCCCCATCATCTTCTAGTATGTTTTGTAATAAATAAAACTTAATGGGCCATAAAAAGGTTGAAAGGATATTTTAATATTTCACTTGACAAAAACGTTGAATGATATATGCTATTTTTGAAATGCACGGTGTTTGAAATGCATAGTTATAGCCCGATGACCCATTTGATAAAAGGTTGTAATTTTATAAATACGGCCTGCGTGTCGTGCCTTACTACTATTCTTTTGTATTTCTTTTCTCATCTTACT
This sequence comes from Gossypium arboreum, assembly GCF_025698485.1. Classification (NCBI taxonomy): domain Eukaryota; kingdom Viridiplantae; phylum Streptophyta; class Magnoliopsida; order Malvales; family Malvaceae; genus Gossypium; species Gossypium arboreum. Next base: position 19,728,926 of record NC_069081.1, read on the forward strand.
CCCTCTTATGTAAAACGAGGTTCTGAATTTTGTAATTTGTAAAAGTTGCTGTGGACTAGACGAGAAGGAAGATGGGCCGACTAGTGTGGATCAACAGCTTGTGAATCGGCTGACACCTTTAGGTTCCCTTTTGGTTCTCCCATTGGCTTGGGTTGAACCACCATAGTTTATGGGCTATAACTATTGCATTTATTTATTGCTTTACTTACTCATGTATGAGATGCTATGGATGTCTAAAGCATGCAAATTTGGTAATAATAAACCCCATTAATTGATGAGATCAATTAAAAGATTAAATGGACTAAAGTAGACCATAATTGGTGAGATGTAACACTCTAATAAAAATCCTCTATTAAAATATTAAGTCAACATGGCCTTCCAATTTATGCCCTAGTTAAGGCCTCGATCAATACTATGTAGGTTTTGCCAAAGCGAACTACTAGTATTTATCTTGGTTAAACGCAAAGAATAAACAAGTGATATTCGCTGGTTAAAAATTGGTTAATGACTTAACTAGGTTACTCTAATAGGATTAGAAACCTAGAGGCAAGTAATTTGGATAAAGCATAAGATGATTAGAATAAGAGTTGTTCACCAAATTGTAGGAGTTACATATGATGTAATTAGCAAGTGTTGCTTACCTAAATAACCATAATCTTGAGAGTAAAGCCAAAGCTGACTTAAGAGGAGGTGAAATATGGATCCTTAACCCACTAGAAATACTTTCAAGAAAGTCTTTCTGAAATTAATATATGAGGGTTATTAATTTTGAAATAAAATAGTGGGAACATCATTTAATAAAGTCCTTTTAATGATTGATATAAACTTGGTAAATTTATTCACACGCATATTTTATTGTTGTAGATATATTATGGCTGCAAACACTAACACACTCTCATTACGATCGGTCCTTCAGAAGGACAAATTGAATGGTTTGAATTTTCTTGACTAGTTTCGTAACTCGAGGATTGTCGTCAAACAAGAACAAAAATTATATGTCATTGAAAAACCACTTCCTGATAAACCACCGGCTAATGCCTCGAGGGATGATAAAGATGCTTACAAGAAGCATCTCGATGAAATGGTAGACGTTGGATGTCTTATGCTTGCCACTATGAATCCTGAGCTTCAAAAGCAACATGAAGATATGGTTGCTTATGATATGATCGAGCACTTGAAAGAACTATATGAAGGGAAAGCAAGGCAAGAGAGGTTCGATATCTCTAAGGCCCTATTCCAATGTAAGCTGGCTGAAGGAAGCCCAGCAGGACCTCATGTTCTTAAGATGATTGGTTATATTGAAAGCCTATCTAAGCTTGGGTTTCCATTGAGCCAAGAGTTGGCCACTGATGTTATTCTGCAATCGTTGCCAGATAGTTACAGCCAGTTTGTCCTCAATTTCAATATGAATGAAATTGACAAGACTCTGCCACAGTTGCTCAGTATGTTACGAACTACTAAAGGAAACATGAAAAAGGTTGGACCCAAGCCCATACTGATGGTCCGTAACAACAAGGGCAAGGGAAAGGCTAAAATCCCGACAAAGCCCAAAGGCAAAGGTAAGCCCAATCTTGGAAAGGGAAAGGCTACACTGAAACCTTAAGGTGGGGTGTCTAAGGAAGGAAACTGTTTTCATTGTGGTGTGACTAGACATTGGAAGCGGAACTGCCCTGTCTATCTTGAGGAAATCAAGAAGGCCAAAGCAAGCGAAACGTCTGCTTCAGGTATTTATGTTATTGATATTAATTTATCTACTACTACTTCTTGGGTATTAGATACTGGTTGTGGTTCTCATATTTGTACTTCTGTACAGTGACTACAAAGGAGTAGGACTTTGGCTAGAGGATATGTGGACCTGCGAGTTGGAAATGGAGCAAGAGTTGCTGCATTAGCTGTGGGAACATATACTTTATCTTTGCCTAGTGGACTTGGTTTAATTTTAGAGGATTGTTATTTTGTGCCTAGTTTGACTAAAAACATTATTTCAATTTCTTATTTAGACAAAATTGGTTTTTAGATAATAATTAAGAATAATTTTTGTTCTTTTTATCTCAATAATGTTTTCTATGGTTCGGCACAATTGATTAATGGCCTCTATATTTTAGATCAAATGAATCCCATTTACAACATAAATACTAAAAGATCTAAAATAAATGACTCAAATCAAACTTATCTTTGGCATTGTCGTTTGGGCCACATAAGTGAGAAACACATATCCAAACTCCATAAAGATAGTCTATTGGATTCATTTGTTTTTGAACAATTTGAAGTATGTGAATCTTGCTTATTAGGAAAAATGACTAAATCTCATTTTTCTAGTAAAAGTGATCGAGCTAGTGATTTATTGGGCTTAATACATTCAGATGTATGTGGACCAATAAATACCCAAGCTAGAGGTGGATTTCACTACTTCATTACTTTCACTGATGATTTTAGTAGATATGGGTATGTTTATCTCATGCGCCATAAATCTGAGCCCTTGAAAAGTTCAAGGAATCCAAAAATGAAGTACAAAATCAACTAGGCAAAACTATTAAGACACTTCGATCTGATCGAGGTGGAGAGTATTTGAGCCTAGAGTTTGATGATCTTTTGAAGGAATGTGGGATTGTCTCACAACTTACTCCTCCTAGTACTCCTCAATGGAATGGAGTTTCTGAGAGAAGAAATCAAACTCTATTAGACATGGTTCGATCCATGATGAGTCACGCTGATCTACCGACTTCCTTTTGGGGACATGCACTTGAAACAACTATTTTCACACTAAATCGTGTGGGAATGGAAAAACACGGGCGTGCCAGGGGCAAGGCTCGGTTCTGTTTCTTTGACACCGGCGTGAGACATGCTTGTGCAGTTAAGCCGTGGACAACAATACACGGGCGTGGTACCCTAACACATGGGCATGGGAGAATCGAACAAAGGCACGACTGTTCGACATGGCCGTGTCCACACACGCCCCAAACGCACGGGCTTGGGATAGTAGCCAGGCACGACTTAAATTGCAAAATTCAAAAAACATGGGCTCACCCTCAGAGTACACAGGTGTGGCCCTAGGCCGTGTAGCCCTCCCCTATATAAGCAAACCACTGCTCATCTTCTTCCCCCTTTCAAAACCGTAGCCCAAATCTCCCCTTCTCTACACCCTAATCCCTATCCCGGTCACCATTCCCCGGCTTCACATTTCCCCAACCCCCAAACCATCCTAAAATCCACTTCCCCTGCATTAATCCTGACTTTCCCATCTCTTTTCCCTCTCCTACAGTTTCCACGAGGGCCCTAAGAAGAGCTCTTCCAAATACTTTGGGCCTGACCTTTAGCAGCAGGCCGCTGTATCGACTGGGCAGATGTCTCCACCAAGCATCTCGAGCATGCTTAGGATGAGGATGATCGAGAGGCATCGAGGAACCTCCCCTCCCCAGTATCATCTCGCCCAATCTACCTAGGAGGAGGCCTACGAGGACATTCCTGATGATGTCCCCTCACAGCACGAGGACCCACCGACTCAGCCACCACCATCCTCTCGTCCAGTTCATGCGGCAGCTTTATACGCTGACATCTCTAAGTGCCTCACCCGATTCGAGCATCAGTGTTTTCAACGATTTGACAACATTGATGCTACTCTACAGCAGATTTGTTAGCATCTCCACATCTCATCGCCAGTCCCACCTCGCGAACCATCCAGTGATGAAGATGTTTAGAAATATTTATTTTATTATTTTATGTTTTTTATTTTTTTTCAAACTACTTTTTATTTTTATTTTTTATTTTTTTAGCAGATTTAGAATTTTATTATAAATTTTAGTTATTTTTTAGTATTTATTCTTCCTAATATCCCCTAAAAAGTTCCTGATTTTATCACAGTTATATAGAGCTCTTAAGCTCATTATCAAAGAGGAACTAAAACTCCATCGAGAAAGGTTCTCCATGACTGCCATGTTCTGTTCGACCACGACCATAGCTACCACTAGATATAATATTCTTTTCGCGCTAGACTTATGGCCTAATGAACCTCTACGACCGCCTGAGTATCCTCCTCCACTCTCGAACCGATTACTCATCAAAACTCTAGTTCGAGGAATTCATCATACAGGAAGTTTCACTTCTCTCCCTATCTTATTTTTATTTTATAATACCTGTATTTGTACATTGAGGGCAATGTACATCTTCAGTGTGGGGGGTATTTATTAATGATTGCCTTGTTCTCTTGAAAAGCTCTCATATCATATTTAGGATAAATTCTGATTGGTTTATGATTTTGATTGATATATCTTGAATTAAAACATAGGGATTTATGCATTGACTATTTAAACTTTAAGACATTAGAGAATCAAGCATGATAAGTTGATTTTTAAGAATTTAAAATTATAGGTTTTCCCTAAGTCTAGGTATTACTTTGAACTGGAATTCACGAGTCTAAACATCAAAAAGCCAAATTTTTTGTGAGATTTTTGAGCCTTTTGAGCATCTATTCATCCTTTCATGCTCACTTTTATTATTGCTTTGAGTGCGTCAGTATTGAACTGTTATTCTAGAACTTGCTTGATTATGCATGTCGAGACCACACCAATTGATTTGATATATCAAAATGATTAAGGCACTTAGGATTAATCCACTCATGCCATGAAAAGTCTACCTCCATGATTAACCCCTAGTAAATCCCCTTGAGCCTAACAAACCATTTCTTGTATTACCCTTAATATTAACCTTTAACCCATTATTGTTGAGATCCCCTAAATTAATCCCTATTTTTTTCGAGATTTGAGTTGAATGGATTGCCTAGCTATGTTTTGTTCTTGATATTTAGTCTATATTATTTAACTTATTCTTAAAAAAAAAAACTATGTATACATATCTGTAATTCCATATTCTGAAAGAAGTTTTGTTGTACGCAAGTGAAGATTAACTCTTTTTCTAGTTAAGACAACTTTTCAAGTCAATCTCAATTCTAACCCTTTCTTTCAGCTTGTGACCACACCCCCTAGCCAAGCCTCATTACAACCCTCTAAAGACCTTTTGATTGATGTATCATCTAAAATTATAGTGGTGGAGATTTGATTTTCATGCAAGCCTATGGTAATGACTTTTCATTATTGACTATTGAGTGCTTCATTTATTGTCCTTAAACACCTCGGGTGATTTGAGTGAATCTTTAGTGAGGATGTAAAACTCTGTGATATTCTGAATTAAAGGTAATTACTTAGATGAGGGAAGACACCTATGTTTTCGGAATAAAATGCTCAACTTGGAATGATTGAAACTTTTATGCTCTTTTAGTTAAATTCTCAATGTATGAGTACTTATGGTTTAATGTGAGATATTATCGATAGAAATTATAAGTTGAGAAGGATTTATTTTGATTATAAGTTGAGAATTTTGCTTGAGGACAAGCAAATGCTTAAGTGTGGGGGTATTTGATAAACTGTAAATTATACACATTTTTACCCCATGTTTAATGCCTTTTATTGATGATTTCTCATTAAAATTGGTGAATTCGATGCTTCTAATGCTTTAATTTCATGTTTTATACTTAGAAGAGCATAAGAGAGCGAAAGGAACGAGAAACAGGCCAAAAAAGGAGAAAATGGACCAAAGTATGAAATCAACATGGCCTGGACCTCCTCACACGGGCAGACCACACGGCCGTGTCAATCTGGCAGAATTGGAGCACGACTCACATGGGCATAGTACACGCCCATGCCATTCTAACAGGCTCGAACACGGCCTGAAGTAATCGCACATGGGCGTGTCATACGGGCGTGTCCCTACCGAGCCCAAGTTCAGTACAATTCGGAAAAGGCCACTTTTGAGGGCTTCTAGGCATTCCAAAGCCTATAAATACACCCTAGAAGAGGAGGAAAAGGGAGACGAAGAATAGGGGGTAAGGAATTACCCCAAAGAAGCCCATTGATCCATCTTAGAAGCCAGATTCATCATCAAGACTGAAGATCTCTCCTCAATTTCCCTTCAGGAGTTTTGGGTTTTCTTTATGGTTTGTATTCTTTATTATTCTGAGATGTTTTCTTCTTTAGTTATGAACTAAATCCCCTAAATACCTAAGGGGAATGAAACCTAAGACAAATCTTTTTATTATTTTCTGAATCATATGATAAATATTTAACTTGTTCTTAATTATGTGTTCTTAATTCTTGTTTTGATATCCCAGGATACTGATTCAAGACATGCTCTTATTCAGAGGAGGAATAGACCCTGTCTAAGAGTACTTCTGTCATAATTAAGCGAAATTGATTGCGCGCCTAGAAATAGGGTGACAAGATTTTGCCGGATTAGGGTGAAACCTAATAAGGGGATCCATAGATCGAGTTAATGCAACCCTAGAGTGTTAATTAGAGAAAAGTCTCAGTTATTCAATTTAGGTATTAGACGTTATTAGTCTTGAATAGGGATAATAACATAACTTAGAGATCTCTACGAAACAAGTTGAATGAATAAATCATCCAGTTCGGAGCTAGAATAACAAGTAAAGTCTAGGTGGATTTTTCCTTAGGTATTGTCTCAAGTGAATCAATTTTTCCAAAGGCAATTCCCCAATTCTTTTCTCTGTGCGTTCTTAGTTTAGATAATTAGTTAATTAAAAAAATAAAACCCCTTTTATTCTTAGGCTAGATAATAAAAAGACAGTCATTACTAGTACTTTTAGTTCCTTTGGGTTTAACAATCCGGTCTTGCTAAAACTATACTACTGTTCGATAGGTACACTTGCCTACATCGCGATAATAGTTAGTTCAAGAACAAGTAATTATAAATATTTAAAACCTATCACGAAACCTCGCGATCACTTTATCAGATATGAGGCATACGTTGTCATTCTTCACAACGTATCATCTTAAATTCCTTAGAAAACAACTTCACGCCTTAGTTATTGATCACTTGCACACGTGTTCAGAAAAAGCAAACAATTTTATTAAACAACTTTAAGAGCTCGGTTTTAACTGCAAGCGTACAATGTCAATTCTAATATTTGTAGTATTAATGGAACACTAGCTTATTCCAAGGATTGAACCTAAGGGATTGCGAAATGGGTAAATGAGTTTATCAAGTTAATTACAAGTTAAGCAATTACTAATCTAATCGAATATGAAATTATTAGTCCAAAATCAATTATAAATTTGTTTATAAACTAAAATTAAAATTTCAATTAAACAAACTAAGCTATTCTTATTGTTTTAAATGATGTAAATGATAAAATAATGGTTAATTGATTAGTCAGTTGTTAATTGAACTAATTAACCTATATCGATTATATTGATTGCAACTTTTAGCTAGGAATCTCTCTCTGGTCTCATCCTAAACTAAAAGATACCACCTAAGCTCTCCTTTTGATCTCACCTAGGCATATAAATCACATTCTGGTTTCACTATTTGACACACTTATATCAAACTAACTAAGGATAAACTCTCCTCTCAATCTCATTTATCTAGATTTTCCACTAGAGGCGTCAATTCTAGCGTATTAAGCATTTTGATATAATTAAACAATCAATTAATCAAGTATAACAAACAACCAATCAAACAACCATCAAACAAATTAGCACATTATCAAACTTAAATTCCAAACAAGCATTTTATCAAACACATGGTAGGCAAAAACAATAGTAAAAGTTTAAGAAAATGATCATTTGATTGATGAAAATCCATTGAAGCCCAAGAGTTTGATCGTCTCTCTTTTACATAGTCTTCAACAAGGAGGAAGAGATGAAATGACAAAAAAAATCTAACTAAAAGCTATGAAACTAAGGAAAATGTTTAGCCACCAAATCTCTAAAAACTAAAACTTATTAATTTGTACTTATGGCTAACCTACCACAATTCGTTGTGGTAAATTAGGTCATTTTCAATACTTGGTGAGCGTGTTTTCTATCAAATAATTAATGTTTTTGTTAAGTTTCTATTTAGAGTACTCAGTTAATAAAATGAGCAATTTGGAGTGTTTTATGAGCTTTTAGGTTAATTTGAGCCTAAGGGAGGACGAATGTGCTAGTTTAGTGTGCAAGACCCCAACTTAAGCCAAGGAGTTAGTGGACTGTCTTCTAGTTGCAACACGTAGTCTCTAGGTTGCAACACACCATTTAGAATGCCCAAGAAGTATATTCCCATCCATGTCGCGACACACACCAGACGATGTCGTGACACACCTTCATGACCACTAAAAGAGTATATTGCCTTCAGCGTCGTGACACAAGCTTGAGTATGTCATGACACAACTGTGATGAGGCAAGTTGAAATTATAAGGGTGTTTTCATCCGCACAATTTGATTTAGTTATGTTGAGTCATCTGTACTAGGTCTAAATGAGTCATATAACATGACTCATATGAATAGGAATGCTCAGAAGTTAACTACGGACTTATTTTCCTTTTGCTTAGTTTCAATTCTTAAAATAGGTTTTGGTTTTGTAATATTTTATTTTCAATTTAGTTCTTCAACTTTTCGTGTTCAATATTGTGATTCGCTCAACATTATTACAGACATTCAAGTTTCTACACTTCAATCATATTCCAGATCAATTTCTTTCTTCCCTATTTTGTCTTTTAATATTGCATCAATGTTTGAAGTCAATCTAGGGATTGTTGCATTTAGGTTCATGGATAAATAAAGATCTGGTGAAGATTAATGAACGAATGTGTGAATATTTAATGACTGCTTTAGGGTTACTTGTGTTGGAAAAAATTGTGTTTGAAAACGGTTTTCTTACACAACAGAAAATTAAAATTTTGAAAAACAACCCTGTTTGTGATATTTATAGTAATAAACCTTAGGACCGAAATCGTACCTGTGTTTTTGGATAAGCGGATCCTTGATGTTTTCCAAGTTTCAGCCAAACGATCTTCTCTGCTATTCCCATAACACAGAGTTAGAAATAATTTTCTTTTTTCTTTTGAGGTGAAAACAAAAATTCACTCTTCAAAATAGAAACTGATAGAATTGTTATTCTCGAAAAATATATTTAATAGTTGATAAGAAATTCTTTATATTTTTTTGGCAAAATAATAATATCTTAAAGTTGTGTAAGTAGCTCTACCTGAGTGTCATATATTAATAAGGAGAGAAGGTAGAACCCTTATCGAATTGTAGAGGTTTATTTCAAATATTAAAACAACTTTCTAGCCCAGCTAGGAGAGGGAAAAGGGCTAATAGGGTGTGCTTCCCTTCCTATGTATTATGATAAGGATTTAGGCCTCTTACTTTATTAGATCCAATTTTATGTGCTTTTTGGACTTTTAACCGAACACTTTATAATTTAATCCAACCTAATACATATTTTTCTATTTTCTAAAATAAACTTTAGTGTTCCAATTAAATAGTTTTCTCATCCCAATTTTACCGATGGTAAAATTATGATGATTTTACCCATGTCCTAAGGTCATGTCTTTCACACGGTTGAGACACACGGTCGTGTCTTTGGCCGTGTGTTTACTACTGGGCAATCTATTTTGCATAATTAGGCTGCAAGGGACACACAGCTGGATCACACGCCCGTGAGGCAGACCGTGTGTCACACACAGCCTAGACACATGCCCGTGTGTTTAACCATGTGGACAATTTCCAGGCTATTTTCCAAGCCATTTGCCACCCTTAAACACTCACATACTTACACTCACCTCATGGCACACAATATGGAACATTTGATTACTCAAGAATTCACATTCATGGTTAAAATATGACTTGGTAATGTCAACATATCACCCAAGTCAATGTCAACATATCACTTATTGAACTATCATGCTTTCATATGGCATTCCACACCAATTTCATATTTGTCTATCATTTTTACTAATCTACATTCAAGTTACCCACTTGCATCACATCTATCTTCTTACACATTAATTATATTTCATACACTAAACATACATGCCATCCATCACATCCATTAACCATAAGTAACCATAACCACATTAAAGCATAAGCACATTTACATGAATGCACCAATAATTAGGGTTACAACCTAAATAATAAATATGAGCCACCTCTCATGGCCATTTACAGAATAATCATAATACTTTCATGAGCCAACTCATTTGGCTAATCAATATGACACATAACAAAAGATCAAGTCCCTATACATGCCATACTCAAAATAATAAGACTAGCTATACCCAAATATTCAGTTGATAGTGTGATCGAGTCTCTGACGTCATTCGATCCTCGAGCTAGCTTGGTGACGCTATAAGAAAAGGAATGGAAGGGGGTAAGCATTAAAGCTTAGTAAGTTCACATGCAAATACAATGCAACTTAACAAGTATTAATCATACATTTAACATAATGAACATGATCTTGCATTTTTATCACATCTCTTAACTCATTCTTCATATATATATTCTTACCACAAGTTCATCATATCTCATGTCATTCTCATGAGTTCGATGTACATACCTATGCCACTTGCACATAATAACTTACTTCCTCATTTTTGATGTATTCATCAAGATTACTCATTGAACTTCTTTTAGAACTACCCGCTGAACACTCAGAATACTATCGGATACATTGGAATCTCACACTTAAGTGCATCATATGTAGCCAATGCCACCTCATATCACATATCACATGTTGCTCGCTTTCGAACTTCTCAATGGTCTTCTCATATAGGATATCGGGTATTCGCAACATATGCCGGACTACCCAGCCATCGGTAGAATATACGAGACCAGTACCCGAACGCCAAAACATGTGTCATATACATCATGAACTCAGACCATAACTCAATGAGTTCAGATGCCACATATATCATGAAATCAGACCACAACTCAATGAGTTCATGTCACATAGTTTCTAGTGACATGTCACTTGTATCCTAAGCTATTCCTAAGGTTCAAACGGGATTCTTGGATACCACATTTCTGTCAAACTTGCTTGTAACATTGATTTCAATGCTCATAGCACAAGTCAAATACTCATGGAATAATCAAAGCATAATACATAATAAAATTTAAGCATTAACACATGGTACAAAATCAAATTAATTATATATATACTTACCATACATGCAATATTAAAGCATTTAAAGTATGGTACATGTTGCATAATTTGCAAATGAACTTACCTCGGTACAAAATGATAGAAACAAGCCTAATCCTCGTAAACCTTATTTTTCCCTTGGTTAAGATCTGAAACACGTTTTTCTTGATCTACAATGCCAAATTCAACTTGTCCAATACTTACATTTCTCATATCGACCCATAACACATACTTTGGTTAAATTACCTTTTTACCCTTAAATTTTCACTTATTTACACTTTGGTCCCTAGGATCGTAAAATGAAATGCATGCAATTTCTTGGTTACCCAAGCCTAGCCGATTCATTTTCTAACTCATATCAGCCCACATTTTCTTTTATTTCACATTTCTATTACTTGTTTTTACACCTTTTACAAACAAGTCCTTTTTAGTTGTTTTCACTAAAAATCACTTAGAAAAAAATGTTTATCACACATCAAACATTCATATTCCTCCATTAAACATTAAAACACAACCATGTCACACATGGGAAAAATTTCATACATGAACCCTAACTCAAAATAATGGTAGAAATGGCTATATCGGTTGATGACAACTTCAAAAATGTAATGAACATTAAAAACGGGAATTGGGAGCATGGGGAAAATTTCATACATGAACCCTAACTCAAAATAATGGTAGAAATGGCTAAATCGGTTGATGACAACTTCAAAAATGTAATGAACATTAAAAACGGGAATTGGGAGCACTGATAATCAAGCTTGAAAATGTTGAAAACCCTAGCTATGGAGCCCTTGCAAATTTCGTCTAAGGTGGGAAAAGCTAGACAAGATTTTTGCTTGATTTTTCACTTTTTATTCTTTTATTAACCAAATGACCAAAATGCCCTTAAGGCCTTTCTTTCAAAATTTTCCTATTCATGCCCATTTTTGTCTAAAATTTTAGAAATTGGTCAAATTGCTATTTAAGGACCTCTAATTAATAATCTAATGAAATTTCATACTTGAAGCTTCTAGAACACAAGTTTTGTAACTTATTCAATTTAGTCCCTAAAGTCAACTTGGACACTTTAGGCATAGAATTTCTTCATGAAAATTTCACACAAACCATCAATCATATCATGGATCATCAAATAATCATAAAATAATCATTTCTATTTCAAATTTATGGTCTCGAAACCACTTGTAACACCCCGTACCCGAGACCGTTGCCGGAGTCAGACACGAGGGGTCGCAGACTTAAATCACTTATTTGCACAGTCCATTTTAAATTTCCAGACGAGCTGGCTAACTACATCACTGTCACCTTAAAACTCATATCTCGAGTTCCAAAACTCGAAAACCAATTCCGTAAATTTTTCCTGAAACTAGACTCATATTTACATCTACAAATTTTTTTCTAGAATTTTTGGTCCAGCCAATTAGTACAGTTTATTAGTTAAAGTCTCCCCTGTTTCAGGGTTGAACTACACTGACCTTTATGCATTACGACTTGGATATCTAACTGTACAGGGCTTCAATACTGATTCCGGTTGTTTCTATAGAAACCAGACTCGAAAAGGAATCTGTACATATATGGCATGACTTCTAATTATCTCTGGTTAATTTATAATGAATTTCCAAAGTCGGAACAGGGAATCCAGAAACCGTTCTGGCCCTGTTTCGCGAAAACTTAAATATCTCATAATATACTATTCATATGATCATTTCGTTACTTTCCTCTGAAAATATATTCATCAAGGTTCGATTACATAATTTATTCACTATTTAATTCCATTCCTACTATTTTTAGTGATTTTTCACATTCACGTCACTGCTGCTATCAGCATCTATTTTTAAGGTAGACTTTACCTATTAAGTAGTTTCCATGATTCAACTAGCCCTTTTGCATATATAGCACAAAATATGATCACGATTAACCATTCCAATGGCTAATCGTTCCCAAACATTTCCATACCTCTTAATGAACATCATACAAGACGATTATAATATTAAGCTCAAAGTGTATATAAGCCATTTTCGCATGGCTATCCAAATTTATACAAAACCAAAGGGTCCATGACCAACAACAAAAAGGGTAGTCCTATACATGCCATTTCAAAGTTCAACCAAAAGTGTACCAAAAGGGGCTTTGATAGTGTGGGCGACTTCGACTTCGACTGTGACACCCCTAACTTGACCCTGGTCGGAAAGTGGTTTCGGGACCACAAAATCGAGTCACAAAAGTATATAAATTTTCTTTTCTATGTTTATTATATGTAAAGTTTGATGTGTGAAAGTATCGTGTTTTAATTTTGTCATTTGAATGTGGAATTATTAAAAAGGACTTATGTGAGAAACTTGAAAATGTGATAGGTTGATTTGTAGTGGCCAAATATTGTATGGTTTAAAGTATGAGGACTTGCATGTCAAATATCCCTTCCTCAAGTTAGTGGACGGCAAGGCTAGTGGATGATTACCATTTTATGCCTTTTATATTAATAAATTAAATGTTAAATGAATAAATAATATGAAGTATGGACTTATATTAAAAGAAATGGGTGATAAAACAAAGTTGGTTCATCTTTCTCTTTTCCATTGCCGTACCTAAAGAGAAAAAGGAGAAATTGAAGTTAAGGCATTTGGTCACCTTTAAGGGGATTAAGGTATGTTAATGCTCTTTCATTGAAAATCTTTGTATATTTGGAGTGGTCATCAAGTATAGAAGCTAGCTCATGGCAAATGTTTTTGTAAATTTATGAAGATGACATTCGGTCATGGATGTTTGTATTTTTTTTGATGTTGTTTTTGATGCTTTAGTGTATTGAAGGTTGATTATAGATGAGTTGAGCTTGGTAAAAATTGAATAGTTGTGGCTTAATTGCTTAATGACAATCGGCTATGTTGAAGTGCTAAATGAGTGCTAAATTGAGCTTATGATAGTAATTGGAATTTGGGAAATTTATGCATTTTGTGGTCCAAGTGTGATAAGAACCATACGGTTATGGCATGTAAGCATGAAGATTTGTGGAAGTTTTAGAATTGGCCTAAGTGTTTTGTCATTAACATATATATATATTGCGAATGTATGCTTGAAGGATTGGTTAAGTACATTGTTGTTAGATGCTTGTTGATTTGTATAATTGTTGCCTAGCTACTAAATGAACTTAGGATATTATGGATAAGTTCAAGAGTGGCAAAATTGAAATGAAGTTTGCTTGTGCCGAATGTGCATATAAGTAAGTGGAGTTATGTTATAATAGAACTAAGTGTGGCTAGTAAAGCCTATTTAGTTTTCTTGCTATGTTTGACCATAAATATGATACATATTGAAATCTATTGTTTTAGATATAGATTAAATGATATGTGATTGCCAAATGTGATTGTTAAGTGAATAATATTAGTTAAGTACTTAAGCAAATCTATTGTTTTACTTAAGCTTAAGAGCAAAGAGGATCAAAGTCGGATAGGGAAAAGAGGAAGTAAACGAATAGCCGTGGATATCTAGTCGTCGACCACTTTCGAGGTAAGTTTTAAGTGATTAAACGTTGAGTAAATTCAATCATAATAGAACATAATGAGTTGATTTAATAAGATATGATGTGGCCATGATATGTTTTAAACTCAAATGGTAAGTTCATAAGTGTTTGGACTTGAAATTTAAGAGCAAATTGTAATAATTTGCTTAGGACAGCAAGCAGTAACGTGATTTTAGAAAATCACCATAAATTGTTGGTGTGGAATTATAGGCTGAATAAAATATGTAATCAAAGCTTAATTAGTCTAGTTCCTTATAAAAGAGGCCGTGTGAGCAAAGAAATTTCCTATAAAGAGATATTTAAAGTTGTGTGAGACGGTGTCAGAATTACTCCGAAATCCCCTATTCTGTTTTTAGAAAATCGTTATAATTTGCACAAAAATGGTTTTAAGGTAAAATTTATATGCTTAGACTCCTTAATGAGTATAGTTTCAAATGAAATTGAATATAACACATTTTGAATTCTGTACAATGATAAATCTGATTCGTAGTGAGGAGTGGTCAGATTAGTCGAACAGTGAAACAGGGGAAAACTTTAAGAAAAATCTGGTATTGATTGGCCACACCTAAAATTCTGAAAATTTTATGGATGAAAGATACATGAGTCTACATTTGGGGAAAATTAACGGAAATTGATTTTGAGTTTTGTAGCTCCAGTTATAAACAATTTAGTGACTGTTGCTTAGGAAAACTGCTTGTAGTGAATATGTGATTTTGTTGTAAACTTTGATGAAACTATTTGAGTTGCTTATAAGCTATTGCTGAAATTGATGTACAAGAAAAATATGAAATATGTATGAGATATATATATGTGATAAGGCCCAATGGCCGATGTGATGAATGTGAAAGTGCATATATGTGATAAGGCCTAATGGCCGATGTGATGAATGTGAAAGTGCATATATGTGATAAGGCCTAATGGCCGATGTGATGAATGTGAAAGTGTATATAAGTGAGAAGGCCTAATGGCCGATGTGATGAATGTGAAAGTGTATATATGTGATAAGGCCTAATGGCCGATGTGATGAATGTGAAAGTGTATATATGTGACAAGGCCTAATGGCCGATGTGATGAATGTGAAAGTGTATATATGTGATAAGGCCGAATGGCCAATGTGATGAATGTGAAAGTGCATATACGAGATGTGACAGCCTTAAAACGACCCTAGTCGGAATGTGGTTTTGGGACCACAAAACCGAGGCATAAAAATAATTTAAAATTTATTTTGATGCCTATAATGTGTGTTAACTCATGTGTGACATTTTTGATGTTTTGATTTAGAGTTATAAATGTGAATTTCACTAGAAAGGACCTAGTAGTAAACTTTGAAAGTATGATGGGGAAATGTGTGATGACGAGTTGATCATGCATGCAAAAAATGAGGGGTTTGCATGTCAAATTTCCCCATTTAAGAACTAGTGGCCGGCCATGACAAAGGGGGATGGGCAAAACATGTCATGAAACATGTTTTGTAAGTGGTTTATGTTGGAATAAATAAAATAAGTTGTATGGTAATAAAAAAATGAAAAAAAATGTGTGTGAAGGCTTCTCCCCCTCCCCTTTGCCGTGAATTGAAGAAAAGCAAAGAAAAAAAAAATTGTTCATCCTTTTTCATTCCTTTTGGCCGAAAATACTAAGGAAGAAGGAAGGAGTTTTGCTTCATGCTTGGCTTGGAAGAGGATTAGGAGGAGGTTTGGCCATACTTGTATCTAGATTAAGGTATGTTTGAGGTTGTGCCATGAGATTCATGCATGTTTTTAGTTGATAGCTTGATGCTCTTATTAGCCCATGGTTCAAATCTTTGTTATATCATGGGGATGGTATTTGGCCAAGGTGGATTTTGTGTTAATGCCATTGCATGTTAAATATGAAGCTTGCTAATGATACATGTGATGGTGGATTGATGGCTCTTGGACTTTCTTTTTAGTATTTTGAGTAAGACATTAAGTTCTTTGTTTAATCATGACAAAAAATTATGGTGTTGTGATGTATTCGCCATGGTACATCCATAAGTATGATTTATGCTCATTGCATGGAAAGTAAGATTTGTGTTTTGGATTTATGTTCATGTTTAGTTACAATCAACTTGAGATTCGGCTCTAGCATATATATATATATATATGTTTGCACATGATGTATTGGTATGACATATATACTATCTCAAGGTATATATTTTCACATGATGATGTTTCGTTATGAAGTAAATGATTGATGCGTATTGAGTTACAATATGGAATGCGTTAGTTAGTAAAATGTATGCCGCTTATGTGTGGTATTAAGTGTATAATTGGCCTCAACATGGACATGCATATTCGCCACATGAGGGGATTGGCGTGCATGCATTCGCTTAGAGGCAAGCATATTGATGCCTATTCTTGGCTTGGAAAATTTGGCTAAGGAGAGTACTAACTAATGTGTTGAATTTGATTCGTGATTTCGTACACATGTGACTCTAATGTCTAATGTATATAAGGGCTAAGTACCTTGAGCTTCACTTTGATGTTTGAATGAATTGTATTGAATTGCTTGTTGTGATTAAAAATTGTGCATGACCCTTGTGTATTTGAGCTAAAGGATGGCCATATGACCATTTAAACTCCTTGTCATATTCGCCATAAGCTATCATAATGAGATTTTAATAAGTTAAATTTGTGTGAATTAGCTCAAGAGCTTAGAGGACCACAGTTAGATAAGGAAAGGAAAAGTGATCGAATAGCCGTTAAATCGCTCGACAACATCCGAGGTAAGTCTTGAGTAATGACCCTACTTGAATTATATTGAAATGATTTGTCATATTATGGCGGACAGCCGAATGTGCATAGGGACTAAGTTATAAAGTCAATTGAAATCATGCTTTTTGTGTGTGGCTATTGAGCCGAAATTGGAAAGGTTTGATAAATGTTTTGTGTTTGAGCCTTAGTAACGAGAATGAAATATGGATGTGTCGTGATTATTGATATATGTGTACATGAGCATTTGAATGATACCGGGCTAAGTCCCGAAGGCATTTATGCTAGTGATTATATCCGGCTAAGACCAAGGCATTCGTATGAAGTTGTTATATCCGGCTAAGACCAAGGCATTTGTGCAAGTTACCAAATCCAGTTAAGACCAAGGCAATTGTGCTTGTGGTTATATCTGGCTAAATTCCGAAGAAGCTCGGTTGAAGGTGAGCGTTTTGGTGCTGTAATAAATTCAATTAATACGCTCGAAAAACCCATACGATAAGGTATGTTTACATGTGCATCGTAAAAGTCGATCTGTTTGAAATAGTATTCGCTCAATCGACTAACGAACTTTCGGCTCTTAGATAGGTTGATACCTTGTGTGTATATGTTGATGAAGTGTGAAGTAAGTATGATTATGAGAATGTGTATTAATAAAGTGATTCATTTAGCTATGTGAATGTAATACTTTAGTCAAAGCTGATTTCTTTACTTGAGACTTACTAAGCATTAAAATGCTTACCCCGTTGCTTTGGCTCTCTGTTTTATAGATTTTGCTCGTTAGCTATCGGATTCGGGATCATCAAGTCAAGTCATCCACACTATCAAAGCCCCTTTTGGTACAAATTTTGGTTGAACATTGAAATGGCATGTATAGGACTACTTTTTCGTTTGTTGGTCATAGACCCCTTTGATTTTGTATAAATTTGGATAGCCATGCGAAAATGGCTTATATACACTTTGGCATGGTATCATAATCATTTTGTATGTTGTTCATTAAGAGGTATGGAAATGTTTGGAAACGATTAGCCATTGGAATGGTTAATCATGATCATTCCTTGTGCCATGTATGCTAAAAGGGCTAGTTGAATCAAAGAAATTATGAAGTAGGTAAAGGTTACCTTGAAAACAGATGCTGACAGCAGCAGTGATGTGGATGTGAAAAATCACTAAAAATAGTAGGAATGGAATTAAATAGTGAATAAATTATGTGAATGAACCTTGATGGATCTACTTTCATATGGAAGAAACGAATCGGTCATATGAGTTATATGTTAAGAGATATTAAAGTTCTCGTGAAACAGGGCCAGAACGGTTTCTGGATCCCTGTTCCGACTTTGGAAATTCATTGTAAATTAACCAGAGATAATTAGGAGTCATTCCATATATGTATAGATTCCTATTTGAGTATAGTTTCTATAGAAACAAACGGAATCAGTATTGAAGCCCTGTACAGGGAGATATCCAAGTCGTAATGCCCGAAGGTCAGTGTAGTCGATCCCTGTAACAGGGGAGACTTTAACTAATAAACTGTACTAATTGGCCCGACAAAAAATTCTAGAAAAACATTTGTGGATGGACATATGAGTCTAATTTCATAGAAAAATTACGAAACTGATTTTTGAGCCTTGAAACTCAAGATATGATTTTTAAGGCGACAGTGACGCAGTAACCAGCTTGTTTGGAAAATTTTAAATGGACTGTGAAAATGATTAAGTCAAGTTTGTGTGCACCTTGTGTTCGACTCCGGTAACGGACTCGGGTACGGGGTGTTACACGAGATAAGGCCTAATGGCCGATGTGATGAGTGTGAAAGTGTATATATGTGACAAGGGGTGTTACACGAGATAAGGCCTAATGGCCGATGTGATGAATGTGAAAGTGTATATATGTGACAAGGCCTAATGGCCCATGTGATGAATGTGAAAGTGCATATATGTGATAAGGCCGAATGGCCAATGTGATGAATGTGAAAGTGTATATATGTGATAAGGCCGAGTGGCCAATGTGATGGATGTGAAAGTGTATAAATGTGATAAGTCCCGAAGGGCATTTGTGTCAGTACTATATCCGGGTTAAAACCCCGCAGGCTTTATGCGAGAATATTATCCTGATTAATGTCCGTAAGCTCCGTGCTCGTACTATATCCAAGCTCTAAAGACCCGATGACTACATGTGGAGATTATGTTCGGGTAAGACCCGATGACCACGGGTGGAGATTTTGTCCGGGTAAGCCCCGAACTAAAGGTTTCGCTGAAGATTCGAGTAAAGCGTAAGATTATACGACTTCACAGTAACAATTGGTAATAAAATACATTCAATGCGTTAAGTTGGTCGGTATGTATTTTGAGATTATATTTAAGCTTGATTTGGACTAAATCACAAGGTCGTTATATGATGCATATGTGAGTAAAGTAATAAGACTGTTCTATGATTATTGTGCATTTGGTCGATGTGGAAAGTTAGGTGAAAATATGTATTGTACCTATGTTTACAAGAGATCACTATCAAGTGAGAATTTATCTGCCTATTATATATGATGAGATGTGCATATTCGGTAAAGGGATGGTATGCCCGAAGGAAGAGTGAAATAAAAATACGAACAACTATGTTATAATTTGGTTGTTATCTGTTGACACTGCTTAAAACTTACTAAGCATTGTAATGCTTACTCCGTTTACTTTGTTTCCTCTGTTTTATAGATCTTATTTGGAAGCTACAGGCTCGGGGATCGTCAGCAACTAGTCACACTATCACTATCCACTATTTGGTGCTGTTATATTTTGGATTATCTTATGGCATGTATAGAATAGACTAGTAGTGGGAGGATATTTTGGTTAATGTATATAAGCCATGCGAAAATGGCTTTAAGTATACTTTGATCATAGCATTATAATCATTTTGTATGTCATCCGTCGAGAGGTATGGAAATGTTGGTAACGGTTAGTCATGGGAATGGTTATTCATGATCACTTTTGGTATATGTATGACAAACTCTAGTTGATCCATGGAGGATCATGAGATAGGTAAAGTTTACCTTAAAAAAATTGATGCCGGCAGCAGCAGTGATGTGAATGTGAAAAATCTCTAAAAATAGTAGGAATGGAATTAAATAGTGAATAAATTATGTAAACGAACCTTGACGAGTATATTTTCATAGGAAAGTAACGAAACGATCATATGGACAGTATGTTAAGAGATATTTAATTCTTCGTGAGACAGGGCCAGAACGGGTTCTGGATTCCCTGTTCCGACTTTGGAAATTAATTGTAAATTAACCAGAGATAATTAGAAGTCATTCCATATATGCATAGATTCCTTTTTGAGTCTAGTTTCTATAGAAACAAACAGCACCAGTATTGAAGCCCTGTACAGGGAGATATCCAGGTCGTAATGCATAAAGGTCAGTGTAGTCACACCCTGTAACAGGGGAGACTTTAACTAATAAACTGTACTAATTGGCCTAACCAAAAATTCTAGAAAACAATATGTAGATGGACACATAAGTCTAGTTTCAGGGAAAAATTACGAAACTGATTTTCAAGTTTTGGAACTCAAGATATGATTTTTAAGGTAACAGTGATGCAGTTAGCCAACTGCCTGGAAATTTTTAAAGTGGTCTGTAAAAATGAGCGGTTTAAGCTCGTTAACCCCTCGTGTCCGACTCCGACAACGGTCTCGGGTACGGGGCGTTACATCGAAACTCCCGAGTCAGATAGCTGACGAACCAAAATCTATAAAACAGAGATTCAAAGAACGGAGTAAGCATTTAATGCTTAGTAAGTTTTGAACAATAAAATTAGGCTCAACTAAAGTATAGCATTCATATAACTAAACGGATAATTTCATATACACATATATTCTCAAAAATCAGTCCTACTTCACATTTCCAACCCTTATATTCATACATAAGGGATCAACTTAACCAAAAACCGGAAGCTCCTTAATCGACTGAGCGAATACTATTTAAGAGGAATCAATTAATCCAATGCATGTACAACACATACCTCGTTGTTGAGTTTTTTTTTTACGAGCGTATTAATTGAAATTATTACAACAGATCTCTCATTCCCAAACTCAAGTAATCTTCGGGATTTAGCCGGATATAACTACTTGCACAAGGCCTTTGGGTCTTAGCCTGGATATGGTCACTAGCATAAATGCCTTCGGGACTTAGACCGGATATAGTCGCTAGCACAAATGCCTTCGGGTCTTAGCCCGGATATAGCAACTCGCACGAATGCCTTCGGATCTTAGTCCGGTTATAGTCACCTAGCACAAAAGTCAGGACTTAGCCCGGATATCATTCGAATAACCATGCACATATATCAATAAATCATGACACATCCATATTTCATTTTCATTACCAAAGCTCAAACACAAAACACTTATCACACTTACAAATTTCGGCTCAATAGCCACATACAAAGGGCATGATTTTGATTTACTTAAGACATAATCTAATAGAATCATAATCTAAGCTCCATTACTCGAAAACTTACCTCGGATGTTGTCGAACGATTTCGACGGCTATTCGATCACTTTTTCCTTTCCCTTATCCAACTTTGCTCCTCTAAGCTCTTGAGCTAATTCAAACAAATTTAACTTATTAAAGTCTCATTATGCTAGCTTATGGCCGAACATGACAATGAATTTGATGGGTCATATGGCCACCTTTAGTTCAAATACAAAATGGTCATAGGCATTTTTAATCACATTGAGCAATTTAGTACAATTAATCAAACATTTCCTCATGTGCACCTTTATGACCAAATACACACATCATTAACCTAATATCAATTAACTAAGCACTTAACAAATTCTCCTTGAGTCGATTGTCTAAGTAAAGATAGGATCATCATTATGCTTACCTATAGCCGAATGTACAACATCAATCTATGCATTCATTCGTGTGGCCGAACATGCATGTCTATGTTGAGGCCGATTGCATACTTAATACATTCTACAAATATGGTCACTTGTATTGACCAAATACCATTTTGTTTCAAGTTCAAAACTTGGCTAATACACATATATGCACTATTAAAGCATCCTCTCCATTCCATCAATTCAACACATGCATTACTCATTAATATACAAAATTATATTCGCCTTAGCACACCTCTTGCTGGCCAATTTTTCTCCATCTAGCAACATTTTATGTACTATGTCGAACCAAAGAGATCAAACACCTAGCTTAATCATTTCCAAAACACTTAACCGGCCTTTGACCAAGACTTTAAACAAAGTCTATGTTCGGCTATCACACATATGGGCATTATTAGTTCAAAGTTTTAACAAGATTAATTTCTTTGATCTTAACCTAAATGACAACCCCCATTGTTCATCTAGATTTAGCATGAAACAAACACCAACCAAGAAACCAACACCCATGGCCGAGTATCATCTTCATCACATAGCAAGATTTAAACCATGGGCTAGGTAGAACTCAAACTAACATAAAAATATGCATGAATCTCATGGAACAACATCAAACTTACCTTAACCTAGCTACAAGCATGGCCGAATCTCTTCAACATTTCCTCCTTTCTTTCCTTTTGAATTTGGTCAAGATGAATGAAAAGGATGGACATTTTTTCTTTGTTTTCATCATTTTCCTTTTTCCATTTCTTTATTACTAGCTTTTTATTTTATTGTTTCCTACATACCACATTAGCACATCATGCTTAAAATATGCTATGCCCCATAGCATGGCCGGCCACTAGCTCAAATATTGGGCAATTTGACATGCAAACCTACCATTTATATAACATGCATTAATAGGCCACTTTACATTTGCCTAGCACATTTCTAAACTTTCTCACATAAGTCCTATTTACTAAAATTCACCTACAATTAAACAAAATTCAAATATAAAATTTTCACACATGCATATATACATATAATAAGCATCAAATATGACAGCTAATTATTTTTATGACTCGGTTTTGTGGCCCCGAAACCACTTCCCGACTAGGGTCACATTAGGGCTGTCACACCACTGTTCTAACTAAACCCTAATTCAGGATGTTACAATTATATTCAATATTTCACAACTCAACTTGTTCAGTATGACCAATTGTTTTATTTTCATTTTTGGGTTTTAAAATTACTAAAAACATAAACTCATTCTTCTGATCATTTCAGAGTAATCCATGTACATTTGCAAATGAATCATTTCTCATTTTCATTTCCATTTTGAAAAAACCACATTCATTTCAAAATGATTTCATTTCTCCATTTCAGAGAAAATCGTAACATTGTTGAATGTTTTATATTTCTCTATTTCTATTCATTATGTTAATTATAAATTCAACATGCAATTCATTTCTGGTTTCAATGAGCTAGCGAAGGGACCGATTGGACATATGTAATTAGGGCTAAAATGATTTATAGTTAAGTTCAGCCTTTTCACCTATTAATTATAAACTCATTTAGTCACAAAGTCATTCCACTATAGTATTGTGACTAAGCTCTCCCCAACCACATACCATTACCAAAGCAACTATTCAGTGTTTGTCAAATAAACTTGTCATAAATGTGTTACCCTCATAGGATATCCTTGATATCTTTGGGATAATATCTGCTCTCCCAATATGATCTTATTTTATCTCGTTGTAACAATTACATTTCCCTCATGAGAAGTCAATCAGTATCAAATAGTGATCAAGTCATTCTTCACAAAGGCGAACAACTTGTGGCCACTTTTATTTTTCATCAACCATGTAATGCCAATGAGAGGATATCATTTACCCATATCTAGACTATTGTGAATGACACTACATACTGTAGAATTCGTACACCTAATGCACCAGCTTTTAGTTCCTTATCTATTCCAACTCAAGCTTTTACTTACATCAAAATGTACGAGTCACAGAAAAAAATATTTCGTCATCCATTCAGGATTTAGGTATGCCACACTATAAACTTCACAAGTGAATAAGTCCATAAACGAATTCAGGATCTATTCTGCTTAGGTCCTGTCCAATGTACTGTCAGTCCAATCAATCACATCTATGTCTCTATCTTCTAGGAGTTATCTGTTTTGATGCCTAAGACAAAACATCTCCCCAAATGGACTTAATAGACAACATATTAGTCTTTCAATTAGTTTTCTCATTTCCAATTAGACTACGGACATGTTTAGGTTCATCTACTAATACAAGTTGACTTTTTGTATTACGATTTAATCGTGTAATACTGCTTACTATTAGTAAAACATTAGACAACTGGTGAGCAACATTTGCTTCCATTTTGCTTTACGTGAAAAAACCATGTGATAAAAATATACAAAGTATTAATGTAATTCATGAATAATTTTATTAACCAATCTATTCGAAAAATTACAAGTATACTTAGACAAAAATATCACACTTAGGGCACTAGATCCAACAACTTGTTGGATCAGTTGGCTCAGCTTGAGAGAACATAAAACTTAGGCTTGACAACCTTAGAAAGTTATTAAGATAGATAAGGTTGAGAGAATAGTCTACTGAGCATCACTTAGGCCGTCCCGGTTTGAACTGTGAGGCCAAGGGATAAGTAGTTCTTTCCGACTAGTTAGATTAGTTAGAGGCTGAAAGTTAATAACTAGGTTAACTATTAGCTAATTGAATAGAACCCTCGATCAAGAGTTAGCAATGAACACTAAAGCAGTTAGTCTTTTGTTTAATCTGCTAAGGGATTCATAATCATTTTATTTATGTTATTTAATACTTTCTACATCTTTTTCTGTTATTCAACTATTTTGCATGATTCATCGTACTATGGTTTCGAATCAGTACTATTTAGACTTATTGGTATAGATATTAATATTAATCTAGTCAAGCCTCCTTTGGGTATGATCCTCAGAATACTTCTGTGTTCTGTTGTAGCAATTTATATTACAACTTGACCCGTATACTTGTAGACACCGCCTAATGCCATATCGGTTGTAGCAGTATTCTACATTTTCGACGTTCACACTTAGGAAGGCTATTAATAGCCTACTAACATTTAACCACATTGACCATTATGCCCTTAAATGAAAAATAGACTTAATCTTATTGGACATAAATTGCACTTGTAATTTTTTCACCTATCAAACAGCGGTATCACGATACCCACAACAATCTTGAGATTGAGAGTCTTAGGGGTCTTAGTATCGTGATACACAAGGGCGATATCGCGATACCATTGGAGTTGGCCGCAATTCTATTCATTTCAACACTGTTAGTGTAACACCCCTAACCTGTATTCGTCACCGGAATAGGGCTACGAGGTATTACTGATCAATCATAACACAAAAGAATACATTTAACATACATTAAGTATTTCCATATAAACATCAATCAAATATAACAACATTGTCCCTTAAGAGGGCCTATGAAGCCTTACGACATGCTTAGAAGAGGTTCAGGACTGAACCGATCACATACAAATAATTTTCAAAATTTAGAAAATTTTCTTACACTCAAGGGTCATACGCCCGTGTCATAGGCCGTGTGAAAACAGGGCATACATACTGACTTGGGTCACACAGCTAACCACACGCCCATGTGTCTAGACTATGTAACAATCGAAATGGCCACACATGCCCATGTGCCTCACACGGCCAGACACGCCGGTGTGTCTAAGCCGTGCTCAAGACTGACTTAAATTTGAAGGACTACCCCAGGGAATACATGGCCATATAACATAATCATGTGTTGCACACGGCTGAGACACATACCCGTTTCTTTTCCTGTATGGACAACAACAAGCTATTTACAGAGCCAATTTGCCACCTTTTTCTCATGCACACCTAGCAACCAAAATGGTACCATTTCATAACATCTATAGGCAGCCAAAACATATTAATTCATACACATATCATGTCATCTATATTCGACCATATCAACTACTTAATTCCATGTTCAAAAACATACCAAATCCATGAGCAAAAATCATCAATCTCACATGACTACTAAATGCATTTACACATCCAATTAACATCTATTTCATGACACAAATTGCACCTTATCTTCATCTCAAATTAACCAAATCACAACTATAGCAAACATACCAAAATAATGCAACATAGAAGGCATTATATACATCATATACATATCACTTGACAACATATAATCAAGCCAAATTCAACTTTATCAATAGCACCATTTACATGCTAACTCACATGGCTAAATTCAAAGTTCATAACATATCAAAATGACACTAGCCTATACATGCCATATACCATATATACAAAGCTTCAAAATACCAACCAGTAGTCGATAGTGTGATGATGGTTCCTGATGATCCCCGATGTTTGAGCTAACTTTGATACTCTATAAAACAAGACAAATAACACACAGTAAGCTTCATAGCTTAGTAAGTTCGTATGATATAAACTTATATAATCACCAATTTATCATTCATCAATTTAAGCATAATAACATGTAACTCATGATTATTAACAAACCTTTCACATTCTTGTTCTTATCCTATATTTATAGACTTCATGACTTCTTCTATTTGAATTTCATGCTTTATATGTACATACCTCTACAAATTCATATCGAACTCATACCTTTTTGTGTTACTGTCGATTATTCAATATCTCACACATTAAGTGCCAAAAAATAGCTAAAACTATTATAATCTAGGACACTAAGTGCATCACATAGCCAAAGCTATTTCATCTCGCACACTAAGTGCCACATATAGCCGAAGCTACTCCAAATCGCACACTAAGTGCTTTATATAGCCAAAGCTATCTCAAACGCGCACTAAGTGCAAAACATAGTCGATTTGTTGTCGAACATTACTGTTGTCTTGTATATATATAATTTATGAAATAAAAAAGCATTAAAAATATAATTGTAGCAAAGTTTCTCGTACGAACTTACCTCGGACGTAAAAACGACAAAGCTAATTGATTAATCGAGTACTTTACTCTTGCCTCGATCTAAGTCCAAGTTCCTCTTTTCTTTATCTATATACAATCAAATTTAACTCTTTTATTCAACAACACATTCAATTTAGTCCACAAACACATATTTGGGCATTTTTTCACTTTAGCCCTAAACTTTCACATTTCTTACAATTTAGTACTTATTTTACAAATACACGAAATTACACAATTTCTTTATAATACATGCTACCCAAATTTCTATAGACTCCATAACAGCCCATATTTATCAATATTTCACACATTTAACCCGTCAATTTACACTTTTCTCAATTTAATCCTATTTAAGCATTTTTACTAAAAATAACTTAACAAAACTTGATAATCTATCATTTATCTTCCATTTTTCATCATCATCTAACACAAAGCTCATGGATTCATCAATGGCATTTTTCAAAAGCACTAACACTTTCAAAAATTGAACCATGGGCTATCTAGAATACAAAGCAATGATCTCAAAAATGTAAAAATCATCAAAAATTGAGCAAAGAACATACCTCAATCTATCTATCAAAGTGTTGAATGCATAAAAGCTTCGTATCCCTTTTTTTATTTCTATTTTCGGTTGAAATGTTGAATGAATGAATCATCTTTTATTTTGGTTTTGTTTAATTAAACTTAATTTTACAATTACAAAAATAATCTTTATTAATTCAGTAATAAAACACATAATGGTTGGTCATTTGAGACAAATTTCACTAACAATTGTCTAATTATATCATAAAGACCTCTCATTTAATAAACCATGATAGTTAGACACTATTATCAAATAGAATGCAACTTTTGCATTTTACGCGATTTAGTCCATTTCTCAAATTGAGCTATTAAATGACAATATTAGCTCACGAAATTTTCACACATTTATATTCACATGCTGTAAACACCAAAAATATTAATAAAATAATTTTACTACATCAAATTTATGGTCTCAAAACCACTGTTCTGATTTAAGCTAAAATTGTGCTATTACAACTCTCCTCCTTAGAGATTTTAGTCCATGAAAATCTTACCAGTGAATAGGTTTGGATATTGCTTTCTCATAGCATCCTCAGGTTCCCACATAGCTTTTTCAACCCTGTGTCAATGCCATAATACTTTTACTAATGCTATTCTTTTATTTCTCAGCTCTTTGATCTCACGAGCTAGAATTCGAATCGGTTCTTCACTATACAATAAATCTAGTTGAATCTCAACTTCTGTTGGGGAAATAATATGCGAAGGAGCAGATCTGTATCGTCGAAGCATCGATACATGAAATACATTATGAATATTTTCTAACTCAAACAGTAATGCTAACCAAAAAGCCACTAGTCCAATTCGCTTGATAATCTCGTACATCCCGATGAATCTCGGTCTCAATTTGCCTTTACGATCGAATCGAAGTGTTTTCTTCCACGGAGATACTTTTAGAAACGCTTTATCCCTGGTTTGAAACTCAATATCTTTCCGTTTTAAGTCTGCATATGATTTTTGACGATCTGACGCTGCTTTCAAACTATCACGAATTACTTTCACTTTTTCTTCTATTTCTCTAATTAGATCAAACCCCTGAATTTGATTCTCACTTAATTCAGTCCGATACAAAGGTGTTTGACATTTCCGACCGTATAGAGCTTCGTACGGTGCCATTTTAATGCTTGATTGAAAACCACTATTATAGTCAAATTCAATCAACAACAAATACTTTTCCCATGAACCTTCAAACTCAAGAATGAAACAATGCAACATATCCTCGAGTATCTGAACGTCTGCGGATGAAATGCAGTACTAAAATGTAACTTTGTACCCAGTGCATCTTGCAATTTATTCCAAAACCTCGATATGAACCTAGGATCAAAACAATAGAAACAGGTACTCCATGTAATCTCACAGCCTCGGAGATATACAATTTAGCTAACTTTTCAAGCGAATGATCCGTACACATCGGAATAAAATGAGCTGATTTCATCAATCTGTCATCAACAGCCCAGATTGCATTTTTCTTACTCAGAGATAGGGGTAAACTTGAAACAAAATCCATAGTTTCTCATTCTCATTTCCACTCGAAAATCATAATCGGTTGCAATAAACAAGACGGTACCTGGTGCTCAACTTTAACTTGCTGACAAATCAAACATTTAGAAACAAACTCTAAAATGTCACGTTTCATACCATGCCCCCAATAAAGTTGTTCCAAGTTATTATACATTTTTGTGCTTCCTGGACGAACAGATAAACAACTACTATGTGCTTCACTCAAAATCATCTGAATCAACTCTGAATTTCTTAGGACACATATTTGGCCTCTAAATCTTAAACAATCATCTGAATCAACTTGAAATTCCTAATTAGGGTTCAAATCACATTGAGTTCATTTTGCTATATCAACTTTCTAAGCTTCACATATCTGCTATAAAAACAACAATCTTTCTTTCAACTCAGCTACAATTGAGCCGTCATCAGATAGAGCCAATTGAGTATTCATTGCACATAAAGGAAACAAAGATTTTTGGCTTAATGCATCAGCAAAGACATTTGCTTTTCCCGGATAGTAGTCAATTACTAACTCATAGTCTTTTAGCAATTCTAGTAATCTCTGCTGCCGCAAATTAAAATTTTTATGTGTCATAAGATATTTCAAGCTTTTGTGATCAGAATAAACATGGCATTTCTCACCAAATAGATAAAGATGCCAAATCTTTAACGAAAACATAATGGCTGCTAACTCTAAATCATGCGTCAGGTAATTCTTTTCATGCAGCTTCAACTGTCTCGAGGCATAAGCTATTGACTTTGCCTTCTTGCATCAAAACACAGCCCGAATCATTCAACGATACATCACTATAGATCACAAATTCTTTACCCGATTCTGGCTGTACTAACACTAGAGCTTCAGTTAAAAGACCTTTCAGCTGATCAAAACTTTTCTAACATTTCTCGGACAATTCAAACTTTACATCTTTCTGAAGTAATCTCGTCAACAGAGTCACAATTATCGAAAAGCCTTTTACAAACCGTCGGTAATAGCCAGTTAGTCCCAAAAAACTGCTAACTTCAGATACATTTCTCGGAGGCTTCCAATCTATTATTGCAAAAATTTTTCTTGGATCAGCTCGGATACCTGATGTTGATACAATATGTGACAGCCCTATAGTGACCCTAGTCGGGAAGCGGTTTCGGGACCGCTAAACTGAGTCACCAAATTATTTGAATGTGATATTTATGGTCTAAAATATGTGAATATGAATGTGCGAAAATTTTAAGCTTCGATTTAGTTAATTGCATGTGAATGTAGTACATAGGACTTGTGTGACACTTTTGAAATGTGATAGGCTAATCTATAAGGATCTAATAGTTTATGTAATCAAAAGGGAGGACTTGCATGTCAATTCCCCCCCCCCCCAATTAGTAGTGGCCGGCCATGACAAGTATGGTGGACCAAGTGTGATGGGCAAAAACATGTCATAAACATGTTAAGTTAGTGTTTCATGGGAGGTATGATAAAATAAGGAGCATGGGAATAAAATAATGAAAGGAATATGATGAAAACAAAGAAAAAAAAAGTGTGTGGTTGTTCCCCATTTTGTCGAAACTAGAAAAAAAAGAAAAGGAAAGGCTTCATCCTTTGGTTCTTCTTGGCGGTTTGAAAGGAGGAAGAAGAGAGGTTTTGGTCACCTTGAGCTTAAGGGAGGTTAGTATGTTGTGTTAAATTCTTAAGTTTTAAACTTGTTTCTAGTTAATTAGCTAATTTCTTACACAAACCATGGCAAAATTTCGAAATCTCGGTGATGGCTTGAACATTCGGTTTTGGTTGTTGAAAGGAATGAGTTGGAGGTTGGATCATGTTAAATTCGGCCTTGTACATAAACATTAAGAGTTTGATGTTTTTGTGATTTTTGGAAGGTAAATAAAGTTATACACAAGATAAATACTAAGATTTTGGTTGACTTGTTTTTAGTAAGGTTCGGCCAAGGACCTTATGTGCAAGTTTATTCGGTTTAAGTAGAGAAAACGTGACGGGTAGATATGAAGTAATGTGTATATTGGTTCGGCTTCTAAGCAAGGAAATAATTGTTAGTAACATAGTATCTATGCACTTATGTATATATATGTATGTACAAATAACCTATTTAGCTATGGATATCTAAGGTGTTAAATAATGAAATTCTTGAAGACTTGGGTTAAATAGCATTCGGCCAAGGACTATATGGGCTTGCTAATTCGGTTTAAGTGAAGAAACTATGATAGAGAAATATGACTAAATTGTGGACTTTGACAATTTAAATGATGCATTTGAATTGTGTACCGACCTAGGACGATATGTGTTTCTATATGAAGTTAGATGGTGTTGATGAAATTCGGTAATGCATGATGTTTAAATAGTATTGAGCAAGGTCATTGTACTTAAATTGTATGACATACATGTATTGAATGGAATTGCCCAAGTGAAAAATAATTAAATGAATTTATTTGTTTAAATTAAGCTCAAGAGCAAAGGGGATCTAAATCCAATAAAGGGAAGGAAAAAGTGGTCGAATAGCCATCGAAATCGTTCGACAACATCCGAGGTAAGTTTTCGAGTAACGAGACTTAGTTTACGATTTGATTAAGTCATGACGTATGAGCGTAACAAATATACGGTGATATGATGATTCTACTTGAATTTTGTGTTGAGTTAATTTGTCTATACGTGTGACGGGTAGCCGTATGTGCATAGAGATCGTGTCATAAAGAAAACTAAACCATGCTGTTTGTATGTGGCTAGTGAGACGAAAATGGGATTGCTTAATACGTGACTTGTGTTTGAACTCTGATTATGAAAATGGAATATAAATGTGTCATGATTTGTTGATATGTGCATGAATGTTTGGATGATAATCGGGCTAAGTCCCGAAGGCATTTGCGCTAGTGACTAGTTCCGGGATAAGTTCCGAAGGCATTTGTGCGAGTTACTATATCCGGCCTAAGTCCCGAAGGCATTCGTCCGAGTTACTATATCCGGGCTAAGTGCCGAAGGCATTCGTGCGAGTTACTATATCCGGGCTATGTCCCGAAGGCATTCGAGCGAGTAGCTATATCCGGTTAAATCCCGAAGGTACTTGGCTTGGGAATGAGCAACCTTGCTGTAATAGTTTCAATTAATACGCTTGTAAAATCCCAGTGATGAGGTATGTTTCGTATGTGCTTTGAATTAGTTGATCCCTTACAAATAAGTATTCGCTCAATCGATAAATGAGCTACCGGCCTTTGGCTATGTTGATCTTTTGTGTATGAATATAAGGGTTGGTAATGTGAAGTAAGTATGATATTGAGAATTTGTGCATGTCAAATTATCCATTTAGCCATATGAATGCTACATTTTAGTTGTGTCAAATTTTATGGCTCAAAACTTACTAAGCATTAAATGCTTACTCCGCTTCGTAAATCTGCTTTTATAGATTTTGGTTCTTCACTATCGGACTCGGGATTTTTGAAGTCAAGTCGCCCACACTATCAAAGATCCTTTTGGTACACTTTTGGTAGAACTTTGAAATGGCATGTATAGGACACCCTTTTTTTGTTATTAGTCAAGTACTTTGGTGTTGTATATATTTGGATAGCCATGCGAAAATTGCTTATATATATTTTGAGCATAATGTTATAATCATCTTGAATGTATATGTTCATTAAGAGGCATGGAAATGTTTGGCAACGATTAGCCATTAGAATGGTTCATCATGATTATATTTTGGGCTATATATGCAAAAGGGCTAGTTGAATCATGGAAACTATGAAATAGGTAAAGTCTACCTTAAAGGCAGATGTTGACAGCAGCAGTGATGTAGATTTGAAAAATCACTAAAAATAGTAGGAATGGAATTAAATAGTGAATAAATTATGTAATCAAAACTTGATGAATCTACTTTCACATGGACGAAACGAAACGATCATATGAGTTGTATGTTAAGAGATATTTAGGTTTTTGCGAAATAGGGCCAGAACAGTTTCTGGATTCCCTGTTCCGACTTTGGAAATTCATTATAAATAACCAGAGACATTTAGAAGTCATTCCATATATGTATAGATTAATTTTTGAGTCTAGTTTCTATAGAAACAAACAGCATCAGTATTGAAGCCCTGTACAGGGAGATATCCAAGTCGTAATGCATGAAGGTCAGTGTAGTCAAACCCTGAAACAGGGGAGACTTTAACTAATAAACTGTACTAATTTGCTTGACCAAAAATTCTAGAAAAAAATTTGTAGATGGATATATGAGTCTAGTTTCAGGAAAAATTTACAGAACTGGTTTTCAAGTTTTGGAACTCGAGATATGATTTTTAAGGTGACAGTGATGCAGTTAGCTAGCTCGTCTGGAAATTTAAAATGGACTGTGCAAATAAGTGAGTTAAGTCCGCAAACCCCTCGTGTCTGACTCCGGCAACGGTCTCGGGTACGGGGTGCTACACAATATGTCCCAGAAAACCAACTTTACCCAACCATAATTCACATTTACTGAATTTTGCATATAACTATTTCTCATGCAGAGTCTACAATACAATTCTCAGATGCTCGACATGCTCTGTTTCATCTCTCGAATAGATCAAAATATCATTTATGAACATAACAACAAATCGATCTAGGTACGGTTTGAAAATACGATTAATTAAGTCTATAAAGACAGCAGGTGCATTCGTCAGTCCAAAAGGCGTAACTAAAAATTCATAATGACCATACCTCGTTTTGAATGCAGTCTTCGACACATCAGAGTCTTTAACTCGCAATTGGTAATAACCCGATCTCAAATCTATATTTGACAATACTGTAGCCTCTTTCAATTGATCAAACAAATCATCAATCCGCAGTAAAGGGTACTTGTTCTTGATTGTCACTTTATTCAACTGTCTGTAGTCTATACACATTCTCATTGTGCCATCTTTATTTTTCACAAATAATACGGGAGCACCCCAAGGCGAAAAACTCAGTCTTTCAAACGCTTTGTCAGTTAATTCTTGCAACTGAGCTTTTAATACTTTTAACTCTGTCAGTGCCATTTTATATGGAGCTATCGATATCGGCATTGTTCCCGGCACTAACTCAATGCCAAACTCAACCTCTCGTATCGGTGGTAAACCCGATAACTCTTCAGGAAACACATCTGGATATTTACACACAACTGACACTAATTCAATTTTATTTTCAGTAACTTTCGTATCTAGCACATAAGCCAAGTAAGCTTCACAACATTTTCTCACATATTTCTGAGCTAACATTGATGAAATAACTGCTGGCAAACAATTCAGATCATCTGATTCAATCCGAATAATTTCATTATTCTAACATCTCAAATCAATCATCTTTCATTTGCAATTCACAACAACATCATGCAACGTTAACAAATCCATACCCAGGATTATATCAAACTCGTCAAATGGCAACAACATCAAATCGGCCGGAAAGCAATTATCCCGAATCATCAATGGACAATTCTTGCACACATTATCAACCAAAACACACTTGCCTAAGGGGTTCGATACTCTAATTACAAATTCAGGAGACTCTATAAGCAAAGTCTTATTGGATACTAAATTCACACATATATATATGAATGAGTTGATCTTGGATCTATCAATGTAATAACTTTAGTATCATAGAGAGTAAAAGTACCGGTAATGATGTCAGGAGATGATGCTTCTTCACGAGCGAGAATAGCATAGGCTCGTGCAGGTGCTCTCGCTTCTGACCTCACAACAGAGTCTTTAGTCATTTTCTGGCTACCACTCACACTTCTCGTGTTTCTAGGTGGTCTACCTCTAACTGTAGTGTTACCCGGCCACGTGTTCAGAACATTATCTTTTTTAGCTAACTCTGGGCAATCTTTAATAAAGTGATCTCATGAACCACAACTGTAACAAGTTCTATTATTATTTTTTACCCAACAATTTCCAAGCCATCTTCTACACTATTAACACTCAGGTCGGTTAGGTCTCGCACTCCCAACACTAGCTATCGAAGTAGTTGGAGCTTTGAAGCTTGATTGTTGTCTCACTTGATCTCAGTTTGCATGTTCTATAGATGCATTGGAACGATTAAATGAGTCTCAAAATTTTTTCGACACAAATTGATAAGATTTACTAGCTGATCTCTTTCTCGAGTCTCTTGCTTCAAATTTAGCTTTTCTCTTTTCTTTGCTAAGATCTTCAGCTTTACAAGCCCTCTCAACTAACACAACAAATTCTTTGATTTCTACAATCCGAACTAACAGCTTTACGTCTTCATTCAATCCATCAATGTATCTTTTACACATGATCTCTTCAGTGGAGACATATTCCCAGGCATACTTGCTCAATCGGACAAATTCTCTTTCGTACTCAGTCAGAGTCATTTAACTCTATTTCAATTCTAGAAACTCTTTATGCTTCTGATTAAGGAATCGCTGACTTATATATTTCTTTTATAATTCATATTGAAAGAACTCCCAAGTAATCTGTTCCCTAGGAACCACAAATATTAAGGTTTACTACCAATGATACGCATTATCTCTAAGCAAAGATGCAACACATTTGATACATTCATCTGAAGTACAGGACAATTCATCAAACATTCTGATTGTGTTCTCGAGCCAAAACTCAGCCTTCTCAGTATCATCATCAACTGTAACCTGAAACTCTTCCGCCCCGTGTTTATGTATCTTATCCACTGGCGGCTTACTTAATCGAATCGGATCTACCACTTGTGATGAACAGGTAGCGGTTGAGGTTGTTGAGTAGCCGATTTTTTCGAACAAACTCTGTAAACCACTCAGTCATTATTTGGAAAAAAACTTCCTTTGCCTCCCCCTCGTGACTACTAGTCACAGGTCTAGAGTCAGATTACGCTGCCCTTTGAACAAGAGTAGGCGCGTTACTCTCAACATTTGATAAACCGTAATTTATACATATTTTACCCCATGCTTAACACATTTTATGGATGATTTTTCCTTAGAATTGGTTAATTCGATGCTCCTAATGCTTTAATTTCATGTTTTATACTTAGGTGAGCATAAGAGAGTGAAAGGATTGAGAAACAAGCCAAAAACAGAGAAAATGGGCTAAAGTACAAAATCAACACGACCTGGACTTCCTCACATGGGCAGACCACACGGCCGTGTTAATTTGGCAGAATTGAAGCACGGCTCACACAGGTAGACCACACACCCGTGCCTATTTAACAGGCTTGACAACGGCCTAAAGTAATCACACACGGGCGTGTCACACAGGCGTGTCCCTGCCTAGCCTAAGTTGAGTCCAATACGGAAAAGGCTAATTTTGAGGGCTTTTAGGCATTCTAAAGCCTATAAATACACCATAAAGGAAGAGGAAATGGGACACAGACAGAAGGAGGCAGGGAACTGCTCAAGGGAAGCCGATTGATCTATCTCAGAAGCCGGATTCACCATTAAGACTAAAGATCTCCCCTCAATTTCCCTTCAGGAGTTTTGGGTTTTCTTTATGTTTTGTATTCATTATTCTTCTGAAATGTTTTTCATTTTAGTTATGAACTAAATCCCCTAAATACCTAAGGGGAATGAAACCTAAGATGAATCTTGTTATTATTTTCTGAATTGTATGATAAATATTTAACTCGTTCTTAATTATGTGTTCTTAATTCTTGCTTTGATATCCAAGGATACTGATTCAAGATTAACTCTTATTCAGAGGAGGAATAGACCCTGTCTAAGAGTACATTTGTCATAATTAAGCGGAGTTGATTGCACGCCTAGATATAGGTTGACAAGATTTTGCCGAATTAGGGTGAAACCTAATAAGGGGATCTATAGATCGAGTTAATGCAACCCTAGGGTGTTAATTAGAGAAAAGTCTCAATTATTCTATCTAGGGATTAGACGTTATTAGTCCTGAATAGGGATAATAACACAACTTAGGGATCTCTATGGGACAAGTTAAATGAATAAATCGTTCGATTCGGAGTCAGAATAAAAAGTGAAGTCTAGGTGGATTCTTCCTTAGGTATTGTCTTAATTCAATCGTTTTCCAAAAGTAATCCCCCAATTCTATTTTCTCTGAATTCTTAGTGTAGATAATTAGTTAGTTAAAACAAAACCTCCTTATTCGTAGGCTAGATAATAAAAAGACAGTCATTACTAGGACTTTTAGTTCCTTTGGGTTCGACAATCCGGTCTTGCTAAAACTATACTACTGTTCGATAGGTACACTTGCCTACATAGTGATAATAGTTAGTTTCAAGAACGATTGTTTATAAATATTTAAATCCTATCACACAAAAATTGCGATCAAGTTTTTGGCGCCATTGTCGGGGAACTAAGATATTAGGAACGCTCAATTTTTATTACTTGAGCCATTTATTTTTCTTGCAAGTTAATTCTATTTTATTTTTATTTATTAATTTACTTTTTTCTTTCTCTTGGCAGGTTTTTATAGTTTATGACTAGAAGAAACCCGTCAGGACTACTACTTTTTGACGAAAAAATCGATCGCATAGTTCGCAGAAACCAAAGAGAAATAAGGCGAAGCTTAAGATACAAAGAGAACGAGCAAGAGGACGATAGTCAAACCCTAACCAAGGAGATGGCTGAAAACCAAGACAATCAGCTACCTTTTGTGATACCCGCTAAATTAGCAAATCAAAATCCTGCTCCTCGTACTATGGATGATTATGCTAAACCTAATTTAACAGGAACTGAGTCAAGTATAGTTAGGCCTGCTATTGCTGCAGATAATTTTGAACTAAAACCTAACACTATTCAAATGATACAGCAATTTGTTCAGTTTGATGATTTGCAGGATGAGGATCCAAACACTCACTTGGCAAGTTTCCTAGAATTCTGCGATACATTTAAAATTAATGGCATTTCTGACGATGTCATTCATCTTCGGTTATTCCCTTTTTCATTAAGGAACAAAACTAAACAGTGGTTGAACTCATTACCATGAGGGTCAATTACTACTTGGAAACAAATGACCGAAAAATTTCTATTAAAATATTTTTCGCCGGCTAAAACGGCCAAATTACGTAATGATATCTCTTCCTTTGTGCAGATGGACTTAGAAACTCATTACGATGCATGGGAGAGATACAAGGACATACTGAGAAGGTGCCCTCACCATGGGTTACCGCTTTGGCTGTAGGTTCAAACATTCCATAATGGCCTGAATCCGTTGACTAGGTAAATGATTGATGCAGCAGCCAGGGGAACCATCAACAATAAAACACCTGAAGAGGCTTACGAATTTATTAAAGAGATGTCACTGAATAACTATCAGTGGCAAGTCATGAGGACTAAGCCAACTAAAGCAGCAGGAGTTTATAACATCGATTCGGTTACTATGCAGTCAAACCAGGTAGAACTTCTAAATAAAAAGAGTGATGGTTTACTTGGTTCTACTCAGGACATCCAGTAATGAGGTGTGAGACGAATGGAAGAGGAGCATGCACAGAGTATCAACCCTTCAACCCTAGCATCAAGGAGGAACAATTCCAATATATGGGTAATAATAACTCTAGATCTCAAAATAACCCATATAGTAACACTTATAATGTAGGTTGGAGGAACCATCCCAATTTCTCGTGGGGTGGTCAAGGAAACCAAAGACCACAACATCCTCCGGGTTTTCAACAACCACCCTATCAACAGGAAAATAAACCAAACCTTGAAGAGATGCTGTCTAAATTTATCTCGGTGTCAGAAACTCATTTCTAGAACACCAAGATAGCACTTAAAAATCAACAAGCATCGATCCAAGGGCTCAAAACTCAGATAGGACAGCTGTCTAAACTAATTTCGGAAAGACCACTAGGAAGTTTACCTAGTAACACCAAATCAAAAGAGCATGTAAAAGCAGTTACACTAAGGAGTGGGAAAGTGTTAGAGGAACCTGAAAAGAAGCTAACACAAGAAGCTGTGATAAGCGAAAGGGAGGAAGAAAAACCCAAAAATAGTGACAAACCACTACCGAAGGAATATAAACGACTAGTTCCATACCCATCAAAATTGAAAAAAGACCATATTGATGCACAATTCGGTAAGTTTCTTGAACTTTTTAAGCAATTACATATCAACTTACCTTTTGTTGAAGCCATCTTGCAGATGCCTACATACGCAAAATTTTTGAAGGAGCTTCTAACAAATAAAAGGAAGTTTGAGGATTTATCTACAGTAGAAGTCAACGAGGAGTGCTCAGCCATACTCTAGAACAAACTGCTAACCAAACTGAAAGATCCAGGAAGTTTTACTATCCCTTGCTTAATTGGTAGTCTGAATGTTGAGAAAGCACTAGCTGATTTAGGCGCTAACATTAATTTGATGTCATATAAAATGTTCAAACAACTTGGTCTTCGGGAACCTAAACCCACTAGGATGAGTATTCAATTAGCCGATAGATCTGTTAAATATCCTAAGGGTATTATGGAAGATGTACTTGTGAAAGTAGATAAATTCATATTTCCTATTGACTTTATTGTACTTGGCATGAACGAAGATGTGGAAGTGCCCTTAATTTTAGGGCGCCCATTTTTAGCCACTACTAGGGCTGTAATCGATGTGGGTGATGGTAAATTGGTACTTAGAGTAGGTGACGAGGAGATTATCTTTAAAATTTACGATGCTATGAGCTTTTCTAGGGAACAGGATGGTTCATGTTATTTTATTGACTCTATTGATCATACTACTCAAGATTCTTTTCAGAAAATTATACAGAAGGACACGACAGAACTGTATCTAGCTCAAGAAGAGGAGACAGATGATGAACCTAATGAGCATTCTTCAAGACAAGTAGAATATGAGGGCATTAAGATAAACGATGAACTTAAGCAAAAACCCTCTATTAAAGAGCCTCCCAAACTGGAACTTAAACAATTACCAAACCACTTGGAATACATATTCCTTGGAAATAATTCTACATTACTAGTTATTATTGCTTCTAACTTGCAACCCAAGGAGAAAGAAGAATTAATCCAAGCATTAAAAGAACATAAAAAGGCCATAGCTTGGAAAATTTCTGACATTAAAGGAATCAGCCCTTCTTTTTGCACCCACAAAATTTTGATGGAAGATGAATACAAATAGTGTGTGCAAGCTCAAACACGACTGAACCCCAATATGAAGGAAATTGTTAAAGCTGAGGTAATTAAACTTCTAGATGATGGAATTATTTATCCTATTTCTGATAGTTCTTGGATAAGTCCAGTGCAAGTTGTCCCTAAGAAATGAGGCATGACGGTTGTGACCAACGAGAAGAATGAATTAATCCCAACAAGGATAGTCACAGGATGGAGAGTTTGCATTGACTACAGGAAACCTAATGATGCCACAAGAAAAGATCACTTCCCCTTGCTATTCATTGACCAAATGTTGGAAAGATTATCCGGGCACATGTACTACTGCTTTTTAGACGGACTCTCTGGCTACTTTCAAATCCCAATAGCTCCTGAAGATCAAGAAAAGAGGACATTCACATGCCTATATAGTACGTTCTCTTATCATAGAACGCCTTTTGGAATGCCTTTGGATTATGTAATGCTCCTGCCACTTTTTAGCACTATTTGATGGCCATCTTTGATGAACTTGTGAAAGATATCGTGGAAATATTTATGGATGATTTCTCCATATTCGGTAACTCTTTCCATCTCTGCCTTAGTAATTTTAAATGAGTTTTAATAAGATGTGAGGAAACGAATCTTGTGCTTAACTGGGAGAAATGTCACTTCATGGTTCAAGAAGGTATTGTATTAGGGCATAAAATTTCTAGTAAAGGGATTGAAGTGGACAAATCTAAAATAGAAACAATCAAAAAATTACCCCTTCTAGTTTGGTTAAGGCTATTAGAAGCTTTTTAGGACATGCTGGTTTTTATAGAAGATTTATTAAGGAATTTTCTAAAATAGCTAAGCCTTTGACTAAATTGCTAGAAAAAAATATACCTTTTAATTTCAATCAGGAATGTTTAGAAGCATTTAATACTTTAAAAGATAAATTAATTAATGCTCCAATCATAATTGCACCTGATTGGAACTTACCATTTGAATTAATATGTGATGCAAGTGATTTTACAGTAGGTACAGTATTGGGACAGCGAAGAGACAAGCATTTTCAACCTATCTATTATGCTAGCA
Source organism: Gossypium arboreum (assembly GCF_025698485.1). Lineage (NCBI taxonomy): Eukaryota > Viridiplantae > Streptophyta > Magnoliopsida > Malvales > Malvaceae > Gossypium > Gossypium arboreum. The sequence goes on from NC_069081.1 coordinate 19,770,163, forward strand.
AAACTTTGACAGCTGCACAAGAGAATTATACTACTACAGAAAAAGAATTGTTAGCTGTGGTTTTTGCATTTGATAAATTTTGATCATATCCCATATTGTCTAAAGTTGTTGTTTACACTGACCATTCCGCCCTTCGCTACCTTTTAACTAAAACTGATGTAAAACCTCGACTCATTCAATGGATTCTCCTATTACAGGAATTTGACTTGGAAATTTAGGATAAGAAAGGTGCTGAAAATCTTGCGTCTGATCATCTGTCTATGCTTGAAAACTCCAATACCAAAGAACGAGATAAAGTTGAAATAAATGATTCGTTTCCTGAAGAACAATTTTTCACTATATCTGATCCGAGGTACCTTGGTTTGCAGACATCGAGAATTTTTTAGCCGCTAACATTATCCCAAAAGGGTTAACACACTAGCAAAATAAACGATTCTTTAATGATGTGAAAAACTACTTTTGGGACGATCCCTTTCTTTTTTGCAGATGTGCAGATCAAGTCATTAGAAGATGCGTTACAAGATCAGAAACATCAAAAATACTAGAACATTGCCACTCATGGCCAACTGGAGGACACTATAGTGGAACTAGGACAGCACATAAAATACTTGAATCAGGTTTTTAGTGGCCCTCTTTATTCAAAGACGTTAACAGGTACGTTACTTCATGTGACAAATGCCAACAGACATGTAACATATCTAAACGTGATGAAATGCCTTAAAACTATATGCTTTCATGTGAAATATTTTACGTATGGGGTATCAATTTCATGGGCCAATTCCCCAGTTCATTTGGGAATAAATACATCTTAGTAGCAGTTGATTATATGTCCAAATGGGTGGAAGACCAAGCTCTACCTACTAATGATGCTAGAGTGGTAGTACGTTTCCTTAAGAAACTCTTCACGAGATTCGGAACACCTAGAGCAATTATCAATGACAGGGGCACTCATTTTTGTAATACCCAATTTGAAAAAAATCTTAAAAAATACGGAGTTCATCATAGAACAGCCACCCTATACCATCCTCAAACTAATAGACAAGTTGAAGTGGTAAACCGAGAAATCAAATGGATCCTTAAAAAAACAGTAGAATCAAATAGAAAAGATTGGGCAATGAAAGTAGATGATGCCTTATGGGCTTACAGAACTGCTTTTAAGACCCCTATAGGGACATCACCTTACAGACTTGTTTACGGAAAAAGTTGTCATCTACCATTCGAACTAGAGCATAAAGCTATTTGGACTATTAAATTTCTAAACCTTAATCCTGAACTTGCAGGAAAAAATAGGTTGATGGAGCTGAACGAACTTGTTAAGTGGCGAGCCAATGCATACGAAAACTCACGCCTATACAAGGAAGTAACAAAGCGGCGCCATGACACTCATTTAAAGCAACGAAAACAATTTGAAGTTGGAGATCTTGTCCTCCTATACAACTCAAGACTTAAATTGTTTCCTAAGAAACTTAAATCACGATGGTCAAGACCTTTTGTAATTTAATCTGTTCTTCCAGATGGCACAATAGAGGTAAGTCACCCATCACACGGTACTTTCAAAGTAAACGGACATCGTCTGAAACTTTATAATAGTGAGAATTTTAAAGACAATGGAGAGGAGCTACGACTCCACAAACCGACCTGAATAAACCAATAAGGTAACAGTCGAGCTGAGACTATAAACAAGCACTTCTCAGGAGGCAACCCGAGCACTAATGGTTTTAAATTATTTAAATTTCAATTTTTTTAAACATCTAGGTCACTAACAGAGTTTTTAAGCACAGGTTCCCAACTCTACACGGCCGTGCTTCAAGCCGTGTGACAACCACGGATGAAACCACAGGCGTGCGATACGACCGTGTGAAAACAGGGTAAAAGTTATCTTTCCCAACATAGGATGCGATAAGTAGCCACGGGCGTGCGACCTGGCCGTGGTCAAATCTGCCAAATGAACACGGGCGTGCAACACGCCACCCGTGGACAACACTGTCAAAATAACACGGGCGTGCGCAGAGCTACACGACTGTGGGAAAAGCGAACCACATCACGCACGGTCGTGCCCGAAGGCCGTGTGACAACATCTCACTTCGCGACAAACATGGGCGGGACACGATCCACACGGGCGTGTCAACCGGCGGTGCCACTTGAAAAAATTAGATTATCTATCTTATTTTATTTTTCTTTTATTAATTTTTAAAGATTATTTTGTTTTTAAACACGGCTTATCTTTATGATTACTATCAAATTAGTCCCCCAATTCTCCTTTTGTCCTTCAGAATCATGTTTGTCCTCTAGCTTTATTTCCAACAACTCGCTCTCGCTAATCCAAGAATTTAATCCATTTTTAACTCAGGAAGTTTCACTTTTCTCCCTATCTTATGAACTTACACTTACAATTGTCAAAATATCTATCTTTGTACATTGAGGACAATATACATCTTAAGTGTGGGGGGGTATTCATTTCATTATCAGAAAAATCCCTGAATGACTGCCTTGTTCTCTTGAAAAGCTCTCATATCATATTTAGGATAAATTTTGATTGATTTATGATTTTGATTGATATATCTTGAATTAAAACATAGACATTTATGCATTGATTGTTTAAACTTTAAGACATTAGAGAATCGAGCATGCTAAGTTGATTTTTAAGAATTTAAAATGTTAGGTTGTTTCCCCAAAGTTTAGGTATTACTTTGAGTTGGAATTCACAAGTTTTAAACATCAAAAACCCATAATTATTGTGAGATTTTTGAGCCTTTTGAGCATCTATTAATTCTTTCATGCTCACTTTTATTATTGCTTTGAGTGCGTCAGTATTGAACTGTTATTCTAGAACTTGCTTGATTATGCATGTCAAGACCATACCATTTGATTTGATATGTCAAAATGATTAAGGCACTTAGGATTAATCCACTCAAGCCATGAAAAGCCTACCTTCACAATTAACCCCTAGTGAACCCCTTTGGGACTAACAACCCTTTTTTTGTATTAATCGTAATATTAACCCTTAACCCATTATTGTTGAAATCCCCTAAATTAAATTTGATCCCTATTTTTGTCAAAATTTGAATTGAAATAGTTGCTCATCTATGTCTTGTTCTTAATAGTTAGTCTATGTTTTTTTTAACTTGTTCTCAAAAACAATGTATGTATACATATTAGTAGTAGTGATCTTTTGAGCAAAGAAGTTAAATTCCATTTTCTGAGAAGAAGCTATGTTGTACGCGATTAATGACTAGTTATTTTTCTAGTTAGGTAATTTTTCAATTCAATCTCGATTCTAACTTTTTCTTTCAGCTTGTGATGACACCCCCTAACCAAACCTCGTTACAACCCTCTAAAGGACTTTTTATTGATGTATCATCTCAATTTATAGTGGTGGAGATGTGATTTTCATGCAAGCCTATGATAATAACTTTTCATATTGACCGATGAGTGCTACATTCAATGTCCTTAAACACTTTGAGTGATTTGAGTGGATCTTTAGTGAGGATGGTAAACTCCGTGAGATAATCGAGGTAACTATTTAGATAAAGGGAGACACCTATGTTTTTAGGATAAAATGCTCAACTTGGAATGTTTGAAGCTCTAATGTTCTTTTAGTTGAATTCTCAATCTATGATTACCTGTGGATTATTTTGAGATATTATCGATAGAGATTATAAGTTGAGAATAATTTATTTTGATTATGAGTTGAGAATTTTGCTTGAGGACAAGCAAATGCTTAAGTGTGGGGATATTTGATAAACCGTAATTTATACATATTTTTACCCCATGCTTAAGGCATTTTATGGATAATTTTTCCTTAGAATTGGTGAATTCCATGCTCCTAATGCATTAATTTTATGTTTTATACTTAGGTGAGCATAAGAGAGCGAAAGGAACGAGAAACGAGCTAAAAATGGAGAAAATGGGCCAAAGTACGAAATCAACATGGCCTGGACTTCCTCACACGAGCAGACCACATGGCCGTGTCAATTTGGCAGAATTAAAGCACGACTCACACGGGTAGACCACACGCCCGTGCCTATTTAACAGGCTTGACTACGGCCTGAAGTAATTGCATACTGGCGTGTCACACGGGCGTGTCCCTGCAAAGCCCAAGTTGAGTCCAATACGGAAAAGGCTAATTTTGAGGGCTTTTAGGCATTCTAAAGCCTATACAAAAGCCCTAAAGGAAGAGGAAAAGGGACACAGATAGAAGGAGGTAGGGAACTGCTCAAGGGAAGCCGATTGATCCATCTCAGAAGCCGGATTCACCATCAAGACTGAAGATCTCCCCTCAATTTCCCTTCAGGAGTTTTGGGTTTTCTTTATGTTTTGTATTCATTATTCTTCTGAGATGTTTTCCGTTTTAGTTATGAACTAAATCCCCTAAATACCTAAGGGGAACGAAACCTAAGACGAATCTTGTTATTGTTTTCTGAATTATATGATAAATATGTAACTTGCTCTTAATTATGTGTTCTTAATTCTTGTTTTGATATCCCAGGATACTGATTCAAGATAAACTTTTATTCATAGGAGGAATAGACCCTGTCTATGAGTACATTAGTCATAATTAAGCGGAGTTGATTGCGCACCTAGACATAGGGTGACAAGATTTTGCCGGATTAGGGTGAAACCTAATAAGGGGATCCATAGATCGAGTTAATGCAACCTTAGGGTGTTAATTAGAGAAAAGTCTCAATTATTTGATCTAGGGATTAGACGTTATTAGTCCTGAATAGGGATAATAACATAACTTAGGGATCTCTATGGGACAAGTTAAATGAATAAATCGTCTGATTCGGAGTCAGAATAACAAGTGAAGTCTAGGTGGATTATTCCTTAGGTATTGTCTTAATTCAATCATTTTCAAAAAGTAATCCCCCAATTCTATTTTCTCTGAATTCTTAGTTTAGATAATTAGTTAGTTAAAACAAAACCCCCTTATTCGTAGGCTTGATAATAAAAAGACAGTCATTACTAGTAATTTTAGCTCCTTTAGGTTCGATAATCCGGTCTCGCTAAAACTATACTACTGTTCGATAGGTACACTTGCCTACATCGTGATAATAGTTAGTTTTAAGAACGATTCTTTATAAATATTTAAAACCTGTCACATGAAAATTGCGATCAACATCGTCAACTACGGCTCTTTCAAGATCCATTCGCTATATAAAAACACATTTTAACTATCAGGAATCATCACACTATCGCAATTTATATACATGGCATGTATAGCTAGACCCTTACACTCTACGCTAGTCCTTGAGAGGACTAAACCGTAGCTCTGATACCAATTAAATGTAACACCCCTAACCCTTATCCGTCATCGGAATAGGGCTATGAGGTATTATTGATCAATCATAACACAAAAGCATACATTTAACATACATTAAGTATTTCCATATAAACATTAATAAAATATAACCACATTGTCCCTTAAGAGGGCCTATGAGGCCTTACGACATGCTTAGAAGATGTTCGAGACTAAACCGATCACATACAAATAATTTTTGAAATTTAAAAAATTTTCTTACATTTAGGGGTCACACGCCCCTGTGAACAAGCCGTGTACCTCACACGACCACCAGACACGCTCGTGTCACAGACCGAGTGAAAACAGGGCATGTATGCTGACTTGGGTCACACGGCTGACCACATGCCCATGTGCCTCACACGGCCACCAGACATGCCCGTGTGTCTAGGCCGTGCTCAAGACTGACTTAAATTTGAAGGACTACCTTAAGGAATACACAGCCATATAACATAGCCATATGTCGCACACGGCTGAGACATACGCTCGTGTCACTGCCAGTGTGGACAAAAATAGGGTATTTGTAAAGCAAATTTGCCACCCTTTTTTCATGCACACCTAGCAATCAAAATGGTACCATTTCATAATATTTATAGGCAACCAAAACATATTTATTCATACACATATCATGTCACCTATATTCGACCATATCAACTACTTAATTCCATATTCAAAAATATACCAAATACATGAGCCAAAATCATCAATCTCACATGACTACTAAATGCATTTACACATCAAATTAACATCTATTTCATGACACAAATTGCACCACATCTTCATCTCAAATTAACCAAATCACAACTATAGCAAACATACCAAAATAAGCCAACATAGAAGGCATTATATACATCACATACATATCACTTGACAACATATAAATCAAGCCAAATTCAACTTCATCAACAACACCATTTACAAGCCAACTCACATGGCTAAATTCAAAGTTCATAACATACCAAAATGACACTAGCCTATACATGCTATATATCATATATAAAAAGATTCAAAATACCAACCAGTAGTCGATAGTGTGATGATGGTTCCCGATGATCCCTGATGTTTGAGCTAACTTCGATACTCTATAAAAAAAGTACAAATAACATACAGTAAGCTTCATAGCTTAGTAAGTTCGTATGATATAAACTTATCTAATCACCAATATGTCTTTCATCAATCCAAGTATAATAACATGTAACTCATGATTATTAACAAACCTTTCACATTCTTGTTCTTATGCTATATATATAAGCTTCATGAATTCTTCTATTTGAATTTCATGCTTTATATGTACATACCTGTACAAATTCATATCGAACTCATACCTTCTTGTGTTACTGTCGATTATTCAATATCTTGCACACTAATTGCGAAAACATAGCTGAAACTATTATAATCTCACACATTAAGTACATCAAATAGCCAAAGCTATCTCAATCTCGCACACTAAGTGCCACATATAGCCGAAGCTACTCCAAATTGCACACTAAGTGCTTTATATAGCCAAAGCTATCTGAAAATGCACACTAAGTGAAAAACATAATCGATTTGTCATCGAACATTACTATAGTCTCGTATATATACAATTTATGCAATAGAAAAGCATTAAAAATATAATTGTAAAAATGTTTATCTCATACGAACTTACCTCGGATGTAAAAACGACAAAGTACTTTGCTCTTGCCTTGATCTAAGTCCGGGTTCCTTTTTTCTTGATCTATATACAATCAAATTTAACTCTTTTATTCATCAACACATTCAATTTAGTCCATAAACACATATTTGGGCATTTTTGTACTTTAACCCTAAACTTTCACATTTCTTACAATTTAGTCCTTATTTCACAAATACACAAAATTACACAATTTCTTTCAAATGCATGCTAGCCGAATTTTTATAGACTCCATAATAGCCCATATTTATCAGTATTTCACACATTTAACCCCTCAATTTACACTTTTCTCAATTTAATCCTATTTAAGCATTTTTACTCAAAATAACTTTGTAACATCCTGAATTTGGGGCCTAGAAGAGTTGGGTTTTGAGTCTGGGATTCGAATAGAAGAAAACCTGAATAATTAGGAAGTTTTAAATATTATCGTTTCAGAAAAAAAAATTATTTTATTAAATTACCACTAGAAAATTTTTACTGTATTTATTATTACGGATATTTTAAATTTTTATGAAATTTTAATTAGTATTATGAGATAAAATTATTATTATTAGAAAAATATTACTGTATGTATGTTTGAAAATTTTTATGAAAATGATTATTATTTACTGTATTATTGATATTTGAAATTTTATTATTAGATATATTTATAAAATTATTATTATTATTGGAAAGGAAAAAAAATATTAGTTGTAGCATACGATTTTGGGATTTTTTTTGGGTTTTTGTGATTTTTAGTAAATCTTGAAATTTTCATGTTCTAAATATTGGAATTATGTTTAAATGTGTTAGTAGACCTTTAGAAGGCCCAAGACTAAGCTAAACAAGTAAAATATCAAGGTGGGATTTTTAAGTGAATAGGAGATTTGGTTAAGTGGGCTTTTAAGAAGAACTGCGTAAGTTATGACACAAATGAGCCTTTGGTAAAGTGGCTAAGTGACGCCACTAGGGAGCTATGAAGGTGGCGTGTAAGTCTTTGGGGAAGACACAGGTTCGATTCCTTTGTTGGCAAATAGGTGCATTTATTTTTTAGTGCGGGAGGGTAAGTGTTGGAGTTCGTGGATTACGCTAGAGGAGAGTTGGATCGGTTTAACTGCTTGGATTAAGGAGTGATAAGGGAGAGATTTAAGGGATTGGGATGAGGCTAGGGGTTAGCCGAATGGGGGAATTGAAGAGGGAAAATCGGCAGGGGGATTATGAGGGTAGTATTTCGGCACTTAGGGTATTGTTGGTGCCGTTTTCTTCTGCTTTTACACCTTAGGATTGTTCTTTTCTCTCTTTTTCCTCTCTAGCGAAACTACCACCTCCCTACTCTTCTTCTTCTATTTTTCTTCTTCAAACTATTCATCATACCTACTATTCATCAATCTCTCGCCGAATCCATAAAAGCCGAAATCCTGTGATCACTACTTGTGCCGATTTCTTCAAAGCCAGGTTCTCCTATATTCTTTTACTTTTATTAATTTACAAATTATCTTTTCTTAATCCTGGATTCTTGACCGCAATTCTACTTCAAGGTTGTAGCCCCGCATTATCATCTCCTTCATCACACAAAAGCGAAAAACCATAGAATTGGGGCTTATAGCGAAACTTCGAACTCCGGAGTCAAGTTTTTACCATCGTTTGAAAGATAAATCGCACAGATTGCGTGGAGATCAAAAAGGAGTAAGGGGTAAGTGTTCATCATCTCAGATCTGGTTATATTTTACAAAGTTAGGAAAAGCCGAAGTCCCTAAAATATAGAGAGGCTGTCGAATTGGGCATGTGGCTCTAAAGGTTTTTAACTGACGTTTTCTATCAATGATTAGTGTCTTCTTAAGTGTTGGATTAAAGGCGTGGGTTGTTGGAGCAATCGGATTCGGAGCTAGCTATCGTTTTTGGCAAAGAAGGTAAGGTTTCAAAGGTTTTTAGGGATATGGTTTGATCATAGATAAGTAAGTTTTTGGGGGTTTAGTGATTATGGTTTGTAAATAAGAACTATGCTAATCAATTGTAGGACATCGGAAGTGATCTCAGTAGCAGTCGTCACGAATCAGGTGTGTACCGAACACCCTTTCTTAGTTCAATTCGGCAAAAGCCAAAATGCCGAAATTCCGGCATTTCATGGTCATGTAAGTATGTGAATGCTCTCAAGTCATAGAGTAATTGTTAGATCTGGCACCGCAAGGTGGTAAGCACGTTCGCGTGATGTTTTGGCGTATTTCGGAAAAAGGGGGCTCGATGGGCCAAAACTGGGCCCAATGGGCTTACGGACCAATATGGGTAAGAGATGGGCAAATTAGCTGTTAGGTAGATGGTGGAATCAAATTGTATAAAACTGATAAAATTACTGAATTAGCTTGTGCAAGAGCGTAGATCACGAAATTACCCTAAAGAGCAAAACTACCAAATTACCCTAAAGAGCAAAATTACCGATATACCCTAAGGTTTTAAAATGGTGAACGCATGATTGATTAATGTTGTATTTTACATGATATGCTTTTATTAATATCATTGCATGGGATTGGGGTATTAATGGAGGAAATCTTGAAAGTGGTTCATCCACGTCTTGGAGGCTTTGCCTCAATCGACTGAAATTTGAGCAAGATTGTTGCAACTGTGTGTGTGAAGGGTGGGTGGGTTGAGATATTCCCACATGGTGTGTAGGGTTGGTGCAGGCGAGTGTAGCGGTTGGTGGGTTGAGTAGTCTCCCGGATGGGCTTGCATTCATTATTCTGTTGATACTCATGTTCTTGAAGCGGGCCTATGGGCCACACTGTTATGTAAAAGGGCTAAGGCCTTGCATCAGATTCGAAAAGGGCTTGACCTCTGTGTCTTGTTATCTGAATAGGACTTAGGCCCAATGGGCTCGAGCTGAATTGGGCTTTGGATGGGTTTCTGTATACACTGAGTTTTCCCAAACTCACCCCCTTCCTCTTCCATCCTTGCAGGTGAGCCCTAGAATTGGTGGACTTGGAGCTGGGCGGGATTCAGAGTGGCCATGAAGAGTGATTGCCGACTTTAAATAAGTTTAGCGTTTATTTTGGATTATTTTTATTATGCTTAAAGTTGTAATAAGGCCGCTCTTTTTAATTGATTTTATTTTGGGGAATTGTTAAACTGGTTAGCACTAGGGTTCGTTTTCTAAAATCTACTTGTTTTTTTTAAAAAGAATCACGATGACGCGCAAAGTTTCCGCAAAGTAAATGTTTTCCCAAGAAAAATAAATATTTTTAAGCAAACGTTTTGCAACCTTAATCATTTTCTTAAGATGGTCATAATCAAATGGTTTTCTCAAAATTATACGAGATGTTAGAGTGTGGCAATGGCGGTGTGCATGTCTAGGATTGGATCCGAAGGGAGCTTGGTACTTAAGCAGTCCGATGACTCACCTCCTCTTCTTCCTGGTTTCCTACCTGGTGCACAGCTTCCATTCACTTTAACCTACTTTTAAAAGTGTCTTCTACAACACCAACGAAGTTTTCCACCTAAGTAATACGGAATGTTTTGAACGCTTCGATGTGGCGCATCAGATCCGGTCATAACGTCTAGGCCGGGTTTGGGGTGTTACAAACTTAACAAAACTTGATAATCTATCATTTATCTTCCATTTTTCATCATCATCTAACACAAAGCTCATGGATTCATTAATGGAAACTTTCAAAGTCGCTAACACTTTCAAAAATTGAAGCATGGGCTATTTAGAATACAAAGCAACGATCTCAAAAATGTAAAAATCATAAAAAATCGAGCAAAGAACATACCTAAATCTAGCTATCAAAATGTCGAATGCATAAATGTAACACCCCAAACCCAGCCTAGACATTATGGCCGAATTTGAGAAGTCACATTGGAGTGCCTTTTTAAAACTTGCTATTTGTTGATGAAAACCCGTTTGGAAAATGAAAGCCTCTTTGTTAAAACTCTAGTCATTCTAGCCATTAGTTATTCATTTTAAGTTGTCATTACCTTTAAAACTCTGTTTGTTGTGGAAGCATCTCGAAGGTGTTGCGAAGACGTAGTGTTTTGAAAGCAGTTATCGTTTTGGAAAAACCGCGCCATACCTTAACAAATATATAACATAATAAACTAAAATCCGAACTTAAAACTAAATAATTAGAGAGGCCTTATTACATAATTTAAAACCCAAAAGGAAATTTAATAGCAAATGAAACGCCAAAATTGAAGAAAACAGGAGCTATAGTGTGGCCACTTCCAAGTCCCTCGCAGCACCAAATCGTCAATAGCTAGGGATTACCTGCACAGTCAAAAAGAAATGGAGATTATAAAAAACCTTAGTGTGTAACCCCTTTTAGTCAATCGTATACCGCATACAGTAACAAACTGGGCCTGAGCCCTATTCAGAAATAGTGTAGAGTGGGCCTTAGCCCATAACAGTAACAAAGCAGTATAATAATGCAGCCAGTCCCAATCCAGCCAACACACCACTTCGTACCACCAACACACCATGTGGGGACAAAGTCGACCCACCCAGCCAACACACCAGTATCGCAGCAAAGCTGCCAGTAATAATATCGTAGCAAGGCTGCCAGTATCATTATATGTGGCGAAGCCACCAGTAACAGTTTACTTCCTCCTCCTTAACAGAATCCCAACCCTATGCCGAATGTCATGTCATAAATCATACATGTATGCAGAATGTTATGCTTAGAATGAATAGTTATACCATAGCACAGATCAATCACTTAGCCTCGAGGGGAAAAATAGTAATTTTACCCTATAGGGGTATTTTGGTGATTTTACCTACATTGAGGTCCAAGTACTCCTATCGACCCATCAAAAGGTCTTCAGTTGCCCTGAGCAATTTTGGTCATGGTTGAACAAGGAACTTAATGTCTCACTCAAGGATGCTAAAAAGGAGATTCAAGAGTTATCAATCCACCATCACATGCATCATTAACAAGCTTCACATTTAGCATGAAATGATATCAACACAAAATCTACCTTGGCCGAATACCATCCCCATGACATAGCAAAGATTTGAACCATGGGCTAATAAGAACATCAAGCTAGCAACTAAAAAAAAACATGCATGAATCTCATGGCACAACATCAAACATACCTTAATCTTGATACAAGTATGGCCGAACCTCCTCCTAATCCTCTTCTAAACCAAACATGGAGCAAGAACTCCTTCTTTCTTCCTTAGAATTTTCGCCAAAAGAAATGAAAAGGATGAACACACTTTTTTTTTTTTGTTTCCTTTCTCTCAACTCACGGCAATGGGGATGGATCACACACCTTCTTTCCTTTTTCCATTTCTTTATTACCCATACTCCTTATTTTATTTATTCCAACATAACCCATTTACACAACATGTTTTATGACATGTTTTGCCCATCACCCTTTGTCATGGCTGGCCACTAGGCTTTAATTTAGGGAAATTTGACATGCAAGCCCATCATTTTCACAACATGCATTAATGAGCCACTTTACATTTGCCTAGCACATTTCTAAATTTTCTCACATAAGTCCTATTTGATAAAATTCACTTACAATTAACAAAATTCAAACATGAAATTTTCACACATGCATATGTACATATAATGAGCATCCACTATGACGGCTAATTATTTTTATGACTCGGTTTAGTGGTCCCGAAACCACTTTCCGACTAGGGTCAATTTAGGCTGTCACAACTCTCCCCCACTTAAGAAATTTTCGTCCCAGAAAATCTTACCGATAAATAGGTTTGGGTATCGCTCTTTCATAGAGTTCTCGGGTTCCCAAGTAGCTTCTTCTATCCCGTGTTTGAGCCATAACACTTTCACTAGCGGAACCCTTTTGTTTCGTAACTCCTTCACTTCACGAGCTAGGATACGAATCGGTTCTTCTTCATAACTCATATCGGCTTGAATTTCGACCTCTGATGGACTAATTATGTGCGATGGATCAGATCTATAGCGTCGAAGCATCGAAACATGAAAGATGTCGTGAATCTTTTCAAGTTCAGGGGGCAAAATCAATCGATACGCAACTGGACCGACTCGTTCGGATATTTCATATGGCCCGATGAACCTCGGACTCAATTTGCCCTTATGCCCAAATCTGAGTATCTTTTTCCAAGGTGAAACTTTAAGAAACACTTTGTCTCCCACCTGATACTCAATGTCTTTTCGTTTCAGATCCGCGTACGACTTCTGGCAATCTGTGGCTGCCTTCAGACTTTCACGGATTACTTTTACTTTCCGTTCAGCATCTTTAAACAAATCAACTCCGAAAATTTTACTTTCACCGAGCTCGGTCCAAAACAATGGTGTACGGCATTTACGCCCGTACAAGGCCTCGTAAGGTGCCACCTTAATACTTGATTGAAAACTATTGTTGTAAGCGAATTCAATCAAAGGTAAATACCGCTCCCACGAACCGCTGAACTCGAGGATGCAACATCTCAACATATCCTCAAGTATCTGAATTATTCGCTCGGATTGACCATCGGTGTGAAAAGCAGTGCTAAAATGCAACTTGGTACCCAAAGCTTCTTGCAATTTCTTCCAAAATCGTGAGGTGAATCTCAGATCTCTATCCGACACGATAGAAATAGGTACCCCGTGTAATCTCACAATATGAGAAACATACAATTCAGCTAATTTATCCATTGAAAAATTCGTGCGTACGGGGATAAAGTGAGCCGACTTAGTCAATCTATCAACAACGACCCAAATCGCATCTTTCTTACTTGCCAAACTGGCGGCCGGATACAAAATCCATCGTTACTCGATCCCATTTCCATTCAGGTATCATGATCAGTTGAAGTAAACCCGAAGGCACTTGATGTTCCGCTTTCACTTGCTGACATATTAAGCACTTCGAGACAAAATCGGAAATGTCTCGTTTCATACCATGCCACCAAAACCGACGTCTCAGATCGTTGTACATTTTAGTACTCCCCGGGTGAATTGACATTCGGCTACAATGAGCTTCGTTCAGAATCATCGAAATGAGTTCTGAATTTCTTGGACCACACAACCGATTTCTGTACCTCAAACAATCGTCATCATCAATTTGAAACTCCGATTCCACATTCGGAACACATTCAGCCCGTTTTGTAACCAACTCATCGTCGACTTTCTGAGCTTCACGAATTTGATGAATCAATAATGGTTTGGCCTTTAATTCATCTATTACCACATTGTCGGGTAGAACAGACAAGTGTACATTCATCGCTCGTAAAGCAAATAGTGACTTCCGGCTTAAGGCGTCCGCAACCACATTAGCCTTTCCCGGGTGATAATCAATGACCAGCTCATAATCTTTCAACAACTCAAGCCAACGCCTTTGTCGTAGATTCAAGTCTCTTTGAGTCATCAAATATTTGAGACTTTTGTGATCCGAAAATACATGGCACTTCTCACCAAATAAGTAATGTCGCCATATTTTCAAGGCGAATACGATGGCAGCTAATTCGAGATCATGGGTCGGGTAATTTTTCTCATGTGGCTTTAATTGTCTCGACGCATAGGCCACAACTCGACCTTCTTGCATCAATACGCAACTTAACCCAAGTAGGGAGGCGTCACTATAGATGACAAACTCTTTGCTCGATTAATTGCACTAAAATTGAGCTTAGTCAAATAAGTTTTCAGTTGATCAAAACTTTTCGACATTTTTCCGTCCATTCGAACTTAACATCTTTTGAAGTAAGCCGTCATGGGTGTGGCTATCATCGAGAAACCTTTACAAACCGTCGGTAGTAATGTAAGCAAGTCCCAAAAAGCTTGAACCTCAATTAATATTTCTGAGGCTTCCGGTTAAGTATGGCTGAAATTTTGCTCGAATCGACTCGAATACCCGATGCAGATACCACATGACCCAAGAAGCTAACCTCTCTAACCGAACTCACACTTCTTGAACTTAGCATATAACCGCTTATCCCGTAAAATTTGCAACACTAATCTCGTGTTCAAGATGTTCGCCTCATCTCTTGAATAGACCAAGATGTCATCAATGAACACAACTACGAACCGGTCCAAACATCGTCTCAAGATCCGATTCATCAAATCCATAAATACCGCAGAGGCATTAGTGAGCCCGAACGGCATCACTAAGAACTCGTAGTGACCGTACCTTGTTTCGAAAGCGCTTTGGGTACATCCTGATGATGACTTTAAACGACCCTAGTCGAAATGTGGTTTCGGGACCACAAAACCAAGGCATAAAAATAATTTAATATTTATTTTATTGCCTATAATGTGTGTTAACTCATGTGTGATATTTTTATGCTTTGATTTAGAATTATAGATGTGAATTTCACTAGAAAGGACCTAGTAATAAACTTTGAAAGTATGAGGGAAATGTGTGATGACTAATTAAAGGATGCATGCAAAACAATGGACTTGCATGTCAAATTCCCCCATAGCTAGTGGCCGGCCATGACAAGGATTTATGGGCAAAAATCATGTCATGAAACATGTTTGGTAAATGGGTTATGATGGAAAGAATAAAATAAGGGTATGGAATAAACAATTAATGTTAGTAGATAAGAAACAAAAAAAAAAAAGTGTCCATCTTCCTCCATAGCTTGGCGAATGTCCTAAAGGAAGAAAGAAAAATTTTGTTCATCTCTTTTCACTCTCTTGTTGGCGAAAATACTAAGGTTAAGGAAGGAGTTTTGCTTCATACTTGGTTTGGAAGAGGATTAGGAAGAGGTTGGCTAAACTTGCATCAAGATTAAGGTATGTTTGAGGTTCATGCATGTTTTTAGTTGCTAGCTTAATGTTCTTGTTAGCCCATGGTTCAAATCCTTGTTATGTCATGGGAATGAAATTCGCCAAAATGAATGTGGTGTTAATGCCATTGCATGTTAAATAACAAGCTTGAAAGTGATACATGTGATGGAGGATTGAAGATTCTTAGATTTTCTTTTAGCATTTTTTTTGAATGAGATACTAAGTTCTTTGTTTCACCATGACCAAATTGAAATGGTGTGGTGTTGTGGTATTCGCCATGATATATCCATAAGTATAATTCATGCATGTTGCATGGTAAGTAAGATTTAAGCTTTGGAAATGTGTATATTTGCTTGTGATGATGTGTTGATTATGAAGTAAATAAGAGATGTGCAATGAATTACGATATGTAATGTGTTAGTAGTAAAATGTATGCTGTTTTTTTGTGTGGTATTAAGTGTATATTCGCCACATGAGGGTAATTAGTGTGCATGCATTCGGTTTGAGGCAAGCATATTGATGCCTATTCTTGGCTTAGAAAATTCGCTAAGAGGAATATTAACTAATGTGTTGAGTTCGATTTATGATTTCGTACATATGCAACTTTGATGCCTAATGTATATAAGGGCCAAGTACTTTGAACTTCACGTTGATGTTTGAATGTATTGAATTGCTTGTTGTGATGTAAAATGTGCATGACCATTGTGTATTTGAGCTAAAGGATGGCCATATGACCATTTACACTCCTTGTCATATTCGCCATAAGCTATCATGATGAGATTTTAATAAGTTAAATTTGTGTGAATTAGCTCAAGAGCAAAGGGAGCTAAATCCGATAAAGGGAAGGAAAAAGTAGTTGAATAGTCGTCGAAATCGCTCGACAACATCCGAGGTAAGTCTCGAGTGATGACCCTACTTGAATTATATCAAAATTATGCTCCTTGTTTGTGTGGCCATTGAGCCGAAATAGTAAAGGTTGATAAATATTTTGTGTTAGAGCTTTAGTAACGAAAATGAACTATGGACGTGTCTTGAATATTGATATATGTGTAAGTGAACATTGGAAATATATCGGGCTAAGACCAAGGCATTCGTGCGAGTTGATATATCCGGGCTAAGACCAAGGCATTCGTATGAGTTGATATATCCGGGCTAAGACCAAGGCATTCGTATGAAGTTGATATATCCGGCCGAGACCAAGGCCTTTGTGCAAGTCACCAAATCCGGGTTATGACCAAGGCAATCGTCTTGAGTCGCTATATCCGGTTAAATCCGAAAGTATGTGATTCGGAAGTGAGCAATCTTCTTGTGAAAATTTCAGCTTATACACTTGTGAAAATTCCAGCAATGAGGTATGTTTGTATGTGCTTGTACTAATTGAATTCTTACAAGTAAGTATGCGCTAAGTTGATAAACGAGCTCTAGGCCTTGGGCTAAGTTGTTCTTTTGTGTATGAACATAAGGGTCGGTGATGTGAAATAAGTATGAGTATGGGAATGTGAATTAGTAAAGTGGTTTAATTAGCCATGTGAATAAAATACCTTAGTCAAAGTGATTTCATTGCATGAGACTTACTAAGCATTAAAATGCTTACCCGTTGCTTTGGCTCTCTGTTTTATAGGTTTCGCTCGTTAGCTATCGGATTCGGGATCAAAGAAGTCGAAGTCATCCACACTATCGAAGCCCCATTTTGGTACAAATTTTGGTTGAACTTTGAAATGGCATGTATAGGACCATCCTTTGTTGAAGGTCATGTACCTTAGGTTTGTGTAAACTTGGATAGCCATGCGAAAATGGCTTATATCGTTTTAGCATAGAACTATAATCGTTTGTATGTTGACCCTTATGAGGTATGGAATTATTTTGAAACGATTAGCCATTGGAATGGTTAATCATGATCACGCTTTGTGCTATGTATGTAAAAGGGCCAATTGAATCATGGAAATTATGAAATAGGTAAAGCCTACTAAAGGCGATCTTGTGAGAGCGATGACGTGGATGTGAAAAATCACTAAAAATAGTAGGAATGGTATTAAATAGCAAATAAATTATGTAAGTGTACCTTGACGAATCTACTTTCATATGGAAGAAACGAAATGGTCATATGAGTCATAAGTTAACAGATTTTAAAGTTCTTGTGAAATAGGGCCAGAACGGTTTCGGATCCCTGTTCCAACTTTGGAAAATCATTGTAAATTAACCAGAGATAATTAGGAGTCATTCCATATATGTGTAGATTCCTCTCTGAGTCTAGTTTCTATAGAAACAAACGGCATTAGTATTGAAGCCCTGTGCAGGGAGATATCCAATTAAGTAACGCACAAAGGTCAGTGTAGTCGATCCCTACAACAAAGAGACTTTAACTAATAAACTGTACTAATTGCCAAAATTCTAGAAAAAATATGTAGATGGACATATGAGTCTAGTTTCAGGAAAAATTTACGGAACTGATTTTCGAGTTGTAAAACTCAAGTTATGAATTTTGGAGCGACTAGTACTCAGATTAGCGACTTGTCCGAAAATTGTCAATAAGTGGGTTGAAGTCAGTTAACACCTCGCGTTCGACTCCCGTGACGGTCTCGGGTTCGGGTGTTACAATTTTATTGGTATCGAGCTACGGTTTAGTCGATTCTAGGACTACCGTAATGCGTTTGGGTCTAGCTATACATGCCATTTTATGTGATTATATGATAGTGTGGTGATTTCGACGTTTGAACTTGTGTTTATTTATAGTAATGGATCCCGATCCCAACCGAAAGCGATAGGCGATGATGTGGAGAGTGTGGCGCTGCTCCCAAGACAAGGGACAGCACGGCGGACTCTCAACCTGTTGCTAGTAATCCGAATGACGAGGCTAGACAAGCCTTTTATAGCGTGATGAATGATTGGTTCAACCAATACATTCGAACTAATACTACTGTTCCACAACCTCCATTCCCAACAAACACATTTCGCACCTACAATGCCTCCGGTAATTGACCAAATAAGGTCGAATAAGCCCCAGTTGATAGAATCCAAAACATGGGGCTACTGAATTTAAAGCTACGGATAGTGATGATGCCGAGCAAGTCGAATTTTGGTTGGACAACACGATCCGCATTTTCGATGAGCTATCTTGTACACCGATGAATGCCTAAAGTGTACCATCTCCTTGCTACGTGATTACGCCTACTATTGGTGGAGTACTCGACTTGTTGCCCCATGAACAAGTAACTTGGGAGTTCTTCCAAACCGAGTTTGGAAAAAGTATATCATCGAGATTTATGGACCAAAACGAAAGGAATTTCGAACTTAAACAAGGTTCCATGTCGGCCATCGACTATGAACGAAAATTCGTGAGGCTTAGCCAGATGCTGCGAGAATGCATTTCTTGAAGGCGTGATGTAAACGCTCAAGATGGGTGAATGATGAGATAAAGTCGTATGTTGGCATTTTGGAAATCCGAGAGTTTGTGACTCTCGTCGAGCGAGCGATGCAAAGCCGAGGAGTTTAGTATGGAGAAAAGGAAAGTCAAGCGGGAGCAAGGGAGTTTCAGTAAGAGGTATTCGGGAAGCCCTTCCAACAGATCATCAAAGAAACTTAGAGATGGCTTAGGCCGATCTAGAGACACCGGGCTTTTCTAGACGAGATCGCGATCGACCCCCGTGACTACACGAATCACTTCGATCGCCATGAGTGGGAATGATCGACGAGAGAGGACGGAGTGCCGATATTGTGGCAAATGGCATTTTGAAGTGTAGATTCCGTGACCGCTCTGTTACAAGTGTGGATCAGTTGACCACTTCATTAAAGATTGCCCGAGGTTGTCTGAACAGAATGTAGATCGGAGTGGGAAACCGGGTACTACCACTGCTCGAGGTAGACCATCTGGAAATACGGGCAAGGCTAGTGGTGGTCAGAGAGGATCTAGAGATCTTTGCGACCAGATCGAGGCTCGCGCCCAGCTAGGACTTATGCTATCTGCCAAGACGCGAGGATGCCTCCTCGCCGGATGTTATTACGGGTACTTTCACTCTCTTTGATACTAATGTGATTGCTTTGATTGACCCTGGTTCTACTCATTCTTATATATGCGAAACCTTAGCATCCAGTAAGACTTTACCTATTGAGTCTACTGAGTTCGTAATTCGGGTGTCAAATCCTTTGGGTCGTTATGTCTTTGGTCGACAAAGTGTGTAAGAAATGCCCCTAGTAATTGAGGTACTGTTTTCCGCGGACTTGATGCTTTTGCCGTTCGATGAATTTGATGTTATTCTTGGGTTGGATTGGTTGACCGTGCATGATGCGGTTGTGAATTGCAAAAGCAAGACTATTGATTTGAGATCGCAAACAACGAGATGATCCGAGTTGAGTCTACGAACTTGAAGGGGTTGCCACGGTGTAATATCATCAATGTTGGCCCGTAAATATGTAAGAAAAGGGTGTGAAGCATACCTTGCGTATGTACTTGATGATAAGGAGTTAGGAATAGAACCCAAATCTGCTGCGGTGGTTTGTGAATACCGGACGTTTTCCGAAGAATTGCGGGTTTGCCACTGTTCGGGAGATAGAGTTTGGCATTGAGCTTGTACAGGACCACACCGATTTCGATAGCTCCATATCGTATGGCACCAACGGAATTAAAGGAGTTGAAAGCTCGGTTGCAAGAGTTGATGGATAGAGGTTTTGCTCGCCGAGTTTTTCACCTTGGGGTGCACCGGTGTTGTTTGTGAAAAGAAGGACGGAACCATGAGGTTGTGCATCGACTATCGTCGACTTAATAAAGTGACAATAAAGAACAAGTATCCGTTACCACGTATCGATGATTTGTTCGATCAACTGAAGGAACCTCGGTGTTCTCAAAAATAGATTTGAGATCGGGCTATTATCGATTCTGAATCCGAGATTCGGACATACCCAAAACCGCCTTGAGCGAGATATGGTCACTACGAGTTCTTAGTGATGCCGTTTGGGCTCACTAATGCCCTGCGGTATTTATGGATTTGATGAATCGGATCTTGGATCATATTTGGATCGGTTCGTAGTTGTGTTCATCGGCGACATCTTGGTCTATTCAAGAGATGAGACCGAACATGCGAGCACCGAGATTAGTGTTGCAAATTTTACGGGATAAGCGGTTATATGCTAAGTTTAGCAAGTGTGAGTTCGGTTAGAGAGGTTAGCTTCTTGGGTCACGTGGTATCGTGCATCGGGTATTCGAGTCGACCCAAGCAAAATTTCAGCCATACTTAATCGAAACCTCCAAGAAATATTCGAGGTTCGAGCTTTTTGGGACTTGCGGTTACTACCGACGGTTTGTAAAAGGATTCTCGATGATAGCCACACCCATGACGTAAACCGCTTGTAAAGATGTCAAGTTTGAATGGACGGAAAAGTGTCGAAAAGTTTTGACCAATTGAAAACTCATTTGACGGAAGCTCAAATACTAGTACTGACCGAATCGGCAAAGAGTTTGTCATCTATAGTGACGCCTCCCTACTTGGGTTAGGTTGCGTATTGATGCAAGAAGGTCGAGTTGTGGCCTATCGTCGAGACAATTAAAGCCACATGAGAAAAATTATCCGACCCATGATCTCGAATTGGTCGCCATCGTATTCGCCTTAAAGATATGGCGACATTACTTATTTGGTGAGAAGTGCCATGTGTATTCGGATCACAAAAGTCTCAAATATTTGATGACTCAAAGAGACTTAAATCTGCGACAAAGACGTTGGCTCGAGTTGTTAAAGGATTATGAGCTGGTCATTGACTATCACCGGGAAAGGCTAATGTGGTTGCGGATGCCTTAAGCGAAATCACTTTGTTTGCTTTTGAGCGATGAATGTACACTTGTCTATCCTACCCGACAATGTGTTGGTAGCCGAATTAAAGGCCAAACCATTGTTGACTCATCAAATTCGTGAAGCTCGAGAAAGTTGATGAGGAGTTGCGTGCAAAAGCGGGTGAGTGTGTTACGAACAAGGAATCGGAGTTTCAAATTGATGATGACGATTGTTTGAGGTTGAAGTCGTTTGTGTGTTCCAAAGAATTGAACTTATTTCGATAATTCGAACGAAGCTCATTGTAGCCGAATGGCAATCCACCCGGGAGTACGAAGATGTACAATGAGTTGAAACGTCGGTTTTGGTGGCATGGTATGAAACGAGACATCTCCGACTTTGTTGCAAGATGTTTAATATGTCAACAAGTGAAAGCGAGCATCAAGTGCCTTCGGTTACTTGACCGATCACGATACCCGAGTGGAAATGGGATCGAGTCACAATGGACTTTGTGTCCGGACCGCCGTTGTCGACAAGTAAGAAGGATGCAATTTGGGTTATTATTGATAGATCGACTAAGTCGGCTCACTTTATCCTCGTGCGTATGGATTTTCATTGGATAAACTAGCTGAATTGTGCGTTTCTCAGTTGTGAGATTACACGGGTACCGATTTACATTGTGTCGGATAGAGATCCGAGGTTCACCTCGCGATTTTGGAAGAAATTACAAGAAGCATTGGGCACCAAGTTGCATTTCAAGACCGCCTTTCACCCCCAAACCGATGGTCAATCCGAGCGTATAATTCAGATACTTGAGGATATGTTGAGATGTTGCATCCTCGAGTTCGATGGTTCATGGGAGCGGTACCTACCTTTGATTGAATTCGCTTACAACAATAGTTTTCAATCAAGTATTAAGATGGCGCCTTACGAGGCTTTGTACGAGCGTAAATGCCGTACACCATTGTTTTGGACCGAGCTCGGTGAGAACAAAATTTTGGAGTGGATTTGATTAAAGATCTGAGAAGAAAGTAAAAGTAATCCGTGAAAATCAAGATAGCCTCCGATCGTCGAGAAATCGTATGCGGATTTGAAACGAAAGGACATTGAGTATCGTGGGAGATAAAGTGTTTCTTAAAGTTTCGCCGTGGAAAAAGATACTCAGATTCGGCCGTAAGGGCAAGTTGAGCCGAGATTCATTGGGCGTCTGAAATCTCCGAACGAGTTGGCCCGATTGCGTGATCGTTTGATCTTGCCCCTGAACTTGAAAAGATTCAACGTCTTCCATGTTTCAATGCTTGACGCTATAGATCTGATCCGTCGCACGTAATTAGTCCATCGAGGTTGAAATTCAAGCCGATATGAGTTATGAAGAAGAACCGATTCAGTATCCTAGCTCGTGAAATGAAAGAGTTGCGAAACAAAAAGGTTCCGCTAGTGAAAGTGTTATGGCTCAAACACGGGATAGAAGAAGCTACTTGGGAACCCGAGAACTCTATGAAAGAGCAATATCCAAACCTATTTACCGGTAAGATTTTGGGGACGAAAATTTCTAAAGTGGGGAGAGTTGTGATGACCTTTAAAACGACCCTAGTCGAAATGTGGTTTCGGGACCACAAAACCAAGGCATAAAAATAATTTAATATTTATTTTATTGCCTATAATGTGTGTTAACTCATGTGTGATATTTTTTATGCTTTGATTTAGAATTATAGATGTGAATTTCACTAGAAAGGACCTAGTAATAAACTTTGAAAGTATGAGGGAAATGTGTGATGACTAATTAAAGGATGCATGCAAAACAATGGACTTGCATGTCAAATTCCCCCATAGCTAGTGGCCGGCCATGACAAGGATTTATGGGCAAAAATCATGTCATGAAACATGTTTGGTAAATGGGTTATGATGGAAAGAATAAAATAAGGGTATGGAATAAACAATTAATGTTAGTAGATAAGAAACAAAAAAAAAAAAAGTGTCCATCTTCCTCCATAGCTTGGCGAATGTCCTAAAGGAAGAAAGAAAAATTTTGTTCATCTCTTTTCACTCTCTTGTTGGCGAAAATACTAAGGTTAAGGAAGGAGTTTTGCTTCATACTTGGTTTGGAAGAGGATTAGGAAGAGGTTGGCTAAACTTGCATCAAGATTAAGGTATGTTTGAGGTTCATGCATGTTTTTAGTTGCTAGCTTAATGTTCTTGTTAGCCCATGGTTCAAATCCTTGTTATGTCATGGGAATGAAATTCGCCAAAATGAATGTGGTGTTAATGCCATTGCATGTTAAATAACAAGCTTGAAAGTGATACATGTGATGGAGGATTGAAGATTCTTAGATTTTCTTTTAGCATTTTTTTGAATGAGATACTAAGTTCTTTGTTTCACCATGACCAAATTGAAATGGTGTGGTGTTGTGGTATTCGCCATGATATATCCATAAGTATAATTCATGCATGTTGCATGGTAAGTAAGATTTAAGCTTTGGAAATGTGTATATTTGCTTGTGATGATGTGTTGATTATGAAGTAAATAAGAGATGTGCAATGAATTACGATATGTAATGTGTTAGTAGTAAAATGTATGCTGTTTTTTTGTGTGGTATTAAGTGTATATTCGCCACATGAGGGGTAATTAGTGTGCATGCATTCGGTTTGAGGCAAGCATATTGATGCCTATTCTTGGCTTAGAAAATTCGCTAAGAGGAATATTAACTAATGTGTTGAGTTCGATTTATGATTTCGTACATATGCAACTTTGATGCCTAATGTATATAAGGGCCAAGTACTTTGAACTTCACGTTGATGTTTGAATGTATTGAATTGCTTGTTGTGATGTAAAATGTGCATGACCATTGTGTATTTGAGCTAAAGGATGGCCATATGACCATTTACACTCCTTGTCATATTCGCCATAAGCTATCATGATGAGATTTTAATAAGTTAAATTTGTGTGAATTAGCTCAAGAGCAAAGGGAGCTAAATCCGATAAAGGGAAGGAAAAAGTAGTTGAATAGCCGTCGAAATCGCTCGACAACATCCGAGGTAAGTCTTGAGTGATGACCCTACTTGAATTATATCAAAATTATGCTCCTTGTTTGTGTGGCCATTGAGCCGAAATAGTAAAGGTTGATAAATATTTTGTGTTAGAGCTTTAGTAACGAAAATGAACTATGGACGTGTCTTGAATATTGATATATGTGTAAGTGAACATTGGAAATATATCCGGGCTAAGACCCAAGGCATTCGTATGAGTTGATATATCCGGGCTAAGACCAAGGCATTCGTATGCGAGTTGATATATCCGGGCTAAGACCGAAGGCATTAAATGCGAGTTGATATATCCATTTGAGACGAAGGCCTTTGTGCAAGTCACCAACCGGGTTATGACCAAGGCAATCGTCTTGAGTCGCTATATCCGGTTAAATCGAAAGTATGTGATTCGAAGTGAGCAATCTTGCTGTGAAAATTTCAGCTTATACACTTGTGAAAATTCCAGCAATGAGGTATGTTTGTATGTGCTTGTACTAATTGAATTCTTACAAGTAAGTATGCGCTAAGTTGATAAACGAGCTACCGGCCTTGGGCTAAGTTGTTCTTTTGTGTATGAACATAAGGGTCGGTGATGTGAAATAAGTATGAGTATGGGAATGTGAATTAGTAAAGTGGTTTAATTAGCCATGTGAATAAAATACCTTAGTCAAAGCTGATTTCATTGCATGAGACTTACTAAGCATTAAAATGCTTACCCGTTGCTTTGGCTCTCTGTTTTATAGGTTTCGCTCGTTAGCTATCGGATTCGGGATCAAAGAAGTCAAGTCATCCACACTATCGAAGCCCCATTTTGGTACAAATTTTGGTTGAACTTTGAAATGGCATGTATAGGACCATCCTTTGTTGAAGGTCATGTACCTTCGGTTTGTGTAAACTTGGATAGCCATGCGAAAATGGCTTATATATCGTTTTAGCATAGAACTATAATCGTTTGTATGTTGACCCTTATGAGGTATGGAATTATTTTGAAACGATTAGCCATTGGAATGGTTAATCATGATCACGCTTTGTGCTATGTATGTAAAAGGGCCAATTGAATCATGGAAATTATGAAATAGGTAAAGCCTACTAAAGGCAGATGCTGACAGCAGCAGTGACGTGGATGTGAAAAATCACTAAAAATAGTAGGAATGGTATTAAATAGCAAATAAATTATGTAAGTGTACCTTGACGAATCTACTTTCATATGGAAGAAACGAAATGGTCATATGAGTCATAAGTTAACAGATTTTAAAGTTCTTGTGAAATAGGGCCAGAACGGTTTCTGGATCCCCTGTTCCAACTTTGGAAAATCATTGTAAATTAACCAGAGATAATTAGGAGTCATTCCATATATGTGTAGATTCCTCTCTGAGTCTAGTTTCTATAGAAACAAACGGCATTAGTATTGAAGCCCTGTACAGGAGATATCCAATTCGTAACGCACAAAGGTCAGTGTAGTCGATCCCTACAACAGGCGAGACTTTAACTAATAAACTGTACTAATTGGCTCGACCAAAATTCTAGAAAAAATATGTAGATGGACATATGAGTCTAGTTTCAGGAAAAATTTACGGAACTGATTTTCGAGTTGTAAAACTCAAGTTATGAATTTTGGAGCGACTAGTACTCAGATTGGCAGCTTGTCTGAAAATTGTCAATAAGTGGGTTGAAGTCTGTTAACACCTCGCGTTCGACTCCGGCGACGGTCTCGGGTTCGGGGTGTTACACATCCGAATCTCGAATCCGCAACTGATAATAACCCGATCTCAAATCTATCTTTGAAAACACTGAGGCTCCCTTTAGTTGATCAAACAAATCATCAATACGCTGTAACGGATATTTATTCTTTATCGTCACTTTATTCAGCTGACGATAGTCAATGCACAACCTCATGGTTCCGTCCTTCTTTTTCACAAACAACATTGGTGCACCCCAAGGTGAGAAACTTGGTCGAGCGAAACCTCTATCCGTCAATTCTTGCAACTGAGCTTTCAACTCTTTTAACTCGGTTGGTGCCATACGATACGGAGCTATCGAAATCGGTGTAGTCCCAGGTACAAGCTCAATACCAAACTCTATCTCCCGAACAGGTGGCAAACCCGGTAATTCTTCGAGAAAAACATCCGGGTATTCACAAACCACCGGCACAGATTCGGGTTTTATTTCTAACTCCTTATCATCAAGTACATACGCAAGGTATGCTTCGCACCCCTTTCTTACATATTTCTGGGCCAACATTGATGATATTACAATTGGCAACCCTTTAAGTCCGTAGACTCAACTCGGATCATCTCGTTATTTGCGCACTCGAATCCATAGTCTTGCTTTTGCAATTCACAACCGCATCATGCACGGTCAACCAATCCAAACCAAGAATAACATCAAATTCATCGAGCGGCAAAAGCATCAAGTCCGCGGGAAAGCAGAAGCTCCAATTACTAGGGGCATTTCTTACACACTTTGTCAACAAGCACGAACGACCCAAGGGATTTGACACCGAATTACGAACTCGAGAGACTCAATAGGTAAAGTCTTCTTTGGATGCTAAAGTTTCGCATATATAAGAATGAGTAGAACCGGGGTCAATTAAAGCAATCACATTAGTATCAAAGAGAGTAAAAGTACCGGTAATAACATCCGGCGAGGTAGCATCCTCGGCGTCTTGGCGTATAGCATAAGCCCTAGCAGGAGCACGAGCCTCAGATCTGGTCGCAGCATCTCTAGATCCTTCGACCGCCGCTAGCATTGCCCGTATTCCTAGATGGTCTACCCCGAGCAGTGGTAGCACCCGGTTTCCCACTCTGATTTACATTCTATTCAGACAATCTCGGGCAATCTTTGATAAAGTGGTCGGCTGACCCACACTTGTAACAGGAGCGGTCATGGAACCTACAACTCCCCGAGTGCCATTTACCACAATACTGGCATTCCGCTCTGTCTCGACGGTCATTTCCAACATCGGCGATCGAAGTGGACTGTGTGTGCTCACAGGGGTCGATCGTGATCTCGTCTAGAAAAGCCCGAAGTGTCCCTAGACCAGCCCAAGCCATCTCTAAATTTCTTCGATGATGTGGGAAGGGCTTCCCAAGACCTCTTCTGAAACTCCCTTGCTCCCACCTCACTTTTCTTTTCTCCATCTTGAGCTCCTCGGCCTTGCAAGCTCGCTCAACAAGTACTACAAATTCTCGGATTTCCAAGATGCCAATATACGACTTTATATCATCATTTAGTCCATCCTAAACGTATACACATTACGGCTTCGAGGAAATGCATTTCGTCATGCGTCTGGCTAAGCCTCACAAATTTTCGTTCATAGTCGAGAATCGACATGGAACCTTGTTTGAGTTCAAGAAATTCCTTCCGCTTTTGGTCAATGAATCTCGATCGATATACTTCTTTCAAACTCGGTTTGGAAGAACTCCCAAGTTACTTGCTCTCCGAGCACTGTGAAGTCAACATATTCCACCAATAGTAGGCGTAATCACGTAGCAAGGAGATAGTACACTTTAGGCACTAATCGGGTGTGCAAGATAGTTCATCGAGTACCCGAATAGTGTTTTCCAACCAAAATTCAGCTTGCTCGGATCATCACTATCCGTAGCCTTAAATTCAGTAGCCCCGTGTTTTCGGATTCTATCAACTAGGGGCTTATTTGACCTTATTTGGTTAGTTACCGGAGGCATTGTAGGTGCGGGGGTTGTGTTTGTTGGGAATGGAGGTTGTGGAACAGCCATATGAGTTCGAATGTATTGGTTGAACCAATCATTCATCACGCTATAGAAATCTTATCTAGCTTCATCATTTGGATTAGTAGCATTAGGTTGAGGGTCCACCGGCGCTGTCCCCTGCGCGGGAGCAGGCGCTACGCTCTCAAGATCATCAGCTACCGCTCGGTCGGGAACGGGATCCATTACTATAAATAAACACATTTGCAAATGTCAGAAATCACCACACTATCAAATAATCACATAAAATGGCATGTATAGCTAGACCCAAACGCATTACGGTAGTCCTAGAATCGACTAAACCGTAGCTCTGATACCAATTTAATTGTAACACCCCGTACCCGAGACCGTGGCCGGAGTCGAACACGAGGTGCTAACAGACATAATATATTTATTTTCACAGTCCATTTAAAAATTTCCAGACATTTCCATACCTCTTAGTGATCAACATACAAAACGATTATAGTACTATGCTAAAAATGTATATAAGCCATTTTCGCATGGCTATCCAAATTTACACAAAATCCATGGGTACATGACCAACAACAAAAAGGGTAGTCCTATATATGCCATTTCAAAGTTCAACCAAAATTGTACCAAAAGGGGGCTTTGATAGTGTGGGAGACTTCGACTTCCAAAAATCCCGAGTCCGATGGTGACGAGCCAAAATCTATAAAACAGAGAAACAAAGAAAGCGGAGTAAGCAATTTATGCTTAGTAAGTTTTGAGCAAGGATTCAACAAAACAAAAGCATAGCATTCATACAACTAAGCGGATAATTTCATATGCACAAATTCTCAATATCATACTTACTTCACATTACCAACCCTTATGTTCATACACAAAGATCAACTTAGCTAAAGGCGGTAGCTCGTTTATCAACCGGCGAATACTTATTTGTAAGGGCTCAACTAATTCAAAGCACATACTGAAACATACCTCATTGTTGGGATTTCACAAGCGTATTAAGCGAAATTTTACAGCAAGTTCATTCATTCCCAAATCACATACCTTCGGAGTTTAACTTGATATAGCTACTCGTTCAAATACCTTGGGACATAGCCGGTTATAGTAGCTTCGCACAAATGCCTTCGGGACTTAACCCGATTTAGTAACTCGCACAAATGCCTTCGGATCTTAGTCCGGATTTAGTAACTCTCACAAATGCCTTCGGATCTTAGTCCGGATATAGTCACTTAGTACAAAGCCTTCGGGACTTAGCCCAGACATCATTCGAAGAACCATGCACACATATATCAATAAATCATGACACATCCATATTTCATTTTCATTACCAAAGCTCAACACAAGACATTATCATATTTACAATTTCGGCTCAATAGCCACATACAAAGAGCATGATTTTGATTTACTTAAGACATAATCTAATCGAATCATAATTTAAGTTCCATTACTCGAAACCTTACCTCAGACGTTGTCGATCGGCTTCAATGGCTATTCGATCACTTTTTCCTTTCCCTTATCCAACTGTGGTCCCCTAAGCTCTTGAGCTAATTCAAACAAATTTAACTTATCAAAGTCTCATTTTGCTAGCTTATGGCCGAATATGACAAGGAGTTTGATAGGTCATATGGCCACCTTTTAGCTCAAATACACAATGATCATACGCATTTTTAATCACATCAACAATTTAATACAATTCATTCGAACATCAAAAGAGAAGCTCAAGGTACTTAGCCCATATATACATTAGACATTAGAGTCACATATGTACGAAATCACGAATCGAATTCAACACACTAGCTAATATTTCCCCTTAGCCGATTTTTTAAGTCAAGCTAAAGCCATCAATAGGCTACCAATGGCCGAACATACACATCTATGCTAAGGCCGATTGCAACACTTAAAACATTCTACAAGTATGGTCACTTGTGTTGACTAAACACCATTTGTTTCAAGTTCAAAACTTGGCTAATACACATATATACACTATTAAAGCATCCTCTCCCTTTACACTAATTCAACACATGCATTACCCATAATATACCAAATTACATTCGCCTTAGCACACAACTTGCTAGCCGATTCTTCTCCATCTAGCAACTAATGCACATCTGAGCTCATTTGTTAGACTCTACTTCATCTAACAACAACCTTATTTCTCTTCTATATCCTACCATGGCCGAATGCATCACAACACCTTACCATTTCAATTTTGGTCATGGTTGAACAAGGAACTTAATGTCTCACTCAAGGATGCTAAAAGGAGATTCAAGAGTTATCAATCCACCATCACATGCATCATTAACAAGCTTCACATTTAGAATGCAATGATATCAACACAAAATCTACCTTGGCCGAATACCATCCCCATGACATAGCAAAGATTTGAACCATGGGCTAATAAGAACATCAAGCTAGCAACTAAAAAAAAACATGCATGAATCTCATGGCACAACATCAAACATACCTTAATCTTGATACAAGTATGACCGAACCTCCTCCTAATCCTTTTCTAAACCAAACATGGAGCAAGAACTCCTTCTTTCTTCCTTAGAATTTTCGGCCAAAAGAAATGAAAAGGATGAACACACTTTTTTTTTTTGTTTCCTTTCTCTCAACTCACGGCAATGGGAGGGATCACACACCTTCTTTCCTTTTTCCATTTCTTTATTACCCATACTCCTTATTTTATTTATTCCAACATAACCCATTTACACAACATGTTTTATGACATGTTTTGCCCATCACCCTTTGTCATGGCCGACCACTAGGCTTTAATTTAGGGAAATTTGACATGCAAGCCCATCATTTTCACAACATGCATTAATGTGCCACTTTACATTTGCCTAGCACATTTCTAAATTTTCTCACATAAGTCCTATTTGATAAAATTCACTTACAATTAGCAAAATTCAAACATGAAATTTTCACACATGCATATGTACATATAATGAGCATCCACTATGACGGCTAATTATTTTTATGACTCGGTTTAGTGGTCCCGAAACCACTTTTCGACTAGGGTCAATTTAGGCTGTCACAACTCTCCCCCACTTAAGAAATTTTTGTCCCCGAAAATCTTATCGGTAAATAGGTTTGGGTATCGCTCTTTCATAGAGTTCTCGGGTTCCCAAGTAGCTTCTTCTATCCCGTGTTTGAGCCATAACACTTTCACTAGCGGAACCCTTTTGTTTCGCAACTCCTTCACTTCACGAGCTAGGATACGAATCGGTTCTTCTTCATAACTCATATCGGCTTGAATTTCGACCTCTGATGGACTAATTATGTGCGATGGATCAGATCTATAGCGTCGAAGCATCGAAACATGAAAGATGTCGTGAATCTTTTCAAGTTCAGGGGGCAAAATCAATCGATACGCAACTGGACCGACTCGTTCGGATATTTCATATGGCCCGATGAACCTCGGACTCAATTTGCCTTTATGCCCAAATCTGAGTATCTTTTTCCAAGGTGAAACTTTAAGAAACACTTTGTCTCCCACCTGATACTCAATGTCTTTTCGTTTCAGATCCGCGTCGACTTACGGCAATCATGGGTCGACTTGAGACTTTCACGGATTACTTTTACTTTTCGTTCAAGCATCTTTAATCAAATCAACTCCAAAATTTTACTTTCACCGAGCTCGGTCCAAAATAATGGTGTACGGCATTTACTACCGTACAAGGCCTCGTAAGGTGCCATCTTAATACTTGATTGAAAACTATTGTTGTAAGCGAATTCAATCCAAGGTAAATACCGCTCCCACGAACCAATGAACTCGAGGATGCAACATCTTAACATATCCTCAAGTATCTCGAATTATCCGCTCGGATTGACCATCGGTTTGGGGTGAAAAGCGGTGCTAAAATGCAACTTGGTACCCAAAGCTTCTTGCAATTTCTTCCAAAATCGTGAGGTGAATCTTGGATCTCTATCCGACACGACGTAAATAGGTACCCGTGTAATCTCACAATCGAGAAACATACAATTCAGCTAATTTATCCATTGAAAAATCGTGCGTCCGGGATAAAGTGAGCCGACTTAGTCAATCTATCAACAACGACCCAAATCGCATCTTTCTTACTTGCCGACTTTGGCGGCCGGATACAAAATCCATCGTTACTCGATCCCATTTCCATTCAGGTATCATGATCGGCTGAAGTAAACCCGAAGGCACTTGATGTTCCGCTTTCACTTGCTGACATATTAAGCACTTCGAGACAAAATCGGAAATGTCTCGTTTCATACCATGCCACCAAAACTGACGTCTCAGATCGTTGTACATTTTCGTACTCCCCGGGTGAATTGACATTCGGCTACAATGAGCTTCGTTCAGAATCATCGAAATGAGTTCTGAATTTCTTGGAACACACAACCGATTTCTGTACCTCAAACAATCATCATCATCAATTTGAAACTCCGATTCCACATTCGGAACACATTCAATTTGTTTTGCAACCAACTCATCGTCGACTTTCGAGCTTCACGAATTTGATGAATCAATAATGGTTTGGCCTTTAATTCATCTATTAACACATTGTCGGGTAGAATGAGACAAGTGTACATTCATCCTCGTAAAGCAACAAAGTGACTTAGGCTTAAGGCGTGCGCAACCACATTAGCCTTTCCGGGTGATAATCAATGACCAGCTCATAATCTTTCAACAACTCAAGCCAACGCCTTTGTCGTAGATTCAAGTCTCTTTGAGTCATCAAATATTTGAGACTTTTGTGATCCGAAAATACGTGGCACTTCTCACCAAATAAGTAATGTCGCCATATTTTCAAGGCGAATACGATGGCAGCTAATTCGAGATCATGGGTCGGGTAATTTTTCTCATGTGGCTTTAATTGTCTCGACGTATAGGCCACAACTCGACCTTCTTGCATCAATACGCAACCTAACCCAAGTAGGAGGCGTCACTATAGATGACAAACTCTTTGCCCGATTAGGGTCGCACTAAAATTGGAGCTTAGTCAAATAAGTTTTCAGTTGATCAAAACTTTTCGACATTTTTCCGTCTATTCGAACTTAACATCTTTTGAAGTAGCTTCGTCATGGGTGTGGCTATCATCGAGAAACCTTTTACAAACCGTCGGTAAGTAACCAAGTCCTAAAAAGCTCCGAACCTCAATAATATTTCTGAGGCTTCCAGTTAAGTATGGCTGAAATTTTGCTCGGTCGACTCGAATACCGGATGCGAGATACCACATGACCCAAGAAGCTAACCTCTCTTAACGTAACTCACACTTGCTTGAACTTAGCATATAACCGCTTATCCTGTAAAATTTGCAACACTAATCTCGGTGTTCAAACATGTTCATCTCTTGAATAGACCAAGATGTCATCAATGAACACAACTACTGAACCGGTCCAAATACTATCTCAAGATCCGATTCATCAAATCCATAAATATACGTGAGGGCATTAGTGAGCCCGAACGGCATCACTAAGAACTCGTAGTGACCGTACCTCGTTAAAGCGGTTTTGGGTACATCCGAATCTCGAATCCATGGCAACTGATAATAACCCGATCTCAAATCTATCTTTGAAAACACTGAGGCTCCCTTTAGTTGATTAAACAAATCATCAATACGTGGTAACGGATATTTATTCTTTATCGTCACTTTATTCAGCTGACGATAGTCAATGCACAACCTCATGGTTCCGTCCTTCTTTTTCACAAACAACACTGGTGCACCCCAAGGTGAGAAACTTGGTCGAGCGAAACCTCTATCCGTCAATTCTTGCAACTGAGCTTTCAACTCTTTTAACTCGGTTGGTGCCATACGATACGGAGCTATCGAAATCGGCGTAGTCCCAGGTACAAGCTCAATACCAAACTCTATCTACCAAACAGGTGGCAAACCCGGTAATTCTTCGGGAAAAACATCCGAGTATTCACAAACCACCGGCACAGATTCGGGTTTTATTTCTAACTCCTTATCATCAAGTACATATGCAAGGTATGCTTGCACCCTTTCTTACATATTTCGGGCCAACATTGATGATATTACAACTGGCAACCCCTTTAAGTCCGTAGACTCAACTCGGATCATCTCGTTATTTGCGCAACTCAAATCCATAGTCTTGCTTTTGCAATTCACAACCGCATCATGCACGGTCAACCAATCCAAACCAAGAATAACATCAAATTCATCGAACGGCAAAAGCATCAAGTCCGCCGGAAAAGCAGAACCTCGAATTACTAGGGGCATTTCTTACACACTTTGTCAACAAGCACGAACGACCTAAGGGATTTGACACCAATTACGAACTCAAGAGACTCAATAGGTAAAGTCTTACTAGATGCTAAGGTTTCGCATATATAAGAATGAGTAGAACC
The DNA here is from genome assembly GCF_025698485.1 of Gossypium arboreum. NCBI lineage: Eukaryota > Viridiplantae > Streptophyta > Magnoliopsida > Malvales > Malvaceae > Gossypium > Gossypium arboreum. The sequence goes on from NC_069081.1 coordinate 19,804,624, forward strand.
GAGGTCAATCAAAGCAATCACATTAGTATCAAAGAGAGTAAAAGTACCGGTAATAACATCCGGCGAGGTAGCATCCTCGCGTCTGGCGATAGCATAAGCCCTAGCAGAGCACGAGCCTCGGATCTGGTCGCAGCATCTCTAGATCCTCTTTGACCACCGCTAGCATTGCCCGTATTCCTAGATGGTCTACCCCGAGCAGTGGTAGCACCCGATTTCCCACTCGATTTAGATTACATTCGGACAATCTCGGGCAATCTTTGATAAAGTGGTGGTGACCAAGCACTTGTAACAGAGCGGTCATGGAACCTACAACTCCCCGAGTGCCATTTACCACAATACTGGCATTCCGCTCTGTCTCGACGGTCATTTCCAACACTGGCGATCGAAGTGACTCGTGTGCTCACAGGGGATCGATCGCGATCTCGTCTAGAAAAGCCCGAATCGTCCCTAGACCGCCCAAGCCATATCTAAATTTCTTCGATGATCGTGGGAAGGGCTTCCCAAGACCTCTTCTGAAACTCCTTGCTCCCACCTCAGCTTTTCTTTTCTCCATCTTGAGCTCCTCGACCTTTCAAGCTCGCTCAACAAGTACTACAAATTCTCGGATTTCCAAGATGCCAACATACGACTTTATATCATCATTTAGTCCATCCTCAAACGTTTACACATTACGACCGAGGAAATGCATTCTCGCATGCACCAGCTAAGCCTCACAAATTTTTGTTCATAGTCAGTAACCGACATGGAACCTTGTTTGAGTTCAAGAAATTCCTTCCGTTTTGGTCAATGAATCTCTAAGCGATATACTTCTTTCAAACTTCGGTTTGGAAGAACTCCCAAGTTACTTGCTCTCCGAGCACAATGAAGTCAACGATTCCACCAATAGTAGGCGTAATCACGTAGCAAGGAGATAGTACACTTTAGGCACTCATCGGTGTGCAAGATAGTTCATCGAGTACCGAATAGTGTTGTCCAACCAAAATTCAACTTGCTCGGCATCATCACTATCCGTAGCCTTAAATTCAAGAGTCCCGTTTTTGGATTCTATCAATCGGGGCTTATTTGACCTTATTTGGTCGATTCTCGGAGGCATTGTAGGTGCGGGGGTTGTGTTTGTTGGGAATGGAGGTTGTGGAACAGCCATATTAGTTCGAATCTATTGGTTGAACCAATCATTCATCACGCTATAGAAATCATGTCTAGCTTCATCATTTGGATTACTAGCTTTAGGTTGAGAGTCCGCCATTGTCCCTGTCTTGAGCAGCGCTACACTCTCAAGATCATCAGCTACCGCTCGGTCGGGATCGGGATCCATTACTATAAATAAACACATTTGCAAATGTCAGAAATCACCACACTATCAAATAATCACATAAAATGGCATGTATAGCAAGACCCAAACGCATTACGGTAGTCCTAGAATCGACTAAACCGTAGCTCTGATACCAATCTAATTGTAACACCCCGTACCCGAGACCGTGGCCGGAGTCGAACACGAGGTGCTAACAGACATAATATATTTATTTTCACAGTCCATTTAAAAATTTCTAGACATTTCCATACCTCTTAGTGATCAACATACAAAACGATTATAGTACTATGCTAAAAATGTATATAAGCCATTTTCGCATGGCTATCCAAATTTACACAAAATCCATGGGTACATGACCAACAACAAAAAGGGTAGTCCTATACATGCCATTTCAAAGTTCAACCAAAATTGTACCAAAAGGGGCTTTGATAGTGTGGGAGACTTGACTTCCAAAAATCCGAGTCCGATGGTGACGAGCCAAAATCTATAAAACAGAGAAACAAAGAAACGGAGTAAGCAATTTATGCTTAGTAAGTTTTGAGCAAGGATTCAAAGACAACAAAAGCATAGCATTCATATAACTAAACGGATAATTTCATATGCACAAATTCTCAATATCATACTTACTTCACATTACCAACCCTTATGTTCATACACAAAGATCAACTTAGCTAAAGGCCGGTAGCTCGTTTATCAACCGGCGAATACTTATTTGTAAGGCTCAACTAATTCAAAGCACATACTGAAACATACCTCATTGTTGGGATTTCAAGCGTATTAACTGAAATTTTACAGCAAGTTCATTCATTCCCAAATCACATACCTTCGAGTTTAACCGGATATAGCTACTCGTTCAAATACCTTGGGACATAGCCGGTTATAGTAGCTTCGCACAAATGCCTTGGGACTTAACCCGGATTTAGTAACTCGCACAAATACCTTCGGATCTTAGTCCGGATTTAGTAACTCTCACAAATGCCTTGGATCTTAGTGGGATATAGTCACTTAGCACAAAGCCTTGGGACTTAGCAGGACATCATTCAAGAACCATGCACACATATATCAATAAATCATGACACATCCATATTTCATTTTCATTACCAAAGCTCAACACAAGACACTTATCATATTTACAATTTCGGCTCAATAGCCACATACAAAGAGCATGATTTTGATTTACTTAAGACATAATCTAATCGAATCATAATTTAAGTTCCATTACTCAAAACTTACCTTGGATGTTGTCGAGCGGCTTCAATGACTATTCGATCACTTTTCCTTTCCCTTATCCAAGCTGTGGTCCCTAAGCTCTTGAGCTAATTCAAACAAATTTAACTTATCAAAGTCTCATTTTGCTAGCTTATGGCCGAATATGACAGGGAGTTTGATAGGTCATATGGCCACCTTTTAGCTCAAATACACAATGATCATACGCATTTTTAATCACATCAACAATTTAATACAATTCATTCGAACATCAAAAGAGAAGCTCAACGTACTTAGCCCATATATACATTAGACATTAGAGTCACATATGTACGAAATCACGAATCGAATTCAACATACTAGCTAATATTTCCCCTTAGCCGAATTTTTTAAGTCAAGCTAAAGCCATCAATAGGCTACCAATGGCCGAACATACACATCTATGCTAAGGCCGATTGCAACACTTAATACATTCTACAAGTATGGTCACTTGTGTTGACTAAACACCATTTGTTTCAAGTTCAAAACTTGGCTAATACACATATATACACTATTAAAGCATCCTCTCCCTTTACACTAATTCAACACATGCATTACCCATAATATACCAAATTACATTCGGCCTTAGCACACAACTTGCTAGCCGATTCTTCTCCATCTAGCAACTAATGCACATACGAGCTCATTTGTTAGACTCTACTTCATCTAACAACAACCTTATTTCTCTTCTATATCCTACCATGGCGAATGCATCACAACACCTTACCATTTCAATTTTGGTCATGGTTGAACAAGGAACTTAATGTCTCACTCAAGGATGCTAAAAGGAGATTCAAGAGTTATCAATCCACCATCACGTGCATTATTAACAAGCTTCACATTTAGCATGCAATGATATCAACACAAAATCTACCTTGGCGAATACCATCCCCATGACATAGCAAAGATTTGAACCATGGGCTAATAAGAACATCAAGCTAGCAACTAAAAAAAAACATGCATGAATCTCATGGCACAACATCAAACATACCTTAATCTTGATACAAGTATGGCCGAACCTCCTCCTAATCCTCTTCTAAACCAAACATGGAGCAAGAACTCCTTCTTTCTTCCTTAGAATTTTCGCCAAAAGAAATGAAAAGGATGAACACACTTTTTTTTGTTTCCTTTCTCTCAACTCACGGTAATGGGGGATCACACACCTTCTTTCCTTTTCCATTTCTTTATTACCCATACTCCTTATTTTATTTATTCCAACATAACCCATTTACACAACATGTTTTATGACATGTTTTGCCCATCACCCTTTGTCATGGCCGACTTCTAGGCTTTAATTTAGGGAAATTTGACATGCAAGCCCATCATTTTCACAACATGCATTAACAGGCCACTTTACATTTGCCTAGCACATTTCTAAATTTTCTCACATAAGTCCTATTTGATAAAATTCAGTTACAATTAACAAAATTCAAACATGAAATTTTCACACATGCATATGTACATATAATGAGCATCCACTATGATGGCTAATTATTTTTATGACTCGGTTTAGTGGTCCCAAACCACTTTCCGACTAGGGTCAATTTAGGTGTCACAACTCTCCCCACTTAAGAAATTTTCGTCCCGAAAATCTTACCGTAAATAGGTTTGGGTATCGCTCTTTCATAGAGTTCTCGGGTTCCCAAGTAGCTTCTTCTATCCCGTGTTTGAGCCATAACACTTTCACTAGCGGAACCTTTTTGTTTCGCAACTCCTTCACTTCACGAGCTAGGATACGAATCGGTTGTTCTTCATAACTCATATCGGCTTGAATTTCGACCTCTGATGGACTAATTATGTGCGATGGATCAAATCTATAGCGTCGAAGCATTGAAACATGAAAGATGTCGTGAATCTTTTCAAGTTCAGGGGGCAAAATCAATCGATACGCAACTGGACCGACTCGTTCGGATATTTCATATTGCCCAATGAACCTCGGACTCAATTTGCCTTTATGCCCAAATCTGAGTATCTTTTTCCAAGGTGAAACTTTAAGAAACACTTTGTCTCCCACCTGATACTCAATGTCTTTTCGTTTCAGATCCGCGTACGACTTCTGGCAATCTGTGGCTACCTTCAGACTTTCACGGATTACTTTTACTTTTCGTTCAGCATCTTTAATCAAATCAACTCCGAAAATTTTACTTTCACCGAGCTCGGTCCAAAATAATGGTGTACGGCATTTACGCCCGTACAAGGCCTCGTAAGGTGCCATCTTAATACTTGATTGAAAACTATTGTTGTAAGCGAATTCAATCAAAGGTAAATACCGCTCCCACGAACCACTGAACTCAAGGATGCAACATCTTAACATATCCTTAAGTATCTGAATTATCCGCTCGAATTGACCATCAGTTTGGGGGTGAAAAACGGTGCTAAAATGCAACTTGGTACCCAAAGCTTCTTGCAATTTCTTCCAAAATCGTGAGGTGAATCTCGGATCTCTATCCGACACGATAGAAATAGGTACCCCGTGTAATCTCACAATCTGAGAAACATACAATTCAGCTAATTTATCCATTGAAAAATACGTGCATGACGGGATAAAGTGAGCCGACTTAGTCAATCTATCAACAACGACCCAAATCGCATCTTTCTTACTTGCCGACACTGGCAGCCCAGATACAAAATCCATCGTTACTCGATCCCATTTCCATTCAGGTATCATGATCGGCTGAAGTAAACCCGAAGGCACTTGATGTTCCGCTTTCACTTGCTGACATATTAAGCACTTCGAGACAAAATCGGAAATGTCTCGTTTCATACCATGCCACCAAAACTAACGTCTCAGATTGTTGTACATTTTCGTACTCCCCGGGTGAATTGACATTCGGCTACAATGAGCTTCGTTCGTAATCATCGAAATGAGTTCTGAATTTCTTGGAACACACAACCGATTTCTGTACCTCAAACAATCATCATCATCAATTTGAAACTCTGATTCCACATTCGGAACACATTCAGCCCGTTTTGCAACCAACTCATCGTCGACTTTCTGAGCTTCACGAATTTGATGAATCAATAATGGTTTGGCCTTTAATTCAGCTATTAACACATTGTCGGATAGAACAGACAAGTGTACATTCATCCCTCGTAAAGCAAACAGTGACTTCCGGCTTAAGGCGTCCGCAACCACATTAGCCTTTCCCGGGTGATAATCAATGATCAGCTCATAATCTTTCAACAACTCAAGCCAACGCCTTTGTTGTAGATTCAAGTCTCTTTGAGTCATCAAATATTTGAGACTTTTGTGATCAGAAAATACATGGCACTTCTCACCAAATAAGTAATGTCGCCATACTTTCAAGGCGAATACGATGGCAGCTAATTCGAGATCATGGGTCGGGTAATTTTTCTCATGTGACTTTAATTGTCTCGACGCATAGGCCACAACTCGACCTTCTTGCATCAATACGCAACCTAAGCCAAGTAGGAGGCGTCACTATAGATGACAAACTCTTTGCACGATTCGGGCCGCACTAAAATTGGAGCTTAGTCAAATAAGTTTTCAGTTGATCAAAACTTTTCGACATTTTCCGTCCATTCAACTTAACATCTTTTGAAGTAGCCGTCATGGGTGTGGCTATCATCGAGAAACCTTTACAAACCGTCGGTAGTGTAAGCAAGTCCCAAAAAGCTCCGAACCTCGTAATATTTCTCGGAGGCTTCCAGTTAAGTATGGCTGAAATTTTGCTCGGTCGACTTTCGAATACCCGATCTGAGATACCACATGACCCAAGAAGCTAACCTCTCTTAACCGTAACTCATACTTGCTGAACTTAGCATATAAGCGCTTATCTGTAAAATTTGCAACACTAATCTCGGTGTTCGGCATGTTCGGTCTCATCTCTTGAATAGACCAAGATGTCATCAATGAACACAACTACGAACTAGTCCAAATACTGTCTGAGGATCCGATTCATCAAATCCATAAATACCACAGGGGCATTAGTGAGCCCGAACGGCATTACTAAGAACTCGTAGTGACCGTACCTCGTTCTGAAAGCAGTTTTGGGTACATCCGAATCTCAAATCCGCAACTGATAATAACCCGATCTCAAATCTATCTTTGAAAACACTGAGGCTCCCTTTAGTTGATTAAACAAATCATCAATACGTGGTAATGGATATTTATTCTTTATCGTCACTTTATTCAGCTGACGATAGTCAATGCACAACCTCATGGTTCCGTCCTTCTTTTCACAAACAACTTTGGTGCACCCTAAGGTGAGAAACTTGGTCGGCGAAACCTCTATCCGTCAATTCTTGCAATTGAGCTTTCAACTCTTTTAACTCAGTTGGTGCCATAGGATACGGAGCTATCGAAATCGGCGTAGTCCCAGGTACAAGCTCAATACCAAACTCTATCTCCCGAACAGGTGGCAAACCTAGTAATTCTTCGGGAAAAACATCCGGGTATTCACAAACCACCGGCACAGATTCGGGTTTTATTTCTAACTCCTTATCATCAAGTACATACGCAAGGTATGCTTCGCACCCTTTCTTACATATTTACGGGCCAACATTGATGATATTACGGTGGCAACCCTTTAAGTCCGTAGACTCAACTCGGATCATCTCGTTATTTGCGCACCTCAAATCCATAGTCTTGCTTTTGCAATTCACAACCGCAACATGCACGGTCAACCAATCCAAACCAAGAATAACATCAAATTCATCGAGCGGCAAAAGCATCAAGTCCGCCGGAAAAGCAGAACCTCGAATTACTAGGGGCATTTCTTACACACTTTGTCAACAGCACGTAACGACCCAAGGATTTGACACCGAATTACGAACTCGAGAGACTCAATAGGTAAAGTCTTACTTGATGCTAAGGTTTAGCATATATAAGAATGAGTAGAACCGGGGTCAATCAAAGCAATCACATTAGTATCAAAGAGAGTAAAAGTACTGGGTAATAACATCTGGCGAGGTAGCATCCTCGCGTCGCCAGATAGCATAAGCCCTAGCAGAGCACGAGCCTCAGATCCGGTCATGACATCTCTAGATCCTCTCGACCGCCGCTAGTATTGCCAGTATTCCTAGATGGTCTACCCGAGCAAGTGGTAGCACCCGGTTTCCCACTATGATTTACATTCTGTTTAGACAATCTCGGGCAATCTTTGATAAAGTGGTCGGGTGACCCGCACTTGTAACAGGAGCGGTCATGGAACCTACAACTCCCCGAGTGCCATTTACCACAATCTTGGCATTCCGCTCTGTCTCGACGGTCATTTCCAACACCGGCGATCGAAGTGGCTCGTGTGCTCACAGGGGTCGATCGCGATCTCGTCTAGAAAAGCCGAAGTGTCCTAGATCGCCCAAGCCATCTCTAAATTTCTTCGATGGTGTGGGAAGGGCTTCCCAAGACCTCTTCTGAAACTCCTTTGCTCCCACCTCGGCTTTTCTTTTCTCCATCTTGAGCTCCTCGGCCTTGCAAGCTCGCTCAACAAGTACTACAAATTCTCGGATTTCCAAGATGCCAACATACAGCTTTATATCATCATTTAGTCCATCCTCGAAACGTTTACACATTACGGCTTCTGAGGAAATGCATTCTCATGCGTACCGGCTAAGCCTCACAAATTTTCGTTCATAGTCGGTAACCGACATGGAACCTTGTTTGAGTTCAAGAAATTCCTTCCGTTTTTGGTCAATGAATCTCGTCGATATACTTCTTTCAAACTTCGGTTTGGAAGAACTCCCAAGTTACTTGCTCTCCAGAGCTGTGAAGTCAACGTATTCCACCAATAGTAGGCGTAATCACGTAGCAAGGAGATAGTACACTTTAGGCACTCATCGGTGTGCAAGATAGTTCATCGAGTACCGAATAGTGTTGTCCAACCAAAATTCAGCTTGCTCGGCATCATCACTATCCGTAGCCTTAAATTCAAGAGTAGCCCGTGTTTTGGATTCTATCAGCTGGGGCTTATTTGACCTTATTTGGTCGATTCGGAGGCATTGTAGGTGCGGGGTTGTGTTTGTTGGGAATGGAGGTTGTGGAACGACCATATTAGTTCGAATGTATTGGTTGAACCAATCATTCATCACGCTTATAGAAATCTTGTCTAGCTTCATCATTTGGATTACTAGCTTTAGGTTGAGAGTCCACGGTCCCCTGTAAGGGAGCAGCGCTACACTCTCAAGATCATCACTACCGCTTCGGTCGGGATCGGATCCATTACTATAAATAAACACATTTGCAAATGTCGAAATCACCACACTATCAAATAATCACATAAAATGGCATGTATAGCAAGACCCAAACGCATTACGGTAGTCCTAGAATCGACTAAACCGTAGCTCTGATACAAATTTAATTGTAACACCCCGTACCCGAGACCGTGGCCGGAGTCGAACACGAGGTGCTAACAGACATAATATATTTATTTTCACAGTCCATTTAAAAATTTCCAGACATTTCCATACCTCTTAGTGATCAACATACAAAACGATTATAGTACTATGCTAAAAATGTATATAAGCCATTTTCGCATGGCTATCCAAATTTACACAAAATCCATGGGTACATGACCAACAACAAAAAGGGTAGTCCTATACATGCCATTTCAAAGTTCAACCAAAATTGTACCAAAAGGGGGCTTTGATAGTGTGGGAGACTTCGACTTCCAAAAATCCCGAGTCCGATAGTTGACGAGCCAAAATCTATAAAACAGAGAAACAAAGAAACGGAGTAAGCAATTTATGCTTAGTAAGTTTTGAGCAAGGGATTCCAGCACAACAAAAGCATAGCATTCATATAACTAAACGGATAATTTCATATGCACAAATTCTCAATATCATACTTACTTCACATTACCAACCCTTATGTTCATACACAAAAGATCAACTTAGCTAAAGGCGGTAGCTCGTTTATCAAGCGAGCGAATACTTATTTGTAAGGGCTCAACTAATTCAAAGCACATCTGAAACATACCTCATTGTTGGGATTTCACAAGCGTATTAAGCGAAATTTTTACAGCAAGTTCATTCATTCCCAAATCACATACCTTGAGTTTAACCGGATATAGCTACTCGTTCAAATACCTTGGGACATAGCCCGGTTATAATAGTCGCACAAATGCCTTCGGGACTTAACCCGGATTTAGTAACTCGCACAAATACCTTGGATCTTAGTCGGATTTAGTAACTCTCACAAATGCCTTGGATCTTAGTCCGGATATAGTCACTTAGCACAAAGCCTTGGGACTTAGCAGGACATCATTCAAGAACCATGCACACATATATCAATAAATCATGACACATCCATATTTCATTTTCATTACCAAAGCTCAACACAAGACACTTATCATATTTACAATTTCGGCTCAATAGCCACATACAAAGAGCATGATTTTGATTTACTTAAGACATAATCTAATTGAATCATAATTTAAGTTCCATTACTCAAAACTTACCTTGGATGTTGTCGAGCGGCTTCAACGGCTATTCGATCACTTTTTCCTTTCCCTTATCCAACTGTGGTCCCTAAGCTCTTGAGCTAATTCAAACAAATTTAACTTATCAAAGTCTCATTTTGCTAGCTTATGGCCGAATATGACAGGAGTTTGATAGGTCATATGGCCACCTTTAGCTCAAATACACAATGATCATACGCATTTTTAATCACATCAACAATTTAATACAATTCATTCGAACATCAAAAGAGAAGCTCAAGGTACTTAGCCCATATATACATTAGACATTAGAGTCACATATGTACGAAATCACTAATCGAATTCAACATACTAGCTAATATTTCCCTTAGTCAAATTTTTAAGTCAAGCTAAAGCCATCAATAGGCTACCAATGGCAGAACATACACATCTATGCTAAGGCCGATTGCAACACTTAATACATTCTACAAGTATGGTCACTTGTGTTGACTAAACACCATTTGTTTCAAGTTCAAAACTTGGCTAATACACATATATACACTATTAAAGCATCCTCTCCTTTACACTAATTCAACACATGCATTACCCATAATATACCAAATTACATTCGCCTTAGCACACAACTTGCTAGCCGATTCTTCTCCATCTAGCAACTAATGCACATACGAGCTCATTTGTTAGACTCTACTTCATCTAACAACAACCTTATTTCTCTTCTATATCCTACCATGGCCGAATGCATCACAACACCTTACCATTTCAATTTTGGTCATGGTTGAACAAGGAACTTAATGTCTCACTCAAGGATGCTAAAAAGGAGATTCAAGAGTTATCAATCCACCATCACATGCATCATTAACAAGCTTCACATTTAGCATGCAATGATATCAACACAAAATCTACCTTGGCCGAATACCATCCCCATGACATAGCAAAGATTTGAACCATGGGCTAATAAGAACATCAAGCTAGCAACTAAAAAAAACATGCATGAATCTCATGGCACAACATCAAACATACCTTAATCTTGATACAAGTATGGCCGAACCTCCTCCTAATCCTCTTCTAAACCAAACATGGAGCAAGAACTCCTTCTTTCTTCCTTAGAATTTTCGGCCAAAAGAAATGAAAAGGATGAACACACTTTTTTTTTGTTTCCTTTCTCTCAACTCACAAGCAATGGGGGATCACACACCTTCTTTCCTTTTTCCATTTCTTTATTACCCATACTCCTTATTTTATTTATTCCAACATAACCCATTTACACAACATGTTTTATGACATGTTTTGCCCATCACCCTTTGTCATGGCCCATCGCTAGGCTTTAATTTAGGGAAATTTGACATGCAAGCCCATCATTTTCACAACATGCATTAACGAGCCACTTTACATTTGCCTAGCACATTTCTAAATTTTCTCACATAAGTCCTATTTGATAAAATTCAGTTACAATTAACAAAATTCAAACATGAAATTTTCTAAATCAAACCAACCCATTCAACAAATAATTCTGGTATGTATGAATTTTTCTCAAGATTGCAAACCATTTTCCATTCAAACCTTTTTCATCAAAGTCTTTAGCAATTGGTCCAAACTTACCAATTCTCCGACATTCCTCTTTACAATCCAAAATTTGCCTTTAACATATCCTACCTGGCTATTACAAACTCTAATTTCAAGGTCAAACTTAATTCCCTTAAAAACATAAAGGGATCTATTTTAAATTCCACATAGATAACACCTTTTTTCTTCAAAAATCCCTTCCTTTTCATCTAACCTACATTATTTTTACTGGAACCTTAACGAACTTAGAATCTAGATTGCCCCTGCAAATCAAAATTTAATCCAACCAATCAAATCCAAGACAACATGGCCAAAACAATTTTCAAATCTTTGAAAAGAAAAAATCAAATTTTCCTTTCTAACATTTCATCCAAGACCGTATTTTTTAACCATTCTCAACATTTTTAGACTACATTTACTTATAATGATGAACCTTGTCAATCATGATGGTTTGAATTCTTATCATGGGCATTGTCCATCATTTCTACCTGTTGGCATTTATGCCTTTTTTTAAATTTCTCACGGTAGTAACCTATTTATTCTATTACGGTTGAATCTTAAATTTTAACTACATTATACATTTGCAACTTTAAGGCTACACTTGTTATGGCCGGTTGTTTCAGCCTTGTAAGGATCAACTCTTCTGCCCTCAAACTTTTGGGCGAAATCTGTCCTAATATGGATCCTTTATGCAAATTCCGAATCCCAACCTTCCATCTATGGTTGGATCTTTCCCAAAACCTTTTTCCAAATCCTTTCACACTAGCCACTTTCCTTTATCTTCGCTGAATCGCCCGAGGGCATTTCTGGTAAAAGTGCAAGCGAACATACATAAATATTACTTTCATAATTGAAATTTCACTCGTTCTCAGCCTAATTGGCAATTGGGCAACTAAAACTTGAGTTAAATTTGATTTTCTCCAATCTTGACATTTCTTTAAACGGCTTTCCAATGACAAACTTTCCAAAATTACTTTGCCAACTATAAATCAATCAACATTTGACTTCAAAGTTTCAACACAAAATTTTGCCAACCCTTACGCGGTCATCAATTGAGACTATTCGAACCGTCATGGTTCGTTCACACCCTAAACAGGTAAACAAAACTTTGTTTCTTAAAATTTTGGCAAAGTTGAATTTGACCGGGCCTATTCCAAATAGAACTTTCTATCAGCCATGATTACTAGAAATCTAAACAACTTCATCATTGACCAACCTTACATAACACTTGGGATCAAATACCACTTGCAAATTTATCCAACAAACCCAAATTGCATTAACACCAATTAAGGTCAATCAAAATACCTCCAATATTTCCACGGAAGTCGTAAATTAAGCCAAATTTTTATTCATTGGCATTATTTGAGACAAATTTTTCTAATACCAAACCTATTGTAATTTCTGGAATACTTGATGGGCTTCAATAAATGGGTTTTTCCTGGTTTATACTAAAATAGCCACAAATTGACCTTAGCATTAACAATAATGGAACTCATATCAAATCGTCCTTGAGCAATAAAAGAGCAATAAGGGTTCTTTAAATTTTACATTTGCAACCAAAAGTATCACATTATCTAACAGATACAAATTCTATTTATTAACAACCAACTTACACCAAAGACACTTGCTAGATTAATTTTTGTCAATGAGCTACAAAAGGCTAATAATTCCCAAAACTTTGAAACATAACATTTCGATTGGTCTAATTTTCAAAGTTCCTTCAATCCTCGGTAATGTTCGCACCTGCAACTTCCAATGTAAGCCTTCATTCATATAATCCCATTTGGCCTAAGATTTAGACTTACAATGCTTTTAACTTTGGTAATCCTTCCTCCTTGATTACAAATCTTAAAAAGGCCCTATTATTCCAATCATCAAACCTTTATTTTCTTAATGTAACCACAAGACACAACTCAATTTCAAATTTCCAACAGTCAAGATTAAATTCTGAAATTACTAATGAATTAATTAATCCATTAATCAACATATGAGATTTCGAACGCAACTTCTACTTCTTATTCCCGATCCAATTTAAAAATCCGTTCAATTCAAACCAATCCTTATCAAATCTAAATGCAATTAAGGCTTGCAAATTTATTACATATAGGCCACTTTGGGATACAAATTTAATTTCAATTCAATTTACTTTGACCCAACAAATTATTGTACAACCCATTATCAACATCAACCTTAAAACTCATATAACAAATCATCAACATAATAATACCTTAATCCAATTTTCTGCAAGCAAAGCACAAATTTACCATTCCTTTCCATTAAGCATTGTAATGAGTAATTGTAGAACTTTCCACTTCGTTAAAACACCATTTTAAACTTGGCATAATACACATGAACGACTATTGGCACTCACCAAACCTTTACCAATTACAATAATTCCGGTTAACAAAACTGGAATAAATACCTTGGATCTTAGTCGGATTTAGTAACTCTCACAAATGCCTTCGGATCTTAGTCAGGATATAGTCACTTAGCACAAAGCCTTGGGACTTAGCAGGACATCATTCGAAGAACCATGCACACATATATCAATAAATCATGACACATCCATATTTCATTTTCATTACCAAAGCTCAACACAAGACACTTATCATATTTACAATTTGGCTCAATAGCCACATACAAAGAGCATGATTTTGATTTACTTAAGACATAATCTAATTGAATCATAATTTAAGTTCCATTACTCGAAAACTTACCTTGGATGTTGTCGAGCGGCTTCAATGGCTATTCGATCACTTTTTCCTTTCCCTTATCCAACTGTGGTCCCTAAGCTCTTGAGCTAATTCAAACAAATTTAACTTATCAAAGTCTCATTTTGCTAGCTTATGGCGAATATGAGGGGAGTTTGATAGGTCATATGGCCACCTTTTAGCTCAAATACACAATGATCATACGCATTTTTAATCACATCAACAATTTAATACAATTCATTCGAACATCAAAGAGAAGCTCAAGGTACTTAGCCCATATATACATTAGACATTAGAGTCACATATATGCGAAATCACGAATCAATTCAACATACTAGCTAATATTTCCCTTAGCGAATTTTTTAAGTCAAGCTAAAGCCATCAATAGGCTACCAATGGCCGAACATACACATCTATGCTAAGGCCGATTGCAACACTTAATACATTCTACAAGTATGGTCACTTGTGTTGACTAAACACCATTTGTTTCAAGTTCAAAACTTGGCTAATACACATATATACACTATTAAAGCATCCTCTCCCTTTACACTAATTCAACACATGCATTACCCATAATATACCAAATTACATTCGCCTTAGCACACAACTTGCTAGCCGATTCTTCTCCATCTAGCAACTAATGCACATCTGAGCTCATTTGTTAGACTCTACTTCATCTAACAACAACCTTATTTCTCTTCTATATCCTACCATGGCGAATGCATCACAACACCTTACCATTTCAATTTTGGTCATGGTTGAACAAGGAACTTAATGTCTCACTCAAGGATGCTAAAAGGAGATTCAAGAGTTATCAATCCACCATCACATGCATCATTAACAAGCTTCACATTTAGCATGCAATGATATCAACACAAAATCTACCTTGGCGAATACCATCCCCATGACATAGCAAAGATTTGAACCATGGGCTAATAAGAACATCAAGCTAGCAACTAAAAAAAACATGCATGAATCTCATGGCACAACATCAAACATACCTTAATCTTGATACAAGTATGGCGAACCTCCTCCTAATCCTCTTCTAAACCAAACATGGAGCAAGAACTCCTTCTTTCTTCCTTAGAATTTTCGGCCAAAAGAAATGAAAAGGATGAACACACTTTTTTTTTGTTTCCTTTCTCTCAACTCACGCAATGGGGATCACACCTTCTTTCCTTTTTCCATTTCTTTATTACCCATACTCCTTATTTTATTTATTCCAACATAACCCATTTACACAACATGTTTTATGACATGTTTTGCCCATCACCCTTTGTCATGGCCGATTGCTAGGCTTTAATTTAGGAAATTTGACATGCAAGCCCATCATTTTCACAACATGCATTAATGTGCCACTTTACATTTGCCTAGCACATTTCTAAATTTTCTCACATAAGTCCTATTTGATAAAATTCAGTTACAATTAACAAAATTCAAACATGAAATTTTCACACATGCATATGTACATATAATGAGCATCCACTATGATGGCTAATTATTTTTATGACTCGGTTTAGTGGTCCGAAACCACTTTCCGACTAGGGTCAATTTAGGCTGTCACAACTCTCCCCACTTAAGAAATTTTCGTCCCGAAAATCTTACCGTAAATAGGTTTGGGTATCGCTCTTTCATAGAGTTCTCGGGTTCCCAAGTAGCTTCTTTTATCCGTGTTTGAGCCATAACACTTTCACTAGCGGAACCTTTTGTTTCGCAACTCCTTCACTTCACGAGCTAGGATCTGAATCGGTTCTTCTTCATAACTCATATCGGCTTGAATTTAGACCTCGATGGACTAATTATATGCGATGGATCAAATCTATAGCGTCGAAGCATCGAAACATGAAAGATGTCGTGAATCTTTTCAAGTTCGAGGGGCAAAATCAATCGACACGCGAATGGACCGACTCGTTCGGATATTTCATATGGCTGATGAACCTCGGACTCAATTTGCCTTTATGCCCAAATCTGAGTATCTTTTTCCAAGGTGAAACTTTAAGAACACTTTGTCTCCCACCTGATACTCAATGTCTTTTTGTTTCAGATCCGCGTACGACTTCTGGCAATCTGTGGCTACCTTCAGACTTTCACGGATTACTTTTACTTTTCGTTCAGCATCTTTAATCAAATCAACTCCGAAAATTTTACTTTCACCGAGCTTGGTCCAAAATAATGGTGTACGGCATTTACGCCCATACAAGGCCTCGTAAGGTGCCATCTTAATACTTGATTGAAAACTATTGTTGTAAGCGAATTCAATCAAAGGTAAATACCGCTCCCACGAACCGCTGAACTCAAGGATGCAACATCTTAACATATCCTCAAGTATCTGAATTATCCGCTCGAATTGACCATCGGTTTGGGGGTGAAAAACGGTGCTAAAATGCAACTTGGTACCCAAAGCTTCTTGCAATTTCTTCCAAAATCGTGAGGTGAATCTCGGATCTCTATCCGACACGATAGAAATAGGTACCCCGTGTAATCTCACAATCTGAGAAACATACAATTCAGCTAATTTATCCATTGAAAAATCTGTGCGTACGGGGATAAAGTGAGCCGACTTAGTCAATCTATCAACAACGACCCAAATCGCATCTTTCTTACTTGCCGACGTGGCAAAATTTCGGATACAAAATCCATCGTTACTCGATCCCATTTCCATTCGGTATCATGATCGGTGAAGTAAACCGAAGGCACTTGATGTTCGCTTTCACTTGCTGACATATTAAGCACTTCGAGACAAAATCGGAAATGTCTCGTTTCATACCATGCCACCAAAACTGACGTCTCAGATTGTTGTACATTTTCGTACTCCCCAGGTGAATTGACATTCGGCTACAACGAGCTTCATTCAGAATCATCGAAATGAGTTCTGAATTTCTTGGAACACACAACCGATTTCTGTACCTCAAACAATCATCATCATCAATTTGAAACTCCGATTCCACATTCGGAACACATTCAGCCCGTTTTGCAACCAACTCATCGTCGACTTTCTGAGCTTCACGAATTTGATGAATCAATAATGGTTTGGCCTTTAATTCAGCTATTAACACATTGTCGGGTAGAATGCACAAGTGTACATTCATCCTCGAAGCAAGCAACGGTGACTTAGGCTTAAGGCATCCGCAACCACATTAGCCTTTCCCGGGTGATAATCAATGATCAGCTCATAATCTTTCAACAACTCAAGCCAACGCCTTTGTTGTAGATTCAAGTCTCTTTGAGTCATCAAATATTTGAGACTTTTGTGATCAGAAAATACATGGCACTTCTCACCAAATAAGTAATGTCGCCATACTTTCAAGGCGAATACGATGGCAGCTAATTCGAGATCATGGGTCGGGTAATTTTTCTCATGTGGCTTTAATTGTCTCGGCGATAGGCCACAACTCGACCTTCTTGCATCAATCGCAACCTAACCCAAGTAGGGAGGCGTCACTATAGATGACAAACTCTTTGCCCGATTAAAATTTGCACTAAAATTGAGCTTAGTCAAATAAGTTTTCAGTTGATCAAAACTTTTCGACATTTTTCCGTCCATTGAACTTAACATCTTTTGAAGTAGCCGTCATGGGTGTGGCTATCATCGAGAAACCTTTTACAAACCGTCGGTAGTAACCGCAAGTCCCAAAAGCTCGAACCTCGGTAATATTTCTGAGGCTTCAGTTAAGTATGGCTGAAATTTTGCTCGAATTCGACTCGAATACCGTCTGCAGATACCACATGACCCAAGAAGCTAACCTCTCTTAACCGAACTCACACTTGCTGAACTTAGCATATAACTACTTATCCTGTAAAATTTGCAACACTAATCTCGGTGTTCAAAGATGTTCATCTCATCTCTTGAATAGACCAAGATGTCATCAATGAACACAACTACGAACTAGTCCAAATCGTCTCAAGATCCGATTCATCAAATCCATAAATACCATTGGGGCATTAGTGAGCCCGAGCGGCATTACTAAGAACTCGAGTGACCGTACCTCGCTTAAAGCGGTTTTGGGTACATCCGAATCTCAAATCCATGGCGATAATAACCCGATCTCAAATCTATCTTTAAAAACACCGAGGCTCCCTTTAGTTGATTAAACAAATCATCAATACGTGGTAATGGATATTTATTCTTTATCATCACTTTATTCGGTGGCGATAGTCAATGCACAACCTCATGGTTTCGTCCTTCTTTTCACAAACAACACTTTGGTGCACCCAAGGTGAGAAACTTGGTCGGCGAAACCTCTATCCGTCAATTCTTGCAATCGAGCTTTCAACTCTTTTAACTCGGTTGGTGCCATACGATCACGGAGCTATCGAAATCGGCGTAGTCCGGTACAAGCTCAATACCAAACTCTATCTCCGAGCGGTGGCAAACACGGTAATTCTTGGGAAAAACATCGGGTATTCACAAACCAAGCGCAGATTAGGGTTTTATTTCTAACTCCTTATCATCAAGTACATACGCAAGGTATGCTTCGCACCCTTTCTTACATATTTCTGGGCCAACATTGATGATATTACAGCTGGCAACCCCTTTAAGTCCGTAGACTCAACTCGGATCATCTCGTTATTTGCGCACCTCAAATCCATAGTCTTGATTTTGCAATTCACAACCGCAACACGCACGGTCAACCAATCCAAACCAAGAATAACATCAAATTCATCGAACGGCAAAAGCATCAAGTCCGTGGGAAAACAGGAACCTCGAATTACTAGGGGGCATTTCTTACACACTTTGTCAACAAGCACGTAACGACCCAAGGGATTTGACACCCGAATTACGAACTCAGTAGACTCAATAGGTAAAGTCTTACTTGATGCTAAGGTTTCGCATATATAAGAATGAGTAGAACCAGGGTCAATCAAAGCAATCACATTAGTATCAAAGAGAGTAAAAGTACCGGTAATAACATCTGGCGAGGTAGCATCCTCGCGTGCGCGTATAGCATAAGCCCTAGTAGGAGCACGAGCCTCAGATCTGGTCGCAGCATCTCTAGATCCTCTCTGACCGCCGCTAGTATTGCCCGTATTCCTAGATGGTCTACCCCGAGCAGTGGTAGCACCCGGTTTCCCACTCTGATTTACATTCTGTTTAGACAATCTCGGGCAATCTTTGATAAAGTGGTCGGCTGACCCGCACTTGTAACAGGAGCGGTCATGGAACCTACAACTCCCCGAGTGCCATTTACCACAATACTGGCATTCCGCTCTGTCTCGACGGTCATTTCCAACACTGGCGATCGAAGTGGCTCGTGTGCTCACAGGGGGTCGATCGCGATCTCGTCTAGAAAAGCCCGAAGTGTCCCTAGACTGGCCCAAGCCATCTCTAAATTTCTTCGATGACTGTGGGAAGGGCTTCCCCGAAGACCTCTTACGAAACTCTTTTGCTCCCACCTCGGCTTTTCTTTTCTCCATCTTGAGCTCCTCGGCCTTGCAAGCTTCGCTCAACAAGTACTACAAATTCTCGGATTTCCAAGATGCCAACATACGACTTTATATCATCATTTAGTCCATCCTCAAGCGTTTACACATTACGGCTTCTAAGGAAATACATTTCGTATGCGTCTGGCTAAGCCTCACAAATTTTCGTTCATAGTCGATGCAGACATGGAACCTTGTTTGAGTTCAAGAAATTCCTTCCGTTTTGGTCAATGAATCTCGGTGATATACTTCTTTGAAACTTCGGTTTGGAAGAACTCCCAAGTTACTTGCTCTCTAGGCTGTGAAGTCCACGTATTCCACCAATAGTAGGCGAGAATCACGTAGCAAGGAGATAGTACACTTTAGGCACTCATCGGTGTGCAAGATAGTTCATCAGTACCGAATAGTGTTGTCAACCAAAATTCAGCTTGCTCGGCATCATCACTATCCGTAGCCTTAAATTGAAGAGCCCGTGTTTTGATTCTATCAGCTGGGGCTTATTTGACCTTATTTGGTCGATTCGGAGGCATTGTAGGTCTTGGGGGTTGTGTTTGTTGGGAATGGAGGTTGTGGAACGACCATATTAGTTCGAATGTATTGGTTGAACCAATCATTCATCACGCTATAGAAAGCTTGTCTAGCTTCATCATTTGGATTACTAGCTTTAGGTTGAGAGTCATGCCATTGTCCCTGTCTTGGGAGCGAGGGCTACACTCTCAAGATCATCACCACCGCTTCGGTCGGGATCGGGATCCATTACTATAAATAAACATATTTGCAAATGTCAGAAATCACCACACTATCAAATAATCACATAAAAGGGCATGTATAGCTAGACCCAAACGCATTATGGTAGTCCTAGAATCGACTAAACCGTAGCTCTGATACCAATTTAATTGTAACACCCCGTACCCGAGACCGTGGCCGGAGTCGAACACGAGGTGCTAACAGACATAATATATTTATTTTCACAGTCCATTTAAAATTTCCGGACATTTCCATACCTCTTAGTGATCAACATACAAAAGCGATTATAGTACTATGCTAAAAGCGTATATAAGCCATTTTCGCATGGCTATCCAAATTTACACAAAATCCATGGGTACATGACCAACAACAAAAAGGGTAGTCCTATACATGCCATTTCAAAGTTCAACCAAAATTGTACCAAAAGGGGCTTTGATAGTGTGGGAGACTTCGACTTCCAAAAATCCCGCGTCGATGGTGACGAGCCAAAATCTATAAAGCAGAGAAACAAAAAGCGAGTAAGTAATTTATGCTTAGTAAGTTTTGAGCAAGGGATTCAAGACTGACAAAAGCATAGCATTCATATAACTAAGCGGATAATTTCATATGCACAAATTCTCAATATCATACTTACTTCACATTACCAACCCTTATGTTCATACACAAAAGATCAACTTAGCCAAAGGCGGTAGCTCGTTTATCAAGCGGCGAATACTTATTTGTAAGGGCTCAACTAATTCAAAGCACATCTGAAACATAACTCATTGTTGGGATTTCAAGCGTATTAACTGAAATTTTTACAGCAAGTTCATTCATTCCCAAATCACATACCTTTGAGTTTAACGGATATAGCTACTCGTTCAAATACCTTGGGACATAGCCGGTTATAGTAGCTTCGCACAAATGCCTTCTTGGACTTAACCCGGATTTAGTAACTCGCACAAATACCTTCGGATCTTAGTCCGGATTTAGTAACTCTCACAAATGCCTTGGATCTTAGTGGGATATAGTCACTTAGCACAAAGCCTTCGGGACTTAGCAGGACATCATTAGAAGAACCATGCACACATATATCAATAAATCATGACACATCCATATTTCATTTTCATTACCAAAGCTCAACACAAGACACTTATCATATTTACAATTTCGGCTCAATAGCCACATACAAAGAGCATGATTTTGATTTACTTAAGACATAATCTAATCGAATCATAATTTAAGTTCCATTACTCGAAAACTTACCTTGGATGTTGTCGAGCGGCTTCAACGACTATTCGATCACTTTTCCTTTCCTTATCCAAGCTGTGGTCCCCTAAGCTCTTGAGCTAATTCAAACAAATTTAACTTATCAAAGTCTCATTTTGCTAGCTTATGGCGAATATGACGGGGAGTTTGATAGGTCATATGGCCACCTTTTAGCTCAAATACACAATGATCATACGCATTTTAATCACATCAACAATTTAATACAATTCATTCGAACATCGGAAGAAGCTCAAGGTACTTAGCCCATATATACATTAGACATTAGAGTCACATATATACGAAATCACGAATCGAATTCAACATACTAGCTAATATTTCCCCTTAGCCGAATTTTTTAAGTCAAGCTAAAGCCATCAATAGGCTACCAATGGCCGAACATACACATCTATGCTAAGGCCGATTGCAACACTTAATACATTCTACAAGTATGGTCACTTGTGTTGACTAAACACCATTTGTTTCAAGTTCAAAACTTGGCTAATACACATATATACACTATTAAAGCATCCTCTCCCTTTACACTAATTCAACACATGCATTACCCATAATATACCAAATTACATTCGGCCTTAGCACACAACTTGCTAGCCGATTCTTCTCCATCTAGCAACTAATGCACATCTGAGCTCATTTGTTAGACTCTACTTCATCTAACAACAACCTTATTTCTCTTCTATATCCTACCATGGCCGAATGCATCACAACACCTTACCATTTCAATTTTGGTCATGGTTGAACAAGGAACTTAATGTCTCACTTAAGGATGCTAAAAGGAGATTCAAGAGTTATCAATCCACCATCACATGCATCATTAACAAGCTTCACATTTAGCATGCAATGATATCAACACAAAATCTACCTTGGCGAATACCATCCCCATGACATAGCAAAGATTTGAACCATGGGCTAATAAGAACATGAAGCTAGCAACTAAAAAAAAACATGCATGAATCTCATGGCACAACATCAAACATACCTTAATCTTGATACAAGTATGGCCGAACCTCCTCCTAATCCTCTTCTAAACCAAACATGGAGCAAGAACTCCTTCTTTCTTCCTTAGAATTTTCGGCCAAAAGAAATGAAAAGGATGAACACACTTTTTTTTTTGTTTCCTTTCTCTCAACTCACGGCAATGGGGGGGATCACACACCTTCTTTCCTTTTTCCATTTCTTTATTACCCATACTCCTTATTTTATTTATTCCAACATAACCCATTTACACAACATGTTTTATGACATGTTTTGCCCATCACCCTTTGTCATGGCCGACTGCTAGGCTTTAATTTAGGGAAATTTGACATGCAAGCCCATCATTTTCACAACATGCATTAACAGGCCACTTTACATTTGCCTAGCACATTTCTAAATTTTCTCACATAAGTCCTATTTGATAAAATTCAGTTACAATTAACAAAATTCAAACATGAAATTTTCACACATGCATATGTACATATAATGAGCATCCACTATGACGGCTAATTATTTTTATGACTCGGTTTAGTGGTCCCGAAACCACTTTCCGACTAGGGTCAATTTAGGCTGTCACAACTCTCCCCCACTTAAGAAATTTTCGTCCCCGAAAATCTTACCGGTAAATAGGTTTGGGTATCGCTCTTTCATAGAGTTCTCGGGTTCCCAAGTAGCTTCTTCTATCCCGTGTTTGAGCCATAACACTTTCACTAGCGGAACCTTTTTGTTTCGCAACTCCTTCACTTCACGAGCTAGGATACGAATCGGTTCTTCTTCATAACTCATATCGGCTTGAATTTCGACCTCTGATGGACTAATTATGTGCGATGGATCAAATCTATAGCGTCGAAGCATCGAAACATGAAAGATGTCGTGAATCTTTTCAAGTTCAGGGGGCAAAATCAATCGATACGCAACTGGACCGACTCGTTCGGATATTTCATATGGCCCGATGAACCTCGGACTCAATTTGCCTTTATGCCCAAATCTGAGTATCTTTTTCCAAGGTGAAACTTTAAGAAACACTTTGTCTCCCACCTGATACTCAATGTCTTTTCGTTTCAGATCCGCATACGACTTCTGGCAATCTGTGGCTACCTTCAGACTTTCACGGATTACTTTTACTTTTCGTTCAGCATCTTTAATCAAATCAACTCCGAAAATTTTACTTTCACCGAGCTTGGTCCAAAATAATGGTGTACGGCATTTACGCCCGTACAAGGCCTCGTAAGGTGCCATCTTAATACTTGATTGAAAACTATTGTTGTAAGCGAATTCAATCAAAGGTAAATACCGCTCCCACGAACCGCTAAACTCAAGGATGCAACATCTTAACATATCCTCAAGTATCTGAATTATCCGCTCGAATTGACCATCGGTTTGGGGGTGAAAAACGGTGCTAAATGCAACTTGGTACCCAAAGCTTCTTGCAATTTCTTCCAAAATCGTGAGGTGAATCTCGGATCTCTATCCGACACGATAGAAATAGGTACCCCGTGTAATCTCACAATCTGAGAAACATACAATTCAGCTAATTTATCCATTGAAAAATCTGTGCGTACGGGGATAAAGTGAGCCGACTTAGTCAATCTATCAACAACGACCCAAATCGCATCTTTCTTACTTGCCGACACTGGCAGCCCAGATACAAAATCCATCGTTACTCGATCCCATTTCCATTCAGGTATCATGATCGGCTGAAGTAAACCCGAAGGCACTTGATGTTCCGCTTTCACTTGCTGACATATTAAGCACTTCGAGACAAAATCGGAAATGTCTCGTTTCATACCATGCCACCAAAGCGGCGTCTCGATTGTTGTACATTTTCGTACTCCCGGGTGAATTGACATTCGGCTACAATGAGCTTCGTTCGAATCATCGAAATGAGTTCGAATTTCTTGGAACACACAACCGATTTACGTACCTCAAACAATCATCATCATCAATTTGAAACTCGATTCCACATTTGAACACATTCAGCCCGTTTTGCAACCAACTCATCGTCGACTTTACGAGCTTCACGAATTTGATGAATCAATAATGGTTTGGCCTTTAATTCAGCTATTAACACATTGTCGGGCGTAACAGACAAGTGTACATTCATCCTCGTAAAGCAAGCGGTGACTTAGGCTTAAGGCGTCGCAACCACATTAGCCTTTCGGTGATAATCAATGATCACTCATAATCTTTCAACAACTCAAGCCAACGCCTTTGTTGTAGATTCAAGTCTCTTTGAGTGATCAAATATTTGAGACTTTTGTGATCAGAAAATACATGGCACTTCTCCAAATAAGTAATGTCGCCATACTTTCAAGGCGAATACGATGGCAGCTAATTCGAGATCATGGGTCGGGTAATTTTTCTCATGTGGCTTTAATTGTCTCGACGCATAGGCCACAACTCGACCTTCTTGCATCAATCGCAACCTAACCCAAGTAGGGAGGCGTCACTATAGATGACAAACTCTTTGCCCGATTAATTTTGCACTAAAATTGAGCTTAGTCAAATAAGTTTTCATTGATCAAAACTTTTCGACATTTTTCCGTCCATTCGAACTTAACATCTTTTGAAGTAGCCTTCATGGGTGTGGCTATCATCGAGAAACCTTTTACAAACCGTCGGTAAGTGTAAGCAAGTCCCAAAAACTCGAACCTCGATAATATTTCTGAGGCTTCCGGTTAAGTATGGCTGAAATTTTGCTCAAGATTCGACTCGAATACCGATGCAGATACCACATGACCCAAGAAGCTAACCTCTCTTAACCAGAACTCACACTTGCTGAACTTAGCATATAACTACTTATCCTGTAAAATTTGCAACGCTAATCTCAGGTGTTCAGCATGTTCGGTCTCATCTCTTGAATAGACCAAGATGTCATCAATGAACACAACTACGAACTAGTCCAAATACTGTCTGAAGATCCGATTCATCAAATCCATAAATACCACAGGGGCATTAGTGAGCCCGAACGGCATTACTAAGAACTCTTAGTGACCGTACCTCGTTCTGAAAGCAGTTTTGGGTACATCCGAATCTCAAATCCGCAACTGATAATAACCCGATCTCAAATCTATCTTTAAAAACACTGAGGCTCCCTTTAGTTGATTAAACAAATCATCAATACGTGGTAATGGATATTTATTCTTTATCGTCACTTTATTCAGCTGACGATAGTCAATGCACAACCTCATTGTTCCGTCCTTCCTTTTCACAAACAACACTGGTGCACCCCAAGGTGAGAAATTTGGTCGAGCGAAACCTCTATCCGTCAATTCTTGCAACTGAGCTTTCAACTCTTTTAACTCAGTTGGTGCCATACGATACGGAGCTATCGAAATCGGCGTAGTCCCAGGTACAAGCTCAATACCAAACTCTATCTCCCGAACAGGTGGCAAACCCGGTAATTCTTCGGGAAAAACATCCGGGTATTCACAAACCACCGGCACAGATTCGGGTTTTATTTCTAACTCCTTATCATCAAGTACATATGCAAGGTATGCTTCGCACCCCTTTCTTACATATTTCTGGGCCAACATTGATGTTATTACAGCTGGCAACCCCTTTAAGTCCGTAGACTCAACTCGGATCATCTCGTTATTTGCGCACCTCAAATCCATAGTCTTGCTTTTGCAATTCACAACCGCAACATGCACGGTCAACCAATCCAAACCAAGAATAACATCAAATTCATCGAACGGCAAAAGCATCAAGTCCGCCGGAAAACAGGAACCTCGAATTACTAGGGGGCATTTCTTACACACTTTGTCAACAAGCACGTAACGACCCAAGGGATTTGACACCCGAATTACGAACTCAGTAGACTCAATAGGTAAAGTCTTACTTGATGCTAAGGTTTCGCATATATAAGAATGAGTAGAACCAGGGTCAATCAAAGCAATCACATTAGTATCAAAGAGAGTAAAAGTACCGGTAATAACATCGGCGAGTAGCATCCTCGGCGTCTTGGCGTATAGCATAAGCCCTAGCGAGAGCACGAGCCTCGGATCTGGTCGCGACATCTCTAGATCCTCTCGACCGCCGCTAGTATTGCCCGTATTCCTAGATGGTCTACCCGGCGTTGGTAGCACCGGTTTCCCACTCGATTTACATTCATTTAGACAATCTCGGGCAATCTTTGATAAAGTGGTCGGTGACCCGCACTTATAACAGAGCGGTCATGGATCCTACAACTCCCGAGTGCCATTTACCACAATCTTGGCATTCCGCTCTGTCTCGACGGTCATTTCCAACATCGGCGATCGAAGTGGCTCGTGTGCTCACAGGGGTCGATCGCGATCTCGTCTAGAAAAGCCGAAGTGTCCCTAGATGGCCCAAGCCATCTCTAAATTTCTTCGATGATGTGGGAAGGGCTTCCCGAAGACCTCTTCTGAAACTCCTTTGCTCCCACCTCACTTTTCTTTTCTCCATCTTGAGCTCCTCGGCCTTGCAAGCTCGCTCAACAAGTACTACAAATTCTCGGATTTCCAAGATGCCAAGATACGACTTTATATCATCATTTAGTCCATCCTCAAAGCGTTTACATTACGGCTTCTAAGGAAATGCATTCTCGTCGCGTCTGACTAAGCCTCACAAATTTTCGTTCATAGTCATGAACCGACATGGAACCTTGTTTGAGTTCAAGAAATTCCTTCCGTTTTGGTCAATGAATCTCGGTGATATACTTCTTTGAAACTTCGGTTTGCAAGAACTCCCAAGTTACTTGCTCTCCGAGCACGACAGAGTCAACGTATTCCACCAATAGTAGGCGAATCACGTAGCAAGGAGATAGTACACTTTAGGCACTCATCGGTGTGCAAGATAGTTCATCGAGTACCGAATAGTGTTGTCCAACCAAAATTCAGCTTGCTCGGCATCATCACTATCCGTAGCCTTAAATTGATAGCCCGTGTTTTGGATTCTATCAAGCTGGGGCTTATTTGACCTTATTTGGTTAGTTACCGGAGGCATTGTAGGTGCGGCGGTTGTGTTTGTTAGGAATGGAGGTTGTGGAACAGCCATATTAGTTCGAATGTATTGGTTGAACCAATCATTCATCACACTATAGAAAGCTTGTCTAGCTTCATCATTTGGATTACTAGCACTAGGTTGAGAGTCCATGGTATTGTCCCCTGTCTTAAGGGAGCAGGGCTACACTCTCAAGATCATCAGCTACCGCTCGGTCGGGATCGGGATCCATTACTATAAATAAACACATTTGCAAATGTCAGAAATCACCACACTATCAAACAATCACATAAAATGGCATGTATAGCTAGACCCAAATGCATTATGGTAGTCCTAGAATCGACTAAACCGTAGCTCTGATACCAATTTAATTGTAACACCCCGTACCTGAGACCGTGGCCGGAGTCGAACACGAGGTGCTAACAGACATAATATATTTATTTTCACAGTCCATTTAAAAATTTCCAGACATTTCCATACCTCTTAGTGATCAACATACAAAACGATTATAGTACTATGCTAAAAACGTATATAAGCCATTTTCGCATGGCTATCCAAATTTACACAAAATCCATGGGTACATGACCAACAACAAAAAGGGTAGTCCTATACATGCCATTTCAAAGTTCAACCAAAATTGTACCAAAGGGGCTTTGATAGTGTGGGAGACTTCGACTTCCAAAATCCCGCGTCGATGGTGACGAGCCAAAATCTATAAAGCAGAGAAACAAAGAAGCGGAGTAAGCAATTTATGCTTAGTAAGTTTTGAGCAAGGATTCAAGCACAACAAAAGCATAGCATTCATATAGCTAAGCGGATAATTTCATATGCACAAATTCTCAATATCATACTTACTTCACATTACCAACCCTTATGTTCATACACAAAGATCAACTTAGCCAAAGGCGGTAGCTCGTTTATCAACCGAGCGAATAATTATTTGTAAGGGCTCAACTAATTCAAAGCACATCTGAAACATACCTCATTGTTGGGATTTCACAAGCGTATTAACTGAAATTTTTACAGCAAGTTCATTCATTCCCGAATCACATACCTTGGAGTTTAACGGATATAGCTACTCGTTCAAATACCTTGGGACATAGCCGGTTATAGTAGCTTCGCACAAAAGCCTTGGGACTTAGCCCGGATTTAGTAACTCGCACAAATACCTTCGGATCTTAGTCCGGATTTAGTAACTCACACAAATGCCTTGGATCTTAGTGGGATATAGTCACTTAGCACAAAGCCTTGGGACTTAGCAGGACATCATTGAAGAACCATGCACACATATATCAATAAATCATGACACATCCATATTTCATTTTCATTACCAAAGCTCAACACAAGACACTTATCATATTTACAATTTCAGCTCAATAGCCACATACAAAGAGCATGATTTTGATTTACTTAAGACATAATCTAATCGAATCATAATTTAAGTTCCATTACTCGAAAACTTACCTCGGATGTTGTCGAGCGGCTTCAATGACTATTCGATCACTTTTCCTTTCCCTTATCCAACTGTGGTCCCCTAAGCTCTTGAGCTAATTCAAACAAATTTAACTTATCAAAGTCTCATTTCGCTAGCTTATGGCCGAATATGACAAGGAGTTTGATAGGTCATATGGCCACCTTTTAGCCCAAATACACAATGATCATACGCATTTTTAATCACATCAACAATTTAATACAATTCATTCGAACATCAAAAGAAAAGCTCAATGTACTTAGCCCATATATACATTAGACATTAGAGTCACATATGTACGAAATTACGAATCGAATTCAACATACTAGCTAATATTTCCCCTTAGCCGAATTTTCTATGTCAAGCTAAAGCCATCAATAGGCTACCAATGGCCGAACATACAAATCTATGCTAAGGCCGATTGCAACACTTAATACATTCTACAAGTATGGTCACTTGTGTTGACTAAACACCATTTGTTTCAAGTTCAAAACTTGGCTAATACACATATATACACTATTAAAGCATCCTCTCCCTTTACACTAATTCAACACATGCATTACCCATAATATACCAAATTACATTCGGCCTTAGCACACAACTTGCTAGCCGATTCTTCTCCATCTAGCAACTAATGCACATACGAGCTCATTTGTTAGACTCTACTTCATCTAACAACAACCTTATTTCTCTTCTATATCCTACCATGGCCGAATGCATCACAACACCTTACCATTTCAATTTTGGTCATGGTTGAACAAGGAACTTAATGTCTCACTCAAGGATGCTAAAAAGGAGATTCAAGAGTTATCAATCCACCATCACATGCATCATTAACAAGCTTCACATTTAGCATGCAATGATATCAACACAAAATCTACCTTGGCCGAATACCATCCCCATGACATAGCAAAGATTTGAACCATGGGCTAATAAGAACATCAAGCTAGCAACTAAAAAAAAACATGCATGAATCTCATGGCACAACATCAAACATACCTTAATCTTGATACAAGTATGGCCGAACCTCCTCCTAATCCTCTTCTAAACCAAACATGGAGCAAGAACTCCTTCTTTCTTCCTTAGAATTTTCGGCCAAAAGAAATGAAAAGGATGAACACACTTTTTTTTTTTTGTTTCCTTTCTCTCAACTCACGGCAATGGGGATGGATCACACACCTTCTTTCCTTTTTCCATTTCTTTATTACCCATACTCCTTATTTTATTTATTCCAACATAACCCATTTACACAACATGTTTTATGACATGTTTTGCCCATCACCCTTTGTCATGGCTGGCCACTAGGCTTTAATTTAGGGAAATTTGACATGCAAGCCCATCATTTTCACAACATGCATTAACAGGCCACTTTACATTTGCCTAGCACATTTCTAAATTTTCTCACATAAGTCCTATTTGATAAAATTCACTTACAATTAACAAAATTTAAACATGAAATTTTCACACATGTATATGTACATATAATGAGCATCCACTATGACGGCTAATTATTTTTATGACTCGGTTTAGTGGTCCCGAAACCACTTTCCGACTAGGGTCAATTTAGGCTGTCACAACACATCCCAGTCCAGTAATTACCATATTTTGAGGAAATTATCCATGTGAAGCCCACAATCCCATTAAGCCCACATAGCCCATTTTAGCCCAACATGGCCCAGAACGACCAAAACCATTAGAATGCTCATGGCAGCCCCTATCGTCTAACACCCATGTTTCGTAGGCTCGACTCTCCTCACAAGCGATCGCACGCTGATGTGGACTCAAATGTCGTATTTTCGGCTTTTTGGCATTTGCAGATTTACACTTCGAAGGGGGTGTGATTACACACCTTTTTGCTATAAGTGGGCAATTCTCCACAACTCCAACCTAAATTCAAACATAGCCCCACGTTAGACCTTAACCCAATAAGGTTACCAATCTCACAAAGTACTGAAATCTCAACAATGGTAATGGTTGCCTACCTTGAATAGCGAATGATTGCTCTCTTTAATCACTGATCGAAACTGCCTTCCAAACCTGACAAAATCCATATACTATTACTACCTTGTTAACTAAAACTGTGAGTTAAAAGATTAAGACCAAAAGATCAACCACTTACCACTACTTAGAAGTATTCAGCCTGAAAGGGCACACTCAAGGGTAGAGTCCTACGAAAAATAGTTACACCCCTGATAGAAAGGTGAATAGAAGATAGAATTAGAAAGGTAGATCATGCTGACAAGGAAGAAAGAGTATCAGTTCCTTACCCAAAATGTAGAGAGATTCGGCTCCACAAAAAAACAAGAAAGCACAATCATCTGATAATGAAAACCGGATGGGATGAAAGGGAGAGGAGCAGTGATATTCGGCCAAACTCAAAGAAGAGGACTAGAGAGAGTTGAGGGGAAATCGTGAATTCAAAAAAGAAGAAAAGAAAAGCCAACACTCGATCGAAACAAAAGATGTTGAAGGCTGACAGAAAAGATAAGAACAAGGGGAGGTTCAGCCAAGATTTAGGATAAAGAAAGTGGTACACTTGAAGAGCCGCCCAGACAGTTAGAAATGCAAAAGTTCACAGGTAACACTGCAAAATCGGGAAATGAGAAATAAGAAACAAGAAAAAAAAAGCAGAAAAGGGTAGGACTAACGCAAAAGAGAGTACAAAAATCCCCAAAAGAATTTGGCAAGACCCTAATCATCCTATGACTGATTTTTACACTACAAGAGTCCCTCTTTCGGCAACAACCACCTCACACCACAACTCCCATATTCTTCTCCTAAAATCTCTCCCCTTATGTCTCCCCAAATCCCTCAAACACCTATTGAAACTCTCATGACCAATTCAACCTCAGAGTCTCAGTTCGTCTCCACTACCTACCCAGCTCATCAGTAAAATAATTACTCTATTGTGCAACCCAGGACTCGAACCCAAGTCCCTCAGCAAAAGCTACACACCACCTCGCCACTAGACCACAACTCTCTTTGTGTGAAAAAACAAGTACTACTATTTAAAAGGCCTATATGACAGTGTCCAGATTCATTTAAGAGCAACACTAAAAATTTTGCAAAAGCCACGACTTGAACCCTAACTTCCCAAACACTCCAAATCCGCTCAAATCACTTAGCCAGTAAAGCAAACATGACATTTGCATCAAATAATACAAAATTAAAAGACTCTAAATTTTTGAGGTGTTACAATAAAAGCTTCCGATCCCTTATTTTCTTTCTATTTTCGGATGAAAAGATAAATGAATGAATAATTTTTTATTTTGGTTTTGTATAATTAAACTTAATTTTAAAATTACAAAAATAACCTTTATTAATACATTAATAAAACACATAATGGTTGATCATTTATGACAAATTCCACTAACCATGGCCTAATTACATCATAAGGACCTCTCATTTAATAAGCCATAAGAATTAGACACTTTTATCAAATAGAATGTAACTTTTGCATTTTTCGTGATTTAGTCCTTTTTCTCAAATGGAGCTATTAAACGATAAAATTAGCTCATGAAATTTTCACACATATATATTCACATGCTGTAAACACCAAAAATATTATTAAAATAATTTTACAACATTGGATTTGTGGTCCCGAAACAACTGTTCCGGCTTAAGCTAAAATCAGGCTGTTACAGTTAGGGGTATCATGATCTACCGTAATTTGGTGTGGCAGGTTAAACTAATTGCTGCACTTTAAGAGCTTAAAAGCAAAAATGTTCATTAAGTTTTAATTATGTTTCTGTAAGTTTTCTTAAAGTCAATAAATGTGCAAATTGAGTCTTCTATTAATATTAGGGCCTAAGGGTGAACTAATGAACTTTATAAGTGTGCAAGAGACCATTAGAAGGCATACTAAATTGATACTGATCACTGTGACACGAAATGATCAATGTCGCAACATGGGGAGCAAAATAGAGAAATCATGAGACTGCCTTCGATGTCACGACACAGCCTAAGGGTGTCGTGACATACCCTGAATACATCCCAATACGAGTATATTGGCTCTTATGTGCCGACATAGGTCTTGATGTGTCGCGACATTGAATCTAGACGAGAGTTAACACAATCCAAGGGACGTTTTAGTCCGCACAATCAAACTTAAAGCTTGGGAACATCAGCTAACCTAGGGTTAAAGACGATGAACACCTGAGATGTATAAGTAGGCTCATTTTTCTCACATTATAGATATAAAAATTACTTAGTTTTAGAATTCTTTTTTTTTTAAAATTTAGTTTAGTTTTTTTTCTTTTTTCTTAGGTTTTAGATTTACTTTTGGTTTGTTCTTTATTTTATCTAGGGAGATCTAGTTTGCGAAGATAGTCAAACTTTGTGGATTCACGTTTATTCTTAATACAAATCGAGATTTTTCTTAAACTCTATACTATCGATTCATTAAGCATGTTTACTCTTTATATCGATTCTATATTGTTTATGAAAACCATGAGGAACTAATCCTTCTATGGGGGATTAGCGAGTGGAGGTATGATCTGTTAACTATTTTATAGGGCTACTCAATGGATAGAATGGACTAAACTATAGCTTTGATACCAATTAAATGTAACACCCCTAACCCGTATCCGTCATCGGAATAGGGCTATGAGGTATTACCGATCAATCATAACACAAAAGCATACATTTAACATACAATAAGTATTTCCATATAAACATCAATAAAATATAACCACATTGTCCCTTAAGAAGGCATATGAGGCCTTACGACATGCTTAGAAGAGGTTCGAGACTAAACCGATCAGATACAAATAATTTTTGATATTTAGAAAATTTTCTTACATTTAATGGTCGCACACCCGTGTGAACAAGCCGTGTGCCTCACACGACCACCAGACACACTCATGTCATAGGCCGAGTGAAAACAGGGCATACATACTGACTTGGGTCACAAGGCTGACCACATGCCTGTGTGCCTAGACCGTGTACCATTCGAAATGGCCACACATGCCCATGTGCCTCACACGGCCACCAGACACGCCGTGTGTCTAGGCTGTACTCAAGACTGACTTAAATTTGAAGGACTACCCCAGGGAATACACAGCCATATAACATAGCCGTGTGTTGCACACGGTT
This sequence comes from Gossypium arboreum, assembly GCF_025698485.1. Classification (NCBI taxonomy): domain Eukaryota; kingdom Viridiplantae; phylum Streptophyta; class Magnoliopsida; order Malvales; family Malvaceae; genus Gossypium; species Gossypium arboreum. The sequence continues at coordinate 19,838,791 of NC_069081.1, forward strand.
GAGACATACGCCCGTGTCTCTGCTAGTGTGGACAAAAATAGGGTATTTTCAAAGCTAATTTGCCACCCTTTTCTCATGCACACCTAGCAACCAAAATTGTACCATTTCATAACATTTATAGGCAGCCAAAACATATTAATTCATACACATATCATGTCATCTATATTCAAACATATCAACTACTTAATTCCATATTCAAAAACATACCAAATCCATGAGCCAAAATCAAGAATCTCACATGACTACTAAATCCATTTACACATCCAATTAACATCTATTTCATGACACAAATTGCACCACATCTTCATCTCAAATTAACCAAATCACAACTATAGCAAACATACCAAAATAAGCCAACATAGAAGGCATTATATACATCACATACATATCACTTGACAACATATAAATCAAGCCAAATTCAACTTCATCAACAACACCATTTACAAGCCAACTCACATGGCTAAATTCAAAGTTCATAACATACCAAAATGACACTAGCCTATACATGCCATATACCATATATACAAAGCTTCAAAATACCAACAAGTAGTCGATAGTGTGATGATGGTTCCCGATGATCCCCGATGTTTGAGCTAATTTCCATACTCTATAAAAAAAGAAAAAATAACACACAATAAGCTTCATAGCTTAGTAAGTTCGTATGATATATACTTATATAATCACCAATATATCATTCATCAGTCTAAGCATAATAACATGTAACTCATGATTATTAACAAACCTTTCACATTCTTGTTCTTATGCTATATATATAAGCTTTATGAATTCTTCATTTTAATAATTTAAGTAGGCGAAATGCAATCAACCTAACATGAATTAAATTTAAGCCATATCAATTAAATTAAACATCTCAACATCACAAGTATTGATATACATGTTCATCATAACAGCAAAAAAAATTAAAAGGATAGGGAACAAGAATCAAATCTAGTGTTTCTCCACGACTTGACTGGTTTGCTCCACTTTTCCTTCTTTGCCTGTTCTTGTTGAACTGAGACTGCTATGAACACTTTAATGCTACTCCAAATGGTGGATGAATGACTCTTTTTCAAGAGGTGAAATCGACAAGAGAATAAAGAAAAATGGATGGGAAATGAAGAGAGAAAATTGAGAGAGAAGAGAAGAGATGAGAAAGTTGAGGTGTGTTGAAATGAACAGCCAAGGGGGATTTTATAGGTTTAGAGGGCTGCTAAAAATAGCCAAAATCAGCATCCAGCAAGCCCCCCCATGGTCAGCCACACATGAGGCAAGTTTGAAGTTTTCAAACTTGCCAGATTAAGGTAGGGGAAAATCTAGAAAGGCACAAATAGTAGAGGGGTTTGTTTGCAATTTGAAAAATTCTTCAAGGGCCATTTTGCAAGCTAATTAATCAGCCAAGAAAGCTGATTGGATCAGCATGTGGGACAGTTTTGGGCTGCCCAGTACTCAGTCGGTTCAGTTTTCTCGGTTCAGCTCAATTGGACCACTTTTCATAATTAATTAATAATAATTTATTTAACCCAAATTAAATTTGATATAAATTAAAATTAATTATATTATGAATTAATACACATAATTTGGACCGTATTAGGATGAAAATTAAGTCGCCTTGATGCTTCAAAATCGTTTCTTGGTTTTGTGCTTCTAGTAGCGTCTATTTGAGTCGTTTTACCCTTTGTGCAAATCATGGAAAATAATAAAATTAATCAAAATTAATTATAAAATTAATTAAAATTCATTATGTTAATAATTTAAGTACAAAATGATTCTTTTATAATAATTATATATATTTTTAGACAAGAATTTTACCAAACTTACGTGAATTTGAGTTAAAAGGGGAATGAAAAAGTGTGTATATTTTCGTGTTTCCACTCCACAACATTGGATGTAACTCAAGAAGAGAAACTGGTCCATATTCTTAAGCAACCTAAACAAGCTATTGTTGGAGTATTGTCAATATCTGAGGCATTAGTCCATCTTTTTGCATGCACAAGATCAAGTTAGAAATGAAGGCAAGTAGTCGATTGAGCAACAAAGAAGATTAAACGAGAAGATGAAGGAAGTTGTTAAGAAAGAAATTATAAAGTGCTTTGATGCTGGAATTATCTACCCTATTTCTGATAGCAATTGGGTAAGTCCACTGCAATACGTTCCTAAAAACAGTGACACCACAGTGGTTAGTAATGACAAAGATGAATTAATTCCTACACGTATTCCTAGGGATGGCGAGTCTGTATGGATTATCGCAAACTTAATGCTGCCATAAGGAAGGACCACTTCCAACTTCCTTTCATTAACCAAATGTTGGACAGGCTTGCTGGAAGAGCCTATTACTACTTCCTAGATGGCTATTTTGGGTACAATCAAATTGCTATTGCACCGGAGTATTAGGAGAAAACAACTTTCACCTATCCCTTTAATACTTTTCCTTGTCGCCATATGCCTTTCGATCTTTGCAATGTACCATTCACATTTCAGAGGTACATGATGGCAATATTCTAGGATATGATTGAAGATTCTTTATAGGTTTTTATAGATGATTTCTCAGTTTATGGGAATGATTTTGATCATTGCGCTGACAATTTGGATAAAGTATTGCAGCGTGGTGAAGACACACATCTTATTCTAAACTAGGGAAAATTCCATTTCATGGCAACTGAAGGCATTGTGTTAGGCCATCACATCTCTAGTCAAGGCATTGAAGTAGACAAAGCTAATGTGGAAATCATTGAGAAATTACCTCCACAGAAAAATGTGAAAGGTATTCACAGTTTTCTTGGGCATGCGGGTTTTACCGAAGATTTATTAGAGATTTCTCAAAAATTGCAAAGCCCTTATGCTCATTACTGGAACAAAATTGAAAATTCCTCTTTGACGATGGATGTTTGGATGCATTCATTCAATTAAAGGCGTAGCTAGTAAATGCACCCATTGTCGTTGTACTAGATTTGTCTCAACCTTTTAAAGTTATGTGCGATGCAAGCGACTTTGCTGTGGGTGTCGTTCTAGGACAGCGTAAGGGAAAAATATTTCATGCCAGAGAAAGAATTGTTGGCTATAGTCTTTGCTTTCAAAAAGTTCCATTCTTATCTTTTTGGTACAATGGTTACTATATTAACTGATCACTCAGTGTTAAGATATATTTTTACGAAGAAGGATGCAAAACCAAGATTGATACACTGGATCTTACTGTTGCAAGAATTCGACATTGAGATAAAATACCGTAAGGGTTCAGTGAATCAAGTTGCAGATCATCTGTCTTATTTGGAAGTTGGCAGCGAAGATGGAAACATACTTCAAATTGTCGACGCATTCCCAGATGAGAAGTTATTTGCTGTAGATGTAACCCCTTGGTATGAGGATTTTGTTAAATATCCAGTGTGTGAAAAACTCCCATGGGTGTCACAAGCCATAGAAAAGAAAGATTTCTTTGTAAAATAGTGAAGTATCATTGGAACGAGCCGTATTTATTCAAGGTATGCAATGACAACATTATTCAGCGTTGTGTTCTAAAAGAGGAGATGCTTTCAATCCTGAAGCATTGTCATGATGCTCCTTATGAAGGTCATGGCATGCGAACTCCTGCTATGGTTCTCCAATCAGAATTCTACTGGCCTTCATTATTCAAAGACTCCCAATAGGTGTTAGCGCAGTGGTTCTAGATCTTAACGCAATGAAATGTTTCAGTAGCCAATTATGGAGTTTGAATTGTTTGATGTTTAGGGTATGAATTTTATGGGACCATTTACAAGTTCATTTGGAAATCTTTTTATATTAGTAGCTGTTAACTACGTCTCAAATTCGGTTGAAGCTATTGCAGTCCCAAAGGATGATGCAAAGACAGTACTTAAATTTTTTCACAAGTATATACTCACCCACTTTGGTACACCAAAAGCATTGATTAGTAATCAGGGTACACACTTTCATTGTAACCAAGTGCTAGCCGCACTGAAAAGATATAGAGTTAATCATAGAATGGCTACTACTTGTCATCCACAAACTAATGGACAAGCTGAAGTATTGAGTAGAAAAATTAAAAACATTCTGGAGAAAGTTGTAAACCCTTTGAGGAAAGATTGGTCTTCCAGACTGGATGACATTTTATAGGCATTTTGGACAACATACAAAACTCCATTAGGGATGTTTTCATATCAATTGGTTTTTGCGAAAGTAGTCACTTGCTAGTTGAATTGGAGCACAAAGCAATGTGGGCAATTAAACAAGTGAACATGGACTATGAAGTTGCTGGAAAGAAAAAGCTGTTGGATATCACTGAACTAGAGAGGATTAGGTGAAATGCTTATGAAAACGCTGCAATTTACAAAGAAAAGACCAAATGATGGTATGACAGAATTATTTTGTAGCGACACTTTATCGCGGGTCAACAGGTTTTATTATTCAATTCTAGACTAAAACTGCACCCAGGTAAATTGCACTCTCGTTGGTCTGGACCTTTCAAAGTTGTCCAAGTATTTCCTCATGGTGCAATCACAATCAGAGATTTACATGATGAGCACTAGTTCAAAGTGAATGGCCAACGATTGAAACATTATCTTGGGAATATTGATCACAAGCAAGTAGAGACCATTAAATTGGTCAAAAATTTTTAATTCTTATGAAATTTATTATGTAATTTTATTTTTATTTTATTTTTGTTTCTGTTCAAGTTTGTTTTATTCTTTTTTCTCTCTATTTTACAGAATAATTAGGTACCATTGTCGATGCACTTGGGCTTTATTTTCGACGTAGTTCGTACTATAGTATTGTCACTTATGACTCATCAAGACTGAGCGGATATAAAAATTCAAATCCCACTGTTTCATCAAAAGTCACCTAGGCGTCTGATCTGTTCGAGTAGGCACAATTCTCATTGGACGTAATTATTCTTGCCAACTTTATTTCCCTTCAAAAAACTCACGCCTTTCCATCTTCTTCTTTGTAACACCCCGAACCCGAGACCATTGCCGGTGTCGGACACGAGGGGTTAACAAGCCAAAACCACTTATGGCACCGGCCAATTTGACATTCCCAGGCAAGCTGGAAAACTGCGTCGTTGTCGCCTTAAAAAGCATATCTCGAGTTTCACAACTCAGAAACTGATTCTGTAAATTTTCCCTGAATTTAGACTCATATGTCTATCCATGGATTTATTTCTAGAATTTTTTGTCGGGCCAATTGGTACAGTTTATTAGTTAAAGTCACCCATGTTACAGGGGTCGACTACACTGACCTTCGCGCGTTACAACTTGAATATCTCTCTGTACAGGGTTTCAGTACTGATCCGTTTGTTTCTAATGAAACTAGACTCAAAAAGGAATCTTCACATATAAGGCATGACTTCTAATTCATTCTGGATAATTTATGGTAAATTTTCAAAGTCGCGACAGGGGACCCAGAAACCGTTCTGGTCCTGTCTCACGAGAACTTTAATATCTCTCGGTATACTGTTCATATGATCGTTTCGTTACTTTCATATGAAAATAGACTCGTCAAGGTTAGATCGTATAATTTATTAACTATTTAACACCATTCCTACAAATTTTGGTGATTTTTCACATCCACGTCACTGCAGCTGGCAGCATCTGTTTTTAAGGTAGGCTTTACCTATATTGTAGTTCCCATGGACCAACTATAGTCTAGTCATACTTAGGTCCACATATGATCATATTTAGCCATTCCAATGGCTGATCATGTGACCAACTCTCTCATTCCAAACCATAATCACATCATGAAACCAAATATAATTACAAACCACATATGGTCAAATTCCATACTCCACTTTTACGAACCATTTTCGCATGGCCGCACACATATACATCACAAAGTACTTAAAAACAACCGAGGGTAGTCCTATACATGCCATATCCAAAACTCAACTAAAGGAGTACCAAAAAGGGCTTTGATAGTGTGGTTGACTTCAACTTCTATGATCCCGAATCCGATCGCTAACGAGCAAAATCTATAAACAGAGAAACAAAGAAACGGAGTAAGCAATTTATGCTTAGTAAGTTTCGAGCCATGATATACACACAACCAAAGCATAGCATTCAAGTAGCTAAACAATAATTCATATGCACAATTTCTCAAAGACATGCTTACTTCACAATCCCAACTCTCATGTTCATACACAAATAACGGCTTAGTTAATGCCGATAGCTCATTTATCATTAGAGCGAATATTCACACGCACTTACTCATAGTGTGCAAAGCACACACAAAACATACCTTGTTGTTGGGAACTTCACAAGTGCATTAACTGAAAATTTTACAGCAAGCTTATAATTTTCAAATCACATACCTTGAGTTTAACCGGATATAGCTACTCGTTCAAACGCCTTGGGACATAGCCCGGTTATGGTAACCCGCACAAATGCCTTGGGACTTAACCCGGATATCACAACTCGCACAATTGCCTTGGGCTTAGCCTTGATATCATCGCTTCGCACCATTTCCTTGGGCTTAGCCAGATATCACAACTTCGCACAATTGCCTTGAGCTTAGCCCGGATATCACAATTCGCACATTCATACACATCTTTGTTTCAATTTCATAACAAACTTTTATGCACAATTTACTTAATCAAGAATATCATTTCGGCTCAATGGCCACATACAAGGGCACAATTTCGATTGCTTATTACTTCGTTCAATCGAATCAAAATCTAAGTTTCGATACTCAAAAACTTACCTCGGATGTTGTCGAACGATTCCGATGGCTATTCGACTACTTTTTCCTTCCCTTTATCGGATTTGGTCCCCCTTTGCTCTTGAGCTTAATTTAACAAATAATTTGATTCAATCATTTGAGTATCGAAAAGAGGAACTCAAGGCACTTAGCCCACATATATTCACTAGACATTAAAGTCACATAAGTGCGAATTTATGAATCGACTCAACACACAAAGCCTTCAACATGCTTACTCATGGCGAACAACACAACCTCTTAGGCACTCATTCATGGTCGATTATGCATGTTGATGTTGAGGCCAATTACATGTTTTAAACACACATGAATGGCACACATTTTACTAGCTAATGCTTTACATATTGTAGCTCAATACTTATAATATAGCATCAAGCACTCATATGGCCGATTATACTTAGTCATACTTGCACCAAATCAACAATAAATTCCAAGATTTTCACATCATATGTGTACTAGGCGAATGTACTTGCAATTTCACAAACATCCTTCAACATTTTCTTCCTTAAACAAACATATTTATCACTTACTTCATAACCAAAACATCATGTGCAAACATATATACACATATAGGTGCAAGGTCAATTCTCAAGGTGTTCACAACCATCCAAAACACAATTTTAACTATCATGCAAGAAGCATAAACCATGCTCATGAGCATACCATGGCGAATACCTCACACACCATGCTCCTTTTAATTTTTTGGTCATGGTTAAACAAAGGACTCAATGTCCTACTCAAGAATACTAAAAAGAAATTTCAAGAGTAGTCAATCCATCATTACATGCATCATTAGCAAGCTTCACATTTAACATGCAATGGCTTCAACACAATACCAACCTTGGCCAAATACCATTTCCATGGCATAACAAGGATTTGAACCATGGCTAACATGAACATCAAGTTAGCAACTAAAACATGCATGAATCTCATGACACAACCTCATACATACTTTAATCTTGATGCAAGTATAGCCAAATCTCCTTCTAGATCTCTTCTAAACCAAAAAAAATGGAGCAAAAATCTCTTCTTCCTCTTAGAAATTTCGGCCAAAGGAAGGAGGGAAAAAGATGAACAATTTTTTTTTTGTTTTTCTTTCTTACCTACACGGCAATGGGGAGGGGGATGCTACACTCACACACTTTTTTTTTTTGTTTCTCTTCCCACATCTTAATTATTAATCATTTCTCTCATCATCCATTAACAAAACATGTTTCAACATGTTTTCTTTGCCCATAAACCATGTCATGGCCGGCCACTAAGCTTCCTTTGGGGAAATTTGACATGCAAATCCTTTATTTTTGCATGCATTATCAACTAGTCATCACACATTTCCCCATCATACTTTCAAAGTTTACTACTAGGTCCTTTCTAGTGAAATTCACATTTATAACTCTAAATCGAAACATCAAAAATGTCACACATGAATTAACACATATCATAGGCATCAAAATAAATTTTAAATTATTTTTATGCCTCGGTTTTGTGGTCCCGAAACCACATCCCGTCTAAGGTCAATTTTGGGTGTCACAACTCTCCCCACTTAAGAAATTTTCGTCCCGAAAATCTTACCGTAAATAGGGTTGGGTATCACTCTTTCATGGAGTTCTCGGTTTCCCAAGTAGCTTCTTCTATCCGTGTTTGAGCCATAACACTTTCACTAGCGGAACCCGCTTGTTTCGCAACTCTTTCACTTCACGTGATAGGATACGAATCGGTTCTTCCTCATAACTCATATTGGCTTGAATTTCAACCTCTGATGGACTAATCACGTGCGATGGATCAGATCTATAGCGTCGAAGCATCGAAACATGAAAGACATCGTGAATCTTTTCGAGTTCAGGGGGCAAAATCAAACGATATGCAACTGGACCGACTCGCTCGAATATCTCATATGGCCCAATGAATCTCGGGCTCAACTTGCCCTTACGGCCGAATCTGAGTATCTTTTTCCAAGGCGAAACCTTGAGAAACACTTTATCTCCCACCTGATACTCGATGTCTTTACGTTTCAGATCCGCGTACGACTTCTGACGATCAGAGGCTATCTTCAGACTCTCACGGATTACTTTCACTTTCTGTTCAGCATCTCTAATCAAATCCACCCCGAAAATTTTGCTTTCACCGAGCTTAGTCCAAAACAATGGTGTACGGCATTTACGACCGTACAAAGCCTCGTAGGGTGCCATCTTAATACTTGATTGAAAACTATTGTTGTAAGCGAATTCAATCAAAGGCAAATACCGTTCCCATGAACCACTGAACTCGAGGATGCAACATCTCAACATATCCTCAAGTATTTGAATTATCCGCTCGGATTGACCATCGGTTTGGGGGTGAAAGCGGTCTGAAATGCAACTTGGTACCCAAAGCTTCTTGCAACTTCTTCCAAAATCGCGAGGTAAATCTCGGATCTCTATCCAAACACGATGGAAATAGGCACCCGTGTAATCTCCAATCGAGAAGCGTACAATTGGCTAGTTTGTCCATTGAAAAACCCGTGCGACGCACGGGGACAAAGTGAGCCGACTTAGTCAATCTATCTACAACGACCCAAATCGCATCCTTCTTACTTTGTCGACAATGGCGGTCAGGATACAAAGTCTATTGTGACTCGATCCCATTTCCACTCGGGTATCGTGATCGGCTGAAGTAATCCTGAAGGCACTTGATGTTCTGCTTTCACTTGTTGACATATTAAACATCTCGAAACAAAGTTAGAGATGTCTCGTTTCATACCATGTCACCAAAACCGACGTTTCAAATCGTTGTACATCTTCGTACTCCCCGGGTGGATTTCCATTCGGCTACAATAGGCTTCGTTCAGAATTATCGAAATAAGTTCCGAATTCTTTGGAACACACAGACGACTTAAGGCATTCGCAACCACATTCGCCTTTCCCGGGTGATAGTCAATGACCAGCTCATAATCCTTTAACAGCTCGAGCCAACGTCTTTGTCGCAGATTTAAGTCTCTTTGAGTCATCAAATATTTGAGACTTTTATGATCCGAATACACATGGCACTTCTCACCAAATAAGTAATGTCGCCATATCTTTAAAGGCGAATACGATGGCGACCAATTCGAGACCATGGGTGGGATAATTTTTCTCATGTGGCTTTAATTGCCTCGGACGATAGGCCACAACTCGACCTTCTTGCATCAATCGCAACCTAACCCAAGTAGGCGTCACTATAGATGACAAACTCTTTGCCGATTCGGGTTGCACTAGAATTGGGGCTTCATCAAATAAGTTTTAGTTGATCGAAACTTTTCGACATTTCTCCGTCCATTCGAACTTAACATCCTTTTGGAGTAGCCGTCATTGGCGTGGCTATCATTGAGAAACCTTTACAAATCGTCGGTAATAACCAAGCAAGCCCCAAAAAGCTCGAACCTCGGTAATATTTCTGGAGGCTTCCAATTAAGTATGGCTGAAATTTTGTTGGGTCGACTCGAATACCCGATCGAGATATCACATGACCCAAGAAGCTAACCTCTCTTAACCCGAACTCACACTTGCTGAACTTAGCATATAACCGCTTATCCGTAAAATTCGCAACACTATCCTCAGGTGTTCAGCGTGTTCGGTCTTATTTTTTGAATAGACCAAAATGTCATCAATGAAGACAACTACGAACCGATCCAAATATGGTGCGAAGATCCGATTCATCAAATCCATAAATACCGCAGGGCATTAGTAAGCCCAAGCGGCATCACTAGGAACTCGTAGTGACCATATCTCGCTCAAGGCGGTCTTGGTACGTCCAAATCTCGAATTCAAGAATCGATAATAGCCCGATCTCAAATCTATTTTCGAGAACACCGAGGCTCCCTTCGGTTGATCGAACAAATCGTCGTCTGTGATAGCGGATATTTGTTCTTTATCGTCGCTTTATTAAGTCGACGATAGTCGATCTGCAACCTCATGGTTCCATCCTTCTTTTCACAAACAACACCTGGCGCACCCAAGGTGAAAAACTTCGGACGAGAAAAACCTCTATCCACCAATTCTTGCAACCGAGCTTTCAACTCCTTTAATTCGTTGGTGCCATACGATCACGGAGCTATCGAAATTGGAGTGGTACGGTACCAATTCGATGCCAAACTCTATTTCCGAGCAGTGGTAAACCGCCAATTCTTTAGGAAAACATCCGGGTATTCACAAACCAGCGCACGATTCGGGTTTCCTTTCTAACTCCTTGTCATCTAGTACATACGCAAGGTATGCTTCGCACCATTTTCTTACATATTTCGGGCCAACATTGCGATATTACGGTGGCAACCCCTTTAAGTCTGTAGGCTCAACCCGAATTATCTCGTTATTCGCGCACCCTGATCGATAGTCTTGCTTTTGCAATTTACAACCGCATCGTGCATGGTCAACCAATCCAAACCAAGAATAACGTCGAATTAAGTCGAAGCGGCAAAAGCATCAAGTCATGGGAAAACAAGAACCTCGAAATACTAGGGACTTTTCTTACACACTTTGTTGACAAGCACGTAATGGCCCAAGGGTTTGACACCGAATTACAAACTCGAGAGACTCAATGGGTAAAGTCTTCTTTGGATGCTAAGGTTTCGCATATATAAGAATGAGTAGAACCGGGGTCAATCAAAGCAATCACATTAGTATCGAAAAGAGTGAAAGTATCGGTAATAACATCCGGTGAGGCGCATCCTTGCGTCTTGCGTATGGCATAAGTCCTAGCAGAGCACGAGCCTCGGGTCTTGTTGTAGCATCTCTCGACCCTCTCGGCGCCACTAGCATTGCCGCATTTCTAGATGGCCTACCTCGGCGATGGTAGCACCCGGGTTTCCACTTTGACTTACATTTTGTTCAAGCAACCTCGGGCAATCCTTGATAAAGTGGTCGGCCGATCCGCACTTGTAACAGAGGCGGTCACGGAATCTACAACTTCGAATGCCGATTGCGCAATCGGCACTCCGTTCTCTCTCGACGATCATTTCCACCTCTAGCGATCGAAGTGACTCGCGTGCCCATAGGGGGTCGATCGCGGTCTCGTCTAGAAAAGCCCGAAATGTCTCTAGACCGGCCTAAGCCATCTCTAAATTTCTTTGATGACTGTGGGAAGGGCTTCCCCGAAGACCTCTTACGAAACTCCCTTGCTCCCACTTCAGCTTTTCTTTTCTCCATACTGAGCTCCTCGGCTTTGCACGCTCGCTCGACAAGAGCCACAAACTCTCGGATTTCCAAAATGCCAACATACAACTTTATATCATCGTTCAGTCCATCTTCGAAGCGTTTACACATCACAGCTTCTGAAGAAATGCATTCCGGCCGCGTCCGGCTAAGCCTCACAAATTTTCGTTCGTAGTCGGGTAACCGACATGGAACCTTGTTTAAGTTCAAGAAATTCCTTCCGTTTTTGATCCATAAATCTCTGACTGATATACTTCTTTCGGAACTCGGTTAGAAAGAACTCCCAAGTTACTTGCTCTCTAGGCACTGTGAAGTCGAGTACTCCACCAATAGTAGGCGGAATCGCATAGCAAGGAGATAGTACACTTTAAGCATTCATCAATTGTGCAAGATAGCTCATCGAGCACCGGATAGTGTTGTCCATCCAAAATTCAGCTTGCCGCATCGTCATCATCCGTAGCTTTAAATTCGGTGGCCCCATGTTTTGAATCACGTCGATTGGGGCTTACTTGACCTTATTTGGTCATTCTGGGAGGTATTGTAGGTCTTGGGGTTGCATTAGTCGGGAATGGAGGTTGTGGAACAGTAGTGTTAGTTCGAATGTATTGGTTGAACCAATCATTCATCACGCTATAAAAGGCTTGCCTAGCCTCATCATTCGGATTGTCGGCAATAGGTTGAGAGTCTGCGGCGCTGTCCCTTGTGCGGAGCAGCGCCACACTCTCCTCATCATCAGCTATTGCTCGGTTGGGATCGGGATCCATTGCTATAAACAAACACAAACTCAAATTGTCGAAATCACCACACTATCAATTTATCACTTAATGGCATGTATAGCTAGACCCCAAACATATCACGGTAGTCCTAGGATCAACTAAACCGTAGCTCGATACCAATAAAATTGTAACACCCGAACCGAGACCGTTGCGGTGTCGGACACGAGGGTTAACAAGCCAAAACCACTTATGGCACCGACCAATTTGACATTCCAGTGCAAGCGGGAAAAATGCGTCGCTGTAGCCTTAAAAGCATATCTCGAGTTTCACAACTCGAAACTGATTCCGTAAATTTTCCTGAATTTAGACTCATATATCTATCCATGGATTTATTTCTAGAATTTTGGTCAGGCCAATTGGTACAGTTTATTAGTTAAAGTCACCCATGTTACAGGGGTCGACTACACTGACCTTCGCGCGTTACAACTTGAATATCTCTCTGTACAGGGTTTCAATACTGATGCCGTTTGTTTCTAATGAAACTAGACTCAAAAGGAATCTGAAAATATAAGGCATGACTTCTAATTCATTCTGGATAATTTATGGTAAATTTTCAAAGTCGCGACAGGGGACCCAGAAACCGTTCTGGTCCTGTCTCACGAGAACTTTAATATCTCTCGGTATACTGTTCATATGATCGTTTCGTTACTTTCATATGAAAATAGACTTGTCAAGGTTCGATCGCATAATTTATTCACTATTTAACACCATTTCTACAAATTTTGGTGATTTTTCACATCCACGTTACTGCAGCTGGCAGCATCTGTTTTTAAGGTAGGCTTTACCTATATTGTAGTTCCCATGGACCAACTATAGTCTAGTCATACTTAGGTCCACATATGATCATATTTAGCCATTCCAATGGCTGATCATGTGACCAACTCTCTCATTCCAAACCATAATCACATCATGAAACCAAATATAATTACAAACCACATATGGTCAAATTCCATACTCCACTTTTACGAACCATTTTCGCATGGCCGCACACATATACATCACAAAGTATTTAAAACAACCGAGGGTAGTCCTATACATGCCATATCCAAAACTCAACTAAAGGAGTACCAAAAGGGCTTTGATAGTGTGGTTGACTTCAACTTCTATGATCCCGAATCCGATCGCTAACGAGCAAAATCTATAAGCAGAGAAACAAAGAAACGGAGTAAGCAATTTATGCTTAGTAAGTTTGAGCCATGATATACACACAACCAAAGCATAGCATTCAAGTAGCTAAACAATAATTCATATGCACAATTTCTCAAAGACATGCTTACTTCACAATCCCAACTCTCATGTTCATACACAAATAACGGCTTAGTTAATGCCGATAGCTCATTTATCATTGGGCGAATATTCATACGCACTTACTCATAGTGTGCAAAGCACACACAAAACATACCTTGTTGTTGGGAACTTCACAAGTGCATTAACTGAAAATTTTACAGCAAGCTTATAATTTTCAAATCACATACCTTCGGAGTTTAACCGGATATAGCTACTCGTTCAAACGCCGGGACATAGCCCGGTTATGGTAACCCGCACAAATGCCTTGGGACTTAACCCGGATATCACAACTTCGTACAATTGCCTTGGGCTTAGCAGATATCATAGCTCGCACCATTTCCTTGAGCTTAGCCGGATACCACAACTCGTACAATTGCCTTGGGCTTAGCCGGATATCAATTCGCACATTCATACACATCTTTGTTTCAATTTCATAACAAACTTTTATGCACAATTTACTTAATCAAGAATATCATTTCGGCTCAATGGCCACATACAAGGGCACAATTTCGATTGCTTATTTTTTCGTTCAATCGAATCAAAATCTAAGTTTCGATACTCGAAAACTTACCTCGGATGTTGTCGAACGATTTCGATGGCTATTCGACTACATTTTCCTTCCCTTTATTGGATTTGGTCCCCCTTTGCTCTTGAGCTTAATTTAACAAATAATTTGATTCAATCATTTGAGTATCGAAAAGAGGAACTCAAGGCACTTAGCCCACATATATTCACTAGACATTAAAGTCACATAAGTACAGAATTCATGAATCGACTCAACACACAAAGCCTTCAACATGCTTACTCATGGCCGAACAACACAACCTCTTAGGCACTCATTCATGGCCGATTATGCATGTTGATGTTGAGGCCAATTACATGTTTAACAGCACACATGAATGGCACACATTTTACTAGCTAATGCTTTACATATTGTAGCTCAATACTTATAATATAGCATCAAGCACTCATATGGCCGATTATACTTAGTCATACTTGCACCAAATCAACAATAAATTCCAAGATTTTCACATCATATGTGTACTAGGCGAATGTACTTGCAATTTCACAAACATTCTTCAACATTTTCTTCTTTAAACAAACATATTTATCACTTACTTCATAACCAAAACATCATGTGCAAACATATATACACATATAGGTGCAAGGTCAATTCTCAAGGTGTTCACAACCATCCAAAACACAATTTTTAACTATCATGCAAGAAGCATAAATCATGCTCATGAGCATACCATGGCGAATACCTCACACACCATGCTCCTTTTAATTTTTTGGTCATGGTTAAACAAAGGACTCAATGTCCTACTCAAGAATATTAAAAGAAATTTCAAGAGTAGTCAATCCATCATTACATGCATCATTAGCAAGCTTCACATTTAACATGCAATGGCTTCAACACAATACCAACCTTGGCCAAATACCATTTCCATGGCATAACAAGGATTTGAACCATGGCTAACATGAACATCAAGTTAGCAACTAAAACATGCATGAATCTCATGACACAACCTCATACATACCTTAATCTTGATGCAAGTATAGCCAAATCTCCTTCTAGATCTCTTCTAAACCAAAAAATGGAGCAAAATCTCTTCTTCCTCTTAGAAATTTCGGCCAAAGGAAGGAGGGAAAAAGATGAACAATTTTTTTTGTTTTTCTTTCTTACCTACACGGCAATGGGGGATGCTACACTCACACACTTTTTTTTTTGTTTCTCTTCCCACATCTTAATTATTAATCATTTCTCTCATCATCCATTAACAAAACATGTTTCAACATGTTTTCTTTGCCCATAAACCATGTCATGGCCGGCCACTAAGCTTCCTTTGGGGAAATTTGACATGCAAATCCTTTATTTTTGCATGCATTATCAACTAGTCATCACACATTTCCCCATCATACTTTCAAAGTTTACTACTAGGTCCTTTCTAGTGAAATTCACATTTATAACTCTAAATCGAAACATCAAAAATGTCACACATGAATTAACACATATCATAGGCATCAAAATAAATTTTAAATTATTTTTATGCCTCGGTTTTGTGGTCCCGAAACCACATCCCGTCTAGGGTCAATTTTGGGCTGTCACATTCTTTCACTCACTATAAACCCCATTAACTGTGCCAAGTGTAACACACCAAAGTAGCCATTTTTATTCACTTTCTCTTCCCCAAGTTTGTACCTTTATAACTTTAAACCATCTTCACTCCACAAACAAAAAAAATATGGAAAGAACGAGAGGATTAGCCAAGAAAGCCACCAAGCCTATTGAAGAACACTTATCCTCTATAGCTGCAATTCGTGAATCAGAATCCGTCATGCCAATAGAGAAAAAGGAGTCATGATCTTTTTAATGAAAGCAGCTAAGGACCGATTTCACGACAACATTTTGAAGCAACATTTCCATCCAGAATAGGGTATTCTCCTTTCGCAGCAACAAGACTTGGGCAAGCAAATCTATAAAACCATTTTTAAGCTAAAGTGAGAAACTTCCTACACTCACCTTGAAAAGTATTCTCCTTCATTGGTACATGAGTTTTACGCTAACCTTTATGACTACGAGTTATAGTTTATCTTTGTTCGAGAAGGCTTAACCCATGGGATGATAAAAAATTCAATGAGCTATACAACACTAAAGTGTTGTTGATGAACACTCCGAGTTTGTTAAAGACATCATAGACGAAAAAAGGAACTTGTTGGTGAAGCATTTATGCATCGAATGACTATTGTGGACGGGTTCACATCAAAAGAATGATATGATGCACCGCTGCTTACTAACACTACAAAGCAAAATCTGGTTTCATTTATCAACTGTAGGCTGCTACCCTCTACTCACAGCACCATAGTCAACCTTGATAGAATGTGCCTGATACATTCAATTATCAAGGGTAGAAAGATTGATATCAGCTCAATACTCCACTAGAAAATTACTGATTGCGTCGCAAGGCGAACTGGAATTTTGGTTTTCCCGTCATTGGTGATGCTACTATGCCAGCAAAAAGGAATTGTACCCCGTGATGATGAAGAGGTTCTAGAAAATAAGACCCGATAAATAAAACCTCTATTGAAAGAATGACTCGTGGAAAAGATACATTGACAATAAAGGAGGTAGAGACCAGCAAGACAAGGAAAGACAAAACCAAGGCAGAAAGTAAAGGAACAAATCTGATTGCAGAGTCATCATTGCTGGGAAAAATGCAAGATATCAAGAAGTCTACCAATTCCATCAACAATAAATAGATATGGCTTGTCGCTACAATAGAGGATATGGACAGATCAAAAAAAATTTTCTATGCTTATACTAGGGCTTATAACAACTCTATTGTAGCTGCATTAAGACAGTTAAGCCCAACCCTACTCCTAGAATTTCTAGTGTTCCCAACGATCATCCAATATTATAAACCCTCTTCTGAGGAGGATGAATTATTGGACCAAGACAAATCGGTGGAATCCCCTTCCATTGTGAGCGTCTCTAATGTAGAGAAAGAAGAGGACTCACGGGATGTTAAGGAGTGCATGCGCAGGATTGATAGCCTAGTCGAAGGTGACTTCACTGCTAGTTAAGAGGTGTCTGCTATTGAGGAGGAAGTTCATGTGGGAGAGGAGGAAGTTCATGTTGCAGTTTTGAATGAGAAGGTCGAGGAAGAAAATACTGAGAAAGAAGCTGCTAAGAAAAAATTTGCCAAGAACATTGTCAATGCACCCGAAGTTGTGGGTACAAATACTGATAATCTGGAACGAGATGCAGCTAGACTGGCGAAAGCTGTAGAGGTAACCAGTGAGGAGCACCATAACTCATTGGCAATAGTGGTCTATGTCGGACCACTCAAGGTGACCCCTCCTACACAAGAAGTAGCTAATGATGCTGAGGCAGAGTTGGAACCTGAGAAATGATCCGAGGATCGTACAAAGCCCAAAGAAAAGAAGAAAAAGCGCTCTAAAGACAAAAAACACAAGGAGGAGAAAAAAAGGAGGAAGACGAAAAATTGTGCAGCCACATCGATGGCCGAGGAAAACTAAGTTAGTTTATTTTAAGTTTTAGTTGTAGTATTCATGCATTACATGTAGCTGTCATTTTAATTTTGTTAGTGTACATTGTCGTTGCATTTTTATTGTTATCGTATTTTAATGTTAGAGCATTGGGGACAATACAAACTTTAAGTTTTGGGGAATGCATATGGGGTTTGGAAATACACCCACATTTCAATTTTTTTTTTTACTTTTTTTAAGTTTAATGAAGCATGCAAGGTTTATTTTTGGTTAATCCAGTTGTATTTGAAAATTTTTGTTACATTCAATGCTTAATTCTTGAATCATGTGAATTATCAATGAATGAGTTGGATAAATTTGACTGAATGTTGTATCTTCAATTCTTTGATGAATGATTTAGGTTGCATTAGTAATGAATGACTAGTAGCATTCCTTGAATCTTGAATACAAGCATTAGAAAAATGAATTTGGCCAAAGGCTGTCGCTACATGAATGTGTATCAACACAATTATTTACTCCCAGGGGGTTTGTTGCACTCCATCCTTACTTCTCAGGAATAAGGGCATAGTAATGCAACGATATCCCTTATTCACAAAAAAAAAAAACATATATTTTACAATAAATGTTATATTGGTAGATAGAATTTAGGATTTAAAGCATGATGCTAGTTTTGATGAAGCTGCAATCTTATTGATTCATACTTATGTATTGCCGATGCAATATTTTGTCATCCGAATGTGACTCATTAATTGGGATTTTAGGTGATTCAAGTTGGTAGAATGATCATTTGCCTTAGTGAATTCTTGTGTAGCCTTGCTTGTTTCTACTCTACTTGAGGACAGGTAAAAACTCAAGTTTGGGGGTGTGATAGTACTAGAAAGAACATATGTTTTCTCCCTACTTATTGGTTAATTTGTCTCCATTTAGTTATCTTTATCACATATTTTATCATTTTCAGTTCAGTAGTTTACATTTTATAACTCAGTGGATCTTAGCCTAGTTATCCTTAATTTTTTCATGTTTTGGTATAGATGTCGCTGCATGAGTATTTTTAGATTACGCCTAGAATTTTCGCCGCATCTGATAGCTTTCTAGATAGGAACAAAAATGCGTGAGTTGTCTAGTCTGGTACAACTAACTTGTAACACCCTTAACCCGTCTTTGTCGTCAAAATAAGGTTTCAGAGTATTACCAAAACATTTAGAACATCTTACATATAATTCTTATAAATTACTACTCATTTACTGAGATCATTCAAAACGTCTCTTAATTGGACCCTCGAGGCCAAATACGAGCATTAGAATCAAGTCGAGACTTAATTGAAAACTCATAAAAATTTTCGCGACATTTCAAAAATGTTGCAAGGCTTACACGTCCGTGTAGTCTAGTCTAGGGACAAGCCCATGTGGTTAGGCCGCATACTACACACGCTCGTGTCCCTAACCCATGTAACTCTCTGACTTTTAAGGCATGAAGAAATTAAAGTCACACGGCCAAGTCAAACGCTCGTGTACTAGGCTGTGTGGTGAATTTTATTTTCGAAATTTATGTGCAGCTTTCACACAGTCGTGAAGGCCATGTCAATCACACGGTTGAGACACATGCTCGTGTCTCTGCCTGCGTGCCTAATTTTAAGCATTCTATTTCTCATTTTTGAGATGCAGGGGACATATGGCCGAACCACATGCCCATAGGACAAGTCGTGTGTCACACACAACCAAGACACACGCCCGTGTGAAGAAAATAAAGTCACTTCCTAGTCTATTTTTTTACACAAAACTTACCATTTTCCTGCACCAAATCTCACAAGCATATATCCACCAATCCAACATCATTTTCACATAAATTTATCCACCAATCATGTGGTATTATCTCATGCATCAAAGGATATAAACTTACTCTTAACATGAACTTATATACTAGCATAATTCCAACAAACTAACACATAATAAGCACTTATGTGATTGCCAAAATATTACTTCAAAAATAGTCAAACTTAGACAACTAGCCACTCCAATGGCTAGATTACAAAACAACAATTACAAGCCATCATTGGCCAAATAAGCTTATACTTGCCATTATACCAAAATGATATTTCTATTTGTACCAAAATGAGATAGTGGATAGTGTGATGACTGCTCCAACCGACTTCCAACCTTCGCAAGCTTTGAGCACTATAAAACAGGAAAAATTTTAAATGGAGTAAGCATTTTATGCTCAGTAAGTTCGTATAATGGAAAATAAACTTACCGGTTATATTTACTAATACAAGCATACATAAATTTACATTCCATCAATTTTGGGTAAGTTACCTAAACATATACACTTCTTCAACAAGTTAGTCACATAATCTCATATGAATATCAAGTAAACATAGATGACCTTATCATATTAGAAGCTTCTATTAATTTCACCTTTCCATACTTCAAGAGTCATTTCAATTGAACTATTGAAATCTCAAAGGATGTTCGGGTAATATACACATGTACAAAAGTACCCATTATGGTACATAAGAGAATGACACACTCTTGAGCCATACATTTTACAATAGGATTACCAATCCAAGCTAAATCCCATCTGTAGAATATGCTTTAGAGAGCATAATATGGATTACCGTCCGGGCTAAATCCAATTTATAACCTAAGCTCAAGAGGGCTTACATTAGAATTACCCATCCGGGCTAAATTCCATCTGCAACATATGTACTATTATTCTTAACCCATCAAAATTCAACATTCAACCGGAACATGAAAATTTGTCCATTTTTCACAACTTATGACTATTTTATTGTGTGTACCATCTCATACATATCAACACAATCATACAATTTGATTCAAGCATGTAATAGCCCAAAATTGGGTCTAGTTGAAACAGAGGTTTCGGGACCACAAAATCTGAGATATAAATTATTATTTTATGATTATTTTGAGGTCTATGATATGATTTCATGATTGTGTGAAAATTTCGTGAAGAAATTCTATGCATAAAGTGCTTAATTCGAAGTTAGGGACTAAATTGAATAAGTTGCAAAACTTGCATTCTAGAAGTTTCTAGTATGAAATTGATTTGAAATATTAATTAGGAGGTCTTAAATAACAATTTTACCAATTTCTAAGTTATGGACAAAAATTGGACATGGATGGAATTTTTGGAAAGTTTAGTAGTAAGGGTATTTTGGTCATTTAGGGGTAAAATGAATTAAAATACAAAATTAAAAGACAATTTTGCTCATCTTCTTCACCATGGACGTGTATACCAAGGGAGACTCCATGGCTAGGGTTTTCAAGCTTCCCAAGCTCAATTGTAAGTCCGTTCTAACCCCGTTTTTTAAGTTCTTTATGTTTTTAGAATCCCGGTAATTTGATTAAGCTTATTCTAGCAATAATTTAAGCTAGGGTTCATATTTGGAAAAATACTCATAGGTAAAATTTGTGTATTCTGGTGTTTTATGATACAATATGAGGTTTTAAATTATGTTAGACAACTTGTGCTACTCGGTTTTAAGTGAAAACGAGCAAAAGGGCTTAATCGGTAAAAATACCTAATAGTCATAAGTATATGTTAGAGTGAGAATTTGATGTTGCCATATAAGGGAAAAGTGATCATCATGTCATAAAACATAAGAAAAAGGGATGAAGTTTAATTCCCGAGCCTAGGGGCAAAAGTGTAAATATGCAAAAGTTTAGGGGCAAAATTGTAATTTTTCAAAAGTTTGAGTTAAGGACTGTTTTGCATAGTACATTAATTAAATAAGTAAAATATGATGTTTTAGATCCCAAAAAATGAGATTTGAACCTAGAATGAGAGAAAAATCAAAAATTGGGAAAGTTGGTAAAATGGTCGTTTTAATATCAAGGTAAGTTCATATGTATAATAAGCATTAATTTATGCATGTTTCAATGTAAAATTGATATATTTACTATGATCTCCGAGGTGTTGAAAGTATGTAAGTTGGTATGATAATAATACAACAATAATGTCTGTAATTTATATTTGAAAGTTAAATTTAGTGAATTAATTGAATTATGTTAAATTAAATGATTATGGTGCCAAGTTTATGAATTGATTTAAAAATATGTCTATGGTACATGAAGTGCATTGAATTATCATACATAAATGTGATTTCTATGATTATGGATATTATGGGAAATTGTAAGTTCATATGATTTTTAATAAGACAATGTGCAATTTATTGTTATTGCGTTGATATTAAATGAGATGTAAGCTTATATGTAAGTAATACATCACTATTACTTGTATTATGATATTTTATAAAAATATTGGAAATATGTTTGTGGATAATTACTTGATTGGTGAAATTGTTGGAAAAGAGAGAAAAATCCCGGTTGAACCTTTGGAAAGATTGGATGATACAGATGGTATGTAGCTAGGTCACATGTATAGTGCTGAGTGCACATCATGTGTACAAAAGAGCTACAAGACATTATGATGTAGCTAGGTCGCATGGGTGATACTATGTGTACACCATGCAGACAAGAGAGCTACGGGATATATGTAGCTAGGTCGCATGCGTGGTTCCAAGTGAAGGACACCATGTAGACAAGAGAGCTACGAGATAAACTGGCTAGGTCACATGGGTGGTACTAAGTGTTCACCATGTGTACTAGAGAGCCGAACTATATGATGGGTGGAGCTATGTGCTGAAACCACCAAGTATCGAGGATTGATCCGAAGTGTTCATCGGGAGACTCTCTATGCATTGCTTTGTGAGTTTTGTGATGAATATGTGCAGGAACTTGGTTATGTGAATGATGTGTTCATTAAGTGACTAGGATGTGGTAAGGTTATAAACAAGTAAGTTATACATGAGGATGATTTTATGGTGACCTTGTGATCATGGGCCTATACTTGTGATGTATGAAATGTGGTGAAAATGATTTGTGATATGTATGTTAAAATGAGGTTAATACAAAGAAAGTGTGAAAGAGTGAATTAGCAATAAAACTATTTTGGACAGTAGCAGTAACGTGATTTTGAAAAATCACAAAAAATTGTATAAATTGAATCAGAGACTGAATGAGATATAAAATTAAAGCTTAATGAGTCTATTTTCATATAAAAGAAACATATAAAGAAAAGGAGTTCTATATTTTGATATATTTATGTTTTTGTGAGACTGATTTAGAATGATTACGTGATCCCATGTTCTGAATTTGGAAAATCACAAAAATTTGGAGACAAATAATTAGAGGCTCAAAATTATATTTTTAAAATCCATAATGAGTCTATTTTCAAGATAAATCAAAAGAACATTATCGAGTTCATCTTTGTGAGATAATTATTTTTAGTGAAGAGAGGTCGAAGCTGTCGAGAAAGTGAAATAGGGGAAATTTTAATGAATAAACTATACTAATTGGCTAAACCAAAAATTATGAAACTTTTAGGGTGGAACGATATGTGAGTCTAGTTTCAGGGGAAATTTACGGATCTTAATTTTGAGCTCTGTAACTCGAATTATAAATAATTAAGTGACTATGACTTGTGTGGATAGTTTGATGTGAACATTTATTAGTAAATTGTGAAATCGTACTTACAAGAATGCTATATACATTAAGGATGTGGAATGAGAGGAGGAGGAGGAAAATAAATATATGTGGAATATATGGAAACTATGGTATATGAAATATTGATATAATGAAATAAATGATATGTGTTTATAAGAAAACAAAAGAGAATGTTATGTATCATGACATGTATATATATATATATGACTAGTCTCAATGTAATGCTTGTTGGGTATAGAATTGAATTGAAATGTTTCGAGCAAACATGTTATTCTCGCATGATCTGAATCGTGGTATTTTATAAAGATATGATCTATCTTTAAATATGAATGCTTGATGATTAAGCTGAAGATATTTGGTAAGATGATAATCTTGGTATAAATGTATAAGTGGTACTATAATAAACAAGGTAAAATGAGTATGAGAGACACATGTATGATGACATACAAATGCTGTGTTTGTGGTTTAATTGAGGATGTATAATCATTAAATGAATACCATGTTATATGCTTTTGATTTTGTATAAGTGCGTAAGAGATCAATGTTGACCAAAGCTTGGAAAATAGCCTAGGTATATTCCACACAGCAGAGACACGACCATGTGTCTCGGTAGTGTATGGAATTTCGACTTTGGGACAGGCGTGTGGAGCCTTAAAGCATGAAATTTTCAAGATTTTCGTAAGTTCACGGTTTAGTCCCAAACCCTTTCTAAAGTATGTTTTGGGCTCCGTAGACTCAAATAAGGGACGATGTGTAAGAGAATGAACGCTTTGAAATATGAATAAAATTTTATGGCTCGTATTTTAGTTTAATGTTTGTATGTTTGTCTGGTAACGCCTCGTACCTTAGCCCGGCCTCGGATACGGGTAAGGGGTGTTACAAAGCATATTAACATACATATTTAAATTACACAAACTTACCTTGAAACTGTTCGTATTTGAATTTCAACTAACCCGAAACCTTTTGCTTTCCTCAATCTAGTTACGTGGTTAGTCTTTCCGGATCTATATGGGTAATTTTAACTATTAATCTATCACATTTCATATACATTTGCATCCTATTACATTCTAGGCAAAATTACCATATTACCCCTATCTTTTTAAAAAACTTTTATTTTCGTGCCTAGGCTCAGAAAATGAAATTCATGAAACTTAACCCTCTTTCCAAGCCTAGCCAAAATTTATATACTACATTTACAGCACATACATTTCACAAATTTCAGAATTTTCCATGGGTTTTACCACTTTTTCATTTTAATCCCTAAATCAAGTTTTCATCAAAAATTACTTTGTAAAAGTTGTTTATCTATGAATAACTTTTCATTTTCTACCATAAATTTCAAATTTTCAGCATATTCATCCATGACCCAAATTTCATACCTTGATAACTTTTCAAATAAATCCCCAAAACAGAAAAATTAGGCAATCCTGATTCCAAAAATATAGAAATTACTAAAAATAGACTTGATTTCATACCTTATTGAGCTTGAAAAGTTTTCTTCTTCTCTCCTAGGGTTTCCATAGAAAAATTGGGAAAAATGATATGAAATTAGATGATTTTTTTCTTTTTAATTAATTATCATCTATTAATTTTATTGATTTCCAATTTAGTCCCTACCCTTTCCTAATTTTTCCATGGACGAGTCATTAAAATATCTTCTAACTACTCTTCAATGGTCTAATTATCATATAAGGTCCTTAAGTTTTGAAATCCATAGCTATTTGATACGTATAGCTACTAGAACCCAACTTTTGCATTTTATGCAATTAAGTCATTTCCCTAATTGAACACATAATTGGTAAAATTTTAGTACCAAAATTTTCATATGACCTTCCTATCATTATACCAACCATAAAATAAAATTTTATTTTTAGCTCAGATTTGTGGTCTCGAAACCACTGTTCCGACCTCATAGAAAATGGGTTGTTACATAACTTGTACGTACACAGGCAGCATGGTTCTGATGAAAGGACACCTGGGCTAGTTGGGAAAAAGATAAATATTCACATAAAAAGAAAAAAATGGAGCTTTGGTATGATCATCTGCTTGAACCTATCCTTTGAAGCTTTTGGCTATGGTGGCTTAAGTCTCCTACAAGTGAACCGATGTGAAATGGATGCAGACCAGCTCTTGATGAGGAGCCTTGAGTGTGACACAAAAGGGAATGGAAAGATTCAAGTCGAGTTGTCTAGGAATACTATTCTCCACTTGTTTCTTTTATTTTTATTTTCCAAACACTGGTGATTACTTTCTATTTCATGTTAGTGTGGGAGTACACATTATTTTTTGGGTTAAATGTTATTTTATTCAATCTTGCTTCTATTGTTTAATCTTTGGGTTTGAACGTTTTTAGCACGGAAGTGTTCTTGCGGTCATTGACTTTGGAAGGTGTAGCGACAATTCAAGCTAACAAGCATGACAACGGAAGTTGCTTGAGGATTAAAGGAATTTAATCCACTTGTTCTTAATAGTGTTCCATTGCCATCATCTGAAGGTGTCGCTAATGTTCATGTTTAAGTATTTGATTAAATATAAAAGTTAAGCTTGGTAATACATTCATTGCAATTTAATGCATTCACAATCACCTATCCTTTTATATCTTGTGAGCACTTAGCATTTTGTTTAATATTCACGTTGGGGATCCCAGTTTATCATTATCATATTTTATCTTGTTGTTTTCAAGTTATTGCTTTGACACCTTCTCTCACAATTTATCTTGTTTCTATCCATTTATTGCACTGACATTGATAGACAAAAGACAACCAACCTCGTGGGATCGATATCCTACAAAGTCATATCTGTCTACTATACTTGCATCGATAGTGTACCCTTGCACATTATTGCTATGACGTTAAAAAGCCAATCAACCATCACTTTGGATAATGGGTTTAAAATAAAAAACCCTTCAATGTAAGATTTGAATGTCCAAAAGACGTAATTGAAAGTTATGTTTCCTTGGGCTAGTCGGTTCCTATCATACATAGACAAAGTCTCTAACTCAAATATGGTGCCCGTGCTTGATACCCATTGTTACAATGCTGCTAACAACCTTGAAAATTTTCTATATGTGTCATCCCAATCTCTAAACATCTTTGCTAGCACCTTTTTGCTTTTCCTCTCATGCCTTTGCATATGATACTTGGTATTTATATTGGGAACGAATATCCACAATTATCATCAGAACTAGAACTCTTTGAATTGCTTCCACTAGTGGTGTTATTTCTTTAGCTATCATATCTGAGTTCAATTTACGGTCATCTTGGGATATCAATGGAAACATGCAAGTGTGAGGACCATTGTATTTGGTTATCTTTTATAATTGTCTCATCTTAGAAATAAGGCTCGTACTTGCCACGTCATCTGTCATAGAATTTTACACATGATCCTACATATATTACAGTTGTAGATACATTCACTCTATAATATGAAAAATGAATTAACATTGTACTTTTGAATTGTTAATACGACAACCTCTTTCATTGGAAACTAAGCACTAACAACCAATTGCCCTGAATATGTATTGGCTGGGGTGGTAGAACTTGGAATGATATGTAGATATTCTAGAAACTTAAGACCTTGTTGGAAAAATCTAGTTTAAAAATGGTTTTATGTCACAATGAAAAATTAGAAATTTAAAAATCGAGCCAGTTTGTGATATTTATATCAATAAACTCTTTCTCGAATAAGTACTTATACTTTGTGCAATATGGATCCTAAACGTTCTTGGCTTTTAACCAAACAACCTTCTTCGTTATTATCATACCACGAATTGCTTCGAGTGTGGGCTTGAACACTCATGAACCGAACACAAAACTAGAAATGATTTATTACTTTCAGCAGGAGAGTAATTCTCTCTCAGTGCATGCTGAAAAAATTATTATTCTTCAAAAATAAAATTTATACTTAGGAAAAAATTTTCACTATTTTCTAACAGAATAACAATATTTAAAATTTGTATGAATTGTTTTACATAGCTTTACTAGTACCATCTATTTATAGGGAGAGATAGAAATATCTTGGTTGAATTAGTAGAACACAAATAATATTTATTTAATAGAAAAACTAGTATTTTAGTTTAATTAGAAGAGGTGGCGGTACTCCCGAGTTAAATACAATAAGAATGTCATCCCTATATGTAATATGGTGGGAGTTTGAGTATCTCCTGTATCGGATCCAATTATATGTGCTTCTTCGACTTTTAACCAAATATTTTATAGTTTAATCCAACCCAATACATATTTTATATTTCCAAAATAAATATTATTAATAAATTAATTTAATTAGATAAATTAATTTTCCAATTAAATAATTTTCTAAATTCAATTCTAATACGATTAAAGTCATGACAACTTTCTTTGTAAAAGAATATATAATAAAATATATTTAATTTTCATATTCAACGGATTCACAAGGACTAATTGATATAATTACGTATTCAAACTTCAATTATTTGATTAAACAATAATTTAAAAAACTTACAAAACTTACATTAATTCTCAAGTCATTTCTATACTTTATGAGAAAACACATTCATTTCCTAATATGAGCC
Source organism: Gossypium arboreum (assembly GCF_025698485.1). NCBI lineage: Eukaryota > Viridiplantae > Streptophyta > Magnoliopsida > Malvales > Malvaceae > Gossypium > Gossypium arboreum. The sequence continues at coordinate 19,866,806 of NC_069081.1, forward strand.
ATTTTTCTAACTAAATCATTTCCATCTATTTTTCTTTATTCTATTCATTATGCAATTCATTTTTTGTAATACCCACGCCCAACCTCTTCGATGGATCCAAGTATAGAGCGTCACAAATGGACCTATACTTAATTTGGCTAATATAGGGGCTGTAAAACAGTCTAAAATAAAATATTCTAAAAATAAAATCATTAATCATAATAGTTATTCTTATAACTCAGAGCCCTAGCCGCTAAGTATTTTGTCCCTAAATCTTTGTCTCTGAGCATTCTGTTTGTTTACAATAGAACCCTCTTTTAAGTTTGGCTAAGGGCTAGCTGTTTTAGAATCCAGAATCTAAGAAGGTCGCCTGGTAACACCATGATTCTTATTGATGAGATCCTCCAAAAGTACCCCTTTTTCCTGTGACAACCCGAATTAGGGCCTAATCAGAATAGTGGTTTCGTGACCACAAATCCGAGATAGAAATAATCGTTTTATAATTATTTTGGGGTCTATGATATGATTTCATGATTTCATGAAAATTTCGTGATGAAATTCTGTGCATTTCGCGCTTAAGTTGAGAATAGGGACTAAATCAAATAAATTGTAAAACTCGTGTTTTAGAAGTTTTTAGTATGAAATTGCTTTGGGATATAATTAAGAGGTCTTAAATAGCAATTTGACCCATTCTTAAGTTATGGAAAAAAGTTGGACATGGAGGGAATTTTTTTGAAAGTTTAATAGTAAGGGCATTTTGGTCATTTGTATATTAAATGAAATAAAATGGGAAAAATAACACAAAATTGGTTATCATCTTCATTAGTTGCTGCCGAAAATTGCTCTCCTCCATAGCTAGGGTTTCTTCAACTTTCAAGCTTCATAGTAAGTGAATTCAAGCCCGTTTTTAATGTTCTTCACATTTTTGAAATCCTCGTAGCTCGGTTTACTTATTTCTACCATTAGTTCGAATTAGGGTTTATGTTTAAAAATTTACCCATGAATGATAGGCATGTATTTTGTTGTTTGATGGTAGAATATGAATGTTTGAAGTTAGGGGAACGATCTTTTCTAAGCGATTTTTAACGAAAACGAGCAAAACGGCATAATCGATAAAAATACCTATTGTTCATAACTATGTGTTAGAGTGAGAATTTGATGTTGCCATAGAAGAGAAAAATGATCAGTAGGTCATTAAACATAAGAATAAGGGCTGAAATTAAATTTCCGAGCCTTGGGGAAAAATCATAATTTTGTAAAAGTTAGGGGGCAAAAATGTAATTTTTGTATAATGTGATTTTTGGATTAAAATAAATAGTTTGAGTGTTAAATGAGCTAAATATGTTGTTATAGATCAAGAAAGGCGTGGAATCGACCTCGAACGGGGAAAGGAGAAAGTTTTGGACTAAATTGCAAAATTCCCATATTTTGCACCGAGGTAAGTTTGTATGTAAATAATACATTAATTTCATTTATATTTTTATATTTCAGCCTATTATATATATATTAGCTGATGTTGAAGTATAAATCGACTATTGAAAGAATGGAAATAAATAATAGAGAGAGAGATCCCGATTGAACATTCAGAAAAATCGAATAAAATAGAGGGAGCATAGCTAGGTCACATGTATGGTGCCGAGTGCACATCATGTGTACAAGAAGGCTATGAGATACTATATAGTAGCTAGGTCACATGTGTGATACGGGATGTATCCCATGTAGACAAGAGAGCTACGTGAGAGATAAATGTAGCTAGGTTGCATGAGTGATTGCAAGTGAAGGACACCATGTAGACAAGAGAGCTACGAGATAAATCGGCTAGGTCACATGAGTGGTACTAAGTGTTCACCATGTGTACAAGAGAGCCGAATTAAATGAGATATGATGGTGGGGCTGTGTGCTGAAACTATCAAGTATCGAGGATTATTTCGAATTGTCCAACGGGATGGTTTTGTGGTGACATTGTAGTCATAGACCTACACTTGTGATGTATGAAATGTGATGAAAATAATTTGTAGTATATATATATGTAAGTTAAAATGAGGTTAGTATAAAGAATGTGTGAAAGAATGAAATTAGCATTAAAACTGTTTTGGATAGTAGCAGTGACGTGATTTTGAAAATTCACCAAAAATATAAGGAATTTAATTAGAGGTTGAATAAGATTTGAAATTAAATCTTAATGAGTCTATTTTCATATAAAAGAAACAGAGCAAGCAAAGGAATTCTATATTTTGAGATATTTACAATTGTGTGAGACTTGGTCAGGATGACTATGTAATCCCCTGTTTCAACTTTGAAAAATCATTAAATATTGTACAAAACAAATTAATAAATATAGTTTATATTCATAAATTCCTTATTGAGTATAGTTTTAAATGCAATAGGTTTCATGGTTATTTGAATTGTGTACTGAGAGAAATTCAATTCGTAATGAACAGAGGTCAGATCAGTTAAGCTGTGTAACAGGGGAACTTTAACTAATAAATTGGACTAATTGGCTGAACCAAAAATTCTAGAAAAAATTTAGTAAGAAGTTTTATGAGTATAGATTCAGGGAAATTTTACATATTTGAATTTTGAGTTTTGTAACTCGAGTTATGATTTATTTAGTGATCATGACGCAAGAGGGACAGCTTGATCAAATTGGAGTAAACAATAAAATTAAAAATATGATATAATTGAGTTATGTTGTAAACATATTAGATTTCTTATTTGTTATTTATATACTTACTTACTAAGCTATAAGCTTACTTTCTTTTCTCTCCTTTGTCTTATAGTGTCGTCCAGCTAGCACAGGAGTCAGAGATCGTAGAAGATCCGCCCGCACTATCAATACTCTTGGTATCTGAACTCAACATTTTGAAATATGGCATGTATAGCAGACTTAGTTATTTTGTTACGTGTCATAATTCTCTAGGTTCAAATTACTACTTATAGTATCAAACTAATCATTTTGTACGAAGCCTTTGAAGTTGGTTTGTATTGTTAATGGCATATGTTATAATGATCAAATTGCACGCCATATTTTTGTTGGGTTTTGTTTAATAGTATATAATATAATTTGTTAATACCTCGTACCCTGTTCCAGTGACGGATACGGGTAAGGGGTGTTACATTTCTTGTATGCATGATTTGATTCAGCAGTGATCCTTGCTCTGCACTCTATCTGGCTTAAACCCTCCTCAAAGTCCTCGATCATCTTCGCAATCCAATGATCATCAGACAAACTCTTATAAGTTTAAATGAACTTAGTGAGTTCCTTTACCTTATCATAAATAAACCTTACTACATATGGGTAATGAATGAAAATTACTCTATGTTCTATCATGACAAACTATCTTGTCACAGCAGCGAACTCCACCCAAACTTTTGAGTTACCTGACCTTCCACTTGTCAGACTCCACCAGAGCATTCATCCCATGGCGGACTCTCTGAGATGTCATGTCCTAGCTATGATCTTATACCCCTTTTACCTATTTTCTTTGCGTCTATTTGACCTTACCCATGTTTACTGTCTCAATGGACCTATTCGTGTTAACTGTCTCAGTGGAGTTCATTCATATTCCTAATTTACTATCCCGACAAACTTACTCTATTTAGTGTTTACTGTCTTGAAAGACTTATTTTATTCCATGTTTACTACCCCGATAGACTACCTCTCTGTTGATACCATGGAGCCTTTCGTTCATGGCCTCATACCGCTTCACCATCCTAGCGTACTACCCCATGATGCCATCACATCTTTCATTCATGGTCTTACTCATCAAACCTAGCAACCATAACATCTTTCATCTATGGTCTTACACCATATACCTTATACCTTTTACCTTACTACCATATTGTCTTTCCTCCATAGTCTGACGCCATTAATATTTTACCGTGTGCCATGTTGTCATGACATCTTTCATCCATGGTCTTACACTACGTACCTCATATCAGACTTCACTGGCATCTTTCATCCATAGTCTGTCACCATATACCATCATCACGGTGTTGCCCTAAAGGACCAATCAATATCACCTTCATGGTAAATACCATTCCATGATTCATATTACCCGAATCATCCTCCCATTCCCCATTCCCTTCCTATCTTCATCTAACACTTACGGTTTCCCTTAGACATGCAATGCATGCTTAGGTTATCATCATTCATGCTTATACAACCATGGCTTGCTTAAATTGTAAACCATAATAGCAGGTTGGAGTCTAGAAATCACATGAAACTTCATTGTTTCCTTAGCTTATCCATCCTTCTAGTGCCAAAGTTTTCATTCTCCTAGCAGTAATTTACAACCAAAATAACCATGGTTTATAATCAATATTGTTGGCCTTAACTCATTTTAATGGTTCTAAAATCCTTAACTTTATTTTACGTACACAAAAAGGTTAAAAATCTTACCCGTTTGCTAGTTTTCCTACTTTTATAGCTTCTTCCTCATTAAGTCTTCTCTTTGTAAAACCTTCCATGGATACTCCTTCGAGCTACCAAGGAAGATGAAGAACAAAAGAAATTGAAACAAGTTTGGGAAGAATATAAACCTTGGGAAGCCATCTTCTAACTATTTATAGACTTTTCCGTGCCAATTCCAATCCTATGAGTGCTGTCCATGGCTAATTATGATGTCTCTCACTAAAGAACTGACTAGTTACATATTAACTAAACCAAGTTTTCTTCTCAATCATGTCCAATTTGGTTTCCAGCTTTCCTTTTTCCTTCAATAAAGGCCGCTAGCTTGTGGTCTCTTCCAATTTAGTTATTTAATAAATCTTAATTTCAAGTTTGTTGGAAACCAGGTGTTACAACTCCACCCCCTTAAAAAGAAATTTCATTCTCAAAATTTCACGTCACGCCAACCTCAAAGGCAAACTTAGGAAACCCTTCCTTATTCTTTTCCTCTTTAGGTTCACGTACACATCCGTCCCTTATCCTTACAAGCTCCCTGAACTTGGTTCCTTCTTGTATATTCTTGTTTTCTTTTCGACTCTGCCAAATTGGCGGGTTCTTTCTATTCTTAACTAAGTAGAGCTTTTCGCTCTTTAGAAGATATTTGGTTACTCCATTATAGGCATTCCCTTTCCTACAACATCTTCTCACTTTCTGAATTTGGCAAACATTCCGTGGCAAACTGCTTGCCTACTAACTATTCGTCCTTATCATTGGAAAATGCTTCTGCAAATCCTGAATTTGTTTATGCTTTAACTCCACCCGTCCTGTAGATCCTTGGAAAATTCTCAATTGTCAACCCATTGGTGTCTTTTAATGCTTCTGTTGTGCACTCTAATCCATAATCCTTTCTCTAAGCTTCTATCTTTGGCAGATGCTCGAAGATGAGAACTGTTTGACTTAACAGTCATTTTATTCCTAGCAAAACACCCCAATATTTCTAACCTTGTTTGCATGTTAACCTTATCCTCCCGATAGGTAGGGTAGCTAAGCTTGCCTGTGACTCCTTCTTTATTACCATTTCAGTGGAGTGTTAGAGTGACTTAAAGGCCTTTTGCCTTACTCCAAGAGGGTTGTTACTAAACAGTCCTATGGCTAGTTCTCTTTTGTGAGGGTTACGTCATAATGGATAGTGGTTGGCATAAATTTTCCATCTTGGGAATCTGGAAGATTTCTTCCCCTTTCCAATGCCAATAGTTGGCTTCCCGGAATTAATGGGTTTGGACAATTCCTTTGGCCCTATTAATTTTTCCAAAATCTCTATACCTTCCCTCGACTATAACTTTTCCAAAGTTAGGGGTTTACCCATACTCTCCCCTCCCTCAGCCAAGAATTCAAGCAGAGTCACCCTTACTTTTCTTGAAAGACTGGTCAGAAAAAAGTGGAGACACCTTCAAGGTGATCATCACACTAGGCAAATCAAAACACTTATTTTTCTTTGTACCCTTCTTTAGTAAAATTTTCCTATCTTTAGTAACTATACCTTTCAATCAATATACTTTTCCTTTTCCCATATTCATCTATTTACATTTCCTTACTTATAGTTTCCATGTATTTCTTTCAACATGCATCTACTGGAATTTCTTCTTCCAAAATCTTTTAATCATACTTTCTACATATATATATATATATATATTTCTACATTGAAAAATTGAGACTTACCTTTTAATTTGCAAACCTAGCCACATGCGTCCACATATCGCAAATATTCTTTTATCAATGTTGATGACTCGAAGGACTATAGCCAATTTTATCGCCATGCACATAGGCATACTTTCTTCCAATCTTCAAGAATAGAGGACCGACTAACCCTATAGCTCTAATACCACTAAAATTGTCGCACCCCATTCCCTACCCATTTGTCGGATCCAGGTATGGCGTGTCACAAGTAGACCTATACTTAATTTGGCTAATATTGCGGCTATAAAATAGTCCAAAATAAAATATTCTAAACATAAAATCAGTAATCATAATAATTATTCTTACAACTCAGAGCCTTATTCAGTAACTATTTTTTCCCCAAATCTTTATTTCTAAGCATTCTATTTGTTTAGAATAAAAGCTTATTTAAGTTTGACTAAGGGCTAGCTATTTTAGAATTTAGACTCTAAAGAGGTTGCCTAGTAACATCATGATTCCTCTTGATGCAATCCTCCAAAGGTACCCCTATCATATGTGCATGACATGAATCATCAGCGATCCTTGCGCTCCACTCCATCTGGCTTAGTCCCTCATCAAAGTTCTCGATCATCCTTGCAATTCAGTGATCATCAGACAAACTCCTATAAGTTCAAACAAACTTAGTGAATTCCTTTATCATATCATAAATCAACCCTACTACATAAGGTTAAAAAATTCAAATTAATATAAATATAATTACTCCAATTTCTATCATGACAAACTACCTTGTCATGATGGTGGACTCCACCGAGGAAAGTTACACGACCTTCCACTAGTCAGACTCACCACTGGGTTGTGCCTTGGACACCTCACCAATTCAATGAATCTTATCCTTTTTTCTTATTATCCCTTTTCTTTCATACACCCTGCCTACAGAGTATTAGTTGCCCTATGTCTTACTTGGGTATATGTCTACTCCTCCTTACTATACCTCGATATTCTTTCCCTCATCTCTTCCATCATCTCCTTGTTGAGACGGAAAGTTTGTATAGATACAAGAATTGTACTAGTCCCTGACGGAACTCTATCCTCTATGTGGTGTTGACCTTTAGCATAATTCGCATTCTGGTGAACCTGTCCTTATTCTACTATATTGTTCATAGAAGGGGGATTACTTCCGGTAATCTTCTACACACACCAGCCCTTACTTGGGAACTCTATTGTCCTATGCACGAAAGTCACTCTATGCAACTAAAATAGCTAGTTATCATTCTCGCATCTATACGAGCTTGCCATCTCAATTGCTCGTTTCATTCCTAATGTTTATCATTGTAGCCTATCCGCAGCAGACTTTCCTTAAAGCGAAATAGTCTTATCAGACATTCTACCTCCTCTTATTTTCCTATACTTATGTCAGCTCTCGTGTTGCCTACCTACCTCTAATTCTCATCGGGTCTTCTCACGTCCCTTGTTGGCTTCCATATCTACCCTTACCTCATTCAACAATTTGGTGGATGCCTTATGATTCGTTTGCCTTACTTATGTTATCCTTTACCCATCCACTTGTGTGGTTTCTCAAGATTCACGCATTGGCCTATACTCTTCACTTGAGGTCCTATTAGACTTATAGCGTTCGTCCTATAGCGGACTCTCTAGGATGCTATAGTCTAGCTATGGTCTTATACCCTTCTCACCTATTTTCTCTACATCGCATCGTACTTACCTGTGTTTAATGTCCCGGTGAACTTTATATTTATTTTGTGTTTACTATTCCTGTGGACTTATTCTGTTCTGTGTTTACTATTCAACGGAATCACTCTGTTTCTTGTTTATTGTCCTAGTGGACAACCTTTCTTTAATACCATGGATTCTTTCATTCATGGCCTTATACCGCTTCACCATCCTAGCGTACTACCTCATGATGCCATGGCTTCTTTCATCCATGAACTTACTCATCATACCCGACAACCATAACATCTTTCATCTATAGTCTTACACTTTAGACCTTATACCTTTTACCTTGCTGCCATTGTGTCTTTCATCCATGGTCTTACTCCATTACCATTTTATTGTGTACCATGCTGCCATGACATCTTTCACCCATGGTCTTACGCCACATACCACATATCAGACTACCATGGCATCTTTCATCCATTGTCTTACGCTATGATGTTGCCTCAAAGGACCACTCGATACCCCCGGTGCGGTAAATACCATTCTAAGATTCATATTACTCGAATTCTCCTTCCATTATCTCATTTACACCACCTAACCTTAATAATTGAACACCACAGTGTTCCCTTCACAAGGTCCGAAGCTTCTCCTAAGTCGGTAACTAAAGGTTCACTCAGCATTCCCTTTCTATCTTTATCTAAACCTAAAGGTTTCCCACAGAAATGCAATACATGTTCATATCATCATCATTCATGTAACACCCCTCACCCGTACCCAACGCCAGGATAGGGTCCGAGGCATTACCAGGACTTTACGTTTTGAAACGTACCAAATTGGGTCACCAAGTTTTACTAAAATTTTAAGCTTTTCATCCATGAACAACTCGACTCTTATATAGGCCTTCGAGGTCTTTAACATACCTTAAGGCAGTGCAGGACAAATTCGGGTACGTTCGATAAACCTTGGGCTCCTTAGGAAATTTTTCCCTATCATAAAGTGTCACACGCCCGTGTAGGTGGGCCCTGTGGACTCACACGCCCGTGTGACTTGGGATACGCCCATGCCCTTCAGCCGTGGGAAACATTGACTTATCAAAAAGGCCATGGCACACACCCGTTTTGCCTGTCTGTGGAGGACACTCTCTTTTTAACACGGCCATGGTGCACGCACGTGTCGCCTACCCGTGTACAACTTTGAGCTAAAATTTTAAGTGCAGGGGACACACGGCCATAATACACGCCCATGGGAGGGAACCGTGTGTCACACATGGCCTAGAGACACGCCCATGTGTCTAACCATGTGGACTCTAATAGGCTATTTTCCAATCCTTTAGTCACCCCTTTCTACTACTTGTGCTTAGTGGTTACCAAATTCAAAGTAAAACACAATTATACACCTGTAAAAAATCTTGATTAAACTAGATGTATGGAAACCTCATATCATTGGTTTCACACATGGTAGGTTATTTCCCATTTAGTGTTTATGGGTTCCCATGTCACTTTAGTTCATCCAAAATTGGCCCATTCATGTGACTCATTGCCAATTGGTAATGACCCATCACTTGTAAATAAAACCATGCATAAATTCGTAGGTCATAGCCTACTTCAATTAAGCCAATTTTCATGGCCATAAACAAATAGATAAACATATTCTTACATGCCTTCATTTGGAAAATCAAATGACACATATAACAAAATACTCAAAAATACTATACATTTCATTGAACAAAATAAACAAAGTCTTTATACCAAAGCTTGTCTACTGGATAGTGTGTTGACTCTCCAATCATCTTCCAATCCTTTCGAGTCTTTGAGCTTTGTGAGACAGGGAAAAAAAGAGGGTAAGCATTTACATGCTTAGTAAGCTCGAATAACCGGAAAGTAAACTTACTGAGTAATTAGCATACATCTATATTTAAATCATGAAATCATCAATTATGAAACGATTCCCTATCACATGCACTCAATTAATGAGTTAGTTACATAACAAAGCATCATGTAATTTATGTAGATGAGCTCATCATTCATCATCTTATTGACATACATTATATTAATCCCGTTGAGTTTCTAGGAAATCTCGATGGAATACCTATTATCCGTCAATTCTTACAAATGATCATTTCACATTTATGCACTCCCGCGAACCTCACATCTCATGGCAGGATTTCCAGTCCAGGCTAAATCCCTTATAATGATAAACACCCTTAATTAGATTGTATTTGAATTACCAGTCCAAGCTAAATTCGACCCTAATCGGATTACCTATCTGGGTTAAATCCATAATGCACACATATTCTTCGGGAGGCTTGATCATTCAAGGAACTCCCGTCCAAGCTAGATTCTTTTCATACTTAAGATCACGATTAATCGTCCGGGCTAAATCCTTACTGCAACACATGCAGGATCTCTTTACACATATCAATGAGGGTTTATCCATCGAATTCCCTTTGTCAACCTCATCTGAGACATTTTTCACATGTTACCATCAAATATGCATTTCTATGATATTTCATGCTAATAATAAATGCAATCATCATGCATTCATAAATCATTCAATTATGCATATTAGGGGTTTACTTTAAGTTATCCAAACTTACCTGGTATTCTTTTTGGGGTTGTGTTTCAGTTATTCTGAAACCTTGCGTTTACCTTGATTGACCTCCGGAATTTGTTCCTCGGGGTTATTGAGCTTGGAAAGCTTGAAAACCCTAGCTATGGAAACCCTTGAATTTTCAGCTGGGCAAGGAAGAGAATGGGCTGATTTTGGTTCATTTTTTTTACCATTTTATTTCATTAAAATACCAAATGATCAACATGCCCTTAAGCCATTTCCTTAAAATTCCATCAATGCAAGCCCATTTTTGTCCAAATACTTAGAATTTGGGAAAATTGCTCTCTAGGACCTTCTAATTCATAACCCAAAGCAATTTCATACAAATTGCTTCTAGAATTCAAGTTTTTCAATTTATTCAATTTAGTCCCTAATTTCCAATTGAACACCTTACTCAAAGAATTTCTTCATGAAACTTTAACACATGCATATACTCATATTCTAGGCCTTATAATAATCATAAAGTAAACATTTAGATGTCGGATTTGTGGTCCCGAAACCACCATTCTGACTAGGCCTTATTTTAGGATGTTACATTTCTCTTCCCCTTAGGGACTTTCGTCTTCGAAAGTCTTACCAAAAAATAGATTCAAATATTGACTTCTCATGGTTTCTTTCGGCTCCCATGTAGCCTCTTCTACACCATGTCGATGCCATAAAACTTTTACTAGAGCCACATCTTTATTTCTCAACTGTTTAACTTTACGAGCCAATATCTTAACCGGTTGCTCTCTATAAGTCATGTCCGGTCAAATTTCAATCTCAGTCGGTGAATTTACATGAGAGGGGTCTGATCGGTATCTCTTTAACATGGATACATGGAACACGTCATGAATATTTTCCAGTTCGGGTGGCAACGCCAAACAATAGGCTAACGGTCCAACTCTTTCAATGATCTCGTACGGCCCGATAAATCGTGGACTCAGTTTACCTTTCCGACCAAATCTCAATACCTTTTTCCATGGAGATACTTTCAAGAATACTCTATCTCTAACTTGAAACTAAATTTCCTTTCTTTTCAAATCAGCATAAGACTTTTACCTATCTGATACCGCTTTTAAACAATCCCGTATCACTTTAACTTTTTCTTCAGTTTCTTTAATTAGATCAACTCCATGAATCCAATTTTCCTTGAGTTCTGTCCAGTACAATAGAGTTTGGTGCTTCCTACCATACAAGGCCTCATAAGGTGCCATCTTCAAACTTGTTTGGAAACTATTGTTGTAGGAAAATTCTACCAATGGCAGGTATTTTTCCCAGCTAACCTAAAATTCGAGGATGCAATAACGCAACATGTCCTCGAGAATCTACATCATCCACTCAGACTGGACATCAGTTTGAGGGTGAAAAGTTGTGCTAAAGCTCAACTTTGTACCCAAGGTTTCTTGTAACTTCTTCTAGAATCTTGAAGTGAACCTCGAGTCTCTATCTGAAATAATCGACATTGGTACTCCGTCCAATCTTACTATCTCAGAAATGTACAAATCGACCAATCTATCAAGAGAATAATCCGTCCTTACCGGGATGAAATGAGCCAACTTTGTCAATTTGTCCACTATAACCCATATGACATCTTTCTTTTTCGGAGTTAAATGTAATCCCGTCACGAAGTCCATGGTAACTTTGTCCCACTTCCATCCGACGACCATTACAAGCTGTAACAAACTTGAAGGCACTTGATGTTCAGCTTTAACTTGCTGACATACCAAGCATTTCGATACAAATTCAGAAACATCTATTTTCATGCCGTTCGACCAGTACATCTTCTTTATATCGTTGTACATCTTGGTACTTCCCAGGACAGACGACTGTTATGTGCTTCTTGTAAAATCTTCCGAATAAGGTCATTATCTTTGGGTACACAAACCCTATCTCTAAACATTAAACATCCATTAGAACTAATTCAGAAATCTGACTCAACACCAGACTCACATTGAGCTCTTTTTGCTTGCAAGTCATCATCATTAAGCTGAGCCTCATGAATTCCCTGCAGAAATGTTGGCCTAGCCTCTAGCTCGGCTAGAACTGAATCATCATCAAGCAATTTCAAACAAGTATCCATGGCTCTCAAAGGATACAGGGATTTTCTACTCAATGCATCGGCGACGACATTCGCCTTTCGCGGGTGATAGTCGATAATCAGATCATAATCCTTAATTAATTCTAACCATATTCGTTGTCTCAAATTTAATTAGTCATCAAGTATTTCAAACTCTTGTGGTCCGTGAATATACGACAAGTCTCACTATACAAATAATGCCTCCAAATTTTCAAGGCAAAAACAATAGTGGGAAGCTCTAGGTCGTGGGTTGGATAATTCTTCTCGTGAGGCTTCAATTGCCGTGAAGCATGGGCTATCACCTTGCCATCTTGCATAAGTACACAACCCAATCCATTTAAGGATGCATCACTGTAGACAACAAGCTCTTTTCCTGGTTTAGGTAGCACCAAAATAGGAGCTTCATTCAATAATGTCTTTAACATCTCAAAACTTTGCTAACACTTCTCTGTCTATTCAAACTTAACGTCTTTCTATAGCAGCTTCGTCATCGGATTTGCTATCATGGAAAATCCTTTTACAAACCTTTGATAGTAATCGGCTAAGCCCAAAAAGCTTTTAACCTCGGTTACATTCTTAGGTGATTTCCATTCAACAATTGCAGAAATCTTACTCGATCAACTCGGATTCCTTCACCCAAAACTATATGACCCAAAAATCCAACTTCTTGGAGCCAGAACTCACTCTTGTTAAACTTAGCATACAGTTGCTTTTCTCGCAAGGTCTGCAATACAATTCTCAGGGGCTTCGCATGCTCTGTCTCATCTTTTGAGTAGATCAAAATGTCGTCAATAAGCACAACGACAAACTTATCCAAATATGGCTGAAAGATCCTATTCATTAGATCCATAAACATAGTCGGTGCATTCTTCAGCCCAAACGGCATGACAAGAAATTCATAATGGCCATACCTCGTTCTAAAATCTGTCTTGGATACATTCAAGTCTTTAACTCGTAGATGATAATAGCCAGACCTCAAGTCTATCTTGGAGAATATTGTGGCTCCTCTCAACTGGTCAAACAAATCATCTATCCTTGGCAAAGGATACTTATTCTTGATAGTCACCTTGTTCAGTTGCCGATAATCGATACATAACCTCGTCGAACCATCTTTCTTCTTTACGAACAACACGGGGGCACCCCAAGGTGAAAAACTTGGCCTAGCGAATTCTTTATCCCTCAGCTCTTGCAACTGTGCTTTTAACTCCTTCAGCTCGGTAAGTGCCATTCTGTACGGGGCAATAGAAATGGGAGTCGTCCCTGGCACCAATTCAATACCAAACTCTATCTCCTTTTCAAGAGGTAATCTGGGTAATTCCTCCGAAAACACATCTGGGTACTCACATACTACCGGTACGGACTTGATTTTCATCTCTGTTTCCTTAGTGTTCAGTACAAATGCAAGGTAGGCTTCATATCCTTTCATCATATATCTCTGGGAAACCATTGTCGTGATTACAACCAGCGATGAACCCAATTCTCTTGATTCGACCCATAGAATCTTACCATCCGGGCATTTTAACTTAATATACTTACTACCACAATTCACTGTTACATCATGAAGGGCTAACCAATCCATACTAAGTATTACATCAAATTCATCAAATGGTAACAACATAAGGTTAGCCGGGAAACAACGACCTTGAATTGTCAAAGGAAAATTCTTACAGACTTTATCAACTAGAACTAATCTGCCTAGTAGGTTCGACATTCTAATAATATCTTCCATGTGTTCAATAGGTATGTTCATACCAGACGCCAATCTCATGCAGATATATGAATGCGTCGACCCCGGGTCAATTAAAGCAACAACACTTATATTAAAAAGAGAGAAAGTACCAGTAATAACATCAAAAGCAGCGGCTTCCTCTCGAGCATGTATCGCATACGTTCTAGTCGAGGCTCGAACCTCTAATTTTGCAGCGTCTTTAGTCACGATTCGACTGCCACTACCACTCCCAGGGTATATCAGAGGTCTACCTCGTAGAATGGGAGCACTCGACTTTGGAGCTATTTCCACTTCTTTTTCGGCTCGTTCCGGGCAATCTTTGAGAAAGTGATCAAGAGAACCACATCTGAAACATGCGCCACCCTTTATTTGGCACTCTCCGAAGTGAAATTTGTTACAGCTATTACATTTTGGTTTTTGATCATCTACACTCCCCACACTAGTCACCATCGGGGAGGAAGACTTTTGACCTTGTCGTTTAGAGCTTCTTGATCTACCTGAATATCCCATTGATGGAGTAGAGCGTTCATGCAGGCTCCTGGCTTTCTTCATGGAGAACGAGAGTGTTTTACTGCTAGACTTCTTGCTCGCAACTCGAGCCTCTCTCTTAGCTTGTTTTCTTTCATTATTAAGTTCTTCGGCCTTCTTGGCTCGATCGGCCAATGTGGCAAACTCTCATATTTCCAAGATTCCAATCAACAACTTGATATCCTCATTCAGACCTTCCTCGAAGCATTTACACATTTTCGATTCAGTTTGGACCCATTCAGTTGCGTACTGACTTAGTCATACGAACTCTCTCTTGTATTCTGCTACAGTCTTGTTCCCGTATTTCCAAGAACTCCTTTCGCTTCGAGTTCAAAAACCGTTGGCTAATATATTTCTTCTTAAACTCTTCTTGGAAGAAATCTCAAGTAATATTTTCTTTCGGCACTACCGAGGATACAGTCTTCCACCAATTGTATGCAGTGTCCTTCAAAAGGGACACAGCACACTTCAAACATTTCTGGGTGTGCATGACAAATCATCTAGCACCAGTTTAGTATTTTCGAGCTAGTATTTTCTAAGCTTATCTACAGGGGCTTTACCGATTCTCACCGGTGCCATACCTCATGGCACATCTTCATCAGGTTGGGTAGGGGGCAGGGGATGTCTTGGTACATTGTGGCGATTTCCCAGATAATTCCCAAACCATTCATCCATCATATCAAAGAAGGCAGCTCGGGCCTTTTCTCGGCCTTCTGACATCAACCTTCTACTACTACTAGATACAGCTCATTGTACGAAAGCTGGAGCATGGCTCTCGACTCCCTCGGACTCATCTTGTGCTTGATTAGAAGACATTCACTATATTTAAAATAGTTTAAACAATTAGGAGACGTCACACTATCAACATTCGAATTATGGCATGTATAGCGGACTTTAACATCCTTTATGGTAGGCTTAGAACTGACTAAACCTGGCTCTGATACCAAAAAATACAACACCTCTCACCCGTACCCGATGCTGGGATAGGGTTCGAGGTATTACTAGGACTTTACGTTTTGAAATGTACCAACTTAGGTCACCAAGTGTTACTCAAATTCTAAGCTTTTCATCCATGAACAACTCATGTCTTATATAGGCCTTCGAGGCCTTTAACATACTAGAGGCAGTGCGGGACAAATTTGGGTACGTTCGATAAACCTTGGGCTCCTTAGGAAATTTTTCCTTATCATAAAGTGTCACACGCCCATGTAGGTAGGCCGTGTGGACTCACATGCCCATGTGACCTGGGGCATGCCCATGCCCTTCAACCGTGGGCAACACTGACTTATCAATATGGCCATGGCACACACTCGTGCTGCCTGCCCATGGATGACACTGTCTTTTTAACACAGCCACGGTGCACGCTCGGGTCGCCTACCCATGTACAACTTTGAGCTGAAATTTTAAGTGCAAGGGACACACGGCCATAGTACACGCCCATGGGAGGGAACCGTGTGTCACACACGGCCTAGACACACGCCCGTGTGTCTAACCATATGGACTCTAATAGGCTATTTTCCAAGCCTTTAGTCACCCCTTTCTACTACTTGTGCTTAGTGGTTACCAAATTCAAAGTAAAACACAATTATACACCTGTAAATAATCTTGATTAAACTAGATGTATGGAAACCTCATATCATTGGTTTCACACATGGTAGGTTATTTTCCAGTTAGTGTTTATGGGTTCCCATGTCACTTTAATTCATCCGAAATTGACTCGTTCATGTGACTCATTGCCAATTGGTAACGACCCATCACTTATAAATAAAACCACACATAAATTCATAGGTCATAGCCTACTTCAATTAAGCCAATTTTCGTAGCCATATACAAAGAGATAAACATATTCTTACATGCCTTCATTTTGAAAATCAAATGACACATATAAAAAAATACTCAAAAATACTATACATGCCATTGAACAAAACAAACAAAGTCATTATACCAAAGCTTGTCTAGTGGATAATGTGTTGACTCTCCAATCGTATTCCAATCCTTTCGAGTCCTCGAGCTCTGTGAGACAGGGAAAAAGAGAAGGGTAAGCATTTACATGCTTAGTAAACTCAAATAACCGAAAAGTAAACTTACCGAGTAATTAGCATACATCCATATTTAAATCATGAAATCATCAATTATGAAATGATTCCCTATCACATGCACTCAATCAATGAGTTAGTTACATAACAAAGTATCATGTAATTTATGTAGATGAGCTCATCATTCATCATCTTATTGACATACATCATATTAATCCTGTTGAGTTTCTAGGAAATCTCGATGGAATACCCATTATCGGTCAAATCTTACGAATGATCATTTCACATAAATGCATTCCCGCGAACCTCACATCTCATGGAAGGATTATCAGTCCAGGCTAAATCCCCCATATCATGAACACATAAGGTGATGTCGGAATTACCAGTCCAGGCTAAATCTCTTGTAACGGCAAACACCCTTAATGAGCTCAGATCTGAATTATCAATCCAGGCTAAATTCAGCCCCTAATCGGATTACCCGTCCGGGTTAAATCCATAATGTACACATATTCTTCGGGAGGCTTGATCATTCAAGGAACACCTGTCCGGGCTAGATCCTTTTCATACTTGAGATCACGGATTACCCGTCCGGGGTAAATCCTTACTATAACACATGCAGGATCTCTTTACACATATCAATAAGGGTTTTTCCATCGAATTCCCTTTGTCAACCTCATCCGAGACATTTTTCACATGTTATCATCAAATATGCCTTTCTATGATATTTCATGCTAATAATAAATGCAATCATCATGCATTCATAAATCATTCAATTATGCATATTAGGGGTTTTCTTTAAGCTATCCGAACTTACCTAGTATTCTTTTTGGGGTTGTGTTTCAGTTATTCCGAAACCTTTCATTTACCTTGATCGACCTCCGAAATTTGTTCCTCGGGGTTATTGAGCTTGGAAAGCTTGAAAACCCTAGCTATGGAAACCCTTGAATTTTGACTGGACAAGAAAGAGAATGGGCTGATTTTGGTTCATTTTTTTCCCCATTTTTTTCATTAAATTACCAAATGACCAAAATACCCTTAAGCCATTTCCTTAAAATTCCATCCATGCAAGCCCATTTTTGTCCAACAACTTAGAATTTGGGAAAATTGCTCTCCAAGACCTTTTAATTCATAACCCAAAGCAATTTCATACAAATTACTTCTACAATTCAAGTTTTGCAATTTATTCAATTTAGTCCCTAATTTCCAATTGAACACCTTACTCAAAGAATTTCTTCATGAAACTTTAACACATTCATATACTCATATTCTAGGCCTCATAATAATCATAAAGTAAATATTTAGATGTTGAATTTGTGGTCTCGAAACCACCATTCCAACTAGGCCCTATTTCAGGATGTTACAATTCATGTTTATGCAACCATGGCATGCTTAACAAGTAAACCATAATAGCAAGTTGGAGTCTATAACTCACCTAAAATTTTACCGTTTCCTTATTTTCACCTTCTTTTTAAAGCCAGAACATCCATTCTCCTGGCAGTAACCTACAACCAAAATAACCATGGGTTATACTAAATATTCTTAGCCTTAACTCATTTTCCAAAGACATACAGAACCCTTAGTGTAACACCCCATACCTGTACCCGAGATCGGGAAAAGGTACGAGGCATTACCGTACATAGACAGGGCATTTTCGAAACACATGGGTCATCAAATTTCATTCCAAATTAAAACCAATGAAACAATATCATATTGTCCTTATTATGGACCTATGAGGTCCCAAACATACATTAAAAACAATCTGGGACTAATCCAAGAAATTAAGAGAATTCTAAGAAAATTTCTAGGGTTAAGCCCCACACGCCCATGTGGAGGAGGATTTCTGAAAGTTATTTTTCATTTTGAACCTAAAGGGGTTTTAACACGGCCGGGGACATACCCCTGTCCCTCACACGGCCTAGACACGCCCGTGTCCTCGCCCATGTCCAAAAACCTAGACATTTTATTTATGATGTCATCACTCATTTAGGGGCACACGGCCATGGCACACGCTCGTGTTCTAGGCAGTGTCCTTCACACGATTGAGACACACGGCCGTGTCTCTACCCGTGTGTTTACTACCATGGAAACTGACTTAGAAATTGTAACACCCTGAATTTTGGGCCTAGAAGCATTAAGTCTTGAGTATGGGAACAGTTAGGATGCTGCACATAAAAGTTTAGTTGTGCAAGAAAGTGACATAAAAGTATGTCTGGCTTAGTGGTTGTATGCTCTGGAAGTGTCTGGGAAATCATGGGTTCAAGCCTTGGCTTCTACAAAAATTTTGCATTTTAAGGATAAAACCCCTATCTTTGGTCAGTAGGGTTATAAGTTTATTTTGGTAAAAACATAATAGAATGGGCTTGTTGGTCTAGTAGATAATGGCGTGCAGAGTGTGCTAGTGGTCTGAGGTTTGAATCCCTGCTTGTGCAAATGGATATTATTTTTTCTGTTGCCATAGGAGGAAACTGTGTTTGACCAAAACACCAAGAGTTTGAATAAGTTTGAATGGGGGTTGTTGTGGCCGAATATTTGGAAGGATATTGGGGGAACTTTTCGATTGTGAAAAGATTTCAATAGGTGGGATACCAGTTGAGGATTTTGGGGAAAAAAAGAAGGAATTTGAGTGTAGAAGGGGTGTTGTGCCGAATTTGGAAGGGGGATTACTCAAAATTTCGTTTTTTGTTTTCTACTTGGCCTTTCTCTTTGAAAAATTTCCTGGAAACATTTTCTCTATTAGTCGAACGCTTCTTCTCTTGTCCCTTTTTCATTTCTTTCTTCTTTTCTTGTTGAATTTGTGAAGTGTGTGTGTCAATAAACCTTTGTCCTTTCAGTTTTTCCATTTAGTTTTCACGCCAATCTCTTCTTCCTCTTTCTTTGCTGAATATTTGTTCGATTCATTTTACTGTATTGCGCTGTGGACGAGTTTTCCCCACATTGCTCTTTTTGGCTGAACCTTTTCTGTCCCCTTTTTTTCTTTTCTATATTGCCGAACCTTTTCTCTTCTTGGGGAATGTCTGTTTTCTCCTTCTCGATTCTTGAGAGAGGTTTTCAAGCACTCATGGACATCAATCGGAGACTTATTTGGGTGCAAGATTTTGTTGATATATTGAAGGTGGGAGGTAAGTTGCTTTTGGGTAACCTTGATGTGAATTCATTATGGATTGTTTTTATTAATATGATATCACGGGTTTGTAATTACCATTGTAGGTTGATGCTGTTTCGTGTTGACTTCTTCGGCTGTTTAAGTTCAATTGTAATCACTCAGTTGTAGAAATGACTGTTAGTTCTCTTGTTGGAATAGGTGAATCTTTTTAAACACCTAGTTCCTCGACGTGTTAGGTGTTGGGGGTGCATTGAATTGACTAAGGTAAGCGTTTAAGAATGGAAGAGAGAGTAGTGATATTACTCGTTTTGGGTCTAAATTAGTATTTTACTCGGAATATTGGATGCAGGTGTTCTTGGGACTATGTTGACAGTGAAACAAAACCAGGTGGGTAAAACGCTACATCTACTCATAAATCGGCACAAGCCGAAATAGATGACCGATGACACTACACGAGCGTGTGGTAATTCGAACGCGTAAAACGTGGGCGTTTGATCGTAGGGACCACCATGAGCATATTCATGGGCTTAGGCCATTTTGGGTCACGATAGGCCGAAATGGGCCGTGTGGACCCTACGGGTTTGTGGGCCCTACACGGGTAAAACATACGGACATGTGGAGATTGTGGGCTAGGCTGTGCAGTTTACACGGTTAAGGCCATTTCTGGGCAAATTGGGCCACACAGGCATGTGGGCTCCCATGGGCCCGTATTAAGGGCCTTGGGCCTATTTTCACGGTTTGATTATTAAGGTTGAATAGGTCGTCTAAGACGACTGTGACCTTCTGTTGGGTCGGTAAGCGTACCTGAACCCTTATGAGATAAAATGATTATTTTTCCCTTAGGTGACAAAATGTTTTTCCCTTAGGTGATTAAATGACGATTTTGCCCTTATGTGGCAAAATGATGTTTTTCTCTTATGCGATAAAATGACGATTTTGCTTTATGAGCTAAAATGACAGTTTTGCCCTTAAGTGGCAAAATGACTATTTTGCCCTTATGTGATAAAATTATGATTTTGCCCTTATGAGGTAAAATGACGATTTTGCCCTTATGAGGTAAAATGACTATTTTGCCCCTTTGTGATGTATGTGTATATTTTAGCATGCTAATTGTAAACTGTATTGAGTACATGTTTAATATTATGATATGACATGACATGTTGCATGATGCATTGCATGGGGATGGGGTTATATATGATTGGAGGAAGTGTACTGTACTCTAGTAGCTCTGCTGCAAATCACTGATGGCTCTAAGCCTATTATAGTGGCAGCTCTGTTGTAAATACTGTTTAGTGCCGCAATCGGTACTAATTTTGGTGTATAGGGATGGGCGGGTTGATGATATCCCCACATGGAGTGTAGGGTTGGACAAAGATGGAGTGTAGAGGCTAGATGGGTAGGATCTGCATATTGTTTACTGTTATTGCACTGATTATTGTTACTACACTATTTACTATTACTGTAATGGGCCAAGGCCTAAACACATTACTGTTTCTGTATTAAAATGGGCTAAAGCCCAAACTGATGTTGTCACTATTACTAAAAGGGCTTAGGCCCAAACTGTATTTGTTTTATGGATGTTAGCTTATTTGGGATTACACACTGAGTTTTCGTAAACTCGCCCATCTGTTTTACCTGTACAGGTAATCCGTAGTTTTAGGTGGATCGGTGCTGCGAGGGACTCAATGGTGGCCACACAACCGCTCTCGCTTTGTTATTGGATTTTTAATTTATAAGTAGTTTTATTTGGGTATTTTTATGTAATAAGGCCTCTATAATTTTAATTTTAATTTTGGGGTTTTATTTATTTATATCTGCTAGTAGTAGGATGCGAGTTTTCAAAAGATGTGCATGATTTACCAAAATACTACGAATATGCAAAACCATTTCAAAAGCTTCCGCGATAAACAAGATTTTGGAATTAATAAGTTTTAAAGTGAATACTTTTTTATAGTGACGTAGGTTTTAAATCGTTTTCTAATTCACACAAATAGGCTAATTAAACATTGGACTTTTCAAACGAAATCACGTTTTACGAGAAACACTTTAATGTGACATCGCCAAATTCAGCCATAATATCTAGGCTGGGTTTAGAGTGTTACATTTAGTTGTATCAGAGCTAGGTTACAAAACTCGGCTGTGGATTTGGGTTTCTTCCAAAACTCAAAATTTTAAAAAAACTATTTTAAATGATTTGAAGTATTTTGAAATGTTATTTCTGAATTTGTGGTCTACCGAGTCTCCACGCCGATCCTGTAAGTTCTCTCTGAAAACTGTATTTTGATTTTGACTGAAACTGCCATAGGTAGTATTATGAAGACTACTGTAGGTAGTATACTGATAACCATAATTTATACATATTTTTACCCCATGTTTAACGCATTTTATGGATGATTTCCTATTAGAATTGGTGAATTCGATGCTTCTAATGCTTTAATTTCATGTTTTATACTTAGGAGACCATAGGAGAGCGAAAGGAATGAGAAACGGGCCAAAACCGGAGAAAATGGGCTAAAGTACGAAATCAACACAGCTTGGACCACTTCACATGGGCAGACCATACGGCTGTGTCAAATTGGCAGGCTCGAGCACGGCCTGAAGTAATCGCACACGGGTGTGTCCCTGTCGAGCCCAAGTTGAGTCCAATTCGGAAAAGGCTAATTTTGAGGGCTCTTAGGCTTTCCAAAGCCTATAAATACACCTTAGAGGAGGAAGAAAAGGGGGGCACACAATAGGGAGTAAGGAATTACTCCAAGGAAGCCGATTAATCCATCTTAGAAGCCAGATTCACTTCAAGACTGAAGATCTCTCCTCAATTTCCCTTTTAGGAGTTTTGGGTTTTCTTTATGTTTTGTATTCTTTATTATTCTGAGATGTTTTCTTATTTAGTTACGAACTAAAACCCCTAAATACCTAAGGGGAATGAAACCTAAGATGAATCTTGTTATTATTTTCTGAATTGTATGATAGATATTTAACTTGTTCTTAATTATTTGTTCTTAATTCTTATTTTGATATCCCAAGATTCTGATTTAAGATAAGCTCTTATTCAGAGGAGGAATAGACCCTGTCTAAGAGTACATTTTTCATAATTAAGCGGAGTTGATTGCACTCCTAGACATAGGGTGACAAGATTTTGCCAGATTAGGGTAAAACCTAATAAGGGGATCCATAGATCGAGTGAATGCAACCCTAGGGTGTTAATTAGAGAAAGGTCTCAATTATTCAATATAGGGATTAGACATTATTAGTCTTGAATAGGAATAATAACATAACTTAGGGATCTATACGGAACAAGTTAAATGAATAAATCGTCCGATTCGGAGCAAGAATAACAAGTATAGTCTAGGTGGATTTTTCATTAGGTATTGTCTTAATTCAATCAATTTTCCCAAAAGCAATTCCCCAATTCCATTCTCTGTGAATTCTTAGTTTAGATAATTAGTTAGTTAAAACAAAAACCTCTTTATTCTTAGGCTAGATAATAAAAAGACAGCCATTACTAGTACTTTTAGTTCCTTTGGGTTCGACAATCTGATCTTGCTCAAACTATACTACTGTTCGATAGGTACACTTTCCTACATCACGATAATAGTAGTTTCAAGAGCGATTAATTATAAATATTTAAAACCTATCACGAAATCATGCGATCATATACCGTACTGCAAACTCTTTAGTAGTGTATGCTGAAACTGTAGCAAAACCAGTAGACACCAATAGACACTAAGTTGTGCGAAAACAAAACTCTATACTTTTGATATTTTCTCCATAAAATATCTGTTAATAAATAACTGAAACTATAAATTGATCTGCATAAAACTATTAACAAAGATAAAATACGATTAGACAGTGAGCACAAGTGGTACTCACGGACTGGTACAAGAGGCTACAGCAGAGGCCGTGGAGGGGCTTGAGTTGTGTCCTCGTCGTCTGGAAATATGCCTAATCTGGAGGTGAGGATTGGATTGATGCACTGTCCCAGTCTATCTATAGACTGTACTAAAAACACTAAAGTTAAATGTGGTAGTGCTTTAGATCTAGAGCGTGCAGCAGGAGCATAGTGGTCTAGTTTATGTTATACGACTGATCTGATAGTTGGAAATTTCGAGGATGAAATTTAATTAAGGAGGGGTGAATTGTAACGCCCTGAATTTTGGGCCTAGAAGTATTAAGTGTTGAGCATGGGAATAGTTAGGAGGCTGCACATAAAAGTTTAGGTGTGCAAAAAAGTGACACAAAAGTACGTCTGGCTTAGTGGTTGTGTGCTCTACAAGTGTCTGAGAAGTCATGGGTTCAAGCCTTGGCTTCCACAAAAATTTTCCTTTTTAAGGATAAAACCCCTATCTTTGGCCAATAGGGTTATAAGTTTATTTTGGTAAAAACATTACAGAATGGGCTTGCTGCCCTAGTAGATAGTGGCGTGTAGAGTGTGCTGGTGGTTTGAGGTTCGAATCCCTGCCTGTGCAAATGGAGATTATTTTTACTGTTGGCCATGGGAGGAAACTGTGTTTGACCAAGTGATTGAATAAGTTTGAATGGGGGTTGTTGTGGCATAATATTTTGGAGGATATTGGGGAAATTTTTCAGTTCTGAAGGGATTTCGATAGGTGGGATACCAGTTGAGGATTTTGGGGAGAAAAAGAAGGAATTTGAGTGTAGAAGGGGTATGGTGCCGAATTTGGAAGGGAGGATTCCTCAAAATTTCTTTTTTTTTTTTGTTTTCTGCTTGGTCTTTCACTTTGAAAAATTTATTGGAAACATTTTCTCTCTTAGTCGAATGCTTCTTCTATTGTCCCTTTTTTTGTCATTTCTTTCTTCTTCTCTTGTTGAATTTGTGAAGTGTATGTGTCGGTGAACCTTTGTCCTTTCAATTTTGACATTTAGTTTTCACGCCAGTCCCTTCTTCCTCTTTCTTTGCTGAATATTTGTTCGATCCCTTTTACTGTATTGCATTGTGGATGAGTTTTCCCCACATTGCTCTTTTTGGCTAAACCTTTTCTATTCTCTACCCCTCTCTTTCTTTTCTATATTGCCGAACCTTTTTTCTTCTTAGGGAATTTCTATTTTCTCTTTCTCGGTTCTTAGGAAAGGTTTTCAAGCACTCATGGGCATCAATTGGAGACTTATTGAAGGTGGGAGGTAACTCACTTTTGGGTAGCCTTGATGCGAATTCATTATGGATTGTTTTTATTAATATGATATCACGGGTTTGTAAGTACCATTGTAGGTTGATGCTGTTTTGTGTTGACTTCTTAGGCTTTTTAAGTTCGATTGTAATCACTCAGCTATAGATATGACTATTAGTTCTCTTATTGGTATAGGTCAATCTTTTTAAACACCCAGTTCCTCGACGGTTAGGTGTTGGGGGTGCATCAAATCAACTAAGGTAAGCGTTTAAGAATTGAAGAGAGAGTAGTGATATTACTCGTTTTGGGTCTTAATTAGTATTTTACTCGGAATATTGGATGCAGGTGTTCTTAGGACTACGTTGGTAGTGAAACAAAACAAGGTGTGTAAAATACTACCTCTACTCATAAATCGACAAAAGCCGAAATAGATGACCGACGACACTACATGAGCATGCGCTGGCTCGTGCGATAATCCGAACGCGTAAAACGTGGGCATTTGATTGTAGGGGCCACCATGAGTGTATTCATGGGCTTAGACCATTCTGGGCCATGATAGGCCGAAATGGGTCGTATAGGCCCCACAGGTTTGTGGGCCCCACACGGGTAAAATACACAGACGTGTGGAGATTGTGGGCCAGGGTGTTTAGTTTACACGGCCAAGGCCATTTCATGGCTAATTGGGCCACGCAGGCGTGTGGGCTCACATGGGCCCGCATTAAGGGCCTTGAGCCCATTTTCACGGTTTGACTGTTAAGGTTGAACGGGTCGTCTGAGACGACTGTGACCTTTTGTTGGGTCGGTAAGCCTACCTGAACCCTTATGAGATAAAATGATTGTTTTGCCCTTATGTGATAAAATGACGATTTTGCCCTTATGAGGTAAAATGATGGTTTTGCCCTTTTATGGAAAAATGACTGTTTTGCCCTTATATGATAAAATGACGATTTTGCCCTTATGAGCTAAAATGACGGTTTTGCCATTATGTGGCAAAATGACTGTTTTGCCCTTATGTGATAAAATGACGATTTTGCCCTTATGAGGTAAAATGACAGTTTTGCCATTATGAGTAGAATGACAATTTTGCCCCTATGTGATGTATGTGTATATTTTAGCATGCTAATTGTAAACTGTATTGAGTACATGTTTAATATTATGATATGACATTGCATGTTGCATGATGCATTGCATGGGGATGGGGTTATATCAGCTCTGCTGCAAATCATTGATGGCTCTAAGCCTATTATAATGGCAGCTCTGTTACAAATATTGTTTAGTGCCGTAACCGGTGCTAATTCTGGAGTGTAGGGATGTGTGGGTTGATTGTATCCCCACATGAAGCGTAGGGTTGGACGGAGATGGAGTGTAGAGGCTGGATGGGTAGGATTTGCATACTGTTTACTGTAACTGCACTGATTATTGTTACTGCACTATTTATTGTTATTGCAATGAGCCAAGGCCCAAACACATGACTATTTCCATATTAAAATGGGCTAAAGCCCAAACTGATGTTGTCACTGTTACTAAAAGGGCTTAGGCCCAGACTGTGTTTATTTTCTAGATGTTTTATTTTATGGGATTACACACTGAGTTTTCGTAAACTCACCCATCTATTTTAACTGTACAGGTAATACCCAGTCTTAGGCGGATTGGTGCTGCGAGGGACTCAAAGGTGGCTACACAACCGCTCTCGCTTCCTTATTGGATTTTTAATTTATAAGTAGTTTTATTTGGGTATTTTTATGTAATAAGGCCTCTATAATTTTAATTTTAATTTTTGGGTTTTTTTTTATCTGCTAGTAGTAGGTTCCAAGTTTTCAAAAGATGTGCATGATTTACCAAAATACCAAAAATATGCAAAACCATTTCAAAAGCTTCCGTGATAAACGAGATTTTGGAATTAATAAGTTTTAAAGTGAATACTTTTGATAGTGAAGCAGGTTTTAAATCATTTTCTAGTTTACAAAAAGAGGCTAAATAAACATTGGCTTTCCAAATGATATCACGCTTTACGAGAAACACTTCAATGTGACATCACCAGATTCGACCATAACATCTAGGCCGGGTATGGGGTGTTACAGAAATTTTAGATGCAGGGGACACACGGCTGAGCAACATGCCCAAGGGGCTGACCGTATGTCACACACGGCCTAGACACATGCCCGTGTGTCTACCCGTGTGGACCTTTTTGGAGGCTATTTTCCAATCCGTTGATCACCCTCAATCACTCATACATTCAAACACACGTTACAACATGCAACATGACATATTTATACACTCTAACATTCCACACCATGGCACTTTCACAGCTTCATAATGTCATCTTATTGCACCCTCATTTGTTATACCATTTAGAGGTATTCCACACCCATTTCATGCATTATTAAACTTGTTACCATAACCTTAAATTTATGTATTCATGCACATAGTCATTTTAAGTCATTAGGTCATCCTTTAACCTTTAACACTTAATCTACACTTTACCATACATTCATCAATCAACAACATACTCTACCATCAAGACACTCACACATGCATGTGTGGGTAATTAGATTACAACCCAAATGATCAAATATGAGCCATATCACATGGCCATTACAAAAGAATCATCATCATTATAGGCCTTCACAAATAGGCTAAATAACATGACACATATCACAAAATGACCAAGTTCTTATACATGATATACTTAAAATAATAATTTCACTATACCCAATAGTCTTTTGATAGTGTGATCAAATACTCTGACAGCTTCCAATCCCCGAGCTAGCTTGGCGGAACTACAAAGAATGGAAAAGAGAGGGGAGTAAGCATTAAAGCTTAGTAAGTCCACATACAAATAATATGTGATAGTGGTAAACAAATAACATGCATAAACATGACAACATATACATAAAGATTATTCTTCATTCAAACCTCTACACTTACTCATCATATGCATATACATATTTGCTCATCTTAAATCGATCTTTATCAAAGCATTACTCATAGGTGTAATGTATGTACCTGTACTCATCGTAGAGTATCAATAACCATACCTCTTTCATATGCCCTCCTCGGCACTTTCATTACAATCGTTACATTACCCGTTGAGCACTCGAAATACTATTGGATATGCAGAGACCTTGCCCATAAGTGTAACACCCCTCGCCCATGCCCGACGTCGGGATAGGGTTCGAGGTGTTACCTGACTCAAACTCAATCAATCACACAAAAATCATGCCGTAAAATTTCAATCAATTTAAAAATTTTGTTTTCACATGCAATCTGTCCCATATATGGGCTTACGAGGCCCAAAACATACATTCAGGGTGGTTCGGGACCCAACCGATAACTCATGAAAAACTTAGAAAATCTCTTGCATTAAGGCTTCACACGCCCGTGTGGGGATAGAGCACACGCCCGTGTCCCGAACCTGTGTCCAAAAACCTAGACATTCTGCCAAAACCACACGACCAAGGCACACGCCCTCGTCCTATGACCGTGTCCTTCACACGGCTAAGACACATGGCCGTGTCTCTTGCCCGTGTACTACTACCATGCATACTGACTAGAAAAACTTAGGTGCAGGGGACACACGGTTGGAAAACACGCCCATAGGGGCAAACTGTATGTCACACACAGTCTAGACGCATGCCCGTATGTCTACTGGTGTGGACAATTACAAGGCTATTTTCCAAGCCATTTGTCACCCTCACAACGTGTGCACACATACTTATCCAATAACATACAACATGGCATAAATGAGCTCTTAAACATCTATGAACATGTTATGCTCAAGTCATTTTTGTATGCAATAAATATCATAGAATTTGCTCACATCATTACCACATACTAGTCATAACTATCATTACATCACAAACCTCATGTCCATCACTAAGCATACATAATCATTTCTACAAACCATTCATGAGGCATTATTAACTATTTACCAATCACCTAATCTTGCATCAGTTACTAACTCATCAATGAATCTCATTTCAATCTCTAGGCATACATGTTATAAGCCACATCACAAGAGATAGTATCATACATATATATGAATAAACATTTAGGCCCACAACATCATTAGCCAACATAGGCCAATTCACATGGCTACAACACTTTATCAATACAAGCCAACACCTTTTGCTAAATCATAATATCACATACTCAACCTTAAAACCCTATACATGCCATAAACTTGAAACACTAGGATTTACTTACACCAATAGCGTTAACTCGACAGTGTGATAATATCTCTGACGGCCTCCAACCCGAGCAAACCTGGCAACCCTAGAGAACATGGGAAAGAAGGGGGGTAAGCTTTATGCTTAGTAAGTTCATATGAAAACAATTAGCAACTCATTTACATGTTTTATCAATGTTTACAACATATACTCAAATTCACGACAAGCTGTCTTCCTGAGCAATAGTCACTAAATTATTTATATCTAGAGCTACGAAACTCCAAATTAAGTTCCGTTAATTTTCCCTGAGACTAGACTCATATACCTTTCTACCATAAAATTTCTAGAATTTTTGGTTTAGTTAATTAGTACAGTTTATTCCTCAAAGTTACACCTGATTCACTATCTGACAGTTCAGACCCTTCTACATTAAAGTTCAATTATCTCATAGCACGAGACTCAAATAATGTTCTCATCTTATCTTGAAAATAGACTCATTAAGTATTATAAGCATATAAATCATAACTCATAACCATTTTTGTACAATTTATAATGATTTTCTAAAATCAGAACAGGGGATCTCGAAGTCATTCTGACTCTATCCCATGTAACTTTGAATATCTCATTATAGGAAATTCTTTTGCTTACATGGTTTCTTTTATAAGAAACTAGACTCAATAAGCTTTATTCTCATATTATATTCAGCTTTTAACTCATTTTCCACTCTTTTTAGTGTATTTTCAAAGTTACACTACTGTAGTAGCTCAAATTTGTCAAGGCTAAGTTACTCATAAGCTTAGTGTACATACTTGTACAACTTGTAACATAACTCAAGTACATACCTGTACCAACTCGTATTAAAGTATATAATCATACCTTATTTAACATGCCCTCCTTAGGGCTCTCATAACATCATCCATTTCATTACCCGTTGAATACTCGGGATGCTAAAGGATGTTCGGAATTATCATACGCCGAATAGAATGCCCAAGGCAATGTCCCTCACATAGTTTTACATGGATCCATATATCGTTGCCATATCCCGGATATGGTCTTATACGAGGTTTCATGTTAGTACTGATGCCATGTCCCGGACATGGTCTTATACTAGCACACATATCATCACCTTTTTATTGAATCCTCATAAGTCAATTCCAATAGAGGCATACATCCACATTTTGTACAATATCAAGTAGTAAGCACATCATAATGAAACTGAGCATCACTTTTATACAAAATTCTAATATTTTAGGTCATATACTTAATGCCATAACAATAAAGAATTTTAATTCAAGCATGATATTGCATTATCGTTACCATACGAACTTACCTCGATACGACAAAGGTGAAAAGGACGTAATCATCCATTAATCAATTTCTTTATGTTCTAAGTCCAAATCTTGATTTTCAACATTAGCAAGGGATGTAAGTGGCTGATATTTCAAAGCTTCAAAACTCGTTTCTTTGCTGCATATTTTGGTGGAGGAGAAGAGAAAAATGAGAACTTTTTTTTTGATTTGTTAATAATAAAACTAGTCAAAATTGGTGACCAACTTCACCTAATTTTGACTTTTCAACAATTTTTGTCCCCCATGACCGGTCATGCTTCATTTAGGGGTCTAATTTCACTTTAAAGTCCCCCAATTTAAGACACAAATCAATTTAACACCTTAGGCATCAAAACACAACTTTTACTTTTTACGCAATTTAGTCCTTTTTCAAAATTGGACTAGAAATCGCTAAAATTAACTTACCAAAATTTACATGCACTTATAAAATTATATTATAACACATAAAGTAATACTAAAATAATTTTCTCCGGCCTCAGAATAGTGGTTCCAAAACCACTGTTCCGACTAGGCCCAAAATGGGGCTGTTACAATGAGTGCCACATATATAAATGTAGCCGAAGCTACCACATAACATGTAACACATCCATAATGAACTCAGACCTCTCAACGAGCTTGGATGTTATATGAATCACATCCATCATGAACATGGACCACTCAATGAGCTCAGATGCTTGCATCCATAATGAACTCTGACCTCTCAACGAGCTCTGATGCTATATACCTCACGAACCCAGACAACTCAACGAGTTCAGACTTTTTAGTTCCTAGTGACATGTCACTTGTATCCTAAACTATTCTTAAGGTTCAAACAGGGATTTTCCTCACTTACGTATAGTATCTCATACGGTAATCTCATATGGTCCTATAAAATGAGGACTCAACTTGCCTATTCTACTAAATCTCAAAACCTTCTTCCATTGTGATACTTTCAAGAACACTTTGTCTCCAAATTGATGCTCAATTTCTTTTCTTTTCAAATCCGCATATGACTTTTGTCTATCCGACGCCACTTTCAAACAATCACGAATTACTTTCACTTTTTCCTCGGTTTCCTTAATCAAATCTATCCCATGGATCTTATTCTCCTTAATTTCAGTCCAATACAACGGTATACGGCATTTACGTCCATACAATGCTTCATAAGGTGCCATCTTCAAACTCATCTGATAGCTATGTTCTAGCCAAATTCAGCCAAAGGTACCCAACTACCTTGAAATTCAAGAACACAACATCTAAGCATATCTTCAAGTGTCTTAATTACTCTCTTGAATTTTCCATCAGTCTGTAGATGAAAAGCGGTACAAAAATTTAGCTTTGTACCCAAAGCTTCTTGTAACTTCTTCCAAAACTGCAAAGTAAACCTCGGATCCGTATCTGAAATAATCGATAAAGGTACTCTATGGAGTCTCACAATCTCAAAAATATACAGTTCGACTAACTTATCAAGTGAATAATCAAAGCGTACCGGTATAAAATGAGCCGACTTAGCCAGTCTGTCAACCACTACCCATACAGCATCTTTCTTTCTCGGCGTTAACGGCAAGCCTGTCACAATGTCCATAGTAATCTGTCCTATTTCCACTCGGGAACTAAGATAGGCTGAAGTAAACCTGAAGTTACCTGGTGTTCGGCCTTTACTTGTTGGCAAATCAATCAGCTCGACACAAATTCGGATATATCTCTTTTCATGCCATTCCACCAATACATTTTCTTTAAATCATTACACATTTTTGTGCTACCCAGGTGAACCGACATACCTCCGTTATGAGCCTTATTCAAAATAGCCTGAATCAACTCAGCATTATTTGGGACACAAATCCTTCCACAGAACCTCAGACAACCATCAGGATCTCTCTGGAAATTTGATTCACAGCTCGACTCACACTGAGCTTTCTTATCTTGCAACTCTTTATCGGCTTCCTGAGCGTCACAAATCTATTGAAGAAAAGTCGGTCTAGCTTTTAACTCTGCTAGAATAGCACCATCATGAGATAGGGCTAGCCGTGCGTTCATAGCTGTCAAAGTAAATAAAAACTTTCTGATTAGGGCATCGGCAACTACATTTGCCTTACCAGGGTGATAATCTACCACAAGTTCATAATCTTTTAACAATTCAAGCCATCTTGGTTGCCTCAAGTTCAAGTCCTTTTGAGTCATTAGATATTTAAGACTTTTATGGTCTGAATAGACATAGCATCTCTCCCCGAATAGGTAATGTCGCCAAATCTTCAAAGCAAATACAGTAGTTGCTAACTCTAAATCGTGCGTAGGATAGTTCTTCTCATGGGGCTTCAGTTGCCTCGAAGCATAAGCTGCCACTTTTCCTTCTTCCATAAGTACACAACCTAGTCTTTTCAAAGATGCATCACTGTAAATCACAAATTCTTTCCCTGATTCCGATTGTACTAACACTGGTGCCTCTGTTAACAACGCTTTCAATTTCTCAAAACTCTGCTGCCATTTCTTTATCCATTCGAACTTAATGTCTTTTTGTAGCAAACTTGTCATTGGGGTGGCTATCACCAACAATCCTTTCACAAACTGTCTATAATAACCAGCTAAACCCAAAAATCTCCTAACTTCGATTACGTTCCTTGGCGTTTCCATTCGACAACAGCAGAAATCTTACTGGGATCAACTCGTATACCATCCTCGGAAACAATGTGGCCTAAAAACCCAACCTCTTGAAGCCAAAATTTTCTTTTTCTAAACTTGGCATATAATTGTTTATCCTTCAGAGTTTGTAAAATAGTTCTCAAGTGCTCTGCATGCTCTGCCTCATCTCTAGAATAAATCAGAATATCATTGATAAACACCACAACAAACTTATCTAAATATGGCTGAAAAATTTTGATCATTAAATCCATAAACACGACAGGAGCATTCATTAACCCAAATGGCATAATAAGAAAGTCGTAGTGGCCATACCTCGTTCTAAAGGTAGTCTTAGGCACATCAGACTCTTTCACTCATAACTGGTAGTATCCGAACCTCAAGTCTATCTTAGAGAACCACGTCGCTCCCTTCAGTTGATCAAACGACTCATCAATCCTTGGAAGAGGATACTTATTTTTTATTGTCACCTTATTGAGTTGCCGATAGTTGATGCATAATCTCATGGAGCCATCTTTCTTTTTTCACGAATAGTACAGGAGCACCCACGGTGAAAAGCTTGGTCTCGTAAAACCTTTGTCGGTTAGCTTTTGCAACTGTGACTTCAATTCTTTCAGTTCAGTTGGGGCCATCCTATATGGAGCAATAGAGATGGGTGTCGTTCCTGGCATTAACTCAATTCCAAATTCCATTTCTCTAACTGGAGGCAAACCCGACAATTCCTCCGAAAATACATTTGCAAACTCGCACACAACAGGCATTGATTCGATTTTCAATTCAGATTCTTTTGTATTCAATATATATGCCAAATAAGCTTCATACCCCTTTCTCAAGTATCTCTGAGCAATCATTGAAGAAATCATCATTGACGACTTATCTGCATCATCTGATTCAACCTGAAGAATTTCACTATTTTTTACATTTCAATTCCATAACTTTCTGTCTACAATTCACTATAGCCTCATGTAGTGTCAACTAATCCATACCCAGTATGACATCAAATTTTTCAAACGGCAACAACATCAAGTCAGCCTGAAAACAATGATCTTTAACCATCAAAGGACATTTCTTACATACTTTATCAACTATCACATGCTTTCTTAACAGGTTTGACACCTTAATTACAAATTTTGTGGACTCAACAGGTATATTCATACTAGATGCCAATTTCATACACACATACGAATGAGTGGAGCCAGGGTCAATCAAAGCAATAACATTAGTATCATAGAGAGAAAATTTACCAGTGATCACATTAGGAGAAGTTGCCTCTTCGCGTGCACGTATGGCATAGGCTCTAGCCAGAGCCCTAACTTCAGACCTCACTACTGTATCTCGCATCACATTCTTACTACTGGACTCATTCCCAGCATTTCTCAAGGGTCTTCCTCTAGAAGCTGCGCCACTCAGTCTTGGACTCTGAATTTTTTCTTTCTCTATCCTTTCAAGACAATCTTTAATAAAGTGGTCTAGAGAACCACATTTAAAACAAGATCCTTCACTCACTCTATAGTTGCCAGTATAACACCTGCCACACTGTGGACATTCAACCTTGGAAGGTTTAGCGTTACGCACGCTTGCCACAGACATAGCCTAAGATCTAAAACTCGAATTCTGCTTCCTACGATTCCCGTATGAATGTCCAGTTGAAACATGAGAACGAGAATACATCTCTCTAGATTTCTTAGTCTAAGAAGGAAATGACTTACTCATGTACCTCTTCCTTGTATCTCTAGTATCAGACTTGGCCTTCTTCCTATCTTTAGCCAAGTCTTTGGCTTTACAAGCCCATTCAACAAGCACTACAAATTCTTTCAACTCAAGAATACCCACTAATGTCTTAATATCTTTATTGAGCCCATCTTCAAATCTTTTACACATCTTAGCTTCAGAGGGCACACACTCCCGAGCATATCTACTAAGCCTGACGAATTCTCTCTCATATTTACTAACTGTCATACGACCCTGTTTCAATTCCAGGAATTCCTTGCGCTTTTGTTTGATGAACCGTTCGCTAATATATTTCTTTCAAAATTCCTCTTGAAAGAATTCCCAAGTAACCCTCTCTAGCGAGCATTCTCCACCAGTGATACGTCGCATCTCTCAACAGGGATATGGCACATTTCAAGCACTCCTCGGGTGTACATGACAATTCTTCAAATACTTGAATCGAGTTCTCAAACCAGATCTCCACTCTTTCAGGGTCATCATTGGCATTTTCCCTAAATTCCTCAAAACCTTATTTTCGAATTTTATCAACAGGTGTTCTAGCAAATCTCATGAAATCCATATGTTGAGGCATCGCAGGTGGGAGTTGAGGATTTGGGGAAGGTGGGGGAGGTTGAGCATTCGAGTTCGTTCGAACGAACTCTGTGTACCATGTGTTCATCATGTAGAGAAAGGCCTCTCTGCCTCCTTCTCCTCTACTGACAGTTTCGAGCCTACTTTCAGATGGCATTGCTCCTTCCGCTAGAGCAGGCCCGTTACTTTCTACGTCATCCACCACTGCTCTGTCGGGATCCACTTACTATATGAAAACACATTTTAATATTGCCAGGAGTCGTCACACTATCATTACTTATATATATACATATGGCATGTATAGCTAGACTCAAATATGCTAGGCTAGTCTGAGAATCGAATAATTCTGATACTATTAAATGTAACACCCCATACCCATACCTCAGATCAAGATAAGGTACTAGGCATTACCGTACATAGACAGGGCATTTTCAAAACACATGGGTCATCAAATTTCATAACATATTAAAACAAATAAAAAAAATCATATTGTCCTTATTATGGACCTATGAAGTCCAAAACATACATTAAAAACAATCTAGGACTAAACTAAGAACTTAAGAGAATTCTAAGAAAATTTCTACGATTAAGCCCCACACGCCCGTGTGGAGGCAATGCACACGCCCGTGTGGAGGCAATGTACACGCCCGTGTGCTTTAGGACACGTCTGTGTCCATTACCCGTGTGGGATTTCTAAAAATTATTTTTCATTTCGAACCTACAGGAGTTTTCACACGGCTGAGCACACGCCCGTGTCCTTAGCCCGTGTCCCTCACATGGCCTAGACACGATCGTGTCCTCACCCATGTCCAAAAACCTAGACATTCTGTTTATGACGTCATTACTCATTTAGGGGCATACGGTCATGGCACACGCCCATGTTCTAGGCAATATCCATCACACGGTTGAGACACACAGCCATGTCTCTACCCGTGTCTTTCACACGGTTGAGACACATGACTAGAAACACGCCCAAGGGGCTGATCATGAGTCACACACGGCCTAGACACATGCCCGTGTGTCTACCCATGTGGACCTTTTTGGAGGCTATTTTCCAAGCCGTTGGTCACCCTCAATCACTCATACATTCAAACACACGTTACAACATGCAACATGACATGTTTATACACTCTAACATTCCACACCATGGCACTCTCACATCTTCATAACGTCATCTTATTGCACCCTCATTTGTTACACCATTTAGAGGCATTCCACACCCATTCATGTATTATTAAACTTGTTACCATAACCTCAAATTTATGTATTCATGCACATAGTCATTTTAAGTCATTAGGTCATCCTTTAACCTTTGACACTTAATCCACACTTTACCATACATTCATCAATCAACAGCATACTCTACCAACAAGACACTAACACATGCATGCATGGGTAATTAGATTACAACCCAAATGATCAAATATGAGCCATATCACATGGCCATTTCAAAAGAATCATCATCATTATAGGCCTTCACAAATTGGCCAAATAACATGACACATATCACAAAATGACCAAGTTTCTATACATGCCATACTCAAAATAATAATTTCACTATACCCAATAGTGTTTTTATAGTGTGATCAAATACTCCGATAGCTTCAGATCCCCGAGCTAGCTTGGCGAAACTACAAATAATGGAAAAGAGAGGGGAGTAAGCATTAAAGCTTAGTAAGTCTACATACAAATAATATGTGAAAGTGGTAAACAACTAACATGCATAAACATGATAACATATACATAACGATTATTCTTCATTCAAACCTGTTCACTTACTCATCATATGTATATACATACTTGCTCATCTTAAATCGATCTTATCAAAGCAAAAGCATTACTCATAGGTTTAACATACGTACCTGTACTAATCGTAGAGTATCAATAACCATACCTCTTTCATATGCCCTCCTCAAGACTTTCATTACAATAATTACATTACCCGTTGAACACTCAGAATACTATTGGATACGCGAAAACCTTGCACATAAGTGCCACATATATAAACGCAGCGTAAGCTACCACATAACATGTAACACATCCATAATGAACTCGGACCTCTCAATGAGCTTAAATGTTACATGAATCACATCCATCATGAAATCGAACCACTCAACGAGCTAAGATGCTCTCATCCATAATGAAATCGGACCTCTCAATGACCTCGGATGCTACATACCTCACGAACCCGGACCGCTAAACGAGTTCAGACTTCTTAGTTCCTATTGACATGTTACTTGTATCCTAAACTATTGCTAAGGTCCAAATGGGGTTTTTCCTCAGTTGCATATAGTATCTCCATCATACTTGCTCGTAACGTCATGGATAGCGACTATAATAATATTCATGCTTTCATAACAATCAGCAAGCATATAACTCATAATTACAATAAAAAATTTATTACAATATATTAAAGCATTAAAACATACTACAATGCCACATTATTTGCATATGTACTTACCTCGGTACAAAACGATGATAATCGAGCCTAGTCGTCGTATACTTTATTCTTTCCTCGATCAAGTCCCGATTCACGTTTTTCTTGATCTATAATACCAAATTTAACTTATTTACTATTCACATTGTTGAAATGGGTCCATAAATCATATTTTTACAAATTTCTATTTTGACCCTAAACTTTCACAGGTTTATAATTTAGCCCCTAGGCTCGTAAAATGAAATGCATGCATTTTCTTAATTACCCTAGCTTGGTCGAACCTCTTCTATGCTCATATCAGCCCATATTTTCTTTTAATTCACATTATTACTACTCACTTTTACACTTTTACAAACAAGTCCCTTGTTTAAGTGTTTTCACTAAAAATCACTTAATAAAAGATGTTCACCATGCATCAAACATTCATATTCCTCCATAAATCATAAAAATACAAGCATGTCATGCATGGGTCAATTTTCGTACATGAACGCTAGCTCAAAATATAGCTAGAAATGGGTAGATCATGTTACCGAGACTTTAAAAATACAAAGACCATTAAAAACGGGGTTAGAGAACACTTACTATTGAGCTTGGTAATGTTGAACAAAACCCTAGCTATGGTGTTTTGTGATTTTCAGTAGCCAAGGAGGATGATGGACACATTTTTGGTTTGATTTTCCCTTTTTATTCTTTTAATTACCTAATGACCAAAATGCTCTTAGGGTTTCTCTTTTCAATTTTTTTCTATGCATGTTCATTTTTGTCCAAAATTTTAAAAATTGGTCAAATTGCTAATTAGGACCTTCTAATTCATAATCTAATACAATTTCATACTTAAAGTTTCTAGAATGCAAGTTTTGCTCTTTATTCAATTTGGTCCCTAAAGTGCAATTAGACTTTTTATGCATAGAATTTCTTCATGAAACTTTCACACAAGCATGCATTCATAACATAAATCTCATAATAATCATAAAATAATTATTTCTATCTCAGATTTGTGGTCTCAAAATGTGACAGCCCAAAATTGACCCTAGACGGGATGTGGTTTCGGGACCACAAAACCGAGGCATAAAAATAATTTAAAATTTATTGTGATGCCTATGATATGTGTTAAATTGTGTGTGACATTTTGATGATTTGATTTAGTGTTATAAAGGTGAATTTCACTAGAAAGGACTTGTGTGAAAACTTAGAAATGAGATAGGCAAATGTTGAAGTGGCCTATTGATGCATACTAGGAAATGTTGTCCTTGCATGTCAAATTTCCCAAATTTGACTATAGTGGCCGGCCAAGGTGGGTGTTGATGGGCAAAGGAAACATGCTCCCAACATGTTTGGTTAGTGAGTGATGTATGAAGCAATAAAATAATGTGCTAGCATTAAAGAAAATGTTGACAAAAAAAAAGTGTGTGGATGCCCCATTGCCGTGACTAACCAAAGAAAGAAAAAAAGGGAATTTGGTTATGCTTTGTTCTTCTTGCCATGAACCAAAGGAAAGAATTGGAGAGCTTTTCATTAAGCAAATTCGCAACCCTTCTTCTAGTTGGAGGTAAGCTTTGAGATGTTGGCTTTAACTTCTTGAGTTTGTTGAGCTAATTGTCATAATGCATTTTGGTAATGTCATGAAAATCAAACTTTCATGGGGTTTGAACATCAAGCCGTGTATCAAGAGGTTAGGAGAAGGGATTGTTTCATGTTGTATTGAACAAGTTGAGATCGATATGAGGTTAAAATTTGTGAAAGTTTAGTTAGGAAATGTTTGGTACATTCGCCATGAGGATGAGGTTTTCGGCTATGGTGATTAATAATGGTGATAGTTGTTGTTCATACTAAATCTAGATGAACAAGGGTAGTTGCTTACATCTTAATAATTATGAGGTTCTTTCTTGAATCTACCTTAAACCCATGAAGCATTCGGCCATGGTTGATAGTGAAGAGGTTGATATATTTTCTTTATGTTAAATGAATGAGTGTGGATGGGTGAAGCTTGAATTAGTTAAATGTTCATATAGGTTGTTTGGATGCTAATGCCGTATATGAGGATGTTGAACTTGATTAAACAATATTCGCTAGCATGATAGGTATGAAATATTAAGTAAATGAAAATGCTAAATTGTGCTTATATATGTATTCGCCAAGGAAGTGTGGTATGAAGCTTCGGTAAGTTTGAGAGATGAATGACCAAATGAGCTATGGGTCATGTATGATTAAATTTTATGCATATGTGTGTGTGGCATTAGTAGCTAATAGCATTCGGCATTGTTTAACTAAAAATTTGAAATGAATGCTTAAAAGTTAAATGGGTCGCCAAGTGACCGAATGTGTTAAAAACAATATATGGTTGCCGTATGTGTGTGTTTGATTGGGAAGTAAATTTGTTTGATTTAGCTCAAGAGCTCAAAGGATCGAAGTTGGACAAGGGAAAGAAAAAGTAATTGAATAGCCGTTGAAGGCGATGCGACAACGCCCGAGGTAAGTCATTAAGCATATATTTGGTATTGATTTAAATGATCATAATATATATGCAATTGTGTTTAATGAATTGATGTGTAAATGGAAATGTATGTGTATGGAATGATGCCATCGTTGAATGTATAAAGGTGGTAAATTGCATAAAGTATTGGTCTCGGCACTAAGTGTGCGGGTATAAATGGACACGGTGACAAGATTGGCACTAAGTGTGCGGGTTTAAAATTGTACAGCACTAAGTGTGCGAATTTGATTATACAACACTAAGTGTGCGAGCTAAAAATATATAGCACTAAGTGTGCGAGCTGAAAATTATATAGCACTAAGTGTGCGAGCTGAAAATATATAGCACTAAGTGTGCGGATTCACTATATGCTCTTGCATTACAATTGGCACTGAGTGTGCGACATTATCGAGTTAATCCCGGACAGCGGATCAGGTGAGTACCTTGAGCTCATGACGAATAGGCAATATGTTCATGCTCGGGGTTGAGCTTGGTAAGCTTTAAATCTATGTGATGATTGCATTTGTATGATTGTGGTGAAAATGAGTTGGTGTGTGAAAATGCCTCAAATATCTTATTGTATAGAATATGAAATGTGGATGTATGGCTTGGTATGAGATTGAACCGAAAGGTCCGAGGAATTATGGCATAGTTTCGATATGGATGGAGTACCTAGCCTCGTTTATCGTTTCATGTTGTGATAATTTTATTAATGGTTGGTTGATGAATGCTTATGACTTACTAAGTTATAAACTCACTCGGTGTTTTCTTGTCACCCATTTTAGGTCTCTTGGACTCGTATTGTCGCGTGCTCAGAACCGTCGTTGAAGTCATCACACCGGCTGGAAACCTTTTGGTATTGTCTTCGTAGTTGAACTAGGAGAACAATTGGCATGTATAGGCTATTATATTTTGTTGAATTGTGGGTTGTAAACTTTAAGCCATGTGAAAATGGCCTATGTGTTCGTCGAGTGGGATGCTAGAACCTATAGCCACGAGTCTTAGAAACTTTAATTTTGATAAGGTGGCCATAAATTGTGTCATGTATGATGGATGATTAGTAAGGCCAAGGAAAGATTCATGAAATTGGCATAGTCTACTGCAGTAACTGTTGCTGACAGCAGCAGTGAGATGAGATTGAAAAATCACTAAAAATAGTATAAGTAAAATTAAATAGTGAATAAATTATGAAATTGAACCTTGATGAATCTATTTTTATATGGACAAAACGAAATGACCATATGAGCAGTATACTGAGAGATATTAGAGTTCTTGTGAGACAGGGCCAGAACGGTTTCTGTGTCCCCTGTCGCGACTTTGAAAATTTACTATAAATTATCCAGAAATAATTAGAAGTCATACCTTATATGTGCAGATTCCATTTTGAGTCTAGTTTGTTTAGAAAGAAACGGCACCAGTATTAAAGCCCTGTACAGAGAGATATTCAAGTTGAAACGCACGAAGGTCAGTGTAGTCGACCCCTGTAACATGGGTGACTTTAACTAATAAAATGTACCAATTGGCCCGACCAAAAATTCTAGAAATAAATCCAGGGATGGATATATGAGTCTAGTTTCAGGGAAAATTTACGGAACTGATTTTTGA
The DNA here is from genome assembly GCF_025698485.1 of Gossypium arboreum. Taxonomy (NCBI): domain Eukaryota; kingdom Viridiplantae; phylum Streptophyta; class Magnoliopsida; order Malvales; family Malvaceae; genus Gossypium; species Gossypium arboreum. The sequence continues at coordinate 19,908,667 of NC_069081.1, forward strand.
GTTCTGGAACTCGAGATATGATTTTAAGGTGACAGTGACGCAGTTAGCTAGCCTGCCGGAACTGAAATCGATTATTGTCAAGAGAGAAAAAAAAGGGAAGTAAGCCGGTAACACCACGTGTTCAAATCCGGTGATGGTCACGGGTTTGGGGTGTTACATTTATTGGTATCGAGCCAGGTTTAGTCGGTTCTAGGACTACCATAGGCGTGTGAGTCTAGCTATACATGCCAATTTGTTAGTGCTTAATAATGTGATGACTTGACGGTTGAAATTTTTGTTTTGATTAGCAATGGAGCCGGAATAGAGACCCTTGGCGGATGACGTTGAAAGTGTAGCGGCTGCTCCGCGCAAGGGACACCGCTGTTGAGCCTCGATCATCCGCGAATAATCAAAATGAAGGCGAAACAAGCCTTCTTCACCATGATGAATGAGTGGGTCGCACAATATGCCCGAACCAACCCTACTGTCCAACCATTCCCGAATTTAAATACTCCGCCCAAGAGTCCGCAATGCCTCCGATTCTCGATCACGTGAGGCTAAGCAAACCACCGATGAACTTGATTAGGAAGCGGGCCGAGGAGTTCAAGGCCATAGTCACCGATGATCTTTGAAAGAGCCGATTCGCTCGATAACACTATTCGAGTGTTAGATGAGTATCATGCACACCGATGAATGTCTTAAGTGTGCTATATCCTTGTTGCGAGACTCGACTTACTATTGGTGGAGGACTTTAATTTCCATAGTCCCAAATGAGCGAGTTACTTGGGATTTCTTCCAATCCAATTTGAAAGAAATACATTAGTCAACGGTTCATAGATCGAAGCGTAAGGAATTCTTGGAACTCAAGCAAGGCCGTATGACCAGTATCTGAATCTGAGCATGAGTTCGTAAGACTTAGTCGGTATGCTCGGGAGTGTGTGGTGATGAGGTTGCAATGTGCAAAAGATTTGAAGAAGGATTGAATGAAGAGTTAAAGTTACTAGTGGGAATTTTGGAGATAAAGGAGTTCGTGACACTAGTCGAACGAGCACGCAAGGCGAAGAACTTGGGAAGGAGAAGAAGAAGGTTGAATTGAAGCAAGAGATTACCGTAAAAGATCGACGAGTAAAGCTCGTTCTCGGCTGTAAAGAGGTTCGGGGAGGACACCATGAAGTCGAGGACATGCGGGAATTTCCATTAGAGCCCGACCATTGACGGACTCCGAGCTACTTGATAGCTAGTGTGGGCAATAATCGTCAAGAGAGACTGAATGCCCCCAATGTGGAAGATGACACCTAGGTGAATGTTGGGGTAAATGCATTAATAGGGCTGTTATGGATGCGGTTCGAAGGACCACCTCATTAGAGATTGCACGAGCTAGATGAGAGGAATAAGACGCAAGGTGCAAGACCTAGTGGAACGACAATTGGAGGTAGGCCCCGAGAATCTCTGGAGGTAGGAGTGGTAATCGAGAGGAGCCTCTAATACGGCTGTCCGATCCGAGACCCGTGCTCTGCTAGAGCATATGCCATCCGCGCACGAGAGGAGGCATCCTCCCGACGTCATCATCGGTACTTTTACTCTCTTTGATACTAGTGTGATTGCATTGATTGACCCGGCTCTACTCATTCATATGTATGTGAAACCTTAGCATCCAAGAAGACTCTACTGTTGAGTCTCTTGAATTAAATAATTCGAGTGTCAAACCCTTTGGGTCAATACGTACTAGTTGATAAAGTGTGCAAGAGATGCCCCTAATAATTCGAGAATCTGTTTTCCTACCGATCGATGCTTCTACCATTTGATGAATTCGATGTAATTCTTGGTATGGATTGGTGATCGTACATGATGCAATGGTGGACGCAAAAGGAAAACCATTGATTTGAGGAGTGCAAATAACGAGGTAGTCCGAGTCGAGTCTCTGATTTAAAGGAGTGCCGCCGATAATATCTTCTATATTTGCTCGGAGATATGTGAAAAAGGTGTGAAACATACCTTGCGTATGTGTTTGAAAGTAAAGAGATGGAAAAGAAACTCGAATCGGTACTAGTGGTTTGTGAGTATTGGATGTTTTTCCGAGGAGTTACCGGATTGCCACCGGTTCGAGAAGTGGAATTTGGCATCGGTTGTACCGTACTACGCCGATCTCAATAGCCCCGTATCGTATGGCATTAACGGAATTAAAGGAATTGAAGGTTCAATTGCAAGAATTGACGGATAGAGGTTTCGCTCGACCGAGTTTTTCTCCATGGGGCGCACCAGTATTGTTTGTGAAGAAGAAGGATGGAACTATGAGATTGTGCATCGACTATCGTCAGTTGAATAAAGTGACGATAAAGAACAAATATCCGTTGCCACGAATTGACGATTTGTTTGATCAATTAAAGGGAGCCTCAGTGTTTTTAAAGATAGATTTGAGGTCGGGGTACTATCAGTTGAGGGTCCGAGAATCGGACATACCCAAGACTGCTTTTAGGACGAGGTACGGTCACTACGAATTCTTGGTGATGCCATTTGGGCTCACTAATGCCCCTGCGGTGTTTATGGATCTAATGAATAGAATTTTCAGGCCATACTTGGATCGGTTCGTAGTTGTATTTATCGATGACATTTTGGTCTATTCGAGAGATGGCGAACATCTTGAACACTTGAGGCTAGTGTTGCAAATCTTACGAGATAAGCGATTATACGCAAAGTTCGATAAATGTGAATTTTGGTTGAAAGAGGTTAGCTTTTGGGGCACGTAGTGTCCGCATCGGGTGTCAGGGTGGACCCGAACAAAATTTTGGCCATAGTCGATTGGAAACCTCCAAGGAATGTTACCGAGGTTAGGAGCTTTTTGGGGCTTGCCGGATACTATCGATGATTTGTGAAAGGTTTTTCGATGATAGCTGCACCGATGACAAAACTACTTCAAAAAGATGTTAAGTTCGAGTGGTCGGAACGCTGTCAAGAAAGTTTCGATCGACTAAAAACCTGTTTAACCGAGGCCCCGGTACTAGTACAGCCGAAGTCCGGTAAAGAGTTTGTCATATACAGTGACGCATCCTTGCTTGGGTTAGGTTGTGTGTTGATGCAAGAAGGTCGAGTTGTGGCTTACGCGTCGAGACAACTAAAGCCGCATGAGAGAAACTATCCGACCCATGACCTTGAACTAGCAGCCATAGTGTTCGCCTTGAAGATATGGCGGCATTACTTGTTTGGGGAAAGGTGTCACATTTATTCGGACCACAAGAGTCTAAAATATTTGATGACTCGAGAGATTTAAACCTGCGACAAAGACGTTGGCTTGAGTTGTTGAAAGACTATGAACTCATCATTGATTATCACGGGAAAGGCCAACGTGGTGGCCGATGCCTTAAGTCGCAAGGCCTTGTTTGCTTTGAGAGCGATGGATGCTCATCTATCCGTTTCACCCGATGAGGTGCTAGTAGTCGAATTAGAGACCAAACCGTTATTGATTCATCAAGTACTCGAATCTCAGAAGGTCGACGCCGAATTGGTCGCTAAGCGGCCGAATGTGTTTCGAATGAGGAATCGGAATTTCAGATTGACGACCATGATTGCTTGACGTTCAAGGGTCGATTATGTATTCCAAGGAATTCGGAACTTGTTTCGATGATTTTGAATGAGGCTCACAGTAGTCGAATGTCAATCCACCCGGGTAGTACTAAAATGTACAATGACCTGAAACGTCGGTTTTGGTGGCATGGTATGAAAGGAGACATCTCTGACTTTGTTTCGAGATGTTTAATATGTCAACAAGTGAAAGCGGAACATCAAGTGCCATCGGGATTACTTCAGCCGATCACGATACCCGAGTGGAAATGGGATTGAGTCACCATGGACTTTGTATCCGGACTGCCTTTGTCAGCAAGTAAGAAGGATGCGATCTGGGTCATTGTTGATAGATGACCAAGTCTCGCTCATTTTATTCTGTTCGCACGGATTTTTCGCTGATAAATTGGCGAATTATCGTCTCCCAAATTATTCGATTGCATGGGGTGCCTATTTCTATCATGTCGGATAGAGACCCAAGATTTACATCGCGATTTTGGAAGAAATTGCAAGAGGCTTTGGGTAACAAGTCGCATTTTAGCAATCTGCTTTTCACCCCCAAACCGATGGTCAATCCGAACGGATAATTCAAATACTCGAGGATATGTTGAGATGTTGCATCCTTGAGTTTAGTGGTGCATGGAGCAGTATTTACCTTTGGTTGAATTCGCTTACAACAATAGCTTTCAATCAAGTATCAAGATGGCGCCTTACGAGGCTTTATACGATCGTAAATGCCGTACCCATTATTCTGGTGAACTTAGTGAAGGAAAAATCTTGAGGTTGATTTGGTTAAGGATGCCGAGCAAAAGTTCGAGTAATTCGTGAAAGTTTGAAAGCGCCGGATCGCCAAAAGTCGTATGCGGATTTGAAAAGAATATCGAGTTGGAGACAAGGTATTTCTCAAAGTCTCACCACGAAGAAAGTGCTTAGATTTGGCCGTAAGGGCAAATTGAGTCCGAGGTTCATCGGTCCGTATGAAGTATCTCGAACGAGTTGGGCGATGGCGTCGATTAATTTTATCCCCGAGCTTGAAAAGATTCACAACGTTTTCCATGTTTCGATGCTTGACGATATAGGTCGATCCATCGACGTAATCGCCCGTCCGAGATTGAGATTCACCTAATTTGAGCTATGAAGAGGAACCGTTCGCATTATGATGCGTGAAGTAAAAGAGTTGCGCAATAAGAAAACCCGTTAGTGAAGGTGTTGTGGCATAAACACGGAATTGAAGAAGCCACTTGGGAACTTGAGGACTCTATGAAAGAGCGATACCGAACCTATTTACCGGTAAGATTTTGGGGACGAAAATTTCTTAAGTAGGGAGAGTTGTGACAGCCAAAATTGACCCTAGACGGGATGTGGTTTCGGGACCACAAAATCGAGGCATAAAAATAATTTAAAATTTATTGTGATGCCTATGATATGTGTTAAATTGTGTGTGACATTTTGATGATTTGATTTAGTGTTATAAAGGTGAATTTCACTAGAAAGGACTTGTGTGAGAAAACTTAGAAATGAGATAGGCAAATGTTGAAGTGGCCTATTGATGCATACTAGGAAATGTTGTCCTTGCATGTCAAATTTCCCAAATTTGACTATAGTGGCCGGCTAAGGTGGGTGTTGATGGGCAAAGGAAACATGCTCCCAACATGTTTGGTTAGTGAGTGATGTATGAAGCAATAAAATAATGTGCTAGCATTAAAGAAAATGTTGACAAAAAAAAGTGTGTGGATGCCCCATTGCCGTGACTAACCAAAGAAAGAAAAAAAAAGGGGAATTTGGTTATGCTTTGTTCTTCTTGCCGTGAACCAAAGGAAAGAATTGGAGAGCTTTTCATTAAGCAAATTCAGCAACCCTTCTTCTAGTTGGAGGTAAGCTTTGAGATGTTGGCTTTAACTTCTTGAGTTTGTTGAGCTAATTGTCATAATGCATTTTGGTAATGTCATGAAAATCAAACTTTCATGGGGGTTTGAACATCAAGCCGTGTATCAAGAGGTTAGGAGAAGAGATTGTTTCATGTTGTATTGAACAAGTTGAGATCGATATGAGGTTAAAAATTTGTGAAAGTTTAGTTAGGAAATGTTTGGTACATTCGGCCATGAGGATGAGGTTTTCGGCTATGGTGATTAATAATGGTGATAGTTGTTGTTCATACTAAATCTAGATGAACAAGGGTAGTTGCTTACATCTTAATAATTATGAGGTTCTTTCTTGAATCTACCTTAAACCCATGAAGCATTCGGCCATGGTTGATAGTGAAGAGGTTGATATATTTTCTTTATGTTAAATGAATGAGTGTGGATGGGTGAAGCTTGAATTAGTTAAATGTTCATATAGGTTGTTTGGATTCTAATGCCGTATATGAGGATGTTGAACTTGATTAAACAATATTCGGCTAGCATGATAGGTATGAACTATTAAGTAAATGAAAATGCTAAATTGTGCTTATATATGTATTCGGCCAAGGAAGTGTGGTATGAAGCTTCGGTAAGTTTGAGAGATGAATGACCAAATGAGCTATGGGTCATGTATGATTAAATTTTATGCATATGTGTGTGTGGCATTAGTAGCTAATAGCATTCGGCATTGTTTAACTAAAATTTGAAATGAATGCTTAAAAGTTAAATGGGTCGCCCAAGTGACCGAATGTGTTAAAAACAATATATGGTTGCCGTATGTGTGTGTTTGATTGGGAAGTAAATTTGTTTGATTTAGCTCAAGAGCTCAAAGGATCGAAGTTGGACAAGGGAAAAGAAAAAGTAATTGAATAGCCGTTGAAGACGTGCGACAACGCCCGAGGTAAGTCATTAAGCATATATTTGGTATTGATTTAAATGATCATAATATATATGCAATTGTGTTTAATGAATTGATGTGTAAATGGAAATGTATGTGTATGGAATGATGCCATCGTTGAATGTATAAAGGTGGTAAATTGCATAAAGTATTGGTCTCGGCACTAAGTGTGCGGGTATAAATGGACACGGTGACAAGATTGGCACTAAGTGTGCGGGTTTAAAATTGTACAGCACTAAGTGTGCGAGTTTGATTATCTGACACTAAGTGTGCGAGCTGAAAATATATAGCACTAAGTGTGCGAGCTGAAAATTATATAGCACTAAGTGTGCGAGCTGAAAATATATAGCACTAAGTGTGCGGATTCACTATATGCTCTTGCATTACAATTGGCACTGAGTGTGTGACATTATCGAGTTAATCCGGACAGCGGATCGGTAAGTACCTTGAGCTCATGACGAATAGGCAATATGTTCATGCTCGGGGTTGAGCTTGGTAAGCTTTAAATCTATGTGATGATTGCATTTGAATGATTGTGGTGAAAATGAGTTGGTGTGTGAAAATGCCTCAAATATCTTATTGTATAGAATATGAAATGTGGATGTATGGGTTGGTATGAGATTGAACCGAAAGGTCCGAGGAATTATGGCATAGTTTCGATATGGATGGAGTACCTAGCCTCGTTTATCGTTTCTGTTGTGATAATTTTATTAATGGTTGGTTGATGAATGCTTATGACTTCTGAGTTATAAACTCACTCGGTGTTTTCTTGTCACCCATTTTAGGTCTCTTGGACTCGTGATTGTCGCGTGCTCGGAGCGTCGTTGAAGTCATCACACCGGCTGGAAACCTTTTGGTATTGTCTTCGTAGTTGAACTAGGAGAACAATTGGCATGTATAGGCTATTATATTTTGTTGAATTGTGGGTTGTAAACTTTAAGCCATGTGAAAATGGCCTATGTGGTCGTCGAGTGGGATGCTAGAACCTATAGCCACGAGTCTTAGAAACTTTAATTTTGATAAGGTGGCCATAAATTGTGTCATGTATGATGGATGATTAGTAAGGCCAAGGAAAGATTCATGAAATTGGCATAGTCTCTGCAGTAACTGTTGCTGACAGCAGCAGTGAGATGAGATTGAAAATCACTAAAAATAGTAGAAGTAGAATTAAATAGTGAATAAATTATGAAATTGAACCTTGATGAATCTATTTTTATATGGACAAAACGAAACGACCATATGAGCAGTATACTGAGAGATATTAGAGTTCTTGTGAGACAGGGCCAGAACGGTTTCTGGGTCCCCTGTCACGACTTTGAAAATTTACTATAAATTATCCAGAAATAATTAGAAGTCATGCCTTATATGTGCAGATTCCATTTTGAGTCTAATTTCTTTAGAAAGAAACGGCACCAGTGTTAAAGCCCTGTACAGAGAGATATTCAAGTTGAAACGCACGAAGGTCAGTGTAGTCGACCCCTGTAACATGGGTGACTTTAACTAATAAACTGTACCAATTGACCTGACTAAAAATTCTAGAAATAAATCCAGGGATGGATATATGAGTCTAGTTTCAGGGAAAATTTACGGAACTGATTTTTGAGTTCTGGAACTCGAGATATGATTTTTAAGGTGACAGTGACACAGTTAGCTAGCCTGCCCGGAACTGAAATCAATTATGGTCAAGAGAGAAAAAAAAGGGAAGTAAGCCCGGTAACACCACGTGTTCAAATCCGGTGACGGTCACGGGTTTGGGGTGTTACACAAAACCACTGTTCGACTAGGTCCTAATTCGGGATATTACACTTAGAATGGTTATGAAATCCTTAACTTTATTCCACGTACACAAAAGGGTTAAGAATCTTACCCACTTGTTGGTTTTCCTACTTTTCCGGCTTCTTCCTCATTAAGTCTACTCCATGTAGAACTTCCATGGCTACTCTTTCGAGCTACCGAAGAACATGAAGAATGAAATAAATTAAAACAAGGTCAGGAATAATATCAACCCTGGGAAGCCATCTCCTAGCTATTTATAGACCTTCCATGCTAAATCCAATTCTATGAGAGTTGTCCATGGCTAATTATGATGTCTCCCACTAAGGAACTGGGTGGTTCCATCCTAATTGAACCAGGTTTGGTTCTTAACCATGTCCAATTCGGTTTCTAATTTTTTTTTTCTTTCAATAAAGGTCACCAGCTTGCGGTCTCTTATAATTTAGTCCCTAAATAAATCTTAATTTCGGGTTTTTTAGAAACCAAGTGTTACATTTTTTGTTTCAATGAGCTAGTGAAAGAACCAATTGGACATATATAATTAGGGCTCAAATAATTTAAAATTAAGTTCCAGCTTTTCGCCTATGAATTATAAACACATTTAGTCATGAATTAATTCTACTATAGTATCATCACTTAGCTCTCCCCAGTTACATACCATTACGAAAGCTAATCAATCAGTGCTCATCAAATGACTTTGTCATAAGTGTGTTACCCTCTTAGAATATTTTTAATCTCTTTGTGATAAATTTGTTCTCTCAATTTGATCCTTTTTTATCTCATAGTAACTATTACATCTTTATTCATGAAAAGCCAATTACTATCAAATACTAATTAAGTAATTTACCACAAACACAAATAACCTATGTGTAACACCCCTAACCTGTCTCCGATGCCAGATTAGGGTTACGGAGCATTAACATACAATCGAAAACATTTAAACAATTAAAAATTCAATAGTTTAAATCATATCATAAATCATTCATACACATGCATACTGTCCCTAAATCAGAGGCCTTAAAAATAGCTTAGAAGCAAATCAGGACCAATTTGAAACAATTTAGAAAGTTTAGGAAAAAGTTGATAATTTGAAAAATAGGGGTCATAGGATGTGTGGTCAGGTCGCGTACCTCACACAGCTGAGACATACGCTCGTGTCTCAGGCCGTGTGCCTCACACAGCTGAGACACATGTCCGGGCCTCAAGTCGTGTAACCCTCAAACTAAGGACACACGGTTGTGTCCTAGCCTGTGCCATCACTTGTGTAACTTTTGAGTAGGGCCCTACGGCCATGTCGCACGCCCATGTGCCAGGCTATGTAACTCACTAACTTGCACCTTTAAGAAATCATCAAATGACACACAGTGTTACCAGAACATGTGTCTCAGCATGGCTGAGTCACATGCCCGTGTCTCTGACTGTGTGGACCCAAATTTACTTAAAATCAAGCCATTTCAAAACCATGTCATGCTTAAACATTTAGACCAATAATTCACACTTTCAAAGCACCAAAACCACACCTAAACACACACATATATATACCATTTTCAAGACCCTAATTCAACTAACTAATATGTCATTCAAAGGCACCACATTATATCACGACATCAAGCATCAAAACATGAAAACATTATACCAATTCATACATGATAACTTATTCAATTACTTACCTAAAACATTGCACATATTAACCATTCTCAACCAATAAATTGTACCAATATGCCATAGATATCCATTATCAAAAATTGACCAAAAGTACTTACCCAAAACAAGCATTATAATCCATCGTATCACATAAGCTTTGAAGACACAAGCATAATAAAACAACCATTAATACTAGCATAAGCCATCAATACAATAGACCTATACATGATAATATTGTCATTACCATACATGATAACCTAGCTCATAAATAAACTCAACAATGTCTCAAGTAATTGATCACGTGATTTCGTGATAGGTTTTAAATATATATTATTAATCATTCTTAAAACTAACTGTTATAGTGATGTAGGAAGTGTACCTATCGAACAGTAGTATAGTTTTAGCAAGACCAGATTATCAAACCCAAGGGAACTAAAAGTACTAGTAATGACTGTCGTTTTATTATCTAACTTAAGAATAAAGAGGTTTTTGTTTTAACTAACTAATTATCTAAACTAAGAATTCACAAAGAATGGAATTAGGGAATTGGTTTTGGGAAAATCGATTGAATTAAGACAATACCTAAGGAAAAATCCACCTAGACTGTACTTGTTATTCTGACTCTAAATCGGATGATTTATTCATTTAACTTGTTCTGTAGAGATTCCTAAGTTATGTTATTATCCCTATTCAAGACTAATAACGTCTAATCCCTAGATTGAATAATTGAGACCTTTCTCTAATTAACACCCTAGGGTTGCATCAACTTGATCTATAGATCCCCTTATTAGGTTTCACCCTAATCTAGCAAAATCTTGTCACCCTATGTCTAGGCGCGCAATCAACTCCGCTTAATTATGACAAATGTACTCTTAGGCAGGTCTATTCCTCCTCGAATAAGAGCTTATCTTGAATCAAGATCTGGGATATCAAAACAAGAATTAAGAACACATAATTAAGAACAAGTTATGTAACATCCCGATTTTCGGGTTTTCATGATTCTTGATATTTTAAGTAAATTTCTAAAATTTGGTAGGTGATGATGGAATTCATAATTTGGGTGTGTAAATGGGCTTATGGAAGGCCCATGAGTTGGCCAAACCCGTGGAATTTTTAAATTTTGGACTTAGGAGTTAGGGGTTCGGCTAGGTGCCCTTATATTAAGTTGTGGGTAAAGTGTATCACAAAAGATCCTCCGACAAAGTGGCTAAGTGACGCCACTAGGGAGCTTTAAAGGTGGCGTGTAAGTGTTGGGGAAGACACAGGATCGATTCCTGTGTTGGCAAATAGGAGTATTTATTTTTGTGCAGGAAGGGTAAGTGTTGGAACCCGAGTGGATTCTAAGAGGAGAGAGTTGGATCAAGTCAAATGCATAAATTAAGGAGGGATAAGGGAGAGATTTTAGGGATGTGATATGGAGATAGAGTTGGCGAATAAGGGAGTTTGGAGAGGGATTTTCGGCAGAGGGTATTAGGTTAGTAATTTCGGCATTAGGGTCTTAGTTGTGCCGATTTTGTTCCTTGGTGTGTAGTTTTTCTCTCTTTCTTTTCAGTAGAATCTACCTCCCTTCTACTCAATTTTCTTCCTTTTCTTTCTTTCAAAATCAGCCCACTATTTCCTTTCATTCACCATTGTTTTCCTTATCTCTATTTTTGCCAAGAAGTGCATAAAAAGTCGAATAAGTGAAGATAGGGGTGCCGATTCTTTGTGACCAGCAACCTTTTCTTCCTTCTCAATAGTTGGCGTTCGATTCCCTTACCTTTTAGGCATCCGGATTCAAGAGGAGAAAGACTGTGGTAAGTGTTCAAACTCTAAACAATTCCTAGTGTAGCTTTGGTCAAAAGTCAAACTCCAAGTTTAGGAGATGGCGAATATGGGCATAGACTCTATGGGGTCTTCCTTTAATATTTTGGTTTATTTATTGAAGGAGCAGCAAGGTGTAGTGTCGATTTGGAGTAGCTTGGATCATTGGAGTAGCTAGGCCTAGTCATCAATCGCGACAAAGGTAAGGTGCCTAAGGCCATTATGGATGGTGGCGAATGTGTAAGTGTTAATATTGGAAAGTTCTTGATTTGGTTCAATTATTGCGAGCTGATCTATTTAAAAATTGATTATAGGAGAAATCGCATAGGAGATCTCGTCAAGGAATATCGCAAATCAGGTGTGTAACGAACCCTTTCATAGCTTAAAGCGATAAAATGCCGAAAAACCGAAATGCCAAATTTCGGCATTTTGAGGACTTTGTGAGCAAGCGAACGCTCACTAGTTAGTTAGAATCGATGAGACGGTGATCGAGAACGATGGAAACGGTAAGAATGTGATTTTTGGCGTTCTTGGTAAGTTGGGCCTCGAGGGGCCGAAGTGGGGCCCATTGGGCTTTCGGGCCCATTTGGGAAAAAATTGGTAGAAAACGGAAATCTGTTATATGGCATGATAAGACTGTTAAAATCGTTATGGAATATAGGCTAAATGGGCCTAGATGACGAAATTGGCTAAGTAGGGCCCATTAGGGTTTTAGGCCCAATAACTCGATTTCGCTAAAATGGGCCGAATCACTTTGTTTGCACCCATGGATTGTTAGTAATCGTTAATGAACATGGAAACCCTAATTTTGGTAAAATTATGAGATTACCCTTATACCATGAAAATGACCGCTTTGCCCCTAGGTAAAATGACCATTATACCCCTAAGGTTTATGTATGATTTTAATACATGGGATTTTGATAAATATGGTATGTATGAGATGCAAATGACATGTATGATATGCACATGATATGTATGATATGCACATGATGTAATCATAAGCGCATTGGGTTGGGTTTTATATGGATGGAGGAAGTGAAAAGGGCTTATGCCCCGATTATCAAAAGGGCTTATGCCCCGCTTATAAAAGGGCTTATGCCCTGCTTATTGAAAGGGCTTTTGCCCCAATTATTAAAAGAGGCTAGGCCTCGGTTATATGATAAAATGACTATCTTGCCAATGGAGAGTATGGCGGGGTGGGTCGAGTTAATCCCACATGGTGTGTTGGTTGGTACGGTGGAGAGTAGCGGATGGTGGGTTGAGTAGTCTCCCAAATGGGTTGCATTCTTTCATTGAAATTATATGTGATATTGAAATGGGCCTAAGGGCCATACCGTTTCTGATAAAGGCTTCGCCCAAGAATATGAAATATGAAAACGCTTGCCCAAAAGATTATGAAATATGAAATATGAAAAGGGCTACTGACCAAATGCATGATTGAGATTGGATTTGGGCTTAGACCCAACAGGCCGTTATTGTTTTGGGCTCGAAAGGGCTTGTTGCACACTGAGTTTCCAAACTCACCCCTTTCCTTAACCTTGCGGTGAGCCTTGATGTGGGGACTTGGGCGGAGGGGATTCAGAGGCCACGGTGATCGTCTTGGGCTTTAAATAAAGTGTTGGTTTCCATTTAATTTCCTTTAACTATTATTTATTTTTGGGTTGTAATAAGGCCAATTTTAACTTTTCTTTTATTTCTTTTCGGATTATTTTAATTTTAATAACTTTAAAATTGGTTAATTATTATTCAAATGGGCTAGACTTAGGACGCGTTTTCAAAATGATACTTGTTTTCAAATTATCTCAACACCACGTTTCATCAGTTAATCAAAGACGTCCACTTAAACGAATTTAAACTTGAAAGGACAAAGTGTGGCTATGGTTGTGGGCATGTCTAGGATTGGATCCAATTAAAGAGCTTGGTACTTAAGCGCCTTCATGGCTCACCTCCTCCGCCTCGGATACCTACACGGTGCTTAGCTTCCATACACTTTGTTAACTCAAAGAAACATATGGCTTTTAAAAACTCTAAAACGAAACTCGATTTTTAACTCCGATGTGGCACGTCAAATTTGGCCATAACGGTGGGCGAGTTTGGGGTGTTACATTTAGTGGTATCGAGCCTAGGTTGCAACAACTTCTACTGTGGATCGGGTCCAAAATGTTTTGAAACCTAGGCCTAAGAAGGGTATTTTTGGAAATGGTTTCGAAAAGTTCATTTTAAAGATGTTTTATGGAAAATATATGTTAAAAAGGTACCATCTTTCTGTTTTAATCAAGAGTTCAAAATAAAGGGAGTTTTCAAATCAAAGTTTTCAATTTCTATTTTCGATAATCAAAAACATGGTTTTTGGAGAAAGAAGTGGCATATGAATCCCGGCACCAAGTCTGTAAGTATATTTTCCTTACAATATATGATATTGATATGATATTAAGAATAGTGCTGAGACCCTACTATGATACTTTAGCTAGGGTAGAGCTGTAAACGGTAGGAATGAGACGGTAGCTAGGCTACGATGATACGAAAACAATCCTTGAACTGCTATATCTACATAAGACAATTTCATAATAAACAGTGGAACGTATTACTAATTTCATAAAATTCGTAAATCAGATAATTCGATATAAGTACTAGAGGAGCTCGTGGACTAGGCGCGGACGTGGTCGCGAAGGGTGCAAGATGAATCTTCATCCTTGGGGCATAGGCCACCGAGGAGCCACCGTGCCGCAAGTAACTGAGACTGGGTCTTATGATCGGGTGCGGGGATGACGCTTTATCCCAAGCCATGTTAAGGGTTTTAGAAAGAGTGGTGGAGCTAATCTTTGGACAAGTGAATAGGGGTCTATATCGGAGCGACTCGCCAACGAGAGCAGAGGTATTTAGGGGTGTATTTGGAGTGGCCCGAATGTGGCGTAATATTGGCTGCAGCAACAGTAAGCGGATCATGGACGACCTAGATTGCTTAGTGGAGCAAAAGTGAAAGGAGCGTGTCATTTGCTACGTGACGAGGCATACCGATGGTGGATCACCGTAAGAGAGAGTACCCCAATTGAGCAAGTAACACAGGAATTGTTCAAAAGCGCCTTTAAAGGGAGGTATGTTGGAGCAAGCTATGTGGATGCTCGTCGAAGGAATTCTTGAATCGACTCAAGGTGATAAGGCGTAGCAGTATGAGGCGAAATTTTGAGGTGAGTCGATATGCTAGTGGTATAGTGGCAACTGAATATGAGCGCAAATGTCCGCTTCGAGGATGGTCTCCGCGATGAGCTTAGGATATTGATAGCTCCACAGAAGGACCGTGGTTTTGCTGCATTGGTAGAAAAGGCTAAGATAGCCAAGGAGGTGAAGCTGAGTGAGTGAAAGAATCGTGAGAAGGATCGACCTAGATTCAAGAGGATTTTGACCCTCGAGTGCCACGAATCGAAGTGTTAAAAGAGCAAGGATGGAGGAACCGGTTCGGCGGTTCGATAAATACTTATAGACCGCAGGCTTGCAGGGACTGTGGTAGGGTGTATATGGGGGAGTGCTGGAAATGAACTGGAGCATGTTTTCGATGTGGGTCAAAGGAGCATAAGTTCAGAGAGTGTCCTCGGAGGACAGCTCAGGAGCTAGCGGCAGAGCAAAGGGATGTCCAACCACGGCAAGGAGGACCACCACCACAGAGGGGTCGTGGGCAAGGTAGAGGTGGCAATGGTAATGGACGAGGACGTGGGGCACTGGCGAGGTCTTGGACATCTGAAGCTCGACAACCGCCGTTGGTTTATCTTGCACGACGTCGTGAGGAGGGTGACGCTCGATGTTATAACTGCACGTTCTTCGTTCATAGCATGCCTTACATCGCTTTGATTGATGTGGGTTCCACCCACTCGTATGTTGCTTGTGATGTATCGGGGCTTTGGATGTGCTTCCGAGAAGACCGTGAGCGGGTATCGATAATAAGTCCATTGGGACATTCGGTTAAGGTAGATAAAATTTTAGAGGCGATCAGTTAGTGACACAGATAAAATCTTGAAGGAGATTTGATGGAGCTGCCATTTCGGGATTTTGATCTTATTCTGGGAATGGATTGGTTAACTAAGCACAAGGCGACGTTGGATTGTGCTACAAAGAGGATGGTACTAAGAACTGCCGAAGATGAGGAGATAATGGTCATAGGGGAACGAAGGGATTATTTATCCAATGTTGTTTCGGCGTTAAGAGCCGAGAAGTTGATCCGGAAAGGTTGTGAGGCGTACTTGGCCTTTGTAAGTCAAACGGGACTTGAAGAGATAACGGTGGAGTCGGTTAGGACTATTAGGGAATTTCAGGATGTATTCCCAGATGAACTTCTTGGATTACCCTCGAACAGAGAAGTCGAGTTTGGAATCGACTTACTACCTGGAACAGCTCCTGTGTCCATTGCGCCTTATCGGATGGCACCAAAGGAGTTGGTAGAATTGAAAGCTCGATTCAAGAGTCGTTGGATAGAGGGTTTATAAGACCAAGTGTTTCTCCGTGGGTGCACGGTGCTGTTCAGAAGAAGAAAGATAGGACTATGCGAATGTGTATTGACTATCGGCGGTTGAATAAGTCGACTATCAAGAACAAGTATCCGTTACCAAGAATCGATGATCTGTTCGACCAATTAAAAGGAGCCTCGGTGTTTTCTAAGATCGACCTTGATTGGATATCATCAATTAAGAGTTAAAGAGGGGATATTTATAAGGCGGCGTTCGGGACTCGTCACGGTCATTATGAGTTTCGGTAATGCCATTTGGGTTGACTAATGCACCGGCAAAGATTCATGGATTTGATGAATCGGGTATTCCGACCATACTTGGATCGGTTTGTAGTCATTTTTATTGATGATATCTTGGTGTATTCGGAAGCGGAAGAGAAGCATGATGAGCATCTTCGTGTAGTAATCGCAAGTGTTAAGGGAGAAGCAACTTTATGCAAAGTTTAGTAAGTGCGAAGTTTTGGTGAAGGAAGTTACCTTCTTGGGGCATGTTGTGTCTGAAGGGATCAAGGTGGACCTCGAAAGATTGAAGCCATTTTGGAATGGAAGCCACCGAAGTCGATAATGAAATTTAAAGTTTTCGGGGTTGGTAGGTTATTATCGGAGATTCGTGGAAGGATTTTTCGTGATGGCGACCGCTAATCTAAACTTATAAGGAAGGGAGCACCTTTTGTTTGGACGGATAAGCGACAAGAGGCTTTTGAGAAGTTGAAGAAGGTTTTGACTAAGCGCCGGTTTGATTCAGCAGAGTCGGTAAGGATTTCACTTGTGTACTGCGATCGTCACATGTAGGTTTGGGCTGCGTGTTGATGTAAGAGGGTAAAGTGGTCGCTTATGCTTCACGACAGCTTAAGCCACATGAGGTGAACTACCCTACGCATGACTTGGAATTGGCAGCGGTAATCTTTGCACTTAAGATATGGAGGTATTACCTGTATGGAGAGAAATGCATCATCTATACGGATCACAAGAGTCTTAAGTACTTGCTGACTCAAAAGGAACTGAATCTTACGCAGCGAAGGTGGATAGAGTTGTTAAAGGACTATGACTGTTCGATTGAGTACCACCCATGTAAGGCGAATGTCGTGGGTGATCGTTAAGTCGAAGGGCGTGGCGTAATTAAAGGCGATGTTTGCTCGTCTAAGTTTGTATGACGACGGAGTTTGTTGGCGAGTTACTGGTGAGACCAACTTGGGTAGAACAGTTAAGAAGCAAATTTGGAGGATGAGTCGTTGGTTGCTCGGTTTCAGCAAGTTGAGAAGGGGGAGAATCCTGACTTTGGGTTAAATAGTGAGGGAATTCTTTGTTTTCGAGGGAGAATTTGTATGCCGAAGAACTCCGATTTGAGATTGATGATTTTGAAAGAGGCACATAATGAAGCTTGTGCTATGCATCCAGGAGGGAGTAAGTTGTATCGAGACTTGCGAGAGCAATATTGGTGGCCTGGGCTTAAGCGAGAAGTGACCGAATTTGTTGTGAGATGTTTGACATGTCAACAAGTGAAGGTCGAGCATCAACTACCTTCGAGATTGTTACAGCCGGTAAAGATACCACTTTGGAAGTGGGAAAGGGTAACTATGGACTTTGTAAGTGGGTTGCCGTTGACACCTTCTAAGAAGGATTCGGTTTGGGTGATTGTGGATAGACTCACGAAATCGCTCATTTCATACTGTCCGGACCGATTACTCACTTGAAGTTGGCCGATTGTATGTGGCGGAAATAGTACGGTTGCATGGTGTGCCAAGATCGATAATTTCGCATCGAGACCCAAGGTTTACATCTCGATTTTGGCGAAGTTGCATGAGGCATTGGGAACGCGATTGGATTTCAAGACGGCTTTTCACCCTCGATCGGATGGGCGATCGAGAGGGTTATTCAGATTTTAGAGGATATGTTGAGGGTTGTGCTATTGAGTTTAGAGGCAGCTGGGAGGACCATTTGCCCTTAGCGGAGTTCGCGTATAACAACGATTACCAAGCAAGTATTCAGATGGCTCCATATGAGGCACTATATGGGTGAAGGTGTCGCCGCCTACTTGTTGGGCGTAATTGGGGAAAGGCAAATACTTGGACCGAGTTGGTGGCGACATCAAGACAAGATTAAGGTAATCAGGAAGAGGTTAAAAGAAGCGGCGGATCGATAAAAGTCTTATGCCGATCTGAAGCGTAAGGATATTGAATATGCGGTAGGAGACATGGTCTTTTTGAAAGTTTCGCCTTGGAAGAAGATCTTGAGATTTGGTAAGAAGGGTAAGTTGAGCCCACGGTTTATTGGGCCTTACCGAATCATTAAGCGGATAGGGCGGTGGCTTATCGCCTAGAGTTACCTCGAATCGGATCGCATTCACGATGTCTTCCATGTGTCCATGCTAAGGCGATATCGTTCGACCCAACTCATATCGTGCGATGCGAGAAATTGAGGTACAATCGATTTGACCTTTGAAGAGGAACTGTGCAAATACTTGATCGTGATGTCAAGGTGTTGAGAAGGAGGTCAGTCCCATTGGTGAAGGTACTTTGGAGGAACCATGGCAAGGAAGAAGCTACTTGGGAGACCGAAGAGGCAATGCGTCGTGATACCCTCAACTGTTTGGACTGTAAATTTCGAGGCCGAAATTTCTTTAAAGAGGGTAGAGTTGTAACATCCGATTTTCGGGTTTTCGCGATTCTTGATATTTTAAGTAAATTTCTAAAATTTGGTAGGTGATGATGGAATTCATAATTTGGGTGTGTAAATGGGCTTATGGAAGGCCCATGAGTTGGCCAAACCCGATGGAATTTTTAAATTTTGGACTTAGGAGTTAGGGGTTACGGCTAGGTGCCCTTATATTAAGTTGTGGGTAAAGTGTATCACAAAAGATCCTCCGGCAAAGTGGCTAAGTGGCGCCACTAGGGAGCTTTAAAGGTGGCGTGTAAGTGTTGGGGAAGACACAGGATCGATTCCTGTGTTGGCAAATAGGAGTATTTATTTTTGTGCGGGAAGGGTAAGTGTTGGAACCGAGTGGATTCTAAGAGGAGAGAGTTGGATCAAGTCAAATGCATAAATTAAGGAGGGATAAGGGAGAGATTTTAGGGATGTGATATGGAGATAGAGTTGGCCGAATAAGGGAGTTTGGAGAGGGGATTTTCGGCAGAAGGGTACTAGGTTAGTAATTTCGGCATTAGGGTCTTAGTTGTGCCGATTTTGTTCCTTGGTGTGTAGTTTTTCTCTCTTTCTTTTCCAGCCGAATCTACCTCCCTTCTACTCAATTTTCTTCCTTTTTCTTTCTTTCAAAATCAGCCCACTATTTCCTTTCATTCACCATTGTTTTCCCTTATCTCTATTTTTGCCGAAGTGACGCAAAAAGCCGAATCAGTGAAGATAGGGGCTGCCGATTCTTTGTGACCAGCAACCTTTTTCTTCCTTCTCAATAGTTGGCATTTGATTCCCTTACCTTTTAGGCATCCGGATTCAAGAGGAGAAAGACGTGGTAAGTGTTCAAACTCTAAACAATTCCTAGTGTAGCTTTGGTCAAAAGTCAAACTCCAAGTTTAGGAGATGGCGAATATGGGCATAGACTCTATGGGGTCTTCTTTTAATATTTTTGGTTTATTTATTGAAGGAGCAGCAAGGTGTAGTGTCGATTTGGAGTAGCTTGGATCACGGAGTAGCTACGCCTAGTCATCAATCGCGACAAAGGTAAGGTGCCTAAGGCCATTATGGATGGTGGCCGAATGTGTAAGTGTTAATATTGGAAAGTTCTTGATTTGGTTCAATTATTGCGAGCTGATCTATTTAACAATTGATTATAGGAGAAATCGCATAGGAGATCTCGTCAAGGAATATCGCAAATCGTGTGTAACGAACCCTTTCATAGCTTAAAGCGATAAAATCTTTGAAAAGCGAAATGCCGAAATTCGGCATTTTGAGGACTTGTGAGCAAGCTTAACGCTCACTAGTTAGTTAGAATCGATGAGGCGGTGATCGAGAACGATGGAAAGCGGTAAGAATGTGATTTTGGCGTTCTTGGTAAGTTGGGCCTCGAGGGGTCAAGTGGGGCCCATTGGGCTTTCGGGCCCATTTGGGTAAAATTGGTAGAAAACGAAATCTGTTATATGGCATGATAAGACTATTAAAACCGTTCGGAATATAGGCTAAATGGGCCTAGATGACGAAATTGGCTAAGTAGGGCCCATTAGGGTTTTAGGCCCAATAACTCGATTTCGCTAAAATGGGCCGAATCACTTGTTTGCACCCATGGATTGTTAGTAATCGTTAATGAACATGGAAACCCTAATTTTGGTAAAATTATGAGATTACCCTTATACCATGAAAATGACCGTTTTTCCCTAGGTAAAATGACCATTATACCCCTAGGGTTTATGTATGATTTTAATACATGGGATTTTGATAAATATGGTATGTATGAGATGCACATGACATGTATGATATGCACATGATATGTATGATATGCACATGATGTAATCATAACTGCATTGGGTTGGGTTTTATATGGATGGAGGAAGTGAAAAGGGCTTATGCCCTGATTATCAAAAGGGCTTATGCCCCGCTTATAAAAGGGCTTATGCCCCGATTATTGAAAGGGCTTTTGCCCGATTATTAAAAGAGGCTAGGCCTCGGTTATATGATAAAGACTATCTTGCCGATGGAGAGTATGGCGGGTGGGTCGAGTTAATCCCACATGGTGTGTTGGTTGGTACGGTGGAGAGTAGCGGATGGTGGGTTGAGTAGTCTCCCCAAATGGGTTGCATTCTTTCATTGAAATTATATGTGATATTGAAATGGGCCTAAGGGCCATACTGTTTCTGATAAAGGCTTCGCCCAAGAATATGAAATATGAAAAGGCTTGCCCAAGATTATGAAATATGAAATATGAAAAGGGCTACTGACCCGATGCATGATTGAGACTGGATTTGGGCTTAGACCCAACAGCCGTTATTGTTTTGGGCTCTGAAAGGGCTTGTTGCACACTGAGTTTCCAAACTCACCCCTTTCCTTAACCTTGCGGTGAGCCTTGATGTGGGGACTTGGGCGAGAGGGATTCAGTGGCCACGGTGATCGTCTTGGGCTTTAAATAAAGTGTTGGTTTCCATTTAATTTCCTTTAACTATTATTTATTTTTGGGTTGTAATAAGGCCAATTTTAACTTTTCTTTTATTTCTTTTCGGATTATTTTAATTTTAATAACTTTAAAATTGGTTAATTATTATTCAAATTGGCTAGACTTAGGACGTGTTTTCAAAATGATACTTGTTTTCAAATTATCTCAACACCACGATTCATCGGTTAATCAAAGACGCCCACTTAAGCAATTTAAACTCGAAATGACAAAGTGTGGCTATGGTTGTGGGCATGTCTAGGATTGGATCCAATTAAAGAGCTTGGTACTTAAGCGACTGCATGGCTCACCTCCTCCGCCTCGGATACCTACACGGTGCTTAGCTTCCATACACTTTGTTAACTCAGCAAAACATATGGCTTTTAAAAACTCTAAAACAAAACTCAGATTTTTAACTCCGATGTGGCACGTCAAATTTGGCCATAACATCTGGGCCGGGTTTGGGGTGTTACAAGTTAAATATTTATCATACAATTCAGAAAATCGTAACAAGATTCGTCTTAGGTTTCATTCCCCTTAGCTATTTAGGGGTTTTAGTTCATAATTAAAAAACAAAACAACTTAGAAGAATAACGAATACAAAACATAAAGAAAACCTAAAACTTTTAAAGGGAAATTGAGGAAAGATCTTCAGTCTTGATGGTGAATACGGCTTCTAAGATGGAACAATTGGCTTCCTTGGAGTAATTCCTTACTCCCTATTTTGTGCCTTCCTTTTCTCCTCCTCTAGGGTGTATTTATAGGCTTTGGAAAGCCTAAGAGCCCTCAAAATTAGCCTTTTCTGAATTGGACTCAACTTGGGCTCGGCAGGGACACGCCCATGTAACACGCCCGTGTGCGATTACTTCAGGTCGTGCTCGAGCCTGCCAAATTGACATGGCCGTGTGGTTTTCCCGTGTGAGGAGGTCTAGGCCATGTTGATTTCGTACTTTGGCCCATTTTCTTTGATTTTGGCCCGTTTCTTGTTCCTTTCGCTCTCCTATGCTCTCCTAAGTATAAAACATGAAATTAAAGCATTAGGAGCATTGAATTCACCAATTCTAATAGGAAATCATCCATAAAATGCGTTAAACATGGGGTAAAAATATGTATAAATTACGGTTTATCAAATACCCCCACACTTAAGCATTTGCTTGTCCTCAAGCAAAATTCTCAACTTATAATCAAAATAAATTCTTCTCAACTTATAATTTCTATCGATAATATCTCAAAATAATCCATAGGTAATCATACATTGAGAATTCAACTAAAAGAACATAAAAGTTTCAAACATTCCAAGTTGAGTATTTAATCATGCAAACATAGGTGTCTCCCCTCATCTAAGTAATTACCTTTGATTCAGAATATCACAGAGTTTCACATCCTCACTAACGATTCACTCAAATCTCTCAAGGTGTTTAAGGACAATAAATGAAGCACTCAATAGTCAATAATGAAAAGTCATTACCATAGGCTTGTATGAAAATCAAATCTCCACCACTATAATTTAAGATGATATATCAATCAAATGGTCTTTAGAGGGTTGTAATGAGGCTTGGTTAGGGGGTATGGTCACAAGCTGAAAGAAAGGGTTAGAATCGAGATTGAGTTGAAAAATTACTAAACTAGAAAAATAGCTAGTCATCAATTGCGTACAACAGAGCTTTTCTCAAAATATGGAATTTGACTTCTTTAGCTCAGAAGATTACTACTATTAAGATGTATTCATTTTTTTAAGAACAAGTTAAATACAAAGTAGAATAAAACTTAGCTAAGCAACTATTTGAATTCCAATCTCTACAAAAAATGAGGATCAAATTAATTTAGAGGATTTCAACAATAATGGGTTAAGGGTTAATATTAAGGGTAAGACAATAAATGGGTTGTTAGGCTCAAGGGGGTTTACTAGGGGTTAATCGTGGAGGTAGGCTTTTCACGGCATGAGTGGGTTAATCTTAAGTGCCTTAATCATTTTTACATATCAAATCAAATGGTGTGGTCTCGACATGCATAATCAAGCAAGTTCTAGACTAACAGGTCAATACTGACGCACTCAAAGAAATAATAAAAGTGAGCACGAAAGAATTAATAGATGCTCAAAAGGCTAAAAATCTCACAAAAAATTATGGCTTTTTTTATGTTTAAAACCTGTGAATTCCAACTCAAAGTAATACCTAAACTTTTGGGGAAACAACCAAAGATTTTAAATTCTTAAAAATCAACTTATCATGATTGATTCTCTAATGTCTTAAAGTTTAAACAATCAATGCATAAATACCTATGTTTTAATTCAAGATATATCAATCAAAATCATAAATCAATCAAAATTTATCCTAAATACAATATGAGAGCTTTCCAAAAGAACAAAGTAGTCATTCAGGGGTTTTTCTGATAATGAAATAAATATCCCCCCCCCCACACTTAATATATACATTACCCTCAATGTACAAAGATAGATATAACAATATAAAAATAAGATAGGGAGAGAAGTGAAACTTCCTGAGTTGAAAATGGATGAAATTTCTGGATTAGCGAGAGTGAGTTGCTGGAAATACAACTAGAGGACAAACATGATTCTGAAGGAAAAAAGGATAATTGGGGGAATAATTTGATAGTAATCATAAAGATAAGCCATTTTAAAAATAAAAGAATCTTCAAAAATAAATAAAATAAATTGATAATCTAAATTTTTTTCAAGTGGCACGGCCGGTTCACACGCCCATGTGGATCGTGTCCCATCCGTGTTCGTCGCGAATTGAGATGTCGTCACACGGCCTTCTGGCACGCCCGTGTGTCTAGGCCATATGGCTACATGATCGTGCCGCACGGCCGTGTCTGGCGCGGTTCACTTTTCCCACGGTCCTGTACCTCTACGCACGCTCGTGTTATTTTGATCATGTCGTCCACGGGTGCTAGACATGGGCATGTCGTACGCCCGTGCTGTTTTAACAGGTTCACCCATGATTCTTCCAGACGGGCGTGTCTCAACCCCATGTTGTTTTGGCAGGTTCGACCATGGCCATGTCGCACGGCCGTGGCATTTTATTGTAGCCCGTGTTTGGGAAAAATTGTTTTCCTTTTTTCACACAGCCCTAAGCACGCCCGTGCTCTTGGTCGTGTCCCTGTGGAAAACTTGTATTCAAGTGCTCCGTTAGTAAGTTAGATGTTGAAGACTAAATGTTAAAGAAGTTAATACAGTTAGTGCTTGGATTGCCTCCCGAGAAACACTTATTTATAGTCTAAGCTCGACTTCCCTCTCCGTTGAATGATCATGGTGTTTTGAGGAGTTTATACTCCTCATTCCTGTTATTAATCTCATCAAAATAAGGTTTTAAACGGGTGTTGTTTACCTTAAAAGTGTCGAACTTGGGATGGCTCACTTTGACTGTACCGAATGGGAAAATGCTGAGTACCATAAGAGGGATTTCTTCATTCGATGTGGTAGCAACAATGTGGGGATTTGTGGCATCTAATAAGACTCTATCTCCAACATTAAGTTGATTTGGAAAGGGATTGAGCTTATTCTATCGTAGATTCTATTTATCAGGTGTTCTCGGTTTATGCATCCGCCATTCATCTAGCTCCTCAATTTGTAGCTTTCGATCTTCATGATTGGGTTCTCTATTGTTGCTTGAGATTGAATCATGTGCTTCCTTCAGACTCATTTCCTGCAAAGTAGGTTGCACCATATTGTTAGTTTTAGTAGAATGGTTTAGACAATCACCTTCAATTTCCACTGTGTTGCGTAATTGCGAGCTTGAAGGGTGATTGTTTCGCCTCTCCACAGTGTGAGTTCACAATGCCAACATCAATAATTGTTTTAGCAGTTGCTAAAAGGGCTTTCCTAGAATTAAAGGAGTGTTGCTATCCTCCTCTATATCTAGAACAATGAAGTCAACGGGAAATATAAATTTATCGATTCTAACTAGCACATCTTCAATAATACCCCTAGGATATCTTATAGTTTTATCTACTAATTGAATGCTCATCCTAGTCTGTTTGGGTTTCCCGAGACCAAATTGTTTGAACATTTTGTAAGGCATGATGTTAATACTAGCCCCCAAATCAGCTAATGCATTATTAACATCTAAACTACCAATTAAGCAAGGAATTGTAAAACTCCCTGGATCTTTAAGTTTGTTGGCTAATTTATTCTGGAGAATAGCTGAGCAAACTGCGTTTAGCTCCACATGCGATGCCTTGTCCATCTTCCGCTTATTTGCTAAAAGCTCCTTTAAAAATTTCATTGCGTTTGGCATATGTGATAGAGCTTCAATAAACGGTAAGTTAATCTGTAATTTTTTTAAGAGTTTAAGGAATTTACCAAATTGTTCATCTGAGCGGTCTTTCCTTGTCGCGTTAGGGTATGGCACACGAAGTTTATATTTCACATTCACCGATTTGTTTTTATTGTGATCTACCTTACTTTGACCTTTGCTTACCACAATTTCTTGCCTTGGTTCTGGCACAGGCTTAACAAATCCTTCTTCACCTTGAACGCTAATCGCGTTGAGCTGTTCCCTTGGGTTAGGTTCAGTATTACTTGGCAAGCTCCCATGTGGTCGTTCGGAGATTAGTTTGGAAAGTTGGCCTATTTGAGTTTCGAGCCCTTGGATCGACACTTGTTGATTTTAAAGTGTTGTCTCGGTGTTCTGGAAATGAGTTTCTGACATCGAGATAAACTTTGTGAGCATCTCTTCAAGGTTCGATTTCTTTTCCTGTTGGTAGGGTGGTTGTTGGTAGCCTGGAGGTGGTTGTGGTCTTTGATTTCCTTGACTGCCCACGAGAAATTGGGGTGGTTCCTCCAACCTACATTGTAAGTGTTACTATATGGATTTTTTTGAGGTCGAGGATTATTACCCATGTAATTTAATTGCTCGTTATCGATGTTGTGGCCATAAAGTTGGTATTCCGAATGGCTTGTTCCACCTCTACTTGCTTCGCACTGCATTACTGGGTGAACCTGTGAAGAACTAAGAAAACCATCAATTTTCTTATTCAAAAGTTCTACTTGATTAGAGAGCATGGTGACTGAATCGATGTTATAAACACCAGCTATTTTCGTTGGCTTTTTCCACATGACTTGCCACTAATAGTTATTTAATGACATCTCCTCTATGAACTCATAAGCATCTTCAGGTGCTTTATTATTGATGGTTCCACCAGCAGTTGCGTCAACCATTTGCTGAGTCGAAGGATTCAGGCCATTATGGAATGTTTGAACCTAAAGCCAAAGAGGTAACACATGGTGAGGGCACCTTCTCAAAACGTCTTTGTATCTCTCCCATGCATCGTAGAGTGTTTCTAAATCCATCTGCACAAAAGAAGAGATATCATTACGTAATTTAGCCGTTTTAGCTGGCAAAAAATATTTTAGTCAAAATTTTTTGGTCATTTGTTCCCAAGTAGTGATTGACCCTCGTGGTAATGAGTTCAACCACTGTTTAGCTTTGTTCCTCAACGAAAAAGGGAATAACCGAAGATGAATGGCATCATCAGAAACACCATTAATTTTAAATGTATCGCATAGTTCTAAGAAGTTGGCTAAATGAGCGTTGGGATCCTCATCCATCAAACCATCAAATTGAACAAACTGCTGTATCATTTGAATAGTGTTAGGTTTTAGTTCAAACGTTTTTGCAGCTACAGTAGGTCTAACTATGCTCGATTCAGTTCCTGTTAAAGAAGGTTTAGCATAATCATACATAGTGCATGGAGAAGGATTTTGATTAACCGCAATTACAAGAGGTAGCTGATTGTCTTGGTTTTCATCCATCTCTTCGGTTGGGGTTGAGTATCGTCTTTTTGCTCGTTCTCTGTGTATCTTAAGCTTCGCCTTATTTCTCTTTGGTTTCTGCAAACTGTGAGATCGATTTCTTCATAGAAAAGTAGTGGTCCTGACGAGTTTCTTCTAGTTATAAACTATAAAAACCTGTCAGAAGAAAGAAAAATAAAATTAGTAAATTAGAATAAAATTAAAAATAAAATTAGATTGCAAGAAAAATAAATGGCTAAAGTAATAAAAATTGAGTGTTCCTAATATCTTAGTTCCCCGGCAATGGCGCCAAAAACTTGATCGCGTGATTTCGTGATAGGTTTTAAATATTTATAATTAATCATTCTTGAAACTAACTGTTATCGCGATGTAGGCAAGTGTACTTATCAAACAGTAGTATAGTTTTAGCAAGACCGAATTGTCGAACCCAAGGGAACTAAAAGTATTAGTAATGACTGTCTTTTTATTATCTAGCATAAGAATAAAGAGGTTTTTGTTTTAACTAACTAATTATCTAAACTAAGAATTCACAGAGAATGGAATTAGGGAATTGGTTTTGAGAAAATCGATTGAATTAAGACAATACCTAAGAAAAAATCCACCTAGACTGTCCTTGTTATTCTGACTCCGAATTGGACGATTTATTCATTTAACTTGTTCCGTAGATATCCCTAAGTTATGTTATTATCCCTATTCAGGACTAATAACGTCTAATCCCTAGATTAAATAATTGAGACCTTTCTCTAATTAACACCCTAGGGTTGCATTAACTTCATCTATAGATCCCCTTATTAGGTTTCACCCTAATCTAGCAAAATCTTCTCACCCTATGTCTAGGCACGCTATCAACTCCGCTTAATTATGACAAATGTACTTTAGACAGGGTCTATTCCTCCTCTGAATAGGAGCTTATCTTGAATCAGTATCCTGGGATATCAAAACAAGAATTAAGAACACATAATTAAGAACAAGTTAAATATTTATCATACAATTCAGAAAATAATAACAAGATTCGTCTTAGGTTTCATTCCCCTCAGCTATTTAGGGGTTTTAATTCATAACTAAAAAAGAAAACATCTCAGAAGAATAACGAATACAAAACATAAAGAAAACCCAAAACTCCTGAAGGAAAATTGAGGAAAGATCTTCAGTCTTGATGGTGAATCCAGTTTTTAAGATGGATCAATCGGCTTCCTTGGAGTAATTCCTTACTCCCTATTCTATGCCTCCCTTTTCTTCCTCCTCTAGGGTGTATTTATAGGCTTTGGAATGCCTAAAAGCCCTCAAAATTAGCCTTTTCCGAATCAGACTCAACTTGGGCTCGGCAAGGACATGCCCGTGTAACACGCCAATGTGCGATTACTTCAGGCCGTGCTTGAGCCTGCCAAATTGACACGGCCGTGTGGTCTGCCCGTGTAATGAGGTCCAGGCCGTGTTGATTTCGTACTTTGGCCCATTTTCTCCGATTTTGGCTCGTTTCTTGTTCCTTTCACTCTCCTATGCTCTCCTAAGTATAAAACATGAAATTAAAGCATTAGGAGCATCGAATTAACCAATTTTAATAGGAAATCATCCATAAAATGCGTTAAGCATAGGGTAAAAATATGTATAAATTACGGTTTATCAGTAATCATTTTCAAGTTATTATCAACATACTAAGATAACCTTAAAAAAAAGCACATCAAAGTAACCAAAATCACATAAGTTGGTAAGGCATCAAAATGTACCAAACCAACCTAACTTTCCAAAGCTTAAACATGCCAAAACACTATTAACAAGTACACCATAATACCATCACAAAGAACCCAATACATGTCATTGTATTCCTTAGCCAAATTACTCAAAAACTATCAAAATGTCTACTAGATAGTGTGATAGATCTCCGAAAAACTTCCAACCGGTCGAGCTTCTAATAATTTGTATAGCAAAAGAAAAATAACTACGTAAGCAATGAATGCTTAGCAAGCTCGTATAAACTTTAAACATAACATACCATTTCAATAATGAACTTTATAGAATAAATATAAACCTTTACCAATGCCATAAGATTAATAAAGCCTATATAACACCATCAAACTCACTAGTTAGCATACTTGTTAATGATACATATGAAATCAACCATATATATCTAAACATAACATTTAATTCATCATCATTATCATACGATCATGTTTCATTCATAGCATTTCCAAATGCTTACTTACTTACCATTTAATTCATAACATTTAATTCATCAACATTTAATTTGCTTACTTACCATTTCCAAATGCTTACTATAAGCCTAAACAACATCATCAAATCACAAGTTAGTGCACTTGTCCATAATATGAATGAGTTCACCCATAGCACAAGTAGATTTCCCATATATAAATACATCATTTAATTCATCAATCTTTTATAACATCATGTTACATCTCAATTGTGAACTTACCATTTCATTCCCTTTTCTTACTCGTTGAACCATATAGAATCATATTGGATACATGAGAAAGCTCACACAAAGTGTGCCTGTACATATAACCGTAACATTTCCTTTACATCATTGTTAAGACGAGCTGTAGGACGGAATTTAAGCTGCACGATGCTACTCACAAGAGCTATGGAATATCTGCAAAAAATGTAGGACCTCAACCATCGGTAGGACATTCAAAACCAGCACCCGAAACATAAAATCCCTAATGATATGTCATTTGTATCCTAAGAATTCTTATGGTTCAACCAGGACTCGATATCTGTCAATTCATCATAATGTAGTCACATTCACATCTATATTGATTCATTTACATTAAAAAAACATAGTAAGCATTTAATTTAAATAAAATTATAATGACTACAATTCATACGAACTTACCAGACCAAATTGTAGCAAAGTCTAACTACAGAGGCTATTTGGTAAATTTCTCTTCTCGTCGATTTTCTTCTTGATCTAAATTAATAAGTTCATTCCATTCATTAATTCTAACATAAAAATCAATTTATTTTATGCAATTAAGTCTTTTTGACATTTTAAAAAATTACCCTCAACATTTTATTTTTTTACAATTTAGTCCCCAAGCCCAAAACATGCAAATTAACCATTTTTATTCAATTTCATGATTAGCCAAATTACTTGAAACCCTATTACAACCCATATTTATTGTTAATTTATTATCAAGTTCTTATACTTTTACTAATTTCACATTTTAGTCCTTAAACATTAAAATTACTTTACAAAGTATTCTTATCTAGCAACCAAGCTTAAGATTCTACCACAAACTTTCATTAACATCTCAAATTCATTAATGGCACAGTAAACAACATTTGACGATTTAATAAGTTGACCCCGGGTTAGCTAGATTAATCTAATACGGGCATAAAAACATAAAAAAAATTAAAAACGGAATTAAAATCCACTCACATGCATGAAATAGAAGCTTCACTGACTCTCAAGCTTAAAACCATGGTGCTTTCGGCTGTTACTAAACCAAAGGAAGATGATACTAATGTTTTATTTTCTTTTTATTTGTTTTAGTTATTATTTAATTTGAATTACAATTTTATCCATTAAAAATTAACCTTTAAAATCATCTAATAATGTCCAAAACCGTCCATCATCAAGCCATAGGGTATAATTACAAACTAGTCCAACAATTCACCTTTTCATAACCATTTGACCCATTTAATAAATAGAAATCAACTTCTACTGACTTTTACAATTTAGTCCTTTTAATTAATTAACTATATAAACATTAAAATTTCTTAACGAAATTTTAATAAAACCTTAATAACATTCCATAAATATTTCATAAAATATTTACGGCTTGGATTATAGAAATATGTTCACAATACCTTATTTTTTAAAACCACTAGACTTCAAGGTCATAACACTTGAACCTAATTATTCATTCAAATAACATAAATTGCCAATTCAAATTTTATTTGAATACCATATTTGACTCACAAATATTAGATAGTAAATATTTATGGACTCCCACGTCAAATTTGTGGCTTTGAAACCACTATTTTTGACATTATTGATAAACGGGCTATTACACGAAACCACTATTTTTGACATTATTGATAAACGGGCTATTACACTATGGCTACATTTACTTATCATCTATCATGTAATGCCACTGAGAAGATATCATTTACCCATTTCTTGGGTTATGAATTCGTCTATTGTGCATGATGTTATATACTACAGAAGTCGTATACCCAAAGCACCAACTTTCGATTACATATCTATTTGAACTTAGGGTTTTACTTACATCAAAGTACATGAGTCACACATACATAGTCCACCATGCATGTAGGATTAATGTATGCGACACTATGAATGTCACAATTGACTAAATCCATAAATAGGATTAGGATTTATTCTACTTGGGTCATGTCTAATGTACTGTCAGTCCAGTTAGTCATATCTATGTCTCTATCTTTTAGGAGTCATCTGCTCCAATGCTCAAGAAAAAACATTTGCCAATTGAACTTGATAGATGACATATTAGTCTTTCAATTGGTTTGCACATTTCTGATTAGACTAAGGACATGTTTAGGTTCATCTACTAATATAACTTGTCTTTTCGTATTATGACCCAGCCATGTAATAACAATTAGTTAAATGTTAGATAACCAATGATCCAATATTTGCTTTCATTTTTATTTATGTTCAAAAACCATTGAGAAAAATAAAATATTTTTATTAAACGAATTTGTTTAAGAAATACAAGTATACAGAACGAATATACTACACTTAAGGCACCAAATCCAATAGTCTTCTCAACTTGTTTAAGTTAACTTCCAACATACGGGCAAGAGGTTCTAATTCCAGATTATCCTATCCAACATCAACAATATTTACAGGTTCCTTTGTCTCCAAGCATCGCTAAAATCATCGATGGGTTCTCCAAATAGTAATGCAATCAGATTCTCAATGACTTCTTACTCTTATAGGAATCGTGTATTCCAACAGAAGTGGACGACCCCTCACATTGTTAGGAATGGTGTATACTAGCAGAAGTTGATGGCACCTCGTATGGATTAGAAGCATCACTGAGTCTGGACTCTTGAAATTACTGTGCAAAATATCCTAACTGCATATTTGTCTAGTTATATTCATTAGGGATAGAAGGAGTTTCTGTAACACCCGTGCACTGAAGTCATTCATTATCGAGTCGAACACAAGGTGCACAGACTTAACTTAATTGTTTCACGATCCATAAAAAAATTTTCCAGACTAGCTGGTTTTGCGTCCTTTGTCGCCTTAAAAATCATATCTTGAGTTTTAAAGCTCGAAAATCAGTTTCGTAAATTTTCCTGAAACTAGACTCATAAGTCCATCAACATATTTTTTTAGAATTTTGGTCAGGCCAATTAGTACAGTTTATTAGTTAAAGTCTCCCTAATCCAGGGTTCGACTACACCGACCTTCACGCATTACGAATTGGATATCTTCCTGCAGGGCTTCAATCTGATGCCGTTTGTTTCTATAGAAACTAGACTCAGAGAGGAATTTATACATATATGGCATCCTAATTATCTCTGGTTAATTTACAATGAATTTCTAAAGTCGAACAGGGATCCGAAACCGTTCGCGCCTGCTTCACGAGAACTTTAATATCTCTTAACATATAACTCATATGACCGTTTCGTTTCTTCCATATGAAAGTAGATTCATCAAGGTTCATTTACATAATTTATTCACTATTTAATACCATTCCTACTATTTTTAGTGATTTTTCACATCCACATCACTGTTGCTGTCAGCATTTGTCTTTAAGGTAGGCTTTACCTATTTCATGATTTCCATGATTCAATTGGCCCTTTTTGCATACATAGCACAAAGTGTGATCATGATTAACCATTCCAATGGCTAATCGTTTCAAAACAATTCCATACCTCATAATGATCAACATACAAATGATTATAGTACTATGCTAAAAACGTATATAAGCCATTTTTGCATGGCTATCCAAGTTTACACAAAACCGAAAGGTACATGACCTACAACAAAAGGGTAGTCCTATACATGCCATTTCAAAGTTCAACCAAAATTGTACCAAAATAGGGGCTTTGATAGTGTGGATGACTTCGACTTCGATGATCCCAAATCCGATAGCTAACGAGCAAAATCTATAAAACAGAGAGCCAAAGCAACGGGGTAAGCATTTTAATGCTTAGTAAGTCTCAAGTAATGAAATCAGCTTTGACTAAAGTATTACATTTACATAACTAAATGAATCACTTTATTAACACATTCTCATAATCATACTTACTTCACATTACCGACCCTTATGTTTATACACAAAAGAACAACTTAGCCAAAGGCCGGTAGCTTGTTTATCAACTGAGCGAATACTTACTTGTAAGGACTCAACTAATTCAAGCACGTACGAACATACCTCATTTCACAAGTGTATAAACTGAAATTTTTACAGCAAGATTGCTCATTTCCGAATCACGTACCTTCGGGATTTAACCGGATATAACACAAGCACAATTGCCTTGGTCTTAACCCGGATTTGGTAACTTGCACAATTGCCTTGGTCTTAGCCGGATATAACAACTTCATACGAATGCCTTGGTCTTAGCCGGATATAATCACTAGCATAAATGCCTTGGGACTTAGCCCGGGTATCATTCAAATGCTCATGTACACATATATCAATAATCACGACACATCCATATTTCATTTTCGTTACTAAGGCTCAAACACAAAATATTTATCAAACCTTTACAATTTCGGCTCAATAGCCACACACAAGGAGCATGATTTCAATATAATTCAAGTAGGGTCATTACTCAAGACTTACCTTGGATGTTGTTGAGCGATTTCGACTGCTACTCGACTACTTTTTCCTTCCCTTTATCGGATTTAGCTCCCCTTTGCTCTTGAGCTTAATTTGACAAATAAATTGATTTAATCATTTGAGCATCGAAAGAGGAATTCAAGGTACTTAGCCAATATATATACTCATTGGGCATCAAAGTCGCATATGTACGAAATCATGAATCGAACTCAACACATTAGTTAATATTCCTCTTAGCCGAATTTTCTAAGCCAAGAATAGGCATCAATATGCTTGCCTCTAACCGAATGCATGCACACCAATTCCCTCATGTGGCGAATATGCATGTCCATGTTGAGGCCAATTATACACTTAATACCACACAAAAACAGCATACATTTTACTAACTAACGATTCCATATTGTAACTCAATACGCATCAATCATTTACTCCATAACCAAACACCATCATATGTAATTATATGCCTTGAGATAGTATATATGTCATACCAATACATCATGTGCAACCATATATATATATATACAAGAGCCGAATTATAAGGATGACTATGACTATCCCATATATTTTCATTATGGTCGAATGCTCCTTCTACCCCATTTACCTTCACAAAGCATGAACTTCATCATCCAACTTACAAGCTTACAATGTCATGAAGTTTAACCTCATAGTATCTATCAAACTCTCACTCAAAAGTGCTAAAAAGAATATTCAATAATCATCAATCCACCATCACATGCACCATTACAAAGCTTCACTTTTAGCATGCAAATGATATCAACACAACCTCACCTTAGCCGAATATCATCTCCATGACATGTAAGGATTTGAACCATGGCTAGTTAGAACTCAAGCTAACTACTAAAATATACATGAATCTCATGGCAAAACATCAAACTTACCTTAATAGTGACCTAGGATAGCCGAATGCTTCACTCCCTTCTTCCCTTTTTCCTTCAATTTTCGGCCAAAAGATGTTCAAGGATGAACATACACATTTTTTTTTTCTTCTTTGTATTTTCTCTCTAGTTTTGGCCTAAAAGAAAGGATGAACAAAATTTTTTTCTTTCTTTTCCTTCAACTCACGGCAATGGGGAGGGGAGAAGCCTTCCCACACATTTTTCTTTTCATTTTTTTATTACCCATACACCTTAGTTTAATGTTTCTCCCTAATGCACCAACAAAACATGTCTATGACATGTTTTGCCCATCCTCCTTGTCATGGCCGCCACCCTTATAAAAAAGGGTATTTGACATGCAAGACCATTGTTTTGCATGCATGCTTTAATTAGTCATCACACATTTCCCTATCCTACTTTCAAAGTTTACTACTAGGTCCTTTCTAGTGAAATTCACATTTATAACTCTAAATCAAAACATCAAAATGTTACACATGAGTTAAACACATTATAGGCATCAAAATAAATTTTAAATTATTTTTATGCCTCGGTTTTGTGGTCCCGAAACCACATTCCGACTAGGGTCGTTTTAAGGCTGTCACAACTCCCCCCCACTTAAGAAATTTTCGTCCCCGAAAATCTTACCGGTAAATAGATTTGGGTATCGCTCTTTCATAGAGTTCTCGGGTTCCCAAGTAGCTTCTTCTATCCCGTGTTTGAGCCATAATACTTTTACTAGCGGAACCCTTTTGTTTCGCAACTTTTTTACTTCACGAGCTAGGATACGAATCAGTTCTTCTTCATAACTCATATCGGCTTGAATTTCAACCTCTGATGGACTAATTACGTGCAATGGATCAGATCTATAGCATTGAAACATCGAAACATGAAAGACGTCATGAATCTTTTCGAGTTCAGGGGGAAAAATCAAACGATATGCAACTGGACCGACTCGTTCGGATATCTCATATGGCCCGATGAACCTCGGACTCAATTTGCCCTTGCGCCCAAATCTGAGTATCTTTTTCCAAGGCGAAACTTTAAGAAACACTTTATCTCCCACCTGATACTCAATGTCTTTTCGTTTCAAATCCGCGTACGACTTCTGACGATCGGAGGCTATCTTCAGATTTTCACGGATTACTTTTACTTTCTGTTCAGCATCTTTAATCAAATCCACTCCGAAAATTTTGCTTTCACCGAGCTCGGTCCAAAACAATGGTGTACGGCATTTACGCCCGTACAAGGCCTCGTAAGGCGCCATCTTAATACTTGATTGGAAACTATTGTTGTAAGCAAATTCAATCAAAGGTAAATACCGTTCCCATGAACCACTGAACTCGAGGATACAACATCTCAACATATCCTCAAGTATCTGAATTATCCGCTCAGATTGACCATCGGTTTGGGGTGAAAGGCGGTCTTTGAAATGCAACTTGGTACCCAAAGCTTCTTGCAATTTCTTCTAAAATCGCGAGGTGAACCTCGGATCTCTATCCGACACAATGTAAATCGGTACCCGTGTAATCTCACAATCGAGAAACGTACAATTCAGCTAGTTTATCCAATGAAAAATCCAAACATACGAGGATAAAGTGGGCCGACTTAGTCGATCTATCAACAACAACCCAAATCGCATCCTTCTTACTTGTCGACAATGGCGGTCCGGACACAAAGTCCATTGTGACTCGATCCCATTTCCACTCGGGTATCGTAATCGGGTGAAGTAATCTGAAGGCACTTGATGTTCTCGCTTTCACTTGTTGACATATTAAACATCTCGAAATAAAGTCGGAGATGTCTCGTTTCATACCATGCCACCAAACCGACGTTTCAAATCGTTGTACATCTTCGTACTCCCGGGTGGATTGCCATTCGGCTACAATGGGCTTCGTTCGAATTATTGAAATAAGTTCAATTCTTTGGAACACAGACGACTTCTGAACCTCAAACAATCGTCATCATTAATTTGAAACTCCGATTCCTTGTTCGGAACACACTCAGCCCGTTTTGCAACCAACTCATCGTCAACTTTCTGAGCTTCACGAATTTGATTAGTCAATAATGGTTTGGCCTTTAATTCGGCTACTAACACATTGTCGGGTAGAATGGACAAGTGTACATTCATCGTCAGAAAACACAAAGTGATTTCGGCTTAAGGCGTCCGCAACCACATTAGCCTTTCGGGTGATAATCAATGACAAGCTCATAATCTTTTAACAACTCGAGCCAACATCTTTGTCGCAGATTTAAGTCTCTTTGAGTCATCAAATATTTGAGACTTTTGTGATCCGAATACACATGGCACTTCTCACCAAATAAGTAATGTCGCCATATCTTTAAGGCGAATACGATGGCGACCAATTCGAGATCATGGGTCGGATAATTTTCTCATGTGGCTTTAATTATCTCGACGATAGGCCACAACTCGACCTTCTTGCATCAATACGCAACCTAACCCAAGTAGGAGGCGTCACTATAGATGACAAACTCTTTGCCGATTCGGCTGCACTAATCTGGAGCTTAGTCAAATGAGTTTTCAATTGATCGAAACTTTTCTAACACTTTTCCGTCCATTCAAACTTGACATCTTTCAAGCGGTTTCGTCATGGGTGTGGCTATCATCGAGAATCCTTTTACAAACCGTCGGTAGAAACGGCAAGTCCCAAAAAGCTCGAACCTCGGTAATATTTCTTGGAGGCTTCAGTTAAGTATGGCTGAAATTTTACTCGGTCGACTCGAATACCGATCTGAGATACCACATGACCCAAGAAGCTAACCTCTCTTAACCGAACTCACACTTGTTGAACTTAGCGTATAATCGCTTATCCCGTAAAATTTGCAACACTAATCTCGGTGCTCGCATGTTCGGTCTCATCTCTTGAATAGACCAATATGTCGTCAATGAACACAACTACGAACCGATCCAAATACGGTCGAAGATCCGATTCATCAAATCCATAAATACCGCAGGGCATTAGTGAGCCCAAACGACATCACTAAGAACTCGTAGTGACCATATCTCGATTCAAGGCGTTTTGGGTATATCCGAATCTCGGATTCATGAATCGATAATAGCCCGATCTCAAATCTATTTTTGAGAACACCGAGGCTCCTTTCAGTTGATCGAACAAATCATCGATCTGTGATAACGGATATTTGTTCTTTATTGTCACTTTATTAAGTCGACGATAGTCGATGCACAACCTCATGGTTCCGTCCTTCTTTTCACAAACAACACCGGTGCACCCCAAGGTGAAAAACTCAGGCGAGCAAAACCTCTATCCACCAACTCTTGCAACCGAGCTTTCAACTCCTTTAATTCCGTTGGTGCCATACGATCTGAGCTATCGAAATCGGTGTGGTCCTGTACAAGCTCAATACCAAACTCTATCTCCGAAGCGGTGGCAAACCCGGTAATTCTTCGGGAAAAACATCCGGGTATTCACAAACCACCGGCACAGATTCGGGTTTTATTTCTAACTCCTTATCATCATGTGACAGCCCAAAATAGACCCTAGCTGGAATGTGGTTTCGGGACCACTAAACCGAGTCATAAAAATAATTAATTGTTATATTCTATGCTTACTATGTGTGTGCATGCATATGTGGAAATTTCATTCTCTAATTTTACCCATTTGTATGAGAAAGTATTAAATAGGGATCAAAGTGAAACATGGTGAAATATGATAGACTAATTTTAAATGGCTTGTTAGTACATGTTAACAAAAGGTGGAGTTGCATGTCAAATAATCCCTTCCTAAGGAGGAGTGGCCGGCCATGACAAGGTTATGGGCAAGGAACATGTTTCCAACATGTTTTGCTAGTGGTGTATGTAGGAAGTCATAAAATAAAGACTAGCATTAAAAAAAAAAAAAATTGTTCATCCATTCTAAACACTTTGGCAGAATGTATTAAAGAAAGAAAAGAAAAATTTGTTCATCCTTTCTCATCTTCTTGGCCGAAAATACTAAGGGAAAAGGGGGAGGATTTTTGCTTCATGCTTGGGTTGGAAGAGACCTAGAAGGAGATTTGGCTAAGTTTGCATCAAGATTAAGGTATGTATGAGGTTGTGTTGGGAGTTTCATGCATGGTTTGGTTGCTAATTTGATGTGCATGTTAGCCATGGCTCAAATCCTTGTTATGCCATGGAAATGGTATTTGGCCAAAGTTGTTATGGTGATAAAGCCATTGCATGCTAAGTGTGAAGCTTGATGATGATGCATGCAATGATGGATTATCTACTCTTGAGTAAGATTTTGAGTTTTCTTTTGTGTTTAACCATGATTGAAGTTGAATGGAGCATGATTGTCATATTCGCCATGATGCATTCATGAGCATGGTTCATGCTTCTTGCATGTTAGTTAAAATTTGTATTTTTGGATGGCTATGGACACCTTGAAATTCGCCATGCTCATATTGTATATATATGTTTGCACATGATGTTTTGGCTATGAAGTAAGTGATGAATATATTGGTTTAAAGAAGAAGATGTGGAAGAATGCTTGTGAAATTGCAAGCACAATTGCCTAGCACACATATAAGTGCTTGATGCTATATTATAAGTTTTGGGCCACAATGTGCAAAGCATTAACTAGTAAAATGCATGCTGTTTTTGTGAGGTATTAAGTGCAAAATTGGCCTCAACATGTACATAAATATTGGCCTTGGGTAGCCTATTGAAGGCCTTAGCTTTTCCTTGATGCTCAAATAAATTGTATTGAATTGCTTGATGTAGTATAAAATGTGCATGACCATTGTGTATTCAAGCTAAAGAGTGGCCATATGACCATTTAAACTCCTTGTCATATTCGCCATAAGCAAGCACAATGAGGTTTTAAAAATTGAATTTGTTTGAATTAGCTCAAGAGCTAAGAGGGCCACAATTGGACAAGGGAAGGAAAAGGTGATCGAATAGCCGAAAAAGCCGTTCGACAACATCCGAGGTAAGTCCTCAAGAAGTGACCTTACTTGAATTATGTGAGATGAAGTATGGATGTGTATGATTATTGATTTATGTGTGTATGAGAAATTGAATGATACCGGGCTAAGTCCCAAGGCGAATATGCTTGTGAATATATCTGCGTTTGAGCCTTAGTAACGAAAATGAAATATGTATGTCCAATGATTATTGATGTATGTGTACATGAGAAATTGAATGATATCCGGCTAAGCCCGAAGACAATTATGCTGAAATTATATCCGGTTAAGACCGAAGGCAATTGTGCTAGTGGCTATATCCAGGGCTAAGACCAAGGCATTCGTATGCGAGTTATTCTATCCGGGCTAAGACCAAGGCATTTGTGCACGTGATTATATCCGGTTATATTCAAGAATCTTGGGCTGGAGGTGAGTGTTGGTTGCTGTAATGAATTCAATTAGTACACTCGAAAAGCCCAAAGGATAAGGTACGTTATATGTGCATTGGAAAGTCGACATGTTTGAGCAACATTCGCTCAATCGACTAATGAATTTCAATTATTGAATTGATTGATACTTTGTGAAAGTATATAATGATGAAGTGTGAAGTAAGAATGTGTATTAATGAAATGATGCATTTGGCTATGTGAATGTATTGCTGTAATTAGAGTTGATTATATTCCTTGAGACTTACTAAGCATAAAAAATGCTTACCCGTTACTTTGGCTCTCTGTTTTATAGATTTCGCTCGATAGCAATCGGATTCGGGATCAATAAAGTCGAAGTCATCCACACTATCCACGCCTCTATTTTGGTATAAATTTTGGTTGAACTTTGAAATGGCATGTATAGGACTACCCCTTGTTGGTTGAATATGTTGTGATGTATATATGTACGGCCATGCGAAAATGGCTCGTAAAAGTGAAGTATCGACTTAGTCTAATTGTGGGTTGTATGTATATATTTGGTGTCATGATGTGGCTATGGCTTGGAAATGGGAATGTTGGTCATATGATCAGCCATTGGCATGGTTAAAATGATCATATATGAACCTATGTATGGCAAGACTAGTTGGTTCATGGAGACTACCAAATAGGTAAGACCTACCTTAAAACAGATGCTGCCAGCTGCAGTGACGTGAATGTGAAAAATCACCAAAATTCGTAGGAATGGAATTAAATAGTGAATAAGCTATGTAAATGAACCTTGATGAGTCTATTTTCATATGGAAGAAACGAAATGGTCATAGGAGTTACATGTTAAGAGATATTAAAGCTATTGTGAGACAGGGCCAGAACGGTTTCTGGGTTCCCTGTCGCAACTTTAAAAATTTACTATAAATTATCCAAAAAGAATTAGGAGACATACCTTATATGTACAGATTCCATTTTGAGTCTAGTTTCATTAGAAATAAACGACACCAGCATTAAATCCCTTTACAGAGAGATATTCAAGTTATACCGCGCGAAGATCAGAGCAGTCGATCCCTGTAACATGGGTGACTTCAACTAATAAACTGTACCAATTGGCCCGACCAAAAAATTCTAGAAATAAATCCATGGATGGATATATGAGTCTAAATTCAGGAAAAATTTACGAAACCAGTTTCCGAGTTTTGAAACTCGAGATATGATTTTTAAGGCGACAGTGACGCAGTTTTCCAGCCTGACTGGAAATGTCAAATGGATGGGCAAAACAAGTGAACTTGGCTTGTTAACCCCTCGTGTCCGATAACGGCGATGGTCTCGGGTTCGGGTGTTACAATTTTATTGGTATCGAGCCACGGTTTAGTCGATTCTAGGACTACCGTGATGTGTTTGGGGTCTAGCTATACATGCCATTAAATGATGAATCGATAGTGTGGTGATTTCGACAATTTGACTTTGTGTTTGTTTATAGCAATGGATCCCGATCCCAACCGAAGCGATAGCTGATGATGTGGAGAGTGTGGCGCTGCTCTCGCGCAAGGGACAGCGCGGCGGACTCTCAACCTATGGCCAGCAATCCTAATGACGAGGCTAGGCAAGCCTTTTATAGTGTGATGAACGAATGGTTTAATCAATACATTCGAACCAACACGATGTTCCACAACCTCCATTCCCGACAAATGCAACCCAAGACCTACAATACCTCCCGTGATGACCAAATAAGGTCAAGTAAGCCCCAATCGATAGGATTCGAAAACATGGGGCCACTGAATTTAAGGCTACGGATGATGATGATGCCGAAGCGAGCTGAATTTTGGTTAGATAACACTATCCGGGTGCTTGATGAGCTATCCCTGTACACCCGATGAGTGCTTAAAGTGTACCATCTCCTTGCTACGAGTCCCCTACTATTGGTGGAGTACTCGACTTGTGGTGCCTAGAGAGCAAGTGACTTGGGAATTCTTTCAAACCGAGTTCAAAAAGTATATCATCGAGATTCATCGACCAAAAGCGGAGGGAATTCCTTGATCTTAAGCAAGGTTCGATGTCGATCGACCGACGAACGAAAATTTGTGAGGCTTAGCCAGATGCGCGAGAATGCATTTCGTCCAAGCTATTATGTGTAAACGCTTCGAGGATGGGCTGAATGATGATATAAGGATGTTTGTTGGCATCCTCGAGATACGAGAGTTCGTAGTACTTGTTGAGCGAGCTTGTAAAGTCAAGAGCTTAGAAAGGAGAAACAAAAAGCTGATGTGGGAACCGGAGAATTCAAAGAGGTCCTCGGAAAGTCTTTTCAACAAGCATCAAGAGATTTCGAGATGATGTGAGCCGGTCTAGAGGCGTTTTCAGCTTTTCTAGACGAGGACGCGATCGACCCTGTGACCACACGAGTCACCTGGATCACGGTGGTGGAAATGATCGCCGAGAGAGGCGGAGTGTCCATATTATGGCAAATGGCATTCGGGAGCTGTTGGTTTCGTGATCGCCTCGCTATAAGTGTGGATCGGCCGACCACTTTATGAAGGATTGCCCGAGGATGCATGAGCAGAATGTAAGTCGAGTGCAAACCGGGTGCTACCATCGCCGAGGTAGGCCACCTAGAAATATGGGCAATGTCGGTGGCGGTCGAGAGGATCTAGAGATGCTACCATCGATCCGAGGCTCGTGCTCCTACTAGGACTTATGCCATACGCGCACGCCGAGGATC
Organism: Gossypium arboreum; assembly: GCF_025698485.1. Classification (NCBI taxonomy): domain Eukaryota; kingdom Viridiplantae; phylum Streptophyta; class Magnoliopsida; order Malvales; family Malvaceae; genus Gossypium; species Gossypium arboreum. The sequence goes on from NC_069081.1 coordinate 19,951,340, forward strand.
TTGCCTCTCCGGATGTTATTACGGTACTTTCACTCTTTTCAATACAAATGTGATTGCTTTGATTGACCCCGGTTCTACTCATTCATATATATGTGAAACCTTAGCATCCAAAGAAGACTTTGCCCATTGAGTTCATCGAGTTTGTAATTCGGTGTCAAACCCTTGGGTCATTACGTGCTTGTCAACAAAGTGTGCAAGAAAAGTCCCTAGTGTTCCGAGGTTCTTGTTTTCGGCGGACTTGATGCTTTTGCCGCTCGATGAGTTTGACGTTATTCTTGGTTTGGATTGGTTGACCATGCACGATGCGGTTGTAAATTGCAAGAGCAAGACTATCGATTTGAGGTGCGAATAATGAAATAATTCGGGTTGAGTCTACGGACTTAAAGGGTTGCCATTTGTAATATCGGCGATGTTGGCCCGTAAATATGTAAGAAAAGGGTGCGAAGCGTACCTTGCGACGTGCTTTCGATGACAAGGAATCGAAAAGAAACCCGAATCTGTGCCCGTGGTTTGTGAATACCGGATGTTTTCCCGAAGAATTGCGGGTTTACCACTGTTCGGAAATAGAATTTGGCATCGAATTGGTACGGTACCACTCAATTTCGATAGCTCCGTATCGTATGGCACCAACGGAATTAAAGGAGTTGAAAGCTCGGTTGCAAGAATTGGTGGATAAAGGTTTTGCTCACCCGAGTTTTTCGCCTTTGGGTGCGCCAAGATTGTTCGTGAAGAAGAAGGATGGAACCATGCGGTCAGCATCGACTATCGTCGACTTAATAAAGCGACGATAAAGAACAAATATCCGCTGCCACGTATTGATGACTTGTTCGATCAATGAAGGGAGCCTCGGTGTTCTTGAAAATAGATTTGAGATCGGGCTATTATCAATTGCGAATCCGAGATTTGGACGTACCAAGACCGCCTTGAGCGAGATATGGTCACTATGAGTTCCTAGTGATGCCGTTTGGGCTCACTAATGCCCTCGCGGTATTTATGGATTTAATGAATCGGATCTTTAGACCATATTTGGATCGATTCGTAGTCGTGTTCATTGATGACATTTTGGTCTATTCAAGAAATGAGACCGAACATGCTGAACACCTGCGGTTAGTCTTGCAAATTTTACGGGATAAGCAATTATATGCTAAGTTCAAGCAAGTGTGAGTTCGGTTAAGAGAGGTTAGCTTCTTGGGTCATGTGGTATTCAGATCGGGTATTCGAGTCTAATTCGAATAAAATTTCAGCCATACTTAATTGGAAGCCTCAGAAATATTCTTGAGGTTCGAGCTTTTGGGGCTTGCTTAGGTTATTACCGACGATTTGTAAAAGGCTTCTCAACGATAGCCACACCGATGACGGCTTACTCCAAAAGGATGTTAAGTTCGAATGGATTTGAGAAATGCCAAAAAGTTTCGATCAACTGAAAACTTATTTGATGAATCCCCAATTCTAGTGCAACCCGAGTCCGCAAGGAGTTTGTCATCTATAGCGACGCCTCTCTACTTGGGTTAGGTTGCGATTAATGCAAGAAGGTCGAGTTGTGGCCTATGCGTCGAGGCAATTAAAGCCACATGAGAAAAATTATCCGACTCATGATCTCGAATTGGCCGCCATCGTATTCGCCTTAAAGATTTGGCGACATTACTTATTTGGTGAAAGGTGCCATGTATACTCGGATCACAAAGTCTCAAATATTTGATGACCCAAAGAGACTTAAATCTGCGACAAAGACGTTGGCTCGAGCTGTTAAAGGATTATGAGCTGATCATTGACTATCACCCGGGAAAGGCGAATGTGGTTGCGGATGCCTTGAGTCGTAAATCGTTATTCACTTTACGAGCGATGAATGTGCACTTGTCTGTCCGATCCGACAGTGTGTTAGTGGCTGAATTGAAAGCCAAACCATTATTGACACACCAAATTCGAGAAGCTCAGAAAGTCGACGACGAGTTGGTTCCAAAACGGGCTGCGTGTGTTCCGAACAAGGACTCGGAGTTTCAAATCGACGATGACGATTGTTTGAGGTTCAAAAGTCGTCTGTGTGTCCCAAAGAATTGAACTCATTTCGATAATTCAATGAAGCCCATTGTAGCCGAATGGCAATCCACCCGGGAGTACGAAGATGTACAATGATTTGAAACGTCGGTTTTGGTGGCATGGTATGAAGCGAGACATCTCCGACTTTGTTTCGAGATGTTTAATATGCCAACAAGTGAAAGCGGAACATCGGTGCCTTGAGATTACTTCACCAATCACGATACCCGAGTGGAAATGGGATCGAGTCACAATGGACTTTGTATCCGACCGCCATTGTCAGCAAGTAAGAAGGATGCGGTTTGGGTCGTGGTAGATCGATTGACTAAGTCGGCCCACTTTGTCCCCGTACGTACGGATTTTTCAATGGACAAATTAGCGGAATTGTACGTTTCTCAGATTGTGAGATTACACGGGGTGCCTATTTCCATCGTGTCGGATAGAGATCCGAGATTTACCTCGCGATTTTGGAAAAAGTTGCAAGAAGCTTTGGGTACCAAGTTGCATTTCAGCATCGCCTTTCACCCCCAAACCGATGGTCAATCCGAGCGGATAATTCAGATACTTGAGGATATGTTAAGATGTTGCGTCCTCGAGTTTAGTGGTTCATGGGAACGGTATTTTCCGTTGATTGAATTCGCTACAACAACAACTTTCAATCAAGTATTAAGATGGCACCCTACGAGGCCTTGTACGGTCGTAAATGCCGTACACCATTGTTTTGGACCGAGCTCGGTGAAAGCAAGATTTTCGGGTGGATTTGACTAGGGATGCTGAATGAAAGTGAAAGTAATTCGTGAAAGTCCGAAGATAGCCTCCGATCGTCGTAAGTCGTCGCGGATCTCAAGCGTAAGGATATCGAGTATCGTGGGTGATAAAGTGTTTCTCAAGGTATCGCCTTGGAAAAAGATACTCGAGTTAATTTGTAAGGGCAAGTTGAGCCCGAGGTTCATTGGGCCATATGAGATATCGAGCGAGTTGGTCCATGGCATATCGCTTGATTTTGCCCCCGAACTCAAAAGGTTCACGATGTCTTTCACGCTTCGATGCTTCGACGCTATAGATCCGATCCATCGCACGTGATTAGTCCATCAGAAATTGAAATTCAAGCTAATATGAGTTATGAGGAAGAACCAATTCGTATCCTATCACGAGAAGTGAAAGAGTTACGAAACAAGCGGGTTCCGCTAGTGAAAGTGTTATGGCACAAGCACGGGATAGAAGAAGCTACTTGGGAGACCGAGAACTCTATGAAAGAGCGATATCCAAACCTATTTACGGTAAGATTTTCGGGACGAAAATTTTTAAGGGGGTTGAGTTGTGACACCCAAAATAGACCCTAGCCGGAATGTGGTTTGGGACCACTAAACCGAGTCATAAAAATAATTAATTGTTATATTCTATGCTTACTATGTGTGTGCATGCATATGTGGAAATTTCATTCTCTAATTTTACCCATTTGTATGAGAAAGTATTAAATAGGGATCAAAGTGAAACATGGTGAAATATGATAGGCTAATTTTAAATGGCTTGTTAGTACATGTTAACAAAAGGTGGAGTTGCATGTCAAATAATCCCTTCCTAAGGAGGAGTGGCCGGCCATGACAAGGTTATGGGCAAGGAACATGTTTCCAACATGTTTTGCTAGTGGTGTATGTAGGAAGTCATAAAATAAAGACTAGCATTAAAAAAAAAATTGTTCATCCATTCTAAACACTTTGGCCGAATGTCCTAAAGAAAGAAAAGAAAAATTTGTTCATCCTTTCTCATCTTCTTGGCGAAAATACTAAGGGAAAAGGGGAGGATTTTTGCTTCATGCTTGGGTTGGAAGAGACCTAGAAGGAGATTTGGCTAAGTTTGCATCAAGATTAAGGTATGTATGAGGTTGTGTTGAGAGTTTCATGCATGGTTTGGTTGCTAATTTGATGTGCATGTTAGCCATGGCTCAAATCCTTGTTATGCCATGGAAATGGTATTTGGCCAAAGTTGTTATGGTGATAAAGCCATTGCATGCTAAGTGTGAAGCTTGATGATGATGCATGCAATGATGGATTATCTACTCTTGAGTAAGATTTTGAGTTTTCTTTTTGTGATTAACCATGATTGAAGTTGAATGGAGCATGATTGTCATATTCGCCATGATGCATTCATGAGCATGGTTCATGCTTCTTGCATGTTAGTTAAAATTTGTATTTTGGATGGCTATGGACACCTTGAAATTCGCCATGCTCATATTGTATATATATGTTTGCACATGATGTTTTGGCTATGAAGTAAGTGATGAATATATTGGTTTAAAGAAGAAGATGTGGAAGAATGCTTGTGAAATTGCAAGCACAATTCGCCTAGCACACATATAAGTGCTTGATGCTATATTATAAGTTTTAAATACAATGTGCAAAGCATTAACTAGTAAAATGCATGCTGTTTTTGTGAGGTATTAAGTGAAAAATTGGCCTCAACATGTACATGAATATTCGGCCTTGGGTAGCCTATTGAAGGCCTTAGCTTTTCCTTGATGCTCAAATAAATTGTATTGAATTGCTTGATGTAGTATAAAATGTGCATGACCATTGTGTATTCAAGCTAAAGAGTGGCCATATGACCATTTAAACTCCTTGTCATATTCGCCATAAGCAAGCACAATGAGGTTTTAAAAATTGAATTTGTTTGAATTAGCTCAAGAGCTAAGAGGGCCACAATTGGACAAGGGAAGGAAAAGGTGATCGAATAGCGAAAAAGCCGTTCGACAACATCCGAGGTAAGTCCTCAAGAAGTGACCTTACTTGAATTATGTGAGATGAAGTATGGATGTGTATGATTATTGATTTATGTGTATGAGAAATTGAATGATACCCGGGCTAAGTCCCAAGGCGAATATGCTTGTGAATATATGTGCGTTTGAGCCTTAGTAACTGAAAATGAAATATGTATGTCCAATGATTATTGATGTATGTGTACATGAGAAATTGAATGATATCCGGCTAAGCCCCAAAGACAATTATGCTGGAAATTATATCCGGGTTAAGACCCAAGGCAATTGTGCTAGTGGCTATATCCGGGCTAAGACCAAGGCATTCGTATGCGAGTTATTCTATCCGGGCTAAGACCAAGGCATTTGTGCACGTGATTATATCCGGTTATATTCAAGAATCTTGGGCTGGAGGTGAGTGTTGGTTGCTGTAATGAATTCAATTAGTACACTCGAAAAGCCCAAAGGATAAGGTACGTTATATGTGCATTGAAAGTCGACATGTTTGAGCAACATTCGCTCAATCGACTAATGAATTTCAATTATTGAATTGATTGATACTTTGTGAAAGTATATAATGATGAAGTGTGAAGTAAGAATGTGTATTAATGAAATGATGCATTTGGCTATGTGAATGTATTGCTGTAATTAGAGTTGATTATATTCCTTGAGACTTACTAAGCATAAAAAATGCTTACCCGTTACTTTGGCTCTCTGTTTTATAGATTTCGCTCGATAGCAATCGGATTCGGGATCAATAAAGTCGAAGTCATCCACACTATCCACGCCTCTATTTTGGTATAAATTTTGGTTGAACTTTGAAATGGCATGTATAGGACTACCCCTTGTTGGTTGAATATGTTGTGATGTATATATGTACGGCCATGCGAAAATGGCTCGTAAAAGTGAAGTATCGACTTAGTCTAATTGTGGGTTGTATGTATATATTTGGTGTCATGATGTGGCTATGGCTTGAAATGGGAATGTTGGTCATATGATCAGCCATTGGCATGGTTAAAATGATCATATATGAACCTATGTATGGCAAGACTAGTTGGTTCATGGAGACTACCAAATAGGTAAGACCTACCTTAAAACAGATGCTGCCAGCTGCAGTGACGTGAATGTGAAAAATCACCAAAATTCGTAGGAATGGAATTAAATAGTGAATAAGCTATGTAAATGAACTTTGATGAGTATATTTTCATATGGAAGAAACGAAATGGTCATAGGAGTTACATGTTAAGAGATATTAAAGCTATTGTGAGACAGGGCCAGAACGGTTTCTGGGTTCCCTGTCGCAACTTTAAAAATTTACTATAAATTATCCAAAACGAATTAGGAGACATACATTATATGTACAGATTCCATTTTGAGTCTAGTTTCATTAGAAACAAACGGCACCAGAATTAAATCCCTTTACAGAGAGATATTCAAGTTATACCGCGCGAAGGTCAGAGCAGTCGATCCCTGTAACATGGGTGACTTTAACTAATAAACTGTACCAATTGGCCCGACCAAAAAATTCTAGAAATAAATCCATGGATGGATATATGAGTCTAAATTCAGGGAAAATTTACGAAACCAGTTTCCGAGTTTTGAAACTCGAGATATGATTTTTAAGGCGACAGTGACGCAGTTTTCCAGCCTGACTGGAAATATCAAATGGATGGGCAAAACAAGTGAACTTGGCTTGTTAACCCCTCGTGTCCGACACCGGCGATGGTCTCGGGTTCGGGGTGTTACACATCAAGTACATACGCAAGGTATGCTTCGCACCCCTTTCTTACATACTTCTGGGCCAACATTGATGATATTACAGCTGGCAACCCCTTTAAGTCCGTAGATTCAACTCGGACCATCTCGTTATTTGCGCACCTCAAATCAATAGTCTTGCTTTTGCAATTCACAACCGCATCATGCACGGTCAACCAATCCAACCCAAGAATAACATCAAATTCATCGAACGGAAAAAGCATCAAGTCCGCTGGAAAACAGGAACCTCGAATTACTAGGGGACATTTCTTACACACTTTGTCGACCAGCACGTAACGACCCAAGGGATTTGACACCCGAATTATGAACTCAGTAGACTCAATAGGTAAAGTCTTACTGGATGCTAAGGTTTCGCATATATAAGAGTGAGTAGAACCAGGGTCAATTAAAGCAATCACATTAGTATCAAAGAGAGTGAAAGTACCGGTAATAACATCTGGCGAGGAAGCATCCTCGCGTGCGCGTATAGCATAAGCCCTAGCAGGAGCGCGAGCCTCGGATCTGGTCGTAGCATCTCTAGATCCTCTCTGACCACCACTAGCATTGCCCGTATTTCCAGATGGTCTACCTCGAGCAGTGGTAGCACCCGGTTTCCCACTCTGATTTGTATTCTGTTCAGGCAACCTCGGGCAATCTTTAATAAAGTGGTCGATCGATCCGCACTTGTAACAGGAGCGGTCACGGAACCTACTGACTTCGAATGCCATTTGCCACAATGTCGACACTCCGCTCGTCTCGACGCTCATTCCCAACACTAGCGATCAAGTGCCTCGTGTACCCATTGTGGGGTCGATCACGATCTCGTCTAAAAGGCCAAGTGCCTCTAGACCGCCCACATCATCTCTAAATTTCTTCGATGCATGTTGAAGAGACTTTCCGAGGATCTTTTACGAAACTCTCCAGTCCCACATCAACTTTTGTTTTTCTTTTCTAAGCTCTTCACTTTACAAGCTCGCTCGACAAGTACTACGAACTCTCGTATTTCAAGAATGCCAACGAACATTTTATGTCTTCACTCAGCCCATCCTCGAAGCGTTTACACATGACGACCTCGGACGAAACACATTCCGGCGTATCTACTAAGTCTAACAAATTTTCGTCAGAATCGAATCGACATAGAACCTTGCTTAAGCTCAAGAAATTCCTTCCGCTTTTGATCAACAAACCTCGATCGATATACTTTTTCCAAACTCGGTTTGGAAAAACTCCCAAGTTACTTGCTCGGGGCACAACAAGTCGAGTGCTCCACCAATAGTAGGCGTAATCACGTAGCAAGGAGATAGCACACTTTAGGCATTCATCGGTGTACAAGATAGCTCATCGAGTACCGGATAGTGTTGTCCAACCAAAATTCAGCTTGCTCGGCATCGCCGCTATCCGTGGCTTTAAATTCAGTAGCCCCATGTTTTCGGATTTCATCAACTGGGGCTTATTCGACCTTATTTGGTCGATTCATCGGAGGCATTGTAGGTGCGGGGGCTGTGTTTGTTGGGAATGGAGGTTGTGGAACAGCCGTATTAGTTCGAATGTATTGGTTGAACCAATCATTCATCACGCTATAAAAGGCTTGCCTAGCCTCATCATTCGGATTGCTAGCAATAGGTTGAGAGTCCGCCGGCGCTGTCCCTTGTGCGGGAGTAGGCACCACACTCTCCACATCATCAGCTATCGCTCGGTTGGGATCGGGATCCATTACTATAAATAAACACAAATTCAAATGTCAGAAATCACCACACTATCAATTAATCACAAAATGGCATGTATAGCTAGACCCAAACGTATTACAGTAGTCCTATAATCGACTAAACCGTAGCTCTGATACCAATAAAATTGTAACACCCCGTACCCGAGTCCGTTACCGGAGTCGAACACAAGGTGCACACAGACTTAATTGTTTCACAGTCCATAAAAAAAATTTTCCAGACTAGCTGGTTACTTCATCACTTTCGCCTTAAAAATCATATCTTGAGTTTTAAAGATTGAAAATCAGTTTCGTAAATTTTCCCTGAAACTAGACTCATAATTCCATCAACATATTTTTTTTTAGAATTTTTAGTTGGGCCAATTAGTACATTTTATTAGTTAAAGTCTCCCCTAATCCAGGGTTCGACTACACTGACCTTCACGCATTACGAATTGGATATCTTCCTGTACAGGGCTTTAATACTGATGCCATTTGTTTCTATAGAAACTAGACTCAGAGAGGAATTTATACATATATGGAATGACTCCTAATTATCTCTGGTTAATTTACAATGAATTTCCAAAGTCGGAACAGGGGATCCAGAAACCGTTCTGGCCCTGTTTCACGAGAACTTTAATATCTCTTAACATATAACTCATATGACTGTTTCGTTTCTTCCATATGAAAGTAGATTCATCAAGGTTCATTTACATAATTTATTCACTATTTAATACCATTCCTACTATTTTTAGTGATTTTTCACATCCACATCACTGCTGCTGTCAGCATTTGCCTTTAAGGTAGGCTTTACCTATTTCATGATTTCCATGATTCAATTGGCCCTTTTTGCATACATAGCACAAAGTGTGATCATGATTAACCATTCCAATGGCTAATCGTTTCAAAACAATTCCATACCTCATAATGATCAACATACAAATGATTATAGTACTATGCTAAAACATTATATAAGCCATTTTCGCATGGCTATCCAAGTTTACACAAAACCGAAAGGTACATGACCTACAACAAAAGGGTAGTCCTATACATGCCATTTCAAAGTTCAACCAAAATTGTACCAAAATGGGGGCTTTGATAGTGTGGATAACCGACTTGATGATCCCGAATCCGATAGCTAATGAGCAAAATCTATAAAACAGAGAGCCAAAGCAACGGGTAAGCATTTTAATGCTTAGTAAGTCTCAAGTAATGAAATCAGCTTTGACTAAAGTATTACATTTACATAACTAAATGAATCACTTTATTAACACATTCTCATAATCATACTTACTTCACATTACCGACCCTTATGTTTATACACAAAAGAACAACTTAGCTAAAGGCGGTAGCTCGTTTATCAACCGGCGAATACTTACTTGTAAGGACTCAACTAATTCAAGCACGCATTTAACATACCTCATTGCTGGAATTTTCACAAGTGTATAAACTGAAATTTTACAGCAAGATTGCTCATTTCGAATCACGCACCTTCGAGATTTAACCGGATATAACACAAGCACAATTGCCTTGGTCTTAACCCGGATTTGGTAACTTGCACAATTGCCTTGGTCTTAGCCGCATATAACAACTTCGCACGAATGCCTTGGTCTTAGCCCGGATATAATCACTAGCATAAATGCCTTCGGGACTTAGCGGGTATCATTCAAATGCTCATGTACACATATCAATAATCACGACACATCCATATTTCATTTTCGTTACTAAGGCTCAAACACAAAATATTTATCAAACCTTTACAATTTCGGCTCAATAGCCACACACAAGGAGCATGATTTCAATATAATTCAAGTAGGGTCATTACTCGAAGACTTACCTTGGATGTTGTCGAGCGATTTCGACGGCTACTCGACTACTTTTTCCTTCCCTTTATCGGATTTAGCTCCCCTTTGCTCTTGAGCTTAATTTGACAAATAAATTGATTTAATCATTTGAGCATCGAAAGAGGAATTCAAGGTACTTAGCCAATATATATACTCATTGGGCATCAAAGTCGCATATGTACGAAATCATGAATCGAACTCAACACATTAGTTAATATTCCTCTTAGCCGAATTTTCTAAGCCAAGAATAGGCATCAATATGCTTGCCTCTAACCGAATGCATGCACACCAATTCCCCTCATGTGGCCGAATATGCATGTCCATGTTGAGGCCAATTATACACTTAATACCACACAAAAACAGCATACATTTTACTAACTAACGCATTCCATATTGTAACTCAATACGCATCAATCATTTACTCCATAACCGAAACACCATCATATGTAATTATATGCCTTGAGATAGTATATATGTCATACCAATACATCATGTGCAACCATATATATATATATACAAGAGCTGAATTATAAGGATGACTATGACTATCCCATATATTTTCATTATGGCCGAATGCTCCTTCTACCCCATTTACCTTCACAAAGCATGAACTTCATCATCCAACTTACAAGCTTACAATGTCATGAAGTTTAACCTCATAGTATATATCAAACTCTCACTCAAAAGTGCTAAAAAGAATATTCAATAATCATCAATCCACCATCACATGCACCATTACAAAGCTTCACTTTTAGCATGCAAATGATATCAACACAACCTCACCTTAGCCGAATATCATCTCCATGACATGTAAGGATTTGAACCATGGCTAGTTAGAACTCAAGCTAACTACTAAAATATACATGAATCTCATGGCAAAACATCAAACTTACCTTAATAGTGACCTAGGATAGCCGAATGCTTCACTCCCTTCTTCCCTTTTTCCTTCAATTTTTGGCCAAAAGATGTCCAAGGATGAACACACACATTTTTTTTTCTTCTTTGTATTTTCTCTCTAGTTTTGGCTCAAAGAAAGGATGAACAAAATTTTTTTCTTTCTTTTCCTTCAACTCACGGCAATGGGGAGGGGAGAAGCCTTCCCACACATTTTTTTTTTCATTTTTTTATTACCCATACACCTTAGTTTAATGTTTCTCCCTAATGCACCAACAAAACATGTCTATGACATGTTTTGCCCATCCTCCCTTGTCATGGCCGGCCACCCCTTATAAAAAGAGGGGTATTTGACATGCAAGACCATTGTTTTGCATGCATGCTTTAATTAGTCATCACACATTTCCCTATCCTACTTTCAAAGTTTACTACTAGGTCCTTTCTAGTGAAATTCACATTTATAACTCTAAATCAAAACATCAAAAATGTCACACATGAGTTAACACACATTATAGGCATCAAAATAAATTTTAAATTATTTTTATGCCTCGGTTTTATGGTCCCGAAACCACATTCTGACTAGGGTCGTTTTAAGGCTGTCACAGTTTCCAGCAGCAATACAAAGTTATTAATCCACCCGTATGTCGAGTCTTATGTTCCCATTAGCAAATCCACTATAGGGGTCGTAGACGAGCTTGGAATATCGCCTCCATGTCCTTCTATAATTTGTTCGAGCTCGACATACAACTCAACTCTACCAAAACCATTAGACTTATAAACTGCAACCATTGCTTGTAGACCATCATCTGCTAAATGAATGATTTAATATCTGATTAAATAATTATAAGTAACAAATCCATAGGAGTTCTAATTTTTCGACCAATTTTGCACTTTATCTCTACTAACTTGTTGTCCTTTCTAAACATCATGTTAATCGAGCTTACGAATTCAAAGATTACACCAATATATGTATTACAAATCTTACCATTATAGTTCACTGCAACATAAAACATGTTACTCATATTGTAGTGGATTTGGAAGATAAAAGAAAGAAAAATCTAACAATTCTCAATGAATTAAGGTGAAAAATATTTACTTCTTCCCTTAAACTTCTATGAATGTGTCTATATACGTAGCGATCCGAAAGTCAGAGGTGTCAAAAAATGCAATTTTGAAACCTCATTTTTTATGTTCAAATAGTTAATTAAGGTACAAGGACTAATTTGTAAAAGTGGTAAAAGTTAATCGATTTGGATTTTAAATTAACCAAAATACCAATTAAGCAATTGGTCCCTTTCTAAATGGATATTCGGTGGTGGATGTCCATTATCATCCACTAATCATGTTAATTACAATAAAGGCTTGTTAAATAAAGTTAATTAGATTAATTTTAATTAGTCAGTAAACTAATTAAGGTATATAAGTAAACTAAAAGAAACAAAAGCTATTTGTATCATCTTTTATTCTTCCCCACCCATTTCTAAAGAAAGAAAACAAGGGTTTCAAGTGTTCAACTTCAACCAACATTTTGGTAGGTAATTCAAATTTTTTTATTGTAATTCTTATGTTTTTGAGGACTCGGGGGCTTGATTTAGCTAGCCCATGTACCAAATTTTAAAATTTTTAAAGTTTTAAAAAGTTTCCATTTATTAATACTTGATAAAAATTGGTGTTAATTTGTTAAATTTTAAGCTTAGATATGAAAAAGGACAAAGTTGTAAATTTTAATTGCTAGTTTTTGAACATAGGGACTAAAGTGCATAAATTTTGAAATTGATATTAAATTTATGTAATTATTGATAATAAAGGGATGTAGAAGGATGAAATTGAGATTGGTTTCAAAATCAAAGCTCAAATTTGAAAGTTATGACAATTTCGATTTTAGGGACTAACTTGAATAAAATGAAAAACTTTAAAAGGCATTATAAAGATGAAATTGAATTAACATATGCATATAATATTATGATATAAGTTATTTTAAATTGATAAATTAAAATGAAATATTGTATAGATCAAGAATTAAACTGAACCGAGGATAACTGGGGAAAAGACAAAATTACCGATTAGTCTTGGCGATCCAACTTGTTTGCTCATTTAATCATGTAAGTTCATATGGTGTAGTTATATGTAATGTAATGTATATATGTTTGAATTATGAATTTGTTTGTGTGTAAGTGTAATTTGAATTTTTTACAATTTGATAAAATAGGGTGAGATATAGACTAAATTGTAAAGAAATGGTTATATGTGTACCACCCCATACTCGACCCGTCTACTGAATTCGGATATCGAGTGCCACAATTCCCAAATCTCTTAGTAAGCTATTTGGAAATGATAAATTGAAATGAATATGAGGCATTATAAAGATGAAATTGAATTAACATATGCATATAATAGGATGGTATAAGTTATTTGGAATAGATAAATTGAAATGAATTATTGTATAGATCAAGAATTAAACTGGATCGAGGATAACTAGGAAAAATAAAAAATTACCGATTAGTCCTGGCGATTCAACTTGTTTGCTCATTTAATCATGTAAGATCATATGGTGTAGTTATATGTAATATAATGTATATATGTTTGAATTATGAATTTGTTTGTGTGTAAGTGTAATTTAAATTGTTTACAATTTGGTAAAATAGGGTGAGATATAGACTAAATTGTAAAGAAATGGTTATATGTGTACCACCCCATACCCGACCCGTCTACTGAATCTGGATATCGAGTGCCTCAATTCCCTATCTCTTAATAAGCTCTTAATTGATTGTTTGCAACCTTAATTAGATTATATACATACCACTAAACTATAACACCACTAGCCGATACCAAATTTTCATAAGTAATAATAACTTCCCAAATTTTAACATCAAACAATTATTGATTCATACATGTACAAGGCTCATGTTACCCTTTTCAGTTTAAGAGACTCGAACCATTATCTCTGCTGAATAATACTTATGGCTTGACTACAGTTACACTTAATAAATCTTTAAGGTGTGCCCTCCAATAATGCCCCACTATATACATGAAACAACTACCACCATTCGCATAGCTCGACTATGGTTGGCTTGGTCCCCCATCACACGACCCTCGAGTCAACCATTCATACACTTCAATCATTATTTTAGATGAACTTAGTGAGATTCCACTCATTAATATCATACATGATTTTCTAGTTCAGGGGACAATAAATGAAATGCTGAATTTAAAACTCCTTGGAACTCGTAGGGACACCACAGACTTCTTATCGTGTTTAGCGCCTAGCATTCTTCATGTTATAATGGTGATCTATTGTATAACTTGGCTCTCTAGATAGATTCTTATAGTGTTACCCTTACTATGTCCTTTTTCACATGTCGACTTGTGCTCAAACCTTCTTGAGGGACAAAACTCCCTCTTCAATCCACCTCGTAAGCCATCTAACTTGAGAGATTTGGAAAATATGCAACTTTCCATTCATTGTAATTTCTTACTCACATATTGAACCTCTTTCTTAGGTTTCCATTGACAAACTTATTTACGTGCCCATATTCCTCCTCCATCTTGGCTTTTGTGAGCTCCTTTATTGACTTGGTGGTATATGCCTTTCAAATGTTCCTCGCCTAATCATTTCTTGTAATGCCCCAAAAATTTAGGGCCTTTGTTTTTGCAAGCTTTGACGTAAATATCATGTTTGCTTTGTTGGTCAAGTAATTTGGGTATGTTTGGAGGTTTTTAAGAAGCCTGGGTTCAAGTATGGCCTTTGGCAAAATTTTGATTTTTGCTCTTTTAGAAACCTGGATGTTAGATTATAAGGTATATATTAAGTTGTGTTTGTTTTGTGACACAAAAGATCTTGTGGCTTGGTGGCAAGTGGCGTGACTAGGCATGCTGAGAGCAGAAGTTCGAATCCCACCGTAAGCAAGAGGATTTTACTTTGTTACTTGGGTGGCAAGTCTTTGTGGTGGATTCGAACTCTATGGAGTAGTTTTAGACCCACCGTAAGCAAGAGGATTTTACTTTGCTACTTGGGTGGCAAGTCTTTGTGGTGGATTCGAATTCTATAGAGTAGTTGTAGACTTGGTAAAAGGGGGAGAGTATCATAGGATAAGATGTTGGTTGTTGGGGATTTGGAGGAGGAAAAGGTGGAAAGATAAAGGGAAAAAATCATAGAGTTTGAGAGGGGGAGTTGTAGCCGAATTGGGGAGTTTGATTGTGCAAATCGGCTAGGAAACTCAGTTTGTGTTTTTTCAGCAATTTGTGAGTGTGTAGGAACCGACTTTCCTCTCTGAAATTTCTGGTTTTGTCTTTTGACGTTTCTGGCTTCTTTTCTACTTAATGTCATTTTCACAAGTGACCATTTGGACTCTTTTACTTTTGTCGACTTTGTCTTTAGGTTACATTCTTGTTACCTTGCCGTATTCCTCATTTTTAACTTCTTCTTTACCGTTTTAACTGTTTCTTTTCTTTTTAAGATAATCGAATATAGTCTCTTTTGTTTTTCTCTCTAATTCATTTCAATCTTTCTTTCATTTTTCTTCGAGCCAACCATTTCCTCTGTTTCTTCTTTTTCTTCTCTTTCAGTTTTTTGTCTGCCACTCGATGTTGTGGGATTGTTTCAGTACGCTGGAGTGTGGTGGTATCAGTTTCATAAAAATTTTGGTAAACGATAAGTACTCGTAAGATCTCCTTTTTCTATTCGGTCAATTTTGTATGTATTCCATCTGTTTATTGAAACTTTGCTTTTGGGGAAGCCGAATGTTATGTTTTCCTCTTATCTATGCTAATTTCAATTCTTATTCGTTCTTCGTGGTACATTATGCGATGGTTCTAGGGATCTCAGTGGAGTAAGGTGATCATGAAGCCTTAGAACTTTTCTATCTCTTATCATTCATTTAAGGTAAACTCGAAACCTTGTTTTAATTATTGACCGAATACTCAAATGGGTTATAGGGAAATATTCTTTTAACAAGAAACCATTATAGTGCAGTTAATCGCCAGGGTGCAAGGGTTATTTTGGCCGGCGATTTTGGAGGGATTAGTCTAGATAATCTAATCATGGTTGGTGTTCAAGGGGTGATTCGTAGGCTTTCGTGAACAGGTGTGTAATAGTACACCACTCAATTACTATCAAATCCAAAAGAGGTGTGTAATCACACCCTTGTCAAACTGTGATTTGGCAAAAGTCGAAAGGCCAAAATGCCGAAACGTCGGCATTCGAGGCCTCACGAGCGTACAAACGCACGTGGGGCGATCCGAACGTACAAAATATGGGTGATAGGCTAAAGAGGCCACCACATGCATTTCCGTGAACATGGGCCGTTATGGACCTCGATGGGTCGAAATGGGCTGTGTAGGCCCAATAGGCTTATGGGCCCCTCATGGGTAAAATCCTCGGTAAGAGACAGTTAATGGATTGGACTATGAGGCTCACGTTGCCGTGCCTGAATATCTACTAGATGGGTCATACAAGCGTGTGGGCCCACTTGGGCCCAATAGCTGGTTTTGGGCCCATATATATTATTCTGGCCATGTAGGTTGTCTGGGTCACTAAAGGCAACGATAGACTTTCTAAGAGGTCGTAATATGTACTGAGACACCAAAATTAGCTAAATGACCAAAATACCCCTAAGGGGTAAAATTACCATTTTACCACTAATTGTCGAAATGACCATTATACCCCTAGAGGTAGGTTGACTGATGGGTATTTGGTATACGCATGACTGTGTCTGTGTATGATCTTTTGTATGCACAATATATTTATGACATGACATTTTGCATGGGGTTGGGGACTGATTTAGAGGAAGTTCTGTACTAGTGGTTTTGCTATGCATTCTGATTCTAGTAGCTCCACCACGTTTTCTGTTATTAGCAGCTTCGCTGTGTTATTGGTGTGTTGGCTGCATGGGTTGATTGAATCCTCACATGGTGTGTTGGTTGGATTTTGTTAGGATACTTATTTGCTCTGTATTGAATCTGTTTTGGGCTTGCACCAACTCTGCTACTATATAGGGCTAAAGTCCAGACTGTTCTGTTATTGAATAAGGCTATGGCCCATACTGTTTTGCATATTCTAATTTTTGTTGTCTGTTAGGGGATTACACACTGTGTTTTCACAAACTCACCCTTCCTTTTAACTATACAGGTAACCCCAGCCATAGACAATTTGGAGTTGCAAGGGACTCGGAGGTGGCCACATGAATACTGTTATTTGGATTTGATTTTAATTATTTCAAAATTTTAGTTTGGGTTTTTATTTATGTAGTAAGGCCATTTAAGAGTTTTAATTTTCCTAATTAGGTTTTTTTTATTATCTCAAACTGCTAGATTAGGATAACGGGTTTTCGAAATAATAAACATTTTCAACAAAATCACACGTTTCAAATCCTAACTTTAGAAGCTTCCACATTTTTTTTAGATAATTGAATAAAACAAAGACAACTTTTAAGCAAACGTCTTGATGAAACGACAATAATAATAATAAAGGTTTTGAAACTTAGAAATAAACTTTTATCAACAAGATTGATATTTTAACTCAGTTTCGATGTGACATGCCAGATTCGACCGTAACGTCCAAGCCGGGTTTAGGGTGTTGCATTTAGTGGTATCAAAGCCAAGTTGCGAAACTCAGTTGTGGAATGGGTTTTTGAAAATTTTTCTCAAAATTGAGTTTTCAAAAGTTTTTTCTAAACCTTGGTTTTTGAAAGAGATGATTTTAAAGAATTTGGATTGTTTTAAAATGTTGACACTGGAGGTGTGGCACACCGAGTCTTTGGCGCCAAATTTGTAAGTTCTCTGACACTGATTGCTATTATAGACTGAAATGTTATACTATAGGTAGTGGTACTATACCAGAAACCCTAGAGTCTGAGTTAACTGAGACTGTAGAAGACTAAAAACTGTGATGAGATTCTGCTATACGAAAATAAAACTTTAACTACTGCTTGATCATAAAAAATCCATTAATAATTACTGGAATTATGAACTAACTCATAAGACTCTTAAAATAGATAATACGCTATAACAATATGAGCACAAAAGGTACTCGCGGAAGGGGTACATGAGGCCGCGGTAGAGGCCGAGAAAGCGCTAGGGCTGGGTCTTCAACGTCGGGCCACATGCCTGCTAGGGAGGCGCCAGAATCACCAGTGACTGAGACGGGGTCTCATGATCAAGCTGCAGGGGATGATGCTTTATCCCAAGCGATGCTTCGTGTTCTAGAGTGTAATAGTCTGATTTAGACCCTAATTGGAACGGTGGTTTTGGAACCACGAATCCGAGTAAGAAAAATATTTAAATACTATTTTTTGTGTTTATTATATGTGAATTTGCATGTGTGAAAGTTTCGTACAAAAATTTGATTATTTGTATGTTAAATTTAATAAAAGGATTTAATCGCGTAAGTTGAAAATTTGATAGTTTAAAACATAAAGGTTGAATTGATAGTGGCTTTTAATTATCGGGTATTTATGTTGCAAATTTTCCATGATAATATGTCTTGGATGGTCATGACCTTAATGAATAATGGTTTTGTATTATTTAATAAAGGTTAATATGGTAACTTATGAAATAATTTATAATATATCATAACATAAAAAAATAAAATAAGGTTTCATATTACTTTGTTATTGCCGAAAATAAAAGAAGAAAGAAAAGAATAAGAAACAAGGTATTCGGCCATTGTTGATTCAATTTTAAGATCAAGAACAAAGGAAATTGGACTTGGCTCGGGGAAAAACAAAAATAGTCGAATAGCCAATTTGTAACGTCCGTCGATATCCAAGGTAAGTCTTTAAACAATTAAACATGGTTTATTTTGATCATAGAATGTTTTACTGTGATGATTCAAATTTTATAATCTATTAGTATAATAGCCGAATGTGATATATCAATGAATTAATGTGGTTGAGCTTTATTCGACTGTTTTAAAAACCTCTAAAAGTGAGTATGTATTACATGGAATATTGGATGATTTTGATATATGAAATGTTGTGGAATGATTATATAATTGTGATATTCGGGCTTTGAGCCTAGCAAGCCTTATGCTGGTGACATTGATCGGGCTTTGTTCCTAGCAGGCTTATTGCCGGTGAATAAATATCAGACTTTGGGTCTAGCAGGCCTTGTGCCGGTGTGTGATTCAGGCTTATGCCTAGCAGGTTTTATGCTGGTGATTTATTTCAACTCTATGTCTATAAGACTTTACATCGATGTGGAAATTGACCAAGTAAGTTGGTCTAAATGACTTTTATATTTGATCACATAGGTAAGTACATGTGAGCTTATATTGAACTTGTATATTTGGCTGCATGTGAGGTTATATTGAACTTGAGCATTTGATTAAATGTGAGCTTATATTAAACTTGTATATTCAGTTATATGTGAAGTTACCTTGCATGTACATATTCAGCCATATGTGATGTTCTATTGAAATTGAACTTTAGGTTATATGTGATGTTTTATTTAATTTTATATTTGGCCACATGTGATGATATAGTGAACCTTGTATATTCGGCCATGCATGTAAGTGTCCATGTGATGTTATATATTTGATTTTGAACATTCTGTCAAGGTAACTTATTGTGTTAAAGTATAACATTATTGATATAATTCGGTTTGTTCGAATGTTTTGAATATTCATTGAGTAGTTTAAATTTGCTTAAGCCTTACTAAGCTAAGTTAGCTTACTCTGTGTGTTTTGGTGGTAAGTTACGAGCTCAGGGATCGTTATTGAAGTCATTCGCACTATCGCCCACTTTCGGTACTTTTTAAAGTCTATTTTCAAACTTATGGCATGTATAGGCTAATAAATATTTTGTTCAACTTTGGATATGTATAAACTTAGCCATGCGAATATGGCTTATCTTAAATGTTTGGATGTGGTTATGTTTAGCAATGGTTTATTCCGTTTTGATTTTAAAGTTATGTGAAATGAATGGTAGGTATATGTGATTGGTGATATATGTATTTGAAATAGCTTAAATATGATTATTGGACTTGGTTGTGATTGATAATTCGGTCATGGTATGTATAAATAAGGATAGATAATTCGATATGGTACATGTACGATTAATTATAACATGAGTTCATATGTTAAATGTTAAGTTAGTTTAAAGTATATTTTGATATGCATGATATATGGTATGTTTTGTATTAATGAATACAAATTGGTTTGGTTTGCATGGAAAGTATATGTATACTTAAAGTGATTAGTTGTTTAATTTTATAGATATGGTTAATAAAGTTAAGTAAAGATTATCTATTGAGATTGTTTTGTTTGATATAGATTATAAGTGAGATAAAGATAATTTACCAAATGAATAGTGATTTGTGTAATAATACACTTTGGGAATTATATAAATTTTAACAAAATGTTAATTATGTGTATATATATACATATGTACATGTTATTTATTGAATGATGCTCGCCATAATGGTTTGGTTTATAACGAAAGTATATGCGTATGTATATATTTGCTAATAAAAATGTGATTATTTTAATGGTATAAATTTGATTAAATTTTGAGGTATGATTCGTAAATGTAATATGATTAATAATGTATGATTAGTATTTAATTAGCCATGTGCTTATTATATATGAATATGAATTGTATGAATATGTGAATGTTTGGAATTATGTTTTTGTTCAGTAATGCCTCGTAACCCTAGTCCAGCGACGGATACGGGTTAGGGGTGTTACATAGAGAGGGTTGCTGGAGTGAGTACTAGATCAGTGGGCTGGGGGTCAAGTTCTGAGCGACTCCAGGCTAATGGAGCAGAAATTTTCAGGGGTGTTTCTAGTGTAGCCCCAAATGTGGCAGAGTACTGGTTAGAGGCTACTGAGCGGATAATGGATGACCTTGATTACACTGTGGAGCAAAAATTAAAAGGAGCAGTGTCTTTACTGCGAGATGAAGCCTACCAATGGTGGCTCACCATGAGAGATGGTACGCAGGCTGACCGTTTGACATGGGACTTCTTTAAGGTGGCCTTTTAAGGGAAATACATTGGGGAGAGTTATGTGGACGCCCGAAAGAAGGAATTTTTGAATCTGACCCAAGGGAACAAGACTGTGGCAGAGTACGAGGCAAAGTTTTTGCGGCTAAGTCGATATGCCCGTAGGATTGTCGTAACTAAATATGAAAACTGTGTGCATTTTGAGGATAGACTCCGGGATGAGTTACGTGTGTTGATAGCTCCACAGAGGGAGTGGGACTTTGCTGCCTTGGTTGAGAAAGAAAAAATTGGTGAGGATGTGAAGCGCTCAAAGTGCTAGAACCGCGAGAAAGATAGGGGCAGATTTAAGAGGGATTCAGGGCCCTTCGGTTCTTCTAGAAGGCCTGTAAAGAAGGCTAGATTTGAGGGGCTAGCCCAAGTAGTCCCTATTACTATGGTTAGACCACAGAATTGTGTGGATTGTGGGAGGTCTCACCGGGGTGAGTGTTGGAGATGAACCTGGGCATACTTCAGATGTGGGTCCATGGATCACCAATTCAAGAATTATCCTCATAGGCCTGTTCAGATGTAAGCTATAGAACAGAGATTTGTTCAGCTAGTGAGAGGTGGTTAGCTGCCACCGAGAGGCGGTGGTCAGGCCAGGGGTGGAAACAGTAATGGACATGGTCGTGGAGCACCGGACGGAGGTGCTGGTAATACTGAGGCGAGACAGCCAGCTCTGGTCTATGCTGCTCGTCGCCGAGAGGATGGTGACTCCCCTGACGTTATAGCTGGTACGTTTTTTATTCATAACATGCCATGCGTTGCTTTAATTGATATTGTTTCTATGCATTCGTATGTTGCATGCATTGTGTCTAAGATGTTTGGTATCTAGTTTGAGAATACGGCTAGTGAAATGACTGTGATAAGTCTACTGGAACAGTCAATTAGGGTAGACAAATTGTTTAGACACATGCCCCTAGAAGTTCAAGGTATAATCCTTCCAGCGGTTTTGATGGGATTACCATTTGGAGAATTCGACCTTATCTTGGGTATGGACTGGCTAGTGAAACACCGTGCGAGTTTGGATTGCGCTATTAAGCGAATGGTGTTGAAGACTACTGAGGATGAATAGGTAGCTGTGATAGGGGAGCGAAGGAATTATCTGTCTAATGTAGTATTAGCATTGGGGGTCGAAAAGTTGGTTCGCAAGGGTTGCGAGGCGTTTTTAGCGTATGTGAGCATTTTTTATTCTGAAGGTCCTTCGGTGGGAGATATTAGAACTGTCAAGGAATTTCTGGATGTATTTCTTGATGACCTTCCTTGGTTGCCTCTGAACCGTGAGGTCAAATTTGAAATTGAGCTGCTGCTTGGAACACCTCCGGTGTCCATCGCCCTGTATAGGATGACACCGAATGAGCTTGTGGAATTAAATGCTCAAATTCAAAAGCTTCTAAATTGAGGGTTTATTTGACCAAGTATGTCTCTGTGGGGAGCACCGGTGTTGTTCGTAAAGAAAATGGATAGGACTGTGCGCATGTGCATCGACTACCGGCAGTTAAACAAGATGACGATTAAGAACAAGTACCCCCTTCTAAGGATTGATGATCTTTTTGATCAACTTAAAGAAGCTTCAATTTTCTCCAAGATCGACCTCCGCTCTGGGTACCATCAGTTAAGGGTTAAGGAGGCTGATGTGTACAAGACAACATTTAGGACTCGGTATGGACACTACGAGTTCCTAGTAATGTCGTTTGGGCTTACGAATGCACCAGCAGCCTTTATGGACCTCGTGAATCGGGTGTCCCAACCCTATTTAGACTGGTTCATAGTTGTCTTTATAGATGATATTATGGTGTATTCGAGAACTGAAGAGGATCATGATATGCATCTTCGAACGGTTTTGCAAATTTTGAGGGAGAAGCAGCTATATACAAAGTTCAGCAAGTGTGAGTTCTGGCTGTGAAAAGTGACGTTTTTGGGTCACGTGGTATCTGTTGAGGGTATTAGGGTTGATCCTCGAAAGATCAAAGCCGTATTAGATTGGAAACCACCGGAGACTGTATTGGAGATTCGAAGTTTTTTGGGTCTGGCTGGGTATTATAGATGCTTTGTTGAGGGGTTTTCTATGATTGTTGCACCTCTGACTAAGTTACTGTGAAAAGGAGTACCGTTTAGTTGGACTGATAAGCAACAAGAGAGTTTTGAAAAACTAAAAAAGGTTCTGATTGAGGCCCCTGTCTTAATACAGCTGGAGTCTGGGAAAGAGTTTACTGTCTACAGTGATGCATCTCACATTGGATTGGGTTGTATGCTGATGCAAGAGGGTAAAGTGGTTGCTTACGCATCACGTCAGCTTAAGCCTCATGAAGCGAATTACCCTACTCACGACTTGGAGTTGGCTGCGGTGGTATTCGTGTTAAAGATTTGGAGGCACTATTTATACGATGAGAAGTGTATTATTTATACAGATCATAAGAGCCTTAAATATTTTCTTACTCAGAAGGAGTTGAATCTCAGGCAGTGAAGATGGATAGAGCTGCTTAAGGATTATAATTGCTCGATTGAGTACCATCCTGGCAAGGATAACGTGGTAGCTAACGCACTAAGCCAGAAGGCTGTACTGATTTGAGAGCGATGTTTTCTCGTCTCAGCCTGTTTGATGATGGTAGTTTATTGGTTGAGCTAAGTGAAACCAATGTGGACTAAACAAATTAAGAATAAACAGTTGTTAGATGAGTCACTAGTTTCTCACTTTCGACAAGTTGAGAATGGTGAGACTGCGAATTTTGGGCTGAATAGTGAGGGAGTATTGTGTTTCCGTAGGAGAGTTTGTATACCGAAGGATTCTGATTTGAGGCAGTCTATATTGCAAGAGGTGCATAGTAGTCCATATGCTATGCATCCTAGCGGAAACAAGTTCTACCAAGATCTTTGTGAGCTGTATTGGTGGCCTGGAATGAAACGTGAAGTTACCGATTATGTGAGTAAGTGTCTGACTTGCCAGCAAGTTAAAGCTGAGCATCAACTGCCTTCTGGGTTATTGCAGCCAGTTAAGATTCCACTCTGGAAGTGGGAAAGGGTAACCATGGATTTTGTGAGTGGGCTACCCTTGACGCCTACTAAGAAGGATTTGGCATGGGTTATCGTAGACAAACTGACGAAATCTGCCCATTTTATATCGGTCCGTACTGATTATTCACTGCAGAAATTGTCCAAGTTGTATATGGCTGAGATTGTAAGACTGCATGGAGTACCAGTTTCTAACATATCTGACAAAGATCCTAGATTTACATCTCAGTTCTGGAAGAAGTTACATGAGGCTTTAGGTACAAGGTTGGACTTCAGTACTGCGTTTCATCCTTAGACAGATGGTCAATCAGAGAGGGTGATTTAGATACTGGAGGACATGTTAAGATGCTGTGTAATTGATTTTTGAGGCAGTTGGGAAGACTATTTGCCGTTGGCAGAGTTCACTTACAAAAACAGTTATCAGTCTAGTATTCAGATAGCGTCGTACAAGGCATTATATGGTCGTAGGTGTCGTACTCCTACCTGTTGGACGGAACTTAGTGAGCGGCAAGTTTTGGGGCTAGAGTTAGTTTCTGATACTGAAGAAAAGGTAAAGTTAATTCGAGATAGGTTAAAAGAAGCAACTGATAGGTAAAAATCATATACAGACTTAAAGCGTAAAGAGATCGGGTACTCTGTGGGGGTTTATGTATTTCTGAATGTCTCACGGTGGCAGAAAATCCTGAGATTTGGACGGAAAGGCAAGCTTAGCCCCAGGTTTATCAAGCCCTATCGGGTTCTGAAACGGGTGGGGCCAATTGCCTATCAGCTTGAGTTGCCTCCAGATTTAAACAGGATTCATGATGTGTTCCACATCTCCATGCTGAGGCGTTACCTCTCTAATCCCACGCATATTGTGCCAGTTGAGGAAATTGAGGTTAGGTCTGATTTAACTTTTGAGGAAGAACCGGTGCAGATACAGATCGTGACGTTAAAGTACTGAGAAGGAAATTTGTTCTATTAGTCAAGGTGCTTTGGCGTAATCACGGTTCAGAGGAAGCCATATAGGAGCCTGAAGAGGCGATGAGACAGCAATACCTTCACTTATTCTGATCAGGTAAACTTCGAGGCCGAAATTTCTTTAAGGGGATACGGTTGTAACGCCCCTACAATTTAGGGTCTTTGTTTTTGCAAGCTTTGATGTAAATATCATGTTTGCTTTATTGGTCAAGTAATTTGGGTATGTTTGGGGGTTTTTAGGAAGCCTGGGTTCAAGTATGGCCTTTGGAAAAATTTTAATTTTTGCTCTTTTGGAAACCTGGATGTTAGTTTATAGGGCATATATTAACTTGTGTTTGTTTTGTGACACAAGAGATCTTGTGGCTTGGTGGCAAGTGGCGTGAATTGGCATGGTTAGAGCAAGAGTTCGAATCCAATGGTAAGTAAGAGGATTTCATTTTGCTACTTGGGTGGCAAGTCTTTGTGGTGGATTCGAACTCTATGGAATAGTTGTAAACTTGGTAAAAGGGGGAGAGTATCATGGGATAAGATGTTGGTTGTTGAGGATTTGGAGGAGGAAAAGGTGGAGAGATAAGGGGAGAAAATCATGGAGTTGGAGAGGGGGTAGTTGTAGCCGAACTGGGAAGTTTGATTGTGCAAATTTGACTAGAGAACTCACTTCATTCTTTTTTGACAATTTGTGAGTGTGTAAGAGCCAATTTTCCTCTTTGACATTTTGGGTTTTGTCTTTTGACATATCTGGCTTCTTTTCTCCTTAGTTTCATTTTCACAACTGACTATTTGGACCTTTTACTTTTTGTCAACATTGTCTTCAGGTTACATTCTTGTTACCTTGTCATATTCCCCATTCTTAACTTCTTCTTTACCGTTTTTACTGTTTCTTTTCTTTTCAAGATAGCCAAATATAGTCTCTTTTGTTTTTCTCTCTAAGTCATTCAATCTTTCTTTCATTTTTCTCTGAGCTGACCATTTTTTCTTCTTCTTCTCTTTTAGTTTCTTGTTTGCCACTCGGTGTTGTGGGATTGTTTCAGTATGCTGGAGTATGGTGGTATATATTTCATAAATATTTTGG
This sequence comes from Gossypium arboreum, assembly GCF_025698485.1. Classification (NCBI taxonomy): domain Eukaryota; kingdom Viridiplantae; phylum Streptophyta; class Magnoliopsida; order Malvales; family Malvaceae; genus Gossypium; species Gossypium arboreum. The sequence continues at coordinate 19,977,343 of NC_069081.1, forward strand.
TAACCAATAAATACTTGTAAGATCCCTTTTTGCTATTCGATCAATTTTGTATGTTTTCAATCTGTTCATTGAAACTTTGCTTTTGGAGAAGTTGAATGTTATGTTTTCCTCTTATCTATGCTAATTTCAATTCTTATTCGTTCTTTGTGATGCATTATGCGATGGTTCTAGGGATCTCAGTGGAGTAAGGTGATCATGAAGCCTTAGAACATTTCTATCTCTCATCATTCATTTAAGGTAAACTTGACACCTTTTTTTAGGTATTGATTCTTTTAACAAGAAACCATTATGGTGCAGTTAATCGCCAAGGTGCAAGGGTTGTTTTAGCCGGCGATTTTGGAGGGATTAGTCCAGATGATCTAATCATGGTTGGTGTTCAAGGGGTGATTCGTAGGCTTTCGCGAAGAGGTGTGTAATAGTACACCACTCAATTACTATCAAAGCTAAAAGATGTGTGTAATCACACCCCTGTCAAACTGTGATTTGGCAACAATCGAAAGGCCAAAATGCCAAAACGTCGGCATTCGAGGCCTCACGAGCATGCGAACGCACGTGGGGATCGCACGCTCGTGAGGTGATCCGAACCCACAAAATGTGGCCGATAGGCTAAAAAGGCCACCAAGTGCGTTTCCGTGGACTTGGGCCGTTATGGGCCTCGATGGGTCAAAATGGGCCGTATGGGCCTAATGGGCTTGTGGGCCCCTCACAGGTGAAATCCTCAGTAAGAAATAGTTAATGGATTGGACTATGTGGCTCACATTGCCTTGCCTAAATATCGACTAGATGGGCCACACGAGCGTGTGGGCCCAGTTGGGCCCAATAACGGGTTTTGGGCCCATATATACTATTCTGGCCATATAGGTTGTCTGAGTTGCTCGAGGCGACGGTAGACTCTCTAAGAGGTCGTAATATGTAACGAGACACCAAAATTAGCTAAATGACCAAAATACCCTTGAGGGGTAAAATTACCATTTTACCCCTAATTGTCGAAATGACCATTATACCCCTAGAGGTAGGTTGACTGATGAGTATTTGGTATACGCATGACTATGTCTGAGTATGATCCTTTTTATGCACAATATATTTATGACATGACATTCTGCATGGGGTTGGGAACTGATTTGGAGGAAGTTATGTACTAGTGGTTTTGCCATGCATTCTAATTCTAGTGGCTCCGACACGTTTTATGTTATTAGCAGCTTCACTACATTATTAGTGTGTTGGCTGGGTGGGTTGATCGAATCCCCACATGGTATGTTGGCTAGTATAGGTGGTGTGCTACTTGGATTGGGTCAGGATACTTATTTGCTCTATATTGATTCTGTTCTGGCCTTGGGCCCACTCTGCTACTGTATAGGGCTAAAGCCCAGATTGCTCTGTTATTGAATAAGGCTACGACCCAGACTATTTTGCATATTCTGATTTCTATTGTATGTTAGGGAATTACACACTAAGTTTTCACAAATTCACCCTTCCTTTTAACTGTACATGTAACCCCAGCCATAGACGATTTGGAGCTGCGAGGGACTCGGAGGTGGCCACATGAATACTGTTATTTGGATTTGATTTTAATTATTTCAAAATTTCAGTTTGGATTTTTATTTATGTAGTAAGGCCATTTAAGAGTTTTAATTTTCCTTATTAGGTTTTCATTTTGTTATCTCAAACTGCTAGAATAGGATAATGGGTTTTCAAAATAATAAACGTTTTCAAGAAATTCACACGTTTCAAATCCAAACTTTAGAAGCTTTCACATTTTTTTTTAAATAACTGAATAAAACAAAGACAACTTTTAAGCAAATGTCTTGATGAAAAGACAATAATAATAAAAAGGGCTTTGAAACTTAGAAATAAACTTTTATCGACAAGACCGATTTTTGAATGCAGTTTTGATGTGATATGCCAGATTCGGCTGTAACGTCCAGGCCGGGTTTGGGGTGTTACATTCCTACAAATTATCATGCCATTCGTTGTTCTTTTGATCCTAGTCTATAGAATACCTTATGTATGGTGAACTCCATCGTTGAGGTCTCACGTCTTACATTCTTAGCTGACCTACCCACATTTATTATTTCGGTGGACCTTCTGAAACACCATATCGTCATGGTTTGACTCAGCATATTCCCCATGTTTAACATCTTGGTGGACTATCGGTGCTCACATAACAGGGAATTCCTTGGATTGCCTTAGCTAAGATAAGGTTTTATAGCTTTCTTACCTTATATTTCGTTGGTCCTAGCGGACTATTTAGAATTTATTGTCCCAGCAAACTACCTTTTTGGATGCCATAGAGCCTCTCTCCCATGGTCTTACAATGATCTGCAATCTTGGCATGATATCAATTAATGCCATGGAGTCTTTCATCCATGGTCTTGCTTATTATACCTGGCTACAATAGAATGTTTCATCTATGGTCTTACACCTTATTGATCTATTGTAATTCAGTGTAGTAGATAAAACTAGTTTTCGCACTTAAGGAGCCTGAATACAAGAATTTTTGTTATATTTTAGTTAAGTTTCTTTAGTTTTACTTATATCTAATAAAATGTGTGAAATGAGTCTTTTATTGACCTTAAAGGCTGAATGAGGCCTAAGGGAGAGCTAATATACTTTACAAGTGTGCAGGAGACCATTAGAAGGCATTTTAGGTCGATACCAAACGCTATGTCAAGACACTGAAGGTCTGATGTCGCAACATGGAGAGCAGAATGGAGAAAGGACGAAACTACCTTCGATGTCACGACATCAATTTTGCGACACTAATTAAGGATGTCACGACATACCCTTGAAGACATCCCAAGGAGGAGCATACTAATTTCTATGTAGCGACATAGGTCCTGGTGTGTCACAACATCGACTTTGGGACGGAAATTAAACATGAAGCAGAGGCATTTTGGTTTGCATAATCAAAATTAAAGCGCGAGATCTAATTTGGTTCATTGCTTTCCTACAAGAGATCTAATTTGTAAAGACGATCAACTTTTGGGGATTTGTGTTATTATTTATATAAATCAGGCTTTTCTTAAACTTTACACTTCAATTCATTCATCATGCTTTATTCTTCCATCTATTTCATATTGTTTATGAAAACCATAAGGAACTAATCCTTCTATGGGGAATTAGCGAGTGGAGGCATTATCTATTAACTATTTTGTAGGATTACTCAACGGATTATCTATTTGGGAAAGGAAGTGCGTGAAACAAACCCTAGGCTTGACAACCCCCAAAAGTCATCAAGGTGGGAATTAACCCAAATTTGGTATTGCCCATCCGTGAACACTTTCACCTCAAGCCAGTTTGGACTGTGAGGTCGAAAGATAAGCAGTCCTTGCTGACTTATTATGTTAGTGGAAGATTAAAAGATCCTGCCAAGGTAGTGACAAGTTGGTTGATGAGGAACCCGAAATACTCCATTTTTGGGATGGTTTATGACTAGCATGAATCTATGTATGATGTTTGTTGTTTGAGAGTTCTCAGTATGCACATAGCCGAGTAGGTAATTGATATCCACAAGTGTGTCGGTATGCATAAAATGGTTGTGGTAATACATAGCAAATTTTGGTTTGCTCTATGTTATTATGTTTTCGTGCTCATATGCTTCTGCTTGTGTGCTTATAATCGTGGAGCACGGAGAAAATATGGACGGGATAGAAGAAGCTAGGATTTACGAATGTGAATTTTTGTTAGTTACCGTTATACGGTGTTGCTAAGTGTGAATCGTGATGTGCAAAGCTCTGGGACTTGCGAAAGGGACACTATAGTATTCAAGCATCAAGGTTAGGAATGGCGAAATGGAGGAAGAAATGGATGGATAGAGAAAATTGAATTTTCGTTAAGATTTTTCCATATGATGTTGTTGAATGAAAACCATGATACGTGAAACTCTGAGTCGTATGAAAGGGGACACTTCAGTGTTCGAGCACCAAGGTTAAAATGAGAAATGGAATGATATCGATTGATCCTTTGGGTAACACCATGACAATGATAATTAGATTCCATATAGTGACACCGTGATGCTGGTCAGCAGGGTCTATGGGGTGACACCATGACGATGATAAAGTCCTTCAATGCGACACCTCAAAGGAGGTCTAATGTGTAAAACCATAGCTCGACTATGGCAACCAGTATAGTCCATCAAGACAATAAAAATGGGATAACTCACTGGAATAGTAAACACGGGAACTTCCACCAGGACATGAAACATGGAATTTAAGGTGTAAGACCATAGCTTGATTGTGGCAACCAATGGAGCTTACCAGGACGTTAATCATGGGTAAAAAGTGTAAAACCGTGGCTTGGCTATGGTAGCATATGTAGTCCACCGAGACATTAAACATAGGGTAGACCACCAAAATGGTAATTATGGAAAATCGCACATATGGAAAAGTAGTTAGAAGAATATGCAAGTATTGGAAAGCAGATTTTGAAGAATCCACCAAACAAGTGGTAACCATAAAAACCGGTAGCACATATGGGTGATAACCCAACAAGAATTAGATATGGAAACTGACATAGCAATGGTGCCTAGTATGTAGGCAAATGAAAGAAGATTCATTCGAGGATCACGAATAAGGATTCGCCATTAAGAGCTGTCTGAGGGTGCTTAATGAAACCTTGTATGCTAGAGGTTGATCATAACTACATTGGATAGTCTATTGGGTAAAAAGGGGTTAGTTGGAATCCATCAGCAAAAGAAGATGCTAAGAAAGGTAGTCCAAAAGACAGATATGTCTGTCAAGACTATTCCTTTTTGAGGGAAGTATAGGAATTATTGTATAAGAAAAATTGTAATCTTGAATGGTAGTTCAAATAACAGTCTGTTGAATACTATAGGCTAAGATGGTCTATGGCAGATGAATACGATATACCTTCAAAGTGATGTATTGCAAATAGGATGGATTACAAGGAAGTAATCCAAATAACTTTCAACCCGATTGTAGGATGAAATGAGACTTAGTCGGTCATGGTGGCATGGGCCCTCATTAGTTAGCCTAAGTGATGGAACATCAGCAAGTCCTTCAAGATTATAGTAAGTAAACAAGATTCCGCCAAGGACTTCTCAATTTGCATTAATCTCCAATGAAGGCATAATAATAGGGTCCTTAGGATAGTCGGAAGAAGGACTACCTCATAAGTTTATGGTGGAAAATAGAATCCACATTGGTAATTGACCACCAAATTATGTGATTAAAGATTAAAAGCTACAAGTAGATGGATATCATGGACAACAGATGGATAAAGGAAGAATGTATGTAAGGAAATAATAGGGTTTGCAGTTAGGGAGAGACATCTGAGAAACTACCAAAGCGAGTCGAATGGCTATAAGATAGACTAGGGGCAAATCGCTTGGCAGTCCATCTATCAATGGAAGCTCAAAAAGGAAATCGGAGCCGGCCATTCCAGATTAATGAAGTCACCCCTTAAACAATCAGGGAGTTAAACGTGTCTAGTTTCTTTTCATTTACTTCCCCTGTAAAATGTGGTTTATTTTTTAGTATTGCACAAAAGAAACTCACTAAGTTCTTATGAACTTATAGAATGTTGAACTGTGCTTGCAGGAATCATTGGTTGATTGAGGATCTTGAGAAAGGACCAAGCTAAATCGTGTTAGACCGAGGATCATTTCCATTATGGTGTCATGTACATAGGAAGGGGGTACCTTTAGAGGCTTTGTCTCGAGGTCAAACTATTGTAACTAAATAGTTCCTTAGGGTTCGGGATTTTTGAGATATGGAACCTTTATCTTAATTTAATATTTCTATTGTAAGAACATCAATTAATAAGTAATATCATTTGTTTTTGAAGCAGTTAAGTTTGAAATTTATGGTTAGAACTGATCCGGTTCAGTTGTGACAATCTATACCCGAATTTGACAATCGGGTCAGGTAAAGGTGTTATAATTTGAATGGTTTATTTATAGTGTATTCAGTCTAAAATTCTAAAAATATTTCAAAAAGGCCCCTATTTGATCTCGGGTTGACTTTAAAGCATTCGTATGCTCATATAGGACCCAAGAAAGAATGTCCATGATAGTCAATGTTATATTTCTGTTAATTGCATGAATGATGATTTTACTTTGAATTTGTTAGTAGTTGCTCCAACAACGACTGTAGCATTTCGTAGTTCAAACTCCACGGTCAGGTCGAATGAAAGGCGTTACAATATATGATATTCAGCCTCCCCATATTTTCCATGATTAATTTTACATTTTATCTATTACTCAAGAGGCTTCCATCAATTTATGCAGGGATTTGTTTTATCATGTTAGTCATTAGGCTTCAATAAACTCTTGCAAACAAACTTGTTTTATCATTTCAGTCATCAGGCTTCCATCAAATCATGTAGAGAGACTTGTTTTATTATCTCAATCATCAAGCTTCTATCAACTCATTTGGATACTTGTTTTATCATTTTAGTCTTCCATCTACTCAATCATAATCCTCCAATGTCTTGTTCCATTGTATTAGACTTTCATCCTCTCAACTGTACTTGCACGTGGAACAAGATTTTATTGCTTTAGATTCTTAAATGTGAACCCTAAAATATTTCCCTTCAAACCCTAAAGTTGAAACCTAAAATGGTTGGTGGGAAAATTGGGGGAAATTGAAGTCGGCATCCTAGGGAGCCAACATCAAAGTCGACACCTCTAAGGGCTAACTTCCACAAAGGTAAGAGTGGAAGTCTGCCCTAGAGGTGTCGACTTTGATGTTGGCTCCTAAGGTGTCGACTTCATCTAGTTTACTAAATAATTATCTAACACAACTAGTTTGCTAAATAAATATTTAAACTAGTTTATTTGGTTAAAAAGTCAAGTTAAAAATATATATATATATATATATATATATATATATATATATATACACATATATTTATATAAATCAGTTTAGGATAATGTGATTTGGTTTTAGTAAATAATAAAATAAGAAAATATATTTTATAGAAAAACTATTTTTTCTTTACAAGGTGTTTAGAAATATGATATGTATCCTATAGGTATAGTGAAAAAAAAGAATACATATAAATAAATGAGACATCTTTCATATTTTCGATCATGCTTGTGAAATCTAAAAATTTTACAAATTATGTACCAAATTTACCCATAAAATAATTAAAATAATTAAAAATAACACTCAATATCATTTTAAACCCGCTTGTGAAATTGATCAAGATTTGATATATTTTCAAAATAAAACTTTTATTTCATAAGTAAAATTTAATATAATTAGATGTATTTAAAAAATAATTAATCTTTCATTGTTTTTTTAACAAAAAAAAAAGACCACAAGGGTCAACGCATTTTATTAAGTAACATCACTAATTACAACATTATGGATTTCCTTAGGATAATCCATGTCAAAAAGTCACATTTTAGTTTCACTACACATTTTAGTACAAATAAAATCAGCAATATTATTACAATTTTGCCGATTTAAAATTGTTAGAAAGCATCATGCAGGCCTTGATTCTAGCACCTATAATAGTAACGTCCGTACTATAGCTGTTCATTATGTTAACAAGGACTACATGGTCAATTTCAAACAGCACATCATTATTAATGTTGAGTTGACCTGCAAGCTCAATGCTTCTCTTAAACGCAATGCATTCCACCTCCTGCACCTAATCTTTCACTGTTTTACTACACCTTAAAAGGGTACATTTTGCAGTTCTATCTTTGCTCTTAGAGTTTTTGCATAAAGACATTAGGTTAATAGTTGAATTTAAGAAATTTTTATCTTTGGTTTTAATGTTTTTGCATAAAGACGTTAGATTAATAGTTAAATTTAAGAAATTTTCTATGATATTCATAAATAGTAAAAATATAATTAACACATGACAAAAACAAAATATAGATTAGAAAATTTGAAAGTTAATTTACAATTTTTTATTATTATCACTTCTTATTTCTTCATATCTGGACACACCTATGTCATCGAAAGAATATTGACTCCATATTATCAAAAATAACTGTCATATCATATTCGATCTTATTAATATTTTTTTACTTTCCAAACTCATCAACTTCACATCAAATTACATGCAATCATACCTTAATTAAACCCTAATAAAAAAAACAATGATGATAGGAAAGATCCATTCTAAGCCTCCTATAAATACCTCACCTTCTGAGATCAAAAAAGATGTAATAAAACTATTATATCATTTTACTACTACTTTTAAGGTATTGTACAACGTAAGAGCAAAGATTTAATCTTTATATTTTAATTTGACATAATTTAATTATCAATATTTCTAATGATATTAGGTAGTTTCTGATTATGTAACACCCCTAACTCGTATCCATCACCAAAATAGGGTTATAGAGTATTACCGGAGTTTACAGAATAATTTCAGGTAATTCAAGACATTTACTATTCATATCTGGAAGTAGTCATATTGTCCCTTGAATAGACCCTCGAGGCCCAAATTAAACATTAGAATCAACTCGAGACTAAATCGGGATCTCAGAGAATTTTTGGCAAAAATTTAAATTTTTTCTTTAATACAGGGGTCAAACGCCCGTGTGAGTAGGCCGTGTGAGTGACATGCCCATGTCTTAGGCCATATGAGCATTCGATGTGAGGCACATGGCCATGTCCCAGCCCGTGTCCTTACCCGTGTAACTCTCTGACTTGTGCCACACGGCTTGTCATACGCCCGTGTGCTAGACCCTGTCGTCAATTTAATTTTCACAAATTAGTTGCAGGCTTCACACAGCCAAGACTCACGCTCGCATTCTAGACCGTGTAGCACACACGGTTGAGACACACGCTCGTGCCTCTGGCCGTGTGCCCAATTCTAAGCATTGTGTTTCTCAATTTTTGTATGCAGAGGACAAACGGCCAAACCACATGCCCATGTGCCAAGTTGTGTGTCACACACGACGTGTGTCTACCTGTGTGAACAGAATAAAGTCATTTACTAGCTTTATTTCTCACCCAAATTTTTCCTTTAACCTACAACAATACTTGCACATAGATAAAAACCAAATTCCAAGCATTAAACCAAGCAAACATCATTAACATGTATGATATAACATCACCTATTTGCATATAGTCAAACTTACCCTTTTAGTAAAGGCATATATTTTACTTTAATTCAAACAAACCATACCATATACATATATATTAACATGAAATAACCTTTTAATAATATACCAAACCAAACCATTACTAGCCATTCCAATGGCTAGATTACAAGCAACCATTTATATAACAACATTGGTAAAGTTAGCCTATACATGCCATTATACCAAAATGAGTTTACTATTTACACCAAGACGAGCTAGTAGATACTGTGATGATGCTCTGACCAATCTCCAACCATTGCGAGCTTCCGAGCACTATAAAATAGAGAAAAGAAAGCCTAGTAAGCATTTAATGCTTAGTAAGTTCGTATAACAAGAATTAAACTTACTAATCATACTCATTTAAATAAGCATAACAATATCATGCTTCCAAACAAATTAGCTAATTTGTCTAATCACATATACTCAAATAAGCAAGTTAGTCACATAATTCACATAAACATCAATAATCATAAATGAGCTCATCATGTTACGAACTTTTAGGTGTTTCGGGAACATTCGAGATATAATTCATTTAATCTCATAACTTCTCATTTTAGGAATTTGTCCGTTGAATCATTGAAATTTTAATGGATAATCAGGTAGTACACACAAGGTGTACAAAACTGTAAACCATCATTTCATAATCAGGGGTACCCATTAGGGCACATAATCAGGGAGCACATCTCGAGCCACATATCAGAATTGCTCAGATGAGCCATGTAATAGGACACTTATCTAGGCTAAACAGGAAACTCATAAGAGTTTTATTCAGGAAGCTCATAGAGATATACAGGTAACTCTGAAGAATTGTTATCAGGGAGCACCGGATAAGATAACAGGGAGTTCAAGCAAGCCATGTCAGGAAGCTCATAAGAGCCTATATCAAGATGCTCACATAGAGCTGCATTTGTGTCTGTAATATATGCTGGACCACAATCGATCGAATCATGCAATAGGACGCTCAAAAAGAGCTGCGATAGTGTGTAACACATGCCAAATGTAACACCCCAAACTTAGCCTAGATGTTATGGCCGAATTTGTGATATCACATTGTAGTGAGTTTAAGAAAAACTCCGCTTTATCGAGAAAAGGTCATTTGTGTTAAAACATTGATGTGTTCTTTTAGAAAAGCTTCTTACCTTATTCATTTATAAAATACCAGAATTCGTTAAGCAAAGCATGCCTCTTACTGGAATTATTACCACCTTTTAAAACATAATTCGTTTGCAGAAACTCTTTAAACATGTTACGTAGCGTGGTAGTTAAAAAAAATTGTTCTCTTTTCTTTAAAACCCAAGTCCTAGTGCTAACAAATTTAAGACAATTTAAATAAAATCCCAAAAACTTAAAATGGAATTATTACATAAATTTTCCCAAATAAATTTTACTTTTACTAAAAACAAAATGAAAATATAATTAGTGGTGTGACCATCTCCGAGTCCCTCGCAGCACCGACTCGCCTAAGGATTACCTGCACAGATAAGCAGAGAGGGTGAGTTTACGAAAACTCAGTATATAATCCATCTTTATCAAACAAACAAATATACCATGTTGAACAGTCCGGGCCTAAGCACAATTCAGTAACAGTATCAATGTGGCCTTAGCACATTTCAGTATAGTATCAGTAATGCAAACAAGATCATACCCATCCATCCTCTACACTCTACTCCGTCTAACCCTACACTCCATGTGGGGATAATATCGACCCACCCATCCCTACAATCCAAAATGTAGTACCGATTACGGTACTTAATCAGTGGCCTCTACAGACAAATATACGAGTTCATGCATCTGATTCACCAAACGAGTGAGCACACGCACATATAGTGCGTATAAACATATCTTTCAGCTTCTGTCGTTTAATAATTGATAAATCGTAATTTATACATATTTTTACCCCATGCTTAATGCATTTTATGGATGATTTTTCTTTAGAATTGGTGAATCTGATGCTCCTAATGCCTTAATTTCATGTTTTATACTTAGGTGAGCATAGGAGAGCGAAAGAAACGAGAAACGAGCCAAAAATGGAGAAAATGGACCGAAGTACGAAATCAACACGGCCTGGACTTCCTCACACGGGAGAGCACACGGCCGTGTTAATTTGGCAGAATCGAAGCACGAATCACACGGCCGTGTCTCTGCTGAGCCTAAGTTGAGTCCAATTCAGAAAAGGCTAATTTTGAGGGTTTTTAGGGATTCTAAAGCCTACAAATACGCCCTAAAGGAAGAGGAGAAAAGCACAGAGAGAAGGAGGCAGGGAACTGCTCAAGGGAAGCCGATTGATCCATCTCAGAAGCTGGATTCACCATCAAGACTGAAGATCTCCCGTCAATTTCCCTTCAGGAATTTTGGGTTTTCTTTATGTTTTGTATTCATTATTCTTCTGAGATGTTTTCCTTTTTAGTTATGAACTAAATCCCCTAAATACCAAAGGGGAATGAAACCTAAGATGAATCTTGTTATTATTTTCTGAATTGTATGATAAATATTTAACTTGGTCTTAATTCTTGTTTTGATATCCCAGGATACTGATTCAAGATAAGCTTTTATTCAGAGGAGGAATAGATCCTGTCTAAGAGTACATTTGTCATAATTAAGCGGAGTTGATTGCGCGCCTAGACATAGGGTGACAAGATTTTGCCAGATTAGGGTGAAACCTAATAAGGGGATCCATAGATCGAGTTAATGTAACCCTAGGGTGTTAATTAAAGAAAAGTCTCAATTATTCAATCTAGGGATTAGACATTATTAGTCCTGAATAGGGATAATAACATAACTTAGAGATCTCTACGGGACAAGTTAAATGAATAAATCGTCCGATTCGGAGCTAGAATAACAAGTAAAGCCTATGTGGATTTATCCTTAGGTATTGTCTTAATTCAATTTTTTTCCAAAAGTAATCCCTCAATTCTACTTTCTGCGAATTCTTAGTTTAGATAATTAGTTAGTTAAAACAAAACCCCCTTATTCTTAGACTAGATAATAAAAAGACAGTCATTACTAGTACTTTTAGTTCCTTTGGGTTTAACAATCCGGTCTTGCTAAAACTATACTACTGTTCGATAGGTACACTTGCCTACATAGTGATAATAGTTAGTTTCAAGAACGATTCTTTATAAATATTTAAAACCTGTCACATGAAAATCGCGATCAATAACAGTAGAGTGTGATTACACACCTGGTTGCGAAAACGAATGAATTAGCCCACGCGCTCCACCTAACATAATAGAAACTTTGGTTAAAATTCTATCATACACATTTAAAAGAAACCCTAATTGAAACTTGTTCCAAAAAGCTACCTACTAATGCTTTGCTTGAACGAATGTAGTTACAGCCCTGCTTAGAATGATAACAAGAGTCAATATCAGACACTTGATGAATATCTGCAAGACAACGAACCCTTTAACACACTGCTTACACAAAGGTTGAACATTGCATGACAACCCAAGAGGTATAGACATTCGGCCAAGATTAATAACCCCAACTAAAGTGCCTCAGTAATAAAACACCAATGAATAGTGTTACCTTAGAACGAGAGACAAGAGGAAGATCCCGATCGTTCCCAAAATCCAAGTGAACTCCCTCACTCCATGAGTGATACTACAACCTAAAACACAAGTACCAAGATCAAAGAAAGAAGTGATAAAAATGACATTTAGGGAGAAAAGCAAAGGCTAACCGAAAAACAGAATCAATAGAGACTTACCAAATGATGCCTTGCCAATGCAAAAGTGATTGAATGAAAAGGAGAGAAAAACGAATCCAGAGAGAGATGGGAAGGTAACCACCAAGAACTCGAGAGAGAGAGAGAGCGAAGTAGAAGAGAAATGGCAACGGAGGCTAGGAAGAAGATTGATAGAACGAAACAAATTTCGGCTACAAAGGGGGAAGTGTTCGGTACATAAAACCAATGTGAGCAAAGTAAAGAATTACGACAATAATCAAGGGGAGAAAGATGGGAAAAGAGAAGAAACTGACTAAGTAAAGAACGATATAGGAGAGCAAACCAAAACCTGAGTGGTCACAAAAGGTATTCGGCCACCAAAAGAGCAACACCTAAAAATGAAAGACCAAAAGATAACCGCTCCACAGAACCAAAAACTCCAACACTCTTTTGGCACTAAGTGCAAAAGTGACCGAATTTGCACAATAGGCTTCCCACTTTCGGCCTGACACCAGCTCACACCTCAACCTTACCTATTTTCCTTCTAAAATCTCTCCCATAATCTCTCATCAAACAACCAATTCAAACACCTTTCAAACTCCCCCCAACAATCGGCCACACACACCACTCTCCTTCAAACACTCAACTATTAGAGTTTCAATCAACCCTAACTACCAACCTTGTAAGAGCAGCAAAATATAACTCCCTTGCGCACAAGGTAGCTTGAACTCAAGACCCCCTAGGCACACCTACACGCTACTTAAGATCAAGCTATAGGCGTTACATTGACATGCTTTACTTACTTAAATTTAATAGTCCATACCAATACGCAAGGGTTAATTCAACAAAAAGACAAGAATTTTGCTAACGCCTAAGTTTGAACCCAGGACTTCCCACACTTCTCAGGACACTTAACCATTAAAGCAAGCAAGCAATTATGCACACAACACAAATTTAAATACTAGAGATTTGGGGCGTTACAACTCTACCCCTTAAAAGAAAATTTCGGCCTCAAAATTTACCTAATCAAAACAGATGAGGATATTATTGTTGCATCACCTCCACGGGTTCCCATGTGGCTTCCTCAGAACTGTGATTACGCCATCGCACCTTAACCAGTGGGACGGAATTCCTCCTTAAAACCTTCACATCACAGTCTAAAATCTGTACCGGCTCCTCCTCAAAAGTTAGATCTGGGCTAAACTCAATCTCCTCAGTCGAAACTGTGACAGCCCTAAAGTGACCGTAGTCAGAAAGTGGTTTCGAGACTGCTAAACCGAGTCACCAAATTATTTGAATATGATAATTATTGTCTAAAATATGTGAATATGAGTGTGTGAAAGTTTTAAGCTTCGATTTAGTTAATTGCATGTGAATTTAGTTAATAGGACTTATGTGTGACACTTTTGAAATGTGATAGGTTAATCTATAAGGATCTATTAGTGCATGTAATAAAAAGGGTGGACTTGCATGTCAATTTCCCCACTTAATTGGTAGTGACCGGCCATGACAATGAGGGTGGACAAAATGTGATGGGTAAAACATGTCATAAACATGTTATGTTAGTGTTTTATGGGAGGAATGATAAAATAAGGAGCATGGGTAATAAAATAATAGTGGTTAGTAGGAGGAGAAAGAGAAAAAGAAAAAAAAAATGATGAGCTAGGCTACTCCTCCATTACCGTGACTTGAGGAAGGAAAAAGAAGAGGATTTTCTTGCTTCATGTTCGGTTGGTTGGTGTTTAGGAGGAGGTATGTTTGATGTTGTTCCATGAGATTCATGCATGTTTTTAGTTGTTAGCTTGAGTTCTACCTAGCCCATGGTTTAAATCTTTGCTATGTGATGGAGATGATATTTGGCCATGGGTGTTGTCTTCTTAGTTGGTGTTTGATGTTGTGGTGATGAGGCATGAAGATGAGTTAAGTTTCGGCTAATGTGGATTTGTGTTGATGTCATTTGCATGCTAAATGTGAAGCTTTGTAATGATACATGTGATGGTGGATTGATGACTCTTAGATTTCCTTTTTAGCATTTTTGAGTTAGACATTAAGTTCTTTGTTTAACCCATGACCAAAATTGAAATGGTATGGTGTCTTGATGCATTCGGCCATGGTAGGAAGTAGAAGAGAAATATGGTTGTTGTTCATGTTACTTGGATGAAAAATGGTAGTAAGGTGAAGTGCAAATGTTAGTATTTGATTACTAGTGTATATATGTGTATTAGCCGAGTTTTGAACTTGAAACAAAATGGTATGTAGTCAATACAAGTAACCATATTTGTAGGAAGTATTAAGCATATAATTGGCCTCAACATAGACATGCATATTCGACCACATGAGATAGATTGGTGTTGCATGTATTCGGTTATAGGCGAGCATAATGATGAATCTATCTTGACTTAGATAATCGGCTCAAGGAGAATTTGTTAAAGTGCTTAGTTAATTGATATTAGGTTAATGATGTGTGTATTCAGTCATAAAGGTGCACATGAGGAAATGTTAGATTAATTGTATTAAATTGCTCAATGTGATTAAAAATGCGTATGACCATTTTGTATTTGAGCTAAAGGTGGCCATATGACCTATCAAGCTCCTTGTCATATTCGCCATAAGCTAGCATAATGAGACTTTAATAAGTTAAATTTGTTTGAATTAGCTCAAGAGCTTAGAGGACCAAAGTTGGATAAGGAAAGGAAAAAGTGATCGAATAGCCGCCGAAATCGTTCGACAACATCCGAGGTAAGTTTTTGAGTAATGGATCTTAGATTATGATTCGATTAGATCATGTTTCAAGTAAATCAAAATCATGCTCTTTGTATGTAACTATTGAGCCGAAAATGATAATGCTTGATAAGTGACTTGTGTTTGAATTCTAGTTATGAAAATGAAATATAGATGTGTCATGATTTATTGATATGTGCACGGATATTCGGATGATAACCCGGCTAAGTCCCGAAGGCATTTATGCTAGTGACTAATTTCGGGCTAGGCCCGAAGGCATTTGTGCGAGTTACTATAACCGGGCTAAGTCTCGAAGGCATTTGTGCGAGTTACTATAATCGGGCTAAGTCCCGAAGGCATTTGTGCGAGTTACTATAACCGGGCTAAGTCCTGAAGGCATTTGAGCAAGTAGCTATATCCGGCTAAATTCCGAAGGTACTTGGGTTGGGAATGAGCGATCTTGCTGTAATAATTTCAATTAATACGCTCGTAAAATCCCAACGATGAGGTACGTTTTGTATATGCATTGGAGTAGTTGATTCCTTTTAAATATTATTCGCTCAGTCAATTAATGAGCTTCCGGCCTTTGGTTAAGTTGATCCCTTATGTGTGAATATGAGGGTTGGAAATATGAAGTAGGACTGATTTTTGAGAATATGTGTATATGAAATTATCCGTTTAGTTATATGAATGCTATACTTCAGTTGTGCCTAATTTCATTGCTCAAAACTTACTAAGCATTAAATGCTTACTCCGTTCTTTGAATCTCTGTTTTATAGATTTTGGTTCGTCACTATCGGACTCGGGATTGTCAAGTCGAAGTCGTCCACACTATCAAAGCCCTTTTGGTACACTTTTGGTTGAACTCTGAAAATGGCATGTATAGGACTACCCTTTTGTTGTTGGTCATGTACCCTTTGGTTTTGTATAAATTTGGATAGCCATGCGAAAATGGCTTATATATACTTTGAGCATAGCATTATAATCGTTTTGTATGTTGTTCATTGAGAGGTATGGAAATGTTTGGTAACGATTAGCCATTGGAATGGTTAATCATGATCATTTTGGTGCTTTGTATGACAAATTCTAGTTGATTCATGGAAAACCATGAAATAGGTAAAGTTTACCTTAAAAACAGGTGCTAACAGCAGCAGTGGTGTGGATTTGAAAAATCACTAAAAATAGTAGGAATGGAATTAAATAGCAAATAAATTATGTAATCTAACCTTTATGAATCTATTTTCATATGAAAGTAACAAAACGATCATCTGAGCCGTATTTTATGAGATGCTTAAGTTTTCGTGAAACAGGGCCAGAGCAATTTCTGGATCCCCTGTTCCGACTTTGGAAATTCACTATAAATTAACCAGAGATAATTAGAAGTCATTCCCTATATGTACAGATTCCTTTTCGAGTCTAGTTTCTTTAGAAACAAACATCATAAGTATTGAAGCCCTGTACAAGGAGATATCTAAGTCGTAATGCATGAAGGTCAGAGTAGTCGAGCCCTGAAATAGGGGATAATTTAACTAATAAACTGTACTAATTGGATCGACCAAAAATTCTAGAAAAAAATTTGTATATGGATATATGAGTCTAGTTTCAGGTAAAATTTACGAAACTGGTTTTTGAGTTTTGGAACTCAAGATATGATTTTTAAGGTGACAGTGACGCAGTTAGCCAGCTTGTCTGGAAATTTTTAAAATGGTCTGTGAAAATAAATAAGTCTGTTAGCACCTCGTGTTCGACTCCGGCAACGGTCTCGGGTACGGGGTGTTACAATTTTATTGGTATTAGAGCTACGGTTTAGTCGATTCTAGGACTACCGTAATACGTTTGGGTGTAGCTATACATGCCATTATGTGATTATTTGATAGTGTGGTGATTTCTGACAATTGAAAATGTGTTTATTTATAGTAATGGATCCCGATCCCTACCGAGCGGTAGCTGATGATCTTGAGAGTGTAGCGCCTACTCCCACACAAGGGACAGCGCCGGTGGACTCTCAACCTATTGCTAGTAATCCGAATGATGAAGCTAGACAAGCTTTTTATAGCGTGATGAATGATTGGTTCAACCAATACATTCGAACTAATACGGCTGTTCCACAACCTCCATTCTCGACTAATACCACCCCGACCTACAATACCTCCAAGAATCGACCAAATAAGGTCAAATAAGCCCCAGATTGATGTAATCCGAAAACACGGGCTCTTGAATTTAAAGCTACGGACAGCGATGATGCCGAGCAAGCTGAATTTTGGTTGGACAACACTATTCGTACTCGATGAGCTATCTTGCACACCGATGAGTGCCTAAAGTATACTATCTCCTTGCTACATGATTACGCCTACTATTGGTGGAATACGTTGACTTCTGTTGTGCCCAGAGAGCAAGTAACTTGGGAGTTTTTCCAAACCGAGTTTCAAAAAGTATATCAGTCAGAGATTCATGGATCAAAAGCGGAAGGAATTTCTTGAACTTAAACAAGGTTCCATGTCGGTTCCGATTATGAACGAAAATTTGTAAGGCTTAGCCAGACGCTCGAGAATGCATTTCTTGAAGCCGTCTTTGTAAACGCTTTCGAGGATGGATGAATGATGATATAAAGTCGTATGTTGGCATTTTGGAAATCGAGAATTTGTGGTACTTGTCGAGCGAGCTTGCAAAGCCAAGGAGCTCAAGATGGAGAAAAGAAAAGGCGATATGGGAGCAAAGGAGTTTCGTAAGAGGTCTTCGGGGAGGCCCTTTCAACAGTCATCGAAGAAATTTAGAGATGATTTAGGCCGATCTAGAGACACTTCGGGTTTTTCTAGACGAGATCGTGATCGACCCCCTGTGAGTGCACGAGTCACTTCGGTCGCCAGTGTTGGAAATGATCGTCGAGACAGAACGGAGTGTCAGTATTGTGGTAAATGGCATTCGGGGAGTTGTAGATTCCATGACCGCTCCTGTTACAAGTGCGGATCAGCTGACCACTTTATTAAAGATTGCCCGAGATTGTCTGAACAGAACGTAAATCAGAGTGGGAAACCTGGTGCTACTACTGCTCGGGGTAGACCATCTAGAAATACGGGCAATGCTAGTGGCGGTCAGAGAGGATCTAGAGATGCTACAACCAGATCTGAGGCTCGTGCTCCTGCTAGAGCTTACGCTATACGCGCACGCGAGGATGCTTCCTTGCCAGATGTTATTACTTGTACTTTTACTCTCTTTGATACTAATGTGATTGCTTTGATTAACCCTGGTTCTGCTCATTCTTATATATGTGAAACCTTAGCATCCAATAAGACTCTACCTGTTGAGTCTACTGAGTTTGTAATTCGGGTGTCAAATCCTTTGGGTCGTTACGTGCTTGTCGACAAAGTGTGCAAGAAATGTCCCCTAGTAATCCAAGGTTCCTGTTTTCCGGCCGATTTGATGCTTTTACCATTTGATGAATTTGATGTTATCCTCGGTATGGATTGGTTGATCGTACATGATGCAATTGTAAATTGCAAAAGAAAACCATCGATTTAAGGTGTGTAAATAACGAGATAATCCGAGTTGAGTCTATCGACTTGAATAGGTTGCCGGTGTAATATCATCGATGTTGGCTCGGATATATGTAAGAAGGGGTGTGAAGCATACCTTGCGTATGTACTTGATGACAAAGAGTTAGAAAAGAAGCTGAATCGTGCGGTGGTTTGTGAATACCGGATGTTTTTCCGAAGAATTCTGGGTTTACCACTGTTCGGGAGGTAGAGTTTGGTATTGAGCTTGTACAGGACTACACCGATTTCGATAGCTCCAGATCGTATGGCACCAACCGAGTTAAAAGAGTTGAAAGCTCGGTTGCAAGAGTTGACGGATAGGGTTTCGCTCGACCAAGTTTCTCACCTTGGGTGCACCAAAGATTGTTTGTGAAAAGAAGGACGGAACCATGAGGTTGTGCATCGACTATCATCGGTGAATAAAGTGACAATAAAGAATAAATATCCGTTACTGCGTATTGATGATTTGTTTGATCAACTAAAGGGAGCCTCGGTGTTTTCAAAGATAGATTTGAGATTGGGTTATTATCGATTCATGAATTCGAGATTCGGATATACCCAAAACCGCTTTAAGCGAGATACGCGATCTACTGAATTCTTAGTGACGCCGTTTGGGCTCACTAATGCCCCGTGGTATTTATGGATTTGATAAATCGGATCTTGAACCGTATTTGGATCGGTTTGTAGTTGTGTTTATCGATGATATTTTGGTCTATTCGAGAAATGAAACCGATCATTTGAACACCTAGGATTAGTGTTGCAAATTTTACGGATAAGCGGTTATATGCTAAGTTGAGAAGTGTGAGTTCGGTTAAGAGAGGTTAGCTTCTTGGGTCATGTGGTGTCTGCGATCGGATATTCGAGTTGATCAGAACAAAATTTGACCATACTTAGCTGGAAGCCTCAGAAATATTCTGAAGTTCGAGCTTTTGGGACTTGCCGCCATTACGACGCTTTGTAAAGGGTTTTCGATGATAGCCACACCAATGACGAAACTACTTTAGAAAGATGTTAAGTTTGAATGGACGTAAAAGTGTCGAAAAGTTTCGATCAATGAAAACTTGTTTGGTGAAGCTCGATACTAGTGCAGGCCGAATCGTGCAAAGAGTTTGTCATTTATAGTGATGCATCCCCACTTGGGTTGGGTTGCGTATTGATGCAAGAGGGTCGAGTTGTAGCTTATGCGTCGAGACAAGCTGAAGCCACATGAGAAAAATTATCCGACCCATGATCTTGAACTAGCTGCCATCGTGTTCGCTTTGAAAATATGGCGACATTACTTATTTGGTGAGAAGTGCCATGTATATTCGGATCACAAAAGTCTCAAATATTTGATGACTCAAAGAGACTTGAATCTGCGACAAAGACGTTGGCTCGAGTTGTTGAAAGATTATGAGCTTGTCATTAACTATCACCCGGGAAAGGCTAATGTGGTTGCGGATGCCTTAAGTCGTAAATCACTGTTTTCTTTATGAGCGATGAATGTACACTTGTCTGTTCTATCCGACAATGTGTTAGTGGCAGAATTAAAGGCCAAACCATTGTTGATTCATCAAATTCGTGAAGCTTAGAAAGTCGATGATGAACTGGTTGCAAAACAGGCTGAATGTGTTTCGAATATGGAATCAGAGTTTCAAATTGATGATGATGATTGTTTGAGGTTCAGAAGTCGTTTGTGTGTTCCAAGAAATTCAGAACTTATCTCGATGATTCTGAACGAAACTCATTGTAGCCGAATGTCAATTCACCTGGGGAGTACGAAAATGTACAACGATCTGAGACGTCAGTTTTGGTGGCATGGTATGGAACGAGACATTTTCGATTTTGTTTCGAAGTGCTTAGTATGTCGACAAGTGAAGGCGGAACATCAAGTGCCTACGGGTTTACTTGACCGATCATGATACCGAATGGAAATGGGATCGAGTCACGATGGATTTTGTATCCGGGTTGCCGTTGTCGGCAAGTAAGAAAGATGCGATTTGGGTTGTTGTTGATAGGTGACTAAGTCGGCTCACTTTATCCCCGCACGCACGGATTTTCATTGGATAAACTAGCTGAATTGTATGTTTCTCAGATTGTGAGATTACACGGGGTACCTATTTCTATTGTGTTGGATAGAGATCCGAGATTCACCTCACGATTTTGGATGAAATTGCAAGAAGCTTTGGGTACCAAGTTGCATTTTAGCACCGCTTTTCACCCCCAAACCGATGGTCAATCCGAGCGGATAATTCAGATACTTGAGGATATGTTGATATGTTGCATCCTCGAGTTTAGTGGTTCATGAGAGCGGTATTTACCTTTGATTGAATTCGCTTACAACAATAGTTTTCAATCAAATATTAAGATGGCACCTTAAGAGGCTTTGTACGGTCGTAAATGCTGTACACCATTGTTTTGGACCGAGCTCGGTGAAAGTAAAATTTTCGGAGTTGATTTGATTAAAGATGCTGAACGGAAAGTAAAAGTAATCCGTGAAAGTCTGAAGGCAGCCACAAATCGTCAAAAGTCGTACGTGGATTTGAAACGAAAAGACATTAAGTATCAGGTGGGAGACAAAGTGTTTCTTAAAGTTTCACCTTGGAAAAAGATGCTCAGATTTGGCCGTAAGGGCAAATTGAGTCCGAGATTCATTGGGCCGTATGAAATCTCCGAACGAGTTGGTCCAATTGCATATTGGTTGATTTTACCCCCTAAACTTGAAAGGATCCACAACGTTTTTCATGTTTCGATGCTTCGACGTTACAGATCTGATCCTTCGCACATAATAAGTCCCTCTGAGGTTGAAATTCAAGCCGATATGAGTTATGAAGAAGAACCAATTCATATCCTAGCTCGTGAAGTGAAAGAGTTGCGAAACAAAAAGGTTCCTTTAGTAAAAGTGTTATAGCTCAAACACGAGATGGAAGAAGCTACTTGGGAACCCGAGAACTCTATGAAAGAACGATACCCAAACCTATTTACCGGTAAGATTTTCAGGGACGAAAATTTCGTAAGTGGGGGAGAGTTGTGACAGCCCTAAAGTGACCCTAGTCAGAAAGCGGTTTCGGGACCGCTAAATCGAGTCACCAAATTATTTGAATATGATAATTATTGTCTAAAATATGTGAATATGAATGTGTGAAAGTTTTAAGCTTTGATTTAGTTAATTGCATGTGAATTTAGTTAATAGGACTTATGTGTGACACTTTTGAAATGTGATAGGTTAATCTATAAGGATCTATTAGTGCATGTAATAAAAAGGGTGGACTTGCATGTCAATTTCCCCACTTAATTGGTAGTGGCCGGCCATGACAATGAGGGTGGACAAAATGTGATGGGTAAAACATGTCATAAACATGTTATGTTAGTGTTTTATGGGAGGAATGATAAAATAAGGAGCATGGGTAATAAAATAATAGTGGCTAGTAGGAGGAGAAAGAGAAAGAGAAAAAGAAAAAAAAATGATGAGCTAGGCTACTCGTCCATTGTCGTGACTTGAGAAAGGAAGAAGAAGAGGATATTCTTACTTCATGTTCGGTTGGTTGGTGTTTAGGAGGAGGTATGTTTGATGTTGTTCCATGAGATTCATGCATGTTTTTAGTTGTTAGCTTGAGTTCTACCTAGCCCATGGTTTAAATCTTTGCTATGTGATGGAGATGATATTCGGCCATGGGTGTTGTCTTCTTGGTCGGTGTTTGATGTTGTGGTGATGAGGCATGAAGATGAGTTAAGTTTCAGCTAAGGTGGATTTGTGTTGATGTCATTTGCATGCTAAATGTGAAGCTTTGTAATGATACAGGTGATGGTGGATTGATGACTCTTGGATTTCCTTTTTAGCATTTTTGAGTTAGACATTAAGTTCTTTGTTTAACCCATGACCAAAATTGAAATGGTATGGTGTCTTGATGCATTCAACCATGGTAGGAAGTAGAAGAGAAATATGGTTGTTGTTCATGTTATTTGGATGAAAAATGGTAGTAAGGTGAAGTGCAAATGTTAGTATTTGATTACTAGTGTATATATGTGTATTAGCCGAGTTTTGAACTTGAAACAAAATGGTATGTAGTCAATACATGTAACATCCTGATTTTCGGGTTTATTCGCGATTTTCAATATTTTGTAAAGATTTTTAAAATTTTGTATTTGGATGTGGAATTAGTATTTTGAGTAGGTAAATGGGCTTATAGAAGGCCTATGAGTTGGCCAAAACCCAGTTGAATTTTTGGAATTTTAGACTTAGGAGTTAGGGGTTCTGGCTAAGTGGCCTTAAGTGGAGTGATGGGTAAATTGCATCACAAATGAGCCTTTGGTAAAGTGGCTAAGGGCGCCACTAGGGAGCTATGAAGGTGGCGTGTAAGTGTTGGGGAAGACACAGGTTCGATTCCTTTGTTGGCAAATAGATGCATTTATTTTTTAGTGCGGGAGGGGTAAGTGTTGGAGTTGGTGGATTACGCTAGAGGAGAGTTGGATCGGTTTAAATGCTTGGATTAAGGAGTGATAAGGGAGAGATTTAAGGGATTAGGATGAGGCTAGGAGTTAGCGAATGGGGAATTGAAGAGGAAAATCGGCGGGGATTATGAGGGTAGTATTTCGGCACTTAGGGTATTGTTGGTACCGTTTTCTTACCTTTTACACCTTAGGATCGTTCTTTTCTCTCTTTTCCTCTCTAGCAAACTACCACCTCCCTATTCTTCTTCTTCTATTTTTCTTCTTCAAACTATTCATCATACCTACTATTCATCAACACTTTGCGAATCCATAAAAGCGAAAACCGTGATCACTTTGCTTGTGCCGATTTCTTCAAAGCCGTGTTCTCCTATGTTCTTTTGCTTTTATTAATTTACAAATTATCTTTTCTTAATCCCGGATTCGACCGCAATTCTACTTCAAGGTTGTAGCCCCACATTATCATCTTCTTTATCACGCAAAAGCGAAAAAACCATAGATTTGGGGCTTATAGCGAAGCTACAAGACTTTGGGAATCGAGTTCACCGTCGTTTGATAGATAAATCTATACTAGATTGCGTGGAAATCAAATGGGAGTAAGGGGTAAGTACGTATCATCTCAGATCTGTTCTTATTTTGCAAAGTTAAGAAAAGCCGAAGTCCCTAAAATTAGGGAGGCTGTCGATTTGGGCATGTGGCTCTAAAGGTTTTTAACTGATGTTTTCTGTCAATGATTAGTGTCTTCTTAAGTGTTGGATTAAAGGCGTGGGTTGTTGGAGCAATCGGATTCGGAGCTAGCTACCGTTTTTGGCAAAGAAGGTAAGGTTTCAAAGGCTTTTAGGGATATGGTTTGAGCATGGATGAGTAAGTTTGGGGTTTAGTGATTATGGTGTGTAAATAAGAACTGTGCTAATCAACTGTAGGATATAGGAAGGGATCTCAGAAGCAGTCGTCGCAAATCGGTGTGTACTGAACACCCTTCTTTAGTTCAATTTAAGAAAGCGAAATGCCGAAATTCGGCATTTCATGGTTATGTGGGTATCGAATGCTCTCAAGTCATAGAATAATTGTTAGATCGGCACCGCAAGGTGGTAACGCCTTCAGCGTGTGACGTTTTAGCGTGCTTCAAAAAAGGGGCTCGATAGGCCAAAACTAGGCCCAATGGGCTTACGTACCAATATGGGTAAGAGATGGGCAAATTAGCTGTTAGGTAGATGGTGGAATCAAATTGCATAAAACCGATAAAATTATGAATTAGCTTGTGCGAGAGCGTAGATCACTAAATTACCCCTAAAGAGCAAAATTACCGATATACCCTAGGGTTTTAAATTGGTGAATCGCTTGATTGATTACTACTATATTTTGCATGATATGCATTTATTAATATCTGTTGCATGGGATTGGGGTATTAATGGAGGAAATATGAAAGTGGTTCATCCACGCATCTTGGAGGCTTTGCCTCAATCGATCGAATTTGAGTGGCGTTCTTTCGCTGAGCTGTGAATGTAAAGGGTGGGTGGGTTGAGATATTCCCACATGGTGTGTAGGGTTGGTACGGGGTAGTGTAGCGGTTGGTGGGTTGAGTAGTCTCCCTGATGGGCTTGCATCCATTATTCTTGTTGTTACTCATGCTATTGAATCGGGCCTATGGGCCACACTTGTTATGTAAAAAGTGGCTAAGGCCTTGCTCATCAGATTCAAAAGGGCTTGACCTCTCGTAATCGTTATCTGAATTGGGCTTTGGATGGGTTTTCAGATACACCGAGTTTTCCCAAACTCACCCCCTTCCTCTTCCATCCTTGCGGTGAGCCTTAGAATTGGTGGACTTGGAGTCAAGGATTCAGAGTGGCCATGAAGATTGATTGCCGATTTTAAATAAGTTTAGCATTTATTTTGGATTATTTTTATTATGCTTAAAGTTGTAATAAGGTCACTCTTTTAATTACTTATATTTTGGGGATTATTAAACTGGCTAGCACTAGGGTTCGTTTTATAAAATCTACTTGTTTTTAAAAGATCACGATGACGCGCAAAGTTTCATAAAGTAAATGTTTTCCCAAGAAAAATAAATATTTTAAGCAAACGATTTGCAACCTTAATCATTTTCTTAAGTGGTCATAATCAAACGGTTTTCTCAAAATTATACGAGATGTTAGAGTGTGGCAATGGCGGTGTGCATGTCTAGGATTGGATCCAAGAGAGCTTGGTACTTAGCGGTCGAGCGGACTCACCTCCTCTTCTTCCTGGTGCATGACTTCCATTCGATTTAACTTACTTTTAAAAGTGTCTTTTACAACACCAACTCAATTTGTTCCAAACTAAGTTTTTGAACGCATCAATGTGGCGATCGATCCGGTCATAACATCCGTGCCGGGTTTGGGGTGTTACATTTAGTGGTATCGAGCCTAGGTTGCAACAACTCTTTGTAGATCGGGTCCAAAATCTTTTCAAAAACTTGGGCCTAAGAAGGGTATTTTTGGAAATAGTAAGTTTTTCAAGATGTTCAAGTTTTTCTATTTGTTAAACGGGTTAAATCAATAGTTGTAAAATAAAAGTGTTTACAAATGAAATCTTTTTTTGGTAAACAAAAAAACATGGTTTTAATTTTTACATGGATCGATAAGGAAGTGGCACACTAAATCCCGGCACCAAGTCTGTAAGTGATCTTTTTCGCTTTAAATATTTATATAGAACTGCATCTTGTAAATAATACCGCAGATAGTCTTGAGCCTTAGAGATAGAGCTATTGATGATGTAGTATTAGGACTACAAGACTAAAACCGTAGCTAAATTATGATTGCGCGAAATAACTCAAACTCTATCATTCATAAGATATTCGTAATAAACAGTGAAACCGAAGAAACTAATGTCATAAAATTCGAATCGATAAATCGTTATGAGTACAAGGGCTACTCGAGGAAGAGGCCGTGGTCGAGGCCGAGGTAGCACTCAAACCGGATCTGCTTCATCGAACACATGCCGGTGGCGGGTACGCCCACCACCGATTAATGAAAATGGGCCGTATGACCGGGCTGCAGGGATGACGCTTTGTCTCGTGCCATGTTGAAGGTTTTGGAAAGGGTGGCGGAGCTAACGTCAGCCCATGAATAGGGGTCCATTTCAACGACTTCGCCAACGGATTTGAGATTTTTAGGGCGATCTGAGTGGCCCCAAATGTGCCGAATCTTGGTTGGAAGCCACAGAGCGGATCATGGGCGACTGGACCGCTCGGGAGAGCGAAGTTGAAAAGGCGATGTCGTTGGTGCGGGATAAAGCGTGTCGATGGTGGATTCTTGTGAGAGAAGGTACCCCGGTGAGAGGGTAACATGGGAGCTGTTCAAGCAGACCTTTAAGGCAAAATATGTTGGAGCTAGCTATGTAGATGCACGCAGAAAGGAGTTCTGAATCGACTCGTGGAAATAAGACCATTCTTTGAATATAAGGCGGAGTTTCTACGATTGAGTCGGTATGCTAATGGCATCGTTTCCATCGAGTACTGAGCCTGAACAGACGCTTTGAGGATGGCCTTAGAGATGAGTTAGGGTGCTCATAGCTCCAGAGGGAGCGAGATTTCATTGCACTAGTAGAGAAGGCTAAGATAGCCGAGGAAGTGAAGCAAACCGAACGGAGGAATCGTGATAAGGATCGGAATCGGTTCGGGAGGGATCTTTGGACCGGTGGTCTTGTAGAATCGAAATGTTAAGAGAGCTAGGATGGAGGAACCGGTTCGGCATTCCGGTGAACATGTAGACCGCAAGCTTGTGGAGATTGTGGCGAATGCATCAAGGAGAGTCTGGAAGCGTTAAGGGCTTGTTTTCGTTGTGGGTCTAAGGAGCATAGGATTAAGGATTGTCCTAGGAGGGCCACTCAGCTTAGGTGGCGAACAAGGGGCCGAGCGACCGGCTCAACTTTGTGAGGGAGGACCGCCACGCCAAGAGGTCGTGGACAAGGTCGCGGTGGTAATGGCCGTGGACGTGGGGCACCGGTAGGGTATTGGTAACGCGGATGCTCGTCGGCCCACTTTGGTGTATGTTGCTCGTCGTCATGAGGAGTGTGACTTTTGATGTCATAAGCGTACGTTTTATCTATGGTGTACCTTATCTTTCTCGATTGATGTGGGATCAACCCATTCGTATGTGGCATATAACATTTACGGGGCATCGGGCGTGCACTTCGAGGAGACCGTAGGTGGGGTGTCCGTGATAAGTCCTTTAGGTCATTCGGTTAAGGTAGAGAAACTCTTCAAGGAGGTGCCTCACGGAGATTCAAAGCGTGGTTTTCGTGGGGATTTGATGGAGTTACCGCTTGAGGAATTCGATTTGATACTAGGGATGGATTGGTTGACCAAGCATAAGGCAACTTTGGATTGTGCAAACTAAGAGGATGGTGTTAAGAATCATCAATGATGAAAAGGTTATGATTATTGGAGAACGAAGGATTACTTATCCAATGTAGTATCGGCGTTGAGGGTTGAGAAACCGATGCGCAAGGGATGCGAGGCATATCCGCTTTGGTAAGTCAAGTGAAATCGAGGATCGACCGTGGAGACCATCGAATGTTAGGAATTCCGGATGTTTTTAGGAAGAGCTTCTGGATTACCTCCCAATCGGACGTTGAGTTTGGAATCGATTTGTTACGGAACGACTCCAGTATCTATTGCACCCTATAGGATGGCACCAAGGAGTTGGTGGGCGAAGGCTCAAATTCAAGAGCTATTAGATAGAGGCTTCATTAGGCCTAGTGTGTCTCCTTGGGGAGCACCGGTCTGTTGTGAAGAAGAAGGACGGAACGATGCGCATGTGCATCGATTATCGCCAGTTGAACAAACTGACAATTAAGAATAAGTATCCACTACCAAGGATTGATGACCTGTTCGATCAACTTAGGGGAGCTTCGGTATTCTCCAAAATCGATCTTCGCTTCGGATACCATCGCCTAAGGGTAAAAGAAGGGATATTCATAAGATGACCTTTCGAACTCGTTATGGACATTATGAGTTTGTGGTCATGCCGTTTGGCACGACAAACGCACTGCAGCTTTTTATGGATCGATGAATCGAGTATTCCAACCTTACTTGGATCGGTTTGTAGTCGTCTTTATCAACGATATCTTGGTATACTCAAACGGAGGCGAAGCATGATGAGCATCTCCGTATTGTCTTTGCAAGTGTTAAGGAAAAGGAGCTCTATCTGAAATTTAGCAAGTGTGAATTTTGGTTGAGGAGGTAACCTTCCTAGGACATGTGGTCTCGCCGAGGGATTAAGGTGGATCCTCGTAAAATTGAAGCGATTCGGAATGGAAGCCACCTAGGTCGAAGATCGAAAATTTGGAGTTTCCTAGGGTTGGCGTGTTACTCTGAAGGTTTGTGGAGGGTTTCTCGGTGATGGCGGGGCCTTGACAAAACTCATAAGGAAAGGAGTACCATTTGTCTCGACCGAGAAACAAACAAAAAGCTTTTGAACGGTTGAAAAAGGTATTAATCAAGCGCCGGTGTTGATTCAACCGTGTGCAGGAAGGACTTCATTTGTATAAGCGATGCGTCGCATGTGGGGTTAGGTTGCGATCTTGATGCAAGAGGGCAAGGTGGTCGCTATGCATCACGGACGACTTAAGGCTCATAAGGTGAATTACCCTACACATGATTTGGAGCTAGCGGCGGTGATTTTTATGTTAAAATTTGGAGACATTATTTATATGGGAGAAGTGCATCATATACACCGATCATAAGAGCTTAAAGTATTTGTTGACTCGAAGGAGTTGAACCTTAGGCAACGAAGGTGGGTGGAGTTGCTTAAAGACTACGATTGCTCGATAGAGTACCACCCAGAAAGGCTAATGTGGTGGCGGATGCATTGAGTCGAAGGGTTGTTACGGATTTGAGAGCCTTGTTCACACGATTAAGTCTATACGATGATGGAAGCTTGTTGGCGAGCGCAAGTAAGGCCTACTTGGACCGCAGATTAAGGAAAAACAGTTGAAGGGCGATTCATTAGCTCTTGGTTCCAAACAAATTAAGAGTGGTGAGAACAAGGATTTTGGGTTGAAACGATGAAGGAGTTCGTGTTTTCGTGGAAGGGTTTGTATTCCAAAGGACCCCGAATTGAGGCGATTAATTCTAAAAGAGGCTCATGGTGGACTCTGTGCCATGCATCCTGGAGGGAATAAGTTATACCGAGACTTGCGAGAGGTGTCTTGGTGGCGGATTAAAGCGAGAGGTGACTGAATTTGTGGGAAATGTCCGACGTGCGGCAGAGTTAAAGTGAGCACCAAGCTGCCGTCGGGATTATTACAACCAAGTGAAAATTCCACTATGGATGTGGGAAAGGGTAACAATGGACTTTGTGAGTGGGTTACCTTTGACACCCACCAAGAAAGATTCGGTGTGGGTAGTTGTGGATAGGTTAACAAAATCGCTCATTTCATACCATTGCTCGCACCGACTACTCATTGCAAAAGTTGGCCAAGTTATACGTGGCGGAGGTAGTCGAACGCATGGTGTGCCAGTGTCAATAATTTCTGATCGAGACCCTAGGTTCACGTCTAGGTTTTGGCGGAACTTGCAAGAAGCGTTGGGAACACAATTGGATTTTAGCACCGCTTTTCACCCACAGACAGATGGACAGTCAGAAAGGGTTATTCAGGTTCTAGAAGATATGTTGAGAGGTTGTATCATCGATTTTTGTGGAAGTTGGGAGGACTACTTACCATTGGCGGAGTTTGCGTACAATAATGACTATCAAGCAAGTATTGAGATGGCACCATATGAAGCGCTTTATGGGCGAAGATGTCGACGCCGACGTGTTGGACAGAGTTGGGTGAACGAGCGAGTGCTTGGACAGAATTGGTGGCGGATAATCGAAAGCAAGGTTAAGTCGATAAGGGTCGATTAAAGAGGCATCCGATAGAGTAAGTCGATGCGGATTTGAAGCGCAAAGAGATTGAGTTATTTGTGGGGATATGGTTTTCTTGAAGGTTTCCCCTTGGAAGAAAATTTTGAGATTTGGTAAGAAGGGTAAGTTGAGCCCACGGTTTATTGGGCCTTACCGGATTGTTAGCGGGTTGGACCGGTGGCTTATCGCCTAGAGTTACCACGAGCGCATCGTATCCACGACGTTTTCATGTATCCATCTTTGGCGGTATCGATCGACCCAACTCATATCATACCGATTCTTTGAAATCGAGGTATGATCGATTTAACTTCGAGGAGGAACTGTGCAAATACTTGATCGTGACGTCAAGATGTTGAGAAGGAAATCAGTTCCACTAGTGAAAGTACTTTGGAGAAACCATGGCAAGGAAGAAGCTACTTGGGAGACTGAGGAGGCGATGCATCAACAGTACCCTCAACTATTCTGATAAGGTAAAATTTCGACCTCGAAATTTTACCTTATCAGAACAGTTGAGGGTACTGTTGACGTCGAAATTTCTTTAAGGAGGGTAGAGTTGTAACATCCTGATTTTCGGGTTTATTCGCGATTTTCAATATTTTGTAAAGATTTTTAAAATTTTGTATTTGGATGTGGAATTAGTATTTTGAGTAGGTAAATGGGCTTATAGAAGGCCCATGAGTTGGCCAAAACCCAGTTGAATTTTTGGAATTTTAGACTTAGGAGTTAGGGGTTCTGGCTAAGTGGCCTTAAGTGGAGTGATGGGCAAATTGCATCACAAATGAGCCTTTGGTAAAGTGGCTAAGTGACGCCACTAGAGAGCTATGAAGGTGGCGTGTAAGTGTTGGGGGAAGACCTGGGTTCGATTCCCTTTGTTGGCAAATAGATGCATTTATTTTTTTAGTGCAGGAGGGGTAAGTGTTGGAGTTCAGGTGGATTCTGCTAGAGGAGAGTTGGATCAGTTTAAATGCTTGGATTAAGGAGTGATAAAGGGAGAGATTTAAGGGATTGGGATGAGGCTAGGAGTTAGCGAATGGGGGAATTGAAGAGGGAAAATCGGCGGGGGATTATGAGGTAGTATTTCAAACACTTAGGGTATTGTTGGTGCCGTTTTCCGCTTTTACACCTTAAGATCGTTCTTTTCTCTCTTTTTCCTCTCTAGCGAAACTACCACCTCCCTATTCTTCTTCTTCTATTTTTCTTCTTCAAACTATTCATCATACCTTCTATTCATCAACACTTTTGCCGAATCCATAAAAGCCAAAACACCGTGATCCTTGCTTGCCGATTTCTTCAAAGCCAGGTTCTCCTATGTTCTTTTGCTTTTATTAATTTACAAACTATCTTTTCTTAATCCTGGATTCCTGACCGCAATTCTACTTCAAGGTTGTAGCCCCACATTATCATCTTCTTTATCACGCAAAAGCCGAAAAAAACCATAGATTTGGGGGCTTATAGCCGAAGCTACAAGACTTTGGGGAATCGAGTTCTACCATCGTTTGATAGATAAATCTACACTAGATTGCATGGAAATCAAGTGGGAGTAAGAGGTAAGTACGTATCATCTCAGATCTGTTTTTATTTTGCAAAGTTAAGAAAAGCCGAAGTCCCTAAAATTAGGGAGGCTGTCGATTTGGGCATGTGGCTCTAAAGGTTTTTAACTGACGTTTTCTGTCAATGATTAGTGTCTTCTTAAGTGTTGGATTAAAGGCGTGGGTTGTTGGAGCAATCGGATTTGAGCTAGCTACCGTTTTGGCAAAGAAGGTAAGGTTTCAAAGGCTTTTAGGGATATGGTTTGAGCATGGATGAGTAAGTTTGGGGTTTAGTGATTATGGTGTGTAAATAAGAACTGTGCTAATCAACCTGTAGGATATCGGAAGGATCTCGAAGCCGTCAGAAATAAATCGTGTGTGTCAGAACACCCTTCTTTAGTTCAATTCAACAAAAGCGAAATGCCAAATTCCGGCATTTCATGGTCATGTGGGTATGCGAATGCTCTCAAGTCATAGAATAATTGTTAGATCGGCACCACAAGGTGGTAAGCACGTTCGCGTGACGTTTTAGCGTATTTCAGAAAAAGGGGCTCGATGGGCCAAAAGCGGGCCCAATGGGCTTACGTACCAATATGGGTAAGAGATGGGCAAATTAGCTCGTTAGGTAGATGGTGGAATCAAATTGCATAAAACCGATAAAAATTCTTGAATTAGCTTGTGCAATAGCGTAGATCACTTAAATTACCCCTAAAGAGCAAAATTACCGATATACCCCTAGGGTTTTAAATTGGTGAATCGCTTGATTGATTACTACCGTATTTTGCATGATATGCATTTATTAATATCTGTTGCATGGGATTGGGGTATTAATAGAGGAAGTCTTGAAAGTGGTTCATCCACGTCTTGGAGGCTTTGCCTCAATCGATCTGAATATGAGTGACGTTCTTTCGCAACTGTGGTGTGAAATTTGGGTGGGTTGAGATATTCCCCACATGGTGTGTAGGGTTGGTGCGGGTAGTGTAGCGGTTGGTGGGTTGAGTAGTCTCCCGGATGGGCTTGCATTCATTATTACCGTTGTTACTCATGCTCTTGGCGGGCCTATGGGCCACATTGTTATGTAAAAAGGGCTAAGGCCTTGCATCAGATTCGAAAAGGGCTTGACCTCTTGTGTCTTGTTATCTGAATTGGGCTTTGGATGGGTTTCAGTATACACCGAGTTTTCCCAAACTCACCCCTTCCTCTTCCATCCTTGCGGTGAGCCCTAGAATTGGTGGACTTGGAGTGGCGGGATTCAGAGTGGCCATGAAGATTGATTGCCGATTTTAAATAAGTTTAGCATTTATTTTGGATTATTTTATTATGCTTAAAGTTGTAATAAGGTCGCTCTTTTTAATTACTTATATTTTGGGGATTATTAAACCGCTAGCACTAGGGTTTGTTTTATAAAATCTACTTGTTTTTAAAAGATCACGATGACGCGCAAAGTTTCCATAAAGTAAATGTTTTCCCAAG
This sequence comes from Gossypium arboreum, assembly GCF_025698485.1. Lineage (NCBI taxonomy): Eukaryota > Viridiplantae > Streptophyta > Magnoliopsida > Malvales > Malvaceae > Gossypium > Gossypium arboreum. The sequence continues at coordinate 20,010,651 of NC_069081.1, forward strand.
AAAAATAAATATTTTAAGCAAACGATTTGCAACCTTAATCATTTTCTTAAGTGGTCATAATCAAACGGTTTTCTCAAAATTATACGAGATGTTAGAGTGTGGCAATGGCAGTGTGCATGTCTAGGATTGGATCCGAAGAGAGCTTGGTACTTAAGCAGTTTGACGGACTCACCTCCTCTTCTTCCTACTTTCCTACCTGGTGCGCAGCTTCCATTCACTTTAACTTACTTTTAAAAGTGTCTTTTACAACACCAACTCAGCTGTTCCAAACTAAGTGTTTTGAACGCATCAATGTGGCGCATCAGATCCGGTCATAACATCCAGGCCGGGTTCGGGGTGTTAGAATACAAGTAACCATATTTGTAGGAAGTATTAAGCATATAATTGGCCTCAACATAGACATGCATATTCGGCCACATGAGATAGGTTGGTGTTGCATGTATTCGGTTATAGGCGAGCATAATGATGAATCTATCTTGACTTAGATAATCGGCTCAAGGAGAATTTGTTAAAGTGCTTAGTTAATTGATATTAGGTTAATGATGTGTGTATTCGGTCATAAAGGTGCACATGAGGAAATGTTAGATTAATTGTATTAAATTGCTCAATGTGATTAAAAATGCGTATGACCATTTTGTATTTGAGCTAAAGGTGGGCATATGACTTATCAAGCTCCTTGTCATATTCGGCCATAAGCTAGCATAATGAGACTTTAATAAGTTAAATTTGTTTGAATTAGCTCAAGAGCTTAGAGGACCAAAGTTGGATAAGGGAAAGGAAAAAGTGATCGAATAGCCGCCGAAATCGTTCGACAACATCCGAGGTAAGTTTTTGAGTAATGCTTGATAAGTGACTTGTGTTTGAATTCTAGTTATGAAAATGAAATATAGATTTGTCATGATTTATTGATATGTGCATGGATATTCGGATGATAACCGGGCTAAGTCCCGAAGGCATTTGTGCTAGTGACTAATTTTGGGCTAAGCCCGAAGGCATTTGTGCGAGTTACTGTAACCGGGCTAAGTCCCGAAGGCATTTGTGCGAGTTACTATAATCGGGCTAAGTCCCAAAGGCATTTGTGCGAGTTACTATAACCGGGCTAAGTCCCGAAGGCATTTGAGCAAGTAGCTATATCCGGCTAAATTCCGAAGGTACTTGGTTTGGGAATGAGCGATCTTGCTGTAATAATTTCAATTAATACGCTCGTAAAATCCCAACGATGAGGTACGTTTCGTATATGCATTGGAGTAGTTGATTCCTTTTAAATATTATTCGCTCAATCAATTAATCAGCTTCCGGCCTTTGGTTAAGTTGATCCCTTATGTGTGAATATGAGGGTTGGAAATTTGAATTAGGACTGATTTTTGAGAATATGTGTATATGAAATTATCCGTTTAGTTATATGAATACTATACTTCAGTTGTGCCTAATTTCATTGCTCAAAACTTACTAAGCATTAAATGCTTACTCCGTTCTTTGAATCTCTGTTTTATAGATTTTGGTTCGTCAGCTATCGGACTCGGGATTGTCGAAGTCGAAGTCGTCCACACTATCAAAGCCCTTTTGGTACACTTTTGGTTGAACTCTGAAAATGGCATGTATAGGACTACCCTTTTTGTTGTTGGTCATGTACCCTTTGGTTTTGTATAAATTTGGATAGCCATGCGAAAATGGCTTATATATACTTTGAGCATAGCATTATAATCGTTTTGTATGTTGTTCATTGAGAGGTATGGAAATGTTTGGTAACTATTAGCCATTGGAATGGTTAATCATGATCATTTTGGTGCTTTGTATGACAAATTCTAGTTGATTCATGGAAAACCATGAAATAGGTAAAGTTTACCTTAAAAACAGATGCTAACAGCAGCAGTGGTGTGGATTTGAAAAATCACTAAAAATAGTAAGAATGGAATTAAATAGTAAATAAATTATGTAATCTAACCTTGATTAATATATTTTCATATGAAAGTAACGAAACGATCATATGAGCCGTATTTTATGAGATGCTTAAGTTTTTGTGAAACAGGGCCAGAGCAATTTCTGGATCCCCTGTTCCGACTTTGGAAATTTACTATAAATTAACCAGAGATAATTAGAAGTCATGCCCTATATGTACAGATTCCTTTTCGAGTCTAGTTTCTTTAGAAACAAACAGCATAAGTATTGAAGCCCTGTACAAGGAGATATCTAAGTCGTAATGCATGAAGGTCAGAGTAGTCGAGCCCTGAAACAGGGGATACTTTAACTAATAAACTGTACTAATTGGCTTGACCAAAAATTCTAGAAAACAAATTGTAGATGGATATATGAGTCTAGTTTCAGGTAAAATTTACAAAACTGGTTTTCGAGTTTTGGAAGTCAAGATATGATTTTTAAGGTGACAGTGACGCAGTTAGCCAGCTTGTCTGGAAATTTTTAAAATGGTCTGTGAAAATAAATGAATGAAGTCTGTTAGCACCTCGTGTTCGACTCCGGAAACGGTCTCGGGTACGGGGTGTTACAGAAACAATGTGCGTAGGATCAGAACAGTATAGTCTCAACATAGAAACGTGGAACACATTATGAATCCTGTCCAACTCTGGAGGTAACTCAAGTTGATAGGCAACCGGTCCCACACGCTTCATTATACGATAGGGCGCAATGAACCTAGGGCTTAACTTGCCCTTACGTCCAAACCTCAATATCTTATTCCACGGCGAGAACTTAAGAAACACTAAGTCCCCCACAGAATACTCGATCTCCTTACACTTCAGATCTGCATATGACTTCTATCTGTCCGATGCCACCTTCAGTCGATCCCAAATCATCTAACTTTGTCTTCAGTATCAGAAATCAATTCAGGACCCAGCATACGCCTCTCACCCAACTCAGTCTGACATGATGGAGTACGACACCTACGACCATACAATGCCTCGTAAGGTGCCATCTATATACTAGTTTGGTAACTATTGTTATATGCAAACTCTGCCAACGGTAAGAAATGTAACACCCCCATGCCCGAAACCGTCACCGGAGTCAAGCTTGAGGTGTTACTAAACTTATCTTACCTTTTAAACAACTCTAAACCACTTATTTTAATTTTCGGAATAAACTATTTGTCTGCGTCATGGTTACTTAAAAATTCATTTCTCGAGTTTCAAAACTCGAAATTAAGATCCGTAAAATTTTCCTGAAATTAGACTCTTATATACATCTAATAATTTTTTTCTAGAATTTTTGACTTATCCAATTAGTACAGATTATTAGTTAAAGTTACCCCTATTTCAGAATTCGACTGCACTGGCCTCTACTTACTACGAACCACTTTTCTCTCTGTAAAAAAATCATATGACTATACCGTTTGTTTCTATTAAAACTAGATTCAATAAGGATTCTAACCATATAAAGTACACCACCTAATTATTTTTTTAAAATTTATGGTGAATTTATAAATTTAGAACAGGGGATCCAGAAATCACTCTGGCCCTATTTCACCAAAACTCAGACACCCTATAAAATACAAAACCTTTACCTGTTTTACTTATTCCATATGAAACTAGACACAACGAGCTTTAATTTCATATATTATTCACCATCAACCCATGTCTCTACAATTTCTTGTGATTTTTCAAAATCCCGTTATTTCTGATACTTGAATCTATTTTTAAGTTACTTTCACATTTTTCTTAGTTTTCATGTGATAGTTACTACTTAATCATACATACTATTAAACATGTATATCATCAGCCACTCTATTAGCTAATCACTAGCAAGTATTTACACATCATTCATTGATCATATCATATCAAAAGAAACCAAGTTCCTATACATGCCATACACAAAACGTAAACGCCTAACTATACCAATGTGATTTCTTCGATAGTGTGATTGGGTCTCCGACGCTTCCTTCGATCCCCGAGTGGCTTGATAAAACTATAAGAAAAAGAAAATAAAGAGAGTAAGCACTAGGCTTAGTAAGCTTACAAGCAAATAAATTACAACATTCAACATAATGAATAATTATACATAATGTCACCTAGCCTCATAAACTTTCTTTACTTCTCATTTTCTACCTTCTTCTTTACTCACTTACCTTCTTTTTGCCCGACCTTTCACTATTCATAAATATAATCTACCTTCCTTTTGCTGATAATTCACTGTAATTTAACGTGTACAATGACTCGTTGAACCACTCGAATACTAAGGATACTAGGTCGTTCTGTCTATCAATATCTCGCTAATGCCATGTCTTGACATGGACTTACATGAATTATTCTCTCCAATGCCATATATATATATATATATATATATATATAATATGGGCTTACATGGCTCATTCCTGTCTCCAAAGCCATATAAGCGATATGGACTTACATGGCTCATTTACATCTCTGTCTGTCTGTCAACCCCAATATCCTAACATTCCTAAGGTTCTAACGGGGCTTCCTAATGCTTTTTCTCTGTCATTTCACCTTTAATTTGACTTTAAATATTCAAAGAAAATAAGTATATAAATGCTGAAAATTTACAATAATAATGTAAAATAAAAGAATATTGCATTTATTTATCAGAACTTAACTCGATACAAAATGTGACTAAACTTTACAATTTAGTCCTTTACTTTTCTTTTCCCCAATCTACTCCCAATTTCACTCTTCTTGATCTATAATAGAAAATTTAACTTATTTAATATTCACATTTATCAAAACAGTCCTTGACCCAAACTTTGGCAAAATTACATTTTTGCCCCTAAACTTTCACATATTTGCACTTTTTCCCCAAGGCTCGTAATTTAAACTTCATCCTATTTTCTTATGTTTTATGACATTCTGATCATTTTTCCCTTCTATGACAACATCAAATTCACACTCTAACATGTACTTATGACTATTAGGTATTTTTACCGATTAATCCCTTTTACTCGTTTTCACTTAAAACCGAGTAGCACAAGTTCTCTAACATAATTTAAAACCTCATATTCTATCATAATACATCAAAATAAACACTTTTCACCTATGGGTATTTTTCCAAATATGAACCCTAACTTAAATTATTGCTAGCATAAGCTTTATCGAGCTACCGAGACTCCGAAAACGTAAAGAACATTAAAAACGGGGCTTGGAATCACTTACTATGGAGCTTGAAAGCTTGAAACAAACCCTAGCTATGGATAACCCTTGAAATTTCGTGCTAATGAAGAACATGATGAATTTTGTGTTATTTTTCCCTTTTTATTTCATTTAATATCCAAATGACCAAAATGCCATTCGTTATTAAACTTTCAAAAATTCCATCCATGTCCTATTTTGTCCATGAACTTAAAAATTGGTCAAATTGTTATTTAAACCCTCCTAATTAATATTCCAAAGCAATTTCATACTAAAAACTTCTAGAATGCAAGTTTTGCAAATTATTCGATTTAGCCCCTAATCTCAACTTAAGCACTTTATGCATAGAATTTCATCACGAAATTTTCACACAATCATGCAATCATATCATGAACCTCAAAATAATAAAAAAATAAATTTTTCTACCTCAGATTTGTGGTTTTGCAACCATTGTTCCGTTTAGGCCCTATTTCGGGATGTTACAAGAAATCTTCCCAACTGCCCCGGAAGTCAATCACACAATGGTAACTATTGTTATATGCAAACTCCGCCAACAGTAAGAAATCCTCCCAACTGCCCCGAAAGTCAATCACACAACTTCTTAACATGTTCTCCAATATCTAAACCACCCTCTCTGACTGACCATCTATCTGAGGAAAGAACGCAGTACTGAAGTCCAACCTTGTACCCAATGCCTCATGCAACTTCTTCCAGAACTGTGATGTAAAGCGAGGATCTCTATCGGATATAATAAAAACCGGTACCCCATGCAGTCTCACAATTTCGGATACATATAGCTTAGCCAGCTTTTGTAATGAGTAATCAGTACGAACTAGTATAAAGTGGGCAGACTTGGTCAACCGATCCATGATGACCCACACTGAATCTTTCTTAGAAGGCATTAGGGGTAACCCACTAACAAAGTCCATAGTTATTCTCTCCCATTTCCAAAGCGGAATCTTGACAGGCTGAAGCAACCCTGAAGGCAACTGATGCTCCACGTTAACCTACTGGCAAGTCAAACACTTACTCACAAAATCAGTAACCTCCCGCTTAAGTCCTGGCCACCAATATAGCTCCGGAAGGTCTCGGTACATTTTATTGCCGCCAGGATGCATGGCGTAAGGACTACTATGCGACTCTTGCAGAATACAATCAGTACCCTTAAGAACACAGACTCTCCCACGGAAACAAAGTACCCCTTCTCTATTTAACCCAAAATCTGAAGTTTCCCCGTTCCCGATCTATTGGAAACGAGGACCCAGTGACTCATCCTCCAACTGCTTACCTCTAACCTATTCAATCTACCTTGATTTAACTTGAAGTTCAGCCAGCAAACTACCATCATCAAACAACCTAAGACGAGCAAACATCGCCCTCAAATCAGTAACAACTCTACGGCTCAATACATTGGCTACACATTAGCCTTACCCGGATGATATTCAATCGAACAATTATAATTCTTAAGCAGCTCTATCCATCTACGCTACCTAAGGTTTAATTCCTTCTGAGTGAGGAGGTACTTGAAGATCTTGTGATCCGTGTAAATAACACACTTCTCACCATACAGATAATGCCTCCAAATCTTCAATGCGAATACCACCGCTGCCAACTCCAGGTCATGCATCGGGTAGTTCGTTTCATGCATTTTAAGCTGACGAGATGCATATACACCTACCTTTCCCTCTTACATCAGCACACATCCCAAGCCAACATGTGATGCATCACTATAAACAGTGAATTCCTTCCCAGATTCTGGCTATATCAATATAGAGGCCTCAGTCAGAACTTTCTTAAGTTTCTCAAAACTTTCCTGCTGCTCATTAGTCCAGTTAAACGGTACCCCTTTACGCAACAACTTAGTCAGAGGTGCAGCAATCAATGAAAACCCCTCAACAAACCGTCTATAATACCCAGCCAAATCTAGAAAACTTCGAATCTTCAACATTGACTTAGGTTGCTTCTAATCTAGAACTGCTTCAATTTTTTGAGGATCAACCCTAATCCCCTCAGCAGATACCACATGACCCAGAAAAGTTACCTCATGTAGCCCGAATTCACACTTGCTGAATTTAGCATACAGTTGCTTCTCCCTCAAAATCTTCAAAACAACCCGGAGATGTACATCATGTTCCTCCTCAGTCATCGAATACGCCAGAATGTCATCTATAAACACCATTACGAATCCATCCAGGTAGGGCTGGAACACTCGGTTCATCAGATCCATAAAAGCAACTGGTGCATTTTTCAGCCCAAACGACATTACTAGGAACTCGTAATGACCATAGCGAGTCCTAAACGCTGTCTTGTATACATCAGCCTCCTTGACCCTCAGTTGATGATACCCAGATTTGAGATCAATCTTAGAGAAGACCGAAGCTACTCGGAACTGGTCAAAAAAAAGCCAATCCTCGGTAAGGGGTACTTATTCTTAATAGTCAGTTTGTTCAGTTGCCGATAGTTGCTACACATACGCATAGTCCTATCTTTCTTCTTCACAAATAAAATCGGTGCTCCCCATAAAGACACACTAGGGCGAATGAACCCTCGATCCAGTAACGCTTGAATTTGAGCTTTAAGCTCCTCGAGCTCTTTCTGTGCCATTCTATAAGGGGAAATAGACACCGGAGATGTACCAGGCAAGAGCTCTATCCCAAACTCAACCTCATGATTAGGAGGAAACACCGGTAGCTCATTGAGAAAGACATCCGAAAACTCCTTAACTATTTTGATATCCTTAATAGATGCAATTTCAGTTCCAGAAGCACTGACATAGGCTAGATATGCCTCACAACCCTTACGAACCAACTTCTCAGCTCTAAGCGCAGAAATCACGTTTGAGAGATAGTTTCAATGCTCTCCAATCACGACTACCTCGTCGCCTTCTACAGTTTTTAAGACCACCCACTTAACCACACAATCCAAATTCGCATGATGCTTAACTAGCCAATTGATACGTAGTATCAAGTCAAATTCACCAAAAGGGAGTTCTATCAAATCAGCAAAAAAGATCATTCCTTGAACCTTCAAAGGTACATCCTTAAACAATTTGTTCACTCTCACTGACTGCCCTAATGGGCTCAACATGGTAACCCCACTCATAGTGTTTTTACACATCATGCCCAAAGTCTTAGACACAGTACATGCTATATAAGAGTGCCTAGATCCAACATCAATCAGTGCAATATAGGGTATACTATGAATAATAACATCTGAGGCGTCTCCATCTTCTCAACAACGTGCAGCATAAACCAGTGCTGGCTACCTCATCTTGGTACGACCCACACCTTTGCTCGGTACTCCATGACCACGACTTATACCATTTCCACCTTTGGCCTAACCATGACCTCTCGGTGGCTACTAAAAACCTCTCTGCGGTTGAACAGTACCCCTACCAGTAGCTTGCATCTGATCAAGCCTCTGTGGACAATCCCTGATACAGTGCTCCATAGATCTGCACCTGAAACATGCACCCATGTGTACCTAGCACTCGCCCTGATGGCATTTCCTACAGATGGTACAAGGCTGCGACCCAAAAGTAGCAATAGAAGGCCCAACTCTGACTAGCCCATCAACTCTGGCCTTTTTCTTGGGCCTCATAGTTGCACTTAAGGATTCTCAAACCTTCTTGTTCCTTCCCTTGTCTGACTCACGATTCTGACGCTCAGTGCGTTTCACATCTTCGGTGATCTTCACCTTTTCCACTAATACAGTAAATTCTCGCTCCCTCTGTAGACCTATCAAAACCCGTAAATCATCTCTGAGGCCATCCTCAAAACGTACACAATGCTCACACTCAGTGGCCACCATGCCTGCAAAAATTCTACCTCATACTTAGCCACAAACTTGTCCCCCTAGATCAGATTTAAAAACTTCCTTTTGTGGGCATCCACATAGCTAGTGCCTACATACTTCCCTTGGAATGCATTTTTGAAAAACTCCCAAGTTAATCGATCGGGCTGAGTATCCTCTTTCACAGTAAGCCAGCACTGATAGGCTTCATCTCTCAACAACGACACTGCACCTTTCAGTTTATTCTCTGGGGTGCAGTCGAGGTCATCCATGATCCTCTCCGTGGCCTCTATCCAATATTCAACCACATTAGGGACAACTTCAGCAATACCCCTAAAGATATCAGCCCCATTAGACTTGAGTTGCTCTGTTACCGACCCACGGCCCATAGTACCAGTATTAGGCCCAATAACCCTTTTCAAAATTCGCAACATAGCCTGGGATAGTGCGTCGTCCCCAGTTGCACGGTCGTGTGACCCAGTCTCAATCACAGATGAAGCCAGCGCCTCCCTTGCCTCAACGCTAGATATAGGGCACGATACCGAAGACCCAGCCCGAGTACCTCCACAGCCTCTGCCACGGCCTCTAGTACCCCTTCCACGAGTACCTTTAGTAATCATAGTCGATTCGCATATTATCTGTATTAACAGTTTTATGCATCAGTTTTACAGTTCCAGTGTTTATTAATAGATGTCTTATGAACAATAGTATTAATAATTTAGAGTTGTTTGTTCTCGCAGATTGTAGTCCTACTACAGTTTTAAGTTTTGCTAATAAGGGTTTCAGTACAGTCTATCATCTATGATAATCTCATTTCACTTAAATCAAATAGCTGTTTTAGAGAACTTACAAAATCAGTATTGGAGACTCGGTAGACCACACATTCGAAAACTATTAATTCAAAATATTTTTCCATTATTTAAAACAATTCTTTTGAAACCTTTATTTTTAGGAAAAACCCAAATCCACAGTCGAGTTTTTGTAACTGACTCTGATACCACTAAATGTAACACCCCAAACCCGACCTAGACATTATGGCAGAATCTGTGATATCACATTGCAATGAGTTTAAGAAAAACTCAGTTTTATCGGAAAAAGGTCATTTGTGTTAAAACTTCGATGTGTTCTTTTAGAAAAGCTTCTTACCTTATTCATTTATAAAATACTAGAATTCGTTAAGCAAAGCATGCCTCTTACTAGAATTATTACCACCTTTTAAAACATAGTTCATTTGCGAAAACTCTTTAAACATGTTACGTAGCGTGGTAGTTGAAAAACATTTGTTCTCTTTTCTTTAAAACACGAGCCCTAGTGCTAATAGATTTAAGACAATTTAAATAGAATCCCAAAAACTTAAAATGACCTTATTACATAAATTTTCCCAAATAAATTTTACTTTTACTAAAAATAAAATGAAAATATAACTAGTGGTGTGACTATCTCCGAGTCCCTCGTATCACCGACCCGCCTAAGGATTATCTGCACAGATAGGCAGAGAGGGTCAGTTTACAAAAACTCAGTGTATAATACATCTTTATCAAATAAATAAACATACTGTGTTGAATAGTTTGGGCCTAAGCACAATTCAAGAACAGTATCAATGTGGCCTTAGCCCATTTCAGTACAGTATCAGTAATGCAAACAGGATCCTACCCATCCATCCTCTACACTCCACTCCGTCCAGCCCTACACTCCATGTGGGGATAATATCGACCTAACCATCCCTACACTCCAAAATTTAGTACCGTTTACGGCACTTAATCAGTATTTTCAGCTTAGCTACCAGTAATAGGCTTATAGCCTTTCAGTACACTTCCTCCAATATCATATGTCCCACCCCATGCAATGCAACATAATATAAATGTACATAAATAATAAAGATGGCATGCTCAATATTCAGATATCACACAGGGGTATTTCTATCATTTATCTCATAGGGTATAACAGTCGTAACATAGATTAGGGTCTAAGTGTACTTACCGACCCATCAGTAGGTCCACACACTCGTGCGACCCAATAAACCCAAATAGTGACCATGGTCGTGTAACCAACACAGTTGGCCTAAAAGCCTCCACACCTCCGTGCAACTTTGCTCATGTGGGCCCACGAACCCGTGGGGCCCACATGGCCCATTTTGGCCCAACATGGCCCAAAACGGCCTGAGCCCATGAGTTTGCTCATAGTGGCCTCTACAGTCAAACATATGAGTTCATGCATTTGATTCACCAAACGAGCGAGCGCACGCTTGTATAGTGCATATAAACATATCATCCAGCTCTTGTCGTTTAATAATAGTAGAGTGTGATTACACACTTGGTTGCGAAAACAAACGAATTAACCCATGCACTCCACCTAACATAACAAAAACTTTGGTTAAAAGTCTATCATACGAGTTTAAAAGAAACTTTAACTGAAACTTGTTCCAAAAGGCTACCTACTAACACTTTTCTTGAACGAATGTGGTTATAGCCCTGCTTAGAACGCTGACGAGAGTCAATATCAGACACTTGATGAATATCTACAAGACAACGAACCCCTTAACACATTGCTTACACAAAATTTGAACATTGCATAACAACCCAAGAGGTATGGACATTCGGCCAAGATTAATAACCCCAACCAAAGTGCCTCAGTTAATAAAACACCAACGAGCAGTGTTACCTTAGAACGAGAGACAAGAGGAAGATCCCGATCGTTCCCAAAATCCAAGCGAACTCCCTCACTCCATGAGTGATACTACAACCTGAAATACAAGTACCAAGATCAAAGAAAGAAGTGATAAAAACGGCATTTAGGGAGAAAAGGAAAGGCTAATCAAAAAACAGAGTCAATAGAGACTTACCAAATGATGCCTTGCCAACGCAAAAGCGATTGAATGAAAGGGAGAGAAAATCGAATCCAGAAAGAAATGGGAGGGTAACCATCAAGAACTCGAGAGAGACAGAAGTAGAAGAGAAATGGCAATGGAGGCTAGGAAGAAGATTGATAGAATGAAACAAAGTTTAGCTACAAAGGGGGAAGTGTTCGGCACACAAAACCAATGTGAGCAAAGTAAAGAATTATGGCAATAAAAAAGGGGAGAAATATGGGAAAAGAGAAGAAATTGACTAAGAAAAGCACGATATAGGAGAGCAAACCAAAACTGGAGTGGTCACAAAAGGTATTCGGCCACCAAAAGAGCAATACCCAAAAATGAAAGACCAAAAGATAACCGCTCCATAGAACCAAAAACTCCAACACTCTTTCGGCACTAAGAGCAAAAGTGACCGAATTTGCATTAGGCTTCCTGCTTTTGGCATGACACCACCTCACACCTCAACCTTCCCTATTTTCCTCTTAAAATCTCTCCCATAATCTCTCCTCAAATCACCAATTCAAACACTTTTCAAACTCCCCCTAGCAACCAGCCACACACACCACTCTCCCTCAAACACTCAACCATTAGAGTTTCGGTCAATCCCAACTACCAACATTGCATCAAAATATAACTCCCCTTGGGCACGAGGTAGCTCGAACTCAAGACCCCCTAGGCACACCCACACGCTACTTACCATCAAGCTACAGGTGTTACATTGACATGCTTTATTTACTTAAATTGAAGATTCCATGCCAGTACACAAGGGTTAATTTAACAAAAAGACAAGAATTTTGCTAACGCCTAAGTTTGAACCTAGGACTTCCCACATTTCTCAAGACACTTAACCATTAAAGCAAGCAAGCAATTATGCACACAACACGAATTTAAATACTAGAGATTTGAGGCGTTACCCAAAATCACTACCGATTAGGATTGTCGTAAGAACTATATAACAGGACGCTTGAGAAGGCTTTTATCAGGATGCTCGTTCGAGCTATATTTTGTCCGCAACATATGCAGGACCACATTCAATACGGGAAATCATATATCCATCGAATTTCATTATTCAAACGGAACTTAACATTTTCCGGATATGTTTGAACATATGATTATTTCATTTATTTTTAACAATTATATAATCCATACAATCACATAACACATTCAATTCAAGCATATAAATAAACATAATTTCGTTACACGAACTTACCTTAACACCTGTTTGTGTGTGAAAATCTACTAATCCGAAAATTTTTCTTTTCCTCAATCTAGCATTGAATTTGAGTTTTCCGGATCTATATAAATGAAATTAATCATCAATTTACCACATTTCATGTTCAATTGGGTTCAATTTGCATTCTAGGAAAAATTACTTTTTTGCCTTTATACTTTCCATAAATGACAATTTCGTCCCTAGGCTCGGGAAATGAAATTCATGCAATTTAATCCTTATTCCAAGCCTAACCAAAATTTTCATATAACATTTACAGCACATGTATTTCACAAAATTCAAAATTTTTCCACAACTTTTACATCTTTGCGATTTAGTCCCTAAATCATAATTTCATCAAAATTCTCTTTATAAAAGTTGTTTATCTATCAAAAACCTTTTATTTTCTATCATAAATTTCAAAGTTTCAGCATATTCATCGATGGAAAAATTTCTATACTTTGATATCTTTGCGAATTAATCCCCAAAATAGATAGATTAGACTATCTCGATCTCAAAAATATAAAAATTACTAAAACCAGGACAAGAAAACATACCTATTTAAGCTTAATTAGTTTTCTTTCTCTCTCCTAGGGTTTCCATGTATTTTTGGGGAAGAAGATGATATAAAATGATATTATTTCTTACTTATTAATTTATGATCTTTTAATTTTTCTCATTTCCAATTTAGTCCTTTTCTTTTTCTAAATTTCCATAGATGAATCATTAAAAATATCTAATAAATTTTCTTTAATGGTACAATTACCATATAAGGACCTCTTATTTTGAATTCGATAGCTAACTGATCCTTTTAACTACTAGAACTCAACTTTTATATTTTATGCAATTTGGTCCTTTCCATAATTAAACACATAATCGGTAAAATTTTCTTATCAGAATTTTCATACAACATTCCTATCATAATGCAGACCATGAAATAATATTAAAACAAATTTTCTTTCTGACTCTGATTTGTGGTCCCAAAACCACTGTTCCGATTTCACTGAAATGGGCTATTACAGATTAAACTTTTTAGTCTATTTAAAAAAAATAATATTCTTTCCATAAAATTATTTTGACAGAATGAATTGGAACAAGTGTTATTATAAATATTAACATCAACTACTAAAAATATTAAGGGTGCTAATTATTTGGACTAACTAATGACATACCTCTTTTTCTTAATCATTATAAGATAATGATAAAATTGTTGTTTTGATCTTTCTATTATGCTCACATTTGAGATTTAGTCTTTATGTTTTAATTTGATATAATTTGATTATCTACATTTATAATAACATTAGTTAGCCCAAATAATTAACATCTTTGGCGATTAAAATGATTACATGAATTTCTCTTAAAACACATTTCAAACACTATATATATATATATATATATATATTTCCACATGAAGTTGGAATGGGTATTTTAAGGAAAAAATTGACATCAACATTCGACTAGAATAATTACAAGCATTTACTATTTCAACTAACTAATGATATTAAATAGAGAAACCAAAATATATAAATTAAAGAATATATAGTAAATTTTAAATTTAAACATAGTAGAAAGATCATAACCATAATTTAGTCTAAAACAATCTATTTGAAACACAATTATTCATCAATTTTTTAATAATATTTGTATATATCTTATAAGTAATAAAAAATAATAAAAATTATCCATATTTCATTATTGATATTAATTAATTTTCATTCAAATCATTCATGTGACAGCCCTAAAGTGACCCGGTTTCGGGACCGCTAAACCGAGTCACCGAATTATTTGAATATGATATTTATTGTCTAAAATATGTGATTATGAATGTGTGAAAGTTTTAAGTTTCGATTTAGTAAATTGCATGTGAATTTAGTCAATAGGACTTGTGTGACACTTTTGAAATGTGATAGGCTAATCTATAAGGATCTAATAGTGCATGTAATCAAAAGGGAGGACTTGCATGTCAATTTTCCCCCATTTAATTACTAGTGGCCGGCCATGACAAAGGGTGATGGGCAAAACATGTCATAAAACATGTTGTGCTAATGGTTTATGTGAGAAAGGATAAAATAATAATGGGAAGGTAAATGATGACAAAAAAAAAAATGTGTGTGGTTGCCCCCCCTCCATTACCTTGAATAGAAGAAAGAAAAAGAAAAAAAAAAGAGAGAAAAGCTCTCATGATGTTCTTGGCCGAATAGGAGAAAGAAAAAGAAGGAAAAAGAGCTTTGAGGAAATCGGCTATGGTGGTTTGATAGACTAAGGTATGTTTGATGATGTTCCATGAGATGCATGCATGTTTTAGTTGTTAGCTTGAGTTCTAGCTAGCCCATGGTTCAAATCTTTGCTATGTCATGGAGATGGTATTCGGCTAAGGTGGATTGGTGTTGATGTCATTTACATGCTAAAAATGAAGCTTTGTAATGATGCATGTGATGGTGGATTGATGACTCTTGAATCTTCTTTTTAGCATTTTTGAGTGGGATATTAAGTTCTTTGTTTAACCATGACCAAAACTGAAATGGTATGGTGTTATGATGCATTCGGCCATGGTAGAAAGTAGAGGAGAAATATGGTTGTTATTCACGTTATTTGGATGAGAAATGGTAGTAAGGTGAAGAACAAATGTTAATGTTTGATTTACTAGTGTGTATATGTGTATTAGCCAAGTTTTGAATTTGAAACAAAATGGTATGTAGTCAATACAAGCAACCATATTTGTAGGAAGTATTAAGCATATAATCGGCCTCAACCTAGACATGTATATTTGGCCACATGAAATAGATTTGTGTTGTATGTGTTCGGTTGGAGGCAAGCATATTGATGCTTTTATCCTGGCTTAGATAATCGGCTAAAAGAGAGTGTGGGCTAAAATGTTGAGTTTGATTCATGATTTCCATATATATATGTGACTTTAATGCCTAATGTATATATGGGCTAAGTACCTTGAGGTTTTCTTTTGATGTTCAAATGAATTGTGTTAAATTGCTTAATGTGATTAAAAATGCACATGACCATTGTGTATTTGAGCTAAAAGGTGGCCATATGACCTATCAAGCTCCTTGTCATATTCGGCCATAAGCTAGCATAATGAGACTTTAATAAGTTAAATTTGTTTGAATTAGCTCAAGAGCTTAGAAGACCACAGTTGGATAAAGGGAAGCAAAAAGTGATTGAATAGCCGTTGAAGCCGTTCGACAACATCCGAGGTAAGTTTTCCAGTAATGGAACTTAGATTATGATTTGATTAGATCATGTTTTAAGCAAATCAAAATCTTGCTCTTTGTATGTGGCTATTGAGCCGAAATTGCAAGTGTGATAAGTGTCTTGTGTTTGAGCTTTGGTAATGAAAATGAAATACGGATGTGTCATGATTTATTGATAAATGTGCATGGTTATTGAATGATGTCCGGGCTAAGTCCCAAGGCTTTGTGCTAAGTGACTATATCCGGACTAAGATCCGAAGGCATTTGTGCGAAGTTACTAATTCGGGCTAAGCTCAAGGCATTCGTGCGAAGTTACTAAATCCGGGTTAAGTCCCGAAGGCATTTGTGCGAGTTACTATAACGGGCTATGTCCCAAGGCATTTGAATGAGTAGCTATATCCGGTTAAATTCAAGGTACGTGATTCGGGAATGAGCGATCTTGCTGTAAAAATTTTAGTTAATACGCTTGTAAAATCCCAACAATGAGGTATGTTTCAGATGTGCATTGGAATAGTTGATTCCTTGAATAATATTCGCTCAATCGAGTAATGAGCTTCGGTATTTGGCTAAGATGATCCCTTATGTATGAATATAGGGTTGGAATGTGAAGTAAGAATGATTTGAGAATATGTATATATGGAATTATCCGCTTAGTTATATGAATGCTATACTTCAGTTGTGCTTAAATTCTTTGCTCAAAACTTACTAAGCATTTAATGCTTACTCTGCTTATTTAATTCTCTGCTTTATAGATTTTGGTTCTTCACTATCGGACTCGGGATTTTTGAAGTCGAAGTCGCCCACACTATCAAAGCTCCTTTTGGTATACTTTTGGTTGAACTTTGAAATGGCATGTATAGGACTACCCTTTTGTTGTTGGTCATGTACCCTTCGGTTTTGTGTAAATTTGGATAGCCATGCGAAAATGGCTTAAATATACTTTGATCATAGCATTATAATCGTTTTGTATGTTGTCCGTCGAGAGGTATGGAAATGTTGGTAACGGTTAGCCATGGGAATGGTTATTCATGATCACTTTTGGTATATGTATGACAAACTCTAGTTGATCCATGGAGGATCATGAAATAGGTAAAGTCTACCTAAAAAAAATGATGCTGGCAGCAGCAGTGATGTGGATGTGAAAATTCACTAAAAATAGTAGGAATGGAATTAAATAGTGAATAAATTATGTAATCGAACCTTGATGAATCTATTTTCATAGGAAAGTAACGAAACATTCATATGAACAGTATATTATGAGATGTTAAAGTTTTCGTGAGATAGGGCCAGAATGGTTTCTGGATTCCCTAATCTGAATTTGGAAATTCATTATAAATTAACCAGAGACATTTAGAAGTCATGACATATATGTATAGATTCTTTTTTAAGTCTAGTTTCTATAGAAACAAATGGAATCAGTATTGAAGCCCTTTACAGGGAGATATCCAAGTCGTAATGCATGAAGGTTAGTGTAGCTGTGCCCTGTAACAGGGGAGACTTTAACTAATAATCTGTACTAATTGGCTCAACCGAAAATTCCACAAAAACAATCTGTAGATGGACATATGAGTCTAGTTTTAGGAAACAATTTCGAAACTGATTTTCGAGTTTTGGAACTCAAGATATGATTTTTAAGGTGACAGTGACGCAGTTAGCCAACTGCCTGGAAATTTTTAAAATGGGTTGTGCAATTAAGTGATTTAAGTCTGCGAACCCCTTGTGTCCGACTCCGGCACCGGTCTCGAGTACGGGGTCTTACAATTAAATTGGTATCAGAGCTATGGTTTAGTCGATTCTAGGACTACCGTAATACGTTTGGGTCTAGCTATACATGCCATTATGTAATTATTTGATAGTGTGGTGATTTCTGACAATTGAAAATGTGTTTATTATAGTAATGGATCCCGATCCCGACCGAAGCGATAGTGATGATCTTGAGAGTGTAGCGCTTTGCTCTCAAGACAAGGGACAAAGGCGGCGGACTCTCAACCTAATGCTAGTAATCCGAACGATGAAGCTAGACAAGCTTTTATAGCGTGATGAATGATTGGTTCAACCAATACATTCGAACTAATACGGCTATTCCACAACCTCCATTCCCGACAAATACCACCCAAGACCTACAATACCTCCCAGAATCGACCAAATAAGGTCAAATAAGCCCCATTGATAGAATCCAAAACACGGGCTATGAATTTAAAGCTACGGACAGCGATGATGCCGAGCAAGCTGAATTTTGGTTGGACAACACTATCCGAGTACTCGATAAGCTATCTTGCAGACCCGATGAGTGCCTAAAGTGTACTATCTCCTTGCTACGTGATTCTGCCTACTATTGGTGGAATACGTTGACTTCTGTTGTGCCTAGAGAGCAAGTAACTTGGGAGTTTTTCCAAACCGAGTTTCGGAAAAAGTATATCAGTCAGAGATTTATGGATCAAAAACGGAAGGAATTTCTTGAACTTAAACAAGGTTCCATGTCGGTTACCGACTATGAACGAAAGTTTGTAAGGCTTAGCCGGTACGCACGAGAATGCATTTCCTCAGAAGCCGTAATGTGTAAACGTTTCGAGGATGGATTGAATGATGATATAAAGTTGTATGTTGGCATATTGGAAATCTGAGAATTTGTGGTACTTGTCGAGCGAGCTTGCAAAGCCGAGGAGCTCAGTATGGAGAAAAGAAAAGCCGATATGGGAGCAAAGGAGTTTCGTAAGAGGTCTTTGGGGAGGCCCTTTCAACAGTCATCGAAGAAATTTAGAGATGATTTGGGCGATCTAGAAACACTTTGGGCTTTTCTAGACGAGATCGCGATCGACTCGTGAGTGCACGAGTCACTTGATTCGCTAGTGTTGGAACCGATCGTCGAGGCAGTGGAGTGCCGTGATTGTGGTAAATGGAATTTGGGAGTTGTAGATTCCATGACCGCTCTGTTATAAGTCTTGGTCATTGACCACTTTATTAAAGATTGCCCGAGGTTGTGCGAGCAGAATGTAAATCGAGTGAGAAACCGGTGCTACCACCGCCGAGGTAGACCATCTAGAAATACGGGCAATGCTAGTGGTGGTCGAGATGATCTAGAGATGCAACGACCAGATCCGAGGCTCGTGCTCTGCTAGGGCTTATGCTATATCAAGACGCCGAGGATGCTTCCTCGCCAGATGTTATTACCAATACTTTTACTCTCTTTGATACTAATGTGATTGCTTTGATTGACCCTGGTTCTACTCATTCTTATATATGTGAAACCTTAGCATCCAGTAAGAATTTACCTATTGAGTCTACTGAGTTCGTAATTTGGGTGTCAAATCCTTTGGGTCGTTACGTGCTTGTCGACAAAGTGTGTAAGAAATGTCCCCTAGTAATTCGAGGTTCTTATTTTCCGGCGGGATTGATGCTTTTGCCGTTTGATGAATTTGATGTTATCCTCGGTTTAGATTGGTTGACTGTGCATGATGCGGTTATGAATTGCAAAAGCAAGACTATTGATTTGAGGTGCGCAAATAATGAGATAATCCGAGTTGAGTCTACGGACTTAAAGGGTTGCCGGTGTAATATCATCAATGTTGGCTCGAAATATGTAAGAAAGGGTGCGAAGCACACCTTGCGTATGTACTTGATGACAAAGAGTTAGAAAAGAAACCCGAATCTGCGGTGGTTTGTGAATACCGGATGTTTTTCCGAAGAATTACCGGGTTTACCACTGTTCGGAGGTAGAGTTTGGTATTGAGCTTGTGCAGGACTACACCGATTTCGATAGCTCCGATCGTATGGCACCAACCGAGTTAAAAGAGTTGAAAGCTCGGTTGCAAGAGTTGACGGATAGGGTTTCGCTCGACCAAGTTTCTCACCTTGGGCGCACTCAAGATTGTTTGTGAAAAGAAGGACGGAACCATGAGGTTGTGCATCGACTATCGCCAACCGAATAAAGTGACAATAAAGAATAAATATCCGTTACTGCGTATTGATGATTTGTTTGATCAACTAAAGGGAGCCTCGGTGTTTTCAAAGATAGATTTGAGATCGGGTTATTACCGATTCTGAATTTGAGATTCGGATATACCCAAAACCGCTTTCGTAATCGAGATACGGTCACTACGAGTTCTTAGTGATGCCGTTTGGGCTCACTAATGCCCTGCGGTATTTATGGATTTGATGAATCAGATCTTTAGACGAGATTTGGACCGGTTCAGTAGTTGTGTTTATTGATGACATTTTGGTCTATTCAAGAGATGAGACCGAACATCTTTGAGCACCGAGATTAGTGTTGCGAATTTTACGGATAAGCGGTTATATGCTAAGTTCGAGAAGTGTGAGTTCGGTTAAGAGAGGTTAGCTTCTTGGGTCATGTGGTATCCGTATCGGTATTCGAGTTGATCCGAGCAAAATTTCAGCCATACTTAACTGGAAGCCTCAGAAATATTATCGAGGTTCGAGCTTTTTGGGACTCATGGGTTATTACCGACGGTTTGTAAAAGGTATCTCGATGATAGCCACACCCATGACGGTTACTTCAAAATATGTTAAGTTCGAATGGATGGAAAATGTCGAAAAGTTTTGATCAATCGAAAACTTATTTGATGAAGCTCAATTCTAGTGCAACCCGAATCGTGCAAAGAGTTTGTCATCTATAGTGATGCCTCCCTACTTGGGTTGGGTTGCGTATTGATGCAAGAAGGTCGAGTTATGGCCTATGCGTCGAGACAATTAAAGCCACATGAGAAAAATTATCCGACCCATGATCTCGAACTAGCTGCCATCGTATTCGCTTTGAAAATATGGCGACACTACTTATTTGGTGAGAAGTGTCATGTATTTTCGGATCACAAAAGTCTCAAATATTTGATGACTCAAAGAGACTTGAATCTGCGACAAAGGCGTTGGCTTGAGTTGTTGAAAGATTATGAACTTGTCATTGACTATCACCCGGGAAAGGCTAATGTGGTTGCGGATGCCTTAAGTCGTAAATCACTGTTTGTTTTACGTACGATGAATGTGCATTTGTCTGTTTTATCCGACAATGTGCTAGTGGCGGAATTAAAGGCCAAACCATTGCTGATTCATCAAATTCGTGAAGCTCAGAAAGTCGATGATGAATTGGTTGCAAAACGGGTTGAATGTGTTCCGAATATGGAATCAGAGTTTCAAATTGATGAAGACGATTGTTTGGGGTTCAGAAGTCGTTTGTGTGTTCCAAGAAATTCAGAACTCATTTCGATGATTCTGAACGAAGCTCATTGTAGCCGAATGTCAATTCACCCGGCGAGTACGAAAATGTACCACCACCTAAGACGTCAGTTTTGGTGGCATGGTATGAAATGAGACATTTTCGATTTTGTCTCGAAGTGCTTAGTATGTCAACAAGTGAAGGCGGAACATCAAGTGCCTACGGGTTTACTCCAGCCGATCATGATACCCGAATGGAAATGGGATCGAGTCACGATGGATTTCGTATCTGGGTTGCTAGTATCGGCAAGTAAGAAAGATGCGATTTGGGTCGTTGTTGATAGACTGACTAAGTCGGCTCACTTTATCCCCGTACGCAAGGCTTTTTCATTGGTTAAACTAGCTGAATTGTATGTTTCTCAGATTGTGAGATTACACGGGGTACCGACTTCTATTGTGTCGGATAGACATCCGAGATTCACCTCACGATTTTGGAGGAAATTGCAAGAAGCTTTGGGTACCAAGCTGTATTTTAGCACCGCTTTTCATCCACAAACCGATGGTCAATCCGAGCGGATAATTCAGATACTTGAGGATATGTTGAGATGTTGCATCCTCGATTTTAGTGGTTCATGGGAACGGTATTTACCTTTGATTGAATTCGCTTACAACAATAGTTTTCAATCAAGTATTAAGATGGCACCCTACGAGGCTTTGTATGGGCGTAAATGTCGTACGCCATTGTTTTGGACCGAGCTCGGTGAAAGCAAAATTTTCGGAGTGGATTTGATTAAAGATGCTGAACAGAAAGTAAAAATAATTCGTGAAAGTCTGAAGGCAGCATCAGATCGTCAGAAGTTGTACGCGGATTTAAAACGAAGAGATATTGAGTATCAGGTGGGAGACAAAGTGTTTCTTAAGGTATCGCCTTGGAAAAAGATACTCAGATTTGGCCGTAAGGGCAAATTGAGTCCGAGATTCATTGGGCCATATGAGATCTCCAAATGAGTTGGCCCAGTTGCATATAGGTTGCTTTTACCCCCTGAACTCGAAAGAATCCACAACGTTTTTCATGTTTCGATGCTTCGACGTTACAGATCCGATCCTTCGCACGTAATAAACCCCTCCGAGGTCGAAATTCAAGCCGATATGAGTTATGAAGAAGAACAGATTCGTATCCTAGCTCGTGAAGTGAAAGAGTTGCGAAACAAAAGGGTTCCGTTAGTGAAAGTGTTATGGCTCAAACACGGGATCGAAGAAGCTACTTGGAAACCCGACAACTCTATGAAAGAGCGATACCCAAACCTATTTAGCGGTAAGATTTTCGGGGACGAAAATTTCTTAAATGGGGGAGAGTTGTGACAGCCCTAAAGTGACCCTAGTCGGAAAGCGGTTTCGGGACCGCTAAACAGAGTCACCAAATTATTTGAATATGATATTTATTGTCTAAAATATGTGATTATGAATGTGTGAAAGTTTTAAGTTTCGATTTAGTAAATTGCATGTGAATTTAGTTAATAGGACTTGTGTGATACTTTTGAAATGTGATAGGTTAATCTATAAGGATCTAATAGTGCATGTAATCAAAAGGAGGACTGCATGTCAATTTTCCCCATTTAATTACTAGTGGCGGCCATGACAAGGGTGATGGGCAAAACATGTCATAAAACAAAGTTGTGCTAATGGTTTATGTGAGAAAGGATAAAATAATAATGGGAAGGTAAATGATGAAAAAAAAATGTGTGTGGTTGCCCCCTCCATTGCCGTGAATAGAAGAAAGAAAAGAAAAAAGAGAGGAAAGCTCTCATGATGTTCTTGGCCGAATAGGAGAAAGAAAAGAAGGAAAAAGAGCTTTGAGGAAATCGGCTATGGTGGTTTGATAGACTAAGGTATGTTTGATGATGTTCCATGAGATGCATGCATGTTTTAGTTGTTAGCTTGAGTTCTAGCTAGCCCATGGTTCAAATCTTTGCTATGTCATGGAGATGGTATTCGCTAAGGTGGATTGGTGTTGATGTCATTTACATGCTAAAATGAAGCTCAGTAATGATGCATGTGATGGTGGATTGATGACTCTTGAATCTTCTTTTTAGCATTTTTGAGTGGGATATTAAGTTCTTTGTTTAACCATGACCAAAACTGAAATGGTATGGTGTTGTGATGCATTCAGCCATGGTAGAAAGTAGAGGACAAATATGGTTGTTATTCACGTTATTTGGATGAGAAATGGTAGTAAGGTGAAGAGCAAATGTTAATGTTTGATTTACTAGTGTGTATATGTGTATTAGCCGAGTTTTGAATTTGAAACAAAATGGTATGTAGTCAATACAAGCAACCATATTTGTAGGAAGTATTAAGCATATAATCGGCCTCAACCTAGACATGTATATTTGGCCACATGAAATAGATTTGTGTTGTATGTGTTCGGTTGGAGGCAAGCATATTGATGCTTTTATCTTGGCTTAGATAATCGGCTAAAAGAGAGTGTGGGCTAAAATGTTGAGTTTGATTCATGATTTCCATATATATATGTGACTTTAATGCCTAATTTATATATGGGCTAAGTACCTTGAGGTTCTCTTTTGATGTTCAAATGAATTGTGTTAAATTGCTTAATGTGATTAAAAATGTGCATAACCATTGTGTATTTGAGCTAAAAGGTGGCCATATGACCTATCAAGCTCCTTGTCATATTCGGCCATAAGCTAGCATAATGAGACTTTAATAAGTTAAATTTGTTTGAATTAGCTCAAGAGCTTAGAGGACCACGGTTGGATAAAGGGAAGGAAAAAGTGATTGAATAGCCGTTGAAGCCGTTCGACAACATCCGAGGTAAGTTTTCCAGTAATGGAACTTAGATTATGATTTGATTAGATCATGTTTTAAGCAAATCAAAATCATGCTCTTTGTATGTGGCTATTGAGCTGAAATTGCAAGTGTGATAAGTGTCTTGTGTTTGAGCTTTGGTAATGAAAATGAAATACGGATGTGTCATGATTTATTGATAAATGTGCATGGTTATTGAATGATGTCGGGCTAAGTCCCAAGGCTTTGTGCTAAGTGACTATATCCGGACTAAGATCCAAGGCATTTGTGCGAGTTACTAATTCGGGCTAAGCTCAAGGCATTCGTGCGAAGTTACTAAATCCGGGTTAAGTCCCAAGGCATTTGTGCGAAGTTACTATAACCGGCTATGTCCGAAGGCATTTGAACGAGTAGCTATATCTGGTTAAATTTGAAGGTACATGATTCGGGAATGAGCGATCTTGCTGTAAAAATTTCAGTTAATACGCTTGTAAAATCCCAACAATGAGGTATGTTTCAGATGTGCATTGGAATAGTTGATTCCTTGAATAATATTCGCTCATCGAGTAAAGAGCTTCCGGTATTTGGCTAAGTGATCCCTTATGTATGAATATAGGGGTTGGAATGTGAAGTAAGAATGATTTGAGAATATGTATATATGGAATTATCTGTTTAGTTATATGAATGCTATACTTGATTGTGCTTAAATTCTTTGCTCAAAACTTACTAAGCATTTAATGCTTACTCTGCTTATTTAATTCTTTGTTTTATAGATTTTGGTTCTTCACTATCGGACTCGGGATTTTTGAAGTCGAAGTCGCCCACACTATCAAAGCTCCTTTTGGTATACTTTTGGTTGAACTTTGAAATGGCATGTATAGGACTACCCTTTTGTTGTTGGTCATGTACCCTTCGGTTTTGTGTAAATTTGGATAGCCATGCGAAAATAGCTTAAATATACTTTGATCATAGCATTATAATCGTTTTGTATGTTGTCCGTCGAGAGGTATGGAAATGTTGGTAACGGTTAGCCATGGGAATGGTTATTCATGATCACTTTTGGTATATGTATGACAAACTCTAGTTGATCCATGGAGGATCATGAAATAGGTAAAGTCTACCTAAAAAAAAATGATGCTGGCAGCAGCAGTGATGTGGATGTGAAAAATCACTAAAAATAGTAGGAATGGAATTAAATAGTTAATAAATTATGTAATCGAACCTTGATGAATTTATTTTCATAGGAAAGTAACGAAAAGTTCATATGAACAGTATATTATGAGATGTTAAAGTTTTCGTGAGACAGGGCCAGAACGGTTTCTGGATCCCCTGATCTGAATTTGGAAATTCATTATAAATTAAACAGAGACATTTAGAAGTCATTCCATATATTTATAGATTCCTTTTTGAGTCTAGTTTCTATAGAAACAAACGGCATCAGTATTGAAGCCCTGTACAGGGATATATACAAGTCGTAATGCATGAAGGTCAGTGTAGTCGCGCCCTGTAACAGGGGAGACTTTAACAAATAAACTGTACTAATTTGCTCAACCAAAAATTCTAGAAAAAAAATCTGTAGATGGACATATGAGTCTAGCTTCAGGGAAAAATTTCAAAACTGATTTTTGAGTTTTGGAACTCAAGATATGATTTTTAAGGTGACAGTGACGTAGTTAGCCAACTGCCTGGAAATTTTTAAAATGGGCTGTGCAATTAAGTGATTTAAGTCTGCGAACCCCTCGTGTCCGACTCCAGCAACGGTCTCGGGTACGGGGTGTTACAATTCATTTATAAATTTTTAAAAAATATATATAAAAAGATTTCTCTGGCAAAGCTGGAGAAATATTATACTAGTATATAAAAAAGGAATGTCCAAAGACCTTCTATCTTGACAATTCTTTCTCTTTTTCTCTTTTATTTTTGCATTTTATATAAGAATTTTCAAATATCATTTTTGGTCCCTCTACTCTACAATTAAGATTTAATCTTTATTTTCGATTTATACAATTTGGTCTCTATTTTTATATTGTTTCCTTCTACTTAGACGTGGCACACGCCACCCATACTCTCTTTCTTTTTCTTTTCTTTTTTTTCATTTTACCAAAATGATTAAATTTTTGTTTTGGTCTCTCTAATATGTCTAAATTGCATATTTAATTTGTGTACTTTAAATTTTAACATAAATTAGTCTCTATATTTTATAATATTATTAATTAGTATAAATAATTAATATGATTAACTTTTCAATTAAAATATTATGATGTTATGTATATTTAAATACCTTAATAATCTTAGAAATTGACTTGTAGTTTTCTATTTCTTTTAGGTTTGCATAGGTCTTAGCTTATCTCTTCTTTTTTTTTTTTGTAGTTTTAGAAAAATGATTAAATTTCAATTTTGGTCCCTATATGATGCCGAAATTTGAAATTTAACTGCATCGCTTTAATTTCTAATATAATTTTGTCCCTATACTTTCAGAATGTTATTAGTTAGTCCAAATAGTTATTATCATTATTTTTTCAATTAAAATATTATGTGGTTATATATAATTTAAATTCCTTAAGGGTCTTAGAGATGGATACTTAGCTTTTTATTTCTTTTAGGTTTGCCTTGTTGCTTTTTTTTTTTTTTGGACATAATAAGATGATCTGTCGTAATTTGATATGTCAAATTACGCTCTCTCGAGTATTTAATGAGCTTGTTTTCAAGTAGTTTACGAGTCTTTTTAATGCTTTTTATCAATTCTTAGATTTTAGTATTAATGATAGCTTTTCTTATATTTTACCTCTTTTTAGACCTAAATTGGAAAAACTAAGTCATTGGAAGTCTAATGGATTGATTTGAGCTTGTGTAAGGAGACAACGATGGCCAAACCTTAAAAAAAGTTGCATCTAACGTGGACGTTGCGACACTGATGCCAGGCTCTTGCAACACCAAATCCTTTCACCTTGAGGATGCAAATCAACATGGAGCCGACTATGAAGAGAGTTACAACACCGAGCCAAAATCGTGACATCGAGTTTTCGAGGTCGTGATAGCGCTCTAAAGGTCTTGAAATGAAGAAATTGAAGCCATCACCAGTGATGTCGCGATACCGACCGAAGGATGTAGCGACATTGAGATCCCCCAAAGCTAAAATTGTGCCACTATCGAGGTTGTCATGACACCAAAGCCTAGGTGTCGCGACACCGAAGCCTGACGAATGAAACAATGCAGTGGCAATTTTGTGTCCAAACAAGCTTAAGCTATAAATACTACCTTCTAAGCTTTTGAGGGTAGATTTTTTTGTGGTTAAACATATTTCTTTAGTTTTCATAGTTTTAGGTTAGGTTATGTTAGGTTAGGTTAAGTTTCTTTTCCTTTTCTTTTCTTTTCATTTTAAGATTAGATTTTCCCTTTTATTTTTAGAATAGATTTTATTTTTGTTGTTTTATTTCTTCATTCTTGTTGAATACTATGCATGTAACCTCTCGAAACCCAGCCTAGACATTATGGTCAAATTTTGAAAGCTACAATAATCACAAAGAAAAGATTTTTCAAATCAATCCGAAAAACATTGTTTGAATTAATAGAAGAATCATCAACTAAAAATCTTTAACAAAATATGTTTAATTTAAATAAATTATCATAGTATTTCAAGTTATTACTTTTGATAGATTTGATAAGAAAACTTGTCTTGTAAATTTTAAAACCTTATTTTGTAAAAATCTATTTTTCAAAAATTAAGTAGTGGATTAAATATAACTATTAAATCTATTTATTACAAATTATTTTTGTTTGATAAAAACAATTTATATAATAAAACCAGTGGTTTAAAACATTTAAAGTTCAAAGTTTATGCATGTATTGTAGCTAACATATCAAAATACTCATGACATAATTAAAACAATCCAAAGTCCAAAACAATCCCAAAAAGAGTTTTAAATACTTTAATTTAATTAAGCCCGAGAGTCTCCTCCAAATGTTGCATCCAGGTCCTATCCACGAGTATTATCTGAAAAGTTTAAAAAAACTAAAGGAGTGAGCTAATAAGCTCAGTGTGAGTTTTATATCAAGCTTGTTAACAAGAACTATAATACACTAAATGTAAATACCACATAATACAAAATAATCAATTGTGCAGATTTTTTGAACATGATTATGACAATGCAATATTTTATAAAAACATATACGCATATTTTTCCAAAACTTCCTATTCATCTCCATTACACACCAAATGGAGTTCCCCAGAACTCATGCATCCAAAACACACCAACAAATATATGTGGACAAAGCCACCAGAATTGCAGACAAGTTTTCAGAAAAAATGTGTGGTAAAACCACCAGATAATGCAGATTATTAAACTGTCAAATCTTCCTCCTTACCATATAGTCTCAAACCAATGAAATATGGCCTGGCATGCAAACTCAATATCAAAGCAGTAAGCATGTTAAACATGCAATTGTATACAAATCAGAAATCGATAGCCATGGTAATTCATACTTTACAAATCAATCATTTCAAATTTTCAATGTGAACAGATCATAATAAAAAAATATGTCATTATGTCACATACCATGAGAATTAGAATAAAACCACATATTAGCAATAAATTGCATAAAACATCAAATAGATATAAGTTAAAATACATACCTTAAATTCACATAATCACTCAGCATGTTATTTTTTCTACTAGATATTACTTTAATAATATTTAATTTATCATATAAAACATAATAAAAAACATACTTTTCACACAAAATACTTGAATAAATCACACGCCTTTAACTTTTTTCCAACACATAATATCTAAACCAAACTCGAACTATTCAGATCCAAGTAAATCAAGACTAGATTTGTGCCTAACGTAACCAAATTGAAGGTTAGAAATCACTCTTAACCTTAAGCAAAATTGACTAAAAATTAATAATATCCAAACTTACACATCTTGCTTGTAATCACCACTTACCCTTAATCCACTTCTATCGAACTCCCACATTGATATCAAAAAAGGTCTACGGTTCTAGGATTAAATCCTTCAATACAAAATAATCTCTTAGCTAGAAGAACGTACAACCACTCCCAATAACCAAAACTGCACAAAACTAAATAAAGATTACTTTAACATAATACTTACACTTTTATTTCCAAAAGTCTGGAAAGAACAACTAAGATTGTTGATGATCTAAATTGTTATGGGAATCTAGTCATCAAAGAAAAAGAAAGAATTAATCAAACAGAAGTTTTTATTTAATAATAATAAGATGAAAAAGAGAAAAAGTAATTAAAATATGATAGTTGTCGGCAGTGATATGTGGAGGCGAACGGTGGTGCACAGTGGTTGACAATGGTGGTGGTTCAAAAAAATGTTGAGTAAAGAAATAATAGTTAATTATTTAAATTAAAAGAAGAGAAATGAAAAGAAAAGAAAAGAGAGAAAACAAAGAAAGAATATATAAGAATGGTGGTGCAAAATGAAAGATGGTGAAAAGTGGTAGCACAAGGTGGTTTTAATGGTGGTATGGTGGTTATGGGCAGCTAGTGGTGGTGGTGGTATGGTGGAGGAGAAGCGTTGATCAGCACACAATAATAGAAAAAATAAAATAAAAATGATGAAGAACTTCCAAAGGAGGGTGGCTCATAGTGGTTGATAGGGAGGAGAAAAAAGATAATTTGATGACAAAAATGAAAAATATCTTAGCCAAAATGCAACTAAGGGACGACATGAACTTGCAACAGAATTGAAAATCCAAAATTCAAACTCCTAACATCTCATTCATGAGAAGACAAGGGAGTTAGAATGGATTGATGGTGAATAATCATAGGAGTTACAAAACATAACATAAATGGCTTTGAAAATGGATGTTACAAAGTTGAAAAGGAGTTACATCCATGCATACGTGCATGGACAGTTTGCATGGCTAGGTTAACCAGCATTTAATCAAAATTCTTTTTTTTTTTTAAAGAAAAATGAGAACATGGAGACTTAGAACTTGTCTCACTAGGGAGTTCCTTAATGTACTTAACCATGTTGGAAAAACAAGTTTGGAAAATGTAGCAGAAAAATAAATTTAGGGAAAAACCAGAGTTTAAATTTTTTTTCCAAAATAAGATCTTAGTTGTGATATCTAAAGTAATAAACACTTAATCAAAATTGTACCTTTTCGATTCGTCTAGGATGAGCTCTTCGACCGAGTTGTCTTCTTCGCTATCTTCAAGCTCGCGTCTACCGAGTGTAGGCTCGCTTCGAATCAGAAAATTTTTCACAAAAATTACTAGTTGGGTAATTTTGTAATTTCTCTAAAATTTTGGTCAAGTTATAAATCAGAAAAATGTCTCCAGAAATTTTTTGGAAAAATCTCTTCAGAGAATTTTCTCTTTACAACTTTCTCTGAATTCAAATGTGTAAATAATGACCCAAGGCTCTCTTTATATAGAGAGAATCTAGAGAGTTCAACTATGATTGAACTTAATCACTTTAATATTAAATTTAATATTAAAACTTATTAAAATAATAGAATTACATATAAACATTAAATTAAATTTAATATTAAGATAATCACTTTAATAGTAAATTAATAAAATACTAGTAAACTAATAAAATCTGTTAAGATAAGTATTAAATTAAATTTAATATTAAACTATTAAAATAATATTATTTTTGGAATACTTAATCTTAAATCAAATTCTCTAGGACAGTCCCAATAGAAGTGTAACTATTCTAGTGCTCAACCACCGAAAACCAACTGTTGTTAGCCATCGGGACACCGCTATCGCAGCCACTGGCACCGCCGTGTCCGATGATGCAAGTGTGACACCTTAATCCCGAGCCAGTTCAGTCCGGGTCAATGACGACCTGACCGGTCCGGTCCAGCCGATCGGCCCAGTTTCACATACTGGAATTGGTTCGACTAGTTTCTGGGTCTTGATCTCAATTTTGGGCTCCTAGACCCAATTTTTTATCTCAGATCCAATTTTCAAGTTCAATTACCCATTGAGCCAATTGTTTGACTTGAAAATTAACTTCCAAAAATATCATGTTAATTTTAATTGATTTCATTTTTTTAATTTTACTTAATCAAAATTAATTTTTCTAAAAAAGCGCTTAGATTTTTCATATTAATTTTTTAAGAAACTTCTGTAATCAAATTCTCTAGTTGAACAATTCTCACGACCAACTAATTTAATTCCACATTGAATAAATCCACTCAATTAAATTATTCTCAAGGTCGTAGGATTTAGTTTTGATTCAATTGCAGTCCGGTCGAGCTTTTGTTGAGCTAGTGGAGGGACCAATTGAACATATATAATTAGGCTCTAGTGATTGCAATTATGTCCAGAAGCATCGTTTCGATAATTTTCAATTACTTAATCATGGAGTCAGTCCACCAGAAGTACCATGATTGAAAACTCCTTATTGTATACTCTTTATGAAAGCAATTCATCAAACTGCTTTGTCCAATGACATCGTCATTTGTGTGTTACCCTCATATGATATCATTGATTCCTTTGAGTTAAATTTGTTCACTCAATACAATCCTATTTTATCTCATCGTCACCATTGTGTCTTCTTAATGATTAAAATTATCAATGTCAACAAATGATTGTGATAAATTGTTCATCCGATAATGAGCAACCCCGTGGCCACGTTTCATATTTATCAATTCACACAATGCAAATGAGAGGATATCATTAACTCTTTAATTGAGCTATGAATTCCATTGTTGCTAGTAAAGTCATGTCATACACAAGTTATGTACCCAACATACTGCTATGGGCTCGATCATCTTTAGAGCATAAGCCTCCACTAATACCAGAGCACATGATTTGTATACGCATGGTCAGTGACTAACTTAGGATTTAGGTAAATCACACCATGAACGTCACAAGTGATTTAATTCACAAACGAATTCAGAATTAATTCATCTTGGGTCCAGTCCAATGTATCATTCTACCAATAAATACATCTATGTCTCTACTCGTGGAGCCAATTGCTCTGATAGCCAAGACTAGCGATCTCCCCAATTGGAATTGTAGACGACATAATAATCCTTCTTAGTATTTGAATAAATGCTCACTTTGATTCTTTTATAGGATTATGGACTCATTTTGTAACAACCCTAACCCGTATCCATCGCCAGAATAGGGTCATAAGGAAATACCAAATGAAACACGATCTCAAACAATTACATATAATAATAACTTTATTCACATACACAAGTCTCGAAGGTTAATCAAAATTTATTTCGTAAATTAATACACCTCTTAAATTTGAACATTTCACATCATATGTATATGTATAGTCATATCGTTCACATGTAACAATATAATCTATAATACATCAACAATTTCATATCTATGACATTAGCATAGTATCTTTATGAACCTCATATGTTTTACATATAAATACCAATAAAAGCAAGTATTTGTTTATAACTCACTCACTTCATTACTTGGTCCAATCGGCTAAATAATATGTATCATTATACACATTCACAATTTACACTTAATTAGCAAATACATATAGCCTTATAGATAAGTATTAATCATCCATAAATATGAGCACCTTTGCACACATGCAAGGCACATAAAAATATAATTAATATAACAAAGCCAAATATCATATACGCATGTCATAATTTAATTCATAAAGGAGCACCAAAATTTCTATCATGCATACGTCTTTCTCTTTACCTATTAACTTCATAATTTATATTAACTCAACTGTATTCCTAATGAACCATATGGCCAGATATACATATCATCATGAAAATGTTATGTATTATGATTACGCCCTTGATAGACTCATTATAAAACCAAGCAATTATATATATAACCTAATCATCAAATATAAATGTATGGTGCGCATTTACCCAAAAGCCAAAGCCACACTTAGCATTAAAGTATCAAATACATACTAAACAGCCGACTAGTTTATTAATGAAACACATGCATTATCTATCACTTAATAATCGAACTGACCACTAAAGCATAATCACCCATTATCTAAACAATGCCGCATCTTATTTTCCATCACAACTAATAAACATACCAAACACATATTACGCTATTACTCATCATAACCGAATCTTGCTACTTAAAATTTCCTACGAAAACAAGGCTTCCATTACCCTTTTATCAACAATCAAGCTCATTAATATATTTCAATCAAGACATAACAAATTAAGATTAAACATAGTAATCAATTTCATATATATATAATTCATATTAGTTTGAAACACCACCAAGATAATCAAATATATTTATGATCAATTTCTTCATGCTTCATCCAAAATCATTAGCCAACTTCTATGAATGATCACATAACACAAATGGTATTCATTCATGGAACATAGCATAACAACCAGATGGACTTAAACCACAAATATGCCAAAATCGAAATCTAACATAGAAATTAAGCCATTTTTGCATGGCTTTATACATAACCAAAGTTCATTATTTCAAAAGAAATCCAGCCTATACATGCCATAGTTCCAAAATGCAACTTATAAAATACCAAAAACAGTCGATAGTGTGATGGACTTTGCTGACGATCCCCAAGCTTGTAACTTGAAATATAAAATCGATAAAACAGAAACAAATATACACACAATAAGCTAATATAGCTTAGTAAGCCATAAGCAAATAAACAATCTAGTGATATATCCAATTCATTATAAACTAACTAAATCATACTAGCATAAATATGCTTAGTCTCAAACTACCAATTTCATGAATGTTATTTATATTTTTATACAAAATTCCCACCTTGGCCAAATGCTCATACAATCAATATAAATTATTCACAATTCTCTTACAAGGTCAATATATCATTAGAGAATCAAATATACTTATACTCATAAACAAAACTCAAGCATCATAATATATTATCATGTACACAATGCTTAATTGGCCGAATAAACATGGTATCATCTATACATATATCACATATCATTTTGAATGCAATCACAAAATATCTATCAAGATCGAACATACTTTTGTAATTATACACATTCTATATTACCTCATAAGTCATTTGTAACAAACATTAAGTACTTATTTACCTTATCACGACTGGGAATAACCTATTCCATACCTGGTCATTTAGCTTATTCAACATGTACATACACATCTTATCATAGCCTGATGAACCATTCAGAATTGGATAGGACACTCGAATAAACACACAAGTCATACAATGTCAACGTCCCAAACGTGGTCTTACATGTAGTCACATATCGATGCCACTATCCCAGACAAGGTTTTACTCGTAAGCACATATCGGAATCACATATCGATGCCATGGTCTTACTCGTACACATATATCGGAATCCTATGTCATGACATATGTATCCTAACTATTCCTAAGGTTCATACGGGGCTTTCGGACGTTATAACTCGGTCGAAACCAATTCGAAGATATAGTAGCCAAGCTTAATTATATTCGGCCATAGCTTATATATGTTCATACATTTCATACAGCATATAATATTAACATTTAACTACAATTAAACACATTTTTTTTCTTATTAACTTACGTCAGACGATGTAAAACGGAACAGGGCAGCTAGTCGACAACTTTCATTTTTCCCCGATCCAAATCTGATTTCTTTAGTTCTTGATCTAAACATATTCAAATTAGGCTCATTCAAACATATTTTCATTCAATTTAATCCAAAAACACATAAATGGGCAAATTATCATTTTACCCTGACATTTACAATTTTTACAATTTAGTCCCTATTGCACAAAACAAAAAATATACAAAATTTCCCTATACTCATGTTGTGCCAAATTTTACCCATTACCATACAAGTCCATATATTTCATTTCACATTTTAGTCCCTCAAATTATTATTTTTGCAATTTAGTCCTAATTACCCAAAATCATCAAAAATTCCAATACAAAATATGTTAATCTCAAACATATCTTTCATATTCATCATCAAACAAAAAAAATCACAAGCTATCAATAATGGCACAACTCAAAATATTCATCAAAAAAAAAATAAAGCATGGGTCTTGAAGATTACTAAGCAACGATCTCAAAAACGTAGAAATTATCAAAAATCGAACAAAAACGAACCTTGATTGAGCTTGAATATAGGCCGAACCCTATCTTAGTGTCTTTCTTTTTCTTTTGTTTATATTCAGCAAGAAAAATGAAGAAATAAAGTATATGTTGTCTTTAATTTATGTTTTATTATGTATATTATAATTTAAGTTTAATTTACCTATTTAACCTTAATGATTTGATGTAAAAACTTTATAATATAAGCCTTATACCATCCAACTTTATTAAAAAAAAATGGCATAATTACAATTTTAAGGCTTGAATTTAGAAAGCCACTAACAAGTTAGCTTCTTTTAGAAATAACCACTGAATTTTCATTTTACGCGATTAAGTCCTTTTATTTAATCGAACACTCAAACGACAAAATTAAATCACGAAAATTTTACAGATATAAATTCACACAAAATAAACACAGAAAATATTTTTTAAAATATTTTTCTGACTCGGATTCGTGGTCCCAAAATTGCCGTTTCGATTAGGGTCTAAATCAGGATGTTACAACTCTCCCCCCTTAGGGATTTTCGTCCCCGAAAATCTTACTGGTGAATAGGTTTGAATAGCGTTCTCTCATTGCATCTTCTGGTTCCCACATTGCTTCCTCAACACCGTGTTTATGCCACAATACTTTAACTAACGAAATCTTCTTATTTTTTAACTCTTTAATCTCGTGAGCCAAGATACAAATCGGTTATTCCTCGTACGTCATGTCAGGTTTAATCTCAATCTCAGACAGACTAATCACATGTGAAGGGTCAGATCGATATCTACGAAGCATCGAAACATGGAATACATTGTGGATCGTTTCTAACTCAGGTGGAAACAATAGTCTGTAGGCAACCAGCCCGATACGTTCTATAACCTCATACGGCCCAATAAACATCGGACTCAATTTGCCTTTACGACTAAATCTGACTATTGTCTTCCACGGTGAGACTTTCAAGAAGACTTTATCCCCAATTTGAAACTCTATATCTTTACGTTTCAAGTCCGCATAAGATTTCTGACGATCTGACACTGCTTTCAGACTTTCACGGATCACTTTCACTTTCTGTTCAGTTTCTCTGATCAAGTCGACCCCGTGTATCTTATTTTCACTGAGCTCAGTCTAGTACAATGGCATAAGACATTTACAACCATACAAAGCCTTGTAAGGTGCCATTTTTATACTCAATTGAAAGTTGTTATTATACGTAAATTCAATCAAAGGTAGGTATCGTTCCCACGTACCTTCGAACTCGAGAATGCAACATCTCAACATATCCTCAAGTATCTAAATGATTCGCTCAGAATGGCCATCTATTTTCCGATAGAAAGTAGTACTGAAATGTAATTTCGTACCTAGTGCATCTTGTAGTTTCTTCCAAAATCGCGATGTAAACCTCGGATCTCTAACCGAAATAATAGATATAG
This sequence comes from Gossypium arboreum, assembly GCF_025698485.1. Lineage (NCBI taxonomy): Eukaryota > Viridiplantae > Streptophyta > Magnoliopsida > Malvales > Malvaceae > Gossypium > Gossypium arboreum. Next base: position 20,047,238 of record NC_069081.1, read on the forward strand.
GCACACCATGTAATCTCACAATCTAACAAACATACAATTCAGATGATTTATTTAGCGAGTAGTCTGTACGTATTGGAACAAAATGAGCCGATTTGGTCAATCTATCAACAACAACCCAGATTGTATCTTTCTTTCTCGGTGACAACTGTAAACCAGATACAAAATCCATCGTGACTCTGTCCCACTTCCACTCAGGTATCATAATTGGCTTAAGTAATATGGAAGGCACCTGATGTTCATCTTTTACTTATTGACAGATTAAGCATCTTGCAACAAAGTAAAAAATATCTTGTTTCATACCATGCCACAAATAAAGCTATTTCAGATCATTATACATCTTTGTACTACCTAGATGAACAGATAACCAACTGCTGTGAGCTTCATTCAAAATCATCTAAATCAATTCTGAATTCCTCAGAATGCATATTCGGTCTCTGAATCTCAAACAGCCATCAGCATCAACTCTCAATTCTAAATTCGCATCCGTCTCACACTGAGCTCGTTTTACGATTAACTCATTATCAGCCTTCTAGGCATTACAAATTTGTTGAATAAATAACGGTCTTGCTTTCAATTCAAATATTATCAAACCATCATCAGACATGACCATATGTGCATTCATTGTACGTAAAGTGAATAGTGATTTTCAGCTTAAAGCATCAGCAACAATATTAGCCGAGTGATAATCAATTACAAGCTCATAGCCTTTTAGCAATTCTAACCATCAACGTTGTCTCAAATTCAGATCTTTCTGAGTCATCAAGTATTTCAAGCTTTTGTGATCAGAATAAACATGACATTTCTTACCGAACAAATAGTGGCGCCATATCTTTAATGCAAACACAATAGCTGCCAATTCTAAGTCGTGTGTCGGATAGTTTCTTTCATGTGGCTTTAACTGTCTCGAGGCATAAGCTATCACTCTGTAACACCCTGAATTTTGGGCCTAGATGAATTGGGCTTTGGGCTTTGGGCTTTGGGCTTTGGGCTTTGGGTTTCATAAAAAAAATTTAAGTGAGCAAGAAAATGACAAAAGACATGTTGGCTTTAAAGGTTTAAGGAATTTGAAGTGCCTAGGTTTGTTGGAGAAGTTCTAGGTTCGAGTTTTGTAGTGGAGGAATTTTAATTTAATTATTAAAAGAATCAAGGTTGGGAGTAGTTGGGCCTTTAAATAAAGATAGGGGAAAATGACATCAAAAAGCCTTGTGGAGGAGTGGTTAAGTGATGCCACTTAGGGTGTTGGGAGGTGGCATTAGTGGCTAGTCAGGAGATCTGAGGTTTGAATCCTAGCTTAGTATTTTTAAGAGTTTAATTTTGGCCTTCTAGAAGGTTGGAAGTGGCGTGAAGATGGACTCTAAGGGGAGTGTTCTGAAGAGAAATTTTAGGAAATAGATTGGGGAGTTATCAGGGAGAAAAACGATGAGATGAAAAGGGGGAAGTGATGGAGCTGAATTGGGAATTGAAGGTCAGGCAATTTGGCTAGAGGCTATAAATATGTGCTGAGTTTGGGAATCCTAGGCTAATGCCAAATTCTTCATTTTTTTTAGTGCCAATTGGCTTTTCCATCTTTGCTAGCTGATTCTTTTGCCATTCTTTCTCTCCTCAGATCTCTTTTGATTTACCCTTTAGGTTAGCCGATTCCTTCTTCTACCCTTATTCTTTAATTTGTGCCAAATAAACCTTATTCACCATATTAGTTTGAAAGCCAAAAAGTCGAATCTCCCTTGGACTGATTACTCTTTTGGGGGAATTAATATCGGATCTCGAATTTTAGCTCTCTGCCAAATTGCTCCTTAGGTGTTTTGCGGTTTTGGTAAGTATTCCTCTCTTATTGGCTAAGGTTGGTCGAATGGTCTTAAGTGAGATAAGGGGGTGAATTATGTTGGATGCTAGTCCCCTAGTATTTGGTTTTAATGAGTAAGATTAATGCAGATCTAGGGAGTACGTGATCAAGGAAAAGCTATTAGGGATTGGTGTTCAAGGTAAGGTTAAGGTGAGGTTTCGGTTTTTGGGTAAAATATGTATTAAGCATATGATTAATTGAAGGGTGATATCGTTTGTAGGTTGGTGACTAAGGGAATCGTAGCACGCTTGCTTACCAGGTGTGTACATACACTGTACACACAAGTAGATCGACAAAAGATGAAATGCCAAAAACCCGAAATGCTAAAAAGCTGAAAGGTTGGCAACAGTAGTCTTGCGAGTGCGTGAACACTCGTAAGGTGAAAACAGATTGGTTATCTGAGGCCCATGGGCGACTCCATGGACTCGGACTGTGAATTGGCCAACTGGGCCAGAATAGGCTTAACGGGCCCGATGGGCTATTGGGCCCATAATAGGCCAAAAATTGATCATTGATGCTATGAGATTGAAATTCATATGTGAGCATGAATATAATGTGATTTTGGCCTAATAGGCCACATAAATGTGATTTGGGCCTAAAGGAGGCCATGTGAATATAGTTGGGTCTAGTGGGCCATATACAGGTATGTGAATTTATCTGGGCTTTGTAAGGGGTTTTAGGTCTAGTATATGATGGCTACATAAAACTTAATTAATTTAATGCGACCGTGGACAAGTTATAAGGTTAAGGTGTGGCAACGGGTATATGCATGTCTAGGATTGGAACTAGGGAGAGCTTGGTACTTAAGCAGTCTTAATGACTCACCTCCTCTTCTCTGGAATCCTACCTGGTGCATGGTATTCGTTCATCTTAGCTCACGGGATTTGTTAACAGGCCAATGTAAGTGAAAACTATAATGATGGGAAAATTACTGAAATGCCCCTAAGGGCAAAGATGACCAAAATACCCCTATGTATTGAATGTAAGTTTTATGGATATGACACGCATATCTGCTGCATACATATGATATTCTGCTTAGTTTGCATATGGGTTGGAAAATATGGAACGGAGGAAGTATATGAGGATCGCATGGTTGCTTGACAATCGTGGATCCACCGACGGCTTTTAAGCCCAATGTATAAATGAAGGTGGTTCTGCAACTGGGCTACCCTGGATGTGTATTGGTTAGGTGGGTCGATATTTATATCCCCACATGATGTGTATCGGGGGACGAAGCTGATGTGTAGCGGATGGATTATTGGGATGGGATTGCACTGCATTACATTGCATGTTTGATGTATGGTGAATATTGAATGCTTGTTACTCGTCGAGGGTTGTACACACTGAGTTTGCGAAAACTCACCCCCTCTTTTATTTTATTTTCGGGTGATGCTCAGTAGGAAGTTTGATGTTTTGGGGGACTCTAGGTGGCTAGCTAGCAAGATAACTTGGACTTGTTTCTCTTTTAAAAGCATATAAGTTCTTTATTTTATTAAGTACCTTTCGGACCGAAATGTAATAATGCTTCCTTTTTGTTATTATTTGGATTATTATTTTTATGCGTTGTAATTACGAGAAGTTGAACATGGATTTTCTAAACCATAGTTTTTTTTATAAACTACGTTTCCACAACTAAATTTCAAAATGTCAGGTCTTCACAAAATCATATGTTTAAATAGGTTTTTGTGATTGAAAAGAGAGTTTAATAAGTTTATTAAGGTTTCATATTTTTTCCAAGGAAGGGTTTTCAATGAAAACAAGGTTTTCGCTAAAACACTTCAATGTGATGCGCCAAATTTAGCCATAAGCCTTCCTGCATCAAAACACAGCCCAAACCATTTAAAGATGCATCACTATAAATAACAAAGTCTTTACCCAATTTTGGCTAGACTAGCACTGGAGCTTCAATCAAAAGGGCTTTCAACTGATCAAAACTTTTTTGGCACTTATCTGACCACTCGAATTTAACATCTTTCTGTAATAGCTTCGTCATCGAAGCTGCAATCATAGAGAAACCTTTCACGAACCGTCTATAATAACTAGCAAGTCCTAGAAAACTTCAGACTTTAGAAACATTCTTCAGAGGTTTCCAATCAAGTATATCTGAAATTTTGCTCGGATCAACTAGAATACCCGACGCTGATACCACATGACCCAAAAAACAGACTTCACTTAACCAAAACTCACATTTACTGAATTTCGCATACAACTGCTTATCTCGTAAGGCCTGTACCACAAGCCTCAAGTGCTCAACATGTTCAGCTTCATCATGAGAGTAGATCAAAATGCCATCTATAAACACAACCACAAACCGATCCAGATATGATCTGAAGATCGGATTCATCAAATCCATAAAAACAGCAGGTGCATTAGTGAGTTCGAACGGCAAAACTAAAAACTCATAGTGTCCATACCTCGTTCGAAATGCAGTCTTTGGTATGTCGGAGTCTTTAACTCGTAATTGATAGTAGCCTGATCTCAAATCTATCTTGGAAAACACTATAGCCCCTTTCAATTGATCAAACAGATCATCAATCCGTGGCAACGGATACTTATTCTTTATAGTCACCTTATTAAGTTGTCTATAATCAATACACATTTTCATAGTTCCATCTTTCTTTTTTCACAAACAACACAGGTGTAACCACGGAGAGAAACTCGGTCGCGCGAAACCTCTATCTGTCAATTCTTACAACTGAGCTTTCAATTCTTTTAATTCTGTAGGTGCCATTCTATACGGAGCTATGGATATCAGAGTCGTCCCAGGCATTAACTCAATACCAAACTCTACTTCCCGCATAGGTGGCACACCCGGTAATTCTTCAGGAAACACATCTGGATACTCACATACAACAGGTACTGATTCAATGTTTCTTTCGGCCATTTTACTGTCAAGAACATAGGCAAAATAAGCTTCACACCCTTTTCTCACATATTTTTGGGCTAGCATCAAAGAAATTACTGCTGGTAAACCATACAAATCACTAGATTCAATTCGAATAACCTTATTAGTAAATCAATGGTCTTTCTCTTGCAGTTCACAACAACATCATGTAATGTCAACCAGTCCATACCCAGAATTATGTCGAACTCATCAAATGGAAGTAACATCAAACCAGCCGAAAAGCACAAATCTCGAACCATCAAGGGACAATTCTTACACACTTTGTCAACCATAACACACCGACCCAAGGGGTTTGACACTCTAATCACAAACTCAATAGACTCAACAAGCAGAGTCCTGCTGAATACTAATGTTTCACACACATAAGAATGAGTAGATCCAGGATCAATCAATGCAATTACATTAGTATCATAAAAAGTGAATGTACCAATAATAACATATGGGGATGAAGCCTCCTCTCGCGCGTGAATGAAATAGGCTCTGGCAGGTGCACGAGCCTCAGATTTGACTATTGTATCTTTATTTCCTCTCTGAATACCGCTTACATTACTAGCATTTCTCAGTGGTCTACCCCGAGCAGCAATATTACCGGATCTTGTGTTCTGTGCTGGATTTTCTTCAACTAACCTTGGGCAATCTCAAATATAATGTTCTGTCGATCCACATTTAAAACAGGTTCAATCATGTAATCTGAAACTGCGGGGATGTCGTTTACCATAGTGTTTACACTCGGGTTAATTTGATCTGACATTACCCACACTGGCTACTGAGGTAGCTCTCAAACTCGTCAGTGGTCTGTTCTGGTCTAGTTGAGAATAACCCGAAGTAGCTTTTGAACAACTGAAATCATCTCAGAACTTCTTTGGTGCTGACTGGATTAACCTACTGAATGATCTCTTACCCGAGTTTCTAGCTTCAAATTAGCTTTCTTTTTCTCTTTCCTGAGCTCTTCAGCTTTGTATGCTCACTCAACGAGTACCACAAACTCTTTTATCTCAAGTATGCCAACTAACAATTTAATGTCTTCGTTCAGTCCATCTTCAAATCTTTTACACATTATGGCTTCGGTAGAAACACACTCTCAGGCATACCGACTGAGTCTCAAAATTTCCGCTCATACTCTGTCACGGCCATCCGACCCTGCTTCAGCTCCAGAAATTCTTTTCGCTTCTAATCAATAAATCTTTCGCTGATATATTTCTTATGGAACTCTGCCTGAAAGAATTCCCAGGTCACACGCTCTCTCGGAACCACTAATACTAAGGTATTCCACCAGTGATATGCTGTGTCTCAAAGCAAAGATATGGCACACTTCAAACATTCATCTGGGGTACAGGACAGCTCATCAAACACATGGATAGTATTATCAAGCCAGAACTTAGCCCGTTCAGCATCATCATCATCAGTAGCTTTAAACTCTTTAGCCCCGTGTTTTTTGATTTTATCAACAGGTGACTTATACAATCTCAACGGATCACTTACATGAGGTACTGCAGGCATCAAAGATGGATCAATCGGGGGTGGAGATTGTTGTGCAATCGGGTTAGTCCGAATATATTAAGTAAACCAGTCATTCATCATTTGATAGAAGACTTGTTTAGCCTTACTTTCTTGATTACTCGAAATCGGTTGAGAATCAACTGGCACTGTCCCTTGTGCGGGAGCTGGCACTACACTCTCGACATCATCAGCTACAACTCTGTTGGGAACCATTTACTATATGAAGACACATTTCAAATGTCAGAAGTCATCACACTATTGCAGTATATAATATGGCATGTATAGCTAAACTCACACGCGCTACGTTAGTCCTAAAACCAACTAAACCGCAGCTCTGATACCAATAAAATGTAACACCCCTAACCCATATCCGTCGTCGGAATAGGGCCATAAGGCATTACCAAATAAAACACGATCTCAAACAATTACATATAATATATAAACTTATTCACATACACAAGTCTCGAAGGTTAATCAAAATTTATTTCGTAAATTAATACACCTCTTAAATTTGAACATTTCACATCATATATATATATTCATATCTTTCAAACGTAACAATATAATTTATAATACAACAACAATTTCATATATACGACATTAGCATAGTAATCTTTATGAACCTCATATGTTTTACATATAAATACCAATAAAAGCAAGTATTTGTTTATAACTCACTCACTTCATTACTTGGTCCAATCGGCTAAATAATATGTATCATTATACACATTCACAATTTACACTTAATTAGCAAATTCATATAGCCTTATATATAAGTATTAAGCACCCATAAATATGAGCACCTTTGCACACATGCAAGGCACATAAAAATATAATTAATAAAACAAAGCCAAACATCATATACGCATGTCATAATTTAATTCATAAAGGAGCACCAAAATTTCTATCTTGTAAACATCTTTCTCTTTACCTATTAACTTCATAATTTATATTAACTCAACTATATTCCTAATGAATCATATGGTCGGATATACATATCATCATGACAGATGTTATGTATTATGATTACGCCCTTAATATAGACTCACTATAAAACCAATCATTTATATATATAACCTAATCATCAAATATACATGCATGGTGTGCATTTACCCAAAAGCCAAAGCTACACTTAACATTAAAGTATCAACTACATACTAAACAACCGACTAGTTTATTAATGAAACTCATGCATTATCTATCACTTAATAATCGAACTGACCACTAAAGCATAATCACCCATTATCCAAACTATGTCACATCTTCTTTTCCATCACAACTAATAAACATACCAAACACATATTATGCTATTACTCTTCATAACTGAGTCTTGCTACTTCAAATTTCCTACGAAAATAAGGCTTCTATTATCCTTTTATCAACAATCAAGCTCATTAATATATTTCAATCAAGACATAACAAATTAAGATTAAAAATAGTAATCAATTTCATATATATATAATTCATATTAGTTTGAAACACCACCCAGATAATCAAACATATTTATGATCGATTTCTTCATGCTTCATCCAAAGTCATTAGCCAACTTCTACGAATGATCACATAACACAAATGGTATTCATTCATGGCACATAGCATAACAACCAGATGGACTTAAACCACAAATATGCCAAAATTGAAATCTAACATAGACATTAAGCCATTTTTACATAGCTTTATACATAATCAAAGTTCATTATTTCAAAAGAAATCCAGCCTATACATGCCATAGTTCCAAAATGCAACTTATAAAATACCAAAAATGGCCGATAGTGTGATGGACTTTGCTGATGATCCCCGAGCTTGTAACTTGAAATCCAAAATCTATAAAACAAAAACAAATATACACACAATAAGCTAATATAGCTTAGTAAGCCATAAGTAAATAAAAAATCTACTAATATATCCAATTCATTATAAACTAATCGAATCATACTAGCATAAATATGATTAGTATCAAACTACCAATTTCATAAACGTTATTTATATTTTTATACAAAATTCCCACCTTGGCCGAATGCTCATACAATCAATATAAATGATTCACAATTCTCTTACAAGGTCAATATATCATTAGATAATCAAATATACTTATACTCATAAACACAACTCAAGCATCATAATATATTATCATGTACACAATGCTTAATTGGCTGAATAAACATGGTATCATCTATACACATATCACATATCATTTTGAAGGCAATCACAATATATCTATCAAGATTGAACACACTTCTGTAATTATACACATTCTATATTACCTCATAAGTCATTTGTAACAAACATTAAGTACTTACTTACCTTATCACAACTGGGAATAACCTATTCCATACCTGGCCATTTAGCTTATTCAACATGTACATACACATCTTATCATAGCCTGATGAACCATTCGGAATTGGATAGGACACTCGGATAAACACACAAGTCATACAATGTCAACGTCCCAGACATGATCTTACATGTAGTCACATATCGATGCCACTATCTCAGACAGGGTCTTACTCGTAAGCACATATCGAAATCACATATCGATGCCATGGTCTTACTCGTACGCATATATCGGAATCCTATGTCATGACATATGTATCCTAACTATTCCTCCAAGCTTGAACTCAACTTCCTTTTTTCAAGGTTCATACGGGGCTTTCGGACGTCATAACTCGATCGAAACCAATTCGGAGATATAGTAGCCAACCTTAATCATATTCGTCCATAGCTTATATATGCTCATAAATTTCATGCCTTCATATAATATTAACATTTAACTACAATTAAACACGTTTATTTGCTTATTAACTTACCTTGGATGATGTAAAATGGAACAGGGCAGCTAGTCGACGACTTTCGTTTTTCCCCGATCCAAATCTGATTTCTTTAGTTCTTGATCTAAACAAATTCAAATTAGGCTCATTAAAACATATTTTCATTCAATTTAATCCAAAAACACATAAATGGGAAAATTACCATTTTACCCCTAACATTTACAATTTTTACAATTTAGTCTCTATTGCACAAAACACAAAATATACAAAATTTCTCTATACTCTTGTTGGGCCAAATTTTACGCATTACCATACAAGTCCATATATTTCATTTATTTCACATTTTAGTCCCTCAATTTATTATTTTTAGAATTTAGTCCTAATTACTCAAAATCATCAAAAATTCCAATACAAAATATGTTAATCTAAAACATATCTTTCATATTTCATCATCAAACAACAAAAATCACAAGCTATCAACAACGGCACAACTTAAAATATTCATCAAAATGAAAAATTAAAGCATGGTCTTGAAGATTACTAAGCAACGACCTCAAAAACGTCGAAATTATCAAAAACCGAACAAAAACGAAACTTGATTGAGCTTGAATATAGGTCGAACCCTAGCTTAGTTTTTTCTTTTTATTTTATTTATATTTGGTAAGAAGAATGAAGAAATAAAGTATATGTTGTCTTTATTTTATGTTTTATTATGTATATTATAACTTAAGTTTAATTTACCTATTTAACCTTAATGATTTAATGTAAAAACTTTATAATATAAGCCTTATACTGTCCAACTATATTAAAAAATGGCATAATTACAATTTTAAGGCTTCAATTTAGAAAGCCAGTAACAAGTTAGCCCCTTTTAGAAATAACCACTGAATTTTCATTTTACGCAATTAAGTCCTTTTCTTTAATCGGACACTCAAACGACAAAATTAAATCATGAAAATTTTACAGATATAAATTCACACAAAATAAACACAAAAAATAAATATTTTTTGACTCGGATTCATGGTTCTGAAACCACTGTTCTGATTAGGGTCTAAATCGAGTTATTACACATTTAGATTATCTACTAAAGTAAGTTGTCTGTCTCATAATGAAAATGTTCTTTACAATTCCACTTATCTTTATTTTGAACATTCGGCAATCAATGAGCTAATATTTGCTTGTCACAATTTCTCTATGCATGCAAAACATAAAAGACATAAATACAAAAGACATAATAGTGAAATGTGAAATTAACTTTATTTATTTATTCATCATTCAAATAAATAGAAAACAATTACATGTTTACTAAAAAATATGCACATTTCCCAACAATCTCTCACTTGCCCTAGTAAAGTAAATGTGTCATATTTTGTATTCTCATATCCTCGTTGTGTTTGTTAAAACTCTTAGTTATAAGAGTCTTAGTAAACTAACCCACAAGGTTATTTTCAGAAGCTACTTTCATCACATTTACAATTCCTTCGGCTACTGCCTCTCGTATCAAGCGATACTTTCAATCAATGTGTTTCGTCCTCTTGTGACTTCTCTTTTCCTTGGTATTTACTATTAAAGCACTATTATCACAATACAGTGTTATAGCTTTTTCCATATCGAGAATAACTTCGACTTTGATTAAAAACTTTCGAAGCCATATTACTTCTTTTGTTGTTTCAAAAGCAGCCACATACTCAGCTTCCATAGTAGAGTCAGCAGTGCAAGTTTATTTTACATTTTTCCATACTATGCTTCAACAGCTTAGAACGAATACATTTCCCGATGTTGATTTCCTCGAATCTTTACAAGTTTGGAAGTCTTAGTCTGTGTATCCAACAGGAGTAAGGTCCTCCCTAGAATACACAAGCATTAATCCCTGATTCTTTTAAGACACATTAATATATGCTTTACAGGTTTCCAATGCCTGAGACCTAGATTCGCCCGATATCGACTAACCATTCTTACTGCGAAATAGATATCTAGACGTGTCCAAAGCATCACATACATAAGGCTTCCAACTGTCGAAGCATATGGAACGTTACTCATATGTTCTCTTTCTTCCACAATCTTAGGACAGTCATCTAAAGAAAGATGAAAACCTGATGCAGTCGGCTAAACACCTGACTTTGCATCGGTCATTACAAAATGTTCCAATACCTTACCGATGTATGAAGCTTGAGATAGTGCTATTGTTTTATTCTTTCGATCCCTAAAGATTTGAATTCCAAGAATATAACTAGCTTTAACCAAGCCCTTCATGGTAAATTGTTGAGCTAACCACAGTTTAATTGATGAGAATTCTCCTAAATCGTTTCCAATAAGTAGAATATCATCGATATGCAAAATGAGGAAGACTACTTTTTTGTCCTTTATACACTTATAAACACAGGGTTCATTAGTGTTTTGCTCAAATACAAAAGTCTTGATCATTTGATTGAATCTTTCATTCCATGAGCGGCACGCCTGCTTAAGTCCATAAATGATTCTTAAACTTTCTTCTCTTTTGCTTTTACATCATAGCAAGTGGGTTGAGTCATGTAAATAGTCTCATCAAGATAGTCATTTAAGAATGTTGTCTTGACATCCAATTGCCAGATATCATAATCGAGAGTAGCGGTGATGGATAATAGTATGACAATAGACTTGAGCATGGCTACCGGAGAAAAGAACTCACCGTAATCGCTGTCTTCTTTCTGTGTGTAGCCTTTCCCTACAATTCTAGCTTTGTGTGTTTCCACTTTCCCTTCTACATTTTTTTTCTTCTCGTAGATCCACTTACATCCTATGGGTTTAATCTCAATCGGTAAGTCTATAAGTTCCCACACCATATTGGATTTCATAGAGTCCATCTTAGCATCCATGGCTTGTTTTCAATGCTTAGAATCAATGTCCTGCATAGCCTCCTTGTAAGTGAGTGGATCATTATCCTCATGATTGGCTTCCAGGTTATAAATACCACAATTATAGATGAAGAAGTCTGGTTTCTTAGAAACTCTCCCACTACAATGGATTCCCCTATGCTATTAATCATTTGTAGGTTTTTCTATAACTTTCTCGAGAATTAAACTTGGTGATTGTTCTACCACTCTCGAAAGTTCCTCGTGTAACAACCCGTTTTTGAACAAATCTGAACATTGGTTTTGGGACCACAAATCTGAGGTCAAAATATTTATTTTATTATTATTTTAACGCTTACAATATGATTGAATGATTGCGTGAAAGTTTCATTCAGTAATTTTATCGTTTGGTTGGTTAATTCGATAAAAAGGACTAAATCACGTAAAGCGTAACACTTGAGTTCTAATAGCTAAAGGTGTCTAATAGTTATAGAACCTTAAATTTTAGGTCCTTAAGTGGTAAATATACCATTATTATGTTAGTGGATGTTAATGGTTTGGCACAAATGAAATTTTGAATTTATTTTAAGGTTAAAATGGTAAAATGGTTAATAAATGTTAGATAATTAAAACAAAATAAATTATAATTCTTATTCGTTCATCTTTAACCAAAATTGAAGAAGAATAAAAAGAATACTAGGGTTGTTCATTCGGCTAAGGCAAATTGATGCAATTATGTAAGTGTTTTGTCCCGTTTTTAATGATTTCTACGTTTTTGAGATCGTTGCAGCTAGTACTAGCTACCCCAGGGACTAATTTGAATTACTATTAAATATTTTGCCTGTTTCCATCGATGAATATGTATGAGTTTTGATGATTGATAGATTTTGAATGGTTGTTGATAGTTAAACAAGTTTTGTTAAGTGATTTTTAGTGAAAATGCAAAATAGGGATTAAATTGAGAAATACGTAAATTTTGTGGTGGAAATGTGAAATAAATGAGAAATATGGGCTAATATGATTACTAGAGAAATTTTTCTAGCATGGGTTTGTACTAAATTGCATGAATTTGCAATTTTATGTGATAAGGACTAAATTGTGAAAAATGTGAAGTTTAGGGACAAAAGTATAAATGTACCATAAATAGTGTTTTGGACTATATTGAATGAGTAGATGATTAAATAAGTTAATTTTGAATATATTTAGATCAAGAAAAGTGAAATACGGGCTTGGATCAGGGAAAAGATAAAGTTATTGACTCGATTTGTTGTTTTCACATCCGAGGTAAGTTCTTATGTATTTAGCATTGTAACAATTATGCTTTTAATGCATTGATATTGTATAAATTTATATATGGGACTACAGTTATGTTTGACTACAAATCGGCTATTTGTGGCACTTAGTGTGCGATTCAACATAGCTTCAGCTACATATGGCACTTAGTGTGCAATTCGAGAAAGCTTTGGCTATATATGGCACTTAGTGTGCGATTTGAGATAGCTTCGACTATGTATGACAGTGTGCGAGATATCGAGTATAACACTTAGTATGCGAGACATTGAGTATTCAATTGCATTTTGTATATGTATGAACTTGTTATGGATTGGTACAGGTATTTACATGTATTATGAGCTTAAAATCGATGAAGTTACAAAGTTTGTATCTAAGCTTATGAATAAGCAGGTGAAAGGTTTATTAGTAATCATAAAGTACATGATAATATGTTTAGATTGATGAATATTGTATTTGTGATTAGTTAAGTTTATATCATACGAGCTTACTAAGCTTATTAGCTTACTTTGTGTATTTTCCAGTGTTTTATAGTGATATTGAAGCTAACTCAGACTCGGGGATAGTCGGAGACATCGTCACACTATCCAACCATCATTTTGGTACTTTTGAACTTATGGTTTGGTTATATGGCATGTATAGGGACTTTGGTCATTTTGGCTATGTTTTGGTATTGATATTGGCCATTTGGAATGGCTTGTAAATGTTTATGCTTTAGTTTGTATATATATTGTCATGTGAGTTGGTTTTGGATGGTGAATTTGATGATGTATATAAGTGTGCAAATGGCTTTTGTTTTGATTTGGTAATTAACCTATGTTTTGTGATTGAGGTGGACTCATGATAATCATTTATATTAAGAAATTTTGAATGTTAATAGGTGATGAATTGAGAGTTGGTATGTTTGTGGAATTGAGCATAATAATGTATATTTTGTAAATGGTCATTTTGATATTTTGAGAAGATAAGGATTAGTATGAAATTAGATAGCAAAGTGTGGTATTTTTGGCTTGTATTGGTTGGTGTTGGAATTGGTATAAATCATGGTTGATAGAAATTAAAATATATGCCTATTGATGTTATATTGTATGCTATTTAAGAGGTGTAAGTGTATCTAATTAAGGTGGCAAATTAGCCTTGCAAATGGCCTATTTTTGTCCACACGGGGGCGTGTCTCAGCCGTGTGTGACACACGATCATGCTACACGGCTGTGTGTCCCCTGGTGTTGAAATTGAATTGTAGTCAGTATGCTCCACATGGTCTTACACATGGGCGTGAGACTGTCTGTGTGGTGCAAGTCAGTATACACCCTAATTGGCACACAGCCTAGCACACGGGCGTGTGACTTGGCCGTGTTGCATAAGTCAGTATACCCTACAGGTTTAGCGCGGCCTAGCATGCGAGCATGTGTAGCCACTTCGAAAGGCACGCGGGCTAGACAGACGGGCGTCTAGTTGGCCGTGTAGCCCAAGTCAGTATGGCCAGAGACACGGGCGTGTCTGGAGCCGTGTGAGGCACATGGCCTATTCACACGGGCATGTGACCCCTATATGGTTGAAATCTTTCTAGGTTTCCAGAATTTTCATGTGTTATAGATTTAGTCCCGAAGGCCCTAAAGCATGTTTAGGGCCTACGAGGTCCTTATAAGGGATAATATGATTGTGTTGAATGATTTATGGGAATGAATGCTTTATGTTTGATAAATGTAAGATATATGTTGTGAATTGATCAGTAATACCTTATAACACTACTCCGGCGACAGATACGGGTTAAGGGTGTTACACTTCGAGTACCACTTTACTTCAAGGCTTAAAGTTATTCATGTAATTTTCCTCGAGGAAAGTAGTATGAGTAGAAACTTTAATCATATTATCTTTTAGATTGTAGAATAATCCTCCCTTGGTTTATTTTAGATATCGTAAAAATATGCACAATTCTGTCTGTGCAGCCAATTTCTTTGCATCCTTATCCAGAATGTGTGTTGGACAACCCTATATTCTAAAGTGATTTAGAGTGGGTTTCTTTCTATGCCACGATTTGTAAGGTGTCTTACAAGAAGACTTGATTGGAACATTATTCAAAATCTAGCAAGACATTTGTATTGCATATCCCCAGAAGGAAGTAGGAAGCTATGAATAGCATAACATTGAACGAGCCATGTCAAGAAAGGTTATATTCCTTCTCTCAGCTACACCATTCTGTTATGGAGTACCCGACATAGCCAATTGGGATAAAATCTCATTTTTTATGAGGTATCCTAAGAACTCATCAGACAAATATTCTCCACCTCGGTCAAAGCAAAAATTCTTTATGGATAAACCTAATTGCTTTTCCATATCCACACGAAGCTCTTGAAATATTATCAAAGGTTTCTCTTTTCCAGTGCATTAGATACACATATCCATATAAAGAATAGTCATTGATAAAAGTCACGTAATAATCGTAACTTCTTCGGGCGCTAATGCTCATGAGACTACATACATCAATGTGCACAAGTTCTAAAGGTTTGTTGCCCTTGTACCTTTTGCATTAAAAGACCTCCTAGTCATTTTACCTTCCAAGCAGGATTTACATTGTTGAAGACTAACTTCCTTAAGCATACTTAAGGGACCATCTTTCATGAGTCTAGTGATTCTTTCTTAGTTAATATGACCAAGCCTTAAATGCCATAGGTACCCTTTATTAAAGTGAGAAGTTTTAAGCTTTTTATTCACTATTTTAATTTGAAGCATCGAGTAGTTATTTGGTTTGATAAAGTAGAGATTGTTTTCCGTCCATCCATTATAGATTAAAGAACAATTTCTATAAATAGAAATCATTTTATTGAATGTCACGGTATAACCATCATAAAATAAACATGCTACAGAAATTAAATTCCTCTTAAAATGAGGTACATAAAAACAATCTTTCTAAAATTATCAAAGTGTAAAATAACATTTCCAACTACTTCGGCTGAAACATAGCTCCCATCTTTGGTCCGCAACGAGAGGCTTCTGTCACGCAGATTTGACTGAACCTTTATAAAGAAACACACACATGGTTAGTGTCTCCAGAATCAATAACCAGATGTGAATTGATTCTTCCACTAAGCAAGCTTCAACCACAAAATGTTTCATACATTTGCACTTTTTAGCTATGTAATCTAAATACTCATTGTAGTTTGATTTGAAATGCCCTTTCCTGTTGCAGAAGAAACATTTGATCCTTTTAGGATCTTTTGACTTCTTAGCCTTCTTCCTATCCACACAAGGATGATCCGAAGACTTAGTCAGTTTCTTCTTTCCCATTAGCTTTCTGTTTCCCCTCAGAAGATGAGGGGCCCATAACTAAGTTTGCCTCAGGTTTCTCTTGAACTGACTTACCACCATTCAGCATCGACTCATAAGATTGTAATTCATTCATGAGTTAAGTCAAGGTAAGCACCTTGTTCCCCAGGTTGTAAGTGGCCCTAAAACCTGTAAACTCTTGGTTGAGGATTTGAATACTATTTCAATTTGAATGTTCACGTCTAGTTCAGCCCCATTGTCCTCTGCTTCCGCAAAGAATCCTATAAACTTAAGCATATGTTCTTTTACTGGAGTATCATTTTTTTTTTTTGAGAATTCATCCAATTTGTAATAGCAAATTGTCGAGCCAATTTGACTTGGCCTCTAAGCAACTCCTCCAAAATTTTCATGATCTCTTTGGCAGTACGAAAATTCTCGTGTTGCTTTTGCAACATAATACTCATGCTGGCTAACATATAACATCGAGCAATCGAGTCAGAATCTCTCCAATGATTTATCGCTTTGGGCTGAGCTTCAAGAGGGCACGTTTCGTCAAGAATGAATTTGTGTTTCTCACAGCTGAGAACTATCAACAAGTTCCATTTCTATTCTCAAAATTTATCCCTATTTAATTTATTCTCAGAAAGAATGCTAATAAGAGGAGTAGGAGACATATTTGAACTAAAAAAATAAAGATTTCACTAATTACTTTGTATTAAGAAAATATTTTTCATTGCAACAACATATCGAGAATGCAGTGTGATGCATGCGTCTTGTATTAAAACCTTGAAAAAATATTTTTTCGTTGCTA
Organism: Gossypium arboreum; assembly: GCF_025698485.1. NCBI lineage: Eukaryota > Viridiplantae > Streptophyta > Magnoliopsida > Malvales > Malvaceae > Gossypium > Gossypium arboreum. The sequence goes on from NC_069081.1 coordinate 20,064,453, forward strand.
CGATCATTCCCACACCCATCAACCAAGTCGCCATGGGTCTCATGATTAACTAGCAAGAACATGGATTACTTCTAATCAATTTGTAAATCTTAATTCTGAAGACTCCACACGAACTAACGACCATTTAATGTTTGGCCAGCATCTCTAGCATAAATATCGTTTCTTGGGAAACTATTTAATATGAGATGATCTTGAGTGTGTAACCATTGACTCAACATCCATCATGAACATGCTTTCATTTATGAGTCATCTTAGGACAATCTCTCGGAAAGTCATGCGTGACTAGTTGTCCTTAAAAAGAAATCCCATCTAGTGAACCCATATGACAAAGTTTACCTTGGGGTGCAACCAAGGTAGGAACCGCCTTAAAACTTTGTCATGATATCACTTCGAGACCATAAATGGAGGTTACAGGTTTTGTTCAAAGACCTTCTCTACTCAATATTTTAAAAACATGCAAGGTTTTTTATCCCAAATTTTAAAAATAATCATACAATAGTCCTAGTGGCATTCTTACCTAATATAAATGACATGCTTCCAATATATGCATGGCATGCTATGGAAATAATATCCATTCACAGGAATTAATCAATCTTAAAACAAACAGTTTTAATTCTCCACAGTTTTTCTTTTAAGGGAAAAATCGAAAAAGTGAATGTGAACCGTGCACCAGGTAGGGTCCCAAGAAATGGAGATAAATAACAAGATATAATATAACAATTATAAACAGTTATAAAACAGATATATAAAGAGATAGGTAATTAAAATAAAATTTCCAGCCAAGGTTTCCATGGTTCTATTTCTATAAAATAAATGGAAAAATAAAATTACATAAATTTTCACCACAAGGCATTCCTTTGGTTTTCAACCGTCATTACATCTTTTCATCGTCATGGAATCCTTTTGGAAGAATTACATTTAGGTCCTATGTTCGTTTCCAGCTCATAAGAATTTTATGAATTTTAAAAAAAAAACCTACATGTAGATTATAGTTCACGGTTTATTTCCTAATAACCACAACTTGAAAAAAAACAATTATATAACAAATATATAATATCGCATCCATTCTCATATATGACTCAAAACATGCATAAGATCTAAAGAATGCTACTTTCTATGTAATCAAATCATTCAAGAAGAAAAGAAATTTATTTTGATTATCTGTTTATACTTATAGATAGAACACAACCTGGCTCATGATACCAATTGTTGGAAAACCGGGTTTGGAAAATGTAGCAGAAAATAAATTTAGGAAAAAACCAGAGTTTTAAATTTTTTTCCAGAACAAGATCTTGGTTGTGATATATAAAGTAATAAACATTTAATCAAAATTGTACATTTTTTATTCGTCTAGGATGAGTGCTTCGTTCGAGTTGTCTTCTCTGCTATCCTCAAGCTCATGTTTGTCGAGTGTGGGCTCGCTCCAAATCAAAAAAAATTCACAAAAATTACTAGTAGGGTAATTTTATAATTTCTCTAAAGTTTTGGGTCAAGTTGTAAATTAGAAAAATATCTCTATAATTTTTTTGGAATAATATTTTCAAAAAATCTTCTCTCTGCAACTTTCTCTTGAATTCAATTATGTGTAAATAATGACCCAAGACTCTCTTTATATAGGAGAGTCTAGAGAGTTCAACTATGATTAAAATTAATCACTTTAATATTAAATTAATATAATATTTATCAAGATAAATATTAGATTAAATTTAATATTAAATCTTATTAAAATAATAGAATATTTATCTACAAGATAAATATTAAATTAAATTTAATATTAAGATAATTACTTTAACATTAAATTAATAAAATACTATAAAATAAATATTAAATAAATATTAAAATATTAGACTATTATTATTTTTGGAATAGTGAATCTAAAATCAAATTCTCTTATAGAGTACCAATAGGAGAGTAACTATTCCACTACTCAACCACCGAAAACCAAGTGCCATCGACCACCGGGATGTCGTCAACACAACCACCAACACCGTCGTCCAATGATGTAGGTGCAACACCCTTATGGCACCTCGAGTCGGTTCGGTCCGGGTTAATGATGACCTGACCAGTCTGATCTAGCCACTGATTGGACTGTCGACCCAGTTTCACATACCGGACCTGATTCGACCAATTTTTGGGTCTTGGTCTCAGTTTTGGGCTCCCGAGCACAATTTTTTATCTCAAATCCAATTTTCAAGTTTAATTTCCCATTGAGCCAATTGTCTAACTTGAAAATTAACTTTCAAAAATATCATAATAATTTTAACGATTTCATTATTTTAATTTTACTTAAGCAAAATTAATTTTTTCCAAAAAATCACTTAGATTTTTTAAATTAATTTTTCAAGAAAATTCTTTAATCAAATTCTCTAGTTGAACAATTCTCACAACCACCTAATTTAATTCCACATTGGATAAATCCACTCAATTAAATAATTCTCAAAGTAGTAGAATTTACTTTTCATTCAAATGCAATCCGATCGAGTTTTTGTTGAGCTAGCAGAGGGACTAATCGAACATATATATAATTAGGCTCTAATTATTGCAATTATATCCAGAAGCATTGTTCTGATAAATCACAATTACTTAATCATGGATTCAGTCCACAAGAAGTACCATAATTGAAAACTCCTTATTGTATACCCTTTACGAAAGTAATTCATCAATTGCTTTGTCCAATGACCTTGTCATGTGTGTGTTACCCTCATATGATATCCTTGATTCCTTTGAGTTAAATTCGTTCAATCAATACAATCCTATTTTATCACATTGTCACCATTGTGTCTTCTTAATAATTAATATGATCACTATCAACAAAGGATTGTGATAAATTTTTTGTTCGAAAATGAGCAACCCGTGCCACATTCCATATTTATCAATTCACACAATACCAATGAAAGGATAGCATTAACTCTTTAATTGAGCTATGAATTCCATTATTGCTAGTAAAGCCACGCCATACACAAGTTGTAACACCCCGAACCCGAGACCATCGCCGGTGTCGGACACGAGGGGTTAACAAGCCAAATCCACATATTGCACCCACCAATTTGACATTTCCAGACAGGCTGGAAATCTGCGTCACTGTCGCCTTAAAAATCATATCTCGAGTTTCAAAACTCGGAAACTGATTCCATAAATTTTCCCTGAATTTAGACTCATATATCCATCCATGGATTTATTTTTAGAATTTTTGGTCGGGCCAATTGGTACAGTTTATTAGTAAAAGTCACCCATATTACAGGGATCGACTGCTCTGACCTTCACGCGTTACAACTTGAATATCTCCCTGTACAGGACTTTAATACTGGTTCCGTTTGCTTCTAATGAAACTAGACTCAAAATGGAATCTGGACATATAAGGCATGACTTCTAATTCTTTCTGGATAATTTATAGTAAATTTTTAAAGTCGCGACAGGGGACCCAGAAACCGTTCTGGCCCTGTCTCACAATAGCTTTAATATCTCTTAACATGTAACTCCTATGACCGTTTCGTTTCTTCCATATGAAAGTAGACTCATCAAGGTTCATTTACATAACTTATTCACTATTTAATACCATTCCTACAAATTTTGGTGATTTTAAAAACCACACCACTGCTGCTGCCAGCATCTGTTTTCAAGGTAACCATTACCTATTTCATGATTTCCACGATTCAATTGGCCCTTTTTGCATACATAGCACAAAGTGTGATCACGATTAACCATTCCAATGGCTAATATTTTCAAACAATTCCATACCCCATAATGATCATCATACAAACGATTATAGAATCATACTAAAAACGTATATAAGCCATTTTCGCATGGCTATCCAAGCTTACACAAAACCGAAAGGTACATGACCTTCAACAATAGGGTAGTCCTATACATGCCATTTCAAAGTTCAACCAAAATTATACCAAAATGGAGGCTTTGATAGTGTAGATGACTTCGACTTTAATGATCCCGAATCCGATCGCTAACGAGCAAAATCTATAAAAGAGAGCCAAAGCAACGGGTAAGCATTTTTTATGCTTAGTAAGTCTCAAGCAATAAAATCAGCTTTAACTAAAGCATTACATTCACATAGCCAAATGAATCATTTCATTAATACACATTCACATAATCATACTTACTTCACACTTCATCATTATACACTTTCACAAGATATCAACCAATTCGAGAGCTGAAAACTCGTTAGTCGATTGAGCGAATGTTACTCAAACATATCGACTTTTCCAATGCACATATAAACACACCTTATTCTTTGGGCTTTTCGAGCGTACTAATTAAATTTATTACAGCAACCAACGCTCACCTCTAGCCCAAGCTTCTTTGGAATACAACCGGATATAACCACATGCACGAATGCCTTCGGGTCTTAGCCCGGATAGAACGACTTGCGCAAATGCCTTGGGTATTAGCCGGATTTAACAACTTGCACAAATGCCTTGGTCTTAGCCGGATGTAGTCACTAGCACAATTGCCTTGGTCTTAACCGGATATAATTACTAGCATAAATGTCTTGGGACTTAGCCGGATATCATTCAATTGCTCATGCACACATATACATCAATAATCATTACACATCCATATTTCATTTTCGTTACTAAGGCTCAAACACAAACATATCACTAGCATAATTGCCTTGGGACTTAGCCGGGTATCATTCAAATACTCATACACATAAATCAATAATCATTACACATCCATATTTCATTTCACATAATTCGAGTAGGGTCATTTCTTGAGGACTTACCTCGGATGTCGTCGAGACGGCTTCAACGGTTATTCGACCACTTTTTCCTTCCCTTTATCGGATTTAGCTCCCCTTTGCTCTTGAGCTTAACGAATACAAGTAGAAGTATTCAATATTTTTATCAATAATGTTTACTTGTCAATCACATTCGGCATCTCATATCATCTCGCTTTATTATAATTTATCATTCAACCTTTAAACCAAAACGCCATTATATGACCACATATACTTACATCCATATATTTAAGCTCAAGAATTTTAATATAACATCAAGTGCTCAAATTACTCATGTGGCCGATTATACATGGTCATAATACACAAAAATCAAAATAAATTCCAAGACTTTCACATCATATATGTACTAAGCGAATCGTTGGCCAAGTTCACATACATTCTTCAACAATTCCTTCTTTAAACAAACACATCTAAGCCTTCCTTTCATATTATCAACTCCAACCATATACATTATTCAAGTATAACATTTTCATATTCGCAATAGTATTACACATAATAGCCGATTCTTCTTACTTTGTATTTATGCATCTACTTGATCATTCGTTTAGTTCAAGCACCCATACACCAAGATTCATCAAGTTTAGCATGAAACATAACCTTAATCCTCAATAACCATTATGGCGAAAGTTCTAGTCACCCCAAAATCACAATTTCTAACATGGGTCACCTAAAAAATACTTGGTAACTAGCTCAATTTCATCTAAAATTTCAAGGATTCATATGAATTTCTCACCTTATTTATGGCTTAGAAACCAAATGGTTGCTCTCTTTTCTCCCTTAGAATCGGCCAAGAAGAATCAAGAACAAAGACTTGTTTCTTTCACCCATTTCTAATTATTCCTTAAATCATAAAGGCAACAACCATTTCCCTAAACATCTTCCATGGCGAACACTTGTATTACTACCACCTTCAAAATTTTTGACATGGGCAAGTAAAGGACTTAGTAACTAGCTTCATATATGCAAAGATTTCAAAGACTAACATGGATTCCATACCTTAGTTCAAGCTCAAGTGACCGAATGCTAACTCTTCCTTTTCTTCTTGAAGGATCGGCTAAGCTAGGAGGAAGATGAACCAAACTTTTTTTTCTTTGCTCAATACACGGCAATGGGGAGGGGCAACCACACATACCCATTTTTTTTTCTTTTCTTCCTACTAACACCAATATAATAACCATTCTAACATCAACCATTAGCAAAACATGTTGGAAACATGTTCCTTTGCCCATAATTTGTCATGGCCGGCCACTAACCTTAGGAAATGGGATAATTGACATGCAACTCCATTTATTTCACTTCATGCATTATTAGGCCACTTAAAAATTCACCTATCACATTTTCAAGTCCTAACACATGGGTCCTTTCTTATAAATTAGCACCTAATTAATAAAAATCAAGACACGAAATATTTACGCATACAAATTCCACATACAATAAGCACAAAATATAACACCTAATTATTCTTGTGACTCGGTTTTGTGGTCCCGAAACCACTCTCCGACTAGGGTCACATTAGGGGTGTCACACAAGTCATGTACCCAACATACAGGCTATAGGCTCAATCATCTTTAGAGCATGAGCCTCCACTTATATTAAAGCACATGAGTTGTATAAGCATGGTAAGTGACTAACTTAGGATTTAGGTAAATCACACCATGAGCATCACAAGTGAATTAATTCACAAACGGATGCAGAATTAATTCATCTTGGGTCTAGTCCAATTTATCATTCTACCAATGAATGCATCTATGTCTCTACTCGTGTAGTCAATTGCTTCGATAGCCAAGATTAGCCATCTCCCTAATTGGAATTGTAGACGACATAATAATCTTTCTTAGTATTTGAATCAAATGCTCCTTTTGTTTCTTTTACGGGATTACGTTCCCATTTAGACTATCTACTGAAGTAAGTTGTAGTTCTTGTAATGTAAACGTTCCTTACAATACCATTTATCTTCAGTTTGAACTTTAGACAGTCAATGAGCTAATATTTGCTTGTCACAATTTCGCCATGCATGCAAAATATAAAAGACATAAATGCAAAAGACATAATAGTCAAATGTGAAATTAACTTTATTTATTTATTCATCATTCAAATAAATAGGAAATAGCTATATGTTTAATACAATATGGGTCCATTTCCCAACAAACCACTATGTCATTCCACTTACTTGTTAATGAACTAACAACAACGATTAAAATTTTTGGATATGGAAATGCAAAAGAGAGATGATCAAACTCTTGGGCTTTATTGAATTTCCATAAATTAAATGAACATTTTCTTAAACTGTAACACCCCTTACCCGAGTCCGAGACCAGGACTGGGTACGAGGCATTACCTGACTTAACCGCATGCACACAATCATTTCCCAGTTATGAAAACTAGGTCAAACTTAAAAATTTTCTCTTTTAATCTAAAAGTTCTTAATATGGGCCCATGAGGCCCAAATCACGTTTTGGAAATAACCCGGGATTAATCCCAACATCTTTGAAAGCTTTGAAAAATGCCACTTGAAGTAGGGCACACGCCCGTGTGGCCATTATGACATGGTCGTGCTAAAGGCCCGTGTGGTTCACATAGCCGAAGCATAAGGGGACACGCTCGTGCCCCAGCCCGTATAAATTAAATTCCAAATTTGATCCTACAGGGGTTTTCACATGGCCTGACACACGCCCGTGTCCATGGCCCATGTCCCTCACACGGCCATGACACGCCCGTGTCCTGGCCCTTGTCTAAAAACCTTGACATTCTATTTCTAACGTCAGCAACACTTTAGGGGCACACGACCAAGGCACACGCTCGTGGCCAGAGGCTGTGTCCTTCACATGGCTGAGACAAAAGGCCGTGTCTCTACCCGTGTGTTTACTACCATGCATACTGACTTGCAAATTTGAGGTGCAGGGGACACACAGTCGAACAACACACCCATGGGACTAACCGTGTGGACAATATAAGGCTATCTACCAAGCCTTTTTGCCACCCTGAAACACAATATAACACCCTCCATCATACCAAAGTCTAGCATGACATGATTTCTCGATCGAGCAACCATAACTAAGATCTCTACACATTTCACATATGTTTAAGCAACCAATTCATGCATTTTGCTATCCAAACATTGAAATTCACATGGTCAACCATACCAACAATTTCCCATTCATGAAAGACCTTCTTGTATTCATAAAACAACTTCAATTTTGGCCATTTTCATGGCCTTATACAAAATGAGTCAAATACTAAAGTAAGCCAACACATTTGGCCCTAAAACAATGTGACACTAAAATCAAATTAAAAGATCCTATACATGCCATAATCAAAATAAAAGAAATAATTATATGAAGTGCTTCAAATGATAGTGTGACTGACTTCTCCAACATAGGTGATGATCCACGAGCTACTTTGGTGGCACTATAAGAAAATGGAAAGGAAATGGGGTAAGCATAAAGTTTAGTAAGTTGTATGGAAATAAACATCAACTAATTATCATAGAACAATATGCTTATAACCTTTCATAGCCTATTCATGAATACCATAAATAGATATACACACAACTTACTCATCACCATCTAATACAATTCATATGGCATATATTGAGCCCACATCTCATACATTTCAAATAGTTACCTGTACCACTCACCACATGGTCATAACTTTTCTCATTTCGATATAAATCATATATCTTTTATTGAACCATTTGGAATACTACCGGATACTCAATAGCCTCGAACATGGGATAAAATGCCGACGCCATGTCCCAGACATGGTTTTACACTAGCTAGTACATTAAAGTCGATGCTGTGTCCCAGACAGGTCTTACACTGAATTTTATATATCGAGGCCGATGCCATGTCCCAGACAGGTCTTACACTGGCTCTCATCTATCGGTGTCGATGCCATGTCCTAGACAGGTCTTACACTAACACACAACAAGCTGAAGCCATGTCCCAGATAGGTCTTACACTAGCTTGTATATCCTGAGGCCGATGCATGTCCCAAACATGTCTTATACTAGCTCTCGTCTCAATGCCGATGCATGTCCCAGACATGTCTTACACTGGCTCACATACCACCCACTGTCATGGTATGAATATCCAAGTTTATTCCAAATGTTCAACCAGAAATCTTTACTTCATTAATTTCTCAACATGCATTCTTATATTCACAATCATAACAATTTATGCAATATTAATTCAATCATACATCATAAAAATATAGTTGCATTATTGACATACAACTTACCTCGGTATAAAAAACGTGAGCGACTATTTCAACTTAGTCTGTTAGCTTGGCTTTTCCCCGGTCTAAGCCCAAATTTTGTAATTCTTGGTCTAAAATAGAAAACAATTTCGTTCATTTAATCAGCATGTCAATCTAGGCAGTTAGAAATTTATATTTTGGGTAAAATGACCATTTTGCCCCTAGACTTTTACAAAATGACCATTTTAATCCTAGGCCCGAAAACTAATTTTTATCAAATTTCTTCAAGTCTTAAGCCTAGCCGAACCCTTTTTACTCTTATAGTGACTCAAAATTCCCATTATTAAACAACTTTACTCTCTATTTTTTACAAACTTTACAAAATGGTCCTATTAGGGTTTTCATTAGAAGTTCATTCACAAAAGTTGTTTACTACACAACTAAGATTCATTTTCTTCCATAAAAACTTAGCAAACATCATAAATCCTTTCATGGAAAATCCCTATACTATCAACCATTTTGCAAAATGGTCCCCCATTAGCTAGCTCATGCCATAAAGGTTCCAAAAGTACCAAAATTATCAAAAATGGGCATCTAAATCACTTACTTAAGAGAGAGATGAATGGATGAAATTTCAAGCTTCCAAAACCCTTAAAATAGCTGAAAATTTCGGTGGAGGAGAAAGGAAAAAATGAAAAAGATGAAGACTAGTCTCTTAGGGTATTATTTTATCATACATTAGGTCATCAATTTACCTAACCATTTGACCCATTGATTTTTCTTGTCCCTATGGCCGGCCATGCCTCTTTAATGGGGTCTAATTGCACTTTAAATACCTCCACAATATGATTCATATTCAATTTACACCTTTAGCTATCAAAACAAGACTTTTCCACTTTATGCGATTTAGTCCTTTTTCGCAATTAAGCTTACAAACATTAAAATTAATTCACCAAATTTTTCATGCACTAATATAATAATGCTATAACACCAAAATAGTAATAAAATTATTTCTTTAACTTCAGATTTGTGGTCTTGAAACCACTATTCTGACTAGGCCCAAAATCGAACTGTTACATAAACTATATACTTTTATTTTATGCCTACCATGAGTTTGATAAAATGTTTGTTTAACATTTAAGTTTGATTACGTGATAAATTGGTTGATGGTTGGTTGATTGTGTCACACCCTAAAAATCAACAAATTTAGAAAGATGAGTAAAGTACATATGTAAACTTGTAACACCCCGAACCCGAGACCGTCGCCGGAGTCGAACGCGAGGTGTTAACAGACTTCAACCCACTTATTGACAATTTTCAGACAAGCTGCCAATCTGAGTACTAGTCGCTCCAAAATTCATAACTTGAGTTTTACAACTCGAAAATCAGTTACGTAAATTTTCCTGAAACTAGACTCATATGTCCATCTACATATTTTTTCTAGAATTTTGGTCGAGCCAATTAGTACAGTTTATTAGTTAAAGTCTCGCCTGTTGTAGGGATCGACTACACTGACCTTTGTGCGTTACGAATTGGATATCTCCCTGTACAGGGCTTCAATACTAATGCCGTTTGTTTCTATAGAAACTAGACTCAGAGAGGAATCTACACATATATGGAATGACTCCTAATTATCTCTGGTTAATTTACAATGATTTTCCAAAGTTGGAACAGGGATCCAGAAACCGTTCTGGCCCTATTTCACAAGAACTTTAAAATCTGTTAACTTATGACTCATATGACCATTTCGTTTCTTCCATATGAAAGTAGATTCGTCAAGGTACACTTACATAATTTATTTGCTATTTAATACCATTCCTACTATTTTAGTGATTTTTCACATCCACGTCACTGCTGCTGTCAGCATCTGCCTTTAGTAGGCTTTACCTATTTCATAATTTCCATGATTCAATTGGCCCTTTTTACATACATAGCACAAAGCGTGATCATGATTAACCATTCCAATGGCTAATCGTTTCAAAATAATTCCATACCTCATAAGGGTCAACATACAAGCGATTATAGTTCTATGCTAAAAGCATATATAAGCCATTTTCGCATGGCTATCCAAGTTTACACAAACCGGAAGGTACATGACCTTCAACAAAGGATGGTCCTATACATGCCATTTCAAAGTTCAACCAAAATTTGTACCAAAATGGGGCTTCGATAGTGTGGATGACTTGACTTCTTTGATCCCGAATCCGATAGCTAACGAGCGAAACCTATAAAACAGAGAGCCAAAGCAACGGGTAAGCATTTTAATGCTTAGTAAGTCTCATGCAATGAAATCAGCTTTGACTAAGGTATTTTATTCACATGGCTAATTAAACCACTTTACTAATTCACATTCCCATACTCATACTTATTTCACATCACCGACCCTTATGTTCATACACAAAAGAACAACTTAGCCCAAGGCGGTAGCTCGTTTATCAACTTAGCGCATACTTACTTGTAAGAATTCAATTAGTACAAGCACATACAAACATACCTCATTGCTGGAATTTTCACAAGTGTATAAGCTGAAATTTTCACAGCAAGATTGCTCACTTCGAATCACATACTTTCGGATTTAACCGGATATAGCGACTCAGACGATTGCCTTGGTCATAACCCGGTTGGTGACTTGCACAAAGGCCTTGGTCTTAGCCGGATATATCAACTCATACGAATGCCTTGGGTCTTAGCCGGATATATCAACTCGCACGAATGCCTTCGGTCTTAGCCCGGATATATCAACTCGCATACGAATGCCTTTGGTCTTAGCCGGATATATTTCCAATGTTCACTTACACATATATCAATATTCAAGACACGTCCATAGTTCATTTTCGTTACTAAAGCTCTAACACAAAATATTTATCAACCTTTACTATTTCGGCTCAATGGCCACACAAACAAGGAGCATAATTTTGATATAATTCAAGTAGGGTCATCACTCGAAGACTTACCTCGGATGTTGTCGGCGATTTCGACGACTATTCAACTACTTTTTCCTTCCCTTTATCGGATTTAGCTCCCTTTGCTCTTGAGCTAATTCACACAAATTTAACTTATTAAAATCTCATCATGATAGCTTATGGCGAATATGACAAGGAGTGTAAATGGTCATATGGCCATCCTTTAGCTCAAATACACAATGGTCATGCACATTTTACATCACAACAAGCAATTCAATACATTCAAACATCAACGTGAAGTTCAAAGTACTTGGCCCTTATATACATTAGGCATCAAAGTTGCATATGTACGAAATCATAAATCGAACTCAACACATTAGTTAATATTCCTCTTAGCCGAATTTTCTAAGCCAAGAATAGGCATCAATATGCTTGCCTCAAACCGAATGCATGCACACTAATTACCCCTCATGTGGCGAATATACACTTAATACCACACAAAAAAAAACAGCATACATTTTACTACTAACACATTACATATCGTAATTCATTGCACATCTCTTATTTACTTCATAATCAACACATCATCACAAGCAAATATACACATTTCCAAAGCTTAAATCTTACTTACCATGCAACATGCATGAATTATACTTATGGATATATCATGGCGAATACCACAACACCACACCATTTCAATTTGGTCATGGTGAAACAAAGAACTTAGTATCTCATTCAAAAAAAATGCTAAAAGAAAATCTAAGAATCTTCAATCCTCCATCACATGTATCACTTTCAAGCTTGTTATTTAACATGCAATGGCATTAACACCACATTCATTTTGGCGAATTTCATTCCCATGACATAACAAGGATTTGAACCATGGGCTAACAAGAACATTAAGCTAGCAACTAAAAACATGCATGAACCTCAAACATACCTTAATCTTGATGCAAGTTTAGCCAACCTCTTCCTAATCCTCTTCCAAACCAAGTATGAAGCAAAACTCCTTCCTTAACCTTAGTATTTTCGCCAACAAGAGAGTGAAAAGAGATGAACAAAATTTTTCTTTCTTCCTTTAGGACATTCGCCAAGCTATGGAGGAAGATGGACACTTTTTTTTTTTTTTTGTTTCTCATCTACTAACATTAATTGTTTATTCCATACCCTTATTTTATTCTTTCCATCATAACCCATTTACCAAACATGTTTCATGACATGATTTTTGCCCATAAATCCTTGTCATGGCCGGCCACTAGCTATGGGGGAATTTGACATGCAAGTCCATTGTTTTGCATGCATCCTTTAATTAGTCATCACACATTTCCCTCATACTTTCAAAGTTTATTACTAGGTCCTTTCTAGTGAAATTCACATCTATAATTCTAAATCAAAGCATAAAAAATATCACACATGAGTTAACACACATTATAGGCAATAAAATAAATATTAAATTATTTTTATGCCTTGGTTTTGTGGTCCCGAAACCACATTTCGACTAGGGTCGTTTTAAGGCTGTCACAAAACTGTTTGGTGCATTGTGGTAGCATAGTTTGCCACCCTGTTGGCATGATGGCGAGTTAGAGCTTTGGCACATACTATTAAAGAATTCGTCCGTTGGTGGTATTTAAGGATATAATTTCAGGGTATTTCCAAGTAAAAAAAGACTTCGCTCGAGAATGGGTACGTCTAATGAAGAGTACGCCTTAGAGTTTTGGTTGGGCACAAGAGCCTACCAAGTGTATCTCTTACAAGAGGCTTAATTGTCTTTAACGCTACGCTATATGCGAGTCACTGCCAAAGTATAGTACACTTGGTTTATTTGAGCACTATTCAAGTTGGTTCTCATGACGAGATTAGTTGGGAGTTAGTTAAAGTGGTTAGACCCTCTCTGTGACTGGTCAACAGTGACGAAGATCTTCACTAGATTTCCTTTACTTCCTCTAGATTTTGTGGGAAAACTAGGAGATTACATTAGGTAAACATCGTCACTTGTCAAAGTTCACAGTAGGGGGATAGAGAGTTTATATCTAGTAAGGGAGTAGACATTTCTAATGACTTTTCTTTCTACTCTATGTTTTTGTCTTTCCTCCTAACCATACTTCTTCAAATATAAGGATAAGACGTCATTTAATCATTGGATGATTCAACCTTCTAGTAAGTTTATAGCCCTGTATGATATGACTATTGATGAGTGAGGATGATGAAAGGTGTAAGAATAGTAGGGCGTGAGTGTAAATAGTAGGGCGTGAGTGTAAGGCCCTGCTTGGGGGTTTTTCACAATTGAAACATTATTAAACTAACTGTAAATAGGGATTCTAATGAATGTTTCATGATATTTTAAACAATTGTTGCTGTTTGATAGGGAAAGACTGTCAAAATAGAAGCCCTAGGCTGAGGTAAAAGTGAGTCTCGGGTGAGTCTCTAAACCTAACTCCTGCATGTCATTTTATGTTGGTTATGGTATGGTTGATATTCCTATGAATAAGTATGTATTCTTGTAAAGTGATGTAAATATGTGTACATGTGTTTTCCAATAAGTATATGCAAGTATGTAAATGAAGTGAACAATAGGCGATATGATATGATGTTGTGTAGAATGCATGTATGGGGATTATGTATTAGAAAGTATGATTCTATCATAAATATAAATTAGATTTACATAGGTATCTTTATTGTAATGAGTCGGTTCATGGAACCTAGGTGTGTGTGATATATGTTGTTTATGTAGTCGTGAGTTATGTGAAAATAAAGCATAAGACCATGTAAGAAAGGCTCCATGACATCCACAGATATCGTATGAGGTATAAGACCATGTGAGAGAGGCTGCATGGCATCCACAAATATGATATGAGGTATAAAACCATGTGAGAGAGGCTTCATGGTATCTACATATATGATATAAGGTGTAAGACCATGTGAGAAATGTTCAATGGCATCCACTGTATTAGTCTGCCGGGACGATAAACACAGAACAGAGCTCCATCGAGACAATAAATACGGGAAGAGCTTTAGTGATGAATTATGTGACAGCCTAAATTGACCCTAGTCGGAAAGTGGTTTCGGGACCACTAAACCGAGTCATAAAAATAATTAGCCATCATAGTGGATGCTCATTATATGTACATATGCATGTGTGAAAATTTCATGTTTGAATTTTGTTAATTGTAAGTGAATTTTATCAAATAGGACTTATGTGAGAAAATTTAGAAATGTGCTAGGCAAATGTAAAGTGGCCTGTTAATGCATGTTGTGAAAATGATGGGCTTGCATGTCAAATTTCCCTAAATTAAAGCCTAGTGGCCGGCCATGACAAAGGGTGATGGGCAAAACATGTCATAAAACATGTTGTGTAAATGGGTTATGTTGGAATAAATAAAATAAGGAGTATGGGTAATAAAGAAATGGAAAAAGGAAAGAAGGTGTGTGATCCCCCCCATTGCCGTGAGTTGAGAGAAAGGAAACAAAAAAAAAAGTGTGTTCATCCTTTTCATTTCTTTTGGCCAAAAATTCTAAGGAAGAAAGAAGGAGTTCTTGCTCCATGTTTGGTTTAGAAGAGGATTAGGAGGAGGTTCGGCCAAACTTGTATCAAGATTAAGGTATGTTTGATGTTGTTCCATGAGATTCATGCATGTTTTTTTTTAGTTGCTAGCTTGATGTTCTTATTAGCCCATGGTTCAAATCTTTGCTATGTCATGGGGATGGTATTCGGCCAAGGTAGATTTTGTGTTGATATCATTGCATGCTAAATGTGAAGCTTGTTAATGATGCATGTGATGGTGGATTGATAACTCTTGAATCTCCTTTTTAGCATCCTTGAGTGAGACATTAAGTTCCTTGTTCAACCATGACCAAAATTGAAATGGTAAGGTGTTGTGATGCATTCTGCCATGGTAGGATATAGAAGAGAAATAAGGTTGTTGTTAGATGAAGTAGAGTCTAACAAATGAGCTCGTATGTGCATTAGTTGCTAGATGGAGAAGAATCGGCTAGCAAGTTGTGTGCTAAGGCCGAATGTAATTTGGTATATTATGGGTAATGCATGTGTTGAATTAGTGTAAAGGGAGAGGATGCTTTAATAGTGTATATATGTGTATTAGCCAAGTTTTGAACTTGAAACAAATGGTGTTTAGTCAACACAAGTGACCATACTTGTAGAATGTATTAAGTGTTGCAATCGGCCTTAGCATAGATGTGTATGTTCGGCCATTGGCAGCCTATTGATGGCTTTAGCTTGACTTAGAAAATTTGGCTAAGGGGAAATATTAGCTAGTATGTTGAATTCGATTCGTGATTTTGTACATATGTGACTCTAATGTCTAATGTATATATGGGCTAAGTACCTTGAGCTCCTCTTTTGATGTTCGAATGAATTGTATTAAATTGTTGATGTGATTAAAAATGCGTATGATCATTGTGTATTTGAGCTAAAAGGTGGCCATAAGACCTATCAAACTCCTTGTCATATTCGGCCATAAGCTAGCAAAATGAGACTTTGATAAGTTAAATTTGTTTGAATTAGCTCAAGAGCTTAGGGGACCACAGTTGGATAAGGGAAAGGAAAAAGTGATCGAATAGCCGTTGAAGCCGTTCGACAACATCCGAGGTAAGTTTTCGAGTAATGGAACTTAAATTATGATTCGATTAGATTATGTCTTAAGTAAATCAAAATCATGCTCTTTGTATGTGGCTATTGAGCCGAAATTGTAAATATGATAAGTGTCTTGTGTTGAGCTTTGGTAATGAAAATGAAATATGGATGTGTCATGATTTATTGATATATGTGCATGGTTCTTGAATGATGTCCGGCTAAGTCCCGAAGGCTTTGTGCTAAGTGACTATATCCGGACTAAGATCCGAAGGCATTTGTGCGAGTTACTAAATCCGGACTAAGATCCGAAGGCATTTGTGCGAGTTACTAAATCCGGGTTAAGTCCCGAAGGCATTTGTGCGAGCTACTATAACCGGGCTATGTCCCGAAGGTATTTGAACGAGTAGCTATATCCGGTTAAACTCCGAAGGTATGTGATTCAGGAATGAATGAACTTGCTGTAAAAATTTCAGTTAATACGCTTGTGAAATCCCAACAATGAGGTATGTTTCGTATGTGCTTTGAATTAGTTGAGCCCTTACAAATAAGTATTCGCTCAGTTGATAAACGAGCTACCGGCCTTTGGCTACGTTGATCTTTTGTGTATGAACATAAGGGTTGGTAATGTGAAGTAAGTATGATATTGAGAATTTGTGCATATGAAATTATCCGTTTAGCTATATAAATGCTATGCTTTCGTTGTGCTGGAATCCCTTGCTCAAAACTTACTAAGCATAAATTGCTTACTCCGTTTCTTTGTTTCTCTGTTTTATAGATTTTGGCTCGTCAGCTATCGGACTCGGGATTTTTGAAAGTCGAAGTCTCCCACACTATCAAAGCCTCCTTTTGGTACAATTTTGGTTGAACTTTGAAATGGCATGTAGAGGACTACCCTTTTTGTTGTTGGTCATGTACCCATGGATTTTGTGTAAATTTGGATAGCCATGCGAAAATGGCTTATATATCGTTTTAGCATAGTACTATAATCGTTTTGTATGTTGATCACTAAGAGGTATGGAAATGTTTGAAACGATTAGCCATTGGAATGGCTAATCATGATTATACTTTGTGCTATGTATGCAAAAGGGCTAATTGAATCATGGAAACTATGAAATAGGTAAAGTCTACCTTAAAGGCAGATGCTGACAGCAGCAGTGATGTGGATGTGAAAAATCACTAAAAATAGTAGGAATGGAATTAAATAGTGAATAAATTATGTAAATGAACCTTGATGAATCTACTTTCATATGGAAGAAACGAAACGGTCATATGAGTTGTATGTTAGGAGATATTTAGGTTTTCGTGAAACAGGGCCAGAACGGTTTCTGGATTCCCTGTTCCGACTTTGGAAATTCATTATAAATTAACCAGATATAATTAGGAGTCATGCCATATATGTATAGATTCCTCTTTGATTCTAGTTTCTATAGAAACAAACTGCATCAGTATTGAAGCCCTGTACAGGGAGATATCCAAGTCGTAATGGGCGAAGGTCAGTGTAGTCGATCCCTATAACATGGGAGACTTTAACTAATAAACTGTACTAATTGGCCCGACAAAAAATTCTAGAAAAAAATTTGTAGATGCATATATGAGTCTAGTTTCAGGGAAAAATCACGAAACTGATTTTCGAGTTGTGGAACTCAAGATATGATTTTTAAGGTGACAGTGACACAGTTAGCCAGCTGTCTGGAAATTTTTAAATGGACTGTGAAAATAAATATATTATGTCTGTTAGCACCTCTGTTCGACTCCGGCCACGGTCTCGGGTACGGGGTGTTACAAATTATTTGGAAATCCTATATGATGAATTCTGTAGAACTTAAGTGGTGAGATGTTAGTCTGCCTTGTGTGAGATCTGGGTAGGCTTGTGAGGCATTTTCGGATAAAATTCTCGATAGTGTAACCAACTGAGGAATTTGGCATAATGATTTGCCATGACTGGGAACTTTGTGTATTTAGAATATTTAGTGGTGAAAGTGTCTGCGAAACCTGGATTTTTTAGGTCCTGTATTGAATACATCTAAGATTTTATTGTTTGAAATAAAATGTTATATTCTTCTAACCAAGTTTATTTGTCTGCACTGATTTAAAGATACGATGTAACTAGTGTTCTGTTAATCACTTGGACCCGGTAAAGGAATCCATCAAGAGTAACATCTATTGGGTATTATTCTAAGAAGTGAATTCAACTACTGTCTGTAAAGAAATTGTGTAATAAGATTTGAAATATGGTATAAAGCCTGTGATCCGTTAATTGAGCGAAGTGTGTATAAGATGGTTAAGTGAAGATATTGGCATATGGTTATCCACCAACCAAAAATAAGAAAAGTATTCGCCAAATTCTGAAAGGAATTCCAGAATCTTAAAGTTAAGGATTTCAACAATAACATTAAAAGGTAATACTGGTTGAGACTCATTAAGTTCCATTGAACTTATAGGTGTTTCTTTGCAATGCAGGTTGTTAGGTTTGAACTAGTTCACCAGAAGGGACCAAGCCAGGAACGCGCCAAAGTAGTTAATCGTAAAGCGATATTATGCATACAGAGGGACATTTTTGAGAATATATTTTTAAATGAAAAGTAGTTTTATGCGCCACGATTGGGTTTATTTTAATAAATTTTTAAGTGGTATTGTCTTATACTATCATTGAGAATCAGTTGTCATCAAATAAACATTTATCTTCAGAATCTATGACTTAGAATAATAATAAATAGGTAAAAAGTATGTTCAGTAAAGTCTTCACCCATTTTAAAACTTTTGTTAAGTGTTTAAGTCTGGTGGGGCATCCTATATTCGGATTTGGTAAATCGGGTTAGGCATAGGTTGTTACAGAGTGGTTATTTGTTAGTTTAAGTTAATATTTGTTATTGATTAATTAATTTTTCGATTATATCAAAATGCTTAATATGCTAGAATTGACACCTCTAGTGGAAAATCTAGATAAACAAGACCAAAAGGAGAGTTTACCATTAAATAGTTCGATTTATTACGTCGAATAGTGAGACTAAGAGGAGATCTATATGCCTAGATGAAATCGAAAGGAGAACTATATGCCTAGGTGAAACCAAAAGGAGAACCTAGTTGGTATCAGTCTAGGATAAGACCGAGAGGAGATTCTTAACTAAGAGTGACACACAATATAATTTGTATAGGTTTATTAGCTTAGTTAGCGATTAAGGAATCAATTAACCATCGTTTTATTTATTTACGTTGTCTAAAACAATAGGAAGAACATTAGATTAGATTGTTTAATTGATAATTTAAATATAGTTTATAAACAATTTATATTTGAAGTTGTGCTGATAATTTTTGACTCGATTGGATTAGTAATTACTTAACTTGTAATTAACTTGATAAACAAATTTACCAATTTGCAATCCATTGGGTTCGATCCTTGGAATACTCGAAGTGTTCCATTGTAACACTTATAAATATTACAATTAATCTGTCACCCTTGTAGTACTCCGTTATATTTAATTGTATTTGTGTTGATTCATAGCCCTACTGCACATACGCCAGGGCGCGGTTATAAGACAATAATCAATCTTCACTTTTAGCCTTATACCATGTTGAAACTTGAGATTTAATTTGTATAGTTTGTTTTTTTATATAATTTGATCTTTTTACTTTTATAAGTCATTAGTTAGAATGATTATTTAATATTATTAATTATTTCAATCAAAATATTGATGCCAATTTTCTTAATAATAATATTCCAACAAGAAAATTTATTTTATCATGATAAGTTCGAAAGAATTATTTTAAGAGAAAAATACTTATAAATATTCTCAATATTATTTTTATTGTTGCATAATTATTAAGTGATTTTTAAATTTTAAAATGTAACATAAGTGAATTTAATAGAAGAGTTTTAACTGTAACAATAATTGAATCTAAATTTTAAATTTAAAAGTAAAATTTCTAAATTTTAAAACTAAAACAAAATTAAAATATATTTTAAAAGTGAGGGAACCATGCTAGTTTAACTATTTAAATTGGTAGTACCATGTTTCATGTTAAAATAAATAAATGCAACATTTTGTTTATTAGTAGTTGATCAATCCATTCCAGTACTAAAAATTGGTGTACTACTACTTTAATTATGTTAGCTGACAAAGTAAATAAAAGCTTTGTTGTTGCTTAAGAAAATTTAAACTATGGAAAATCAAATCGGTAGACCTCTAGTTTTGATTTTTTAAAATAAAAATTAAAAATAATTTTAAAAGAATAGAATAACTATGTTTACAAAAGGAAAGAAAGATCTCGTTAAAAAAATAAAATATAAAATGGAGCAAACAGAATGTTACAAACAAAAGCAAAACCATATTTGATTTCAAGAGCCACGTTGATTTTAATCTGCAGTTGTACCGATTAATATAATTGTAAGAAATAGACATATTTGTCTCTATCTAAATTAAGTCAACTCCATAAAATCTTACCAAAACTGCCATGGACTCCATATTTGCCGCACAGAAATTTTAGGCGGTCTTTAGTAGTAATTTTTAAAATATTTATTTTAACATAAAATTTATTTTTGAAGTAAAAGAAATATTAAGGGCTTATTTAGTTGTATTTTAAAAATATTTTTGATTTGAAAAGTGTTTTAGAAGAAAAATTGTATTAAATAGTTGTTTTTAACTGAAATTTTTGTTTTTGAAACACATTTTAAAAAATATTTTTGGAAAAAAGAAGTTAAAATCTTTAGTTTTTCTTTCCTAAAACATTCTTGGTGCTTAATTACTTTATACCCTCCAACAACATAGTATTTTCTTTCTGTTTTTCGTTTGGTGCTTATTTACAAATATGTTAAAATTATTAATTAAAAATAAAAAAAATTTTAAAGTAATACAAATATGTTAATATCTAATTACAAATATTTAATAATTATAATTAAATATTTAAAATATAATTTATATATTCTAATTAAATTTTATAAATAATTAATATTCATTGCTTAAAAATATTAAAATTTATGTTTCATATATTAAAATATTAACAAGTTATAATAATTTTTTATATTCTTACTAAAATATAATGATATTAACTAATTAGAACATTATTTAAATGCATATTTGTTACTTAATAATATTATGTCTAAAATAAATATTTTATTTCTCAAAATAATTTTTGATAATAATGCTAAACACTCTAATCTTAAACAAAATACTTTTCAAAAACATTGTTAAACTAACCCTAAAACAACTTTAAAGAAATTTTTAACTTTTCAAAATCACTTTTCTCAAAATTGAGAAATTAAAATTTTCAACTTTTCTCTTCTCTCCAGAAGCACTTGTAACAACTTAATTATATTCACTCCTCCAACACATGATGCTTTCCCTCCTTTGGTTAATTTCTTAAAAATATTTAAAATTAATTTTCATATATTAAAATATTAACAACAAACTATAATAAATTATATTTTATATTCTTATTAAAATATCATAATATTAACTAATTTAAACATTATTTAAATGCTTATTTATTACTTTATAACACAATGTCTAAAATAAACATTTTATTTCTTAAAAATACTTTTAACAACAATACTAGAACTAATTTAACATTATTTTTAAAAATACTTTTAAAAAGTACTTTGAAAAATGATTTTGAGAAGTATTTTAAGAAATAAAATGTCCATTTTAGATATAGTAGTATTAAGTAATAAATATATATTTAAATAATATTTATTTTAATAAGAATATAAGTTAAAATTTTAATATGTGAAATATAAATTTAAATGTTTTAAAACAATAAATATTAATTATTTATAAAATTTAATTAAAATATATAAACTATATTTTTAAAAAATTAAATATAACTATTAAATATTTGTACTTAGATATTAAAACATTTGTATTATTTTAAAAAACTCATTGTTGGAAAGGTGAAAAAGTAATAAAATATCAAAAGTGCTTTTGGTTAAAAAAAAAACTAAAATTTTATCTTTTATTTACAAAATACTTTTAAAAAGCTAAAATTACAGCAAAAAACTTGTTTAACAACTCTTTTCTTCTAAATGTCCTTTTCAAGCCAAAATTATTTTTTAAACAATACTAAACAAGACCTAAATACTTAAATCTTAAATCAAACTTTTCAAAATTTTCAAAATATTTCTCAAAAATATTTTTTTAACTATTCTAAAAACAATATTAAACTAACCCTACAATACAATACTCTAAAAATCATAAAGAAGTATGTAATGAACAAAAAATTCAGTATCTGAATTTGTACTTCATCGAAACCAGTTGCCAAAAAAAAAAAAAAACTACTTGAATTCAGCAGAATCTACAATAAACAGACTGACCATTCCGCAGGAACCAACTCTTAATGTTTACTTTGAAACATGGTTTGAAACAGCTAAAGACACAAAGCTCAATTTGAAATTCATTCTTAAATGTTAAATGCCATGTCTCTTGACATCAAGAAATATTGGAATTATTATTGGCATTCGTTTCAACTCACGCTTCTTTAGCTATACCTTTATGGGCTCGGGATTTTCAATATAAGTCGGCGCAATCTTACATATAGGCATGCTTTCATTTTTGCTTAGAAGCTTCATGGACGGATGAACCTCGATATCA
Source organism: Gossypium arboreum (assembly GCF_025698485.1). Lineage (NCBI taxonomy): Eukaryota > Viridiplantae > Streptophyta > Magnoliopsida > Malvales > Malvaceae > Gossypium > Gossypium arboreum. Next base: position 20,087,481 of record NC_069081.1, read on the forward strand.
TGCATTAACACTCTACCATCTATGTCTAATTTGCTCACATCCACCTCGATTTTTTGAGGAATGTGTTCTGCCGGGCATTGAAACATTAGACTGCTTCTTATCACTTTAAAGTAGCCACCTGGTACAGCATCAACGTATCATTTGTCAAATAACAAAGCATAATCTGATTGTCAAAGACTACAATGAGATTAAGCAGGGGCAAATCAAAATAAATAAACGAAAACGGGAATACTAATAATAAGACGTATCATCACACGGTTTCTCCATTTGCAACACGAAAGCTGGCATTTGTGTTAGTCTGATTTACATGCTAGTTCCCTACAAGAAAATGCAATGAAAAATAGGCAAGGCAAGGCCATATGTCTGTTCAGGTTCTTGTGCATTATCGCTTGCAATAAAACATTCGGTAAGTTAACATCATTTAGTGTAATTGATAATATGAGAAGTGAGGAAAGACAATTAAGATTGGTACAACACGGCAAGAGGGTAAGTGGACAACAAGGACCAGAGCTCCAAGTATTGGTAACGTTAAAGATACCGGAACTCATTTAAGAAGTTGTAAAAAACTAATGGAGAAAACATTAATGTATAATTTTAACAAAATCCGATGACATAAAACTAAATAACAAATTGTAGCATCTAATCTTATTATCTATAACAGATCATTATAAAATGTGATTTATAAACCCCAGAAGTTCCAATATCATATTAATATATGAGATAATGTCGCATTTGGTACTTGTACTTTCATAAAATATTCAATGTAGTACATTTACTTTGAAAATGTCCAATGTGGTATCTGAACTATCAATATGTGTTCTCTTATGGTACCTGTGCTTTCATAAAATATCCAATGTGATACCTATATTTGAAAATGTCCAATATGGTACCTGATCTATCAATATGTGTTTTATTATGATACCTGGTATTATCAACATTAGTGAATTGCTAAACCAAGTATAATCACAAGACATAAGTCTCTAATTACTTCCTTTACCCAACAATTTCAGATAGTTAGCATATATAACATTTTTCATTTAAAAGAAGCAATGAACAAGCAAGTTGCCTATCATATAGTAAAATCTAAATCTTGCAAAAAATTAACATCAATAAGAAGATCAAATGGGGACAATTGCACTAAATTGCATACCTTTCTTAAGACCAGGGCAATCCTCTAATCCTTTGAAAACTACAGGCACATCAACCTTCAACTCAGTCCCTTCATCCGCCCAAACAAACACCAAATTCAATATTTTACCACTCTCTTCGTCCCTATGAATCTATAAAAGCAACCCAAATAAGAAAATTTGAACTTGGGGAACAATAAAAGCTACTAATAAACAAAAAAAGAAAGCGGGGAAAAGTAAAAAACTTGCCTTGATGGGTAAAACCGTCCCGGATTCAAGTAAGACAGAAGAGCCAGAACCGGCCCGGATCTGAAGCTGGAACCTAGTGGAACAAAAGAAAGGGAGTTGAACGGACTTGATAATGGATCGAATCTGCTTTCTTTCGGCAGTAAGAATTTGTTTCCTGGACGGGGAACGGTTGCTTGGGTTTTTCTCGAGCAAGCCTTGAGAGAAAACCACAGCAGGGATTCTACCTTGGGCTCTGTCACGGCTCGAGATACGGCTGCCGGTGCATTCTCGTGGGATAGCTTGGATGGTGTGGTAATGGTGTGTATTTGCCGGTGATGTTTGGACCACCGTTTTCAGGCCGCGCCACAACCTGAACATTTGGTCGGAAACTGTAATGGACTTCACCAGAGTTTGTGCTGTTGAGTGCTGTGAGTGAAATGAGGGTTTTGAGCATGGTTAGGTATTAGGGTTTTAATAATCTGGGCCAAATTCGGGGTAAGTTTTTAGTCTAATATACCTTAAATCTGACGATGAAAACATCTATAAAGCCCAAATGTTGGTTTTGGAAGAACAAGCCCTCAGCAGTGAGATTCAGACAGTAGGGGTGATATTAAAATTAGTGGTAAAATAAACATTTGATTCAATCGCAAAAATAATAGTGAGGTGAAAGTATAAAATGATAAAAGAAAGATATTATATTTAATTATATATATTATTATTTAACTCCATAATTGAGGAAATGTTATGAGTTAAATCAATACCAATTCGATTAGAAAAATTACGAAATGTTCTTCCGTAATTAAATTAAATTAAATTATTTTAAGATATTTTAGTCTTTTAAATTTAACTAAAGCCAATAAAAATAAAAATATGTATATGATAGAATTTGAATCCATACCAATTGAATTAATAAAATATAAAATTTATCATTCAATAAAAGTTTCATGTTAATAATATTTATACAATTTTATTTTAATATAAACAATTTATCACCCCATTGTATATTAATACTTACCATATATAAAAGATTTTGATTGAGTTGGTATCAATCATATCTGGGTCACAACTCAGTTATTAAATTACCAAGATACCTTTACTTTAAAAAATAATAAATATTAATTTAATGGTATTTCTCTCTTTTTTTAATCTAGAAAATATTGAACTTAAAATGGGATTTGAACCCAAAACACCAAACATACCCTCTTCCAACTTTGATATTTCAACTAAAGTAACATTTGGTATATATTCCATATGTGTTATTATTTCTAATTTCAAATATTACATTTCATTGTTTATTGTATGTTATTTATAAATGTATCAATGTATCCTAAATACGTAGTTTCCACATGCATAAGTGTGAGATAAAATTTTCACATGCATACGCGTGAAATAAAATTTCTAGTATATGTAAAATAATTAATTATGTTTCATATTAAATTTATATTTACCTTAAATAATAATTTTCGGAATAATGCAACATTTAATACTTGTACTTTCATAAAATGTCCAACGTAGTACTTGATCCATCAATATGTGTCATATTATGGAACTTAGTGTTAACACAATTATTAAATTATTAAACCAACTAATGAAAATTTGACACGTAGAATTTTTTGCTCTTAACCATCTAGTCTAACATTATGTGGAAAACTAAATAAAAATAATAATTGAATTTAGAAAAAACTAAACATATGGTTAAATTTACTAAAATAAAGAATAACTAAATAAAACAAAAAATAATTTAAAAAATAACAAAATATATGGTTAACGGAAAAGAAGCAAATACTAAACATATGGTTAAATTTACTTAAATGGTGAAGATAAGTTTATTATTTACTTCTTTTTATTAACCATATGTTTAATATCTATCTCTTAGCTTTTTAATGCACTTTAAATCACTAAATTTCAAGTACGAGAGCTCAAGTTATGACCATTTTTGTGAAGAATACACGAGCAAAATTTTTAGGCGAGATTATTACGGAAATTATGAGTTTTAGACTTTTAATTCTAGTTTAAATAATATCGGGTTTGATTTTTATGCTTAATTTTTATTATATATAAACCTAAAATTGTATTTATTAATTTTTATTATTTTATTATTTATTTATTCCGAATTTTGGATATTGTTTAAGTATTTTAAGTTGTTTAGGAGTTTTATATTTCTTAGTCAAATAAGAAAGTTTAGTTTAAAACTACTTCTTATTTAAATTAATTAGAGTTTCATTATAAATTGAAGGTTTCTTGGATGTAATTAACTAACTTATATAAAGGCCTCCTCATTATTCATTAGAAAGACAATTGTTTTCATTAATAAGTTTTCAACTTTGGGAGTTAGTTTCTTTGTGCATAGTTTCTTTCTTATGATTTTTAGAAATAGTTTTCTTCTCAATTTTTTTCAAGAAGTCATGAAAATTAATTCTTCATCCTTTAATTTGCCAAATAATTATTTTATGGAGGGTTGATTACAGTCATTAATTGAGTTTGTTGGGGTTTATATCCTAAAGGGTTCAATTGAACACTTATTCCTCTATCCATTAGATTCATCAATTTACTCGTTCCATCTTCCACTTTTTTTAAAAAAAAAAAATCATTTTTTATTTATTCTTTCTTCTCAAGTTTCTTCTTTTAGTGTTTTCTTTTTCTTTTTTTCTAATTTCTTTATTTTTTCTTTACAGGTCAAATATGAATCCTTCTTTCTTGAGTCAAACAACTTAAATACAATCTTCTTCTGCTTGCTCCTTTATCATTTACTTGTATACATGGACTGATAGAGTGAAATTTATTAAATTTCATTCACTGAAGTTGCCAATTTTCATGTTTAGTAAATCAGCCGACTTGCAACGACTTTTTCAATGAGATCTGAGCATTTCGAGGTTGAGATGTCTTCATAGCATTCAAATATCTATCTTTGATCTTCGCAAGTCACTTTGAATCACTCAATTTTGAGTTCAGGAACTCAAGTTATTACCATTTTAGTGAAGACTATTCGAGCAGAATTTCTAGACGAGATTATTACGGAAATTATGAGTTTTGGGCTTTTAATTCGAGTTTAAATCATATTGTGTTCAATTTTTAGACATAAATTTTATTATATATGATCCCAATATTGTATTTATTATATTTTATTATTTTATTATTTATTTATTCTGAATTTTGGATATTGTTTAAGTATTTTAAGTTGTTTAGAGTTTTATACTTGTTAGAATTAAGTGACTGAATCCTTATTTAAATAAAATATAGAGGTAAAATAAAATAAAAGAAGAATTTATATAGAATTACACTTCTTTTATTTTATTTTTGAATAAGGTTTTTAAACCTTATTATATTCTATCTATTTGATATTGATTAGAATAAGGTGTTTTAGTCTTACTAGAATATGGCTTTACATGCCTATAAATAGACATAGTCTATTCCTCTTGCATTTTTTTTGAATTCGACATAGTGAATTTTCTTCTCCTCTGCCCGTAGTTTTTCCCGAAAGGGTTTCCACGTAAAAATCTTTGTGTGTTCTTTATTTTATTTTATTTTATTTTTCACAAATTGGTATCAGAGCTTCCGGGTTATTCATCTTGATCACGATAATCGCATCTTTGAAGTATGAAATTCTGCTGTTGGATCACAACACCAGATTTGCGTTATGGCAGATTAAGATGCAAGCAGTTCTTGCGCAGATAGATCTAGAGGATACCATGCTAGGGATAGATAAGATGCCTTCAACATTTACAGATGAAGAGAAGAAGCGTAAGGATCGAAAGGCGGTAACACAATTACATTTGCATTTGTCCAACGAAGAGAAGACCGCCGTTGCATTATGGAAGAGGCTAGAACAAATCTGTATGTCGAAAACTCTAACAAGCAAGTTGCATATGAAGCAGCGTCTTTATGTTCATCGTTTGGAGGATGGTGTGTCTGTACACGAACACTTAATAGTGTTTAAAGAAATTCTCTCAAACTTGGAGGCTATGGAGGTTCAGTATGATAAGGAAGATCTAGGGTTGATTCTATTTTGTTCGTTGCCCCCGTCTTATTCAACCTTTAGAGACACAATTTTATATAGCCGCGAGTCTTTGACCTCGTATGATAAGATGAAGCATCTTGTGGTTAAACCCGACTCTTAGGGAGAGGGTCTCATTGATCGTGGGAGACAAGATCAGAATGCTGATGATGATCATGGAAGGACACAGGTACAGAATCCTCACGGTAAATCTAAGGGTAGATCAAAGTTTTCAAACAAAGGTAAAACTTGCAACTTTTGCAAGAAGAAAGGGCACATTAAATCTGAGTGCTATAAGCTACAAAATAAGATTAAAAGGGAGGCTGCGAATCAAAAGGGAAAACAATCAGAAAATTTCGGTGAAGCTGATATTGTAGAAGACTACAGCGATGGTGAACTTCTAGTCACTTCTGTCAATGATTCTAAAGTAAGCGAGGAGTGGATACTTGATTCAGGCTGCACCTTCCACATGAGTCCCAATCGGGATTGATTTACAACTTACGAAATAATGTCTGAAGGTGTTGTTTTGATGGGAAATAATGCTTCGTGTAAAATCGCAGGTGTTGGAACAATTAAAGTTAAGATATTTGATTGAATTGTTAGAACACTTAGTGACTTACGACATGTTCTAGAATTGAAAAGAAATTTAATTTTGTTAAGTCTTGATTCAAAAGGGTACAGATACACAGCTGAAAGTGGGGTTTTAAAGATTTCCAAAGGTTTCCTTGTTGTGATGAAAGGGCAGAAAAAGATTGCCAATTTATATGTTTTGCATGGTTTTACTGTTACTGGTGATGCAGCTATCGTTTCCTCTTCCTTGTCAGATGATGATATTACTAAACATTGGCAGTTGTGCCTAGGGCATATGTGTGAGAATGTCATGACAGAATTGAGCAAAAGAGGACATCTTGATGGGTAAGGAATTTGCAAACTGAATTTTTGTGAGCACTGTGTTTTGGGGAAACAAAAGAGAGTTCGATTCACCACAGGAATCCATAACATGAAGGGAACATTGGATTATATTCATTCTGATCTGTGGGGGCCATCTAGAGTGCCTTCGAGAGGTGGAGCTAATTATATGCTAACATTTATTGATGATTTTTCTAGAAAAGTTTAGGCGTTCTTCTTGAAGCAGAAAAGTGACGTGTTTTACGTATTTAAGTCTTGAAAAATTATCATTGAAAAATAGACGGAAAAATAAATAAAATACCTCCTCACAGACAATGGCTTAGAGTTTTGTTCTGATGAGTTTAATAGATTGTGCAAGTTAGAAGGGATCGTGAGACACTTGACAGTTCGCCATACTCCACAATAAAATGGTGTTGCAGAACGAATGAACAGAACGATCATGGAGAAGGTTTGATGTATGTTGTCAAATGCCAACTTACCAAAGTCGTTTTGGGCAGAAGCAGCCTCTACTACATGTTTTTTGATCAACCGATCTCCATCCATTGCCATTGAGAAAAAGACTCCACAAGAGGTATGGTTTGGTAATCCAGCTAATTATTCTAATTTAAAGATCTTTGGGTGTCCTGCATATGCTCATATTGATAATGGAAAATTGGAACCGAGATCTACTAAATGTGTTTTTCTTGGTTATAAAGCTGGTGTAAAAGGGTATAAGTTATAGTTTCCTGAAAATAGAAAAGTTGTGATTAGCAGAGATGTTATTTTTGATAAAACTGCTATGCTACCTAACTTATCTCTTAAAGACTCTTCCAATAAAGAAAATCAAAAGCAGGTGGAGCATCAGATTAATATAGAGTCAACTCCTCAAGCCAGTATAAAAATTGAGAATAGAGTTGCTTCTTCACCATAACACTCTATCGCCAAAAACAGAACTAGAAGAGAAATTAAACCTCCAAAGAAGTATGCCGAGGCTGATCTAGTTGCTTATGCTTTAAATGTGGCTGAAGATATAGATGCGAATCAAGAGCCATCTAATTATTTTGAGGCGGTTAGCCGTGAAGACTCAGAAAAGTGGATGTTTGCTATGCAAGAGGAGATGGAATCACTCCACAAAAGCAGAACATGGGATCTTGTAGAACTTCCTAAAGGTAAAAAGGCTGTTCATTGTAAACAGGTGTTTAAAAAGAAAGAAGGGACTCTAGGAGTTGAAGAACCCAGATATAAAGCAAGGCTTGTTGCAAAGGGTTACAGTCAAATTCCAAGAGCGGACTTCACAGATGTGTTCTCCCCAGTTGTTAAGCATAGTTCGATTTGAGCCTTGCTTGGTATTGTGGCCATGCATGATTTGGAGCTTGAGCAGTTAGATGTAAAAACTGTATTTTTACATGAAGAATTTGAGGAGGATATTTACATGCAAAAACCAGAGGGTTTTACAGTCTTAGAAAAAGAGGACTATGTTTGCTTGCTGAAAAAGTCCCTTTACGGTTTGAAACAGTCACCAAGACAGTGGTACAAGAGGTTTGATTCCTTTATGACTTCTCATGATCTCAAAAGAAGTAGTTTTGATAATTGTGTTTACTTTAAGAAAATAGTGATGGTTCTTTTGTGTATCTACTTCTTTATGTTGATGACATGTTGATAGCAACAAAAGATAAAGGAGAGATAAGAAAGATCAAAGCCCAACTAAGTGAAGAATTTGAGATGAAAGATTTAGGACCATCAAAGAAGATACTTGGTATGGAGATTCTCAGAGATAGAAAAGCAAGTAAATTGTACCTAAGTCAGAAGGGGTACATTAAGAAAGTTCTTTGCAGGTTCAATATGCAGAGTGCTAAGCCTGTTAGTACTCCTTTAGCAGCCCATTTTAGACTTTCATCGGCTTTGTCTCCACAATCAGATGATGAGATTAAGTACATGTCACATGTTCCATACTCTAGTGCAGTGGAATCTCTCATGTATGCTATGGTTTGTTTACGTCCAGATTTATCATATGCAGTCAGTGCAGTTAGCAGATACATGGCGAATCCCTTTAAAGAACACTGGAAAGCAGTTCAGTGGATTTTAAGATACTTACGAGGTACTACTGATGTTTGTTACAGTTTGGAAGAACTAAAGATGGAGTCATTCGGTATGTTGATGCTGATTTTGCTGGAGACCTTAATAGAAGAAGATCTCTCACAGGTTATGTCTTTACAATCGAAGGCTGCGCAATTAGTTGGAAAGCCAATTTGCAAACTACAGTCGCTTTGTCTACCACTGAAGCTGAGTACATGGAAATTACTGAGGCTTGTAAAGAATCTATCTGGTTGAAGGCACTCTTTAGTGAACTCAATGAAGACCTTCAAATCAGTACAGTATTTTGTAACAGTCAGAGTGCAATCTTCCTTACAAAAGATCAAATGTTTCATGAGAGAACAAAACACATTGATATTCGGTATCATTTTGTTCGTGATATTATTGCTCATGGTGATATTGTTGTGAGCAAAATTAGTACTCATGAAAATCCTTCAGATATGATGACTAAGTCACTTTCTATAACCAAGTTTGAGCATTGCTTAGACTTGGTTGGTGTTTATTGTTGAAGTTAAACCCTTAAGGGGTTTTATGGAAGAGGTGGAGAACTTGTTCGTTGAGAGTTTACGACGAAGAACTTGTTCATTGAGAATTCGTGTCAAGGTGGAGATTGTTAGAATTAAGTGATCCGGATCCTTATTTAAATAAAATACAGTGGCAAAAAAAAAGGATCCATATAGAATTACACTTGTTTTATTTTATTTTAGAATAAGGTTTTTTAAACCTTATTAAATTCCATCTATTTGATATTGATTAGAATAAGGTGTTTCAGTCTTACTAGAATATGGCTTTACAAGCCTATAAATAGACATAGTCTATTCCTTTTGTATTTTTTTTTGGATTCGGCATAGTGAATTTTCTTCTCCTCTGCCCGTGGTTTTTCCCGAAAGGGTTTCCACGTAAAAATTTTTGTGTGTTCTTTATTTTATTTTATTTTATTTTTCACAATACTTCTTAGTCAAATAAGAAAATTTAGTTTAAAACTATTTTTTGCTTAGATTAATTGGAGTTTCATTATATTTTATAGTTTTATTTGAATGTAATTAGCTAGCTTATATAAAGACTTCTTCATTATTCATTAGAAAGACAATTGATTTCATCAATAAAGTTTTCAACTCTAGGAGTAAGTTTTTTTGTGCAAGATTTCTTTATTGTGATTTTTATAAGTAGTTTTCTTCCCAATTTTCTTCAAAGAGTAGTGAGAATTCATTCTTATCATTCAATTTGCCAAGGAATTATTTGTCGGAGGGTTGATTAAAGCCAGTAATTGAGTTTGTTGGGGTTTATGTATCAAATGGTTCAATTGGACCACTTATCAATCTGTCCATCATATCCATCAATTTACTCGTTCCATTTCCACTTTCTTTCTTTTAAAAAAATCATTTAATTATTTATTATTTTTATTTATTCTTTATTCTCAAATTTATTCTTTTAGTGTTTTCGTTTTCTTTATTTCTAAATTTCTTTATTTCTTCTTTCTAGGTCTAATCTGAATCCTTCTTTCTTGAGTTGGATCTTGGTCCATTGTTTCTTATAATTTGGTATTAGATTTGGCCATTTTTGAGTTGTTTTCTTGTGGTATGTAAAGTGTTTTGCAAATTTTGCTTAAACAACCTCTAAAAAAATAAAAATTAAAAACTAAAAAAAGTGGGTTAAATTTTGTGCCCAAAATTTTCAGATATGATATTTATCGTATAAAGAGGATTCAATTTAATTTTTCTGATTTTAGTACATCAAGAACACCTTAAACGAAAAATTCAAGTTGTTTTCCATTATTTCGAGTTTTCTGCTAGGTAGTTTATCTTATTTGATTCTAGCCTTAGGTTCTCTTTTGTTTTTAGTTTTCCTTATTCTATTACATATTCTAACACATTTTAGCTTCTTATGTCAATAGGTATGAAAAGAGTGGTCTCTCAGTTCTCCACTCAACTTACTTTATTTGGAGTTGAGTCTTTTTTGGCTTTTTAGAGTCTTAGGCCAACTTTGTTAGAGAGTGATCCCACATTTTTTTAATATTATTGAGTTTGATTAGTCTTTAAAAATTACAAGTGAGAACATCTTAACTTATTTTCTTTGCATCTTGGAGTTGTTTATTTTTTGCTGCGAGTGCATAACGATGAGGTTTAATGTTCTTTGAACAACTTTTCTTGTTTGAGTGTTTTTTATTTCAGCCTCTAATAACGGTACACACACATAAACAAGACAAGGATAATGATAAACCTTGGCCAAATCATAAAGGTTGTGTTTGTAAAAAACCCGCATGAACAAGTTGTTTCCAATGCCCAAAAATATTCTATTGTTAATGGATTTGTCAGGAAAGACATTTGAGCAAAGGTCATAGTGGGATACACATACTTAAACGACTTTTTGAAGAGCACAAAAAAATGTTTGGTGATAAGAGGGATCACCAAGACTCTAAATGCCAACAAGAAATGTGAGTATGATTTATATCTCACCTCTTGTGTGGAAACACGAAAATATATAAACTTTTTCATGCCCTTTTTAACCCAAATTCATGCAGTTTCGGTGTAATCTTGTCAAAAAATATATAATAATTATAAAATAATTAAATTGTACTTAAATTATTAACATTTTGAATTTTAATTAATTTTATAATAAATTTCGATTAATTTTGATTTATTTTCCACAGGTTTGCACAAAGGGCGAAAAATGGCTCTGTAGAGCGCAAAATTGAGAAGGGATTTTTGAAGCACCGAAGCAAATTAAATTTTCAGCCTAAGATGGTCTAATTTATGAATATTAATTCATAATATTATTAATTTTAATTTTAATCTAATTTATTTTGCGTTAAATAATTATTATTAATTAAATTATAAAAAGAGGCCCAATTGTGCTAAATCGAGAAAACTGATCCAACCGAGTAATGGGCCACCCAAAACCGTCCCACATGCTGACCCAATCAGCTTATTTAGCTGATTGTTTGGCTTGGAAAACAGCCCTTGAAGCTTCCTTAAAATTGCATTCAAACCTCTCCACTTATCAAGCTTTTGTAGATTTGCCCCTAGCTAAATTTAACAAGTTTGAAAGCTTCAAACTTGCCACATGTGTGGCCGGCCATGGGGGAGTCAATGGTTGCTGATTTATGCCATTTTTAGCAGCCTACTCAACCTATAAATACCCCCTTGGCTGCTCATTTCAAACACACCTGTCCTCCTTTCATTCTTCACTTCTATCTCACTTTCTGTCTTCAAAACCCTTCCTTTGTTCTTCATTTTCCCCTTTCATTCCCTTGCCAATTTCCCTTATTAGAAAAGATCCCTTCAACCACTATTGGTAGTAGCATTCAAGTGCTAGTAAAAGCCTCGGTTCAGCAAGAACAAGCAGAGAAAGAGGAACAGAGCAAACTAGTCAAGCTTCGAAGAAACACCAGATTTGACTCTAGTTCCCTATCTTTTAATTTTTATTGTTGTTGTTATGAACATGTCTATGAATAATTGTTATGTTGATATGTTTAATTTAATTAATATGGCTTAAATTTAATTCATGTTAGGTTGATTGCATTTCGTTCACTTAAGTTATTAAAATTATGTTTGTGTTGTTATAGGCCTTGGTAAGTTATTTGATTAAGTAAAACCATGATTAAGTTATTCTTACATTATAATTGTAAGGTAACTAATGAATTAATTATTTAATCGTTTTGAAATTGTAATTAATTGATACAATACTTAATCAGTGTATGTTTAATCTTCTAAGGTAGCTGAGGGTTAAATTAGCGACAGTATTAAACGGTACATTAGCCTTGCATAACTTACAAGATTATTGTAATTAAACTGTTTCAAGATAGGAATACATTGTTACCTCACTTAATCTTTTATATGTTTATGAAGATTGATTAATTGTGTGAAATTGACATTGGAAAATGTTGAAGAGATTGGTTAATTTAATAGGTACGTATGAGCAGTAATTAGCAAATTACCAAGTTGCCGTGAATTTATTCGTAACAACATGAACATGATTTTAGTAATTCTAAGTTAATAAATGTAGTTAATCTAACACAATTATGTCATCTTAATTAAAATCATCTTTTGAAATCGTGCATTGGAAATTTTTTTTTACTTAGTTAAATTTTATTTTTTAATCACTTCCTCAAAATCAAAATATTTTTCTTCACCAAAGTGTTTTTAATTGCATTCATAATTCTTTTCATAGTCCCTGTGGGTACCATAACTCTATATTTACTTGGCACTTTATTACTTGTTGCAATTGTATACACTTGTACATTTCTATCATTCCATTGTGAAATGCCATTGGTGTCATTCAAAAGATCATTATGGTTCCCAATGTCCGATTCACTATCCACCCAATGATGAAAGTTGCAAAGAAGAACATATGTATGACACCGAGCCAATTGAGGAGTCTTCTTTTAGTACTACCACTGACGATGATGATATGAATGACCAAGAAACTTCGAATGATACCATTTGTGAAGACAGCAAGTGTGATTTTGTGTCTACTATTGAGTCTAAATCTAACATTGCACATTGTTCCAAAGTTGATATCAATGAAGTTGATAGTAATAGTGTGAACTATGATGATAGTGATAGTGAACTTTATGAACTAGAAAAAGTTGGTTGTGAGAATTTTTTCCTAGAGCCTATGGATTTGGATGAGTTAGACCTTTATTATCTTTCTAAAGAGTTATATTCTGATGAATTTAATTTTAAAAATTTTTGTGAGGGGTTGAAGGGCAGTGAGGATGATTCATGCCAAAAAACTAAGAGAAAAAAAGACCTTGAGCAATAAAAGTCAATTTGATGGTTCAAATTTGGTGAGTTAAAATTCCTATGAGGTAAAATTAGAGAGTTCAATTCACATTGAGAAAAAGAACGGAAAGAAAAAAAGAACCTATCTGAAAGAGAGGGATGATTATGTTTTGACTATCCTTAACTTGAATTTGTCTAGTGGACTTGTTTTATTCTTTCAGGGTTGATCTTTTGAGAGGAGCTCTGTTAAACCATTTCAACTATGATAAATATTCTTTCTTGTTTCGCCAAAAACAAGACTCGAGGACGAATATTTTTAAGGAAAGGGGGAATGATACATGCATGGATAGGGTAAAATTTATTAAATTCCATTCCCCAAAACTGCCAATTTTCAAGTTTAAAAAATTAGCAGACTTGTAATCACTTTTTAGATGGGATCCAAACATTTTTGGGTTGAGATGTCTTCATAAAATTTGAAGATCTATCTCTTATTTTCACAATTCACTTTGAATCACTCGATTGTGATTTTTGGAGTTCAAGTTATTACTGTTTTAGTGAAGATTGTGTGAGTAAAATATCTAGACAGACGAAAATTATGAGTTTCGAACTTTTAATTCGAGTTTAAATCATATTAGGTTCAATTTTTAGGCTTAATTTTTATTATATATGAGCTCAATATTGTATTTATTAAGTTTCATTATTTTATTATTTATTTATTCTAAATTTTGAATATTGTTTAAGTATTTAAAGTTGTTTAAGAGTTCTATATTTCTTAGTCAAATAAGAAAGTTTAGTTTAAAACCGCTTCTTATTTAGATTAATTAGAGTTTCATTATAATTTAGAATATTCTTTGGATGTAATTAGCTTGCCTATATAAAGGCCTCTTCATTGGTCATTAGAAAAAAAAATTGTTTTCATTAATAAAGTTTTCAACTTCAAGAGTTAGTGTTTTTGTGCAAGATTTCTTTCTTGTGATTTTTATAAGTAGCTTTCTTTTCAATTTTTTTCAAGGAGTCATGAGAATTCATTCTTCATCCTTTAATTTTGCAAGGAATGATTTCTTGGAGGGTTGATTAGAGCCATTAATTGTGTTTGTTTGGGTTTATATCTCAAAGGGTTCAATTGGACACTTATCAATCTATCCATCATATCCATCGATTTACTCATTCCATTTTTCACATATTTTTATCGTCATTTATTTATTATTTATTATTTATTATCAAATTTCTTCTTTTAGTGTTTTTGTTTTCTTTATTTCTTCTTTATAGATCAAATCTATATCCTTATTTCTCGAGTCAAAGAACTTGAATACAATCTTCTTCCACTTGCTCCTTTATTAGTTATATTATCATGTGGATTTGATGATTTGGAAAAAAATCTACATCTTGAATTTTCATTGACTAGTTTAGCAATTCACTAACGGTGTTAACACCAAATACCATTGTTGAAAATTATGAAACTGACCTTTAAGTGGTAGGGAAGTGCCCACTTCCTTCACAGTAGAGCTGTTTAATTACAATTTTCATATTTGAGAATTGGCAATTTATATATTAGTTTGAATGAGTTGTGCTAATTGTTTGGAGGATATTTAGCCCAATAGTGAAGACTATTTTAATTAGGAAACTCAGATAAAAATTGGGTCGAATTAAAACACCGAATACAATCCTTTACAACATGGGCATTTAGATTGGATTGAAACTCTATGAGATTAGTTACCAAGAGCCTATGTTTGGTTTATTCTCTATCATTATACTGTAAAAAAAATTATTGTATTGTAACACCCCTTGTCCGACCTGATCTCTGAGTCCAAGCTACAGGATGAAACATTCATTGTCAAAGCAACTTCAGACAATTATAAAGCATACAAGCAATTACACATGCAATTAAAGTATTTCACAATCATTTTATGTTATACAACCATTTTCGGGTCCTATACAAGCTTACGAAAGCTGTATTAGTAACCTAAGGTTGAATTAGGATCAAATTCTAAAGTTTTTAAAGTTCCAGATTAACGTTACGACATCATTACTTCCATGTTGTGACATAGTCAATCAGTAGGTCACATTGTGACTTCAGTCATCTTGATGTTGCGATGTCACTTACTATCAGCCCATGTCACGATGTTGGGGACCCGAGGTCTCAATGTTTCCCCTGTTTTGGAAAATTAACACTTTAGTACCTCTTTCAAACTTTCAAACAAATACTTAAATACTTCCATACATCTTTTCAGAATTCAATACCATCATTTCAT
This sequence comes from Gossypium arboreum, assembly GCF_025698485.1. Taxonomy (NCBI): domain Eukaryota; kingdom Viridiplantae; phylum Streptophyta; class Magnoliopsida; order Malvales; family Malvaceae; genus Gossypium; species Gossypium arboreum. Next base: position 20,102,788 of record NC_069081.1, read on the forward strand.
ACCAATTTAAACATAATCAACCCTTTTATTAAACCAACTACACCAATTAAATTCATTTTCAATTCAAACATCTCAAATTTATGCAATACGGAAACCGATGAACTTGACATGAACTAACCAAAGCATACACCAAGCTATGTTTCCTACTTAGCATTCAAACTTACCATTTCTAAATCATTCATCAACCTAGCTATTCCAACTAGCTCACTTGCAATTTTTAACATGTCAAACATACAAGTTTAAGGTCATACTCCCTAATAGCATCAAACTTGACCAAATCATGCATTAATAGGTTACATTCTATACTTAACATACAAGATCAACCAATACCACATTTACCACATAACTATCAACTCAAAATGACCATATGCACACTAAGGTGCCCTTATATACATGTCATTTGCTACAATTTGTTGTGGCAAAGTAAGTCATCTTCGACACTTAGGGAGCTTGTTTTCTAGAAAATAAGTATTGTTTTCGTCAAGTTTCTATTTAGAGTAATCAATTAATTAAATAAGCATTTTTAGGCCAATCTGGGCCCAAGGAAAGACTAACGTGTTGATTAAGTTGCAGGAAATCAATTTAGGCTGATGACTTAATGGATGACCTTCGATGTCGCAACAGATTACAAGGATGTCACAAAACACCTTCTAGACTACTTAGGGAGCATATTGTCTTCTATGTCCCGACACAACCCTGAACGTGCCAAAAAAAGTATACTGCCTTTGATGTCGTGACATAGGCTAAAGGGTGTCACAACACAGCTGTAACGAGGCCAAATATCAACTAAGGGTGTTTTGTTTGCACAAAATATATTAACATGCTTAGTCCTATTTACTTGACCTAATTAGGTCATAATACATGTAATATATAAATAAGATTTTAAAACAACACATTAAACACATAAATTTAGGGAGACAAAAAATATTCTTTAGGTTTTTATTAGTTTTCAGCTTTTACTACGTTTATTTTATATTCGCTTAATTGAAAAATCCTATTCCGAAGTCATATTTACTTGACCTAATTAGGCCATAATACATGTAATATATAAATAAGAGCTTAGAACAACACATTAAACACTCAAATTTAGGGAGAAAAAACTTATTCTTTAGGTTTTTATTAGTTTTCAGCTTTTACTAAGTTTATTTTATATTCGCTTCATCTAAAGATCCTATTCCGAAGTGAGACTATCATGAGCAGAGATTGTTCCAAAACTGAAGTTTTACATCGATTAATCCATGAGCATTCTCTTCCCTTATTCTCTTATTTATATCTTTTTCTTTAACTTTGATTTTTGAATGTTTGTATGAATATCAGAAAGATTTTACGCTTTATACATATCTCGCATGTTTCAACCGTTTAACCTAATTAATTGATTCAGTAATTGGTATTTATTCAAGAGTATTTAGTATACTAGGACATGACACCCCTAGTAGAAGATCTAGATCAGTGAGACTAAGAAGGTATTTGACCACTTGCGCGTGTGTGTAAAAAAACAAACAATTTTATAAAACAATTTAAAAGAGCAAGTTTTTAATTAAAAGCCTACAGTGTCAGTTGTAATATTTATAGTTCCAATGGAACACGGAGTATTCCAATGGGTCGAACCCAGGGAGGATGTCAATTGAACAATTCCTAGGTAAAAGTAAGCAAATGAAGGAGTTTAAACAACTAATTGCTAAAAGCTACATTAGAATAAATCATAAAATGAAGTGTGATCAATCTAAACTATCAATTAACTACCTAGAGGACTAAATTGTAAAGATTGCAAAGTTATGAAATTCACAAATAACTAACAGATTGTGCTTGATTGACTTCGATGTGGTTCACTAATCATCTAATTAAGGTTCTAAATTGCTTAAACTCTCAAAGTAGCTTCGTTTTACCTCTCAGTCTCAATTTTACCAAGTTAGACAAATTAGTTCAGTTTATCTCTTGATCTCACCAACTAACCTGAGACTAAAGAATTGGTGCCTAATAAGATCTCATTTCAGTCTCACTTACCTAAATCTTCCCTTAGTGTCATCAATCTTAAGTTTCTATGTTCATTCAATTTAGTCTAATTTGTTGCAATTTGTCCTTTAGCCAAAAATTAGTTTGCCTACATCTTTATCAACCAACCCCTTAGGAGTTTAGTTAGTCATGATAAAAAGTAAACTAACAAGCATAAAAGAAAGAAACATGGCAACTATTAAAGTAAAACTCAAGAAAAATAAGAAAGCTGGTATTTTTAATAGAAAAATATTAAAAGCAAAGTAAAGATGAACATCTAACAGTAAAATAAAAAGCAAATAACATTAAAGAGTAAAAATTTAAGAACTAAAACTAAAGAAAACTAAAAATGCATTAAACAAAGATGAAAATTTCATTACAAGGGAAGAATGGACTAAAAGTGTAAATAAACCCTAACTGCAATACTGACTAACTTAACTAACATTAAGAACTACAAGAATAAGAATAAAGTTGTAGAAATTTAAAGTCTGTACCTAAGGAAGAAGATAGAAAATATGAAACCCTAGAAAAGAAAAAGAGAAAGCCTAAGAAAAACAAAAGCAAACACAAAAGCAAAACCTATCCTAAGTGTGGCCTCCTCTCTCCTCAATAAAAATTGGTTGATTTAGCAACAATCTCTGACCCAACCAAAATTCCATTGAATGAGCCTATCCTGATTGGTGCTTTGGTTGGACAAAAATTGCCTCTGATGTCATTTTTTGTCCCCTAACGACAATGATATCATGATACCAAGGGCTCAGTATCACCTAATCATTGTCAGTCTTGAAATGGGGTGGTCCTTTTTTCACCTGTGTATCATGATACCTTAGGGGTATATCACAATACCACACCTTCATGCCTTGATCTTGGGATTGATAAGGATATCTGTTGGAAAAAATCTGGTTTTGAAAATGGGTTTCTTACATAGCGAAAAATTAAAATTTTGAAAATTGACCTTGTTTGTGATTTTATAGACATAAATCTCAGACCAAAATAGTACCTGTGTTTTCAAGTAAGCGGATCCTTGATATTTTTCGACTTTCAACTAAACGATTTTCTTCGCTATTCTTGTACCACGAACTACTTCGAGTATGGGCTCAAACTAATTGAAGCAAAACATATAACTAGAAAAAGTTTTCTTCCATCTTTGGGGTGAAAAAAATTCTCTCTTCTTTAATAGAAACGGATAGAATTGTTATTATGGAAAAATATATTTAATAGTTAAGAATAAATTCTCTCTATTTTTCGGCAAAGTAAAAATCTCTCAGAGTTTTGTTTTATGCTTTACCGGTGCCATCTGTTTATAAGAAGAGAAGTTAGAACCCTTGTTGAGTTGTAGTGGTTTATTTCAGATAAAAAAAACTTCCTACTTTGAGTAGGAGTGGGGTGGATGGCACACCCTAGTATTCCTACTAGGATTGTCGCCCCCTTCATGTTATATGAGTGGTTTTGGGTCTATCTCACATCAGGTCCAACTATGAGTTCTTCTTGGGCCTTTTGACCCACTACTTTGTAATGTGATCCAACCCGATTTGGTTTTTTTATTTCCCAGAATAAAATTTAATATTCTGTATTAAGCAATTTTCTCATCCCTATTTTACCCCCTGTAAAATTTTGACATTTTAGCCATGGTAAAATTTCAAGAAAATATGTTCAATATTTTATAACTCAACATGTTCACTGTGACCGAATGGTTTATTTTATTTTTTCAGGCTTCAGAACATCTCAAAAAACATAAACTTAATCATTCAATCATTTTTAAGTAATCCATATAGAATTGAAAATGGATCGTTTGCATTTCCATTTCTATTTCTGGAAACCTACATTCATTTCCAAACGATTAAATTTTTCCATTTCGAAAAAAAATTTAATCATTCCTGAATGTTTTTCATTTTTCTTTTCCTATTCATTCTGTTCATTTCTATTCAAACTTGCAATTCATTTCTGGTTTCAACAAGCTAGTGAAGGGATTGATTGGAAATATGTAATTAGGGCTCAAATGATTTATAATTAAGTTTTGGCTTTTCTCCTATTAATTATAAACTCATTTAGTCACGAAGTCATTCCACTTTAGTATTGTGATTGAGCTCTCCCTAATGACATACCATTATGAAAGAAACTACTTAATTCTCGTCCAATGACATTGTCATAAGTGTGTTACCCTCATAGGATATCTTCGATCTCTTTAGGATAATATTCGTTCTCCCAATGTGTTCCTATTTTATCTCATGGTAACCATTACATCTTCCTGCATAAAAAGTCAATTACTGTTGAATAGTAATTAAGCCATTCATTACAGAGATGTCTGACTCACGGCCACGTTTACTTTTCATCAACCATGTAATGCCTATGTATAACAACCCGTTTTTAATCAAATCAAAATAGTGGTTTCAGGACCAAAAATCTAAATTCAGAATAATTATTTTATTATTATTTTAATGTCTAAAATATGATATTATGTTGGTGTGAAAATTTCGTTAAGAAATTTTATCATATGACTAGTCAATTTGATAAAAAAGACTAAATTGCGTAAAGTGCAAAAGTGATGTTCTAATAACTAAAGGTATCTAATAGCTATGGAATATTAAATTAGAAGTCCTTATGTTGTAATTAGACCATTTTAATGGTGGGTGGGCATTTTTGGTCATATATTAAATGATTTATATGTTTAATTATAAAGGTTAAATTTGTAATTCATAAAATAAACATGAATTAAGAAAAATAAGCCAAAATTTTCCTCCATTTTCATCTTCTACCACTGAAAATAAGAAAGAAAAACACCCATAGGAGGTTTCTAGGGTTCAACCACTTCATGATCTAATTCTAAGTCCGTTTTTTGTCCGGTTTTTAATGATTTCTATGTTTTTGAGATCGTTGCAGCTAGATCTAGCTAGCCCAGGGACTATTTTGCAAAAATGTTAAAGATTTTAGATATTTCCATTGATGAATACATGAGTATATTGATGTTTAATGATAGATTATGAATATATGTTATGAATTATACAAGTTTTGTTAAGTGATTTTTAGTGAAAATGCAAAATAAGAATTAGATTTAGAAATGTTGAAACTTTGTGGTTAAAATGAGAAATAAATGGAAAATATGGGTTGCTAGGGGTATAATAGTAATTCGGCTAGCATAAGTATTAAAGAAATTTCATGAATTTGTGATTTTGTGTAATAAGGACTAAATTGTAAAAATATGAAAGTTTAGGGGAAAATGTGTAAAATAGCCCTAGTGTATATTTTGGATTGAATTGAATAAATAAATGATTAAATAAGTTAATTTTGAATATATTTAGATCAAGAAAAGAAAAATTTGGATCTAGATCGGGGGAAAACTAAAGTTATTGACTAATCGACTTATTTCGTCGTTTTCACATTCAAGGTAAGTTCGTATGTGATGAATTTCAATACAAATGTATTTCATATGCTTTGATATTGCATAAATTGTGAAAAAAGGACTATGGATATGATCGATAGTGATTCGACGGCAATTCGACATACAAAATCCCGGTTGAACCTTAGGAATAGTTTAAGATGCTAGTGACATGTCATTAGGAGATACAGTGAGTTGGCTTCGGGCGATGATATTAGCACTTCGGGTGCAAGTTATACCGATTTGGCTTTAGGCCATGCATATCGGCTAATTTGGTTTTGGGCCATGATATTAGTACTTCGGAGGTAAGTTACCTTAATTTGGCTACGGGCCACGGTATAGGTACTTATCGTGTGAGACCCTTGAGTATCCAACTTCTATTCTGAATGGTTCAATGGGTAAATGAAAGACGAAAATGTGTAAGAGATTAGTAAAAGATGGTACAGGTATGTACATAAACCATAGTAGTTTTGAATCAAAGAAATTGTGAAGAAAGTATATAGTTTGTGAATGAGTAATTGAGAGGTTTGTTAGTTTACGTGAATTCTTATACCTATGATCAATTGCTAAATTATGTGTTTGTGATTATATCAAATTTATGTCATACAAGCTTACTAAGATTTATAGCTTACATCATTTATTTTTCTATGTTTTATAGTGAATTTAAAGCTAGCTCGGATTCGGGGATCGTCCGAGACATCGTCACACTATCCATCTATCTCTTGGTATCTATGAACTTTGGTATTTTAAGTATATGGCATGTACAGGTACTTTGGTCATTTTGGTTATGACTTGATAATGATTTTGGCCAAATGAATTGGCTTGTAAATTTATATGTTTTTGTTTGTATGAATAGCCATGAATGATGGCATATTTTGGTCTATTTGGCATGTTAAATCATGTATATATATGTTTATGTCTTGCGAATTGAGTTGGTTGATAGTTGTATGATGATTATTGATAATATGTATTAAGAATGTTAAATTGATGGTTTGTGAATGTTGGTATGTTTGTGAAATTAGGCCAAATAATGCATATTTGAGTTTGATCATTTTAATGTTTGAAGTAATTGATTTTTGGTATGAATTGAATGACAAATTGAAATATTGTGTGTCTTGTATATTGTTGGCATTGAAATGGTTTAAATGATACTTGGTTGAGGTGAATTTAATGCCTATTATGCCTTGTGTTGGTGCTTTGAATTGTGATGTAGGTGTGTGACAATTTGGGTGGCAAAATGGCTTGGCAAATAGCCTATTTTTGTCCACACGGATGGAGACACGAGTGTGTGTCTCAACCGTGTGTGACACATGGTCAAGCATACGACCGTGTGTCCCCTGGCGTTGATTTTGAAATTAAGTCAGTATGCTCCACACGGCCTCACATATAGGCTTGTGACTTAGCTGTGTGGCATAAGTAAGTATACCCTATAGGTTTGGCACAACCTAGTACACCGTCTGACACACGGGCGTGTGTGGCCATTTTTAAGGCACACGGGTGTGTGTGTTGGCCGTGTGACCCAAGTCAGAGAGTTACACGGGGTTGGGTACGGGCTAGGTGTAACACCTCACACTCGTACCCTATGCCGGGATGGAATATGAGGCATTACCTACCTTGAACACATGCATTCCTATGTTTCTGAATCATCAAGACCTGGTCAAATTTAAAACTTTGTCTAAACTTCTTCAATATGGCTTATGAGTCTCCAAACATTCATATAAAAACCAATTGGGAACAACTCGAGTCTTCCAACGGATTCTGAAAAATAACACTAGACACAAGGGTACACGCCCGTGTGGGAGAGGCAACACGCCCGTGTGACCAATTCAACATGGTCGTGCTGTTGGCCAGTGTGGCTCACACGGCCTAAGCATACAGGGGCACGCCCGTGTCCTTTACCCGTGTGGAATTAATTTCAAATCCGGACCTACAGAGGTTTTCACACTACCTGGCACACGCCCGTGTCCATGGCCCGTGTCCCTCACATGGCCATGACATGCTCGTGTCTTAGCCCATGTACAAAAACTTGGACATTTTGTTTCTAACGTCAGCAATTCTTAAGGATCGCACGGCCAAGGCACACTCCCGTATGCTAGGCCGTGTCCTTCACATGGCTAAGACACACGACTGTGCCTCTGCCCGTGTGTTTACTACCATGCATACTGACTTGTAAATTTTACGTGCAGGGCACACACGGTTGAACATCACGCTCGTGGGGCTGACCGTGTGTCACAAACGGCCTAGACACACGCCTGTGTCTACCTGTGTGGACAATATAGGGCTACCTACCAAGCCTTTTTTCCACCCTGAGACACAACATAACAACCATAATTAAGACCTATATACATTACATATATTCAACCATGCCAATATTTTCACATTCATGAAAGATTAACTTACATTCACATAATAACTTTCAATGTTAGCCATCTTTCCATGGCCTTATACAAAATGAATCAAAAGCTAAAGTAAGCCAACCCATTTGGCTAATTAACAATGACACAAAACTCGAAAGTCAGGGTCCTATACATTCTATAATCAAAATAAAAGATCTAACTATACCAAGTGCTTTGGTTGATTGTGTGACTGGTTTCTCCGACATAGAGATGATCCTCGAACTGCTATGGCGGCACTATAAGAAAATGGAAAGAAATAGGGTAAGCATGAAGCTTATTAAGTTGCATGAAAATAAATATAACGACATCTTTACCATTCATCATCATGCTCATAACACTAAAATAGGCATAAGCGCAACTTTTTCGTCACTATCCAACACAACTGGCATAGCATATACTAAGCTCACATCTCATGCATTCCATTTAGGTACCTGTATCACTCACAACATGGTTATACTTTTCTCGTTTAACTTAAACTGTAACTCTCACCATTGAACCATTTGGAACGCTATCAGATATTCACTACGCCTTAAACATAGGGTATAATACCGATGCCATGTCCCAGACATGGTCTTACACTGGCTCTCAAGTTAAGTTGATGCCATGTCCCAGACATGGTCTTACACTGACACATCATGTAGTCGATGCATGTCCTAGACATATCTTACACTAGCTTACATTAAGAGGCCGATGCATGTCCCAGACATGTCTTGCACTAGCTCTCGTCTCAATGCCAATGCCATGTCCCAGACATGGTCTTACACTGGCTCTCATAATGTGGGCGATGCATGTCCTAGACATGTCTTACACTAGTGCACAAAAGACCCAAATGTCATGGCATGAATATCCGATTTGTTCATAAGGTTCAACCGGGAGTTCTACTATCTCAAATTTCCTCATACATAATTATTTCACAAACAAGCAGTTTATGCTATATCAATTCAAACACATATAATAACAATGTAGTTGTATTATTTAGATACAACTTGCCTCAGATTGCAAAATGTAGACGACTAGTTCGGCTTAGTCCACTCGCTTCGATTTTCCCCGATCTAAGCCTGAATTTTGTAATTTTTGACCTAGAATGATAAAAATTTATGAATTTAATCATTTTATTAATCTAGATACTCAACAACTTAAAATTGGGCAAAATGATCATTTTGCCCCTAAACTTTTACAAAATGACCATTTTACCCTTAGGTCCAAAAATCAATTTTTATCAAATTTCTTCATATCTCAAGCCTAGCCGATTGCTTTTTACATTAGAAGTAGTCCACCTTTATCACCTATTTTACAACTTATGCAAAATGGTCATTTTTAGGGTTTTCATGAGAAATCTCTTCACAAAAGTTGTTTATTTCACAACCATGGTTCATTTTCTTCCATAAAATTTCAGAAAACATCATGTCCACTAACAAGTAAAAACCCTAGACTTTCAACCATTTTGCAAAATAGTCCCCTTGTTAGAAATCTCATGCTACAATGACCTCAAAAGTACAAAAATATTCAAGAAAAACCCTCAAATCACTTACTTGCCAAGGCTTTTAGTTGCTGAAAATTTTTCAAGCTTCCATGGCCACTTTCTTGGAGAAAAATTGATGGAAAAGAAAGAGAGAGATAAAAAAATGACAACTTTTACTATTTGTTTTATTTTATTCAATTTCAACTCTTAATTTCACCAAATTTTTTACTTTTGACCACCTTTGTCTCCTATGGCCGGCCATGCTATTCTAAAGGGTCTAATTGCCCTATAAAGACCTCCAAGTTAGGTTCTCTAGTTATTTGACACCCTTAGCTATCAAAATAGGACTTTTGCACTTTATGCGATTTAGTCCCTTTTTTTTTTGTAATTAAGCTCATAAACGCTAAAATTACTTCACCAAAATTTTCTTGCACTAATATAAACATGTTATAATCTTAAAATAATAATAAAATACTTTCTATGACCTCAGATTAGTGGTCTCGAAACCACTGTTCCAACTAGGCCCAAAATCGAGCTGTTACACTAGGACATGACCATGTGCTCCTATTTCGAATGTCTACATGGCTTGTGACATGGACGTGTCTGGTGGCCGTGTGTCTGGCCACACGACGTATGTCCCCTATTTTTAGAAAAAATTCAAAGTTTTGTGAAAGTTTGTTAAGTTGTCGGTTTAGTCCCGAACCACTCCCATAGCATGTTTAGGGTCTCGTAGGCTCGTATTTGGGACAATTGATTGAGGTTGAATGATGATTGTATGTATTGATTAAATGTATAGGAAAATTATGTTTAAATGTGTTGTAAGTTCGGTAATGCTCCATAACCCTATTCCAGTGTTGAATACGACTGAGGGGTGTTATACTATGAGATGATATCATTTACCCATGTCTCAGGCTATAAATTCCACTGTTGTGAATGACGCTACATATTGCAAAAGTCGTACACCCAACACACCAAATTTTGGTTCCTTATCTATTTGAACTCAGGCTTTTACTTACTTCAAAGTATACGAGTCATGCATACATAGTCCGCCATCCACTTAAGGTTTAGGTATGTCACATTATGAATGAGTCATGCTTGACTGCTTGGGTCTAGTTCGATGTAATTTTAGTCCAGTCAGTCACAACTATGTCTCTATCTACTAAGACTCATCCACTTTAATGCCCAAGACAAAACATCTCCTTAACTAGGCTTGATAGATGACATATTAGTGTTTCAATAGGTTTGCTCATTTCCGATTAAACTAAGGACATGTTTAGGTTCATCTACTAATACAAGTTGTCTTTCTATATTACGATCTGACCATGTAATATTACTAAATATTAGTTAAATAACAGAAAACTAGTGAGCAACATTTGCTTCCATTTTGCTTTGCATGAAAAACCATGTTAGTACAATATACAAAGTATTAATGTAATTTATAAATAATTTAATTGTAATGACCCGAAAGTTAGTGGTGTCAGAAAGTGTGGTTTTGAAACCCCGATTCTATAATTTGGACTCGTAAATATTTTTTTTTAAATATTTACAGAGTTAGTTTAGTAGCGAATTGAATTTTGGTTAGGTAAGTTCATTGAATTAGAGCTTATTTTAAGTGTAGGGACTAAATTACGTAAGTGTTAAAAGTTGAAATATAATTAAATCATGAGTAAATTATAATCAAGGGACTCATTAGATAATTAAACCATTACTTTATTTTAGTGGACAGTAACATGGTTTTAGTTGTTAATTATGTTATAAAATTTTAATGTAATAATATTAGTAAAAAGAAAATAATAATAAAAATAAAACATAAACAATTAGAATTAAGATGTCAAAGTGGGGAGAAGAGAAACATACTTTCAACTTTGCCTTGCATACCGAAATTGGAAAGAAAGAAAGAAGGAGCATTCGACCATAGGTTATAATTTTTGAATCTCAATTTGGTTTGTATATTTTAGTCTTTTTTATATAAATTTTATGTTTTTGGAACCCCAAGTTCATGAACTAGCTTACCCATATTGAAATATTTGGAATTTTTGAAGTTCTTGGAAGTTGCCATTATAGAGAAAATTAAGTTGTTGGTGTTGTTTTGATAGATTTTAAGGTTGGAAGTGGAATGAGACTATTTTGTAAAGTCAATTGATAATTCTATGCCAAAAGGAATAAGTTGTGCAAATTTCAAATTTAGGGGTTTAATTGAGAGGTAGGAAGTCTTATAGGGACTCTAGGAAAATTTGGCTTAATGCTGGAGGATTAATTGTGAAGTCATGCTAGTCCCGGTTTCCCAGACCAAATTGAATTTCATGCAAAAATAGTATAAAATTTGTTATTGAATTGAAATTGGGTTGTGAAGTGTTAATTTATTCTATTCATTTTAATCTGTAGCTACCGTCGAACCAAAATCCTCGATGAAGAAAGGAAAAGACAAGGTGCTCGATGAATAGCTCGGAGTTTACAGTTTGTGTTTCTATAATCTGAACTATTTTAACAGTTGCTTTTGAACATTACATTATATGGTAAGTTATAAGGTAAGCTACACACTTGTTTTAGTGTGAGATATTGAAATGGTTGAATTGGTTATTTGTGTTAGGGATTGTATCGAATATTATTGAAATATGAAATTTATTATGTTATGGAAACTAAATATGTTACTATGTGTATATATACAAATGAGTGAATTATTTCGATTCATGAAATTGTATTGTGAAATTAAGGAATTGGTTTATGAATTGAACCATGAATTACGTTACCCTACTAAATGTTCAGGTAGGGTTGGGTATAATGGACATACTATAGGATAGAAAGAGTTCAGGGTTTTACTACTACGTGTTGGGGAATGCTGGGCGCCCCATTTTTCGGTTATACTAACCAGTGCTAGGCACATCTATTCATCGATTTTACCGGCCAGTGTAGGGCACAATTCATTTCTACATATTTATCCGTTAGGCACTGGGTGCCAAACTTTGGTGTGTTGGCTGGGTTCACGTATTGGATTTCAAGATCGAGTCATGTTAATAAGGAAAATTGAAATGGAAAAATAAAATGGAAAGATGAAATTGAAAATAAAAATAGAAACCAAAATTATGAAACGAGAAATGGATGGAAATAAAAATGGTTGTGAAATTTGAATAGTTTTATATATTGATGTATGAAAAGAAAGTGAGATGATTCAAGAAATAGTCATGTTTAAATTGAATAATGAAGTTATGAAAGAAGGATGAAAAATTATATGTTTCTTTGCATTTTTCTAGTTACATATTTTCTTTCAAAACAAGTAAATTAATGTTTTGTATTATATTAAGTTATTTAGATTATAGATTCACCATTAAGTTATACTTAGCATACGTTGTTTTTCTCATGTTCAAGTTAGGTATCTAGTAATTCAAGCACGACTCTTCAAGTGTTGCTGATGCTTTTATTTTGGTCTTGGCATGTACCTAGGAGATCTTTGGTTGATATGGTTATTTTGTAGTTTGATGATGTTTTGGATACTATGTGAATATGTATAAGTGAGAAGGAACTGGTCAACTTTTGATTAGCATGATAGTTGTTTAGTTATTTTCTTAATGCATCCATAAATGGGATGGTTTATGCTAGGCATTATGTTTGTTTGATATTTGAGGTTGGTCGTGTTTTATGATGTGCTTAGATGGTTTCTTAACATGGGTTTAGTAAAGGACATATTTATGTCTATGATCTATTTGAATGTTTAGGTAGCCTTTGCATTTAGGTTATTAAGTTAAAATAAAAATCAATTATGGAATGTTGAATGTGTTCATGATTAGCTTGATTAATTAAGGTGCCATTTGAGGCATATTGGTTAGACATTTAAGTGTTTGAATAGGTGATATTATTGTTTCTTGTTCGGTAGGTGAAATGTGGCATGAAACAAACTTTTTAAAAATGAGATTTTACCATTTTGAATTTAGGTATCGATATTTTGGAATCTGGTATTGATACTTGACCATATGAATAATTTTTAAATAAATAGAATGCCAAAATGATATCAATTTTTATTTGAGTATCGATACTTTTTCATCAATTATGGATACCATAAAATAATTATCGATAACCCTCGTTTTGCAAAGAAAATTTTTTTATTTTGGTATCGATTTTCAATAAGGTATCGGTTCGATATCGATACCAACTATGGATTTTCAATATTTACCTTAAAAATTTAAAATTTTACAATTCAATTCTATTACATGCCTGAATTTCACAATTAGATCCTTGTAGAGTTCAAAATTTTTTTAATATGTTTGATTATATGTGATGTAATGATAAATAATTGAGTTTTTGTTTAGTAAAGTCTTTATCGATTGTTAAATTTTGTTGTAGCATCTTATTACTCGAGTGTAGCGGTTGGGCAGGGTAAGGGATGTTACATTTATTGGTATCAGAGCTATAGGCTTAGCCAATTCTCAGACTAAATCAATCTGAAAATTGAGTCTAAAGGTACATGCCAAGTTGAGTCGAGTCTGAGTCGGGATATGGGTGCTGATTAAACTTGTTTCTGTTTTATAGATAAAAGATGTCAGAGGAATCAAATAATGTAGTTGATCAAGAGATTCATATTAGTGGTAATTCCACTGGAAATATAAATAGGGCTAAGTTAATGGAACCGAGCGTTCACTCAGATGGTGCACAATAACTTAATGTTGATAGAGGTACTAATGTGGGACAAGGTGATGTGAACTTACTTCGTATTATAGCTAAAGCACTCTAAAGAGTGGCGGGAACTACTCCTTTGATAATACCTACGCCTGTAGTTAGACGGGCACTGATTAAAGAATTGAGGAGGTATGGTGTGTCTGAATTCACTGGGATGAAAGGAGTTGACCTGTCAATAGCTGAATGTGGCTAAAATCTACAACTCGAGTACTTTAACAACTTAAGTGTACATCTCATGAGGATGTTATCTGTGCTATTTCATTATTACACAGAGAAGCTTATACTTGGTGGCAAACTATTACTCGTCACATCCTCACTAAAGCTATCGATTAGAAATTCTTTCAGTTAGAGTTTCAGAAGAAATATGTCAGGGAACTATATTTGGAGGATTAGAAACAAGAATTCTTTTTTTAAACAGGGAGATCTATATGTAGTAGATTACAAACAAGAGTATACGAGACTTAACAAATATGTTGTGGAGCTTATTCCGACTGAAGAAGTGAGTTGTAAACATTTTCTACGAGGGATGCAAGATGAAACCAAAACTCAGTTTGTTGTATTGAAAATTAAGAAATTTACTGATTTGTCCAAGTGGGCAAAAAAAAAAAAGAAACTAGAGCTTCCTCGTGTTTTGAGAAAATGATTTGGGACCCCTAGTTCATGTTTAGTGCCTAAGAAAACTAAAGAATCTTGTGAGCATAGGAGGACAACTGCAAAATTAGCTACGTTGAACAAAATGCGATATCGTCAACCAACGTTTCAGTTAGTAGTGTAAAATGGCTGACCAGAGCTCTTGAAGTACCGAGTTGCGAGTATTGTGGGAAGAAATGTTGGGGAAAATATAGAAAGTTATCTAATGTTTTTTTCGATGTGGATCGTAGGTGCATTTCGCTTGTGAGTGCCTGAGAAATGATAATACTGCACCAATTGACACTCAGGCATCCAGACCTTTAGTTAAGGATTGCGGGGCTAGTCATGGTGCTTCTTTTTCCAGGGTTGATTCAAGGGAAAGGGATTGAAGCAATTGCACATTAGTCAGAGGCTAGAGTTTCGGCTTAGACGTATATTGTACAGACTCGCGAGGAAGGCGATGCTACTGATGTTGTAGCAGGTATCCTTTTACTCTTCTTTGCAGCTATTTATAACCTAATAGATCTTGGTTCCTCTTACTCATATATTAATGTTGATTTGGTTAAATCTGGGAGCATGAAACTTGAAATATCAAAAGCAGCTATGTCCGTATCGAGTCTGTTGGGTCAAACGATGTTAGTTGATCAAGTATGTAAACGATGTCCGTTGGAAATTCAGGGCTTGATATTTTTAGTAGATTTGTTGATCATGCCTTTTGGTGATTTTGATTTGATCTTGGGCATGGATTGACTAACCAAGCATGGAGTGATTCTTGACCGTTGGAAGAAAAAGTTTTCAATTCAGGGCTTGAATGGTGAATTTGTAGTGGTTAATGGCATTAGAATGAGTGGTTCGACTTGGATTATTTCGTCAGTTCGAGCTAGTAAACTGTTAACTTGAATAATTGAGATCGTCAGATTGGCAATATTCGAATTGCTTGTGAATTTCCTGACATATTTCTCAGAGGAATTACTCGGATTACCACTTGATTGAGAGGTTGAATTCAAAATTAACGTGTTTCCTAGTACAGCTCTGGTGTCGATATCCCCTTATCGTATGGCACCAATTGAGTTGAAGGAATTAAAAATTCAGTTACAAGATTTACTAGACCGTGGCTTTATATGCCATGGTATATCACCTTGGGGAGCTCCAGTATTGTTTGTTAAAAAGAAATATGGTTTTATGTGGCTTTGTATAGATTATCGGTAGTTGAATAAGTTGACGGTTAAAAATTGGTACCCCCTACCTTGTATCAATGACTTATTCTGCCAACTGAAAGGAGCTTCATTCTTTTCTAAGATTGATTTACGATCTAGTTTCTATCAACTGAAAGTAAAAGAAAATGACATACCAAAAACTACATTCCGTACGCGTTATAGCCACTACAAATTTTTGTTGATGCCTTTCAGTTTAACAAATGCTCATGCAACATTAATGGATCTCATGAATCGTATTTTTCAACATTGCTTAGATCAGTTTGTAGTGGTATTCGTCGATGAGATCCTAATTTATTCAAAATCAAAGGCTGATTATGATCAGAATTGTTTTACAATTTTTGCGAGAGAAACAAATTTTCAGAAAACTTATTAAATGTGAGTTTTGGTTACTCGAAGTTGTGTTTTTAGGACATGCCATTTCTATGGATGGGATCCGTATTGATCCGAAAAATATTGGCACTATCTTGCAGTGGAAATCACCGAGGAGTGTGTCTGAAGTCCGTAGTTTCCTTAAGTTTGGTGGTTACTGACAAGTTTAAATTATATAGACTTATGTCACATCTTTTTAGTTACTATTTGAGCAAATTTAGAGTATATTGGTAGAAAAATGTATGACTTTAATTCGTATTATGACATTGAGCACATAATTTTAGCAAGTTTGTAAATTTATTAATTTTCAGAGTTAATTTTGCATAAAATTAAGTTATATTGCTACATATGTTTAATAAAGTGCTTAATATATTGTAGTGGGACCATGAAATTAACTAACATGGGAGCAAATTAAATGTCACACATGAACAAGTCATATGGACAGCTAGAGCATAATTGGGTTTTGAAATTTTACCTTGACCCAATTGAAGTTAATTGCTGAAAAGAAACCTAATTGTGTCTTAAATTGGGTCACAAAACCGTCCATCAAGGGGAAGAGAAGCCCAAATTCAGCAAGCATCAAGAGCAGCCCAAAAATCATGTTATGGGATAATTAAATTGAGGTCCTTGTATTTTTAAAAAGATCACAAATTATTTCACAAATTCCACCACCAAATTCGTCTAACCCATTCCATGAATTAAGGGAGAATCGATCAATAAATCAACAACTTTCCAACCACGTATCCCACAATTCATGGCCGACCATGAGAATGAGAAAACCAAAATATTTCCATCCAAACTTCAACAACCTCTCAAGCCCTCCATCCACTATAAATACCACCTTTCATCAACCTTCATCCCTCACTCATCCCTAATTCTTCTCTCATTTCTTTCTTCACTTTCTTCTCTTTTCATGCATAAAGCCATTCATTTTCCCATTCCCTCTAGCTAGCAATTTATTGAGAAAATTCTCTCTTAGCCAGCCATCTTGAGGAGCACTTTGCGAAGGAACAAACACAAGAATCGGAGGAAGCCATTGTGACTGATTTTCAGAGGACATAGAAAATTGTTTAGAGTTTATTCTTCCTTATCTTTATTTTGTTCTTAATTATTTAACATGTTCGAAAATTACTATAATGCTTTTTCATTAACAATGATAGCTTAATTTTGTTTTAGCTAAAATGATTACATTAATTTGAAAAAGTTTATTTGATTCATGTTTATGGTGTCTATGCCTCAATCATTCATGCTTTCAATTAAACTCATGCATGTATTTCAGTCATTAAAATATAATTGAATGAATTAGAATTAGTTGATCAATCCTAGTAGATGATGATTAATGGACACAATAATTGAAAGATGCATGGTTAATTTAGATTTTAGCTCGATTAAATTAAAGGTTCATAATAACTCGAGAGTGCTCTATTACCTTGCATAACTTTTAGATTTGTGTGTTTAAATTGTTCCAAACCTAATTTTTCCCTATTACGTTACATAGCTTTAAGAAACCCTTAGTTAAATATGATCATGGTAGTATGCATGTTTTTTTAAGCATAAGATTTTGAAAAGACTTATAACTGGTCTCAAGTTAATCAAAGATCAAGTTGCTATGGAATACTTTTTAGACATTGTTGAGCATGGTGAAAAATGAATTAAGTTGAATATTGTAATTATTCTAGCTCATTCATGTTATTATTGTTGAAGCTTGTGAATTTTCTGCTAAACCATCTCATCTCATTCATTGCATTTAGATTAATTCATTTGTATTTAGTTAATATTAATTTTTTCCATCACATCAAAATTATTGTGCTTTCTTACCAACTTGTACATCTTTAATTTTTCAAATTATTGATTAACATATACAATCCTTGTGGAGATGATAACTTTTTTACGTACTTATTACTTGATAATGACTGTGTACTTGCACAAACCTATGCGTTACAGTTACTACCAAAGATCTGTTAGTGGATTTTTAAAGATAGCTTTGCTGATGACAAAGTTGTTGCAAAAGAACACTAAGTTTGTTTAGAGCGATCAGTGCCAAAAAAGTTTTGAGAAATTGAAACAGATGTTGACTGAAGCGCCAATTTTAACCTTACCTAAATCAGGAAAAGTATTCGTAGTTTATAATGATGCTTCTTTAAATGATTTGGTATATATTTTGATGCAAGATAGGAAAGTTATTGCATATGCATCTTGATAGCTAAAAATGCATGAACGCAATTATCCAACACATGATTTAGAGTTAGCTGCTGAGGTTCTTGCTCTAAAGATCTAGAGGCACTATCTGTAAGGTGAAAAATGTCATATTTTCACTGATCACAAAAGTCTTAAATTCCTCCCAACTCAAAAGGAGTTGAATTTGAGACAATGTTGTTGGGTCAAACTTCTAAAAGATTATGATTGCATTATCAATTACCACTGATCTGGTGGAATTCGGTGTAGTAGATTAAATTAGTTTTCGCACTTAACGAGCTTGAATATAAGCATTTTCGTTATATTTTAGTTAAGTTTCTTTAGTTATACTTATATTTAACAAAATGTGTGAAATGAGTCTTTTATTGACCTTAAGGGCCGAATAAGGCCTAAGGGAGAGCTAACGTACTTTGTGAGTGTGCAGGAGACCATAAGAAGGCATTTTAGGCCAACATTAGATGTTATGTTGCAACACAAGAGGTCTGATGTCGTAACATAGAGAAAGAATGGAGAAAGGACGAAACTACCTTCGATATTGTGACACTGACTGAGGATGTTGTGACAGACCCTTGAAGATATACCAAAGAGGAGCATACTGACTTCTATGTCGCGACACAGTCCTATTGTGTCGTAAAATTGACTCTAGGATGGAAATTAAACACAAAGTAATGGCATTTTAGTTTGCATAATTGAACTTAAAGCTCGAGAATGTTAGCTGACTTAGGGTTAAGGATGATGGCCACCTGAAGTCTATAAATAAACTCTTTTAGTACATG
Source organism: Gossypium arboreum (assembly GCF_025698485.1). NCBI lineage: Eukaryota > Viridiplantae > Streptophyta > Magnoliopsida > Malvales > Malvaceae > Gossypium > Gossypium arboreum. The sequence continues at coordinate 20,121,873 of NC_069081.1, forward strand.
CTATTGACATTGTTCGATTAACCTAGATTCTCTCTTTAGCTTTAGTTTTGTTTTCTTTCTTTCTTAGGTTTTTTAGAGTTTAGTTTATTTGTTCATTACTTTCCTTCAAGAGATCTAATTTGTAAAGACAATATACTTCTGAGGATTCATGTTATTATTTATATAAATTAGGCTTTTCTTAAACTCTACACTTCAATTCATTCACCATGCATTATTCTTCCATCTATTCCATATTTTTTTATGAAAGCCATGAGGAACTAATCCTTCTATGGGGGATTAGTGAGTGGAGGCATGATCTATTAATTATTTTGTAGGGTTACTCAACGGATCAACTGTTTGGGAAAGGAAGAGTGTAAAACAAACCCTAGGCCTGACAGCCTCGGGAAGTCATGAAGGTGGGAATTAACCCAAAATTTTTATTGTCCATCCGTGAACACATTCACCCCTAGCTAGTCTAGATTGTGAGGTCGGAAGATAAGTATTTCTTCCTGACTCGTTATGTTAGTGTAAGATTGGATAGTCTTGCTAGGGTAGCGATTGGTTGGTTGACGAGGAAACCGAAACGACAATTGATCGGGGTTGCCGAAGCAAGCCAATCACCCATCACCAGATTTAACTCCTACTTTTTCTATCTCTTGAAATTTAGTTTTCTGTTATGTTATTTTTTTTATTCTCAGTATTATAAAAATCCCAAAAACCTCTCATTTACGTTTCTGTATTATAACTTGATTAAATTATTAATTAAATCTTTTAGCGTATAGCTTAAAATTGATTTAGCCTTCGCCTCTCTTGGGTATGATCCTTGGAGTACTTATTGTAACACCCCTCAGCCATATTCAACGCTGGAATAGGGTTACGGAGCATTACCGAACTTACAATACATTTAAACATACATTTAGTCAATTCATATACAATTCATTCACAACCAAACATTTTGTCCCTAATACGAGCCTACAAGGCCTTAAACATACATTGAGAGTGGTTCAAGACTAAACTGATAACCTCGGAAACTTTTTGAACACTTAAGAACTTTTCTCAAAAATAAGGGACACACGTCCGTGTGGCCCGGTCGTGTGTTTCACACGGCCACCAGACATGCCCGTGTCAGAAACCGTATGGACATTCGAAATGGGATCACATGGCTGTGTCCCAGCCCATGTCCAAACCCATGTAATTCTCTGACTTGGGTTACAAGGCCAACACACACACCCAAGTGGCTAGCCCGTGTGCCCTAAAAATGGCCATACACACCCATGTGCCTGGCCATGTGCTAGGCCGTGCCAAACCTGTAGGGTTTACTGACTTGTGCCATATGTCCAAGTCACACGCCCGTGTGTGATGCCATGTAGAGCATACTGACTTGATTTTAATTTCAACACCAGGGGACACACAACTGTGTACATGATCGTGTATCACACACGGCTGAGACACAAGCCCATGTTCAGCCCGTGTAGATAGAAATAGGCTATTTACCAAGCCATTTTGCCACCCAACTTGCACAAAACTATACCAAACCAAATTGCACAATTCATGGCATAAAAATAGATACTTAAACCATCCAATTCAAGCCTAAATCATGCACATTTATACCATCATCTTCAATACACTTAAGTCACAAGATAGACCATATAATTTCCATATAAATCAATACAAAACATAAATATCATATTATGCCATCTAAGTTTATATCAATCTTTATCTTCTCAAATCATCAAAATGACCATTAACCAATATGCATCATTTGATCTATATTCTCAAACATTTCAACCATTAAAAACATCACACAAGCCATATACACTTATATATACACATGATTCTAGCATACCAAAACAACCCAAAATAAGCCATTATTCTTGACTATATAAATAAACCAAAACATATACATCTACAAGCCATTTCAAATGGCCAAAATCATTATCAACTCATAACCAAAATGACCATAATCCTATACATGCCATATAACCAAAACACAAGCTCAAAAGTACCAAATTGATAGTTGGATAGTGTGATGGAGTCTCCGACGAACCCCGAATCTGAGCTAGCTTTGAATTCACTATAAAACATGGAAAAATAAACAAAGTAAGCTTTATAGCTTAGTAAGTTCGTATAACATTTATATCAACTCATTATACAAACTCAAATTAAGCCAAAACATAACATAACATATCTCATAATGAATCATCAACCTATCATATTTGCATCCACCAAATTAGATGTAATTTCCATAATTTTCATCATTTCAGTGTATTACTCGATTCCTATACATACCTGTACCTTCCTGTATTTAACTCATATTCATTCACATCTTTGACATATCCGTTAAACCAATCGAAATATTTTTGGATACTCGAGAAACTTGAACACTTAGTGCCAAAGAAATAGCTGAAGCTGTATCAATCTCGCACACTGAGTGCCAATATACATATATATAGCCGAATCTTTCTCGATCTTGCACACTAAGTGCAAATATATATAGCTGAAGCTATTTTGATTTCGTACAATAAGTGCACATAATTAGCCGAATCTTCATCGAACACGACTGTAGTCTCGTATACACAATTTATGCAATATCAAAGCATTTAAAGCATAATTTATAATGATGCTCATTACATACGAACTTACCTCAGATGTAAAAACGACAACACGAGTCAACTAATCCGAGACCTTGTTCTTTCCCCGATCTAAGTCTGAGTTTCACTTTTCTTGATCTATATGATATAAAATTTAGCTTATTTAATTATCCTTCTATTCAATTTTAGTCCAAAACAAACTTTAAAGCACTTTTACACATTTGCCCCATTTGTTTCACCACTTTTACAATTTAGTCCTTATTTCATAAAGATACAATTTCAAGCAATTCAACCACAACCCATGCTAGCCAAATTTCCATTAGGTCCCTAGCAACCCACATTTTTCATTTATTTCACATTTTAACCACAAATTTTCCATATTTCACAATTTAATCCGTAATTTGCATTTTCACTAAAAATCACATAACAAAACTTTAATAACTATCATCAAACACTCAAAATCTATCATTAAACATAAAAATAATCTTGTATTCATCAATGGAAACATCTAAAATCTTTAACAATTTTGCAAAATGGTCCCTGGGCTAGCTAGACCTAGTTGCAACGATCTCAAAAACATAGAAATCATTAAAAACAGGACGAAATACATACCAATTTAGAAAAATGAAGTAGCCGAAACTTTGAAAGCTTTAAAATGGCTTTTATACACCCTAATTTCTATTAGCAGAAGAAGATAATGAAGAAAATGGCTTTTGGTTTTATTAAATTATCATTTATTAACTAATTTACCTATTTAACCTTAGTTAAAAACCATCAAAATAAATGATAATATGTCCATATATGTTCATCCACCTTAATAATGGTATAATTATAACATAATATCCTCCACTTTAATGTTCTACAACTATTTAATACCTTTAAATATTAAAACATTACTTTTGCATTTTACGCGATTTAGTCTTTTTTTATCAAATTGACCCATCAAACAATGAATTTTCTTAACGAATTCTCACTCCAACATATTATCATGCTGTATACATTAAAATAATAATAAAATAATTATTTCAACTTCAAATTTTTAGTTTCAAAAACACTGTTCTGATTTGACTAAAAACGGGCTGTTACACTTATCCACTCCGTTGTAAAATAATATTACAACTCGACCCGTATACTTGCGGATATTGCTTTGTCATTTTAGATTTTATTGCAATACTCACACTCTGAACATTAGTACAAGGTGATCAAGATGTTGGCATCATTTCCGGGAAGGCAATGACACTATATTTGTTTTAATTTTCCCATTTAGTTAGAATAATTAGGAAATTTTTTAGTTACAGATACGATTTTATTTGTTGTTACTAATCTCTTCTTTCTTAGTTAGTGTATGAATCGCAATAGGGGTAAACTTATTGTAGCAACCATCGATCCAGAAAAAATAATCTGAAGAAACCGCCGTCAACAATAGCAGTAGTGGCAACAAATGCAAGATCCAGCACCTGCTATAGGTAACGTACCACGTGAAAATCCATTATTTGACAATGTTGACAATAATGTCCTAGGAAATCCACCAGTCCCATAGTTACTTGTGAATGTACATATGGCTCGAAATGAAAGAACCCTAATAGATCATGCCCTACCAAGCTTGGACATGGTTTAAGAAAGTATAACAAGGCCAATGACTACAGCTAATAATTTCAAGCTAAAATCTACTATGATTCAGATAATTTAGAATAATCTGTAATTTAGGGGTACCATAACAGAAGACCCTAATCAACATATAAAATGGTTCCTCCAACTCTATGATACTTTTAAGTATAACGGGGTCACTGATGACACTATTTGCTTTCGGTTGTTCCCCTTCTACTTGATTGATAATGCTTTTTCTTGGTTAGACTCGTAGGGTCCTGGGTCTATTACAACATGGGATGAACTCACTGGAAAGTTCTTATAGAAGTTGTAAAGCAGTTCAACTAAGAAGAGAGATTGTTATATGTAGATAGATGGAGGGAGAAAGTTTCTATGAGGCATGGGAATGTTTTAGAATATTGATTAAAAAATACTCACACCATGAATTTCTTGAGTGGATATGGCTGCATGTATTTTATAATGGGTTGGATGCAAATGCACGATCTGGATTAGATGGAGTAACAAAAGGAGCCCTTATGAATAGAACTATGAGGATACATATGAAATTATTGAGAACATGACACTAAACTCCTGTCAGTGGCCAATTGAACGTTTCACATATGATCAGAAACTTGCTATGGTTAAAGCTATCCAAAAGCATGATAAGTATCAGCAAATAGTGGATAAACTTAACCGTATTGAATCTACTTCTACACAGTCTATGCATGAGGGAGATAAGTCACTCTTCCATGATATCAATAATCTTTTTGAGGATATAAACTACATTGGCAATAGGGGTGGAAACCCTTACTCGAATACATACAACCTCGATTGGATGGATCACCCAAACATGAGATGGGGAGGAAACCAATGAGGAGGTAACAGTTCAAATCAAGTTAAAAATATAATTACTAGCCTCCTTATTTGTAGAAACCTCAGGATAGGATCAACCCTAGTGACCATATTGCATGTGGTCAACAACTAGATAGAATTGAGGAAGAAATACGGTTAATGAGAACTGATGTCAAATAGCTGTAGTCTGAATGCACCAATTCAACAAGAACATTGACTAAGATCGAAGATCAAATGAGCCAATTGATGAGCATGATGGGTGACATCAAAAGACAATTTGGCACAGGCATTCCCAGTAACATGGAAGATAATCCATAGAGAGAAGGTAAGGAGTATGTGAAAGCAATTGCACTCCGATTGGGCAAAGTACTGTATAGCCTAGAAACCACTACTTTGGAGACAATTGTAGAGAAGAATGGCGATCCTCAAGAAGTATCTCTAGAAAGAAAAGATAAGATAGAATCAGAGGAGGTAACCACACCGACAATGGAGATAGAGAAGGAAATAACTAACGAGTTTGTCGGTGCAAAAATCCCATTCCCTTCAAGACTAGAAGGAAAGCAAAACCAGGATAAGAATGAATTTGTAAGTTTCCTAAACCTGTTTAAAACATTAAATGTTAACCTAACTTTAATTGAGTTAATTGAAAAGGTTCCCAAGTACGCTAAGTTTTTAAAGGAGATTATGGCTAAGCGTAAGAAAATTAAGGTAGTAGAACAAGCTACTTTAAATGCTTACTGTAGCGTGATTATTTCAAGACAAGTACCTCAAAAATTGAAAGACCCAGGAAGTTTTAGCATTCCAATAGAGATAGGGAGCATTCATTTTAATAGAGCTCTATGCGATCTTGGAGCTAGTATTAATTTAATGCCTCTATCGATTTTTGAAAAACTCGGTTTAGGGGATTTGAAAACTACTCAAATAACATTACAGTTGGCTGATAAGTCTTCGGTATGTTGGAAAGGGGTATTGAAAGATGTGTTAGTTAAAGTACGAAGTTACATTATCCATGCAGACTTTATGGTGCTTGATTTCGAAGAAGATTGTGAGATATCGATCTTATTAGGTAGGAGGAAGTTAGGGGAACAATGTTAAAAAATATTTATTTCTAAATTCCTCGAGTCAAGGGACACACTTCCTTTTATACATGTAGAAAGAATAAATAGGTTTAAGGAAATGGACAAATGGGCACAGGAGGAATGGCACAATGGACGATTGGCCAATACTGACAGAATAAGAAAATCATCTATCGCTGAATTGATAACACTGTCGGGTGAATCTGACAGTAAAACTCAAAATTTTTTGAAGTGTTTCTTGACTTTTGTAAATTATTGTATATTTAACTAATCAACTACTTTAGATTTTTATATTGTATATTTAACTAATCAACTACTTTAGATTTTTACTTTTATTTTATATGGGTTCATCTCTAAATTGAAACATCCTTAAAGCTGGAGTTTTTAGCTGGAATAGAGTTAGTGTTCTGACATCACCCCAATGAGTTGCAACATAATAGACAGTTTTCTTCAGACCTCTAAACTTACGAGCATGTTGTGACACAAAACCCCTGGGTCGTGACATCGGTATATTGCCAGGGATGTCACTCCATGGGACCCCTATGTCATGAAATCGTTGTAATTTTCTACAGGGTTGACTCGACCTATTCGCGCATCCTAGTGGTTTAATCTTTAAATTACCCAAATTTTAACCCTTTAAAACTCTAGTCTATAACCTAAAACTCTACTTACTTCTAATTAAAACACATCTCAATCCCTAATCCCTTAAACCTTATCAAATCTCTTAAACCCTCTTAAACCCTAAAACCTTTAATTTTTTAAACATTCTATTTATTCTTAGCAAACTCTTTAACCATACTCGGGGCAACAAGGAATGGGAATATTACGAAAAAGCAAGGACTTTGATAGAATGTTTATTTTGCATATTTTACATGCTCAAGTCAACTTGTTCTTGAATTAATTCCTGCTAATTGGTGAATTTTATGCTTAAATCTTGTTAAGAACAAAATTCAGATGCTTTATTACAAAAACAAGCAGAAAAGGATTCAATTGGAGCATGAACAATAGAAGAGGGGACAAATCAGAAATTTGGAGACATTTAAGGGCTAATTAGATTTTTGACCTGTAAAAGCCAAATTTAGAAAAGAAAAACTAATATTTTATTTCATATAATTAGTGGGTAGGTGGGAATAGCCTAATTTTAGTTTATGGTTTGTATAAAAATAGGGTGTATGGTGGACTTGAAAAGACACACCTTGAATATCTGAAAATTGAATAAAAAAATCAATTCATTTCTTTCTTTATTTGTGTGAAATAGTAGTAGGCATTCTGTAAACTTTCCTTTCCTTTTTGAATATTTACGGTTTATTTTTTCCCAAATTCTTCCTTCATTTCATCTCCCACCATTTCCATTTAAGCTATTTCCATCAACTAACAAAAGCATGATTAATTTATGATTCACTAAATCTCTACTTAGCTTTAGGCCGGTATTCTTTCTGATCAAGAATCATGAGAAATGTATCTGCATTAAAAATCTTTCATAACGGTATTCACCGTCTCTCCAGAATACTGGGATTGACAAATTTATCCCTTAAAGTTAACTCAATTTCAACTCAAAAGTGTGCTTTAGGTTGGAGTCATTTTGGCGTACAGTTGGGAAGACGAGTCAGCCATGCTATATTTAGATTGGTACGAACAAAATGGCATATCCTAGCGAGGTCATACTAGTGGGATTTTTGTCAAGGAAGATGGTGATCGGATTTAAATGTCCAGTGCAATTGAAGCTATTGATCCAAGTTGGGTTTTTTAGAATGCAAGGCTATCGGGGTCTTGAATTGCGAACACGTGTATTGCAGTTAGACAATCGATAAGGGTTGATTTGCAAGTCATACGGAATCAACTATGAAAGGAAGACGCCACTATAACTAGCTTATTGTTTGGAGGAGAAAACTCATTTTCGAGGATTGATTCAAAAAATTGAATTCATCGAGTCTAGGGCTAAGTCTTTATAATTCTGTTTACAAAATTCAAATTCATTTTCTAATTTTATTTTATTTTTTATTTATATAATTGTTTATTGTTCCTATCTCACTTATTTAATTTCTAGACATTTTCAACTCCCCTAATTTATTTTATTTATTTTTCAACAAGTTTGTTTTGAGTTGTGGGCACAACTATTCCCACAAAAGAAATTAAGTTCATAAGGAAAGGATGAAAGTTGATTACAATAACCAATCCTTGTGGAGTCGACCCTACTTCTACTTACTACTATTTAGAGTTATTTTATCATATAAATTTTTATTTGGTGGTTTTGACTCCTATCAGAATTTAAACGAAATCTGACTATATATATTTAAGGTTAAGGGTTCCTAAATCCAACTTTTTACTGTTCCATTAAATTGTTTGCTTAGTATTGTAATAGGACTGAAATATCATGCCTCCTAGAAAAGTTAGAAGAACCAATGAACCCAAACCATTGACGGATCCCAACCCTCCTAATTTTGTAAACTCGAATATTGGAAAATATTTTACTAAACTTCAAGGAAATACCTTTATCCAAGATAGGGGATTCGATCCGTTAATGGTTTTGTGTAAGGAAATATGGCTTTCAGTTAGATATCATAGGTAGGAACATTTTTTGATGATCCTGAAAGAGAATGTCATGGTCCCCATTGTTCAAGAGTTTTATGAGTCTTTACGAGACCAAGAATCTAGAAATACTAAAGGCTATATGTGGGATTTAGTACTTGTCCGGGGGAAGGAAGTGTGAGTAATCCCTCGAATTATTTGTGACTTTTATAATGCTCTATACTATGAGAATGAATTTATTGATGAAACTGATCTAGAATATTATCGAGACATAGATATGGATAGTAATATAAATGTTTTGACTGAAAGGAAGGGTGAATGGAAATATAAAAAAGGTACCAATATCCCAGTATCCTTCCATCAAGAGATCATGTTTCCTGAGGCTAAAATGTGGATTCAATTTGTGTGCACACGAATAGTACCTACTTTAAATGTTTCTAATGTTAATACTTTTAGAGCAATTTTGATCTATGCTATTTTGTAGAAAAAGTAGGTCTGTATCGATAAATGGATCCACCAAAACATTAAGAGATGTATTAGTGGTCAAAAGGTGGGAGTTTTCTTTCCCGATCTAGTGACGACCTTATGGAAAAAGGTAGGTGTACCTATGATATCCACTAAGCAATCACTGAAACCATCTAAAAGTATCATCGGAGACACCTTGTTCCAACAATACATTGAGCTACGAACTAAACAAATAACAGATTGGAACAAGCAACAACAAGAAGCGACAACTATTCCAGCTTCATCTCAAAGGTTGACACAAGCTCAACAAGAAGTTGGTGAGAGTAGTCATCCAAAGCTAGATTGGATGATTCAGTGGATGCAAGAATAGAGACCAATTTTTCAAGAATTTACTAGGCAAAACAACATCTGGGTCCCCTAGTATACACCTAACATGTTCAGGTCAATAAGTATGAAGCAATAAGATGAAGCACATGAAAGCGAAGAGAGTGACGAGGATGATGGAAGTGACGAGATGGATTTGAAGAAGGAGATTGAACATTTTTTTAAAAGACTTGTATTAATTTTTTGGATGATTTTAATTTAGACTTTGTAGTAGTTGGATTAATAAGTATATTTTTAATATGTTATATTTTGTTTAAGTTTTCTATGTAGGAACCCAACACTAAGGAAACACAAATAATTTGAGTTATACACGATCAAAGGAGGAAGTACCCACCAATAGAAGCTAAAGCGATCAAGATCAGTCAGGTAAATTCCATCATTATCTTTTTATGGGCTACACATTGAGGACATTGTGTCAACTAAAGTGTGGGGGGGTAACATAGAAAATTTTCTTCAAATTTTTACATTTCCTTTGATTTTTTTTTTGTCTTTTGTGTGCTTGAGCTTGTGGAAATACAAGTGATTAGTTAGAAGCATGTATATAGGTTGCTTTTGTTTACGAATAAATTTGGCATGACGATAGGATATTTTAAATTCTTGATTATTAGACTACTAAAATTCTATATGTTACACTGTAAATAGGTATTAAGTAATCATTTGTACTAAGTGACATAGAAAATACAAGGAAATAAGCATGCTAGTATGAATGATAAATGATTGAATTTGTGTTTGTTTCGTTGATTAAATTTGTGCATGTTGAGATATTTAAGGATGACCTAAGGCATTGTTTGGAACACATTCAGAGCCAAAAATCCGTCCTATTTATGTTCACCTTTAGTACCAATTTTTGAGCCTATTGACACTTCTTGATGAACCTCATTACAAGTCCCGAGCCTGAAAAGTTAATTTGTATTTACACTTTTTCTTTGGTCCTGTACTACAACGTTATAGACGTGTCCATACATATTGAAGGTTAAGTAGATACAACAAGGTGGAGTTTGTAAAAATAGAGTGAAATATGAAAGATTGTTGTGATAGAGGAACTATAAATTAGCCTAATGTGCGAAACAAAACAAAAAATCCAAAAAGGAAATTAGTACAGTAGAAAAGGTCTTAAATTAGCAAAAAAACATTCATGAAAGAAATATATTGAAAAGATAAAATTCACAAAGTCACAAAAGAAAGAAAAACTCGTTTATTAGTGCAAAAAAACTCATAAGGCTAACCTTAATTTCTTTGTCATGCTATGGCTTCCTATATATGGAGAGACAAGGAAGGTGTGAGAATAGGGCGGTGAGTGAGTAAAGGTCACTAAGGGGGGAAGAATAAGGACCACTACGATGTGCCAAACTATTTGCATGTTTGTAACCCTTTTTGATATTTACTGTTCTTGAATTTCATACCTGTCCTAAGCCTCAGAATGTTACAAGTCGAAAAGTCCTATGTAACCTAAAATATCCTTATACACTTTCAATATTGCATAAATGACTATTTGTATTCTGCTCAGATAATCAAAGTACTTGTATGATCTATTGATGGATTCCTACAGGTGAGACCTTTAATATTTGTATACTTCTTAACATATTGAACTTAGATGTTTGTGGTCAAAAGTGGTAAGTCAACTACTGATCACCTTCAGACATGCTAAAGTCCAAAGTGTGAATACTGCACTAAAATATAGAATTACAAGACAATATCCGAAAGTATATGGGTCTAGTTGTATTATAGTTTTACAATGGAGTGGGTGAGTACTCTAAGGATCGTACCCAAAGGAGGCAGTTGCTAGATCAATTCTAACCTAAACACTAAGAGATCTAATTAGTACTTTAAATTCAGTTATATACAATATAGGATTTTTGGGGTTTTTATAATAATAATAAAACAACATAGAAAGATAAAATTTAAGAGATTAAAAAGGAAGAATAAATCAAATATGATTATGGGTAATTATCTTGCTCCGGTAATCTCCATCAATTATCGTTTCAAGTTCCTCGTCAATCAACTAGTCACTACCGTAGCAGGATCTTCTAACCTTCCACTAACATAATGAGTTAGCAGGAACTACTTATCTTCCGACCTCATAGTCCAGATTGGTTTAGGGTTAAGGTGTTTACAGATGGGCAAAACCAATTTTGGGTTAATTCCCACCTTGATGACTTTTTGGGGTTGTCAGACTTAGGGTTTGTTTCATGTTCTTACTTTTCTAAATAGTTGATCCGTTGAGTAACCCTACAAAAAGTTAACAGATCATACCTTCACTCACTAACCCTCCGTAGAGTTACTAATTCCTCATGGCATTCATAAACAATATACAATTGATGTAAAGAGAAAGCATGCTAATTGAATCGACAAGATAGAGTAAATGAAAGAGCTTGATTGTATTGAGATTAAGCACAAATCCACACAGTTTGAATGATTCCACAATCTACATCTCTTGAAAAAAAATGACAAACAAATAAACTGAACTCTAGGAAACCTAAGAAAGAAAGAAAACAAAACTAAATCTAAAGAGAGAAATTAAGTTAATGGAAAAGTGTCTACAACATGTGCCAAAGAAGCCTATTTATAGCCTTCAGGTTGCTATCATCCTTAACCCTAGGTTAGCTGACATTATCGAGCTTTAAGTTCGATTGTGTGAACCAAAACACCCCTATTTCGTGTTTAAAATTGGGGTTAGTAGAATCGGCTTTATGAATCGAGAGAGAGTAGTCATGCCTTAATTTTTTAAAATTATCTATGCATTTTTGGGAAACAAATGAGGCATTGATTTGTTGGCTAAGTGTTAGTGTAACGTTTCTTGAAACCCAAGTTCAAATCCATTCTCTCCCATCATTTTTATTATTTTGCAAATTTTGCCTTAAACCCTAGTATGCGACATGCCTTGTTTTTTAAAACAAATATTTCAAATTATATTAAGAATGAGTTATTGGTTTGATGCTTAAACATTAGGGAATTTATCATTGAGGTCCTAACTTCAATTCCCTTCCCATACAAATTATTTAATTTTTTGACAAAAACCCCTTGTTTTAATGTGTGGGGCCATCTAAGCCTAGTTAACCTAGGTATAAATATTAATTTTTTCACTAATAATCATCCTTCAATCCTCCTCTTCATTTCCCTAGCCGTTCTTGTCTTCCTCTCCTTCTCTTTGATTTTAATTTTTTTTGCTTTCCTCCATTGTTGTTATCCCCTACACCTAATTTTACCATCTCTTTCTTTTTTTTTTTCTTTTTGCCACAATATTTGTTAACATATTATCCAAAATATTTATGTCATTTTTCCTCATTAAAATCAGCATGAAATCTGAAATCTTGAACTCCAAGATCGATCTCGAAAATTTCCAAGAAAGTGCCATTGCCGTTTCTCTCGACTAGCTTGGGTAAGGTCTCTTCTCTCTTCAATTTCTTAATTAATCTTAGCCATTAAAAACATAAATTTCCAGATCTGGAATTGTAGGGATTTTAAATTAGTTCAAAGGTATTTTTTCAAAATTTAATGAGATCTCAAACCATTTTAAAGTTCAACCCCAATTTTGGTCACCATGGGTGGTGGTGCGTGCGCCTATGTGCAAGAAAAGGGGCTGTTTTATTTCTTGGTTATTTCCTATATTTTCCAGCATTAATTTGAGTTCTTGAACCCTCCTAATCATATTTTAAACCTATTTCAATTAGGGAAAAACTTTCTTGATCGATTCACCATTCGGATCCCACAAATAGTGAAGCGTAAGTGCAATTAAGGGTAACTAGTTTTTATTTTGACATAGTTGTTGGATAAATGTTATGAATTGATTAAATGAATTAATTTAATCATTAATTAGCTACTGATTTTACAGTATATTATTGAATTAGGTGCTGACCCAAAAGCCCCAAATGATTCATAAAGGCGAAGAACGATTGTACATACGGTTCGCATCGATACAGTGTAATGAATCTAACTAGTTTGGATTCGAAGAATAGTTATAATTTCAGTGATTGGTTGGAACTCATAAGTAGGTGTTTGGGAGCTGGTTTAATGGTAAATTTATTTAATTTATACTGAATTTTTGTTTAGGTTTGTTTAAATAATTATTAAGGAAAATTGGAAAATTCCCTAGTATGCTGTGATAAAGCGAAAAAAATTATGTGTGGGTCCTAAACTCATAAAATTGTTTGAAAATGTTAAATATATTATTATATTTGATAAATTAGCTTGCTGATTGGATTGGCTTAATAGCCAAATTATTGATTTTGTGGGTGGCCGAACGAGGTATGTTTCGAGCCTTAAAAGATTGACATGCCAGGAAAATTGCTAGTTTGATAGTATGAATGTTTGATTGAGTTTGTAATTGCATATTTGAGTTATAAGATATGAGAATGTCTGACTGAATGATATAATGTGTTGAGATATTAAGCTTAGTATGTGAAATTGAACGATATTGATTGATGGCAAAATAATGGTAATTTGAAAGATTGAAACATAATTTCCATTTACTAAAAGTATGTGATTACTAAGGACATGTGAGCAAGTCAAATGAATGTGAAAAGTATTGAGATATGATTATGTATGAGATTGTGTGACATATTGTATATGTTTCTTAGGGACAAGCAATGGCTTAAGTGTGGGGGAGTTTGATCTGCCATAATTTGATGTAGCAGACTAAAATAGTTTTTGCAGTTAAAGAGCCTGAATATAAGCATTTTTGTTATATTTCAGGCAAGTTTCTTTAGTTTTACTTTTATCTAATAAAATGTGCGAAATAAGTCTTTTATTGACCTTAAGGCCGAATGAGGCTTAAGGGAGAGCTAACGTACTTCTTGAGTGTGCACGAGACCATTAGAAGGCATTTTAGGCCAACACTGGTTGCTATGTCACAACACGGGAAGTTCGATACCGCAACATAGAGAACATAATGGAGAAAGTACAAAACTGCCTTTGATGTCGCGACACTGACTGAGGATGTCATGACATACCCATGAAAATATACCAAAGAGGAGCATAATGACTTCTATGTCACGATAGGGGTCCTATTGTGTTGCGACATCAACTCTGTGACGGAAATTAAACATGATGCAGGGGCATTTTGGTCTGCACAATCGAACTTAAAGCTCGAGAATGTCAGTTGACCTAAGGTTAAGGACGATGACCATGTGAAGGCTATAAATAGACTCCTTGCGCTCATGCTATGGACATCATTCCATTAACCTAGATTCTCTCTTTAGATTTAGTTTTGTTTTCTTTCTTTCTTAGGTTTTTTAAAGTTTAGTTTATGTGTTCATTGCATTCCTTCATGAGGTTTGATTTGTAAAGATGATTAACTTTTGGAGATTTGTGTTATTATTTATATGATTCAAGCTTTCCTCAAACTATAGTTCAATTCGTTCACCATGCTTTATTCTTCCATCTATTCCATATTGTTTATGAAAGCCATGAAGAACTAATCCTTCTATGGGGGATTAGCGAGTGGAGGCATGATCTATTAACTTTTTTATAGGGTTACTCAACGGATCAGCTATTTGGGAAAGGAAGTCAAACTCTAGGCTTGACAACCCCGGGAAGTCATCAAGGTGGGAATTAACCCAAAATTTGTATTGCCCATCTGTGAGCACCTTCATCCCAAGCCAGTTTGGGCTTTGCGGTTGAGAGATAAGTAGTCCTTGCTGGCTTGTTATGTTAGTGGAAGATTGGAAGATTCTTCTAGGGTAGCGACTAGTTGGTTGATGAGGAACTTGAAACAATAATTGATTTGGATTGCTGAAGCAAGCTAATCACCATCACCAGATTTGAGTCATTTTAATTTTTTTATCTCTTGAAATTTAGTTTTATTTTATGTAATTTTTTTTATTCTTAGTGTAGCACCCCTTACCCACATCTGACGCCAGGACAGGGTTCGAGGCATTACCGGACTTAAACATGAACATTCATACAAAATCTAGCCATAAAATTACGTCCAAATTAAAAAATTTTCAATCACATGCAAATTATCCCTTATAAGGGTCTATAAGACCCGAAACATACATCGAAGCTGTTCGGGACTAAACCAAGAACCTTTGGAACTTTTAGAACACTTAAAAAATTTTCTTATTTTGGAAGTCACACGCCCATGTGAGTAGGCCGTGTAGTCACACACACCCGTGTGGTTTGGGACACACCCTTGTCCTCAGCCCATGTAACTCTCTGACTATGACATCATCCACAAAATAAGGTCACACGGCCAAGTCACATGCCCGTGCGCTTAGGCCGTGTGGCGAATTAAATTCCAAAAATTAGGTGCAGACTTCACACGGCCTGGGTACACGCCCATGTCCTAAGGTCGTGTCCTTCACATAGCTGAGACACACGGCTGTGCCTCTGCCCGCGTGTTTACTATTGGGCATACTAACTTGCAAAACTAAGGTACAGGGGACACACGGCCAAGCAACATGCCCATGGGGCTGACCATGTGTCACATACGGCCTAGACACATGCCCGTGTGTCTACTCGTGTGGACATTTTAGAGGCTAATTTCCAAGCCACTAACCACCCTCAAACACTCATTTGCTCAAACATGTTTCATAGCATGCAACATAACCTATTTAAACACTCAAATATTCAACATCATGGCACTATCATGACTTCTTAGTGTCATCTTATTTACACATTCTATTAGCCATACCTTTTAAAAATATTCCACACCAATTTCATGCATAAACAAGATTTGTCATTTTAATTCCAAGTTACAAACTCTTTACTGTGATCATCTCAAGTCATTAAGTCATCCCTTAATTTCAAGCATCTAATTCACATATCATCATATAGCCATTAAACAATCACATAACACATCGTCAAGGCATTAGCACATGTATGCATGAACAATTAGGTTTCACAACCCAATAATCAAATATAAGCCATATTTTATGGCTATTACAAAATGAATCATCAACATTATAGGCCTTTACAATTCGGCCAAAATAGCATGACACATATCACAAAATAACCAAGTCCCCTGTACATGCCATTTTTAAAATATCAAATTCACCATACCCAAATGTTCTTTTGATAGTGTGATCGAATAATCTGATGGCTTCTGATCCTCGAGCTAGCTTGGCGGAACTACAAAGGATGGAAAGGAAAGGGGGTAAGCATTAAACTTAGTAAGTCCATATGCAAATAATATGCAATGAGAACAAGCAGATATCATACAACATCATGATAGCATAAATATAAAGATTGTTCATCATTCAAACCTTTTTGGACTTATTCATTATGTATATATTTCCTTATCACGAATCATCATTTACCAAGGTATTACTCATAAGCTTAGCGTACATATCTGCACCATTTCATAGTATAGCATACAACCATAGCTTCTTTAATATGCCCTCCTTGGGACTTTCATTACATTATCCATTTCATTACCCGTTGAATACTTGGAATAATATTGGATATGCAGAAAACCTTGCACCTGATTGCCACATACACATACGTAGCCATATCTACCTTAAAACATGTAACGCTCGTAAAAGAGCTACTCACAGGCCTGCTCACATAAGCTGTCGGTCAGGGCGTAACTACACGGGCTGCTCACATAATCTATCAGGTATCCAACATACTCAGGACTACCTAGCCATAGGTAGAACACCCATGACCAGCGCCCGGAACCAAATTACATGTGTCATAAACATCATGAACTCAGATCAACTCAATGAGCTCAGATGTCACATATATCATGAACTCAGACCAACTCAATGAGTTCAGATCATATAAATTTCTAGTGACATGTCACTTGTGTAACACCCCTTACCCGTATCTGACGTCGGAAGAGTACTTATAATCATTTAAAACCGAGACATAAAATTTCATCAAATTTTAAACGTTTCAAACATATATAATTTGTCCCTTAAAAGGGCCTATGAGGCCCAAAACAATCATTGAAATTGGTTCGGGAACAAACCGAAATCTTTCAGACACTTAGAAAATTTTTCCACCAAAGCAGGGTCACATGACCGTGTGAGTAGACCGTGTAGTCACACGCCCATGTCCGGTCCCCATGTAAAAATTAGCTAGCTACTGACTTGCTCACACGGCTAGACCACACACCCGTGTGGTGGCCGTGTTCTTCACATGGCTGAGACACACGGTCTTGTCTCAAGCCCATGTGTATCACATTAGGCTATTTTCCAAGCCCTTTTTTATGTTCTTAACTTAGCCACACCAAAACATTTATCTATGCATACATAAAATAGGTTTACATAACTTTAACCATTATGAGCCAAATCTTATGGCTATATACAATGAAGCAAAATGAGCCTATACATTTGGTTAAATCATAATATTACTTAATATCAATAACTAATTATCTATACATGCCACTTATTTGACAATAAATAAGAATTACCATTATTCTAATTTGATAAACTAATAGTGTGATGATACTTTCGACGATCTCCAACCCCGAGCCAACCTGACAACATTAAAAGAAATGGAAAAATGGTGTAAGCTTAAAAGCTTAGTAAGTTGGCATATTAATAATAATAAGAAATTTAATTAACAATATTATCCCATTCCTTAATAAATTTGCTCAAGAAAATAGAATCATTAATCACATGATTTCATCTTTTTACACAAGATCAGCTAAGGCTGTTTTTCTAAATCATAGTCACTAATTTAATTATTTCTTAAGCTACAGAACTCAAAATTAAGTTTCGTAAATTTTACTTGAAACTAAACTCATATAAATTTCTACCATAAAATTTTCAGAATTTTTGGTTTTGCCAATCAATACCAGATTTTTCTTAAAGTTTCATCTATTTCACTGTCTGACAATTCTGACCTTTCTATATAAAAACTCAGTTATTTCATTGTACAGAATTCAAATAATGTTTTTGATTATTCCAATGAAAATAGACTCATTAAGGTTTCTAAGCATATAAATCATGCCCCATAATTATATTTTTACAATTTATTATGATTTTACCAAGTCAGAACAGGGGATCACGTAATCATTCTGAACCAGTCTCAAAAAAATATAAATATCTCAAAATATAGAATTCCTTTGCTTGGTATGTTTCTTTTATATGAAAATAGACTCATTAAACTTTAATTTCATATCTCATTCAGCCTTTAATTAAATTCATACTATTTTTGGTGATTTTTTTAAAGTCATGTCACTGCTACTGTCCAAAATAGTTTTATTGCTAATTCACTCTTTCACACTTTTTTTGTATTAACCTCATTTTAACATACATATCACAAATCATTTTCACCACATTTCATACATCACAAGTATAGGCCCATGATTACAAGGTCACCATAAAATCATCCTCATGTATAACTTACTCGTTTATAATCTTACCACATCCCTGTCACTTAATGAACACATCATTCACATAACCAAGTTCCTGCACTTATTCATCACAAAACTCACAAAGCAGTACATAGTAAGTCTCCCGTTGAACACTTCGGATCAATCCTTGATACTTGGTGGTTTCAGCACATAGCTCCACCCATCATATAGTTCGGCTCTCTTGTACACATGGTGAACACTTAGTACCACCCATGTGACCTTGCCAGTTTATCTCGTAGCTCTCTTGTCTACATGGTGTCCTTCACTTGGAATCACGCATGCGACCTAGCTACATATATCCCGTAGCTCTCTTGTCTACATGGTGTACATATAGTATCACCCATGGGACCTAGCTACATCATAATGTCTCGTAGCTCTCTTGTACACATGATGTGCACTCAGCACCATACATGTGACCTAGCTACATACCATCTGTATCATCCAATCTTTCCGAAGGTTCAACCGGGATTTCTCTCTCTTTTCCAACAATTTCACCAATCAAGTAATTATCAACAAACATATTTCCAATATTATTATAAAATATCATAATACAAGTAAAATTGATGTATTACTTACATATAAACTTACATCTCATTTAATATCAAGGCAATAACATTAAGTTTGTAACATCCTGATTTTCGGGTTTTTCGCGATTCTTGATATTTTAAGTAAATTTTTAAAATTTGGTAGGTGATGATGGAATTCATAATTTGGGTGTGTAAATGGGCTTATGGAAGGCCCATGAGTTGGCCAAAACCTGGTGGAATTTTTAAATTTTGGACTTAGGAGTTAGGGGTTCTGGCTAGATGCCCTTATATTAAGTTGTGGGTAAAGTGTATCACAAAAAGATCCTCTGGCAAAGTGGCTAAGTGACGCCACTAGGGAGCTTTAAAGGTGGCGTGTAAGTGTTGGGGAAGACACAGGATCGATTCCTGTGTTGGCAAATAGGAGTATTTATTTTTGTGCGGGAAGGGTAAGTGTTGGAACTGAGTGGATTACGTAAGAGGAGAGAGTTGGATCAAGTCAAATGCATAAATTAAGGAGGGATAAGGGAGAGATTTTAGGGATGTGATATGGAGATAGAGTTGGCGAATAAGGGAGTTTGGAGAGGGATTTTGACAAAGGGCATTAGGTTAGTAATTTTGGCATTAGGGTCTTAGTTGTGCTGATTTCTTCTTTGGTGTGTAGCCTTTTCTCTCTTTTCTTTTCCAGCCGAATCTACCTCCCTCCTATTCATTTTTCTTCCTTTTATTTCTTTCAAATCAGCCCACTATTTCCTTTCATCCACCATTGTTTTCCTTATCTCTATTTTTGCGAAGTCTTTAAAAAGTGAATCGATGAAGATAGGGGTGCCGATTCTTTGTGACCAGCAACCTTTTCTTCCTTTTCAATAGTTGGCGTTCGGTTCCTTTACCTTTTAGACATCCGGATTCAAGAGGAGAAAGACTGTGGTAAGTGTTCAAACTCTAAACAATTCCTAGTGTAGCTTTGGCCAAAAGCCGAAACTCCAAGTTTAGGGAGATGGCCGAATATGGGCATAAACTCTATGGGGTCTTCTTTTAATATTTTTGGTTTATTTATTGAAGGATCAGCAAGGTGTAGTGTCGATTTGGAGTAGCTTGGATCGCCGGAGTAGCTAGGCCTAGTCATCAATCGCGACAAAGGTAAGGTGCCTAAGGCCATTATGGATGGTGGCCGAATGTGTAAGTGTTAATATTGGAAAGTTCTTGATTTGGTTCAATTATTGCGAGCTGATCTATTTAACAATTGATTATAGGAGAAATCACATAGGAGATCTCGTCAAGGAATATCGCAAATCAGGTGTGTAACGAACCCTTTCATAGCTTAAAGCGATAAAATGCCGAAAAGCCGAAATGCCGAAATTTTGGCATTTCGAGGACTTGTGAGCAATGACGCTCACTAGTTAGTTAGAATCGATGAGGCGATGATCGAGAACGATGGAAATGGTAAGAATGTGATTTTGGCGTTCTTGGTAAGTTGGGCCTCGAGGGGAAGTGGTGCCATTGGGCTTTTGGGCCCATTTGGGTAAAAATTGGTAGAAAGCGAAATCGTTATATGGCATGATAAGATTGTTAAAACCGTTATGGAATATAGGCTAAATGGGCACGGATGACGAAATTGGCTAAGTAGGGCCCATTAGGGGTTTTAGGCCCAATAACTCGATTTCGCTAAAAATGGGCCGAATCACTTGTTTGCACCCATGGATTGTTAGTAATCGTTAATGAACATGGAAACCCTAATTTTTGGTAAAATTATGAGATTACCCTTATACCATGAAAATGACCGCTTTGGCCCTAGGTAAAATGACCATTATACCCCTAGGGTTTATGTATGATTTTAATACATGGGATTTTGATAAATATGGTATGTATGAGATGCACATGACATGTATGATATGCACATGATATGTATGATATGCACATGATGTAATCATAACTGCATTGGGTTGGGTTTTATATGGATGGAGGAAGTGAAAAGGGCTTATGCCCGTTATCAAAAGGGCTTATGCCCGATTATCAAAAGGGCTTATGCCCGATTATAAAAGGGCTTATGCCCGATTATTGAAAGGGCTTTTGCCCGATTATTAAAGAGGCTAGGCCTCGGTTATATGATAAAGACTATCTTTGCCGAGTGGAAAGTATGGCGGGGTTGGTCGAGTTAATCCCACATGGTGTGTTGGTTGGTGCGGGTGGAGAGTAGCGGATGGTGGGTTGAGTAGTCTCCCAAATGGGTTGCATTCTTCAATTGAAATTATATGTGATATTGAAATGGGCCTAAGGGCCATACCGTTTCTGATAAAGGCTTTGCCCGATAATATGAAATATGAAAAGGCTTGACCCAGTGTTATGGAATATGAAACATGAAAAGGGCTATGGCCCGTATATGTTGAGATTGGATTTGGGCTTAGACCCAACAGTCATTATTGTTTTGGGCTCTGAAAGGGCTTGTTGCTGAGTTTCCAAACTCACCCCCTTTCCTTAACCTTGCGGTGAGCCTTGATGTGGGGACTTGGTAGGAGAGGATTGAGTGGCCACGGTGATCATCTTTGGGCTTTTAAATAAGTGTTGGTTTTCATTTAATTTCCTTTAATTATTATTTATTTTGGGTTGTAATAAGGCCAATTTTAACTTTCCTTTATTTCTTTTGAATTATTTTAATTTTAATAACTTTAAAATTGGTTAATTATTATTCAAATGGGCTAGACTTAGGGCGTGTTTTCAAAATGATACTTGTTTTCAAAATATCTCAACACCACGATTAATCGATTTATCAAAGACGTCCACTTAAACAAACTTTAAACTCGATATAACAAAGTGTGGCTATGGTTGTGGGCATGTCTAGGATTGGATCCAATTAAAGAGCTTGGGACTTAAGCAGCCTTCATGGCTCACCTCCTCTGTCTCGGATACCTACTTGGTGCCCAGCTTCCATACACTTTGTTAACTCAATAAAATGTATGGTTTTAAAACACTAAAACGGAACGTGGGTTTTCAACTCCAATATGGCACGTCAGATTCGGCCATAACATCTGGGCCGGGTTTGGGGTGTTACATTTAGTGGTATCAGAGCTTAGGTTGCAACAACTCGGCTGTAGATCGGGTCCGAAAATCTATTTGAAAACTTAGGCCTAAGAAGGGTATTTTTGGAAATGGTTTCTGAAAAGTTCATTTTAAAGATGTTTCTTGGAAAATATATGTTAAAAAGGTACGATCTTTCTGTTTTAATCAAGAGTTCAAAATAAAGGGAGTTTTCAAATCAAAGTTTTGAATTTCTATTTTCGATAATCAAAAACATGGTTTTTTGGAGAAAGAAGTGGCGCACTAAATCCCGGCACCAAGTGCGTAAGTATATTTTCCTTACAATATATGATATTGATATGATATTATGAATAGTCTTTGAGACCCTACTATGATACCTTAGCTAGGGTAGAGCGTAAGCAGTATGAATGAGGCGTAGCTAGGCTATGATGATCTGAAAACAATCCTTGAACTGCTATATCTACATAAGACATTTTCTTAATAAGCGATGGAGCGTTATACTAATTTCATAAAATTAAATAAATCGAGATAATTCGATATGAGTACTAGAAGAGCTCGTTGTGAGGCCGCGGACGTGGTCGCGGAAGGGTGCAAGTGAATCTTCATCCTCGGGGCATAGGCGGTGAGGAGCCAGGTATCTTGTAAACAAGGAGGCGGGTCTTATGATCGAGGCTGCGGGGATGGCGCTTTATCCCAAGCCATGTTAAGGGTTTTAGAAAGAGTGGTGGAGCTAATCTTGGGACGGTAAATAGGGGTCTATATCGAGGCGACTCAAGACCCAGCGGAGCAGAGGTATTTAGGGGTGTATCTGGAGTGGCCCGAATGTGGCGAATATTGGTGGAGGCTCTGAGCGGATCATGGACGATCTAGGCGCTCGAAGAGAGCAAAAAGTGAAAGGAGGCGTGTCGTTGCTACGTGTGAAGCATACCGATGGTGGATCACCGTAAGGAGAGTACCCCAATTGAGCAAGTAACACAGGAATTGTTCAAAGCGCCTTTAAAGGGAGGTATGTTGGAGCAAGCTATGTGGATGCTCGTCGAAGGAATTCTTGAATCGACTCAAGGTGATAAGGTATGGCAGTATGAGGCGAATTTTGAGGTGAGTCGATATGCTAGTGGTATAGTGGTAGCGAATCTGAGCGCGATGTCCGCCGAGGATGGTCTCGCGATGAGCTTAGGATATTGATAGCTCCACGGAGGGGGCGTGGTTTCTTGCTTTGGTAGAAAAGGCTAAGATAGGCGAGGAGGTGAAGTGAGTGCGGCGAGAATCGTGAGAAGGATCGACCAGATTCAAGAGGATTTGGACCCTCGAGTGCCACGAATCGAAGTGTTAAAAGAGCAAGGATGGAGGAACCGGTTCAAGCGGTTCGATAAATACTTATAGACCATGAGCTTCGAGGGGCTGTGGTAGGGTGCATATGGGGAGTCTTTGGAAGCGACACGGAGCATGTTTTCGATGTGGGTCAAAGGAGCATAAGTTGAGAGAGTGTCCTCGGAGGACAGCTCGAGAGCTAGCGGCGAGCAAAGGGATGTCCAACCACGGCGAGGAGGACCACCACCACGGAGGGTCGTGGGCAAGGTAGAGGTGGCAATGGTAATGGGCGAGGGCGTGGGGCACTGGCGGAGGTGCTAGACATCTTGAAGCTTCGACAACCGGCGTTGGTTTATCTTGCACGACGTCGTGAGGAGGGTGGCGCTCGATGTTATAAGCTGATACGTTCTTCATTCATAGCATGCCTTACATGCTTTGATTGACGTGGGTTCCACCCACTCGTATGTTGCTTGTGATGTATCGGGGCTTTGGATGTGCTTCCGAGAAGGCGTGAGTGGGGTATCGATAATAAGTCCATTGGGACATTCGATTAAGGTAGATAAAATTTTTTAGGCGATCAGATTAGTGACACAAGATAAAATCTTTGAAGGAGATTTAATGGAGCGCCATTTCAGGATTTTGATCTTATTTTGGGAATGGATTGGTTAGCTAAGCACAAAGCGACGTTGGATTGTCTTTGCAAAGAGGATGGTACTAAAGCGTCGAAGATGAGGAGATAATGGTCATAGGGAACGAAGGATTATTTATCCAATGTTGTTTGGCGTTAAGAGCAGAAGTTGATCCGGACGGGTTGTGAGGCGTGCTTGGCCTTTGTAAGTCAAGCGGGACTTGAGGAGATAACGGTGGAGTCGGTTAGGACTATTAAGGAATTTCGGGATGTATTCGGATGAACTTCTGGATTACCCCGAACAGAGAAGTCGAGTTTGGAATCGACTTACTACAGGAACGACTCTGTGTCCATTGCGCTTTATCGGATGGCACCAAAGGAGTTGGTAGAATTGAAAGCTTCGATTCAAGAGTCATTAGATAGAGGTTTACAAGACCAAGTGTTTCCCAGTGGGGTGCTGTGGTCTGTTAAGTAAAGAAGAAAGATGGGACTATGCGAATGTGTATTGACTATCGGCGGTTGAATAAGTGACTATCAAGAACAAGTATCCGTTACCAAGAATCGATGATCTGTTCGACCAATTAAAAGGAGCCTCGGTGTTTTCTAAGATCGACCTTGATTGGATATCATCAATTAAGAGTTAAAGAAGGGATATTTATAAGGCGGCGTTCGGGACTCGTCACGGACATTACGAGTTTACGGTAATGCCATTTGGGTTGACTAATGCACCAGTGACATTCATAGATTTGATGAATCGGGTATTCCGACCATACTTGGATTGGTTCGTAGTCGTTTTTATTGATGATATCTTGGTGTATTCGGAAGCGGAATAGAAGCATGATGAGCATCTTAGTGTAGTCTTTGCAAGTGTTAAGGGAGAAGCAACTTTATGCAAAGTTTAGTAAGTGCAAGTTTTGGTGAAGGAAGTTACCTTCTTGGGGCATGTTGTGTCTGCTGAAGGGATCAAGGTGGACCTCGAAGATTGAAGCCATTTTGGAATGGAAACCACCGAAGTCGAATGAAATTCAAAGTTTTACGGGGTTGGCGGGTTATTATCGGAGATTCGTGGAAGGATTTTACGTGATGGCGACCGATTAATCGAAACTTATAAGGAAGGAGCACCTTTTGTTTGGACAGATAAGCGACAAGAGGCTTTTGAGAAGTTGAAGAAGGTTTTGTGAGCGCCGGTTTGATTCACCGAGTGCGGTAAGGATTTCACTATGTCTGATGATCGTCACATGTAGGTTTGGGTGCGTGTTGATGCAAGAGGGTAAAGTGGTCGCTTATGCTTCACGACGGCTTAAGCCACATGAGGTGAACTACCCTACGCATAACTTGGGTTAGCGGTAATCTTTGCACTTAAGATATGGAGGCATTACGTATGGAGAAGTGCATCATCTATACGGATCACAAGAGTCTTAAGTACTTGCGACTCAAAAGGAGTGAATCTTAGGCGTGAAGGTGGATAGAGTTGTTAAGGACTATATTATTCGATTGAGTACCACCAGGTAAGGCGAATGTCGTGGTGATCGCTAAGTCGAAGACACGTGGCGGAATTAAAAGCGATGTTTGCTCGTCTAAGTTTGTATCCGACGGGAGTTTGTTGGTAGAGTTCTGGTGAGACCGACTTGGGTAGAAACGATTAAACAGCAGTTGGAGGGCGAGTCGTTGGTTGCTCGGTTTGACAAGTTGAGAAGGGGAGAATCGACTTTGGGTTAAATAGTGAGGAGTTCTTTGTTTCGAGGAAGAATTTGTATCTTAGAAAGACTTTGATTTGAGATTGACGATTTTGAAAGAGGCACATAATGGACCTTGTGCTATGCATCCGGGAGGGAGTAAGTTGTATCGAGACTTGCGAGAGCAATATTGGTGGCTTTGGGCTTAGCGAAGTGACCGAATTTGTTGGGAGATGTTTGACATGTCAACAAGTGAAGGCCGAGCATCAACTACCTTCGGGATTATTACGGTAGGTAAAGATACCACTTTGGAAGTGGGAAAGGGTAACTATGGACTTTGTAAGTGGGTTGCCGTTGACACCTTCCAAGAAGGATTCGGTTTGGGTGATTGTGGATAGACTCACGAAATCGCTCATTTCATACTGTCCGAACCGATTACTCACTTGAAGTTGGCAGATTGTATGTGGCGAAATAGTCTGTTGCATGGTGTGCGATGTCGATAATTTCAGGCCATCGAGACCCAAGGTTTACATCTCGGTTTTGGCGAAGTTGCATGAGGCGTTGGGAACGCGATTGGATTTCGATCGACTTTTCACCCTCGATCGGATGGGCGATCGAGAGGGTTATTGATTTTAGAGGATATGTTGAGGGTTGTGCTATTGAGTTTAAAGGCGGTGGGAGGACCATTTGCCCTTAGCGGAGTTCGCGTATAACAACAGTTATCAAGCAAGTATTGAGATGGCTCCATATGAGGCACTATATGGGCGAAGGTGTCGCTCACCTACTTGTTGGGCAGAATTGGGGGAAAGGCAAATACTTGGACGAGTTGGTATCGAATCTGAAGACAAGATTAAGGTAATCGGAAGAGGTTAAAAGAGGGGGCGGATTGACAAAAGTCTTATGCCGATCTGAAGCGTAAGGATATTGAATATGCGGTAGGAGACACGGTCTTTTTGAAAGTTTCGCCTTGGAAGAAGATCTTGAGATTTGGTAAGAAGGGTAAGTTGAGCCCACGGTTTGTTGGACCTTATCGAATCATTAAGCGGATAGGGCCGGTGGCTTATCAACTAGAGTTACCTCCAGAACTGGATCGCATTCACGATGTCTTCCATGTGTCCATGCTAAGGTGATATCGTTCGACCCAACTCATATCGTGCGATTGCGAAATTGAGGTACGATCGGATTTGACCTTTGAAGAGGAACCTGTGCAAATACTTGATCGTGATGTCAAGGTGTCGAGAAAGAGGTCAGTCCCGTTGGTAAAGGTACTTTGGAGGAACCATGGCAAGGAAGAAGCTATCGGGAGACCGAAGAGGCAATCGTCGTGATACCCTCAACTGTTTGGACCGAGTAAATTTCGGTGAAATTTCTTTAAGGAGGGTAGAGTTGTAACATCCGATTTTCGGGTTTTCGCGATTCTTGATATTTTAAGTAAATTTCTAAAATTTGGTAGGTGATGATGGAATTCATAATTTGGGTGTGTAAATGGGCTTATGGAAGGCCCATGAGTTGGCCAAAACCCGTGGAATTTTTAAATTTTGGACTTAGGAGTTAGGGGTTACGGCTAGGTGCCCTTATATTAAGTTGTGGGTAAAGTGTATCACAAAAGATCCTCTGGCAAAGTGGCTAAGTGGCGCCACTAGGGAGCTTTAAAGGTGGCGTGTAAGTGTTGGGGAAGACACAGGATCGATTCCTGTGTTGGCAAATAGGAGTATTTATTTTTGTGCGGGAAGGGTAAGTGTTGGAACTGAGTGGATTACGTAAGAGGAGAGAGTTGGATCAAGTCAAATGCAGAAATTAAGGAGGGATAAGGGGAGAGATTTTAGGGATGTGATATGGAGATAGAGTTGGCCGAATAAAGGAGTTTGGAGAGGGGATTTTCGGCAAAGGGGCATTAGGTTAGTAATTTCGGCATTAGGGTCTTAGTTGTGCCGATTTCTTCTTTGGTATGTAGCCTTTTTCTCTCTTTTCTTTTCCAGCCAAATCTACCTTCCTCCTATTCATTTTTCTTCCTTTTTCTTTCTTTCAAATCAGCCCACTATTTCCTTTCATTCACCATTGTTTTCCCTTATCTCTATTTTTGCGAAGTGCATAAAAAGCGAATCGATGAAGATAGGAGGTGCCGATTCTTTGTGACCAGCAACCTTTTTCTTCCTTTTCAATAGTTGGCGTTCGGTTCCTTTACCTTTTAGACATCCGGATTCAAGAGGAGAAAGAGCGTGGTAAGTGTTCAAACTCTAAACAATTCCTAGTGTAGCTTTGGCCAAAAGCAAACTCCAAGTTTAGGAGATGGCGAATATAGGCATAGACTCTATGGGGTCTTCTTTTAATATTTTGGTTTATTTATTGAAGGAGCAGCAAGGTGTAGTGTCGATTTGGAGTAGCTTGGATCGCTTTGAGTAGCTAGGCCTAGTCATCAATCGCGACAAAGGTAAGGTGCCTAAGGCCATTATGGATGGTGGCGAATGTGTAAGTGTTAATATTGGAAAGTTCTTGATTTGGTTCAATTATTGCGAGCTGATCTATTTAACAATTGATTATAGGAGAAATCGCATAGGAGATCTCGTCAAGGAATATCGCAAATCGGTGAACGAACCCTTTCATAGCTTAAAGCGATAAAATGCGAAAAGCGAAATCACAAATTACGGCATTTCGAGGACTTGTGAACAATGACGCTCACTAGTTAGTTAGAATCGATGAGGCGGTGATCGAGAGCGATGGAAGCGGTAAGAATGTGATTTTGGCATTCTTGGTAAGTTGGGCCTCGAGGTAGAAGTGGTGCCATTGGGCTTTCGGGCCCATTTGGGTAAAATTGGTAGAAAAGCGAAATCGTTATATGGCATGATAAGATTTATTAAAACCGTTATGGAATATAGGCTAAATGGGCCTAGATGACGAAATTGGCTAAGTAGGGCCCATTAGGGTTTTAGGCCCAATAACTCGATTTCGCTAAAATGGGCGAGAATCACTTTGTTTGCACCCATGGATTGTTAGTAATCGTTATTGAACATGGAAACCCTAATTTTGGTAAAATTATGAGATTACCCTTATACCATGAAAATGACCGTTTTGCCCTAGGTAAAAATGACCATTATACCCCTAGGGTTTATGTATGATTTTAATACATGGGATTTTGATAAATATGGTATGTATGAGATGCACATGACATGTATGATATGCACATGATATGTATGATATGCACATGATGTAATCATAAGCGCATTGGGTTGGGTTTTTATATGGATGGAGGAAGTGAAAAAGGGCTTATGCCCGATTATCAAAAGGGCTTATGCCCCGATTATCAAAAGGGCTAGTGCCCAGGTTATAAAAGGGCTTATGCCCCGATTATTGAAAGGGCTTTTGCCCAGTTATTAAAGAGGCTAGGCCTCGGTTATATGATAAAGACTATCTTTGCCGATGGAGAATATGGCGGGGTGGGTCGAGTTAATCCCACATGGTGTGTTGGTTGGTGCGGTGGAGAGTAGCGGATGGTGGGTTGAGTAGTCTCCCCAAATGGGTTGCATTCTTTCATTGAAATTATATGTGATATTGAAATGGGCCTAAGGGCCATACCGTTTCTGATAAAGGCTTGCCCGAGAATATGAAATATGAAAAGGCTTGACCCGGTGTTATGGAATATGAAACATGAAAAGGGCTATGGCCCAATATATGTTGAGATTGGATTTGGGCTTAGACCCAGCAGTTTGTTATTATTTTGGGCTCTGAAAGGGGCTTGTTGCACTGAGTTTCCAAACTCACCCCCTTTCCTTAACCTTGGTGAGCCTTGATGTGGGGACTTGGTAGGAGAGGATTGAGTGGCCACGGTGATCATCTTTGGGCTTTTAAATAAGTGTTGGTTTTCATTTAATTTCCTTTAATTATTATTTATTTTGGGTTGTAATAAGGCCAATTTTAACTTTCCTTTTATTTCTTTTGAATTATTTTAATTTTAATAACTTTAAAAATTGGTTAATAATTATTCAAATGGGCTAGACTTAGGGCGTGTTTTCAAAATGATACTTGTTTTCAAAATATCTCAACACCACGATTAATCGATTTATCAAAGACGTCCACTTAAACAAACTTTAAACTCGATATAACAAAGTGTGGCTATGGTTGTGGGCATGTCTAGGATTGGATCCAATTAAAGAGCTTGGTACTTAAGCGACCTTCATGGCTCACCTCCTCTGTCTCGGATACCTACACGGTGCCCGGCTTCCATACACTTTGTTAACTCAATAAAATGTATGGTTTTAAAACACTAAAAGCGGGCGTGGGTTTTCAACTCCAATGTGGCACGTCAGATTCGGCCATAACGTCTGGGCCGGGTTTGGGGTGTTACAAAGTTACACATTGCATTATTAAAAATCATATGAACTTACAATTGCTCATAATATCCATAGTCATAGAAATCACATTTATGTCTGATAATTCAGTGCACTTCATGTACCATAGACATATTTTTAAATAAATTCATAAACTTGGCACCATAAACATTTAATTTAACATAATTCAATTAATTCACTATATTTAACTGTTAAATATAAATTACGACATTATTGCAGTATTATTATCATACCAACTTGCCTCAAATGCCGAAACCGCTAACTTTCCTGACTTAGCACACAACTTTGTTCTTCCCCGATCTTAATCCAAAATTTCATGTTTTCTTGATCTAACATGTCAAATAACACTTATTTAACACATTTTATCAACACACTAACCAATTCAGTTCATATATCAAATTTTGGAAAATTTACAATTCTGCCCCCTAAATTTTCAAAAATTACGCTTTTACCCCTAGGCTCGTAAAATAATTTTTATTCAATTTCTATAGGTTTAAGATATGCTGAACATTTTTCTCTTCTATGACAACTCCAAATTTTCACTAATTCACACACTTATGACCAATTTATAACTTTTACAATTTAACCCCTTTTTGACATTTTTACCAAAATTCATCAAATAAAACTCGTATTTAACACATCAAACATTCATTATCTACTATAAATCATCAAAACACAACCATATCATGAATGGGTAAATTTTTAAACTCTAATTTCTCTTCAACCAATTGGTAAAAATAGAAAATTTAAGCTTCGGGGATCTCAAAAATACGAAAATCATTAAAAACGGGACAAAAACCGTACCTATATAAGCCATAGAAGCTTAGCTGAATGGAGCTCATCCATGGCTGCCATTTTTGGTTCTTTCCCACGGTTGAAGAAGAAAGAATGAAAAAAAGTTGATAGCTTTTATCATTTTTGTCTTATTAAGTCATGTTAATTAATTTACAAAATTACCCTTTTTATTTCAACCAAATTTCAAAAATACCAAACAAATATCCGTCCACTAACTTATTAAAGGACTAATTATCACATAAGGACTTTCAATTTAAAACTCATAACAATTAGGCACCTCATATATAAAGAACTAAACTTTTGCACTTTTTACAATTTAGTCCTTTTGACTAAATTGAGTGCCCAACTGTCAAAATTTTCGAACGAAATTTTTACGAAATATTTCCATAAATTTATAGACTATAAAAATAATATAAAAATAAATTTTTTTCTTGTCGGGTTTGTGGTCCCGAAACCACTGTTCTGACAAGACCCAATTTTGGGCTGTTACACCCGAGACCGTCGTCAGAATCGAGCACGAGGCATTACTTAACTTAACTTACTAATTCGGGGCATAACATTTTCTTTTAAAATTAATTTATTTACATTCATTCAATATGTCCCTAAAAAGGGCCCTCGAGACCCTAAAACATGCAATTGAAATAGTTCGGGACCAAATCGGGAACATTAAAAAATTTCTGAATATTTAGACAAATCAAAACTATTTATTTCATTATTCCTTATAAAACTGCCCACCTGCATCATAGTCACTAAATAAATCATAACTCGAGTCACAAAACTCAAAATTTAAATTCATGAATTTTTCCTAAAACTAGACTCATTAATCTTCTCACTAATTTTTTTTCCAGAATTTTTGGTCTAGCCAATTAGTATAGTTTATTACTTAAAATTTTCCCTGTTTCATTGTTTGACTACTCTGACCTCTCCTCACTACGAATCAATTTTCTCCCTGTACAAAATTCAAATAACCATGTTGTTTGTTTCTATTGAAAGTATATTCACTAAGAAATATAGAAATATAGAAATATAAACTATAACTTCTAATTCTTTTTTTACAATTTTTAATGAATTTATAAAGTCAGAACAGGAGATTCAGAAATCACTCTAACCCTGTCTCAGTAAATTTCAAATATCTCTTAATATACACTTATTTTGCTTACTCTGTTTCTTTCATATGAAAATAGACTTAATACGATTTAATTCTATATCTTATTCATCACCTAATTCCATTTCTACTATTCTTGGTGATTTTCCAAGATCACATCACTGATGTTGTTCAATACTGTTTTTAATGCTAATTTCACTTTTTCATGATTTCTTTGTATTAACTACCATTTAGGCATACATAACACCGAAACATGTTCTTCATTAGCCATTTCAATAGTTGATCATTATCAAATATTTACATGCCATTCTTTAGCCATATCATAAGGACATACACACAAAATGGCTAAGTCCCAATACATGCCATAAACTAGAACGTTTGTAAATGAAGATACCCATTTGGTAACCTGATAGTCGATAGTGTGAAGTGATCTCCGACGACCTCCAACCCGAGCCCACTTTTAAATACTTTGAAACATGGGAAAGTGAAAGAAGTAAGCTTATAAAGCTTAGTAAGTTCACATGTAAAATAATAAGCATTAGCAATCAATTTAGCTTACTACTATGCTGTCATAATTTGCTTAAATAATGTTTAGTTCCTACTTTCCCATCTTACTCATCGGTAACCTTACCAAAGGCTCAGAACAAAAAAGGCACCTTACTTAATAGCTTGCTTACATACCTGCAACATCTCACCTAACACATGAGTACTCTTTCATAATATAGGCATATTGCCAATCATGTCATAGTGTCACAAGCATAACTGAAAACTCATCACTTACTTAATACTTGATAATCTCAATTACCTACAATCTCAATATTAAATAAGCCTTAAATGCATACCTGTACTCTTTCTTCATGTTCTCACCTTGTCGTTTCTTTGGCTTACTCTTTTGATTACTTGGGAACTTTTTCCTTTTTGAACTTACCATTGCCATGTCTTGACATGGTCTTACGTGGTATCCTTGACTTATGAACTCACTAATGCCATGCCTTGGCATAGTCTTACATGGGAATTTTTCCTTATAGTAACTCATCAATGCCATGTCTTGACATGGTCTTATATGATTTCCTTGCCTTATAGAACTTATCAATGCCATGCCTTGGCATGGTCTTACATGATATCCTTATCTTACCAAATGCCATATTCCAAACATGGTTTAGCATGGTATCCTTGTCTTAGTGCCAATGCCACATCTTGATGTGGTCTTACATGGAGTCCTTAATCAATGCCGATGCCATGTCTTGACATGGTCTTACACTGGATCCTTGCCTTACCAATGCCATGTCTTGACATGGTCTTACATGGTATCGTTAACCGTCAATTCCTCCTTAAATGACATGTTATGAACATGGAATTTTTCGTCAATTCTTCCTTAATTGCCATGGTACAACTTGGACTTTGAGATATCAATGCCTTGTCAAGTCATAGCTGAAACATACTTGCTCAAATTCTCAAGGTTAGTCGCATAACTCAATAATAACAATACTAATAACAATAATTGCGTAATAATAAAATGATACTCAACTTACATACTCACATTCTCAATCTCATCATATCATCAACTTAACTTATTCTCATCAAACGTATGCTAGTCAATACTTTCTTGTTATCATACAAAGCCATAATACAAAATATGATCTTACATATAAATTATACAAGTTAACTTTCCAATATCGAATTATTATCGAACATTAATCACTATATCTGAAACTCAATATTAATGTATTTATGGCCAAAATATCAATTTATCATTCAAATATGCATAATTAAATGCTTATTAAACATATGAACTTACCTAGATACCAAAACGACCATTTTACCAACTTTCCCGATTTTCAATTTTTCTCCCGTTCTAGGTCCAAATCTCACTTTCCGGGATCTAAAACATCATATTTCACTTATTTAATTAATGTACTATTCAAAACATTCCCTAATTCAAACTTTGGAAAAATTACAATTTTGCCCCTAAACCTTTGCAGAATTACGATTTTCCCCTAGGCTCGGAAGTTAAAATTTATCCATTTTTCTTGTGTTTTATGACATGCTGTACATTTTTCCCTTTATGGCAACATCATAGTTCCACTCTATCATGTACTTATGAACATTAGGTATTTTTACCGATTATGTCGTTTTACTCGTTTTCACTTAAAATCGCTTAGCAAAAGTTGTTTAACATAATTTCAAGCTTCATATTCTACCATAAAACATCAAAATAAACACATTTAAATTATGGGTATTTTTCCAAATATGAACCCTAGCATGAATTATTGCTAGAATAGCTAAATCAAGTTATCGGGACTCCAAAAACGTAAAGAACATTAAAAATGAGGCTAGAACGAACTTCCTATTGAGCTTGGAATGATTAGAAACCCGAACCATGGCTTCCCCCATGCTATATTCAGCCTCCATGAAGAAGATGGACCAATTTTTGCTTTATTTTCCCTTTTTAATTCTTTTAATTACCAAATGACCAAAATACCCTCAAAGGCTTTTCTTTCAAATTTGTCCTATTCTTGCCCATTTTTGTCGAAAATTAATTATAATGGTTTAATTACTAAATAAAGACCTCCACTTTAAGAACCCATTTCAATTAAATCCCTTTTATTATCTAGAATACACATTTTGCTAATTTTACAATTTAGTCCTAATTACCAAATTAGGCACTTATACATAAAATATCTTCACGAAATTTTCACAAAATTATTCAATCAATGAATAAACCTTAAAACTTAATCGGAATAATTTTTTTGACCTCGAATTTGTGGTTTCGCAACCACTATTCTTGTTAGGCCATATTTCGGGATGTTACATTTCTCCCCCCTTTAGGTATTTTTGTCCCCGAAAGTCTTACTTACAAATGGATTCAAAATTGATTTCCAGAAACACTTTCAAATTCTCATTCAGCCTTGGCATACCCAACATTTTACTTCTTATACTAAGGCTCTGAACTGAAATACCTATTGATAAGTAACTGAACTTATATTATCATTAACCTCATACTCTCTGATGAAACGCAACTAACTCTTCTTTTCTTACCAAAATGAAAATTCTCTGCCACTACGGTACTTTCAAAAAAAAATACTTGTTTCTCTTTTGAGTGTCAATATTCTTACCTTTCAATTCTGTATACAATTTTTGATAATCTGTCTCTGATTTCTGTAATTAATTTTCACTTTCCTCTAATCCTTTCTGCTGAATTTAATTCTGCGAATTTCTCTTCCTCAATTCAACTATCAATACAAAGGTCACATGTAGTAACATTTAGCAATCTCATGGTCAAAACTTATTGTAGCTTTCTTCTGAAGTCACAGTGCAACCCTGGTTTTCCAACCATAACAACTAAAATTTACACTCTGAATGAATTGACAACCTCAAAATGAATAACTTAGATAATCCTTCAGTAGAAAAACTCATTCGTACTGAGAAGAATACACAAACTTCTTCGAGCAATCAACCATAGCTCATTTAACCTTTCGGTGATAATGCTAATTACATTGCACAATTCTTGAAATACCTCACATTTTCACACAAACATCAATACTAACTATAATAGCTTCTGAGATACTTGAAAATCAACTTTAACTCTTTAAAAGTTCAGGTATCGGATTCAAAGTCTGGTACATAACATTTCACACTCTTACTAGTATAACTAAATCAAGTTATCATCCATCTCTGTACTTCTTAAATAATCAAATAATTATCACTGTGCTAGGCATCAGAACTATTGCAAAATCTCTTGATTTCTCATTAACACATTTCTAGAAACCATAAACTCTTTATTCAAACCAAGCTGAATCATAATGGATACTTCAATTGTCAATATCTTCAACTGTTTATACTTTATTAACATGAATTCAAGCTAAACTAAACTTCATACAATGAGAACTTTAACAATCAGGCAACTTGGATTTGCAAAAATATACCTCTGATGCAACCATTCTGATATGCATATACAACTCTGTACCATAACCTCTAGAATATATATTATTTACTCCGGTCATTTATCTATTTATACATGAAAAATCAACATTTACCTCAGAAGCCATGAATAATTCAAACATACATATAACTCAATCAACTACTCAACTGAATCAGTCTCAACTAAAAGACAATAACTTTTCAAAAACTGTTCTTCTCTATGCTATCATGATATCTCAAACATATATTCTGTCATGATTTCTTCAAAGAGCTAATCACAAATCATTATTACTGCATAACTTGAAAGAACATAGCATTCGGTCTTTAACTCATTGATATATATATCAAGATTATGTGAAAAATGAAAATCAATACACATGTCTGAACTGAACTACACTGAGGCCATAATACTCATACTACTAAAAAATCATAATGCCATAATAAGATTGACTTCTCAATTACTTTAGTAAATAATGCCCCGGGTGAAAATAAAACATCCTGATCATTTGAGAGATTTAAACACAAATTTCAATAACAACCAGTGCAAAAGCAGAATCTTTATACCTCTGATAACTATACCTCTGTACTTTCATTATCAGGCCCGAACTCGCAATCATCATAAACATACTCATAATAAGAAGAAACCATTTTCATCAATAGAACATTTTCTGCTAATGTCTCATGGCTGATACTTTGAATAGTAATTTGTTAATAAAATTGAGATAATAAAATCTTAGAACATGGAGCTACACAGAATTCCTGGTAATCACATCTCATGTAGAACAGTTAAGGTTTAAATAGCATCTTAGAAAATTTCCAAAAGGAAAGGATAATACTCACAAGAACTGGGAACAACTATGACATAAATTTTCCTTTACCTTCATTAAGCAATAGTTAACAATATAGATCACTAACTGTAACACCCCTTACCTGGCCCAGACGTTATGGCCGGATCCGACATGCCACATCGAAGCATTCAAAACATTTCTGATCTAGAAAGAAAACTTACTGAGTGTTTTAAAAGATGATTTCATTATAGGTTAAAGTGAATGGCAGCTGTGCACCAGGTAGGAAACCGGAAAAGAGGAGGTGAGTCCATCGGACTGCTTAAGTACCAAACTCCCTTCGAATCCAATCCTAGACATGCAAACCGCTATTGCCATACCTTAACGTCATGTATATTTCTAGGAAACCGATTTGATTAAGTCCTTTTTAGGAAAAGTGATTAATTTTGGAAAATATCTTCATTGCGGAAGCTTTGCTTGTTTTCGTGTTATTTTGAAATCAATTACTATTTTTGAAAACGCGCCCTAAAGCTATCCAATTTCAACAGTTAAATATAAATATTACCTATCTTAATAAAACATATAAAAACCATAAAAAATAATTAAGCGGCCTTATTACATTTAAAAGCCTAAAACCTCAAACGTAATTAAAAGGATGTCCAGTTCACCAGAAGAAAATCAAACTTTGAGCGGGTGGCCACTCCAATTCCCTCACGACTCCAAGACCACTATGGTTGGGGATTTCTTGCGTGGATGAAAATAAAAGGGGTGAGTTTGGGGAAACTCAGTGTGTAAGGAAAACCCATTCAAAGCCCAAGTCAGCTCAAGCCTATTGGGCCTAAGCCCATTCAGGTAACAATGGTAGTAGACCAGAGGCCTTTTTAGATTACAATAAACTGGGCCTTAGCCCTTATTGAGATAATGATATGGCCCATAGGTCCATTTCAAAATACATGCAACATCAATAACATATGCAAGCCCATTTGGGAGACTACTCAACCCACCAACCACTACACTCCACCCGTACCAGCCCTACACTCCATGTGGGGACTAGCTCAACCCACCCAGCCCAACACTCCACGATTCTTGCACTTTGCTCGATTAACGATAAATTGAAGCAAAGCCTCCGATGCGTGGACAAGCCACTTTCAATACTTCCTCCGTCAATATCCCAATCCCATGCATCAGGTAATAACAATATGGCATGCAGTAAATAACAACAGTCAAACATGCATTTAGGTCAATTTAACGTTAGGGATATTTCGGTAATTTATCCACTAGGGGTAAAACTGTAAATATTCCACTTTTAAAGGTATTTCAGTAATTTATCTATTTTAGGGTTTTCATGCATATTCCTACTTTTCACGTACTAACGAGAATCACGTCTTGAGGGTTCTTACGAATTGGGCCGTTGGCCCATCATTCCAATTTTGGCCCATTAAGCCCAAAAATATCGAGGGCACGAAATCATGCACTTTGCAGTCCAAATTTTGCAGCTTACCAAAAACATTAATCAATTTACCTCACGAGCATTTGCACACTCACAAATCTACAAAATACCGGTTTTCGACATTTCGGCTTTTCGACTTTTTCCGATCCAGACTAAGAAAGAGGGTGTTAGTTACACACCTGTTTGCGACGATATGCTGACGAGATCCACACACGAACTACGTACAATTGGATTACTAACACATTAATCTAACTATTCAAATACGAACTACATATTAACCCCTTACAATATTCGGCCAACCACACCTACAGATCATAGTAAGCTTATAAGAAATCAATAAGCAACTCATTAACAAATTTTTGTCAATGTTTACCACATAATCATAATCTCACTGCAAGCTGTCTTCCTGAACAACAGTCACTAAATCATTTATAACTGGAGCTACGAAACTCCAAATCAAGTGTCGTTAATTTTACCTGAAAATATACTCATATATCTTCTATCCATAAAATTTTCAGAATTTTTGGTTTATCCAATCAATACCAGATTTTTCTTAAAGTTTCCCATGTTTCACTGTTTGACTAATCTGACCACTCTTCATTACAAATAAAATTTCTCATTGTACAGAATTCAAAATATGTTCTCGTTTATTTCATTTGAAAATAGACTCATTAAGCTTTAATTACATAATTTATTCAGCTTCTAACTCATCTTCCATAATTTATGGTGATTTTCCAAATTCACGTTACTGCTGCTGTCCTAAGCAGATTTATTACCAAATCACTCTTTCACACGTAACTTGCATGCATGTTTTTTTTAAACATGTATATCACCAATCAATCATCACATATCTATGATTTTACTTAAGTATAATCTCCATTTCATCATTTTAAAGCACAACATATTAGCGATTTTTCCCTTAGCATCTAAGCACATGCATGCTCATTTGTTTGGCTCAACTTCACATATCTTCCATTTTTCATCAAAAGAACATGAAACAACAACCATTTCCTTCATTTTAATTCATGACCAAATGCTTACAACACAACCAAAAACCAAAATATGCTTCAAGAGTTAAGGTAGAATCAACAAGAACTCATGAACATCAAGATAGAAGCAAACTACCATGAACTGACCTTCAATTTTCTTCCCCAAGTGACCGAACATTCAAGAGCTTTCTCCTCTCCTTTCTCTTCTCTAACTTTAGGCTATGATGAACAAAGATGGACAAAACTTTGTTCTTTTCACCCTTTTCTTTTAATAAAATTTCATATTTCATCCATTTAATTCTTTAATACAAAAGACATGAAATGCCCATCATGGAACATTTACCTAAACCATTATCATGGAACATTTACCTAACCCATTATCATGGAATATTTACCTAATCCATTATCATGGAACATTTACCTAACCCATTATCAATTTGTACCATGAATTATGGATATCAAGTGCTCATATTGTCTACAACAACATGATGGCTGGCCACTTCATGTAAAATGGGAGGTTTGTCATGCAAATCCTCCTATTTTGCACTCCTATTTATTTGGCCACTTCAATTTAGCCTATAACATTTTCAAACATTTTCACATAGGTCCTATTTCATAATTTCACTCACAAATGACAAAATTAAAGCATGAAATTTTGCCAACATTTACAGAATTCCCGAAAATTGGGGCGTTACACTAACATCATACAGATCTTACTGTCAACCTTCCATCTGCAAGCTGAAGTAGAAAACTGGAATAGATAGAGCAATATCAATCACAGCTCAAACAAACTATAATGCTTTCATTTGTCTGTAAATTTAACTAACATTCTCGTACTGCAAGAATTGCATCTATGATCTTGCATATATTTATATATATCTCCGAATGTACACATATAATAGTCGGAAAAGATTTTTCTATAATTTTTCAACTATAAACTCTACATTCAACTATTAATACGGCTCAATTATTATTCCTCTGTCTAATTCTTTGATTACTGAATTCACATTATCCCATTCACAGTTGGAATTTATTCGGAAGAAAATTTAGCAATCATATATCTTACACATCATACTTGAATGAGTGCATTAGCTGAGCCTGACCTTTCTTTTACTGTGACATTTCAGTTATCTGGATGATTTTATTATTAACTGGCATCCTTTACGTAGCGTGTTCATTTGCTAAATCATTCTCGACTCGATTACATCGTCAATAAATCTGTCACTGAACTCTTTAGTTTTCCACTTTAGCCTATTCAATCTGAATTTCATCAAATCTCATTCTGATTACCTTGCTGATAAGGGGGTGAGGTTGTAACACCTATGACTTTCCTCTTACATACTCATGCATATAACTTAACACTCATCATATTAAAATATTATCACAATTATACAATTTGCTTCAAGCAACTTAACATGCACGTTCATAATATAATGACTTCATGATCATCTTATGCAAATTAGTGCACTTATACATGCATTCATAAATCTCGAGTAAAATTACTCATATCATGCACTTAACTTCTCTAGTTATACATATAGCATCATACAAATGCCAATTTAACATGAACACTTATCTCAATATAAACTTTTCTTTCATCTTATCTCATCTTTCATATTTCCCGAACAATTCTTAGTCACAATTTATTCATTATCACATAAACATCATGAACCATTATTCTTACAATTTATGGGCCTCAACTCATCATAAACATACTGTCTGTACTATCAAACTTAGCTCGGTTGGAGTGCGCATCTGTCTGACAAAATATTTTATATCTGGGTCGGGAGTCATCACACTATCATAGTTCAATATGGCATGTATAGCTAGACTCTTAATCATACTGAATATTTTGAGAACCGACTAAATCTTTGCTCTGATACTAATAAATGTAACACCCTTACCTGAGACCATCGTCGGAATCGAGCACGAGGCGTTACCGACTTAACTTACTAATTCGAGGCATAAAATTTTCTTTTAAAATTAATTTATTTACATTCATTCAATATGTCCCTAAAAAGGGCCCTTGGGACCTAAAACATGCAATTGAAACGGTTCGGGGCCAAACTGGGAATATTAAAAATTTTCTGAATACTTAGACAAATAAAAAAATTTATTTCATTATCCTTATAAAACTGCCCACCTGCATCATAGTCACTAAATAAATCATAACTCGAGTCACAAAACTCAAAATTTAAATTCGTGAATTTTCCCTAAAACTAGACTCATATATCTTCTTACTAAAGTTTTTCCAAAATTTTTGGTCCAATCAATTAGTACATTTTATTAGTTAAAGTTTCCCCTATTGCACTATTCGACTACTCTGATCTCTCCTCACTATGAACCAATTTTATCCCTGTACAGAATTCAAATAACCATGCTGTTTGTTTCTATTGAAAGTAGATTCACTAAGGAATCTAGAAATATAAAATATAACTTCTAATTATTTTACTAAAATTTTTAATTAATTTATAAATCCAGAACAGGGGATTCAGAAATTGCTCTGACCCTGTCTCACTAAAATTCAAATATCTCTTAATATACACTTCTTTTGCTTATTCTGTTTCTTTCATATGAAAATAGACTCAATAATCTTTAATTATATATCTCATTCATCACCTAACTCCATTTCTACTATTCTTGGTGATTTTTAAAGATCACGACACTACTGCTATTCAATACTATTTTTAATGCTAATTTCACTTTTTTCATGATTTCTTTGCATTAACTACCATTTAGGCATACATAACATCGAAACATGTTCTTCATTAGCCATTTCAATAGCTGATCATTATCAAATATTTACATACCATTCTTTAGCCATATCATAAGGACATACACACAAAATGGCTAAGTTCCAATACATGCCATAAACTAGAACGTTTGTAAACGAAGATACCCATTTGGTAACCTGATAGTCGATAGTGTGAAGTGATCTTCGATGACCTCCAACCCGAGCTTGCTTTTAAATATTCTGAAACATGGGAAAGTGAAAGAAGTAAGCTTATAAAGCTTAGTAAGTTCACATGTAAAATAATAAGCATTAGCAATCAGTTTAGCTTACTACTATGCTGTCATAATTTGCTTAAATAATGTTTAGTTTCTACTTTCCCATCTTACTCATTGGAAGCCTTACCAAAGGCTCAGAATACAAAAGGCACCTTACTTAATAGCTTGCTTACATACCTGCAACATCTCACTTAACACATGAGTACTCTTTCATAATATAGGCATATTGCCAATCATGTCATAGTGTCACAAGCATAACTAAAAACTTATCACTTACTTAATACTTGATAATCTCAATTACCTACAATATCAATATTAAATAAGCCTTAATTGCATACCTGTACTCTTTCTTCATGTTCTCACCTTGTCATTTCTTTGACTTACTCTTTTGATTACTTGGGAACCTTTTCGTTTTTGAACTTACCATTGCCATGTCTTGACATGGTCTTACGTGGTATCCTTGCCTTATGAACTCACCAATGCCATGCCTTGGCATGTTCTTACATGGGAACTTTGCCTTATAGTAACTCATCAATGCCATGTCTTGACATGGTCTTACATGATTTCCTTGCCTTATAGAACTTATCAATGCCATGTTCCAAACATGGTCTTACATGGTATCCTTATCTTAGTGCCAATGCCACATCTTGATGTGGTTTTACATGGAGTCCTTAATCAATGCCGATGCCATGTCTTGACATGGTCTTACATGGTATCCTTAATCGTCAATTCCTCCTTAAATGCCATGTTATGAACATGGAATTTGAGATATCAATTCCTTGTCAAGTGATAGCTGAAACATACTTGCTCAA
This sequence comes from Gossypium arboreum, assembly GCF_025698485.1. Lineage (NCBI taxonomy): Eukaryota > Viridiplantae > Streptophyta > Magnoliopsida > Malvales > Malvaceae > Gossypium > Gossypium arboreum. The sequence goes on from NC_069081.1 coordinate 20,165,024, forward strand.
ATTCTCAAGGTTAGTCGCATAACTCAATAATAAAAATACTAATAACAATAATTGCGTAATAATAAAATGCTACTCAACTTACATACTTACATTGTCAATCTCATCATATCATCAACTTAACTTATTCTCATCAAACTATGCTAGTCAATACTTTCTTGTTATCATACAAAGCCATAATACAAAATATGGTCTTACATATAAATTATACAAGTTTTCTTTCCAATATCGAATTATTATCGAACATTAATCACTATATCTGAAACTCAATACTAAAGTATTTATGCCCATCAAATATGCATAATTAACTGCTTATTAGACATATGAACTTACCTCGATACCAAAACGACCATTTTACCAATTTTCCTGATTTTCGATTTGTCTCCCGTTCTAGGTCTAAATCTCACTTTCCGGGATCTAAAACATCATATTTCACTTATTTAATTAATGTAATATTCAAAACATTCCCTAACTCAAACTTTAGAAAAAGTACAATTTTGCCCCTAAGCCTTTACAAAATTACGATTTTGCCCCTAGGCTCAGAAATTAAAATTTATCCATTTTTCTTGTGTTTTATGACACGCTGAACATTTTTCCCTTATATGGCTACATCAAATTCCCACTCTATTATGTACTTATGAACATTAGTTATTTTTACCGATTATGTCATTTTACTCGTTTTCACTTAAATCGCTTAATAAAAGTTGTTTAACATAATTTCAAGCTTCATATTCTACCATAAAACATCAAAATAAACACATTTAACCTATGGGTATTTTCCAAATATGAACCCTAGCATGAATTATTGCTAGAATAAGCTAAATCAAGTTACCAGTTAAAAACGTAAAGAACATTAAAAATGAGGCTAGAACGGACTTACTATTGAGCTTGGAAAGCTTGGAAACCCTAGCCATGGCATCTCCCATGCTATATTCGGCCTCCATGAAGAAGATGGACCAATTTTGGCTTTATTTTCCCTTTTTAATTCTTTTAATTACCAAATAACCAAAATGCCCTTAAAGGCTTTTCTTCTTAAATTTGTCCTATTCTAACCCATTTTTGTCCAAACTTAATTATAATAGTCTAATTACTAAATAAGGACGTCTACTTTAAGAAACCATTTCAATTAAATCCCTTTTATTGTCTAGAACACACATTTTGCTAATTTTACAATTTAGTCCTAATTATCAAATTAGGCACTTATACATAAAATATTCAATCAATGAATAAACCTTAAAACTTAATCAGAATAAATTTTTTTGACCTCGAATTCATGGTTTCGCAACCACTATTCCATTTAGGCCCTATTTCAGGATGTTACAACTTGTATCCTAAACTATTCCTAAGGATCAAACTGAATTCTTCCTCATACGCACGTAACAACTCAACCGCACTTGCTCGAAATGTCGTGGGTAACAAACATAATATCATTCATACTTTCATAACCACCATTAGGCATAACATCCATAATGAAAATAAAATATTTACCACATAATATCAATCAATCAAAATATGCTATATTATCACATTATTTACACGTGTACTTACTTTGGTACAAAACGATGAGAAACGAGTCTATTCGTCGTAAACTTTATTCTTTCCTCGATTAAGACCCGAATCACGTTTTTCTTGATCTATAATGAAAAATTTAACTTGTTTAATAATCACATTGTTCAAATAAACCGATAATTCATACTTTAGTAAAATTACCTTTTTACCCCTAACTTTTCACTTATTTATAATTTAGTCCCTAGGCTCGTAAAATGAAATGCATGCATTTTCTTTATTACCCAAGCCTAGCCAAACTTTCCTTGTACTCATAAAAGCCCATAATTTTCATCAAAATCAGATTTTTATCACTTATTTTACACATTTTACAAAATAGTCCTTTTAGTGGTTTTCATGAAAAATCACTTTGTGAAAGATGTTTATCTTACACCAAACTTTCACCTTCCTCCATTAAACATCTAAATACATGTGTGTCATACATGGGTAAATTTTTTAACATAAACCCTACCTCAAAATAAGGGTATAAATAGGTAAATCAAGCTACGAGGACTTCAAAAATGTAAAGAACATTAAAAACGGGCTAGGGAACACTTACTATTCAGCTTGAAAATGTCAAAAACCCTAGCTATGGAGCGCTTAGAATTTTTGGCAGCCACATGAAGGAGATGAGCACATTTTTTCTTTGGTTTTCCCTTTTTATTCTTTTATTTACCAAATGACTAAAATGCTCTTAAGGCCTTTCTTTCAAAATTTTCCTATACATGTCCATTTTTGCCCAAAATTATAAAATCTAGTCAAATTTCTAATTAGGACCTTCTAATTTATAATGTAAAGAAATTTCATGCTTAAAGCTTCTAGAACACAAGTTTTGCATCTTATTCAATTTGGTCCCTAAAGTTCAATTGGACATTTTATGCGTAGAATTTCTTCATGAAATTTCCACACAAGCATGCATACATATCATGGACCTCATAATAATTATAAAATAATTATTTCTATCTCAGATTTGTGGTCTCAAAACCACTGTTCCTACTAGCCCCTAATTCGAGATGTTACAACTCTCCCCCTTTAGGGATTTTCATCCCCAAAAATCTTACCAGTGAAAAGGTTTGGGTATTGTTTCCTCATAGTCTCCTCGGACTCCCATGTAGCTTCTTCAACCCCTTGTTTTTGCCATAAGACCTTCACAAGAGCAATACTTTTGTTTCTCAATTGCTTAACTTCTCGAGCCAAGATCTTAACTGGTTCTTCACCATAAGTCATATTCGGTCGAATTTCAACTTCTATCGGTGTAATCACATGCGAAGGATCTGATCTATATCGGTACAATATAGACACATGAAACACATCGTGAATCTTTTCCAACTCAGACGGTAAGGCCAATCGATAAGCAACCGACCTTATTCTCTCGATGATCTCATATGACCCTATAAAACGAGGACTCAACTTGCCTTTTCTGCCAAATCTCAAAACCTTTTTCCATGGTGACACTTTCAAAAATACCTTATCACTGACTTGATACTCAATTTATTTCTATTTCAGATCCGCGTAGGATTTCTGTCTTTCCAAAACGGCTTTCAAATAGTCACGAATCACCTTCACTTTCTCTTCAATTTCTTTAACTAGATCAACTCCGTGTATTTGACTTTCTTTCATCTCGATCCAATACAGTGGTGTTCGACACTTACGTACATACACTGCCTCATAAGGCGCCATTTTCAAACTCGACTGATAACCGTTGTTGTAGGAAAACTCCACCAACGGTAAATACTTTTCCCAACTACCTTGGAATTCTAATACACAGCATCGGAGCATGTCTTCCAAGACCTGAATTACTCGCTCAGACTGACCATCAGTCTGTGGATGATAGGCAATGCTAAAATTCAGCTTTGTACCCAAAGCTTCTTATAACTTTTTCCAAAATCGTGAAGTGAACCTTGGATCTCTATCTGGTACAGTCGATATAGGTACTCCATAGAGTCTATACCAATGTACAATTCTACTAACTTATCAAGTGAGAAATCGGTACGCACTGGAATAAAATGAGCCGATTTAATTAGTCCATTGACAATAACCCATATGGCATCTTTCTTTCTCAGAATTAAAGGCGACCCTATTACAAAATCCATAGTAGTCCGATCCGATTTCCACTCGAGGACTATGATGGGATGAAGTAAACCTGAAGGTACTTGGTGTTCAACCTTTACTTGCTGACAAACTAAGCACTTTGATACAAACTCTGAGATATCCCTTTTCATACCATTCCACCAATACATTTCCTTCAAGTCATTATACATCTTTGTGCTGCCCGGGTGAATTGACAAACAATCGTTGTGTGCCTCATGCAAAATTTTTTGAATCAACTCAGTGTCTTTCAAAACACAAATCCTACCACGAAACCTGAAACAACCATCGGAGTCATTCAGAAAATTAGGTTCACTGCTGGACTCACATTGAATTCTCTTGGCTTGCAACTATTTATCAACTTTCTGAGCATCACAAATCTGTTGAAGCAAAGTTGGTATAGCTCTCAACTCGGCTATAATCGAACCATCATCGGACCAAGTCAACTCTGTATTCATAGTCCTCAAGGCAAACAACTTCCTACTCAAAGCATCGACGACTATATTCGCCTTTCTCGGATGATAATCAATCACAAGCTCATAATCTTTTAACAGCTCCAACCATCTTTGTTGCCGCAAGTTGAAATCCTGTTGAGTCATCAAGTACTTATGACTTTTATGATCGGTATAGACATGGGATTTCTTGCCAAATAAATAATGTCGCCAAATCTTTAAAGCAAGCACTATGGCGGCCAACTCTAAGTCGTGTATCGGATAGTTCTTCTTGTGAGGCTTCAACTGTTTCGAAGCGCAAGCTACTACTTTACCTTCTTGCCTAAGTACACATCCCAAACCATTCGAGGAAGCATCGCTATAAATCACAAATTCTTTACCTGACTCGGCTTGTACCAAAACTGGAGCCTCAGTGAAGAATACCTTTAATTTCTCAAAACTTTTTCGCCAGTTTTCTGTCCATTCGAACTTGACATCTTTCTATAACAACCTCGTCATCAGAGTAGCAATTATGGAGAATCCTTTAACAAACTGTCTGTTAATAACCGGACAAGCCTAGAAAGCTTCTAACCTCAGATACATTCTTCAGCAGTTTCCATTCAACAATAGTCGAGATCTTACTCGGGACTACTCTAATTCGATCACTCGAAACAATATGGCCCAAGAATTCCACTTCTTGAAGCCAAAACTCACTTTTACTAAACTTAGCATACAACTGTTTGTCTCTCAAAGTTTGCAAAAAAGTTCTCAAGTGTTCAGCATGCTCGGATTCATCACAAGAATATATCAATATGTCACCAATAAAAACAACCACAAATTTATCCAAATACGGTCATAAAATACGATTCATCAAGTCCATAAATGCGGCAGGAGCATTTGTTAAACCAAAAGGCATGACAAGAAATAAATAATGACCATACCTCGTCCGAAAAGCAGTTTTCGACCCACACAAGCTGTCAGGTATCTGACACACTCAAGACTACCTAGCCACAGGTAGGACACCCAAGACCAGTGCCCAGAACCAAATTACATGTGTCATAAACATAATGAACTCAGACCAACTCAATGAGCTCAGATGTCACATATATCATGAACTCAGACCAACTCAATGAGTTCAGATCATATACTTTTCTAGTGACATGTCACTTGTATCCTAAAATATTCCTATGGTTCAAATGGGATGCTTCATTACATGCACATAATATCTCATCCGCACTTGCTCGTGATGTCGTGGATAACAAACATAATATCATTCATACTTTCATAACCACCGTTAGGCATAACATCAATAATGAAAATAAAATATTTACCACATAATATCAATACATCAAAATATGCTATATTGTCACATTATTTACACATGTACTTACTTCGGTACAAAACGATGAGAAACAAGCCTATTCGTTGTAAACTTTATTCTTTCCTCGATCAAGACTTGAATCACGTTTTTATTTATCTATAATGCAAAATTTAACTTGTTTAATAATCACATTGTTCAAATAAACCCATAATTCATACTTTAGTAAAATTACCTTTTTACCCCTATCTTTTCACTTATTTACAATTTAGTCCTTAGGCTCGAAAAATGAAATGCATGCATTTTCTTTATTACCCAAGCGTAGCCGAACTTTCCTTGTACTCATAACAATCCATACTTTCCATCAAAATCATATTTTTATCATTTATTTTACACCTTTTACAAAATAGTCCTTTTTAGTGGTTTTCATGTGTGAAAGATGTTTATCTTGCACCAAACTTTCACCTTCCTCCATTAAACATCTAAATACATGTATGTCATACATGGGTAAATTTTTGAACATAAACCCTAGTTCAAAATAAGGGTAGAAATAAGTAAATCAAGCTACAAGGACTTCAAAAATGTAAAGAACATAAAAAACGGGCTAGGGAACACTTACTATTCAGCTTGAAAATGTCAAAAACCCTAGCTATAGAGTGCTTAGAATTTTTGGCAGCCACATGAAGGAGATGAGTGCGTTTTTTGCTTTGATTTTCCCTTTTTATTCTTTTATTTACCAAATGACTAAAATGCCCTTAAAGCCTTTATTTCAAATTTTTCTTTTGCATGTCCATTTTTGTCCAAAATTATAGAAATTGGTCAAATTGCTAATTAGGACCTTCTAATTTATAATCTAAAGCAATTTCATGCTTAAAGCTTCTAGAACACAAGTTTTGCATCTTATTCAATTTGGTCCCTAAACTTCAATTGGACATCTTATGCATAGAATTTCTTCATGAAATTTTCACACAAGCATGAATACATATCATGGACCTCTATAATAATCATAAAATAATTATTTCTATCTCAGCTTTGTGGTCTCGAAACCACTATTCCGACTAGCCGCTAATTCGAGATGTTATACTTAGTATTATAAAAATCCCAAAAACCTCTCATTTACGTTTTTGTATTATAACTTGATTAAAGTATTAATTAGACCTTTTAGTGTGTAGGTTAAAATTGATCTGGCCTTTGCCTCCCTTGGGTATGATCCTTGGAGTACTCACCCACTCTATTGTAAAACTATATTACAACTTGACTTGTATACTTGCGGTTTCTGCCTTATTGTTCTAAATTTTATTGTAGTATTCACAATCTAGATGTTAGTACGTTCCAAAGCGATCAACCACCTTGGTAAAGCTAATGTCAAGGGGGGTGCATTGAGCAAAAAGACAACAGTTGAGTTACGAACGATGTTCGTTCAACTTAATATTAATAATGGTAGAAGTTTGTTGGCTGAGCTAAAAGTCAAACCAGTGTTGTTTAACCATATCAGAGCAATACGGTTGGATGATGCGAAATTGGCAGGAAAATAGAAATGGTTCAGAATGGCTTGTTAGAAAACATTAGAATTGATTACTGTGATTGTTTAAGGTTCGGTAATCAAATCTATGTCCTTGATGTTGCTAAGTTAATACTTCGTGCAACTTACAATGAAAATGCATTGCGACTTGTGAGAGTTATATTGGTGGCCTAAGATGAAAAGGGGAATAGTGAAATTTGTGGCTAAATGTCTAACTTGTTAATAAGTTAAGGTAGAACATCAGGTTCCCACTGTATTACTTCAACCTATTTTGATTCCTGAATGAAAATGAGAGTGCATAACGATGGATTTCTTAATAGGGCTACAGTTATCTCCAACCAAGAATAATATTGTTTAGGTAATAGTTGATTGGCTTACAAAATCAACCCATTTTATTGTAGTCAGAACAGATTGGTCACTTTCAAAAGTTACTGAAGTATACATTCGAGAAACTATCAGACTGCACGGCATACCTATGTCGATTATCTCTGATCGAGATCCCTGATTCACCTTAAGATTCTAGAAGCAACTGCACGCATCCCTAGGTATGAGACTTCAGCATCGCTTTTCACCTACAAATAGAGGGGAAATCTGAGCAGGTTATCCAGATTTTGGAAGATATGCTTAAAGCTTACATAATTGATTTTGAATCAAGTTGGGAACATTATTTACCATTGGATGAATTTGTGTATAATAACAGTTTCCAATCAAGCATTCAAATGGCTTCTTATGAAGCTCTATATGGTCATAAATGTCAAACACTTGTTTGTTGGTGAGAATTATGCGAGGGAAAAGTTTTTGGGTCGGAATGGATTCAAAAAACGAAAGATATAATTAAGGTGATCCAAGATAGATTGAAAACAACCTTTGATAGATAGAAAAAATGTCGAGACTTCGAGTTTGTTGTTGGCAATAAAGTATTGCTAAAGTTTTTTCGTGGAAGAAGGTTTTTCAATTCGAACGTAAAAGGAAGTTGAGTCCTTATTTTAGTGGACCATATCAGATCATTGAAAGGGTGGGACCAGTTGCATATCGATTGGCATTACCATTAGAGCTACAGAAAATGCATGATGTTTTTCATGTATCAATGCTCAATAGATACAAATCATACCCGTCTCACATCCTTTTGTTGGAAGAAATTGAGATTTAACCCAACTTGTCATACGAGGAAGAACCGGTCAAAATATTAGCTCGCGAGGTGGAAGAATTGCGAAGTAAACATGTTCCACTTGTAAAAGTTCTGTGGCATAGCCATAGTGTTGAGAAACCGACTTGGGAGTCTGAAGAGACAATTAGAACCCAATATCCCCACCTCTTTTTAGGTAAATTTTGTGGACAAAATTTCTTTAGCAGGGAGAAATATAACTACTCAAAAGTTTGTGGTGTCAAAAATTATGGTTTCAAAACCCCAATTCTATAAATCAGACTCGTAAATATTTGCATTAAATATTTACAGAGTTAGTTTAGTAGCAAATTGAATTTTAGTTAGGTAATTTCGTTGAGTTAGAGCACATTTTATGTACAGGGACTAAATTGCATAAGTTTAAAAGTTAAATTATAATTAAATCATAAGTAAATTATAATCAAGTAACTCGTTAGGTAATTAAACCATTACTTTATTTTAGTGGACGGTAACATGATTTTAGTTGTTAGTTATGTTATAAAATTTTAATGTAATAATATTAGTAAAAAGAAAATAATAATAAAACATAAACAATTAGAATTAAGATGGAAAAGCGGGGATAAAGAGAAACATACTTTCAACATTGCCTTGCATGTCGAAATTGGGAAGAAAGAAAGAAGGAGCATTCAACCATAGGTTCTAATTTTTGAAGCTCAAATTGGTTGGTATGTTTTAGTCATTTTTATATAAATTTTATGTTTTTGGAACCCCAAGTTCATGAGCTGACTTACCAATATTGAAATTTTTGGAAATTTTCAAGTTTATGGAAGTTTCCATTGTAGAGAAAATTAAGTTTTTTTATGTTGTTTTGATAGATTTTAAGGTTGGAAGTGGAATGAGACTATTTTGTAAAATCAATTGATAATTCTATGCAAAAAGCACTAAGTTCTGCAAAATTCAAATTTAATGGTTTAGTTGAGAAGGAGGAAGTCCTATAGAGACTCTAGGAAAATTTGGCTTAATGTGGAAAATTTGTTGTGAAGTCATGCTAGTCACGATTTTGCGGACTAAATTGAATTTCATGCAAAAATAGTATAAATTTTGTTATTGAATACGAATTGGGTTGTGAAGTGTTAATTTATAATATTTGTTTTAATTCATAGCTACCGTCGAACTAGAATCCTCGAGGAAGAAAGGAAAAGACAAGGTGGTTAACAAATAGCTCTGAGTTTACGATTTGTGTTTCTATAATTCGAACTATTTTAATTTTTGATTTTGAACATTGCATTATATGGTAAGTTATAAGGTAAGCTACAAAGTTGTTTTCGTCTGAGATATTGAAATGGTTGAATTGGTTATTTGTGTTAAGGATTGTATTGAATATTATTGAAATATGAAACTAATTATGTTATGGAAACTATATGTTGCTATGTGTATATATACAAAGGAGTGAATTATTTGGATTGGTGAAATTGTATTATGAAATTAAGGAATTGGTTTATTAATTGAATCGTGAATTTAGTTAACTTATTAACTATTCGGGCAGGGTCAGGTATAATTGGCATACCATAAGTTAGGAAAAGTTGAAGCTTTTATGACTACGCGTTGGGGACTGCTGGGCACCCTATTTTTCAGTTATAACGACCAATTCTAGGAACATCTATTCGTCGATTTTACTGACCAATGTAGAGTACAATTCATTTCTATGAATTTATTTGTCAGACAATCAATGCCAAACTTTGGTATGTTGGTTGCATCCGCGTATCTGAGTCTAAGGCAGAGACATGTGAATAGGGAAAAATGAAATGGAAAAATAAAATGGAAAGATGAAATTGGAAATGAAAATAGAAACAAAAATTATGATATAAGAACTGGATGGAAATAAAAATGGTTGTGAAATTTGAATAGTTTTATATATTAAATGTATGAAAAGTAAGTGTGATGTTTCATGAAATAGTCATGTTTAAACTGAATAATGAAGTTATGAAAGAAGGATGAAAAATTATATGTTTCTTTGCATTTTTCTAGTTACATATTTTCCTTTAAAACAAGTAAATTAATGTTTTGTATTTGACCGTCTCTAGACGTACTAACGTCTAGAGCGTGAATACTGTAGTAAATGATATGGAAATATGAGGCGGTATCCTCAAGTATATGGATTCAGTTGTAATATGTTACAACGAACTACGTGAGTACTCTGAGGATCGTACCCAAGGGAGGCGAGTGCTAGATCAATTCTAACCTAAACACCAAAGGATCTAATTAGTACTTTAAATAAGTTATAGTACAAAGGAAAAATAAAAGGAGTTTAATATTTTTATAATAATAAACATAAAGAAATAAAATTTCAAGAGATCAAAGCATAGAATAAATCAAATTTGATTATGGGTGATTAGCTCGTTTCGGCAATTCCCATCAACTGTCACTTCGGGTTCCTCGTCAATCAACTAGTTGCTATCCTAGTAGGTAATAACTCTTGAAAAGAGTTATATTTCATGCCTTTAGACCTAACTAATCACTTGTACTTAAGTAAATTTTCGTTGTCTTTTAAAACATTCCATTTGTAATTTTCATTGCATTAAATTGAGAGGATTGGACTGTGCTAAAAGGTTATTATATGTTATTTTTACTTGTTTGCAAGAAGGATTTGTTTGGTAGTAATTGGCAGGTGCAGGATGCAGAGAAAGAAATAAAGGAATGAAGGGTTGTCGTAGCAAAAGGTTGGACAGTTTGCCAATACGAATGCCATGGCAATCCCAGAAAAATTTACCATAGGGAAGAAAATCATGGGCTGATTGGATTTACCATAGGGAAATAGCTTATAAAAAACCAAATCATGAAACCTAAAAGGGGAACGAAAGAAAAAAGAACAATAATGTAACAACCCGATTTTGACCCTAATCAAAATGGTAGTTTTGGGACCACAAATCTGAGTCAGAAAAATATTTAAAAACTATTTTCTGTGTTTATTTTGTGTGAATTAATAACTGTGAAATTTTTGTGATTTAATTTTGTCATTTGAGTGTCTGATTTAATAAAAAGGGCTTAATCATGTAAAATGAAAATTTGATGGTTTAATTTGTAACGGCCGAATTGTTTTTGTCTTTAAAAATGGAGGCATTTATAATGCAATATTACCATGTTAGCTTAAAGTGGACAGTTACAGCCATAAACATATTGGTTTTATATTTTATTTTAAAGGTTAAAAATGTAAAATAATAAATAACATATATGTTATCATAAAACATAAAATAAACATAAGTGTTCATTTTATTTCTTGGTGACTGAAACACTAAAAAGAAAAGAAAGAAAGAAAGCTTAGGTATTTAGCAATATTGAAGCTTGATTAAGGTATGTAACTAGCTCGGTTTTTGATAATTTTTACGTTTTTTAGATCGTTGCAGTGTAATGTACAAAGCCCATGCTTGAATTTCTGATTTTGATGAATATTTTGAGTTATGCCATTGATGAATATTTGAGTTTTGTGATGTTAGTTGATGAAATATGAAAGATATGTTTTGGATTGATATGTTTTGTATTGGAATTTTTGATGATTTTGAGTAATTAGGACTAAATTGCAAAAAAATAAATGTAGGGACTAAAATGTGAAATAAATGAAAGGTATGGACTTGTATGAACATGGGTAATATTCAGCCTAAGCATGGTATGTGCAAATTTTTCATGCTCTGTGTTTTGTGCAATTTGGACTAAATTGTAAAAAGTGTGAAATATCAGGGGTAAAATGGTAATTTTCCCATTTATGTGTTTTTGGACTAAATTGAGTGAAAATATGTTGGATGAGTTTAATTTGAATATGTGACAGCCCAAAATTGACCCTAGTCGGAATGTGGTTTCGGGACCACAAAACCGAGGCATAAAAATAATTTAAAATTTATTTTGATGCCTATAATATGTGTGTGTTCATGTGTGACATTTTTTGATGATTGATTTAGTGTTATAAAGGTGAATTTCACTAGAAGGGACTTAGTAGTGAACTTTGAAAGTACGATAGGAAATGTGTGATGACTAATTAAAGCATGCATGCAAAACAATGGACTTGCATGTCAAATTCCCTTTTATAGCTAGTGGCGGCCATGACAAGGAATTATGGGCAAAAATCATGTCATGAAACATGTTTGGTAAGTGGGTTATGTTTGAATGAATAGAATAAGGAGTATGGAATAAAAAAAATGTGTGTGAAGGCTCCTTTGCCCCCCATTGCCGTGTAACTAAGAAAGAAAAACAAAAAATTGTTCATCTTTTCCTCCTTCTTTTGGTAGAAAATTCTAAGAGGAAGAAGAGATTTTTGCTTCATTTTCTTTGTTTAGAAGAGATCTAGAAGGAGATTTGGCTAAACTTGCATCAAGATTAAGGTATGTATGAGGTTGTGTTATGAGTTTCATGCATGTTTTAGTTGCTAACTTGATGTTCATGTTAGCCATGGTTCAAATTCTTGTTATGCCATGGAAATGGTATTTGGCCAAAGTTGTTATTGTGTTAAAGCCATTGCATGCTAAATGTGAAGCTTGCTAATGATGCATGCAATGATGGATTGTCTATTCTTGAAATTTCTTTGTAGCAATCTTGAGTAAGACATTGAGTTTTCTTTTGTTTAACCATGACCGAAGTTGAAAGGGCATGATTGTGATGTATTCGGCCATGAAGCATTCATGAGCATGGTTTATGCTTCTTGCATGTTAGTTAAAATTTGTGCTTTGGATGGTTATGGACACCTTGAAATTGGCCTTGCATCTATATGTGTATATATGTTTGCACATGATATTTTGGTGATGAAGAAAGTGATAAATATGTTTGTTTAAAGAAGAAATTTGTTGAAGAATGTTGTGAAATTTGCATGTACATTCGGCCTAGTACATGTATAGGGTGAAAAACCTTGAAATTATTTTTGATTTTGTGTATTTATGACCATGTATAATCGGCCACATGAGTAATTTGAGCACTTGATGTTATGTTAAAATTCTTGAGCTTAAATATATGGATGTATGTATATGTGGCCATATAACGGCGTTTTGGTTCAAAGGTTGAATGATAAATTATAATAAAGTGAGATGATATGAGATGCCGAATGTGATTGACTAGTAAACATTATTGAGAAAAATATTGAATACTTCTACTTGTATTCGTTAAGCTCAAGAGCAAAGGGGAGCTAAATCCGATAAAGGGAAGGAAAAAGTGATCGAATAGCCGTTGAAGCCGTTCGACAACATCCGAGGTAAGTCTTCATGTAATGACCCTACTCGAATTATGTGAAATGAAATATGGATGTGTAATGATTATTGATATATATGTGTATGAGTATTTGAATGATACCCGGGCTAAGTCCCGAAGGTGATTATGCTAGTGATATGTTTGAGCCTTAGTAACGAAAATGAAACATGGATGTGTAATGATTATTGATGTATGTGTACATGAGCAATTGAATGATATCCGGGCTAAGTCCCGAAGGCATTTGTGCTAGTAATTATATCCGGGTTAAGACCCGAAGGCAATTGTGCTAGTGACTACATCCGGGCTAAGACCCGAAGGCATTCGTGCAAGTTGTTAAATCCGGGCTAATACCCGAAGGCATTTGTGCAAGTCGTTATATCCGGGCTAAGACCCGAAGGCATTCGTGCATGTGGTTATATCCGGTTGTAATCCGAAGAAGCTTGGGCTGAAGGTGAGCGTTGGTTGCTGTAATAAATTTAATTAGTACGCTCGAAAAGCCCAAAGGATAAGGTATGTTTATATGTGCATTGGAAAAGTCGATACGTTTGAGTAACATTCGCTCAATCGACTAACGAGTTTTCCACTATTGAATTGGTTGATATCTTGTGAAAGTATATAATGATGAAGTGTGAAGTAAGTATGATTATGTGAATGTGTATTAATGAAATGATTCATTTGGCTATGTGAATGTAATGCTTTAGTTAAAGCTGATTTTATTGCTTAAGACTTACTAAGCATAAAAATGCTTACCTCGTTGCTTTGGCTCTCTGTTTTATAGATTTTGCTCGTTAGCGATCAGATTAGGAATCATTAAAGTCGAAGTCATCTACACTATCAAAGCCTCCATTTTGGTATAATTTTGGTTGAACTTTGAAATGGCATGTATAGGACTACCCTATTGTTGAAGGTCATGTACTTCTCGGTTTTGTGTAAGCTTGGATAGCCATGCGAAAATGGCTTATATACGTTTTCAGTATGATTCTATAATCGTTTGTATGATGATCATTATGGGGTATGGAATTGTTTTGAAAAGATTAGCCATTGGAATGGTTAATCATGATCACACTTTGTGCTATGTATGCAAAAAGGGCCAATTGAATCGTGGAAATCATGAGATAGGTAAAGGTTACCTTGAAATCAGATGCTGGCAGCAGCAGTGGTGTGGTTTTGAAAAATCACCAAAATTTGTAGGAATGGTATTAAATAGTGAATAAGTTATGAAAATGAACCTTGATGAGTCTACTTTCATATGGAAGAAACGAAACGGTCATAGGAGTTACATGTTAAGAGATATTAAAGTTATTGTGAGACAGGGCCAGAACGGTTTCTGGGTCCCCTGTCGCGACTTTAAAAATTTACTATGAAAGATACAGAAAGAATTAGAAGTCATGCCTTATATGTGAAGATTCCATTTTGAGTCTAGTTTCATTAGAAACAAACGGTATCAGTATTAAAGCCCTGCACAGAGAGATATTCAAGTTGGAACGTGCGAAGGTCAGAGCAGTCGATCCGTGTAACATGGGTCACTTTAACTAATAAACTGTACCAATTGGCCTGACCAAAAATTCTAGAAATAAATCCATGGAAGGATATATGAGTCTAAATTCAGGGAAAATTTACGGAATCAGTTTCTGAGTTTTGAAACTCGAGATATGATTTTTAAGACGACAGTGACGCAGTTTTCCAGCCTGTCTGGAAATGACAAATTGGTCGGTGCTTTAAGAGGACTTGGCTCGTTAACCCCTCGCGTCCGACACCGGCGATGGTCTCGGGTTCGGGGTGTTACAATTTTATTGGTATCAGAGCTACGGTTTAGTCGATTCTAGGACTACCGTGATATGTTTGGGGTCTAGCTATACATGCCATTAAATGATGAATTGATAGTGTGGTGATTTCTGACAATTTGACTTTGTGTTTGTTTATAGCAATGGATCCGATCCCAACCGAGCAATAGCTGATGATGTGGAGAGTGTGGCGCTGCTCCGCGCAAGGGACGTGGCCGTGGACTCTCAACCTATGGCCACAATCCGAACGATGAGGCTAGGCAAGCCTTTTATAGTGTGATGAATGGTGGTTTAACCAATACATTCGAACTAACACTACATTCCACAACCTCCATTTCCGACAAATGCAACCCCGCACCTACAATACCTCCGAATCGACCAAATAAGGTCAAGTAAGCCCCGATCGATAGGATTCGAAAACATGGGGCCACTGAATTTAAAGCTACGGATGATGACGATGCCGAGCAAGCTGAATTTTGGTTGGACAACACTATCCGGTGCTCGATGAGCTATCTTGTACACCGATGAGTGCTTAAAGTGTACCATCTCCTTGCTACGTGATTCCGCCTACTATTGGTGGAGTACTCGACTTCGTGGTGCCTAGAGAGCAAGTGACTTGGGAGTTCTTTCAAACCGAGTTCAAAAAAGTATATCGATCGAGATGCATCGACCGAAGCGAAAGGAATTTCTTGATCTTAAGCAAGGCTCTATGTCGATTCCATCGACTCTGACGAAAATTTGTGAGGCTTAGCCGATGACGCGAGAATGCATTTCGTCGAAGCTATTATGTGTAAACGCCGAGGATGGGCTGAATGATGATATAAGGATGTTCGTTGGCATTCTCGAAATACGAGAGTTCGTAGTACTTGTTGAGCGAGCTTGTAAAGCCGAAGAGCTTAGGAAGGAGAAACAAAAAGTTGATGTGGGAACTGGAGAATTCCGAAAAAGGTCCTCGGGAAAGTCTCTTCAACAGGCATCGAAGAGATTTCGAGATGATGTGAGCCGGTCTAGAGGCGCTTCGGGCTTTTCTAGACGAGATCGCGGTCGACCTCCTGTGACCACACGAGTCACTTCGATCGCCAGTGGTGGAAATGATCGCTGAGAGAGAGTGGAGTGTCTGCATTGTGGCAAATGGCATTCGGGGAGCTGTAGGTTCCGTGATCGCTCCTGCTATAAGTGTGGATCGGCTGACCACTTTATCAAGGACTGCCCGAGGTTGCTTGAACAAAATGTAAGTCAAAGTGGAAACCCGGGTGCTACCACTGCTCGAGGTAGGCCATCCAGAAATGCGGGCAATGCTAGTGGCGGTCAGAGAGGGTCGAGAGATGCTACAACAAGACCCGAGGCTCGTACTCCTGCTAGGACTTATGCCATACGCGTACGCGAGGATGCTGCCTCACCAGATGTTATTACCGGTACTTTCACTCTTTTCGATACTAATGTGATTGCTTTGATTGACCGGTTCTACTCATTCTTATATATGTGAAACCTTAGCATCCGATAAGACTTTGCCTATTGAGTCTCTTGAGTTTGTAATTCGGTGTCAAACCCTTGGGTCATTACGTGCTTGTCAACAAAGTGTGCAAGAAAAGTCCCCTAGTATTCCGAGGTTCTTGTTTTCTGGCGGACTTGATGCTTTTGCCGTTCGATGAATTCAACATTATTCTTGGTTTGGATTGGTTGACCATGCACGATGCGGTTGTAAATTGCAAAAGCAAGACTATCGATCTGAGGTGCGCGAATAACGAGATAATTCGGGTTGAGTCTACAGACTTAAAGGGGTTGCCAGCTGTAATATCAGCAATGTTGGCCCGGAAATATGTAAGAAAAGGGTGCGAAGCGTACCTTGCGTATGTGCTCGATGACAAGGAGTCAGAAAAGAAACCCGAATCTGTGCCAATGGTTTGTGAATACCCGGATGTTTTCCCTGAAGAATTGTCGGGTTTACCACCTGTTCGGGAAATAGAGTTTGGCATCGAATTGGTACCGGTACCACTCCAATTTCGATAGCTCCGTGATCGTATGGCACCGACGGAATTAAAGGAGTTGAAAGCTCAGTTGCAAGAATTGGTGGATAGAGGTTTTGCCCGCCTGAGTTTTTCGCCTTGGGGTGCGCCAGTGTTGTTTGTGAAAAAGAAGGATGGGACCATGAGGTTGTGCATCGACTATCGTCGACTTAATAAGCGGCGATAAAGAACAAATATCCGTTACAGCGTATTGATGACTTGTTCGATCAAGCTGAAGGAGCCTCGGTGTTCTCGAAAATAGATTTGAGATCGGGCTATTATCGATTCTTGAATTCGAGATTCGGACGCACCCAAGAGGCGCCTTGAGCGAGATATGGTCACTACGAGTTTCTAGTGATGCCGTTTGGACTTACTAATGCCCTGCGGTATTTATGGATTTGATGAATTAGATCTTGGACCATATTTAGATCGGTTCGTAGTCGTATTCATTGATGACATCTTGGTCTATTCAAGAAATGAGACCGAACATCTTTGAACACCGAGGTTAGTCTGCAAATTCTACGGGATAAGCAATTATATGCTAAGTTGACAAGTGTGAGTTACGGTTAAGAGAGGTTAGCTTCTTGGGGCATGTGATATCTGCATCGGGCATTCGAGTCGACCGAACAAAATTTCAGCCATACTTAGCTGGAAGCCTCAGAAATATTACCGAGGTTCGGAGCTTTTTGGGGCTTCTTAGGTTATTACCGATGATTTGTAAAGGTTTCTCAACGATAGCCACGCCAATGACGGCTACTCCAAAAGGATGTTAAGTTCGAATGGACGGAGAAATGTCGAAGAGTTTCGATCAATGAAAACTTATTTGATGAAGCCCCAATTCTAGTGCAACCCGAATCGGCAAAGAGTTTGTCATCTATAGTGGCGCCTCCTACTTGGGTTAGGTTGTGTATTGATGCAAGAAGGTCGAGTTGTGGCCTATCGTCGAGGCAATTAAAGCCACATGAGAAAAATTATCCGACCCATGATCTCGAATTGGCTACCATCGTATTCGCCTTAAAGATTTGGCGACATTACTTATTTGGTGAGAGGTGCCATGTGAACTCAGATCACAAAAGTCTCAAATATTTGATGACCCAAAGAGACTTAAATCTGCGACAAAGGCGTTGGCTCGAGTGTTAAAGGATTATGAGCTGGTCATTGACTATCACCCGGGAAAGGCGAATGTGGTTGCGGATGCCTTGAGTCGTAAATCATTATTCGCTTCTGACGATGAATGTGCACTTGTCCGTTCGATCCGACAACGTGTTAGTAGCGGAATTGAAAGCCAAACCATTATTGATACATCAAATTTGTGAAGCTCGGAAGGTCGACGATGAGTTGGTTGCAAAAGCGGGCGAGTGTGTTCGAACAAGGAATCGGAGTTTTGATTGATGATGACGATTGTTTGAGGTTGAAGTCGTCGTGTGTTCCAAAGAATTGAACTTATTTCGATAATTCGAACGAACCCATTGTAGCGAATGGCAATCCACCGGAAGTACGAAGATGTACAACGATTTGAAACGTCGGTTTTGGTGGCATGGTATGAAGCGAGACATCTCCGACTTTGTTTGAGATGTTTAATATGTCAACAAGTGAAAGAGGAACATCAAGTGCCTTGAGATTACTTCACCGATCACGATACCGAGTGGAAATGGGATCGAGTCACAATGGACTTTGTATCCGGTTGCCATTGTCGACCAAGTAAGAAGGTTGCGATTTGGGTCGTGGTAGATAGGTGACTAAGTCGGCTCACTTTGTCCCCGACGCACGGATTTTCAATGGACAAATTAGCCAATTGTGCGTTCTCGATTGTGAGATTACACAGGTGCCTATTTCTATCGTGTCGGATAGAGATCCGAGATTTACCTCGCGATTTTGGAAGAAGTTGCAAGAAGCTTTGGGTACCAAGTTGCATTTCAGACCGCCTTTCACCCCCAAACCGATGGTCAATCCGGCGGATAATTCGAGATACTTGAGGATATGTTGAGATGTTGCATCCTCGAGTTCGATGGTTCATGGGAGCGGTATTTGCCTTTGATTGAATTCGCTTATAACAATAGTTTTCAATCAAGTATTAGGATGGCACCTTACGAGGCTTTGTACGGTCGTAAATGCCGTACACCATTGTTTTGGACTGAGCTCGGTGAAAGCAAAATTTTCGGGGTGGATTTGATTAGAGATCTTTGAGAAAGTGAAAGCAATCCGTGAAAGTCTGAAGATAGCCTCCGATCGTCAGAAGTCGTACGCGGATCTGAAGCGTAAAGACATCGAGTATCAGGTGGGAGATAAAGTGTTTCTCAAGGTTTCGCCTTGGAAAAAGATACTCAGATTCGGCCGTAAGGGCAAGTTGAGCCGAGGTTCATTAGGCCATATGAGATATTGGCGAGTCGGTCCGGTGGCATATCGTTTGATTTTGCCCCGAACTCGAAAAGATTCACGATGTCTTTCATGTTTCGATGCTTCGACGCTATAGATCGATCCATCGCACGTGATTAGTCCATCGAAGTTGAAATTCAAGCCAATATGAGTTATGAGGAAGAACCGATTCGTATCTCGCACGTGAAGTGAAAGAGTTGCGAAACAAGCGGGTTCCGCTAGTGAAAGTGTTATGGCTCAAACACGGGATAGAAAAAGCTACTTGGGAAACCGAGAACTCTATGAAAGAGCGATACCCAACCCTATTTACGGTAAGATTTTCGGGGACAAAAATTTCTTAAGTGGGGAGAGTTGTGACACCCAAAATTGACCCTAGTCGGAATGTGGTTTCGAGACCACAAAGCGAGGCATAAAAATAATTTAAAATTTATTTTGATGCCTATAATATGTGGTGCTCATGTGTGACATTTTTGATGATTGATTTAGTGTTATAAAGGTGAATTTCACTAGAAGGGACTTAGTAGTGAACTTTGAAAGTACGATAGGGAAATGTGTGATGACTAATTAAAGCATGCATGCAAAACAATGGACTTGCATGTCAAATTCCCCTTTTTATAGCTAGTGGCCGGCCATGACAAGGAATTATGGGCAAAAATCATGTCATGAAACATGTTTGGTAAGTGGGTTATGTTTGAATGAATAGAATAAGGAGTATGGAATAAAAAAAAATGTGTGTGTGAAGGCTCCTTTCCCCCCCCATTGCCGTGTAACTAAGAAAGAAAAACAAAAAAATTGTTCATCTTTTCCCTCTTTCTTTTGGTCGAAAATTCTAAGAGGAAGAAGAGATTTTTGCTTCATTTTCTTTGTTTAGAAGAGATCTAGAAGGAGATTTGGCTAAACTTGCATCAAGATTAAGGTATGTATGAGGTTGTGTTATGAGTTTCATGCATGTTTTAGTTGCTAACTTGATGTTCATGTTAGCCATGGTTCAAATCCTTGTTATGCCATGGAAATGGTATTTGGCCAAAGTTGTTATTGTGTTAAAGCCATTGCATGATAAATGTGAAGCTTGCTAATGATGCATGCAATGATGGATTGTCTACTCTTGAAATTTCTTTGTAGCAATCTTGAGTAAGACATTGAGTTTTCTTTTGTTTAACCATGACCGAAGTTGAAAGGGCATGATTGTGATGTATTCGGCCATGAAGCATTCATGAGCATGGTTTATGCTTCTTGCATGTTAGTTAAAATTTGTGCTTTGGATGGTTATGGACACCTTGAAATTGCCTTGCACCTATATGTGTATATATGTTTGCACATGATATTTTGGTGATGAAGAAAGTGATAAATATGTTTGTTTAAAGAAGAAATTTGTTGAAGAATGTTGTGAAATTTGCATGTACATTCGGCCTAGTACATGTATAGGGTGAAAAACCTTGAAATTATTTTTGATTTTGTGTATTTATGACCATGTATAATCGGCCACATGAGTAATTTGAGCACTTGATGTTATGTTAAAATTCTTGAGCTTAAATATATGGATGTATGTATATGTGGCCATATAACGGCGTTTTGGTTCAAAGGTTGAATGATAAATTATAATAAAGTGAGATGATATGAGATGCGAATGTGATTGACTAGTAAACATTATTGAGAAAATATTGAATACTTCTACTTGTATTCGTTAAGCTCAAGGGCAAAGGGGATCTAAATCCGATAAAGGGAAGGAAAAAGTGATCGAATAGCCGTTGAAGCCGTTCGACAACATCCGAGGTAAGTCTTCAAGTAATGACCCTACTCGAATTATGTGAAATGAAATATGGATGTGTAATGATTATTGATATATGTGTGTATGAGTATTTGAATGATACCCGGGCTAAGTCCCGAAGGTGATTATGCTAGTGATATGTTTGAGCTTTAGTAACGAAAATGAAACATGGATGTGTAATGATTATTGATGTATGTGTACATGAGCAATTGAATGATATCCGGGCTAAGTCCCGAAGGCATTTGTGCTAGTAATTATATCCGGGTTAAGACCCGAAGGCAATTGTGCTAGTGACTACATCCGGGCTAAGACCCGAAGGCATTCGTGCAAGTTGTTAAATCCGGGCTAATACCCGAAGGCATTTGTGCAAGTCGTTATATCCGGGCTAAGACCCGAAGGCATTTGTGCATGTGGTTATATCCGGTTGTAATCCGAAGAAGCTTGGGCTGAAGGTGGCGTTGGTTGCTGTAATAAATTTAATTAATGCGCTCGAAAAGCCCAAAGGATAAGGTATGTTTATATGTGCATTGGAAAAGTCGATACGTTTGAGTAACATTCGCTCAATCGACTAACGAGTTTTCCGCTATTGAATTGGTTGATATCTTGTGAAAGTATACAATGATGAAGTGTGAAGTAAGTATGATTATGTGAATGTGTATTAATGAAATGATTCATTTGGCTATGTGAATGTAATGCTTTAGTTAAAGCTGATTTTATTGCTTGAGACTTACTAAGCATAAAAATGCTTACCTCGTTGCTTTGGCTCTCTGTTTTATAGATTTTGCTCGTTAGCGATCGGATTCGGGATCATTAAAGTCGAAGTCATCTACACTATCAAAGCCTCCATTTTGGTATAATTTTGGTTGAACTTTGAAATGGCATGTATAGGACTACCCTATTGTTGAAGGTCATGTACTTCTCGGTTTGTGTAAGCTTGGATAGCCATGCGAAAATGGCTTATATCGTTTTCAGTATGATTCTATAATCGTTTGTATGATGATCATTATGGGGTATGGAATTGTTTTGAAAAGATTAGCCATTGGAATGGTTAATCATGATCACACTTTGTGCTATGTATGCAAAAGGGCCAATTGAATCGTGGAAATCATGAGATAGGTAAAGGTTACCTTGAAATCAGATGCTGGCAGCAGCAGTGGTGTGGTTTTGAAAAATCACCAAAATTTGTAGGAATGGTATTAAATAGTGAATAAGTTATGAAAATGAATCTTGATGAGTCTACTTTCATATGGAAGAAACGAAACGGTCATAGGAGTTACATGTTAAGAGATATTAAAGTTATTGTGAGACAGGGCCAGAACGGTTTCTGGGTCCCCTGTCGCGACTTTAAAAATTTACTATGAAAGATACAGAAAGAATTAGAAGTCATGCCTTATATTTGCAGATTCCATTTTGAGTCTAGTTTCATTAGAAACAAACGGCACCAGTATTAAAGCCCTGAACAGAGAGATATTCAAGTTGTAACGCGCGAAGGTCAGAGCAGTCGATCCCTGTAACATGGGTGACTTTAACTAATAAACTGTACCAATTGGCCCGACTAAAAATTCTAGAAATAAATCCATGGAAGGATATATGAGTCTAAATTCAGGGAAAATTTACGGAATCAGTTTCCGAGTTTTGAAACTCGAGATATGATTTTTAAGGCGACAGTGACGCAGTTTTCCAGCCTGTCTAGAAATGACAAATTGGTCGGTGCTTTAAGAGGACTTGGCTCGTTAACCCCTCGCGTCCGACACCGGCGATGGTCTCGGGTTCGGGGTGTTACAGAATATGTTTAGATCAAGAACCAAAGAAATCAGATTTGGATCGGGGGAAAACTAAAGTTGTTGACTAGTCGTTCTATTCTGATTTTTTGTTGTTCGAGGTAAATTTCTAAGCAAATAGATGTTATTAAATTTCAATATATGTGATTTATAAATAATTGTAATAATTAGAATCAAATTATGAATCGGCATTAAGTAATGAAATATAATTTATGTTTGATGATCAAGTAATGAATAAGTTTTGGTATTTGAAGTGATGACATGAGCTATACATGTTAAAATGTTGATTATATGTATATTAATTGCAAATCTATATTTGGCTAAATGATATATGTATGTGATATTAAAGTGTGAATCATGGATATAAATATATATATTCGACTATATGATGATATTGTGACCTTAGAAGTGAATGATAACTTTGTTAATGAACATATGTGTATTTTGGCCAAGTTAAAGTTGATATGTGGATGTATATGAGACATTGATATGTGATTACTTGTAAGACCACATTTGGGATGTTGGAATCGATATGTGATTACGTGTAAGACCATGTCTGGGATGTTGGCATCGATATGTGATTACGTGTTAGACCACGTCTGGGATGTTGGCATCAATATGTGATTACGTGTAAGATCACGTCTAGGACGTTAGCATCGATATGTGATTACGTGTAAGACCACGTCTGGGACATTGCATCGATATGTGATTACGTGTAAGACCATGTCTGGGACGTTGGCATCGATATGTGATTTCGTGTAAGACCACGTCCAAAACGTTGGCATCGATATGTGTTTAAGAGTAAGACCCTGTCTGGGACAGTGACATCGATATGAGATTACATGTAAGACCACGTCAGGGACATTGGCATTGTACAAAATATGTGATTATCCGAATATCCTATTAATTTTGAACGGTTCAACGAGCAATGATAAGTTATGATCGAATGTGTAATCAAGTTAAAAAGTTTAGGTACGTGTTTGTTAAATGCTTATATGAAAATATGGTAAGGTAGACATTTGAAATGTGATATAAATTATGTATGATGTAAATGGAATTCTATGCACATATGATTGAACATATTCGGCCTTATGATTATAAAATGTGAATTTTTATGAGATGATTTATGAGTTACGAGTATGAGTATGTATTCTTGGATGAAAATAGGTTGATTCTACCTTGTTATTATAATGTTAATATGCATTCTTAGATATATATTTGCTTATGACTTACTAAGCTATAAAAGCTTACTGTGTGTATATTTACTCTCTGCTTTATAGGTTTTGGATCTAGTAACAGACTCAGGGATCATCAGAGAAATCTATCACACTATCGACTGTTTTGGTACTTTTGTAATTTGAACTCGAACTTATGGCATGTATAGAGTAGCCTTTATGTTAGTTTATTTGAAGTTGTGTATATATTAAGCCATGCGAAAATGGATAATATGGTATGAGAGTATATAAGACTTTAGTGAAGTTTTATATGTGTTATATGTATTGATAATGGTTGGTGAATTTGGATGTGGTTTGGTTAAATCAGCTTTGGTATATATATGGGTATGAATTATGTTTGTCATGTTATCTTTAGTTAAAATGATTTGGATATGTCTTGTATTAGATAGTAATGGTTAAATTTGGTTGATGAATATATTTGGCTAAATGTTGAATTGAGGTAATGAGTATACTTTATTGATGGTTCGGTATTTGTATATATATGTGAATCATGGTTGATACATGAGGTAATGGTGATAAGGTTATGCCAAAGTGTATGTAAATGGTAAATTTGATTTGAAGGGAAATTGTGGATGTATATTTTGTTGAGTAAATTACATGATTTATAAGTGGGTATATTAGGTAAATAACTATGTTTTGAAGTGTTGATATTCGGTTGTGGAATGAAATAGATATGGATATTAGTTTATTTCTTTTTATCATTGATTATAAATGAGATGTTAAGCATAATGAATAGCTTGTAAAATGACCATGTTTAAATTTGGAAAACAGGGTGAATTAGCTTTAGGTGGATATTAAATAATTGGAGTAACATGTATTTGTGATTAAAAGTGGTTCGATTCGACTATATATATGTTTATATATGTACATAGCGAATATGATAATAATAAATTAGTTTAAAATATGACTTTTGTTTCTATATGTAATAATTGATAATAGCATGTTAAATATTTGTTTTGGTATGCTAGAATGTTGGACAAATATTTTTATGTATTATATATATATTTGATGTGTTCATGTGAAAGATAAATTAATATGATTGATTATTTGGTTTAAATCTTTGATATGTGAATGTACATAAGCTTAATAATAAGCATGCAAAAAAAAAAAGGTGTATTTTTCATTAGTATATGTGTTTTTTCAGTAATACCTAATAACCCCATTTCGGTGACAGATACGGGTTAGGGGTGTTACAAATAAGGAGGAAACCCTAAAGGAGGCGAGCACAAAAGAGGAGAGATCCTTAGGCAAAAATAAAGGGTAGTAGTGGAGCAGTGATGGGAAGAGAAAGATGAAGGCAGTCCCTCGCAGCCACCATAGGACACTGAGTCGCTGGAGTGCGGGCTAGATAAGCGAAAACTATCCTCCTGAAGTTCTACCATTATTTCTTGATTGCTCTTCCTGAATTGATTTGTTGAAATAATATTGAATGATATTTTGATTTTGAATTTTAATTGCCGACCCATGAGCTAAATCTCATAAGGTTGGAATTACATGATGAAACCTTTATTTTCTTTAAAGGTTAAAGCACAAATCATAATTAATTTACTATTTCTTTCAATTGTTTTTATTTCTAAATTGTATGCGTGCAATCCCTAGACATAGATGACTATGCAGCATGCCCATAAACTAATTTAATTCTGAAAAGGTTGCAGTAGTTGGACAATAATTCGATGACATGGGCAAGTACTCAACAGGTACTTCTAGTAGACTCTAGACATAGAGCAACATTCATATAGAATGAAGACAAAACAATGCATGGTACCATGCTAAAGCCTTTAGACACATGCCATGTAACTTGAGATCTAGCTCTTGAAAGAAGTAGGTCATTTTAGGTCTCTTCTGAGCAGTAGATTAAGTACAATTTTGCTGAGGCATTACTGAAAGTAAGGGTAGATTCTTAGTAGTCCCAACCTTCCAAATAAACATCGTAGACCCTTTATCCTTTGCCATAGAATTCTAAGTTGTTATTTATTTTTTCGCATATTATTCACATAATTATTATTGTAATTGCCATTGCATTTTCACTCTTGACTTGTCATAGCATTTTCCATTATTTATTAGTCACACATATTATTATTCCTTTAAATTACCACTGCATACTTATCTTCATTTTTCCATACCATTAATCATAATTTGTCATAATAACTTGACCACTTTTATACCTAATTCTATCCCTATGGAGATGATTTGACTTATCACTTTTTTACTTGATTCGACTTGTATAGTTGCACAATTCACATATCATTTCACATGCGATAAGTTTTTGGCACCGTTGCTGGGGAACGGTAATTTGGTGCAATTTGGTTTGGTTATTTTACTTAATTCCATTAGTTTTATCTAACTTAGTTTAATTAATTTTACAAGTTTCCTATCAGTGCATGAGAATAGGAATTCTTGCCAACAAAGAGTATCCATTTGACATAAAGATCGAGAGAACTTCAAGAAGAAGTTGGAAAGAATTGTGAAAAATGGCTAAGAACGACAATGACCCTAGTCTCAATGATAATCTGAATGGTCAAGATGTTAATCCTCATGTTCGTAGAGTAATACTTGGTATGAATAATAATCAAGATGATCAGGACACTAATCATCATGTTTGTAGAGTGATAGATGACCGAGACAAACCAATTTGAGAGTATGTTGTGACAACTTTGGATGATTTGAATCCAGGGATAGTCAGACCACAAATACAAGCTTAGCAGTTTGAACTAAAATTGGTAATGTTTCAAATGTTGTAAATAGTCAAAGAGTTTGGTGGGTTACCCATGAAGATCCAAGACTACATTTAAGGCTTTTTCTAGAGGTTTGTGACTCGTTTAGACAACAAGGGGTTCCTGAAGACGCTCTGAGACTTAAATTGTTTCCATATTCTTTAAGAGATTATGTGAGAGCATGGCTGAATGCTTTACCGTTGGGAACAGTGGAATCATTGAATGATCTATGCCAGAGGTTTTTTGCTAGGTATAATCCACCAAATATGAATGCCAAGCTTAGAAATGACATAACATCCTTTTGGAAATTAGAGGATGAAACACTATATAAAGCTTGGGAACGATCTAAAGACTTAATTCAGAAATTTCTGATGCATGGATTTCAACACAAGACTCAGATGAAGATATTCTATAATGGGTTGAATGCATATACGAGGATGGTAGTTGATGCCTCCGCGAATGGTACTTTTTTGGATAAATCGTATAATGAAGCATTTGAGATTTTGGAAATGATTGTCAATAATGATTATCAATATCTGATCGCAAGACTCAGGACGGGCAAGAAAGTTTCTGGTACTATGGAACTTGATGCAATCACATCATTGACAACCCAGGTGTCATCTTTAACTAATATGACCAAAACAATGAAGAGACCAACTGCAATTCAGGAGATGAAAGCAGTCGAGCTAGAATGTGTTTATTATGGTGAATACCATGTATTTGATGAATGCCCATCAAATTTAGCATTTGTGTGCTACATGGCTAATTTCAATTGGAATAATAATCCCTATTCCAACACCTATAATCCAAGGTCGAAGCAACATCCAAACTTTGGTTGGAATAATCACGGTACGGGGAATTTTAATAATGCAGTAAGACAAAATGCCATCAGTGCACCACCTGGTTATAATCAACCTATGTCGAGGCAAAATGTCCAACAAGGTCAGGCATCATCATCTATTGAGGACTTGTTGAAAGAATATATGGCCAAGAATGATGTCGTAATTCAGATTCAGGCTGCATCCCTCTGAGCTCTTGAGAATCAAGTGGAGCAGGCAGCAGATGCTTTAAATTCGAGGCCACAAAGAGTTTTGCCAACTGATACTGAGAATTCGAGATCATAAGGGAAGGAACAGTGCAAGGTTATCATTCTTAAAAGCGGAACTCAGCTTGATGGCGTTGCTTAAGATGCCATGGCAAGAGAGGATAACTTGAATAACAACCATGTAAAGATCCCAAAGCCATCTGAAAAGGACATTGTACTTGAAAAGGGCAAACAACAGAATGTTGAAGCAGAATTAGATCATGTTTCCAACAAGAATGCCACATCAAAACAATATTAGCAACCTAAAGGACGACCATCTCCACCCATTCTTTAGTGATTTTATAATTCTAAACAAGATGCTCAGTTCAAAAGATTTTTGAATGTATTGAAACAACTCCATATCAACATACCACTGGTTGAAGCTTTGGAGCGAATGCCCAATTACGTGCAATTTATGAAAGATATATTGTCAAAAAAGTGTATACTAGGAGAATTTGAGACTGTTGCTCTCACTAAAGGGTGCATAGCAATGTTAATGAATAAATTACCACCAAAGTTGAAAAACCCAGGGAGTTTCACTATCCTAGGTTTAATTGGAAATCACTATGTTGGTAAGGCGTTATGTGATTTAGGAGTAAGTATAATCTAATGCCTCTGCCTGTTTTTAGAAAGTTGGGAATTGGGAAGGCAAGACCTACAACAGTCACGCTACAACTAGTTGATCGGTCTTACACACATCCAGAAGGTAAAATGGAAGATGTGAAGGTAAAATTAGATAAGTTTATTTTTTTAGTCGATTTCATTATTTTAGAATGTGAAATTGATAAAAATGTACCAATTATCCTTGGAAGACCTTTTCTTGCTACAGGTAGAAATTTAATTGATGTGCAGAAAGGTGAATTGACCATGAGGATTAATGATTAATAGGTTATGTTCCATGTATTTAATGCGCTAAATATGCTGAGAAGAATGAAAAATGTCGTGCCATTCACTTGATAGAAATAGCAGTAGAGGAAAAGTTCATGAGATTTTGCCATAGTAATTTTGATAGTGATGAAGATTCATTTGAGCAAGACCCTTGTGCACTTTGCTAGAGCAAAATAGACCTTTCAGTTTTGATGAACAACGCTTGGTAGCTTATGTATATTCGCATGGAGTTGTTGATGTCAAGGTCATGAAAATAAAGGACACATTTAAAGTTAATGGATAACAGTTGAAGCACTACTGGGTTGCTCATGTAGAGCGAGACAAACAACCCATTGATCTTTGAGATGTTTAACTTCAACATCTTGAAAATTCTTTTTATTTTTATTTCATTTTGTTGATTTAAATTTCTTTTAGTCATTTTATTTCCTTTGTTTAATAAGCTGTAGGAGGGGAATGGGTCAGTGACGTAGAGCCTCTTGAGACGAATCTTTCCAACAAAGAGAATGCACCT
The DNA here is from genome assembly GCF_025698485.1 of Gossypium arboreum. Taxonomy (NCBI): domain Eukaryota; kingdom Viridiplantae; phylum Streptophyta; class Magnoliopsida; order Malvales; family Malvaceae; genus Gossypium; species Gossypium arboreum. Next base: position 20,194,424 of record NC_069081.1, read on the forward strand.
AAAGTATCAAAGAAAGAACCAGAGAAAACGTAGTCTGTCAGGATTGAGACTAACTGTGAGGAAGAAGAGGAAGCAAATCCCTCAGTTGCACCACTAGTGGACAGCACTATGGCTGTTCCACCTCCTTCTACTAAACTGATGACTAAACAAGATCGTGAAATCAATCCAATTATTGATGAAATCACCAGATTTAATAATGAAGAGGAGGATGTACCACTTAATTTAATTAAAAGGTCGGTGCGTTATAAGATGAGTGCACGAAAGACCACTCGCCACAATTAAAGTACCACCATTTAGTTCCAAGCTCAGGAAGTTTTTCTCCCTTTATTACAACTAAGTATGTACATATATATTTTCTTGTATTCCTGATTTATATATGTAAATGCATTGAGGACAATGCATCCTTTAGGTTTGGGGGTGTATTGTACTTCTAGATTGCATTAGATATTTAGTTAAGTATGTGTGTTTTAGTATTTTTATTCATTTTTCATTCATTTTTCCATAGCACGCATAACTACCAAAAAAAAATTGTGTGGACTGTGATGAGTGTATTTTTGTCTAGGATGTTCAATGAGGAACTTAATTCTTCTATAAACTTAGAAAGTTGTGACAATAGATTAGGTGACATTAGTTTAGGATAGTTTTCTTGCAAATTGACCCCTAAAGTTAGGATGTCCTAATTCCAATTCCAATTTATTTTTAGTAAATTTATTTTATTAAACTTAGAGATTCTTGAAGCTAAATTCAGTACAATGGTAGTACTCAACAATGAATAAAGTGGCAATGTTTAAAAAAATTCAAGGGAAAAAAATCTAAAAAATGCCATAAATACTCCAATACTTAGAACTGCTAAGTAGGTCAACAACATTTTGTTTGCTCCATTATGTTGTTGATTAAAAAAACAAGTTTCAGTAATAGTGTGTAAAAAAAATTGTATAGGGGCACTCCACTGTAGTAATAGGCTGAGTAACTAAGAGGGTAGTTGTTTGTTCCATCCATCTTTTTAGTCAAAAGCCTTAGCCTCATGAGTGAGTATTCAAATCGTGACATGATTAAGTATTAGACAATTAGTGTATGCTCCATTGTAATTTTTGAGTCAAAGAAGCATAGATGAGATGAATCCCTTATTAAAATATAGGTATAATAAACAAATATGTATGTGTTTGAGTATGTATAAGGCTAGATGAAAAAAAAAACTGAGTTAGTTAAAGGATGAACTACGTAAATTAGGAGATACTTGCTATAATGAAAGTCGCATGAGTACTTAGGATTGTTCTTTCTTTTAAGGCAAAATGTTTTGTGCTGTCTTTGCTAAATAAGCTTATGAAAATTGATCAAATTTTTAGACATAGAAGATTGTTGAGAACTGAAGTACAAAATACTCTTTAAATGGTCTAACAGTCCAAAGGTAATTATGTTGCTATGGCAATTCTTACATTCATGCATATTTTGTTTGAGGACAAGCAATAACTCAGGTTTGGGGCTATGGTAACTCTTGAAAAGAGTTATATTTCATGCCTTTAGACCTAGCTAATTGTCTATACTTATGTAAATTTAGTTCCATTTTAGGACATTCCATTCATAATTTTCATTGCACTACATTAAAAAGATTGGACTGTGCTTAAATGTTATTATATGTTAACTTTAGTTATTTGCGGGAAGGATTTTTGTAACAGCCTGTTTCCAGTAAAATCGAAACAGTGATTTGGGGACCACAAATTTGAGTCAGAAAAAAATTTATTTTAATATTATTGCATGGTCTATATTATGATAGGAAAGATGTATAAAAATTTTGATAAGAAAATTTTACTGATTTCATGTTTAATTATAGAAAGGACCAAATTGCATAAAATGCAAAAGTTGAGTTCTAGTAGCTATAAGTATCAAATAGCTATGGAATTCAAAACTTGAGGTCCTTATATGGTAATTAGACCATTAAGAAAAGTTAGTAGATATTTTTGATGATTCATCCATGGAAATTTAGGAAAAGAAAATGACTAAATTGGAATTTGGAATAAATCAAGATGATAATAGCCTAATATCATCTTATTTCATCATCTTCTTCCCTAGAATTCTATGGAAACCCTAGGAAAGAGAAAGAAAAACAAGCAAGCCTAATTAGATCTAGATAGACCAAATTCGAAGTTAGAACGAGAAGAAAAGAAAATATCGGATTAGTAGATATTATGTACACGAACATTTGTTGAGGTAAGTTTGTGTAACTAAATTGTTATTTATATGATTGAATTGAATATTGTATATGTGAATTGTGTAGTTGAATCATATATATGTGATTGTATTATTGACATGTATATGAAAGTATTCACATATCCGACAATAATTGATAAGTCATAAGTCCCATTTGAATGTATATGAAATTCGATGGATAATGGATTTCCCATATTGGTTTTGCTCCTACATACATTGCAGACACACCATACCTCTTACAAGCATCCCGTTATAAGCCCTCTCAAGCTTCCCGTTATATGGTTCCTGTGAACATCCTGATTGGTAGTAATCTTACATGTTGTTACGGGCTATACCGCAGCTCTTTGTGAACGTCATGTTATATGATTGGTTGTGATCTTGTATATGTTACAGACACAAACCCAGCTCTTTGTGAGCATCTTGATATGGCTCGCTTGAACTTCTTGATGTATGGCTATCCGGAGCTCATAATTAATGGCTCTTCGTGAGATTCTCATTTAAAGACTCTTCGTGAGGTTCCTAATTAAAAGTTCTTTGTGAACTTCCTATTTTAAACTTTTATGAGTTTCTTGTTATATAGCCTGGATAAGCTTCCTGATAGGCCCTTTGTGAGCTTCCCGATTAATGGCTCTTTGTGAGCTTTTTGTTACATGCTTGAGAGAGTGCTTCCTGATATGTGTTTTAAGGAGCACCCCTGAACATGAATTGATGGATTTCTGATTTGTACACTTCGAGTGTACTACCTTTGTATCCATCGATATTTTAAATGGTTCAACGGGAAAAATCTTGACATGAAACAAATTATTACAAGGATATACATGAATTATATGAGCATGACTTGTACATGATATTTGAACACATGATGAGGAAAGTATATGAATATAAAAATTTGATTAATGTTGAACTCATACATGTTTCTTGATATTCATGAAAAATATATGATTAACCTGAGTTCAAAACAAACTATTGCTGGTAGAAGTCTGAAGTGCATGGAAATGATATCACATGATATATTAAAAAATGATGTATTTGATACACGAATATGGAATATACTTGATGATTTTGTTCATTCATGATATATTGAAAAATGTGATGGAAGAAATATGTGTATGAAACTTGCTTGATACTACATACATTCATGAATTTAAGCTATTATAAGGATTACAGTGACTAACTTGGTTGATGAGGATATGTGTTTAGGCACTTGGCCAATACGACTTGGGAATGAAATGTATGTTTACCTTATGTTTATAAAATAGTGGTAAGTTAAATTCCCGATTATATGAACTTACTAAGTTTAAAAGCGTGCTCTGTTTTTAATTTCCCTGTTTTAAAGGAATTCGGAAGTTCGTTGAGTTGGAAGCTTGGCGGAGATATTTCACACTATCCTTCGACCCATTCAGTGTAAATGGTAAAATTAATTCTGGTTATAATGGCATGTATAGGTTAATTTGGCCAATGTTGGCATGATAATCCAATGGTTAATTTGGCTAATGTTGGCATGATAATCCAATGGTTGTAACTAGCCATTGGAATGGCTAGTATTAAGCATATTTTGATGAAATTGTATAAGGTCTTATTATGTTTGATGTGTTTGAAATGGTTGTGTGATGAAAAGCATATAAACCTAATGATAAATGACTTTAAGCATAAATGAGAAAATTATACTTATATGTATATATATGGTGTATTTGGTAAGTTTAAACACTTGAACATAGGTAATGATAAGTCACGCATAAGTCTCAGTTTTGGCTTGATTTGAACGTTTTGTATTGACTAAGGAATGGGTTAAAATGTCAATGTAAGTTGAAGACATATTTTGGTGAGAAATAAAGCTTAGAAATGGCTTTATTTTGTCCACACGGGCAGAGACACGACTTTATGTCTCAGCCGTGTGTGACACATGGCCATGTGCACGGGCGTGTGGTTTGGCCATGTGTCCCCTGCATCTTAAAAATTAAGAAACAGAATGCTCAGGTATTATCACACGGCCAGAGACACGGGTATGTGTCATAGTCGTGTGTGTCACACGGCCAATACACGGGCATATGTTGGGACGACCCAAAATTTATGGGTATTGGAGAATTTAATTTTTGGGTCATCATTTCTACAAAATGAATTCGTAAATATTTATTGGAAATATTTACGAAGCTAGTAGTGTAGTTAATTAGACTTTTATTAAGTGAATTAGCTTGAATAAAGCTAATTTAGTGAAAGGACTAGATTGAATATAGTGTAAAAGTTTAATTATAGATTAACGAAAAGTCAAAGGACTAAATTAATAAAAAACCTTAAGTGACAAATGTGTGGTAAAATTAATTACATGTGTATAAAGTGTAATACATACATGTGTAGTATAAATATATGTTTACTTATATTATAAGTAAATAATAATAATAATTACTAAAATATAATAATATAATATAATAATTAAAGGTAAATATAAGGAATAAAATAGAAAAAGGAACAAAGAATGAAAACGAAATAGAAAGGAAAGAAAAAGAAAAGGAAAATTAGGGTTTTGAAGTTTAAAGCTTATTTGGTAAGTCAATTTAGTCCATTTTTTTGTAATTTTGATGTTTTTGGAATCTTAGAATAAATCCCTCGTTGAATCATGTTGAAATTTAGAAAGTTAGTGAATTTTTAGATGTTAACTAGATTGAACAAATAGATGAATTATGAGATAAAATGATAGAAATTCAAGTTAGAAGTGGGAGAAGGATTGAATTGTAAAAAGAGATATAAGTTTTGTTATGTAGGGACTAAATTGAATAAATTGTAGAATTAGTGTTTTATGGAGGTTAAATATTAAAACTTGTTAAAGATGGGTTAGAATGAAAATATGAGATTGGTTTTGAAGAAAAAGAATTAGCTATGGCTTAAGGACTAAATTGGAATTTTTGTAAAAGTTACATGGAAAATATAAGAGGTGTTATTAAATGATATGTATTGATGATTTTAAATGTTAATTTTTCTGTAGTTAGCGTAGCACCGGAAACGTCATCAAAGAAGGGAAAAGAGAAAGTGAACGAAGATAATGAATAAACTCGAGAATCACGGTTTGTATTTCTATAAACCGAGATTTTAAGTTAAAAATTGTATGTATTGTTTTATTATGTATGGTAAGTAAATTAAAGGTAAGTATTGTTAAATTTGAAATGTATTAACTGTTATATGAAAATTTGAAAGTGAAATGAAAACCCTATTAACAGTGTCGGGCTAGTCGGATATAGTTGGCATGCCATAGGATTGGAAGTGTTCAGGGATATTCCAATTTTGTGTCAGTAAGGCACTATAAGTGTCAACCTCTTATTCTTGTTCGATTCGTTCGATGAGGTACTCGTGTACCGCCATCGCTCATTGCTAATGTTCTTTATTCTTTATTCTTTATTACGGTGTATTCTAGCTTTGACTGATGAAACACTGTATACTATCCTGGTGTGTAGGTTGGATTCGTGTATCCGTCTATGTCTGAGTTATGTTAATAGGGGTAATTTACTGCACTGAAGATTGAATGATACTGACTGAATTGAATATCTTACTGGTATCTTACTGGTTTCAATTCTAATGATAAATGTTATTATGAAATGAAGACAATTAATTGAATGTTCATGATGTGTTTATTTATTGGATTCTATGGTTTAAGTATAAATGCATAAATTAAGTATTGGTTTATAGAAATACCACTGAGTGTATACTCAGCGTACAGTTTGATTCCGTGTGCAGGTTAGATACAAAGTAAATAACTTCTCAATATCTAAGCCAACTCCCGAACTCAAATACTTGGTGATGTATCTTATCTTGAGGAATGACATGTACCTTGGTTGTCTTAATGTTATTTTGAGTATCAATATTACTAGTGTAAGGATGATAAAGGTTAATTTATATAAGCAAAATTTATGTTTATAAAATAGTCACTTATATAGTTTATTTTGAATTGATATGGATGGTATTTAAGTATAATGTTTGGAAACTCTATGTTAGATAGTTATCGAAAATATGTGAGTTAAATCGTTATACTAGTGTTTTTAGTGTGTATTAGATATGTTTAATCATGTTTTGGACTGGTTGAAAGATTTTATTTTAAATTGCTTGTTATTCAAGGTGTGGAGGGTTGGTAAGTTTGAACTATAAGGTTCATTTTGAGTCCACACGGCATGTCACACGGGTGTGTGATCAGACCGTGTGAGACACACGGCTTGCAAACGGGCATGTTGATAGACCATGTGTCCCCTGCATCCTTAAATATGAAGTTAGGATAGTACACAAGCAAAAGACACGGCCGTGTGTCTTGGTCATGTGAAGGACACGGGTTTCAAGCATGGTAATGTGTCAAAATCATGTGAAAATGGCTTAAAAATGGTGAAAATTCTGTTTACCACACGGCCTAGCCACATAGGCGTGTGCCCAGGTCGTGTGCCCCTTTAATGCTTAAGAAACTGCAAGTCAAAATTGCCCACGGGCTGGCCACACGGGCATGTGCCCCTTACTTCAAGAATTTTTTTTTTAAAGTTTCCAAAGTCACCGGTTTAGTTCCAAATCATTTCTAAAGCATGTAATGGGCCCCATAGGCCCATATTAGGGGCTTTATGGTGAAATTTCAAAAGTTTTGATTTGGAAAGCAAATTTATGACTCAGTTTTGTATAAATGCTAGTATATAAGTTTGGTAATGCCTCGTAACCCTATTCTGATGACGGATATGGGTTAGGGATGTTACATATGTCTTGGCCATGTGACCACTGCACCAAATTATTGAAAATTAAATTTTCTACATGGCCTAGCACATGGGCGTGTGGATGGCCGTGTGACCCAAGTCAGAGAGTTACACAAGTAAGGACACGGGCTGGGACACGGCCGTGTGCCTCACATCGAATGCCCACACGGCCTGGGACAGGGGCGTATCATTTGGCAGTGTGAGCCACATGGCCTGGCCATACGAGCGTGTGTCCCCTGCACCTAGGAAAATTTTGTAATTTCACAAAAAATTCTCTAAGTTTTCGATTTAGTCCCGAGTTACTTGTAATACATATTTTGGGCCTCGAGGGCTCTTATAAGGGACTTAATGATTAATTTCTGATATGAATACTATATAAATGTGAAATGCTTGTTATCTGATCTGTAATCTCTGGTACTGCTCTGTAACCCTGTTTCGGTGACAGATTCGGATTAGGGGTGCTACAATTTGTTTGGTAGTAATTGGTAGGTGTAGGATATGAAGAAAGAATTAAAGGAATGAAGGTTTGTCGTGGCAAAAGGTTGGACAATTTGCCAACACAAATGCCATGGCAATTCTAGGAAGACCGAGTCAGCACTCAATGCATAACAGGTTTAGCCCAACTCTACTTGTACCAAAAAATCTACCTAAAAAAAAGGGAAGCAAATCATGGGTTGATTAGATTTACCCTAGGGAAAATGCTTATAAAAAGCCAAAAGATGAAACCTAAGAGGGGAATGAAAAAAAAGAAAAACAAGAGGGAGGAAACCCTAAAGGGGGCGAACACAAAATAGGAAAGATCCTTAGGCAAAAATAGAGGGTAGTGGCTAAGAAGTGACGAGAAAAGGAAGAAAAAGGCAGTCTCTCGCAGCCACCACAGGACACTGAGTTGATGGAGTGTGGGTTGAATAAGCGAAAACTATCCTCCCGAAGTTCTTCTGTTATTTCTTGATTGCTCTTCCTAAATTGATTTGTTGAAATGGTGTTGAATGATATTTTGATTTTGAATTTTAATTACCCACCCATGAGCTAAATCTCATAGGGTTGGGATTACATGATGAAACCTTTATTTTCTTTAATGGTTGAAGCACATATCTAAATTAATTTATTGTTTCATTCAATTGTTTTTATTTCCAAATTGTATACGTGCAATCCCTAGACATAGATGACTGTGTAGCATGCCCATAAACTAATCTAATTCTGAAAATGTTTGAGTAGTTGGACCGTAATCGAATGATTTGAGCAAGTATTCGATAGATACTTGTAGTAGACTCTAAACATAAAGCATCTTTCATATAGAATAAAGACAAAATAGTGCAAGGAATCGTTCTAAAGCCTATAGACATAGGCCAGGTAACTTGAGATGTAGCTCCCCGAAAGAAGCAGGTCACTTTAGGTCTCTTCTGAGTAGTAGATTGAGTATGATTTTGCTGAGGTATTACTGAAAGTAACCACGGATTCTTAGTAATCCTAACCTTCCAAATCAACATCGTAAACCTTTTATCCTTTTTCGTAGTATCTTTTCCATAGCATTCTTTGTTTTTATTTATTCGTTTGCATATTATTTACGTGATTATTCTTATAATTGCCATTGCATTTTCACTCTTGACTTATCATAGCATTTTCCATTATTTATTAGTTACACATATCACATACATTATAATTCCTTTAAATTACCACTACATATTTATCTTTATTTTGCCATAACATTAATCATAATCGTTATAATAACTAATCCGATCCATGTAGAGATGATCGTACTTATCACTTTATTACATCATCTGACATGTATACTTGCACAATTCGCATATCATTTCACACGCGACAGCAGGATCTTTTGATTTTCCACACAAATCACAAGTCAGCAAGGACTATTTATCTTCTAACCTCACAGTCTAGACTGATTTAGGGTGAAGGTATTCACGAATAGGCCATACAAACTTTGAGTTAATTCCCACCTTGATAACTTCCTACAGTTGTCAGGTTTAAGGTTTTAGGTTCTTCCTTTCCCAAATAGTTGATCCATTAAGTAACCCTACAAGACAGTTAATAGACCATACGTCCACTCGTTAGTCCCCCATAGAGGGATTAGTTCCTAATGGCTTTCATGAATAGTATAGATTCGATATTGAGAATAAGCATGATAATCGAATCAAAAGTATAGAGTTTAAGAAAACACTTAATTTGTATTAAAGATGAATATGAATCCACAAGTGTTATCGTCTTCCATAAATCAGATCTCTCAAAATAAATAAAGAACAACTTGAAAATAAATCTAAAACCTAAAAAGAGAGAAGCTAAACTAAAATTAATACCAGAATTCTAAACTAAGTAATTGGTGCCCATAACATGTGACAAAGAAGCATATTTATAGATTTCCAGTGGTTGTTGTCCTTAACCTAGGTTAATCGACATTTCTAAGCTTTAAGTTTGATTGTGTGGACCAAAACGCCCCAAGCTTATGTTAGTTTCCATACATAATTGATGTCGCGACACACCAGGACTTGCCTCGCGACATAGGAGCTAGTATACTCCTCTTGGGATGTCTTTAGGGGTATGTCGTGACACCCTTAGTTTGTGTTGCAATAACAAAGGCAGTTTCGTGATTTTTCCATTTTGCTCCCTATGTTACGAAATTAATCATCCTGTGTTGCAACGACCAACATCTATTTATTACACCTTCTAGTGGTCTCTTATACACTTACACAATTCATTAACTCCCCCTTAGGCCTCATTCGACCCCTAAGGTCAATAAAAGACTCAATTTGTAGATTTTATTAACTTTAAGAAATCTTGCAAAAAATATAATTAAAACATTATGAAAATGCTTGCTTTCAAACTCCTAAAAGTGAATTACAGTAGATCAAACTTTCCTATACTTAAGTCATTGTTTGTCCTCAAGAAACGAAAGAAAAAAAAAGAAATACAAACAACGTCCCTTGAACAGGTATAATACAATATTGACTTTGAAGCACATGACTAGGTATTTCATATTCACGAATAACTTTAACATGATGAATAATTGACTACCACTTTTGACCACAAACATCTAAGTTTAGTATATTACGAAGTATACAAACATTAAGGGTCTCACATGTAGGGGTCTATCAATAATTCACACAAGTAATTTGACATGATGAATAATTGACTTACCACTTTTGACCACAAACATTTAAGTAGTATATTATAAAGTATACAAACATTAAGGGTCTCACCTGTAGGGGTTCATCAATAAATCACACAAGTAATTTGATTATCTGAGTAGAATATAAATAGTCTTTTATGTAATTGTTTAATAAATTGGCCTGCAACAGCCCTATTTTGGGGCTAATTTGAATAGTGGTCTCGAGACTACAAATCCGAAGTCATAGAAATTATTTTCTTATTATTTTGGAGTCATAGCATGTTTATAATAGTACATGAAAAATTTGGTGAGCTAATTTTGACGTTTGTGAGCCCAATTGCGAAAAAGGACTAAATCGCATAAAGTGCAAAACTTCTATTTTGATAGCTAAAGGTGTTATTTTATTAGAGAAGAAAAATTGAGGGATTTTAAAGGGCAATTAGACCCCTAGAAATAGAGTGGCCGGTCATAAGAGACATATGTGGTTAAAATTTTCAAAATTTGTTGGGTTAGGTGACCAATTTTGACTAAAATAGAAATAAAATAAAGAAGGATGATATCATCCCCTACTCATCTCTTTTCTCACCAAAAATTGGCCATTGAAGGGGGTTTGAGAGCTTAAAATTTTCATCAACTTGAAACACTCACAAGTAAGTGATTTCCATATCCTTTGTTGATGATTTTTGTATTTTTAAGACCCTTAAAGCATGACCTTTCAAATGAGGGGTATATCTTGCAAAATGGTTGAAGGTCTAGGGTTTTTCCATGAGAGCATTTAGGGTGTTTTTTGAAATTTTATGGAAGAATATGACTCTTAGTTGTGTAATAGACAACTTTTGTGAAAGGTGTTATCATGAAAACACCTAAAGGGACCATTATGCACAAGTTGTAAAATAAATAATAAATGTGTGAAATAGAGAGAATTTGCAGTTGTTGTAAGAGTAAAAAGAGTTTAGGTAAGTTTAAGATGCGAAAAAATTCGATAAAAATCAATTTTCGAGCATAGGGGTAAAATGGTCATTTTGCCAAAGTTTAGGGGCAAAATGGTCAATTTACCAAAGATGTGAATTTTTAATTGCTTAAACATACTTAGGGATTAAATGAATGTGTTTTTCAATTATAGATTAAGAAATTCAAGCCTAGACCGGGGAAAGCCAAGCAAATCGACTAAATTGACTAGTCGCCACATTTTGTAATTTGAGGTTGTGACAGCCCCAAATTGACCCTAGTCGGGAAGTGGTTTCGGGACCACAAATCGAGTCATAAAAACAATTAAATATTGGATTCTGTGTTTATTATATGTGTATATAGGCATGTGTGGAAATTTCGTGTTTGAATTTTGAAAATTTTAAGTGAATTTTGCTAAATAGGACTTGTGTGAGAAAACTTAGAAATGTGATAGGCAAATGTTGAAGTGGCCTATTGATGCATACTAGGAAATGTTGTCCTTGCATGTCAAATTGCCCAATTATTGCTATAGTGGCCGGCCAAGGTGGGTGTTGATGGGCAAAGGAAACATGCTCCCAACATGTTTGGTTAGTGAGTGATGTATGAAGCAATAAAATAATGTGCTAGCATTAAAGAAAATGTTGACAAAAAAAAAAGAAAAAAAAAAGTGTGTGGATGCCCCATTGCCGTGACTAACCAAAGAAAGAAAAAAAAAGGGGAATTTGGTTATGCTTTGTTCTTCTTGCCATGAACCAAAGGAAAGAATTGGAGAGCTTTTCATTAAGCAAATTCGGCAACCCTTCTTCTAGTTGGAGGTAAGCTTTGAGATGTTGGCTTTAACTTCTTGAGTTTGTTGAGCTAATTGTCATAATGCATTTTGGTAATGTCATGAAAATCAAACTTTCATGGTGGTTTGAACATCAAGCCGTGTATCAAGAGGTTAGGAGAAGGGATTGTTTCATGTTGTATTGAACAAGTTGAGATCGATATGAGGTTAAAAATTTGTGAAAGTTTAGTTAGGAAATGTTTGGTACATTCGGCCATGAGGGTGAGGTTTTCGACTATGGTGATTAATAATGGTGATAGTTGTTGTTCATACTAAATCTAGATGAACAAGGGTAGTTGCTTACATCTTAATAATTATGAGGTTCTTTCTTGAATCTACCTTAAACCCATGAAGCATTCGGCCATGGTTGATAGTGAAGAGGTTGATATATTTTCTTTATGTTAAATGAATAAGTGTGGATGGGTGAAGCTTGAATTAGTTAAATGTTCATATAGGTTGTTTGGATGCTAATGCAGTATATGAGGATGTTGAACTTGATTAAACAATATTCGCTAGCATGATAGGTATGAAATATTAAGTAAATGAAAATGCTAAATTGTGCTTATATATGTATTCGGCCAAGGAAGTGTGGTATGAAGCTTCGGTAAGTTTGAGAGATGAATGACCAAATGAGCTATGGGTCATGTATGATTAAATTTTATGCATATGTGTGTGTGGCATTAGTAGCTAATAGCATTCGGCATTGTTTAACTAAAAATTTGAAATGAATGCTTAAAAGTTAAATGGGTCGCCAAGTGACCGAATGTGTTAAAAACAATATATGGTTGCCGTATGTGTGTGTTTGATTGGGAAGTAAATTTGTTTGATTTAGCTCAAGAGCTCAAAGGATCGAAGTTGGACAAGGGAAAAGAAAAAGTAATTGAATAGCCGTTGAAGACGTGCGACAACGTCCGAGGTAAGTCATTAAGCATATATTTGGTATTGATTTAAATGATCATAATATATATGCAATTGTGTTTAATGAATTGATGTGTAAATGGAAATGTATGTGTATGGAATGATGCCATCGTTGAATGTATAAAGGTGGTAAATTGCATAAAGTATTGGTCTAGGCACTAAGTGTGCGGGTATAAATGGACACGGTGACAAGATTGGCACTAAGTGTGCGGGTTTAAAATTGTACAGCACTAAGTGTGCGAGTTTGATTATCTGACACTAAGTGTGCGAGCTGAAAATATATAGCACTAAGTGTGCGAGCTGAAAATTATATAGCACTAAGTGTGCGAGCTGAAAATATATAGCACTAAGTGTGCGGATTCACTATATGCTCTTGCATTACAATTGGCACTGAGTGTACGACATTATCGAGTTAATCCCGGACAGCGGATCAGGTAAGTACCTTGAGCTCATGACGAATAGGAAATATGTTCATGCTCGGGGTTGAGCTTGGTAAGCTTTAAATCTATGTGATGATTGCAATTGTATGATTGTGGTGAAAATGAGTTGGTGTGTGAAAATGCCTCAAATATCTTAGTGTATAGAATATGAAATATGGATGTATGGCTTGGTATGAGATTGAACCGAAAGGTCCGAGGAATTATGGTATAGTTTCGATATGGATGGAGTACCTAGCCTCGTTTATCGTTTCATGTTGTGATAATTTTATTAATGGTTGGTTGATGAATGCTTATGACTTACTGAGTTATAAACTCACTCGGTGTTTTCTTGTCACCCATTTTAGGTCTCTTGGACTCGTATCGTTTGCATGCTCAGAACCGTCGTTGAAGTCATCACACCGGCTGGAAATCTTTTGGTATTGTCTTCGTAGTTGAACTAGGAGAACATTTGGCATGTATAGCCTATTTTGTTTTGTTGAATTGTGGGTTGTAAACTTTAAGCCATGCGAAAATGGCCTATGTGGTCGGTTGAGTGTGATTCTAAAACCTATGGTCACGAGCCTTAGAAACCTTAATTTTGATAAGGTGGCCATAGTTACATTATGTATGATGAAATAGTTGGCCATGGAAGAATTATGAAATAGTCATTGTTTGCTTTAGTAACAGATGCTGCCAGCAGCAGTGAGGTGAGATGGAAAAATCACTAAAAATAGTAGAAGTAGAATTAAATAGTGAATAAATTATGAAATTGAACCTTGATGAATCTATTTTCATATGGACGAAACGAAACGACCATATGAGCCGTATTTTAAGAGATATTCGAGATTTCGTGAGACAGGGCCAGAACGGTTTCTGGATCCTCTGTTTCGACTTTGAAAATTTACCATAAATTATCCAGAAACAATTAGGAGTCATGCCTTATATGCATAGGTTCCCCTTTGAGTCTAGTTTCATTGGAAACAAACGGCATGAGCATTGGAGCTCTGTACGAGATGATATCCAGGTCGTAATGCGCAAAGGTCAGTGTAGTCGAACTCTGAAACAGGGGTGAATTTAACTAATAAACTGTACTAATTGGCTTGACCAAAAATTCTATAAAAACATGTGTAGATGGGATTATGAGTCTAGTTTCAGAGAAAATTGACGGAACTGATTTTTGAGTTCTGGAACTCGAGATATGACTTTTAAGGTGACAGTGACGCAGTTGCCAGCTGGACTGGAAATGTGAAAAATAGTCTGTGTGACACATGAGAGTTGGTCTGAGAACCCCTCGTGTCCGACTCCGGCGGCGGTATCGGGAACGGGGTGTTACAGAGGTAAATTTTATATAAATAATACAACTACATTGCTAATGTATGTATTGAATTGTATTGAGTTAATATAGCATGAATTGTTTGGTTGTGAAATTGAGAATGTATAAGGATAATTGAGATAGTGGAAATTTCATTGTAACCTTAGGAAGTAAATCGAATATTCATGCCATGACGTTTGGGTCATTTGTTTGTGAGCTAGTGTAAGACATATCTGGGACATGCATCAGCCACATTATGAGAGCTAGTGTAAGACCATGTCTAGGACATGGCATCGGCATTGAGACGATAGCTAGTGTAAGACATGTCTGGGACATGCATCGGCCTCAAGACATAATCCAGTGTAAGACATGTCTGGGACATGCATCGGCTATGAGATGATAGTCAGTGTAAGACCATGATATGAACTAGTGTAAGACCATGTCTGGGACATGGCATCGGCACCTTAACCACGTCTGAGGCTTAATGAATATCCGGTAGTGTTCCAAATGATTCAACGGTGAACGTTATGTTCTTAAGCTAATGAGGAAAGTATAACCGTGTTGTGAGTGGTACAGGTACCTAATTTGTGACAGCCCAAAGTAGACCCTAGCCGGAATGTGGTTTCGGGACCACTAAACCGAGTCATAAAAATAATTAATTGTTATATTCTATGCTTACTATGTGTGTGCATGCATATGTGGAAATTTCATTCTCTAATTTTACCCATTTGTATGAGAAAGTATTAAATAGGGATCAAAGTGAATTATGGTGAAATATGATAGGCTAATTTTAAATGGCTTGTTAGTACATGTTAACAAAAAGGTGGAGTTGCATGTCAAATAATCCCCTTCCTAAGGAGGAGTGGCCGGCCATTACAAGGTTATGGGCAAGGGAACATGTTTCCAACATGTTTTGCTAGTGGTGTATGTAGGAAGTCATAAAATAAAGACTAGCATTAAAAAAAAAATTGTTCATCCATTCTAAACACTTTGGCGAATGTCCTAAAGAAAGAAAAGAAAAATTTGTTCATCCTTTCTCATCTTCTTGGCGAAAATACTAAGGGAAAAGGGGAGGATTTTTGCTTCATGCTTGGGTTGGAAGAGACCTAGAAGGAGATTTGGCTAAGTTTGCATCAAGATTAAGGTATGTATGAGGTTGTGTTGGGAGTTTCATGCATGGTTTGGTTGCTAATTTGATGTGCATGTTAGCCATGGCTCAAATCCTTGTTATGCCATGGAAATGGTATTTGGCCAAAGTTGTTATGGTGATAAAGCCATTGCATGCTAAGTGTGAAGCTTGATGATGATGCATGCAATGATGGATTATCTACTCTTGAGTAAGATTTTGAGTTTTCTTTTGTGTTTAACCATGATTGAAGTTGAATGGAGCATGATTGTCATATTCGCCATGATGCATTCATGAGCATGGTTCATGCTTCTTGCATGTTAGTTAAAATTTGTATTTTTGGATGGCTATGGACACCTTGAAATTCGCCATGCTCATATTGTATATATATGTTTGCACATGATGTTTTGGCTATGAAGTAAGTGATGAATATATTGGTTTAAAGAAGAAGATGTGGAAGAATGCTTGTGAAATTGCAAGCACAATTGACCTAGCACACATATAAGTGCTTGATGCTATATTATAAGTTTTGGGCCACAATGTGCAAAGCATTAACTAGTAAAATGCATGCTTTTTTGTGAGGTATTAAGTGCAAAATTGGCCTCAACATGTACATGAATATTCGCCTTGGGTAGCCTATTGAAGGCCTTAGCTTTTCCTTGATGCTCAAATAAATTGTATTGAATTGCTTGATGTAGTATAAAATGTGCATGACCATTGTGTATTCAAGCTAAAGAGTGGTCATATGACCATTTAAACTCCTTGTCATATTCGCCATAAGCAAGCACAATGAGGTTTTAATAAATTGAATTTGTTTGAATTAGCTCAAGAGCTAAGAGGGCCACAATTGGACAAGGGAAGGAAAAGGTGATCGAATAGCCGAAAAAGCCGTTCGACAACATCCGAGGTAAGTCCTCAAGAAGTGACCTTACTTGAATTATGTGAGATGAAGTATGGATGTGTATGATTATTGATTTATGTGTGTATGAGAAATTGAATGATACCGGGCTAAGTCCCGGCGAATATGCTTGTGAATATATGTGCGTTTGAGCCTTAGTAACGAAAATGAAATATGTATGTCCAATGATTATTGATGTATGTGTACATGAGAAATTGAATGATATCCGGCTAAGCCCAAGACAATTATGCTGGAAATTATATCCGGTTAAGACCAAGGCAATTGTGCTAGTGGCTATATCCGGCTAAGACCGAAGGCATTCGTATGCGAGTTATTCTATCCGGGCTAAGACCAAGGCATTTGTGCACGTGATTATATCCGGTTATATTCGAAGAATCTTGGGCTGGAGGTGAGTGTTGGTTGCTGTAATGAATTCAATTAGTACACTCGAAAAGCCCAAAGGATAAGGTACGTTATATGTGCATTGGAAAGTCGACATGTTTGAGCAACATTCGCTCAATCGACTAATGAATTTCAATTATTGAATTGATTGATACTTTGTGAAAGTATATAATGATGAAGTGTGAAGTAAGAATGTGTATTAATGAAATGATGCATTTGGCTATGTGAATGTATTGCTGTAATTAGAGTTGATTATATTCCTTGAGACTTACTAAGCATAAAAAATGCTTACCCGTTACTTTGGCTCTCTGTTTTATAGATTTCGCTCGATAGCAATCGGATTCGGGATCAATAAAGTCGAAGTCATCCACACTATCCACGCCTCTATTTTGGTATAAATTTTGGTTGAACTTTGAAATGGCATGTATAGGACTACCCCTTGTTGGTTGAATATGTTGTGATGTATATATGTACGGCCATGCGAAAATGGCTCATAAAAGTGAAGTATCGACTTAGTCTAATTGCGGGTTGTATGTATATATTTGGTGTCATGATGTGGCTATGGCTTGGAAATGGGAATGTTGGTCATATGATCAGCCATTGGCATGGTTAAAATGATCATATATGAACCTATGTATGGCAAGACTAGTTGGTTCATGGAGACTACCAAATAGGTAAGACCTACCTTAAAAACAGATGCTGCCAGCTGCAGTGACGTGAATGTGAAAAATCACCAAAATTCGTAGGAATGGAATTAAATAGTGAATAAGCTATGTAAATGAACTTTGATGAGTCTATTTTCATATGGAAGAAACGAAATGGTCATAGGAGTTACATGTTAAGAGATATTAAAGCTATTGTGAGACAGGGCCAGAACGGTTTCTGGGTTCCCTGTCGCAACTTTAAAAATTTACTATAAATTATCCAAAACGAATTAGGAGACATACCTTATATGTACAGATTCAATTTTGAGTCTAGTTTCATTAGAAACAAACGGAACCAGAATTAAATCCCTTTACAGAGACATATTCAAGTTATACCGCGCGAAGGTCAGAGCAGTCGATCCCTGTAACATGGGTGATTTTAACTAATAAACTGTACCAATTGGCCCGACCAAAAAATTCTAGAAATAAATCCATGGATGGATATATGAGTCTAAATTCAGGGAAAATTTACGAAACCAGTTTCTGAGTTTTGAAACTCGAGATATGATTTTTAAGGCGACAGTGACGCAGTTTTCCAGCCTGACTGGAAATATCAAATGGATGGGCAAAACAAGTGAACTTGGCTTGTTAACCCCTCGTGTTCGACACCGGCGATGGTCTCGGGTTCGGGGTGTTACAATTCTATTGGTATCAGAGCCACGGTTTAGTCGATTCTAGGACTACCGTGATGTGTTTGGGGTCTAGCTATACATGCCATTAAATGATGAATCGATAGTGTGGTGATTTCTGAGAATTTGACTTTGTGTTTGTTTATAGCAATGGATCCCGATCCCAACCGAGCGATAGCTGATGATGTGGAGAGTGTGGCGCTGCTCCGCGCAAGGGACGGCCGGCCAGACTCTCAACCTATGGCCAACAATCCTAATGACAGGCTAGGCAAGCCTTTTATAGTGTGATGAACGAATGGTTTAATCAATACATTCGAACCAACACGGCTGTTCCACAACCTCCATTCCCGACAAATGCAACCCCGCACCTACAATACCTCCGTTGATGACCAAATAAGGTCAAGTAAGCCCCAGATCAATAGGATTGAAAACATGGGGCCCTTGAATTTAAGGCTACGGTGATGATGATGCCGAAGCGAGCTGAATTTTGGTTAGATAACACTATCCGGTGCTTGATGAGCTATCCTGTACACCGATGAGTGCTTAAAGTGTACCATCTCCTTGCTACGCGAGTCCGCCTACTATTGGTGGAGTACTCGACTTGTGGTGCCTAGAGAGCAAGTGACTTGGGAATTCTTTCAAACCGAGTTCAAAAAAGTATATCATCGAGATTCATCGACCAAAAGCGGAGGGAATTCCTTGATCTTAAGCAAGGTTCGATGTCGATCGACTACGAACGAAAATTTGTGAGGCTTAGCCAGACGCGAGAATGCATTTCGTCCAAGCTATTATGTGTAAACGCTCGAGGATGGGCTGAATGATGATATAAGGATGTTTGTTGGCATCCTCGAGATACGAGAGTTCGTAGTACTTGTTGAGCGAGCTTGTAAAGTCGAAGAGCTTAGAAAGGAGAAACAAAAAGCGATGATGGGAACCGGAGAATTCGAAGAGGTCCTCGAGAAAGTCTCTTCAACAAGCATCGAAGAGATTTGAGATGATGTGAGCCGGTCTAGAGGCGTTTGGGCTTTTCTAGACGAGGACGCGATCGACCCCTGTGACCACACGAGTCACCTCGATCGCCGGTGGTGGAAATGATCGAGAGAGGGCGGCGTGTCCACATTGTGGCAAATGGCATTCGGGAGCTGTTGGTTTCGTGATCGCTCCTGCTATAAGTGTGGATCGGCCGACCACTTTATGAAGGATTGCCCGAGGATGCATGAGCAGAATGTAAGTCGAGTGCAAACCGGGTGCTACCTTCGCTCGAGGTAGGCCACCTAGAAATATGGGCAATGTCGGTGGCGGTCGAGAGGATCTAGAGATGCTACCATCGGATCCGAGGCTCGTGCTCTGCTAGGACTTATGCCATACGCGCACGCGAGGATCTGCCTCTCCGGATGTTATTACCGGTACTTTCACTCTTTTCAATACAAATGTGATTGCTTTGATTGACCCCGGTTCTACTCATTCATATATATGTGAAACCTTAGCATCCAAGAAGACTTTGCCCATCGAGTCTCTCGAGTTTGTAATTCGGTGTCAAACCCTTGGGTCATTACGTGCTTGTCAACAAAGTGTGCAAGAAAAGTCCCCTAGTGTTCCGAGGTTCTTGTTTTCCGCGGACTTGATGCTTTTGCCGCTCGATGAGTTCGACGTTATTCTTGGTTTGGATTGGTTGACCATGCACGATGCGGTTGTAAATTGCAAGAGCAAGACTATCGATTTGAGGTGCGCGAATAATGAAATAATTCGGGTTGAGTCTACGGACTTAAAGGGTTGCCGGTTGTAATATCGCCGATGTTGGCCCGAAATATGTAAGAAAAGGTGCGAAGCGTACCTTGCGTATGTGCTCGATGACAAGGAATCGGAAAAGAAACCCGAATCTGTGCGTGGTTTGTGAATACCGGATGTTTTCCCGAAGAATTGCTGGGTTTACCACTGTTCGGAAATAGAATTTGGCATCGAATTGGTACCGTACCACTCCAATTTCGATAGCTCCGTATCGTATGGCACCAACGAATTAAAGGAGTTGAAAGCTTCGATTGCAAGAATTGGTGGATAAAGGTTTTGCTCGCCCGAGTTTTTCGCTTTGGGGTGCGCCAAGATTGTTCGTGAAGAAGAAGGATGGAACCATGCGGTACGTGCATCGACTATCGTCGACTTAATAAAGCGACGATAAAGAACAAATATCCGTTGCCACGTATTGATGGCTTGTTCGATCAATGAAGGGAGCCTCGGTGTTCTCGAAAATAGATTTGAGATCGGGCTATTATCAATTGCGAATCCGAGATTTGGACGTACCCAAGACCGCCTTGAGCGAGATATGGTCACTATGAGTTCCTAGTGATGCCGTTTGGGCTCACTAATGCCCTACGGTATTTATGGATTTAATGAATCGGATCTTTAGACCATATTTGGATCGATTCGTAGTCGTGTTCATTGATGACATTTTGGTCTATTCAAGAAATGAGACCGAACATGCTGAACACTGCGATTAGTGCTTTGCAAATTTTACGGGATAAGCAATTATATGCTAAGTTCAACAAGTGTGAGTTTTGGTTAGAGAGGTTAGCTTCTTGGGTCATGTGGTATCTGCAGACGGTATTCGAGTGACCGAATAAAATTTCAGCCATACTTAATTGGAAGCCTCAGAAATATTCTTGAGGTTCGGAGCTTTTTGGGGCTTCTTAGGTTATTACCGACGATTTGTAAAGGCTTCTCAACGATAGCCACGCCGATGACGGCTTACTCCAAAAGGATGTTAAGTTCGAATGGACGGAGAAATGCCAAAAAGTTTCGATCAATGAAAACTTATTTGACTGAAGCCCCAATTCTAGTGCAACCCGAGTCCCAAGGAGTTTGTCATCTATAGCGACGCCTCTCTACTTGGTTTAGGTTGCGTATTAATGCAAGAAGGTCGAGTTGTGGCCTATGCGTCGAGGCAATTAAAGCCACATGAGAAAAATTATCCGACTCATGATCTCGAATTGGCGCCATCGTATTCGCCTTAAAGATTTGGCGACATTACTTATTTGGTGAAAGGTGCCATGTATACTCGGATCACAAAAGTCTCAAATATTTGATGACCCAAAGAGACTTAAATCTGCGACAAAGACGTTGGCTCGAGTTGTTAAAGGATTATGAGTGATCATTGACTATCACCCGGAAAGGCGAATGTGGTTGCGGATGCCTTGAGTCGTAAATCGTTATTCACTTTCGAGCGATGAATGTGCACTTATCCGTCCGATTCGACGGTGTGTTAGTGGCTGAATTGAAAGCCAAACCATTATTGACACACCAAATTCGAGAAGCTCGAGAAAGTCGACGACGAGTTGGTTGCAAAACGGGCTGCGTGTGTTCGAACAAGGACTCGAGTTTCAAATCGACGATGACAATTGTTTGAGGTTCAAAAGTCGTCTGTGTGTCCCAAAGAATTGAACTCATTTCGATAATTTGAATGAAGCCCATTGTAGCCGAATGGCAATCCACCCGGAAGTCGAAGATGTACAATGATTTGAAACGTCGGTTTTGGTGGCATGGTATGAAGCGAGACATCTCGACTTTGTTTGAGATGTTTAATATGTCAACAAGTGAAAGCGGAACATCGGTGCCTTGAGATTACTTGACCAATCACGATACCCGAGTGGAAATGGGATCGAGTCACAATGGACTTTGTATCCGGACCGCCATTGTCGACAAGTAAGAAGGATGCGGTTTGGGTCGTGGTAGATCGATTGACTAAGTCGGCCCACTTTGTCCCCGACGCACGGATTTTTCAATGGACAAATTAGCGGAATTGTACGTTTCTCAGTTGTGAGATTACACGGGTGCCTATTTCCATCGTGTCGGATAGAGATCCGAGATTTACCTCTTGATTTTGGAAAAAGTTGCAAGAAGCTTTGGGTACCAAGTTGCATTTCAAGACCGCCTTTCACCCCAAACCGATGGTCAATCCGGCGGATAATTCGGATACTTGAGGATATGTTAAGATGTTGCGTCCTCGAGTTTAGTGGTTCATGGGAGCGGTATTTGCCGTTGATTGAATTCGCTTACAACAACAAACTTTCAATCAAGTATTAAGATGGCACCTACGAGGCCTTATGCGGTCGTAAATGCCGTACACCATTGTTTTGGACCGAGCTCGGTGAAAGCAAGATTTTTGGGTGGATTTGATTAGGGATCTGAGCAGAAAGTGAAAGTAATCCGTGAAAGTCTCAAGATAGCCTCCGATCGTCGAAGTCGTGCGCGGATCTGAGCGTAAGGATATCGAGTATCGGTGGGTGATAAAGTGTTTCTCAAGGTATCGCCTTGGAAAAAGATACTCGAGTTCTACCGTAAGGGCAAGTTGAGCCCGAGGTTCATTGGGCCATATGAGATATCGAGCGAGTCGGTCCGGTGGCATATCGCTGATTTTGCCCCGAACTCAAAAGGTTCACGATGTCTTTCACGTTCGATGCTTCGACGCTATAGATCCGATCCATCGCACGTGATTAGTCCATCAGAAATTGAAATTCAAGCTAATATGAGTTATGAGGAAGAACCGATTCGTATCCTATCACGAGAAGTGAAAGAGTTGCGAAACAAGCGGGTTCCGCTAGTGAAAGTGTTATGGCACAAGCACGGGATAGAAGAAGCTACTTGGGAGACCGAGAACTCTATGAAAGAGCGATATCCAAACCTATTTACCGGTAAGATTTTCGGGGACGAAAATTTCTTAAGTGGGGAGAGTTGTGACACCCAAAATAGACCCTAGCCGGAATGTGGTTTGGGACCACTAAACCGAGTCATAAAAATAATTAATTGTTATATTCTATGCTTACTATGTGTGTGCATGCATATGTGGAAATTTCATTCTCTAATTTTACCCATTTGTATGAGAAAGTATTAAATAGGGATCAAAGTGAATTATGGTGAAATATGATAGGCTAATTTTAAATGGCTTGTTAGTACATGTTAACAAAAGGTGGAGTTGCATGTCAAATAATCCCTTCCTAAGGAGGAGTGGCGGCCATGACAAGGTTATGGGCAAGGAACATGTTTCCAACATGTTTTGCTAGTGGTGTATGTAGGAAGTCATAAAATAAAGACTAGCATTAAAAAAAAATTGTTCATCCATTCTAAACACTTTGGCGAATGTCCTAAAGAAAGAAAAGAAAAATTTGTTCATCCTTTCTCATCTTCTTGGCGAAAATACTAAGGGAAAAGGGGAGGATTTTTGCTTCATGCTTGGGTTGGAAGAGACCTAGAAGGAGATTTGGCTAAGTTTGCATCAAGATTAAGGTATGTATGAGGTTGTGTTGGGAGTTTCATGCATGGTTTGGTTGCTAATTTGATGTGCATGTTAGCCATGGCTCAAATCCTTGTTATGCCATGGAAATGGTATTTGGCCAAAGTTGTTATGGTGATAAAGCCATTGCATGCTAAGTGTGAAGCTTGATGATGATGCATGCAATGATGGATTATCTACTCTTGAGTAAGATTTTGAGTTTTCTTTTTGTGTTTAACCATGATTGAAGTTGAATGGAGCATGATTGTCATATTCGGCCATGATGCATTCATGAGCATGGTTCATGCTTCTTGCATGTTAGTTAAAATTTGTATTTTGGATGGCTATGGACACCTTGAAATTCGCCATGCTCATATTGTATATATATGTTTGCACATGATGTTTTGGCTATGAAGTAAGTGATGAATATATTGGTTTAAAGAAGAAGATGTGGAAGAATGCTTGTGAAATTGCAAGCACAATTGCCTAGCACACATATAAGTGCTTGATGCTATATTATAAGTTTTGGGCCACAATGTGCAAAGCATTAACTAGTAAAATGCATGCTTTTTTGTGAGGTATTAAGTGCAAAATTGGCCTCAACATGTACATGAATATTCGCCTTGGGTAGCCTATTGAAGGCCTTAGCTTTTCCTTGATGCTCAAATAAATTGTATTGAATTGCTTGATGTAGTATAAAATGTGCATGACCATTGTGTATTCAAGCTAAAGAGTGGCCATATGACCATTTAAACTCCTTGTCATATTCGCCATAAGCAAGCACAATGAGGTTTTAATAAATTGAATTTGTTTGAATTAGCTCAAGAGCTAAGAGGGCCACAATTGGACAAGGGAAGGAAAAGGTGATCGAATAGCCGAAAAAGCCGTTCGACAACATCCGAGGTAAGTCCTCAAGAAGTGACCTTACTTGAATTATGTGAGATGAAGTATGGATGTGTATGATTATTGATTTATGTGTATGAGAAATTGAATGATACCCGGGCTAAGTCCCGAAGGCGAATATGCTTGTGAATATATGTGCGTTTGAGCCTTAGTAACTGAAAATGAAATATGTATGTCCAATGATTATTGATGTATGTGTACATGAGAAATTGAATGATATCCGGCTAAGCCCAAGACAATTATGCTGAAATTATATCCGGTTAAGACCAAGGCAATTGTGCTAGTGGCTATATCCGGGCTAAGACCAAGGCATTCGTGCGAGTTATTCTATCGGGCTAAGACCAAGGCATTTGTGCACGTGATTATATCCGGTTATATTCGAAGAATCTTGGGCTGGAGGTGAGTGTTGGTTGCTGTAATGAATTCAATTAGTACACTCGAAAAGCCCAAAGGATAAGGTACGTTATATGTGCATTGGAAAGTCGACATGTTTGAGCAACATTCGCTCAATCGACTAATGAATTTCAGTTATTGAATTGATTGATACTTTGTGAAAGTATATAATGATGAAGTGTGAAGTAAGAATGTGTATTAATGAAATGATGCATTTGGCTATGTGAATGTATTGCTGTAATTAGAGTTGATTATATTCCTTGAGACTTACTAAGCATAAAAAATGCTTACCCGTTACTTTGGCTCTGTTTTATAGATTTCGCTCGATAGCAATCGGATTCGGGATCAATAAAGTCGAAGTCATCCACACTATCCACGCCTCTATTTTGGTATAAATTTTGGTTGAACTTTGAAATGGCATGTATAGGACTACCCCATGTTGGTTGAATATGTTGTGATGTATATATGTACGGCCATGCGAAAATGGCTCGTAAAAGTGAAGTATCGACTTAGTCTAATTGTGGGTTGTATGTATATAT
Organism: Gossypium arboreum; assembly: GCF_025698485.1. Taxonomy (NCBI): domain Eukaryota; kingdom Viridiplantae; phylum Streptophyta; class Magnoliopsida; order Malvales; family Malvaceae; genus Gossypium; species Gossypium arboreum. Next base: position 20,219,751 of record NC_069081.1, read on the forward strand.
TTGGTGTCATGATGTGGCTATGGCTTGGAAATGGGAATGTTGGTCATATGATCAGCCATTGGCATGGTTAAAATGATCATATATGAACCTATGTATGGCAAGACTAGTTGGTTCATGGAGACTACCAAATAGGTAAGACCTACCTTAAAACAGATGCTGCCAGCTGCAGTGACGTGAATGTGAAAAATCACAAAATTCGTAGGAATGGAATTAAATAGTGAATAAGCTATGTAAATGAACCTTGATGAGTCTATTTTCATATGGAAGAAACGAAATGGTCATAGGAGTTACATGTTAAGAGATATTAAAGCTATTGTGAGACAGGGCCAGAACGGTTTCTGGGTTCCCTGTCGCAACTTTAAAAATTTACTATAAATTATCCAAAACGAATTAGGAGACATACCTTATATGTACAGATTCCATTTTGAGTCTAGTTTCATTAGAAACAAACGGAACCAGAATTAAAGCCCTGTACAGAGAGATATTCAAGTTATACAGCGCGAAGATCAGAGCAGTCGATCCCTGTAACATGGGTGACTTTAACTAATAAACTGTACCAATTGGCCCGACCAAAAATTCTAGAAATAAATCCATGGATGGATATATGAGTCTAAATTCAGGGAAAATTTACGAAACCAGTTTCTGAGTTTTGAAACTCGAGGTATGATTTTTAAGGCGACAGTGATGCAGTTTTCCAGCCTGACTGGAAATGTCAAATGGATGGGCAAAACAAGTGAACTTGGCTTGTTAACCCCTCGTGTCCGACACCGGCGATGGTCTCGGGTTCGGGGTGTTACATAATTGGTACTTATGAGATATGATCTCATTGAACAATATGTGACTAGTATGGATGGTAATGAGTAAGTTATGCCTTTGCCTACCTTGTTATTATGAGCATGTGGATCATTGATAAAATGTTGTCGCTAACTAGCTCAAGGATTCCAGAAGTCAGAGATATCGATCACACTATCAACCAAAGCACTCGGTGTAGTTGGATTTATATTTTTGAATATGGCATGCATAGGACTTAGACTTTATTATTTTGTGTCTTAGAGAACTGGCCAAATGTGTTGGCTTCGGTTGGAAACCCTTTAATTTGTATCAAGCTTTGAATGACAGTAATATTCATTTTGAATTTATAAAAGATACATTCTCATGGTTGAATGAATGTCTATTATGGCTGATTTAGCTATAGGAGTTATACTTGCTTTATATTGGTTGGCATTTTTATGGAACTATATATATGTAAAGGTGGCAATAAGGCTTTATACTGTCTACACGGGTAGGCACACGGGCGTGTGTCTGGCCCGTGTGTGACACACAGTCTGCCCCATGGGCATGTAATCCGGTTGTGTGTCCCCTGCACGTAAAAATTTCAAGTCAGTATGCATGGTAATAAACATATGGGCAGAGACACGACCGTGTGTCTCAGCCGTGTGGATGACACAGCGTAGCACACGGGCGTGCGCCTTGGCCGTGTGACATTATGAGCATGCTAACGTCAGAAACATAATGTCCATGTTTTTGCACATGGGCTAGGACACGGGCGTCTCGTGGCCGTGTGAGGGACACGGGCTAATGAAACGGGCGTGTGTCTAGCCTTGTGAAAACCCCTGTAGGTGTGAATTAGAAATTAATTCTACATGGGTGTGGGACATGGGCGTGTCCCAGGGTTCTTAGGCCATGTGAGCCACATGGGCCATCAGCACGACCATGTCGAAATGGTCACAAGGCCGTGTACCCTATTTTAAAGGCAAATTTCTTAAGGTTGGTTTAAGGACCCGGAATGGCTCCAAATAGCTTTCAATGATCGATTTGGGGCTCGTAAGCCCATAATAAAAAGTTTAAGGTAGATATTAAAAATGTTTTAAGTTTGAATCGAGTCTCGGTGACTTGAGATTGGTTATATGCATGAGATCAAGTTAAGTGATACCTTGTACTCCTCCCTAGCGTGGGTTACGGGTATAGGGTGTTACATGTCCAATCATGTATAAGGATATTTAGGTCACATAGGACTTCTCAGCTTGTAACGTTCTGAGGCTTAGGGCAGGTATGAAATTCAAAAATAGTAAGCATCAAAATGGTTACAAACATGAAAATAGTTTGGCAAATCGTATCGATCCCTATTCTTCCCCCTTAGTGACCCTTTCCTACTCACCGCCTTATTTCTCCATCTTTCACCTACCTTGTTTCTCCACATAGGAAATCATAGCATAACATAGTAACTACAACTAGCCTACGAGTTTTTGTTCACTTAATGAACAAGTTTTTCTTATTCTAGCGACTTTGTCACTTTCTTTTTCAATTCATCTCACTCAAGAATGTTTTTTTTCTTTTCAATAACATTTTGCTACTCGTATTGTTTTTCTTTTTGAATTTTTATTTTGCTTTGCACTTTCAGGCTAACCTATAGTTCTCATGTCACACCAATCTTTCCTATTTCACTCTATTTCTCCTTATTTCTCCTTCTCTCATCTTCCTTATTTCTCCACATAAGAAATCATAGCATAAAATAGTAACTATGACTAGCCTACAAGTTTTTGTGCACTTAATGAACGACGCCAGATGTCTCTAGTCATGTAGTGTAGGACCAAAGAAAAAGGGCAAATACAAATTAATGTTTCAAACTCAGTTTTCGTCATAAGGTTCATCAAGAAGCATTAACAAGCTCAAAAATCGATACTAAAGGTGAATATATATAGGTCAACTTTTTTGCTCTAGATATGTTCCAAACAATGCCTTAGGTCATCCCTTAATATCTTAATATGTAAAAATTTAATCAACCAATCAAACTCAAATTCAACCATTTATCAATCATACTAGCATCCTCGTTTACTTGTATTTTCTCTATCATTTTGTACAGTTGATTGCTTAATGCCTATTTACAATGCAACATATGAAATTTAGCCGTCTATTAATCATACAAAATTTATTTGTAAACACAAGCAACCTATGTACATGCTCCTAACCAATCATTTTTATTTATACAAGCTCAAGCACACAAAAGACAAGAAAAATCAAAGAAAATGTAAAAATTTAAGATAAATTTTCAATATCACCACCCACACTTTAGTTGACACATTGTCCTGAATGTGTAGCCCATAAAAAGATAAGGAAATAAGTTACTCGATTGATCGTGGTCGTTCCAACTGCTAATGGAGGGTGCTTCCTCCTTCGTTCGTTAATAGCTCAAATTGTTGTGTCTCCTTTGTTTTGGGTTCCTACATAGAAAATTTAAACAAAATGCAACATAACTAAAAACCTATTATTAATCCTACTCCTACATAGTTAAATTAAAAGTATCCAAAAATTTAATGCTAGTCTTTAATAATAGAATTATAACAATGTTCAATCATCCTCATCAAAATCCATCTCTTCATCTCATTCTTCCTTCTCTTCCTCTACACTTTTATGTGCCTCTTCCTACTACTCCAGATGTGTTGGCCCAAACATGTCAGGTGTATAATTGGGGCCTGGATGTTGTTTTGCCTAGCAAATTCTTGAAAAATTGGCCCGACTTTTGCATCCACTACATCATCCAATCTAGCTTTAGATGACTACTCTCACCAACTTCTTGTTGAGCTCGTGTCCCCCTATGCGATTGAGCTGGTGTAGCCATCGCTTCTTGTTTTCATTTGTTTCAATCTTTTATTTGTTTGGCTCGTGGCCACTAATACATCTTTTCATGTTTTGGTGGATCCATCTACCAATCCATACCTACTTTTTCTGCAAAATAGCATAGAGTAAAACAACTTGAAAGGTATTAACGTTAGATATGTTTAAATGAGGGACGATTCATGTGCATAGAAATTGGATCCACATTTTAGCCCGTGGAAACATAATTGCTTGATGAAAGGATGTTGGCATATTGGTACCTAGGAAGTATTTTCATTTTCTCCTTCGTTTAGTTAAAATGTTTATAATGTTATCCATATCTAAGTCTCAAAAATATTCTAAGTTGGTTTCATCAATAAAATCTTTTTCATAGTATGAAGCATTATAGAAGTCACAAATAATTCTAAGGGTTACTCGCGCCTCCTTCCCTAGCAAAAGTACCATCTTACATTTGGCCTTCAGTGTTTCTAAACTCTTGGTCCCGTAAAGATGCATAAAACTCTTGAACAACAGGGTGCAATTACGAGTACTTCTTGGGCCTTTTGGCCCACTTCTCTTTAATGTGATCCAACCCGATTTGGTTTTTCTATTTCCCAAAATAAACTTTCATATTTTGTATTAAACAAATTTCTCATCCCTATTTTACCCCTATAAAATTTTGATGGTTTTACCCTTGTTAAAATTTTGAGAAAATATGTTTAATATTTCATAACTCAACATGTACATTGTGACCAAATGGTTTATTTTCATTTTTTGGCTTTAGAACAGCTCAAAAACACAAACTCAATCTTGCGATCATTTTCAAGTAATCCATATAAAATTGCAAATGGATTATTTCCATTTCCATTTTTGGAAACGTACATTCATTTCCAAATGATTTCATTTTTTCATTTCAGAAAAAACTTTAATCATTCCCGAATTCTTTCCATTTCTCTTTTCCTATTCATTATATTCATTTCTATTCAAACTCTTAATTCATTTCATGTTTCAACAAGCTAGCAAAGGGACCGATTGGGCATATCTAATTAAGGCTCAAATTATTTATAATTAAGTTTGGTTTTTCGCCTATTAATTATAAACTCATTTAGTCACGAAGTCATTCCACTACAGTATCGTGATTGAGCTGTCTCTAACAACATACCATTACAAAAGTAACTATTCAGTGCTCGTCCAATGACCTTGTCATAAGTGTGTTGCCCTTATAGGATATCCTTGATCTCTTTGAGATAATATTCGTTCTCCCGATATGATCCTCTTTTATCCCATGGTAACCATTACATCCTTTTTCATGAAAAGTTAGTTACTATCGAATAGTAATTAAGTCATTCATCAAAAAGATGAACAACCCGTGGCCACATTTACTTTTCATCAACCATGTATTGCCTATGAGATGATATCATTTACCCATGTCTCAGGCTATGAGTTTCACTTTTGTGAATGACTCTACATATTGTAGAAGTCGTACACCTAACCGCCTCTGAATGTACCAATGTCCAGAGTGTGAATACTGCAATAAAATATACAATGACAAGGCGGTATCCGCAAGTATATGGGTCTAGTTGTAATATAGTGTTACAATGAAGTAGGTAAGTACTCCGAGAATCATACCCAATGGAGGCAAAGGCTAGATCAATTTCAACCTACACACTAAAAGATCTATTTAATCCTTTAATCAAGTTATAGTATGGAAACATAAATAAGTTGGATTTTTATAGTACTTAATAATAATAATAATAACATAAAAGAAAACTAAATTCAAGAGATACAAAAAGTAAAAGGAATAAAATTTGATGATGGGTGATTAGCTTACTTTGGCAATCACAATAAATTATTGTTTCGGGTTCCTCGTTAACCAACTAGTCACTACCCTAGCAGGATATTTCGATCTTCCATTAACATAACGAGTCAACAAGGACTACTTATCTTCCAACCTCACAGTCTATACTGGCTTGGGGGAAGGTGTTCACGGATGGGCAATACCAATTTTGTGTTAATTCCCACCTTAGTGTTAGGCCTAAGGTTTGTTTCACGCTCTTTTTTTTCCCAAACAACTGATCCATTAATTAACCCTACAAAACAGTTAATAGATCATGGCTCCACTTGCTAATTTCCCTTACAAGGATTAGTTCCTCATGGCTTTCATAAACAACAGAGAATAGATGGAAGAATAAAACATGGTGAATGAAATGAAGTGTAGAGTTTAAGAAAAGCCTAATTTATATAAATAATAATTCGAATCCCCAGAAGTTGATCATTGTTACAAATAAGATCTCTTGAAGGAAAGCAACGAAAAAATAAACTAAACTCTAAAAAATCTAAGAAAGAAAGAATCTAGGCTATGGGAATGCTGACCATAACATGTTCCAAAGGAGCCTATTTATAGATTTCAGGTAGCTATCGTCTTTAACCCTAGGTCAGTTGATGTTCCTGAGTTTTAAGTTCGATTCTACAGACCAAAACATCCCTTTTTTGTATTTATTTTCTATCTTAGAGTCGATGTCGCGACACAATAGGACCAATGCCACAATATCAAAGTCAGTATGCTCCTCCTTGGGATGTCTTCAGGGGTATGTCGCAACACCCTTACTGAGTGTCACGACATCGAAGGTAGTTTCTTACTTTCTCCATTCTGCTTTTGATGTTACGATATAAGACCTCCTGTGTTGTGACTTAGCATCCAGTATCGGCCTAAAATGCCTACTAATAGTCTCCTACACACTCACAAAGTACATTAGCTCTCGCTTAGGCCTCATTCAGCCCTTAAGGTCAATAAAAGACTCAATTCACAGATTTTTTTAGATATAAGTAAAACTAAAGAAAGTTAACTAAAATATAATAGAAATGCTTGTATTTAGGGTCTTTAAGTGCGAAAACTAGTTTAATCTACTTCATCGAATTACGGAAGATATAACTCTCCAACATTTAAGTCATTACTTTTCCTCAAGCAACAAAAACAAAAATAACAAAATGACGACCCTTGAGCAAATATAATACAATTATTGACTTCGGAGCATATGACTTAGGCATTTCATACTTATAAATAATCTTAACATGATGAGTAGTTGACTTACCACTTTTGACCACAAACATCTAAGTTCAGTATGTTACAAAGTATACAAGTATTAAGGGTCTCACCTGTAGGAATCCATCAATAGATTATACAAGTACTTCGATTATCTAAGCAGAATACAAATAGTCATTTATGCATATGTTTAGTATGATGTCCATTCATGTAAAGGATATTTTAGGTCATCTAGGACTTTTCAGCTTCTAACCTTCTGAGACTTAGGACAGGTATGTCATTCAAAAACAATAAGCATAAAAAATGGTTGCAAACACGAAAATAGTTTGGCACATTGTATTGTTCCCTATTTTCCCCTAGTGATCCTTACCCATTCACCACATTATTTCTCCTTCTCTCACCTTTCTTATCTCTCCATATATAGGAAGTCATAGCATGACATAGTAACTACAGTTAGCCTTATGAGTTTTTGTGCAATAATAAACGAGTTTTTATTTCTTTTTTGACTTTGTGACTTTTCTCTTTTTCAATACATCTCACTCATGAATGCTTTTTCTCTAATTTAAGACTTTTTCTACTCATACTAAATCCCTTTTTGGATTTTTTTTTTTTTGCACATTAGGCTAACTTATAGTTCCTATATCACACCAACATTCTTTTTGTACATACTCCATCGTGATGTATCTACCTACTCCTCAATACATATGACTAGACATTTATAATTGTGCAGTGTAGGACCAAAGAAAAAGGGCAAATACAAATTAACGTTTTCAATCTCGGGGCTTGTAATAAGGTTCATGAAGAAGGGTCAACAGACACAAAACTTGGTACTAAAGGTGAAATATAAATAGGACAACTTTTTGTCTCTGGATGTGTTCCAAACAATGCCTTATGTCATCCCTAAATATCTCAACATGCACAAATTTAATTAACCGAACAAATACAAATTCAACCATTTATCATTCGCACTAGCATGCTCATTTCCTTTTATTTTCTATATCATTTGGTATAATTGATTACTTAATGTCTATTTATAGTGTAACATATAGAACTTAGTAGTCTAATAATAAAAAATTTAAAATAACCTATCATCATGCCAAAATTTTCATAAACACAAACAGCCAATGTACATGCTCCTAACCAATTACTTGTATTTCTATAGGCTCAAACACACAAAAGGCAAGAAAAATCAAAGAAAAATTTAAAAACAAATTTCTTATGTTACCCACCACACTTTAGTTGGCACATTGTCCTCAATATATAGCCCATAAAAAGATAAGGAAAGAAGTTACCCAGTTGATTGTGATCGTTTCAACTCCTATTGGTGAGTGATTCCTCCTGTGCTCGTATAAAGTTCAAATTGTTTGTGTCTCCTTCGCGTTGGGTTTTTTTTTATGAAAAAATTAAACAAACTTCAAAACAAAGAATTATGTATGTATGTATCTCTAATCCTAAAAATAGATTACATCACTCTAAAATTTAATACAATCCTTAAAATAATTATTTATTAATAAAAAGTACAAATAAAGAAATAAGCATTCAATTTTCCTAAATTCGTCTACTCCTAGTCCTACTAGATTACTCTTGAATATTAGTGCTCATCTTCTAGAAATCCTCATTTTCTCCTTTCCTCTTTTTGTTTCATCTATAGAAGAATAAATTGCTTGAATAAATCATCACCAAGTAATTTCCTTGGAGGATTCATGGTTTTATCCATCTGTTCAATGGGTACTCCTGCCTTTTTACATAATTTCATAATTAGATGAGGGAAAAATATTCCTTTTCCTAAATTCCTCGTACAATCAACCATATTATATCAATGTTCTGATACATATTTGCTTCTTTTAGAGGATCCCATAGGTTATGATCACTTGAATTGGACTAATATCAGACATCTCTGTTATAAGCCATATTCTTGAACATACAAATTTCATCCACATCTTGGCTTTTGGTTTCATTAGCTCCTGATCGAATGTTTCAGGTATTGATGTCCTCGTTCGATATGTCCACATCTCTTTCCCTTCCGTTATGAATCTCAGTATTTCCTCCGTATCAATGTTTCTGAATTCCTTTAAATATGTTTTATAGAGATAACCGCGATAATAATATGGTGCATCATAAATTTGGCAAATACTCATCTCAGTTATTGGAATATTAACCTCTATGACCTTCACAAAGGAGCGTGTCTCATAGAACAGTCTAGTTGCTTCCCTTTTTTTTCTTAATGCTAGATAAAATTCTTGCACCACAAGAATTATTAGGGGCTCTTCGGCTGGCAAACATAATTTTGTCCATTCTCTTTCAGTTATGTTTTCCCATATTCCTTTGCAATTCCTTATTGGAAGGTCAAATCCCTATTCCTGAGTAAAAATGTACAACTGTAATTGTTGCAGATACTTTATCCATGTTGCCATCTTGAAACTCAATAGCTGGGCTTGAAGCACTTGCACTAAAACTGGTCATTTGATAATATGCTCTTATTATGCCTGCAATTTAACCTTTATTGCTGATAAAAGAGGGTTTCCTACAATTTGATCCATGTTAATGATAACATAAGGTGGCTATGTGACCTATTTATAAATTAGAAAGAAAGAATAAATTATTCAAGAGTTATGATCTAGTTTTACTAAATAAGCAGTTAAAGAGAAAGAATCATAATATAATTAACCTAAAATATTTCAATAGTTAGGTTAGTTGGGAAAACAGAGTTACGCAATAGTGTCGCGACATCCCTGGGTGATGTCGTGACATCGAGGGCAGATTCCTAAATCAAAATTTTGTTCTTTGTCCCGACATTTGTCGTGGTGTCACGACATGACAACCAAATTCCTCTATGTTTCATGAAATCAATACCTATGTTACCTTTTTCCTTATTATTCTTCAGGTTTGTTGGTTTTCCATTGGTTTCTTGGGAATCTTAAAGAGCATTAGCCTATGGGTGATATGTCATTGTCATCCTATGTCTTATGTTGTAGTTAGCCAATTCTGCTTTGAACTACTTGCTATAAAAATGAGATCCTTCGTCACTAACCAGCGCTCATGGTGTAGCAAACCTGGCGAATATATTTTCCTTAGAAATCTCATTACAGATTTTATATCATTAGTAGGTAGTGCAATAGCTTCGACCCATTTTGAAACATAATCTACAACCAAAAGAACATACTGATTCCCGAAAGAACTTAGAAAAGGACCCATGAAATCAATTCCCTAGACATCAAACATTTTAATCTTAATTATCTTCGTTTGCAGTATTTCATCCCTTTTAGATATATTCCCAATTCTATGACACCTATGACATCCTTGTATAAATTCATAAGCATCTTTATTCATTTTTGGCCAATAAAACTCTGATTATAGTAATTTTTGAGCTGTCCTTTTTCCACCAAAATGCCCTCCACAAGGAGATGTGTGACAACCTTGTAAAATATCTTGTATCTCTTCCTTTACTACACATTACCAGACTAACTGATCTACGCATTATTTGAATACATATGGTTCCTTCCAAACGTAATTTTTTTATTCATGGGCTATCCATTTTTTCTATTGCCAAGATGCATGTGTTGGAAAGACCCCATTGTAGTGTAATTAACATAATCCGTATACCATGGTGTTAGATGCTTACCTGGTCTTGATTGATTAATGTCTACTCTGAATATTGTTCATCTGCAAAGGTCTCTTTAATGTCTTCAATTACCTCATTTTGTAAATGGTTTTTCAAATAGATAGGTGATCTGTAATTTGATTCTTAGTCCCCTTCTTGTCCATAATCCATAAATCAAATTCTTGAAGTAATAAAATACATCTTGTTAGTCTAGCTTTTGTTTCTTTTTTCTTCATGACGTATTTTAGCGTAGAGTGATCATTATACACAAATACTCGATTTATCATCAAGTAAGGTCAAAAATTTTCACATGCAAACATTACTGCCAACATCTCTTTCAAGGTTATAATGTAGTTGCACTGTGCTGAATTTAGTGTTTTGCTCGCATAATGAATAGCCCTAAATAGATTATTCTATTTTTGTCCTAAAACTGCACCTACTGCATAATCACTAGCATCACACATAATAATAAAAGGTTCCGACTAATTTGGGGTCGGGATTATAGGAGTAGATATGAGTTTTTATTTTATTACCTCAAAAACTTTGACGTAACTTTGGTCAAATATGAAATGTATCTCTTTTTGCAGAAGTTGATTCAGAGGTTTACGCATATGAGCAAAATCTTTTATAAGTTTTTGATAAAATCTTGCATGGCCTAAAATATTTTGAACACCTTTAACATTTGTTGGATTTGGAAGATGCTTGATAACTTTTATTTTGGCTTTATTTACTTCCAAACCTTTTCCTGATATCTGATGCCATAAGACCAATCCTTCTTTCACCATGAAATGGCATTTTTCCTAGTTGAGCACCAGGCTAGTTTCCTAGCATCTTTTTAACACTTTTTCGAGGTTATCCAGGCATTCTTAAAAAGAGTCCCTATATACAAAAAAATTGTCCATAAATACATACCCCTCTTCTAACATATTAGCAAAGATCGCAACCATGCATCTCATGAAGGTTGCTAGAGCATTATATAGGCCGAAAGGCATTCTTTTAAAGGCATGCATAAGAAAAGGGCAGGTGAAAGTAGTTTTCTCTTGATCATTGGGATGAATTGGGATTTGATGATACCTTGAATACCCATCAATAAAGAAATAATAGTCTTTTCTCACTAACTGATTGAGCATTTGGTCATTTTTTGTTGCATCATTCAATTTCTGATAATCAATGCATACTCTCAAACCTATAACTGTTTGAGTGGGAATTAACTTATTGTAATCATTCTCGACTACAGTTAGACCCCCATTCATTATAAAAAAAATAGCATAAACAATACATGCATCAAACCTTTTAAGCAATTGCTTTTTGACCACCTCGTTCATGGCTTGATTAAGTCTACGCTAAGCATCTACCACAAGTTTTTTTCCTTTCTCTAATCTGATCTTGTGTTGGATACAGGTTTGATTCCTTTAATATCAACAATTGTCCATCCTATTTTTTTTTATGCATTTTAAGACATTTAATAAGGCTTCTTCCTGCTTTGCATCTAAACTTGCAGGAATAATTACTAGTAAAGCACTTTGTTTCCCCAAATATCCGTACTTTAAATGGTTAGGCAATGGCTTTAGTTATAATTCTGGAGGTTTGACAATAGATGTTACCATCTTCACTGAGTTTGGGATAATTTGCTCTAGTAGCTCCTTATTCTGTCTCCACCAGTCCAATTTAGTTACCATGTGATGATTCTCCTATTCCTCTTTTGTTTCGTAACCCGTTGATTCTTTCGCATTGAGCTCCAATTGATTACATTCTTGCTTTCTATTCCCTACAGATTCTAGTTATTGATTTTGTATGTCAAGGCATTCCTTCCAGGTTCATTCATTGATGTTGTATCTTTCCAATATTTCCATTACTTCCTCTTTAGTTTTTGTCCAAATACTTCCCCTAGTCATGATATCAAATTTTTGTCTATTCTAACTATCCAACCCGTAGCAAAAATGTTATATTTGAACTGTAAAATGTATTCCTCGACCTAATATAGATATAAGGATTTCCTTGAACCTTTCCCATGCTTGTCCTAAAGTTTTAGTGATACACTGCAGGAAGTAAAATTACTGCAAGTAGATAATTAGTACCTTAGTCATAACTACACAAAATTGTTCCATGCCGTGATAGTATCTAGAGGAAGTGGCTCTAGCAACATTTTTTTCCTTTCCCTCTAACGCAAATGGAATCAATGGTAACTTTATAGTCTCAGGTGGAATTCCTACATAACTAACAGTGTTGCATATAAGGTCAAATTTCTGCAAGAATGCGATACGATCTTCAATGACATGATTGGCGAACCTGACATTATTGGAGATCCATGTTAGTAAATCAGGACTTAATTCAAAATGTGAATTATGGATAACATGTCAGGTAATGCAAGACCTTAGCCAATTTACATCAAATAATTCCCCAGAACCTACATATTGTTAGTAACTTATGTGTAAATTTATCTATAACTTAAAAATTTCCTAATTATTCTAATTAAGTGAAAAAATTAAAATTAATCTAGTGACGTTGCCTCCCCAGCAACGACACCAACAATTGACCACCTCCAGATGTACTAATGTCCAGAGTGTGAATACTGCAATAAAACATAAAATGACAAGGCGGTATCCGCAAGTAGACAAGTCGAGTTGTAATATAGTGTTATAACGAAGTATGTGAGTACTTCAAGGATCAAATCCAAGGAAGGCAAAGGCTAGATCAATTTCAACCTACACACTAAAAGATCTAAATAATCCTTTAATCAAGTTATAGCCCGAAAATGAAAATAAGATATTTTTTGGGATTTTTATAGTACTTAATAATAATAAATAACATAAAAGTAAACTAAATTTCAAGAGATAAAAAATTAAAAGGAATCAAATTTGATGATGGGTGATTAGTTTGCTTCGATAATCCCAATCAACTGTCATTTCGGGTTCCTCGTCAACCAACTAGTCGCTACCCTAGCAGGATCTTTCGATCTTCCACTAACATAAAGAGTCAATAATGACTACTTATCTTCCGACCTCATAGTCCAGACTAGCTTAGGGTAAACGTGTTCACGAATAGGCAATACCAATTTTGGGTTAATTCCCACCTTGATGACTTCCTGGGGTTGTCAAGCCTAGGGTTTGTCTCATGCTCTCTCTTTCTTAAATAGTTGACCTATTGAGTAACCTTACAAAATAGTTAATTGATCATGCCTCCACTCACTAATCCCCCTTAGAAGGATTATTTCCTCATGGATTTCATAAACAACATGGAATAGATGGAAGAATAAAACATGGTGAATGAATTGAAATGTAGAGTTTAAGAAAAGCCTGATTTATATAAATAATAACACGAATTCCTAGAAGTTGATCATCTTTACAAATCAGATCTCTTGAAGGAAAATAATGAACAAACAAACTAAACTCTGAAAGACTTATGAAAGAAAGAAAAAGAAACTAAATCTAAAGAAAGATTTTAGGCTAATGGAATGGTGTCCATAACATGTGCAAAATGAGCCTATTTATAACCTTCAGGTGGTTGCCATCCTTAATACTAGGTTAGCTGACATTCCTAAGTTTTAAGTTCAATTGTACAGGCCTCTATATTTATTTTCCATCCCAGATTCGATGTCGTGACACAGGTAGTTAGTATGCTTTTTCTTAGGATGTCTTTAGGGGAATGTCGCGACACCCTTAGTTAGTGTCATGACATTGGAGGTAGTTTTGTACTTTCTCCATTTTGCTCTCTATGTTGTAACATTGGGCCTCCTGTGTTGTGACATAGCGTCTAGTTTCGACTTAAAACGCCTTCTAATGGTCTCCTACACACTCACGAAGTACGTTAGCTATAATTAAAACTAAAGAAACTTAACTAAAATTTAACGAAAATGCTTGTATTCAGGCTCCTTAAGTGTGAAAACTAGTTTAATCTACTACACCAAATTACGACAGATTATGTACACATATACTCAATTTTCCATCAAGTAAAATTAAAACTTTTCACATGTGAACACGACTAGCATTTCATTCTCAATTTTCATGAAGTTACATTATGGTGAATTAAACATCTTGCTCGCGTAGTGGATGGCATGAAAGATCTTATCCATTTTTTGTCCTAACACTGTCCCCACCATATAATTGTTGGCATGACACATGATCATGAAGTGCTCACTCCAATTCAGACTTGTTATGATAGGAGTCGTGACCATTTTTTGTTTCAACACCTTAGAAGCTTGATTGCATGCTTTTTCAAAAACAAAAGGAACGTTCTTTTGGAAGAGATGAGTCAAGGGTTTAAAAATTTAGGAGAAATCCTTAATGAAACTTCAGTAGAACCTCGCATGCACAAGAAAGTTCCAAATTCTGCTGACCGTCTATAAACACATCCAATCCGTCCTCTATCTTGTCAGTAAAGATCAATTTTGTGCAACACATTAATGTAGCTGTGGCATTACACAAGTCAAAGGGCATTCTTCGAAAAGCATAAGTCCCTTTGGGATAAGTGATTGTAGTCTTCTCTCAATCATAAGGGTGAATCAAAATTTGATGGTATCTAGAGCAATCATCAAGGAAACAATAGTAGTTTTTCCCTATAAGCCTATCCAACATTGTAACACTCCTAACCCGTATTCGTCGCTGGAGTAGGATTACGAGATATTACCGATCAATTCAAAACATAAGGCATACATTTATCAACTGTAAAGCATTCATTCTCATAAATCATTCAACACAATCACATTGTCCCTTATAAGGGCCTACGAGGACTTAAACATGCTTTTGAAGTGGTTAAGGACTAAACCAATATCATATGAAAATTTTGGAAACTTAGAAAAATTTCAATCATACAGGGGTCGCATGCCCGTGTGAACAAGCCATGTATGGGTCTCACGGCTCTAGACACTCTTGTGTCTCAGGCCATGTGAAAACAGGGCATACATACTGACTTGGGTCACACGGCCAACCACACGCCCGTGTGTCTAGCCCGTGTTGTAACAACCCAATTTTTGGCCTAGTCAGAATAGTTGTTTTGGAACCAAAAATTTGATGTCTGAGAAGTTATTTTTAATATTATTTTATGTGTCATAACATGATTATATAAGTGCATGAAAATTTTGGTGAATTAATTTTAATGTTTGTGAGCTTAATTGAGAAAAATAACTAAATCGCATAAAGGACAAAAGTTTTGTTTTGCTAGCCAAATGTGTTAAATAGCTAGAGAACCATAATTGGGGGTCTTTAAAGTGCAAATAGGCCTTTAAATTAGTGGTGGCCGGCCATAGAGACAAAAAGAAGAAGGTTGTCAAAGTTAGGTGAGTTTTGGTGACTAAATTAACTAAAAATGAAATAAAATAAAGAATGAATGATATCATCTTTTTCTCATCTTCTTCTTCATCGAAAATATCAGTAAATAGGGTGTTTTAAAAGCTGCCACTTATATTCCTTGCAAGTAAGTGATTTAGATAGCCTTTCTTGATGTTTTTTCCATTTTTAGGACCCTTGTAGCATGAGCTTTCTAATAAGGGGACTATTTTGCAAAATGGATGAAAGTCTAGGGTTTTGATATGAAAAAATTTATGTTGTTAGCTGAAATTTTATGGAAGAAAATGAATCATGGTTGTTAAACAAACAACTTTTGTGAACGGGGTTTTCATGAAAACACCTAAAAGAGCTATTTTGTAAAGTTTGTAAAATAGGTGGTATTTGTGCGAAATGTTTGAAATTTTAAGTTGCTATAGGTATAAAAAGAGTTTGGCTAGGCTTGATTAATGAGGAAACTCGATAAAAATTAATTTACGAGCCTAAGGGAAAAATCATAATTTTTGTAAAGTCTAAGGGCAAAACGGTCATTTCGTCGAATTGTGAATTGTAGAATATTTTTATTTATGTGATGATTAAATAAGTGAAATTTTATTATTATAGATGAAGAAATATGCAATTTGGACCTAGATTGGGGAAAAGCCAAGCAAGCGGATTAAATATAATTAGTCACTTACATTTTGTGTACCGAGGTAAGTTGTACGTAAATAATGTAATTTAAATAATGTAATTTATTTGTATTTACGTATTGTATAATTAATATGGCATAAATTGTGGATTATTCTTGTCAATGTGCATGATGAGAATTGATGTAGTAAAGACTCAGGTTTGAACCTTAGAAATAATTTGGATATCCATGCCATGACATTTGGGTGATGTGCGTGCTAGTGTAAGACCTGTCTGGGACATGGCATTAGCATTGATAGATGAGAGCCTGTGTAAGACCTGTCTGGGACATGGCATTGGCCTCAATATATGCAAGCTAGTGTAAGACCTATCTGAGACACGGCATCGGCTTGAGGTGTGTCAATGTAAGAACTATCTGGGACATGGCATCGACACAGATAAGCAAGAGCTAGTGTAAGACCTATCTGGGACATGGCATCTACTTAGATGTGAGAGCTAGTGTAAGACGATGTTTGGAACATGGCGTCTGCATTGTACCCTATGTTTGAGGCTTAGTGATTATCTTGTAGTATTCCAAATGGTTCAAAGGGAAATTTACGAGTTATATCATAATGATAGAGCTTATGACCATGTTGTGAGTGGTACAGGTACTTATATGAAATTGATGATATGTGAACTCTATTCGTGTTGTATGAATAGTGAGGAATGAACATGAGTAAGTTGTGTTATGAACATTTACTCTTCGTGCGAGTTATGATATATTGGGAGTATGATCACATGTGGTAACATGGTTGTTATTTCAATATTTACAAGCAACTTACTAAGCTTTGTGCTTACCCTCTTCTTTTCCACTTTCTTTATAGTGCTACCAAATTAGCCCGTGGATCAAAGAACGTCGGAGGCATCGCTTACACTATCACTCAAAGCTTTTGGTATAGTTAGTTTTGTTATCTTGAGTATAGCATGTATAGGGATTAAGTCTTTTGTTATGTGACATATTGTTAAGTTAGCCAATTATGTGACTTAGGATGAAAACCTTTTCTTTTCTTTTTTATAAGGCCATGGCTAATGGCTAATATTCATTATTGATAATTGCAAATGATGATGGTCCCACAGATGAACAAAATGTATGAATGACCAAGTGCATATTTGGTTTGCTTTTGAATGTCATGTTGTGGTTGATTTAGTCATATATTGGTGTGTGGACTGCAGATATTTGTTGTTGTGTAGGTTGGTGCAAGTAAGGGTGGCAAAAAGGCTTGGTCAATAGCCTTGTTTTTGTCCACAGGGGTAGACACATAGGCGTGTGTCTAGGCCGTGTGCAAGACATGGTCAACCCCATAGGCGTGTTGTCCGGCCGTGTGTCCTATGCACCTTAAAATTTCAAGTTAGTATGCATGGTAGTAAAAACAAGGGCAGAGACAAGGCCGTGTGTCTCAACCATGTGGAGGACACGACCTAGTACACGGGCATGTGCCTTGGACGTGTGCCCCTAAATGGTTACTGACGTCAGAAATAGAATGTTAAGGTTTTTAGACACAGAGACACGGGCGTGTCATGGCCGTGTGAGGGACACGGGCCATGGAGACGGGCGTGTACCAGGCTATGTGAAAGCCCTTGTAGGTTCGAAATAGAAATTAATTTCACACGGGTTAGGGACACGAGCGCGTCCCGATGTGTTTAGGCCGTGTAAACTGCACTGGCCTTCAACACAGCCATGTCAAGAAGGCCACACGGACGTGTAGCCCTTCTACACGGGTGTGTGCCCTTGTTTCAATAGTCATTTTCAAGAGTTCTTTAAAGGATCCGGTTTGATTCTGAATTGTTATTAAACCTTGTTTTGGGCTTCGTAGGCCCATAATAAGGAATTCTAGATAAAGATTGAAAAGGTTCAAATTTGATCAAGTTTTTATGATTTGTAAATGTGGGAATGCATGAGTTTAAGTTTAGTAATGCCTCGTACTCAGTCCCAGCCTTGGACTCAAGTAAGGGGTGTTACATGTGTACCCTTCACAGTGGCCACACATGCCCATGTGCCAAGCTGTGTACTAGGCCGTGCCAAAACTATAGGGAATACTGACTTATGCAACATGGCTAAGTCACATGCCCGTGTACTAAGCCGTATGCCAATTAGGGGGTATACTGACTTGTACCACACGGCCAGTCACATGCCCTTGTATGAGGCCGTGTGGAGCATACTGACTTCATTTTAATAACAACACTAGGGAACACACGGCCATGTAAAATGACCATGTGTCACACACGGCTGAGAGACACTCCCGTGTGTCTGCCCGTGTGGACAAAACTAGGCCATTTGCAAGGCCAATTTTCCACATTTACTCATGTTCAAATAAGCAACCAAAATAGTACCATTTCATAATACAATTAGGAAGCCAAAATCATCAACCAAATACACAATTCATACCATATCCATTTCAACCAAATTTAATACCATTTACCTATTCAAATACTTATCACTCAACTTTCAAAATCATACTTCATCAAAGCATTTCTCAAGCATTATACACCATAAATCAATTAACCATTTGCAACTATAAAACTATAACCATATTCATACCAAACATGCCAAAATAAGCCATCACTCATGGCTATATATACAACCAAAACATATACATTTACAAGCAAAATACCACATCTATCCTATACATGCCATACACCATATATACACAACTCAAAAGTACCAAATAGATGTCTGATAGTGCGATCATGTTCCCGATGACTTCTGGATCCGAGCTAGCCTTGATTCACTATAAAACATAGAAGAATAACACGAAGTAAGCTTTATAGCTTCGTAAGCTTGTATGTAAATAATTTAATTCATCGAATAAATGTAAATAAACCAATTTCACATTAATTACAAACCTGTCTCATGTTTAAAACATGATTAAATACCATCTCATTGAACCTTCACTATTTAATACTCGAATAGGTTCTGTGCATACCTTTATTGCCTCTTGCTAACATCTTTCTCAACCACATCATTCGTTTACCCGTTAAACTATTCGAAATAGAAATTGAATACTCAATAGTCTTATTCGATAAGTACCTATACCATGGCCCCTAGCCAAATCAAGGTAACTTATCTGAAGAACTATTTTCATGGCCTGAAGCCAAAACATTCGATATGCATGGCTCGAAGCCAAATCGATATAACTCGCACCTGAAGTGCTAATATCATGGCCTGAAGCCAAATCGGTATATCATCTTATAACATGTCAAAAGTATCCAAATCTATTCCTAAGGTTCAACCGGGATTTCTAACTTGTCAATTCCATCTTCGAATAATTTTGTAGAGTTGTATTTAAAATTCATAAATTAATAAAAATCTCATAATCATAGTTTAGGCAATATCAAAGCATTTAACATACATTTATAATGAAATCGTCACATACGAACTTACCTCGAGTATGAAAACGGCAAAATGAGTCAATTACTCGATAATCTTACCTTTTCCCCGATCTAATACCAAATTCCTCTTTTCTTGATCTAAATATATTCAAAGTTAACTTCTTTAACCAACCACTCATTCAATTTAGTCCAAAACATACATTTAGGCCTATTTGCACTTTAGCCCCTAAACTTTTACACCTTTAACAATTTAGTCCCTATTTCACAAATACATAAAATTCAAACATTTTCAATAAACCCAAGCTTGGCCGAAATTCATATTAGTCCCTAGCAGCCCAAAACTTTCATTTATTTCACATTGTATCCACACAATTTGCACCTTTCACAAATTAATCCCTATTATGCGTTTTCATCAAAAATCACTTAACAAAACTTGTAAAACTATCATCAAACTTTCATATTTCAACATTAAACATCAAAGAACTCATAGATTCAACAATGGAAACTCTCAAAATCTTTAACAGTTTCAAAATCTTCAATAATCACTAGCTATAATACAAAACAATGATGTCAAAAACATAAAAATCATCAAAAACCGATCTTAAAACATACCTAATTGCTTGAATTATTCCTAGCCAAATGAAGAACCCTAGTTCCTCTTGTTCTTCTTTTAATTTCGATTCAAAAATATGATAATGGATGAAATTTGTGTTTTATTTTACTTATTTTAACATTATTTACAAATTACCATAATTAACCTTAAAAATATTTCATAATTACACCAAATGCCATGCCACTATCATCCACTATCATACTAATGGTTTATTTACCACTTAAGGACCTTAACTTTAAGGCTTTATAGCTATTAAATACCTTTAGCTAATAGAATGACACTTTTGCATTTTATGTGATTAAGTCATTTTTCTCAAATTGATCAATTAAACGATAAAATTAGCTCACGAAATTTTCACACATACATGCTATCTGCTGTAAACACCAAAAATAATATTAAAATAATTTTTCAGCATCGGATTTATAGTTCTAAAACTACTATTCTGATTTAGCTAAAACTGGGCTGTTACAAACATCTAGTCAATGAATGGTAAGAGAGAGTGATACTTCCAGGTGGCATCATTGAGTTTTCTATAATAAATGCAAACGCGCTATCCAGTTACAGTGCGAGTCGAAACTAATTCATTCCTTTCATTAGGAACCATATTCAAACCACCTTTTCTCAGAACGCATTGAGTTGGACTAACACACTAACTATTGAAAATGGCATACACAGTACATGTATCAAACCATTTTTTTAATTCCTTTTTCACAACCTCCTTCATCATTGGATTTAATATCCTCTAGGCATCCAATGTTGGCTTTTTCCTTATTCTAACTTGATATTATATTGACACAATGTTGGGCTTATAACCTTGATATCAACGATGGTCCGTCCCATGGCTTTCTTATGTGCCTTTAACACTTGAAGAAGAGCCTCTTCTTATTCCAAAATTAATTGAGCAGAGATGATAATCAGTAACATGTTTTCTCCCCCAAATACCCATACTTCAAATTTTTAGAAAGAGGTTTCAAATCTAATTGTAGTGGTTTAACTATAGAAGGGATCATTTTTCAGAGGTGTCTTTCAGAGGCCCCAACGGTTCCTTACAATGCCTCCGCCAATCTAAGTGATTATCCCAAACTTTACATAATTGGTTGCAAATTGATAATTCAAAATATAATTCTATAAAAAATGCTTACTGGTTGGGCATTGCTGAATGACCTTATAAGAGAAATAAAAGGTGTTGAGCAAGGTAAGTATCCTAAAGTATTAACCGAGTGTTTAAGCCCTTTATCGGGATTACTTGTATGCAAAATTGTTATTTATAATTTTCTATTTAGATACCATGGTTATGGATTATTGAATGTAGGTTGTAACATGTTTTGAAATGATAATATATCGTGAATATTGGTTAATGGATGCATGTGTAATGTTTGACATGCTATGACATTGTTCAATTGTATACTCGTATGACTTGATTGTATTGTATGTCACATACAAGTGAGATTGTTAAATGGGTTGACTGACTATATGAAAATTTAAAATTGAATATGTTACTAAAAGCATGTATGAATGTCAGTGTTACTATTAAATGAAAGTGTGCAAGGCATGCATGTATGAATGTCAATGTTACTATTAAATGAAAGTGTTCAAGGCATACACTGACATTGAATATTAATATGCATGTTAAGCATGCCACTCCACTGAAATAGTGAGTAAAAACATGATTTTCTTACCGATTTTTTCTCATATTACATCTACATTGTTGTTGACATAGGAGTTTTGTGATGATCTAGTGGCATTTAAATTTCACAAAATTGTTTTCAGTGCACTAAACCGGAGATTTCAATAGATTGGGTGATTTATCGCATTTTTCTGCAATACCTGTATACTGTTATTGGTGGTTCTAACCATAATGGTCTTAAGCCCTTACTATTTTGAAGTTCAAATGACGGGTATTAAGGAATTTGTAACACCCCGAACCCGTATCCATCGTCGAAGTAGGGTTACGAGGTATTACCTATCAATTTACAACATATAGCATACATTTATTAAACATAAAGCATTCATTCTCATAAATCATTCAACACAATCACATTGTCCCTTATAAGGGCCTACAAGGCCTTAAACATGCTTTAGAAGTGGTTCGGGTGTAACACCCCCATGCCCGAAACCGTCACCGGAGTCAAGCTTGAGGTGTTACTAAACTTATCTTACCTTTTAAACAACTTTAAACCACTTATTTTAATTTTCGAAATAAATTATTTTTCTGCGTCATGGTTGCTTAAAAATTTATTTCTCGAGTTTCAAAACTCAAAATTAAGATCTGTAAATTTTTAATAAAACTAGACTCATATATCTATCTACTAATTGTTTTCTGGAATTTTTTACCTAGCCAATTAGTACAGTTTATTAGTTAAAGTTACCCCTATTTCAGAATTCAACTGCACTAGCCTCTACTTACTATGAACCACTTTTCTCTCTGTAAAAAAATCATATGACTGTATCGTTTATTTATATTAAAACTAGATTCAATAAGGATTCTAACCATATAAAGTACACCACCTAATTATTTTTTTAAAATTTATGGTGAATTTCTAAAGTTGGAACAGGGGATCCAGAAATAGCTCTAGCCCTATTTCACCAAAACTCAGATACCCTATAAAATACAAAACCTTTACCTGTTTTGCTTTTTCCATTTGAAAATAGACATAACGAGCTTTAATTTCATATATTATTCACCATCAACCCATGTCTCTACAATTTCTTGTGATTTTTCAAAATCCCTTTATTTCTGATACTTGAATCTGTTTTTAAGTTACTTTCACATTTTTCTTAGTTTTCATGTGATAGTTACTACTTAATCATACATACTATTAAACATGTATATCATCAGCCACTCTATTAGCTAATCACTAGCAAGTATTTACACATCATTCATTGATCATATCATATCAAAAGAAACCAAGTTCCTATACATGCCATACACAAAACGCAAACGTCTAACTATACCAATGTGATTTCTTCGATAGTGTGATCGGTCTCGAGCGTTTCCTTCGATCCCGAGTGGCTTGATAAAAACTATAAGAAAAAGAAAATAAAGAGAGTAAGCACTAGGCTTAGTAAGCTTACAAGCAAATAAATTACAACATTCAACATAATGAATAATTATACATAATGTCACCTAGCCTCATAAACTTTCTTTACTTCTCATTTTCTACCTTCTTCTTTACTCACTTACCTTCTTTCTTAACTGACCTTTCACTATTCATAAATATAATCTACCTTCCCTTTTGCTGATAATTCACTGTAATTTAACGTGTACAATGACCCGTTGAACCACTCGGAATACTAAGGATACTAGGGTCGTTCCTGTCTATCAATATCCTGCCAATACCATGTCTTCGACATGGACTTACATGAATTATTCTTGTCTCCAATGCCATATATACATAATATGGGCTTACATGGCTCATTCCTATCTCCAAAGTCATATAACTGATATGGACTTACATGGCTCATTTCTGTCCTGTCAACCTCAATATC
Organism: Gossypium arboreum; assembly: GCF_025698485.1. NCBI lineage: Eukaryota > Viridiplantae > Streptophyta > Magnoliopsida > Malvales > Malvaceae > Gossypium > Gossypium arboreum. The sequence goes on from NC_069081.1 coordinate 20,243,369, forward strand.
CTAACATTCCTAAGGTTCAAACGGGGCTTCCTAATGCTTTTTCTCTGTCACTTCGCCTTTAATTCGACTTTAAATATTCAAAGAAAATAAGTATATAAATGCTGGAAATTGACAATAATAATGTAAAATAAAACAATATTGCATTTATTTACTGTAATCTTACCTCGATACAAAATGTGACTAAACTTTACAATTTAGTCCTTTACTTTTTCTTTTCCCCGATCTACTCCCGAATTTCGCTCTTCTTGATCTATAATAGCAAATTTAACTTATTTAATAATCACATTTATCAAAACAGTCCTTGACCCAAACTTTGGCAAAATTACATTTTTGCCCTTAAACTTTCACATATTTGCACTTTTTCCCCAAGGCTCGTAATTTAAACTTCATCCTATTTTCTTATGTTTTATGACATGCTGATCATTTTTCCCTTCTATGACAACATCAAATTCACACTCTAACATGTACTTATGACTATTAGGTATTTTTACCGATTAAGCCATTTTACTCGTTTTCACTTAAAACCGAGTAGCACAAGTTGTCTAACATAATTTAAAACCTCATATTCTATCATAAAACATCAACATAAACACTTTTCACCTATAGGTATTTTTCCAAATATGAACACTAACTTAAATTATTGCTAGCATAAGCTTTATCGAGCTACTGGGACTCCGAAAACGTAAAGAACATTAAAAACGGGGCTTGGAATCACTTACTATGGAGCTTGAAAGCTTGAAACAAACCCTAGCTATGGACAACCCTTGAAATTTCATGCTAATGAAGAAGATGATGAATTTTGTGTTATTTTTCCCTTTTTATTTCATTTAATATCCAAATAACCAAAATGCCTTCCTTATTAAACTTTCAAAAATTCCATCCATGTCCTATTTTTTCTGTAACATCCTAAATTTGGGGCCTAGAAGAGTTGGGTTTTGAGTCCAGGATTGAATAGAAGAAAACCTGAATAATTAGGAAGTTTTAAATATTATCGTTTAAGAAAAAATTATTTTATTAAATTACCACTAGAAAATTTTTCTTGTATTTATTATTACGGATATTTTAAATTTTATGAAATTTTAATTAGTATTATGAGATAAAATTATTATTATTAGAAAAATATTCTGTATGTATGTTTGAAAATTTTTATGAAAATTATTATTATTTCTTGTATTATTGATATTTGAAATTTTATTATTAGATATATTTATAAAATTATTATTATTATTGGAAAGGAAAAAAAATATTAGTTGTAGCATACGATTTTCTGGATTTTTTGGGTTTTGTGATTTTAGTAGATCTTGAAATTTTCATGTTCTAAATATTGGAATTATGTTTAAATGTATTAGTAGACCTTTAGAAGGCCCAAGACTAAGCTAAACACGGTAAAATATCAAGGTGGGATTTTTAAGTGAATAGGAGATTTGGTTAAGTGGGCTTTTAAGAAGAACTGCGTAAGTTATGACACAAATGAGCCTTTGGTAAAGTGGCTAAGTGATGCCACTAGGGAGCTATGAAGGTGGCGTGTAAGTGTTGGGGAAGACACAGGTTCGATTCCTTTGTTGGCAAATAGATGCATTTATTTTTTAGTGCGGGAGGGTAAGTGTTGGAGTTCGGTGGATTCGCTAGAGGAGAGTTGGATCGGTTTAAGCTGCTTGGATTAATAAGTGATAAGGGAGAGATTTAAGGGATTGGGATGAGGCTAGGAGTTACCCGAATGGGGGAATTGAAGAGGAAAATCGGCGGGGGATTATGAGGGTAGTATTTGGCACTTAGGGTATTGTTGGTGCTGTTTTCTTTCCTTTTACACCTTAGGATTGTTCTTTTCCTCTTTTCCTCTCTAGCCAAACTACCACCTCCCTATTCTTCTTCTTCTATTTTTCTTCTTCAAACTATTCATCATACCTACTATTCATCAACACTTTTGTCGAATCCATAAAAGCGAAATCACAGGATCTTTGCTTGTGCCGATTTCTTCAAAGCCGAGTTCTCCTATGTTCTTTTGCTTTTATTAATTTACAAATTATCTTTTCTTAATCTTGGATTCCTGATCGCAATTCTACTTTAAGGTTGTAGCCCCGCATTATCATCTCCTTCATCACACAAAAGCCGAAAAACCATAGAATTGAGGGCTTATAGCCGAAACTTCAGAACTCCGGGAGTCGAGTTTTTACCATCGTTTGAAAGATAAATCTGCACCAGATTGCGTGGAGATCAAAAAGGAGTAAGGGGTAAGTGTTCATCATCTCAGATCTGGTTATATTTTACAAAGTTAGGAAAAACCGAAGTCCCTAAAATATAGAGAGGCTGTCGAATTGGGCATGTGGCTCTAAAGGTTTTTAACTGACGTTTTCTGTCAATGATTAGTGTCTTCTTAAGTGTTGGATTGAAAGCGTGAATCATTGGAGTAATCGGATTCGGAGCTAGCTATCAATTTTGGCAAAAGGTAAGATTTCAAAGGCTTGTAGGGACATGGTTCGATCATGGGTGAGTTAAGTTTTGGAGTTTAGTGATTATGGTTTGTAAATAAGCACTGTGCTAATCAATTGTAGGATATCGGAAGAGATCTCATGGCGATCGTCGTAAATCGTGTGTGTACGAACACCCTTTCTTAGTTCAATTCGGCAAAAGCGAAATGCCGAAATTCGGCATTTCATGGTCATGTAAGTATGTGAATGCTCTCAAGTCATAGAGTAATTGTTAGATCGGCACCGCAAGGTGGTAAGCACGTTCAGCGTGATGTTTTGGCGTATTTCGGAAAAAGGGGCTCGACGGACCAAAAGCGGGCCTAATGGGCTTACGGACCAATATGGGTAAGAGATGGGCAAATTAGCCATTAGGTAGATGGTGGAATCAAATTGCATAAAATGATAAAAATTACTGAATTAGCTTGTGTAGTAGCGTAGATCACGAAATTACCCTAAAGAGCAAAATTACTGAAATTACCCTAAAGAGCAAAATTACCGATATACCCCTAGAGTTTTAAATTGGATGAACTGCATGACTGATTACTCTGTATTTTGCATGATATGCATTTATTAATATCTGTTGCATGGGGTTGGGGTATTAATGGAGGAAATCTTGAAAGTGGTTCATCCACGTCTTGGAGGCTTTGCCTCAATCGACTGAATTTGAGCGGCGTTCTTTGCAACTGTAGTGTGTGAAATTTGGGTGGGTTGAGATATTCCCACATGGTGTGTAGGGTTGGTGCAGGCGGTGTAGCGGTTGGTGGGTTGAGTAGTCTCCCGGATGGGCTTGCATTCATTATTCTTGTTGTTACTCATGTTCTTGAACGGGCCTATGGGCCACACTGTTATGTAAAAGGGCTAAGGCCTTGCTATCAGATTCTAAAAAGGGCTTGACCTCGTGTCTTATTATCTGAATAGGGCTTAGGCCCAATGGGCTCGAGCTGAATTGGGCTTTGGATGGGTTTCGTGTACACCGAGTTTTCCCAAACTCACCCCTTCCTCTTCCATCCTTGCGGTGAGCCCTAGAATTGGTGGACTTGGAGTCTGCTTGCAGGATTTGAGTGGCCATGAAGATTTATTGACGATTTTAAATAAGTTTAGCCTTTATTTTGGATTATTTTATTATGCTTAAAGTTGTAATAAGGTCGTTCTTTTAATTACTTATATTTTGGGGATTATTAAACCTGGCTAGCACTAGGGTTCGTTTTATAAAATCTACTTGTTTTTAAAAAGATCACGATGACGCGCAAAGTTTCCGTAAAGTAAATGTTTTCCCAAGAAAAATAAATATTTTAAGCAAACGATTTGCAACCTTAATCATTTTCTTAAGGTGGTCATAATCAAACGGTTTTCTCAAAATTATACGAGATGTTAGAGTGTGGCAATGGCGGTGTGCATGTCTAGAATTGGATCCAAGAGAGCTTGGTACTTAGCGGTCCGACGGACTCACCTCCTCTTCTTCTGGTTTCCTACAGGTGCGCGACTTCCATTCACTTTAACCTACTTTTAAAAGTGTCTTTTACAACACCAACTCAGCTTTTCCAAACTAAGTAATACTGGAATGTTTTGAGCGCATCAATGTGGCGCATCGATCCGGTCATAACGTCCGTGCGGAGTTTGGGGTGTTACATTTAGTGGTATCGAGCCTAGGTTGCAACAACTCGGTTGTGGATCGGTCCCAAAATCTTTTCAAAAACTTGGGCCTAAGAAGGGTATTTTTGGAAAGGGCAGATTTTTCGAAGATGTTTAAGTTTTTCTATTTTTTAAACGGGGTTAAATCAATAGTTTTAAAATAAAAGTGTTTTCAAATCATATCTTTTTTTGGTAAACAAGAACATGGGTTTTATGGATGATCGAGGAAGTGGCTGCTGAATCCCCAAACACCAAGTCTGTAAGTATTTCATTCCTCATATTACCTTGTATTAAGATATTATTGTAGATAGAACTGAGACCATATCATGACATTATAACTAGGGCAACCCTAAAACTCTAGAATCTCGAGGCGTAGCTAGGCTATGATTACGTGAAAATAGAAACTTGAAAATACTATCTCTGCATAAGACATGTGAATAAATAGTAAAATTTTTGAGATCTTTGTAGTTAATTGATATGTGTACTGGTAATGTAGAGTATTGATATGGATTTTGAGGGTAAGAAAAGTCCGCCAACTTTGGGTAGCGGTAACTCAGAGCTTGGTACTGAGGCACTGGCCGAGTTAGTAAGGAAAGTGGTAGAGGAAGTATTGGATACAAAAATTAAGGAAATTAGGGAAGCGCTTCAAGCAGGGTGCTTGGTGTGACAGCCCAAAATTGACCCTAGTCGGGATGTGGTTTCGGGACCACAAAACCGAGGCACAAAAATAATTTAAAATTTATTTTGATGCCTATGATATGTGTTAATTTGTGTGTGACATTTTTGATGTTTCGATTTAGTGTTATAAATGTGAATTTCTCTAGAAAGGACCTAGTAGTGAACTTTGAAAGTATGATGGGGAAATGTGTGATGACTAGTTGCTCATGCATGCAAAAATAAGGGATTTGTATGTCAAATTTCCCCCCCCAACATGAAGTGGCCGGCCATGGCAAGAGAGGATGGGCAAAACATGTCATGAAACATGTTTTGTTGGTGCATTAGGGAGAAATAATAAACAAAGGTGTATGGGTAAGAAAAGAATGAAAAAAAAAATGTGTGTGAGTGTGGTATACCTCCCCATTGCCGTGAGTTGTAGAGAAAGAAAGAAAAATTTTGTTCATCCTTTCTTTGAGCCAAAACTAAGGAAGAAGGAGGATTTTGCTCCATTTTTTTTGTTTGGAAGAGATCTAGAAGGAGATTTGGCTAAGTTTGCATCAAGATTAAGGTATGTATGAGGTTGTGTTAGGAGTTTCATGCATGTTTTGGTTGCTAACTTGATGTGCATGTTAGCCATGGCTCAAATCTTTGTTATGCCATGGAAATGGTATTTGGCCAAAGTTGTTATGGTGATAAAGCCATTGCATGCTAAGTGTAAAGCTTGATAATGATGCATGCAATGATGGATTGTCTACTCTTGAGTAAGATTTTGAGTTTTCTTTTGTTTAATCATGATTGAAGTTGAAAAGGAGCATGATTGTCATATTCGCCATGATGCATTCATAAGCATGGTTCATGCTTCTTGCATGTTAGTTAAAATTTGTGTTTTGGATGGCTATGGACACCTTGAAATTCGCCATGCTCATATATGTATATATATGTTTGCACATGATGTTTGGTTGTGAACTAAGTGATGAATATGTTGGTTTAAAGAAGAAGATGTTGAAGAATGAATGTGAAATTGCAAGCACATTCGCCTAGCACACATATGAGTGCTTGATGCTATATTATAAGTTTTGAGCAACAATATGCAAAGCATTAACTAGTAAAATGCATGCTGTTTTTGTGAGGTATTAAGTGCATAATTGGCCTCAACATGTACATGAATATTCGCCTTGGGTAGCCTATTGAAGGCCTTAGCTTTTCCTTGATGCTCGAATAAATTGTATTGAATTGCTTGATGTAGTATAAAATGTGCATGACCATTGTGTATTCAAGCTAAAGAGTGGCCATATGACCATTTAAACTCCTTGTCATATTCGGCCATAAACTAGCACAATGAGGTTTTAATAGATTGAATTTGTTTGAATTAGCTCAAGAGCTAAGAGGGCCACAATTGGACAAGGGGAAGGAAAAAGTGATCGAATAGCCGTAAAAGCCGTTCGACAACATCCGAGGTAAGTCCTCAAGAAGTGACCTTACTTGAATTATGTGGAATGAAATATGGATGTATTGATTATTGATTTATGTGTGTATGAGTATCCGAATAATACCCGGGCTAAGTCCCGAAGGCGATTATGCTAATGATTATAATTGTGTTTGAGCCTTAGTAACGAAAATGAAATATGTATGTCCAATGATTATTGATGTATGTGTGCATGAGAAATTGAATGATATCCGGCTAAACCCAAGACAATTATGCTGGAAATTATATCTGGGTTAAGACCCGAAGGCAATTGTGCTAGTGGCTATATCCGGGCTAAGACCCGAAGGCATTTGTGCACATGCTTATACCCGGTTATATTCCGAAGAATCTTGGGCTGGAGGTGAGTGTTGGTTGCTGTAATAAATTCAATTAGTACACTCGAGAAGCCCAAAGAATAAGGTACGTTTATATGTGCATTGGAAAGTCGACATGCTTGAGCAACATTCGCTCAATCGACTAATGAATTTCAGTTATTGAATTGATTGATACTTTGTGAAGGTATATAATGATGAAGTGTGAAGTAAGAATGTGTATTAATGAAATGATGCATTTGGCTATGTGAATGTATTGCTGTAATTAGAGTTGATTATATTCCTTGAGACTTACTAAGCATAAAAATGCTTACCCCATTACTTTGGCTCTCTGTTTTATAGATTTCGCTCGATAGCAATCGGATTCGGGATCAATAAAGTCGAAGTCATCCACACTATCAACGCCTCTATTTTGGTATAAATTTTGGTTGAACTTTGAAATGGCATGTATAGGACTACCCCTTGTTGGTTTAAAAATGTGGTGATGTATATGTATACGGCCATGCAAAAATGGCTCGTAAAAGGAAGCATGAACTCGGACTATTTTTGGTTTGTATGTATATATATGGTGTCATGATGTGATTATGGATTGGAAATGGGAGTGTTGGTCACATGATCAGCCATTGGTATGGTTAAAATGATCATATATGAACCTATGTATGGCAAGACTAGTTGGTTCATGGAGACTACAAAATAGGTAAGACCTACCTTAAAAACAGATGCTGCCAGCTGCAGTGACGTGAATGTGAAAAATCACCAAAATTTGTAGGAATGGTATTAAATAGTGAATAAGCTATGTAAATGAACCTTGATGAGTCTATTTTCATATGGAAGAAACGAAATGGTCATAGGAGTTACATGTTAAGAGATATTAAAGCTATTGTGAGACAGGGCCAGAACGGTTTCTGGGTCCCCTGTCGCAACTTTAAAAATTTACTATAAAATATCCAGAAAGAATTAGGAGTCATGCCTTATATTTACAGATTCCATTTTGAGTCTAGTTTCATTAGAAACAAACGGCACCAGTATTGAAGTCCTGTACAGTGAGATATTCAAGTTGTAACGCGCGAAGGTCAGAGCAGTCGATCCCTGCAACATGGGTGACTTTAACTAATAAACTGTACCAATTGGCCTGACCAAAAATTCTAGAAAAAAATCCATGGATGGATACATGAGTCTAAATTCAGGGAAAATTTACGAAACCAGTTTCCGAGTTTTAAAACTCGAGATATGATTTTTAAGGCGACGGTGATGCAGTTTTCCAGCCTGACTGGAAATGCCAAATGGGTGGGCAAAATATGTGAACTTGGCTTGTTAACCCCTCGTGTCCGACACCGGCGATGGTCTCGGGTTCGGGGTGTTACAATTTTATTGGTATCAGAGCCACGGTTTAGTCGATTCTAGGACTACCGTGATGTGTTTGGGGTCTAGCTATACATGCCATTAAATGATGAATCGATAGTGTGGTGATTTCGACAATTTGACTTTGTGTTTGTTTATAGCAATGGATCCCGATCCCAACCGAAAGCGATAGCTGATGATGTGGAGAGTGTGGCGCTGCTCGCGCAAGGGACAGCGCCATGGACTCTCAACCTATGGCCAGCAATCCGAATGATGAGGCTAGGCAAGCCTTTTATAGTGTGATGAACGAATGGTTTAATTAATACATTCGAACTAACACTACTGTTCCACAACCTCCATTCCCGACAAATGCAACCCCACACCTACAATACCTCCGGTGACTGACCAAATAAGGTCAAGTAAGCCCCGATCGATAGGATTCAAAACATGGGGCCACTGAATTTAAGGCTACGGATGATGATGATGCCGAAGCGAGCTGAATTTTGGTTGGATAACACTATCCGGTGCTCGATGAGCTATCTGTACCCGATGAGTGCTTAAAGTGTACCATCTCCTTGCTACGTGAGTCCGCCTACTATTGGTGGAGTACTCGACTTGTGGTACCTAGAGAGCAAGTGACTTGGGAATTCTTTCAAACCGAGTTCGAAAAAGTATATCGATCGAGAGATTCATCGACCAAAAGCGAAGGGAATTCCTTGACCTTAAGCAAGGTTCTATGTCGATTCATGACTACGAACGAAAATTTGTGAGGCTTAGCGATGCGTGCGAGAATGCATTTCGTCAAAGCCATTATGTGTAAACGCTTCGAGGATGGGCTGAATGATGATATAAGGATGTTCGTTGGCATTCTCGAGATACGAGAGTTCGTAGTACTTGTTGAGCGAGCTTGTAAAGTCAAGAGCTTAGAAAGGAGAAACAAAAAGCTGATGTGGGAACCGGAGAATTCGAAGAGGTCCTCTGGAAAGTCTCTTCAACAAGCATCAAAGAGATTTCGAGATGATGCGAGCCGGTCTAAGCGTTCGGGCTTTTCTAGACGAGGACGCGATCGACCCCTGTGACCACACGAGTCACTTCGATCGCTGATGGTGGAAATGATCGCCGAGAGAGGGCGAGTGTCCACATTGTGGCAAATGGCATTCGGGAGCTGTTCGTTTCGTGATCGCTCCTGCTATAAGTGTGGGTCGGCCGACCACTTTATGAAGGATTGCCCGAGGATGCATGAGCAGAATGTAAGTCGAGTGGAAACCCGGTGCTACCATTGCCGAGGTAGGCCACCTAGAAATATGGGCAATGTCGTTGGCGGTCGAGAGGATCTAGAGATGCTACCATCGATCCGAGGCTCGTGCTCTGCTAGGACTTATGCCATACGCCGCACGCCGAGGATCTTGCCTCCGGATGTCATTACGGTACTTTCACTCTTTTCAATACAAATGTGATTGCTTTGATTGACCTGGTTCTACTCATTCATATATATGTGAAACCTTAGCATCCAAAGAAGACTTTGCCTATTGAGTCTCTCGAGTTTGTAATTCGGTGTCAAACCCTTGGGTCATTACGTGCTTGTCAACAAAGTGTGCAAGAAAAGTCCCCTAGTGTTTCGAGGTTCTTGTTTTCCGGCGGACTTGATGCTTTTGCCATTCGATGAGTTCGACGTTATTCTTGGGTTGGATTGGTTGACCATGCACGATGCGGTTGTAAATTGCAAGAGCAAGACTATCGATTTGAGGAGCGCGAATAACAAGATAATTCGGGTTGAGTCTACGGACTTAAAGGGGTTGCCATTTGTAATATCGATGATGTTGGCCCGAAATATGTAAGAAAAGGGTGCGGCGTACCTTGCGACGTGCTCGATGACAAGGAATCGAAAAGAAACCCGAATCTGTGCCCGTGGTTTGTGAATACCGGATGTTTTCCCAAGAATTGCGGGTTTACCACTGTTCGAGAAATAGAATTTGGCATCGAATTGGTACTGGTACCACTCCAATTTCGATAGCCCGTGATCGTATGGCACCAACGGAATTAAAGGAGTTGAAAGCTCGGTTGCAAGAATTGGTGGATAGAGGTTTTGCTCTTGAGTTTCTCGCCTTGGGTGCGCCAAGATTGTTCGTGAAAAGAAGGATGGAACCATGCGGTTGTGCATCGACTATCGTCGACTTAATAAAGCGACGATAAAGAACAAATATCTGTTACCACATATCGATGACTTGTTCGATCAAGCTGAAGGGAGCCTCGGTGTTCTCGAAAATAGATTTGAGATCGGGCTATTATCAATTGCGAATCCGAGATTCGGACGTACCCAAGAGGCGCCTTGAGCGAGATATGGTCACTATGAGTTCCTAGTGATGCCGTTTGGGCTCATTAATGCCCTGCGGTATTTATGGATTTAATGAATCGGATCTTCGGACCATATTTGGATCGATTCGTAGTCGTGTTCATTGATGACATCTTGGTCTATTCAAGAAATGAGACCGAACATCTTGAACACTGCGGTTAGTCTTTGCAAATTTTACGGGATAAGCAATTATATGCTAAGTTCAAGCAAGTGTGAGTTCGGTTAGAGAGGTTAGCTTCTTGGGTCATGTGGTATCTGATCGGTATTCGAGTCGACCGAATAAAATTTCAGCCATACTTAATTGGAAACATCCAGAAATATTCGAGGTTCGAGCTTTTTGGGGCTTGCGGTTATTACCGACGATTTGTAAAGGTTTCTCAACGATAGCCACGCCGATGACGGCTACTCCAAAAGGATGTTAAGTTCGAATGGACGGAGAAATGTCAAAAAGTTTCGATCAACTGAAAACTTATTTGGTGAAGCCCCAATTCTAGTGCAATCCGAGTCCGGCAAAGAGTTTGTCATCTATAGCGACGCCTCCCTACTTGGGTTAGGTTGTGTATTGATGCAAGAAGGTCGAGTTGTGGCCTATGCGTCGAGGCAATTAAAGCCACATGAGAAAAATTATCCGACTCATGATCTCGAATTGGCCGCCATCGTGTTCGCCTTAAAGATTTGGCAACATTACTTATTTGGTGAAAGGTGCCATGTGTACTCGGATCACAAAAGTCTCAAATATTTGATGACCCAAAGAGACTTAAATCTGCGACAAAGACGTTGGCTCGAGCTGTTAAAGGATTATGAGCTGGTCATTGACTATCACCCGGGAAAGGCGAATGTGGTTGCGGATGCCTTGAGTCGTAAATCATTATTTGCTTTACGAGCGATGAACGTGCACTTGTCTATTCAATCCGATAGTGTGTTAGTAGCTGAATTGAAAGCCAAACCACTATTGATACATCAAATTCGAGAAGCTCAAAAAGTCGACGACGAGTTGGCGCAAAAGCGAAATTTGAGTGTGTTCGAATAAGGACTCGAATTTCAAATCGATGATGACGATTGTTTGAGGTTCAAAAGTCGTCTATGTGTTCCAAAGAATTCGGAACTCATTTCGATAATTCTGAATGAAGCCCATTGTAGCCAAATGGCAATCCACCCGGGAGTCGAAGATGTACAATGATTTGAAACGCGGTTTTGGTGGCATGGTATGAAGCGAGACATCTCCGACTTTGTTTGAGATGTTTAATATGTCAACAAGTGAAAGCGGAACATCGGTGCCTTGAGGATTACTTCACCAATCACGATACCCGAGTGGAAATGGGATCGAGTCACAATGGACTTTGTATCCGGACCGCCATTGTCGCAAGTAAGAAGGATGCGGTTTGGGTCGTGGTAGATAGATTGACTAAGTCGGCCCACTTTGTCCCCGTCGTCGCGAATTTTTCAATGGACAAACTAGCCGAATTGTGCGTTTCTCGATTGTGAGATTACACGGGTGCCTATTTCCATCGTGTCGGATAGAGATCCGAGATTTACCTCGCGATTTTGGAAAAAGTTGCAAGAAGCTTTGGGTACCAAGTTGCATTTCAGCACCGCCTTTCACCCCAAACCGATGGTCAATCCGGCGGATAATTCGAGATACTTGAGGATATGTTAAGATGTTGCGTCCTCGAGTTTAGTGGTTCATGGGAGCGGTATTTGCCGTTGATTGAATTCGCTACAACAACGACTTTCAATCAAGTATTAAGATGGCACCCTACGAGGCCTTGTACGGTCGTAAATGCCGTCCACCATTGTTTTGGTGAGCTCGGTGAAAGCAAGATTTTCGGGTGGATTTGATTAGAGATCTTTGAATGAAAGTGAAAGTAATCCGTGAAAGTCTCAAGATAGCCTCCGATCGTCAAAAGTCGTCGCGGATCTGAAGCGTAAGGATATCGAGTATCGGTGGGTGATAAAGTGTTTCTCAAGGTATCGCCTTGGAAAAAGATACTCGATTCGGCCGTAAGGGCAAGCTGAGCCCGAGGTTCATTGGGCCATATGAGATATCCGAAGCGAGTCGGTCCAAATGGCATATCGTTTGATTTTGCCCCCGAACTCAAAAAGGTTCACGATGTCTTTCATGTTTCGATGCTTGACGCTATAGATCCGATCCATCACACGTGATTAGTCCATCGAAATTGAAATTCAAGCTAATATGAGTTATGAGGAAGAACCGATCCGTATCCTATCACGGAAGTGAAAGAATTGCGAAACAAACGGGTTCCACTAGTGAAAGTGTTATGGCTCAAGCACGGATAGAAGAAGCTACTTGGGAGATCGAGAACTCTATGAAAGAGCGATATCCAAACCTATTTACTGGTAAGATTTTCGGGACGAAAATTTCTTAAGTGGGGAGAGTTGTGACACCCAAAATTGACCCTAGTCGGGATGTGGTTTCGGGACCACAAAACCGAGGCACAAAAATAATTTAAAATTTATTTTGATGCCTATGATATGTGTTAATTTGTGTGTGACATTTTGATGTTTCGATTTAGTGTTATAAATGTGAATTTCTCTAGAAAGGACCTAGTAGTGAACTTTGAAAGTATGATGGGGAAATGTGTGATGACTAGTTGCTCATGCATGCAAAAATAAGGGATTTGCATGTCAAATTCCCCCAACGTGAAGTGGCCGGCCATAGCAAGAGAGGATGGGCAAAACATGTCATGAAACATGTTTTGTTGGTGCATTAGGGAGAAATAATAAACAAAGGTGTATGGGTAAGAAAAGAATGAAAAAAAAATGTGTGTGAGTGTGGTATTCCCCCCCCCCATTGCCGTGAGTTGTAGAGAAAGAAAGAAAAATTTTGTTCATCCTTTCTTTGAGCCAAAACTAAGGAAGAAGGAGGGATTTTTGCTCCATTTTTTTTGTTTGGAAGAGATCTAGAAGGAGATTTGGCTAAGTTTGCATCAAGATTAAGGTATGTATGAGGTTGTGTTAGGAGTTTCATGCATGTTTTGGTTGCTAACTTGATGTGCATGTTAGCCATAGCTCAAATCTTTGTTATGCCATGGAAATGGTATTTGGCCAAAGTTGTTATGGTGATAAAGCCATTGCATGCTAAGTGTAAAGCTTGATAATGATGCATGCAATGATGGATTGTCTACTCTTGAGTAAGATTTTGAGTTTTCTTTTGTTTAATCATGATTGAAGTTGAAAAGGAGCATGATTGTCATATTCGCCATGATGCATTCATAAGCATGGTTCATGCTTCTTGCATGTTAGTTAAAATTTGTGTTTTGGATGGCTATGGACACCTTGAAATTGCCATGCTCATATATGTATATATATGTTTGCACATGATGTTTGGTTGTGAACTAAGTGATGAATATGTTGGTTTAAAGAAGAAGATGTTGAAGAATGAATGTGAAATTGCAAGCACATTCGGCCTAGCACACATATGAGTGCTTGATGCTATATTATAAGTTTTGAGCAACAATATGCAAAGCATTAACTAGTAAAATGCATGCTGTTTTGTGAGGTATTAAGTGCATAATTGGCCTCAACATGTACATGAATATTCGCCTTGGGTAGCCTATTGAAGGCCTTAGCTTTTCCTTGATGCTCGAATAAATTGTATTGAATTGCTTGATGTAGTATAAAATGTGCATGACCATTGTGTATTCAAGCTAAAGAGTGGCCATATGACCATTTAAACTCCTTGTCATATTCGCCATAAACTAGCACAATGAGGTTTTAATAGATTGAATTTGTTTGAATTAGCTCAAGAGCTAAGAGGGCCACAATTGGACAAGGGAAGGAAAAAGTGATCGAATAGCCGTAAAAGCCGTTCGACAACATCCGAGGTAAGTCCTCAAGAAGTGACCTTACTTGAATTATGTGGAATGAAATATGGATGTATTGATTATTGATTTATGTGTGTATGAGTATCCGAATAATACGGGCTAAGTCCCGGCGATTATGCTAATGATTATAATTGTGTTTGAGCCTTAGTAACGAAAATGAAATATGTATGTCCAATGATTATTGATGTATGTGTGCATGAGAAATTGAATGATATCCGGCTAAACCTCAAGACAATTATGCTGGAAATTATATCCGGGTTAAGACCAAGGCAATTGTGCTAGTGGCTATATCCGGGCTAAGACCCGAAGGCATTCGTGCGAGTCATTCTATCCGGGCTAAGACCCGAAGGCATTTGTGCACATGCTTATACCCGGATATATTCCGAAGAATCTTGGGCTGGAGGTGAGTGTTGGTTGCTGTAATAAATTCAATTAGTACACTCGAGAAGCCCAAAGAATAAGGTACGTTTATATGTGCATTGGAAAGTCGACATGCTTGAGCAACATTCGCTCAATCGACTAATGAATTTCAGTTATTGAATTGATTGATACTTTGTGAAAGTATATAATGATGAAGTGTGAAGTAAGAATGTGTATTAATGAAATGATGCATTTGGCTATGTGAATGTATTGCTGTAATTAGAGTTGATTATATTCCTTGAGACTTACTAAGCATAAAAATGCTTACCCCGTTACTTTGGCTCTCTGTTTTATAGATTTCGCTCGATAGCAATCAGATTCGGGATCAATAAAGACGAAGTCATCCACACTATCAACGCCTCTATTTTGGTATAAATTTTGGTTGAACTTTGAAATGGCATGTATAGGACTACCCCTTGTTGGTTTAAAAATGTGGTGATGTATATGTATACGGCCATGCGAAAATGGCTCGTAAAAGGAAGCATGAACTTGGACTATTTTTGGTTTGTATGTATATATATGGTGTCATGATGTGATTATGGATTGGAAATGGGAGTGTTGGTCACATGATCAGCCATTGGTATGGTTAAAATGATCATATATGAACCTATGTATGGCAAGACTAGTTGGTTCATGGAGACTACAAAATAGGTAAGACCTACCTTAAAAACAGATGCTGCCAGCTGCAGTGATGTGAATGTGAAAATCACCAAATTTGTAGGAATGGTATTAAATAGTGAATAAGCTATGTAAATGAACCTTGATGAGTCTATTTTCATATGGAAGAAACGAAATGGTCATAGGAGTTACATGTTAAGAGATATTAAAGCTATTGTGAGACAGGGCCAGAACGGTTTCTGGGTCCCCTGTCGCAACTTTAAAAATTTACTATAAATTATCCAGAAAGAATTAGGAGTCATGCCTTATATTTACAGATTACATTTTGAGTCTAGTTTCATTAGAAACAAACGGCACCAGTATTGAAGTCCTGTACAGTGAGATATTCAAGTTGTAACGCGCGAAGGTCAGAGCAGTCGATCCCTGCAACATGGGTGACTTTAACTAATAAACTGTACCAATTGGCCCGACCAAAAATTCTAGAAAAAAATCCATGGATGGATACATGAGTCTAAATTCAGGGAAAATTTACGAAACCAGTTTCCGAGTTTTAAAACTCGAGATATGATTTTTAAGGCGACGGTGATGCAGTTTTCCAGCCTGACTGGAAATGCCAAATGTGTGGGCAAAATATGTGAACTTGGCTTGTTAACCCCTCGTGTCCGACACCGGCGATGGTCTCGGGTTCGGGGTGTTACACTTGGAGTGTAAGAAAAGGAAGGATTCTAGTTCTTAGAAAACCAAGCCTCGTTCTGTGAAACATGTTAAGGCACGACCAAACTATCCAATCTGCAAAGACTGCAACGGACGTCATACGGGTGAATGCCATAGGAAGACAGGAGCATGTCGTAGATGTGGGTCCAAGAAGCATCGAGCTCGGGATTGCCAAGTTTATTTTATTTACATATATGTTACGAGTTGTATGCGTGCCTGATAAACGTTTCTTTATTTCGGTAATTGGATGTTCTGGGTCATATTAAAATTATTTAGATCAGAGTGCGCAGCGGTATCATAGTGGCATAGTGGTTTGACTTATACAGTTAAGTGATAGTTAGAAATTTCGAGGACGAAATTTTTTTAAGGAGGGTAGAGTTGTAACATCCTAAATTTGGGGCCTAGAAGAGTTGGGTTTTGAGTCCAGGATTGAATAGAAGAAAACTGAATAATTAGGAAGTTTTAAATATTATCGTTTCGAAAAAAATTATTTTATTAAACTACCACTAGAAAATTTTTCTGTATTTATTATTACGGATATTTTAAATTTTTATGAAATTTTAATTAGTATTATGAGATAAAATTATTATTATTAGAAAAATATTATTGTATGTATGTTTGAAAATTTTATGAAAATTATTATTATTTCTTGTATTATTGATATTTGAAATTTTATTATTAGATATATTTATAAAATTATTATTATTATTGGAAAGGAAAAAAATATTAGTTGTAGCATACGATTTTCGGATTTTTTGGGTTTTGTGATTTTAGTAAATCTTGAAATTTTCATGTTCTAAATATTGGAATTATGTTTAAATGTATTAGTAGACCTTTAGAAGGCCCAAGACTAAGCTAAACACGGTAAAATATCAAGGTGGGATTTTTAAGTGAATAGGAGATTTGGTTAAGTGGGCTTTTAAGAAGAACTGCGTAAGTTATGACACAAATGAGCCTTTGGTAAAGTGGCTAAGTGACGCCACTAGGGAGCTATGAAGGTGGCGTGTAAGTGTTGGGGAAGACACAGGTTCGATTCCTTTGTTGGCAAATAGATGCATTTATTTTTTAGTGCAGGAGGGGTAAGTGTTGGAGTTCAGGTGGATCCTGCTAGAGGAGAGTTGGATCAGTTTAACTGCTTGGATTAATGAGTGATAAGGGGAGAGATTTAAGGGATTGGGATGAGGCTAGGAGTTACCCGAATGGGGGGAATTGAAGAGGGAAAATCGGCAGGGGGATTATGAGGGTAGTATTTCGGCACTTAGGGTATTGTTGGTGCCGTTTTCTTACCTTTTACACCTTAGGATTGTTCTTTTCCTCTTTTCCTCTCTAGCCAAAACTACCACCTCCCTATTCTTCTTCTTCTATTTTTCTTCTTCAAACTATTCATCATACCTACTATTCATTAACACTTTTGTCGAATCCATAAAAGCCGAAATCCGGGATCTTTGCTTGTGCCGATTTCTTCAAAGCCGTGTTCTCCTATGTTCTTTTGCTTTTATTAATTTACAAATTATCTTTTCTTAATCTCGGATTCTGATCGCAATTCTACTTCAAGGTTGTAGCCCGCATTATCATCTCCTTCATCACACAAAAGCTGAAAAACCATAGAATTGGGGGCTTATAGTCAAACTTGAACTCCGGAGTCGAGTTTTACCATCGTTTGAAAGATAAATGCAGTTATTGCGTGGAGATCAAAAAGGAGTAAGGGTAAGTGTTCATCATCTCGGATCTGGTTATATTTTACAAAGTTAGGAAAAGCCAAGTCCCTAAAATATAGAGAGGTGTTGAATTGGGCATGTGGCTCTAAAGGTTTTTAATCGACGTTTTCATCAATGATTAGTGTCTTCTTAAGTGTTGGATTGAAAGCGTGAATCATTGGAGCAATCGGATTCGAGCTAGCTATCGATTTTGGCAAAAGGTAAGATTTCAAAGGCTTGTAGGGACATGGTTCGATCATGGGTGAGTTAAGTTTTGGAGTTTAGTGATTATGGTTTGTAAATAAGCCTTTGTGATAATCAATTGTAGGATATCGGAAGAGATCTCGAGAGCGATCGTCGCAAATCAGGTGTGTAACGAACACCCTTTCTTAGTTCAATTCGGCAAAAGCCGAAATGCCGAAATTCCGGCATTTCATGGTCATGTATGTGAATGCTCTCAAGTCATAGAGTAATTGTTAGATCTGGCACCGCAAGGTGGTAAGCACGTTCGCGTGATGTTTTGGCGTATTTCGGAAAAAAGGGGCTCGACGGGCCAAAACTGGGCCCAATGGGCTTACGGACCAATATGGGTAAGAGATGGGCAAATTAGCCTGTTAGGTAAATGGTGGAATCAAATTGCATAAAACTGATAAAAATTACTGAATTAGCTTGTGTAGTAGCGTAGATCACGAAATTACCCCTAAAGAGCAAAATTACCGATATACCCCTAGAGTTTTAAATTGGATGAACTGCATGATTGATTACTATTGTATTTTGCATGATATGCATTTATTAATATCTGTTGCATGTGGTTGGGGTATTAATGGAGGAAGTACTGAAAGTGGTTCATCCACGTACTGGAGGCTTTGCCTCAATCGACCGAATTTGAGTGCGTGCTTTGCTGCTGTGTGTGTGAAATTTGGGTGGGTTGAGATATTCCCACATGGTGTGTAGGGTTGGTGCAGGCGGTGTAGCGGTTGGTGGGTTGAGTAGTCTCCCGGATGGGCTTGCATTCATTATTCTTGTTGTTACTCATGTTCTTGAATCGGGCCTATGGGCCACACTGTTATGTAAAAAGGGCTAAGGCCTTACATCAGATTCGAAAAGGGCTTGACCTCTGTGTCTTGTTATCTGAATAGGGCTTAGGCCCAATGGGCTCGAGCTAAATTGGGCTTTGGATGGGTTTTCAGATACACCGAGTTTTCCCAAACTCACCCCTTCCTCTTCCATCCTTGGTGAGCCCTAGAATTGGTGGACTTGAGTGGGCGGGATTCAGAGTGGCCATGAAGATTGATTGACGATTTTAAATAAGTTTAGCCTTTATTTTGGATTATTTTATTATGCTTAAAGTTGTAATAAGGTCGCTCTTTTTAATTACTTATATTTTGGGGATTATTAAACTGGCTAGCACTAGGGTTCGCTTTTATAAAATCTACTAGTTTTTAAAAGATCACGATGACGCGCAAAGTTTCCATAAAGTAAATGTTTTCCCAAGAAAAATAAATATTTTAAGCAAACGATTTGCAACCTTAATCATTTTCTTAAGCTGGTCATAATCAAACGGTTTTCTCAAAATTATACGAGATGTTAGAGTGTGGCAATGGCGGTGTGCATGTCTAGGATTGGATCCAAGAGAGCTTGGTACTTAAGCATCCGACGGACTCACCTCCTCTTCTTCCGGTTTCCTACCTAGTGCAGCTTCCATTCACTTTAACCTACTTTTAAAAGTGTCTTTACAACACCAACTCAGCTTTTCCAAACTAAGTAATACGGAATGTTTTGAACGCATCAATGTGGCGCATCAGATCCGGTCATAACGTCCAGGCCGGGTTTGGGGTGTTACATTTTCCATGAACTTAGAAATTGGTAAAATTGTTATTTAAACCCTCCTAATTAATATTCCAAAGCAAATTTCATACTAAAAACTTCTAGAATGCAAGTTTTGCAAATTATTCGATTCAGTCCCTATTCTCAACTTAAGCACTTTAAGCATAGAATTTCATCACGAAATTTTCACACAATCATGAAATCATATCATGAACCTCAAAATAATAATAAAATAAATTTTTCTACCTCAGATTTGTGGTTTCGCAACCACTGTTCCGTTTAGGCCCTATTTCGGGATGTTACATCGGGACTAAACTGATAACATATGAAAATTTTGGAAACTTAGAAATATTTTAGCCATACAGGGGTCATATGCCCATGTGAACAGGCAGTGTGCCTCACACAACTCCATACATGCCTGTGTCTCAGGCCGTGTGGAAATAGGGCATACATACTGACTTGGGTCACACGGCCAACCACACACCCGCGTGTCTAGCCTATGTGCCCTTCGACGTGGCCACACACGCCTGTCTGTCAGACCGTGTGTTGGGCTGTGCCAAAACTGTAGGGTATACTGACTTATGCAACACGAACAAGTCACATGCTCGTATGTTAGGCCGTGTGCCAATTAGGGAGTATACTAGCTTGTACCACATGGCCAGTCACATGCCCGTGTGTGAGACCATATGGAGCATACTGACTTCAATTAAATTTCATCACCAGGGACACACGACTGTGTGTCACACATTGTTGAGACACACGCCCATGCTTCTACCCGCGTGGACAAAAAATACGCCATTTGCAAGGAAATTTTCCACCCTTATTCATGCTCACCTAAACAACCAAAATGGTACCATTTCATCATACAATTAGGCAACCAAAACCATCAACCGAATGCTTAATTCATGCCATTATAATTTCATCATTCAAAAGCTCAAATCATTACCATTTACTTAGCCAAATACATGCCAAAACAATATCAATCTATATAGTTCATTTACCATAATTCACACTCTCATTACTTCCTTATAAATAACCACATAACATCTCAAATCATACCTCATCAATGAATTTCTCAAGCATTATATACTCCACAAATCAATTAACCATTTGAGCAACTTTAAAACCATAACTACATTCATACCAAACATACCAAAATAAGCCATCACTCATGGCTATATAGACAAACCAAAACATATACAATTTACAAGCCAAATCTCATGGCTATAATCACAACCAAAATACCACATCTATCCTACACATGTCATATGCCAAAATGTACAATCCAAAAGCACCAACTTAGATGTTTGATAATGTGATGATGATCCTGACGACTCTTAAATCCGAGCTAGCCTTGATTCACTATAAAACATAGAAAAATAACACAAAGTAAGCTTCATAACTTAGTAAGCTTGTATGATATAAACTTAATTATACACAAATACAACATTCATCAATATAAACATATTATCATGTACCTTATGATTACTAACAAACCTTTCAACTGCTTATTCATAAGCTTATATACAAACTTTGTAACTTCTTCGATTTTAAGCTTATAATATACATGTACATACCTTTACCAATCCATAACAATATCATACATACACTGAATGCTGTTGAATACTCACAGCTTGTTTGGTTGGCTGTAATGCTAAACCATTACAGCCTTATTTAGTGGGCCCAACCCTATTCCATTGTTTGGTTGGCTGAATAGGTTATTACAACCCTATTTCTTACAGCCTTATTCAAGGCAAACTCACCGTTTACAATTCAACACTCCCCCAAGGGAATACCAATTCAGCGTGAAAATTTTTCCACTTCACCCTTCTCATTTCTTTCTCACATCTGAGCATTTTCTTCTTTTTTTCAGTCTGATTCCCATTTCCTTCAACCTTCTCCCTCTTTTTCACATCTGAAGCATCATTTCCAACTGTACCCAAGCCAAAACCCAGATTCAATTTCAAATTAAAAGACACCAAAATTTTACCCATCGGTAAATTCCATTGATTCTCAGTATCCTCAAGCTCCGGTTGAAATTAGGGTCAATGGTTTCAATTTCCTCTCAAAAAAACGCAGCTTGAAATCCAGATTTCTCAGTTTCTTGAGAAAATCTAACTTCAGTGTGAGAGGAAAGGGCTAACGATCCAACACCCAGATGTTAAATCGGTGTTGAATCGAGTGGAGTAGTCCGCTGACAAGGTATTAAATTTTGCTTTGTCTTAATTAAGACCCCTCTTTTCGTTAACTATCCCAGATCCCCAAGTTCTCCATCGTCTTTGAACCTTAGTTATTTTTAAGGAGTGGTTTTTGTTTTGTTGATGACTAGTTAGGCTTTTTGGTTGTCTACTTTCGGTTTAGGATGTGTATGAATGGCTAAAAGAAAAGGGTGTTTGTGATGTTGGTGGGAGTCTTTTAAGTTTGTTGTTTGTCTTGATGCTATTTTGTTTGCTAGATTTTATGGGTGTTGTTGTCTGAATAGGTTTAGGATTTACGACTATCATTTTGGTTGGTTTACTGCTTATGGTTGATTTTTAATCATTGGTGTTGGTTTTGTTTTTGAGGCATGAGTTGGAGCACTTGGAGATGCTTGGAGGGTGAATTGTTGTGTGGATGGATGAGGATTGAGTTTTGATTGGGATCATACTTGGTTGGGTTGGGTTCATTGATGCGCTGCTGGGATAATTTTGATTGTGTGTGAGTCGTGTAATGAGGTATTGATTGTGGGTCGTTTTGAGGGTGCTCTTTTTTCCTGGTATTTGTTTGGGTTTATTTTCTGATTATTGTGCTAGTGAGGTCATGGGAAGGGCTACCTTCATATCACTTACTCATGCTGAGTTGTCTATACATATCTAAAAAATAATGATCTTATTTCATAATTCAAAAGTTTACACTCATGTACTTTATCTTATTACTTATATCATTATTATAAATTTTTCAATTCCATAAATATACATAGAGAATATTGCTTATAAATCTCAAATGACTACATGTAAAATATTTATAACGTTTCAATGACTACATGTAAAATGTTATAAGTGATTTAACAATTATAAGTGAAGGAGTATAAGTATTGAGTTATGTTTCTTAGTTATTAAAATTTGTGCCTTTTAAACTTATTTGAATAATTATATATATTGTTAAAAGATGTGAGTATTCAAATAAACATTTATTTGGATAATTTTATTTATATAAATAAACATGAAATTCTTTCAAAATAAGATGGAATTTCAGTTGCAACAAACTTTAGAACTTTGAAAATGATATTATTATTATACACTACTAAATCCTTGATAAATTATTTACTTATACATAAGCAAATATATTTTAAACATACTTATCCTATTTATTAATACATATGTATTGCGGTTTAAAAATAATAAAGTAGATTATATTTTTTATAGTATTATATATTTTGATTTTTTAATTCATATAATAATTATATAAAGAATGTTATTAAATTATATTTTTATTAAATTATATTTAATAATAATTATGTTAAAATATGGTTAAACTATTTATTATTTTTATTAAATTATTTTCAAAAATAATCTTATTAAAATTTAATAACAATAACAATAATTATCTACCTTAAAAAAATTCTGCTAGGGGTATTCTGGTCATTTTAGTTTTTTTCCTTATGCTATTACAACATCATTCCTGTGACAACCCGAATTAGGGCCTAATCGGAATAGTGGTTTCGTGACCACAAATCCGAGATAGAAATAATTGTTTTATAATTATTTTGGGGTTTATGATATGATTGCATGATTGTGTGAAAATTTCGTGATGAAATTCTATGCCTAAAGTGCTTAAATTGAAAGTAGGGACTAAATCGAATAAGTTGCAAAATTTGCATCCCAGAAGTTTTTAGTATGAAATTGTTTTGGAATATTAATTAGGAGGTCTTAAATAGCAATTTGACCAATTTTAAGTTCATGGACAAAATTAGGACATGGAAGGAATTTTTGAAAGTTTAGTAAGGAGGGCATTTTGGTCATTTGGATATTAAATGAAATAAAATGGGAAAAATAACACAAAATTGGTCATCATCCTCCTTAGTTGCTGCCGAATTCTCCTCTCTCCATAGCTAGGGTTTCTTCAACTTTCAAGCTCCATAGTAAGTGATTCCAAGCCCGCTTTTAATGTTCTTTACGTTTTGGAATCCTTAAGCTCGATTAAGCTTATGCTAGTAATAATTTAACCTAGGGTTCACATTTGGAAAAATACCCATAGGTGAAATTTGTGTATTTTGATGTTTTATGATAGAATATGAGGTTTTAAATTATGTTAAATAACTTGTGCTACTCGGTTTTAAGTGAAAGCGAGTAAAAGCAGCATAATCGGTAAAAATACCTATTGTTCATAACAATATGATAGAGTGAGAATTTGATGTTGTTGTAGAAGAGAAAATGTTCAGCATATCATAAAATATAAGAATAAGGGCTGAAATTAAATTCCGAGCCTAGGGGCAAAATTGTAATTTTGAAAAGTTAGGGGCAAAATGTAATTTTTCCATGATGTGATTTTTGGATTGAAATAAATAGTATGAGTATTAAATGAGCTAAATGTGTTATTATAGATCAAGAAAGACGCGGAATTGATCTCGAAGCAGGGAAGGAAAAAGTTTTGGACTAAATTGCAAAATTTCCACATTTTGCACCAAGGTAAGTTTGTATGTAAATATTACAATAATTTCATGTACATTCTTATATTTCAGCCTATTATATAAATATACTAGCTGATGTTAAAATATAAATCGACTATTGGAAGAATGGAAATAAATATAGAGAGAGATCCGGTTGAACATTGGAGAGATCGAATGAAATAGAGGGGCGTAGCTAGGTCACATGTATGATGCTTGAGTGCACATCATGTGTACAAGAAAGCTACGAGATACCCTGTAGTAGCTAGGTCACATGTGTGATACGAGATGTATCCCATGTAGACAAGAGAGCTACGTGAAAGATAAATGTAGCTAGGTCGCATGCGTGATTCCAAGTGAAGGACACCATGTAGACAAGAGAGCTACGTGAAAGATAAATGTAGCTAGGTCGCATGCGTGATTCCAAGTGAAGGACACCATGTAGACAAGAGAGCTACGAGACAAATCGGTTGGGTCGCATGAGTGGTACTAAGTGTTCACCATGTGTACAAGAGAGCCAAACTAAACGAAGTATGATGGTGGAGCTGTGTGCTGAAACCATTAAATATCGAGGATTGATCCGAATTGTTCAACGGGATGGTTTTGTGGTGATATTGTGGTTTGGACCTACACTTATGGTGAATGAAATGTGGTGAAAATGATTTGTGGTATATACATATATAAGATAAAATGAGGTTAGCATAAAGAATGTGTGAAAGAGTGAAATTAGCATTAAAACTGTTTTTAGATGGTAGCAGTGACGTGATTTTGAAAAATCACCAAAAATAGGAGGAATATAATTAGAGGTTGAATGAGATGTGAAATTAATGTTTAATGAGTCTACTTTCATATAAAAGAAACAGAGCAAGCAAAGGAATTCTATATTTTGATATATTTACAATTGTATGTGACTTGCTCAGGATGAATACGTGATCCCCTGTTCCAACTTTGAAAAATCATTAAAAATTGTACAAGGAAAATTAAGAAATATAGTTTACATGTCTAAATTCCTTATTGAGACTAGTTTTAAATGAAACAGACCTCAGGGTTGTTTGAATTGTGTACTGAGAGATATTCAATTCGTAGTGAACAGAGGTCAGATCAGTCGAGCTGTGTAACAGGGAAACTTTAACTAATAAACTGTACTAATCGGCTGAACCAAAATTATAGAAAAAATTAGCAAAAAGCTTTATGAGTCTAGATTCAGGAAATTTTACGGATTTGAATTTCGAGTTTTGTAACCCGAGTTATGATTTATTTAGTGAATATGATGCAGTAGAGACAGCTAAATCAAAGTGGAATGAATAGTGAAGTTAAAGTAGATAAACTTGAATTGTTGTGTAAACATGTTAGATTCTTTAATTAGTATTTACATACTTACTTACTAAGCTATAAGCTTACTTTGTTTCTCTCTTTTGTCTTATAGTGTTCTTCGCTTGCTTGGGAGTTAAGGATCGTGAAGATCTATCCGCACTATCATACTTTAGGGTATTTGAACTAAACGTTTTGAATTATGGCATGTATAGTAGGCTTAATTATTTTGTTACGTGTCATATTTGTCTAGGTTAAAATATT
This sequence comes from Gossypium arboreum, assembly GCF_025698485.1. Lineage (NCBI taxonomy): Eukaryota > Viridiplantae > Streptophyta > Magnoliopsida > Malvales > Malvaceae > Gossypium > Gossypium arboreum. The sequence continues at coordinate 20,268,958 of NC_069081.1, forward strand.
AGTTTCAAGATTTCGACCAGATACTTTGTACAAGCCATTAAAGTGGGCTAATATTGTTCAAGACATATATTATACGATGCACTATCAAATTGGATGGCATATTTACATCTCGATTATGTTTAATGGTATGTGTTATGTTCGGTAATACCTTATATCTGCTCCGCCGCGACAGTAGCGGGTAAGGGTGTTACATTTAGTGGTATCGGAGGTATGGTTTAGTCGGTTCTCGGACTAATAAAGTGTGTGTAAAGTGTCTAGCTATACATGCCATAAAAATATTGTGATAGTGTGGTGACTCGATTATTCTAAAGCGTGTCTTGTTTTAATATAGTAATGGATCCTGAAGGAACTGCGGTGATGATCTTTGCTAGTAATGCTTGGCTCCCGCACAAGGGACCGCTACTGTGGAAAGTAGACTGAGACATTGAGACAAGGAGATGAGGCTGGGATGCCTTTCTCCAAATGATGAACAATTGGTATCTTGAATTTATTCGAGCAAATCCAAATGCTCAACCTCCTCCACCCCTCCTATACCTCGACGATTTCTGAGCTGCTCAAGGTATAGATTTGGTAAGAATGAACAAGCCTCCGGTTGACAAGATTCGAAAACAAGGGTCAAGAGTTTAGAGCAAAGGTCGATGATGATCCCGAGAAAGCGGAATTCGGCTTGAAAATTCTACCCGTGTATTTGATGAGCTCTCATGTACACCCGAGGAATGCTTAAAGTGTCAGTATCACTTTTGAGAGATTGACTTACCACCTGGTGGAAGACTTTGGTTGCAGTGGTGCCAAAAGAAAAAGTTACTTGGGATTTCTTCGGGAAGAATTTAGAAAGAAATACATAAGTCAGCGATTTATTGATCAAAACGGAAGGAGTTCCTTGAATTGAAGCAGGGAAAATGTCTCAGAGCAGAGTATGAACGCGAATTTGTAAGACTCAACAAGTATGCCTGTGAATGTGTGTCCACCGAGGCCATTATGTGTAGAAGATTTGAAGATGGGCTGAATGAGGACATTAAAGTGCTTGTAGGAATTTTGGAGTTGAAAGAATTTGTAGTATTGGTTGATCGAGCTCTTAAAGTCAAGAATTGAACAAAGAAAGAAGAAAAGGCGCTATTGAGGCCCGAGATGTCGAAAAAGACAGATAAGCAAGCCATTTCAATCTCAACCAAAGAGGTCCAAAGAGACAAACCCTCGAATGACAGTTTCAATTGGGGATTCACAGAGATCGTGGTAGAGCATATTCGGGTCTAAAGCTCAAGCTACTTGGTGGCAAGTGTGGGTAATGTGCGACCTAGAAAGCCCGAGTGTCAAGAATGTGGCAGCAACATTATGGTGAGTGTTGGGGACCGAGCGAGCTTGTTTCAGTCTTGTTCTCGCGAGCATTTTATTAGAGATTGTCCGGAGAAAGTTAAAGAAGAAAGATTTCAGAGCGCTAGATGAATACCACCGCTAGTAGAGGTAGACCACCGAGAAATATGAAGGTGGGACTAGTAGTAAAGCGTGATGAAAGATTTAACGGCAAGATCGGAAGCTAGAGCACTGCTAGAGCTTATGCTATACGTGTTCGAGAAGATGCATCATCTCCGATGTTATTATTGGTACATTTCTCTCTATGATACTATTGTTATTGCATTGATTGATCCCGGTCCACTCATTCCTATATTTGCATGAATTTAGTATCCAATAAAAAGTTGCTGTTGAATTTCTTGAGTTTACGATTAAAGTGTCGAACCCTTAGGCCAATATGTGCTAGTTGACAAGGTTTGCAAGAATTGCCCATTAATGATTCAAGGTCACTGTTTTCCGGCCAACTTGACTGTTACCATTTGGTGAGTTTGACGTTATCTTGGGAATGGACTGGTTAACATTGTATGATGCTAAGGTAGATTGTAAACAAAAGACACTAGAGTTGAAATGTGAAAATGGAGAAATTCTGTGGGTTGAAACAGATGAATCAAATAAATTGCCTATGGTGATTTCGCACATGTCTCGCACGTAAATACATGAGAAAAGGTGTGAAGCTTATCCGCTTATGTAATGAATATTGAGTTGCCTCAATCGAAATTTGAATCGATCATCGATAGTCCGTGAGTTTCGGATGTATTTCCGAGGAATTGCCAGGTTGCCTCCGAACAGAGAGATAGATTTTGCCATTGATTTGTTGCCGCCTCGCACCGATCTCGATTGCTCCATATAGAATGGCTCATTGAATTAAAAGAATTGAAGGCTCGATTGCGGGAGTTAACGGACAATGGATTTGTGAGACCGAGTTTCTCTCCCTGGGTGCTCTGTATTATTCAGTAAAGAAGAAGGATGGTTCAATGAGACTTTGCATTGATTACCGTCGACTTAATAAGGTGACTATAAAGAACAAGTACCGTTCGAGGATTGATGATTTATTCGATCGTTAAAGGGGCCACAGTGTTTTCAAAGATTGATTTGAGGTCCGTTACTACCATTGAGAGTTAAGGAGTCGGATGTGCGAAAACCGCCTTTAGGACAAGGTATGGACATTATGAGTTTCTTGTGATGCCTTTCGCTTAACAAATGCTCTAGCTATATTTATGGACTTAATGAATCGGATCTTAGGCCATATTTGGATAAGTTTGTAGTAGTGTTTATAGATGACATTTTAATTTATTCTCGAGATGAGTCGAACATGCCGAACACTTAAGAACTATATTGCAAATCTTGAGAGAAAAGAAACTGTTGCCAAGTTTAGTAAAAGTGAGTTTCGGCTTCGTGAAGTCGGATTTTGGGGCATATAGTCTCGGTGATGGTATTCGGTGGATCCAAGCAAGATTTCTGCGATCGTTGATTAGAAACCGCCAAGAATGTATCCGAGGTTAGAAGCTTTTTAGGCTTAGCGGGTATTATAGACGTTTTGTTGAAGGATTTTCGATGATTGCCTCTCCTATGACTAAGTTGTTGCAAAAGAATGTTAAGTTTGAATGGACTGATAAATGTCAACAAAGTTTTGAAAAATTGAAAGCACGATTGATCAAGCACCAATTTTAGTACAGCCCGAGTCGGAAAGGAGTTCAGTAATTTATAGTGATGCATCATTGATGGGCCTTGGATGTGTGTTGATGCAAGAGGGTAAAGTGGTAGCTTATGCTTGAGACAGTTAAAACCGCATGAGAAGAACTATCCTACACATGATTTGGGCGCATTGTTGTTTTTGCCTTGAAGATTTGGCGACATTATTTGTACGGTGAAAATGCCAAATTTTTACCGATCACAAAAGTTTGAAGTACTTGATGAATCAAAAGGATCTGAATCTGCGATAAATAAGATGGCTTGAATTATTAAAGGATTATGATCTAGTGATTGATTATCATCCAGAAAAGCAAATGTAGTTCTTGACGCCTTTGGGAAAAAATTTTTTTACTTTGAGAGCCATGAACACGGGTTAGCATTGTCGATGATGGGTCAATCTTAGCGAAATGAGAGCTAAACCGTTATTTCTCCGTTGATTTGTGATGCTCAAAAGAATGATAGTGAGTTGCGGATCAAGAGAACTCAATGCGAATCGAGTTACGACTCGATTTTCGAGTTGGACCGGATGATTGTTTGATGTTTCGAGACAGGATATGTGTCGAAAAACGATAAATTGATTCGTAAAATATTACATGAGGCGCACAATGGTGTTTATCGGTTCATCCTGGTAGCACAAAAATGTATAATGATTTAAAGAAGTCAGTATTGGTGGCGGTATGAAAAGGACATTTCGAATTTGTAACCAAGTGTTTGATCATCAACAAGTAAAAGTGAACATCAAGTGCCTTGAGATTACTTCAACCAAGAATGGTGCTCGAGTGGAAATGGGACAAGATTACCATGGATTTTGTAACCGGTTTGCCTTTAACTCCTAAAAAGAAGGATCTTTGTTTGGGTAGTGGTTGATAGATTAACAAAGTCAGCCCACTTTATACCAAGACGCACCGATTACTCACTTGATAAATTAGCGAATTATATGTTGCTGAAATTGTGAAGTTGCACGGAGTACCTATGTCTATAATATCGATAGAGATCCAAGATTTACCTCGAGATTTTGGAAAAAGTTACAAGAAGCTTTGGGTACAAAATTGAACTTTAGTACCGCATTTCATCCACAAACAGATGGTCAAAGCAGAAAGAGTAATCCGGTACTCGAAGATATGCTTAGATGTTGTGTTTTAGAATTTGGAGGTAGTTGGGAGAAATATCTATCTTTGATTGAGTTTGCCTACAATAACAGCTTATCAATCAAGTATAAAAATGGCACCGTCTGAAGCCTTGTATGGTCGTAAGTGTCGGACTCCTTTATATTGGACCGAGCTTAGTGAGAAAGCAGATTCATGGAGTTGATCTAGTTAAAGAAACCAAGAGAAAATAAAAGTAATTCGGGATTGCTTAAAAGTCGCTTCAGATCGACAAAAGTCATATGCGATTTAAAAAGAAAAGAGATTGAATTTCGGTGGGTGATAAAGTGTTCTTGAAGGTGTCACCATGGAAAAAGATTCGAGATTTAGTCGGAAAGGCAAGTTGAGTCCGCATTTTATTGGGCCGTCTGAGATTCTTGAGAGAATTGGACCGATGGCATATCGGTTGGCCTTACCGCAGAGTTAGAAAGAATTCATAACGTGTTTCATGTATCAATGTTGCGACGTTATCGTTCGATCCTTCACATGTGATTTCTCCAATGAAATTGAGATTCGATCGGATATGACCTATGAGGAGGAACCAATAAAGATTTTGGCTCGAGAGGTTAAACAGTTAAGAAATAAAAGTATAGCTTTAGTGAAAGTATTGTGGCACAGACATGGGATAGAAGAGGCTACGTGGGAACCTGAGGAAGCTATGAGGAAACAGTACCCAAACCTCTTTACCGGTAAGATTTTCGGGGACGAAAATCTCAAAAGGGGGGAGAATTGTGACAACCCGAATTAGGGCCTAATCGGAATAGTGGTTTCGTGACCACAAATCCGAGATAGAAATAATTGTTTTATAATTATTTTGGGGTTTATGATATGATTGCATGATTGTGTGAAAATTTCGTGATGAAATTCTATGCCTAAAGTGCTTAAATTGAAAGTAGGGACTAAATCGAATAAGTTGCAAAATTTGCATCCCAGAAGGTTTTAGTATGAAATTGTTTTGGAATATTAATTAGGAGGTCTTAAATAGCAATTTGACCAATTTTAAGTTCATGGACAAAATTAGGACATGGAAGGAATTTTTGAAAGTTTAGTAAGGAGGGGCATTTTGGTCATTTGGATATTAAATGAAATAAAATGGGAAAAATAACACAAAATTGGTCATCATCCTCCTTAGTTGCTGCCGAATTCTCCCTCTCTCCATAGCTAGGGTTTCTTCAACTTTCAAGCTCCATAGCAAGTGATTCCAAGCCCGCTTTTCTTGTTCTTTACGCTTTTGGAATCCGGAAGCTCGATTAAGCTTATGCTAGTAATAATTTAACCTAGGGTTCACATTTGGAAAAATACCCATAGGTGAAATTTGTGTATTTTGATGTTTTATGATAGAATATGAGGTTTTAAATTATGTTAAATAACTTGTGCTACTCGGTTTTAAGTGAAAACGAGTAAAAGCAAGATAATCGGTAAAAATACCTATTGTTCATAACTATATGATAGAGTGAGAATTTGATGTTGTTGTAGAAGATAAAATGTTCAGCATATCATAAAATATAAGAATAAGGGCTGAAATTAAATTCGAGCCTAGGGGCAAAATTGTAATTTTGAAAAGTTAGGGGCAAAATGTAATTTTTCCATGATGTGATTTTTGGATTGAAATAAATAGTATGAGTATTAAATGAGCTAAATGTGTTATTATAGATCAAGAAAGACGCGGAATTGATCTCGAGCTGGGAAGGAAAAAGTTTTGACTAAATTGCAAAATTTCCACATTTTGCACCAAGGTAAGTTTGTATGTAAATATTACAATAATTTCATGTACATTCTTATATTTCAGCCTATTATATAAATATACTAGCTGATGTTAAAATATAAATCGACTATTGGAAGAATGGAAATAAATATAGAGAGAGATCCGGTTGAACATTCTGAGAGATCGAATGAAATAGAGGAGCGTAGCTAGGTCACATGTATGATCTTTGAGTGCACATCATGTGTACAAGAAAGCTACGAGATACCCCTGTAGTAGCTAGGTCACATGTGTGATACGAGATGTATCCCATGTAGACAAGAGAGCTACGTGAAAGATAAATGTAGCTAGGTGCATGCGTGATTCCAAGTGAAGGACACCATGTAGACAAGAGAGCTACGTGAAAGATAAATGTAGCTAGGTGCATGCGTGATTCCAAGTGAAGGACACCATGTAGACAAGAGAGCTACGAGACAAATCGGTTGGGTCGCATGAGTGGTACTAAGTGTTCACCATGTGTACAAGAGAGCCGAACTAAACGAAGTATGTGGTGGAGCGTGTGTTTGAAACCATTAAATATCGAGGATTGATCCGAATTGTTCAACGGGATGGTTTTGTGGTGATATTGTGGTTTGGACCTACACTTATGGTGAATGAAATGTGGTGAAAATGATTTGTGGTATATACATATATAAGATAAAATGAGGTTAGCATAAAGAATGTGTGAAAGAGTGAAATTAGCATTAAAACTGTTTTTAGATGGTAGCAGTGACGTGATTTTGAAAAATCACCAAAAATAGGAGGAATATAATTAGAGGTTGAATGAGATGTGAAATTAAAGTTTAATGAGTCTACTTTCATATAAAAGAAACAGAGCAAGCAAAGGAATTCTATATTTTGAGATATTTACAATTGTATGTGACTTGCTCAGGATGAATACGTGATCCCTGTTCCAACTTTGAAAAATCATTAAAAATTGTACAAGGAAAATTAAGAAATATAGTTTACATGCCTAAATTCCTTATTGAGAGTAGTTTTAAATGAAACAGACCTCAGGGTTGTTTGAATTGTGTACTGAGAGATATTCAATTCGTAGTGAACAGAGGTCAGATCAGTCGAGCTGTGTAACAGGGGAAACTTTAACTAATAAACTGTACTAATCGGCTGAACCAAAAATTATAGAAAAAATTAGCAAAAAGCTTTATGAGTCTAGATTCAGGGAAATTTTACGGATTTGAATTTCGAGTTTTGTAACCCGAGTTATGATTTATTTAGTGAATATGATGCAGTAGAGACAGCTAAATCAAAGTGGAATGAATAGTGAAGTTAAAGTAGATAAACTTGAATTGTTGTGTAAACATGTTAGATTCTTTAATTAGTATTTACATACTTACTTACTAAGCTATAAGCTTACTTTGTTTCTCTCTTTTGTCTTATAGTGTTCTTGCTTGCTCAGAGTTAAGGATCGTGAAGATCTATCCGCACTATCATACTTTAGGGTATTTGAACTAAACGTTTTGAATTATGGCATGTATAGTAGGCTTAATTATTTTGTTATGTGTCATATTTGTCTAGGTTAAAATATTAGTTTCAAGATTTCGACCGGATACTTTGTACAAGCCATTAAAGTGGGCTAATATTGTTCAAGACATATGTTATACGATGCACTATCAAATTGGATGACATATTTACATCTCGATTATGTTTAATGGTATGTGATATGTTCTGGTAATACCTTATATCCTGTTCCGGCGACGGTAACAGGTAAGGGGTGTTACAATTCCAGTCAACTAAACACAAGAATACTATTACAGTTCTATTCCATTCCATTTAACCAAACAGTTGAATTACTTATTACAGCACTATTCCATTATAGCTTTATTCAATTACAACCCTATTCCATTACAGTGAACCAAACGTACTGTCAATGTCTCACACACTAAGTGCCATACTCGATATCTCACACACAAAGTTCTATACATAGCTAAAGCTATCTTAGATCGCACACTAAGTGCCATATATAGCCAAAGCAATGTCAAATCGCACACTAAATGTCATATATAGTCGAAGCTATATTGTATCGCACACTAAGTACCACAAATAATTGATTTATCGTTGAACATATCTGTAGTCCCGTATATACAATTTATGAAATATCAAAGCACTAAAGCATAATTATTACAATGCCTAATACATAAGAACTTACCTCGGATGCTTAAATAGCAAATCGAGTCGATTAGTCGATAACTTTATCTTTTCCCCGATCCAAATCCGTATTCTGCTTTTCTTGTTCTAAGTATATTCAAAATTAACTTATTCAATCATCTATTCATTCAATTTAGTCCAAAATACACTTTAAAACACATTTACACTTTTGCCTTACAAATTTCACATTTTTCACAATTTAGTCCTTTTTTCACAAAATCACAAATTAATGAAATTCAAGACTAACCAATGCTAGCTGAATTACCATAATGCCCTTAGCAACCCACAATTTTCATTTATTTCACATTTCAACTACACATTTTCAACATTTCTCAATTTAGACCCTAAATTGCATTTTCACCAAAAATCACTTAACAAAACTTGTTTAACTAACATCAAATATTCATAATTTATCATTAAACATAAAAAATCATGCATATTCATCAATGGAAACTTCTAAAATCTTTAACAATTTTGCAAATTAGTCCCTAGGGTAGCTATACTACTTGCAACGATCATAAAAACATAGAAGTCATTAAAAACGGGACAAAAATCACTCACCGATTTAACAATGAAGTAGTCGAACCAAGGAACCCTAAAAATTATTTCTTTTTCCTTCAATTTCGGTGGATGAATGCATGAAAGAAGATGACTATTTTGTTTTCTATATTTTACTTAATTTAATTTATTAATTTACTATTTTAACCTTTAATTAAAACATTAAAATCACTTAATAATGTGTCCAAATATGTCCACTCACATTAACCATGGTCTAATTAAAACATAAGGACCTCTAATTTAATGACCCATAGCTATTTAATACCTTTAACTAATAGAATTCAAATTTTATGCTTTACGCAATTTAGCCCTTTTTACCAAATTAACCATTCAAACAGTAAAATTTCTTTACGAAATTTTCACACATACATACTATCATGCTGTAAAGACTTAAAATAATATTAAAATAATTTTTCAACCTCGGATTTGTGGTCTCAAAATCACTATTCTGATTTGATTAAAAACAGGCTGTTACAACTCTCCCCTAGGGATTTTCGTCCCCAAAAATCTTACCAGTGAATAGGTTTGGGTATTGTTTTCTCATAGGATCCATGGGTTTTCATGTAGATTCTTCAACCCCGTGTCAATGCCATAATATTTTCACTAATACGATTCTCTTATTTCTCAGCTCTTTGATCTCATTGGCTAAAATTCGAATCAGTTCTTCACTGTATGATAAATTTGACTATATCTCAACTTCAGTTGGAGAAATAATGTGCGAAGGATCTAATAGATATCTTCGTAGTATTGATACATGAAACACATTATGTATCCTTTCTAATTCAGACTGTAAGGACAACCGATATGCCACTAGCCCAACTCGCTCAGTAATCACATACGGTCCAATGAATCGCGAGCTTAATTTCCCTTTTCGACCAAACTGCAATATCTTTTTCCACGGCGACACTTTCAAAAACACTTTTATCCCTGACCTGAAACTCAATATCTTTCAGTTTCAAGTCTGCGTACGATTTCTATCCATCAAAAGCTACTTTCAAACTATCGCAAATTACTTTCACATTTTCTTCAGTTTCTCTGATCAGATCAACCCCGTGAATCATATTCTCACTAAGCTCAGTCCAGTAAAACGGTGTTCTACATTTACGATCCTATAGAGCTTCGTACGGTGCCATCTTTATACTCGACTGGAAGCTATTATTGTATGAAAATTCAATCAATGATAGATATTTGTCCCAGCTACCTTCAAACTCAAGAATGTAACAACACAACATATCCTCAAGTATCTGAATAACTCGTTCGGATTAACCATCTGTTTGCAGGTGAAATGCAGTGCTAAAATACAGCTTTGAACCTAAAGCTTCTTGCAATTTCTTCCAAAATTGCAAAGTAAATCTTGGATCTCTATCTGAAACAATAGATAGGGGAACACCATGTAATCTCACAATTTCAGAAATATACAACTCAGCTAATTTATCAAGCGAGAAATCTGTACGTACCAAAATGAAATGAGCTGATTTCGTCAATCTGTCAACAACATCCCAATAGCATCTTTCTTTTTCAGAGATAAAGGCAATCCCGATACGAAATCCATTGTTACTGTATCCCACTTTCGCTTAGGAATCATAATAGGCTGTAATAAACCTGCCAGAACTTGATGCTCAGCTTTGACTTGCTAAGAAATCAAACATTTAGAAACAAATTCTAAGATATCTCGTTTCATGCCAAGCTACCAATAAAGCTGTTTCAAATCGTTATACATTTTCGTGCTTCCTGAATGTACTGATAAACAACTACTGTGTGCTTTTAAGAATCTTTTGAATGAGCTCAGAATTTCTTGATACACATTCTATCACAAAACATCAAACAATCATCGGGCCCTATTCAAAACTCTGAATAAGAAGTCGACTCACACTGAGCTCATTTTCCTTGCAATTTATTATCAAATTTTTTAGCCTCACAAATCTAGTGTAGAAATAATGGTCTCACTTTCAACTTGGCTATTATCGAGCCATCATTAGACAAAGCTAATCGTGTGTTCAAAGCTTTTAAATCAAATAAGGACTTTCGGCTCAAAGCATCAACAACTATGTTCGCTTTCCCTGGATGATAGTCAATCATTAATTCATAGTCTTTTAGAAATTCTAACCATATCCGTTGTCGCAAATTCAAATCTTTCTAAGTCATCAGATATTTCAAGCTTTTGTGGTCGGTATAAATATGGCATTTCTCACCAAATAAGTGATGACGCCAAATTTTCAATGAAAACACTATCACGACTAACTCTAGATCGTGCGTCGGATAATTCTTTTCATTCGGCTTCAACTGTCTCAAGGCATAAGCTACAAATTTTCCTTTCTACATCAAAACACAACCTAGGCCATTTAACAATGCATCACTGAAAAGTACGAATTCTTTACCCAACTCAAGTGGAACTTACACTGGTGCCTCTGTCAATAATGCTTTCAACTGCTCGAAGCTCTGCTGACACTTTTTTGACCACTCAAAATTAACATCTTTTTGAAGTAATCGTGTCATCGGAGTCGCAATCATCGAGAAGCCTTTCACAAATTGTCTATAATAGTGAGCTAGTCATAGAAAACTACGAACATCTGATACATTTCTCAGGGGCTTCCAATCTGTAATCGCAAAAGTTTTGCTCGGGCCAACTCGGATACCCTCGACTGACACTATATGTCCTAGAGAAACAACCTCTCGTAGCCAAAACTCACATTTGCTAAACTTTGGAAACAACTGTTTATCTCTCCAATTTTGTAACACAATTCTCAAATGCTTGGCATGCTCAGATTAATCACGAGAGTAAATCAAAATGTCATCAATAAAATCAACTACGAATCGGTCTAAATACCGCCTGAAAATCCAGTTCATCAAGTCCATAAAAACAGCAGGTACATTTGTTAGTCTGAAAGGTATAACAAGAAATTTGTGGTATTTGTACCTTGTTCTAAATGTAGTCTTTGGCACATCTGAGTCTTTAACTCGCAATTGGTAATAACCCGATCTCAAATCAATTTTTGAAAACACTATTGCGCCTTTTAACTGATCAAACAAATCATTTATTCGTGGCAAAAGGTATTTATTCTTGATCATCACTTTATTGAGCTATCGATAGTCTATACACATTCTCATTGTGCCATCTTTCTTTTTCACAAATCACACCGGTGCACCCCAAGGAGAGAAACTCAGTCTAGCAAAACCTCTATCTGTCAACTCTTGCAATTGAGCTTTCAATTCTTTTAACTCTATTGGAGCCATTCTGTATGGAGCTATCGATATCAGCATTGTTCCCTGTACTAATTCAATACCAAACTCAACTTCTCTGATAGGTGGTAAACCTGATAACTATTTGGGAAATACATCTGGATAATCACACACAATTGGTACTAATTCAATCTTTGTTTCAAACACTTTTGTGCCTAGAACGTATGCAAGATATGAATCACAGCCCTTTTTCATACATTTCTAAGCTAACATAGACGATATTATAGTAGGTAACTCACTTGAATCATTAGACTCAATTCGAAGAATTGCACCGTTCTGACATTTCAATTCAATAACCTTTCATTTACATTTCACAACTGCATCATGCATTGTTAGCCAATCCATACCCAAAATCACATCAAATTCATCGAATGGAAACAACATCAGATTAGCCGGAAAACAAAAATCTTGATTCATTAACGGACAATTCTTACAGACTTTGTCAAGCAAAACATATTTGCCTAAGGGGTTCAATACTTTCATCACAAATTCAGTACACTCTACAGGAAAAATCTTGCTAAATACTAAATTCATACATATATAAGAATGAGTAGATCCTGGATCTATCAATGCAATCACACTAGTATCATAGAGAGTGAAAGTACCGGTGATAACATCTGGAGATGATGCCTCCTCTTGTGCATGGATAGCATAAGCTCAGGCAGGTGCTCGTGCCTCAGACCTCATAGCAGAATCTCTCTTCACACCTCTATTGGATACATTTCTGTATTTCTTGGCAGTCTCTCTCTCGTTGTCATATTGTTCGATCTTGTATGTTTAGATTTATCTTTTTCATTTAGCTCGGGATAATTTCTGATAAAATGATCTCGTGAACCACAACTGTAACAAGCTCTATTATTAGTTTTCATCCAGCAATCTCCAAAATGTCATCTTCCACACTTTTGACATTCGGGTTTAACATCTTTCACATTGCCAACACTCGATACCGATGTAGCTTGAGCTTTAGGGTTGGTATATTGCTTTCCACGATCTCTATCAGAATATCCCACTAAAGCTGTCGATCGGTTAAAATAGTCTCTGGATTTCTTAGACGAGGACTGATAAGGTTTACTCATAGATCTCTTCCTTATATCTCTAGCCTCCAATTCAGCTTTCTTCTTTTCTCGACTAAAGTCTTCAGCTTTGCTAGCCTGTTCAACTAACATAACAATTTTTTTAAAAATCTAAAATCTCAACTAGAAGTTTAATATCTTTGTTCTCATAAGCGTACTTGCTTAACCATACAAATTCCCTCTCGTACTCGATTACAGTCATGCGGCCTTGTTTCAACTCTAAAAACTCTTTATGCTTTTGATCAAGGAATCACTGGCTTATATATTTCTTTTGGAACTCCGTTTGAAAGAATTCCCAGGTCACTCGTTCTCTTGGTACTATAGACACCAAGGTATTCTACCACTGATACGCTGTATCTCTCAAAAGGGAGATAGCACAATTTAAACATTCAGCTGGCGTGCAAGAAAGTTCATCAAATACTCAGATTGTATTTTCCAACCAAAACTCGGCTCTCTCAAGGTCATCATCAACATTAGCTCTGAACTCTTCAGCTCTGTGATTGTGGATCTTGTCAACAAGAGGTTTATTCAATCTTAAAAGCTCGACTCCTTAAGGAGCTACAGGTATGGGTTAGGAATTAGGAGGGGATGGAGGTTGTTGAGTAGATGGGTTCGTACGAATGTATTGGGTGAACCATTCATTCATCATTTGGAAGAAGAATTCTTTAGCCTCTCCTCCCTGACTACCTGTCACGGGCCTAGAATCAAATGGCGTTGTCCCTTGCGTGGGAGCAGGCGCATTACTCTAAACCTCATCGGCTATAGCTCGATTGGGATCCATTACTATGTGAAAACACAGTTTAAAACTTCAGGACTCATCACACTATCTCAATTTATATATATGGCATGTATAGCTAGACTCACATAAGCTACGTTAGTCCTAAAATTGACTAAATTGTAGCTCTAATACCAATAAATGTAACACCCCGAACCCGTATCGTCGCGGGAGTAGGGTTACGAGGTATTACAGATCAATTTACAACATATAGCATACATTTATCAAACATAAAGCATTCATTCCCAAAAATCATTCAACACAATCACATTGTCCCTTAAAAGGGCCTACGAGGCCTTAAACATACTTCTAAAGTGGTTCGGGACTAAACCGGTAACATATAAAAATTTTGGAAACATAGAAAAATTTAAGCAATACAGGGGTCACACGCCCGTGTGAACAGGCCATGTACCTCACATAGCTCCAGAAACACCCTTGTCTTAGGCTATGTGGAAACAAGGCATACATACTAATCTGGGTCACACGGCCAACCACGCGCCCATGTGTCTAGCCCGTGCGCCCTTTAAAGTGGCCACACACGCTCGAGTGGTAGACCGTGCCAAAACTGTAGGGTATACTGACTTATGCAACACGTCCAAGTCACACGCCAGTGTGTTAGGCCGTGTGCCAATTAGAGAGTATACTGACTTATACCACACGACCAATCACACGCATGTGTGTGAGACTGTGTGGAGCATACTGACTTCAATTAAATTTCATCACGAAGGGACACACGGCCGTGTAACATGACAGTATGTCACACACGACTAAGACACATGCCTGTGTCTCTACCCATGTGGACAAAAAAAATAGGCCATTTGCAAGGCAAATTTGCCACCCTTATTCATGCTCACCTAAACAACCAAAATGGTACAATTTCATCATACAATTAGGCAGCCAAAATCATCAACCAAATGTACAATTCATACCATTATAATTTCATCTATTCCAAATCTCAAATCACTACCATTTACTTAGCCAAATACATGCCAAAACAATATCAATCTATGTAGTTCATTTACCATAATTCACACTCTTATAACTTCCTTATAAATAACAACACAACATCTCAAATCATACCTTATCAAGGCATTTCTCAAGCATTTTATACTCCACAAATCAGTTAGCCATTTGAGCAACTATAAAACCATAACCACATTCATACCAAACATTCAAAAATAAGTCATCACTCATGGCTATATATACAAACCAAAACATATACAATTTACAAGCCAAATCTTATGGCTATAATCACAACCAAAATACCACATCTAGCCTATACATGCCATATGCCAAAAATATACAATCCAAAAGTACCAACATAGATGTTTGATAATGTGATGATGTTCCCAACGACTCCCGAGTCCGGGCTAGCCTTGATTAACTATAAAACATAAAAAAATAACACAAAGCTTTATAGCTTAGTAAGCTCGTATGACATAAACTTAATTAAACACAAATACAACATTCATCAATCTAAACATATTATCATGTACTTTATGATTACTAACAAACCTTTCAACTGCTTATTCATAAGCTTATTTACAAACTTTGTAACTTCTTCGATTTTAAGCTCATAATATACATGTATATATCTGTACCAATCCATAACAAGTTCATACATACACTGAATGTCGTTTAATACTTGATGTCTCACACACTAAGTGCCATACATAGCCGAAGCTATCTCAAATTGCACACTAAGTGCCATATATAGCCGAAGCTATGTCGAATCGCACACTAAGTGCCATATATAGCTGAAGCTATATTGAATCACACACTAAGTGCGACAAATAATTGATTTATCATTGAACATATCAGTAGTTCCATATATACAATTTATACAATATCAAAGCACTAGAGCATAACTATTCCAATGCTTAGTACATAAGAATATATCTCAGATGCTTAAACAACGAATCAATCTATTAGTCGATAACTTTATCTTTTCCCCAATCCAAGTCCATATTATGCTTTTCTTAATCTAATTATATTCAAAATTAACTTATTCAATCATCTATTCATTCAATTTAGTCCAAAATACACTTTAAAACACATTTACACTTTTGCCCCACAAATTTCACATTTTTCACAATTTAGTCCTTCTTTCACAAAATCACAAATTAATGAAATTCAAGACTAACCCATGCTAGCTGAATTACAATAATGCCCCTAACAACCCATAATTTTCATTTATTTTACATTTCACCCACACATTTTTAACATTTCTCAATTTAGCCACTAAATTGCATTTTCACCAAAAATCACTCAACAAAACTTGTTTAACTAACATCAAATATCCATAATTTATCATTGAACATCAAAACTCATACATATTCATCAATGAAAACTTTTAAAATATTTAAAAGTTTTGCAAATTAGTCCTTGGGCTAGCTAGTACTAGTTGTAACGATCACAAAAACATAGAAATCATTAAAAACAGGACAAAAATCACTCACCAATTTAACAATGAACTAGCTAAAGCAAGGAGGCCTAAAAGTGGTTTCTTCTACCTTCAATTTCAGTGGATGAATGCATGAAAGAAGATGACTATTTTGTTTTCTATATTTTACTTAATTTAATTTATTAATTTACTATTTTAATCTTTAATTAAAACATTAAAATCACTTAATAATGTGTCCAAATATGTCCACTCACATTAACCATGGTCTAATTACAACATAAGGACCTCTAATTTAATGATCCATAGCTATTTAATACCTTTAACTAATAGAACTCAAGTTTTACGCTTTACGATTTAGTCCTTTCTACCGAATTAACCATTCAAACAGTAAAATTTCTTTACGAAATTTTCACACACACATACTATCATGTTGTAAACACTTAAAATAATATTAAAATAATTTTTCAATCTCAGATTTGTGGTCCCAAAATCACTATTCTGATTAGACTAAAAACGGGCTGTTACAGATGTAACACCCTAAATTTGGGCCTAGAAGTTTTGGGCCTTGAGCGTGGGAGCGGTTGAAGGCAGCTTATAATATTCTGTTGTGCATGTAAATTTCGTTAATGAAAGCTTGTTTTAGTGGTTAAGTGTGCTGAGAAGTGTTGGAGAAGTCCTAGGTTCAAACCTGGACTCTAGCAAAAATTTTGGTTTAAGGTGAATCAAAGCCTGGGTGTTGTAGGTAGGCCTTAAGAATATTGTTGGAGAAATTGTGACACAAAAAGCCTTATGGCTTAGTGGCAAGTAGCGTGTGGAGCATTTAAGGGGGAGGCATGGGTTCGAATCCCATGGCAAGCAAAGAGCATTTATTTTGCTAACAGGGGGCGGCAAGAGTTGATGTTGAATTTAAACTCTGATGATGGAGGGATCCCACATCGGGAAGTTAACATAAGAGTGGATCTGTCGGCTTTAAATAGAGAACAATGAGGAGAGTAAAGGTACCTTTCTTGGCTGATCCCTTTCGTTTTATGGCGTGCTCGTTTGGGTTGGGCGTCGGCTAAGAGTGCTCGGAGCGTGGATTAACTCCAGTCTCCAATCAGGTGTGTATTTCTCACTACACTAGCTGTAGGATGGCTACTTCGGGCCGCGATGGGCCAAAATGGGCCATGTGGGCCCAATGGGCCTACGGGCCCAATTGGATAAGTTATTTGATTGTGTAGTAAATATTGGACTAGGCTAGGTGAATCTCATATCGTGGCTAGATTTGGGCTAAAAGGGCCACACGGCGTGTGGGCCCATTTAAGTAGAAAGAAGGCTTTAGGCCCATTCGTATTATTATTCTGTTTAGAATACTTTAGTCTACCAAATTACTGAAATACCCCCAGTTGTAAAATTACCAAAGTACCCCCGGTTTATAAAATTACTGAAATACCGTCGATTATAAAATTACTAAAATACCCTCGACTTGTAAAATTACCAAAGTACCCCCGGTTTATAAAATTACCCAAATATCCTCGATTTGTAAAATTACCGAAATACCGTTGATTGTAAAATTACTGAAATACCCTCGATTTATAAAATTACCGAAATACCATTGTAGGGTAGAATTACTGAAATACCCTTGTAGGGTAGAATTACCGAAATACCCCTGTAATGTAGAATTACTGAAATACCCCTGTAAGGTAGAATTATCGAAATACCCCTGTAGGGTAGAATTACTGAAATACCCTTGCAGGGTAGAAATACCGAAATACCCCTGTAGGATAGAAATACCGAAATGCCCTTGTAGGGTAGAAATATCGAAATACCCCTGTAGGTAGAATTACTGAAATACCCTTGTAGGGTAGAAATATCGAAATACCCCTGTAAGTAGAATTACTGAAATACCCTTGTAGGGTAGAAATACCGAAATACCCCTGTAGGGTAGAATTATTGAGATACCCTTATGGGGTAAAATTACCCTTTTTGCCCCTAGGGTGTTAAATGACTGTTTTGCCCTTGTGGGCAAGTGACTGACTTGGATTGTGTGGTTGATGGATTTGATTGTGAATATATGTTGGTGATATGAATGACTTGACTGTAATTGTTTGATTCAAATATGGGCATGACATTCTGCATACATGACATGTTGCATGGGTTAGGATTTCGTACGGAGGAAGATTTGATCTGTTAAGGTCACACGGGTCACCCAAGATGACTGTGGACCGATCGACAGCTGAGTGTTGATCATGTTATCGAAGGCTGTGTGCCGTTATTGTGGGCTTCGTATCGATATTATGGGCTTTGTGCCGATTATAGACCCATTATCGATGGCTCTGTGCCAACCTAAATATAGCTTTGTGTCATCTTGACTATGGCTTCGTGCCAAACGTATTTACCTGAGGCTATGTGCCTAACATATTTGTTGATGACTCTGTGTCGATCATATTTACCGAAGGATGTGTGCCAATTATATTACCGTCACTGATGGCTATGTGCCGAACTTATTACAATTATTGATGGCTTTGTGCCACGTATTCTGTTAAGTGGCTTTGCGACATTATCTGATTCTGATGGATATGCCACAAATATTTATTCTGGTGGCTCTGCCACAATATCTGTATCTGGTGACTCTGTCACAATATCATTCAGCGACCATCTTTGTAAATTACGTGGTGTGTAGCGGATGGGTGGGTCGAGTTGTCTTCCCACATGGAGTGTAGGGTTGGTACGGGGGTGTATACGGCTGGATTGGGTTGGGATTGCATTCACATTCTGATTTTGATTACATTACTTGATCTTGATTCGATTTTGATTACATTACGACATCGATTTTGATTTTGATTCGGTTTACGATCTCGATTCTAATTTCGATTACGTGACCTAATTCTAATTCGATTCGATTCTAGTTCGATAATGTTTCTTATTACGTAATGGGTTAAAGCCCATCGATCATGTCTGTTATAATGGGCTAAGGCCTAATTGGTCTTGGCGTAAGTAAGGTGGGGCTAGACTTTTAATTCTTTTATATGACTAACTGTTCCTTTTTATAGTAGGGATTTCACTGAGTTTTAAGTAAACTCACCCGTTTATTAACCTTCGGTAATTTCCACCTTAGACGGATCGGGCTGCGAGGGGCTCGGAGGAAGCCACACACACTGTTTATGTTACAATTTTGATTATTACTTTTAAATGTTTTTATGTGGGTTGTAGTAAAGCCGTTGTAATTTTCTGGATTTCAAATTTGGAATTTTATTTATTGTTCTTATAATTGCTAGTATTAGAACACGGTTTTCCAAAGCAACTACTGTTGTTCAAAACATCACGTAACCACAATTGTTCTTAAATTAAGCTTCCGCAACTGCCAGGATTTTTACAAAGTTGTTAAGAATGTTATTCAGCTGAGGTTTTCTAACAAGGTTTAAAAAGGGTATAAGTTTTTAATTATTAAGAAGGGTTTTTAATGGAAACATGGTTTTCAAAAAACACTTCAATGTGACACGCCAAATTCGAGCCAAACTTCCAAGCTGGGTTTGGGGTGTTACAACAGAACTCGTGGTGTGTAGCGGATGGTTGGGTAGGAAGCTTTGCATTGAATCATTTGCATCACCCCATGCTGATACACTGTTTGATACCGTATGATAATTTCTATGCATCAACATGAATTTGCAATGTTGGCTTTGTGATTTTCTGTTAATGTTTATATGTACTATTTGATGAAATGTCAGGTGTATTATATATATTGCATTAATGATTCTTTGGCTTACCGTGGTTGAATGTATGACTATTTAAACAAATTTTTGACTCACATTAAGCTTTCATAAGCTCACGCCATTAATCTTAAACTTTTCAAGAAACCTTTTTAACTAGGATCGGACCCGTCATATAGAGCATCAACTCGGACATCAAATTATTCTTTTTTAAGTTTATTATTTTGATCAGAGTTTTTCCTTTGGTTTTGGTATGTAACCATGTTTATTTGGATGTGGCTTGATGATTTCTTTTTTAGGTTTTTTTGCATGCATAGATTATTGAAACGTAATAATCAGTAAATGTAACAGTTCGTTTTTATTCAAATCAGAATAGTAGTTTTGGGACCATAAATTTGAGGTTAAAACTTTATTTTAATATTATTTTAAGTGTTTACTGCATGATATTATGTATGTGTGAAATTTTCGTAAAGAAATTTTACTGTTTTAATGGTTATTTTAGTAAAAATGACTAAATCCCGTAAAGCTAAAACTTAAGTTCTATTAGTTAAAGGTATTAAATAGCTATGCATCATTAAAGTAATAGTCCTTATGTTGTAATTAGACCATTAATAGTATGAGTGGACATATATGGACACTTAATACATGTTTTAAATGGTTTTTCATTAAGGTTAAAATGGTAATTAGCATAATTATTATATGTTAAATAAAACAAAAGCCAAATTAGCCTTATATTCATTTTACTAGTCGAAAATTAAGGCTTAAAAAAGCCATAAAAATGTCTTGAAGATTTGGCACACTCTTAGCTTTATTAAGGTACGGTTTTAGCTCAGTTTTTAATGATTTCTATGTTTTTGAGATCATTGCATCTAGGTCTAACTGGCCTAGGGACTATTTTGCAAAACTATTAAAGATTTTGAATGATGCCATTGTTGAATACATGTGTATTTTGAAGTTTCTTGATAGATTATGAATGGTTGTTGATAGTTAAGCAAGTTTTATAAAGTGATTTTTAGTGAAATTGTAAAATAGGGATTAAATTGAGAAATGTGTAAAGTTAGGGGTTAAAAGTGTGAATAAATGAAAATTATGGGCTGCTAGGGGTGTTATGGTAATTCGGTTAGCATGAATTAGTCTTGAATTTCATTAGAAATAAGGATAAATTGGGAAAATGTGAAATTTATGGGGGCAAAAGTGTAAATGTGTTTTAATGTGTAATTTGGACTAAATTGAATGAATAAGTGATTGAATAAGTTAATTTTGAATATAATTAGATCAAGAAAAGCGGAATACGGGATTGGATTGGGGAAAAGATAAAGTTATTGACTAATTTGTAACGCTCCACAAATATCTTATATTTATTTATCGTATGTTTGTGACACAAATATGTATTTGCTTCAGTGGTTATGTGTTTTGGGAGTGTCTGGGAAGTCCTGGGTTCAAGCCTTAGCTTGGCCAATTTTTTTTGTTTTAATTGAATAAACCCCCATCTGTAGCCGGTAGGCTTATAAATAAATATAGGAAAAAATATGACAGAATGAACCTATTGGTCTGGTGGTTAAATGGAGTGTTAAGTGTGCTGAAGGTCTTGAGTTTGTGTCCTGGCGATGCATGTGAAAATTTTATTTTGCTGGATGCCATGTAAGTTTTTGTGTGCCAGTAGAATTCAGATGCTAGTGGCCGGTTGGAGTGTTTGAGGAGTGTGGGGTTGTTGTGGCCGAATTTTTGGAGGATATTGTGGAGAATTTTTAGGGATATGTTTAGAGTTGGTGCTAAATTTGAATTACCCTTTTTACTTAAAATTTCGACAGGGGTGTTGTTTGCTCCTCATTTTTTTTTTGTTTTGATTTTCTACCAAAGTGTGCTTCCCCAAACTCCTCCCTCTACTGCCAATTTTCTTTTCTACTTCCTGTCACTATTGTTTTGTTTTCTTTAGGTTGATTTACTCACCTCAATTTCTTTATTTTTCCCTAAAGCCTTGCCGAATTCTTGTTCTTTCACCACTCTAGATTTTTGGTTTCTCTCTGAAAAGGGAGAATTGGCGTTTGTTCTTCTCTGTTTCATTGGCTGAATACTTGATTCCCCTTATTCTCCCTTTTTTTGTCAATTTCTCTTTTTAGCAGTTATTCTTGTTCAACGTGAGCTGCTTTCGGGTGGTAAGTCTTTTGGTAAGGGGGAAAGTTATGCCTCAAATGTTTTGAGAGAAGTTTTCATTTGTTAATTTGTTAAGTTCCTAACATTCGATTATGTCGAATTGTATTTGGTAGCAACAAATCGTAATGAACTGGGTCTACCTTCGAAATCGTAAGCTACATCCTTTGAAGCGCTAGGGGTAAGCAACATTATTAGTGTTTGATTATTGTTGTTGTAATGGTATTCGTTTTAAACGCGACTGATTTTGGGTTATGGAATTGTCATTGTTTAGGTGCTTTTTGTCTCAAGAGGGGTTGCGTACCAAAAATCATATCAGGTATGTAATCACAACGCTGAAAACTGAAATCGGTAAAAAGCTGAAAAGTAAGGCTGTCGACACCACACAGGCATGTGACTGCCCGTGTGGTAAGCTGTGTAACCAAACACAGGCGTGTGATTGACAAGGCAGGACATGTGCGATGCATGGGCTAGGCCGAATTGGGTCGTAGGGGCCACAAGGGCGTGTAGGCCACACAGGCGTGTGGGCCTACATGGGATGACAACATTGGTATGTGGGCCCATTTTCATTATTTGATTGCTAAGGTTGCACGGGTCAGCCGAGTCGATTGTAGACCTACTGTAAGGTCAGTAAGATTACCTAGACCCCTAATTGACTGAATGACCATTATATCCATGTACGATATATCTATTTATGACTGTATATTAAGCATGCTGTTAAAATTGTACTGAATGCATGTATGATACCATGATTTGACATGACACGATTGTATGATGAATTGAATGGGGATGGGTTTATATTGATGGGAGGAAGTGTACTAAAAGGCTTTGAGCCTAACTTACTAGTAGCACAGCTGCATATTACTGTGTAGTGCCACATTCGGTACTTTTGGAGTATAAGGATGGGCGGGTTGATTATATCCTCACAATGGAGTGTAAGGTTGGATGGAGTTGAAGTGTAGAGGCTGGTTGGGTTGGATTTCTACTACTGCATATCTTCTATACTGATTATTGATACTGTAATGGGCCAAGGCTCTAATGCATGACTGCTCTTGTACTGAGATGGGCTAATGCCCTAACTGAAACTGGATCTGATACTGAAAAAGGGCTTAGGCTCAGATTGTGATTACTTTCTGTTTGCTGGTTTATATGGGATTACACACTGAGTTTTCGTAAACTCACCCTTCTGTTTTATCTGTACATGTAATCCCCAAACTTAGGCAGACCGGAGCGGCGAAGGACTCAACAGTGGCCACACGACCTTTTTTACTATTTCGTACTTAATTAGATTTTTCTTTAAAGTTTTACTTGGGTATTTTACTGTAATAATAGCCTCTTTGGATTTATTCTTTTTTAATTTGGGATTTTTATTGCTATATTTTCAACTGCTAGTAGTAGGGATAATCGAGTTTTCAAAAAAAATCAAACGTTTTAAAAAAAATCACTCAAATACGCTACCGTTTTAAAAAGCTTCCGCAATAAGTGACGTTTTGAAAATTAATAATGTTTTGAAAGAGTATAACTTTTTGATAATGAATAACGTTTTGAAAATGAATGACACATCCTAGAACTAACATAAAATATTGTAAAGAGCTTATATAGAAAAGAGGTTTCTGATGACAACTCAAGTTTTCGAAAAATACTACCATGTGACAATGCCAGATTCGGCCATAACATCTAAGCCGGGTTTGGGGTGTTACATTTAGTGGTATCAAAGCCAGGTTACAAAACTCGGCTGTGGATTTGGGTTTTAAAACTTGGTTTTTCTTTAAAAGAACTGATTTCTAGATGATTGAAAAATATTTTTCGATTAGATGTGTGGTACACCGAGTCTCCAATGCTGATCCCATAAGTTCACTGAAGCTGTTATGTGCTTTAAAATGAACTACTATAGATAGTATATACTGCAACTTCTATACATAGACTGTACTGGAAACACTTGGGATAGTGTATACTGATACTGTAGTAAAACTGATAGACACTAGTAGATACTGCGCCTTACGAAAACAAACTTTACACTTTTGATACTATTCTCATAAAATATTTGTTAATAAACACTAGAATCGTAAACTGATGGATAAAACTATTAATACAGATAAAACACAATTAGACAATGAGCACCAGAGGTGCTCGCGGACGTGGTACAAGAGGCCGAGGTAGTGGCCGTAGAGGTGCTCGAGTTGGGTCCTCATCTTCTGGCAACTTGCCTAATTTGGATACAAGTGAGACGCCGGCTTTAGCTGTGACTGAAACTGGATCACATAATCAAATGGATAGGGATGACGCACTGTCTCAGGCCATGTTAAGGATTTTAGAGAGGGTCGTTGGGTCCAATACTGGAGCTGGAGGCCTCGGGTCGGTTACGAAATGACTCCGGTCTAACGGAGCTGAGCTCTTTAGGGGCATTGCTGGGGTGGCCCCCAATGTGGCTGAATACTGGATTGAGGCCACAGAGAGGATCATGGGCAATTTGGACTTCACCCTCAAGTAGAAACTAAAGGGTGCAGTGTCACTGCTGAGAGATGAGGCTTAGCAATGGCAGCTTATGGTTAAGGAGAGCACTCAGCCCGATCGACTGTTCTAGGAGTTCTTCAAGACTGCCTTCTAAGGGAATTATATGGGTGCCATTTATGTGGATGCCCGTAAGAGAGAGTTCTTGAATTTAACTTAGGGGGATAGATCAATGGTAGAGTATGAGGTCGAATTTCTGCGACTAAGCTGCTATGTGCGAGGCATGGTGGCCACTAAGTATGAGCGATGTGTTCGCTTTGAGGATTGCCTCAGGGATAATCTGAGGTGAGGTAGCCCGCTCTAGTTTATGCTGAATGTCACCAAAAGGATGGAGATGCTCTGGATGTCAATACGGGTACATTTTTTATTTATAACGTACCTTATATTGCACTGATAGACATAGGATCCACTTACTCCTATATAGCTTGTACCGTATTTGAAAACTTGGGTATACTGGTTGAGAGCACTAGAGGTCACTGTACTGAGTCCGTTGGGGCAGTCAATAAGGGGTAACAAACTATTTAAAGATGTTCCTCTAGAGGTTCAAGGAGCTATCTTTTTGGCTGATCTAATGGAACTGCATTTTAGAGAATTTGATCTGATACTAAGAATGGACTGGTTAGTCAAACACCGAGTGAGCTTAAATTGTGCCGCAAAAAGGGTTGTACTGAGAACTGAGAAAGACAGCGAGGTGTAATTGGGGAGTGTTGGAACTACTTATCGAATGAAATTTTGGAATTGAGGGCCAAGAAGTTGGTTCGTAAGGGATGTGAGGCGTATCTAACCTACATCAGTGTTTCAGATTCTGAGGATTCTTCGGTTAAGGATATAAGGACGGTTAAGGACTTTCTAAACGTTTTTCCTGAGGGGCTACCTAGGTTACCTCCGAATCGTGAGGTAGAGTTTGGGATTGAGCACCTTCTTGGTACAGCTCCGGTGTCCATCGCCCCTTATAGAATGACACGGAAAGAACTTGTAGAGCTTAAGGCTTAGATTCAAGAGTTACTAGATCGTGGGTTTATTTGCCCTAATGTGTCTCTATGGGGAGCACCAATGCTGTTTGTGAAAAAGAAGGATGGATCCATGCGTATGTGTATTAACTACCATCAACTGAACAAGCTGACCATCAAGAATAAGTACCCCCTACCAAGGATAGATGATTTGTTCGACCAATTTTGAGAGGCTTCGATTTTCTCCAAGAATGACCTCCGATCAAGATATCACCAATTGAAAGTTAAAGAGGTCGATGTGCATAAGACAACATTTAGGACTCGGTACAGTCATTACAAGTTCCTAGTGATGCCATTTGGACTGATGAATGCATCAGCAACTTTTATGGATTTGATGAACCGAGTGTTCTAGCCCTATCTGAATCAGTTCATAGTGGTATTTATTGATGATATACTGGTGTATTCAAAAACTGAGGATGAAGACAATGAACACCTCAGAGTGGTTCTACAGATTTTACGAGAGAAACAACTATACAGTAAGTTTAGTAAATGTGAGTTCTGGTTACGTGAAGTAATATTTTTGGGACATGTGGTTTCTGCTACAGGGATTAGAGTTGATCTTCGAAAGATTGAGGTTGGCTTGGATTGGAAGTAGCCTAAGACTATATCTGAGATCTGTAGTTTTCTGGAACTGGTAGGGTATTATCGATGATTTGTAGAGGGGTTTTCACTAATTGCAACAGCCTTGACTAAGCTGTTACGTAAGGGTGTACTATTTAACTGGACGAATGCGCAGCAGGAAAGCTTTGAGAAGCTCAAAACTATATTGGCCGAGGCCCCTGTCTTGATACAGCCAGAGCCTAGAAAAGAGTCTACTGTTTACAACGATGCATCACATGTTGGTTTGGGATGTATGTTGATGCAAGAGGGTAAGGTGGTAGCTTATGCATCTCATCAACTTAAGACTCATGAGGCAAATTATATGGCGCATGACTTGGAGTTGGCTGCAGTGGTGTTCACACTAAAAATCTGGAGGCATTACTTATATGGTGAAAAGTGTATCATCTACATGGATCATAAGAGCCTTAAGTATCTCCTCACTCAGAAAGAGCTGAATATTAGGCAGCATAGATAGATTGAGCTGCTTAAGGACTACGACTGTATGATTGAATACCACTCTGGTAAGGCTAATGTGGTGGCCTGATACATTAAGCCGTAGGGCTGTGACTAATCTTTGGGCAATGTTTGCTCGCCTCAGTTTATTTGATGATGGTAGTCTGTTGGTCGAACTTCAGGTTAAACCAACATGGGTAGATCAGATTAAAGGTAAACAGTTGAGGTATGAATCTTTGAGTCTTCACTTCCGACAAGCTGAGAGTGGTGATACTATAGATTTTAGACTGAATAGCGAATAGGTGCTCTATTTTCGTGGAAGAATATTTGTTTCAAAGGATACTGAATTGAGGTAGTTGATACTGAGAGAGGGGCATAGTAGCCCTTATGCTATGCATCCTGGAAAAACCAAGATGTACCGTGACCTTCGTGAGTTATACTGGTGGCTAGGTCTTAAACAGGAGGTTACTGAATTTGTGGCTAAGTGTCTAACTTGCCAGCAGGTTAAGGCTAAACACCAGTTACCTTCGGGATTGTTGTAGCTAGTTAAGATTCCACTGTAGAAGTGAGAGCGAGTGACTTTGAATTTCGTTAGTGGGTTACCCCTCACACCCACTAAGAAGGATTCTGTTTGGGTCATCGTAGATCGATTAACCAAGTCCGCCCACTTCATACCTGATCACGCTGACTACTCTCTGTAGAAACTAGCTAAGCTATATGTATCTGAAATAGTAAGACTGCATGGGGTACCGGTTTCAATAATATCTTATAGGGATCCTTACTTCACATCTCGGTTCTGGAAGAAGCTACATAATGCTCTGGGTACAATCAGTACTGCGTTCCATCCTCAGACAGATGGTCAATCAGAGAGGGTGATTCAGATACTAGAGGATATGTTGAGGAGATGTGTCTTTGACTTCCAAGGCAATTGGGAGGATTACCTGCTACTACCAGAGTTTTCTTATAACAGCAGCTATCATTCTAGCATTCAGATGGCACCAGACGAGGAATTCTATGGTCATAGGTGTCACAAACCTTCATGTTGGACTGAATTGGGCGAGCGGTATGTTCTGGGCCCCAAACTAGTTTCTGTTATTGAGGAAAAATTTAGACTGATTCGAGACTGACTGAAAGCGACATCTGATAAATAGAAGTCTTACGCAGACCTGAAGTGTCGTGAAATTGAGTATTCTATAGGAGACTCTGTATTTCTTAAGGTCTCGCCATGGAAGAAAGTACTGAGGTTTGGTCGCAAGGTTAAGTTGAACCCTAGGTTTACTAGGCCTTACCGTATTCTTAATTGAGTGGGATCAGTTTCCTACCAGTTAGAGCTACCTCTAGTGCTAGATCGGATTCATGATGTATTCCACATCTCAATGTTAAGGCGCTACCACTCTGATCCCATGCATATTGTTCCTATTGAGTAAATCGAGGTTAGGCCAGATCTAACCTTTGAGGAGGAGTTGGTTTAGATATTGGAGCGAGATGTAAAGATTCTAAGAAGGAAATCTATCCCTCTAGTTAAGGTTCTTTGGCGTAATCATAGCTCTAAGGAGGCCACGTGGGAGCTTGAGTATGCAATGCGATAGCAATATCCTCATCTATTCTGACCAGGTAAAATTTCAAGGAGTAAATTTTCTGTTAGGAAAGTAGAGTTGTAACACCCCATAAATATCTTATATTTATTTATCGTATGTTTGTGACATTAATATGTATCTGCTTCAGTGGTTATGTGTTCTGGGAGTGTCTGGAAAGTCCTAGGTTCAAGCTTTAACTTGGGCATTTTTTTTTTGTTTTAATTGAATAAACCCCTATCTGTAGCCAGTAGGGTTATAAATAAATATTGGGAAAAAATGACAGAATGGGCCTACTGGTCTAGTGATGAAGTGGAGTGTTAAGTGTGCTGAAGGTCTTGAGTTCGAGTCCTGGCGACGCAAGGGAGAGTTTTATTTTGCTAGATGTCACGTAAGTGTTTGCGTGCCAGTAAAATTTTAACGTTAGTGGGCGGTTGGAGTGTTTGAAGAGTGTGGGGTTGTTGTGGCCAAATTTTTGGAGGATATTTTGGAGAAGTTTTAGGGATATGTTTAGTGATGGTGCCGAATTTGAATTACCTTTTTTACTCAAAATTTCGGCAGGGGTGTTGTTTGCTCTTCATTTTCTTTGTTTTGTTTTTCTGCCGAAGTGTGTTCCCCAAACTCCTCCCTCTGCTGCTGATTTTGTTTTCTACTTCCTGTCACTACTATTTTGTTTTCTTTGGGTTGATTTACTCAACTCAATTTCTTTCTTTTCCCCTAAAACAATGCCGAATTCTTGTTCCTTCACCACTCTAGATTTTTAGTTTCTCTCTGAAAAAGGAGAATTGGCGTTTGTTCTTCTCTGTTTCCTTGGTCGAATACTTGATTCCCCTTATTCTCCCTTTTCTGTCAATTTCTCTTTTTAGTAGTTATTCTTGTTCAACGTGAGCTGCTTTTGGGTAGTAAGTCTTTTGGTAAGGGGGAAAGTTATGCCTCAAATGTTTTGAGAGAAGTTTTCATTTGTTAATTTGTTAAGCTCCTAACATTCGGTTATGTCGAATTGTGTTTGATAGCAACAAATCGTAACGAACTGGGTCTACCTTCGAAATCGTAGGCTACATCCTTTGAAGCGCTAGGGGTAAGCAACATTATTAGTGTTTGATTGTTGTTGTTGTAATGGTATTCGTTTTAAACGCGACTGATTTTGGGTCATGGAATTGTCGTTGTTCAGGTGCTTTTTGTCTCAGGAGGGGTTGCATACCAAAAATCACATTAGGTGTATAATCACAACGCTGAAAACTAAAATTGACAAAAAGCTGAAAAGTAAGGCTGTCGCACCACACGGGCATGTGGCTGCCCGTGTGGTAAGCTGTGTGACCAAACACGGGCTTGTGATTGACAAGGCAGGACATGTGCGATGCATGGGCCAAGCCGAATTGGACCGTGTGGACCCACACGAGTGAACCACACGAATGTGTGGGAATTTTAGGCCAGGCCGTGTGATCCACACGGCCAAGGCCATTTTGGGTCGTGTGGGCCACACGGGCTGATAACATGGGCATGTGGGCCTATTTCCATTATTCGATTGCTAAGGTTGCATCGGTCGCCCGAGTCAATTGTGGACTACTGTAGGGTCGGTTAGCTTACCTAGACCCCTAATTGACTAAATGACCGTTATATCTATGTACTATATATATATTTGTGACTATTTATTGAGCATGCTGTTAAAACTATACTGGATGCATGTATGATACCATGATTTGACATGACACGATTGTATGATGCATTGCATGGGGATGGGTTTATATTGATCAGAGGAAGTGTACTAAAAGGATTCGAGCCTAACTTGCTGGCTGCACAGTTGCATATTACTGTGTAGTGCCATATTCGGTACTTTTTGGAGTGTAGGGATGGGTGGGTTGATTATATCCCCACAATGAAGTGTAGGGTTGGACGGAGCTGGAGTGTAGAGGCTGGTTGGTTGGATTTCTACTACTGCATATCTACTGTACCGATTATTGATACTATAACGAGCCAAGGCTCTAATGCATTACTGCTCTTGTTGCAACACCCCTTACCTATGTCCGCCGCCGAAACAGGGTACGAGGCATTACCGGACTTAAACATAGACATTCATGTAAAAATCGGGCCATAAAATCTCTTTTAATTCAAAAATTTCAAACACATGCATGTCGTCCCTTATTTGGGTCTACGAAGACCAAAACATTCGTCGGAACTGATTTAGGACTAAACCGAGAACTTTGAGAAGTTTCAGGAAAACTTAGAAAATTTTCCCATGAAACAGGGTCACACACCCGTGTGGACATAGGGACATGCCCGTGTGCCTTTGGCATGCCCGTGTCCTTAGGCCGTGTAACTCTCTGTTTATGACGTCAGCATGCACATCAAACCACACAGCTGCGCCACATGCCCATCTCTCCAGGCCGTGCCCTTCACACGGTTGAGACACACAGCTGTGTCTCAGCCCGTATAGCCAACACTTAGGCTATTTTCCAAGCCTTCATGTTACCCATAATCTCTTAAAACCTTTGCACAAAAAAGTCGCAAATCATGGCATCATTTTAAGGATTAAACACTCTTTATTAAGACATATCATTAACACTAACATGTCCTCTTACAAGTAATGCATCTACTCATGCAATACCAAGTCTAGATTCCTTATTTCACTTTCACAAGACTTGTCATTTTGATGACCATTTTTACCATTATACTCTGGTTACCAACTTATCCATCAAGCACTCATGTTCAAATCATTATCATGTTGTGTTTATATCATGCAATTACTACATAACTATGACCACCTCAATTGGCCATAGAGCATACATCCAACACGAATGTCATATTACTAAACATGCATGGCAAAAACATAATCACATTATAAACATTAGACATGACATGAATAGCTAGGCTTACAAGCCATAATCAATATGAGCCACATCTCATGGCCATATACATATAAATCAATATAAGCCAACACATTTGGCCAAAGCAAAATAATAAATGCCAATAAACTAGATCCCTATACATGCCATTCACTTGAAATTTCTAATATATACTTCATTATTCCAAAGGTAGCAACTTGACAGTGTGATGCTGCCTCCGATGATCTCCAACCCCGAGCTAACCTGAAAACACTAAAAGAAAGGAAAGGAAGGGAGTAAGCTTTATAGCTTAGGAAAACCGTATGAAATAATAAGCAATTTATCAACTTACTTCTCATAGTAATACAACCCTATTTGCATTTTTACTCATGTTCCAGTCAAGCTATTTTCTTGAGTCACAATCACTGAATCATTTATATCTGGAGCTACAAAACTCCAAATTAAGTTTTGCTAATTTTCCCGGAAACTAGACTCACATTCTTCTTACCTTAAAATTTTCAGAAGTTTTGGTTCAGCCAATTAGTACAGTTTATTCCTTAAAGTTACCCATTTTTCACTGTCTAACAGTTCTGACCCCTCTTCACTAAAAATTAATTATCTCATAATACAAGACTCGGATGATGTTCTTGTCTATTTCTCTTGAAAATATACTCATTAAGAATTCTAAGCATAAAATTATAACCCATAACTATTTTTTTACAATTTTCAATGATTTTCTCAAATCAGAATAGGGGATTTCGCAGCCATTCTAACTCTGTCTCACAACAATTTAAATATTTCATAATATGAAATTCTTTTCCTTCTACCGTTTCTCCAGTGTGAAACTAGACTTATAGGGATTTAACTTCATATTTTATTCAGCCTCTAACTCAGTTTCCACAAGTTTTGGTGGATTTTCAAAGTCGGACTATGGTTGCTGTCCAAAACTATTTTAGTGTAAATTAATGATACTAAGTTTATCACACCATATTAATTCTTTTTCACCACATTGATAAGGTTACATATTCATACATCATAAGTATAGACCTATAATCACAAGGTCATCACAAAATCATTCTCATAGGCATGAATTACCTATTTACATCTTCACCAAATGTGCATCATAAACTGAAATCATTTCTCATGAGCTTAGCATACATACTTATGTTACTCAACATGCTCATATTCATTCCTTACTAATCATATAA
Organism: Gossypium arboreum; assembly: GCF_025698485.1. Lineage (NCBI taxonomy): Eukaryota > Viridiplantae > Streptophyta > Magnoliopsida > Malvales > Malvaceae > Gossypium > Gossypium arboreum. The sequence continues at coordinate 20,301,120 of NC_069081.1, forward strand.
CATGAGTTGAATTCACATCACATCAATTTCATGTAAGTACCTGTACCACTCACAATATGGTCATAACCTTTCTCATTTAGCTTAAACCGTAACTCTCACCGTTGAACCTTTCAGAAAGCTATCAGATATTCACAAAGCCTCAAACATAGGGTATAATGCCGATGCCATGGCCCAAACATGGTCTTACACTAACTCATCCATCAAAACGATGCCATGTCCCAGACATGGTCTTATACTGACTATCGAAATCGAGGCAGATGCCATGTCCCAGACATGTCTTACACTGGCTTACATGTCGAGGCCAATGCATGTCCCAGACATGTCTTACACTGGTACACAAATAACCTGAATGTCATGCATGAATATCCGAATTCTTTCTTAAGGTTCAATGGAATATCATATTCCATCAAATATCTAAGCATTCAATCAATACATAAATGTTATTTACACTTGACATCACTTTCTCATATACAATATCATCAACGTAAATTTTAATACAATCATGCCAAGATGAATTTTTAAGTATAATAACAATGGCATAAATATCATGCTCATTTAATCACACGGACTTACTCAATTGCAATTTCGGCTAATTATTCTCTTTTTGTCCTTAACTACGCACTTTCTTGATTTAAGCCCAAATCTTGATTTTCTTGATCTAACATGATGAAATTCACTCATTTTATCACTAAATAAATTTGGACAATCAAAATTCACATTTTTGGCAAAATGAACATTTTGCCCCTAGACTTTCACAAAATGACCATTTTACCCTTAGGCCCGAAAATTGATTTTTATCGAAATTCCTTATTATCCAAGCCTAACCGACCAATTATTACTCTTATGACCTCCCCAAATTTCCATTATTTCACACAGTTACAACCTATTTTATAACTTTTACAAAATAGCCCTTTTAGGTGTTTTCCATGAAAATCCTTTCACAAAAGTTGTTTATTACACAACCAAGACTCATATTCTACCATAAAATTTCAGTTAAAAACACACAATTTTTCATTAAAAAACCCTAAACTCTCAACCATTTTGCAAAATAGTCCCCTCAACAGCTAGATTAAGCTTTAGGGGTCCCAAAAATGTAAAAATCATCAAGAAAAGTCATCAAAATCACTTACTCCCAAGGGATGGAAGTTGCTGAAATTTTGAGCTTTCAAAACCCCTATTTTTTTGGTATTTTCGGTGGGGGAAGGAAGAAAGATGAAAAGATGACATCTTTTTCTTTTTGTTTTATTTTAATGCCAAAAAAAAGCTACCTAGTACCCATAACTTTGACTTTTCAAACTCTTTCTCTCTATGGCCGGCCAAGCACCCTATTTAGGGTCTATTTGCACCCCAAATTTTGGTTCTCTAGCTATTTAACATATTTAGCTAGCAAAACAAAACTTTTTCCCTTTATGTGATTTAGTCCTTTTTCCCAATTAAGCATGAAATCGCTAAAATTATTTCACCAAAACTTTAATGCACTCATATAATCATGCTATAACACATAAAATATCATTAAAAATAATTTCTTCGGCCTCGAAACAGTGGTTTTGAAACCGCTGTTCTAACTAGCCCTAAAATCGGGTTGTTACAATTCTCCCCCTTCAGGGACTTTCATTCCCGGAAGTCTTACCAGGAAAGTGGTTTGGTTTCTCACATAAACTTCTCTTTCTCACAATCATTGCTAAAGAAATTTTACGCTTCTATACCTTTAATACTTGTCTCATAATTTCTCATATTTGAATCATGACTGATTCTTCGTTATATGACGCTTTCACCAAACCTTAACCTCTATCAGAGAGTTAATGCACTCAAAAGTCTGATCCATACCATCATGCTACATATAAACTCTTACTTGAATCTTTTCGATTTTGAAAAGTGAAACTAGTCAGTTCATATTGGTCTTATGCTCTCTATAATTTCACACAATCCAATTGTTTACCAATTCAACTCTCAGATGCTTATAAATTTCAAAGCCTTCTTTAGCTTTCCCAATAAATCATGATATAAAACCTGGATCTCAATCCAATTAGTGGAGACTAAAATTCCAAGAAATCCAACAATCATAAAGACACAAAATTCCATGAATCCGATGAGCAAAAGTTCAATATATATCGGCATGATTTACATATCTTGTCAAACATTTAACAATAAGTCTCATAACATTTTTCTCTTTCAAAGACAAGAATAATCCAGACATGAAATCCATATAAACTTTTTCTCATCTCTATTCTAGTGCTAACACAGGCAGAAATAATTTTGATGACACTTGATATACATCCTTAAACTTTTCAACATTTCTAGAATTCATGCACAAAAATTAACAATGTCGAGTTCCAAATTCAATCACTAATACAGTATTCCCAAGGGTTTCCTCGAGAAATTTCTGTATAAGTTTTGGATTTTTCTGTCCAGGTACCCATAGCCACAATTTGCTTTCTCAAAGATCATACGATTACATTATCCTAAATAAGACAGATATCTCAATTGAAGGCATTAATTTCAATTAACTTACTTAAAAAAAGAGATCTATCATCATACCAATTGAAATTCAAAATTTCACCACTTAGGCCTTTGCTGATGTCAAATCCTTATACGTAAATTAGAGAAATCCAAATATTAAAATCACCGCATTATTATGATCAAATCAGGAGCATAGTCACACTTTACATGATTATCGCAAGCTAAAGAACACACTTTGAACATGATCATAATTGACATATTATGGAACAAAGATAACAAGAAAACCAAGTAAAGAAATCCATTATAGAGAAATCCCAAGCTACGGGACTATACCAGAAGATCGAAGACAACCTCTTAGGAAAATATGAAAGACTTCGATAATTCCTCAGAGGAAAAAAGTCTAAAAGAAAGTATCATTTAATCCCACTGGAATCAAATACAATAATTTAGAGAAGCAAAATCATAGCATCATTTGTATTTTCTCATAAGTTCCCATCAGACTGAATAATAGAATACCAAAGAGAAGTAGAGCAAAGGAAAACAGAATCATGTCATGTCCAGACATGGTCTTACACTGACTATCAAAATCGAGGCCGACGCCATGTCCCAGACATGGTCTTACACTAGCTCTCACATATCCATGCCAATGCCATGTCCTAGACATGATCTTACACTGAAACATCTCGTAGCCGATGCATGTCCCAAACATGTCTTACACTGGCACACAAATAACCTGAATGTCATGGATGAATATCCGAATTCTTTCTTAAGGTTCAAACGAGAATTCTACTATCTCAATATTCATCAAACATAATCGTTTCCACAACCAAGCAATTCATGCTATATCAATTTAAATACATATAATAACAATATAGTTGTACTATTTACATACAACTTACTCGTTTCAATGGAATATCATCTTCCATCAAATATCTAAGCATTCAATCAACACATAAATGTTATTTACATTTGACATCACTTTCTCATATACAATATCATCAACCTAAACTTTAATACAATCATGGAAAGATAGATTTTTAAGTATAATAACAATGGCATAAATATCATGCTCATTTAATCGCACAGACCTACCTCAATTGCAATTTCGACTAATTATTCTTTTTTTGTCCTTAACCACGCACTATCTCAATTTAAGCCCAAATCTCGATTTTCTTAATCTAACATGATGAAATTCACTCATTTCATCACTAAATAAATTTGGACAATCAAAATTCACATTTTTGGCAAAATGAACATTTTGCCCCTAGACTTTCACAAAATAACCATTTTACCCTTAGGCCCGAAAATTAATTTTTATCAAATTTCCTTATTATCCAAGCCTAACTGACCAATTATTACTCTTATGACAACGCGAAATTTCCACTATTTCACACAGTTACAACCTATTTTATAACTTTTACAAAATAGCCATTTTAGGTGTTTTCCATGAAAATCTTTTCACAAAAGTTGTTTATTACACAACTAAGACTCATATTCTGCCATAAAAATTTATTTAAAAACACACATTTTTTCATGGAAAAACCCTAAACTCTTAACCATTTTGCAAAATAGTTCCCTCAATAGCTAGATTAAGCTTTAGGGGTCCCAAAAATGTAAAAATCATCAAGAAAAGTCATCAAAATCACTTACTCCCAAGGGATGGAAGTTGCTGAAATTTTGAGCTTTCAAAACCCCTATTTTTTGGTATTTTCGGTGGGGGAAGGAAGAAAGATGAAAAGATGACATCTTTTTCTTTTTGTTTTATTTTAATGCAAAAAAAAAACTACCTAGTACCCATAACTTTGACTTTTCAAACTCTTTCTCTCTATGGCCGGCCAAGCACCCTATTTAGGGTCTATTTTCACTTTAAACACCCCAAATTTTGGTTCTCTAGCTATTTAACATATTTAGCTAGCAAAACAAAACTTTTTCCCTTTATGTGATTTAGTCCTTTTTCACAATTAAGCATGAAATCGCTAAAATTATTTCACCAAAACTTTCATGCAGTCATATAATCATGCTATATCATTAAAACAAAATTCTCTGGCCCAAGAATAGTGGTTCCAAAACCACTGTTCCGACTAGGCCCAAAATCGTGTTGTTTCTTAAACCTGTTTTTTTGTATGTATTATATACGTGTTTTATTATGTTAATAATGTTAATTTTATTGGTTTTCCCTTTTTTTAAGCTTAGCATGACATTTATATGTCATTTGTATCGATAAAAGTATGCCTTTTTGGTCTTCTGAGCTCATTTGTATCGATACTTGAGGACTTCTTGCGATGCAAGGGCCTAAGTATCAGTAGTTTCGAGCATATATTTATACCTTGGAAATTTTATTTTTTTGCATTAAAAATTCAACAAAAACTTTCCCTTTTTCTCTCATCTCCATCAATTGGTTCCCTTTCCTACCCCACAAGTCTCCATTTTTTTTCTCAAATTTATTCAAAACTAGTGTCTTCCATATGCATTCCATCACTTTCCACAAAATATTTTAAACCAAATCTTCAACATTTAATCTTTTTCACCAATTTTTCACGTATCAAAATCAAACCCTATTCTTCATTTTTTTTTATTTTCTATACAAATCATGTTAGTTTAGTGAACTTCATATTAGAAGATTTCCTTACACTAGGTTCTTCATTTTCAATAGATTAGATTTGGTTTTCCATTTTCATGATTTTAATAATAAGAATTGTAACCTCTCCAATCCAGCCTAGACGTTATGGTCGAATTTTGAAGACCACATTAGTCATCCGTGTGACTAAATGACCCTACTGTTCTTTGAAAACCTTAGTTACTCTCCTTTAAGAAAAACTCTGGTTTGCTCTTGTGCCAATTTGGGAAAACGTTCATTATTTAAGTCATCCATCCTTAAGTTAGTTTATTAGTGATAGCATGGTTTTAGAAAACATGTTGTTCATTGTTTCATTTAGAAAAACCTTAACTTCTTTCATTGTAGTGAAAAACTTGGTTTATGACAAATTTATGTTAAGCCAAGTATCGTGCATTGTCCAAATTCAAAACATGTGTTTAAATCCGATCAATGAGATGAGTATGCATGCATAAAACCCCAATACAAAGAAAAACCCAAACCACAGTCCAAATAATATTACAGTCCAAAAAAACCAAATAAACCTTAATAAAATTTTAAGCAAAATAAATGTTTAGTCGAAAGTCCGTTGTATGTCTACATGCCGGGTCTGATCTTAGTCTCAAGCATTACCTGAGACTTTTGGAACTATGGGGTGAGCTAACCAGCTTAGTGTGAGTATAAAATAGTAGAAGCACTCAATTAATCATGTGGATATCAATCACCAATTTAAAGCAACACAATACGTAGCATACAATGTTATCATTCGAGTATGTCATGGTCATAATACAATCCAAAACTATTCCCTACCTATCCATCCGCTACACTCCATGAGTTCGTCAAAACCTATCTACTAATTAGCAAACATTATGAGATGAGTTTGATGTGGTTAGACCACCATTATAAACAATGTAGTTATACTGCAAATCAATATGCGATATAATCACCAATCTTCTCATTACTACTGGTGTAGTGCACTGATAACATTATTGAGGACTTAATCTACCACTGGTACTCTACAGAACTCCTCTAACATCCACAATATCCCACCCCATGCATATGCATTATGCCATACAAGGTACCAGTAATTATTGTGTAATGCCATAAACTCGATCATGTGAATCAGATCTGAATCTAGGGTGTTACAACTCATGTACATATGAATCTCACTCAAATATACAATTTACATTCGATTACAATTGTTTAGTTATAAATTTGTCTAAGAAATACTTAGGTGAGATTAATGTGAGAATTTAATTAGTTTTTAAGCACCTTTTAACTAGGAATTTATGCAAATTCTGAGCATTTTGATAGCAAATTGTGTATTTTTAGTTCATATTGAGAAATTGGGCATATAATTAAAGTAAGAGTGTAGTTTTAAGTAATTAAATTATAATTTTACTTTATGTTGCTACATTTTGAGAAATACATAATTTTGTGTTAAATTAATTGTAGCTTGATACACTAATGTGTTGGATATTTGAAGCCATTATGGACAACACATGGATATGAGCTTAATATTAGTTAGCATGGTACGAAAAATCTTGAGTATTGGACTTAAGGAATTAATTCTAACCTAGCTTGGAAGTGCGTTGATGAAAGGAACATTCACATTGAAGCCCAAACCGTCCATTAAGGGGGGAAGTCCAAATTCAGAAAAGAGTAGCTCAACTAGCTTTGGAAAAATTAATTAAGGGTATCTACATGTGTAAAAAATCACAAAATAGCCCTAATAGAATCCTATGGTTTTCATCCAACCCTTTCCCTTCAGTTAAGCAAGAATCAAGCTAAAATCAAGCAAAAATCAACCTCTCTTCCCACAATTTATGGTTGGCCATGAATGAGAGATTTCTAATGTATGTTCATGCTATTTTTAGCAAACTCTAAAGTCTTCCCTTATGTATAAATACCACCCCTCATTCACCTCTCAAATCATCAACTCATTCACTCATTATTCTTTCTTCTCTCCCACGCCTAAGACTACCATTTTTCTCTCATCTTCCCCATTATCTCTTTGAAAGTTCACCTAGCAAGCAATTCTTGAGTTGAAAGATCTCACGGGCAACCACCTTAAAGAGTAGTTTGCATCGGAGCAACGGTGAAAATAGGAGGAAACCACTATGGATAGTTTTCGGAGAATCACTGAAATCTTTAAAAAAGTTTTTCTTTGTTTCTCTTTTTTGTTCTAATTTAAAAAACATGCTTTCAAATTACTTGATTTTTGTTCATTTAATAATGATCACTTAATTTGTTTCTGATAGAATGACTACAATTTCTTGATTATTTAGTTCAAATTATGTTTATGATATTTTGTACCTCAATTATTTATGCTTCCAATTAAAATAATTTATATTGTTCATGTATTAATACATGCTTGAATGCATTAAAATTAATTCCTTAATTAGAACCAAATAGTGATTAATGGACATAATAATTGGAAAATGCATGTTTAATCTATATTCGATAGAAATAGGTTAAAGGTTCATAATAATTTGAAAGAACCCTGTTACATTGCATAACTTTATATTTATGTGATTAAATTGTTTCAAGCAGACAAGTCCTTGTTACTTTGCATAAATTCTAAGGAATAGTGGCTTAGATTATAATCCTTAGTTAAATTTTGACATAGACATATGCAAGTTTTTCTAAGTGATAAACATAAGACTTTAATAAAAGCCTATGAATTTTAGATTCCAAGTTAATAAATAATCGATTTGCCGTGGAATTTTTCAAGAACATTTGTTAAGCATAATTGTGAATAAATTAAATCAAGAGTTGTAATTGTTCTACCTTATTCATGTTATTATTATTAAATCTTGTGACTTGTTGCTTAACCATTTCATTGCATTTTATTTCATTCTCATTTGCATATTAGCTATTAATTTAAGTTAATTAGAACATCCACCACTTTCAAATATTTTATCTTTATAATCAACTTGTTAAATATTGATTTTACAATTAGTTATTATTACTACAATCCTTGTAGAGACGATACTCTTTTTCCTCACTTGTTACTTAATAGTGTAACATCCCAAATTAGGGCCTAGTCGAAATAGTAGTTTTGAGACCACAGATCTAAGATAGAAATAACTGTTTTATGATTTTTATGAGGTCCACGATAGGTACGCATGCTTGTGTGAAAATTTCATGGAGAAATTCTATGCATAAAATGTCCAATTGAACCTTAAGGACCAAATTAAATAAGATGCAAAGCTTGTGTTCTAGAAGCTTTAAGCATGAAATTTCTTTAGATTATAAATTAGAAGGTCCTAATTAGCAATTGGACCAATTTCTAAACTTTTGGACAAAAATGGACATGCATAGGAAAAATTTGAAGGAATGGCCCTAAGGGTATTTTGGTCAATTAGTAATTAAAAGAATAAAAAGGGAAAATCAAAGCAAAATTTGACTCATCTTCTTCATGTGGTTGTCTAAATTTATAAGTTCTCCATAGCTAGGGTTTTTGACATTTTCAAGCTCAATAGTAAGTGTTCCCTAGCCCGTTTTTAATGTTCTTTACATTTTTGAAAATCTCGTAGCTCGATTTACCTATTTCCACCCTTATTTTGAAGTAGGTTTTATGTTTAAAAATTTACCCATGTGTGACATGCATGTACTTTGATGTTTAAAGAAGGAATATGTGAGCTTGATGTGTGTTTAACATCTTTTACGAAGTGATTTTGCATGAAAACACCTAAAAAGGACTAAATTGAAAAAGGTGGGAAATTGAGTGATAAAAATCTATTTTTGATAAGTAATGTAGGCTACTGTGAGTACAAGAAATATTCGGCTAGGCTTGGGTAGTAAAGGGAATAAGTATATTTCATTATACGAGCTTAGGGACTAATTTGTAATTTTGTAAAAGTTTCAGGGCAAAAATGTAATTTTTTTCAAATTACGATTTATGGACTGATTTGGGCAATGTGATAATTAAACAAGTGGAATTGGCTATTATAGATAAAGAAAAACGGAGTCTGGATCTAAACCGAGGGAAAAGCAAGGTTTTGGACTAAAACATAAAGTTAGAAATATTTTGGGATCGACGTAAGTTGTGTGTAAGTAATTCAAAATTTTCATTATTGTGTATTTAATGTTTGATATTATATGCAATATGTGTATATGCCCTTATGGAATTTGACTTGAAATGATTTGATAATAATTTGATGATAGCTTTGTATCTCGGAAATCCTGGGTGACCCTCAAGAATACATAGGATTTGGATGTCATGTCACCATGATTAACTAGATCTCATGTAAGACCATGTCTGGGACATGGCATCAGCATCGATACGCGATCCCATGTAAGACCATATCAAGGATATGGCTTCAGCGTCAATAAGTGATTACGTATAAGCCCATGTCTGGGACATTGCATCGGCATCGATACACGATCCCGTGTAAGACCATATCAGGGATATGGCTTCGGCATCAATAAGTGATTTCGTATAAGACCATTCCTGGGACATGGAATCGATATGAGGTCCCGTATAAGAACATGCTTGGGGCATGGCATCAGCACTGATTTGAGACTTCGTATAAGACCATATCTATGATATGGCATCGATGTGTGGTCCCATGTAAGACCATGTCTAGGACATGGCTTTCACACCCTATTTGGTGTATGATAATCCTGAACGTCCTTCCGTATTCCAAATGGTTCAACGGGCCATTCAAGATCAAGGTTAAGAGATAGGGAAATATGAATAAGCTATGAGTAGTATAGGTATGTACGTAAACCTTATGAGTATGGAATTTGATTCTTGATGGAAAATTTAGCATGAGTAAGAAAGAGTAAGACAAGTGGTGAACTTCAATGACAATTTTTGTCAATTAATATTATGTCCATTGTGTGTAAATTGATAACGTGGTGGTAATTAGTAGCATGTTTAACTCATGAATTTGCATGACCTATGTTGTTTATTAGTTACTTACAACTTACTAAGCTTTATGCTTACCCCCTCTCTTTTCCCATTTTCTTAGCATCGCCAAGCTAGCTCGAGGATCATGGACGTTGGAGCTCAGGTCACACTGTCAACAAATATTTTGGGGTATATTTGATTTAATACATTTAATTATGGCATGTATAGGGGAGTTATTGTTTTGTTATACGTGTCATATTGGCTGGCCAAAGTGATGCCCCATATTGTTATACTAATTCATTTTGTATATGGCCATGAAGTATGGCTCATATTGATTATTGGGTTGTAATCCTAGATATTGATGCATGCATGAGATGTGTTGATACCTTTGAGGTGTGTGATGAGTTGGTTGTTGACAATAAATGATAGAATATGGAATCTATGCTTGATGGATGATTGATGTCACTTGGTTAGATTATAGCATGGTTTAAAATAAGGAAATGTTTTGAATGATCCTAGTAAGTTATGGAGTCGCAAATATGTATACTTTGACATGTAATTGTCATGCATGAGTTAAACTATGGATGTTTAAGTAACCCGTTTATGCCATGACATTCACCATTGGTATATGAGAGTGTGCATGTGTAAGTGAGGGTGACAAAAGGGCTTGGAAAATTGCCTCAAAGTTGTCTATACGGGTAGACACATGGGCATGTGTCTAGGCCGTGTGTGACACACGGTCAACCCTATGGGGGTGTTGTCTGGCTGTGTGTCCCCTACACCCTAGTTTTGTAAGTCAGTATGCATGGTAGTAAACACACGGGCAGAGACACGGCTGTGTATCTCAACTATGCGGAAGACAGGGTCTCAGGACATGGGCATGTGCCTAGATCGTGTGAAGTCTGCACCTTAAATGAGAAAATTAAATTCGCCACACGGCCTAGCACAGGGGAGTGTGACTTGGCTATGTGACCTTTAATTAACGCTGATGTCATAAATAGAGAGTTACACTGGTTGAGGACGTGGCCGTGTCCTAGCCACACGGGCGTATGAAATCCACACGGCCTACCCACATGGGCATGTGACCTCCCAACTTGGAAAATTTTTCCTAAGTGTTGTAAAATTTTTTAGAAGCACTTAGTTTAGTCTTGAACCACCCTTGAAGCATGTTGCAGGCCATGTGGGTCGTAGAAGGGACATTGTGTTTATGTTTGAATGTTTTTAAGATCGGATAAAATTTGTATGGCTCAGTTTGAGTTAAAATGTATGTCAAAGACCAGTAATGCCTAGTAGCTTGTCCTGGCATAGGATACGGGTATAGGGTGTTACATTTATTAGTATAGGAGCTACAGTTTAGTCGGTTCTAGGACTACATAGCGAGTATAAGAGTCTAGGTATACATGCTATATGTATATTATGATAGTGTGACAACTCCTAACAATTTAAATTGTGTTTTATATATAGTAAATGGATCCCAAACGAGCGATTCTTGACGACGTGAGAAGTATGCATGCGGCTCCATTGAAGGACCAGTAGCATTAGATAGTAGACCCGAGACCATTAATCTGGGAAAAGAGGCTAGAAAAGCCTTCCTAAAGATGATGAATGACTGGTACACCGAGTTTTTTCAGACGAACTCGGGTGTTCAACCTCTCCCACCCCACCTATTCCTCAGCCTACCCCTGTAGCTCCCCAAGTTGTTGAGATGATGAGAAGGGAAAGGCCTTCGGTTGACCGAATTATAAAGCAAGGAGCCGAAGAGTTCGTAGCTAATATAGATGATGATCTGGAAAGAGCGAAAATTTCGCTCGAGAATACAATCTAGGTAATTGATGAGCTGTCATGCACCCCAAAGAGTGTATGAAGTGTGTTATATCGCTTTTAAAAGACTCAGCCTATCAGTGGTGGAACACCCTCGTGTTGGTTGTGTAGAGGAAGGAAGTGACTTGGGGGATTTTCCAAGAAGAATTTCGCAAGAAGTACATCAGTCAAAGGTTTATGGACCAAAAAAGAAAGGAGTTCCTCGAGTTAAAGCAGGGTAAGATAACAGTTATCGAATATGAGCATAAGTTTGTGAGGCTTAGCAAATATGCTCGGGAATATGTTTCTACTGAGGCCATCATGTGTAAAAGTTTTGAAGATGGGTTAAACAAAGATATCCGATTGCTGGTTGGTATCCTTGAGTTAAAGGAGTTTGTGGTACTGGTTGAGAGAGCATGTAAGGCCGAAGAATTGGCTAAAGAAAAATGGAAAGCCAATTTGGAGTCCCGAGACTTGAGGAAGAGGCAACTGGGTAAATCTTTTCAATCTTCATCCAAAAAATGGAGTGAGTTCACTACTCGATCAAATGCTTCTGTTAGGTATTCGAGCAAGAATCGGGATAAACAGTACACGGTTTCGAAAGCTCAAACCACTTCAATAGCTAATGTTGGAAATGTCCCCAGTACAGGAGACGTCACCCCAGTGAGTGCCGAGGGGGTGATAGGACTTGTTTTAAGTGTGGTTCCCCAGACCACATTATTAGGGATTGTCCCGAGAGGACAGAAAGAGAAAATTTTCAAGGAACAAGATCAAATAGCAATGCTAATAAGAGGAGACCTCAGAAGAATCCAGGCAGTGGAGCGAGTAGTAAGGGTGCACCTAGGGAGTCTACTGTGAGACCTGAGGGTAGGGCACCTGCAAGGACCTACGCCATTCGCGCTCGTAAAAAGGCCTCGTCTCTTGATGTGATCACGGGTACATTTTCTATTTATGATACTACTGTTGTTGCTTTGATTGACCCGGGGTCTACCCATTTCTTATGTTTGCGTGAAATTGGTGTTTGATATGAACTTGTTGAATCTACTGAATTCATGATAAAAGTGTCAAACCTGTTAAGCAAGTATGTGTTAGTTGATAAAGTGTGTAAAAATTGCCTTTTGATAATTAGGGTTCATTGGTTTCTGGCTAATCTCATGCTATTATTGTTTGATGAATTTGATGTAATTCTTGGTATGGATTGGCTGACCGCTCATGATGTGGTAGTGAATTGTGGAAGGAAATTTATCAAACTGAAATGTGAGAATGGTAATGTTCTTTGGGTTTAACTAGGTGAATTAAATAGCATATCTATAGTGATTTATTCCATGTCTGCTCGGAGATGCATAAGAAAGGGTTATCGAGCTTACCTTGCCTTTGTATTGAACACTAAAGAGTTTGAATCAAAGATTGAGTCGGTACCGATAGTATGTAAGTATCCAGATGTGTTTCCGATAGAATTGTCTGGGTTACCTCCTATTAGGGAAGTAGAGTTTGGCATTGATTTGCTTCCCGGCACTGCACCTATTTCGGTTGCCCCGTATAGGATCACCCGGACAAAATTAAAAGAGTTTAAAGTTTAATTACAGGAGTTGACTGACAAGGGTTTTACAAGATCGAGATTTTCACCTTGGGGTACTCCCGTGTGATTTGTGAAGAAGAAAGATGGTTCGATGAGGCTATGTATAGATTATCGACAGCTCAACAAGGTGACGATAAAGAACAAGTATCCTTTGCCAAGGATTGATAATCTATTTGATCAGTTGAAGGGAGCCACGGTATTTTCAAAGATAGAACTGAGGTCCGATTACTATCAGTTGCGAGTCAATGAGTTAGATGTATCGAAAACTACATTTCGAACGAGGTATGGTCACTATGAGTTCCTTTTCATGCCATTTGGGTTAACCAATGCTCCAGCCGTATTTATGGATTTAATGAACATAATATTTCGACCTTATCTGGATAAATTTGTTGTGGTGTTTATTGATGACATATTGATTTATTCTCGTGATGAGACCGAACATGCTAAGCATTTAAAGACGGTTTTGCAAACTTTGAAAGATGAGCAGTTATATGCTAAGTTTAGTAAAAGTGAATTTTGGCTTCGTGAAGTTGATTTTTTAGGACATATTGTTTCGGGAGACGGTATTAGAGTTGACTTGAGTAAGATTTCAGCCATTGTTGATTAGAAACCGCCGAGGAACGTGACGGAGGTCAGAAGCTTTTTAGGCTTGGCTGGTTATTACAGACGGTTTGTTAAAGGGTTTTCAATGATTGCTACTCCAATGACGAGGCTATTACAAAAGGATGTTAAGTTCGAGTGGACAGAAAAGTACCAACAGAGTTTTGAGAAACTGAAAGTGTTGTTAACCGAGACTCTAGTGCTCGTTCAACCTGAGTCGAGAAAGGAGTTTGTGATTTTTAGTAATGTATCCTTGAATGGATTAGGGTGTGTACTTATGCAAGAAGGCAAAGTGATAGCCTATGCATCTAGACAACTGAAACCGCAAGAGAAAAATTACCTTACACATAACTTGGAACTAATCGCCACTATGTTTACACTGAAGATTTGGAGACAACATTTGTATGGTGAGACATGCTGAGTATTTATTGATTAAAAAAGTTTGAAATACCTGATGACTCAAATGGACTTAAATCTAAGGCAACAAAGATGGGTAGAGTCGATAAAAGATTATGAGTTAGTAATCGACTATCATCCGGGAAAGGCGAATATGGTCTCCGATGCCCTAAGTATAAAATCTTTATTTTCTTCGACAGCCATGGGTACGTGGTTAGCTTTATAAGATGATGGTGCAGTTGTAGTAAAGTTGAGAGCTAGGTCAATGTTTCTTCAAGAGATTCATGAAACTCAGAATAGTGATGAGGATTTACAAGCTAAAAGAGCCCAGTGCGAGTTAGGCACTGGATCTGATTTTCGGATTGGTTCCGATGGTTACTTGATGTTCCAAGATAGGAACTATGTTACTAAGGATGCCGAGTTGATTCATAAGATTTTGCATGAGGCACACAATGGTCGTCTATCAGTACACCCCAGTAGTACTAAAATGTATAACGACTTGAAGAAAATATATTGGTGGAATGGTATGAAAAGGGATATTTCTGAGTTTGTTGCGAGATGCCTAATTTGTCAGCAAGTGAAAGCTGAGCACCAAGTACCTTCAGGATTGCTACAGCCTATCATGGTTCTCGAGTGGAAATAGGACCGAATTGCCATGGATTTTGTAACAGGTGTACCCTTGACGCCGAGTAAGAAAGATGCGGTGTGGGTCGTTGTTGATCGATGATGAAGTCTGCTCATTTTATCTCGGTACGTACCGACTACTTGCTAGATAGATTGGCTGAGTTATATATTTCTGAAATTATGAGACTTCATGGAGTACCCTTATCGATTATATCGGATAGAGATCTGAGGTTTACCTCGCGATTTTAGAGAAAATTTCAAGAAGCTTTGGGCACAAGACTGAATTTTAGTATCGCCTTTCACCCACAAACCGACGGCCAATCCGGGAGAGTGATTCAAACCTTGGAAGACATGTTGAGATGTTGTGTTTTAGAATTCTAAGCTTGTTGGGAAAAGTACTTACCTTTGGTTGAGTTTGCCTATAACAATAGTTTCCAGACAAGTTTAAAAATGGCACCTTATAAGGCATTGTGTGGCCAAAAGTGTCGAACTCCCTTGTATTGGACAGAACTCAAGGAAAATCAGATTCACGGGGTTGACTTGGTTAAAGAAACCAAAGATAGGATAAAAGTGATTAGAGATTATTTGAGGGAGACATCAGATAGGCAAAGGTCTTACGTGGATTTAAATAGAAAATAAATTGAGTATCAAGTGGGCGATAAGGTATTTTTGAAAGTATCCCCATGAAAAATGGTTCTGAGATTTGGCAGGAAAGGCAAGTTGAGTCCTCGTTTCATATGACCTTATGAAATCACCAAAAGGATAGGATCGGTAGCTTATCAGTTGGCTTTGTCGTTTGAGTGGGAGAAAATCCATGATATATTCCATGTGTCTATGTTGCGCCGTTATAGATCAGACCCCTCAAATGTGATTTCACCGACAGAGGTTGAGATCCAACAGGATATGACTTATGGTGAAGAGCCGATCAAGATTTTGGCTCGGAAAGTCAAACAGTTAAGAAATAAGAATATTGCCTTAATAAAAGTGTTATGGCCTAGACATGGGTTGAAAGAGGCTACATGGGATCCCAAGGAGGCCATGAGAAACCAATACCCACACTTGTTTACCGGTAAGATTTTCGGTGAAAAAAATCCCTATGGGGGAGAATTGTAACATCCCAAATTAGGGCTTAGTTAGAATAGTGGTATCGAGACCACAAATTCGAGATAAAAATAGTTGTTTTATGATTCTTATGAGGTCCATGATAGGTATGCATGCTTGTGTAAAAATTTCATGAAGAAATTCTATGCATAAAATGTCCAATTCAACCTTAAAGACCAAATTGAATAAGATGCAAAACTTGTGTTTTAGAAGCTTCAAGCATGAAATTGCATTAGATTATAAATTACAAGGTCCTAATTAGCAATTTGACCAATTTCTAAAATTTTGGACAAAAATAGACATGCATAGGAAAAATTTGAAGGAAAGGCCCTAAGGACATTTTGGTCAATTAGTAATTAAAAGAATAAAAAGGGAAAATTAAAGCAAAAATTGACTCATCTTCTTCATGTGGCTGCCAAAATTTCTAAGCTCTCCATAGCTAAGGTTTTTGACATTTTCAAGCTCAATAGTAAGTGTTCCCTAGACTGTTTTTAATATTCTTTACATTTTTGAAGATCTCGTAGCTCGATTTACCTATTTCCACCCATAATTTGAAGTGAGGTTTATGTTTAAAAATTTACCCATGTGTAACATGCATGTTCTTTGATGTTTAATGAAGGAATATGTGAGCTTGATGTGTGTTTAACATCTTTTACTAAGTGATTTTGCATGAAAACACCTAAAAAGGACTAAATTGAAAAAAAGTGGGAAATTGAGTGATAAAAATCTATTTTTTATGAGTAATGTGGGCTACTATGAGTACAAGAAATATTCGGCTAGGCTTGGGTAGTAAAGGGAATGAGTATATTTCATTATACAAGTTTAAGGACTAATTTGTAATTTTTTGAAAGTTTCGGGGCAAAATTATAATTTTGTCAAATTATGATTTATGGACTAATTTGGGCAATGTGATAATTAAACAAGTGGAATTTGCTTTTATAGATCAAGAAAAACGGAGTCCAGACTTAAACTGAGGGAAAAGCAAGGTTTTGGACTAAAACGTAAAGTTAGCAATATTTTGGGACCAAGGTAAGTTGTGTGTAAGTAATTCAACAATTTCATTATCATGTATTTAAACCTTGATGTTATATGAAATATGTGTATATGCCCTTATGGAATTTGACTTGAAATGATTTGGTAATAATTTGATGATAGTTTTGTATCTCGGAAATCCTGGGTGACCCTGAGAAATACTTAGGATTTGGATGTCATGACACCATGATTAACGAGATCCTGTGTAAAACCATACCTAGGACATGGTGATGTGATTCGGCTCAGGTGATTGAGTCGGGTTCACGTAGTTGCTAGATCGTAGATAAGAAGAGTCGTTCATGTCTTGGTCTTGGAAGTAGAAGTTAGATGGATAGGTTTGAATAAGCGGAAGGAGTTCAAAAGAAATGTAAAGGGTAATAGGTTCGGCTAAGTTAACAAGAAAGGATGTTGAATAGATGGTTCGTTTTGGAAACAATAAGAAGGAGATAATGTAAGGTGGAGATGGAATAGTGAACTTAACGTCAGGAATGATTCAACACTAAAAAGCATGACCTCAGTTCCTATATTGTTAAGGTGGATAAATAGAATAGAAGGATAGGTGAAAACCACACCAAAAATGGTGATAAGTTCAAACAAGATCGGTAGACACCACTAAAACAAACTAGATAAGTCTTCGAAACTTGTACGAGATATGAGAGGAAGCAACCTCACAAGAACAATGTTCATTCAATAATTTGGCAAAAGTCCTTTTACAAAGAAATGAGTAATGCAACACCCTGTACCCGAGTCCGTTACCAGAGTCGAACACAAGGTGCACACAAACTTAACTTAATTGTTTTCACAGTCCTAAAAAAAAATTTTCCAGACTAGCTGGTTACTGCATCACTGTCGCCTTAAAAAAATCATATCTTGAGTTTTAAAGCTCGAAAACCAGTTTCGTAAATTTTCCCTGAAACTAGACTCATAAGTCCATCAACATATTTTTTTCTAGAATTTTTGGTTAGGCCAATTAGTACAGTTTATTAGTTAAAGTCTCCCCTAATCCAGGGTTCGACTACACTGACCCTCACGCATTACGAATTGGATATCTCCCTGTAAAGGGATTCAATACTGATTCCGTTTATTTCTATAGAAACTAGACTCAGAGAGGAATCTATACATATATGGCATGACTCCTAATTATCTCTGGTTAATTTAAAATGAATTTCCAAAGTCGGAACAGGGGATCCAGAGACCGTTCTGGCCCTGTTTCACAAGAACTTTAATATCTCTTAACATATAACTCATATGACAGTTTCGTTTCTTCCATATGAAAGTAGATTCATCAAGGTTCATTTACATAATTTATTCGCTATTTAATACCATTCCTACTATTTTTAGTGATTTTTCACATCCACATCACTGCTGCTGTCAGAATCTGCCTTTAAGGTAGGCTTTACCTATTTCATGATTTCCATGATTCAATTGGCCCTTTTTGCATACATAGCACAAAGTGTGATCATGATTAACCATTCCAATGGCTAATCGTTTCAAAACAATTCCATACCTCATAATGATCAACATACAAACGATTATAGTACTATGCTAAAAGCGTATATAAGCCATTTTCGCATGGCTATCCAAGTTTACACAAAACCGAAAGGTACATGACCTACAACAAAAGGGTAGTCCTATACATGCCATTTCAAAGTTCAACCAAAATTGTACCAAAATGGGGGCTTTCATAGTGTGGATGACTTGACTTGATGATCCTGAATCCGATAGCTAACGAGCAAAATCTATAAAACAGAGAGCCAAAGCAACGGGTAAGCATTTTAATGCTTAGTAAGTCTCAAATAATGAAATCAGCTTTGACTAAAGTATTACATTTACATAACTAAATGAATCACTTTATTAATACACATTCTCATAATCATACTTACTTCACATTACCGACCCTTATGTTTATACACAAAAGAACAACTTAGCCAAAGGCTGGTAGCTCGTTTATCAAGCGGCGAATACTTACTTGTAAGGGCTCAACTAATTCAAGCACATACGAACATACCTCATTGCTGGAATTTTCACCAGTGTATAAACTGAAATTTTTACAGCAAGATTGCTCATTTCGAGTCACGTACCTTGAGATTCAACCGGATATAACCACAAGCACAATTGCCTTGGTCTTAACCGGATTTGGTAACTTGCACAATTGCCTTGGTCTTAGCCCGGATATAACAACTTCATACGAATGCCTTGGTCTTAGCCGGATATAATCACTAGCATAAATGCCTTGAGACTTAGCCGGGTATCATTCAAATGCTCATGTACACATATATCAATAATCACGACACATTCATATTTCATTTTCGTTACTAAGGCTCAAACACAAAATATTTATCAAACCTTTACAATTTCAGCTCAATAGCCACACACAAGAGCATGATTTCAATATAATTCAAGTAGGGTCATTACTCGAAGACTTACCTTGGATGTTGTCGAGCGATTTCGACGGCTATTCAATCACTTTATCCTTTCCCTTATCCAACTGTGGTCCTCTAAGCTCTTGAGCTAATTCACACAAATTTAACTTATTAAAATCTCATTATGATAGCTTATGGCCGAATATGACAAGGAGTTTAAATGGTCATATGGCCATCCTTTAGCTCAAATACACAATGGTCATGCACAATTTTTAATCACAACAAACAATTCAATACAATTCATTCAAACATCAAAGTGAAGCTCAAGGTACTTAACCCTTATATACATTAGACATTAGAGTCACATGTGTACGAAATCACGAATCGAATTCAACACATTAGTTAGTACTCTCCTTAGCTGAATTTTCCAAGCCAAGAATAGGCATCAACATGCTTGCCTCTAACCGAATGCATGCACACCAACCCCCCCTTCATGTGGCCGAATATGCATGTCCATGTTGAGGCCAATTATACACTTAATACCACACAAAAACAGCATACATTTTACTAACTAACGCATTACATATTGTAGCTCAATACACATCTCTCATGTACTTCATAACCGAAACATCATCACAAGCTAATATATAACTTGAAATAGTATATATGTCATGCCAATACATCATGTGCAAACGTATATACATATAGGTGCAAGGGCCGAATCATAAGGATGACTATGACTACCTCATATATTTTCATTATGGCCGAATGCTCCTTCTACCCCATTTACCTTCACAAAGCATGAACTTCATCATCCAACTTACAAGCTTACAATGTCATGAAGTTTAACCTCATGGTATCTATCAAACTCTCACTCAAAAGTGCTAAAAAGAATATTCAATAATCATCAATCCACCATCACATGCACCTTTACAAAGCTTCACTTTTAGCATGCAAATGATATCAACACAACCTCACCTTAGCGAATATCATCTCCATGACATAGTAAGGATTTGAACCATGGCTAGTTAGAACTCAAGCTAACTACTAAAATATACATGAATCTCATGGCAAAACATCAAACTTACCTTAATCTAGGTACAAGTATGGCCAAACCTCCTCCTAAACCTCTTCCAAACCAACATGAAACAAGAATTCCTTCCTTCTTCCTTAGAATTTTCAGCCCAAAGGAAATGAAAAATGATGAACAAAATTTCTTCTTTCTTTCTCCACAACTCACGGCAATGGGCATGCATGAGACCATTTTTTCTCTTTTTTTCATTCTTTATTACCCATACTCATTAATCTATATTTTTTTCACCCATGATGCACCAACAAAACATGTCTATGACATGTTTTGCCCATCCTCCTTTGTCATGGCGGCCATTAGCTAATAAAAGGGAAATTGACATGCAAACCCTCATTTTTGCATGCATGATCAACTAGTCATCACACATTCCCCCCTCATACTTTTAAAGTTTACTACTAGGTCCTTTCTAGTGAAATTCACATTTATAACTCTAAATTAAAGCATCAAAAATGTCACACATGAGTTAACACATATTATAGGCATCAAAATAAATATCAAATTATTTTTATGCCTCGGTTTTGTGGTCCCGAAACCACATTCCGACTAGGGTCGTTTTAAGGCTGTCACAAGTAAACTATTTATAGTTCAACATGTGTAGCCGAATGGACAAATTAGCTAGCTTAAAGACTAAGTAAATCCGGCTAGGAATCAACTAGAATAATCTAGAACAAGTTATTTAATTTGCTAAGTCTTGATTCGGCTGAATGGGAATGCATTGGACAGCTTCATGCTTAAGCAAATGTACTTGGATGAAGGTGAATGAATGGCAGCTCACTTACTTGTCTAGGTTAGGCCTTAGGATGGAAGAAGCATTAAAGAGGCATCTCTTGGCTAAATGGACACCTAGAGAAGTCATTTGGGCAGCAAACGGTTCATGAATCAAGAACAAGATGCATTCTCTCATACATTGTATCTTGTCGTCCATGCATCTTCTACTAGTCTTCATTCATGAATGATGTTGGGAAATTAACTAAACAGCTACCCCTTACCGAATAGATACTTAGGAACACCAATGGTTCACTCATATTCATTCATTCATGCATGGTACTTAGATGGGAGCTTGAATCTGGCCATACATATACATTCATTAAATGCTCTCTATTCATGCATGTGTACCATCCAAAGTGAATGTATCTTCTCAATCCAAATGCATGTAATTAACCTTCCATGTACATGAACTTAATTCCTCCAAGCATTGAACCAGGCCGTGCACGAATCTTCTCATTCATTGAACAAACCCGTACATGCACCTAGCCTTTAATGTATCTCCATATTTGGCTAAACCTACAAAGACATGAACACATTTAATTATATCACTTAATCATAATTAAACAGCAACTAACAACCTAAATAACAACCAACTAATTTTGGACACATTAAATTAAAATTAACTATCATATTAAATTCGGCTAGCTCAAATAAACAAAAACAAGTTAATAAACTAAATTGAGCTAGGGAATTCGGCATGAGCTGTAGCAAATTAAGTTAAAACAAAGTTAAAACTTAGTTTATTGAAATGGAAAAGATACGAGCTGGAAAGAAGCTAAATTGAGCTCAAACGAGCTGAAACAAGCTCAAGTGAGATGATTGGAGCTGAATTGAGCTTGGGGAGCTGGAAAGGAGCTGAAGTCAGTTTGCAAAAGAGTGTAATGAGTCTTTAAAGAGTTGTCCACAGCTTCTCCAACATCAAGGGGCTTGGTCTCATCCCAAATGAGCATCAACAAAGCTGTTAAAACTTTGCTTGGCACGAGCTCGAGTCATGGGACCTTTTGGTAGCTCGATAGGATCTTGATTCACACTTAAGGGAGCCTCGAGCGTGCATACGTCATTCCCCCTGTCTTCAAAGCGACTTGTCCTTAAGTCAGAATCTGCGTCAAATGGGGATAAATATGAAACGTTAAAACTAGCACTTATATTGTATTCACCTGGTAAGTCAAGTTTAGATGAATTTCCATTGATTAGTTCAAGCACTTGGAAGGGTCCATCTCCTTGGGGTAGTAGTTTGGACCGCCATTGAGCTAGAAATCGCTCCTTGTGCATATGGACCAAGACCCAATCACTAGGTTCAAATATAACTCTCTTTCATCCCTTATTTGCTTGTTGCACATAAGACTTAGTCCTCGCCTCTATGTTAGCTCGCACCCTTTGATGTAGTCTCTTCACATTGTCGACCTTTTTCCTAGCATCAGAAGAATCAATTGGTTATTAGGTAAAGGCATTAAATCTAAAGGGGTTATTAGATTAAACCCATAGACCACTTCAAAAGGTGAGTGCTTGGTTGTCGTATGGACAGATCTATTATAGGCGAACTCAATATGGGGCAAACAATCTTCCCATGATTTCAAATTCTTACGAATAATAGCCCGTAGAAGTGTAGAAAGTACTCGATTGACTACTTCGGTTTGTCTATTCGTTTGAGGATGACAAGTAGTTGAAAATAGTAATTTAGTTCCGAGTTTACCCCCCAAAGTGACCTCCAAAAATGGCTAAGAAATTTTGCGTCTCGATCTGACACGATGGTCCTTGGAACTCCATGTAAACGAACAATGTCCCTAAAGAAAAGGTTAAAAATGTGCACGGCATCATCAATTTTTGCACAGGCAATAAAATGTGACATTTTAGAAAATCGATCTACAACTACAAAGATGGAATCCTTTCCCGTTTTCGTTCAGGGCAATCCAAGGATGAAATCCATGGATATGTCCATGTAAGGTGTTTCAGGTATAGGTAATGGTGTGTAGAGACCATGAGGTTGAATATTGGATTTTGCTCTTTTGCACGCCACACATCGGTCGCAAACTAGCTCCACGTCTCGCCTCATCCTAGGCTAATAAAAGTGTTCAGTAAGCATTGCTAGCGTCTTGTTAACTCCAAAATGACCCATGAGACCTCTACTATGTGCTTCATGCACAAGCAAGTCTCGAACAGAACTTTGAGGTATGCAGAGCTTGCCCTCCTTGAATAAAAATCCATCAAACCTATAAATTTTCTCAAATACAACATGCTCACAAGCAGAATAAAGCTCACCAAGAAAATCCAAGAAATTTTGATTCAAGAGTAGAGAGTAATGTATACCTCCGCGATAAGGTATCAGCTACCACATTGTCTTTACCTTTCTTATACTTAATTACATATGGAAAAGATTCAAGATACTCGACCCACTTAGCGTGCCTCTTGTTCAACTTGTTTTGGCCTTTGATATGTTTCAAGGCTTCGTGGTTGGAATGAATCACGAACTCTTTTGGCCACAAATAATGTTGCCACGTCTCAATTGTAACACCCCGTACCCGAGACCGTTGCCGGAGTCAAACACGAGGTGTTAACGGACTTAATTCATTAATTAAACAGCTCATACAAATCATTTTAAAATTTCCAGACAAGCTGGCTAACTGCATCACAGTCGCTTTAAAAATCATATCTCGAGTTACAAAACTCAAAATCCAATTCCGTAAATTTTTCATGAAACTAGACTCATATATATATCTACTAATTTTTTTCTAGAATTTTTGGTTGGGCCAATTAGTACAGTTTATTAGTTAAATTCTCCCCTGTTTCAGGGTTCAACTACTCTGACCTCAGTGTATTACGAATCAGATATCTCCCTGTACAGAGCTTCAATGACTATGCCGTTTATCTCTAATAAAACTAGACTCAATAAGGAATCTGTACATATAAAGCATGACTTCTAATTATCTTTGTAAAATTTATGGTGAATTTTCAAATTCAGAACAGGGGATCCAAAAATCGCTCTGGCCCTGTTTCACAAAAATTTAAACATCTCATAAAATATAGCTCATATACCTATTTCGCTTATTCCATATGAAAATAGACTCATCAAGCTTCGATTCTATAACTAATTCATTATTTAATTTCATTTCTACTATTTTAGTGATTTTCAAACTCACATCACTGCTGCTGTCTGAATCTATTTTATGGTAAATTTTACCTATTTCATGGTTTCTATGGATTAGCTAGCAATTTGACATACATAATACCAAATATGATCATGATTAGCCATTCCAATGGCTAATCATTACCAAGCATTTCTATCTCCATACCACTCAATAACCATATCATAAGACCATATATACAAAATGATTATAATGCTATACATGCCATACTCAAAATATACAAGCCATTATGTCAAGATGGTATACGGATAGTGTGGCGTGCCTCCGACCGTTTTCGATTTCCGAGCTAGCTTGTCAACACTACAAGGAATGAAAAGGAGGGAGTAAGCATAAATGCTTAGTAAGCTCACATGCAAATAGCAAGTAACATAACCATATAAGCAAACATAAAACATCATTTGCATAATCATCACCAAGACATTCATATCACCTTTTCATTTATCATCTTACCATATTGTTGTTATATCGAGTTTTCAACCTGAGGGTTAAGTACATACCTGTTCAAATTATCCATTTCACAACACTTACCAATACGTCCCTTTCATCTTGAGTATTCCTCCATTTGAGTAGAACTTTACCCGTTGAACACATCGAATATAATTCGGATACATGGATAACTTGCACATAAGTGCCACATATGTAGCCAAGCTACCATGTAACCCGCCCATAAGTGAACTCGGACTCAACTCAACGAGCTCGGCGTTCGCATCCATAAGTGAACTCGGACTCAACTCAACGAGTTCGGATGCCTAGTTACATCTCACGAACTCGGACTCAACTCAACGAGTTGGACGCTCGCATCCATAAGTGAACTCGGACTCAACTCAACGAGTTCGGATGCTCAACCATCCTAGTGACATGTCACTTGTATCCTAATCTATTCCTAAGGTTCAAACGGGCTTTTCCTCGAACACTTATTCTTGCCGTCTCCGTAGAATGCCGAAATCAATACTCGGTAACAATTATATTTAACAAGTAGCTCACATAATTTACACATTATTTGAAATTAACCACAAAGCATACATTTCATGATGAAATTCAGCATAACACATAATTAATATCAATAACTTAAAAATAACAATTATGCTACATTATTTACACATGAACTTACCTCGTATCTGAAAATGGTTATTTTACCATTTAATCCACAACTTGGTATTTTCCCCATTTTAGCCCAATTTCAGTTTTCCTTGCTCTATCATTTAAAATATAGTCTAATTAGGACTCACATTATTCAAATTGACCCAAAATCATATTTTGGGAAAATTACAATTTTGCCCTAAACTTTTGCATATTTACACTTTTGCCCCAAAGCTCGTAAATTAAAATTCAGCCTATTTTCTTATGTTTTATGACATGCTGATCATTTTTCCTTCTATGGCAACATCAAATTCTCACTCTAACATGTACTTATGACTATTAGGTATTTTTACCGATTAAGCCCTTTTGCTCGTTTTCACTTAAAACCGAGTAGCACAAGTTGTCTAACATAATTTAAAACCTCATATTCTATCATAAAACACCAAAATACACAAATTTCACCTATGGGTATTTTTCCAAATATAAACCCTAGGTTAAATTATTGCTAGCATAAGCTAAATCGAGCTAGGGACTCCAAAAACGTAAAAATCATTAAAACGAGGCTAGAACGAACTTACAATCGAGCTTGGAAGCTTGAAAACCCTAGCCATGGTTTCTCCTTTCTATATTCGGCCATGGGGTTGAAGATGAGCAAAATTGGCTTTTAATCTTGTATTTTAATTCATTTTACCCTAAATGACCAAAATGCCCTTACTACTAAACTTTCCAAAATTCCATCCATGTCCAATTTTGTCCATAGACTTAGAAATTGGTAAAATTACTCTTTAAGGACCTCTAATTAATAATCTAATTCAATTTTATGCAAAATACTTCTAGAACACAAGTTTTGCAATTTATTCAATTTAGTCCCAAATTTCAAATTAAGCACTTTATGCATAAAATTTCTTCACGAAATTTTCACACAATCATGCAATCATATCATAGACCTTAAAATAATCATAAAATAATTATTTATATCTTGGATTTTGTGGTCACGAAACCACTATTCCGACTAGGCCCAAAATCGGGATATTACAACTCTCCCCCTCGAGGATTTTCGTCCAGAAAATCTTACCGAAAAGTGGTCTTCACTTTTAATCTCATATTTGGTGTCAAGAACTTGCACTTAGACTGTACCTCCAATACATCTCTTCAATTTCTCATATGATCTAAAAGCTACGTCTCAACTCTCAACTGTTCTTAAATTTTCAACCCTTCTTAATTTCCCATGATATCATGACATAAAACCGGATCTCAACTTGATTTAATGGAGACCGAATTCCAAGAAATCCAACAATCAAAGAGACCGAAATTCCCTGAATCGATGAGTAGGAATTCATTCAATACAAATGTGATTTATAGATCTCGCCAAACATTTAACAATAGGATACATCACATTTTCCTCTTTCCGCCATAAAAATAATTCGATATGGCCTCAAGAATAATCCTTCTCATTTCCATCCCAATATCAACATTGACAAGGATAATTTTGATAGATCCCAATGCTCGGCTTTAACCCTTTAACAACTCCGATTTTATGTAACATCGGATGCTCTAAACTATCACATTACCTCACCGTCTTGAAACACATCACAATTTATACAACAATACATTCTTGAAAGTCGAAGTCATTGCTCAATGTAGACTAGTCTAGTTCGGACGCTTGGTTACCAATATTCTCATCTATCCGAACTCTGTCAACATGTAATAAACTTTTTAGCTTTCACAAGATGGAAACCTTATCATTCGTAGTGACTTAAACTAATATTCAACTCTTTCTATTAAATATACACTTCTCGTTCAAACTATTTACTCTTTTATCCGTACAAAATGAAATTCTATTATCAGACTTGGGAAAAATAATCCTGACATAATTGTCACATGAAATCTTTCAAATAAATAATTTACCATACCGACTAAAACTCGCGCTTTTATCACCTATGCCTTTGCTGATGTCAAATCCTTACATAGAAATTAGAAAAAATCCCAATACTAAAATCACCACATTACCAAGATCAAATTAGAAGTATAGTCATATTTGACATGATTATCACGAAATGAAGAACGACTTGAACATGAGTCGTAATTGACAAATTATGGAACAAAGATAACAAGAAAACCGAATAAAGAAATCCAAGATAGAAACCGGAATAAAGAAATCCGAATAAAGAGATCCAGGATAAAGAAACCCAAGATACGATACTATGCCGAGAATCGAAAACCAAATTCATAGAGAAAATACGAGAATACCACGATAATTCTTCAAAGAAAGAAAGTCCAAAAGAAAACATCATTTAATCCCATGAAATCAAATATAACAAGATCAATATATCTTCCCATACATATATATCGATGAAGCATCAAGTAGAAGAAAGCAGAATCATAATATCATATGAATTCTCTCATCAATTCTTATCAGACGAAATGAAATAGAATACCCGATGAAATAGAGCAATATAAATTATAAACCAGTCAGACTACCAATGCTTTCATCCAACACCAAATTAGAAGACATTCCCATATAACAAGAATTTCTTCAGAAGATCAATAGCCATAGAAATATTTCTGAGAACGGGTGAACACATAGAACATCTCAAAAGAGACTGCTAAATCTGTCCGGTCATAATTGTCACACTCAGATAATTCACATTTGAAATATCATTTCCCCAACTAGTTCTCGTCACAAATTTTATATTAAACCATTCACTAAAAAGGCCAATTCGAATAAATTTCGATTTACACTTTTCTCGACCTTGCACTTGAGTAATTCGATTTACCAAGGAGAATTCCTTTTCTAACTAGGACGATGCATAACTCCAATAATTTTTACGTCAATCCGATACTTTCGGCTCGACTTTACTTATCAGCTCATTTTCAATCTCGGATCATACTTATAATTATTCTATCATTGAACTCTTTGGGTTCTCAACCGAAAACTTATTCAATACAAATCTCATGAAATTCCATTATAAGTACCACTTTGGTAAGGGGAGGGTTGTAGGACCTCTGACTCAACTTTCTTATACATACACATATGACACAACTTCCATCATCATAGTAACATCATCAAAATCATGTCATTCATTCATGTTGGCTTACACCAATTTTCCTATTGTCCCATTTAGACAATATACTTATGCATACATTCTATGTTTTCTAGACAGCTTTACTTATCCATTCAATTAATTAAATTAATTCATGCTCATGACATTATATAAGGCCAAACAAACATAGATATTTGCATCACAATCACAACTTTCATTTCGTGCATCATCATGTACATATCATTACAATCATATAATTCAGTCCAACAATTTAACATAGATAAGTTCATTTCATTATAATCCTTTACCTCATAAAATTATATACCATTAACATTCATCAACATTCGACATCCAATCAAGACAAGGACATTTTCATTCAGTATCATAATATTATGACCTTTATTCATACCTCTACTACTTTCTATTTATTCCGTTCATCTTATCAAGTAAGCCACATACACTACATCATATGAGCATTAAGCAAATATGAATATTTATCACAACATGAACTTTCATCTCACATATTATCACATATGTATCATAAACCTTTATTCATACTTTTCTGAACCGAGACTTATCATAATCATAATTTTACTCAAATACCTTTACTTAACATTGAACATGGTTGGCGCAGCTCGGTTGGAGAGTACCCTGTCTAAATAAGACGGTACTTATACGCGTCGGAAGACATCACACTATCACAGATCAGTGGCATGTATAGCTAAACTTTTACACATGCTAGGTTAGTCCGAGAACCGACTAAACCTGCTCTGATACGTCTCAATTGTAACACCCCGTACCCGAGACCGTTGCCGGAGTCAAACACGAGGTGTTAACGGACTTAATTCATTAATTAAACAGCTCATACAAATCATTTTAAAATTTCCAGACAAGCTGGCTAACTGCATCACAGTCGCTTTAAAAATCATATCTCGAGTTACGAAACTCAAAATCCAATTCCGTAAATTTTTCATGAAACTAGACTCATATATATATCTACTAATTTTTTTCTAGAATTTTTGGTTGGGCCAATTAGTACAGTTTATTAGTTAAATTCTCCCCTGTTTCAGGGTTCAACTACTCTGACCTCAGTGTATTACGAATCAGATATCTCCCTGTACAGAGCTTCAATGACTATGCCGTTTATCTCTAATAAAACTAGACTCAATAAGGAATCTGTACATATAAAGCATGACTTCTAATTATCTTTGTAAAATTTATGGTGAATTTTCAAATTCAGAACAGGGGATCCAGAAATCGCTCTGGTCCTGTTTCACAAAAATTTAAACATCTCATAAAATATAGCTCATATACCTATTTCGCTTATTCCATATGAAAATAGACTCATCAAGCTTCGATTCCATAACTAATTCATTATTTAATTTCATTTCTACTATTTTTAGTGATTTTTCAAACTCACATCACTGCTGCTGTCTGAATCTATTTTATGGTAAATTTTACCTATTTCATGGTTTCTATGGATTAGCTAGCAATTTGACATACATAATACCAAATATGATCATGATTAGCCATTCCAATGGCTAATCATTACCAAGCATTTCTATCTCCATACCACTCAATAACCATATCATAAGACCATATATACAAAATGATTATAATGCTATACATGCCATACTCAAAATATACAAGCCATTATGTCAAGATGGTATACGGATAGTGTGGCGTGCCTCCGACCGTTTTCGATTTCGAGCTAGCTTGTCAACACTACAAGGAATGAAAAGGAGGAGTAAGCATAAATGCTTAGTAAGCTCACATGCAAATAGCAAGTAACATAACCATATAAGCAAACATAAAACATCATTTGCATAATCATCACCAAGACATTCATATCACCTTTTCATTTATCATCTTACCATATTGTTGTTATATCGAGTTTTCAACCCGAGGGTTAAGTACATACCTGTTCAAATTATCCATTTCACAACACTTACCAATCGTCCCTTTCATCTTGAGTATTCCTCCATTTGAGTAGAACTTTACCCGTTGAACACATCGAATATAATTGGATACATGGATAACTTGCACATAAGTGCCACATATGTAGCCAAGCTACCATGTAACCCGCCCATAAGTGAACTCGGACTCAACTCAACGAGCTCGGCGTTCGCATCCATAAGTGAACTCGGACTCAACTCAACGAGTTCGGATGCCTAGTTACATCTCACGAACTCGGACTCAACTCAACGAGTTGGACGCTCGCATCCATAAGTGAACTCGGACTCAACTCAACGAGTTCGGATGCTCAACCATCCTAGTGACATGTCACTTGTATCCTAATCTATTCCTAAGGTTCAAACGGGCTTTTCCTCGAACACTTATTCTTGCCGTCTTCCGTAGAATGCCGAAATCAATACTCGGTAACAATTATATTTAACAAGTAGCTCACATAATTTACACATTATTTGAAATTAACCACAAAGCATACATTTCATGATGAAATTCAGCATAACACATAATTAATATCAATAACTTAAAAATAACAATTATGCTACATTATTTACACATGAACTTACCTCGTATGCGAAAATGGTTATTTTACCATTTAAATCCACAACTTGGTATTTTCCCCATTTTAGCCCAATTTCAGTTTTCCTTGCTCTATCATTTAAAATATAGTCTAATTAGGACTCACATTATTCAAATTGACCCAAAATCATATTTTGGGAAAATTACAATTTGCCCCTAAACTTTTGCATATTTACACTTTTGCCCCAAAGCTCGTAAATTAAAATTCAGCCTATTTTCTTATGTTTTATGACATGCTGATCATTTTTCCTTCTATGGCAACATCAAATTCTCACTCTAACATGTACTTATGACTATTAGGTATTTTTACCGATTAAGCCCTTTTGCTCGTTTTCACTTAAAACCGAGTAGCACAAGTTGTCTAACATAATTTAAAACCTCATATTCTATCATAAAACACCAAAATACACAAATTTCACCTATGGGTATTTTTCCAAATATAAACCCTAGGTTAAATTATTGCTAGCATAAGCTAAATCGAGCTAGGGACTCCAAAAACGTAAAAATCATTAAAAACGAGGCTAGAACGAACTTACAATCGAGCTTGGAAGCTTGAAAACCCTAGCCATGGTTTCTCCTTTCTATATTCGGCCATGGGGTTGAAGATGAGCAAAATTGGCTTTTAATCTTGTATTTTAATTCATTTTACCCTAAATGACCAAAATGCCCTTACTACTAAACTTTCCAAAATTCCATCCATGTCCAATTTTTGTCCATAGACTTAGAAATTGGTAAAATTACTCTTTAAGGACCTCTAATTAATAATCTAATTCAATTTTATGCAAAATACTTCTAGAACACAAGTTTTGCAATTTATTCAATTTAGTCCCAAATTTCAAATTAAGCACTTTATGCATAAAATTTCTTCACGAAATTTTCACACAATCATGCAATCATATCATAGACCTTAAAATAATCATAAAATAATTATTTATATCTTGGATTTTGTGGTCACGAAACCACTATTCCGACTAGGCCCAAAATCAGGATATTACATCAATAGCCCGAACTAGTATGTACATCTCCTTATCGTAGACCAGATATTTGAGTGGGGCTCCACTAAGCTTCTCACTAAAGTAAGCAATACGTCGTCCGTCTTGGGTTAAAATAGCACCTATTCCCACACCAGATGCATCACACTCGAGTTCAAGGGTCTTCGAAAAATCTGGCAAAGCAAGTAAAGGTGTGTTAGTAAGACAATTTTTAATCTCGATAAAAGATCTCTCTTGCTCATCTCCCCAATGAAATGCAGAGTTCTTTTTTATCATGCTTGTTAAAGGCGCGGCCAAAGTGCTGAAGTTGGGCACGAAACGCCTACAGAAGCTTGCTAGCCCATGGAAGCTTCGAACTTGACTAATAGATGTTGGTCTCGGCCACTCTTGAATTGCCTTTATTTTTTCTTGGTCGACTTCCAAACCTTGTGTACTAACCACAAAACCAAGAAAAATAACTTTATCAGAACAAAAAGTACATTTCTTAAGGTTAGCAAAGAGAGTTTCCTTACGTAATGTTTCAAGAACAGACTTGAGATGTAACACATGTTCTTCCAATTTCTTGCTATAAATAAGAATATCATCGAAATAAACAACACAAAACTTACCAATGAAAGATCTCAATACATGGTTCATTAGTCTCATGAAAGTACTAGGAGCATTGGTTAAGCCAAACGGCATGACCAACCACTTATACAAACCGTGTTTCTTTTTTAAGGCGATTTTCCACTCGTCGCCTTCTCGCATGCGAATCTAGTGGTATCGACTTTTTAAGTCGATTTTTGAGAACAACTTGGCTCCACTTAATTCATCCAACATGTCGTCTAGTCGAGGAATTGGATGTCGGTATTTGATGGTGATTTTATTCACAGCACGACAATCAAAACACATTCACCAAGTACCATCCTTTTTCGGCACCAATAGAACTGGCACGGCACAGGGGCTAAGACTTTCTCGAATATAGCCCTTTTCCATTAATTCATTGACTTGCCTTTGTAGCTCTTTGGTTTCTTCAAGGTTCGTTCTATAGGCAGAACGATTTGGAATTACAGCTCCGAGCACGAAATCGATGTGGTGCTCGATTCCTCAAAGGGGCGGTAATCCACTCAGAGTCTCTTCCGGAAAAACGTCTTGGAAATCCTGCAAAAGACTCAAAATAGTGGAAGGCAATTCCTCGGACAGTTTGTTAGTGTCAAAAAGATTTTCCTTGTACATGAGTACAAGAATGGTTTGCCTTTATAAAATTGCTTTCCGGACTTTTTTTTTTTTTGCAATCAAACTTTTTTTTTCTATTTTCTTTTTCTTGTTCATCCTTTTCTTTTCTAATTTTATTTTCTCTCTCTTTTGCTATTCTTGTGTTCTTTTTCTCATTTTTTCTTTTCTTTCTTTTTCTCTCAATTGATTTACAACATATTTCATTCTCATTTGATCATCGAAAACTTGCTTTGGTGTCAACAGAGCCAAAGTGATATTCTTTCCTTGATACTTGAACGTATACCGATTGGTATACCCGTCATGGGTGACCCTTCGATCGTATTGCTATGGTCTCCCAAGCAGCAAGTGTCCCACGTGCATGGGAACAACATCACATAGTACCTTATCTTCGTATTTACCGATTGAAAAAGAAACAAGCACTTATTTGGTTACCTTGATTTTGCCACCATCATTGAGCCATTGGAGTTAGTAGGGGCTCGGATGTTTGGTGGTTGTCAAGCCAAGTCTCTCCACCATTAAGGTACTTGCCACGTTGGTACAGCTACCGCCTTCGATAATCAAGCTACAAACTTTCCCTTGTACTTGACATCGGGAATGGAAGATGTTCTCCTATTGTTGCTCACTTTCAAGACTTTGAATAGTAAGGCTTCTTTTGGCAACGAGAAGCTTTCTGGCATGCTCCATGTTAAATGACAAGAATAATTAAAAATCCTCACCACAAAACCCTCACTATTTTGCTCGAAAATAAATAAGTGCACTCCACTCGTGTTTCACTCGCTTTTAGGCTTTTTTTTTCAACTCTCAAATGCTCTCACACTCTCTAGCCTTTTACCACTTGAACTTGCTTTCATAACCTTGTATTTTGTTTCTATTGACTTGTTTTGGTGCTTTGGGGTCGACTTCAAAATGGTTACAAGGGTAGAATTCCACGCTGTAAAGGTAGGCTAAAAGAAAAAAAATTTCTTCGATGTAGTGTGGCGTTATGGAATGGGGGGTTAAACATTGATGAAATGAATATTTTCACGATCGAAACAATGGTATAAATAGTAGAGAGGAACTTGAGCACTTCACTTTTTTTTTTAATCTCGCATTTTTTTATTTATTTAATTTCATATTTTTTTCTTTTTTTTTAAACTTCAAAATAACACTATTACAATGGAGAAACATCAAATACAACTTGAATTTTTTTTAATTCGAATTTTTTTCACAGTGAACCTATTTTGATCTTGATACGAATGTTGGCTCCTCTCGTTTTACAAGCTCTGATACCAATGATGTGATTCAGCTCAGGCGATTGAGTCGAGTTCACGTAGTTGCCCGATCGTAGACGAAAAGAATGGTTCGTGTCTTGGTCTTGGAAGTAGAAGTTAGATCGATAGGTTCGACTAAGTGGAAGGGGTTCAAAAGAAATGTAAAGGGTAGTAATAGGTTTGGCTAAGGTAACAAGAAATGATGTTGAATAGATGGTTCGGTTTGGAAACAATAAGAAGGAGATAATGTAAGGTGGAGATGGAATAGTGAACTTAACGTCAGGAATGATTCAACTCTAAAAAGTGTCACCTCAGTTCCTATATTGTTAAGATGGATAAATAGAATAGAAGGATAGGTGAATGCCACACCAAAAATGGTGATAAGTTCAAACAAGATCGATAGACGCCACTAGCACAAACTAGATAAGTCTTCGAAACTTGTACGAGATATGAGAGGAAGCAACCTCACAAGAAAAATGTTCATTCAATAATTTGGCAAAAGTATTTTTACAAAGAAATGAGTAAACTATTTATAGTTTAACATGTGTAGCCGAATGGAAAAATTAGCTAGCTTAAAGACTAAGTAAATTCGGCTAAGAATCAAATAGAATAATCTAGAACAAGTTATGTAATTTGCTAAGTCTTGATTCGGCTGAATGGAAATTCATTGGACAGCTTCATGCTTAAGCAAATGTCCTTGGATAAAGGTGAATGAATGGCAACTCACTTGCTTGTCTAGGTTAGGCCTTAGGATGGAAGAAGCATTAAAGAGGCATCTCTTGGCCGAATGGACACCTAGAGAAGTCATTTGGACAGCAAACGTTTCATGAATCAAGAACAAGATGCATTCTCTCATACATTGTAGCTTGCCATCCATGCATCTTCTACTAGTCTTCATTCATGAATAATGTTGGGAAATTAACTAAACAACTACCCCTTGGCTGAATAGATACTTAGGAACACCAATGGTTCACTCACATTGATTCGGTTATGCATGGTACTTGGATGGGAGCTTGAATATGGCCGTACATGTACATTCATTAAATGCTCTCCATTTGTGCATGCGTGCCGTCCAAAGTGAATGTATCTCCTCAATCTAAATGCATGTAATTAACCTTCCATGTACATGAACTTAATTCCTCCAAGCATTGAACCAGGCCGTGCATGAATCTTCTCATTCGTTGAATAAACCCATACATGCACCTAGCCTTTAATGTATCTCCACATTCAGCTGAACCTAAAAATACATGAACACATTTAATTATATCATTTAATCATAATTAAACAGCAACTAACAACCTAAATAACAACCAACTAATTTTGGACACATTAAAATTAAAATTAACTAGCATACTAAATTCGGCTAGCTCAAATAAACAAAAACAAGTTAATAAACTAAATTGAGCTAGGGAATTCGACATGAGCTGTAGCAAATTAAGTTAAAACAAAGTTAAAACTTAGTTTATTTAAATGGAAAATAAATGAGATGGAAAGAAGCTAAATTGAGCTTAAACGAGCTGAAACAAGCTCAAGTGAGCTGATTGGAGCTGAATTGAGATTGGGGAGCTAGAAAGGAGCTGAAGTCGGTTTGCAAAAGAGTGCAATGAGTCTTTAAAGAGTTTTCCACAGCTTCTCCAATTTCAAGGGGCTTGGTCTCATCCCAAATGCGCATCAACAAAGCATTGAGAAGGGATTTTGTATAAGACCATGTCTAGGAATGGCATCGATATGAGGTCCCTTATAAGACCATGCCTAGGGCATGGTGTTGGCACTGATTCGAGACTTTATATAAGACCATATCTGGGATATGGAATCGATGTGTGGTCCTACGTAAGACCATGTCTGGGACATGGCTTTGGCACCCTATTTGGTGTATGATAATCCCGAACGTCCTTTCGTATTCCAAGTGGTTAAACGGGCCATTCAAGGTCGAAGTTAGGAGATAGAGAAATATGAATAAGCTATGAGTAGTACAGGTATGTACGTAAACCTCATGAGTATGGAATTTGATTCTTGATGGAAAATTTAGCATGAGTAAGAAAGAGTAAGATAAGTTGTGAAGTTCAATGACATTTTTTGTCAATTAATATTATGTCCATTGTATGTAAATTGATAATTTGGTGGTAATTAGTAGCATGTTTAACTCATGAAATTGTATGATCTATGTTGTTTATTAGTTACTTACAACTTACTAAGCTTTATGCTTACCGCCTCTCTCTTTTCCCATTTTCTTAGCATCGCCCAGCTAGCTCGAGGATCGTGGACGTCGGAGCTCAAGTCACACTATCAAGAAATATTTTGGCGTATATTTCGTTTAATACATTTAAGTATGGCATGTATAAGGGACTTATTATTTTTTTATACGTGTCATATTGATTGGCCAAAGTGATGGCCCATATTGGTATACTAATTCATTTTGTATATGGCCATGAAGTATGGCTCATATTGATTATTGGGTTGTAATCCTAGATATTGATGCATACATGAGATGTGTTAATACCTTTGAGGTGTGTGATGAGTTGGCTGTTGACAATGAATGATAGAATATGGAATCTATGCTTGATGGATGATTGATGTCACTTGGTTAGATTATAGCATGGTTTAAAATAAGGAAATGTTTTGAATGATCCTAGTAAGTTATGGAGTCCCAAATATGTATAATTTGACATGTAATTGTCACGCATGAGTTAAACTATGGATTTTTAAGTAACCCATTTATGCCATGACATTCACCATTGGCATATGAGAGTGTGCATGTGTTAGTGAGGGTGACAAAAGGGCTTGGAAAATAGCCTCAAAGTTGTCCACACAGGTAGACACACGGGCATGTGTCTAGGTTGTGTGTGACACACGGTCAGCCCCATGGGCATGTTGTCCGGCCGTGTGTCCCCTACACCCTAGTTTTGTAAGTCAGTATGCATGGTAAAAAATACACTAGCATAGACACAGCCGTGTGTCTCAATTGTGTGCAAGACAAAGGCTCAGCACATGGGCGTGTGCCTAGACCGTGTGAAGTTTGCACCTTAAATGCGAAAATTGAATTTGCCACACAGTCTAGCGTACGGGTGTGGGACTTGTCTGTGTGACCTTTAATTAATGTTGATGTCATAAACAGAGAGTTACATGGGTTGAGGACAAGGCCGTGTCCTAGGCACACGGGCATGTGAAATCCACACAGCTTACCCACAGGGGCATGTGACTCTCCCATTTTGGAAAATATTTCCTACGTGTTGTAAAATTTTTTAAAAGCACTTAGTGTAAGAGTATGCCCAAAGATCAATCACAAGATGGTTGTAATAACATACTTGATTTATCATGTTTATTGATATAAGGCGTTGCCATTATTATTTCAGTTTCTTTTCTGTGTACATAAATAAACTGTTTTATAATAATATCCTGAGAATAATATGATTATTCTTAAAAGATCCTTAGTCAAGTATTATTGTTGGCTAGGACAACAATAATGCATTAAGACTAACATGTAGTTGATTGATGATAAAGAGTTGTCATTGATATGGAGTATCAAAATCAATGCATGAATATGTGTGTTAGAGAACAACATATTGGACTGACCTGCTATGAGTATGTTTCTTGGATTATTATGTAATTGTCACAATATTACTCATAGTGATTAATATGTATATGATCCTCATACTTGAGATCATTTGTCCCAACATCGTGAGTTGTATATTTTGATATAGTCAAACGAACATCGTAACTAGTTTTTCTATAAAGACTAATGTTGGATATACCACAATCTATGTAGAGGGATATGGTTGATCAATATAGGATAAGTCCCTCCTACATAATGGGAGTAATATCTTAGGCCACTTGATTGAGTGAGACAAGAAATGCATGGCAATGCTCAAATAAGTTGATATGAGATGTCATACTTATTTGTGTATCATAGTTCACTTAAGGTATCAAGAAACATGGGATGGACTATGCAAGTGTGACTATTCCATGACTTGTGTCCATTCCAAAGATATAGGACTTAAGGATTAATGCATGAAAGGTTAATCACAAAAGGTTATGTCGAATCATGACTTCTCTTAACTTAGGTAGCAATGATGCATTGCTAGATGCCACTCATTTTTTGTAACATTAGAATTGTTCTAATATTACTACTAACGTTACAAGAACCTATAGGGTCACACCCTATGGTTGAAATGAACGGAGTAAAACATAGTTGGTATTGTATTCTGATTGTCAGATGAATTAAATTAATTATAGAATTAATTTAATTGGGCAATCAAATTGTTGAACACATTATACGTACAAGGATGTTGTACACATAATCGAACATAATTTCATTAGTATATGAATTTGGTTCGTATATAAGTTTAAATAAATATAGTTTATCAAATCTTTATTATAATTAATGTAATTATAATTTTCGTTAAACATTATTATATTTATTTTAATGAATTAATATTCATTAAAAGATATACCAATTAAAAGGGTGTAATATATGGCGAGGTAAAACCCTAAAGAGATAATATATAAATAAGCAGAAACTCGCTAAAGGGTCTAGCACCGTCAAGCATAAAAATCACTGAAATAGTTTCTGAGATTTTTCTACCGTTCATTATCAACTGGGTGGACTGCGTAGAGGCTGACATCCAAAAGGTTGCAGCTTGGCTCAATAGTGGTTTAGGATTCCCATTGACTAGGCATCGCTGTCTACTCAGATTGAAGTTTCGGTAATTTTGAAACCTTTTATCACCCCGATACATTCCTTACACATGGATCCATGGTTTGGATCGCCGGAATGTTTTTAATTATTTTATTTTTTCGCTGCGCCTTGGAGGCACCGGTGTTCCAACAATGGTATCAGAGCCACTTGTGTGATACAGACTCGGGTTTAAATACTTGGGTGATGCAATTGTATGAGATGCATGTTTTAATTTTATTATGTTTTTCTGTTTAAATCGTTTAAGCAGAATCTGATAACTGTTCCTTTCGATAAGTGATTAAATGTTAATCATGGTGTTATGGCCTATTCGGTTTTATGTTATTACTGTAAACCTTAATAAATCTGTTATGATATAGCGGTGATTTTACAATTTCTAGTAAGAGTTTACTGGCCAGTGGAACAAAGGGCTGTTCCAATATGAAACCTCAAGGATTAAAATCCTAAGAACATGATCCTGTTGATAAAAGTTATTAAATCATGAGGTTTCATTCGACTAGGGTATGCGATTCGTGCCGCGGGGGCTCTGCCCCGCACCCTTGGTCCCTTCGACCGTCTTAGATCCCCATCATCTTCGAGTATGTTTTGTAATAAATAAAACTTAATGGGCCATAAAAGGGTTGAAAGGATGTTTTAATATTTCACTTGACAAAAACATTGAATGATATATGCTATTTTTGAAATGCACGGTGTTTGAAATGCATAGTTATAACCCGATGACCCATTTGATAAAAGGTTGTAATTTTATAAATACGGCCTGCATGTCGTGCCTTACTACTATTCTTTTGTATTTCTCTTCTCATCTTACTCCATCGTATGTAAAATGAGTTTTTGGATTTTGTAATTTGTAAAAGTTGCTGTGGACTAGACGAGAAGGAAGATGGGCCGACTAGTGTGGATCGACAGCTTGTGAAACGGCTTACACCTTTAGGTTCCCTTTTGGTTCTCCCATTGGCTTGGGTTGAACCACCATAGTTTATGGGCTATAACTATTGCATTTATTTATTGCTTTACTTACTCATGTATGAGATGCTATGGATGTCTAAAGCATGCAAATTTGGTAATAATAAACCTTATTAATTGATGAGATCAATTAAAAGATTAAATGGACTAAAGTAGACCATAATTGGTGAGATGTAACACTCTAATAAAATCCCTCTATTAAAATATTATGTCAACATGGCCTTCCAATTTATGCCCTCGTTAAGGCCTCGATCAATACTATGTAGGTTTTGCCAAAGCGAAGTACTAGTATTTATCTTGGTTAAACGCGAAGAATAAACAAGTGATATTAGCTGGTAAAAAATTGGTTAATGACTTAACTAGGTTACTCTAATAGGATTAGAAACCTAGAGGCAAGTAATTTGGATAAATCATAAGATGATTAGAACAAGAGTTGTTCACCAAATTGTAGGAGTTACATATGATGTAATTAGCAAGTGTTGCTTACCTAAATAACCATAATCTTGAGAGTAAATCCAAAGCTGACTTAAGAGGAGGTGAAATATGGATCCTTGACCCACTAGAAATACTTTCAAGAAAGTCTTTCTGAAATTAATATATGAGGGTTATTAATTTTGAAATAGAATAGTGGGAAACATCATATAATAAAGTCCTTTTAATGATTGATATAAACTTGGTAAATTTATTCACACGCATATTTTATTGTTGTAGATATATTATGGCTGCAAACACTAATACACTCTCATTGCGATTAGTCCTTGAGAAGGACAAATTGAATGGTTTGATCTTTCTTGACTGGTTCCGTAACTTGAGGATTGTCCTCAAACAAGAACGGAAACTATATGTCATTGAAAAATCACTTCCTGATAAACCACCTGCTAATGCCTCAAGGTCTGATAAAGATGCTTACAAGAAGTATCTCGATGATATGGTAGACGTTGGATGTCTTATGCTTGCCACGATGAATCTTGAGTTTCAAAAGCAACATGAGGATATGGTTGCTTATGGTATGATCGAGCACTTGAAAGAACTATATCAAGGGCAAGCAAGGCAAGAGAGGTTCGATATCTCTAAGGCCCTATTCCAATGTAAGCTGGCTGAAGGAAGCCCAGTAGGACCTCATGTCCTTAAGATGATTGGTTATATTGAAAGCCTGTCTAAGCTTGGGTTTCCATTGGGCCAAGAGTTGGCCACTGATGTTATTCTAAAATCGTTGTCGGATAGCTACAACCAGTTTGTCCTCAATTTCAATATGAATGAAATTGACAAGACTCTGCCACAATTGCTTAGCATGTTACGAACTGCTGAAGGCAACATGAAAAAGGTTGGACCCAAGCCCAAACTGATGGTCCGTAACAATAAGGGCAAGGGAAAGGCCAAAGTCCCGACAAAGCCTAAGGGCAAAGGTAAGCCCAATCTTGGAAAAGGAAAGGCTGCACTGAAACCTAAAGGTGGGGTGTCTAAGGAAGGAAACTGTTTTCATTGTGGTGTGACTGGACATTGGAAGCGGAACTGCCCTGTCTATCTTAAGGAAATCATGAAGGCCAAAGCAAGTGGAACGTCTGCTTCAGGTATTTATGTTATTGATATTAATTTATCAACTACTACTTCTTGGGTATTAGATACTGGTTGTGGTTCTCATATTTGTAGGGACTACAAAGGAGTAGGACTTTAGCTAGAGGAGATGTGGACCTGCGAGTTGGAAATGGAGTAAGAGTTACTGCATTAGCTATGGGAACATATACTTTATCTTTGCCTAGTGGACTTGGTTTAATTTTAGAGGATTGTTATTTTGTGCCCAGTTTGACTAAAAAACATTATTTCAATTTCTTGTTTAGACAAAATTGGTTTTGAGATAATAATTAAGAATAATTATTGTTCCTTTTATCTCAATAATGTTTTCTATGGTTTGGCACAATTGATTAATTGTGACAGCCTTATATTGACCCTAGTCAAGAAGTGGTTTCGGGATCGCTAAACCGAGTCACCGAAGCATTTGAATGTGATATTTATTGTCTAGAATATGTGACTATGAATGTGTGAAAGTTTTAAGCTTCGATTTAGTCGATTGCATGTGAATTTAGTTAATAGGACTTATGTGAGAAAATTTAGAAATGTGCTAGGCAAATGTAAGTGGCCTATTAATGCATGTTATAAGAATGAAGGGTTTGCATGTCAAATATCCATTTATTTTGAGTAGTGGCCGGCCATGGATGGGTCATAGATGATAATATGAATTTTCTATTAGCATTATGGGTTTAGAAAATAAAATAGTGAATTAAGAATGATAAAACATAAGGTGAGTGGGAGGAGAAACCAAAGTTGTCCCCCCCTTACTCCCCATTGCCGTGACTAGACAAAGAAAAGAAAAAAAAATGTTCATCCTTTAACATCCTTGGCCAAAAATTCTAAGGAGGAAGGAAGAAAAAAGGTTGAAGAGGTTCGGCCAGGCATGTAACTAGGCTAAGGTATGTTTGATGTTGCTCCATGAGATTCATGTATATTTTTAGTTGTTAGCTTGAGTTCTACCTAGCCCATGGTTTAAATCTTTGCTATGTGAGGGAGATGATAGAGTTTGAGTGCTCAACAAAAGGATTGGATGTGAGTGTGTGAGAATTTGAAAAGGTAGGTCTTAGCAACTTCATGAAGCATTCGGCCATGGTAGGAAGTGGAAAAGAAATATAGTTGTTGTTCATGTTAGATGAAGTAGAGAAGTTGTGTGCTAAGGACGAATGTGACTTTGAATATTATTGAGTAATGTATGTGTTTTGAATTGATGGAATGGAGAGGACGCTCTAATTTTGTTATGAACAATTATATGTTAAATTAAGGGTTGCTAAGTTAGCTATTAAGGTGAAGTGCAAATGTTAGTATTTGATTACTAGTGTATATAGGTGTTTTAGCTGAGCTTTGAACTTGAAACAAAATGGTAATTAGTCAATACAAGTGACCATATTTGTAGAATGTATTAAGCATATAATCGGCCTCAACATAGACATGCATATTCGGCCACATGAGGTAGATTAGTGTTGCATGTATTCGGTTAGAGGCAAGCATATTGATGCTTTTATCTTAGCTTAGATAATCGGCTAAAAGAGAGTGTGGGCTAATATGTCGAGTTGATTCATGATTTCATATATATATGACTCTAATGTCTAATGTATATATGGGTTAAGTACCTTGAGTTTCTCTTTTTGATGTTCAAATGATTAAATCAATTTATTTGTTAAATTAAGCTCAAGAGCAAAGGGGAACTAAATCCGATAAAAGGAAGGAAAAAGTGATCGAATAGCCGTCGAAATCGTTCAACAACATCCGAGGTAAGTTTTCGAGTAATGAAACTTAGTTTACGATTTGATTAAGACATGACGTATAATCATAACAAATATACGGTGATATAATGATTCTACTTGAATTATGTGTTGAGTTAATTAGTCTATACGTATGATGGGTAGCCGTATGTGCATAGAAATCATGTCATGAAGCAAGCCGAATCATGCTGTTCGTATGTGGCTATTGAGCCGAAAATGGGAATGCTTAATAATTGATTTGTGTTTGAATTCTAGTTATGAAAATGAAATAAAGATGTGTCATGATTTACTGATATGTGCATGAATATTCGGATGCTAACGGGGTTAAGTCTCGAAGACATTTGTGCTAGTGATTAATTCCGAGCTAAGTCCCGAAGGCATTTGTGCGAGTTACTAATTCCGGGCTAAGTCCCGAAGGCATTTGTGCGAGTTACTAATTCCGGGCTAAGCTCCGAAGGCATTTGTATGAGTTACTAATTCTGGGCTAAGCCCCGAAGGCATTTGTGCGAGTTACTATTCCGGGCTAAGTCCCGAAGGCATTTGTGCTAGTGACCATATCCGGACTAAGACCCGAAGGCCTTGTGCGAGTGGTTATATCCGGCTAAATCCCGAAGATAAGTGGGTTTGGGAATGAGCGATCTTGCTGTAATAATTTCAATTAATACGCTCGTAAAATCCCAACAATGAGGTATGTTTTGTATGTGCATTGAGATAATTGATTCCTTCTAAATAGTATTTGCTCAATCGATTAACAAGCTTCCGGCTTTTAGTCAAGTTGATTTCTTATGTATGAATATAAGGGTTGGAAATGTGAAGTAGGTATGATTGTGAGAAAATGTGTATATGAAATTATTCGTTTAGTCGTATGAATGCTATACTTCAGTTGTGCATGATTTCATTGCTCAAAACTTACTAAGCATTAAATGCTTATTCCGTTTCTTTGATTCTCTGTTTTATAGATTTTGGTTCGTCAGCTATCGAACTTGGGATTGTCGAAGTCGAAGTCGTCCACACTATCAAAGCCCTTTTGGTACATTTTTGGTTGAACTCTGAAAATGGCATGTATAGGACTACCCTTTTTGTTGTTGGTCATGTACCCTTGGTTTTTTATAAATTTGGATAACCATGCAAAAATGGCTTATATACTCTTTGAGCATAGCATTATAATCATTTTGTATGTTGTTCATTGAGAGGTATGGAAATGTTTAGTAACGATTAGCTATTGGAATGGTTAATCATGATCATTTTGGTTCTTTGTATGACAAATTCTAGTTGATTCATGGAAAACCATGAAATAGGTAAAGTTTACCTTAAAAATAGATGCTGACAGCAGCAGTGGTGTGGATTTGAAAAATCACGAAAAATAGTAGGAATGGAATTAAATAGTGAATAAATTATGTAATCGAACCTTGATGAATCTACT
The DNA here is from genome assembly GCF_025698485.1 of Gossypium arboreum. Taxonomy (NCBI): domain Eukaryota; kingdom Viridiplantae; phylum Streptophyta; class Magnoliopsida; order Malvales; family Malvaceae; genus Gossypium; species Gossypium arboreum. Next base: position 20,346,045 of record NC_069081.1, read on the forward strand.
TTCATATGGAAGAAACGAAATGAACATATGAGTCGCATTTTAAGAAATATTTAAGTTTTCGTGGAACAGGGCCAGAGCGATTTCTGGATCCCCTGATTTGACTTTAGAAATTCACTATAAATTAACCAGAGATAATTAGAGGTCATGCCATATATGTATAGATTCCTTTTTGAGTCTAGTTTTGTTATAATCAAACGTCAGAAGTAATGAAGCTCTGTAATGGAAGATATATAAGTCGTAACGCATGAAGGTCAGAGCAGTCGAACCCTGAAACAGGGGAGACTTTAACTAATAAACTGTACTAATTGGCTTGACCAAAAATTCTAGAAAAAAATTTGTAGATGGATATATGAGTGTAGTTTCAGGTAAAATTTACGAAACTGGTTTTTGAGTTTTGGAACTCAAGATATGATTTTTTTAAGGTAACAGTGACGCAGTTAGCCAGCTTGTCTGGAAATTTTTAAAATGGACTGTGAAAATCAATGAAATGAGTCTGTAAATACCTCGTGTTCGACTCCAGCAACGGTCTCGGGTACGGGGTGTTACAATTTTATTGGTATCAGAGCTACGGTTTAGTCGATTCTAGGACTACCGTAATACGTTTGGGTCTAGCTATACATGCCATTATGCGATTATTTAATAGTGTGGTGATTTCTGACAATTGAAAATGTGTTTATTTATAGTAGTGGATCCCGATCCCAACCGAGCGGTAGCTGATGATCTTGAGAGTGTAGCGCTGCTCCGACAAGGGACAGACGGCGGACTCTCAACCTATTGCTAGTAATCCGAACGATGAAGCTAGACAAGCTTTTTATAGCGTGATGAATGATTGGTTCAGCCAATACATTCGAACTAATACGGCTGTTCCACAACCTCCATTCCCGACTAATACCACCCCCGCACCTACAATACCTCCGGCAACTGACCAAATAAGGTCAAATAAGCCCCCAGTTGATAGAATCCAAAAACACGGGGCTACTGAATTTAAAGCTACAGACAGCGATGATGCCGAGCAAGCTGAATTTTGGTTGGACAACACTATTCAGGTACTCGATGAGCTATCTCGCACACCCGATAAGTGCCTAAAGTGTACTATCTCCTTCCTACGTGATTCTGCCTACTATTGGTGGAATACGTTGACTTCTGTTGTGCCTAGAGAGCAAGTAACTTGGGTGTAACATCCTAAATTTGGGGCCTAGAAGAGTTGGGTTTTGAGTGCAGGATTGAATAGAAGAAAACTTGAATAATTAGGAAGTTTTAAATATTATCGTTTGAGAAAAAAATTATTTTATTAAATTACCACTAGAAAATTTTCTTGTATTTATTATTACGGATATTTTAAATTTTTATGAAATTTTAATTAGTATTATGAGATAAAATTATTATTATTAGAAAAATATTCTTGTATGTATGTTTGAAAATTTTATAAAAATTATTATTATTTCTTGTATTATTGATATTTGAAATTTTTATTATTAGATATATTTATAAAATTATTATTATTATTGGAAAGGAAGAAAAAATATTAGTTATAGCATACGATTTTCGGGATTTTTTGGGTTTTGTGATTTTAGTAAATCTTGAAATTTTCATGTTCTAAATATTGGAATTATGTTTAAATGTGTTAGTAGACCTTTAGAAGGCCCAAGACTAAGCTAAACACGGTAAAATATCAAGGTGGGATTTTTAAGTGAATAGGAGATTTGGTTAAGTGGGCTTTTAAGAAGAACTGCGTAAGTTATGACACAAATAAGGCCTTGGTGAAGTGGCAAGGTGGCGCAACTAAGTTCCTAAAAAAGTGGCGCTGGGAAGGAATTGGAGGTCCGGGGTTCAAGTTGTAAGGTAGGCATATTGTTTTTCTTTTAATTTTTAGGCATGTACTAGGCATGTGATCACACAAGTAAATTTCGACAAGGGCCTTAGAGATGGGCGATTGCTCTAATTTAATATTAGGGTTAGGTTCTTTTCTTTTCTATCTTGGAGAATTAGGGTTAGCCACTGAAAGCTTTCTTTCATCTTTTACGAATTCTCACAAAAGCCGAAAACACAAGTCTATTTCTCATTGTGCGAATTTTCTTCTTCTCTTTTCCTCCATGTTTTCTCTTCCTTTATGCTTCTCCTTCTAGCGAAACCTTCGACCATCTTATTCACCTTCTTTGTCGATCCCATCTTCCATTAAACCTTCATCACCAATCGCCATTAAAAGGCGAAATCACGAAAACTCACTACTTGTGCCGATTTCTCCAAAGCCAAATCCTTCAATATTTTTGTTCCTTGTGATCAACATTCATCTTCTCTAAACCCTTAATATCTCGTAAGCAGCGTTACTCCAAGGTTATAGCCTCAAACCATCATCTTCTTCATCACCTAAAAAGCGAAATACCATAGATTTAGGGACTTATAGCGAAACTTCAGATCTTCTAGATTCGAGTTCTACCATCGTTTAGAGGATAAATCGCATCGGATCTGCGTAGAAATCAAAGAGGAACAAGTGGTAAGTGCTCATCACTTGAGACCTAGTCTTATTTTACAACTTGAAAAAGCGAAATCCCTAAAATCTAGGGAGGTCATCGATTTGGGCATATGGCCTTAAGGGATTGTGGCGATGTTTTCTTTCGGTGACTAGAGTCTTCTTAAGCGTTGAATTAAAGGCGTGGTTCATTGGAGCAATCGATTCTGAGACTTACTATCGATTTTGGCAAAAGGTAAGGTTTGAAGGCTTTTTAGGGATATGGTTCGATCATAGATAAGTAAGTTTTGGGGTTTAGTGATTATGGTTTGTAAATAAGAACTATGCTAATCAATTGTAGGACATCGGAAGTGATCTCGAGAGCGATCGTCATGAATCGGTGTGTACTAGAACACCCTTTCTTAGTTCAATTCGGCAAAAGCGAAATCTCAAAATTCGGCATTTCATGGTCATGTGAGTATGCAAATGCTCTCAAGTCATAGAGTAATTGTTAGATCTGGCACGCAAGGTAGTAAGCACGTTCAGCGTGGACGTTTTAGCGTATTTCGGAAAAAAGGGCTCGATGGGCCAAAACTGGGCCCAATGGGCTTACGGACCAATTCGGGTAAGAGATGGGCAAATTAGCCTGTTAGGTAGATGGTGGAATCAAATTGCATAAATCTGTTAAAAATTACTGAATTAGCTTGTGTAGTAGCGTAGATCACGAAATTACCCCTAAAGAGCAAAATTACCAAAATTACCCCTAAAGAGTAAAATTACCGAAATACCCCTAGGGTTTTAAATTGGCTGAACTGCATGATTGATTAATGTTGTATTTTACATGATATGTTTTTATTAATATCTGTTGCAAGGGATTGGGGTATTAATGGAGGAAGTACTGAAAGTGGTTCATCCACGTACTGGAGGCTTTGCCTCAATCGACTGAATTTGAGCGTTCTTTGTCGCAACTGTGGTGTGAAATTTGGGTGGGTTGAGATATTCCCACATGGTGTGTAGGGTTGGTATGGGGCGGTGTAGCGGTTGGTGGGTTGAGTAGTCTCCCGGATGGGCTTGCATTCATTATTACCGATGTTACTCATGTTCTCGAAGCGGGCCTATGGGCCACCATTGTTATGTAAAAAGGGCTAAGGCCTTGCTATGTGATACGAAAAGGGCTTGACCTCTTGTGTCTTTATATCTGAATAGGGCTTAGGCCCAATGGGCTCGAGCTGATTTGGGCTTTGGATGGGTTTCTGTATACACTGAGTTTTCCCAAACTCACCCTCTTCCTCTTCCATCCTTGCAGGTGAGCCCTAGAATTGGTGGACTTGGAGCTGGGCAGGATTCAAAGTGGCCATGAAGATTGATTGCCGATTTTAAATAAGTTTAATATTTATTTTGGATTATTTTACTATGCTTAAAGTTGTAATAAGGTCGCTCTTTTTAATTACTTATATTTTGGGGATTATTAAACGGCTAGCACTAGGGTTCGTTTTATAAAATCTACTTGTTTTTAAAAGATCACGATGACACATAAAGTTTCCGCAAGGTAAATGTTTTCCCAAGAAAATAAATATTTTAAGCAAACGATTTGCAACCTTAATCATTTTCTTAAGTGGTCATAATCAAACGGTTTTCTCAAAATTATACGAGATGTTAGAGTGTGGCAATGGCGGTGTGCATGTCTAGGATTGGATCCAAGAGAGAGCTTGGTACTTAAGCGGTCAAGCGGACTCACCTCCTCTTCTTCCGGTTTCCTACAGTGCGTGACTTCCATTCACTTTAACCTACTTTTAAAAGTGTCTTTTACAACACCAACTCAGCTTTTCCAAACTAAGTGTCTGGAATGTTTTGAACGCATCAATGTGGCGCATCGATCCGGTCATAACGTCCGTGCCGGGTTTGGGGTGTTACATTGGGAGTTTTCCAAATCGAGTTAGGAAAAAGTATATCGATCGAGATTCATGGATCAAAAGCGGAAGGAATTTCTTGAACTTAAACAAGGTTCCATGTCGGTTCTGACTATGAACGAAAGTTTGTAAGGCTTAGCCGATGCGCTCGAGAATGTATCTCTTGAAGTCGTAATGTGTAAACGTTTGAGGATGGGCTGAATGATGATATAAAGTCGTATGTTGGCATTTTGGAAATCAGAGAATTTGTGGTACTTGTCGGCGAGCTTGCAAAGCCGAGGAACTCGATATGGAGAAAAGAAAAGTGAGGTGGGAGCAAAGGAGTTTCAGTAAGAGGTCTTGGAAGCCCTTCCATGATCATCGAAGAAATTTAGAGATGACTTAGGTGGTCTAGAGACACTTCGGGTTTTCTAGACGAGATCGCGATCGACCCCGTGAGTGCACGAGTCACTTGATCGCCGATGTTGGAAATGATCGTCGAGACGAGCGGAGTGCCGATATTGTGGTAAATGGCATTCGGGAGTTGTAGATTTCATGACCGCTCTGTTACAAGTGCGGATCGGTGACCACTTTATTAAAGATTGCGAGATTGTGCGAGCAGAGCGTAAATCGAGTGGGAAACACGGTGCTACTCTCGCTCGGGGTAGACCATCTAGAAACACGGGCAATGCTAGTGGCGGTCGAGAGGGTCTAGAGATGCTACAACCAGATCTCGAGGCTCGTGCTCTGCTAGAGCTTATGCTATCTGCGCGCACGCGAGGATGCTTCCTCGCCAGATGTTATTACCGGTACTTTTACTCTCTTTGATACTAATGTGATTGCTTTGATTGACCCTGGTTCTACTCATTCTTATATATGTGAAACCTTAGCATCCAGTAAGACTCTACCTGTTGAGTCTACTGAGTTTGTAATTCGGGTGTCAAATCCTTTGGGTCGTTACGTGCTTGTCGACAAAGTGTGCAAGAAATGTTCCCTAGTAGTCCGAGGTTCCTGTTTTTCGGCCGATTTGATGCTTTTACCGTTTGACGAATTTGATGTTATCCTCGGTATGGATTGGTTGACCGTACATGATGCAATTGTAAATTGCAAAAGAAAAACCATCGATTTAAGGTGTGTAAATAACGAGGTAATCCGAGTCGAGTCTACTGACTTGAATAGGTTGCCAGCTGTAATATCATCGATGTTGGCTCAGAAATATGAAAGAAAGGGGTGTGAAGCATACCTTGCGTATGTACTTGATGACAAGGAGTTAGAAAAGAAGCTGAATCGTGCGATGGTTTGTGAATATCTGGATGTTTTTCTGAAGAATTACGGGTTTACCACCGATCGGAGGTAGAGTTTGGTATTGAGCTTGTACCTGGGGCTACACCGATTTCAATAGCTCCGTATCGTATGGCACCAACCGAGTTAAAAGAGTTGAAAGCTCAGTTGCAAGAGTTGACGGATAGAGGTTTCGCTCGACCAAGTTTCTCACCTTGGGGTGCACCAGTATTGTTTGTGAAAAAGAAGGACGGAACCATGAGGTTGTGCATCGACTATCGTCAGCTGAATAAGGTGACAATAAAGAATAAATACCGCGTATTGATGATTTGTTTGATAAACTAAAGGGAGCCTCGGTGTTTTCAAAGATAGATTTGAGATCGGGTTATTATCAGTTGCGAATTCGAGATTCGGATATACCCAAAAATGCTTTCAGAACGAGATACGGTCACTATGAATTCTTAGTGATGCCGTTTGGGCTCACTATTGCCCCTGCGGTATTTATGGATTTGATGAATCGGGTCTTCAGACCGTATTTGGATCGGTTTGTAGTTGTGTTTATCGATGATATTTTGGTCTATTCGAGAAATGAAACCGATCATGCTGAACACCTGGGATTAGTGTTGCAAACTTTACGGGATAAGCAATTATATGCTAAGTTCGATGAAGTGTGAGTTACGGTTAGAGAGGTTAGCTTCTTGGGTCATGTGGTGTCTCAGATCGGTATTCGAGTTGATCCGAACAAAATTTTGGCCATACTTAACTGGAAGCCTCCGAGAAATATTACTGAAGTTCGGAGCTTTTTGGGACTTGCCAGTTACTACAGACGCTTTGTAAAGGGTTTCTCGATGATAGCCACACCAATGACGAAACTACTTCGAAAGATGTTAAGTTTGAATGGACGAAAAGTGTCGAAAAGTTTCGATCAAGCTGAAAACTTGTTTGACTAAAGCTCCAGTACTAGTGCAGCCCGAATCAGGCAAAGAGTTTGTCATTTATAGTGATGCATCCCTACTTGGGTTGGGTTGCGTATTGATGCAAGAGGGTCGAGTCGTAGCTTATGCGTCGAGACAACTGAAGCCACATGAGAAAAATTATCCGACCCATGATCTTGAACTAGCTGCCATCGTGTTCGCTTTGAAAATATGGCGACATTACTTATTTGGTGAGAAGTGCCATGTATATTCGGATCACAAAAGTCTCAAATATTTGATGACTCAAAGAGACTTGAATCTACGACAAAGGCGTTGGCTTGAGTTGTTGAAAGATTACGAGCTTGTCATTGGCTATCACCCGGGAAAGGCTAATGTGGTTGCGGATGCCTTAAGTCGTAAATCACTGTTTGCTTTACGAGCAATGAATGTACACTTGTCTGTTCTATCCGACAATGTGTTAGTGGCAGAATTAAAGGCCAAACCATTGTTGATTCATCAAATTCGTGAAGCTCAGAAAGTCGATGATGAACTGGTTGCAAAACGGGCTGAATGTGTTTCGAATATGGAATCAGAGTTTCAAATTGATGATGACGATTGTTTGAGGTTCAGAAATCGTTTGTGTGTTCCAATAAGTTCAGAACTTATTTTGATGATTCTGAACGAAGCTCATTGTAGCCGAATGTCAATTCACCCGGGGAGTACTAAAATGTACAATGATCTGAGACGTCAGTTTTGGTGGCATGGTATGAAACGAGACATTTCCGATTTTGCTTCGAAGTGCTTAGTAGAAGGCGGAACATCAAGTGCCTACGGGTTTACTTCAGCCGATCATGATACCTGAATGGAAATGGGATCGAGTCATGATGGATTTTTTATCTGGGTTGCCAGTGTCGGCAAGTAAGGAAGATGCGATTTGGGTTGTTGTTGATAGACTGACTAAATCGGCTCACTTTATCCCCGTACGCACGGACTTTTCATTGGATAAACTAGCTGAATTGTATGTTTCTCAGATTGTGAGATTACACGGGGTACCTATTTCTATTGTGTCGGATAGAGATCCGAGATTCACCTCAAGATTTTGGAAGAAATTGCAAGAAGCTTTGGGTACCAAGTTGCATTTTAGCACCAGTTTTCACCCCCCAAACTGATGGTCAATCCGAGCGGATAATTCAGATACTTGAGGATATGCTGAGATGTTGCATGCTCGAGTTTAGTGGTTCATGGGAGCGGTATTTACCTTTAATTGAATTCGCTTACCACAATAGTTTTCAATCAAGTATTAAGATGGCACCTTACGAGGCTTTGTACGGTCGTAAATGCCGTACACCATTGTTTTGGACCGAGCTCGGTGAAAGTAAAGTTTTCGAAGTTGATTTGATTAAAGATGCTGAATAGAAGGTAAAAGTAATCCGTAAAAGTCTGAAGGCAGCCGCAGATTGTCAGAAGTCGTACGCGGATTTGAAAAGAAAAGACATTAAGTATCAGGTGGGGGACAAAGTGTTTCTTAAAGTTTCACCTTGGAAAAAGATACTCAGATTTGGCCGTAAGGGCAAATTGAGTCCGAGATTCATTGGGCCGTATGAAATCTCCGAACGAGTTGGTCCAGTTGCATATAGGTTGCGTTTACCCCCTGAACTTGAAAGGATCCACAACGTTTTTCATGTTTCGATGCTTGACGTTCTGATCTGATCCTTCGCACATAATAAGTCCCTCCGAGGTTGAAATTCAAGCCGATATGAGTTATGAAGAAGAACCAATTCGTATCCTAGCTCGTGAAGTAAAAGAGTTGCGAAACAAAAAGGTTCCTTTAGTAAAAGTGTTATGGCTCAAACACGGGATAGAAGAAGCTACTTGGGAACCCGAAAACTCTATGAAAGAACGATACCCAAACCTATTTACCGGTAAGATTTTCGGGGACGAAAATTTCTTAAAGTGGGGAAGAGTTGTGACAGCCCTAAATTGACCCTAGTCGAGAAGTGGTTTCGGGACCGCTAAACCGAGTCACCGAAGCATTTGAATGTGATATTTATTGTCTAGAATATGTGAATATGAATGTGTGAAAGTTTTAAGCTTCGATTTAGTCGATTGCATGTGAATTTAGTTAATAGGACTTATGTGAGAAAATTTAGAAATGTGCTAGGCAAATGTAAGTGGCCTATTAATGCATGTTATAAGAATGAAGGGTTTGCATGTCAAATATCCATTTATTTTGAGTAGTGGCCGGCCATGGATGGGTCATAGATGATAATATGAATTTCCTATTAGCATTATGGGTTTAGAAAATAAAATAGTGAATTAAGAATGATAAAACATGAGGTGAGTGGGAGGAGAAACCAAAGTTGTCCCCCCCCTTACTCCCCATTGCCGTGACTAGACAAAGAAAAGAAAAAAAAATGTTCATCCTTTAACATCCTTGGCCGAAAATTCTAAGGAGGAAGGAAGAAGAAAGGTTGAAGAGGTTCGGCCATGCATGTAACTAGGCTAAGGTATGTTTGATGTTGCTCCATGAGATTCATGTATATTTTTAGTTGTTAGCTTGAGTTCTACCTAGCCCATGGTTTAAATCTTTGCTATGTGAGGGAGATGATAGAGTTTGAGTGCTCAACAAAAAGGATTGGATGTGAGTGTGTGTGAGAATTTGAAAAAGGTAGGTCTTAGCAACTTCATGAAGCATTCGGCCATGGTAGGAAGTGGAAAAGAAATATAGTTGTTGTTCATGTTAGATGAAGTAGAGAAGTTGTGTGCTAAGGCCGAATGTGACTTTGAATATTATTGAGTAATGTATGTGTTTTGAATTGATGGAATGGAGAAGACGCTCTAATTTTGTTATGAACAATTATATGTTAAATTAAGGGTTGCTAAGTTAGCTATTAAGGTGAAGTGCAAATGTTAGTATTTGATTACTAGTGTATATAGGTGTTTTAGCTGAGCTTTGAACTTGAAACAAAATGGTAATTAGTCAATACAAGTGACCATATTTGTAGAATGTATTAAGCATATAATCGGCCTCAACATAGACATGCATATTCGGCCACATGAGGTAGATTGGTGTTGCATGTATTCGGTTAGAGACAAGCATATTGATGCTTTTATCTTGTCTTAGATAATCGGCTAAAAGAGAGTGTGGGCTAATATGTTGAGTTGATTCATGATTTCATATATATATGACTCTAATGTCTAATGTATATATGGGTTAAGTACATTGAGTTTCTCTTTTTGAAGTTCAAATGATTAAATCAATTTATTTGTTAAATTAAGCTCAAGAGCAAAGGGGAACTAAATCCGATAAAGGGAAGGAAAAAGTGATCGAATAGCCGTCGAAATCGTTCGACGACATCCGAGGTAAGTTTTCGAGTAATGAAACTTAGTTTACGATTTGATTAAGACATGACGTATAATCATAACAAATATACGGTGATATAATGATTCTACTTGAATTATGTGTTGAGTTAATTAGTCTATACGTATGATGGGTAGCCGTATGTGCATAGAAATCATGTCATGAAGCAAGCCGAATCATGCTGTTCGTATGTGGCTATTGAGCCGAAAATGGGAATGCTTAATAATTGATTTGTGTTTGAATTCTAGTTATGAAAATGAAATAAAGATGTGTCATGATTTACTGATATGTGCATGAATATTCGGATGCTAACGGGGTTAAGTCTCGAAGACATTTGTGCTAGTGATTAATTCCGGGCTAAGTCCCGAAGGCATTTGTGCGAGTTACTAATTCCGGGCTAAGCCTCGAAGGCATTTGTGCGAGTTACTAATTCCGGGCTAAGCCCCGAAGGCATTTGTGCGAGTTACTAATTCCGGGCTAAGCCCCGAAGGCATTTGTGCGAGTTACTATATCCGGGCTAAGTCCCGAAGGCATTTGTGCTAGTGACCATATCCGGACTAAGACCCGAAGGCCTTGTGAGAGTGGTTATATCCGGCTAAATCCCGAAGATAAGTGGGTTTGGGAATGAGCGATCTTGCTGTAATAATTTCAATTAATACGCTCGTAAAATCCCAACAATGAGGTATGTTTTGTATGTGCATTGAGATAATTGATTCCTTCTAAATAGTATTTGCTCAATCGATTAACAAGCTTCCGGCTTTTAGTCAAGTTGATTTCTTATGTATGAATATAAGGGTTGGAAATGTGAAGTAGGTATGATTGTGAGAAAATGTGTATATGAAATTATTCGTTTAGTCGTATGAATGCTATACTTCAGTTGTGCATGATTTCATTGCTCAAAACTTACTAAGCATTAAATGCTTATTCCGTTTCTTTGATTCTCTGTTTTATAGATTTTGGATCCTCAGCTATTGGACTCGGGATTGTCGAAGTCAAAGTCGTCCACACCATCAAAGCCCTTTTGGTACATTTTTGGTTGAACTCTGAAAATGGCATGTATAGGACTACCCTTTTTGTTGTTGGTCATGTACCCTTGGTTTTGTATAAATTTGGATAGCCATGCGAAAATGGCTTATATGCTCTTTGAGCATAGCATTATAATCGTTTTGTATGTTGTTCATTGAGAGGCATGGAAATTTTTAGTAACGATTAGCCATTGGAATGGTTAATCATGATCATTTTGGTGCTTTGTATGACAAATTCTAGTTGATTCATGGAAAACCATGAAATAGGTAAAGTTTACCTTAAAAACAGATGCTGACAGCAGCAGTGGTGTGGATTTGAAAAATCACTAAAAATAGTAAGAATGGAATTAAATAGTGAATAAATTATGTAATCGAACCTTGATGAATCTACTTTCATATGGAAGAAATGAAATGAACATATGAGTCGCATTTTAAGAAATATTTAAGTTTTTGTGGAATAGGGCCAGAGCGATTTCTGTATCCCCTGATCTGACTTTGGAAATTCACTATAAATTAACCAGAGATAATTAGAGGTCATGCCATATATTTATAGATTCCTTTTTCAGTCTAGTTTCGTTATAAGCAAACGTAATAAGTAATGAAGCGCTGTACTAGAAGATATATAAGTCTTAATGCATGAAGGTCAGAGCAGTCGAACCCTGAAACAGGGGAGACTTTAACTAATAAACTGTACTAATTGGCTCGACCAAAAATTCTAGAAAACAATTTTTAGATGGATATATGAGTCTAGTTTCAGGTAAAATTTACAAAACTGGTTTTCGAGTTTTGGAACTCAAGATATGATTTTTTTAAGGTAACAGTGACGCAGTTAGCCAGCTTGTCTGGAAATTTTTAAAATGGACTGTGAAAATCAATGAAATGAGTCTGTAAATACCTCGTGTTCGACTCCAGCAACGGTCTCGAGTACGGGGTGTTACATTAATGGCCTCTATATTTTAGATCAAATGAATCCCATTTACAACATAAATACTAAAAGATCTAAAATAAATGACTCAAATCAAACTTATCTTTGGCATTGTCGTTTGGGCCACATAAGTGAGAAACGCATATGCAAACTCCATAAAGATGGTCTCTTGGATTCATTTGTTTTTGAACAATTTGAAGTATGTGAATCTTGCTTATTAGGAAAAATGACTAAATCTCCTTTTACTGGTAAAAGTGAACAAGCTAGTGATTTATTGGGCTTAATACATTCAGATGTATGTGGACCAATAAATACACAAGCCAAAGGTGGATTTCACTACTTCATTACTTTCACTGATGATTTCAGTAGATATGGGTATGTTTATCTCATGCGCCATAAGTCTGAGGCCCTTGAAAAGTTCAAGGAATTCAAAAATGAAGGATAAAATCAACTAGGCAAAACTATTAAGACACTTCGATCTGATCGAGGTGGAGAGTATTTGAGCCTAGAGTTTGATGATCTTTTGAAGGAATGTGGGATTGTCTCACAACTTACTCCTCCTGGTACTCCTCAATGTAACACCCCGAACCCGAGACCATCGCCGGTGTCGGACACGAGGGGTTAACAAGCCAAGTTCACATATTTCGCCCCCCAATTTGACATTTCCAGTCAGGCTGGAAAACTGCGTCACCGTCGCCTTAAAAATCATATCTCGAGTTTCAAAACTCGGAAACTGGTTTTGTAAATTTTCCCTGAATTTAGACTCATATATCCATCCATGGATTTATTTCTAGAATTTTTGGTCAGGCCAATTGGTACAGTTTATTAGTTAAAGTCACCCATGTTACAGGGATCGACTGCTCTAACCTTCGCGCGTTATAACTTGAATATCTCTCTGTACAGGGATTTAATACTGCTTCTGTTTCTTTCTAATGAAACTAGACTCAAAATGGAATCTGTACATATAAGGCATGACTCCTAATTCTTTCTGGATAATTTATAGTAAATTTTTAAAGTTGCGACAGGGGACCCAGAAACCGTTCTGGCCCTGTCTCACAATAGCTTTAATATCTCTTAACATGTAACTCCTATGACCATTTCGTTTCTTCCATATGAAAATAGACTCATCAAGGTTCATTTACATAGCTTATTCACTATTTAATACCATTCCTACAAATTTTGGTGATTTTTCACATTCACGTCACTGCAGCTGGCAGCATCTGTTTTTAAGGTAGGTCTTACCTATTTTGTAGTCTCCATGAACCAACTAGTCTTGCCATACATAGGTTCATATATGATCATTTTAACCATACCAATGGCTGATCATGTGACCAACATTCCCATCTCCAATCCATAATCACATCATGACACCATATATATATATACAAACCGCAAATAGTCTAAGTTCATACTTCACTTTTACGAGCCATTTTCGCATGGCCGTACACATATACATCACAGCATATTTAAACCAACAAGGGTAGTCCTATACATGCCATTTCAAAGTTCAACCAAAATTTATACCAAAATAGAGGCGTTGATAGTGTGGATGACTTGACTTTAATGATCCCGAATCCGATTGCTATCGGCGTAATCTACAAAACAGAGAGCCAAAGCAACGGGTAAGCATTTTTATGCTTAGTAAGTCTCAAGGAATAAAATCAGCTTTAATTAAAGCAATACATTCACATGGCCAAATGCATCATTTCATTAATACACATTCACATAATCATTCTTACTTCGCACTTCATCATTATATACTTTCACAAGGTATCAACCAATTCAATAGCTGAAATTGTTAGTCGATCGGCGAATGTTGCTCAAACATGTCGACTTTCCAATGCACGTATAAACATACCTTATTCTTTGGGCTTTTCGAGCGTACCAATTGAATTCATTACAGCAACCAACACTCACCTCCAGCCCAAGCTTCTTCGGAATACAACCGGATATAACCACGTGCACGAATGCCTTCGGGTCTTAGCCCGGATGTAGCCACTAGCACAATTGCCTTCGGGTCTTAACCCGGATATAATTTCCAGCATAATTGTCTTCGGGGCTTAGCCCGGGTATCATTCAATTTCTCATGCACACATACATCAATAATCATTGGACATACATATTTCATTTTCGTTACTAAGGCTCAAACACAATTATAATCACTAGCATAATCGCCTTCGGGACTTAGCCCGGGTATCATTCGAATACTCATACACACATAAATCAATAATCAATACATCCATATTTCATTCCACATAATTCAATTAAGGCCACTTCTTGAGGACTTACCTCGGATGTTGTCGAACGGCTTTTACGGCTATTCGATCACTTTTTCCTTCCCCTTGTCCAATTGTGGCCCTCTAAGCTCTTGAGCTAATTCAAACAAATTCAATTTATTAAAACCTCATTGTGCTAGCTTATGGCGAATATGACAAGGAGTTTAAATGGTCAAATGGCCACCCTTTAGCTTGAATACACAATGGTCATGCACATTTTATACTACATCAAGCAATTCAATACAATTCATTCGGGCATCAAGAAAAAGCTAAGGCCTTCAATAGGCTACCAAAGGCCGAATATACATGTCCATGTTGAGGCCAATTATGCACTTAATACCACACAAAACAGCATGCATTTTACTAGTTAATGCTTTGCATGTTGTAGCTCAAAACTTATAATATAGCATCAAGCACTCATATGTGTGCTAGGCGAATGTGCTTGCAATTTCACAAGCATTCTTCAACATCTTCTTCTTTAAACAAACATATTCATCACTTACTTCATAGCCAAAACATCATGTGCAAACATATATATACATATATGAGCATGGCGAATTTCAAGGTGTCCATAGCCATCTAAAACACAAATTTTAACTAACATGCAAGAAGCATGAACCATGCTCATGAATGCATCATGGCCGAATACATCATAATCATGCCCCTTTTTATCTTCAATCATGGTTAAACAAAAAGAAAACTCAAAGTCTTACTCAAGATGGCTACAAAGAAATTTCAAGAGTAGACAATCCATCATTGCATGCATCATCATCAAGCTTCACACTTAACATGCAATGGCTTTATCACAATACCAACCTTGACCAAATACCACTTCCATGGCATAACAAGGATTTGAACCATGGCTAACATGAACATCAAGTTGGCAACTAAAACATGCATGAATCTCATGACACAACCTCATACATACCTCAATCTTGATGCAAGTTTAGCCAAATATCCTTCTAGATCTCTTCTAAACAAAGGAAATGAAGCAAAAATCTCTTCTTCCTCTTAGTATTTTTGGCCAAAAGGAGAGAACAAGGATGAACAAATTTTTTGTTTTCTCTTCTTGGTTGCACAAGCAATGGGGAATGCTACTCTCTCACACACATTTTTTTTCATTCTTTTCTTACCCATGCTTATTTGTTTATTATTTCTCCCTAATGCCCAACAAAACATGTTTCATGACATGTTTAGCCCATATCTCTTTGTCATGGCCGCCATCACTTGTAAAAGGGAATTTGACATGCAAGTCCATTATTTTGCATGCATGCTTTAATTAGTCATCACACATTTCCCTATCGTACTTTCAAAGTTCACTACTAAGTCCTTTCTTTTGGAATTCACCTTTATAACACTAAATCAATCATCATAAAATGTCATACATGAGCACACATATTATAGGCATCAAAATAAATTTTAATTATTTTTATGCCTCGGTTTTGTGGTCCCGAAACCACATTCGACTAGGGTCAATTTTGGCTGTCACAACTCTCCCCACTTAAGAAATTTTCGTCCCCGAAAATCTTGCTTTCACCAAGCTCAGTCCAAAACAATGGTGTACGGCATTTACGATCGTACAAAGCCTCGTAGGTGCCATCTTAATACTCGATTGAAAGTTGTTGTTGTAAGCGAATTCAATCAACGGCAAATACCGCTCCCATGAACCACTAAACTCGAGGACGCAACATCTCAACATATCCTCAAGTATCTGAATTATCCGCTTGGATTGACCATCGGTTTGGGGGTGAAAGGCGGTGCTAAAATGCAACTTGGTACCCAAAGCTTCTTGCAACTTTTTCCAAAATCGCGAGGTAAATCTCGGATCTCTATCCGACACGATGGAAATAGGCACCCCGTGTAATCTCACAATCTGAGAAACGTACAATTCGGCTCATTTGTCCATTGAAAAATCCGTACGTACGGGGACAAAGTGGGCTGACTTAGTCAATCTATCTACCACGACCCAAACCGCATCCTTCTTACTTGCTGACAATGGCAGTCCGGATACAAAGTCCATTGTGACTCGATCCCATTTCCACTCGGGTATCGTGATTGGTGAAGTAATCTCAAGGCACCGATGTTCCGCTTTCACTTGTTGACATATTAAACATCTCAAACAAAGTCGGAGATGTCTCGCTTCATACCATGCCACCAAAACCGGCGTTTCAAATCATTGTACGTCTTCGTACTCCCGGTGGATTGCCATTCGGCTACAATGGGCTTCATTCGAATTATCGAAATGAGTTCAATTCTTTGGAACACATGACGACTTGAACCTCAAACAATCGTCATCATCGATTTGAAATTCGAGTCCTTGTTCGAACACACTCAGCCCATTTTGCAGCCAACTCGTCGTCGACTTTTCGAGCTTCTCGAATTTGATGTATCAATAGTGGTTTGGCTTTCAATTCAGCTACTAACACACTATCGGATCGAATGCACAAGTGCACGCTCATCGCTCGTAAGCGAATAATGATTTACGACTCAAGGCATCCGCAACCACATTCGCCTTTCCGGGTGATAGTCAATGACCAGCTCGTAATCCTTTAACACTCGAGCCAACGTCTTTGTCGCAGATTTAAGTCTCTTTGGGTCATCAAATATTTGAGACTTTTGTGATCCGAGTACACATGGCACCTTTCACCAAATAAGTAATGTCGCCAAATCTTTAAAGCGAACACGATGGCGGCCAATTCGAGATCATGAGTCGGATAATTTTTCTCATGTTGCTTTAATTGCCTCGACGCATAGGCCACAACTCGACCTTCTTGCATCAATACACAACCTAACCCAAGTAGGGAGGCGTCGCTATAGATGACAAACTCTTTGCTGGGACTCGGGTTGCACTAGAATTGGGGCTTCATCAAATAAGTTTTCAGTTGATCGAAACTTTTTGGCATTTCTCCGTCCATTCGAACTTAACATCCTTTTGGAGTAGCCGTCATCGGCGTGGCTATCGTTGAGAAACCTTTACAAATCGTCGGTAATAATAAGCAAGCCCCAAAAAGCTCGAACCTCAAGAATATTTCTGAGGCTTCCAATTAAGTATGGCTGAAATTTTATTGAATTGACTCGAATACCCGATGAGATACCACATGACCCAAGAAGCTAACCTCTTAACCGTAACTCACACTTGCTGAACTTAGCATATAATTGCTTATCCCGTAAAATTTGCAGACTAACCGTAGGTGTTCAAGATGTTCGGTCTCATTTCTTGAATAGACCAAGATGTCATCAATGAACACGACTACGAATCGATCCAAATATGGTCTCAAGATCCGATTCATTAAATCCATAAATACCGCGAGGGCATTAGTGAGCCCAAACGGCATCACTAGGAACTCATAGTGACCATATCTCGCTCAAGGCGGTCTTGGGTACGTCCGAATCTCGGATTCGCAATTGATAATAGCCCGATCTCAAATCTATTTTCGAGAACACCGAGGCTCCTTCGTTGATCGAACAAGTCATCGATACGTGGTAACGGATATTTGTTCTTTATCGTCGCTTTATTAAGTCGACGATAGTCGATGCACAACCGCATGGTTCCATCCTTCTTTTCACAAACAACACCTGGCGCACCCAAGGCGAACAACTCGGGCGAGCAAAACCTCTATCCACCAATTCTTGCAACCGAGCTTTCAACTCCTTTAATTCGTTGGTGCCATACGATATGGAGCTATCGAAATTGGAGTGGTACCAGTACCAATTCGATGCCAAATTCTATTTCCGAATAGGTGGTAAACCCAAGCAATTCTTCGTGGAAAACATCCGGTATTCACAAACCACGGCACAGATTCGGGTTTCTTTTCGATTCCTTGTCATCGAAAGCACGACGCAAGGTACGCCGCACCCTTTTCTTACATATTTTCGGCCAACAATGCCGATATTACGGTGGCAACCCCTTTAAGTCCGTAGACTCAACCCGAATTATCTCATTATTCGCGCACCTCAAATCGATAGTCTTGCTTTTGCAATTTACAACCGCATCGTGCATGGTCAACCAATCCAAACCAAGAATAACGTCAATTCATCGAACGGCAAAAGCATCAAGTCCGCCGGAAAACAAGAACCTCGGAACACTAGGGGACTTTTCTTGCACACTTTGTTGACAAGCACGTAATGACCCAAGGGTTTGACACCGAATTACAAACTCATGAGACTCAATAGGCAAAGTCTTCTTGGATGCTAAGGTTTCACATATATAAGAATGAGTAGAACCAGGTCAATCAAAGCAATCACATTAGTATTGAAAAGAGTGAAAGTACCGGTAATGACATCCGGAGAGGCAGCATCCTCGCGGCGGCGTATGGCATAAGTCCTAGCAGGGCACGAGCCTCGGATCCGATGGTAGCATCTCTAGATCCTCTCGACCGCCAACGACATTGCCCATATTTCTAGGTGGCCTA
Source organism: Gossypium arboreum (assembly GCF_025698485.1). NCBI lineage: Eukaryota > Viridiplantae > Streptophyta > Magnoliopsida > Malvales > Malvaceae > Gossypium > Gossypium arboreum. Next base: position 20,364,577 of record NC_069081.1, read on the forward strand.
CCTCGAGCAAAGGTAGCACCGGGTTTCCACTCGACTTACATTCTGCTCAAGCATCCTCGGGCAATCCTTCATAAAGTGGTCGGCCGATCCACACTTATAGCAGAGCGATCACGAAACCAACAGCTCCCGAATGCCATTTGCCACAATGTAGACACTCCGCCTCTCTCGGCGATCATTTCCACCATCGGCGATCAAGTGACTCGTGTGGTCACAGGGGTCGATCGCGTCCTCGTCTAGAAAAGCCCAAACGCCTCTAGACCGGCTCACATCATCTCAAATCTCTTCGATGCTGTTGAAGAGACTTTCCGAGGACCTCTTCGAATTCTCCGGTTCCCACATCAACTTTTGTTTCTCCTTTCTAAGCTCTTCGGCTTTACAAGCTCGCTCAACAAGTACTACGAACTCTCGTATTTCGAGAATGCCAACGAACATCCTTATATCATCATTCAGCCCATCCTCGAAGCGTTTACATAATGGCTTGGACGAAATGCATTCTCGCGCATCGCTAAGCCTCACAAATTTCCGTTCAGAGTCGGTAATCGACATAGAACCTTGCTTAAGATCAAGGAATTCCTTCGCTTTTGGTCGATGAATCTCGACTAATATACTTTTTTGAACTCGGTTTGAAAGAATTCCCAAGTCACTTGCTCTCTAGGCACCACAGAAGTCAGAGTACTCCACCAATAGTAGGCGGACTCGCGTAGCAAGGAGATGGTACACTTTAAGCACTCATCAGGTGTACAGGATAGCTCATCGAGCACCCGGATAGTGTTATCCAACCAAAATTCAGCTCGCTCGACATCATCATCATCCGTAGCCTTAAATTCAGTGGCCCCATGTTTTCGAATCCTATCGACTGGGGGCTTACTTGACCTTATTTGGTCAGTCAACGGAGGTATTGTAGGTCGGGGTTGCATTTTTGGGAATGGAGGTTGTGGAACAGTAGTGTTAGTTCGAATGTATTGATTAAACCATTCGTTCATCACACTATAAAAGGCTTGCCTAGCCTCATCATTCGGATTGCTGGCCATAGGTTGAGAGTCCACGGCGCTGTCCCTTGCGCGGAGCAGCGCCACACTCTCCACATCATCAGCTATTGCTCGGCTGGGATCGGGATCCATTGCTATAAACAAACACAAAGTCAAATTGTCAGAAATCACCACACTATCGATTCATCATTTAATGGCATGTATAGCTAGACCCCAAACACATCACGGTAGTCCTAGAATCGACTAAACCGTGGCTCGATACCAATAAAATTGTAACACCCGAACCCGAGACCATCGCCGTGTCGGACACGAGGGGTTAACAAGCCAAGTTCACATATTTCGCCCCAATTTGACATTTCCAGTCAGGCTGGAAAACTGCGTCACCGTTGCCTTAAAATCATATCTCGAGTTTCAAAACTCGGAAACTGGTTTCATAAATTTTCCTGAATTTAGACTCATATATCCATCCATGGATTTATTTCTAGAATTTTGGTCGGGCCAATTGGTACAGTTTATTAGTTAAAGTCACCCATGTTACAGGGATCGACTGCTCTGACCTTCGCGCGTTATAACTTGAATATCTCTCTGTACAGGGCTTTAATACTGGTGCCGTTTGTTTCTAATGAAACTAGACTCAAAATGGAATCTGTACATATAAGGCATGACTCCTAATTCTTTCTGGATAATTTATAGTAAATTTTAAAGTTGCGACAGGGGACCCAGAAACCGTTCTGGCCCTGTCTCACAATAGCTTTAATATCTCTTAACATGTAACTCCTATGACCATTTCGTTTCTTCCATATGAAAATAGACTCATCAAGGTTCATTTACATAGCTTATTCACTATTTAATACCATTCCTACAAATTTTGGTGATTTTTCACATTCACGTCACTGCAGCTGGCAGCATCTGTTTTAAGGTAGGTCTTACCTATTTTGTAGTCTCCATGAACCAACTAGTCTTGCCATACATAGGTTCATATATGATCATTTTAACCATACCAATGGCTGATCATGTGACCAACATTCCCATCTCCAATCCATAATCACATCATGACACCATATATATATATACAAACCGCAAATAGTCTAAGTTCAGTACTTCACTTTTACGAGCCATTTTCGCATGGCCGTACACATATACATCACAGCATATTTAAACCAACAAGGGGTAGTCCTATACATGCCATTTCAAAGTTCAACCAAAATTTATACCAAAATAGAGGCGTTGATAGTGTGGATGACTTCGACTTTAATGATCCCCAATCCGATTGCTATCGGCGTAATCTATAAAATAGAGAGCCAAAGCAACGGGTAAGCATTTTATGCTTAGTAAGTCTCAAGGAATAAAATCAGCTTTAATTAAAGCAATACATTCACATGGCCAAATGCATCATTTCATTAATACACATTCACATAATCATTCTTACTTAGCACTTCATCATTATATACTTTCACAAGGTATCAACCAATTCAATAGCTGAAATTAGTTAGTCGATCGGCGAATGTTGCTCAAACATGTCGACTTTCCAATGCACGATAAACATACCTTATTCTTTGGGCTTTTTGAGCGTACCAATTGAATTCATTACAGCAACCAACACTCACCTCCAGCCCAAGCTTCTTCGGAATACAACCGGATATAACCACGTGCACGAATGCCTTGAGTCTTAGCCCGGATAGAATGACTCGCACGAATGCCTTGGTCTTAGCCCGGATGTAGCCACTAGCACAATTGCCTTGGTCTTAACCGGATATAATTTCAGAATAATTGTCTTCGGGCTTAGCCCGGTATCATTCAATTTCTCATGCACACATACATCAATAATCATTGGACATACATATTTCATTTTCGTTACTAAGGCTCAAACACAATTATAATCACTAGCATAATCGCTTGGGACTTAGCCGGGTATCATTCAATACTCATACACACATAAATCAATAATCAATACATCCATATTTCATTCCACATAATTCAATTAAGGCCACTTCTTGAGGACTTACCTCGGATGTTGTCGAACGGCTTTTACGGCTATTCGATCACTTTTTCCTTCCCCTTGTCCAATTGTGGCCCTCTAAGCTCTTGAGCTAATTCAAACAAATTCAATTTATTAAAACCTCATTGTGCTAGCTTATGGCGAATATGACAAGGAGTTTAAATGGTCAAATGGCCACCCTTTAGCTTGAATACACAATGGTCATGCACATTTTATACTACATCAAGCAATTCAATACAATTCATTCGGGCATCAAGAAAAAGCTAAGGCCTTCAATAGGCTACCAAAGGCCGAATATACATGTCCATGTTGAGGCCAATTATGCACTTAATACCACACAAAAATAGCATGCATTTTACTAGTTAATGCTTTGCATGCTGTAGCTCAAAACTTATAATATAGCATCAAGCACTCATATGTGTGCTAGGCCGAATGTGCTTGCAATTTCACAAGCATTCTTCAACATCTTCTTCTTTAAACAAACATATTCATCACTTACTTCATAGCCAAAACATCATGTGCAAACATATATATATATATATGAGCATGGCCGAATTTCAAGGTGTCCATAGCCATCTAAAACACAAATTTTAACTAACATGCAAGAAGCATGAACCATGCTCACGAATGCATCATGGCCGAATACATCATAATCATGCCCCTTTTATCTTCAATCATGGTTAAACAAAAAGAAAACTCAAAGTCTTACTCAAGATGGCTACAAAGAAATTTCAAGAGTAGACAATCCATCATTGCATGCATCATCATCAAGCTTCACACTTAACATGCAATGGCTTTATCACAATACCAACCTTGACCAAATACCACTTCCATGGCATAACAAGGATTTGAACCATGGCTAACATGAACATCAAGTTGGCAACTAAAACATGCATGAATCTCATGACACAACCTCATACATACCTCAATCTTGATGCAAGTTTAGCCAAATATCCTTCTAGATCTCTTCTAAACAAAGGAAATGAAGCAAAATCTCTTCTTCCTCTTAGTATTTTTGGCCAAAAGGAGAGAACAAGGATGAACAAATTTTTTGTTTTCTCTTCTTGGTTGCACGGCAATGGGGAATGCTACTCTCTCACACATTTTTTTTCATTCTTTTCTTACCCATGCTTATTTGTTTATTATTTCTCCCTAATGCCCAACAAAACATGTTTCATGACATGTTTAGCCCATATCTCTTTGTCATGGCCGGCCATCACTTGTAAAAAGGGGAATTTGACATGCAAGTCCATTATTTTGCATGCATGCTTTAATTAGTCATCACACATTTCCCTATCGTACTTTCAAAGTTCACTACTAAGTCCTTTCTTTTGGAATTCACCTTTATAACACTAAATCAATCATCATAAAATGTCATACATGAGCACACACATATTATAGGCATCAAAATAAATTTTTAATTATTTTTATGCCTCGGTTTTGTGGTCCCGAAACCACATTCCGACTAGGGTCAATTTTGGGCTGTCACACTCAATGGAATGGAGTTTCTGAGAGAAGAAATCGAACTCTATTAGACATGGTTCGGTCCATGATGAGTCATGCTGATCTACCGACTTCTTTTCAGGGACATGCACTTGAAACAGCTATTTTCGCACTAAATCATGTTCCATCTAAATCGGTTCAAAAGATGCCATATGAGATGTGGACTGGGAAACGTCCCAGTATGTCTTTTATGAAAATTTGGGGTTGCGAAGCTTATGTTAAACGTCAGACGTCTACTAATCTTGAACCCAAATCTGAAAGGTGTATCTTTGTGGGGTATCCGAAAGAAACCAAAGGATATTATTTCTTTAATCCCACTGAGAACAAAGTGTTTGTTGCTTGGACTAGTGTCTTCCTAGAGAGCGAATTTGTTTCTAGAAAAGGAAGTGGGAGAAAGATTGAACTTGAAGAAATTTGAGAATCACAAGATACCACTGAACCAGAGATAGAACAACAACAAATTCCACAAGAAATTGAGGAACAAGTAACTGCTGTAGAAACACAACCACTGCGTAGATCTTTAAAAGAACGCAATGCACCTGAGAGATATGGATTTCTCATTACAATGCATGGTGACATTCTTCTTATAGATCAAGATGACCCTAGGACTTATCAATAAGCGGTGGCGAGCCCAGACTCTGAGAAATGGATCGAGGCCATGAGATCTGAGATGGATTCCATGTATGAAAACCAAGTATGGACTTTGGTTGACCCACCCGAACGGGTTAAACCTATAGGGTGCAAGTGGGTTTTCAAAAAGAAAACGGACATGGATGGTAATGTACAAACATACAAGGGGCGATTAGTTGCTAAAGGTTTTCGTCAAATTCATGGTGTTGACTATGATGAAACTTTTTCTCCTGTAGCTATGCTTAAATCCATCAGAATCTTGCTCGGCATAGCTGCATTTCATGATTATGAAATCTGGCAGATGGATGTCAAAACAGCTTTTCTTAACGGGAAACTTGAAGAGGATGTGTACATGACACAACCTAAAGGTTTTGTTAATCCAAAGGATGCTGGAAAGATATGTAAGTTACAAAGGTCCATTTATGGATTAAAGCAAGCTTCTCGAAGTTGGAATCTTCATTTTAACGATGCAATCAAAGAGTTTGGTTTTATCAAAAATGAAGATGAGCCATGTGTTTACAAGAAAGTTAGTGGGAGCACAATCACATTCTTGGTACTGTATGTGGATGACATACTTATCATGGTCAATGACATACCTACCTTACAGTCTATTAAGACTTGGTTAGGAAGTTGTTTTTCTATGAAGGACTTGGGCGAAGCCACTTACATCTTAGGAGTCAAGATCTATAGAGATAGATCAAGATGACTACTAGGTCTAAGTCAAGGTACATATATAGATAAAGTATTGAAAAGGTTCAATATAGAAGAATCTAAGAGAGGATTCCTACCTATGAGACATGGTATTTCACTCTCGAATGAAATGTGTCCTTCAACTCCACAAGAGAGAGAACGCATGAGTAAAATTCCATATGCTTTTGCTATTGGATCTATCATGTATGCCATGTTATGTACCCGTCTAGATGTCTCATATGCCTTAAGTATGACGAGCAGGTACCAAGTAGATCTCGGTGAAGGTCACTGGACCACAGTCAAGAATATCCTTAAGTACTTGAGAAGAACTAAGGATACGTTCCTAATATATGGAGGTGAGGAAGAGTTAAGTGTAAAAGGTTACACTGATGCCAGCTTCCAAACCGACAAGGATGATTCTCGATTGCAATCAGGTTTTGTGTTTTGCCTTAATGGTGGTGCTGTGAGCTGAAAGAGTTCAAAGTAAAGTACAGTAATCGATTCTACAACAGAGGCCGACTATATTACAGCTAGTGAGGCAGTGAAAGAAGCTGTTTGGATTAAAAAGTTCATTACTGAACTAGGGGTTGTGCCTAGCACATCAGATGCTATAGAACTTCGATGTGATAACAATGGAGCTATTGCACAAGCTAAAGAACCCAGATCTCACCAGCGATCTAAACATATACTTAGGCGCTACCATCTTATTCGACAGATTATCGATCGAGGGGATGTAGAGATATGCAGAGTACCTACAGATGATAACATTGCTAATCCCTTGACCAAGCCTCTGACACAGCAAAAGCATGATCGTCACACTAAGTCACTTGGTTTAGATATATGAGTGATTGGTCTTAGTGCCAATAGGAGATTGTAAGAGTATGCCCAAAGATCAATCACGAGATGGTTGTAATAACATGCTTGATTTATCATGTTTATTGATATAAGGCGTTGCCATTATTATTTCAGTTTCTTTTTCGTGTACATAAATAAACTGTTTTATAATAATGTCCTGAGAATAATATGATTATTCTTAAAAGATCCTTAGTCAAGTATTATTGTTGGCTAGGACAACAATAATGCATTAAGACTAACATGTAGCTAATTGATGATAAAGAGTTGTCATTGATATGGAGTGTAAAATCAATGCATGAATATGTGTGTTAGAGAATAACATATTGGACTGACCTGCTATGAGTATTTTTCTTGGATTATTATGTAATTGTCACAACATTACTCATAGTGATTAATATGTATATGATCCTCATACTTGAGATCATCATTATCCTAACATCGTGAGTTGTATATTTTGATATAGTCAAACGAACATCGTAATTGGTTGTTCTATAAAGACTAACGTTGGATATACCACAATCTATGTAGAGGGATATGGTTGATCAATATAGGATAAGTCCCTCCTACATAATGGGAGTAATATCTTAGGCCACTTGATTGAGTGAGACTAAAAATGCATGGCCATTCTCAAATAAGTTGATATAAGATGTCATACTTATTTGTGTATCATAGTTCACTTAAGGTATCAAGAAACATGGGATGGACTATGCAAGTGTGACTATTCCATGACTTGTGTCCATTCCAAAGATATAGGACTTAAGGATTAATGCATGAAAGGTTAATCACAAAAGGTTATGTCGAATCATGACTTCTCGTAACTTAGGTAGCAATGATGCATTGCTAGATGCCACTCATTGTTTGTAACATTAGAATCGTTCTAATATTATCGCTAATGTTACAAGAACCTATAGGGTCACACCCTATGGTTGAAATGAACGAGTAAAACATAGTTGGTATTGTATTCGATTGTCGATGAATTAAATTAATTATAGAATTAATTTAATTGGGCAATCAAATTGTTGAACACACTATACGTACAAGGATGTTGTACACATAATCGAACATAATTTCATTAGTATATGAATTTGGTTCAGATATAAGTTTAAATAAATATAGTTTATCAAATCTTTATTATAATTAATGTAATTATAATTTTCGGTTAAACATTATTATATTTATTTTAATGATGACTATTATGTTCAGATTAATTTTAATGAATTAATATTCATTAAAAAGATATACCAATTAAAAGGGTGTAATATATGGCAAGGGTAAAAACCCTAAAGAGATAATATATAAATAAGCCCGAAACTATGCTAAAGGGTCTAGCAGCCGTCAAGCATAAAAATCACTGAAATAGTTTCTGAGATTTTTCTACCGTTCATTGTCAACTGGGTGGACTACGTAGAGGCCGACATCCGAAAGGTTGCAGCTTGGTTCGATAGTGGTTTAGGATTCCCATTGCCTAGGCGTCGCTGTCTACTCAGATTGAAGTTTCGGTAATTTCGAAACCTTTTATCACCCCGATAAGTTCCTTACACATGGATCCATGGTTTCGATCGCTAGAATGTTTTTAATTATTTTATTTTTCCACTACGCCTTGGAGGCACTGGCGTTCCAACACTTAGTTTAGTCCTGAACCACCCTTGAAGCATGTTACAGGCCATGTGGGCCGTAGAAGGGACATTGTGTTTATGTTTGAATGTTTTTAAGATCAGATGAAATTTGTACGGCTCGGTTTGTATAAAGTGTATGTCGAAGACTGATAATGCCTCATACCTTGTCCCGGCGTAGGATACGAGTAAGGGGTGTTACAGATAGCAACTGTGTATACTTGTCCATTTCATAATGAACCAGTATAGAGAAAGAGATTATTTACAACTATGATTGAATTGATGTCTTATTCTATTGTAATTATCCCGTGTGTAAGACTACTACAAAACAACTCAGACTCGAACACACCATCAGACCTACTCTGTATTCATAACAGCCCATTTCGCCACTCCTTTGGCATAGCCTTGGCGTCATCTCTCTTGGCGTAAACCCAACCAGCTTAACTGTAACACAATACAAAAAGATAATTTCATGAGAACTTAGTGAGTTAAATTCTATTTACTTGTATTGTCTCAATATAATGTATCTGGGAACTTCATTATCATCTCATTGTTCTTCATTCTTCGACTTAACTTTGGCGGGTACCTTTCTTCTTCATACCATAGATTCTATACCTTGCTTTATGACCATTTCTGACCTTTAGCATCTTCAGTACATTACTTACGCTATTCGCCCAACCTTTTCGTGATTTTGTAATTGTTCCCATTTTGGAAACCATACCTACAAAACACTATTGATCGAGTTGTTTTTCTAGTATATTTAGTTCATAAAATTAACTTGCCACATTCCCTGGTGCATTCCATCTCCTCTGTACATATCTTAAGACTATGCAGGATACGTCACAATATTTTCTATAGACCATTCCTTCAGAGTTTACCATACGTACTATTCCTTCAAAACTACCCACACATATCATTCCTTCAAGGTTTGTCATACTTACCATTATTATCTTTCAAGGTCCACCACAAAATCATTTCCTTCAAATGATTGGCACAATGGCCTTCCTTTAGAATGTGCCACGAAGGCTTTTCTTTCCATGGATCGCCACAAAAGCTCCTATTTCACAATTGCCGTAAAGCCTTCCATTTCATAGATTGCCACAAAAGCTTCCATTTCATCGATTTCCATAAAGGCTTCCATTTCATAGATTGCCACAAAGGCTTCTTTTTTCAAATGTGTTCATGATAGGGATTCGCCTAGACACACATTATGTGAGGTTTTCTTCTCATCATCTTGGTCACGCAGAGAACTCCATTTGATAATAATCTTCTTTTAGTTCTTTCAATATGGGTCCATAAACCACAAGTTATGGCCTTATACAATATGGTCTTTCCATATGACGCCATAGCCCATCATCTATGGTCTTACACATATGCTGTCATGGACTTTTCCTTTCAAAGAATCGTGTGTAAAGTCTCGATAGACTTTTTTAGACAACTCTACGAAGACAAACACAGACTCACTTAACAAATCTTTCATGCTTTTAAACCATATAGACATTAATAGACATTTCATTTCACATCATCTCATATATTCTAGAAGCATTCATACAGTTTATTTCGTCATTAGAACATCCATCTCAAACTTAACTTATCAGATTCCTCATGAACTCTTCGTGCATGACTCATTTAGAATTCATAGTCTGACCGTTATTTATAAAAACATTACAAATACTACCTTACATACGAAAGTCAACATTGGGACTCACCTGACATCCATGAATAGTAGCTTGGTCTTCAGATCCTAAACATCCAACATGAAAACTCAGTAATCACTGTTTATAAGATATATAGATACCATTAAAACTTATTCATATAACTTTTATTATTATCAGAAGCCCCGTTAATTTTTATGCAAAGCCTTACTTCTTCATTTACTATCAATGCTCATAAACAAACTTAATCAAAAGTCCACATGCAAGTCCAAATTACTTACCCTGAACATGAAACAACCATTTGTATGAACTCCAATCCTTAATTTCATCTTAGCAAGAAAGATCCCTAATCAACTCCAAAGTAAAACAAAATGGTGTTTTTAAATAGAAGGAATAATATAACTCTCTTTATTTTCCTTCTTCTAAAGCTCATATCAAGATATGTATAACCCATGTTTCTATAGTGGAACTTAACACGTGTCATCAATATTCAACATTGCCCTTTCAAGGGTTAACCATTGTAAAGAAACATATACAAGAGTCTATAATTTTTACGTATATTTTATTTACCGCATCGTTCATTCCTAGCCATCTCGTTAGAATGTAACTTGCACAGTAACTAGGCAAACTTGGTGTATTGTACCTTTGGCGATCTCTTCATTACCCAAAGAACCCTTAATACTCCTACAATTCCTTTCATTTTCGCATATCTACTATAACAACCCATTTTTAATAAAATTGAAATAGTAGTTTTGGGACCACAAATCTAATGAGTAAATATTTATTTAATTATTATTTTAATGTTTATGGGACATATTAAGGTCATGTTAAAATTTCGTTAAGAACTTTTTATGTTTGCATGCCTAATTAAGTGAAAAAGACTAAATTGTAAAAGGTACAAAAGTAGAGTTCTATTAGTTAAAGGTTTCAAATAGCTATGAAATTTTAAAGTGAGAGGACCTAAATGGTAATTAGACCAATTGTGATATTAGTGGATATTCATGGATTTGGTTTTGTTGAAATTATGAATTTTTTTAAAGGTTAAAAATGTAAATGAGTAAATAAGGTTAAAATAAATAAAACAAAAAAATTTCTCATTTTTACTCATCTTTTTCCACCGAAATTAAAAAAAAGAAACACCATGGAAGCTTGCTAAGCATCCGACTAGGTTGTCATGCTTGCATGGTTTGTTTTACAACTTCGTTTTTAATGATTTTTATGTTTTTGAAGTCAGTTTAGCCTAATCTAGCTAGTCTGGGGATCAATTTGCAAAATTGTTAAAGAATTAGGGTTTTTCCATGAATTTTGTTGCATGATTCTTAAAGTTTAATGAAAGATTATAAGTCATTGTTAATAAATAAGCAAGTTTTGTACAGTGATTTTCGATGAAAATTGTATTTAGGTACTTATTTGTAAAAGTAATAAAAGTTTAAGTTAAATTCATGAAATGGTGGTTTGTATGAGTTGATATAGGTCCCTAATGAATTCAGCTAGCATGAGATAAGGATGAAAATGCTTAGATTTCAATTTATGAGCTTAAGGACTAAATTGTAAAAAGTTAAAATGTTAGGGGAAAAATTGTAATTTTTTAAAACTATGAAATATGGACTAAATTGAATAATAGAAGTATTAAATGGATTGAATTTGTATATTTAGATCAAGATAGACCACGTACGGAGTTAGATCGAGGAAAAGTTAAAGCATTGGATTAATCGACTACATTTTTACGCTCTAATTGTCGAGATAAGTTCATTTGAATAGATGTCATTTTAATGTTATTTTCAATCATATGAGAATTGTTAGCTTTATGTAATTAAATGATGACTATTCAATAATGCCATGATGGTTATCGAGTCCTGGTTGAACTTTAGGAATTCGTAGGATACAAATGACATGTCACTAGGGATTTCATGTTTCGGGTGCTAGTCTTGAATGTCCTACCGATGGCTGACGTCCTGAATTTGTTGCAGATACTCCACAGCTCATGTGAGCAGCATTGTGTAGCTTACATTTTGACCCATAGCTCGTGTGAGCAACGATGTAAAAGAAAGGTTACAGTTATATATTTAAGCATATTTCATGTGAGCTTTCCCGAGTATCCAGTGATATTCTAAATGGTTCAATGAGCATGAAAAAGAAAGGAACGATTAGTGTTCAAATGAACTATATCATGTAATTATGAAAATGATTGAAATGGTAAGCTTCAATGGAAGTATGCTTATGTTAATAAAAATGATGAATTCAAATGAGGTGTGTTTATGTATAATGGATTACCTTATGTTAAATTCAAGTGAGTTATGTTTGAATGTGCTAACATATGTTGTTGATGGTGCTTAGGCTTGTTCCAAGCTTGTGGTTGGATTATACTGTGCTTGTTCTTAATGTTTATTAATGAAATAGTAAGTTATGTTTCATGTTTTGCAACTTATTGAGTATTATGTGTTTACGTAGTTTTCTTTCCTATGTTTTATAGATAATCAGAAGCTCAATTGGTTTAGAAGCTTGTCGGAGACCTATCACACTATCCGGCATAAATATCAATAAATTTTGATGTTTTGGCCAAGGTTATAATGGCATGTGTAGGTGGAATTGTGTTGGTATCTATTTGAATGTTAGTTGATGATTCTGGCATGTATAAGTTGTTTTGGTACCATTTTATGTTGGTTGAATTGTGTTGTTTTGGTACTTGTGATGCATGAATGGTATGGCTCAAATGGTAAGTTTAAGATGAAGTACTAATGGTCAAGTTTTGGTATATATGATATGGTATTGAGTTAAATATGATTGATGAATGAGAAGTGATATATATGCATGTTTAGGTAAGTTTGTATGTTTGCTTTTAAGGTGCCTTGTATGGCATATTGGTTGAATGATGTTGGACTATTGATTTTGTCATTTCATGTAGGTTTTGGTCATTTTTTAAGGTCTTGATTATGTGTACAAAATGCTTTTAGGTGGTGATATGAGTTGGTGTTGAAAATGGAGGGAATTTGGTCAATTTCATGTCCATACAGCCTGAGACACAAGCATAAGACTCAGCTGTGTATAAGACACGGCCTGGCAACACGACCGTGTGTCCCCTGTAGGTTTTAATGAACACAAACCAGGTAGTTACACGGCCTAGCACACAGCCTGGCACATGGGTGTGTGGGTCTATTTCATGCGTTACACAGCCTGGCACACGAGCATGTGACTTGGCCGTGTGACCCTACTTAGAAAGTTACACGGGTGAGGACATGGGTTGGGACATGGTCGTGTGTCCCTATTTCAATTGTTACATTGCCTGAAACACAAACATGTGTCTCAGCAATGTGAGGCACACAGCCGTATGACCCTTGCAGTCCAATTTTTTCTAGCTTTTTCTTGTACTTTCTAATTGATTCCAATTTGGTCCCGAATTGTTTCTTAGGTATTTTTAAGGCCTCGAGGGATCGATTAAGGGATGTTATGTGATTGAATGTATTTAGATTATGTTTGTGATGATGTATGAAATGAATGTATTAATGTTCCATTTGAATAGTAATGCTCTGTAACCCTAATCTGGCGACGGATACAGGTTAGGGGTGTTACATCTGCACGCTTCAGAGAACATTCTTTACCTTATACTCTATTATCAACTAAACACCCTATGTATATGCCAAAGGCATCAATTAGGCAGATAGAACTATGCCACTCAAATTCCTTTGGGCTATTCGCCTAACATAGGAACCCCAATTTTGGGGTTACAACATACTTCCAATTTAATCTCAATTCAGTGGCATGTTTTACATGCTTTTATTATATCATTCATTTCAATTCAGTGGATTACTTATCATGCATTCGATTTCACATTCAATTCGATGACGTTCTATCATGTCTCAACATTATAATCATTTCAACGACAATTTATCATGCTACTAAAGCAACTTTCCAATGCACGTATAACTAACTTTCAATCAAAACATTTCATAGCATTTCACTCAAGATTACAATCTAGGCATTCAAATATCGTTTCATATCTACACTTGCTATACATACACCCAACAACATTTACTATTCCAATCAACCATTTTGAATCACACAAATATGAACATACAATTATTTGGTCAACTATACTAGTTTTGTATTCATGCTAATTAGTTAGGCTCAAAACATACCTAATTCAGCCACTTTTAAATCACTTATTTAACAATTGAAATAAGCCAACCCACAAGTTTAAATATCAATTTAATCATTAAAAGTATAAATATCAGCGTACAATTATTTGGTCAACCATACTAGTTTTGTATTCATGCTAATTAGTTAGGCTCGAAATGTACCTCATTCGACCACCTTTAAATTGTTTATTTAAAAATTTAAATAAGGTGACCAGCAATCTTAAATATCAATTTAATCATTAAAATCATAATTTTAACACTTATTTTAACAAGTTAGAACCCACACCTTATTATCGCAAATCCGCAACATTAAGCTGAAAAAGTCCGAGTTCCTAATGTAACTCCTTAATCGAACCTAACACCAAATAACAATAAATAACAATAAATACCACATTAAGTACCATTAAAACCAGCCTTGAAACACCATTTAATGGATCAGCCAAATCAGTGCCACATGCCAAAACTTTCAAATTCAATTCGATTGAACAACTTACACTGATTTGCTACGAAACGAGGGCACGAACAAAACCCGCCTTTACTGTTGATTCGGGATGTTCAAATCAGCACCTAAATCACATTAAATATCCAAAAATAAGCAAAGAAATTCCATATCCAAGCCTTTAGGGTATTCAACCATAGCATCACTTAACAACAAAACGAAACAGTGCGAGATCTCACACAAATCTACATTTTGCACTACCCGTTACCCATATATGAGTTAGTGATTGATCACCTTGGTTACTTTTCCAACTTAGAACGTTTAAACTAGATATAAATAAAGAATAACTCGAAAAGCACGCTGCTATAAGGGTGGTAACTGAAAAGGGAACGACTGTCCAAACTGGTGGTGTCTTAAAGGGCGGCAACACCACAAACGGCGAGAGAAAAAGGCAGATCAGGGTTAGACAAGAGAGGATCTTTGTTCAGCCACAAAGATGAATTCTTAGAGCTGAAACAAGGACTGAACAAGGACTTATTGGCTGTAAAAACAACAGAAAAAAATTAGAACTCAATAGAACTAAAAAGGAAAGGAGAAAATGACTTACTGGCACTACTTCAACAATGGAGAGAGGCGACAATTGAGAAATAAAAGAGGCTCATAGGGGCGGCTTTAAGGTGACTTAGGGTAGAAAATAAGGCTAATTAAGATGGTAAATCAAGTAGCAAAGTGGCTGGAAAAAACAAAAATCAAAGCTTAAACAATAGGGTGGCAAGAAGAAAGGGTAGATGGGCGACATGGTGAAGGAGAAAAAAGGAAAATTGAGGGAGAGGATAAAGAGAAAAGAGGATGACGGATAGGGTTGGGAAAAACTATATATATATCTATTATGTACTTATACATATATACTTTTAATATACTCCTCTATGATATAGTTAAATTTGAAATTTCTTTTACACTTCCTTAAATTGGTTATACATCATTCATCATTTTGCATAATTTTCAAAATTCAGTACATTATAATTAACTCATATTATTGGGGATATAAAATGCTTGTATATGTTCTCTTTTTGTAGGTAGCTTAAGTTTACCCTTCCTATTTTTCTTTAGTTAACCATGTTTCCTCGTACTCCCCGTAGGCGATCCTTTAAGAAACCTGCTAGAGGTGCATCCTCCACTAAAACCATCCCACTTCCCTTACCAATTGGTTTAAAACTGACAATGCCCTCGAAAGATTTAACACATACTTTGGAACTCGTAATGTCCAAATCTCTTGTCTTCTCGACTTTTACTTTGTAACTGACCAACTAGAATTCAAGTACCTTGATTGCCTTCATGATTGGGGTTGGTTACATTGTCTTCAACTTAGGGGTGTTTGTTATGGAAACTTAGTTTGTGCCTTTTACTCCGACTCTGAATTTGACTATGGCTTCAATGGTCAAACTTTCGCCTCATCACCTCATATGTTATGGGAGAAGAGGTTGAAGTTTCTCCCTCTATCCTTGCGGAACACCTCTGTATTCCCAACTGGGGTGATGGTAACACCCACAATCTATTTCATCATGATCTTGTAATCCCTCATAACTATGTCAGTCACCTACCATTACATGTTAGGATCCTGCATCTTATTTTCACTTGGATAATGGCTCCTACAAACAAATGTTGGAAAATACGGACATCACATAAATAATAAGGGCAATTACATGTTATTATTTACTATCATGATAGGTTAGCCCAAATTAAAAGTGATCTAATTTGGCTAAGAATTTTATTGGGCTTTAATTATTAAATAAAGTATGAGTCAAATATGTGTAGATACTCTAGTAATTGAATTCTAATTAAATTCTAATTAATGATGGGTTGATTAGAATTTGATTAGAACTAATATGCCAAGGTTATAAATATTAGGGTTATGGTCCCCAAATTATACACAAGATATATCCCATCATTAGGAAAGAGAGAGTAGATATTCTTTGAATTTCTTGTGTGCTAATTTGGAATATCAAATCCCCAATATTCGATAAAACTTCAAGAAATTCATGGATTCAGGTATGTTTTCGCATCTAGTTTTATTCTTGATTTGTTCTTGATTTATTCTTGATTATTTGACATGATAGATCCTGATTTATTAAGTTTTATTTAAGATTTATTTTACAAATCTAACAAGTGGTATCAGAGCTTTGTCATGTTGAATAATTGAAAATGAATTGATTCTTTATTATTTTGGATTGATTCATTTTATTTCTTTTATTTTATGGATTTGATAGTTTAATTATATATTATGTTGAATCTTTGAGATTCCTAATAAATTTTAGGTTTTGATTCTTTAAATAAAGTTTTAGGGTTTTATAAATATAATCTAGTTTAATATTTGCAAATGCTATTCAAAAGATGAAAGTTTATTTATTTATAATCAATTGATAAAAATTGATTTGTGAGATCTCTTTATCTTCTTTTCACACAATTATTTTATAAATTTTGGTTAAAGTCATTATTAAATTAAAGCTACAACTTATAACTTTTGCAATTGAAGAATTCTAATTGGGTTGTATAATTGATTTTGAAAGTTAATTCACTTGATAATCAAATAAATGAATATTGGTAAGATATTTTTTCGGACTATTTGTTTTAAATTTTCCGTTAGTGGTTGAATATATATGGAATTATCATCTTTTGTCTTTATTCATGATTAATTATATTCACCATTGAATTTAATTCATATATATGAATGATTAATTTTGGTTTCGTTATAATTATTTTATATAAGTTTTAGTCCTTATGGAACTCGACTAAAATTAAAATATTTAGGATTTTTTCTAAATATGGTGGTTATGAATTTTCATAAGTGGTTGTGCATATGAAGGCTTTTATATAATTTGGGATTCTTTTATATTTGGAAGTTATGGATTTTTTTAAGTATTTATGCGTATCTGAAGTTTTATGATAATGTCTTTAGTCATTAATATAAATTTGAGTTTACATGAAATATGTAAGGCAAACCAATATTATTTTTTATTATATAACTGTGTGTATATATATTATATACATATAAATGATTTTGAGGATTAATGCGTGATTATAGTTGGCATGAATAGGTGTTTATAACCATTATTCAAGAAGATATCTTTTATAGTTTAATTGGTGAAATTAAGTTTTGATGGATATCGTTGAAGTTGTTAATTTTTTTTGTTATGGTTATATATTCAAATTTATGGGTGCTTTGGTGCAAAATCATGTCAACTATATACATATTTAAATATTTTGGTTTTAAATTTGGTTATATAATCTTAGGTTTTGGCATCTTATGGTTCCAAATATTTGGTTAAATTATAATGATATGGTTTATTGTATGAATTGTGGGATATGTCAACTATTATGATTTTGTTTTTGAGATTTATTGGCTTGAAAATATTTTTCAAGTATTTATGTGAATATCTGTTTAATCATACACACATCTTTAGATTTACATGGTAAATTCAGGGTAAGTTTTTCTATTTGATTATGAATACATGTATATGCGTGAATTACTTTGATGTTTTTATCCATGCCAAAATTATGAATACATATGCTTGTTAATTATTTGGCTTTGAACCACTACATTATTTTTGTTTGGTTTTGATATATATGGTCTTGGAACAAAAAAAATAGTCAAAAAAATTAAGGTTTTCGGTTTTTTATTGCATTATTAAGCCAACTTTATTTTGGGTTATTTCAGAGTCTATAAAGCAATAAAAAAATAGTTTTGACATTTGACTATTGGGAAAATTTAAATTTGAATATTGGTATGTTTATATATATTTTAAAATAACTTAATTGAAGCAAAAAGTCACCAAAGTGATTTCTTTGTATAAATTTTTTTAGTTTAAAATATAAAAGTTTGTGTGCATGTAACTTAAGTTATGTTAATATTGATCAGCCCAAATGAAGGTTAATAATATTACATGTGCAACTATGGTGATAAACATGTGGCGATTATTCGGCTCTACATGTGAGTAATAAATTGGCCCAAAGGAAGATTTATTGTTCGACATATTCTTATTGTCAATGTTTGATTACTACACCAAGATATCACTTACAAGTTAATATTTTTTCGGAAGATGAAATATTAATAGAGTGTCTGATATCTTAAGATGAGGTTTACCTTTATTCAAATTATTTTGGTTTAAATTTGAAGTCTTATGTGAGGTTGTTTATGGTTTAAGATTTATTCAACTATTATTATATTTGCCAACATCATTGTATGTTGTTTTGGGATAAATATATATACATATATATACTATTATCTTTTAATTTGATTGAAAGATGAAATTAAAAGAAATTTTTGAAACAAATAAATTTAGATTTAGGCTTTAGGTTTTAACTAAGGATGTCTAATATTTTTAAATAAATTAGTTGAAACAAAATGCAGCCAAAGTGACCTCTTTTGTGTAGATTAGTTTATTTAAAATATCAAGATGATTATATGTTTTTGTAATTCATGTGTTTATTAATTGACCCAAAGGTAAGTTAAAATTTGGCAGAATTCAACGACATCTGTGGCGATAAGTGTGTGACAATTATAAGGTACTTTATGTGAGCAATATGTTAGTCCAATGATTAATTCATTATTTGACATAATTCATTGTCAATGTTTGATTGCTACAACAAGAGTACCGCTTACTGTTAATATTACTATCCAAAGACTTGATATTAATGTTGTGTTTGGTATCTTGAGATGGGATTAGCCATTATCCTGAATTTATTGTTTACTTATAAATATTGATGTGAGCTTATTTTTATTTATTTTTTGTTCTATATTCAGCTATTTCATATTCTACTGCCACAATATCTACTAATATATATTCTATACTCATGCTTAATGGGACTAATTTCAATTAATAGAAAAGGCGCTTACTTATAGTGCTTGGCTGTATGAACATAGACCTTGCACTAAAGGAAGAACTACTCGTACCTCTCACTGCGGAAAGCACCCCCTATGTTAAAAGGGATTTTGGGAGGTGGGATCATTCAAATTTCATGAGTCTAATGATCATGAAGTACAACATTTCAGAAGCCTTTAGGGGTAAAGAATCTAAAAAGATTACTCAAGCCAAAGTTTTCTTAACAAAATTGAGAAACGTTTTGCTAAATACGATAATGTTGAAATGACATCACTTCTGACTTCTTTGATGTCTATAAAGTATAAGGGTCAAGGAAATTCTGAGTGATCTAAGTCCTATGAGTTTTATGATCCCACAATTAGGAATATTTTTGAGATGAGAATTGAAACAGTCTTTTAGGATGTTGAGTTTGGAGGGAGAAATAAGGTTAGAGACATTGCTTTTAAAAAGGAATTGAATTCTAACTCAGTTCCTACTATCACTTTTGACGATGTTTTGGTTCTCATACCTATCATTGATTAAGCAGTGAACCTTACCTTTATAAGACAATGTTAAACAAATCCCTATTTAAGATGAGGTAATTGGTCCAAAAGAACAAACTCAACAACCTTAAGAATGAATGTCATTAAAAAGGTCCACTAGAGAAAGGGTTATAATGACTTTAGTGGAATATTTTGACCTTAAGCTACATCAGATGAATATAAAATTAATGGTTTCTCAATGGTAACATTGATCAAACATTTATATGGTGTAATTAGAAAACTTTGTGTCTAATGATGCAAAGGTAATGATTTTCAAATTAAAGAACTTCATCTATGAGCTTAAGTAGACTTCTCGTCAATAATATTACAAAATTTACCAAATGATTATCTCATTCGATTTAGAGATGAATTTTGTTGATAATCGTATATACCATAAGTTTAGTGGAAGTAAAGTTCTATATTTGGTTTTATATGTTAATGACATACTGCTTGTCAATAATAAGTATAGCCTAAATCAATGCCCTAATAATGATTTTGAGATTACAAAAATGCATAAGATTGTTTATATTTTAGCAGTGGAAAGTTTAATGTACATTCAGGTTTGTATACATTGGAATATTGTGTACATTATTGGGATGATAGGCAGATATTTTAAGCAACCCTGGTTTGGACCATTGGATAGCACCCAAAAGGGTTATAAGGTATTTTTAGAGAACAAAAGATTACATGCTCACATATCGGAGAACTAATCAATTAGAGATCATCAGGTATATAGACTCCGATTTTGATGGAATATGGATACAAGATTTTATCACTAAGGTGCAAATTGTGAAAACAAATTGTAGTCTTTTATTCCAATAGCAATAGGAGCACATCAAAGTCAAAACACATAGGCTTTAAGTTCTTAATTATTAAAGTAAAAGTTCAGAGCGGTTAGGTGCCTATAAAGTATATCAGGACAAACTCCATGATTGTGGATCCGCTTACTAAGGAACTACACCTAAGGTTTTATAAGAGCACACTGCTCATATGGGTGTAATGTCATTTAAAGGATATTTGGTTTTAGTGGGAGTTTGTATTTTTAAATGCTTTTATGTTATAGACACATTTTCAGTTATTTCATTTTAAAGATATTAAGTTTATTTTCTGTAGAAATAAAATTTATTTGGTTTATTCACACTCTGATTTTGGTAAAGTTTGATCTCACTAAGGAGGACCAGTTGGAAATAAACATGGCTAGATCATATTGTACGTAATTTCCATGCTACACATCCATACTTGATCTATGTCATTTTCTTATGTTAATATACATGATCATTGATGGATTTAGTTACGATATATGTAACGAAAGTCGCCTTGGTTCTATGTTAACATAATTAATGGACGAGATTGTCCAGAATACCTTTTGGATATGATAGTAAAATTTTGAGCTCATAAGGTTATATAATAACATGTAATTATAGAGTAATTAGTATATATATGTGGTCCAAGTGGGAGACTGTTGGAAAATATGGACATCACATATATAATAAGGGTAATTACATGTTATTATTTACTATCATGATAGGTTAGCCCAAATTAAAAGTGATCTAATTTGGTTAAGAATTTTATTGGGCTTTAATTATTAAATAAAGTATGAGTCAAAAATGTGTAGATACTCTAGTAATTGAATTCTAATTAAATTCTAATTAATGATGGCTAATTAGAATTTAATTAGAACTAATATGCCAAGGTTATAAATATTAGGGTTATGGTCCCCAAATTATACACAAGATATCTTTTCTAATATCCCATCATTAGGAAAGAGAGAGCAGATATTTTTTGAATTTCTTGTGTGCTAATTTGGAAGATCAAATCTCCAAGATCCAGTAAAACTTCAAGAAATTCATGGATTTAGGTACGCTTCTACATCTAGTTTTGTTCTTGATTTGTTCTTGATTTATTCTTGATGATTTGACATGATAGATCTTGGTTTATTAAGTTTTATTTTAGATTTATTTTACAAATCTAAAAACAAACATTTCAGTCTTAGAAATTCTGACTATTGGATGTTTCATTGTGTTAGTACCAACTAGCGTCGTAACCTTTCCTCTATCATTTTTCTCAACATTGTTGAAATGGTCCATCGATCGATGTCTAGTAACAAAATGCTCAAGTATGGCTTCTTTCTTTCCCATCTCTTTCGTTCTCTTAAGTTCAAAGTTAATGTTGACCCCGATTAAGCCATTACTTTTATCCTCGATGTGTCGACTGCTCAAATTTGTGGATAGACTAAAACTGGTGGGGTATATGCTAGGAATCCACAATGCAGTTAGGAAGTCGTTGTTGGTCCCCAAAGGGAAAGCGCTCCATAAGAAGACGTAACTTAACCACCAGCTACGAATATTCCCGCTTTGGCATCTCCTCCATCACCTTACACCCTTTCTATTCTTCTTGTTATTCATGGTCTACCCTTGCATGTTGATGTTCGATTTGATGTTTTAAAAACCCATGTTAATGATCAGTGCGACATCTTGGGTGAGCAAGTAGAAAATCTTTCCTTTCCCTTCCCATCAACTTCGAATGCTTAAGTTGTTTCTTTGCTTGACACTTATGATTGTTGGTTTAGTTTGTTTGATACTTTGCTAGGGTGCTATGCTTTAGATGTTATCTTTGGTGGATGCTACTTTGGATATTCATTTTGGATTTCTTGTGGCTACTATTATGTTTGTTTGATGATACCATGTTTTTTATTTTCTACTAGTCTTTGTCAATATTTAGTTTCTCTTTAATTATGTGTTTACTTCCTATTATTGTCTTATTTATCTACTCCTCTATTGTTCTTCTCTTTGTACTTCTATCTTACTCGTTCTTTTTCAAATGTTTTGATTTATGGCTTTTTTATATCACAAATGAAGAAAATAAATTTTCTTTGCAAAAGTGCATTTATATTTCTACAAGCAAAAGAGTTTTTTTATTTTATTTTATATATTATGGTTTGAAAACTAAATTCTTTTCAACTAATCTTTAAAAATGATTTGATTAGGAAAGTTGAAAATAATCTTTAAAATGTTTTCATCAATTATTTTTAATTGAGGAGCCTAACTTGAAAATAATATTTGAGTTGAAGGGGTTAACAAATTTTTCAATGGTATTGTTATATAAAAATGAGTGATTGTAAATTTTGTTTTTAAATGTTTTGATATAACAAAGTCAAATTAAACTCTCACTTAGTAAAATTTGTGATTAAATGATAAAATGTTATAAAATTATTTTTAACTGTTTACAAAGTTATAAAATGGTCAAACTTGTCATTAAATATATTTCATCAGCTGATTTCTTAAAAGCACTTTGACTTTTAGCGATACATAGGTAAATTTCTACCCAAACAAGGTAGATAGTGAGCTACCTTGGATTCTCCTACACCTTCTATCGATACAATTGATTAATTGTATCATTACAAGTCTCTCCCTCTTGAAACCCTCAAACTTCTACCAATGCAAACATAGTTGTAGGGATAGAATAGGTTCCGATGGTCACTTTTTAAAGACTTCTACCGATACAGGGTACAACTTGCCTACATACTGCAAAGAGTGCTCAAATTTATTGTTGCAATGGCTCTAATTCATTTCTAATGTCTCCAAGGGAGTTAGAAGACATAAATATAAGTCAAGCACTCCATATTGAAGACAAGAAACAAGTTTGCAAAGTCAGTTGTACAAAAATCTAATCTTTTCATTGTTATTCTTATTGTTCTTCATATGAACCCTTTAAAAAGTGTATTTAATTTGTTTTAAAATTAAATAGACTTATTATTAAAAATAAGTAGTGCATTTCTCATTTAATGAATAATATGAAACAGTAAATAATATTGTGCTAAAAGTAAATAGCCTAAGGATAGTAAAACCTAACTTTTAAAAATGTTGTAAGAGTATGGTCACTTTATTAGAGCAATTAATTCTTATTATAAATTAAAATAAAAAATACTTTTGAATAATACTAAACAATTTGTAGAATTTATAATAAAACACAAGAGACATATATAAAAACAAATAATGCTAATATAATATGAGTAAATACAAATTATTTTAAAAATACAAATATAAAAAATTACCTATGGTCAAATTAAAATTAAAAACCCTTTTAACAAATTTTTATATTTAATTCCAATATTAGTATAGATCATATATAAATCCAACTCTTGCCTTAAATAATCAATCATTTTGTTTTCATAATTAATGTTAATTACTTTATCTTTACCATCAAATTTGTACTTTTTAAATGAACTTTTAATTTCTATAGTTGAAAGATAAAACGTGTAAATTAGAAAAAAATTAATATCTTTTAACTTATAATAATGAAAGATTAAGTAAACATGCGCAGCACGTGTGCATGTTAGGTCTTTAGCTACATTTACTCAATGAAATAAAGGAGCAAATCTATATATAAACCCTCTTAAAAGTTTATATCTAATCCGTATCTGTCATCGGAATAGAGTTTCAAAGTATTACTGGAACATTGAGAATATTTTTCAATTAGTTTACGTAAATTACTATTCATTAACCAAAATTATTCAAAACATCCCTTAAACCGACCCTCAAGGCCCAATATGAGCATTAGAGTCAAGTAGGGACTTAATCGAAAACTCTAAGAATTTCTTTTGAAATTCTTAAAATTTTCCTAGGTGCAAGGCTCACACACCCGTTTGGTCTAGGGGCACACCCATGTGGTTAGGCCGTGTACTACACACACCTGTGTCCTTAACCCTTGTAACTCTCTGACTTTTAAAGCATGAAGAAATTGAAGTCACACGGCCAAGTCACACGCCTGTGTGCTAGGTCGTGTGGCGAATTTTTATTTTTGAAATTTAGGGGTAGCTTTCACACAGTCATGTAACACGCCCGTGTCCAAGGCCGTGTCAACCACATGGCTGTGACACACGCCCGTGTCTCAGCCTGTGTGCCCAATTTTGAGCATTCTATTTTTCATTTTTAAGATGCAGGGGACACACAGCCAGACCACATGTCCATGGGAAAAGCCATGTATCACACATGGCCAAGACACACGCCCGTGTGTCTGCCCATGTGGATAAAATAAGGCCATTTCCTAGCCTCATTTGTCACCCAAAACTTACTATTTTCCTGCACTAAAACTCACAAGCATATATCCACCAATCCAACATCATATTCACAAGAAATTTGACATCAATCATATAGTATTATCTCATGCATCAATAGATATAAACTTACTCATGTCATAAACTCATATGCTAACACAATTTCATCAAACCAACTCATAATAAGCACTTATGTGATTATCAAAACGTCACTTTAAAATAGGCAAACTTAAACCATTATTTGCCACTCCAATGGCTAGGTTACAATACAACCATTACAAGACATCATTAGCCAACTAAGCTTATACATGCCATTATACCAAAATGAGATTTCTATTTATACCAAAATGAGATAGCGGTTAGTGTGATGACTGCTGTAACACCCTTTACTCGTAACCCACACCGGGGAGGAGCACAAGGCTTTACCTAACTTGATCTCATGCATACAACCAATCTCAAGTCACTGAGACTCGATCTGTGACAGCCCAAAATTGACCCTAGTCGGGAAGTGGTTTTGGGACCGCTAAACCGAGTCACCAAAATGTTTGAATGTAGTATTTGTTGTCTAAAATATGTGATTATGAATATGTGAAAGTTTTAAGTTTCGATTTAGTAAATTTCATGTGAATTTAGCCAATAGGACTTGTGTGACACTTTTGAAATGTGATAGGCTAATCTATAAGCATCTAATAGTGCATGTAATCACAAAGGAGGGCTTGCATGTCAAATATCCCTAAATCCAAGTCTAGTGGCCGGCCATGACAAAGAAATATGGGCAAAACATGTCATAGACATGTTTTGTTGGTGAATCATGGGTGGAAAAAATAAATTAAAGAGCATGGGTAATAAAGAAAAGGGAAAAAGAAAAAAATGGTCTCATGCATGCCCCATTGCCGTGTATTGAGGAAGAGAAAAGAAAAAAATTTGTTCCTCCATTTTCATTCTCTCTTGACCGAAAATACTAGAGGGGAAGGGAGGAATTTTGCTTCATGCTTGGTTTGGAAGAGGATTAGGAAGAGGTTTGGCTATACTTGCATCAAGATTAAGGTATGTTTGAGGTTGTGCCATGAGATTCATGCATGTTTTTAGTTGATAGCTTGATGCTCTTGTTAGCCCATGGTTCAAACCTTTGTTATATCATGGGGATGGTATTTGGCCAAGGTGGATTTTGTGTTAATGCCATTGCATGTTAAATATGAAGCTTGTTAATGGTATATGTGATGGGGGATTGATGGCTCTTGGACTTTCTTTTTAGTATTTTTGAGTAAGACATTAAGTTCTTTGCTTAATCATGACCAAAATTATGGTGTTGTGATGTATTCGGTCATGGTATATCCATAAGTATGATTCATGCATGTTGCATGGTAGGTAAGATTTGAGCTTTGGATATGTGTTTATATTTGGATATAAACAACTTGAGATTCGCCCTTGCACCTACATGAATATGTGTTTGCACATGATGAATTGGTATGACATATATACTATTTCAAGGTGTATATTTGCTTGTGATGATGTTTCGGTTATGTAGTAAATGAGAGATGTGTATTGAGCTACAATATGTAATCGTTAGTTAGTAAAATGTATGCTGTTTTTTTTGTGTGGTATTAAGCGTAAAATTGGCCTCAACATAGACATGCATATTCGCCAAATGAAGTAGATTGGTGTGCATGTATTCGGTTAGAGGCAACCGTATTGAAGCCTTATCTTGGCTTAGATAATTGACTAAATGGGTAATAAGTGAGGATGGTTGCGAATATACAAACATACATATGCATGTGTAATTGAATTATGAATGTTTAGCAAGATGGTTAAACTAGTTAATTTATTGATTAAGCTCAAGGAGTTAAAGAAGGAGAACCAAGCAAGGGAAAGACGAAGGTCATCGAGTAGCCGACTTGGACTGTTTTACCCAACACAAAGTAAGTCACTAAGCATATATTTTGTATTGAATTGAATAGACATAATGTCTATGTAATTATGCCGAAAGGAATGATGAATTTATATACATGTGTGTATGTGGTGATGGAAGTATTGAATGGAAGGAAAAGAGGTGAGATGTATTGAGTTGTTGATTTGGCACTAAGTGTGCGGGTATAAACATTTGTGATCATGAGAATGGCACTAAGTGTGCGGGTTTAAAACTTGTACAGCACTAAGTGTGCGAGTTTGATCATGTAGCACTAAGTGTGCGAGTTGATTATATAGCACTAAGTGTGCGGACTCACTATATGCTTTTGAATCACTATTGACACCGAGTGTGCGACACTATTGAGTTGATCACGGACAGCGGATCGGGTAAGTACCTTGAGTTCATGGCTAATAGGCGCTATGTTTATATTTGGGGTCGAGCTTGGTAAGTTTGAACACGTGTGACAACGTAAATTGAAGTCACGCATACATATGAATTATCGCGGAATGAGTGAAAGGTCATGTAGATGTATGATTGAATCGAAGGTCTAAGGAACTATGGTATAGTTCGGTTTGAATGGAGTAATTAGCCTCGTTCCATTTTGTTTCCTCTTGCGATAATGTTATTAATGGTTGTTAGTGCATTGCTTATGACTTCTTGAGTTATATACTCATTCGGTGTTTTGCTTGTCACCTATTTTAGGTTTCTTGGACTCGACTTTTTGCGTATTCGGGACCGTCATCGAAGTCATCACACCGCTAACAACTTTTGGTATTTTCTTCGTAGTTGGTCTTGGAGTACATTTCGCATGTATAGGCTATTATGTTTTGTTTGAACTTGGTATGTAAAATTTTGAATAGCCATGCGAAAATGGCTTATAAATGTTTTGAGCATAATGTTATAATCATTTGGTATGTATATGCTCATTAAGAAGCACGGAAATGTTTGGCAATGACCAGCCATTAGAATGGGTCATCATGATTATATTTTGGACTATATATGTAAAAGGGGTGGTTGAATCATAGAAACTATGTGTTAGAGAAAGTCTACCCTAGAAATAGATGCTGGCAGCAACAGTGACGTGGATGTGAAAAATCACTAAAAATAGTAGGAATGGAATTTAATAGTGAATAAATTATTTAAATGAACCTTGATGAATCCATTTTCATATGGAAGAAACGAAACGGTCATATGAGTTGTATGTTAAAAGATATTTGGTTTTTCGTGAAACAGGGCCAGAACGGCTTCTGGATTCCCTGTTCTGACTTTGAAAATTCATTATAAATTAACCAGAAATAATTAGGAGTCATACCATATATGTATAAATTCCTCTTTGAGTCTAGTTTCTATAGAAACAAATGGAATCAGTATTGAAGCCCTGCACAGGTAGTTATTCGAGTTGTAATGCACGAAGGTCAGTGTAGTCGACCCCTGTAACATGGGAGACTTTAACTAATAAACTGTACTAATTGGCTAGACCAAAAATTCTAGAAAAAAATATGTAGATGGAAATATGAGTCTAGTTTTATGGAAAAATTACGAAACTGATTTTCGAGTTGTAAAACTCAAGTTATGATTTTTGAAGCAACTAGTACACAGATTGGCAGCTTGTCTGGGAAGTTCTCAATAAGTGGTTTGAAGTCTGTTAACACCTCGTGTTTGACTCCGGCGACGGTCTCGGGTTCGGGGTGTTACACGATCCAAACCTAAAAGTTTTTCAATTTCTACTTTAAACTTCTTATTATGGGCCTACAAGGCTCAAATCGACCGTTGAAACCCATTTGGGACTATACCGGGTCTTTAAACCAACTACAAAAATTTTGTCCTTAAAACAGGGCACATACCTGTGTGGAAAGGCAACACGCCCGTGTGACCAACTCGACATGGTCGTGCTGATGGCCCGTGTGGCTCACACGGCCTAAGCACCCTGGGACACGCCCGTGTCCCACACTCGTGTAGAATTAATTTCTAATTCACACCTATAGGGGTTTTCACACGGCCAGACATACGCCCATGTCATTGGCCAGTGTCCCTCACATGGACACGACACGCCCGTGTCCGAGCCCGTGTGCAAAAACCTGGGTATTTTGTTTCTGACATCAGTATGCTCATAATGTCACACGGCCAAGGCACACACCCATGTGTTGGGCCGTGTCCTCCACACGGCTGAGACACATGGTCGTGTCTCTGCCCATGTGTTTATTACCATGCATATTAGCTTGAAATTTTTAAGTGCAGGGGACACATGGCAGAACCACAAGTCCATGGGGCAGACCGTGTGTCATACACGGCCTAAACGCACGCCCGTGTGCCTATCCGTGTAGACAGTATAAGGCTATTTACCAAGCCTCATTGCCACCCTTACATATATAGTTCCATACAAATACCAACCAATATCGAAACAAGTATAACTCCTATAACTAAATCAGCCATAATAGACATTCATTCAACCATGAGAATACATCTTTTATAAATTCAAAATGAATATAACTATCATTCAAAGCTTAATACAAATTAAAGGGTTTCCAACCCAAGCCAACACATTTGGCCAATTCTCAAAGACACAAAATAATAAATTCTAAGTCCTATACATACCATATTCAAAAATATAAATTCAACTATACCGAATGCTTCGGTTGATAGTGTGATCGATATCTCTGACTTCTGGAATCCTTGAGCTAGTTAGGCGGCACTGTAAGGAAATGGAAAGGAAAAGGAGTAAGCATAAAAGCTTAGTAAGTTGCATATAAATAAGTACACAATAACAACATTTTATCAATGATCCACATGCTCATGATACCAAGGCAGGCATAAGCATAACTTACTCATTACCATCCATACTAGTCGCATATTGTTCAATAAGCTCATATCTCATACATACCAATTGGGTACCTGTCCCACTCACAACACGGTTATACTTTCCTCATTAGCTTAAGAATATAATGTTCACCGTTGAACCATTTCAAACACTAACAGATATTCATTAAGCCTCAGACATGGGTAAGGTGTCGATGTCATGTCCTAGACATGGTCTTATACTGGCTCATATCTCAAGTCGATGCCATGTCCCAGACATGGTCTTACACTGACTATCATCTCATAGCCGATGCATGTCCCAGACATGTCTTACACTGGCTTACATCTCGAGGCCGATGCATGTCCCAGACATGACTTACACTAGCTCTCGTCTCAATGTCGATGCCATATCCCAAATATGGTCTTACACTGGCTCTCATAAGGTGGCTGATGCATGTCCCAGACATGTCTTACACTAGCTCACACACGATTGACCCAAACGTCACGACATGAATATCTGATTTATTTCTTTGGTTCGAACAGAAACTCTACTATCTCTATTATCATCATACCATCTCAATTCCATAATCAAGCAATTCATGCTATATTAATTCAAATACAATTCAACACATACATTAGTAATGTAGTTGTATTATTTACATACAACTTACCTCAGATTACAAATATGGCGAATAGTCAATTTAGTCGATTTGCTTGGCTTTTCCCCGATCTAGGTTTGGATTTGGCAATTCTTGATCTAAAATAGCAAAATGCACTCAATTAATCACTAAATAAAATTAAGAAATTAAAATTCACATCTTCGGTCAAATGACGTTTTGCCCCTAAACTTTGGCAAAATGACTATTTTACCCCCAAGCTCAAAATCAATTTTTATCGAATTTCTTCGCATCTTAAGCTTAACTGAACTCTTTTTACTCTTATAACAACCCAAAATTCTCTCTATTTCACACGTTTATCATTCATTTTACAACTTGTGCAAAATGGTCCCTTTAGGTGTTTTCATGGTAACACTTTTCACAAAAGTTGTCTATTACACAACTAAGACTCATATTCTTCCATAAAATTTCAGAAAACACCCTAAATGCTCTCATGGAAAAACCCTAGACCTTCAACCATTTTGTAAGATATACCCCTCATTTGAAAGCTCATGCTTTAAGGGTCTTAAAACTGCAAAAATCATCAACAAAGGGTATGGAAATCACTTACTTGTGAGTCAACTAAGTAGCTGAAAATTTTGAGCTTTCAAATGCCCTTCAATGGCTGATTTTCGGTGGTGTATGGGAAAAGAAAAGAATAGATGACAACTTTTCTTTATTTTACTCAATTTGCTAATGTCATCAAAACCTAACATATTGACTAATTGATTTCCTTGTCTCATGGCTATGCTTTCATTTAAGGGTCTAATTGCACTTTAAAGACCCAAAATTTTGGTTCTCTAGCTATTTAACACCCTTAGCTATCAATTCAAGACTTTTGCACATTATGCGATTTAGTCATTTTTCACAATTGTGCTCACAAACGTTAAAATTAACTCACCAAATTTTTCATGCACTCCTATAATCATGCTATGACTCTAAAATATAATAAAATAATTTACTCGATTCTGGATTTGTGGTACCGATACCACATTCTAACTAGCCCCAAAATCGGGCTATTACAACTACTCTAACCGACTTCCAACCTTCGCGAGCTTTGAGCACTATGAAACAGGGAAAAATAAACTAAGTAAGCATTTTATGCTTAGTAAGTCCATATAGCGGGAAATAAACTTACCGGTCTTATTTATTAACACAAGCACACATCAATACATATTCCATCAATATTGGGTAAGTTACCTAAACACATACACTTATTCAAACAAGTTAGTCATATAATCTCATATGAATATCAAGTAAACATAGATGAGCTCATCACATTACAAGCTGCCATCAATTTCACCTTTCCTCTCTTCAAGAGTCTTTTCTGTCGAACTATTGAAATCTTGATAGATGTTCGAGTAATATACACATGTGCAAAAGTACCCATTGGGTATTTAATGAAAAGGCACACCCTTGAGTCGTACATTTTACTGTAGGATTACCAGTCCTTAAATCCTATCCGTAGCATATGCTCTAAAGAACTTAATATGGATTACCCGTCTGGGCTAAATCCAATTTATAACCTAACTCAAGAGGGCTCACATTAGAATTACCCGTCCGGGCTAAATTCTATTTGCAACAGATGCACTATTATTTTCAACCCATCAAAATTCAACATTCGACTGGAACACTATTATTTTGAATTACATAGCTATTTGATACCTATAGCTTCTAGAATCCAACTTTTGCATTTTATGCAATTTAGTTCTTTACCTAATTAACCACACAATCGATAAAATTTTCGCATCAAAATTTTCATGTGACCTTCCTATCATGATGCCATCCATAAAATAAAATAAAATAATTTTTATTTTTGACTCGGATTTGTGGTCTCGAAACCACTGTTCTGACATCACCGAAATTGGGCTGTTACAACTCTCCCCCATAGAAATTTTCGTCCTAAAAAATTCTTACCAAAAAAGAGGTTAGGGTATTTCTTCCTCATGGTATCCACAGGCTCCCAAGTAGCTTCCTCTAATCCATGTCGTTTCCAGAGGACTTTTTACAAAAGCCACCTTTTTATTTCTTAGCTCTTTTGTCTCATATGCCAGTATCTTAATCGGTGTCTTATTGTAAGTCATATCAGGCTGAATCTCAACTTCTATTGGAGTAATAACGTGTGAAGGATGTTATCGATATCATCGTAGCATGGACACATGAAACACATTATGAATTTTATCAAGCTCCGGAGGTAACGCTATCCGATATGCAATAGGCCTGATTCGTTCAATAATCTCATATGGCCCGATGAACCATAGACTTAGTTTTCCTTTGTATCCAGACTGAAGTGCTTTCTTCGAAGGTGACACTTTCAAGAATACTTTGTCACCAACTTGCAATTCTATTTTTTTTCGTTTCAAATTACCGTAGGACTTTTGACGATCAGAGGCTGTTTTCAAACTGTCTCGAATTATCTTCACCTTTTCTTCGGTCTCTTGGATCAAGTCAACTCCATATATCTTTTTTTCACTTAACTCTGTCTAATACAATAGAGTTCTACACTTTTGACCATATAGAGCCTCATACGGCGCCATTTTAATACTGGACTGATAACTGTTATTGTAAGCAAATTCAATCAAAGGCAAGTATTTTTCCTAGTTACCTCCAAATTCAAGTACACAACACCGAAGCATGTCTTCTAGAATATATATCACGCGTTCAGATTATCTATCTGCTTGAGGATGGAATGTAGTACTAAAGTGTAAACGAGTACCTAGAGCTTCATGCAACTTACTCTAAAATCTAGATGTAAACCAAGGGTCTATATCTGAGATAATGGAGATTGGCACCCCGTGAAGCCTCACAATCTCAGAAACATATAATTCAGCCAATATATCCAATGAAAAATCCATATGTACTAGGATAAAGTGTGTTGACTTCATTAAACGATTGACAATTACCCAGATAGCATCTTTCTTTTTTGGTGATAAAGGTAATCCTGTTACAAAGTCCATGGTAACTCTTTCCCATTTCCACTATGGTATTGTGATTGGCTACAATAATCCCAAAGGTACTTGATTTTCGGCCTTTACTTGTTGGCATATCAAGCATTTTGATACAAATTCATAAATATCTCGTTCCATTCCTGGCCACTAGTATATCCTTTTCAAGTTACTATACATTTTATTACTACTAGGATGTATAAACATGTTACCATTACGAGCTTCATTCAAAATCTTTTGTGTCAGTTCTGAACTTTTTGGTATACATACTCTGTCTCTGAATAATAAACAACCATCAATCCTGATCTGAAATTCTAAGTCAGGAGTCAATCACTTTGTATCTGTTTCACTTGCAACTTATCATCATTTTTCTAAGCTTTTGAGATTCGTTGCATAAACGTCAGTCTAACTTTTAACCTAGCTATGAGTGAACCATCATTAGATAAAGACAACTGGGTGTTTAATGCCCGTAAGGAAAGCAAGGATTTTTGACTTAAGGCATCTGCTACTACATTAGCTTTCCCCGGATGGTAATTAATAACGAGATCATAATCTT
Organism: Gossypium arboreum; assembly: GCF_025698485.1. Classification (NCBI taxonomy): domain Eukaryota; kingdom Viridiplantae; phylum Streptophyta; class Magnoliopsida; order Malvales; family Malvaceae; genus Gossypium; species Gossypium arboreum. The sequence goes on from NC_069081.1 coordinate 20,398,405, forward strand.
TCAATAATTCCAACCATCTATGTTGTCTCAAATTCAGTTCTTTCTATGTCATTAAATACTTCAGACTTTTGTAATCTTTAAAGATGTGACATTTTTCACCAAAAAGATAATGCCCCATATTTTTAATGCAAAAAACAATAGCTGCTAATTCAAGATCATGTACCGGGTAATTTCTTTCATACAATTTTAGCTGCCTAGATACATAAGCCATTACTTTACCATCTTGCATCAATACACATCCTAAACCATTCAACAAGGCATCATTATAAACTATAAATTCCTTACCTGGTCCAGGTTGGACTAACATGGGCGCTCTCGTCAATAAAGCTTTCAATCTATTAAAACTCTGCTGGCATTTATCAGTCCACTCGAATTTCACTTCTTTTGCAACAATCTAGTCATCAGAGAAGCTATCATTGAGAACCCTTTAAAAAATCTCCGATAGTATCCTACTAATCCTAGAAAACTTCTAACTTCTGAAACATTCTTCAGTGGCTTCCAACTTACAATAGCTAAAATTTTACTCGGGTCCACCCAAATACCCTCTGTCGATGCAACATGTCCAATGAAACTAACTTCCTTAGCCAGAATTCACATTTACTGAATTTAGCATATAGTCGTTTCTCACAAAGAGTTTGCAAAACAATTCTCAGATGTCTAGCACACTCATTCACATCCCGAGAGTAAACCAAAATATCATCAGTAAAAACAACTACAAACCTGTCTAGGTATGGTCTGAAAATTTTGTTCATTAAATCCATAAATACTACTGGGCATTTGTTAATCCGAATGGCATCACCAAAAACTCATAATGCCCATATCTGGTTCTGACAGTTGTCTTTGGTACATTTGAATCTTTTACTAGTAGTTGATAGTAACCAGATCATAGATTAATTTTTGAAAATACAGTGGCACCTCTTAATTGATCAAACAAGTCATCTATACGAGGCAATGGGTATTTGTTCTTGTCTGTGACTTTATTAAGCTGTCTGTAATCAATGCATAATCTCAATGATCCATCTGCATAATCTCAATGATCTATCTTTCTTCTCTACAAACAATACCGGTGCACCCATGGTAAAAAGCTGGGTCGGGCAAATCCTTTATCAATCAACTCTTGCAATTGTACCTTCAACTCTTTCAATTTAGCAGTAGCCATTCTATAAGGTGCTATACATATCGGTGTCATCCCTGGCACAAGGTCTATGGAAAATTCCACCTCTCTAGCTGGGGGTAAACCATAGTTCTTTTAGAAATACCTCAGGAAACTCACAAACAACCGGCACTAACTGGATTTTCAACTCTGACAACAATTTGGTGTCTAGTACAATTGCAAGATAAGTCTCATACCCCTTTTTAATATATCTATATGCTGATATTGCTGAAATCACATTAGACAATCCATCCAGTTTCTCAGATTCAACCCGGAGTAACTCACTATTCTGACACTTCAATACAATGTATTTATGCTTACAATTTACCACTGCATCATGTTGGGTTAACCAATCCATTCCCAATATTACATCAAATTCATCAAAGGGTAACAACATCAAATTAGCCGGAAAACAATAACCCTTTATCATCAATGGGCCATTTTTACAAACTTTATCCACTATAACATGTTGACCCAAGGGGTTTGAAACTTTAACCACAAATTCGGTGAATTCAACAATCATATTTTTATCAGATACAAATTTTGTGCATATATATGAGTGCATGGAACTAGGATCCATCAAAGCAATAATATCAGTATCAAGCAGAGAGAATGTATCAGTGATAACATCTGGTGCCGAAGCATCTTCCTTTGCACGTATTGCATATGTTCTTGCTGGAGCCCGAGCCTCAGATTTAGTTGTGGAATCCTTTGCAGCGCTACATCTACCACTGACATTTTTGAAATGCCATGGTGGTCTACCCCTCGAGATAGGATTACTCGACTTCAGGGTTTGTTCAATGTCTTTCTCAACCCTTTCCGGGCAATCTTTAAGAAAATGGTCGAGAGAACAACACTTGAAGCAAGCCCAACTTCTCATCCGGCACTCTCTGAAATGTAATTTATTACAGACATTGCATCATGGTTTGGGGTTTCCAACACTCCCAACACTGGTGGTCAAGGGAGACGAAGACCTCGGGTTGGTACGTTTAGAACTTTGTTCCTTTCCCGAATACTCCCTTAAGGTATCAAAACACTCATGATAATTCTTTGATTTCTTTGAATTAGATGATTGCGTCTTGGTCATAAATCTTTTGCTCATAACCCGAGCTTCCCTTTTCGCTTGCCTCTTTTCTTTGCTTAATTCATCGGCCTTATGTGCTCGCTCAGCTAACACCATGAATTCTTTTAATTTCATAATTCCAATTAATAGCTTGATATCTTCGTTTAGCCCTTCTTCAAATCGTTTGCACTTTTTGGCTTCGGTTTGAACCCATTCACTAGCATACTTGCTCAATCTAACAAATTCCCATTCATACTCGGACACTTTCATATTCCCCTGTTTGAGCTCTAAAAATTCCTTCTTTTTCTAATCTAGGAATCTCTGACTAATATACTTCTTTTTAAACTCTTTTTGGAAAAATTCCCATGTAATATTTTCCCTGGGTACCACAAAAGATATGGTTTTCCATCAATGGTAGGGCGTGTCTTTCAAAAAAGATACTGCACATTTCAGACATTCGGCTGATGCACATGATAACTTTTCTAGAACCCGAATAGTATTTTCTAGCCAAAACTCAGCCCTCTCTAGATCGTCATTGGTTGTAGCCCTAAATTCTTCAGCCTATGTTTTCTAATTTTATCTATTGAAGCCTTACCAATTCTAACAAATCTAGCATCCTGTGGCATTTCATCATGTTGTGAAGCACGTGGGGGAGGCTGTTGAACAGCGGGATTTCTTCTCATATATTCACTAAACCATTCATCCATCAATTCAAAGAAGGTTGCATTTTCCGCCTCACTTCGACCCTCAGATACGGGCCTTCTACTACCACTAGATGTAGCTCGCTGCACGGAAGCTTGAGCAGTGTTCCCAACTTCATCAGTCTCGGCTCTAGCTTGGTTGGAAGAAATTACTATATGAAAATACATTTAAAAGTGGTCAGGAGATATCCCACTATCATAATTTATATAATAGCATGTATAGCTAGACTAGTACTGGCTACATTAGTCTGAGAATCGGCTAAACCGTAGCTCTGATACCACTAAATGTAACACCCCTAACCCGTATCCGTCGTCGGAATAAGATTTCAGAGTATTACCAGAACATTCAGAATATTTTTCAATTAATTTACATAAATTACTATTCATTAACCAAAATTATTCAAAATGCCCCTTAAATGGATCCTCGAGGCCCAATACGAGCATTAGAATCGAGTCGAGACTTAATCAAAAACTCTAAGAATTTTTTTTGAAATTCTAAAAATTTTCCTACGAGCAGGGCTCACACACCCGTGTGGTTAGGCCGTGTACTACACACGCCCGTGTCCCTAACTCGTGTAACTCTCTGACTTTTAAAGCATGAAGAAATTGAAGTCACACGGCCAAGTCACATGCCCGTGTGCTAGGCCGTGTGGCAAATTTTTATTTTCAAAATTTAGGTATAGTTTTCACACGATCATGTAACACGCCTGTGTCCAAGGCTGTGCCCGTGTGCCCAATTCTAAGCATTCTATTTTTCATTTTTAAGATGCAGGAGACACACGGCCAGACCACACGCCCATGGGACAAGCCGTGTGGACAAAATAAGGTTATTTCTTAGCCTTATTTGTCACCCAAAACTTACCATTTTCCTGCACTAAAACTCACAAGCATATATCCACCAATCCAACATCATATTCACAAGAAATTTGACATCAATCATATAGTATTATCTCATGCATCAATAGATATAAACTTACTCATGTCATAAACTCATATGTTATCACAATTTCATCAAACCAATTCATAATAAGCACTTATGTGATTATCAAAACATCACCTTTAAAATAGCCAAACTTAGACCATCATTAGCCACTCCAATGGTTAGGTTACAATACAACCATTACAAGCGATCATTGGCCAACTAAGCTTATACATGCCATTATACCAAAATGAGATAGTGTTTAGTGTGATGACTGCTCTGACCGACTTCCAACCTTCACGAGATTTGAGCACTATAAAACAGGAAAAATAAACGAAGTAAGCTTTTTTTGCTTAGTAAGTCTGTATAACGGGAAATAAACTTACTGGTCTTATTTATTAACACAAGCATACATAAATACATATTCCATCAATATTTGATAAGTTACCTAAACATAAACACTTATTCAAACAAGTTAGTCACATAATCTCATATGAATATCAAGTAAACATAGATGAGTTCATCACATTACAAGCTTCCATCAATTTCACATTTCCACTCTTCAAGAGTCTTTTTCGTCGAACTATTGAAATCTCGATGGATGTTCGAGTAATATACACATGTAAATGAAAGGGCACACCCTTGAGCCAGACATTTTGCCGTAGGATTATCAGTCCAAGCTAAATCCTATCTGTAACTGGAATGACAAAAATGTGAAATTGTACACAATCACAACAAGTAATAAAGTGACAAGTAAATTTCGAGTTATTGTACCCACAGGGACTGTGAAAAGAATTATATATGAATGCAATTTAAAACACTTTGGTGAAAAAAATAATTTGTTTCAAAAAGGGTGATAAAAAAATAAGATTTTAAACTAAATAAAAATAAAAAATTCTAATGCATAATCTCAAAATATGATTTAATCAAGATGGCATAATTGTATTGGATTAATTATATTTTTTTAACTTAGAATTATTAAACTCATGTTTATGTTGTTACGAATAAATTCACGACAACTCGATAATTTACTAACTTATGAACATACTCACCTACACAAATCATTCATCTCTTAACATATCCCTGTGTTAATTCAATCGATTAAATAGATTCTAATAAGCAAACATGTTATTGCACATACATACTCATTAAATTGAACTAATCTTTTGCATATTCCTATGTCAATTCAAATGATTAATTAAATCTAATAAGCACATAAAAGACTATGTGAGGTAACAAGGTATCCTTACCTTGAAATAGTTTAATCACAATAATCTTGCAAGTTATGCAAGGCAAATGTATCGCCAGATACAATGCTAATTTAACCTTTAGCTACCTTAGAAGAATAAACATGCACTGATTAAGTATTGTGTCAATTAATTACGATTTCAATCTTTTTAAATAATTAATTCATTAGTTCCCTCACAATTATAATGCAAGAATAACTTAGGCATGATTTTACTTAATCAAGCATTTTACTGAGGCCTATAACAGCATAAACACAATTTTAATAGTTTAAGAGGACGAAATGCAATCAACCCAAAATGAATTAAATTCAAGCTAAGCTGATTAAATTAATCATTCCAACAACATAAATATTCATAGATGTGTTCATCACAAAAACAACAAAATTTAAAGAGATAGGGAACAAGAATCAAATCCGGTGTTTTTCCGTGGCTTGACTAGGTTGCTCCATTTTTCCTTCTTTGTTGTCCTCGCTGATCAAGGCTAATATGAACACTCAATTGCTGCTCCAAAATGGCTGAAGAAGAATCCTTTCTCAAGGGGAGAAATCGGCAAAAGAGCAAGTAACTTTGAATGGGAAAAATGAGAGAAAAAGTGAAAGAGGAGAGAAGGATTGTTAGAGAAGAGATGTGAATGAATGAGGGATGCTTTGAATGATCAGCCAAGGGGGGTTTTTATAGCTGATTGTGGCAGCTAAAATTTCTAAAAATAGCAGCCAAAGAGCCACCCCTTGGCTGGCCACCTATGTGGCAAAGTTGATGGCTTCAACTTTGCTAAATATGGCTTGGGGCAAATCTACAAAGTCACCAATTGCGGAGGGGTTGAATTGTAATTTGAACAAGTCTTCAAGGGCATCTTTGCAAGCTTAAATAATCAGCTAATGATTTGAATTGGGTCAGCACTTGGACGGTTTTGGGCTGTCCTTTTCTTGGCCTATTCGGTTCAATTGGACCATTTTTTCATAATTAATTAATAATAATTTATTAACCCAAATTAACTTAGATATAAATTAAAATGAATTATATTATGAATTAATACACATAATTTTGGACCGTCTTAGGCTGGAAATTAATTTGCCTTGGTACTTCAAATTGCTTCTCGGTTTTGTGCTTCTAGTAGTGTCTACTAAGCCATTTTTCGCCCTTTGTGCAATTCTATCGAAAATAACCAAAATTAACAAAAATTAATTGAAATTAAACATTTTCATAATTTAAGTATAATATAATTATTTTATAATAATTAATTATTTTTTGACAAGAATTTAACCGAATTTTCATGAATTTAACTTAAAAAGGGTATGAAAAAGTATGTAATTTTTTGTGTTTCTAGTAGCATATGCTCTAAAGAGCTTAATATGGATTATCCTTTCGGGCTAAATCCAATTTATAACCTAACTCAAGAGAGCTTACATTAGAATTACCTGTCCGGGCTAAATTCTATTTGCAACATATGCACTATTATTTTCAACCCATCAAAATTCAACATTCGACCGAAACACAATAATATGTCCATATTACACAACTTAAAACTATTTCATTATGTATATATATCATCTCACACATAACAACACAATCATACAATTCAATTTAAGCATATTAACATGCATTTTTAAGTTACACGAACTTACCTTGAAAATGGTTCGTTTTTGAATTTCAACTAATCCGAAACCTTTTGCTTTCCTTGATCTAGTTCCATAGTTCGTATTTTCGGATCTATATGGATAAATTTAACTATTAATCTATCACATTTCACATACATTTGCACTCTATTGCATCCTAGGCAAAATTACCATTTTGCCCCTATCCTTTTCAAAAATTCTAATTCCGTCCCTAAGCTCGGAAAATGGAATTTTGAAATTTAACCTTCTTTCCAAGCCTAGCCAAAATTTATAAACAACATTTACAGCACACATTTTTCCCAAATTTCAGAATATTCCAAGGTTTTTACCATATTTCATTTTAGTCCCTAAATCAAGTTTTCATCAAAAATTGCTTTGTAAAAGTTGTTTATCTATGAATAAATTTTCATTTTCTACCATAAATTTATAATTTTCAGCATATTCATCCATGACCCAAATTTCATACCTTGATAACTTTTCAAATTAATCCCCTAAATATAGAGATCAGATTATCTCGGTTTCAAAAATATAAAAATCATTAAAAACGGGACTTGATTTCATACCTTTTTAAGCTTGGTAAGTTTTCTTCCTCTCTCCTAAGGTTTCCATAGAAATTTTGGGGAAGATGATATGAAATTAGATGAATGTTTCTTTTTATTTAATTTCCATCTTTTAATTTTAGTGATTTCCAATTTAGTCCCTTGCCTTTTCTAATTTTTCCATGGATGAGTCATTAAAATATCTACTAACTACTCTTAAATGGTCTAATTACCATAGAAGGACCTTAAGTTTTGAATTTCATAGCTATTTGATGCCTATAGCTTCTAGAGTTCAACTTTTGCATTTTATGCAATTTAGTCCTTTACCTAATTAACCACACAATCAATAAAATTTTCATATCAAAATTTTCATGTGACCTTCTTATCATGATGTCATCCATAAAATAAAATAAAATAAAATAATTTTTATTTTCTAACTCAAATTTATGGTCACGAAACCACTGTTCCGACCTCATCGAAATTGGACTGTTATAGATTGTCTTTTTCTTTTGCATTATCAACAGATATTACAATGAAAGTTATCAGGAAAAATATATAAAAAGAAAAGTACAAAAATAATCAATTTTAATTTAAAATTTTGTTGTATTTTATTTCGATTTGATATCTTTGAATATGACAAAAGTGTTTATAGGAGTGTTGAAGCTTTATAAATGTGAAAAATAATTATAGATAATATAAATAATATATAAATAAATATTTATTTAAAGTGAATTAAGAGGATAAATTAAATTTCTAAAATTTTTTATCTAAATAATTATTTATTTTAAGAATAAAATTCTAAAAATTTCAAATTAAGAAATAAGTAATTTTTAAAATATAGATAATATTATCTATATTATATTGAATAGAATTTATTTTAATAATTATTATACACTAATATTTTTAATATGAAAAAATATCCATATAATTTAACTATTAAGTTAATATTTTTAAAATTTTATGTTTAAGATAAATAAAAATTTAAAATTTAAAATTATCCATTTAAATAAATATTTAAAAATTAATTTAGATTACAAAAGCATATTTTAAAATCTCCTTTAACTTAATCTAGTAAGAACAAATAACGTTAAAAGATAAACAAAAATATTAGTTAAAACATTAAAACATATAATTATATATTAAAACATTAAAAGTTCAAGTTAGTTAAAACATAAAAGCAAAGAAAATGACTTTATTCAAAAAAAAACTCAATAAAAGCAAATTTGAAAATGGAAGGTATAAGTAGGTAAAAAGAGAGAGCACATTTGAATAAATCACGTAATCTAATATTTTAAGAGATAATAATGATTTTTAAAACTTAAAAGATAATAAATTTTAAGATCTAATCTAATATTTTCTTTGAAAGATAAATAATTTAATCTCATAGATAAATAAAAATTGATAGAAAATTTGAATAAATCACGTAATCCTGCAAAATAAAATTGATAAAATTTTTGAAAAATATAATCTAATAGATTATGAAAAATGAATACAAAAAATAGAAATTGCATACAAAAAAGTGAAAGTTAAATTATATTTGATTATTTCAAAAAATCTAACCTAATAGATAATTTAAATTTTAAAATAAAATTTAATATATATTTGATTATTAAATTTTATTTTTGCCTAATATTATTTAAGATAATATAAATATTTAATAATTATTTTTAAATTTATATTAAAATAATGATAAATCTAATACAGAAATAAATTATGTGATATAAAAATAGTTCTTTTAACAAATTGATAATTATTTTTTAAAAAAGTTTATGCTAAAAGTAAATTTTAAAATAGATAATAAATAAATATTTAAGTTACATAAAATGGATAAATTGTCTAATTAATTTTTATTTAATAAAATATTTATCTAAATTTTAAAAACTCGATATCTAATTAAATATTTAGGATAATATAACTATATAATAATTATTTTCAAAGTTATTTGAAAATAATGATAAAATGTAATGAATAGATAAATTACGTCATTCTAAAAAATACTTTTTAAAAAATGTGATAATTAATTTTAAAACTTGTGTTAAAATCAAAATATAAAATAAATAATAATTTCAATAATGCTATAAAATAAAGAGACAAAAAGTAAAGAATAAAGAATGTGGGAGAATAAAGAGAATGGGAGAGTAAAGAGCGAGTGTATTTTATTGATCAAATTGGAATATTTACAAAACTTCTCTAAAGTCTCTTTTTTAGGCATAAGAAGTATAAATGAAGTAGAAATCTACTTCTAATTACTATTAGAATTTAAATTACATTAAAACTTATCTATCTTGATGAACATCCACTTAATAATATATTTATAACACACCCCATTGGATGTCCATTGGTAGATAATGTGTCTTGTTAAACCCTTATTAAGATAAAAATCCTATGAGAAAAAATTCCTAGTGAAGGAAAAATAGTACACATATCTATAATACACATAATATGTTGCCTCATTAAAAACCTTATCAAGAAAACTCAATGGGACAAAACCTCGGTTAAGGGAAAAAAGAGTACAATGCATATGCACTCCCCCTCACGAAACATTACATACTTTCTCATATTCTACGTATTCAATTTTGAATACTAGTTTTTTAAATGACTATTTGAATGTATTTGCTAAGCACTTATATCATCATTCTTCTGAAAGTCACGAGTGAAGAAAATTTTGAGGAAAATATATTTTGATCTCTTCAGGAATTTCAACAATAATCATAGCAAATTTTAATCGTGATTCTTCTATAAAAATACAAATAGGTTTTTTTTATCACTTTATGATTCCGCTTCAACTATTATTCACTAAGTCAAATTTACCACATATGTTCAAATTATTTCAATTCATACAAATGAACAATTTCCGAAGAATTTCAATATGCTTTTGACATTCTAAATCCTTCAAGGATTTTAATATAAACTTTACAATATAGTGATTTATAAAAGGTTGCAACAACAACCATTAGACGCATATTAAATCTTTTATAAATTGTTAGTTTAATAATATATCTAAAGGTTATTACGTTCATCACAAAAGAATATTATATCTTTTCATAATTAATGCCAGGACTTAGCAAAATTTTCATATTTTATTCTGTTTTGCAAAACTACTTCATTTGCACTCTCATTGGCTTTATACCTTTAGATATTTGGATTACTGGTCCAAAAACTCCACAAATTTAATTGTATTTGAGAGTCTATTCCATATCTATATTTCTCAATAGATTTATTCAAGATCCTCCTTTTATTTTATTATTTCAGCAAGAATATTACATGCAAAACCATTGTCTACCACTTTTATTATCAGTTCAACATTTTCTCAAATTGACATAATTATCGAGATCTCTTATTTTCACTATGTTAATATTCAATTTCAGGTACCTGAATCTTTTCTGAAGTTTTACTTATTAGTTATGTCTTCGGTCTCTTCTGGAGCACCCACCTTCACTATTTGACCATCTAGATTTATTATTTTATTTTATGAGAATTTTCATATTTGGAACTTGTAATGAGTTATCTATGTTGAACTTCTGGTTCAAATTACTCTCCCCCTAACTCATTAAAAGTTATTATTTCTTCTCCCTAATGTCGGGAAAACTATCTAGTAATCACGAATCATGTCATAATTGAATCTCCAATACATTCAAAATACAAGGAGACTGGTAATTAATATATATTCTCAACTTTTTTTAAGGATTCACTCATCTTTGTGCATTGTCGTAAAGCAATTGGAACATATACACACATACAAAAATTTAAAGATGAGAAATATTTAGCTCTTGATTAAAAGCCAATTATAATTAGGAGCATTTATAACTTATTGGTTTGATTCGTACAACACGTAAATCAACATAATCTCATGTTAAAACCTGAAGTTTAGTTCTCATAAGTAATGGTTTAGATATTAACCAAAGGCGTTCAATCAATAATTTCTCTAAACCATTATGCACATAAATAATGAAAGTTTTTCAAACTCGATCAATAAAAGAATGAGATATAAACTCATCAGCATTAGCAAGATAAATTGTCTTAATTGCATGATCTGAAATTGATTATTTAAACAAGCAATCTTGCAAATGACAGGTTTCAAGTTGATAACACATATGTGATCATTTTGTAGATGCATCTACCAAAATCATATAATATCAAAATCATTCACTTGGAGGATGAATGGACCTATATTTATTTAAAAAACGTAAGACATTAAATCTCAACTTTAGCTAGTGAGTTTTTAACAATTAATTTTCATTGAGAACAAGCAACAAATGGGAATTCTTTAAATTAAAGAATCAGAAGAATGTCCATATGAATTCTCAATTAATTTTTGCATCATATATGATCCATGATGGTCTAACTGGTCATGCCAAATAGTAAATGTATTTGTTTGTATCAGTAAACTTCTGGTTTACTTTAATACGCGTTTCAATTATACTAAATTGTAACAAATTGATACTTCTACTATCATTCATTTTACTTTGTATCCATATCTAAGTACTATCATGAAATTTACTACTAGAAATGTCTAAATCAATGTGAAGTCTATAATGCTACTAAGTTAATAAATATAATTTCCAAATAATTATATGCAATATTCGCTTCAGGAGATATGTCAAAATTTTCAAATATCCAAAAAAAAATTTTAATAGAAAACTTTGAGAGTGAATCTTATTTTTCAAGTGTACAACATGTACATAACCAATGGCTTTTCATATATAAGTTTTCTTTCTTACAAGTTCTCACCAATAATATTTTTTCATGTAATTTTTTAATTGAGAACTTATTTTGAATACTATAGAGTTATACTCACATTTTTTTTTAAAAAAAAACTTGCAACTTCAGGTGCATCCAACCATAACGAGCTTAAGATAGAATTACCTTATTCTATTGCTCATAAGTAGATCTTCCACAGTAAAATATTTTGCTTTCAATCCCTTAATGGGGATGATGAAAATAGAAGATTGCTAAGATAGTCATAGTCAATTAAAATTTAATAACAAGAGTAATCAATAATTCAATCCTCTTTTGATTCAAATGAAATATAATCTTTTCCTCATTCACAATCTCAATATGAGATCCATTATGAATATATTTTAAAACCAATGGATTAACCATCACAAGATATTATTAGATTAGTTCTTCTGGAGCTTTTGACTAATTTTGTACTACCAAATATTGAAATAATATTGGTTTATATTTTCTTTTGCGTTCACTTCGGGAAATGCAATAGATTTACTAGGATGAACTTATAAATGTCCCAAAAAATTCTCTATTTCATAATCATCATAGCAAACATGAGTGGATTTCAAATCAAAATCTATCTATTCATGTTTTTCATGATTAGTGTTCAATTATAATAAACATGATCTAATAAATAAATCATAATAAAATATACATGAAGATCTTTAATATCATCATCACCCACATAAGGATTATTGATCAAATAGGAATATTTATAAAGCTTCGCAAAATCTCTATTTATAGTTATAAGAAGTATAAATGGAATAAAGATTTACTTCAAATGACTACTAGAATTTAAAGTACATCAAAACTTATCTTGATCTTGATGAATATCCACTTAATAAGATATACATAACAAATAACAAATAATTATTTAAGTTAAATAAAATGGATACATTATCTAATTTTTTGCTTTAATTAAATATTTATTTAAAAGAACATAAATGAGCCACTTGTCGCAATTTTAGCTTTTGTGTACCATATTATATAAATATATGATAAAAATATTTGAATTAATACTTTCTTGTTAATTTTATTTTCAAATTATTAAAATTAATATTAATTAGTAAAATTTTATTAAAAATCAAGATTAGTGACAAAAATTAGTAAAATTCAAAGTTAGTTGTAAAATTTAATAATATAAAAGTTGTGTAGCAAATTTAATCATATTTCTCAAAATATAATAGTAAATATTAATTAAAATAAAATAAAGTGATAAATTTCAATATTAAATGATAATATGGTGTCGAATTTGCTTTTTAACCCTAAAACTATCAATACAATAATAATTAAGAGTTTAAAATTTGTTTGGAGAAATTGTTAGAGCTCTATTGATAATACTGTCCTAATATTGGAATGATAAAAAATAAAATTAATTTTATACTTATTTAAAATTTAAAATATTTATTTTAAAAATTATCTAAACGCATTTCTGAGTTAGTTTAATTTCAAAACTAGTTACGCAATTAATTTTAAACTTTTTCTATTATCATGCAATTAAGATTGATAGTACATAATTATTTGGCTTACCAAAATTAAGTGTAATATTGCCAGAATAATTTCTACAATAGAGTTTCCTTCAACCAAAAATTATAAAAAAAAAAATTGATGCCTTTCTCCAGTGGAACTTTGTCTTGTTTGAAATTATTAAATAAGGAGGGCAATTTGGGTAATAGACCCAGACAATACAGGGACAAAGAGGTAACTCAGAGACTCATTCAATAAATTGATGCTAAGAGTCAGCCCTGTGAAAATAATAAATTTATTTATTTATTTATTCGTTTTTAACAGTGAAAAAGAAGTTTTATAAATCAGAGAGAAGAAGATTTGCAGATAATAAAGTTTTCATCTGTAAGTTCTGGAAGGTGCAAAGACTCGATCTTGAAATTTATTCTTAGAATTAGAAAAACAAAGGCAACTTGGGTTGGTTTCTCTTTTTGACATTTTTGGTTTTCTTGAGGCAGTTTCAGCAAAAGCAAGGTAAGGTTTTTCATTCTCTTTTGGACAATTAATGGAAGGGTAAGGGAAAGATAGTATTCAAAATCTTTCTTCTTGGATGAAAATATTGAAGTAGATCCCTTGGTTTTTCTTCTTTTTTGATGTTGCGAAATCTATGTAAATGGAATATTGATGATCTGGGGTTGATTTCAGTTCATTAATTAGAAGAGAAGAGAGGAGATAATTAAAGATGTCATCGTCCAACTCGCCTTGCGCGGCGTGCAAGTTTCTTCGACGAAAATGCACCCAAGAATGCGTCTTTGCACCATATTTTCCGCCAGACCATCCGCAGAAATTCCAGAACGTCCACAAAGTGTACGGTGCCAGCAACGTAGCCAAGCTCTTGAACGAACTCAACCCTTCCCAACGTGAAGAGGCCGTCACCTCTTTAGCCTACGAAGCCGAGGCTCGTCTCCAAGACCCTGTCTATGGCTGCGTTGGCCTCATCTCCATCTTACAACACCGGCTTAAACAAATGCAACATGATCTTGGTAATGCCAAGAAAGAGCTCTCCACTTACATTGGCCCTCAAGCTTTGCTTCCTATTTTACAACCGCCTGTGTTTTTTCCACAACAACATCTTGGCAACCCTTCTTCTATGATGCAACATAACATGATGCCAATGATGGGCATTCCAACGGCAGCTTCCCTTTCCCATGGGGGCCAGTTGGTGATAAGAGAACCACAACAACAACAGCAGCAGTTTTTTGAGCCTCAACAGCGAATGGCTGCAGTGGTAGCAGCAAGGGAACAACAAGATTTTCTTAGAGGATATGAACAGCAACAGCTACATCATCAACAGCAGCCAGATATGCTGAGGTTTAATAATAGTGGGTTTGAAGGGGCTGGTTCAGTCACTGCAACAGGGTTTAATCAGATAGCCGCCATGTCACCTTCTTTGGCTTTAGGGTGCTTTGATAACCTTTATCAGATTCAGCCACAAGAGCAAGATCATCCCCATCATCATTCTCATGGAACTCTTCCATTTCAATCACAGCTTTTGCTTCAGCCACTACAAGAACAACCACAAGTACACTTAAGATCAGAAAGTGAGGAGGGTACGAGTACTGGTCCTTGTTGAATAAAAAAACAAGCCTCTCTATTCTTTTCTCTGTTTGCAGATTGAATGCTTCCTATTTTTCATGGCACCAATCTTTCACTCTAGGTAAACTGTTTTTTCCCTGCCTCTTTAACTTACTGTCTATGCCTTGCCTATATTCATTTTATAAATGTTAAGGGGAAAGCTAGAAATTACTCTTTTCTTCTTGTCTAATCTATTTCCTTAATGAAATTTTCTGGGAAAATGATCAGTACTAGGAAAAAGAAATGAATGAACAGTTATCCCTTTTCTTTTAGGCTTTGGTTTAGCTTGTTTTGAAAAAAAAAATATCATGATACTTTAGTGCACTAGATTTTGTAGCAAGCATGAGACAAAAAGGAGGTGAAATAAATAGAATGGATTTTTGTGGGAATTTGGCGTAATAGATTAAATCCTATGATATTGACCTGTCCTCTGAGATTTGCTTCACACCTTCTTTGAAAGATAAAAGTGCCCTTATTAGATAGTTTCATTTTACCTACCTATTAAAGGACACTAATTTTCAATTTTCATTGATGAAGTAAATGATGCTACAGTAGCCTAGTAGCTTGTAACAATAAGAATGCATATATAGACATATTGTATGAGATGAAAAGTTGCAGTCATCAGCTTCTGCACTATCTTTCCTTGTTGGTTATGGATTTGCCATTTGTCAAATAATTGAAACGTATTATAATCTTTTTTAGGTGGTCTTGTTTTCAGTGAAAAGAAAAAGGTTGCTTTTGAGTACCGCATACTACATACTACATACAATATAACAATTAATTACTTAACCTATGTCCACCGACCTTACCCTAAATTCGGATATTAGTTATATCTTATACTTATCTTTGAATACATTCAAATATATTAAATTGCAGGTCTTTTTATGTAGTAACAATAGCTTCATTTTTGGCTGCAGGAGGATCTAATACAAGGAAATCGTTAACTTCAGAGATCTAAAAGCAGGCAGCCATTGTGGGTTTAGACGATGCGGCAGAGCTTTTATTCTTGAAACAAACAAATTAGCTACTTAATCATGCAATCATGAACTTAGAATTCTTTTTTACTGTCATGATCAACTTTGTAGCTGTTGCAACAATTAAAGGAATTTGCATATAAATAAAATAGTGGGTAGTGGCTATGTCATTTGTTGGACAAATCTCTCTGATAATAATTCCTTTTTTTTTTTTTTTGTTCTCTTCGAAGTTTCATGCAAGTAGTTTCTATTAAATATTAAAAAAATGAGTTCAAAATTTCTTATCATTAAACTTAACACGCATTCTTATTTAAATTATATTGAAAAATTGATATAATAAAAAACATAATGATTTATTTCATCATCCGATTTAGTATGTGGTACTCGGTGATAGTCTATATATATGTAATGTTAGTAATTAATTAATTTTTAAAAAGTAAAAATATTTTGAAAAATATTTTTTATATTATGAAATAAAGATAAAAAAGAGTAAGGAATAAAGAAATTGGGAGAGCAAAAATAGAACTATGAATTTTATTAATCAATGGGTTTATAGACATAAGAATTATACATGATATAAAACTCTACTAATAAACGTTGAATTATAAAATAATCATAATAGTTCCTTTGAATGTCCTTTGGTAGAGAATGTGCCTTATTAAAATCTTACTAAAAAAAAATAAAGTGCGTATTTACTCCCTTCATAACAACATCACATGATATCTCAAATTTTATATATTCATTCTTTAATCATAACAAACTTTAATCATGATCTTATATAAAAATACATATGTTAAAATCAAATTAATCCATATATTGAACAATTTCTCAAAAATTTCTATATGCTTCCAATATTCTAAATCCTTTAAGAATTTTCATATAAACTTTCATTATGTAGTGATTTGTATAAAAGTCTATAACAACACTAATTAGTCACATGCCAAATCTTTCATGAACTATCAAATTAACAAGATATCTAAAGGTTATTGCACCCACCACAAAAGAAACCATTTATAATCAATGTCAAGACTTTGTGAAAAACTTCCTTTTTCTTATTTCAGTTTTTGCAAAATTTACTCATTTGTACCCCCCACTGGTTGTATACCTTTAGATGTTTAGACTACTGGTCCAAAAAAATATGAATTTAATTCTACTCGAATTACGTTTTTCCATTTTTGGTCAATCTAATCTATGTCAATATTTCCCAACATATTTATTTAATATCCTTATTTTCTTTCTTTATTTCAATAATAGTATTGCATACAAAATTGTTGTCGGCAACTTTCTACTTTTCACGGTTCCATATTTTCTCATATTGACATAATTTATCGAGATCACTTTATTTTCATCTTTAGTTACCCGAACCTCTTTTGGAGTTTTAATGATTAGTTGTCTTAGGTCTCTTCTAAAGCACCTGCCTCCATTATATGACCATCTATATTTATTATTTTCTTATATGAGATTTCTCATATTTGGAACCAATAAATTTACCATATTTAGGCATGCATTACTTTCATTTATTCTAATAAGTTATACTATTAGGACTTCTATTCAAATCAAAACATTAGTTGATACTTGGCATTTTGTTATTCTCATCAAGTTAGTAAATGCATTTGGTAGTTAACTTGAGATAAAATGAATTATCTTTTTTGAACTTTTGCTTTAAATTACTTTCTACGAGAATCTAGATAATTATGGTTTAGTCCAAGTAATTTATTTCATCCAACTGTTATCATTTCTCTCCCCCTGATGTTGGAAAAACTTGTAAAGTCAAAGTTGTAATCATCAAATCATGTTATAATTGAATCTCGAATTTATTCAACACATTTAATAATACAAGGAAGCTCATAACTAGTGTATATTCCCAACTTTCTTTGAATACCCATTTTGTGCATTGTAATGAAGCAACTTAAGCATTTATTGCATATTCAAAACTTCACTATGGAGGTACGAATATGAGGTATGAAAAAGCTATAACACTATAACAATGTGGATATAGCTAAACCTAAAAGAAACCACATAAGGACATAACACATTAAGGAGATGGTAGTGTTTGATAGAAGAGCATGTAGTTAAAGAACGCATCTGAGAACATACCTTGGGGTTTGTTTTACCAAGACTCTACTAGGTAGACATGTAAAATCCCGCCCAATAAAGCCCTAGTGTTCGAATACTATTTATAGAAGTAAGGCATGTAGAGTAAGTTTAGAGTAGGTAGGTTTTAAATTAGACTAAGTATAAAAATTCTTTGAGTGCGTCTTCGGGCGAAGCCTGCAGTAAGTGAGCTTGGTGGTTTGGCAGACTCTTTTGAAGAGTATACGCCACTATAGTTGTTAGACAAAATGTTAAACCATTGGTGTTAAAATCTTATTTTGAAATAATCGTACACTTTATTATAATTTTATTATCCTGGTTGAACAATTTGGGTAGAAGAATGAAAATTTGGTTAGTATAGGACTAAGTTTCTATAACCTGTAAGACCAACATTTATGAAAAAGAGAGAAGTGCTTAGTTACAAAGAACGAGGGGTTTGGAGGGAAATCAAACTTATCCACTAAGTTTTTCCTACCATGTATATCTGTATAAAGATAACTTTAGCTTTTTGGGCAAGTTTTATGCTTTTTTTTGGCAACCACATTTGTAACACCCTTTACCTGTACCCGAGATCGGGACAAGGTACGAGGCATTACTATATATAGACAGGGCATTTTTAAAACACATGGGTCATCAAATTTCATTCCAAATTAAAACCAATCAAACAAAATCATATTGTATTTATTATGGACCTACGAGGTCCAAAACATACATTAAAAACTATCCAGGAATAATCTGAGAACTTAAGAGAATTCTAAGAAAATTTCTAGGGTTGAGCCTCACACGCCCGTGTAGAGGTAATGCACACGCCCGTGTGCTTTGGGACACACCTGTGTCCCTTACTCGTGTGGGATTTCTAAAATTTATTTTTTCATTTCGAACCTACAGGGGTTTTCACTTGGCCGAGCAGAGGTCCGTGTCCTTCATACGGCCTAAACACGCCCGTGTCCTTACCTGTGTCCAAAAACCTATACATTTTGTTTATTACGTCATCATTTATTTAGGGATACACGGCCATGGCACACACCCGTGTGCTAGGCTGTGTCCTTTACACGGTTGAGACACACAGCTGTGTCTCTACCCGTGTGTTTACTACCATGCAAACTGACTTAGAAATTTTCGGTGTAGGGGACACATGGCTGAGCAACACGCCCAAGGGGCTGGCTATGTGTCACACATGGCCAAGACACATACCCGTGTGTCTACCCGTGCGGACCTTTTTTGAGGCTATTTTCCAAGCCATTGGTCACCCTTAATCACTCATACATTCAAACACACTTTACAACATGCAACATGACATATTTATACACTCAAACATTCCACCCCATGGCACTCTCACATCTTCATAATGTCATCTTATTGCGCCCTCATTTGTTACACCATTTAGAGGCATTCTACACCCATTTCATGCATTATTAAACTTATTACCATAACCTCAAATTGTGTATTCATGCACATAGTCATTTTAAGTCATTAGGTCATCCTTTAACCTTTAGCACTTAATCCACACTTTACCATACATTTATCAATCAACAACATACCACATCATTATCATGCATTCACCAAGCAACAACATATCCTACCATCAAGACACTAACACATGCATGCATGGATAATTAGATTAACCCAAATGATCAAATATGAGCCATATCACATGGCCATTACAAAAGAATCAGCATCATCATCGGCCTTCACACATTGGCCAAATAACATGACACATATCACAAAATGACTAAATTCCTATACATGTCATACTCAAAATAATAATTTCACTACACCCAATAGTCTTTTGATGGTGTTATCGAATACTCCGACAGCTTTCGATCCCCGAGCTAGCTTGGCGAAACAACAAAAGATGGAAAGAGAAGGGAGTAAGCATTAAAACTTAGTAAGTCCATATACAAATAATATGTAAAAGAAGTAAACAATCAACATGTAAAAACATGGTAACATATGCATAAAGATTTTTTTCCATTCAAACCTTTTTGCTTACTCATCATATGCTCATACATACTTACTCATCTTAAATCGATCTTTATCAAAGCATTACTCATAGGTTTAGCGTATGTACCTGTACTTATCGTAAAGGATCGATAACCATACCTCTTTCATATGCCCTCTTCGGGACTTTCATTATAATCGTTACATTACTCATTGAACACTCGGAATACTATTGGATACACGAAAACCTTGCACATAAATGCCACATATACAAACGTAGCCGAAGATACCATATAACATGTAACACATCCATAATGAAATTGGACCTCTCAATGATCTCGGATGTTACATGAATCACATCCATCATGAACTCGGACCACTCAACAAGCTCGGATGCTGGCATCCATAATGAACTTGGACCTCTCAACGAGCTCGGATGCTACATACCTCACGAACTCAGACTACTCAACGAGTTCAGACTTCTTAGTTCCTAGTGACATGTCACTTGTATCCTAAACTATTCCTAAGGTTCAAATGGGATTTTCCTCACTTGCATATAGTATCTCCATCGTACTTGCTTGTAACGTCGTGGTTAACGACCATGATAACATTAATGCTTTCATAACAATCAATAGGCATATAACTCATAATTACAATAAAACATTTATCACATCATATTAAAGCATTAAAACATACTACAATACCAGATTATTTGCACATGTACTTACCTCAGTACAAAAAGATGATAATCGAGCCTAGTCGTCGTATACTTTATTCTTTCCTCGATCAAGTCCCGATTCATGTTTTTCTTGATCTATAATGTCAAATTTAACTTATTTATTATTCACATTATTCAAACGGGTCCATAAATCATACTTTGCAAAGTTACATTTTGACCCCTAAACTTTCACATATTTACGATTTAGTCCCCAGGCTAGTAAAATGAAATGCATGCATTTTCTTGATTACCCAAGCTTGGTTGAACCTTTTCTATGCTTATATCAGCCCATATTTTCTTTTATTTCACATTATTACTACTCACTTTTACACTTTTACAAACAAGTCCCTTGTTTAGGTGTTTTCACTAAAAATCACCTAATAAAAGATGTTCATCACGCATCAAACATTCATATTCCTCCATAAATTATCAAAATACAAGCATTTCATGCATGGGTCAATTTTCATACATGAACCCTAGCTCAAAATATAGCTAGAAATTGGTAGATCATGTTACTAGGACTTCAAAAATATAAAAAAACATTAAAAATGAGGCTAGGGAACACTTACTATTAAGCTTGGAAATGTTAACAAAACCCTAACTATGGTGTTTTGTGATTTAGGCAGCCAAGGAGGAAGATGGACACATTTTTGGTTTGATTTTCCCTTTTTATTCTTTTAATTACCTAATGACCAAAATGCCCTTAGGGTTTCTCTTTCCAATTTTTTTCTATGCATGTCCATTTTTGTTCGAAATTTTAGAAATTTCTCAAATTGCTAATTAGGACCTTCTAATTAATAATCTAATGCAATTTCATGCTTAAAGCTTCTAGAATGCAAGTTTTGCGCTTTATTTAATTTGGCCCCTAAAATGCAATTAGACATTTTATGCATAGAATTTCTTCATGAAATTTTCACGCAAGCATGCATTCATAACATAAACCTCATAATAATCATAAAATAATTATTTATATCTCAGATTTGTGGTCTTCAAACCACTATTCTGACTAAGCCTTAATTCGGGATGTTACAACTCTCCTCCTTTTAGGGATTTTCGTCCCTGAAAATCTTACCGGTAAAAAGGTTTGGGTATTGTTTCCTCATAGCCTCCTTGGGCTTCTATGTAGCCTCTTCAACCCCATGTCTTTGCCACAAAACTTTCACAAGAGTAACACTTTTGTTTTTCGATTATTTGACTTCTTGATCCAAGATCTTAACAGGTTCTTCACCGTAAGTCATGTCCGGTCTGATTTCAACTTCAGTCGGTACAACCATATGTGAAAGGTCGGATCTATACCGGTGTAACATAGACACATGAAACACATTGCTAATCTTTTCTAATTTAGCCGGCAAAGCCAATCGATAAGCAACAAGCCCTATCATTTCGGTAATATCATACGGTCCTATAAAACGAGGACTTAACTTGGCTTTTCTACTGAATCTCAAAACCTTTTTCCATGGTGATACTTTCAAGAATACTTTGTCACCAACTTGATGCTCAATTTCTTTTCTTTTCAAATCCACATACGACTTTTGTCTATCTGATGCCTTTTTCAAACTATCACGAATTACTTTCACCTTTTTCTCAGTCTCCTTAATAAAATCTACTCCATGAATCTTATTCTCCTTAAGCTCAGTCCAATACAACGGTGTATGACATTTACGTCTATACAATGCTTCATAAGGTGCCATCTTCAAACTCGTCTGATAGCTATTGTTATAGGCAAATTCAACCAAAGGTAGGTACTTTTCCCAACTACCTTGGAATTTAAGAACACAACATCTAAGCATAACTTCAAGTGTCTAAATTACTCTCTCAGATTGTCCATCAGTCTGTGGATGAATAGCGGTACTAAAATTCAACTTTGTACCCAAAACTTCTTGTAACTTCTTCCAAAATTGCAAAGTAAATCTCGGATTCCTATCCAAAATAATCGATAAAGATACTCCGTGAAGTCTCACAATCTCAGAAATATACAGTTCAACTGACTTATCAAGTTAATAATAAATACGTATCGGTACAAAATGAGCCGACTTAGTCAGTCTGTCAACCACTACCCATACGACATCTTTCTTTCTCAGTGTTAACGGCAAGCCTATCACAAAGTCCATAGTAATTCTATCTCATTTCCACTCGGGAACTAAGATAGGCTGAAGTAAACCTGAAGGTAAATACTGTTCGGCCTTTACTTGTTGGCATATCAAGCATCTCGACACAAATTTAGATATATCTCCTTTCATGCCATTCCACCAATACATTTTCATTAAATCATTATACATTTTTGTGCTACCCGGGTGAACTGACATACCTCCATTATTGGCCTCATGAAAAATATTCTGAATCAACTCAGCATCCTTCAGAACACAAATCCTTCCACGGAATCTCAGACAACCATTAAGATCTCTCTGAAAATCAGATTCACTGTCCGACTCACACTGAGCTTTCTTGGCTTATAACTCTTCAGCCTCTTGAGCGTTACAAATTTGTTGAAGAAAAGTCGGTCTAGCTTTTAACTCTATTGGAATAGCACCATCATGAGATAGGGCTAGCCGTACGTTCATAGCTCTCAAAGCAAATAAAGACTTTCTGCTTAAGGCATCGGCAACTACATTTGCCTTACCAGGGTGATAATATATCACAAGTTCATAATCTTTTAACAATTCAAGCCATCTTCGCTGCCTCAAGTTGAAGTCCTTTTGAGTCATCAGATATTTAAGACTTGTATGGTCTGAATAGATATGGCATATCTCCCCGAATAGGTAATGTCGCCAAATCTTCAAAGCAAATACAATAGCGGCTAACTCTAAATCGTGCGTAGGATAGTTCTTCTTATGAGGCTTCAGTTACCTCGAAGCATAAGCTACCACATTTCCTTCTTGCATAAGTACACAACCTAGTCCATTCAAGGACGCATAACTGTAAATCACAAATTCTTTCCTTGATTCCGGTTGTACTAACACTGGTGACTCGATTAAAAACGCTTTCAATTTCTTAAAACTTTGCTGGCATTTCTCTGTCCATTTGAACTTAACGTCCTTTCGTAGCAATCTCGTCATTGGGGTGGCTATCATTGAAAATCCTTTCACAAATCGTCTATAATAACCAGCTAGACCCAAAAAGCTCCTAACTTCAGTTATGTTCCTCGGTGGCTTCCATTCAACAATAGCAGAAATCTTATTGGGATCAACTCGTATACTGTCCCCGGAAACAATGTGGCCTAAAAACCCAACCTGTCGAAGGCAAAACTCACTTTTTCTAAACTTGGCATATAACTGTTTATCCTTCAAAGTTTGTAAAACAGTTCTCAAGTGCTCGGCATACTTTGCCTCATTTCTAGAATAAATCAGAATATCATCGATAAACACCATAACAAACTTATCTAAATATGGCCGAAAAATTCTGTTTATTAAATCCATAAACATGGCAGGAGCATTTGTTAACCCAAATGGCATAACAAGAAACTTGTAGTGGCCATACCTCATTCTAAAGGCAGCTTAGGCATATCAGACTCTTTCACTCGTAACTAGTAGTATCCAGAACTCAAGTCTATCTTAGAGAACCACGTAACTTCCTTCAGTTGATTAAACAATTCATCAATCTTTGGAAGAGGATACTTATTTTTTATTGTCACCTTATTGAGTTGTCGATGGTCAATGCATAATCTCATAAAGCCATCTTTCTTTTTCACGAACAGTACAGGAGCACCCTACGGCGAAAAGCTTGGTCTCACAAAACCTTTATCGGTCAGCTCTTGCAACTATGGCCTTAATTCTTTTAGCTCAGTTGGGGCCATCCTATATAGAACAATAAAGATGGGTGTCATTCCTGGAATTCACTCAATACCGAATTCCACTTCTCTAACTGGAGGCAAACCCAAAAATTCCTTTGGAAATATATCCTCAAACTCACACACAACCGGCATTGATTCGATTTTCAAATCGGATTCTTTTGTATTCAATATATATACCAAATAAGCTTCATACCCCTTTCTCAAGTATCTCTGAGCAATCATTGAAGAAATCATCATTGACGACTTATTTGTATCATCTAATTCAACCCGAAGAATTTCACTATTTTCACATTTCAATTACATAACTTTCTGACTACAATTCACTATAGCCTCATGTAGTGTCAACCAATCCATACCCAGTATGACATCAAATTCGTCAAACGGCAACAACATCAAGTCGGCCGAAAAATAATGATCTTTAACCATTAAAGGACATTTCTTACATACTTTATCAACTATCACATGCTTTCCTAACGGGTTAGACACCTTAATTACAAATTCTATAGACTCAACAGGTATATTCATACTAGATTCCAATTCCATACACACATATGAATGAGTGGAGTCAGGGTCTATCAAAGCAATAACATTAGTATCATAGAGAGAAAATTTACCAATGATCACATCAGGAGAAGTTGCATCTTCGCGTGCATGTATGGCATAGGCTCTAGCCGGAGCCCTAGCTAGACCTCACTATTGTATTTCGTGTCACATTCTTACTACCAGACTCATTCCCATCATTTCTCGAGGGTCTTCCCCTAGAAGCTGCGTCAGTCGATCTTGGACTCTGAATTCTTTCTTTCTCTATCCTCTCAGGACAATCCTTAATAAAGTGGTCTAGAGAACCACATTTAAAACAAGATCCTTCACTCACTCTACAATTGTCAGAATGACACCTACCACTGTGCGGACATTCAGCCTTGGAAGGTTTAGCATTACCCATGCTTGCCACAGGCGTAGCTTGAGATCTGAAACCTGAATTCTACTTCCTATGGTTCCTGTATGAATGTCCAATTGACACATGCATATGAGAATACATCTCTCTACATTTCTTAGACTGGGATGGTAATGACTTACTCATATACCTCTTCCTTGTATCTCTAGTGTAACGTCTCAAATTTTAGGCTTAAAAGAATTGGGCCTTGGGTTTGGAGTGCCTAAAATTCTTGAGAGTAAGAAAATGACACAATTGCATATTAGTCCTGTTGGGTTAGTGATTTTGGATGTTAGGGGGTCTCTATGAAGTCCCAGGTTCAAGCCTTGGCATAGGAAAAATTTTGGTTTTTAGCATTAAGGGAACCCTGACGCTAGGTTGAATGCTTCTTAAATTTTGAATGGTAAAATTTGACAAAAGAAGCATGACGATTTAGGTGGTAAGTGATGACTCATAAGGGAGTGAGGACTGGGGTTCGAGGCTTGGAAGGTGCACTGGATGGTTTAGTTTTCTTCAAGGACGTGTAGGTGGTAGAGTTTGATCAAAACTCTACAGGATAAAGGTTGAATGAGTCTTAAATGGATACGAGGATGAAGTTAAGGGATAGAGTTGATTGTTGGAGGAAATCAAGGAGGATTTGAATTAGGAGGAAGTCTACCCGAATGGGGACTTTAGGTCGTACAAGAATTCGACAAGGGGGGATTTAGTTTATTTTCGACATTTAAGGTATTGTTTTGGTACAACCAAATCTTGCTAGAAGAATTCTTGGTGTTTTCTTTTGTTTTGTTCACTCGTTTTGGTACCATTGCTTTTCGTTTTCAAGACTCTCTAACTCTGGGTTGTCCGCTGTTTTGTTTAAACCGAAAGTGCATTACCATTTAGGCCATCTGTTAGCCGATTTCTTTCCCATTTCTCATCTTCTAGTTCTCTCCCTTATTTTTTAATCTTGTTACCTCTCTTATTTCTTTCTGTCTTGAGTCGAATGCTAACCCTCTTCCTTTTCTAAATCGTGACCTTTCTCTTCTATTTTCCCTCTAGTCTCTCATAGCTAAAATCCCTCTTCTCTCACCCATCTTCTTGTGAGCCGGATTCCCTTGTCGCAACGCTATTTTTCTTTAATCTTAAGGTGTGTAAAGTTGAATACTCCCTACTCTCTCTCTATCAGCAATTTCCAAATCCATCTCTCTTTTATTCTCCTATCACAAGGCTACGTTCTTCTCCTCTTTTGCTTGGATCAAGTGTAAGTCATAGTGACTCATTTTCTTTATTTTGGTTTTCATTGTTAGTGTTCTTCCTTTTCCTATTGCCAAATATTCCTTATCTCTCTTAGTCTGATGTTGGTTGGTACCTAGGTTTGCTCGAGGGTTGATAGTGGGGCAAGTGATGTGAAGCAATCGATCTCCCACTTCTAGTTTTGATCAAGTAAGTGTTTTTGCCAAGTGTGGATTGAACCACATGTTTTAACAATCCTTTTTAGCAAGGCTTTTGTAAATGCAGATTTGTCTAGGGTTGTAAACTTTAACATCGAATAGGGAGATTAGCAAGGCTTTATCATTTAAAGTTCATTGCTAGGGGGTCGTAGCACGTTTCGTAAACCAGGTGTGTACATACACCACTATTACTTTAGATCAGCAAATCCCAAAATGCCGAAAAGCTGAAAGAACGACAACAGTTACTACACGAGCACACAAACGCAAATGTGAAAAATCTGATCCGATAGTAGAGGCCACCATGAGCAAACTCATAGGCTATGGCCGTAATGGGCCATGTTGGGCTGACTTGGGCCGGAAGAGCCCAATGGGCTCGTAGGCCCTACATGTGTAAAACTCACCAATAGGTGGGAACACATTGGACCTGTCGTGTCACTCACATGTCTTGGATCAAATTCGGGCTTGGAGGGCCAATCGGTCGTGTGGGCTTATGGGCCTGCTTAAATGGGCTTTGGGCCCAATCGCACGATTTGTTTTCTAAAGGTTGCACGGGTCGCGTGAGATGACTATAAACCTACTAATGGGTCAGTAAGTGTACTTAGACCCCGACTTTTGAAATGACTGTTATGCCCTCGAAGGGCAAAATGATAAAAATTCCCCTACATGTTATATGATTATTATTGTATGCCATTTATGATATGTTTGCATTCATGTGATATTATGCTACATGGGGGATGAGATCATTGATTTGGAGGAAATATATGATTTTTTAGGGTCGCATGGTCGCTTGACGATTGTGAATCCACCGATGGCTTAAAGCCACTATGTGATTGGCAGCTCTACTGCAAAATTGGTTAGTGCCGCAATCGGTGCTACATCAAGAGTGTAAGGATGGGTTGGTCGATTAAATCCCCACAGGAGTGTAGGGTTGGACGAGATACAGAGTGTAGGGTTGGTTGGGTACTTGTGCATTGCAAAATCTGATTCTGATTGTGACATGGGTTCAGACCCAACTGAGGCTACTATGGGCTAAGGCCCAAGTGCCACCGTTATTGTAATGGGCTTAGGCCCAAATTGATATGATACGTGCTTTATGATCGATGAGGGTTGTACACACTGAGTTTTCGTAAACTCACCCCCTCTTTTAAATTTTTTAGGTAATCCTCAGTAGGACGTTTGACGTGTGGGAGGACTCAGAGGTGGAAACACTACGAACAGCTTTAAAGTTTTGTATTACTTTTACATTACTTAAATTACTTTCTCTTTGGGTTTTTTATGTAATAAGGCCTTTTCTCTAATTTTCTAGCTTTTAATTTTGGGGTTTTTAACTATTATGATTTATTTCTGTTAAAGGTAGAATGCGATTTTCCAAAATGATATCTGTTTTGAAAACATCACGTTTTCGCAACATTGTTGAAATGCTTCTGCAACAAACATGTTTTTAAAATTAAGATTGGTTTAAAATGGTTAACAAATAATTAAGTTGACTTTAGAATTAAACAAAGGGGCTTTTATCTTTCAAGTGAGATTTATTAATAAGACAAAGTTTTTCAAAAAAGTATTTTGATGTGACACGCCAGATTCGGCCATAATGTCTAGCTGGGTTTGGAGTGTTACATCTAGTGGTATCAGAGTCAAGTTGCAAAACTTGACTGGGAAATGAACCTTAGTTTTTGGATTTTAAAGTTATTTACAAATGATTTTGAAGCATTTTGAAAGATTTTTATTATGTGGTTCACCGAGTCTCTGGCGTCGAACCAAGTAAGTTCTCCCGATACTGAAATCTATTTTAAAATGTTATACTATAAATAGTTACTGGGCTTACTTTAGATGATAGACTATACAGAGACTCTTTAGCTAGAGTAAACTGAAAAACTATAGGAAACTAAAACTGTAGCGAGCCTGCGATTACAAAAACAACTCTTAACTACTACTGTCATAAAACATCAGCTTAATTACTAAAACTATGAGCTAAATTGCATAAAATTTCAAAACCAGACTATATACGAAGTGATAATGAGCACTAGAAGGGGTGCAAGAGGCCGCGGTAGAGGCCGTGGAAGTGCTAGGGTTGGATCTTCGGTATCAGGTCACATGCCCAACGTTGAGGTAAGAGAAGCACCGACTTCACCAATACCTAAGGCAG
Organism: Gossypium arboreum; assembly: GCF_025698485.1. Lineage (NCBI taxonomy): Eukaryota > Viridiplantae > Streptophyta > Magnoliopsida > Malvales > Malvaceae > Gossypium > Gossypium arboreum. The sequence continues at coordinate 20,427,479 of NC_069081.1, forward strand.
GGTCGTATGATCGAGCAGCTGGGGACAATACATTGTCCCAAACAATGTTAAGGATTCTAGAAAGGGTCGCTGGGCCCAACACTAGTATTGGGAGCCAAGGGTCAATTTTTGAGAGACTCCGATTGAATGGAGTCGTGATCTTCAAAAAAATCATGGGAGTAGCACTGAATGTGGCTGAATATTGGTTGGAGGCCATCGAAAGAATAATGGATGACCTGGATTGCACTTTTGAGAAAAAAACTAAAAGAAGCAGTTTCGCTGCTATGAGAGAAAGCTTACTAGTGGTGGCTTACCGTGAAAGAGGGCACTCAGCCTGATCGGATAACCTGGGAGTTCTTCAAATCGGTGTTTCAAAGGAAGTACGTGGGCGCAAGCTACGTGGATGCCCGAAGGAAGGAATTCTTGAACTTGACTCAAAGAGACCGATCTGTGGCGGAGTACGAGGCAGAGTTCTTACGACTCAGTCGGTATGCGAAAGGAATAGTGGCAACAGATTATGAATGTTGTGTTAGGTTCGAAGATGGCCTTAGAGACAGTCTTCGGGTACTGATTTCTCCTCAAAGGGAGTGAGATTTTGTAGCATTGATGGAGAAAGCAAAAATTACTGAAGATTTAAAGTGCACTGAGCAGCTAAACCAAGAAAGAGAAAGGGGCAGAAATAAAAGGGATTTTGAGCCCTCTAATTACGATCAGAGGCCTAAGAGAAGGGCCAAAGTGGATGGGCCGGTCAAAGCGGAGCCCCCTGTTGCTACTACTAGGTTACCACCTTGTGCTATTTGTGGAAAAAGTCATGCAGGAGAGTGCTGGAGGAGAACAGAAGCCTGTCTGAGTTGTGGTTCCATGGAGCATCACCTTAGAGAGTGTTCTAGAAGACCAGATCAGATGCAGGTCTTTGGTAAAGGTAATGTATAGCCACTGAGGGGTGGTTAGCAGCTGCCTAGAAGTCGTGGTCAGACTAGGGATAGAAACGGTTTGGGTTGTGGAGTACTAGGAAGAGGAGCTGATCATACTGAGGTAAGGCAGCTAGCTTTGGTCTATGCAACACACTGCCGAGAGGACGAAGACGCTCTAGATGCGAATACTGGTACGTACTTTATCCATAGTGCACTATTTATCTATTTTGAAATTAAAATTAGAGTGCGCAGCAGAAGCATAGTGGTGTAACCTAGGTTGTGTGACTATTGGAGAGTTGGAAATTTTAAAGACGAAATTTTTTTAAGGTGGTAGAGCTGTAACGCCCAGAATTTTGGGCTTAGAAGAATTGGGCCTTGGGTTTGAAGCGCCTAAAATTCTTGAGAGCAAGAAAATGACTCAATTACATGTTAGTCCTATTGGGTTAGCGATTTTGGATGTTAGGGGGGCTCGATGAAGTCCCGAGTTCAAGCCTTGGCATAGGAAAAATTTTAGTTTTTAGCATTAAGGGAACCCTGATGTTAGGTTGAATGCTTCTTAAATTTTGAATGGTAAAATTTGACAAAAGAAGCATGGTGGTTTAGGTGGTAAGTGATGCCTCATAAGAGAGTGAGGACTGGGGTTTGAGGCTTGGAAGGAGCACTGGATGTTTTATTTTTCTTCAAAGACGTGTAGGTGGTAGAGTTTGATCAAAACTCTATAGGAAAAAGGTTGAATGAGACTTAAAGGGATATGAGGAGGAAGTTAAGGGATAGAGTTAATTGTTGAAGGAAATCAAGGAGGATTTGAACTAGGAGGAAGTCTAGCTGAATGGGGACTTTGGGTTGCACAAGAATTCAGCAAGGGGGAATTTGGTTCATTTTCGACATTTGGGGTATTGTTTTGGTATAGCCAAATTTTGCTAGAAGAATTCTTGGTGTTTTCTTTTGTTTTGTTCACTCGTTTTGGTACCTTTGCCTTTTGTTTTCAAGACTCTCTAACTCCGGGTTATCCGCTGTTTTGTTTTAGCTGAAAGTACATTACCATTTAGGCCATTTGTTAGCCGATTTCTTCACCATTTCTCATCTTCTAGCCCTCTCCCTTCTTTTCTAATCCTTTTACCTCTCTTTTTTCCTTCTGGCTTGAGTCGAATATGATAAATCGTAATTTATACATATTTTTACCCCATGTTTAACACATTTTACTGATGATTTTCCATTAGAATTGGTTAATTCGATGCTCCTAATGCTTTAATTTCATGTTTTATACTTAGGAGAGCATAGGAGAGCGAAAGGAACGAGAAACGGGTCAAAAACAGAGAAAATGGGCCAAAGTACGAAATGAACACGGCCTGGACCTCCTCATACGGGCAGACCACACGGCCGTGTCAATCTGGCAGAATTGGAGCATGACTCACATGGGTATAGCACATGCCCGTGCCATTCTAACAGGCTTGAACACGGCCCAAAGTAATCGCACATGGGCATGTCACACGGGCGTGTCCCTGCCGAGCCCAAGTTAAGTCCAATTTGAAAAAGGCCACTTTTGAGGGATTCTAGGCATTCCAAAGCCTATAAATACACCCTAGAAGAGGAGAAAAAGGGGGTGCAGAGAAGGGGGTAAGGAATTACTCCAAGGAAGCCGATTGATCCATCTCAGAAGCCGGATTCATCATCAAGACTGAAGATCTCTCCTCAATTTCCCTTCAGGAGTTTTGGGTTTTCTTTATGTTTTGTATTCTTTATTCTCTGAGATGTTTTCTTATTTAGTTATGAACTCAAACCCCTAAATACCTAAGGGGAATGAAATCTAAGATGAATCTTGTTATTATTTTCTGAATCGTATGATAAATATTTAACTTGTTCTTAATTATGTGTTCTTAATTCTTGTTTTGATATCCCAGGATACTGATTCAAGACATGCTTTTATTCAGAGGAGGAATAAACCCTGTCTAAGAGTACATTTATCATAATTAAGCGAAGTTGATTGCGCGCCTAGAAATAGGGTAACAAGATTTTGCCGGATTAGGGTGAAACCTAATAAGGGGATCCATAGATCAAGTTAATGCAACCCTAGAGTGTTAATTAGAGAAAAGTCTCAGTTATTCAATCTAGGGATTAGACGTTATTAGTCTTGAATAGGATAATAATGTAACTTAGGGATCTCTACGAACAAGTTGAATGAATAAATCGTCCGATTCAGAGCCAGAATAACAAGTAAAGTCTAGGTGGATTTTTCCTTAGGTATTGTCTTCATTCAATCGATTTTCCCAAAAGCAATTCCCCAATTCTTTTCTCTGTGCGTTCTTAGTTTAGATAATTATTTAATTAAAACAAAACCCCATTATTCTTAGGCTAGATAATAAAAAGACAGTCATTACTAGTACTTTTAGTCCCTTTGGGTTCGACAATCCAGTCTTGCTAAAACTATACTACTGTTCGATAGGTACACTTGCCTACATTGCGGTAATAGTTAGTTCAAGAATGAGTAATTATAAATATTTAAAACCTATAACAAAACCATGCGTTCAAGTTTTTGGTGCCATTGCCGGGGAACTAAGATATTAGGAATGCTAAATTTTTATTACTTTAGCCATTTATTTTTCTTGCAATTTAATTTAATTTCATTATTATTTATTAACTTACTTTTTCCTTCTTTTGGAAGGTTTTCATAGTTTATGACTAGAAGAAACTCGTCGGGACCATTACTTTTTGACAAAGAAATCGATCGCACAGTACATAGAAACGAAAGAGAAATAAGGCAAAGCTTAAGATACACAGACAACGAGCAAGAAGACAATACTCAAACCGAAGAGATGGCTGAAAACCAAGGCAATCAGCTACCTCCTACAATTACGGCTAATCAAAATCTTGCTCCACGCATTATGTATGATTATGCTAAACCCTCTTTAACAGGAACTGAATCGAGCATAGTGAGACCTACTGTAGCTGCAAATACTTTTGAATTAAAACTAACACTATTCAAAAGATACAACAATTTGTTCAGTTTGATGGTTTGCAGGATGAGGATCCCAATGCTCATTTAGCCAACTTTTTAGAACTATGTGATACATTTAAAATCAATGGCGTTTCTGATGATGCCATTTGTCTTCAGTTGTTTCCTTTTTCATTGAGGAACAAAGCTAAACAGTGGTTGAACTCATTACCACGAGGGTCAATTACTACTTGGAAACAAATGACTGAAAAATTTTTACTAAAATATTTTCTGCCGGCTAAAACAGCTAAATTACGCAATTATATCTCTTCTTTTGTGTAGATGGATTTAGAAACACTCTACGATGCATGGGAGAGATACAAATACCTTTTGAGAAGGTGCCCTCACCATGGGTTACCGCTTTGGCTCCAAGTACAAACATTTCACAATGGTCTGAATCATTCGACTCGGTAAATTGTTAACGCAGCTGCTGGTAGAACCATCAACAATAAAACACCGGAAGATGCCTATGAGTTTATAGAGGAGATGTCACTGAATAATTATCATTGGCAAGCCATGAGGACAAAGCCAACGAAAACAACCGGCGTTTATAACGTTGATTAGGTCACCATGCTCTCTTGTAACATCCTGATTTTCGGGTTTTACCGCGATACTCGATATTTTGGTAAAGTTTTTATAATTTGGTATTTGGTTGTGGAATTCATAATTTGAGTGTGTAAATGGGCTTATGGAAGACCCATGTGTTGGCCAAAACCCGGTAGAATTTTTGAATTTTGGACTTAAGAAGTTAGAGGCCTTGGATAGGTGGTCTTATTAAAATTTGTGGGTAAAATGTATCCCAGAAGAGTGGCTAAGTGACGCCACTAAGGGGCTAGAAAAGTGGCGTGTAAGTGGTTGAGGGAAGACCTAGGTTCGATTCCTTATGATGGCAAAGGTAATGTTATTTTATGCTTGTGCATACTAGAGTTTAAAGCTGGATGGAACTCTGTGGGAGAGAGTTTGAATCAGTCAAATGCATGGATTAAGGAGGGATAAGGGGAGAGATTTTAGGGATTTGAGAGGGGGATAGAGTTAGCCGATTTGAAGGGATTAGAGAGGGGATTTCGGTAGAGGGGTTTTAGTTGGGGATTTTCGGCATTAGGGTCTAGGTTGTGTCGTTTCCTTCCTTTTGTTTAGTCTTTTCTCTCTTTTTCTTTTTCAGCTGAATCTACCATATCTTCTTTCATCTTTTCTTCCTTTTCCTTCTTCCAAACCAGCCCACTACTTCCCTCCATTCATCTATTGTTTCTTTCCCCTACCTCCACTTCTGCCGAAATATCGAAAAAGCCAAAATCTGTGAAGCTAGGTGGTGCCGATTCTTTGTTGACCAGCAACCCTCTTTTTCTTTTCACTTTTTAGTGGTCAATTCTCTTATCTTCTAGGCATAGATAGATTCAAGAAGAGAGACTGTGGTAAGTGCTCGAACTCTAAACGATTCCTATAATAACTGTTGACAAAAGTCGAAACCTCTATAGTTTAGGGAGGTGGCCGAATGTGGGTATAGGCCTTATTGGGTTCTTCTTTTAATCTTTTTTATGGTTTGTATAGTGGAGGAGCAGCAAGGCATAGTGTCGACTTGGATTAGCTCGAATCATCGAAGTGACTAGATCTAGTCATCAACTTCGGCAAAGGTATGGATTCTAAGGCCATTATGGATGGTGGCCGAATGTGTAAGTGTTGATAATAGATGGTTCTCATTTGGTTTAATTATTGTGAGCTGATCCATAAGTGGTTGATTATAGGAGAAATCGTATAGGAGATCTCGTCGAGGAATATCACAATCAGGTGTGTAACGAACCTTCTTTCGTAGCTTAAATCGATAAATGCCGAAAAGCCGAAATGTTGAAATTCTGGCATTTCGAGGACTTGTGAGCAAGCGAACGCTCATTAGTTAGTTAGATTTGCTAAGTTGATGACCGATATCGTTGGAATAGGTAAGAGCATGATTTTTGGCATCACAGTAAGTTGGGCCTTAAGGGGCTGAAATCGGGCCCAATGGGCTTCCAGGCCCATTTGGGTAAATTTGGGAGAAAAAGGAATTCTGTTAAATTGTGCGTTAAGACTGCTATTACCGTTGAGGAATATAGCCCAAATGGGCCTAGATGACTAATTCGGCTATGTAGGGCCTATTAGGGGTTTTTGGCCCAATAACTCGGTTTCGCTAAGAATGGGCCAGAATCGCTGTTAAAACACTTGAAATTGTTGGAAACTGATATTAAACATGGAAAACCCTAATAATTGGTAAAAGTACGAAATTACCCTTATAGTACTAAATGACTGCTTTTGCCCTAGGTAAAATGACCATTATACCCCTAGGGTTTAATTATGAATTTGACACATGGGATTTTGATATACAATATTGATATGATATGCACATGATACGTACAATATGTATATGATATGTATGATCTGCACATGATGTATTCATAAATGCATTGGGTTGGGTTTTTATATGGATGGAGGAAGTGCAAAAGGGCTTATGCCCCAGTTTATCGAAAAATGTTTATGCCCCAGCCATCAAAAGGGCTTATGCCCTGCTTATTAAAAGAGGCTAGGCCTCCGGTTATATGATAAAGCACTATCTTTGCCAAAGATGGAGAGTTTTGGTTGGGTGGGTTGAGTTATTCCCACATGGAGAGCTTGGTTGGTACGGGTGGAGAGTAGCGGATGGTGGGTCGAGTAGTCTCCCCAAATGGGTTTACATTCTTTCATTGACATTACATGTGATATTGAAATGGGCCTACGGGCCATACCATTTACAGTAAAGGCTTCGGCCCAGTAATATGAAATATAAAAAGGCTTCAGCCCAGTATACGCTAAATTTGAATTTGGGCTTAGGCCCAGCAGGCTGATATTGTTTTGGGCTCTGAAAGGGGCTTGTTGCACACTGAGTTTCCAAACTCACCCCCTTTCCTTAACCTTGCAGGTGAGCCTTGATCTGGGGACTTAGAGCCGTAGGGGATTCAGAGTGGCCACAATGATCGTTTTTGGGCTTTGAAACGAGTGACTAGTTTTCTTTAATTATCTTATTTACTATTTATTTTTGGGTTGTAATAAGGCCATTCTAACTTTATTTTCTTTTATTTTCTGGGATTATTTTAGTTTTAATAACTTTAAACTGGTTGTTAATAATTCAAATGGGCTAGACTTAGGACGCGTTTTCAAAACGATACTTGTTTCGAAATAATGCAACGATACAAATAATCAATTTATCAACAATATCGACTTAAATGAATTGCAACGCGTTTTTTCCAAAATTTCAACTCGTTGTAACTAAGTGTGGCAATGGTTGTGGGCATGTTTAGGATTGGATCCAATCGAAGAGCTTGGTACTTAGCGCCTTCATGGCTCACCTCCTCCGTTACTTGATTCTTACGGTGCCCAGCTTCCATTCACTTTGTTAGCTCAACAAAAGTCGGTTTATAAAACACTAAAATGAAGCATGGATTTTTAACTTCAATGTGGCACGTCAGATTTGGCCATAACGTCTGAGCCGGGTTTGGGGTGTTACATTTAGTGGTATCAGAGCCAAGTTGCAATAACTCAGCTGTGGATCGGGTCCGAAAAACTTTTTGAAAAAAAATTAATTTAGACCAAGAAGGGTATTTTTGGAAATGGTTTTGGAAAGATCTTTTCAAAAATATTTTGGTTTAAGTTTTTTTTAAAACGAGTCTAAAATCGAGAATTTCAAAACAAAGATATTTTTTTTCAATTTTTTTATTTTCTGTGATTAAATACATGGTTTGTGGTTTTTGGTTTGGAGAAAGACGTGGCGCACTGAATCCCCGGCACCAAGTCTGTAAGTATACCCTCTTTACGTTATGTGATATTGATATGATGCTATAAATAGAACTGAGACCCTACTATGATACTTTAGATAGGGTAAAACTATAAAACGGTAGGAGTGAGAACTGTAGCTAAGCTACGACGATGCGAAAACAATCCTTGAACTGCTATATCTCCATAAGACATCTCGTAATAAATAATTAAACATTAAACTAATGTCATAAAATTCGTAATCAGATAAGTCGATATGAGTACAAAAGGAGCTCGTGGATGAGGCCGCGGACGTGGTCGCGGAAGGGTGCAGGCTGAATCTTCATCCTCAGGGCATAGGCCAGCTAAGGAGGCATCCGTGCCACAGGCTACTGAGACTGGGTATTATGATCGGGCTGTGGGGGATGATGCTTTGTCCCAAGCAATGTTAAGGGTTTTAGAAAGAGTTCTTGGAGCTAGCATGGGACAAGAATAGGGATCCATCTCTGAGCGACTCTGTGCTAATGGAGCGTAAGTTTTAGGGCGATCTGGAGTAGCCCCAAATGTGGTGAATATTACGGAAGCAACAGAGTGGATTATGGATTTATTTAGATTGCTCGTGGAGCAAAAGCTGAAGGGGGCTGTGTCGCTACTACGAGACGAGGCATATCGTTGGTGGATCACCGTGAGGGAGAGTACCCCGATTGAACGAGTAACCTGGGAATTGTTCAAAACTGCTTTTAAAGGGGAGGTATGTTGGAGCTAGTTATGTGGATGCCCGTCGGAAGGAATTTTTGAATCTGACTCAGGGTAATAAGACTGTCGCGGAGTATGAGGCAGAATTCTTGAGGCTGAGTCGATATGCCAGCGGGATAGTTGCAACTGAATATGAGTGCAATGTTCGATTTGAGGATGGCCTCCGCGATGAGCTTAGGATATTGATAGTTCCACAGTGGGAGCGTGATTTTGCTACATTGGTAGAGAAGGCTAAGAGAGCCGAGGAGGTAAAACGGACTGAGCGGCAGAATCGTGAGAAGGATCAACCCAGATTTAGGAGGGATTCTAGACCCCCAAGTGCTGTAAATAGGAATGTTAAAAGAGCAAGAATGAAGGATCCGGTTCGAGCAGTTCCAGTGAATACTTTTAGACCGCAGGCTTGTAGGGATTGTGGTAGGGTGCATATAGGGGAGTGCTGGAAACGAACTGGAGCATGTTTTCGATGTGGGTCCAAGGAGCATAAGTTTAGAGAATGTCCTCGGAGAACAGCTTAGGAAATAGCTGGGGAGCAAAGGGATGTCCAACCATAACGAGGAGGACCACCACCACAGAGAGGTCATGGGCAAGGTAGAGGTGGCAATGGAAATGGACGAGGACGTGGGGTACTTGGCAGGGGTGCTAGACATGCTGAAGCTCGACAGCCAGAGTTGGTTTATGCTTCACAACGCCGTGAGGAGGGTGACGCTCCTGATGTTATAACCGGTACGTTCTTCATTCATAGCACGCCTTACACTGCTTTGATTAATGTGGGTTCCACTCACTCGTATGTTGCTTATGATGTATCTGGGGCTTTGGGGGTGCTTCCCGAGGAGACGGTGAGTGGGGTATCGATGATAAGCCCTTTAGGACACTCGGTTAAGGTAGATAAACTCTTTAGGGCGGTGCCTTTAGAGACACAAGATAAGATTTTTGAAGGAGATTTGATGGAGCTGCCATTTGGGGATTTTGATCTTATCTTGGGAATGGACTGGTTAGCTAAGCGTAGGGTGACGTTGGACTGTGCTGCTAAGAGAATGGTACTAAGAACTGCCGAAGATGAGGAGATAATGGTCATAGGGGAACGAAGGAATTTTTTGTCCAATGTTGTTTCGGCTTTAGGAGACCGGAAAGGTTGTGAGGCGTACTTGGCATTTGTAAGTCAAGTTGAACCTGAGGGGATGACTGTGGGGTCGGTTAGGACCATTAAAGAATTTCAAGATATATTTCCGAAGGAACTTCCTGGATTACCTCCAAACAGAGAAGTCGAGTTCGGAATGGACTTGTTACCTGGAACAGCTCCTGTGTCCATTGCGCCTTATAGGATAGCACCAAAGGAGTTGGTAGAATTGAAAGATCAGATTCAGGAACTGTTGGATAGAGGGTTTATAAGACCAAGTGTCTTCCCGTGGGGCACACCAGTGTTGTTCATAAAGAAGAAAGATGGGACCATGTGAATGTGTATCAACTATCGGCAGTTGAATAAACTGACGATCAAGAACAAGTATTTGTTACCAAGAATCGATGATCTGTTCAACCAATTAAAAGGAGCCTCGGTATTTTCTAAGATTGACATTCGGTTAGGATATCATCAGTTGAGAGTCAAAGAGGTGGATAATTAGAAGATGACATTCAGGACTCAATATGGTCATTACGGGTTTCTAGTTATGCCCTTTGGATTGACTAATGCATCGGCAGCCTTCATGGATTTAATGAATCAGGTGTTCCAGCCATACTTGGATCCGTTCGTAGTCGTTTTTATCGATGATATCTTGGTGTATTCGGAAATGGAAGAGAAGCATGATAAGCATCTTTGTGTTGTGCTACAAGTGCTAAGGGAAAAGCAACTTTATGCAAAGTTTAGTAAGTGCGAGTTTTGGCTAAAGGAAGTCACTTTCTAGAGGCATTACTTGTATGGGGAGAGATGCGTTATCTACACGGATCACAAGAGTCTTAAGTACTTGCTGACTCAGAAGGAGATGAATCTTAGACAGCAAAGGTGGATAGAGTTGTTAAAGGACTATGACTGTTCGATTGAGTGCCATCCAGGTAAGGCAAATGTCGTGGCTGATGCGTTAAGTCGTAGGACTGTGGCAGAGTTGAAGGCAGTGTTTGCTCCTTTAAGTTTGTATGATGATGGAAGCTTATTGGCAGAGTTACAAGTGAAACCGACTTGGGTGGAGCAGATTAAGAAGCAGCAGTTGGAGGATGAGTCATTGGTTTCTCGATTTCAGCAAGTTGAGAAGGGGGAGAACCCCGACTTTGGGTTAAATAATGATGGAGTTCTTTGTTTTCGAGGAAGAATTTGTATGCCGAAGGACTCTGACTTGAGATTGATGATTTTGAAAGAGGCACATAATGGACCTTGTGCTATGCATCCAAGAGTGAGTAAGTTGTATCGAGACTTGTGAGAGCTATATTGGTGGCTTGGACTTAAGCGAGAAGTGACCAAATTTGTGGGGAAATGTTAGACGTGTCAAAAAGTGAAGGCCGAGCACCAACTGCCTTCAGGATTGTTACAGCCGATAAAGATACCACTTTGGAAGTGGGAAAGGGTAACTATGGATTTTGTAAGTGGGTTGCCATTGAAACCTTCTAAGAAGGATTCGATTTGGGTAATTGTGGATAGGCTCACGAAATTTGCCCATTTCATACCTGTCCAAACCGATTACTCACTTTAGAAGTTGGCCAAGTTGTATGTGGCGGAGATAGTGCGGTTGCTTGGAGTACCGGTATCGATAATTTCTGACCGAGACCCAAGGTTTACATCTCGATTTTGGCAGAAGTTGTATGAGGTGTTGGGAACGCAATTGGATTTCAGTACGGCTTTTCACCCTCAATCGGATGGGCAGTCAGAGAAGGTTATTCAGATTCTAGAAGACATGTTGAGGGGTTGTGTTATTGAATTTAGGGGCAGTTGGGAAGACTATTTGCCATTGGCAGAGTTCGCGTATAACAACAGTTACCAAGCAAGTATCCAGATGGCTCCTTATGAGGCACTATATGGGCGAAGGTGTCGTTCGCCTACTTGTTGGGCAAAATTGGGGGAAAGGCAAGTACTTGGACCAGAGTTGGTAACAGATACTGAAGACAAGATTAAGGTGATCAGGAATCGATTAAAGGAGGCGGCAGATCGACAAAAGTCTTATGCCGATCTGAAACGTAAGGATATTGAATATGCTATAGGGGACATGGTCTTCTTGAAAGTTTCGCCTCGGAAGAATATATTGAGATTTGGTGAGAAGGGCAAGTTGAGTCCACGGTTTATTGGGCCTTTTCGAATTATTAAGCGGATAGGGCGGGTGGCTTATCAGCTAGAGTTACCTCTAGAGCTGGATCGCATTCACGACGTTTTTCATGTGTCTATGCTAAGGAGATATCGATCTGACCCAACTCATATCGTGTCAGTTGCAGAAATCGAAGTACAGTCAGATTTGACTTTCAAAGAGGAACCAGTGCAAATACTTGATCACGACGTCAAGGTGTTGAGAAGGAAGTCAGTTCCATTAGTGAAGGTACTTTGGAGAAACCATGGCAAGGAAGAAGCTACTTGGGAAACTGAGGAAGCAATGCGTCAACAATACCCTCAACTGTTTGGATCAGGTAAATTTCGAGGCCGAAATTTCTTTAAGGAGGGTAGAGTTGTAACATCCTGATTTTCGGGTTTTACCGCGATACTCGATATTTTGGTAAAGTTTTTATAATTTGGTATTCGGTTGTGGAATTCATAATTTGAGTGTATAAATGGGCTTATGGAAGGCCCATGTGTTGGCCAAAACCCGGTAGAATTTTTGAATTTTGGACTTAAGAAGTTAGAGGCCTTGGATAGGTGGTCTTCTTAAAATTTGTGGGTAAAATGTATCACAGAAGAGCCTCTAGTAAAGTGGCTAAGTGACGCCACTAAGGGGCTAGAAAAGTGGCGTGTAAGTGGTTAAGGGAAGACTTGGGTTCGATTCCCTGTGATGGCAAAGGTAATGTTATTTTTATGCATGTGCATGCTAGAGTTTAAAGCTAGATGGAACTCTGTGGGAGAGAGTTTGAATCAGTCAAATGCATGGATTAAGGAGGGATAAGGGGAGAGATTTTAGGGATTTGAGAGGGGGATAGAGTTAGCCGATTTGAAGGGATTAGAGAGGGGATTTCGGTAGAGGGGTTTTAGTTGGGGATTTTCGGCATTAGGGTCTAGGTTGTGCCGTTTCCTTCCTTTTGTTTAGTATTTTCTCTCTTTTTCTTTTTCAGCTGAATCTACCATCTCTTCTTTCATCTTTTCTTCCTTTTCCTTCTTCCAACCCAGCCCACTACTTCCCTCCATTCATCTATTGTTTCTTTCCCCTACCTCCACTTCTGCCGAAATACCGCAAAAGTCAAAATCTGTGAAGCTAGGTGGTGCCGATTCTTTGTTGACCAGCAACCCTCTTTTTCTTTTCACTTTTTAGTGGTCAATTCTCTTATCTTCTAGGCATAGACGGATTCAAAAAGAGAGACTGTGGTAAGTGCTCGAACTCTAAACGATTTCAATAATAACTGTTGACAAAAGCCGAAACCTCTATAGTTTAGGGAGGTGGCCGAATGTGGGTATAGGCTTTATTGGGTTCTTCTTTTAATCTTTTTTATGGTTTGTATAGTGGAGGAGCAGCAAGGCATAGTGTCGACTTGGATTAGCTCGAATCATCGAAGTGACTAGATCTAGTCATCAACTTCGGCAAAGGTATGGATTCTAAGGCCATTATGGATGGTGGCCGAATGTGTAAGTGTTGATAATAGATGGTTCTCGTTTTGGTTTAATTATTGTGAGCTGATCGATAAGTGGTTGATTATAGGAGAAATTGTATAGGAGATCTCGTCGAGGAATATCGCAATCAGGTGTGTAACGAACCTTCTTTCGTAGCTTAAATCGATAAATGCCGAAAAGTCGAAATGCAGAAATTCTGGCATTTCGAGGACTTGTGAGCAAGCGAACACCTTACTCACGCTCATTGGTTAGTTATATTCGCTAAGTTGATGATCGAGATTGTTGGAATAGGTAAGAGCACGATTTTTGGCATCACGGTAAGTTGGGCCTCGAGGGGTTGAAATCGAGCCCAATGGGCTTCCAGGCCCATTTGGGTAAATTTGGGAGAAAAAGGAATTCTGTTAAATTGTGCGTTAAGACTGCTATTACCTTGAGGAATATAGGCTAAATGGGGCTAGATGACTAATTCGGCTATGTAGGGCCCATTAGGGGTTTTTGGCCCAATAACTCGGTATAGCTAAGAATGGGCCAGAATCGCTGTTAAAACACTTGAAATTGTTGGAAACTGATATTAAACATGGAAAACCCTAATAGTTGGTAAAAGTACGAAATTACCCTTATAGTACTAAAATGACTGTTTTGCCCCTAGGTAAAAATGACCATTATACCCCTAGGGTTTAATTATGAATTTGACACATGGGATTTTGATATACAATATTGATATGATATGCACATGATACGTACAATATGTATATGATATGTATGATCTGCACATGATGTATTCATAAATGCATTGGGTTGGGTTTTTATATGGATGGAGGAAGTGCAAAAGGGCTTATGCCCCAGTTTATCGAAAAATGTTTATGCCTCAGTTTACCGAAAAGGGCTTATGCCCCAGTTATTAAAAGAGGCTAGGCCTCCAGTTATATGATAAAGCAGCTATGCTGCCAGTGGAGAGTTTTGGTTGGGTGGGTTGAGTTATTCCCCACATGGAGAGCTTGGTTGGTACGGGTGGAGAGTAGCAGATGGTGGGTCGAGTAGTCTCCCCAAATGGGTTTGCATTCTTTCATTGACATTACTTGTGATATTGAAATGGGCCTACGGGCCATACCCTTTACAGTAAAGGCTTCGGCCTAGTAATATGAAATATGAAAAGGCTTTGGCCCAGTATACGCTGAGTTTGAATTTGGGCTTAGGCCCAGCAGGCTGATATTGTTTTGGGCTCTGAAAGGAGCTTGTTACACACTGAGTTTCCAAACTCACCCCCTTTCCTTAACCTTGCAGGTGAGCCTTGATTTGGGGACTTAGAGCCGGAGGGGATTCAGAGTGGCCACAGTGATCGATTTTGGGCTTTGAAACGAGTGACTGGTTTTCTTTAATTATCTTATTTACTATTTATTTTTGGGTTGTAATAAGGCCATTCTAACTTTATTTTCTTTTCTTTTCTAGGATTATTTTATTTTTAATAACTTTAAACTGGTTGTTAATAATTCAAATGGGCTAGACTTAGGACGCGTTTTCAAAACGATACTTGTTTCGAAATAACGCAACGATACAAATAATCGGTTTATCAACAATATCAACTTAAATGAATTGCAACGCGTTTTTTCCAAAATTTCAACTCGTTGTAACTAAGTGTGGCAATGGTTGTGGGCATGTCTAGGATTGGATCCAATCGAAGAGCTTGATACTTAAGCAGCCTTCATGGCTCACCTCCTCTGTTACGGATTCTTACCTGGTGCCCAACTTCCATTCACTTTGTTAGCTCAACAAAAGTCAGTTTATAAAATACTAAAATGAAGCATGGATTTTTAACTTCAATATGGCACATCAGATTCGGCCATAACGTCTGGGCCGAGTTTGGGGTGTTACATCTCTAATCAGGTAGAACTCTTAAATAAAAAGATTGATGGTTTTCTTAGTTCTTCACAGGTTCACTTAGTAATGTAGTGCGAAGCAAGTGGTGGTGGAACAAACAATTCAGAATATCAACCTTATGCCCACAACATGGATAACGAGCAATTAAATTACATGGGTAATAATCCTCGACCTTAAAACAATCCATACAGTAACATTTATAATGCAGGTTGGAGGAACCACCCCAATTTCTTATGGGGTGGTCAAGGAAATCAAAGACCACAACATCTTCCGGGCTACCAACAACCACCCTACCAACAGGAAAAGAAGTCAAATCTTAAAGAGATACTCTCAAAGTTCATATCAGTGTTCGAAACCCGTTTTCAGAACACTGAGATAGCACTTAAGAATCAACAAGTGTCGATCCAAGGGCTCGAGACTCAGATAGGCCAGCTTTCCAAACTGATCTCCGAACGACCACAAGGTAGTTTTCCAAGTAATACCGAACCTAACCTAAGGGAACAACTCAACACAATTAATATTCAAGATGAAGTAGTCATTGAGCCTGAACCAGAACCAAGGCAAGAAACTGTGGTAAGCAAAGGTCAAGGTGAGGTAGATCAAAATATAAATAAACTAGTAACTGTCGAATATAAACCTCGTGTGCCATACCCCAACGCGACAAGGAAAGACCACTCAGATGAACAATTTGGTAAATTCCTTAAACTCTTAAAAAAATTACATATTAACTTACCGTCTATTGAAGCTCTATCGCAGATGCTAAACGTAATGAAATTTTTAAAGGACTTTTAGCAAATAAGCGAAAGTTGGACAAGGCATTGCATGTGGAGCTGAACGCAGTTTGCTTGGCCATTCTCCAAAATAAACTACCCACCAAACTAAAAGACCCAGGGAGCTTTACTATTCCTTGCTTAATTGGAGTTTAGATATTAATTATGCATTGGCTGATCTAGGGGCTAGTATCAACGTTATGCCTTACAAAATGTTTAAGTAACTAGGTCTCGGGAAACCCAAACAGACTAGGATGAGCATTCAATTAGCAGATAAAACTATAAGATTCCCTAGAGGTATTATTGAAGATGCCCTTTTTAGCAACTGCTAAAACCATCATTGATGTTAGCACAGGTGAACTCACACTCCGGGTGGGAGACAAAACAATCACCCTTCAAGCTCAAAATTCTGACGACACATTAGGGATTGAAGGTAATTATTTAAACCATCCTACTAAAACTAACAATATGGTGCAACCTACATTGCAGAAAATGAGTCTGAAGGAAGCACACAAGTCGTTCTCAAGTAATAGTAGTGGACTTGTTCATGAAGATTGAAGACTACAAATTGAGGAACCTGATGAATGGCGAACACACAAACCACGAACACCCGACAAATCGAAACTACGCCAAAACGTGCCCGATACCTCTCCAAATCAACTTAAGGTTGGTGATAAGGCCTTATTAGATGCTGCGGATCCCCACATTGTCACAACCACACTGAATGAGAAAATCCCTCTTACGGTACTCAGTATTTTTCCATTCGGTATGGTAGAGGTGAGTCATCCCAAGTTCGGCACTTTTAAGGTAAACAACACCCGATTAAAACCCTATTTTGATGAGATTGATAGTAGGAATGAGGAGTATAAACTCCTCAAACCACCATGACCATTCGCTGGAGAGGTAAGTCGAGCTTAGACTATAAATAAGCGCTTCTCGGGAGGCAACTCGAGTGCTAACAATATTAATTTCTTTAAATTTTGGTATTTAACTCTTAACTTACTAATAGAAATCTTGAATACAAGTGCTTTCACAGAGACACGGCCAAGCACACAGGCATGCTTCAGGCCTTGTGAAAACAGGGCAAAAGATTTCCCCAACACGGGCTGCAATTAAACGCCACGGCCGTGTGATATGGCCGTGGTCGAGCCTGCCAAAACAACACGGGCGTACCACACGCCCGTGTGGAATAACCATGGGCAAACCTGATAAAATAGCACGGGCGTGCGATAAGCCCGTGTCTAACACTCGTGGTTAAACCTGCCAAATTAACACCGGCGTGGAGCTTGAACATACAGGAGTGGGAGAAGTGAACAAAGCTAGACACGACCGTGCGACACGGCCATGTGTACTCACACACTCGAGGAACACGGGCGTGTACTAAAACTCAGACGGGCCCAAATTTTGAATTTCGCGAATCACAAGGGCTAAAATTGGGGAACACGGGAGTGTGCCATGGCGGTGTGCCCCAAAATCTATAAATACTCTGCACTATTCACTTTTTTCTCCATTCAAAAATCCTAACCCTAGCCGCTGCTACTCCACACGGCCTCCCTGCCAAGCCCGTGCGCCACCTCCAACTTCGTTTTTAACTCTCAATCTCTCTCCCTTAGCGTTTGTTTACTCCTTTCACTTCTATTTTACTCATTACTAATGCTTATTATTAGCATAATCTTCATTTCTTTTGAACTATTTTTCATTTTGCTCATTATTTTATCCTTTAGTTTGCAATCTTAGGTTAGATATTATACAATGTATGATCAAGTGATTAGGGAAACTTCATACCCATGATTTTACCATGCCCATCCTCATGACATTTCCATGCCAATGTCTCTCATGAAATTTACAATTTTCAATTATTTATCATACATTTCATGTTGTTAGGAAAGCTTCATTCTTTTGTCTTACAGATGCCATTACTACATACAATGATAAAGTCACGAAATTATTATATTAGTTATGTTTGGTTGTGGCTGAAATTCGACTTTTTAATTGAAAATTGTATTCCTTCTAATTTGACCACTCATGAAGATGACTTGATGATTCTGATCGTAGGTACCATGTCGTCTTCAGGAGGAAAGAAAACCGTCGTACCAGCCTCGAAGAAGAGGAAGGGAGCGTCATCTTCTGCGGTCCAACCGCGAAAATTAGTCACCCTCTCCTACAGTTCCCCTGAAGGCCCCAAGAAGAGCTTTTTCAAATACTTCGGGCTCGACCCTTAATTGCAGGCCACTGCATCGACTGGGTTGCCATAGAATAAGTTCAGATGGCTGACACGATTTGGGCTCTCCTAACCACTGACCCTTGGGAGTTGTTCTTTGGGATTATTGAACTGACATACCTCGAGCTCACAATGGAACTCTGCACAACGTTCCATCTTCAGACCGTAATGACAAGGTATGATGATCCAGGCGCGGTCCAGTTTTGCTTAGGTGGGTTAATTCGCCAGCTAAGCGTCTCAAAGTTTGGTGCTGCACTAGGCCTATATATGGAGGAGTTCAAGGAGGAGAATGAACTACATGCTCTCAGTCGCCATATACATTTCTCCCCCTCGAAGTGCTGACACACTTTGACCCCTGCACGGCCTCGTACAATCCTAGCCACTCCAAGGCATTAGTTCTCCCACCATCTCTGAGGTACTTACATGCTATTCTAGCTCACACGATTATAAGGAGGCGACAAAGAACTGGCGTCATCAACACCCACGACGTCTACCTCTTATGGTGCATGTCGCAAGGGCACGTCATCGACCTTGCCTATTTTATTGCCCTTGCGATTCAGCACCAGACGGAGCGGCATCGGAAGGGGGTCATCTCCATTGGCTCTTCAACACCGCAGCCCAAGAATCATCCCTCACCCTCATCGGCCAGATGTTTCCACAAGGCATCTCGAGCATGCGTAGCATGAGGATGATTGAGAGGCGCCGAGGAACCTACCCTCCCCAATATCATCTTGCCTAATCTACCGAGGAGGAGGCCTACGAGGACATTCCCGATGATGTCCCCCCACAACATAAGGACCCACTGACTCAGCCACCACCACCCTCTCGTCCAGTTCATGCGGCGGCTTCATATGCTACATCTCTGAGTGCCTCACCCGATTTGAGCATCAGTGTTTTCAATGATTTTGACAACATTGATGCTACCCTACAGCAGATTTGTCAGCACCTCCACATCTCATCGCCAGTCCCACCTCGCGAACCATCCAGCGATGAAGATGTTTAGAAATATTTATTTCTTATTTTATGTTTTTAATTTTTATTGAAACTACTTTTTATTTTTATTAGATTTTAGAAATTTTATTTTTAATTATTAAATTCGGTCATTTCTTTTCGAGTAATTATTCTTCCTAATATTCCTTAAAAAGTTCCTGATTTTATCACAGTTATATAGAGCTCTTAAGCTCATCATCACATAGGAACTAAAACTCCACCGGGAAAGGTTTTCCATGACTACCATGTCCTGTTCGACCACGACCATAGCTACCACTAGATATAATATTCTTTTGGCGCAGGACTCATGGCCTAATGAGCCTCTACGACTGCCGGAGTATCCTCCTCCACTCTCAAACCGTTCACTCTCTAAAACTCTAGTTCGAGGAATTCATCATACAGGAAGTTTCACTTCTCTCCCTATCTCATTTTTATACTCTAATATCTATCTTTGTACATTGAGGGCAATGTACATCTTAAGTGTGGGGGGGCATTCATTCATTATTAGAAAAATCCCTGAATAATCACCTTATTCTCTTGAAAAACTTGCATATCATATTTAGGATAAATTTTAATTGATTTATGATTTTGATTGATATTTCTTGAATTAAAACATAGGCATTTATGCATTGATTGTTTAAACTTTAAGACATTAGAGAATCAAGCATGATAAGTTGATTTTTAAGAATTTAAAATTATAGGTTGTTTTCCTAAGTCTAGGTATTACTTTGAATTGGAATTCACGAGTCTAAACATCAAAAAGCCATAATTTTTGTGATATTTTTGAGCCTTTTGAGCATCTATTAATCATTTCATGCTCACTTTTATTATTGCTTTGAGTGCGTTAGTATTGAACTGTTATTCTAGAACTTGCTTGATTATGCATGTCAAGACCACACCATTTGATTTGATATATCAAAATGATTAATGCACTTAGGATTAACCCACTCATGCCATGAAAAGCCTACCTCCACGATTAACCCTTAGTAAACCCCTTGAGCCTAACAACCCATTTCTTGCATTACCTTAATATTAACCTTTAACCCATTATTGTTGAAATCCCCTAAATTAATCCCTATTTTTGTCGAGATTTGAGTTGAATGAATTGCTTAGCTATGTTTTGTTCTTAATAGTTAGTTTATATTATTTAAATTGTTCTTAAAAAAACTATGTATACATATCTGTAATTTCATATTCTAAGAAGAAGCTCTGTTATACGAAAGTGAAGATTAACTCTTTTTCTAGTTAAGCAATTTTTCAATTCAATCTCGATTCTAACCCTTTCTTTCAGCTTGTGACCACACCCTCCTAACCAAGCCTCACTACAACCCTCTAAAGACCTTTTGATTGATGTATCATCTTAAATTATAGTGGTGGAGATTTGATTTTCATGCAAGCTTATGCTAATGACTTTTCATTACTGACTATTGAGTGCTTCATTTATTGTCCTTAAACACCGCGAGTGATTTGAGTGAATCTTTTGTGAGGATGTGAAACTCTGTGATATTCTAAATCAAAGGTAATTACTTAGATGCGGAGAGACACCTATGTTTGCATGATGAAATACTCAACTTGGAATGTTTGAAACTTTTATGTTCTTTTAGTTGAATTCTCAATGTATGATTACCTATAGAATATTTTGAGATATTATCGATAAGAATTATAAGTTGAGAAGAATTTATTTTGATTATGAGTTGAGGATTTTGCTTGAGGACAAGCAAATGCTTACGAGTGGGAGTATTTGATAAACCGTAATTTATACATATTTTTACCCCATGTTTAACGCATTTTATGGATGATTTTCCATTAGAATTGGTGAATTCTATGCTCCTAATGCTTTAATTTCATGTTTTATACTTAGGAGAGCATAGGAGAGCAAAAGGAACGAGAAACGGGCTAAAAACGGAGAAAATAGGCCAAAGTACGAAATCAAGACGGCCTGACCTCCTCACACGGGCAGACCACACGGCCGTGTCAATCTGACAGAATTAGAGCACGGCTCACACGGGTATAGCACACGCCCATGCCATTCTAACAGGCTTGAACATGACCTAAAGTAATCGCACACAGGCATGTCACATGGGCGTGTCCCTACCGAGCCCAAGTTAAGTCCAATTCGGAAAAGGCCACTTTTGAGCGCTTCTAGGCATTCCAAAGCCTATAAATACACCCTAGAAGAGGAGAAAAAGGGGGAGACGGGGAAGGGGTAAGGAATTACTCCAAGGAAGCCGATTGATCCATCTCAGAAGCCGGATTCATCATTAAGACTGAAGATCTTTCCTCAATTTCCCTTCAGGAGTTTTGGGTTTTCTTTATGTTTTGTACTCTTTATTCTTCTAAGATGTTTTCTTATTTAGTTATGAACTAAAACCCCTAAATACCTAAAGGGAATGAAACCTAAGACGAATCTTGTTATTATTTTCTGAATCGTATGATAAATATTTAACTTGTTCTTAATTATGTGTTCTTAATTCTTGTTTTGATATCCCAGGATACTGATTCAAGACATGCTCTTATTCAAAGGAGGAATAGACCTTGTCTAAGAGTACATTTATCATAATTAAGCGGAGTTGATTGCGCGCTTAGAAATTTTGCCGGATTAGGGTGAAACCTAATAAGGGGATCCATAGATCGAGTTAATGCAACCCTAGAGTGTTAATTAGAGAAAAGTCTCAGTTATTCAATCTAGGGATTAGACGTTATTAGTCTTGAATAGGGATAATAACATAACTTAGAGATCTCTACGGAACAAGTTGAATGAATAAATAGTCCGATTCGGAGCCAGAATAACAAGTAAAGTCTAGGTGGATTTTTCCTTAGGTATTGTCTTCATTCAATCGATTTTCCCAAAAGCAATTTCCCAATTCTTTTCTCTGTGCGTTCTTAGTTTAGATAATTAGTTAACTAAAACAAAACCCCATTATTCTTAGGCTAGATAATAAAAAGATAGTCATTACTAGTACTTTTAGTTCCTTTAGGTTCGACAATCTCGTCTTGCTAAAACTATACTACTGTTCAATAGGTACACTTGCTTACATCACGATAATAGTTAGTTCAAGAACGAGTAATTATAAATATTTAAAACCTATCATGAAACCACATGATCAAAATGCTAACCCTCTTCTTTTTCTAAACCGTGGCCTTTCTCTTCTATTTTCCCTCTAGTCTTTCATAGCCGAAATCCCTCTTCTCTCAACCATCTTCTTGTGAGCCGAATTCCCTTGCCAAAACGCTATTTTTCTTTGATCTTAAGGTGTATAAAGTTGAATACTCCCTACTCTCTCTCTATCAGCTATTTCCGAATTCGTCTTCCTTTTATTCTCCTATCATAAGGCTGCATTCTTCTCCTCTTTTGCCTAGATCAAGTGTAATTCATGGTGACTCATTTTCTTTATTTTGGTTTTCATTGTTGGTGTTCTTATTTTCCCTGTTGCTAAATCTTTCCTATCTCTCTTAGTCTGATGTTGGTTGGTACCTAGGTTTGCTCAAGGGTTGATAGTAGGGAAAGTGATGGGAAGCAATCGATATCTCACATCTAGTTTTGATCAAGTAAGTGTTTGTGCCAAGTGTGGATTAAACCACATGTTTTAACAATCCCTTTTAACAAGGCTTTTGTAAACGCAGATCTGTCTAGGGGTGTAAACTTTATCATTTAAGGTTCGTTGCTAGGGGATTCGTAGCACGTTTCGTAAACCAGGTGTGTACATACACCACCTTAACTCTAGATCAGCAAATCCCAAAATACCGAAAAGCTGAAAGAACAGCAACAGTTACTACACGAGCGTGCGAATGCACGTGTGGAAAACTTGATACAATAGTAGAGGCCACTATGAGCGAACTCATGGGCTGTGGCCATAATGGGCCATGTTGGGCCAATTTGGGCCGTACGGGCCTAATGGGCTCGTAGGCGCTAGATGTGTAAAACTCACCAATAGGTGGGAAAACATTGGACCGGCCGTGTCACTCACATGGCTTGGATCGAATTTGGGCTTGGTGGGCTAATGGGTCGTGTGGGCCTATGGGCCTGCTTAAATAGGCTTTGGGCCCAATCACACGATTTGTTTGCTAAATGTTCCACAGGTAGCGTGAGACGACTGTAAACCTACTGATGGTTCAGTAAGTGTACTTAGACCCTGATTTTTGAAATGACCGTTATGCCCCCGAAGGGCAAAATGACTAAAATGCCTCTACTTGTTATATGATTGTTATTGTATGCCATTTATGATATGTTTGCATTCATGTGATATTATGCTGCATGGGGGACGGGATCATTGATTTGGAGGAAGTATATGATTTGTTAGGTTCACATGGTCACTTGACAACTGTGGATCCACCGACGACTTAAAGCCATTATGTGATTGACAGCTCTGCTGCGAAATTGGTTAGTGCCGCAACCGGTGCTGCATCAGGAGTGTAGGGATGGGTGGGTCGATTAAATCCCCACAGGAGTGTAGGGTTGGATAGGATACGGAGTGCAGGGTTGGTTGGGTATTTGTGCATTGCATAATCTGATTCTGATTATGACATGGGCTTAGGCCCAGCTGAGGCTAGTATGGGCTAAGGCCCAAGTGCCACCATTATTGTAATGGGCTTAGGCCCAAATTGATGTGATGCATGCTTTATGATCGATGAGGGTTGTACACACTGAGTTTCCGTAAATTCACCCCCCTCTTTTAAATTTTTTAGGTAATCCTCAGTAGGCGGTTCGAAGTATGGGAGGACTCTGAGGTGGCCATACTACGAACAGCTTTAAATTTTTGTATTACTTTTACATTACTTAAATTGCTTTCTCTTTGGGTTTTTGATGTAATAAGGTCTTTTCTCTAATTTTCTAGCTTTTAATTTTGGGGTTTTTAACTATTATGATTTATTTCTGTTAAAGGTAGGGCATGGTTTTCCAAAATGAAATCTATTTTCAAAACATCATTTTTTCGTAACATTGTTGAAATGCTTCTGCAACAAACATGTTTTTAAAAGTAAGGCTAATTTAAAATGGTTAACAAATAATTAAGTTGACTTTAGAATTAAACAAAGGGGCTTTTATCTTTCAAGCGAGATTTATTAATAAGACAATTTTTTTCGAAAAAGCATTTTAATGTGACATGCCAGATTCGGCTAGAACGTCTAGGTCAGGTTTGGGATGTTACATCTAGCATCAGACTCAGCCTTCTTCCTTTCTTTAACCAAGTCTTCGGCTTTACAAGCCCGTTTAAAAAGTACCACAAATTATTTCAACTCAAGAATACCCACTAATGTCTTAATATCCTCATTGAGCCCATCTTCAAATCTTCTACACATCTTAGCTTCAGAGGGTACACACTCCCTAACATGTTTACTAAGCCTGACAAATTCTCTCTCATATTCGCTAACTGTCATACGACCTTGTTTCAATTCTAGGAATTCCTTACGCTTCTGTTTGATGAACCATTTGTTAATATATTTCTTTCGAAACTCCTCTTGAAAGAATTCCCAAGTAACCCTCTTTGGCGATACTACAGATATCAGCGTTCTCCACCAGTTATACGCCGCATCTCTCAACAGGGATATGGCACATTTCAAGCACTCCTCGGGTGTACATGACAAATCTTCAAATACCTGTATCGAGTTCTCTAACCAGAACTCTGCTTTTTCAGGGTCATTATTAGCATTTGCCCTAAATTTCTCAGCACATTATTTTCAAATTCTATCAACAGGTGTTCTAGCAAATCTCATGAAATCCATATGTTGAGGCATCGCAGGTGCGGGTTGAGGATTTAGGGGAGGTAGGGGGGTTGAGCATTTGGGTTCGTTCGAACGAAGTCTATGTACCATGCGTTCATCATGCAGGGAAAGGCCTCTCTGCCTCCTTCTCCTCTACTAATATTTTCGGGCCTACTTTCAGATGGCACCACTCCTTCCACTGGAGCAGGCACGTTACTTTCTACGTCATCCGCCACTGCTCTGTCGAGATCCATTTACTATATGAAAACACATTTTAATATTGTGAGGAGTGGCCACACTATCATTACTTATATATATACGTATGACATGTATTGCTAGACTTAAATACGCTAGGTTAGTTCGAGAATCGACTAAAATATAGCTCTGATACCACTAAATGTAACACCCCTTACCAGTACTCGAGATCGGGACAAGGTACGAGGCATTACCGTACATAGACAGGGTATTTTTAAAACACATGGGTCATCAAATTTCATTCCAAATTAAAACCAATCAAACAAAACCATATTGTCCTCATTATGGACCTACGAGGTCCAAAATATACATTAAAAACAATCCGGGACTAATCTAAGAACTTAAGAGAAATCGAAGAAAATTTCTAGGGTTGAGCCTCACATGCCTGTGTGGACGCAATACACACGCTCGTGTTCTTTGGGACATGCCCGTGTCCCTTACCCGTGTGGGATTTTTAAAAATTATTTTTTTCATTTCAAACCTACAGGGGTTTTCACACGGTGGAGCACACGCCCATGTCCCTCACATGGAATAGACATGCCCGTGTCCAAAAACTTGGACATCCTGTTTATGATGTTATCATTTATTTAGGGGTACACAACCATGGCACACGCCCGTGTGCTAGGCCGTGTCTTTCACACAGTTGAGACACATGACCGTGTCTCTACCCGAGTGTATACTACCATGCAAATTGAATTAGAAATTTTAGGTGCAGGGGACACACGGCTGAGCAACACGCCCAAGGGACTAGCTGCGTGTGACACACGACCTAGACACATTTTGGAGCCTATTTTCCAAGCCATTGGTCACCCTCAATCACTCATACATTCAAACACACTTTACAACATGCAACATGACATATTTATACACTCAAATATTCCACCCCATGGCACTCTCACATCTTCATAATGTCATCTTATTGCACCCTCATTTGTTACACCATTAGAGGCATTCTGCACCCATTTCATGCATTATTAAACTTGTTACCATAACCTCAAATTTTGTATTCATGCACATAGCCATTTTAAGTCATTAGGTCATCCTTTAGCCTTTAGCACTTAATCCACACTTTACCATACATTCATCAATCAACAACATACCACATCATTATCATGCATTCACCAAGCATTAACATATCCTACCATTAAGACACTAGCACATGCATGCATGGTTAATTAGATTACAACCCAAATGATCAAATATGAGCCATATCACATGGCCATTACAAAAGAATCATCATCATCATAGGCTTTCACACATTGGCCAAATAACATGACACATATTGATAAACCGTAATTTATACATATTTTTACCTCATGTTTAACACATTTTATGTATGATTTCCCATTAGAATTGGTAAATTCGATGCTCCTAATGCTTTAATTTCATGTTTTATACTTAGGAGAGAATAGGAGAGCGTCAGGAACGAGAAATGGGCCAAAAACAGAGAAAATGGGCCAAAGTACGAAATCAACACGGCCTAGACCTCCTCACACGGGCAGACCACACGGTCGTGTCAATTTGGCAGGCTCGAGCACAGCCTGAAGTAATCGTACACGAGCGTGTCACACGGGCATGTCCTTGCCGAGCCCAAGTTGAGTCCAATTCAGAAAAGGCTAATTTTGAGGGCTTTTAGGCATTCCTAAGCCTATAAATACACCCTAGAGGAGGAAGAAAATAAGACACACAGAATAGGGAGTAAGGAATTACTCCAAGGAAGCCGATTGATCCATCTCAGAAGCTGGATTCACCATCAAGGCTGAAGATCTCTCCTCAATTTCCCCTTCAGGAGCGTTGGGTTTTCTTTATGTTCTATATTCTTTATTATTCTGAGATGTTTTATTATTTAGTTATGAACTAAAACCCTTAAATACCTATGGGGAATGAAACCTAAGACGAATCTTGTTATTATTTTCTGAATTGTATGATAAATATTTAACTTGTTCTTAATTATGTGTTCTTAATTCTTGTTTTGATATCCCAACATACTGATTCAAGATAAGCTCTTATTTAGAGGAGGAATAGACCCTGTCTAAGAGTACATTTATCATAATTAAGCGGAGTTATTTGCACGACTAGACATAGGGTGACAAGATTTTGCTGGATTAGGGTGAAACCTAATAAGGGGATCTATAGATCGAGTTAATGCAACCCTAGGGTGTTAATTAGAGAAAGGTCTTAATTATTCAATCTAGGGATTAAACGTTATTAGTTTTCAATAGGGATAATAACATAACTTAGGGATTTCTACGGGACAAGTTAAATGAATAAATCATCCGATTCGGAGCCAGAATAACAAGTGCAGTCTAGGTGGATTTTTCCTTAGGTAATGTCTTAATTCAATCGATTTTACCAAAAGCAATTCCCCAATTCTATTCTCTGTGAGTTCTTAGTTTAGATAATTAGTTAGTTAAAAACAAAACCTCTTTATTCCTAGGCTAGATAATAAAAAGACAGTCATTACTAGTACTTTTAGCTCCTTTGGGTTCAACAATCTGGTCTTGCTAAAACTATACTACTGTTCGATAGGTACACTTGCCTACATCACGATAATAGTTAGTTTCAAGAACGATTAATCATAAATATTTAAAACCTATCATGAAATCACGCGATCACATATCACAAAATGACCAAGTTCCTATACATGCCATACTCAAAATAATAATTTCACTATACCCAATAGTCTTTTGATAGTGTGATCAAATACTCTGACAGCTTCCGGTCCCCAAGCTAGCTTGGTGGAACTACGGATGGAAAGAGAGGGGAGTAAGCATTAAAGATTAGTAAGTCCATACACAAATAATATGTAAAAGTAATAAACAATCAACATGTAAAAACATGGTAACATATACATAAAGATTTTTTTCCATTCAAACCTTTTTGCTTACTCATCATATGCTCATACATACTTGCTCATCTTAAATCGATCTTTATCAAAGCATTGCTCATAGGTTTAGCATACGTACCTGTACTCATCGTAGAGTATCGATAACCATGCGTCTTTCATATGCCCTCATTGGGACTTTTATTACAATCTTTACATTACCCGTTGAGCACTCAGAATACTATTGGATACGCGAAAACCTTGCACATAAGTGCCACATATACAAACGTAGCCGAAGATACCACATAACATGTAACACATCCATAATGAAATCAGACCACTCAACAAGCTAGGATGCTCGCATCCATAATGAACTCGAACTTCTCAACGAGCTCAGATGCTACATATCTCACGAACCCGGACCACTGAACGAGTTCAAACTTCTTAGTTCCTAGTGACATGTCACTTGTATCCTAAACTATTCCTAAGGTTCAAATGGGATTTTCCTCAGTTTCATATAGTATCTTCATCGTACTTGCTCGTAACGTCGTGGTTAACGACCATGATAACATTAATGCTTTCATAACAATCATGTAACAGCCCTAATTTGACCCTAGTCGGAATGTGGTTTCGGGACCACAAAACCAAGTCATAAAATTTAGTTAAAATTTTATTTGTATACCTTATATGTGTGGTAGTACTTGTATAAAAATTTGATGTTTTAATTTTTATCTTAGGAATGTGAATCTTGCTCGAAAGGATTTAGTTGAGAGACTTAGAAAATTTGATAGGTAAATAAGTGAGGACCAAATAGTATTGAAATATGAAAAGTTGGGTTTGCATGTCAAAATGCCCCAAACTATGTTGAGTGGCCGGCCAAGCATGGCTTCATTCTTCCAAGATTATGTTGTTATTATTATTTAATGTTGGTAAGCAATTAAAATAGAGGAAAAATAAAGATTAATGATAAGAAAATGAACAAAAAAAAGGGTGTTCATCCTTGCTACCCTTTAGCGAAAAACCAAGTGAAAGAAAAGAGAAAAGCTTTGGAGAAGTCGGCCATACTAGTATCTAAGTTGAGGTATGTTGAAGTTATTCCTTTAAATTCATGTATATTTTTGGTTGTTAGTTTGAATTCTATCTATCCCATGGTTGGATTTGGGGTTGTTGGAGAGTTGGAATTTGACAAGAAGCTTAAAATTTTAGTTGATACCTTGATGCTATTAACATGTTAGTTGTATGGATGAACTAAGTTGCTTGTTATGTTAGCATGAAAGTGAAGATGTTAAGTCATTTTGTTGGAGGTGCGAAGTTGGGACTAAGAAGGGGATGAGTATTCGGCTAACATAGTTGAAAGGGATGTTGCCGATTTTAGAATTTGATTATGGGAGTGGCTATAATGGGCATAAAGATGTTGAACTTAAGAAATGTAGCAACATGCAAATTTATATGATATCACAAATGGAGGTGAAGCTATGCTAGATTGGGAAAAAGTTGATCAAGTCTGCATGAGAAGAATTTAGGTGTTTAGATGATGTTATAGATGACACTATACATGTATATATATATTCGCCATCAAAGTGAGTATGTAGGTGATGTTGAGTCAAATTTTGGTGCACATTCGGTATGTATATATATATATATATATATAAGTATGCCCATTCGTGATGTTACCTTTAATCATGTATATAATTGACTAAATGGGTAATTAGTAAGAGGGTTGCGAATATACAAATATACATATGCATGTGTAATTGAATTATAAATGTATAGCAAGATGATTAAACTAGTTTATTTATTTATTAAGCCGAGAAGTTAAAGAAGGGAAACAAGCAAGGGCAAAGCCAAGGACATCGAGTAGCCGGGTCGGAACCGTTATACTCAACGCAAGGTAAGTCCTTAAGCACTTGTTGTGAGAACTCCTTGATAGATATTTTTTGAGTGATTCTCCTACTTATTAATATGACCATATGTACAATTTGAATTTAGTAAATTGCTTTACCATGATGAATCGACATAGGGCACAATGTGTGCAAAAATTATGTGGCACTATGTGTGCCGATTGGGAGGTTGAAGCATGAGGGAATCTCAAATGCACTATGTGTGCGATTTACTATGGCACTATGTGTGCGATTTACTATAGCACTATGTGTGCGATTTACTATGGCACTATGTGTGCGAACATAATAAGCACTATGTGTGCAACGTTTGGTTGTTGGTATAAATTGTGATGAATGAGGTAAGTGATTGAGCTATTAACTAAATATCGAATTTGAGGTTGT
Organism: Gossypium arboreum; assembly: GCF_025698485.1. Taxonomy (NCBI): domain Eukaryota; kingdom Viridiplantae; phylum Streptophyta; class Magnoliopsida; order Malvales; family Malvaceae; genus Gossypium; species Gossypium arboreum. Next base: position 20,457,525 of record NC_069081.1, read on the forward strand.
GCGGTGTATGCATAAATTTATCTAGTGCATCTTTGTTCCAAACTTGAGGAAATGGGTCTACATTGATTGGGCTGACTTGGCATTGATTTAATTGAAGGACTTGGCATGAGATCGAACCAAGAATTTAAGAAATTGTAGCATAGTTGTTATGATTTGGAAAAATGATTTTGTGTTATTTGTTTTTCACTTATGATTATTATTGTTGGACGGTAGAGTAGTGCTTATGACTTCATCGAGTTATGTACTCATTTGGTGTGCTTGTTTGTTGCTTATCTAGGTTCTTGATCCATTTTGGTGTGCTCGAGACCGTCGTCAAAGTCATCACACCGGCTAGCAACTTTTGGTACTTTCTTCTTAGTGGGTCTAGGAGAACATTTTGGCATGTATAGGCTAATATGTTTTGTTGAAAATTTGGTATGTAAACTTTTAGCCATGCGAAAATGGCTTGTATACACTTTGGCATGGTATCATAATCATTTTGTATGTTGTTCATTAAGAGATGTGGTAATGTTTGGAATCGATTAGCCCTTGGAATGGTTAATCGTGATCATCTTTTGTGCCATGTATGCTAAAAGGGCTAGTTGAATCAAGGAAAATTATGAAGTAGGTAAAATCTACCTTAAGGACAGAGGTTGACAGCTGCAGTGATGTGGATGTGAAAAATCACTAAAAATAGTAGGAATGGAATTAAATAGTGAATAAATTATGTAAATTAATCTTGATGAATCTACTTTCATATGGAAGAAACAAAACGGTCATATGAGTTGTATGTTAAGAGATATTTAGGTTTTCGTGAAACAGGGCCAGAACGGTTTCTGGATTCCCTGCTCTGACTTTGGAAATTCATTGTAAATTAACCAGAGATAATTAGGAGTCATGTTATATATGTATAGATTCCTCTTTGGGTCTAGTTTCTATAGAAACAAACGGAATCAGTATTTAATCTCTTTACAGGGAGATATCCAGGGTGTAATGCATGAAGGTCAGTGTAGTCGCACCCTGTAACAGTGGAGACTTTAACTAATAAACTGTACTAATTGGGCCAACCAAAAATTCTAGAAAAAAATTTGTAGATGCATATATGAGTCTAGTTTCAGGAAAAAATTAGAAAACTGGTTTTCGAGTTTTGGAACTCAAGATATGATTTTTAAAGTGACAGTGACGCAGTTAGCCAACTGCCTGGAAAATTTTTAAAATGGACTGCAAAAGTGAATGGTTTAAGCCGTTAACCCCTCGTGTCCGACTCCGGCAGCGGACTCGGGTACGGGGTGTTACAAATAAACAGTCATATAACTCATAATTACAATAAAACATTTATCACATCATATTAAAGCAATAAACATACTACAATACCACATTATTTGCACATGTACTTACCTCGGTACAAAACGATGATAATCGAGCCTAGTCGTCGTATACTTTATTCTTTCCTCGATCAAGTCCCGATTCACGTTTTTCTTGATCTATAATGCCCAATTTAACTTATTTATTATTCACATTATTCAAACGAGTCCATCAATCATACTCTTACAAATTTACATTTTGACCCATAAACTTTCTCATATTTACGATTTAGTCCCTAGGCTAGTAAAATGAAATGCATGCATTTTCTTGATTACCCACGCTTGGCCAAACATTTTCTATGCTCATATCAGCCCATATTTTCTTTTATTTCACATTATTCCTACTCACTTTTACACTTTTACAAACAAGTCCCTTGTGTAGGTGTTTCACTAAAAGTCACCTAATAAAAAATGTTCACCATGCATCAAACATTCATATTCCTCCATAAATCATCAAAATATAAGCATGTTATGCATGAGTCAATTTTCAAACATGAACCCCAATTCAAAATATAGCTAGAAATGGGTAGATCATGTTATCGGGGCTTAAAAAATACAAAAAACATTAAAAACGGGGCTAGAGAACACTTACTATTGAGCTTGGAAATGTTGAACAAAACCCTAGCTATGGTGTTTTGTGATTTTCAGCAGCCAAGGAGGAAGATGGATAGATTTGGTTTGATTTTCCCTTTTTATTCTTTTAATTACCTAATGACCAAAATGCCCTTAGGGTTTCTCTTTCCAATTTTTTCTATGCACGTCTATTTTTGTCCAAAATTTTAGAAATTGGTCAAATTGCTAATTAGGACCTTCTAATTCATAATCTAATGCAATTTCATGCTTAAAGCTTCTAGAATGCAAGTTTTGTGCTTTATTCAATTTGTTCCTTAAAATGCAATTAGACATTTTATGCATAGAATTTCTTCATGAAACTTTCACACAAGCATGAACTCATAACATAAACCTCATAATAATTATAAAATAATTATTTTTATCTTAGATTCATGGTCTCGAAACCACTGTTTTGACTAGGCCCTAATTCGGGATGTTACAATATTTTTGTTTCAAGCTTTCTTTACAATTTTTCTCTGGGAAAACCCTAGACTTAAGATTTGCTTGAAGACTTGGATTCACTGTACTCAACTAACTCCACCGTCATGTGGTACTTGGAAAATATCAATAAAACTCAAATTATTTTCATGGTTACTTACGGGGCCCTAGGGTTTTATGCTTTAGGGTTAGTTTGAGGTGTAAGGAAGGAAACTTCTAGGTTTTGGGTTTCCTATATTAATGTTCATATTAAACTTGTTTGGGTTTCCTAGTAAAATGATTTTATAAGTTAAGTCTTTGTATTATAGCTCAAGAAACTCCTGTAAACTCTTGTGATAAGGGCAAGAGACCTACTATTTGATCTTGCCACATTTTTTTGATGAGTTCTTCTGTAACACCCCTAACCCGTATCCATCGCCAGAACAGGGTTATAGAGCATTACCGAATTTACAGATCAAAAAGATAGAAATTTCAAACATTTTATATCATTTAGTATTCATGTTAAAAACCAATCGGAAACATACATAATGTCCCTACTACGAGCCTTTGAGGCCCAAAATATAACTTAGAAACAAATTGAGACTAAATTGGAATTCAGAGAATTTTTCAAAAACTTATAAAATTTTCAAAACTGCAGGGGACACAGGACCGTGTGGCCAGGCCGTGTGACTCACATGGCCAAGAGACATGCCCGTGTATTAGGCTGTGTGGGCATTCGAAATAGGGACACACGACCGTGTCCCAGCCCTTATCCTTACTCGTGTAACTCTCTGACTTGTGCCACACAGCCAAGCCACAAGCCTATGTTCTAGGCAGTGTGAGCATATTGACTTGCTCTTTTAAAAGATTCAGGGGACACACAAGCATGTCACCTGGCCGTGTGTTACACACGGTTGAGTCATACGCCTGTGTGGACAAAAATAGGCCATTTTCCAAGCTATATTTCTCACCCAAATTGATACCAACCTAAACACAACAATTTGCATATAACCAAGTCATAAATAGGCATCCAAAACCAACCAAAATCAAGGTTAAAACATGTAATATTATAACATACAACCAATATGCTCTTAGGCACCTCAAATGACATCTTATAACATGTAAATCTCAACATTCAATTTATCCAATTGTTTGACTAACTTATATGCGTATTTGTACCCAAACTTACCATATATATCATAAATCAAAACATAGCATTTAGTACTCTTTACGTACTTGATTTCTAGCATCAAATGGTCATATAAGTCATTTATAACTTATACTTCAAAAACACCAATACAAACCATTTAAAAATCAAACATCATTTCACATATGTGCTTTCCACAACAAGCACTAAATCACTCCAAATTATAATACATATTAACCATACTAAACCACACATCAAATGTAGCACCCCAAACCCGGCCCAGAAGTTATGGCAGGATCCGATATGCCACATCAAAAACGTTAAAAAAAATCCATTCTAAGTCCAGAAAATCGTACTTAATGTTCAAAAGATTAATTCATTAAGGGTTAAAGTGAATGGAAGTCGTGCACCGTAGGAAATCGGAAAAGAGGTGGTGAGTCCATCGGATCGCTAAGTACCAAGCTCCTTCGGATCCAATCCTAGACATGCATACCGCCATTGCCACACCTTAGCGTCATGGATATTTCTAGGAAACCGATTTGATTAAGTCATTTTAGGAAAAGTGATTAATTTTGGAAAATACTTTCATTGCGGAAGCTTTGCTTGTTGTCGTGTTATTTTGAAATCAACTGTTGTTTTTGAAAACGCGCCTAAAGCTATCCAGTTTCAACAGTTAAAATAAGTAATACCTATCTTAGTAATACATATTAAAACCATCAAAAATAAATAAGCGGCCTTATTACATTTAAAAGCCCAAAACCTCAAACGTAATTAAAAGGATGTCCATTCACGTAAGAAAATCAAACTTTCGAGCGGGTGGCCACTCAATTCCCTCACGACTCCAAGCCCACTATGGTTGGGGATTTCTGCGTGGATGAAAATAAAAGGGTGAGTTTGGGGAAACTCGGTGTGTAAGGAAAACCCATTCAAAGCCCAAGTCACTCAAGCCTATTGGGCCTAAGCCCATTCAGTAATAAGTGGTATTGGGCGAGCCCTTTCAGATTACAATAAACCGGGCCTTAGCCCTTATTCAGATAACAAGATGGCCCATAGGCCCATTTCAAAATACATGCAACATCAAGAAACATATGCAAGCCCATTTGGGTAACAGTGGTACTGGGCGAGCCCTTTTCAGATTACAATAAACCGGGCCTTAGCCCTTATTCAGATAATAAGTATGGCCCATAGGCCCATTTCAAAATACATGCAACATCAAGTAAACATATGCAAGCCCATTTGGGTAATAGTGGTCTGGGGCGAGCCCTTTTCAGATTACAATAAACCGGGCCTTAGCCCTTATTCAGATAATGAGATGGCCCATAGGCCCATTTCAAAATACATGCAACATCAAGAAACATATGCAAGCCCATTTGGGAGACTACTCAACCCACCAACCACTACACTCCACCCTACCAGCCATACACTCCATGTGGGGAATAGCTCAACCCACCCATTAACACTCCACAGCTTGCGACCTTCTTTGCTCAGATTATCGATAAATTGAGGCAAAGCCTCTAGTACATGGACAAGCCACTTTCAAGACTTCCTCGTCAATATCCCAATCCCATGTATCGATAATAACAACATGGCATGCAGTAAATAACAACAGTCAAACATGCATTTAGGTCAATTTAACCCTAGGGGTATTTCGGTAATTTTGCACCTAAGGGTATAACAGTAATTTTCCATACATAGGGGTATTATAGTAATTTAGCTGCTTTTAGGGTTTTTCATGCATATTCCTACTTTTCACGTACTAATAGAATCACGTACCGAGGGTTCTTACTGAATTGGGCCCGTTGGCCCATCATTCCAATTTTGGCCCATTAAGCCCAAAAATATCGAGGGCACAGAAATCATGCACTTTGCAGTCCAAATTTTGCAGCTTACCAAAAACATTAATCGATTTACCTCACGAGCATTCGCACACTCGCAAATCTACAAAATACCAATTTTCGGCATTTCGGCTTTTCGACTTTTGCCGATCTAGACTAAGAAAGAGGGTGTTAGTTACACACCTGTTTGCGACGATATGCTGACGAGATCCACATACGAACCGCCTACAATTGGATTACTAACACGTTAATCTAACTATTCAAATACAAACTACGTATTAACCCCTTACAATATTCGGTCAACCACACCTACAGATTATAGTAAGCTTATAAGAAATCAATAAGCAACTCATTAACAAATTTTTGTCAATGTTTACCACATAATCATAATTTCACTGCAAGCTGTCTTTCTGAGCAACAGTCACTAAATCATTTATAACTAGAGCTACGAAACTCCAAATCAAGTGCCGTTAATTTTCCCTGAAAATAGACTCATATATATTCTATCCATAAAATTTTAAGAATTTTTGGTTTAGCCAATCAATACCAGAATTTTCTCAAAGTTTCCCATGTTTCACTGTTTGACTAATCTGACCACTCTTCATTACGAATCAAATTTCTCATTGTACAGAATTCAAAATATGTTATAGTTTATTTCATTTGAAACTAGACTCATTAAGCTTTAATTACATAATTTATTCAGCTTCTAATTCATCTCCCACAATTTATGGTGATTTTCCAAAGTCACATTACTGCTGCTGTCCCAAGCAGATTTATTACCAAATCACTCTTTCATACACCTATCTTGCATGCATGTTATTTAAACATGTATATCACCAATCAATCATCACATATCTATGATTTTTACTTAAGCATAATCTCCATTTCATCATTTTAAAGCACAACATTTTAGCCGATTTTTCCTTTAGCATCTAAGGCACATGCATGCTCATTTGTTTGGCTCAACTTCACATATCTTCCATTTTTCATCAAAAGAACATGAAACAACAACCATTTCCTTCATTTTAATTCATGACCAAATGCTCACAACACAACTAAAAATCAAAATATACTTCAAGAGTTAAGGTAGAATCAAGAAGAACTCATGAACCTCAAAATAGAAGCAAGGTACCAAGAACTTACCTTCAATTTTCCTCCTCCTAATGACCGAATACTCAAGAGCTTTCTCCTCTCCTTTCTCTTCTCTAACTTTCAGCTATGATGAACAAAGATGGACAAAACTTTGTTCTTTTCACCCCTTTTTCTTTTAATTAAACTTCATATTTCATCCATTTAATTCTTTAATACAAAAGACATGATATTCTTATCATGAAACATTTACCTAACCCATTATCATGGAACATTTACCTAACCTATTATCATGAAACATTTACCTAACCCATTATCATGGAACATTTACCTAACCTATTATCAATTTGTATCAATTTGTACCATAAATTATGGATATCAAGTGCACATTTTGTCTACAACAACATGATGGTTGGCCACTTCATGTAAAATGGGAGGTTTGTCATGTAAATCCTCCTATTTTGCACTCCTATTTGTTTGGCCACTGCAAATTAGCCTATAGCATTTTCAAACATTTTCACATAGGTCCTATTTCATAATTTCACCCCCTTTTTCTTATGGAACAAAAATTAACTAAAATTGCTGGGTTCTATCTTAAGCTTGGGCTTTCTAGAGGCCCACTAACATAATTAAACCTATGCCAACATTCACAGGATTCCCGAAAATTGGGGCGTTACATCAAACATGATAAGGCCATTTATACATACATAGCAAAATATACCAAAACATAAGCCAATTCAAATGGCTAAAAACATAACAAAACATGGAGGCTATCATTAGCCAAAATAACCTATACATGCCATTATAACCAAAATTAGATAACCAAAAGTACCAAAATAGTCGATAGATAGTGTAATATAGCTTTGACAAGCTTCCAACTCAAACGAGCTTCTGAATCACTATAAAACACAAAAAATAACACAGAGTAAGCTTTTAAGCTTAGTAAGTTCGTATAATACAGAATTTAACTTACCATTTAACCACAATTTAGGTAAGTAACCCAAAGCATATCATAATTCAATTTGACCAAAAGCATAACACATATTCATCAATCAAGTTAGCCATGTAATTTATATAAAAACCGAGAATCATGTATGAGTTCAACAATTATTTAAATTTCATGTGCATGTAACATCTATACAATGTATCTGTATATCATATATAAACCATTTCCATGTAATTCATGTAAATACCTGTACTAGTTCGTATCAGACTCATATAAACTCGTAACAGAACTGTGTCCGTTGAACCTATTAGAATATCATTAAATACATGGGCAATACACACGAGGTGTACTGAACTGTAATCCATCAATTCCTGTACATGTATGCTCATACGAGCTATAAACGGTAAGCTTCTCTGAGTTGAATAACAGTAAGCTCCTCCAAGTTAAATAATGGTAAGCTCCTCCGAGCTGAATATCAGTAAGATCATAAGAGCTGAAATCGATAACCCTAATGACATGTCATTTGTATCCTACAAATTCATAAGGTTCAAACGGGGCTCGGTAGTCGTCGTACATTGTCGGACAAGCAATTGGTATTCATTCATGAAAATTAATCAATTCACAAACATATAATTCAATTTAAAACATATAAATGTACAATTTAATTACACAAACTTACCTCAACGAGGGTACGTAGATACAGAGGCGATTAATTCGAGATTTTCTCTTTACTTTGATCTAACTCCTTATGAGGTCTAAACGGATCTATACGAAGGGATTTAACTCAATTCAATACAAATCACATTCAATTTAGTCCAACACACATTTTTGGAAAAATTACCTGTGACAGCCCTAAAACGACCCTAGTCAGAATGTGGTTTCGGGACCACAAAACCGAGGCATAAAAATAATTAATTGTTATATTTTATGCTTACTATGTGTGTGCATGAATATGTGGAAGTTTCATTCTCTAATTTTACCAAATGTATGAGAAATTATTAAATAGGGATCAAGGTGAAACATGGTAAAAAAATGATAGGCTAATTTGTAATGGCTTATTTGTGCATGTTGACACAAAGGTGGACTTGCATGTCAAAATTGCCCAAATTATTCTATAGTGGCCGCCAAGATGGATGTGATGGGCAAAGGAAAACATGTTTCCAACATGTTGGGTTAGTGAGGCATGTTGGGAGCAATTAAATAATGTGTTAGCATTAAAGAAAAGGTTGACAAAAAAAATGGATGGATGCCCCTTGTTGCAAAGTGAGTAGAGGAAAAGAAAGGAGAAAATTTGTTCATCCATTCTCAATTCTTTGGCTGAAAATACTAAGGGAAAAAGGAGGATTTTTGCTCCATTTTTGGTTTAGAAGAGATCTAGAAGGAGATTTGGCTATACTTGCATCAAGATTAAGGTATGTATGAGGTTGTGTCATGAGATTCATGCATGTTTTAGTTGCTAACTTGATGTTCATGTTAGCCATGGTTCAAATCCTTGTTATGCCATGGAAATGGTATTTGGCCAAGGTTGATATTGTGTTAAAGCCATTGCATGCTAAATATGAAGCTTGTTGATGATGCATGTAATGATGGATTGACTACTCTTGAATTTTCTCTTAGCATTCTTGAGTAAGACATGGAGTTCTATGTTTAACCATGACCGAAAATTGAAAGGGGATGGTGTGTGATGTATTCGCCATGGTATGCTCATAAGTGCGATTTTTGCTTGTTGCATGATAGGTAAAAATTTGTGTTTTGATATATGTTTATATGTGATGATGTTTGGTTTTGAAGTATAAAATTGGCTAACATGGACATGCATATTCGCCACAATAGGGGAATTGTTGTGCATGCATTCGGTTAGAGGCAAGCATAATGATGCCTATTCTTGAATTAGGTAATCGGCTACCTTGATGTGAGCTAAGGCGAATGTGTGCGAAATTAAAGAAAATTGACTAAAGTGCTTAGTTATGTGATGTTGGGTCAATGATATGTGTATTCGCCAAGGCTAGCAAGTGAGACTTTAATAAGTTGAAATTGTTTGAATTAGCTCAAGAGCTTAGAGGGCCACAATTGGATAAAGGAAAGGAAAAGTGATCGAATAGCCGTTGAAGCCGTTCGACAACATCCGAGGTAAGTCTTGAGTAATGACCCTACTTGAATTATGTGAAATGAAATATGGATGTGTAATGATTATTGACATATGTGTGTATGAGTATTTGAATGGTACCGGGCTAAGTCCAGAAGGCAATTATGCTAGTGATATGTTTGTGTTTGAGCCTTAGTAACTGAAAATGAAATATGGATGTGTAATGATTATTGATATATGTGTGTATGAGTATTTGAATGGTACCGGGCTAAGTCCGAAGGCAATTATGCTAGTGATATGTTTGTGTTTGAGCCTTAGTGTGAAAATGAAATATGGATGTGTAATGATTATTGATATATGTGTGTATGAGTATTTGAATGGTACCGGGCTAAGTCCGAAGGCAATTATGCTAGTGATATGTTTGTGTTCGAGCCTTAGTAACGAAAATGAAATATGGATGTGTAATGATTATTGATTTATGTGTGCATGAGTTATTGAATGAAACCAGGGCTAAGTCCCGAAGACATTTATGCTAGTAATTATATCCGGGTTAAGACCCGAAGGCAATTGTGGTAGTGACTATATCCGGGCTAATACCCGAAGGCATTTGTGCAAGTTGTTATATCCGGGCTAATACCCGAAGGCATTTGTGCAAGTCGTTATATCCGGGCTAAGACCCGAGGGCATTCGTCCGTGTGGTTATATCCGGTTGTATTCCGAAGAAGCTTGGATTGAAGGTGAGCGTTGGTTGCTGTAATAAATCCAATTAGTACGCTCGAAAAGCCCAAAGGATAAGGTATGTTTACATGTGCAATGGAAAAGTCGATACGTTTGAAATAATATTCGTTCAATCGACTAACGAATTTTCAGCTCTTGAAATGGGTTGATATCTTGTGAATGTATATATTGATGAAGTGTGAAGTAGGTACGATTATGTGAATGTGTATTAATAAAGTGATTCATTTGGCTATGTGAATGTAATGCTTTAGTCAAAGCCGATTTCATTACTTGAGACTTACTAAGCATAAAAATGCTTACCCGTTGCTTTGGCTCTCTGTTTTATAGATTTTGCTCATTAGCGATCGGATTCGGGATCATCGAAGTTGAAGTCAACCACACTATCAAAGCCCTTTTGGTACTCCTTTAGTTGAATTTTGGATATGGCATGTATAGGACTACCCTTGGTTGTTTTCAAGTATCTTTGTGATGTATATGTGTACGGCCATGCGAAAATGGCTCGTAAAGGTGGAGTATGGCATTAGACCATTCGAATTTGTGGTTTGTAATTATATATGGTTTCATGATGTGATTATGGATTGGAATGGGGGTGTTAGTCACATGATCAGCCATTGGAATGGCTAAATATGATCATAAGTGGACCTATGTATGACAAGACTATAGTTGGTCCATAGAGACTACAATTTAGGTAAGGCCTACCTTAAAAACAAATGCTGCCAGCTGCAGTGACGTGAATGTGAAAAATCACTAAAAATAATAGGAATGGTATTAAATAGTGAATAAATTATGTAAACGAACCTTGATGGATCTATTTTCATATGAAAGTAACTAAACGATCATATGATCAGTTTACTAAGAGATATTAAAGTTCTCGTGAGACAGGGCCAGAACGGTTTCTGGATCTCCTGTCTTGACTTTGAAAATTTACCATAAATTATCCAGAAGGAATTAGAAGTCAGTCCTTATATGTACAGATTCCTTTTTGAGTCTAGTTTCATTAGAAACAAACGACATCAGCATTGAAGCCTTGTACAGGGAGATATTCTAGTTGTAACGCGCGAAGGTCAGTGTAGTCGACCCCTGTAACATGGGTGACTTTAACTAATAAACTGTACCAATTTGCCCGACCAAAAATTCTAGAAATAAATCCAGGGATGTATATATGAGTCTAAATTCAGGAAAAATTTACGGAATCAGTTTCTGAGTTTTGTAACTCGAGATATGCCTTTTAAGGCGACAGTGACGCAGTTTTCCAGCTTGCCTGGAAATGTCAAATTGGTCGGTGCTATAAGTGGGTTTGGCTTGTTAACCCCTCGTGTCCGACAAACAACGGGCTCGGGTTCGGGTGTTACAATTTTATTGGTATCGAGCACGGTTTAGTCGATTCTAGGACTACCGTGATACGTTTGGGTCTAGCTATACATGCCATATAGTGATAAATTGATAGTGTGGTGATTTATGATATTTTGAATTTGTGTTTAATTATTTGTAATGGATCCCGATCCCAACCGAGCAATAGTGATGATGTGGAGAGTGTGGCGCTGCTCCCAAGACAAGGGACAAGGCCGGCGGACTCTCAACCTATTGCTAACAATCCGAATGATGAGGCTAAGCAAGCCTTTTATAGCGTGATGAATGATTGGTTCAACCAATACATTCGAACTAACACGGCTGTTCCACAACCTCCATTCCCGACTAATGCAACCCCCGCACCTATAATACCTCCGGTAACCGACCAAGTAAGGCCAAGTAAGCCCCAGTCGACAGAATTCGAAATCATGGGGCTACTGAATTTAAAGTTACGGATGGCGACGATACCGAGCAAGCTGAATTTTGGTTGGACAACACTATCCGGGTGCTCGATGAGCTATCTTGTACACCCGATGAATGCTTAAAGTGTACTATCTCCTTGCTACGCGATTCCGCCTACTGGTGGAGTACTCTGACTTCTGTTGTGCCTAGAGAGCAAGTAACTTGGGAGTTCTTTCTAACCGAGTTCCGAAAGAAGTATATCAGCCAGAGATTTATGGATCAAAAATGGAAGGAATTTCTTGAACTTAAACAAGGTTCCATGTCGGTTACTGACTGCGAACGAAAATTTGTGAGGCTTAGCCGATGCTGCTGAATGCATTTCTTGAAGTGTGATGTAAACGCTCAAGATGGACTGAATGATGATATAAAGCGTATGTTGGCATTTTGGAAATCGAGAGTTTGTGGCTCTTGTCGAGTGAGCGTGCAAAGCCGAGGAGCTCGAGATGGAGAAAAGAAAAGTGAAGTGGGAGCAAGGGAGTTTCAGAAGAGGTCTTGGGAAGCCCTTCCCACATCATCAAAGAAATTTAGAGATGGCTTAGGCGGTCTAGAGACACTTCGGGCTTTTCTAGACGAGACCGCGATCGACCCCCTATGGGCACGCTGAGTCACTTCGATTGCCGGTGTTGGCAATGATCGTCGAGACGAAGCGGATTGCTAATATTGTGGCAAATGGCATTACGAAGTTGTAGATTCCGTGGATCGCTCCGGTACAAGTGCGGATCGGTCGATCATTTCATTAAAGATTGCCCGAGCTTATCTGAACAAAACGTAAATCAAAGTGGGAACCCGAGCGCTACCACAATTCGAGGTAGGCCGTTTAGAAACACGGGCAATGCTAGTGGCGGTCAGAGAGGATCTAGAGATGCCACCATCAGATCTGAGGCTCGTGCTCCTGCTAGGACTTATGCCATACGCGCACGTGAGGATGCTGCCTCACCAGATGTTATTATTGGTACTTTCACTCTCTTTGATACTAATGCGATTGCTTTGATTGACCTTGGTTCTACTCACTCTTATATATGTGAAACCTTAACATCCAGTAAGACTTTGCCTATTGAGTCTACTGAGTTCGTAATTCGGGTGTCAAACCCCTTGGGTCATTACGTGCTTGTCAACAAAGTGTGTAAGAAAAGTCCCCTAGTATTCCAAGGTTCTTGTTTTCCGGCGGACTTGATGCTTTTGCCGTTCGACGAATTCGACGTTATTCTTGGTTTGGATTGGTTGACCATGCACGATGCGGTTGTAAATTGCAAAAAGCAAGACTATTGATCTGAGGTGCGCGAATAACGAGATAATTCGAGTTGAGTCTACGGACTTAAAGGGGTTGCCAGCTGTAATATCAGCAATGTTGGCCCAGAAATATGTAAGAAAGGGGTGCGAAGCATACCTTGCGTATGTGCTCGATGACAAGGAGTCGAAAAGAAACCCGAATCTGTGCGGTGGTTTGTGAATACCGGATGTTTTCCACGAAGAATTGCGGGTTTACCACTGACGGAAATAGAGTTGGCATCGAATTGGTACCGGTACCACTCCAACCGATAGCTCGCATCGTATGGCACCAACGAATTAAAGGAGTTGAAAGCTTCGATTGCAAGAATTGGTGGATAGAGGTTTTGCTCGTCGAAGTTTTTCACCTTGGGGTGCGTCGGCGTTGTTTGTGAAAAAGAAGGACGGAACCATGAGGTCGTGCATCGACTATCGCCGATTTAATAAAGTGACAATAAAGAACAAATATCCGTTACAGCGTATCGATGAATTGTTCGATCAATGAAGGAAGCCTCAGAAATATTCGAGGTTCGGGCTTTTTGGGACTTCTTAGGTTATTACCGACGATATGTAAAGGTTTCTCGACGATAGCCACACCAATGACGAAGCTACTCCAAAAGGATGTTAAGTTCGAATGGACGGAGAAATGTCAGAAAAGCTTCGATCAACTGAAAACTTATTTGACTGAAGCTCCAATTCTAGTGCAACACGAATCAGGCAAAGAGTTTGTCATTTATAGTGACGCATCCCTACTTGGGTTGGGTTGCGTATTGATGCAAGAGGGGCGAGTTGTGGCTTATGCGTCGAGACAATTAAAGCCACATGAGAAAAATTATCCGACCCATGATCTCGAATTGGCTGCCATCGTATTCGCCTTAAAGATATGGCGACATTACTTATTTGGTGAGAAGTGCCATGTGTATTCGGATCACAAAAGTCTCAAATATTTGATGACTCAAAGAGACTTAAATCTGCGACAAAGGCGTTGGCTGAGTGTGTTCCGAACAAGGAATCGGAGTTCCAAATCGATGATGACGATTGTTTGAGGTTCAGAAGTCTTCTGTGTGTTCCAAAGAATTCGGAACTTATTTCGATAATTCTGAACGAATCCCATTGTAGCCGAATGGCAATCCACCCGGGGAGTACGAAGATGTACAACGACTTGAAACGTCGGTTTTGGTGGCATGGTATGAAACAAGACATCTCCGACTTTGTTTCGAGATGTTTAAAATGTCAACAAGTGAAAGCGGAACATCAAGTGCCTTGAGATTACTTCACCGATCACGATACCCGAGTGGAAATGAGATCGAGTCACAATGGACTTTGTATCCGGACTGCCGTTGTCAGCGAGTAAGAAGGATACGATTTGGGTCGTGGTAGATAGATTGACTAAGTCGGCTCACTTTGTCCCCATACGTACGGATTTTTCAATGGACAAACAAGCCGAATTGTACGTTTCTCAGATTGTGAGATTACACGGGGTACCTATTTCCATCGTGTCGGATAGAGATCCGAGATTTACCTCGCGATTTTGGAAGAAGTTGCAAGAAGCTTTGGGTACCAAGTTGCATTTCAGACCGCCTTTCACCCCCAAACCGATGGTCAATCCGGCGGATAATTCAAATACTTGAGGATATGTTGAGATGTTGCATCCTCGAGTTCGATGGTTCATGGGAGCGGTATTTGCCTTTGATTGAATTCGCTTACGCAATAGTTTTCAATCAAGTATTAAGATGGCACCTTACGAGGCCTTGTGCGGGCGTAAATGCCGTACACCATTGTTTTGGTGAGCTCGGTGAAAGCAAAATTTTCGGGTGGATTTGATTAAAGATCTTTGAGCAGAAAGTGAAAGTCGAAGATAGCCTCCGATCGTCGAAGTCGTGCGCGGATCTGAAACGAAAAGACATCGAGTATCGGTGGGAGATAAAGTGTTTCTTAAGGTTTCGCCTTGGAAAAGATACTCGATTTGGTAGTAAAGGCAAATTGAGTCCGAGGTTCATTAGGCGTCTGAAATCTCCTAACGAGTTGGCCCGATTCGTGATCGATTGATTTTTCCCCGAACTCGAAAAGATTCACGGCGTCTTTCATGTTTCGATGCTTGACGATATAGATCTGATCCGTTACACGTGATTAGTCCATCAGAGGTTGAAATTCAAGCCAATATGAGTTATGAGGAAGAACCGATTCGTATCCTAGCACGTGAAGTGAAAGAGTTGCGAAACAAGCGGGTTCCGCTAGTGAAAGTGTTATGGCTCAAACACGGGATAGAAGAAGCTACTTGGGAAACCGAGGACTCTATGAAAGAGCGATACCCAACCCTATTTACCGGTAAGATTTTCGGGGACAAAAATTTCTTAAGTGGGGGAGAGTTGTGACACCTAAAAACGACCCTAGTCGGAATGTGGTTTCGGGACCACAAAACCGAGGCATAAAAATAATTAATTGTTATATTTTATGCTTACTATGTGTGTGCATGAATATGTGGAAGTTTCATTCTCTAATTTTACCAAATGTATGAGAAATTATTAAATAGGGATCAAGGTGAAACATGGTAAAAAAATGATAGGCTAATTTGTAATGGCTTATTTGTGCATGTTGACACAAAGGTGGACTTGCATGTCAAAATTGCCCAAATTATTCTATAGTGGCCGGCCAAGATGGATGTGATGGGCAAAGGAAAACATGTTTCCAACATGTTGGGTTAGTGAGGCATGTTGGGAGCAATTAAATAATGTGTTAGCATTAAAGAAAAGGTTGACAAAAAAAAATGGATGGATGCCCCTTGTTGCTTTGTGAGTAGAGGAAAAGAAAGGAGAAAATTTGTTCATCCATTCTCAATTCTTTGGCTGAAAATACTAAGGGAAAAGGGAGGATTTTTGCTCCATTTTGGTTTAGAAGAGATCTAGAAGGAGATTTGGCTATACTTGCATCAAGATTAAGGTATGTATGAGGTTGTGTCATGAGATTCATGCATGTTTTAGTTGCTAACTTGATGTTCATGTTAGCCATGGTTCAAATCCTTGTTATGCCATGGAAATGGTATTTGGCCAAGGTTGATATTGTGTTAAAGCCATTAAATGCTAAATATGAAGCTTGTTGATGATGCATGTAATGATGGATTGACTACTCTTGAATTTTCTCTTAGCATTCTTGAGTAAGACATGGAGTTCTATGTTTAACCATGACCGAAAATTGAAAGGGATGGTGTGTGATGTATTCGCCATGGTATGCTCATAAGTGCGATTTTTGCTTGTTGCATGATAGGTAAAAATTTGTGTTTTGATATATGTTTATATGTGATGATGTTTCGGTTTTGAAGTATAAAATTGGCTAACATGGACATGCATATTCGCCACAATAGGGGAATTGTTGTGCATGCATTCGGTTAGAGGCAAGCATAATGATGCCTATTCTTGAATTAGGTAATCGGCTACCTTGATGTGAGCTAAGGCGAATGTGTGCGAAATTAAATAAAATTGACTAAAGTGCTTAGTTATGTGATGTTGGGTCAATGATATGTGTATTCGCCAAGGCTAGCAAGTGAGACTTTAATAAGTTGAAATTGTTTGAATTAGCTCAAGAGCTTAGAGGGCCACAATTGGATAAAGGAAAGGAAAAAGTGATCGAATAGCCGTTGAAGCCGTTCGACAACATCCGAGGTAAGTCTTCGAGTAATGACCCTACTTGAATTATGTGAAATGAAATATGGATGTGTAATGATTATTGACATATGTGTGTATGAGTATTTGAATGGTACCCGGGCTAAGTCCCGAAGGCAATTATGCTAGTGATATGTTTGTGTTTGAGCCTTAGTAACGAAAATGAAATATGGATGTGTAATGATTATTGATATATGTGTGTATGAGTATTTGAATGGTACCCGGGCTAAGTCCCGAAGGCAATTATGCTAGTGATATGTTTGTGTTTGAGCCTTAGTAACGAAAATGAAATATGGATGTGTAATGATTATTGATATATGTGTGGATGAGTATTTGAATGGTACCCGGGCTAAGTCCCGAAGGCAATTATGCTAGTGATATGTTTGTGTTCGAGCCTTAGTAACGAAAATGAAATATGGATGTGTAATGATTATTGATTTATGTGTGCATGAGCAATTGAATGATACCCGGGCTAAGTCCCGAAGACATTTATGCTAGTAATTATATCCGGGTTAAGACCCGAAGGCAATTGTGCTAGTGACTATATCCGGGCTAATACCCGAAGGCATTTGTGCAAGTTGTTATATCCGGGCTAATACCCGAAGGCATTTGTGCAAGTCGTTATATCCGGGCTAATACCCGAAGGCATTTGTGCAAGTCGTTATATCCGGGCTAAGACCCGAGGGCATTCGTGCGTGTGGTTATATCCGGTTGTATTCCGAAGAAGCTTGGATTGAAGGTGAGCGTTGGTTGCTGTAATAAATCCAATTAGTACGCTCGAAAAGCCCAAAGGATAAGGTATGTTTACATGTGCAATGGAAAAGTCGATACGTTTGAAATAATATTCGTTCAATCGACTAACGAATTTTCAGCTCTTGAAATGGGTTGATATCTTGTGAATGTATATATTGATGAAGTGTGAAGTAGGTACGATTATGTGAATGTGTATTAATAAAGTGATTCATTTGGCTATGTGAATGTAATGCTTTAGTCAAAGCCGATTTCATTACTTGAGACTTACTAAGCATAAAAATGCTTACCGTTGCTTTGGCTCTCTGTTTTATAGATTTTGCTCGTTAGCGATCGGATTCGGGATCATCGAAGTTGAAGTCAACCACACTATCAAAGCCCTTTTGGTACTCCTTTAGTTGAATTTTGGATATGGCATGTATAGGACTACCCTTGGTTGTTTTCAAGTATCTTTGTGATGTATATGTGTACGGCCATGCGAAAATGGCTCGTAAAGGTGGAGTATGGCATTAGACCATTCAATTTGTGGTTTGTAATTATATATGGTTTCATGATGTGATTATGGATTGGAATGGGGTGTTAGTCACATGATCAGCCATTGGAATGGCTAAATATGATCATAAGTGGACCTATGTATGACAAGACTATAGTTGGTCCATAGAGACTACAATTTAGGTAAGTCCTACCTTAAAAACAGATGCTGCCAGCTGCAGTGACGTGAATGTGAAAAATCACTAAAAATAGTAGGAATGGTATTAAATAGTGAATAAATTATGTAAATGAACCTTGATGGATCTATTTTCATATGAAAGTAACGAAACGATCATATGATCAGTTTACTAAGAGATATTAAAGTTCTCGTGAGACAGGGCCAGAACGGTTTCTGGATCTCCGGTCTTGACTTTGAAAATTTACTACAAATTATCCAGAAGGAATTAGAAGTCATGCCTTATATGTACAGATTTATTTTTCAGTCTAGTTTCATTAGAAACAAACGGCATCAGCATTGAAGTCTTGTACAGGGAGATATTCCAGTTGTAACGCGCGAAGGTCAGTGTAGTCGACCCCTGTAACATGGGTGACTTTAACTAATAAACTGTACCAATTGGCCCGACCAAAAATTCTAGAAATAAATCCAGGGATGTATATATGAGTCTAAATTCAGGAAAAATTTACGGAATCAGTTTCCGAGTTTTGTAACTTGAGATATGCCTTTTAAGGCGACAGTGACGCAGTTTTCCAGCTTGCCTGGAAATGTCAAATTGGTCGGTGCTATAAGTGGGTTTGGCTTGTTAACCCCTCGTGTCCGATAACAAACAACGGGCTCGGGTTCGGGTGTTACAATTTTATTGGTATCGAGCACGGTTTAGTCGATTCTAGGACTACCGTGATACGTTTGGGTCTAGCTATACATGCCATATAGTGATAAATTGATAGTGTGGTGATTTACGATATTTTGAATTTGAGTTTAATTATTTGTAATGGATCCCGATCCCAACCGAGCAATAGCTGATGATGTGGAGAGTGTGGCGCTGCTCCGCACAAGGGACAAGGCTTGGCGGACTCTCAACCTATTGCTAGCAATCCGAATGATGAGGCTAAGCAAGCCTTTTATAGCGTGATGAATGATTGGTTCAACCAATACATTCGAACTAACACTACTGTTCCACAACCTCCATTCCCGACTAATGCAACCCCGCACCTATAATACCTCCAGTAACCGACCAAGTAAGGCCAAATAAGCCCCAATCGGCGAATTGAAATCATGGGGCTACTGAATTTAAAGTTACGGATGGCGGCGATACGAGCAAGCTGAATTTTGGTTGGACAACACTATCCGGTGCTCGATGAGCTATCTTGTACACCGATGAATGCTTAAAGTGTACTATCTCCTTGCTACGCGATTCCGCCTCTTGGTGGAGTACTCGACTTCTGTTGTGCCTAGAGAGCAAGTAACTTGGGAGTTCTTTCTAACCGAGTTCCGAAAGTAGTATATCAGCCAGAGATTTATGGATCAAAAATGGAAGGAATTTCTTGAACTTAAACAAGGTTCCATGTCGGTTACCGACTACAAACGTAAATTTGTGAGGCTTAGCCGATGCTGCTGAATGCATTTCTTCGAAGTCGTGATGTGTAAACGCTCAAGATGGATGAATGATGATATAAAGTCTGTATGTTGGCATTTTGGAAATCCGAGAGTTTGTGGCTCTTCTCGAGCGGCGTGCAAAGCCGAGGAGCTTAGTATGGAGAAAAGAAAAGTGAAGTGGGAGCAAGGGAGTTTCAGTAAGAGGTCTTGGGAAGCCCTTCCCACGATCATCAAAGAAATTTAGAGATGGCTTAGGCGGTCTAGAGACACCGGGCTTTTCTAGACGAGACCGCGATCGACCCCCTATGGGCACGCTGAGTCACCGATTGCCGGTGTTGGCAATGATCGTCGAGACGAGCGGATTGCTAATATTGTGGCAAATGGCATTCGGAAGTTGTAGATTCCGTGACTGCTCCTGTTACAAGTGCGGATCAGTCGATCATTTCATTAAAGATTGCCCGAGCTTATCTGAACAAAACGTAAATCAAAGTGGGAAACCGAGCGCTACCACAATTCGAGGTAGGCCGCTTAGAAACACGGGCAATGCTAGTGGCGGTCAGAGAGGATCTAGAGATGCCACCATTAGATCTAAGGCTCGTGCTCCTGCTAGGACTTATGCCATACGCGCACGTGAGGATGCTACCTCACCAGATGTTATTACCGGTACTTTCACTCTCTTTGATACTAATGTGATTGCTTTGATTGACCCTGGTTCTACTCACTCTTATATATGCGAAACCTTAACATCCAGTAAGACTTTGCCTATTGAGTCTACTGAGTTCGTAATTCGGGTGTCAAACCCCTTGGGTCATTACGTGCTTGTCAACAAAGTGTGTAAGAAAAGTCCCCTAGTATTCCGAGGTTCTTGTTTTCCGCGGACTTGATGCTTTTGCCGTTCACGAATTCGACGTTATTCTTGGTTTGGATTGGTTGACCATGTACGATGCGGTTGTAAATTGCAAAAGCAAGACTATTGATCGAGGTGCGCGAATAACGAGATAATTCGGGTTGAGTCTACGGAGTTAAAGGGTTGCCACCGTAATATCGCAATGTTGGCCCAGAAATATGTAAGAAAGGGGTGCGAAGCATACCTTGCGTATGTGCTCGATGACAAGGAGTCAGAAAAGAAACCCGAATCTGTGCCAGTGGTTTGTGAATACCCGGATGTTTTCCACGAAGAATTGCGGGTTTACCACTGACGGAAATAGAGTTGGCATCGAATTGGTACCGGTACCACTCCAACCGATAGCTCCGCATCGTATGGCACCAACGGAATTAAAGGAGTTGAAAGCTCAGTTGCAAGAATTGGTGGATAGAGGTTTTGCTCGTCCGAGTTTTTCACCTTAGGGTGCGTCAGTGTTGTTTGTGAAAAAGAAGGACGGAACCATGAGGCTGTGCATCGACTATCGTCAGTTTAATAAAGTGACAATAAAGAAAAATATCCGTTACCGCGTATCGATGAATTGTTCGATCAACTGAAGGAAGCCTCCGAGAAATATTACTGAGGTTCAGGGCTTTTTGGGACTTGCCGGTTATTACCGACGATATGTAAAAGGTTTCTCGACGATAGCCACACCAATGACGAAGCTACTCCAAAAGGATGTTAAGTTCGAATGGACGGAGAAATGTCAGAAAAGCTTCGATCAACTGAAAACTTATTTGACTGAAGCTCCAATTCTAGTGCAACACGAATCAGGCAAAGAGTTTGTCATTTATAGTGACGCATCCCTACTTGGGTTGGGTTGCGTATTGATGCAAGAGGGGCGAGTTGTGGCTTATGCGTCGAGACAATTAAAGCCACATGAGAAAAATTATCCGACCCATGATCTCGAATTGGCTGCCATCGTATTCGCCTTAAAGATATGGCGACATTACTTATTTGGTGAGAAGTGCCATGTGTATTCGGATCACAAAAGTCTCAAATATTTGATGACTCAAAGAGACTTAAATCTGCGACAAAGGCGTTGGCTGAGTGTGTTCCGAACAAGGAATCGGAGTTCCAAATCGATGATGACGATTGTTTGAGGTTCAGAAGTCTTCTGTGTGTTCCAAAGAATTCGGAACTTATTTCGATAATTCTGAACGAATCCCATTGTAGCCGAATGGCAATCCACCCGGGGAGTACGAAGATGTACAACGACTTGAAACGTCGGTTTTGGTGGCATGGTATGAAACAAGACATCTCCGACTTTGTTTCGAGATGTTTAAAATGTCAACAAGTGAAAGCGGAACATCAAGTGCCTTGAGATTACTTCAGCCGATCACGATACCCGAGTGGAAATGAGATCGAGTCACAATGGACTTTGTATCCGGACTGCCGTTGTCAGCGAGTAAGAAGGATACGATTTGGGTCGTGGTAGATAGATTGACTAAGTCGGCTCACTTTGTCCCCGTACGTACGGATTTTTCAATGGACAAACAAGCCGAATTGTACGTTTCTCAGATTGTGAGATTACACGGGGTACCTATTTCCATCGTGTCGGATAGAGATCCGAGATTTACCTCGCGATTTTGGAAGAAGTTGCAAGAAGCTTTGGGTACCAAGTTGCATTTCAGCACCGCCTTTCACCCCCAAACCGATGGTCAATCCGGCGGATAATTCAAATACTTGAGGATATGTTGAGATGTTGCATCCTCGAGTTCGATGGTTCATGGGAGCGGTATTTGCCTTTGATTGAATTCGCTACGATAATAGTTTTCAATCAAGTATTAAGATGGCACCTTACGAGGCCTTGTACGGGCGTAAATGCCGTACACCATTGTTTTGGTGAGCTCGGTGAAAGCAAAATTTTCGGGTGGATTTGATTAAAGATCTTTGAATAGAAAGTGAAAGTCGAAGATAGCCTCCGATCGTCGAGAAGTCGTGCAGCGGATCTGAAACGAAAAGACATCGAGTATCGGTGGGAGATAAAGTGTTTCTTAAGGTTTCGCTTGGAAAAAGATACTCAGATTTGGCCGTAAAGGCAAATTGAGTCCGAGGTTCATTGGGCAGTACGAAATCTCCTAACGAGTTGGCCCAGTTGCGTATCGATTGATTTTGCCCCCTGAACTCGAAAAGATTCACGACGTCTTTCATGTTTCGATGCTTCGACGATATAGATCTGATCCGTTACACGTGATTAGTCCATCAGAGGTTGAAATTCAAGCCAATATGAGTTATGAGGAAGAACCGATTCGTATCCTAGCACGTGAAGTGAAAGAGTTGCGAAACAAGCGGGTTCCGCTAGTGAAAGTGTTATGGCTCAAACACGGGATAGAAGAAGCTACTTGGGAAACCGAGGACTCTATGAAAGAGCGATACCCAACCCTATTTACCGGTAAGATTTTCGGGACAAAATTTCTTAAGTGGGGAGAGTTGTGTGACCTAAAATGACCCTAGTCGGAATGTGGTTTGGGACCACAAAACCGAGGCATAAAAATAATTAATTGTTATATTTTATGCTTACTATGTGTGTGCATGAATATGTGGAAGTTTCATTCTCTAATTTTACCAAATGTATGAGAAATTATTAAATAGGGATCAAGGTGAAACATGGTAAAAAAATGATAGGCTAATTTGTAATGGCTTATTTGTGCATGTTGACACAAAGGTGGACTTGCATGTCAAAATTGCCCAAATTATTCTATAGTGGCCGGCCAAGATGGATGTGATGGGCAAAGGAAAACATGTTTCCAACATGTTGGGTTAGTGAGGCATGTTGGGAGCAATTAAATAATGTGTTAGCATTAAAGAAAAGGTTGACAAAAAAAATGGATGGATGCCCCTTGTTGCCGTGAGTAGAGGAAAAGAAAGGAGAAAAATTTGTTCATCCATTCTCAATTCTTTGGCTGAAAATACTAAGGGAAAAAGGAGGATTTTGCTCCATTTTGGTTTAGAAGAGATCTAGAAGGAGATTTGGCTATACTTGCATCAAGATTAAGGTATGTATGAGGTTGTGTCATGAGATTCATGCATGTTTTAGTTGCTAACTTGATGTTCATGTTAGCCATGGTTCAAATCCTTGTTATGCCATGGAAATGGTATTTGGCCAAGGTTGATATTGTGTTAAAGCCATTAAATGCTAAATATGAAGCTTGTTGATGATGCATGTAATGATGGATTGACTACTCTTGAATTTTCTCTTAGCATTCTTGAGTAAGACATGGAGTTCTATGTTTAACCATGACCGAAAATTGAAAGGGGATGGTGTGTGATGTATTCGGCCATGGTATGCTCATAAGTGCGATTTTTGCTTGTTGCATGATAGGTAAAATTTGTGTTTTGATATATGTTTATATGTGATGATGTTTGGTTTTGAAGTATAAAATTGGCTAACATGGACATGCATATTCGCCACAATAGGGGAATTGTTGTGCATGCATTCGGTTAGAGGCAAGCATAATGATGCCTATTCTTGAATTAGGTAATCGGCTACCTTGATGTGAGCTAAGGCCGAATGTGTGCGAAATTAAATAAAATTGACTAAAGTGCTTAGTTATGTGATGTTGGGTCAATGATATGTGTATTCGCCAAGGCTAGCAAGTGAGACTTTAATAAGTTGAAATTGTTTGAATTAGCTCAAGAGCTTAGAGGGCCACAATTGGATAAAGGAAAGGAAAAAGTGATCGAATAGCCGTTGAAGCCGTTCGACAACATCCGAGGTAAGTCTTGAGTAATGACCCTACTTGAATTATGTGAAATGAAATATGGATGTGTAATGATTATTGACATATGTGTGTATGAGTATTTGAATGGTACCGGGCTAAGTCCAGAAGGCAATTATGCTAGTGATATGTTTGTGTTTGAGCCTTAGTAACTGAAAATGAAATATGGATGTGTAATGATTATTGATATATGTGTGTATGAGTATTTGAATGGTACCGGGCTAAGTCCCGAAGGCAATTATGCTAGTGATATGTTTGTGTTTGAGCCTTAGTACTTGAAAATGAAATATGGATGTGTAATGATTATTGATATATGTGTGGATGAGTATTTGAATGGTACGGGCTAAGTCCGAAGGCAATTATGCTAGTGATATGTTTGTGTTCGAGCCTTAGTAACGAAAATGAAATATGGATGTGTAATGATTATTGATTTATGTGTGCATGAGCAATTGAATGATACCGGGCTAAGTCCCAAGACATTTATGCTAGTAATTATATCCGGTTAAGACCGAAGGCAATTGTGCTAGTGACTATATCCGGCTAATACCCAAGGCATTTGTGCAAGTCGTTATATCCGGGCTAATACCGAAGGCATTTGTGCAAGTCGTTATATCCGGGCTAAGACCCGAGGGCATTCGTGCGTGTGGTTATATCCGGTTGTATTCAAGAAGCTTGGATTGAAGGTGGCGTTGGTTGCTGTAATAAATCCAATTAGTGCGCTCGAAAAGCCCAAAGGATAAGGTATGTTTACATGTGCAATGGAAAAGTCGACACGTTTGAAATAATATTCGTTCAATCGACTAACGAATTTTCAGCTCTTGAAATGGGTTGATATCTTGTGAATGTATATATTGATGAAGTGTGAAGTAGGTACGATTATGTGAATGTGTATTAATAAAGTGATTCATTTGGCTATGTGAATGTAATGCTTTAGTCAAAGCCGATTTCATTACTTGAGACTTACTAAGCATAAAAATGCTTACCCGTTGCTTTGGCTCTCTGTTTTATAGATTTTGCTCGTTAGCGATCGGATTCGGGATCATCGAAGTTGAAGTCAACCACACTATCAAAGCCCTTTTGGTACTCCTTTAGTTGAATTTTGGATATGGCATGTATAGGACTACCCTTGGTTGTTTTCAAGTATCTTTGTGATGTATATGTGTACGGCCATGCGAAAATGGCTCGTAAAGGTGGAGTATGGCATTAGACCATTGAATTTGTGGTTTGTAATTATATATGGTTTCATGATGTGATTATGGATTGGAATGGGGTGTTAGTCACATGATCAGCCATTGGAATGGCTAAATATGATCATAAGTGGACCTATGTATGACAAGACTATAGTTGGTCCATAGAGACTACAATTTAGGTAAGGCCTACCTTAAAAACAGATGCTGCCAGCTGCAGTGACGTGAATGTGAAAAATCACTAAAAATAGTAGGAATGGTATTAAATAGTGAATAAATTATGTAAATGAACCTTGATGGATCTATTTTCATATGAAAGTAACGAAACGATCATATGATCAGTTTACTAAGAGATATTAAAGTTCTCGTGAGACAGGGCCAGAACGGTTTCTGGATCTCCGGTCTTGACTTTGAAAATTTACTACAAATTATCCAGAAGGAATTAGAAGTCATGCCTTATATGTACAGATTTATTTTTCAGTCTAGTTTCATTAGAAACAAACGGCATCAGCATTGAAGCCTTGTACAGGGAGATATTCCAGTTGTAACGCGAAGGTCAGTGTAGTCGACCCTGTAACATGGGTGACTTTAACTAATAAACTGTACCAATTGGCCCAACCAAAAATTCTAGAAATAAATCCAGGGATGTATATATGAGTCTAAATTCAGGGAAAATTTACGGAATCAGTTTCCGAGTTTTGTAACTCGAGATATGCCTTTTAAGGCGACAGTGACGCAGTTTTCCAGCTTGCCTGGAAATGTCAAATTGGTCGGTGCTATAAGTGGGTTTGGCTTGTTAACCCCTCGTGTCCGACACCGGCAACGGGCTCGGGTTCGGGGTGTTACATTACCATTTTGCCCCTATACTTTTAATTCTTGGCAGTTTAGTTCATAGGCTCAGAAAATGAAATTCATTCAATTTTATCCCTACCCAAGCCTAGCCGAACTATTAACATACTTATAGCAGCCCATATATTTCACAAATTCACACTTTTACCACACAATTTATTGCATTTCTCAATTTAATCCCTAATTGATAATTTCATCAAAAAATCTTTTACAAAAGTTGTTTATCTAACAACAACCATTTTTTTTCTACCATTAAATTCAAAACCTTAACATGCACATCAATGGAAAAACTCAAACACTTTAATAATTTCACAAATTAGTCCCCGGGCTAGATAGATTAAGCTACAACGATCTCTAAAACATAGAAATCATTAAAAAGGGACAAAAATCATACCTTATTGAAGGCTTAAAGATGGTTGAATAACCTAGCTTCCATGGCTTTCATTTTTTCCATATTCGGTTGAAGAACATAAGAAATGTGAAAGCTTCTTAATTGTTTTTTAACTTATTATATCACTATTAACTAAATTACAAAATTAACCTTTATAAACATTATTTATTACACAAAATGCCAAGCCATCATAATCCACTATCTCTTTAATAGGCTATTTACCGTATAAGGACCTCTAGTTTAAAGTTCTGTAGCTATTAGACACCTTTAGCTATTAGAACACAACATTTGTACTTTACGCAATTTAGTCCTTTTTTATCAAATTGAGAATGTAATTGACAAAATTTCTCAACGAAAATTTTATATGGTAATACTATCATGCTGTAGATCATAAAATAATATTAAAATAAATTTTTTGACCTCAGATTTGTGGTCCTGAAACCACAGTTCACTAAAAATAGGCTGTTACATCCTTCTTGCTTCCATGTGTGTGTATTATGTTCTCGATTATGTTGGATTAAAGTAAGCACTCTTACCCCATGAGATGATATGTTTGTGTATGAGTAATAAAGATTCATGGTTATATGTCTGAGTTAGTTGTCTGTGTAAATGGAATATAGATCTTTCTTTGTGTTTAAGCCATCACCCATTATTTTTGAAATGAGCTATGAAAAATGAAATCATGGTGATGCCTTTAATGAAATGAGCCTTGAACTGGCAAATCATGATATATGAGAAGGGATCATGTAGCCTCTAGTAAGGTACATATTAATGCAAACCATATTGGCAAAACATGATGGAACGAATGAAATGAATGCTAAGACTTGATCATGGACTTAGGTGTGGCTAGCATGAAGAACATTATTTGCGTGGTTATATGGGTATAGTGTAGGTGTCAAATGAATAATGTTTGTAATAAAGTCTATTTGTGTACAGTATTCGCTAATAGGTGAATTGTATGAATTGTTGAGTTAGAAAGGTTCATTGGTATTGTATATAGCTGTTAAGATATTTGCTCTAGAACACACTAACTTCTTGAAACTTATTTAGTTACCTTTTTTTCTTAGGATCGCTGATAGAGTGAAGGACCTTTCAAAGACTATGCTAGAAGACATCTATTCCGTGAGATTTCTAAGTATTCTGTATTATGCATGGCCTGGGGTTGGTGTCATGATGGTGTCATAGTAGAGAATGAATTTGGTAGTTTAAAGCTATTCTTTTGAAACTGTTATTTCAATGAAACCTCAACGAAGTGATTATGCTTTCTTGCAAAGTAATGAATTATTTATGTTGAATGATTAATGTCAATCTAACTATATATGTATGTATACGATACTGTAGTTAAATATGGGTTAAGCCAAACATGGTTCTAAGATCTTCCAGTGGAGCCTATTTGGTTTTTTAATTTTCATCGGAAATGTATAACCTTAATTATCTCTAATTTTGCAAAGGATTTACAAATCACATTTGTTTGAACTATATTATAAATACCACGTCTGTAAGGGATGCGCCAATCCTAGGTTCTCCTTAATGATCGGGTTCGATTCTCAGAGAAACCAAAGGTAGTGTCACACCTATCATGCATAATACACCTCTAGCATAGTCTTTAATGTTTTGTATTAAGATAATATCTCTTTTGTAGTGAGAAAATAAATATGTCTAATTGCTCAAGGGACGCAACGGATGAAGAGATGGAAAGTCATGTTTCCACCTAGGAACAAGCTACAACTACCAACAACAACAATGCTAGGAATGCAGGAAACACATTTTGAAACATGTTTTTCACTATGATGACCCAACTATTTGACAGTTTATGGGGAATAAACAAGAACCTGACTGCCTCTGGACATACTAACATCTAGAGTGTGAATAATGCTACAAAATATATGGAATTTGAGGTGGTGTTTGCAAGTATATGAGTCAAGTTGTAATATAGTTTGTTTACAATGAAACACTTAGTAAGTATTCTAAGGATTGCACCCAAGGGAGGCTAGTACTAAATTAATTCTAACCTAAACGCCAATATATCTAATTAGTACTTTAAGTAAACTATATTATGAATGAACATAAATAAAGGATTTTTTATGTTTTTATAATAAAGAAAAAATAACATAAAAGAAATAGACTTCAAGAGATAGAAAGGAAGAATAAGTCAAATCCTGATTATGGGTGATTAGCTTACTTCGATAATCTCCATTAACTGTCATTTCGGGTTCCTCGTCAATCAACTAGTTGCCGTACTAGCAGGATTTTTTTATTTTCCACTAGCATAACGAGTCAACAAGAACTACTTATCTTCTAACCTTACAGTCTAGACTGGCTTGGGGTGAAGGTGTTCACCAATGGAATACCAATTTTGGGTTAATTCCCACCTTGATGACTTCCTACGATTGTCAGGCCTAGGGTTTATTTCACATTCTTCCTTTCCCAAGCAACTGACCCATTGAGTAATCCTATAAAATAGTCATACCTCCACTTGCTAATCCCGTATAGAGGGAATATTTCCTCATGGTTTTCATAGACAATATAAAATTGATATAAAAAGAAAGCATGCTAATAAAATCAACAAGATAAAGTAAATGAAAGATCCTGATTGTATTGAGATTAATTACAAATCCACGAAGTTTGAATACTTCCATAATTCAGATATGTTGTAATCAATAAGAACAAATACAAGAAATCTAAAACCTTAAACTGAAAGAAAACTAAAATAAATTTTACAAAGAGAATTTAAGTTAAAGGAATGATATCCATATCAAGTAACAATTTATAGCCTTCAGGTGGCCGTTGTTCTTAACTCTGGGTTAGCTGATGTTCTCGAGCTTTAAGTTTGATTGTGTAGATTAAAATGCCCTTGCTTTGTGTTTTCATTTCTGTCACAGAGTCGATGTCATCATACACCAGGACCTGTGTCGCGGCATAACAATCAGTATACTCCTTTTCAGCTATCTATAGGGTATGTCGCGACACCCTCGGTCTGTGTCTCGACATCAAAGGCAGTCTTGAGTTTTCTCTATTTTGTTCCCTATGCTGCAACATCAGCCATCTGTGTTGCGGCATAGCAACCAATATCCATTTAGTACACCTTCTAATCATTTCTTACACACTCACAAAGTGCGTTAACTCACCTTTAGGGCTCATTTGGCCCCTAAGGTCAATAAAAGACTCAATTCGCACATTTTATTAACTTATCGAGAATTTACAAAAACATAACTAAAACCTACTAGAAATGATTATTTTCATGCTCCTAAAGGGTAAGAATTAGTTTAATATACAACACTAAATTACGGCAGATCATAACCCCAACCACAACAGCCTCATCACCCTCCTCAACCATAGCCTGAAGTGGTTCGTCTGACTCAACCTGTGCCACTGATAGTACTAGATAGAACATATGTTTTCTCCCTACTTATTGGTTAATTTGTCCCCATTTAGTTATCTTTAGCACATATTTTAGCATTTTTAGTTCAATAAACTGCATTTTATAACTCAGTGGATCTTAGCTTATTCATCCTTAATTTTGTCATGTTTTGGTACAAATGTCACTGTATTAGTATTTTCAGATTGCGCCCAAATTTATCGTTTCACATGACAGCTATCTAGATGAGATCAAAAATGTGTGCGCTGTCCAGTCTGGTATAACCAACTTGCATGTATAGAGGTAGCATGATTATGATGAAAGGATCACTTGGGCTATTTGGGAAGAATATAAATATTTATGTGAAAAGAAAAAAAAGGAGGCTTTTTAGGGAGTATTATCTTCTTCAAACTATCTTTCGAAGCTTTTGGCTATGGTGGCTTAAGCCTCCTATAGGTGAACCGATGTGAAAGGGATGCAACTTAGCTCTTGATGAGGAGCCTTAAGTGTGGTGCAAGAGGGAGTTGAGAGATCATGTCGCAATTTTCTAAGCAATGTTTGTACGAAAGTAAAAATGATTTCTGGGTTAAACATTATTTTATTCAATCTTGCTTCTACTATTTAATCTTTGTGTTTGAATGTTTTTAGCATGGAACTGTTATTACAGTAATTGACACTGGAAAGTGCAACTACAGTTTAAGCTAACAAGCATGATAATGAAAGTTGTTTGAGGATTAGAGGAATTTAACCCACTTGTTCTTAATATTGTTCCATTGCCAACAGTGGAAAGTGCCGCTAATATGCATGTTTAAGTCTTAGATTAAATATGGAAGTTAAGCTTGGTAAGATATTCATTGCAATGTAATGCATCAACGATCACCTATCCTTTTATACCTTGTGAGCTCTTAGTATTCTGTTGAATATTCACATTGGGGATCCTAGTTTATCAATATCATATTTTATCTTATTGTTTCCCAGTTATTGCTTTGACAACTACACTCACAATTTATCTCATTCCTATCATTTATTGCACTAAAATTGATAGACAAAAGGCAACTATCCTCATGGGACCAATATCCAATAGACTCATATTTGTCTACTATACTTGTGATAGTGTACACTTGCACATTACCGCTATGATGTTCAACAGCCAATCAAGTTTTTGGCATCGTTGTTGGGGATGGTGTTTGTATGATGTTTATTTTTGTTTGTTCTTATTTCCTAATATTTAGTTGTTATTATCTTGTTTTCTTTGTGTCGCTATTTTCACATTTTATTTTAGGTGTTGTATGACCTGAAGCAATTCGAAGTTTATTGTCGATTTTGATCCAAAAATTGAAAGAACCGTTCAGAGGAGACTTTGAGAACAAAGGAATATGGCTTTACCACGAAACTATGAAGTCATACCCTCGATGCAGAACCAAAATGCTAATGACCCACCTTTGCCACAAGACACTCAAATATAAAACATGCCTATACAAGATTTTGTAGTACTTGTCTTGGATGACTTACAACCGGGAGTTGTTAGGCCAACAATCTGAGCTGGAAATTTTGAACTCAAGCAAGTAATGTTTCAAATGCTGAATTTTGATAGGCAATATGCTGGGTTGCCTTATGAAGATGCACGAGAACATCTTAAATCATTTTATTAATTTGTGCTTCCTTTTGTCAACAAGGCATTCTTGATGACGCTTTGAAGATGCAATTATTTCCTTATTCCTTGCAGGGAAGGGCTAGTACTGGGTTCCTTGGGCTACCTACCAAATCAATTACTTCTTGGAGTGCACTAGCAACACTGTTTGTTTTGTGATTTAACCCATCGACAATGAATACTCGTCTCCGAAATGATTTATAGCTTATCATCAGCTGGATGATGAGAATCTTCACACAATATGGGAACGTTATAAATCTTTGCTTCGAAGTTGTTCCATTCACAGCATTCAATAAGAAACACAAATTGAAATTTTCTATAATGGGCTGAATTCATACACAGGGAATCTTGTCGACGTATTAGCCAATGGTCCTTTGCTGGATTGTACTTATAATAGTGTTATAGGAATTCTGGAGAGAATTGCTCAGAATGATTATCAATATCCTATCTCTAGAGCTGTACAAGCAAAAGCTACTCTGAGAGTTATTGAATTGGACGGAATATCTGCACTTAGTGCTCAAGTTTCTTCTCTTACAAGTATGATAAAAATATGCAAGGGACTAGTGATTTTACACCTATACAAGTCGCTCAACAAGTTGATGTTCCTACCTTTTTGTTGTGAGATTTGCAGTTGTTGTGAGATTTGCAGTGACAACCATAGCTATAAAGATCGTCCACAACATGCAGAGAATGTATTTTATGTCAGTAGCGTCAGCAACAATTCTTATGGAAACTCTTATAATAATTCTGCAAGCAATCAATAGCCTTAGGGAACTCAAATGCTAGACAAAATGCTACGAAATTTCGATATAGGAATATATCTACTTAAGGCAATTATCCGTATCCGAGGCCGGGCTAAGGTACGAGGCGTTACCAGACAAACATACAAACATTAAACTAAAATACGAGCCATAAAATTTTATTCATATTTCAAAGCGTTCATTCTCTTACACATAGTCCCTTATTTGAGTCTACGGAGCCCAAAACATACTTTAGAAAGGGTTTGGGACTAAACCGAGAACTTACAAAAATCTTGGAAATTTCATGCTTTAAGGCTCCACATGCCCGTGTCCCAAAGTCGTGTTCCATACACGGCTAAGACACATGGTCGTGTCTCTGCCTATGTGGAATATACCTAGGCTATTTTCCAAGCTTTGGTCAACCTTGATCTCTTACACACTTATACAAAATCAAAAGCATATAATATGGTATTCATTTAATGATTAAACATCCTCAATTAAACCACAAACATAACATTTGTATGTCATCATACATGTGTCTCTCATACTCATTTTACCTTGTTTATTATAGTACAACTTATACATTTATACCAAGATTATCATCTTACCAAATATCTTCAGCTTAATCATCAAGCATTCATATTTAAAGCTAGATCATATCTTTATAAAATACCATGATTCAGATGCACAGAATAACATGTTTGCCTGAAACATTTCAATTCAATTCCATACCCAACAAGCATTACATTGAGACTAGTCATATATATATATATACATGTCATGATACATATCATTCTCTTTTTGTTTTCTTATAAACACATATCATTTATTTCATTATATCAATATTTCATATACCATAGTTTCCATGTATTCCACATATATTTATTTTCCTCCTCCTTCTCTCCATTCCACATCCTTAATGTATATAGCATTCTTGTAAGTACGATTTCACAATTTACTAATAAATGTTCACATCAAACTGTCCACACAAGTCATAGTCACTTAATTATTTATAATTCGAGCTACAGAGCTCCAAATTAAGATCCGTAAATTTTCCCTGAAACTAGACTCACATATCTTTCCATCATAAAATTTTCATAATTTTTGGTTTATCCAATTAGTACAGTTTATTCATTAAATTTTCCCCTGTTTCACTTTTTGACAGTTCTGACCTCTCTTCACTAAAAAATAATTATCTCGCAGTACAGAACTCGGATAATGTTCTTGTTGATTTATATTTAAAATAGACTCATTATGGATTTTAAAAATATAATTTTGAGACTCTAATTATTTTTCTCCAAATTTTTGTGATTTTCCAAAATCTGAACAGGGGATCAAGTAATCATTCTGAATCAGTCTCACAAAAACATAAATATATCAAAATATCGAACTCCTTTGCTTAGTATGTTTCTTTTATATGAAAATAGACTCATTAAGCTTTAATTTGATACCTTATTCAGTCTCTGATTCAATTCATAATATTTTTGGTGATTTTTCAAAATCACGTCACTGCTACTGTCCAAAACAGTTTTATTGCTAATTCACTCTTTAACACTTTCTTTGTATTAACCTCATTTTAACATACATATCACAAATCATTTTCACCACATTTCATACATCACAAGTATAGGCCCATGATCACAAGGTCACCATAAAATCATCCTCATGTATAACTTACTTGTTTATAACCTTACCACATCCTGGTCACTTAATGAACACATCATTCACATAACCAAGTTCCTACACTTATTCATCACAAAACTCACAAAGCAATACATAGAGAGTCTCCCATTGAACACTTCGGATCAATCCTCGATACTTGGTGGTTTCAGCACATAGCTCCACCCATCATATAGTTCGGCTCTCTTGTACATATGGTGAACACTTAGTACCACCCATGTGACCTAGCCAGTTTATCTCGTAGCTCTCTTGTCTACATGGTGTCCTTCACTTGGAACCACGCATGCGACCTAGCTACATATATCCCGTAGCTCTCTTGTCTATATGGTGTACACATAGTATCACCCATGCGACCTAGCTACATCATAATGTCTTGTAGCTCTCTTGTGCACATGATGTACACTCAGCACTATACATGTGACCTAGCTACATACCATCTGTATCATCCAATCTTTCCGATGGTTCAACCGAGATTTCTCTCTCTTTCCCAACAATTTCACCAATCAAGTAATTATCCACAAACATATTTCCAATATTTTTATAAAATATCATAATACAAGTAATAGTGATGTATTACTTACATATAAACTTACATCTCATTTAATATCAACGCAATAACATTAAATTACACATTGTCTTATTAAAAATCATATGAACTTACAATTTCCCATAATATCCATAATCATAGAAATCACATTTATGTATGATAATTCAATGCACTTCATGTACCATAGACATTTTTTAAATCAATTCATAAACTTGGCACCATAATCATTTAATTTAACATAATTCAATTAATTCACTAAATTTAACTTTCAAATATAAATTACAACATTATTGTTGTATTATTATCATACCAACTTACATACTTTCAACACCTCAGAGATCATAGTAAATATATCAATTTTACATTGAAACATGCATAAATTAATGCTTATTATACATATGAACTTACCTTGATATTAAAAAGGCCATTTTACCTACTTTCCCAATTTTCAATTTTTCTCTCATTCTAGGTTCAAATCTCATTTTCCGGGATCTAAAACATCATATTTTACTTATTTAATTAATGTACTATTCAAAACTGTCCTTAACTCAAACTTTGGAAAAATTACAATTTTGCCCCTAAACTTTTGCATATTTACACTTTTGCCCTTAGGCTCGGGAATTAAACTTCATCCCTTATTCTTATGTTTTATGACATGATGACCACTTTTCCCTTCTATGGAAACATCAAATTCTCACTCTAACATATACTTATGACTATTAGGTATTTTTACCGATTAAGCCCTTTTGCTCGTTTTCACTTAAAATCGAGTAGCACAAGTTGTCTAACATAACTTAAAACCTCATATTGTATCATAAAACACCAGAATACACAAATTTTACCTATGGGTATTTTTCCAAATATGAACCCTAGGTTGAATTATTGCTAGCATAAGCTAAATCAAGTTACCAGGACTCCAAAAACGTAAAGAACTTGAAAAACGGGGTTAGAACGGACTTACAATTGTGCTTGGGAAGCTTGAAAACCCTATCCATGGAGTCTCCCTTGGTATACACGTCCATGGTGAAGAAGATGAGTAAAATTGGCTTTTAATTTTGTATTTTAATTCATTTTACCCCTAAATAACCAAAATACCCTTACTACTAAACTTTCCAAAAATTCTATCCATGTCCAATTTTTGTCCATAACTTAGAAATTGGTCAAATTTCTATTTAAGACCTCCTAATTAATATTTCAAATCAATTTCATACTAGAAACTTCTAGAATGCAAGTTTTGCAACTTATTCAATTTAGTCCCTAACTTCGAATTAAGCACTTTATGCATAGAATTTCTTCACGAAATTTTCACACAATCATGCAATCATATCATAGACCTCAAAATAATCATAAAATAATTATTTATATCTCAGATTTTGTGGTCCCGAAACCTCTGTTCCAACTAGACCCAATTTTGGGCTATTACATAAACAAATTAGCGAATTGACTACAGACTCTACTGTAACACCTCAAGATATTGATGAAGTAATCCTTGGTAAGAAGGTTGAATCTGAAGAACTTGTCAATGTACCAGACAAACAAGTTCCACAAATTGTCACTCATATGCCTAATGTGCGACCTTCAAAACTGTCGACGCAATCAAAGGTGTTAGCACAATCAGTTATATCTCCATCTTTACCTTTTCCACAAAGATTTAGGGAGAATGAGCAGGACAAGTAGTACCAATAGTTCCTGAACACACTGAAGCAGCTTTAGGTCAATATTCTTTTAATAGACGCTCTTGTGCAAATTCTGAATTATGAGAAATTTATGAAGGAGCTCTTGTCCAAGAAGAATAAGCTTAGTGATATGGAAACTATTGCAGTCACAGAAGGCTGTAGTGCTGTTTTGACAAATAAGTTGCCCCCCAAAATGAAAGATCCTAGAAGCTTTACTATCCCATGTTCAATTGGCAATCATTATTTGGGCAAGACTTTATGCTACTTAGGAGCTATCATCAACTTAATGCCACTATCTACTTTCAGAAAAGTTAGGAATTGCTCACATGAAACCTATTGTAATGGCATTGCAACTAGTTGATTGATCTTCGGCTCAACTTGAAGGGAAAATCAAAGAAATCTTAGTTCATATGGATAAATTCATTTTTTCGGCTGATTTTATCATACTTGACTGCAAGGCAAACAATTATGTTCCTATAATCTTAGGACGACCATTTTTAGCCACTGGATGAACTCTTATTGATGTTTACAAGGGTGAACTGACGATGCGGCTTAATGATGAGCATGTTACCTTCAATGTAAGGATAAAGAAGAATGCCATATTGTTGATGTGATAAATGATCTAATTGAGGAAGAATTCAATAACCAAAGCACAATACTTTTTGAGGAGTTTGCAGTGACATCTAATGGTGAATTCTTAGATAATTGTGGCAATATGGTTGAAGCAAATAATTTTGAAATCAGGTATGCATGGTAGATTGAATCCTTAGACTTAGCCAATAGAACAACTCCAATTTTCAAGCCATCTATCAATGAAGCTCTTACTCTAGAATTGAAACCACTACCTACTCATCTTAAATACGTCATTCTTGGTGATAACAATACTCTCCCAGTTATTGTCTCCACAACATTGGATGTAACTTAAGAAGAGAAATTGGTCCATATTCTTAAGCAACATAAACAATCTATTGCTTGGAATATTGCCGATATCCGAGGCATTAGTCCATCTTTTTGCATACACAAGATCAAGTTGGAAGATGAATGAAAGCAATCAATTGAGAAACAAATAAGATTAAACGAGAAGATGAAGGAAGTTGTTAAGAAAGAAATTATAAAATGGCTTGATGTTGGAATTATTTACCTTATTTCTAATAGTAATTGGGTAACTCCAGTGCAATACATTCCTAAAAAGAGTGGCATCACTGTGGTTAGCAACGACAAAGATAGATTAATTCCTACATGCATTCCTATAGGATGGCGAGTCTGTATGGATTATCGCAAACTTAATACTGCCACAAGGAATGACCACTTCCTATTTCCTTTCATTGACTAAATGTTGGATAGGCTTGCTGAAAGAGTCCATTACTACTTCTTAGACAACTATTCTGGGTACAATTGAATTGCTATTGCACAGAAGGATCAAGAGAAAACAACTTTCACCTGTCCCTTTGGTATTTTTTCTTTTCGCCGTATGCCTTTCGGTCTTTCTAACGCACTAGCCACATTTAAAAGTTGCATGATGACAATATTCTCAGATATGATTGAAGATTCTTTGGAGGTTTTTATGGATGATTTTTCAGTCTATGGGAATGATTTTTACCATTCCACTAACAATTTGGATAAATTTTTACAGCGGTGTGAAGACATACATCTTATTCTAAATTAGGAAAAAGGCTATTTCATGGCAACTGAAGGCATTGTGTTAGGCCATCGCATCTCTAGTCAAGGCATTAAAGTAGACAAAGCTAAAGTGGAAATCATTGAGAAATTACCTCTACTGACAAATGTGAAAGGTATTCATAGTTTTCTTGGGCATGTGGGGTTTTACCGAAGATTTATTAAAGATTTCTCAAAAATTGCA
Source organism: Gossypium arboreum (assembly GCF_025698485.1). Taxonomy (NCBI): domain Eukaryota; kingdom Viridiplantae; phylum Streptophyta; class Magnoliopsida; order Malvales; family Malvaceae; genus Gossypium; species Gossypium arboreum. The sequence goes on from NC_069081.1 coordinate 20,495,895, forward strand.
AAGCCCTTATGCTCATTGTTGGAATAGGATCGTAATTCCTCTTTGACGATGCATATCTAGAGGCGTTCATTCAATTAAAGACGTAGCTAGTAAATGCACCTATTGTCATTACACCAGATTGGTCTCAACCTTTTGAAGTTATGAGCGATACTGGTGACTTTGCAGTGGGTGTTGTTATAGGACAATGCAAGGGAAAAATATTTCATGCCATCTATTATGCTAGCAAAACTCTTACAGAGACTCAAATAAATTATACCATTATAAAGAAAGAATTGTTGGATGTAGCCTTTGCTTTCGACAAGTTTCGTTCTTATATTGTCAACGCAAAGGTTACCGTATTTACTGATCACTCGGTGTTGAGATATCTTTTTACGAAGAATGATGCAAAACCAACACTGATACACTGGATCTTATTGTTATAAGAATTTGACATCGAGATAAGAGACCGCAAAGGTTCAGAGAATCAAGTTGCAGACTCTCTATCTCGATTAGAAGTTGGCAGTGAAGATGGAATCATATTTCAAATTGTCGAAGCATTCCCAAATGAGAGGTTATTTGCTGTAGATGCAACCCCTTGGTATATGAATTTGGTTAATTGTCTAGTGTGTGAAAAACTCCCATTAGGTGTCACAGGCCATAATAGAGAAAGATTTCTTTTTAAAGTAGTAAAGTATCATTGGAATAAGCAGAGATGCTTTTAATCCTAAAGCACTATCATGATGCTCCTTATGGAGGCCATTTTGGTGGCATGTGAGTTGCTGCTAAGGTTCTCCAATCAGGATTCTATTGGTCTTCATTATTCAAAGACGCCCACAATTTTGTGAATCAATGTGACAGGTGTCAGCACATTGGTTCTATATTCCGACACAATAAAATGTTATAGTAGCCAATTATGGTGGTTGAATTGTTTGATGTTTGGGGTATGGATTTTATGAGACCATTTACAAATTCATTTGGAAATCTTTATATATTAGTAGCTATTGACTACGTCTCAAATTGGGTTGAAGCTGTTGTAGTCCTAAAGGATGATGCAAAGACAGTGCTTAATTTTTTTCACAAGCATAAACTTACCCGCTTTGGCACACCAAAGGCATTGATTAGTGATCAGGGTACACACTATCATTGCAACCAAGTGGCAGCTGCAATGAAGAGATTTAGAGTTAATCATAGAATGAATACTACTTATTATCCGCAAACTAATGGAAAAGCCGAAGTATCGAATCGGAAAATTAAAAACATTCTTGAAAGGGTTGTGAACCCTTCGAGGAAAGATTAGTCTTCTAGAATGGATGACACTTTGTGGGCATTACGGACAGCATACAAAATCGTTTTTGGGAAAGCATGTCACTTGCCAGTTGAACCGGAGCACAAAGCAATGTGTACAATTAAGCAAGTGAACATGGACTATGAAGCTGCTGGAAAGAAAAAGGCCATTGATACCACTGAACTAGAGGAGATTAGGTGAAATGCCTATGAAAATGCTGCAATTTCCAATGAAAAGACGAAACGATGGCATGACAGAATTATTTTACAACAACAATTTATCACGAGTAAACAAGTTTTATTATTTAATTCTAGACTAAAACTACACCCGGGTAAATAGCACTCATGTTGGTCTGGACCTTTTGAAGTTGTCAAAGTATTTCCTCATGGTACAGTCACAACCAGAGATTTACATGATGGACACCAGTTCAAAGTGAATGGCCAACGATTGAAACATTATTTTAGGAATATTGATCAAAAGCAGGCAGAGACCAATAAATTGGTCAAATTTTTTTAATTTTTATGGAATTTATTATTAAGTAACTTTATTTTATTTGTTTCTATTCAAGTTTGTTTTAATTATTTTATTTTATTTTTGTAGAATAATTAGGTACCATTCTTGATGCACTTGGGCTTTATTGTCAATGCAATTCATACTATTATACTGTCACGTATGACTAACCACGAATGAAGGACAGATAAAAAATTTCAGATCCCATTATTGGATCAAAAGTCACCTAGCCATCTGATTTGTCTAAGCGGGTGCAATTCTCATTGGACATAATTTTTCCCGCCATTTTTATATCCCTTCAAAAAAGTCATGGCTTTCCATCTTCTTCTTTCACTTGCTATAAACCCCCTTCACAGTGCTGACTGTAACACATATAAAGTAGCCATTTTTATTCACTTTCTCTCCCTAAGCTCTTACCTATACAACTTTAAACCATTTTAACTCCACAAAACAAACAAAATATGGTAAGAATGAGAGGATCAGACAAGAAAGCACCGAGCATGTTGAAGAATACTCGTCCTCTGCAACTGCAGTTCGTGAATTGGAATCCTCCATGCCAACAGAGAAAAATGAGCTAGTGATCTTTTTAATGAAAGTGGCCAATGAATTGTTTCAAGACAACATTTTGAAGCAACATTTCCATCTAGAACAGTGTATTCTCTTTTTGCAACAGTAAGACTTGGGCAAATGAGTCTACAAAACCATCTCTAAGCTGAAGTGGGAGACTTTTTGCACTCATCTTGGAACCTATTCTCATTCATTCATACGTGAGTTTTACGTTAACCTTTATGACCATGAGTTAGATTTTATCTTTGTTCAAGAAGGCTTAATCTCATGGGATGCTAAAAAAATCAATGAGCTGTACAACACTAAAGTGGATGTAGATGAACATTCCAAGTTTATTGAGGATATCACAGACGAAAAAAGGGACCTGTTGGTGAAGGATTTATGTGTTGAAGGAGCATTTTGGACGGGTTCACATCAAAAGAATTATACGATGTACTGTAACTTCCTGACACTGCAAAGTAATATCTTGTTTCATTTTGTCAACTACAGGCTACTGCCCTCTACTGACAGCACCACAGTCAACTTTGATAGAATGTGCCTAATATATTCAATTGTCAAGGGCAGAAAGATTGATGTCTGTGGAATACTCCACCAGGAAATTACTGACTACGTTATGAGGGAAATTGGAATTTTTGTTTTCCTGTCGTTGGTGATACTACTGTGCTAGTAGAAAGGGATCATGCCCTGTGATGATAAAGAGATCCTGGAGAATAAGAGACCAATAAATGAAGCCTATATTGAAAGAATTACTCGTGGCAAAGATACACCAACAAGACAAGGAAGGAAAAACCAAGGGAACAAACCTGACTGTAGAGACATCATTGTTGCTCAAAATGCAAGCTGTAGAGAAGTTGGCCAATTCCATCAGCAATAAGTAGATCAGACTTGTCGCTACAATAAAGGGTATGGACAGATCACAAAATTTTTCTACAGTTATACTATGGCTTATAACAACTCTATTGTAACCCCATTAAGTCAGTTAAGGGCAGCCTCATTCTTAGATTTCTAGTGTTCCCACTGATCATCCAAGATTATAAACCCTCATCTGAGGAAGATAACTTTAGGGGATCGAGATAGATCTGTGGAATACCTTCCTATTATGCACGTCTTTGATAATGAGAAAGAAGATGACTGAAGGGACATTGAGGAATGTATGTGAAGGATGATAGCCTATTTGAGGATGACTTTATTATTGGTCAAGAGCTGAACGAAAAGGTCGAGGAAGAAAATACTAAGAAAAAAGCTGCTGAGAAAGAATCTATTGAGAATATTGTCAATGCATTCGAGATTGAGAGTGCCACTACTGATAGTTTGGAGTGAGATGGAGCTAGATCGGTGAAATTTGCAAAGATAACTAGTGAGTAGTACGATAACTCATTGGCGATAGTGGTCTATATCGGACCACTCAAGGTGTCCCCTCCTACACAAGAAGTAGCTGGTGATGTCAGGACAGTGCCAAAAACTAAGAAGCGATTCAAAAACCATGCAAAGCCCAAATAAAGGAATAGAAAGCACTCCCAAGACAAAAAGTGCAAGAAGGAGGAGAAAAAGAAGAGGAAGAAGACACATCGTGCAACCACATTAATGGCTGAGGAAAACTGAGTTAGTTTATTTTAAGTTTTAGCTGTAGTATTCATGCATTACATGTAGTTGTAATTTTCATTTTGTTAGTGCACATTGTCGTTGCATTTTTATTGTTGTCATATTTTAATGCTAGTGCATTGTGGACAATGCAAACTTTAAGTTTAGGGGAATGCATATGAGGTTTGGAAATACACCTACATTTCAAAAGATAAAAAATTGAGTTTAATGAAGCATGCAAAGTTTATTTATGGTTAATGCAAATGTGTTTGAAAATTTTTGTTACATTCGATGCTTAATTCTTGAATCATGCGAATTATCGATGAATGAGTTGGATAAATTTGACTGAATGTTTTATCTTCAATTGATTATTAGTACCAGTCCTTGAATATTGAATGAATCAGCCTTTGACAACTACTTATATATATATAGTTATGAATAAGAGACACTTAAAAGTGGGTGTATTGTGAAATGTTAAAGAGGGAACACTCCAATACAGGCTTTAGAAAAATGAATCTGGCTAAAGGTTGTCACTGCATGAGTGTGTGTCAATGCAGTTACATGCTCCCTAGGGGTTTGTTGCACTCCATCGTTACTTCTCAGGAACAAGGGTACAATAATGCAACGATATCCCTTATTCATACACAAAAAAAAAGGGAAGACATATATTGTACAATAAATGCTATATTGGTAGATAGAATTTAGGATTTAAAGCATAATACTAGTTTCAATGAAGTTGCAATCTTATTCATTCATACTTATGTATTGTCAATGCAATATTCTGTCATTTGAATGTGACTCATTCATTGGGATTTTAGGTGATTCAAGTTGCTAGAATGATCATTTGTCTTAGTGAATTTTTATGTAGCCTTGCCAAATTCTGTTTTACTTGAAGACAAGTAAAAACTCAAGTTTACGGGTGTGATAGTACAATAAAGAACATATGTTTTCTCCCTACTTATTGGTTAATTTGTCCCCATTTAGTTATCTTTAGCACATATTTTAGCATTTTTAGCTCAGTAAATTGCATTTTATAACTCAGTGGATCTTAGCCTATTTATCCTTAATTTTGTCATGTTTTGGTACCAATGTCGCTGCATTAGTATTTTCAAATTGGGCCCAGAATTGTCACCGCACCTGACAGCTATACGGAGAAGAACAAAAATGTGTATGCTATCCAGTCTAGTATAACTACCTTATATGTATAGAAACATCATGATTCTAATGAAAAGACACTTACGCTATTTGGGAAGAAAATAAATATTCACGTGAAAAGAAAAAAAACAAAATGCTTTTTAGGGAGTATTATCTTCTTCAATCTATCTTTTGAAGCTTTCGGCTATGGTGGTTTAAGCCTCCTATGGGTGAACCGACGTGAAAAGGATGCAACTTAGCCCTTGACAAGGAGCCCTGAATGTGACTCAAGAGGGAGTTGAGAGATCAAGTCGCGATTTTCTAGGAATAGTACTCTCCACTTGTTCTTTTATTTTTCTTTTCGAAATGATGGTGAGTACTTTCTATTTCATGTTTGTACGGAAGTACACATGATTTTTGGGTTAAACATTATTTTATTTAATCTTACTTCTATTTTTTAATCTTTGGGTTTGAATGTTTTTAGCATGGAAGTGTTATTGCAGTCACTGACATTGGAAAGTGCAGCAACAGTTCAAGCTAACAAGCATGACAATGGAAGTTGCTTGAGGATTAGAGGAATTTAATCCAGTTGTTCTTAATAATGTTCCATTTCCATCATCGGAAGGTGTGGCTAATATGCATGTTTAAGTCTTAGATTAAATATGGAAGTTCTTGGTAAGATATTCATTGCAATTTAATGCATCGACAATCACCTATCCTTTTATACATTATGAACATTTAGTATTCTATTGAATATTCACGTTGGGATCCCAGTTTATCAATATCATATTTTATCTTATTTTTTTCCACTTATTTCTTCAACATCTACACTCACAATTCATCTCGTTACTATTTATTTATTGTACTGACATTGATAGACAAAAGACAACCATCCCCGTGGGATCAAAATTTGACAGACTCTTATTTATCTACTATACTTGGATTGACAGTGTATGTAACACCCTAAACCATATCCGTCGCTATAATAGGGTTATAGAGCATTAACAAAATTTATAGAATAATAACAAACATTTTATGTCATTTACTATTTGTATTTGAAAATAATCATACTGTAACGCCTTGAATTTTGGGTCTAGATGAATTGGGCTTTGGGCTTTGGGTTTCATAAAATTTTTAAGTGAGCAAGAAAATGACAATTGACATGTTGGCTTTGAGGGTTTAAGGAATTTGAAGTGTCTAGGTGTGTTGGAGAAGTTCTGGGTTTGAGTTTTGTGGTGGAGGAATTTTAATTTAATTATTAAAATAACCAGGGTTGGGAGTAGTTGGGCTTCTAAATAAAGATAGGGGAAAATGGCATCAAAAAGCCATGTGGAGGAGTGGCTAAGTGACGCCACTTAGGGTGTAGGGAGGTGGCGTTAGTGGATAGCATGGAGATCTGAGGTTCGAATCCTAGCTTAGTATTTTTAGGAGTTTAATTTTGACCTTCTAGAAGGTTGGAAGTGGTGTGAAAATGGACTCTAAGGGGAGTGTTCAAAAGAGAAAATTTAGGAAATAGAGGCTATTGAGGGAATTGAGGAGAGGAGAAGGGAGAAGTGATGGAGCTGAATTGGGAATTGAGGGTCAGGCAATTTGGCTAGAGGATATAAATATGTGTTGAGTTTGGGATCCTAGGCTAATGCCAAATTCTTCATTTTTTTTAGTGCCGATTGGCTTTTCCATCTTTGCGAGTTGATTCTTTTGCCATTCTTTCTCTCCTCAGATCTCTTTTGATTTACCCTTTGGGTTAGCTGGTTCCTTCTTCTACCCTTCTTCTTTAATTTGTGCCAAATAAACCTTATTTACCATATTAGTTTGAAAGCCGAAAAGCCGAATCTCCCTTGGTCCGATTACTCTTTTGGGGTAAGTACCTTATCTCTTTTTCGACTAGTACTGTTAATACCAATTACTCCCCTCCCTCATTCTTTCTAATCAACTTTGGTAGGGAATTAGTATCAGATCTCGGATTTTAGCTCTCTGCCGAATTGCTTCTTAGGTGTTTTATGGTTTTGGTAAGTATTTCTCTCTTATTGGCTAAGGTTGGCCGAATGGTCTTTAGTGAGTTAAGGGGGTGAATTATGTTGGATGCTAGTCCCCTAGTATTTGGTTTTAATGAGTAAGATTAATGCAGATCTAGGGAGTACGTGATCAAGGAAAAGCTATTAGGGATTGGTGTTTAAGGTAAGGTTAAGGTGAGGTTTCGATTTTTGGGTAAAATATGTATTAAGCATACGATTAATTGAAGGGTGATATCATTTTTAGGTTGGTGACTAAGGGAATAACATCACGCTTGCTTACTAGGTGTGTACACACACTGCACAACACTATGAATCGGTAAAAGCTGAAATGCCGAAATGTCGAAATGTCGAAATGCTGAAAGTCAAAAGTTTGGCTACGGTAGTCTTACGAGTGCATGAACACTCGTAAGGGGGAGACCAATAGGTTGCCTAAGGCCCACGGGCAATTCCGTGGACTTGGGTTTTGATTTGGCCATACGGGCTAGAATGGCCTAAATGGGCTCGATGGGCTGTTGGGCCCATAATAGGCAAAAACTGAATATTGATGCTATGTGATAGGAATTTGTATGTGAGCATGAATATGAATGTGTCTGGGCCTAACGGGCCATATAAATGTGATTTGGGCCTAATGGGCCATATACAGGTGATTTGGGCCTAAAGGGGCCATATGAATATGATTGAGCTTAATGGGCCAGATACAGGTATGTGAATTTGTTTGGGCGTTGTAAGGGGTTTTGGGCCTAGTATGTGATAACTATATAAGAATTAATTAATATATTGCGACTGTGGACAGGTCAAAGGGTTAAGGTGTGTCAATGGGTATATGCATGTCTAGGATTGGATCTAGGGAGAGCTTGGTGCTTAAGCGGTCTTACTGACCCACCTCCTCTTCTTTGGAATCCTACCTGGTGCATAATATTTGTTTATCTTAGCTCGCGAGACTTGTTATGGGTCTAGGTAAGTGAAAACCATAATTAAGGGAAAATTACCGAAACACCCCTAAGGGCAAAAATGACCAAAATACCCCTAGGTGTTGAATGTAAGTTTTATGGATATGACATGCATATCTGCTGCATACATATTATATTCTGCTTAGGTTGCATATGGGTTGGGAAATATGGAACGGAGGAAGCATATGAGGATCGCATGGTAGCTTGACAATCGTGGATCCACTGATGGCTTTTAAGCCCAATGTATAAATGAAGGTAGTTCCACAAAAGGGCTACCATGGATGTGTATCAGTTGGGTGGGTCGATATTTATATCCCCACATGATGTGTATCGGGGGACGGAGTTGGTGTGTAGCGGATGGATTATTGGGATGGGATTGCACTACATTGCATTGCATGTTTGATGTATGGTGATTATTGAATGCTTGTTACTTGTCGAGGGTTGTACACACTGAGCTTGCGAAAACTCACCCCCTCTTTTATTTTATTTTCAGGTGATGCTCAGTAGAAGGTTCGATGTTTGGAGTGACTCTGGGTGGCCAGCTAGCAAGACAACTTTGGCTTGTTTTTCTTTTAAAAGCATATAAGTTTTTATTTTATTAAGTACTTTTCAGACCAGAATGTAATAACGCTTCCATTTTGTTATTATTTGGATTATTATTTTTTTGCATTATAATTACGAGAAATTGAACATAGACTTCCCAAATCATAGTATGTTTTCTATGTTTTTGCAACTAAATTTCGAAATGATAGGTTTTTGTGATTGAAAAGAGAGTTTAATAAGTTTATTAAGGTTTCATATTTTTTTCAAGGAAGGGTTTTCAATGAAAACAAGGTTTTTGCAAAAACACTTCAACATGATGCGTCAGATCCGGCCATAACTTTCGGGCCGGGTTTGGGGTGTTACACAACTATCCATTGAATGGACTTTTGAGGCCCAATTTAAGCTTTAGAAACAAGTCGGGACTAAACTAGGATCTCAGAGAATTTTTCACAAAATTTTAAATTTTTTTTCTCATACACAGGGGTCACACGCCCGTGTGAGTAGGCTGTGTGTCTCACATGGCCAGATGACATGCCCATGTCTTAGGCCATGTGGGCATTCAATGTGAGGTTCACGTTCGTGTTCCAGCCTATGTCTTTACCCGTGTAACTCTCTTACTTGTGTCACACGGCCTGCCACACACCCATGTGCTAGGCTGTGAGGTTAATTTAGTTTTTACAAATTAGGTGCAGGTTTCACACGACCAAGACACACGTCTATGTTCTAAGCTATTTATCTCACACGGCTCCCATGTGCCAAACCCTGAGCATTTTGTTTCTCAATTTTAGGATGAAGGGGAGACACGGCCAAACCACATGCCCATGTGTCAGGTCATGTGTCACACACGGTCAAGACAGACGTCTGTGTGTCTACTCGTGTGGAAAAAATAAGGCCATTTCCTAGCCTTATTTCTCAACCAAATTTGACAATAACCTACAACATTACTTGTACATATGTACCAACCAATTTCAAGCATGAAACTAAGCAAACATCATTAGTATGTATATTATAACATTACATACATTCATATAGTGAAACTTACCTTTTTGCATGAATATATATATTTTACCCTAATTCAATCTACCCATACCTTATACATGTATGTATTAAACATAATATATCTTTATATTATCATGTCAAAATATACGATTACTAGCCATTCCAATGGCTAGATTACAAACATCCATTTGCATATCATCTTTGGTAAATTAAGCTTATACATGCCATTATGTCAAAATAAGTTTTCTATTTATACCCAAACAAGCTGGAGGATAGTACGATGATACTCCAATCGATCTCGAACCTTTACGAGCTTCCAAGCACTATAAAACAGAGAAAAGAAAACCTAGTAAGTATTTAGTGCTTAGAAAGTTCGTATAATAGGAATTTAACTTACCATATATTTACGTTTAAGATAAGCATACAATAATTGTAACAACCCAATTTAGACCCTAATTGGAACAGTGGTTTCGAGACCACGAATCCGAGTCAGAAAAATATTTAAAAATTATTTTCTGTGTTTATTTTGTGTGAATTTATATTTGTGAAATTTTCGTGATTTAATTTTGTCATTTGGGTGGCCGATTAAACAAAAGGTCTTAATCACATAAATTGAAATTTTGATAGTTTTAATTGTAAGGACTGAATTAGTAATGGCTTTTTAAATGGAAGCCCTTAAGTTGTAAATAGCCCATGTCTTTATAAGTGGTATGGTGGTAGGTAAATATTTAATAGTTTTTATATTATTTATTTAAGTTATACATATATGTAAATTAAGCTTTATTTTATAATAAGATATTTTGTGTATATATATATTTATATTATAATGTATGAAATTGAAAGCTAACTCATGTCCATTAATTTATTTAAGAGACGAAAAAGGGTTTATAACATAAAGCTTGGTTATAATTTTAAAATGGGTAATTTAGGAATCCAAGTTATGAATTATATAATATATGTTATATGTTATATCATAAAATTATCCTAAGTGCTCGTATACTTCCATTGCCAAACTTAAGCAAGAAAGAAAACAAAACAAAAAGCTAGGGTTCGGTTATATTCAGGCTTGATTAAGGTATGTGTTTAGCTCGGTTTTTGATAATTTTTATGTTTTTGAGATCGTTGCTTCGAGTACTCCAAAACCCATACTTAAATTTCAAATTTTAATGAATATTTTAAGTTATGCCATTGATGAGAGCTTGTGATTTTTATTGTTTGACGATGAAATATGAAAGATAGGTGTAGGGTTAACATATTTTGTATTGGAATTTTTGATGATTTTGAGTAATTAGGATTTAATTGAAAAAAAAAGTTGAGGGACTAAATTATGAAATTGATGGAAAATATTGACTTGTATGTATATAGGGAGCATTCGGCCTAACTAGAGTGTAGCCAAATTTTGTGTATTTTGTGTTTTATGCAATAGGGACTAAATTTTAAAAAAATGCAACTGTTAGGGGCAAAATGGTAATTTGCCCATTTGTGTGTTTTTGGAAAAAAGTGAATGAAAATATGTTTGAATGAGCTTAATTTGAATATGTTTAGATCAAGAACCAAAGAAATCGGATTTAGATCAGGGAAAAATGAAAGTTGTCGACTAGTAGCCCCGTCCCGTTTTACGACGTCTGAGGTAAGTTTCTAAGCAAATAGACGTATTTATTGGTAGTTTAGTGTTATAATTACTTGCTGTTATGGAATATTAGAAACTAAATAAATTGTGGCTGAATGTGAATAAATGTGGCTACTACACTTTTGAGTTCGATTCGACCGAGATACGATGTTCGAAAGCCCTGTATGAACCTTAGGAATAAATAGGAGATGTATGTCTTGGCATAGGATACTGATATATGTGTGCAAGTAAGTCCATGGTATCGATTTGTGATTTCGATATGTGCTTACGAGTAAGACCTTGTTTGGGACAGTGGCATCGTTTGAGGTTACATGTAAGACCACGTCTGGGACGTTGGCTTTGTACGATTTATGTGATTATCCGAGTGTCCTATCCAATTCTGAATGGTTCATCGGGCAATGATAAGCTATGTTTACAAAGGTAAAATGAGCTAAATGCCAGGTATGAATTAGTTTGTTACCAAGTTAAGGTAAGTAAGTAAGTAATTAGTATTTGTTATAATGTCTTATTGAATAACTACGGATGGTGAAATTTTATTATAATAATCGAAATCGATAAGGATGAACATAAATGTATTGTGTTTGTCTTCTAATGATATGTGGTATGTTTATTAATGGTACCAAGTATATTCGGTCATTTGGATAATGTATATACGATGGTATATATATTATGATGCCTGAGTATAAGTTATGAATATATGTGAATTCGATTGTTTAATTATGTCTTGGCTTGTAAATGGAATATGAATTATTTATGTTGGTTTTATAGGTATTCGGCCAAGGTGAGAATTTTGTATAAAATGAAATGTCATGAATGAATGTGGTAGTTTGAGACTAAGTATACTCATATTAGTATAGTTCGGTTAAATTTACTATGAGATAGTTATATCATTAGTTTTTTATTTGCTTATAGCTTACTAAGCTATAGTAGCTTATCATGTGAATATTTGTTTCTGTTTTTATAGATTTTTGGAAGTCAAGCTACAAGTTCGGGATCGTCTACGAAGCTCATCACACTATCCTCTATTTTGGGTACTTTTATAAGTTAAATTAAAGATTATGGCATCTATAAGCTAAGTATGTTTTGGAAATGTTAATTTTAGGTTGTCTAAAAAGCCATACGAAAATTGCTAAAATGCTATGAAAGTATGTGACGCTTTAGTTACGTTTATATGTGTTATATGTATTGATAATGGTTGATGAATTTGGATGTGGATGATGAATTATCAAGGTACATATTGTCCTAAATATGTTAGTTGATTCGACCATGATTCTTGCTAAGATAAAATATACATGTGAAATCGGTTGAGATGTTTGGTTAAGGTGCTACATGTGATTTAGCATAAATGGAAATTCAGTTATGTTCGAACTTGATAAGAGTTTATTTTGATATATTTATTACATGGTATGTAGGTTTTGTGTTTGGATAAATATATTTGTATTTGGTTAGGTGATAAAATATAAATGTTATGTAAGTAAGTTAGTCATGATTTGGCATTTGTATATGTATAAGTATATAATGATTTGATTTGATGTGTAAATTATGGTTGGTATATATGTATATTAATTCATTTCCATGGAAGGTTATACGATATGAAATGGTAGGGTAAAATAAAGAAAATGTAACCTTAAAAATAGCATGATTTTAGGTATGTTTATATTTTGGTAATGCATTGAAATAAATGACCAAATGAATAGTGAACTTTGTATTGGTAAAACAAAAGGTAATATGAGTTTTATTCGATGCTTATATGTTCGGTTTGGTCACATTGACATGGTCATATTTAATTGGTTTTGTGAGTAACTTATTGGTTTGGTTATATTGATATATATACGAATATGCGTAGATGTATTTATATATATATATATATATATATATGTGGCTTGATTAAAATGTACTTATGAAATAGACATTTATAAATGGATAAAATAAAATATGTTTGACTATTATCTAGAAACTTGAATTATGTGATTCTTGTTCATATGATTTAGCTATTGGATTAATAATATTTATGTAATATGATATGATGTTTGTTAGTTGGATCGAATAAGTGATTTAATAAATAAAAAAAATTTCTTTTGTATGTGATTGTGATTTACATAATTGAACAGATGGTTACTAATCTAGTTTTATAATTATTATAAATAATCTGGTATACTTTTTATACATGTTTTGACTTGAATGATTGTATTTAATTGTGTCGTGTTCGGTAACGTCTCGTAACCCTAGTTCGGTAACGGATACGGGTTAGGGGTGTTACATTTTATTGGTATTAGAGCTACGGTTTAGTCGGTTGTAGGACTAACGTAGTGCGTGTGAGTTCAGCTGTATATGCCATAATTATATATTGTGATAGTGTGATGACTTCTAACATTTGAAATGTGTTTTCATATAGTAAATGGATCTCGACAGAGCTGTAGCTGATGATGTCGAGAGTGTAGCGCCTGCTCCCGCGTAAAGGACAGCACAGGCTGATTCTCGACCAACTTTGAGTAATCCAGAAAATGAGGCTAAACAAGCCTTTTATCAAATGATGAATGACTGGTTCACTCAATATATCTGGACTAACCCGGCTGCACAACAGCCTCCTCTCCCGACTAATCCATCTTCCGTGCCTGTTGTACCTCAAGTAAGTGATCCGTTGTTCTTGAGTAGACCACCTGTTGATAAAATTAGAAAACATGGAGCAGAAGAGTTTAAGGCCATTGATAAAGATGATGCTAAGCGGGCTAAGTTCTGGCTTGATAATACTATCTGTGTGTTTGATGAGCTGTTCTGTACTCCAGATGAATGTTTAAAATGTGTGACAGCCCAAAATTGACCCTAGTCGGAATGTGGTTTCGGGACCACAAAACTGAGGCATAAAAATAATTTAATATTTATTTTATTGCCTATAATGTGTGTTAACTCATGTGTAACATTTTTGATGTTTTGATTTAGAGTTATAAATGTGAATTTCACTAGAAAGGACCTAGTAGTAAACTTTGAAAGTATGATGGGGAAATGTGTGATGACTAATTAAAGCATGCATGCAAAACAATGGACTTGCATGTCAAATTTCCCCCATAGCTAGTGGCCGGCCATGACAAGGAATTATGGGCAAAATCATGTCATGAAACATGTTTGGTAAGTGGGTTATGTTGGAATGAATAAAATAAGGAGTATGGAATAAAAAAAAATGTGTGTGAAGGCTTCTCTCCTCCCCATTACCGTGTAGGTAGGAAAGAAAACAAAAAATTTGTTCATCCATTTCACTCTCTTTTGGCCGAAAATACTAAGGATAAGGAAGGAGTTTTGCTTCATGCTTGGTTTGGAAGAGGATTAGGAAGGGTTTGGCTATACTTGCATCAAGATTAAGGTATGTTTGATGTTGTGCCATGAGATTCATGCATGTTTTTGGTTGCTAACTTGATGTTCTTATTAGCCCATGGTTCAAATCTTTGTTATATCATGGGGATGGTATTTGGCCAAGGTGGATTTTGAGTTAATGCCATTGCATGTTAAATATGAAGCTTGATGATGATACATGTGATGGTGGATTGAGGACTCTTAGATTTTCTTTAAGCATTTTTGAAGGAGATACTAAGTTCTTTGTGTAATCATGACCAAAATTATGGTGTCGTGATGTATTCGGCCATGGTACATCCATAAGTGTGATTTATGCTCATTGCATGGAAAGTAAGATTTGTGTTTCGAAATCATGTTCATGTTTAGTTACAATCAACTTGAGATTCGGCTCTAGCATATATATATGTATATATGTTTGAGCAAGATGTATTGGTATGACATATATATACTATCTCAAGGTATATACTTACTTATGATGATGTTTCGGTTATGAAGGAAATGATAGATGTGTATTGAGTTACAATATGGGAAGCATTAGTTAGTAAAATGTATGCTGTTTTTGTGTGGTAATAAGTGTATAATTGGCCTCAACATGGACATGCATATTCGGCCACATGAGGGGAAATTGGTGTGCATGCATTCGGTTAGAGGCAAGCATATTGATGCCTATTCTTGGCTTAGAAAATTCGGCTAAGAGGAATATTAACTAATGTGTTGAGTTCGATTCATGATTCGTACATATGCGACTTTGATGCCTAATGAGTATATATATTGGCTAAGTACCTTGAATTCCTCTTTCGATGCTCAAATGATTAAATCAATTTATTTGTCATATTAAGCTCAAGAGCAAAGGGGAGCTAAATCCGATAAAGGGAAGGAAAAAGTAGTCGAGTAGCCGTCGAAATTGCTCGACAACTTCCAAGGTAAGTTTTCGAGTAATGACCCTACTTGAATTATATTGAAATCATGCTCTTTGTGTGTGGCTATTGAGCCGAAATTGTAAAGGTTTGATAAATATTTTGTGTTTGAGCCTTAGTAACGAAAATGAGATATGGATGTGTCGTGATTATTGATATATGTGTACATGAGCAATTGAATGAAACCCGGGCTAAGTCCGAAGGCATTTATGCTAGTGATTATATCCGGGCTAAGACCAAGGCATTCGTATGAAGTTGTTAAATCCGCTAAGACCAAGGCATTTGTGCGAAGTTGTTATATCCGGCTAAGACCAAGGCATTTGTGCAAGTTACCAAACCGGGTTAAGACCAAGGCAATTGTGCTTGTGGTTATATCCGGTTAGATTCCGAAGGTACGTGATTTGGAAATGAGCAATCTTGCTGCAAAAATTTCAGTTGATGCGCTTGCAAAAATTCCAGCAATGAGGTATGTTCATATGTGCGTGAATTAGTGAGCCCTTACAAGTAAGAATTCGCTCAGTCGATAGACGAGCTAGCGGCCTTTGGCTAAGTTGATCTTTTGTGTATGAATATAAGGGTGGTAATGTGAAGTAAGTATGATATTAAGTCTGTGTGCACCTTGTGTCCGATTCCGGTAACGGACTCGGGTACGGGGTGTTACAATTTTATTTGTATAAGAGCTACAGTTTAGTCGATTCTAGGACTACCGTAGTGCGTTTGGGTCTAGCTATACATGCCATTTTATATGATTATTTGATAGTGTGGTAATTTCTGACGTTTGAATTGGTGTTTAGCCATAGTAATGGATCCCGATCCCAACCGAGCGATAGTTGATGATGTGGAGAGTGTGGCGCCTGCTCCCGCTCAAGGGACAGCGCCGGCGGACTCTCAACCTATTGCTAGCAAACCGAATGATGAGGCTGGACACGCTTTCTATAGCGTGATGAATGATTGGTTCAACCAATACATTCGAACTAACACGGCTGTTCCACAACCTCCATTCCCGACTAACACAACCCCCGCACCTACAATGCCTCCAGTAACTGACCAAATAAGGTCGAATAAGCCCCCAGTTGACAGAATCCGAAAACATGGGGCTACTGAATTTAAAGCGACGGATAGCGATGATCTTGAGCAAGCTGAATTTTGGTTGGACAACACTATCCGGCACTCGATGAGCTATCTTGTACACCGATGAATGCCTAAAGTGTACTATCTCCTTGCTACGTGATTACGCCTACTATTGGTGTTGTACTCGACTTCACAGCCCCGAGAGCAAGTAACTTGGGAGTTTTTCCAAACCGAGTTTGGAAAAGTATATCATCGAGAGTTATGGATCAAAACGGAAGGAATTTCTTGAACTTAAACAAGGTTCCATGTCGGTTCCGACTATGAACGAAAATTTGTGAGGCTTAGCCAGACGCGAGAATGCATTTCTTCGAAGTTGTGATGTAAACGCTCAAGATGGATGAATGATGATATAAAGTCAGTATGTTGGCATTTTGGAAATCGAGAGTTTGTGACTCTTGTCGAGCGAGCGTGCAAAGCCGAGGAGATCAGTATGGAGAAAAGAAAAGCCGAAGTGGGAGCAAGGGAGTTTTGTAAGAGGTCTTCAGGGAAGTCCTTCCCACAGTCATCAAAGAAATTTAGAGATGGCTTAGGCCGATCTAGAGACACTTCGGGCTTTTCTAGACGAGATCGCGATCGACCCCCTGTGACCACACGAGTCACTTCGGTCGCCAGTGTTGGGAATGAACGTCGAGACCGAACGGAGTGTCAGCATCGTGGCAAATGGCATTCTGGAAGCTGTAGGTTCCGTGACCGCTCTTGTTACAAGTGTGGATCGGTCGACCACTTTATTAAAGATTGTCCGAGGTTGCCTGAATGAATACAAATCAGAGTGGGAAACCGGGTGCTACCACTACTCGATTTAGACCATCCGGAAATTCGAGCAATGCTAGTGGTGGTCAGAGAGGATCTAGAGATGCTACGACCAGATCCGAGGCTCAAGGCTCTGCTAGGGCTTATGCCATACGCCAGACGTGAGGATGCTTCCTCGCCAGATGTTATTACGAGTACTTTCACTCTCTTTGATACTAATGTGATTGCTTTGATTGACCCCGGTTCTACTCATTCTTATATATGCGAAACCTTAGCATCCAAAGAAGACTTTACCTATTGAGTATACCGAGTTCATAATTGGTGTCAAATCCCTTGGGTCGTTACGTCTTGGTCGACAAAGTGTGTAAGAAATGTCCCTAGTAATTCGAGGTTCTGCTTTCCGCGGACTTGATGCTTTTGCCGTTCGATGAATTTGAAGTTATTCTTGGGTTGGATTGGTTGACCGTGCATGATGCGGTTGTGAATTGCAAAAGCAAGACTATTGATTTGAGGTGCGCAAATAACGAGATGATCCGAGTTGAGTCTACGGACTTAAAGGGTTACCATTGTAATATCATCAATGTTGGCCCAAAAATATGTAAGAAAGGGTGCGAAGCATACCTTGCATATGTACTTGATGATAAGGAGTTAGAAATAAAACCGAATCATGGCGGTGGTTTGTGATTACCGGATGTTTTTCCCGAAGAATTACCGGGTTTGCCACCTGTTCGGGAGATAGAGTTTGGTATTGAGCTTGCACTTGGGACCACACCGATTTCGATAGCTCCGTATCATACGGCACCAACGGAATTACAGGAGTTGAAAGCTCAGTTGCAAGAGTTGGTGGATAGAGGTTTTGCTCGCCCGAGTTTTTCACCTTGGGGTGCACCAATGTTGTTTGTGAAAAAGAAAGACGGAACCATGAGGTTGTGCATCGACTATCGTCAGCTTAATAAGGTGACAATAAAGAACAAATATCTGTTACCGCGTATCGATGATTTGTTCGATCAACTGAAGGGAGCCTCAGCGTTCTCAAAAATAGATTTGAGATCGGGCTATTATCGATTCATGAATCCGAGATTCGGATATACCCAAAACCGCCTTCGTAACAAGATATGGTCACTACAAGTTCTTAGTGATGCCGTTTGGGCTCACTAATGCCCTCGGTATTTATGGATTTGATGAATCGGATCTTCGCACCGTATTTGGATCGGTTCGTAGTTGTGTTCATTGACGACATCTTGGTCTATTCAAGAGATGAGACCGAACATCGGAAGCACCGAGATTAGTGTTGCAAATTTTACGGATAAGCGGTTATATGCTAAGTTCACAAGTGTGAGTTCGGTTAGCGAGGTTAGCTTCTTGGGCCATGTGGTATCTCAGACGGTATTCGAGTCGACCGAGTAAAATTTCAGCCATACTTAACTCGGAAGCCTCAGAAATATTACCGAGGTTTGGAGCTTTTTGGGACTTGCGGTTACTACCGACGGTTTGTAAAAGGATTCTCGATGATAGCCACACCCATGACTTAAACTACTTTAGAAAGATGTCAAGTTTGAATGGACGGAAAAGTGTCGAAAAGTTTCGACCAATTGAAAACTCATTTGACGGAAGCTCCAAGACTAGTACGGCCGAATCGCAAAGAGTTTGTCATCTATAGTGACGCCCCTACTTGGGTTAGGTTGCGTATTGATGCAAGAAGGTCGAGTTGTGGCCTATGCGTCGAGACAATTAAAGCCACATGAGAAAAATTATCCGACCCATGATCTCGAATTGGTCGCCATCGATTCGCCTTAAAGATATGGCGACATTACTTATTTGGTGAGAAGTGCCATGTGTATTCGGATCACAAAAGTCTCAAATATTTGATGACTCAAAGAGACTTAAATCTGCGACAAAGACGTTGGCTCGAGTTGTTAAAAGATTATGAGCTTGTCATTGATTATCACCCGGGAAAGGCTAATGTGGTTGCGGATGCCTTAAGTTGAAAATCACTGTCTGCTTTATGAGCGATGAATGTACACTTGTCTATTCTACCCAACAATGTGTTAGTAGCCGAATTAAAGGCCAAACCATTGTTGACTCATCAAATTCGTGAAGCTCAGAAAATTGATGATGACGATTGTTTGAGGTTCAGAAGTCGTCTGTGTGTTCCAAAGAATTCAGAACTTATTTCGATAATTCTGAACGAAGCGCACTGTAGCTGAATGGCAATCCGCCCGGGGAGTACGAAGATGTACAATGATTGGAAACATCAGTTTTGGTGGCATAGTATGAAACGAGACATCTCCGACTTTGTTTCGAGATGTTTAATATGTCAAAAAGTGAAAGCGGAACATCAAGTGCCTTCAGGATTACTTCAGCCAATTACGATACCCGAGTGGAAATGGGATCGAGTCACAATGGACTTTGTGTCCGGACTGCCATTGTCAGCGAGCAAGAAGAATGCGATTTGAGTTGTTGTTGATAGACTGACTAAGTCGGCTTACTTTATCCCCGTGCGTACTGATTTCTCATTGGATAAACTAGCTGAATTATACGTTTCTCAGATTATGAGATTACACGGGGTACCGATTTCTGTTGTGTCGGATAGAGATCCGAGATTCACCTCGCGATTTTGGAAGAAATTGCAAGAAGCTTTAGGTACCAAGTTGCATTTCAGCACCGCCTTTCACCCCCAAAACGATGGTCAATCCGAGCGGATAATTCAAATACTTGAGGATATGTTGCGATGTTGCATCCTCGAGTTCAGTGGTTCATGGGAACGGTATTTACCTTTGATTGAATTCGCTTACAACAATAGTTTTCAATCAAGTATTAAAATGGCACCTTACGAGGCCTTGTACGGGTGTAAATGCCGTACACCATTGTTTTGGACCGAGCTCGGTGAAAGCGAAATTTTCGGAGTGGATTTGATTAAAGATGTTGAACAGAAAGTAAAAGTAATTCGTGAAAATCTGAAGATAGCCTCCGATCGTCAGAAGTCGTACGCGGATCTGAAACGAAAAGACATTGAGTATCAGGTGGGAGATAAAGTGTTTCTTAAAGTTTCGCCTTGGAAAAAGATACTCAGATTCGGGCGCAAGGGCAAATTGAGTTCGAGGTTCATCGGGCCATATGAGATATCCGAACGAGTTGGCCCAGTTGCGTATCGTTTGATTTTGCCCCATGAACTCGAAAAGATTCACGATGTCTTTCATGTTTCGATGCTACGACGCTATAGATCCGATCCATCGCACGTAATCAGTCCATCCGAGGTGGAAATTCAAGTCAATATGAGTTATGAGAAAGAACCGATTCGTATCCTAGCTCGTGAAGTAAAAGAGTTGCGAAACAAAAGGGTTCTGCTAGTGAAAGTGTTATGGCTCAAACACGGGATAGAAGAAGCTACTTGGGAACCCGAGAACTCTATGAAAGAGCGATACCCAAATCTATTTACCGGTAAGATTTTCGGGGACAAAAATTTCTTAAGTGGCAGAGAGTTGTGACAGCCCAAAATTGACCCTAGTCGGAATGTGGTTTCGGGACCACAAAACTGAGGCATAAAAATAATTTAATATTTATTTTATTGCCTATAATGTGTGTTAACTTATGTGTAACATTTTTGATGTTTTGATTTAGAGTTATAAATGTGAATTTCACTAGAAAGGACCTAGTAGTAAACTTTGAAAGTATGATGGGGAAATGTGTGATGACTAATTAAAGCATGCATGCAAAACAATGGACTTGCATGTCAAATTTCCCCCCCTATAGCTAGTGTCCGGCCATGACAAGGAATTATGGGCAAAATCATGTCATGAAACATGTTTGGTAAGTGGGTTATGTTGGAATGAATAAAATAAGGAGTATGGAATAAAAAAAAATGTGTGTGTGAAGGCTTCTCTCCCTCCCCATTGCCGTGTAGGTAGGAAAGAAAACAAAAAAATTTTGTTCATCCATTTCACTCTCTTTTTGGCCGAAAATACTAAGGATAAGGAAGGAGTTTTGCTTCATGCTTGGTTTGGAAGAGGATTAGGAAGGGAATTAAGGTATGTTTGATGTTGTGCCATGAGATTCATGCATGTTTTTGGTTGCTAACTTGATGTTCTTATTAGGCCATGGTTCAAATCTTTGTTATATCATGGGAATGGTATTTGGCCAAGGTGGATTTTGAGTTAATGCCATTGCATGTTAAATATGAAGCTTGATGATGATACATGTGATGGTGGATTGAGGACTCTTAGATTTTCTTTAAGCATTTTTGAAGGAGATACTAAGTTCTTTGTGTAATCATGACCAAAATTATGGTGTCGTGATGTATTCGGCCATGGTACATCCATAAGTGTGATTTATGCTCATTGCATGGAAAGTAAGATTTGTGTTTCGAAATCATGTTCATGTTTAGTTACAATCAACTTGAGATTCGGCTCTACCATATATATATGTATATATGTTTGAGCAAGATGTATTGGTATGACATATATATACTATCTCAAGGTATATACTTACTTATGATGATGTTTCGGTTATGAAGGAAATGATAGATGTGTATTGAGTTACAATATGGGATGCATTAGTTAGTAAAATGTATGCTGTTTTTGTGTGGTAATAAGTGTATAATTGGCTTCAACATGGACATGCATATTCGACCACATGAGGGGAAATTGGTGTGCATGCATTCTGTTAGAGGCAAGCATATTGATGCCTATTCTTGGCTTAGAAAATTCGGCTAAGAGGAATATTAACTAATGTGTTGAGTTCGATTCATGATTCGTACATATGAGACTTTGATGCCTAATGAGTATATATATTGGCTAAGTACCTTGAATTCCTCTTTCGATGCTCAAATGATTAAATCAATTTATTTGTCATATTAAGCTCAAGAGCAAAGGGGAGCTAAATCCGATAAAGGGAAGGAAAAAGTAGTCGAGTAGCCGTCAAAATTGCTCGACAACTTCCAAGGTAAGTCTTCGAGTAATGACCCTACTTGAATTATATTGAAATCATGCTCCTTGTGTGTGGCTATTGAGCCGAAATTGTAAAGGTTTGATAAATATTTTGTGTTTGAGCCTTAGTAACGAAAATGAGATATGGATGTGTCGTGATTATTGATATATGTGTACATGAGCAATTGAATGAAACCCGGCTAAGTCCCAAGGCATTTATGCTAGTGATTATATCCGGCTAAGACCAAGGCATTCGTATGAAGTTGTTAAATCCGGCTAAGACCAAGGCATTCGTATGAGGTGTTATATCCGGCTAAGACCAAGGCATTTGTGCAAGTTACCAAATTTGGGTTAAGACCCGAAGGTAATTGTGCTTGTGGTTATATCCGGTTAGATTCCAAAGGTACGTGATTCGGAAATGAGCAATCTTGCTGCAAAAATTTCAGTTGATGCGCTTGCAAAAATTCCAGCAATGAGGTATGTTCATATGTGCGTGAATTAGTGAGCCCTTACAAGTAAGAATTCGCTCAGTAGATAGACGAGCTAGCGGCCTTTGGCTAAGTTGATCTTTTGTATATGAATATAAGGGTGGTAATGTGAAGTAAGTATGATATTAAGTCTGTGTGCACCTTGTGTCCGATTCCGGTAACGGACTCGGGTACGGGGTGTTACAAAATGTGCTATATCCTTGCTCCGAGACACAGCATACCACTGGTGGAATACCCTAGTATCGAGAGTTCGAGAGAGCGGTGACTGGGAATTCTTTCGATCGAGTTCGTAAGAAATATATCAGTCAGAGATTTATCGACCAGAAGCATAAAGAATTTCTGGAGCTAAAACAGGGTAGGATGACAGTGATAGAGTATGAGCAAAAATTCGTGAGACTCAGCTGGTATGCCCGAGAGTGTGTTTCCATTGAAGCCATAATGTGTAAAAGATTTGAAGATGGGCTGAATGAAGACATTAAGCTGTTAGATGGCGTACTTGAGATAAAAGAATTTGTGGTACTTGTTGAGCAAGCCTGTAAGGCTGATGAGCTCGGGAAAGAGAAAAAGAAAGCTGATTTTGAAGCAAGAGACTTACATAAGAGATCATTCAGCAGGTCAGTTCAGTCGACACCAAAGAAGTTCCGAGATGATTTTAGCTTTTCTAAGGCCAATTCAAGTTACTCCAGACGGGATCAGAATAGACCACTGGTGAGCTCGAGAGCTATCTTAGTAACGAGTGTGGGTAATGTTAGATCAAATCAACCCGAGTGTAAACACTGTGGTAAACGACATCCCGACAGTTGCAAATTGCACGAGCGAACCTGTTTTAAATGTCGATCGAAAAATCATTATATTCGAGACTGCCCAACGTTAGCTGAGGAAAATCTGATGCAAAATACGAGATCGGGTAACACTGCAGCCCGAGGTAGACCACCCAGTGTGACAGCCTTAAAACGACCCTAGTCGGAATGTGGTTTCGGGACCACAAAACCGAGGCATAAAAATAATTTGATATTTATTTTGATGCCTATAATATGTGTTAACTCATGTGTGACATTTTTGATGCTTTAATTTAGAGTTATAAATGTGAATTTCACTAGAAAGGACCTAGTAGTAAACTTTAAAAGTATGAGGGGAAATGTGTAATGACTAGTTGATCATGCATGCAAAATGAGGGTTTGCATGTCAACTTCCCCATTTATTAGCTAATGGCCGGCCATGACAAGGGGGTATGGGCTAAACATGTCATGAAACATGTTTTGTTGGTGCATTAGGGAGAAACAATAAACAAATAAGTATGGGTGATAAAGAAAAAAAAATGTGTGTGAAGGCTTCTCCCCCATTGCCGTGAGTAGAGGAAAAGAGGAGAAAAAATTTTGTTCATCTTTTTTCACTTTCTTTGAGCTGAAATTCTAAGGAAGAAGGAAGGGTCTTGCTTCATGCTTGGTTTGGAAGGGGATTTGGAGGAGGTTTGGCCATACTTGTGTTGAGATTAAGGTAAGTTTGATGTTTTGCCATGAGATTCATGTATATTTTAGTAGTTAGCTTGAGTTCTAACAAGCCATGGTTCAAATCCTCACTATGTCATGGAGATGATATTGGCTAAGGTGAGATTGTGTTGACATCATTTGCATGCTAAAAGTGAAACTTTGTAATGGTGCATGTGATGGTGGATTGATGATTTTGAATATTCTTTTAACACTTTTGAGTGAGAGTTTGATAGATACTATGAGATTAAACTTCATGACATTGTAAGCTTGTAAGTTGGATGATGAAATCCATGCTTTGTGATGGTAAATGGTGTGGAAGGAACATTCGCCATGATGAAAATATATGGGATAGTTATAATCAATTTGAGATTCGCCCTTGCACCTACATGCATATATGTTGCACATGATGTATTGGTATGACATATATACTATCTCAAGGTGTATATTTGCTTGTGATGCTGTTTGGTTATGAAATAAATGAGAGATGTGTATAGAGCTACAATATGTAATGCGTTAATTAGGAAAATGTATGCTGTTTTTTTGTGTAGTATTAGTGTAAAATTGGCCTCAACATAGACATGCATATTCGCCAAAGGAAGTAGATTGGTGTGCATGTATTCGGTTAGAGGCAACCATATTGAAGCCTTATCTTGGCTTAGATTGTTGACCAAATGGGTAATAAGTGAGGATGGTTGCCGAATATACAAACATACATATGCATGTGTAATTGAATTATGAATGTTTAGCAAGAGGGTTAAACTAGTTGATTTATTGATTAAGCTCAAGGAGTTAAAGAAGGAGAATCAAGCAAGGAAAGACGAAGGTCATCGAGTAGCCGACTTGGACTATTTTACCCAACACAAGGTGAGTCATTAACATATATTTGATATTGCTTAAATGATTGTAATATCTATGCAATTGTGTTTAATGAGATGAAATATATACAAATGTATGTGTATGAAAAGATGATATTGTTGAACGTAAAAGAGATAGTGAAATGTGTAGGAAGTTTGCTTCGGCACTAAGTGTGCGAGAAATAGATGTGTACGGGATCTAGATTGGCATCGAGTGTGCGAGCTTGTAATGTATGGCACTAAGTGTGCGAGTTTGGACTATATGGCACTATGTGTGCGGGCTTGAATCACATGGCACTAAGTGTGCGTGATTGAGTATTAAGCACTATGTGTGCGAACTCTACACATCTCCGATTGAACATTTATATGGAGGCGTGACTTCATCAAGATGAGTATGGACAGCGGAAAGAGTAAGTACCTTGAGTTCATGGCTAATAGATGCTATGTTCATGCTCGGGGTGGAGTTGGTAAGATTTAAATCTATGTGATGATTTCAATTGCATTCCCGTAAATAAGGTATCGTGGAATAGATGAAAGTTCATTTGATTGCATGATTGTTGCGGAAATGAAATGATGTATGGAAATTGCTTCAAATATCCTATTGAACAGTATATGAAATGTAAATGTATGACTTGGTATGAGATTGATCCGAAGATCTAAGGAACTATGGCATAGTTCGGTATGGCTGGAACACTTGGCCTTGTTTCATTATTTCATTTTATGATAATTGTATTAATGGATGGTTGTGGAATGCTTATGACTTACTGAGTTATAAACTCACTCGGTGTTTTCTTGTCACCCATTTTAGGTTTCTTGGACTCGCCCCTTTTGGGTGTTCAGAATCACAACGAAGTCATCACACCGGCGAGCAATTTTTGGTATTGTCTTCTTAGTCAACTTAGGAGAACATTTGGCATGTATGGGCTATTTTGTTTTGTTAAATTTTGGGTTGTAAACTTTAAGCCATGTGAAAATGGCCTATGTGGTCGTTTGAGTGGGATGCTAGAATCTATAGCCACGAGTCTTAGAAACCTTAATTTTGATAAGGTGGCCATAATTTGTGTCACGTATGATGGATGATTAGTAAGGCTAAGGAAGGATTCATGAAATTGGCATAGTCTACTGCAGTAACTGTTGCAGACGACAGCAGTGATATGAGATCGAAAAATCACTAAAAATAGTAGAAGTGGAATTAATAGCTAAAAAAATTACGTACTCGAAGCTTGATGGGTCTATTTTCATATAGATGAAACGAAACGACTATATGAGCTGTATTTTAAGAGATATCCAAGATTTCGTGAGACAGGGCCAGAACAGTTTCTGGATTCCCTGTTCCGACTTTGAAAATTCATTATAAATTAACCAGAGATAATTAGGAGTCATACCACATATGTATAAATTCCTCTTTGAGTCTAGTTTCTATAGAAGCAAACGGAATCAGTATTGAATCCCTACACAGGGAGTTATTCCAGTTGTAACGCACGAAGGTCAGTGTAGTCAACCCCTGTAACATGGGAGAATTTAACTAATAAACTGTACTAATTGGCTTGAGCAAAAATTCTAGAAAAAAATCTGTAGATGGAAATATGAGTCTAGTTTCAGGGAAAAATTACGAAACTGATTTTCGAGTTGTAAAACTCAAGTTATGATTTTTGAAGCGACTAGTACACAGATTGGTAGCTTGTCTGGAAAATTCTCAATAAGTGGTTTGAAGTCCGTTAACACCTCGTGTTCGACTCCCGTGACGGTCTCGGGTTCGGGTGTTACAATTTTATTGGTATCGAGCTATGGTTTAGTCGGTTCTAGGACTACCGTAGCGCGTGTGAGTCTAGCTATACATGCCAATGTGTTAGTGCTTAAAATGTGATGACTTCGACGGTTGAAATTTTTGTTTTGATTAGCAAATGGAACACAGGGTAGAGAGACCCTTGGCGGATGACGTTGAAAGTGTAGCGGCTGCTCCTGCAAGGGACACCGCTGTTGAGCCTCGTTATCCGCGAATAATCAAGATGAAGGGGCGAAACAAGCCTTCTTCACCATGATGAATGAGTGGGTCGCGCAATATGCCCGAACCAATCCGGCTGTCCAACCATTCCCAAATTTAAATAATCCACCCCAAGAGCCCGTAATGCCATCAGTTGCTGATCCTGTGAGGCTGAGTAAACCACCTGTGGACTTGATTAGGAAGCGTGGGGCCGAGGAGTTTAAGGCCATAGTTACTGATGATGCCGAAAGGGCTGAGTTCTGGCTTGATAACACCATTAGAGTGTTTGATGAACTGTCATGCACACCCGATGAATGTCTTAAGTGTGCTATATCCTTGTTGCGAGACTCAGCCTACTATTGGTGGAGGACCTTAATTTCCATAGTCCCAAAGGAACAAGTTACTTGGGATTTCTTCCAAACGGAATTTCGAAAGAAATACATTAGTCAACGGTTCATCGATCAAAAGCGTAAGGAATTCTTGGAGCTCAAGCAAGGTCGTATGACAGTTATCGAATACGAACATGAGTTCGTAAGACTTAGTCGGTATGCTCGGGAGTGTGTGGCTGATGAGGTTGCTATGTGCAAAAGATTTGAAGAGGATTGAATGAAGAGTTAAAGCTCTTGGTGGGTATTGTGGAGATAAAAGAATTTGTAACACTAGTTGAACGAGCACGCAAGGTGGAAGAGCTCGGAAGGGAGAAGAGGAAGGCTGAATTTGAAGCTAGAGATTATCGTAAAAGATCGACGGGCAAGGCTCCATTTTGGTTTGTAAAGAAGTTCGGAGAGGACACAAATAAGTCGAGGCGATCGGGATTTCCATTAGAGCACGACCATCGATGGACTCACGAGCTACTTGGTAGCTAGTGTGGGCAATAATCGTCAAGAAAAGCCCGAATGCCCCCAATGTGGAAGACGACACATAGGTGAATGTTGGGGTAAGTCATTAATAGGGCCTGTTATGGATGCGGTTCAAGGACCATTTCATTAGAGATTGCACGGAGCTAGATGAGAAGAATAAGATGCAAGGTGCAAGATCTAGTGGGACGACGGCTAGAGGTAGACCCCGAGGATTTCGGGAGGTAGGGGTGGTAATCGAGAGGGTCTCGATACGGTTGTTTGATCCGAGACTCGTGCTCTGCTAGAGCATATGCTATCCAGCACGAGAGGAGGCATCCTCCCCGACGTTATCACCGGTACTTTCACTCTCTTTGATACTAATGTGATTGCTTTGATTGACCCTGGTTCCACTCATTCTTATATATGCGAAACCTTAGCATCCAGTAAGACTTTACCTATTGAGTCTACTGAGTTCGTAATTCGGGTGTCAAATCCCTTGGGTCGTTACGTGCTTGTTGACAAAGTGTGTAAGAAATGCCCCCTAGTAATTCGAGGATCCTGTTTTCCGCGGACTTGATGCTTTTTGTTGTTAATTTAATTTGATGTTATCCTCGGTTTAGATTGGTTGACCGTGCATGATGCGGTTGTGAATTGCAAAGGCAAGACTATTGATTTGAGATGCGCAAATAATGAGATAATCCGAGTTGAGTCTACGGACTTAAAGGGGTTGCCAGCTGTAATATCAGCAATGTTGGCCCAGAAATATGTGAGAAAGGGGTGCGAAGCATACCTTGCATATGTACTTGATGACAAGGAATTGGAAAAGAAACCCGAATCTGTGCCGGTGGTCTGTGAATACCCGGATGTTTTTCCCGAAGAATTACCGGGTCTACCACCTGTTCGGGAAGTAGAGTTTGGTATTGAGCTTGTACCTGAGACTACGCCGATTTCGATAGCTCCGTATCGTATGGCACCAACCGAGTTAAAAGAGTTGAAAGCTCAGTTGCAAGAATTGACAGATAGAGGTTTCGCTCGACCCAGTTTCTCACCTTGGGGTGTACCAGTATTGTTCGTGAAAAAGAAGGACGGAACCATGAGGTTGTGCATTGACTATCGTCAGTTGAATAAAGTGATGATAAAGAATAAATGTAACACCCCGATCCCGAGACCATCACCGGTGTCGGACACGAGGGGTTAACAAGTCAAGTCCACATATTTTGCCCACCAATTTGACATTTCCAGTCGGGCTGGAAAACTGCGTCACTGTCGCCTTAAAAATCATATCTCGAGTTTCAAAACTCAGAAACTGGTTTCGTAAATTTTCCCTGAATTTAGACTCATATATCCATCCATGGATTTATTTCTAGAATTTTTGGTCGGGCCAATTGGTACAGTTTATTAGTTAAAATCAGCCCTGTTACAGGGATCGATTGCTCTGACCTTCGCGCGTTACAACTTGAATATCATTCTGTACAGGGCTTTAATACTGGTGCCGTTTGTTTCTAATGAAACTAGACTCAAAATGGAATCTGTACATATAAGGCATGACTCCTAATTCTTTCTGGATAATTTATAGTAAATTTTTTAATTTGCGACAGGGGACCCAGAAACCATTCTGGCCCTGTCTCACAATAGCTTTAATATCTCTTAACAAGTAACTCCTATGACCATTTCGTTTCTTCCATATGAAAATAGACTCATCAAGGTTCATTTACATAGCTGATTCACTATTTAATACCATTCCTACAAATTTTGGTGATTTTTCACATTCACGTTACTGCAGCTGGCAGCATCTGTTTTTAAGGTAGGTCTTACCTATTTTGTAGTCTCCATGAACCAACTAGTCTTGCCATACATAGGTCCACATATGATCATTTTAACCATGCCAATGGCTGATCATGTGACCAACATTCCCATTTCCAATTCATAGTCACATTATGACACCATATATATATATATACAAACCGCAAATAGTCTAAGTTCATTCTTCACTTTTACGAGCCGTTTTTGCATGGCCGTATACATATACATCACCACATTTTAAACCAACAAGGGTAGTCCTATACATGCCACTTCAAAGTTCAACCAAAATTTATACCAAAATAGAGGCGTTGATAGTGTGGATGACTTCGACTTTAATGATCCCGAATCCGATTGCTATCGAGCAAAATCTATAAGACAGAGAGCCAAAGCAACGGGTAAGCATTTTTATGCTTAGTAAGTCTCAAGGAATAAAATCAGCTTTAATTAAAGCATTACATTCACATAACCAAATGCATCATTTCACTAATACACATTCACATAATCATACTTACTTCACCATCCCAACTCTTAGGTTCATACACAAATAACGGCTTCGTTAAGGCCGATAACTCGTTCCATCATAGGAGCGGATATGCATACGCTCTACTCCTAGCGCAGCATAAACACACCACACTTACCTTGTTATTGGGAAATTTCACAAGTGTATTAGCTGAAATTTTCCAGCAAGCTTATAATTTTCAAATCACATACCTTGAGCTTAACCGGATATAGCTACTGCTCAAACGCCTTGGGACATAGCCCGGATATGGTAACCCGCACCAAGGCCTCACGGGACTTAACCGGATATCACGATTGCACAAATGCCTTCGGTCTTAGCCGGATAGAATGACTCGACGAATGCCTTCGGTCTTAGCCCGGATATAGCCACTAGCACCATTGCCTTCGGTCTTAACCCGATTATAATTTCAACATAATTGTCTTTGGGGCTTAGCCCGGATATCATTCAATTTCTCATGCACACATACATCAATAATCATTGGACATACATATTTCATTTTCGTTACTAAGGCTCAAACACAATTATAATCATTAGCATAATCGCCTTGAGATTTAGCCGGGTATCATTCAATACTCATACACGCATAAATCAATAATCAATACATCCATATTTCATTCCACATAATTCAATTAAGGTCACTTCTTGAGGACTTACCTCGAATGTTGTCGAACGACTTTTACGGCTATTCGATCACTTTTTTTTTTCCTTCCCCTTGTCCAATTGTGGCCCTCTAAGCTCTTGAGCTAATTCAAACAAATTCAATTTATTAAAACCTCATTGTGCTAGCTTATGGCCGAATATGACAAGGAGTTTAAATGGTCATATGGCCACCCTTTAGCTTGAATACACAATGGTCATGCACATTTTATACTACATCAAGCAATTCAATACAATTCATTCGAGCATCAAGGAAAAGCTAAGGCCTTCAATAGGCTACCCAAGGCGAATATTCATGTCCATGTTGAGGCCAATTATGCACTTAATACCTCACAAAAACAGCATGCATTTTACTAGTTAATGCTTTGCATATTGTAGCTCAAAACTTATATTATAGCATCAAGCACTCATATGTGTGCTAGGCGAATGTGCTTGCAATTTCACAATCATTCTTCAACATCTTCATCTTTAAACAAACATATTCATCACTTAGTTCACAACCAAAACATCATGTGCAAACATATATATACATATATGAGCATGGTCAATTTCAAGGTGTCCATAGCCATCCAAAACACAAATTTTAACTAACATGCAAGAAGCATGAACCATGCTCATGAATGCATCATGGCGAATATGACAATCATGCCCTTTTCAACTTCAATCATGGTTAAACAAAAGAAAACTCAAAATCTTACTCATGAGTAGACAATCCATCATTGCATGCATCATCATCAAGCTTCACACTTAGCATGCAATGGCTTTATCACCATAACAACTTTGGCCAAATACCATTTCCATGGCATAACAAAGATTTGAGCCATGGCTAACATGCACATCAAGTTAGCAACCAAAACATGCATGAAACTCCTAACACAACCTCATACATACCTTAATCTTGATGCCAATTTAGCCAAATCACCTTCTAGATCTCTTCTAAACCAAGCATGAAGCAAAAATCCTCTTTCTTCCTCCTTATGATTTTCGGCCAAAAGATGAGAAAGGATGAACACAACAAATTTTTTCTTCCCTTTTCTCACTCACGGCAAGGGGGATTACCACACTCACACACATTTTTTTTTCATTCTTTTCTTACCCATGCTTATTTGTTTATTATTTCTCCCTAATGCCCAACAAAACATGTTTCATGACATGTTTAGCCCATATCTCTTTGTCATGGCGGCCATCACTTGTACAAAGGGAATTTGACATGCAAGTCCATTATTTTGCATGCATGCTTTAATTAGTCATCACACATTTCCCCATCATACTTTCAAAGTTCACTACTAGGTCCTTTCTAGTGAAATTCACCTTTATAACACTAAATCAGTCATCAAAAATGTCATACATGAATACACACATATTATAGGCATCGAAATAAATTTTAAATTATTTTTATGCCTCGGTTTTGTGGTCCCGAGACCACCTTCCGACTAGGGTCAATTTTGGGTGTCACAACTCTCCCCACTTAAGAAATTTTCGTCCCCGAAAATCTTACCGGTAAATAGGTTTGGATATCGCTCTTTCATAGAGTTCTCGGTCTCCCAAGTAGCTTCTTCTATCCCGTGCTTGAGCCATAACACTTTTACTAGCGGAACCCGCTTGTTTCGCAACTCTTTCACTTCTCGTGATAGGATATGAATCGGTTCTTCCTCATAACTCATATTAGCTTGAATTTCAATTTCTGATGGACTAATCACGTGCGATGGATCGGATCTATAGCGTCGAAGCATCGAAACGTGAAAGACATCGTGAACCTTTCGAGTTCGGGGCAAAATCAAACGATATGCCACTTTGGACCGACTCGCCGGATATCTCATATGGCCCAACGAACCTCGGGCTCAACTTGCCCTTACGGTAGAATCGAGTATCTTTTTCCAAGGCGATACCTTGAGAAACACTTTATCACCCACCGATACTCGATATCCTTACGCTTCAGTCCGCGTCGACTTCGACAATCGGAGGCTATCTTCGACTTTCACGGATTACTTTCACTTTCGTTCAGCATCTCTAATCAAATCCACCGAAAATCTTGCTTTCACCAAGCTCGGTCCAAATCAATGGTGTACGGCATTTACGATCGTACAAGGCCTCGTAGGGTGCCATCTTAATACTTGATTGAAAGTTGTTGTTAAGCGAATTCAATCAACGGCAAATACCGTTCCCATGAACCACTAAACTCGAGGACGCAACATCTTAACATATCCTCAAGTATCTGAATTATCCACTCGGATTGACCATCGGTTTGGGGTGAAAAGCGGTCTTTGAAATGCAACTTGGTACCCAAAACTTCTTGCAACTTTTTCCAAAATCGCGAGGTAAATCTCGGATCTCTATTCGACACGATGGAAATAGGCACCCGTGTAATCTCACAATGAGAAACGATACAATTCGACTAATTTGTCCATTGAAAAATCCGTGCGTCTGGGGACAAAGTGAGCAGACTTAGTCAATCGATCTACCACGACCCAAACCGCATCCTTCTTACTGCGACAATGGCGATCCGGATACAAAGTCCATTGTGACTCGATCCCATTTCCACTCGGGTATCGTGATTGGTGAAGTAATCTCAAGGCACCGATGTTCCGCTTTCACTTGTTGACATATTAACCATCTCAAACAAAGTCGGAGATGTCTCGCTTCATACCATGCCACCAAAACCGACGTTTCAAATCATTGTACATCTTCGTACTCCCGGGTGGATTGCCATTCGGTTACAATGGGCTTCATTCAGAATTATCGAAATGAGTTCAATTCTTTGGAACACAGACGACTTTTGAACCTCCAACAATCGTCATCATCGATTTGAAATTCCGAGTCCTTGTTCGGAACACACTCAGCCCGTTTTGCAGCCAACTCGTCGTCGACTTTCTGAGCTTCTCGAATTTGAGGTATCAATAGTGGTTTGGCTTTCAATTCAGCTACTAACACACTATCGGATCGAACAGACAAGTGCACGTTCATCACTCGTAAACCGAATAATGATTTACGACTCAAGGCATCCGCAACCACATTCGCCTTTCCGGGGTGATAGTCAATGACCAGCTCATAATCCTTTAACAGTTCAAGCCAACGTCTTTGTCGCAGATTTAAGTCTCTTTGGGTCATCAAATATTTGAGACTTTTGTGATCCGAGTACACATGGCACCTTTCACCAAATAAGTAATGTCGCCAAATCTTTAAGGCGAACACGATGGCGGCCAATTCGAGATCATGGGTCGGATAATTTTTTTTCTCGTGTGGCTTCAATTGCCTCGACGACAGGCCACAACTCGACCTTCTTGCATCATTACGCAACCTAACCCAAGGAGGAGGCGTCACTATAGATGACAAACTCTTTGCCGATTCGGGTTGCACTAGAATTGGGGCTTCATCAAATAAGTCTTGATTGATCGAAACTTTTTTTGGCATTTCTCGTCCATTCGAACTTAACATCCTTTTGGAGTAAGCCGTCATCGGCGTGGCTATCATTGAGAAACCTTTACAAATCGTCGGTAATAACCTAAGAAGCCCCAAAAAGCTCGAACCTCGTAATATTTCTGAGGCTTCCAATTAAGTATGGCTGAAATTTTATTCGGTCAACTCGAATACCCGGCGAGATACCACATGACCCAAGAAGCTAACCTCTCTTAACCGAACTCACCCTTGCTTGAACTTAGCATATAATTGCTTATCTCGTAAAATTTGCAGCACTAACCGCAGTGTTCAAGATGTTCGATCTCATTTCTTGAATAGACCAAGATGTCATCAATGAACACGACTACGAATCGATCCAAATATGGTCGAAGATCCAATTCATTAAATCCATAAATACCGTAGGGCATTAGTGAGCCCAAACGGCATCACTAGGAACTTATAGTGACCATATCTCGCTCAAGGCGGTCTTGGGTACGTCCAATCTCGGATTCAAATTGATAATAGCCCGATCTCAAATCTATTTTCGAGAACACCGAGGCTCCCTTCAATTGATCGAACAAGTCATCGACACGTGGTAACGGATATTTGTTCTTTATCGTCGCTTTATTAAGTCGACGATAGTCGATCTACGATCGCATGGTTCCATCCTTCTTCTTCACGAACAACACCGGCGCACCCAAAGGCGAGAAACTCGAGGCGAGCAAAACCTCTATCCACCAATTCTTGCAACCGAGCTTTCAACTCCTTTAATTCCGTTGGTGCCATACGACACGGAGTTATCGAAATTGGAGTGGTACCGGTACCACCGATGCCAAATTCTATTTCCGAACGGTGGTAAACCGGCAATTCTTGAGGAAAACATCCGGTATTCACAAACCACGGCAGAGATTCGGGTTTCTTTTCTAATTCCTTGTCATCGAGCACATACGCAAGGTACGCTTCGCACCCTTTTCTTACATATTTCGAGCCAACATTGCGATATTACGGGCAACCCCTTTAAGTCTCAGAGACTCGACCGAATTATCTCGTTATTCGCGCACCTCAAATCGATAGTCTTGCTTTTGCAATTTACGACCGCATCGTGCATGGTCAACCCATCCAAACCAAGGATAACGTCGAATTCATCGAACGGCAAAAGCATCAAGTCCGCCGGGAAACAAGAACCTCGGAACACTAGGGGACTTTTCTTGCACACTTTGTTGACAAGCACGTAATGACATCTGGAGAGGCAGCATCCTCGCGTGCGCGTATGGCATAAGTCCTTGCAGGAGCACGAGCCTCAGATCTGATGGTAGCATCTCTAGATCCTCTCTGACCGCCACTGACCTTGCCCATATTTCTAAGTGGCCTACCTCGAGCAATGGTAGCACCCGAGTTTCCACTCTGACTCACATTCTGTTCAAGCATCCTCGGGCAATCCTTCATAAAGTGGTCGGCCGATCCACACTTATAGCGGGAGCGATCACGAAACCAACAGCTCCCGAATGCCATTTACCACAATGTTGACACTCCGCCTCTCTCGGCGATCATTTCCACCATCGGGCGATCGAAGTGACTCGTGTGGTCACGGGTCGATCGCGTCCTCGTCTAGAAAAGCCCAAAGCGTCTCTAGACCGGTTCACATCATCTCGAAATCTCTTCGATGCTGTTGAAGAGACTTCCCGAGGACCTCTTCGAAATTCTCCGGTTCCCACATCAGCTTTTTGTTTCTCCTTTCTAAGCTCTTGACTTTACAAGCTCGCTCAACAAGTACTACGAACTCTCGTATTTCGAGAATGCCAACGAACATCCTTATATCATCATTCAGCCCATCCTCGAGCGTTTACATAATAGCCGGACGAAATGCATTCTCACAGTCGGCTAAGCCTCACAAATTTTCGTTCATAGTCGGTAACCGACATAGAACCTTGCTTAAGATCAAGAAATTCCCTTCGCTTTTGGTCGATGAATCTCTGACTGATATACTTTTTTTCGGAACTCGGTTTGAAAGAATTCCCAAGTCACTTGCTCTCTAGGCACCACAGAAGTCAGAGTACTCCACCAATAGTAGGCGGAATCACGTAGCAAGGAGATGGTACACTTTAAGCACTCATCGGGTGTACAAGATAGCTCATCGAGCACCCGGATAGTGTTGTCCAACCAAAATTCAGCTCGTTGGGCATCATCATCATCCGTAGCTTTAAATTCAGTGGCCCCATGTTTTGAATCCTATCGACTGGGGCTTACTTGACCTTATTTGGTCGATTCGGAGGTATTGTAGGTCTTGAAATGCATTTGTCGGGAATGGAGGTTGTGGAACAGTAGTGTTAGTTCGAATGTATTGGTTAAACCATTCGTTCATCACACTATAAAAGGCTTGCCTAGCCTCATCATTCGGATTGCTGGCCATAGGTTGAGAGTCCGGCGCTGTCCCTTGTGTGGGAGCAGCGCCACACTCTCCCATCATCAGCTATTGCTCGGTTGGGATCGGGATCCATTGCTATAAACAAACTCAAAGTCAAATTGTCGAAATCACCACACTATCGATTCATCATTTAATGGCATGTATAGCTAGACCACAAACACCTCACGGTAGTCCTAGAATCGACTAAACCGTGGCTCTGATACCAATAAAATT
The DNA here is from genome assembly GCF_025698485.1 of Gossypium arboreum. NCBI lineage: Eukaryota > Viridiplantae > Streptophyta > Magnoliopsida > Malvales > Malvaceae > Gossypium > Gossypium arboreum. The sequence continues at coordinate 20,532,828 of NC_069081.1, forward strand.
GTAACACCCCGATCCCGAGACCATCACCGTGTGCCGGACACGAGGGGTTAACAAGTCAAGTCCACATATTTTGCCCACCAATTTGACATTTCCAGTCGGGCTGGAAAACTGCGTCACTGTCGCCTTAAAAATCATATCTCGAGTTTCAAAACTCGGAAACTGGTTTCGTAAATTTTCCCTGAATTTAGACTCATATATACATCCATGGATTTATTTCTAGAATTTTTGGTCGGGCCAATTGGTACAGTTTATTAGTTAAAGTCACCCCTGTTACAGGGATCGACTGCTCTGACCTTCACGCGTTACAACTTGAATATCTCTCTGTACAGGGCTTTAATACTGGTGTCGTTTGTTTCTAATGAAACTAGACTTAAAATGGAATCTGAAAATATAAGGCATGACTCCTAATTCTTTCTGGATAATTTATAGTAAATTTTTAAAGCTGCGACAGGGGACCCAGAAACCATTCTGGCCCTGTCTCACAATAGCTTTAATATCTCTTAACAAGTAACTCCTATGACCATTTCGTTTCTTCCATATGAAAATAGACTTATCAAGGTTCATTTACATAGCTGATTCACTATTTAATACCATTCCTACAAATTTTGGTGATTTTTCACATTCACATTACTGCAGCTGGCAGCATCTGTTTTTAAGGTAGGTCTTACCTATTTTGTAGTCTCCATGAACCAACTAGTCTTGCCATACATAGGTCCACATATGATCATTTTAACCATGCCAATGGCTGATCATGTTACCAACATTCCCATTTCCAATTCATAGTCACATTATGACACCATATATATATATACAAACCGCAAATAGTCTAAGTTCATTCTTCACTTTTACGAGCCGTTTTGCATGGCCGTACACATATACATCACCACATTTTTAAACCAACAAGGGGTAGTCCTATACATGCCACTTCAAAGTTCAACCAAAATTTATACCAAAATAGAGGCGTTGATAGTGTGGATGACTTGACTTTAATGATCCCGAATCCGATTGCTATCGAGCAAAATCTATAAGACAGAGAGCCAAAGCAGCGGGTAAGCATTTTTATGCTTAGTAAGTCTCAAGGAATAAAATCAGCTTTAATTAAAGCATTACATTCACATAACCAAATACATCATTTCACTAATACACATTCACATAATCATACTTACTTCACCATCCCAACTCTTAGGTTCATACACAAATAACGGCTTCGTTAAGGCCGATAACTCGTTCCATCATAGGAGCGGATATGCATACGCTCTTACTCCTAGCAGCAAAGCACACACCACACTTACCTTGTTATTGGGAAATTTCACAAGTGTATTAGCTGAAATTTTCCAGCAAGCTTATAATTTTCAAATCACATACCTTGAGCTTAACCGGATATAGCTACTCGTTCAAACGCCGGGACATAGCCGGATATGGTAACCCGCACCAAGGCCTCACGGGACTTAACCCGGATATCACGATTGCACAAATGCCTTCAGGTCTTAGCCGGATAGAATGACTCGCATACGAATGCCTTGGTCTTAGCCCGGATATAGCCACTAGCACCATTGCCTTGGTCTTAACCGGTTATAATTTCCACATAATTGTCTTTGGGCGAGCAGGATATCATTCAATTTCTCATGCACACATACATCAATAATCATTGGACATACATATTTCATTTTCGTTACTAAGGCTCAAACACAATTATAATCATTAGCATAATCGCCTTGGGACTTAGCCGGTATCATTCGAATACTCATACACACATAAATCAATAATCAATACATCCATATTTCATTCCACATAATTCAATTCAGGTCACTTCTTGAGGACTTACCTCGAATGTTGTCGAACGGCTTTTACGGCTATTCGATCACTTTTTTTTTCCTTCCCTTGTCCAATTGTGGCCTCTAAGCTCTTGAGCTAATTCAAACAAATTCAATTTATTAAAACCTCATTGTGCTAGCTTATGGCGAATATGACAAGGAGTTTAAATGGTCATATGGCCACCCTTTAGCTTGAATACACAATGGTCATGCACATTTTATACTACATCAAGCAATTCAATACAATTCATTCGAGCATCAAGGAAAAGCTAAGGCCTTCAATAGGCTACCCAAGGTCGAATATTCATGTCCATGTTGAGGCCAATTATGCACTTAATACCTCACAAAAACAGCATGCATTTTACTAGTTAATGCTTTGCATATTGTAGCTCAAAACTTATATTATAGCATCAAGCACTCATATGTGTGCTAGGTAGAATGTGCTTGCAATTTCACAATCATTCTTCAACATCTTCATCTTTAAACAAACATATTCATCACTTAGTTCACAACCAAAACATCATGTGCAAACATATATATACATATATGAGCATGGCGAATTTCAAGGTGTCCATAGCCATCCAAAACACAAATTTTAACTAACATGCAAGAAGCATGAACCATGCTCATGAATGCATCATGGCGAATATGACAATCATGCCCTTTTCAACTTCAATCATGGTTAAACAAAAGAAAACTCAAAATCTTACTCATGAGTAGACAATCCATCATTGCATGCATCATCATCAAGCTTCACACTTAGCATGCAATGGCTTTATCACCATAACAACTTTGGCCAAATACCATTTCCATGGCATAACAAAAATTTGAGCCATGGCTAACATGCACATCAAGTTAGCAACCAAAACATGCATGAAACTCCTAACACAACCTCATACATACCTTAATCTTGATGCCAATTTAGCCAAATCACCTTCTAGATCTCTTCTAAACCAAGCATGAAGCAAAATCCTCTTTCTTCCTCCTTATGATTTTCGGCCAAAAGATGAGAAAGGATGAACACAACAAATTTTTTCTTCCTCTTTCTCAACTCACGGCAAGGGGGATTACCACACTCACACACATTTTTTTTTCATTCTTTTCTTACCCATGCTTATTTGTTTATTATTTCTCCCTAATGCCCAACAAAACATGTTTCATGACATGTTTAGCCCATATCTCTTTGTCATGGCGGCCATCACTTGTACAAAGGGAATTTGACAAGCAAGTCCATTATTTTGCATGCATGCTTTAATTAGTCATCACACATTTCCCCCATCATACTTTCAAAGTTCACTACTAGGTCCTTTCTAGTGAAATTCACCTTTATAACACTAAATCAATCATCAAAAAATGTCATACATGAATACACACATATTATAGGCATCGAAATAAATTTTAAATTATTTTTATGCCTCGGTTTTGTGGTCCCGATACCACCTTCCGACTAGGGTCAATTTTGGGCTGTCACAATAAATATCCGTTACCGCGTATTGATGACTTGTTCGATCAGCTAAAGGGAGCCTCAGTGTTTTCAAAGATAGATTTGAGATCGGGTATTACGATTATGGATTCGAGATTCGGACGGACCCAAAATTGCTTTCAGAACGAGGTATGGTCACTACGAGTTCTTGGTGATGCCGTTCGGGCTCACTAATGCCCTACGGTATTTATGGATTTGATGAATAAGATCTTTAGGCGATGATTTGGACGGTTCAGTAGTTGTGTTCATCGATGACATCTTGGTCTATTCAAGAGATGAGGCTGAACATGCTGAACACCGAGATTAGTGTTGCAAATTTTACGGATAAGCGGTTATACGCTAAGTTCAACAAGTGTGAGTTTTGGTTAGAGAGGTTAGCCTCTTGGGTCATGTGGTATCTGCATCGGGTATTCGAGTCGACCGAGCAAAATTACAACCATACTTAATCGGAAATCTCCAAGAAATATTCTTGAGGTTCGGAGCTTTTTGGGACTTGCCGGTTACTACCGACGGTTTGTAAAAGGATTCTCGATGATAGCCACACCCATGACGAAACTGCTTCAGAAGGATGTCAAGTTTGAATGGACGGAAAAGTGTCAGAAAAGTTTCGATCAATTGAAAACTCATTTCACAGAAGCTCCAGTTTTAGTGTAGCCCGAATCTGGCAAAGAGTTTGTCATTTATAGTGACGCCTCCCTACTTGGGTTAGGTTGCGTATTGATGCAAGAAGGTCGAGTTGTGGCCTACGCGTCGAGACAATTAAAGCCACATGAGAAAAATTATCCGACCCATGATCTCGAATTGGTTGCCATCGTATTCGCCTTAAAGATATGGCGACATTACTTATTTGGTGAGAAGTGCCATGTGTATTCGGATCACAAAAGTCTCAAATATTTGATGACTCAAAGAGACTTAAATCTGAGACAAAGACGTTGGCTTGAGTTGTTAAAAGATTATGAGCTTGTCATTGATTATCACCCGGGAAAGGCTAATGTGGTTGCGGACGCCTTAAGCCGGAAATCACTGTTTGCTTTACGAGCAATGAATGTACACTTGTCTATTCTACCCGACAATGTGTTAGTAGCGAATTAAAGGCCAAACCATTGTTGACTCATCAAATTCGTGAAGCTCGAAAGTTGATGATGAGTTGGTTGCAAAACGGGTGAGTGTGTTCGAACAAGGAATCGGAGTTTCATATTGGTGATGACGATTGTTTGAGGTTCGAAGTCGTCTGTGTGTTCCAAAGAATTGAACTTATTTCAATGATTCTGAACGAAGCCCATTGTAGCCGAATGGCAATCCACCCGGGGAGTATGAAGATGTACAACGATTTGAAACGTCGGTTTTGGTGGCATGGTATGAAACGGGACATCTCCGACTTTATTTCGAGATGTTTAATATGTCAACAAGTGAAAGCGGAACATCAAGTGCCTTCAGGATTGCTTCAGCCGATTACGATACCCGAGTGGAAATGGAATCGAGTCACAATGGACTTTGTGTCCGGACTGCCATTGTCAGCAAGTAAGAAGGACGCGATTTGGGTTGTTGTTGATAGACTGACTAAGTCGGCTCACTTTATCCTGTGCGTATGGATTTTCATTGGATAAACTAGCTGAATTATACGTTTCTCAGTTGTGAGATTACGGGATACCGATTTACATTGTGTCGGATAGAGATCCGAGATTCACCTCGCGATTTTGGAAGAAATTGCAAGAAGCTTTGGGTACCAAGTTGCATTTCAAGACCGCCTTTCACCCCCAAACCGATGGTCAATCCGGCGGATAATTCGGATACTTGAGGATATGTTGAGATGTTGCATCCTCGAGTTCGATGGTTCATGGGAGCGGTACTTACCTTTGATTGAATTCGCACAACAATAGTTTTCAATCAAGTATTAAGATGGCGCCTTACGAGGCCTTGTAGGCGTAGATGCCGTACACCATTGTTTTGGACCGAGCTCGGTGAGAACAAAATTTTTGGAGTGGATTTGATTAAAGATGCTGAACTGAAAGTAAAAGTAATCCGTGAAAATCTGAAGATAGCCTCCGATCGTCAAAAGTCGTACGCGGATCTGAAACGAAAAGACATTGAGTATCAAGTGGGAGATAAAGTGTTTCTTAAAGTTTCGCCTTGGAAAAAGATACTCAGATTTGGCCGTAAAGGCAAATTGAGCCCGAGGTTCATCGGGCCATATGAGATATCCAAACGAGTCAGTCCAGTTGCGTATCGTTTAATTTTGCCCCCTGAACTTGAAAAGATTCACGACGTCTTTCATGTTTCGATGCTTCGGTGCTATAGATCTAATCCGTCGCACGTAATTAGTCCATCAGAGGTTGAAATTCAATCCGATATGAGTTATGAAGAAGAACCGATTCGTATCCTAGCTCGTGATGTGAAGGAGTTGCGAAACAAAAGGGTTCCGTTAGTAAAAGTGTTATGGCTCAAACACGGGATGGAAGAAGCTACTTGGGAACCCGAGAGCTCTATGAAAGAGCGTTACCCAAACCTATTTACCGGTAAGATTTTCGGGGACGAAAATTTCTTAAGTGGGGGAGAGTTGTGACAGCCTTAAAATGACCCTAGTCGGAATGTGGTTTCGGGACCACAAAACCGAGGCATAAAAATAATTTGATATTTATTTTGATGCCTATAATATGTGTTAACTCATGTGTGACATTTTTGATGCTTTAATTTAGAGTTATAAATGTGAATTTCACTAGAAAGGACCTAGTAGTAAACTTTAAAAGTATGAGGGGAAATGTGTAATGACTAGTTGATCATGCATGCAAAAATGAGGGGTTTGCATGTCAACTTCCCATTTATTAGCTAATGGCGGCCATGACAAGGGTGTATGGGCTAAACATGTCATGAAACATGTTTTGTTGGTGCATTAGGGAGAAACAATAAACAAATAAGTATGGGTGATAAAGAAAAAAAATGTGTGTGAAGGCTTCTCCCCCATTGCCGTGAGTAGAGGAAAAGAGGAGAAAAAATTTTTGTTCATCTTTTTTCACTTTCTTTGAGCTGAAATTCTAAGGAAGAAGGAAGGGTCTTGCTTCATGCTTGGTTTGGAAGGGGATTAGGAGGAGGTTTGGCCATACTTGTGTTGAGATTAAGGTAAGTTTGATGTTTTGCCATGAGATTCATGTATATTTTAGTAGTTAGCTTGAGTTCTAACTAGCCATGGTTCAAATCCTCACTATGTCATGGAGATGATATTCGGCTAAGGTAAGATTGTGTTGACATCATTTGCATGCTAAAAGTGAAACTTTGTAATGGTGCATGTGATGGTGGATTGATGATTTTGAATATTCTTTTTAACACTTTTGAGTGAGAGTTTGATAGATACTATGAGATTAAACTTCATGACATTGTAAGCTTGTAAGTTGGATGATGAAATCCATGCTTTGTGATGGTAAATGGTGTGGAAGGAACATTCGCCATGATGAAAATATATGGGATAGTTATAATCAATTTTAGATTCTACCCTTGCCCTACATGCATATATGTTGCACATGATGTATTGGTATGACATATATACTATCTCAAGGTGTATATTTGCTTGTGATCTTGTTTTGGTTATGAAATAAATGAGAGATGTGTATAGAGCTACAATATGTAATCGTTAATTAGGAAAATGTATGCTGGTTTTTGTGTAGTATTAAGTGTAAAATTGGCCTCAACATAGACATGCATATTCGGCCAAAGGAAGTAGATTGGTGTGCATGTATTCGGTTAGAGGCAACCATATTGAAGCCTTATCTTGGCTTAGATTGTTGACCAAATGAGTAATAAGTGAGGATGGTTGCGAATATACAAACATACATATGCATGTGTAATTGAATTATGAATGTTTAGCAAGAGGGTTAAACTAGTTGACTTATTGATTAAGCTCAAGGAGTTAAAGAAGGAGAATCAAGCAAGGGAAAGCGAAGGTCATCGAGTAGCCGACTTGGACTATTTTACCCAACACAAGGTAAGTCATTAAGCATATATTTGATATTGCTTAAATGATTGTAATATCTATGCAATTGTGTTTAATGAGATGAAATATATACAAATGTATGTGTATGAAAAGATGATATTGTTGAGCGTAAAAGAGATAGTGAAATGTGTAGGAAGTTTGCTTGGCACTAAGTGTGCGAGAAATAGATGTGTCGGGGGCGAGATTGGCACTTGAGTGTGCGAGCTTGTAATGTATGGCACTAAGTGTGCGAGTTTGGACTATATGGCACTATGTGCGGGCTTGAATCACATGGCACTAAGTGTGCGTGATTGAGTATTAAGCACTATGTGTGCGAACTCTACACATATCTCCGATTGAACATTTATATGGGGCGTGACTTCATCAAGATGAGTATGGACAGCGGAAAGAGTAAGTACCTTGAGTTCATGGCTAATAGATGCTATGTTCATGCTCGGGGTGGAGTTGGTAAGATTTAAATCTATGTGATGATTTCAATTGCATTCCGTAAATAAGGTATCGTGGAATAGATGAAAGTTCATTTGATTGCATGATTGTTGCGGAAATGAAATGATGTATGGAAATTGCTTCAAATATCCTATTGAACAGTATATGAAATGTAAATGTATGACTTGGTATGAGATTGATCCGAAAGATCTAAGGAACTATGGCATAGTTTGGTATGGCTGGAACACTTGGCCTTGTTTCATTATTTCATTTTATGATAATTGTATTAATGGATGGTTGTGGAATGCTTATGACTTACTGAGTTATAAACTCACTCGGTGTTTTCTTGTCACCCATTTTAGGTTTCTTGGACTCGTCCCTTTTGGGTGTTCAGAATCATCAACGAAGTCATCACACCGTGAGCAATTTTTGGTATTGTCTTCTTAGTCAACTTAGGAGAACATTTGGCATGTATGGGCTATTTTGTTTTGTTAAATTTTGGGTTGTAAACTTTAAGCCATGTGAAAATGGCCTATGTGGTCGTTTGAGTGGGATGCTAGAATCTATAGCCACGAGTCTTAGAAACCTTAATTTTGATAAGGTGGCCATAATTTGTGTCACGTATGATGGATGATTAGTAAGGCTAAGGAAGGATTCATGAAATTGGCATAGTCTACTGCAGTAACTGTTGCGGACGGCAGCAGTGATATGAGATCGAAAAATCACTAAAATCAGTATAAGTTAAATTCATAGCTAAAAAAATTACGTACTCGAAGCTTGATGGGTCTATTTTCATATAGATGAAACGAAACGACCATATGAGCTGTATTTTAAGAGATATCCAAGATTTCGTGAGACAGGGCCAGAACGGTTTCTGGATTCCCTGTTCCGACTTTGAAAATTCATTAGAAATTAACCAGAGATAATTAGGAGTCATACCACATATGTATAAATTCCTCTTTGAGTCTAGTTTCTATAGAAGCAAACGGCATCAGTATTGAATCCCTACACATGGAGTTATTCCAGTTGTAACGCACGAAGGTCAGTGTAGTCAACCCCTGTGACATGGGAGACTTTAACTAATAAACTGTACTAATTGGCTTGACCAAAAATTCTAGAAAAAACTCTGTAGATGGATATATGAGTCTAGTTTCAGGGAAAAATTACGAAACTGATTTTCGAGTTGTAAAACTCAAGTTATGATTTTTGAAGCGACTAGTACACAGATTGGCAGCTTGTCTGGAAAATTCTCAATAAGTGGTATGAAGTCTGTTAACACCTCGTGTTCGACTCCGGTGACGGTCTCGGGTTAGGGGTGTTACACCCAGAAATGCTGGTAATATGAGTGGTAGTCAGAGACGGACTAAAGATACAACAATTAGATCTGAGGCTCGTGTACCTGCCAGAGCCTATGCTATATGTGCACGAGAGGAGGCTTCATCCCCGGATGTTATTACTGGTACATTTACTCTTTATGATACTAATGTAATTGCATTGATTGATCTTGGTTTTACTCATTCTTATGTATGTGAGACATTAGTATTTAGCAAGACTCTACCTGTTGAGTCTACTGAGTTTGTGATTAAAGTGTCAAACCCCTTAGGCCGGTGTGTTATGGTTGATAAAGTGTGCAAGAATTGTCCCTTAATGGTTCGAGATCTGTGCTTTTCGGTTGATTTGATGTTGCTACCATTTGATGAGTTTGATATAATTCTGGGTATAGATTGGCTGACTTTACATGATACTGTTGTGAACTATAAAAGAAAGACCATTGATCTACAGAGTCAGAATGATGAAGTCATTCGGGTTGAATCTAGTGATTTGAATGGTTTACCAGTAGTGATATCTTCGAATCTAGCTCAGAAATATGTGAGAAAAGGGTGTGAAGCTTATTTTGCCCATGTGCTCGACAGTAAAGTGGCTGAAAGAAACATTGAATCAGTACCTGTTGTATGTGAGTATCTGGATGTATTTCCAGAAGAATTATCGGGTTTGCCACCTATTCGGGAAGTAGAGTTTGGTATTGAGTTAATGCCTGGGACAACTCCGATATCGATAGCTCCGTACAGAATGACACTTATAAAATTAAAAGAATTGAAAGCTCAGTTACAAGAATTGACAGATAGAGGTTTTGCACGACTGAGTTTCTCTCTATGGGGTGCACCGTGTTATTTGTGAAAAAGAAAGACGGAACTATGAGAATGTGCATCGATTACAGACAGCTTAATAAGGTGACTATAAAGAATAAGTATCCGTTACCACGGATTGATGATCTATTTGACCAACTAAAAGGGGCTATAGTATTTTTGAAGATAGATTTGAGATCAGGCTAATATCAGTTGCGAGTTAAAGATTCAGATGTGCCAAAAACTGTGTTCAGAACGAGGTATGGATATTATGAGTTTCTGGTTATGCCTTTCAGACTCACTAATGCACCTGCTATTTTCATGGATTTGATGAATCAAATCTTCAGACCGTATTTGGACCGATTTGTGGCTGTGTTTGTAGATAACATTTTGATCTACTCTCGTGATGAAGCTGAACATGCTGAACATTTGAGACTTGTGTTGCAGACTTTACGAGATAAGCAGTTATATGCGAAATTTAGTAAATGTGAGTTCTGGTTAAATGAAGTCAGTTTTCTGGGCCATGTGGTATCAGCATCAGGTATTCAGGTTGATCCGAGCAAAATTTCAGTTGTACTGGATTCGAAACCTCTGAAGAATGTTTCTGAAGTCCGAAGCTTTCTAGGACTTGCTATTTATTACAGACGATTCGTGAAAGGTTTCTCTATGATTGCAGCTCCGATGACAAAGCTACTACGGAAAAATGCTAAGTTTGAGTGGTCAAAGAATTGCCAGAAAAGTTTTGAACAATTGAAAGCCTTTTTGACTGAAGCTCCTGTGCTAGTTCAGCCAGAATCGGGTAAAGAGGTTTTTATTTATAGTGATGCATCATTAAATGGTTTGGGCTGTGTTCTGATGCAGGAAGGCTGAGTGATAGCTTATGCCCCGAGACAGTTAAAGCCACATGAAAAGAACTATCCCACACATGACTTGGAACTGGCATCCATTGTGTTCACACTGAAAATTTGGTGTCACTATCTGTTCGGTGAGAAATGTCATGTTTATTCTGATCATAAAAGCCTGAAATATTTGATGACTCAGAAAGATCTGAATTTAAGACAACGCAGATGGTTAGAATTACTAAAAGACTACAAGCTTGTAATTGATTATCACCCAGGAAAGGCTAACGTTGTTGTTGATGCTTTAAGCCAAAAGTCACTATTTACTTTGCGTGCAATGAATACACATTTGGCCATGTTTGATGATGTTTGATAGTAGCTGAATTGAAAGCTAGACTATTATTTCTTCAACAAATATGTGATGCCTAGAAGGTTGATATTGAATTGATTGCAAAACGAGCTCAGTGTGAGACGGATACTGATTTAGAGTTCAGAGTTGATGCTGATGATTATTTGAGATTCAGAGACTGAATATGTGTTTCAAGGAATTTAGAGTTGATTCAGATGATTTTGAATGAAGCACATAGTAGTCGGTTATCTGTTTACCCAGGTAGTACAAAGATGTATAATGATCTGAAACAGCTTTACTAGTGGCATGGTATGAAACGAGACATTTCTGACTTTGTTGCATGATGTTTAGTCTGTCAACAAGTAAAAGCTGAGCATCAGGTGCCTTCAGGATTACGTCAGCCTATCATGATACCTGAGTGGAAACGGGATAGAGTTACGATGGATTTTATATCTGGTTTACCGGTGACACTGAGCAAGAAATATGCAATGTGGGTTATTGTTGATAGATTGACTAAATCGGCTCATTTTGTTTCACTGTGTACAGATTACTCACTGGATAAGTTCGCTGACTTGTATGTCTCTCAGATTGTAAGATTACATGGTGTGCCTATATCTATTGTTTCGGATACAGATCCGAGGTTTACATTGCAGTTTTGGAAGAAACTGTAAGATGCACTAGGTAGGAAATTACATTTCAGTACTACTTTCCATCCGCAAACAGATGGCCAGTCTGAGCGAATTATTCAAATACTTGAGGATATGTTGAGATGTTGCATTCTCGAGTTCGAAGGTACGTGGGAACGATACTTGCCTTTGATTGAATCTGCATAAAATAAGAGTTATCAATCGAGTATCAAAATGGCACCTTATGAGGCTTTGTATGGTCATAAATGTCGTACGCCATTGTACTAGACTGAGCTCAGTGAAAATAAGATACACGGAGTCGATTTGATCAGAGAAACTGAACAGAAAGTGAAAGCGATCCGTGAAAGATTAAAAATAGCATCAGATCATCAGAAATCTTATACGGACTTGAAACGTAAAGATATAGAGTTTCAGATTGGAGACAAAGTCTTCTTGAAAGTCTCACCGTGGAAGAAAATACTCAGATTCGATCGTAATGGAAAATTGAGTCCGAGGTTTATTGGGCCGTATGAGGTTATGGAGCGTATCAGACCGGTTGCTTACAGACTATTGTTGCCACCTGAGTTAGAAAAGATCCATAATGTATTCCACGTTTCAATGCTTCAGAGGTATCGATCTGATCCTTTACATGTGATTAGTCCGTCTGAGATTGAAATTCAACCCGATATGACCTATGAAGAAGAACCGATTCGTATCTTGACTCGTGAGGTTAAAGAGTTGCGGAATAAGAAGATTCAGTTAGTTAAAGGATTGTGGCGTAAGCACAGAGTTGAGAAAGCAACATGGTAGCCAGAGGATACAATGAGAGAACGTTATCCAAACCTATTCACCGGTAAGATTTTTGGGGACGAAAATCCCTAAGGGGGGAGAGTTGTAACAGCCCAATTTAGACCCTAATCGGAATGGTGGTTTCAGGACCACGAATCCGAGTCAGAAAAATATTTAAAAATTATTTTCTGTGTTTATTTTGTGTGAATTTATATTTGTGAAATTTTTGTGATTTAATTTTGTCATTTGGGTGTCCGATTAAACAAAAGGGCTTAATTGCACAAATTGAAATTTTGATAGTTTTAATTGTAAGGACTGAATTAGTAATGGCTTTTTAAATGGAAGCCCTTAAGTTGTAAATAGCCCATGTCTTTATAAGTGGTACGATGGTAGGTAAAAATTTAATAGTTTTTATATTATTTTATTTAAGTTATACATATATGTAAAATTAAGCTTTATTTTATAATAAGATATTATGTGTATATATATATTTATATTATAATGCATGAAATTGAAAGCCAACTCATGTCCATTAATTTATTTAAGAGACGAAAAAGGGTTTATAACATAAAGAATGGTTATAATTTTAAAATGGGTAATTTTGGAAACCAAGGTACAAATTATATAATATATGTTATATGTTATATCATAAAATTATCCTAAGTGCTCATATACTTCCATTGCCGAAACTTAAGCAAGAAAGAAAACAAAACAAAAAGCTAGGGTTCGGTTATATTCAGGCTTGATTAAGGTATGTGTTTAGCTCGGTTTTTGATAATTTTTATGTTTTTGAGATCGTTGCTTTGAGTATTCCAAAACCCATGCTTAAATTTTGAATTTTGATGAATATTTTAAGTTATGCCATTGATTAGAGCTTGTGATTTTTATTGTTTGACGATGAAATATGAAAGATAGGTGTTGGGTTAACAAATTTTGTGTTGGAATTTTTGATGATTTTGAGTAATTAGGACTTAATTGTAAAAAGAAAAAGTTGAGGGACTAAATTGTGAAATTGATGGAAAATATGGAATTGTATGTATATAGGGAGCATTCGGCCTAACTAGAGTGTAGCCAAATTTTGTGTATTTTGTGTTTTATGCAATAGGGACTAAATTTTAAAAAATTGCAACGGTTAGGGGAAAAATGGTAATTTGTCCACTTTTGTGTTTTTGGACAAAAGTGAATGAAAATATGTTTGAATGATCTTAATTTGAATATGTTTAGATCAAGAACCAAAGAAATCAGATTTGGATCGGGGAAAAACGAAAGTTGTCGACTAGCAGCCCTGTACCGTTTTATGACGTTCGAGGTAAGTTTATAAGCAAATAGACGTGTTTATTGGTTTTAATGTTATAATTACTTGCTGTTATGGAATATTAGAAACTAAATATATTGTGGCCGAATGTGAATAAATGTGGCTACTACACTTTCGAGTCTGATTCGACCAAGATATGACGTTCGAAAGCCCCGTATGAACCTTAGGAATAAATAGGATACATATGCCATGACATATGATACCAATATATGTGTGCGAGTAAGTCCATGGCATCAATTTGTGATTTCGATATGTGTTTACGAGTAAGACCCTGTCTGGGACAGTGGCATCGTTTGAGGTTACATGTAAGACCACGTCTAGGACGTTGGCTTTGTACGATTTATGTGATTATCCGAGTGTCCTATCCAATTCTGAATGGTTCATCAGTTAATGATAAGCTATGTTTAAAAAGGTAAAATGAGCTAAATGCCAAATATGAATTAGTTTGTTACCAAGTCAAGGTAAGTAAGTAAGTAATTAGTATTTGTTATAATGTCTTATTGAATAACTACGGATGGTGAAATTTTATTATAATAATCGAAATCGATAAGGATGAACATAAATGTATTGTGTTTGTCTTCGAATGATATGCGGTATGTTTATTAATGGTACCAAGTATATTCGGTCATTTGGATAATGTACATACGATGGTATATATATTATGATGCTTGAGTAGAAGTTATGAATATATGTGAATTCGATTGTTTGATGATGTCTTAGCTTGTAAATGGAATATGAATTATTTATGTTGGTTTTATAGGTATTCGGCCAAGGTGAGAATTTTGTATTAAATGAAATGTCATGAATGAATCTAGTAGTTTGAGACTAAGTATACTCTTATTAGTATAGTTCGGTTAAATTTACTATGAGATAGTTATATCATTAGTTGTTTATTTGCTTATAGCTTACAAATCTATAGTATCTTATCATGTGAATATTTGTTTCTGTTTTATAGATTTTTGGAAGTCAAGCTTCAAGTTCGGGATCGTCTACGAAGCTCATCACACTATCCTCTATTTTGGGTACTTTTATAAGTTAAATTAAAGATTATGGCATGTATAAGCTAAAGTATGTTTTGGAAATGTTAATTTTGGGTTGTGTAAAAAGCCATGCGAAAATGGCTAATATGCTATAAAAGTATGTGACGCTTTAGTTACGTTTATATGTGTTATATGTATTGATAATGGTTGATGAATTTGGATGTGGATGATGAATCGGTCAAGGTACATATTGTCCTAAATATGTTAGTTGATTCGACCATGATTCTTGCTAAGATAAAATATACATGTGAAATCGGTTGAGATGTTTGGTTAAAGTGCTACATGTGATTTAGCATAAATGGAAATTTTGTAACACCCCAAACCCGGCCCAGACGTTATGGCCGAATCTGATGTGCCACATTGAAGTTAAAAACCCATGTTTCATTTTAGTTCTTTAAAAACCGACTTTTGTTAAGCTAACAAAGTGAATGAGAGCTGGGCACCAGGTAGGAATCCGTAACAGAGGAGGTGAGCCATGAAGGCTGCTTAAGTACCAAGATCTTCTAATGGATCCAATCCTAGACATGCCCACAACCATTACCACACTTGGTTAAATCGAGTTGTAATTTATTTAAGTTAAAATCTTCGATAAATCGGATAATCATGGCGTGGTGTTATTTTGAAAACAATTATCATTTTGAAAACACGTCCTAAGTCTAGCCCATTTATTAACAAACAGATTAAAATTAAAAATAAAATGATCCCAGAAAAATAATTAAAATGGCCTTATTACAACCCAAAACCAAATAATAATATTAATAAGATAAAACTTATAAGGAAATAAATCGGCTACTTATTGCAATTAAAAGAAACAAAAACAATAGTATGGCCATCTCCGAGTCCCTCGCAGCTCCAAACCATCTAAGCTTAGGGATTATCTGCACAGTTAGAAATGGGGTGAGTTTATGAAAACTCAGTGTGTAATCCCAATAACAAACAAACAGTGAAAACACAGTATCAGTACAATCTGGGTCAAAGCCCTATTTAGTCTTGACATATACTGGACCGAAGCCTTTCGTTTAACGATTACTGGGCCGAAGCCTTTTCATAAATCATATAACTGGGCCAAAGCCTTTTCATAAATCATTTCACTGGGCCGAAGCCTTTACTGTAAACGGTATGGTCCATAAGCCCATTTCAATATCACATGTAATGTCAATGGATGTATGCAAGCCCATTTCAATATCACATGAAATACCAATGAATGTATGCAAGCCCATTTCAATATCACATGAAATACCAATGAATGTATGCAAGCCCATTTGGGGAGATTACTCAACCCACCATCTGCTACTCTCCACTCGTACCAACCAACACACCATGTGGGGAATAACTCAACCCACCCAACCAAAACACCACTGGCAGCATAGCTGCTTTATCATATATCGGGAGGCCTAGCCTTTTCAATAACTGGGGCAAAGCCCTTTTCAGTGAACTGGGGCATAAGCCCTTTTCAATAAAGCGGGGTATAAGCCCTTTTTGATGGCGGGGCATAAGCCCTTTTCAATAAAGCGGGGCATAAGCCCTTTTGATAAACAGGGCATAAGCCCTTTGCACTTCCTCCATCCATATAAAAACCCAACCCAATGCAACATGTCATGTATGCAGAATGTCATGCCCATATTTGAATTAAACAATCACAGTCCAGTCATTCATATCACCAACATATATTCACAATCAAATACGTCAACCACACAGTCCAAGTCAGTCACTTACCCATAAGGGCACAACAATCATTTTTCACATTATAAGGGTATTGTCGTAATTTTACCAAATATCAGGGTTTTCCATGTTCATTACAATTATCAATATTTCCGAGTGTTTAAACAATGATCTTTAACCCACTTTATCAAATTCGGGCTTTTGAGCCTAAAACCCCTAATAGGCCCTACGAATGCTGATTTAGCCTACTTAACCCAAATTTTACAACAATACTAACCGTGTTAACGTGCAACTTTTCCAAATTCCATTTTCTATCAATTCTACCCAAACGGGTCCGAAAGCCCATGGGGCCCAATTTCAACCCATTGAGGCCCAACTTACCATCGTGCACAAAATTGAGTTCTTACATGTTCCATCGATCCAAACACCGATCTTATTGTATTTATCGCATCTATACCCAAAAGCAACATTACAAGTTCTCGAAATATCGGTATTTTAGCATTTCGGCTTCTCAGCAAATATTAATCTAAGCTATTATGAGGGTTAGTACACAGCTGTTACGGATTGAAGTTGAAACGTTTCCAAAATCAATTGCCTACGGTAACCACCACCTGTCACTCAAACTTAACTAATCCAATATCAATATATGTAAATCCTAAGCACATCAGTCATACGGAACATAAGGGCATATTCGTCATTTTACCATACAGGGGCATTACGGTCACTTTACCCTACAGGGGCTTTACGGTCACTTTACCCTAATAGGGGTATTTTAGTCATTTCATCCTACAAGGGTGTTTTGGTAAATCAACAAACCAAAGGTATTTCAGTAATTTTGTAAACCAATGGTATTTCTATAATTTTTAGAAAGTCAAGGGTATTTCTGTAACTTTGTAAATCAGGGGTATTTTGGTAATTTTACAAATTGAGGGTATTTCGGTAATTTCACAAACCAAGGGTATTTTAGTAATTTTACAAACTAGGGGTATTTTGGTAATTTTACAAACCAAGGGTATTTTAGTAATTTTGTAAATCGACGGTAAAATAGTAATTCTGTAAATTAAGGGTAAAATAGTAATTCTATAAATTGAGGGTAAAACGGTAATTCTGTAAATCGAGGGTAAAACGATAATTCTGTAAGTCGAGGGTAAAACGATAATTGTAACACCCCGAATTTGGGACTAGAAGTATTGGGCCTTGAGTGTGGGTCCGTAAGGAGGTTGTATATAGGTATTTAATTGTGTAATGAAATGACACAATTAAATGTCCGCTTTGGTGGTTAATGGCCCTGAGAAGTGTTAGAGAAATCTTGGGTTCAAACTTGGGCTTTAGCAAAATTTTGGTATTAAGTGAAAAAAACCGGATGCTTGGATGAAGGTTTTAAATTATTGTGTTAAATAAATGACACAAAAGCCTTGTGGCTTAGTGGCAAGTAGCGTGTGGAGCATTTAAGGGAGGCATAGGTTGAATCCCATAGCAAGCAAAGAGCATTTATTTTGCTAACAGGGGTGGCAAGAGTTGGTGTTGAATTTAAACTCTAATGTTGGAGGATCCCATATCGGAAGCTAATATAAGAGTGGTTGTGAAGTCGGCTTTAAATAGAGGAACCATGAGGAGAGTAAAGGCACCTTTCTTGGTGATCCCTTTCATTTGTATGGCGTGCTCGTTTGGGTTGGGCGTCGGCTAAGAGTGCTCGGAGTGTGGATTAACTCCAGTCTCCTATCAGGTGTGTATTTCTTACTACTCTAGCTGTAGGATGGCTACTTCGGGCCGCGATGGGTCGAAAGGGGTCATGTGGGCCTAATGGGCCTACAGGCCCAATTGGATAAGTTGTTTGATTGTGTAGTAAATATTGGGCTAGGCTAGGTGAATCTCATATTTGTGGCTAGATTTGGGCTAAAAGGGCCACACGAGCATGTGGGCCCATTTGGGCCGAGAATAGGCTTTAGGCCCATTCGTATTGTTATCCATGTTTAGAATACTTTAGTTTACCAATTACTGAAATGCCCTCGATTTGTAAAATTATCGTTTTACCCTCGATTTACAAAATTACCGTTTTACCCTCGATTTGTAATTACTGCTTTTACCCTTAGTTTACAGAATTACTATTTTACCCCCGATTTACAGAATTACCATTTTACCCCCGATTTACAGAATTACCGTTTTACCTCTGATTTACATAATTATCGTTTTACCCTCGACTTACAGAATTACCGTTTTACCCTCGACTTACAGAATTACCGTTTTACCCTCGATTTACGTAATTACTGTTTTACCTCGATTTATAGAATTACTATTTTACCCTTGATTTACAGAATTACTGTTTTACCCTCGATTTACAAAATTACTAAAATACCCTTAGTTTGTAAAATTACCAAAATACCCCTAGTTTGTAAAATTACCAAAATACCCTTGGTTTGTGAAATTATCGAAATACCCTCAATTTGTAAAATTACCAAAATACCCTTGATTTACAAAGTTACAGAAATACCCTTGACTTTCTAAAAATTATAGAAATACCATTGGTTTACAAAATTACTGAAATACCCTTAGTTTGTAGATTTACCAAAACACCCTTGTAGGATGAAATGTCTAAAATACCCCTATTAGGTAAAAAGACCGTAAAGCCCCTATAGGGTAAAGTGACCGTAATACCCTTGTATGGTAAAATGACGAATATGCCCTTATGTTCCGTATGACTGATGTGCTTAGGATTTACATATATTGATATTGGAATAGTTGAGTTTGAGTGACAGGTGGTGGTTATTGTAGGTGATTGATTATGGAAACGTTTCAACTTCAACCCGTAACAGGTGTGTACTAACCTTCGTAATAGTTTAGATTAATATTTCTTTGAAAAGTCAAAGCTTCATATTTTAGTGATTAGGAATTAATATTTAGATCTATTTTCACGCACGTTTAAGTTGGATTCACAACGGATATGGGGTAGGAAGGTATTTGGAACGTTCTTCAACGAGTAGATCTCTTGGTAAGTATTCGAACCTTCTTTCCATTTGTATCTTATGGTTTAAGAAAAGCTGAAAACCCCTTTGTCGACTAAGGCTAAAAGGGTTTTGGTGTTATTTGGTTTGTTGGTGATAGTGAGGATTAAAGGCTACCGATCGAGGTGTGTGAAAAGCTTGGATCATCGGAGTGACTAAATCTAGTCATCAACTTGGCAAAGGTATGAACCCAAGGGCCATTGGGGATGGTGGCGAATGTGTAAGTGATGATAATAGGTAGTTTTCGATTTGGTTTAATATTAACATGGTCTAATCTATAAGTGGTTGATTATAGGAGAAATCGCATAGGAGATCTCGTCAAGGAATATCGCAAATCGTGTGTAACGAACCCTTTTCATAGCTTAAAGCGATAAATCTTGAAAAGTCGAAATGCCAAAACTCGGCATTTCGAGGACTTATGAGCAAGTTTAACGCTCATTAGTCGATTAGATTCGTTGAGATGATGATCGAGAAGGTTGGAAAAGGTAAAGCGTGATTTTTGGCATTCACGGTAAGTTGGGCCTCGAGGGGCTGAAACAGGGCCCGATGGGCATTCGGGCCCATTTGAGTAAAATTGGTAGAATATGGAAACTTGTTAAATTGCGCATAGAGACTGATAAAACCGTTATGGAATATAGGCTAAATGGGCCTAGATGACAGAATCAGCTAAGTAGGGCCATTAGGGGTCTTAGGCCTAATAACTCGATTTCGCTAAAAATGGGCCAGAATCACTATTTGCACCCACGAATTGTTAGTAATCGTTAATGAACATGGAAACCCTAATTTTCGATAAAATTACAAGATTACCCTTATAACATGAAAATGACCGTTTTGCCCCTAGGTAAAAGTGACCATTATACCCCTAGGGTTTATATATGAACTTAATGCATGGGATTTTGATAAACATGATATGTATGATATGCACATGACATGTATGATATGCACATGATATGTATGATATGCACATGAGATGTTCATAAATGCATTGGGTTGGGTTTTATATGGATGGAGGAAGTGCAAAAGGGCTTATGCCCTGATTATTAAAGGGCTTATGCCCTGATTATTAAAAGGGCTTATGCCCTGCTTATTAAAGGGCTTATGCCCGATTATTAAAAGGGCTTTGCCCGATTATTAAAAGGGCTTTGCCCGGTTGTTAAAAGAGGCTAGGCCTCCGGTTATATGATAAATGACTATCTTTGCCAAAGGAGAGTTATGGCGGGTGGGTCGAGTAAATCCCACATGGTGTGTTGGTTGGTACGGTGGAGAGTAGCGGATGGTGGGTTGAGTAGTCTCCCAAATGGGTTGCATTCTTTCATTAACATTATATGTGATATTGAAATGGGCCTATGGGCCATACCGTTTCTGATAAAGGCTTGCCCAAGAATATGAAATTTGAAAAGGCTTCGGCCCAGTGTTATGAAATATGAAATATGAAAAGGGCTATGGCCCAGTACATGTTTGAGATTGGATTTGGGCTTAGACCCAACAGGCTGTTATTGTTTTGGGCTCTGAAAGGGGCTTGTTGTACACTGAGTTTCCAAACTCACCCCCTTTCCTTAACCTTGCAGGTGAGCCTTGATGTGGGGACTTGGGCCGGAAGGGATTCAGAGTGGCCACGGTGATTGTCTTTGGACTTTTAAATAAGTGTTGGTTTTCATTTAAATTTCCTTTAAATATTATTTATTTTTGGGTTGTAATAAGGCCATTTTAACTTTTCTTTTATTTCTTTTGGGATTATTTTAACTTTAATAACTTTAAACACGGTTGATAATTATTCAAATGGGTTAGACTTAGGACGTGTTTTCAAAATGATACTTGTTTCCAAAAGAGTTCAACACCACGATTAATCGATTTATCAAAGTCGTTCACTTAAACAAACTTAAACTCGATATAACAAAGTGTGGCTATGGTTGTGGGCATGTCTAGGATTGGATCCAATCAAAGAGCTTGGTACTTAAGTAGCCTTCATGGCTCACCTCCTCTGCCTCGGATACCTACCTGGTGCTTAGCTTCCATACACTTTGTTAACTCAGCAAAATATATGGCTTTTAAAACACTAAAAACGAAACACGGATTTTTAACTCCAATGTGGCACATCAGATTTGGCCATAACGTCTGGGCCGGGTTTGGGGTGTTACAATAATTATGTAAATCGGGGGTAAAATGGTAATTATGTAAATCGGGGGTAAAACAGTAATTCTGTAAATCGGGGGTACTTTGGTAATTTTACAAGTCGAAGGTATTTCAGTAATTTTACAAATCGAGGGTATTTCAGTATTTTTACAACTAAGGGTATTTCAGTAATTTTAGTAAACTAAAGTATTCTAAACAGGGATAATAATACGAATGGGCCTAAATCCTATTCTCGACCCAAATGGGCCCACACGCTCGTGTGGCCCTTTTAGCCCAAATCTAACCACAGATATGAGATTCACCTAGCCTAGTGTAATATTTACTACACAATCAAACAACTTATCCAATTGGGCCCGTAGGTCCACTGGGCCCACATGGCCCTTTTCGGCCCATCACGGCCCGAAGTAGCCATCCTACAGCTAGAGTAGTGAGAAATACACACCTGATAGGAGACTGGAGTTAATCCACGCCCGAGCACTCTTAGCCGACGCCCAACCCAAACGAGCACGCCATACAAAGAAAAGGGATCACCAAGAAAGGTACCTTTACTCTCCTCATGGTTCCTCTATTTAAAGCCGACTTTGTATCCACTCTTATGTTAGCTTCCGATGTGGGATCCCTCCAACATCGAGTTTAAATTCAACACCAACTCTTGCCACCGTTAGCAAAATAAATGCTCCTTGCTTGCCATGGGATTGAACCCATGCCTCCCTCGGATGCTCCACATGCTTCTTCCCACTAAGCCACAAGGCCTTTTGTGTCATATTTTATCCCCAATTAATTATAAGGTCTAAAGGCCAAAGTCCAGGTTCCCTTAAAAAAAACAAAATAAATTGCAAGAGCCAAGACTTGAACCCAGGCTCCCATACAACCTTAATGACGCCACAACCACTAGACTACATGCTTCCTTGTGTCATTTATTTACCACAATAATTTAAAAGGCCCTCATCCAAGCATCCAGGTTTTTTTCACTTAATACCAAAATTTTTGCTAAAGCCCAAGTTTGAACCCAAGATTTCTCCAACACTTCTCAAAGCCGTTAACCACTAAAGCAAACATTTAATTGTTTCATTTCATTGCACAATTAAATACCTATATACAACCTCCTTACGGACCTCCACTCAAGGCCCAATACTTCTAGGCCCAAATTTGGGGTGTTACAAATTCAGTTATGTTCGAACTTGATAAGAGTTTATTTTGATATATTTATTACATGGCATGTAGGTTTTGTGTTTGGATAAATATATTTGTATTTGGTTAGGTGATAAAATATAAATGTTATGTAAGTAAGTTAGTCATGATTTGGCATTTGTATATGTATAAGTATATAATGATTTGATTTGATGTGTAAATTATGGTTGGTATATATGTATATTAATATATTTCCATGGAAGGTTATACTCATATGAAATGGTAGGGTAAAATAAAGAAAATGTAACCTTAAACATAGCATGATTTTTGGTATGTTTATATTCGGGTAATGCATTGAAATAAATGACCAAATGAATAGTGAAATTTGTATTGGTAAAACAAAAGGTAATATGAGCTTCATTCGATGCTTATATGTTCGGTTTGATCACATTGACAAGATCATATTTAATTGGTTTTATGAGTAACTTAATGGTTTGGTTATATTGATATATATACTGAATATGCTTAGATGTATTTATATATGTATGTGGTTTGATTAGAAATGTACTTATGAATAGACGTTTATAAATGGATAAAATAAAATATGTTTGACTATTATCTAGAAACTTGAATGATGTGATTATTGTTCATATGATTTAGCTATTGGAGTAATAATATTTATGTAATATGATATGATGTTTGTTAGTTGGATCGAATAAGTGATTTAATAAATAAAAAATTTTCTTTTGTATGTGATTGTGATTTACATAATTGAGCAGATGGTTACAAATCTAGTTTTATAATTATTATAAATAAGTTGGTATAATTTTTATACACGTTTTGACTTGAATGATTGTATTTAACTGTGTTGTGTTCGATAATGTCTCGTAACGCTAGTTTCGCGACGAATACGGGCTAAGGGTGTTACGATAATGCATCCAACAAATTTGGCTTATAGCCTAAAACACAACTTTACGAATCATGTTAGTCAACTAGTTCATATAATACCAAGAACATGGATGACCTCATCATTTAATGTTTTTCATACACATATGCTTTCGATATCATTATTCCATATTACATGTACACTTTAATGACAAATCATTTCAAGTTTAGTTTAGCCATGTCAGAACTTTACCTATTGAATTTATTTGAAATATTGATGGACCCGCTCATATAGTACACTTTAGTGTACACTACTATAATTCATCAATTCATTTCTAGGGGTACCTAATTAGGACACGTAATCGGGGAGCACACTCTCGAGCCTTGTAACGAGAAGCTCATAAAGAGCCTATCTGTAACGCCTCGAATTTGGGCCTAGAAGTATTGGGCCTTTAGTATGGGTCTGTAAGGAGGTTGTATATAAGCATTTAATTGTACAAGGAAATGACACAATTAAATGTCTGCTTTAGTGGTTAATGGCCCTGAGAAGTGTTGGAGAAATCTTGGGTTCAAACCTGGGCTTTAGTAAAAATTTTGGTAATAAGTGAATAAAACCCTGGGTGCTTGGATGAAGGCCTTTTAAATTATTCTGGTGAATAAATGACACAAGGAAGCTTGTGGTCTAGTGGTTGTGGCGTCATTAAGGTTGCAAGGGAGCCTGGGTTCAAGTCTTGGCTCTTGCAATTTATTTTGGTTTTTCTTTTAAAGGAACTTGGACTTTGGCCTATAGACCTTATATTTAATTGAAGATAAAATATGACACAGAAAAAGCCTGTAGTGGAGTGGCAAGGTGGCGTGTTGTGTAACTGTGAGGTCTAAGGTTCAAGTCTTTGGATGCGCAATGGAGTATTTATTTTGTTGTTTAAGCTGTGTAGGAGGTGGAGTTGGACTGGAACTTTGTGGTTGAGATGGTCATAAGAAAATAAGAAATTTTCCTAATGGTTGTGTGAAAATTTCGTGAAGAAATTCTATGCATAAAGTGCTTAATTTAAAGTTAGGGACTAAATTGAATAAGTTGCAAAACTTGCATTCTAGAAGTTTCTAGTATGAAATTGCTTTGAAATATTAATTGGAGGTCTTAAATAGAAATTTTACCAATTTCTAAGTTTATGGACAAAAATTGGACATGGATAGAATTTTTGGAAAGTTTAGTAAAAAGGGCATTTTGGTCATTTAAGGGTAAAATGAATTAAAATACAAAATTAAAAGCCAATTTTGTTCATCTTCTTCACCATGGACGTGTATACCAAGGGAGACTCCATGGCTAGGGTTTCCAAGCTTCCAAGCTCGATTGTAAGTCCGTTCTAGCCACGTTTTTAATGATTTTTACGTTTTTGGAGTCCCGGTAACTTGATTTAGCTTATGCTAGCAATAATTCAACCTAGGTTTCATAATTGGAAAAATACCCATAGGTGAAATTTGTGTATTTTGGTGTTTTATGATAGAATATAAGGTTTTAAATTATGTTAGACAACTTTTTCTACTCGGTTTTAAGTGAAAACGAGTAAAAGGGTTTAATCGGTAAAAATACCTAATAGTCATAAGTACATGTTAGAGTGAGAATTTGATGTTGCCATAGAAGGGAAAAATGATCAGCATGTCATAAAACATAAGAAAATAGGATGAAGTTTAATTTCCGATCCTTGGGGCAAAAGTGCAAATATGCAAAAGTTTAGGGGTCAAAATGAAAATTTGTAAAAATATGATTTTTGGACCCGTATGAATAGTGTGATTAATTATTAGGCTAAATGTGATATTTAGATGAAGGAAATCGAGATTCGGGCTTAAATCGGAAAAATACAAGGTTATGGACTAAAATGGTAAATTGCCGTTTCTGGATCGAGGTAAGTTCGTATGATAATAATAATGCAATTTTATGTTTGAATTATATTTCTTACTATTATCGCATATATTGTATGATTTAATATATTGGAAAAGTTGATGGAATGGTGTTTATGATTTGGAAATATGACATGAAAGAATGTTACATGAAATGCAAGAAAATGATGATACATGACAAGTGATATATGAAATGTGTGATATATGTTATGTAAATTCTTAAAAGCTAATTTGATATTTGAGTTGTGTATTATTTTACTATGAATGGACAATTGGTACTATGGATAGTGAGATCGACACTTCGAGTAAGTTCGTATATAAATAATCTATCGATTTTTTTTATGTTATTATATTTTGATATCATATGAAATGTGGCTGCCTATCAAATGGTTATTTGATGTAAGTTATGAATTTAAATTGATTACAGACAATTTAGTAAAATGTTTAAAAGTGAGGAATTACCCGGTTGAACCTTCGGAATAGAAACGATACAAATGAACTATTGTGAGGTCACGTGTGTAGTACTAAGTGCAGGCTACTATGTGTACCGAATAATTGGTCGCATGTGTAGTACTAAGTGCAGGCTACAATGCGTACCTGAAAACTGTGATCACGTGTGTAGTACTAACTGCAGGCTACTACGTGTACCAGATTATTGGTCGCATGTATAGTACTAAGTGCAGGCTACTATGCGTACCAGATAACTTCGGCTACAAGTGTGGGAATTGGAAAATGTACAGGTAATTGTGTTTCTATTATTATTCCGATGAGTTCAACGGGAAATCGATTAAATGAAAATACATGTGAAAGTGATTATGTGATGAACAAGTGCAAGTATATGTTTATTTGAATTTATGAGCGAACCTCGGTAAAATGGAATGGATTTAGTGAATTGTGTAAAAGTGAACTTTAGTAGTAAAACGGTGTTGAACAGCAGCAGTGCATGACTTTGAAAATCTACAAAAAATTGTGTAAGTTGAATTAAATTTCAAAAGAATTATGGAATTAAATATTAATGAGTCTATTTTCATATAAAAGAAACAGGGGTAAGCAAAAGAGTTATATATTAAGTGATATTATAATTTTTGTGAGACAGTGTCAGAATAAATTCGAGATCCCCTGTTCTGACTTTATAAATTCACCATATATTGTAAAAAAATTATTAAGAGTCATACCTTACATGAATGGATTCCTTATTGAGTCTATGTTTAAGGGAAACAAATGATATGGTCGTTGAAATTCTGTACAGGGAGAAATTTGGTTCGTAGTGCACAGGGGTCAGAGTAATCGTACCCTGAAATAGGGGAAACTTTAATGAATAAACTGTACTAATTGGCTAAACCAAAAATTCTGTAAGTTTTATGGGAGAAATATATATGAATCTAGTTTCAAGAAAACTTAACAAAACTAAATTTGGAGTTTTGTAGCTTCAGATATGAATGATTTAGTAACTGTAACTCGATAACACAGCTTAACCTGAACATGTGTAATTGTACAATTATAGTGTTTTATCTTGAAAAGTGTGGTAGTAATTGCTTATTATTTTCATATGAACTTACTAAGCGTAAAGCTTACTCATCCTCTCCATTTCTTTAGTATTGGCAGGTCGGCTCGGGGTTGGAGATCGTCGGAGGCAAAATCACACAATCAAACTATCATTTTGGGAGAATTAATTCAAATATTAAAAATATCAAGTGAGTGGCATGTATAGGAAGATGGTTTGTGATATGTATTTTTATTATGATTTTGACCATATGTATCAGTCTGCATTGAGTTATCGTATATGATCATAAAAAGTAGTCCTTATCCATTATGGTTTATAAGTTTAATTAACCGTGCCATGTCCTATGTTTTGATGTGATGATATAGTTAGCTTTGTTTGTTATGCATGTGTTCGAAAAGTTCTGAATTCAATGAAATTTTATGGCCCGGTTTTCGTCTATGTGTATTGTTAAGTCTGGTAATGCCTCGTACTCTGTTCTAGCCTTGGATACGGGTAAGGGGTGTTACACCCTCGATTTGTAAAATTATTGAATACCCCCAATTTGTAAAATTGTCGAAATACCCTCAATTGTGAAATTACTAAAATACCCTCGATTTGTAAAATTACTGAAATACCCTCAATTTGTGAAATTACCGAAACACCCTCGATTTGTAAAATTACTGAAACACCCTCGATTTCTAAAATTACTGAAACACCCTCGATTTGTAAAATTACCGAAACACCCTCGATTTGTAAAATTACCGAAACATCCTCGATTTGTAAAATTACCGAAACACCCTCGATTTGTAAAATTACCAAAATACACTCAATTTGTAAAATTACCGAAATACCCTTGTACTGTAAAATGACCGACATACCCCTGTAGGGTAAAATGACTGCTTTGCCCTTGAGGGTAAATGACTGCTTTGCCCTTGAGGGTAAATGACCGACTTAGACTTCAAATTTGACTAATTTGATTATGAATGCATGACTGCGTTTTAATTGACTTGACTGTGGTTGTATGACTGATATGCTTTATTATATGTTTAAAAGACTGTTACTGAGTATTGCCATTCTGCATATACGTGTGATGATTGAGCATGACATACACGACATATTGCATGGGTTGGAAATTATGGAACGGAGGAAGTATATGAGGATCACATGGTTGCTTGACGACCGTGGACCCACCGATGGCTATTAGGCCTAATATTTGATTAGCAGCTTGCTGCAATGAAGGTAGTACAGCAACTGGGCTACCATTGATGTGTAGCGGATGGGTGGGTCGATATTTATATCCCCACATGATGTGTACCGGGGGACAGAGTTGGTGTGTAGCGATTGGATTATTGGGGTGGGTTGCACAACATTGCATGTATGATATTATTGTGATATTATTGCGATGTGGGCTTCGACCCAACTGAGGCTAAGATGGGCTAGGCCTAATTGATTTTGTTATGGGTTGTGACCCAAATGATATTATAACGGGTTTTGGCCCACGTATGCTCTGAATCGGACTGTCATCACATCGTAATGGGCTCGCCTGCATCGATTCTCAATTCTATCTGCTTATCGATGTTACTCTAGTAAGGGGATTACACAATGAGTTTTCATAAACTCACCTCGTTTATTAACTGTGCAGGTAATCCCCAGCGTTAGGTGGATCGGTGTCATAGAGGGACTCAGAGACGACCACACAACTGCATATGTTTTTCTATTTCGTTTATTTAGTTAAGCACTTTTGTTTTTGATTTGGGGTGTAATAAGGCCTTCCCTCTGGTTATTATTTCAAATTAGGATTACTATTATTTTTATGCTTTATATATGTTAGAAGTAGAACATGGTTTTCCAAAACAACAACTGGTTTTCAAAATATCTCGTTTCTGCAACTATTTAAAAGTAAGCTTCCGCAGCAAGTAAGGTTTTAAGGGAATTAACGTTTCACAAGTTTTAAAATGGCCAGAGGTTTTGAGTAGTAAGAAGGGTTTTCAATGAGAACATGATTTTCGAAAAACGCTTCAATGTGACATGCTAGATTAGGGCCTAACTTCTAGGCCGGGTTTGGGGTGTTACACTATCAGGAAGTTTATTCGGTCTATATAACGGGAAGCTCATAAGAGTCATAATTGAGAAGTTTACAAAAAACATATCTGGAAGCTCTGGATAGCCAATATCGAGAAGTTCAAGCAAGCACTATCGGGAAGCTCACAAAAAGCCAATTTAGCGAGAAGTTCGCAAAGAATCTTTAATCAGGATGCTCATAAGAGCTAAGGTGTGTCCACAAAAAAAATGTAGGATCACAACCTATCGAGACATTCTGAAGAGCCATTATCGGGAAGCTTACAAGAACCTTATACGGAAAGCTCGAGAGGGTTTATAACCGGACGCTCATAAGAGCTGTGGTGTGTCACAACATATGCTGGACTACAACCAATACGGGAAATATTGTATCTATTGACTTTCATTTATTCAAACAAGATTTGACATTTATCGGGCATTATCAGATATTCAATCAATTTCACATGCATGACAATTATACAATTCACATATACGACATTTAAATCAAACATATAAATGTACATAATTTAGTTACTCAAACTTACCTCGATACTTTTCGTATACGAAATTTACTAATCTGAAACTTTTTATTTTCCTCGATCCAACTTAGTATTAGGTCTTTCAGATTTATATAAATGAATTTAACATCAATTTAATCCATTTCATACTCAATTTAATTCATTTCACTTCCTAGGCAAAATTACTATTTTGCCTATACTTTTCATAAATGACGATTTTGTCCTTAGGCTTAGAAAGAAATTCATGTAATTTAATCCTTATTCCAAGCCTAACCGAGATTTTGACATAACTTTTACAGCACATGTATTTCACAAAATTTAGAATTTTTCCATAACTTTTACATCTTTACAATTTAGACCCTAAATCATAATTTCATCAAAGTTCACTTTGTAAAAGTTGTTTATGTAACATCCCGAATTAGGGCCTAGTCAGAATAGTGGTTTCGAGCCCACAAATTCGACGTTAAAAAAATTATTTTATGATCATTATGAGGTCTAGGATATGAGAATAAGCATGTGTTAAAGTTTCATAAAGAAATTCTTTGTGCAAGGTGTCCAATTGGAAATTAGGGACCAATTTGAATAAATTGCAAAACTTAGGCTCTAGAAGAAATTTGTATGAAATTGTTTTGGAATATTAATTAGAGGTCCTTAAAGAATAATTTACCCAATTTCTATGTTTTTGGACAAAAATGGGCATGCATGGAAAATTTTGGAAGTTTAGTAAGGAAGGGCATTTTGGTCATTTGGTAATAAACTAAATAAAAAGGGAAAAATCAAGCTAAAATCAGCTCATTTTCTTCTCCATGCTGCCAAAATTATAAGGGTCTCCATAGCTAGGGTTTTCCAACATTTCAAGCTTGATAGTAAGTCAATCCTAGCCCTGTTTTTAATGTTCTTCGTATTTTTGAGATTCTCGTAACATGCTCTTTCTATTTCTACCCATATCTCATGCTAGGGTTCATGTTTAGAAAATTACCCATGCATGATATGTTTGTGTTTTGATGATTTATGAAGAAATTTGGGAGTTTAAAGGATGGTAAACAACTTTTACTAAGTGGTTTTTCATAGAAATGGCTTAAAGGACTAAATTGTAAAAGTTGTGAAAATGGGTAGAAAAATATAGAATGAAGGAATAACATCGGCTACTATAAGTGTGAATAACATTCGGCTAGGCTTGGGTAGACAAGGAATTACATGCATTTCCCTTAGGACTAAATTGTAAATATTGTGAAAGGTTAGGGGTAAAATGGTCATTTTTCCTAGGGGTGAGTTTTAATCCTAAAATAAAAATTGTGATGTATTAATAGTCTAATTTTATTGATATAGACCCCAAGGAACCAATTCTGGAGGTCGACTGTGGAAAACGAAAAGTTTTGGAATAACCGAGACACGAATCTGGAATGACTATCAGGTAAGTTCGTATAACCCGAAGTAAAATCTTAATATACATAAATATGCATGTTCTTGAATGTATGATAATTAAATATTCATTGCATGATAATCCATAAGACATGGTAGTGTAAATGAAAAGATGATAAATGTCCCGATTGAATAAAAAGGTAAATCCGATGGTTAAATTATGGATTACATGACTCGAGGTCTTGCATGTGTTGCAGAGAAGGATTTAGCCCAGATCGGTGTTCCTTGAGTGATCGAGCCTCCCGAAGAATATGGGTGCAATAAGGATTTAGCCTGGACGGGTAATCCAATTGAGGACTAAATTTAGCCTCGACTAGCAATTCAGATCCAAGTTTATGAGAGAAATTGTCGTTGAAAGAGATTTAGCCTGGACTGGTAATCCCGCCGTAAAATGTAAGGTTCGCAGGAGTGCGTACTTGAAAAGATCATTTGTATGACTAGACGGTAATTGGGCTATCCATCGAGATTTCTGAGAAATTCAATAGGATTAACATGAGAAATAAAGAATGGAAATATTGAGTTGATGATCTCATCTAAGACTAATGACATGATGTATTGATATGAGACTAACTTGATGATTGAGTTCATACGATAGGGAAATTATTTCATACTTGTTGGAATTATTGCCTAATAAGGTTGTATGCTAATTAATTGGCAAGTTTACTTTCTAGTTATCAGGACTTACTAAGCATGTAAATGCTTACCCCTCTTTCTTTTCCCTTGTTTTTCAGAGCTTGAGGACTCGAGAAGGTTGGAAGACGGTCGGAGCTTTGTCAACACTATCAACTTATCTTATTTTGGGTATATAGAAACTTTTATTTTGTTATGATGGCACGTATAGGATTTTTGGTTATTTTGTTATATGTGTCATTTGGCTAGCCAATGCAAGGGGTTGATTGATGTGCTTACATCATTTTGTATATGTCCATGAGGTATGGCTCATTTTGAAGTAGGTTATAAACCTACTAAATGTGCATGGTTATGTGTGAATGTTTCTGTAATGCTCCAAATCCCTGATAAAATTATTTTTGTGTGTTTGTGACGTGAAAGTATGTCTGACTTAGTGATTGTATGCTCTGGGAGTGTCTGGGAAGTCATGGGTTCAAGCCTTGGCTTCCACAAAAATTTTGCTTTTAAAGATTAAACCCCTATCTTAGGTCAGTAGGGTTATAAGTAAAAGTTGTTAAAAACATGACAGAATGGGCCTGCTGGTCTAGTGGATAGTGGCGTGTGGAGTGTGCTAGTGGTTTGAGGTTTGAATCCCTACTTGTGCAAATGGAGATTATTTTTACTGGTGGCTATGGGAGGAAGTTTTGTTTGACCGAAACACCAAGAGTTTGAACATATTTGAATGGGGTTGTTGTTAGCTGAATCTGAGGAGATGGATGGGAGGAAATTAAGGAGAAAGTTGAGCAAGTTTGAATTTGGAAGAGAGTCATCCTGGGTTTGAACTCTGGCACTTAGTGTTTCGATTGTGTAGGAATGTTGGGGAGGTGTTTAGTGTGTTGAAGGCTGACCGAATCTGATGAGTTCATTTGGTCAAAAATTCAGCTATAGTAAATGGGTGCTGAAATTGGTTCTACTTTGGGTGCCGATTTGTGTTAGCTAACTGAGTGTCAACTTCATTCTCAATATCTCGGGTTGGCAGTTTCATTTCTTTTGTTTTATTTGGTTTAGTCGAATAATCCTGTAGACTTTTCTCAATCTTTTAATTTCTCTTTTTTGGCAGAATACCTTAGTGACCTTTTCTCTTCATCTTTTCTTTTCTTCAAACTAATTATCTGACATTAGTGAAGGCCGATTGTTCCGAACGGGTACCTCCTTCTTCTTCTCCTCTTCTCTAAAGCCGAATACTTCTTTTCTGATTTCGTTCTTCCTTTCTCTGCTAGGCCGAATACCCATACTCTCCCTCTCTCAAATATTTTTGTTTTTCTTACTTTGGCCGAATCTCCTTGATTGACTGTTGCCAAAATTCATTTAATTTATTGGAGTGTGGAATCAATAGTGGGGGCGTAGGATGATTCTTTTCTTTCCCTACAAGTGATCTTTCCACCCTAGGTTGACTTTAAAGAAAATCCTTTGATATTGGAGGAGGATTTGCAGTTACTCGTTAGTGCTTTGATCTCGGAAGTACTTTGCTTACAATTTCATAGCAGGTGTGTGTAACATTACCATTAGATGTGAAACGGCAAAAGCTGAAAAGCTGAAAAGCCAAAAAGTCAAAAAGAGGGCTATTGACACCACACGAGCGTGTGGCAGGCCATGTAACAAAACATGGTCGTGCGGTCGGTGAGATGGCCATTGGCATTTTAATGGGTCGAAACGGTATGGGCCATTTTGGGCTGAACTGGTTCATGTAGGCCCAATAGGCCTGTGGACCCTACAAGAGAAAATCATACAAAAGTGTGGTAAATATTGGGCCAGGTTGTGTAAACCACATGACTAAGGCTATTTCTGGGCTACGTGGGCCATACGAGCGTTTGGGCCCATATGGGCCCACAAAATGGGCCGTGGACCCATTATCACCGATTGACTATTAAGGTTGTAGGGTCACCCAATACGATTTTGGACCTACTGTTGGGCCGATAAGTGTACCTGGACCCTTATTTTTGTAAATGACTGATATACGCCTATGTGATGTATGACTGTTTGAGCATGCCATTTATATTGTATATACATTTATATTATGTTGCATTGCATGGGGTGGGATATATGATTTTGGAGGAAGTGTACTAAAAGGCTATAAGCCTATTACTGGTAGCTCTACTGCAAATATTAATTTAGTGCCACAACCAGTGCTACTTGGAGTGTAAGGATGGGTGGGTCGATTTTATCCCTACATGGTGTGTAGGGTTGGTACGGAGATGGTGTGTAGAGGCTGGATTGGGTAGGATTTTCTGATTGCATATTGTATCGACATCAGAATGGGCTTAAGCCCTCACTGTATCAATTATTGAAATGGGCTCAGCCTGCATCGCCATCTTATCTTGGTATGGGCAAGGCCCTAACTGAAACTGAAAGAGCTTAGGCCCAAATTGTGTTTACTCTGATTGATTGCTATTATGGGATTTCACACACTGAGTTTTCGTAAACTCACCCATCTGTTAACTATGCAAGAAATCCTTAGACTTAGACGGATCGATGCGACAGAGAACTCAGTGGTGGCCACTCGACTAAGTTAACTTTTAATATTATAATTAAGGTTTATTTTGGGTTTTACATTATGTAATAAGGCCTCTCGGGTTTATTTTTTATTTTTGTATTTTACTCAAATTTATATGTGATTTACAACTACTAACAGTAGGAAAAATTTGAGCTTTCAAAAAGTCAAACGTTCTCAAAACCACCGCAAATACGTAACTCATTTTCAAAGCTTCTATGAATAACAAACCGTTTACAAAATTAATAACGTTTTATTAAAAGCAACCTTTAAAAGTACAAGTCCCAGATTATGAATAAGTAGTAAGACTTTAAAATGGCCTTTCAATCTATACAAAGAGGCTAGTTAAAGAAGGGGTTTTTAAACGACGAGTCTTAGATTTTGAAAAACATTTCAATATGACATCGCCAGATCCAATCATAACGTCTGGGCCGGGTTTTGGGTGTTACAGTTTCATGTGAAGGCCAAATGTGCTAGACCATGAATGAACATGAGAATGATGGCCAAATCAATTGGGAATGATTTAGGTCATAAAGGACATGAGTTATAAAATGTGATTATTGAAAGAGTAACCTTAAAACAAAGAGGGTATTATGATCATAGTTTAAAATGAGACATGTAATAACGTGTATGACCTTGGCCAAGAAAGTTTAAGGGTACAACTATGCCTTGATAAATGTCCAACGACCATAGTGGTATGTATGGTTGGTTGAGGGTGACCAAAGGCTTAGAAAATAGCCTCCAAAATAGTCCACAAGAGTAGACACACGGGCATGTGTATAGGTCGTGTGTGACACACGGCCAGCCCTATGGGCGTGTGGTATGGCCGTGTGTCCCCTGCACCTAGAATTAGAAGTCAGTTTGCATGGTTGTAAACAGACACGATCGTTTGTCTCAATCGTGTAGAGGACACGGCCTAGCACATGGGCATGTGCTTTGGCCATGTGCCCCCAAATGAGTGATGACATCATAAACAAAATGTTTGGGTTTTTGGACATAGGAGTGCCTAGGCCGTGTGAGGGACACAGGCCAGGGACACCGGAGTGTGCTTGGCTGTGTGAAAACCCCTGTAGGTTCGAAATAGAAAATAAATCAAATAATTCAGCATGGGTGAGGGGCACGGGCGTGTCTCCAAACACACAGGCGTGTGCTTTGCCTCCACACGGGCGTGTGAGGCATAGCCGTAGACATTTTATTAAAATTTTCTATAGTTTCTGGTTTAGTCCCTGATTGCTAATAATGCACGGTTTGGGCCTCATAGGCCCATAATAGGGACAATATGGTTTTGTTCAATTAGTTTGAATTTGGAAATAAAATTTTATAACTCGTTTTTCTGAAATGTCCGAGTATGTGTCTGGTAATGCCTCGCACTTTGTCCCGGTCGGGTACGGGTAAGGGGTGTTACAGTTTATCTATCAACAACCTTTGATTTTCTACCATAAGTTTCAAAATTTCAGCATATTCATCCATGGAAAAACTTTTATACTGTGATAACTTTTCAAATTAATCCCCAAAATAGATAGATTAAGCTATTCCAATCTCAAAAATATAAAAATTACTAGAAACGAGATAAGAATACTTACCCAATTAAGCCAAGAAAGCTTGTTTTCTCTTTTCTAGGTTTTCCATAGAAATTTTCGGGAAGATGATGCAAATAAGATGATATTTTCTATTTGATTTAATTATCATCTTTTAATTTTTTCACTTTTCAATTTAGTCCTTGCCTTTTTCTAATTTTCCATGGATGATTCATCAAAAATATCTACTAACTTTTCTTTAATGGTCTAATTAACATAAAAGGACCTCAATTTTTGAATTCCATAGCTATTTGGTACTTATAGCTACTAGAACTCAACTTTTGCATTTTATGCGATTTGGTCATTTCCATAATTAAACACATAATCAGTAAAATTTTCTTATCAGGAGTTTTATATAACATTCCTATCATAATGCAAACCATGCAATAATATTAAAATAAAATTTCTTTCCAGCTTGGATTTGTGGTCCTGAAACCACTGTTTCCGATTTCACTGAAAATGGGCTGCTACAACTCCCCCTTAAGAATTTTCGTCCTCGAAAATCTTACCAGTACAAAGGTTTGAGTATTGCTTTCTCATGGTATCCTCTAGTTCCCAAGTAGTTTCTTCAATCCCATGTTGTTGGCAAAGAACTTTTACTAAAGCTACCTTTTTATTTCTTAATTCTTTTATTTCATGTGCCAGGATTTTGATCAGTTCTTCATTGCAAGTCATATCAAGCTAGATCTCAATTTTTTTCGAAGAAATAACATGTGAAGGATCTGATCTATACCATCATAATATGGACACATAGAAAATATTGTGAATTCTGTCAAGTTTTGGTGGTAATGCCAACCGATAAGCAACAGGTCCAATTCTTTCAATAATCTCATGTGGTCCGATGAACCGTGCACTCAGTTTCCTTTATGGCCAAACGAGAGAACTTTCTTCTAGGGTGATACTTTTAAAAATACCTTGTAGCCGACCTAAAATTCTATTTCTTTTCATTTAAGATTGACATAAGACTTTTGACGATCAGAGGCTACTTTTAAACTATCTCGAATCACCTTTACCTTTTCTTCTATTTCATGGATCAAGTCAACTCCGTGTATCTTTTTCTCATTGAGTTTTGTCCAGTACAATAGAGTTCTACATTTATGACCATATAGAGCCTCATACGATGCCATTTTAATACTGGACTGATAACTATTATTGTATGCAAATTCAACCAAAGGAAAATACTTTTCTCAATTACCTTCAAATTCAAAAATACAATGCCGAAGCATATCTTCCAAAATACGTATTACACGTTCGGATTGGCCATTAGTCTAAGGATGAAATGCGATATTAAAATTCAATTGAGTACCTAGAGCTTCTTGCAATTTATTCTAGAATTGGGATGTAAATTAAGGATCCCTGTTTAAAATAATGGAGACAGGCACTCCATGCAGTTTAACAATCTCTGAAACATATAATTTAGCCAATCTATCCAAAGAGAAATCCATATGTACCGGAATAAAGTGTGTAGATTTTGTTAATCGGTCAACGATTACCCAAATGGCATCTTTCTTCTTTGGAGACAGGGGTAATCCCAATACAAAATCCATAGTAACTCTTTCCCATTTCCATTCTGCTATCATAACTGGTTGTAATAATCCCGAAGGCAATAGATATTCAGCTTTTACTTACTGACATATCAAACATTTAACTACATATTCAAAAATATCCTGTTTCCTTCCAGGCCACCAATACATCTTTTTCAAATCATTGTACATTTTATTACTTCTTGGATGAACAAACATAGTACCATTATGAGCTTAGTTCAAAATCTTTTGTACAAGTTCTGAATTCTTCGGTACATATATTCTGCCTTTGAATAATAAACAACCATCATACCCAATCTGAAATTCTGAATTAGGAATCAACTCACACTATTCTCGTTTAGTTTGTAATTCACTATCATCTTTCTCAGCTTCACAGATCTATTGCAGAAATGTCAATTTAGCTTTTAACTCAGCTATAATTAAACCATCATCTGATAATGACAACTGGGTATTCATTGCTCGCAAAGCAAACAAAGACTTTCTGCTTAGAGCATCAGCAACTACTTTGGCTTTTCCCAGAAGATAGTCAATAATCAAATCATAATCTTTTAATAACTAAAGCCACCTACACTGCCTTATATTCAAATCGTTCTGCATCATCAAATGCTTCAAACTCTTATGATTTGTAAATATGTAACAGTTTTCACCAAATAGGTAATACCACAAGATTTTTAATGCAAACACAAAGGCTGCCAATTCAAGATCATGTGTCGGGTAATATTTTTCATACAACTTTAACTGTCTAAAAGCATAGGCAATTACTTTTCCTTCTTGCATCAAAACACGGCCTAAACCATTTAATGATGCATCGCTATAAATTAAAAATTCTTTACCTAATTCAGGTTGAACTATCACAGGTGCTTCAGGCAACAAAGCTATTAATCTGTCAAAACTCTAATGGCATTTATCAAACCACTCAAATTTCACATCTTTCTGTAATAATCGAGTCATCAGAGAAGCTATCATTGAGAAACCTTTAACAAACCTTCGATAATATCCAACTAGTCCTAGAAAACTTCTAATTTCACACACATTCTTTGGTGGTTTCCAATTAACAATAGCTGAAATTTTATTCAGATCCACTCTGATACTCTCTGCAGATACTATATGTTCGAGAAAACCAACTTCCTGTAGCCAAAATTCTTATTTATTAAATTTGGCATACAATTGTTTCTCGCGCAGAGTTTTGAATACAATTCTAAAATGATCACCATGTTCATTTTCATCTCAGGAATAAACTAGAATATCATCAATAAATACCACTACAAACCTTTCTAAATATGGTCTGAAAATTCTAATCATTAAGTCCATGAATACTGCAAGTGCATTTGTTAACCCAGACGGCATCACAAGAAATTCATAGTGTTCGTACCTGGTTTTGAAATCTGTCTTTGGCACATCAAAATCATTTACCCGTAGCTGATAATATCTAGAACAGAGATCCATTTTAAAAAATGCAATGGCACCTTTCAACTGATCAAATTGGTCATCAATTCGAGTCAATGGATACTTGTTCTTAATTATAACCTTATTAAGCTGTCTATAATCAACGATCCATCTTTCTTCTTTACAAATAGAACCGGTGTACCCCAAGGTGAATGACTAGGTCGAGCAAAACCCCTATATGTCTATTCTTGCAATTGTGCTTTCTATTCTTTTAATTGTATTGGTGCCATTCGATAAGGTGCTATAGATATAAGAGTTGTTCCTGGAATAAGATCTATAGAAAATTCCACTTCTCTGACAGGCGATAATCCGGGTAATTCTTCCGGAAATACATTGTAACACCCCTAACTCGTGACCGACGCCGGTGTCGGACACGAGGGGTTAACGAGACAAATCCTCTTAAAGTACC
This sequence comes from Gossypium arboreum, assembly GCF_025698485.1. Taxonomy (NCBI): domain Eukaryota; kingdom Viridiplantae; phylum Streptophyta; class Magnoliopsida; order Malvales; family Malvaceae; genus Gossypium; species Gossypium arboreum. The sequence goes on from NC_069081.1 coordinate 20,571,949, forward strand.
GACCAATTTGACATTTCTGGACAGGCTGGAAAACTGCGTCACCGTCGCCTTAAAAATCATATCTCGAGTTCTAAAACTCGGAAACTGGTTTCTTAAATTTTCCCTGAATTTAGACTCATATATCCATCCATGGATTTATTTTTATAATTTTTGGTTGGGCCAATTGGTACAGTTTATTAGTTAAAGTCACCCATGTTACAGGGATCGACTGCTCTGACCTCCGCGCGTTACAACTTGAATATCTTTCTGTACAGGGCTTTAATACTGGTACCGTTTGTTTCTAATGAAACTAGACTCAAAATGGAATCTGTACATATAAGGCATGACTCCTAATTCTTTCTGCATAATTTATGGTAAATTTTCAAAGTCGCGACAGGGGACCCAGAAATCGTTCTGGCCCTGTCTCACGAGAACTTTAATATTTCCCAGTATACTGCTCATATGGTCGTTTCGTTTCGTCCATATAAAATAGATTCATCAAGGTTCAGTTCCATAATTTACTCACTATTTAATTCTACTTCTACTATTTTTAGTGATTTTCAATCTCATCTCACTGCTGCTGTCCGCAACAGTTACTGCAGTAGACTATGCCAATTTCATGAATTTTTCCTTGGCCTTAATCATCCATCATACATGACACAAATTATGGCCACCTTAACAAAATTTGAGTTTCTAAGACTCGTGGCTATAGGTTCTAGCATCCCACTCGACGACCACATAGGCCATTTTCACATGGCTTAAAGTTTACAACCCACAATTCGACAAAATATAATAGCCTATACATGCCAAATGTTCTTCAACAACAAAAAACAATACCACAAGATTTCAGCCGGTGTGATGACTTCAACGACGGTTCCGAGCACGCAACAATACGAGTCCAAGAGACCTAAAATGGGTGACAAGAAAACACCGAGTGAGTTTACAACTCAGTAAGTCATAAGCATTCGTCAATCCACTGATAAAGTTACTACTACATGTACAACAAATGAGGCTAGGTACTCGTCCATATCGAATCTATACCATAATACCTCGGACCTTTCGTCCAATCTCGTACCAATTCATACATCCACATTTCATATTCTACACAACAAGATAATCAAGCATTTTACACATTAACTCAATTTCCAGCACAACCATACAATTTCAATCATCACATAGATTTAAGGCTTACCAAATTCAACCCCGAGCATGAACATATTTTCTATTCGTCAAGAGCTCGAGGTACTTACCCGATCCGCTGTCCGGATTAGCTCGATAATGTCGCACACTCAGTGCCAATTGTAATGCAAGAACATATAGTGAATCCGCACACTTAGTGCTATATGTATTCAACTCGCACACTTAGTGCTATATAATCAAACTCGCACACTTAGTGCTGTACAATTTAAACCCGCACACTTAGTGCCAATCTTGTCACCGTGTCCATTTATACCCGCAAACTTAGTGCCGAGACCAATACCTTATGTATTTTGCTGCCTTTATACATTCAACAATGGCATCATTCCATACACATACATTTCCATTTACACACCAACTCATTTAAACACATTTGCATATATATATATTGATCATTTAAATCAACGCCAAATATACGCTTAATGACTTACCTTGTGTTGGGTAAAACAGTCCAAGTCGGCTACTCGATGACCTTCGTCTTTCCCTTGCTTGATTCTCCTTCTTTAACTCCTTGAGCTTAATCAATAAATCAACTAGTTTAACCCTCTTGCTAAACATTCATAATTCAATTACACATGCATATGTATGTTTGTATATTCGGCAACCATCCTCACTTATTACCCATTTGGTCAACAATCTAAGCCAAGATAAGGCTTCAATATGGTTGCCTCTAACCGAATACATGCACACCAATCTACTTCCTTTGGCCGAATATGCATGTCTATGTGGAGGCTAATCTTACACTTAATACTACACAAAAAAAACAGCATACATTTTCCTAATTAACGATTACATATTGTAGTTCTATACACATCTCTCATTTATTTCATAACCAAACAACATCACAAGCAAATAGACACCTTAAAATAGTATACATGTCATACCAATTCATCATGTGCAAACATATATTCATGTAGGTGCAATGGTCAATTCTCAAGTGGCTTATATCCAAATATACACACATATCCAAAGCTTAAATCTTACTTACCATGCAACATGCATGAATCATACTTATGGATACAACATGGCGAATACCACAACACCATACCGCTTCAATTTGGTCATGGTTAAACAAAGAACTTAGTATCTCATTCAAAATGCTAAAAGAAAATCTAAGAATCCTCAATCTACCATCACATGAATCATTATTAAGCTTGATATTTAGCATGCAATGGCATTAACACCATATTCACTTTGGCGAATTTCATTCCCATGACATAACAAAGATTTGAACCATGGGCTAACAAGAACATCAAGCTAGCAACTAAAATATACATGAATCTCATGGCAAAACATCAAACTTACCTTAATCTAGGTACAAGTATGGCCAAACCTCCTCCTAAACCTCTTCCAAACCAACATGAAACAAGAATTCCTTCCTTCCTCCTTAGAATTTTCAGCCCAAAGGAAATGAAAATGATGAACAAAATTCTTCTTTCTTTCTCCACACTCACGGCAACAAGGGCATCCAAGCTCATCTTTCTCTTTTTTTTCATTTTTTATGCTTATTTTATTATAATACTTCCTACATAACTCACTAGCCAAACATGTTGGAAACATGTTTTCCTTGCCCATCATGCCCACCTTGGCGGCCACTATAGTCAAATTTGGGGAATTTGACATGCAAGGACAACATTTCTAGTGTGCATCAATAGACCACTTCCACATTTGCCTATCTCAATTCTAAATTTTCTCACACAAGTCCTTTCTAGTGAAATTCACCTTTATAACACTAAATCAATCATCATAAAATGTCATACATGAGCACACACATATTATAGGCATCAAAATAAATTTTTAATTATTTTTATGCCTCGGTTTTGTGGTCCCGAAACCACATTCCGACTAGGGTCAATTTTGGGCTGTTACATACATCATGAAATTCACAAACAATCAGCACTAACTGAATCTTTGACTCAGATACTTTAGTGTCTAACACATAAGCAAGGTAAGCATTGTACCCTTTTCTGATATATTTCTGTGCTGATATAATAGAAATCACATTAGATAGCTCATCTAGTTTATCGGATTCAACATGGAGTAATTCACCATTCTGACATTTCAACACTATGTATTTCTGTTTACAATTTACCACTACATCATGTTTAGTTAGCAAATCCATTCTCAAAATTACATCAAATTCATCAAAGGGCAGTAGCATTAAATTAGCTGAGAAAAAATAACCCTTTACCATCAATGGATACTTTTTACAAACTTTATCAACCATAACAAACTGGCCCAGGGGATTTGAAACTTTCACCACAAATTCAGTGAATTCAATAGGTAAATTTTTAATAGACACAAAATTCGTGCATATGTATGAATGTGTTGGACCAGGATCAATCAAAGTAGTAATACCAGTGTCAAAAAGAGAAAATGTACCAGCAATAACATCAGGTGTAGAAGCATCCTCTCTTGTACATATAACATATGTCCTTGCCAATGCTCTGACTTCAAATTTTTCTGTTGAATCTTTTGTCAGACCTCGACTACCACTAACATTGCCGGGGTGTTGGGGTGGTCTGCCTCTCGAAACTAGATTGTTCGGCCTAGAGGTCTGAACAATATCTTTTACAAGCTTTTCTGGGCAATCTCTAAGATAGTGGTCAAAAGAACCACATCTAAAACAAGCTCCACCTTTTATGCAACATTCACCGAAATGCAATTTATTGTAATGTTTGCATCTTGGTTTAGGGCTTCCAATACTCCTTACACTTGTAACTAAGGGAGACGGAGATCTCGGATTAGAGCCTTGAGAGCCTCATTCTTTTCTGGAATACCCCATAGATGTAGTAAAACAATCATAGTACTTCTTTGATTTCTTTGAAGTAGATAATTATGACTTACCTATAAATCTTTTACCAGAAATTCGGGCTTCTTTCTCTACTTGTTTCTTTTCCTTACTTAATTCCTCGGCTTTGTGTGCTTGATCAACCAATACCACAAATTCCCTTAACTCTAGAATTCCAGTCAACAACTTGATATCTTCATTTAAACCCTCTTCGAAATGTTTACACATATCAGCCCCAGCCGGAGCCCATTATCTGGCATATTTGCTCAATCTAACAAATTCTCATTCATAGTCAGATACTGTTATACTTCCCTGTTTGAGCTCTAAAAATTCTTTCTTTTTCTGATCTAGAAATCTCTAACTAATGTACTTCTTTCTGAATTTCATTTGGAAAAACTCCCATGTAACATTTTCCCTCAGTACAATAGAAATTAGAGTATTCCACCATTGATAAGCTGAATCTTTTAACAATGATACAATACATTTCAGACACTCAGCTGGTGTACATGATAATTCATCTAAAACTCTAATAGTATTTTCTAACCAAAACTCAGCCCTTTTTGAATCATCTTCGGTAGGAGCTCTAAATTCTTCTACCTTATATTTATGAATTTTATCTACCAGAGGCTCACCAATTCTAACAAGTTCAGCACCTTGTGCCATCTTAGGAACCGGTTAAGGAGCAGGAAGGGGAGGTTATTGTACAACAGGATTTGTTTTTATGAATTCAGTAAACCACTCATTCATCATTTGGAAAAAGACTTCTTTTGCCTTTTCACCTTGACCCTTAGATTCGGGCCTTCTACTACTAGATGTAGCTCTTTGAACTAAAGTTGGAGCTTTGCTTTCAGCTTCTTCTGATTCAGCTCTAGCTTGGTTGGATGACATTACAATATGAAAAACACATTTAAAATGGACAAGAGATATCACACTATCACAAATTATATAATGGCATTTATAGCTAAACTCATACTTGCTAAATTAGTCTGAGAATTAGCTAAACTATAGCTCTGATACCAATAAATGTAACACCCCTAACCCGTATCCATCGCTAGAACAAGGTTACGGAGAATTACTGAAATTTATAGAACAATTACAAGCATTTCATTTCATTTACTATTTATACACGAAAATAATCATATTATCCATTGAATGGACCTTCGAGGCCTAATTTAACCTTTAGAAACAAGTCGGGACTAAACCGGGATCTCAGAGAATTTTCCACAAAATTTTAAAAAAAATTCTCATACATAGGGGTCACATGTCCGTGTGAGTAAGCCATGTGGCTCACATGGCCAGATGACATGCTCATGTCTCAGGCCGTGTGGTCATTTGATGTGAGGTACACGATCATGTTCTAGCCCGTGTCCTTACCTATGTAACTCTCTTGTGTCACACGGCCTGCCACATGCCTGTGTGCTAGGCCGTGTGGTCAATTTATTTTTTACAAATTAGGTACAGGTTTCACATGACCAAGGCACACGCCTGTGTTCTAGGCCGTTTGGCTGAGACACACACTCATGTCTCCATTCGTGTGCCCAATTCTGAGCATTTTGTTTCTCAATTTTAGGATGAAGGGGACACATGGCCAAACCACATGCCCATGTGTCAGGCCGTGTGTCATTCACGGTCAAGACACACGCCCATGTGTCTATTCATGTGGACAACATAAGGCCATTTCCTAGCCTTATTTCTCACCCAAATTTTCCCATAATCTACAACAATACTTGTATATATGTACCAACCAATTTCAAGCATGAAACTAAGCAAACATTATTAGTATGTATAGTGTAACATTACATACATTCATATAGTTAAACTTACATTTTTCCAAGAATATATATATTTTACCTTAATTCAATCTACCCATACCTTATACATGTATGTATTAAACATGATATAATTTTATATTACCATACCAAAATATACGATTACTAGCCATCCCAATGGTTAGTTTACATATAATATTTGGTAAAATTAACTTATACATGCCATTATGTCAAAATAAGCTTTCTATTTATACCAAAACAAGCTGGAGGATAGTATGATGATACTTTGACCGATCTCCAACCTTTACGAGCTTCCGAGCACTATAAAACAGAGAAAAGAAAACCTACTAAGCATTTAACACTTGGTAAGTTCGTATAATAGGAATTTAACTTACCATATATTTACATTTAAGATAAGCATACAATAATGCCTCCAAGCAATTTGGCTTATAGCCTAAAACACAACTTCACCAATCATGTTAGTTAAGTAATTTATATAATACCAAGAACATGGATGAGCTCATCATTTAATATCTTTCATATACATATGCTTTCCATATCATTATTCCATATTACATGTACATTTTAATGACAAATCATTTCGAGTTCAGTTTAGCCATGTCAGAACTTTACCATTGAATTTATTTGAAATATCGATGGATTCGCTCATATAGTACACTTTGGTGTACACTACTATAATTCGTCAATTCATTTCCAAGGGTACCCAATTAGGGCACATAATTGGGAAGCACACTCTTGAGCCTTGTAACGGGAAGATCACACAGAGCCATTTTGGGATGCTCATAAAGAGCTTATACGGAAGCTTATCCAGGCTATATAATGGGAAGCTCATAAGAGTCATAATTGGGAAGTTCAGAAAAGAACATATCGGGAAGCTTCAAGTAGCCAATATCAGGAAGTTCAGGCAAGCACTATTGGGTAACTCACAAAGAGCCAATTTAATAAGTAGTTCACAAAGAACCATTAATCGGGATGCTCATAAGAGCTAAGGTGTGTCCACAACAAATGTAGAATCACAACCTATCAGGACGTTCCGAACAGCTATTATCGGGAAGCTCACAAGAACTTTATACAGGAAGCTCGAGAGGGCTTATAACGAGATGCTCATAAGAGTTGTGGTGTGTCCGCAACATATGCTGGACTACAACTGTGACAGCCCAAAATTGACCCTAGTCGGGATGTGGTTTCGGGACCACAAAACCGAGGCATAAAAATAATTTTCAAAATTTATTTTGATGCCTATGATATGTGTTAATTTGTGTGTGACATTTTGGATGTTTCGATTTAGAGTTATAAATGTGAATTTCACTAGAAAGGACCTAGTAGTAAACTTTGAAAGTATGATGGGGAAATGTGTGATGACTAGTTGATCATGCATGCAAAAATAAGGGATTTGCATGTCAAATTTCCCCAAAAGAAGCTTAGTGGCCGACCATGACAAGGATTATGGGCAAGGAAAACATGTTATGACATGTTTTGTTAATGCATGATGTAATAAATGATAAAAAAATTAATGATGTTGGAGAAGAAACAAAAAAATCAAAAATTTGCTCATCCTTTCCCCCTTGTGCCGTGAGTTGAGAAAGAAAGAAGAAAAAATTATTGTGTTCATCCTTGTTCATCCCTTTTGGCCGAAAATACTAAGAAAAAAAGGAAGGAGTTTTGCTTCATACTTGGTTTAGAAGAGAACTAGAAGGAGATTTGGCTATACTTGCATCAAGATTAAGGTATGTTTGAGGTTGTGTCATGAGATTCATGCATGCTTTAGTTGCTAACTTGATGTTCATGTTAGCCATGGTTCAAATCCTTGTTATGCCATGGAAATGGTATTTGGCCAAGGTTGGTATTGTGTTGAAGCCATTGCATGTTAAATGTGAAGCTTGCTAATGATGCATGTAATGATGGATTGACTACTCTTGAAATTTCTTTTTAGTATTCTTGAGTAGGACATTGGGTCCTTTGTTTAACCATGACCAAAAAAAAAAAATTTAAAAGGAGCATGGTGTGTGAGGTATTCGGCCATGGTATGCTCATGAGCATGGTTTATGCTTCTTGCATGATAGTTAAAATTGTGTTTTGGATGGTTGTGAACACCTTGAGAATTCGGCCTTGCACCTATATGTGTATATATGTTTGCACATGATGTTTTGGTTATGAAGTAAGTGATAAATATGTTTGTTTAAAGAAGAAAATGTTGAAGAATGTTTGTGAAATTGCAAGTACATTCGCCTAGTACACATATGATGTGAAAATCTTGGAATTTATTGTTGATTTGGTGTAAGTATGACTAAGTATAATCGGCCATATGAGTGCTTAATGCTATATTATAAGTATTGAGCTACAATATGTAAAGCATTAGCTAGTAAAATGTGTGCCATTCATGTGTGGTGTTAAACATGTAATTGGCCTCAACATCAACATGCATAGTCGGCCATGAATGAGTGCCTAAGAGGTTGTGTTGTTCGCCATGAGTAAGCATGTTGAAGGCTTTGTGTGTTGAGTCGATTCATGAATTCGTACTTATGTGACTTTAATGTCTAGTGAATATATGTGGGCTAAGTGCCTTGAGTTCCTCTTTTCGATACTCAAATGATTGAATCAAATTATTTGTTAAATTAAGCTCAAGAGCAAAGGGAACCAAATCCGATAAAGGGAAGGAAAAAGTAGTCGAATAGCCATCGAATCGCTCGACAACATCTCGAGGTAAGTTTTGAGTATCGAAACTTAGATTTTGATTCGATTGAACGAAGTAATAAGCAATCGAAATTGTGCCCTTGTATGTGGCCATTGAGCCGAAATGATATTCTTGATTAAGTAAATTGTGCATAAAAGTTTGTTATGAAATTGAAACAAAGATGTGTATGAATGTGCGATTGTGATATCGGGCTAAGCCCAAGGCAATTGTGTGAGTTGTGATATCGGGCTAAGCCCAAGGCAATGGTGCAAGCTATGATATCCGGCTAAGCCCAAGGCAATTGTGCGAGTTGTGATATCCGGGTTAAGTCCAAGGCATTTGTGCGGGTTACCATAACCGGGCTATGTCCCGAAGGCGTTTGGACGAGTAGCTATATCCGGTTAAACTCCGAAGGTATGTGATTTGAAAATTATAAGCTTGCTGTAAAATTTTCAGTAATGCACTTGTGAAGTTCCCAACAACAAGGTATGTTTTGTGTGTTCTTTGCACACTATGAGTAAGTGCGTATGAATATTCGCTCCAATGATAGATGAGCTATCGGCATTAACTAAGCCGTTATTTGTGTATGAACATGAGAGTTGGGATTGTGAAGTAAGCATGTCTTTGAGAAATTGTGCATATGAATTATTGTTTAGCTACTTGAATGCTATGCTTTGGTTGTGTGTATATTATGGCTCGAAACTTACTAAGCATAAATTGCTTACTCCGTTTCTTTGTTTCTCTGTTTATAGATTTTGCTCGTTAGCGATCGGATTCAGGATCATAGAAGTTGAAGTCAACCACACTATCAAAGCCCTTTTGGTACTCCTTTAGTTGAGTTTTGGATATGGCATGTATAGGACTACCCTCGGTTGTTTTAAGTACTTTGTGATGTATATGTGTGCGGCCATGCGAAAATGGTTCGTAAAAGTGGAGTATGGAATTTGACCATATGTGGTTTGTAATTATATTTGGTTTCATGATGTGATTATGGTTTGAATGAGAGAGTTGGTCACATGATCAGCCATTGGAATGGCTAAATATGATCATATGTGGACCTAAGTATGACTAGACTATAGTTGGTCCATGGGAACTACAATATAGGTAAAGCCTACCTTAAAACAGATGCTGCCAGCTGCAGTGACGTGGATGTGAAAAATCACCAAAATTTTTAGGAATGGTGTTAAATAGTGAATAAATTATGCGATCGAACCTTGACGAGTCTATTTTCATATGAAAGTAACGAAACGATCATATGAATAGTATACCGAGAGATATTAAAGTTCTCGTGAGACAGGACCAGAACGGTTTCTGGGTCCCCTGTCGTGACTTTGAAAATTTACCATAACTTATCCAGAATGAATTGTATGTAATTCCTTATATGTGAAGATTCCTTTTTGAGTCTAGTTTCATTAGAAACAAACGGCATCAGTATTGAAACCCTGTACAGAGAGATATTCAAGTTGTAACGCGCGAAGGTCAGTGTAGTCGACCCCTGTAACATGGGTGACTTTAATTAATAAACTGTACCAATTGGCCTGACCAAAAATTCTAGAAATAAATCCATGGATGGATATATGAGTCTAAATTCATGGAAAATTTACGGAATCAGTTTCCGAGTTGTGAAACTCGTGATATGCTTTTTAAGGCGACAGCGACGCAGTTTTCCAGCTTGCCTGGGAATGTCAAATTGGTCGGTGCCATAAGTGGTTTTGGCTTGTTAACCCCTCGTGTCCGACACCGGCAACGGTCTCGGGTTCGGGGTGTTACAATTTTATTGGTATTAGAGCCACGGTTTAGTCGATTCTAGGACTACCGTGATATGTTTGGGGTGTAGCTATACATGCCATTAAATGATGAATTGATAGTGTGGTGATTTCTGACAATTTGACTTTGTGTTTGTTTATAGCAATGGATCCCGATCCCAACCGAGCAATAGCTGATGATGTGGAGAGTGTGGCACCTGCCCCGCGCAAGGGACAACAATGCGGACTCTCAACCTATGGCCAGCAATCCAATGATGAGGCTAGCCAAGCCTTTTATAGTGTGATGAATGATTGGTTTAACCAATACATTCGAACTAACACTACTGTTCCACAACCTCCATTCCCGACTAACGCAACCCCCGCACCTACAATACCTCCGGTAACTGACCAAATAAGGTCAAGTAAGCCCCAATCGATGAATTCGAAAACATGGGGCTACTGAATTTAAAGCTACGGATGATGACGATGCCGAGCAAGCTGAATTTTGGATGGACAACACTATCCAGGTGCTCGATGAGCTATCTTGCACACCCGATGAATGCTTAAAGTGTACTATCTCCTTGCTACGCGATTCCACCTACTATTGGTGGAGTACTCGACTGTTGTGCCTAGGAGCAAGTAACTTGGGAGTTTTTCCAAACCGAAGTTTCAAAGAAGTATATCATCGAGATTCATCGACCAAAACGAAAGGAATTTCTTGATCTTAACCAAGGCTCTATGTCCGCATCGACTACGAGCGAAAATTTGTTAGACTCAGAGATATGCTCGAATGTGTTTCGTCCAAGCTATTATGTGTAAACGCCGAGGATGGGCTGAATGATGATATAAGGATGTTTGTTGGCATTCTCGAAATACGAGAGTTCGTAGTACTTGTTGAGCGAGCTTGTAAAGTCAAGAGCTTAGAAAGGAGAATCAAAAGTTGATGTGGGAACCGGAGAATTTGAAAAGGTCCTCGGAAAGTCTCTTCAACAGCATCAAGAGATTTCGAGAAGATGTGAGCCGGTCTAGAGGCGCCGGGCCTTTTAGACGAGATCATGATCGACCCGTGGGTATATCTGAGGCACTTCGGTCTCCGGTGTTGGGAATGATCGTCGAAACCGAATGGAGTGTCAGCATTGTGGCAAATGGCATTCGGGGAGCTGTAGGTTCCGTGATCGCTCCTGCTATAAGTGTGGATCGGCCGACCACTTTATTAAAGATTGCCCGAGCTTAACTGAACAAAACGTAACTCAAAGTGGGAACCCGGGTGCTACCACAACGCGAGGTAGGCCGCCTAGGAATGCGGGCAATGCTAGTGGCGGTCAGAGAGGATCTAGAGATGCTACCATCAGATCTGAGGCTCGTGCTCCTGCTAGGACTTATGCCATACGTGCACGTGAGGATGCTGCCTCACCAGATGTTATTACCGGTACTTTCACTCTTTTCGATACTAATGTGATTGCTTTGATTGACCCTGGTTCTACTCATTCTTATATATGCGAAACCTTAGCATCCAGTAAGACTTTGCCTATTGAGTCTATTGAGTTTGTAATTCGGGTGTCATACCCCTTGGGTCATTACGTGCTTGTCAACAAAGTGTATAAGAAAAGTCTCCTAGTATTTCGAGGTTCTTGTTTTCCGGCGGACTTGATGCTTTTGCCGTTCGACGAATTCGACGTTATTCTTGGTTTGGATTGGTTGACCATGCACGATGCAGTTGTAAATTGCAAAAGCAAGACTATTGATCTGAGGTGTAAGAATAACGAAATAGTTCGGGTTGAGTCTACGGACTTAAAAGGGTTGCCAGCTGTAATATCAGCAATGTTGGCCCAGAAATACGTAAGAAAGGGGTGCGAAGCATACCTTGCGTATGTACTAGACGACAAGGAGTTAGAAAAGAAACCCGAATCTGTGCCAGTGGTTTGCGAATACCCGGATGTTTTCCCTAAAGAATTGCTGGGTTTACCACCTGTTCGGGAAATAGATTTTGGCATCGAATTGGTACCTGGTACCACTCCAATTTCGATAGCTCCGTATCGTATGGCACCAACGGAATTAAAGGAGTTGAAAGCTCAGTTGCAAGAATTGGTGAATAGAGGTTTTGCTCATCCAAGTTTTTCACCTTGGGGTGCGCCAGTGTTGTTTGAGAAAAAGAAGGACGAAACTATGAGGCTGTGCATCGACTATCGTCAGCTTAATAAAGTGACAATAAAGAACAAACATCCATTACCGCGTATCGATGATTTGTTCGATCAATTGAAGGGAGCCTTAGTGTTCTCGAAAATAGATTTGAGATCGGGATATTATCAGTTGCGAATTCGAGATTCGGACGTACCCAAGACTACCTTCAGAACGAGATATGGTCACTACGAGTTCCTAGTGATGCCGTTTGGGCTCACTAATGCCCCTGCGGTATTTATGGATTTGATGAATCGGATCTTCAGACCATATTTGGATCGGTTCGTAGTTGTCTTCATTGATGACATTTTGGTCTATTCGAAAAATGAGACCGAACACGCTGAACACCTGAGGATAGTGTTGCGAATTTTACGGGATAAGCAGTTATATGCTAAGTTCAGCAAGTGTGAGTTCGGGTTAAGAGAGGTTAGCTTCTTGGGTCATGTGGTATCTGTGACGGTATTCGAGTTAATTCGAACAAAATTTCAGCCATACTTAATTGGAAGCCTCCAGAAATATTCGAGGTTCGACTTTTTGGGGCTTTTAGGTTATTACCGACGATTTGTAAAGGTTTCTCAACGATAGCCACGCCAATGACGGCTACTCCAAAAGGATGTTAAGTTCGAATGGACAGAGAAATGTCGAAAAGTTTCGATCAATGAAAACTTATTTGATGAAGCCCCAATTCTAGTGCAACCCGAATCGCAAAGAGTTTGTCATCTATAGTGACGCCTCCCTACTTGGGTTAGGTTGCGTATTGATGCAAGAAGGTCGAGTTGTGGCCTGCGCGTCGAGGCAATTAAAGCCACATGAGAAAAATTATCCCACCCATGGTCTCGAATTGGTGCCATCGTATTCGCCTTTAAAGATATGGCGACATTACTTATTTGGTGAGAAGTGCCATGTGTATTCGGATCATAAAAGTCTCAAATATTTGATGACTCAAAGAGACTTAAATCTGCGGCAAAGACGTTGGCTCGAGCTGTTAAAGGATTATGAGCTGGCCATTGACTATCACCCGGGAAAGGCGAATGTGGTTGCGGATGCCTTAAGTCGTCTGTGTGTTCCAAAGAATTCGGAACTTATTTCGATAATTCTGAACGAAGCCCATTGTAGCCGAATGGCAATCCACCCGGGGAGTACGAAGATGTACAACGATTTGAAACGTCGGCTTTGGTGACATGGTATGAAACGAGACATCTCCGACTTTGTTTTGAGATGTTTAATATGTCAACAAGTGAAAGCGGAACATCAAGTGCCTTCAGGATTACTTCAGCCGATCACGATACCCGAGTGGATATGGGATCGAGTCACAATAGACTTTGTATCCGGACTGCCATTGTCAGCGAGTAAGAAGGATGCGGTTTGGGTCGTGGTAGATAGATTGACTAAGTCGGCTCACTTTGTCCCCGTACGTACGGATTTTTCAATGGACAAACTAGCCGAATTGTACGCTTCTCGTTGTGAGATTACACGGGGTGCCTATTTCCATCGTGTCGGATAGAGATCCGAGATTTACCTCGCGATTTTAGAAGAAGTTGCAAGAAGCTTTGGGTACCAAGTTGCATTTCAGCACCGCCTTTCACCCCCAAACCGATGGTCAATCCGAGCGGATAATTCAAATACTTGAGGATATGTTGAGATGTTGCATCCTCGAGTTCAGTGGTTCATGGGAACGGTATTTGCCTTTGATTGAATTCGCTACAACAAAACTTTCAATCAAGTATTAAGATGGCACCCTACGAGGCTTTGTACGGTCGTAAATGCCGTACACCATTGTTTTGGACTGAGCTCGGTGAAAGCAAAATTTTCGGGGTGGATTTGATTAGAGATGCTGAACAGAAAGTGAAAGTAATCCGTGAAAGTCTGAAGATAGCCTCCGATCGTCAGAAGTCGTACGCGGATCTGAAGCGTAAAGACATCGAGCATCAGGTGGGGGATAAAGTGTTTCTCAAGGTTTCGCCTTGGAAAAAGATACTTAGATTCGGCCGTAAGGGCAAGTTGAGCCCGAGGTTCATTGGGCCATATGAGATATCCGAGCGAAGTCGGTCGATTGCATATCGTTTGATTTTGCCCCGAACTCGAAAAGATTCACGATGTCTTTCATGTTTCGATGCTTCGACACTATAGATCTGATCCATCGTACGTGATTAGTCCATCAGAGGTTGAAATTCAAGCCAATATGAGTTATGAGGAAGAACCGATTCGTATCCTATCACGTGAAGTGAAAGAGTTGCAAAACAAGTGGGTTCCGCTAGTGAAAGTGTTATGGCTCAAACACGGGATAGAAGAAGCTACTTGGGAAACCGAGAACTCTATGAAAGAGCGATACCCAACCCTATTTACCGGTAAGATTTTCGGGGACGAAAATTTCTTAAGTGGGGGAGAGTTGTGACAACCCAAAATTGACCCTAGTCGGGATGTGGTTTCGGGACCACAAAACCGAGGCATAAAAATAATTTTCAAAATTTATTTTGATGCCTATGATATGTGTTAATTTGTGTGTGACATTTTTGATGTTTCGATTTAGAGTTATAAATGTGAATTTCACTAGAAAGGACCTAGTAGTAAACTTTGAAAGTATGATGGGGAAATGTGTGATGACTAGTTGATCATGCATGCAAAAATAAGGGATTTGCATGTCAAATTTCCCCAAAAGAAGCTTAGTGGCCGGCCATGACAAGGATTATGGGCAAGGAAGACATGTTATGACATGTTTTGTTAATGCATGATGTAATAAATGATAAAAAAATTAATGATGTTGGAGAAGACACAAAAAAATCAAAAATTTGCTCATCCTTTCCCCCTTGTGCCGTGAGTTGAGAAAGAAAGAAGAAAAAATTGTTGTGTTCATCCTTGTTCATCCCTTTTGGCCGAAAATACTAAGAAAAAAAGGAAGGAGTTTTGCTTCATACTTGGTTTAGAAGAGAACTAGAAGGAGATTTGGCTATACTTGCATCAAGATTAAGGTATGTTTGAGGTTGTGTCATGAGATTCATGCATGCTTTAGTTGCTAACTTGATGTTCATGTTAGCCATGGTTCAAATCCTTGTTATGCCATGGAAATGGTATTTGGCCAAGGTTGGTATTGTGTTGAAGCCATTGCATGTTAAATGTGAAGCTTGCTAATGATGCATGTAATGATGGATTGACTACTCTTGAAATTTCTTTTTAGTATTCTTGAGTAGGACATTGAGTCCTTTGTTTAACCATGACCAAAAAAAAAAAAATTTAAAAGGAGCATGGTGTGTGAGGTATTCGGCCATGGTATGCTCATGAGCATGGTTTATGCTTCTTGCATGATAGTTAAAAATTGTGTTTTGGATGGTTGTGAACACCTTGAGAATTCGGCCTTGCACCTATATGTGTATATATGTTTGCACATGATGTTTTGGTTATGAAGTAAGTGATAAATATGTTTGTTTAAAGAAGAAAATGTTGAAGAATGTTTGTGAAATTGCAAGTACATTCGGCCTAGTACACATATGATGTGAAAATCTTGGAATTTATTGTTGATTTGGTGTAAGTATGACTAAGTATAATCGGCCATATGAGTGCTTAATGCTATATTATAAGTATTGAGCTACAATATGTAAAGCATTAGCTAGTAAAATGTGTGCCATTCATGTGTGGTGTTAAACATGTAATTGGCCTCAACATCAACATGCATAGTCGGCCATGAATGAGTGCCTAAGAGGTTGTGTTGTTCGCCATGAGTAAGCATGTTGAAGGCTTTGTGTGTTGAGTCGATTCATGAATTCGTACTTATGTGACTTTAATGTCTAGTGAATATATGTGGGCTAAGTGCCTTGAGTTCCTCTTTTCGATACTCAAATGATTGAATCAAATTATTTGTTAAATTAAGCTCAAGAGCAAAGGGGACCAAATCCGATAAAGGGAAGGAAAAAGTAGTCGAATAGCCATCGGAATCGCTCGACAACATCCGAGGTAAGTTTTGAGTATCGAAACTTAGATTTTGATTCGATTGAACGAAGTAATAAGCAATCGAAATTGTGCCCTTGTATGTGGCCATTGAGCCGAAATGATATTCTTGATTAAGTAAATTGTGCATAAAAGTTTGTTATGAAATTGAAACAAAGATGTGTATGAATGTGCGATTGTGATATCGGGCTAAGCCCAAGGCAATTGTGTGAGTTGTGATATCGGGCTAAGCCCAAGGCAATGGTGTGAGCTATGATATCGGGCTAAGCCCAAGGCAATTGTGCGAGTTGTGATATCCGGTTAAGTCCCAAGGCATTTGTGCGGGTTACCATAACCGGGCTATGTCCCAAGGCGTTTGAACGAGTAGCTATATCCGGTTAAACTCCGAAGGTATGTGATTTGAAAATTATAAGCTTGCTGTAAAATTTTCGGTAATGCACTTGTGAAGTTCCCAACAACAAGGTATGTTTTGTGTGTGCTTTGCACACTATGAGTAAGTGCGTATGAATATTCGCTCAATGATAGATGAGCTATCGGCATTAACTAAGCCGTTATTTGTGTATGAACATGAGAGTTGGGATTGTGAAGTAAGCATGTCTTTGAGAAATTGTGCATATGAATTATTGTTTAGCTACTTGAATGCTATGCTTTGGTTGTGTGTATATTATGGCTCAAACTTACTAAGCATAAATTGCTTACTCCGTTTCTTTGTTTCTCTGCTTATAGATTTTGCTCGTTAGCGATCGGATTCGGGATCATAGAAGTTGAAGTCAACCACACTATCAAAGCCCTTTTGGTACTCCTTTAGTTGAGTTTTGGATATGGCATGTATAGGACTACCCTCGGTTGTTTTAAGTACTTTGTGATGTATATGTGTGCGGCCATGCGAAAATGGTTCGTAAAAGTGGAGTATGGAATTTGACCATATGTGGTTTGTAATTATATTTGGTTTCATGATGTGATTATGGTTTGGAATGAGAGAGTTGGTCACATGATCAGCCATTGGAATGGCTAAATATGATCATATGTGGACCTAAGTATGACTAGACTATAGTTGGTCCATGGGAACTACAATATAGGTAAAGCCTACCTTAAAAACAGATGCTGCCAGCTGCAGTGACGTGGATGTGAAAAATCACCAAAATTTTTAGGAATGGTTTTAAATAGTGAATAAATCATGCGATCGAACCTTGACGAGTCTATTTTCATATGAAAGTAACGAAACGATCATATGAACAGTATACCGAGAGATATTAAAGTTATCGTGAGACTGGACCAGAACGGTTTCTGGGTCCCTTGTCGCGAGTTTGAAAATTTACCATAAATTATCCAGAATGAATTAGAAGTAATGCCTTATATGTACAGATTCCTTTTTGAGTCTAGTTTCATTAGAAATAAACGGCATCAGTATTGAAACCCTGTACAGAGAGATATTCAAGTTGTAACTCGCGAAGGTCAGTGTAGTCGACCCCTGTAACATGGGTGACTTTAACTAATAAACTGTACCAATTGGCCTGACCAAAAATTCTAGAAATAAATCCATGGATGGATATATGAGTCTAAATTCAGGAAAAATTTACGGAATCAGTTTCCGAGTTGTGAAACTCGAGATATGCTTTTTAAGGCGACAGCGACGCAGTTTTCCAGCTTGCCTGGGAATGTCAAATTGGTCGGTGCCATAAGTGGTTTTGGCTTGTTAACCCCTCGTGTCCGACACCGGCAACGGTCTCGGGTTCGGGGTGTTACAACAACCTATGCGGGAAATCCTGTATTTATTGACTATCATTTATTCAAATGGGATTTGTCATTTATCTGGCATTATCGGATATTCAATCAATTTAACATACATGACAATTATACAATTCACATATATGACATTTAAATCAAACATATAAATGTACACAATTTAGTTACACGAACTTACCTCGATACTTGTTCGTATATGAAATCTATTAATCCAAAAATTTTTGTTTTCCTCGATCCAATTCAGTATGAGGTCTTTCAGAATCTATATAAATGCATTTAACATCAATTTAATCCATTTTATACTCAATGTAATTCAATTCACATCCTAGGCAAAATTACTATTTTACCCCTATACTTTTCATAAATGATGATTTCATCCTTAGGCTCAAAAAATGAAATTCATGCTATTTAATCCTTTTCTAAGGCTAATCGAAATTTTGATATAACTTGTACAACAAATGTATTTCACAAAATTTAAAATTTTTCCATAACTTTTACATATTCACAATTTAGTCCCTAAATCATAATTTTATCAATGCTCACTTTGAAAAAGTTGTTTGTCTATCAACAACCTTTGATTTTCTACCATAAATTTGAAAATTTCAGCATATTCATTCATGACAAAACTTTTATACTTTGATAACTTTTCAAATTAATCCCAAAAATAGATAGATTAAGCTATTTCGATCTCAAAAATCTAAAAATTACTAAAAATGAGACAAAAATACTTACCCAATTAAGCCAAGAAAGCTTGTTTTCTCTTTCCTAAGGTTTCCATAGAAATTTTGAGGAAGATGATGAAAATAAGATGATATTTTCTATTTGATTTAATTATCTTTTATTTTTTCCACTTTCCAATTTAGTCCTTACCTTTTTCTAATTTTTCATGAATGATTCATCAAAAATATATACTAACTTTTCTTTAATGGTCTAATTACCATATAAGGACCTCAAGTTTTGAATTCCATAGCTATTTGGTACTTATAGCTACTAGAACTCAACTTTTGCATTTTATGCAATTTGGTATTTTCTATAATTAAACACATAATCAATAAAATTTTCTTATCAAGATTTTTATATAACATTCCTATCATAATGCAGACCATGCAACAATATTAAAATAAATTTTCTTTCAAGCTCGAATTTTTGGTCCCGAAACCATTGTTCTGATTTCAAAAAAAATGGGGCAGTTAAAGTGTACACTTGGACATTATTGCTGTGACGTTAAATAGCCGATCAGCTACTTTCACCTATGGTGACTCTTCCTAAATTTGATCCTATTCAGGAGATTAGGAAAATGGGCGCTAAGGAATTCCTTGGTGATAGGGGAGCTGGGAAACTTTAGAGAGAGGTATATCGAGCAGATGTTTGTCGAACAAATGAAGAAAGACATTTTGTATTTGAAACAAGGTATGATGTCCATTTTGGAGTATGAGCATGAATTCCTCCAACTTAGTAAATATGCCAAGAACATGTTTCCAACAAAGAAGGAGATGTGTGACAAGTTCAAATCGGGGCTCAGAGATGAAATTCATGCTCTTGTGGCAGCCTTCAAATACAAGACCTTGGCGAAGATAATGACCAAAGCTCACGAGATGGAATCCATCATTAAGGAAAGGAGTAAGAACTTCGAAAAAAAAAAGAATGAAAAGAGGTAGATCAAGTACTCCACCTCCATCGAGTTTCAAGAAACTAAAGGATCAAAATGTTTCAGCTTCAATGAAAGACTCACAATTCAATGGCTACAAATGTGAAGGATTCAACAAGCCAGTAGTGTCTATGGCAAGTTTTGGAGGTCCCAGAATGGAAAAAGTTGAATGTAACTACTATGGAAAGAGTCATGGTGGTGAATGTAGAAAGAAGTTGGTGGCTTTACTTTGGTTGTGGATCTAGACACCACCTAGTTAAAGACTGCCCGTCTAAGCTTGAGTTTAGTACGGAGCAATATGTTAGAAGCCTACAGAAGTTCCAAAATGATAGCAGATCTGAGATGGTAGGCAAGTCCAGTTTAGTGTAAGGGTTTTAGCTCGATTAATCACACCAAAATTTCCAAGAGGGGGTGAATTGGCCTTTAAAAAAATTTTTAGAAGTAAAGAAAGAATATGAAACAATAAACACAAAGATTTAGAGTGGTTCGACCCTAATTGCCTACTCTACTACCTTAGTTTTCCCTAACTAAGGATTTTCCCAAATTCACTAATTTGTTCAATCTTTGAGGACAATGTTTAATCTTACAACTCTCTTAAGCTTTCTACCCAAATCTTAAGATAAACCCTCTCAAAGAATTAAAAAGAAGCAAACTAAGAAATAATCCTAACAATATCAGAATCTTTACCAATTAAGCATAAATAGACAACAATATACTTGAGCAAAATAAAGAAAATAAGAGCTCACAAGTGTGTCCAAGAGAATTATGGAAGTATTGAGCACAAAGGTTGTTTGATTGCTAATTTTTGCTTGAATATACTTTCTTCTTGTTGTAGCATCTTTAGAAATTGGTATTTATACCCCCTAATTGATTTCCAACAGTTGAGATTGTTGTGGTAGTTAATAGAGCCGTTGGGGATGTGAAAACCTAAGCATTTAATACACCTACAATAGTGAGTATCGACATCAGATAAAAAGGTTTTGATATTTTTTGTAATAAATGCTAAATTTAGTGGCTTTAAAGTCTAAATATTAATACCATAAAAATTTTACCTGTACCTTGTAAAAAGGTATCGATATCGGATCAATACTTGGTTCATTTTGTGAAAAACAGAATGCCAATTTGGTATCTTTTATTTGAAGAGTATTGATACTTCAAAAATATCGATACTTGGCCAAAAAGGTACCTTTTGGCTTGGGGCAATTATGACTTGTTGGAAAAATAGTTTGATTTGATAAAAGACTTTTAACTTGGTTAAAATCATTTTAACTTGATTTTAAAGTTGTTTCTAAAATTTCCTAAAAGTTCAAAGTAGATATTCAAAATTTTATCTCTTAAAATTCAATTTGAAGAATCATTTTATCAATTTTGTTCAATTTTAACTTTTATTCAAAAACACTTCAATTTGTTATATCAAAGCATTTTATCAAATAAAGCTTAGTTTAACAATCTCCCCCCTTTTGATATAACAAAACTTTTGGTAAATTTGTTTTTGAATAATTGTTCCCCCTTAATAAAAGTCATTTTGAATTTAAGGCCAAAATAAAAATTGACATACAATTTGATATTCATTTTTACCCTAAGGAAAATGGTCACATAATTTGCATATGGTTAGCATAAAAATAATCAATCAATTTACCTTAATTTACCTTTTATTCTCTCTTTTTTGTTATATAAAAAATTAAGCTTAAAGGAAAAAATGGTTAATTCAAAAAGATAGGAAAATTAAGAAATAGAGAAGTAACAAATAAAGTATCTTAGAATACAAAATAAAAAACATGAAGGCTCATGACATAGGAAATAAACAAAAGTAATGATGTAAATTTTATGAAAAATGATATGGAAAATGCAAGCCTAGAAATCTACTCTGGTCATAATCGTGAGGTAAGAAGGGAGGTGTCGAAAGAAAGTGATCAGGAGAGATGAAATTTGTGTCTCCAATGTTGATAACCTAGAATTAACCTCATCTTTATGAGATCTAACTTCTTCTACAAGTTCTTGAACATCATTGCTCAAAGAATGGATAGCATCAAGGATGTCACCATTTATCTTGAATGAAGGTTGAGTTGCGTGAGAGACTGAAGCCAAAGGAGGAACATATTTGGGTGAATGAATATGCTCATGTGTCGGAATGTCTTTAAAAGCACAGTCAATGTCATCATCTTCATTTTTCACCAGTTAGTCACTCTTAATCCACATGTCGATGATGGCATCATAATGATATCTCACATGATGAAGCGCCCCATAACTAATAGGTTGGTTAGAAGTAATAGGGGGTGTCTCTATGAGTGCTAATGCCTAACCTCCTAAAGCGATATGACAAATAAGTGCCATGGGGAAAGGTGATATTTGTATTCATCCTAATTCTGATAGCCTTAGTAATGTTATTAAACATGACGAGGGCTAGGTCGAGACGCCTATCAAATTTAAAGGAATCGAGCCACCAATAATCAATGTTGCAAAGCTTAACATATTTTTTAATAGAGCGAAGGTTCCAAATTATGATCAAAAGGACCTTTTTCATCAGAGTTACATCTAGAAGGTAGATGTAGATAATCACCAAACTTCTCTAAGGTAAGATGTATAGGGGTTTTCATTAAAAAAGAAATGACGGCTACTACGATGTCCACGGACTCATCGTGGTCGAGTTTGGCATTAGAGAAGAATGTTCTAACAAGAATATAGTAAGTCGATAAGGAAATATTAAGGAAATCCATCGAACCCCAATTTTGCAAAATAGAAAGATAGATAAAATTAATAACCTCTAACATGGCTATATCAACTTTCCAAGACTCTTAAACTCTTTTAGATGCAAAGTTGCTATCAAAATGGTTACGTTAGGGATCGTTACAAAAACATTAGTTAAATGATAATCTAGGGCCACTAGGTTGGTACGAGGAAGATGCACTGGTTCTAGGTCTTTCCTTAGGAGCCATAACTAGTGAAGTGAACACTAAAATTTGACTAAAACACTAAAAAAATACGTTTGAGAATTTTTTTCAAACACTTGGTGTGCAAAGGATTTAATTAAAAAATTTAAGAAAATGGCTAGGAAAAGGAAAACCCCTGCATCAAAATACAAAGTTTATAGTACAAATCAAAATTTCAACGTACATTGCATAGAATCAAAAGTTAAAAAATTTTAGGTCTACCTTAAAAGTGTTGAAATAGGAAAAATCTCCAAGAAATGTTGAACAAATCTTGAAGAAATAGTGTTTGAGAGTGTTTCAAAGTCAAGATTTAATAAAAAAGTCAGTAAATTTGAAGAAATTTTGTGGAAGAAATTTGTAGTTTTCGGATAAGTGAAGAGAAAAATAGGGTTTTGGCAAAACTAATTTTGAAATCATGGTGCAAGTGTCCTCAAACATCCAGAGGTATCGATATTTTCTCTCGACTATTAATATTTTTAATTGGTATCGATACCAAATTGTAGTTCTATTTTCCAAGTGCAATAAAATTGTAAAAACAAAATTTGTAGGTCCTAAGGAGTTCTAAGGGTCTTAAAATGACTCTAATATCATTCCTAATGGTTTCTGATGCATGAAAATACATAATGTAATCATGATGCATATGATTCATGAAAAAAAAATAATCATAAAAAATGACTAAGTTAATAAAATTAATTTCATTTTAACAAGTTTAAGAGCATCAAAAGAATATGTCAAACTCAACTAATAAGGTCAAAATATAACAATTGTCCATGTGAAAACTCCCCCTAACTTTTTGCATACAAAGGCCATATTCATGCATATATACTTTTGCAATCAATTTTAAGTCATAAAACAATTTTAAAACAACAAAATGCTAAAATTCATTTGAGCAATAATTTAAGGTAGGTAGTAATATCTAATTCTCCTCTAAGTGTCCAAAATCTTTCTTTGTCTAAAGGTTTTGTAAAAACATCTTCTAATTGATTTAAGGTAACTACATATTCTAGAACAATTTCTCCTTTTTGGACATGATCTCTAATGAAATGATATCTAATCTCAATATGCTTAGTTCTAGAATGTTGGATGAGATTTTTAATGAGACAAATAGCACTAGTATTAAGGAAGGGGAGTAGGTGCATAAGGAAGTGATACCAAACCCTATGCTTGGGCTTCAAAGATGCAATTTCCACCATGTAACAATCTTTCCTTGACACCGTCCATTTCGTTCTCACCACACAAAAGTCTTAAAGAACCTGGTTTAACCCATCAACAGTGATAGCTACAACAAACTGTGTATGCTCTTCTTGGATATCATAAAGACCATATTGATCATTAATAGTTTCCTTATCAAATAAAACCTAGACTCCTCACACATACATAAAAACAACATTTGCGGAAGTTAGGTGAGATATAACTCACGAACAATCTTGGTCAGAACATCCTCCGGATGCAAACAAAAAAATTGCCATCCATGTTGCTCGATGATAGAAGAAACAAAAGCATCGTATCCCATGAAAGGCTCGCCTTTAAAAAGAAAACCTTTTTCCAAGCAAAAGGGTTGCTTGGAAAAGTTGTTCTGGTACCACCTTTTTGTTGTAGCGTTAAAGAAAGTGCAAGGTGGCATAGCAGATGATTGAGGGGTAGATCATCTAGCCATTGTGGAAAGTTAAGGTAAAAGTTTGTGTAGAAAAGGAAGAAGAAAATTTATAGTGTTTGAAGAAAGCACAAATAAGGGTGGAGAGAAGGAAAATTTAGGGCAACTATAGAAGAATTAAAGAGGTTAGGGTAAAATAAAACGATTGCAAAGTAAGGGGTAAATAGGGTTTGACGTGAGTGATGGAGGTCAATAATTATGACCAAAATTTGGTGTGATGGAATTTTGGAGGGAAAGTGAAACGATTACAGGCTCAAATATTTGGGAAACAAATTCCCAATTGGCCAACGGATATCATACGACCTAACCTCACAATTGTCGTTATGAGTGTAACAACCCATTTTTCAACGAAATCGGAACAATGGTTTTAGGACCACAAATCTGATCCAAAATATATTTTATTTTTATTTTACCATATGGCTCGTAATATGATAGAAATAACTTGTGAAAATCTTGATATGAAAATTTTATTGGTTTAATGCCTAATTACGAGAAGGACTAAATCGCATAAAATGTGAAATTTGAATTCTAGTAGCTGTGAGGATGAAATAGCTATGGAATTCAAAACTTAAGGTCCTTCTATGGTAATTAGACCATTAATAAAATTATGTAGATTCTTATGGTGACTCATCCATGGAATTATAGAAAAGGACAGGGACTAAATTGGAAATACCAAAATACTTAATTAATTAAAAGATGAAAAGAAATTATATCATCTTATTTTCATCATATTCAACCTAGAAACACATGGAAACACTAGGAGAGAGAAAAGAAGCTTTTAAGGCCTAGTTGGGTAAGTTTCCTTGTCTCGTTTTTAGTAATTTTGGTATTTTTAAAACCGGGATAGCCTTAATCTCTCTATCTGAGGGATTAATTTGAAAAGTTATCAAGGCATGAAAATGGGTCATGGATGTATTATGCTGAAAATTAGAAATTTATTGTGACAGCCCTAATGTGACCCTAGTCGGAAAGCGGTTTCGGGACCACAAAACCGAGTCATAAAAATAATTAACTGTTATTTTCTATGTTTATTGTGCATGAACATAAATATGTGAAAATTTCATACTTTAATTTTTTCAATTGTATATGAAATTATTAAATAGGACTTATGTGAGAAAAAAATGAAAAGTGATAGGCAAATTTTTAAGATGGTATATAATGAAGGTACTAAAAGGAAGGGTTTTGCATGTCAAATTAACCATTTTGTTGTTAGTGGCCGGCCATGTTGTAAGTTAATATAAAATATATGAATTTTATTTTAGTATTTTCCATTAATAAATGGCTTTAAAATATAGAATAATAATAGTTAAAGTAAGGAAATGGGTGAAAGAAACAAGTCTTTATTCTTGTTTCTTCTTGGCCGATTCTAAGAGGGAAAAAGGGAGCAACCATTCGGTGATTCTCAGCCATAAATAAGGTGAGAAATTCATGTTAGCGTATGGATTTTTTAGCATATTTTGAGTTAGATATTAAGTTCATTACATAGCCTATGACAAAATTTTTAGTTTTATGGTGTCTTGAGCATTCGGCCATAGGGTAAAATGGTAGGGGATAGATTGATGTTTTAAGGTTTAATAGAGTTTAAGCTAGTAAATACTTAATTTTTAGTATTTATATGTGAAAGAGATGAACTTGAAATTTTTGAATTTACATGAATAAATCTTTTGGTTTGTCTTAGTATTAAATTGAAGGGAATGCCGTAGGTGCTTGAATGTACTAACTAGATATTTTTTTATATACATCTCTCAATAGGTTCGGCTTTGTGAATGAATTTAGGGGATTAAACCTTGAATGATGTTATGTATAGGTTTCGGCTATGAATCTTTGTGTTTAATTTCTTTATATGTTGATGTTCAAATTGAAAAAAGGGATGTTAGTTATGTTATAACATTTGCTTAATAATGAAAGGACATGAGCTTAAAGCTTGAGTAGCATTCGGTATTAGAGTAAGTTAAAATTTGTTAGAAAATAACTCCCAAGTTAGTGAATTACGAGTTAAGAAAGGGATTTAGGTTGTATATATATATGTATGCGTGTTTATATTGAATTAAGAGGTTGTGTTAGCCAATTGAGGGTTTCAGCTATAATGTTAAAATAAACTAGTGTGAATATTTGAGTGTGATATACAAAATTTAGTTGAGTTGAGAAATGATTTCTCGAATGTCTAAAATAATATTCAGCTTAGGCTTGTAAACATGTCTAGTCGGTGTTAAATGTTTTAATTAGGAAATATTATAAATTGAGTTTAGTGTTCAAGGAATATTTGGTTGGACACCTAGTGCCGAATGTGTTCAAACGCAACTTACCAAGTACATAAATATGATAATGCTATAATGGTAGACTTAATTGGATTTCGGCATTTTGAGTGATGCGTTTGACTCTTGTGTCGATTTGGGACAATATGTGTATTATGTGAAACTAAATGATGTCTATGAAATTCTAATATGCAAGGTATTAAGCTAGTATTATGTTCGATGGGGCATGAGTAGAGCATATGTATAATGCTTGAATAACTAGTTAATAAAATCATTCGCACTTAATTGTATAATATACATGTATTTAATCGAATAGCTAATTTGATAAGTTATTAAATAAGATCTATTTTTTTGAATCAAGCTCAAGAGCTAAGAGGGTCAAAATCAGATAAAGGAAAAGAAAAAGCAATCGAGTAGTCTATCCGCAACTATTCAAAATATCCGAGGTAAGTCTTTGAGTAACGAAACTTAGCTTTTGATTTTATAGGTATTATATAAAAGCATAGTAGATAAATTGTGATCTTATGGTTCTATATAAATTACATAGTGAAACAAATGATTTTTATTTTATATGACTTGGAGCCGAATGGTTAAAGAATTCATGTGCAATAGCGAAATGAAATCGTATTACGTGTATGTAGCTATTGAGCCGTAAGAGTAAGGGTTGATAAGCATGTTGAACTTGTTTTCTAGTAATGTAATGGAAATGCTAATGGGTTATGATATATATATGTGCATAGCATTAAATGCGGGTTATTATAACCGGTTAAGTCCCGAAGGCATTAAATGGGTTATTATAACCGGTTAAGTCCCAAGGCATTCGTCTGGTTGTTACATCCGAGCCAAATTCAAAGTATTTAAGTTTGGAAAGGTGCGATTCTGTCGTAATAATTCCGATTAATGTGCTCATAATCCCTAATATGACCAGGTATGGATCGTATATACATTAGAAAAATTTGGTACAGTATAAGTTGTGATTATGTAATCAAATAATGCTCTCCCGGCCATTCCTTAGGGTTATATGAAGTCTATAGCTCACTCGAGTTACATGAAATTGATTCAAATGAAATTTAGTTAAGTTTGACTTCGAATGTGTAAACATATTGATAGAAGTGTAAATTAAAATGAATATGTGATCTTGTGCATAGACATTTATTTATCCTTCTGAATGCTATTTCTTTTGTGTTTTTGTTTCAAATGATTTCCTTACTTATAAGCTTACTAAGCATCAAACACTTACTCTGTTGCTTAAATTCTCTCAGATTATAGATTTTGTTCGTCACCATCGACTCAAAAGTGTCAAAGTCAAGTCATCCACACTATCTAAGCCCTTTTGGTACTGTTTTAGTTGAACTTTGATAATGGCATGTATAGGACTGACCTTTGTTGTTAATTAAGTATCTTTTGGTAATGTATATTCGTATAGCCATGCGAAAATGGCTTGTATATTTTGAGTATAGCATTATAATCATTTTGTATATATGGTCTTACGATATGGTTATTGAGTGGTATGGAAATGCTTGGTAATGATTAGCCATTGGAATGGCTAATCATGATCATATTTGGTGCTATGTATGTCAAATTGCTAGCTAATCCATGGAACCATGAAATAGGTAAAATTTACCACAAAATAGATTCAGACAACAGTAGTGACGCGAATTTGAAAAATCACTGAAAATAGTAGAAATAGAATTAAATAATGAATAAATTATGAAATCGAAGCTTGATGAGTCTATTTTCATATGGAAGAAGCAAAACAGGTATATGAGCTATATTTTATGAGATGTTTAAATTTTTGTGAAACAGGGCCAGAGCGATTTCTGGATCCCCTGTTATGACTTTGGAAATTCACCATAAATTTTACAAATATAACTATAAGTCATGATTTATATGTACAGATTCAATATTGAGTCTAGTTTTATTAGAGACAAACGGCATAGTCATTGAAGCTCTGTACAGGGACATATCTGATTCGTAATACAGAGAGGTCAGAGTAGTCAAACCCTGAAACAGGGGAGACTTTAACTAATAAACTGTACTAATTGGCCAGGCCAAAAATTCTAGAAAAAAATTAGTAGATAGATATATTAGTCTAATTTCAGGAAAAATTTACGGAATTGGATTTCGAGTTTTGGAACTCGAGATATGATTATTAAATCAACTGTGATGTAGTTAGCCAGCTTGTCTGGAAATTTTAAAATGAGTTGTATGAGCTGTTTAAGTAATGAATTAAGTCTGTTAACACCTCGTGTTCGACTCCGGCAACGGTCTCGGGTATGGGGCGTTACATTTATGATAGAAAATGAAAGATTGTTAATAGATAAACAACTTTTGCAAGGTGATTTTTTATGCAAACTCAATTTAGGGACTAAAATGTAAACTTGTGAACTTGAACGAAAAATTCTAAAATTTTATGTAAACATGTGCTGGAAAATTTGTAGTGGGGTTTTGGTTAGGCTTGGAATAGGGAGTAATTTGTACAAGTTTCACTTTCTGGGCCTAGGGATGAAAATAGAATTTTTGGAAAAGTTAGAGGCAAAATCACAATTTTACCTAGGGCATAAATTGAGTTCGTTTAAGTATGAAATGTATGAAATTGATGATTAAATTCATTTATATAGATCTGGAAAACACAAACATGAAGTTAGATCGAGAAAAGGAAAAGATTTCGGATCAGTAGATTATTACGCGAATAAGTGTCGAGGCAAGTTCGTGTAACTTAATCGGGCATGTAATTATGTTAATTGAATGTTGTGTTTGTATGTAATGTGATTTATGTTGATGTGCTTATTTGTATGCTATGATAAAAAATTTATACATGCTTGAAATAATGAAAAATGGGTTAAGTCCCGATTGAATATTGAATTCCGATGAATGTATATGCTTTCCCAAAACTAATAAGGTCCTGCATTTGTTGCAGACGAGATTTAGCTCACACGATTAATCCCAATGACCTTGTTATAAAAATGATTTGGCCTAGATGGGTAATCCCGACAAAATACCTCTCGAGCATACGCTATGATTAGGGTTAAGCCTAGATGGTAACCCTAACTGAGCTCTTGTGAGCGTACGCTATATAAAGGATTTAGCCTGGACTGGTAATCCTATTATACGACATGTGGCTTGTGAGTGTGTTCCTTAGTTATGTACTCTAAGGGGTAATATTGATAAGAATTGACAAATTAATGAATCGTACACCTCGAGTGTACTACTTGAGCCTTCATCAGAATTCCAATAATTCAATGGACATATAACTCTTGACTTGGCTTGAAAATCTTGAGATAAAATGATAATGACTTGAAAGATCACTGCTTGAAGAGCTCATCTATGTTACTTGATTTATATGAATAGCTGGTGACTAACATTTTTGATGAAATGTATGTGATTAGACCATTTAGCCAAAATTGTATGCCTATATTTTAATAAATAAGATTGGTAAGTTTAGTTTCTGTTATACAAACTTACTAAGCATGTAATGCTTACTCCTTTTATTTTTTCCTATTTTATAGTGCTCGGAAGTTCATGAAGGTTGGAAGATCGTTGAAGCATCGCAAACTATCGTCTAGGATTTTGGATATATTTAGGGAAATCATTTTGGTATAATGGCATGTATAGGGAACTTGGCCCATAGTGGCTTGAAAATGTTATCTTGCAACCAAGCCATTGGGATGGCTAGTAATGGCTTATTTTGGTATGATTAATTATGATGTTATGTTTACATATGATATGTTATGAATATGTTACCAAAGGTTGCTATTGCCTAAGTTAATCCAAGGTAAATTTATAATCATTTATGCATGTAGTGGTATGCCGTGTTAAATGATGAATTGGCCTACTTTAAATACTTGAATTGGTTGGAATTGGTTGAGTGTTTTATGTGTAGGTTTTTGGGTGATTTTGGATAAGAAATGAAGTTAGGAAATGATTTCATTTTGTGCACACAGACAGGCACACGGGCATATGACTAGACCGTGTATGACACACGGCTTGGTAACACAGGCATGTGTCTCCTGCACCTAAATATCGAGAAACAGAATGCTCAGAATTGGGCACAAGGGCGGACACAAGGGCGTGTGTCTTAGTCATGTGTGCCACACGACCTAAAACACGGCGTGTGTCCTGGCCGTGTGAAAGTTGTACCTAATTTAAATTAAATTAATTAACCACTCGGCCTAGCACACGGGCGTGTGGTATGGCCGTGTGTGCAAGTCAGAGATTTACACAGGGTCGAACACGGGCGTGTCCTTTAGACCACACGGCTTAGAAAACTTTTGTAATTTGACGAAAAATTTTTAGAGATCTCGATTATGTCCCGATTTCATTGTAATGCTCGTATTGGACCTCGAGGGTCCAATTAAGGGATGTTATGAATCATATCGGTTAATAAATAGTGTCTTGTATGAATTAATTTAAAATGTTCTGAATGTTCTGGTAATGTTCTGAAACCTTATTCTGGTGACGAGTAAGGGTAAGGGGTGTTACATTTAGTGGTATCAAAGCTACAATTTAGCCAATTCTTGGATTTGACGTAGCAGGCATGAGTTTAGCTATACATGCCATTATATAAATTGTGATAGTGTGATGACTCCTGATCATGTTAGATGTGTTTTTTCATATAGTAATGTCATCCAAATGAGCTAGAACTGAATCTGAGGAAGCTGAGAGCAATGCTTTAGCTTCAGTTCAAAAAGTCACCTCTGCGTCTGGTAGTGAAAGGCCCGTGTCTTTAGGCCGAAGTGAGGAGGAAAAACAAGCCTTCTATCAAATGATGAATGAATGGTTTATACAATACTTGAGAGCAAACCGCACTGTACAACGACCTCCCTCACTTGCTCCTGAACCGGTTCCTGAGGTAGCACAGGATGTTGAACCTATTAGAATTGGTAAGCCTCTGATAGATAAAATTCACAAACATGGGGCGAAAGAATTTAGGGTTACTGCAGATGATGATCCAAAAAGGGCTGAGTTCTGGCTTGAAAACACTATCTGGGTTTTTGATGAACTATCTTGCACACCTGCCAAGTGCCTAAAATATGCATTGTCCTTACTGAAAGATACGGCTTACCATTGGTGGATTACCATAAATTCAGTTGTACCGAGAGAATTTTACATGGGAATTCCTGAAGACTGAATTTAAAAAGAAATATGTTAGTCAAAGGTCTATAGATCAGAAAAAGAAAGAATTTTTGGAACTCAATAGTCAAAGGTCTATAGATCAGAAAAAGAAAGAATTTTTGGAACTCAAGCAGGGCAGCATGACTGCATTTGAATATGAACGGGAATTTTTTCGACTAAGTAATTATGCTAGGGAATGGGCTTTAACCTAGGTTGAGATGTGTAAACGTTTTGAAGAAGGCCTGAATGAAGATATCAAGTTGTTGATTGGGATTCTCAAGATAAGGAAATTTGTGGCATTAGCTGACTGAGCACACAAAGCTGAGGAACTGAGTAAAGAAAAGAAACAAGCTGAAAGAGAGGCTTGGATTTCTGGAAAAAGAGCTATGAGTAAGTCACAATCATTTGCTTCTAAGAAATTAAAGAATTATTATAATTGTGTGACCACTTCTACGGGATACTCTAGAAGAGAGCAGGGCTCTTAACGATCTAACCTGAGGTCTTCAACTCCATTTAGGACCAGTGTGGGTAGTATCGGTAATCCCAAACTAAAATGTACAATTGCAACAAGTTTCATCATAGGGAATGTCGGTCTAGAAGTGAAGCTTGTTTTAGATGCGGTTCACTTGACCATTTTCTCAGAGATTGTCCTGAAAAGTTGAAAAGGAGATAGAACCAGCTCTAAAGCTGAGCAATCCTATTGTGAGAGGCAGACCATTCCGTTTCCCAGTAATGCTAGTGGTAGTCGAGGTACTACCAAGGATACGACAGTTAGATCTGACGTATGAGCACCTGCGAGGACATATGCTATTTGTGCTAGAAAAGATTCCTTTGCACCAGACATCATTACGGGTACATTTTCTCTACTTGATACTAATATTACTGCATTTATTGACTCTGGTTCCACACATTCATATATATGCACGAACCTAGTGTCTGTTAAAAATTTATTTGTTGAATTCACTAAATTTGTGGTTTAAGTTTCAAACCCCCTGGGCTAGTGTGTTATGCTGGCAAAGATTGTAAGAACTACCCGTTGGTGGTAAAAGGTTATTATTTTTCGGCTGACTTGATGTTATTGCCATTAGATGAATTTGATGTGATCTTGGGAATGGATTGGTTAACCTGATATGATATAGTGGTAAACTGTAAACAAAAATATATTGTATTGAAAAGTCAGAATGGTAAATTGCTTCATGTTGAATTTGATAAATTGGATGAATTACCTAATGTGATTGCAGCAGTATCAACACAAAAATATGTCAGAAAGGGGTATGATGTTTAACTTGCATATGTGATGGATACTAAAGTATCTGAGCCAAAGATTTAGTCAGTGCCAGTAGTATGTGAATTCCCTGATGTATTCCTAGAAGAATTGCCTGGTTTACCACCAGATAGAGAAATAGAATTCTCTATAGACCTTGTTTCGAGCACGACATCGATATCCATAGCACCTTACAGAATGGTTCCTACTAAGTTGAAAGAGCTGAATATATAGTTGCAAGAATTGATAGACAAAGGTTTTGCTTGACCTAGTTACTCATTTTGGGATGTGCCGATTTTTTTGTAAAGAAGAAGGATGGATCGTTGAGGCTGTGTATCGATTATAGAAAGCTTAATAAAGTTACAATAAAGAACAAGTATCCATTTCCTTGGATCGATGACTTGTTTGACCAGTTAAAGTTTTCTATTATATTTTCAAAGATTGATCTCCGTTCTGGTTATTATCAACTATGGGTAAAGGAATTGAATGTGCCAAAATAGCTTTTAGAACCAGATATGAACCCTATGAGTTTCTTGTGATGCCATTTGGCTTGAAAAATGCACCTGCAGTGTTTATTGATTAGATGAATAGAATTTTCAGCCCATATTTCGACAAGTTTGTGGTGGTATTTATAGATGATATTTTGGTTTACTCTCGAAATGAAAGTGAACATGCTGAACATTTGAGAATAGTGTTGCAAACTCTGCGAGAGGCAATTGTATGCCAAATTCAGTAATTGTGAATTTTGGCTATGGGAAGTTAGTTTCCTTGGGCATGTAGTATCTACTGAAGGTGTTCAAGTTGACCCGAATAAAATTTCAACCATTGTAAATTGGAAACCGCCAAAGAATGTCTCAAAAGACTGAAGTTTTCTGGGACTAGCCGGTTGTTATCGGAGACTTGTAAAAAGTTTTTCAATGATAGCTTCTTCGATGGCTCGTTAGCTACGGAAAGATGTAAATTTGAGTGGACTGATAAATGTCAGCAGAGCTTGGACAGATTAAAGGCTTTATTAACAGAAGCACCTATGTTAGCCCAGCCTAAATCGGGTAAGGAATTTACAGTTTACAGTGATGTGTCATTAAATGGTTTAGGTTGTGTTTTGATGCAAGATGGTAAGGTAGTAGCCTATGCTTCACGACAGCTAAAGCCACATAAAAAAAATTACTCGACACATGATCTTGAATTGGCAACCATAGTGTTTGTATTGAAAATCTAGCGGCATTACTTGCTTGGTGAAAAATGTCACAAATACACTGATCATAAAATTCTAAAATATTTGATGTCGCAGAAAGATTTGAATTTGAGACAGCACAGATGACTTGAATTGCTGAAAGATTATGATCTTGTTATTGACTACCATCCGGGTAAAGCCAATGTTGTGGCAGATGTTTTGAGCAGAAAATCCTTGTATGCTCTGCAAGCAATGAACACTCGATTGTTATTGTCTGATGATGGTTCAATCATAGCTGAGTTAAAAGCTAGACCATTTTTTTTACAACAAATTTCTAAAGCTCAGAAAAGTGATAGCAAGTTGTAAGCAAGATGGGTACAGAGTGAATCTGACTCCTGATTCAAAATTTCATATTGGGACTGATGGTTGTTTTTTATTCAGAGGCAGAGTATGTGTACCAAAAGATTCTGAACTAGTATAGAAGATCTTGAATGAAGCTCATAATGGCAACATGTCTATTCATCCTGGTAGTAATAAAATGTATAATAATCTGAAAAAATATGTATTGGTGGCCGGGAAGGAAATGAGATGTGTCTGAGTTTGTATCTAGATGCTTGATACATCAACAAGTAAAAGCTAAACATCAGTTGTCTTCTAGACTATTATAGGCAGTTACGATACCAAAATGGAAATGGGAAAGAATTAGTACGGACTTTGTATCGGGGCTACCCCTGTCTCCAAAGAAGAAAAATGCCATTTGGGTAATTGTTGATCGGTCGACTAAGTCTACACACTTTATTACAGTATGTATGGATTTTTCCTTGGATAGATTGGCTGAGTTATATGTTTCTAAGATAGTCAGATTGCATGGAATGCCTGTCTCCATTATTTCAGATAGAGATCCTCGGTTTACTTCTCGATTTTGGAACAAAATTCAAAAAGCTTTGGGTACTCAGCTACACTTTAGCACTGCATTTCATCCCCAAATAGGTGGTCAATCTGAATGGGTAATACAGATATTGGAAGATATGCTTCGGTGTTATGTACTTGAGTTTGAAGGTAACTGGGAAAGATATTTTCCTCTAGTTGAATTTGCTTATAATAATAGTTATCAGTCTAGTATTAAAATGTATGAAGCCTTGTACGGTCACAAATGTAGAACTCCATTATGCTGGATAGTACTCAATGAGAAAACGTTACACGGAGCTGACTTTGCCCGAGAGACCGAAGATAAAGTAAAGGTAATTCAAGACAGCTTGAAAGCAGCCTCTAATTGACAAAAGTCTT
The DNA here is from genome assembly GCF_025698485.1 of Gossypium arboreum. NCBI lineage: Eukaryota > Viridiplantae > Streptophyta > Magnoliopsida > Malvales > Malvaceae > Gossypium > Gossypium arboreum. The sequence continues at coordinate 20,607,318 of NC_069081.1, forward strand.
ATGCTGATTTGAAAAGAAAAGAAATAGAATTTCAGGTTGGTGACAAGGTATTCTTGAAAGTGTCACCTTGGAATAAAGTACGCTGGTTTGGTCGTTAAGGAAAATTGAGTCCACGGTTCATTGGACCATATGAGATTACAGAAAGAATTGGACCGGTTGCATAACGGTTAGCTTTACCACTAGAGCTTGAACGGATTCATAATGTTTTTCATGTGTCTATGTTACGGCGGTACCGATATGATCCTTCACATGTTATCTCTCCGACAAAGGTAGAGATCCAGCCTGATATGACATACGGTGAGAAACTAATCAAAATCTTAGCTCGGGAAATAAAAAAGTTAAGAAACAAAATGGTAGCTTTGGTAAAAGTTCTTTGGCAAAGGCATGGTATTGAGGAGGCTACTTGGGAAATGTAGGATACAATGAGAAAGCAATACCTGAATCTTTTTACTGGTAAGATTTTTGGGGACGAAAATCTCTAAAGGGGGGAGAGTTGTAACAACCCATTTTTTAGTGAAATCAAAACAGTGGTTCGGGACCACAAATCCGATCCAAAATATATTTTATTTTTATTTTTACCATATGGCCCGTAATATGACAAAAATGACGTGTGAAAATCTTGATATGAAAATTCTATCAATTTAGTGCCTAATTACGGAAGGACTAAATCGCATAAAATGCGAAAGTTGAATTCTAGTAGATATGAGGATCAAATAGCTATGGAATTCAAAAGTTAAGGTCTTTATATGGTAATTAGACCATTAATAAAAGTATGTAGATTTTTATGGTGACTCATCCATGGAATTATAGAAAAAGACAAGGGACTAAATTGGAAATACCAAAATACTTAATTAATTAAGAGATGAATAGAAATTATATCATCTTATTTTCATCATCTTCAACCAAAAAACACATGGAAACCCTAGGAGAGAGAAAATAAGCTTTCAAGGCCCAATTGGGTAAGTTTCCTTGTCCTGTTTTTAGTAATTTTGGTATTTTTGAAACTGGGATAGCTTAATCTCTTTATTTGAGGGAATGTTTTGAAAAGTTATCAAGGTATGAAATGGGTCATGGATGTATGCTGGAAATTATAAATTTATGGTAGAAGACGAAAGATTATTGATAGATAAACAACTTTTGTAAGGTGATTTTTGATGAAAATTCGATTTAGGGACTAAAATGTAAACTTGTGAAATTGAAGAAAAAATTATGAAATTTTATGTAAACATGTGCCATAAAATGTGTAATGGGGTTTTGGTTAGGCTTGGAATAGGAAGTAATTTGTACAAGTTTCATTTTCCGGGCCTAGGGATGAAAATAGAATTTTTAAAAAAGTTAGGGGCAAAATGTTAATTTTACGTAGGGCGTAAATTGAGTCCATTTAAGTATAAAATGTATGAAATTGATGATTAAATTCATTTATATAGATCCGAAAAACACAAACTCGAGGTTAGATCGAGGAAAGAAAAAGATTTCGGATTAGTAGATTATTCTGCGAACAAGTGTCGAGCTAAGTTCGTGTAACTTAATCGGGCATGTAATTATGTTAATTGAATGTTTTGTTTGTATGTAATGTGATTTATGTTGATGTGCTTATTTGTATGCTATGATGAAAATTTTATATATGCTTAAAATGATGAAAAAAGGGTTAAGTCCCGATTGAATATTGAATTCCGATGAATGTATATGCTTTCTCAAAACTAATAAGGTCCTGCATTTGTTGCGGATGGGATTTAGCTCAGATGAGTAATCCGAATGACCTTGTTATAAAAAGTATTTAGCCCGAACAGGTATTCCAGATATAATACCTCTCGAGCATACGTTATGATTAGGGTTTAGCCTAGACTGGTAACCCTAATTGAGCTATTGTGAGCATACGCTATATAAAGATTTTAGCCTGGACTGGTAATCCTATTATACGACATGTGGCTTCTGAGTGTGTTCCTTGGTTAAGTACTCTAAGAGGTAACCTTGGTAATATTTGACGAATTAAAGAATCGTACACCTCGAGTGTACTACTTGAGCTTTATCAAAATTTCAATAATTCAATGGACATATAACTCTTGACTTGGGTCGAAAATCTTGAGGTAAAATGATAATGACTTGAAAGAACATTGCTTGATGAGCTCATCTATGTTACTTGATTTATATGAATAGTTGGTGAGTAACATGTTTGATGAAATGTATGTTATTAGGCCATTTAGTCAAATAGATGGAAACATAATATTGTATGCCTAGATTTTAGTAAACAAGATTAGTAAGTTTAGGTTCTGTTATATGAATGTACTGAGCATGTAATGTGTACTCCTTTTATTTTTTCCCTATTTTATAGTGCTCGGAAGCTCGTGAAGGTTAGAAGATCGTTGGAGCATCGTCACACTATCGTCTAGTATTTTGGGCATATTTAGTGAAATAATTTTGGTATAATGGCATGTATAGGGAAACTTGGCCCGTAGTGGCTTGAAAATGTTATTTTGTAACCTAGCCATTGGAATGGCTAGTAATGGCTTGTTTTGGTATGATTAAATGATTATGATGTTATGTTTACATATGATATGTTATGAATATGTTATCAAAGGTTGCTATTACCTAAGTTAATCCAAGGTAAATTTATAACCATTTATGCATGTAGTGGTATGCCTTGTTAAATGATGAATTGGCCTACTTTAAATAATTGAATTGGTTGGAATTGGTTAAGTGTTTTATGTGCATGTTTTTGGGTGAGAAATAAAGTTAGGAAATGACTTCATTTTGTCTACATGGACAGGCACACGGGCGTGTGTCTAAACCGTGTATGACACACGGCCTGGTAACACGAACATGTGGTTAGGCCATGTGTCCCCTAAACTTAAATTTTGAGAAACAAAATGCTCAGAATTGGGTACACGGGCAAACACGTGGGCGTGTGTCTCAGCATTGTGTGCCACACGGCATTGAACACAGGTGTCGTCATGGCTGTGTGAAATCTACACCTAATTCAAATTAAATTACTTAACCACATGGCCTAGCACGTAGGCGTGTGACATGACCGTGTGTGCAAGTCAAAGAGTTACATGGGGTCGAACACGGCCTCTAACACAGGCATGTGAGCCTTGCACCCTAGAAAATTTTTTTAATTTCACAAAAAATCCTTAGAGATCCTGATTAAGTCCCATTCGATTCTAATGCTCGTATTGGACCCCGAGGGTCCAATTAAGGGACGTTGTGAATAATCTCAGTTAATGAATAGTGACTTGCATGGATTAATTGAAAAATATTCTGAATGTTCTGGTAATGCTTCAAAACCCTGTTCCGACGAGGGGTACATGTTAGGGGTGTTATAATGAGATAGTGTTGATTATTCAGAAAAATTAAATGTGCAGAGTGTAACAGCCCATTTTTGGGTCAAATCAGAATAGTTGTTTTGGGACCTCAAAATTTGAATTTAAAATATTTATTTTATTATTTTAATAAGGTCTACCGCATGATAGGTTAATTACGTGAAAGTTTCGTAAAGAAATTTTGCCATTTAAATGCTTAATTCGGTAAAAAGAACTAAATCGCGTAATGTGCAAAAGTAGTGTTCTATTAGGTAAAGGTATTAAATAGTGGTTATTAACCCGTTCATAAGATAGTGGAAGTTAGTGGCATGGAATTTGGAGTAGTTATTAAAGTTTATTAAGGTAAAAATGTAAATTAATAATAAAGGTTAATTATAAAAAAAACAAATTTTAATTGCTTCCATCTTCTTCAATAGCCGAAGTTTGAAGTTGGGAGAAACCATTTTAGGGTTTGAGGCATTCGGCACTTGTAAGCCAAATTGTAAGTCCTTTTTTTCTCAGTTTTTAATGATTTCTATGTTTTTGTGATCGTTGCAGTTTAATATAGCTAGCCCGTATCTTTGATTTCAAAACTGTTAAAGTATTTGAGTGTTGCCATTGTTAAATGCATAAGTATTTTGTTAGTTGATGATGGAAAATAAATCACTGTTGTTAGATGTACAAGTTTTGTAAAGTGAATTTTGGTAAAAATGTCAATTTTGGATTAAATTGTGAAATATGAAAATTTAGTGGTTGAATTTTAAAATAAATGAAAAATATGGGCTGATATGAGAATGGGTAATATTCAGCCAACATGAATTTGTATTAAATTGAATAAATTGTGATTTTATGTGATAAGGACCTAATATAAAAAATGTGAAATAATAGGGCAAAAATGTAATTTTGCCAAAATGTGTAAATTGTGCTAAATTAAATGAAATGATGATTAAATAAGTAAATTTTGATATTATATAGATTGAGAAAAATGAGATTTGGATTTGGAACGGGGGAAAATAAAGTATCGGATTAGTCGACCTAATTCGTCGTTACAGCGAACGAGGTAAGTTTGTATGTTTTTAATGCTTTGATATTTCATAAATAGTATATACAAGAATACAGTTATGTTCGACAACAAATTGACCATTTGTGGCACTTAGTGTGCAATTCTACATAGCTTCAGCTATATATGGCACTTAGTGTGCGAGATCAAGATGGCTTTGACTATGAGTTGGCACTTAGTGTGTGTAATTGAGATAGCTTCGGCTATGTATTGGCACTTAATGTGCGAGATTCTTGAGTTACCAAAATTATTCCATGTGGTTCAATGGGAAATGTTAACGAAACTTGGTACGACTCAGTCGAGGTACTCGTGATAGAAATTGACAAGTAAGTGTTAAAAATGAATTTCATATGAGGAGTAAGTGGAAAATTATGTGAATTCATATGGTTCAATTGATTATATATATAAATGTGATGGCTATTGAATTGAATGTAGTTTAGTTCTATTTGCTTAAGCTTATGTAAATGTGAATGAATTGATAAGAAGTATTCAAACCATATAAGCATTAAAATGAACAAACCTGTGAAATTCTTGGTTAACTATTTGAATGGATACATGACATAAAGGTGGAATTATACAAGTTATAATATAATATTTATAATGGCTTAAAATCTGTTAATTTGATGAGATGAGTTATTATCATACGAGCTTACTAAGCTTTATAGCTTACTTTGTTATCTTTTCTATTTTTATAGTGATTCAAAGGCTCGCTTGGGTTGGAGGTCATTGGAGATCATATCACACTATCCAGCTAAGATTTGATACTTATAAGCTTTGTGATATTGGTTATATGGCATGTATAGCTTTTGTAGTTATTTGTTGAGTATAAGTAATTTTGGTGATTGATGCATTTGTGCTTGATATGTATTTAGCCATAAGATTTGGCTTGATAATAATATAAGGTTTGATAAGTATAGGCTATGGTTACTTTGGTTTGGTTGTTGGAAGTGTTTTTGGTTATTTGAAATGGCATGATTAAGTTATATTGTTTAAAGTATATATATTTCCATGTGATAGGTTATTTTGGTAAGCTTAATGTTGGTTTAAGATATTCAAAAGACCATTTAGTATGTGTTGTATAATAGCATGAGATGTGCTTCTTTTTGGTTTGGTATTTGAATGCCAAATTGGTTAATAAAGTATGTTGACTTAGTATATGATATATATGTGAATTTTAGCTTATGAATCTTGTTATTTGGTATGTGATTTAGTTAAGTGAATGATTGTGATACAAGCTTTGAACAGATTGGTATTGAAATGGTTTATAATGTGATGATTTGAGATTGATTTGGCTGTTTAATTGTGTATGGAAATGGTATCATTTACACTTGTATTGGTGTGTTTCCTTTGGGTGAGAAAGGTGGCTTTTAACTAGCCTATTTTTGTCCACACAAGTAGAGCACACGAGCGTGTGGCTCAACCGTGTGTGACACGTAGTCATAGTACACGGTCGTGTGTCCCCTACAATTGGAAGCAAGTCAGTAAGCTCCACACGGCCTTACACACGAGTGTGTGACTTGGCCGTGTGGCATAAGTTAGTATACCATCCAGGATTGACACGGCCTAGCACACGGTCTGGCACACGGGCGTGTGTGGCCATTTCGAATGGGCACACGGGCTAGACACACATGCGTGTGGTTGGCCTGTGACCCAAGTCAGTTTCTACCCCTTATTTTCACACTGCTGATGACACAGGCATGTCTAATGGCCGTGTGAGACACATGGTGTGACAGCCTTAAAACGACCCTAGTCGGAATGTGGTTTCGGGACCACAAAACCGAGGCATAAAAATAATTTGATATTTATTTTGATGCCTATAATATGTGTTAACTCATGTGTGACATTTTGATGCTTTAATTTAGAGTTATAAATGTGAATTTCACTAGAAAGGACCTAGTAGAAAACTTTGAAAGTATGATGGGGAAATGTATGATGACTAATTAAAGCATGCATGCAAAACAATGGCCTTGCATGTCAAATACCCCTTTTACAAGTGATGGCCGCCATGACAAGGAGTATGGGCTAAACATGTCATGAAACATGTTTTGTTGGTGCATTAGGGGGAAACAATAAACAAATAAGCATGGGTAGTAAAGAAAAAAAAATGTGTGTGTGTGAGTGAAACCCCCATTGCCGTACATGGAAGAAAAGAAAAGAAAAAATTTTGCTCATCCATTTCATTCTCTCTTGACCGAAAATACTAGAGGGAAGGGAGGAAATTTGCTTCATGCTTGGGTTGGAAGAGGATTAGGAAGAGGTTTGGCTATATTTGCATCAAGATTAAGGTATGTTTGATGTTGTGCCATGAGATTCATGCATGTTTTTGGTTGTTAACTTGATGTTCTTATTAGCCCATGGTTCAAATCTTTGTTATATCATGGGGATGGTATTTGGCCAAGGTGGATTTTGAGTTAATGCCATTGCATGTTAAATATGAAGCTTGATGATGATACATGTGATGGTGGATTGAGGACTCTTAGATTTTCTTTGAGCATTTTGAATGATATACTAAGTTCTTTGTGTAATCATGACCAAAATTATGGTGTTGTGATGTATTCGGCCATGGTGCATCCCCAAGTGTGATTTATGCTCTTTGTATGGAGAGTAAGATTTGTGTTTCGAAATCATGTTCATGTTTAGTTACAATCAACTTGAGATTCGGCTCTAGCATACATATATGTATATATGTTTGAGCATGATGTATTGGTATGACGTATATACTATCTTAAGGTATATACTTACTTATGATGATGTTTTGGTTATGAAGGAAATGATAGATGTGTATTGAGTTACAATATGGAAAGGTATTAGTTAGTAAAATGTATGCTGTTTTTGTGTGGTAATAAGTGCATAAATGGCCTCAACATGGACATGCATATTCGGCCACATGAAGGGAAATTGGTGAGCATGTATTCGGTTAGAGGGAACCATATTGAAGCCTTATCTTGGCTTAGATTGTTGACTAAATGGGTAATAAGTGAGGATGGTTGCCAAATATACAAACATACATATGCATGTGTAATTGAATTATGAATGTTTAGCGAGGTCGTTAAACTAGTTGATTTATTGATTAAGCTCAAGGAGTTAAAGAAGGAGAATCAAGCAAGGGAAAGGCGAAGGTCATCGAGTAGCCGACTTGGACTATTTTTACCCAACACAAGGTAAGTCATTAAGCATATATTTGATATTGCTTAAATGATTGTAATATCTATGCAATTGTGTTTAATGAGATGAAATATATACAAATGTATGTGTATGAAAAGATGATAATGTTGAACGTAAAAGAGATAGTGAAATGTGTAGGAAGTTTGCTTCGCACTAAGTGTGCGAGAAATAGATGTGTACGGTGATTTAGATTGGCACCGAGTGTGCGAGCTTGTAATGTACGGCACTAAGCGCATGAAGTTTGGACTATATGGCACTATGTGTGCGGGCTTGAATCATATGGCACTAAGTGTGCGTGATTGAGTATTAAGCACTATGTGTGCGAACTCTACACATATCTCCGATTGAACAATTATATGGAGGCGTGACTTTATCGAGATGAGTATGGACAGCGGAAAGAGTAAGTACCTTGAGTTCATGGCTAATAGATGCTATGTTCATGCTCGGGTGGAGTTGGTAAGATTTAAATCTATGTGATGATTTCATTTGCATTCCGTAAATAAGGTATCGTGGAATAGATGAAAGTTCATTTGATTGCATGATTGTTGCGGAAATGAAATGATGTATGGAAATTGCTTCAAATATCCTATTGAACAGTATATGAAATGTAAATGTATGACTTGGTATGAGATTGATCCGAAGATCTAAGGAACTATGGTATAGTTCGGTATGGTGGAACATTTGGCCTTGTTTCATTATTTCATTTTATGATAATTGTATTAATGGATGGTTGTGGAATGCTTATGACTTACTGAGTTATAAACTCACTCGGTGTTTTCTTGTCACCCATTTTAGGTTCCTTGGGCTCGTCTCCTTTTGGGTGTTCAGAATCACAACGAAGTCATCACACCGGCGAGCAATTTTGGTATTGTCTTCTTAGTCGACTTAGGAGAACATTTGGCATGTATGAGCTATTTTGTTTTGTTAAATTTTGGGTTGTAAACTTTAAGCCATGTGAAAATGGCCTATGTGGTCGTTTGAGTGGGATGCTAGAATCTATAGCCACGAGTCTTAGAAACCTTAATTTTGATAAGGTGGCCATAATTTGTGTCACGTATGATGGATGAGTAGTAAGGCTAAGGAAGGATTCATGAAATTGGCATAGTCTCATCGCAGTAACTGTTGCGGACAGCAGCAGTGATATGAGATCGAAAAATCACTAAAAATAGTAGAAGTGGAATTAATAGCTAAAAAATTACGTACTGGAAGCTTGATGGGTCTATTTTCATATGGATGAAACAAAACGACCATATGAGCTGTATTTTAAGAGATATTAAAGTTCTCGTGAAACAGGACCAGAACAGTTTCTGGATCCCCTGTTCCGACTTTGGAAAATCATTGTAAATTAACCAGAGATAATTAGGAGTCATTCCATATATGTGTAGATTCCTCTCTGAGTCTAGTTTCTATAGAAACAAACGGAATCAGTATTTAAGCCCTGTACAGGGAGATATCCAATTCGTAACGCACAAAGGTCAGTGTAGTCAATCCCTGCAACAGGGGAGACTTTAACTAATAAACTGTACTAATTGGCTCGACCAAAAATTCTAGAAAAAAATTTGTAGATGGACATATGAGTCTAGTTTCAGGGAAAAATTATGAAACTGATTTTCAAGTTGTAAAACTCAAGATATGATTTTTGAAGCGACTAGTACACAGATTGGCAGCTTGTCTGGGAAATTCTCAATAAGTGGTTTGAAGTCCATTAACACCTCGTGTTCGACTCCGTGACGGTCTCGGGTTCGGGGTGTTACAATTTTATTGGTATCAGAGCTATGGTTTAGTCGGTTCTAGGACTACCGTAGCGCGTGTGAGTCTAGCTATACATGCCAATGTGTTAGTGCTCAAAAATGTGATGACTTCTGACGGTTGAAATTTTTGTTTTGATTAGCAAATGGAACCCGGGGTAGAGAGACCCTTGGCGGATGACGTTGAAAGTGTAGTGGTTGCTCCTGCACAAGGGACACCGCCTGTTGAGTCTCAGTCATCCGCGAATAATCAAGATGAAGGGGCAAAACAAGCCTTCTTCACCATGATGAATGAGTGGGTCGCGCAATATGCCCGAACCAATCCGGCTGTCCAACCATTCCCAAATTTAAATAATCCACCCCAAGAGCCCGTAATGCCATCGGTTGCTGATCCTGTGAGGTGAGTAAACCACCGTGGACTTGATTAGGAAGCGTGGGGCCGAGGAGTTTAAGGCCATAGTTATGGCGATCTTTGAAAGGGTGAGTTTCGCTTGATAACACCATTAGAGTGTTTGATGAACTATCATGCACACCGATGAATGTCTTAAGTCTGCTATATCCTTGTTGCGAGACTCACCTACTATTGGTGGAGGACCTTAATTTCCATAGTCCCAAAGGAACAAGTTACTTGGGATTTCTTCCAAACGAATTTCAAAGAAATACATTAGTCAACGGTTCATATATCAAAAGCGTAAGGAATTCTTGGAGCTCAAGCAAGGTCGTATGATTCAGATATCGAATACTGAACATGAGTTCGTAAGACTTAGTCGGTATGCTCGGGAGTGTGTGGCTGATGAGGTTGCTATGTGCAAAAGATTTGAAGAGGATTGAATAAAGAGTTAAAGCTCTTGGTGGGTATTTTGAAGATAAAAGAATTTGTAACACTAGTTGAACGAGCTCGCAAGGCGGAAGAGCTCGGAAGGAGAAGAGGAAGGCTGAATTTGAAGCTAGAGATTATCGTAAAAGATCGACGGGCAAGGCTCCATTTTCAGCTGTAAAGAAGTTCAGAGAGGACACAAATAAGTCGAGGGCGACTTCGGGGATTTCCATTAGAGCACGACCATCGATGGACTCACGAGCTACTTCGGTAGCTAGTGTGGGCAATAATCGTCAAGAAAAGTCCGAATGGCCCCAATGTGGAAGACGACACATAGGTGAATGTTGGGGTAAGTCATTAATAGGGCCTGTTATGGATGCGGTTCGAAGGACCATTTCATTAGAGATTGCACGAGCTAGATGAGAAGAATAAGATGCAAGGTGCAAGATCTAGTGGGACGACGGCTAGAGGTAGACCCCGAGGATTTCAGGAGGTAGGGGTGGTAATCGAGAGGGTCTCGATACGGTTGTTCGATCCGAGACTCGTGCTCGCTAGAGCATATGCTATCCGCGTCGAGAGGAGGCATCCTCCCCGACGTTATCACCGGTACTTTCACTCTCTTTGATACTAGTGTGATTGCATTGATTGACCCCGGCTCTACTCATTCATATGTATGTGAAACCTTAGCATCCAAAGTAAAACTCTACCGTTGAGTCTCTCGAGTTCGTAATTCGGTGTCAAATCCCTTGGGTCGTTACGTCTTTGGTCGACAAAGTGTGTAAGAAATGCCCCTAGTCATTCGAGGTTCTGTTTTCCGCGGACTTGATGCTTTTGCCGTTCGATGAATTTGATGTTATTCTTGGGTTGGATTGGTTGACCGTGCATGATGCGGTTGTGAATTGCAAAAGCAAGACTATTGAATTGAGATGCAAATAACGAGATGATCCGAGTTGAGTCTACGGACTTGAAGGGGTTGCCACTGTAATATCATCAATGTTGGCCCGTAAATATGTAAGAAAAGGGTGCGAAGCATACCTTGCGTATGTACTTGATGATAAGGAGTTAGAAATAAAACCCGAATCTGTGCCGGTGGTTTGTGAATACCCGGATGTTTTTCCCGAAGAATTAACGGGTTTGCCACCTGTTCGGGAGATAGAGTTTGGTATTGAGCTTGTACCTGGGACCACACCGATTTCGATAGCTCCGTATCGTATGTTACCAACGGAATTAAAGGAGTTGAAAGCTCAGTTGCAAGAGTTGGTGGATAGAGGCTTTGCTCGCCCGAGTTTTTCACCTTGGGGTGCACCAGTGTTGTTTGTGAAAAAGAAGGACGGAACCATGAGGTTGTGCATCGACTATCGTCAACTTAATAAAGTGACAATAAAGAACAAATATCCGTTACGCGTATCGATGATTTGTTCGATCAACTGAAGGGAGCCTCGGTGTTTTCAAAAATAGATTTGAGATCGGGCTATTATCGATTCATGAATCCGAGATTCGGATATACCCAAACCGCCTTGAACGAGATATGGTCACTACGAATTCTTAGTGATGCCGTTTGGGCTCACTAATGCCCTCGCGGTATTTATGGATTTGATGAATCGGATCTTGAGATCATATTTGGATCGGTTCGTAGTGGTGTTCATTGACGACATCTTGGTCTATTCAAGAGATAAGACCGAACATGCGAGCACCCGAGATTAGTGTTGCAAATTTTACGGGATAAGCGGTTATATGCTAAGTTCAGCAAGTGTGAGTTCGGTTAAGAGAGGTTAGCTTCTTGGGTCATGTGGTATCGCAGACGGTATTCGAGTCGACCGAGTAAAATTTCAACTATACTTAACCGGAAGCCTCCAGAAATATTCTCGAGGTTCGGAGCTTTTTGGGACTTGCGGTTACTACCGACGGTTTGTAAAAGGATTCTAGATGATAGCCACACCCATGACGTAAACCGCTTTGAAGGATGTCAAGTTTGAATGGACGGAAAAGTGTCGAAAAGTTTCGATCAATTGAAAACTCATTTAACGGAAGCTCCAGCTTTTAGTGCAGCCGAATCTGGCAAAGAGTTTGTCATTTATAGTGACGCCTCCCTACTTGGGTTAGGTTGCGTATTAATGCAAGAAGGTCGAGTTGTGGCCTACACGTCGAGACAATTAAAGCCACATGAGAAAAATTATCCGACCCATGATCTCGAATTGGCTGCCATCGTATTCGTCTTAAAGATATGGCGACATTACTTATTTGGTGAGAAGTGCCATGTGTATTCGGATCACAAAAGTCTCAAATATTTAATGACTCAAAGAGACTTAAATCTGCGACAAAGACGTTGGCTCGAGTTGTTAAAAGATTACGAGCTTGTCATTGATTATCACCCGGGAAAGGCTAATGTGGTTGCGGACGCCTTAAGCCGGAATCACTGTTTGCTTTACGAGCAATGAATGTACACTTGTCTATTCTACCCGACAATGTGTTAGTAGCCGAATTAAAGGCCAAACCATTGTTGACTCATCAACCGTGTGTGACACATAGTCATAGTACACGGTCGTGTGTCCCCTACAATTGGAAGCAAGTCAGTAAGCTCCACACGGCCTCACACACGAGTGTGTGACTTGGCCGTGTGGCATAAGTTAGTATACCATCCAGGATTGACACGGCCTAGCACACGGTCTGGCACACGGGCGTGTGTGGCCATTTCGAATGGGCACACGGGCTAGACACACATGCGTGATGTTGGCCGTGTGACCCAAGTCAGTTTCTACCCCTTATTTTCACACTGCTGATGACACAGGCATGTCTAATGGCCGTGTGAGACACATGGTGTGACAGCCTTAAAACGACCCTAGTTGGAATGTGGTTTCGGGACCACAAAACCGAGGCATAAAAATAATTTGATATTTATTTTGATGCCTATAATATGTGTTAACTCATGTGTGACATTTTGATGCTTTAATTTAGAGTTATAAATGTGAATTTCACTAGAAAGGACTTAGTAGAAAACTTTGAAAGTATGATGGGGAAATGTATGATGACTAATTAAAGCATGCATGCAAAACAATGGCCTTGCATGTCAAATACCCCTTTTACAAGTGATGGCGGCCATGACAAGGAGTATGGGCTAAACATGTCATGAAACATGTTTTGTTGGTGCATTAGGGAAACAATAAACAAATAAGCATGGGTAGTAAAGAAAAAAAAATGTGTGTGTGTGAGTGAAACCCCCATTGCCGTACATGGAAGAAAAGAAAAGAAAAAATTTTGCTCATCCATTTCATTCTCTCTTGACCGAAAATACTAGAGGGAAGGGAGGAAATTTGCTTCATGCTTGGGTTGGAAGAGGATTAGGAAGAGGTTTGGCTATATTTGCATCAAGATTAAGGTATGTTTGATGTTGTGCCATGAGATTCATGCATGTTTTGGTTGTTAACTTGATGTTCTTATTAGCCCATGGTTCAAATCTTTGTTATATCATGGGGATGGTATTTGGCCAAGGTGGATTTTGAGTTAATGCCATTGCATGTTAAATATGAAGCTTGATGATGATACATGTGATGGTGGATTGAGGACTCTTAGATTTTCTTTGAGCATTTTTGAATGATATACTAAGTTCTTTGTGTAATCATGACCAAAATTATGGTGTTGTGATGTATTCGCCATGGTGCATCCCCAAGTGTGATTTATGCTCTTTGCATGGAGAGTAAGATTTGTGTTTCAAATCATGTTCATGTTTAGTTACAATCAACTTGAGATTCGGCTCTAGCATACATATATGTATATATGTTTGAGCATGATGTATTGGTATGACGTATATACTATCTTAAGGTATATACTTACTTATGATGATGTTTTGGTTATGAAGGAAATGATAGATGTGTATTGAGTTACAATATGGAAAGGTATTAGTTAGTAAAATGTATGCTGTTTTGTGTGGTAATAAGTGCATAAATGGCCTCAACATGGACATGCATATTCGCCACATGAAGGGAAATTGGTGAGCATGTATTCGGTTAGAGGGAACCATATTGAAGCCTTATCTTGGCTTAGATTGTTGACTAAATGGGTAATAAGTGAGGATGGTTGCGAATATACAAGCATACATATGCATGTGTAATTGAATTATGAATGTTTAGCGAGATCGTTAAACTAGTTGATTTATTGATTAAGCTCAAGGAGTTAAAGAAGGAGAATCAAGCAAGGGAAAGGCGAAGGTCATCGAGTAGCCGACTTGGACTATTTTTACCCAACACAAGGTAAGTCATTAAGCATATATTTGATATTGCTTAAATGATTGTAATATCTATGCAATTGTGTTTAATGAGATGAAATATATACAAATGTATGTGTATGAAAAGATAATAATGTTGAACGTAAAAGAGATAGTGAAATGTGTAGGAAGTTTGCTTCGGCACTAAGTGTGCGAGAAATAGATGTGTACGGTGACGAGATTGGCACTGAGTGTGCGAGCTTGTAATGTATGGCACTAAGCGTGCGAGTTTGGACTATATGGCACTATGTGTGCGGGCTTGAATCATATGGCACTAAGTGTGCGTGATTGAGTATTAAGCACTATGTGTGCGAACTCTACACATATCTCCGATTGAACATTTATATGGAGGCGTGACTTTATCGAGATGAGTATGGATAGCGGAAAGAGTAAGTACCTTGAGTTCATGACTAATAGATGCTATGTTCATGCTCGGGGTGGAGTTGGTAAGATTTAAATCCATGTGATGATTTCATTTGCATTCCCGTAAATAAGGTATCGTGGAATAGATGAAAGTTCATTTGATTGCATGATTGTTGCGAAAATGAAATGATGTATGGAAATTGCTTCAAATATCCTATTGAACAGTATATGAAATGTAAATGTATGATTTGGTATGAGATTGATCCGAAAGATCTAAGGAACTATGGTATAGTTCGGTATGGCTGGAACATTTGGCCTTGTTTCATTATTTCATTTTATGATAATTGTATTAATGGATGGTTGTGGAATGCTTATGACTTCTTGAGTTATAAACTCACTCGGTGTTTTCTTGTCACCCATTTTAGGTTCCTTGGGCTCGTCTCCTTTTGGGTGTTCAGAATCACAACGAAGTCATCACACCGTGAGCAATTTTTGGTATTGTCTTCTTAGTCGACTTAGGAGAACATTTGGCATGTATGAGCTATTTTGTTTTGTTAAATTTTGGGTTGTAAACTTTAAGCCATGTGAAAATGGCCTATGTGGTCGTTTGAGTGGGATGCTAGAATCTATAGCCACGAGTCTTAGAAACCTTAATTTTGATAAGGTGGCCATAATTTGTGTCACGTATGATGGATGAGTAGTAAGGCTAAGGAAGGATTCATGAAATTGGCATAGTCTACTGCAGTAACTGTTGCGGACAGCAGCAGTGATATGAGATCGAAAAATCACTAAAAATAGTATAAGTGGAATTAATAGCTAAAAAAATTACATACTGGAAGCTTGATGGGTCTATTTTCATATGGATGAAACAAAACGACCATATGAGCTGTATTTTAAGAGATATTAAAGTTCTCGTGAAACAGGGCCAGAACGGTTTCTAGATCCCCTGTTCCGACTTTGGAAAATCAATTTAAATTAACCAGAGATAATTAGGAGTCATGCCATATATGTGTAGATTCCTATCTGAGTCTAGTTTCTATAGAAACAAACGGCATCAGTATTGAAGCCCTGTACAGGGAGATATCCAATTCGTAACGCACAAAGGTCAGTGTAGTCTATCCCTGCAACAGGAGAGACTTTAACTAATAAACTGTACTAATTGGCTTGACCAAAAATTCTAGAAAAAAATCTGTAGATGGACATATGAGTCTAGTTTCAGGAAAAATTACAAAACTGATTTTCGAGTTGTAAAACTCAAGATATGATTTTTGAAGCGACTAGTACACAGATTGGCAGCTTGTCTGGGAAATTCTCAATAAGTGGTTTGAAGTCTGTTAACACCTCGTGTTCGATTCCGGCGACGGTCTCGGGTTCGGGGTGTTACACATGGCCTGCCCACACGGACGTGTGTCCCCTGTTTGAAGAAAAATTTTCTAAGTTTTCCCAAATTTGTTCTGAATTATTAGTTTAGTCCCGAACCATTACTAAAGCATGTTTAAGGCCTCATAGGCAGGTTTAAGGGACAAAGTGATTAAGTTTGAATGATGAATATATGAAATGATATTATGTATGTGAAAAGTTTGTGTAATTGTGTTGTAAGTTCGGTAATACTCCGTAGCCTTATTCCAGCGTTGAATTCTGGTGAGAGGTGTTACACAGAGTAAGTTTTGTAGCATGGCGGGAAAAGCAAAGGGATTTTTTGAGGGGAACTGTAAAGTGACCTAGTCCTAAAGTAAGACTTTTGGCTTTTCCAGCATGGGCTACCTATTTAACATAAAGGGCCTAACTATCCCAAAATCTCTCCCTTGGCCTTTTCTGTCCAGTCAACCCATATTACCTTGTACCTCAACATTTATTTCCCAGTTTGTCACAACATATCTCTCTTTCACAATGCTGTAGCAGACTCATTTTAGTAGCATAATTGATAAGTTCACATTCTTTATTCTATCTCTGGAAATCATGAAAAGAACTACTTAAGGATAAAAATAGAAATAGAAGCAACATGAAATAACTAAAGATAACTAATAAAAAATGAAATTAAAGTAATGTAATTAAAGAAAATAAAAATAGAAAATATATTTATTAGCTCAAGCATCTCGAAGGTCAATGGATTGTTTGTCTCGATCCACATGGGCACCTCAGTAGTGCTTCAGGTATTGTCCATTAAATTTATATGTGAACCCTATTTTCGTATCTTTAACATTAACAGCTCCATGAGGATAGACTTGAGCTACTTCAAAAGGATCTGACTAGTGAGATTTTAATTACCAGGGAACAATTTGAGCCTAGACTTGAACAACAACACCTGTTGTCCTGGTTCAAATTTCCTTGACATAATCCTCTTATCATGCCAACGCTTGGTCTTCTCCTTATACAATTTAGCATTCTTATATGCCTATGCCTGGAATTTCTTCATTTCATTCAGTTTTAACAACCTATTATGGCCAGCAGCTTTCTAGTCCATCTTCAGCTTTTTAATAGCCCAAAATACTTTATGCTCAAACTCAACAGGTATGTGACATGGCTTCCCAAAAACAAGCTTAAAAGGTGAATCCTTAATGGCATTTTGAATGTCGTACGGTAAGCCCACAATGTCTCATCCAATTTGGAGGACTAATCTTTTCGAGTTGGGTTCATCAGTTTTTCCAGAATTTGTTTAATTTCTCTGTTAGAAATCTCTGCTCATCCATTTGTTTGGGGATGATATGCCATCGCAATCTTATGTTTCACCCCATACCTATGGAAAGCATTAGCAACTAATTTGCAATCAAAATGAGAACCTTTATCACTGATAATTGCTCGAGGTGTACCAAATCTTTTGAAAATGTTCTTGTACAAACAAGTCAGCACTGACTTGGCATCATTCATTGGGAGAGGTAGTGCTTCGACCCACGTAGAGACGTAGTCTACTGCCAAAAATATGTAGAGACTGCCAAATGATGGTGGAAATGGACCCATAAAGTCGATTCCCTAAACATAAAACAACTTAATCTCCAAAATATTTTGCAACGACATTTTTTTGTCTCTTAAATAAATTTCCTGTCTTCTGAAAATGGTCACATGACTTATAAAATTCATGGGCACCATTGAACAAACTTGACCAATAAAAACCAGATTGGAGTACCTTGGCAGTAGTTCTCATTCCTCCAAAGTGTCTTCTATAAGGCACTGAGTTACAATGTTGCAAGATGCTATGTACGTTGTCATCAGGGATACACTTCCTAATTATCTGATCAACACATTGCTTGAACAAGAAGGGTTCAACCCTATAATAATGCTTGGCAACATGAAGGAACTTACATTTTCTTTACCTGTTAAAATCAAGTGGAATCAAACCACTTACTAAGAAGTTCATTATATTGGCATACTAAGGTAATGTCATGACTACCAACAATTGCTCATGTGGAAATTCTTCTTTGAGAAGTTCACTTTTGCCATCTTCATTTCTAGCTTCTAACCTTGACAACTGTTCAGACACTTGATTTTCAGTCCTCCTTATATCTCAAATTTCTAAATTAAACTCCTGCAGCAGAAGTATCCACCGAAGTAATCGTGGCTTGGCATCTTTCTTGGTCACCAAATACTTAATAGCATAGTGGTTTGTGTAGACCGTGACTTTGGTGCCAACCAAATAAGATTGAAATTTATCAAATGCGAACTCCACAGCCAATAACTCATTTTCTGTGGTGGTGTAGTTCAGCTGTGCATCCATCAAAGTCTTGCTCGCATAATAAATTGCATGAAAACCTTGTCTTTTGCTAGCCCAACATTGCTTCCATAATATAATAATTGGCATCACACATGAGTTTAGAAGGCACTTTCCATTCTGGAAAAATTACGATTGGTGATGTTACTAATTGTCTTTTCAGCTCTTCGAAAGCGATCAAACAAGGTTCACCAAAATTGAAATTTCTATTATGTTCCAGCAAGACACACAAGGTTTTAGATATCTTTAAAAAATGCTTAATGAATCTTCTATAAAATCCCACATAAGCTATAAAATTCCTAATACTCTTGAGACTAGTAGGAGGCAGAAATTTGTCTATCACCTTAATTCTTACTTTGTCAACTTCAATCCATTTTTGCGATATCTTATGCCCTAGCATAATACCTTCACAAACCATGAAGGGCATTTCTCCCAATTTAAAACAAGACTTGTTTCTTCACAATGGCACAGAACCAATTTCAGATTTTTCAAGCAATCCTCAAAATCATTGCCAAACACAGAGAAATCATCTAAGGAGACTTCAAGAAAATTTTTCACCATGTCTAAGAATATGGCCATCATACAATGCTGAAAGGTTGTCGGGGCATTATATAACCTGAATTGCATCCGTCTAAATGCAATAGTACCATGTTGACACATGAATGTTTTCTTCTCCTGGTCATTTAGAGTTATGGAAATTTAATTATATCTTAAATAACCACCCAAAAAATAGTAGAAAGGTTTCCTAGCTAATATATCCAACATTTGGTCAATAAATGGTAAGGGAGAATGGTCTTTCTGAGTTGCCTTATTGAGCTTTTAGTAATCCATGCATACTCTCCATCCCGTGATAGTGTGAGTTGGAATATGCTTATTATTATCGTTGTTGATTATTGTGACACCTCCTTTCTTAGGCACACATTGTACAGGACTCACTGATGACCTGTTAGAGATCGGGTAAATAATACCAGCATCGAGCCACTTGATGATCTCTTTCTTAACAAATTCCATCATGATTGGATTCAACCTCCTTTGTTGTTTAATAGAATTGCTATGACAACCCTCCAGTAAAATTTTATGTATACAAATAGCTGGGTTGATTCCCTTGATGTCAAAAATTGTCCATCCCAATACCTTATTATGTTCCAACAATCTCACCTCTTTATCGAGTGTCAAGTCGGCAAAAATAACTACTGGATAAGTGTTGTTTTCTCCCAAATAATCATATTTTAAATGTTGCGGCCAAATGTTTCAACTCCAATGTGGAAGATTCCTAAGGTCCTCAAAATGCATTACTCTGCTCGAGTCTTCATCATTGTCAGAATTGCTGTGGCAAAATCTTGTGAACTCTTCCTTTACTGTTGCTTCTATCAAATCAATGGCATGACATTTTTCATTCTCATTAGCGTATTATAAGGAATCAAATACATTGAATCTAATCTTTTATTCATTTACCCTCATGGTCAGTTCACCTTTCTGTACATCAATTAAAGTCTTGCTTATACCAAGAAAAGGTTTTCCAAGAATAATAGGCACATCTTTGTTAGCTTCACATTCTAAAATAAGAAAATCTGCTGAAAAAGTAAACTTGTCTACTATTACTAGCACGTCTTCAATTTTCTCTTTCTCATATGCGTAGTATTGATTAGCCAGTTGCAACGTAACTGTAGTAAGTCTTGCTTTCGTAATTCCCAACTTCCTAGAAATAGACATAGACATTAGATTTATACTTGCTCATAAATCACAGAATGCCTTACCACCATACTGATTTCCTATTGAATAATGGATAATGAAACTCCCTAAGTCCTTTAAATTTAAAGGTAATTTATTATTCAACATCACTATGCACCCTTCAATGAGAGCAACAGTCTCAAATTCTCCTAATTTGCGCTTCTTTGACAGTATGTCTTTCATTAATTTTACATAATTAGGCATCTACTCCTAAGCTTCCACGAACTGTATGTTGATTTGAAGTTGTTTAAGGACATCTAGAAATTTTTTCAACTGAGCCTCTTGTTTACAATTGTGAAATTGTTGAGGAAATGTTGGAGGTGGTTGTTCTACAATTTGTCGACGCTATTTTGTAATAGCATTTCCATTAGCAAGATGATTTGATTCTTTTGCAACATTATTTTGTTTAGCTTTTCCAGGTGTAGTGTGATTTTCAGGCGTTTCTAAAATCTTTTCATCTTCTACCATGGCATCTTTAATGATTTCATTCAGCTAAATCCGACTTCTGAGAGTAATTTTCTTACAATGCTCCTTCCTTTGTGATCTTGAATTCTCACTATTACTTGGTAGAGCTCCTTATGGTCTCGAACTCAAAGTATTTGTTATCTGCCCCATTTGATTCTCAAGATCTTGAAGGGATGTAGCTTGACTTTGAATTACGACATCATTGTTGGTCATATACTCTTTCAACAAAGCTTTAATAGATGATGATGATGATGAAGTCGATGTCTAACCTTGTTGGGTATTTTGCCTTGGTATAGGGTGAGTACAACCAGGTGGTGCACTGATGGCATTCTATCTTGTAGCATTGTTAAAATTCCCTACATCTTGATTATTCCAACTAAATTTGGCTGTTGTTTCCACCCTGGACTGTATGTGTTGGAATAGGGGTTATTATTTCGATTGAAATTACCCATGTAGGACATAGATGCTGGATTTGATGGGCATTTGTCAAACTCATGGTCTTCACCACAATAAAAACTCGATAGCTCGACTAATTTCATCTCTTGACCTGCAGTTACCCTCTTCATTAGTTTAGTCATATGAGTTAAAGATGATACCTGGCCAGTTAATGAAGTGATTACATCAAGTTCCATGGTACCAATAGTTCTCCTGCCAGTCCCAACTTGCGTGGTAGGATATTGATAATCATTGTTGGCAATTCGTTCCAAAATATCAAGCTTCATTGCAAGATTTATCCAACAATGTACCATTGGCAGAAGCATCAAATACCATTCTCATATCTGCATTCAACCCACTATAAAGCATCTCCATCTAAGTCTAGTACTGAAACCCATGCGTCAGACATTTTTGCAGTGATTCTTCAAATCTTTCTCAAGCTTCGTACAGTATTTCATCCTCCGATAGCCGAAAATATGTTATGTCATTTCTAAGCTTGGCATTCATGTTTGGCAGATAATACCATAGCAAAACCTCTGAAAAAAGTCATTCGATGATGCCACTGTCCTCGATGGCAAAGCATTCAACCATGCTCTTGCACGGTCTTTTAAGGAATATGGAAACAACTTAAGTCTCAAGGCGTCTTTAGGAACACCCTATTGTCTAAACAAGTTACAGACTTCTAGAAAAAGTATTAAATGCAACCGTGGATCTTTAATGGGCAACCCAATGAACTGTACCAATATTTGTAACATTTGAAACATCACTGGTTTCAATTTAAAATACTGAGCTTGAATGTGTAGTCTCTCTTAAGTATAAAACATGAAATTAAAGCATTAGGAGCATCGAATTCACCAATTCTAATGAGAAATCATCGATAAAATGCATTAAACATGGGGTAAAAATATGTATAATTTACGGTTTATCACTACTGCTCGGAAGAGATCTAAAATAACCTACTTCTTTCGAAAGCAAGACCTCATGTAACACCCCTTACTCATATTCGATGTTGAAACAGGGTACAAGGCATTACCAAACATACCACACAAACAATCATACAATTTCGAGTCATAAATTTGCATTCAAACTAAAGCCATTCACATTCAATCATACAATCCCTAGCACGAGCCTATAAGGCCAGAAACAAGCTTTTGAAGTAGATCGGGACTAAACCGAGCACTTAGGAAATTTTTACAAAACTTAGAAAATTTTTTCCCTAAATAGGGGTCACATGCTCGTGTGGTTTGGGACACGCCCGTGTGGGCAGGCCATGTGGCTACACACGCCCGTGTCCAGACCCCGTGTAACTCACTGACTTGTAACCCATGAACAAATTGTGGTCACGCGGCCAAGTCACACGCCTGTGTGCTAGGCCGTGTGGAAAATTAATTTTCATAAAATAGGTGCAGACTTCACATGGCCAGGGCACACACCTGCGTTCGAGCTCGTGTCTCTACCTGTGTGCTCAATTCTAAGCATTCTGTTTCTCAAAATTAAGGTGCAGGGGACACACGGCCGGATCACACGCCCATGGGGCAGACCATGTGTCACATACTGCCTAGACACACAGCCATGTGTCTACCTGTGTGGACAAAATAAAGGCTATTTACCAAGCCATTTGCCACCCTTATTCACACATGCACTTACACCAATTCAAAGGCACAAAACATGGCATACTTAGGAAACCAAACATCCAAAATCATGGCTAAATCATATCGATACAATACCATTCACTATCATACTCACAACATTTATCATGTCCCAAATTAACCATACTAATTTTACATATACAAGGTATCATTAAACTACTTTCATAACACCTATTTGTGCATAATATTATCATTTCACCAATAAAGCACATTTCCAAAAATTTCGTATTCATGCTAAAAATCACACTCCATCTTACACCAAGCATGCCATGGCCATAACACCAAAGACATTGGCAAATATACATAAATAAATGGGCTTACAACCATTTTATCCACAATAAACCAATTACATGGCTAAATACCAATTCAACTTAAACAAATATGAGCCACTATATTTGACCAAATCAAATGACATATATAACAAAATGACCAAGTCCCCACACATGCCATACATTCAAAATGCTAAGACCATTAATACCCAAAATGAGAGTTTGATAGTGAGATCCGAATCTCCGACGATCTCTGATTCCGAGTTAGCTTGGCAACACTATAAAAACATGGAAAATAAACGAAGTAAGCTATATAGCTTAGTAAGCTCTTATGCAAGAAATAAACAATCCTTACCATGCACATATCATTCAAATAATATAACATAATTAATGTAAACCTACCATAGTTTCATGGTCATAATTTATTCAATCACAAAACCTACCTCATATACACCATGTCACACATTTAATAAGCATGAGCTTTTTGTACATACCTGAGCCATCTCGAAATGAATTTACACATATTCTCTTCTTTTGCATACCTGTGAACCACTCGGAATAATAATATCGGATACTCGAAAATTCTTGCACACTAAGTGCCACATGTGTAGCCAAAGCTACGTAAGTCTCATATCACATAATCGCTCACTCTCGAGCTATCGATGGGCCTACTCGCACAAGCTGTCAGTCAAGACGTAGCTACACGATGCTGCTCACACAAGTTGTCAAGTGTCCGTAACAAATGCCGGTCTACCGAGCCATCGGTAGAACATACAAGACCAACACCCAGATCACATAAGCAAATAATACATACTAACCCTAGTGATATATCACTTGTATCCTACCCTATTTCTAAGGTTCAAACAGGATTTCTTGCTTGTTGATTCGTCTTCAGACTCTTTCATAGGATTAAGCCCATCCACAATTATCAAACATACAATTCATGCAATATTAAAGCAATAAAATACAATCATATTAAAGCGTATTTTTAACATACGAACTTACCTCGGTACAAAATGGATAATTGTTTGATTTAGTCTACAACTTTGTTCTTTCCCCGGTTTAGGCCAAAACCTCGTCTTTCTTAATCTATAATATCAAATTTAACTCATTAAATTATCACATTATTCATTTTAATCTCAAAACCACCTTATGGAAAAATTTACATTTTTGCCCCTAACTTTTTAACTTTTTAATTTTAGTCCCTAAGCACGTAAAATGATTTTCGTTCGATTTCTTCATTACCCAAGCCTAGCCAAATATTATTAGTGCTCATATCAGCCCACATTGTTCATTTATTCATATTTTTACACACATTTTACAACTTCTACAAATAAGTCCCTATTTGACATTTTCATCAAAAATCATTTGCTAAATGTTGTTAACCTAACGTCAAACATACATTTTCTATCATTAGACAACAAAATACACATATATTCTAGATTGGTAATATTTTAAACTTTTATTTTTTTTCAAATTAGTCCTTCAAATAGCTAGATTAGGTTGAGACAACTTCAAAAACATAAAAATCATTAAAAATGAAGCAAGAACAGACTTACAATCGATCTTGGAGGTGGCCAAAACCCTAGCTATGTCTTCCTTGAAAATTTCACCTATCGAGGGTACTAATTGGAAAAGATGACATCTTTTTATTTGTTTTATTTGTCTTTATTTACCAAATGAACAAAATACCCTTAATGCTTAACTTCAAAATTTTACCCATCCATGTCCATTTTTTTCCAACTTAAAGTATAATGGCCTAATTACCATTAAGGACCTCCAATTAAAATTTCATTTCAGTTAGACACCTCTAGCATCTAGAACACACATTTTTCACTTATTACAATTTAGTCCTATTAGTCAAATTGGACACTCTATCGATAAAATTTCTTAACAAAATTTTCATACAATCATTCAATCATACTGTAGACCTTAAAGAAACAATAAAATAAATATTCCTACTTCAGATTTGTGGTCCCAAAACCACTATTCCGATTTGAACCTAAAATGGGCTGTTACACCTTAAGTTACCTTCCCTAAAGTGATATTTTTCTATAAGCCTTTAGCACGGTACCCACCACTATTTTATTTTATTTTTGTATGGAATGCTGCTATATGTCTAGAGATTGCTACAAGTATTCGGTCAAATACTTGTCCATTATTCATTTTTGATCTAACTAACCTAACCTTGTCAGGATTAGATTAATTTTATAAACATGTTTCACATTCATCTATGTTAAGAGATTATGCGCATGTGATTCGTAAATACCATTTAATAAAACAATAAATTAAAATTAATCTACGCTTTAGCCATTAAAGGAAATAATGGTTTCATCAAGCTATCCCAACCCTATGAACTTAACTCATGGGTTCGAAAATAACATCCAAATTGAAAATAACATTCAACATCATTTTCATCGATTAAGATCACAAAGAACCAAATAAAGAAGAAAAGGAAGAACTTAGGGAAGATAACTTTCAACTACCCAGCCCACAACTCTAACAATGTAATATCTTGTGATTGACTAGAGGGATTGCCTTCTTCTTCTTCTCCATTTCCAATTTTACCTTGTTCTCAATCATTATCCTCTACTTTAGTCCAAGGATTTTTTCTCCAATTGTCTCCCTAATCATCTCTCCCTTTTTTCCTCTTTCTTGTTGGGTTTTATTCCTCTTCCTTTAGAGTAGACCCATATTCCCATATTCCCATGATCTTATGATATTTTTTTCCTCTTTTTAAGCTGATTTTTCTAGTATACGTACAACATGGCTGATAACTGTTAAGTGTTGATTGGGTCACTTCCTAGCATTTCCACAGCATTCGTATTGGCAAACTGTCCAACCTTTTACCACAAAAAACCTTCACCCGTTTACTTATTTTTCTCATTTTGCAACAGCCACTTAACAAACAAATCCTTCCCTCAAACAATTAGAAGTAACATTTAAAAACCTTTAAGTACAATCCGAGCCTTTTGATGCAATTTCCTAAAAACTCTAATGGAAAATCCTAAAATGAAACTAAACTTAACTAAATACAGACAATTAATCAAGTATAAAGGCATAAAATATAACTCTTTTTAAGATTTATCAACAAGACAACACTATTTTGTTTCTTTGAAAACCATGATACATGCATGCTACCTAAGAATTGATAAGTACCAGAGGTGCTTTTCCTATCTAATTTTCAACCTCTAAAATCTACATCTGAGAATGCATGCAAGCTAATGGATGAATCTTTAGGACACCAAAGGTCTAAATTAGGAGTGTTTCTAAGGTATCTAAATATTCTCTTAAGGACTTGTAAATGTGATTCCTTAGGACAAGATTGATATCTAGCACACATACAAACACTTAACATAAAGTTAGGTCTATTTGTGGTAAGATAAAGCAAAGAGTAAATCATTTACTTACAATAATATTTTGTATATTGTCCTTACATGATTTTTGCATGCAAAACAAAATGGAAGAAAATGTTGCTCAATGATTGTCTAATATTTAACTAATATTAAGCAATCTTATGTGGCAAGATCTGTAACACCCCAAACCCGGCCTAGACGTTATGGCCGAATCTGGCGATTTCACATTGAAGTGTTTCTCGAAAAACATAATTTCATTGAAATTTCATTCTATATTAAAACCTCTTTGCGATCTTAACGAAAATTTAAAATATCTCATTCATTGTTAAAACTCAAGTCGTTTAAGCAAAATGTTAATCATATTAGATTGTTATTACACTTTAAAACATTGTTTGTTGCGAAAGCTTTTGAAGTATGTTGCGTGAACGTGGTGTTTTGAAAAACATTTATCTTTTTGAAAATCCGCGTCCTACTACTAACAGATATAATTCAAATTAAATAGAATCCCAAATTAAAAGTTAAAACTTTTAAGAGGCCTTATTACATAAAAATCCCAAAACTTAAATTACTTATTAATTAAAAATCCAATATAAAGGCATGAGTGGATGTGTGGCCACCTTCAAGTCCCTCGCAGCACCGATCCGCCTAAGGATTACCGCGCAAATAAGCAGAAAGGGTGAGTTTATGAAACTCAGTGTGTAATCCCTTAATAAACAAGCAGTCAGTTGTATAATAGGCAATTACAGTGTGGCCTAAGCCCGTTTCAGTAATAGTTCGATTTCAGTTAGGGCCTTAGCCTATTTCACTATCAGTATCAGTGTGGCCTTAGCCCATTACAGCGACAGTAACAGTACAGAATGCAAACAAATATCCGACCTGTTCAGCCTCTACACTCCACTCTGTCCAGCCCTGCACTCCATGTGGGGATAAAATCAACCCACCCATTTCTATACTCCAAAAACAGCACCTGTTGCGGCACTAAACAGTGGTTGCAACAGAGATGCCAGTACAGTACATTTCCTACAATTAATAATAAACCCGTTCCCATGCAACATATCATAATATCATACATGCACGCAATATTTATAAAATGGCATGCTCGATTACAGTCATACGAACATAAGGGCATAACAGTCATTTTACCTCATGGGGACATAAAAGTCATTTATCAATTTGGGGTCTACGTATACTTGCCGACCCAACAGTAGGTCCACAGTCATCTCGAGCAACCCATGTAACCTTAATAGTCAAACAGTGAAAATGGGCCTAAAGCCCATAATGTGGGCCCGTGTGGCCCACTTAGCCCAGAAATGGCCCTGACCACGTGAACTACATAGACTAGCCAAAATTCTCTATACTTTCATGTGGTTTATTCTTGTGGGGCCCATGATTTCGTGGGGCCCACACGACCCAATTCAGCCCAACAGGGCCCAAATTAGCCTAAGCCCATGAAATCGCACATGGTGGCCTCTACGATCAAACGCCCACGTTTATGTGTTCGTATCCCTACACGAGCGAGCACACGTCCGTGTAGTGAGAATAGTCCCGATTTTTTACTTTTATCGATTTACATTTTGAATAGTGTTTACACACTTGATTGCGAACGTGCGCGACTAACCCACAAGAACTCCAACCTATGACAATCAGAAATTTCGGTTAGTCGCTTATCAATCAATTGAAAAGAACCCTAACCCAAAACACTTGTTTGAGAGTTTACCTATCACTCGCCTTGATTGATCACACTAAAATCATTACAGGAGATCACTTAGAATCCTTAAAGACATTTTGCATCCCATTCACAACTTCTTAACTAATATCATGCATGCAAATAATTGAACCAAGTGTAGCAACTTACCCAAAATGTAGAACTAAGACTGAGAGAAAGAAGTATTCGGCCACCCCCAAAACACACCCTTAAATCGAGGCACGAGAAGGAGCAGTCGCAGTCCTTGAGATGAAGTATTCAGCTAACATAGAAGTTGAGATGGTATTCGGCTCTAGCAAAGGAGAAGGGGAATTGAAGAAAGCCAAAAAAGTAAAGAGAAAAGAAGACAAAGTGTTCGGCCAAAAAGCATCAACTGATTGAAGAGGGGGAAAGGTATTCGGTAAAGGAACAAAGCTAAGGGAAAGAGCAAGGGGCAAAGAGAATCAGCCAAAGACTAAGGCTAACAACTAAAGGAGTTTGAGAGAGGGGAAGGAAATAGTCGGCTATGAAAATATAGAGGAGAGAAAAGAATCGGTTAGACAAAGGTTTGTAGGGGAAAGCAAAATCAACAAACGAAAAGGACCTGAATAGTACTCCAAATAAGCCGGAAATGAAAGATACCGTAAGACTTTATTAGAAAAATTCGGTCTCTAAAGAACAGAAAAGAACCAATGTTGACAGTTACAAAACAAAAGAAGAGCAATTTGCCAACCCTAAAATCGAATGCATAGAGAGACTACAATTCCCATTCAGCACCAACTCTTCTCCTACCACAAATCCCCACGACTTTCTCCTAAAATCTCTCCTAAAATCACTCTAATAAATCACACCTCCCCTCAACAACTCAATTTGAAATTCCCTCAACCTCTTCAATGTTTCAGTCAACCCACAACACCCCCATGGTACAGCAGCAAAGTGAAGCACCCACTGCGCCCACCAGGATTCGAACCTTAGACCTCAGGCAAACACTACACGCCACCTATCCCTTAGACCAGTAGGCCCATTCTGTCATGTTTTAGCAACATTTATTTAAGAAGCCTACTGACTAGAGATAGGGTTTATTCAAGTAAAACAAAATTTTGTACAAGCCAAGGCTTGAACTCAGGACTTCTTAGACACTTCTCAGGATACTTAACCACTGAAGCAAGCATGCATTTATGCAGCACAACATACAAAAAATAAATGCTTAGATTTTGGGGCATTACAACTCTACCCTCCTAAAAGAAAATTTCAGCCTCAAAATTTACCTGATCGAAATAGATGAGGGTATTGTTGCCGCATTGCCTCCTCAAGTTCCCACGTGGCTTCCTCTGAGCTGTGATTACACCACAGTACCTTAACCAGCTGGATGCACTTCTTCCTTAACACTTTTACATCACGCTCTAGAATCTGAACTAGCTCCTTCTGAAAAGTCAGATCTAGTCTAACCTCAATCTCTTCAGTCGAGATAATATGCATTGGATCAGAGCGGTAACGCCTCTGCATAGAGACATGGAACACATTGTGTATCCGGTCCAACTCTAGAGGTAACTCAAGTTGATAGGAAACCGGTCCCACAAGTTTTAGTATGCGGTAAGGCCCAATGAACCTAGGGCTTAGCTTGCCCTTCCGTCCAAATCTCAGTACCTTATTCCATGGTGAAACCTTGATTAATACTAAGTCCCCCACAGAATACTCAATCTCCTTACGTTTCAAATTCGCATACGAATTCTATCTAACTGATGTTGCCTTCAGTCATTCCCGAATTAGTTTAACTTTATCCTCGGTATTAGAAACCAATTTAGGACATGAAGGAGTACGATATCTACGACCATATATTACCTCGTATGGTGCCATCTATATGCTAGACTAATAGCTGTTGTTATACGCAAACTCTGCTAATGGCAAGTAATCCTCCCAACTTCCTCGGAAATCTATCACACAACTCCTTAACATGTCCTCCAGTATCTGAATCACCCTCTCTGACTAACCATTTGTCTGAGGATGGAATGCAGTACTGAAGTCCAACCTTGTACCCAAAGCCTCGTGTAACTTTTTCTAGAACTGAGACATGAAACGAGGATCTCTATCAGATATTATGGAAACTGGTACCCAATGCAATCTCACTATCTCAGCCACATACAATTTAGCCAACTTCTACAACGAGTAATCAGTATGGACTGGTATGAAATAAGTAAGTTTGGTCAATCGATCCACGATGACCCATATCGAATCCTTCTTAGCAGGCGTTAGGGGCAACCCATTAACGAAGTCTATAATCACTCTCTCCCACTTCCAATGTGGAATCTTAACTTGCTGAAGCAACCCTGAAAGTAACTGATGTTCAGCCTTGACCTGCTGGCAAGTTAGACATTTACTCACAAAGTTGGTAACTTCACATTTAAGACCTGGCCACCAATAAAACTCAAGAAGGTCTCGTACATCTTATTCCCACTGGGATACATAGCAGAAGGGCTACTATGCACCTTCGCAGTATAGACTGCCTCAAATCAGTATCCCTTGGTACACAGACTCTCCCACGGAAACACAATACCCCTTCACTATTCAGTCCAAAATCTAAAGTTCCCCCACTCTCAAGCTGCTAGAATCGAGGACCTAGTGACTAATCCTCCAATTGTTTACCCTTAATCTACTCAATCCACGTCGGTTTAACATGAAGTTTGGCCAACAGACTACCATCATCAAATAAGCTAGAACGAGCAAACATTGCCCTCAGATTCGTCATAGCCCTACGGCTCAGTGCGTTAACCACCACATTGGCCTTACCAAGATGGTATTCAATCGAACAGTCATAATCCTTAAGCAGCTCAATCCATCTACGCCGTCTAAGATTTACCTCCTTCTAAATGAGGAGATACTTGAGGCTCTTGTGATCCATGTAAATGATACACTTCTCACCGTACATGTAATGCCTCCAAATTTTCAATGTGAACACCACTACGGCCATCTCCAAGTCATACGTCAAATAATTCGCCTCATGAATCTTAAGCTGGTGAGACGCATAAGCCACTACCTTACCCTCTTGCATCAACATACAACCCAAACCAATGTGTGATGCATCACTGTAGACAGTAAACTCTTTCCCAAACTCTGGTTGTATCAAAACAGGGGCCTCAGTCAGAACTTTCTTAAGTTTCTCAAAACTTTCTTATTAAACATTAGTCCAGTTAAACGGCACACCTTAACGCAACAACTTAGTCAGATGTGCAGCAACCAATGAAAACCCCTCAACAAATCATCTATAATACCTTGCCAGACCCAGAAAACTTCGAATCTTAGATATCGTCTTAGGCGGCTTCCAATCCCAAACAACTTTAATTTTTCGAGGATCAACCCTAATCCGTTCAGCCGATACCATATAGCCCAGAAATGTTACCTCTCGTAACCAAAACTCACATTTACTGAACTTGGTGTACAGTTGTTTCGCCCTCAGAATCTACAAAACAACTCGGAGATGTGCATCATGATCCTCTTCAGTTCTTGAATATACTAGAATATCATCTATAAACACCACTATGAACTGATCCAGATAGGGCTGGAACACCTAAACGATATCTTGTAAACATCAACCTCTCTGACTCTCAGTTGATGGTACCCCGATCGGAGATCAATCATAGAAAAGACCGAAGCTCTTCGAAACTGGTCAAACAAATCATCAATCCTTGGTAGGGGGTACTTATTCATAATAGTCAATTTATTCAGTTACCTGTAGTCGATGCACATACGCATGGATCAATCCCTATTTTTCACAAATAAAACCGGTGCTCCCTATGGAGACACACTAGGCTGAATGAACCCTCGATCCAATAACTCTTGAATCTGAGCCTTAAGCTCCACGAGCTCCTTCGGTTCCATTCTATAAAGGGTGATGGACACCGGAGCTGTACTAGGCAGGAGTTCTATCCCAAATTTAACTTTACAATTTGGAGGTAACCCAGGTAGTTCATCAGAAAAAACATCCAGAAAGTCTTTGACTCTTCTGATATCTTTAACAGAAGAAACTTCAAAATCTGAAACACTGATGTAGGCTAGATATGCCTCACAACCCTTATGAACGAATTTCTTGTCCTTCAGTGCAGAAATCACATTTGACAAATAATTCTGACACTCCCAATTACAACTACCTTATCACCCTTCGTAGTTTTCAATACCACCCGTTTAGCAGCGCAATCCAAACTCACTTGATATTTAACCAGCCAATCCATACCTAGTATTAAATCGAATTCTCTAAAAGGGGGTTCCATTAAATCCGCTGTAAAGATAGTTCCTTGAACCTCTAACAGTACATCTCTGAATAATTTATTTACCCTCACTGACTACCCTAATGGACTCAACACAGTGACCTCATTGGTAGTGCTCTCAACGCTTATATTCAATTGCCACTATCCCACGTGCATAACAGTAAGTCGCAAAAATTCAGTCTCGTATTTACCCACAGATTTATCCCCATGAGAAAAATTCAGAAACTCTCTTATTCGGCCATCCACATAACTAACGCCCATATATTTTCCTTGAAATGCAGTCTTGAAAAATTCCTAGGTCAACTGGTCGGGCTGAGTACCCTTTTTAACTGTAAGCTGCCACTGATAGCCTTCATCTCGTAGTAATGACACTGCACCTTTTAGTTTCTGGTCGGGGGTGCAGTCGAGGTCGTCCATAATCCTCTCTGTGGCCTCAATCCAATATTCAGCCACATTAAGGGCAACTCAAGCAATACACCTAAAAATCTCAGCCCCATTAGACCTGAGTCACTCCTTAAATGACCCACGGCCCACAGTACCAGTATTGGGCCCAGCGACCCTCTCCAGAATTCATAACATAGCTTAAGTTAGTACATCGTCCCCAGCTGCATGATTGTGTGACCCAGTCTCAGTCACAGGTGAAGGCGGTGCCTCTCTAGCTTCAACGTTAGACATGTGGCCCGATGACGAAGACCCAACTTGAGCACCTCTATGGCCTCCTCAGTGGCCTCTTGTACCCCTTCCTCGAGTACCTCTGGTGCTCATTATTGATTTGCATATTATCTGTACTAAAAGTTTTATGTATTAGTTTATAGTTCCAGTGTTTATTAACGGATATTTTATGAAAAGCAGTATCAGTTGTTCAGAGTTTTGTTTCTGCAAATCGTAGTCTTACTAGAGTTTCAATTTACCCTAAACAGAGTATTTCAGTATAGTCTATTTCCTACAGTAGTCTTAGTATTTCAATTTAAACAAACAGTAGTTTCGAAGGACTTATAGAATCGACGTCGGAGAATTGGTGTACCACACACTCAGTAAAACATTTCCAAGTATTTCAAATTATTTGGAACAGTGTTTTAAAAGAAACCCAAATCCACAGCCGAGTTTTGCAACCTAGCTCTAATACCACTAAATGTAACCAAACCTGGCCTAGACGTTATGGCCAAATCTGGCGATGTCACATTGAAGTGTTTCTCGAAAAATATAATTTTGTTGAAAATTCGTTCTATATTAAAACCTCTTTGTTATCTAAATGAAAATTTAAACCGTAATTTATACATATTTTTATCCCATGCTTAGCACAATTATGGATGGTTTCTCCTTAGATTTTGGTGAATTCGATGCTCCTAATTCTTTAATTTCATGTTTGATACTTAGGTGAGCATAGGAGAGTAAAAAGAGTGAGAAACGGGTCGAAAATGGAGAAAATGGACCCACATGAGAAATCAACATGGCCTGGACTTTCTCACACGGGTAAGCCACACGGTCGTGTCCATTTGGCAGGATTGATGCATGACTTACATAGGTAGACTACACGTACGTGCCTATTTAACAACCTTGACCACAGGCGTGAGCAATAACACACGGGCGTGGTGATAAGTGATATTCGCGACAGGGTTTAAAAATTTATAATTAAGCGTTCTTGAAACTAACTATTATCATGATGAAGGCAAGTGTACCTATCGAACAGTAGTATAACTTTAGCAAGACTAAATTGTCGAACCCAAAAGAACCAAGAGTACGAATAATTACATTTTTTTATTATCTAGCCTAAAAATCAAGGGATTTGTTTATCTAAAATAATTAACTAAACTAAGAGTGCACGGAGAGAAATTAGGGAAAAGCTTTTGGGAAAATTCGATTGATTAAGACAATACCCAAGGACAAATCCACCTAGACTTCACTTGTTATTTGACTCTAAATCAGACGATTTATTCATTTGACTTAATCCGTAAAATCCCTAAGTTATGTTATTATCTCTTTTGAGACTAATAACGTCTAACCTTGGGTTAATTAATTGAAATCTCTTTCTAATTAACACCTAGTGTTGCATTAACTCGATCTATGGAACCCCTTATTAGGTTTCACCCTAATCTGGCAAAATCTTATCACCCTATCTCTAGGCGTGCAATCAACTCCACTTAATTATGACAAATTTACTCTTAGACAGGGTCTATTCCTCCTCTAAATAAGAGCATTAACTCAAATCAATATCCTGGAATATTAAAACAAGAATTAAGAACACATAATTAAGAACAAGTCAAATATTTATCATAAAATTTAGATAATAACAAGATCCGTCTTAGGTTTCATTCCCCTTAGGTATTTAGGGGGTTTCGTTCATAATTATAGAAGAAAACATCTCAGAAGAATAATGAATACAAAATATAAAGAAAACCCAAAACCGCTGAATGGAAATTGAAGGGAGATCTTCAGTCTTGATGATGAATCCGGCTTCTAAGATGGACCAATCGGCTTCTCTTGAGTAATTTCTTACCTCCTACACTGCGTCCCCCTTCCTAAGTGCCTCCTCAGGTGTTTAAATAGGCTTTAGAATGCCTAAGAGCCCTCAGAATTGGCCTTTTCTGAATAGGGTTATACTTGGGCTCTGTAGGGACACGCCCGTGTGACATGCTCGTGTGCGATTACTCCAGCCCGTGGTCAAAGCTGTTGAATAGGCACGGGCATGTGGTCTACCCGTGTAAGTCGTGCTTTGATCCTGCCAAAGGGACATGATCATGTGACACGCCCGTGTGAGGAATTCCAAGCCGTGTTGATTTCCCATGTGGGTCTATTTTATCCGTTTTCGGCTCGTTTCTCGCTCTTTTTACTCTCCTATGCTCACCTAAGTATAAAACATGAAATTAAAGAATTAGGAGCATCGAATTCACCAAATCTAAGGAGAAACCATTTATAAATGTGCTAAGCATGGGATAAAAACATGTATAAATTACGGTTTATCAAATACCCCTACACTTAAGCGTTTGCTTGTCCTCAAGCAAAATCCTCAACTCACAATCAAAATAAATTCTTGTCAATTTATAATCCCTATCAATAATATCTCAAAATAATCCCTAAGTATTCATACATTTAAAATTCAACTAACAGTACATCAAAGTTTCAAACATTTCAAGTTGAGTATTTTATCACGAAAACATAGGTGTCTCCCCTTATCTAAGTGATTACCTTTGATCAAAATAACCCAGAGTTTAACATCCTCACTAAAGATTCACTCAAATCACTCAAGGTGTTTTAGAACATCATTTAAAGCACTCATTAGTCAATATGAAAGCTATTGCCGTAGGCTTTCTTGAAAATCAAATCTCCACCACTATAAATTGAGCTGATACATCAATCAAAAAGGTATTTTAGAGATTTGTAATGTGGCTTTGGTTAGGGGGTCTGGTCACAAGCTGAAAGAAATGGTTAGAATCGAGATTGAATTGAAAAATTACCTAGCTAGAAAAATAACCTGTCATCAGTTGAATACAAGTGAGCTTCTTCTCAAAATATGGAATTAACACTCAAGCTCAAAAATGACGAATTACTACTAATATATGTTGAAGTTTTTTTTTTTTTTTATGAAAAAGTCAAATACATAGAAGAGCAAAACATAGCTAAGCAATTCGTTCAAATCAAATCTCGATAAAAATAGGGATCAAATTAGGGGATTTCAACAATAATGGGTTATGGGTTAATATTGAGGGTAAATCAATTAATGGTTTGTTAGGCTCAAAGGGGTTCACTAAGGGTCAATTATGAAGGTAAGCTTTTGTGGAGTGAGTGGGTTAAACCTAAGTGCCTTTATCATATTGACATATCAAATCAAATGGTGTGGTCTTGACATGCATAATCAAGCAAGTTCTAGAATAACAAATCAATACTGACACACTCATAATAAAAGTGAGCATGAAAGAAATAAAATATGCTCTAAAGGCTCAAGATCCCATAAAAATTATGGCTTTTTGATGTTTAAACTTGTGAATTTCAACTCACGATAATACCTAAACTTAGGGAAACAACCTAAAAGTTTATAATTCTTCAAAAATCAACTTATCATGCTTAACTCCTTAATGTCTTAAAGTTTAAACAATCAATGCATAAATGCCTATGTTTTAACTCAAGACATATCAATGAAAATCATAAATTAATTAAAATTCATTCTAATAGTGATATGAGTGATTCACGTGAGAATAAGACAAAATTCAGGGATTTCTAATGATGATATGAAAGACCCCCCACACTTAAGTTGTACATTGCCCTCAATGTACAAAGATGGATATATTGAAAAATATAAATAAATAATCATAAAATAAGGACAGAAGTGAAACTTCCAGAATGATGAATGAACTCCTTGACTTGGAGTTATGGAGAATAATCAGCCAAGGCAATGATGAGAGTGGAGGAGGATACTCTGGTGGTGGTAGAGGTTTATTAGTCTATAAGTCCTGCACCAAAAGAATATTATATCTGGTGGTAGCTATGGTCGTGGTTGTAATATCCTGATTTTGGGCCTAGTCGAAATAGTGGTTTTGTGACCACAAAATCCGAGATAGAAATAATTATTTTATGATTATTTTAAGGTCTATTATATGATTGCATGATTGTGTGAAAATTTCGTGAAGAAATTTTATGCATAAAGTGCTTAAATTGAAATTAGGGACTAAATCGAATAATTTGCAAAACTTGCATTCTAGAAGTTTCTAGTATGAAATTGTTTTGAAATATTAATTAGGAGGTTTTAAATAGAAATTTTACCAATTTCTAAGTCTATGGACAAAAATTGGACATGGATGGAATTTTTGGAAAGTTTAGTAGTAAGGGTATTTTGGTCATTTAGGGGTAAAATGAATTAAAATACAAAATTAAAAGCCAATTTTGCTCATTTTCAACCCCATGGCCGAATATAGCAAGGAGAAACCATGGCTAGGGTTTTTCAAGCTTCCAAGCTCGATTGTAAGTCTGTTCTAGCCTCGTTTTTAATGATTTTTACGTTTTTGGAGTCCCGGTAGCTCGATTTAGCTTATGCTAGCAATAATTTAACCTAGGGTTTATATTTGGAAAAATAACCATAGGTAAAATTTGTGTATTTTGGTGTTTTATGATAGAATATGAGGTTTTAAGTTATGTTAGACAACTTGTGCTACTCGATTTTAAGTGAAAACGAGCAAAAGGGCTTAATCGGTAAAAATACCTAATAGTCATAAGTACATGTTAGAGTGAGAATTTGATGTTGCCATAGAAGGGAAAAATGATCAGAATGTCATAAAACATAAGAAAATAGGCTGAATTTTAATTTATGAGCTTTGGGGCAAGAGTGTAAATATGCAAAAGTTTAGGGGCAAAATTGTAATTTTTCCAAAATATGATTTTGGGTCAATTTGAATAATGTGAGTCCTAATTAGACTATATTTTAAATGATAGAGCAAGGAAAACTGAAATTCGGGCTAAAATAGGGAAAATACCAAGTTATGGACGAAATGGTAAAAGTAGCCATTTTCGCATACGAGGTAAGTTCATGTGTAAATAATGTAGCATAAATGTTATTTTTAAGTTATTAATGTTAATTATATGATATGCTGATTTTTTTATCGTGAAATATTATGCTTTGTGGTTAATGTTGAGTAATATGCAAATTATGTTTACTACTTGATAAATATGAATTGCTACCGAGTATCGGTTCCGATATTCCATGGAAGACGACAAATGTGAGATCGAGGGAAAAAGCCCGTTTGAACCTTAGGAATAGATTAGGATACAAGTGACATGTCACTAGGATGGTTGAGCATCCGAACTCGTTGAGTTGAGTCCGAGTTCACTTATGGATGCGAATGTCCGAACTCGTTGAGTTGAGTCCGAGTTCACCTATGGATGCAAACGCCCGAGCTCGTTTAGTTGAGTCCGAGTTCGCTTATGGGCGGGTTACATGGTAGCTTGGCTACATATGTGGCACTTATGTGCAAACTTTCCATGTATCCGAATTATATTCCGATGTGTTCAACGGGTAAAGTTCTACTGAAATGGAGGAATACTCAAGATGAAAGGGACGTATTGGTAAGTGTTGTGAAATGGGTACTTTGAACAGGTATGTACTTAACCCTCGAGTTGAAAAATCGATATAACAACAATATGGTAAGATGATAAATGAAAATGTGATATGAATGTCTTGGTGATGATTATGCAAATGATGTTTTATGTTTACTTATATGGTTATGTTACTTGCTATTTGCATGTGAACTTACTAAGCATTTATGCTTACTCCCTTCTTTTCATTCCTTGTAGTGTTGACAAGCCAGCTCGGAAATCGGAAACGGTCGGAGGCACACTCACACTATCCGTATACCATCTTGGCTTAATGGCTTGTATATTTTGAGTATGGCATGTATAGCATTATAATCATTTTGTATATATGGTCTTATGATATGGTTATTGAGTGGTATGGAAATGCTTGGTAATGATTAGCCATTGGAATGGCTAATCATGATCATATTTGGTGTTATGTATGTCAAATTGCTAGCTAATCCATGGAAACCATGAAATAGGTAAAATTTACCATAAAATAGATTCAGACAGCAGTAGTGATGTGAATTTGAAAAATCACTAAAAATAGTATAAATGGAATTAAATAATGAATAAGTTATGGGATCGAAGCTTGATGAGTCTATTTTCATATGGAAGAAGCGAAACAGGTATATGAGCTATATTTTATGAGATGTTTAATTTTTTTGTGAAATAGGGCCAGAGCGATTTCTGGATCCCCTGTTTTGAATTTAGAAATTCACCATAAATTTTAGAAAGATAATTAGAAATCAGGTTTTATATGCACAGATTCATTATTGAGTCTAGTTTTATTAGAGACAAACGTCATAGTAATTAAAGCTCTGTACAAGGAGATATCTGATTCGTAACACACAGAGGTCAGAGTAGTTGAACCCTGAAATAGGGGAGATTTTAACTAATAAACTGTACTAATTGGCCTGACCAAAAATTCTAGAAAAAAATTAGTAGATAGATATATGAGTCTAGTTTCAGGAAAAATTTACGGAATTGGATTTCGAGTTTTGGAACTCGAGATATTATTTTTAAAGTGACTGTGATGCAGTTAGCTAGCTTGTCTGGAAATTTTAAAATGAATTGTATGAGCTGTTTAAGTAATGAATTAAGTCCGTTAACACCTCGTGTTCGACTCCGAAAATGGTCTCGGGTACGGGGCGTTACATTTAGTGGTATCAGAGCAGGTTTAGTCGGTTCTCAGACTAACCTAGCATGTGTAAAAGTTTAGCTATACATGCCACTGATCTGTGATAGTGTGATGTCTTCCGACGCGTATGAGTACCGTCTTATTTAGACAGGTACTCTCCAACCGAAATGCTACGACCATGTTCAATGTTATGTGAAGGTATTTGAGTAAAATTATGATTATGATAAGTCTCGGTTCAGAAAAGTATGAATAAAGGTTTATGATACATATGTGATAAATATTCATATTTGCTTAATGCTCATATGATGTAGTGTATGTTGCTTACTTGATAAGATGAACGGAATAAATAGAAAGTAGTAGAGATATGAATAAAGGTCATAATATTATGATATGAGTGAAAATGTCCTTGTCTTGATTTGGACGTCGAATGTTGATAAATGTTAATGATATATAATTTTTATGAGATAAAGGATTATAATGAAATGAACTTATCTATGTTAAATTGTTGGATTGAATTATATGATTGTAATGATATGTACATGATGATGCATGAAATGAAAGTTGTGATTGTGATGCTAATATCTATATTTGTTTGGCCTTATATAATGTCATGAGCATGAATTAATTTAATTAAATGAATGGATAAGTAAAGCTGTCTAGAAAACATAGAATGTATGCATAAGTATATTGTCTAAATGGGACAATAGGAAAATTGGTGTAAGCCAACATGAATGAATGACATGATTTTGATGATGTTACTATGATGATGGAAGTTGCGTTATATGTGTATGTATAAGAAAGTCGAGTCAGAGGTCCTACAACCCCTTCCCCTTACCGAAGTGGTACTTATAATGGAATTTTATGAGATTTGTATTGAATAAGTTTCCGGTTGAGAACCCAAAGAGTACAAAGGATAGAATAATTATAAGTATGATTAGAGATTGAAAATGAGCTGATAAGTAAAGTTAGAGCCAGTAAAGTATCGGATTGACGTAAAAATTATTGGAGTTATGCATCGTCCCGATTAGAAAAGGAATTCTCCTTGGTAAACCGAATTACTCGGTGCAAGGTCGAGAAAAGTGTAAATCGAAATTTATTCGAATCGGCCTTCTTTAGTGAATGGTTTAATATGAAATTTGTGACGAGAACTAGTTGGGGAAATGATAATTGAAATGTGAACTATCCGAGTGTGATGATTATGACCGGACAGATTTAGCGATCTCTTTTGAGATGTTCTATGTGTTTACCCGTTCTCGTAAATGTTTCTATGGCTATTGATCTTCAAGAAATTCTTGTTATATGGGAATGTCTTCTAATTCGGTGTTGGATGAAAGCATTGGTAGTCTGATTGGTTTATAATTTATATTGCTCTATTTCATCGGGTATTCTATTTCATTTCGTCTGATAAGAATTGATGAGAGAATACGTATGATATTATGATTCTGTTTCTTCTACTTGATGCTTCATTTGATATATATGTATGGGAAGATATATTGATCTTGTTATATTTGATATCAGTGGGATTAAATGATGTTTTCTTCTAGACTTTCTTTCTTTGAAGAAT
Source organism: Gossypium arboreum (assembly GCF_025698485.1). NCBI lineage: Eukaryota > Viridiplantae > Streptophyta > Magnoliopsida > Malvales > Malvaceae > Gossypium > Gossypium arboreum. Next base: position 20,648,353 of record NC_069081.1, read on the forward strand.
TATCGGGGTATTCCGTATTTTCTTTATGAGTTTGGTTTTCGATTCTCCGGCATAGTTTCGTATCTTGGGTTTCTTTATCCTGGACATCTTTATTCTGGATTTCTTTATTCCGGGTTTCTTTATCTTGGATTTCTTTATTCGGTTTTCTTGTTATCTTTGTTCCATAATTTGTCAATTACGACTCATGTTCGAAGTGGGTTCTTCAGCTCGTGATAATCATGTCAAATATGACTATACTTCTAATTTGATCTTGGTAATATGGTGATTTTAGTATTGGGATTTTTTCTAATTTCTGTGTAAGGATTTGACATCAGTAAAGGCATAGGTGATAAAAGCGCGAGTTTCAGTCGGTATGGTAAATTATTTATTTGAAAGATTTCATGTGACAATTATGTCAGGACTATTTTTCCCAAGTCTGATAATAGAATTTCATTTTGTACGGATAAAAGAGTAAAGAGTTTGAACGAGAAGTGTATATTTATTAGAAAGAGTTGGATATTAGTTTAAGTCACTACGAATGATAAGGTTTCCATCTTGTGAAAGCTGAAAAGTTTATTACATGTTGACAGAGTTCGGATAGATGAGAATATTGGTAGCCGAAGCGTCTGAACTAGACTAGTCTACATTGAGCAAAGACTTCCTGACTTTCAGTAATGTATTGTTGTATGAATTGTGATGTGTTTCAAGACAGTGAGGTAATGTGCTAGTTTAGAGCATCCGATGTTACATAAAATCGAAGTTGTTAAAGGGGTTAAAGCCGAGCATTGGGATCTATCAAAATTATCCTTGCCAATGTTGATATTGGGATGGAAATTAGAAGGATTATTCTTGAGGCCATATCAGAATTATTTCTATGGCGGAAAGAGGAAAATGTGATGTATCCTATTGTTAAATGTTTGGCGAGATCTATAAATCATATCTGTATTGAATGAATTCCTACTCATCAGATTCATGGAATTTCAGGTCTCTTTGATTGTTGGATTTCTTGGAATTCCAGTCTCCATTAAATCAAGTTGAGATCTGGGTTTTATGTCATGATATCTTGGGAAACTGAGAAGGGTTGAAAATTTAAGAACAGTTGAGAGTTAAGACTGTAAGCTTTTAGATCATATGAGAAATTGAAGAGATGTATTGGAGGTACATTCTAAGTGCAAGATCTTCGGCACCGAATATGAGATTAAAAGTGAAGATCACTTTTTTGGTAAGATTTTCGGGGACGAAAATCCCTGAAGGGGGGGAGAGTTGTAATATCCTGATTTTGGGCCTAGTCGGAATAGTGGTTTTGTGACCACAAAATCCGAGATAGAAATAATTATTTTATGATTATTTTAGGGTCTATGATATGATTGCATGATTGTGTGAAAATTGCGTGAAGAAATTTTATGCATAAAGTGCTTAAATTGAAATTAGGGACTAAATCGAATAATTTGCAAAACTTGCATTCTAGAAGTTTCTAGTATGAAATTGTTTTGAAATATTAATTATGAGGTCTTAAATAGAAATTTTACCAATTTCTAAGTCTATGGACAAAAATTGGACATGGATGGAATTTTTGGAAAGTTTAGTAGTAAGGGCATTTTGGTCATTTAGGGGTAAAATGAATTAAAATACAAAATTGAAAGCCAATTTTGCTCATTTTCAACCCCATGGCCGAATATAGCAAGGAGAAACCATGGCTAGGGTTTTTCAAGCTTCCAAGCTCGATTGTAAGTCCGTTCTAGCCTCGCTTTTAATGATTTTTACGTTTTGGAGTCCCTAGTAGCTCGATTTAGCTTATGCTAGCAATAATTTAACCTAGGGTTTATATTTGGAAAAATACCCATAGGTAAAATTTGTGTATTTTGGTGTTTTATGATAGAATATGAGGTTTTAAATTATGTTAGACAACTTGTGCTACTCGGTTTTAAGTGAAAACGAGCAAAAGGGCTTAATCGGTAAAAATACCTAATAGTCATAAGTACATGTTAGAGTGAGAATTTGATGTTTCCATAGAAGGGAAAAATGATCAGCATGTCATAAAACATAGGAAAATAGGCTGAATTTTAATTTACGAGCTTTGGGGTAAAAGTGTAAATATGCAAAAGTTTAGGGGCAAAATTGTAATTTTACCAAAATATGATTTTTGGGTCAATTTGAATAATGTGAGTCCTAATTAGGCTATATTTTAAATGATAGGGCAAGGAAAACTGAAATTCGGGCTAAAATGGGGAAAATACCAAGTTATGGACGAAATGGTAAAAGTAACCATTTTCGCATACGATGTAAGTTCATGTGTAAATAATGTAGCATAAATGTTATTTTTAAGTTATTAATGTTAATTATATGATATGCTGATTTTTTTATCGTGAAATATTATGCTTTGTGGTTAATGTTGAGTAATATGCAAATTATGTTTACTACTTGATAAATATGAATTGCTACCGAGTATCGGTTCCGATATTCCATGGAAGACGACAAATGTGAGATCGAGGGAAAAGGCCCGTTTGAACCTTAGGAATAGATTAGGATACAAGTGACATGTCACTAGGATGGTTGAGCATCCGAACTCGTTGAGTTGAGTCCGAGTTCACTTATGGATGCGAATGTCTGAACTCGTTGAGTTGAGTCCGAGTTCGTGAAATGTAACTAGGCATCCGAACTCGTTGAGTTGAGTCCGAGTTCACCTATGGATGCAAACGCCCGAGCTCCTTGAGTTGAGTCTGAGTTCGCTTATGGGCGGGTTACATGGTAGCTTGGCTACATATGTGGCACTTATGTGCAAACTTTCCATGTATCCGAATTATATTCCGATGTGTTCAATGGGTAAAGTTCTACTGAAATGGAGGAATACTCAAGATGAAAGGGACGTATTGGTAAGTGTTGTGAAATGGGTACTTTGAACAGGTATGTACTTAACCCTTGAGTTGAAAAATCGATATAACAACAATATGGTAAGATGATAAATGAAAATGTGATATGAATGTCTTGGTGATGATTATGCAAATGATGTTTTATGTTTACTTATATGGTTATGTTACTTGCTATTTGCATGTGAACTTACTAAGCATTTATGCTTACTCCCTCCTTTTCATTCCTTGTAGTGTTGACAAGCCAGCTCGGAAATCGGAAGCGGTCGGAGGCACACTCACACTATCCAGTATACCATCTTGGCATAATGGCTTGTATATTTTGAGTATGGCATGTATAGCATTATAATCATTTTGTATATATGGTCTTATGATATGGTTATTGAGTGGTATGGAAATGCTTGGTAATGATTAGCCATTGGAATGGCTAATCATGATCATATTTGGTGTTATGTATGTCAAATTACTAGCTAATCCATGGAAACCATGAAATAGGTAAAATTTACCATAAAATAGATTCAGACAGCAGTAGTGATGTGAATTTGAAAAATCACTAAAAATAGTATAAATGGAATTAAATAATGAATAAGTTATGGGATCGAAGCTTGATGAATCTATTTTCATATGGAAGAAGCGAAACAGGTATATGAGCTATATTTTATGAGATGTTTAATTTTTTTGTGAAATAGGGCCAGAGCAATTTCTGGATCCCCTGTTCTGACTTTAGAAATTCACCATAAATTTTACAAAGATAATTAGAAATCAGACTTTATATGTACAGATTCATTATTGAGTCTAGTTTTATTAGAGACAAACTTCATAGTAATTAAAGCTCTGTACAAGGAGATATCTGATTCGTAACACACAGAGGTCAGAGTAGTTGAACCCTGAAACAGGGGAGACTTTAACTAATAAACTGTACTAATTGGCCTGACCAAAAATTCTAGAAAAAAATTAGTAGATAGATATATGAGTCTAGTTTCAGGAAAAATTTACGGAATTGGATTTCGAGTTTTGGAACTCGAGATATGATTTTTAAAGTGACTGTGATGCAGTTAGCCAGCTTGTCTGGAAATTTTAAAATGAATTGTATGAGCTGTTTAAGTAATGAATTAAGTCCGTTAACACCTCGTGTTCGACTCCGAAAACGGTCTCGGGTACGGGGCGTTACAGTGGTCGAGTAGGACATGGCAGTCGTCGAGAACCTTTTCGAGTAGAGTTTTTAGTTCCTATGCGATGATGAGCTTTGGAGCTCTTTATAACTGTGATAGAATCAGAAACTTTTTAGGAAATATAAAGAAGCATAATTACTCGTAATGAAATAGCCAAAACTATAAATGATTCAATAAAAATTATAAAAACTAAAATTAAAATAATAATAATAAAGGAAAATTAAATTCAAAGTTCTTAAATAATATAAATAAAGATAAAAGTGAAAATAAAAATAATAAATAATTTTTTTTTAAATATCATCATCGCCGGATGGTTCGCGAGGTGGTGGTGGTGATAAGATGTGAAGGTACTGACAAATCTGATGAAGTGTAGCATCAATGTGATCAAAACACTGAAAACACTGCTGCTCAAATCGAGTAAGGCGCTCAGAGATGTCAGAGTATGAAGCCGCCGTATGAACTGGACGATGGATGGGTGGTGGGTGAGACGGTGGGTCCTCATGACGTGGAGGGATATCATCAGTAATGTCCTCTGGGTCCTCCTCCTCGGTGGACTGCACGAGGCGATACTGAGGAGGGTAGGTGCCACGTCATTTCTTGATCATCCTCATGTTTAGCATGTTCGAGATGCCGTATGGGGACATCTAGCCAATGAAAGTGAGAGAGGATGATTGTGCCGCTATGTTGAGGAGCCTAAAGTGTCGTGCCAATCGAGACACATAGGGCCCGATAGAGATAACCCCTCTCTTATGTCACTCCGTCTGAAGGCGGATGGCGAGGGCGATGAAGTAGGCAAGGTCAAAGACGAGCCCGTTCATCATGCTCCATAGGAAATAGGCATCGTGAGTGCTGACGACGCTGATGCTCTCTTGTTGTCTCGTCAGAGTGTGGGCCAAGATGGCGTGTAGGTATTGCCGGGATGGGGCGAGGGTCGATACCTTAGAGTGTCTAGGATCATAGGAGGCCGAGGCAGGGACGAGATCCTTCCAACACTCCGAGGGAGAGTAGTGGATGTGCCGGTGGAGGGTGTCGAGTTCATTGTTGTCCATGAACTTCTCTGTGTATAGCCCTATTGCAATCCCAAACTCGGGTTCACTCAACTAGTGCACTAGACCACCAAAGCAGAACTGGACTATTCTAGGATCGTCAAAGTTTGTCACGATGAGTTGAAGATGGAAGGTTGAGCATAGTTCCATCGTGAGCTAAAGGTATGTCGGCTCGATGATCTCAAAGAAGAGCCCCCAAGTTTTAGTCGTCAGGAGGGCTCGGGCCACGTCAGCCATCTAAATTTGTTCAAGTGTGGCCCAGTCAATGCAGTGGCCCATACCTAGGGGTTGGTCTCGTAATATCTGAAATAGCTCCTCTTAGGGTCCCAAGTGGAACTCGAGGAAAGGGTGCCTAATCTCCGCGATAGGACCCGAGGATGACGCTGCTCTTTTCTTTTCTTCGAGGTGAGGATAGCAGTTTTCTTACCACGTGAGGATGACATTGTATACCTGCATTAAAAAGTCCAAGTTCAACCAATAAGCCCCAAAAATAGCATGGAAACACAAAACTAAATAGGAATATTTCATGAGACTCGCGTATTAGATGAAGAGAACAAAACTAAAACAACTAAAACAAATATATCAAGTTTCTAAAATAGGACTATGAGAATAATACGACTGGAATATCTAATGTATGAATACATGTGGGTAAGCATAAAATCCATGGAAACGAGAAAAATGGATGAATGTAGTATGAAAAATGGAAATATTCTTTAATGCAAGCATGAGTATTATTTTTCTACTATGAATATTCACATAAGATAGTCAAATAGATCAGAGAAATCATGAAATAGGCAAAATATTTAAAAAAAATAGAGTGAAAAGAGTAAACAAACGCAAAAGGGAGAAGCTTGGGTCGTCAGAAACAGTGTTGTAGGCGGCGCACGGGCATGGCAGGTAGGGTGTGTGGAGTTGCAACAGTTAGGGTTAGGGATTTTTGGGGAGGGGGATGATGAATAGTAAGGGGTTTATATAGATTTTGGGGCACATGGCCGTGGGGCACGCCCGTGTGACCTAATTTTTCCCCGTGTGTTTCACAATTTTTAAATTTAGGCGCATCTGACATTCGCCCTATTCCCATGTTCCTTGGGCTTGTGGGTGCACACGGCCGAGTCGCATAGCCATGTCTTACTTCGTTCGCTTCTCTCATACCCGTGTATGATAGCCCACGCCCATGTTAGTTTAACAGTGTCGACCACGGGTGAATGGCATGGGCGTGTCCAACGTCTGTGCTATATTGACAGGTTCACCCAAGGTTTCAAAACACGAGTGTGTCACACGTCCGTGTTGGTCTGGAAATTTCATCCACGGCTTTATCACATGGCCATGGCAACTTATCGCATCCCGTGTTGGGGAAAATTTTTGCCCTGTTTTCACAAGGCCGTATCGCACGGCCGTGTGGATGGGAAAATCCAGTGTTTCAAGACTCAATTAGTAGGTTAGATGTGAAAAACTAGAATTTAAATAAATCATTACTGTTAATGCTCGAGTTGCCTCCCAAGAAGCACTTATTTATAGTCTAAGCTTGACTTACCTCTCTGGTGTGTGATCATGGTCGCTCGAGGAGTTTACACTCCTCATCCCTGCTATCAACTTTATCAATATAAGGTTTAAGACGAGTATTGTTTACCTTAAAAGTTTTGAATTTGGGGTGAATTACCTCGACTATACCATATGGGAAAATACTGAGTACCGTAAGAGGAATTTCTTCATTAGGTTCAGAAGTGGTAATGCGAGGATTTCCTGCATCTAGTAGTGCTTTTTCTCCAACCTTAAGTTGATTTGGTGATGTATTGAGCTCGTCCTGGCTTAGTTTCGGTTTATCGGGTGTTCTCGGCTTCTGTGTCCGCCATTCATCTAGTTCCTCGATTTGTAGCCATCGTTCTTCATAGATAGGTCCTTTGTTGTTGCTTGAACATGGCTTGTGTAGGTTCTTCGAACTTATTTCCTGCAAAGTAGGTTGCACCACATGGTCAGTTTTAGTAGAGTGATTTATACAACCACCTTCAATTTTTTATGTGTTACTCGAATTACGAGCTTGAAGGGTGCTTGTTTCGTCTCCTGCACAAAGTGTGGGTTCACCTGTGCCAACATCAATTTTTTTTCTAGTGGTTGCTAAAAAGGGCCTCCTAAAATTAAAGGAAGGTTACTATCCTCTTCTATGTCTAGAACAACAAAATCAACTGGGAATATAAATTTGTCAATTTTAACAAGTACATCTTCAATAATCCCCCTAGGAAATCGAATTGTTTTATCGGCTAATTGAATAGTCATCCTAGTTTGTTTGGGTTTCCTAAGACCGAGTTGTTTAAACATTTTGTAAGGCATGACATTGATACTAGCCCCTAAATCAGCCAAAGCATTATTAACATCTAGGCTACAAATTAAACAGGGAATCGTAACACTCCCTGGATCTTTTAATTTGTTGTCCAGCTTATTCTGTAGTATGGCTGAGTAAACCGTATTTAGTTCCACATGCGACGCGTCATCCAACTTCCACTTATTTGTTAAAAGCTCCTTTAAGAATTTGACTGAGTTTGGCATCTGCGAAAGAGCTTTAATAAATGGTAAGTTAATATGTATCTTCTTTAATAATTTAAGGAATTTACCGAATTGTTCTTCTGTGCGGTCTTTCCTTGTCGCGTTTGGGTATGGCACACAAGGTTTGTACTCTTTACTTACCAGTTTCTGGTTATTGTGGTCCACCTCACCCTTACCTTTACTTACCACAATTTCTTGCCTCTATTCTGGTTCAGGTGCAACTAACCCTTCCTCATCTTGAATGGTAATTGCATTGATTTGCTCCCTTGGGTTAGATTTAGTGTTACTCGGTAGGCTACCTTGTGGTCGTTCAAATATAAATTTAGCGAGTTGACCTATCTAAGTTTCGAGCCCTTGGATCGACGCTTGTTGATTTTTAAGTGCTGTCTCGATATTCTGAAAATAAGTTTCTGACACTGAGATGAATTTTGTTAGCATCTCCTCAAGGTTTGACTTTTTCTCTTGTTGGTAAGGTGGTTTTTGGATGCCTGGTGGTGGTGGTGGTCGCTCCCTTGCCCTCCCCTTGAGAAATTTGGGTGGTGCCTCCAACTTGCATTATAAGTATTACTATAAGGATTATTTTGAGATTGACGATTATTACCGATGTAATTTAACTGCTCGTTCTCCATGTTGTGGCCATAAGGTGGGTAATCTGAATTGCTTGATCCACCTCCACTTGCTTTGCATTGCATTACTGGGTGAACCTGTGAAGAACCAAGAAAACCGTCAAGTTTTCTGTTCAAAAGTTCTACCTGATTAGAGAGCATGTTGACCAAATCGATGTTAAAAATGCCAGCTATTTTCGTTGTCTTTGTCCTCATGACTTGCCACTGATAATTATTCAGTGACATCTCTTCTATAAATTCATAAGCATCTTTAGGTGTCTTATTATTGATGGTTCCGCCAGCGGCTGCGTCGATCATATGTCAAGTCGAAGGATTCAGGCCATTATGAAACGTTTGAACCTGTAGCCAAAGTGGTAACCTATGGTGAGGGCACCTTTTCAAAAGGTCCTTGTATCTCTCTTATGCATCGTAGAGTGTTTCTAAATCCATCTGTACAAAAGAAGAGATATCATTATGTAATTTGGCTGTTTTAGCCGGCGAAAAATATTTTAATAAAAACTTTTCTGTCATTTGTTCCCATGTAGTGATTGAGTGATAAACCGTAATTTATACATATTTTTACCTCATGCTTAACACATTTTATGGGTGATTTTTCCTTAGAATTGGTGAATTTGATGCTCTTAATGCCTTAATTTCATGTTTTATACTTAGGCGAGCATAGGAGAGCGAAAGGAATGAGAAACAGGCTAAAAACGAAGAAAATGGGCCAACGTACGAAATCAACACGACCTGGACTTCCTTACACGGCAGACCACACGGCCGTGTCAATTTGGCAGAATTGAAGCACGACTCACACGGGTAGAACACACGCCCGTTCCATTCTAACAAGCTCGAGCACGGCCTGAAGTAATCGCGCATGGGCGTGTCATACGGGCCTGTCCCTACCGAGCCCAAGTTGAGTCCAATTAGAAAAGGCCAATTTTAAAGGTTCTTAGGCATTCCAAAGCCTATAAATACTCCCTAAAGGAGGAGAAAAGGGACACATAGAGAATAAGGCAGGGAACTTCTCAAGGAAAGCCGATTGATCCATCTCAGAAGCTGAATTTATCTTCAAGACTGAAGATTTCCCCTCAATTTCCCTTCAGGAGTTTTGGGTTTTCTTTATGTTTTGTATTCAATATTCTTCTGAGATGTTTTCCTTTTTAGTTATGAACTCTAAGGGGAATGAAACCTAAGATGATTCTCGTTATTATTTTCAGAATTGTATGATAAATATTTGGCTTGTTCTTAATTATGCGTTCTTAATTCTTGTCTTGATATTCCAGGATATTGATTCAAGTTAAGCTCTTATTCAGAGGAGGAATAGACACTGTCTAAGAGTACATTTGTCATAATTAAGCAGAGTTGGTTGGGCACCCAGAGATAGGGTGACAAGATTTTGTAGGATTAGGGTGAAACCTAATAAGGGGATCCATAGATCGAGTTAATGCAACCCTAGGGAGTTAATTAGAAAGAGATTTCAATTATTCAACCTAGGGTTAGACGTTGTTAATTTCGAGAGGGATAATAATATAACTTAGGGATCTCTATGGATCAAGTCAAATGAATAAATCATCCGATTCAGAGTCAAATAACAAGTGAAGTCTAGGTGGATTTTTCCTTAGGTATTGTCTTAATTCAATCGTTTTTCCAAAATAATTCCCCAATTTTATTTTCTGTGATTTCTTAGTTTAGTTAATTAGTTAGTTAAAAAAAAACCCATTATTCTTAGGCTAGATAATAAAAAGATAGTCATTACTAGTACTTTTAGTTCATTTGGGTTCGACAATCTGGTCTTGCTAAAACTATACTACTGTTCGATAGATACACTTGCCTTCATCGTGATAATAGTTAGTTTCAAGAACGATTCATTATAAATTTATAAAACTTATCACATGAATATCACGACCAAGTTTTTGGCACCGTTGCCGAGTAACTAAGATATTAGGAACCCTCAATTTTTATTATTTTAGCCATTTATTTTTCTTGCAAGTTAATTTTATTTTTATTTTTATTATTATTTAATTTACTTTCTCTTTCTCTTGGCAGGTTTTTATAGTTTATGACTAGAAGAAGCCCGTCAGGACCACTACTTTTTGACAAAGAAATCGATCGCATAGTTCGCAGAAACCAAAGAGAAATAAGGCGAAGCTTAAGATAAACAGAGAACGAGCAAGAGGACGATATTCAAACCCCAGCCGATGAGATGGCTGAAAATCAAGAAAATCTGCTACCTCCTACAATTGCTGTTAATCAGAATCTTGCTCTGCGTACTATGTATGATTATACTTAACCTACTTTAACAAGAACTGAGTCGAGTATAGTTAGGCCTGCTATTGCTACAAATAATTTTGAACTAAAACCTAACACTATTCAAATGATACAACAATTTGTTCAGTTTGATGGTTTGCAGGATAAGGATCCAAACACTCACTTGGCAAATTTCCTGGAATTCTGCAATACATTTAGAATTAATGGCGTTTCTGACGATGCCATTCGTCTTCGGTTATTCTCTTTTTCATTGAGGAACAAAAATAAACAGTGGTTGAACTCGTTACCACGAGGGTCAATTACTACTTGGGAACAAATGACCGAAAATTTTTTATTAAAATATTTTCCACCGGCTAAAACAACCAAATTACGTAATGATATCTCTTTGTTTGTGCAGATAGACTTAGAAACTCTTTACGATGCATGGGAGAGATACAAGGACCTACTGCGAAGGTGTCCTCACCATGGATTACCTCTATGGTTGCAAGTTCAAACATTCTACAATGGTGTTAACCTCTCGACAAGACAGATGATTGATGCAGCAGCCAGGGGAACCATCAATAACAAAACACCTGAAGAGGCTTACAAATTTATTGAAGAGATGTCACTGAATAACTATCAGTGGCAAGTCATGGGGACTAAGCAAACTAAAATAGCAAGTGTTTATAACGTCGATTCGGTTACTATGATGTCAAATCAGGTAGAACTTCTAAATAAAAAGATTGATGGTTTACTTGCTTCTCCGCGGGTACATCCAGTGATGAGGTGTGATTCGAATGGAGGAGAAGCATACACAGAATATCAACCCTTCAACCATAGCATCGAGGAGGAACAAGTCCAATATATGGGTAACAATAACTCTAGATCCCAAAATAACCATATAGTAACACTTATAATGCAGGTTGGAGGAACCATCCCAATTTCTCGTGGGGCGGTCAAGGAAATCAAAGGCCACAACATTCTCCGGGTTTTCAACAACCACCCTATCAACAGGAAAAGAAATCGAACCTTGAAGAGATGCTATCTAAATTTATTTTGGTGTCAGAAACTCGTTTCCAGAACACCGAGACAGCACTTAAAAATCAACAAGCGTAGATCAAAGGGCTTGAAACTCAAATTGGACAACTGGCTAAGATGATTTCAGAAAGAGAACCAGGAAATCTACCTAGTAACACCAAAACCGATCCAAAAGCACATGTGAAAGCAGTTACACTGAAGAGTGGGAAAGTGTTAGCTGAATCGGAGAAGAAGCCACAACACGAAGCTGACAGAAGCAAAAGAGAGAAGGTAAAACTCGAAAGCAATGCCAATCCAATGCCGAAGGAATATAAACCACCAATTCCATACCCAGAAAAGTTGAAGAAAGACCGCATGGATGCAGAATTTGGTAAATTCCTTGAACTTTTTAAACAACTACATATTAACTTACCTTTTGTTGAAGCTATATCGCAGATGCCTACATACGCAAAATTTTTAAAGGAGTTTCTAACAAACAAAATGAAGTTTGAAGACTTATCTACAGTGGTTTTACTATACACTGCTTAATTGGTAGTTTTAACGTCAATAAAGCACTAGTTGATTTAGGTGCTAGCATTAATTTGATGCCATATAAAATGTTTAAACAACTTGGTCTTGGGGAACCTAAACCCACTAGGATGAGTATTCAACTAGCTGATAGATTTGTTAAATATACTAGGGGTATTATAGAAGATATACTTGTAAAAGTAGATAAATTTATATTCCCTATTGACTTCGTTGTGCTTGTATGGATGAAGATGTTGAAGTGCCTTTAATCTTAGGGCATCCATTTTTAGCCACTGCTAGGACTGTTATTGATGTGGGTGATGGTAAAATGGTACTTAGAGTAGGTGACGAAGAAATCGTTTTTAAAATTTATGATGCCATGAGATTTTCTAGGGAATAAGATGACTCATGTTATTTTATTGACTCTATTGATCATGCTGCTCAAGATTCTTTTTAGGAAATCATACATAAGGACATGTTGGAATTGTGCGATGCCCAAGGAGAGGAGATAGATGAATCTTCCCAAAGAAAAGCAAAATATGAGGACATAAAAGGGAACAACGATTTTAAGCAAAAACTCTCTATTGAAGAACCTCCGAAACTTGAACTCAAACAATTACCAAATCACTTGGAATACGCACTCCTTGGAAATAATTCTACATTACCAATTATTATTGCATCTAACTTGCAATCCAAGGAGAAAGAGGAATTAATCCAGGTATTAAAAGAACATAAAAAGGCAATAGCTTGGAAAATTTCTGACATTAAAGGGATCAGCCCTTCTTTTTGCACCGACAAAATTTTAATGGAAGATGAATATAAACCATGTGTGCAAGCTCAAAGACGTCTAAACCTCAACATGAAGGAAGTTGTTAAAGCCGAGGTAATTAAACTTCTAGATGCTGGAATTATTTATCCTATTTCTGACAGTTCTTGGGTAAGTCTAGTGCAGGTTGTTCTTAAGAAAGGAAGCGTGACTGTGGTAGCCAATGAGAAGAATGAACTGATTCCAACTAGGACAGTCACCAGTTGGAGAGTTTGCATTGACTATAGGAAGCTAAATGATGCCACAAGGAAAGATCACTTTCCCTTACCATTCATTGACCAAATGTTGGAAAGACTTTCAAGGCACATGTATTACTGCTTCTTAGACGGACTATCTGGCTATTTTCAAATCCCAATAGCTCCTGAAGATCAGGATAAAATGACATTTACATGTCCATACAGTACATTTGCTAACCGAAGAATGCCTTTTGGATTATGTAATGCTCCTGCTACGTTCTAGCGCTGCATGATGGCCATCTTTGACGAACTCATAGAAGATATCATAGAGTTATTTATGGATGATTTCTCGATATTCAGTAACTCTTTCCATCTTTACCTTAAAAATTTAAAACGAGTTCTAATAAGATGTGAGGAAACGAACCTTGTACTTAACTGGGAAAAATGTCACTTTATGGTTCAAGAAGGTATTGTGTTAAGACATAAAATTTCTAGTAAAGGGATTGAGGTTGATAAATCTAAAGTCGAAATCATTGAAAAATTACCTCCTCCTAGTTTGGTTAAGGCTATTAGAAGTTTTTTAGGACATGCTAGGTTTTATAGAAGATTTATTAAAGATTTCTCTAAAATAGCTAGACCTTTAACCAAATTACTAGAAAAAGGTATGCTCTTTAATTTTATCAAGAATGTTTAAAATCATTTAATACTCTAAAGGATAAATTGATTAATGCTCCAATTATAATAGCACCTGATTGGAATTTACCTTTTGAACTAATGTGTGATGCGAGTGACATTGCAGTAGGTGCAGTTTTGGGATAGCGAAGGGACAAGCACATTCAACCTATTTATTATGCTAGCAAAACTTTGACAGTCGCACAGGAGAACTACACCACCACGGAGAAAGAATTGTTAGCTGTGGTTTTTGCATTGGATAAATTTAACCCATATCTAATATTGTCTAAAGTTGTCATTTATATTGACCATTCTGCCCTTCGCTACATGTTAACTAAGACTGATGCAAAACCTCGTCTCATTCGATGGATTTTGCTATTACAGGAATTCGACTTGGAAAATCAAGATAAGAAAGGAGCAAAAAATCTCGCAGCTGATCATTTATCCAGGCTTGAAAATTCAAATACTAAAGAGCTAGATGAAGTGGAAATAAATGATTCGTTCCCTAAAGAACAATTTTTTGCTATTTCTGACTTGGAAGTACCTTGGTTTGCAGACATCGCCAATTTTTTAGCCGCTAACATTATCCCAAAAGGGTTGACACATCAGCAAAAGAAACGATTCTTTACTGATGTGAAAAACTAGTTTTAGGAAGATCCTTTTCTTTTCCGTATATGTGCAGATCAAGTCATCCAGCGATGCGTTACAATAACAGAAGCATTAAAAATCTTGGAACATTGCCACTTAGGACCAGCTAGAGGACATTACAGTGAAAATAAGACCGTATATAAAATACTTGAATCAAGTGTTTATTGGCCCACCTTATTCAAAGATGCCAACAGGTATGTTATTTCTTGTGACAAATGCCAAAGGATAGGTAATATCTCTAACCGTGATGAAATGCCTCAAACATATATGCTTTCATGTGAAGTATTTGATTTTTGGGGTATCGACTTCATGGGTCCATTCCCTAGTTTATTTGGAAATAAATACATCTTAGTAGCTGTCAATTATATGTCTAAATGGGTTAAAGCACAAGCTCTGCCTAAAAATAATGCTAGAGTAGTGGTACGTTTCCTTAAAAAACTTTTCTCTCGATTTGGAACACTTAGATTAATCATCAGCGATAGGGGGACTCATTTTTGTAACGCCCAATTTGAAAAGACCCTCAAGAAATATAGAGTTTACCACCAAACAGCTACCCCTTACCACCCTCAAACTAGTGGGCAAGTCGAAGTGGCAAATCAAAAACTTAAACGTATCCTAGAAAAGACGGTAGGATTAAATAGGAAAGATTGGGAAATGAAAGTAGATGATGCATTATGGGCTTATAGAACTGCTTTTAAAACCCCCCATAGGAACATCACCATACAAACTCGTTTATGGAAAAAGTTGTCATCTACCATTTGGGTTAGAGCACAAAGCATTTTGGGCTATAAAATTTCTAAACTTTGATCCCAAACTTGCAGGTGAAAATAGGTTGATGCAGTTAAACGAGT
Source organism: Gossypium arboreum (assembly GCF_025698485.1). Taxonomy (NCBI): domain Eukaryota; kingdom Viridiplantae; phylum Streptophyta; class Magnoliopsida; order Malvales; family Malvaceae; genus Gossypium; species Gossypium arboreum. The sequence goes on from NC_069081.1 coordinate 20,663,531, forward strand.
TAGACGAATGGCAAACCTATGCATATGAAAATTCAAGACTATACAAGGAAGCAACGAAACGACTCCATGATGCTCGGTTAAAACAAAATAAACAATTTGAAGTTGGAGATCATGTACTATTATATAACTCGAGACTCAAATTGTTCCCTGGGAAGCTTAAATCACGATGGTCAGGTTCGTTCGTAGTCAAAATAGTTTTTCCATACGGCACCGTAGAAATAAGTCACCCATCGTAAGATACTTTCAAAGTAAATGGACACCGCCTCAAACCTTACAACGGTGAGAAATTTAAAGATGACAGTGAGGAGCTATGGCTCCATGAATCTCCTTAAGTATACTCACACGGTAAAGTCTAGCTTAGACTTTAAACAAGCGCTTCTCGGGAGGTAACCCGAGCACTAACAATATTACTTTTTTTAAATTTTAGTTTTTAAAATCTAACATACTAACCAAATAATTGGACACAGGCTTTTTAGAACCACACAGCCAGCCACACGGGCGTGCCAAAGGCCGTGCACATACCACGGGATGCAACACAGCCGTGCGATATGACCGTATGAAAACAGGGCAAAAATTTCTTCCCCAACACGGGATGTGATACGTAGCCACGACTGTACGACATGGCCATTGGCAAAACAACCAAAATAACACTGGCATGTGACACGCCCGTGTTTGGAAATCGTGGGTAAACCTGTCAATTTAATACGAGCATAAGAGAAGCGAACGGAGATCGACACAGCCGCGCCACATGGCTATGTACACCAATGCACCTAAAATAAAAAATTACGACACGCACGGGCGTGTCCCACGGCCGTGTGCCCCAATCTCCCTATAAACATGATAAACCGTAATATATACATATTTTTATCCCATGCTTAACGCATTTTATGGATAATTTTCCCTTAGAATTGGTGAATTCAGTGCTCCTAATGCTTTAATTTCATGTTTTATACTTAGGAGAGCATAGGAGAGCGAAAGGAATGAGAAACGGGCCAAAAATGGAGAAAATGGGTCACAGTACGAAATCAACATGGACTGGACTTTCTCACACGGGCAGACCATACGGCCGTGTCAATTTGGCAGATTCGAAGCACGATTCACATGGGCATTTCCCTGCCGAGCCCAAGTTGAGTCCAATTCAGAAAAGGCTAATTTTAAGGGTTTTTAGGCATTCTAAAGCCTATAAATACGCCTTAAAGGAAGAGAAAAAGAGGGCACAGAGAGGAAGGAAGGAATTACTCGAAGGAAGCTGATTGATCCATCTTAGAAGCCGGAGTCACCATCAATACTGAAGATCTCCCCTCAATTTCCCTTCAGGAGTTTTGGGTTTTCTTTATGTTTTGTATTTGTTATTCTTCTGAGATGTTTTCCTTTTTAGTTATGAACTAAATCCCCTAAATACCTAAGGGGAATGAAACCTAAGATGAATCTTGTTATTATATTTTGAATTGTACGATAACTATTTAACTTGTTCTTAATTATGTGTTCTTAATTCTTGTGTTGATATCCCAGGATATTGATTCAAGATAAGCTCTTATTCAAAGGAGGAATAGACCCTATCTGTAACACCCCTTACACGTTACCGTCGCCGGAACAGGATACAAGGTATTACCAGAACATAACACATACCATTAAACATAACCGAGATAGAAATATGTCATCCAATTTGATAGTGCATCGTATAACATATGTCTTGAACAATATTAGGCAACTTTAATGGCTTGTACAAAGTAGCTGGTCGAGTACTGTAACTAATATTTTAAACCTAGACAAATATGACACGTAACAAAATAATTAAGCCTACTATACATGCCATAATTCAAAACGTTTAGTTCAAATACCCTAAAGTATGATAGTGCGGGTAGATCTTCACGATCCTTAACTCCTGAGCAAGCTGGAGGACACTATAAGACAAAAGAGAGAACACAAAGTAAGCTTATAGCTTAGTAAGTAAGTATGTAAATACTAATTAAAGAATCTAACATGTTTACACAACAATTCAAGTATATCTACTTTAACTTAACTATTCATTCCACTTTGATTAAGCTGTCTTTGCTGCGTCATATTCACTAAATAAATCATAACTCGAGTTACAAAACTCGAAATTCAAATCCGTAAAATTTCCCTGAACCTAGACTCATAAAGCTTCTTGCTAATTGTTTTCTATAATTTTTGGTTCAGCCGATTAGTACAGTTTATTAGTTAAAGTTTCCCCTGTTACACAGCTCGACTGATCTGACCTCTGTTCACTACGAATTGAATTTCTCTCAGTAAACAATTCAAACAACCCTGAAGTATGTTTCATTTAAAACTAGTCTCAATAAGAAATTTAGGCATGTAAACTATATTTCTTAATTTGCTTTTTACAATTTTTAATGATTTTTCAAAGTTGGAACAGGGGATCACGTATTCATCCTAAGCAAGTCACTTACAATTGTAAATATCTCAAAATATAGAATTCCTTTGCTTGCTCTGTTTCTTTTATATGAAAGTAGACTCATTAAACTTTAATTTCACATCTCATTCAACCTCTAATTATATTCCTCCTATTTTTGGTGATTTTTTAAAATCACGTCACTGCTACCATCTAAAAACAGTTTTAATGTTAATTTCACTCTTTCACACATTCTTTATGCTAACCTCATTTTATCTTATAAATGTATATACCACAAATCATTTTCACCACATTTCATTCACCATAAGTGTAGGTCCAAACCACAATATCACCACAAAACCATCCCGTTGAACAATTCGGGTCAATCTCGATATTTAATGGTTTCAAGACACACCCCACCATCATACTTCATTTAGTTCGGCTCTCTTGTACACATGGTGAACACTTAGTACCACTCATGCGACCTAGCCGATTTGTCTCAGTAGCTCTCTTGTCTACATGGTGTCCTTCACTTGGAATCACGCATGCGACCTAGCTACATTTATCTTTCACGTAGCTCTCTTGTCTACATGGGATACATCCCGTATCACACATGTGACCTAGCTACTACATGGTGTCTCGTAGCTTTCTTGTACACATGATGTGCACTCAAAGATCATACATGTGACCTAGCTACGCCCTCTATTTCATTCGATCTCTCAGAATGTTCAACCGGATCTCTCTCTATATTTATTTCCATTCTTCCAATAGTCGATTTATATTTTAACATCAGCTAGTATATTTATATAATAGGCTGAAATATAAGAATGTACATGAAATTATTGTAATATTTACATACAAACTTACCTTGGTGCAAAATGTGGAAATTTTGCAATTTAGTCCAAAACTTTTTCCTTCCCCCGTTCGAGGTCAATTCCGCGCCTTTCTTGATCTATAATAACACATTTAGCTCATTTAATACTCATACTATTTATTTCAATCCAAAAATCACATCATGGAAAAATTACATTTTGCCCCCTAACTTTACAAAATTACAATTTTGCCCCTAGGCTCGGAATTTAATTTCAGCTCTTATTCTTATGTTTTATGATATGCTGAACATTTTCTCTTCTACAACAACATCAAATTCTCACTCTATCATATAGTTATGAACAATAGGTATTTTTACCGATTATGCCGTTTTACTCATTTTCACTTAAAACCGAGTAGCACAAGTTGTCTAACATAATTTAAAACCTCATATTCTATCATAAAACATCAAAATACACAAATTTCACCTATGGGTATTTTTCCAAATATGAACCCTAGGTTAAATTATTACTAGCATAAACTTAATCGAGATTCCGGGATTCCAAAAACGTAAAGAACATTAAAAACGGGGTTTGGAATCACTTACTATGGAGCTTGAAAGTTGAAGAAACCCTAGATATGGAGAGAGGGAGAATTTGGCAGCAACTAAGGAGGATGATGATCAATTTTGTGTTATTTTTCCCATTTTATTTCATTTAATATCCAAATGACCAAAATGCCCTCCTTACTAAACTTTCAAAATTCCTTCCATGTCCTAATTTTGTCCATGAACTTAAAATTGGTCAAATTGCTATTTAAGACCTCCTAATTAATATTCCAAAACAATTTCATACTAAAACTTCCGGGATGCAAATTTTGCAACTTATTCGATTTAGTCCCTACTTTCAATTTAAGCACTTTAGGCATAGAATTTCATCACGAAATTTTCACACAATCATGCAATCATATCATAAACCCCAAAATAATTATAAAACAATTATTTCTATCTCGGATTTGTGGTCACGAAACCACTATTCGATTAGGCCCTAATTCGGGTTGTCACAATTCTCCCCCTTTAGAGATTTTCGTCCCCAAAATCTTACCCAGAAAGAGGTTTGGGTACTGTTTCCTCATAGCTTCCTCAGGTTTCCACGTAGTCTCTTCTATCCCATGTCGTGCCACAATACTTTCACTAAGGCTATACTTTTATTTCTTAACTGTTTAACTTCTCGAGCCAAAATCTTTATTGGTTCCTCCTCATAGGTCATATCCGATCGAATCTCAATTTCATTGGGAAATCACATGTGAAGGATCGAACGATAACGTCGCAACATTGATACATGAAACACGTTATGAATTCTTTCTAACTCGCGGTAAGGCCAACCGATATGCCATCTGGTCCAATTCTCTCAAGAATCTCGCACGGCCCAATAAAACGCGGACTTAACTTGCCTTTTCGACTAAATCTCGAATCTTTTTCCATGGTGACACCTTCAAGAACACTTTATCACCCACCGAAATTCAATCTCTTTTCTTTTTAAATCAGATATGACTTTTGTCGATCCAAGCGACTTTCAAGCAATCTCGAATTACTTTTATTTTCTCTTTGGTTTCTTTAACTAGATCAACTCCATGAATCTGCTTTCTCACTAAGCTCGGTCCAATATAAAGGAGTCCGACACTTACGACCATACAAGGCTTCAGACGGTGCCATTTGTATACTTGATTGATAACTGTTATTGTAGGCAAACTCAATCAAAGATAGATATTTCTCCCAACTACCTCCAAATTCTAAAACACAAGATCTAAGCATATCTTGAGTACCGGATTACTCTTTCCGTTTGACCATCTGTTTGTGGATGAAATGCGGTACTAAAGTTCAATTTTGTACCCAAAGCTTCTTGTAACTTTTTCCAAAATCTCGAGGTAAATCTTGGATCTCTATCGATTTATAGACATAGGTACTCCGTGCAACTTCACAATTTCAGCAATATATAATTCGCTAATTTATCAAGTGAGTAATCGGTACGTCTTGGTATAAAGTGGGCTGACTTTGTTAATCTATCAACCACTACCCAAACAAAGATCCTTCTTTTTAGGAGTTAAAGGCAAACCGGTTACAAAATCCATGGTAATCTTGTCCCATTTCCACTCGTGCACCATTACCGGTTGAAGTAATCCTGAAGGCACTTGATGTTCAACTTTTACTTGTTGATGATCAAACACTTGGTTACAAATTCGAAATGTCCCTTTTCATACCGCCACCAATCTGACTTCTTTAAATCATTATACATTTTTGTGCTACCGGGATGAACGATAAATGACCATTGTGCGCCTCATGTAATATTTTCTGAATCAATTTATCATTTTTCGGCACACATATCCTGTCTCGAAACATCAAACAGTCATCTGGTCCAACTCGAAAATCTGAGTCGTAGCCTAATTTGCATTGAGTTCTCTTGATCCGCAACTCACTATCATTCTTTTGAGCATCACAAATCAACTGGAGAAATAACGGTTTAGCTCTCATCTCTGCTAAGATTGACCCATCATCAGACAATGCTAACCTCGTGTTCATGGCTCTCAAAGTAAAAAGAAATTTTCTGCTCAAGGCGTCAACAACTACATTTGCTTTTCCTGGATGATAATCAATCACTAGGTCATAATCCTTTAATAATTCAAGCCATCTTCGCTGTCGCAGATTCAGATCCTTTTGATTCATCAAGTACTTCAAACTTTTGTGATCAGTAAAAATTCGGCATTTTTCACCGTACAAATAATGTCGCCAAATCTTCAAGGCAAAAGCAACAATGCCGGTTCCAAATCATGTGTAGGATAGTTCTTCTCATGCGGTTTTAACTGTCTCGAAGCATAAGCTACCACTTTACCCTCTTGCATCAACACACATCCAAGGCCTGTTAATGATGCATCACTATAAATTACGAACTCCTTTCCTGGCTCGGGCTGTACTAAAATTGGTGCTTCAGTCAATCGTGCTTTCAACTTTTCAAAACTCTGTTGACATTTATCAGTCCATTCAAACTTAACATTCTTTTCCAACAACTTAGTCATACGAGAGGCAATCATCGAAAATCCTTCAACACAACGTCTATAATACCCGGCTAAGCCTAAAAAGCTTCTAACCTCGGATACATTCTTGGGCGGTTTCCAATCAACGATCGCAGAAATCTTGCTTGGATCCACCCGAATACCATCACCTGAGACTATATGTCCCAAAAATCCGACTTCACGAAGCCAGAACTCACTTTTACTAAACTTGGCAAACAGTTTCTTTTCTCTCATGATCTGCAATATAGTTCTCAAGTGTTCGGCATGTTCAGACTCATCTCGAGAATAAATTAAAATGTCATCTATAAACACTACTACAAACTTATCCAAATATGGCTGGAAGATCCGATTCATTAAGTCCATAAATATAGCTGGAGCATTTGTTAAGCCGAAAGGCATCACAAGAAACTCATAATGTCCATACCTTGTCCTAAAGGCGGTTTTCGGCACATCTGACTCCTTAACTCCCAGCTAGTAGTAACCAGACCTCAAATCAATCTTTGAAAACACTGTGGCCCCCTTTAATTGATCAAATAAATCATCAATCCTCGGCAATGGGTACTTGTTCTTTATAGTCACCTTATTGTCGACGGTAATCAATGCAAAGTCTCATTGAACCATCCTTCTTCTTTACGAATAATACAGAGCACCCCAGCGGAGAAACTAGGTCTCACAAATCCCTTTGTCGTTAACTCCCGCAATCGAGCCTTCAATTCTTTTAATTCATTGAGCCATTCTATATGGAGCAATTGAGATCGGTGCAATGCCCGCAACAAATCAATGGCAAAATCTATCTCTCGTTCGGAGGCAACCCTGCAATTTCTCCGAAATACATCCGAAACTCACAGACTATCAGATCGATTCAAATTTCAGTTGAGGCAACTCAATATTCATTACATAAGCGGATAAGCTTCACACCCTTTTCTTATGTATTTACGTGCGGACATGTGCGAAATCACCATAGGCAATTTATTTGATTCATCTGTTTCAACCCACGAATTTCTCCATTTTCATATTTCAACTCTAGTGTCTTTTGTTTACAATCTACCTTAGCATCATACAATGTTAACCGGTCCATTCCCAAGATAACGTCAAACTCACCAAATGGTAACAACATCAAGTTGGCCGGAAAAGCAGTGACCTTGAATCATTAATGGGCAATTCTTGCAAACCTTGTCAACTAGCACATATTGGCCTTAGGGGTTCGACACTTTAATCGTAAACTCAAGAATTCAACAGCAATTTTTATTGGATACTAAATTCATGCAAATATAGGAATGAGTGGACCGGGATCAATCAATGCAATAACAATAGTATCATAGAGAGAAATTGTACCAAGAATGACATCGGAGATGATGCATCTTCTCGAGCACGTATAGCATAAGCTCTAGCAGGTGCTCTAGCTTCGATCTTGCCGTTAATTCTTTCATCACGCTTTACTACTAGTCCCACCTCCAAGATTTCTCGGTGGTCTACCTCTACTAGCGGTGGTATTTTGTCTAGCACTCAAATCTTTCTTCTTTAACTTTCTCCGGACAATCTCTAATAAAATGCTCATGAGAACAAGACTGAAACAAGCTCGCTCGGTTCCCCAACACTCACCATAATGTTGCTCGCCACATTATTGACACTGGCTTTCTAGGTTGCACATTACCCACACTTGCCACCAAGTAGCTTGAGCTTTAGACCCGAATATGCTCTACCACGATCTCTCGTGTGAATCCCCAATTGAAACTGTCATTCGAGGGTTTGTCTCTTTGGACCTCTTTGATTGAGATTGAAATGGCTTGCTTATCTGTCTTTTTCGACATCTCGAGCCTCAATAGCAGACTTTTCTTCTTTCTTTGTTCAATTCTTCGGCTTTAAGAGCTCAATCAACCAATACTACAAATTCTTTCAACTCCAAAATTCCTACAAGCACTTTAATGTCCTCATTCAGCCCATCTTCAAATCTTCTACACATAATGGCCTCGGTGGACACACATTCTCGGGCATACTTGCTTTGAGTCTTACAAATTCGCGTTCATACTCGCTACGACATTTTTCCCTCGCTTCAATTCAAGGAACTCCTTCCGCTTTTGATCAATAAATCGTGACTTATGTATTTCTTTCTAAATTCTTCCCTGGAAGAAATCCCAAGTAACTTTTTCTTTTGGCACCATCTGCAACCAAAATCTTCCACGGTGGTAGGTCAATCTCTCAAAAGTGATACAAGACACTTTAAGCATTCCTCGGTGTACATGAGAGCTCATCAAATACACAGTAGAATTTTCAAGCCGAATTCCGCTTTCTCGGGATCATCATCGACCTTTGCTCTAAACTCTTGCCCCTTGTTTTCGAATCTTGTCAACCGGAGGCTTGTTCATTCTTACCAAATCTATACCTTGAGCATTCTGAGAATCGCCCGAGGTATAGGAGGGGTGGAAGAGGTTGAGCATTTGGATTTGCTCGAATAAATTCAGTATACCAATTGTTCATCATTTGGAGAAAGGCATCCCGAGCCTCATCTCCTTGTCTCAATATCTCAAGTCTACTTTCCACAGGCACGATCCCTTGTGCGGGAGTGGCGCATTACTAGCGACATCATCATCATCAGCAGTTCCTTCAGGATCCATTACTATATTAAAACAAAACACGCTTTAGAATAATCAGAGTCACCACACTATCACAATATTTTTATGGCATGTATAGCTAGACTTTTACACACACTTTATTAGTCCGAGAACCGACTAAACCATCGCTCGATACCACTAAATGTAACACCCTTACCCGTTACTGCATGCGAGCAGGATACAAGGTATTACCGAACATAACACATACCATTAAACATAACCGAGATAGAAATATGTCATCCAATTTGATAGTGCATCGTATAACATATGTCTTGAACAATATTAGCCAACTTTAATGGCTTGTACAAAGTAGCTGGTCGAGAAATCAGTAACTAATATTTTAAACCTAGACAAATATGACACGTAACAAAATAATTAAGCCTACTATACATGCCATAATTCAAAACGTTTAGTTCAAATACCCTAAAGTATGATAGTGCGGGTAGATCTTCACGATCCTTAACTCCTGAGCAAGCTGGAGGACACTATAAGACAAAAGAGAGAAAACAAAGTAAGCTTATAGCTTAGTAAGTAAGTATGTAAATACTAATTAAAGAATCTAACATGTTTACACAACAATTCAAGTATATCTACTTTAACTTAACTATTCATTCCACTTTGATTAAGCTATCTCTGCTGCGTCATATTCACTAAATAAATCATAACTCGAGTTAAAAAACTCGAAATTCAAATCCGTAAAATTTCCCTGAACCTAGACTCATAAAGCTTCTTGCTAATTTTTTTCTATAATTTTTGGTTGAGCCGATTAGTACAGTTTATTAGTTAAAGTTTCCCCTGTTACACAGCTCAACTGATCTGACCTCTGTTCACTACGAATTGAATTTCTCTCAGTACACAATTCAAACAACCCTGAAGTATATTTCATTTAAAACTAGTCTCAATAAGAAATTTAGGCATGTAAACTATATTTCTTAATTTGCTTTGTAAAATTTTTAATGATTTTTCAAAGTTGGAACAGGGGATCACGTATTCATCCTGAGCAAGTCACTTACAATTGTAAATATCTCAAAATATAGAATTCCTTTGCTTGCTCTGTTTCTTTTATATGAAAGTAGACTCATTAAACTTTAATTTCACATCTCATTCAACCTCTAATTATATTCCTCCTATTTTTGGTGATTTTTCAAAATCACGTCACTGCTACCATCTAAAAACAGTTTTAATGTTAATTTCACTCTTTCACACATTCTTTATGCTAACCTCATTTTATCTTATAAATGTATATACCACAAATCATTTTCACCACATTTCATTCACCATAAGTGTAGGTCCAAACCACAATATCACCACAAAACCATCCCGTTGAACAATTGGGTCAATCCTCTATATTTAATGGTTTCAAAGACACACCCCACCATCATACTTCATTTAGTTCGGCTCTCTTGTACACATGGTGAACACTTAGTACCACTCATGCGACCTAGCCGATTTGTCTCATAGCTCTCTTGTCTACATGGTGTCCTTCACTTGGAATCACGCATGCGACCTAGCTACATTTATCTTTCACGTAGCTCTCTTGTCTACATGGGATACATCCCGTATCACACATGTGACCTAGCTACTACATGGTGTCTCGTAGCTTTCTTGTACACATGATGTGCACTCAAGATCATACATGTGACCTAGCTACGCCCTCTATTTCATTCGATCTCTCGAATGTTCAACCGGATCTCTCTCTATATTTATTTCCATTCTTCCAATAGTCGATTTATATTTTAACATCAGCTAGTATATTTATATAATAGGCTGAAATATAAGAATGTACATGAAATTATTGTAATATTTACATACAAACTTACCTTGGTACAAAATGTGGAAATTTTGCAATTTAGTCCAAAACTTTTTCCTTCCCCCGCTCGAGGTCAATTCAGCGCCTTTCTTGATCTATAATAACACATTTAGCTCATTTAATACTCATACTATTTATTTCAATCCAAAATCACATCATGGAAAATTACATTTTGCCCCCTAACTTTTACAAAATTACAATTTTTCCCCTAGGCTCGAGAATTTAATTTCAGCCCTTATTCTTATGTTTTATGATATGCTGAACATTTTCTCTTCTACAACAACATCAAATTCTCACTCTATCATATAGTTATGAACAATAGGTATTTTTACCGATTATGCTTGCTTTTACTCGTTTTCACTTAAAACCGAGTAGCACAAGTTGTCTAACATAATTTAAAACCTCATATTCTATCATAAAACATCAAAATACACAAATTTCACCTATGGGTATTTTTCCAAATATGAACCCTAGGTTAAATTATTACTAGCATAAACTTAATCGAGCTTCCGGATTCCAAAAGCGTAAAGAACATTAAAACGGGTTTGGAATCACTTACTATGGAGCTTGAAAGTTGAAGAAACCCTAGCTATGGAGAGAGGAGAATTTGGCAGCAACTAAGGAGGATGATGATCAATTTTGTGTTATTTTTCCTATTTTATTTCATTTAATATCCAAATGACCAAAATGCCCCTCCTTACTAAACTTTCAAAAATTCCTTCCATGTCCTAATTTTGTCCATGAACTTAAAATTGGTCAAATTGCTATTTAAGACCTCCTAATTAATATTCCAAAACAATTTCATACTAAAAACTTCCGGGAAGCAAATTTTGCAACTTATTCGATTTAGTCCCTACTTTCAATTTAAGCACTTTAGGCATAGAATTTCATCACGAAATTTTCACACAATCATGAAATCATATCATAAACCCCAAAATAATTATAAAACAATTATTTCTATCTTGGATTTGTGGTCACGAAACCACTATTTTGATTAGGCCTTAATTCGGGTTGTCACACTATCTAAGAGTACATTTGTCATAATTAAGCGGAGTTGTTTGCACACCTAGACATAGGGTGACAAGATTTTACCAAATTAGGGTGAAACCTAATAAGAGGAGGATCCATAGATCGAGTTAATGTAACCCTAGGGTGTTAATGAGATAAAAGTATCAATTATTCAATCTAGGGATTAGACGTTATTAGTTTTGAATAGGGATAATAACATAACTTAGGGATCTCTATGAAACAAGTTAAATGAATAAATCGTCCGATTCGGAGCCAGAATAAAAGTACAGTCTAGGTGGATTTTTCCTTAGGTATTGTCTTAATTCAATTGTTTTCCAAAAGTGATCCCCCAATTCCATTCTCTGTGAATTCTTAGATTAGTTAATTAGTTAGTTAAAACAAAACCCCCTTATTCTTAGGTTAGATAATAAAAAGATAGTCATTACTAGTACTTTTAGTTCCTTTGGGTTCGACAATCCGGTTTTGCTAAAACTATACTACTGTACGATAGGTACACTTGCCTGCATCGCGATAATAGTTAGTTTCAAGAACGATTAATTATAAATATTTAAAACTTACCTGTCACGAAAATCGCGATCAAGTTTTTGGTGTCGTTTCCGGGGAACTAAGGTATTAAGAATGCTCAATTTTTATTACTTTAGCCATTTATTTTTCTTGCAATTTAATTTAATTTAATTATTATTATTTATTAATTTACTTTTTCTTTCTCTTGACAGGTTTTTATAGTTTATGACTAGAAGAAACCCGTCAGGACCACTACTTTTTGATGAAGAAATCAATCGCATAGTTCGCAGAAACCAAAGAGAAATAAGGCGAAGCTTAAGATACACAGAGAACGAGCAAGAGGACGATACTCAACCCCCAATCGAAGAGATGGCTGAAAACCAAGACAATCAACTACCTCTTGTAATTGCAGTTAATCAAAATCCTGCTCCACGCACTATGTATGATTATGTTAAACCTTCTTTAATAAGAACTGAATCAAGCATAGTTAGACCTGCTGTAGCTGCAAATACTTTTAAACTAAAACCTAACACTATTCAAATGATACAGTAATTTGTTCAGTTTGATGGTTTGCAGGATGAGGATCCCAACGCTCACTTAGCAAACTTTTTGGAACTATGCGATACATTTAAAATTAATGGTGTTTCTGATGATGCCATTCGTCTTTAGTTATTCCCTTTTTCATTGAGGAACAAATCTAAACAATGGTTGAACTCATTACCATGAGAGTCAATCACTACTTGGGAACAAATGATCGAAAAGTTTCTATTAAAATATTTCCCGCCGGCTAAAATAGCCAAATTACGTAATGATATCTTTCCGTTTGTGTAGATGGACTTAGAAACTCTTTACGATGCATGGGAGAGATACAATGACTTACTGAGAAGGTGCCCTCACCATAGGTTACCGCTTTGGCTTCAGGTTCAAACATTCCATAATGGCCTGAGTCCTTCGACTTGGCAAATGGTTGACGTAGCTGCTGGCGGAACCATCAATAATAAAACACCTGAAGATGCTTATGAGTTTATAGAGGAGATGTCACTGAATAACTATCAGTGGCAAGTCATGAGGACAAAACCAACGAAAACAGCCGGTGTTTATAACATCGATTCGGTTACCATGCTCTCTAATCAGGTAGAACTCTTGAATAAGAAAATTGATGGTTTTCTTAGTTCTTCACAGGTTCACCTAGTAATGCAGTGCGAAGAAAGTGGAGGTGGATCAAGCAATTCGGAATACCAACCTTATGGCTACAACATGGATAACGAGTAGTTAAATTACATGGGTAATAATTCTCGATCTCAAAACAATCCATATAGTAACACTTACAATGTAGGTTGGAGGAGCCACCCAAATTTTTCATGGGGAGGCCAAGGAAATCGAAGACCACCTCCAGGCTACCAACAAGAACAGAAGTCGAACCTTGAAGATATGCTCTCAAAGTTTATATCAGTGTCAGAAACTCCTTTCCAGAGCACCGAGACAGCACTTAAAAATCAACAAGCGTCGATCCAAGGGCTCGAAACTCAGGTAGGCCAGCTTTCCAAACTAATCTTCTAACGACCACAAGGTAGCTTGCCAAGTAATATTGAACCCAACCCAAGGGAACAACTCAATGCGATTAATGTTCAAGATGAAGAAGGATTCATTGAGCCTGAGCCAAAACTGAGGCAAGAAATAATGGTAAGCAGAGGCCAATGTGAGGTAGGTCGTTATAAAAACAAATCAGTGAATGTCGAATATAAACCTCGTGTGCCATACCCAAACGCGACAAGGAAAGACCACTCAGATGAACAATTTTATAAATTCCTTAAACTCTTAAAAAAATTACGCATTAACTTACCGTTTATTGAAGCTCTATCGTAGCTACCAAATGGAATGAAATTTTTAAAGGAGCTTTTAGCAAATAAGTGAAAGTTGGACGAGGCGTCGCATGTAGAGCTAAACGTAGTTTGCTCAGCTATTCTGCAAAATAAGCTACCGAAAAAATTAAAAGATCTAGGGAGTTTTACAATTCCTTACTTAATTGGTAGTTTAGATGTTAATAATGCATTAGCTGATTTAGGGGCTAGTATTAACGTCATGCCCTACAAAATGTTCAAACAATTAGGTCTTGGGACACCCAAACGCACTAGGATGAGCATTCAATTAGCGAGATAAAACTATAAGATTTCCTAGGGTATTATTGAAGATGTGCTAGTTAAAATCGATAAATTTATATTTCCCGTGGACTTCATTGTTCTAGACATAGAAGAGGATAGAAACACTCCTTTAATTCTAGGAAGGCCTTTTTTAGCAACTGCTAAAACGATCATTGATGTTGGCACAAGTGAACTCACACTCCGTGTGGGAGATGAAACAATCACCCTTCAAGCTCGCAATTCTGGCAACACATCAGAAATTGATTGTGATCGTTTAACCCATTCTACTAAAACTGACAATATTGTGCAACCTACTTTGTAGGAAATGAGTCTGAAGGAAGTACATGAGCCATTCTCAAGTAATGGTAGAAGACCTATTCATGAAGAACAAAGGCTACAAATCGAGGAGCTAGATGAATGGAGGACGCATAAACCAAGAACGCATGATAAACCAGAACTACGCCAAAACAAGCTCAACACCTTCCCACATCAACTTATGGTTGGAGATAAAGTCTTATTAGATGCCGCAGATCCTCACATTGTCACTACCACACCGAATGAAGAAATCTCTCTTATGGTTCTTGGCATTTTCCCATTCAGTACAGTCGAGGTAAGTCATCCCAAGTTTGGCACTTTTAAGGTAAACAACACCTATCTGAAACCTTATTTTGATGAGCATGATAGTAGGAATGAGGAGTATAAACTCCTCAAACCACCATGACCATTCAATGGAGAGGTAAGTCGAGCTTAAACTATAAATAAACGCTTCTTGGGAGGCAACCCGAGTACTAAAAGTTTTAAATTATTTAAATTTTAATTTTTAAACATCTAGGTCACTAACAGAGTCTTTGAAGCACAGGTTCCCAACTTTATACGGCCGATCACACGGCTGTGCTTAAGGCCGTGTGACCAACATGGATGGAAACATGGTCATGTGATATGACCGTGCGAAAACAGGATAAAAGTTATCTTTCCCTACACAGGATGCGATAAGTGGCCACGGGCGTGTGACCTAACCGTGGTCAAATCTGCCAAATGAACATGTGCATGCAACACGCCCGTGTCTAGCACCAGTGGACAACACTGTCAAAATAACACAGGCGTGTACAGAGCTACACGATCGTGGGAGCAGCAAACCACATCACACACGGTCGTGTAACATGATCATGTAGCCACACGACCTAGACACACGGGCGTGCCCGAAGGCCGTGTGACGACATCTCACTTCGTGATAAACACGGGCGGGACACGATCCACACGGCCGTGTGAACTGGCCGTGCAACTTGAAAAATTAGATTATCTATCTTCTTTTATTTTTCTTTCATTAATTTTTGAAGATTTTTTTGTTTTTAAACACAACTTATCTTTATGATTACTACCAAA
The DNA here is from genome assembly GCF_025698485.1 of Gossypium arboreum. Lineage (NCBI taxonomy): Eukaryota > Viridiplantae > Streptophyta > Magnoliopsida > Malvales > Malvaceae > Gossypium > Gossypium arboreum. The sequence continues at coordinate 20,679,263 of NC_069081.1, forward strand.
TTATTCCCCCAATTCTCCTGTTGTTCTTCAGAATCATGTTTGTCCTCCAGCTTTATTTCCAACAACTCGCTCTCACTAATCTAGGAATTTCATCCATTTTTAACTCAAGAAGTTTCACTTCTCTCCGTATCTTATTTTTATATTCTTATATCTATCTTTGTACATTGAGGGCAATGTACATCTTAAGTGTGGGGGGATATCCATTTCACTATCAGAAAATCCCTGAATGACTGCCTTGTTCTCTTGAAAAGCTCTCATATCATATTTAGGATAAATTTTGATTGATTTATGATTTTGATTGATATATCTTGAATTAAAACATAGGCATTTATGCATTGATTGTTTAAAATTTAAGACATTAGAGAATCAAGCATGATAAGTTGATTTTTAAAAATTTAAAATCATAGGTTGTTTCCCCAAAGTTTAGGTTTTACTTTGAGTTGGAATTCACAAGTTTGAAACATCAAAAACCCATAATTTTTGTGAGATTTTTGAGCCTTTTGAGCATCTATTAATTCTTTCATGCTCACTTTTATTATTGCTTTGAGTGCATCAGTATTGAACTGTTATTCTAGAACTTGCTTGATTATGCATGTCAAGACCACACCATTTGATTTGATGTGTCAAAATGATTAAGGCACTTAGGATTAACCCACTCATGCCATGAAAAGCCTACCTCTACGATTAACCTATAGTAAACCCCCTTGAGCCTAACAAACCATTTCTTGTATTACCCTTAATATTAACCCTTAACCTATTATTGTTGAAATCCCCTAAATTAATTCGATCCCCATTTTTGTCGAGATTTGAATTGAAATAGTTGCTTAACTATGTTTTATTCTATTTTGTAATTTAACTTGTTCTTAAAAAAAATGTATACATCTTTTGTTTTTGAGCTTAAGTATTTAATTCCATATTTTGAGGAGAAGCCCTGTTGTACGCAAGTGATATTAAATCTTTTTCTAGTTAAGTGATTTTTCAATTCAATCTCGATTCTAACTTTTGCTTTCAGCCTATGACCATACCCACTAACCAAGCCTCATTACAACCCTCTAAAGACCTTTTGATTTATGTATCATCTCAATTTATAGTGGTGGAGATTTGATTTTCATGCAAGCCTATGGTAATAATTTTTCATTATTGACTATTGCGTGCTTCAATTATTGTCCTTAAACACCTCGAGTGATTTGAGTGAATCTTTAGTAAGATTGTGAAACTCTGTGATATTCTAAATCAAAGGTAATTACTTAGATGAGGGGAGACACCTATGTTTGCATGATTAAATACTCAACTTGGAATGTTTAAAACATTTATGTTCTTTTAGTAGAATTCTCAATGTATGATTACCCATGGATTATTTTGAGATATTTACGATAGAGATTATAAGTTGAGAAAGATTTATTTTGATTATGAGTTGAGGATTTTGCTTGAGGACAAGCAAATGCTTAAGTGTGGGGGTATTTTATAAACTGTAATATATACATATTTTTCCCCCATGCTTAACGCATTTTATGCATAATTATCCCTTAGAATTGGTGAATTCGATGCTCCTAATGCTTTAATTTCATGTTTTATACTTAGGAGAGCATAGGAGAGCGAAAGGAACGAGAAACGGGCCAAAAATAGAGAAAATGGGCCAAAGTACAAAATCAACACGGCCTGGACTTCCTCACACGGGCAGACCATACAGTCGTGTCAATTTGGCAAATTCTAAGCACGATTCACACGGGCGTGTCCATGCCGAGCCGAAGTTGAGTCCAATTCAAAAAAGGCTAATTGTGAGGGTTTTTAGGCATTCTAAAGCCTATAAATACGCCTTAAAGGAAGAGAAAAAGAGGGCACGGAGAGGAAGGAAGGAATTACTCGAAGGAAGCCGATTGATCCATCTCAAAAGCCAGAGTCACCATCAAGACTAAAGATCTCCCCTCAATTTCCCTTCAGGAGTTTTGGGTTTTCTTTATGTTTTGTATTCGTTATTCCTCTAATATGTTTTCCCTTTTAGTTATGAGCTAAATCCCCTAAATACCTAAGGGGAATGAAACCTAAGACGAATCTTGTTATTATTTTCTGAATTGTATGATAAATGTTTAACTTATTCTTAATTGTGTGTTCTTAATTCTTGTGTTGATATCCTAGGATACTGATTCAAGATAAGCTCTTATTCAGAGGAGGAATAGACCCTGTCTAAGAGTACATTTGTCATAATTAAGCGAAGTTGTTTGCGCACCTAGACATAGGGTGACAAGATTTTGCCGGATTAGGGTGAAACCTAATAAGGGGATCTATAGATCAAGTTAATGCAACCCTAGGGTGTTAATTAGAGAAAAGTCTCAATTATTCAATCTATGGATTAGACGTTATTAGTCTTGAATAGGGATAATAACATAACTTAGGGATCTCCACGAAACAAGTTAAATGAATAAATTGTTCGATTCGGAGCCAAAATAACAAGTACAGTTTAGGTGGATTTTTCCTTAGGTATTGTCTTAATTCAATCGTTTTCCAAAAGTAATCCCCCAATTCCATTCTCTGTGAATTCTTAGATTAGTTAATTAGTTAGTTAAAACAAAACCCCCTTATTCTTAGGCTAGATAATAAAAAGACAGTCATTACTAGTACTTTTAGTTCCTTTGGGTTCGACAATCCAGTATTGCTAAAACTATACTACTATTCGATAGGTACACGTGCTTGCATCGCGATAATAGTTAGTTTCAAGAACAATTAATTATAAATATTTAAAACTTACCTGTCACGAAATCGCAATCAAAACGCCTTTTATTTATTTTATTTTATTTTATTTTTATCTCTATATTTTATTTTAATTGCCTTTTAATACTATTTCATCCTGAGTTTTTTTTTTACAATTTTTATTCTTCGGCTATTTCATTACGAGTAGTTATGCTCCAGTGTATCTCTTAACGAGTTCCTGATGTTATCATAGTCAGAAAGAGCTCCAAAGCTCATCCTCGCATAGGACCTAAAAACTCCACCGAGAAAGGACTTATGGACTAATGAACCTCTACCACCGCCGGAGTATCCTCCTCCACCCCTAAGCCGATTATTCTCCAAACCTCCAGTTCAAGGAAATTCATTCATCACTCAGGAAGTTTCACTTCTCTCCCTATATTATTTTTATATTCTCTTCTATAAATCTATCTTTGTACATTGAGGGCAATGTACATCTTAAGTGTGGGGGGTATTCATTTTTATATCAGAAAAATCCCTAAATGATTGTCTTGTTTTCTTGAAAAGTTCTCATATCATGTTTAGGATATATTTTGATTACTTTATGATTTTTATTGTTATATCTTAAATTAAAACATAGGCATTCAGGCATTGATTATTTAAACTTTAAGACATTAGAGAATTAAGCATGATATGTTGATTTTTAAGAATTTAAAATTTTAGGTTGTTTCCCCAAGGTTAGATATTATCTTTAGTTGGAATTCACAAGTTTAAACATCAAAATGCCATAATTTTTGTGAGATCTTGAGCCTTCAAGAGCATCTATTAATTCTTTCATGCTCACTTTCATTATGAGTGCGTCAATATTAAACTGTTATTCTTGAACTTACTTGATTATGCATGTTAAGACCACACTATTTGATTTGATATGTCAAAATGAGAAAGGCACTTAGGATTAACCCACTCATGCCATGAAAAGCCTACCTCCACGATTAACCCTTAGTAAACCCGGTTGAGCTAACAAGCCATTTCTTGTATTACCCTCAATATTAGCCCATAACTCATTATTGTTGAAATCCCCTAAATTAATTTGATCCCTATTTTTGTCGAGATTTGAGTTTGAAATAATTGCTTAGCTATGTTTTATTCTATTTTGTTATTTGACTTGTTCTTAAAAAAATGTATACATATTAGTAGTAGTGATCTTCTGAGCTAAAACAACTAAATTCTATATTCTGAGAAAAAAGCTCTGTTGTACGCAATTATTGACTAGTCATTTTTCTAGTTAGGCAGTTTTTCAATTCAATCTCAATTCTAACCCTTTCTTTTAGTTTGTGGCCACACCCCCTAACCAAGCCTCGTTACAACCCACTAAAGACCTTTTGATTGATGTTTTATCTCAATTTATAATGGTGGAGATTTGATTTTCATGCAAGCCTATGGCAATGACTTTTCATTATTGACAATTGAGTGCTTCATTTATTGTCCTTAAACACCTCGAGTGATTTGAGTAAATCTTTAGTGAGGATGTGAAACTCGGTGACATTTTGAATCAAAGATAATTACTTAGACGAGGGGAGACACCTATGTTTTCATGATAAAATACTCAACTTGGAATGTTTGAAACTTTGATGTTCTTTCAATTGAATTTTCAATGTATGATTACCTATGGATTATTTTTAGATATTATCGATAGAAATTATAAGCTGAGAAAAATTTATTTTGATTATGAGTTGTGGATTTTGCTTGAGGACAGGCAAATGCTTAAGTGTGGGGGTATTTGATAAACCGTAATTTATACATATTTTTATCCCATGCTTAACAAATTTTATGGATGATTTTTCCTTAGAATTGGTGAATTTGATGCTCCTAATGCCTTAATTTCATGTTTTATACATAGGCGAGCATAGGAGAGCGAAAGGAACAAGAAACAGGCCAAAAATGGAGAAAATGGGTCAATGTACGAAATCAACACGGCCTGGACTTCCTCACACGGGCAGACCACAAGGCCGTGTCAATTTGGCAGAATCGAAGCACGACTCACATGGGTAGAACACACGCCCGTGCCATTATAATAGGCTCGAGTACGACCTGAAGTAATCGCGCACGGGTTTGTCCCTGTCGAGCCCAAGTTGAGTCCAATTCAAAAAAGGCCAATTTTAAGGGTTCTTAGGCATTCTGAAGCCTATAAATACACCCTAAAGGAGGAGGAAAAGGACACACAAAGAAGGAGGTACGGAACTACTCAAGAAAAGTCGATTGATCTATCTCAGAAACTGGATTCATCATCAAGACTAAAGATTTCCCCTGAATTTCCCTTCAGGAGTTTTGGGTTTTCTTTATGTTTTGTGTTCATTATTCTTCTGAGATGTTTTCCCTTTTAGTTATGAACTAAATCCCCTAAATACCTAAGGGGAATGAAACCTAAGACGAGTCTTGTTATTATTTTCTGAATTGTCTGATAAATATTTGGCTTGTTCTTAATTATGTGTTCTTAATTCTTGTCTTGATATTCCAGGATATTGATTCAAGTTAAACTCTTATTCAGAGGAAAAATAGACCCTGTCTAAGAGTACATTTGTCCTAATTAAGCGGATTTGGTTCCGTGCCTAGAGATAGGGTGACAAGATTTTGCCAAATTAGGGTGAAACCTAATAAGAGGATCCATAGATCGAGTTAATGCAACCCTAGGGAGTTAATTAGAAAGAGATTTCAATTATTCAACCTAGGGTTAGAAGTTGTTAGTCTCGAGAGGGATAAAAATATAACTTAGGGATCTCTATGGATCAAGTCAAATGAATAAATCGTCCAATTCAGATTCAAACAACAAGTGAAGTCTAGGTGGATTTTTCCTTAGGTATTGTCTTAATTCAATCATTTTTCCAAAAGTATTTCCCCAATTTTATTTTCTGTGATTTCTTAGTTTAGTTAATTAGTTAGTTAAAACAAACCCCATTATTCTTAGGCTAGATAATAAAAAGACAGTCATTACTAGTACTTTTAGTTCCTTTGGGTTGACAATCCAGTCTTGCTAAAACTATACTACTATTCGATAGTTACACTTGCCTTCATCGTGATAATAGTTAGTTTTAAGAACAATTCATTATAAATTTATAAAACTTATCACACGAATATCACGACCATTGACCCTCGTTGTAACGAGTTCAAACATTTTTTAGCCTTATTCCTCAATGAAAAGGGAAACAACAGAAGGCGAATGGCATCATCAGAAACGCCATTGATTTTAAAAGTGTCGTAAAACTCTAAAAATAAATTGCCAAGTGAGCGTTGGGATCCTCGTCCTGCAAACCGTCAAACTGAACAAACTGTTGGATCATTTGAATGGTGTTAGATTTCAATTCAAAATTATTTGCAGCAACAGCAAGCCTAACTATGCTTGATTCAGTTCCAATTAAAGAAGGTTTAGCATAATCATACATAGTACGCAGAGCAAGATTCTGATTAGCAGCAATCGTAGGAGGTAGCAAATTTTCTTTGTTTTCAGCCATCTCCTCGATTGTGGTTGAAATATTGTCCTCTTGCTCTTTCTCTGTGTATCTTAAGCTTCGACTTATTTCTCTTCGGTTTCTACAAACTGTGCGATCCATCTCACTATCAAACAGTGATGGTCCTGACGGGTTTCTTCTGGTCATAAACTAGAAAAACCTGTCAGAAGAAAATAAATGAAGAATTAGAAAATAAAATAAAAATTTAAATTGCAATAAAAGTAGAATGCCTAAACTAATAAAAATCGAGTGTTCCTAATATCCTAGTTCCCCGGCAACAGTGCCAAAAAGTTGATACGTGATACTCACGACAGGTTTTAAAAATTTATAATTCAGCGTTCTTGAAACTAACTATTATCACGATGAAGGCAAGTGTACCTATCGAACAGTAGTATATCTTTAGCAAGACCGGATTGTCAAACCCAAAGGAACCAAGAGTACTAGTAATTACTTTCTTTTTATTATCTAGCCTAAAAATTAAGGGATTTGTTTATCTAAATTAATTAACTAAACTAAGAGTGCACAGAGAGAAATTGGGGAAAATCTTTTGGGAAAATGCGATTAATTCAGGCAATACCCAAGGAAAAATCCAACTAGACTTCACTTGTTATTTGACTCTGAATCAGACGATTTATTCATTTGACTTCATCCGTAGAAATCCATAAGTTATATTATTATCTCTCTCGAGACTAATAATGTCTAACCCTAGGTTGATTAATTGAAATCTCTTTCTAATTAACACCAAGTGTTGCATTAACTCGATCTATGGATTCCTTTATTAGGTTTCACCCTAATCCGGCAAAATCTTATCACCCTATCTCTGGTCGTGCAATGAACTCCGCTTAATTATAACAAATTAACTCTTAGACAGGGTCTATTCCTCCTCTAAATAAGAGCATTAACTTGAAACAATATCCTAGAATATTAAAAAAAGAATTAAGAACACATAATTAAGAACAAGTCAAATATTTATCATACTATTCAGATAATAATAACAAGATCCGTCTTAGGTTTCATTCCCCTTAGGTATTTAGGGGGTTTAGTTCACAATTATAAAAGAAAACATCTCAGAAGAATAATGAATACAAAACATAAAGAAACCCAAAACCCCTAAATAGAAATTGAAGGGAGATCTTCAGTCTTGATGATGAATCCGGCTTCTGAGATGGACCAATCGACTTCCCTTGACTAATTCCTTGGCTCCTACTCCGCGTCCCCCTTCCTAAGTGCCTCCTTAGGTGTTTAAATAGGCTTTAGAATGCCTAAGAGCCCTCAAAATTGGCCTTTTTCGAATAAGGTTATACTTGGTCTCCGTAGGGACACGCCCGTGTGCGATTACTCCAGCCTGTGGTCAAGGCTGTTGAATAGGCACGGGCGTGTAGTCTACCCGTGTAAGTCGTGCTTCGATCCTGCCATAGGGACACGGCCGTGTGACACGCCCGTGTAAGAAAGTCCAGGTCGTGTTGATTTCCCATGTGGGTCCATTTTCTCCATTTTCGGCTTGTTTCTCGCTCTTTTTACTCTCCTATGCTCACCAAAGTATAAAACATGAAATTAAAGAATTAGGAGCATCAAATTCACTAAATATAAGGAGAAACCATTGATAAACCGTAATTTATACATATTTTTACCCCATCCTTAACACATTTTATGGATGATTTTTCCTTAGAATTGGTGAATTCGATGCTCCTAATGCTTTAATTTGATGTTTTACACTTGGGTGAGAATAGGAGAGCGAAAGGAACGAGAAATGGGCTAAAAATGGAGAAAATGAGCCGATGTATGAAATCAACATGGCCTGGACTTCCTCACATGGGAAGACCACACGGCCGTGTCAATTTGACAGAATCGAAGCACGACTTACACGGGTAGAACACACACCCGTGCCATTCTAACAGGTTCGAGCACAGCTTGAAGTAGTTGCACACGGTCGTGTCATACGGGAGTGTCACATGAGCATGTCCCTATCGAGACCAAGTTGAGTCCAATTTGGAAAAGGCTAATTTTGAGGACTTTTAGGCATTCTAAAGCCTATAAATACACCTAAAGGAAGAGGAAAGTGGAGGCGGAGAAAAGGAGGCAGGGAACTGCTCAAGGGAAGCCGAATTCACCATCAAGACTGAAGATCTCCCCTCAATTTCCCTTCAGGAGTTTTAGGTTTTCTTTATGTTTTCTATTCATTATTCTTCTGAGATTTTTCCTTTTTAGTTATGAACTAAATCCCCTAAATACCTAAGGGGAATGAAACCTATGACGAATCTTGTTATTATTTTCTGAATTGTATGATAAATATTTAACTTGTTCTTAATTATGTGTTCTTAATTCTTGTTTTGATATCCCAGGATACTGATTCAAGATAAGCTCTTATTCAGAGGAGGAATAGACCCTGTCTAATAGTACATTTGTCATAATTAAGCGGAGTTGATTGTGCACCTAGATTTAAGGTGACAAGATTTTGCCGGATTAGGGTGAAACCTAATAAGGGGATCCATAGATCGAGTTAATGTAACCCTAGGGTGTTAATTAGAGAAAAGTCTCAATTATTCAATCTAGGGATTAGACGTTATTAGTCTTGATTATGGATAATAACATAACTTAGGGATCTCTACGAAACAAGTTAAATGAATAAATCGTTTGATTCGGAGTCAGAGTAACAAGTGAAGTCTAGGTGGATTCTTCCTTAGGTATTGTTTTAATTCAATCGTTTTTCCAAAAGTAATTCCCTAATTCTATTTTCTGCGAATTCTTAGTCTAGATAATTAGTTAGTTAAAACAAAACCCCCTTATTCTTAGGCTAGATAATAAAAAGACAGTCATTACTAGTACTTTTAGTTCCTTTAGGTTCGACAATCCGGTCTTGCTAAAACTATAATACTGTTCGGTAAGTATACTTGCCTACATCGTGATAATAGTTAGTTTCAAGAAGGATTAATTATAAAAATATAAAACTTACCTATCACAAAAGTCACGATCAACCATCCATAAATGTGCTAAGCATTTGATAAAAACATGTATAAATTATGGTTTATCACGTGGCCCTGTTGAGCCCAAGTATAGTCCTATTCAGAAAATGCCACTTCTGAGGGCTCTTAGGCATTCTAAAGCCTATTTAAACACCTGAGGAGGCACTTAGAATAGACAAACGGAGTAGGAGGAAAGGAATTACTCAAGGGAAGCTGATTGATAAATCTCAAAAGCCGGATTCATCATCAAGATTGAAAATCTCCCTTCAATTTCTATGCAGGGTTTTGGGTTTTCTTTATGTTTTGTATTCATTATTCTTCTGAGATGTTTTCTTTTATAATTTTGAACTAAACCCCCTAAATACCTAAGGGGAATGAAACCTAATACGGATATTATTATTATTATTTGAATTGTATGATAAATATTTGACTTGTTCTTAATTATGTGTTCTTAATTCTTGTCTTAATATTCCAAGATATTGATTCAAGTTAATGCGCTTATTCAGAGGAGCAAAAGTCCCTGTCTAAGAGTAAATTTTTCATAATTAAGCGGAGTTGATTGCACGCCTAGAGATAGGGTGACAAGATTTTGCCGGATTAGGGTGAAACCTAATAAGGGGATCCATAGATCAAGTTAATGCAACACTAGGGCGTTAATTAGAAAGAGATTTCAATTAATCAACCTAGGGTTAGACATTATTAGTCTCGAGAGAGATAACAATATAACTTAGGGATTTCTACGGATCAAGTCAAATGAATAAATTGTTTGATTCAAAGTCAAATAACAAGTGAACTCTAGGTGGATTTTGCCTTGGATATTGTCTTAATCAATCGAGTTTTTCCAAAAGATTTTCCCCGATTTCTCTCTGTGCACTCTTAGTTTAGTTAATTAGTTTAGATAAATAAATCCCTTAATTTTCAGGCTAGATAATAAAAAGAAAGTAATTACTAGTACTTTTGGTTCCTTTGGGTTCGACAATCCGGTCTTGCTAAAGTTATACTACTGTTCGATAGGTACACTTGCCTTCATCGTGATAATAGCTAGTTTCAAGAACGATTAATTATAAATTTTTAAAACCTGTTGTGAATATCACGTATCAAATATCTCATTCATTGTTAAAATTCAAGTCGTTTAAGCAAAATGTTAATCATATTAGATTGTCATTACACTTTAAAACATTGTTTGTTGTTAAAGTATGTTGCGTGAATGTGGTGTTTTGAAAAGCATTTATCTTTTTGAATATCTGCGTCGTACTACTAACAGATATAATTCAAAATAAATAAAATCCAAAACTAAAAGTTAAAACTTTTAAGAGGCCTTATTACATAAAAATACCCAAACTTAAATTACTTATTAATTAAAAATCCAGTATAAAGGCATGAGCGGATGTGTGGCCACCTTCGAGTCCCTCGCAGCACTGATCCGCCTAAGGATTACTTTCGCAGATAAGTAGAAAGGGTGAGTTTATGAAACTCAGTGTCTAATTCCTTAAAAAACAAGCAGTCAGCCGGATAAAAGGCAATTACAGTTTGGGCCTAAGCCCGTTTCAGTAAAAGTTCAATTTCAGTTAGGGCCATAGCCCATTACGATGACAGTAACAGTACAAAATGCAAACAGAAATCCTACCCATCCAGCCTTTACACTCCACTCTGTCCAGCCTTATAGTCCATGTGGGGATAAAATCAACCCACCCATCCCTACACTCCAAAAATAGAACCAATTGCGGCACTAACCAATGGTTGCAGCAGAGCTGCCAGTACAGTACACTTCCTCCAATCAATAATAAACCCGTCCCCATGAAACATATCATAATATCATACACATACACAATATATATAAAATGGTATGCTCGATTACAGTCATGCAAACATAAGGGCATAACAATCATTTTACCTCATAGGGACATAACAGTCATTTATCAATTTGAGGACTAGGTATACTTACTGACCCAACAATAGGTCCATAGTCATCTTGGGCAATTCGTGCAACCTTAATAGTCAAACAGTGAAAATGGGCCCAAGGCCCATAATACGGGCCCATGTGGGCCCACATGCCCGTGTAGCCCACTTAGCCTAGAAATGGCCCTGACCACATGAACTACACAGCCTAGCCTAAAATTCTCCATACTTTCGTGTGGTTTACCTGTGTGGGGCCCACACGACCCTATTCGGCCTAACATGGCCCAAATCGGCCTAAGCCCATGAGATTGCACATGATGGCCTCTATGATCAAACGACCACGTTTATACGTTCGTATCGCCACACAAGCGAGTGCATGTCCGTGTAGTGACAGTAGTCATGATTTTCAACTTTTACCGATTTACGTTTTGAACAGTGATTACACACCTGATTGCAAACGTGCGCGACTAACCCACGAGAACTCCAACCTATCACAATCAGAAATTTCGGTTAGTCACTTATCAATCAATTGAAAAGAAACCTAACCCAAAACACTTGTTCGAGAGTTTACCTATCACTTGCCTTGATCGATCACACTAAAACCGTTGCAGGAGATCGCTTAGAATCCTTAAAGACTACCTGCATCCCATTCGTGACTCGTTAACTAATATCATACACGCAAATAATTAAACCAAGTGTAGCTACTTAACCAAAACGTAGAGCTAAGACTAAGAGATAGAGGTATTCGGCCACCCCCAAAACACACCCTTAAACTGAGATACGATAAGGAACAGTCGCACTCCCTGAGGTAAAGTATTCGGCTAACATAGAAGTTGAGAGGGTATTCGGCTCTAGCAAAGGAGAAGGGGAATTGAAGATAGCCGAAAGAGTAAAGAGAAGAGAAGACAAAATGTTCAGCCAAAAAGCATCAATCGATTGAAGAGGGGGAAAGGTATTTAGTAAAGGAACAAAGCCAAGGGAGAGAGCAAGGGGTAAGGAGAATCAGCCAAAGACCAAGGCTAACAACCGAAGGAGTTTGAGAGAGGGAAAGGGAATATTCAGCAATAGTAATAAAAGATAGAGGAGAGAAAAGAATCGGTTAGACAAGGGTTTGTAGGAGAAAGCAAAATCAACAAACAAAAAGAACTTGAATGCTACTCGAAATAAGCCAGAAACGAAAGATGTCGTAAGACTTTACTAGAAAAATTCGGTCTCTAAAGAACAGAAAAGAACCAATGTTGACAGTTACCAAAAAAATGAAGAGTAATTTGCCAACCCCAAAATCGAATGCATATAGAGACTACAGTTCCCATTCGGCACAACTCTTCTCCCACCACAAATCCCCACAACTTTCTCCTAAAATCCCTCCAACCGATCACACCTCCCCTTAACAACTCAATTTGAATTCCCCTCAACCTCTTCAATGTTTCAGTCAACCCACAACACCCCCACGGCACAACAGCAAAATAAAATACCCACTGCGCCCACCAGGATTCGAACCTCAAACCTCAGGCAAACACTACACGCTACCTATCCTTTAGATCAGTAGGCCCATTCTGTCATGTTTTCCAAACATTTATTTAAAAAGCCCACTGACTAGAGATAGGGTTTATTCAAGTAAAACAAAATTTTGTACAAGCCAAGGCTTGAACTCAGGACTTCTCAGACACTTCTCAGGACACTTAACCACTGAAGCAAGCATGCATTTATGCAACACAACATACAAAAAATAAATTCTTAGATTTTGGGGCTTTACAAGATCGTAGTACAGAAAGACAGCTTGTATTTGTAGATGAACTTAAATATGTCCTCAGTCTAATCAAAAATGGAAAAAAACCAATTGAAAGACTAATATGTCGTCTATCAAGTCCAATTGGCGAGAGGCCTTAGCTTGTGTGACACCCCTAAAGTGACCCTAGTCGGAAAGCGGTTTCGGGACTGCTAAACCGAGTCACCAAATTATTTGAATATGATAATTATTGTCTAAAATATGTGAATATGAATGTGTGAAAGTTTTAAGCTTTGATTTAGTTAATTGCATGTGAATTTAGTTAATAGGACTTATGTTTGACACTTTTGAAATGTGATAGGTTAAACTATAAGGATCTATTAGTGCATGTAATCAAAGGGGTGGACTTGCATGTCTATTTCCCCCATTTATTTACTAGTGGCCGGCCATGACAAAGGGTGATGGGTAAAACATGTCATAAACATGTTGTGTTAATGGTTCATGTTAGAAATAATAAAATAAAGGGTTAGTAATAAAATAAGGAGCTGGAGGGTGATGAAAACAAAGAAAAAAAAAGTGTCCATCCTTTAACATTTCTTTTGGCCGAAAATTCTAAGGAGGAAGGAAGAAGAAGAGGATTTTCTTGCTTTATGTTCGGTTGGTTGGTGTTTAGGAGGAGGAAATGTTGAAGAGATTCGGCCATGCTTGTAGCTAGGTTAAGGTAAGTTTGATGTTGTTCCATGAGATTCATGCATATTTTTGATGTTAGTTTGAGTTCTACCTAGCCTATGGTTTAAATCTTGCTATGTGATGAAGATGATACTCGGCCATGGGTGTTGTTTTCTTGGTTGGTGTTTGTTTCATGCTAAATCTAGATGAACAATGGGGGTTGTCATTTAGGTTAAGATCAAAGAAATTAATCTTGTTAAAACTTTGAACTAATAATGCCCATATGTGTGATAGCCGAACATAGACTTTGTTTAAAGTATTGGTCAAAGGCCGTTAAGTGTTTTGGAAATGATTAAGCTAGGTGTTTGATCTTTTGGTTCGGCATAGCACATAAAATGTTGCTAGATGGAGAAAAATTCAGCCAGCAAGAGGTGTGCTAAGGCGAATATAATTTTGTATATTAATGAGTAATGCATGTGTTGAATTGATGGAATGGAGAGGATGTTTTAATAGTGCATATATGTGTATTAGCCAAGTTTTGAACTTGAAACAAAATGGTATTTGGTCAATACAAGTGACCATACTTGTAGAATGTATTAAGTATGCAATCGGCCTCAACATAGACATGCATGTTCGGCCACACGAATGAATGCATAGATTGATGTTGTACATTCGGCTATAGGTAAGCATAATGATGATCCTATCTTGACTTAGACAATCGGCTCAAGGAGAATTTGTTAAGTGCTTAGTTAATTGATATTAGGTTAATGATGTGTGTATTTGGTCATAAAGGTGCACATGAGGAAATGTTTGATTAATTGTACTAAATTGCTTAATGTGATTAAAAATGCATACGACCATTTTGTATTTGAGCTAAAGGTGGCCATATGACCTATCAAATTCATTGTCATATTCGGCCATAAGCTAGCATAATGAGACTTTAATAAGTTAAATTTGTTTGAATTAGCTCAAGAGCTTAGAGGACCAAAGTTGGATAAAGGAAAGGAAAAAGTGATCGAATAGCCGCCGAAATCGTTCGACAACATCCGAGGTAAGTTTTAAGTGATTAAACGTTGAGTAAATTCAATCATAATAGGACATAATGAGTTGATTTAATAAGATATGATGTGGCCATGATATGTCTTAAACTCAAATGGTAAGTTCATAAGTGTTTGGACTTGGAAATTTAAGAGCAAATTGTAATAATTTGCTTTGGACAGCAGCAGTAACGTGATTTTAGAAAATCACTATAAATTGTTGGTGTGGAATTATAGGCTGAATAAAATATGTAATCAAGGCTTAATTAGTCTAGTTTCTTATAAAAGAGACCTTGTGAGCAAAGAAATTTCCTATAAAGAGATATTTAAAGTTGTGTGAGACGGTGTCAGAATGACTCCAAAATCCCCTGTTCTGTTTTTAGAAAATCATTATAAATTGTAAAAAAATGGTTATAAGATAAAATTTATAGTCTCAGACTCCTTAATGAGTCTAGTTTCAAATGAAATCAAATACAACACATTTTGAATTCTGAAAAATGAGAAATTTGATTCGTAGTGAAGAGTGGTCAGATTAGTCAAACAGTGAAACAGGGGAAACTTTAAGAAAAATCTGGTATTGATTGGCCAAACCTAAAATTCTGGAAATTTTATGGATGGAAGATATACGAGTCTATATTCAGGAAAAATTAACGGCAAGTGATTTGGAGTTTTGTAGCTCCAGTTATAAATAATTTAGTTACTATTGCTCAGGAAAAACAGCTTGTGCTGAATTTGAGATTATGTTGTAAACCTTGATAAACTTGTTTTAGTTGCTCATAAGCTATTGATTAAACCCATACGTGAATTCTAAATTGTGATATTGGAAAATGATAGATGTAGATTCAGCCAAGACAATGTGTATACGTGAAAGTATA
This sequence comes from Gossypium arboreum, assembly GCF_025698485.1. NCBI lineage: Eukaryota > Viridiplantae > Streptophyta > Magnoliopsida > Malvales > Malvaceae > Gossypium > Gossypium arboreum. Next base: position 20,694,626 of record NC_069081.1, read on the forward strand.
TGTGGTATGTGAAGTATATTTGGATAATTGTGATGTGAATACATGAAAATTTATATTTTGATTTAGGATTTTATGTGATGGATGTGAACATGCGTATGTGTGATAAGGCCGAATGGCCAATGTGATGAATGTGAACATGCGTATGTGTGATAAGGCCGAATGGCCAATGTGATGGATGTAAACATGCGTATGTGTGACAAGGCCAAATGGCCAATGTGATGAATGTGAACATGCGTATGTGTGATAAGGCCGAATGGCCAATGTGATGGATGTGAACATGCGTATGTGTGATAAGGCCGAATGGCCAATGTGATGAATGTGAACCCGTATATATATGTGTGATAAGGCCGAATGGCCAATGTGATGAATGTGAACATGCGTATGTGTGATAAGGCCGAATGGCCAATGTGATGAATGTGAACCTGTATATATATATGCGTGATAAGGCCGAATGGCCAATGTGATGAATGTGAACATGCGTATGTGTGATAAGGCCGAATGGCCAATGTGATGAATGTGAACATGCGTATGTGTGATAAGGCCGAATGGCCAATGTGATGAATTTGAACATGCATATATGAGATAAGGCCGAATGGCCAATGTGATGAATGTGAACATGAATATATGAGGTAAGGCCGAATGGCTAATGCGAAACGTGTATGACATGGATATGTGGTAAAGCCAAATGGCTAATGTGAGATATGTATGAGATGTGTATATATATATTATGGCCAAATGACAAACGGTGAAAGTTGTATATTATTAGATTTTTGATGAGGCAAATGAACTACAAATATGACAGTCGATGTGAATGTTGTAACATTTGATTAAATGTACATGAAACTTGGAAATATATTCTGGGTAAGACCCGATGACTACGTGTGGAGATTATGTCCGGGTAAGACCCGATGACTACGTGTGGAGATTTTGTCCGGGTAAGACCCGATGACTACGTGTGGAGATTATGTCCGGGTAAGACCCGATGACTACGTGTGGAGATTTTGTCCGGGTAAGACCCGATAACTTCATGTGGAGATTTAAATGCGAGCTAAAGGTCTCGCCGATAATCCGAGTAGAGGTTAGAGCTATAAGACTTCGTAATAAGAATTGCATATAAATATATTCAATGCGAAAGGTTAAACAGGTATGTACTCCAAGTTTATATGTGAGCTTGATTTGAACTAAATCATAAGGTAGTTATGTGATGCATTTGAGAGCAATCTATGAGACTATTCCTATGATTATGTGACTTCGGATCAGTGGGAGAGGATATGTGAAATCATACAATATATCTATGTCACATGAGCTCACTTTTATGTGAAAGTTTATCTGCCTATTGTATATGATGAGATGTGCATATTCGGTAAAGGGATGGTATGCCCGAAGGAAGAGTGAAATAAAAATACGAACAACTATGTTATAATTTGATTGTTATCTGTTGTCTTTGCTTAAAACTTACTAAGCATTGTAATGCTTACTCCATTTACTTTGTTTTCTCGTTTTATAGATCTCATTGCGAAGCTACTGGGCTCGGGGATCGTCAAGAACTAGTCACACTATCACTATCCAACGCTTGTTCTTGTTATGTTTAGAATTATTTTATGGCATGTATAGAATAGACTAGTGGCGGAAGAATATTTTTGGTTAATGTATATAAGCCATGCGAAAATGGCATCTTTTGAATGTTTACTTAGAGAAGTTTAAATTTTATCCTCGGTCGTGCTTAGTACTTATTTAAATGAATGATCTTTATTTCAAGAAAAGTTCAAAATTTTCTTTGTTCGACATGAGTTACAAGTCCGTAATGCCCTTACCTATTAAATGACGATTACTGGGATAGGTGTGTTACATTTATTGGTATCGAGCTACGGTTTAGTCGATTCTAGGACTAACGTAGCACGCGTGAGTCTATTTATACATGCCATAAAGTGATAAAATGATAGTGTGATGATTTTGGCTATTAAAATGTGTTTCTTTGTATTGTAATGAATCTTGATCCCGATCGAATTGTAGCAAGCTTCGACTATGAGAATTTGCGATATAACTTCACTTAGATATGCCTAAATTATTAAGTTGATCGTGCACGTATCATGTACTCGTATTTGAATTTTGATTTGGATTGAATTATAAGGGTATAATTGATGCAATTTTGAAAGAGTGTTATGACTATAAATGTGATTTTTGTATGTGGCTATGGAACTGGAAGTTGAACGGTCGATAAGCATGTTGTGTTTGTCTTCAAGTAATGTAAATGATATACTAATGTGTATTGCTATATGTGTATATGTACATGAGAATTGAGAGTGATATATCAGGGCTAAGTCCCGAAGAGCATTCGTGCTAGTGATATATCCGGGCTAAGTCCCGAGGAGCATTCGTGCTAGTGATATATCCGGGCTAAGTCCCGAGGAGCATTCGTGCTAGTGATATATCCGGGCTAAGTCCCGAGGAGCATTCGTGCTAGTGATATATCCGGCTAAGTCCCGAGGAGCATTCGTCTTTGGTGTTATATCCGGCTAGGTCCCAGAAGAGCAATCATCTTTGGTGACGTGTATTCGCCTTCGTGCCTAGTAGGCTTCGTCTTGTAATTTGAGCAAAGTTTAAGTGCTCATTACTATACAATTCAAATTTAAATGAGATGATATGTTTAAAAGTGTACATACATGATGTTTATAGACTTGGTTAAGTCATTTCAATGTGTATTAACGAATGAATAAGAGCACTATGTGTGTGAATGATTAGAGGCACTGTGTGTGTGCGAATTCCTTTAACCGAGCACTATGAGTGCGAGATCGGTTAGTGGGCACTAAGTGTGTGAAGTGGAATTCATGTAAGACCTCATCTGGGACGAAGGCATTGATTTGAGATAGTGTGTAAGACCATGTCTGGGACATGGCATCGGCTCGATATGTGAGAATATGTAAGACCATATCTAGGATATGGCATTGTAAGAGCTATACGTGCTTAATGAGTATCCGTAATGATTTCGAATGATTCAACGGGTATATTTAAGATGATAAATAAAGTAAGATCAGAATAAGTGATACAGGTATGTACGGAAGGTATGTGAAAATCAAATGAAAGTAAAAATTTGTGAGTTCATATTATATTATGTTATGTATACTAAATAAGTGAATATGTAAAAAGATGGTGGATATGTTGTTAAGAAATGAATTCATGTTATAGATGTGTTACGGATTTAGTCTATGGAATGCTTGGTATATGAAGTCATATGTGCTATTGCTAAATGACCCCTTTTTTTTTTTTGTTAATCATATTCAAGAAATTATTTCGATTAAGTTCGACATTTGAAAGTCTGTAAGAATTTTTGATGAATGCTGATAATTTTGGATATATGGGTTATGTGCTAAAATAAATCCCATGCCGGTATACTATATGAGGCTTTATGCCAAATCGATTGTATACGGGTATCGTTAACGGTGATTGAATGTGCTAAATGAATTCAATGTTCAGGTATGTGGAAGTTGATTTTCTGTTGGAAATAAGTTAAGTTGAATAGTGAGATATGATGGAGTTATAAAGGATATTTATTGGGATGTTTGAGTATATGTGTACTTTCGGTTAGGTTACAGCTTATACATGAATGAAAATGTGGGTTACAAATATGTGGGTTGATGATGTGAATTATACATGTTAATATGTGCTTAATATGTGTTTGAAATGCATTTGTGAATTAAATTAAGTGATTATTGCTTATGAAATCAAGAAAATGAGATATATGTGCATACTTGTAGAAATGTTTATGTATTTGTTTTAAGATAAGAAAATGATTTTATAGATCGATGAGAAATCAATAATGAATTACAATTGCTATCGATGAGCTAATGTTTATATGAATATAATTCAATAAGAGGACGTTATCCTAAACTACGCATCAGTAGAAATTTTCGGGGACGAAAATCCCTAAAGGGGGGAAGAGTTGTGACACCCCTAAAGTGACCCAAGACTGAAAGCGGTTTTGGGACAGCTAAACCGAGTCACCAAATTATTTGAATATGATAATTATTGTCTAAATAATGTGAATATGAATGTGTGAAAGTTTTAAGCTTTGATTTAGTTAATTGCATGTGAATTTAGTTAATAGGACTTATGTGTGACACTTTTGAAATGTGATAGGTTAAACTATAAGGATCTATTAGTGCATGTAATCAAAGGGGTAGACTTGCATGTCAATTTCCCCCATTTAATTACTAGTGGCCGGCCATGACAAAGGGTGATGGGTAAAACATGTCATAAACATGTTGTGTTAATGGTTTATGTTAGAAATAATAAAATAAAGGGTTAGTAATAAAATAAGGAGATGGAGGGTGATGAAAACAAAGAAAAAAAAAAGTGTCCATCCTTTAACATTTCTTTTGGCCGAAAATTCTAAGGAGGAAGGAAGAAGAAGAGGATTTTCTTGCTTTATGTTCGGTTGGTTGGTGTTTAGGAGGAGGAAATGTTGAAGAGATTCGCCATGCTTGTAGCTAGGTTAAGGTAAGTTTGATGTTGTTCCATGAGATTCATGCATATTTTTATGTTAGTTTGAGTTCTACCTAGCCCATGGTTTAAATCTTGCTATGTGATGAAGATGATACTCGGCCATGGGTGTTGTTTTCTTGGTTGGTGTTTGTTTCATGATAAATCTAGATGAACAATGGGGTTGTCATTTAGGTTAAGATCAAAGAAATTAATCTTGTTAAAACTTTGAACTAATAATGCCCATATGTGTGATAGTCGAACATAGACTTTGTTTAAAGTCTTGGTCAAAGGCAGTTAAGTGTTTTGGAAATGATTAAGCTAGGTGTTTGATCTTTTCGTTCGCATAGTACATAAAATGTTGCCAGATAGAGAAAAATTCGCCCGACAAGAGGTGTGCTAAGGCCGAATATAATTTTGTATATTAATGAGTAATGCATGTGTTGAATTGATGGAATGGAGAGGATGTTTTAATAGTGCATATATGTGTATTAGCCAAGTTTTGAACTTGAAACAAAATGGTATTTGGTCAATACAAGTGACCATACTTGTAGAATGTATTAAGTATGCAATCGGCCTCAACATAGACATGCATGTTCGGCCACACGAATGAATCCATAGATTGATGTTGTACATTCGGCTATAGGTAAGCATAATGATGATCCTATCTTGACCTAGACAATCGGCTCAAGGAGAATTTGTTAAGTGCTTAGTTAATTGATATTAGGTTAATGATGTGTGTATTTGGTCATAAAGGTGCACATGAGGAAATGTTTGATTAATTGTACTAAATTGCTTAATGTGATTAAAAATGCGTACGACCATTTTGTATTTGAGCTAAAGGTGGCCATATGACCTATCAAATTCATTGTCATATTCAGCCATAAGCTAGCATAATGAGACTTTAATAAGTTAAATTTGTTTGAATTAGCTCAAGACCTTAGAGGACCAAAGTTGGATAAAGGAAAGGAAAAAGTGATCGAATAGCCTTGAAATCGCTCGACAACATCCGAGGTAAGTTTTAAGTGATTAAACGTTGAGTAAATTCAATCATAATAGGACATAATGAGTTGATTTAATAAGATATGATGTGGCCATGATATGTCTTAAACTCAAATGGTAAGTTCATAAGTGTTTGGACTTGGAAATTTAAGAGCAAATTGTAATAATTTGCTTTGGACAGCAGCAGTAACGTGATTTTAGAAAATCACTATAAATAGTTGGTGTGGAATTATAGGCTGAATAAAATATGTAATCAAGGATTAATTAGTCTAGTTTCTTATAAAAGAGACCTTGTGAGCAAAGAATTTTCCTATAAAGAGATATTTAAAGTTGTGTGAGACGGTGTCAGAATGACTCCGAAATCCCCTGTTCTGTTTTTAAAAAATCATTATAAATTGTACAAAAATGGTTATAAGATAAAATTTATATACTTAGACTCCTTAATGAGTCTAGTTTCAAATGAAATCAAATACAAGACATTTTTAATTCTGTAAAATGAGAAATTTGATTCGTAGTGAAGAGTGGTCAGATTAGTCAAACAGTGAAACAGGGGAAACTTTAAGAAAAATCTGGTATTGATTGGCCAAACCTAAAATTCTGGAAATTTTATGGATGGAAGATATACGAGTCTATATTCAGGAAAAATTAACGGCAAGTGATTTGGAGTTTTGTAGCTCCAGTTATAAATAATTTAGTGACTATTTCTCAGGAAAAACAGCTTGTCCTGAATTTGAGATTATGTTGTAAACCTTGATAAACTTGTTTTAGTTGCTCATAAGCTATTGATTAAACCCATACGTGAATTCTAAATTGTGATATTAGAAAATGATAGATGTAGATTCAGCCAAGACAATGTGTATACGTGAAAGTATATGTGGTATGTGAAGTATATTTGGATAATTGTGATGTGAATACATGAAAATTTATATTTTGATTTAGGATTTTATGTGATGGATGTCAACATGCGTATGTGTGATAAGGCCGAATGGCCAATGTGATGAATGTGAACATGTGTATGTGTGATGAGGCCGAATGGCCAATGTGATGGATGTGAACATGCGTATGTGAGATAAGGCCGAATGGCCAATGTGATGAATGTGAACATGCGTATCTGTGATAAGGCCGAATGGCCAATGTGATGGATGTGAACATGCGTATGTGTGATAAGGCCGAATGGCCAATGTGATGAATGTGAACATGCGTATGTGTGATAAGGCCGAATGGCCAATGTGATGAATGTGAACCTGTATATATATATGCGTGATAAGGCCGAATGGCCAATGTGATGAATGTGAACATGCGTATGTGTGATAAGGCCGAATGGCGAATGTGATGAATGTGAACCTGTATATATATATACGTGATAAGGCCGAATGGCCAATGTGATGAATGTGAACATGCATATGTGTGATAAGGCCGAATGGCCAATGTGATGAATGTGAACATGCGTATGTGTGATAAGGCCGAATGGCCAATGTGATGAATGTGAACATGCATATATGAGATAAGGCCGAATGGCCAATGTGATGAATGTGAACATGAATATATGAGGTAAGGCCGAATGGCTAATGCGAAACGTGTATGAGATGGATATGTGGTAAAGCCAAATGGCTAATGTGAGATATGTATGAGATGTGTATATATATATATTGTGTCCAAATGAAAAACGGTGAAAGTTGTGTATTATTAGATTTTTGATGAGGCAAATGAATTACAAATATGACAGTCGATGTGAATGTTGTAACATGTGATTAAATTTACATGAAACTTGGAAATATATTCCGGGTAAGACCCGATGACTACGTGTGGAGATTATGTCCGGGTAAGACCCGATGACTATGTGTGGAGATTATGTCCGGGTAAGACCCGATGACTACGTGTGGAGATTTTGTCCAGGTAAAAGTCTCGATGACTACTTGTGGAGATTATGTCCGGGTAAGACCCGATGACTACGTGTGGAGATTTTGTCCGGGTAAGACCCGATAACTTCATGTGGAGATTTAAATGCGAGCTAAAGGTCTTGCCGATAATCCGAGTAGAGGTTAGAGCTATAAGACTTCGTAATAAGAATTGCATATAAATATATTCAATGCGAAAGGTTAAACAGGTATGTACTCCAAGTTTATATGTGAGCTTGATTTGAACTAAATCATAAGGTAGTTATGTGATGCATATGAGAGCAATCTATGAGACTATTCCTATGATTATGTGACTACGGATCAGTGTGAGAGGATATGTGAAATCATACAATATATCTATGTCATATGAGCTCACTTTTATGTGAAAGTTTATCTGCCTATTGTATATGATGAGATGTGCATATTCGGTAAAGCGATGGTATGCCCGAAGGAAGAGTGAAATAAAAATACGAACAACTATGTTATAATTTGATTGTTATCTGTTGTCACTGCTTAAAACTTACTAAGCATTGTAATGCTTACTCCATTTACTTTGTTTTCTCTGTTTTATAGATCTCATTCTTGAGCTCTGTGCTCGGGGATCGTCAAGAACTAGTCACACTATCACTATCCACCGCTTGTTCTTGTTATGTTTAGAATTATTTTATGGCATGTATAGAATAGACTAGTGGCGGAAGAATATTTTTGGTTAATGTATATAAGCCATGCGAAAATGGCATCTTTTGAATGTTTACTTAGAAGTTTAAATTTTATCCTGGTCGTGCTTAGTACTTATTTAAATGAATGATCTTTATTTCAAGAAAAAGTTCAAAATTTTACTGTTCGACATGAGTTACAAGTCCGGTAATGCCCCTTACCTATTCCGGCGACGGTTACAGGATAGGGGTGTTACAGCTTGGGCATCGGAGCGAATGACTCCCAGAAGATAGAGATATAGATGTGACTATCTAGACTGACAGTACATTAGACAAGACCCAAGTAGAATAGATCTTGAATCTATTTATTGATTTATTCACTAGTGACATTCATAGTGTGACATACTTAAATCTTGAATGGATGACGGACTATATATGCCTGACTCATACACTTTTATGTAAGTAAAAGCTTGAGTTCAAATAAATAAGGAGCCAAAAACTGGTGCGTTGGGCATACAATTTTCGTAGTATGTAACATAATTCACAACTGTGGAATTCATAGCCCAAAACAAAGGTAAATGATATCCTGTCATTGGAATTGCATGATTGATGAAAAGTAAACGTGGTCATGGGTCGTTCGTCTTTATGATGGATGACTTGTTCACTATTTAATAGTGGTTGACTTTTCATGAAAGAAGATGTAATGGTTACCATGAGATAAAATAAAACCATATTGGGAGAGCAAATATTATCCTAAAAAGATCAAAGATATCCTATGATGCTAACACACTTATGACAAGGTCATTGGACGAGTATTGAGTAGTTTCTTTCATAATGATATGCCATTGAGGAGAACTCAACCACGATATTATATTGGAATGACTTTGTGACTAAATAAGTTTATAATTAATAGGTGAAAAACTAGAACTTTATTATAATTTGAGCCTCAATTATATATGTCCAATCGGTCCCTCCACTAGCTCGTTGAAACTATAAATTAATTGCGTGTTTGAATAGAAATAAACAAAATGGATAGAAAAAGAGAAATGGGAAACATTCAGGAATGATTATAGTTTTCTCTGAAATAGAGAAATGGAATCATTTGGAATTGAATATAAGTTTTCAAAAATAGAAATAAAAATGAAAATGGAAATTTGCAATTCTAAATAGGATTACTAAAAAAATGATGGAAGAATGAGTTAATGTTTTTGGATAGTTTTAAAGCCTAAAAATGAAAATAAACCATTCATTCATAGTGAACATGTTAAGTTGTGACATAGTGAACAAATTTTCTTGAAATTTATTAGGAGTAAAATAGTTAAAATTTCACTAGTAAATTTGGGATGAGAAAATGATTTAATATGCAAATATTAAAGTTTATTTTAGGAAATAGAAAAATCGAATCGGGTTGGATCATATTATAGAGTATTGGGTGTCACAACTCGAGATCGGGGCTAAAATTTTTGGCAATACGAAGTCAGGTTCGCCAATGTTCTGATAAACTAAGGCAAGCAACAATGCTTGTCAATGAAGTGTCAATAGGAGTGTTCGCTGAGCACCAGGATTCGCCAAATGAAGTACTAAGAGGTTTGCTAGGTTCACTATAAGGCTTGTTCACTAATGTGTTGGCGAGCTATAGGTTTGCCAGTTTGTGTGGCGAGTAAGGTTCGTCAGGAAATAGGTGAATTGGGTTCGCTAGACAAAGATACATAGACATAAATTTAAGAAAAAAGTGATTTAGTAAATTGAGGAAGACTTGACATGCAAGTAACGCCTTTCCTAAATTAGTATCCAAAGATATCTAGAACTCTTAACTCTATAAATATGATCCGTAATTTTGAGAATTCTTCATTGAATATTCTGTCGTCAAAGTCTCTGTTCTAAAAATACTATTTGTGGCAATCTAGGAAAGTCCCTTTCTTGTTAGGGTTGATTGTTCTTAGATCTAGGTTCGCATGCATGTGTGAATTCTGAATGTTTTGTTAGTAATATGTTTGTTGTTGTGAACCAGTTTGACCGTCTTCTAGTAAGGATAAAGGCAAAGCCAAAATCATATAAGTTCTTCATTTTGGTAAGTGGGATGGAATTATTTGGAGTATGGTAATTGCTATGATTTTTAGTTTAACTAAACATTTTTTCTAAAGAATTATGCTTTCAAAACAAGTTTAAGGGTAAACTACTGAAGGCTCTTTTTTTAAGCTATGAAACTTTGTTTTCAAAACATGATTTTGAAAAGATGATTTTTAAAGCACAAATTTACATGATCTCTTATGCGAGTCCCCAATTATAAATAATATTTGGAAAATAACAATTTTAAATTGTGCTTTTGAAAGGCACTTACGTGCAAACCTTTACAAGCAAATAATTTAGGCTCCACTTTATGCAAGCTATTTGCTAAGTTTGCTTTGTGTGCATTCTCTTTTTGGCTCTGCTTTGTGCAAGCCTTTTATTTAGCTTTGACTTAGTGTGAGCTTTATATTCTATGAGCTCCTTAGAGAAGCTTCTTATTTGCTATACCAAGGGTTGAGAACACTCGCCCATGTTAAATCTCACTATGCATGTTCCTACTAGAGCATGAGCCTTAGTGAACCTCACATTTTGTGCCCTTTTAGAGCATTGGCCTTTTGGGGATTTCCAATATGTGTGTGTGATGAACCAATCATGCGACCTAAGGCTAAATCTATTCGTAATTTTTGTTAAGTGCGAGTTGGTCTCACAGGCTCTACTATAAATTCTAAATTGATTTTATTTTTGAAAGGAAGTATTTGTAAACATTGTTTTAAACTATTTTCATGAAAAATACATTTTTTAGATGCGAACTGGGTTTGTATCCTCACCTACAAACTCGATACGCAAACTATTTTTCAACTTTTTTTTTACTATTTTCAAATATTTTTTTAAGCATAAACTAATGGTTCTTGATTATTCACTGATTTCTCCCCGAACTCACCTACTTCTCTCTTACTTCTTCTCTAGTAAGTAGGTTGTAGATGGCATAGGCGAGGTTGATGATGTGGTGTGGCACCTGACTGATATGAGAAAACCATAAAGATGGCTGATGGGTTTATGTTATGTTGCTTAGAACAATAAATTATAGCGCTTATTTGATTATGGAATAATTCTCTTTAGCTTAATAGTGCACTATGTTATGCTTTATTTCTTTTAAGTTTACTTTATTTCTGTGAATCAAGTCTTGGAAATTATTTTCTATTTCTTTCATCAATAAATCAATATTATTCATACTTAAGTATTTTATTGCCTTGCAAACCCTTTTATGTTGCATAAATTACTTGTGTACCTCTACTAAGTTTTATTGCATGCGAAACCCTATTTATGTTTATCTTAATTACATATGTACCCTTAGTTTTGCAAACCCTTATATGTGTGTGAAACCTATGCATGAATATTTATTTTGTTTTTGGAACTTGTTGCTGACCACCTCCGGACGTACTAACATCTAGATTGTGAATACTGCAATGAAATATAGAAAGACAAGGCAATTTCCACAAGTATACGGATTGTGTTGTAATATAGTCTTTACAATGAAGTAGGTGAGTACTATTAAAAAGATCTAATTAGTACTATTAAATTAGTTATAGTATAAAAATATAAAAGAAAGTAATTTTAGAGTTTCTATAATAATAAAGACAACATAACATAAAAGAAACAAACTTCTAGAGATAGAAAGGGAGAATAAATCAAATCTTGACTATGGGTGATTAGCTCGCTTCAGTAATTTCCATCCACTGCCATTTTGGGTTACTCGTCAATCAACTAGCTACTACTTTAGCAGGATCTTCCAATCTCCTAATCTTCTACTAACATAATGAGTCAGCAAGAACTACTTATCTTTCAACCTCACAGTCCAGATTGGCTTGGGGTGAAGGTGTTCACGGATGGGCCATACCAATTCTGGGTTAATTCTCACCTTGATTACTTCTTGGGGTTGACAAGCCTCCGGTTTTTTTCCCATTATTCCTTTCCCAAACAGTTGATCCACTGAGTAACCCTACAAAACAGTTAACAAATCTTATCTCCACTCGCTAATAGGGATTAGTTCTTTATAGCTTTCATAGACAATATAGAATCTATGTAAAAAGAAAGCATGTTAATTAAATCGACAAGGTAGAGTAAATGAAAGAGCCTGATTGTATTGAGATTAATCACAAATCCTCACAATTTGAATGCTTCCACAATTTAGATCTTTTGAAAACATCAGGAACAATTGAAATAAATTCTAAAACCTAAAACCGAAAGAAAAACTAAACTAAATTTGCTAAAGAAAATCTAGGCTAAGTGAATGTTGTCCATCATATGTGCTAAAGGATCTTATTTATAGATTTTAAGTGGTCGTCATCCTTAACCCTAGGTTAGCTGACATTTTCGAGATTTAAGTTTGGTTGTGCAGACCAAAACGCCCTTGTTTCGTGTTTAATTTCTGTCACGGAGTCGATGTTGAGACACAACAGAACCTGTGTCACGACATGGCAATCAATATACTCCTCTTGGGCTATCTTTAGGGTTATGTCACGATACCCTCAATCTGTTTCGTGACATCGAAGGAAGTCTTGAGCTTTCTCATTTCTACTCCCTATGTTGTGACATCGAACATCCCGTGTTGTGACATAATAACCGATATTGGTTTAGTACGTGATGCAGTCCTAGCTTGAGAAGCTACAACCATTCCCATTGAGTTGCCACAAGGTCCCAATACTCAGTCTCGTGCCAAGAAGTTTCAAGATGCAAATGCTAGTCACATTCATCGAGCTTGGGGAGGGGAGGTGGCCAGACTCATCAAGCAAGCATGGAGCTCAACACCATGCATTCCATACAGCTTATTGCAAGCTGAATTTTAGTTAAATAGTTGCTGGATTAAACTTTAAATGTGTTTAGTTATTTTAGTTTAAGTAATTAAGTTGTTTTAATTTTATTTAGTTGTTTAAATAAATTCGACAATTAATATGTTCTAAGTTAATTAATTTGCTACAGCCATTTAATTTGTTTTAGCTTATTAAATAAGTTTTAGTTACTATAGCTCATTAAAGTTCAATTGTGTTTATAGGTGAACTAACCAATTGAACCAGTTGGTGCATTGATTGGCATTAAAAAGAGGAATGAATTTAAGACCAGTAGCTATTATGAACTTATCCAAGTGATTGTTTGAGGAGTTCAATGGACAAGGAGTTGTTCACACAAGCCCATTCAGTTCCCAAACGTTTTCACATGATTGTGGCTGTTCCAATTTTTCCATTCACACCTTTTGACTGTTTATATTCAAGCATTCACATAAAGGGGGGCTGTTCGTGTGCCAAATGACATTAATTTTTGGCTACTGCTCATTTGGCTGTCCAAGCAAAAATTAAAAGGCTGTTATGACTCTTTAGCTGGTCAAGCATTGAATCAAGTTTATTCAGCTCATTAGAGTTAATTATTAGCTGAATAGAAAGACCACACATGTTTTACATTGACGTTCCTTAAGTTAGAGTTCATCAAAGGTCTTGTAGTTTCTAATTAGCTCAATTAAGTTCATTAATAGCTCAATTAAGCTGAGTGTGTGTGTCTATTCGGCTGGGGTTTGTCTCATGCCTATAAATACTTTGTTTTCAGCTAGTTGTAGGAACTTTTTGACCAAATATATGAACTTTTGTTTTTTCTGTGAGAATTCAACTCTCATTGTTCTTTTTGGATTGAAACGACTTATCAAGCTCAACTTGTGGTGTCATTCTTCCTTGTTATCCGAACTTATCACTTTCCAAAGTATGGCGTTTGACCATACCATCAGTTCCTATCTTGCTAGCTAGTGGGTCGAGGTTAGCCAAATTATCTCTTGTCCATTTCCAAGTGCTGTCTAAGAATCGGGTCAACAATTCCCTTCACTGTTGGTTCACTCTTGGCCTTACCCGAATTACTCCATTAGCCAATTTAATTATCTTTCAGACCTTGTCTGAACCTATCTTTTCATCTTTTCTAGCCAACTTTGTTAAAACTTAACACTTGCTTAATTTCATGATAAAAAAATCTAAACGACTCGAATCAACACTGTAACACCCCTTACCCGTATCCAAAGCCGGAATAAGGTACGAGGCATTACCAGACTTAATCATACACATAGACGAAAATCGGGCCATAAAATTTCATTTAATTCAAAACTTTTCAAACACATACATACTCATATTTAAAGACATATGATATGGCATAAATGAGAACTTACTCATCCATAATCATGCAATAACATGTCATTCACTTTAAACATATTTGCTTACCATCCTGAATATAATATACATTCTTACACTAACTAGAACTAGACATGCTAAATCTTACTCTCATTTTATACCATCATAATGTAGTTACCAATTTGTCCATTAAACATCGATATTCAATGTAACACCCCAAACCCGGCCCAGACGTTATGGCTGAATCTGACGTGCCACATTGGAGTTGAAAACCCACGTTCCGTTTTAGTGTTTTAAAACCATATATTTTGTTGAGTTAACAAAGTGTATAGAAGCTGGGCACCAGGTAGGTATCCGAGACAGAGGAGGTGAGCCATAAGGCTGCTTAAGTACCAAGCTCTTTGATCGGATCCAATCCTAGGCATGCCCACAACCATAGCCACACTTTGTTATATCGAGTTTAAATTTGTTTAAGTGGACGTCTTTGGAAAAAATCGATTAATCGTGGTGTTGAGATATTTTGAAAACAAGTATCGCTTTGAAAACACGTCCTAAGTCTAGCCCATTTGAACAATTATCAACCAGTTTTGAAGTTATTAAAAATAAAATAATCCCGAGAAGAAATAAAAGAAAAGTTAAAATGGCCTTATTACAACCCAAAATAAATAATAATTAAAGAGAATTAAATGAAAACCAACGCTTATTTAAAGGTCCAAAAGCGATCACCGTGGCCACTCTGAATCCCCTCCGGCCCAAGTCCCCACATCAAGGCTCACCTGCAAGGTTAAGGAAAGGGGGTGAGTTTGGAAACTCAGTGTGCAACAAGCCCCTTTCAGAGCCCAAAACAATAGCAGCCTGTTGGGTCTAAGCCCAAACCCAATCTCAAAGTATGTATTGGTAGTAGCCCTTTTCATATTTCATATCCCATAACACTGGGCAAGCCTTTTCAAGTTTCATATTCTTGGGCAAGCCTTTTATCAGAAAGCGGTATGGCCTATAGGCCCATTTCAATATCACATGTAATGTCAAATGAAAGAATGCAACCCATTTGGGAGACTACTCAACCCACCATCCGCTACTCTCCACCGTACCAACCAACACACCATGTGGGATTAACTCGACCCACCCCGCCATAACTCTCCACTTGGCAACATAGTGCTTTATCATATAACCGAGGCCTAGCCTCTTTTAATAATCAGGGCAAAAGCCCTTTTAATAATCGGGGCATAAGCCCTTTAATAAGCAGGGCATAAGCCCTTTTTGATAAGCGGGGCATAAGCCCTTTTGATAATCAGGGCATAAGCCCTTTAATAATCGGGAATAAGCCCTTTTGATAAGCGGGGCATAAGCCCTTTAATAACTGGGGCATAAGCCCTTTAATAACTGGGGCATAAGCCCTTTTGCACTTCCTCCATCCATATAAAAACCCAACCCAATGCATTTATGAACATCTCATGTGCATATCATACATATCATGTGCATATCATACATGTCATGTGCATATCATACATATCATGTTTATCAAAATCCCATGCATTAAGTTCATATATAAACCCTAGGGGTATAATGGTCATTTTGACCTAGGGGCAAAATGGTCATTTTCATATTATAAGGGTAATATCGTAATTTTACAAAAATTAGGATTTTTCCATGTTCATCATCAGTTACTAACTATTCATTTGTGTAATCCGCGTTTCTAGCCCACTTTTAACGAAACCGAGTTATTGGGCCTAAAACCCCTAATGGGCCCTACTTAGCCGATTTTGTCATCTAGGCCCATTTAGCCTATATCCATAACAAAGATAACAGTTTTAACATGCAATTTAATGATTTCCGTTTTCTACCAATTTTTCCCAAATGGGCCGAAAGCCTATTGGGCCCTATTGCGATCCTCGAGGCCCAACTTCATCGTGAATGCCAAAACACGCCGTTCTCGTTTCCATTATTCCGATCATCATCTCATCGATTCTAACTAACTAGTGAGCGTCATTGCTCACAAGTCCTTGAAATGCCGAATTTGGCATTTCGCTTTTTCGCATTTATCGCTTTAAGCTATGAAAAGGGTTCGTTACACACCTGATTTGCGATATTCCTTGACGAGATCTCCTATGCGATTTCTCCTATAATCAACCACTTATAGATTAGACCATGTTAATATTAAACCAAATCGAAAACTACCTATTATCATCACTTACACATTCGGCCACCATCCACAATGGCCCTTGGGTTCATACCTTTGCCGAAGTTGATGACTAGATTTAGTCACTCCAATGATCCAAGCTTTTCATACACTCCTCGATCGGTAGCCTTTAATCCTCACTAGCACCAACAAACCAAATAACACCAAAAACCCTTTTAGCCTTAGTCGACAGAGGGGTTTTCAGCTTTTCTTAAACCACAAGATACAAATGGAAAGAAGGTTCGAATACTTACCAAGAGATCTACTCGTTGAAGAGGTTCCAAATACCTTCCTACCCCATATCCGTTAGAATCCAACTTAAAGCGTGCGAGAAAATAGATCTAAATATTAATTCCCGAATCACTAAAATATGGATGTTTGATTTTAGTATAATGAAAAGAGAAAATAGAAAAATAGAAAAGAGGAGATGACAAGATCTGATTAGGCTTTGAAGGAAATTAAAGAAGGAAGAGATGAGATAAAAGAAAAGAAAGAAAAGAAGAATAAAAGAAGATAGGTTCGGTTATTATCAATGAAGGAAAGATGAACAAAAGGAATAATTCATAAAAGCCAAAATTAAAAGAATAAAATACGGTACTTAATGCTTAATAAAATTCCTTCTAATTTCAAATTCCTTGCTTTGCTCCATGAATTAGGCATTTGAAATTTATCCAACCTCCTAGTAGCCTTATCCACCGTTTGACCGCTTCACTGCTTTGCTGGGAAGAGTTTCGGTCAAACTCGACTCTCCTCCACGTGAGCAGCAAAAATCCAAGCCTTCCATGCGCGAGGTGAGGCTCGAACCCGGACCTTGCGCCTTGTGCCTTCGCCGTCTTTCTGGCAGCCTTTGCACCATGCTTCTCTCTTTACTTATATACGGTCACAATTAATTATAAACCTTACCTACTAAAGCTCGGTTACTTGCGAAACAAAAGGAAATTTTTGCTCATTGTACATCTCGAACTCGACCTCTTAAACACACACATACGTTGCTTGCCACTGCGCCACACTGCTCTCCTTGTGTCAAACTTCATTCGCAACTTCCTTTAAGGCCTATTCCAACCGCAACCTGCATACTAAAAAAACCCAATTTTGCTGTGTGCCTTGAACCTGTGCACTTCCCACGGCCTCCTAGCGTGCTTAGCCACTAGGCGGATGCTTACTCGACATGAATTACCTGAGCAGTTAATAAGGCCTACTGTGACAGCCTTGGTCTTTCTAAAATAAAACTCACATTTATGCACGCAGGAATCGAACCCCAGCTCACTTCCCTCTTGCTTAACACGCCTAACCACTAGGCGATTCCTCCTTATGTCCAGTTTAGCCCAACTTATTAATAAACCTTAATTCCCGGATCCCTAAAGGAGCAAAAATAATAATTTTGCTAAAGTCTTGGTCCAAATTTTTCCCACACTTTAAATACATTGTAATTTATTTAAAACTAAAATAATAATAATAACCATAATAATGAAAATTTCAAATACGATAATATATATATATTTTCCTAATAATAATTATAATTTCCATAAATCAATAAAAATAGATACTGATAAAATTTTCTAATAATATGTTAATTTAAACACTAAATTAACAACAATAATTTTATAAATATATTTGTATCTAATAATTATAATGATAATAATTTTCATAAAAATTAAAATATTAGTAATAACATAAATATTTTATCAATATATATTTTTTTTAAACACTAGTAATATTTAAAACTTCTCAATATTCAGGTTTTCTTCTATCCGAATCCCAGACTCAAAGCCCAACTCTTCTAGGCCCAATTTTTGGGGCGTTACATTCAAGGCAACATTAGTCATTTCCATTTAATTCATGATCCACTGGCCTGCATTTAACTTACCTGATGTATTACCAATCATGCATAACAAACAAAGCTAACTATATCATCACATCAAAACATAGGACATGGCAAGATTAATTAAACTTACAACCATAATGGATAAGAACCACATAATTATGCTTCATAAGCATAAATCCATAATCTCAATGTCATCAAGTATCAAGGACTTATTCCAAATCATGTCATTTTCATAATATTCACCAAATACTATATACATCATAGATCATCACATGTCAAGGCATCATACATAAGTTTAGTGTACATACCTGTACAACTTGTAACATAACTCAAAGACATACTCATCAATGACTTATCTCATTGGGATCATCAACGAATACTTCTCCAAATTACCCATTGAACACTCGGAATATAATCGAATACACGGAATGCATGCACATAAGTGCCATGCCCACAGTTAGACAAACTCAATAGCCTGCGGAATATATGTGTAGCCAAGCTACCATGTAACCCACCCATAAGTGAACTCAGACTCAACTCAACGAGCTTGGGTGTACGCATCCATAAGTGAACTCGGGCTCAACTCAACAAGTTCAGATGCCTAGTTACATCTCATGAACTCGGACTCAACTCAACGAGTTCAGAACTCAAATATCCTAGTGACATGTCACTTGTATCCTAATCCATTCCCAAGGTTCAAACGGGATTTTCCTCGATCACACATATTTTTCATATTCCACGGAATGTTGGAACCGATACTTGGTAGCATTTCATATTTATCAAGTAATTCACATAATTTTGCATATTACTCAACAATAACCACAAAGCATAATATTTCATAATAATAATCATCATATCATATAAATAACATTAAATTACTTAAAATGACAATTATGTTACCAACATTTAAACATGAACTTACATCTAATGTAATGTCAAGGCAATAACATTAAATTACACATTGCATTATAAAAAAGAATCGTATGAACTTACCTCGTATGCGAAAATGGCCATTTTTACCATTTTGTCCACAACCTAATATTTTTCGATTTTAGGCCGAATTTCGATTTTTCCTTGCTCTATCATTTCAAATATAGCCTAATTAGGACTTACATTATTCAATTAACCCAAAATCATATTTTGAAAAAATTATAATTTTGCCCCTAAACTTTATCAAAATTACAATTTTGCCCCTAAACTTTGTCAAAATTACATTTTTGCCCCTAGACTCGTAAATTAAACTTCATCCTATTTCCTTATGGTGATCATTTTTTCCTTCTATAGCAACATCAAATTCGCACTCTAACATATACTTATGAGCATTAGGTATTTTTACCGATTATGTCGTTTTACTCGTTTTCACGTAAAATCGCTTAGTAAAAGTTGTTTAACTCAATTTCAAGCTACATATTCTATAGTGAAACATCAAAATAAACACATTTCACCTATGGGTATTTTTCCAAATGTAAACCCTATGTTAAATTATTGCTAGAATAAGCTTAACCAAGTTACCAAGATTTCAAAAATGTAAAGAACTTTAAAAACGGGGCTAGGGAGCACTTACAATCGAGCTTGGGAGTTTGAACAAGTCTTAACAATGGCTCCTACTGGAAGAAACGATTGAATGAAGAAGATGATAGCTAATTTGGCTTATTTTCCTTTTTAATTCTTTTAATTATTAGTTTACCAAAATAACCCTAACTTAAAAATATTTTATTACACCCATTTCGTGTCTATTTTTATCCATCAATTAACCAATGGTCTAATTACCATTTAAGGACCCTCAATTTAAAATTTAATAACAATTGGACACCTCTAGTATGTAGAACCCAATTTTTTGCACTTTTTACGATTTAGACCTTTTGACTAAACTAAGTGCCCGTGCGTCAAAATTTTCAAACAAAATTTTTACGAGATTATCCCATGAAAACGTAGACCATAAAAATATAATAAAAAATAAAATTTTCATCATCGAATTTGTGGTCCCGAAACCACTATTCCGACTAGGCCCAAAATCAAGGTGTTACAAACATTGAATCGAGCTTGTATCATTTTGGTATCAAAGGTAGTGAAATTGAAGTAAGTACTGACGTTCGTAGCAATTACGGGATTGTAATTTGATCAAAAAGTTTGTAAAAAAAATTCCATTAAAAAAATAGTATCTATTGAAATTCAAAGTGTGAATATCAGTATTTGTAAGTACGAAATTTGTTGGTGTTAAAAAAACGAAGAAGAAGGAAAGCTAGCTTAAGAATTATTTGCTGCCCGAATTCATTATTCTACTTCCATACCAATCGGCCACACTTTCATCCCTCTTCCTTGTGTTTGCTAGCCTACCTTGTCCTAACATCAATATCTACCTAAATCGATCATTACTTTTGCAAGCTGACTCCACAACTATCGCTGTTAAGTCCAAGTAGTCCATTGAGAACTTAGAGAGGCGAATTGAGTGGAAAAAGGCAAGAGTGTAGTGAGCCTATTCAAGTGAACAAAACCCAAGTGAGTGAATTTTCTTTGGAGAGAAATAGTGAGGTTTTAGTTTGTGAGAACTAAAGATGTCAAGAAGTCCGGAAAGGAATCCAAACAAAGAAGGTGGTTTTCATCCTATAAGGAATGTTGGTGGAGGCGTGCCAGATCTTACACTTCAAGCGATCATGTGAGAAATGGAACAACTATTTGATCGTAAAATCGAACCCATCAAAGATTGATAATATCAAGTCGAGGTGTGAGAACAACGTGAGGGCACCCCTATAAATACAAGACAAAGGCGTGGGCGTCCTATCCAAAACCAAGAAGATCCTTATGAGCCAAGTGACCAAGAAAGTGACCGTTCATCTGTGCAGAGTATAAGACATCAAGGCCAAAGAAACCGGGGCCATAGAGAAAGAGACCATATAGATGATAGCCTCAAAAACATTAAGATGACCATACCCCTATTCCAAGGGAAGAAGGACCCCGAGGAATACTTGGAGTGGGAAAAAAAGATCGAGTTAGCCTTCGAGTGCCACAATTACTCGAAGAGAAAAAAGGTGAAGTTGGCAGCCATCGAATTCTCTGATTACGCCATAGTGTGGTAGGATCAACTTGTGACAACCCAAAAAAGAAACTGCGAAAGACCCATCTCAACGTGGGTTGAAATGAAGGCGGTCATGAGAAAACGTTTCATACCTTCTTACTATCACCGAGATCTCTACCAACAATTGCAAAGCCTTACCCAAGGCAATCAAAGTGTCAAAGACTACTACAAGGAAATAGAGGTAGCGATGATTTGAGCTGATATCGAATAGGATCGGGAGGCAACAATGGCCAGGTTTCTTTCAGGATTAAATCGTGACATCACTAACATAGTCGAATTGCAACACTATGTTGAAGTGATGGACATGGTTAACATGGCCATCAAAGTTGAGAGGCAGCTTAAATAGTAGGGAGTTGGTTGATCCTACTCTAATCCATCAACTACCAAATGGATCCAAGGAGCCAATAAACCCCCTATTTGAACCAAGGATCCTGTTGTAGAGGCCAAGTCCAATCCTACTGTTGGCGAGCCAAACAAAAATAAAACTAATCCTGTGCCAAATTGCACAAGAGACATAAAGTGTTTCAAATGCCAAGGACGGGGACACAAAGCCAGCTAATGTCCTAATTGGTGAATCATGGTGATACGGGCCGATAAAGAGATCAAATCCAAGGAAGAGAAGAACATGAGCTAGAAGTGCCAATAGAAGAAGAAGAATATTTGGAGTTTCTGGTTGAATGCCAGATCCTTGTGGTGAAAAGGAGCTTCAACATTCAAAGTACCGAAATCGAGCAGCAACGGGAAAATATTTTCCACACCCGGTGCCTCATCCAAGGCAAGGTGTGTAGCATGACTATTGACAACAGAAGCTGTACAAACGCCGCAAGTAATATGCTGGTTGAAAAGCTTGGTTTAACCATGACCAAGCATCCGAGCCTATACAAGTTACAGTGGTTGAACGAGGAGGAGAGCTTAAAATGACAAAACAAGTTGTTGTAGCATTCTCCATCAAAAAATACCAAGACGAGGTGGTGTGCGACGTGGTTCCCATTCACGCGGGATACCTTCTTTTGTGGCGTCCATGGTAGTTTGATCGATGTGCAATCCACAATGAATATACCAACCGTTATACCTTTAAGCATCTAGGCAAAATGTAACCCTAGCCCCTCTTACCCCGAAACAAATGTATCAAGATCAAATCAAGTTAAAAGAGTATGTAGAAAAAGTAAAAGAAAAAGAACAAGAAAAAAAGAAAGAAAAAGACAAAGAAAAGAAAATCGAGATAAAAAAGGAAAATGTGAGAAAATTGAGGTAAAAACACGAGTTGAAAAAGAAAATCAAAAAGAAGATGAGAGTGAAAAAATAAGCATGTTTCCGAAAAAAAGAGAAGTAAGAATGTCCTTATTGATGCACCAACCCATTCTTATACTTATGTACAAAGAATGCCTTATTGATGCTAATGAACTTCCTTCTTTGTTGTGACTTTATTTCAGGAATTTGAGGATGTTTTTCTGGAGGAAGTGCTGAGTGGATTGCCTCATCTTCGTGGTATCAAACATCACATCGATTTTGTCCCCGAAGCTACGATCCCGAACCGTCCAGCCTACCGAAGCAACCTCGAGGAGACTAAGGAGTTGTAACGAAAAGTGGCTAACTTGATGGAGAAGGGATACATAAGGGAAAGTTTAAGCCCTTCCGTGGTGCCCGTTCTGCTGTGCCCAAAAACGATGGCTCGTGGGGATGTGCGTAGACTGTCGAGCCATTAACAAAATCATCATCAAGTATCGTCACCCTATTCCTAGACTCGATGACATGCTCGATGAGCTTAGTGGTGCCAAACTCTTCTCCATGATCGTTTTGAAGAGTGAAAATCACTCGAACGACGAAAATGTGCAAGTGTACACAATCGTAACAAGTAATATAGTGACAAGTAAATGTCGAGTTATCATACCCACAAGGACTATGAAAAGAATTATTTATGAATGTTATTTAAAAAAATTTGGTGAAAAAAAATATTTTGTTTGAAGAGGGTGATTAAAAACTAAGATTTTAAACTAAGTAAACTAAATAAATAAATCTCAAATGCACGATTTCAAAATACTAGTTTAATCAAGATGACATAATTGTGTTAGGTTAATTACATTTCTTATCTTAGAATCATTAAACTTATGTTTATATTTGATAAACCGTAATTTATACGTATTTTTCCCCCATGTTTAACGCATTTTATGGATGATTTTCCATTAGAATTGGTGAATTCGATGCTCCTAATGCTTTAATTTCATGTTTTACACTTAGGAGAGCATAAGAGAGAGAAAGGAACAAGAAATGGACCAAAAACAGAGAAAATGGGCCAAAGTACGAAATCAACATGGCCTGGACCTCTTCACACAGGAAGACCACACGGCCGTCTCAATCTGGCAGAATTGGAGCACGACTCATACGAGCATAGCACACAGCCATGCCATTCTAATAGGCTCGAACACGGCCTGAAGTAATCACACGCGGGTGTGTCACACGGGTGTGTCCCTGCCAAGCCCAAGTTAAGTTCAATTTGAAAAAGACCAATTTTGAGGGCTTCTAGGCATTCCAAAGCCTATAAATACACCTTAGAAAAGGAAGAAAAGGGAGACGGGGAAGGGGGGTAAGGAATTACCCTAAGGAAGCCGATTGATCCATCTCGGAAGGTGGATTCATCATCAAGATTGAAGATCTCTCCTCAATTTTCCTTCAGGAGTTTTGGGTTTTCTTTATGTTTTGTATTCATTATTCTTCTGAGATGTTTTCTTATTTAGTTATGAACTAAACCCCTAAACTAAGGGGAATGAAACCTAAGACGAATCTTGTTATTATTTTCTGAATCGTATGATAAATATTTAACTTGTTCTTAATTATGTGTTCTTAATTCTTGTTTTGATATCCCAGGATACTAATTCAAGACACGCTCTTATTTAGAGGAGGAATAGACCCTGTCTAAGAGTACATTTTTCATAATTAAGCAAAGTTGATTGCGCGCCTAGAAATAGGGTGACAAGATTTTTCCAGATTAAGGTGAAACCTAATAAGGGGATCCATAGATCGAGTTAATGCAACCCTAGAGTATTAATTAGAGAAAAGTCTCGGTTATTCAATCTAGGGATTAGAGGTTATTAGTCTTGAATAGGGATAATAACATAACTTAGGGATCTCTACAGAACAAGTTGAATGAATAAATCGTCTGATTCGGAGCCAGAATAACAAGTAAAGTCTAGGTGGATTTGTCCTTAGGTATTGTCTCAAGTCAATCGATTTTCCCCAAAAGCAATTCCCCAATTCTTTTCTCTATGCATTCTTAGTTTAGATAGTTAGTTAATTAAAACAAACCCTTTTATTCTTAGGCTAGATAATAAAAAGATAGTCATTACTAGTACTTTTAGTTCCTTTGGGTTCGACCATCCGGTCTTGCTAAAACTATACTACTGTTCGATAGGTACACTTGCCTACATCGCGGTAATAGTTAGTCTAGGTTTGATCTTCATTATAAATATTTATTACTTGTTACAAATAACGTGATCAATATTGTTACGAATAAATTCGCGGCAACTCAGTAATTTGCTAACTTATGAACATACTTACCTACCAAAATTCGTTCATCGCTTGGACATATCTCTATGTCAATTCAATCGATTAAACAAATCTTAATAGGCAAATATGTTATAGCACATACATACTTATTAAATTGAAATAATCTCTTAAACATATCCCTATGTCAATTCAAACAATTAACTCAATTTAATAAGCACATAAAAGACTATGTGAGGTAACAAAGTATCCTTAACTTGAAACAGTTTAATCACAATAATCTTGCAAGTTATGCAAGGCAATTGTATCATCAGTTACTGTTGCTAATTTAACCCTCAGCTACCTTAGAAGAATAAACATGTACTAATTAAGTATTGTGTCCATTAATTACAATTTCAATCCATTTAAATAACTAATTCATTAGTTGCCTCACAATCGTAATGCAAGAATAACTTAGGCATGATTTTACTTAATCAAGCATTTTACCAAGGCCTATAACAGCATAAACACAATTTTAATAATTTAAGCAGATGAAATCCAATCAAACCAACACAAATTAAATTCAAGCTAAACTAATTAAATTAACCATTCCAACTACATAAATATTCATAGATATGTTCATCATAACAACAACAAAAATTAAATAGATAGGGAACAAGAATCAAATTTGGTGTTTCTCCGTGGCTTGACTAGTTTGCTCCATCTTCGTTCTTTGTTGTCCTCACCAATCAAGGCTACTGTGAACACTTTGATGTTGCTCTAAAATGGCTGATGAGTACCTCTTTTCCAAGAGGAGAAATTGGCAAGAGAGCAAGGGACTTTGAATGGGAAAATGAGAGGAGAAAATGAGAGAAGAGAGAAGAGATGTGAATGAATGAGGGATGCTTTGAATGATTAGCCAATGGGGGTTTTAATAGCTGAATGTGGCAGCTAAAATTTGCTAAAAATATCAGCCAAAGAGCCACCCCTTGGCCAGCCTCCTATGTGGCAAAGTTGATGGCTTCAACTTTGCTAAAAATGGCTTGAGGCAAATCTACAAAGCCACCAATTGTGGAGGGGTTTAATTGAAATTTGAACAAGTCTTCAAGGGCTTCTTTACAGCTTAAATAATCAGCTAATGAGCTGAATTGGGTCAGCACTTGGACAGTTTTGGGCTGTCCTTTTCTTGGCCAATTTGGTTTACTCGGTTCAGTTCAATCGGACCACTTTTTCATAATTAATTAATCATAATTTATTAACCCAAATTAAATTGGATCTATATAAAATTTAATTATATTATGAATAGATACATATAATTTTGGACCATCTTAGGCTGAAATTTAGTTCGCCTCGATACTTTAAATTGCTTCTCGGTTTTATGCTTCTAGCAGTTTCTGCCAAGCCATTTTTTGCCATTTGTGCAAATCTATTGAAAATAACCAAAATTCATCAAAAATAATTATGAAATTAAATAAAATTTAACATGTTCATATTTCAAGTTCACTTTAATTATTTTAAAAAATTAATTATTTTTCGAGAAGAATTTAACCGAATTCGCGTGAATTTAAGCTAAAAAGGGTATGAAAAAGTGTGTACATTTTTGTGTTTCCGCACCCCCAAACTTAATTCATTTCTCGTCTCGAGTAATGCACAAATTGAAAAGAATTTCTCATAAAAACCTTTGAATAATTCCTTCAGAACAACATTCTTCCCAGAATTATGAATTTAATATACATGCTTAGAAAGGGTTCGGGACTAAACCGATAACATTCAAAAACTTTCGAAAACATAGAAAATTTTCAAAGACATAAGGGTCACACGCCCATGTGAATAGGCCGTGTGCCTCATACGGCTACCAGACACGCCCGTGTCATAGGCCGTGTGAAAACAGGGCACACATACTGACTTGCACCACACGGCCGGGGACAAGCTCGTGTGCTATGGCCGTGGGAAAATTAGGGAGGTTACTGACTTGGATCACATAGCCGACCACACGCCCATGTGCCAGCCCGTGTGCCACACACGACCAGTAGACACGCCCGTGTGTCTAGGCCATGTCAAAACTGTAGGGTATACTGACTTTAAATCGTAGGGTACCCCAGGGAACACACGGCCGTGTACCAAGGTCATGTGTCACACACGGTCAAGCCACACACCCGTGTCCTCAGTTGTGTGGAGTGAAAATAGACTTGGTTTAAGTCACATTTCTCACCCTTCTCAAGCATACCTAAACCACATCAAATTGCATCATTTCTAAACATATATATGCAGCCGAAACATGCCAATTCACCACTTATTATACCATCTAATATCAACCATTTCAATTACTCAATTCCACAACCAACATACCATTTCATTATACCAAAAACATCAAACATACATAACTACTAAATGTATTTATCCATCAACTTATCACCTATTTTATAATTCAATATATACCATATAGTCATCTCAAATCAAACCACAATATGCTAACTTCCAAGCATAAACACATCAATTAACAACTAACCAAACTAACCAATACATCATCACACCAAATAAGCCAAAATATAAGGTATTATATACATCATATATTTAAATTAGCAAACATATAACTTAAGCCAAATTAAATGGCCAAATTCACATCAACATTTACAAGCCAAATCACATGGCTAAAACCACAACTCAAAACATATCAAGATGACACTAGCCTATACTTGCCATAAATCATATATACAAAGCTTCCAAAATACAAATAAGATAATCGATAGTGCGATGATGTTTCCTAATGATCCCAGAGTCCGAGCTAGCTTCGATGATCTAAAAACATGGAAAAAACACACAAAGTAAGCTTTAAAAGCTTAGTAAGTCATATACAAATAAACTTATCACATAAGCAATTATAAATCAATTCATACATATAAATCATGGAAAAACACAATTGCAAGATCATATTTCTCATATAGCTCAATTGTTCATTATCACTTGCTTATAAACACATCACATTTTTCATATAGTTCACATCTCAAATGATCATATTCATTCTTACTTCTCATTTCCAAATTTTATATACCTTTCGTACATACATGAATCGAATACACATTCACTTGATCATTTATTTCTCAGTAATGCCCGTTGAACCGTTCGGAAGCAATAAGGATACTTGGATAGCTCGAAAAGCTCGTACAATGCCAACGTCCCAGACGTGGTCTTACATGTAATCAAATATCGATACCACTGTCCCAAACAAGGTCTTACACAAAATCATATATGATGCCGATGTCCAAGAAATGGTCTTATACTTAAATCTCAAGTTGATACCAACGTTCCAAACGTCGTCTTACATGATATCACACCTCAGAATCCTATGTCATGACATATGTATCCTATACTATTCCTATGGTTCGTATGGAGGGCTTTTGGATGTCGTAACTTTGTCGATACTTTCTCGAATTCAATTATTCAACTCTCATAGAAATTTAATACATTTCCACAACAATCAAACAAATATTATTCAATTGAAATACGTTCATTTGAATATGAACTTACCTCAGAGATGAGAACAACTAAACGAGTCGATTGTTCTACAACCTTCGACTTTCATCGATCTAATTCTGATTTCTTTCGTTCTTGATCTATATAAATTCACATTTCACTAATTTAATCACACATTTATTCATTTCAATCCACAAACATAATTAGGGCATTTTACATTTTAGCCCCTAAAAATTTTACATTTTGACATTTTAGTCCCTATTTCACAAAATCACAAAATACACATAATTTCACATTTCTCATGGTTAGCTGAATATTCATATAGCCTCTAACAGCCCATTTATTTCATTTATTTCTCATTTTGACCCCTCAATTTAAAAAATTCATAATTTAATCCTAAATAGGTATTTTTACTAAAAAATCACTTAATTAAACATGACAATCTAAAAACATATATTTATTTTTCATCATCAAACAGAAAAATCATCAAGCTATCAACAATGGAAAATCTCAAATATTCATCATCAATTCTGAAAATTAAAGCATGGGCTAGCTAAAACACGAAGCAATGATCTCAAAAAAGTAAAAATCATCAAAAATCGAGCAAAGAATACTTACCAATCAAGCCTACAAGTGTCAAACCCTAAAGCAATATTTTTGGCTTCTTTTTCTATCAACATTCGGCTAACATGATGAAAATATGAACAAAATTTCTTTTTGTTTTTATTTTAATATCATTTATAAACATTTTACTAATTTAAACTTAGTTAAAACCATTATAAAGCATATAATTCAAGGTCATTTATGTCCATCTCCACCAACAATGCTCTAATTACAACATAAGTGTAACGCCTCGAATTTGGGCCTAGAATTATTGGGCCTTGAGTATGGGTCCGTAAGGAGGTTGTATATAAGTATTTAATTGTACAAGGAAATGACACGATTAAAAGTCTGCTCAAGTGGTTAAGGGTCTTGAGAGGAGTTGGAAAAGTCTTGGGTTCAAACTTGGGCTTTAGCATAAATTTTGGTATTGAGTGAATAAAACCTTGGATGCTTGGATGAAGGCCTTTTAAATTATTGTGTTAAATAAATGACACAAGGATGCATGTGGTCTAGTCGTTGGGGCGTCATTAAGGTTGTATAGGAGCCTAGGTTCAAACCTTGGCTCTTGCAATTTATTCTGGTTTTTTTTAAGGGAACCTGGATTTTGGCCTTTAGACCTTATAATTAATTGGGGAAAAAATATGACATAAAAGGAGCCTGTGGTGGAGTCGCAAGGTGGCGTGTTGTGTAACTGTGAGGTCTGAGGTTCAAGTCTTGGAATGCGCAGTGGAGTATTTATTTCGCTATTTAAGCTATGTAGGAGGTGGAGTTGGACTGGAACTCTGTGGTTGAAGTGGTCATCAGAATGAGGAATTTTCCTAATGGTTGAAAGTAATCCCACATCAAGAAGCTAACATGACAATTGGTGAGAAGCTGGCTTTAAATAGAGTGAACCAGATGAGTTGGGAGGAAGACTCAATGCAGGATATGCCAAGGATTGGTGATCACTAGTTGTAGGCGGGATTATTTCATACATGCTTAACCAAGGTTGGTGATCATGGACTTCGGCGCTTGCTCTTAAACAGGTGTGTATTTCGCACTACTCTAGCTGTAGAACGGCAAATGTCAGAATGCTGAAATACCGACCACACGGTGATTGCAGCCACACGAGCATGCGAGCGTACGTGTGGGAGTTTTGACGTGATGTTGAGGCCATCATGAGTGCTCTCGTGGGCTCAGGTTGCTTTGGGCCATATGGGCCCATGGGCCCAAATGGATAAATTGTATGATTGTGTAGTAAATATTGGATTGGACTATGTGAATCTCATATTTGTAGGCTAGTATTACTGAAATGCCCCTGTAGGATAGAATTACTGAAATGCCCCTGTAGGGTAGAACTATTAAAATGCCCTTGGTTTACAAAATTACTGAATACCCTTAGTTTACAAAATTACCAAAATACCATCGATTAGCAAAATTACCAAAATACCCCTGGTTTGTAAAATTATCGAAATACCCTAGTTTGTGAAATTATCGAAATACCCTTGACTTGTAAAATTACCGAAATACCCTCGACTTGTAAAATTACTGAAATACCCTCAATTTGTAACATTATAGAAATACCCCTGATTTGGAAAATTATCGAAATATCCTTGATTTGGAAAATTACAGAACTACCCCTAATTTACAAAATGGCAAAAATACCCTTAACTTTCAAAAATTACAGAAATACCGTTAGTTTGCAAAATTACCAAAATAACCTTGGTTTGTAGATTTACCAAAACACCCTTGTAGGGTGAAATGACTAAAATACCCCTAATAGGTAAAAAGATCGTTCTGCCCCTCTAGGGTATATGACTCACTGATAATACAATTTAATTGATTTGACTATGTTTTGACTGAGAATGTATGACTGTGATTGGACTATTGTGACTGTAATTTGTATGATTTTGTATGTCTTGTGTATATTTGCTGCATTCATATAATATTATGTTGCACATGGGTGGGGATTATAAAACAGAGGAAGAAATTGAGGATCGCATGGTTGCTTGACGACCGTGAATCCACCGGTGGCTTTTAAGCCCAATATATGATTATTGACGACTCTGTGTCGATCATATTTACCCGAGGCTATGTGCCGACTATATTACCGTCACTGATGGCTATGTGCCTAACATGATACAGCTATCGATGGCTTAAAGCCAATTATTCTGATTATGGCTTTGCGCCAACCTATATATGGCTCTGTGCCAACCTGATTATGGTTTTGTGCCAAACGTATTTGCATAAGGCTATGTGCCAATATATGATTATTGACGACTCTATGTCAATCACATTTACCTAGGGCTGTGTGTCGATTATGTTACTCTAGTTGATGGCTATGTTCCTAACATAATACAGTTACTGATGGCTTTGTGCCAATAATAAGACTGTTACTGAAAGCTTAAAGCTGTATATATACAGGCAGCTTTGCTGCAAATACTGTATAGTGCCACAATAGGTGCTAATTCTGGAATGCAGGGATGGCGTAGGTGAGTTATTCCCCACAGGTAGTGCAGGGCTGGACGGAGGCAAGTGCAGGGTTGGATGGGATAGCATGCATCCATGCATTCACACATTCTGTTCTGTTATTGGTTTGGGCTGAGCCCAAGTGATTCTGTTATGGGCTGCGACCTAAATGATATTATATGGGCTTTGGCCCACGTATGCTCTGAACTAGTCTGTACTGTTACTGTTAACGGGCTCTAGCCGAGACTGTTTCTGTCTGTTTCAGTATACTAATTGTTACTCTAGTAAGGGGATTACACACTGAGTTTCCGTAAACTCACCCAGTTTATTAACTGTGCAAGTATCCCCAGCATTAAGAGGATCGGTGCTGCGAGGGACTCGGAGGTGGCCACACAACTACTATTGTTTTCGATTTTCTTTTAAGTTATCTACTTACAAGTACTTATACTTGATCTGGGTTGTGATAAGGCCTCTTTTAATTTCTGGTTCTAAACTTGGAATTTTATATATTATTTTATAAACTCCTAGAGTAGAGCTGTATTTTTTTTTCCAAACCAATAACTGTTTTTCAAAATATCACGTTTCCACAACTGTTTAAAATTAAGCTTCCGCAGCAAGTAAGGTTTTAAGGGAATTAACGTTTCACAAGTATTAAAATGGTCAGAAGTTTTAAATAGTAATAAGGGTTTTCAATAAGAACATGGTTTTCGAAAAACACTTCAAGGTGACACGCCAGGTTTGGGCCTAACTTCTAGGTCGGGTTTGGGGTGTTACAATAAGGACCTCTCATTTAATAAGCCATAACAAATAGACACTTTTAGCTTATAGCATGCTACTTTTGTATTTTACGCGATTAAGTCCTTTTATAAAATCGAACACACAAACGATAAAATTTTCACACGAAATTTTCACACATATCACATATCATGTTGTAAACATAGAAAATAATATAAAAATATTTTTCTGACTTAGATTTGTGGTCCCGAAACTATTGTTCCGACTAGGGTCTAAAGCGAGCTATTACAACTCTCCCCCTTAGGGATTTTAGTCCCCGAAAATCTTACTAGCGGATAGGTTTGGGTAATGTTCTCTCATAGCATCCTTAGGCTACCACGTAGCTTCTTCAATCCCATGTCGATTCCATAAAACTTTCACTAAAGAGATTTTCTTATTTCTCAATTCTTTAACCTTGCGATCTAAAATCTGGATTGGTTCCTTTTCATATGTCATATCGGATTTAATTTCAATCTCAAACGAAGAGATCACATATGAAGGATCAGATCGATAACGTCGAAGTATGGATACATAAAATACATTATGAATCTTTTCTAGCTCAGATGGCAACAACAATCTGTAAGCAACTGGCCCGATACGCTCAATAATCTTATACGGCCCAATAAATCTCGAACTCAATTTGCCTTTATGATCAAATCGGAGTATTTTCTTCCACGGTGATACTTTCAAAAACAATTTATCTCCAATCTAAAACTCAATATCTTTCTGTTTCAAGTTTGCATATGATTTCTGACGATCTAACACTACTTTAGAACTATCGTGAATCACTTTCACTTTCTATTCAGTTTCTTTGATCAAATCAACCCCGTGTATCTTATTCTTACTGAGCTCAGTCTAATACGAAGGTGTTCAGCATTTGCAACTATATAAAGCTTCGTAAGGTTCCATTTTTATACTTGATTGAAAGCTATTATTACTCAAATTCAATCAATGATAAGTATCATTCCCACGTACCTTTAAACTCAAGAATACAACATCTCAACATATCCTCGAGTATCTGAATAATTCGCTCAGATTGACCACTAGTTTGTGGATGAAAAGTAGTACTAAAATGTAGCTTCGTACCTAATGCATCTTGCAGTTTCTTCCAAAACAGTGATGTGAATCTCGAATCTCTATCCGAAACAATAAAAATAGGTATTCTGTGTAATTTCACAACTTGACAGATGTACAACTCAGCAAGTTTATCAAGTGAAAAATCTGTGCGTACCGGAATGAAATGGGCAGATTTAGTCAGTCTATCACCCACTACCCAGACCGCATCTTTCTTACTTGGTGACAGAGGCAAACCCGAAACAAAATCCATCGTAATTCTATCCCATTTCCACTCAGGAATCATAATCGGCTGTAGTAACCCAGAAGGTACCTGATGCTTAACTTTGACTTGCTGACAGATTAAACTCTTTGAAACAAATTCAGAGATATCGCGTTTCATACTAGGCCACTAGTAAACTGTTTCAGATCATTGTACATTTTCGTACTTCCCGGATGTACAAATAACCAACTACTGTGAGCTTCATTTAAAATCATTTGAATTAACTCTGAATTTCTCGAAACACAAATTTGATATCCGAACCTCAAACAATCCTCAGCATCAATTCGAAAGTCTGAATCAGTAATCAAATCACATTGAAACCATTCTACTAACAATTCATTATCAACTTTCTAAGCTTCACAAATTTGTTGCATAAATAATGGTCTCACTTTCAACTCTACTACAATCGAGCCGTCATTAGATAAAGCCAAATGTGTATTCATCGCACAAAGAGCAAACAAACATTTTTAACTTAAAGCATCAGCAACAACATTGGCTTTACCCGGATGGTAGTCAATCACTAGTTCGTAATCTTTTAACAATTCTAACCATCTTCACAGTCGTAGATTTAGATCTTTTTAAGTCACCAAATATTTTAAGCTTTTGTGATCGGAAAAGTGACATTCCTCACTGAACAGATAGTGGCGCCAAATCTTCAATGCAAACACAATAGCTTCCAATTCCAAATAGTGTGTTGGATAATTCTTTTCGTATGACTTTAATTGTCTCGAGGCATAAGCTATGAATTTGCCTTCCTGCATCAAAACACAACCCAGACCATTCAAAGATGCATCACTATAAATGAAAAATTCTTTACCCGACTCTGGTTGAACTAGCACCGAAGCTTTGGTCAACAAAACTTTCAACTGATCAAACAATTTTTGGCACTTTTCTATCCACTCGAATTTAACATCTTTCTAAAGTACTTTCGTCATTAGAGTTGCAATCACTGAAAAACCTTTTACAAATCTTCTATAATAGCCGGCGAGTCCCAGAAAACTGAGGACTTCAGAAACATTTCTCAGAGACTTCCAATCCATAATCGCAAAAATCTTGCTCGAACCGACTCGAATAACCAATGCTGACACAATATGCCTCAGAAAACCAACCTCACCCAACCAAAATTGATATTTACTGAACTTTGCATATAATTGTTTATCACACAGAGTCTTTAGCACAACTCTCAAATTTTCAGTATGCTCGGATTCATCATGGGAATAGATCAAAATATCATCTATAAACACAACTACAAATCGATCCAAATATGGTCTGAAGATCCGATTCATCATATCCATAAAAGCAGCAGGTGCATTTGTTAGTTCGAAAGGCATAACCAAAAACTTATAATGTCCGTATCTCGTTCGGAAAGCAGTTTTCGACGTATCAGAGTCTTTCACTCATAGCTGATAGTAGTCTTATCTCAAATCAATCTTTGGAAACACTATAGCCCCTTTCAACTGATCGAACAAATCATCTATACGTGGTAGAGGATATTTATTTTTTATAGTCACTTTATTGAGTTGTCGATAGTCGATGCACATTCTTATAGTTTCGTCTTTCTTTTTCACAAATAAAACTAGTGCACCCCAGGGAGAAAAACTCAGTCGTGCGAAACCTCTATCTGTCAATTCTTGCAACTAAGTTTTCAATTCTTTTAATTCAATCGATGCCATTCTATACGGAGCTATCGATATCGGAGTCGTCTCTGGCACTAACTCAATACCAAACTCTACCTCTAGGATCAGTAGCAAACCCGGTAATTCTACAGGAAACATATCCAAATACTCGCACACAACTGGTACTAATTCAATCTTCATTTTGGTCACTTTAGAATTGAGCACATAGGCAAAGTAAGCTTCACAACCCTTTTTCACATATTTTTGAGCTAACATGGAAGATATCACTGCCGGTAAACCATTCAAATCATTAAACTCAATCCGAATAATCTCATCATTCTAGCAACGTAGTTCAATAGTCTTCTTTTTACAATTCACAACTGCATCATGTAACGTTAGCCAATTCATACCCAGAATTATATCAAACTCGTCGAATGCCAACAACATCAAGTCAGCCGGAAAACATGAATCTCGAATCATTAATGGACAATTTTTACGTACTTTATCAACCAAAACACATTGGCCTAAGGGGTTCGATACGGTAATCACAAATTTAGTAGACTCTACAGATAAAGTCTTACTGGATACTAAAGTTTCACATACATAAGAATGAGTTGATCTAAATTAATCAATGCAACAACACTAGTATCATAGAGAGTGAAAGTACCGGTAATAACATCTGGAGATGAAGCCTCTTCGCGAGCGCGAATAGCATAAGCTCTGCCAGGTGCGCGAGCGTCAGATCTAATAGCTATGTCTTTAGTTCTCTTCTGTCTTCGACTCACATTACCCGTGTTTCTGGGTGGTCTACCTTGAGTTGACATATTACTCGGTCTTGTGTTCTGCACTATGTTTTGCTCAGCTAACTCAGGGCATTCACGAATGAAGTGATCCACCGAACCACATTAAAAACAAGCCTGATCATTCAATCTACAATTTCCAGAATGTCATTTACCGCAATGTTTGCATTCAGATTTGTAACATCCCTTACCCATGTCCTAGGTCGGGATAGGGTACAAGGCGTTACCAGACTTAAACAAAAACAATCATGTAAATTCGGGCCATAAAATTTCATTTATATAAAAAAATTAATTATACGCATGCATATCGTCTCATATTTGGGTCTACGAAGCCCAAAACATACATTGAGAGAGGTTCGTGACTAAACCGAGGACCTTGGAAAGTTTTGGGAAAACATAGAAAACTGTTCCATGAAACAGGGCCACACGCCTATGTGGACATAGGGGCACGCCCGTGTCCTCAGGCCATGTAACTTTCTGTTTATAACGTCAGAAAACAAATTGAACCACACGGCCAAGCCACACGCCCGTGTGCTAAGGCCGTTTTCCCCACACGGTTGAAACACACAGCCATGTCTCAGCCTATATGGCCAACACTTAGGTTATTTTCCAAGCTTTTATGTTACCCTTATTCTTTCACATCTATATACATACCAAGGACACATATCATGACATCACTTCAATGATTTAGCATCCTATGTTAGACACACTCACAAGTAGTAGAACATAGCATAGATATATAGGTTCACAACAATAATCCATATAAGCCACATCTCTTGGCCTATATACCAATAACTCAATATAGACCAATACATTTGGCCAATCATAATTACCCATATTATAAAAACCAAGCCCCTATACATGCCACTCACTTGAAAATGCTTAATATATATATATATCAATATTCAAAGGTGATGGCTTGATAGTATGGTGTTGTCTCTGACAATCTCCAATCCCGAGCTAACCCGACAACACGAAAGAAAAGGAAAGGAAGGGAGTAAGCTTTATAGCTTAGTAAGACCGTATGAAAATAATAAGCAATTTATCAACTTGCTTCTAAAGGTAATACCACCATATTTGCACTTTTACTTATGATCAGGTCAAGATATTTTCTCGAGCCACAGTCATTAAATTATTTATATCTTGAGCTACGGAATTCCAAATTAAGTTTTGCTAATTTTACGTGAAACTAGAGTCACATATCTCCTTACCATAAAAATTTTAGAATTTTTGGTTCATCCAATAACTACAGTTTATTCTTTAAATTAACCCCTATTTTGCTGTCTGACAGTTCTGACCCCTCTTCACTAAAAATTAATTATCTCCTCATATGGAATTAAGATGATGTTCCCTTTTTTTTTTGAAAATAGACTCATTAAGGATTCTAATCATATAAATTATAACCTATAATTATTTTTGTACAATTTTAAATTATTTTCCCAAATCGGAATAAGGGATTTCAAAATCATTTTGACTCTATCTCACAACAATTTAAATATCTCATAATATGAACTTCTTTTGCTTACATAGTTTTTTCTATATGAAACTAGACTCAATAATATTTAATTTCATATTTTATTCAGCCTCTAATTCAATTTCTAAAATTTTTGGTGGATTTTCAAAGTCGAACTGCTGCTGCTGTCCAAACTATTTCAATGCTAATTTTACCCTTTCATAATTATCTTTAAATAGGCTTTTATGCCAATCAATTTCTCTTCTCATATTCATTAGGCCACAAGGTGAAGGGATAAACATATCATGTCCCGATTTAATTCGACCTAAAATCCTCACACATAATCATCCATCAAATTTACCACATAATTATACACCATAGGTAATCATCCATCAAATTTACCACATAATTATACACCATAGGTATCGACCTACTATTTACAAGGTAGTCACAAAGTCATTCTCATAGGTATGATTTACTCATTTAGATTCTTACCAAAAGTCTAATATACATCGAGCTCATCACTCATGAATTTTTAGTACATACTTTTACCCTTTCAACATGATCATAAGCATAGCTTACTCATTTTCATTCCTTACTAATCATACAACATAAATTGAGCACGCATTTCATGAATTTCATGTAAGTACCTGTACCACTCACAACATGGTTATAACCTCTCTTATTCTGACATAAACGGTAAATTTCCCGTTGAACCATTTGGAATACTACAGGATATTCAATAAGCCTCAAGCATAGGGTAAGGTGCTGACACCATGTCCCGGACATGATCTTACATTTACTCACCCATCAAAGTCGATGCCATGTCCCAGACATTGTCTTACACTAACTCTCATTTATCGAGGCCGATACCATGTCTCATACATGGTCTTACACTAGCTCTCATCTATCGGTGCCAATGCCATGTCCCAAACATGGTCTTATACTGACACATATCAAGTTGATTCCCTATCCTAGACATGGTCTTACACTAGCTCTCATATCTCGAGCCTGATGCCATGTCCCAGACATGGTCTTACACTAGCTCTTATATATCCCTAGCATCATGGCATGAATATTCGATCTATTCCTACGGTTCAACCGGAAGTTTCCCGTATTAATCTCATCATATATTACCCATAGCCACATTCAAACATTTTATGCAAAATCAATCATTAAATGCATAATAACGATAAAGTTGTAATATTTACCCACATCTTACTCATTTCAATGGAATATCGTATTCCATCAACTTTCCAATGTATTCAATCATCACATAAATGTTATTAACATTTGGCATCACTTTCTCATACTCAATATCATCAACATATAATTCAATACAGTCATAGCAAGATAGATTTCAAGTATATTAACAATAACATGGATAACATGCTTATTTAGTCACATAGACTTACCTCAAATGCAAAAACGACTAATTATTCCCTTTTTGTCCTAAACCACGTACTTTCTCGATTTAAGCCTAAATCTTGATTTTCTTGATCTAAAATAATAAAATCTACAAATTTAATCATCATATTAAATTAAGCGTTCCACAATGCATACTTTGGCAAAATAACCATTTTGCCCCTAGACTTTCACAAAAATTATGATTTTGCCCCTAGGCTCGTAAAATGATTTTTATCAAATTTCCTTATTAACCAAGCCTAGCCCAACCTTTATTACTCATGTAGCGACTCAAAATTCCAATTATTTCACACAATTCCCATCCATTTAACAAACTTTACAAAACGGTCCATATGAGGTGTTTTCATGAAATTCCTTTCACAAAAGTTGTTTATTTTACAACCATGACTCATTTTCTTCCATAAAGTTTCAGATAACAACATAAATTCGCTCCTGGAAAAACCCTATACTTTCAACCAATTTGCAAAATAGTCCCTCCATTACCTAGCTTATGCTACAAGGGTCCAAAAAGTACAAAAATCATGAAGAAAAGCCATCAATATCACTTACTTGTAAGGGGTATAAGTTGCTGATATTTTTGAGCTTTCAAAACCCCCCTCTTTGCTAGTATTTTTGGTGGATGAAAGATGATACCTTTTTTTCTTTATTTTATTATATTACTAGTCAAAATAAGTCACCAAACTCACCTGACCATTGAAAATTTTTATCCCTTTGTCTCTATGGCTAGCCAAGCCTTTCTTAAAGGTCTATTTGCTCTTTAAAGACTCCTAATTATGGTTCTATATCTATTTAACACATTTAGCTAGCAAAACAAAACTTTTACCATTTATGCGATTTAGTCCTTTTTCTCGATTAAGCTCACAAACACTAAAATTAATTTACCAAAATTTTCATGTACCCATATAATCATGCTATAACACCAAAATAATATTAAAAATAATTTCTCGACCATCGAATTTATGGTCCCAAAACCACTATTCCAACTAATCCCAAAATTGGGCTGTTACAATTCTTCCCCCTAAGGATTTTTGTCCCCAAAAAAATTGCCAGAAAAGTGGTTTTCGTATTCACATAAACTTCTCTTTCCCATAAGCACCGCTAAAGAACTTTCACTTGACTGTGCCTCTAATACTTATCTCTTTGCTTTCTCATATCAGTGTCATAAGCGGTTCATTGCTATACCCCACATCAGCTGAATTTCAACCTCTATCTGAGAGTTCATATACACAATGGTCCGATCTATGCCATCATGTCACATATACGCACACACTTGAATCTTTTCGAATTCAAATAATAAAACTAGCCAGTTCATCTTGGCCTTATATTCTCTATAATTTCATAAAAATAAATTGATTACCAAATCAACTCTCAGTTGCCTTTAAATTTCAAAGCCTTATTTAGCTTTCCCAAGTAATCACAATATATAACCCGAATCTCAGTTTGATTAGTGGAGACTAGTATTCCAAGAAATCCAACAATCATACAGACACGAAATTTCATAAATCTGATAAGCAGGGATTAAGTACATATCGGCATGATTCACAGATCTCGTAAAACATCTAGCAATAAACTACATCACATTTTTCCTCTTTCCAAGACGGGAATAATTCTAATATAGCCTAAAGAATAATCCTTTCTCATTTATATTCTAATATCAGCACTGGAGAAAATAGCTCTGGTAAAACCTGATGCTCGGCTCTAGCCTCATTAATAATTCAAATCTTTCTGTAGCATCAAAAGCTCTAAGCTATCACATTATCTTATAGTCTTAAAACACATCACAATTCATACAATAGTGCATCACTGAAAGTTAAGAAGTCTCTGCCCAAGTGCAAACTAGACCAGTTCAAATGCTTCGGTTAATAATATTCTCATCTCTCCAAGTTTTGTAAACATGGAATAAGCCATTCAACTTTCATAAGATGAAAATTTTATCATACAATCATTCGGAATTCACTCATTATGCTAGTTAAAGACCATTTCACTTGCATTAGCTCAAATAACCAATATATCTCAATTGAAGACATTAGCTTTGATTAACTTACTTGAGAAAAGAGATCCATCATACTAATTGAAATTCAAAATTTCATCGCTTATACCTTTGCCGATGTCAAATCCTTACATGGGAATTAAAAAAATACAAATACTAAAATCACCGCATTACCATTATCAAATCAGGAGCATAGTCACACTTGACATGATTATCGCAAGCTAAAGAACACACTTTGAACATGAGTCCTAATTGACAGATTATGGAACAAAGGTAACAAGAAAACCAAGTAAAGAAATCCAGGATAGAGAAATCCCAAGATACGATACTATATCAGATGACCAAAAACAAACTCTTAAGAAAATATGAAAAACCTCGATAATTCCTTAGAGAGAAAAAGTCTAGAAGAAAGCATCATTTCATCCTACTGGAATCAAATGCAACAATTAAAAGAAACAGAATCATACAATCATATGCACTTTCTTATAAGTTCCCAACAAATAGAATATAACAGAATACCAGAGAGAAGTAGAGCAAAACAGATTATAAATCGGTCAGACCGGCAATGCCTTCTTCTGACATTTAGATCAGATAGCATTATCATACAACAAGAATTTCATTAGAAGATAGATAGCCACTATAACACTTCTGAGAACAATGATCTCTTAAAATATATTAAGAGAGGCAGTCATCATCTGCTCACTGTAATTACCATACTCAGACATCTCATATTACAAATATTATTCCTCTAATTATTTCTATCATCACAAATCCCATATTATTCTTTTCACTAAAAAATATCAGTTCTGAGAAGATCTCAATCATTACATTTTCTCGACCTCGTACCTGAGTAATTTGATTTACCAAAGTAAATTTCTTCTCTAACTGTGATAGTTCAATGCTCAAATAATCTTTATGTCAACCTTATACTTTTCTAGCTCTAGCTTACTTATCAACTCATTCTCAATCTCTAATCATGTTTATAGTTATTCCTCTACTAAACTCTTTGGTTTCACACTTGTGAGTTTATTCGGCGCAACTTTCATGAAATTCCATTACAAAATACCATTTTGGTAAGGGGTGAAGTCGTAGGGCCTCTGGCTCGACTCTCATATACATATAAATGTGACACAACTTTCATCACCATAGCAACACCATCACAATCATGTCATTCATTTCAAGAAAATTAACGTTCACATTTGTATTTCACAATTTTTTTATTATCTTATTCACTCAAGTTCACTTATGCATACATTCTATGAATTCTGGATAACTTTTCTTGTCACATTCACTTAATTAAACATATCAAGCACATAATATCATATGAGGGCCAACAAACATGGATGAATACATTACAATTGAAACTTTAACCTCGCACATCATCATATGCATGTCATTACAATCATAGAAATCTATACAAACAATACACATTTACTTAAGTTATACGAGCTTGCCAATTGCAATCATTCAAATAATTATACATGAACATTCATTTTACTTGTATTTTTAGTAAGTTATGTAAACACATACATTCACTTGAACAAATCAATCATATACACCATGGGATTGTCAATCAATCATAGATAAGCTCATTATGCCATGTACACATTCTATTTCATGTTTCTCATATCACAAATACGTATATATACATTTCATGAATTCTTATTCGTACCTTTCTGAGTTTCAACTCATCAAAACTGCACTTTACTTGAATACCTTAGTGTCTTTATCTATGTGATCGGGTGTAGCTCGGTTCGAGAGTACCTTGGCTACACAAGATAGTTCTTATTCACGTCGGGAGACACCACATTATCACAAATTTGTGGCATGTATAGCTAGACTCTTACACATGCTAGGTTAGTCTGAGAACTGACTAAAGCATAGCTCTAATACTACTAAATGTAACACCCCTTACCCGTGTCCTACGCCGGGATAGGGTACAAGGCATTATCAGACTTAAACACAATCAATCAAGTAAATCTAGGCCATAAAATTTCATTTAAATAAAAAAATTAATTATACGCATGCATATCGTCTCTTATTTGGGTCTACGAAGTCCAAAACATACATTGGGAGAGGTCCGTGACTAAACCGAGAACTTTGGAAAGTTTTGGGAAATCTTACAAAATTATTCCATGAAATAGGGTCACACGCCCGTGTGGACATAGGGGCACGCCCGTATCCTCAGGCCATGTAAATCTCTTTTTATGACATCAACAAACAAATTGAACCACATAGCCAAGCCACACGCTCGTGTGCTAAGGTCATTTTCCCGACACCGTTGAGACACACGGCCATGTCTTAGTCTATGTGGCCAACACTTAGGCTATTTTCCAAGCCTTTATGTTACCCTTACTCTTTCACATCTATATACACACCAAGGACACATATCATGACATCATTTTAATGATTTAGCTTCCCATGTTAAGACACATTCACAAGCATTCGAACATAGCATAGATAGATAGGTTTACAATAATAATCAATATGAGCCACACCTCTTGGCCCATATACCAATAACTCAATATAGACCAATACATTCGGCTAATCATAATTGCACATATTATAAAAACCAAGCCCCTATACATGCCACTCACTTGAAAATGCTTAATATATATATATATATCAATATTCAAAGGTGATGGCTTGATAGTGCGGTGCTGCCTCTGACGATCTCCAATCCTGAGCTAACCTGACAACACTAAAGAAAAGGAAAAAAAGGAAGTAAGCTTTATATCTTATTAAGACCGTATGAAAATAATAAGCAATTTATTAGCTTGCTTCTCAAGGTAATACAACCATATTTGCACTTTTACTTATGATCAGGTCAAGTTATTTTCTAGAGTCATAGTCATTAAATTATTTATATCTTGAGCTACAGAACTCCAAATTAAGTTCTAATAATTTTCATTGAAACTAGACTCACATATCTCCTTACCATAAAAATTTCAGAATTTTTGGTTCATCCAATAACTACAGTTTATTCTTTAAAGTCACCCCTGTTTTGTTATTCGCCAGTTCTATCCCCTCTTCACTAAAAATTTGTTATCTCTTCATACGAATTTCAGATGATGTTCCCTTTTTTTCAAAAATAAAATCATTAAGAATTCTAAGCATATAAATTATAACCCATATTATTTTTGTACATTTTTTAATGATTTTCCCAAATCGGAACAAGGGATTTCAAAATCATTCTGATTCTGTCTCACAACAATTTAAATATCTCATAATATGAACTTCTTTTACTTACACCATTTCTTTTATATGAAACTAGACTCAATAATATTCAATTTCATATTTTATTCAGCCTGTAATTCGATTTTCACAATTTTTGGCGAATTTTTAAAGTCAAACTGCTACTGCTATCCAAAACTGTTTCAATGCTAATTTTACCCTTTCATAATTATCTTTAAATAGGCTTTTATGCCAATCAATTTCTCTTCTCATATTCATTAGGCCACAAGGTGAAGGGATAAACATA
Organism: Gossypium arboreum; assembly: GCF_025698485.1. Taxonomy (NCBI): domain Eukaryota; kingdom Viridiplantae; phylum Streptophyta; class Magnoliopsida; order Malvales; family Malvaceae; genus Gossypium; species Gossypium arboreum. The sequence continues at coordinate 20,738,794 of NC_069081.1, forward strand.
TCATGTCCCGATTTAATTCGACCTAAAAGCCTCACACATTATCATCCATCAAATTTACCACATAATTATGCACCATAGGTATCGACCGAATATTTACAAGGTCATCACAAAGTCATTCTCATAGGTATGACTTACCCATTACATTCTTACCAAAAGTCTAATATACATCGAGCTCATCACTCATGAATTTTTAGTACATACCTGTACCCTTTCCACATGAAACAGTCTAATTTTGGGCCTAGTAGAAACAGTGGTTTTTGGACCACTGATCCGAGGGTGGAGAAATTATTTTTAATATTATTTTATGTGTTGTGGCATGATAATATAAGAGTATGAAAATTTTTTGAATTAATTTTAGCGATTTCATGCTTAATTGTGAAAAAGAACTAAATCACATAAAGTGCAAAAGTCTTAATTTGATAGCTAAGGGTGTTAAATTCTCATGTATCTTAAAGTAGGGGTCTTTAAAGGGCAATTAGACCCTCTAGAGAAGCTTGGCCGGGCATAAGACAAAGAAAATAAAATAGTCAAAGTGTTAGGTATTTGATGACCTAATGTGTGATAAAATAATACCCTAAAGCCTAACCTTCATCTTTTTCATTCATCCTTTCTTCTTGATCGAAAACATCATCCATAGGAGGGTTTTGGAAGCTTGAAAAATTTCAGCCACTTAATCTCCCTACAAGTAAGTGGTTTTGTTGACTTCTCTTGATAATTTTTGTATTTTTGGAACCCTTGTAGCATGAGCTTCCAAATGGGAAAACTATGTTGCAAAATGGTTGAAAGTCTAGGGTTTTACCATGAGTGTGTTTATGTTGTTTTTTGAAATTTTATGGAAGAAAATGAGTTATGGTGGTGTAATAAACAACTCTTGTGAAGTAGTTTTCATGGAAACCCTAACTAGGGACAATTTTGAATAAGTTGAAAATTAGATGATAAATGTGAGAAATATTGAAAATTTGGGGTTGTCATAAGAGAGATAAATGGTCGGTAGGGCTTGGCTAATAAGGAAATTCGATAAAAATTAATTTTTGGACCTAGGGGTAAAATGGTCATTTTGCAAAAGTCTAAGGGCAAAATGGTCTTTTTGCCCAATTTTTAAATTGTTGAGTACCTAGATTAATAAAATGATTAAATGTGTAAATTTTCATCATTATAGATCAATAATTACAAAATCTGGGCCTAGACCGGGGAAAAGCAAAACAAGTGGACTAAGCCGAACTAATCGTCTACATTTTGTAATCCGAGGTAAGTTGTATGTAAATAATACAACTACATTGTTATTATATGTGTTTGAATTGATATAGCTTGAATTTCTTGTTTGTTGAAATGATTATATATGCTGAATATTAAGATAATAGAACTCCCGTTTGAACCTTAGGAAATAAATCGAATATTCATGCCATGGCATTCAGGTTATTTGTGTGCTAGTGTAAGACATGTCTGAGACATGCATCGGCCACATTATGAGAGCCAGTGTAAGACCATGTCTGGGACATGGCATCAGCATTGAGATGAGAGCTAATGTAAGACATGTTTGGGACATGCATTGGCCTCAAGATGTAAGCCAGTGTAAGACATGTTTGGGACATGCATCGGCTACGAGGTGTGTTAATGTAAGACCGTGTCTGGGACATGGCATCGGCACATATATAGGTGTCAATGCAAGACCATGTCTGGGACATGGCATCGGCACATATATAGGTGTCAATGCAAGACCATGTCTGGGACATGGCATCGGCACGAATATGTGAAAGCTAGTATAAGACCACGTCTGGGACATGGTGTCGGCCTCGATTACGATGGTCAGTGTAAGACCATGTCTAGGACATGGCATCGACTTGATGGATGAGCCAGTGTAAGACCATGTCTGAGACATGGCATCAGCATTATACTCTATGTTTGAGGCTTAATGAATATCCAATAGCCTTCCAATGGTTCAACGGTGAGAGTTACAGTTTAAGTTAGACAAGAAAAGTATAACCATGTTGTGAGTGGAACAGGCACCTATTTGAAATGTATGAGACGTAGGCTCAATATATATGCTATGTGAATTGTATTGGTTAGTGACGAGTAAGTTGTGCTTATGCCTACTTTTATACTATCAGCATGATGATGAATGGTAAAGTTTCTGTTATATTTATTTGCGTGCAACTTACTAAGCTTTATGCTTGCTCCCTCTATTTTCCTTTTTCTTATAGTACCGCTTAACTAGCTCAAGGATAAACAGACGTCGGAGGCATCGGTCACACTATCAGCTGAAGCACTCGGTATAATTAGATTTATCATTTTGAATATGACATGTATAGGAACTTAGACTTTTGAGTTTTGTGTCATTATTAATTGGCCAAATGTGATGGCTTTCCTTAGCATTTGATTCATTTTGTATAAGGCCACGAAAAATGGCTAATATTGAAAGTTATTATATGAATGCAAGATAGTCTTTCATGAATGTGAAATTTTTGGCATGTTTGAATACATGAAATGTATATCAGCCTTAGCTATGGTTGTTTGGTCGAGAAATCATATTAAGTTAGATTTTGATACATTGGTTGGCATTAGATTGTGTTTCAAGGTGGCAAAAGGCTTGGTAGACAGCCTCATATTGTCCACATGAGTAGACACACGGGCGTGTGTCTAGGCTGTGTGTCAGCTCTATGGGTGTGTTGTCCGACCATGTATCCCCGCATGTAAAAATTCCAAGCCAGTATGCATGATAGTAAACACACGGGCAGAGACACGGTCGTGTGTCTCAGCCGTGTAAAAGGTATGGCCTAGCACACGGGCGTGTGCCTCGGTCGTGTGACCCTTAAGGATTGCTAACATCAGAAACAGAATGTCAAGGTTTTTGAACACGGGCTGAGACACGGGCGTGTCGAGGCCGTGTAGGGACATGTTCCATGGACACAAGCGTGTGCTAGGCCATGTGAAAACCCCTGTGGATTCAAATTGAAAAATAAATCTACATGAGTATAGGACACGGGTGTGTCCCTAGGTGCTTAGGTCGTGCGTGTCAAATGGGCCATCTGCACGACCATGTTAAAATTCCACATGGGCGTGTTGCCCATCCATACGGGCGTGTGCCCTGTTTTAAAGGTCATTTTCCTAGTGTTGGTTAAAGGGCCCGATTTGGTCTCGAGTAGCTTCCAATAGGTGTTTTGGGCCTTGTAGGCCCAAGATAAGAAGTTTTAGACAAAGTTTGAAAATGTTTTAAGTTTTAACAGGCTTGTATAATCCGACTTGTACGTATATATGTGATTTGTGAATGGTAATGCCTCAAACCCGGTGTTGGCGTCAAAACCAGGTTAGGGGTGTTACACAACATGATCGTAAACATAGCTTATTCATTTTAATTCCTTACTAATCATAGAACATAAATTGAGCACGCATTTCATGACTTTCATGTAAGTACCTGTACCACTTGCAACATGGTCATAACCTCTCTTATTTCAGGATAATCCGTAAATTTCCTGTTGAACAATTTGGAATACTACAGGCATGGTCTTACACTAGCTCTCATATATCCCTAGCATCATGGCATGAATACCCAATCTATTCCTACGGTTCAATCGGGAGTTTCCCGTATTAATCTCTTCATACATTACTCATAGCCACATTCAAAAATTTTATGCAAAATCAATCATTAAATGCATAATAACAATAAAGTTGTAATTTTTACGCACATCTTACTCGTTTCAATGGAATATCGTATTCTATCAAATTTCCAATGTATTCAATCATCACATAAATGTTATTAACATTTGGCATCACTTTCTCATACTCAATATCATCAACATATAATTCAATACAATCATAGTAAGATAGATTTCAAGTATATTAACAATAACATGGATAACATGCTTATTTAGTCTCACAGAATTACCTTAAACGCAAAAACAACAAATTATTCCCTTTTTGTCCTAAACCACGTACTTTCTCGATTTAAGCTTGAATCTCGATTTTCTTGATCTAAAATAATAAATTTACTCATTTAATCATCATATTAAATCAAGCGTTCCACAATTCATACTTTGGCAAAATGACCATTTTGCCCCTAGACTTTCACAAAAATTATGATTTTGCCCCTAGGCTCGTAAAATGATTTTTATCAAATTTCCTCATTAAACAAGCCTAGCTCAACCTTTATTGCTCTTGTAGAAACTCAAAATTCCAATTATTTTACACAATTCTCATCCATTTAACAAACTTTACAAAACGGTCCATATTAGATGTTTCCATAAAAATCCTTTCACAAAAGTTATTTATTTTACAACCATGACACATTTTCTTCCATAAAGGTTTAGCTAACAACATAAATACTCTCATGGAAAAATCCTATACTTTCAACCATTTTGCAAAATAGTCCCCTCATTAGCTAGCCTATGCTATGAGGGTCCTAAAAGTACAAAAATCATCAAGAAAAGCCATCAAAATCACTTACTTGTAAGGGATATAAGTTGATGATATTTTGAGCTTTCAAAACCCCCTCTTTGCTGGTATTTTCGATGGGGAAGGAGGAAGATGAAAGATGATACCTTTTTTTCTTTATTTTATTATATTACTAGTCAAAATAAGTCACCAAACTCACCTGACCATTGAAAATTTTTATCTCTTTGTCTCTATGGCCAGCCAAGCCTTTCTTAAAGGTCTATTTTCTCTTTAAAGACTCCTAATTATGGTTCTATATCTATTTAACACATTTAGCTAGCAAAACAAAACTTTTACCATTTATGCGATTTAGTCTTTTTTCTCGATTAAGCTCACAAACACTAAAATTAATTCACTAAAATTTTCATGTACCCATATAATCATGCTATAACACCAAAATAATATTAAAAATAATTTCTTGACCATCAAATTTGTGGTCCCAAAACCACTGTTTCGACTAAGTCCAAAATCGGGCTGTTACAAGGTTGATTTGATCTGACGTTGCCAACACTAGCTATAGAGGTAGCTTTCGAACTCACTGGTGATTTGTCTCGATCACGTCTAGAATAACCAATAGTAACCTTTGAATGGCGAAAGTCATCTTGAAAGTTCTTGGATGCCGAATGGTATAACTTACTCAATGATCTTTTTCGTGAATCTCTAGCTTCAAAATCAGCTTTTCTTTTCTCTTTCCCAGATTCTTTAGCTTTGCATGCTCACTTGACGAGTATCACGAACTCTTTTATTTCCAGAATTCTAACTAACAACCAAATATCTTCATTCAAGGCATCTTTAAATCTCTTCCACATAATTGCTTCGGTCGAGACATATTCTCATGCATATTAACTTAATCTCACAAATTCTCATTCGTATTCTGTAACAAACATACGACCCTGTTTCAACTCAAGAAACTCTTTTCATTTTTGATCTATGAATCTCTGACTAATGTACTTCTTTCTAAACTATATTTGAAAGAATTCCTAAGTGACTCATTCTTTTGGAACCACTGATATCAACATTTTCCACCAATGGTACGCCGTATCTCTTAGAAGTGAACCAGCACAATTAAGACATTCATTAGGAGTACATGACATTTCATCAAACACTCGTATTGTATTCTCGAGCCAAAACTCAGCTCTCTCAGCATCATCATCGGTAGTAGCACGAAACTCTTCAGGTCCATATTTTCTAATTTTATCAACCGGAGGCTTACTCAATTGTATCAGATTCACAGCTTGTGGCATGACAGGGACTTGTGGAGGATTAGACGGGGGTGAAGGTTGTGTAGCATTTGAATTAGTTCTAATATGTTGAGTGAACCACTCATTCATCATCTAGAAGAAAGGTTGGTTAGCCTCTCCCTCATGGCTACTGATAATCGGCCTATAATCAGCCGGCTCTGCCACTTGAGTAGGAGCAGGCGCATTACTTTCCATGTCATTAGCTACAATTCGATCAGGATCCATTTACTATATAATAAACACATTTTAATTGTCAAAAATCATCACACTATTGCATTTTATATATGGCATGTATAGCATGACTCTCACACACTACGTTAGTCCTAGAATCTACTAAATCGTAGCTCTGATACCAATAAAATGTAACACCCCTAACCCATTTTCATCGTCGGAATAGGGTTACAAGGCATTACCGCATAACACACCTCATTTACATACACTTAAGCATTCATAATTGAAATTCATTCAAAACATTCACAGTGACCCTTCTCTGGTTCTACAAGACCTTAAAACATGTTTAGAAAGGGTTCGGGACTAAACCGATAACATTCAAAAACTATGGAAAACATCAAAAATTTTAAAAGACATAAGGGTTACATGCCCGTGTGAATAGGCCGTATGCCTTACACGGCTACCAGACACGCCCGTGTCATAGGCCATGTGAAAACAAGGCATACATACTGACTTGCTCCACATGGTCGAGGACACGCCCGTGTGCCATGGTCGCGGGAAAATTAGAGAGTTACTAACTTGAGTCACACAGCCGACCACACGCCCATGTGCCGTGTGCCACACACAACCAGTAGACACGCCCGTGTGTCGAGGATGTATCAAAATTGTAGGGTATACTAACTTTAAATCGTAAGGTACCTCAGGGGACACACGACTGTGTACCAAGGCCATGTGTCACAAACGGTCGAGCCACACGCCCGTGTGTTTAGTCGTGTGGAGTGAAAATAGACTTAGTTTAAGTCAAATTTCTCACCCTCCTCAAGCAAACCTAAACCACATCAAATTGCATCATTTCTAAACATATATTTGTAGCCAAAACATACCAATTCACCACATATTATACCATATAATATCAACCATTTCAATTACTCAATTCCACAACCAACATTCCATTTAGTTATACCAAAAACATTAAACATACATAACTACTAAATGTATTTATCCATCAAGTTATTACCTATTTTGTAATTCAATATATACCATATAGTCATTTCAAATCAAACCACAATATGCTAACTTCCAAGCATAAACACATCAATTAACAACTAATCAAACTAACCAATACATCATCACACCAAATAAGCCAACATATAAGGTATTATATACATCATATATTTAACATAGCAAACACATAACTTAAGCCAAGTTAAATGGCCAAATTCACATCAAAATTTACAAGCCAAATGTGACAGCCCTAATGTGACCCTAGTCGGGAAGTGGTTTCGGGGCCACAAAACCGAGTCATAAAAATAATTCGCTGTCATATTTGATGCTTATTATATGTATATATGCATGTGTGAAAATTTTATATTTGAATTTTGTTTAATTGTAGGTGAATTTTAGTAAATAGGACTTATGTGAGAAAATTTAGAAATGTGCTAGGCAAATGTAAAGTGGCCTATTAATGCATGTTATATAAATGGTGGGTTTGCATGTCAAATTGCCCAATATTTGAGCTAGTGGTCGGCCATGCTATGGGGCATAGCATATTTTAAGCATGGTGTGCTAATGTGGTATGTAGGAAACAATAAAATAAAAAGCTAGTAATAAAGAAATGGAAAAAGGAAAATGATGAAAACAAAGAAAAAAAAATGTCCATCCTTTTTCATTCTTCTTGACCGAAATTCAAAAGGAAAGAAAGGAGGAAATGTTGAAGAGATTCGGCCATGCTTGTAGCTAGGTTAAGGTAAGTTTGATGTTGTTCCATGAGATTCATGCATATTTTTTATGTTAGTTTGAGTTCTACCTAGCCCATGGTTTAAATCTTGCTATGTGATGAAGATGATACTCGGCCATGGGTGTTGTTTTCTTGGTTGGTGTTTGTTTCATGCTAAATCTAGATGAACAATGGGGGTTGTCATTTAGGTTAAGATCAAAGAAATTAATCTTGTTAATACTTTGAACTAATAATGCCCATATGTGTGATAGCCGAACATAGACTTTGTTTAAAGTCTTGGTCAAAGGCAGTTAAGTGTTTTGGAAATGATTAAGCTAGGTGTTTGATCTCTTTGGTTCGGCATAGTACATAAAATGTTGCTAGATGGAGAAAAATTCGCCAGACAAGAGGTGTGCTAAGGCCGAATATAATTTTGTATATTAATGAGTAATGCATGTGTTGAATTGATGGAATGGAGAGGATGCTTTAATAGTGCATATATGTGTATTAGCCAAGTTTTGAACTTGAAACAAAATGGTATTTGGTCAATACAAGTGACCATACTTGTAGAATGTATTAAGTATGCAATCGGCCTCAACATAGACATGCATGTTCGGCCACACGAATGAATGCATAGATTGATGTTGTACATTCGGGTATAGGTAAGCATAATGATGATCCTATCTTGACTTAGACAATCGGCTCAAGGAGAATTTGTTAAGTGCTTAGTTAATTGATATTAGGTTAATGATGTGTGTATTTGGTCATAAAGGTGCACATGAGGAAATGTTTGATTAATTGTACTAAATTGCTCAATGTGATTAAAAATGCCTATGACCATTTTGTATTTGAACTAAAGGTGGCCATATGACCCATCAAATTCATTGGCATGTTCGGCCATAAGCTAGCATAATGAGACTTTAATAAGTTAAATTTGTTTGAATTAGCTCAAGAGCTTAGAGGACCAAAGTTGGATAAGGGAAAGGAAAAAGTGATCGAATAGTCAGCCAAATCGTTCGACAACATTCGAGGTAAGTTTTCGAGTAATGGAGCTTAGATTATGATTCGATTAGATTATGTCCTAAGTAAATCAAAATCATGCCCTTTGTATGTGGCTATTGAGCCGAAATTTGTAAGTGTGATAAGTGTTTTGTGTTTGAGCTTTGGTAATGAAAATGAAATATGGATGTGTCATGATTTATTGATATATGTGCGTGGTTATTCGACTGATATCCGGGCTAAGTCCCGAAGGCTTTCGTGCTAGGTGACTATAACCGGACTAAGATCCGAAGGCATTCGTGCGAGTTGCTATATCCGGGCTAAGACCCGAAGGCATTTGTGCTAGCGACTATATCCGAGCTAAGTCCCGAAGGCATTTATGCTAGTGACCATATCCGGGCTAAGACCCGAAGGCCTTGTGCAAGTAGTTATATCCGGCTAAATCTCGAAGATTACTTGAGTTTGGGAATGAGCGATCTGCTGTAATAATTTCAATTAATATGCTCGTAAAAAAAACTCAACAACGAGGTATGTGTTGTACATGCATTGGATTAATTGATTCCTCTTAAATAGTATTCGCTCAGTCGATTAAGGAGCTTCCAGTTTTTGGTTAAGTTGATCCCTTATGTATGAATATAAGGGTTGGAAATGTGAAGTAGGACTAATTTTTGAGAATATATGTGTATATGAAATTATCCGTTTAGTTATATGAATGCTATACTCCAGTTGAGCCTAATTTCATTGCTCAAAACTTACTAAGCATTAAATGCTTACTCCGTTCTTTGAATCTTTGTTTTATAGATTTTGGTTCGTCAGCTATCTGACTCGGGAGTGTCGAAGTCAAAGTCACCCATGCTATCAAAGCCCCTTTTGGTACACTTTTGGCTGAACTTTGAAATGGCATGTATAGGACTACCCTTTTTGTTGTTGGTCATGGACCCTTTGGTTTTGTATAAATTTGGATAGCCATGCGAAAATGGCTTATATACACTTTGAGCTTAGTATTATAATCGTCTTGTATGATGTTCGTTAAGAGGTATGGAAATGTTTGGGAACGATTAGCCATTGGAATGGTTAATCATGATCATATTTTGTGCTATATATGCTAAAGGGCTAGTTGAATCATGGAAACTATGTAATAGGTAAAGTCTACCTTAAAAATAGATTCTGATAGCAGCAGTGATGTGAATGTGAAAAATCACTAAAAATAGTAAGAATGGAATTAAATAGTGAATAAATTATGTAATCTAACCTTGATGAATCTATTTTCATAGGAAAGTAACGAAATGATCATATGAACAGTATATTATGAGATATTTAAGTTTTCGCGAAACAGGTCCAGAACGGTTTCTAGATTCCCTGTTCCGACTTTGGAAATTCATTATAGATTAACCAGAGATAATTAGAAGTCATTCCATATATTTATAGATTTATTTTCGAGACTAGTTTCCATAGAAACAAACGGCATCAGTATTGAAGCCCTGTACAGGGAGATATCCAAGTTGTAATGCGCAAAGGTCAGTGTAGTCGAACCCTGTAACAGGGGAGACTTTAACTAATAAACTGTAGTAATTGGCTTGACCAAAAATTCTAGAAAAAAATTTGTGGATGGATATATGAGTCTAGTTTCAGGGAAAAATTACAAAACTGATTTTTGAGTTTTGGAACTCAAGATATGATTTTTAAGGTGACAGTGACACAGTTAGCTAGCTGTCTGGAAATTTTTAAAATGGACTGTGAACATACATGAATTATGTTTGTTAGCACCTCGTGGTCGCTTCCGACAACGGTCTCGGGTACGGGGTGTTACACCAAATCACATGGCTAAAGCCACAACTCAAAACATATCAAGATGACACTAGACTATACATGCCATATATCATATATACAAAGCTTCCAAAATACCAATGAGATGATTGATAGTGCGATGATATTTCCAGATGATTCCAAAGTCTGAGCTAGCTTTGATGATCTAAAAACATGAAAAGAACACACAAAGTAAGCTTTAAAAGCTTAGTAAGTCATATACAAATAAACTTATTACATAAATAATTCTAAACCAATTCATACATATGAATCATGGCAAAACACAATTGCAAGATCATATTTCTCATATAGCTCAATTGTTAATAATCATTTGCTTACAAACACATCACATTTTTCATATAGTTCACATCTTAAATGATCATATTCGTTCTTACTTCTCATTGCCAAATTTTATATACCTATCGTACATACTTGAATCGGATACACATTCACTTGATCATTTATTTCTCAATAATGGTCGTTGAACCGTTCGAAAGCAATAAGGATACTCGGATAGCTCAAGAAGCTCGTACAATGCAAACGTCCCAGATGTGGTCTTAGATGTAATCAAATATCCATGCCACTATCCCAGATAGGGTCTTGCATGAAATCATATATGATGTAGATGTCCCAGACATGGTCTTACACATAAATCTCAAGTCGATGCCAATGTCTCAGACGTGGTCTTACACGATATCACACCTCGGAATCCTATGTCATGACATATACATATCCTATACTATTCCTATGGTTCGTACGAGGCTTTCGGATGTCGTAACTTTGTCGATACTTTCTCAGATTCAATTATTCAACTCTCATAGCAATTCAATACATTTCAAAAACAATCAAACATATATTATTCAATTGAAATACATTCATTTGCATATGAACTTACCTCGAAAATTAGAACGGCTAAACGAATTGATTATTCTACAACCTTCGACTTTTCCCGATCTAGTTCTGATTTCTTTTGTTCTTGATCTATATAAATTCAGATTTCACTAATTTAATCATGCATTTATTCATTTCAATCGACAAACACATAATTAGGGCATTTTACACTTTAGCCCCTAAAAATTTTACATTTTGACATTTTAGTCCCTATTTCACAAAATTACAAAATACACATGATTTCACATTTCTCATGCTTAGCCGATTATTCATATAGTCTCTAGCAGCTTATTTATTTCATATTTTGACCCCTCAATTTACAAAATTCACAATTTAATCCTAATTAGGTATTTTTACTAAAAATCACTTAATTAAACATGTCAATCTGACAACATATATTTATTTTTCATCATCAAACACAAAAATCATCAAGCTATCAACAATGGAAAATCTCAAATTCATCATCAATTCTTAAAATTAAAGCATGGGGTAGCTAAAATACGAAGCAACAATCTCAATAACGTAAAAATATCAAAAACCGAGCAAAGAACACTTACCAATCAAGCCTACAAGTGCCAAACCCTAAAGCAATATTTTTGGCTTCTTTTTCTATCAACATTCAGCTAACATGATTAAAATATGAACAAAATTCTTTTTTATTTTTATTTTAATATCATTTATATACATTTTACTAATTCAACCTTAGTTAAAACCATTATAAAACACATAATTCAAGGTCATTTATGTCCATCTCCACCAAAAATGGTCTAATTACAACATAAGGACCTCTCATTTAGTAAGCCATAATAGATAGACACTTTTAACTTATAGCATGCTACTTTTGTATTTTACGCAATTAAGTCCTTTTATAAAATCGAGCACATAAACGATAAAATTTTCACACGAAATTTTCATACATATCACATATCATGTAGTAAATATAGAAAAAAATATAAAAATATTTTTCTGACTCAAATTTGTGGTCCCAAAACTATTGCTCCGACTAGGGTCTAAACTGGGTTGTTACATGGTATAGGTGTGGTCTTGTCGCAAGATGGCCGACCAATTGCCTACTTCAGTGAGAAACTCAATGGGGCTACACTCAATTATCTAGCCTATGATAAACATATGTACACCTTGTTACGTGTGTTGGAGACATGGCAGCATTACCTTTGGCTGAAAGAGTTCGTTATACATACGGATCACGAAGCCTTAAAGCATTTAAAGGGACAAACTAAGTTAAACAAACGCCATGCTAAGTGGGTGGAATTCCTCGAATCCTTTCCTCACGTGATTAAGTATAAACAAGATAAAGAAAATGTTGTTGCTTGGATTTGCATATTTGAAGGATTTATATGATAACGATTCTAATTTTGGTGAAGTGTTCAAGTTGTGTGTTCAAGGTTCTCATGATAGGTATTTCCGACAAGATGGATTTCTCTTTCGAGAAAATAAGCTATGTTTACCTCAAGGATCAACTAGAGATGTGCTAATTCAAGAAGCACATAGTGGGGGATTATGGGCCACTTCGGCATAGCCAAAAATTTGGCTATTTTACAATAGCACTTTTATTAGACGAAGATGTGGCAAGATGTGGTTAGAGTGTGTGAGCAATGCTTAGCTTGCAAGAAGGCTAAGTCAAAAATTCAGCCACATGGCCTATACACTTCTTTGCCAATTTTGGAAGCACTATAGGTGGATATCTCCATGGATTTCGTTCTAGGCCTTCCTAGAATAAAGAATGGCAAAGATTTTTGTATTTGTGGTAGTAGATAGATTTTCAAAGATGGCTCACTTTATTGCATGTAATAAAACTGATGTCACGTCAAATATTGCTAATTTGTTCTTTAGGGAAATCGTGCATTGCATGGTATTCCGAGGACCATTGTTTCGAACCGTGACACTAAGTTCCTCATCCATTTTTGAAGAACTTTGTGGGGTAAGCTTGGCACCAAGCTTTTGTTCTCAACAACTTGCCATCCCCAAACCAACAACCAAACGGAGGTTGTTAATCAAGTTTTATCAACCTTACTGCGTTTCATAATTTGAAAGAACTTAAAAATTTGGGAGGAGTGTCTACCACACATTGAGTTAGCTTACAACCGATCAGTGCACTCGGCTACCAAGCATTCGCCATTTGAAGTGGTATATGGTTTCAATCCCTTAACTCCTACAGATTTATTGCCTTTACCTTCTAATCAATTAGTGCATGTAGATGGCAAGAAAAAGGTAGAATTCATTAAACAATTGCATCAACGAGTTAGGGACAATATTGAAAGAAGAACCGAGCAATATGCTCAAAGGGTGAACAAGGGATGCAAGCGAGTAATATTCTAACTTGGTGACTAGGTTTGGATCCACATGCGTAAGGAAAGATTTCTAACCCAACAGATATCCAAACTTTTGCCAAGGGGTGATGGACCTTTTCAAGTTTTGGAAAGGATTAACAAGAATGCCTACAAGTTAGATCTACCAGATGAGTACAGGATTAGTGCTACTTTCAAAGTTACTAACTTATCCCCTTTTGATATAGGTGACGATTGGGGACAAATCGTCTTGAAGAGGGGGATGATACGATCCTAGTTCGAAAAGTTACGGCTGATCCCATTGAGTTGCCACAAGGTCCCATTACTTGGTCTCGTGCCAAGAAGTTTTAAGACGCCATTGCAAGTCACATTGATCGAGTTTGGGGATGGAAAGAGGCTGGACTCATCAAGCAAGCATGGAGCTCAACACCATGCATTCCATACAGCTTATTGTAAACTGGATTTTAGTTAAATAGTTACTGGATTAAACTTTAAATGTGTTTAGTTATTTTAGTTTGAGTAATTAAGTTGTTTTACTTTTATTTAGTTTTTTAAATAAATTCGACAATTAATATATTCTATGTTAATTAATTTGCTACAGCCATTTAATTTGTTTTAGCTTATTAAATGAGTTTTAGTTACTACAGCTCATTAAAGTTTAATTGTGTTTATAGGTGAACTAACCAATTGAACCAACTGGTGCATTGATTGGCATTAAATAGAGGAATGAATTTAAGGCCAACAGCTATTATAAGCTTCTCCAAGTGACTCTTTGAGGAGTTCAATGGATAAGGAGCTATTCACACAAGTCCATTCAGTTCCCAAATGTTTTCACATGATGGTGGCTATTCCAATTCGTCCATTCACACCTTTTGACCGTTTATATTGAAGCATTCACATAAAGGGGGTTGTTCATGTGCCAAATGACATTAAATTTTCACTGCTACTCATTTTGTTGTCCAAAAAGAAATTAAAAGGCTGTTATGACTCTTTCACTAATCAAGCATTCAATCAAGTTTATTTAGCTCATTAGAGTTAATTATTAGCTGAATAGGAAGACCAAACATGTTGTCCATTGTCGTTCCTTAAGTTAGTGTTCATCAAAGGTCTTGTAGTTTATAATTAGCTCAATTAAGTTTAGTAATAGCTCAATTAAGCTGAGTGTATGTGTTTATTTGGCTAGGGTTTGTCTCATGCCTATAAATACTTTGTTTTCAGCTAGTTTTAGGAACTTTTGGACCAAATATATGAACTTTTGTTTTTTTGTGAGAATTCAACTCTCATTGTTCTTTTTGGATTGAAACGACTTATCAAGCTCAGCTTGTGGCATCATTCTTCCTTGTTATCCGAACTTATCACTTTCCAAAGTGTGGCGTTCAACAATACCATTGGTTCCTATCTTGCTAGATAGTTGGTCCAGGTTAGCCAAATTATCTCTTATCTATTTCCATCTAAGTGTCGTCTAAGAATTGGGTCAACAATTCCCTTCATTGTTGGTTCACTCTTAGCCTTAGCCGAATTACTCCATTAGCCAATTTAATTATCTTTCAGACCTTGTTTGAACCTATCTTGTCATCTTTTCCAGCCTACTTTGTTAAAACTCAACACTTGCTTAATTTCATGATCGAGCAATCTAAACAACTCGCATAAACACTGAACCTCGTATCAATATGCTTCTAAGGGTCTCCTGCACAATCACAAAGTGCCTTAGCTCTCCCTTAGGCCTCATTCAGCCCTTAAGGTCAATAAAAGACTCAATTTGCACATTTTATTAAATGTAAATAAAACTAAGAAAATTTAACTAAAACATAACGAAAATTCTTGGATTCCAGCTCCTTACATGTGAAAACTAGTTTAATCTGCTACATCGAATTATGAAAGGTCAAACTCCCCCACACTAAAGTCATTGCTTATCCTCACGCAACATAAACATAAATGACAAATAAAAAATAATGACCCTTGAGCAAGTATAATACAATCATTGACTTCGGAGCATATGAATTAGGCATTTCATGCTTACTAACAATTTTTACATAATGACTAATAGACTTACCACATTTGATCGGAAACATCTAAGTTCAGCATGTTACAAAATATACAAGTGTTAAGGGTCTCACATGTAACGGTCCATCAACAAATCATACAAGTTCTTTCATTATGCGAGCATAATACAAATAGATGTTTATGCATATGTTTAGTATGATGTCCATTCATGTATGTGGATATTTAGGTCACATAGAAATTTTTGGCTTGTAACATTCTGAGGCTTAGGACAAGTATGAAATTCAAAAATAGTAAGAATTAAAAGACTTACAAACACAAAAAAAAAAAGTTTGGCACATCACATTGATCCTTATTCCTCCCCCTTTAGTGACCCTTACCCACTCACAGCCTTATTTCTCCTTCTCTCACCTTCCTTATCTCTCCATATATAGAAAGTCATAGCATCACATAATAACTACAACTAGCCTTATGAGTTTTTATGCACTAATGAACGAGTTTTTCTTTCTTTTGTGACTTTGCCAGTTTTATCTTTTTAAATACATCTCACTTATGAATGCTTTCTTATTGGTTTGAGACTTTTTCTACTCGTACTAATTTTCTTTTTGGATTTTTATTTTTTGTTTTGCACCTTAGGCTCACTTATAGTTCCTATATCATGCCAATCTTTCCTATTTCACTCTATTTTTACAAACTTCATCGTGAAGTATCTACTTAACCCTGATACATATAGCCAAACGTCTATAGTCATATAGTGTAGAACCAAAGAAAAAGGGCAAATACAAATTAACACAGACTTCAGGTTTGTAATGAGGTTTATCAAGAAGTGTCAATAGGCTCAAAAAATTGGTACTAAAGGTGAACATTAATAGGTTGGCTTTTTGGCTCTAGATGTGTTCCAAATAATGCCTTAGGCCATCCCTAAATATTTCAACATGCACAAATTTAATCAACCAAACAAATACAAATTCAACCATTTATCATTCATACTTGCATGCTCATTTCCTTATATTTTCTATATCATTTGGTACAATTGATTTCTTAATACCTATTTACAGTGTAACATTTAAAACTTAGTAGTCTAACAATAAAAAATTTAAAATCACCTACCATCATGCCAAATTTATTTGTAAACACAAACAACCTATATACATGCTCTTAACCAATTAGTTGTATTTCTACAAACTTAAGCACACGAAAAGACAAGAAAAAAATAAATTCCTATGTTACCCCCACACTTTAGTTTACACGTTGTCCTCAATTTGTAGCCCTTAAAACATAAGTAAAGAATTTATTTGATTGATCGTGGTCACTCTAGCTTCTATTGGTGAGTGCTTCTTCCTTTACTCGTATAAAGTTTGAATTGTTTGTGTCTCCTTCATGTTAGGCTCCTACATGGAAAACTTAAATGCAAAGCAACATAACGAATAATCTAATATTAATCCTACTCCTATAAATTTAAGTTTAAAATTGTCTAAAAAATAATACAAGTCTGTTAAAAGAATCAAAATAAAAAGAAGACTTAATCTTCCTCCAGATCATCTAGAGGACGGGAACACTCTTGCTCTATAGATACCTTTCCTTTGCCCAAGCTTTGTTAGTCAGAACTTCTACCCCTTGAATGTGTTTGCCAGGTGGGGCTTCAAATAAGAGGACCTTTTTATGTGGAATACTATGGCTAAAATTTCGCTCCATACTCGTCCTCTATCCCTAGATATTCTTGAGTCGCACCTTCCTATTTGGACTCGATCCCTTCGTTATCACCCTCATTTGGACCAATGCCAGAGTAAACATATCTGGAGGATAGTTAGGTGCTCGCAACCCATTCATCCTTGCAAATTCCTGAAGCATAGGTTTGTCTCCTGCATCCATCTAATCATCCCATCAATTTTCTCTTCTATGTTCCGTGAGCTCCCTTTGATTTATCTCTTCGTTTGAGTGAGGTTGGCACATCCATTTTTTTCCTTTATCCTTTGATTTAATTCAATAATTTGTTTTCACTGCAACTCAATGTACTGGGTATATAGTGTGTCTCCAATGATGCTTTTTTTGGCTTCATAAATTATTCGTTCTAGCTCATTGGCACCTCCGTCTAGCGACATAATACAATTACCAGATGGGGGAAGAAAGTCCAACTTTCTAACTCTGTACACTGTTTCATTTCTTGAAAGATCCATCACCCTACACAAATCTGTTTACACTATAGTAGAACAGCTCGAATGGTTTTAACGTTAGAAACATTCAATGCAGGTGAAATTCTAGTGCCAATGAATTGCATCCACATCTTAATAACAGAAAACATAATAGCATGATTGAAATTCATTGGAAGCTCTATATCTTTTATGTAGTTCCAACTACCTCTTCCTTGTGTTAAATATTTTATAACATTTTCCATATCAATGTTTTGAAATTTTTCTAAATCAATATAATCAATAAAATATTTTTCATAAAATAGGATGTTATAAAATTCACAAATATCATTAAGGGAGATCAGAACGCCTTCCCTTCAAACTTCAACATCAATTATCACTGCATTATAGCCTCTTTTAATCACTTGGTCCTTAAGGGATGCATAAAATTCTTGAACCATAAGTATGATTGCATTATTCATGGGAGTAACGCAGAACTACTCTCATTGATGGTAACAGACCAAAGTCCAGATTTCTTAACAGTGGAACAACGAGGGTTCGAACCCTCATTCCTGGATTAATGGTCTCCTCTGATAACTCTTGAAAAGAGTTATATTTAATGTATTTAGACTTGGTTAATTACCTATACTTAGGGAAGTTTAGTCGCATTTTAGGATTTTCTGTTAGTGTTTTTAGGAAATTACATTAAAATCCTTCGATTGTGCTTAAATGTTATTACATGTTACTTCTAATTGTTTACGGGAAGGATTTGTTTGTTAAATGGCAGGTTCAGAATGAGGAAAATAAGTAAAGAAGTGAAGGTTTTTCATGCAAATTCCAGGAAATGACCTAATCAACAATTAAAAATTGTTAGCCCTACTGTATGTGTACCAGAAATATCAGCTTAAAAAAGAGGAAAAAGATCATGGGATGATGGGTCTACCCTAAAGGAGGAGATATAAAACCCAAAAATAAAAATTGAAAAGGGGATAGATAGTTAGAGAGTCATTTTTGGAAGGAGAAATGCCTTAGACAAAAATAGAGGGTAGCGATTGCGACAAGGATGGAGACGCAAAGGGAAAGACGAAGGCAGTCACTCTTAGTCACCAGAAAGCAATTCGTAGCCAGAGCTGTAGGCTCGACAAGTGAAAGCTATATTCCTGAGTTCTACCTATACCACCACTAACCCGAATATGTCACTGGAATACGGTTACGAAGCATTACCGAAAACTTTTAGCTTAAAACATTCAATTACAACCATTATAAAAAAAAGACATCATATCCCATTCAAACACATGCGTATCATCTCTTAATTGAGCCCTCGAGGCCTTATTATCACATTAGAAATGGTTCGAGACTAAATCGTAAACATATGGAATTTCATGGAAAAAGCTAGAGTTTTTCATACTGCAGAGGTCACACGATAGTGTTGTAATATCTCGAATTAGGGCCTAACCAGAATAGTGGTTTCGTGACCACAAATTTGAGATAGAAATAATTATTTTATAATTATTTTGATGTTTATGATATGATTGCATGATTGTGTGAAAATTTCGTGATGAAATCCTATGCCTAAAGTGCTTAAATTGAAATTAGGGACTAAATCAAATAATTTGCAAAACTTGCATTCTAGGAGTTTTTAGTATGAATTTGTTTTGGAATATTAACGAGGAGGTCTTAAAAAGCAATTTGACCAATTTCTAAGTCTATGGACAAAAATTGGACATGGATGGAATTTTTGGAAAGTTTAGTAGTAAGGGCATTTTGGTCATTTAGTTATTAAAATGAATTAAAAACAAAATTAAAAGCCAATTTTTGTCCATCTTCTTCATTAGGCCGAAATTTCAAGGGTTCTCCATAGTTAGGGTTTGTTTCAAGCTTCCAAGCTCCATAGTAAGTGATTCCAAGCCCGCTTTTAATGTTCTTTACGCTTTTGGAATCCCAAGAGCTCGATTAAGCTTATGCTAGCAATAATTCAACCTAGGGTTCATATTTGGAAAAATACCCATAGGTGAAATTTGTGTATTTTGGTGTTTTATGATAGAATATGAGGTTTTAAATTATGTTAGACAACTTGTACTACTCGGTTTTAAGCAAAAACGAGTAAAAGGGCTTAATCGTAAAAATACCTAATAGTCATAAGTACATGTTAGAGTGTGAATTTGATGTTGCCATAGAAGGGAAAAATGATCAGCATGTCATAAAACATAAGAATAAGGGATGAAGTTTAATTCCAGAGCCTAGGGGCAAAAGTGTAATTATGCAAAAGTTTAAGGGCAAAATGTAATTTTGCCAAAGTTAAATATAAATGTTGTTTTGATGAATGTATGTATTAAATAAGATTAATTTGGCATTATAGATCAAGAGAAACGAGATTCAAGTCGCGATCGAGTGAAAAACAAAGTTTACGAAGAATAGGCTCGATTGCTAATAATTTTGTACCGAGGCAAGTTCATGTGTAAATGTAGTAACATAATTGTCATTTTAAGCAATTTAATGTTGTTTATATGATATGATGCTGATTATTATCATGAATTATTATGCTTTGTGGTTATTGTTGAATAATATGTAATTATGTGAATTACCTGATGAGTATGAACTATCACCGAAGTATCGATTTTGGTATTCCGTGGAAGATGGTAAAGATGTGTGATCGAGGAAAATGCCCGTTTGAACCTTAGGAATATATTAGAATACAAGTGACATGTCACTAGGATACTTGAGTTCTAAACTCGTTGAGTTGAGTCCGAGTTCGTGAGATGTAACTAGGCATCCGAACTCGTTGAGTTGAGTCCGAGTTCACTTATGGCCGGGTTACATGGTAGCTTGGCTACATAAGTTCCGTAGGCTATTGAGTTTGCCTAGCTGCGGGTATGGCTCTTATGTTCATGAGATCCGCGTATTCGAATTATATTCCGATGTGTTCAACCGGTGAATCTTAAGTGAATAAGAAGAAGGCCTAAAACGAAGGTGACATTTTGGTAAGTGTGGTAAATGAGAAAATTTGACAGGTTGTGCTTAAACCCTCGAGTTGAAAACTTGGTATGATGAAATCGTAGGAAGATATTAAATGTAAAATGAAACATGAATGTCTTGGTGTTGTTTATGCAAATGATGCTTTATGTGAGATTGTGTGATTATGTTACTTGCTATTTGCATGTGAACTTACTAAGCATTTGTGCTTACTCCCTCCTTTTCTTTCATTGTAGTTTTGACAAGCCGGCTTGAGAATCGGGATAGGTCAAGACTCGCTCACACTATCCAAGGCTTAAATTGGTAAAATGGCTTGTGTATTTTGAATGTGGCATGTATGGCAAAACACTCACTTTGTGTAATTGATCTTATGATATGGCTATGGTTTGGTAAGAAAAGGGTTTGTAAATGATTAGCCATTGAATGGCCAATCTAAGTCATATTTGATGTTATGTATGTTTAAAATGCTATTTAGTCCATGAAAATCCTTAGTAAAGTGAAATTTGCCATAAAAAGAATCGACAAAGAGCAGTGATGTAAATTTGAAAATCACTAAAAATAGTAGAAATGGAATTAAATGATGAGTAAGTTATTAAATTTAAGCTTAATTAGTCTATTTTCAAATGGATTGAACAAAACAGGTATATAAATTATATTTTATGAGATATTTGAATTTTTGTGAAACAGGGCAGAGTGATTTCTAGATCCCTGTTATGACTTTAAAATTCATCATAAATTGTAAAAAATAATTAGAAGTCATTCTTTATATTTACAGATTCATTATTGAGTCTAGTTTTAATAGAAACAAACTTAATAGTCATTGAAATTCTATACAGAGAGATATCTGATTCGTAATATACAGAGGTCAGAGCAGTCGTACCCTAAAACAGGGGAGACTTTAACTAATAAACTGTACTAATTGGCTTGACCAAAAATTCTAGAAAAAAATTAGTAAATATATATATGAGTCTAGTTTCAGGAAAAATTTACAGAAATGGATTTTGAGTTTCGTAACTCGAGATATGAATTTTTAAACGACTGTGATGCAGATTGCTAGCTTGACTGGAAATTTTAAAAATAAATTATTTGAGCTGTTTAAGTAATGAATTAAGTCTGTTAACACCTCGTGTTTGACTCCGACGACGGTCTTGGGTACGGGGCATTACACGTGTGGCCAAGCAGTACAACTCACACGGCTAAGACACACGCCTATGCTCAAGTCATTTGAGCATTAGAAGTAGGGACACACAACCATGTACTAGCCCGTGTCTATGCCCATGTAACTCACTGACTTGGATCACACACCTGAGCCATACACTCGTGCCCCAGGCAGTGTAACTCTCGAAATGGCCTCACACGCCCGTGTGCCAAGCCATGTGCTAGGCCATGTAATTTTCTGACTTGCAACCCTTTGAAGCCTACAGGGGACACACGATCGTGTCGCATTGCCATGTCACACACGGTTGAGACACACGCCCGTGTCTTAGGCCATGTGGACAAGAAATAGGCCATTTTCAAGCCATTTCTTTCACCTAAAATATGCTCACACTTACAAGCCATTTGCAAATATTTCAAGCTTTCAAAATGTACCTAAAACATGCATAATCAAGCTAGATCAATATGCTATTTTCCATACAACCAATATGCCCAAAAGGCGCCTCAATCACAACAAGAACTAGCATTACCCAACCATACAATTCTCATCTAATTTCCTTACCAAACTTACCACCATGACCACATGCCAAAATCATACTCAAACATACCAAAATAGTCACTAAAACAAATATCAACTTAACCATTCCAACATTAACTATAAAAGCACCAAAATGAAAAAATATCATCAATCATAAAACCATATATATACATGCCAACATGATAACTAGTTCAACAACCAAAATACCATATTTACAAGCCAAATATAATGGCTACTTCATCAAGCACAAAACACCTTTATATGTCATTATAACCATGACTCAAAAATATCGAAATCTACTGATATGGTTGATGGATATTATGATATGTCTCCGAAAAGATTCTTGTAACAGCCCAATTTTAGTGAAATCGGACACAGTAGTTTCGGGACCACAAATCCGATCCGAAAATAAGTTTTATTTTATTTTTATTAAATGGCCAGTATTATGTTAAAAATTTCATGTGAAAATTCTAATAAGAAAATTTTACCGATTATGTGTTCAATTACAGGATGACTAAATCGCATAAAATGCGAAAGTTGAATTCTAGTGGCTGAAAGGATTAAATAGCTATGGAATTCAAAACATGAGGTCTTTATATAGTGATTAGACCATTGAAGAAAAGTATGTAGATATTTTAGTGACTCATCCATGGAAATTTAGAAAAAGGGTAAGGACTAAATTAAAAATTGAAAAATATTTAATTAATCAAAAAGATGATAAAAGATATCATCTTATTTTTCTCATCATCTTCCCCAAAAATTCTATTGTAACACCCCAAACCCGGCCTAGACGTTATGACCGGATCCGGTGTGCCACATCGATGCGTTCAAAACGTTCCGTTTTACTTAGTTCGGAAAACTTAGTTGGGGTTGTAAAAGATACTTTTTAAAGCAGGTTAATGTGAATAGAAGCTGTGCACCGGTAGGAAACCGGGAAGAAGAGGAGGTGAGTCCGTTGACCGCTAAGTACCAAGCTCCTTCGGATCCAATCCTAGACATGCACACCACCATTGCCACACCCTAACGACTCGTGTAATTTTGAGAAAACCGTTTGGTTATGTCTACCTTAAGAAAATGATTAAGTTTGAAAACGTTTGCTTAGCGGAAGTCTTACTTGTAATCGTGTTATTTTGAAATCACTTAATGTTTTTGAAAACGCGTCCTAAAGCTAACCCATTTTCCTTAGTTATCATAGTTTTTTTTTTCATCATAATAAAATAAAATAATAAAAGTAAAACAAAACCATAAAAATAGTTAAGCGGCCTTATTACACTTAAAACCCAAAACCATAAATGAAATTAAAATGACGTCCAGTTCACCAGAAAGAAACCAGTTCAGAGAAACATGTGGCCATCCGAGCAGTCCAATCTCTCACGGCCCAAGCCCACTATGGTTGAGGATTACTGCGAGGATGAAAATAAGGGTGAGTTTTGGGAAACTCGGTGTGTAATTCAACCCAACCATAGCCTAAATCGGTTCAAACCACGAGATGAATAAGTTGGCCTTAGCCCGCAATGATTTCGAATAAGCCCATAAGCCCGTAAGCAGATCGAGCAGATATATCATGCTTATGCGTAAACCCAACCATATCCAACCACATACACCCCCATACCATCCTTTCGCCATGTGGGAGAGTACTCGACCCACCCAACCGCTACATACGCCACAAAAATATGCAGCATGGTGCCAGATCTGAAAATGTGACAGAGTCACCAGATCTAGATATTTTGTGGCGGTGCCACTGTATCAGATATATGTGGCAAGGCCACGTATCAGATAATTTGTGGCATAGCCACCGGACGCTTCCTCCATAATATAACCCATGTCCCCATGCAGCAGATATACATTCATGGCATACATCATACAGATTTAATTCATCATGCTTTTGGACAAAAATTAACCCTAGGGGTATAAAGGTCATTTTGCATACATAGGGGTATTATGGTAATTTTGCATACATAGGGTATTATGGTAATTTTGCATACATAGGGGTATAATAGTACATCTAACTATTTCTAAGGTTACCATGCATATCGTAGCCATTACGTTTAGCCGTAAACACTTACCGAAAGTGTTCTTACGAATTGGGCCCACAATATTAACCCGATTTTGGCCCATTAAGCCCAAAATATCAAAACACACTAAATCGCTGCTCTAGCTTTTATCACTTTCGATTACCAGTAATAATTACCCATACGTCTTACGAGCATTCGCACACTCGCAAGTGCCCAAAATACCGGCTTTTCGGCATTTCAGCTTTTCGACTTTTGCCGATCTAGCCTATGAGAGGGTGTTAGTTACACACTTGTTTTTGGGATTTCCTCGACGATATCTACACACGAACAGCCTACAATCGAATCACTTAATATTACTCCAAATATCGAAATAAAATTGAGTATATAGTCCCTTACCACATTCGGCCAAACATGCCTAAAACCCTTATTGCTCTTACCTTACTGCCGAAATATGGTTAACTCCAAAGATCCGATCGTTCCACCCGTCCAAGTCCTTGACCAACCGCCTCTAAATCACGCTATTACCAAAACAAAATAGTTATTACGACCCCTCAGGATTACAAGTCCAAATCGACAACCTCCCTAACTTTTAGGGATTTCGGCTTTTCCTAAAATATGTAAGAAGACTAAGTTTTGGAGAAGACTTACCACCGATTCCTTAGTGAATGATTCCAATGAGTTTCCCACTCGATCCCGATGTAGATCTAAGCCCTCAGATGATAACAAAAGTCGGGCTTTTAGTGACTTTAGTATTCGGCCAAGTCCCTTTTAATGTGGGGTTTTTCGGCTTTTTGCAACTTATGTTTAGAAAGGTAAAACGAGAGGGTTTTGCTATGGTCTTGTAGTAAAAACTTGAGGTTTTAGAGGGCTGGTGAATCGGCCACAAATGATGAAGAGAAGAGATGTGGTTTTGGTTATAAGAAATCAGCACAAAAAGAATCAAGCTTTCGGGATTTCGGCTTTTGTATATAAGGCTTAAGAACAATGATAAGAACGTGGAGATGAATAGAATAATGGAAGGATTCGGCTATGGAGAAAGAAGAAGGAAGATAGATGGAGAGAAAAAAGAAAAGAAAAGAAAGGAAGAGAAGGAAGAATGGTCAGAAAAGAAAAAAAAACGGTACAACACTTCCAAATGCCGAATTTATACCTAGCTTTTGACCTAGCCGAAATTTTCCCCCCTAAAGAAACCCTTGGTCGGCCAACTCTTACTCCCCAAGAGTCCACTATTTGGCCAACACCATCATCCTTGATCAGCTCCTAAATCCTCTCCCTTATCCCCTCCTTACTCAATCTCCTGAGCAATTGAAACTCCTCCTGACAGACTTTTACTTCAGTTCCATTACTTACCTTTTCTGTTCATAAAAATTAATCCCTTATTTTTGCTATCAATGTGACTTAAACCTGGGTCCTCCCCAAGCTTCCACACGCCACCTATAGCCTTCCCTGTGGCGTCACATGCCACTTCACCACTTGCTTTTTTGTGATCCATTTTTCACAAATAATTCCTAAAAGCCCAATTTATCGAACCCTTTCTCTTATAGAATTAAATTTAATTAAAACTACCGGTTTTATATCTAAGCTTGGGCCTTCTTGAGGCCCACCAACATGATTAATCCTACACATAACAAATGAACACGTAATTTTAAATTTTACAACTTTTATAGAATTCCCAAAAATTGGGCGTTACAACTCTACCCTCCTTAAAGAAATTTCGTCCTCGAAATTTACGATCCAACAGATGAGGGTATTGTTGTTACATTGCCTCCTCTGGCTCCCAAGTAGCTTCTTCTCTGCCATGGTTACGCCAAAGAACTTTCACTAATGGTACCGATTTCCTCCTCAGAACCTTAACGTCTCGATCCAATATTTGTACAGGCTCCTCTTCAAAGGTCAAATCAGTTCGCACCTCAATTTCTACAACCGGCACGACATGAGTAGGGTCAGAATGATAACGCCTTAACATGGAGACGTGAAAAACATCGTGAATCCTGTCTAGTTCTAGAGGCAATTCCAACTGATAAGCCACTGGGCCTACTCGCTTCAAAACCCGATAAGGCCCAATGAACCGCGGACTCAACTTGCCCTTCTTGCAAAACCTTAGTATCTTCTTCCAAGGTGAAACCTTCAAGAAGACCATATCGCCCACTGAGTATTCAATCTCCTTACGCTTCAGATCTGCATACGACTTTTGCCTATCAGACGCTTCCTTTAATCGATCTCTAATTAACTTGACCTTATCCTCAGTATCTGCCACCAACTCAGGTCCAAGAACTTGTCGCTCCCCCAGTTCAGTCCAACAACTAAGTGTTCGACACCTTCGCCCATACAGTGCTTCATAAGGTGCCATTCGAATACTCAACTGATAACTATTGTTGTATGCAAACTCTGCCAAAGGCAAGTAATCCTCCCAACTACCTCGGAAATCAATAACACATCCCCTCAACATGTCTTCCAGAATCTGAATAACTCTTTCTGACTGACCATCAGTTTGGGGATGGAAAGTCGTACTAAAGTTCAATCGCGTTCCCAACGCCTCATGCAACTTTTGCCAAAACTTGGCTAACTTCTGAAGAGAAAAGTCTGTGCGAACAGGTATAAAATGAGACGACTTGGTCAACCTATCCACAATCACCCAAATCGAGTCTTTCTTCGATGGTGTCAAGGGTGGCCCACTCACAAAGTCCATGGTTACCCTCTCCCACTTCCAAAGTGGTATTTTTACTGGCTGCAATAATCCAGAAGGTAACTGATGCTCAGTTTTCACTTGCTGGCATGTCAGACATTTCCCCACAAATTCCGTTACCTCTCGCTTAAGTCTAGGCCACCAATACAGTTCTCGCAAGTCATGGTACAACTTATTCTCTCCAGGATGCATGGCACAAAGTCCCCCATGAGCTTCCTACAAAATTTACTGTCTCAAGTCAGAGTCCTTGAACACAAATTCTACCTCGAAAACACGTAACCCCATCATCATTTAACCCAAACTCGAAGTTTCCTTCCTTAACTTGTTGAAAACGAGGACCAAAGACTCATCTTTCAACGCTTTTCCTTAATCTGATCCACCCAAGTTGGCCTTACTTGCAATTCACCAACAGACTTCCATCATCATCTGAGACTTAGACGAGCAAACATTGCTCTCGGATCGATCTGACTCTACGACTTAGAGCATCGGCTACCACATTAGCCTTGCTCGGGTGATATTCGATTGAACAATCATAATCCTTAAGCAACTCGATCCATCTCCTTTGCCTAAGGTTCGGTTCCTTCGAGTCAGCAAATACTTGAGACTCTTATGATCTGTGTATATAATACACCTTTCTCCATACAAGTAATGCCTCCAGATTTTAAGTGCAAAGATCACTGCTGCTAACTCCAAATCATGAGTGGGATAGTTCCCTTCGTGAGGCTTAAGTTGTCGAGACGCATAAGCAACCACCTTACCCTCTTGCATCAACACACAACCCAAACCTACGTGTGATGCATCACTTGCATACTGATAAAATCTTTCCTGCACTGTTGAATTAACACAGTGCTTGATCGAACTTTCTTCAACCTCTCAAAAGCTTCTTCTTGTTTCTCCGTCCATACAAAGCGGTACTCCTTTCCTTATGAGTTTTGTGAGAGGTGCCGCCATCACAGAAAAACCTTCTACAAACCTTCTGTAGTATCCCGCCAACCCTAGGAAACTTCAAATATTTCTAATGAAACTAAACTCAAAATGGAATCTGTACATATAAGGCATGACTCCTAATTCTTTTCGGATAATTTATAGCAAATTTTAAAGTTGCGACAGGGGACCCGAAACCGTTCGCGCCCTGTCTCACAATAGCTTTAATATCTCTTAACATGTAACTCCTATGACCATTTCGTTTCTTCCATATGAAAATAGACTCATCAAGGTTCATTTACATAGCTTATTCACGATTTAATACCATTCCTACAAATTTTGGTGATTTTTCACATTCACGTCCATCGCAATTGGCAAGATCTGCTTTTAAGGTAGGTCTTACCTATTTGGTAGTCTCCATGAACCAACTAGTCTTGCCATACATAGGTTCATATATGATCATTTTAACCATGCCAATGGCTGATCATGTGACCAACATTCCCATTTCCAATCCATGGTCACATCATGACACCAAATATATACATATACAAACCGCAAATAGTCTAAGTCGATACTTCACTTTTACGAGCCATTTTCGCATGGCCGTACACAAATACATCACAACATATTTAACCAACAAGGGGTAGTCCTATACATGCCATTTCAAAGTTCAACCAAAAATTTATACCAAAATAGAGACGTTGATAGTGTGGATGACTTGACTTTATTGATCCCGAATCCGATTGCTATCGGCGAAATCTATAAAACAGAGAGCCAAAGTAATGGGGTAAGCATTTTTATGCTTAGTAAGTCTCAAGGAATATAATCAACTCTAATTACAGCAATACATTCACATAGCCAAATGCGTCATTTCATTAATACACATTCTTACTTCACACTTCATCATTATATACTTTCACAATGTATCAATCAATTCAATAATGAAATTCATTAGTCGATTGAGCGAATGTTGCTCAAACATGTCGACTTTCCAATGCACATATAAACGTACCTTATTCTTTGGGCTTTCGAGTGTACTAATTGAATTTATTACAGCAACCAACACTCACCTCCAGCCCAAGATTCTTGAATATAACCGGATATAAGCATGTGCACAAATGCCTTGGTCTTAGCCGGATAGAATGACTCGCACGAATGCCTTGGTCTTAGCCCGGATATAGCCGCTAGCACAATTGCCTTGGTCTTAACCGGATATAATTTCCAGCATAATTGTCTTGGGGCTTAGCCGGATATCATTCAATTTCTCATGCACACATACATCAATAATCATTGGACATACATATTTCATTTTCGTTACTAAGGCTCAAACACAATTATAATCATTAGCATAATAGCCTTGGGACTTAGCCCGGGTAGAATTCAATACTCATACACACATAAATCAATAATCAATACATCCATATTTCATTCCACATAATTCAATTAAGGTCACTTCTTGAGGACTTACCTCGGATGTTGTCGAACGGCTTTTACGGCTATTCGATCACTTTTCCTTCCCTTGTCCAATTGTGGCCCTCTTAGCTCTTGAGCTAATTCAAACAAATTCAATCTATTAAAACCTCATTGTGCTAGCTTATGGCCGAATATGACAAGGAGTTTAAATGGTCATATGGCCACTCTTTAGCTTGAATACACAATGGTCATGCACATTTTATACTACATCAAGCAATTCAATACAATTTATTCGAGCATCAAGGAAAAGCTAAGGCCTTCAATAGGCTACCCAAGGCGAATATTCATGTACATGTTGAGGCCAATTATGCACTTAATACCTCACAAAAACAGCATGCATTTTACTAGTTAATGCTTTGCATATTGTTGCTCAAAACTTATAATATAGCATCGAGCACTCATATGTGTGCTAGGCTGAATGTGCTTGCAATTTCACATTCATTCTTCAACATCTTCTTCTTTAAACAAACATATTCATCACTTAGTTCATAACCAAACATCATGTGCAAACATATATATACATATATGAGCATGGCGAATTTCAAGGTGTCCATAGCCATCCAAAACACAAATTTTAACTAACATGCAAGAAGCATGAACCATGCTCATGAATGCATCATGGCGAATATGACAATCATACTCCTTTTCAACTTCAATCATGATTAAACAAAAGAAAACTCAAAATCTTACTCAAGAGTAGACAATCCATCATTGCATGCATCATCATCAAGCTTTACACTTAGCATGCAATGGCTTTATCACCATAACAACTTTGGCCAAATACCATTTCCATGGCATAACAAGGATTTGAGCCATGGCTAACATGCACATCAAGTTAGCAACCAAAACATGCATGAAACTCCTAACACAACCTCATACATACCTTAATCTTGATGCAAACTTAGCCAAATCTCCTTCTAGATCTCTTCCAACCCAAGCATGAAGCAAAAGTCCTCCCCTTTTCCTTAGTATTTTCGGCCAAGAAGTGAAAATGGATGAACACAACAAAATTTTTTCTTCCTTCTTTCTCAACTCACGGCAAGGGGCATCCAAGCTCGTCTTTCTCTTTTTTTTTTCATTTTTTTTGCTTATTTTATTATAATACTTCCTACATGACTCACTAGCCAAACATGTTGGAAACATGTTTTCCTGCCCATCATGCCCACCTTGGCGGCCATTATAGTCAAATTTGGGGAATTTGACATGCAAGGACAACATTTTCCTAGTGTGCATCAATAGGCCACTTCAACATTTGCCTATCTCATTTCTAAGTTTTCTCACACAAGTCCTTTCTAGTGAAATTCACCTTTATAACACTAAATCAATCATCATAAAATGTCATACATGAGCACGCACATATTATAGGTATCAAAATAAATTTTTAATTATTTTTATACTTCGGTTTTGTGGTCCCGAAACCACATTCCGACTAGGGTCAATTTTGGGCTGTCACAGTAAAAGGAGGCCACTGGGTATGTGACCATAGTTCGGGACTCTGCGGGCTGTGTGCTTAAAAGTTTTTCCAATTTTATTAATGCTCATTTTAGTCCTTCCAATTCTGAAGCTTTTTCCATCAGGTAGGCCTTGTCATGGTTAAAATCTTTGGCCTTGGATAATGTTATAGTTGATTCAGATCACTTGCTTGGAATTTTGGCTTTGTCATGCCCATCATCTGATCTTTTTAAAATTGGTGTGTTGTTACATTAATTTTTACCGATGAAGAATCAATTTCACCTGTCCTTCTATTGGAATCGTCGGTGTGCCAACAAGGTGGCTCATTCTTTAGCTCGAGCGACTTTATTATATGCAAACCACATAGAATGAGATGGCTTTCCCATTATTTCTTTTAATGAGAATGTTTAGTCTTCATTTCACATCCCAAAAACGGTGGATCCAAAAAAGGTGAGTAAGTATGTACGTAAATTGTTTTGGCACTATGGCAGTATAATCCGCCACCGTGTTGACTTGCTGGTAAGTTAGAGTATTTTTGCATAATAGCATTAAAGTATACGTCTGTTAGCGGTAATTAAGTATCGAGGTAAGTTCATGTAACTAAATTATGTATATTTATATGCTTGAACTGAATGTGTTTATGTGAATTTTATAAATGTCATAAATATATGAAATGATAACATGTGTTACGGATTACCGCAGCTCTTTGTGAGCATCCTATTATATGATCGGTTGAGTTCCTGCATATATATATTGCGGTCACAAATGCAGCTCTTTATGAGCATCCTGATATAGGCTCTTTGTGAGCTTTTTGATATGGCTCACTTTAACATCCTGTTATATGGCTATCCGTAGCTTCCTGATAATACTCTTCAGAGTTACCTGTTAAGTAATGAGCTTCATGTTTTAAACTCTTATGAGATTCCTGATTTAGCCCGGAAAAGCTTCCTGTTACATGGCTTACATGAGCAACCTGTTATATGGTTCAAGAGAGTTCTTCCTGATTATGAGCCCTAATGGGTACCCCAGGATATGAATTGACGGATTTTCAATTTTGTACACTTTAAGTGTACTACATGATTATCCATTGATATTCCAAATAAATTCAACAAGTTCTAACATGGTCAAATTGAACTTGAAATGATTTGTCATGGAAATGTACATGTAATATGGAAGTATGGTATGGAAAGCATATGTATATGAAAATTACTATATGATGAGTTCATCTTTGATATTCGAAATTTATGTGGAATAGTGACTAACATGTTTGATCAAGTTGCGTGTTTTAGGCTATTAGCCAAATTTCTTGGATATATTTTTATATGCATACCTTAAATGTAAATGTATGGTAAGTTAAATTCCCGTTATGCAAACTTACTAAGCATTGAATGCTTACTTTATTTTATTTTCCTCTGTTTTATAGTACTCGGATGCTCATAAAGGTTGGAACTTGTTCAGAGCTACATCACACTATCTCTTGGACTTCTCGGTATATAAAATAAATTAACTTTTGGTATAATGGCATGTATAGGCTAAAACAAGTCAAATGATGAAATATTTTGGTTGTAATTAGCCATTGGAATGGCTAGTGTTAAACATATTATGATGTAATTATATAAGGCCTTACCAAGTTTTAATGTGTGTTGAAATAGTTATATGGTGATGATGAATGGTTTCAAATTAATATAATTTATCAAATATGCTTAGAAGAATAAATGGGCTTTTCGTAAGTTTAAACACTTGAACATAAGTGATTATATGTCATGAATAATACTTGATTTTGGCTTGGTTTAGAATGCTTTGAATTGGTTGGTGAATATGCTTAAATGTTTTTGTAGGTGGAAAACAACATGGGTGACAAAATATGTTCTAGAAAATGGCCTATTTTTGTCCACATGGGTAGTCACACGGGCATGTGTCTCAACTGTGTGTGATACAAGGCCATGCGCACGGGCGTGTGGTTTGACCGTGTGTCGCTTGCATCTTAAAAATTGAGAAACAAAATGCTTAAATTTGGTCACACAGGTGCATGTCTCAGTCATGTTAAACACATGGCCCAACACACGGGTGTGTGTCTTAGTCGTGTAAATCCTGCACCTAATTTTTGAAAATTAAATTGTCCACACTGGCAGCCACGCGCCCGTGTGGCTGGCTGTGAAACCTAAGTCAGAGAGTTACACGGGTATGAATACGAGCTAGGAGATGACTGTGTGCCTTACATTGAATGCCCACACGGCCTAGGACACGGGTGTGTCATTTGGCCTTGTGACTACCCACACGGGCTTGTGGCTTTTGTATTTAAGAAAAATTTTAGAATTTCTCAAAAAATTCTTTGAGTTTCTAATATAGTCCCGACTTGTTTCTAATGTATAAATTAGACCTCGAGGGTTCATTTAAGGGACAATATGATTGAATATTATTGATTTCGAAAACGAATAGTAAATAACATGAATTAATTGTATTTATTCTGTAAACTTCGGTAATGCTCTATAACCCTATTGTGACAACGGATATGGGTTAGAGGTGTTACATTTATTGGTATCCGAGTTATAGTTTAGTTGATTCTCGAACTAACATAGCAAGTACGAGTTTAGCTATACATGCCATTATATGTAATTTTTGGTAGTTTGATATATCCTGACCTTTTTAAATATGTTTTTTATATAGTAATGTCATCCAACCGAGCTAGAGCTGAATCTAAAGAAGCTGAGAGTAATGCTCGAGCTTCAGTTCAAAGAACTGTATCTAGTAGTAGTAGAAGGCCTGCATCTGAGGGCTGAAGTGAGGAGGCAAAAGAAGCCTTCATTCAAATGATGAATGAGTGGTTCACTGAATATTTAAGAACAAATCCTGCTATACAACAACCTCCCCCTCCTGCTCATCAACCGGTTTTAGAGATGCCACAGGATCTCGAAGCTGTTAGAACTGATAAACCTCCAGTAGATAAAATCCGTAAATATGAGGCAGAAGAATTCAGAGCAATAGCTGATGATGATCTAGAAAGGGCTGAATTTTGGTTAGAAAATACTATTAGGGTTTTGGATGAATTGTCTTGCACACTTGAAGAATGTTTGAAATGTGTTGTATCTTTGCTAAAAGACACGGCCTACTAGTGGTGGAATACCATAATTTCTGTTGTACCGAGGGAAAATATTACATGGGAATTTTTCCAAACAAAATTAAAAAAGAAGTACATTAGCCAGAGATTCCTTTATCAGAAAAAAAAAAGGAATTTTTGGAGCTTAAATAATGAAATATGACTGTGTCTGAGTATGAACGAGAATTTGTTCAGTTAAGAAAATATGCCACAGAATGTATTCCGACTGAAGTTGCCATGTGTAAACGTTTTGAAGAGGGATTGAATGAAGACATAAAGTTATTAGTTGGGATTTTAGAATTAAAATAATTTGTTGTACTGGTTGACCGAGCACATAAAGTCGAAGAACTAAATAAAGAAAAGAGACAAGAAGAAATGGAAGCCCGAACTTCGAGTAAAAGATTTATGGGCAGGCCACAAATCAAAGAAATATCATTATCGTTCTGTCTCGTCTGTTTGGTATTCTGGAAAAGACTGAAACTCTCAAAGCTCTAATCTGAGATCTTCATCTCCATCAGTAGCAAGTGCTGAAAGTGTCAGTAATCCCAAACCTAGATGTAAACATTGTAATAAATTTTATTTTGAGGAGTGTCGTATAAGAAGCGAAACTTGCTTTAGATGTGGTTCCCTCGACCACTATCTTAAAGATTGACCAGAAAGGCTTGAAAAAGATACTGTTCAGACATTAAAGCCAAGTAACCCCGACTCGAGAAGTAGACCACCCCATCATCCTGGCAATGTCAATGGTAGCCGAGGTGCAGTTAAATTTGAAGCACGAGCACTAGTTAGATGATATGCTATCCGTGCAAGAGAGGATGGCTCTACACCAGGTCATTACTGGTACTTTTTTCTCTTCTTGATACTGATATCACTGTTTTGATTGATCCTGGTTCAACACATTCATACATATGCACGAATTTAGTGTCTGTTAAAAATTTACCTGTTAAGCCCATTGAATTCATGGTTAAAGTTTCAAGCCCCTTGGGCCAATATGTGATGGTGGATAAAGTTTGTAAAAATTGTTCGTTAATGGTATGAGGTTATTATTTCTCAACTGATTTAATGTTGTTTCCATTTTATGAATTTGATGTAATTTTGGGTATGGATTGGTTAACTCAGCATGGTGTAGTGGTAATTGTAAATAGAAATATATTGTGTTAAAATGTTAGAATGGTTAATTGTTTCGTATCGAATCTGATAAACTGGATGGCTTGTCCAATGTAATCTCAGCTATACCAGCATAGAAATATATCAGAAAAGGGTATGATGCTTATCTTGAGTATGTGTTGGACACTAAAGTATTTGAATCAAAGATTAAGTCGATGTCGGTTGTTTGTGAATTTCCTGATGGGTTTCTGAAAGAATTACCTGGTTTACCACCTATTAGAGAGGTAGAATTTTCTATAGATCTTGTTCCGAGAACAACACCAATATCCATAGCACCCTACAGAATGGCTCCTACTAAATTGAAGGAGTTGAAAACGCAGTAGCAAGAACTAACAGACAGAGGTTTTGCTCGACCCAGTTCATCACCTTGGGGTACACTAGTTTTATTTGTTAAGAAGAAAGATGGGTCAGTGAGATTATGTATTGATTACAGACAGCTCAATAAGGTTACCATCAAGAACAAGTATCCATTGCCTCGTATTGATGACTTGTTTGATCAGTTAAAAGGTGTCACTGTATTTTCAAATATTGATCCCCTTTCTGCCTATTATCAGTTACGAGTGAAAGACTCAGATGTACTAAAGACAACCTTCAGTTTCTTGTGATTCCTTTCGGTTTGACTAATACACTTGCAGTATTTATAAATCTGGTGAATAGAATTTTTAGATTGTATCTAGATAGATTTGTTGTGGTATTTATTGATGATATCCTGGTCTATTCTCAAGATGACAATGAGCATGTTGATCATTTGAGAATTGTGTTACAAACCCTACGTGAGAAACAAATATATGCCAAATTCAGTAAATGTGAATTTTGGCTTCGGGAAGTTGGTTTTCTTGGACATATAGTATCTGCTGAAGGCATCAGAGTCAACCCAAATAAAATATCAATAATTGTTAACTAAAAGCCACCAAAAAATGTGTCTAAAGTTAGAAGCTTTCTGGGATTAGATGGATATTATCGGAGGTTTGTAAAAGGTCTGTCGATGATAGCCTCTCCGATGATCCGTTTGTTATAGAAGGATGTGTAATTTGAATGGTCTAATAAAGGCTAGCAAAAATTTGACAGGTTGAAAGCCTTGTTGACTGAAGCACCCATACTAGTTCAGCCCAAGTAGGGTAAGGAATTTGTAATATACACTGATGCGTCTTTAAATGATTTAGGCTATGTTTTGATGCAAGAAGGCAAAGTAATAGCCTATGCTTCTAGACAAGTAAAACCACATGAAAAGAATTACCCGTTACATGATTTAGAATTGGCACCATTGTTTTTGCACTGAAAATTTGGCGACACTATCTGTTTGGCGAAAAGTGTCATATATTCACTGATCACAAAAGTGTAAAATATCTGATGTCGCAGAAAAATTTGAACTTGAGATAGCACAGGTGGCTTGAATTATTGAACAATTATGACCTAGTTATCTATTATCACCAGGGAAAAGCAAATGTCATTGCTGATGCTCTAAGTAGAAAATCTTTATTTGCCTTATGAGCAATGAATACTCGGTTGTCATTATCAGATAATGGTTCAATTATAGTTGAGTTAAAAGCTAAACTGATATTCTTACAACACATCTGTGAAGCTCAGAGGAGTGATGATGAAGTACAAGCTGAACAGGTACAATGTGAGTCAAATTTCGATTAAGAATTTCAAATTGGATCTGATTGTTGTTTGTTATTCAAAGGAAAAATGTGTGTACCAAAGAATTCAGAACTTGTACAGATGATTTTGAACGAAGCTCATAATAGTATTATGTCTGCTCATATGGGGAGTAATAAAATGTACAATGATTTGAAAAAGATGTACTGGTGGCCGGGAATGAAACATGACATTTCTAAATTTGTATCTAAATGCTTAATATGCCAGTAAGTTAAAGTCGAACACCAGGTGCCTTCAGGATTGTTACAGTCAATTTCCATACCGGAATGGAAATGGGAAAGAGTTACCATGGGTTTTGTATTAGGATTACCTTTATCTTCGAAAAAGAAAGATGCCATTTGGGTAATCATTGACAGATTAACAAAGTCTGCACACTTTATTATGGTACGTATAGATTTTTCCCTGGATAAATTGGCTGAATTATATGTTTCTGAGATTGTCAGGCTGCATGGAGTGCCACTCTCCATTATTTCTGACAGAGATTCTTGATTTACATCCCGAATCTGGAGTAACTTGTAAGAAGCTCTGGGTACACAACTACATTTTAGTACGTATTTCATCCTCAGACTGATGGACAATCTGAATGTGTTATACAGATTTTGGAAGATATGCTTCGGTGTTGTATTTTGGAATTAGAAGGTAACTGGGAAAAGTATCTACCTTTAGTTGAATTTGCATACAATAATAGCTATCAGTTCAGCATCAAAATAGCACCATATAAGGCTTTGTATGGTCGTAAATGTAGAACTCCATTATACTGGATAGAACTCAGTGAGAAAAAGATACACGAAGTTGATTTAATCCGTATGACTGAAGAAAAGGTGAAAGTGATTCGGGATAGCTTAAAAGTACCTTTGATCGTCAAAATCTTATGCCGATCTTAAACGGAAAGAAATAGAATTTCAGGTCGATGATAAGGTATTTTTGAAAGTATCACCTTGGAAGAAAGTTCTTCGGTTTGGTCGTAAAGGAAAACTAAGTCCACAGTTCATTGGACCATATGAGATTACGGAAATAGTTGGACTTGTTGCATATCGATTATCATTTCCACCAAAGCTTGATAGAATTCATAATGTTTTCCATGTATCTATGTTATGACGGCATCAGTCAGAACTGTAACACCCCGTACCCGAGTCCGTTACCGGAGTCGAACACAAGGTGCACACAGACTTAACTTAATTGTTTTCACAGTCCATAAAAAAATTTCCAGACTAGCTGGTTACTGCGTCACTGTCGCCTTAAAAATCATATCTTGAGTTTTAAAGCTCAAAAATCAGTTTCGTAATTTTTCCCTGAAACTAGACTCATAAGTCCACCAACATATTTTTTTATAGAATTTTTGGTCAGGCCAATTAGTACAGTTTATTAGTTAAAGTCTCCCCTAATCCAGGGTTCGACTACACTGACCTTCACGCATTACGAATTGGATATCTCCCTGTACAGGCCTTCAATACTGATGCCGTTTGTTTCTATAGAAACTAGACTCAGAGAGAAATCTATACATATATGGCATGACTCCTAATTATCTCTGGTTAATTTATAATGAATTTCCAAAGTCAGAACAGGGGATCAAGAAACCGTTCTGGCCCTGTTTCACGAGAACTTTAATATCTCTTAACATATAACTCATATGACCGTTTCGTTTCTTCCATATGAAAGTACATTCATCAAGGTTAATTTACATAATTTATTCACTATTTAATTCCATTCCTACTATTTTTAGTGATTTTTCACATCCACATCACTGCTGCTGTCAGCATCTGTTTTCAAGGTAACCTTTACCTACTTCATAATTTCTTTGATTCAACTAGCCCTTTTAGCATACATGGCACAAGGAATGATCATGATTAACCATTCCAATGGCTAATCATTTCCAAACATTTCCATACCTCTTAATGAAGAACATACAAAATGATTATGATACCATGCCAAAGTGTATATAAGCCATTTTCGCATGGCTATCCAAATTTATACAAAATCAAAGGGGTCTATGACCAACAAACGAAAAAGTAGTCCTATACATGCCATTTCAAAGTTCAACCAAAATTTGTACCAAAAAGGGGGCTTTGATAGTGTGGATGACTTCGACTTCGATGATCCCGAATCCGATAGCTAACGAACAAAATCTAGAAAACAAAGAGCCAAAGCAACGGGGTAAGCATTTTATTGCTTAGTAAGTTTCAAGTAATGAAATCAGCTTTGACTAAAGTATTACGTTCACATAGCTAAATGAATCACTTTATTAATACACATTCTCATAATCATACTTACTTCACACTTCATCAACATATATATATACACAAGGTATCAACCTATCTAAGAGCCGAAAGTTCGTTAGTCGATTGAACGAACACTATTTCAAACGAATCAACTTTTCCGATGCACATGTGAACATACCTTATCGTATGGGTTTTTCGAGCGTATTAACTAAATTTATTACAGCACCAAAACGCTCACCTTCAAACCGAGTTTCTTCGGAATTTAGCCGGATATAATCACAAGCACAATTGCCTTCGGGTCTTAACCCGGATTTGGTAACTTGCACAAATGCCTTTGGGTCTTAGCCCGGATATAACAACTCGCACGAATGCCTTCAAGTCTTAGCCCGGATTTGGTAACTTGCACAAATGCCTTCGGGTCTTAGCCCGGATATAATCACTAGCATAAATGCCTTCGGGACTTAGCCCGGGTATCATTCAAATGCTCATGTACACATATATCAATAATCACGACACATCCATATTTCATTTTCGTTACTAAGGCTCAAACACAAAACATTTATCAAACCTTTCCAATTTCGGCTCAATAGCCACACACAAAGGCATGATTTTGATTTGTTTATCACATAATCTAATTAGACCGTAATCTAAGTTCCATTACTCAAAACTTACCTCGGATGTTGTCGAACGATTTCGACGGCTATTCGATCACTTTTCCTTTCCCTTATCCAAGCTGTGGTCCTCTAAGCTCTTGAGCTAATTCACACAAATTTAACTTATTAAAATCTCATTATGATAGCTTATGGCGAATATGACAAGGAGTTTAAATGGTCATATGGCCATCCTTTAGCTCAAATACACAAGGGTCATGCACAATTTTAATCACAACAAGCAATTCAATACAATTCATTCAAACATCAAAGTGAAGCTCAAGGTACTTAGCCCTTATATACATTAGACATTAGAGTCACATGTGTACGAAATCACGAATCGAATTCAACACATTAGTTAGTACTCTCCTTAGCCAAATTTTCCAAGCCAAGAATAGGCATCAATATGCTTGCCTCTAACCAATGCATACACACCAATCCCCTCATGTGGCCGAATATGCATGTCCATGTTGAGGCCAATTATACACTTAATACCACACATAAACGGCATACATTTTACTAACTAACGCATTCCATATTGTAACTCAATACGCATCAATCATTTACTTCATAACCGAAACATCATCATGTGAAAATATATACCTTGAGATAGTATATATGTCATACCAATACATCATGTGCAAACATATATATATATATATATATATGCTAGAGCCGAATCTCAAGTTGATTGTAACTAAACATGAACATAAATCCAAAACACAAATCTTACTTCCATGCAATGAGCATAAATCATACTTATGGATGTACCATGGCCGAATACATCACAACACCATAATTTTTTTGTCATGATTAAACAAAGAACTTAATGTCTTACTCAAAAATACTAAAAAGAAAGTCCAAGAGCCATCAATCCACCATCACATGTATCATTAGCAAGCTTCATATTTAACATGCAATGGCATTAACACAAAATCCACCTTGGCCAAATACCATCCCCATGATATAACAAAGATTTGAACCATGGGCTAATAAGAGCATCAAGCTATCAACTAAAAACATGCATGAATCTCATGGCACAACCTTAAACATACCTTAATCTAGATACAAGTATGGCCAAACCTCCTCCTAATCCTCTTCCAAACCAAGCATGAAGCAAAACTCCTTCCTTCTTCCTTAGTATTTTCGGCCAAAAGGAATGAAAAAGGATGAACAATTTTTTTCTTTGCTTTTCTTCAACTCACGGCAAAGGGGAAGGGGAAAAGCCTTCACACACATTTTTTTTTCATTTTTTTATTACCATACAACTTATTTTATTTATTCCAACATAAACCACTTACAAAACATGTTTCATGACATGTTTTGCCCATCCCCCTTTGTCATGGCCGGCCACTAGTTCTTAAATGGGGAAATTTGACATGCAAACCCCTCATTTTTTGCATGCATGATCAACTCGTCATCACACATTTCCCCATCATACTTTCAAAGTTTACTACTAGGTCCTTTCTAGTGAAATTCACATTTATAACTCTAAATCAAAACATCAAAAATGTCACACATGAGTTAACACACATTATAGGCATCAAAATAAATTTTAAATTATTTTT
Source organism: Gossypium arboreum (assembly GCF_025698485.1). Lineage (NCBI taxonomy): Eukaryota > Viridiplantae > Streptophyta > Magnoliopsida > Malvales > Malvaceae > Gossypium > Gossypium arboreum. The sequence continues at coordinate 20,780,059 of NC_069081.1, forward strand.
ATCCCTCAGTTTTGTGGTCCCGAAACCACATTCCGACTAGGGTTGTTTTAAGGCTGTCACAAGATCCTTCATATGTTATCCCACCGACAGAAGTGGAAATTCAGCTTGACATGACTTACAGCGAAGAACAAATTAAAATCCTAGAACGAGATACAAAAGAATTAAGAAATAAAAAGGTAGCTTTAGTAAAAATTCTTTGGCAATGACATGGGATCGGATAAGCTACCTGGGGACCGGAGGATATCATGAGAAAGTAATATTCGAACCTCTTTACTGGTAAGATTTTCGAGGACAAAAATTCTTTAAAGGGGAGAGTTATAACAACCCGTTTTCAATGAAATCAGAATAGTAGTTTTGGAACCACAAATCCGAGTTAGAAAGAAAATTTATTTTAATATTATTTCAAGGTTTGCATTATGATATGACTAACGTATGAAAAATTTTGATTAGAAAATTTTGCCGATTTTGTGTTTAATTAAAGAAATAACCAAATTGCATGAAATGTAAAAGTTGAATTTTAGTAGCTAGAAGGATCAAATAGCTATGAAATTCAAAAATTGATGTCCTTATATGATAAATAGACCATTAAGAAAAGTTTGTAGATATTTATGATGAATCATCCATGGAAAATTAGAAAAAGAAAAAGGACTAAATTTTAAAAAGAAAAAAAATAAAAGATGATATCTTAATTAAATAGAAAATATCATCACTTCATATCATATTCTTCCCCAAAATCTATGGAAACCCTAGGAAAGAGAAAGAAAATCAAGCAAGCCTAATTGGATAAGTAATCTAGTCCCGTTTTTAGTAATTTTCATATTTCCGGGATCGTAATAAATTAATATATCTATTTTGGGGATCAATCAGAAGATATTAAAGTATTAAAATTTTTCCATTAATAAATATGTTGAAAATTTGAAATTTGTGGTAGAAATTGAAAGGTTGTTTATAGATAAACAACTTTTGTAAAGTGAATTTTCATGAAATTGTGATTTAATGACTAAATTGTAAAGATGTAAAATTCATGGAAAATTTCTAATTTTTATGAAATATATGTGCTGTAAATGTTATATTTAAAAGTTGGTTAGACTTGTAATAAGGATTAAATTGCACAAATTTCACTTTTCGAGCCTGAGGACGAAATTATCATTTATGGAAAGTATAGGGGCAAAATAGTAAATTTTTCTAGGACATGAATTGAATTAAATTGAGTATGAAATGGATTAAATTGATGTTAAATTCATTTATATAGGTCCAGAAAGACCTAGTACTGAGTTGGATCAGGGAAAACAAAAAGTGTTGGATTAGTAGATTCTTAAAAAAAACAAGTATTAAGGTAAGTTTGTGTAAATAAATTATGTATATTTATATGCTTGAACTGAATGTGTTTATGTGAATTGTATAAATTTCATAAATATATGAAATGATTACATATCTGAAAATGCTTGAAAAATGTTAAATCTCATTTGAATAAATGAAAGTCAAGGGATACAAGATTTCCCGTATTGGTTGTGGTTCAGCGTATGTTGCGGACACACCGTAGATCTTACGAGCATCTTGCTATAAGCCCTCTCGAGCTTCCCATTACATGGTTCCTATGAGCATCCTAATCCTTAGTAATCCTGCATCTGTTGTGAACTACCGCAACTCTTTGTGAGCATCATGTTCTTTGATCGGTTGTGATCCTGCATATATATATTGCAAACACAAATGCAGCTCTTTATGAACGTCCTGATATAGGCTCTTTGTGAGCTTCCTGATATGCTCGCATTAACATCCTGTTATGTGGCTATTTGGAGCTCCCTGATAATACTCTTCAGAGTTACCTGTTAAGCAATGAGCTTCCTGTTTTAAACTCTTATGAGTTTCTTGATTTAGCCCATATAAGCTTTATGTTACATGGTTCAAGAGAGTGCTTCCTAATGGGTACCCCTGGTTATGAATTGACGGATTTTCAGTTTTGTACACTTTAAGTGTATAACACGAGCGTATCCGTTGATATTTCAAATGAATTCAATGGGTAAAGTTCTAACATGGTCAAATTGAACTTGAAATGATTTTTCATGGAAATGTACAGGTAATATGGAAGTATGATATGGAAAGCATATGTATATGAAAATTACTATATGATGAGTTCATCTTTGATATTCAAAATTTATGTGGAATAGTGACCTACATGTTTGATGAAGTTGTGTGTTTTAGGCTATCAGCCAAAGTGCTTGGATATATCTTTATATGCATACCTTAAATGTAAATGTATGGTAAGTTAAATTCCCATTATGCGATGCGAACTTACTAAGTACTGAATGCTTACTTTGTTTTATTTTCCTTTATTTTATAGGACTCGGATGCTTGTAAAGGTTGGAACTTGGTCGGAGCTACGTCACACTATCTCTTGGACTTCTCGGTATATAAAATAAATTAACTTTTGGTATAATGGCATGTATAGGCTAAAACAAGTCAAATGATGAAATATTTTGGTTGTAACTAGCTATTGGAATGGCTAGTGTTAAACATACTATGGTGTAATTATATAAGGCCTTTACAAGTTTTACTGTTTGTTGAAATGGTTATATAGTGATGATGAATGGTTTCGAATTAATATAATTTATCAAGTATGCTTATAAGAATAAATGGGCTTTTTGTAACATCCTGAAATAGGGCCTAAACGGAACAGTGGTTGTGAAACCACAAATTCGAGGTAGAAAAATTTATTTTATTATCATTTTAAGGTCTATGGCATGATTGCATGATTGTGTGAAAATTTTGTTTGGAAATTTTATCGATAGAGGGTCCAATTTGATATTTAGGACTATATTGCAAAAGTTGTAAAATGTGTGTTCTAGTTCACAAAGGTATTAAGTACTTGTGAGTAATGGGTTTTTAAAGTGGATGTCCTTGGATAGTAATTAGACCATTATACTAGTTTGGACAAAAATACCTAAAGGAAAATAAAACACCATAGTTTTTAATTAAGGGATTTTGGTTATTTAGTTATTAAAATGAATTAAAAACAAAATTAAAAGCCAATTTTTATCCATCTTCTTCATTAGACCAAAATTTCAAGGTTTCTCCATATCTAGGGTTTGTTCCAAGCTTCTAAGCTCCATAGTAAGTGATTCCAAGCCCCGTTTTTAATGTTTTTTACGTTTTTGGAGTCCCGGTAACTTGATTAAGCTTATTCTAGCAATAATTCAACCTAGGGTTCATATTTGGAAAAATACCCATAGGTAAAATTTGTGTATTTTGGTGTATTATGATAGAATATGAGGTTTTAAATTATGTTAGACAACTTGTGCTACTCGGTTTAAAGTGAAAACGAGTAAAAGGGCTTAATCGGTAAAAATACCTAATAGTCATAAGTACATGTTAGAGTGAGAATTTGATGTTGTCATGGAAGGGAAAAATGATCAGCATGTCATAAAACATGAGAAAATAGGATGAAGTTTAATTTCCGAGCCTTGGGGAAAAAGTGTAAATATGTAAAAGTTTAGGGGAAAAAATGTAATTTTGCCAAAGTTTGGGTCAAGGAATGTTTCAATAAATGTGAGTATTAAATAAGCTAATTTTTTTTATAATAGATCAAGAAGAACAAAATTTGGAGTTAGACCGGGGAAAGAAAAAGATAGTGGACTAAATCGATATAGTTGATCGTATTTTGTTTCAAGGTAAGTTTGCGGTAAATAAATGCAATATTCTATCATTTTATGTTAATTTTGTTAATTTCCAGCATGTGTATATTTATTTTATGAAATTATTCAAAGAAGACTCAAGCATAAATTGACGGAGAAGTAATTTCAGAAAGTCCCGGTTGAACCTTAGGAATGTGTAGGATACAAATGTCATGACATTAGGGTTTAAGGATACCATGTAAGACCATGCTAAGGCATGGAAATTGGTAAGGTTTCTAAGGCAAGGAAATCATGTAAGACCATGTCAAGACATGGCATTGATAAGTTACTATAAGGTAAATGTCCCATGTAAGACCATGCCAAGGCATGGCATTGGTGAGTTCATAAGGCAATGATACCATGTAAGACCATGTCAAGACATGGCAATGGTAAGTTTTAAAAGGATACCACGTAAGACCGTGACAAGTCATGGCAGTGGTAGGGTACCCGCATATCCTTAGTATTTCAAGTGGTTCAACGGGAAAATTTAAAGAGAATATCAAGGTAAGGTAAGGTAAGACGAGTTATACTAAAAGGGTAAGACAAGTTCATGCTAGAAGAGCAAAGGTAAGTACATAATGTTCATGTATGCTTGATAAGGAAAAAGGTAAGTAAAATGTATTAATACATTTGATTAAGTAAGTAAGTATTTAAGTAAGTGAGTAAGTGAAGAAGTTTAAAATATGTCTATGACAATTAATGAAGTTGCATTAAGTAGTATCATGCCAAGTAGTAAGATAATTCTTATGAATGTTGTTATTTCTTTGCATGCAAACTTACTAAGCTTAATGCTTACCCCCTTTATTTTCCTTCTTTTTATAGTTTTGTCATGCTAACTCGGGGATCGTAAAGTATGTCGGAGGTCCGGGCACACTATCACGAGGATTATTTTGGTATAGCTAGACGTTTCATTTTGAGTATGGCATGTATAGCATCGTAGCCATTTTGTGTGTATGATCTTATGATATGGCTGATGAATGGTATGTAAATGCTTGATAATGATTAGCTGTTGGAATGGCTAATCAAGGACATGTTTGGTGTTATGTATGCCTAAATGCTAGTTATTCCATGGAAATCATGAAAAAGGTGAAATTAGCTTTAAAACAGTATCGAACAGCACTAATGACGTGAATTTGGAAAATCACTAAAAATAGTAGAAATGGATTTAGATAGTGAATGAGATATAAAATTAAAGCTTGATGAGTTTATTTTCATATGGATGGAACAAAATAGGTATATGAGTTATATTTTATGAGATATTTAAATTTTTGTGAAACAAGGCCAGAGCGATTTCTGGATCCCCTGTTTTGACTTTGGAAATTTACTAAAAATTGTACAAAGATAATTAGAAGTCATGCCATACTTATGTGTTGATAGTGTGATGACTCCTGACGATTTTAAAATGTTTTCTTTTATAGTTATGGATCCTGAACAAGCTAGTGCAGATGATGTAAAGAGTAACGTGCCCACTCCCACAGAAAGGACGATGCCACCAAATAGTAGTGAAAGGCCCGTTACAGTTAGTCAGGGAGGAGGGGCTCGAGAAGCCTTCTTCCAAGCTATGAATGAATGGTTTGCCGAGTTCGTTTGAACGAATCTGGCTGTTAGACCTCTACCCCCTCATGATCATCAGACCACCCATGTAGCTCCCCCAGTCATAGGTACGGTTATAAGAGAAAAACCACCAGTTGATAAAATAAAAAAACAAGGAGCCAAAGAGTTTCGAGCTACAAAAGATAATGATGCAGAAAAGGCAGAATTTTGGCTCGAGAATACTGTCAGAGTATTTGATGAGTTATCTTGAACACCTGAGGAATGTATGAAATGTGTTGTATCACTCCTTAAAGATTCGGCCTACCATTGGTGGAAGACACTTGTATCAGTTGTACAAAAAGAGAGAGTCACTTGGGACTTCTTTCAGGAGGAATTCTGTAAAAAGTACATCAGTTAGAGGTTTGTTGACCAGAAAAGAAAAGAGTTTCTAGAGTTGAAACAGGGCAATATGACAGTGATTGAATATGAGCGCGAGTTTGTTAGACTCAGCAATTATGCTCGAGAGTGTGTGTCTACAGAGGCTATTATGTGCAAAAGATTTGAGGATGGGCTTAATGATGGTATTCGATTGTCTGTTGGTGTCCTAGAAATAAAAGAGTTTGTTATCCTAGTTGAGAGAGCCTGTAAGGCAGAGGAGCTGTAAAAAAGAAAGGGCAAAGTTGAAATTGAGATGCAAGACACGAAGAAAAGACTAATGAGCAAGCCATTTCAGTCTACATCCAAGAGGCCTAGAGAGTTCTCCACTAGATCTAATTTTTCAGCTGGATATTCTAGCCGAAACAGAGGCAGAAGATTTATGAGTCCGAAAGCTCAGACCACTTCGATTGCAAGTGTTGGCAGCGTTCAGCCTAATAGACCAGAGTGTCCCCGATATGGTCGGCGTCACCTAGGTCAATGTCGAGCAATTGAGACAGGCTATTTCTGATATGGAGCACCAGACCATTTTATTCGGGAGTGTCCCGAGATGATTAAAAGAGAAGCAATACCGAGTGTAAGATCAGGAAAAGCTCCTGTTAGAGGCAGACCACTGAGAAATTTGGGATCTAGGGCAAATAATAGAAGTGCATTTAGAGATTTAGCAGTGAAGCCAGATGTTAGAGCACCTGCGAGGACTTATGCTATCCGTGCTCGCGAAGAGGCATCCTCCCCCGATGTGATTACTGGTACATTTTCTCTCTATGATACTAGAGTTATTGCTTTGATTGATCCGGGTTCAACCAATTCATATGTTTGCATGAAATTGATGCCCAGTATGAGCATGCTTATAGAATCTATAGAATTTGTGATTAAAGTATCGAATCCATTAGGCAAGCATGTATTAGTAGATAAAGTATGTAGAAATTGCCCTTTGATGATTAGAGGCTATTGTTTTCCGGCCGATCTCATGCTATTGCCATTTGATGAGTTTGATGTGATTCTTGGTATGGATTGGTTGACTACACATGATGTGATAGTGAATTGTGGAAAGAAATTCATTGAGTTGAAGTGTGAAAATGGTGAAATTCTTCGGGTTAATTCAGAAGAGTCAGATAGTTCATTTGCCATAATTTCTGTTATGTCTGCTCAGAAATGCTTGAGAAAAGGGTATGAAGCTTATCTTGCTTTTGTGTTGAACACTAAAGATCCAGAATTGAAAATTGAATCAGTGCCTGTGGTTTGTGAGTTTCCCGATGTGTTTCCAGAAGAAGTACCAGGTTTGCCTCCTTTTAGAGAAGTTGAGTTTGATATTGAGTTGATGCCAGGAACCACGCCCATTTCTACTGCTCCTTATAGAATGGCCCCGTTGGAATTTAAAGAATTGAAAGCTCAGTTGCAGGAATTAACAGATAAAGGCTTTGTAAGACCCAGTAGTTCACCATGGGGTGCACCAGTGCTATTTGTGAAAAAGAAAGATGGATCGATGAGATTGTGCATAGATTATCGGAAACTTAACAAGGTAACAGTAAAGAACAAGTATCCATTGCCTAGAATTGATGATCTATTTGATCAATTGAAGAGAGCCACTGTGTTCTCCAAGATAGATTTGAGATCCAGATACTATCTGTTGTGAGTTAAAGAGTCAGATGTCCTGAAGACTGCTTTCCGGACTAGGTATGGTCCTTATAAGTTCCTTGTGATGCCATTTGGCTTAACTAATGCTCCTACCATTTTCATGGACTTAATGAACCGAATTTTCAGACCGTACTTGGATAAGTTTGTAGTTGTGTTCATTGATGATATCTTGATTTATTCTCATGATGAGACTGAGCATGCAGAGCATTTGAGAAGAGTTTTACAGATTCCTTATTGAGTCTAGTTTTATGAGAAACAAACGGCATAATAACTGAAACTCTGTACAAGGAGATATTTAATTCGTAATACACAGGGGTCAGAGTAGTCAAACCCTGAAACAGGGGAGACTTTAACTAATAAACTATACTAGTTGGCCCGACCAAAAATTCTAGAAAAAATTATTTGATATATATATATGAGTCTAGTTTCAGGGAAAATTTACGGAATTGGATTTCGAGTTTCGTAACTCGAGATATGAAATTTTAAGTGTCTGTGATGCAGTTAGCCAGCTTGTCTGGAAGTTCTAAAATAAATTGTTTGAGCTGTTTAATTAATGAATTAAGTCCGTTAACACCTCATGCTCAACTCTGGCGACGGTCTCGAGTTTGAGGCATTACACTTTTGGTAAGTTTAAACAATTGAAAATAAGTGATGATATGTCATTTATAATACTTGATTTTGGCTTGGTTTAGAATGCTTTGAATTGGTTGGTGAATATACTTAATGTTTTTGTAGGTGAAAAACAAAATAGGTGAGAAATATGGTCTAGAAAATAGCCTATTTTCGTCCATAAGAGTAGACACATGGGCGTGTGTCTCAACGTGTATGACACATAGCCATGCACACGGGTGTGTGGTTTGGCCATGTGTCACCTGCATCTTAAAAATTGAGAAACAGAATGCTGGTCACACAAATAGAGACAAAGGCATGTGTCTCAACTGTGTGAAACACACGGCCCAACACACGGGCATGTGTCTTGGCTGTGTGAATCTTGCACCTAATTTTTGAAAATTAAATTGTCCACATGGCCTAGCACATAGGCATGTGGCTGGCCTTGTGACCTAAGTCAAAGAGTTACATGGGTATGAACACGGGCTGGGACACGACCGTATAGTTACATTGAATGCTCACACAGCCTAGGACATGGGCGTGTCATTTGACCGTGTGAGTCACATGGCCTACCCACACGGGCGTGTGACCCTTGTATTTAATAAATATTTTGGAACTCAAAAAATTCTCTGAGTTTCCAATATAGTTTCGACTTGTTTGTAATGTATAAATTGGACCTCGAGGATTCATTTATGGGGCAGTATGATTGATTTCGGATATGAATAGTAAATAACATTAATTAATTGTATTTGTTCTGTGAACTCTGGTAATGCTCTATAACCCTGTTCCGGCGACTGATTTGGGGGTGTTACAGAAAAAGTACACCCCAGAGTTTTGGTTAAGCACTAAGTACCTATCAAGTGCATGAGATAGCTGTAGGAGATTTGATTGTCTTTAAGACCATGCCATATGTGAGTCACCACCAAGGTATAGTATGCTTGATTTACACGAGCACTGTTCTGGTTAGTCTTCATAACGAGATTAGTTTGGAGTCAATTGGATTGATTAGACCCTTTCCATGACTGATAAAATAGTTACAAATATCTTCGCCTGATTCTCTTTACCTTCCCTTGGATTTTTGTGGGAAAATTAAGAGATTTAGGTTGGGTAAGCATCATCACTTGTAGTTTATATCTAGTGAAGAGGGAAGACCTTCCAAATAGTTCTCTTTCTACTCTACATTTAGGTCATTCTTTCTAACATAAATTTTGTTTTCTTTTTCGTTAGGATAGAGCTAAGACCTCGTTAAATCAATAGATTACAACCTTCTGGTAAGTCTTATAACACTGAATGTTATAATTGTTGATGAGTAAGGAGGTTAAAATGTGTAAGAACAGTTGGGTGTGAGTGAAAGGCCCTGCATGGTGTGCATGTAGCTGAAATGTTAATAAACTATTTGTAAATGAAGATTCTAATAGAAATTCCATGACCTCGTAAGCAATTGTTACTGCTGGATCGGGATGGACGATTGAAACAAAAGCTCTAGACCAAGTTAAAGGTTGGTCTCTGCTGAGTCTCTAGACTCGTCACCTAGACGTTATATTATAATGACTCTATGTATGATTGATGTCCACAAAGATAAGCATGTCTTATTGAGGAGTTATAGTATGTATGTATGTTTGTGCGTTTCTTTGAAGCATCTGTATGTATATACTGAAGTGTACGATGTGCTATATGGATATGATGATGTGTGGTAAGTATGCAAGGGAAGTTATGTGTTAATAAGTATGATTCTATTAAGAGTATAAGTGAAGTCCATATAAATTCATCCATTATGTTATTTGAGTGATTCATGACAAAGTATGGTTGGCGATAAGGGGGTTTAGACAGAGTGTTAAAAAATATGTGATATGATAATGGACCCCGCAGTAGTGCTTGATGACGTCCGCCGAGACTGTAAACTCGAGATGAATAACATTTGTCGACTAGGGTTTTTTGCATGTCCTGAAGGCGATAGTGGGCAAACCTCAGGCGATGCTGAGTTTAGGCAAATTCATATCGTTAAACAAGACGATTTATGTAGTGCCTTGGTAGCAGACCAAACCAAGGCTTTGTGGCGAGTCTCCTATAAAGCCTTTGTGGCGATTTATTTAGGAAGCCTTTGTGCCAGGTAACCTGTAGAGTCTATTTGGCGTAATGTCTTGAAAGCTTGTCAAGTGAATTTTGTAATGCCTAATGGCGAGTTGTTAGTCTGCCATTGTGGTGAGATTTGGGCATGCCTTGGAGGCATTTTCTGAAAGAGTCCTCGACAGTGTACTTGACTGATGAATCCGCCATAGTAACTTGTTAGGTCAGAAAGAGAGCTTGGCATGTATGTAATTAAGGGTGTTGTAAGTGCCCACTAAATCTAGAGGTTTTCCCATTTTGTATTGAAGTTAACTGAATTTCTATTGAGTGATCTAAAATATTACCTTCATCAAACCAAGTTTGTTGTTTGGATTGACATGAAGTTATGGTGTGACTAGTATTCTAATAATCGTCAACGTTAGTATATGAATCTACTGAGAGTAGTGTCAGTAGGTATATCATTTTGGGAAATGTATCCAATTTCTATCTTCAAGCGATTGTGAAATGGGATCCGCTATAAGGTGAGAAGTCTGTAATCCACATATTGAGTGGAACGTGTACAAGGTGGTTGAGTTAGAGGTTGACGAATAGTTATCTACCAGGAATAAAAAAAGTATTCTCCAAAATCTGAAGGGAAGTCTAGAATTCTTAAGTCGAGGAATTCAAAATCATCGTTTAAAGGAAATAATGGTTGAGATTTGCTAAGTTTTATTGAACTTACAAGCATTTATTTGTAATGCATGTTCTTGGAATTGAACCAATGAGAGAGGAGGGACCAAGCCAGGGATACTTCAGGGTGGAAGTTTGAAGAGTAATATTATGCTTATAGAGAGATACTCTTGAGAACGTGGCTAATAGACTTTTACGCCATGAATATGTCTATCTCACTAAAGATTTAAGTTGTGCTGTTTTATATTACCTTTAAGAGTGTTATAATTAATAAATGTTTCATTCAAATCCTTGACTTAGAAAACATTTTAAATAAATAAGAAATACATCCAGTATGGTTTTCATTAGTGGTAAAAATTCTTGTTTAGTATTTAAGTGTTGTGACATTCTATATTTGGATTCGATAAATCGAGTCGGGTATAGGGTGTTACACTGTAACTAAAGATAGTGTGATTGGGGAATGTAGATGATAGGTTCGGGTGAATGGGATGAGCTTGCTGACTTGAGTTTTAGTTTGTCGACATCCTTTGTTTGCTTACTGCCTTAATGCTTGTTCTCTTTAATGATTTTCAATTTTTCTCAAAAAAAAAATCTAAATATATGATATACTAAAACTATAAAACTTAATATAATAAAACTTTAAAACGTTATGTAATATAATAAAACTATAAAACTTGACTTAATATAATAAAAGTTTACGTAATATCTTAATATAATAATACTAAATTAAGATAATACTCAACTAAGATATTATATCATAATAGATTATAAAGAATAAAATTTAATATATTATAATCTTTGTCGTAATATATTATAAAATACATATCATGATAATATTTATTAAAAAAGTTTACCCTGGATTAATTAAGATAAAGTTTACCATGTTATAATGTTTTTAATATCTTATAAAATACTTAATTAAGATAATACTCAATTAATATAGTATTATTCTGATATTATAAATCTTAAAAATTTACGTAATATGGTAATATAATAAAACTTTTAACTTCACGTTATAAATTTAATAATTATGACCTCCAACTATGATTAATAATTCCATCATTAGAAACAAAAATGTTGAAGCAATAAACTCATAATAAATTGACATAAAAATATTATTTAAAAATAATAAATTGAATAATTAAGAAACAAAACAAAAACTCAAATTTACATCTTATCATTGTTTGAAAATATAATAAAATTTGTTACTTGTTATAAAATAAAGAGAGATGGAGAGAATAAAAATAAATAAAATATTGAAGTAATTGAGAATGTACTTTATTGATCAAAGGGATGATTTACAATATTTCATCAGAGTCTCTATTTATGGGCATAAGAAGTATAAAAGAAGTAGAGATCTAATTCTAATAACTATTAGAATTTAAAGTACATTAAAATTTTATCTTGATCATGATGGACATCCCCTTAATAAGATATTCATAATACTCCTCCTTAGATGTCCATTGGTAGATAATGTGCCTCATTAAAATCGTATTAGGAAAAACCCCGTGAGATAAAAAACCTAATAAAGGAAAAAGAGTACACAATCTTCTATCACAAGCTGCCTCGTTAAAACCCTTTACCAGGAAAACCCAATGGGACAAAACCTTGGTTAAAGGAAAAGAGTACAACTTGTTTTTAAACTCCCCCTGATGGCAACATTATATTACATCTTTGAGTTGACGCATACCAATCTTGTGTAGTAGTCTTTCAATGTTGAAGTTAGCAATGCCTTAGTAAAAAGATATGCTAAATTATCACTAGAATGAATTTGTTGAACATTTATATCACCTCTTTTCTCAAGATCATGGGTGAATAATAATTTTGGTGAAATATGTTTTGTTCTATCACCTTTGATGTAACCACCCTTCAATTGAGTTATGCATGCTGCATTATCTTCATATAAGATAGTTAACATCTTTTCTTATAAAGGCAAATTACATATCTTGTAGATATGTTGGGTCAATAACCTTAGCCAAACACACTCTCGACTTACCTCATACATTGCAATCATTTCTGCATGATTAAAGAAGCGGCAAGTAATGTTTGCTTTGTTGAATGCCATGATATGGCAGTACCCCCACATGTAAATAAATATTCAGTTTGAGATCGACCTTTATGTGGATCTAATAAGCATCCAGCATCAGTATAGCCAACTAATTTGGATTTTGAATCATTTGAATAAAATAACCCTATATCAATGATCCTTCTGAAATATCTAAATACATGTTTAATTTCATTCCAATGTCTACGTGTTGGAGAAGAACTAGATCTTACTAACATGTTTACAGCAAAAGCTATATCAGGTCTTGTGTTGTTTGCAAGATACATCAATGCTCCTATGGCACTGAGATATGGTACTTAAGGACCAAGAAACTCTTCATCATTCTTGCAAGGATGAAATTGATCTTTATTCACATCTAACGGTCGTACAACCATTGGAGTACTTAATGGGTGTGCTTTATCCATGTAAAATTTCTTTAATATCTTTTCCATATAAGTTGATTAATGAATATGAATTTCATCTTTTAAATGCTCGATTTGTAATCCAAGATAAAATTTTGTTTTTCCAATACCTTTCATCTCAAATTCTTTCTTTAAATAATTTATTGTATTTTGAAGCTCTTCAGGAGTTCCAATAATATTTAGATCATCAAAAATTATCCCAAAATTTGATTCAAACCTTTTTATAAAGACACATAAAGAAACTGGATCATTTTTTGTAACCTTCTTTCAACAAGTATTCACTAAGACAATTGTACTAGATACGTCTAAATTATTTTAATCTATATAAATTTTCTTTAATATAATCGAGCAATTTTCTCAAGAAACTCTATATCCTTCTAAAGTTTTTAATCCTTAGGGATTTTCATATAAATTTCACTATGAAGTCTACCATATAAATAGGCTGTAACAACATCCATTATATGCATGTCAAGTTTTTCACGTACTACCAGACTAATAAGATATCTAAATGTGATTGCATCTACCATAGGAGAATATATCTCTTCATAACCAATGTCGGGCCTTTGTAAAAATCCTTATGTTACAATTCGAGCTTTATATCTTACGACTTCATCACTTTTATTGCATTTTGGCACAAATACCCATTTATATCCTACCTACTTTACACCTTTAGGCGGGTCTAAAAACTTCACGTTTAGAAAGTGAATTCAATTCTACTTGAATTGCATATTTCCATTTCGGCCAATCTTTTCTATTTTTACATTCCTTAGTAAATTTAGGTTCAGGACCCTCATTTTCTTTTGTTATTCAATAGCAATATCATAAGCAAAATTGTTGTTGATAACTACATTTTTTTCGGTTCTATCTTTTTCTCGTATTGACATAACTTATCGAGATCTCTTTATTTCCATCATTTCCATTTTCATTTTTAGGTACCTGGATCTCTTTTTGAGTTTTATAATTAGTTATGTCATGGGTCTCTTCAAGAACCCCTACCTTTACTATAAAACCATCTTAAATGTTTGCTCTTTTTCTTTTACGAGGATTTTTATCTTTGGAATCGACCGATCTTCCATGCTTCAGGCATTGATTACTTTCTTCTGCACTAACAGTTTACCCTATTAAGACATCAATTCATATTGGAGCATTTTCAGTTGGTATGTGAGATTTAATGAATTTTGCAGTTGATTTGTAAAATGAATTATCTGTTGAACTTCTGGTTCATGTTGCTTTGTACGAGGATCTTAGACATGGATAATTCATTTCAAAGATCTTAGACATGGATAATTCATTTCAATTACTTTATTAATCCAACTTTTTATTCTCTCCCCCTAATGTTGGGAAAACTGACAACTCATGTCATAAATACATATCGAATTAATAGCTCAAAAATATTATAAGGAGCTCATATAAATATAGATTCTCAATCTATTATGATAACCCATCTTTGTGCATTGTGGTAGAGCAGTTGGAACATATATTGCACATCCAAAAATTGTAAGATGGGAAATATTTGGCTTTTGACTAAAAATCAATTGTAATAGGAAGTATTTATAATTTATTGGCTTTATGCGTACAACATGTAAATAAATACAATCTCATGCTGAAATAGAAAGTTTTATTCTTATAAGTAATAATTTAGTTATTAGTTGGAGGCATTTGATAAACAATTCAGCTAAATCATTTTGTGTGTGAACATGAGCTACAGGATGTTCAACTTTTATCCCAATTGGCATGCAATAATCATTGAAAAATTGGGATGTAAACTCACCAACATTAGTAAGATGAATTGTTTTAGTTGCATAATTTGAAATTAATCATTTAAATAAGCAATCTCGCAAATGATAGGTTGCGAGTTGATAACACATGTGATTATTTTGTAGATGCACAAACCAAAATCATATAAAATCACCATCCACATGGTGGATGAATGGGCCTATATTCATTTCAGAAATGCAGGACATTAAATCTCAACTTTAGCTAGTGAGTTTCTAAGAACCAATTTTTATTGAGAACAAGTAACAAATGAGAATTCTTTAAATTTTAGAATCTTTTGGTTCTTTAATGGATGCCCATATGAATTCTCAATTAATTTTTACATCATATATGATTCAGGATGGTCTAACTTGTCACTCCAAGTAGTAAACACATTTGTATTAGTAAACTTCTGGTTTATTTTAATGTGTTTCAATTGTACTAAGTTGTAACAAATTAATAATTTTATTATCATTCTTTTTAGTTTGTATCCACATATAAGTACTATTGTAACATTTACTATTGGAAATGTCTAAATCAATGTGAAGTCTATAACGCCACCAACTTAATAAATATAATTTCCAAATAATTATATGCAGTATTCGCTTTGGCAAATGCCCAAAAATCTATTAATTACAAACTGTGAGAGTGGATCTTATTTTCCAGGTGTACAACAGGTACATAACCAATGATTTTTCATACATAAGATTTCTCTACCAATGATTTTTCATACATAAGTTTTCTCTTTTGCAAATTCTCATCAATAATATTTTACCACATTATTTTAACTGAGAACGTAATCTGAATACTGTAGAGTTATACTCAGTTTTTAAAAAAACTTGCAACTTTAGGTCCATCCAACCATAATAAAATTATCATATTCTATTGCTCATACGTAGATCTTTTAAAGTCAAATATTTTTCTTTCAACCCTTTAATAGGGATGATGTCAAAAGAATATCATAGATTATAAAATAAATATAAATTAATAACCCAATCCTCTCTTTTATTCATATGAAATAGAACATTTTTTCTCATTCAAAATCTCAAAATGAGATCCATTATAAATATCTTTTAAAACCAATGGATTAATCATCACAAGATATCAATATATTAGCTCTTCCAAGCTTTCAACTAATTTTGTACTATCAAATATTGTAATAATTTTTTGTTCCAATACCAAATAAGATAAATATTTTCTGTCTATAATGATAGAATTCATTATTACATTTTCATATGCTTCCTCAAAGAATATTAACGGAAACAAAATATTTGGTCATATGCCACACGTGGTCAATAATCTTTCATATCACATTGATAACATAAGTTATCTTTACCCTTTGAAAAATTATCTTGAGAACTCTCATTGTTCTCTTATTTATTACTATGTTCCCACTGTTAGTGGACCATAGTTATATCTTTTATTTTCTTTATGTTTGCATTCATTTCAGGGAATGTAACAAATCACACCTCTATTGATTTTTTTTATTTCATAATTTCCATTGTAAACATACGTGGATTTTAAATGTAGAATCTATCCATTCATATTGTCATGATTATTCTCTAATTATAATAAACATTATATAATAAATGAAACATAGTAAAATATACTTGAAGATCTTTAACACCACCGTCATCACCTTGACTATTATCACGAGCACTATTACAAGTAGTAAAACAATTTTGTTTTTGTAATAACATTTATAATCTAATAGTACAAATCATTTAATAAACAATCACAATTTTCATTGAGGATGCTTGAAAATTATCCGATACACATTGTACCAAATTTCAATACCATATATATATTGTAAAATCTTATGTTGCTCCTAATAAAATATTTATAAATTCAATTTAAAAATATAATACAATCATTCAATATCAACAAGTTAATAAAACTAAATAGATCCTATCAAATTTATCTTTAATCAACAATGGTAGGTTAATCCACCATAATTTTAATCAAATTCAAGAATAAATAACAAGAAAAAAATTAACATAAAAATATTATGCATAATGTAACTTAATTAAAAAAACTTAAAAAATATACCATATTAATAGCAAACATATCTAATCAACAATTATATCTTTTACGTAAAAAAAATTAACCTAGAAAGACAAAAAATCAAATACCATCAGAATGTGAAGTTTATGTTAAATAAAAATTAGTAGTAGTCATACCTTAATTGAAAAAGAAAATATGGTCGAAATATAAAAGTTTCTTACCAAATCTATTCTTTACCCATGCTTGTACAATTGTAAATTAAAGATCTGGAGTAAGAACCACAATCCATTCTGAGATTGAATCTTTCAACATATTGGAGATGAAGTTGTAAGGGGAAAAGTTTAAAATGAAAAGAATTTTGATTTGTGGAACGACTTCGAAAGATTTTGAAAAAAATAGAGAATTATCATGCTGATAACGTGTTATAAAATAAAGAGAGATAGACAGAATAAAGAATAAAGAAAATATAAAAGTAATAGAGAATGTATTTTATTGATCAAAGGGATGATTTACAATACTTCATCAAAGTCTCTATTTATAGGTTTAAGAAGCATAAAAGAAGTAGAGACCTAATTCTAATAACTATTAGAATTTAAAGTATATCAAAACTTTATCTTTATCATGGTAGACATCCACTTAATAAGATATTCATAACATTCCTAACATATTTTGAATTATTAATTAGCTGTTGATATATTCATTTCTCACTTTCTTTCTCTTACGAAAAAAAAGGTATTCCCACAAAGAACATAAGATAATCAAAATTCGCCTAAAACCAAAACATCAAACACAACAATAACTTTAACGTCTTAGCACCTTAAATGTGAACTTGACGGAAGTACACCAAATCAACCTCAATGCCTCATGCAATAAAAAATCACCAAAAACCAATCATGCCAAATACACAGAATCTTGAAATAGATTCCCAAACCTATGAAATATTTTCAGGAAAGAAAATAGCCATCTTTTTTTTCTTGACTGGGAAAATGCCTCCACCAAAACATGTCATAATTCCTTCGACAACTATTTCCAAACTCAACAATTCATTCCATGGATAAAACTTGCTCCTGAACCACGCTAGGAGCATATACTAGACCATACGCATCCAAAATTAACTTGACTTATTCCCAAAACTTCACTGTTCCAATAAAAAAGCCACCAAACACAAACAAAATAATGACAAATCCAACACTCCTTGTAGACATCAACTTTAAAATAAGCATATACACTCCTCACTTTTCTCCATCAAAGAACCCTTAAATACTCCACTGTCCTTCAATAAATTGGTTCCATGAAAGAAACTCTTTCCATAACAAATTCAATCCAGCATACTTCATGATGTAAATCAATATAAATCTTCTTCTTTCATGGCATTAATTTAATGAATCATCATCGACTCTCAAGTCAGCACCTTACCAATAAAACTCATCCATTCCTGAATCTTCTGTCAGTTTCTAATGATCAATAGTTAATCCCAACAATTTCCCAAGTTCCCATGCCTCCTTCGCTTCTTTCCGAATTACTTTTTACGATTACAAAAATTCGAATCAGATAAAGGACTCATTTGAAAAATTCCCTCTTGGTGAGGTAGGCTTTGGAAATCTATTTTTCATCTTTCTATCTTTTCCTTTTTTTTCTTTGCCCCCAGCTTAGCCAACATACATTCTTCTACTTCATATGAAGATTTCACTTTTCTTGCCCATTTTTTTATGAATACCAAATAACTGCTCCATCGCTTTCCTATTCAATGTAAATCCACAATCATCAACCTATGAATCCTTGTTGATACACGGGGAGTCTTCGTTATTTTTCACCCTATCGCGCACTTTCTCCTCCGGCGACACTGTTGATGTGTTATCTTGAAAGAAAACTTGTTTATGTAGATTTTCAATCACATTAGAAGGATTATTCTCCAATAAAACTCTAACAGGGGAGTGTGACCTAGGAGAGCCCACAACAAATTTCAAGGCCCCACAATATCATCCACACAATCCTGTTCTCAAACCATCTTATTAACAATCCTTTCCAAATTACCTCCCTTACTATTGCTACAATGCCAAAGCCCAGAATGACATCCTCTAATGTCAAGCCCAATGTCATCAATCATAAAATCCACCCCAAGATCACATATCTCTCTACTAACCTTATCATCATTAATCCTTTCTATCAGTTGCAATGTCACCTCTTGACAAACTTATTATTGCTCCACCTAAACACAATAATCCATACCAACTCGAGTATCACCATTAATGTCCTCAGAAAAGCCCCCACAATATTCTGAGTCTTTTTCTTGTTCCTAAGGCCATCCCATTCTCCCATGTTCACCAAAGATCCATCCCAGGGATCGATCTAATCAGCTTCTTTGCCATCAACTGCCTCTGTCCTAGCACCGTTGTTTGTAGATTCAGAAGACTTAGACACCTATTTGATCTGTCAGCTCCATATGATATTTGGAAAAATGAAAGCATCAGATTTAGAGACTCAAACCATGAAAGAATAATTACCAACTCGTAATTCAATAACCTCATCAATATTATTCAAGTAAGGAGTCACTAGTTGGCTTTGTGGAAAGATTTAGGGCTCAGGCTATCCTTGTCAACAGTAACATATTAACCCTGCTTTTCAATAATTCTTCAGAAAGTAGAGGGACACCATGCTTGTAAAGGAATACCAAAACATGAGATCTATTCCTTACGAGTTTCAATTTTTAGCTTTTCTGACCAAGCCTTTGATACGGTTGTTTTCCAGAAGATTGAAGAAGAAAGATTTGAGAGAAGAGAATAAAGGGTAGAGGAAGAAAGGGAACAAGATTTTCGTTCTATAACTAAGGCTCCGTTTGTTTGGATGTAAAACATTTTTCGAAAAATATTTTCAGCCTTTTCCAGTGTTTGTTTGGCTGAAAATATTTTCCTAAAGGAAAATCAATTACAAAAACTAGAAAAGAAGCCTATTACTTTTGGAAAATGTCTTACTCTTTGTAATTCGGTAAGACATTTTCAGGAAAATTAAAAGCCAACACTGATCTTCCCTTCCCCTTCCCCTTCCCCTTCCCCTTCTCCCATCCTTGACACCCGATCTTCTGCTTGCCATTAGCCAACACCGATGTTCGTCAAAGTTTTTATTTCTTCGACTTTTCCTCTAACAGGTTTGTTACAATCTCATCAATCCAACACACTACCTTTTCTCTTTTTTCTTTCCTCAATTGCTCTTTTAATTGGTGTTGATTACTTAAGTTTTCTGTAGATTCATTTTCTCTTTTCTTTAACGATCTCTTCTATTTTTGCAACTAGTTGTATCTTGAATTATGATCTGTTAGAATTAATTTCATATTGAATCTCTTTTTTTTGTTCAAATTCTATTGCAAAGATTGGGAAAAAAAAGAGGTGCTGCTTTTGTTTTTTAAGTAGTTTTAAATTAGTCTAGTTAAATAGCTTCAGATCAGGTAAATGAGTGATCTTATTAAAAGAAAATGGATTTTGATAATCAACAGCTCAAAAGTATGGAAATCGAATTTGATAACGAAGGCTAGATTTTTCAGTTAGGGTTTGTTAAGAACAAGTGTTTTTGTTTTAATGCTTTGGTTTTGAATCTTTAGATTTTGAATGGATATTGCTTTGTTGCGGTAACTGGAATTTGTTATCAAGGCTATGGAAATGAATGGGTTCACTTTAATAAATTTTAATATATATGTAAGAGTTATGATTCGACTGTTTGAAGTAAAGGAAAAGCAGAGAGAATTTGCTGAAAATACGAAGGGGGGGATCTGCAACCAAAAAGCAAAGTCCAGGAGAGTTGCGTTTGCACAAAGGTTGCTTCATGTATTTAATAGATTGAGTTGTTTTAATTTCTTTAGTTCTATGATAAAGATCCATTATTTTTTATGATTTGGTGCTTTTGGTGTGTCATTGCTAATTTTCTGTAGCTTTACTAATCTATTCAATTGTATGTTGTTCTAGCATTAAATCGACTGGCTTCATTTCATTTAATTTTATTTGAACTCTTTTGATATAGGATTTGGCATTTGATCTGTCCATTTCTGCTCTTTTGGGAGATAACATCTACAACTTTGGAGAACTCCTTGCTCATCCAATTATAAGCACATATTTATAAGTTTCTTAAATTCACTATATATTGCAATTACATGAATACATTCTTATTTTTCATTGTGTTGGATTGATTTAAAAGAGAGCCTGGTCATTTAACTGGTCAACCTTTTGAAACTCAGGAGCAAGAACTTACTATGAACGTACATGATGGCTTTATTTGTACTAGTGGTGACCATGCATATGATACATACATGCAAGAGCGATCCTACCTTGACAAAGATTCTACGAAGTTGGTTCTAGTGACTACTTTTGGTTCTGAATCAAATGCAATACAAACTTGTCCTATTGTGGATGATAAACCAAACTTGCCTATTGAACAAGATGAAGGAGGTCCATATTATGAACCTTCTCACTTTCCAAGCTTAGATATTCCATTTTTTAGCTTTGATCTTATATCAAGTGGCAGCGATAAGCAGCAAGAATATAGTCCCTTTGGTATTCGCCAACTAATGATGTCATCTATGAACTACATATCTCCATTTAGGTTGTCTGATTGTCTATTATGGGATGATAGTCCTGATACTAAGCTGAAAAGTGTTGTCAAAACTTTCACTGGTACACCATCCATATTGAAGAAACACCACCATGACCTATTGTCTCCTTTATCAAAAAGAAAATGTGGCAAAAAGCTGGAAATAGATATGACATCCAATTTGAGCAAAGAATTTTCTTGCTTGGATGTTATGCTGGATGCGAGTGGAATGAAACAAATCTCGAGTCTCCATCTGAATGTAAGACCAAGTCTGGTGTCTTTATTGAACAAAAGAAAACACGTGTCAAGCAATTGATCAGGAACAATAAAATAGGGGAGATCACACTGAACCTTTAGATGATGAAGCTCAGAAGAAAGATTCTAATGGAATTAACTCCCAATGAGACATAGAAAAAGAAGCCTGTGTTACTGATGCCAAGGACAAAACATATGCTAACGCTTCTAACAAAATTGTGTTTTTATATATAAAAAATTATTATTATTTTATGTAAAATTTCCAACTTTAGAAGCACTCCTGTCTGATTAATCCCTTTAGCTTTTTGGTTATTGTTTCTTTAATGATAACCTAAACTACTGTTGGAATATTGAGGGAGCTAGAGCTATACACTAATAATGGTTGTTTATGTTGGAGCTATAACCTGAACTATAATGGCACTGGAATGCCTAAGGATACGGTTAAAACTACAAACATCATCCTTATCTTTCATTTTGTATTGGGATTTTTCATTAGATACAATCAGATATGATCCACTTTTATGTAGATGAAAGTGCATTTTCATTTCAAATTTGATATTTTTCTGCATGATCTATAAATTGTTTGGCTTCAATACATTACTAGACGAGCTGCTGCTACTTGGTTATTTAACTACAAATATGTTGATTAGTTTTTACCATTTACATGTGATGTGAATGAATCTTACAGGATGATTGCCAATTTTGAACAGTTAAACCATTTGATTGATATATTTAATTAGATTTATTTATTTATAATTGAGTATTATTATATATTTAATTTGATTTATTTATTTATAAATAAATCATTTCAATATATGTAAAAATAATTTAAAATATAAATTTATTAATATATATATAAATTTGTTAATATATGTAAAAACAGCTTTGCCGGAAAATATTTTCAAGAAATCTACCAAATAACAGAAAATATTTTACACAAGTTCATCCAAACACCAGAAAAGTAAATCATTTCTAGAAAAGTAAATTATTTTCCAGAAATTATTTTCCGGAAAACATTTTACTGGCAAACAAACGGAGCCTAAATTCGTAACTGTTTTTCTATATTGCCTTTACTGCTAAAAGGTCAATAAGGACGTTACAGACGATTTGAAAATTGGTTAAGGCTATTATGTTAATAGTTGTGCTCATGAAATGCATTATTTCACTTAAACGACTAATACTCCCGTACACTTAACGAAGTGCACCGTTGGATCCTTAGCAAAAACTCATCATTTAACTTGAACTTAGACACTAAACATAGCTTTTAACTAACAAAATTAACAGAAAATAAAGCAGTCCATAACAAATATTTCCAAGATTCAAAGGATTCTTGTCCTCAAGGATCAAAAGTAGGGAATTGTTGCTGCAAGTCAAGGTAAAGCTTACTTAGCTTGGGGTCATCCTGCTAAGAGTGTTGCACTCTAGTTAACAATTTAGAGATAATTAAATTGCCAACCATTTGATAACTGTCCAGGTAAGCCTGAAGGTTGTCTGGAAAGGGCATCTCCCACCACATTGCTACTACCCTACCTATACATCACATCAAGTCATAACCTAACATCTTAGCCACCCATATCAATTGTAAAGGAGTGATAGCCTACTGATCATAAAGGAATATGAAACTTTAGTGGTTAGTTCTGATTTGAAAGTGGCAGCCAATCAAGTAGGAATGCCACTTCTTGACAGCAAGAAGGACTGCTAGTATTTCTTTTTTATAAATGGAAAATGGCTAGTGTCTCACCCTGAGGGCCTTGTTGAAAAAGAAAATGGGATGTCATTGTTGTTAGAGAACAGCTCCTACACCTAAGTTACTTGTATATGTATCTACGCAGAATTCAATATGGAAGTCAAGTAGCATGAGAACAAGAGCAGTGCTTAAGGCATGTTTTAGTGAGTGAAAAGCTTCTCCAGCTTGTAATTTCCAACCCCACTCATGTTTTTAGAAGATTAATTAGAGGTTTGGCTATAGTTCCATAGTTTCTAATGAACCTCCTAGAGTACCCAAGAGGCCAAGGAAGCCCATAAGCTCTTTTATTGGTTGTGGATTTGGCCAAGACATTACACTCTCCACTTTAGAGTGGTCTATGGCTACAGTCCCTTGGGAAATGACATGACTAAGGTACTCAATTTTAATGGAGGCAAACCAACATTTACTTCTCTTACCAAAGAGCTTGTGACTCCTCAAAAGGTAGAACACCTCCTTAAGATGCAACAAATGGTCTGACAATGACATGAATTAGATAAAATGTTATTAAAGAAGACCAACACGAACTTCCTCAGTAAGGTCTTAAACATTGAATTCATCAGTGCTTGGAAATTGGAGGGGGCATTAGTAAGGACAAAGGGCATGAACAAAAATTGATAATGTATTTCATGTGTCCTAAAGGATATCTTGTGGATATCAGGCTTCCACATCCTAATTTGATGGTAGCTTGAGCTGAGATCCAGCTTGGAAAAGAACACATATCCCAATTCATTTAAGAGCACTTAACTGACTGGGATGGGAAACTTATCCTTGATGGTTAGCTAGTTAAGCTGCCTATAATCCACATATAATCTCTAGCCATTTTTTTATCATCACAATGGGAGAAGCAAAGGAACTGTTGCTATCCTTGATGATGCTAGCTTGCAACATCTTCTATAACAGGTTCTCCATTTCATTCTTTTGCACAATAGGATATCTATAGGGCCTAATTTCTGCCACTACACTTTCATATTTTAGCGGTATCTTATGGTCCTGTAGGTGAGGTGGAGGAAACCTTTTAGGTGTCTAGAAGATATCATCATACTCCTCCAGCAATTTTTGCAAATCAACAGGAATGAAAGTAATAACCATTAGCAAGGATGCTTGCACAGGTGCAACCATCACCATTGCACAAGGTCCCATAGGTTGACTAACTAGGGAAAAACACTTCGTGGATTGAGTATCCTCCAACAGCTAAATGGTCTTAGCAGAATCCCTTGCAGCATAAAAGGTAACCCTTCATAGGTGAACTGCATTGTCAGAGAACTAAACTCCCACACAATGGTCCTTAAGGAAAACAAACACTAAATGCCTAACACCATGTCACAACCTTTCAAGGGTAACACTGTAACACCCATAACCCATACCTGTCGCCAGATTAGTGTTACAATGTATTACCTTACAATCCAAACAATCAGTAACATATAGCATGAAGTTTACCAAATTTAATTAAAAAAATTATAAATAATCCATATTTGAGTAAAACTTATATTTATAGGCCTTAAGTTGAACCTACGAGGCCTTAAAAATAGTATAGGAACATTCAAGGATAAATTCAAAATGAAATAGGAGGTATGGAAAGTGAAAATCTTCAAAAGAAGGGTCACACAGCTATGTGTCCAGGCCGTGTGACAAAGCCTGACTGTGTAGTTCCAGACATGGCCGTGTGGCCAACTGTGTGATAGATTATGTAGCTTTCGAAATAATTTCACACGGCCATGTCACAGCCGTGTTAAATTTGATGTTCGGTCACATGGTCGTGTCTAAGGCTGTGTGCTAGACCCTATTCAATTCGATGTTGGGTTACACGGTCGTGTCGCAAGCCGTGTGAAACCTGTACCTAACACGTTCAAGGCACACGCCCGTGTGGGTTGCTCATGTGTGACACACATCCATGTGACAACCTGTGTCTTAGGCCATGTGTATGTAAAAATATCTCAAAACATGTCCATTTCATATACAAATGCTTAAGTGCCTAATTATACACTTACACATATGTTCACAAGATTTTATAGTACATTTTAAACTACTCCAATCAAATTAAATAACCAACCTATGTGACTAACAAATGTGCCATCATTGACACCACATTTCAATTACATAACAAATCCATTATCAAGCAAAACATTCAAACCACAAATGCATACCATTATTAATAACAAAACTTATGTTTGATTAGTATCATCTACTCAAGCGTCAACTAGAATTTAGCATACAAGCCTCAAACAACTACTTAGCACAACAACAATTCAAGAACATCAAACTACCACATATGTGTTTAAAACTATCACTAAACATTCACCAGTAGCTTATTACATTTTTAAGCCACAACATGCTTTAATTGACTTATTATGGATCCCATAATGTCATAATTAACTTAAGCTAAATTTACCATACCATACTCATCCAAACTTACCATTTCTTACTTAGACTCAGGATGAAACTTGCATGCTTCACTTAATTACTCATATCACAACATCAAATGCACAACGCACACGCATTACAAATACTATGAACCATTACAAAACATAACTAGATGTTCCCATTACATGCCATATAAGCCAATTTAAATTCAACCTACCAAAGATTTCCTCACATAGTGTGATTTCTTCAAGTTGATCCGATTTCATGATTTTCACAAAACAATATCTACAAGGAAATAAAACAATAACACGAGTAAGCTTTCATATAGCTTAGTAAGTTCATCGATTTAACGGTAAAGCTTATCGAATTTAATATAATAATTCAAATAACAAGATTAATGAACAGAGTTCGTGTCAATAGGGTTATTATCAAAATTCCTATCAATCACAACTCACAACAAGTAAGAAATACTCAATAATAGTACAATTTAGTTTTCCATATTTCAATAATACTCAGTGATCATTAAATAATGCTCGGCGAATGATATGCAGATACGAGTACACGGTTAACCATCTAGCACACCAGATGCTCGTATGAGCCAAACCAAACAAACACACCACAGCACCAAGTGCCTAGCCCATAGGCTCACATCCACCCCCGTAACATACCAGAAAACACTGTAATACAACATGATAGTCCGCAACAAATAAAGGACCTTGACATATCTACTGAACAGAGAAAATACAGAAATCATCACCGCTACTTAGATTAATCCCGTACTGTATGCAAAATAGCCTATTGGCATGCCAATCGTACTCTATCCTATGTGCATCAACTCAGAATATTTCAATCAACAGAAAACTGCGCTGCCGTGTCAATTTATCAACCCTCATTTACAAGGTATTATTTGTATTTATCAACATTCAACAATTGAATTTCAACTCATATGCATTTAAAAATGTATTAAAATTAAACTGAACGAACTTACCAGACTAAACTGTAGCAACAATAAAGTACAAGGGCTATTATACAATTTTCTATTTTCCTCGGTTTTCCACTTGTTCTTGATCTAAAATATTAATTTCATTCAATTCACTAATTTCAATAGAAAAATCAATTCATCTTATGGAATTAAGTCCTTTTTGATATTTTTACAAAATTACCCCCAATATTTCATTTTTTACGATTTAGTCTCTAAGGTCAAATATCACAATTTAACCAATTTTTACAAAAATCAAGTTCAGCTGAATTATTTTGGGTCTCTCTACAGCCCATAATTTCAGTTATTTCATAATAGATCTTTGTAATTTATCACTTTTAACAATTTAGTCCTTAAATTTAAAATCATTAAAAAACTACTTTACAAAATAGTCCTATTTAATAACCAAACTTAATAATTTGTCATTAAACTTAAAAAAAAAACCTCAAACTCATTAATGGCATAATCCAAAATGTTTGAAGATTTTACAAATTAGTCCCTGAGTTAGCTAGATTAAGCTAATACAAGCTCAAAAATTAAAAAAAAATACTAAAAATGGGAGAGATTTAACTACTCAATCGGAGAAACCTAGCTTAGCTGAAGGTTTCTCTTCTCTACAATGGTGGAGTTAGTTTCTAAGGAAGAAATGTGTAGAAGATGATTTAATTCATCTTTTATTTTACTTTAAATTTTACTTAATTAATAATTTACACTTTTACCCATTTTTAATTTAACATGTAAAATCACTATAACATGACCATAAATGTCCATAATATAAGTATATGATATAATTACCATCTAAGGAAGGTTTAATTGCACAAGTGATCCTTCAATTATTATTAATTATTAATTACTTAAGCTTTATTTCAATTTAACCCTAAACTAATTAGGACTAAATGAGAAAATAGCCCAAAACTTAGTGGATTTAATCATACCACCACTGTAACTGCCCGATTTGGTGAAATTGGAACAGTAGTCTTGGGACCATAAATCTGAGTCAGAAAGAAAATTTAATTTAATAATATTGCATGGTTTGCATTATGATAGGAAAGTCGTATAAAAATTTCGATAAGAAAATTTTACCAATTTCATGTTTAATTATAGAAAGAACCAAATTGCATAAAATGTAAAAGTTAAATTCTAGTTGCTAGAAGGATCAATTAGTTATGGAATTCAAAACTTGAGGTCCATATGTGGAAATTAGACCATTAAATAAAGTAAGTTGATATTTATGATGATTCATCCATGGAAAATTAGAAAAAGAAAAGGACTAAATTGGAAATTGAGATAATTAAAGATGATAATAAACTGATATCATCTATTTCATCTTCATCCCCAAATTAAAGTACATGGAAACCCTAGCTAAGAGAAAAGAGTTCAAGCAAGCTAAATTGGCTTAATTGAGTAGGCATTCTAATCCCATTTTTAGTAATTTTTATATTTCCGAGATAGTAATAACCTAATATATCTATTTTGGGGATTAATTTACAAAGTTATCAAAGTATCAAAATTTTTCCATAGATGAATATGCTGAAATACTAAAATTTGTGGTAGAAATTGAAAGCTTGTTGATAGATAAACAACTTTTGTAAAGTGAATTTTCATGAAATTGTTATTTGGGGACTAAATTGTAAAGATGTAAAACTCATGGAAAATTTCTAATTTTTGTGAAATATATGTTCTTTAAATGTTATATGTAAAAATAAATTAGGCTTGGGATAATGATTAAATTGCATGAATTTCATTTTTCGAGCCTAGAGACTAAATCGTTATTTATGGAAAGTATAGGGGCAAAATGGTAATTTTGCCTAGAATGTGAATTGAATTAAATTCAGTATGAAATGGATTAAATTAACATTAAATGCATTTATGTAGATCCAGAAAAGACTAGTACTAAGTTGGATCGAGGAAAACAAAAAGTGTCAGATTAGTAGATTCTTGAAACGAACAAGTATCGAAGTAAGTTTGTGTAACTAAATTGAGAATTTATATGTGTTAATTGAATTGTATGTTTGTGTTTGTATAATTTCCATGTATAAGAAAATTTGTCACATACCCGAAAATAACCATCAAGTTTAAATCCCATTTGAATACATGAAACTCGATTGGATTCTGGGCCCCCATATTGGTTGTGGTCTAGCATATGTTGTAGACACATCATAGCTCGAAAGAGCATCGCAATATTAGGTCTCATGAGCTTCCTGCTTAATGGTTCTTGTGAGCTTCCCGTTAATAGCTCTTCCAAGCACCCCAACAGGTTATGATCCTACATGAGTTGTAGACACACCTTAGCCTTTATGAGCTTCCCGATTACAACTCTTCATGAGCTTTCCGATATGGCTCGCTTGAACTTCCTGATATATGGCTATCTAGAGCTCCCTAATTAATGGCTCTTCGGAGCTGCATGTTATAGGCTCGTACGAGCTTCTTAATATTGCTCTTATGAGCTTCCTATTTTAGCCCAAATAAGCTACCCATTTATGTGCTTTATAGCACCCCTAATTATGAGTTGATGGATTTACTGTATTGTACACCTTGAATCTATTTCCCATGTATCCATCGAGTTTTCAAATGATTCAATGGGTAACAAGTTTTCAAATATGATATTTTATGTTCCTTGGAAACTTGAAATGAGAAATACATGCATATGAAAATGGGACATTGATGAGCTCATCCATATTCTTGGTACTTATATGAATTATGTAACTAACACGCTTGATGAGGATTTATGTATGACTAGGTTATTGATTTCATTGATTTGTATGTACTATGAATACTTGTTTTAAATGAAAATAATTGGTAAATTTCCTATTATACGAACTTACTAAGTATTTTTAATACTTACTCGGTTTTCTTTTCTCTGCTTTATAGTGTTCAGAAGCTCGAAAATGTTAGAATAGCTCAGAGCACTATCACATTATCCTTCAGTTTTTTTGGTATAAATAGAAAACTTATTTTGATATAATGACATGTATAGGCTAACTTGGTCAATGTTCGCACATAAATGGTTGTTTGTAATCTAGCCATTGGAATGGCTAGTGATGGTATGTTTAATGAATATATATAAGAGGTTATAACATAGTTAATATATGTGTCCTTGGTATGGTTAGATTGAATTATAGTAAACATATATATCTTACAAAATGTAAGTTTGAATACATGTGATGATATATCATGTAATGTTAATCTTGGCTTAGTTTTAATTTTATGAATTGGTTGGTATATTTATACAAGTATTGATGTAGGTTGAAGGCAATATGGGTGAGAAAAGTGGCTATGAAAATGGCCTATTTTTGTCTACATAGGTAGACACACGAGAGTGTGTCTCAACCATGTGTGACACACGGCCATGCGCACGGGTGTGTGGTTTGGCTGTGTGTCCCCTGCATCTTAAAAAATTGAGAAACAAAATACTTTAAATTGGTCACACAGGTAGAGACACGAGCATTTGTCTCATCCATGTAAAACATACGGCCCAACACACGGGCATGTGTCATGGCCGTGTGAATCCTGCACCTAATTTTAGAAAATTAAATTGACCACACGGCCTGACACGCTAGCGTGTGGCTAGCCGTGTGACCCAAGTCAGAGAGTTACACGAACAAGAACACGGGATAGGACATGGTCATGTGCCCCTATTTCGAATACCTACACGGCTTAAGACACGGGTGTGTCACTTGGCTGTGTGAACCACACGGCCTGATCTCACGGGCGTATGTCCCCTGCATATAAGGAAATTTTGAAAATTTCGCAAAAAATTCTCTGAGTTTCCCATTTAGTCCTTACTTGTTTCTAATGTATAAATTGGATCTCGAGGGTCCAACTAAGGGACAATACGATTGAATGTGATTGGTTTCAGATATGAATAGTAAATGACATAAATTAACTGTATTTATTCTATAAACTCCAGTAATTATCTGTAACCCTGTTTCGCAATGGATATGGTGTAACGCCCCAAAAATTGGGCCTAGAAGAGTTGGGCTTTGAGTCTTGGATTCGGATAGAAGAAAACCTGAATATTGAGAAGTTTTGAATATTACTAGTGTTTAAATATATATATTGATAAAATATTTATATTAGTACTAATATTTTAATTTTTATGAAAATTATTATCATTATAATTATTAGATACAAATATATTTATACAATTATTGTTGTTAATTTAGTGTTTAAATTAACATATTATCAAAAAATTTTCTGTATCTATTTTCATTGATTTATGGAAATTATAATTATTATTATTAGGAAAAAATTTATATATATTATCGTATTTGAAATCTTCATTATTATGGTTATTATTATTATTATTATTTTAGTTTTAAATAAATTTAGAAGTATTTAAAGTGTGGGAAAAATTAGGACCAAGACTCTAGCAAAAAATTCTTATTTTGCTTCTTTAGGGATCTGGACATTAAGGTTTATTAATAAGTTAGGCTAAAATTAGACATAAGGAGGAGTCGGCCCGATGGTTAGGAGAGTTGGGCGCAGAAAGGGAGGCGAGGTTTGATACCTAGCGTGCATAAATTGGGTTTTTTTAGTATACAAGTTGCGGTTGGAATAGGCCTTAAAGGAAGTTACTGAATGAAGTTTGACACAAAGAGAGCACGTAGTGCGTTGACAAGCAACGTATGTGTGTGTTAAAGAGGTCGAGTTCGATTCCGTGCGTGAGCGAATCTGTTTTATTTTTAAAGTGGGCGAATCAAGGTAAGGTTTATAATTTATTGTGACCATATATTAGCAAGGAAGGAAGCCTAGTGCACGTGGCGGCTGACATGGGCGTGGGCGCTAAGCGGACGGAGGTCTGGGGTTCGAGTCCGAGCGAAGGTATGTTTTAATGTTATATTTTTAAAATGAACGGGACTTCAGAGGTAACCTTTAAGATAAAAGGTGACGGTATATTATTGAAAATAAATGCCCGTCCAAATGGCTGACGTCTTTGGGCAACACTGGGGTCCTAGGTTCGATCAGCGCTATGCAAAAGGGTGATTCTTTTGCTGAGCGTGCGTGGGAAGGACCGTATGGAATTGAAAGCAGTACCATTGCGGGAGGAGTGAGTGGGGGCTGCTCTTGCTTTCGGCGGTGGGAGTTTGAATTAAATTCAAACTTTGATTATGGCCATGAATTAAGGAGATAAGGAAGGAATTAAAATTGGAAAAGGATTTTATTTTATTCTAATCTTAATCTTATTTCTTTTTGCTCTTATTCTTTTCTATTTTTCCCAAAAGTGAACAATTTTCTCATTTTTTTAATTATTTTCTTTCCTTCTCTCATCTATTCCCTCTTTTCTTTTCTTTCTCCTCTTGCCAATTGTTCTTAAGCTAATCCTCTATTTTCTCTTTCGTTATTTCTTCCACAAACTTTCTACCTCTCATTCTTCCTCTCTTTCATTTATAGTAAAAGTGAACCGATCATTCTTTTCATTGCTAACCGAATATCAACAAGCCAAATCCAGAAGGAGTCAAAGGAAGTCGATTGCTTTATAAAGGTATACACTTGTTCTTTTCTTTTAGCCGATTCTTGTTATTTTAAAAAGCCTTTCAACTCTTTTGTCAACACCCTTTTGATCCATAACCACTTTTCTTGATGACCCAAAAGCCAAAAGCACAGCACCCTTGGGTGACTTGGTGGCCGATTCGTAGGATCCTTGTGGTACGGGTTCTGCTAGTGTTTTAGAGCTGCGACTGCGTTGAATCGGAGTTAACACGGGATTGGAACCATTTGGGTAAGTGAACCTTGGTAAGTGCTCGTAGCTTTAATCAATTTAATATTAGGGAGTTTAAGAAAAGCCGAAACCTCTCTAATTTAGGGAGATGGCCGAATATGGGCATAGACTTTATGGGGTCTTCTTTTAATATTTTTGGTTTATTTATTGAAGGAGAAGCAAGGTGTAGTGTCGACTTGGAGTAGCTTGGATCACCGGAGTATCTAGGCCTAGTCATCAATCGCGACAAAGGTAAGGTGCCTAAGGCCATTATGGATGGTGGGCGAATATGTAAGTGTTAATATTGGAAAGTTCTTGATTTGGTTCAATTATTGCGAGCTGATCTATTTAACAATTGATTATAGGAGAAATCGCATAGGAGATCTCGTCAAGGAATATCGCAAATCGGTGTGTAACGAACCCTTTCATAGCTTAAAGCGATAAAATGCGAAAAGCGAAATGCCAAAATTACGGCATTTCGAGGACTTATGAGCAATGACGCTCACTAGTTAGTTAGAATCGATGAGGCGGTGATCGAGAACGATGGAAAGCAGTAAGAATGTGATTTTGGCGTTCTTGGTAAGTTGGGCCTCGAGGGGTAGAAGTGGGGCCCATTGGGCTTTCGGGCCCATTTGGGTAAAAATTGGTAGAAAGCGAAATCATTATATGGCATGATAAGACTATTAAAACCGTTATGGAATATAGGCTAAATGGGCCTAGATGACGAAATTGGCTAAGTAGGGCCCATTAGGGGTTTTAGGCCCAATAACTCGATTTCGCTAAAAATGGGCCAGAATCACTATTTGCACCCATGGATTGTTAGTAATCGTTATTGAACATGGAAACCCTAATTTTTGGTAAAATTATGAGATTACCCTTATACCATGAAAATGACCGTTTTGCCCCTAGGTAAAAATGACCATTATACCCCTAGGGTTTATGTATGATTTTAATACATGGGATTTTGATAAATATGGTATGTATGAGATGCACATGACATGTATGATATGCACATGATATGTATGATATGCACATGATGTAATCATAAGCGCATTGGGTTGGGTTTTATATGGATGGAGGAAGTGAAAAGGGCTTATCTTTGTGACATTAAAATTTACCCTAGTCGGAAGTGGTTTGGGACCACTAAACCGAGTCACCGAAATGTTTGAATGTAATATTTATTGTCTAGAATATGTATTTACGAATGTGTAAAAATTTCAAGCTTGGTTTAGTCGATTGCATGTGAATTCAGTTAGTAGGACTTGTATGTCACTTTTGAAAATGATAGGCTAATCTATAAGGACCTAATAGTACATGTAGTCAAGAGGAGGACTTGCATGTCAAAATTCCCCCAAGTGCTAGTGGCCGGCCATGACAAGGAAGCATGGGCAAGACATGTCATGAAACATGTTGGGTGAGTGGTTTATGTTGAAATAAATAAAATAAGGTGCATGAGTAAAAAAAAAAGTGTGTGTGTGAAGGCTTTCCCTCCCTCCCCATTGCCGTGCAAGTGAGAAAGAAAAACAAAAAAAAGCTTTGTTCATCTTTTTTCCATCCTTTTGGCGAAAATCTCAAGGGAGAAGAAAGGGTCCTTGCTCATGGTTGGTTTGGAATAGGTTGGCCATCCTTGTAGCTAGATTAAGGTATGTTTAATATGGTGCCATGAGATTCATGCATGTTCTTAGTTGCTAGTTTTAGTTCTAATTAGTCCATGATTCAAAACCTTGCTATGTCATGGGGATGATAGTATGAAATGAAAATTTGAGATAAGTAAGGTTAAATTTGATTTGGTAAAATCGGCCACATGGGTGTATATGTTTGTAAAAATATATTTTCTTTGTTAACTCCTTACAATCGGTTGTAGGAGTAATATTGGCTTATAAGGTTGAGTTGATTCATGATGTTGTATGTTAGGATTAAAATACTTGAGATTAGATTAGCTTAATGGTGACCATGCATTCGACCTTGAAGCATTAAACAAAGGTTGGTTGAGATTTTGATATTTTGAACAAAGATAGTTGTGAAATGGGGTGAAAACCATTAAGTTATACACATAAAAATCCAGCAAGAAGATTAAACTACTAAATGTATTCATTTTAGATCAAGACATCAAAGAGGAGAACCAAGCAAAGGCAAAGCGAAGATAATCGAGTAGTAGATTGGGAATCATTTCATCCGATATAAGGTAAGTCATTAAGCACTTATTTGTACTAATTTAAAGGGGTCGTAATGTCTAAGTAATGTTGCTGAATGGAATGGTAGAATATATATATAAACATGTATGTATGTGGTGATAAAAATATTGAATTGAAAGAAAAGAGGTGAGATGTATTGAATGATCGGTTCGGCACTAAGTGTGCGGGTGTAAACATTTATAATAACAAATTGGCACTAAGTGTGCGGGTTCAAATTATACAGCACTAAGTGCATAAGTTTGATTATATAGCACTAAGTGTGCGAGTTCGACTATTAAGCACTAAGTGTGCGGGCTTATGGCACATCCTCTAATAAGCGTACACGTTCTACGTGCGCGGCCCGACCGAGTCAATCATGGACAGCTGATGCGAGTAAACACCTTGAGCTTATGAGGAATGGACATTTTATTTATATTTGGAATTTTGGTTTGGTAAGTCTTGATCTATGTGGTGATATTACTCGAAAATAAATGCATGCAATGTCATATGGCGTAATGTATGAAATATCAAGTAGGGCTTGGTATGTGACCAAACCGAAATGCCTAAAGAATTATAGTACCGTTTGGGGTGTGGATGGAGGATTTTAATCCGCCTTAATTATTTTCTTTTATGGTATATTATTACTGAGCGGCAATATAATGCTTATGGCTTACTGAGTTATATACTCACCGGTGTTTGCTTGTCGCCATTTTAGGTTTCTCGGACTCGTCTTTTTTGCGTGCTCGTGATCGTCATTGGAGTCATCACACTGGCTATCAACTTTTGGTATCTTTTGTGTAGTCGGTTTAGGAGAACATTTTGGCATGTATAGGCTAATATGCTTTGTTGAACTTTGGTATGTAAACTTTTAGCCATGCGAAAATGGCATAAATGCTCGGTTGGATTTAGTTCTCCAATGTTAAGTCACAAGTCTTGGTAATTCGATTTCCATGTCTTATGCCATGGTTGATTATTTTGGTATTAAAATGCATGTTATGGCAATAGTGTAGTAGGGAGATGTTGGATAATGATTAGCCTCTGGTATGGCTAGTCATGATCATGATTTGTGACATGTATGATGAATCACTAGTTAGATCAAAGG
This sequence comes from Gossypium arboreum, assembly GCF_025698485.1. Lineage (NCBI taxonomy): Eukaryota > Viridiplantae > Streptophyta > Magnoliopsida > Malvales > Malvaceae > Gossypium > Gossypium arboreum. Next base: position 20,815,803 of record NC_069081.1, read on the forward strand.
AAATCATGAAATAGGCATAGTTGCTTTAGTGACAGGTGCTGGCAGCAGCAGTAACGTGAGATTGAAAAATCACTAAAAATAGTAGGAATGGTATTAAATAGTAAATAAATTATGTAAATGTACCTTGATGAATCTACTTTTATATAGAAGAAACGAAATGGTCATATGAGTTATAAGTTAACAGATATTAAAGTTCTTGTGAAACAGGGCCAGAACGGTTTCTGGATCCCCTGTCCCGACTTTGGAAAATCATTGTAAATTAACCAGAGATAATTAGGAGTCATGCCATATATGTGTAGATTCCTCTCTGAGTCTAGTCTCTATAGAAACAAACGGCATCAGTATTGAATCCCTGTACAGGGAGATATCCAATTCGTAATGCTCAAAGGTCAGTGTAGTCGATCCCTACAACAGGGGAGACTTTAACTAATAAACTGTACCAATTGGCTCGACAAAAAATTCTAGAAAAAAATATGTAGATGGAAATATGAGTATAATTTCATGGAAAATTTGCGAAACTGATTTTCGAGTTGTAAAACTCAAGTTATGAATTTTGGAGCGACTAGTACACAGATTGGCAGCTTGTCTGGAAACTCTCAATAAGTGGGTTGAAGTCTGTTAACACCTCGTGTTCGACTCCGTGACGGTCTCGGGTTCGGGTGTTACATTTTATTGGTATCAGAGCTATGGTTTAGTCGGTTCTAGGACTACCATAGCGTATGAGTCTAGCTATACATGCCTTAATGTTAATGTTTAAATGTGTGATGACTTCGACGGTTAAAATTTTTGTTTTGATTAGTAAATGGATCCGGTGTAGAGAGAACCTTGGCGGATGACGTTGAAAGTGTAGCGGCTGCTCCTGCACAAGGGACGCCGCTGTTGAACCTCGGTCATCTGCGAATAATCAAGGTGAGGAGGCAAAACAAGCCTTCTTTACCATGATGAATGAGTGGGTAGCGCAATACGCCCGAACCAATCCTACTGTCCAACAATTCCCGAATTTAAATAATCCACCCCAAGGGCTGTAATGCCATCGTTATTGATCCTATGAGGCCGAGTAAGCCACTGTAGACTTGATTAGAAAGCGGGGCTGAGGAGTTTAAGGCCATAGTTCTTGATGATGCCGAAAGAGCCGAAGTTACGCTTGATAACACCATTCGGTGTTTGATGAACTATCATGCACACCGATGAATGTCTAAAGTGTGCTATATCCTTGTTGCGAGACTCACTTACTATTGGTGGAGGACTTTGATCTCCATAGTCCCAAACAAGCGAGTTACTTGGGATTTCTTTCAAGCGAATTTGAAAGAAGTATATTAGTCAACGGTTCATCGATCAAAAGCGTAAGGAATTCTTGGAACTCAAGCAAGGCCGTATGACAAGATTACTGAATCGAACATGAGTTCGTAAGACTTAGTCGGTATGCTCGGGAGTGTGTGGCGATGAGGTTGCTATGTGCAAAAGATTTGAAGAAGGATTGAATGAAGATTTAAAACTACTAGTGGGTATTTTGGAGATAAAGGAGTTCGTGATTTGGTCGAACGAGCACGCAAAGCGGAAGAACTTGGAAAGGAGAAGAAGAAGGCTGAATTTGAAGCTAAAGACTATCGTAAGAGATCGATGGGTAAAGCTCCGTTCTCATTGTAAAGAAGTTCGTGGAGGACACTAATAAATCGAGGACGATCGGGAATTTCCATTAGAGCACGACCATCGACGGGCTCCCGAGCTACTTCGGTGGCTAGTGTGGGCAATAATCGTCAAGAGAGACCTGAATGCCCCCAATGTGGAAGACGATACCTAGGTGAATGTTGGGGTAAGTCTGTTAAAGGCTGTTACGGATGTGGTTCAAGGACCACTTCATTAGAGATTGCACGAGCTAGATGAGAAGAATAAGATGCAAGGTGCAAGATCGAGTGGGGCGACGACTAGAGGTAGACCCCGAGGATTTCAGGAGGTAGGGGTGGTAATCGAGAGGAGCCACCGACACGGCTGTTCGATCCGAGACTCGTGCTCTGCTAGAGCATATGCCATCCCAGCACGAGAGGAGGCATCCTCCCGATGTTATCATGGTACTTTTACTCTCTTTGATACTAGTGTGATTGCATTGATTGACCCCGCTCTACTCATTCATATGTATGTGAAACTTTAGCATCCAAGAAGACTCTACCGTTGAGTCTCTCGAGTTCGTAATTCGAGTGTCAAACCCTTTGGGTCAATACGTACTTGTTGATAAAGTGTGCAAGAGATGCCCCTAATAATTCGAGAATCTGTTTTCCGGCCGATCGATGCTTCTACCATTTGATGAATTCGATGTTATTCTTGGTATGGATTGGTGATCAGTACATGATGCAAATGGTGGACTGCAAAGGAAAACCATTGATTTGAGGAGTGCAAATAATGAGGTAGTCCGAGTCGAGTCTCTCGATCTAAAAGGAGTGCAGCGATAATATCTTCTATGACCGCTCGGAGATATGTGAAAAGGGTGTGAAACATACCTTGCGTATGTGCTTGAAAGTAAAGAGACGGAAAAGAAACTCGAATCGGTACCAGTGGTTTGTGAGTATTCAGATGTTTTTCCGGAGGAGTTCTGGGATTGCCACCGGTTCGAGAAGTGGAATTCGCATCGGTTGTCTTTGGGTACTACTACCGATCTCAATAGCTCCGTGATCGTATGGCATTAACGGAGTTAAAGGAATTGAAGGTCCAATTGCAAGAATTGACGGATAGGGGTTTCGCTCGACCGAAGTTTTTCTCCATGGGCGCACCGGTATTGTTTGTGAAAAAGAAGGACGGAAGCATGAGGTTGTGCATCGACTATCGTCAACTCAATAAAGTGACGATAAAGAATAAATATCCGTTGCCACGAATTGACGATTTGTTTGATCAATTAAAGGGAGCCTCGGTGTTTTCAAAGATAGATTTGAGGTCGGGGTACTATCAGTTGAGGGTCCAAGAATCGGACATACCCAAAACCGCTTTTAGAACGAGGTACGGTCACTACGAATTCTTGGTGATGCCGTTTGGGCTCACTAATGCCCCTGCGGTGTTTATGGATTTAATGAATAGAATTTTCAGGCCATACTTGGATCGGTTCGTAGTTGTATTTATCGATGACATTTTGGTCTATTCGAGAGATGAAACTGAACATGCTGAACACCTGAGGCTAGTGTTGCAAATCTTACAAGATAAGCAGTTATACGCAAAGTTTAGTAAATGTGAATTTTGGTTGAAAGAGGTTAGCTTTTGGGGCACGTGATGTCCGTGATCGGTGTCGGTGGACCGAACAAAATTTTGACCATAGTCGATTGGAAACCACCAAGGAATGTTACCGAAGTTAGGAGCTTTTGGGGCTTGCGGTTATTACCGACGATTTGTAAAGGTTTCTCGACGATAGCCACGCCAATGACGGCTACTCCAAAAGGATGTTAAGTTCGAATGGACGGAGAAATGTCGAAAAGTTTCGATCAACTGAAAGCTTATTTGTGAAGCCCCAATTCTAGTGCAACCGAATCGGGCAAAGAGTTTGTCATTTATAGTGACGCATCCCTACTTGGGTTGGGTTGCGTATTGATGCAAGAAGGGTGAGTTGTGGCCTATGCGTCGAGACAATTAAAGCCACATGAGAAAAATTATCCGACCCATGATCTCGAATTGGTCGCCATCGTATTCGCCTTAAAGATATGGCGACATTACTTATTTGGTGAGAAGTGCCATGTGTATTCGGATCACAAAAGTCTCAAATATTTGATGACTCAAAGAGACTTAAATCTGCGACAAAGACGTTGGCTCGAGCATGTTAAAGGATTATGAGTTGGTCATTGACTATCACCGGGAAAGGCTAATGTGGTTGCGGATGCCTTAAGTCGTAAATCACTATTTGCGCTATGAACGATGAATGTACACTTGTGCGTTTCTACCCGACAATGTGTTAGTAGCTGAATTGAAAGCCAAACCATTATTGATACGTCAAATTCGTGAAGCTCGAGAAAGTCGACGATGAGTTGGTTGCAAACGGGATGAGTGTGTTCAACAAGGAATCGAATTTCAGATTGATGACCATGATTGCTTGACGTTCAAGGGTCGATTATGTATTCCAAGGAATTGAACTTGTTTCGATGATTTTGAACGAGGCTCACGAAGAGTCGAATGTCAATCCACCCGGGAGTACGAAAATGTACAACGACCGAAACACCGATTTTGGTGGCATGGTATGAAACGAGACATTTCCAACCTTGTTCAAGTGCTTAGTATGTCGCAAGTAAAGGCGGAACATCAAGTGCCCACGGGTTTGCTTGACCAATCATGATACCGAATGGAAATGGGAACGAGTCACGATGGATTTTGTATCCGGCTTGCCGTTGTTTGCAAGCAAGAAAGATGCAATTTGGGTCGTCGTTGATAGATTGACTAAGTCGGCTCACTTTATCCCGTGACGCACGGATTTTTCATTGGATAAGCTAGCTGAATTGTATGTTTCTCAGTTGTGAGATTACACGGGTACCGATTTCTATTGTGTCGGACAGAGATCCAAGATTCACCTCACGATTTTGGAAGAAATTGCAAGAAGCTTTGGGTACCAAGTCGCATTTTAGCACCGCTTTTCATCCCCAAACCGATGGTCAATCCGAGCGGATAATTCGGATACTTGAGGATATGTTGAGATGTTGCATCCTCGAGTTTAATGGTTCATGGGAACGGTATTTACCCTTGATTGAATTTGCTTACAACAATAGTTTTCAATCAAGCATTAAGATGGTGCCTTACGAGGCTTTGTATGGTCGTAAATGCCGTACACCATTGTTTTGGACCGAGCTCGGTGAAAGCAAAATTTTCGGGTGGATTTGATTAGAGATCTTTGAGCAAAAGTTCGAGTAATTCGTGAAAGTTTGAAGGTCGCTTCAATCGTCAAGTCGTCTGACGATTTAAAACGAAGAGATATTGAGTATCGGTGGGAGACAAAGTGTTTCTTAAGGTATCACCGAAAAAGATACTCGATTTGGCCGTAAGGGCAAATTGAGTCCGAGATTCATTGGGCCATATGAGATCTCCGAACGAGTCGGCCCGATGGCGTATAGGTTGCTTTTACCCCCGAACTCGAAAGGATCCACAACGTTTTCCATGTTTCGATGCTTGACGTTACCGATCCGATCCTTCACATGTAATAAACCCTCCGAGATTGAAATTCAAGCCGATATGAGTTATGAAGAAGAACCGATTCAGTATCCTAGCTCGTGAAGTGAAGGAGTTGCGAAACAAAAGGGTTCCGTTAGTAAAAGTGTTATGGCTCAAACACGGGATGGAAGAAGCTACTTGGGAACCCGAGAATTCTATGAAAGAGCGTTACCCAAACACATTTACGGTAAGATTTTCGGGATGAAAATTCCTTAAGTGGGGAGAGTTGTGACAGCCAAAATTTACCCTAGTCGGGAAGTGGTTTGAGACCACTAAACCGAGTCACCGAAATGTTTGAACGTAATATTTATTGTCTAGAATATGTATTTACGAATGTGTAAAAATTTCAAGCTTGGTTTAGTCGATTGCATGTGAATTCGTTAGTAGGACTTGTATGTCACTTTTGAAAAATGATAGGCTAATCTATAAGGACCTAATAGTACATGTAGTCAAGAGGAGGACTTGCATGTCAAAATTCCCCCAAGTGCTAGTGGCCGGCCATGACAAGGAAGCATGGGCAAGACATGTCATGAAACATGTTGGGTGAGTGGTTTATGTTGAAATAAATAAAATAAGGTGCATGAGTAAAAAAAAAAAAAGTGTGTGTGTGAAGGCTTTCCCCTCCCCTCCCCATTGCCGTGCAAGTGAGAAAGAAAAACAAAAAAAAAAGCTTTGTTCATCTTTTTTTCCATCCTTTTGGCCGAAAATCTCAAGGAGAAGAAAGGGTCCTTGCTCATGGTTGGTTTGGAATAGGTTGGCCATCCTTGTAGCTAGATTAAGGTATGTTTAATATGGTGCCATGAGATTCATGCATGTTCTTAGTTGCTAGTTTTAGTTCTAATTAGTCCATGATTCAAAACCTTGCTATGTCATGGGGATGATAGTATGAAATGAAAATTTGAGATAAGTAAGGTTAAATTTGATTTGGTAAAATCGGCCACATGGGTGTATATGTTTGTAAAAATATATTTTCTTTGTTAACTCCTTACAATCGGTTGTAGGAGTAATATTGGCTTATAAGGTTGAGTTGATTCATGATGTTGTATGTTAGGATTAAAATACTTGAGATTAGATTAGCTTAATGGTGACCATGCATTGGCCTTGAAGCATTAAACAAAGGTTGGTTGAGATTTTGATATTTTGAACAAAGATAGTTGTGAAATGGGGTGAAAACCATTAAGTTATACACATAAAAATCCAGCAAGAAGATTAAACTACTAAATGTATTCATTTTAGATCAAGACATCAAAGAGGAGAACCAAGCAAAGGCAAAGCGAAGATAATCGAGTAGTAGATTGGGAATCATTTCATCCGATATAAGGTAAGTCATTAAGCACTTATTTGTACTAATTTAAAGGGTCGTAATGTCTAAGTAATGTTGCTGAATGGAATGGTAGAATATATATATAAACATGTATGTATGTGGTGATAAAAATATTGAATTGAAAGAAAAGAGGTGAGATGTATTGAATGATCGGTTCGGCACTAAGTGTGCGGGTGTAAACATTTATAATCACAAATTGGCACTAAGTGTGCGGGTTCAAATTATACAGCACTAAGTGCATAAGTTTGATTATATAGCACTAAGTGTGCGAGTTCGACTATTAAGCACTAAGTGTGCGGGCTTATGGCACATCCTCTAATAAACGTACACGTTCTACGTGCGCGGCCTTACCGAGTCAATCATGGACAGCGGTACGAGTAAACACCTTGAGCTTATGAGGAATGGACATTTTATTTATATTTGGAATTTTGGTTTGGTAAGTCTTGATCTATGTGGTGATATTACTCGAAAATAAATGCATGCAATGTCATATGGCGTAATGTATGAAATATCAAGTAGGGCTTGGTATGTGACCAAACCGAAATGCCTAAAGAATTATAGTACCGTTTGGGGTGTGGATGGAGGATTTTAATCCCGCCTTAATTATTTTCTTTTATGGTATATTATTACTGAACGGCAATATAATGCTTATGGCTTACTTGAGTTATATACTCACCCGGTGTTTGCTTGTCGCCATTTTAGGTTTCTCGGACTCGTCTTTTTGCGTGCTCGTGATCGTCATTGGAGTCATCACACGGCTATCAACTTTTGGTATCTTTTGTGTAGTCGGTTTAGGAGAACATTTTGGCATGTATAGGCTAATATGCTTTGTTGAACTTTGGTATGTAAACTTTTAGCCATGCGAAAATGGCATAAATGCTCGGTTGGATTTAGTTCTCCAATGTTAAGTCACAAGTCTTGGTAATTCGATTTCCATGTCTTATGCCATGGTTGATTATTTTGGTATTAAAATGCATGTTATGGCAATAGTGTAGTAGGGAGATGTTGGATAATGATTAGCCTCTGGTATGGCTAGTCATGATCATGATTTGTGACATGTATGATGAATCACTACTTAGATCAAAGGGAAATCATGAAATAGGCATAGTTGCTTTAGTGACAGGTGCTGGCAGCAGCAGTAACGTGAGATTGAAAAATCACTAAAAATAGTAGGAATGGTATTAAATAGTAAATAAATTATGTAAATGTACCTTGATGAATCTACTTTTATATAGAAGAAACGAAATGGTCATATGAGTTATAAGTTAACAGATATTAAAGTTCTTGTGAAACAGGGCCAGAACGGTTTCTGGATCCCCTGTCCCAACTTTGGAAAATCATTGTAAATTAACCAGAGATAATTAGTAGTCATGCCATATATGTGTAGATTTCTCTCTGAGTCTAGTTTCTATGGAAACAAACGGCATCAGTATTGAAGCCCTGTACAGGGAGATATCCAATTCGTAATGCTCAAAGGTCAGTGTAGTCGATCCCTACAACAGGGCAGACTTTAACTAATAAACTGTACCAATTGGCTCAACCAAAAATTCTAGAAAAAAATATGTAGATGGAAATATGAGTCTAGTTTCATGGAAAATTTGCGAAACTGATTTTCGAGTTGTAAAACTCAAGTTATGAATTTTGGAGCGACTAGTACACATATTGGCAGCTTGTTTGGAAACTCTCAATAAGTGGGTTGAAGTCTGTTAACACCTCGTGTTCGACTCCGGCGACGGTCTCGGGTTCGGGGTGTTACATATGCCCCAGTTATCAAAAGGGCTTATGCCCCAGTTATCAAAAGGGCTTATGCCCCAGTTATAAAAGGGCTTATGCCCGATTATTGAAAGGGCTTTTGCCCGAGTTATTAAAAGAGGCTAGGCCTCGGTTATATGATAAAGACTATCTTTGCCGGTGGGAGAGTATGGCGGGGTGGGTCGAGTTAATCCCACATGGTGTGTTGGTTGGTACGGGTGGAGAGTAGCGGATGGTGGGTTGAGTAGTCTCCCAAATGGGTTGCATTCTTTCATTGAAATTATATGTGATATTGAAATGGGCCTAAGGGCCATACTGTTTCTGAGAAAGGCTTGCCCAAGAATATGAAATATGAAAAGGCTTCGGCCCAGTGTTATGGAATATGAAACATGAAAAGGGCTATGGCCCAATATATGTTGAGATTGGATTTGGGCTTAGACCCAATAGGCTGTTGTTGTTTTTGGGCTCTGAAAGGGGCTTGTTGCACACTGAGTTTCCAAACTCACCCCCCCTTTCCTTAACCTTGCAAGTGAGCCTTGATGTGGGGACTTGGGCCGGAGAGGATTCAGAGTGGCCACGGTGATCATCTTTGGGCTTTTAAATAAGTGTTGGTTTTCATTTAATTTCCTTTAATTATTATTTATTTTTGGGTTGTAATAAGGCCAATTTTAACTTTCCTTTTATTTCTTTTCGGAATTATTTTAATTTTAATAACTTTAAAAATTGGTTAATAATTATTCAAATGGGCTAGACTTAGGACGTGTTTTCAAAATGATACTTGTTTTCAAAATATCTCAACACCACGATTAATCGATTTATCAAAGACATCCACTTAAACAAATTTAAACTCGATATAACAAAGTGTGGCTATGGTTGTGGGCATGTCTAGGATTGGATCCAATTAAAGAGCTTGGTACTTAAGCGACCTTCATGGCTCACCTCCTCTGTCTCGAGATACCTACGGTGCCCACTTCCATACACTTTGTTAACTCAATAAAATGTATGGTTTTAAAACACTAAAACGGAACGTGGGTTTTCAACTCCAATGTGGCACGTCAGATTCGGCCATAACGTCTGGGCCGGGTTTGGGGTGTTACATATGGGTTAAAGGTGTTAAATTTATTGGTATCGGAGCTACGATTTAGTCGATTCTTGAATTAATGTAGCAAGTATGAGTTTAGCTATACATGACATTATATAATTTGTGATAGTGTGATAACTCCTGACCATTTTAAACATGTTTTTCATATAGTAAAGTCGTCCAATCGAGCTAAAGCTAAATGTGAGGAAGCTGAGAGTAATGCTCCAGCTTCAATTGAAAGAGCTGCATCTAGTAGTAGTAGAAAGCCTGTGTTTGAGGGTCAAAGTGAGGAGGCAAAAGAAGCCTTCTTTCAAATGATGAATGAATGGTTTATTGAATATCTGAGCCATTCTGGCTCCTCCACTAGTTCCTGATATGCCACAAGGTGTTAAATCAATTAGAATTGGTAAGCCTTCGGTAGATAAAATTTAGAAATATGGGATAGAAGAATTCAGGGCTACTGTTGTATGATCCGAAAAGGGCTGAATTTTGGCCAGAAAATATAATCAGGGTTTTGGATGAATTGTCTTGCACACGTGAAGAATGCTTGAAATGTGTTGTATCTCTGCTAAAAGACTCAGCCTACTTGTGTCGGAATACCATAATTTCTATTGTATCGAGGGAAAATGTTACACGAGAATTTTTCCAAATAGAATTAAAAAAGAAGTATATTAGCTAGAGATTCCTTTATTAGAAAAAGAAATAATTTTTAGAGCTCAAACAGGGGAATATGACTATATCTGAATAGGTGAGGGAATTTCTCAGATTAAACAAATATGCTAGAGAGTGTATCCCGACTTGTAACAGCCCATTTTTAAGTGAAATTGGAACAGTGGTTTCGGGACCACAAATCCAATATGAAAATAAAGTTTATTTTTATTTCATTATTTGTTCCGTATTATAATAGGCATGTCGTGTGAAAATTTTAACACGAAAATGTTATCGATTAAGTGCTTAAATCGCATAAAATGTGAAAGTTGAATTCTAGTAGCTATAAGGATCAAATAGCTATGGAATTTAAAACTTAAGGTCCTTATATGGTAATTATACCATTAAGAAAAGTATGTAGATTTTTCTTGGTGACTCATCCATGGAATTATAGAAAAAAAGGCAAGGACTAAATTGGAAATAGCAAAATACTTAATTAATTAAAAGATGAAAAGAAAATATATCATCTTATTTTTCATCATCTTCAACCTAAAACACATGGAAACCTTAGGTGAGAGAAAAGAAACTTTCAAGGCCTAATTGGGTAAGTTTCCTTGCCCCGTTTTTAGTAATTTTGGTATTTTTGAAGCCGAGACAACTTAATCTCTCTTTTTGAGGGGTTAATTTGAAAAGTTATCAACGTATGAAAAATGGGTCATGGATGTATATGCTGGAAATTAGAAATTTATGGTAGAAAATGAAAGATTATTGATAGATATACAACTTTTACAAAATGATTTTTGATGAAAGCATGATTTAGGGACTAAAATGAAAAGTTGTAAATTTTGATGAAAAATTCTGAAATTTTATGTAACACCCCGTACCCGAGTCCGTTACCGGAATCGGACACAAGGTGCACACAGACTTAACTACTTTCGCAGTCCATTTAGAAATTTCCAAACAAGCTGGTTACTGCATCACTGTCGCCTTAAAAATCATATCTTGAGTTTCAAAGCTCGAAAATCAGTTTCGTAATTTTTCCCTGAAACTAGACTCATATTTACATCTACAGATTTTTTCTAGAATTTTTGGTCAAGCCAATTAGTACAGTTTATTAGTCAAAGTCTCCCCTATTACAGGGATCGACTACACTGACCTTCTTGCGTTACGAATTGGATATCTCCCTGTACAGGGATTCAATGCTGATGCCGTTTGTTTCTTTAGAAACTACATTCAGAGAGGAATCTATACATATATGGCATGGCTCCTAATTATCTCTGGTTAATTGACAATGAATTTCCAAAGTCGGAATAGGGAATCCAGAAACCATTTTGGCCCTGTTTCACGAGAACTTTAATATCTCTTAACATATAACTCATATGACCGTTTCGTTTCTTCCATATGAAAGTAGATTCATCAAGGTTCATTTACATAATTTATTAACTATTTAATTCCATTCCTACAAATTTTAATGATTTTTCAAATCCACACCACTGCTGCTGTCAAAGATCTGTTTCAAGGTAAACTTTGCCTATTTCATGGTTTCCATGGACCAACTAGAGTTTTGTCATACATAGGTCCACATATAATCATATTTAGCCATTCCAATGGCTGATCATTTTCCCAACACTTCCATTCAGTCCATCACACAACGTACTTGAAAACAGCAAAGGGTAGTCCTATACATGCCATACCCAAAGTTCAACTAAAGAGTACCAAAAAGGGCTTTGATAGTGTGGATGACTTCGACTTCGATGATCCTGAATCCGATAGCTAACGAGCAAAATCTATAAAACAGAGAGCCAAAGCAACGGGGTAAGCATTTTAATGCTTAGTAAGTCTCAAGTAATGAAATCAGCTTTGACTAAAGTATTACATTCACATAGCTAAATGAATCACATTATTAATACACATTCTCATAATCATACTTACTTCACATTACCGACCCTTATGTTTATACACAAAAGAACAACTTAGCCAAAGGCCGGTAGCTCGTTTATCAACTGAGCGAATACTTACTTGTAAGGACTCAACTAATTCAAGCACATACGAACATACCTCATTGCTGGAATTTTCACAAGTGTATAAACTGAAACTTTTACAGAAGATTGCTCACTTAGAATCACGCACCTTGGATTTAACCGGATACAACCACAAGCACAATTGCCTTGGTCTTAACCCGGATTTGGTGATTTGCACAATTGCCTTCGGTCTTAGCCGGATATAACAACTCGCATACGAATGCCTTGGTCTTAGCCGGATATAATCACTAGCATAAATGCCTTGGGACTTAGCCCGTATCATTCAAACGCTCATGTACACATATATCAATAATCACGACACATCCATATTTCATTTTCGTTACTAAGGCTCAAACACAAAATATTTATCAAACCTTTACAATTTCGGCTCAATAGCCACAAACAAGGAGCATGATTTCAATATAATTCAAGTAGGGTCATTACTCGAAGACTTACCTCGGATGTTGTCGAACGATTTCGACGGCTATTCAACTACTTTTTCCTTCCCTTTATCGGATTTAGCTCCTCTTTGCTCTTGAGCTTAATTTAACAAATAAATTGATTTAATCATTTGAGCATCGAAAGAGGAATTCAAGGTATTTAGCCCACATATTTTCATTAGACATTAAAGTCACATAGGTACGGAAATCATGAATCAACTCAACACATTAGTTAGTACTCTCCTTAGTCAATTTTCTAAGCCAAGAATAGGCATCAATATGTTTGCCTCTAACCGAATGCATGCACACCAATTCCCCTCATGTGGCCGAATATGCATGTCCATGTTGAGGCCAATTATACACTTAATACCACACACAAAAAAAACAGCATACATTCTACTAACTAATGCATTCCATATTGTAACTCAATACACATCTATCATTTCCCTCATAACTGAAGCATCATCATAAGTAAGTATATACCTTGAGATAGTATATATGTTATACCAATACATCATGTGCAAACATATATACATATATATATGCTAGAGCCGAATCTCAACTTGATTGTAACTAAACATGAACATAAATCCAAAACACGAATCTTACTTTCCATGCAATGAGCATAAATCACACTTATGGATGTACCATTGCCAAATACATCTCAACACCATAATTTTGGTCATGATTAAGCAAAGAACTTAATGTCTTACTCCAAAAACACTAAAAAGAAAGTCCAAGAGCCATCAATCCACCATCACATATACCATTAGCAAGCTTCATATTTAACATGCAATGGCATTAACACAAAATCCTCCTTGGCCAAATACCATCCCCATGATATAACAAAGATTTGAACCATGGGCTAATAAGAACATCAAGCTAGTAACTAAAAACATGCATGAATCTCATGGCACAACCTCAAACATACCTTAATCTTGATGCAAGTATAGCCAAACCCTTCCTAATCCTCTTCCAAACCAAGCATGAAGCAAAACTCCTTCATTATCCTTAGTATTTTCGGCCAAAAGGAGTGAAAAAAGGATGAACAATTTTTTTTTCTTTTCTTTCCTTCAACTCACGGCAAGGGGAGGGGGAGAAGCCTTCACACACATTTTTTCTTCCTTTTTTTTTATTACCATACAACTTATTTTATTTATTCCAACATAACCCACTTACCAAACATGTTTCATGACATGTTTTGCCCATAATTCCTTGTCATGGCTGGCCACTAGCTATTGGGGGGGGGGAATTTGACATGCAAGTCCATTGTTTTGCATGCATGCTTTAATTAGTCATCACACATTTCCCCATCATACTTTCAAAGTTTACTACTAGGTCCTTTCTAGTGAAATTCACATTTATAACTCTAAATCAAAACATCAAAAATGTCACACATGAGTTAACACACATTATAGGCAATAAAATAAATATTAAATTATTTTTATGCCTCGATTTTGTGGTCCCGAAACCACATTCCGACTAGGGTCAATTTTGGGCTGTCACATTTTATGAATACATGTGCTGTAAAATTTGTAAAAGGGCTTTTGTTAGGCTTGGAGTAGGGAGTAATTTGCACAAGTTTCGGGCCTAGGGACAATCGAATTTATAGAAAAGTTAGGGCCAAAATGGTAATTTTGCTTAGGATGTAAATTGAGTCCATTTAAATATGAAATGTGTAAAATTGATGGTTAAATTCATTTATATAGATCCGAACAACACTAATTCGAGGTTAGGTCGAGGAAAAGAAAATGTTTTAGATTAGTAGACTTTTTAAGCGAACAAGTGTCGAGGTAAGTTTGTGTAACTTAATTGGGCATGTAATTATGTTAATTGTAAGTTTGTGCTTTTGTAACACCCTAAACCCGGCCCAGACATTATGGCCAAATCTGGTGTGTCACATTGCACTGCTTTACGAAAATATGAACTCTGTTGGTTTTGAATAGTTAAAATCCTATTGTGGTTTGATAAGTATGTTAAATTCCTTGTTATTAACCGATTAGCTAGTCAAAACATTGGTCATATTAAATTGCCATTACTTTATTACTCTGATTTAAACGTGGAAGCTTTTCAAAACTATAAAGGTTAAATCGCGTGTCTTTGCAAATAATCTATACTTTGAAAACCCATCTTCCCCTAGATTAGCAGTTTAAAATAAGAAAGCAAATGCCCAATTAAAATTTAATTCTATAAAAGGCCTTATTACATAATTAAAAACCCAAAACGAAAATTTAGATAAAAGTAAAATCATGCATAGCATAAGTACAGTCATATGGCTACCTCAAAGTCCCTCACAGCACCAAATCCTCTAAAGTTGGGGATTACGTGCACATTTAAAAAGAAGGGTGAGTTTACAAGAAACTCAGTGTGTAATCCCCTATCTAATAGTCGAATACGATACAAGAATAGTCCAAGCCCGAGCCTATTACAAGAATAAAGAATAGTGTCGGTCAAGAATGCAACAGTGAAAACCACCCCAATCCATCCAGACACATCACTCCGTACCACTAATCACACCATGTGGGGACAAAGTCAACCCACCTAGCCAGACACACCAATATCGATCGCAAAGAAAGCCGCCAAGAGCGATATCATGACAAAGTTGCTAGTAATCAGTATAAAGGCTAAAAGCCAACAGTACAGTATACTTCCTCCATAAACAATAACCCAACCCCATGCAGTATGTCATGCCATAATCTCATTCGTGAATGCAGAATGTCATGCTCAGAGAGAACATCAAATCATAGCACAAATCAGCCTTTTACCCTTGAGGGGTAAAAAAGTCATTTTACCCTATAGTGGTATTTTGGTCTTTTTACCTTCCTTGGGGTCTAGGTACTCTTATCGACCCATCAGAAGGTCTACAGTCGCTTCGAGCGATTCGTGTAACCTCAACGGTCCTAACAGTGTAAATGGGCCAAAGGCCCATTTTGCTGCCCAAGTAGGCCCACACGCCCGTGTGGCCCATCAAACCTAAAAGATACCACGGCCGTGCAGAATATACAGCCTAGTCCAGTAATTACCATATATTGCGGAATTATCCGTGTGAGGCCCACAAGCCCATTTGGCCCACACGACCTATTTCGACCCAACAAGGCCCAAAACAGCCTAAGCCCATGAGGACGCCCATGGTGGCCTCTACAGTCTTACACCCATGATTCGTGGGCTTGGTTTACTACACGAGCGTTCGCACGCTCGTGTGGCCACAAGCACTGTATTTTTGGCTTTTTGGCTTTTGCTGATTTGCAATTGAAAGGATGTGTGATTACACACCTGGTTGCAAATACTTGCAAAAAGCCTTCGAACACCAACCTATATTAAGCAAGATATTTGGTTAAATGTTTGGCGCTAGATTCAACACCCACATAGTAATACTTAATCCCATAAAGAACAGCATCAACAGTTGCCTTAATCCACGAATGTAGTTTAACTCGTCAATAATGTTAATCACAGGTTGGCCACACCCTCTTTTGCCGAAAAGCTGTATTATCCAAGGAACCCATTAACAACAATCACATAAACAAAATAGTTGAATCGATACCTATTGCCCACATAAAACGTAAAACCAAAGATAGGGCCTTCGACCAACACCCCAACCTGTTAGTCTACATACTTACCGTAAGTCGAGGGAAAAGAAAACAATTTCTTCGGCTAAATATCACCCAAAAACACCTTCACTTCTTGAGGAAATCTGAGACTCAAAAGAATAGCACACCTAAAAGAAGAGGACAAGAATTGGCCATAAGGGAATAAGAGAAGGGAGGAGCATTCGGCTTTAAGCAGAGGTAACATGAAAAGATTAATGAACAACAAGGAAGAGTTTAATGTACCTACCACAGTCGTCAAGCCACAACAAGATGAAAAGATGCGGAGGAGAAGAGGAAGTGAGCAACTGATTCACCAACAAAAAGGAACAAAGAGGGAAGAAGGAAAAGAAACACAAAGAATAGAGAAAAGAGAGGTTCGGCTAGGAGGGAAAATCGAAGGACAGAATAGTGAGGGAGAGAAAAGGTGTATTCAGCCTGCCAAAATAAAGAGATTGAGGGAAAGATACTTGGTTACTTGATAACAGAAACCACAAACCCGAAAGGTAAAAAGAAGCACTCAGCTTACTAGCAATTGACCAAAGTTCAATTTGCATTGTTACGAACCAAGAATATTCGGCCAGAGAGAAAAATGTAAAAGAAAAGTGTCCAAAAGAGAAACCAAAACAAGGGATACTCCCTCAAAAGAAGTTACAGCCAAAATTCTGAGTAGCTAGAAACCCAATTCAGCACTACCACATCCACACCCTCAAAATCTTTTATTTTCTCCTAATATCTCTCTCTAATTCTCTCCACAAAACACTTTAACATCCCGTTCAAACTCTATACAAACTCTCATGACCAATTCAAACTTAGAGTCTCAATCCAACTCCACTACCTACCAAGCTCACACAGCAAAATAATTACTCCATTGTGTAACTCAGGACTCGAACTCAAGTCCTCCAGCAGAAGCAACACGCCGCCTTACCACTAGACCACACGCTCTCTTTGTGTCTTAAAAGCAACACTATTATATATAAGGCCTATATGACAGTGTTCATATTCATTTAAGAGCAACACTAAAAATTTTGCAAAATCCAATACTTGAACCCAGGCTTCTCAAACACTCCCAACCCACTCAAATCACTTAGCCAATAAAGTAAACATGTAACTCGTGTTAGGTAATTCAAAATTAAAGATTCTAAATTTTTGGGGCGTTACAGCTTTACTTGTATGCTATGATGGAAAATTGTTACATGCTTGAAATAGTGATAAAGGATTAAGTCCCGATTGAATTTGAATTTCGATAATTATATGCATTTTCTTGAAACTAATAAGGCCCTACATTTGTTGCAGACGGGATTTAACTCGGATGAGTAATCCCGTTGACCTTGTTATAGAAAGGATTTAGCCCAGATGGGTAATCCCAATATAATACCTCTCGAGTATACGTTATGATTAGGGTTTAGCCTAGACTAGTAATCCTAATCGAGCTCCTCTAAGCATACGTTATATAAAGAATTTAGCCTAGACTGGAAATCCTGTTATATGATAAGTGGCTCGAGAGAGTGTTTCTTGGTTAAGTGCCCTAAGGAGTACCCTTGAATAAGGAGTTGACAGATTATTGAATCGTACACTTTGAGTGTACTATTTAAGCATCCATCGGAATTCAATAATTCAACGGACATAAAACTCTTGACATGGCATGAGAACTTTTAGATGAATTGATAACGGCTTGAAAGAATATTGCTTGATGAGCTCATATATGTTACTTGATTGATATAAAGATTTTAGTGACTAACATGTTTGATTGGATGTATGTGATTACGCAGTTTAGCCAAATGGATGGAAACATAACATTGTATGCCTAGATTTGATAAGCAAGATTGGTAAGTTTAGTTTCCGTTATACGAACTTACTAAGCATGAAATGCTTACTCCGTTTTATTTTCCCCTGATTTATAGTGCTCGAAAGCTTGTGAGGGTTGGAGATCACTGGAGTATCGCCACGCTATCAACTAGCTATTTTGGCTATATATATAGTGAAACCATTTTGTATAATGGCATGTATAGGACAACTTGGCCAATAGTGGCTTGAAATGTTATTTTGTAACCTAGCCATTAGAATGGCTATTAATGGATCATTTTGGTATGACTAAATAAGTTATTATGATATATATATACACATGTGTTATGTTAAGAATATGTGCACAATGTTGTGAATGCCTAAGTTAAACTATGGTAAAGTTGTGATCATGTATGCTTGTAGTGATATGCCTTACGAATGATGAAATTTGTTTAAGTTGAATGCTAGGATTTATTGGTATTGGATGTGTGTTTCAAGTGCAGGTCTTGGGTGAAAATTTAGGTGAGAAATGAAGCTAGAAATGGCTTCATTTTGTCCACACAGGCAGACACACGAGCGTGTGTCTAAACTGTGTCTGACACACGGCCTGGTAACATGGGCATGTGGTTAGGTCGTGTCCCCTGCGCCTTAATTTTGAGAAATAGAATGCTCAGAATTGAGCACACGGGTAGAGACACGAGCATGTGGCATGGCCATGTGTGCAAGTCAAAAAGTTATAAGGGGTCGAACACAACCTCCAATACGGACGTGTCCCAAGGTCACATGGGCATGTCCCTTGGACCACAGGGCGTGTAATTCCAGCACCTTGGAAAAATTTTGAAAAGTCGTGAAAAATTCTTAGAGGTCACGTTTAAGTCCCGGCTTAATTATAATACTTGTACCGAGCCACGAGGGCCCGATCAAGGGACGTTATGAATGATCCTGGTAAATGAATAGTAATTTATATAAGTTATATATAAATGATTATAAATGTTTTAGTAATGCTCTGAAACCTTGTCCCAGTGACAGATACGATTAGTGGTGTTACATTTAGTGGTATCAAAGCTACGATTTAGCTGAATCTTAGATTTGACGTAGCAAACACGAGTTTAGCTATACATGCCATTATATAACTTGTGATAGTGTGATAACTCTTAATCATTTTAAATGTGTTTTTCATATAGTCATGTCATCCAGCCGAGCTAAAGCTGAATCCGAGGAAGTTGAGAGCAATGCTTCAATTTCAATTCAAAGAGTTACGTCTGTGTCTGGTAGTGAAAGGCCCGTGTCTAAGGGCCGAAGTGAGGAGGCGAAATAAGGCTTCTTTCAAATAATGAATGAATGGTTTACCTAGTATCTAAGAACAAACCCTATTGTACAACGACCTCCCCCACCTACTCCCCAACCAATTCTAAGGTACCACAAGGTGCCGAACCTGGTAGAATTGGTAAGCCTCTGATAGATAAAATTTGCAAGCATGGGGTGAAAGAATTTAGAACTACTGCAGATGATGATACAAAAAGGGCTGAGTTTTGTTTAGAAAATTCTATCCGGGTTTTTGATGATCTATCCTACACACCTGCCGAATGTCTAAAATGTGCGGTATCCCTACTAAAAGATACAGCTTATCATTGGTGGAATACCATAACTTCAGTAGTACTGAGGGAAAATGTCACATGGGAATTCTTCCAAGCTGAATTCAAGAAGAAGTATTGGAGTCAGATATTTAGGGATCAGAAAAAGAAAGAATTTTTAAAGCTTAAACAAGGAAACATGACCGTATCCGAATATGAACCGGAATTTGTTTGACTAAATAAATATGCCTTAGAATGGGTTTTAAACGAGGCTGAAATGTGTAAATGCTTTGAAAAAGGCCTGAATGAAGATATCAAATTATTGATTGGGATTCACAAAATAAGGGAATTTGAAGTGCTAGCCAACCAAGCACACAAAGCTGGGGAACTGAGTAAAGAAAAGAAACAAGTCGAAAGAGAGGCTAGGGTTTCTGGAAAAAGAACTATGAGTAAGTCAAAATCATTTGCTTCTAAGAAATTAAATCTGACAGCCCTAAAGTGACCCTAGTAGGAAAGCGGTTTCGGGACCCGCTAAACCGAGTCACTAAATTATTTGAATATGATATTTTTTGTCTAAAATAAATGTGTGAAAATTTTAAGCTTCGATTTAGTAAATTGCATGTGAATTTAGTCAATAGGACTTATGTGTGACACTTTTGAAATGTGATAGATCAAAACATAAGGACCTATTAGTGCATGTTGAACAAGGGGGGACTTGCATGTCAATTTCCCCCATCTAGTAGTGGTGGCCATGACATTAGGGTGGACAAAGGATGATGGGCAAAACATGTCATAGACATGTTGTGTTGGTGCATCATGGGAGGAAACAATAAAATAAAGTTAGTAATAAAGAAATGGGAAAAAAAAAAGAAAGGAGAAAGAAAATGATGAAAACAAAAGGAAAAAAAAAGTGTCCATCCTTTTTTCATTCTTCTTGACCGAAAATTCAAAAGAAAGAAGGGAGGAAATGTTGAAGAGATTCGGCCATGCTTGTAGCTAGGTGAAGGTAAGTTTGATGTTGTGCCATGAGATTCATGCATGTTTTTTTTGTTAGCTTGAGTTCTAACTAGCCCATGGTTCAAATCTTTACTATGTCATGGAGATGATATTCGCTAAGGTGGATTTGTGTTGATGTTATTTGCATGCTAAAAGTGAAGCTTGTAATGATGCATGTGATGGTGGATTGATGACTCTTGAATCTCCTTTTAGCATCCTTGAGTGAGACATTAAGTTCCTTGTTCAACCCCGACCAAAATTGAAATGGTATGGTGTTGTGATGCATTCGACCATGGTAGGAAGTAGAAGAGAAATATGTTGTTGTTCACGTTATTGGATGAGAAATGGTAGTAAGGTGAAGTGCAAATGCTAGTGTTTGATTTACTAGTGTATATGTGTGTATTAGCCAAGTTTTGAACTTGAAACAAAATGGTGTTTAGTCAATACAAGTGACCATACTTGTAGAATGTATTAAGTGTTGCAATCGGCCCCAACATAGACATGTATGTTCGGCCACATGAATGAGTTCATGAGTTGAAGTGTATGTTCGCCATAGGTAGCCTATTGATGGCTTTAGCTTGACTTAGAAAATTCGCTAAGGGGAAATATTAGCTAGTATGTTGAATTCGATTCGTGATTTCGTACATATGTGACTCTAATGTCTAATGTATATATGGGCTAAGTACCTTGAGCTTCTCTTTTGATGTTCGAATGAATTGTATTAAATTGCTAGATGTGATTAAAATGCGTATGATCATTGTGTATTTGAGCTAAAAGGTGGCCATATGACCTATCAAACTCCTTGTCATATTCGCCATAAGCTAGCAAAATGAGACTTTAATAAGTTAAATTTGTTTGAATTAGCTCAAGAGCTTAGAGGACCACAGTTGGATAAGGGAAAGGAAAAAGTGATCGAATAGTCGTTGAAGCCGCTCGACAACATCCGAGGTAAGTTTTGAGTAATGGAACTTAGATTATGATTTGATTAGATCATGTTTTAAGCAAATCAAAATCATGCTCTTTGTGTGTGGCTATTGAGCCGAAATTGCAAGTGTGATAAGTGCCTTGTGTTAGAGCTTTGCTAACGAAAATGAAATACTGAATGTGTCATGATTTATTGATAAATGTGCATGGTTATTCGAATGATGTCTGGCTAAGTCCGAAGGCTTTGCGCTAAGTGACTAAATCCAACTAAGATCCAAGGCATTTGTGTGAGTTACTAATTCAGGCTAAGCTCAAGGCATTGTGCGAGTTACTAAATCCGAGTTAAGTCCCAAGGCACCGCATGCGAAGTTACTAAATCGGGTTAAGTCCCAAGGCATTTGTGCGAGTTACTATAACTGGGCTATCTCCCGAAGGCATTTGAACAAGTAGCTATATCCGGTTAAATTCCGAAGGTACGTGATTCGGGAATGATTGATCTTGCTATAAAAATTTCAGTTAATACGCTTGTAAAATCCCAACAATGAGATATGTTTCGTATGTGCTTTGAATTAGTTGAGCCCTTACAAATAAGTATTCGCTCAGTTGATAAATGAGCTACCGGCCTTTGGCTAAGTTGATCTTTGTGTATGAATATAAGGGTTGGTAATGTGAAGTAAGTATGATATTGAGAATTTGTGCATATGAAATTATCTGTTTAGCTACATGAATGCTATACTTTGGTTGTGTCTAAATTCATAACTCAAACTTACTATGCATTAAATGCTTACCCCGTTTCTTTGATTCTCTGTTTTATAGATTTTGGTTCGTCAGCTATCGGCCTCGGGATTTTGAAGTTGAAGTCGCCCACACTATCAAAGCTCCTTTTGGTATAATTTTGGTTGACCTTTGAAATGGCATGTATAGGACTACCCTTCTTGTGACAACCCAAAATTGACCCTAGTCGGGAAGTGGTTTCGGGACCACTAAACCGAGTCACCGAAATGTTTGAACGTAATATTTATTGTCTAGAATATGTATTTATGAATGTGTGAAAATTTCAAGCTTCAATTTAGTCGATTGCATGTGAATTCAGTTATTAGGACTTGTGTGACACTGTTGAAATGTGATAGGCTAATCTATAAGGACCTAATAGTGCATGCAATCAAAAGGGGGGACTTGCATGTCAAATTTCCCCCCCTAATAGCTAGTGGCCGGCCATGACAAGGATTATGGGTAAAACATGTCATAAAACATGTTGGGACAATGGTGTATGTAAGAAAAAATAAAATAATGAGCATGGGAATTTAATAATGAAAGGGAACAAAAAAAAAAAGAGAATGGTGAGTGTCCCCCCCCCTTTGCCGTGAGTTGAAGAAAAGAGAAGAAAAAAATTTGTTGTTCATCTTTTTTTTCATTTCCTTGAGCTGAAATTCTAAGGAAGAAGAAAGGGGTTCTTGCTTCATGCTTGGTTTGGAAGAGGATTAGGAGGAGGTTTGGCCATACTTGTGTCTAGATTAAGGTATGTTTGAGGTTGTGCCATGAGATTCATGCATGTTCTTAGTTGCTAGCTTGAGTACTAATTAGTCCATGGTTCAAAACTTTTCTATATCATGGGGATGATATTCAGCCAAGGTAGATTTTGTGTTAATGTCATTGCATGCTAAATATGAAGGTTGTTAATGATACATGTGATGGTGAATTGATGACTCTTGGATTTTCTTTTTAGCATTTTTGAGTAAGACATTAAGTTGTGGAATTGATGGAATGGAGAGTATGCTTAAGTTGTGTTATGAACAACTATGTGTTAAATCGAGGTTTGCTAAGCTAGCTATTAAGGTGAAGTGCAATGTTATTGATTGATTAATAGTGTATATACATGTATGCATATTCGGCCATCAAATTAAGAGCATAGGTGATGATGAGTCTATGCTTTGTACATTCGGCCATATATATATATATGCATGTGTGATTGGATTATTGATAGTAGGGCTATAGCATATGGTTATGAGCCGAATAGCAAAGAGCATGAGGTAGCAAGATTAAAATTTTTACCATGTCGTTCCGTATGTCATAAAATCATTAAATTGTGAATATCAATATGTGTAGCAAAGCGGTTGAATGAGTTAATTTATTTGTTTAAGCTCAAGATCCTAAAGGAGAGGCGCCCAACAAGGGAAATCAAGGTCATCGAGTAGCCGACTTGGAATTATTTTACACCACACAAGGTAGGTCACTAAGCATATATTTTGTATTGATTTAAATAGACATAATGTCTATGTAATTATGCCGAAAGGAATGATAAATTTATATACATGTATGTATGTGGTAATGAAAGTATTGAATGAAAAGAAAAGAGGTGAGATGTATTGAGTTGTTGATTTCGGCACTAAGTGTACGGGTATAAACATTTGTGATCATGAGAATGGCACTAAGTGTGCGGGTTTAAAATTTGTACAGCACTAAGTGTGCGAGTTTGATCATATAGCACTAAGTGTGCGAGTTGATTATATAGCACTAAGTGTGCGGACTCACTATATGCTTTTGAATCACTATTGACACTGAGTGTGGGACATTATTGAGTCGATCACGGACAGCGGATCGGGTAAGTACCTTGAGTTCATGGCTAATAGGCGCTATGTTTATATTTGGAGTTGAGCTTGGTAAGTTTCAACCTATGTGACAATTTAAATTGAAGTCACGTACATAAGAATTATCGTGGAATAAGTGAAAAGTCATGTAGATGTATGAATGTAACGAAAACAAAATGGTGTATAAAAATGCTTCAAATATCCTATTGATTAGTATATGGAATGTGAATGTGTAACTTGGTATGAGATTGAATCGAAAGGTCTAAGAAACTATGGTATAGTTCGGTTTGAATGGAGTAATTAGCCTCGTTCCATTTTGTTTCCTCTTGCGATAATGTTATTAATGGTTGGTAGTGCATTGCTTATGACTTACTGAGTTATATACTCATTCGGTGTTTGCTTGTCACCTATTTTAGGTTTCTTGGACTCGACTTTTTGCGATTCGGGACCGTCATCAAGTCATCACACCGCTAACAACTTTTGGTATTTTCTTCGTAGTTGGTCTAGGAGTACATTTCGCATGTATAGGCTGTTATGCTTTGTTGAAATTTGGTATGTAAACTTTTGGCCATGCAAAAATGGCGTAAATGTTCTGTTGGAATTGGTTTTGTGATGTTTGGACACAAATCATGGTTATAATTTGGGGCATGCATGATGAATTATTAGTTAAATCAAGGAAAAGTCATGAAATAGGCATAGTTTGTTTTAGTAATAGATGCTGACAGCAGCAGTGGTGTGGATGTGAAAAATCACTAAAAATAGCAGGAGTGGAATTAAATAGTGAATAAATTATGTGAATGAGCCTTGATGAATCTACTTTCATATGGAAGAAATGAAACGGTCATATGAGTTGTATATTGAGAGAT
Source organism: Gossypium arboreum (assembly GCF_025698485.1). Lineage (NCBI taxonomy): Eukaryota > Viridiplantae > Streptophyta > Magnoliopsida > Malvales > Malvaceae > Gossypium > Gossypium arboreum. Next base: position 20,840,558 of record NC_069081.1, read on the forward strand.
ATTTAAGTATTCGTGAAACAGGTCCAGAACGGTTTCTGGATTCCCTGTTCCTACTTTTGAAATTCATTATAAATTAACCAGAGATCATTAGGAGTCATACCATATATGTATAGATTCCTCTTTGAGTCTAGTTTCTATAGAAATAAACGGCATCAGTATTGAAGCCGTGCACAGGGAGATATTTAAGTTGTAACACACGAAGGTCAGTGTAGTCGACCCCTGTAACATGGGAGACTTTAACTAATAAACTGTACTAATTGGCTCAACAAAAAATTATAGAAAAAAATCTGTAGATGTAAATATGAGTCTAGTTTCAGGGAAAAATTACGAAACTGATTTTCGAGTTTTGAAACTCTAGATATGATTTTTAAGGTGACAGTGATGCAGTAACCAGCTTGTCTGGAAATTTTTTTTATGGACTGTGAAAACAATTAAGTTAAGTCTGTGTGCACCTTGTATTCGACTCGATGAACGGACTGCACGGGTGTTACAATTTTATTGGTATCAGAGCTATGGTTTATTCGGTTCTAGGACTACCATAGCACGTATGAGTCTAGCTATACATGCCTTAATGTTAATGTTTAAATGTGTGATGACTTCTGACGGTTAAAATTTTTGTTTTGATTAGTAAATGGATCCCGGTAGAGAGAACCTTGGCGGATGACGTTGAAAGTGTAGCGGCTGCTCCTGCACAAGGGATGCCGCTGTTGAACCTCGGTCATCTGCGAATAATCAAGGTGAGGGGCTAAACAAGCCTTCTTTACCATGATGAATGAGTGGGTCGCATAATATGCCCGAACCAATCCGGCTGTCCAACAATTCCGAATTTGAATAATCCACCCCAAGAGCTCGTAATGCCATGCCATCGAATTTCGTGAGGCTGAGTAAGCCACCGTAGACTTGATTAGGAAGCGCGGGCTGAGGAGTTCAGGCCATAGTTACTTGATGATGCCGAAAGGCCGAAGTTTTGGCTTGATAACACCATTCGGTGTTTGATGAACTGTCATGCACACCGATGAATGTCTAAAGTGTGCTATATCCTTGTTGCGGGACTCACCTACAATTGGTGGAGGACCTTGATTTCCATAGTCCCAAACGAACGAGTTACTTGGGATTTCTTTCAAACGAATTTCGAAAGAAGTATATTAGTCAACGGTTCATCGATCAAAAACGTAAGGAATTCTTGGAACTCAAGCAAGGCCGTATGACAAGATCTCGAATATGAACATGAGTTCGTAAGACTCACCGGTATGCTCGGGAGTGTGTGGTCGATGAGGTTGCTATGTGCAAAAGATTTGAAGAAGGATTGAATGAAGATTTAAAGCTACTAGTGGGTATTTTGGAGATAAAGGAGTTCGTAACACTAGTCGAACGAGCTCGCAAGGCGGAAGAACTTGGAAAGGAGAAGAAGAAGGCTGAATTTGAAGCTAAAGACTATCATAAGAGATCGACGAGTAAAGCTCCGTTCTCGGCTGTAAAGAAGTTTAGGGAGGAAACTAATAAATCGAGGATGATCGGGAATTTCCATTAGAGCACGACCATCGACGGACTCCGAGCTACTTGGTAGCTAGTGTGGGCAATAACCGCCAAGAGAAACTCGAATGCCCCAATGTGGAAGAAGACACATAGGTGAATGTTGGGGTAAGTCTACTAACAGGGCTCATTACGGATGCGGTTCAAGGACCACTTCATTAGAGATTGCACTGAGCTTGAAGAGAAGAATAGGATGCAAGGTGCAAGACCTAGTGGAATGATGACTAGAGGTAGACCACCGAGAATTTCGTGGAGGTAGGGGTGGTAGTCGAGAGGGCCACCGATACGGCTGTTCGATCCGAGACCAGACTCTGCTAGGGCATATGCCATCCGTGCACGAGAGGAAGCATCCTCCCCGATGTTATCACCGGTACTTTCACTCTTTTGATACTAATGTAATTGCATTAATCGACCCTAGCTCTACTCATTCTTATGTATGTGAGACTTTAGCATCCAAGAAGACTCGCCTATTGAGTCTCATCGAGTTCGTAATTCGAGTGTCAAATCCCTTGGGTCAATATGCGCTTGTTGACAAAGTGTGTAAGAGATGCCCTCGATGATCCGAGAACTCGCTTTTCCTACCGATTTGATGCTTTTACCATTTGATGAATTCGATGTTATTCTTGGTATGGACCGTTGACCGTATATGACGCAGTGGTGAGTTGCAAAAGAAAAACCATTGATTTGAGGTGCGCAAATAACGAGATAATCCGAGTTGAGTCTATGGACTTAAAGGGTTGCCACCGTAATATCGCCAATGTTGGCTCGTAAATATGTAAGAAAGGGGTGCGAAGCGTACCTTGCGTATGTACTTGGTGACAAAGAGTTAGAAAAGAAACCCGAATCTGCGGTGGTTAGTGAATACCGGACGTTTTTCCCAAGAATTACGGGTTTGCCACTGTTCGGAGATAGAGTTTGGTATTGAGCTTGTACAGGACTACGCCAATTTCGATAGCACCAGATCGTATGGCACCAACCGAGCTAAAGGAGTTGAAAGCTCGGTTGCTAGAATTGACGGATAGAGGTTTCGCCGACCAAGTTTCTCACCTTGGGTGCACCAGATTGTTTGTGAAAAGAAGGATGGAACTATGAGATTGTGTATTAACTATCGTCATTTGAACAAAGTGACGATAAAGAATAAATATCCGCTATCGCAGTATTGATGATTTGTTTGATCAACTAAAGGGAGCCTCGGTGTTTTCAAGATAGATTTGAGATCGGGTTATTATCGATTATGATTCGAGATTCGAACGTACCAAAACCGCTTTCGAACGAGGTACGGTCACTACGAAGTTCTTAGTGATGCCGTTCGGGCTCACTAATGCCCTCGCGGTATTTATGGATTTGATGAATCGGATCTTCGACATGATTTGGACCGGTTCGTAGTTGTGTTCGTTGATGACATCTTGGTCTATTCAAGAAATGAGACCAAACATGCTTGAACACCGAGACTAGTGTTGCAAATTTTACGGGATAAGCGGTTATATGCTAAGTTCAGCAAGTGTGAGTTCGGTTAAGAGAGGTTAGCTTCTTGGGTCATGTGGTATCGGCATCGGTATTCGAGTCTAACCGAGCAAAATTTCGACATACTTAACGGAAGCCCTCAGAAATATTATCGAGGTTCAAGCTTTTGGGACTTTGCGGTTACTATCAACGGTTTGTGAAAGGTTTCTCGATGACACCACACCCATGACGGCTACTTCAAAAGATGTTAAGTTCGAATGGACGGAAAAATGTCGAAAAGTTTTGATCAACTGAAAACTTATTTGACTGAAGCTCAATTTTAGTGCGGCCGAATCGTGCAAAGAGTTTGTCATCTATAGTGACGCCTCCCTACTTGGGTTGGGTTGCGATTGATGCAAGAAGGTTGAGTTGTGGCTTATGCGGTTAGACAATTAAAGCCACATGAGAAAAATTATCCGACCCATGATCTCGAATTAGTCGCCATCGTATTCGCCTTTGAAAATATGGCGACATTACTTATTTGGTGAAAAGTGCCATGTATTCGGATCACAAAAGTCTCAAATATTTGATGACTCAAAGTGACTTAAATCTGCGACAAAGACGTTGGCTCGAGTTGTTAAAAGATTATGAGCTTGTCATTGATTATCACCGGGAAAGGCTAATGTGGTTGCGGATGCCTTAAGTCGAAAATCACCGCTTGCTTTTCTGACGATGAATGTACACTTGTCTATTCTACTCGACAATGTGTTAGTAGTCAATTAAAGGCCAAACCATCATTGAATCATCAAATTCGTGAAGCTCAAAAAGTCGACGATGAGTTGGTTGCAAGACGGGCTGAATGTGTGCCGAATGTGGAATCAGAATTTCAAGTTGATGATGACGATTGTTTGAGGTTCAGAAATCATTTGTGTATTCCAAGAAATTCAGAACTTATTTCGATAATTCGAACGAAGCTCATTGTAGCCAAATGTCGGTCCACCCGGGAGTACGAAAATGTACAACGACCTAAGACGCCGTTTTGGTGGTATGGTATGAAACGAGACATTTCGATTTTGTTTCAAGTGTTTAATATGTCGCAAGTGAAGGCGGAACATCAAGTGCCTACGGGTCTACTCCAACCGATCATGATACCGAATGGAAATGGGATCGAGTAACGATGGATTTTGTATCCGTTGCCGGTGTCGGCAAGTAAGAAAGATGCGATTTGGGTCGTTGTTGATAGATTGACTAAGTCGGCTCACTTTATCCCCGCATGCACGGATTTTTCAATGGATAAATTAGCTGAATTGTATGTTTCTCGATTGTGAGATTACACGGGTACCTATTTCTATCGTGGTCGGATAGAGATCCGAGATTCACCTCACGATTTTGGAAGAAATTGCAAGAAGCTTTGGCTACCAAGTTGCATTTCAAGACCGCCTTTCACCCCCAAACCGATGGTCAATCCGAGCAGATAATTCAGATACTTGAGGATATGTTCGATGTTGCATCCTCGAGTTTAGTGGTTCATGGAACGGTATTTACCTTTGATTGAATTCGCCACAACAATAGTTTTCAATCAAGTATTAAGATGGCGCCTTACGAGGCCTTGTACGGCGTAAATGCCGTACACCATTGTTTTGGACCGAGCTCGCGAAAGCAAAATTTTCGGGTGGATTTGATTAAAGATGCTGAACAAAAAGTAAAGGTAATCCGTGAAAATCAAGATAGCCTCCGATCGTCGAAGTCGCTCATGGATCTCAAACGAAAAGACATTGAGTATCGTGGGAGACAAAGTGTTTCTTAAAGTTTCACCTTGGAAAATGATACTCGATTTGGCCAGAAGGCAAATTGAGTTCGAGGTTCATCGGGCCATATGAGATATCCGAAAGAGTCGGTCCAGATTATGTATCGCTTGATTTTGCCCCGAACTTGAAAAGATTCCCAACGCCTTCCATGTTTCGATGCTTCGACGTTATAGATCCGATCCGTCACACGTAATTAGTCCATCGAGGTTGAAATTCAAGTCGATATGAGTTATGAAGAAGAACCGATTCGTATCCTAGCTCGTGAAGTGAAGGAGTTGTGAAACAAAAGGGTTCCGTTAGTAAAAGTGTTATGCCTCAAACACGGGATGGAAGAAGCTACTTGGGAACCCGAGAACTCTATGAAAGAGCGATACCCAAACCTATTTACGGTAAGATTTTCGGGACGAAAATTTCTTAAGTGGGGAGAGTTGTGACAGCCAAAATTGACCCTAGTCGGAAGTGGTTTCGGACCGTTAAACCGAGTCACGAAATGTTTGAACGTAATATTTATTCTCTAGAATATGTATTTATGAATGTGTGAAAATTTCAAGCTTCGATTTAGTCGATTGCATGTGAATTCAGTTATTAGGACTTGTGTGACACTTTTGAAATGTGATAGGCTAATCTATAAGGACCTAATAGTGCATGTAATCAAAAGGGGGGACTTGCATGTCAAATTCCCCTAATAGCTAGTGGCCGCCATGACAAGGATTATGGGTAAAAACATGTCATAAAACATGTTGGGACAATGGTGTATGTAAGAAAAAAATAAAATAATGAGCATGGGAATTTAATAATGAAAGGAACAAAAAAAAGAGAATGGTGAGTGTCCCCCCTTTGCCGTGAGTTGAAGAAAAGAGAAGAAAAAAATTTGTTGTTCATCTTTTTTTTCATTTCCTTGAGCTGAAATTCTAAGGAAGAAGGAAGGGGTTCTTGCTTCATGCTTGGTTTGGAAGAGGATTAGGAGGAGGTTTGGCCATACTTGTGTCTAGATTAAGGTATGTTTGAGGTTGTGCCATGAGATTCATGCATGTTCTTAGTTGCTAGCTTGAGTACTAATTAGTCCATGGTTCAAAACTTTTCTATATCATGGGGATGATATTCAGCCAAGGTAGATTTTGTGTTAATGTCATTGCATGCTAAATATGAAGGTTGTTAATGATACATGTGATGGTGAATTGATGACTCTTGGATTTTCTTTTTAGCATTTTTGAGTAAGACATTAAGTTGTGGAATTGATGGAATGGAGAGTATGCTTAAGTTGTGTTATGAACAACTATGTGTTAAATCGAGGTTTGCTAAGCTAGCTATTAAGGTGAAGTGCAATGTTAGTGATTGATTAATAGTGTATATACATGTATGCATATTCGGCCATCAAATTAAGAGCATAGGTGATGATGAGTCTATGCTTTGTACATTCAGCCATATATATATATATATGCATGTGTGATTGGATTATTGATAGTAGGGCTATAGCATATGGTTATGAGCCGAATAGCTAAGAGCATGAGGTAGCAAGATAAAAATTTTACCATGCCGTTCCGTATGTCATAAAATCATTAAATTGTGAATATCAATATGTGTAGCAAAGCGGTTGAATGAGTTAATTTATTTGTTTAAGCTCAAGATCCTAAAGGAGAGGCGCCCAACAAGGGAAATCAAGGTCATCGAGTAGCCGACTTGGAATTATTTTACACCACACAAGGTAGGTCGCTACATATATTTTGTATTGATTTAAATAGACATAATGTCTATGTAATTATGCCGAAAGGAATGATAAATTTATATACATGTATGTATGTGGTGATGAAAGTATTGAATGAAAAGAAAAGAGGTGAGATGTATTGAGTTGTTGATTTCGCACTAAGTGTGCGGGTATAAACATTTGTGATCATGAGAATGGCACTAAGTGTGCGGGTTTAAAATTTGTACAGCACTAAGTGTGCGAGTTTGATCATATAGCACTAAGTGTGCGAGTTGATTATATAGCACTAAGTGTGCGGACTCACTATATGCTTTTGAATCACTATTGACACTGAGTGTGCGACATTATCGAGTCGATCACGGACAGCGGATCGGGTAAGTACCTTGAGTTCATGGCTAATCGGCGCTATGTTTATATTTGGAGTTGAGCTTGGTAAGTTTCGAACCTATGTGACAATTTAAATTGAAGTCACGTACATAAGAATTATCGTGGAATAAGTGAAAAGTCATGTAGATGTATGAATGTAACGAAAACAAAATGGTGTATAAAAATGCTTCAAATATCCTATTGATTAGTATATGGAATGTGAATGTGTAACTTGGTATGAGATTGAATCGAAAGGTCTAAGAAACTATGGTATAGTTCGGTTTGAATGGAGTAATTAGCCTCGTTCCATTTTGTTTCCTCTTGCGATAATGTTATTAATGGTTGGTAGTGCATTGCTTATGACTTCTGAGTTATATACTCATTCGGTGTTTGCTTGTCACCTATTTTAGGTTTCTTGGACTCGACTTTTTTTGCGTATTCGGGACCGCCATCAAGTCATCACACCGCTAACAACTTTTGGTATTTTCTTCAGTAGTTGGTCTAGGAGTACATTTCGCATGTATAGGCTGTTATGCTTTGTTGAAATTTGGTATGTAAACTTTAGCCATGCGAAAATGGCGTAAATGTTCTGTTGGAATTGGTTTTGTGATGTTTGGACACAAATCATGGTTATAATTTGGGACATGCATGATGAATTATTAGTTAAATCAAGGAAAAGTCATGAAATAGGCATAGTTTGTTTTAGTAATAGATGCTGACAGCAGCAGTGGTGTGGATGTGAAAAATCACTAAAAATAGCAGGAGTAGAATTAAATAGTGAATAAATTATTTAAATGAGCCTTGATGAATCTACTTTCATATGGAAGAAACGAAACGGTCATATGAGTTGTATATTGACAGATATTTAAGTATTCGTGAAACAGGGCCAGAACGGTTTCTGGATTCCCTGTTCCGACTTTGGAAATTCATTATAAATTAACCAGAGATCATTAGGAGTCATACCATATATGTATAGATTCCTCTTTGAGTCTAGTTTCTATAGAAATAAACGGAATTAGTATTTAAGCCCTTCACAGGGAGATATTCAAGTTATAACGCATGAAGGTCAGTATAGTCGACCCCTGTAACATGGGAGACTTTAACTAATAAACTGTACTAATTGGCTTGACCAAAAATTATAGAAAAAAATCTGTAGATGGAAATATGAGTCTAGTTTCAGGGAAAAATTACAAAACTGATTTTCGAGTTTTGAAACTCTAGATATGATTTTTAAGGCGACAGTGATGCAGTAACCAGCTTGTCTGGTAATTTTTTTTTATGGACTGTGAAAACAATTAAGTTAAGTCTGTGTGCACCTTGTATTCGACTCCGGTAACAGACTCGGGTACGGGGTGTTACACTTCTTGTTATTGGTCACATACCCCTTTGGTTTTGTATAATTTTGGATAGCCATGCGAAAATGGCTTATATACACTTTGGGCATGGTATTATAATCATTTGTATGTTGATCATTAAGAGGTATGGAAATGTTTGGAAACGATTAGCCATTGGGATGGTTAATCATGATCTTATTTTGTGCTATATATGTAAAAGGGCTAGTTGAATCATGGAAACTATGAAATAGGTAAAGCCTACCTTAAAGACAGATGCTGACAGCTGCAGTGACGTAGATGTGAAAAATCACTAAAAATATTAGGAATGGAATTAAACAGTGAATAAATTATGTAAACGAACCTTGACGAGTCTATTTTCATAGGAAAGTAACGAAACGATCATATCAACAGTATGTTAAGAGATATTTAAGTTTTTGTGAGACAGGGCCAGAACGGCTTCTGGAGTCCCTGTTCCGACTTTGAAAATTCATTATAAATTTACCAGAGATAATTAGAAGTCATGCCATATATTTTCAGATTCCTTTTCGAGTCTAGTTTTTTTAGAAACAAACGGCATAAGTATTGAAGCCCTGTACAAGGAGATATCCAAGTCGTAATGCGAAAAGGTCAGTGTAGTCGATCCCTGTAACATGGGGGACTTTAACTAATAAACTGTACTAATTGACCCAACCAAAAATTCTAGAAAAAAATTTGTAGATGTATATATGAGTCTAGTTTCAGGAAAAAATTACGAAACTGATTTTTGAGTTGTGGAGCTCAAGATATGATTTTTTAAGATGACTGTGACACAGTTAGCCGGCTGTCTGGAAATTTTTTTAAAATGAACTGTGCAAGTAAGTGGATTAAGCCCGTCAACCACTCGTGTCCGACTCCGGCAACGGTCTCGGGTACGGGGTGTTACATTAAAGAAGTATTATGATCGTCTGACCACCTCTACAGGATATTCTGGAAGAGAACAGGGATCTCAGCATTCTAACCGGAGGTCTTCATCTCTATTTGTGACTAGTGTGGGTAGTGTCGGTAATCCCAAACCGAAATGTAAATATTGTAACAAATTTCATCATGGGGAATGTCGATCTAGAAGTGGAGCTTGTTTCGAATGTGGTTCACTTGACCATTTTCTCAAGGATTGTCCTGAAAGAGTTTAAAAAGATATAAAACCAGCTCTGAAGCTGAGTAACCCTGTCTTAATAGGCAGACCACCCCGCCATCCCGGCAATGTTAGCGGTAGTCGAGGTACTACCAAGGATACAACAGTTACATTAAAGGCACGAGCACCTGCAAGGACATATGCTATTTGTGATAGAGAAGATGCCTCTACACCAGACATTATTACTAGTACATTTTCTCTATTTGATACTGATATTACTGCTTTGATTGATCCTGGTTCTACATATTCATACATATGCACGAACTTAGTGACTGTTAAAAATTTACCTATTGAATTCACTGAATTTGTGATTAAAGTTTCAAACCCCCTGGGCCAGTGTGTTATGGTGGATAAAGTTTGTAAGAACTGTCCATTGATGGTAAAAGGTTATCGCTTTTCGGTTGATTTGATGTTATTGTCATTTGATGAATTTGATATGATCTTGGGAATGGATTGGTTAACCCAATATGATATAGTGATGAATTTGAAACAGAAATATATTATATTGAAATATGAGAGTGGTGAATTGCTTCATGTTGAATCTAATAAAATGGATGGATTACCTACTGTGATTTCAGCAAAGTCAACACAAAAATATGTTAGAAAGGGGTGTGATGCTTACCTCGCATATGTGTTGGATGCTAAAGTATCTGAGTCAAAGACTCAATCAGTGTTGGTTGTATGTGAATTTCCTTATGTATTCCCAGAAGAATTACCTGGTTTACCACTGAATAGAGAAGTGGAGTACTCCACAGATCTTATTCCAGGTTCAACACCTATATCCATAGCACTTTACAGGATGGCTCATACTGAATTGAAAGAGCTGAAAGTAACGTTGAAGAATTGATTGACATAGGTTTAGCTCGACCTAGTTTCTCACCTTGGGGTGCGCCGGTTTTAGTTGTAAAAAATAAGGATGGATCATTGAGGATGTACATTAATTACAGACAACTAAACAAAGTTACAATAAAGAACAAGTATCCATTGCTTCGTATTGATGACTTGTTTGACCAGTTAAAATGTGCCACTATATTTTCGAAGATTGATCTCCGTTCTGGTTACTATCAACTATGGGTAAAAGAATCGAATGTGCCAAAGACAGCTGTTAGAACTAGGTATGGACACTATGAGTTTCTTGTGACGCCATTCGGCTTGACAATTGCACTTGTAGTGTTTATGGATTTAATGAATAGAATTTTTAGCCCGTATTTAGATAAGTTTGTGGTGGTATTTATAGATGATATTTTGGTTTATTCTCGAGATGAAAATGAACATGCTGAGCACTTGAGAATAGTGTTGAAAACTCTGTGAGAGAAATAATTGTATGCTAAATTCAGTAAATGTGAATTTTGGTTATGGGAAGTTAGTTTTCTTGGGCATATAATATCTGCTGAAGGTGTCAGAGTAGACACGAATAACATTTCAGCCATTGTTAATTGGAAGCCACCGAAGAATGTGTCTGAAGTCTGAAGTTTTCTGGGACTAGCTGGTTATTATCAGAGATTTGTAAAAAAAATTTCAATGATAGCTTCCCTGATTACTCGTTTGCTACAAAAAGATGTAAAATTTGAGTGGATTGATAAATGTCAGCAGAGTTTTGATAGATTAAAAGCTTTATTGACAGAATCTCCAGTGTTAGTCAGCCAGAATCGGGTAAGGAATTTGTAATTTATAGTGATCCATCATTGCATGGTTTAGGCTATGTTTTAATTTAATATGGTAAAGTAGTAGCCTATGCTTCCTGATAGCTAAAGCCTCATGAAAAGAACTACCCGACACATGACCTTTGTAACACCCTAAAAGTGTTCTGAGTGTGTGTGAGAGGTCCCAAGTTCAAGCCTTAGCTTTGGGTAAATTTTTGGTATTTTTATGAATAAAGCTTTAACTGGGTTTAGTAGGCTCTTAAGTGAAAGTTGGTTAAAATGTGTCAGAATTGGCCATCTGGTCTGGTGGTTAAGTGGAGCGTTAGTTGTTAGAGGTCTTGTGTTCGAGTCTGGACAGGAGCTTTATTTTTATTATTCATGCCGTGTAGGAGTTTGAAGTATAGTCAAATGCTGAGTGTTTGAGTTGTGGGGGGAAAGTAGTGGACAGTTTTTAGGAGGAAAATAAGGGATCAAGAGAGGTGGTTACCGAATTTCTGATTACTCTACACTTTTTGCCAATTTTCAGCTAAACCTCTTCTCTTTTCCTACCCTTGCTATAGATTTTCCTCGAGATTTTTCTTTCTTTCTTGTGTGCCAAAATTCATCTTCCTTCTCCTCTTTGGTTCCTCATCCAATCAATTTTCTATCGTGCAACAGTTGTTTCCCTTGATTCGGTAAGTGGTTCTTCTTAAGTTCTAGCATTATCTTTGCTTAAGCAATTAACGGAGGAATCATTTCACTCACGTTTAGGTACTGCTCTAAGGCCTCAATCGGGTTATTGTGTTACAGAAACTTTGCTTTTTGCTCGAGGGTAAGTTTGGTCACTCATTGGATGAGCACTCCATTTTGGGTTTGATTTGATTCAATCATTTAAGAGATAAACTGAGGAAAACATTGTTTAATTATAGGTGTAGGTGAACTTGGGATTGCGTAAACAGCGGATACAAACCAAGTGTGTACCCAAAAACACAGAAAATAAGAATCGACGAAAGCCAAAAAAAGATTCTGTCGATGCTACACGGGCATGTAGTCACTCGTGTGGTAGGCCGAGTGGAAGTACACAAGCGTGTGATTGATGAGCCAGTCTGTGCCAATAAGACATGGGCACTTGGCATGGCCGTGTGATGGCCGGTAAGTCTATGTGCGAGACACGGGCTCAACCAATTGGACAGTGTAGGCCACACGGGTGAACCACACAGGCGTGTGGGATTTTTGGGCCAAGCCGTGCGATCCATAGGACCAAGGCCAATTTAGGCCGTGTGGGCCACACGGGCGTGTGGTCCCACACGAGTAGACCACATGAACATGTGAGCCCATTTTTCTAGAAAACTCTATAGGGTTGCATAGGTCACCCAAGTCGACTATGACCTGTCATAGGGTCGGTAAATATTACTTAGACCCGTAATTTCGTGATCTGATTATATGATGTATGATTTAAGCATGTGAAAATTAGAATGTAAATTTGAACTATTTGAGTAATCTAATAGACTGAATTTTAGCATGCCATTTATGCATGTTGCATTGAATCGGGGTTGGGTTGATGTTATATTGGAGGAAGTATTCTGAAAGGCTTCTAACCTTGATATCTAGTAGGTCAGCTGCAATTATTTAATTATGTGCCACACTTCGGTACAGCTTGGTGTGTAGTGATGGGTGGGTTGATTTTATCCCCACATGGTGTGTAGGGTTGGACTGAGATGGTGTGTGGAGGCTGGTAGGTAGGAATTTGATGATCTATTCTGCATCTGTATCTGAGTAGGCTGAGGCCCAGACTGGTTCTTTAATGGGCCCCGGCCCTAGACTGTATTCTGATGTATGTTTGAATGCATGTTTTATCTGTGGGGATTACATACTGAGTTTGCAAAAACTCACCCTTTTCTATTTTATCTGCTTAGGTAATCCCCAGTAATAGACTGATCTGAGTAGCGGAGGACTCAGCGGTGGCTACATGGTTTTCCACTTGGACTATTTTCTGTTTACTTATGATTTAATTTATATTTGGGGAAAATTTAGGGAAAATTTGATGTAATTAAGGCCTTTACAGATTTTTGCTTAATTTGGGATTTTGCAATGTTTTTATGATTTTTACTACTAGTAGTAGGAAAACTCAGGTTTTCAAAAGAATCAAATGTTTTACAAAACCACCATCCATAGAAATGGTTTTAAAATCTTCTGTAAAGTTTAACATTTTGAAAATGGTTAATGACTGAAAAAAATGACACGTTTTAGAAGATATTATAAGATAATGAAAAGAGGTACCTACGGAGATATGGTCTAAACGTCAATACGATTTCTAAAGCACTGTCATGTGACATCACTAGAGTCAGCCATATCGTATACGTCGGGTTTGGGGTGTTACATTTAGTGGTATCAGAGCCAGGTTCAAAACTTAGCTGTGAAATTTTGGGTTCCAAAATTGGTTTTTAAAGAAATTACTTCCAAATGTTTTCAAATATTCTTGGTAAGTGTGTGGTTCACAGAGTCTCCGGCGTCGATCCTATAAGTATTCTGAAACTCTGAAAAGTTTTTCTAGAAATACTACTAGTATATTTGAAACAACTATAGGTAGTTTACTGTACTGAAAACACTCTAGTTAGTGTATACAGAAAACTGTAGTGAGACAGCGTCTTACGGAAACAAACTCTAGACTTCTGATACTATTTTGCATAAAACATCTGTTAATAAATACTAAAACTGTAATTGATCCATAAAATTTGTAATACAGATAAATTCAATTGGACAATGAGCATACGAGGCATCTGCAGACGTGGTACTAGAGGCTGGGGTAGAGGCCGTAGGGGGCTCGAGCTGAGTCCTCATCTTTAGGCAGCATGCCAAATCTTGATACGAACGAGATGCCGGTTTCACCTACTATAGAGACTGGGTCTCATGATCGCATGGTTAGGGACGATGTATTGCCCTAGGCTATGCTCAGGATTTTGGAGAGGGTCACTGGGCCTAACACTAGATTTGGGGGCCGAGGGTCGGTTACAGAATGGCTCCGGTCCAATAGGGCTAAGTTATTTCATGGTGTCACTGGAGTCGCCCCTAGCGTGGCCGAGTATTGGATGGAGGCCACAGAAAGAATTATGGAGGCTAAGTTATTTCAATCAAGTAACATAGATGGACTTTACTGCTGAGGAAAAGCTTAAGGGGGTTGTTTCTCTGCTTCGTGACGAGGCATACCATTGGTGGCTGATAGTTAAGGAGGACGCCCAGCCCGAACGGTTAACTTGGGAGCATTTTATGACAACATTTTAGAGTAAGTATGTGGGAGCTAGTTATATTGTTGCTAGGAGAAGTGAGTTCCTAAATCTCACCCAGGGTGACCAATCAGTGGCTGAATATGAGGCCAAATTTTTGAGACTGAGTCGTTATGCGCAAGGCATGGTGGCGTCTAAATATAAGAGATGTGTCTATTTTGAGGATGACCTTAAGGATAATTTAAGGGTGTTGATAGCTCTATAGAGGGAACGTGAGTTTGCTATTTTGGTCGAGAAGGCCAAGATTGTTGAGGATGTTAAGCGCATAGAGAGTCAGAATAGGGATCACGAGAGGGGTGAGAACAAGAGGGATTTAGGGCCCTTGAGTTCTGGGATGAAGCCTAAGAAAAAGGCTAGATTTTATGGTCCAGTGAGAGTTGGACCTTCTGTTGCACCTACTGGGGTGGCGCTGTGCGAGCACTGTAGTGGGCGCCAACCGGGCGAGTGTTGGAAGGCTACTAGGGTGTGCTTAAGATGTGGGTCGACTGAGCACCGTGTTCGGGATTGTAGCACTCCACACCCGAGCCCTACACTGGGGTGGGATACGGGGCACTACCACACTTAATCACATGCATACAATCATTTAAATGTCATTAAGACTCGATCAAATTAAATTTTTTTCCGAACATTATCTAAACTCCTTAATATGGGCCTACGAGGCCCCAAACATCCATTAGAAACCATTCGGGACCAACCCAGATCCTTTAACTAACTTTAGAAAAAAAAGTTTTGAAACAGGGCACACGCCCGTATGGTCATTATAACATGGCCATGCTGATGGCCCGTGTAACACGCACGGCCTAATCATCTATGGACACGTCAATGTCTCATGCCTTTGTAAATTAAATTCTAAATTTGAACCTACAGGGGTTTTCACACGGCCTGACACACACCCGTGTCTATGGCCCGTGTCCCTCTGACGGCCATGACATGCCCGTGTCCTAGACCGTGTCTAAAAACCTTGACATTTTGTTTTTGACGTCAACATCCAATAAGGGGTACACAGCCAAGGCACACACCCTTGGCCAGAGGTCGTGTCCTCCACAGGGCTGAGACACACGGTCGTGTCTCTGCATGTGTGTTTACTACCATGCATTCTAACTTGCAAATTTTACGTGCAAGGGTCAACACGACCAAGCAACACGCCCATAGGGCTGACTGTGTGTCACACATGGCCTAGACACACACCCGTGTGTCTACCTGTGTGGACAATATAAGGCTATCTACCAAGCCTTTTGCACCCTGAAACACCATATAATTCCTACCATTTCACATTAATGAAAGACTATCTTGCATTCATATATATAAAATTTCAATATTAGCTGTTTTCCATGGCCTTATACAAAATGAACCAAATGCTATAGTAAGCCAACACATTTGGCCAATTAACAATGACACAAAACTCAAAAGTTAGGGTCCTATACATGCCATAATCAAAATAAAAGATCTAACTATATCAAGTGCTTCAGATGATAGTGTAATTGGCTTCTCCGACGTAGGCAATGATCCTCAAGCTACTTTGGCGACATTATAAGAAAATGGAAAGGAAATATGGTAAGCATAAAGCTTAGTAAGTTGCATGAAAATAATCATCAGCTAATCATAGAACGATATGCACATAACCTATCATAGCTTATTCATTAATACCATAAATAAACACATGTACAACTTACTCATCACCATCCAATACAACTCATATTGCATACATTGAGCCGATATCTCATACATTTCAAATAGGTACCTATACCACTCACAATATGGTTATACTTTTCTCGTCTAACTTAGACTGTAATTCTCATCGTTAAACCATTTGGAATGCTATCAGATATTCACCAAGCCTCAAACATAGGGTATAATACCGATGCCATGTCCTAGAGATGGTCTTACACTAGCTCATCCATTAAGCCGATGCCATGTCCCAAACATGGTCTTACACTGAATATTGAAATCGAGGCCGACTCCATGTCGCAGACATGGTCTTACACTAGCCCTCACATATCCGTGCCGATGCCACGTCCCAAACATGGTCTTACATTGACACATCTCATAGCCGATGTATGTCCCTGACATGTCTTACACTAGCTCTCGTCTTAATGCCGATGCCATGTCCCATACATGGTCTTACACTGGCTCTCATAATGTGGTCGATGCATGTCCTAGACATGTCTTACACTAGCACACAAATAACCCGAATGTCATGGCATGAATATCCGATTTATTTCTTAAGGTTCAAACGAGAGTTTTACTATCTCAATATTCATCATACATAATCATTTCCAAAAACAAGAAATTTATGCTATATCAATTTAAACACATATAATAACAACCTAGTTGTATTATTTACATACAACTTACCTCGGATTACAAAATGTAGACGACTAGTTCAGCTTAGTTCACTTGTTTGCTTTTCCCCGGTCTAGGCCCAAATTTTGTAACTCTTGATCTATAATGATAAAAATTCACAAATTTAACCATTTTATTGATCTAGGTACTCAACAATTCATAATTGGGCAAAATGACCATTTTGCCTTTAGACTTTCACAAAATGACCATTTTACCCTTAGACCCGAAAATCGATTTTTATCACATTTTCTCATTAATTAAGCCTAGCTGAATACTTTTTATACTAGAAGTAGCCCACAATTATCATTATTTCACACATTTATCAACTAATTTACAACTTATGCAAAATGATCCTTAGTTAGGGTTTCTATGAAAACTACTTCACAAAAGTTGTTTATTTCACAACCATGATTCATTTTCTTCCATAAAATTTCAGAAAGAAAAATGAACACTCTCATGGTAAAACCCTAGGCTTTCAACCATTTTGCAAAATAGTCCTCTTATTTGAAAGCTCATGCTACAAGGGTTCTAAAAGTACAAAAATCATCAAGAAAAACCATCAAGATCACTTTCTTGTCGGGTTACAAGTTGCTAAAATTTCAAGCTCCAAAAAACTCCATTTTTTACTGAAAATTTCGATGGAAGAGAAGGAAGAAATTTAAAAGATGATGGCTAGACACTAGGGTACTATTTTATTATACATTAATTCACCTACCCATTTGACCATTTGAATTTCTTATCCCCTATGGCCGTCCATCAGCTTCTAAGCAGTCTGTTTTCCCTTTAAAGACCCTCAATTTTGGTTCTCTACCTATTCGACATCCTTAACTATTAAAATAGGACTTTTGCACTTTATGCGATTTAGTCCTATTTCATAATTAAGCACGAAATAGCTAAAATTAATTCACCAAAATTTTTATACTATCATATAATCATGCCAAAACACATAAAATAATATTAAAAATAATTTCTCTGACCTCGTATTAGTGGTACCGAAACCACTGTTCCGATTGGGCCCAAAATTGGGCCATTACAGGGATTGCCCGTTGAGAACTGATCAGGTGCAAGCTCCGGGCTCTGGTACTGTACAGCCACTGAGAGTAATTTAGCAGCCATCTAGGGGAAGAGGTCAGGCCAGGGATGGTAACGGCATGGGTGTAACAACTCAATTTTGGGCTGCTTAGTCGGAACAATGGTTTCGGGACCACAAATTAGATGTAGGAAAATTTATTTTTTATTATATTTTTATGGCCTAAAATTTCACAAATTGTTTTTGTGAAAATTTCATTCGAAAATTTTGATGTTTGGGCACTCAATTTAGTCAAAATGACTAAATTGTAAAAAGTGCAAAACTTGAGTTCTACATGTTAGAGGTATCCAATTGTTATGAAATTTTAAATTGGAGGTGTTTATATGGTAATTAGACCATTGGATAATTTTTTGGACAAAAATGGATATAAATAGGTGAAATAGAATATTTTTAGGTTAGGGGCATTTTTGTCATTTAGTGATTAAATGACATAATAAACAAAATAAAAGCCAAATTTTTTGTCCATCTTCAACCCATTGCTGACACTTGCATGGAGAAACCATGGATAGTGTTTTTCAAGCTTCCAAGCTTGATTGTAAGTCGATTCTAGCCTCGTTTTTAATGATTTTTACGTTTTTGAAATCCTCGTAACAAGATCTATCTATTTCTACCACTAGTTTGAGATATGGTTAAAGTGTAGGGTTTTGAACCATGATGAATATGTGTGTATTTTGATGTTTAATGGTAGAAAATGCATGTTTATGGTTAGACAAAATACTTTTAATGAGTGATTTTCGGTGAAAATGCTTAAAAGGACTAATTTATAAAAGTTATAAAATATGTGTTAAAAATTTGATTTAATGGAAAATGTGGGCTTCTACAAGCATGAAAATGATTTGGCTATGCATGGATAGTAAAGAAATTGAACACGTTTCATTTTACGATCCTAGGGGCAAAATTATAAATATGTCAAACTTTAGGCAAAAAAATGTAATTTTGCCATAATATGATTATTGGGTCACATTGAATAATGTGACTAATAAATAAGTTAAATGTGATATTTTAGATCAAAGAAAACGAGCTTCGGACCTAGAACGGGGGATAAACAAGAAATTGACGATTAGGTCCTTTTCACCATTTTTGGTATCGAGGTAAGTTCATATGTGAATAATGCATTAATATGTTTGTATTTTGAATATTTTAAATGCTTCATTAATGTGTGGAATGAATGATTAATTATATGGATACAATCGACAAGTTCCGATAAGTGTGAAAAAAATCCCATTTGAACCTTAGGAATAGAATAGGATACGAGTGACATGTCACTAGGGACCCATGTGGTACATATGTGATTATGTGATCTGGGTGCTAGTCTCGTACATCTACTAGTGGCTAGGTAGTCCGGCATGTGTTGCGGATACCTGACAGCTTGTGTAAGCAGTATTGCGTAGTTACGTCTTGACTGTCAGCTTGTGTGAGTAGGCCCATGATTAGCTCGAGAGCGAGCATTTATGTGATATGAGATATGAGGTAGCTTTAGCTACATATGTGACACTTATATGCAAAGAATTTCCATGTATCCATTTAGTATTCCAAGTGTTCAATGGGTATGCCAAAGATGAGAAAGTAAGTGGTTATGTTGCGAGATGGTATAGGTATGTGCGTAAAGATTTTAAGTAATGACTTCATGATATTGTGAGTTTATAATCACTATGAAAGTGACTTTGTGATAGCCCTATGATTATTTGTTTATGATCATGATGTATAAATGTATGAAAACATAGTTGCTGACTATATGTTAGGCTTTGGGGGCCCAATTGATTGGTGAGATAGTAAATGTGGTTCATTTGAATTGTGATTTATTGGTTATGAGTGAAAGGAAATATTGGCCTAATTGCCTATTAAAATGGTTAAGAAAGTATGGAAAGAAAGAGTTTAGACATTTTGAAATATGTTAAGCTATATGCATGAAAACATGAATATACATAAGTAATGTGTACTTTTATTAAGATGTTTGAAATGATTTGCCAATTATGAAACATGTTACAATGGAGATACTATGGCTGCTAGATTAAAGTCAAGTAATGTTAAATTATGTTGATAAATCAAAAGAGAGTAAACATGTGCATAGGTTATATTACAACCTTGAGATTTATAGTCATTTTATATTAACTTGTGCTTATATTGTCAAGCATGGTATATGACTAGCATGAGTTATTCATTATTTTCATATGGACCTACTAAGCTATATAATATAGCTTACCCCCTTTCTTTCCCATGTCTTATAAGGTTATTAAGCTAACTCGAGTTGGAGATCACCGGAGATCCTATCAGACTATCAAGCTATCATGTTGAGTAAATGAACGCAAACCTTTGAGTCTATGGCATGTATAGGGACTTAGTCATTTTGTGTATACGTCATTATGATCTGGCCAAATGTATTAGCTTGTAATGATTAAGGATTTGATTTGGTATGTAGCCATATAAATTGGCTTATATTGGCTAATGGGTTGCAAGCATATATTAATTACTCATATGCCTATGTCATTGTCATTATGTGATGTGGTTTATAATGGTATGTTAATGAAATTAGACTAGATGATACATGTGGGAAGTTGTTATGTTGAATATGATTGGGTATGTGTGGACTTGATAAAGTATGATGTTATGAGCATGTATATGTAGCTAATACAAAGAAATCATGAAATAGTAAAAAACAATTATCATTAAAATAGTTTTAGGTAGCAGCAGTAGTATAACTTTGAAAAATCAATAAAAATTGTGTAAATCGAATTAGAGGTTGAATAAAATATGAAATTAAGAAAAGAATTTCATATTATGAGAAATTTGAATTTTTGTGAGATAGAGTCAGAATGATTATTGAATCCCATATTCTGATTTGGGGAAATCATTAAAAATTGTAAAAAGATAATTATGGGTTATAATTTATATGATTAAAATCCTTAATGATCCTATTTTCAAAAGAAACAAATAGAAACATCATCTGAATCCCGTATGAGGGGATAATTAATTTTTAGTAAAGAAGGGTCAGAACTATTAGACAGCAAAATAGGGGTGATTTAAAGAATAAACTGTACTTATTGGCTACATCAAAAATTCTAAAAATTTTATGGTAAGAATATATATGAGTCTAGTTTCTGGAAAAATTAGCAGATCTTAATTTGGAGTTCTATAGCTCTAGATATAAATAATTTAGTGACTATAACTCAAATGGATAGTTTTGTTATGAATAGTAAATATCACAATTATCTGTAATTGTTCTGAGATCTCCAGTAATGCTCCGTAACCCAATTTTGACGAGAGCACTAGGCAAAAATGCTGGACCGTCTGAGGCGAGGTAGCCTGCTTTGGTTTATGCTGCTCGTCGCCGTGAGGACCGAGATGCTCCGGACCTCATTTCATGTACATTTTTAATATTTAATATACCTTATTTGGCATTGATAGACATAGGCTCTACACACTCTTACGTAGCTAGTACCGTGTCTGAGACTTTGGGGATTTCAGTCGAGAGTACTGATAGTGAGGTAACTGTTTTAAGTCCTTTGGGGCAATCTGTTCAGGTGAGTAAGTTGTAAAGGGACGTTCCGCTAGAGGTCCAAGGGATAGTATTTCTTGTAACGCCCCAATTTTCAGGTTTTCTGTGTTTCTGTGATTTTTAAAATTTGTGTGTGTTCTGGTTGGTTAATATATATATTTTAGTAGGTTAGTTTTGGAAGGCCCAAACTTATGTTAAATCAGTGGTAGTCTTCGGAATTTTAATTTTATGAACAGGTGATGCAATTGGCGTTTGGGCTTTTAAGAGTAAAGGGGTAAAAGATGACACAAAAAAAGAGTGTGGTGTAGTGGCAAGGTGGCGCCACTTAGGGGACAAGGAAGTGACGCCATAGAGGAAGCAAGGGGTCCAAGGTTCAAGTCTTGGTTCTTGCAATATATTTTGGTTTCTCTTTTCAATAAATCTGGAAGCAAGTAGGTGCGCTTTAAAGTTTAATGCGTTGGATTTATGACACAAATGAGTTGATGGCCTAGTGGTGGTGGCGTGAGTTGGCATGTGAGAGGAATTTGGTTCGAATCCCTTGGCACGCAAATGTATCACCCCGTACCCGAGACCGTTGCCGGAGTCGGACACGAGGGGTTGACGGGCTTAATCCACTTACTTGCACAGTTCATTTTAAAAAAATTTACAGACAGCCGGCTAACTGTGTCACTGTCACCTTAAAAATTATATCTTGAGCTCCATAACTCGAAAATCAGTTTCGTGATTTTTTCCTGAAACTAGACTCATATATGCATCTCCAAATTTTTTTCTAGAATTTTTGGTCGGTCCAATTAGTAAAGTTTATTAGTTAAAGTCCCCCATGTTACAGGGATCGACTACACTGACCTTTTTGCATTACGACTTGGATATCGCCCTGTACACAGCTTTAATACTGATATCGTTTGTTTCTACAGAAACTAGACTCGAAAAGGAATCTGTACATATATGGCATGACTTCTAATTATCTCTGGTGAATTTATAATGAATTTCCAAAGTCGGAACAGGGACTCCAGAATCCGTTCTGGCCCTGTCTCACGAAAACTTAAATATCTCTTAACATACTATTCATATGATCATTTCGTTACTTTTGTATCAAAATAGACTCGCCAAGGTTCGTTTACATAATTTATTCACTATTTAATCCCATTCCTACTATTTTTAGTGATTTTTCACATCCACGTCACTGCAGCTGTCAGCATCTGTCTTTAAGGTAGGCTTTACCTATTTCATAGTTTCCATGATTCAACTAGCCCTTTTACATATATAGCACAAAATAAGATCATGATTAACCATCCCAATGGCTAATCGTTTCCAAACATTTCCATACCTCTTAATGATCAACATACAAATGATTATAATACCATGCCCCAAAGTGTATATAAGCCATTTTCGCATGGCTATCCAAATTTATACAAAACCAAAGGGGTATGTGACCAATAACAAGAACGGTAGTCCTATACATGCCATTTCAAAGTTCAACCAAAAGTATACCAAAAGGAGCTTTGATAGTGTGGGGACTTCAACTTCAAAATCCCGAGTCCGATGGTGATTTAACCAAAATCTATAAAACAGTGAATCAAAGAAACGGAGTAAGCATTTAATGCTTAGTAAGTTTGAGTTATGAATTTAGACACACCAAAGTATAGCATTCATGTAGCTAAACAGATAATTTCATATGCACAAATTCTCAATATCATACTTACTTCACATTACCAACCCTTATATTCATACACAAAGATCAACTTAGCCAAAGGCCGGTAGCTCATTTATCAATCGGCGAATACTTATTTGTAAGGGCTCAACTAATTCAAAGCACATACAAAACATACCTCATTGTTGGGATTTTACAAGCGTATTAACTGAAATTTTTACAGCAAGATCAATCATTCTCGAATCACGTACCTTCGGAATTTAACCGGATATAGCTACTCGTTCAAATGCCTTCGGGACATAGCCCGGTTATAGTAACTCGCACAAATGCCTTCGGGACTTAACCCGGATTTAGTAACTCGCACAATGCCTTCGGGACTTAACCCGGATTTAGTAACTCGCACAATGCCTTCAGGCTTAGCCCGGAATTAATAACTCGCACAAATGACTTCGGATCTTAGTCCGGATTTAGTCACTTAGCACAAAGCCTTTGGGACTTAGCCCGGACATCATTCGAATAACCATGCACATTTATACATTAGACATTAGAGTCACATATGTACGAAATCACGAATCGAATTCAACATACTAGCTAATATTTCCCCCTTAGCCGAATTTTCTAAGTCAAGCTAAAGCCATCAATAGGCTACCTATGGCCGAACATACACATCAACTCATGAACTCATTCATGTGGCCGAACATACATGTCTATGTTGGGGCCGATTGCAACACTTAATACATTCTACAAGTATGGTCACTTGTATTGACTAAACACCATTTTGTTTCAAGTTCAAAACTTGGCTAATACATACATATACACTAGTAAATCAAACACTAGCATTTGCACTTCACCTTACTACCATTTCTCATCCAATAACGTGAACAACAACATATTTCTCTTCTACTTCCTACCATGGCCGAATGCATCACAACACCATACCATTTCAATTTTGTTCATGGTTGAACAAGGAACTTAATGTCTCACTCAAGGATGCTAAAAAGGAGATTCAAGAGTCATCAATCCACCATCACATGCATCATTACAAGCTTCACTTTTAGCATGCAAATAACATCAACACAAATCCACCTTAGCCGAATATCATCTCCATGACATAGTAAAGATTTGAACCATGGGCTAGTTAGAACTCAAGCTAACCAAAAAAAACATGCATGAATCTCATGGGACAACATCAAACTTACCTTCACCTAGCTACAAGCATGGCTGAATCTCTTCAACATTTCCTCCCTTCTTTCTTTTGAATTTTCGGTCAAGAAGAATGAAAAAAAGGATGGACACTTTTTTTTTTCTTTTGTTTTCATCATTTTCTTTCGCCTTTCTTTTTTTTTTCCCCATTTCTTTATTACTAACTTTATTTTATTGTTTCCTTCCATGATGCACCAACACAACATGTCTATGACATGTTTTGCCCATCATCCTTTGTCCACCCTAATGTCATGGCCGACCACTACTAGATGGGGGGAAAATTGACATGCAAGTCCCCCCCTTTTTCAACATGCACTAATAGGTTCTTATGTTTTGATCTATCACATTTCAAAAGTGTCACACATAAGTCCTATTGACTAAATTCACATGCAATTTACTAAATCGAAGCTTAAAATTTTCACACATTTATTTTAGACAATAAATATCATATTCAAATAATTTAGTGACTCGGTTTAGCGGTCCCGAAACCGCTTTCCTACTAGGGCACTTTAGGGCTGTCACAACTCTCCCCCACTTAAGAAATTTTCGTCCCCGAAAATCTTACAGGTAAATAAGTTTGGGTATCGTTCTTTCATGGCATTCTCGGTTTCCCAAGTAGCTTCTTCGACTCCGTGTTTGAGCCATAACACCTTTACTAACGGAACCCTTTTGTTTCGGAACTCTTTCACTTCACAATCTAGGATACGAATTGGTTCTTCTTCATAACTCAAGTCAGATTGAATTTCAACTTTTGATGGATTAATCACGTGTGACGGATCGGATCTATAACGTCGAAGCATCGAAACATGAAAGACGTCGTGAATCTTTTCAAGTTCAGGGGGTAAAATCAATCTATACGCAACTGGACCAACTCGTTCGGAGATTTCCTACGGCCCAATGAATCTCGGGCTCAACTTGCCCTTACGGCCAAATCTGAGTATCTTTTTCCAAGGCGAAACTTTAAGAAACACTTTATCTCCCACCTGATATTCAATGTCTTTTCGTTTCAAATCCGTATACGATTTCTAACGATCTGTGGCTGCCTTCAGACTTTCACGGATTACCTTTACTTTCTGTTCAGCATCTTTAATCAAATCAACTCCAAAAATTTTACTTTCACCGAGCTCGGTCCAAAACAATGGCGTACGACATTTTCGACCATACAAAGCCTCGTAAGGTGCCATCTTAATACTTGACTGAAAACTATTGTTGTAAGCGAATTCAATCAAAGGTAAATACCGTTTCCATGAACCACTAAACTCGAGGATGCAACATCTCAACATATCCTCAAGTATCTGAATTATCCGCTCGGATTGACCATCGGTTTGTGGATGAAAAGCGGTGCTAAAATGCAGCTTGGTACCCAAAGCTTCTTGCAATTTCTTCCAAAATCGTGAGGTGAATCTCGGATCTCTATCCGACACGATAGAAATAGGTACCCCGTGTAATCTCACAATCTGAGAAACATATAATTCAGCTAATTTATCCATTGAAAAATCCGTGCGTACGAGGATAAAGTGAGCCGACTTAGTCAATCTATCAACAACGACCCAAATCGCATCTTTCTTACTTGCCGACACTGGCAACCCAGATACAAAATCCATCATTACTCGATCCCATTTCCATTCAGGTATCATGATCGGTTAGAGTAAACTCGTAGGCACTTGATGTTCCGCCTTCACTTGCTGACATATTAAACACTTCGAAACAAAATCGGAAATGTCTTGTTTCATACCATGCCACCAAAACTGACGTCTTAGGTCGTGGTACATTTTCGTACTCCCCGGGTGAATTGACATTCAGCTACAATGAGCTTCGTTCAGAATCATCGAAATGAGTTCTGAATTTCTTGGAACACACAACCGATTTCTGTACCTTAAACAATCGTCATCATCAATTTGAAACTCTGATTCCACATTCGGAACACATTCAGCCCGTTTTGCAACCAACTCATCGTCGACTTTCTGAGCTTCACGAATTTGATGAATCAATAATGGTTTGGCCTTTAATTCGCTACTAACACATTGTCGGGTAGAAACAGACAAGTATACATTCATCGTCGTAAAGCAAGCAAGTGATTTCGGCTTAAGGCGTCCGCAACCACATTAGCCTTTCCGGTGATAATCAATGACAAGCTCATAATCTTTTAACAACTCGAGCCAACGTCTTTGTCGCAGATTCAAGTCTCTTTGAGTCATCAAATATTTGAGACTTTTGTGATCCGAAAATACATGGCACTTCTCACCAAATAAGTAATGTCACCATATTTTCAAGGCGAATACGATGGCGGCTAATTCGATATCATGAGTCGGATAATTTTTCTCATGTGGCTTTAATTGTCTCGACGATAGGCCACAACTCGACCTTCTTGCATCAATACGCAACCTAACCCAAGTAGGAGGCGTCACTATAGATGACAAACTCTTTGCCCGATTCGGCCGCACTAAAATTAGAGCTTCATCAAATAAGTTTTCAGTTGATCAAAACTTTTCGACATTTTTCCGTCCATTCAACTTAACATCTTTTGAAGTAGCCGTCATGGGTGTGGCTATCATCGAGAAACCTTTTACAAACCGTCGTAGTAATGTAAGCAAGTCCCAAAAGCTCGAACCTAAGTAATATTTCTGAGGCTTCCAGTTAAGTATGGCTGAAATTTTGCTCAGGTCAACTCGAATACCGATCGCGGATACCACATGACCCAAGAAGCTAACCTCTCTTAACCGAACTCACACTTATCGAACTTAGCATATAATTGCTTATCCCGTAAAATTTGCATTACTAATCTCGGTGCTCAAGATGTTCGGTCTCATCTCTTGAATAGACCAAGATGTCGTCAATGAACACAACTACGAACCGGTCCAAATCGTCTCAAGATCCGATTCATCAAATCCATAAATACCGTAGGGCATTAGTGAGCCCAACGGCATCACTAAGAACTCAGAGTGGCCGTATCTCGCTCGAAAGTAGTTTTGGGTATATTCAATCTTGAATTCGCAATCGGTAATACCCGATCTCAAATCTATCTTTGAAAACACTGAGGCTCCCTTTAATTGATCAAACAAATCATCAATGCACGGTAACGGATATTTATTCTTTATCGTCACTTTATTCAGCTGACGATAGTCAATGCACATCCTCATGGTTCCGTCCTTCTTTTCACAAACAATCTTGGTGCACCCCAAGGTGAGAAACTTGGTCGAGCGAAACCTCTATCCGTCAACTCTTGCAACTGAGCTTTCAATTCTTTTAACTTGGTTGGTGCCATACGATACGGAGCTATCGAAATTGGCATAGTCCCAGGTACAAGCTCAATACCAAACTCTACTTCCCGAACAGGTGGTAAACCCGGTAATTCTTCGGGAAAAACATCCGGGTATTCACAAACCACCGGCACAGATTTGGGTTTCTTTTTCAATTCCTTGTCATCAAGTACATACGCAAGGTATGCTTTGCACCCCTTTCTTACATATTTCTGGGCCAACATTGCTGATATTACGGCACGGCAACCCCTTTAAGTCCGCAGACTCGGCCGGATTATCTCGTTATTTATGCATCTCAAATCAATAGTCATGCTTTTGCAATTCACAACCGCATCATGCACGGTCAACCAATCTAAACCGAGGATAACATCAAATTCATCAAACGGCAACAAAGATCAAGTCCGTCGAAAAACAGAACCTCGAAGTACTAGGGACATTTCTTACACACTTTGTTGACAAGCACGTAATGACCCAAGGGATTTGACACCGAATTACGAACTCGATGAGACTCAATAGGTAAAGTCTTCTTTGGATGCTAAGGTTTCGCATATATAAGAATGAGTAGAACCGGGGTCAATCAAAGCAATCATATTAGTATCAAAGAGAGTAAAAGTACAGTAATAACATCCGGCGAGGAAGCATCCTCGCGTGCTTGGCAGATGGCATAAGCCCTAGCAGAGCACGAGCCTCGGATCTGGTGGTAGCATCTCTAGATCCTCTCTAACCGCCACTAGCATTGCTGTATTCCTAGATGGTCTACCCCGAGCGGTTGTAGCACCGGTTTCCCACTCGATTTACATTCTGCTCGGACAATCTCGGGCAATCTTTGATAAAGTGGTCGGTGACCGCACTTGTATGAGAGCGGTCATGGAATCTCTGACTCCCGAGTGCCATTTACCGTAATACCGACACTCGTTCGTCTCGACGATCATTTCCAACATCGGCGATCAAGTGACTCGTGCACTCACGTGGGGTCGATCACGGTCTCGTCTAGAAAACCCAATGTGTCTCTAGATCGCCCCAAATCCTCTCTAAATTTCTTCGATAGTTGTTGAAAGGGCCTCCCAAGACCTCTTCTGAAACTCCTTTGCTCCCATATCGCTTTTCTTTTCTCCATCTTGAGCTCCTCGGCTTTACAAGCTCGCTCAACAAGTACCACAAATTCTCGGATTTCCAAGATGCCAACATACGACTTTATATCATCATTTAGTCCATCCTCGAAACGTTTACACATTACGGCTTCGAGGAAATGCATTCTCGCATGTCTGGCTAAGCCTCACAAATTTTCGCTCATAGTCGGAATCGACATGGAACCTTGTTTAAGTTCAAGAAATTCCTTCCGTTTTTATCCATAAATCTTTGGTCGATATACTTTTTCCAAACTCGGTTTGGAAAAACTCCCAAGTTACTTGCTCTCTAGGCACAATGAAGTCAATGTATTCCACCAATAGTAGGCGTAATCACGTAGCAAGGAGATAGTACACTTTAGGCACTCATCGGTGTGCAAGATAGCTCATCGAGTACCCGGATAGTGTTGTCCAACCAAAATTCAGCTTGCTCGACATCATCATTGTCCGTAGCCTTAAATTCGGTAGCCCATGT
This sequence comes from Gossypium arboreum, assembly GCF_025698485.1. Taxonomy (NCBI): domain Eukaryota; kingdom Viridiplantae; phylum Streptophyta; class Magnoliopsida; order Malvales; family Malvaceae; genus Gossypium; species Gossypium arboreum. The sequence goes on from NC_069081.1 coordinate 20,869,469, forward strand.
TTTGGATTACATCAGCTGCGGGCTTATTTGACCTTATTTGGTCGATTCTGGGAGGTATTGTAGGTCTTGGGTTGTGTTTGTCGGGAATGGAGGTTGTGGAACAACAGTATTAGTTCGAATGTATTGGTTGAACCAATCATTCATCACGCTTATAAAAAGCTTGCCTAGCCTCATCATTCGGATTGCTAGCAATAGGTTGAGAGTCCATGGTATTGTGTCTTCTTGCGCGGAGCAAAGGCCGCACTCTCAAGATCATCACCTACCGCTTCGGTCGGGATCGGGATCCATTACTATAAATAAACACATTTGCAAATGTCGAAATCACCACACTATCAAATAATCACAAAATGGCATGTATAGCTAGAACCACACGTATTACGGTAGTCCTAGAATCGACTAAACCGTAGCTCTGATACCAATAAAATTGTAACACCCCGTACCCGAGACCGTTGCCGGAGTTGGACACGAGGGGTTGACGGCTTAATCCACTTACTTGCAGTTCATTTTAAAAAATTTCCAGACGGTAGGCTAATCGTGTCACTGTCACCTTAAAAATCATATCTTGAGCTCCACAACTCGAAAATCAGTTTCGTGATTTTTCCCTGAAACTAGACTCATATATGCATCTCCAAATTTTTTTCTAGAATTTTTGGTCAGGCCAATTAGTACATTTTATTAGTTACAGTTACCCATGTTACAGGGATCGACTACACTGACCTTTTCGTATTACAACTTGGATATCTCCCTGTACAGGGCTTCAATACTAATGCCGTTTGTTTTTACAGAAACTAGACTCGAAAAGGAATCTGTACATATATGGAATGACTTCTAATTATCTCTGGTAAATTTATAATGAATTTCCAAATTTGGAATAGGGACTCCAGAAGCCGTTCTGGCCCTGTCTCACGAAAACTTAAATATCTCTTAACATACTGTTCATATGATCGTTTCGTTACTTTCCTATGAAAATAGACTCATCAAGGTTCGTTTACATAATTTATTCACTATTTAATTCCATTCCTACTATTTTTAGTGAGTTTTCACATCCACATTACTGCAACTGTCAGCATCTGTCTTTAAGGTAGGCTTTACCTATTTCATAGTTTCCATGATTCAACTAGCCCTTTTACATATATAGCACAAAATAAGATCATGATTAACCATCCCAATGGCTAATCGTTTCCAAACATTTCCATACCTCTTAATGATCAACATACAAATGATTATAATACCATGCCCAAAGTGTATATAAGCCATTTTCGCATGGCTATCCAAATTTATACAAAACCAAAGGGGTATGTGACCAATAACAAGAACGGTAGTCCTATACATGCCATTTCAAAGTTCAACCAAAAGTATACCAAAAGGAGCTTTGATAGTGTGGGCGACTTCAACTTCAAAATCCCGAGTCCGATAGCTGACGAACCAAAATCTATAAAACAGAGAATCAAAGAAACGGAGTAAGCATTTAATGCTTAGTAAGTTTGAGTTATGAATTTAGACACAACCAAAGTATAGCATTCATGTAGCTAAACAGATAATTTCATATGCACAAATTCTCAATATTATACTTACTTCACATTACCAACCCTTATATTCATACACAAAGATCAACTTAGCTAAAGGCGGTAGCTCATTTATCAATTGAGCGAATACTTATTTGTAAGGGCTCAACTAATTCAAAGCACATACTGAAACATACCTCATTGTTGGGATTTTACAAGCGTATTAACTGAAATTTTACAGCAAGATCAATCATTCCGAATCACGTACCTTCGAATTTAACCGGATATAGCTACTCGTTCAAATGCCTTGGGACATAGCCCGGTTATAGTAACTCGCACAAATGCCTTCGGACTTAACCCGGATTTAGTAACTCGCACAATGCCTTGGGACTTAACCCGGATTTAGTAACTCGACAATGCCTTGGGCTTAGCCCTAATTAGTAACTTGCACAAATGCCTTGGATCTTAGTCCGAATTTAGTCACTTAGCACAAAGCCTTTGGGACTTAGCAGGACATCATTCAATAACCATGCACATTTATCAATAAATCATGACACATTCAGTATTTCATTTTCGTTAGCAAAACTCTAACACAAGGCACTTATCACACTTGCAATTTCGGCTCAATAGCCACACACAAAGAGCATGATTTTGATTTGCTTAAAACATGATCTAATCAAATCATAATCTAAGTTCCATTACTCGAAAACTTACCTCGGATGTTGTCGAAGCGGCTTCAATGACTATTCGATCACTTTTTCCTTTCCTTATCCAACTGTGGTCCTCTAAGCTCTTAAGCTAATTCAAACAAATTTAACTTATTAAAGTCTCATTTTGCTAGCTTATGCCCGAATATGACAAGGAGTTTGATAGGTCATATGGCCACCTTTTAGCTCAAATACACAATGATCATACGCATTTTAATCACATCTAGCAATTTAATACAATTCATTCAACATCAAAAGAGAAGCTCAAGGTACTTAGCCCATATATACATTAGACATTAGAGTCACATATGTACGAAATCACGAATCGAATTCAACATACTAGCTAATATTTCCCCTTAGCGAATTTTCTAAGTCAAGCTAAAGCCATCAATAGGCTACCTATGGCGAACATACACATCAACTCATGAACTCATTCATGTGGCCGAACATACATGTCTATGTTGGGGCCGATTGCAACACTTCATACATTCTACAAGTATGGTCACTTGTATTGACTAAACACCATTTTGTTTCAAGTTCAAAACTTGGCTAATACACACATATACACTAGTAAATCAAACACTAGCATTTGCACTTCACCTTACTACCATTTCGCATCCAATAACGTGAACAACAACATATTTCTCTTCTACTTCCTACCATGGCCGAATGCATCACAACACCATACCATTTCAATTTTGGTCATGGTTGAACAAGGAACTCAATGTCTCACTCAAGGATGCTAAAAAGGAGATTCAAGAGTCATCAATCCACCATCACATGCATCATTACAAGCTTCACTTTTAGCATGCAAATAACATCAACACAAATCCACCTTAGCCAAATATCATCTCGATGACATAGTAAAGATTTGAACCATGGGCTAGTTAGAACTCAAGCTAACCAAAAAAAACATGCATGAATCTCATGGGACAACATCAAACTTACCTTCACCTAGCTACAAGCATGGCCGAATCTCTTCAACATTTCCTCCCTTCTTTCTTTTGAATTTTCGGTCAAGAAGAATGAAAAAAAGGATGGACACTTTTTTTTTCTTTTGTTTTCATCATTTTCTTTCTCCTTTCTTTTTTTTTCCCATTTCTTTATTACTAACTTTATTTTATTGTTTCCTCCCATGATGCACCAACACAACATGTCTATGACATGTTTTGCCCATCATCCTTTGTCCACCCTAATGTCATGGCGGCCACTACTAGATGGGGGAAAATTGACATGCAAGTCCCCCTTTTCAACATGCACAAAAGGTCCTTATGTTTTGATCTATCACATTTCAAAAGTGTCACACATAAGTCCTATTGACTAAATTCACATGCAATTTACTAAATCGAAGCTTAAAATTTTCACACATTTATTTTAGACAATAAATATCATATTCAAATAATTTAGTGACTCGGTTTAGCGGTCCCGAAACCGCTTTCCTACTAGGGTCACTTTAGGGTTGTCACAGCAAATTGATTATTTTGCTATGTTGGGACGCAAGAGTTGGTGCTGGTTTTAAACTCTGGTGATGGAGGGATCCCACATCGGGAAGCTAACATAAGAGTAGATGGAGAGCTGGCTTTAAATAAAGCAAACCATGAGGAGAGTAGGCATACCCTTCTTAGCTGATCCCTTTTGCTTTGTGACGTGTTCGTTCGGGTTGGGCGTCAGCTAAGAGTGTTTGGAGCGCGGATTAACTGCAGTCTCCTAACAAGTGTGTATTTCTCATTACTCTAGCAATAGAACGGCTACTTCGGGCCGCGATGGGCTGTGTAACACCCCGAACCCGAGACCGTCGCCGGAGTCGAACACGAGGTGTTAACAGACTTCAAACCACTTATTGAGAATTTTCCAGACAAGCTGCCAATCTGTGTACTAGTCGCTTCAAAAATCATAACTTAAGTTTTACAACTCGAAAATCAGTTTCATAATTTTTCCCTGAAACTAGACTCATATGTCCATCTACAGATTTTTTTCTAGAATTTTTGGTCAAGCCAATTAGTACAGTTTATTAGTTAAAGTCTCCCATGTTACAGGGGTCGACTACACTGACCTTCGTGCGTTACAACTGGAATAACTCCCTGTGTAGGGATTCAATACTGATGCCGTTTGTTTCTATAGAAACTAGACTCAAAGAGGAATTTATACATATGTGGTATGACTCCTAATTATGTCTGGTTAATTTATAATGAATTTTCAACGTCGGAACAGGGAATCCAGAAACCGTTCTGGCCCTGTCTCACGAAATCTTGGATATCTCTTAAAATACAGCTCATATGGTCGTTTCCTTTCATCTATATGAAAATAGACCCATCAAGCTTCGAGTATGTAATTTTTTTAGCTATTAATTCCACTTCTACTATTTTTAGTGATTTTTCGATCTCATATCACTGCTGCCGTCCGCAACAGTTACTGCAGTAGACTATGCCAATTTCATGAATCCTTCCTTAGCCTTACTAATCATCCATCATACGTGACACAAATTATGGCCACCTTATCAAAATTAAGGTTTCTAAGACTCGTGGCTATAGATTCTAGCATCCCACTCAAACGACCACATAGGCCATTTTCACATGGCTTAAAGTTTACAACCCAAAATTTAACAAAACAAAATAACCCATACATGCCAAATGTTCTCCTAAGTTGACTAAGAAGACAATACCAAAAATTGCTCGCCGGTGTGATGACTTCGTTGTGATTACGAACACCCAAAAGGGACGAGTCCAAGAAACCTAAAATGGGTGACAGGAAAACACCGAGTGAGTTTATAACTCAAGAAGTCATAAGCATTCCACAACCATCCATTAATACAATTATCATAAAATGAAATAATGAAACAAGGCCAAGTGTTCCAGCCATACCGAACTATACCATAGTTCCTTAGATCTTCGGATCAATCTCATACCAAGTCATACATTTACATTTCATATACTGTTCAATAGGATATTTGAAGCAATTTCCATACATCATTTCATTTCCGCAACAATCATGCAATCAAATGAACTTTCATCTATTCCACGATACCTTATTTACGGAATGCAATTGAAATCATCACATAGATTTAAATCTTACCAACTCCACCCGAGCATGAACATAGCATCTATTAGCCATGAACTCAAGGTACTTACTCTTTCCGCTGTCCATACTCATCTTGATGAAGTCACGCCTCCATATACATGTTCAATCGGAGATATGTGTAGAGTTCGCACACATAGTGCTTAATACTCAATCACGCACACTTAGTGCCATGTGATTCAAGCCCGCACACATAGTGCCATATAGTCCAAACTCGCACACTTAGTGCCATACATTACAAGCTCGCACACTCGGTGCCAATCTAGCCCCAGACACATCTATTTCTCGCACACTTAGTGCAAGCAAACTTCCTACACATTTCACTATCTCTTTTACGTTCAACAATATCATCTTTTCATACACATACATTTGTATATATTTCATCTCATTAAACACAATTGCATAGATATTACAATCATTTAAGCAATATCAAATATATGCTTAATGACTTACCTTGTGTTGGGTAAAATAGTCCAAGTCGGCTACTCGATGACCTTCGTCTTTCCCTTGCTTGATTCTCCTTCTTTAACTCCTTGAGCTTAATCAATAAATCAACTAGTTTAACCCTCTTGCTAAACATTCATAATTCAATTACACATGCATATGTATGTTTGTATATTCGCAACCATCCTCACTTATTACCCATTTGGTCAACAATCTAAGCCAAGATAAGGCTTCAATATGGTTGCCTCTAACGAATACATGCACACCAATCTACTTCCTTTGGCCGAATATGCATGTCTATGTTGAGGCCAATTTTACACTTAATACTACACAAAAAAACAGCATACATTTTCCTAATTAACGCATTACATATTGTAGCTCTATACACATCTCTCATTTATTTCATAACCAAACAACATCACAAGCAAATATACACCTTGAGATAGTATATATGTCATACCAATACATCATGTGGAACATATATGCATGTAGGTGCAAGGTAGAATCTCAAATTGATTATAACTATCCCATATATTTTCATCATGGCCAAATGTTCCTTCCACACCATTTACCATCACAAAGCATGGATTTCATCATCCAACTTACAAGCTTACAATGTCATGAAGTTTAATCTCATAGTATCTATCAAACTCTCACTCAAAAGTGTTAAAAGAATATTCAAAATCATCAATCCACCATCACATGCACCATTACAAAGTTTCACTTTTAGCATGCAAATGATGTCAACACAATCTCACCTTAGCGAATATCATCTCCATGACATAGTGAGGATTTGAACCATGGCTAGTTAGAACTCAAGCTAACTACTAAAATATACATGAATCTCATGGCAAAACATCAAACTTACCTTAATCTCAACACAAGTATGGCCAAACCTCCTCCTAATCCCCCCTCCAAACCAAGCATGAAGCAAGACCCCTTCCTTCTTCCTTAGAATTTCAGCTCAAAGAAAGTGAAAAAAGATGAACAAAATTTTTTCTCCTCTTTTCCTCTACTCACGGCAATGGGGGGAGAAGCCTTCACACACATTTTTTTTTCTTTATCACCCATACTTATTTGTTTATTGTTTCTCCCTAATGCACCAACAAAACATGTTTCATGACATGTTTAGCCCATACACCCTTGTCATGGCCGGCCATTAGCTAATAAATGGGGAAGTTGACATGCAAACCCCTCATTTTGCATGCATGATCAACTAGTCATTACACATTTCCCCCTCATACTTTTAAAGTTTACTACTAGGTCCTTTCTAGTGAAATTCACATTTATAACTCTAAATTAAAGCATCAAAATGTCACACATGAGTTAACACATATTATAGGCATCAAAATAAATATCAAATTATTTTTATGCCTCGGTTTTGTGGTCCCGAAACCACATTCCGACTAGGGTCGTTTTAAGGTGTCACAACTCTCCCCACTTAAGAAATTTTCGTCCCGAAAATCTTACCGTAAATAGGTTTGGGTAGCGCTCTTTCATAGAGCTCTCGGGTTCCCAAGTAGCTTCTTCCATCCGTGTTTGAGCCATAACACTTTTACTAACGGAACCCTTTTGTTTCGCAACTCCTTCACTTCACGAGCTAGGATACGAATCGGTTCTTCTTCATAACTCATATCGGATTGAATTTCAACCTCGATGGACTAATTACGTGCGACGGATCAGATCTATAGCGCCAAGCATCGAAACATGAAAGACGTCGTGAATCTTTTCAAGTTCGAGGGGCAAAATTAAACGACACATAATCGGACCGACTCGTTCGGATATCTCATATGGCCCGATGAACCTCGGGCTCAATTTGCCTTTACTGACCGTCGAGTATCTTTTTCCAAGGCGAAACTTTAAGAAACACTTTATCTCCCACTTGATACTCAATGTCTTTTCGTTTCAGATCCGCGTCGATTTACTTCCGACGATCGGAGGCTATCTTGATTTTCACGGATTACTTTTACTTTCTATTCAGCATCTTTAATCAAATCCACTCCAAAATTTTGTTCTCACCGAGCTCGGTCCAAAACAATGGTGTACGGCATCTACGCCCGTACAAGGCCTCGTAAAGCGCCATCTTAATACTTGATTGAAAACTATTGTTGTAGCGAATTCAATCAAAGGTAAGTACTGCTTCCATGAACAAGCGAACTCGAGGATGCAACATCTCAACATATCCTCAAGTATCCGAATTATCCGCTCGGATTGACCATCGGTTTGGGGTGAAAGGCGGTCTTTGAAATGCAACTTGGTACCCAAAGCTTCTTGCAATTTCTTCCAAAATCGCGAGGTGAATCTCGGATCTCTATCCGACACAATGTAAATCGGTACCGTGTAATCTCACAATCGAGAAACGTATAATTCAGCTAGTTTATCCAATGAAAAATCCGACGCATACGGGGATAAAGTGAGCCGACTTAGTCAAGATATCAACAACAACCCAAATCGCGTCCTTCTTACTTGTCGACAATGGCGGTCAGGACACAAAGTCCATTGTGACTCGATCCCATTTCCACTCGGGTATCGTAATCGGTGAAGCAATCTCAAGGCACTTGATGTTCGCTTTCACTTGTTGACATATTAAACATCTCGAAACAAAGTCGGAGATGTCCCGTTTCATACCATGCCACCAAACCGGCGTTTCAAATCATTGTACATCTTCGTACTCCCGGGTGGATTGCCATTCGGCTACAATGGGCTTCGTTCTCGAATCATTGAAATAAGTTCAATTCTTTGAAACACACAGACGACTTGAACCTCAAACAATCGTCATCACCAATATGAAACTCCGATTCCTTGTTGAACACACTCACCCATTTTGCAACCAACTCATCATCAACTTTACGAGCTTCACGAATTTGATGAGTCAACAATGGTTTGGCCTTTAATTCGCTACTAACACATTGTCGGGTAGAATAGGCAAGTGTACATTCATTGCTCGTAAAGCAAGCGGTGATTTCGGCTTAAGGCGTCCGCAACCACATTAGCCTTTCCCGGTGATAATCAATGACAAGCTCATAATCTTTTAACAACTCGAGCCAACATCTTTGTCGCAGATTTAAGTCTCTTTGAGTCATCAAATATTTGAGACTTTTGTGATCCGAATACACATGGCACTTCTCACCAAATAAGTAATGTCGCCATATCTTTAAAGCGAATCGATGGCGACCAATTCGAGATCATGGGTCGGATAATTTTTCTCATGTGGCTTTAATTGTCTCGACGCGTAGGCCACAACTCGACCTTCTTGCATCAATACGCAACCTAACCCAAGTAGGGAGGCGTCACTATAAATGACAAACTCTTTGCCGATTAATTTGCATTAAAGCTGGAGCTTCATCAAATGAGTTTTCAATTGATCGAAACTTTTCGACACTTTTCCGTCCATTCAAACTTGACATCCTTACAAGCGGTTTACGTCATGGGTGTGGCTATCATCGAGAATCCTTTTACAAACCGTCGGTAATGTAAGCAAGTCCCAAAAAGCTCGAACCTCGTAATATTTCTTGGAGGTTTCCGATTAAGTATGGTTGTAATTTTGCTCTGCCCACTCGAATACCGATGCGATACCACATGACCCAAGAAGCTAACCTCTCTTAACCAAAACTCACACTTGTGAACTTAGCATATAACCGCTTATCCGTAAAATTTGCAACACTAATCTCGGTGTTCAAAGATGTTCGGTCTCATCTCTTGAATAGACCAAGATGTCATCGATGAACACAACTATGAACCGTCCAAATCGCCTAAAGATCGATTCATCAAATCCATAAATACCGCGAGGGCATTAGTGAGCCCGAACGGCATCACCAAGAACTTCGTAGTGACCATACCTCGTTAAAGCGGTTTTGGGTACGTCCAGAATCTCGAATCAGAATCGGTAATACCCGATCTCAAATCTATCTTTGAAAACACCGAGGCTCCTTTAGCTGATCGAACAAGTCATCAATACGCGATAGCGGATATTTATTCTTTATCGTCACTTTATTCAAGCGACGATAGTCAATGCACAACCTCATGGTTCCGTCCTTCTTTTCACGAACAATCTTGGTGCACCCTAAGGTGAGAAAGCGGGTCGGCGAAACCTCTATTCGTCAATTCTTGCAACCGAGCTTTCAACTCTTTTAACTCGGTTGGTGCCATACGATCTGGCTATCGAAATCGGCGTAGTCCGGTACAAGCTCAATACCAAACTCTACTTCCGAGCAGGTGGTAGACCGGTAATTCTTGGGAAAAACATCCGGGTATTCACGGACCACCCGACAGATTAGGGTTTCTTTTCCAATTCCTTGTCATCAAGTACATATGCAAGGTATGCTTCGCACCCTTTCTCACATATTCACGGGCCAACATTGCCGATATTACGGTGGCAACCCTTTAAGTCCGTAGACTCAACTCGGATTATCTCATTATTTGCGTATCTCAAATCAATAGTCTTGCCTTTGCAATTCACAACCGCATCATGCATCGTCAACCAATCTAAACCGAGGATAACATCAAATTAGTCGAGCGGCAAAAGCATCAAGTCCGGGAAAGCAGGATCCTCGAATTACTAGGGGCATTTCTTACACACTTTGTCAACAAGCACGTAACGACCCAAGGGATTTGATACCGAATTACGAACTCGAGAGACTCAATAGGTAAAGTCTTCTTTGGATGCTAAGGTTTCGCATATATAAGAATGAGTGGAACCGGGGTCAATCAAAGCAATCACATTAGTATCAAAGAGAGTGAAAGTACCGGTGATAACGTCGGGGAGGATGCCTCCTCTCGTGCTTGCGGATAGCATATGCTCTAGCAGAGCACGAGTCTCGGATCGAACAACCGTATCGAGACCCTCTCGATTACCACCCCTACCTCCCCGAAATCCTCGGGGTCTACCTCTAGCCGTCGTCCCACTAGATCTTGCATCTTGCATCTTATTCTTCTCATCTAGCTCGTGCAATCTCTAATGAAATGGTCCTTGAACCGCATCCATAACAGGCCCTATTAATGGACTTACCCCAACATTCACCTATGTGTCGTCTTCCACATTGGGGGCATTCGGGCTTTTCTTGGCGATTATTGCCCACACTAGCTACCAAGTAGCTCGTGAGTCCATCGATGGTCGTGCTCTAATGGAAATCCCCATGATGCGCCCTTGACTTATTTGTGTCCTCTCGAACTTCTTTACAGTAGAAAATGGAGCCTTGCCGTCGATCTTTTACGATAATCTCTAACTTCAAATTCATCCTTCCTCTTCTCCTTCCGAGCTCTTCCGCCTTGCGAGCTCGTTCAACTAGTGTTACAAATTCTTTTATCTCCAAAATACCCACCAGTAGCTTTAACTCTTCATTCAATCCCTCTTCAAATCTTTTGCACATAGCAACCTCATCAGCCACACACTCCGAGCACACCGACTAAGTCTTACGAACTCATGTTCAGATTCAGAGACTCATCATACGACCTTGCTTGAGCTCCAAGAATTCCTTACGCTTTTGATCGATGAACCGTTGACTAATGTATTTCTTTGAAATTCGTTTGGAAGAAATCCCAAGTAACTTGTTCCTTTGGGACTATGGAAATTAAGGTCCTCTACCAATAGTAGGTTGAGTCTCATAACAAGGATATAGCACACTTAAGACATTCATCGGTGTGCATGAGTTCATCAAACACTCTAATGGTGTTATCAAGCGAAATCAGCCCTTTCGGCATCATCAAGTAACTATGGCCTTAAACTCCTCGCCCCACGCTTCCTAATCAAGTCCACGGTGGTTTACTCGACCTCACGGGATCAGCAACCGATGGCATTACGGGCTCTTGGGGTGGATTAATTAAATTTGGGAATGGTTGGACAGTAGGATTGGTTCGGGCATATTATGCGACCCACTCATTCATCATGGTGAAGAAGGCTTGTTTCGCCCTTCATCTTGATTATTCGCGGATGGTCGAGGCTCAACAGTGGTGTCCCTTTCGCAGAGCAGCCGCTACACTTTCAACGTCATCCGCCAAGGGTCTCTCTACCCCAGGTTCCATTTGCTAATCAAAACAAAAATTTCAACCGTCAGAAGTCATCACATTTTTAAGCACTACCACATTGGCATGTATAGCTAGACTCACACACGCTACGCTAGTCCTAGAACCGACTAAACCATAGCTCTGATACCAATAAAATTGCAACACCCCGAACCCGAGACCGTCGCCGGAGTCGAACACGAGGTGTTAACAGACTTCAAACCACTTATTGAGAATTTTCCAGACAAGCTGCCAATCTGTGTACTAGTCGCTTCCAAAATCATAACTTGAGTTTTACAACTCGAAAATCAGTTTCGTAATTTTTCCCTGAAACTAGACTCATATGTCCATCTACAGATTTTTTTCTAGAATTTTTTGTCAAGCCAATTAGTACAGTTTATTAGTTAAAGTCTCCCATGTTACAGGGGTCGACTACACTGACCTTCGTGCGTTACAACTGGAATAACTCCCTGTGTAGGGATTCAATACTGATACCGTTTGTTTCTATAGAAACTAGACTCAAAGAGGAATTTATAAATATATGGTATGACTCCTAATTATCTCTGGTTAATCTATAATGAATTTTCAAAGTCGGAACAGGGAATCCAGAAACCGTTCTAGCCCTGTCTCACGAAATCTTGGATATCTCTTAAAATACAGCTCATATGGTCGTTTCGTTTCATCTATATGAAAATAGACCCATCAAGCTTCAGTACATAATTTTTTAGCTATTAATTCCACTTCTACTATTTTTAGTGATTTTTCGATCTCATATCACTGCTGCCGTCCGCAACAGTTACTGCGATGAACTATGCCAATTTCATGAATCCTTCCTTAGCCTTACTAATCATCCATCATCGTGACACAAATTATGGCCACCTTATCAAAATTAAGGTTTCTAAGACTCATGGCTATAGATTCTAGCATCCCACTCAAACGACCACATAGGCCATTTTCACATGGCTTAAAGTTTACAACCCAAAATTTAACAAAACAAAATAACCCATACCGCCAAATGTTCTCCTAAGTTGACTAAGAAGACAATACCAAAATTGCTCATGGGTGTGATGACTTCGTTGTGATTCTGAACACCCAAAAGGGACGAGTCCAACAAACCTAAAATGGGTGACAAGAAAACACCGAGTGAGTTTATAACTCGAGAAGTCATAAGCATTCCACAACCATCCATTAATACAATTATCATAGAATGAAATAATGAAACAAGGCCAAGTGTTCCAAACCATACCGAACTATACCATAGTTCCTTAGATCTTCGGATCAATCTCATACCAAGTCATACATTTACATCTCATATACTGTTCAATAGGATATTTGAAGCAATTTCCATACATCATTTCATTTCCGCAACAATCATGCAATCAAATGAACTTTCATCTATTCCACGATACCTTATTTACGGGAATGCAATTGAAATAATCACATAGATTTAAATCTTACCATCTCCACCCCGAGCATGAACATAGCATCTATTAGCCATGAACTCAAGGTACTTACTCTTTCCGCTGTCCATACTCATCTTGATGAAGTCACGCCTCCATATAAATGTTCAATCGGAGATATGTGTAGAGTTCACAAACATAGTGCTTAATACTCAATCACGCACACTTAGTGCCATGTGATTCAAGCCCGCACACATAGTGCCATATAGTCCAAACTCGCACACTTAGTGCCATACATTACAAGCTCGCTTTTCGATTGCCAATCTAGCCCCCGTACACATCTATTTCTCGCACACTTAGTGCGAAGCAAACTTCCTACACATTTCACTATCTCTTTTACGTTCAACAATATCATCTTTTCATACACATACATTTGTATATATTTCATCTCATTAAACACAATTGCATAGATATTACAATCATTTAAGCAATATCAAATATATGCTTAATGACTTACCTTGTGTTGGGTAAAATAGTCCAAGTCGGCTACTCGATGACCTTCGTCTTTCCCTTGCTTGATTCTCCTTCTTTAACTCCTTGAGCTTAATCAATAAATCAACTAGTTTAACCCTCTTGCTAAACATTCATAATTCAATTACACATGCATATGTATGTTTGTATATTCGGCAACCATCCTCACTTATTACCCATTTGGTCAACAATCTAAGCCAAGATAAGGCTTCAATATGGTTGCCTCTAACCGAATACATGCACACCAATCTACTTCCTTTGGCCGAATATGCATGTCTATGTTGAGGCCAATTTTACACTTAATACTACACAAAAAAAACAGCATACATTTTTCTAATTAACGCATTACATATTGTAGCTCAATACACATCTCTCATTTATTTCATAACCGAAACAACATCACAAATTGATTATAACTATCCCATATATTTTCATGATGGCTGAATGTTCCTTCCACACCATTTACCATCACAAAGCATGGATTTCATCATCCAACTTACAAGCTTACAATGTCATGAAGTTTAATCTCATAGTATCTATCAAACTCTCACTCAAAAGTGTTAAAAAGAATATTCAAAAATCATCAATCCACCATCACATGCACCATTACAAAGTTTCACTTTTAGCATGCAAATGATGTCAACACAATCTCACCTTAGCCGAATATCATCTCCATGACATAGTGAGGATTTGAACCATGGCTAGTTAGAACTCAAGCTAACTACTAAAATATACATGAATCTCATGGCAAAACATCAAACTTACCTTAATCTCAACACAAGTATGGCCAAAACTCCTCCTAATCCCCCCTCCAAACCAAGCATGAAGCAAGACCCCTTCTTTCTTCCTTAGAATTTCAGCTCAAAGAAAGTGAAAAAAAGATGAACAAAAATTTTTTTCTCCTCTTTTCCTCTACTCACGGCAATGGGGGAGAAGCCTTCACACACATTTTTTTTCTTTATCACCCATACTTATTTGTTTATTGTTTCTCCCTAATGCACCAACAAAACATGTTTCATGACATGTTTAGCCCATACACCCTTGTCATGGCCGGCCATTAGCTAATAAATGGGGAAGTTGACATGCAAACCCTCATTTTTGCATGCATGATCAACTAGTCATTACACATTTCCCTCATACTTTTAAAGTTTACTACTAGGTCCTTTCTAGTGAAATTCACATTTATAACTCTAAATTAAAGCATCAAAAATGTCACACATGAGTTAACACATATTATAGGCATCAAAATAAATATCAAATTATTTTTATGCCTCGGTTTCGTGGTCCCGAAACCACATTCCGACTAGGGTCGTTTTAAGGCTGTCACAGGCTGAAATGGGCCATGTGGTCCCAATGGGTCTGTAGGCCCAAGTGGATAAGTTCTAGAATGATCGAAATACCCCTGTAAGGTAGAATTACCGAAATACCCCTGTAGGGTAGAATTATTGAAATACCCCTGTAGGGTAGAATTACTGAAATACCCCTGTAGGATAGAATTACTGAAATACCCTTGTAGAGTAGAAATACTGAAATACCCCTGCAGGGTAGAATTACCGAGATACCCTTGTGGGGTAAAATTACCATTTTGCCCCTAGGGTGTTAAATGACTATTTTGCCTCTCTTGCATAAACGACTAACTTGTGTGATGATTGGGTTAGTTGACATGGATTTATGTTAGTTATCATTAATTTGTGAGTCTAATGCATTAGTGATCGATTGTAGGATTATCGCGGGGGAGATATCGTCATCAATCGTCATCAACCAGGTGTATAAACGACACCCTCCCTTAGACTGAATCGGTAAAAGTGAAATCTTTCAAAGCGTTGGTATTTTGTGAACTTCATGAGCGCAAGCTTCGTGAGATAGTTGTTAATGAATATGGTGCATTTGGATGATTAGAGTGCGAGTGTGCATTTTCGCACAACGGTATTTTTGGGCTTAATGGGTCAAATCGCCAAGGGCCAACAGCCCACTTTGGTAAAAAGACAAGGTAAGTACTTCGATTACTTGGTAAGCGTTAGAATGAGCATGAAACCTTAGCAATAGGTGATAATTATTGAAATACCCTTATGCATGCAAAATTACGATTTTACCCCTAGGGTTATTTTTTTCCGAAAAGCGATGTTACATTTACGTATCGTATGCCATGACATATTATTTCTATTGCATGGGACATGGGTTTATAATGGTGGAGGAAGCGTTCTGCTAGCCTCGTTGCAATCTGGTGGCCTCGCCACATATATCTGATACAGTGACTTCGTCACAATATCCGGCACCTCATTTGCAATCGGTAACCGCCACATATATATATATATATATATCTGTTCTGGTGGCCTAGCCACAATATCTATATCTGGTGACTTTGTCATAATATCTGGCAGCCTCGTTGCAATTTCTGTGGTGTGTAGCGGTTGGGTGGGTCGAGTAGTCTCCCCACATCGTGTAAGGCTGGTACAGGGGTGTTATGGATGGCTCTGGGTTAGGATTTTTGCATTCATGATATATTTGTTCTGTATCTACTATGGCTTATGGGTTTCATTCTGATATCTGTACTGGGCCAAGGCCCAGATAAGTCTGACTCTGAGGTTTGATCTGTTTTGGGCTATGGTTGGGTTATGTTACACGCTGAGTTTACCGAACTCACCCTTTATTTTCATCTCTGCAGGAAATCCCCAACCATAGTGGGCTTGGAACTGTGAGGGATTCGGAGTGGCCACATCATCTGTAAAGTTGGTTTTTTTAAGTTAGTTTATTTTATTATTTTATTTTCTGATTTAATTTTGGGTTTTAAGTTGTAATAAGGCTGCTATTTAAATTTCTTTTTCTGCTATGATTTTATTTTCTGATTATATTTATACTAAGTCGTAAGTCCATGTGACACGTCAGATCTGGCAATAACGTTTGGGCCAGGTTTGGGGTGCTACATTTAGTGGTATCAGAGTCAAGTTGCAACAACTCGGCTGTGGAACGGATCTAAAAAGGGGAGTTTGTAAAGAAACACTAAATAAAGGTTTTCAAAAATCGTTTTTTTAACTTGATTATAAATTGTTTTCGAGAACATTTCCAATATTTTCTCTTTACAAATAGATGATTTTAAAGGTTAAAATCAGTTTTCTAAAATTAGGTTTATTTAGAATGTGGCACACCGAATCTCCGACCCAAGTCTGTAAGTTTTCTAAGCCTTTCTGATTGTTTCTGAAATATCTATTATATGCTTGTACAAAACCTTATCATGGTACTTTAGTTAGGGTAACACTGGAACCATAGAAACTCTGATAAGTAGACTGAGACTGTAGCTAGGCTACCGCAAAAGGAAACAAACTCAAACTCTGAATTGCTGTTATTCATAAGACATCTGTAATAAACACTGAAATATTGAACTGATTCATAAAATTCTTAACCAGATAATATGAAATGAGTACGCGAGCAGCTCGTGGAAGAGGCCGTGGACGTGGCCGAGGTAATGCTCAGGCTGAATCTTCGTCTTCAGGACATCTACTGGCAGCAGATGCACCGGTACCACCGGCAACGGGGGTAGAGTCTCATGATCGAGGTGTCGGGGACGATGCTCTATCCTAGGCAATGCTCCGAGTTTTAGAAAGGGTTGTTGGGGTAAGTGCAAGAAACGAAATTCGGGGGTCTATTTCTGAGCGGCTCCGGGCCAATAGAACAGAGATATTTAGGGGCGTATTTGGTGTAGCTCTGAATGTGGCTGAGTAGTGGTTAGAAGCCACAGAGCGGATTATGGGTGATCTGGACTGCTCTGTGGAGCAGAAGCTGAAGGGAGCCATATCGTTACTCAGGGATGAGGCTTATCAGTGGTGGCTCATGGTGAGAGATGGAACTTCTGCTGACAGTGTGACTTGGGAGCTGTTTAAGACAGCCTTCAAAGGAAAGTATGTTGGGGCTAATTAAGTGGACGTTCACCGGAAAGAATTTCTGAACCAGGTCCAAGGGAGAAAGTCAGTGGCTGAGTATGAGTCTAAGTTTCTGAGACAGAGTATGAGCGTAGCATACACTTCGAGGATGGTCTGAGACATGAGCTTAGGGTGCTGATTGCTCCGCAGAGGGAGCGTAACTTTGTTGCTTTAGTGGAGAAAGCTAAGATAGCTGAGGAGAAGCGTACAGAAAGACAGAATCGTGAGAAAGATTGAAACCATTTTAGGAGAGATTTAGGACTTCCAGGTGGTATGAACAGGAATGTTAAGAAAGCAAGGGTAATAGAGCTAGTTCGAGCAGTACCGATAAATGTTGTTAGACCGCAGGGTTGTAGGAATTGTGGGAAAATGCATATGGGTGAATGTCAGAAACGTTCTGGTACTTATTTTCGATGTGGATCTATGGAGCATAGGGTTAAGGATTGTCGCTAGGAACCAGATCAGGTTCAGGTTTTAGAGCAGAGGGTCGCTCAACCAGTGAGGGGTGGACCACAGTTTCCGAGAAAACGTGGGCAAGGCAGAGATGGTAATGGAAATGGTCGAGGAAGAGGAGCGCCTGGCAGGGGTGCTGGATTTGCTGAGGCTCGTCAGCCGGCATTGGTGTATGCAGCTCGTCACCGAGAGGAGGGTGATGCACCTGACGTCATAACTGGTACGTTTCCCAGTATGTCGTACATTGTGTTGATAGGTGTTGGATCTACCTATTCATATGTTACATGTGCTATATCTGGGTTGCTGGGTGTGCGCTCTGAGGAGACCGTGAGTGGGGTATTTGTACTAAGTTCTTTGGTTCACTCGGTTAGGGTAGATAAACTGTATAGAGATGTGCCTATAGAAACTCAAGGAAAAGTTTTCTCTAGAGATCTGATGAAGCTACCTTTCGGAGAATTCGATCTCATTTTGGGAATGGATTGGCTTGTTAAGCATAGGGCTACTCTGGATTGTGCTGCTCAACGAATGATGTTAAAGACCATAAAGGATGAAGAGGTTTTGGGTGATAGGCGAGCGTAGGGATTATCTATCTAATGTGGTGTTGGCATTGAAAGCCAAGAAGTGGATTCAAAAGGGATGTGAGGCTTATTTGGCATTTGTAAGCCAATCGGAAACTGAGGATCTGATAGTGGATAAAATTAGAACTATCAAGGATTTTCAAGATGTTTTTCCAGAGGAGGTTTCGGGTTTTCCCCCGAACCGAGAGGTTGAGTTTGGAATCGACTTGTTGCCTGGAACAACACCGGTGTCCATTGTACCTTATAGGATGGCACCAAAGGAGTTGGTGGAGCTAAAAGCCCAAATTCAAAAGTTACTGGATAGAGGCTTCATTAGACCAAGTGTGTCTCCATGAGGAGCACCAGTGTTGTTCGTAAAGAAGAAAGATGGGTCAATGCGGATGTGCGTCGATTATCGGCAGTTGAACAAACTAACGATTAAGAACAAGTACCCACTGCCAAGAATCAATGATTTATTCGACCAACTTAGAGGAGCTTCAGTATTTTCCAAGATTGACCTTTGATCTGGGTATCATCAGTTGAGGGTTAAGGGGGTGGATATTCACAAGATGGCATTCAGAACTCGGTATGGTCACTATGAGTTCTTGCTTATGCCATTTGGGTTGACAAACGCACCTGCAGCATTTATGGTTCTGATGAATCGAGTGTTCTAGCCATACTTGGATCGATTCATGGTTGTCTTTATCAATGATATTATGGTTTATTATGAAACTGAGGAGAAGCATGATGAGCATCTTCGTATTGTACTGCAAGTGCTGAGGGAGAATGAGCTTTATGCGAAATTTAGTAAGTGTGAGCTCTGGTTGAGAGAGGTAACTTTCTTGTTGCATGTTGTCTCTGCTGAAGGGATCAAGGTGGAGCCTTGAAAGTTTGAAGCGATACTGGAATGGAAGCCACCGAGGTCAGTGTCAGAAATTCGAAGTTTTTTGGGTTTAGCTGGGTACTATAGAAGGTTTGTGGAAGGATTTTCTGTGATGGCAGCACCTTTGACAAAGCTTATAAGGAAGGGAGTATCGTTTGTTTGGACTGAGAAACAACAGGAATCTTTTGAGAAGCTGTAGAAAGTTTTAACCAAGGCACCTGTACTGATTCAGCCGGAGTCTGGAAAAAAATTTTACCATATGCAGTGATGCATCACATGTAAGGTTAGGCTGTGTGATGATGCAAGAGGGTAAAGTGGTTGCTTATGCATCGCGACAACTTAAACCACATGAAGTTAACTATCCTACTCATGATCTGGAGTTGGCAGCGGTAATCTTTGCGCTTAAGATTTGGAAAAAATTACCTGTACGGAGAAAGGTGTATTATATACACAGATCATAAGAGTCTTAAGTACTTGCTGACTCAGAAGGAGCTGAACATCAATTACCTTCTAGAATTTTGCAGCCAGTGAAAGTACCACTTTGGAAGTGGAAGAGGGTAACCATGGATTTTGTGAGCAGGTTACCCTTGACACCATCGAAGAAGGACTCGATTTGGGTAATTGTGTATAGGTTGACCAAAACTGCTCATTTCATACCTGTCCGCACTAATTATTCACTTCAGAAGTTAGCTAAATTGTATGTGGCGGAAATAGTGCGACTTCACGGAGTGCCAGTGTCGATTATTTCTGATCAAGATCCTAGATTCACATCTCGATTTTAGCAAAAGTTGCATGAAGAGTTGGGCACGCAGTTGAACTTTAGTACAGCCTTTCATCCTCAGACTGATGGTCAGTTGGAAAGGGTTATTCAGATTCTGGAAGACATGTTGAGGGGATGCGTTATCGACTTTCGAGGCAGTTGGGAGGATTACTTACCGTTGGCAGAGTTTGCATACAACAACAGTTATCAGGCAAGTATTCGAATGGCTCCATATGAGGCACTGTATGGGCGAAGATGTCGTACACCTAGTTGTTGGACCGAGTTGGGTGAACGACAGGTTCTTGGACCTAAGTTGGTGGCAGATACTAAGGATAAGGTCAAGTTGATTAGAGACCAGTTGAACGAAGCATCTAATAAACAGAAGTCATATGCAGATTTAAAGTGCAAGTAAATTGAGTACTCTGTGGGTGACATGGTCTTCTTGAAGGTTTTGCCTTGGAAGAAAATATTAAGGTTTGGGAGGAAAGGCAAGTTAAGTTCGCGGTTCATTGGGCCTTATCGGATTCTTAAGCGAGTGGGTCTAGTGGCTTATCAGTTGGAGCTACCTCCAAAGTTGGATAGGATTCATGATGTCTTTCACGTCTCCATGTTAAGGTGGTATCGTTCTGACCCTACTCATGTTGTGCCGGTTGTAGAGATCGAGGTCCAAACAGACTTGACTTTTGAGGAAGATCTTGTGCAGATTTTAGATTGAGATGTTAAGATTTTGAGGAGGAAATCAGGTCCGCTAGTAAAGGTGCTGTGGCGTAATCATGGCAGAGAGGAAGCTATTTGGGAGCTAGAAGTGGCGATGCGTCAACAATATCCTCATCTGTTTGATTCAGGTAAAATTTCGAGGACGAAATTTCTTTAAGGAGGGTAGAGTTGTAATGCCTCAATTTTTGGGTTTTCTGTGTTTCTGTGATTTTTAAAATTTGTGTGTGTTTTGGTTGGTTAATATATATTTTAGTAGGTTAGTGGGCCTTTGGAAGGCCCAAACTTAAGTTAAATCCATGGTAGTCTTCAGAATTTTAATTTTATGAATAGGTGATGCATTTGGCGTTTGGCCTTTTAAGAGTAAAGGGGTAAAAGATGACACAAAAAAAGAGTGTAGTGTAGTGGCAAGGTGGCATCACTTAGGGGACAAGGAAGTGACGCCATAGAGGAAGCAAGGGGTCCAAGGTTCGAGTCTTGGCTCTTGCAATATATTTTGGTTTTTCTTTTCAATAAATCTGGAAGCAAGTAGGTGCACTTTAAAGTTTAATGTGTTGGATTTATGACACAAATGAGTTGATGGCCCAGTGGTGGTGGCATGAGTTGGCATGTGAGAGGGCTTTGGTTCCAATCCCTTGGCACGCAAAGGTTGATTATTTTGCTATGTTGGGACGGCAAGAGTTGGTGTTGGTTTTAAACTCTGGTGATGGAGGGATCCCACATCGGGAAGCTAACATAAGAGTAGATGGAGAGCTGGCTTTAAAAAGAGCAAACCATGAGGAGAGTAGGCATACCCTTCTTAGCTGATCCATTTCACTTTGTGACGTGTTCGTTTGGGTTAGGCGTCAGCTAAGAGTGTTTGGAGGGCGGATTAACTGCATTCTCCTAACAGGTGTGTATTTCTCATTACTCTAGCAGTAGGATGGCTATTTCGGGCCGCGATGGGCTGAAATGGGCCATGTAGTCCCAATGTGTCCGTAGGCCCAAGTGGATAAGTTCTAGAATTATCGAAATACCCCTGTAAGGTAGAATTATCGAAATACCCCTGTAGGGTAGAATTATTGAAATACCCCTGTAGGTTAGAATTACCGAAATACCCCTATAGGATAGAATTACCAAAATACCCTTGTAGGGTAGAAATACCGAATTACCCATGTAGGGTAGAATTACTGAGATACCCTTGTTGGGTAAAATTACCATTTTTCCCGTAGGGTGTTAAATGACTATTTTGCCCCTCGTGCGTAAATGACTAACTTGTGTGATGATTGGGTTACTTGACGTGGATTTATGTTAGTTATCGTTACTTCATAAGTCTAATTCGTTAGTGATTGATTGTAGGATTATTACGGGGGAGATATCGTCTTTAATCATCATCAACTAGGTGTGTAAACAACACCCTTCCTTAGATTGAATCGGTAAAAGCTGAAATACTGAAACGTTGGTATTTTGTGAACTTATGAGCGTGCGAGCGCTCGTGAGACAGTTGTTAATGAATATGGTGCATTTTGATGATTAGAGTGCAGAGTGTGAATTTTCGTGCACAATGGTATTTTTGGGCTTAATGGGACAAAAACGGGCCAATGGGCCAGCAGGCCCACTTTGGTAAAAAGACAAGGTAAGTACTTCTGATTACTTGGTAAACGTTAGAATGAGCATGAAACCTTAGCAATAGGTGATAATTACTGAAATACCCTTATGCATGCAAAATTATGATTTTACCCTTAGGATGGCTCTGGGTTGGGATTTCTGCATTCATGATATATTTGTTCTATATCTGCTATGGGCCTATGGGTTTCATTCTAATATCTGTACTAGGCCTAGGCCCAGATAAGTTTGACTCTGAGGTTTGATCTGTTTTGGGCTATGGTTGGGTTATGTTGCACACTAAGTTTACCGAACTCACCCTTTATTTTCATATCTGCAGGAATTCCCCAACCATAGTGGACTTGGAGCTGTGAGGGATTCGGAGTGGCCACATCATCTGCAAAGTTGGGTTTTCTAAGTTAGTTTATTTTTATTATTTTATATTCTGATTTAATTTTGGGTTTTAAGTTGTAATAAGGCCGCTATTTAAATTTCTTTTTCCGTTATGGTTTTATTTTTTGATTATATTTATACTAAGTCGTAAGGCCATGTGACACGTCAGATCTGGCAATACCGTTTGGGCTGAGTTTGGGGTGTTACATTTCTAGCTAATCTAATGGAGCTTCCGTTTGGAGAGTTCTATTTGATTTTAGGAATGGATTGGCTGGTTAAACATCGGGAAAGTCTGGATTGTGCAACGCAAAGGGTTGTCTTGAGGACCGAGGAGGACAATGAGGTGGTGGTAATTGGGGAATGACGAGACTACCTAACAAATGTGATCTCAGCTTTGTTAGCAAAAAAGTTGGTTCAGAAAGGATGTGATCCATTCTTGGCTTACATTAGTGTTTTTGATTCTGGAGACTCTTCGGTTAAGGACATCAGAACTATGAGGGATTTTCTAGATGTGTTTCCTGAGGAGCTCTAGGGTTGCCTCCGAGCCAAGAAATGGAGTTTGGGATTGAGTTGATCCCTGGAACAGCTCCAGTGTCTATCGCGCCCTACCGAATGGCACCGAAAGAGCTGACGGAACTTAAAGCTCAGATTCAGAAGTTGTTAGATTGTGGGTTCATTCGTCCCAGTGTGTCTCCGTGGGGAGCACTTGTCTTATTTGTGAAAAAGAAAGATGGGACAATGTGGATATGTATCGATTATCGACAGCTAAACAAGCTAATAATTAAGAATAAGTACCCACTTTTGAGGATTGATGATTTATTCTATCAGTTTAGAGGGGCTTATGTGTTCTCCAAGATTGACTTGCATTCTGGGTATCATCAATTGAGACTAAAGGAGGCCGACATGCATAAGACAACATTTAGGACTCGATATGGACATTACGAGTTCCTAGCTATGCCCTTTGGTTTGACTAATGCACCAACGGCATTCATAAATTTGATGAACCGAGTATTTCAGCCCTACCCTGATCAGTTTGTGGTAGTGTTCATCAACGATATCTTGGTCTATTCTAAGACAAAAGATTAGCACGATGAGCATCTCAGAGTGGTTCTACATATTCTTCGTGAGAAACAGTTGTATACGAAGTTCAGCAAGTGTGAGTTCTGCCTTCGGGAAGTGACATTTCTGGGACATGTAGTTTCTACTGCAGGGATACAAGTCGATCCTCATAAGATTGAGGCTGTGTTGGGTTGGAAACAGTTGAGGTATGTGTCTAAAATCCACCACTTTTGGGGGCTGGTAGGATATTATCGATGATTCGTAGAGGGGTTCTCCTTGATCGCTACACCGTTGACTAAGCTTCTACATAAGGGAGTTCCTTTTGTTTGGACTGATGCACAACAGAAGAGCTTTGATAAGGTTAGGACTATCTTAACTCAGGCTCCTGTTCTAATACAGCCTGAGCCTAGTAAAGACTTCATGGTATACAGTGATGCATCGCATGTGGGTTTGGGTTGTGTTCTGATGCAAGACGGGAAGGTAGTTGCTTATGCGTCTCGTCAGCTTAAGACTCATGAGTCTAACTATCTGACGCACGGTTTGGAGTTGGCAGCATTGTCTTCGCTTTAAAAATCTAGAGGCATTATCTGTACGGTGAGAAGTGTACTATGTACACTGATCATAAAAGCTTCAAATATCTCCTCACTCAGAAAGAGTTAAACCTTAGGCAGCGTAGATGGGTGGAACTGCTTAAGGATTACGACTGCACTATCGAATACCATCCTAGTAAGGCCAATGCGGTGGCTGATGTGTTAAGTCGTAGGGCTATGTCTGATCTGAGAGCGATGTTTGCTCGACTGAGTCTTTTCGAAGACGGGAGTCTGCTAGCTGAATTTCAAGTGAAACCGAAATGGGTTGATCAGATCAAAAGTAAACAGATAGGGGATAAGTTTCTTGAGTTGCATTTCTATCAGGTTGAGAGTGTTGTGACTATGAATTTTAGGATTAATAAGGATGGGGTATTGTGTTTCTGCGGTCGAGTTTGTGTACCAAATGATGAGGACTTGAGACAGTCGATTCTAAGGGAAGCGCATAGTAGTCCTTATGCTATGCATCCCAGTGAAAATAAAATGTATCAAGATCTGTGAGATTTATATTGGTGGCCAGGGTTGAAGCAAGAGGTTACCAACTTCGTGGCTCGCTATTTGACTTGTCAGTAGGTTAAGGCTGAGCATCTATTACCTTCGGGTTTGCTGCAGTCGGTTAAGATACCGTTATAGAAATGGGCATGAGTAATGATGGACTTCGTTTGTGGGTTGCCTTTAACACTCACTAAGAAGGATTCTGTCTGGGTCATCGTGGATTGATTGACCAAATGTGCTCACTTCATCCCAGTTAGGACAGACTTCTCTTTACAGAAATTGGCTAAACTCTACATATCTGAAATAGTGAGGCTGCATAGGGTACCAGTCTCGATCATCCCTGACAGAGATCCTTGCTTCACGTTTCAATTTTGGAAGAAGTTGCATGAGGCTCTGGGTTCAAGGTTAGACTTCAGCACTGCTTTTCATACTCAAACAGATTGTAAAGCCAACAATTTTAACTCTTATGTAAGCATGCACATCACACATACTATTATGAACGAACAATTCATTACTAATTCCGCATTCTCAAATATCTAGCAATCATTTACTTATGATCACTTAGTACTTAACACATAGCTCACACGCTAAATCAAATCATAAATTCCAAATCAAAATATTCACACAACAATCATATACCCAACATCACAACTCATGTACTCATATAATTATAACATTTATCAATAGCAGAATATCATGCATCCTGATTCATACCTTTTTATGAGTTTCAACTGATCACCAACACATTTTCACTCAAACGTTTGAGTATAACATTCTGTACTATCAGAATTAGCTCGGTTGGAAAGCATATTTGTCTTATGAAAAACACACAGAATAAGCTTTGAAAGCTTAGTAAGCCTTAAGCAAATAAATCATTTCAATGATTATGAAAATTCCATATCACTAATCCGAATTGAAAAATAATCTCAATTGCATATACATTCATAGTACTCTTAAGTTCATATAACCTTATTAAATAGATTCACTTATTTATATTTACTAATAACTTATGACTATGATTTTAAATTCGTGTGATAACTGTCAATTCATTCGTATGAACAAAACTTGCACATATCCAATACATACCAACCAAAACATGTCATATTTTTCCCTGTTTGATTCATGGAACCACAAGGTCACATGTCAAGCACATATAGGCATATATTTATCTATTATTTATCACATCTCATTTTCACATGGACTAGATAAATCTGACCAAGTTTATTCAGTATCGATGCCACTGTCCTGGACAGGGTCTTACACGAATCATAAGTGATGCCAGTGTCCCAGACACGTTCTTATACACTACTTCAAATCAATGCCTTCGTCTTGGACGAGGTCTTACATGATCTCATTTCACACACTTAGTGCCCCAACAACCGATCTTGCACACACAGTGCTTGGTTACAGAACTCGCACACACAGTGCCTCAACAACTGATCTCGCACACACAGTGCTTGGTTACGGAACTCGCACACATAGTGCCTCAACAACCAATCTCGCACACACAGTGCTTGGTTACGGAAATCACACACACAGTGCCTCAATAACCGATCTCGCACACACATTGCTCTGTTACGAAACTCACACACACAGTGCCTCAACACACAGTGCCTCAACAACCAATCTCGCACACACAGTGCTCGGTTATGGAACTCGCACATACAGTGCCTCAACAACCAATCTCGTACACACAGTGCTCGATTACGGAACTCACACACACAGTGCCTATGTTCACTTGTTGTTGCATATTGAAGTGACTTAACCAAGTCTATAAAACATCACATATGTGCACTTTGAACATATCATTTCATTTAACTTTGGATTCATATATTCATGAACACTTAAACATTTCAGAGCCAACTTTAATTTAATCAAATCAGTATAGAACACAATTTCATTCAAACATCTGAGTATATATTCTATACTATTAAAATTAGCTTGATTGAAAGACTTATCTGTCCTATTCAAATAATTTTAGTCAGAGTCAGGAGATATCACACTATCGCAGGTCAAATATAGCATGTACAGCTAGACTCACATACGCCATGGTAGTCCTAGAACCGACTAAACCATGGCTCTGATACCAATAAAATGTAACACCCTTCGCCCGTATCCCTCGCCGGAATAGGGTTCGAGGTGCTACCAGATTTAAACTCATCCATTTATATAAAACCAGACCGTAAAAATTTTTGATCAATTTTAGACTTTTCATACACACGTATATTATCCTTTAATCAGGCACACGTATATTATCCTTTAATCAGGCTTACAAGGCCTAAAATATTCATGAGGCATTATTAAATATTTACCAATATCTTAGTCTTGTATCATTTACTTACTCAACTTTACAACCCTATACATGCCATAGACTCGAAACACTAAGATTTACTTACGCCGATAGCGTAGACTTGACAATGTGATAATATCTCTGACGGCCTCCAACCCGAGCTAACCTGGCAACCCTAGGGAATATGGGAAAGAAAAGGGGAGTAAGCTTTACGCTTAGTAAGTTCATAAGAAAACAATAAGCAACTCATTAACAAGTTTTATCAATGTTTACAACATAATCACAAATTCACTACAAGTTGTCTTCCTGAGCAATAGTCACTAAATTATTTATAACTGGAGCTATAAAATCCAAATCAATTGTCATTAATTTTCCCTGAAAATAGACTCATATATATTCTATCCATAAAATTTTCAGAATTTTAGGTTTGGCCAATCAATACCAGATTTTTCTTAAAGTTTCCCCTGCTTCACTGATTGACTAATCTGACCACTCTTCACTACGAATCAAATTTCTCATTGTACAGAATTCAAAATATGTTCTATTTGATTTCATTTGAAACTAGACTCATTAAGGAGTCTAATAATATAAATTTTATCTTATAACCATTTTTGTACAAATTATAATGATTTTCTAAAAACATAATAGGGGACCCCAAAGTCATTTGACTCTATTCCATGCCACTTCAAATATCTCATTATCAGCAATTCTTTTGCTTACATGGTTTCTTTTATAAGAAACTAGACTCATTAAGATTTAATTACATAATTTATTCAGCTTCTAACTGAACTCCAACAATTTATGGTGATTTTCCAAAATCACGTTCTCTCTCTTGTCCCAAGCGATTTATTACAAATTTACTATTTCACACATTCTTTGCATTCACATTATTTAAACATGTATATCACCAATCAATTTCATCACATATCTATAATTTCACTCAAGCATAATCTCAATACAATACATCATGCTCAATGATTCGCACACAACCGTTCAAATTAGCAATTATAAGATGATTATGCACATAGTCCACCCTTATCGATAATTTACGATGGTTTTGCCCTTACTCACATATATGACATAGGCATTTTCACCTATGCTTCTCATTTCAAATTCATGATTCCATTCCAATCTATCTAGCATGCATAAGAATATATCACATACCTAGCCAACTTAATGCATTGAACAAATTCAATTGCCGATTTAACACAAGGTCTCATAGTCTTAGACTTTTATCAAATCAAGGCATTTAGCCCGCTAGGTTTTAAACCCGATAATATTATTCACCGACTTAAAGCTTCCTAGGCTCAAAGCCCAAATATCACCATTATAAAGTCGTCTCATAAACAATTCATATAATATAGCATGTATACCTGTTCACTTTGCATTATTTAATCATTCAATCACAATTTATAATTTCCTTTGAATCATCCGATATTTTGCACACTAAGTGTCATTCTCAATATCTCGCACACTAAGTGCCATTCTCAATATTTCGTATTAATCGAGTACCATATTTGATTGCCCCGTACACTAAATGCCACATTTTGTCGATATGTCGTCAGACATTAAAATATTCACGTATATACAATTTATACAATATTAAAGAATTAGAAACATCAATTTAACAATGCTTATTGCATACGAACTTACCTAGCTAAATTGTAGAGATACCAAAGTTCAGGGGCATTTTGATAATTTTCTCATTTTCTCGATTTTCCACCGATCTTGATCTAAATTAATAATTTCATTCAGTATATTAATTTAGACATTAAAACACCACATTTCATACAATTTGGTCATTTTGTCATTTTATAAAATTACCCTAAAGTTTTACTTTTATTCATTTTAGTCCACGAGCTCAAAACATGCAAATTAACCATTTTAACCATAATTAAGCTTAGCCAAATGTTCATGGTATCAAAACAGTCCATAATTCACTTTATGGCAAAATTATAGTTTTGCCCCTAATATTTCAACTTCTTTAAAATTTAGTCCCTATATCATAAAAATGCAAATTCATGAAATTGAGTAAAATTCTACTATAGACGAATATCACTAGTGTCTCTAGCAGCCCACACATTTCATTTATTTGACATTTTAACCACAAAGTTTTCACATTTATCAATTTAGCCCTTAATTGTCAATTTCACAAAAATTCACTTAACAAAAAGTGTTTAACTATCAACAAGGACTCATATTCTTCCATTAAACTTCAAAGCCCTATTATACTCATCAATGGAAAATATCAAACTATTCAATGGTTTTGCAAAATAGTCCCCTCATTAGATAGATTAAGCAACAACGATCCCGAAAATATAAAAATAATTAAAAACGAGACTAGAAATGCCTACCATGCATTAGTGAAAGTTGGAAGCTTCTTCCATGGCTTCTCAAGCCTTCATATTAATTTGGTAAAAAGAGATGAAAAAGATGACACCTTGATTCTTTTATTATATTCATTTTATTATTATTATTAACCAATTTACAATATTAACCTTTATACACTTTATTTATTACACCAAATGCCAAGCCATCATATCCCACTATCTCTTTAATGGGCTAATTACCAAATAAGGACTTCTACTTTTAAGTTCTATATCTATTTAATACCTTTAGGTTATAGAACACAACTTTGCACTTTACACAATTTAGTCCTTTTGTTTAATTAACTATCGAAACGATAAAATTTTTCAACGAAACTTTAATACCATCTTATTGCCACTACGTAAATATTTATAAAAATATTTATGACTTGGTTTATAGAAACAACATCCCGATACCTCATTTTCTAAACCCACTTGACCTTAGGGTCATACCACTTGAACTTAATAAATCACTTATAAAACAAAAATCATAATATCAAAAACATTTTTAAAATTACAATTGACTTGTAAATATTAAATATAATATTTACCAACCTACTCGTTCGGATTTGGTGGCCCCGAAACCACTGTTCTGATCAACTCTAAAAAAACGGGCTGTTACAAAGATGGTCAGTCAGAAAGGGTGATTCAGATACGGGAGGACATGTTGAGAAGCTATGTTATAGATATTCGTGGTAGTTGGGAGGAGTACTTGCCTTTGGCAGAGCTTTCCTACAATAACAACTACCAGTCTAGCATCCAGATGGTGCCTTACGAGGCCTTGTACGATCGTAAGTGTCGTACTCCTTTGTGCTAGACTGAGTTGGGTAAGCGATGTGTTCTGGGTCCAGAGTTGGTTTTCGAAAATGAGGATAAGGTTCGACTGATTAGAGATCAACTGAAGGTAGCTCCTGACAGGCAGAAGTCTTATGCTAATTTGAAAATACATGAGATAGAGTATTCTGTGGGGACTTCGTTTTTCTCAAGGTCCTGCCATGGAAGAAGATTCTGAGGTTCGGTCGCAAGGGCAAGTTGAGCTCTTGGTTTATTGGGCCATACCGAATTCTGGAATGAATGGGGCCAGTCGCATATCAGTTGGAGCTACCTCTAGAGTTTGATCGCATTCATGATGTTTTCCATGTCTCAAT
Organism: Gossypium arboreum; assembly: GCF_025698485.1. Taxonomy (NCBI): domain Eukaryota; kingdom Viridiplantae; phylum Streptophyta; class Magnoliopsida; order Malvales; family Malvaceae; genus Gossypium; species Gossypium arboreum. The sequence continues at coordinate 20,900,337 of NC_069081.1, forward strand.
GTTGAGGCACTACCGCTCTGATCCCACACATATTGTTCTTGTTGGGGAGATTGAGATTCGGCCAGATCTAACATTTGAGGAGGAGCCGATTCAGATTTTAGATCGTGACATTAAGGCTCTACGAAGAAAAATAGTTCCCTTAGTGAAGGGGCTATGGCGTAATCATAGCACTGAGGAGGCAACTTGGGAGCCGAAGGAATTGATGCGTCAGCAGTATCCTTATTCGTTCTGATCAGGTAAATTTTGAGGCCAAAGTTTTCTTTTAGGGGGTAGAGTTGTAATGCCCCAAAAATTTGATAAATGTTTCTGTAAATAATACACAAGTGTGTATCTACTTCAATGGTTAAGTATTCTGGGTGTGTGTGGGAGGTCCCAAGTTCAAGCATTTGCTTTGGTTAAATTTTTTGTATTTTTATGAATAAAGCTTTAACTGGGTTCAGTAGGCTCTTAAGTAAAAGTTGGTTAAAATGTGTTGGAATGGGCCATATGGTCTGGTGGTTAAGTGGAGTGTTGGTTGCTAGAGGTCTTGTGTTCGAGTCTGGACAGGAGCTTTATTTTTATTATTCTTGTTGTGCAGAAGTTTGAAGTATAGTCAAATGCAGAGTGTTTGAGTTGTAGGGAGATACTAGTACACGTTTTTTATGAGGAAAATAAGGAATTGAGGGAGATGGTTACCGAATTTTTGATTACTTAATGCTTTTTGGCAATTTTCAGCTAGACCTCTCCTCTTTTCCTCCCCTTGCTGCCGACTTTTGTCGAGATTTTTCTCTCTTTCTTCTGTACCAAAATTCATCTTCTTTCTTCTCTTTGGTTCCTCATCCAATCAATTTTATATCGTGTAATAGTTGTTTCCTTTGATTCCTTTGATTTGGTAAGTGGTTCTTCTTGAGCTCTAGCCTTATTTTTTATTAAGCGATTCACAGAGGAATCATTTCACTCACATTTAGGTACTGCTCGAAGGTTTTAATCGGGTTCTCATATTACAAAAACGTTGCTTCTTGCTCGAGGGTAAGCTTTGTTGCTCGTTAGATGAGCACTCCATTTTGGGTTTGATTTGATTTGATCATTTAATAGATAAACTAAGGAAAATGTTGTTTAATTATAGGTGCTAGTGAACTCGAGATTTCGTAAATAGTGGATACGAACCAAGTGTGTACCCGAAAATAGAAAAAATGAGAATCCACAAAAGCCATAAAATGATTCTGTCGACGCCACAAGGGCGTGTGGTCGCCCATGTGGTAAGTTGTATGGCAGTACACGAGCGTGTGATCAACAAGCTAGGCCATGCGCACAAGACACGGGCACTTGACACAACCGTGTGGTGGCTGGTGAGTCCGAGTGCGAGACATAGGCTCAACCAATTTGGCCGTATAGGCCACACGAGCATGTGGGCCCACACGAGTGAACCATACAGGTGTGTGGGATTTTTGGGCCAGGCTGTGTGCTCTACTCGGCCAAGTCCAGTTTAGGCCGTGTAGGCCACACGGGCGTGTGGACACACGGGTAGACTACATGGGCGTGTGAGCCCATTGTTTTGGAAAACTCTGTAAGGTTGCACGGGTCGCCCAAGTCAACTGTGATCTATCATAAGGTCGGTAAGCATTACTTAGACCCCTAATTTCGTGATCTAATTATATGATGTATGATTTAAGCATGTGATACTTACCTTGTAAATCTGAACTGTTTGAGTAATCTGATAGACTGCATTTTAGCATGCCATTTATATGCCATTTATGCATGTTTTATTTGTGGGGATTACACACTGAGTTTGCAAAAACTCACCCTTTTCTGTTTTATTTGTTCAAGTAATCCCCGGTAATAGTCGGATCGAAGCAACAGAGGAATAAGCGGTGGCCACATGGTTTTCCATTTGGACTATTTTCTGATTACTTATGATTTAATTTATATTTGGGGAAAATTTGATGTAATCGAGGCCTTTACAGATTTTTGCTTAATTTGGCATTTTGCAATGTTTTTACGATTTTTATTGCTAGTAGTAGGAAAACTCGAGTTTTAAAAAGAATCAAATGTTTTACGAAACCACCATGCATATAAAATGGTTTAACAAATGACACGTTTTAGAAGATAGCATAAGATAATGAAAAGAGGGACCTACGGAGATATGGTCTTAACATCAATGCGATTTCTAAAGCACTATCATGTGACATCGCTAGATTTGGCCATAACGTCAAGGCTGGTTTTAGGGTGTTACAACCTTGAATTGGTAGCCATAGTGTTTGCATTGAAAATCTGGCGGCATTACTTGTATGGGGAAAAATGTCACATATTCACTTATCATAAAAGTCTAAAATATTTGATGTCATAGAAACAATTGATTTTAAGACAGCGGAGATGGCTTGAGTTATTGAAAGGTTATGATCATGTTATTGACTACCATCCGAGAAAATCCAACGTAGTGGCAGATGTTTTGAGTAGAAAATCCCTGTATACTTTGTGAGCAATGAACACCTAATTGTTGTTGTTTCAAGATGGTTCAATCATAGCTGAGTTAAAAGCTAGACCAATGTTTTTTCGACAAATCTCTGAAGCTCAGAAAAATGTTAGTAAATTGCAAGCCAAATGAGTACAAAGTGAATTGACTCATGACTCAGTATTTCAGATCGGGACCACTGATTGTTTGTTATTCAGAGGCAGAGTATGTGTACAGAAAGGTTCAAAACAAGTACAGAAGATTTTGAATGAAGCTCACAATGGTAACATGTCTATACATCCTAGTAGTAATGAAATGTATAATGATTTGAAAATGATGTACTGGTGGCCGAGAATGAAACGGGATATTTCTAAATTCGTATCTAAATGTTTTATATGTCAGCAAGTAAAAGCTAAACATCAGTTGCCTTTGGACTATTACAGCCAGTTACGATACCAGAATGGAAATGGGAAAGAATTACCATGGACTTTGTAATGGGATTACCCCTGTCTCTAAAGAAGAAGAATGCCATTTGGGTAATCGTTGATCGGTTGACAAAGTCTGCAAACTTTATTTCGGTACGTATGGATTATTCCATGGATAGATTGGCTATATTATACATTTTTATATTGTCAGATTGCATGGAGTGCCTGTCTCCATTATTTCAGATAGGGATCCTCGGTTTACATCTCGATTCTGAAGCAAATTGCAAGAAGCTCTGGGCACTAGTTACACTTTCGCACTGCATTTCATCCCCAAACAGATGGTCAATCTGAATGGGTAATACAAATTTTGGAAGATATGCTTCAATGTTGTACACTTGAGTTTGAAGGTAACCGGGAAAGGTATTTGCACAGAACTCAGTGAGAAAAAGTTACTCAGAGTTCTCTTGGTCCGAGAGATCGAGGAAAAAGGTGAAAGTAATTCGAAATAGCTTGAAAGCAGCCTCTGATCGTCAAAAGTCCTACGCTGATTTGAAATGAAAAGAAATATAATTTCAAGTCGGTGACAAAGTATTCTTGAAAGTGTCACCTTGGAAGAAAGTCCTCTGGTTTGGACGCAAAGGAAAACTGAATCCACGGTTTATTAGACCATATAAGATTATAAAAAGAATTGGACCAGTTGCATATCGGTTAGCTTTAGTGCCAGAGCTTGATCGGATTCATAATATTTTTATGTGTCTATGCTATGGCGGTATCGATCCAACTTTTCACATGTTACCTCTCTGAAAAAGGTAGAGATTTTAGCCTGATATGACATATGATGAAGAACCAATAAAAATCTTAGCTCGGGAAACAAAAGTGTTAAGAAATAAAAAGGTAGCTTTAGTAAAAGTTCTTTGGCAATGACACGGTATAGAAGGGACTACCTGGGAGATGAAGGATACTTTGAGGAAGCAATACCCGAATATTTTTACTGGTAAGATTTTCAAGAACGAAAATCCTTACGGGGGAGAGTTGTAATAGCCTATTTTTCAGTGAAATCGGAACATTGGTTTCGGGACCACAAATCCAATCCGAAAATAAAGTTTATTTTTATTTCATTATATGGTCCGTATTATAATAGGCATGTCGTGTGAAAATTTTGACACGAAAATTTTATCGATTAAGTGCTTACTTACGAGAAGGACTAAATCACATAAAATATGAAAGTTGATTTCTAGTAGCTATAAGGATCAAATAGTTATGGAATTCAAAACTTAAGGTTCTTATATGGTAATTAGACCATTGAGAAAAGTATGTAGATTTTTCTTGGTGACTCGTCCATGGAATTATAGAAAAAGGGCAAGGACTAAATTGAAAACTGAAAAATACTTAATTCATTAAAAGATAAAAAGAAAATATATCATATTATTTTTCATCATCTTCAACCTAAAACACATGGAAACCCTAAGTGAGAGAAAAGAAACTTTCAAGGCCTAATTGGGTAAGTTTCCTTGTTCCGTTTTTAATAATTTTGGTATTTTTGAAACAGGGATAGCTTAATCTCTCTATTTGAGGGATTAATTTGAAAAGTTATCAAGGTATGAAAAATGAGTCATGGATGTATATACTGGAAATTAGAAATTTATGGTAGAAAATGAAATATTATTGATAGATAAACAACTTTTACAAAGTGATTTTTGATGAAAACATGATTTATGAACTAAAATGAAAAGTTGTAAAATTTGATGAAAAATTATAAAATTTTATGAATACATGTGCTATAAAATTTGTAATGGGGCTTTGTTCAGGCTTGGAATAGGGAGTAATTTGCACAAGTTTCATTTTTTGGGCCTAGGGACAAAATCAAAATTTATAAAAAAGTTAGGGGCAATATGGTAATTTTTCCTAGGACGTAAATTGAGTCCATTCAAATATGAAATGTGTGAAATTTATGGTTAAATTCATTTATATAGATCTGGACAACACTAATTCGAGGTTAGATCGAGGAAAAGAAAAAGGTTTCAGATTAGTAGACTATTCACGCGAACAAGTGTCGAGGTAAGTTTGTGTAACTTAATCGGGCATGTAATTATGTTAATTGAATGTTATGTTTGTATGTAATGTGATTTATGTTGATGTGCTTTACTTGTATGATATGATGGAAAATTGTTACATGCTTGAAATGGTGATAAAAGGTTAAGTCCTGATTGAATGTGAATTCTGATGATTATATGCGCTGTCCCGAAACTAATAAGTTACTGAATTTGTTGCGGATGGGATTTAGCTCAGACAAATAATCCCATTAACCTCCTTATAGAAAGGATTTAGCCTGAATGGGTAATCCCGATATAATACCTCTCGAGCATACGTTATGATTACGGTTTAGCCTGGACTGGTAATCCTAACCGAACTCCTTTGAGCATACGCTATATTAAGGATTTGGCTTGGACTAGTAATCCTGTTATACAATAAGTGGCTTTAGAGAGTGTTTCTTGGTTAAGTGCTCTAACCCTTGAATAAGGAATTGACAGATTATTGAATCGTATACTTCGAGTGTACTACTTAAGAATCCATCGGAATTCAATGATTCAACAGACATAAAACTCTTGACATGGCATGAGAACTTTTAGATGAATTGCTAATGACTTGAAAGAATATTTCTTGATGAGCTCATCTATGTTACTTGATTGATATGAAGATTTTGGTGACTAACATGTTTGATGATTAGGCAATTTAGCCAAATGGATTGAAACATAACATCGTACGACTAGATTTAATAAGAAAGATTGGAAAGTTTAGTTTTGTTATATGAACTTACTAAGCATGAAATGCTTACTCTATTTTATTTTCCCCTAATTTATAGTGCTCGGAGCTCACTAGGGTTGGAGATCACTGGAGCATCGTCACACTATCAACTAGTTATTTTGGGTATATATATAGTGAAATCATTTTGGTATAATGGCATGTATGGAAAACTTGGCCAATAGTAGCTTGAAATGTTATTTTGTAACCTAGCCATTGGAATGGCTAGTAATGGTTCATTTTGGTATGACTAAGTAAGTTATTATGATATATATATATATATATATATATATATATATATAAGCATGTGTTATGTTAAGAATATGTGAACAATGTTGTGAATACCTAAGTTAAACTAAGGTAAGGTTGTGATCATGTATGCTTGTAGTGATATGCCTTGCGAATGATGAAGTTTGCTTAATTTGAATGTTTGGATTGTTGGTATTGTATGTGTGTTTCAAGTGCAGGTCTTGGGTGAAAATTTGGGTGAGAAATGAAGCTAGAAATGGCTTTATTTTGTCTACACGGGCAGACACATAAGCTTGTGTCTAGACCGTGTGTGACACACGACCTAATAACATGGGCATGTGGTTAGGCCGTGCGTCCCCTACACCTGAATTTTGAGAAACAGAATACTCAGAATTGAGTACACAGGTAGAGACATGGGCGTGTGTCTCAGTAGTGTGTGCCATACGACTTAGCATACTGGCGTGTGGCATGGTTGAGTGTGCAAGTCAGAAAGTTACACGGGGTTTAACATGGCCTCCAACACGGGCATGTCCCAGGGTCACATGGGCATGTCCCTTGGACCACACGGGTGTGTGAGCGTTGCACCTTGGAAAAATTTTAAAAAGTAGCGAAAAATTCTTAGAGGTCACGATTAAGTCTCGACTCGATTCTAATGCTCGTATTGTGCCTTGAGGGCCCGATCAAGGGATGTTATGAATGAACTTGGTAAATGAATAGTAATTTATATAAGTTATTTGTAAATGATTCTAAATATTTCTGTAATGCTCTGAAACCCTGTCCTAGTGACGGATACGGGTTAGGGGTGTTACACGATTGAAGTTACAATGTGTAAATGGTTTGAAGAGGGACTAAATGAAGACATTAAGTTGTTAGTTGGGATTTTGGAATTAAAAGAATTTGTTGTACTGGCTGACCGAGCACATAAAGACGCAGAATTGATTAAAGAAAAGAGGCAAGTAGAAATGGAAGCCCGAACTTCGAGTAAAAGATTTATGGGGAAATCACAATCGTCGACATCAAAGAAATCAAAGAAATACCATGATCGTTTTACCACATCTGTGGGATATTCTGGGAGAGATCGAGGCCTCAACGTTCTAATTCGACATCTCCGGCTCCATTCGTAGTAAGTGTAAGAAGTGTCGGTAACCCCAAACTTAAATGCAAATATTGTAACAAACTACATTTTGGACAATGTCGTATGAGAAATGGGACATGTTTTAGATGTGGTTCTCTAGATCATTTTCTCAAAGTCTTCCCAAAAAGGTCTAAAAAAGATACTATTCAGACTTCTAGGCTGAACAACCCTCCCTCGAAAGGCAGACCACCTCGTCACCCTGATAATGTCAGTGGTAGTCGAGGTACATATGCTATTCGTGCAAGAGAAGATACCTCTGCACTAGATGTCATTACTGGTACTTTTTCTCTTCTTGATACTGATATTGCTGCTTTGATGGATCTTGGTTCAACACATTCATATATATGCACAAATTTAGTGTCTGTTAAAAATTTATTTATTGAGTCCACTGAATTCATGGTTAAAGTTTCAAATCCCCTAGGCCAGTTTGTCATGGTAGATAAAATCTATAAAAATTATACGTTAATGGTACGAGGTTATTGTTTCTCGGCTGATTTGATGTTACTGTCATTCGATGAATTTGATGTGATTATGGGTATAGACTGGCTAACTCAGCATAATGCAGTGGTAAATTGTAAATAGAAATATATTGTGTTAAAATGTCAGAATGGTTGATAAACCATAATTTATACATGTTTTTATCCCATGCTTAGAACATTTATGGATGGTTTCTCCTTATATTTGGTGAATTCAATTCTCCTAATTCTTTAATTTCATGTTTTATACTTAAGTGAGCATAGGAGAGTAAAAAGAGTGAGAAACGGGCCGAAAACGGAGAAAATGGACCCACATGGAAAATCAACACGGCCTGGACTTCCTCACACGGGCGTGTCTTTTTGGCAGGATTGAAGCATGACTTACACGGGTAGACTACATGCCCGTGCCTATTCAACAGCCTTGACCACGGGCTGGAGTAATCACACACGGGCGTGTCCCTGTCGAGCCCAAGTACAACCCTATTCGGAAAAGGCCAATTTTGAGGGCTCTTAAGCATTCTAAAGCCTATTTAAGCACCTAAGGAGGCACTTAGGAAACAGGACGCAGAGTAGGAGGCAAGGAATTACTCAAGGAAAGCCGATTGGTCCATCTCAAAAGGCAGATTCATCATCAAGACTGAAGATCTCCCTTCAATTTTCGTTCAGGGGTTTTGGGTTTTCTTTATGTTTTGTTATCTTTATTCTTGTGAGATGTTTTCTTTCATAAGTATGAACTAAACCCCCTAAATACCTAAGGGGAATGAAACCTAAGACAGATCTTGTTATTATTATCTGAATTGTATGATAAATAGTTGACTTGTTCTTAATTCTTGTTTTAATATTCCAGGATATTGATTCAAGTTAATGCTCTTATTCAGAGGGGGAATAGACCCTGTCTAAGAGTAAATTTGTCGTAATTAAGCGGAGTTGATTGCACGCCTAGAGATAGGGTGATAAGATTTCACCGGATTAGGGTGAAACCTAATAAGGGGATCCATAGATCGAGTTAATGCAACACTAGGGCTTTAATTAGAAAGAGATTTTCGTTAATCAACCTAGGGTTAGACGTTATTAGTCTTGAAAGAGATAATAATATAACTTAGGGATTTCTACGGATCAAGTCAAATGAATAAATCGTCGGGTTCGAAGTCAAAAAACAAGTGAAGTCTAGGTGGATTTTTCCTTGGGTATTGTCTTAATCAATCGAATTTTCCCAAAGCTTTTCCCCAATTTCTCTCTGCACTCTTAGTTTAGTTAATTAGTTTAGATAAACAAATCCCTTAATTTTTAGGCTAGATAATAAAAAGAAAGTAATTACTAGTACTCTTAGTTCCTTTGGGCTCGACAATTCGGTCTAGCTAAAGCTTTACTCTTGTTCGATAGGTACACTTGCCTTCATCATGATAATAGTTAGTTTCAAGAATGATTAATTATAAATATTTAAAACCTGTCGTGAATATCACGTATCAAGTTTTTGTAGCGAATATCAGGTTTTAAATATCTATAAAGAATCATTCTTGAAACTAACTATTATCATGATGTAGGAAAGTGTACCTATCGAACAGTAGTATAGATTTAGTAAGATCGGATTGTCGAACCCAAAGGAACTAAAAGTACTAGAAATGACTGTCTTTTTATTATCTAGCCTAGGAATAAGGGGATTTTGTTTTGACTAACTAATTATCTAAAGTAAGAACTCACAGAAAATAGAATTGGGGGATTACTTTTGGAAAATGATTGAATTAAGACAATACCTAAGGAACAATCCACCTAGACTTCACCTGTTATTCTGACTCCGAATCGGATGATTTATTCATTTAACTTGTCCCATAGTGATCCCTAAGTTATGTTATTATCCCAGGACTAATAACGTCTAATCCCTAGATTGAATAATTGATACTTTTCTCTAATTAACACCCTAGGGTTGCATTAACTCAATCTATGGATCCCCTTATTAGGTTTCACCCTAATCTGGCAAAATCTTGTCACCCTGTGTCTAGGCGCGCAATCAACTCTGCTTAATTATGACAAATGTACTCTTAAACATGGTCTATTCCTCCTCTGAATAAGAGTTTATCTTGAATTAGTATCCTGAGATATCAAAACAAGAATTAAGAACACATAATTAAGAACAAGTTAAATATTTATCATACAATTTAGAAAATAATAACAAGATTCATCTTAGGTTTCATTCCCCTTAGGTATTTAGGGGATTTAGTTCATAACTAAAAAGGAAAATATCTCAGAAGAATAATGAATACAAAACATAAAGAAAACCCAAAACTCCTGAAGGGAAATTGAGGGTAGATCTTCAGTCTTGATGGTGAATTCGACTTCCCTTGAGCAGTTCCCTGCCTCCTTCTGTCTGTGTCCCCTTTCCTCTTCCTTTAGGGCATATTTATAGGCTTTAGAATGACTAAAAGCCCTCAAAATTAGCCTTTTCTGAATTCGACTCAACTTGGGCTCGGCAGGAACACGCCCGTGTGACATGACCGTGTGCGATTACTTCAGGCCGTGGTCAATCCTATTAAATAGGCACGGGCGTGTGGTCTGCCCATGTGAGGAACTCTAGGCCGTGTTGATTTCATACTTTGGCCCATTTTCTCCATTTTTGGCTCATTTCTCATTCCTTTCTCTCTCCTATGCTCACATAAGTATAAAACATGAAATTAAGACATTAGGAGCATCGAATTCACCAATCCTAAGGAAAAATCATCCATAAAATGCATTAAGCATGGGGTAAAAATATGTATAAATTACGGTTTATCAAATACCCCCACACTTAAGCATTTGCTTGTCCCCAAACAAAATTCTCAACTCATAATCAAAATAAATTCTTCTCAACTTATAATCTCTATCGATAATATCTCAAAATAATCCACATGTAATCATACATTGAGAATTCAACTAAAAGAACATTAGAGCTTCAAACATTCCAAGTTGAGCATTTTATCCTGAAAACATAGGTGTCTCCCCTTATCTAAGTAGTTACCTCGATTCGAAATCTTACGGAGTTTAACATTGTCACTAAAGATTCACTCAAATCACTCAAAGTGTTTGTGGACAATGAATGTAGCACTTAGCAGTCAATATGAAAAGTTATTACCATAGGCTTGCATGAAAATCACATCTCCACCACTATAAATTGAGATGATACATCAATCAAAAGGTCTTTAGAGGGTTGTAACGAGGCTTTGTTAGGGGGTGTGGTCACAAGCTGAAAGAAAAAGTTAGAATCGAGATTGAATTGAAAAATTACCTAACTAGAAAAATGACTAGTCATTAATCGCGTACAACAGAGCTTCTTCTCAGAAAATGGAATTTAACTTCTTTGCTCCAAAGATCACTACTAATAATATGTATACATACATACTAATAATATGTATACATACATTTCCTGCGTTCCACCCAATTTGATCTTTCATTACCATTTACTTTATACAATCTTATACATATCTTTACACTGATGCACACATATCATACACTTCTTTTTATACCTTTCAATTCTTTCATAGCACAAATATATTACAATCAGTTCAATAGCATTTTCGGATCAATTAATAATATCTCGGTTGGAACACATCATTACCTGAGCAAAACAATTTATAAGAGCCGGGAGATATCACACTATCACACTTTACTTACGGCATGTATAACTAGACTCTTATACTTGCTATGTTAGTCCAAGAATCGACTAAACCATAGCTCTGATACCACTAAATGTAACACCCCTCGCCCGTATCCTCACCGGAACAGGGTTCGAGGTGTTACCCGACTTAAACTCAGTCAATCACACAAAAACCGTGCTGAAAAATTTCAATTAATTTAAAACCTTTCTTTTCACATGCAATCTATCCCATATATGAGCTTATGAGGTCCAAAACATTAAAACCCTACACATGCCATAAACTCGAAATACTAGGATTTACTTACACCGATAACGTGAGCTTGACAATGTGATAATATCTCCGGCGAACTCCAACCCGAGCAGGTAACTGAAGTCAACAATCTATAAAACAGAGAAATGTAACAACGGAGTAAGCTTTCATAAGCTTAGTAAGTCCTAAGCAATGCAAACAAATAAACGCAATTATACTTCGATTATTTAATTTCTTAAGAGGCCAAATTCTAGGGATATTGCCATCTGGCCGAATATACACAAGCACATAATGCACGTTTAGCATTCTTATCACACTTAATCTGAATTCATATAACATATTTTTATTAAATACCCTCACATACTTTCACACCCTGACCAGGTGTATCATGATCATAGGTATAGTTTTAACATTTATTCACGTACGCATCACATTACTCCCTTATGATTCACTTCAAATCAAACTCACATATGAGTACATACTGCGTACCTGGCCCACTTTATGTATTAAATGTATTCATTTGACAATCTAGCACGAGGTACCTTAGTCATAGGCTTTTCTCAAATCACCGGCATTTCGCCTGCTAGGCTCGAGGCTCGATATCATTTCACCGGCTTTATAGCCTGCTAGGCTCGAAAGCCCGAATAGTATCTTATCAACATTATAGTCTGCTAAGCTCAAAGGCCCGAATTGTAACACCCTAAACCCGAGACCGTCGCCGGAGTCGAACACGAGGTGTTAACAGACTTCAAACCACTTATTGAGAATTTCCCAGACAAGCTTCCAATCTGTGTACTAGTCGCTTCAAAAATCATATCTTGAGTTTTACAACTCGAAAATCAGTTTCGTAATTTTTCCCTGAAACTAGACTCATTCCCATCTACAGATTTTTTTCTAGAATTTTTGGTCAAGCCAATTAGTAAAGTTTATTAGTTAAAGTCTCCCCTGTTGCAGAGATCGACTACACTGACCTTTGTACGTTACGAATTGGATATCTCCCTGTACATGGCTTCAATACTGATGCCGTTTGTTTCTATAGAAACTAGACTCAGAGAGGAATCTACACATATATGGCATGACTCATAATTATCTCTGGTTAATTTACAATGATTTTCCAAAGTCGGAACAGGGGATCCAGAAACCGTTCTGGCCCTGTTTCACGAGAACTTTAATATCTCTTAAAATACAGCTCATATGGTCGTTTTGTTTCATCCATATGAAAATAGACCCATCAAGCTTCGAGTACGTAATTTTTTTAGCTATTAATTCCACTTCTACTATTTTTAGTGATTTTTCGATCTCATATCACTGCTGCTGTCCGCGATTCCATCGCATGAGACTATGCCAATTTCATGAATCCTTCCTTAGCCTTACTACTCATCCATCATACGTGACACAAATTATGGCCACCTTATCAAAATTAAGGTTTCTAAGACTCGTGGCTATAGATTCTAGCATCCCACTCAAACGACCACATAGGCCATTTTCACATGGCTTAAAGTTTACAACCCAAAATTTATAAAACAAAATAGCTCATACATGCCAAATGTTCTCCTAAGTCGACTAAGAAGACAATACCAAAAATTGCTCACGGTGTGATGACTTCGTTGTGATTCTGAACACCCAAAAGGAGATGAGCCCAAGGAACCTAAAATGGGTGACAAGAAAACACCGAGTGAGTTTATAACTCAAGAAGTCATAAGCATTCCACAACCATCCATTAATACAATTATCATAAAATGAAATAATGAAACAAGGCCAAATGTTCCAGCCATACCGAACTATACCATAGTTCCTTAGATCTTCGGATCAATCTCATACCAAGTCATACATTTACATTTCATATACTGTTCAATAGGATATTTGAAGCAATTTCCATACATCATTTCATTTCGCAACAATCATGCAATCAAATGAACTTTCATCTATTCCACGATACCTTATTTACGGAATGCAATTGAAATCATCACATAGATTTAAATCTTACCAACTCCACCCGAGCATGAACATAGCATCTATTAGCCATGAACTCAAGGTACTTACTCTTTCCGCTGTCCATACTCATCTCGATAAAGTCACGCCTCCATATAAATGTTCAATCGGAGATATGTGTAGAGTTCGCACACATAGTGCTTAATACTCAATCACGCACACTTAGTGCCATATGATTCAAGCCCGCACACATAGTGCCATATAGTCCAAACTCATGCGCTTAGTGCCGTACATTACAAGCTCGCACACTCGGTGCCAATCTAAATCACCGTACACATCTATTTCTCGCACACTTAGTGCGAAGCAAACTTCCTACACATTTCACTATCTCTTTTACGTTCAACATTATCATCTTTTCATACACATACATTTGTATATATTTCATCTCATTAAACACAATTGCATAGTTATTACAATCATTTAAGCAATATCAAATATATGCTTAATGACTTACCTTGTGTTGGGTAAAATAGTCCAAGTCGGCTACTCGATGACCTTCGCCTTTCCCTTGCTTGATTCTCCTTCTTTAACTCCTTGAGCTTAATCAATAAATCAACTAGTTTAACCATCTCGCTAAACATTCATAATTCAATTACACATGCATATGTATGTTTGTATATTCGCAACCATCCTCACTTATTACCCATTTAGTCAACAATCTAAGCCAAGATAAGGCTTCAATATGGTTGCCTCTAACCGAATACATGCTCACCAATTTCCCTTCATGTGGCGAATATGCATGTCCATGTTGAGGCCATTTATGCACTTATTACCACACAAAAACAGCATACATTTTACTAACTAATACCTTTCCATATTGTAACTCAATACACATCTATCATTTCCTTCATAACCAAAACATCATCATAAGTAAGTATATACCTTAAGATAGTATATCGTCATACCAATACATCATGCTCAAACATATATACATATATGTATGCTAGAGCCGAATCTCAAGTTGATTGTAACTAAACATGAACATGATTTGAACACAAATCTTACTCTCCATGCAAAGAGCATAAATCACACTTGGGGATGCACCATGGCCGAATACATCACAACACCATAATTTTGGTCATGATTACACAAAGAACTTAGTATATCATTCAAAAATGCTCAAAGAAAATCTAAGAGTCCTCAATCCACCATCACATGTATCATCATCAAGCTTCATATTTAACATGCAATGGCATTAACTCAAAATCCACCTTGGCCAAATACCATCCCCATGATATAACAAAGATTTGAACCATGGGCTAATAAGAACATCAAGTTAACAACCAAAAACATGCATGAATCTCATGGCACAACATCAAACATACCTTAATCTTGATGCAAATATAGCCAAACCTCTTCCTAATCCTCTTCCAACCCAAGCATGAAGCAAAATTCCTCCCTTCCCCTCTAGTATTTTCGGTCAAGAGAGAATGAAATGGATGAGAAAAATTTTTTCTTTTCTTTTCTTCCATGTACGGCAATGGGGGTTTCACTCACACACACACATTTTTTTTTCTTTACTACCCATGCTTATTTGTTTATTGTTTCCCTAATGCACCAACAAAACATGTTTCATGACATGTTTAGCCCATACTCCTTGTCATGGCCGGCCATCACTTGTAAAAGGGGTATTTGACATGCAAGGCCATTGTTTTGCATGCATGCTTTAATTAGTCATCATACATTTCCCCATCATACTTTCAACGTTTTCTACTAGGTCCTTTCTAGTGAAATTCACATTTATAACTCTAAATTAAAGCATCAAAATGTCACACATGAGTTAACACATATTATAGGCATCAAAATAAATATCAAATTATTTTATGCCTCGGTTTTGTGGTCCCGAAACCACATTCCGACTAGGGTCGTTTTAAGGCTGTCACAACTCTCCCCCACTTAAGAAATTTTCGTCCCCGAAAATCTTACCGTAAATAGGTTTGGGTATCGCTCCTTCATAGAGTTCTCGGGTTCCCAAGTAGCTTCTTCCATCCCGTGTTTGAGCCATAACACTTTTACTAACGGAACCCTTTTGTTTCGCAACTCCTTCACTTCACGAGCTAGGATACGAATCGGTTCTTCCTCATAACTCATATCGGCTTGAATTTTAACCTCTGATGGACTAATTACGTGCGACGGATCAGACCTATAGCGTCGAAGCATCGAAACATGAAAGACGTCGTGAATCTTTTCAAGTTAGGAGGCAAAATCAAACGATACGCAAACTGGACCGACTCGTTCGGATATCTCATATGGCCCGATGAGCCTTGGGCTCAATTTGCCTTCTGGCCAAATCTGAGTATCTTTTTCCAAGGCGAAATGTAACACCCCAAACCCGAGACCATCGCGGTGTCGGACCGAGGGGTTAACAAACCAAGTTCACATGTTTTGCCCACCAATTTGACATTTCCAGCCAGGCTGGAAAACTGCGTCACTGTCGCCTTAAAAATCATATCTCGAGTTTCAAAACTCGGAAACTGGTTTCGTAAATTTTCCTGAATTTAGACTCATATATCCATCCATGGATTTATTTCTAGGATTTTGGTCGGGCCAATTGGTACAGTTTATTAGTTAAAGTTACCCATGTTACAGGGATCGACTGCCCTGACCTTCGCGCGGTATAACTTGAATATCTCTCTGTACAGGGCTTTAATGCTGGTGTCGTTTGTTTCTAATCAAACTAGACTCAAAATGGAATCTGTACATATAAGGTATGTCTCCTAATTCTTTTAGATAATTTATAGTGAATTTTAAAGTTGCGACAGGGAACCCAGAAACCATTCTGGCCCTGTCTCACAATAGCTTTAATATCTCTTAACCTGTAACTCCTATGACCATTTCGTTTCTTCCATATGAAAATAGACTCATCAAGGTTCATTTACATAGCTTATTCACTATTTAATTCCATTCCTATGAATTTTGGTGATTTTTCACATTCATGCCACTGCAGCTGGCAGCATCTGTTTTAAGGTAGGACTTACCTATTTGGTAGTCTCCACGAATCAACTAGTCTTGCCATACATAGGTTCATATATGATCATTTTAACCATGCAAATGGCTGATCATATGACCAACATTCCCATTTCAAGCCATAGCCACATCATGACACCAAATATATACATACAACCCACAATTAGTCTAAGTTCATGCTTCCCTTTCGAGCCATTTTCGCATGGCCGTACATACTTACATTACAACATATTTAATAAACAAGAGGTAGTCCTATACATGCCATCTCAAGTTCAATCAAAATTTATACCAAAATGGAGGCTTGATAGTGTGAATGACTTCGACTTCAACGATCCCAAATCCAATTGCTTGACGAAATCTAAAAAAGCGAGAGCCAAAGCAGCGGGTAAGCATTTTTATGCTTAGTAAGTCTCAAGGAATATAATCAACTCTAATTACAGCAATACATTCACATAGCCAAATGCATCATTTCATTAATACACATTCTTACTTCACACTTCATCATTATATGATTTCACAAAATATCAATCAATTCAATAACTGAAATTCATTACAACAACCAACACTCACCTCCAGCCCAAGATTCTTGAATATAACCGGATATAATCACGTGCACAAATGCCTTGGTCTTAGCCGGATAGAATGTCTCGCACGAATGCCTTGGTCTTAGCCGGATGTAGCCACTAGCACAATTGCCTTGGTCTTAACCGGATATAATTTCAACATAATTGTCTTGATTTAGCCGGATATCATTCAATTTCCCATGAACACATACATCAATTATCATTGGACATACATAATTCATTTTCGTTACTAAGGCTCAACCGCAATTATAGTCGCAAGCATATTCGCCTTGGGACTTAGCCGGGTAGAATTCAAATACTCATGCATACATAATCAATAATCAATACACATCCATACTTTATTTCACACAATTCAAGTAGGGTCACTTCTTGAGGACTTACCTCGGATGTTGTCGAGCGGCTTTTTGGCTATTCGATCACCTTCTCCTTCCCTTGTCCAATTGTGGCCCTCTAAGCTCTTGAGCTAATTCAAACAAATTCAATTTATTAAAACCTCATTGTGCTAGCTTTTGGCGAATATGACAAGGAGTTTAAATGGTCATATGGCCACCCTTTAGCTTGAATACACAATGGTCATGCACATTTTATACTACATCAAGCAATTCAATACAATTTATTCGAGCATCAAGGAAATGCTAAGGCCTTCAATAGGCTACCCAAGGCGAATATTCATGTACATGTTGAGGTCAATTTTGCACTTAATACCTCACAAAAACAGCATGCGATTTACTAATTAATGCTTTGCACATTGTGGCCCAAAACTTATAATATAGCATCAAGCACCTACATGTGTGCTAGGCGAATTGTGCTTGCAATTTCACAAGCATTCTTCCACATCTTCTTCTTTAAACCAATATATTCATCACTTAGTTCATAACCAAAACATAATGTGCAATCATATATATGCATATATGAGCATGGCGAATTTTCAAGGTGTCCATAGCCATCCAAAACACAAATTTTAACTAACATGCAAGAAGCATGAATCATGCTCAAGAATGCATCATGGCGAATATGACAATCATGCTCCTTTTCAACTTCAATCATGATAAAACAAAGAGAAAACTCAAAATCTTACTCATGAGTAGAAAATCCATCATTGCATGCATCATCATCAAGCTTCACACTTAGCATGCAATGGCTTTATCACCATAACAACTTTGGCCAAATACCATTTCCATGGCATAACAAAGATTTGAGCCATGGCTAACATGCACATCAAGTTAGCAACCAAGACATGCATGAAACTCCTAACACAACCTCATACATACCTTAATCTTGATGCAAACTTAGCCAAATCTCCTTCTAGATCTCTTCCAAACCAAGCATGAAGCAAAAATCCTCCCCTTTTTCCTTAGTATTTTCGCCAAGAAGTGAAAATGGATGAGCAAAATTTTCTTTTCTTTCCTTAGGACATTCGCCAAGAAGTGGTGAAAGATGAACACTTTTTTTCCTTTTTTTTCCATACTCTTATTTTATTATTTCTAACATGCACCACTAGCAAAACATGTTTAAGACATGTTTTCTTTTGCCCATATTCATCACCATGGCGGCCACTATAGTCAAATTTGGGAATTTGACATGCAAGGACAACATTTCCTAGTGTGCATCAATAGGCCACTTCCACATTTGCCTATCTCAATTCTAAATTTTCTCACACAAGTCCTTTCTAGTGAAATTCACCTTTATAACACTAAATCAATCATCAAAAAATGTCATACATGAATACTCACATATTATAGGCATCGAAATAAATTTTAAATTATTGTTATGCCTCGGTTTTGTGGTCCCGAAACCACATTCCGGCTAGGGTCTATTTTGGGCTGTCACAACTCCCCCCCTCTTAAGGAATTTTCGTCCCCGAAAATCTTACCGGTAAATAGGTTTGGATATCGTTCTTTCATAGAGTTCTCGGTCTCCCAAGTAGCTTCTTCTATCCCGTGCTTGAGCCATAACACTTTCACTAGCGGAACCCGCTTGTTTCGCAACTCTTTCACTTCTCGTGATAGGATACGAATCGGTTCTTCCTCATAACTCATATTAGCTTGAATTTCAATTTCTGATGGACTAATCACGTGCGATGGATCGGATCTATAGCGTCGAAGCATCGAAACGTGAAAGACATCGTGAACCTTTTTGAGTTCAGGGGGCAAAATCAAGCGATATGCCCTTGGACCGACTCGCTCGATATCTCATATGGTCCAATGAACCTCGGGCTCAACTTGCCCTTACGGCCGAACCTGAGTATCTTTTTCCAAGGCGATACCTTGAGAAACACTTTATCACCCACCTTATACTCGATATCCTTACGCCTCAGATCCGCGTACGACTTCTGACGATCGGAGGCTATCTTCAGACTTTCACGGATTACTTTCACTTTCTATTCAGCATCCCTAATCAAATCCACCGAAAATCTTGCTTTCACCGAGCTCAGTCCAAAACAATGGCGTACGGCATTTACGACCGTACCAAGGCTTCGTAGGGTGCCATCTTAATACTTGATTGAAAGTGTTGTTGTAAGCGAATTCAATCAACGGCAAATACCGTTCCCATGAACCACTAAACTCGAGGACGCAACATCTTAACATATCCTCAAGTATCTGAATTATCCGCTCGGATTGACCATCGGTTTGGGGTGAAAGGCGGTCTTTGAAATGCAACTTGGTACCCAAAGCTTCTTGCAACTTTTTCCAAAATCGCGAGGTAAATCTCGGATCTCTATCTGACGCGATAGAAATAGCCACCCCGTGTAATCTCACAATCTGAGAAACGTACAATTCCACTAATTTGTCCATTGAAAAATCCGTACGTACGGGGACAAAGTGGGCCGACTTAGTCAATCGATCTACCACGACCCAAACCGCATCCTTCTTACTTGCTGACAATGGCAGTCCGGATACAAAGTCCATTGTGACTCGATCCCATTTCCACTCGGGTATCGTGATTGGCTGAGGTAATCCTGAAGGCACCTGATGTTCCGCTTTCACTTGTTGACATATTAAACATCTCGAAACAAAGTCGGAGATGTCTCGCTTCATACCATACCACCAAAATCGACGTTTCAAATCATTGTACATCTTCGTACTCCCCGGGTGGATTGCCATTCGGCTACAATGGGCTTCATTCAGAATTATCGAAATGAGTTCCGAACTCTTTGGGACACACAGACGACTTTTGAACCTCAAACAATCGTCATCGTCGATTTGAAACTCCGAGTCCTTGTTCGGAACACACGCAGCCCGTTTTGCAACCAACTCGTCATCGACTTTCTGAGCTTCTCGAATTTGGTGTGTCAATAATGGTTTGGCTTTCAATTCAGCCACTAACACACTGTCGGATCGGATAGACAAGTGCACATTCATCGCTCGTAAAGTGAATAACGATTTACGACTCAAGGCATCCGCAACCACATTCGCCTTTCCCGGGTGATAGTCAATGATCAGCTCATAATCCTTTAACAGCTCGAGCCAACGTCTTTGTCGCAGATTTAAGTCTCTTTGGGTCATCAAATACTTGAGACTTTTGTGATCCGAGTATACATGGCACCTTTCACCAAATAAGTAATGTCGCCAAATCTTTAAGGCGAATACGATGGCGGCCAATTCGAGATCATGAGTCGGATAATTTTTCTCATGTGGCTTTAATTGCCTCGACGCATAGGCCACAACTCGACCTTCTTGCATTAATACACAACCTAACCCAAGTAGAGAGGCGTCGCTATAGATAACAAACTCCTTGCCGGACTCGGGTTGCACTAGAATTGGGGCTTCAGTCAAATAAGTTTTCAGTTGATCGAAACTCTTTTGGCATTTCTCCATCCATTCGAACTTAACATCCTTTTGGAGTAAGCCGTCATCGGCGTGGCTATCGTTGAGAAGCCTTTACAAATCGTCGGTAATAACCGGCAAGCCCCAAAAAGCTTGAACCTCAAGTAATATTTCTGAGGCTTCCAATTTAGTATGGCTGAAATTTTATTCGGTCGACTCGAATACCCGATCTGATACCACATGACCCAAGAAGCTAACCTCTCTTAACCGAACTCACACTTGCTGAACTTAGCATATAATTGCTTGTCCGTAAAATTTGCAGCACTAACCGCGGTGTTCAGATGTTCGGTCTCATTTCTTGAATAGACCAAGATGTCACATGACTACGAATCGATCCAAATATGGTCTAAAGATTCGATTCATTAAATCCATAAATACCGCAGGGGCATTAGTGAGCCCAAACGGCATCACTAGGAACTCATAGTGACCATATCTCGTTCTGAAGGCAGTCTTGGGCACGTCTGAATCTCGGATTCGCAATTGATAGTAGCCCGATCTCAAATCTATTTTCGAGAACACCGAGGCTCCCTTCATTGATCGAACAAGTCATCAATACGTGGTAGCGGATATTTGTTCTTTATCGTCGCTTTGTTAAGTCGACAATAGTCGATGCACATCGCATGGTTCCATCCTTCTTCTTCACGAACAACACCGGCGCACCCCAAGGCGAAAAACTCGGCGAGCAAAACCTCTATCCACCAATTCTTGCAAGCGAGCTTTCAACTCCTTTAATTCCGTTGGTGCCATACGATACGGAGCTATCGAAATTGGAGTGGTACCGGTACCAATTCGATGCCAAATTCTATTTCGAACGGTGGTAAACCGGCAATTCCTCGGGGAAAACATCCGAGTATTCACAAACCACGGGCACAGATTTGGGTTTCTTCTCTGATTCCTTGTCATCGAGCACGTACGCAAGGTACGCTTCGCACCCTTTTCTTACATATTTACGGGCCAACATCGCGATATTACGGTGGCAACCCTTTAAGTCCGTGGACTCAACCCGAACTATTTCATTATTCGCGCACCTCAAATCGATAGTCTTGCTCTTGCAATTTACAACCGCATCGTGCATGGTCAACCAATCCAAACCAAGAATAACATCGAACTCATCGAGCGGCAAAAGCATTAGGTCCGCGGAAAACAAGAACCTCGGAACACTAGGGGACTTTTCTTGCACACTTTGTTAACAAGCACGTAATGACCCAAGGGATTTGACACCGAATTACAAACTCGAGAGACTCAATAGGCAAAGTCTTCTTGGATGCTAAGGTTTCACATATATATGAATGAGTAGAACCAGGTCAATCAAAGCAATCACATTTGTATTGAAAAGAGTGAAAGTACCGGTAATAACATCCGGAGAGGCAACATCCTCGCGTGTGCGTATGGCATAAGTCCTAGCAGAGCACGAGCCTCGGATCTGATGGTAGCATCTCTAGATCCTCTCGACCGCCACCGACATTGCCCATATTTCTAGGTGGCCTACCTCGGCGATGGTAGCACCGGGTTTGCACTCGACTTACATTCTGTTCATGCATCCTCGGGCAATCCTTCATAAAGTGGTCGGCCGATCCACACTTATAGCGAGAGCGATCACGAAACCAACACTCCCGAATGCCATTTGCCACAATGTGGACACTCCGCCCTCTCGGCGATCATTTCCACCATGGCGATCAAGTGACTCGTGTGGTCACAGGAGTCGATCGCGTCCTCGTCTAGAAAAGCCCAAACGCCTCTAGACCGGCTCGCATCATCTCAAAATCTCTTCGATGCTTGTTGAAGAGACTTTCCGAGGACCTCTTCGAATTCTCCAATCCCGCATCAGCTTTTTGTTTCTCCTTTCTAAGCTCTTGACTTTACAAGCTCGCTCAACAAGTACTACGAACTCTCGTATCTCGAGAATGCCAACAAACATCCTTATATCATCATTCAGCCCATCCTCGGCGTTTACATAATAGCTTCAGACGAAATGCATTCTCGCAGCGTCTGGCTAAGCCTCACAAACTTTCGTTCGTAGTCGATATCGGACATAGAACCTTGCTTAAGATCAAGAAATTCCCTCCGCTTTTGGTCGATGAATCTCGATGATATACTTTTTTGAACTCGGTTTGAAAGAATTCCCAAGTCACTTGCTCTCTAGGCACCACAGTCGAGTACTCCACCAATAGTAGGCGGACTCACAGTAGCAAGGAGATGGTACACTTTAAGCACTCATCGGGTGTCTGGATAGCTCATCAAGCACCGGATAGTGTTATCTAACCATAATTCAGCTCGCTTCGGCATCATCATCATCCGTAGCCTTAAATTCGGTGGCCCCATGTTTTCGAATCCTATCGATTGGGGCTTACTTGACCTTATTTGGTCAGTCACCGGAGGTATTGTAGGTCGGGGTTGCATTTGTCGGGAATGGAGGTTGTGGAACAGTAGTGTTGGTTCGAATGTATTGATTAAACCATTCGTTCATCACACTATAAAAGGCTTGCCTAGCCTCGTCATTAGGATTGCTGGCCATAGGTTGAGAGTCCATTGGCGCTGTCCCTTGCCGGGAGCAGCGCCACACTCTCCACATCATCAGCTATCGCTTCGGTTGGGATCGGGATCCATTGCTATAAACAAACATAAAGTCAAATTGTCGGAAATCATCACACTATCGATTCATCATTTAATGGCATGTATAGCTAGACCCCAAACACATCACGGTAGTCCTAGAATCGACTAAACCGTGGCTCTGATACCAATAAAATTGTAACACCCCAAACCCGAGACCATCGCCGGTGTCGGACCCGAGGGGTTAACAAACCAAGTTCACATGTTTTGCCCACCAATTTGACATTTCCAGCCAGGCTGGAAAACTGCGTCACTGTCGCCTTAAAAATCATATCTCGAGTTTCAAAACTCGGAAACTGGTTTCGTAAATTTTCCCTGAATTTAGACTCATATATCCATCCATGGATTTATTTCTAGGATTTTGGTCGGGCCAATTGGTACAGTTTATTAGTTAAAGTTACCCATGTTACAGGGATCGACTGCCCTGACCTTCGCGCGGTATAACTTGAATATCTCTCTGTACAGGGCTTTAATGCTGGTGTCGTTTGTTTCTAATGAAACTAGACTCAAAATGGAATCTTTACATATAAGGTATGTCTCCTAATTCTTTTTAGATAATTTATAGTGAATTTTTAAAGTTGCGACAGGGAACCCAGAAACCATTCTGGCCCTGTCTCACAATAGCTTTAATATCTCTTAACCTGTAACTCCTATGACCATTTCGTTTCTTCCATATGAAAATAGACTCATCAAGGTTCATTTACATAGCTTATTCACTATTTAATTCCATTCCTATGAATTTTGGTGATTTTTCACATTCATGCCACTGCAGCTGGCAGCATCTGTTTTTAAGGTAGGACTTACCTATTTGGTAGTCTCCACGAATCAACTAGTCTTGCCATACATAGGTTCATATATGATCATTTTAACCATGCAAATGGCTGATCATATGACCAACATTCCCATTTCCAAGCCATAGCCACATCATGACACCAAATATATACATACAACCCACAATTAGTCTAAGTTCATGCTTCCTTTTCGAGCCATTTTCGCATGGCCGTACATACTTACATTACAACATATTTAATAAACAAGAGGTAGTCCTATACATGCCATCTCAAGTTCAATCAAAATTTATACCAAAATGGAGGCTTGATAGTGTGAATGACTTCGACTTCAACGATCCCAAATCCAATTGCTTGAGCGAAATCTAAAAAAAGCGAGAGCCAAAGCAGCGGGTAAGCATTTTTATGCTTAGTAAGTCTCAAGGAATATAATCAACTCTAATTACAGCAATACATTCACATAGCCAAATGCATCATTTCATTAATACACATTCTTACTTCACACTTCATCATTATATGATTTCACAAAATATCAATCAATTCAATAACTGAAATTCATTACAACAACCAACACTCACCTCCAGCCCAAGATTCTTGAATATAACCGGATATAATCACGTGCACAAATGCCTTGGTCTTAGCCGGATAGAATGTCTCGCACGAATGCCTTTGGTCTTAGCCGGATGTAGCCACTAGCACAATTGCCTTCGGTCTTAACCGGATATAATTTCAGCATAATTGTCTTGATTTAGCCGGATATCATTCAATTTCCCATGAACACATACATCAATTATCATTGGACATACATAATTCATTTTCGTTACTAAGGCTCAACCGCAATTATAGTCATAAGCATATTCGCTTGGGACTTAGCCGGGTAGAATTCAAATACTCATGCATACATAATCAATAATCAATACACATCCATACTTTATTTCACACAATTCAAGTAGGGTCACTTCTTGAGGACTTACCTCGGATGTTGTCGAACGGCTTTTTCGGCTATTCGATCACCTTCTCCTTCCCCTTGTCCAATTGTGGCCCTCTAAGCTCTTGAGCTAATTCAAACAAATTCAATTTATTAAAACCTCATTGTGCTAGCTTTTGGCGAATATGACAAGGAGTTTAAATGGTCATATGGCCACCCTTTAGCTTGAATACACAATGGTCATGCACATTTTATACTACATCAAGCAATTCAATACAATTTATTCGAGCATCAAGGAAATGCTAAGGCCTTCAATAGGCTACCCAAGGCCGAATATTCATGTACATGTTGAGGTCAATTTTGCACTTAATACCTCACAAAACAGCATGCGATTTACTAATTAATGCTTTGCACATTGTGGCCCAAAACTTATAATATAGCATCAAGCACCTACATGTGTGCTAGGCAATTGTGCTTGCAATTTCACAAGCATTCTTCCACATCTTCTTCTTTAAACCAATATATTCATCACTTAGGTCATAACCAAAACATAATGTGCAATCATATATATGCATATATGAGCATGGCGAATTTTCAAGGTGTCCATAGCCATCCAAAACACAAATTTTAACTAACATGCAAGAAGCATGAATCATGCTCAAGAATGCATCATGGCGAATATGACAATCATGCTCCTTTTCAACTTCAATCATGATAAAACAAAGAGAAAACTCAAAATCTTACTCATGAGTAGAAAATCCATCATTGCATGCATCATCATCAAGCTTCACACTTAGCATGCAATGGCTTTATCACCATAACAACTTTGGCCAAATACCATTTCCATGGCATAACAAAGATTTGAGCCATGGCTAACATGCACATCAAGTTAGCAACCAAGACATGCATGAAACTCCTAACACAACCTCATACATACCTTAATCTTGATGCAAACTTAGCCAAATCTCCTTCTAGATCTCTTCCAAACCAAGCATGAAGCAAAAATCCTCCCCCTTTTTCCTTAGTATTTTCGGCCAAGAAGTGAAAATGGATGAGCAAAATTTTTCTTTTCTTTCCTTAGGACATTCGGCCAAGAAGTGGTGAAAGATGAACACTTTTTTTTTCCTTTTTTTTTTTCCATACTCTTATTTTATTATTTCTAACATGCACCACTAGCAAAACATGTTTAAGACATGTTTTCTTTTGCCCATATTCATCACCATGGCCGGCCACTATAGTCAAATTTGGGGAATTTGACATGCAAGGACAACATTTCCTAGTGTGCATCAATAGGCCACTTCCACATTTGCCTATCTCAATTCTAAATTTTCTCACACAAGTCCTTTCTAGTGAAATTCACCTTTATAACACTAAATCAATCATCAAAAAATGTCATACATGAATACTCACATATTATAGGCATCGAAATAAATTTTAAATTATTGTTATGCCTCGGTTTTGTGGTCCCGAAACCACATTCCGGCTAGGGTCTATTTTGGGCTGTCACACGAAACTTTAAGAAACACTTTATCTCCCACTTGATACTCAATGTCTTTTCGTTTCAGATCCGCGTACGACTTCTGACGATCGGAGGCTATCTTCAGATTTTCACGGATTACTTTTACTTTCTGTTCAGCATCTTTAATCAAATCCACTCCAAAAATTTTGTTCTCACCGAGCTCGGTCCAAAACAATGGTGTACGGCATTTACGCCTGTACAAGGCCTCGTAAGGTGCCATCTTAATACTTGATTGAAAACTATTGTTGTAAGCGAATTCAATCAAAGGTAAGTACCATTCCCATGAACCATCGAACTCGAGGATGCAACATCTCAACATATCCTCAAGTATCCGAATTATCCGCCGGATTGACCATCGATTTGGGGTGAAAGGCGGTCTTGAAATGCAACTTGGTACCTAAAGCTTCTTGCAATCTCTTCCAAAATCGCGAGGTGAACCTCGGATCTCTATCCGACACCACGTAAATCGGAACCCGTGTAATCTCACAATCGAGAAACATACAATTCAGCTAGTTTATCCAATGAAAAATCCGACGCACGGGATAAAGTGAGCCGACTTAGTCGATCTATCAACAACAACCCAAATCGCATCCTTCTTGCTCACGACAATGGCGGTCCGGACACAAAGTCCATTGTGACTCGAT
Organism: Gossypium arboreum; assembly: GCF_025698485.1. NCBI lineage: Eukaryota > Viridiplantae > Streptophyta > Magnoliopsida > Malvales > Malvaceae > Gossypium > Gossypium arboreum. Next base: position 20,927,592 of record NC_069081.1, read on the forward strand.
CCCATTTCCACTCGGGTATCGTAATCGGTGAAGTAATCTCAAGGCACTTGATGTTCCGCTTTCACTTGTTAACATATTAAACATCTCAAACAAAGTCGGAGATGTCTCGTTTCATACCATGCCACCAAAAGCTGCGTTTCAAATCGTTGTACATCTTCGTACTCCCGGGTGGATTGCCATTCGGCTACAATGGGCTTCGTTCAGAATCATTGAAATAAGTTCAATTCTTTGGAACACACAGACGACTTCGAACCTCAAACAATCGTCATCACCAATATGAAACTCCGATTCCTTGTTCGAACACACTCAGCCCGTTTTGCAACCAACTCATCATCAACTTTCTGAGCTTCACGAATTTGATGAGTCAACAATGGTTTGGCCTTTAATTCGGCTACTAACACATTGTCGGGTAGAATAGACAAGTATACATTCATTGCTCGTAAAGCAAACAGTGATTTTCGGCTTAAGGCGTCCGCAACCACATTAGCCTTTCCTGGGTGATAATCAATGACAAGCTCGTAATCTTTTAACAATTCGAGCCAACGTCTTTGTCGCAGATTTAAGTCTCTTTGAGTCATTAAATATTTGAGACTTTTGTGATCCGAATACACATGGCACTTCTCACCAAATAAGTAATGTCGCCATATCTTTAAGGCGAATACGATGGCAGCCAATTCGAGATCATGGGTCGGATAATTTTTCTCATGTGGCTTTAATTGTCTCGACGCGTAGGCCACAACTCGACCTTCTTGCATTAATACGCAACCTAACCCAAGTAGGGAGGCGTCACTATAAATGACAAACTCTTTGCCAGATTCGAGCTGCACTAAAACTGGAGCTTCCGTTAAATGAGTTTTCAATTGATCGAAACTTTTCTAACACTTTTCCGTCCATTCAAACTTGACATCCTTCTGAAGCAGTTTCGTCATGGGTGTGGCTATCATCGAGAATCCTTTTACAAACCGTCGGTAGTAAAGCAAGTCCCAAAAAGCTCCGAACCTCAGTAATATTTCTCGGAGGCTTCCGGTTAAGTATAGTTGAAATTTTACTCGGGTCGACTCGAATACCCGATGCAGATACCACATGACCCAAGAAGCTAACCTCTCTTAACCAGAACTCACACTTGCTGAACTTAGCATATAACTGCTTATCCCGTAAAATTTGCAACACTAATCTCAGGTGCTCCGCATGTTCGGTCTCATCTCTTGAATAGACCAAGATGTCGTCAATGAACACCACTACGAACCGAACCAAATATGATCTGAAGATCCGATTCATCAAATCCATAAATACCACAGGGGCATTAGTGAGCCCAAACGGCATCACTAAGAATTTGTAGTGACCATATCTCGTTCTGAAGGCAGTTTTGGGTATATCCGAATCTCGGATTCGCAACTGATAATAGCCCGATCTCAAATCTATTTTTGAAAACACTGAGGCTCCCTTCAGTTGATCGAACAAATCATCGATACGCGGTAACGGATATTTGTTCTTTATTGTCACTTTATTAAGTTGACGATAGTCGATGCACAACCTCATGGTTCCGTCCTTCTTTTTCACAAACAACACTTTGGTGCACCCAAGGTGAAAAACTCGAGGCGAGCAAAGCCTCTATCCACCAACTCTTGCAACCGAGCTTTCAACTCCTTTAATTCGTTGGTGCCATACGATACGGAGCTATCGAAATCGGTGTGGTCCTGTGTACAAGCTCAATACCAAACTCTATCTCTCGAGCAGTGGCAAACCCAGAATTCTTGGGAAAAACATCCGGTATTCACAAACCACCGGCACAGATTCGGGTTTTATTTCTAACTCCTTATCATCAAGTACATACGCAAGGTATGCTTCGCACCCTTTTCTTACATATTTCTGGGCCAACATTGATGATATTATAGCTGGCAACCCCTTCAAGTCCGTAGACTCAACTCGGATCATCTCGTTATTTGCGCATCTCAATTCAATAGTCTTGCTTTTGCAATTCACAACCGCATCATGCACGGTCAACCAATCCAACCCAAGAATAACATCAAATTCATCGAACGGCAAAAGCATCAAGTCCGCCGGAAAACAGGAACCTCGAATGACTAGGGGGCATTTCTTACACACTTTGTCGACCAAAGACGTAACGACCCAAGGGATTTGACACCCGAATTACGAACTCAGTAGACTCAACAGGTAGAGTCTTACTGGATGCTAAGGTTTCACATACATATGAATGAGTAGAGCCAGGGTCAATCAATGCAATCACACTAGTATCAAAGAGAGTGAAAGTATCAGTGATAACGTCAGGGGAGGATGCCTCCTCTCGTGCGCGGATAGCATATGCTCTAGCAGGAGCACGAGTCTCGGATCGAACAACCGTATCAGAGACCCCTCTCTAATTACCACCCCTACCTCCTGAAATCCTCGGGGGTCTACCTCTAGCCGTCGTCCCACTAGATCTTGCACCTTGCATCTTATTCTTCTCATCTAGCTCCGTGCAATCTCTAACGAAGTGGTCCCTCGAACCGCATCCATAACAAGCCCTATTAACAGACTTACCCCAACATTCACCTATGTGTCGTCTTCCACATTGGGGGCATTCGGGCTTTTCTTGAAGATTATTGCCCACACTAGCTACCAAGGTAGCTCGTGAGTCCATCGATGGTCGTGCTCTAATGGAAATCCCCCAGTCGCCCTCGACTTATTTGTGTCCTCTCTGAACTTCTTTACAGCCAAAAATAGAGCCTTGCCCGTCGATCTTTTACGATAATCTCTAGCTTCAAATTTAGCCTTCCTCTTCTCCCTTCCGAGCTCTTCCGCCTTGCAGGCTCGTTCAACTAGTGTTACAAATTCTTTTATCTCCAAAATACCCACCAGTAGCTTTAACTCTTCATTCAATCCTCTTCAAATCTTTTGCACATAGTAACCTCATCAGCCACACACTCCGAGCATACCGACTAAGTCTTACGAACTCATGTTCAGATTCGAGATACTGAATCATACGACCTTGCTTGAGCTCCGAGAATTCCTTACGCTTTTGATCGATGAACCGTTGACTAATGTATTTCTTTGAAATTTCGTTTGAAGAAATCCCAAGGAACTTGTTCCTTTGGGACTATGGAAATTAAGGTCCTCCACCAATAGTAGGTGAGTCTCATAACAAGGATATAGCACACTTAAGACATTCATCGGGTGTGCATGACAGTTCATCAAACACTCTAATGGTGTTATCAAGCGAACTCGGCCCTTTCAAAGATAAATCGGTAACTATGGCCTTAAACTCCTCGGCCCCACGCTTCCTAATCAAGTCCACGGTGGTTTACTCACCTCACGGGATCAACAAATCGATGGCATTACGGGCTCTTAGGGTGGATTATTTAAATTTGGGAATGGTTGGACAGCGGATTGGTTCGGGCATATTATGCGACCCACTCATTCATCATGGTGAAGAAGGCTTGTTTCGCCTTCATCTTGATTATTCGTGGATGATCGAGGCTCAACAGCGGTGTCCCTTGCGCAGAGCAGCCGCTACACTTTCAACGTCATCCGCCAAGGGTCTCTCTACCCCGGGTTCCATTTGCTAATCAAAACAAAAATTTCAACCGTCAAGTCATCACATTTTAAGCACTAACACATTCGCATGTATAGCTAGACTCACACGCGCTACGGTAGTCCTAGAACCGACTAAACCATAGCTCGATAACAATAAAATTGTAACACCCGAACCCGAGACCGTCATGCGAGTCGAACACGAGGTGTTAACGGACTTCAAACCACTTATTGAGAATTTCCTGACAAGCTTCCAATCGTGTACTAGTCACTTCAAAATCATATCTTGAGTTTTACAACTCGAAAATCAGTTTCGTAATTTTTCCTGAAACTAGACTCATTCCCATCTACAGATTTTTTCTAGAATTTTGGTCAAGCCAATTAGTAAAGTTTATTAGTTAAAGTCTCCCCTGTTGCAGAGATCGACTACACTGACCTTTGTACGTTACGAATTGGATATCTCCCTGTACAGGGCTTAAATACTGATGCCGTTTGTTTCTGTAGAAACTAGACTCAGAGAGGAATCTACACATATATGGCATGACTCCTAATTATCTCTGGTTAATTTACAATGATTTTCCAAAGTCGGAACAAGGGATCCAGAAACCGTTCTGGCCCTGTTTCACGAGAACTTTAATATCTCTTAAAATACAGCTCATATGGTAGTTTTGTTTCATCCAGATGAAAATAGACCCATCAAGCTTCGAGTACATAATTTTTTTAGCTATTAATTCCACTTCTACTATTTTTAGTGATTTTTCGATCTCATATCACTGCTGCTGTCCGCAGCGAGCCACTGCGATGAGACTATGCCAATTTCATGAATCCTTCCTTAGCCTTACTACTCATCCATCATACGTGACACAAATTATGGCCACCTTATCAAAATTAAGGTTTCTAAGACTCGTGGCTATAGATTCTAGCATCCCACTCAAACGACCACATAGGCCATTTTCACATGGCTTAAAGTTTACAACCCAAAATTTATAAAACAAAATAGCTCATACATGCCAAATGTTCTCCTAAGTCGACTAAGAAGACAATACCAAAATTGCTCGCCGGTCACGATGACTTCGTTGTGATTCTGAACACCCAAAAGGAGACGAGCCCAAGGAACCTAAAATGGGTGACAAGAAAACACCGAGTGAGTTTATAACTCAAGAAGTCATAAGCATTCCACAACCATCCATTAATACAATTATCATAAAATGAAATAATGAAACAAGGCCAAATGTTCCAACCATACCGAACTATACCATAGTTCCTTAGATCTTCGGATCAATCTCATACCAAGTCATACATTTACATTTCATATACTGTTCAATAGGATATTTGAAGCAATTTCCATACATCATTTCATTTCCGCAACAATCATGCAATCAAATGAACTTTCATCTATTCCACGATACCTTATTTACGGGAATGCAATTGAAATCATCACATAGATTTAAATCTTACCAACTCCACCCCGAGTATGAACATAGCATCTATTAGCCATGAACTCAAGGTACTTACTCTTTTTGCTGTCCATACTCATCTCGATAAAGTCACGCCTCCATATAAATGTTCAATCGGAGATATGTGTAGAGTTCGCACACATAGTGCTTAATACTCAATCACGCACACTTAGTGCCATATGATTCAAGCCCGCACACATAGTGCCATATAGTCCAAACTCGCACGCTTAGTGCCGTACATTACAAGCTCGCACACTCAGTGCCAATCTCGTCACCGTACACATCTATTTCTCGCACACTTAGTGCCGAAGCAAACTTCCTACACATTTCACTATCTCTTTTACGTTCAACATTATCATCTTTTCATACACATACATTTGTATATATTTCATCTCATTAAACACAATTGCATAGTTATTACAATCATTTAAGCAATATCAAATATATGCTTAATGACTTACCTTGTGTTGGGTAAAAATAGTCCAAGTCGGCTACTCGATGACCTTCGCCTTTCCCTTGCTTGATTCTCCTTCTTTAACTCCTTGAGCTTAATCAATAAATCAACTAGTTTAACCATCTCGCTAAACATTCATAATTCAATTACACATGCATATGTATGTTTGTATATTCGGCAACCATCCTCACTTATTACCCATTTAGTCAACAATCTAAGCCAAGATAAGGCTTCAATATGGTTGCCTCTAACCAAATACATGCTCACCAATTTCCCTTCATGTGGCCGAATATGCATGTCCATGTTGAGGCCATTTATGCACTTATTACCACACAAAAACAGCATACATTTTACTAACTAATACCTTTCCATATTGTAACTCAATACACATCTATCATTTCCTTCATAACCAAAACATCATCATAAGTAAGTATATACCTTAAGATAGTATATACGTCATACCAATACATCATGCTCAAACATATATACATATATGTATGCTAGAGCCGAATCTCAAGTTTATTGTAACTAAACATGAACATGATTTCGAAACACAAATCTTACTCTCCATGCAAAGAGCATAAATCACACTTGGGGATGCACCATGGCCGAATACATCACAACACCATAATTTTGGTCATGATTACACAAAGAACTTAGTATATCATTCAAAAATGCTCAAAGAAAATCTAAGAGTCCTCAATCCACCATCACATGTATCATCATCAAGCTTCATATTTAACATGCAATGGCATTAACTCAAAATCCACCTTGGCCAAATACCATCCCCATGATATAACAAAGATTTGAACCATGGGCTAATAAGAACATCAAGTTAACAACCAAAAACATGCATGAATCTCATGGCACAACATCAAACATACCTTAATCTTGATGCAAATATAGCCAAACCTCTTCCTAATCCTCTTCCAACCCAAGCATGAAGCAAAATTCCTCCCTTCCCCTCTAGTATTTTCGGTCAAGAGAGAATGAAATGGATGAGCAAAATTTTTTCTTTTCTTTTCTTCCATGTACGGCAATGGGGTTTTCACTCACACACACACATTTTTTTTTCTTTACTACCCATGCTTATTTGTTTATTGTTTCCCCTAATGCACCAACAAAACATGTTTCATGACATGTTTAGCCCATACTCCTTGTAATGGCCGGCCATCACTTGTAAAAGGGGTATTTGACATGCAAGGCCATTGTTTTGCATGCATGCTTTAATTAGTCATCATACATTTCCCCATCATACTTTCAAAGTTTTCTACTAGGTCCTTTCTAGTGAAATTCACATTTATAACTCTAAATTAAAGCATCAAAATGTCACACATGAGTTAACACATATTATAGGCATAAAAATAAATATCAAATTATTTTTATGCCTCGGTTTTGTGGTCCCGAAACCACATTCCGACTAGGGTCGTTTTAAGGCTGTCACAACTCTCCCCCACTTAAGAAATTTTCGTCCCCGAAAATCTTACCGGTAAATAGGTTTGGGTATCGCTCCTTCATAGAGTTCTCGGGTTCCCAAGTAGCTTCTTCCATCCCGTGTTTGAGCCATAACACTTTTACTAACGGAACCCTTTTGTTTCGCAACTCCTTCACTTCACGAGCTAGGATACGAATCGGTTCTTCCTCATAACTCATATCGGCTTGAATTTTAACCTCTGATGGACTAATTACGTGCGACGGATCAGACCTATAGCGTCGAAGCATCGAAACATGAAAGACGTCGTGAATCTTTTCAAGTTCAGGAGGCAAAATCAAACGATACGCAACTGGACCGACTCGTTCGGATATCTCATATGGCCCGATGAGCCTTGGGCTCAATTTGCCTTTACGGCCAAATCTGAGTATCTTTTTCCAAGGCGAAATGTAACACCCCAAACCCGAGACCATCGCCGGTGTCGGACCCGAGGGGTTAACAAACCAAGTTCACATGTTTTGCCCACCAATTTGACATTTCCAGCCAGGCTGGAAAACTGCGTCACTGTCGCCTTAAAAATCATATCTCGAGTTTCAAAACTCGGAAACTGGTTTCGTAAATTTTCCCTGAATTTAGACTCATATATCCATCCATGGATTTATTTCTAGGATTTTTGGTCGGGCCAATTGGTACAGTTTATTAGTTAAAGTTACCCATGTTACAGGGATCGACTGCCCTGACCTTCGCGCGGTATAACTTGAATATCTCTCTGTACAGGGCTTTAATGCTGGTGTCGTTTGTTTCTAATGAAACTAGACTCAAAATGGAATCTTTACATATAAGGTATGTCTCCTAATTCTTTTTAGATAATTTATAGTGAATTTTTAAAGTTGCGACAGGGAACCCAGAAACCATTCTGGCCCTGTCTCACAATAGCTTTAATATCTCTTAACCTGTAACTCCTATGACCATTTCGTTTCTTCCATATGAAAATAGACTCATCAAGGTTCATTTACATAGCTTATTCACTATTTAATTCCATTCCTATGAATTTTGGTGATTTTTCACATTCATGCCACTGCAGCTGGCAGCATCTGTTTTTAAGGTAGGACTTACCTATTTGGTAGTCTCCACGAATCAACTAGTCTTGCCATACATAGGTTCATATATGATCATTTTAACCATGCAAATGGCTGATCATATGACCAACATTCCCATTTCCAAGCCATAGCCACATCATGACACCAAATATATACATACAACCCACAATTAGTCTAAGTTCATGCTTCCTTTTCGAGCCATTTTCGCATGGCCGTACATACTTACATTACAACATATTTAATAAACAAGAGGTAGTCCTATACATGCCATCTCAAGTTCAATCAAAATTTATACCAAAATGGAGGCTTGATAGTGTGAATGACTTCGACTTCAACGATCCCAAATCCAATTGCTTGAGCGAAATCTAAAAAAACCGAGAGCCAAAGCAACGGGTAAGCATTTTATGCTTAGTAAGTCTCAAGGAATATAATCAACTCTAATTACAGCAATACATTCACATAGCCAAATGCATCATTTCATTAATACACATTCTTACTTCACACTTCATCATTATATGATTTCACAAAATATCAATCAATTCAATAACTGAAATTCATTACAGCAACCAACACTCACCTCCAGCCCAAGATTCTTCGGAATATAACCGGATATAATCACGTGCACAAATGCCTTCGGGTCTTAGCCCGGATAGAATGTCTCGCACGAATGCCTTCGGGTCTTAGCCCGAATGTAGCCACTAGCACAATTGCCTTCGGGTCTTAACCCGGATATAATTTCCAGCATAATTGTCTTCGGGATTTAGCCCGGATATCATTCAATTTCCCATTTTAAGGCTGTCACACGAATAATCAATCAACAAGCTCCATATAACATATTCATATCAATTGAGTACTAACATCATTCGAACGTATATATAATTATACATCTCAAATACTTTTCTTTCATCTCATTTTCACACTTAACATTTGATAGCTTATGCATAACATTTCACTCACATTCATTTCAAACTTATCATTTGATTATAAAAGCACATTGTATATTTACCAACATGATATACTTGCCATTAGGCCATATAAGCATGATACAATACACTATCATTTCATCTTTAACATTCGGCTAAACCCTTATCTTACAAAGAACACCGAATTCACATAACATATCATTTCATCGGCATTACGCCTGCTAGGCACAAAGGCCCGAATAAACATCACCGGCACGAAGCCTGCTAGGCACGAAGGCCCGAATATAATACCAGTGCTAGGCCTGTGGGATTTATCCCAGATATAATACCAGCACGAAGCCTGCGGGATTTAACCTGGATATTTTACTAGCACGAAGCCTGCGGGTCTTTAAGCCCGGATACACATCAAATATCATGCATATTTAATCATATATTAACACATCTCATTCAACATATCACATTTCCATTTCACCATTCAAACTTAACCCATAGTGACCATTCGACTATAAGTCATATGCATAAATTATTTATCGCGCAACTTAGTTCAAGTAGAACCAAAAGGTCACGATTCATCTAATATATACATATTGCTCACTGATTCGCACACAACCTTTCAAATTAGCAATTATAAGATGGTTCCGCACATAGCCCATCCTTATCGATAATTTACAATGGTTTTACCCTTACATATATGTCATAGGCATTTTTACCTATGCTTCTCAATTCACATTCATGATTCAATTCCAATCGATTTAACATGCCTAAGTACATATCACATACCTAAATAATTTACTTTACGGAACGAATCCACATATCGTATTAGCCCATAGTCTTATAGCACCACACTTTTAATGGTTTACCTCATCGAAGTTCACATTTAATCACTTTAGTGCCAAGCCATATTCGGCTATCACAAAGGACTAATAATAATAATTTTATACACATCATGGTTTCCTTTAGGTATTTAATAATCACAAATCGTGATATCTCCACCAGCACATATATGGCATAGTTTATTCATTGTAACACTCATTTAGTGCATCAAATTTCCAAATCCAATTCAACTTAAGCATAATAGCCATAATCGGCTTATAGCCTTAAATCATTACATATTCGGCACATTAACTAAATAAAATTTACATTCCCTTTACCATATTAATTTAACTCTTGGGCACATAAAAAGGAATCAAGCTTAAACACTTAAGAACTTACCTCGAATGTTGTCGAATGATTACAATGCCTATTCGATTACTTTCTCTTTTCTCTTATCTGAATTTGCCCCTCTATGCTCTTGAGCTTAAAATTTAAAGATTTTAAACTAGTCATTATTCGACTATTCAAGCATCACTTTCAAAATATAATATATATATATATATATATATATTATATTCAACTTTCACACCTACTGATCATAGTAAGCTTATAAGAAATCAATAAGCAACTCATTAACAAATTTTTGTCAATGTTTACCACATAATCATAATTTCACTACAAGCTGTCTTCCTAAGCAACAGTCACTAAATCATTTATAACTGGAGCTACAAAACTCCAAATCAAGTACCGTTAATTTTCTATGAAAATAGACCCATATATATTTTACTCATAAAATTTTCAGGATTTTTGGTTTGTCCAATCAATACCAGATTTTTCTTAAAGTTTCCCTTATTTCACTACTTGACTAATCTGACCACTCTTCACTACGAATCAAATTTGTCATTGTAAAGAATTAAAAATATGTTCTCGTTTATTTCATTTGAAACTAGACTCATTAAGGAGTATAAGATTATAAACTTAATCTTATAACCATTTTTGTACAATTTATAATGATTTTATAAAAACAGAACAAAGGATCTAGAAGTCATTCTGACCCTATCCCACATCACTTCAAATATCTCATCATCGGGAATTCTTTTGCTTACACGGTTTCTTTTATAAGAAACTAGACTCATTAATCTTTAATTACTTAATTTATTCAGCTTCTAACTCATCTCCCACAATTTATGGTGATTTTCCAAAATCACGTTACTGCTGCTGTCCCAAGCAGATTTATTACCAATTCACTCTTTCATACATACCTTGCATACATACATATCACAAATCAATCATCACATACCTATAACTTTACTTAAGCATAATCTTCCTTTCATCATTTTAAAGCACAACATTACTCAATATTATCCAAGTTCACATTCGGCCATAATACACACAACATGTTAGCCGATTTTCCCCCCTTAGCATCTAAGGCACATGCATGCTCATTTGCTTGGCTCAACTTCATCTATTCTCCATTTTTTATCAAAAGAACATGAAACAACAACCATTTCTCTCATTTCCATTCATGACCGAATGCTCACAACACAACCAAAAATCAAAAATATGCTTCATGGGTTAAGGTAGAAACAAGAAAAACCCATGAACATCAAAATAGAAGCAAAGCACCATGAACTCACCTTGGATTTTCTTCCCCAAGTGACTGAACATTCAAGAGCTCTTTTCTTCTCCTTTCTCTTCTATTTTCGCTACCATGAACAAGGATGGACAAACTTTTCCTTCCATCATTTTGTTATTTTAGTCTTTATTTTATGACATAAAATGACACATATCAATTAGTACCATAACTTCATGTCTTAAATTATTATTATCTAATGCACATGTTGCTTCCCACCAACATCATGACCGGCCACTACACATAAAATGGAGAGTTTGACATGCAAATCCTCTCATTTTACACTACAAATTATTTGCCCACTACAATTTGGCCTATAGCATTTTCAAAAATTTTCACATAGGTCCTATTTCATAATTTTACTCTCAAATGACAAAATCAAAGCATGAAATTTTCACACATGCACTTTCACATATAATAAACACAGAGTATAACATTTAATTATTTCTGTGACTCGATTTTTGTGATCCCGAAACCACTTTCTGACTAGGGCCAAATTAGGGCTGTCACATTTTTTGTGTTTTTTTTTGGAGAACAAGTTAAAAAAAACATAGACTAACTATTAAGAACAAGACATAGCTGAGCAGCTATTTCAATTCAAATTTGGACAAAAATAGGGATCAAATTTAATTTAGGGGATTTCAACAATAATGGGTTAAGGGTTAATATTACGGTTAATACAAAAAATGGGTTGTTAGGCTCAAAGGGGTTCACTGGGGGTTAATTGTGAAGGTAGGCTTTTCATGGCATGAGTGGACTAATCCTAAGTGTCTTATCATTTTGACATATCAAATCAAATGGTGTGGTCTTGACATGCATAATTAAGTAAGTTCTAGAATAACAGTTCAATACTGACGCACTCAAAGCAATAATAAAAGTAAGCATGAAAGAATTAATAGATGCTCAAAAGGCTCAAAAATCTCACAAAAATTATGGCTTTTTGATGTTTAAAACTTGTGAATTCCAACTCAAAGTAATACCTAAACTTTGGGGAAACAACCTAACATTTTAAATTCTTAAAAATCAACTTATCATGCTCAATTCTCTAATGTGTTAAACTTTAAACAATCAATGCATAAATGCCTATGTTTTAATTCAAGATATATCAATCAAAATCATAAATCAATCAAAATTTATCCTAAATATGATATGAGAGCTTTTCAAGAGAACAAGACAGTTATTCAGGGATATTTCTGATAATGAAATGAATACCCCCCCCACACTTAAGATGTACATTGCCCTAAATGTACAAAGATAGATATACAAAAAAGAATATAAAAATAAGTTAGGGAGAGAAATAAAACTTCCTGAATGATGGATGAATTTCCTTGAACTAGAGTTTTGGAGAATAATCGACGTGAGGGTGGAGGAGGATACTCCGGCGGTGGTAGAGGTTCATTAGTCCATAAGTCCTGTGCCAAAAGAATATTATATCTAGTGGTGGCTATGGTCGTGGTTTAGCAGGACATGACAGTTGTGGAGAACCTTTCCCAATGGGGTTTTAAGTTCATATGTGATGATGAGCTTCGGAGCTGTTTATAACTGTGAGAGCATTAGGAACTCTTTTAGAAAATTTATAAGGAAGAATGATTACTCAGTAGGAAATAGCTAGAATTCAAAATTGTTAAATAAAAATTATAAATCCTAATAAAAATAAGATGAAAGAAAAATAAAAGGTAGTCTTAAAATAAAATAAAAGTAAAAACATAAAATATAAAATAAAAGTTTTTAAACATCTTCATCACTAGATAGTTTATGAGGTGGGGGTGGCGATGAGATGTGCAGGTGCTGACAGATTTGCTGTAGAGTAGCATCAATGTTGTCAAATCATTGAAAACACTACTGCTCAAATCAAGTGAGGCACTCAGAAATATCCGTATATGAAGCCACCGCATGAATTGGACGAGAGGGTGGTGGTGGCTGAGACGGTGGTTCCTCGTGCTGTGGGGGGACATCATCAATAATGTCCTCGGGGACCTCCTCCTCAGTAGATTGGGTGAGACGATATTGAGGAGGGTAGGTTCCTCGGTACTTTTCTTTCATCCTTATGCTTAGCATGCTCGAGATGCCTTGTGGAGACATCTGGCCAATGAGAGTCAAGGATGATTCTTGGGCCGCAGTGCGGAGGAGCCCAAAGTGTCGAGCCAACCGAGTAACATAGGGGCCAATTGAGATGATCCTCTTCCTATGTTGGTCCGTCTGGTGCTGAATGGCAAGGACAATGAAACAAGCAAGATTGATGATGTGCTCGTGCGACATACACCATAGAAAGTAGGCGTCGTGAGTGTTGACGACCCTACTGCTTTCTCGCCTTCTTGTAATAGTGTGAGCCAAAATGGCGTGAAGGTACCTCAGAGATGGAGGGAGAACCGATGCCTTGGAGTGGCTAGGATTATAGGTGTCTGCACTTGGTGCTAGTACGTCCCAGCACCATGAAAGAGAAAGATGGATATGGCAGTTGAGAGTATCTAAGTCATTCTTCTCCTTGAACTCCTCCGTATATAAACCTAGTGCTGTACCAAATTCTAGGATGCTGAGCTGGCGGACTAATCCCCCTAGGCAAAATTGCACCGTGCTGGGATCATCGTAGTTCATCATTACGGTCTGGAGATGGAACGTTGAGCATAGTTCCATCGTGAACTCGAGATATGTTGGCTTGATGATCCCAAAGAAAAGCTCTCAAGGGTCGGTGGTTAGGAGGGCCCGAATCGTATCAGCCAACTGAACTTGTCCTACTGCAGCCCAGTCGATGCAGTGGCCTACAATTAAAGGTCAGGCCCAGAGTATTTGGAAAAGTTCTTCTTGCGGCCCGATGGGGAATTGCAGGAAAGGGTGGCGAATTTTCATAGTAGGACCCGAGGAAGATGACGTTCCCTTCCTTTTCTTTAAAGTAGGGACAGTAACCTTTTTACCATGTAAAGATGACATGGTACCTGCAATTGGAAACATATCTTTGTCTTGATGAGTAGACAGGGTAAAATGCGACTAAATTCGAGGAGGGAAAATTTCATAAATATGTTCAGCTACAACTACTAAGTTTAACTAAAACAATAAGTTCAATGCATACTTTTGTGGCATTAGCATGGTGATATAAGTAAATATGGCAAAGAATGGAATGCACATACTATATGAATGAACATAAATGTCAACACAAGAGGCATGAATATTTCAACTATCCATGACTATTCAGTTCTAACTAATCAAATGGAGTAGAGAAATCTTGTAATGAGTAAGAATTTGAACATGAAAAGATAAGAACTACTCTAGATATGAAATGTGAGTAATAAAGAGATGAAAAGAACATAAAAAAATGCATAGTACTATGATAACTTAACATGAAAAATGAGTGCAATTAAAGGGAAAAGAATAAACAAACGCTAGAAAAGGGATAATAAGAGTAAAAAATGGAGTTGGAGGCGGCACACGGGCGTGGTAGAGAGGGCGTGTGGACTTACAACGGCTAGGGTTAGGTTTTTTTTAGTGAAAAAGACAATGAATAGTGTAGCCTATTTATAGATTTTGAGGCACACGACCAGGTAACACGCCCATGTTCCCCAATTTTAGCTCGTGTGATTCGCGAATTTTGAATTTGGGCACGTCTGACAATTGTCCCACGCCCGTGTTCCTTAGGCATGTTTGTGCGCACGGCCGTGTTGCATAGCCGTGTCTGGCATTGTTTGCTTCTCCCACGCCCGTGGATGTATCCCTACGCCCGTGGTAATTTAATAGGTTCAACCACGGTTGCTCGGCACAGGCATGTCGCACGCCTGTGTCAATTTCACAGGTTCGGCCACGGGTTCAAGGCACGGGCGTGTCTCACGCTCGTGCTATTTTGGCAGGTTCGCCCATGGCCATGTCGCATGGCCGTGGCGATTTGTCGTAGCCCATTTTGGGGAAATCTTTGCCCTGTTTTCACACGGCCCTAGGCACGCCCGTGTACTTGTCTGTTTTTGTGTGGTAAACCTGTATTCAAGAGTTCTGTTAGTTAGTTAGGTGTCAAACACTAAAATTGAAAGAATTTAATACAGTTAGTGCTCGGGTTGCCTCTCAAGAAGCAGTTATTTATAGTCTAAGCTTGACTTATCTCTCCATTAAATGGTCATGGTGGTTCGAGGAGTTTATACTCCTCATTCCTGCTATCATTCTCATCAAAATAAGGTTTCAGATGGGTGTTGTTTACCTTAAAAGTGTCAAACTTAGAATGACTTACCTCGATTGTACCGAATGGGAAAATGCTAATTACCGTAAGAGGGATTTCTTCATTCGGTTTGGTAGTGATAATGTGAGGATCTGTGGTATCTAATAATACCTTAGGTTGATTTGGGAAGGTATTGAGCTCGTTCTGGGGTAGGTTTGGTTTATCGTGTGTTCTTGGTTTATGCATCTGCCATTCATCTAGCTCCTCGATTTATAGCCTTCGATCTATATGAATAGGTCCTCTACTATTGCTTGAGAATGGCTCATGTTCTTTCTTCAGACTCATTTCCTGCATAGTAGGTTACACCGTATTGTTAGTTTTAGTAGAATGGTTTAGACGATCACCTTCAATTTCTGATGTGTTGCCAGAATTATGAGTTTGAAGGGTGATTGTTTCGTCTTCCACACGGAGTGTGAGCTCACCTGTGCCAACATCAATAATTGTTTTAGCAGTTGTTAAAAAGGGTCGTCCTAAAATCAAAGGAGTGTTTCTATCCTCCTCCATGTCTAACATAATGAAGTCAATAGGAAATATAAATTTATCGATTTTAACTAGCACATCTTCAATAATACCCCTAGGAAATCTTATAGTTTTATCTACTAATTGAATGCTCATCCTAGTCTGTTTGGGTTTCCCAAAACCTAAATGTTTAAACATTTTGTAAGGCATGACGTTAATACTAACCCCTAAATTAGCTAATGCATTATTAACATCTAAACTACCAATTAAGCAAGGAATCGTAAAACTCCCTGGATCGTTTAGTTTGTTGGGTAGTTTATTCTGTAGAATAGCTGAGCAAACTGCATTTAGCTCTACATGCGACACCTCGTCCAACTTCGACTTATTTGCTAAAAGCTCTTTTAAAAATTTCATTGCGTTTGGCATCTTTAATAAAGCTTCAATAACTGGTATGTTTATATGTAATTTTTTAAGAGTTTAAGGAATTTTCCAAATTGTTCATCTAAGCGGTCTTTCTTTGTCGCGTTATGGTATGGCACACGAGGTTTATAATCGACATTCACTGATTTGTTTTTATTACACCTATCTCGCCTTGATCTCTGCTCACCACAGTTTCTTGCCTCGGTTCTGGCTCAGGCTCAACGAATCCTTCTTCATCTTGAACATTAATCACATTGAGCTGTTCCCTTGGGTTGGGTTCAGTATTACTTGGCAAGCTACCTTGTGGTCGTTCAGAGATTAGTTTGGAAAGCTGGCCTATCTGAGTTTCGAGCCCTTGGATCGACGCTTGTTGATTTTTAAGTGCTGTCTCGGTGTTCTGGAAACGGGTTTCTGACACCGAGATAAATTTAGACAGTATCTCTTCAAGGTTCGATTTCTTTTCCTATTGATACGGTGGTTGTTGAAAACCTGGAGGATGTTGTGGTCTTTGATTTCCTTGACCGTCCCACGAGAAATTGGGATGGTTCCTCCAACCTGTATTATAAGTGTTACTATATGGGTTATTTTGGGATCTAGAGTTATTGTTACCCATATATTGGACTTGTTCCTCCTTGATGCTAGGGTTGAAGGGTTGATACACTGTGCATGCTCCTCCTCCATTCGTCTTGCACCTTATTACTGGATGTACCTGAGTAGAACCAAGTAAACCATCAATCTTTTTATTTAGAAGTTCTACCTGGTTTGACAGCATAATAACCGAATTGACATTATAAACACCTGCTGCTTAGGTTGGCTTAGTCCTCATGACTTGCCACTATAGTTATTCAGTGACATCTTTTCAATAAATTCGTAAGCCTTTTCAGGTGTTTTGTTGTTGATGGTTCCCCCGGCTGCTGCATTAACCATTGGCCCAGTCGACGGATTTAAGCCATTATGGAATGTTCGAACCTGCAGCCAAAGCGATAACCCATGGTGAGGGCACTTTCTCAGTAAGTCCTTGTATCTCTCCCATGCATCGTAAAGAGTTTCTAAGTCCATCTGCACAAATGAAGAGATATCATTACGTAATTTGGCTGTTTTAGCCGGCGGAAAATATTTTAACAGAAATTTTTCGGTCATTTGTTCCCAAGTAGTAATTGACCCTCATGGTAACGAGTTCAACCACTGTTTAGCTTTGTTCCTTAATGAAAAAGGGAATAACCGAAGACGAATGGCATCGTTAGAAACGCCATTAATTTTAAATGTATCACAAAATTCTAGGAAATTTGCCAAGTGAGTGTTTGGATCCTCATCCTGCAGACCATCAAACTGAGCAAATTGCTGTATCATTTGAAAAGTGTTAGGTTTTAGTTCAAAATTATTTGCAGCAACAACAGGCCTAACTATACTTGACTTAGTTCCTATTAAATTAGGTTTAGCATAATCATACATAGTACGAGGAGTAGGATTCTGATTTGCTAGTTCAGCGGGAATCGCAGGAGGTAGCTGATTGTCCTGGTTTTCAGCCATCTCCTCGGTTGGGGTTTGACTATCATCCTCTTGCTCGTTCTTTGTGTATCTTAAGCTTCGCCTTATTTCTCTTTGGTTTCTGCGAACTATGCGATCGACTTCTTCGTCAAAAAGTAGTGGTCCTAATGGGTTTCTTCTAGTCGTAAACCATAAAAACCTTCCAAGAGAAAGAAAAAAGTAAATTAATAAATAAAGATAAAATATAATTAACTTGCAAGAAAAATAAATGGAAAAAGTAATAAAAATTGAGCATTCCTAATAGCCTAGTTCCCTAGCAACGGCGCCAAAAACTTGATCGCGATTTTCGTGTGACAGGTTTTAAATATTTATAAAGAATCGTTCTTGAAACTAACTATTATCACGATGTAGGAAAGTGTACCTATCGAATAGTAGTATAGTTTTAGCAAGACCAGATTGTCGAACCCAAAGGAACTAAAAGTACTAGTAATGACTGTCTTTTTATTATCTAGCCTACGAATAAGAGGGTTTTGTTTTAACTAACTAATTATCTAAACTAAGAATTCACAGAAAATAGAATTGGGGTATTACTTTTGGAAAACGATTGGATGAAGATAATACCTAAGGAAGAATCCACCTAGACTTCACTTGTTATTCTGACTCCGAATCGGACGATTTATTCATTTAATTTGTCCCGTAGAGATCCCTAAGTTATGTTATTATCCCTATTCAGGACTAATAACGTCTAATCCCTAGATTGAATAATTGAAACTTTTCTCTAATTAGTACCCTAGGGTTGCGTTAACTCGATCTATGGATCCACTTATTAGGTTTCACCCTAATCCGACAAAATCTTGTCACCCTATGTCTAGGCACGCAATCAACCCACTTAATTATGACAAATGTACTCGTAGACATGGTCTATTCCTCCTCTGAATAAGAGTTTATCTTGAATAAGTATCCTGGGATATCAAAACAAAAATTAAGAACACATAATTAAGAACAAGTTAAATATTTATCATACAATTCAGAAAATAATAACAAGATTAGTCTTAGGTTTCATTCCCCTTAGGTATTTAGGGGATTTAGCTCATAACTAAAAAGGAAAACATCTCAGAAGAATAATGAATACAAAACATAAAGAAAACCCAAAACTCCTGAAGGGAAATTGAGGGGAGATCTTCAGTCTTGATGGTGAATCCGGCTTCTGAGATGGATCAATCGGCTTCCCTTGAGCAGTTCCCTGAATCTTTCTATCTGTTCCCCCTTTCCTCTTCCTTTAGGGCATATTTATAGGCTTTAGAATACCTAAAATCCCTCAAAATTAGCCTTTTCTGAATTGGACTCAACTTGGGCTCGGTAGGGGCATACCCGTGTGACACGCCCGTGTGCAATTACTTCAGGCCGTGGTCAAGCCTGTTAAATAGGCACGGGCGTGTGGTCTACCCGTGTGAGTCGTGCTTCGATTTTGCCAAATTGACATGGCCGTATGGTCTGCCCGTGTGAGGAAGTCCAGGCCGTGTTGATTTCATACTTTGGCCCATTTTATTCATTTTTGGCTCGTTTCTCGTTCCTTTCGCTCATTTATGCTCACCTAAGTATAAAACATGAAATTAAGGCATTAGGAGCATCGAATTCACCAATTCTAAAGAAAAATCATCCATAAAATGCATTAAGCATGGGGTAAAATATGTATAAATTACGATTTATCATTCTTCATTTATTTTCTTCTGACAGTTTTTTTTCTAATTTATGACCAGAAGAAACCCGTCAGGACCACTACTTTTTGAGGGTGAGATCGACTGCACAGTTCGTAAAAACTAAAGAGAGGTAAGGCAAAGCCTAAGATACAAAGAAGAAGAGCAAGAGGACTATACTTCAACCACAACTGATGAGATGCCTAAAAACCAAGAAAATTTGCTACCTCCTGCGATTGCTGCTAATCAAAATCCTACTCCACGTACTATGTATGATTATGCTAAACCTTCTTTAACAGGAATTGAATCGAGCATAGTTAGGCCTACTGTTGCTGCAAATACTTTTGAACTGAAACTTAGCACAATTCAATGATACAATAATTTGTTCAGTTTGATGGTTTGCAGGACGAAGATCCTAACGCTCACTTGGCAAACTTTTTAGAACTATGTGATACATTTAAAATTAATGGCGTTTCTGATGATGCCATTCGGCTTCGGTTATTCCCTTTTTCATTGAGAAATAAGGCTAAATAATGGTTGAACTCGTTACCACGAGGGTCAATCACTACTTGGGAACAAATGACTGAAAAGTTTTTATTAAAATATTTTACGCCGGCTAAAATAGCCAAAATACGTAATGATATCTCCTCTTTTGTGTAGATGGATCTAGAAACACTCTACGATGCATGGGAGAGATACAAGGATCTGTTGAGAAGGTACCCTCACCATGGGTTACCACTCTAGCTATAGGTTCAAACATTCCATAATGGCCTGAATCCTTCGACTCGATAGATGATCGATGCAGCCACTGGCGGAACTATCAATAATAAGACACCTGAGGATGCTTATGAATTTATAGAAGAAATGTCACTGAATAATTATTAGTGGCAAGTCATGAGGACAAAGCCAATGAAAACTGCCGGCATTTTTAACGTCGATTCAGTCACCATTCTCTCCAATCAGGTAGAACTTTTGAATAAAAAAATTGACAGTTTTCTTGGTTCTTCACAGGTTCACCCAGTAATGTAGTGCTAAGCAAATAGAGGTGGATCAAGCAATTCAGATTACCCATCCTATTGCCATAATATGGAGAACGAGCAGCTAAATTACATGGGTAATGATCCTCAATCTCAAAATAATCCTTATAGTAATACTTACAGTGCTGGTTGGAGGAACCACCTAAATTTCTCATGGAGGGCCAAGGGAACCAGCGACCACCACCACCTCCAGGCTTCCAACAACCACCCTACCAATAAGAGAAAAAGCCAAACCTTGAGGAGATGCTAACAAAATTCATCTCAGTGTCAGAAATTCATTTTCAGAATACTGAAACAGACTTAAAAATCAACAAGCATCAACCCAAGGGCTCGAAACTCAGATAAGTCAACTCACTAAATTAATATCTAAACGACCGCAAGGTAGTCTGTCGAGTAACACTGAATCTAACCCAATGGAGCAAATCAATGCAATTACCATTCAAGATGAGGAAGGGTTAGTTACACCTGAACCAGAACTGAGGCATGAAACAATGGTAAGTAAAGGTAAGGGTGAGGTGGACCACAATGACCAGAAATCGGTAAGTAAATAATACAAACCTTGTATGCCATACGCAATTCGGTAAATTCCTTAAATTATTAAAAAAGTTACATATTAACTTACCGTTTATTGAAGCTCTTTTGTAGATGCCAAACGCAGTCAAATTCTTAAAAGAGATTTTATCAAATAAACGGAAGTTGGATGAGGCGTCACATGTGGAACTAAATACGGTTTGCTCAGCCATGCTACAAAATAACCTAACCAACAAATTAAAAGATCTAGGGAGTTTTACGATTCCCTATTTAATTGGTAGCCTAGATGTTAATAATGCTTTGGCTGATTTAGGGGCTAGTATCAATGTTATGCCTTACAAAATGTTTAATCAACTAAGTCTTGGCAAAACCCAAACACACTAGGATGAGTATTCAATTAGCCGATAAAACAATCAGATTACTTAGGGGAATTATTGAAGATGTAATCATTAAAATTAACAAATTTATATTCCCAGTTGATTTCATTGTTCTAGACATAGAAGTGGATAGTAACGTTCCTTTAACATTAGGGAGGCCCTTTTTTGCAACCGTTAGAACAATAATTGATGTTGGCACATGTGAACTCACACTTCGTGTGGGAGATGAAACAATCACCCTTTAAGCTCGTAATTCAAGTAACACATCGAAAATTGAAGGTCGTAGTATAAATCATTCTACTAAAATTGACCATGTGGTGCAACCTACTTTGCAGGAAATAAGTTTGAAGAACCTACACGAACTACGTTCAAGCAACAATAAAGGACTTGTCTATGAAGAACAAAGGCTACAAATCAAGGAACTAGATGAATGGTGGATACAGAAACCGAGAACACTCGATAAACTAAAACCGAGCTAGGACAAGCTCAATACATCACCAAATCAACTTAAAGTTGGAGACAAAGTACTACTAGATGCAGTAGATCCTCGCATTATCACTTCTGAACCTAATGAAGAAATTCCTCTCACGGTACTCAGTATTTTCCTATATGGTACAGTCGAGGTAATTCACCCCAAATTCGGAATATTTAAGGTAAACAATACTCATCTTAAACCTTTTATTGATACAGTTGATAGTAAGGATGAGGAGTGTAAACTCCTCGAGCCACCATGGTCACACACCAAAGAGGTAAGTCAAGCTTGACTATAAATAAGTGCTTCTCGGGAGGTAACCCGAGCACTAGCAATAATGATTTATTTAAATTATAGTTTTTCACATCTAACCTACTAACTGAGTCTTGAAATAAAGGGTTTTCCCATCCACATGGCCAAGCACACAGACGTGCCTTAGGCCATGCACACACCATAGGAGGAGACACGGCCGTGCGATATGGCCGTATGAAAATAGGGCAAAACTTTTTCCCCAACACGGGATGCAATAAGTTGCCATGGCCGTGTGATAAGGCCATGGGTGAAACTACCTAACCAACACGAGCGTGCAACATGCCCGTGTTTTGAAACCGTGGGCAAACCTGTCAATTTAGCACGGGCGTTCGACATGCCCGTGCCCAGCCCCCGTGGTTGACACTATCAAACTAACACGGGTGTGGGCTATCATACACGGGGCATGGGAGAAGCAAATGAAGCAAGACATGGCTGTGCGACATGCCCTTGTGCAACCCCACACGCCCAAGGAACACGGTCGTGGGGAAAATGTCAGACGCGCCTAATTTTAAACATCAGGAAACACACAGGCAAAAATTAGGGAACACGGGCGTGCCCCACGACCGTGTGCCCCAAAATCTATATAAACCCCTCACTAATCATCATCCCCCTCCCCAATAATCCCTAACCCTAGCCCCTGCAACTCCACACGCCCTACCTGCCATGCTCGTGCGCCGCCTACAACACTGTGTCCGACAACTCAATCTTCTCCCTTTTGCTTTTGTTTACTTTTTTTCACTCTATTTTCTTTAAATATTTTGCCTATTTCATGATTTCTCTGATCCATTTGACTATCTTAAGTGAATATTCATAGTAGAATAATAATACTCATGCTTTTCATTAAAGAATATTTCCATTTTTCATACTACATTCATCCATTTTTCTTGTTTCCATGGATTTTATGCTTACCCACACGCACTCATGTATTACAAATTCCCGTAGCTTTATTCTCATCGTCCTATTTTAATAACTTAATATATTTTCTTTAGTTGTTTTAGTTTTGTTTACTTCATCTAGTACGTGGGTCTCATGAAATATTCTTATTTAGTTTTGTTTTACCATGCTATTCTTGGGACATATTGGTTGAACTTCGACTTTTCAATGCAGATATACAATGTCATCCTAAAGGGGTAAGAAAACCGTTGTCCCCGCCTTGAAGAAAAGGAAAGGAGCAATGTCATCCTCGGGTCCTACCGCGGAGATTAGGCACCCTTTCCTCGAGTTCCCCTTGGGACCCCAGGAGGAGCTATTTCAGATATTACGGGCCCGACCCCTAGGTGTGGGCCTCTGCATTGACTAGGCCGCACTTGAACAAATTTAGATGGCTGACGCAGTCTGAGCCCTCCTGATGACTGAACCGTGGGGGCTCTTCTTTGAGATCATCGAGCCGACATACCTCGAGCTCCTGATGGAACTATGCTCGACCTTCCATCTCCAAGTCGTCATGACAAACTTTGACGATCCTGGAACGATCTAGTTCTGCCTTTGTGGTCTAGTACACCAGTTGAGCGTACCCGAGTTCGGGATTACATTAGGGTCATACACGGAGGAGTTCATGGATGACAATAAACTCGACACCCTCTACCACCACATTCACTACTCTCCTTCAAAGTGTTGGAAGAACGTCGTCCCTAACTCGACCTCCTATGATCCTAGCTGCTCTAAGGCATCGGCCCTTGCCCCATCCCTGCGATACCTACACGCCATCTTGGCCCACACTCTTACGAGAAGACGAGAGAGCACCAGCGTCTTCAATACTCACGACCCCTATTTCCAATGGAGCATGGTGAACGAGCACGTCTTTGACCTTGCCTACTTCATAGCCCTCACCATCCGCCATCAGACAGAGCAGCATAGGAGAGGGGTCATCTCTATCGGGCCCTATGTGACTCGATTGGCTCGACACTTTGGGCTCCTCAACACAGCAGCACAATCATCCTCCCTCACTGTCATCGGCCAGATGCCCCCACAAGGCATCTCGAGCATGCTAAAGATGAGGATGATCAAGAAATGACATGGTGCCTACCCTCCTCAGTACCGCCTCGTCTACTCCACCGAGGAGGAAGACCCAGAAGACATTACTGATGATGTCCCTCCACGTCATGAGGACCCACCGTCTCAGCCACCACCCATCCATTGTTCAGTTCATGCGGTGGCTTCATACTCTGACATCTCTGAGCACCTTACATGATTTGAGCAGCAATGATTTCAACGCTTTGTTCATATTGATGCGACTCTACATCAGTTTTGTCAGCACTTCTACAACGCATCGCCACCACCACCTCGCGAACCATCTGGCGATGACGATGTTTAAAAACTTTTTATTTATTATTTTTAATTTCACTTTTATCTTTATTTATCTTATTTAAGTATTTTTTATTTCATTTTTCATTTATTATTATTTTAATTTTAGTTTTTATAATTTTTATTGAATAATTTATAGTTTCGGCTATTTCATTACGAGTAATTATGCCTCCTTATATTTCCTAAAAAGTTCCTGATTTTATCACAGTTATAAAGAGCTCCAAAGCTAATCATCGCATAGGAACTAAAAACTCCACTGGCAAAGGTTCTCCACGACTGCAATGTCCTGCTCGACCACGACCATAGCTACCACCAGATATAATATTCTTTTGGCGCAGGACTTATGGACTAATGAACCTCTACAACCACCGGAATATCCTCCTCCACTCTCATCATTGCCTTGGCCGATTATTCTCCATAACTCCAAATCAAGGAGTTCATTCATCATTTAGGAAGTTTCACTTCTCTCCCTATCTTATTATTATTTATCTATATTTTTCAATATATCTATCTTTGTACATTGAGGGTAATGTACATCTTAAGTACGGGGGGTCTTTCATATCATCATTAGAAATCCCTGAATTTTATCTTTTTCTCACGTGAATCACTCATATCACTATTAGAATGAATTTTAATTAATTTATGATTTTTATTGATATGTCTTGAATTAAAACATAAGCAATTATGCATTAATTGTTTAAACTTTAAGACATTAGGGAATCAAGGATGATAAGTTGATTTTTTGAAGAATTATATACTTTTAGGTTGTTTCCCTAAGTTTAGGTATTATCATGAGTTGAAATTCACAAGTTTAAACATCAAAAAGCCATAATTTTTGTGAGATCTTGAGCCTTTAGTGCATAATTTATTTCTTTCATGCTCACTTTTATTATGAGTGCATCAGTATTGATTTGTTATTCTAGAACTTGTTTGATTATGCATGTCAAGACCACACCATTTGATTTGATATGTCAAGATGATAAAGGCACTTATATTTAACCCACTCACTCCACAAAAGCCTACTTTCATAATTGACCCTTAGTGAACCCCTTTGAGTATAGGAGAGTAAAAAGAGTGAGAAACGGGCCGAAAATGGAGAAAATGTACCCACATGGGAAATCAACACGGCCTGAACTTTGTCACACGGGGGTGTCTCACGGCCATGTCTCTTTGGCAGGATCAAAGCACGACTTACACGGGTAGACTACATATTCGTGCGTATTCAACAGCCTTGACCACGGGCTGGAGTAATCGCACACGGGCGTGTCCCTGCCGAACCCAAGTATAACCCTATTCAAAAAAGGCCAATTTTGAGGGCTCTTAGGTGTTCTAAAGCCTATTTAAACACCTAATGAGGCACTTAGGAAATGAGACGCAGAGTATGAGGTAAGGAATTACTCAAGGGAAGCCGATTGGTCCATCTCAGAAGTCGGATTCATCACCAAGACTGAAGATCTCCCTTCAATTTCCAATCAGGGGTTTTGGGTTTTCTTTATGCTTTTTTATCTTTATTCTTGTGAGATATTTTCTTTCATAAGTATGAACTAAACCCCCTAAATACCTAAGGGGAATGAAACCTAAGACTGATCTTGTTATTATTATCTGAATTGCATGATAAATATTTGACTTTTTCTTAATTAAGTGTTCTTAATTCTTGTTTTAATATTCCAAGATATTGATTCAAGTTAATGCTCTTATTTAGAGGTGGAATAGACCCTATCTCAGAGTAAATTTGTCGTAATTAAGCGAAGTTGATTGCACGCTTGGAGATAGGGTGATAAGATTTTGCCAGATTAGGGTGAAACCTAATAAGGGGATCCATAGATCGAGTTAGTGCAACACTAGGGCGTTAATTAGAAAGAGATTTTAGTTAATCAACCTAGGGTTAGACGTTATTAGTCTTGAGAGAGATAATAATATACCTTAGGGATTTCAACGGATCAAGTCAAATGAATAAATCGTCTGGTTCAGAGTCAAATAACAAGTGAAGTCTAGGTGGATTTTTTCTTGGGTATTGTCTTAATCAATCAAATTTTCCAAAAAACTTTTCCTCAATTTCTCTCTGTGAACTCTTAGTTTAGTTAATTAGTTTAGATAAACAAATCCATTAATTTTTAGGCTAGATAATAAAAAGAAAGTAATTACTAGTACTCTTGGTTCCTTTGGGTTTGACAATCCAGTCTTGCTAAAGCTATACTACTGTTCAATACGTACACTTGCCTTCATTGTGATAATAGTCAGTTTCAAGAACGATTAATTATAAATATTTAAAACCTATCGTGAATATCACGTATCAATGGTAAATTGCTCCGTATTGAATCTGATAAACTGGTTGGGTTTTTTAATGTGATATCAGTCATATCAGAACAGAAATATATCAAAAAAGGGTATGATGCCTATCTTGCATATGTGTTGGACTCTAAAGTATCTGAGCAAAAGATTAAGTCAATACCGGTTGTTTTGAGTTTCCTAATGTGTTTCCAGGGGAATTTCCTGGATTAGCATCGGCCCGAGAGGTAAAATTTTCCATAGATCTTATTCCTAGAACAATACCTATATCTATAGCACCTTACAGAATGGCTCCTATTGAATTAAAGGAATTGAAAGCGTAATTGCAAGAATTAACTGACAGAGGTTTTGCTTGACCTAGCTTTTCACCTTAGGGTGCACCGGTTCTATTTGTTAAAAAGAATGATGGATCTTTGAGATTATGTATTGACTACTGACAGCTCAACAAAGTTACAATCAAGAATAAGTATCCACTTCCCCGCATTGATGATTTGTTTGATTAGTTGAAATGTGCCACTGTGTTTTCAAAGATTGATCTCCGTTCTAGCTATTATCAGTTATAAGTAAAAGACTCAGATGTACCGAAGACAGCCTTCAGAACCAAGTACAAGCATTATGAGTTTCTTTTGATTTCATTTGGCTTGACTAAGGCACCTGCAGTATTTATGGATTTAATGAATAGAATTTTCAGACCGTATTTAGACAGATTTGTGGTGGTATTTATTGATGATATCCTGGTATATTCTCGAGATGAAAATGGGCATGCTGATCATTTGAGAATTGTGTTGCAAACTCTGCATGAAAAAAAATCTATATGCCAAATTTAGTAAATATGAATTTTGGTTTCAGAAATTTGGTTTTCTTGGACATATAGTATCTACTGAAGGCATCAGAGTTGATCCAAATAAAATTTTAGCAATTGTTAACTAGAAATCACCGAAAACTATGTCTGAAGTTAGAAGTTTCCTAGGACTAGCTGGATATTATCAGAGATTTGTAAAAGGATTTTCTATGATAGCTTCTCTAATGACTCGTTTATTGTAGAAAAATGTGAAATTTGAATGGACTGATAAATGGCAGTAGAGTTTTGGCAGATTGAAAGTCTTGTTTACTAAAGCACCCGTGCTAGCTCAGCCTGAATCGGGCAAAGAATTCATAATTTACAGTGATGTGTCATTAAATGGTTTAGGCTATGTTTTGATGCAAGAAGGTAAAGTAATAGCCTATGCTTCTAGACATCTAAAACCACACGAAAAGAACTACCTAATACATGATCTAGAATTGGCAGCCATTGTATTTGTATTGAAAATTTGACGACACTATCTGTTTGGTGAAAAATGCTATATATTCACCGACCATAAAATTTTGAAGTATTTGATGTCGTAAAAAGACTTGAATCTGATACAGCACAAGTGGCTTGAGTTATTAAAAGACTATGATTTGATTACTGATTATCATCCGGGAAAAGCCAATGTGGTTGCTGATGCTTTGAGTAGAAAATCTTTGTTTTGCCTTACGAGAAATGAATACCCGATTATCATTATCTGAAGATGGTTCAATCACAGCTGAGTTAAAAGCTAAACCAACATTTCTACAGCAGATCTGTGAAGCTCAGAAAGGTGATAGGGAGTTACAAGCTAAACAGGTACAATGTGAGTCAAATTCTGATTCAGAATTTCAGATTAGGTCTGATGATTGTTTATTATTCAGAGATAGAATATGTGTATCGAAGAATTCAGAACTTGTACAGAAGATTTTGCATAAAGCTCACAATGGTACAATGTCGTGCATCCAGGTAGTAACAAAATGTACAATGATTTGAAAAAGATGTACTAGTGGCCATGAATGAAACAGGATATTTCTGAATTTTTATCTAAATGTTTGATATGTCAGCAAGTAAAAGCTAAAGACTAGGTACCTTCAGGATTATTATAGCCAGTTACGATACCAGAATGGAAATGAGAAAAAGTAACTATGAACTTTGTATCAGGACTACCACTATCTCCTGTCATTTGGGTAATCGTTGACTGATTAATGATAAACCATAATTTATACATATTTCTATCCCATGCTTAGCACATTTTATGTATGATTTTTCCTTAAAATTGGTGAATTCGATGCTTCTAATGCCTTAATTTCATGTTTTATACTTAGGTGAGCATAGGAGAGTGAAAGGAATGAGAAACGGGCCAAAAAATAAGAAAATGGGCCAACGTACGAAATCAACACGGCCTGGACCTCCTCACACGGGCAGACTACACGGCCGTGTCAATTTGGCAGAATCAAAGCATGACTCACACGGGTGGACCACACGCCTGTGCCTATTTAACAGGCTTGACCACGGCCTTAATCAATCGCACACGGGCGTGTCCCTGTCGAGCCCAAATTGAGTCCAATTCAGAAAAGGCCAATTTTGAGGGTTCTTAGGCATTCTAAAGCCTATAAATACAATGTAATACCCTGAAAATCTTTACAGTAATATATTATCCTTGATATAATAAAATAAGGAAATAAAGTGATAAAAAAGGGAAGTTTTGAGTTATGGCAACATTGGGAAGTAAATTATGATATCTTGATTCAGGAAAGGACTAAATTGTAAAAGTTAGAAAAGTTTTGTTGCCTAAGAGTAAATACTCAAGACTTAAAGGGTTAAAGTGTAAATATGAAAAGTTGAAGGACCAATAGTGTAAATATTTTAAGGGTAGAATGATCTAGAAACTAAGGAAAATGGATGAATTAGGACCAAATTGAATAAGTGAAGAACTATGAGGGACTAAATTGCAATTTTACCAAATTAAATGATGACTCAAGGATGGAATTCTAAAAGATCATGAAGGGCAAAATGGTCAATTAGTAAGAGAGAGAATTCTAGAATGTAATGATTATGTTAATGATATTTTAAATTAATTAATTAGATAAATATTATTTTATTAATATTTTATGAGATATTTAATATTATTTTATTATTATTTATTTAGTATATAAGGAAAGAAAGATGAAGAATTTTCATCATCTTTCCTTTCCATGCAAAGTAACGTGAGAGAAAGAGAGGAAGAAAGAAAGTTTTACTTTCTTTACAATTTGGTCCTTTTACCAAAAATTCACCATTTTCACTCAAATCAAATGAATTTCCATAGCTACCAAGAGAGAAAAATGTTAAGGAGAACATGGGGAGTTAGAATATCAAGTTGGATTCAAGAAATAGAAGCTGGAGGAGAGAGAAAATCCAGTTAAAGATTGGTATCAAGAGAATAAGGTAAGTACATCAAGATTTCAATATGTTTTTAAGTTTGTTATTGTTGATAAATCATGGAAATAATGTTATAGTAGAGTTTTATTACATAAGGTCCTATGTTCTTGATATGTTAGTGAAGAGAAAATAAGAGAAAGTGATGAGAAATGGTGTAGAAAAAGAAAATAAGGGTGTTATAACATGGTAATTAATATCTTGCACTAAAACAGTTATGGACAGCAGCAGTAGTCTAACTTTGAAAAATCACCATAAATTTTATAAATTGAATTAGAAGATGAAAAAAATATGGAATTAAATCTTAATGAGTCTAGTTTCCCATAGAAGAAACAGTTTAAGCAATGAATTTGTAAATTTTTATATATAATGAATTTTGTGAGACAAGGTCAGAATGAATTCGGGTTCCCCTGTTCAGACTTTGAAAAATAATAAAAAAATTAATAAAAATAATTAGAGGCCTAAATTTATATTTATAGAATCCTGAATGAGTCTAGTTTTATTAGAAACAAACTAGAACATCATTTGAATTCTGTAAAAGGAGATAACTAATTTTTAGTGAAGAAGGGTCAGAACTGTCAGACAGCAGAACAGGGGTGACTTTAATGAATAAACTGTACTAATTGGCTAAACCAAAAATTCTGAAAATTTTATGATAAGAATACATGTGAGTCTAGTTTCAGGAAAAATTAACGGATCTTAATTTCGAGTTCTGTATCTTAATATATAAATAATTTAGTGACTATGACGCAAATGGACAGTTTTGAATGTACATATAAGTAAATAGTGAAATTATTGATAATGTTACTTGTTGTATGTTATATAAATTAAGGATGTGGAATGGAGAGGAGGAGGAGGAAAATATGTATGAATATTCATCTAGCATGGCTAATTTGCATGTTTTAGGCTCGGGACTAAATTGAATAAAAGTAAAATTTTATGGGCAATTTTGTAAAATGTCGAAATGACTAAATTGTATGAAATAGATTATTTTATTATTTAAATTACAAAATTTAACGAAATTATCAATTTAGTTCAAGATCGGGAAAACATGTTTTAGGGATTAAATTGAAAAGTGTTGAAATTATGGAAAATTTTGATATTTTATAGAATTCATGGACTGTTATCAATATATATGAGAATAATAGTTGGAAATAAGGATTAAATTGCAAGAATTTTACTTTCCGTCCCTAAGGATGAAATCGTCATTAATTAAAAGTTTAGGGGCAAAATGGTAATTTTGCCTAGAGCATTAATTAAATGTATTAGAATATGAAATGAATGAAAATGATGATCAAATTTATTTATAAAGATCCGGACGACACAAATACGAGACTTGGTCATGGAAAAGAAAATATATCGAATAATGAAATAATAAACACGAGCAATCAATGAGGTAAGTTCGTAACTTGAATTATATTCATAAATTGCTTGAGATTGTATGTTATTGATGTGAATATGATTTGAATGTTCATTGTATGAAAATTTATAAAACATTGATATATTTGATAAAATGGGAAGAAATCCGGTTGAATGAATGGAAAATTCGATGGATCTCGAAAAGGAATTGACGGTAAAAGGATCTAGCCGGACGGGTGATCCTATCTGATATAGCCCTCCGAAGAATATGTGTAAAATGGATTTAGCCCGGACGGTAATCCGAATTAGAGTCTGAATTTAGCTTTGGTGGTAATTCGGATCCAAGCTCATTAGAGTAATTGTTGTTGCGGGATTTAGCTCGATGGTAATCCCGACAATACTCTATGAGTTTATATTGCGAGGATTTAGCTCGGTGGTAATCCCATTGCAAGGATGAGGTTCGCGGGAGTGTGCTCTCTGATATGAAATGTGTAAGACCATGGTTGAAAGATACCATGGCAACCTGAGTGTAAGACCATGGTTGAAAGATACCATGGCAACCTGATATGAAATGTGTAAGACCATGGTTGAAAGATACCATGGCAACGTGATATGGAATGAACAAGACCATGGTTGAAAGATACCATGGCAACATGACAGAAAATGAGTAAGACCATAGTTGAAAGACACTATGGCATCATGTCAAAGATAAATAAGACCGTGGATGGGAGACGCTCTAGCATCTGTTGAACAATTGATATTCAGGTAATATGTATCAGATGACGAATGGTTATATGAAATAATTATGAAGATAGATAAACGAAATAAGTATAAGTACATGAAATATAATTTATGTTAAGTTTGATATAAGCTATTACCGGAATAAATATACATAAAATATATGGAAATGATGGAGCATGAAATATTGATATAATGAAATGAATGATATATGCTTATGAAGAAACGGTAAGAGCATGATATGTTTCATGACATGTACATATATGATTATCTTTGATATGTTGACACAAGGAAATTATGTAATTGAGACTATTATTAAACTCAAGTGCGATATGTCGAGAAAATAGATATATCAGTGTTGAATTTATATGAGATATGTGCAAGTATACTAACAATGTTGCTGTTTGATGCTTATACAACTGTCAAACTGTTGATTGAATGGTAATATATTTATTTATATGATGCATTGAATCGGTAAGTATTTAAATTTTTTAGTGATCGTAAATGGTAGTAATGCTCAAAACCACATTACGGCGTGGATACGGGTTAGGGTGTTACATTTAGTGGTATCGAGCTATGGTTTAGTCGATTCTCGGACCAATCGTAGTACATGTGAAGTCTAAAACACATGTCTTTATAATATGTGATAGTGTGATATCTTTCGACTGATGAGATTTGTTTTATTTATAGAAAGAGATGTTATTCAACCAAGCTAATTCGATAATGTTAAAAGCGATACTCAAGTATATGAGTAGAAAGTTTATTATGATGAATCGGTATAAAAAAATGGTATGAATAAATGTTTTATAATACATGTCGATGATGAATATGATGCTATATGTATTATTAAAAGCAAATTATATTACTACATGAAATATTGTCTGATGACTAAATTACAAAATATATAAAAGTAATATATGAAGTACATGATAAAGATTATTAGAGAATTATGAATAAATAGTGAATTTTGAAATATATTACATGTATGGAAGATACGAAGATATAAGTATATGAATTATTGGTACAAGGATTAAATTGTAAAGCATGTAAAAGTATCATGCGAAAGGTGTAAAAGTGATATGCGTGCATGAAATAATTTGCCCAAGTAGACAAGATTAGAACTACTAGTATATTAAGGGACCTCAAAGATGCTTTCTCGATTATTAGCGCATTCAAGACATTTGTACTTTCAGATAGCACTTCAGTGTTTTCATTTAATAGTGCATAATAATGCACCTCTATATAAGTCCCATATATCCAAGTGTTCTATCTAGTCTCTCTGGGCCTCTGCTAAGTAAAAAGTAAACAATTTTAATTTAAGTAAAGGATTATCTCGAGTAAAAATGTTAGTTATGATGAAGTAGAACTCGTAAAAGTACGAATAAATGTTTTATAGTACTTGAGAAAGATAAATGTTATATGAGTAAATATATGACAATTAAATTATGAGACTTTACGATCTATACCCTTTACTAGTACAATTATATGCAATGAAATTCATGAGATTTATATTGATTAAGTTCGAAGCGGAAAGTGAAAAACTCAATGGTTGAACAATTGATAATGCAATGAATCGAGAATGAGTTAATAAGTAAAGATGGGTTCGAATAAAGATATCGATTTTTCTTAAACTAGTTGAGATATACAATATCACCAAGTTAAAGAAAGAAGTTATTTATGGGAAAATCAATTTATTTAAATATGGTATTTGAGAATAGTTAACTGAAAATTTCTTCCGAATTAGTTTTTTTTAGTGGAGTAAATGATGTGAAATTATTGATGACTATACTAGTCAATAGATTGGTGAATAGATTGCAAAAATATTTGAATATAGCCGTTATAACTGGGTATATTATAGTAAATTTTGGGATTTTATATGGGTATCTTATATATATTGATATTTTAGAGGCTTATGGAACTGTTCATGTTTGGATGCTATAATCAATATATGAAAAGGTTGGATAAATATGCTAATAGACGAAATTATCGCAAGTCTGATTGATTCACAAGTGGTACTACTCTATCTTTCTTTGGTTTTTCAAGCTAATATATGTGATAGAACACTTGATAATAGGATTCATATGATATTATTTTCTATTTCTATTGGTAGAAGCTTTGAAAGGTAAATGTGAAATATTGTATTGAAAATAAATTATGAAATGAAAAGATAGAGAATGGATATAAATGATAAACTGGGTAAATATGTACAGAAAGAAACTATAGAACTATAGAAATAATGAAATTCATGATCAAAAGAAAACAAGAAAATTTCGAGGACGAAATTTATTTTCAGGGGGAGAGAAATGCAATACCCTGAAAATCTTTACAGTAATATATTATCCTTGATATAATAAAATAAGGAAATAAAGTGATAAAAAAGGGAAGTTTTGAGTTATGGCAACATTGGGAAGTAAATTATGATATCTTGATTCAGGAATGGACTAAATTGTAAAAGTTAGAAAAGTTTTGTTGCCTAAGAGTAAATACTCAAGACTTAAAGGGTTAAAGTGTAAATATGAAAAATTTGAAGGACCAATAGTGTAAATATTTTAAGGGTAGAATGATCTAGAAACTAAGGAAAATGGATGAATTAGGACCAAATTGAATAAGTGAAGAACTATAAGGGACTAAATTGCAATTTTACCAAATTAAATGATGACTCAAGGATGGAATTCTAAAAGATCATGAAGGGCAAAATGGTCAATTAGTAAGAGAGAGAATTCTAGAATGTAATGATTATGTTAATGATATTTTAAATTAATTAATTAGATAAATATTATTTTATTAATATTTTATGAGATATTTAATATTATTTTATTATTATTTATTTAGTATATAAGGAAAGAAAGATGAAGAATTTTCATCATCTTTCCTTTCCATGCTAACTAACGTGAGAGAAAGAGAGGAAGAAAGAAAGTTTTACTTTCTTTACAATTTGGTCCTTTTACCAAAAATTCACCATTTTCACCCAAAAATCAAATGAATTTCCATAGCTACCAAGAGAGAAAAATGTTAAGGAGAACATGGGGAGTTAGAATATCAAGTTGGATTCAAGAAATAGAAGCTGGAGGAGAGAAAATCAAGTTAAAGATTGGTATCAAGAGAATAAGGTAAGTACATCAAGATTTCAATATGTTTTTAAGTTTGTTATTGTTGATAAATCATGGAAATAATGTTATAGTAGAGTTTTATTACATAAGGTCCTATATTCTTGATATGTTAGTGAAGAGAAAATAAGAGAAAGTGATGAGAAATGGTGTAGAAAAAGAAAATAAGGGTGTTATAACATGGTAATTAATATCTTGCACTAAAACAGTTATGGACAGCAGCAGTAGTCTAACTTTGAAAATCACCATAAATTTTATAAATTAAATTAGAAGATGAAAAAATATGGAATTAAATCTTAATGAGTCTAGTTTCTCATAGAAGAAACAGTGTAAGCAATGAATTTGTAAATTTTATATATAATGAATTTTGTGAGACAAGGTCAGAATGAATTCAGGTTCCCTGTTCAGACTTTTAAAAATAATAAAAAATGAAGAAAAATAATTAGAGGCTTAAATTTATATTTATAGAATCCTGAATGAGTCTAGTTTTATTAGAAACAAACTAGAACATCATTTGAATTCTGTAAAAGGAGATAACTAATTTTAGTGAAGAAGGGTCAGAACTGTCAGACAGCAGAACAGGGTGACTTTAATGAATAAACTGTACTAATTGGCTAAACCAAAAATTCTGAAAATTTTATGATAAGAATACATGTGAGTCTAGTTTCAGGAAAAATTAACGGATCTTAATTTCGAGTTCTGTAACTTAATATATAAATAATTTAGTGACTATGACGCAAATGGACAGTTTTGAATGTACATATAAGTAAATAGTGAAATTATTGATAATGTTACTTGTTGTATGTTATATAAATTAAGGATGTGGAATGGAGAGGAGGAGGAGGAAAATATGTATGAATATTCATCTAGCATGGCTAATTTGCATGTTTTAGGCTCGGGGACTAAATTGAATAAAAGTAAAATTTTATGGGCAATTTTGTAAAATGTCGAAATGACTAAATTGTATGAAATAGATTATTTTATTATTTAAATTACAAAATTTAACGAAATTATCAATTTAGTTCAAGATCGGGAAAACATGTTTTAGGGATTAAATTGAAAAGTGTTGAAATTATGGAAAATTTTGATATTTTATAGAATTCATGGACTGTTATCAATATATATGAGAATAATAGTTGGAAATAAGGATTAAATTGCAAGAATTTTACTTTCCTGTCCCTAAGGATGAAATCGTCATTAATTAAAGTTTAGGGGCAAAATGGTAATTTTGCCTAGAGCATTAATTAAATGTATTAGAATATGAAATGAATGAAAATGATGATCAAATTTATTTATAAAGATCCGGACGACACAAATACGAGACTTGATCATGGAAAAGAAAATATATCAGAATAATGAAATAATAAACACGAGCAATCAATGAGGTAAGTTCGTGTAACTTGAATTATATTCATAAATTGCTTGAGATTGTATGTTATTGATGTGAATATGATTTGAATGTTCATTGTATGAAAATTTATAAAACATTGATATATTTGATAAAATGGGAAGAAATCCCGGTTGAATGAAAGGAAAATTCGATGGATCTCGAAAAGGAATTGACGGTAAAAGGATCTAGCCGGACGGGTGATCCTATCTGATATAGCCCTCCAGAAGAATATGTGTAAAATGGATTTAGCCGGACGGGTAATCCGAATTAGAGTCTGAATTTAGCTCGGATGGTAATTGGATCCAAGCTCATTAGAGTAATTGTTGTTGCAGGGATTTAGCTCGGTGGTAATCCCGACAATACTCTATGAGTTTATATTGCGAGGATTTAGCTCGGATTGGTAATCCATTGCAAGGATGAGGTTCATGGGAGTGTGCTCTCTCGATATGAAATGTGTAAGACCATGGTTGAAAGATACCATGGCAACTGAGTGTAAGACCATGGTTGAAAGATACCATGGCAACTGATATGAAATGTAAGACCATGGTTGAAAGATACCATGGCAACGTGATATGGAATGAACAAGACCATGGTTGAAAGATACCATGGCAACATGACAGAAAATGAGTAAGACCATAGTTGAAAGACACTATGGCATCATGTCAAAGATAAATAAGACCGTGGATGGGAGACGCCTAGCATCATTGAACAATTGATATTCGTGTAATATGTATCGGATGACGAATGGTTATATGAAATAATTATGAAGATAGATAAACGAAATAAGTATAAGTACATGAAATATAATTTATGTTAAGTTTGATATAAGCTATTACCGAATAAATATACATAAAATATATGGAAATGATGGAGCATGAAATATTGATATAATGAAATGAATGATATAAGCTTATGAAGAAAGCGGTAAGAGCATGATATGTTTCATGACATGTACATATATGATTATCTTTGATATGTTGATACAAGGAAATTATGTAATTGAGACTATTATTAAACTCAAGTGCGATATGTCGAGAAAATAGATATATCGTGTTGAATTTATATGAGATATGTGCAAGTATACTAACAATGTTCTTTGTTTGATGCTTATACAACTGTCAAACTGTTGATTGAATGGTAATATATTTATTTATATGATGCATTGAATCGGTAAGTATTTAAATTTTTTTTAGTGATCTGTAAATGGTAATAATGCTCCGAAACCCTGTTCTGGCAGCGGATACGGGTTAGGGGTGTTACATACACCCCAGAGGAGGAGGAAAAAGACAGACCCAGAGAGGGAAGCAGGGAACTACTCAAGGAAAGCCGATTGATCCATCTCAGAAGCCAGATTCATTATCAAGACTGAAGATCTCCCTTAAATCTCCCTTCAAGAGTTTTGTGTTTTTCTTTATGTTTTGTATTCATTATTCTTTTGAGATGTTTACCTTTTTAGTTATGGACTAAAACCCCTAAATACCTAAGGGGAATGAAACCTAAGACATATCTTGTTATTATTATCTGAACTGTATGATAAATATTTGACTTGCTCTTAATTATGTGTTCTTAATTCTTGTTTTGATATTCCAGGATATTGATTCAAGCTCTTATTCAAAGGAGGAATAGACCCTGTCTAAGAGTACATTTGTCATAATTAAGCGGAGTGGGTTGTGTGCCTAGAGATAAGGTGACAAGATTTTGTCGGATTAGGGTAAAACCTAATAAGGGGATCCATAGATCGAGTTAATGCAACCCTAGGGAGTTAATTAGAAAGAGATTTAAATTATTCAACCTAGGGTTAGACGTTGTTTGTCTCGAGAGAGATAATAATATAACTTAGGGATTTCTACGGATCAAGTCAAATGAATAAATTGTCCGATTCAGAGTCAAATAACAGGTGAAGTCTAGGTGGATTTTTCATTAGGTATTGTCTCAATCAATCGAGTTTTCCAAAAGTAATTCCCCAATTCTATTTTCTGTGAATTCTTAGTTTAGTTAATTAGTTAGTTAAAACAAACCCCATTATTCTTAGGCTAGATAATAAAAAGACAGTCATTACTAGTACTTTTAGTTCCTTTGGGTTCGACAATCCGGTCTTGCTAAAGCTATACTACAGTTCGATAGGTACATTTGCCTTCATCGTGATAATAGTTAGTTTCAAGATCGATTCATTATAAATATTTAAAACCTGTCACGAATATCACGTATCAAGTTTTTGGCGCCGTTGCCGGGGAACTAAGATATTAGAAACACTCAATTTTTATTACTTTACCCATTTACTTTTACTGCAATTTAAATTTTATTCTAATTTTTATTACTAATTCTTCTTTTCTCCTCTTTCTGATAGGTTCTTATAGTTTATGACTAGAAGAAACCCGTCAGGACCATTACTTTTTGACAGTGAGATCGATCGCACAGTTCGTAGAAACCTAAGAGAAATGGGGCAAAGCTTAAGATACACAAAGAACAAGCAAGAGGATGATATTCAAACCACAACCGAGGAGATTGCTGAAAACCAAGAAAATCTGCTACCTCCTGCAATTGCTGTTAATCAAAATCCTTCTCTGCGCACTATGTATGATTATGGTAAACCTCATTTAACAGGAACTGAGTCAAGTATAGTTAGACCTGCTATTGCTACAAATAATTTTGAACTAAAACCTAATACAATTCAAATGATACAACAGTTTGTTCAGTTTGATGGTTTGCAGGACGAGGATCCCAACGCTCACTTGGCAAATTTCCTAGAATTTTATGATACCTTCAAAATTAATGGCATTTCTGATGACACCATTCACCTTCAGTTTTTTCCCTTTTCATTAAGAAATAATGCTAAACAATGGTTGAACTCGTTACCACAAGGGTCAATCACTACTTGGGAACAAATGACCAAAAAATTTCTATTAAAATATTTTCCACTGACTAAAATAGCCAAATTACGTAATGATATCTCTTCTTTTGTGCAGATGGATTTAGAAACACTCTACGAAGCATGGGAGAGATATAAGGACCTTTTGCGAAGATGCCCTCACCATGGGTTACCGCTTTGGCTACACGTTCAAACGTTCCATAATGGTCTGAATCCTTTGACTCGACAGATGATTGATGCAGCTGCTGGAGGAACTATCAATAATAAGACACCTGAGGTGGCTTACGAATTTATTGAGGAGATGTCACTGAATAACTATCAGTGGTAAGTTATGAGAACAAAGCTGACGAAAGCAACCGGTGTTTTCAACCTTAACATGGTTACTATGCTATCTAACCAAGTAGAACTCTTAAATAAAAAGATTGACGGTTTGTGTGGTTCTGCTCAGATACATCCAGTGATGAGGTGCGATTCGAATGGAGGAGGAGCATACGCAGAATATCAACCCTTCAACCCTAGCATCGAGGAGGAATAAGTCCAATATATGGGTAACAATAACTCTAGATCCCACAATAATCCATATAGTAACACTTATAATGCCGGTTGGAGGAACCATCCCAATTTCTCATGGGGAGGCCAAGGATATCAGGGACCATCTCCAGCTACCAACAACCACCTCACCAGTAGGAGAAAAAGCCGAACCTTAAGGAGATGGTAACCAAATTCATCTCGGTGTCAGAGACTCATTTTCAGAATTCTGAGACGGCACTCAAAAATCAACAAGCATCAATCCAAGGCCTCGAAACTCAGATTGGACAGCTTGCCAAGTTGATTTCTGAACGATCACAAGGTAGCTTGCCAAGCAACACAGAATCTAACCCAAAAGAAGTAACTCAACGTGATTACTAGTCAAGATGAGGAAGGGTTAGTCACACCTGAACCAGAACCAAGGCAAGAAACTGAGATAAGTAAAGGTAAAGGTGAGGTAGACCACAATGAGCAAAAACCGGTAAGTACAGAATACAAACCTCGCGTACCATACCCTAATGAGACAAGGAAAGACCGCTCAGATGAATAATTTGGTAAATTCCTTAAACTCTTAAAAAATTACATATTAACTTACCGTTTATTGAAACTCTATCGCAGATGCCAAACGCAATGAAATTTTTAAAGGAGCTTTTAGAAAACAAGCGAAAGTTGGACGAGGCTTCGCATGTGAACCTAAACGCAGCTATTCTACAGAATAAACTACCCAACAAATTGAAAGGTCCAAGGAGTTTTACAATTCCTTGCTTAATTGGTAGTTTAAATGTTAATAATGCAATAGCTAATTTACGGGCTAGTATTAATGTCATGCCTTACAAAATGTTTAAACAACTAGGTCTTGGGAAACCCAAACAGACTAGGATGAGCATTCAATTAGCAGATAAAACTATAAGATTTCCTAGGGGTATTGTTGAATATGTGCTAGTTAAAATCGATAAATTTATATTTCCCATTGACTTCGTTGTTCTAGGCATAGAGGAGGATAGCAACACTCCTTTGATTTTAGGAAGATCCTTTTTAGTAACTGCTGGAACGATTATTGATGTTGGCACAAGTGAGCTCACAATTCGTGTGGGAGACGAAACAATCACCCTTCAAGCTCGTAATTTCGGTAACACATCGAAAATTGAAGGTGATTGTTTAAACCATTCTACTAAAACTGACAATATGGTCCAACCTACTTTGCAGGAAATGAGTTTGAAGGAAGTACATGAGCCATTTTCAAGCAATAGTAGAGGACCTATTCATGAAGAATGAAAGCTAAAAATTGAGGAGCTAGATGAATGGCGGACACATAAACCGACAGTACACGATAAACTAAAACTATGCCAAAACAAGCTCAATACCTTTCCAAATCAACTTAAGGTTGGAGATAAAGTTTTATTAGATGCCGTAGATCCTCACATTGTCACTGCCAAACTGAATGAAGAAATTCCTCTTACGGTACTTAGCATTTTCCCATTCGGTACAATCGAGGTAAGTCATCCCAAGTTAGGCACTTTTAAGGTAAACAATACCCACTTAAAACCTTATTTTGATGAGATTCATAGTAGGAATAAGGAGTATAAACTCCTTGAATCACCATGACCATTGAATAGAGAGGTAAGTCAAGCTTAGACCATAAATAAGTGCTTCTCAAGAGGCAACCCGAGCACTAACTGTATTAACTTCTTTAAATTTTAGTGTTTAACACATAACTTACTAACAAAGCTCTTGAATACAAGTTTACCATATAGACACGGCCAAGCACACGGGCGTGCCTTAGGCTGTGTGAAAATAGGGCAAAGATTTCCCCAAAACGGGCTACGATAAATTGCCACGACCATGCGACATGGCCGTGGGCGAACCTGCCAAAACAACACGGGCGTGCGACATGCCCGTGCCTGGAAACTGTGGCTGAACCTGTCAAATTAACACAGGCGTGAGACACGCCCATGCCAAGCAACCGTGGCAAACCTGCCAAAACAACACCGACGTGGACCTTCATACACGAATGTAGGAGAAGCGAACAAACACAAACACGGCCATGTGACACGACCGTGTACACGAACACGCCCAAGGTAAATGGGCGTGAGGAAATTGTCAGATGGGCCCAAATTCAAAATTCGCGAATCATACGGGCAAAAAATAGGGAACACGGGCGTGTTCCCTGGCCGTGTGTCCCAAAATCTATAAATACCCTTCACTATTCATCATCTCCCCTCACCCAAAATCCCTAACCCTAGCCGCTGCAGATTCACACGACCTCCTGCCATCCTCGTGCGCCACATTTTTTATGCCTAAGCTCCTCCCTCTTGCGTTTGTTTACTCATTTATCTAAATCTTCTTCAATTATTTTGCTTCTTTCATGATTTCTATGCTCCATTTGACTATTTTACATGTGCATTCATAGTTAGAATAGTAGAGAAATGTATATATTTTTTTAAAGTTTTGTTTTGTTTTGGTCAGTATATTAGGCTACATTCATTCATGGTTATTGTTTCTATGGGTTTCATGCTATTAACCTCACACAAATTCATTCTTTAGATATCTCCATTACTGTGACAGCCCAAAATTGACCCTAGTCGGAATGTGGTTTCGGGACCACAAAACCGAGGCATAAAAATAATTAAAAATTTATTTTGATGCCTATAATATGTGTGTGCTCATGTATGACATTTTATGATGATTGATTTAGTGTTATAAAGGTGAATTCCACAAGAAAGGACTTAGTAGTGAACTTTGAAAGTACGATAGGGAAATGTGTGATGACTAATTAAAGCATGCATGCAAAATAATGGACTTGCATGTCAAATTCCCTTTACAAGTGATGGCCGCCATGACAAAGAGATATGGGCTAAACATGTCATGAAACATGTTTTGTTGAGCATTAGGGAGAAATAATAAACAAATAAGCATGGGTAAGAAAAGAATGAAAAAAAATGTGTGTGAGAGAGTAGCATTCCCCATTGCCGTGCAACCAAGAAGAGA
Organism: Gossypium arboreum; assembly: GCF_025698485.1. NCBI lineage: Eukaryota > Viridiplantae > Streptophyta > Magnoliopsida > Malvales > Malvaceae > Gossypium > Gossypium arboreum. The sequence continues at coordinate 20,970,745 of NC_069081.1, forward strand.
AAACAAAAAATTTGTTCATCCTTATTCTCTCCTTTTGGCCAAAAATACTAAGAGGAAGAAGAGATTTTGCTTCATTTCCTTTGTTTAGAAGAGATCTAGAAGGATATTTGGCTAAACTTGCATCAAGATTGAGGTATGTATGAGGTTGTGTCATGAGATTCATGCATGTTTTAGTTGCCAACTTGATGTTCATGTTAGCCATGGTTCAAATCCTTGTTATGCCATGGAAGTGGTATTTGGTCAAGGTTGGTATTGTGATAAAGCCATTGCATGTTAAGTGTGAAGCTTGATGATGATGCATGCAATGATGGATTGTCTACTCTTGAAATTTCTTTGTAGCCATCTTGAGTAAGACTTTGAGTTTTCTTTTGTTTAACCATGATTGAAGATAAAAGGGCATGATTATGATGTATTCGGCCATGATGCATTCATGAGCATGGTTCATGCTTCTTGCATGTTAGTTAAAATTTGTGTTTTAGATGGCTATGGACACCTTGAAATTCGCCATGCTCATATATGTATATATATGTTTGCACATGATGTTTTGGCTATGAAGTAAGTGATGAATATGTTTGTTTAAAGAAGAAGATGTTGAAGAATGCTTGTGAAATTGCAAGCACATTCGGCCTAGCACACATATGAGTGCTTGATGCTATATTATAAGTTTGGAGCTACAACATGCAAAGCATTAACTAGTAAAATGCATGCTGTTTTGTGTGGTATTAAGTGCATAATTGGCCTCAACATGGACATGTATATTCGGCCTTAGGTAGCCTATTGAAGGCCTTAGCTTTTCCTTGATGCCCGAATGAATTGTATTGAATTGCTTGATGTAGTATAAAATGTGCATGACCATTGTGTATTCAAGCTAAAGGGTGGCCATTTGACCATTTAAACTCCTTGTCATATTCGGCCATAAGCTAGCACAATGAGGTTTTAATAAATTGAATTTGTTTGAATTAGCTCAAGAGCTTAGAGGGCCACAATTGGACAAGGGAAGGAAAAGTGATCGAATAGTAGTAAAAGCCGTTCGACAACATCCGAGGTAAGTCCTCAAGAAGTGACCTTAATTGAATTATGTGGAATGAAATATGGATGTATTGATTAATGATTTATGTGTGTATGAGTATTGAATGATACGGGCTAAGTCCCAAGGCGATTATGCTAGTGATTATAATTGTGTTTGAGCCTTAGTAACGAAAATGAAATATGTATGTCCAATGATTATTGATGTATGTGTGCATGAGAAATTGAATGATACCGGGCTAAGCCCAAGACAATTATGCTGAAATTATATCCGGTTAAGACCCAAGGCAATTGTGCTAGTGGCTACATCGGGCTAAGACCAAGGCATTCGTATGAGTCATTCTATCCGGGCTAAGACCAAGGCATTCGTGTGCGTGGTTATATCCGGTTGTATTCAAGAAGCTTGGGCTGGAGGTGAGTGTTGGTTGCTGTAATAAATTCAATTAGTACGCTCGAAAAGCCCAAAGAATAAGGTGCGTTTATATGTGCATTGGAAAGTCGACATATTTGAGCAACATTCGCTCAATCGACTAACTAATTTCAGCTATTGGAATGGTTGATACTTTGTGAAAGTATATAATGATGAAGTGTGAAGTAAGAATGATTATGAGAATGTGTATTAATGAAATGATGCATTTGGTTATGTGAATGTATTGCTTAAATTAAAGCTGATTTTATTCCTTGAGACTTACTAAGCATAAAATGCTTACCCCGTTGTTTTGGCTCTCTGTTTTATAGATTACGCCGATAGCAATCGGATTCGGGATCATTAAAGTCGAAGTCATCCACACTATCAACGCCTCTATTTTGGTATAAATTTTGGTTGAACTTTGAAATGGCATGTATAGGACTACCCTTGTTGGTTTAAATATGCTGTGATGTATATGTGTACGGCCATGCGAAAATGGCTCGTAAAAGTGAAGTACTGAACATAGACTATTTGCGGTTTGTATATATATATATGGTGTCATGATGTGATTATGGATTGGAGATGGGAATGTTGGTCACATGATCAGCCATTGGTATGGTTAAAATGATCATATATGAACCTATGTATGGCAAGACTAGTTGGTTCATGGAGACTACAAAATAGGTGAGACCTACCTTAAAACAGATGCTGCCAGCTGCAGTGACGTGAATGTGAAAAATCACCAAAATTTGTAGGAATGGTATTAAATAGTGAATAAGCTATGTAAATGAACCTTGATGAGTCTATTTTCATATGGAAGAAACGAAATGGTCATAGGAGTTACATGTTAAGAGATATTAAAGCTATTGTGAGACAGGGCCAGAACGGTTTCTGGGTCCCCTGTCGCAACTTTAAAAATTTACTATAAATTATCCAGAAAGAATTAGGAGTCATGCCTTATATGTACAGATTCCATTTTGAGTCTAGTTTCATTAGAAACAAACGGCACCAGTATTAAAGCCCTGTACAGAGAGATATTCAAGTTATAACGCGCGAAGGTCAGAGCAGTCGATCCCTGTAACATGGGTGACTTTAACTAATAAACTGTACCAATTGGCCCAACCAAAAATTCTAGAAATAAATCCATGGATGTATATATGAGTCTAAATTCAGGGAAAATTTACGAAACCAGTTTCGAGTTTTGAAACTCGAGATATTATTTTAAGGCGATGGTGACGCAGTTTTTCCAGCCTGACTGGAAATGTCAAATTGGGGGCAAAATATGTGAACTTGGCTTGTTAACCCTCGTGTCCGACACCGCGATGGTCTCGGGTTCGGGTGTTACAATTTTATTGGTATCGAGCCACGGTTTAGTCGATTCTAGGACTACCATGATGTGTTTGGGGTCTAGCTATACATGCCATTAAATGATGAATCGATAGTGTGGTGATTTCGACAATTTGACTTTGTGTTTGTTTATAGCAATGGATCCCGATCCCACCGAGCAATAGCTGATGATGTGGAGAGTGTGGCGCTGCTCCGCGCAAGGGACAGCGCCGCGGACTCTCAACCTATGGCCAGCAATCCGAATGATGAGGTTAGGCAAGCCTTTTATAGTGTGATGAACGAATGGTTTAATCAATACATTCGAACTAACACGGCTGTTCCACAACCTCCATTCCCGAAAAATGCAACCCAAGACCTACAATACCTCCGGTGATCGACCAAATAAGGTCAAGTAAGCCCCGATCGATAGGATTCGAAAACATGGGGCCACTGAATTTAAGGCTACGGATGATGATGATGCCGAAGCGAGCTGAATTTTGGTTGGATAACACTATCCGGGTGCTCGATTAGCTATCCTGTACACACCGATGAGTGCTTAAAGTGTACCATCTCCTTGCTACGTGAGTCCGCCTACTATTGGTGGAGTACTCGACTTGTGGTGCCTAGAGAGCAAGTAACTTGGGAATTCTTTCAAACCGAGTTCTGAAAAAGTATATTAGTCGAGATTCATCGACCAAAAGCGAAGGGAATTCCTTGATCTTAAGCAAGGTTCTATGTCGATTCGACTACGAACGAAAATTTGTGAGGCTTAGCCAGACGCTGCGAGAATGCATTTCGTCCAAGCCATTATGTGTAAACGCTTCGAGGATGGGCTGAATGATGATATAAGGATGTTCGTTGGCATTCTCGAAATACGAGAGTTCGTGAGTACTTGTTGAGCGAGCTTGTAAAGTCAAGAGCTTAGAAAGGAGAAACAAAAGTTGATGTGGGAACAGGAGAATTCGAAGAGGTCCTCGGAAAGTCTCTTCAACAGCATCAAGAGATTTCGAGATGATGTGAACTGGTCTAGAGGCGTTTGGGCTTTTCTAGACGAGGACGCGATCGACCCCGTGACCACACGAGTCACTTCGATCGCTGATGGTGGAAATGATCACGAGAGAGGGCGAGTGTCTACATTGTGGCAAATGGCATTCGGGAGCTGTTGGTTTCGTGATCGCTCCTCGCTATAAGTGTGGATCGGCCGACCACTTTATGAAGGATTGCCCGAGGATGCTTGAGCAGAATGTAAGTCGAGTGGAAACCCGGGTGCTACCATCGCCGAGGTAGGCCACCTAGAAATATGGGAAATGTCGGTGGCGGTCGAGAGGATCTAGAGATGCTACCATCGATCCGAGGCTCGTGCCCTCGCTAGGACTTATGCCATACGCGCACGCCGAGGATCTGCCTCTCCGGATGTCATTACGGTACTTTCACTCTTTTTAATACTAATGTGATTGCTTTGATTGACCCCGGTTCTACTCATTCTTATATATGTGAAACCTTAGCATCCGAGAAGACTTTGCCTATTGAGTCTCTCGAGTTTGTAATTCGGTGTCAAACCCTTGGGTCATTACGTGCTTGTCAACAAAGTGTGCAAGAAAAGTCCCTAGTGTTCCGAGGTTCTTGTTTTCCGGCGGACTTGATGCTTTTGCCGTTCGATGAATTCGATGTTATTCTTGGTTTGGATTGGTTGACCATGCATGATGCGGTTGTAAATTGCAAAAGCAAGACTATCGATTTGAGGTGCGCGAATAACGAGATAATTCGGGTTGAGTCTACGGACTTAAAGGGTTGCCGGTGTAATATCAGCAATGTTGGCCGAAAATATGTAAGAAAAGGGTGCGGCGTACCTTGCGTATGTGCTCGATGACAAGGAATCGTAAAAGAAACCCGAATCTGTGCGTGGTTTGTGAATACCGGATGTTTTCCTCGAAGAATTGCGGGTTTACCACTGTTCGGAAATAGAATTTGGCATCGAATTGGTACCGGTACCACTCCAATTTCGATAGCTCCGTATCGTATGGCACCAACGGAATTAAAGGAGTTGAAGGCTCAGTTGCAAGAATTGGTGGATAGAGGTTTTGCTCGCCCGAGTTGTTCGCCTTGGGTGCGCCAATGTTGTTTGTGAAAAGAAGGATGGAACCATGAGGTCGTAGATCGACTATCGTCGACTTAATAAAGCGGCGATAAAGAACAAATACCCGTTACCACGTATCGATGACTTGTTCGATCAACTGAAGGGAGCCTCAGTGTTCTCGAAAATAGATTTGAGATCGGGCTATTATCAATTGCGAATCCGAGATTTGGACGTACCCAAGGCGCCTTGAGCGAGATATGGTCACTATGAGTTCCTAGTGATGCCGTTTGGGCTTACTAATGCCCTGCGGTATTTATGGATTTAATGAATCGGATCTTCGGACCATATTTGGATCGATTCGTAGTCGTGTTCATTGATGACATCTTGGTCTATTCAAGAAATGAGACCGAACATCTTTGAACACCTGCGGTTAGTGCCGCAAATTTTACGGGATAAGCAATTATATGCTAAGTTCAAGCAAGTGTGAGTTCGGTTAAGAGAGGTTAGCTTCTTGGGTCATGTGGTATCTACGCAGACGGTATTCGAGTCGACCGAATAAAATTTCAGCCATACTTAATTGGAAGCCTCAGAAATATTATCGAGGTTCGAGCTTTTGGGGCTTGCTTAGGTTATTACCGACGATTTGTAAAGGTTTCTCAACGATAGCCACGCCGATGACGGTTACTCCAAAAGGATGTTAAGTTCGAATGGACGGAGAAATGCCAAAAAGTTTCGATCAATGAAAACTTATTTGGTGAAGCCCCAATTCTAGTGCAACCCGAGTCAAGCAAAGAGTTTGTCATCTATAGCGACGCCTCCCTACTTGGGTTAGGTTGTGTATTGATGCAAGAAGGTCGAGTTGTGGCCTATGCGTCGAGGCAATTAAAGCCACATGAGAAAAATTATCCGACTCATGATCTCGAATTGGCGCCATCATGTTCGCTTTAAAGATTTGGCGACATTACTTATTTGGTGAAAGGTGCCATGTGTACTCGGATCACAAAAGTCTCAAATATTTGATGACCCAAAGAGACTTAAATTTGCGACAAAGACGTTGGCTTGAGCTGTTAAAGGATTACGAGTGGTCATTGACTATCACGGGGAAAGGCGAATGTGGTTCTTGATGCCTTGAGTCGTAAATCAATATTCGCTTCTGAGCGATGAAGCGATGCACTTGTCTTCGATCCGATAGTGTGTTAGTAGCTAAATTGAAAGCCAAACCACTATTGATACATCAAATTCGAGAAGCTCGAAAGTCGACGACGAGTTGGTTGCAAAACGGGAAATTTGAGTGTGTTCGAACAAGGACTCGAATTTCAAATCGATGATGACGATTGTTTGAGGTTGAAGTCGTCTGTGTGTTCCAAAGAATTGAACTCATTTCGATAATTCTGAATGAAGCCCATTATAGCCGAATGGCAATCCACCGGGAGTCTGAAGACGTACAATGATTTGAAACGCCGATTTTGGTGGCATGGTATGAAGCGAGACATCTCCGACTTTATTTCGAGATGTTTAATATGTCAACAAGTGAAAGCGGAACATCGGTGCCTTGAGGATTACTTGACCAATCACGATACCCGAGTGGAAATGGGATCGAGTCACAATGGACTTTGTATCCGGACCGCCATTGTCGACAAGTAAGAAGGATGCGGTTTGGGTCGTGGTAGATAGATTGACTAAGTCGGCCCACTTTGTCCCCGTACGTACGGATTTTTCAATGGACAAATTAGCCGAATTGTACGTTTCTCAGATTGTGAGATTACACGGGGTGCCTATTTCTATCGTGTCGGATAGAGATCCGAGATTTATCTCGCGATTTTGGAAAAAGTTGCAAGAAGCTTTGGGTACCAAGTTGCATTTTAGCACTGCCTTTCACCCCCAAACCGATGGTCAATCCGAGCGGATAATTCAGATACTTGAGGATATGTTGAGATGTTGCGTCCTCGAGTTTAGTGGTTCATGGGAAGCGGTATTTGCCGTTGATTGAATTCGCTTACAACAACAACTTTCAATCGAGTATTAAGATGGCACCTACGAGGCTTTGTACGGTCGTAAATGCCGTACACCATTGTTTTGGTGAGCTTGGTGAAAGCAAGATTTTCGGTGGATTTGATTAGAGATGCTGAGCAGAAAGTGAAAGTAATCCGTGAAAGTCGAAGATAGCCTCCGATCGTCGTAAGTCGACGCGGATCTGAAGCGTAAGGATATCGAGTATCGTGGGTGATAAAGTGTTTCTCAAGGTATCGCCTTGGAAAAAGATACTCGATTCGGCCGTAAGGGCAAGTGAGCCCGAGGTTCATTGGGCCATATGAGATATCCGAGCGAGTCGGTCCAGTGGCATATCGTTTGATTTTGCCCCCTGAACTCAAAAAGGTTCACGATGTCTTTCATGTTTCGATGCTTCGACGCTATAGATCCGATCCATCGCACGTGATTAGTCCATCAGAAATTGAAATTCAAGCTAATATGAGTTATGAGGAAGAACCGATTCGTATCCTATCACGAGAAGTGAAAGAGTTGCGAAACAAGTGGGTTCCGCTAGTGAAAGTGTTATGGCTCAAGCACGGGATAGAAGAAGCTACTTAGGAGACCGAGAACTCTATGAAAGAGCGATATCCAAACCTATTTACCGGTAAGATTTTCGGGGACGAAAATTTCTTAAGTGGGGGAGAGTTGTGACAGCCCAAAATTGACCCTAGTCGGAATGTGGTTTCGGGACCACAAAACCGAGGCATAAAAATAATTAAAAATTTATTTTGATGCCTATAATATGTGTGTGCTCATGTATGACATTTTATGATGATTGATTTAGTGTTATAAAGGTGAATTCCACAAGAAAGGACTTAGTAGTGAACTTTGAAAGTACGATAGGGAAATGTGTGATGACTAATTAAAGCATGCATGCAAAATAATGGACTTGCATGTCAAATTCCCCTTTTTACAAGTGATGGCCGGCCATGACAAAGAGATATGGGCTAAACATGTCATGAAACATGTTTTGTTGAGCATTAGGGAGAAATAATAAACAAATAAGCATGGGTAAGAAAAGAATGAAAAAAAAATGTGTGTGAGAGAGTAGCATTCCCCATTGCTGTGCAACCAAGAAGAGAAAACAAAAAATTTGTTCATCCTTGTTCTCTCCTTTTGGCCAAAAAATACTAAGAGGAAGAAGAGATTTTGCTTCATTTCCTTTGTTTAGAAGAGATCTAGAAGGATATTTGGCTAAACTTGCATCAAGATTGAGGTATGTATGAGGTTGTGTCATGAGATTCATGCATGTTTTAGTTGCCAACTTGATGTTCATGTTAGCCATGGTTCAAATCCTTGTTATGCCATGGAAGTGGTATTTGGTCAAGGTTGGTATTGTGATAAAGCCATTGCATGTTAAGTGTGAAGCTTGATGATGATGCATGCAATGATGGATTGTCTACTCTTGAAATTTCTTTGTAGCCATCTTGAGTAAGACTTTGAGTTTTCTTTTGTTTAACCATGATTGAAGATAAAAGGGCATGATTATGATGTATTCGCCATGATGCATTCATGAGCATGGTTCATGCTTCTTGCATGTTAGTTAAAATTTGTGTTTTAGATGGCTATGGACACCTTGAAATTCGGCCATGCTCATATATGTATATATATGTTTGCACATGATGTTTTGGCTATGAAGTAAGTGATGAATATGTTTGTTTAAAGAAGAAGATGTTGAAGAATGCTTGTGAAATTGCAAGCACATTCGCCTAGCACACATATGAGTGCTTGATGCTATATTATAAGTTTTGAGCTACAACATGCAAAGCATTAACTAGTAAAATGCATGCTGTTTTTGTGTGGTATTAAGTGCATAATTGGCCTCAACATGGACATGTATATTCGGCCTTAGGTAGCCTATTGAAGGCCTTAGCTTTTCCTTGATGCCCGAATGAATTGTATTGAATTGCTTGATGTAGTATAAAATGTGCATGACCATTGTGTATTCAAGCTAAAGGGTGGCCATTTGACCATTTAAACTCCTTGTCATATTCGGCCATAAGCTAGCACAATGAGGTTTTAATAAATTGAATTTGTTTGAATTAGCTCAAGAGCTTAGAGGGCCACAATTGGACAAGGGGAAGGAAAAAGTGATCGAATAGCCGTAAAAGCCGTTCGACAACATCCGAGGTAAGTCCTCAAGAAGTGACCTTAATTGAATTATGTGGAATGAAATATGGATGTATTGATTAATGATTTATGTGTGTATGAGTATTGAATGATACCGGGCTAAGTCCCAAGGCGATTATGCTAGTGATTATAATTGTGTTTGAGCCTTAGTAACGAAAATGAAATATGTATGTCCAATGATTATTGATGTATGTGTGCATGAGAAATTGAATGATACCGGGCTAAGCCGAAGACAATTATGCTGGAAATTATATCGGGTTAAGACCAAGGCAATTGTGCTAGTGGCTACATCCGGCTAAGACCAAGGCATTCGTATGCGAGTCATTCTATCCGGGCTAAGACCAAGGCATTCGTGCACGTGGTTATATCCGGTTGTATTCCGAAGAAGCTTGGGCTGGAGGTGAGTGTTGGTTGCTGTAATAAATTCAATTAGTACGCTCGAAAAGCCCAAAGAATAAGGTACGTTTATATGTGCATTGGAAAGTCGACATATTTGAGCAACATTCGCTCAATCGACTAACAATTTCAGCTATTGGAATGGTTGATACTTTGTGAAAGTATATAATGATGAAGTGTGAAGTAAGAATGATTATGAGAATGTGTATTAATGAAATGATGCATTTGGTTATGTGAATGTATTGCTTAAATTAAAGCTGATTTTATTCCTTGAGACTTACAAAGCATAAAAATGCTTACCCCGTTGCTTTGGCTCTCTGTTTTATAGATTACGCCGATAGCAATCGGATTCGGGATCATTAAAGTCGAAGTCATCCACACTATCAACACCTCTATTTTGGTATAAATTTTGGTTGAACTTTGAAATGGCATGTATAGGACTACCCTTGTTGGTTTAAATATCTTGTGATGTATATGTGTACGGCCATGCGAAAATGGCTCGTAAAAGTGAAGTACTGAACATAGACTATTTGCGGTTTGTATATATATATATGGTGTCATGATGTGATTATGGATTGGAGATGGGAATGTTGGTCACATGATCAGCCATTGGTATGGTTAAAATGATCATATATGAACCTATGTATGGCAAGACTAGTTGGTTCATGGAGACTACAAAATAGGTGAGACCTACCTTAAAACAGATGCTGCCAGCTGCAGTGACGTGAATGTGAAAAATCACCAAAATTTGTAGGAATGGTATTAAATAGTGAATAAGCTATGTAAATGAACCTTGATGAGTCTATTTTCATATGGAAGAAACGAAATGGTCATAGGAGTTACATGTTAAGAGATATTAAAGCTATTGTGAGACAGGGCCAGAACGGTTTCTGGGTCCCCTGTCGCAACTTTAAAAATTTACTATAAATTATCCAGAAAGAATTAGGAGTCATGCCTTATATGTACAGATTCCATTTTGAGTCTAGTTTCATTAGAAACAAACGGCACCAGTATTAAAGCCCTGTACAGAGAGATATTCAAGTTATAACGCGCGAAGGTCAGAGCAGTCGATCCCTGTAACATGGGTGACTTTAACTAATAAACTGTACCAATTGGCCCGACCAAAATTCTAGAAATAAAGCCATGGATGGATATATGAGTCTAAATTCAGGGAAAATTTACGAAACCAGTTTCCGAGTTTTGAAACTCGAGATATTATTTTAAGGCGATGGTGACGCAGTTTTTCCAGCCTGACTGGAAATGTCAAATTGGGGGCAAAATATGTGAACTTGGCTTGTTAACCCTCGTGTCCGACACGGCGATGGTCTCGGGTTCGGGTGTTACAATTTTATTGGTATCGAGCCACGGTTTAGTCGATTCTAGGACTACCATGATGTGTTTGGGGTCTAGCTATACATGCCATTAAATGATGAATCGATAGTGTGGTGATTTCTGACAATTTGACTTTGTGTTTGTTTATAGCAATGGATCCGATCCCAGCCGAGCAATAGCTGATGATGTGGAGAGTGTGGCGCCTGCTCCCGCGCAAGGGACAGCGCCGGCGGACTCTCAACCTATGGCCAGCAATCCGAATGATGAGGTTAGGCAAGCCTTTTATAGTGTGATGAACGAATGGTTTAATCAATACATTCGAACTAACACTACTGTTCCACAACCTCCATTCCCGACAAATGCAACCCCAAGACCTACAATACCTCCCGTGATGACCAAATAAGGTCAAGTAAGCCCCGATCGATAGGATTCGAAAACATGGGGCCACTGAATTTAAGGCTACGGATGATGATGATGCCGAAGCGAGCTGAATTTTGGTTGGATAACACTATCCGGTGCTCGATTAGCTATCCTGTACACCCGATGAGTGCTTAAAGTGTACCATCTCCTTGCTACGCGAGTCCGCCTACTATTGGTGGAGTACTCGACTTGTGGTGCCTAGAGAGCAAGTAACTTGGGAATTCTTTCAAACCGAAGTTCAAAAAAGTATATTAGTCGAGATTCATCGACCAAAAGCAAAGGGAATTCCTTGATCTTAAGCAAGGTTCTATGTCGATTCGACTACTGACGAAAATTTGTGAGGCTTAGCCGACGCGCGAGAATGCATTTCGTCCAAGCCATTATGTGTAAACGCCGAGGATGGGCTGAATGATGATATAAGGATGTTCGTTGGCATTCTCGAAATACGAGAGTTCGTAGTACTTGTTGAGCGAGCTTGTAAAGTCAAGAGCTTAGAAAGGAGAAACAAAAAGTTGATGTGGGAACCGGAGAATTCGAAGAGGTCCTCGGAAAGTCTCTTCAACAGCATCAAGAGATTTCGAGATGATGTGAACTGGTCTAGAGGCGTTTGGGCTTTTCTAGACGAGGACGCGATCGACCCCTGTGACCACACGAGTCACTTCGATCGCCCGATGGTGGAAATGATCGCCGAGAGAGGGCGGAGTGTCTACATTGTGGCAAATGGCATTCGGGAGCTGTTGGTTTCGTGATCGCTCTGCTATAAGTGTGGATCGGCCGACCACTTTATGAAGGATTGCGAGGATGCTTGAGCAGAATGTAAGTCGAGTGGAAACCCGGTGCTACCATCGCCGAGGTAGGCCACCTAGAAATATGGGCAATGTCGTTGGCGGTCGAGAGGATCTAGAGATGCTACCATCGGATCCGAGGCTCGTGCCCTGCTAGGACTTATGCCATACGCAAGACGCCGAGGATCTTGCCTCTCCGGATGTCATTACTGGGTACTTTCACTCTTTTCAATACTAATGTGATTGCTTTGATTGACCCCGGTTCTACTCATTCTTATATATGTGAAACCTTAGCATCCAAAGAAGACTTTGCCTATTGAGTCTATCGAGTTTGTAATTCGGTGTCAAACCCTTGGGTCATTACGTGCTTGTCAACAAAGTGTGCAAGAAAAGTCCACTAGTGTTCCGAGGTTCTTGTTTTCGGCGGACTTGATGCTTTTGCCGTTCGATGAATTGACGTTATTCTTGGTTTGGATTGGTTGACCATGCATGATGCGGTTGTAAATTGCAAAAGCAAGACTATCGATTTGAGGTGCGCGAATAACGAGATAATTCGGGTTGAGTCTACGGACTTAAAGGGTTGCCGGTGTAATATCGGCAATGTTGGCCGAAAATATGTAAGAAAAGGGTGCAAGCGTACCTTGCGTATGTGCTCGATGACAAGGAATCGTAAAAGAAACCCAAATCTGTGCCAGTGGTTTGTGAATACCCGGATGTTTTCCCGGAAGAATTGCTGGGTTTACCACCTGTTCGGGAAATAGAATTTGGCATCGAATTGGTACCGGTACCACTCCAATTTCGATAGCTCCGTATCGTATGGCACCAACGGAATTAAAGGAGTTGAAGGCTCGATTGCAAGAATTGGTGGATAGAGGTTTTGCTCGCCCGAGTTGTTCGCCTTTGGGTGCGCCGGTGTTGTTTGTGAAAAGAAGGATGGAACCATGAGGTGTGTAGATCGACTATCGTCGACTTAATAAAGCGACGATAAAGAACAAATACCGTTACCACGTATCGATGACTTGTTCGATCAAGCGAAGGAGCCTCGGTGTTCTCGAAAATAGATTTGAGATCGGGCTATTATCAATTGCGAATCCGAGATTTGGACGTACCCAAGGCGCCTTGAGCGAGATATGGTCACTATGAGTTCCTAGTGATGCCGTTTGGGCTTACTAATGCCCTGCGGTATTTATGGATTTAATGAATCGGATCTTCGACCATATTTGGATCGATTCGTAGTCGTGTTCATTGATGACATCTTGGTCTATTCAAGAAATGAGACCGAACATCTTTGAACACCTGCGGTTAGTCTTTGCAAATTTTACGGGATAAGCAATTATATGCTAAGTTCAGCAAGTGTGAGTTCGGTTAAGAGGTTAGCTTCTTGGGTCATGTGGTATCTCGACGGGTATTCGAGTCGACCGAATAAAATTTCAGCCATACTTAATTGGAAGCCTCAGAAATATTCTCGAGGTTCGAGACTTTTTGGGGCTTGCTTAGGTTATTACCGACGATTTGTAAAGGTTTCTCAACGATAGCCACGCCGATGACGGCTACTCCAAAAGGATGTTAAGTTCGAATGGACGGAGAAATGCCAAAAGTTTCGATCAATGAAAACTTATTTGGTGAAGCCCCAATTCTAGTGCAACCCGAGTCCCAAGAAAGAGTTTGTCATCTATAGCGACGCCTCCCTACTTGGGTTAGGTTGTGTATTGATGCAAGAAGGTCGAGTTGTGGCATATGAGTCGAGGCAATTAAAGCCACATGAGAAAAATTATCCGACTCATGATCTCGAATTGGCGCCATCGTGTTCGCCTTTAAAGATTTGGCGACATTACTTATTTGGTGAAAGGTGCCATGTGTACTCGGATCACAAAAGTCTCAAATATTTGATGACCCAAAGAGACTTAAATTTGCGACAAAGACGTTGGCTTGAGCTGTTAAAGGATTACGAGCTGGTCATTGACTATCACCCGGGAAAGGCGAATGTGGTTGCTAATGCGTTGAGTCGTAAATCATTATTCGCTTTACGAGCGATGAACGTGCACTTGTGCATTCGATCCGATAGTGTGTTAGTAGCTAAATTGAAAGCCAAACCACTATTGATACATCAAATTCGAGAAGCTCGTAAAGTCGACGACGAGTTGGTTGCAAAGCGGCTGAGTGTGTTAGAACAAGGACTCGAATTTCAAATCGATGATGACGATTGTTTGAGGTTCGAAGTCGATCGTGTGTTCCAAAGAATTGAACTCATTTCGATAATTCAATGAAGCCCATTATAGCCGAATGGCAATCCACCCGGGAGTCGAAGACGTACAATGATTTGAAACGCCGATTTTGGTGGCATGGTATGAAGCGAGACATCTCCGACTTTATTTCGAGATGTTTAATATGTCAACAAGTGAAAGCGGAACATCAGGTGCCTTCAGGATTACTTCAGCCAATCACGATACCCGAGTGGAAATGGGATCGAGTCACAATGGACTTTGTATCCGGACTGCCATTGTCAGCAAGTAAGAAGGATGCGGTTTGGGTCGTGGTAGATAGATTGACTAAGTCGGCCCACTTTGTCCCCGTACGTACGGATTTTTCAATGGACAAATTAGCCGAATTGTACGTTTCTCAGATTGTGAGATTACACGGGGTGCCTATTTCTATCGTGTCGGATAGAGATCCGAGATTTACCTCGCGATTTTGGAAAAAGTTGCAAGAAGCTTTGGGTACCAAGTTGCATTTTAGCACCGCTTTCACCCCCAAACCGATGGTCAATCCGGCGGATAATTGAGATACTTGAGGATATGTTGAGATGTTGCGTCCTCGAGTTTAGTGGTTCATGGGAGCGGTATTTGCCGTTGATTGAATTCGCCACAACAACGACTTTCAATCGAGTATTAAGATGGCACCCTACGAGGCTTTGTACGGTCGTAAATGCCGTACACCATTGTTTTGGATGAGCTTGGTGAAAGCAAGATTTTCGGTGGATTTGATTAGAGATCTTTGAGCAAAGTGAAAGTAATCCGTGAAAGTCTGAAGATAGCCTCCGATCGCCAGAAGTCGTATGCGGATCTGAAGCGTAAGGATATCGAGTATCAGGTGGGTGATAAAGTGTTTCTCAAGGTATCGCCTTGGAAAAAGATACTCGATTCTACCGTAAGGGCAAGTTGAGCCCGAGGTTCATTGGGCCATATGAGATATCCGAGCGAGTCGGTCCAAATGGCATATCGTTTGATTTTGCCCCTGAACTCAAAAAGGTTCACGATGTCTTTCATGTTTCGATGCTTGACGCTATAGATCCGATCCATCGCACGTGATTAGTCCATCGAAATTGAAATTCAAGTTAATATGAGTTATGAGGAAGAACCGATTCAGTATCCTATCACGAGAAGTGAAAGAGTTGCGAAACAAGTGGGTTCCGCTAGTGAAAGTGTTATGGCTCAAGCACGGATAGAAGAAGCTACTTGGGAGACCGAGAACTCTATGAAAGAGCGATATCCAAACCTATTTACGGTAAGATTTTCGGGGACGAAAATTTCTTAAGTGGGGAGAGTTGTGACAGCCCAAAATTGACCCTAGTCGAATGTGGTTTCGGGACCACAAAACCGAGGCATAAAAGTAATTAAAATTTATTTTGATGCCTATAATATGTGTGTGCTCATGTATGACATTTTATGATGATTGATTTAGTGTTATAAAGGTGAATTCCACAAGAAAGGACTTAGTAGTGAACTTTGAAAGTACGATAGGAAATGTGTGATGACTAATTAAAGCATGCATGCAAAATAATGGACTTGCATGTCAAATTCCCTTTTACAAGTGATGGCCGGCCATGACAAAGAGATATGGGCTAAACATGTCATGAAACATGTTTTGTTGAGCATTAGGGAGAAATAATAAACAAATAAGCATGGGTAAGAAAAGAATGAAAAAAAAATGTGTGTGAGAGAGTAGCATTCCCCATTGCAGTGCAACCAAGAAGAGAAAACAAAAAATTTGTTCATCCTTGTTCTCTCCTTTTGGCCAAAAAATACTAAGAGGAAGAAGAGATTTTGCTTCATTTCCTTTGTTTAGAAGAGATCTAGAAGGATATTTGGCTAAACTTGCATCAAGATTGAGGTATGTATGAGGTTGTGTCATGAGATTCATGCATGTTTTAGTTGCCAACTTGATGTTCATGTTAGCCATGGTTCAAATCCTTGTTATGCCATGGAAGTGGTATTTGGTCAAGGTTGGTATTGTGATAAAGCCATTGCATGTTAAGTGTGAAGCTTGATGATGATGCATGCAATGATGGATTGTCTACTCTTGAAATTTCTTTGTAGCCATCTTGAGTAAGACTTTGAGTTTTCTTTTTGTTTAACCATGATTGAAGATAAAAGGGGCATGATTATGATGTATTCGGCCATGATGCATTCATGAGCATGGTTCATGCTTCTTGCATGTTAGTTAAAATTTGTGTTTTAGATGGCTATGGACACCTTGAAATTCGGCCATGCTCATATATGTATATATATGTTTGCACATGATGTTTTGGCTATGAAGTAAGTGATGAATATGTTTGTTTAAAGAAGAAGATGTTGAAGAATGCTTGTGAAATTGCAAGCACATTGCCTAGCACACATATGAGTGCTTGATGCTATATTATAAGTTTTGAGCTACAACATGCAAAGCATTAACTAGTAAAATGCATGCTGTTTTTGTGTGGTATTAAGTGCATAATTGGCCTCAACATGGACATGTATATTCGGCCTTAGGTAGCCTATTGAAGGCCTTAGCTTTTCCTTGATGCCCGAATGAATTGTATTGAATTGCTTGATGTAGTATAAAATGTGCATGACCATTGTGTATTCAAGCTAAAGGGTGGCCATTTGACCATTTAAACTCCTTGTCATATTCGCCATAAGCTAGCACAATGAGGTTTTAATAAATTGAATTTGTTTGAATTAGCTCAAGAGCTTAGAGGGCCACAATTGGACAAGGGGAAGGAAAAAGTGATCGAATAGCCGTAAAAGCCGTTCGACAACATCCGAGGTAAGTCCTCAAGAAGTGACCTTAATTGAATTATGTGGAATGAAATATGGATGTATTGATTAATGATTTATGTGTGTATGAGTATTCGAATGATACCCGGGCTAAGTCCCGAAGGCGATTATGCTAGTGATTATAATTGTGTTTGAGCCTTAGTAACGAAAATGAAATATGTATGTCCAATGATTATTGATGTATGTGTGCATGAGAAATTGAATGATACCCGGGCTAAGCCCCGAAGACAATTATGCTGGAAATTATATCCGGGTTAAGACCCGAAGGCAATTGTGCTAGTGGCTACATCCGGCTAAGACCAAGGCATTCGTGCGAGTCATTCTATCCGGACTAAGACCCGAAGGCATTCGTGCACGTGGTTATATCCGGTTGTATTCCGAAGAAGCTTGGGCTGGAGGTGAGTGTTGGTTGCTGTAATAAATTCAATTAGTACGCTCGAAAAGCCCAAAGAATAAGGTATGCGTTTATATGTGCATTGGAAAGTCGACATATTTGAGCAACATTCGCTCAATCGACTAACGAATTTCAGCTATTGGAATGGTTGATACTTTGTGAAAGTATATAATGATGAAGTGTGAAGTAAGAATGATTATGAGAATGTGTATTAATGAAATGATGCATTTGGTTATGTGAATGTATTGCTTAAATTAAAGCTGATTTTATTCCTTGAGACTTACTAAGCATAAAAATGCTTACCCCGTTGCTTTGGCTCTCTGTTTTATAGATTACGCTCGATAGCAATCGGATTCGGGATCATTAAAGTCGAAGTCATCCACACTATCAACGCCTCTATTTTGGTATAAATTTTTGGTTGAACTTTGAAATGGCATGTATAGGACTACCCTTGTTGGTTTAAATATCTTTGTGATGTATATGTGTACGGCCATGCGAAAATGGCTCGTAAAAGTGAAGTACGAACATAGACTATTTGCGGTTTGTCTATATATATATGGTGTCATGATGTGATTATGGATTGGAGATGGGAATGTTGGTCACATGATCAGCCATTGGTATGGTTAAAATGATCATATATGAACCTATGTATGGCAAGACTAGTTGGTTCATGGAGACTACAAAATAGGTAAGACCTACCTTAAAAACAGATGCTGCCAGCTGCAGTGACGTGAATGTGAAAAATCACCAAAATTTGTAGGAATGGTATTAAATAGTGAATAAGCTATGTAAATGAACCTTGATGAGTCTATTTTGATATGGAAGAAACGAAATGGTCATAGGAGTTACATGTTAAGAGATATTAAAGCTATTGTGAGACAGGGCCAGAACGGTTTCTGGGTCCCCTGTCGCAACTTTAAAAATTTACTATAAATTATCCAGAAAGAATTAGGAGTCATTCCTTATATGTACAGATTCCATTTTGAGTCTAGTTTCATTAGAAACAAACGGCACCAGTATTAAAGCCCTGTACAGAGAGATATTCAAGTTATAACGTGCGAAGGTCAGAGCAGTCGATCCCTGTAACATGGGTGACTTTAACTAATAAACTGTACCAATTGGCCCGACAAAAAATTCTAGAAATAAATCCATGGATGGATATATGAGTCTAAATTCAGGGAAAATTTACGAAACCAGTTTCTGAGTTTTGAAACTCGAGATATGATTTTTAAGGCGACGGTGACGCAGTTTTTCCAGCCTGACTGGAAATGTCAAATTGGGGGGCAAAATATGTGAACTTGGCTTGTTAACCCCTCGTGTCCGACACCGGCGATGGTCTCGGGTTAGGGGTGTTACAATTACTTATTCTTATAGGGTTATTTGGCACATTTACTTTGGCTGTTATAACATAGGTTAATATGTAAGCCCCAGGGAAAGTATTCACATTCCGCTACAATTTCCATTATAGGTACACCATGTCATCTTCACGAGGAAAGAAAGCCACTATCCTTACTTCGAAGAAAAGGAAGGGAGCATCATCTTCCTCAGGTCCTATCACAGAAATTCATCACCGTTTCCTGCAGTTCCCCATTGGGCCCCAAGAAGAACTTTTCCAGATTCTACGGGCCCGACCCTTGGAAGTGGGCCACTGTATAGACTGGGCCGCGCTAGAACAAGTCCAACTCGCAGATGCAATTTAGGCCCTCCTCACTGTCGATCCTTGGGGGCTTTTCTTTGAGATTATTGAGCCGACATATCTTGAACTCACGATGGAACTATGCTCAGCGTTCCATCTTTATACTGTGATGGCCCGCTTTGATGACCCAAGAACAATCCAATTTCGCCTCGACGGTCTAGTCCGCCAATTGAACGTCCAGTGTAACACCCCAAACCCGTGACCGTCACCGGATTTGAACACGTGGTGTTATCGGGCTTACTTCCCTTATTACTCTTTTTGAAACATTTGTTTTCTGTTCCAGGCAGGCTAGCTAACTGCGTCACTGTCGCCTTAAAAATCATATCTCGAGTTTCAAAACTCGGAAACTGATTCCATAAATTTTCCCTGAATTTAGACTCATATATCCATCCATGTATTTATTTCTAGAATTTTTGGTCAGGCCAATTAGTACAGTTTATTAGTTAAAATCACCCATGTTACAGGGGTCGACTACACTGACCTTCGCGTGTTACAACTTGAATATCTCTCTGTACAGGGCTCTAATACTGGTTCCGATTGTTTCTAATGAAACTAGACTCAAAATGGAATCTGAAAATATAAGGTATGACTTCTAATTCTTTCTGGATAATTTATAGTAAATTTTAAAAGTCGAGACAGGGGATCCAGAAACTGTTCTGGCCCTGTCTCACGAGAACTTTAATATCACTCAGTATACTGCTCATATGGTCGTTTCATTTCATCCATATGAAAATAGATTCATCAAGGTTCAATTTCATAATTTATTCACTATTTAATTCTACTTCTACTATTTTTAGTGATTTTTCAATCTCATATCACTGCTGCTGTCCGCAACAGTTACTGCAGTAGACTATGCCAATTTCATGAATCTTTCCTTGACCTTACTAATCATCCATCATACATGACACAAATTATGGCCACCTTATCAAAATTAAAGTTTCTAAGACTCGTGGCTATAGGTTCTAGCATCCCACTCAATCGACCACATAGGCCATTTTCACATGGCTTAAAGTTTACAACCCACAATTCAACAAAACATAATAGCCTATACATGCCAAATGTTCTCCTAGTTCAACTACGAAGACAATACCAAAAGATTTCCAGCGGTGTGATGACTTCAACGACGGTTCCGAGCACATAAACAATACGAGTCCAAGAGACCTAAAAGGGTGACAAGAAAACACCGAGTGAGTTTATAACTCAGTAAGTCATAAGCATTCAACCACCATCCATTAATAAAGTTATCACAACATGAAACAATAAACGAGGCTAGGTACTCATCCATACCGAAACTATACCATAATTCCTCGGACCTTTCGGTTCAATCTCATACCAAGTCATACATCCACATATCATATTCTACACAATAAGATATTTGAGGCATTTTCACACACTAACTCATTTTCACCACAATCACACAATTGCAATCATCACATAGATTTAAAGCTTACCAAGCTCAACCCCGAGCATGAACATATTGCCTATTCGTCATGAGCTCAAGGTACTTACCCGATCCGCTGCCCATACTCAACTCGATGGAGACACACCCTCCATATAATTGTTCGATCGGAGATATATATATATATATATAGAAATGCACACACAGTGCTTAATACTCGATTTTGCACACTTAGTGCCATGCGATTTAAGCCCGCACACATAGTGCCATACCCTTCGAGCTCGCACACCCAGTGCCGTATATTTCCAGCATGCACACTTAGTGCCAATCTAAATCACCGTACACACGTATTGCCGCACACTTAGTGCCGAAAGCAACTTTCTACACATTTCACTATTTCTTTTACATTCAACAAATGTCATCATTCCATACACATACATTTTCATTTGTAAATATATATATCATCCCATTAAACACAATTGCATAAATTTTACAATCATTTAAGCAATATCAAATACGTGCTTAATGACTTACCTCGTGTTGGGTAAAATAGTTCCAAGTAGGCTACTCGATGACCTTCGTCTTTCCCTTGCTTGATTCTCCTTCTTTGACTCCTTGAGCTTGATCAATAAATCAACTAGTTTAACCATCTTGCTAAACATTCATAATTCAACTACACATGCATATGTATGCTTGTATATTCGGCAACCATTCTTACTAATCACCCATTTGGTCGATTATACACATAACCGAATATACACCAAAACTTGATTCAACATCACCTACATACTCACCCTAATGGCCGAATATACTTGCAATTTTACAAACATTCTCCAACAATTTATTCTTTAAACAAACACATTTATCATTTACTTCATAACCAAAACATCATGTGCAACATATATACACACATAGGTGCAAGGCCGAATTTCAAGGTGTCCATAACCATCCAAAACACAAATTTTAACTATCATGCAAGAAGCATAAACCACGCTCATGAGCATACCATGGCCGAATACCTCACACCATACCCCTTTTAAATTTTTGGTCATGGTTAAACAAAGGACTCAATGCCCTACTCAAGAATACTAAAAAGAAATTTCAAGAGTAGTCAATCCATCATTACATGCATCATTAGCAAGCTTCACATTTAGCATGCAATGGCCTCAACACAATATCAACCTTGGCCAAAGACCATTTCCATGGCATAACAAGGATTTGAACCATGGCTAACATGAACATCAAGTTAGCAACTAAAACATGCATGAATCTCATGACACTACCTCATACATACCTTAATCTTGATGCAAGTATAGCCAAATCTCCTTCTAGATCTCTTCTAAACCAAGAAATGGAGCAAAAATCCTTCCTTTTTCCCTTAGTATTTTCGGCCAAAGAATTTAGAATGGATGAACAAATTTTTTTCTCCTTTCTTTTCCTCTACTCACGGCAACAAGGGGGCATCCATGCTCATTTTTTTTTGTTCATTTCTTTAATGCTAGTCTTTATTTTATGACTTCCTACATACACCACTAGCAAAACATGTTGGAAACATGTTCCTTGCCCATAACCTTGTCATGGCGCCACTCCTCCTTAGGAAGTGGATTATTTGACATGCAACTCCACCTTTTGTTAACATGCACTAATAAGCCATTTAAAATTAGCCTATCATATTTCCCCATGTTTCACATTGATCCCTATTTAATAATTTCTCATACAATTGGTAAAATTAGAGAATGAAACTTCCACATATGCATGCACACACATAGTAAGCATAGAATATAACAATTAATTGATTTTATGACTCGGTTTAGTGGTCCCGAAACCACTTTCCGACTAGGGTCAATTTAGGGCTGTCACAACTCTCCCCCACTTAAGAAATTTTCGTCCCGAAAATCTTACCGGTAAATAGGCTCGGGTATCGCTCTTTCATAGAGTCCTCAAGTTCCCAAGTGGCTTCTTCCATCCCGTGTTTATGCCACAACACCTTCACTAATGGGATTTTCTTGTTTCGTAGCTCTTTTACTTCACGCATCAGAATGCGAACCGGCTCTTCTTCATAGCTCAAGTTAGGCTGAATCTCAATCTCAGATGGAGTGATTACGTGCGACGGGTCAGACCTATATCGTCGAAGCATCGAGACATGAAAAACATTGTGAATCTTTTCGAGCTCAGGGGGCAAAATTAATCGATATGCGACTGGCCCAACTCCTTCGGATACTTCATATGGCCCGATGAACCTCGGACTCAACTTGCCCTTACGACCAAATCTAAGCACCTTCTTCCAAGGTGAAACTTTGAGAAAGACCTTGTCTCCAACCTTATATTCAATGTCTTTTCTTTTCAAATCCACATACGACTTTTGGCGATCCGAAGCAGCTTTCAAACTTTCACGAATTACTCGAACTTTTTGCTCGGCATCCTTAACCAAATCAACCCCGAAGATTTTTCCTTCACTAAGTTCAGTCCAGAATAATGGGATACGGCATTTACGATCGTATAAAGCCTCGTAAGGCGCCATCTTAATACTTGATTGAAAGCTATTGTTGTAAGCGAATTCAACCAAAGGAAAATACCGTTCCCATGAACCACTAAACTCAAGGATGCAACATCTCAACATATCCTCGAGTATTTGAATTACCCGTTCGGATTGACCATCAGCTTGGGGCTGAAAAGCAGTGCTAAAATGCAGCTTGGTACCCAAAGCCTCTTGCAATTTCTTCCAAAATCGCGATGTAAATCTTGGGTCTCTATCCGACACGATAGAAATAGGTACCCTATGCAATCGAACAATTTGGGAGATGTATAATTCTGCCAATTTATCAAGCAAAAAAATCCGTACGGACAGGAATAAAATGAGCAGACTTGGTCAGTCTATCAACAATGACCCAGACCGAGTCTTTCTTATTCTGAGTCAATGGTAACCCAGACACAAAGTCCATTGTTACTCGATCCCATTTCCATTCGGGTATCGTGATCGGCTGAAGTAATCCTGAAGGCACTTGATGCTCAGCTTTCACTTGTTGACATATTAAACATCTCGAAACAAAGTCAAAGATGTCTCGTTTCATACCATGCCACCAAAACTGACGTTTCAAATCGTTGTACATCTTCGTACTCCGGGTGGATTGCCATTTGGCTACAATGGGCTTCGTTCGAATTATCAAAATAAGTTCGAATTCTTTGGAATACAGACGACTTCGAACCTCAAACAATCGTCATCATCGATTTGAAATTCCGAGTCCTTGTTGAACACACTCAGCCCGTTTGCAACCAACTCATCGTCGACTTTACGAGCTTCACGAATTTGGCGTATCAATAATGGTTTGGCTTTCAATTCAGCTACTAACACATTGTCGGGTAGAAACAGACAAGTGTACATTCATCGCTTCATAAAGTAAATAGTGATTTACGACTTAAGGCGTCATAACCACATTAGCCTTTCGGGTGATAGTCAATGACCAGCTCATAATCCTTTAACACTCGAGCCAACGTCTTTGTCGCGGATTTAAGTCTCTTTGAATCATCAAGTATTTGAGACTTTTGTGATCCGAATACACATGGCACTTCTCACCAAATAAGTAATGTCGCCATATGTTTAAAGCGAATCGATGGCGACCAATTCGAGATCATGGGTGGATAATTTTTCTCATGTGGCTTTAATTGTCTCAACACATAGGCCACAACTCGCCCTTCTTGCATCGATCGCAACCCAACCCAAGTAGGGATGCGTCACTATAAATGACAAACTCTTTGCCGATTCGGGTTGCACTAGAATTGGGGCTTCACTCAAATAAGTTTTCAGTTGATTGAAACTTTTCGACATTTCTCCGTCCATTCGAACTTAACATCTTTTTGGAGTAGTTTAGTCATCGGTGCACTATCATCGAAAAACCTTTTACAAATCGTCGGTAATAATCGGCAAGCACCAAAAGCTCCTAACCCGGTAACATTCTGCGGCGGTTTCCAATCGACTATGGCGAAATTTGTTCGGGTCCACCACGACACCGATCACGGACACCACGTGCCCAAAAAGCTAACCTCTTTCAACCAAAATTCACATTTCTTGAACTTTGCGTATAATCGCTTATCTCGTAAAATTTGCAACACTAGCCTCGTGTGCTCGGCATGTTCGGTTTCATTTCTCGAATAGACCAAAATGTCATCGATAAATACAACTACGAACCGATCCAAGTATGGCTGAAAATTCTATTCATTAATTCCATAAATACCTGAGGGCATTAGTAAGCCCAAACGGCATCACCAAGAATTCGTAGTGACCGTACCTCGTTCTAAAAGCAGTTTTGGGTATGTCCGATTCTCGGACCCTCAACCGATAGTACCCGACCTCAAATCTATCTTTGAAAACACCGAGGCTCCTTTAATTGATCAAACAAATCGTCAATTCGTGGCAATGGATATTTATTCTTTATCGTCACTTTATTGAGTTGACGATAGTCGATGCTCAACCTCATGGTTCCGTCCTTCTTTTCACAAACAATACAAAGCCCCATGGAGAAAAAACTCGGTCGGCGAAACCTCTATCCGTCAATTCTTGCAATTGAACCTTCAATTCCTTTAATTAGTTAATGCTATACGACACGGGGCTATTGAAATCGGCGTAGTACCGGTACAACTTTGATGCGAATTCCACTTCTCGAACCGGTGGCAATCCGGTAACTCCTCGGGAAAAACATCCGAATACTCACAAACCACTGGTACCGATTCGAGTTTCCTTTCCGTCTCTTTACTTTCAAACACATACGCAAGGTATGTTTCACACCCTTTTCACATACCTCCGGCGGTCATAGAAGATATTATCATTGGCGCTCCTTTTAAATCGATGAGACTCGACTCGGACTACCTCATTATTTGCACTCCTCAAATCAATGGTTTTCCTTTTGCGATCCACCACCTTTGCATCATGTACTGTCACCAATCCATACCAAGAATAACATCGAATTCATCAAATGGTAGAAGCATCGGATCGGTAGGAAAACAAGATTCTCGAATTATTAGGGGCATCTCTTGCACACTTTATCAACAAATGCGTATTGACCCAAAGGGTTTGACACTCAATTACGAACTCGATAGACTCAACGGTAGAGTCTTCTTTGGATGCTAAGGTTTCACATACATATGAGTGAGTAGAGCCGGGTCAATCAATGCAATCACACTAGTATCAAAGAGAGTAAAAGTACCGGTGATAACGTCAGGGGAGGATGCCTCCTCTCGTGCGCGGATGGCATATGCTCTAACAGGAGCACGGGTCTCGGATCGGACAGCCGTATTAGAGGCTCCTCTCGATTACCACCCCTACCTCCAGAGATTCTGGGGCCTACCTCCACCGTCGTTCCACTAGGTCTTGCACCTTGCGTCTTATTCCTCTCATCTAGCTCCGTGCAATCTCTAATGAAGTGGTCCTTCGAACCGCATCCATAACAGGCCCTATTAACAGACTTACCCCAACATTTACCTAGGTGCCGTCTTCCACATTGGGGGCATTCAGGTCTCTCTTGACGATTATTGCCCACACTAGCTACCGAAGTAGCTCGGGAGTCCGTCAATGGTCGGGCTCTAATGGAAATTCCCGTAGTCATCCTCGACTTCTTGGTGTCCTCCACGAACCTCTTTATAGCGAGAAGCGGAGCTTTACTCGTCGATCTTTTACGGTAATCTCTTGCTTCAAATTCAGCCTTCTTCTTCTCCTTCCCAAGTTCTTCCGCCTTGCAGTTGGTTCGACTAGTGTCACGAACTCCTTTATCTCCAAAATTCCACTAGTAACTTTAACTCTTCATTCAATCCTTCTTCAAGTCTTTTGCACATCGCAACCTCATCACCACACACTCCGAGCATATCGACTAAGTCTTACGAACTCATGTTCGTATTGAGATCTGATCATCGGCCTTGCTTGAGTTCCAAGAATTCCTTACGCTTCGATCGATGAACCATTGACTAATGTATTTCTTTGAAATTGGATTGAAAGAAATCCCAAGTAACTCGTTCATTTGGGACTATGGAAATTAAAGTCCTCCACCAATAGTAAGTGAGTCTCATAACAAGGATATAGCACACTTAAGACATTCATCGGTGTGCATGACAGTTCATCTAACACTCTAATGGTGTTATCGAGCGAACTTCGGCCTTCTCGGCATCATCGGTAACTATGGCCTTGAACTCCTCCCACGCTTCCTAATCAAGTCCACGGTGGTTTACTCGACCTCACGGGATTAGTGCTTGGAGGCATTGCGGGCTCTTGGGGTGGGGTATTTGAATTCGAGAATGGTTGGACAGCCGGATTGGTTCGGGCATATTTGCGACTCACTCATTCATCATGGTGAAGAAGGCTTGTTTCGCCCTTCATTTTGATTATTCGCGGATGTCGAGGCTCAACAGCGGTGTCCCTTGCGCGGAGCAGCCGCTACACTTTCAACGTCATCCGCCAAGGGTCTCTCTACCCGGGTTCCATTTGCTACCCAAGACAAAAATTTCAACCGTCGAAGTCATCACATTATTAAGCACTAACAATTTGGCATGTATAGCTAGACTCACACGCGCTATGGTAGTCCTAGAACCGACTAAACCATAGCTCGATACCAATTAAATGTAACACCCCAAACCCGTGACCGTCCTTTGGATTTGAACACGTGGTGTTATCGGGCTTACTTCCTTATTACTCTTTTTGAAACATTTGTTTTCTGTTCGCAAAGCTAGCTAAGCTGCGTCCTTTATCGCCTTAAAAATCATATCTCAAGTTTCAAAACTCGAAACTGATTCCATAAATTTTCCTTGAATTTAGACTCATATATCCATCCATGGATTTATTTCTAGAATTTTGGTAGGGCCAATTAGTACAGTTTATTAGTTAAAGTCACCCATGTTACGTGGGTCGACTACCGACCTTCAGCGTTACAATTCTCTGCATACAGGGCTCTAATCTGGTGCCGTTTTTCTAATGAAACTAGACTCAAAATGGAATCTGAAAATATAAAGCATGACTTCTAATTCTTTCTGGATAATTTATAGTAAATTTTAAAAGTCGAGACAGGGATCGAAGCTGTTCGCCCCTGTCTCACGAGAACTTTAATATCTCTCAAGATATCTGCTCATATGGTCGTTTCGTTTCATCCATATGAAAATAGATTCATCAAGGTTCAATTTCATAATTTATTCACTATTTAATTCTACTTCTACTATTTTTAGTGATTTTCAATCTCATATCACTGCTGCTGTCCGCATAGCGATTCTTTGCGATGAACTATGCCAATTTCATGAATCTTTCCTTGACCTTACTAATAATCCATCATACATGACACAAATTATGGCCACCTTATCAAAATTAAAGTTTCTAAGACTCGTGGCTATAGGTTCTAGCATCCCACTCAACGACCACATAGGCCATTTTCACATGGCTTAAAGTTTACAACCCACAATTCAACAAAACATAATAGCCTATACATGCCAAATGTTCTCCTAGTTCAACTACGAAGACAATACCAAAAGATTTCCAGCCGGTGTGATGACTTCAACAACGGTTCCGAAACGCATAAACAATACGAGTCCAAGAGACCTAAAAGGGTGACAAGAAAACACCGAGTGAGTTTATAACTCGAGAAGTCATAAGCATTCAACCACCATCCATTAATAAAGTTATCACAACATGAAACAATAAGCGAGGCTAGGTACTCATCCATACCGAAACTATACCATAATTCCTCGGACCTTTCGGTTCAATCTCATACCAAGTCATACATCCACATTTCATATTCTACACAATAAGATATTTGAGGCATTTTCACACACTAACTCATTTTCACCACAATCACACAATTGCAATCATCACATAGATTTAAAGCTTACCAAGCTCAACCCCGAAAGCATGAACATATTGCCTATTCGTCATGAGCTCAAGGTACTTACCCGATCCATTGCCCATACTCAACTCGATGGAGACACACCCTCCATATAATTGTTCGATCGAAGATATATATATATATATAAATACGCACACACGTTGCTTAATACTCGATTTTGCACACTTAGTGCCATGCGATTTAAGCCCGCACACATAGTGCCATACCCTTGAGCTCGGACACCCGGTCAGTATATTTCCAGCATGCACACTTAGTGCCATATATTTCCAGCATGCACACTTAGTGCCAATCTCGTCACCGTACACATGTATTGCCCGCACACTTAGTGCCGAAAGCAACTTTCTACACATTTCACTATTTCTTTTACATTCAACAAATGTCATCATTCCATACACATACATTTTCATTTGTAAATATATATATCATTCCATTAAACACAATTGCATAAATTTTACAATCATTTAAGCAATATCAAATACGTGCTTAATGACTTACCTCGTGTTGGGTAAAATAGTTCCAAGTAGGCTACTCGATGACCTTCGTCTTTCCCTTGCTTGATTCTCCTTCTTTGACTCCTTGAGCTTGATCAATAAATCAACTAGTTTAACCATCTTGCTAAACATTCATAATTCAACTACACATGCATATGTATGCTTGTATATTCGGCAACCATTCTTACTAATCACCCATTTGGTCGATTATACACATAACCGAATATGCACCAAAACTTAATTCAACATCACCTACATACTCACCCAAATGGCCGAATATACTTGCAATTTTACAAACATTCTCCAACAATTTATTCTCTAAACAAACACATTTATCATTTACTTCATAACCAAAACATCATGTGCAACATATATACACACATAGGTGCAAGGCCGAATTTCAAGGTGTCCATAACCATCCAAAACACAAATTTTAACTATCATGCAAGAAGCATAAACCACGCTCATGAGCATACCATGGCCGAATACCTCACACCATACCCCTTTTAAATTTTTGGTCATGGTTAAACAAAGGACTCAATGCCCTACTCAAGAATACTAAAAAGAAATTTCAAGAGTAGTCAATCCATCATTACATGCATCATTAGCAAGCTTCACATTTAGCATGCAATGGCCTCAACACAATATCAACCTTGGCCAAAGACCATTTCCATGGCATAACAAGGATTTGAACCATGGCTAACATGAACATCAAGTTAGCAACTAAAACATGCATGAATCTCATGACACTACCTCATACATACCTTAATCTTGATGCAAGTATAGCCAAATCTCCTTCTAGATCTCTTCTAAACCAAGAAATGGAGCAAAATCCTTCCTTTTCCCTTAGTATTTTCGGCCAAAGAATTTAGAATGGATGAACAAATTTTTTTCTCATTTCTTTTTCCTCTACTCACGGCAACAAGGGGGGGCATCCATGCTCATTTTTTTTTTGTTCATTTCTTTAATGCTAGTCTTTATTTTATGACTTCCTCCATACACCACTAGCAAAACATGTTGGAAACATGTTCCCTTGCCCATAACCTTGTCATGGCCGGCCACTCCTCCTTAGGAAGTGGATTATTTGACATGCAACTCCACCTTTTTGTTAACATGCACTAATAAGCCATTTAAAATTAGCCTATCATATTTCCCCATGTTTCACATTGATCCCTATTTAATAATTTCTCATACAATTGGTAAAATTAGAGAATGAAACTTCCACATATGCATGCACACACATAGTAAGCATAGAATATAACAATTAATTGTTTTTATGACTCGGTTTAGTGGTCCCGAAACCACTTTCCGACTAGGGTCAATTTAGGGCTGTCACATCCAGAGTTTGAAACTGTATTGGGCCTTTACAATAAGGAGTTCATGGAGGAGAATGAACTCCACGCTCTCAATCGCCACATCCATCACTCTCCTTCACGGCGTTGGAACACCCTCGCCCCCGGCGCTGCCTCCTACAATCCTAGCCGCTCCAAGGCATTGGCTCTCCCTCCATCTCTGCGGTACTTAAACGCCATTTTGGCTCACATGTTAACAGGAAGGCAAGACAGCATTGGAGTCGTCAACACTCACGACGCCTACTTTCTATGGTGTATGTCACACGGCACGTCATAGACCTTTCTTATTTCATTGCCTTCGCCATTCAACATTAGACGGAGATGCATAGGAAGGGGGTCATCTCCATTAGGCCCTATGTGACGCAGTTGCCTTGGCACTTCGAGCTCCTCAACATAGCAGCCCAATCATCCTCCTTCACTCTCATGGGCTAGATGTCCCCACAGGGCATCTTGATATGCTAAGTATGAGGATGATCGAGAAACGACGTGGCACCTTCCCTCCTCAGTACCGTCTCACCCAATCCACTGAGGAGGAGGCCCCCGAGGACAGTACTGATGATGTCCTTCCATGTCACGAGGATCCACTGTCTCAGCCACCACCTTCTTCTCGTTCAGTTCATGCGGCAGCTTCATACGCTGACATCTTTGAGCGCCTTACCTGGTTTGAGCAACAGTGTTTTCAGCGCTTCGATAACATTGATGCTACTCTATAGCAAGTTTGTCAGCACCTCCACATCTTATCGCCACTCCCACCTCGTGAACCACCTAGTAATGAAGATGTTTAAAAACTTTTATTTATTATTTTATGTTTTTACTTTTATTTTATTTTAAGACTATTTTTTATTTTTCTTTCACTTTATTTTTATTAGGACTTATAATTATTTTACAATTTTTAATTTCGGCTAATTCATATTGAGTACTTACTCTTCCTTACATATTTCCTAAAAGAGTTCCTGATTCTATCACAATTATTAAGAGCTCCAAAGCTCACTATTACTCAAGAACTTGAAATTTCACTGGGAAAGGTTCTCCACGACTGCCATGTCTTACTCGGCCACGACCATAGATACCACCAAATATAATATTCTTTTGGCGCAGGACTTATGAACTAATGAAACTCTACCACTGCCGGAGTATCCTCCTCCACTCTCCCGCCTATTATTCTCTAAAATTCCAGTTCAAGGAAATTCATTCATCACTTAAAAAGTTTCACTTCTCTCCCTATCTTATATTTATATTCTTTTCTATATATCTATCTTTGTACATTGAGGGAAATGTACATCTTAAGTGTGGGGGGAGTATTCATTTCACTATCAGAAAAATCCCTGAATGATTGCCTTGTTCTCTTGAAAAGCTCTCATATCATGTTTAGGATAAATTTTGATTGATTTATGACTTTTATTGATATATCTTGAATTAAAACATAGGCATTTATGTATTGATTGTTTAAACTTTAAGACATTAGGGAATCAAGCATGATAAGTTGACTTTTGAATAATTAAAAACTTTGAGGTTGTTTCCCTAAGTTTAGATATTATCTTGAGTTGGAATTCACAAGTTTAAATATCAAAAAGCCATAATTTTTGTGAGATCTTAAGCCTTTAGAGCATCTATTATTTCTTTCATGCTCACTTTCATTACGAAAAGTCGTCAAGATTGAATTGTTATTCTAGAACTTGCTTGATTATGCATATCAAGACCACACCATTTGATTTGATATGTCAAAATGATAAAGGCACTTAAGTTTAACCCACTCACTCCATAAAAGCCTACCTTCACAATTAACCCTTAGTGAACCCCTTGAGCCTAACAACCCACTCATTGATTTACCCTCGATATTAACCCATAACTCATTATTGTTGAAAGCCCCTAAATTAATTTGATCCTTATTTTTGTCTAGATTTGAGTTTGAATAATTGCTTAGCTATGTTTTATTCTATTTTGTAATTATGTGTTCTCTAAAAATATATATATACATGTATACATATTAGTAGTAGTGATCTTCTGAGCTAAAGAAGTTAAATTCCATATTCTGAGAAAAAAGCTCTGTTGTATGCAATTGATGACTAGTCATTTTTCTTGTTAGGAAATTTTTCAATTCAATCTCGATTCTAACCCTTTCTTTCAGTTTGTGACCACACCCTCTAACCAAAGCCACGTTACAACCCTCTAAAGACCTTTTGATTGATGTTTCATTTCAATTTATAGTGGTGGAGATTTGATTTTCATGCAAGCCTATGGTAATGACTCTTCATTATTGACTATTGAGTGCTTCATTTATTATCCTTAAACACCTCGAGTGATTTGAGTGAATTTTTAGTGAGGATGTGAAACTATGTGATATTTTGAATCAAAGGTAATTACTTAAATGAGGGGAGACACCTATGTTTTCATGATAAAATGCTCAACTTGGAATGTGTGAAACTTGGAATGTGTGGGGGTATTTGATAAACCATAACTTATACATATTTCTATCCCATGCTTAGCACATTTTATGGATGATTTTTCCTTAAAATTGGTGAATTTGATGCTCCTAATGCCTTAATTTCATGTTTTATACTTAGGTGCGCATAGAAGAGTGAAAGGAACGAGAAACGGACCAAAAACTGAGAAAATGAGCCAACGTACGAAATCAACACGGCTTGGACCTCCTCACACGGGTAGACCACACGGTTGTGTTAATTTGGCAGAATCGGAGCACGTCTCACACAGGTGGACCACACGCCCGTGCCTATTTAACAGGCTTGACCACGACCTTAAGCAATCGCACATGGGCATGTCCCTGTCGAGCCCAGATTGAGTCCAATCAGAAAATGCCAATTTTGAGGGTTCTTATGCATTCTAAAGCCTATAAATACACCCTAGATGAGGAGGAAAAAGACAGACACAGAGAGGGAAGTAAGGAACTACTCAGGGAAAGCCAATTGATCCATCTCAAAAGCCGAATTCATCATCAAGACTGAAGATCTCCCCTCAATCTCCCTTCAGGAGTTTTGGGTTTTTTTTAATGTTTTGTATTCATTGTTCTTCTGATATGTTTACTTTAGTTATGAACTAAAACCTCTAAATACCTAAGGGGAATGAAACCTAAGATAGATCTTGTTATTATTATCTAAATTGTATCATAAATATTTGACTTGTTCTTAATTATGTGTTCATAATTCTTGTTTTGATATTCCAGGATATTGATTCAAGTTAAGCTCTTATTCAGAGGAGGAATAGACCCTGTCTAAGAGTATATTTGTCATAACTAAGCGGAGTTGGTTGCGCGCCTAGAGATAGGGTGACAAGATTTTGCCAGATTAGGGTGAAATCTAATAAGGGGATCCATAGATCGAGTTAATGCAACCCTAGGGAGTTAATTAGAAAGAGATTTCAGTTATTCGACCTAGGTGTAGACATTGTTTGTCTCGAGAGAGATAATAATATAACTTAGGGATTTCTACGGATCAAGTCAAATGAATAAATCATCCGATTCAGAGTCAAATAACAAGTGAAGTCTAGGTGGATTTTTCCTTAGTATTGTCTCAATCAATCGAGTTTTCCAAAAGTAATTCTCCAATTCTATTTTCTATGAATTCTTAGTTTAGTTAATTAGTTACTTAAAACAAACCCCCATTATTCTTAGGCTAGATAATAAAAAGACAGTCATTACTAGTGCTTTTAGTTCCTTTGGGTTCGACAATCTGGTCTTGCTAAAGCTATACTACTGTTCGATAGGTACACTTGCCTTCATCGTGATAATAGTTAGTTTCAAGAACGATTCATTATAAATATTTAAAACCTATCACAAATATCACGTATCAATTAACAAAGTCTACGCACTTTATCCTGATACGTATGGATTTCTCCTTGCATAGATTGGTTGAATTATATGTTTCAGAGATTTTCAGACTACATTGAGTGCCAGTCTCCATTATTTTTGATAGGATCCCCAGTTTACATCTCGATTTTGGAACAAGTTACAAGAAGCTTTGGGTACATAGTTATATTTCAGTACCATATTTCATCCTCAAACTGATGGACAATCTAAACGTGTTATACAGATTTTAGAAGATATGCTTCGGCGTTGTATTTTGGAATTCGAAGGTAACTGGGAAAAGTATCTGCCTTTAGTTGAATTTGCATACAATAATAGTTATCAGTTCAGCATTAAAATGGCACCGAATAAGGCTCTATATGGTCGTAAATGTAGAACTCCGTTGTATTGGACAGAGCTCAGTGAGAAAAAGATACACAGAGTTGATTTAATCCGTGAAACTAAAGAAAAGGTAAAAGTGATTCGAGTTATTTTGAAAGTGGCCTCTAATTGTCAAAAGTCTCTTGCTGATCTTAAACGAAAAGAAATAGAATTTCAAGTCAGAGATAAGGTATTCTTGAAAGTATCACTTGGGAAGAAAGTTCTTCGGTTTGGTCGTAAAGGAAAACTGAGCCTACGGTTTATCGGACCATACAAAATCATTGAAAGAACCGTACCTGTTGCATACAGATTAGCATTATCGTCGGAGCTTGATAAAATTCACAATGTTTTTCACATGTCTATGCTACGATGGTATTGATCATATCCTTCACATATTATTACACTAACAGAAGTTGAGATTCAGCCTAACATGACTTACAGTGAGG
Source organism: Gossypium arboreum (assembly GCF_025698485.1). NCBI lineage: Eukaryota > Viridiplantae > Streptophyta > Magnoliopsida > Malvales > Malvaceae > Gossypium > Gossypium arboreum. The sequence goes on from NC_069081.1 coordinate 21,005,545, forward strand.
AACCAATCAGAATTCTAGCATGTGAGATGAAAGAGTTGAGAAATAAAAAGGTAGCTTTAGTGAAAGTTCTTTGGCAACGACACAAATAGAAGAACCTAACTGAGAACCGGAGGAAACAATAAGAAAGCTATATCCAAACCTCTTTACAGGCAAGATTTTTGAAGACGAAAATTCTTTAAAGGGGAGAGTTGTAACAGCCTATTTTTAGTGAAATCGGAATAGTGATTTTGGGATCATAAATTCGAGTCAGGAAGAAAATTTAATTTAATAATATTGCATGGTCTGCATTATGATAGGAAAGACGTATAAAAATTTCGATAAGAAAATTTTACCAATTTCATGTTTAATTATAGAAAGAACCAAATTGCATAAAATGTAAAAGTTGAATTTGATCGCGTAGATTTCGTGATAGGTTTTAAATATTTATAATTACTCCTTCTTGAACTACCTATTATCACGATGTAGGCAAGTGTACCTATTGAACAGTAGTATAGTTTTAGCAAGACCAGATTGTCGAACCCAAAGGAACTAAAAGTACTAGTAATAACTGTCTTTTTATTATCTAACCTAAGAATAAAGAGGTTTTTTTTTAATTAACTAATTATCTAAACTAAGAACGCACAGATAATAGAATTGGAGAATTATTTTTGGGAAAATCGATTGAATGAAGACAATACCTGAGGAAAAAATCCACCTAGACTGTACTTCTTATTCTGGCTCCGAATCGGATGATTTATTCATCTAACTTGTTCTGTAGAGATCCCTAAGTTATGTTATTATCCCAATTCAAGACTAATAATGTATAATCCCTAGATTGAATAACCGAGACTTTTCTCTAATTAACACTCTAGGGTTACATTAACTTAATCTATGGATCCCCTTATTAGGTTTCACCTTAATCCGGAAAAATCATGTCACCCTATGTCTAGGCGTGCAATCAACTCCGCTTAATTATAAAAAATGTACTCTTAGACAGGGTCTATTCCTCCTCTGAATAAGAGCTTATCTTGAATCGGTATCCTGGGATATCAAAACAAGAATTAAGAACACATAATTAAGAAAAAGTCAAATATTTATCATACAATTCAGAAAATAATAACAACATTCGTCTTAGGTTTCACTCCCCTTAGGTATTTAGGGGATTTAGTTCATAACTAAATAAGAAAACATCTCAAAATAATAAAGAATACAAAACATAAAGAAAACACAAAACTCCTGAAGGGGAACTGACGAGAGATCTTTAGTCTTGATGATGAATCTGACTTCTGAGATGAATCAATCGGCTTTCTTAGAGTAATTCCTACCCCTTACTCTCCGTCCTCCCTTTTCTTCCTTCTCTAGGGTGCATTTATAGGCTTTGGGATGCTTAAAATCCCTCAAAATTAGCCTTTTTCGAATTGGACTCAACATGGGCTCGGCAGGGACACGCCCGTGTGCCATTACTTCATGCCGTGCTCGAGCCTGCCAAATTGACACGGTCGTGTGGTCTGCCCGTGTGAGGAGGTCTAGGCCGTGTTGGTTTCGTACTTTGGCCCATTTTTTTCGTTTTTGGCCTGTTTCTCGTTCCTTTCGCTCTCCTATGCTCTCCTAAGTGTAAAACATGAAATTAAAGCATTAGGAGCATCGAATTCACCAATACTAATGGAAAATCATCCATAAAATGCATTAAACCTGGGTAAAAATATGTATAAATTACGGTTTATCAAATACCTCCACACTTAAGCATTTGCTTGTCCTCAAGCAAAATTCTCAAATCATAATCAAAATAAATTGTTCTCAACTTATAATTTTTATCGATAATATCTCATAATAATCCATAGGTAATCATACATTGAGAATTCAACTAAAAGAACATAAAAGTTTCAAACATTCCAAGTTGAGTATTTAATCATGCAAACATAGGTGTCTCTCCTAATTTAAGTAATTACCTTTGATCCAGAATATCATAGAGTTTCACATCCTCACTACAGATTCACTCAAATCACTCGAGGTGTTTAAGGACAATAAATGAAACACTCAATAGTCAATAATAAAAAGTCATTACCATAGGCTTGCATGAAAATAAAATCTCCACCACTGTAATTTAAGATGATACATCAATCAAAAGGTCTTTAGAGGGTTGTAATGAGGTTTGATTAGGGGGCGTGGTCACAAGCTGAAAGAAAGGGTTAGAATCGAGATTGAATTGAAAAATTACCTAACTAGAAAAAGAGTTAATCATCACTTGTGTACAACAGAGCTTCTTCTCAGACTATGGAATTTAACTTCTAAAGCTTACAAACAGAAGATCATTACTAATATGTATACATGTTTTTTTTAAGAACAAGTCAAATTACATAGTAGAATAAGAAATAGCTAAGCAAATATTTCAATTCAAATCTCGACAAAAATAGGGCTTAAATTAATTTAGGGGATTTCAACAATAATGGGTTAAAGGTTAATATTAAGGGTAATACAAGAAATGGCTTGTTAGGCTCAAGGGGGTTTACTAGGGGCTAATCGTGGAGGTAGGCTTTTCATGGCATTAGTGGGTTAATCCTAAGTGCCTTAATCATTTTGACATATCAAATCAAATGGTGTGGTCTCGACATGTATAATCAAGCAAGTTCTAGAATAACAGTTCAATATTGACGCACTCAAAGCAATAATAAACGTGAGCATGAAAAGAATTAATAGATGCTCAAAAGGCTCAAAAAATCACAAAAATTATAGCTTTTTGATGTTTAACAACTTGTGAATTCCAACTCAAAGTAATATGTGACAGCCCAAAATTGACCCTAGTCGGAATGTGGTTTTGGTACCACAAAACCGAGGCATAAAAATAATTTAAAATTTATTTTGATGCCTATAATATGTGTGTGCTCATGTGTGACATTTTTGGTGATTGATTTAGTGTTATAAAGGTGAATTTCACTAGAAAGGACTTAGTAGTGAACTTTGAAAGTACGATAGGGAATTGTGTGATGACTAATTAAAGCATGCATGCAAAACAATGGACTTGCATGTCAAATTCCCTTTTATAGGTGGTGGCGGCCATGGCAAGGAATTATGGGCAAAGAAAACATGTTATGACATGTTTTGTTAATGCATGATGTATTAAGTGATAAAATAATTAGATGTGGGAAGAGAAATAAAAAAAATGTGTGTGAGAGTGTAGCATTCCCCATTGCCGTGTAACTAAGAAAGAAAAACAAAAAAAATTGTTCATCTTTTCCCTCCTTCCTTTGGCGAAATTCCTAAGAGGAAGAAGAGATTTTGCTTCATTTTCTTTGTTTAGAAGAGATCTAGAAGGAGATTTGGCTAAACTTGCATCAAGATTAAGGTATGTATGAGGTTGTGTCATGAGATTCATGCAAGTTTTAGTTGCTAACTTAATGTTCATGTTAGCCATGGTTCAAATCCTTGTTATGCCATGGAAATGGTATTTGGCCAAGGTTGTTATTGGGTTAAAGCCATTGCATGCTAAATGTGAAGCTTGCTAATGATGCATGCAATGATGGATTGACTACTCTTGAAATTTCTTTGTAGCAATCTTAAGTAAGACATTGAGTTTTTTGTTTAACCATGACCGAAGTTGAAAGGGCATGATTGTGATGTATTCGCCATGATGCATTCACGAGCATGGTTTATGCTTCTTGCATGTTAGTTAAAATTTGTGTTTTGGATGGTTATGGACACCTTGAAATTCGGCCTTGCACCTATATGTGTATATATGTTTGCACATGATGTTTTGATTATGAAGAAAGTGAAAAATATGTTTGTTTAAAGAAGAAATTTGTTGAAGAATGTTGTGAAATTTGCATGTACATTCGCCTAGTACATGTATAGTGTGAAAAAAACCTTGAAATTATTTTTGATTTTGTGTATTTATGACCATGTATAATCAGCCACATGAGTAATTTGAGCACTTGATGTTATGTTAAAATTCTTGAGCTTAAATATATGGATGTATGTATATGTGGCCATATAATGGCGTTTTAGTTCAAAGGTTGAATGATAAATTATAATAAAGTGAGATGATATGAGATGCGAATGCGATTGACTAGTAAACATTATTGATAGAAATATTGAATACTTCTACTTGTATTCGTTAAGCTCAAGAGCAAAAGGAGCTAAATCCGATAAAGGGAAGGAAAAAGTGATCGAATAGCCGTTGAAGCCGTTCGACAACATCCGAGGTAAGTCCTCAAGAAATGACCCTACTCGAATTATGTGAAATGAAATATGGATGTGTAATGATTATTGATTTATGTGTGTATGAGTATTTGAATGATACCCGGGCTAAGTCCCGAAGGCGATTATGCTAGTGATATGTTTGTGTTTGAGCCTTAGTAACGAAAATGAAACATGGATGTGTAATGATTATTGATGTATGTGTGTGCATGAGCAATTGAATGATATCTGGGCTAAGTCCCGAAGACATTTATGCTAGTAATTATATCCGGGTTAAGACCCGAAGGCAATTGTGCTAGCGACTACATCCGGGCTAAGACCCGAAGGCATTCGTGCAAGTTGTTAAATCCGGGCTAATACCCGAAGGCATTTGTGCAAGTTGTTCTATCCGGGCTAAGACCCGAAGGCATTTGTGCAAGTCGTTCTATCCGGGCTAAGACCCGAAGGCATTTGTGCAAGTCGTTCTATCCGGGCTAAGACCCGAAGGCATTCGTGCATGTGGTTATATCCGGTTGTATTCCGAAGAAGCTTGGGCTGGAGGTGAGCGTTGGTTGCTGTAATAAATTTAATTAGTACGCTCGAAAAGCCCAAAGGATAAGGTATGTTTATATGTGCATTGGAAAAGTCGATATGTTTGAGTAACATTCGCTCAATCGACTAACGAGTTTTCAGCTATTGAATTGGTTGATATCTTGTGAAAGTATATAATGATGAAGTGTGAAGTAAGTATGATTATGTGAATGTGTATTAATGAAATGATTCATTTGGCTATGTGAATGTAATGCTTTAGTTAAAGCTGATTGTATTGCTTGAGACTTACTAAGCATAAAAATGCTTACCCCGTTGCTTTGGCTCTCTGTCTTATAGATTTTGCTCGTTAGCGATCGGATTCGGGATCATTAAAGTTGAAGTCATCTACACTATCAAAGCCTCCATTTTGGTATAATTTTGGTTGAACTTTGAAATGGCATGTATAGGACTACCCTATTGTTGAAGGTCATGTACCTTTCGGTTTGTGTAAACTTGGATAGCCATGCGAAAATGGCTTATATCGTTTTTGGTATGATACTATAATCGTTGTATGTTGATCATTATGGGGTATGGAATTGTTTTGAGAAGATTAGCCATTGGAATGGTTAATCATGATCACACTTTGTGCTATGTATGCAAAGAGGGGCAATTGAATCGTGGAAATCATGAAATAGGTAAAGGTTACCTTAAAAACAGATGCTGGCAGCAGCAGTGGTGTGGTTTTGAAAAAATCACCAAAATTTGTAGGAATGGTATTAAATAGTGAATAAGTTATGTAAATGAACCTTGATGAGTCTACTTTCATATGGAAGAAACGAAATGGTCATAGGAGTTACTTGTTAATAGATATTAAAGTTATCGTGAGACAGGGCCAGAACGGTTTCTGGGTCCCCTGTCGCGACTTTAAAAATTTACTATAAATTATCCAGAAAGAATTAGAAGTCATGCCTTATATGTGCAGATTCAATTTTGAGTCTAGTTTCATTAGAAACAAACGGAACCAGTATTAAAGCCCTGTACAGAGAGATATTCAAGTTGTAACGCGTGAAGTTCAGAGCAGTCGATCCCTGTAACATGGGTGACTTTAACTAATAAACTGTACCAATTGGCCCGACCAAAAATTCTAGAAATAAATCCATGGAAGGATATATGAGTCTAAATTCAGGGAAAATTTACAGAATCAGTTTCCAAGTTTTGAAACTCGAGATATGATTTTTAAGGTGACAGTTATGCAGTTTTCCAGCCTGTCTGGAAATGCCAAATTGGTCGGTGCTTTAAGAGGACTTGGCTCGTTAACCCCTCGCGTCCGACACCGGCGATGGTCTCGGGTTCGGGGCGTTACATAATACCTCAACTGTAGGGAAACAGCCTAAGATTTTAAATTCTTAAAAATCAACTCATCATGCTTGATTCTCTAATGTCTTAAAGTTTAAACAATCAATGCATAATTGCCTATGTTTTAATTCAAGATATATCAATCAAAATCATAAATCAATTAAAATTTATCCTAAATATGATACGAGAGCTTTTCAAGAGAACAAGGCAACCATTTAGGGATTTTTCTGATAATGAAATAAATATCCCCCCCCCCACACTTAAGATGTACATTGCCCTCAATGTACAAAGATAGATATTAGAGTATAAAAATAAGATAGGAAGAGAAGTGAAACTTCCTGTATTAAGAATGGATGATATTTTTTGGATTAGCGAGATCGAGTATTGGAAATTAATCTGGATGTCAAGCATGATTGTGAATGACAAAAAGAGAGTGAGGGGAATAATCTTGATAGTAGTCACTAAGGTAAGCCGTGTTTAAAAGGAAAAAAATGGAGCTTAAAAACTTAATGAAAGAAAAATAAAATAAAATAATTATTCTAATTTCTCAAATGGCACAGCCGGTACACACACCCGTGTGGGCCGTGGCTCGGCCGTGTTTGTTACAAATTAAGGTGTCGTCACACGGCCTTTTAGCACGCCCATGTGTATAGGCCGTGTGGTTATATGATCATATTACACGACTGTGTGTGATGTGATTCTCTTCTCCCACGGTCCTGTAGCTCTGTACACGCCCGTGTTATTTTGATAGTGTTGTCCACAGGTGCTAGACACGGGCGTGTCTTACGCCCGTGTTCATTTGGCAGATTTGGCCACGGCCATATCGCACGGCCGTGGCATTTTATTGCATCCCATGTTTGGGGAAATCTTTTACCCTGTTTTCGCACGGTCATGTTTCCATCAATGTTGGGCACACGGCCTTAAGCACGACCGTGTGGTGTTGGAAACCTGTGCTCCAAATACTCTGTTAGTGACCTAAATTTTTAAAACTTGAAATTTAAATAATTTAAAACCGTTAGTACTCGGGTTGCCTCCCGAGAAGCACTTTTTTATAGTCAAAGCTCGACTGTTACCTTGTTGGTTTATTTAGGGCAGTTTGTGGAGTCGTAGCTCCTCTCCATTGTCTTTAAAATTCTCACCATTATAAAGTTTTAGACGTTGTCCATTTACTCTGAAAGTACTGTATGATGGGTGACTTACCTCTATTGTGCCATATGGGAAAACAGTTTGAATTATGAAATGTCCTAACTATCGTGATTTATGTTTCCCAGGAAACAATTTGAGTCTTGAGTTCTATAGTAAGACAAGATCTCCAACTTCCAATTATTTTCGTTGCTTTAAACTAGTGTCATGGCACCGCTTTGTTGCTTCCTTGTATAGGCGTGAATTTTTGTATGCATTGGCTCACCACTCATCAAGCTCGTTCAGCTGCATCAACCTGTTTTTTTTCTGCAATTTTAGGATCAAGGTTTAGAAATTTAATAGCCCAAAAAGCTTTATGCTCTAGTTCGAATGATAGATGACAACTTTTTCAATAAACAAGTCTGTAAGGTGATGTTCCTATTGGGGGTTTTAAAAGCAGTTTTGTAAGCCCATAAGGCGTCGTCTACTTTCATTGCCCAATCTTTTCTGTTTGATTCTACTATTTTTTCAAGGATCGTTTGATTTCTCGATTTGCTACTTCAACTTGTCCATTAGTTTGAGGATGGTATGGGTGGTTGTTCTATGATGAACTCTGTATTTCTTAAGGGCTTTTTTCAAATTGGGTATTACAAAAATGAGTGCCCCTGTCACTGATAATTGTTCTAGGTATTTTGAATCTCGAGAAGAGTTTCTTAAGGAAACGTACTACCACTCTAGCATCATTAGTAGGTAGAGCTTGGGCTTCCACCCATTTGGACATGTAATCAACTACTACTAAGATGTATTTATTCCCAAATGAACTGGGGAATGGGCGCATGAAATTAATACCCCAAATGTCAAATATTTCACATGAAAGCATATAGTTTTGAGGCATTTCATCACGTCTAGATATGTTACCTGTCCATTGGCATTTGTCACATGAGGTAACGTACCTATTAGCGTCTTTGAATAACGAGGGCCCATAAAAACTTGATTCAAGTATTTTGTGTGCGGTCTTAGTTCCACTATAGTGTCCTCCGGTTGGCCCTAAGTGGCAATGTTCCAATATTTTCAATTTTCTGATCTTGTAATGTATCTTCTAATGACGTGATTTGCACATCTGTGAATGTTAGCAGCTAAAAAATTTGGTACAATGTTAGCAGCTAAAAAATTTGCAATGTCTGCAAACTAAGGTACCTCGGAGTCAGATATAGTGAGAAATTGTTCTTCAGGGAACGAATCATTTATTTCAACTTCATCTAGTTCTCTGGTATTGGATTTCTCAAGCCTGGACAGATGATCAGCCGCGAGATTTTTAGCTCCTTTCTTATCCTGAATTTCCAAGTCGAATTCCTGCAATAAGAGAATCCATCAAATAATTCATGGTTTTGCATCAGTTTTAGTGAAAAGGTAGCGAAGGGCAGAATGGTCAGTGTAAACAACAACTTTTGATAATATTAGATATGATCAAAATTTATCAAATGCAAAAAGCATAGCTAGCAACTCTTTTTCTGCAGTAGTATAATTCTCTTGTGCAGATGTCAAAGTTTTGTTAGCATAATAGATAGGTTGAAAATGCTTGTCTCTCCGCTGTCCCAGTACTGTACCTACTGCAAAGTCACTCGCATCACACATTAATTCAAATGGTAAATTCCAATCAGGTGCAATTATAATTGGAGCATTAATTAATTTATCCTTTAGAGTATTGAATGCTTCTAAGCACTCCTGATTGAAATTAAAAGGTATATCTTTTTCTAGCAATTTAGTCAAAGGCTTAGCTATTTTAGAAAAATCCTTAATAAATCTTCTATAAAGACCAACATGTCCTAAAAAGCTTCTAATAGCCTTAACCAAACTAGGAGGGGTAATTTTTCGATTGTTTCTATTTTAGATTTGTCCACCTTAATCCCTTTACTAGAAATTTTATGCCTTAATACAATACCTTCTTGAACCATGAAGTGACATTTCTCCCAATTAAGCACAAGGTTCATTTCCTCACATCTTATTAAAACTCGTTTTAAATTTTTAAAATTGAGATGGAAAGAGTTACTGAATACTGAGAAATCATCTATAAATACTTCCATGATATCTTCCACGATTTCGTCGAAGATGGCCATCATATAGCACTAAAAAGTGGTAGGAGCATTACATAATCCAAAAGGCATTCTACGATAAGTGAACATACCATATGGGCATGTGAATGTCCTCTTTTCTTGATCTTCAAGAGCTATTGGGATTTGGAAGTAACCAGAGAGTCCGTGTAGAAAGCAGTAATACATGTGTCCGGATAATCTTTCCAACATTTGGTTAATGAATGGCAAGGGGAAGTGATCATTCCTTGTGGCATCATTCAGTTTCCTGTAGTCTATGCAAACTCTCCATCCTAAGACTGTCCTTGTTGGGATCAATTCATTCTTCTCGTTGGTCACAACCATCATGCCTCCTTTCTTAGGGACAACCTACACTGGACTTACCCAAGAACTATCAGAAATAGGATAAATAATTCCAGCATCTAGAAGTTTCATTACCTCGGCTTTTACAACTTCCTTCATGTTGGGGTTCTGTCGTCTTTGAGCTTGCACACACGGTTTGTATTCATCTTCCATCAAAATTTTGTGGGTACAAAAAGAAAGGCTGATTCCTTTAATGTCGGAAATTTTCCAAGCTATGGCCTTCTTATGTTCTTTTAATACTTGGATTAATTCCTCTTTCTCCTTGGGTTGGAAGTTAGTGGCAATGATAACTTGTAATGTAGAATTATTTCCAAGGAATGCGTATTCCAAGTGGTTTGGTAATTGTTTAAGTTCCAGTTTAGGAGGCTCTTCAATAGAGGGTTTTTGCTTAAGTTCATTGTTTATCTTAATCCCCTCATATTCTACTCGTCTTGAAAAATGCTCATTAGGTTCATCATCTGTCTCCTCTTCTTGAGCTAGATACAGTTCCGTCGTGTCCTTTTGTAAAGTTTCCTAAAAAGAATCTTGAGTAGTATGATCAATAGAGTCAATAAAATAACATGAGTCATCTTGTTCCCTAGAAAACTTCATAGCATGATAAATTTTAAAGATAATCTCCTCGTCACCTACTCTAAGTACCAATTTTCGATCACCCACATCGATTACAGCCCTAGCAGTGGCTAAAAATGGATGCCCCAAAATTAAGGGCACTTTCACATCTTCAACCATGTCAAGCACAATAAAGTCAACAGGAGATATGAATTTATCTACTTTCACAATTAGGTCTTCTATAATGCCTCTAGGATATTTAACAGATCTATCGGCTAATTGAATATTCATCCTAGTAGGTTTAGGTTCCCCAAGACCAAGTTGTTTGAACATTTTATATGGTATTAAATTAATGCTAGCGCCTAAATCAGCTAGTGCTTTCTCAACATTCAGACTACCAATTAAGCAAGGGATAGTAAAACTCCATGGATCTTTTAGTTTGGTTGGCAGCTTGTTTTGGAGTATGGCTGAGCACTCCTCGTTGAGTTCTATTGTAGACAAGTCCTCGGATTTCCTTTTATTTGTTAGAAGCTCCTTCAAAAATTTTGCATATGTAGGCATCTACGAGATGGCTTCAACAAAAGGTAAGTTGACATGTAATTGCTTAAAAAGTTTAAGAAACTTACCAAATTGTGCATCAATGTGATCTTTTTTCAATTTTGCTAGGTATGGAATTGAAGGTTTATATTCCTTCGACACTAGTTTGTCACTATTTTCGGGTTTTTCTTCCCCCCTTTCACTTACCACAGTTTCTTGTGTTAGCTTTTTTTCAGTTTTCGCTAACACTTTCCCACTCCTTAGCGTAACTGCTTTCACATGCTCTTTTGATTTGGTGTTACTAGGTAAACTTCCTAGTGGTCTTTCTGAAATTAGTTTGGAAAGCTGGCCTACTAAGTTTTGAGCCCTTGGATTGACACTTGTTGATTTTTAAGTGTTGTCTCGGTGTTCTGGAAATGAGTTTCTGGTACAAAAATAACCTTTGAGAGCATCTCTTCAAGGTTCGGCTTCTTTTGCTGTTGGTAGGGTGGTTGTTGGTAGCTTGGAGGTGGTTGTGGTCTTTGATTTCCTTGACCGCTCCACCTGCATTGTAAGTTTTACTAAATGGATTGTTTTGAGGTCGAGGATTATTACCCATATAGTTTAATTGCTCGTTATCCTTGTTGTGGCCATAAGATTGGTATTCCGAATGGCTTGTTCCACCTCCACTTGCTTCGCACTGCATTACTGGGAACCTATGAAGAACTAAGAAAATCATCAATCTTTTTATTTAAGAGTTCTACCTGATTAGAGAGCATGGTGACTGAATCGACGTTATAAACGCCAGCTATTTTCGTTGCTTTGTTCTCATGACTTGCCACTAATAGTTATTCACTGACATCTCGTCAATAAAATCATAGGCATCTTCAGGTGTTTTATTACTGATGGTTCCGCCAGCAACTACGTCAACCATTTGTCGAGTCGAAGGATTCAGACCATTGTGGAATGTTTGTACTTGGAGCCAAAGCAGTAACCCATAGTGAGGGCACCTTCTCAAAAGGTCCTTGTATCTCTCCCATGCATCGTAGAGTGTTTCTAAATCCATCTGCACAAAAGAAGAGATATCATTATGTAATTTAGCCATTTTTGTCGGTAAAAAATATTTTAGTAAAAATTTTTCGGTCATTTCTTCCCATGTAGTAATTGACCCTCGTGGTAACGATTTCCACCACTGTTTAGCTTTGTTCCTCAATGTAAAAGGGAATAACCGAAGACGAATGGCATCATCAGAAACACCATTAATTTTAAATGTATAGCATAGTTCTATGAAGTTGGCTAAATGAGCGTTGGGATCCTCATCCTGCGAACCATCAAATTGAACAAATTGCTGTATCATTTGAATAGTGTTAGGTTTTAATTCAAAAATATTTGCAGCTACAGCAAGTCTAACTATGCTCGATTCAGTTCCTGTTAAAGAAGGTTTAGCATAATCATACATAGTCCGTGGAGCAGGATTTTGATTAACTGCAATTGTAGGAGGTAGCTGATTGTCTTGGTTTGCAGCTATCTCTACGGTTGGGGGTTGAGTATCGTCTTCCTGCTCGTTCTCTGTGAATCTTAAGCTTCACCTTATTTCTTTTTGATTTCTGCGAACTGTACGATCGATTTCTTCGTCAAAAAGTAATGGTCCTGTCGAGTTTTTTCTAGTCATAAACTATAAAAACTTGCCAGGAGAAGGGAAAAATAAATTAATAACTAATAATAATAAAATTAAATTAAATTGCAAGAAAAATAAATGGCTAAAGTAATAAAAATTGAGCGTTCCTAATATCTTAGTTCCCCGGCAACGGCGCCAAAAACTTGATCGCGTGGATTTCATGATAGGTTTTAAATATTTATAATTACTCATTCTTGAACTAACTATTATCGCGATGAAGGCAAGTGTACCTATCGAACAATAGTATAGTTTTAGCAAGACCGGATTGTCGAACCAAAAAGAACTAAAAGTACTAGTAATGATTGTCTTTTTATTATCTAGCCTAAGAATAAAGAGGTTTTGTTTTAATTAACTAATTATCTAAACTAAGAACACACAGAGAATAGAATTGGGGAATTGCTTTTGGGAAAATCGATTGAATGAAGACAATACTTAAGGAAAAAATCCACCTAGACTATACTTGTTATTCTGGCTTCGAATCGGACGATTTATTCATTTAACTTGTTCCGTAGAGATCCTAAGTTATCTTATTATCCCTATTCAAGACTAATAACGTCTAATCCATAGATTGAATAACCGAGACTTTTCTCTAATTAACACTCTAGGGTTGCATTAACTCGATCTATGGATCCCTTATTAGGTTTCACCATAATCTGGCAAAATCTTGTCACCCTATGTCTAGGCGCGTAATCAACTCCGCTTAATTATGACAAATGTACTCTTAGACAGGGTCTATTCCTCCTTTGAATAAGAGCTTATCTTGAATCGGTATCCTGGGATATCAAAACAAGAATTAAAAACACATAATTAAGAACAAGTCAAATATTTATCATACAATTTAGAAAATAATAACAAGATTCGTCTTAGGTTTCATTCCTATTAGGTATTTAGGGGATTTAATTCATAACAAAATAAGAAAACATCTCAGAATAATAAAGAATACAAAACATAAAGAAAACCCAAAACTCCTGAAGGGGAATTGAGGAGAGATCTTCAGTCTTAATGATGAATCCGACTTCTGAGATGAATCAATCGGCTTTCTTGGAGTGTAACATCCTGATTTTGGGCTTCGTCGGAACAGTGGTTTCGGACCACAAATTCGATGAGGAAATTTTCATTTTTATTATATTTTTATGGTCTACGATTTCACGAAATGATTTTGTGAAAATTTCGTCCAGAAATTTCGACGTTTGGGCACTCAATTTAGTAAAAAGGACTAAATTGTAAAAAGTGCAAAAGTTGAGTTCTACATGTTAGAGGTATCAAATTGTTATGAAATTTAAAATGGGAGGTCCTTAAATGACAATTAAACCATTTTATAACTTGTTGGACAAAAATGGCCTTGGTTGGGAAAAATTTGAACGAATAGTAAAAAGGGCATTTTGGTCATTTAGGGGTAAATGAATTAAATGACAAATTTTAAACTCCAAATGTGTCCTTTTCTTCTTGCTACAGCAGAATGTACCAAGAGCAGCCATGGTTAGGGTTTTTCCAAGCTTCCAAGCTTAATAGTAAGTGATTTCGAGCTCTGTTTTTAATGTTCTATATATTTTTGAAATCTTGGTAACATGATCTGCTCATTTCTACCATTATTTTGAGCTAGGATTTATGTTTAAAAATTTACCCATGAATGATATGCATGTATTTTGATGTTTAATGGTAGAATATGAAGCTTGAAATTGTGTTAAACAACTTTTGCTAAGCGATTTTACGTGAAAACGAGTAAAACGGTATAATCGGTAAAAATACCTAATGTTCATAAGTACATGTTAGAGTGAGAATTTGATGTTGCCATAGAAGGGAAAAAAGATCAGCATGTCATAAAACATAAGAAAATAGGAAGAAGTTTAATTTCCGAACCTTAGGGAAAAAGTGAAAATATGCAAAAGTTTAGGGGTCAAAATGAAATTTTGTAAAAATATGATTTTTAGACCCATATGAATAGTGTGACTAATTAGTAGGCTAAATGTGATATTATAGATCAAGGAAATTGAGATTTGGGCTTAAATCGGGAAAATATAAGGTTATGGACTAGAATGGTAAATTGCCATTTCTGGATCCGAGGTCAGTTTGTACGTAAATAATTTATCGATTCTTTTTATTTTATTATATTTTGTTATCATATGAAATGTGGCTGCCTAGAGAATGATTATTTGTTGTAAATTGCAAATTGAAAAAGGACTATAAATAAATTGTAACATGTTGGAAAGTGAGGGATTTCCCGGTTGAGCCTTCGGAATAGAAACGATACGAATGATCTATTGTGAGGTCACGTGTGTAGTACTAAGTGCAGGCTACTACATGTACTGGGTAATTGGTCGCATGTGTAGTATTAAGTGTAGGCTACTATGCGTACCCGATAACTTCGATCACGTGTGTAGTACTAAGTGCAGGCTACTACGTGTACCAGATAATTGGCCGCATGTGTAGTACTATGTGCAGGCTACTATGCATACCAGATAGATTTGGATATAAGTGTGAAAATATGTGCAGGCAACTGAGTATCAGTTATTATTCCGAAAAGTTCAACGGAAAAATCGATTAAGTGAAAATACATGTGAACATGATTATATGATGAATAAGTGCAGGTATATGTTTAAGAAAATTTTGAGAAATATGCTCGATATTTGAGTGAACTTCGATAAGACAAAATGGATTAAGTGAAATTATGTAAGAGTGAATTTTAGTAGTAAAATAGTGTTGGACAGCAGTAGTTGTGTGACTTTGAAAATTCACCAAAAATTCTGTAAGTTGAATTAAATTTCAAATAAATTATGGAATTAAATCTTAATGAGTCTATTTTTTTATAAAAGAAACATGGGGAGAAAAAGAGTTGTATATTATGTGATATTCTAATTTTTGTGAGACAGTGTCAGAATGAATTCGAGATCCCCTGTTCTGACTTGGAAAAATTGTTAAAAATTGTATAAAAATAATTATGGGTTATAATTTATATGCATAGAGTCTTTGATGAGTATAATTTTAATAGAAACAAACAGGAACATTATCCAAGTCTCGTTCTATGAGATGAATAAAATTTAGTGAAGAAAGGTCGAAGTTGTCAAATAGAAAAACAGGGGAGACTTTGAATAATAAACTGTACATATTGGCTGGACCAAAAATTCTGAAAATTTTATGGTGGAAAAATATATGAGTCTAGTTTCTGGGAAAATTTACAGATCTTAATTTTAAGTTCCGTAACTCCAGATATAAATGATTTAGTGACTGTGACTCAAGAAAGCAGCTTAACAAAAACATGTGTAAATGTACAATTGGGTTAGTTTTACTATGGAAAGCATGTTAGTAAATTGCTTATTATTATTTCATGCGAGCTTACTAAGCGTAAAGCTTACCCCCTCCTTTCCATTTCTTTTAGTGTTTTCAGGTTAGCTCAGGGTTGGAGATCGTCGGAGGCAGCATCACACTATCAAGTGAGTGGCATGTATAGGGACCTAGTTTTATAACATCTGTTATTATAATCTGGACAAATATATTGGTCTTTAGTGAGCTAATGATTCTGACTTATAAATCTAGCTATTTATGTTATGTTTGATATTGGCGATGTGCATATGCTTGTTTGCCATGCATGGTTGGTAATATGTTATATGTTGTTGTGAATGTTTAAGTCCGTTAACGCCTCAAACCCTGTCCCGACATTGGATACGGGTGAGGGGTGTTACATGGAGTAATTCCTTACCCCCTACTCTTCGTCCTCCCTTTTCTTCCTTCTCTAGGGTGTATTTATAGGCTTTGGCATGCCTAAAGGCCATCAAAATTAGCCTTTTCCGAATTGGACTCAACTTGGGCTCGGCAGGGACACGCCCGTGTGACACACCCGTGTGCGATTACTTCAGGCCGTGCTCGAGCCTGCCAAATTGACACGACCGTGTTGTCTGCCCATGTGAGGAGGTCTAGGCCGTGCTAATTTCATACTTTGGCCCGTTCCTTGTTCCTTTCGCTCTCCTATGCTCTCCTAAGTGTAAAACATGAAATTAAAGCATTAGGAGCATCGAATTCACCAATTCTAATGGAAAATCATCCATAAAATGCACTAAATCTGGGGTAAAAATATGTATAAGTTACGATTTATCAGAATTCTAGTAGCTAGAAGGATTAATTACCTATGAAATTCAAAACTATAGGTCCTTATATGGCAATTCAACCATTAAAGAAAGTTAGTAGATAGTTATTATGAATCATCCATAGAAAATTAGAAAAAGAAAAGGACTAAATCAGAAATTGAAATAATTAAAGATGATAATAAACTAATATAATCTATTTCATCTTCATCCCCAAATTAAAAATACATGGAAACCCTAGCTAAGAGAAAAGAGTTCAAGCAAGCTAAATTGGCTTAATTGGGTAGGTATTCTTGTGTTGTTTTTGGTAATTTTTAAATTTTCGAGATCGTAGTAACCTAATCAATCTATTTTGGGGATTAATTTGAAAAGTTATCAAAGTATCTATTTTTTGAAATGGATTAATATGCTGAAATTCTAAAATTTTTGGTAGAAATTGAAAGGTTGTTGATAGATAAACAACTTTTGTAAAGTGAATTTTCATGAAATTGTGTTTTAGGGACTAAATTGTAAAGATATAAAATTCATGGAAAATTTTAGATTTTTTTGAAATACATGTGCTATTAATGTTATATGTAAAAATCGGTTAGGCTTGAAATAAGGATTAAATTACATGAATTTCATTTTTTGAGCCTAGGGACGAAATCATCATTTATGGAAAAGATAAGCGCAAAATGGTAATTTTGCCTGGGATGTGAATTGAATTAAATTGAGTATGAAATGGATTAGATTGATGTTAAATTCATTTATATAGATCCGGAAAGACCTAGTATTGAGTTGGATCGAGGAAAACAAAAAGTGTCGGATTAGTAGATTCTGTAAACGAACAAGTATCGAGGTAAGTTCTTGTAACTCATTTGAGAATTTATATGTGTTAATTGAATTGTATGTATGTGTTTGTATAATTGCCATGTATAAGAAATTTATCACTTATCCGACAATGACCATCAAGTATTAAATCCCGTTTGAGTACATGAACCTCGATTAGATTCTAGGAACCTGTATTGGTTGTGGTCTAGCATATGTTGCAGACACACCATAGCTCAAAAGAGCATCCCGATATTAGCTCTCATGAGCTTCCTGTTTAATGGTTCTTATGAGCTTCCCGTTAATAGCTCTTCGGAGCATCCCGATAGGTTGTGATCCTACATGTGTTGTGGACACACCTTAGCTTTTATGAGCTTCCCGATTATGACTCTTCATGAGCTTCCCATTAATTGGCTCTTTGTGAGCTTCCCAATATGGCTCATTTAAACTTCCTGATATATGGCTATCCGGAGCTCCCTGATTAATAGCTCTTCGAAGCTATCTATTATAGGCTCGCATGAGCTTTCTGAATATTGCTCTTATGAGCTTATTATTTTAGCCCAAATAAACTTCCCATTTTTGTGCTTTATAGCACCCTTGATTGTGAGTTGACGGATTTACCGTATTGTACACCTTGAGTGTATTGCCAATGTATCCATCGAGTTTTCAAATGATTCAATGGGTAACGGTTCGGAAAGGGATAATATAAATTCAATATGACTTACAATGAGATTTCTTGACATGTAAAAATATGATATGTATATGTTCCTTGGAAAAATGAAATGGCAAATACATGCATATGGAAATGGGACATTGATGAGCTTATCCATATTCTTGGTACATATATGAATTATTTAACTAACATGCTTGATGAGGATTTATGTGTGACTAGGTTATTGATTTCATTGATTTGGATGTACTATGAATACTTGTTTTAAATGAAAATAATTGGTAAGTTACTTTCCTGTTATACGAACTTACTAAGCATTTCTAATACTTACTCGGTTTTCTTTTCTCTATTTTATAGTGCTCAGAAGCTCGTAAAGGTTGGAATCGGTCGGAGCACCTTCGCACTATCCTTCAACTCGTTTTGGTATAAATAGTAAACTTATTTTGGTATAATGGCATGTATAGGCTAACTTGGCCAATGTTGACATATAAATGTTTATTTGTAACCTAGGTATTGGAATGGCTAATGATGGTATATTTAGTGAATATATGTAAGAGGTTATAACATGGTTAATATATGTGTTCTTGGTATGGTTAGATTGAATTATATTAAACATATATGTCTTACAAAAGGTAAGTTTGAATACATGTGATGATATATCATGTATAATGTTAATCTTGGCTTAGTTTTCATGTAATGAATTGGTCGGTATATGTATGCAAGTATTGATGTAGGTTGAAGACAAAATGGGTGAGAAATGTGGCCATGAAAATAGCCTATTTTCATCCACATAGGTAGACAGACGGGCATGTAGCTTGGTCGTGTGTCCCCTGTATCTTAAAAAATTGAGAAACAAAATGCTCAGTATTGGTCACATGGGCGTATGTCTCAATCGTGCGAATCCTGCATGATACGTGATATCCGTGACAGGTTTTAAATATTTATAATGAATCATTCTTGAAACTAACTATTATCACGATGAAGGCAAGTGTACCTATCGAACAATAGTATAGCTTTAACAAGACCGGATTATAGAACCCAGAGGAACTAAAAGTACTAGTATCAACTTTTTTTTTTATCTAGCCTAAAAAATAAAAGGGTTTTGTTTATCTAACTAATTAACTAAACTAAGAAATCACAGAAAAGAAATTTGGGGAAAGTACTTTTTGGAAAACTCGATTGATTAAGACAATACCTAAGGAAAAATCCACCTAGACTTCACTTGTTATTTGACTCTGAATCGAACGATTTATTCATTCAACTTGCTCTGTAGAGATCCCTAAGTTATATTATTATCTCTCTCGAGACTAACAACGTCTAACCCTAGATTGAATAATTGAAATCTCTTTCTAACTAACGCCCTAGGGTTGCATTAACTCGATCTATGGATCCCCTTATTAGGTTTCACCTTAATCCGATAAAATCTTGTCACCCTATCTCTAGGTGCGCAACCAAATCTGTTTAATTATGACAAATTTACTCTTAGACGGCTATCCCTCCTCTGAATAAAAGCTTAACTTGAATCAATATCCTAGAATATCAAAACAAGAATTAAGAACACATAATTAAGAAC
The DNA here is from genome assembly GCF_025698485.1 of Gossypium arboreum. Classification (NCBI taxonomy): domain Eukaryota; kingdom Viridiplantae; phylum Streptophyta; class Magnoliopsida; order Malvales; family Malvaceae; genus Gossypium; species Gossypium arboreum. The sequence continues at coordinate 21,025,031 of NC_069081.1, forward strand.
AAGTCAAGTATTTATCATACAATTCAGATAATAATAACAAGATTTGTCTTAGGTTTCATTCCCCTTAGGTATTTAGGGGTTTTAGTTCATACTAATGAAAGAAAACATCTCAAAATAATAAAAATAACAAAGCATAAGAAAACCCAAAACTCCTGAGGGAATTTGAAGGGAGATCTTCAGTCTTGATGGTGAATTCGGCTTCTAAGATGGATCGATCAACTTTCCTTGAGCAATTCCTTGCTTCCTCCTCTGCATCCCCTGTCTAAATGGCTCATCAGGTGTTTAAATAGGCTTTGGAATGCCTAAGAGCCCTCAAAATTGGCCTTTTCCAAATTAGACTAAACTTGGGCTCGGCAGGGACACGCCTGTGTCCGATTGCTTAAGGTCGTGGTCAGGGCTGTTAAATGGGCACGGGCGTGTGATCTACCCATGTAAATTGTGCTTTTCCCTTGCCAAAGGGACACGGCCGTTTGACACACCTGTGTGAGGAAGTCCAGGCCGTGTTGTTTTCCCATGTGGGTCCATTTTCTCCATTTTCGGCTTGTTTCTTGCTTTTTTTTGTTCTCCTATGCTCACCTAAGTATAAAACATGAAATTAAAGGATTAGGAACATCAAATTCACCAATTTTAAGGAGAAACCATCCATAAATGCGTTAAGCATGGGGTAAAAATATGTATAAATTACGGTTTATCAAATACCCTCACACTTAAGCATTTGCTTGTCCTCAAGCAAAACCCTCAACTCACAATCAAAATAAATTCTTCTTAACTTATAATTCCTATTAATAATATCTCAAAATAATCCATAAGTAATCATACATTGAGAATTTGACTGAAAGAACATCAAAGTTTCAAACATTTTAAGTTGAGTATTTTATCATGAAAGTGTAGGTGTCTCCCCTCATCTAAGTAATTACCTTCGACTCAAAATAACATAGATTTTCACATCTTCACTACAGATTCACTCAAATCACTCGAGGTGTTTAAGGATAATACATGAAGCGCTCAATAGTCAATAATGAAAAGTTATTACCATATGCTTGCATGAAAATCAAATCTCCACCAGTATATATTGAGATGAACATCAATCAAAAGGTCTTTAAAGGGTTGTAACGTGGCTTTGGTTGGAGGGTGTGGTCACAAACTGAAAGAAAAGGTTATAATTGAGATTGAATTGAAAATTTTCTTAACTAGAAAAAGTAATTATACATCAATTGAGTACAAGTGAGTTTATTCTCAGAAGATGGAATTTAGATATTACAGCTCAACAATACCGAATTACTACTAATATGTAAGTATGATTTCTTTTTTAGGAACAAGTAAGCTACATAGAATAGCAAAACATAGCTAAGCAATTAGTTCAAATCAAATCTCGACAAAAATAGGGATCAAATTAGGGGATTTCAACAATAATGGTTTATGGGTTAATATTGAGGGTAAATCAATTAATGGCTTGTTAGGCTCAAAAGGGTTCACTAAGGGTTAATTATGAAGGTAGGCTTTTGTGGAGTGAGTGGGTTAAACCTAAGTGCCTTTATCATTTTGACATATCAACTCAAATGGTGTGGTCTTGACATGCATAATCAAGCAAGTTCTAGAATAACAATTCAATACTGACGCACTCAAAGCAACAATAAAAGTGAGCATGAAAGAAATGATAGATGCTCTAAAGGCTCAAAATCTCACAAAAATTATGGCTTTTTGATGTTTAAACCTATGAATTTCAACTCAAGATCATACCTAAACTTGGGAAAAACAACCTAAAAGTTTTTAATTCTTCAAAAATCAACTTATCATGCTTGATTCCCTAATGTATTAAAGTTTAAACACTCGATGCATAAATGTCTATGTTTTAATTCAAGACATATCAATAAAAATCATAAATTAATTAAAATTCACTCTAATAGTGATGTAAATGGTTTACATGAGAATAAGACACAATTCAAGGATTTCTAATGATGATATAAAAGATCCCCCCACACTTAAGATGTACATTGCCCTCAATGTACAAAGATAGATATAATGAAAAGGATAGATTCATAATCATAAGATAGGGAGAGAAGTGAAACTTCCTGAATGATGAATGCATTCCTTGAACTCGAGTTTTGGAGGATAATCGGCGTGAGAGTGGAGAAGGATACTCCGGTGGTCGTAGAGGTTCATTAGTCTGTAAGTCCTGTGCCAAAAGAATATTATATCTGGTGGTAGCTATAATTGTGGTCGAGCAGGACATGGCAGTTGTGGAGAACCTTTCCTAGTGGAGTTTTTAGTTCCTATGCGAGGATAAGCTTTGGAGCTCTTTCTGACTGTGATAAAATCAGGAACTCTTTAAGAGGTATACTGAAGCATAATTACTCGTAATGAAATAGCCGAAGAATAAAAATTGTAAAAACTCAGGATGAAATAATATTAAAAGGAAATAAAAAATAATAATTTCAAAATATAGAGATAAGAATAAAATAAAATAAATAATAGGTGTTTATAGAGAAATTGGGGCACACAGCCGTGGGGCACGCCCGTGTGCTCTAAGCTCAGCCTGTGCATTTTGTAATTTTCGAAATTAGGCGCATTGGTGTACACGGCCATGTTGCACAGCCGTGTCAATCTCCGTTCGCTTCTCCCACGTCTGTGTATGCAGGCGCATGCCCATGTTAAATTGATAGGTTTACCCACGGTTTCAAAACACAGGCGTGTTGAACGCTTGTGCTATTTTGGCAGTTTCGTCCACGGCTGTGGCTACTTATCGCATCCCGTGTTGGGGAAGAAAATTTTGCCCTATTTTCAGACGGCCATATCGCACGGCAATGTTGCATCTCGTGGTATGTGCATGGCCTACGGCACGCCCATGTGCCTGGCCGTGTGGTTCTGAAAAGCCGATGTTCAATGATTTGGTTAGTATGTCAGATTTTAAAAACTAAAATTTTAAGAAAATAATATTGTTGTGCTCGGGTTGCCTCCCGAGAAGCGCTTATTTATAGTCTAAGCTCAACTTACCTCTCTAGTGAATGGTCATGCTGGTTTGAGGAGTTTATACTTCTCATTCCTGCTATGAATCCCATCAAAATAAGGTTTTAGGCGGGTATTGTTTACCTTAACGGTGCTGAAGTTGGGGTGACTTACCTCGACTGTACCAAATGGGAAAATGCTAAGTACCGTAAGAGGAATTTCTTCATTCAGTTTGGCAGTGTCAATGTGAGGATCTGCAGCATCTAATGAAACTTTATGCCCAACCTTAAGTTGATTTGGTGAGGCATTGAGCTCGTTCTGGCGTAGTTTTGGTTTATCGTGTTTTCTCGGTTTAAATGTCAGCCATTCATCTAACTCCCCAATTCTTAACCTTCGTTCTTCATGGGTAGATTCTTTGTTGTGGTTTGAACATGGCTCATGTGTGTCCTTCGAACTTATTTCCTGCAAAATAGGTTGCATTGTATGATCAGTCTTAGTAGAACAATTTGTACAATCACCTTCAATTTTCGATGTGTTGTTCGGGTTACGAGCTTGAAGGTTGATTATTTTGTCTCCTACATGAAGTGTGAGTTCACCTGTGGCAACATCAATAATTGTTCTAGCAGTTGCTAAAAAGGGCTTTCCCAAAATTAAAGGAACATTACTGTCCTCTTTTATGTCTAAAACAACAAAATCAACTGGGAATATAAATTTGTCAATTTTAACGAGTACGTCTTCAATGATATTCCTAGGAAATCTGACAGTTTTATCTGCTAATTGAATGCTCATCCTAATTTGTTTGGGTTTCCCTAGACCTAGTTGCATAAACAATTTGTAAGGCATAACATTGATACCAGCCCCTAGATCAGCCAACGCATTATTAACATCTAAACTACCAATTATAAAAGGAATCGTAAAACTCCCTGGATCTTTTAGTTTGTTGGGTACCTTATTCGGAAGAATGGCTGAGCAAATCGCGTTCAGCTCCACATGTGACCTTTCATCTAACTTTCGTTTATTTACTTGAAGCTCCTTTAAAAATTTGAATGCATTCGGCATCTGCGAAAGTGCTTCAGTAAACGGTAGGTTAATATGTAGTTTCTTTAAAAGTTTAAGGAATTTACCAAATTGTTCGTCTGAGCGGTCTTTCCTTATCGCATTGGGGTATGGCACACGAGGTTTATATTCTGTACTTACTGATTTTTGTTCATTTTAGCCTACCTCATTCTTACCTTAGCTTACCACCGGTTCTGGCCTTGGTTTTGCCACTAACCCTTCCTCATCTTAAATGGCAATTGCATTGAGTTACTCCCTTGGGTTAGATTCAATGTTGCTTGGCAGGCTACCTTGTGGTCGTTCAGAAATCAACTTGGTGAGCTGTCCAATCTCTGACACCGAGATGAATTTGGTTAGCATCTCCTCAAGGTTTGGCTTTTTCTCTTGCTGGTATGGTGGTTGCTGAAAGCCTGGAGGGGGTGGTGGTTTCTGATTTCCTTGGCCTCCCCATGAAAAATTTGGGTGATTCCTCCAACCTGCATTGTAAGTATTGCTATAAGGATTGTTTTGAGATCGAGGATTATTACCAATGTAATTTAACTGCTCGTTCTCCATGTTGTGGCCATAAGGTGGGTATTCTAAGTTGCTCGATCCACCTCCATTTGCTTCGCACTGCATTACTGGGTGAACCTGTGAAGAACTAAGGAAACCATCAATTTTCTTATTCAAGAGTTCTACCTGATTAGAGAGCATGGTGACCGAATCGACGTTATAAACACCAGCTATTTTCATTGGCTTTGTCCTTATGACTTGCAACTGATAATTATTTAGTGACATCTCCTTTATAAATTCATAGGCATCTTTAGGTATTTTATTATTGATGGTTCCGCCAGCAACTACGTCAACCATATGTCAAGTCGAAGGATTCAAGCTATTATGAAAAGTTTGAACCTGTAGCCAGAGTGGTAACCCATGGTGAGGGCATCTTCGTAAAAGGTCCTTATATCTCTCCCATGCATCGTAGAGTGTTTCTAAATCCATCTGTACAAAAGAAGAGATATCATTACGTAATTTAGCCGTTTTAGCCGGTGAAAAATATTTTAGTAAAAACTTTTCGGTCATTTGTTCCCAAGTATTGATTGACCCCCGTGGTAACGAATTCAACCACTGTTTAGCTTTGTTTCTCAAAGAAAAAGGGACTGAAGTCTAATGGCGTCATCAGAAACACCATTAATTTTAAATGTATCGCATAGTTCTAAAAAGTTTGCTAAGTGAGCGTTGGGATCTTCGTCCTGCAAATTATCAAACTGAACAAATTGTTGTATCATTTGAATTGTGTTAGGTTTAAGTTCAAAAGTATTTGCAGCTACAACAGGTCTAACTATGCTCGATTCAGTTCCTGTTAAAGAAGGTTTAGCATAATCATACATAATGCGTGGAGCAGGATTTTTATTTACTAGATTAACAACAATCGCAAGAGGTATTAGGTTTTCCTGATTTTCAACCATCTCCTTCGTTGTGGTTTGAATATCATCCTCTTGCTCGTTCTCTGTGAATCTTAAGCTCCGCCTTATTTCTCTTTGGTTTCTACAAACTGTATGATCGATCTCATTGTCGAAAAGTAATGGTCCTGACGGGTTTCTTCTAGTCATAAACTATAAGAACCTGCCAAAAAAAGGGAAAAAGAAGAATTAGTAATAAAAATTAGAATAAAATTTAAATTACTGTAAAAGTAAATTTCTAAAGTAATAGAAATAGAGTGTTCCTAATATCTTAGTTCCCTGGCAACGGTACCAAAAACTTGATACATGATATTCGTTTCAAGTTTTAAATATTTATAATGAATCGTTCTTGAAACTAACTATTATCACAATGAATGCAAGTGTACCTATCGAACAGTAGTATAGCTTGAGCAAGACCAGATTATCAAACCCAAAGGAACCAAAAGTACTAGTATCAACTTTCTTTTTATTATCTAGCCTAAAAAATAAAAGGGTTTTGTTTATCTAACTAATTAACTAAACTAAGAAATCACAGAAAAGAAATTTGGGGAAAGTACTTTTTGGAAAACTCGATTGATTAAGACAATACCTAAGGAAAAATCCACCTAGACTTCACTTGTTATTTGACTCCGAATCGGACAATTTATTCATTCAACTTGTTCCGTAGAGATCCCTAAGTTATATTATTATCTCTCTCGAGACTAACAACGTCTAACCCTAGATTAAATAATTGAAATCTCTTTCTAACTAACGCCCTAGGGTTGCATTAACTCGATTTATGGATCCCCTTATTAGGTTTCACCTTAATCCGGCAAAATCTTGTCACCCTATCTCTAGGTGCGCAACCAAATCTGCTTAATTATGACAAATTTACTCTTAGATAGGGTCTATCCCTCTTCTGAATAAAAGCTTAACTTGAATCAATATCCTGGAATATCAAAACAAGAATTAATAACACATAATTAAGAACAAGTTAAATATTTATCAAACAATTCAGATAATAATAACAAGATCCGTCTTAGGTTTCATTCCCCTTAGGTATTTAGGGTTTTAGTTCATACTAATGAAAGAAAACATTTTAAAAGAATAAAAATAACAAAACATAAGAAAACCCAAAACTCCTGAGGGAATTTGAAGGGAGATCTTCAGTCTTAATGGTGAATCCGGGTTCTGAGATGGATCGATTGGCTTTCCTTGAGCAATTCCTTGCTTCCTCCTCCACGTCCCTCGTCTAAGTGCCTCCTCAGGTGTTTAAATAGGCTTTGGAATGCCTAAGAACCCTCAAAATTGGCCTTTTTCGAATTGGACTAAACTTGGGCTCGGCAGGGACACGCCCGTGTGCGATTGCTTAAGGTCATGGTCAAGGCTGTTAAATGGGCACAGGCGTGTGATCTGCTCGTGTAAATCGTGCTTTGCCCTTGCCAAATGGACATGGCCGTTTGACACGCCTGTGTGAGGATGTTCAAGCCGTGTTGTTTTCCTATGTGGGTTCATTTTCTTCGTTTTTGGCCCGTTTCTCGCTCTTTTTATTCTCCTATGCTCACCTAAGTATAAAACATGAAATTAAAGGATTAGGAGCATCGAATTCAACAATTCTAAGGAGAAACCATCCATAAATGCGTTAAGCATGAGGTAAAAATATGTGTAAATTACGGTTTATCACTGCACCTAATATTTGAAAATTAAATTGACCACACGGCATGGCACACGTGTATTTGGTTGTCCATGTGACCTAAGTCAGAGAGTTACAAGGACAAGAACATGGGATGGGACATGGCCGTGTGCCCCTATTTTGAATACCCACATGACTTAAGACACAGCGTGTCACTTGGCCGTGTGGCTCACACGGCCTGATCACATGGGCATATGTCCCCTACGTATAAGGAAATTTTGAAAATTTCGCGAAAAATTCTCTGAGTTTCCCATTTAGTCCCGACTTGGTTCTAATGTATAAATTGGGCCTCGAGTAATACTGTATTTGTTTTACAAACTCCAGTAATACTCTGTAACTCTATTCTGTCGATGAATATGGGTTAGGGGTGTTACAACCACTTGGAATTTTGACCATGGTTTAATCATTATTTTGGTCCCTTTAACATTTTAAATCTATAGCAATTAACTTTTGTCTCTTTTATAATTTAATCCTTTTACCTAAATTAAGCCATCAATCATCAAAATTACTAGACTAAACTTCAATTCACCTATAATACAACTCTGTAAATATTTAATAAAAATATTTACAACCTTAATTTACAGAAACGATATCCTAATACCTCATTTTCAATACCACTTGACTTTGGACTGAACCACTTACACTAACCATTAATTCAATTAATTAAAATTCATCAAATCAAAATTCAATATAAAAATTATTATTGACTCGTATAATTTAAATACTAATTATACAAACTCACTCATTGGATTTGTGGTCCTAAAACTACTATTTTCGACTCCACTGAAAAATGAGCTGTTACAAACACAAAGAAGTTAGTGATAAAACTACTGTTCTGAGTCCTCCAAGTCACCCCTCGCAATATAACATAAGATGATAGGCTATCGTCATCAATAATTGTAACCTTCAACTTGTTCATCTAGTTAATTAGCAAGAAGAGTTGTCTAACCAGCTTCACACTAAACAAGTTATGAGTGCTACCTGAATCCACCAATATGTTGACCTTAGTAACCCCAATGCGTGATGCAATCCTTATTGTATTGTGTCCTTGGGACCTATAGATACCATGCAATGACAAGATTGGTCCTTTAGCAGCATCCTCATCAGGTGTGATGTCCTCGAGTTGATCAAGGTATTCCCAAAGATTTTCTTCCTTCCTATCTGAATAAAGGTCCAGTAGCAATTGGTAGAGTTGAGGCCTCACACATTTGTGGCCTACACAATACTTAGCTCCACACCAAAAGCATAATTCTTTCCTTGTCTTGACCTCAATCTCAGCTAAAAATAAGGGTCGAGTTGATCCAATCGACTGAGCACTAGACCCAACATTTCCACTAGCCTTTATAGTATGAGTTGTTGCCACATTAGCCTTGGCCATAAGAGAGCTCGAGGGTGTCAATGATGGTGCCCAAGAAGAAGTGTAACATCCCTTCGAGACCACAAATCCGAATTAGAAATAATTATTTTATAATTATTATAAGGTCTATGATATGTTTATATGATTGTGTAAAATTTCATGAAGAAATTATATGTGAGAAGTGTTTAATTTGGCTTTAAGGACTAAATCACGTAAAATGCGAAAGTTGCATTCTAATAGCTAAATGTATTAAATAGCTATAGAATTTTTAGTGGAAGCCCTTATGTAGAAATTAGCCCATTAATAAGTTAGTGGAAGATATTTGTTTGGTATTATTGAAATTAGTTAGAAATTAAAAGGGTAAATGGGTAATTAAGTTAAAACTGTATAATAAGACAAAAATGCAAAAAGCTATCATCTTTTTTATTTCTCTTTCTTCTCCACCGATTTTTACCCAAGGAAATGGCCATGGAAGCTTGAAAATTTCAGCAACTTCTAACCCTCACAAGTAAGTGATTTTGATGGTCATTTTTGATGATTTTTGTATTTTGGAACCCTTGTAGCTTTTTTTTTTTTTTTGATAAAAATGACCCAAAGGTCAAATTCAATTTATTGCATCTTTCAAAATTAACTCATGGATCTCCTTAGGATAATCCACACTAAAATCCATGATACAACTTTTATCCTTAGCCAACTTACAAAGCCGGTCCGCTATTCTATTACAAAATCTGGGGGCCCAATTAAAGTTAAACAAATGAAAATCACATTGTTTATACAAAAGCCGTAGACAATGGCCAAAAGCCGCAGACAATGGCCCATAGTAGTCAAGTCAAAATTCCTTTTGTTGAAGCGATTAAGCAAGCTTACACAATTAGACTCCAGCTCCAGCTTGTCCCGTCTATTTGTCCTGGCAAATTTAATGATTTCATCCAAAGCCTGCATCTGTGCCCATTCAATTTGCATTTCTTTTTCCAAACTCCCCATCCGACCCTTGAGAACGAAACCATCAGCATCCCTGGCCACCAAATCGAAGCACATTTGTTTACTAATAACAGCGGCATCGAAATTAATTTTAACCACTCCCAGGGCAGGCTTCTTCCAAACCTTTTCCACACTCATGCGCGGCAGCATAGGTGCCTCCACCAAATTAAAAATTTGAAAGTCTTGGCTTAAAGACGCCACTCTTTCCCAGGTAACTTTGGTATCTTCCTCAGCACCCTGAAATATACGATTATTTCTGCTATTCCAAATGTTCCAAAGGACCGTGATAAAATCAGATATGGCTGTTTTATCTAGATTGCAAGCCACCTCTTCAATCCAGTCAATACAGCGAGAGTAATTGCCAATAAAGAATTTGTTCTTAAAGCCCCCGTACTCCATCACTTCCCTAGCCTTTGGGCAGTCTTTCATAGCATGAATAAGTGTTTCCTTATCAATACGTGGGAAGGATCTCATGACCTTGTTTCCAGCAAAAAAAATCTGAATTTTTGGTAGAGTATTCAATTTCCATATTAGTCTCCAGAAAATCTTGTCTGGGCCATACCCAACCTGCTTAAGAATCAGCCAAGAGTAGGCAGATTTAGATGAGAAAAATCCATTAGGGTTATGGAACCATATGCATTGGTCGTCATGGCTATTATGAAGAATGGGCAATTTACAAATCTGGTCCCTCATACTCTAACGTAAAGCTCCAAGACCCTGTTCTTGTTCCATCCATCCTTTCTCTTATTAAACAGCTCACACACCTTATTTTCGTGAACCATCCTCCTCTCTATATGAATGGACGAACCGATAGCCCTTCAAAGCCCTAATTTTTAGTCCAAATATTAATACTTTTACTATTTCCTACATTCTAGTCGAAACCCTCATGCAGGACTCTAGCAGCCTTGGTGATGCTTTGCCACATGTAGGACGGCATATTCAAACTTTTTGGGTGAAAAACATCACCATCCGGAAAATATTTTGAACTTAACACCCTATAGCATAAAGTGTCTCTACTGTACATAAGGCACCAAACTTGTCGGCCCAAGAGAGCCATGTTGAAGAGCCAAAGGTCCCTAAAACCAAGGCCACCCATGCCTTTGGGATAACACATCTGATCCTATGCTAACATGTTCCAACCCCTATTTTACTCACCACCCCCTACCAAACCCGACACATCATAGATTGAATCTCCTCAAGCACCCCTTTTGGAGCCAAGAAAACTGAAAATGTATAGGTAGGGATCGTGTAACACCCCTATCCCGTAACCGTCGCCGGAATAGGTAAGGGGCATTACCGGACTTGTAACTCATGTCAGAACAGTAAAATTTTGAACTTTTTCTTGAAATAAAGATCATTCATTTAAATAATTACTAAGCACAGCCAGGGATAAAATTTAAACTTCTCTAAGTAAACATTCAAAAGATGCCATTTTCGCATGGCTTATATACATTAACCAAAATATTCTTCCGCCACTAGTCTATTCTATACATGCCATAAGATAATCCAAAACATAGCTGTACCAAGCAGTGGATAGTGATAGTGTGGCAAGTTGCTGACGATCCTCGAGCAAAAGGCCAAATTCAACAATCTATAAAACAGAGAAACATAACAACAGAGTAAGCTTTTATAAGCTTAGTAAGTCTTAAGCAAATTAAAAAAAAACTCTTGAACTCAACTATAACCAATTTGTTTATTTGATTCATATATATATCATTTCATTTCATATCTATAGTTACCCTCATCGGTCAAGTCAAAATGTATATCTCCCAATATCCTATAATATTTCTCCATAATGTATACCCACATATTCATATGGCATTTTCATATTTGCTTTCCACTTTACAATCATGATTTAATTTCGATGGGTTTAACACGCACAAGTATTTATCACATACCGACCAACCAAATTAAAGTCGATCTTACAATTCTCATATAACCTCTTTCTAGGTCTCTCGCCTTTTTTGGCCGAATATACACAATTACGTAATACACAATAAGCAGATAAATTCTCACTTGATAGTGATCTCTTATAAACATAGGTACATTACATATTTTCACCTAACTTTTCACATTGACCAAATGCGCAATAATCATAGATACAATCTTATTGTTTTACTCACATATGCATCACATAACAACCTTGTGATTTAATTCAAATCAAGCTTAAATATGAGCTCAGAATACATACCTGTCCAACTTAACGCATTGAACGTATTTATTAACAATTGTTACTGTGAAGTCATCTAATCTTACGCTTTACTCAAATCATCAGCAAGACCTTTAGCTCAGATAATCCCCAAACGTAGTCATCAGGTCGTACCAGGAATATATTTCCAAGTTTCATGTACATTTAATCCCATGTTACAACATTCACATCGACTATCATATTTGTAATTCATTTGCCTCATCAAATATCTACTAATACACACCTTTCACAATTTGTTATTCGGCCACAATATATATACACATCTCATACATATTTCACATTAGCCATTTGGCTTTACCACATATGCATGGCTCATACATATTTCACATTAGCCTTTCGACTTTACCACATATATATATCTCATACATATTATACATTAGCCATTCAGCTTTACCACATATATATATATCTTGTACATCAATTTCATCATAACAAAATTGACTAGGTATACTAGTCATTTACGGCTTATAGCCTCACTTTAATACGGATCCGGTACTTTGATTAAAATTTTAATTGATAGTCTATAAGCAACTCAAACAGTTTTATCAATGTTTACTACTTAATCACAAATTCACTACAAGCTATTTTTCCCGAGCAACAGTCACTAAATCATTTATAACTGGAGCTACGAAACTCCAAATCAAGTGCCGTTAATTTTTCCTAAAAATAGACTCATGTATCTTTTATCCATAAAATTTTCAGAATTTTTGGTTTGGCAAATAAATACCAGATTTTTCTTAAAGTTTTCCCTTGTTTCACTGTTTGACTAGTCTGACCATTCTTCACTATGAATCAAAATTCTCATTGTACAGAATTCAAAATATATTCTTGTTTATTTCATTTGAAACTAGACCCATTAAGGAGTCTAAGCATATAAACTTCATCTTATAACCATTTTGTTACAATTTATAATGATTTTATAAATACAGAACAGCGGATCTAGAAGTCATTTTGACCCTGTCCCACATCACTTCAAATATCTTATTATAGGCAATTCTTTTGCTTACACGATTTCTTTTATAAGAAACTAAACTCATTAAGATTTAATTAAATAATTTATTCAACTTCTAACTCATCTCCCAAAATTTATGGTGATTTTCCAAAATCACGTTACTGCCGCTGTCCCAAGCAGATTTATTACCAATTCACTCTTTCACACATACCTTGCATGCATGTTATTTACACATGCATATCACAAATCAATCATCACATACCTATAATTTCACTTAAGCATAAACTTCGTTTCATCATTTTTAAACACAAACATTACTCAATATTATCCAGATTCACATTCGGCCATAATACACACAACATGTTAACCGATTTTCCCACTTAGCATCTAATGCACATGCATGCTCACAAATACACATCATCGAGTTCTCACTAAAGACATTTCATTTCTATACACATAAATCATGCATCATAATTTAAATATTTACATAATTTCATATATCCAGTACTCACCTATATTTTGTATTAAAATTTGATATCAATGTCGCCGATTTTCATTTAATTTACCATACAAGATCATGCAACATGATAGCTCAATTTTAAGTACATGAGTTCTTTGTTCTGTTTGAAACGGTACAATGACTCTAGTGTATAGACGGTTTGAATATCAGACACATTTAACCTACCTAAACAAAACACTCCAGCATGCATTTGAACATGTTAAATTCTGGCATGCATTCGGACGCTTAAAAATTCAGCATACATTCGAACATTAAAATTTCACTAGCTAACAGCAAATAATTTTCAGACAATTCAGTTCCCTACATCCTTTCAACAAATGCTTATTTCCTTAGCTTCAACCAATAATAATGGGACATTACTAAAATTGAAATTTGAAAATGTAAATCCCAAATTAAACTGTTTTAACCTCCAAAAGTTAATAACTCTTCAAACATAAACCGAACAGTAATGCATGTTAATTTCAACCATCTTTATATTTTGCTTATTACCACAAAACAGGACATTGATTAACCAACATTTTACCTTAATTAGAGCAGCAGCAGATCAATTACACCAAGATTTATTGCACGATAAACTACAGCAATTACATGCTGAAACTATCAGCCTTCAACAGCAGGTTTCAACACCAACTTATACATTTATTTATCAACTCTTCTTCACTTCTAACACCAGTATTTTGGTAACAACTAACATGTATTAAACACAGTATAAACATGGAAATTTTTCAAAGTTTCATTGCAAGGACTTACTGAATAGCAGCTGAACCTACTCTTGAACAGTTTCTTTCCCCTTCTTGCTGCCACCTTTAGCGAGTTTCTTAAGGAACCAGCTCCTAAGTGAGCTCAAAAATTAAACATGCAGCAGCCCTCTTCTTCCCTCTCTATTCGAACAGCCCCTTCATCTAGCAATCTCCTTAGCCGAAAATTTTAACAACCCAAGGAAATTTCTTCTCCCCCCTTTCCTAGCTACGGCAATGGAGGAATAAATCAACTTTGGTTTCTCCTCCCACTAACACATTATTTTTATTACCCATACTCTTTTATTCATCTTTAATTCATTTAATACATTTTTTTATTACATATTTCTCACCACTAATAAATATAATGATATTAAATCATTCATATAATGTCCATACTTATGAGCTTGCCGGCCACTAGCATTAAAAGTGGCAAATTGGCATGCAAACCTACTTATTTGCATCATTCAATAATTAATCACTTAAAATAAGCCACACATATATTCAAAGCTTCTCACATAAGTCCTTTTTATTTAGAAACACATTCAATTTGACAAAAATCAAAGCATTCAAATTTCACACATGCATGATCACATATTTTAGACATAAAATATTATATTCAATTATTTCTGCGACTCGATTTAGCGGTCCCGAAACCACTTCTCGACTAGGGTCAGAATAGGGCTGTTACAACTCTCCCCCCTGAGGGATTTTCGTCCCCGAAAATCCTAGTAGCGACTAGGTTAGGATAATGTCCTCTTATTGAATTATGTCCATATAAACATTAGCTCATCAATAACAATTGTAATTCATTACTACTTTCACATCGATCTATAAAATCACTTTCTTATCTTAAAACAAATACATAAACATTTCTACAAGTATACACATACATCTCATTTTATTGATTTCATATTAGCAATAATCACTTAATTGAATTTATGCTTGCATTTCAAACACATATAAATCACATATTAACATGTATAATACATAATATCAACTCACATATTCATAACCCACATTTTCATTCATGTATAAGCCGGTAACTGGCCGAAAGTATACATATTCTCAAACATCCCAATGAATATCCTTTATAACTTTATCACATCTCAATATTCAACTTAACTCATTTCCAAAAGAAAAGTCAACTTCCACGCACTGAACATTTAGTTCACTTAGCACATTCAATCATAGTTAACGTTATTCAGATATAAATCGAATAGGCATAAAGCCTAATATAATACAACGGCATGAGATTTATTCTAGCGCATAACTCAGATATCCAAAATTATCAGCATTCATCAAAAATTCTTTC
Organism: Gossypium arboreum; assembly: GCF_025698485.1. Classification (NCBI taxonomy): domain Eukaryota; kingdom Viridiplantae; phylum Streptophyta; class Magnoliopsida; order Malvales; family Malvaceae; genus Gossypium; species Gossypium arboreum. The sequence goes on from NC_069081.1 coordinate 21,040,218, forward strand.
AAACTTTCGAATGTCAAAACTTAATCAAAATAATTTCTTGAACAAGATTAACAAAATAGTGTCCATTCAGCAATAGCACATATAACTTCATATACCGAGAATCTCAGAGACTAAATCCATAACACATTTTCAACTAAGCACTTAAGTGTACATATAACATAAATCCATTCCTTAACAACATATCCACCATTTTTTTTCATGTATCCACTTATAACAAAATTATAGCCGAAACAATAATCAATCGTCAATTTATATCTATTAATCCCCAATTCAAACTCAAATACCGAATAACATTATCTAATTAAAATTCAACATCTAACTTCAATTCTACTTCTTAACATTTGTCAATTTAAAGAGCGTCGTACTTGTCTGAGTATGTCATTTACTTAAAGCCATAGTCCAACCATGGTCTTACATGTTATCACATATCGAGTCGATGCCATGTCCTAGACATGGTCTTACACAACATCTCAAATCAATGCCTTCATCCCAGACGAGGTCTTACATGAATCTCATTTCACACACTTAGTGCCCACTGACCGATCTCGCACACATAGTGCTCGGTTGAAGAACTCGCACACACAGTGCCTCAATTACCGATTTCGCACACATAGTGCTCGGTTAAAAGAATTTGCACACATAGTGCCTCTAATCATTCGCACACATAATGCCCATATTCATTCGTTATTACATATTGAAATGACTTAACTAAGTCTATAAAACATCATATATGTACACTTTAAACGTATTCTTTCATTTAACTTTGAATTCATATAGTAATAAACACTTAAACCTTGCTCGAATCACCGGCATAAAGCCTGCTAGGCACGAAGACCCGAATACACATCACCAGTACAAGACCTGCGGAACTTTAACCCATAAATAATTTCAGCACAAAGGCCTTCGGACCTCAAGTCCGGATTTTGTCCCAGATGAATGCCTTGGGGCTTAGCCCGGATACATCACCAAAGACGAATGCTCTTGGGACTTAGCCCGGATATATCACCAACACGAATGCTCTTCGGGACTTAGCCCGGATACATCACCAGCACGAATGCTCTTCGGGACTTAGCCCGGATACATCACCAGCACGAATGCTCTTTGGGACTTAGCCCGGATACATCACCAGCACGAATGCTCTTCGGGACTTAGCCCGGATACATCATCAGCACGAATGCTCTTCGGGACTTAGCCCGGATATAACATACTGAACTTTTATGCATATTTATCCATCAAGTATACATTTTACTAATTTATCACATTGGCATTTCATTTGCTTTATTCGTATACAAGCACATAATGTATAACTTTCATATGACATTCGATCTATATATACAAGGATCACATATCCACCTAATTCTCACAGTTTATTTTCTAATGATCATTCGGATACATGCTTTATACACAACTATCTCGTAAACAAATTTGAGTAAAGTAAGATCAATGGGCCATGATTCATATATCATACCTTTATAACATGCCATTCTAACTTTTATACTAAACTTAATTACTCAAAACTTACTAAATTTATCACATACCTTAGGGCTTATACTTCTAGTTCGCCCATGATATATGCATATCATAAAATTCATTGCATCATTCGAAAAAGGCACATAGCAAAATCAACAAGTACATTTCACATAGCATATCATATTCGTAATTCACTCTTTTCTCAATTTTGACACATCATAAGCATGTTCCAATGCTCTCAATACCATCTGCCATAGCTCGTTCAGGATCAAAATTTATTATTATACGAAAAATACATTTTAACTGTCAGAAATCATCACACTATCATTTTATCACTTTATGGCATGTATAGCTAGACTCACACATGCTACGTTAGTCCTAGAATCGACTAAACCGTAGCTCTGATACCAATAAAATGTAACACCCCTATCCCGTAACTGTCGTCGCCGGAATAGGTAAGGGGCATTACCGGACTTGTAACTCATGTCGAACCAGTAAAATTTTGAACTTTTTCTTGAAATAAAGATCATTCATTTAAATAAGTACTAAGCATGACCAGGATAAAATTTAAACTTCTCTAAGTAAACATTCAAAAGATGCCATTTTCGCATGGCTTATATACATTAACCAAAATATTCTTCCGCCACTAGTCTATTCTATACATGCCATAGGATAATCCAAAACATAGCAGTACCAAGCAATGGATAGTGATAGTGTGACAAGTTGCTGATGATCCCCGAGCAAAAGGCCAAATTCAACAATCTATAAAACAGAGAAACATAACAACAGAGTAAGCTTTTATAAGCTTAGTAAGTCTTAAGCAAATTAAAAAAGAACTCTTGAACTCAAATATAACCAATTTGTTTATTCGATTCATATATATATCATTTCATTTCATATCTATAGTTACCCTCATCGGTTAAGCCAAAATGTATATCTCCCAATATCCTATAATATTTCTCCATAACTGTATACCCACATATTCATATGCCATTTTCATATTTGCTTTCCACTTTACAATCATGATTTAATTCTGATGGGTCTAACACGTACAAGTATTTATCACATACCTGACCAACCAAATTAAAGTCGATCTTTTAATTCTCATATAACTTCTTTCTAGGTATAACGCCTTTTTTGGCGAATATACACAATTACGTAATACACAATAAGCAGATAAATTCTCACTTGATAGTGATCTCTTATAAACATAGGTACATTACATATTTTCACCTAACTTTTCACATTGACCAAATGCTAATAATCATAGAAGCAGTCTTATTGTTTTACTCACATATGCATCACATAACAACCTTGTGATTTAATTCAAATCAAGCTTAAATATAAGCTCCGAATACATACCTGTCCAACTTAACGCATTGAACGTATTTATTACAATTGTTACTGTGAAGTCATATAATCTTACCTTTTACTCAAATCATCAGCGAAACCTTTAGATCGGATAATCCCCAAACGTAGTCATCAGGTCGTATCAGGAATATATTTCCAAGTTTCATGTACATTTAATCCCATGTTACAACAGTCACATCGACTATCATAATTGTAATTCATTTGCCTCATCAAATATCTACTAATACACACCTTTCACAATTTGTTATTCGGCCACAATATATATACACATCTCATACATATTTCACATTAGCCATTTGGCTTTACCACATATGCATGGCTCATACATATTTCACATTAGCCTTTCGACTTTACCACATATATATATCTCATACATATTTTACATTAGCCATTCGGCTTTACCACATATATATATCTTGTACATCAATTTCATCATAACAAAATTGACTAGGTATACTAGTCATTTACTACTTATAGCCTCACTTTAATCTGGATCCGTACTTTGATTAAAATTTTAATTGATAGTTTATAAGCAACTCAAATAGTTTTATCAATGTTTACTACTTAATCACAAATTCACTACAAGCTATTTTTCCCGAGCAACAGTCACTAAATCATTTATAACTGGAGCTACGAAACTCCAAATCAAGTGCTGTTAATTTTTCCTGAAAATAGACTCATATATCTTTTATCCATAAAATTTCAGAATTTTTGGTTTGGCAAATAAATACCAGATTTTTCTTAAAGTTTTCCTTGTTTCCTTTGTTTGACTAGTCTCGACCATTCTTCACTACGAATCAAAATTCTCATTGTACAGAATTCAAAATATATTCTTGTTTATTTCATTTGAAACTAGACTCATTAAGGAGTCTAAGCATATAAACTTCATCTTATAACCATTTGTTTACAATTTATAATGATTTTATAAATACAGAATAGGGGATCTAGAAGTCATTTTGACCCTATCCCACATCACTTCAAATATCTTATTATAGGCAATTCTTTTACTTACACGGTTTCTTTTATAAGAAACTAGACTCATTAAGCTTTAATTACATAATTTATTCAACTTCTAACTCATATCCCAGAATATATGGTGATTTTCTAAAATCACGTTACTGCCGCTGTCCCAAGCAGATTTATTACCAATTCACTCTTTCACACATACCTTGCATGCATGTTATTTAAACATGCATATCACAAATCAATCATCACATACCTATAATTTCACTTAAGCATAAACTTCATTTCATCATTTTTAAACAAACATTACTCAATATTATCCAGATTCACATTCGGCCATAATACACACAACATGTTAACCGATTTTCCCACTTAGCATCTAATGCACATGCATGCTCACAAATACACATCATCGAGTTCTCACTAAAGACATTTCATTTCTATACACATAAATCATGCATCATAATTTAAATATTTACATAATTTCATATATCCAGTACTCACCTATATTTACATAATTTCATATATCCAGTACTCACCTATATTTTGTATTAAAATTTGATATCAATGTCGCCGATTTTCATTTAATTTACCATACAAGATCATGCAACATGATAGCTCAATTTTAAGTACATGAGTTCTTTGTCCGCTTGAAACGGTACAACGACTCTAGTGTATAGACGGTTTGAATATCGACACATTTAACCTACCTAAACAAAACACTCAAAATGCATTTGAACATGTTAAATTCGCATGCATTCGGACGCTTAAAATTCAGCATACATTCGAACATTAAAATTTCACTAGTCGACGGTAAATAATTTTCGACAATTCAGTTCCTACATCCTTTCAACAAATGCTTATTTCCTTAGCTTCAACCAATAATAATGGGACATTACTAAAACTGAAATTTGAAAATGTAAATCCCAAATTAAACTGTTTTAACCTCCAAAAGTTAATAACTCTTCAAACATAAACCGAACAAGAATGCATGTTAATTTCAACCATCTTTATATTTTGCTTATTACCACCAAACAGGACATTGATTAACCAACATTTTACCTTAATTAGAGCGACAACAGATCAATTACACGAGGATTTATTGCACGATAAACTACAAGAATTACATGCTGAAACTATCGACCTTCAACAATGAGGTTTCAACACCAACTTATACATTTATTTATCAACTCTTCTTCACTTCTAACACCAGTATTTTGGTAACAACTAACATGTATTAAACACAGTATAAACATGGAAATTTTTCAAAGTTTCATTGCAAGGACTTCTTGAACAGCAATTGGACCTACTCTTGGCGGTTTCTTTTCCCTTCTTGTCGCCACCTTCAATGAAGTTTCTTAAGGAACCAGCTCTAAGTGAGCTCAAAATTAAACATGCAGCAGCCCTCTTCTTCCCTCTCTATTCGAACAGCCCTTCATCTAGCAATCTCCTTAGCGAAAATTTTAACAACCCAAGGAAATTTCTTCTCCCCTTTTTCCTAGCTACTGACAATGGAGGAATAAATCAACTTTGGTTTCTCCTCCCACTAACACATTATTTTTATTACCCATACTCTTTTATTCATCTTTACTTCATTTAATACATTTTTTTATTACATATTTCTCACCACTAATAAATATAATAATATTAAATCATGCATATAATGTCCATACTTATGAGCTTGGCCGGCCACTAGCATTAAAAGTGGCAAATTGGCATGCAAACCTACTTATTTGCATCATTCAATAATTAATCACTTAAAATAAGCCACACATATATTCAAAGCTTCTCACATAAGTCCTTTTTATTTAGAAACACATTCAATTTGACAAAAATCAAAGCATTCAAATTTCACACATGCATGATCACATATTTTAGACATAAAATATTATATTCAATTATTTCTGCGACTCGATTTAGCGATCCCGAAACCACTTCCCGACTAGGGTCAGAATAGGGCTGTTACAGATCGATTGGAGGATCGAGTTGACAAAAATCTCCTTGCCCCCATTAGATAGTAAACGCTTTGACCAACAGTTTATTCTACTAGCTGTGCAGTCCAAAATGTTCTGAAAGGCACCAGATTTCTTTTTGTCGACAGGAATAGGAAGCCCAAGGTAGCCGTCTAGCTTTTCAACCACCCTCATTTTGAGTAAACCACTTGCGGTCACCTACTAAGGTATAGGAGTGTTAGGGCTGAAGCACACCATTGACTTTTCCAAGTTAATGCTTTGCCCCGACATTTTCTCGAACATGTCCAAAATCTGCATGAAAGCTTTCACTTCACTACGTTAGTTTCTAACAAATAAGAGAGCATCGTCAGCAAAAAAATAGGTGGCTGATTCTAGGGCCATCCTTACTCGCATGGATGCCCTTAATCTTATTGTTCTCTTGCGCATTAATCAGTATACGAGAAAAAACATCCATACAGAAAAGAAAGAGATAAGGAGATAAGGGGTCCCCTTGACGGAGTCCTCTCTCATCAGTAAGACTCATGTTACATTTGACTCTATATCGAACCGTACGTATACAATTCATAATTTTCTTAACCCATTCACTAGAGAAACCAATCTTAAACAACACTTTCTCAAGAAAGCACCACTCCACATGGTCATATGCTTTGCTCATATCGAGCTTGATCACACAGCCTTTGTTCAGACCATTTTTAGAGCTACGAAGGTAGTGCAAGAGCTCATGGGTGATCAACACATTGTCATGAAATCCGACCAGACACAAAGGCGCTCTAATTTTAGCTAATGTAATAGGGTAGGACCTCTTTGAACCGGTTTGTCAAGACCTTCGAAATGATCTTATAAATGACCCTGCAAAGGCTTATTGGGCGAAAATTAGCCATAACACATGGGTTTATAATCTTGGGAATGATGATAAGCAAAATTTGATTTAAACAATCAATATTTTTACTACCCTTAAGAATGTCATGGCATAAGTTTAGAACATCTTTACCCACGGACTGCCAATGTTTGAAAAAACTCCCTAAAAGCCCATCAATCCTCGGGGCTTTACGGGGATCCATTTGATTGAAAGCCATCAGGATTTCCTCATTGGTGAACTCCCTATTTAATCTACTATTCATACTATCAGTGATGCAGGCAGGGATAAAATGCAAGTCAGGAACATCAACCGAGTTAATAGTGGACTTGAAGAGATCATTGAAATAGTTCCATGCGATATTACAAATCTCATTCTTGTCATCATGCCACGTACCGTGCACGTCTTTCAACTTTTCAATATTATTCTTCTTCCTACAACCTGAAGCTCTTACATGAAAATAGCGGGTATTCCTATCCCCCTCCCTAAGCCACTGAATCCGAGCCCGTAGAACCCAATACTTCTCATCCACTTTATACAAATACCCCAGCTTACTACGACTTGACTTGAGAAGGTTTGTCGATCTTTCACGATTAAGCCCATCCATGATATTGCTAATAGTTTTCTCTAGCCCGTTAATCTTCTTCTTAATCCTTTTATACCGCTGATGTTCCCACGGGCTAAGCTTTTCTCGGACCATCTCCATTTTTTCCAAAAAATTGCTATCATTATTGGACCAAATGTGGGTGATGATATTCCGAACCACCTTTTCCTTATTCCAACAGACATTGTATCTGAACCAAGACCTAGGGTCATTGTTGATTTCCCCAGGCTTGCTACCTAAAGTGTCTATTAAAATCACCTCGTGATCAGACTTGGATTGGGGCACAATCTTAGTAGTAAGAAAAGGCAATTTTCCAACAATATCTTCTGATATGAGAAATATGTCTATCCTTTCCTTAACTAAGTCAGAACCCTCTTTGTTATTGGTCTACGTAAACCACCCATTGTTTGTTTAACATCAACAAGCGCCAACTCCTCTAAGAAATTACAAAATTCCTCCATAGAGCTTCTAGGCTTCCTACAACCCCCGTCCTTCTCAGCATTGTTGAGTATTGCATTAAAGTCGTCAGCCACAACCCAACCTTTTTTTATCGTTCTCTTCACCCTCCTAAGCATGTCCCACGATTGATTTCTTAAGTTTGGGTTGACTTGGCCATAAAATCTAGTAAATCGGAGTATCATACCGTCATCCAAACTAACCAATGAGTCAATGTGGTATTTAGAGTAATTTTGAACTGTAACCTTCACCCCTTCCCTCCACAACAAAGCCAGTCCCCTACTTTTCCCTTTCGCACTTACAGCAAGGCACCCCTCCATCCCGCACATAGTATGAATACGAGGAAAACAACTAGACTGAATTTTGGCTTCACAGAGATAGACAATATCCAAGCTATTTGCAATGAGAAGTTGCTTTAGCTCGCGAACTATCGTAGGGTTCCCAACCCCACGATAGTTCCAACACAGGATCTTCATTGCCCTTAGCAAGGTTGGTCACCAGCCGTCGCCAGCCATCGCCTTAAAAGGTGAAACACTCTCCATTAATCTTCTCCTCACTGTTTTGGAAAGGCTTTCATCTATGTTATCCCTAATCGGCCCCCTAAGTCTTTTTCTCTTATTTTTAAGATGACCCATGCCATCCCTCAATGGTTTGTGGGTCCTTTTTTTCCAAAGAAGAGTTGGACACCAAACCCTCCTCCAGGCCCTTATCTTTTTCTTTTTCAACGAGTTGCTTGCTTTCGTCCCTCGTATCTGATTTTCTTTCCTCCCTATCCTTACTCAATAGAGCCTTTGTTGTCATTATTTCAACCCTGTTACGCCTTGATCCTTTACTCTGATTTGGTGCCACAAAAGGTGCCCTCAACCAGTTGCTATATTGAAAGTTTACCTCATTTAACACTGGGCCTGGCATTTTTATTTTTGCACGTTTTAAAGGTATGTCCGATCAAGCCACAAAGATAGCAAAAGTCTGGGAGTCTCTCATACTTCAGCACACATATTATAACCCGTCCATCTCTGTCCATTAAAGGTTTTAAGATGTTGATTTTTATTTTTAGCCTTATAAACTCAGTCTAGCCACCGTTTCTGTCCTTCCAATCAATCGCCACCACCTCGCCTATGGCTTTTCCCATATTGAAAGTAGTTGGACGATCCATAATTTCCAGTGGACATTGTAAACTCTAATCCAAAAGGGGGACATATTGAACTCGTAGGTGTTAATTTCCTTTCCCTTTACAAAAGGTAGCATTGAGAATAAACAGTTGTAGAACAGCCAAGGCGTAAGATTAAGTATTCTACTCCGATCTTCCATGGACCCAAACTTAACAATTATAATCTCATCATTCAGAGCTGCAAAGTCCACCTCTTCTTTTGTAAACCAAAGGATCAGAAAACCCTGTACATCGCCTCCCGGTTTGGTTTCTCATCTACCATAATCTTTCCTACTACCTAAGACTCAAACCCTTGTAGATTATTTCTAGCGTTGGTACTAAACTCTTGAACAGATTCTTTTTCTGAGAATTGTAATCTTTCTAACAGCACATTTATATCGTCCATCATCAGCGCTTCATCGTTGGGCGGCCTCTCCTCCATTGCCCACTAACCGCCAAAAAACGAGAGTAACCAAGAAAATAGGGGAGAAACACACTAGGCCAAAACAAAGAAGAGACAAAACCCTAGCAAACACGGAAGAGAACAAAGAAAACCCAAGTAACAGTAAAACAAAAAAAAAGATTCCAAGTAAAGAGAAAACAATAGCAAGAAACAACAAAAAAAACAAAATGTGCCGTAAATAAGAAACAAAGAAAATATAAACGAAACTATTAACTCGAAAAACAGAAGGCTAATGCCAAAAGTAAAAGCAGCTACAACAAGTTAGAACCTGGCACTAAGGAAACCCAAGCCTTCCGATGAGAGAAAGAAAGAACAATATCATCAAAAAAACTATGAAAACAAAGATAAATTCTGTTAAGAACAAAGATCGTAAAAAATAAAGAAAAAATGATAAAACCACTATGCATGCAAAAATAATATAAGAGATTTCAAGAAAACTATTGAAACGTCTCATTTTCATGCAAAATACGTAAAAATTTCAAAACGAAAGTAACTTTCTAGACACCATGGGACCCATAAATCAAAAACGATTTTGCCAAAACACACATGCAATTTGTACGTAAAACATGAAAAGAAACATGAAAATCATCCTGCATGAAAACATAAAAAAAATAAAAGATAAAGAAGAGGACAAAATCACCGTCAGACCCGAGGAGACAGTCCTTTAAGAAACACCCTTTCCAGCGGCACACTTTCCTCTACATCCAAACACTTTCCTTGAAAACAACAAAGAAAAAATACAACAGCCAAAGAGAAACAAAAACAAAAGCAAGCCACACTGCACCTACACCCACAAGTCCCCCACCACTACCATGAAATCTAAAGATTAAGGCAGAAACATGAAATGAAAAAACAAGAAACCAAATCGCCCAATTCTTGGAGAAAACACGCTAAAATTTTTAGCTAATGAGGGGACTATTTTGCAAAATGGTTGAAAGTCTAGGGATTTTTCATGAGAATATTCATGTTGTTCGCTGCATTTTTATGGAAGAAAATGAATCTTGGTTGTTAAATAAACAACTTTTGTTAAGTGATTTTCATGAAAACACATAAAATGGACCATTTTTTAAAAGTGGTAAAATAGATGGTAAAGGTGTGAAATAATGAAATATGTGGGTTGCTATAAGTAAGATGAATATTCGGCTATTTCATCATTCTTGCATCTCAAATCAATAGTTTTCTATTTGCAGTTCACTACAGCATCATGCAAAGTTAACCAATCCATACCCAGAATTACATCAAATTCATCAAAAGGTAACAACATCAGATTAGCCGAAAAACAAATGTCTCGAAACATTAATGGATAATTCTTGCATACTTTATCAACCAGAACACATCTGCCTAGGGGGTTCGAGACTCTAATTACAAATTCAATGACTCTGCAGGCAAAGTCTTACTATTCACTAAGTTCATGCATATATACGAATGTGTCGATCTCGGATCTATCAAAGCAATTACAGAAGTATCATAGAGAGTAAATGTACCCGTAATCACATCTGGCGATAAAGCTTCCTCGCGAGCTCGGATAGCATAGGTTCTGGCAGGTGCACGAGCCTTAGATCTAACAGCTGTGTCTTTTGTTCCTCTTTAACTACTGCTTATATTTCCTGAATTTCTGGGAGGTCTACCACGAGAAGCAATATCACTCTGCCTCGGATTCTGAACATTATCTTTTTTAGCTAAATCTAGGCAATATTTTATAAAATGATTTCTTGAACCACAATTATAACAAGCTCGGTTATTACTTATTCCCCTACATTCTTCGAAATTTCATCTTCCACATTGATCACACTCAGGCTTTTCATTCTTTGCATTATCAATACTAGCAACAGACGTAACTGAAGATTTGAGATTCGATTGCGATCTAACACGATCTCTGTTCGAATGTCCCACACTAGTCTTTGAATGATTTCTATCATCTCTAAACTTCTTTGATCTAGATTGAAATGATTTGCCCGATGATCTCTTTCGTACCTCTCTAGCTTAAAAATTAGCTATTCTTTTCTCTTTCCCAAGATCTTTAGCTTTGCATGCTCGTTCCACAAGTACATCGAATTCTTTGATTTCCAGAATCCTGACTAACAAACGAATATCCTCATTTAAACCATCTTCAAATCTTTTGCATATTATTGCTTCTGAAGATACACATTCTTGAGCATACTGACTTAATCTTACAAATTCCCGCTCGTATTCTGTGACAGACATACAACCTTGTTTAAGCTCAAGAAACTCTTTGCGTTTCTGATCAATGAATCACTGACTGATATATTTCTTTTGGAATTCATCTTGGAAGAAATACCAAGTAACCCGTTCACTCGGAACCACAGATGTCAAAGTCTTCCACCAATGATACGTCGTATCTCTCAGAAGGGATATAGCACATTTTAAGCATTCTTCAGGATTTAATGATAATTCATCAAACAATCTTATCGTGTTCTCTAACCAAAACTCAGCTTTTTCGGCATCAACGCTCATTGTATCTCGAAACTCTTCAGCCCCATATTTTCTAATCTTATCAACTGGTGGTCTACTTAACTGACCCGAATTCACTGATGGCATAACAGGAGCTTGAGGAAGATTAACCGGGGGTGAAGGTTGCTGTACAGTCAGATTGGCTCTAATATATTGGGTGAAACCAGACAAATCGAAACATTTAACTTTCATTCTCACCTTTTGTTTAATATTAAATTATTCGTGCTTTGAACATCCGCACACTTAGTGCTGTAATAGTTAGCCGAAACTAGAACGATTCCGCACACTTAGTGCCTGTAACACCCCTAACCCGTATCTGTCATTGTAATGGGTAACGAGATATTACCAGTGGAGAAATAGATTTTAGACAATCACAAACATGCTCACATTGTAATTACATTTCAAATCATATATATATATATAACTTAACCCAAATATTTATAAAAAATATTACCATTTCAATAAACAAACCGAATCACCAATCTATATATATGCAAGTTTTAACTACAATAAGTGACACACATTTCACTAATTACAACAAGCAATAATCACATCTAATTATACACATACATATTTCATAACCGAATATGCCAAACACATCCAGATATTTACACCACATCATTTAATCAAAACATAACCCCATAATTAGCAAATGAACAAGCCATAGATAGCTCAAACAGAATTTTCATATCTCTTAACACATAATCGAATGACCTTACTTTATTTACAGATATTTAACTACCTACATACTTTCATATTAATAGTATACATATTGCCACATCAATTCAAAGCCATATCATGACAGAATTATTTCATGTTCGAACATAATAATCAACCTATAAGCATTGAAACAATTATAATTCATTGACTTAAAACAACCACCTCAATTACTTATAACATATTCTATAAATACCTTAGCCGAATCACTCATATATTCATTCAAGATCATTAACCATTTCCAAAACATAAAATACCTATCATAAACAACATCATTTTATATCACATAGTAATATAACCAAAACAATTTCAAGTCATAACCAAACATAATCGAAATCAAGCATAGAAAATTTAGCCATTTTCGCATGGCCTTCATACATAAACCAAAATACAATATTCCAAAACGCATTCCAGCCTATACATGCCATAGTTCCAAAATGTAACTTATAAATGATAGACTTTGCTGATCATCCCCGAGCTTGTAACTTGAATCCAAAATCTATAAAACAGAATGAACATGAAAACACAAAGTAAGCTATAATAGCTTAGTAAGTCATAAGCAAATAAACATCCCATTGTTATAATCAACTCATTTTAATCTAATCCAAATTTCATTATCATTATAAAGCTTAACCTCAAACCTACAAATGAGATAAATAACATATTTTATACACAAAATCTACCTTGGCCAAATGCTCACTTAATCAATTTGACCTAATATTATTCATCTTTCAAAGCCAAAATGTCTTAATATAATCAAACATACACATACGTGTTTATATAAGCTCAAGAACCATAATATAATACTTATATGGCCGAATTTACATGATCACATATATTCACATGTCCAAGAATCAATTCTACAATATTCATACTATTTATTTACAAGTCCAAATACACATACTAAATTCATGTAATCTTCATTTCTATAACACATAATTAGTAACAAATATCAAGTTACTTATTTACCTTATCTCATGTAAACAACAAGCTAACTCATACTTGATCATTTAGCTCGTTTAACGTATTCAATTACCACATCAGCATAAAGTCTTTTAGGCATAAACTTATAATAATTCACCAGCATAAAGCCTGCTAGGCCTAAGCCTGTATTTTACACCGGCACAAGTCCTGCTAGACTCAAAGTCTGATTTTTATACACTGGTAATAAGCCTGCTAGACATAAGCCCGATTTAATTCACCAGCACAAGGCTTGCTAGGCTCAAAGCCCAAATATCACTATTATAAAGTTGTCTCATAAGCAATTCATATATCAAAAAATCCAGATATTACATATAGTTCATACGGACTTTCAAATGTTATAACTCAGTCGAATTAAACTCAAATACATTATTTCCATGCTTAATCACATTCGACTAACTCTACTATAATTCTATAAATTCCAAATCATCATATTAAACTAATTTACATTCAAAATTTATGATGTTTAATTGCTTACGGATATTGACGAACAATGTAAATCGACTATTCGACTATTTTTGCTTTTCCCTGATCCAAGTCCGATTTCTTTTGTTCTTGATCTATACAATTTCAAATTAATCTCATTCAAACTCAATTTCATTCAATTTAATCCAACAACACATAAATGGAAAATTACCATTTTACCCTTGATATTTCATACTTTTACAAACCAGTCCTAATTGCATAAAACACAAAATACACAAAATCTCACAACAACATAGTTAGGCTGAATCTTCCTTATATTCATACTAGTCGATATATTTCATTTATTTCATATTTTAGTCCCTCAATTTATTATTTTTACAATTTAGTCCTAATTACTCAAAATCATCAAAAACTCTAATACAAAACATATTAATCTAAAACATATCTTTCATATTTCATCATCAAACAACAAAAATCTCAACGTCTAATCAATGACATAACTCAAAATATCCATCAAAATCAGAAAGTCAAGCCTGGGTCGGATAGTATTCAAAGCAACAATCTCAAAAATGTAAAAATGATCAAAAACTGAAACCAAGCTAACCTTGAATCAAGCTTGAGAATGGCCAAACCTAAGGAACCCTTATTTCTTTTTCTTTTATTTTATATTCAGTCATGCAAAGAATATGAACAATAGCTTTTTATTATTTTATGTTTCATGTTATATAACATTATTAACCATTTTACATTTTTAACCTTTAACTTAAAATATAAACTCATTATAAATTAAGGTTACTACCGTCCATCATACTTAATCATGGACTAATTGCATCATAAGTACCTCTTGCAACAAAGACGTCATCAATTTGGCCCTTTTTACATTGAACCACCAAATTTTCAATTTACGCGATTAAGCCCTTTTTATTAAACCGGGCACTCAAATAACAAAATTAAATCACAAAAATTTCACACATATAAATTCACACATAATAAACATTGAAAATAATTTTTTAAATATTTTTCTAACTTGAATTTTTGGTTCCAAAACCACCATTCTGAATAGGGTCTAAATCGGGCTATTACAACTCTTCTCCCTTTAGAGATTTTCGTCCCCGAAAATCTTACTAGTGAATAGGTTTGGATAACGATCTTTCATTGTATCCTCTAGCTCCCACGTTGGTTCCTCAACACCGTGCTTATTCCACAGTACTTTAACTAACGGAATCATCTTATTTCGTAATTGTTTAATCTCGTGAGCCAGAATACGAATCGGTTCTTTTTCGTATGTCATATTGGGTTTAATCTCAATCTCAGACGAACTAATCATATGTGAGGGATCAGATCGATATCTACGAAGCATCGAAACATGAAATACATTGTGAATCTTTTCTAGCTCAAGTGGTAACAACAGTCTATAAGCAACCGGCCCGATTCGCTCGATAATCTCATACGGCCCAATGAATCTCGGACTCAATTTGTCTTTACGACCAAATATGAGTATTTCTTCCACGGTGAGACTTTCAAAAACACTCTATCCTCAATTTGAAACTCTATATCTTTACATTTCAAGTCTGCATATGATTTTTGATGATCTAATGCTGCTTTCAGACTTTCACGAATCACTTTACTTTCTGATCGATTTCTCTAATCAAATCTACCCCGTGTATCTTATTTTCACTGAGCTCAGCCCGAAACAATGGTGTACAACATTTACGACCATATAAATCCTCGTAAGGTGCCATTTTAATACTCGATTGATAACTTTTATTATACGCAAATTCAATCAGAGGTAAATATCGTTCCCACGTACCTTCGAACTCAAGAATGCAACATCTCAACATATCATTAAGTATCTGAATGATTCGCTCGGGCTGACCATCTATTTGGGGATGAAACGTAGTGCTAAAATACAGTGCATCTTGTAGTTTCTTCCAAAATCGAGGTGTAAATCTCAGATCTCTATCTGAAACAATAGATATAGGCACACCATGTAACCTCACAATCTAAAAAACATACAATTCAGCCAGCTTATCAAGCGAGTAATCTATACGAACCGAAATAAAGTGAGCAGATTTAGTCAATCTATCTACAATAACCCAGATTGCATCTTTCTTGCTCGGTGTCATCGGTAAACCGGATACAAAATCCATCGTGAATTTGACCTATTTCCATTCAGGTATCATGATTGTCTGAAGCAATCCAGAAGGTACTTAATGCCCGACTTTTACTTGCTGACAGACTAAACATTTCGATACAAAGTCAGAAATGTCTCGTTTCATACCTTGCCACCAATAGTGCTGTTTCAGATCATTATACATCTTCGTACTACCCGGGTGAACAGATAGCGACTGTTATGAGCTTCATCCAAAATCATCTGAATCAATTCTATATTTCTCGGAATGCATATTCGGTTTCTGAATCGTAAACATCCCTCGGCATCCGCTTGAAATTCTGAATCAACGTTCGAATCACATTGAGCCCGCTTTACTATCAATTCATTATCAACCTTCTAAGCTTTGTAAATCAGCTGAATAAATAACAGTCTTGCTTTTAACTCAGCTATTATCACACCATCATTTGACATAACCATATGTGAATTCATTGCACGCAAAGCAAACAGGGATTTTTGACTTAGAGCATCAGCAACAACATTAGCCTTTCCCAGATGATAGTCAATCACTAGCTCGTAATATTTTAGCAACTCTAACCATTGACGTTGTCTCAAATTCAAATCCTTTTGAGTCATCAAGTACTTTAGACTTTTGTTATCGGAATAAACATGAAATTTTTCACCGAACAAATAGTGGCGCCATATTTTCAATGCAAAAACAATAGCTGCCAACTCTAAATTGTACATCGGATAGTTCTTTTCATGCAGCTTTAACTGTCTCGAGGCTAAGCTATAACTATTCCATCTTGCATCAAAACATAGCCCAAACCATTTAAAGATGCATTACTATAAGTAACAAATTCTTTACCCGATTCTAGCTGAACTAGCACTGGAGCTTCGGTTAAAAGGGCTTTTAACTGATCAAAACTTTTCTGGAACTTTTCTGACCACACAAACTTAACATCTTTTTGCAGTAGCTTGGTCATCGGGATTGCAATCATCGAGAAACCTTTCACAAATCGTCTATAGTAACCAGTAAGTTCGAGAAAACTTCAGACTTTAGAAAGGCTTCTAGGAGGTTTCCAATCAAGTATTGCTGAAATCTTACACGGTTCAACCCGAATACCTTATGCTGAAACAACATGTCCCAGAAAAGCCAACTTCGTGTAACCAGAATTCACATTTATTAAACTTCGCATGCAACTATTTTTCTCACAAAGTCTATAACACAAGTCTCAAATGATCTGCATGTTTGGTTTCATCACGCGAGTAGATAATATATCATCAATGAACACAACCACAAACCGATCCAAATACTGTCTGGAGATCTGATTCATCAAATCCATAAAAACAGTAGGTGTATTAAGTAAGTCCAAAAGGCATAACTAGAAATTCATAATGTTCGTACCTCGTTCGGAAGGCAAGTTTTGGCATATCAGAGTCTTTAACTCGTAATTGATAGTAGCCAGATCTCAAATCTTTCTTTGAAAAAACTGTGGCTCCTTTCAATTTATCAAACAGGTCGTCAATCCATGGCAACAATTATTTATTCTTTATAGTCACCTTATTGAGTTGGTGATAATCAATACACATTCTCATAGTTTCATCTTTCTTTTTCACAAACAACACGGCGCACCCCAGGGGGAGAAACTCGGTCGCACGAAACCTCTATCTGTCAACTCTTGCAACTCAGCTTTCAATTTTTTTAATTCAATAGGTGCCATCCAGTACGGAGCTATTGAAATCGAAGTCGTCCCTGATACTAATTCAATACCAAACTCTACCTCTTGGACAGGTGGCAAACCTGGCAATTCTTTAGGAAACACATCCAGATACTTGCACACAACTGGTACGGATTCAATCTTCTTTTTAGTCACTTTACTATCAAGTACATAAGCAAAGTAAGCTTCACAACATTTTCTCACATACTTCCGAGCTAACATCAAAGATATTACTGCTGGTAAACCACTTAGATCATTAGATTCAATCCGAATAATCTCGTTATTCTGACATCCAAATCAATGGTCTTTCTTTTGTAATTAACAACGGCATCATGCAAAGTCAGCCAATCCATACCCAAAGTTATATCAAACTCGTCGAAAGGTAACAACATCAAATCAGCCAGAAAGCTTGAATCTCAAATCATCAATGGGTAATTTTTACATACTTTATCAACCAGAACACACCGGTCCAAGGGGTTCGATACTCGGATCACAAACTCAATAAACTCAACAGGCAAAGTCTTACTGGATACTAATGTTTCACACACATAAGAATGAGTCAAACTAGGATCAATCAATGCAATAACACTAGTATCATAAAGAGTGAAAGTACCGGTAATAACATCTGGGGAAGAAGCATCCTCGCGAGTGTGTATAGCATATGCTCTGGCAGGTGCACGAGCCTCAGATCGAACTGTTGTATCTTTCATCCTTCTCTAACTGCCACTTGCATTACCCGAATGCCTGGGTGGTCTGCCTCGCACTAACGTATTACTCAGTCTCGTGTTCTAAAAAGTGTTTTGCTCAGCTAATATCGGGCAATCTCAGATAAAATGATCCATCAATCCATATTTAAAACAAGACCGATCATGCAATCTCCAGAATGCCATTTACCACAATGCTTGCACTCAACTCTATTTTGTCGAACATTGCCAACACTAGCTATTAAAGTGGCTCGTGAACTCACAAGGGCTCAGTTTCGATCTCGTCTAGTAAAGCCCGCAGTATCCTTAGATCTACTAGAATCATCTCTAAACTTCTTCGATCCTGAGTGAAAATTCTTACCCGAGGATCTTTTACGGGAATCTCTGGCTTCAAAATTAGTTTTTCTTTTCTTTTTCTCGAGCTCTTCGGCTTTGCAAGCTCGCTCAACAAGTACCATGAACTCTTTGATTTCTAGTATACCAACCAACAATTTAATATCTTCGTTCAAACCGTCCTCGAATCTTTTACACATGATTGCTTCAGTTGAAACACATTCACAAGCATATCGACTGAGTCTCACAAATTTCCGCTCATATTCTGTCACAGTCATACGACCCTGTCTCAATTCAAGAAATTCCATGCGCTTTTGATCAATGAATCTCTGGCTGATATATTTCTTACGGAACTCAGTCTAAAAGAAGTCTTAGGTCACCCATTCTCTTGGAACCACTGATACTGGTGTAGTTCACCAATGATATGCAGTGTCTCATAGTAAAGATATAGCACATTTTAAGCACTCATCTAAGGTACAAGATAACTCATCAAAAATGCAGATAGTATTATCAAGCCAGAATTTAGCTCGCTTAGAATCATCATCATCAGTAGCTCTGAATTCTCCAACCCTGTTTTTTTTTTTTCAATAGGAGGCTTGTTAAATCTCATTGAATCCATCATTAGAGGTACCACAGGTATCGGAGATGGATTAATAGGGGGTAGAGGTTATTATGTAGCCTGATTAGTTCAGATATATTGAGTAAACCAATCATTCATCATTTCGTAGAAGGCTTTTTTAGCCTCCTTGATCGCGTGATTCGTAACAAGTAATAAATATTTATAATTAAGATCAAACCTAGACTAACTATTATCACGATGAAAAGGCAAGTGCACCTATCGAACAATAGTATAGTAATGGCAAGACCGGGATATCGTACCCAAGGGAACCAAAAGTACTAGTAATAACTATCTTTTTATTATCTAGCCTATGAATAAAAGGGTTTGTTTTAATTAACTAAGTATTTAAACTAATAACGCACAGAGAATAGAATTGGGGAATTTCTTTTGGGAAAATCGATTGACTTGAGACAATACCTAAGGAAAAATCCACCTAGACTTTACTTGTTATTCTGGCTCCGAATTGGACGATTTATTCATTCAACTTGTTCCATAGAGATCCCTAAGTTAAATTATTATCCCTATTTAAGACTAATAACGTCTAATCCCTAGATTGAATAACCGAGAATTTTCTCTAATTAACACTCTAGGGTTGTATTTACTCGATCTGTCGATCCCCTTATTAGGTTTTACCCTAATCTGGAAAAATCTTGTTACCCTATTTCTAGGCGCGCAATCAACTACGCTTAATTATGGCAAATGTACTCTTAGATAGGGTCTATTCCTCCTTAGAATAAAAGCGTGTCTTGAATCAGTATCATGGGATATCAAAACAAGAATTAAGAACACATAATTAAGAACAAGTTAAATATTTATCATACGATTCAGAAAATAATAACAAGATTCGTCTTAGGTTTCATTCCCCTTAGGTATTTAGGGGATTTAGTTCATAACTAAATAAGAAAACAACTCAGAAGAATAAAGAATACAAAACATAAAGAAAACTCAAAACTCTTGAAGGGGAATTGAGGAGAGATTTTCAGTCTTGATGTGACACCCCTAATTTGACCCTAGTCGAAAAGTGGTTTCGGGACCACAAAATCGAGTCATAAAAATAATTAGCCGTCATATTTTATGTTTATTATATGTGAATATGAATGTGTGAAAGTTTTAAGCTTCAATTTAGTAAATTGCATGTGAATTTAGTTAATAGGACTTATGTGTGACATTTTTGAAATGTGATAGGTTAATCTATAAGGGTCTATTAAAGCATGTATTGAAAATAATGGTTTTGCATGTCAAATACCCCTTTTTCTTAATAGTGGCCGGCCATGATGATGGCATATAT
Source organism: Gossypium arboreum (assembly GCF_025698485.1). NCBI lineage: Eukaryota > Viridiplantae > Streptophyta > Magnoliopsida > Malvales > Malvaceae > Gossypium > Gossypium arboreum. The sequence continues at coordinate 21,060,895 of NC_069081.1, forward strand.
TAAAATATGTATTAAATTTTAGTTAAATGGTTATTACTTTATATAAAAGAAAGAAAAAAATTTTGGTTATGTTTTTGTTCTTCTTGCCGTGAACTAAAGGAAGAAAAAAGGGGGGAAAAGAAGCTAGGCATTCGGTCTTCTACTTGCTTAATTAAGGTAAGTTTTAGGTAAATTCTTTGAGATTTTATGAAATTTTAGTTGATGGATAGGTCTTTGATTGAGCCCATGTGTGAATTTTGATCCTTGTGGTGATTTGGGCATTCGGTTAAGGTAGGAAACTTAGAAGATGATTTCTATTCCTTATGTTTTATGAGTTGGGAGCTTAAATTGAAGTTGAATAAGGGGAATATGTGTATTGAGGATTTTAGTAATATGGAAATTCGGTTATGAGAGTGTGTGTGGTCACTTGCGAATGTAGGTGTTAAGGTTAGTAGGTTGGCTTAATTCTTGTATTAGAAATCTATTTGAGAAATTAGATAGGCTTTGAATGGTTGAAGTAACGAAATTAGAAACTCATGAACTTGATTTAAATACTTTAAATTTATGGTAGTTAAATGGAATAGAAAGGATCTATTCGGTCATGGAGGTTAAACACATTGTTAAATTGTTGAATATATGCTTTGGTTGTTAATGAATATTCGGTCTTGGTATGAATCTCATTAATAACATTTAGTTATTAGATTTGGTATAAAATACTTATTGAAATGGTGGAATTGGATGGCTTACTTATGGATTTTAGTTATGAGAGTCTTTTGTAAGTAGAGCTAGAGGGTTTAAAGGGTGGTGTTTAAAAATAAACATGTATATGGACCCTATGTATGTACCTTGTAATTTTATTGTAAACTTTTGGTTTAACTCGTATCATATTAATTGCTAAAATACTAGCTTGTGTGGAAAATTTTGTGTATGTTTTTATGTGCCGAATGTGAGTTAAAGAAAATGGAGCTCACTATGTGTACCATGGTCAACCTTTGATAACTAATATGTCTTGATTCGTAAATTGAGTTAAAAGATTATATATATTCGATCTAGCCTAAGCTAGGCTTGACTTGTAACATAGTAATGATTGACTGAACGTATATGTGTGAGATAGTGAGGATAATTGTATTTCTTGCTTTGATTAAGTGAAGCATATGAAGTTGATATACTTAATTTACTCAATTAAGCTTAAGAGCACATAGGGACAATTTCGGATAAGAGAAAAAGCTACCTAACCGAATAGTCGATCTGTAATCGTTCGACAAATTCTGAGGTAAGTTCTTAAGTATTTGAGTTTGATTCCTTTGTAAGTTTTAAGTTTTTAAATGGGATGAATATGAATTAAGTATATACGTTAAGGTCAATGACTTTTCTAAATGATGGCATATATGATATTATGTTTTAAATATGTGAATGAGAACTTTCTGAGTAAATTTGTATAAATCTGCTTGGGACAGCAGCAGTAGTGTGTTTTGGAAAAATTACCATAAATTGTGGGAATTGAGTTAAAGGCTGAATAGATTATGTAATTAAAGCTTGATGCGTCTAGTTTCAGTATAAAAGAAATCGAGTAAGTAAAGGGTTGCCGATAATGAGATTTTTAAAGTTGTGTGAGATGAGTCAGAATGGCTCGAAATCCCCTGTCCAGTATTTGGAAAATCATTATAAATCGTAAAAAATGATTATAAGATAATATTTATATGCTTAGACTCCTTAATGAGTCTAGTTTCAAACAAAATAAACGAAAACATATTTTGAATTCTGTACAATGAGAAATTAAATTCTTAGTGAAGAGTAGTCATAATAGTCAAGCAGTAAAATAGGGGAAACTTTAAGAAAAATCTGGTATTGATTAGCCAAACCAAAAATTCTGAAAATTTTGTGGATAGAGGATATACGAGTATATTTTCATGAAAAATTAACGGCACATCATTTGGAGTTTCGTATCTCCAGTTACAAATAATTTAACAACTGTTGCTCAGGAAAACAGCTTGTAGAGAATATGTGATTATGTTGTAAACATTGATAAAAATTGTTTTAGTTGCTCATAAGCTATTGATTAAACCCATACGTGAATTCTAATTTGTGACATTATAAAATGATATATGAGTGTTAGATGGATCTTTGATATTAAAATTGTGAAATTGTAAGTTTATAAGTATTCGAAAATGAAATGATAGTATGGCTTGAAATTGAATTATTCATTGGAAAATGATAGATGTAGATTCAGCCAAGACAAAGTGTATACATGAAAGTTTATGTGGTATATGAAGTATATTTGGATAATTGTGATGTGAATATAAATGAAAATTTATATTTTGATTTAGAATTTTATGTGATGAATGTGAATGTGTATATATGAGATAAGGCCGAATGGCCAATGTGATGAACGTGAAAGTGTATATATATATTGTGGCCAAATGACAAACTGTGGAAGGTGTGTTTTATTAGATATTTGATGAGGCAAATGAATTACAAATATGATAGTCGACGTGAATGCTGTAACATGTGAATAAATATGCATGAAACTTTGTGATGTAAATCCGGGATTTAAGACCCGATGACTATATGTGGTGACTATGTCCGGGTTAAGACCCGCTGACTTCGTCTGGAGATTTCATCTGAGCTAAAGGTCTCGCCGATAATCCGAGTAGAGTTTAAAGCAATAAGACTTCGCAATAAGAATTGCTTATAAATATATTCAATGCGAAAGGTTAAACAGGTATGTACTCCGAGTTTATATGTGTCCTTGATTTGAACTAAATCATAAGGTAGTTATGTGATGCATACGTGAGCAATCTATGAGACTATTCCTATGATTATGTGGCATCGGATTAGTGTGAAAGGTTATGTGAAATTATACAATATATCTATGTTACATGAGCTCACTTTTATGTGAAAGTTTATCTGCCTATTGTATATGATGAGATGTGCATATTCGGTAAAGGGATGATATACCCAAAGGAAGAGTGAAATAAAAATACGAACAACCATGTTATAATTTGATTGTTATCTGTTGACACTGCTAAAACTTACTAAGCATTGTAATGCTTACTCCGTTTACCTTGTTTCCTCTGTTTTATAGATCTCATTTGGAAGCTACAGGCTCGGGGATCGTCAGCAACTTGTTACACTATCACTATCCACTGCTTGGTACTGTTATATTTTGGGTTATTTTATGGCATGTGTAGAATAGACCAGTGGCAGAAGAATATTTTGGTTAATATATATAAGCCATGCGAAAATGGCATCTTTTAAATGTGTACTTATAGAAGTTTAAATTGTATCCCTGGCTGTCTTTAGTATTTATCTAAAGGAATGTTCTTTATTTCAAAAAAAAAAAACTTTCAAAATTTTTACTGTTCTGATATGAGTTTCAAGTCCGATAATGCCCCTTTACGTATTCCGGCGACGGATACGGGATAGGGGTGTTACACTTGATGATGAATTCGGCTTCTGAGATGGGTCAATCGGCTTCCTTGAGGTAATTCCTTGCCCCTCTTCTCCGTCTCCCCTTTTCTCCTCCTCTAGTGCGTATTTATAGGCTTTGGAATGCCTAGAAACCCTCCAAAGTGGCCTTTTCCAAATTGGACTTAACTTGGGCTCAACAGGGACACGCCCGTGTGACATAGCCATGTGACGTGATTACCAGGCCGTGTTCAATCTGTTAAATTGCACACTGCCGTGTGGGTCAATGGCCAGGCCGTGTAAATCGTGAAAGCCTTGGTCGACACACTCGAAAGACACGGGCGTGTGAGCTGCCCGTGTAGCAAGGCTTAAGCCGTGTCATCTTCTCGATTTGGTCCGTTTTGTCCCTTTTTGGCTCTTTTTGGCTCCTTTTGACTCTTGGTGCTCTCCTGAGTACAAAACATGAAATTAAAGCATTAGGAGCATCGAATTCACCAATTCTAATGAGAAATCATCTATAAAATGCATTAAACATGGGGTAAAAATATGTATAATTTACGGTTTATCAAATACCCTCACACTTAAGCATTTGCTTGTCCTCAAGCAAAATCCTCAACTCATTAATCAAAATAAATTATTCTCAACTTGTAATTCTTATCGATAATATCTCTAAATAATCCATAGGTAATCATACATTGAAGTTCAACTTAAAGAACATAAAAGTTTCAAACATTCCAAGTTGAGTATTTAATCATGCAAACATAGGTGTCTCTTCGCTTCTAAGTAATTACCTTTGATTCAAAATATCACAGAGTTTCACATCCTCACTAAAGATTCACTCAAATCACTCGAGGTGTTTAAGGGAAATAAATGAAGCACTCAATAGTCAATAAGGAAAAGTCATTACCATAGGCTTGCTTGAAAATCAAATCTCCACCATTATAATTTAAGATGATACATCAATCAAAAGGTCTTTAGAAGGTTGTAGTGTAGGTTGGTTAGGAGGGTGTGGTCACAAGCTGAAAGTAAGGGTTAGAATCGAGATTGAATTGAAAAATTGCCTAACTAGAAAAAGAGTTAACCTTCACTTGCATACAACAGAGCTTCTTCTCAGAATATGGAATTACTAATATGAATACATAGTTTTTTTTAGAACAAGTTAAATAATATAGACTAAATATCAAGAACAAAACATAGCTAGGCAATCCATTCAACTCAAATCTCGATAAAAATAGGGATTAATTTAGGGGATTTCAACAATAATGGGTTAAAGGTTAATAATAAGGGTAATACAAGAATTGGTTTGTTGGGCTCAAGGGGGTTTACTAAGGGTTAATCGTGGGGGTAGGCTTTTCATGGCATGAGTGGGTTAATCCTAAGTGCCTTAATCATTTTGATATATCAAATCAAATGGTGTGGTCTCGACATTCATAATCAAGCAAGTTCTAGAATAATAGTTCAATACTGACGTACTCAAAGCAATAAAAGTGAGCATGAAAGGATGAATAGATGCTCAAAAGGCTAAAAAATCTCACAAAAAATTATGACTTTTTGATGTTTAGACTCGTGAATTCTAATTTAAAGCAATACCTAGACTTGGGGAAACAACCTATAATTTAATTTCTTAAAAAATCAACTTATCATGCTTGATTCTCTAATGCCTTAAAGTTTAAATAATCAATGCATAAATCCCTATGTTTTAATTGAAGATATATCAATCAAAATCATAAATCAATTAAAATTTATCCTAAATATGATATGTGAGTTTTTCATGAGAACAAGGTGATTATTCAGGGATCTTTTTCTGATAGTGAAATAAATACCCCCCACACTTAAGATGTACATTGCCCTCAATGTACAATGATAGATGTTAGAGAATAAAAATAAGATAGGGAGAGAAGTGAAACTTCCTGTATGATGAATTCCTCGAACTTAGAGTTTTGGAGAGTGATCGGTTTGAGAGTGGAGGAGGATACTCCGGTAGTCGTAGAGTTCATTAGGCCATAAGTCCTGCGTCAAAAGAATATTATATCTAGTGGTAGCTATGGTCGTGGTCGAGTAGGACATGGCAGTTGTGGAGAACCTTCCCTGGTGGAGTTGTAGTTCCTATGTGATGATGAGCTTAGGAGTTCTATATAACTGTGATAAAATCAAGAACTTTTTAGGAGATATTAGGATGTATAAGGATTCGAAAAGAAATAACCGAAATAAAGAATAAAAATAAAATTCTAAAATCTAATAAAAATAATAGAAATAAGTTTCAATAATAAGTAAAAACAGAAAATAATAAATAAATATTTCTAAACATCTTCATCATTGGATGGTTCATGGAGGGGACCGGCAATGAGATGGGAAGGTCTTGACAACTCTGTTGTAGAGTAGCATCAATGTTGTCAAATTGTTGAAAACACTGAAGCTCGAATCGGGTGAGGTGCTCAGAGATGTTAGCATATGAAGCTGCCACATGAACTGGACGAGAGGGTAGTAGTGGCTGAGCATAGGGATCAGGGAGTGGAGAAGAGGAGATTTCGGCTAGGCTTTGGAAAGGAAGAAGAAAATGAACAGTGATTTGCTTATATAGGGGGGCCACAATGCCTAGGGCCACGCCCGTGTACTTATGAGGGTGAGCCCGTGTGTTTCAAATTTTGCAATTTTAGGTCGTGGTTGGTTATTCTCCCACACCCGTATGTCTTGGGCGTGCGTGGTACACGACCATATCACACAGCCATGCCTAGCTTTATTCGCTTCTCCCACGCCCATGTGTTATGGTAGCACGCCCGTGGATTGTTGTACACGGCTGAAGGGCACAGGCCTGTCGCACACCCGTGTCGAAGAAATAGAATCGTGTCTTGTCCCTGGCATGCCCGTGGGTCTTCATTCCCATGCCCGCGGTCTTTTATCAAGTTCACCCACAGCCATGTTGCACGGCCGTGGGGATTTATCGCACCCCGTGCTTTGGGGAAATCATGTCCTGCTTCAACATGGCCGTATCGCATAGTCGTGGCTTCTTCCTCTGTTTGGCCACAGCTTTAGGCACGCACGTGTGCCTGGCCGTGTGTGCTAAAAAACTTTGCAATTCAACAACTAAGTTAATTGATTTGAAGTGTGAGAAGTTAAAATAAAGAAATCAAAATATGTTAGTGCTCGGGTTACCTCCCGAGAAGTGCTTATTTATAGTCGAAGCTTGACTTACCTCTCCGTTGAATGATCATGGTGGTTCGAGGAGTTCATACTCCTCATTCCTGTTTTCAATTTTAAAATAAGGTTTTAAACGTGTATTGTTTACCTTAAAAGTGCCGAACTTGGGATGACTCAACTCCACTGTACTGAATGGAGAAATACTAAGTACCGTAAGAGGGATTTCCTCATTTGGTGTGGTAGTGACAATGTGATGATCAACGGCATCTAGTAAGACTGTATTGCCGACCTGAAGTTGATTAGGAGAGGTATCAGGCTTGTTTTTGCGTAATTTCGATTTATCATGTGTTCTCATTTTGTGTCCTCGCATTAGTCTATCTCCTCTATCCGTAGTCTTTAGTCTTCATGGACGTCTTTGTTCTCTTCATGATAGTAACGCACTGTCTCTATTGTCTTTGTTCGAGGAAGTTCCTGCAAGGACAATTGAATATTAGTTTTACACCTAAAGAAAAATCCACCTAGACTTTACTTGTTATTCTGGCTCCGAATCGGACGATTTATTCATTCAACTTGTTCCATAGAGATCCCTAAGTTAAGTTATTATCCCTATTCAAGACTAATAACATCTAATCCGTAGATTGAATAACCGAGACTTTTCTCTAATTAACACTCTAGGGTTGCATTAACTCGATCTATGGATCCCCTTATCAGGTTTCACCCTAATCTGGAAAAATCTTGTCACCCTATTTCTAGGCGCGCAATCAACTCCGCTTAATTATGGCAAATGTACTCTTAGATAGGGTCTATTCCTCCTCTGAATAAGAGCGTGTCTTGAATCAGTATCCTGGGATATCAAAACAAGAATTAAGAACGCATAATTAAGAACAAGTTAGATATGTATCATATGATTCAGAAATAATAACAAGATTCGTCTTAGGTTTCATTCCCCTTAGGTATTTAGGGGATTTAGTTCATAACTAAATAAGAAAACATCTCAGAAGAATAAAGAATACAAAAAATAAAGAAAACCCAAAACTCCTGAAAGGGAATTGAGGAGACATCTTCAGTCTTGATGATGAATTCGGCTTCTAAGATGGATCAATCGGCTTCCTTGGGGTAATTCCTTACCCCTCTTCTCTGTCTCCCCTTTTCTCCTCCTCTAGTGCGTATTTATAGGCTTTGGAATGCCCAGAAACCCTCTAAAGTGGCCTTTTCCAAATTGGACTTAACTTGGGCTCAGCAGGGACATGCCCGTGTGACACGGCCGTGTGATGTGATTGCCAGGCCATGTTCGATCTGTTAAATTGCACGCGGCCGTGTAGGTCAATGCTCAGGCCGTGTAAATCGTGAAAGCCTTGGTCGACTCCCTCGAAAGACATGGGCGTGTGAACTGCCCGTGTGGCAAGGCTTAAGCCATGTCATCTTCTCGATTTGGTTCATTTTGTCCCTTTTTGGCTCGTTTTTGGCTCCTTTTGACTATTGGTGCTCTTCTGAGTACAAAACATGAAATTAAAGTATTAGGAGCATCGAATTCACCAATTCTAATGAGAAATCATCTATAAAATGCATTAAAAATGAGGTAAAAATATTTATAATTTACGGTTTATCACTCCCCCTCATGGCTACTCGAGATCGGCCGAGAATCAACTGGTCATGTCCCTTGCGCGGGAGCAAGCGCTATGCTCTCGACATCATCAGCTACAGCTCTGTCGGGATCCATATACTATACAAAAACACATTTTTAAATGTCAGAAGTCATCTCACTATCGCAGTAAATTTTATGGCATGTGTAGCTAGACTCACACATGCTAAATTAGTCCTAGAATCGACTAAACCGTAACTCTGGTACCAATAAAATGTAACATCCTTAACCCGTATCCGTCGCCGGAATAGGTGACAAGATATTACCAGAGGAGACATAGCTTTTAGACAATCACAAACATGCTCACATTGTAATTACATTTCAAATAAAATATATATATCATATATATACAAGTTAACCCAAATATTTATCAAAAATATTACCATTTCAATAAACAAACCGAATCACCAATCTATATATATATGCATGTTTTAACTACAATAAGTGACACATCTTTCACTAATTACAATAAGCAATAATCACATCTAATTATACACATACATATTTCATAACTGAATATGCCAAACACATCCAAATATTTACACCACATCATTTAATCGAAACATAAACCCATATTTAGCAAATGAACAAGCCATAGACAGCTCAAACAGAATTATTCATATCTCTTAACACATAATCGACTAACCTTACTGCATTTACAGATATTTAACTAACCTATATACTTTCATTTTAATAGTATATATATTGCCACATCAATTAAAAGCCATATCATGACAAAATTATTTCATGTTCGAACATAATAATCAACCTGTAAGCATTGAAACAATTATAATTCATTGACTTAAAACAACCACCTCAATCACTTATAACATATTCTATATATACCTTAGCCGAGTCACTCATATATTCATTGAAGATCATTAACCATTTCCAAAACATAAAATACCTATCATAAACAACATCATTTTATATCACATAGTAATATAACCAAAACAGTTTCAAGTCATAACCAAACAATAACTGAAATCAAGCATAAAAAATTTAGCCAATTTCGCATGGCCTTTATACATAAACCAAAATACAATATTCCAAAATGCATTCCAGCCTATACTTGCCATAGTTCCAAAATGTAACTTATAAAATACCGAAGACGGTTGATAGTGTGATAAACTTTGCTAACGATCCCTGAGCTTGTAACTTGAATCCAAAATCTATAAAACAGAATGAACACAAAAACACAAAGTAAGCTATAATAGCTTAGTAAGTCGTAAGCAAATAAACATCCCATTGTTATAATCAACTCATTTTAATCTAATCCAAATTTTATTATCATTATCAAGCTTAACCTCAAACCTACAAATGAGATAAATAACATATTTTATACACAAAATCTACCTTGGCCGAACGCTCACTTAATCAATTTGACCTAATATTATTCATCTTTCAAAGCCAAAATGTCTTAATATAATCAAACATACAGATACGTATTTATATAAGCTCAAGAACCATAATATAACATCATGTACATATACAACTTATATGGCTGAATTTACATGATCACATATATTCACATATCCAAGAATCAATTCTACAATATTCATACTATTTATTTACAAGGCCGAATACACATACTAAATTCACATGCAATCTTCATTTGTATCACACATAATTAGTAACAAATATCAAGTTGCTTATTTGCCTTATCTGAAGTAAACAACAAGCTAACTCGTATTTGATCATTTAGCTCGTTTAACATATTCAATTACCACATCAGCATAAAGTCTGTTAGGCATAAACTTATAATAATTCACCAGCATAAAGCCTGCTAGGCCTAAGCCTGTATTTTACACCGACACAAGGCCTGCTAGAGTCGAAGTCTGATTTTTATACACCGGCAATAAGCCTGCAAGGTATAAGCCCGATTTAATTCACTAGCACAAGGCTTGCTAGGCTCAAAGCCCGAGTATCACTATTATAAAGTTGTCTCATAAACAATTCATATATCGAAAAATCCAGATATTCCATATAGTTCATACGGACTTTCAAATGTTTAATCACATTATTTCCTTGCTTAATCATATTCAGCTAACTCTACTATAGTTTTTTGAATTCCAACTCAGCATATTAAACTAGTTTACATTCAAAATTTACGATGTTTAATTGCTTAAAGACTTACCTCGGATATCGACGAACAATGTACATCGACTATTCGACTATTTTTGCTTTACCCCGATCCAAGTCTGATTTCTTTTGTTCTTGTTCTATACAATTTCAAATTAATCTCATTCAAACACAGTTTCATTCAATTTAATCTCACAACACATAACCATTTTACCCCTAATATTTCATACTTTTACAAATTAGTCATAATTGCATAAAACACAAAATACACAAAATCTCACAACAAAATAGTTAGGCCGAATCTTCTTTATATTCATACTAATCCATATATTTCATTTATTTCACATTTTAGTCCCTCAATTTATTATTTTTACATTTTAGTCCTAATTACTCAAAATCATCAAAAACTCCAATACAAAACATGTTAATCTAAAACATATCTTTCATATTTCATCATCAAACAACCAAAATCTCAAGCTCTCATCAATGGCATAACTCAAAATATTCATCAAAATTAGAAATTCAAGCATGGGTCAGATAGTATTTGAAGCAACGATCTCAAAAACGTAAAAATTATCAAAAATCGAAACCAAACTAACCTTGAATCAAGCTTGAGAATGGCCAAACCTAAGGAACCCTTATTTCTTTTTCTTTTCTTTTATATTCGGTCATGCAAAGAATATGAACAATGGTTTTTTATTATTTTATGTTTTATGTTATATAACATTATTAACTATTTTACATTTTTAACCTTTAACTTAAAATATAAACTCGTTATAAATTAAGGTTACTATAGTCCATCATACTTAATCATGGCCTAATTGCATTATAAGTACCTCATGCAACAAAGACATCATCAATTCGACCCTTTTTACATTTAACCACCAAATTTTCAATTTACACGATTAAGCCCTTTTTATTAAATCGAGCACTCAAATAACAAAATTAAATCACAAAAACTTCACACATATAAATTCACACATAATAAACACTGAAAATAATTTTGTTAAATATTTTTCTGACTCAGATTCGTGGTCCTGAAACCACCATTGGGAATAGGGTTTAAATCGAGCAGTTACAGTGCCATCTCAATTAGCAGAAGCTAAGTCGATGTCGCACACTTAGTGCTTCATATAGCCGGAGCTAGTTTAAATCGCACACTTAGTGCCAAATACTATTGATTTATCGTCGTATTATCCAAACCAAACATATATACAATGTATATATAATCAAAACATCAAAATATACTTAACATCATGTTTTAAGTACGAACTTACCTCGTACTCGAAATTGTCGACTCGATCGTTTATTCTATAATCCTCGACTTCCCTCGGTCTAAATCCGAATTCCTCTTTTCTTGATCTATATGTATTCAAAATTAACCCTTTTATTCACCAAATAATTCAAAACAATCCATATACACATATTTAAGGCATTTTACACAATAGCCCTCACATTTTCACATTTCGACACTTTAGTCCCTAAATCACAAAATCACAAAATACACATAATTTGCTTATACTTATGCTTGGTTGAATTCTCCTAGCTCTCATAAAAGTCCATACAATTCATTTATTTCACATTTTAGTCCCTCAAAATAGCATTTTTCCAATTTAGCCCATAATACTCAATTTCATCAAAAATTCAAAGACAAAACATGTAAACCCAACATCAAGCTTTCATAATTCACCAACTAACATCACAAAGCTCATAGCTTTATCAATGGAACATTTCAAAATCATCATCAAAATCAAAAATTAAGGCATGGGTTTGATAGTATTCGAAGCAACAATTACAAAAACGTAGAAATTATCAAAAAATCGATCAAAACACATACCTTAATCAAGGATTAAAAGTGTTGAACCCTAAGCAAACTTTTTTCCTTTCTTTTCTTGTATTTTCGATCAAAGATGAGCATGAAATGGTTTATTTCATGTCCTTATTTTAATTATAATTCATTTATAATTAGTTCACCAATTTGCCAATGTATAACATTAATAAACCATGCATATCAAGGTCATATATGTCCATTAATCATATAAATGGCATAATAACCACATAAGGACCTCTCAATTATAAAGCCAAGTGAAATAAGCAGTTTTAATTTAACACCCCTAACCCGTATCCAACATCGGGACAGGGCTCGAGGCATTACTGGAACTTTACACTTTTAGTATACTAACTCAAGTCGCAAAATTTAATTTAAATTTAAAACTTTTCAATCATGAACATCTCGTTTCTTGTACAGGACTTCAAGACCTACAACACATCGGAAGGTAATGCGGGACAAATACGGGCACGTTCGATTAACCTTGGGCTTTTCAGAAAATTTTTCTTAACATAAAGGGACACACGCCCATGTAGATTGGGCTATGTGGACTCACACGCCTGTGTAGATTGGGCCGTGTGGACTCACACGCCCGTGTAACTTGAGGCACACCCATGCCCTTCAACCGTGGGCAACACTAACTTATTAACACGGCCATGGAAGACGTCCGTGCTGCCTACCCGTGGATGAAACTATCATTTTGACACGGCCATGATGCATGCTTGTGTGGCCGACCCGTGTACAACTTTGAGCTAAAATTTTAAGTGCAGGGGACACACGGCCATAACACACGCCCATGGGAGGGAACCGTGTGTCACACACGGCCTAGACACACGCCCATGTGTCCAATAATGTGGACTTTATTAGGCTATTTTCCAAGCCTTTAGTCAGCCCTTTCTACTACTTGTGTTTAGTGGTTACCAAGTTTGAGAGAAAACATAATTTTACGCTTGTAAATAACCTTAATGAAAATAGTTGTATAGAAACCTTATATCATTGCTTTCATACATAAATGGTTATCGCCTCTTTAGTATCATGGGTTCCCGTGTTACATTAATCCATCCGAAATTGGCTCATTCATGTGTCTCATTGCCAATTGATAGCAACCCATCATTAGTAATTAAAACCATGCATAAAATTGTAGGTCATAGCCTATTTAAATTAAGCCAATTTTTATGGCCATATACAAAGAGATAAACATATTTCTACATGCCTTTACTTGGCAAATCAAATGACACATGTAACATCCTGATTTTCGGATTTATTCGCGGTTTTCAATATTTTGTAAAGATTTTTAAAATTTTGTATTTGGATGTGAAATTAATATTTTGAGTAGGTAAATGGGCTTATAGAAGGCCCATGTGTTGGCCAAAACCGATTGAATTTTTGAATTTTGGACTTAGGAGTTAGGGTTCGCTAGATGGCCCTTGTATAGAGTTATGGGTAAATTGCATCACAAAAAGAGCCTTAGTAAAGTGGCAAGGGTGACGCCACTAGGCTCCTAAAAAGATGGCGTGTGGAGCATTGGGGAAAGCATGGGATCGATTCCCTGTGTTGACAAATAGATGCATTTATTTTTAAGTGCTGGAGGGGTAAGTGTTGGAGTCCAGGTGAATTCTGCTATAGGAGAGTTTGAATCAGTCTAAATGCTTGGATTAAGGAGTGATAAGGGGAGAGATTTAAGGGATTGGGAGAGAGGCTAGGAGTTGGCCGAATTTTTGGGAATTGAAGAGGGAAAAATCGGCAGAAGGTTATGATGTTAGTATTTCGGCACCTAGGGTATTGAGTGGTGCCGTTCTTTTCTGCTCAGACATCACAAGGTTTTTCTTTTCTCTCTTCTTCCTCTCTAGCCGAAACTACCACTTCCCCTATTCTTCTTTCTTCATTTTTCTTCTTCAAAACCGTTCATCAAACCTGCTGTTCATCAACACTTGTGCCGAAACCACAAAAGCCGAAACCTCAAAAAAAATACATTAGTTGTGCCGATTTCTTCCAAGCCAAATCCTTCGATATTTTTGTGCCTAATAAATGAAAATCATCTTTTCTAAACCCTAGATACAGGTCGGCAATTCTATATCAAGGTTATAGCCCCACATTGTCATCTCCTTCATCACCCAAAAGCCGAAAAACCATAGATTTGGGGGCTTATAGCCGAAACTTCAAAACTCCGGGAGTCGTGTTCTACCGTCGTTTGAAAGATAAATCTGCACCAGATTGTGTGGAGATCAAAAATGAGTAAGGGGTAAGTGGTCATCATCTCAGATCTGGTCTTATTTTACAAATTTAGGAAAAGCCGAAGTCCCTAAAATCTAGGGAGGTTGTCGATTTGGGCATGTGGCTCTAAGGGTTTTTAAGTGACGTTTTTTGTCAATGATTAGTGTCTTCTTAAGTGTTGGATTGAAGGCGTGGGTTGTTGGAGCAATCGGATTCGGAGCTAGCTATCGATTTTGGCAAAAAGGTAAAGTTTCAAAGGCTTTTAGGGACATGGTTCGGTCATGGATAAGTAGGTTGTGGGTTTAGTGATTATGGTTTGTAAATAAGAACTGTGCTAATCAATTGTAGGACATCGGAAGAGATCTCAGTAGCAGTCATCGCGAATTAGGTGTGTACCGAACACCCTTTATTAGTTCAATTCGGCAAAAGCCGAAATGCCAAAATTCCGGCATTTCATGGGCTTGTGAGTATGCGAATGCTCTCAAGACATAGAGTAATTGTTAGATCTAGCACCGCGAGGTGGTAAGTAAGTTTGTGTGGCGTCCTAACGTACTTCGGAAAAAGAGGGCCTCGATGGGCCAAAACTGGGCCAATGGGCTTACGGGCCAATATGGGTAAGAGATGGGCAAATTAGCCTGTTAGCTAGATGGTGGAACCAAACTGCGTAAAACTATCGAAAATTACTGAAGTAGCTTGTGTAGTTGCTAAGTTACGAAAATTACCCCTAAAGAGCAAAATTACCGATATACCCCTAGGGTTTAAATTGGCTAAACTGCATGATTGATTAATACTGTATTTTACATGATATGCTTTTATTGATATCTGTTGCATGGGATTGGGGTATTAATGGAGGAAGTATTGAAAGTGGTTCATCCACGTACTGGAGGCTTTGCTTCAACTTATCGATATTTGGCGGCGTTCTTTTAATCTGTGGAGTGTAGGGCTGGGTGGGTTGAGATATTCCCCACATGGAGTGTAGGGCTGGTACGGGTGCAGTGTAGCGGCTGGTGGGTTGAGTAGTCTCCCCAAATGGGTTTGCATGCTTTACTACTATTGTTACCTATGTTACTGAACTGGGCCTATGGGCCACACTGTTATGTAAAAAGGGGCTAAGCCTTGCTACTGTATTTTGAAAATGGCTTCAGTCCATTGTGTACTATTATCTGAATAGGGCTTAGGCCCAATGGGCTCGAGCTGATTTGTGTAACACCCCAAACCCGAGACCATCGCCGGTGTCGGACCCGAGGGGTTAACAAACCAAGTTCACATGTTTTGCCCACCAATTTGACATTTCCAGTCAGGCTGGAAAACTGCGTCACTGTCGCCTTAAAAATCATATCTCGAGTTTCAAAACTCGGAAACTGGTTTCGTAAATTTTCCCTGAATTTAGACTCATATATCCATCCATGTATTTATTTCTAGGATTTTTGGTCGGGCCAATTGGTACAGTTTATTAGTTAAAGTTACCCATGTTACAGGGATCGACTGCCCTGACCTTCGCGCGGTATAACTTGAATATCTCTCTGTACAGGGCTTTAATGCTGGTGTCGTTTGTTTCTAATGAAACTAGACTCAAAATGGAATCTGTACATATAAGGTATGTCTCCTAATTATTTTTAGATAATTTATAGTGAATTTTTAAAGTTGCGACAGGGAACCCAGAACCCATTCTGGCCCTGTCTCACAATAGCTTTAATATCTCTTAACCTGTAACTCCTATGACCATTTCGTTTCTTCCATATGAAAATAGACTCATCAAGGTTCATTTACATAGCTTATTCACTATTTAATTCCATTCCTATGAATTTTAGTGATTTTCACATTCATGCCACTGCAGCTGGCAGCATCTGTTTTAAGGTAGGACTTACCTATTTGGTAGTCTCCACGAATCAACTAGTCTTGCCATACATAGGTTCATATATGATCATTTTAACCATGCAAATGGCTGATCATATGACCAACATTCCCATTTCAAGCCATAGCCACATCATGACACCAAATATATACATACAACCCACAATTAGTCTAAGTTCATGCTTCCTTTTCGAGCCATTTTAGCATGGCCGTACATACTTACATTACAGCATATTTAATAAACAAGAGGTAGTCCTATACATGCCATCTCAAGTTCAATCAAAAATTTATACCAAAATGGAGGCTTGATAGTGTGAATGACTTCGACTTCAACGATCCCAAATCCAATTGCTTCGAGCGAAATCAAAAAAAAAAAAACTGAGAGCTAAAGCAACGGGGTAAGCATTTTTATGCTTAGTAAGTCTCAAGGAATATAATCAACTCTAATTACAGCAATACATTCACATAGCCAAATGCATCATTTCATTAATACACATTCTTACTTCACACTTCATCATTATATGATTTCACAAAATATCAATCAATTCAATAACTGAAATTCATTAGTCGATTGAGCGAATGTTGCTCATACATGTCGACTTTCCAATGCACATATAACGTACCTTATCCTTTGGGCTTTTTGAGTGTACTAATTGAATTCATTACAGCAATACATTCACATAGCCAAATGCATCATTTCATTAATACACATTCTTACTTCACACTTCATCATTATATGATTTCACAAAATATCAATCAATTCAATAACTGAAATTCATTAGTCGATTGAGCGAATGTGGCTCATACATGTCGACTTTCCAATGCACATATAACGTACCTTATCCTTTGGGCTTTTCGAGTGTACTAATTGAATTCATTACAGCAACCAACACTCACCTCCAGCCCAAGATTCTTTGAATATAACCGGATATAATCACGTGCACAAATGCCTTGGTCTTAGCCCGGATAGAATGTCTCGCACGAATGCCTTGGTCTTAGCCGAGATGTAGCCACTAGCACAATTGCCTTGGTCTTAACCGGATATAATTTCCAGCATAATTGTCTTGAGATTTAGCCGGATATCATTCAATTTCCATGAACACATACATCAATTATCATTGGACATACATAATTCATTTTCGTTACTAAGGCTCAACCGCAATTATAGTCGCAAGCATATTCGCCTTCGGGACTTAGCCCGGGTAGAATTCAAATACTCATGCATACATAATCAATAATCAATACACATCCATACTTTATTTCACACAATTCAAGTAGGGTCACTTCTTGAGGACTTACCTCGGATGTTGTCGAACGGCTTTTTCGGCTATTCGATCACTTTCTCCTTCCCCTTGTCCAATTGTGGCCCTCTAAGCTCTTGAGCTTAATCTTGATGCAAACTTAGCCAAATCTCCTTCTAGATCTCTTCCAAACCAAGCATGAAGCAAAAATCCTCCCCCTTTTTCCTTAGTATTTTCGGCCAAGAAGTGAAAATGGATGAGCAAAATTTTTCTTTTCTTTCCTTAGGACATTCGCCAAGAAGTGGTGAAAGATGAACACTTTTTTTCCTTTTTTTTTTCCATACTCTTATTTTATTATTTCTAACATGCACCACTAGCAAAACATGTTTAAGACATGTTTTCTTTTGCCCATATTCATCACCATGGCGGCCACTATAGTCAAATTTGGGAATTTGACATGCAAGGACAACATTTCCTAGTGTGCATCAATAGGCCACTTCCACATTTGCCTATCTCAATTCTAAATTTTCTCACACAAGTCCTTTCTAGTGAAATTCACCTTTATAACACTAAATCAATCATCAAAAATGTCATACATGAATACTCACATATTATAGGCACCGAAATAAATTTTAAATTATTGTTATGCCTCGGTTTTGTGGTCCCGAAACCACATTCCGGCTAGGGTCTATTTTGGCTGTCACAACTCCCCCCTCTTAAGAAATTTTCGTCCCGAAAATCTTACCGTAAATAGGTTTGGATATCGTTCTTTCATAGAGTTCTCGGTCTCCCAAGTAGCTTCTTCTATCACGTGCTTGAGCCATAACACTTTCACTAGCGGAACCCGCTTGTTTCGCAACTCTTTCACTTCTCGTGATAGGATACGAATCGGTTCTTCCTCATAACTCATATTAGCTTGAATTTCAATTTCGATGGACTAATCACGTGCGATGGATCGGATCTATAGCGTCGAAGCATCGAAGCGTGAAAGACATCGTGAACCTTTTGAGTTCGGGGGCAAAATCAAGCGATATGCCACTGGACCGACTCGCTCGATATCTCATATGGTCCAATGAACCTCGGGCTCAACTTGCCCTTACTACCGAACTCGAGTATCTTTTTCCAAGGCGATACCTTGAGAAACACTTTATCACCCACGATACTCGATATCCTTACGCCTCGAGATCCGCGTCACGACCCGACGATCGGAGGCTATCTTCGACTTTCACGGATTACTTTCACTTTCATTCAGCATCCCTAATCAAATCCACCGAAAATCTTGCTTTCACCGAGCTCGGTCCAAAACAATGGCGCACGGCATTTACGACCGTACATAAGGCCTCGTAGGGTGCCATCTTAATACTTGATTGAAAGCTGTTGTTTGTAAGCGAATTCAATCAACGGCAAATACCGTTCCCATGAACCACTAAACTCGAGGACGCAACATCTTAACATATCCTCAAGTATCCGAATTATCCGCTCGGATTGACCATCGATTTGGGGGTGAAAGG
This sequence comes from Gossypium arboreum, assembly GCF_025698485.1. Taxonomy (NCBI): domain Eukaryota; kingdom Viridiplantae; phylum Streptophyta; class Magnoliopsida; order Malvales; family Malvaceae; genus Gossypium; species Gossypium arboreum. The sequence goes on from NC_069081.1 coordinate 21,079,792, forward strand.
CGGTCTTGAAATGCAACTTGGTACCCAAAGCTTCTTGCAACTTTTTCCAAAATCGCGAGGTAAATCTCGGATCTCTATCGACACGATAGAAATAGGCACCCGTGTAATCTCACAATCGAGAAACGTACAATTCCGCTAATTTGTCCATTGAAAATCCGACGACGGGGACAAAGTGGGTGACTTAGTCAATCGATCTACCACGACCCAAACCGCATCCTTCTTACTTGCGACAATGGCGGTCCGGATACAAAGTCCATTGTGACTCGATCCCATTTCCACTCGGGTATCGTGATTGGTGAAGTAATCTCAAGGCACGATGTTCCGCTTTCACTTGTTGACATATTAAACATCTCAAACAAAGTCGGAGATGTCTCGCTTCATACCATACCACCAAAATCGACGTTTCAAATCATTGTACATCTTCGTACTCCGGATGGATTGCCATTCGGCTACAATGGGCTTCATTGAATTATCGAAATGAGTTCGAACTCTTTGGGACACACTGAGACGACTTTTGAACCTCAAACAATCGTCATCGTCGATTTGAAACTCCGAGTCCTTGTTCGAACACACGCAGCCCGTTTTGCAACCAACTCGTCATCGACTTTCTGAGCTTCTCGAATTTGGTGTGTCAATAATGGTTTGGCTTTTAATTCAGCCACTAACACACTGTCGGATCGGATAGACAAGTGCACATTCATCGCTCGTAAAGTGAATAACGATTTACGACTCAAGGCATCCGCAACCACATTCGCCTTTCCCGGGTGATAGTCAATGATCAGCTCATAATCCTTTAACAGCTCGAGCCAACGTCTTTGTCGCAGATTTAAGTCTCTTTGGGTCATCAAATACTTGAGACTTTTGTGATCCGAGTATACATGGCACCTTTCACCAAATAAGTAATGTCGCCAAATCTTTAAGGCGAATACGATGGCAGCCAATTCGAGATCATGAGTCGGATAATTTTTCTCATGTGGCTTTAATTGCCTCGGACGACAGGCCACAACTCGACCTTCTTGCATTAATACGCAACCTAACCCAAGTAGAGAGGCGTCGCTATAGATAACAAACTCCTTGGGACTCGGGTTGCACTAGAATTGGGGCTTCGGTCAAATAAGTTTTCAGTTGATCGAAACCTTTTGACATTTCTCCGTCCATTCGAACTTAACATCCTTTTGGAGTAAGCCGTCATCGGCGTGGCTATCGTTGAGAAGCCTTTACAAATCGTCGGTAATAACCAAGCAAGCCCCAAAAAGCTTGAACCTCAAGTAATATTTCTGAGGCTTCCAATTTAGTATGGCTGAAATTTTATTGGTCGACTCGAATACCGATCTGAATACCACATGACCCAAGAAGCTAACCTCTCTTAACCGAACTCACACTTCTTGAACTTAGCATATAATTGCTTGTCCCGTAAAATTTGCAGCACTAACCGCAGTGTTCAGCATGTTCGGTCTCATTTCTTGAATAGACCAAGATGTCATCAATGAACACGACTACAAATCGATCCAAATATGGTCTAAAGATTCGATTCATTAAATCCATAAATACCGTGAGGGCATTAGTGAGCCCAAACGGCATCACTAGGAACTCATAGTGACCATATCTCATTCGAAGGCGGTCTTGGGCACGTCTCAATCTCGGATTCGCAATTGATAGTAGCCCGATCTCAAATCTATTTTCGAGAACACCGAGGCTCCCTTCATTGATCGAACAAGTCATCAATACGTGGCAGCGGATATTTTTTCTTTATCGTCGCTTTGTTAAGTCGACGATAGTCGATCTACGATCGCATGGTTCCATCCTTCTTCTTCACGAACAACACCGGCGCACCCCAAGGCGAAAAACTCGGGCGAGCAAAACCTCTATCCACCAATTCTTGCAATCGAGCTTTCAACTCCTTTAATTCCGTTGGTGCCATACGATACGGAGCTATCGAAATTGAGTGGTACCGGTACCAATTCGATGCCAAATTCTATTTCCGAACAGTGGTAAACCGGCAATTCCTCGGGAAAACATCCGGTATTCACAAACCACGGCACGATTCGGGTTTCTTCTCGATTCCTTGTCATCGAGCACGACGCAAGGTACGCTTCGCACCCTTTTCTTACATATTTACGGGCCCACATCACGATATTACGGTGGCAACCCCTTTAAGTCCGTGGACTCAACCCGAACTATTTCATTATTCGCGCACCTCAAATCGATAGTCTTGCTCTTGCAATTTACAACCGCATCGTGCATGGTCAACCAATCCAAACCAAGAATAACATCGAACTCATCGAACGGCAAAAGCATTAGGTCCGTGGGAAAACAAGAACCTCGGAACACTAGGGGACTTTTCTTGCACACTTTGTTAACAAGCACGTAATGACCCAAGGGATTTGACACCGAATTACAAACTCGATAAACTCAATAGGCAAAGTCTTCTTTGGATGCTAAGGTTTCACATATATATGAATGAGTAGAACCGGGGTCAATCAAAGCAATCACATTTGTATTGAAAAGAGTGAAAGTACCGGTAATAACATCCTGAGAGGCAAGCATCCTCGGCGTGCTTGCGTATGGCATAAGTCCTAGCAGAGCGCGAGCCTCAGATCGATGGTAGCATCTCTAGATCCTCTCGACCGCCAATGACATTGCCCATATTTCTAGGTGGCCTACCTCGGCGATGGTAGCACCCGGGTTTGCACTCGACTTACATTCATTCATGCATCCTCGGGCAATCCTTCATAAAGTGGTCGGCCGATCCACACTTATAGCAGGAGCGATCACGAAACCAACAGCTCCCGAATGCCATTTGCCACAATGTGGACACTCCGCCTCTCTCTACGATCATTTCCACCATCGGCGATCAAGTGACTCGTGTGGTCACAGGGTCGATCGCGTCCTCGTCTAGAAAAGCCCGCAGCGCCTCTAGACCGGCTCGCATCATCTCGAAATCTCTTCGATGCTTGTTGAAGAGACTTTCCGAGGACCTCTTCGAATTCTCCAATCCCCACATCGACTTTTTGTTTCTCCTTTCTAAGCTCTTGACTTTACAAGCTCGCTCAACAAGTACTACGAACTCTCGTATCTCGAGAATGCCAACAAACATCCTTATATCATCATTCAGCCCATCCTCGAGCGTTTACATAATAGCTTCGGACGAAATGCATTCTCGCAGCATGGCTAAGCCTCACAAACTTTCGTTCGTAGTCGGTAACGGACATAGAACCTTGCTTAAGATCAAGAAATTCCTCCGCTTTTGGTCGATGAATCTCGATCGATATACTTTTTTGAACTCGGTTTGAAAGAATTCCCAAGTCACTTGCTCTCTAGGCACCACGTAAGTCGAGTACTCCACCAATAGTAGGCGGACTCGTAAGCAAGGAGATGGTACACTTTAAGCACTCATCGGGTGTACAGGATAGCTCATCAAGCACCGGATAGTGTTATCTAACCATAATTCAGCTCGCTCGGCATCATCATCATCCGTAGCCTTAAATTCAGTGGCCCCATGTTTTGAATCCTATCGATTGGGGCTTACTTGACCTTATTTGGTCAGTCACCGGAGGTATTGTAGGTCTTGGGGTTGCATTTGTCGCGAATGGAGGTTGTGGAACAGCCGTGTTGGTTCGAATGTATTGATTAAACCATTCGTTCATCACACTATAAAAGGCTTGCCTAGCCTCGTCATTAGGATTGCTGGCCATAGGTTGAGAGTCCGCCGGCGCTGTCCCTTCTTGCGAGCAGCGCCACACTCTCCACATCATCAGCTATCGCTTCGGTTGGGATCGGGATCCATTGCTATAAACAAACATAAAGTCAAATTGTCGTAAATCATCACACTATCGATTCATCATTTAATGGCATGTATAGCTAGACCCCAAACACATCACGGTAGTCCTAGAATCGACTAAACCGTGGCTCGATACCAATAAAATTGTAACACCCCAAACCCGAGACCATCGCCGGTGTCGGACCGAGGGGTTAACAAACCAAGTTCACATGTTTTGCCCACCAATTTGACATTTCCAGTCAGGCTGGAAAACTGCGTCACTGTCGCCTTAAAAATCATATCTCGAGTTTCAAAACTCGGAAACTGGTTTCGTAAATTTTCCCTGAATTTAGACTCATATATCCATCCATGGATTTATTTCTAGGATTTTTGGTCGGGCCAATTGGTACAGTTTATTAGTTAAAGTTACCCATGTTACAGGGATCGACTGCCCTGACCTTCTCGCGGTATAACTTGAATATCTCTCTGTACAGGGCTTTAATGCTGGTGTCGTTTGTTTCTAATGAAACTATACTCAAAATGGAATCTGTACATATAAGGTATGTCTCCTAATTATTTTTAGATAATTTATAGTGAATTTTTAAAGTTGCGACAGGGAACCCAGAAACCATTCTGGCCCTGTCTCACAATAGCTTTAATATCTCTTAACCTGTAACTCCTATGACCATTTCGTTTCTTCCATATGAAAATAGACTCATCAAGGTTCATTTACATAGCTTATTCACTATTTAATTCCATTCCTATGAATTTTAGTGATTTTTCACATTCATGTCACTGCAGCTGGCAGCATCTGTTTTTAAGGTAGGACTTACCTATTTGGTAGTCTCCACGAATCAACTAGTCTTGCCATACATAGGTTCATATATGATCATTTTAACCATGCAAATGGCTGATCATATGACCAACATTCCCATTTCCAAGCCATAGCCACATCATGACACCAAATATATACATACAACCCACAATTAGTCTAAGTTCATGCTTCCCTTTTCGAGCCATTTTCGCATGGCCGTACATACTTACATTACAACATATTTAATAAACAAGAGGTAGTCCTATACATGCCATCTCAAGTTCAATCAAAATTTATACCAAAATGGAGGCTTGATAGTGTGAATGACTTGACTTCAACGATCCCAAATCCAATTGCTTGAGCGAAATCAAAAAAAAAACCGAGAGCCAAAGCAACGGGTAAGCATTTTATGCTTAGTAAGTCTCAAGGAATATAATCAACTCTAATTACAGCAATACATTCACATAGCCAAATGCATCATTTCATTAATACACATTCTTACTTCACACTTCATCATTATATGATTTCACAAAATATCAATCAATTCAATAACTGAAATTCATTAGTCGATTGAGCGAATGTTGCTCATACATGTCGACTTTCCAATGCACATATAACGTACCTTATCCTTTGGGCTTTTCGAGTGTACTAATTGAATTCATTACAGCAATACATTCACATAGCCAAATGCATCATTTCATTAATACACATTCTTACTTCACACTTCATCATTATATGATTTCACAAAATATCAATCAATTCAATAACTGAAATTCATTAGTCGATTGAGCGAATGTTGCTCATACATGTCGACTTTCCAATGCACATATAACGTACCTTATCCTTTGGGCTTTTCGAGTGTACTAATTGAATTCATTACAGCAACCAACACTCACCTCCAGCCCAAGATTCTTGAATATAACCGGATATAATCACGTGCACAAATGCCTTTGGGTCTTAGCCGGATAGAATGTCTCGCACGAATGCCTTGGTCTTAGCCGGATGTAGCCACTAGCACAATTGCCTTCGGTCTTAACCGGATATAATTTCCAGCATAATTGTCTTCGGATTTAGCCGGATATCATTCAATTTCCATGAACACATACATCAATTATCATTGGACATACATAATTCATTTTCGTTACTAAGGCTCAACCGCAATTATAGTCGCAAGCATATTCGCCTTGGGACTTAGCCGGGTAGAATTCAAATACTCATGCATACATAATCAATAATCAATACACATCCATACTTTATTTCACACAATTCAAGTAGGGTCACTTCTTGAGGACTTACCTCGGATGTTGTCGAACGGCTTTTTCGGCTATTCGATCACTTTCTCCTTCCCCTTGTCCAATTGTGGCCCTCTAAGCTCTTGAGCTTAATCTTGATGCAAACTTAGCCAAATCTCCTTCTAGATCTCTTCCAAACCAAGCATGAAGCAAAAATCCTCCCCCTTTTTCCTTAGTATTTTCGGCCAAGAAGTGAAAATGGATGAGCAAAATTTTTCTTTTCTTTCCTTAGGACATTCGGCCAAGAAGTGGTGAAAGATGAACACTTTTTTTTTCCTTTTTTTTTTTTCCATACTCTTATTTTATTATTTCTAACATGCACCACTAGCAAAACATGTTTAAGACATGTTTTCTTTTGCCCATATTCATCACCATGGCCGGCCACTATAGTCAAATTTGGGGAATTTGACATGCAAGGACAACATTTCCTAGTGTGCATCAATAGGCCACTTCCACATTTGCCTATCTCAATTCTAAATTTTCTCACACAAGTCCTTTCTAGTGAAATTCACCTTTATAACACTAAATCAATCATCAAAAAATGTCATACATGAATACTCACATATTATAGGCACCGAAATAAATTTTAAATTATTGTTATGCCTCGGTTTTGTGGTCCCGAAACCACATTCCGGCTAGGGTCTATTTTGGGCTGTCACAATTTGGGCTTTGGATGGGTTTCTGTATGCACTGAGTTTCCCAAACTCACCCCTTCCTCTTCCATCCTTGCAGGTGAGCCCTAGTTGGTGGACTTGGAGCTGGGCGGGATTCAGAGTGGCCATGAATATTGATTGCCGGATTTAATAAGTTTAGCATTTAATTTGGATTATTTTTATTATGCTTAAAGTTGCAATAAGGCCGCTCTTTTTAATTAATTTTATTTTGGGGATTATTAAACTGGTTAGCACTAGGGTTCGTTTTATAAAAACTACTTGTTTTTAAAAGATCACGATGACGCGCAAAGTTTCAGCAAAGTAAATGTTTTTCCAAGAAAATAAATATTTTAAGCATACTTAAACTTGTTTTAATGTTCGTAGACACGTAACCTGCTTAAAGTGTGGCAATAGATGTGGGCATGTCTAGGATTGGATCCGGGAAGAGCTTGGTACTTAAGCGGTCCCATAAGATTCACCTCCTCTTTTCTGGCTTCCTACCTGGTGCACAGCTTCCATTCACTTTAACTTAAAACAAGAACAGATTTTTGCTAAACTCTAAACAAAGAATTTAGATAAACACATGTTTTTGAAACATCTCCATGTGACATACTAATTCGGCCGTAACATCTGGGCCAGGTTTGGGGTGTTACATTTAGTGGTATCAGAGCCTGGTTGCAACAACTCGGCTATGGATCGGGTCCGAAAATCTATTAAAAAAAAGGGTTTTTTCTATAAGTTTTCAAAGATGTTCAAAGTTTTTCTATTGTTAAACGGGGTTAAATCAATAGTTTTAAAATAAAAGTTTTTTCAAATCAAATCTTTTTATTTTCGGTAAACGAAAACATGGGTATTTTAAAAAATTTTAAATGGACTGATAAGGAAGTGGCACACTGAATCCCCGGCACCAAGTCTGTAAGTGTTCTTTTTCTGCTTTAAATATTTATATGGAATTGGACTGGAAATAATATTGTAGATAGTACTGAGCCTTAGGGATAGTGCTATTGATAATGTAGTATTAGGGCTACAAAACTGGGACCGTAGCTAAATTGTGATTGTGCGAAAATAACTCGAAACTCTATCATTCATAAGACATTACGTAATAAGCAGTGAAACCAGTAAACTAATGTCATAAAATTAAGTAAACAGATAAATCGTTATGAGTACAAGGGGTACTCGGGGAAGAGGCCGTGGTCGAGGCCGAGGTAGCACCCAAGCTGGATCTGCGTCATCTAAACACATACCAGTTGGCGAGGCACGTCCACCACCGGTTAATGAAAATGGGCCGTATGACCGGGCCGCAGGGGATGACGCTTTGTCTCAGGCCATGTTGAGGGTTTTGGAAAGGGTGGCCGGAGCTAATATCGGGCCCATGAATAGGGGGTTTATTTCTGAACGACTTCGGGCCAACGGAGCTGAGATTTTTAGGGGCGTATCTAGAGTGGCCCCAAATGTGGTAATCTTGGTTGGAAGCCACAGAGCGGATCATGGATGACCTAGGCGCCGAAGAGAACGAAGTTGAAACAGGCGATGTCGTTCTTTGCGGGATGAAGCGTATCAGTGGTGGATTACTGTGAGAGAGGGTACCCCAGCTGAGAGGGTAACATGGGAGCTGTTCAAACAGACCTTTAAGGCAAAATATGTTGGAGCTAACTATGTGGATGCACGCAGAAAGGAGTTCTTGAATCTGACTCAGGGAAATAAGACCATTGCTGAATATGAGGCGGAGTTTCTACGATTGAGTCGGTATGCTAATGGCATCGTTTCCACCAAATACGAGTGCAGCGTTCGTTTTGAGGATGGCCTCAGAGATGAGTTAAGGGTGCTCACAGCTCCGTAGAGAGAGCGAGATTTCACTGCACTAGTAGAGAAGGCTAAGATAGCCGACGAGGTGAAGCAAACCAAACGGAAGAATCGTGATAGGGATCGGAATCGATTCATGAGGGATGCTGGACCAGCGGGTGCTGCAAATCGAAATGTTAAGAGAGCTAGGATGGAGGAACTGGTTCGAGCAGTTCCGGTGAACACAGGTAGACCGCAAGCTTGTGGGGATTGCGGAAGAATGCATCAAGGAGAGTGCTGGAAGCGTTCTGGGGCTTGTCTTCGTTGTGGGTCTAAGGAGCATAGGATTAAGGATTGTCCTAGGAGGGCCACTCAGGCTCAGGGGGCCGAACAAGAGGCTGTGCGACTGGCGCAACCTGTGAGGGATGGACCGCCACTGCCAAGAGGTCGTGGACAAGGTCGCGGTGGTAATGGCCGTGGACGCGGGGCACCCGGCAGGGGTATTGGTAACGTGGATGCTCGTCAGCCAGCTTTGGTGTATGCTGCTCGTCGCCGCGAGGAGGGTGACGCACCTGATGTCATAACTGATACGTTTTTATATATGGTGTGCCTTATACTACTCTGATTGATGTGGGATCAACCTATTCATATGTGGCATATAACATTTCTGGGGCACTGGGTGTGCACTTCGAGGAGACTGTGTGTGGGGTGTCTGTGATAAGTCCTTTAGGTCATTCGGTTAAGGTAGAGAAACTCTTCAAGGAGGTGCCTCTGGAGATTCAAGGTGGGGTTTTCTGTGGGGATTTGATGGAGTTACCGCTTAAAGAATTCGATTTGATACTAGGGATGGATTGGTTGACCAAGCATAAGGCAAATTTGGATTGTGCAGCTAAGAGGATGGTGTTAAGGACTGTCAATGATGAAGAGGTACTCATTATTGGAGAACGGAGGGATTACTTATCCAATGTAGTATCGGCGTTGAGGGCTGAGAAACTGATGCGCAAGGGGTGCGAGGCATATCTGGCTTTGGTAAGCCATGTGACAACCCGAATTAGGGCCTAATCGGAATAGTGGTTTCGTGACCACAAATCCGAGATAGAAATAATTGTTTTATAATTATTTTGGGGTTTATGATATGATTGCATGATTGTGTGAAAATTTCGTGATGAAATTCTATGCCTAAAGTGCTTAAATTGAAAGTAGGGACTAAATCGAATAAGTTGCAAAATTTGCATCCCGAAGTTTTAGTATGAAATTGTTTTGGAATATTAATTAGGAGGTCTTAAATAGCAATTTGACCAATTTTAAGTTCATGGACAAAATTAGGACATGGAAGGAATTTTGAAAGTTTAGTAAGGAGGGCATTTTGGTCATTTGGATATTAAATGAAATAAAATGGGAAAAATAACACAAAATTGGTCATCATCCTCCTTAGTTGCTGCCGAATTCTCCTCTCTCCATAGCTAGGGTTTCTTCAACTTTCAAGCTCCATAGTAAGTGATTCCAAGCCCGCTTTTAATGTTCTTTACGTTTTGGAATCCTAAGCTCGATTAAGCTTATGCTAGTAATAATTTAACCTAGGGTTCACATTTGGAAAAATACCCATAGGTGAAATTTGTGTATTTTGATGTTTTATGATAGAATATGAGGTTTTAAATTATGTTAAATAACTTGTGCTACTCGGTTTTAAGTGAAAAGCGAGTAAAAGCAAGATAATCGGTAAAAATACCTATTGTTCATAACTATATGATAGAGTGAGAATTTGATGTTGTTGTAGAAGAGAAAATGTTCAGCATATCATAAAATATAAGAATAAGGGCTGAAATTAAATTCCCGAGCCTAGGGGCAAAATTGTAATTTTGAAAAGTTAGGGGCAAAATGTAATTTTTCCATGATGTGATTTTGGATTGAAATAAATAGTATGAGTATTAAATGAGCTAAATGTGTTATTATAGATCAAGAAAGACGCGGAATTGATCTCGAAGGGGAAGGAAAAAGTTTTGGACTAAATTGCAAAATTTCCACATTTTGCACCAAGGTAAGTTTGTATGTAAATATTACAATAATTTCATGTACATTCTTATATTTCAGCCTATTATATAAATATACTAGCTGATGTTAAAATATAAATCGACTATTGGAAGAATGGAAATAAATATAGAGAGAGATCCGGTTGAACATTCGGAGAGATCGAATGAAATAGAGGGCGTAGCTAGGTCACATGTATGATGCTGAGTGCACATCATGTGTACAAGAAAGCTACGAGACACCTGTAGTAGCTAGGTCACATGTGTGATACGAGATGTATCCCATGTAGACAAGAGAGCTACGTGAAAGATAAATGTAGCTAGGTCGCATGCGTGATTCCAAGTGAAGGACACCATGTAGACAAGAGAGCTACGTGAAAGATAAATGTAGCTAGGTCGCATGCGTGATTCCAAGTGAAGGACACCATGTAGACAAGAGAGCTACGAGACAAATCGGTTGGGTCGCATGAGTGGTACTAAGTGTTCACCATGTGTACAAGAGAGCCGAACTAAACGAAGTATGATGGTGGAGCTGTGTGCTGAAACCATTAAATATCGAGGATTGATCCGAATTGTTCAACAGGATGGTTTTGTGGTGATATTGTGGTTTGGACCTACACTTATGGTGAATGAAATGTGGTGAAAATGATTTGTGGTATATACATATATAAGATAAAATGAGGTTAGCATAAAGAATGTGTGAAAGAGTGAAATTAGCATTAAAACTGTTTTTAGATGGTAGCAGTGACGTGATTTTGAAAATCACCAAAAATAGGAGGAATATAATTAGAGGTTGAATGAGATGTGAAATTAAAGTTTAATGAGTCTACTTTCATATAAAAGAAACAGAGCAAGCAAAGGAATTCTATATTTTGAGATATTTACAATTGTATGTGACTTGCTCAGGATGAATACGTGATCCCTGTTCCAACTTTGAAAAATCATTAAAAATTGTACAAGGAAAATTAAGAAATATAGTTTACATGCCTAAATTCCTTATTGAGACTAGTTTTAAATGAAACAGACCTCAGGGTTGTTTGAATTGTGTACTGAGAGATATTCAATTCGTAGTGAACAGAGGTCAGATCAGTCGAGCTGTGTAACAGGGAAACTTTAACTAATAAACTGTACTAATCGGCTAAACCAAAATTATAGAAAAAATTAGCAAAAAGCTTTATGAGTCTAGATTCAGGAAATTTTACGGATTTGAATTTCGAGTTTTGTAACCCGAGTTATGATTTATTTAGTGAATATGATGCAGTAGAGACAGCTAAATCAAAGTGGAATGAATAGTGAAGTTAAAGTAGATAAACTTGAATTGTCGTGTAAACATGTTAGATTCTTTAATTAGTATTTACATACTTACTTACTAAGCTATAAGCTTACTTTGTTTCTCTCTTTGTCTTATAGTGTTCTTTGACTTGCTCGGGAGTTAAGGATCGTGAAGATCTATCCGCACTATCATACTTTAGGGTATTTGAACTAAACGTTTTGAATTATGGCATGTATAGTAGGCTTAATTATTTTGTTACGTGTCATATTTGTCTAGGTTAAAATATTAGTTTCAATACTCGACCAGATACTTTGTACAAGCCATTAAAGTGGGCTAATATTGTTCAAGACATATGTTATACGATGCACTATCAAATTGGATGACATATTTACATCTCGATTATGTTTAATGGTATGTGTTATGTTCTGGTAATACCTTATATCCTGTTCCGGCGACGGTAACTGGTAAGGGGTGTTACATTTAGTGGTATCAGAGCTATGGTTTAGTCGGTTCTCGGACTAATAAAGTGTGTGTAAAGGTCTAGCTATACATGCCATAAAAATATTGTGATAGTGTGGTGACTCTCGATTATTCTAAAGCGTGTCTTGTTTTAATATAGTAATGGATCCTGAAGGAACTGCGGTGATGATCTTTGCTAGTAATGCGCCGGCCCCCACAAGGGACCGCTACTGTGGAAAGTAGACACGAGACATTGAGACAAGGAGATGAGGCTGGGATGCCTTTCTCCAAATGATGAACAATTGGTATCTTGAATTTATTCGAGCAAATCCAAATGCTCAACCTCCTCCACCCCTCCTATACCTCGGGCGATTCTCAGAGCTGCTCAAGGTATAGATTTGGTAAGAATGAACAAGCCTCCGGTTGACAAGATTCGAAAACAAGGGGCAAGAGTTTAGAGCAAAGGTCGATGATGATCCCGAGAAAGCGGAATTCGGCTTGAAAATTCTACCCGTGTATTTGATGAGCTCTCATGTACACCCGAGGAATGCTTAAAGTGTGTTGTATCACTTTTGAGAGATTGACTTACCACGGTGGAAGACTTTGGTTGCAGTGGTGCCAAAAGAAAAAGTTACTTGGGATTTCTTCCGGAAGAATTTAGAAAGAAATACATAAGTCGTGATTTATTGATCAAAACGGAAGGAGTTCCTTGAATTGAAGCAGGGAAAATGTGCATGTAGAGTATGAACGGAATTTGTAAGACTCAAACAAGTATGCCCAGAATGTGTGTCCACCGAGGCCATTATGTGTAGAAGATTTGAAGATGGGCTGAATGAGGACATTAAAGTGCTTGTAGGAATTTTGGAGTTGAAAGAATTTATAGTATTGGTTGATCGAGCTCTTAAAGTCAAGAATTGAACAAAGAAAGAAGAAAAGTTGCTATTGAGGCCCGAGATGTCGAAAAAGACAGATAAGCAAGCCATTTCAATCTCAACCAAAGAGGTCCAAAGAGACAAACCCTCGAATGACAGTTTCAATTGGGGATTCACAGAGATCGTGGTAGAGCATATTCGGGTCTAAAGCTCAAGCTACTTGGTGGCAAGTGTGGGTAATGTGCGACCTAGAAAGCCCGAAAGTGTCGACAATGTGGCGAGCAACATTATGGTGAGTGTTGGGGACCGAAAGCGAGCTTGTTTCAAAGGTTCTCATGAGCATTTTATTAGAGATTGTCCGGAGAAAGTTAAAGAAGAAAGATTTGAGCGCTAGACAAAATACCACCGCTAGTAGAGGTAGACCACCGAGAAATCTTGGAGGTGGGACTAGTAGTAAAGCGTGATGAAAGATTTAACGGCAAGATCGAAGCTAGAGCACTGCTAGAGCTTATGCTATACGTGCGAGAAGATGCATCATCTCCGATGTTATTCTTGGTACATTTCTCTCTATGATACTATTGTTATTGCATTGATTGATCCGGGTCCACTCATTCCTATATTTGCATGAATTTAGTATCCAATAAAAAGTTGCTGTTGAATTTCTTGAGTTTACGATTAAAGTGTCGAACCCTTAGGCCAATATGTGCTAGTTGACAAGGTTTGCAAGAATTGCCCATTAATGATTCAAGGTCCTTTGTTTTCGGCCAACTTGATGTTGTTACCATTTGGTGAGTTTGACGTTATCTTGGGAATGGACCGTTAACATTGTATGATGCTAAGGTAGATTGTAAACAAAAGACACTAGAGTTGAAATGTGAAAATGGAGAAATTCGTGGGTTGAAACAGATGAATCAAATAAATTGCCTATGGTGATTTCGCACATGTCCGCACGAAATACATGAGAAAAGGTGTGAAGCTTATCCGCTTATGTAATGAATATTGAGTTGCCTCAACTGAAATTTGAATCGATCGATAGTCTGTGAGTTTCGGATGTATTTCTGAGGAATTGCCAGGTTGCCTCCGAGCGAGAGATAGATTTTGCCATTGATTTGTTGCAAGCACCGCACCGATCTCGATTGCTCCATATAGAATGGCTCCATGAATTAAAAGAATTGAAGGCTCGATTCAGGAGTTAATGACAAGGGATTTGTGAGACCGAAGTTTCTCTCCCCGGGTGCTCTGTATTATTCAGAAGAAGAAGGATGGTTCAATGAGACTTTGCATTGATTACCGTCGACTTAATAAGGTGACTATAAAGAACAAGTACCCGTTCGAGGATTGATGATTTATTCGATCGGTTAAAGGGGCCACAGTGTTTTCAAAGATTGATTTGAGGTCCAGTTACTACCGGTGAGAGTTAAGGAGTTAGATGTGCCGAAAACCGCCTTTAGGACAAGGTATGGACATTATGAGTTTCTTGTGATGCCTTTCGACAACAAATGCTCCACTATATTTATGGACTTAATGAATCGGATCTTAGGCCATATTTGGATAAGTTTGTAGTAGTGTTTATAGATGACATTTTAATTTATTCTCGAGATGAGTCCGAACATGCGAACACTTGAGAACTATATTGCAAATCTTGAGAGAAAAGAAACTGTTTGCCAAGTTTAGTAAAAGTGAGTTCGGCTTCGTGAAGTCGGATTTTTGGGGCATATAGTCTCGGTGATGGTATTGGTGGATCCAAGCAAGATTTCTGCGATCGTTGATTGGAAACCGCCCAAGAATGTATCCGAGGTTAGAAGCTTTTAGGCTTAGCGGGTATTATAGACGTTTTGTTGAAGGATTTTCGATGATTGCCTCTCCTATGACTAAGTTGTTGCAAAAGAATGTTAAGTTTGAATGGATGATAAATGTCAACAAAGTTTTGAAAAATTGAAAGCACGATTGATGAAGCACCAATTTTAGTACAGCCCGAGTCGGGAAAGGAGTTCGTAATTTATAGTGATGCATCATTGATGGGCCTTGGATGTGTGTTGATGCAAGAGGGTAAAGTGGTAGCTTATGCTTGAGACAGTTAAAACCGCATGAGAAGAACTATCCTACACATGATTTGGGCGGCATTGTTGTTTTTGCCTTGAAGATTTGGCGACATTATTTGTACGGTGAAAATGCGAATTTTGAAGTACTTGATGAATCAAAAGGATCGAATCATGACGGCGAAGATGGCTTGAATTATTAAAGGATTATGATCTAGTGATTGATTATCATCCGGGAAAAGCAAATGTAAGTTCTTGGACGCCTTGAGCAAAAATTTCCTTTTACTTTGAGAGCCATGAACACGGGTTAGCATTGTCGATGATGGGTCAATCTTAGCAGAAATGAGAGCTAAACCGTTATTTCTCCAGCTAATTTGTGATGCTCAAAAGAATGATAGTGAGTTGCGGATCAAGAGAACTCAATGCGAATAAGGTTACGACTCAGATTTTCGAGTTGGACCAGATGATTGTTTGATGTTTGAGGCAGGATATGTGTGCCGAAAAACGATAAATTGATTGAAAATATTACATGAGGCGCACAATGGTCATTTATCGGTTCATCTGGTAGCACAAAAATGTATAATGATTTAAAGAAGGCGTATTGGTGGCGGTATGAAAAGGGACATTTCGAATTTGTAACCAAGTGTTTGATCTGTCAACAAGTAAAAGTTGAACATCAAGTGCCTTCAGGATTACTTCAACCAATAATGGTGCACGAGTGGAAATGGGACAAGATTACCATGGATTTTGTAACCGGTTTGCCTTTAACTCCTAAAAAGAAGGATCTTTGTTTGGGTAGTGGTTGATAGATTAACAAAGTCAGCCCACTTTATACCAAGACGCACCGATTACTCACTTGATAAATTAGCGAATTATATGTTGCTGAAATTGTGAAGTTGCACTGAGTACCTATGTCTATAATATCGATAGAGATCCAAGATTTACCTCGAGATTTTGTAAAAGTTACAAGAAGCTTTGGGTACAAAATTGAACTTTAGTACCGCATTTCATCCACAAACAGATGGTCAAGCAGAAAGAGTAATCCGGTACTCGAAGATATGCTTAGATCTTGTGTTTTAGAATTTGGAGGTAGTTGGGAGAAATATCTATCTTTGATTGAGTTTGCCTACAATAACAGTTATCAATCAAGTATACAAATGGCACCGTCTGAAGCCTTGTATGGTCGTAAGTGTCGGACTCCTTTATATTGGACCGAGCTTAGTGAGAAAGCAGATTCATGGAGTTGATCTAGTTAAAGAAACCAAGAGAAAATAAAAGTAATTCGGGATTGCTTAAAAGTCGCTTCAGATCGACAAAAGTCATATGCGATTTAAAAGAAAAGAGATTGAATTTCGGTGGGTGATAAAGTGTTCTTGAAGGTGTCACCATGGAAAAAGATTCGAGATTTAGTCGGAAAGGCAAGTTGAGTCCGCGTTTTATTGGGCGTCTGAGATTCTTGAGAGAATTGGACCGATGGCATATCGGTTGGCCTTACCGGCAGAGTTAGAAAGAATTCATAACGTGTTTCATGTATCAATGTTGCGGACGTTATCGTTCGATCCTTCACATGTGATTTCTCCAACGAAATTGAGATTCGATCGGATATGACCTATGAGGAGGAACCAATAAAGATTTTGGCTCGAGAGGTTAAGCAGTTAAGAAATAAAAGTATAGCTTTAGTGAAAGTATTGTGGCACAGACATGGGATAGAAGAGGCTACGTGGGAACCCGAGGAAGCTATGAGGAAACAGTACCCAAACCTCTTTCTGGGTAAGATTTTGGGGACGAAAATCTCAAAAGGGGGAGAATTGTGACAACCCGAATTAGGGCCTAATCGGAATAGTGGTTTCGTGACCACAAATCCGAGATAGAAATAATTGTTTTATAATTATTTTGGGGTTTATGATATGATTGCATGATTGTGTGAAAATTTCGTGATGAAATTCTATGCCTAAAGTGCTTAAATTGAAAGTAGGGACTAAATCGAATAAGTTGCAAAATTTGCATCCCGAAGTTTTAGTATGAAATTGTTTTGGAATATTAATTAGGAGGTCTTAAATAGCAATTTGACCAATTTTAAGTTCATGGACAAAATTAGGACATGGAAGGAATTTTTGAAAGTTTAGTAAGGAGGGCATTTTGGTCATTTGGATATTAAATGAAATAAAATGGGAAAAATAACACAAAATTGGTCATCATCCTCCTTAGTTGCTGCGAATTCTCCTCTCTCCATAGATAGGGTTTCTTCAACTTTCAAGCTCCATAGTAAGTGATTCCAAGCCCGCTTTTAATGTTCTTTACGTTTTGGAATCCAAAGCTCGATTAAGCTTATGCTAGTAATAATTTAACCTAAGGTTCACATTTGGAAAAATACCCATAGGTGAAATTTGTGTATTTTGATGTTTTATGATAGAATATGAGGTTTTAAATTATGTTAAATAACTTGTGCTACTCGGTTTTAAGTGAAAACGAGTAAAACAGCATAATCGGTAAAAATACCTATTGTTCATAACTATATGATAGAGTGAGAATTTGATGTTGTTGTAGAAGAGAAAAATGTTCAGCATATCATAAAATATAAGAATAAGGGCTGAAATTAAATTCCGAGCCTAGGGGCAAAATTGTAATTTTGAAAAGTTAGGGGCAAAATGTAATTTTTCCATGATGTGATTTTTGGATTGAAATAAATAGTATGAGTATTAAATGAGCTAAATGTGTTATTATAGATCAAGAAAGACGCGGAATTGATCTCGAACGGGGGAAGGAAAAAGTTTTGGACTAAATTGCAAAATTTCCACATTTTGCACCAAGGTAAGTTGTAAGTAAATATTACAATAATTTCATGTACATTCTTATATTTCAGCCTATTATATAAATATACTAGCTGATGTTAAAATATAAATCGACTATTGGAAGAATGGAAATAAATATAGAGAGAGATCCGGTTGAACATTTGGAGAGATCGAATGAAATAGAGGGGCGTAGCTAGGTCACATGTATGATCTTTGAGTGCACATCATGTGTACAAGAAAGCTACTGAGACACCCTGTAGTAGCTAGGTCACATGTGTGATACGAGATGTATCCCATGTAGACAAGAGAGCTACGTGAAAGATAAATGTAGCTAGGTCGCATGCGTGATTCCAAGTGAAGGACACCATGTAGACAAGAGAGCTACGTGAAAGATAAATGTAGCTAGGTGCATGCGTGATTCCAAGTGAAGGACACCATGTAGACAAGAGAGCTACGAGACAAATCGGTTGGGTCGCATGAGTGGTACTAAGTGTTCACCATGTGTACAAGAGAGCCGAACTAAACGAAGTATGATGGTGGAGCGTGTCTTTGAAACCATTAAATATCGAGGATTGATCCGAATTGTTCAACGGGATGGTTTTGTGGTGATATTGTGGTTTGGACCTACACTTATGGTGAATGAAATGTGGTGAAAATGATTTGTGGTATATACATATATAAGATAAAATGAGGTTAGCATAAAGAATGTGTGAAAGAGTGAAATTAGCATTAAAACTGTTTTTAGATGGTAGCAGTGACGTGATTTTGAAAAATCACCAAAAATAGGAGGAATATAATTAGAGGTTGAATGAGATGTGAAATTAAAGTTTAATGAGTCTACTTTCATATAAAAGAAACAGAGCAAGCAAAGGAATTCTATATTTTGAGATATTTACAATTGTATGTGACTTGCTCAGGATGAATACGTGATCCCCTGTTCCAACTTTGAAAAATCATTAAAAATTGTACAAGGAAAATTAAGAAATATAGTTTACATGCCTAAATTCCTTATTGAGACTAGTTTTAAATGAAACAGACCTCAGGGTTGTTTGAATTGTGTACTGAGAGATATTCAATTCGTAGTGAACAGAGGGCAGATCAGTCGAGCTGTGTAACAGGGGAAACTTTAACTAATAAACTGTACTAATCGGCTGAACCAAAATTATAGAAAAAATTAGCAAAAAGCTTTATGAGTCTAGATTCAGGGAAATTTTACGGATTTGAATTTCGAGTTTTGTAACCCGAGTTATGATTTATTTAGTGAATATGATGCAGTAGAGACAGCTAAATCAAAGTGGAATGAATAGTGAAGTTAAAGTAGATAAACTTGAATTGTTGTGTAAACATGTTAGATTCTTTAATTAGTATTTACATACTTACTTACTAAGCTATAAGCTTACTTTGTTTCTCTCTTTTGTCTTATAGTGTTCTTGACTTGCTCGGGAGTTAAGGATCGTGAAGATCTATCCGCACTATCATACTTTAGGGTATTTGAACTAAACGTTTTGAATTATGGCATGTATAGTAGGCTTAATTATTTTGTTACGTGTCATATTTGTCTAGGTTAAAATATTAGTTTCAAGACTCGACCAGATACTTTGTACAAGCCATTAAAGTGGGCTAATATTGTTCAAGACATATGTTATACGATGCACTATCAAATTGGATGACATATTTACATCTCGATTATGTTTAATGGTATGTGTTATGTTCGGTAATACCTTATATCTGTTAAATGACGATGAAGGTAAGGGTGTTACAAGCCAAGCTGAAACTGAGGATCTGACTGTGGAGACCATCAAAACTGTTAGGGAATTCGGGGATGTTTTTTCGGAAGAGCTTCCTGGATTACCTCCGAATCGGGAAGTTGAGTTTGGAATCAATTTGTTGCCTGGAACAGCTCTAGTATCTATTGCACCCTATAGGATGGCACCGAAGGAGTTAGTGGAATGAAGGCTCAAATTCAAGAGTTGTTAGATAGATGCTTCATTAGGCCTAGTGTGCCTCCTTGGGGAGCACCGGTCCTGTTTGTGAAGAAAAAGGACGGAACGATGCGCATGTGCATTGATTATCGCCAGTTGAACAAACTGACGATTAAGAATAAGTATCCACTACCAAGAATTGACGATCTGTTTGATCAGCTTAGGGAAGCTTCGGTATTCTCCAAAATCGATCTTCGTTCTAGATACCATTAGCTAAGGGTAAAAGAAGGGGATATTTATAAGACAGCATTCTGAACTCGATATGGACATTATGAGTTTGTGGTCATGCCGTTTGGGATTTAACGCACTGCTGACTTTTATGGATCGATGAATCGAGTATTCCAACCTTACTTGGATTGGTTCATAGTCATCTTTATCGGCGATATCTGGTATACTCTGAAACGGAGGCGAAGCATGATGAGCATCTCCGTATTGTGCTGCAAGTGTTGAGGGAAAAGGAGCTCTATGCGAAATTCGGAAGTGTGAATTCGGTTGAGAGAGGTAACCTTCCTAGGGCATGTGGTCTCTGTAGGGGATTAAGGTGGATCCTCGTAAAAGCTGAAGCAATTCGGAATGGAAGCCACCTAGGTCGATGTCGGAAATTCGAGTTTTCTAGGGTTAGCGAGTTACTACTGAAGGTTTGTGGAGGGTTTCGGTGATGGCGGCACCCTTGAAAAAACTCATAAGGAAAGGAGTACCATTTATGCGGACCGAGAAACAACAAAAAGCTTTTGATCGGTTGAAAAAGGTATTGATGAAGCGCCAGTGTTGATTCAACCGGTGTCAGGAAGGACTTTCTTGTATCTGACGATGCGTCGCATGTGGGGTTAGGTTTGCGTCTTGATGCAAGAGGGCAAGGTGGTCGCTTATGCATCGCGACGACTTAAGGCTCATGAGGTGAATTACCCTACGCATGATTTGGAGCTAGCAGCGGTGATTTTTGCGTTAAAAATTTGGAGACACTACTTATATGGGGAAAAGTGCATCATATACACAGATCATAAGAGCCTAAAGTATTTGTTGACTCAGAAGGAGTTGAACCTTAGGCAACGAAGATGGGTGGAGTTGCTTAAAGACTACGACTGTTCAATAGAGTACCACCCAGGAAAGGCTAATGTTGTGGCGGGTGCGTTGAGTCAAAGGGTTGTTACTAATTTGAGAGCCTTGTTCGCACGATTAAGTCTGTACGACGATGGAAGCTTGTTGGCAGAACTGCAAGTGAGGCCTACTTAGACTGAGCAGATTAAGGAAAAACAGTTGAAGGATGATTCATTAGCTCTTCGGTTCCAGCAAGTTAAGAGTGGTGAGAACGAGGATTTTGGGTTGAACACTAAGGGAGTTCTGTGCTTTCGTGGAAGGGTTTGTATTCCAAAGGACCCTGAATTGAGGCAATTAATTCTAAAAGAGGCTCATGGTGGACTCTGTGCCATGCATCATGGAGGAAATAAGTTATATCGAGACTTGCGAGAGGTGTACTGGTGGCCCGGATTAAAACAAGAGGTGACTGAATTTGTTGGGAAATGTCTGACGTGCCAGCAGGTTAAGGCTGAGCACCAATTGCCTTCGGGATTACTACAACCTGTGAAAATTCCACTATGGAAGTGGGAAAGAGTAACAATGGACTTTGTGAGTGGGTTACCTTTGACACCCACCAAGAAAGATTCAGTGTGGGTGGTTGTGGATAGGTTAACAAAATCGCTCATTTCATACCATTGCTCGCACCGACTACTCTTTGCAAAAGTTGGCCAAGTTATATGTGGCAGAGGTAGTGCTACTGCATGGGGTGCCAGTGTCGATAATTTCTGATCGAGACCCTAGGTTTACATCTCAGTTTTGGCGAAAGTTACAGGAAGCGTTGGGACACGATTGGATTTTAGCACCGCTTTTCACCCATGAGCAGATGGACAATCGTAAAGGGTTATTCGAGTTACGGAAGATATGTTGAGAGGTTGTATCATTGATTTTCGTGGAAGTTGGGAGGACTACTTGCCATTGGCGGAGTTTGCTTACAATAACAGCTATCAAGCAAGTATTCAGATGGCACCATATGAAGCGCTTTATGGACGAAGATGTCGTACGCCGATGTGTTGGACAGAGTTGGGTGAACGACAAATGCTTGGACCGGAATTGGTGGCAGACACTGAAAGCAAGGTTAGGCTGATAAGGGATCGGTTAAAGGAGGCATCCGATAGATAGAAGTCGTATACGGATCTGAAGCCCAAAGAGATTGAGTTCGCTGTTGGGGATATGGTTTTCTTGAAGGTTTCCCCTTGGAAGAAAATTTTGAGATTTGGTAAGAAGGGGAAGTTGAGCCCACGGTTTATTGGGCCTTACCGAATTGTTAGGCGGGTTGGACCGGTGGCTTATCACTAAAGTTACCACGAAGCGCATCGTATCCACGACGTTTTCATGTATCCATGCCGAGGCGGATCGATCGACCCAACTCACATCATACCGATTCATGAAAATCGAGGTACAATCGATTTAACTTTCGAGGAGGAACACGTGCAAATACTTGATCGTGACGTCAAGGTGTTGAGAAGGAAATCAGTTCCACTAGTGAAAGTACTTTGGAGGAACCATGGCAAAGAAGAAGCTACTTGGGAGGCGAGGAGGCTATGTGTCAACAATACCTCAAGCTGTTCTAATAAGGTAAAATTTCGAGGTCGAAATTTCTTTAAGGAGGGTAGAGTTGTAACATCCTGATTTTTGAATTTATTCGCGATTTTCAATATTTTGTAAAGATTTTTAAAATTTTGTATTTGGATGTGAAATTAATATTTTGAGTAGGTAAATGGGCTTATAAAAGACCCATGTGTTGGCCAAAACCCGGTTGAATTTTTGAATTTTTGGACTTAGGAGTTAGGGGTTCTGGCTAGATGGCCCTTGTATAGAGTTATGGGTAAATTGCATCACAAAAAGAGCCTTAGTAAAGTGGCAAGGGTGACGCCACTAGGCTCCTAAAAAGATGGCGTGTGGAGCATTGGGGAAAGCATTGGATCGATTCCCTGTGTTGACAAATAGATGCATTTATTTTAAGTCTTTGGAGGGTAAGTGTTGGAGTCCGGTGGATTACGCTAGAGGAGAGTTTGAATCGGTCTAAATGCTTGGATTAAGGAGTGATAAGGGAGAGATTTAAGGGATTGGGAGAGAGGCTAGGAGTTGGCCGAATTTTGGGAATTGAAGAGGGAAAAATCGGCAGAAGGTTATGAGGTTAGTATTTCGGCACCTAGGGTATTGAGTGGTGCCGTTCTTTTCTGCTCAGACATCACAAGGTTTTTCTTTTCACTCTTCTTCCTCTCTAGCCGAAACTACCACTTCCCCTATTCTTCTTTCTTCATTTTTCTTCTTCAAAACCGTTCATCAAACTTGCTTTTCATCAACACTTATACCGAAACCACAAAAGTCGAAACCTCAAAAAAAATACATTAGTTGTGCCGATTTCTTCCAAGCCAAATCCTTCGATATTTTTGTGCCTAATAAACGACAATCATCTTTTCTAAACCCTAGATACCTATCGGTAATTCTACATCAAGGTTATAGCCCCACATTGTCATCTCCTTCATCACCCAAAAGCCGAAAAACCATAGATTTGGGGGCTTATAGCCGAAACTTCAAAACTCCGGGAGTCGTGTTCTACCGTCATTTGAAAGATAAATCTGCACCAGATTGCATGGAGATAAAAAAGGAGTAAGGGGTAAGTGTTCATCATCTCAGATCTGGTCCTATTTTACAAAGTTAAGAAAAGCCGAAGTCCCTAAAATCTAGGGAGGCTGTCGATTTGGGCATGTGGCTCTAAGGGTTTTAAGCGACATTTTCATCAATGATTAGTGTCTTCTTAAGTGTTGGATTGAAGGCGTGGGTTGTTGGAGCAATCGGATTCGGAGCTAGCTATCGATTTTGGCAAAAAGGTAAAGTTTTAAAGGCTTTTAGGGACATGGTTCGGTCATGGATAAGTAGGTTGTGGGTTTAGTGATTATGGTTTGTAAATAAGAACTGTGCTAATCAATTGTAGGACATCGGAAGAGATCTCAGTAGCAGTCATCGCGAATCAGGTGTGTACCGAACACCCTTTCTTAGTTCAATTCGGTAAAAGCCGAAATGCCGAAATTCCGGCATTTCATGGGCTTGTGAGTATGCGAATGCTCTCAAGACATAGATTAATTGTTAGATCTAGCACCGCAAGGTGGTAAGTAAGTTTGTGTGACGTCCTAACGTACTTCGAAAAAAGAGGGCCTCGATGGGCCAAAATTAGGCCCAATGGGCTTACGGACCAATATGGGTAAGAGATGGGCAAATTAGCCTGTTAGTTAGATGGTGGAACCAAACTGCGTAAACTGTTGAAAATTACAGAAGTAGCTTGTGTAGTTGCTAAGTTACGAAAATTACCCCTAAAGAGCAAAATTACTGATATACCCCTAGGGTTTAAATTGGCTAAACTGTATGATTGATTAATACTGTATTTTACATTATATGCTTTTATTGATATCTGTTGCATGGGATTGGGGTATTGGTGGAGGAAGTATTGAAAGTGGTTCATCCACGTACTGGAGGCTTTGCCTCAACTTCATCGATATTTGAGCGTTCTTTGCAAGCTGTGGAGTGTAGAAATTTGGGTGGGTTGAGATATTCCCACATGGAGTGTAGGGTGGTGCGGGTGAAGTGTGGCGATTGGTGGGTTGAGTAGTCTCCCAGATGGGTTTGCATGCATTATGCTATTGTTACCTATGTTATGAATCGGGCCTAAGGGCCACATTGTTATGTAAAAAGGGCTAAGGCCTTGCTCTTCAGATTCGAAAATGGCTTCATCCTTTGTGTATCGTTATCGAATAGGGCTTAGGCCCAATGGGCTCAAGCTGATTTGGGCTTTGGATGGGTTTTCAGATGCACTGAGTTTCCCAAACTCACCCTTCCTCTTCCATCCTTGTAGGTGAGCCCTAGTTGGTGGACTTGGAGTTGGGCGGGATTGAGTGGCCATGAAGATTGATTGCGGATTTAATAAGTTTAGCATTTAATTTGGATTATTTTTATTATGCTTAAAGTTGTAATAAGGCCGCTTTTTTAATTAATTTTATTTTGGGGATTATTAAACTGGTTAGCACTAGGGTTCGTTTTATAAAACTACTTGTTTTTAAAAGATCACGATGACGCATAAAGTTTTCATAAAGTAAATGTTTTTCAAGAAAATAAATATTTTAAGCGACTTAAACTTGTTTTAATGTTCAGAGACACGTAACCTGCTAAAAGTGTGGCAATGGATGTGGGCATGTCTAGGATTGGATCCGGGAAGAGCTTGGTACTTAAGCGGTCCCATAAGACTCACCTCCTCTTTTCTGGCTTCCTACCTGGTGGACAGCTTCCATTCACTTTAACTTGAAACAAGAACAGATTTTTGCTAAACTCTAAACAAAGAATTTAGATAAACACATGTTTTTGAAACATCTCCATGTGACATACTAATTCGGCCGTAACATCTGGGCCGGGTTTGGGATGTTACATTTAGTGGTATCAGAGCCTGGTTGCAACAACTCAGCTGTGGATCGGGTCCGAAAATCTTTTCAAAAAAAAGGGTTTTTTCTATAAGTTTTCAAAGATGTTCAAAGTTTTTCTATTGTTAAACGGGGTTAAATCAATAGTTTTAAAATAAAAGTGTTTTCAAATCAAATCTTTTTATTTTCGGTAAACGAAAACATGGGTATTTTAAAAAAATTTTAAATGGACTGATAAGGAAGTGGCACACTGAATCCCCGGAACTAAGTCTGTAAGTGTTCTTTTTCTGCTTTAAATATTTATATGGAACTGGACTGGAAATAATACTGTAGATAGTACTGAGCCTTAGGGATAGTGCTATTGATAATGTAGTATTAGGGCTACAAAACTAGGACCGTAGCTAAATTGTGATTGCACGAAAATAACTTTGAAACTCTATCTGTTCATAAGACATTCTGTAATAAACAGTGAAACCAGTAAACTAATGAGTACAAGGGGTACTCGGGGAAGAGGCCGTGGTCGAGGCCGAGGTAGCACCCAAGCTGGATCTGCGTCATCTGAACACATACCAGCTGGCGAGGCACGTCCACCACCAGGTAATGAAAATGGGCCGTATGACCGGGCCGCAGGGGATGACGCTTTGTCTCAGGCCATGTTGAGGGTTTTGGAAAGGGTGGCCGGAGCTAACATCGGGCCCATGAATAGGGGGTTTATTTCTGAATGACTTCGGGCCAACGGAGCTGAGATTTTTAGGGGCATATCTGGAGTGGCCCCAAATGTGGCTGAGTACTGGTTGGAAGCCACAGAGCGGATCATGGATGACCTAGACTACTCAAGAGAATGAAGTTGAAAAGGCGATTGTCGTTCTTTGCGGGATGAAGCGTGTCGATGGTGGATTACTGTGAGAGAGGGTACCCCAGCTGAGAGGGTAACATGGGAGCTGTTCAAACAGACCTTTAAGGCAAAATATGTTGGAGCTAGCTATATGGATGCACGCAGAAAGGAGTTCTTGAATCTGTTAAAGCTCTACTGGCATTTCTCAGTCCATTCAAATTTCACATCTTTCTGCAACAAACGAGTCATCGAAGAAGCTATCATTGAAAAAATTTTTACAAATCTCCAATAATAACCAGCTAGTCCCAGGAAACTTCAGACTTCAGACACATTCTTCGGTGGCTTCCAACTAAAAATGGCTAAAATTTTATATGGGTCCACCCTAACACCTTTAACAAACACAATATGCCTAAGGAAACTACCTTTCCATAGCCAAAATTCACAATTACTGAATTTGGCATACAATTGTTTCTCTTGCAGAGTTTGCAACACTATTCTTAAATGTTTAGCATGTTCATTTTCATCTCGAGAGTAAACCAAAATATCATCTATAAACACCACCACAAACTTGTCTAAATATGGGCTAAAAATTTTGTTCATCAAATCCATAAACACTAAAGGTGTATTTGTCAAGCTGAATGACATTACAAGAATGTGACAGCCCAAAATTGACCCTAGTCGGAATGTGGTTTCGGGACCACAAAACCGAGGCATAAAAATAATTAAAAATTTATTTTGATGCCTATAATATGTGTGTGCTCATGTATGACATTTTATGATGATTGATTTAGTGTTATAAAGGTGAATTCCACTAGAAAGGACTTAGTAGTGAACTTTGAAAGTACGATAGGGAAATGTGTGATGACTAATTAAAGCATGCATGCAAAATAATGGACTTGCATGTCAAATTCCCCTTTTTACAAGTGATGGCCGGCCATGACAAAGAGATATGGGCTAAACATGTCATGAAACATGTTTTGTTGGGCATTAGGGAGAAATAATAAACAAATAAGCATGGGTAAGAAAAGAATGAAAAAAATGTGTGTGAGAGAGTAGCATTCCCCCCATTGCCGTGCAACCAAGAAGAGAAAACAAAAAAATTTGTTCATCCTTGTTCTCTCCTTTTTGGCCGAAAATACTAAGAGGGGGAAGAGATTTTTGCTTCATTTCCTTTGTTTAGAAGAGATCTAGAAGGATATTTGGCTAAACTTGCATCAAGTTGAGGTATGTATGAGGTTGTGTCATGAGATTCATGCATGTTTTAGTTGCCAACTTGATGTTCATGTTAGCCATGGTTCAAATCCTTGTTATGCCATGGAAGTGGTATTTGGTCAAGGTTGGTATTGTGATAAAGCCATTGCATGTTAAGTGTGAAGCTTGATGATGATGCATGCAATGATGGATTGTCTACTCTTGAAATTTCTTTGTAGCCATCTTGAGTAAGACTTTGAGTTTTCTTTTGTTTAACCATGATTGAAGATGAAAGGGCATGATTGTGATGTATTCGGCCATGATGCATTCATGAGCATGGTTCATGCTTCTTGCATGTTAGTTAAAATTTGTGTTTTGGATGGCTATATGGACACCTTGAAATTCGCCATGCTCATATATGTATATATATGTTTGCACATGATGTTTTGGTTATGAAGTAAGTGATGAATATGTTTGTTTAAAGAAGAAGATGTTGAAGAATGTTTGTGAAATTGCAAGCACATTCGCCTAGCACACATATGAGTGCTTGATGCTATATTATAAGTTTTGAGCTACAATATGCAAAGCATTAACTAGTAAAATGCATGCTGTTTTTGTGTGGTATTAAGTGCATAATTGGCCTCAACATGGACATGTATATTCGGCCTTAGGGAGCCTATTGATGGCCTTAGCTTTTCCTTGATGCTCGAATGAATTGTATTGAATTGCTTGATGTAGTATAAAATGTGCATGACCATTGTGTATTCAAGCTAAAGGGTGGCCATATGACCATTTAAACTCCTTGTCATATTCGGCCATAAGCTAGCACAATGAGGTTTTAATAAATTGAATTTGTTTGAATTAGCTCAAGAGCTTAGAGGGCCACAATTGGACAAGGGGAAGGAAAAAGTGATCGAATAGCCGTAAAAGCCGTTCGACAACATCCGAGGTAAGTCCTCAAGAAGTGACCCTACTTGAATTATGTGAAATGAAATATGGATGTGTATTGATTATTGATTTATGTGTGTATGAGTATTTGAATGATACCCGGGCTAAGTCCCGAAGGCGATTATGCTTGTGATTATATTTGCGTTTGAGCCTTAGTAACGAAAATGAAATATGAATGTCTAATGATTATTGATGCATGTGTGCATGAGCAATTGAATGATATCCGGGCTAAGTCCCGAAGACATTTATGCTGGAAATTATATCCGGGTTAAGACCCGAAGGCAATTGTGCTAGTGGCTACATCCGGGCTAAGACCCGAAGGCATTCGTGCGAGTCATTCTATCCGGGCTAAGACCCGAAGGCATTCGTGCACGTGGTTATATCCGGTTGTATTCCGAAGAAGCTTGGGCTGGAGGTGAGTGTTGGTTGCTGTAATAAATTCAATTAGTACGCTCGAAAGGCCCAAAGAATAAGGTATGTTTATATGTGCATTGGAAGTCGACATGTTTGAGCAACATTCGCTCAATCGACTAACGAATTTCAGCTATTGAATAGGTTGATACCTTGTGAAAGTATATAATGATGAAGTGGGAAGTAAGAATGATTATGTGAATGTGTATTAATGAAATGATGCATTTGGCAATGTGAATGTATTGCTTTAATTAAAGCTGATTTTATTCCTTGAGACTTACTAAGCATAAAAATGCTTACCCGTTGCTTTGGCTCTCTGTTTTATAGATTTTGCTCGATAGCAATCGGATTTGGGATCATTAAAGTCAAGTCATCCACACTATCAACGCCTCCATTTTGGTATAAATTTTGGTTGAACTTTGAAATGGCATGTATAGGACTACCCTTTGTCGGTTTAAATATCTTGTGATGTATATGTGTTCGCCATGCGAAAATGGCTCGTAAAAGTGAAGTACGAACTTAGACTATTTGCGGTTTGTATGTATATATATGGTGTCATGATGTGATTATGGATTGAAGTGGGAATGTTGGTCACATGATCAGCCATTGGTATGGTTAAAATGATCATATGTGAACCTATGTATGGCAAGACTAGTTGGTTCATGGAGACTACAAAATAGGTAAGACCTACCTTCAAAACAGATGCTTCCAGCTGCAGTGACGTGAATGTGAAAAATCACCAAAATTTGTAGGGATGGTATTAAATAGTGAATAAGCTATGTAAATGAACCTTGATGAGTCTATTTTCATATGGAAGAAACGAAATGGTCATAGAAGTTACATGTTAAGATATATTAAAGCTATTGTGAGACAGGGCCAGAATGGTTTCTGGGTCCCCTGTCGCAACTTTAAAAATTTACTATAAATTATCCAAAAAGAATTAGGAGTCATTCCTTATATGTACAGATTCCATTTTGAGTCTAGTTTCATTAGAAACAAACGGCACCAGTGTTAAAGCCCTGTGCAGAGAGATATTAAAGTTGTAACGTGCGAAGGTCAAAGCAGTCGATCCCTGTAACATGGGTAACTTTAACTAATAAACTGTACCAATTGGCCCGACCAAAAATTCTAGAAATAAATCCATGGATGGATATATGAGTCTAAATTCAGGAAAAATTTACAAAACCAGTTTCCGAGTTTTGGAATTCGAGATATGATTTTTAAGGCGACGGTGATGCAGTTTTCCAGCCTGACTGGAAATGTCAAATTGGTGGGCAAAATATGTGGACTTGGCTTGTTAACCCCTCGTGTCCGACACCGGCGATGGTCTCGGGTTCGAGGTGTTACAAAGAAACTCATAGTGTCCATACCTGGTTCTAAAAGTTGTCTTTGGAACATTCGATTCTTTTACCCATAGTTGATAATAACTAGAAAAGAGATCAATCTTCGATAATACAGTAGCACACTTTAACAAGTCATTAATCAAGGCAATGGATACTTGTTCTTTATCGTAACTTTGTTGAGCTGCCTGTAATCAATACACAGCCTCAACGATCCATCCTTCTTCTTTAGAAATAGAACCGGCGCACCTCAAGGTGAGAAACTAGGTTGAGCAAAACTCTGTCAATCAATTCTTGCAACTATACTTTCAGCTCTTTCAATTCAGTAGGAGCCATCCTGTAAGGTGCTACGGATATAGGTGTTGTACCCGAAACAAGATCTATAAAGAATTTCACTTCTCTATCCAGTGGTAAACCAGGTAATTCCTCTTGGAATACATCAAGAAATTCACATACAAAGGTACTGACTGAATCTTTGACTCAGATACTTTGGTATCCATCACATACATAAAATAAGCATCATACCTCTTTCTAACATATTTCTGTGCTGATATTATTGAAAGCACATTAGGTAATCATCCAGTTTATCATATTCAACATGAAGTAATTCACCGTTCTTACATTTCAATACAATATATTTCTATTTACAATTTACCACTGCATCATATCGGGTTAACCAATCCATTCCCAAGATCACACTAATTTCATCAAATGGCAATAACATTAAGTCAGCCGAAAAGTAATAACCTTTTACCATCAATGGACAATTCATACAAACTTTATCCACCATAACACACTGGTCCAAGTATTTTGAAACTTTAACCACAAATTCAGTGAATTCAACAAGTAAATTTTTAACAGACACTAAGTTCGTGCATATGTATGAATGTGTGGAACCAGGATCAATTAATGTAGTAATATTAGTGTCAAGTAGGGAAAATGTACCAGTAATGATGTCTAGTGCAGAAGCATCTTCTCTTGCACGAATAGCATATGTTCTTGTAGGTTCTCGTGCCTCAGATCTAACTGTAGTATCTTTGGTAGTACATCAACTACTACCAACATTACCGGGATGGCGGGGTGGTCTACCCCTTGAGACAAGATTACTCAATTTTGGAGCTGGTTTTATCTCTTTTTCGACTCTTTAGGGACAATCCTTGAGAAAATAGTCAAGTGAACCATATGCGAAACAAGCTCCACTTCTAGACTGACATTCCCCATGATGAAATTTGTTACAATGTTTACATTTCAGTTTGGGATTACCGACACTACCCACACTGGTCACAGATGGAGATGAAGACCTTAGGTTAGAACGTTGAGAGCCTTGCTCTCTTCCAAAATATCCCGTAGAGATGGTCACATGATCATAATACTTCTTTAATTTCTTAGAAGCAAATAATTGTGACTTACTCATAGTTCTTTTTCTAGAAACCGGAGCCTCTCTTTCGGCTTGTTTCTTTTCTTTACTTAGTTCCTCAACTTTGTGTGCTCGGCCTGCTAGCGCTGCAAATTCCCTTATTTTGAGAATCTCAATCAACAACTTGATATCTTCATTTAGGCCCTCTTCAAAAAATTTACACATATCAGCCTCTATTATAACCCATTCTCTGGCATACTTACTCAGTCGAATAAATTCTCATTCATATTTGGATACGGTTATGTTTCCTTGTTTGAGCTTTAGAAATTCTTTCTTTTTCTGATCCATGAGCCTCTAACCCACATACTTCTTTCTAAATTTAGCTTGGAAGAATTCTTATGTGACATTCTCCCTCGGTACTACTGAAGTTATGGTATTCCATCAATGATAAGATGTATCTTTCAGTAGAGATACCACACATTTCAGACATTCAGCAGGTGCCCAAGATAGTTCGACAAAAACCCGGATAGTATTTTCTAACCAAAACTCAGCCCTTTTCGGATCATCATCTGCGGTAGCTCTAAATTCTTCCATCCCATGCTTACAGATTTTATCTATCAGAGGCTTGCCAATTCTAACAGGTTCAGCACCCCGTGGTACCTCAGGAATCGGTTGGGGAGCAGGCGGGGGAGGTTGTTGTACAGTAGGGTTTGTTCCCAAGTACTGGGTAAACCATTCATTCATCATTTGAAAGAAGGCTTGTTTTGCCTCCTCACTTTAGCCCTTAGACACGGGCCTTTCACTACTAGACGCAGACGTAACTCTTTATACTAAAGTTGAAGCATTACTCTCACTTCTTCGGATTCAACTCTAGCTCGGTTGGATGACATTACTATATGAAAAACACATTTAAAATGATCAAGAGTCATCACAATATCACAATTTATATAATGGCATGTATAGCTAAACTCGTGTTCACTACGTCAAATCCAAGAATTGGTTAAATCGTAGCTCTGATACCACTAAATGTAACACACTTAACTCGTACCCATAGTAAGAACAAGGTTTCGAAACATTACCAACACATTTAGAACATTTTTCCATTAAACTACGTAAATTACTATTCATTTATGAAGATTATCCATAATGTCCCTTGATCGGGCCCTCGAGGCCCAATACGAGTATTAGAATTGAATCAGGACTTAATCGAGACCTCTAAGAATTTTTCGCGAAATTACAAAATTTTTCCATGGTGCAAGGCTCACATACCCATGTGGTCTAAGGGACACACCCGTGTGACCCTGGGACACGCCCATGTTGAATGCTGTGTTCGACCCCGTTTAACTCTCTAACTTGCACACACGCCATGCCATACGCCCATGTGCTAGGCCGTGTGGTTGATTAATTCAATTCAAAATTAGGTGTAGGTTTCACACTACCAAGACACACGCCCGTGTTCGAGGCCGTGTGGCACACACGGCTGAGACGCATGCCCATGTCTCTGCTCGTGTGCCTAATTCTGAGCATTTTGTTTCTGAAAATTAAGGTACAGAGGACACACGGCCTAACCACATGCCCGTGTTACCAAGATGTGTGTCACACACGGTCTAGACACATGCTCGCGTGACAAAATAAAGCCATTTCTAACTCCATTTCTCACCCAAATTTTTCACCCAAGACCTACACTTGAAACACACATCCAAAACTGACTAATTCAAGCATTCAAATTGGGCAATCCTCATCATTCAACAAGGCATATCACTACATGCATATGTGTTTGTAAGCTTACCTTGGAATAACTTAGGCATTAGCATCATTTGATCACATATACATAACATATCACATATGAATATAACATCATAATTTACTTAATCATACTAAAATAAACCATTACTAGCCATTCTAATGGCTAAGTTACAAAACATCATTTTCAAGCCACTATTAGCCAAGTTGTCCTATGCATGCCATTATACCAAAATGATTTCATTAAATATACCCAAAATGCTAGTTGATAGTGTGACGATGCTCCAATGATCATCTAACCTTCATGAGCTTCCTAGCACTATAAAACAAGGGAAAATAAAACAGAGTAAGCATTACATGCTTAGTAAGTTCGTATAACAGAAACTAAACTTACCAATCTTGTTTATTAAAATCTAGGCATACAATGTTATGTTTCTATCCATTTGGCTAAATTGCCTAATCACATACATTCCATCAAACATGTTAGTCACCAAAACATTCATATCAATCAAGTAACACAGATGAGCTCATCAAGCAATGTTCTTTCAAGTCATTATCAATTCATCTCAAAGTACTTGTGCCATGTCAAGAGTTTTATGTCCGTTGAATCATTGAATTTTGATGGATGTTTAAGTAGTACACTCGAAGTGTACGATTCGATAATCTGTCAATTTCTTATTCAAGGGTACCCATTAGGGAACTTAACCAAAAACATTCTCTCGAGCCACCTATCGTATAACAGGATTACCAGTCTAGGCTAAATCCCTTATATAAATTAAGCTCA
The DNA here is from genome assembly GCF_025698485.1 of Gossypium arboreum. Lineage (NCBI taxonomy): Eukaryota > Viridiplantae > Streptophyta > Magnoliopsida > Malvales > Malvaceae > Gossypium > Gossypium arboreum. The sequence continues at coordinate 21,113,635 of NC_069081.1, forward strand.
GAGGAGCTCGATTAAGATTACCAGTCCAGGCAAAATCTTAATCATAACGTATGCTCGAGAGATATTATATCGAGATTACCTATTCGGGCTAAATCTTTTATATAACAAGGTCATTGGGATTACTCGTCTGAGCTAAATCTCATCCGCAACAAATGCAGGACCCTATTTGTTTCAGGAAAGCACAAACAATCATCAGAATTCAACATCCAATCGGGACTTAACCCATTTTTCACCATTTTCAAGCATGAAACAAATTTATCATGATAGCATTCAATTAATGTATATCAATATAAATCATATTCCATACAACACTACATTCAATTAAACATATTTATGTGTCGGATTAAGTTACACGAACTTACTTCGACACTTGTTCGCGTAAAAGTCTACTAATTCTAAATCTTTTCTTTTCCTCGATCTAACCTCGAATTAGTGTTGTCTAGATATATATAAATTAATTCAACCATCAATTTCACACATTTCATATCTAAATGGACTCAATTTATGTCCTAGGAAAAATTACCATTTTGCCCCTAACCTTTCCATAAATTCTGATTTTGTCCTTAGGCCCGGAAAATGAAACTTGTGCAAATTACTCTCTATTCCAAGCCTAACCAAAGCCCCATTACAAATTTTCCAGCACATGTTTTCATAGAATTTCAGAATTTTTTATCAAATTTTACAACTTTCCATTCTAGTCCCTAAATCATATTTTCATCAAAAATCACTTTGTAAAAGTTGTTTATCTATCAATAATCTTTCATTTTCTACCATAAATTTCTAATTTTCTGCATAATACATCCATGACCCATTTCATACCTTGATAAGTTTTCAAATTAATCCCTCAAATAGAGAGATTAAGCTATTCGGGTTTCAAAAATACCAAAATTTCTAAAAAAGGGACAAGAGAACTTACCCAAGTAGGCTTGGAAAGTTTCCCCTCTCTCATTGGATTTCCAAAAAAATTTTAGGTTGAAGATGACAATAATAAGATTATATTTTCTTTTATCATCTTTTAATTAGTTAAGTATTTTGGTATTTTCAAGTCCTTACCCTTTTTCCATAATTCCATGGATGAGTCACGAAGAAAAATCTACATACTTTTCTTAATGGTCTAATTACCATACAAGGACCTTAAGTTTTGAATTCCATAGCTATTTGATCCTTATAGCTACTAGAATTCAACTTTCGTATTTTATGCAATTTAGTCCTTCTCATAATTAAACAATTAATCGATAAAATTTTCATATCAAAATTTTCACACGACATGTCTACCGTATTACGGACCATATAATAAAATAAAAATAAATCATATTTTTGGGTCGGATTTGTGGTTCCAAAATCACTGTTCCAATTTTACTAAAAAATGGGATGTTACACCTTTTATAGTCGAGTTGTAATACCACCTCTGGCCATCGAGGATGGTCAAGCTGTAATACCCTTGATATTGTAACACCCCTAACCCGTATCCATCGCCGGACTAGGGTTAAGCGGCATTACCAAACATATCTAAACACTTCGCATTCATTTCATAAACATCATAGCATTATAGTCAAACATCTACATGAGTCCCTTTCTTAGGTCAATGAGACCTTAAACATGCATTAGGAAGAAGTCGGGACTAAACCGAACATGTTCACAACTTTCAACACTTAGGAAATTTTTCTATTCTGTTAAGGTCACACACCCGTGTGACCAAGCTGTGTGCCTTACACGGGTATCAGACATACCCATGTGAACCAGCCGTGCCAAAACAGGGTAACCATACTGACTTTCACCCACGGCCAATAGGCACGCCCGTGTGCTATGGCCGTGTGATACTAAGCTAGCTACTGACTTTATCCCACGGCCATATGACATGCCCTTGTGTCAAGGCAGTGTAATTTTTAAGAGAATACTACTTTTCTTACACAGCCACAAGGCATGTCCGTGTCCCCTGCCCGTGTGGCAAAATGCAGGCTTGGTTTAAGCCAACTTGCCATCCATTATGGGTCAACCTACAACAAGGAAACAAACATACATGTACAACCCAATCAGCCATTCTTTATACTAAAACATATATCATTCATGCCATAGTTGCAAATTAACATCACATATCATAAACCTTTCCCAACCATAAGTTCAAACACAAATTAGCCAAATCACATGGCTAAATATATATATCACAAAACATACTTCACAACTACTAGCCTATACATGCCATACTTCAAATATTTACATTTTCAAAAGTACCAAAATGAGTTCGATAGTGTGGTGATGATCCTCGACTATCCCTGAGCCTTCAGTTGCTATAATAACTGTAAAACAGACAGTAATCACACAGAGTAAGCTTTCAAAAGCTTAGTAAGCTCATACTCAACACATTCATAGTATATAAACATAAAATGATAACCTATGAGGATTTGCACAATTCCAATCCACATTAATATATCAACTCAAAGAGATTCATATACATAATCATCTACCACTCAGGCATTATACATACCTGAAGCTTCCCGTACTTATTCACTTTTGTACTTATCTAATGTTGAATGTTATAAGACTTTCCATAAGTTATTCGTGTGTTACACATCAGCACACTTAGTGCTATAAGGTTAGCCAAACCTAAATATTTTTGCACACTTAGTGCCATCTCAAATAACTGAGACTAAGTCGAGATCGCACACTTAGTGCCTCAAGTAGCCGAAGCTAGTTAAATCGCACACTTAGTGCCAAAGCTAGTTTAAATCGCACATTTAGTGCCAAAGCTTCCGATTCATCACCATATTATCCAATTCAATTATATACAACCCATGTAAAATAAAGGTATCAAAACTTACTTAACATCACATTTTAAGTACAAACCTACCTCGTACTCAGAATTTGTCGACTCGGACTGTTTATTCTACAATCTTTGATTTCCCTCTGCCTAAGTTTGAATTCCTCTTTTCTTGATCTAAATGTACTCAAACTTAACCCTTTTATTCACCAAATAATTCAAAACAATCCATATGTACACAATTAGGACATTTTGCAAACTAGCCCTCACATTTTCACATTCGACACTATAGTCCCTATTTCACAAAATCAAAAAATACACATAATTTGCGTATACACAAGCTTAGCCGAATTCTCCTTGTACTCATACTAGTCCACACATTTTATTTATTTCACTTTTTAGTCCCTCAAAATAATATTTTCACAATTTATCCCAAATTACTCAATTTTATCAAAAATCCAAAAACAAAACATTTAAACCCAACATCAAGCTTCCATAATTTATCAACTAACATCACAAAACTCACATTTTCATCAATGGAACATTTCAAAATCATCACCAAAATCGTAAACTAAAGCATGGGTTCGATAGTATACGAAGCAACGATTACAAAAACATAGAAATTATCAAAAACCGAGCAAAACACATACCTAATTCACCAATTCAAAGTGTCGAACCCTAAGTGAGCTCTCTCTTTTCTTTTTCTTTGTATTTTCGGTGGAATAGCATGAACAAATGGCTAATTTCATGCATTTGTTTTATTTTATTTTAATTACTTAATAAATATTTTCCCATTTTGCCCTTTTATAAACAATTATAAAACCTTTTAATGAATGGTTGTTTTAGTCCATTAACATTCCCAATGGACAAATAGCAACATAAGTACCCTTACTTTAGAAAGCCAACTCAAATAGGCACTTTAACATCTAGCACTCAGCTTTACATTTTATGTGATTAGGTCCTTTTTGCAAATTAAGCACACAAACAGTTAAATTTTCACACGAGATTTTCACACATGTCAATTCACTTATAATAGGCATGAAAAACAATATAAAAATATTTCTTTCTAACTTGAATTTGTGGTCCCGAAACCACTATTCCAACTAAGGTCAAAACCAGACTCTTATAGATATGGTTGTTTTCTAGAAGATTGAAGAAGAAAGAGTTGAGAGAAAAGAACATAGAACAGAGAAAGAAAGGCAACAAGATTTTCACTCAACATAATTGTTTTTCCTTATTGTCCTCACTGCTAAAACGCCAATAAAGATGTTACAGATGATTTGAAATTCGATTAAGGTTATTATGTTAATAGTTGTGCTCACGAAATGTACCGTTTCACTTAAACGACTAATAGCACCACGATTAATAAAACACACCGTTTAGTCCTTAACAAAAACTCACCATTTAACTTGAACTTATAAACGTCGCGTTTAACTGACAAAATTAAAAAATAAAGCAATCCATAACTACCTCTAATTTGTCAAAAGAAGAGCACAAATGAACCTTATAGTCCATTTTTACTATATCCATGGCGTCATTATCATCACAAATCAGTAGCATGATGTTTCCAGAAATTATAAGTTCGATCCTTTGATTTGTAACTTATTCAACTCAATAGCCAAGGCTTCAAGTTTAATAAATTGTTTGCACAACCCAACAAAAGTGTTGAAGTTGGCCTCTATGCAACTCATGCAAATTCATGCACATAAGTCTTCCGGATGAAATACGTGCAACTGAAGATGTCAATGCTACAATTTCCATCTTAGTTTCATTTAGTTACTTTTTAACAATGTCTTGTAATTTAGTTCTTTTTTAATTATGTTTTGGATGAAAATTGATGTAACTTGATGGTAATAGAGCTGGTTACCAGCTTTGTTCAAGTGTACAAGTTAGTATCACCTAGTTCCAATGTATTAAGTGGAGTTAGGTAGTGTTTAGGTGATGAATTTATTGATTTTGACCAGCCAATGTCTGGTATATATAATGGCTTTAAGCCAAAGTTTCTTTTTGAATGAAATCATCAAATTTTCCTTCCATATGCTTCTTTTTTTCTTTGCTTTCTAAATTCTATTTCCATTCCTGCTTAAAGTTCAAAGCTTGAAAACAAGCAGTTTTTGTTCATTCTTCATCCGGATACATTACATTACTGTTAAAGTCCAGATTGAAGTTTATACTTCATCCGGATAAAGTGTGTCTAACACCAACAACTGGTATCAAGAGCTCATTTCTTATTGGACCTGTCCTTGCATACTTTCAAAACAATGGCTTCATCAGGCTTCTCACCAGCTGCACCTCCAGTCTTTAGTGGAGAAGGATACCACATTTAGGTGGTTAAGATAAGGACCTATCTCCAAGCATTTGATCTATAGGAGGTGGTCAACTCAGATATTGAACAAGCACCATTGAGAGCAAATCCAACAGTTGCACAGATCAGGCAACATGCTGATGAAAAGACTAAGAGGCACAAAGCTATGTCCTGTATTTAGAACTGTGTCTCAGATGTGATTTTCACAAGGATCATGGCCTGTGACAAATTGAAGGAGGAGTTCCAAGGTACTGAAAGAATAAGGCAACAATAGTTCTAAACTTGAGAAGGGACTTTGAGAACTTGAAGATGAAGGAAGAAGAAAATGTCAAGCAGTATTCAGATAGAATAATGGCTGTGGTTAACAGTGTAAGGCTCCTTAGAGAGCAGTTTAATGAAGCAAGAATAGTGGAGAAGGTGCTCTCTACCTTACCTGAAAGGTATGAGGCAAAAATATCCTCTTTAGAGGACTCAAAAGACATGACCAGCATCACTTTAACTGAGCTAATCAATGCTCTATATGCACAAGAACAAAGAAGGGCCAGCAGACAGAAGGAGCACCAAGAGGGTGCCTTCTAAGCTAAAATAAATACTGGCTCAAGCACCACTGCCTATAAAGGAAAGAAGACTTGGAAGGATAAACCTAAGTCAGATGCTCCAAGAAAATGGGAAAGACCTTGCAGGCATTGCAAGAGGCCTGATCATCCAGAAGCCAAATGCTGGTTTAGGCCAGATGTGCAGTGCCAACACTACAAAAAGATTGGCCATGTTGAAAAAGTTTGCAAAGAGAAAAGAAGACCAAGGCAGAATCAACAGCAGCCAAGGGCTGAAGCTCGGGTAGCTGAAGAAGGTAGTGACAATGAGGAGCAGGTCTTTGCAGTCTCCTACTCAGCTGCTCTGAAGAAAGTCTTAAATGGTTGGCTCCTAGACAGTGGCTGCACCAACCATATGTCACCAGATGCAGCTATTTTCAAGTCTTTAGACGGAAGCTGTCAATCTAAAGTTAAAGTTGGTAATGGCCACTTTATTAAGGCAGAAGGAAAAGAGATGTGGTTATCTGCACTCCAACAGGTAACAAGATCATTTCAAATGTTTTGTTAGTTCTTGAAATTGATAGAAACCTGTTAAGTATAGCTCAGTTAGTTGAAAAGGGCTATACAGTGGTGTTCAAAGAAAATGAATGTCAGATCAGTGATCCAACTGGATCTATGCTCATGTCAGTAGCCATGACAGACAAGAGTTTTGTTGTGGACTGGAATAAAGGCTTTGATAGTGCCTATGTTATTTCTTCAGAAGAATTCAAGCTTTGGCATCAAAGACTTGGTCATGTCAATTTCAGGTCTGTGGCTGAAAATTTCACTATTTCAGTGGAAAATGATGATGTGTGTGAAGTGTGTCAACTTGGAAAACAAGCCAAACAGCCATTTCCTGCAAAATCAAGCTGGAGAGCTTCAGATAAGCTGCAGCTAGTACACACTGATGTGTGTGGCCCCATGAAGACTCAGTCATTGAATGGCAGCAGGTATTTCATTCTTTTCATTGATGATTTTTCAAGATACTGTTGGATTTACTTCTTGAAGAACAAGTCAGAGGTAGCTTCTGTATTTTTGAAGTTTAAAGCTACTGTAGAGACTAAAACAGGCTGTAAGCTGAAGACCTTGAGGTCAGACAATGGGACTGAGTATACTTCATCCAGGTTTAATACCTTTTGTGATGAAGCAGGCATTAAGCACCAACTCACCAACACTTGTACACATCAACAAAATGGTGTAAATGAAAGAAAGAATAGGAGCTTGATGGATATGGCTAGATGCTTACTGCTTGAGAAGAATTTGCCCAAAACCATGTGGGTCGAAGCAATCAATACTGCTATCTAATTCAGAATAGGCTACCAACCAAAGAAGTGGAGCACAAGACTCCATTTGAGGCCTGGTTTGGGTTCAAGCCTTCACTGGCTCACCTGAGAGTATTTGGTTGTTTGTGTTATGCTCAAGTACCAGCTATTAAAAGAAGCAAGCTGGATAAGAAAACTCAAGCAGGCATTCTGGTTGGCTATAGCTTAGTCAAAAAGGGCTGCAGGATCCTTGATCCTTCAACAAACAAAGTAATGATGAGCAGAGATGTTGTGTTCAATAAGAAAGCATGCTAGAATTGGGACAAAAATGAGCCAGAAGTTGTTTCTGAAGAATTTATGGCTGATCAGACTAAACCTGATCAAAATAGTCTAAGAATGGACATTGATGATGAACCAGTCAAGGGCACTAGACTTTTGGCTGAAATTTATGAAAGAGCACTTGTGGCTACAGTTGAACCAAGTAGTTTTGAAGAGGCTGAGGGACACCAAGGCTGGAAACAGGCTATGGCTGATGAAATTGCTATGATTGAGAAGAACCAGACTTGGGAGTTAGTTGCAAAACCAGCCAACAAGAAAGTCATTGGGGTAAAATGGGTTTATAGAGCCAAGCATAATACTGATGGGAGCCTAAACAAACTCAAAGCAAGGTTGGTTGTAAAGGGGTTTAGCCAGAAGTACGGCCTGGACTATCTGGAAACTTTTGCACCAATAACCAGGCTAGACACCATCGGGCTGCTGGTTGCCTTGGCAGCTCAGATAGAGTGGAAAATCCACCAACTTGATGTAAAGTCAGCATTCCTCAATGGTTTTCTTGAAGAAGAAATCTATGTGGAGCAACCTCAGGGCTTCAAAGTGACAGACAAGGAAGACATGGTCTACAGGCTCAAGAAAGCCTTGTATGGCTTAAAACAGGCACCAAGGGCCTGGTATAGTAGAATTGACAACTACCTGCTCAGTTTGGGATTTCAAAGAAGCCTAAGTGAGCCAACATTGTATGTTAAGAAGAAAGGAGCTGAAACATAGCTCATTGTGTCTCTGTATGTTGATGATCTTTTGGTTACAGGAGGAGACCAAGCAATGTTGGCTGACTTCAAAGCCAAGATGAAGCAGGAGTTTGAAATGTCTGATTTAGGAAGGATGACTTATTTCCTTGGCATGGAAGTGACTCAAACTCAAGGAGGAATCTTTCTAAGTTAGAGAACGTTTTCTATGAAGATACTGAACAAGTTCTCAATGCAAAATTGCAAGGCTACAAGTACTCCAATTGTAATAGGAGAGAAACTATCAAGCCAAGGCAGTTCTGAGCAAGTAAGTGAATCTGCTTATAGAAGCTTGGTTGGTTGTTTGTTATATTTAATTGCCACTAGGCCAGACATTATGTTTGCTGTCAATTTGCTCTCAAGATTCATGCATTGTTGCAATGAGAAGCACTTTCAAGCTGCCAAACGAGTGCTTAGATACATCAAGGGTACTTTAAGCCATGGAATGCTATTTAACAAGGCTGAAAGTCTGAAACTTGTTGGATATACAGACAGTGACTGGGGAGGTTCAATAGATGACATGAAGAGCACATCAGGGTATGTCTTCACCCTTGGCTCAGCTATCTTTTGCTGGAGTTCAAAGAAACAAAGTGTGGTTGCTTAGTCCACTGCTGAAGCTGAATAAGTAGCAGCTACTGGGGCTGTGAATCAAGCCATAAAGCTAAGGAAGATCTTAGATGATCTCAACTTGCATCAAAAGGAAGCAACAGGGATTATGTGTGACAATCAATCCACTGTTGCAATTGCAAAGAATCCTGTATTCCATGGAAGAACAAAACACTTCACCATAAAGTTTCTTTTTGTTAGGGAGATGGAACAAGATCAAGAAGTTGAGCTGATTCATTGCAATCCTGAGGATAAAGTTGCTGACATTTTAACAAAACCTCTTAGTACATCAAGATTCATTAAACTGGGAGAGTTAATGGGAGTTTGCAGCATGGAAACCAAGGAGTGTTGAAGTTGGCCTCCATACAGCTCATGCAAATTCATGCACATAAGTCTTCCGGATGAAATACGTGCAACTAAAGATGTTAATACTACTGTTTCCATCTTAGTTTCATTTAGTTACTTTTTAACAATGTCTTGTAATTTAGTTCTTTTTGAATTATGTTTTGGATGACAATTGATGTAACTTGATGGTAATAGAGCTGGTTACCAGCTTTGTTCAAGTGTACAAGTTAGTATCACCTAGTTCCAATGTATTAAGTGGAGTTAGGTAGTGTTTAGGTGATGAATTTATTGATTTTGACCAGCCAATGTCTAGTATATGTAATGGCTTTAAGCCAAAGTTTCTTTTTGAATGAAATCATCAGATTTTCCTTCCATATGCTCCATTTTTTATTTTTTTTGCTTTCTAAATTCTGTTTCTATTCCTGCTTAAAGTTCAAAGCTTAAAAACAAGCATTTTTTGTTCATTCTTCATCCGATACATTACATTGCTTTTAAAGTCCAGATTGAAGTTCATACTTCATCCGGATAAAGTGTGTCTAACACCAACAAAAAGAGTGATATAAAATATGTATTTTCTCTTCATCCATAACTCCAACAACAATCTTACGGCTACTTCACACTCAGCTTGAGACATCGCCAAATTGCCTGATTTTTGCTTTCCTCATCGGTCGATACGATAACCATCTTATTGGGTGACTTGGCAATTCCATCTCCTGTCCTCCAACATGAGTTCCTCTCATAAAATCTGGCAAGGTTTTTCTTTAATATGGAAGCCAAAAAAGTGAAAGTCATCTTGAATTTATTTTTGTAGATCTTCTCTGAATACTTCATAATCCTTTTAACTTTGTCTTCACGTTCTTTTTTTTTCTTTTTCTTTTTTAAATGAGTAAAGATTTCTAGTGTACTCTATTGAATTTCCTCTTGAATTATTTTAAGTGCGTTTGTTTATTTTTTATTTTTGATAAAATATAACATAAAAGTAACAAAATGGTATATAATATAAAACTAAATATTATAATTTGAAAAATTCTTATTTTCTAATGAGGAAAATAATAAATAACTTTTGATAGTCTATCTTTCGGATTATTACTTCTCATAGTCATAAGATAGTTCAATAATTTGCGATTCCAAATTTTTATTCTCACTAATAATCGAAGTCCACTCCAAAATTTTGTTTTCTTTTCGTATTGCTCCTATTCCTCATATAGTTCTTTACGAGTGTTGCTATGTCCTTTATGTAGAATTAAAGTTGCTTTAACGTTGTAGGAATATGGCTTTTCATTAACATTTTAAATGATACATAAAAACAGAAATGCGTGTATGTATAGAATTAATTAAGTTATTATATAGATTACCTGAATTTGATTCTGTTGGATGAAATATCAAGATTTACCTTTTTTTTCTGCCGAATTGGAATGATTTAGGCTTCATATCATAAAATTTCGTTTTCCACCGCTAATTCCTTCTGCAATATAAGCCGAGGAAATTGTCCTATTTATAGTGAATATTATGTAATTAAATATGAGAAATTGAGAAGATAATTTTATATATATATTTATTTAAAATTTCTGCTTTATCTGATTTTTGAATTTCTTATATTTATTTTTAAATTTATGGTTTATCTTGTTAAAATATGAAAATAGGTTAAATAAAATATCAAAATTTAATTTGGTTTAAGAAAAAGCTTAGAATACAGAGAAAGTTTGATTTTATATATGTGTGTATATATATATATATGCTTTATCTTATTGCAATATGAAAGTAGTTGCAATTATGATTAATATACGAATTCAATAATATGAAAATAGCTTATGAGAATCCTAGTTCGTTTAAGAAAAATAGCTTAGAATACGTGGAAGCTTGAACTTTTATTTTTATTTTTAAATTTTGGTTTATCTTATTAAAATGTTAGTATCTACTTGATGATATCATATAAACTGTGGAAGCAACAATTAGTATTTCTTAACAAGTAAAGTTTGGAAACATGTTAACTTTGTCACCTGTTGTTACGTTTGTTTTTTTTATTTATTAATGTGTAGTGTCTATGACATGACCTGAGATGCAAGTGGCCTTATGACTTAGGGTTCAAATATATATAAATCATGACAAACTTTTTTGTTTGTAAACCTTTCCACCCTTTAGCTTCCAAAACAATAAAAAATTATATGAAAACAAATACATGTTATACCAGACAGCTGGGGGTAATTGATGAGTGTCAAATCCACTACAAATACATTTTTACGTCTAAATCGAAAATAAATTAAACTTTTAATATAGAGAGTAAGGTTAATGCTATAAAGACTGGACTGATAAATTTTACTATTTCTTATGACTAAGATTAGACGAATATGCAAAATTTAAGAAAAGAAGATTAAATCTAATATAAGTTAAATAATAGAAATTAAATAAAATAAACAAAATAAAAATAAGTAAAATGGAATTAAGCCTAAATAAAACAAATAAATGAAAATTCAACCTAAGGGATGATTTTGACTGTGGCTTTGAATTGATCTCAAACAATGAGTTTTATCTTTCATTTGATAAATCAGTTATAGAGATCGAGGAATAGCTTCAAACCACCTAATTCTTCCATAATAATAAATTAATTGCAAGAATAACCCGATAACTAACTCTTACCAAGCGAATAACCTTAAAAGTAGATTCTATAATTTAATTCCTCAGCAATATTTATAACTAAAAAAACCCAAACTCAATTCAATGGCCTCAACTACATCAATCATTTAAACTTAATTATTAACTCTCTTAATAGATGCACTCAATTAATCATATCAATTTATTTTCAACATATCAAATATAACAATTATGCATCGTACCAAATTCACCTGGCCTTATTCTCCTAAACTATATTTATGTTTATCATAATAAAATAAAATAAAAACCTTAAAACTATAAGAATGGCTGTGCGCCACTCCCTTCTTTCCTTCTTATTCAAGCGTATATATAATAACCTAAACTAAAAAACTTTAAGATAATAAGAGACAAGCTTTAAATGCAAAAAGGTTTAATAGGAATAATAAAAAAATAATCTTAAAATATTTTTCTTGTACACCAATTCGAATTTTCGTGTCAAACTTTTCGTACAATCTGCTTATCCTTTCGTTTCCCGACACAATGAATAATAATTATACCTACATAAAAAAAAATCAACTAAGTGTCAAATTAGGGAAAAATCATGTCCAAAATTAATTAAAATAAATAATAAAATATATCAATTAAGCACATTATCAAATTTCCCCCACTTAATCAATACTTTCCCTCAAGCATTTCATTCATTTATCAATCCAAGCATACTACAATGATCCAAGCTAGTTCAATCACCATACAGTCTCAATTCAAACAACTTAATAGGCATTAATAAATTTATGATCTTACAATTGTCTCCTTTAAGCTAACACGTCGATTTACAATTCAGTTAAGAATACAATTATCAAATTGTCTCATAATTAGGCTCCACAATATCAATTTATGAAAAATTATTAATACACCAAAATTAAACAATAATTTACAATCGTACCATTTGTCTTATTTCTTAAGTTCATTTTTTTTCTTTTTTCTAATTAAAAAGCTTATCTAGAGTATTACAAAATCTTTTTACGCGAAGAAAGATGACATCCTAAGTACCTCACATTGATTACTCAATTCGTCACATCTGTAGACGATTACTAGCTCCACTCATAGTTGTTAAGATTAGCGGAGCAAGTGAATTGCTTAGAGTGTCACTTGATCTTTTGACGCGAACATATGACAACTCAATCACTTTACCCCGGTTATTCAATCGGTCACAACTCTAAAACTTGACTCATAATATAAACAATTAGCAAAGTATTTATTGAAATTTTACTCTATTTTTTTTTCAAAAATTTCAATTTTTTCGAATACAAGATAAAACAAAAGTTTATTTATGAAAAAAAATCATGCAAATAAGAGGCTAAATTAGCTGAATGGGCTAATTTTTTTAATTAGGCATTTAGGCTGTTTTTAATTTTATTTAGAAGAATAGACCGTTTTTAGGAGAAAGAAGTAGAAAACAAATCCAGTTGGGTGTACTTTCTGCACAGTTGGCAGGAAAACTCATTCAGCTGAATGCGCTTTCCCTTTAACTTGCAATTTTTGAATTTTTTTTAATATAATCAATTTCTTTGGTTAGATGGTTAAATGATGGTGATTTTTTCCTTTGAGTCCTAGATTCAATTCCTTTCCCACTCACATCTATATTTTTTATTTCATATAGTTTTAAGCTTCTTCTTTTTTTTTTTTGTTTTAATGAATGTTTTTAACATATTTTCTTCCTTAGTTAAATGGTTAAATAATAATAATTTCACCAGTGGTTTCAAGTTTTTTAATTAATAAATATATTATTTTTGTTATAAAATAAAGAGAGATGGAGAGAATAAAGAACAAAGAAACTATGAAAGCAATATAGGATGTACTTTATTGATTAAAAGGGATGATTACAATGCTTCATCAAAGTCTCTATTTATAGGCATAAGAAGTATAAAAGAAGTAGAGATCTAATTCTAATAACTATTAGAATTTAAAGTATACCGAAACTTTATCTTGATCATGATGGACATCCACTTAATAAAATATTTATAACACTCCCCATTGGATGTCCACTGGTAGATAATGTGCCTCATTAAAACCTTATTAGGAAAAACCCTGTGAACCTAACAAGGGAAAAAGTGTACACAATCTATAATACGCATAATATGTTACCTCATTAAAAACCTTACCAGGAAAACCCAATGGGAAAAAACCTTGGTTAAGGGAAAAGAGTACAGCGTGTATTTACTCCCCCTCATGAAAACATCACATAGTTTCTCATATTCTATGTATTCAATATTGAATACTAGTTTTTCAAATGACTATTTGAATGTATTTGATAAGCATTTATATTATCATTCTTTTAAAAATCATGAGTGAGGGAAAATTTTAGAAAATATATTTTGATCTCTTTAGGAGATTCAACAATAATCATAACAAACTTTAATCATGATTCTTATATAAAAACACAAATAGGTATTTTGGATCATTTTATAATCCTTTTTTCAACTACTCAAATTTACCACATATGTTCAAATTATTTCAATTCATACAAACGAATAATTTCCCGAGAATTTCAATATGCTTCTAGCATTCTAAATCCTTCAAGGATTTTAATATAAACTTTACTATATAGTGATTTATAAAAGTTGTAACAACAACCATTAGACGCAAGTTAAATCTTTTTGAATTGTCAATTTAATAATATATCTAAAGGTTATTACATCCATCACAAAAAAATATTATATCTTTTCATAATCAATGCCAGGACTTAATGAAAAAATTCATATTTTTATTCTGCTTTTGCAAAACTACTTTAATTGCATTCTCACTAGCTTTATACCTTTAGATATTTGGACTACTGGTCCAAAAACTCCACGAATTTAATTGTACTTAAGTTGCGTCTTTCTATTTTGATCAATTTATTCCATATCTATATTTCTCAATAGATTAATTCAAGATCCTCCTCTTATTTCATTATTTCAATAATAATATTGCATGTAAAATCATTGTCGACCACTTTTATTATTCGGTTCCACATTTTCTCAAATTGACATAACTTATCAAGATCTCTTATTTTCATTATTTTAAAATTCAATTTTAGGTACCTGAATGTCTTCTGAAGTTTTACTTATTAGTTATGTCTTGGGTCTCTTCTGGAGCGCTCGCTTCCACTATATGACCATCTAGAATAATTTTCATCTTTGGAACCGATCAATCTATTATTTATTCTAACTGATTGTCCTACTAGGGCTTTGACTCAAATTAAAATATTAGATGATATATAACACTTGGTTATTCTCATTAAGGTTGTAAATACATCTAACAGTTGACTTGTAATGAGTTATCCTTATTGAACTTCTGGTTCAATTATTCTCCCCCTAAATCATTACAAGTTATTGTTTCTCTGCCCCTAATGTTTGGAAAACTGACAACTTATGTCACAATTAAATCTCGAATTAATTGCTCAAAAATATTATAAGGAGACTCATTAAATATACATTCTCGCAAGATTAGAAAGATGAATTGTTTTTTTGCATAATCTGAAAATAATCATTTAAAAAAGTAATCTCGCAAACGACAGGTTGCAAGTTGATAACGCATATGATTATTTTGTAGATGCATCTACCAAAATCATATAATATCAAAACCATCCACATGGTGGATGAATGGGCCGATATTCATTTTAGAAATGTAAGACATTAAATCTCGACTTTAGCTAGTGAGTTTCTAATAATCAAATTTCATTGAGAACAGACAACAAGTGAGAATTCTTTAAATTAAAGAATCTTCTGGTTCTTTAATTGAATGTCCATATGAATTCTCAATTAATTTTCGTATCATATACGATCCAGGATGGTTTAACTGGTCACGAATGTGTTAGTAAACTTCTGGTTTACTTTAACATGTGTTTCAATTGTACTAAATTGTAACAATTTGATAATTTTATTATCATTCCTTTTAATTTGTATCCACATATAAGCACTATTGCGACATTTACTACTGAAAATGTCTAAATCAATGTGAAATCTATAATGTCACCAAGTCAATAAATATAATTTCCAAATAATTATATGCAGTATTCACTTCAGGGAATATGCCAAAATCTTCAAATGCTCAAAAATCTATTAATAGCAAACTTCGTGAGTGAATCTTATTTTCCATGTGTATAACAGGTATATAACCAATGACTTTTCATACATAAGTTTTCTCTCTTGCAAGTTCTCATTAGTAATATTTTACCACATAATTTTAATTAAGAACTTATTCTGAATACTGTAGAGTTATACTCACAGTTTTTAAAAAATACTTGCAACTTTAGATGCATCCAACCATAATAAGCTTTAGATAGAATTATCATATTCTATTGCTCATGAATATATCTTTCACATTTAAATATTTTACTTTCAACCCTTTAATAGAGATGATGACAAAAGAATACCATAAATATTATAAATTAATAACTCAATCCTCTGTTTTTATTCATATGAAATATAATTTTTCCTCATTCACAATCTCAATATGAGATCCATTACAAATAACTTTTAAAAATAATACATTAACATCACAAATTTTGTGCTTTTTAGATAGCGATATATTAGCTTTTCTAGAGCTTTCAACTAATTTTGTATTACCAAATATTTGAATAATATTTCTTTGTTTTAATACCAAATAAGATAAATATTTTCTATCTATAATGATAGAATTCATTCCTACATTTTCATATCCTTCCTCAAAGAATATTAATGAAACAAAATATTTGGGCATATGCCACATATGTGGCCAATAATATTTCATATCAAATATTGATAACATAAATTATCTTTACCCTTTAAAGAGTTATCTTGAGAACTCTCATTATTCTCTTATTTATTACTATGTTCTCACTTTTAGTGGTCATTAGTATATCTTTTATTTCCTTTATGTTTACATTCACTTCAGGAAATGCAACAAATCTAGTAGGACAGACTTATAAACATCCCAATAGATTCTTTATTTCATAATTATCATCGCAAGCATGCGTAAGATTTCAAACCAAAACTATCTATGCATGTTGTCATGAGTAGTCTCCAATTATAATAAATATGATGTAATAAATAAAACATACTAAAATATACCTGAAGATCTTTAACATCATCGTCATCATCTTGACTATTATCACGAGCATCCATTCTGAGATTAAATCTTTCAACATCTTGAAGGTCGATTTATGGGACAAGTTCGAAATATTTTGAAAAAATAGAGAATCATCGTGCTGATAACGTGTTATAAAATAAAGAGATAAATAACAAAGAAACTATGAAAGCAATAGAGGATGTACTTTATTGATCAAAAAGGATGGTTACAATGCTTCATCAGAGTCTTTATTTATAGGCATAAGAAGTATAACAGAAGCAGAGATCTAATTCTAATAACTATTAAAATTTAAAGTATACCAAAACTTTATCTTGATCATGATGGACATCCATTTAATAAAATATTCATAATAGTTTTCAATTTTTTTATTTTATTTCATCTTTTAATTAATAACTCTTTTATTCATAAAATAAAGCTAATAAATATGTAATTATATAATAAAATATATATTTTACATATATCATTATGTTAAAATATTTGAAACTAATAACTCCTTTATATATAATATAAACATCAACTAATTTTTGATATATTTTTCTTTATATATAATATTTATATATCAAATATTTATTTTCTCCATGAATATTGTGGATATGGTGATTTTAATATTATAAAATGAAATAATTATTTGAATATAATTATTATTTTTATATGTAAATTATTTCAAATATCATTATTTTTCATCTACATTGTGAGTATGATATTTCAAATATTTTTATATATATGAAATATTTCAATTAATTATTTGAAATGTCATTATGTTTATATGTGAAATATTTTAAATACACATACACAAATATTTACTACACTCATGATATGAATTGAAAAATAAATATTAAACATATAAAAATTATATTTACTGAAAATAATCATATTTGTAATAATTATTTGATTTTATGAATAAAAGATTTATTAATTAAAAGATAAATTAAAATAAAAAATTGAAAACAATATATTTATTATTTAAAAATTTAAAAACTTGAAACAAGATGAGATGAAAATTACAAATGTGTTTAAAAAGAGGAATTGAACTGAGTCTCAATGATAAAATCATTATTATATTATCATTTAACTAAGAAAATTAATATATTAAAACATTCATTAAAAGAAAAGAGAAAAAGCTTAAAACAACTTGAAATAAAAAATATAAATGTGATTGGGAGAGGAGAGGAATCGAATCTAAGACTCAAGGATAAAACAACGAGAATTTAACCATTTGACCAAAATAAATTAATTATATTAAAAAGGTCAAAAATTGTAACTTAAAGGAAAAACACGTACAACTAGAAGGATTTTCCTGCCAACTGTGCAAAAAACGAGTTCAGCTGGACACGCTTTCACATACTCACTCTAAAAATAACCTATTTTCCTAAATAAAATTAAAAACAATTTAAAGGACAAATTAAAAAAAAACATATTCATCAAATTTAGCCCCAATAAAATGTCTAAACCAATTTAACACAAAATTAAATTCATAGAACATTCAATTTCACTTACACATTTATTTAAAATAAATAAGAGAATCTAAGTGTTTTTTTTAATCAAGTCATCATATCAAAATTTTCCCAAATATCTAGACGCTTCAAAAAATTAGTAAAGTGAATTTTGAATTTTCCCGGATGAAAATAGCATGCATACTTTAGGGACCAAGCAAGCAACAACACATTTCACCACTGACAGTTAAAATATCTCAAATTATAATTCAATTCAATTCATACATTATCCTCAATGTATCACGATAAATCAAATGAACGAATTAAGAGGTAGGAAGACTTCCTTGAAAGTAGCAATGTTCGTCGTTCTCGAGTGTATTGAATCGATTGTTTAACCCTAACTTGCAAAGGAAAAATGAAATTAACTATTGAATTAAGAAGAAAACAAATAAAAGAAAAGAAAAGGAACAAGAATGTCAAAAACAAAAATAAAAGAAAAAATTAAAAATAAAACAAAAAAATAGAAAATGAAAATGAAAAAAGATAAAATAAAAAATATGTTTGGAGTTGTTGGGTATCGATGGTGGCCAGAGGGGCAGATCTGGCTATTAGGGATGAGCGGCTACCACTGGTCAAGATTCGAATAGAGGGGGGTGGTGTGGGATCGGCAATGGTGGCTGGTGAATGGGGAAGGAATGGAGGAGAAGAAATATGTTAGGGTTGTTCTTTTTTTGTCTGTGGGATTTTGTCTATTTTCATATTTCATTTTTTTCTAACAAATAAGACCTATTCCTCAAAATAAAATCAGCATAAGAATATTCTTAAGGTGTGGGCACGCCTATTGTGAAGTCTTCTGCTGATTTCTTTTTCTTTTTCTTTTAAGCATTGAATCTCCTTTTTTCCATATGGCGACAAAAGAATGAAGGTGTCTAAAGCATTGATTCCCCTTCTTTTAAGAATAGTCTAAAGCTTGGGCAAGTCTTAGTAAAATTCTGCTGAATTTTGAAACACAAATTTCCCTCCATCGTTTCCGTCATAAGGCGTAGGGTACCTGATCTAAAAGTTCACAACCACCATTATGTTTTTTTCACAGCTCAATTTTAAATCACGATCACAGTTCAAATAAGCTTGATCCTACACAAGAGGATTAAAATTAAAAATGGCTAAGAACAAAAATAAAAATAAAGAAAAATTACTAAAACAAATAGAAAAATAAATAAAAGAAAATAGGATTACCTCCCAACAAGTCCCTTTGTTTAATGTAATTGGCTTGACATTTTTCATTGTTCATCTAATTCGGATTTCTTCCACATCTTGAGATGGAAGTTTTTGATTGTCTCCTGATAAGAGGTAGTTAAGGAGACTAAGACAGTCAAATAGTGGTTTTTGTTCCCACTTTAGTGCTTGAAAATAGATGACCAAAGCTCAAAATAAGCAGGGTGGTAATTTTGTGTTATTGGTGCAATCCTCTAGAAGCTTCAGTACCTCTGATTTGTGCAACGGATCCCACAATATTTCCTCAACCATATGATGTACTCCAAGTTGACTCAATTTTTTCTCGTTAATGTTCCTTCAAGACAATAGAATCAATTTAGTTTTATCGTGTAACTTTAAATAAATTTGTGTCACAGAATCAATTGTATCCTTACTACATACCTCACACTATTTACTAGTGTCACGGAGCTAGAAATTTAATCTCGTAAATCGCGTGACCGTAGGCAGAACTTAGCTTCAAATCTACTTAAGTTAGCCTAACTTTCAAAAATGAGAATTGACAAAGAAATTTGTCTAATGCACCGAAATAAAGTAGAAGCAAACTTTCAAACTAAAAGCAAAAAAAGAATAGAAAAACCACAAGAAAACTAAGCACACCAAGTGTTTGAATAAATGTTCTCAAAGTGTTTCTATTACTTTGAAGAATTATAACTGATGGGATGATTACAAATGAGGGGGAAGGCCACTATTTATAGTTAATCTCTCTCATATCCAATGATACAATTTAAATTACATCGACGGTTGAGATTAAAGCCTATCCACAAGATGAGAGTTCTAAGGGATTTAAACTCTATACAATATTATACTTTAGGATTACAAATATTAACCACGGTAACTCTAGCTTTTTTAGAGTATCTCACTGGGTCACCAAGGCTTCAACTAGATGGACTTTTCCATGTGTTCCACAAATCGGGTCAGCTCAAGTGGATTAAATGAGTCCCGTTTGATAAATTAAACTCATATGTGACTTTGTGTACTTTGGCCACGGGCTTTGATCCGCGGCTTATGACACTAAGATATTCTAATGAATCATAAAATTAAGTTCAACACCCTTACCATCAAACTCCATAGTAAGTGTACTGTTAATTTGGTTCTTGTAGTGCTAAGGAATTGTCGCCCTAATAGAATGTTGGATGTAATGACCTGAAATTCAGTAGTGTCGAAAAATACAGTTTTTAAACCATATGTTCGTAAATCGAGTTTGTAAATATTAAATAAAAGTATTTACAGAGTTACTATTAAAATATATTGAAGTTCAGTTAAGTAATTTAGCCGAAATAGTAGTTAATTAAGGCTTAAGGACTAAATTGTAAAAGCCCAATTGCTTGAGTTTTAATTAAGAAAAGGCTTGAGAACCTAGAAGGAAATTATCTAGAGGACCAAAATGATAAATAAACCAATTTAATGAAAATTATTAAGATTTAAAACTTAATTAAACTAATTAAATAAAGTTAATCAAGATATAATTTTAGTATAAATGGTGATGTTAGTGGGATGTCACAAGTTGCCCTCTTCCCCCAAGCCACCACTAAATATTGAAGAAAGAAAAATGAAGAGAAAAATGCCATTGAAGTTTGCATTCGGTCAACCTAAAAATATAAGGTAATTTAAGCCTTTTTCATTTAATTTTTATGGATTTATGGTCACGTGAGTTTGAATTAACTAACCCTTGTACCAATTTGATCAATTATTAAAGTTTTAGGTGTAACACCGTACATCTGACTCGATTATAACATCCCAAGTTTGGCAGACTACTTAATCCTCTATGGCGCTAACCTAAATTGTCAAACAACATATAAGTCTATAATAATTAAATAATGTCTAAACAAATATTTGGCAAAAACCCTTTTTAATCCTTAAATATAAGTAAAGATAAATATGCTAGATCTTATTTGAAAGTTAAAAATTCTTTGTTGGCTGACTGTCATCTAAAAAAAGTTTGGCATATAACCTAGTGATACTGCTCATAAAAGTCCAAAGATACAAATCAACAGCTTGAATACAAGCCCTTGAATTCAAAACTGTTAGAATATAACAGTTATCCTATCCCTAACGATTTCATGTTACAAACATAAATAAAAGATGGGTCACGAAAGAGGACTAGTTCTGGCTGAATCCCTTTTACAAATCTTCCAACCTAAACACCTGAAAATAAGAAAGAGAGACCAAGTAAGTTCATAAGAACTTAGTGAGTTTTGCAGAAATACAGCCAACACTTAAACCATCTAAAGACACACCCTTACAGTAATACATTTTCTTTTTCGAAGTATTCACTAATGGATACTTTCTATAAGTGGATACAATCAACTGACGGATACTAGACGCTATTAGATACCAACATTTGATAGACACATGTCACAATAGCTCTATTAGTATGTTACATTATAGACTAACCTTTATAACCATTTCACATATTTTTTTTACACTTCATGCGGTTGTTCACACATCATTTAAACACATTTGTGCACTTTTCTACTATTACACTCCCTTCCTTATACTAGCTTTTGATCCTCATTTCAAAGAACAAATATTCCTTTTGTTGGAAAAAACCTGGTTTGGAAGCTATTTTCTTGCATAGCGAAAAATTTAAAATTTGAAAACTGACCCGATTTGTGATATTTATAGCAATAAACCTTAACTGAATTCGTATGTGTTTTTGGATAAGTGGATCCTTGATGTTTTTCGGCTTTCAACCAAATGATCTTCTCCGTTATTCTCGCACCACAAACTACTTCAAGTGTGGGCTTGAACCAATTGAATCAAAACATAGAACTAGAAAAAGTTTTCCTTTTGGGGTGAAAATGAAAGTTCTTTCCTCTTTAAAAGAAACCAGTAAAATTGTTATTCTGAAAAATGTGTTTATAATTTGAGAATAAATCCACTCTATTTTTTGACAGAATAACAATCTCTCAAAAACTTGTCTTAATAGCTCTACCAGTACCATCTATGTAACGCCCCGTACCCGAGACCATCGCCGGAGTCGAACACGAGGTATTAACGGACTTAATTCATTACTTAAACAGCTCAAGCAATTTATTTTTAAAATTTCCAGTCAAGCTAGCAATCTGCGTCACAGTCGCTTAAAAAAATTCATATCTCGAGTTACGAAACTCGAAATATAATTCCATAAATTTTCCCTGAAACTAGACTCATATATCTATCAACTAATTATTTTCTAGAATTTTTGGTCGGGCCAACTGGTACAGTTTATTAGTTAAAGTCTCCCCTGTTTCAGGGTTCGACTGCTCTGACCTCTGTATATTACGAATCAGATATCTCTCTCTATAGAATTTCAATGACTATGAAGTTTGTTTCTCATAAAACTAGACTCAATAAGGAATCTGTACATGTAAATAATGACTTCTAATTATCTTTGTACAATTTTTGGTGAATTTCCAAAGTCAAAACAGGGGATCCAGAAATTGCTCTGGCCCTGTTTCACAAAAATTTAAATATCTCATAAAATATATCTCATTTACCTATTTTGTTTCTTCCATTTGAAAATAGACATAATAGTATTTGATTTCATAACTTATTCATCATTTAATTCCATTTCTACTATTTTTAGTGATTTTTCAAATTCACGTCACTGCTACTATCTAATTCTGTTTTGTGCTAATTTCACCTTTTTCATGATTTCCATGGAATAACTAGCATTTAGGCATACATAACACCAAACATGTATTTGATTAGCCATTCCAACAGCTAATCATTATCAAGCATTTACATACCAATCATTAGCCATATCATAAGATCATACACACAAAATGGCTACGATGCTATACATGCCATACTCAAAATGAAACGTCTAGCTATATCAAAATAATCCTCGTGATAGTGTGCGGGACCTCAAGCGTGCTTTACGATCCCCGAGTTAGCTTGGAAAAACTATAAAAAGAAGGAAAATAAAGGGGGTAAGCATTAAGCTTAGTAATTTTGCATGCAAATAAATAACAACATTCATAAGAATTATCTTACTACTTGGCATGATACTACATAATGCAACTTCATTAATTGTCATAGACATATTTTAAACTTCTTCACTTACCCACTTACTTAAATACTTACTTACTTAATCAAATTTATTAATACATTTTACTTACCTTTTTCCTTATCAAGCATACATGAACATTATGTACTTACCTTTGCTCTTCTAGCATGAACTTGTCTTACCTTTTTAGTATAACTCATCTTACCTTACCTTACCTTGATACTCTCTTTAAATTTTCTCGTTGAACCATTTGGAATACTAAGGATACACGGGTACCTTACCATTGCCATGACTTGTCATGGTCTTATGTGGTATCCTTTTGAAACTTACCATTGCCATGTCTTGACATGGACTTACATGGTATCCTTGCCTTATGAACTCACCAATGCCATGCCTTGGCATGGTCTTACACGGTATCCTTGAACCTTAATGTCATGACATTTGTATCCTACACATTCCTATGGTTCAACTGGGACTTTCTAAAATTACTTCTCTGTCAATTCATGCTTGAGTCTTCTTTGAAATTTCATAAAATAAATTTACACCTGCTGGAAATTAACAACATTAACATAAAATAATAGAATATTGCATTTATTTATCGCAAACTTACCTCGAAACAAAATACGATCAACTATATCGACTTAGTCCACTATCTTTTTCTTTCCCCGATCTAACTCCGGATTTTGTTCTTCTTGATCTATAATAAAAAATTTAGCTTATTTAATACTCACATGTATTAAAACAATCCTTGACCCAAACTTTGGCAAAATTACATTTTTGCCCCTAAACTTTCACATATTTGCACTTTTTCCCCAAGGCTCGTAAATTAAAATTCATCCCTTATTCTTATGTTTTATGACATGCTGATCATTTTTCCCTTCTATGGCAACATCAAATTCACACTCTAACATGTACTTATGACTATTAGGTATTTTTACCGATTAAGCCCTTTTACTCGTTTTCGCTTAAAACCGAGTAGTACAAGTTGTCTAACATAATTTAAAACCTCATATTCTATCATAAAACACCAAAATACACAAATTTCACCTATGGGTATTTTTCCAAATATGAACCCTAAGTTGAATTATTGCTAGCATAAGCTTAATCGAGCTACCGGGATTCCAAAAACGTAAAGAACATTAAAAACGGGGCTTGGAATCACTTACTATGGAGTTTGAAAGCTTGAAATAAACCTTAGATATGGAGAACCATTGAAATTTCGTCCTAATGAAGAAGATGGAAAAAAAATTGGCTTTTAATTTTGTTTTTAATTCATTTTAATAACTAAATGACCAAAATGCCCTTACTACTAAACTTTCCAAAAATTCCATCCATGTCCAATTTTTGTCCATAGACTTAGAAATTGGTCAAATTCTATTTAAGACCTCCTCATTAATATTCGAAAGCAATTTCATACTAAAAACTTCTAGAATGCAAGTTTTGCAAATTATTCGATTTAGTCCCTAATCTCAACTTAAGCACTCATAGAATTTCATCACAAAATTTTCACAAAATCATGCAATCATATCATGAACCTCAAAATAATAATAACATAAATTTTCTACCTCAAATTTGTGGTTTCGCAACCACTGTTCCGTTTAGGCCCTATTTCAGGATGTTACAATCTATTTATGGGAAGAAAAGGTAGGACCCTTGTACAGTTGTAGAAGTTTATTTCCACTAGAGAAACGGTATCCTAGTTTATCTAGGATATAGGGCGCGACAACCTTAATTAATGATATTAGGGTATTGCCATCCCACCTCCTTACTGAGGGGTTTTTGGCCTCTCTCATATCGGGTCCAATTACGAGTACTTCCTGGGCCTTTTTGACCTTGTGTAATGTAAAGCCCCAAAAATCCTGAAACCAAAAAGTCCCAAAATCTTGAATTTTCTTTTTTTGTACTTAGCAATTCCGGTTAAGTGTTAATTACGTAAGGGTAGGTCTTGGTCAAGGTTTGATTTTGAATTAAGGGGTAGAAGAAATTATAATTTAATTATTAAAAGAATCAAGGTTGGCAAGTAGTTGGGCTTTTAAATAAAGATAGGGGAAAATAACATCAAAAAGCTTTGTGAAGGAGTGGCTAAGTGACACTACTTAGAGTGTAGGGAGGTGGCGTTAATAGCTAGCAATTAGATCTAAGGTTCGAATCCTAGCTTAGTGTTTTTAGAAGTTTAATTTTGGCCTTCTAGAAGGTTGGAAGTGGCATGGAAATGGACTCCAAGGGAAATGTTCAGGAGAGAAATCTGAGGAAAAGATCAAGGGCTTATCAGGGAAAAAAATGAGGAGATAAGAAATGCGGATCAAGTGGAACTGAAATGGTAACTTGGGCTTGAGGAGTTCAACCATAAGGGTTATAAATAGGTGTCGAATGCAAGGGTATGAGGCTAATGCAAAAATATTCTTCTCACCTTGTTGCCAGAAGCCCTCCTCCCTAAAAGCCGAAAACCCTTATATTTTCTTTCTTTTCTTTTTGTCGATTTCTCCAAAAGCCGAAAACCCTTGTTCTTTTTATTTTCCTTGTGCCGATTTCTTTGTTTCACTTTTGGGTTTAGTCGATTCTTCTTTTTCTCTCCCTTGGTACCAAATAAGCAATTGTTGCCGTTCAAATCTCTAGAGCCAAATACTCTTTGACCGAATCTCGTGTAAGTGTTACTCTTTCAGTCGATTTTCTTTGCTAAGTATCGAATATTGCCCCCACTCTTTCTAATCAACTGTGGTAGGGAATTAGTATCGGATCTTGGATCGTAGCTCATTGCCAAATTGCTTTTTAGGTGTTACGGTATTGGTAAGTATTCCTCTCCCATTGGCTAAAGTGGCCTAATGTTCATAGTTAAGCTAAGGGGACTTGTGTTGGATACGAGTCATCTATTATTCTGGTTTTAATGAGTAAGATTAACGCAAATCTAGGGAGTACGTGATCAAGGAAAGCTATTAAAGATTTGTGTTCAAGGTAAGGTTAAAGTGATGTTTCAATTTTTGGGTAGAATATGGATTAAGCATATGATTAATGGAAGGGTGACATTGTTGTAGGTTGGTGACTAAGGGAATCGTGGCACGCTTGCTTATCAGGTGTGTACATACACTGCATATACACTATGAATCGGTAAAAGCCAAAATGTCGAAATGGCAAAAAGCCGAATATTTGGCTACGGTAGTCTTGCGAGTGCACGAACACTCGTAAGGGAGAGACCAATAAGTTGCCTGAGACCCACGGGTGATTTCGTGGACTTGGGTTGTGATTTGGCCATACGGGCCAGAATGGACTAATGGGCCGATGGGCTGTTGGGCCCATAATAGGTAAAAACTGAATATTGATGCTATGTGATAGGAATTTGTATGTGAGCATGAATATGAATGTGACTGGGACTATCGGGCCATATAAATGTCATTTGGGCCTAATGGGCTATATGAATATGATTGGGCTTAATGAGCTAGATACAGGTATGTGTATTTGTTTGGGCGTTGTAAGGGGTTTTGGGCCTAGTATATGATAACTACATAAGACTTAATTAATATATTGTGACCGTGGACAAGTCAAAGGGTTAAGGTGTGGCAACGAGTATATGCATATCTAGGATTGGATCTAGAGAGAGCTTGGTACTTACGCGGTCTTAATGACCCACCTCCTCTTCTTTGGAATCCTACCTAGTGCATAGTATTCGTTCATCTTAGCTCGGGGGACTTGTTAATGGGTCAAGGTAAGTAAAAACCATAATTAAGGGAAAATTATCGAAACACCTCTAAGGGCAAAAATGACCAAAATGCCCCTAGGTGTTGAATGTAAGTTTTATGGATGTGACATGCATACATATGATGTTCTGCTTAGGTTGCATATGGGTTGGAACTATGGAACGGAGGAAGTATATGAGGATCGCATGGTTGCCTGACAATCGTGGATCCACCGATGGCTTTTAAAGCCCAATATGTAAATGAAGGTAGTTTCGCAACCGGGCTACCATTGGTGTGTGGGTTGGGTGAGTCGATATCTGTATCCCCACATGGTGTAACGGAGGATGAAGCTGGTGTGTAGCGGATGGATAATTTGGATGGGATTGCATTGCATGTTTGATGATTTCTCTTTGAATGCTTGTTTTCATTAACGGTTGTACACACCGAGTTTGCGAAAACTCACCCCCTCTTTTATTTTATTTTCAGGTGATGCTCAGTAGAAGGTTTGATGTTTGGAGGGACTCTGGGTGGCCATCTAGCAAGATAATTCGAACTTGGTTTTTTTTAAGCATTTAAGTTTTTATTTCTTTTTAAGTGTGTTCAAACCAGGTTGTAATAAGGTTTTCATTATGTTATTATTACTTGAATTATTATTATTTTCATTGTAATTACGAGAAGTTGAACATGGATTTCTTAAATTATAGTATGTTTTCTACGTTTCCGGAACTAAGTTTTTTTTTTTAAAATCAAATGTTTTTAAAAAGGCTTTCGTAGCTGAAAGGTTTTTTTTTGTTAATTAGGGCTTCTTTTATTTTAAGAAGAGTTTTCAATGAAAACATAGTTTTCACTAAAACACTTTAATATGACACACCAAATTCGGCCATAATGTTCGGGCCGGGTTTGGAGTGTTACATTTAGTGGTATCAGAGCCAGGTTATAAAACTCGAGCTGTGAAGTGGGCCTTATTACTATTTCATTTCTTTTTCTGTTTTAAAAATATTTTGGATCTCACTGTTATGAAAAAAGGGAAATCTTGCTGAGCGGCACAGCGAGTCTCCGACGTTGAACCAATTAAGTATTTTTATTTAAGTTTGTTTAAATTGTTATATAGTAGATAGTTAGAGGGCTACTTTAGATGATTGTTAGAACGAAACTAAAGCCCGTAGGATCTGAAAACTGTAGAGGATTTTTGAAAACGATCTTCTCTTTAAATATTTTCATAAAACATCAGTATACTTATTTAACTAACCAAAATTTCATAAAATTTTAATCCAGATAATACGTGAATCGATGATGAGTGCTAGAAGAGGTGAAAAGTGGCCATGTCGAGGCTACGAAAGCGTTAGGGTTGGATCGTCGACATCGGGCCATATGCCCGATGTTGGAATAGAAGAGGCTCCGGCCTCACTTGTGGCTGGGAATGGACTATATGATCGGGCCGCGGGAGAAGATGCATTATCGCAAGCAATGTTGAGAATTTTGGAAAGGGTCGCTGGGCCCAATAATGGCAGCAAAAATAAGGGGTCCATCTTGGAGCAACTTTGTTCGAACGGGGCTGAGATCTTTAAGGGCGTGGCTGGCATGGCTCCTAACATGGCGGAATATTGGTTGGGGGCCACTGAAAAGATAATGGAAGACTTGGATTGCTCACCGGAACAAAGGCTGAAAGGGGTAGTGTCACTGCTTAGGGAAGCAACCTACCAGTGGTGGCTGACAGTGAAAGAGGGCACCCAACTAGAGCTTGTCACTTGGGAGTTTTTCAAAGCTGCATTCCAAGGGAAATATGTGGGTGCAAGCTATGTGGATGCTAGAAGGAAGGAGTTCCTGCACTTGACCTAAGGAAACAAATCGGTGGCGGTGTATGAGGCAGAGTTTCTAAGCCTTAGTAGGTATGCAAGAGTAATGGTGGCAACGGACTATGAGCGTGGCGTTAGGTTTGAGGATGGACTTAGAGATAGCCTCAGGGTGTTGATAACTCCACAAAGGGAATGAGTTTTCTCGGAATTGATGGAGAAAGCAAATATAGCAGAGGAGGTAAAGCGCACTAAGCGCCTAAATCGGGAGAAAGAAAGGAGTAAGAATAAGAGGGAGGTTGAGACTCCTGGTGTGGGACAAAGGCCTAGGGCTAGGGCCAGAAATAATGCACCAGTTAGAGCAGGGCCCCCTGCTGCTAATCCAGGGGTGCCACTTTGTGCTGATTGCGAGAGAAGACATAGAGGCGAGTGTTGGACGAGAATGGGAGCTTGTTACTCGTGTGGGTCTATGGAGCATAGGATCAGGGATTGCCTTTGAACGCTAGGATGAGAGCTAGTAGTGGGTCAATGTGGTGCTCAGCCACCAAGGGGTGGACAGCTGTCGCCAAGGGGTCATAGACAAGCCAGGGGCGGTAACAGCAATAGACGAGGACGTGGAGTACCAGGCAGAAATACAAGCCATGCTGAGGTGAGATAGCCAGCTTTTGTTTATGCTACTTGTCGCCGAGAGAACGGGGATGCCCCAGATGTGATAACGAGTATGTTCCTTATATACGAGTTACCTTACACAGCCTTGATTGATATTGGATTAACGCATTCATATGTTGCATACAATCAGACTGAGTCTTCGGGTGATATGTTTGAGATTATTACGAATGAGACGACTGTGATAAGTCCGTTAGTGTAGTCTGTAGGAGTGAATAAGTTGTTTAGGGAGGTACCCTTAGTAGTCCGAGGGGTTGCCTTTTTTATGGATTTGATGGAGCTGTCGTTTAGCGAATTCGACTTAATCTTAGGTATAGATTGGCTGGTGAAGCACTGAGCCACCTTGGATTGCACTGCAAAGCGAATGGTGTTAAGAACGGTAGAGGATAAGGAGGTAGTGGTAATTGGTGAACCCCGGGATTACCTGTCGAATGTGATTTCGGTGTTGAAGGCTGAAAAGTTAGTACGAAAGTGATACGAAGCATTTTTAGCTTATATTAGTGATACGGATGTTAAAAGCCTTACTGTTAAAGAGTTGAGAATAGTTAGGGAATTTTCAGATGTCTTTCCCAAAGAGCTGCTTGGGTTGCCACCCAACAGAGAAGTGGAATTTGGAATCGAGTTGTTACTTGGGACGGCTCCAGTGTTTATTGCTCTTTATCGGATGGCACCGAAAGAGTTGGTAGAACTTAAGGCATAGATTTAGGAATTGTTGGATCAAGGATTCATACGACCAAGTGTGTCTCCATGGGGAGCACCGGTGTTATTCGTAAAGAAGAAGGATGGAACATTACGAATGTGTATCGACTATCGACAGTTAAACAAGTTAACTATTAAAAACAAGTACCCTCTACCGAGAATCGATGATCTTTTTGATCAATTTAGGAGAGCTTCTATTTTCTTGAAGATTGATCTGCATTCGGGATACCACCAACTAAGGGTTAAGGAGGCAGATGTGCAAAAAGCAGCTTTTAGAACTCATTATGGGCACTACGAGTTCTTGGTGATGTCTTTTAGGCTGACAAACGCACCTGCCACTTTCATGGATCTCATGAATTGGGTCTTCCAACCTTACTTGGATCAGTTCGTGGTAGTCTTTATAAATGACATTTTGGTGTACTCAAAAGATGATGATGAGCATGATGCACACTTAAGGATTGTGTTGCAGACTTTGAAAGAGAAACAGCTGTATGCCAAATTAAGTAAGTGTGAATTTTGGCTAAGGGAGGTTACTTTTCTAGGACATGTGGTGTCAGCTGGGGGGATTAAGGTGGATTCTTGGAAAATTGAAGCGGTGTTAGACTGGAAAACACCCAAGTCAGTATAAAAAATATGAAGTTTTCTGGGCTTGGCAGGATACTATAGGCAGTTTGTTGAGGGCTTTTCAGTAATTGTTGCACCCTTAACTAAGTTATTGAGGAAGGGGGTACCGTTTGTTTGGACGGACAAGCAGGAGGAGAGTTTTGGAAAACTTAAGAAAGTTTTAATTGAGGCCCTTATGTTGGTTCAGCCAATACCTAGAAAGGAGTTTATGGTTTATAGTGACGTGTCGCATGTGGGCTTAGGATGTGTCTTGATGCAAGAAGGAAAGGTGGTTGCATATGCGTCACGACAACTTAAGACTCATGAGGTGAATTACCTAACCCATGATCTGGAGATAGCTGCGGTGGTTTTCATGCTTAAGATATGGAGGCATTACTTATACGAGGAGAAGTGTACAATTTATTCGGACCATAAGAGTTTGGAGTACCTCCTTACCCAAAAGGAGCTAAACCTTAGGCAACATAGGTGGGTGGAACTATTGAAGGATTATGATTGCACGATAGAATACCACCCTGGCAAAGCAAATGTGGTAGCTGACATGTTGAGTTGTAGGGTTAAGTCAGACTTGAGGGCTATGCTCGCCTGTTTAAGCTTGTTGAATGATGACAGCTTATTGGCTGAGCTTCAAGTAAAGCCGGTATGGGTCGAGCAGATCAGGAGCAAGCAATTAGTGGATGAGACTTTGAGTGCTCGTTTTAAACAAGTGGAGAGTGGGGAGACATCAGACTTTGGGTTAAATAGTGAAGGAGTATTGTGTTTCCGTGGGAGGATGTGTATATCAAAGGACGATGATCTAAGGCAGTCCATTTTGCGGGAAGTACATAACGATCTTTACGCAATATATCCTAGAGGAAACAAGATGTATTGGAATTTGCGTGAGCTTTATTGGTGGCCTAGACTTAAGCGCGAGGTTATGGAGTTCATAGGTAAATGCTTGGTTTGTCAAAAGGTGAAGGCAGAACATCAGTTGCCCTCAGGGTTGCTTCAGCCAGTAAAGATTCCACTCTGGAAGTGGGAAAAGATCACTATAGACTTTGTTAGTGGGCTACCCTTGACGCCTACTAAGAAAGATTCGATATGGGTTATAGTGGATCGGTTAACCAAGTCTGCCCATTTTGTATCGGTTCACACCAACTACTCATTTTAAAAGCTGGCTAGGTTGTATGTGGCAGAGATTGTAAGGTTCCTTGGAGTGCCAGTGTCCATAATATCTGATAGGGACCCACATTTCACTTCATGATTTTGGAAGAAGCTGCATAAGGTATTAGGTACTAGGTTGAACTTCAGCACGACATTCCACCCTCAAACTGATGGACAGTCGGAAAGGGTGATCCACGTGTTAGAAGATATGTTGAGGGGATGCGTGATTGAGTTTCGAGGTAGTTGGGAGGACTATTTACAGTTAGCCGAATTCGCGTACAATAATAGTAACTAAGCAAGCATTGGGATGGCTTCATATGAAGAACTGTATGGGCGAAGTTGTTGAACTCCAACATGTTGGACGAAGTTGGACGAACGAAGAGTTTTAGGGCCTGAGTTAGTAGCCGATACTAAGGATAAGGTAAAATGGATTCGGGATTGTTTGAACGAGGCCTCGGATAGGTAGAAGTCGTATGCTAACCTTAAGCGCTGAGAGATAGAGTATCCAGTGGGGGACTTAGTTTTTCTTAAGGTCTCTCTGTGAAAGAAGGTATTAAAGTTTGGACGAAAGGGGAAGCTAAGCCCAAGGTTCATTGGGCCATATCGGGTTATAAGGCAGATTGGGCCAGTCGTTTATCAGCTAGAATTACCTCCTGGACTAAGCCAGATCCACGATGTGTTTCACGTTTCCATATTGAGACGGTATCACTCAGATCCTTCACATGTCGTGGCGGTTGAAGAAATCGAGGTTAGGCCAGACCTAACTTTCGAGAAAGAGCCCATACAAATAATTGATCGAGATGTCAAAGAGTTGAGAAGGAAGTCCGTTCCATTATTCAAAGTGCTTTAGCGGAATCACAAAGCTGAGAAAGCTACTTGGGAACCTGAGGAAGCGATGTGATGTCAATATCCTCAGCTGTTTGAATCAGGTAAAATTTCGAGGACGAAATTTCTTTTGGGGGGTAGAGTTGTAACACCCCAAAAATCTGGAAACCCAAAAGTCTCGAAATCTTAAATTTTCTTTTTTTGTACTTAGTAATTTTGGTTAAGTGTTAATTATGCAAGGGTAGGTCTTGGTTAAGGCTTGAGTTCGAATTAAGGGGTAGAAGAAATTATAATTTAATTATTAAAAGAATTAAGGTTGGCAAGTAGTTGGGCTTTTAAATAAAGATAGGGGAAAATAACATAAAAAAGCCTTATGGAGGAGTGGCTAAGTGACGCCACTAAGAGTGTAGGGAGGTGGCGTTAATAGCTAGCAAGGAGGTCCACGGTTCGAATCCTAGCTTAGTGTTTTTAGAAGTTTAATTTTAGTCTTCTAAAAGGTTAGAAGTGGTGCGGAAATGGACTCCAAGGGAAGTGTTCAGGAGAGAAATCTGAGGAAAAGATCAAGGGGTTATCAGGGAGAAAAACGAGGAGATAAGAAGTGAGGTGCAAGTGGAGCTGAAATAGGAGCTTGGGCTTGAGGAGTCCGGCCATAAGGGTTATAAATAGGTGCCGAATTCAAGGGTATGAGGCTAATACCGAAATCTATTTCTCACCTTGTTTCCAGAAGCCCTCCTCCCAAAAAGCCAAAAACTCTTCTGTTTTCTTCCTTTTCTTTTTGTGGATTTCTCCAAAAGTAGAAAACCTTTGTTCTCCTTTTTATTTTCCTTTTGCCGATTTCTTTGCTTCACTTTTGGGTTTAGCCGGTTCTTCTTTTTCTCTCCCTTGGTGCCGAATAAGCAATTGTTGCCATTCAAATCTCTAGAGCCGAATACTCTTTGACCGAATCTAATGTAAGTGTTACTCTTCCAATCGGTTTTCTTTGCTAAGTATCAAATATTGTCCCTCACTCTTTTCAATCAACTGTGGTAGGGAGTTAGAATCGGATCTCGGATCGTAGCTCATTGCCGAATTGCTCCTTAGGTGTTGCGGTACTGGTAAGTATTCCTCTCCCGTTGGTTAAGGTGGTCGAATGTTCATAGTTAAGGTAAGGGGACTTGTGTTGGATATGAGTCATCTATTATTCTGGTTTTAATGAGTAAGATTAATGCAGATCTAGGGAGTACGTGATCAAGGAAAGCTATTAAGGATTGGTGTTCAAGGTAAGGTTAAGGTGAGGTTTCGGTTTTTGGGTTGAATATGGAGTAAGCATATGATTAATGGAAGGGTGATATCATTGTAGGTTGGTGAATAAGGGAACCACGGCACGCTTGCTTACGAGGTGTGTACATACACTGCACACACACTATGAATCAACAAAAGCCGAAATGCTGAAAAGCCGAAAAGCCAAAATACTAAAAAGCCGAAAGTGTGGCTACGGTAGTCTTGCCTGTACGCAAACACTCGTAAGGGGGAGACCAATAGGTTGCCTGAGACCCACGGGCGATTCCTTGGACTTGGGTTGTGATTTGGCCATACGGACCAGAATGGGCTAAATGGGCCGATGGGCTGTTGGGCCCATAATAGGAAAAAACTAAATATTGATGCTATGTGATAGGAATTTGTATGTGAGCATGAATATGAATGTGCCTGGGCCTAACGGGCCATATAAATGTGATGTGGGCCTACTGGGCCATATACAGGTGATTTAGGCCTAAAGGGGCCATGTGATATCCCGAATTAGGGCCTAAACAGAATAGTGGTTTCGAAACCACAATTCTGAAGTAGAAAAATTTATTCTAATTAATTTTTATAATTTATTGAGTGATTAGATGCATGTGTTAGAATATCAATAGAAAATTTCATGAATTGCATGTCTAATTTGACTATTAGGACTTAATTGCAAGAGTTGATAAATATGAGTTTTAGATGTTAAAGGATTTAATTGAAGAGCATAATTGAAGTAGAGGTCCTTAAATGGTAATTATACCATTAGGTTTTCATGGACAAAAATGGATATACATAGGTAGAAATAACCAAAGTTTTTAATGAAGGGTATTTTAGTCATTTAGTAATTAAAAGATTAAAAAAAAGGAAAAGGATGGAAAAATATGTCCATCTTCTTAATTAGGACAAAATTTCAAGGGTTCTCCATAGCTAGGGTTTGTTTCAAGCTTCCAAGCTCCATAACCAAGAAAGACGTGGAATCGACCTTGATCTGAAAAAGGAAAATATTGTGGACTAAATTGCAAAATTTCTTTATTTTGTACCGAGGTAAGTTCATGTGTAAATGTAGTAAAATCATTGTCATTTTAAGTAATTTAATGTTATTTATATGATATGATGATTAATATCATGAAATATTATGTTTTGTGGTTATTATTGAGTAATATGCAAATTATGTGTGCTACTTGTTAAATATGAATTGTTACCGAGTATCAGTTTCGATATTTCGTAGAAGACGGCAAAGATGTGTAATCGAGGAAAAAGCCCATTTGAACCTTGGGAATA
This sequence comes from Gossypium arboreum, assembly GCF_025698485.1. Lineage (NCBI taxonomy): Eukaryota > Viridiplantae > Streptophyta > Magnoliopsida > Malvales > Malvaceae > Gossypium > Gossypium arboreum. Next base: position 21,148,909 of record NC_069081.1, read on the forward strand.
GATTAGAATACAAGTGACATGTCACTAGGATATTTGAGTTCCGAGCTCGTTGAGTTGAGTCCGAGTTTGTGAGATGTAACTAGGCATCCGAGCTCGTTGAGTTGAGTCCGAGTTCACTTATGGATGCGAACGCCCGAGCTCGTTGAGTTGAGTCCGAGTTCGCTTATGGGCGGGTTACATGGTAGCTTGGCTGCATAATTTCCACTGGCTATTGAGTTTGTCTAGCTGTGGGTATGACACTTATGTACATGAAATTCGTGTATTCAAATCATATTCCGATGTGTTCAACGGGTAAATCTTAAGTGGATAAGGTGAGTACCTAAAATGAAGGTGACATGTTGGTAAGTGTGGTGAATGAGAAAATTTGTACAGGTATGTACCTAACCCTCGGGTTGAGACTTCAATATAACAATAATATGGTAGGATCATGAATGAGAAATATGATATGAATGCTTTGGTGATATTATGCAAATGTGGATTTCGTATTATTGCATGGTTATGTTACTTGCTATTTACATGTGAACTTACTAAGCAATTATGCTTACTCCCTCCTCTTTATTATTTGTAGTTTTTTCAAGCCAGCTGGGAGATCAGGAACGGTCGGAGGCGCGCTCACACTATTAACAAACTATTTCGGTATAATAACTTGTATATTTTGGGAATATGACATGTATAGCATTATAATCATTTTGTGTATATAATCTTATGATATGGCTCATGGATGGCATGGAAATGTTTGAGAATGATTAGCTATTGGAGTGGCTAATCAAGATTATATTTGATAACACGTATGCTTTATGTGCTAACTAATCTATGGAAATCCATAAAATGGTGAAATTGGCTATAAAACAGAATCAAATAGCAGCAGTGATGTGAGTTTGAAAAATCACTAAAAATAGTAGAGATAGAATTAGATGATGAATAACTTATTTAATTGAAGCTCAATGAATCTATTTTCATGTGGAAGAAGCAAAAGAGTTTTATTTTATGAGATATTTACATTTTGGTGAAACAGGGTCAGAGCAATTTCTGGATTCCCTGTTCTGACTTTAGAAATTCATCATAAATTGTGTACAAATAATTAGGACTCACACTTTATATGTATGGATTCCTTATTGATTTTATTTTTAATAGAAACAAACAAAATGGTCATTGGATCTTTGTACGAGAAGAAATTTGATTCGTACTGCATAGGAGTCAGAGTAGCTGAACCCTGAAACAGGGGAGAATTTAACTAATAAACTGTACTAATTGGCCCTACCAAAAGTTCTAGAAAAAAATTAGTAAGTAGATATATGAGTCTAGTTTCAGGGAAAATTTATGGAATTTGATTTCAAGTTTCTTAACTCAAGATATTATTTTTTTAGCGACTATGACGCAGATGGACAGTTTACAATAAGAATTGTTTGAACTTGTTTAAATGCTAAAATAAGTTTAGTAATGTCTCATGCTCGACTCCAGCGACGGTCTCGGGTAAGGGGGCGTTACAAGCCATATGAATATGATTGGGCTTAATGGGCTAGATACAGGTGTGTGTATTTGTTTGGGCGTTGTAAGGGGTTTTGGGCATAGTATATGATAACTACATAAGACTTAATTAATATATTGCGACCGTGGACAAGTCAAAGGGTTAAGGTGTGGCAACGGGTATATGCATGTCTAGGATTGGATCTAGGGAGAGCTTGGTACTTAAGCGATCTTAATGACCCACCTCCTCTTCTCTGGAATCCTACCTGGTGCATAGTATTCGTTCATCTTAGCTCACGGGACTTGTTAACGGGTCAAGGTAAGTGAAAACCATAATTAAGGGAAAATTACAAAAATGCCCCTAAGGGTGAAAATGACCAAAATACCTCTAGGTGTTGAATGTAAGTTTTATGGATGTGACATGCATACATATGATGTTCTGCTTTGGTTGCATATGGGGTGGGAACTATGGAACGGAGAAAGCATATGAGGATCGCATGGTTGCCTGACAATATTGGATCCACCGACGGTTTTTAAAGCCCAATATGTAAATGAAGGTAGTTCTGCAACCGGGCTACCATTGGTGTGTGGGCTGGTAGGTCGATATCTATATCCCTACATGGTGTGACGGGGGACGAAGCTAGTGTGTAGCGGATGGATAATTTGGATGGGATTGCATTGTATGTTTGATGATCTCTCTTTAAATGCTTGTTTTCATCGAGGGTTGTACACACTGAGTTTACAAAAACTCACCCCTCTTTTATTTTATTTTCAGGTGATGCTCAGTAGAAGGTTCAATGTTTAGAAGGACTCTAGGTGGCCGGATATCAAGATAATTTGGACTTGGTTTTTTTAAACATTTAAGTTTTTATTTCTTTTTAAGTTTGTTCAGACCAGATTGTAATAAGGTTTTCATTATGTTATTATTACTTGAATTATTATTTTTATTTTCATTGTAATTACGAGAAGTTGAACATGGATTTCTTAAATTATAGTATGTTTTCTACGTTTCCGCGACTAAGTTTTTTTCTTTTTAAAAATCAAATGTTTTAAACAAGGCTTTTGTAACTAAAATGTTTTTTTTTAGTTAATTAGGGTTTCTTTTATTTTAAGAAGGGTTTTCAATGAAAACACGGTTTCCGCTAAAATACTTCAATGTGACACGCCGAATTCGGCCATAACGTCCAGGCCGGGTTTGGGGTGTTAAATGTAACATCCCAAATCTGGCCTGAAGGATTCAACCCGAATTTGACATGCCATATTAGCCACCGAAGTGACTCTCCATTAACTCCAAACCTAACCTCCAGCACATCACTTATTCATAAACACAAACATAGTGTTAATCTTTACAATGCAGCGAAAAACATTCTTACTTAAAACACAAATCGCATGCACAAAACATCAGAGTACCAAATCATGTAAAACATAATACTCAAACACTTAGAATTATTTATAGGTTCGCATTTCACTTAAGCCTCGCACAAACATTCAAACATAACTTACATACCATTATTAGCCTAAAAGGTAGCAGATTAGCAAGTAAACACAAGTTCGTGCATTAACATAGGTTCGCATAAAACATAGTTTCGTTAAACTTAGCAGTTTGCATATCACTTAAATTACACTAGCATCCTAATTTCACTAAGTAACTGATCTATTGTAATTCAGTATAGCAAACTAAACTAGTGTTCACATTTAAGGAGCTTGAATACAAGCATTTTCATTATGTTTTAATTAAGTTTTCTTAGTTTTATTTACATTCAATAAAATATGCAAATTGAGTATTTTATGAACCTTAAGGGCTGAATGAGGCCTAAGGGAGAGCTAACATACTTTATGATTATGCAGGAGACCTTTACAAGGCATACTAAACCAATACTGGTTGCTATGTCGCAACATGGGATGTTCAATGTCGTAACATAAGGAACAGAATGGAGAAAGCTTAAGACTGCCTTCGATGTCGCGACACAGATTGAAGGTGTCATGACATACCCCTGAAGATAGCCCAAGAGGAGTATATTGATTTCCATGTCGCGACACATGTCCTGGTGTGCCGCGATATCGATTGTGTGATAGAAATTAAACATGAAGCAGGGGTGTTTTGGTCTACACAATCAAACTTAAAGCTCGAGAACGTTAGCTAACCTAGGATTAAGGATAACGACCACTTAGAATCTATAAATAGGCTATTGTAGGAAATGTGATGGACAACATTCACTTAGCCTAGATTTTCTTTAGCAGCTTTAGTTTAGGTTTTCTTTTAGTTTTAGGTTTTAGAATTTATTTCAGTTGTTCTTCGTTATTTTCAAGAGATATGAATTGTGAAAGCTTTCAAATTATGAGGATTCATGATTAATCTCAACACAATTAGGCTATTTCATTTACTCTATCTTGTCGATTTAATTAATATGCTTTCCCTTTACATCGATTCTATACTGTCTATGAAAGCCATGAGGAACTAATACCTCTATAGGGAATTAGTGAGTAGAGGTATGATATGTTAACTATGTTGTAGGGTTACTCAATGGATCAACTATTTGGGAAAGGAAAAACGTAAACAAACCTTAGGCCTGACAAACCCAAGAAGTCATCAAGGTGGGAATCAACCAAAAATTGGTATGGCCCATCCGTGAACACCTTTACCCCAAGCCAGTCTAGATTGTAAGGTCGAAAGATAAGTAGTTCTTGTTAACTTGTTATGTTAGTGGAAGATTGGAATATCCTTCTAAGGTAGCAACTAGTTGATTGACGAGGAACTCGAAATGACAGTTGACAAAAATTACTGAAGTGAGCTAATCATCCATAATCAAGATTTGATTTATTCTCATTTTCTGTCCCTTGAACTCTATTTCTTTTATGCTATTTTGTATTTATTATTATAGAAACCCTAAAAATCCTTTATTTTATATTTTTGTACTATAACTAATTTAAAATTACTAATTATATCTTTTAATGTTTAGGTTAGAATTAATCCGACACTTGCTTCCCTTAGGTGCGATCCTCAGAGTACTCACCTACTTCATTGTACAACTATATTACAACTTGATCCGTATAAATGTAGAAACCACCTTGTCTTTCTATATTTGATTGTAGTATTCACACTCTGGACGTTAGTAAGTCTGAAGGCGGTCAAGGTGTTCGCGTCTTTGCTGGGAGGCAACGTCACTAGATTGATTTTAATTTTTGCATTTTAAAAGAATAATAAGGGAATCTGTAGGTTATAGTTACAACTTTCAAATTGTTTTGTTAATTAACACTTCTAACATTTGTTTATTTTTTTAGGAACCTTAGGCACCATCAACTAATAATCAGTCGGCACAAATTCATGGATGACTTTTATTATATGTTGTCAAATGAAGACTTATATTATGACGAAGATATCTATGAAGAAAGAGTCTATGAAGATTGGGAGATATAGAAGAACCAACAATTATTAATGCTTGAATTAAGTCAACTCCAAGGAGAAACCCTAGTTCTTCCCCAAGATGATAATGACCACAATGATATGCCATCAAAAAGATACCAAGAGGTGCCAAGTCCGAACTTGAGCAAAGAGGAGAGTGTTATCATAAATGCTTGTGAAGAAGGAGAACTCCTAGATTATTATCAATCTCAACAGATAGAAGAATATTCAGATGAATCAAACGCAACTTTAGAAAGAGAAAAGATAGAGCTAGTGGTTGAAATGGACAATTAATCGAAGAATCAAATAGACATGAAACTCATTGTCCTAGAAGTCTCGGGTAATGCTGAAGAAGCTAAGCTACAAGAACAGTATAATATAGGCCCAGCAACAGACACAATGATAGTTATGATTGAGTTAATAGAAGAATGCCTGTCGATTCAAAATTTTAAAGGACAAAAAGAAGAGAAACTAGCAATTCCAAAGGATAAACCTGAATTGACCATCCTTTTCACATCCTTAGTTCTAAACCAAGGCCCCCATAAGTTTATAGATCCGGGAATTTGCTAGATGTTGAAAAGAGTGGGAAAAATATATATTGATAGAACTTACGATCATATAACATGTTTTAGTCAAATTGAACAATCAGTGTGTATAAGCATCTAGTTATGGTCGTTACAAAGTGTTTGTACTCTTACAAGAACCATCTAAGGGAATTATCTATAGGTCGATGGATAAATCTAAAAACCCATAGAAGAAGAATTTCAGTAGTGCAATACAATCTTTTTTCTCAATCCCTCCGAAAATCACCTTAAAAATTACTCCTAAAAAGTCATACTTGATAAATGAGAAGGATAAAAGCACCATAATCAATAATTTTGAACCATAATCCTCAACCTTTTTCCAAAGCACGAATGCTGAACACCAATTAAAGTTGTTGTGTGGGTATGTGACGTTGCAAATCACTAATAGTTATGACATGCGAAAAGAGTTGTCAGCCGTTGAAGCAGGCTAGAAAGGAAAATTTAGAGAAAGAGACAACCGTAGACGAATAGAATGGCATGATGGGTGTTGGACTAATACAAATAGAAACAAATTACAAGAAGCACCCCGGTGCATATGTCACCTAACATCTTTCCATCGTTTGATTATGACTAACTATATATTCCACTTGCCAAGTTGTTCATGTATTACAAGTAGGTCAAAGCTAGGTTTAATAGGCACCTGAAGCATTCTAAAGAGAAAAAATTTGGAAAACAAGGTCAAACGTCACGACATAGACAATTATATGTTGCAACATTTTGGGTAGTAACAAATAAGTTCAAAAATCAACTCGATGTCACGACATCACTGACCTGTGTCGCGACATTGAAAATAGTTTCTCAGAATTTCAAAACTACAGGGTGTGTCGTGACATTGAGCCCTGGTATCGTGACATAAGTAGTCTGCTAGGGATGTCGCGACACAAAACCCCTGTGTCGGGACATCACTGTAACTTTTTGCAGGGTCAACCCGACCCATTCACATAACCCGATAGAATGAACCTTATTATACCCTATTTTTAACCCTAAAAATACTCTTTTAAAACATAAAAACATCCCCTTAATATAATCTAACCTTATTCTAACACCCAATATATTCTAAAACCCCTAAATCCCAAACCCCTTAATCATTTGAAATCTAGGTTTTTAATCCTTTATCCCTAATTCTAGAGGCCACATTGAGGGAAGTCGTCATCAAATCAAAGAGGAACCATACACGAGATTGAGATTAAGTGATCTCGACTCTATTTTACTGTTCATTTAACATCCTTGGTAAGAATTTTTTATTAGAATGCCTCCTAGAAAAAACAAGAGAACCATGGTTCAAGAAATATTAAAGGTTTTGGATTCATCTCGATTTAATAATGTGAATATATAAAAATATTTTCTTGAGTTACAAGGGAGATGTGTGTGAATATACTAAGTGAGTTGTGCAAGTGTACACGTCGGTTCAAGTAATAAAGTGATAAGTGAGATCGTCTCCATAGGGATTGGTTAGGTATAAATTAGTCAAGTTATTATAAATGAGTGTGTTTAATGTTATGGAAAAAATTATAAAAATGCATAGATAATTAAGGAATACTAATGTGTGTAATATGTGAATTATAACTAACAAATGAAAATGCTATGGCAAGATAACAGTAAGTATGTAATGGCAATTATGAGAATGATTACGTGAATAATATGTAAACAAGTAACAACTAAGGATGTGAAAATAGAGATGCTACAGCTAAGGTTAAAGGATCTACGATGTTGAACATTAAGGTTGGAATTACCAAGAATCTACCCTCATTAACCAATAATTCCTCGACAAGTTTAGCCTTATTCTACTGCTCGAAATAATTCTACTGTGGTCTGCTTCTTCTGAGAGCTAGGCCTTGAGTTACCTCACCTAGGGCACTATATGTCTATATGTTTTGACTTTGGTTCCTACTACTGTTGTTCTCCTTCCCATAAAGAATGTTGGTCTATTCCTAAAGTCTGCTACGAGTATTCTTTCGAGTACTTGCTCATATCATTGAATTTTGATCTAACTAACCTAACATTGTTAGAATTAGATTAATTTTACAAACATGCTGCATATTCACCTATGTCTAGAGATTATACGCCAGCTATTATTAAATATCATTGAATGAAACAATAAATTAAAACTAATCTAACTCGTGGCCAATAATGGAAATAAAAGTTTCATCAAGTAATCCCAACCTTATGAGATTTAGCTCATGGGTTGGTGAATAGAATCCAAATTCAAAATAGTAATCAACATCGTTTCCTTAAATCAGATTACGAAATAGAAAATAAATAATTAAAAGTAGTTTAGCAACCTATTTTTAGTAAAATCAGAACAATGGTTTTGGGACCACAAATTCGATGTGAGAATAATTATTTAATTATTATTTTAATGTCGAAAACATGTTAGTATTGTCGTATAAAAATTTTGTTAATAAATTTTACTGTTTACATGCTTAATTTCGTAAAAAGGACTAAATTGCAAAAGGTGCAAAACTTAAATTCTATAAGCTAAAGGGATTTAATAGCTATGATATTAAATGGTTAGAGGGTTAATGTTGAAAATATACCATGTTTATAATGAGTGGACATTTATGGACATTATATACGTGTTTTAAAAGGTTATTAATTAAGGTTAATTTTGTAATTTAATAAATATATGATAGTAAAATGGTTAAAACAAAGTCATCATCTTTGTTTCTTCCTATCTACCACTAAAAATAGACTAAGTAAACTCCATTAAAGGAGCTTGAAGTTTTGTCCAAGGTTTCTTGGTGCATGTAAGTGTGTTTTCGTCCTATTTTTAATGATTTCTATGTTTTTGAAGTCGTAGCTTAATCTAGCTAGCCTGGGGACTAATTTGCAAAACTATTAAAAGATTAGGGCTTTTCTATGAATGTATTCATGTTTTTTTTATGTTTTATGGAAGAAAATGAATCTTTTTTTGTTAGATAAACAACTTTTGTAAAGTGAATTTTTTTGAAAATGTCAAATAAGGATTTTTTTTAAAAATGTGTAAAATATGTGGTGAAATTGAGAAATAATGAAATGTATGAGCTGCTATGAGTATATATAAAATTCGGCTAGCTTGGGTTAGGGATGAATTTGCATGAATTTCAATTAACGAGCTTAAAGACTAAATAGTAAAGAAATCAAAATGATAGGGAAAAAAATCTAAATTTGTAAAAATATGAATTTTGGATTGAATTGTATAGAATATATATTGAATGGATTGAATTTATTCATTTAGTTCAAGATAGAACTCGTACGGCTTTAGATCGTGGTAAAGATAAAGCTTCGAATTTATCCACTCTGTTTCTACGTTTTTATCGTTGAGGTAAGTTTCTGTAATTGGATAATATTATATGCTTTCTATCGAACTATAATTGTTGCATATCCATTGATGATACATCGACTATCGAGCCTTGTTTGAACCTTAGGAATTCGTAGGAAAAATGACATGTAATTAGGGTTTACATGTTTTTGGGTGGTGGTCTTGAATGTCTTACCGGTGGCTGAGTTTTAGTATTTATTTCAGATACTCGACAGCTTGTGGAGTAGTACCATGTGTAGCTACGTTCCGACCCATAGCTCATGTGAACAGACCCATTTCACAGCTCGTGTGAGCATACTCTTTTCACAGCTCATGTGAGCATTTATGTAAAGGAAATTAAAGATTATGGTTATATGTTTAGGACACTTGATGTAAGCTATCCTACATATCCAATGGTATTCTATTCGATTTAACGGACATGAATTCAAAAGGATATGGTAAGAGTTCTATATGAACCAAAACATGAATGTATGAAAGACTGTGCAATGGTGAGCTACATGAAAAATATGCTATGTTGAGATGGATGACAAATCCAAATGAATCATGTTAAAGTTTAATAGCCATCCATGTTTAATTGCCTATGAATTATGTTCAAATATGCTAACATGTTTGTGTTCATGCTAAGGCTTTGGCCAAGCTATTGGTTTGATTATGCCATGTTATATTTTAATGTTACGTAATGAAATGGTAGGTTAAGTTTTATGCTATACGAACTTACTAAGCATTATATGCTTACTTGTGTTATTTTTCATGTTTTATAGATTATCGGAAGCTCATTCAGGTTAGAAGTGTAACACCCCTAACCTGTATCCGTCGCCGGAACAGTGTTACTCGAGGTCCAATATGAACATTAAAGTCAAGTCAGGACTTAAACAGAAACTCTAAGAATTATTCGTGACATTTCAAAAATTTCCTAAGTTACAAGGCTCACACGACTGTGTGGTACAAAGGACACGCCCGTGTTGTAGGCTGTGTTCAAACTCGTGTAACTCTCTGGCTTGTGCACACAACTGGCCACATGCCCATGTGCTAGGCCTTGTGGTTAATTAAATTTTTCGAAATTAGGTGCAGGATTCACATAGCCAAGACTCATGTCGGTGCTCTAGGCTATGTAGCACACACGGCTGAGACACACGCCCGTGTCTCTGCCCGTGTGCTCAATTTTGAGCATTTTGTTTCTCGAATTAAAGGTGCAGGGGACACATGGCCTAACAACATGCCTATGTACCAGGCTGTGTGTCATACACGGTCTAGACACCTACTCATGTGTCTGCCCATGTGAAAAAAATGAAGTCATTTCTAGCTTCATTTTCTCACCCAAAATTCACACCAATGACTTGCACTTAAACTCACAGCCAAATACCAACCATTTCAAGTATTCAAATTAAGCAAACTCTATCATTCAACATAGCATATCATTACATGCACACTTGTGTATATTCTTTCCTTGGTATATTCCATATGTTAGACATAATTCAAACAACCATTTAACATGTATGTAGCTAACATAATATGACATTACAAGTATATCAAAAACAACAATTACTAGCCATTCCAATAGTTAGATTACAAACCACATATTTAAGCAATCTATGGCCAAGTTAGCCTATACATGCCATTATGCCAAAATGATTTTACTATGTATACCCAAAATAAACTAGTGGATGATGTGATGATGCTCCAATGATCTCTAACCTTCGCGAGCTTTCGAGCACTATAAAACAGGGAAAATAAAATCTATTAAGCATTACATTTTTAGTAAGTTCGTATAATAGAAACTAAACTTACCAATCCAACCAATCCCATTTATTAAATCTAAGCATACAATATCATGTTTTCCATCAACTTGGCAAAATTTCCTATACACATGCTTTCAATCAAACATGTCAGTCACAAAATTTTCATCTACATCAAGTAAACAGAGATGAGCTCATCATGCAATATTCTTTTAAGACATTATCATTTCATCTCATAATTCTCTCATCATGCCAAGAGTTATTTCTGTTGAATCATTGAAATCCCGATGGATACTCAAGTAGTACACTCAAGGTGTACAATTCAATAACCCGTCAATTCTTATTCAAGAGTACCCATTAGGGCATTTAATTAAAGATCACACTCTCGAGCCACATATCATATTACAGGATTACTAGTCCAGGCTAAATCTTTTATGTAACATATACTCAGAAGAGCTTAATTAGAATTACCAGTCTAGGCTAAATCCTAATTGTAACATATGCTTAAGTGGGATTATATCAGGACACTCGTCTATGCTAAATCCTTTCTATAATGAGATCAGTAGGATTACTCGTCCGAGCTAAATCCCGTCAATAGCAAATGCAGGACCTCATTTTATAAGGCAATCATATTTATCCATCAAAATTCAATATTCAAATGAGACTTTACCCTTTTTCCAACATTTCCAAACATGTAATCATTTCACACATTTATAATATTCACGTAAATATAAATGATATTGCATACAATCATAACACTCAAGTTAACATATTTACATGCTTGATTTAGTTACACGAACTTACCTTGATACTTGCTCGCATAAATAATCTACTAATCCAAAACCTTTCCTTTTCCTCGTTCTAACATCAAATTTATGTTGTCTGGATCCAATTAAGCCATGAAAGTTTCTTCTCTCTCTCATAGGGTTTTCATAGATGTAACGCCCCAATTTTTGGGAATTCTGTAAAAGTTGTAAAATTTAAAATTCTGTGTTCTGTTTGTTATGTGTAGGATTAATCATGTTGGTGGGCCTCAAGAAGGCCCAAGCTTAGGATAAAACCCGGTAGTTTTAATTAAATTTAATTCTATAAGAGAAAGGGGTTCTGATAAATTGGGCTTTTAGGAATTATTTGTGAAAAATGGATCACAAGGAAGCAAGTGGTGAAGTGGCATGTGACACCACAGGGAAGGCTATAAGTGGCGTGTGGAAGCTTGGGGAGGACCCAGGTTCAAGTCACATTGATAGCAAAAACAAGGGATTAATTTTTATGAACAGAAAAGGTAAGTAATGGAACTGAAGTAAAAGTCTGTCAGGAGGAGTTTGAATTGCTTAGGAGATTGAGTAAGGAGGGGATGAGGGAGAGGATTTAGGAGCTGATCAAGGAGGATGGTGTTGGCCGAATAGTGGACTCTTGGGGAGTAAGAGTTGGCCGGCCAAGGGTTTCTTTAGGGGGGAAAATTTCGGCTAGGTCAAAAGCTAGGTATAAATTCGACATTTGGAAGTGTTGTGCCGTTTTTTTTCTTTTCTAACCGTTTTTCCTTCTCTTCCTTTCTTTTCTTTTCTTTTTTCTCTCCATCTATCTTCCTTCTTCTTTCCCCATAGCCAAATCCTTCCATTATTCTATTCATCTCCACGTTCTTATCATTGTTCTTAAGCCTTATATACAAAAGCCGAAATCCCGAAAGCTTGATTCTTTTTGTCCCGATTTCTTATAACCAAAACCACATCTCTTCTCTTCATCATTTGTGGCTGATTCACCAGCCCTCGAAAACCTCAAGTTTTGACGACAAGACCATAGCAAAACCCTTTCGTTTTACCTTTCTAAACACAAGTTGTAAAAAGCCGAAAAACCCCACATTAAAAGGGACTTGGCTGAATACTGAAGTCACTAAAAGCCCGACTTTTGTTATCATCTGAGGGCTTAGATCTACATTGGGATCGAGTGGGAAACTCATTGGAATCATTCACTAAGGAATCGGTGGTAAGTCTTCTCCAAAACTTAGTCTTCTTACATATTTTAGGAAAAGCCGAAATCCCTAAAAGTTAGGGAGGTTGTCGATTTGGACTTGTAATCCTGAGGGGTCGTAATAACTATTTTGTTTTGGTAATAGCGTGATTTAGAGGCGGTTGATCAAGGGCTTGGACAGGTGGAATGATCGGATCTTTGGAGTTAACCATATTTCGGCAGTAAGGTAAGAGCAATAAGGGTTTTAGGCATGTTTGGCCGAATGTGGTAATGGACTATATACTCAATTTTATTTCGATATTTGGAGTAATATTAAGTGATTCGATTGTAGGCAGTTCATGTGTAGATATCGTCGAGGAAATCCCAAAAACAGGTGTGTAACTGACACCCTCTCATAGGCTAGATCGTGAAAAGCCAAAAAGCGAAATCTTAGAAAAGTCGGTATTTTGGGCACTTGCGAGTGTGCGAATGCTCGTAAGACGTATGGGTAATTATTACTGGTAATCAAAAGTGATAAAACTGCAGAATGCGCGATTTCGTGCGTTTTGATATTTTGGGCTTAATGGGCCAAAACTGGGTTAATGGGCCAACGGGCCCAATTCGGTAAGAACACTCGGTAAGTGTTTCTAGCTAAACGTAATGGCTACGATATGCATGGTAACCTTAGAAATAGTTAGATGTACTATTATACCCCTATGTATGCAAAATTACCATAATACCCCTATGTATGCAAAATTACCATAATACCCCTATGTATGCAAAATGACCTTTATACCCCTAGGGTTAATTTTTGTCTGAAAAGCATGATGAATTAAATCTGTATGATGTATGCCATGAATGTATATCTGTTGCATGGGGACATGGGTTATATTATGGAGGAAGCGTCCTAGTGGCTATGTGTAACACCCCAAACCCGGCCCAGACGTTATGGCCAAATCTGACGTGCCACATCGGAGTTAAAAATCTGAGTTTCGTTTTAGAGTTTTTAAAAGCCATATGTTTCTTTGAGTTAACAAAGTGTATGGAAGCTAAGCACCGGTAGGTATCCGAGGCGGAGGAGGTGAGCCATGAAGGTCGCTTAAGTACCAAGCTCTTTAATTGGATCCAATCTAGACATGCCCATAACCATAGCCACACTTTGTCATTTCGAGTTTGAAGTTTGTTTAAGTGGACGTCTTTGATAAATCGATTAATCGTGGTGTTGAGATATTTTGAAAACAAGTATCATTTTGAAAACACGTCCTAAGTCTAGCCCATTTGAATAATTATTAACCAATTTTTAAAGTTATTAAAATTAAAATAATCCGAAAAGAAATAAAAGAAAAGTTAAAATTGGCCTTATTACAACCCAAAAATAAATGATAATTAAAGATAATTAAATAAAACCAACGCTTATTTAAAGGTCCAAAGCGATCACCGTGGCCACTCTGAATCCTCTCCCCAAGTCCCACATCAAGGCTCACTGCAAGGTTAAGGAAAGGGGTGAGTTTGGAAACTCGGTGTGCAACAAGCCCCTTCGAGCCCAAAAACAATAACGACTGTTGGGTCTAAGCCCAAATCCAATCTCAACATATCTTGGGCCATAGCCCTTTTCATGTTTCATATTCCATAACACCGGGTCAAGCCTTTTCATATTTCATATTCTTGGGTCAAGCCTTTATCAGAAACAGTATGGCCCTTAGGCCCATTTCAATATCACATATAATTTCAATGAAAGAATGCAACCCATTTGGGAGACTACTCAACCCACCATCCGCTACTCTCCACCCGTACCAACGAACACACCATGTGGGATTAACTCGACCCACCCGCCATACTCTCCATTGGCAACATAGTTGCTTTATCATATAATGGAGGCCTAGCCTCTTTTAATAATCGGGCAAAAGCCCTTTCAATAAGCAGGGCATAAGCCCTTTTATAAGCGGGCATAAGCCCTTTTGATAACTAGGGCATAAGCCCTTTTGATAAGCGGGGCATAAGCCCTTTTCACTTCCTCCATCCATATAAAACCCAACCCAATGCAGTTATGATTACATCATGTGCATATCATACATATCATGTGCATATCATACATGTCATGTGCATCTCATACATACCACATTTATCAAAATCCCATCTATTAAAATCATACATAAACCCTAGGGGTATAATGGTCATTTTACCTAGGGGCAAAACGGTCATTTTCATGGTATAAGGGTAATCTCAAAATTTTACCAAAATTAGGGTTTCCATGTTCATTAACGATTACTAACAATCCATGGGTGCAAACAGTGATTCTGGCCCATTTTTAGCGAAATCGAGTTATTGGGCCTAAAACCCTAATGGGCCCTACTTAGCCAATTTCGTCATCTAGGCCCATTTAGCCTATATTCCATAACGGTTTTAACATTCTTATCATGCCATATAATGATTTCCGTTTTCTACCAATTTTTACCCAAATGGGCCCGAAAGCCCAATGGGCCCCACTTCGGCCCTTCGAGGCCCAACTTACCAAGAACGCCAAAAATCACATTCTTACCATTTCCATCGTTCTCGATCACCGTCTCATCGATTCTAACTAACTAGTGAGAGTTCGCTTGCTCACAAGTCCTCGAAATGCCAGAATTTCGGCATTTCGGCTTTTCGGCATTTTATCGCTTTAAGCTATGAAAGGGTTCGTTACACACCTGATTTGCGATATTCCTTGACGAGATCTCCTATGCGATTTCTCCTATAATCAATTGTTAAATAGATCAGCTCGCAATAATTGAACCAAATCAAGAACTTTCCAATATTAACACTTACACATTCGGCCACCATCTATAATGGCCTTAGGCACCTTACCTTTGTCGCGATTGATGACTAGGCCTAGCTACTCCGGCGATCCAAGCTACTCCAAATCGACACTACACCTTGCTGCTCCTTCAATAAATAAACCAAAAATATTAAAAGAAGACCCCATAGAGTCTATGCCCATATTCGGCCATCTCCCTAAACTTGGAGTTTCGGCTTTTGGCCAAAGCTACACTAGGAATTGTTTAGAGTTTGAACACTTACCACAGTCTTTCTCCTCTTGAATCCGGATGTCTAAAAGGTAAAGGAACCGAACATAAACTATTGAAAAGGAAGAAAAAGGTTGCTGGTCACAAAGAATCGGCACCCCCTATCTTCACTGATTTCGGATTTTTGCGGCACTTTGGCAAAAATAGAGATAAGGGAAAGAAACAATGGTGAATGGAGGGAAATAGTGGGCTGATTTGAAAGAAGAAAAAGGAAGAAAAATGAATAGGAGGGAGGTAGATTCGGCTGGAAAAGAAAAGAGAGAAAAAGGCTACACACCAAAGAAGAAATCGGCACAACTAAGACCCTAATGCCGAAATTACTAACCTAATGCCCTTTGCTTGAAAATCCCCTCTCCAATCTCCCTTATTCGGCCAACTCTATCTCCATATCACATCCCTAAAATCTCTCCCCTTATCCCTCCTTAATTTATGCATTTGGCTTGATCCAACTTTCCTCTTACAGAATCCACTTAAGTTCCAACACTTACCCTTCCTGCACACAAAAATAAATACTCTTATTTGCCAACACAGGGAATCGAACCCAGGTCTTCCTCTATGCCCACACGCCACCTTTTTAGGAGCTTAGTGGCGTCACCCTTGCCACTCTACCAAAGCTCTTTTTGTGATACACTTTACCCACAACTTAATATAAGGGCACCTAGCCAGAACCCCTAACTCCTAAGTCCAAAATTTAAAAATTCTACTGGGTTTTGGCCAACTCATGGGCCTTCCATAAGCCCATTTACATACCCAAATTATGAATTCCATCATCACATACCAAATTTTAGAAATTTACTTCAAATATCAAGAATCACGAAAAACCCGAAAATCAAGATGTTACATTATGCCACAAATTATCTGTTCTGGTGGCCCTGCCACATATATCTGTTCTGGTGGCACTGCCACAAAATATCTGTTTCTGGTGACTATGTCACATTTTACGTATCTGCGACCATGCTGCATATTTATGTATGTGTAGCGGTTGGGTGGGTCGAGTAGTCTCCCACATGGCGAAAAGAATGGTATGGGGTGTATGTGGTTGGATATGGTTGGGTTTCGCATAAGCATGATATATCTGTTACGATGCATTCGGGCCTATGGGCTTATTCGAAAATGCTCGGGCTAAGGCCAACTTATTCTGTCTCTGTGGTTTGAACTGATTTAGGCTATGGTTGGGTTGAATTACACACTGAGTTTCCCAAAACTCACCCCTTATTTTCATCCTCGCAGGTAATCCTCAATCATAGTGGGCTTGAAGCTGTGAGAGATTTGGACTGGCCATATGTTTCTACGAACCTGGTTTCTTTCTGGTGAGCTGGACGTCATTTTAATTTCATTTATGGTTTTGGGTTTTAAATGTAATAAGGCCGCTTAACTATTTTTTATGGTTTTGTTTTAATTTTATTATTTTATTTTATTATGATGAAAAAAAAAACTATGATAACTAAGGAAAATGGGTTAGCTTTAGGACGCGTTTTCAAAAACATTAAGTGATTTCAAAATAAAACGATTACAAGTAAGACTTCCGCTAAGCAAACGTTTTCAAACTTAATCATTTTCTTAAGGTAGACATAACCAAACGGTTTTCTCAAAATTACACGAGTTGTTAGGGTGTGGCAATGGTGGTGTGCATGTCTAGGATTGGATCCGAAGGGAGCTTGGTACTTAAGCAGTCTGACAGACTCACCTCCTCTTCTTCCTGGTTTCTTACCTGGTGCACAGCTTCTATTCACCTTAACCTATTTTAAAAAGTATCTTTTACAACCCCAACTAAGTTTTCCAAACTAAGTAAAACGGAACGTTTTGAACGCATCGATGTGGCGCACCGGATCTGGTCATAACGTCTAGGCCGAGTTTGGGGTGTTACATTTAGTGGTATCAGAGCCTAGGTTGCAACAACTCGGCTGTGGAATGGGTTTACAAAAACGAAGATTTTTCAAAAAAAAATTAGTTTTTTTTTAAAAAAAAAATTTGGACTTCTGAAGGTGGCATTTCGAATCTCCGGCCCAAGCCTGTAAGTATTCTGAATTTTTATGAATATATTCTGAATTATCTATCTGTACTGAAACTTTACTAGAATACTCTAGATAGGATGCTACTGAAACCCTAGAAAAGCTTTCTAAAAGACTAAAACTCTAGCTAGACGTCGATTCTACGAAAACCATCTCTGAATTACTGTCTGAATCATAAAACATCTGTAATAAACATTGGAATGATGTTAATGCATAAAATTCGTAATCAGATAATACGATATGAGTACGCGAGCAGCTCGAGGTAGAGGCCGTGGACGAGGCCGAGGAAGAGCTTGAGCGGGATCTTCGTCTTCAGGACATATGCCAGCGGCAGAAGCACCGGTACCTTCGGCAACGGAAGTGGAATCACATGATCGTGGTACTGGGGATGACGCCCTGTCGCAGGCTATGCTCCAAGTTCTGGAAAGGGTTGCCGGGGCAAGTTCGGGCAACGAAATTCGAGGATCGATTTCTGAACGACTCCGGGCTAACGGAGCGGAGATCTTTAAGGGTGTATCTGGTGTAGCCCCAAATGTGGCAGAATATTGGTTGGAGGCCACGGAACGAATTATGGATGACTTGGACTTTTCTCGTGGAGCGGTGAAGGGGCCGATCGTTCTTTGTGAGATGAGGCTTATCGGTGGTGGCTCATTGTGAGGATGGAACCCGGTGATAGGGTTACTTGGGAGTATTTAAGATGACCTTTAAAGGAAAGTACATCGGGGCAAGTTATGTGGACGCCCGTAGGAAAGAATTCCTGAATCTGGTCCAAGGAGGCAAAACTGTTGCCGAGTACGAGGCTGAATTTCTGAGGCTGAGTAGGTATGCTGTGGGAATAGTTGCTACGGAGTATGAGCGTAGCGTTCGCTTTGAGGATGGACTCAGAAATGACCTTAAGGTGCTGATTGCTCCGTAGAGGGAGCGTGACTTCGCGGTTCTGGTGGAAAAAGCTAAGATTGCTGAGGAGGTAAAGCGTACTGAGAGGTAGAACCGTGAGAAAGATCGGAACTTTTTCCGGAGGGATTCTGGACCTTCGGGTGGAGCAAACAAGAATGTCAAAAGGGCAAGAGTGGAGGAGCCAGTTCGAGCCGTTCCGATGAATGTGGTTAGACCGCCAATCTGTGGGGACTGTGGTAAGGTACACCTGGGTGAGTGTAGGAAACGTTCTGGTGCTTGTTTCCGATGCGGATCTATGGAGCACAGAGTTAAGGACTATCCACAGAGAGCTGATCGAGCTCGATTATTGTCTTGAGGGTTGTTCAACCCATGAGAGGACGTGGACAAGGTAGGGGCGGAAATGGGAATGGAAATGGTCGAGGTCGAGGAGCGCCTGGTAGGCGAGCCGAAAATGCTGAGGCTCGACAGCCAGCGTTGGTGTATGTAGCTCGTCGTCGAAAAGAGGCGGCCTTTTGATGTCATAACTGCACGTTCTTAGTTTCTAATATGCCGTATACTGCCTTGGTGGATATTGGATCTACTCATTCTTATGTTGCGTGTGCCATATCTGGGTCTTTGGGAGTGCATTCTGAGAAGATAGTGAGTAGGGTATCTGTGCTAAGTCCCTTGGGTCACTCGGTTAGGGTAGACAAGTTGTATAAGGATGTACCCTTAGAAACTCAAGGTAGGATCTTTCCTGGCGATCTAATGGAGTTGCCGTTTGGAGAATTTGACATCATTCTGGGAATGGACTGGCTTGTTAAGCATAAGGCGACTTTAGACTGTGCTGCTAAGCAAATGGTGCTAAGGACCACGGAAGGGGATAAGGTTATGGTGATAGGTGAGCGAAGGGACTATTTGTCTAATGTGATATAGGTATTGAGGGCTGAAAAGTGGATTCGAAAAGGGTGTGAGGCCTATTTGGCATTTGTAAGTCAAACAGAGGTAGAGGGGCTGACAGTGGATAAGGTTAGAATTGTAAAAGAGTTCCAAGATGTCTTTGCGGAGGAGCTTCTGGGATTGCCTCCAAACTGAGAAGTTGAATTTGGAATCGACCTGTTGCCTGGGATAGCACCAGTGTCCATTGCACCATATAGGATGGCACCGAAGGAATTAGTGGGGTTAAAGGCGCAAATTCAAGAATTGTTGGATAGGGGCTTTATTAGGCCAAGTGTGTCTCCATGGGGAGCACCGGTGCTATTCGTGAAGAAGAAGGATGGGACGATGCGTATGTGCATTGATTATCGTCAGTTGAACAAACTGACGATTAAGAATAAGTACCCTCTGTCAAGGATTGACGATCTGTTCGACCAGCTTAAAGGAGCTTCTGTATTTTCCAAGATTGATCTTCGATCTGGATATCATCAGTTAAGGGTCAAGGAGGCGATATTCATAAGACAAAGATTCGTGACTCGTTATGGTCATTATGAGTTTCTGGTTATGCCATTTGGACTAACAAACGCTCCTGCAGCGTTTATGGATCTGATGAATCGTGTGTTCCAACCATTTCTGGATCGGTTCGTGGTTGTCTTTATTGATGATATTCTGGTATATTCTGAGACCGAAGGAAAACATGATGAGCATCTCCGCACTGTGTTGCAAGTGTTAAGGAGAAGGAACTTTATGCGAAGTTCAACAAGTGTGAGTTACGGTTGAGGAGGTAACCTTTTGGGGCATGTGGTCTCTGCAGAGGGATTAGAGTGGATCCTCGAAAGATTGAAGCAATTTTGGAATGGAAGCCACCTAGGCCGTTTCGAATAAACGGCACCGAGATTAAAGTTCTCATGCGGTGAGATATTCAAGTTGTAACATACGAAGGTCGAGCGATCGATCCCCGTAACATGGGTGACTTTAACTAATAAACTGTACCAATTGGCCCGACCAAAAATTCTAGAAATAAATCCATGGATGGATACATGAGTCTAAATTCAGGGAAAATTTCTGAAACCGGTTTCGAGTTTTGAAACTCGAGATATGATTTTTAAGGCGACGGTGACGCAGTTTTCCACTGACCGAAATGTCAAATTGGTGGGCAAAACAAGTGAACTTGGTTTGTTAACCCTCGTGTCCGACACCGGCGATGGTCTCGGGTTCGGGGTGTTACATTTACTCAAAACAAGCAGAATCTACATTGCATTTTAGTAGACCACTTTCCAAAGGTGCCTAACTAGCCCTTTTTTGACCATGAGTTACTTTGTCCTAGACACCACTCTCATCAGCAGCAGTAAACACCCCCATCAGCTAATGCCATCAGGTTCAAAAAGTATCAGCAACTTGAACAACTGATGTCGTGATCAAATCTTCCCCTTTCTAAGAAAAATAATTGTAGTTAGACCATATCATCCAACATAGTACCAATACTTGTTGTAGATGCTTAAGAGTTGTCGAGTCAAGAAGCATGCAAAATATGTCAGTCCTTTTTTACTAACCCAATGAAAAACTAGCAACACTCAAAATAGTCTGCATTTACAATCAAAGCAACAAAATGTGATCCATACTCTCAGCCTCACCACATCGACTATATGAGGGAGATAGTGAAATACCCTTCTCATTCAAACAAACCCGTGTCGATAAAAAGTGCCTTAAACAATGCCAAACAAAGTTCTTAACCTTTGATGGAATCTTACATCGCCATAGCATGCTCCAAATGGTGTTTTCATCCAAGAAAGACCTATCCAAACACATTAAGAGCAATATGGTATGCCGACCTCACACTATATCTTCCATCTAAACTAAAATTTCATATTAGTTGATCCATTGTCGAAGAATAGCTAATTAGGATCAGAAGAACAGGTTTTGCATCATCAAGAGCTAAAATGACTTCTGCTAAGTCCTTGTTCTATGCATAACCATCAACATTAAATAAATCAGCAACCCACAAATCCTCAAAACCTGCTAATGAAAATGACTCAACATAAAATTTCACGTCATCAACTAACAATAGGTCACAAAATACTGAAATATCATTACCATTCCCAACTTACCATTGCATACTACATGAAATCACATGTTTTGATGCTAAAGTACCACGCCATAGAAACAAGGGATTACCACCCTTCAAAGTATCAATAAAAGATCCATTTAGAAAATATTTTCTATGAAGAGCCTACAAATAGAAATGGACAGATCCATCATAAATCGAGGCAACCTGCTTACCTAACATGGCAAGATTAAAAACATGTAGATCTCAAAAACCCGTGCCACCAAATTTCTTATAGACACACAACTACTCCCATAAGGCCCACTTGAGCCCCTTATTCCATTACTAGCAATACACCACCAAAACGAGTTCATCAACTTTTGAAGATCATTACAAAAAGTGGGAGGCAATAAAAACACGCTAACGCAGTAGACTGGTAGAGCCTGCACTATCATTTTAATAACAATCTTCTTACCTGACTTAGATAACAATTTATTCTTCTAAGTCAACAAGCAATTACTAAGCAATCATTTAGAAAAGAAAAAAATTAACGTTTGTTACGTCCAAAAAATGAAGGGAGACGGAAATAATGTCCATGATCAACTAGATTGGACACTCCCAATCTACCTATAACCGTGTCCCAAATAGATGCTAGCATGTTAAAACCCAACGCAATACCCGATTTCTGGAAATTTATAACCTAACCTGAGGCAGCCACATAATCCGCCAAAAAAATTTTAATAGCATTTCACTTAAGGATAATTTTTCAAAGGAAAAGAAAGTTATCATCCGCAAATAGTAGATGAGACGCACTTAGTCCTTAATGAAAAGCAAAAACCCTTTGGATAGCTCCTTGCATTTTTGCATTACGGAGTAAAAAGCTAAGCCCTTTAGTACAAAGAATAAATAAATAGGGAGAAATCAGATCACCTTGACAAGGCCCTCACTTAGGAAGGACCGGTCCTACCTTCCACCCTTCCCTTCAATTCAAAGAAACCAAATAGGTCACAATTGTCACACAAAGCATTACCCAATAAATCCAAACTTCATCAAATCCCATCTTACGCATAATAAACTGTAAAAATTCTAGTCTACTCGATCATAAGCCTTACTTATATAGATTTTCAAAGCTACATCCCCACTTTCTGTAGCAGCCCAATTTTCAGTGAAATCGGAACAGTGGTTTTGAGACCACAAAAATCCAAGTCAAAAATAAAATTTATTTTAATTTTATTACATGGTCTGTATTCTGTTAGAAATGTCATGTGAAAATTTTGATAAGAAAATTTTATCGATTTAGTGCTTAATTACGGGATGGACTAAATCACATAAAATGCAAAAGTTGAATTCTAGTAGCTAGAATGATTAAATAGCTATGGAATTCCAAACTTGAGGTCCTTATATGGTAATTAGATCCTTAAAGAAAAGATGTAGATATTTTGGTGGCTCATCCGTGGAAATTTAGAAAAAAGGCAAGGACTAAATTGGAAATTGACTTAATTTAATTAATTAAAAGATGATAAAAGAATTATCATCTTCTTTTCTCATCATCTTCCCAAAAAATACATGGAAATTCTAGGAGAGAGATTCATGGCTTAATTCAGTAAGTTTTCTTGTCTTGTTTTTAGTATTTTTGATATTTTTGAAACCGGGATAGCTTAATCTATCTATTTGGAGGGTCAATTTGAAAAGTTATTAAGGTATGGAAATTGGGTCATGGATGAATATGCTGAAAATTTAAAATTTATGGTAGAAAATGAAAGGTTGTTGATAGATGAACAACTTTTACAAAGTGATTTTTGATGAAAACATGATTTAGGGGCTAAAATGTAAAGTTTTGAAAATTTATAAAAAATTCTAAAATTTATAGAAGATATGTGCTGTAAACTTTATGTTGAAATTTTGTTTAGGCTTGGAATAGGGAGTAAATTGCAAGAATTTCATTTTCCAAGCCTAGGGACCAAATTGGAATTTATGAAAAAGTTAGGGGCAAAATAGTAATTTTGCCTAGGACGTAAATTGAGCCCAAATAAATATGAAATGTGTGAAATTGATGATTAAAGTTATTTATATAGATCCGGACAACATAAATTCGAGGTTAGATCGAGGAAAAGAAAAGGTTTTGGATTAGTAGATTTTATATGCGAACCAGTGTCGAGGTAAGTTCGTGTAACTTAATCGAGCATGTAAATATGTTAACTTGAATGTTATGATTTATATTTATGTGATTATTATAAATGTGTGAAATGATTACATGTTCGAAAATGTTGGAAAAAGGGTAAAGTCTCGTTTGAATATTGAATTCCATTGAACATATGTGCTTTCCCGAAATGAATGAGGTCCTAAATTTGTTGTTGGCGGGATTTAGCTCGAACGAGTAATCCTATTGATCTCATTATATAAAGGATTTAGCCCAGACAGGTAATCCTAATATAAGCTCTCTCGAGCATATGTTGTTGTAACCTCCCAAACCCGGCCTAGACGTTATGGCTAGATTGAGAAGGCTACATTAGCCACCGAAATGGCTAAGCTAACTTATGTTTCTTTTTAAGACTTTAAATAAACTCATTTTAGAGAAAACCGTAGTTGTACTTTGAGTTAGCTTAAAAGCATTCATTCATTAGGTCGTGTATGCTTAGGATTCATTTTATTTTTGATAATGTTGTTTTAGAAAAATGTTTGCTTGTCACTTCTTTAAAAAAAAAGAACAACTCGAAGTTAAACTAATGCAGCGGAAAAACCATTTTTTAAGTCATTTTGGAAAATAGTTGCCTTATTGATTTGTTTTTCAAAAACAGTTCCTTTGTAGTGTAGTGGTAACTAGGGAACAATATCAAATATTACTTAAGCTCGATATCATGCATTATCCGGTTATTATGCTTGAGTAATTCATGCATGCAAAAATCCCTAAAAGAAAAGTTACCAAGCCACAGACCAGAAATAATTAAAAATTACAAGCCAAAACAAATAAAGACTTAATAATACTTAACTAAATAATAATAATCTGAGGTCCAAGTTGATTCCCTGAATGCCGAGTCCGATCCTAATTTTAAGGTATACTGAAAAGTTAAACACTAATAGGGGTGAGCTTATGAAAAGCTCAGTATGTAACAGCCCGGTTTAGACCCCAGTCGAAACTGTGGTTTTAGGACCACAAATTGGAGTCTGAAAAATATTTTAATATTATTTTTTGTGCTTTTAATATGTGAATTGATATCTGTCAAAATTTCGTGAATTAATTTTACTATTTGTATGCTTAATTTGCAAAAAGGACCTAATTGCAAAATATGAAAAAGTTTTTTGTAATTTCATTAAGTGTCAAATTGATGTGTCTCTTTAAATTTGAGGTCCTTTGTAATGCCCACTTACCCGATACCGTCGCCGGAGTCGAGCATGAGACATTACTAAACTTATTTTAGCATTCAAACAAGTTCAAACAATTCTCGTAGTAAACTGTCCATCTGCGTCACAGTCGCTAAAAAAATAATATCTCGAGTTACAAAACTTGAAATCAAATTTTGTGAATTTTCACTTAAACTAGACTTATATATATACTTACTAATTGTTTTCTAGAATTTTTGGTAGGGCCAATTAGTATAGTTTATTAGTTAAAGTCTCTCCAGTTTCAGGGTTTAGCTGCTTTAACCCCTGTGCACTGCGAATCAAATTTCATCCTGTACAGAGATCCAATGACCATGTAGTTTATTTCTCTTAAAAATAGACTCAATAAGGAATCCATAAATATAAAGTGAGTCCTGTTTATTTTTACAGAATTTATGATGAATTTCTAAACTCAGAACAGGGAATCCAGAAATCGCTCTGCCCTGTATCACCAAAACGTAAATATCTCATAAAATAAAACTCTTTTACCTATTTTGTTTCTTCCACATGAAAATAGATTCATTAAAATTAAATTTCATATTTTATTCATCATCTAATTCTATCTCTACTATTTGTAGTGATTTTCAAACTCACGCCATCTTCTTTGTGTGATTACATTTTATAGCCAATTTCACCATTTTATGGATTTCCATAGATTAGTTAGCACATAAAGCATACATGTTATCAAATATAATCTTGATTAGCCACTCCAATAGCTAATCATTCTCAAGCATTTCCATGTCTTCCATGAGCCATATCATAAGATTATATACACAAAATGATTATAATGCTATACATGCCATATTCCCAAAATATACAAGTCATTATACCGAAATAGTTTGTTGATAGTGTGAGCATGCCTCCGACCGTTCCCGATCTCCTAGCCGGCTCGAAAAAACTATAAAGAATAGAGAGGAGGGAGTAAGCATAATTGCTTAGTAAGTTCACATGTAAATATCAAGTAACATAACCATGTAATAATACGAAATCCACATTTGCATAATATCACCAAAGCATTCATATCATATTTCTCATTCATGATCCAACCATATTATTGTTATATTGAAGTCTCAACCCGAGGGCTAAGTACATACCTGTACAAATTTTCTCATTCACCACACTTACCAACATGTCACCTTCATTTTAGGTACTCACCTTATCCACTTAAGATTTACCCATTGAACACATCGGAATATGATTCGAATACACGGATTTCATGCACATAAGTGCCATACCCGCAGCTAGACAAACTCAATAGCCTGCGGAAATTATGTAGCCAAGCTACCATGTAACCCGCCCATAAGTGAACTCGGGCTCAACTCAACGAGATCAGGCGTTCGCATCCATAGTGAACTCGGACTCAACTCAACGAGTTCGGATGCCAAGTTACATCTCACAAACTCGGACTCAACTCAACGAGCTCAGAACTCAAATATCTTAGTGACATGTCACTTGTATTCTAATCTATTCCCAAGGTTCAAATGGGTTTTTTCCTCGATCACACCTCTTTGCCGTCTTCCACGGAATATCGAAACCGATACTCGTGGCAATTCATATTTAACAAGTAGCAGACATAATTTGCATATTACTCAATAATAACCGCAAAGCATAATATTTCATGATAATAATCATCAGATCATATAAATAACATTAAATTACTTAAAATGACAATTATGTTACTGCATTTACACCTGAACTTACCTCGGTACAAAATAAAAAAATTTTGCAATTTAGTCCACAATTTTTTCGTTTCCCTGATCAAGGTCGATTTCACGTCTTTCTTGGTCTAAAATAACACATTTAGCTGATTTAATACTTACATTTATCAAAATAGTCCTTAACTCTAACTTTGGCAAAATTATGATTTTACACCTAAACTTTTGCATATTTACACTTTTGCCCTAAAGCTCAAAAACTAATTTTTTTTTTCCAAAATTATTATGTTTTATGACATGCTGATCACTTTTCCCTTCTATGGCAACATCAAATTCTTACTCTAACATGTAGTTATAAACATTAGGTATTTTTACCGATTATGTCATTTTACTCGTTTTCACGTAAAATCGTTTAGCAAAAGTTGTTTAACACAATTTAAAGCTTCAAATTCTACCATAAAACATCAAAATAAACACATTTCACCTATATATATTTTTCCAAATATAAACCCTAGGTTAAATTATTGCTAGAATAAGCTAAATCAAGTTATCAGGTCTCCAAAAACGTAAAGAACATTAAAAACGGGGCTTGGAATCACTTACTATGGAGCTTGGAAGCTTGAATCAAACCCTAGCTATGGAGAACCCTTGAAATTTCGTCCTAATGAGGAAAATGAACATATTTTTCCATCTTTTTCCTTTTTTTTAATCTTTTAATTACCAAATGACTAAAATACCCTTCATTAAAAACTTTGGTTATTTCTACCTATGTATGTCCACTTTTTTCCATGAAAACCTAATGGTATAATTACCATTTAAGGACCTCTACTTCAATTATGCTCTTCAATTAAATCTTTTAACATCTAAAACTCATATTTATCAACTTTTGCAATTAAGTCCTAATAGGCAAATTAGACATGCAATTCATGAAATTTTCTATCGATATTCTTACACATGCATCTAATCACTCAATAAATTATAAAAATTAATCAGAATAAAATTTTCCACTTTTGAATTGTGGTTTCAAAACCACTATTCCATTTAGGCCCTAATTTAGGATATCACAACTCTCCTCCCTTTAGGGATTTTCGTCCCTGAAAATCATACCGGTAAACAGGTGTGGGTATTGATTTCTCATAGTTTCCTTGGGCTCCCATGTAGCCTCTTCTACTCCGTGCTTTTTCCATAATACTTTCAGGAGAGCGATACTTTTATTTCTTAGTTGCTTGACTTTCCGAGCTAAAATATTAATCAGTTTTTCATTGTAAGTCATATCCAGTTGTAGCTCAATTTCCATCGATGAAATTACATGTGAAGGATCCGAATGATATCGACGTAACATAGATACGTGGAACACATCATGAATCTTCTCTAATTCAGGTGGTAATGCTAACTGATATGCTACTGGTCCAACTCTTTCAATTATCTCATACGATCCGATAAAACACGGACTCAATTTGCCTTTCCGACCAAATCTAAGAACTTTCTTCCATGGAGACACTTTTAAAAATACCTTATCACTGACTAGAAACTCGATTTGTTTTCTTTTCAAATCCGCATAGGATTTCTGTCTATCTGAAGCAGCTTTCAAACAATCTCGAATCACTTTCACTATTTCTTCAGTTTCTTTAATTAGATCAACTCTGTAAATCTGATTTTCTTTTAGTTCAGTCCAATACAATGGCATCCGACACTTACAACTGTACAATGCTTCATAAGGTGCCATCTTCAAACTCGTCTGATAACTATTATTGTAGGCAAATTCTACCAACGGCCAGTATCTTTCCCAACTACCTTGGAATTCCAATACACAACATCTGAGCATGTCCTCAAGAATCTGAATTACTCTTTCTGATTGTCCATCAGTTTGCGGATGGAAGGCAGTGCTGAAATTTAAATTCGTACCTAATGCCTCTTGCAACTTTTGCCAAAACCGCGAGGTAAACCTCGGATCTTTATCCAAAATGATCGACAAAGGTACTCCGTGAAGTCTAACAATCTCACTGATATATAATTAAGCCAACTTATCAAGAGAATATTCAGTACGTACCAGAATAAAATGAGTTGATTTAGTCAATCTATCAACTATTACCCAGATGGCATCTTTCTTCCTCAGAGTTAACGGCAACCCTGACACAAATGCCACGGTAACTCGATCCCACTTCCACTCGGGAATAATTACAGGCTGAAGTAGACCCAAAGGCACCTGGTGTTCAGCTTTTACTTACTGACAAATCAAGCATCACAATACAAATTGGAAATATCTCTTTTCAATCTGTTCCACCAATAAATTTTTTTCAAATCATTATACATTTTTGTACTGGCCAGATGCATTGACAAACAACCACTGTGTGCTTCGTGCAAGATCTTTCGAATCAAATTATCTGTGACAGCCCAAAATTGACCCTAGTCGGAATGTGGTTTCGGGACCACAAAACCGAGGCATAAAAATAATTAAAAATTTATTTTGATGCCTATAATATGTGTGTGCTCATGTATGACATTTTATGATGATTGATTTAGTGTTATAAAGGTGAATTCCACATGAAAGGACTTAGTAGTGAACTTTGAAAGTACGATAGGGAAATGTGTGATGACTAATTAAAGCATGCATGCAAAATAATGGACTTGCATGTCAAATTCCCCTTTTTACAAGTGATGGCCGGCCATGACAAAGAGATATGGGCTAAACATGTCATGAAACATGTTTTGTTGAGCATTAGGGAGAAATAATAAACAAATAAGCATGGGTAAGAAAAGAATGAAAAAAAAATGTGTGTGAGAGAGTAGCATTCCCCCATTGCCGTGCAACCAAGAAGAGAAAACAAAAAAATTTGTTCATCCTTGTTCTCTCCTTTTGGCCAAAAATACTAAGAGGAAGAAGAGATTTTTGCTTCATTTCCTTTGTTTAGAAGAGATCTAGAAGGATATTTGGCTAAACTTGCATCAAGATTGAGGTATGTATGAGGTTGTGTCATGAGATTCATGCATGTTTTAGTTGCCAACTTGATGTTCATGTTAGCCATGGTTCAAATCCTTGTTATGCCATGGAAGTGGTATTTGGTCAAGGTTGGTATTGTGATAAAGCCATTGCATGTTAAGTGTGAAGCTTGATGATGATGCATGCAATGATGGATTGTCTACTCTTGAAATTCCTTGTAGCTATCTTGAGTAAGACTTTGAGTTTTCTTTTGTTTAACCATGATTGAAGATAAAAGGGCATGATTATGATGTATTCGCCATGATGCATTCATGAGCATGGTTCATGCTTCTTGCATGTTAGTTAAAATTTGTGTTTTAGATGGCTATGGACACCTTGAAATTGCCATGCTCATATATGTATATATATGTTTGCACATGATGTTTTGGCTATGAAGTAAGTGATGAATATGTTTGTTTAAAGAAGAAGATGTTGAAGAATGCTTGTGAAATTGCAAGCACATTTACCTAGCACACATATGAGTGCTTGATGCTATATTATAAGTTTTGAGCTACAACATGCAAAGCATTAACTAGTAAAATGCATGCTGTTTTGTGTGGTATTAAGTGCATAATTGGCCTCAACATGGACATGTATATTCGGCCTTAGGTAGCCTATTGAAGGCCTTAGCTTTTCCTTGATGCCCAAATGAATTGTATTGAATTGCTTGATGTAGTATAAAATGTGCATGACCATTGTGTATTCAAGCTAAAGGGTGGCCATTTGACCATTTAAACTCCTTGTCATATTCGCCATAAGCTAGCACAATGAGGTTTTAATAAATTGAATTTGTTTGAATTAGCTCAAGAGCTTAGAGGGCCACAACTGGACAAGGGGAAGGAAAAAGTGATCGAATAGCCGTAAAAGCCGTTCGACAACATCCGAGGTAAGTCCTCAAGAAGTGACCTTAATTGAATTATGTGGAATGAAATATGGATGTATTGATTAATGATTTATGTGTGTATGAGTATTGAATGATACCCGGGCTAAGTCCCAAGGCGATTATGCTAGTGATTATAATTGTGTTTGAGCCTTAGTAACGAAAATGAAATATGTATGTCCAATGATTATTGATGTATGTGTGCATGAGAAATTGAATGATACCGGGCTAAGCCCAAGACAATTATGCTGAAATTATATCCGGGTTAAGACCAAGGCAATTGTGCTAGTGGCTACATCCGGCTAAGACCGAAGGCATTCGTATGCGAGTCATTCTATCCGGGCTAAGACCGAAGGCATTCGTGTGCGTGGTTATATCCGGTTGTATTCAAGAAGCTTGGGCTGGAGGTGAGTGTTGGTTGCTGTAATAAATTCAATTAGTGCGCTCGAAAAGCCCAAAGAATAAGAATGCGTTTATATGTGCATTGGAAAGTCGACATATTTGAGCAACATTCGCTCAATCGACTAACAATTTCAGCTATTGGAATGGTTGATACTTTGTGAAAGTATATAATGATGAAGTGTGAAGTAAGAATGATTATGAGAATGTGTATTAATGAAATGATGCATTTGGTTATGTGAATGTATTGCTTAAATTAAAGCTGATTTTATTCCTTGAGACTTACTAAGCATAAAAATGCTTACCCGTTGCTTTGGCTCTCTGTTTTATAGATTACGCTCGATAGCAATCGGATTCGGGATCATTAAAGTCGAAGTCATCCACACTATCAACGCCTCTATTTTGGTATAAATTTTGGTTGAACTTTGAAATGGCATGTATAGGACTACCCCTTGTTGGTTTAAATATGCTGTGATGTATATGTGTATGGCCATGCGAAAATGGCTCGTAAAAGTGAAGTCTGAACTTAGACTATTTGCGGTTTGTATATATATATATGGTGTCATGATGTGATTATGGATTGGAGATGGGAATGTTGGTCACATGATCAGCCATTGGTATGGTTAAAATGATCATATATGAACCTATGTATGGCAAGACTAGTTGGTTCATGGAGACTACAAAATAGGTAAGACCTACCTTAAAACAGATGCTGCCAGCTGCAGTGACGTGAATGTGAAAAATCACCAAAATTTGTAGGAATGGTATTAAATAGTGAATAAGCTATGTAAATGAACCTTGATGAGTCTATTTTCATATGGAAGAAACGAAATGGTCATAGGAGTTACATGTTAAGAGATATTAAAGCTATTGTGAGACAGGGCCAGAACGGTTTCTGGGTCCCCTGTCGCAACTTTAAAAATTTACTATAAATTATCCAGAAATAATTAGGAGTCATTCCTTATATGTACAGATTCCATTTTGAGTCTAGTTTCATTAGAAATAAACGACACCAGTATTAAAGCCCTGTACAGAGAGATATTCAAGTTATAACGCGCGAAGGTCAGAGCAGTCGATCCCTGTAACATGGGTGACTTTAACTAATAAACTGTACCAATTGGCCCGACCAAAAATTCTAGAAATAAATCCATGGATGGATATATGAGTCTAAATTCAGGGAAAATTTACGAAACCAGTTTCCGAGTTTTGAAACTCGAGATATGATTTTTAAGGCGACGGTGACGCAGTTTTCCAGCCTGACTGGAAATGTCAAATTGGGGGGCAAAATATGTGAACTTGGCTTGTTAACCCCTCGTGTCCGACACCGGCGATGGTCTCGGGTTCGGGGTGTTACATTATCATTCTTCGGTACACAAATTTGATCTTTAAACATCAAGCAACCATCAGAACTGATTTTGAAATCTGATCTCGTATAAGCCTCACATTGCTTTCTCTTGGCTTGCAAATCTTGGTCATTTTTCTGAGCTTCACAAATCTCTTGTAAAAACATCAGTCTTGCTCTCAACTCTGCTAAAATCAAACCATCGTCAGACACCATCAACTGAGTATTCATAGCTCCCAAAGCAAACAATAACTTTCTACTCAAAGCATCGGCAACCACATTCGCTTTCTCCGGATCAATCACAAGCTCATAATCTTTCAATAATTCTAACCATCTCCGCTGTCTCAAATTCAAGTCTTTTTGTGACATTAAGTACTTGAGACTTTTGTGGTCGGTATAAACTCGAAACTTTTCACCATACAGATAATGTCGCCAAATCTTCAAAGCAAACACTATAGTAGCCAGTTCCAAATCATGAGTCGGATAATTCCTTTCCTGTGGTTTCAACTGTCTCGAAGCATAAGCCACAACTTTTCCTTCTTGCTTAAGTACACATCCTAAGCCATTTAGAGAAGATCACTATACACCACAAATTCTTTACCTGACTCGGGTTGTACCAACACTGGTGCCTCAGTCAGTAACTTTTTTCAATTTCTCAAAGCTCTGTTGACATTCTTCCGTCCACTCAAATTTAACATCCTTATGGAGTAGTCTCGTCATAGGAGTAGCAATTATAGAAAATCTGTTTACAAACCATCGATAATAACCAGCTAGACCCAAGAAACTTCTAACCTCAGTTACATTCTTCGGCGGTTTCCAATCAACAATAGCTGAAATTTTACTGGGATCAACCCGTATACCATCACCCGAAACTATATGACCCAAGAATCCTACTTCTCGAAGCCAAAACTCACTTTTACTGAACTTAGCATACAACTGCTTATCTCTCAAAGTTTGCAAAACTATCCTCAAGTGCTCAGCATGCTCTGTCTCATCTTTTGAATAAATTAAGATATCATCAATAAATACCACAACAAACTTGTCCAGGAATGGCTGAAATATGCGATTCATTAAATCCATAAACACGACAGGAGCATTTGTCAAACCGAATGGCATAACTAAAAATTCATAATGGTCGTACCTTGTTCTAAAAGCAGTTTTAGGCATATTGGACTCTTTTACTCGCAACTGGTAGTACCCAGACCTCAAGTCAATCTTTGAGAACCATGTCACTCCTTTCAACTGATCGCAGAAATCATCAATTCTCGACAAGGGATACTTGTTCTGGACTGTCACCTTATTTAACTGCCGATAGTCTACACACAATCTCATTAAACCATCCTTCTTTTTTGCAAATAATACGGGAGCAACCCAAGGCGAAAAACTCGGTCTCACAAAACCTTTGTCAGTCAACTCTTGCAACTGCGACTTTAATTCTTTCAACTCTATTGGTGCCATTCTATAAGGAGCAATCGAGATCGGAGTTGTTCCCGGTGTCAACTCAATACCAAATTCTACTTCTCTGATAGGAGGCAAACCCGACAACTCTTCTGAAAATACATCCGTAAATTCACATACAATCAGCACTGATTCAATTTTCTTCTCAAATTCCTTTGTATTCAACACATACGCCAAATAAGCTTCATAACCCTTTCTCAAATATCTCAGAGCTGACATCGAAGAAATCATACTAGGCAATGCCTCTGATTCGTTTGATTCAACCCGCAGAATTTTACCATTTTCACATTTTAATTCAATAACCTTTTGTTTACAATTTACTATAGCATCATGTAATGTCAACCAATCCATACCCAAAATAACATCAAATTCGTCAAACGGCAACAACATCAAGTCGGCCGGAAAATAATAACCTCTAATCATCAAAGGACATTTCTTGCATACTTTGTCAACTATAACACATTTGCCTAACGGGTTTGACACTTTAATCATAAATTACGTAGACTCAATAGGTATACTCATATTAGACACCAATTTCATGCACATAAATGAATGAGTAGAACCGAGGTCAATCAAAGCAATAACATTAACATCATAAAGAGAGAAAAAATCAGTGATCACATCGAGAGATGAAGCATCTTCACGCGCCCTTATGGCATAAGTTCTAGCCGGAGCTCTAGCTTCAGTTTTAAACACTGAATCTCGACTACATTCTTCTTTGCTTGCCTCATTCCCAGCATTTCTCGAAGATCTTCCTCTCAAAGCGCACCACTAGGTTTTGCATTCGAAATTTTCTTTCTCAATTCTCTTGGACAGTCTCTAATAAAATGATCTGGAGAACCACACTGATAACATTCATTAGTTCTACATGGACCAAGGTGACTTCTACCACATTGTTGGCACTCGGGTCTAACAAATCTCGAATTTCCCATACTATCCACAGAAGTAGTCTGGGATTTAAAACCTGTATTTTGCTTCTTACGATTCCCATATGAATGTCCAGCCAAAACATGAGAACGAGAATACATATATCTGGATTTTTTAGATTGCGGTGGAAATACACTGCTCATCAGTCTTTTCTTCAAATTTCTAGTCTCAGCCTCAGCCTTTCTCTTTTCTTTAATTAGTTCTTCAGCCTTGCAAGCCTGATCAACAAGTACTACGAACTCTTTCAACTCAAAAATTCCCACAAATACTTTAATGTCTTCATTGAGTCCGTCTTCAGATCGTCTGCATATTTTAGCCTCTGAAGGAATCTATTCTCTAGCATACTTACTCAATCGAACGAACTCCCTTTCATACTCAGTAACTGTCATGTTGCCTTGTTTCAACTAAAGAAACTCTTTACGCTTCTGATCAATAAATATTTCACTGATGTATTTTTTTCGAAATTCTTCTTGAAAGAACTCCCAAGTCACTTTCTCTTTCGGTACCACTGAAATCCATGTCTTCCACCAATAATAGACTGAATCTCTCAACAAGGATATAGCACATTTCAAGCACTCTTCAGATGTACAAGATAATTCATCAAATACCCGAATAGAATTCTCAAGCCAAAATTCTGCTTTCTCGGCATCATCATCAACATTTGCCCTGAATTCTTCATGTAACACCCCTTACCCGTATCCGAGGCCGGGCTAAGGTACGAGGCGTTACCAGTCAATCATACAAACATTAAACTAAAATACGAGCCATAAAATTGTATTCATATTTCAAAGCGTTCATTCTCTTACAAATAGTCCCTTATTTGAGTCTACGAAGCCCAAAACATACTTTAGAAAGGGTTTGGGACTAAACCGAGAACTTACGAAAATCTTGGAAATTTCATGCTTTAAGGCTCCACACGCCCGTGCCCCAAAGTTGTGTTCCATACACGGCTGAGACACATGGTCGTGTCTCTGCCTGTGTGGAATATACCTAGGCTATTTTCCAAGCTTTTGTCAACCTTGATCTCTTACACACTTATACAAAATCAAAAGCATATAACATGGTATTCATTTAATGATTAAACATCCTCAATTAAACCACAAACATAGCATTTTTATGTCATCATACATGTGTCTCTCATACTCATTTTACCTTGTTTATTATAGTACCACTTATACATTTATACCAAGATTATCATCTTACCAAATATCTTCAGCTTAATCATCAAGCATTCATATTTAAAGCTAGATCATATCTTTATAAAATACCACGATTCAGATGTGCAGAATAACATGTTTGCCTGAAACATTTCAATTCAATTCCATACCCAACAAGCATTACATTGAGACTAGTCATATATATATATATATATATATACATGTCATGATACATAACATTCTCTTTTTGTTTTCTTATAAACACATATCATTTATTTCATTATATCAATATTTCATATACCATAGTTTCCATGTATTCCACATATATTTATTTTCCTCCTCCTCCTCTCCATTCCACATCCTTAATGTATATAGCATTCTTGTAAGCACGATTTCACAATTTACTAATAAATGTTCACATCAAACTGTCCACACGAGTCATAGTCACTTAATTATTTATAATTTGAGCTACAGAGCTCCAAATTAAGATCCGTAAATTTCCCCTGAAACTAGACTCACATATCCTTTCACCATAAAATTTTCATAATTTTTGGTTTAGTCAATTAGTACATTTTATTCATTAAAATTTCCCCTGTTTCACTTTCTGACAGTTCTGACCTCTCTTCACTAAAAAATAATTATCTCATAGTACAGAACTCGGATAATGTTCTTGTTGATTTATCTTGAAAATAGATTCATTATGGATTTTAAAAATATAATTTTGAGCCTCTAATTATTTTTATCCAAATTTTTGTGATTTTCCAAAGTCAGAACAGGGGATCACGTAATCATTCTGAATCAGTCTCACAAAAACATAGATATCTCAAAATATAGAATTCCTTTGCTTTGTATGTTTCTTTTATATGAAAATAGACTCATTAAGCTTTAATATGATATCTCATTCAGTCTCTTATTCAATTTATACTATTTTTTGTGATTTTTCAAAATCACGTCACTGCTACTGTCCAAAACAATTTTATTGCTAATTTACTCTTTCACACTTTCTTTGTATTAACCTCATTTTAACATACATATCACAAATCATTTTCACCACATTTCATACATCACAAGTATAGGCCCATGATCACAAGGTCACCATAAAATCATCCTCATGTATAACTTAGTTGTTTATAACCTTACCACATCCTAGTCACTTAATGAACACATGATTCACATAACCAAGTTCCTGCACTTATTCATCACAAAACTCACAAAGCAATACATAGAGAGTCTCCCGCTGAACACTTCGGATCAATCCTCGATACTTGGTGGTTTCATCACATAGATCCACCCATCATATAGTTCGGCTCTCTTGTACACATGGTGCACACTTAGTACCACCCATGTGACCTAGCCAGTTTATCTCGTAGCTCTCTTGTCTACATGGTGTCCTTCACTTGGAACCACGCATGCGACCTAGCTACATATATCCCGTAGCTCTCTTGTCTACATGGTGTACACATAGTATCACCCATGCGACCTAGCTACATCATAATGTCTTGTAGCTCTCATGTACACATGATGTGCACTCAGCACTATACATGTGACCTAGCTACATACCATCTGTATCATCCAATCTTTCTGAAGGTTCAACCGGGATTTCTCTCTCTTTTCCAACAATTTCACCAATCAAGTAATTATCCAATATTTTTATAAAATATCATAATACTAATAGTGATGTATTACTTACATATAAACTTACATCTCATTTAATATCAACGCAATAACATTAAATTACACATTGTCTTATTAAAAATCATATGAACTTACAATTTCCATAATATCCATAATCATAGAAATCACATTTATGTATGATAATTCAATGCACTTCATGTACCATAGACATATTTTTAAATCAATTCATAAACTTGGCACCATAATCATTTAATTTAACATAATTCAATTAATTCACTAAATTTAACTTTCAAATATAAATTACTGACATTATTGTTGTATTATTATCATACCAACTTACATACTTTCAACACCTCGGAGATCATAGTAAATATATCAATTTTACATTGAAACATGCATAAATTAATGCTTATTATACATATGAACTTACCTTGATATTAAAACGGCCATTTTACCAACTTTCCCAATTTTCGATTTTTCTCTCATTCTAGGTTCAAATCTCGTTTTCCGGGATCTAAAAAATCATATTTTACTTATTTAATTAATTTACTATTCAAAACAGTCCTGAACTCAAACTTTGGAAAAATTACAATTTTGCCCCTAAACTTTTGCATATTTACACTTTTGCCCCTAGGCTTGGGAATTAAACTTCATCCCTTATTCTTATGTTTTATGACATGATGATCACTTTTCCCTTCTATGGCAACATCAAATTCTCACTCTAACATTAACTTATGACTATTAGGTATTTTTACCAATTAAGCCCTTTTTCTCGTTTTCACTTAAAACCGAGTAGCACAAGTTGTCTAACATAATTTAAAACCTCATATTGTATCATAAAACACTAGAATACACAAATTTTACCTATGGGTATTTTTCCAAATATGAACCCTAGGTTGAATTATTGCTAGCATAAGCTAAATCAAGTTCTAGGGACTCCAAAACGTAAAGAACTTGAAAACGGGTTAGAACGGACTTACAATTGAGCTTGGGAAGCTTGAAAACCCTAGCCATGGAGTCTCCCTTGGTATACACGTCCATGGTGAAGAAGATGAGCAAAATTGGCTTTTAATTTTGTATTTTAATTCATTTTACCCTAAATGACCAAAATACCCTTACTACTAAACTTTCCAAAAATTCCATCCATGTCCAATTTTGTCCATAACTTAGAAATTGGTCAAATTGCTATTTAAGACCTCCTAATTAATATTTCAAATCAATTTCATACTAGAAACTTCTAGAATGCAAGTTTTGCAACTTATTCAATTTAGTCCCTAACTTCGAATTAAGCACTTTATGCATAGAATTTCTTCACGAAATTTTCACACAATCATGCAATCATATCATAGACCTCAAAATAATCATAAAATAATTATTTATATCTCAGATTTTGTGGTCCTAAAACCTCTGTTCCAACTAGACCCAATTTTGGGCTATTACACTTCAGCCCCTTGCTTAAGAATTTTATAGACTGGGGTTTTATGAAATTTCATCAGATCCATACCTTGAGGCATTGGGGGTACTGGTTGAGGAATCAGGGGATGTGGGGGAGGTTGTTGAGCATTCGGGTTCGTTCGAACAAACTCGGTGTACCATCCATTCATCATCTAGAGAAAGGCTTCCCGAGCCCTTTCTCTTCCTCCTTGACCAACAGTAGGAGGCGACATTCAGTCAGCACCGCCCCTTCAGCAGGAGCTGGCGTATTGCTCTCTACATCATCAGCCACAGCTGGATCGAGATCCATTTACTATAAAAAAATCATTTTAAAGTTTAGGAGTCGTCACACTATCACAATATATATATGGCATGTATAGCAAAACTCGTACATACGCCACGTTAGTCTGAGAACCGACTAAACCATAGCTCTAATACCACCAAATGTAACGCCCCTTACCCAAGACCGTCGACGGAGTCAAGCATGAGACATTACTAAACTTATTTTAGCATTTAAACAAGTTCAAACAATTCTCTTAGTAAACTGTCCATCTGTATCACAGTCGCTAAAAAAATCATATCTCGAGTTATGAAACTCAAAATCAAATTCCGTAAATTTTCCCTGAAACTAGACTTATATATCTACTTACTAATTGTTTTCTAGTATTTTTGGTCGGGCCAATTAGTTCAGTTAATTAGTTAAAGTCTCCCCTATTTCAGGTTTCGGCTACTCTAACCCGTGTACACTACAAATCAAATCTCATCCTATAAAGAGATCCAATGACTATGTAGTTTGTTTATATTAAAAATGAACTCAATAAGGAATCTATACATATAAAGTTTGAGTTCTAATTATTTTTACACAATTTATGATGAATTTCTAAATTCAGAACAGGGAATCCAGAAATTGCTCTGACCCTATTTCACCAAAACGTAAATATCTCATAAAATACAACTCTTTTACCTTTTGTTTCTTCCACATGAAAATAGATTCATTAAGCTTCAATTTATATTTTATTCATCATCTAATTCTATCTATACTATTTTTAGTGATTTTTTAAACTCACGTCACTACTGCTGTGTGATTCTGTTTTATAGCCAATTTCACCATTTTATGGATTTCCATAGATTAGTT
This sequence comes from Gossypium arboreum, assembly GCF_025698485.1. Taxonomy (NCBI): domain Eukaryota; kingdom Viridiplantae; phylum Streptophyta; class Magnoliopsida; order Malvales; family Malvaceae; genus Gossypium; species Gossypium arboreum. The sequence continues at coordinate 21,188,660 of NC_069081.1, forward strand.
AGCACATAAAGGATACGTGTTATCAAATATAATCTTGATTAGCCACTCCAATAGCTAATCATTCTCAAACATTTTCATGTCATCCATGAGCCATATCATAAGATTATATACACAAAATGATTATAATGCTATACATGTCATATTCCCAAAATATACAAGTCATTATACCGAAATAGTTTGTTGATAGTGTGTGCGCGCCTTTGACTGTTCCCGATTTCCTAGCTGCCTTGACAAAACTACAAAGAATAGAGAGGAGGGAGTAAGCATAATTGCTTAGTAAGTTCACATGTAAATAGCAAGTAACATAACCATGCAATAATACGAAATCCACATTTGCATAATATCACCAAATCATTCATATCATATTTCTCATTCATCATCCTACCATATTATTGTTATATTGAAGTCTCAACCCGAGGGCTAAGTACATACCTGTACAAATTTTCTCATTCACCACACTTACCAACATGTCACCTTCGTTTTAGGTACTCACCTTATCCACTTAAGATTTACCCGTTGAGCACATCGGAATATGATTCGAATACACGGATTTCATGCACATAAGTGCCATACCCGCAGCTAGACAAACTCAATAGCCTACAGAAATTATGTAGCCAAGCTACCATGTAACCCGCCCATAAGTGAACTCGGACTCAACTCAACAAGCTCAAGCGTTCGCATCCATAAGTGAACTCGAACTCAACTCAACGAGTTCGAATGCCTAGTTACATCTCACAAACTCGGACTCAACTCAACGAGCTCGGAACTCAAATATCTTAGTGACATGTCACTTGTATTCTAATCTATTCCCAAGGTTCAAACGGGCTTTTTCCTCGATCACACATCTTTGCCATCTTCCACGGAATATCGAAACCGATACTCGGTAGCAATTCATATTTAACAAGTAGCAGACATAATTTGCATATTACTCAATAATAACCGCAAAGCATAATATTTCATGATAATAATCATCATATCATATAAATAACATTAAATTACTTAAAATTACAATTATGTTACTACATTTACACCTGAACTTACCTCGTACAAAATAAAGAAATTTTGCAATTTAGTCCACAATCTTTTCCTTTCCCCGATCACGGTCGATTCCACGTCTTTCTCAGTCTAAAATAACACATTTAGCTAATTTAATACTCACATTTATCATAATAGTCCTTAACTCTAACTTTGACGAAATTACGATTTTGCACCTAAACTTTTGCATATTTACACTTTTTCCCCAAAGCTCAAAATTTAAATTTTTTTCCAAAATTATTATGTTTTATGACATGCTGATCACTTTCCCCTTCTATGGCAACATCAAATTCTCACTCTAACATGTAGTTATAAATATTAGGTATTTTTACGGATTATGTCATTTTACTCGTTTTCACGTAAAATCGTTTAGCAAAAGTTGTTTAACACAATTTAAAGCTTCAAATTCTACCATAAAAACATAAAAACAAACACATTTCACCTATGGGTATTTTTCCAAATATAAACCCTAGGTTAAATTATTGCTAGAATAAGCTAAATCAAGTTACCGAGACTCCAAAAACGTAAAGAACATTAAAAACGGGGCTTGGAATCACTTACTATGGAGCTTGGAAGATTGAAACAAACCCTATCTATGGAGAACCCTTGAAATTTCGTCCTAATGAAGAAGATGGACATAGTTTGCCATATTTTTCCTTTTTTTTAATCTTTAATTACCAAATGACTAAAATACCCTTCATTAAAAACTTTGGTTATTTCTACCTATGTATGTCCACTTTTGTCCATGAAAACCTAATGGTATAATTACCATTTGAGGACCTCTACTTCAATTATGCTCTTCAATTAAATCCTTTAACATCTAAAACTCATATTTATCAACTTTTGCAATTAAGTCCTAATAGGCAAATTAGACATGCAATTCATGAAATTTTCTATCGATATTCTAACACATGCATCTAATCACTCAATAAATTATAAAAATTAATCGGAATAAATTTTTCTACTTCAAAATTATGGTTTCGAAACCACTATTCCGTTTAGGCCCTAATTCGAGATATCACATCCCTATGATGAAATTAGACCATTAATAAGGTTAATGGACATTAATGACCATCCATTAGGGGATTTTTATATGGTTTAATTAAACAAACATGAAAATAAAGCCATTATCAGCTTGTTTTGCTGAAAATCAAAAGAAAAGAAAAGATAAAGGCTTGTTTAGGGTTTGGCTAAGAGAATTTGTGATTAAGGTATGTGTTTTGCTTGGTTTTTGATGATTTTTTACATTTTTGTGATCATTGCTTTGTGTTCCATTAAGCCCATGCCTCAATTTCAAAATTTAATGATGATTTTGAGTTATGCCATTTTTGATTTTATGATTTTTATAATGTCAGTTGATGAAATATGGAAGCTTGATGATAGATACATATGTTTTGTATTGGGATTTTTGATGAATTTGAGTAATTTGGGGTAAATTGTGAAAATGAGATTTTGAGGGACTAAAATGTGAAATAAATGAAATATATGGGCTTATATGAACTACATGAATATTCTTCCTAACATGTGTATAAAGAAATTATGTTTATTTTTTGATTTTATGAATTAGGGACTAAAATGTTAAAATGTGAAATGTGACGGCTAATTTGTAAAATGCCCTAAATATGTGTACATGGATTGATTTGAATGAATGTGAGATTGAATAAGTCAAATTTGAATGTGTTTAGATCAAGAACCAAAGAAAATGAAATTAGATCGGGGAAAGTCGAAAGTAATTGATTAGCTGTTCGTTTTCGATCATTTCTGTATGAGGTAAGTCGATATACAAATAAATGTGTTTGAATTGATTTATTCATGTTTATATGATATTGAATTGTGATGAATGGTTATAGAAGCTGAATATGTGGAATTGAGAAAGTTTCAATAATGTGACGACGTCCGAAAGCTCCGTACGAACCATAGGAATAGTTAGGATACATATGTCATGACATAGGATTTTCGATATGTGATTTCATGTAAGACCACGTTTGGGACATTGACTCAATTTGAGATTTACGTGTAAGACCATGTTTGGGACATCAGCATCGTATTGGATTTCATGTAAGACCCTGTATGGGACAGTGGCATCGATATTTGATTACATGTAAGACCACGTCTAGGACGTTGCCATTGTACGAGCTTTCCAAGCTATTCGCATATCCTATTTGATTCTGTATGATTCAATAGGTATTCTGATAAATGAATAACTCTGTGAATATGTATCCGATTCAGGCACGAATGAAATATATAACATGATTGAGAATGAAAGGTATGTATTTGTACAATTGTGGACATATGATATATGTAAGTGAATTATGGTCAAATGAGCTATATGAGATTTATGGATATGTGACTATATTTTGCCATTAGTTACATGAATAAATTGGTTTAGAATTGTGTTATGTAATAAGTTTATTTGTATATGGCTTACTAAGCTTTTGAAAGCTTACTTTGTGCATGTTTCCCATTGTTTTTAGATATCAAAGCTACTGGGAGCTCTGGGATCATTGAGGATCATCACCATACTATTGAACTCTATTTTGGTACCTTTTGAAAATGTGATTATTGAAGTATGGCATGTATAGGCTAAAAGTATTAGATATATGTTTTTGATTTATGAATATTTAGCTATGTGATTAGGCTTGGTTTTGGTTATGATGATGAATAGCTTTTGAGTATAATCTATGTGATGTAATATTTCCAATTTGATGTGTTCATGGATGGCCAAAGAGAATTGGTCAATTTGGTAAGATTATGGCATGTGATTGAATGAAGTAATTTGAGGTTATGAAACATATTTTTTTGTGTGACTTTGGCTTATGGTTTGGCATGAAATTGGTTGTTAATGATATGGCATGAATGGTGTATGTTTTGATTATGTATTTTTTGGAACTTGGTATGAAATGTTTTGGTTTTGATCTTATAGAGAGGACCCAAAATTAGGGTGGCAAGTTGACCTTGTAAATGGCCTATTTTTGCCTACACGGGTAGGGACACGGGCGTGTGTCTCTACTGCGTTGCTCGAGGGCTGTTTCGAAATGAGCTTGAGTAGACCACATCGTCGCACACACGGGTGTGTGCCAAGCTATGCGGCCAAGTTAGTTTTGACCACGGGCTAAACACACTGGCGTGTGACTGGCCGTGTAACTCAAGTCAGCAGCCTCCCTAATTTTCACATGGCTTGGCACACGGGCGTGTCTTGTGGTCGTGTGGACAAGTCAGTATGTATGCTATGTTTCACCACGGCCTTGGCACACGGGCATATCTAATGATGTGTGAGGCACACAGCCCGTTCAAACAGGCGTGTGACATTCGTAACTTAGAAAAAATTGTTTAGTTTCGAAAAATTTTGTATATGTTCAGTTTAGTCCCTACCTCTTCCTAATGCATGTTTACGGTCTCGTTGACCTAAGTAAGGGACTCTCTGATGTTGATTGACTATGATGCTTTGATGTTTGTGAATTGATTGTAAAATGTTCTGATATGTCTGGTAAAGCCTTATGACCTTAGTCCGGTGACGGATACGGGTTAGAGGTGTTACATTTGGTTGGTATCAGAGGTATGTAGCGTATGTGAGTCTAGCTATACATGCCATATATGAACTGCAATAGTGTGATCATTCCTAACAATGTTGAAAGTAATGCACCTGTTCCCACTCAAGGGACAACGCCATCTGATTCTAGACCCGTGACTAGTAGCCACGAGGGAAAGGCTAAGCAAGCCTTTTACCAAATGATGAATGATTGGTTCACTCAGTATATTAGAACCAATCTGGCTGTGCCACAACCTTCACCCCCGCTAAATCCTCCACAAGTCCCAGTTGTGCCACAAGCTGCAGATCCAATTTGTCTGAATAAAGCTCCAGTTGATAAGATTAGAAAATATGGGGTCGAAGAGTTCCATGCTACTACCGGTGATGATGCTGAGATTGCTGAGTTTTGGCTTGAGAATATAATATGGTTGTTTGATGATATGTCATGTACTCCCGAAGAATGTGTAAAATGTGTCGTTCACTTCTGAAAGATACGACATATCACTAGTGGAAGACGTTGATATCAGTGGTTCCGAGAGAACGAGTCACCTGGGATTTCTTTCAAGATGAATTCCAAAAGAAATACATCAGTCAGAGATTCATCGATAAAAAATGCAATGAGTTTTTTAAGCTAAAACAGGGTCGTATGTCTGTTACGGAATACGAGCAAGAATTTGTCAGATTGAGCCAGTATACACAAGAATGTGTCTTAACTAAAGCAATAATGTGCAAGAGATTTGAAGATGGCTTGAATGAAGACATCAAGTTGTTATTTAGGATTCAGGAAATAAAAGAATTTGTAGTACTTGTTGAGTGAATGTCTAAAGCTAGAGAGCTTGGAAAAGAGAAAAGTAAAGTCGACTTAGAAGCTAGAGATACGAGAAAGAGTTTCACAAGTAAATCATTTCAGTCTGCGTCAAAGAAATTCTAAGATGATTTTAGCTGTTCAAAGGCTAATGTGGGACATTCGAGTAGAGATCGTGCTAGATCACATTCGAGTTTTAGAACTCTAGCTACTTCTATTGCAAGTGTTGGAAATGTCCGATCTGATCGACCCAAGAGTAGACATTATGGTAAAAGATATTCGGGAAGTTGTAGATTTAATGACCGAGCTTGCTTTAGATGTGGATCCTTAGATCACTTTACCTGTGAATGTCTTGAGTTTGTAGAGCAAGAGATTGGGAAAAATCCAAGGCCGAGTGGTAATACAATTCGAGGTAGACCTCTCAAAAATACAGGTAATATGAGTAGCAACCAGAGGGTAACTAAAGATTCGACTGTTAGATCTGAGGCTCGCGCACCTGCCAGAGCCTATGTCATCCAAGCTCGTGAGGAAGCTTCGTCTCTTGATGTTATAACTGGTACATTCACTCTTTGTGATACTTCTACGATTGCATTGATAGATCCAGAATCAACACATTCTTATATATTCATGAACTTAGTGAGCAGTAAGACTTTGCCTGTAGAGTCTATTGAATTTGTAATTAGAGTATCAAACACCTTAGGTCGGTGTGTTTTGGTTGACAAAGTGTGTAAGAATTGTCCATTGATAATTCAAGATTCAAGTTTTCTGGCTGATTTGAGGTTATTACCATTCAACGAATTTGATATAATTCTGGGTATGGATTGGTTAACTTTGCACATGCTATTGTAAACTGCAAATGGAAGACTATTGATTTGAAATGTAAGAATGACGAGATTATTTGGATTGAGTTTAATGATCTGAATGGTTTACAAGTAGTGATTTCTTCGATTTTAGCTCAGAAATATGTGAAAAGGTTTGTGAAGCCTAGTTTGCTTATGTGATTGATTCGAAAGTGACAGAAAATAAAATTGAATTAGTACCTATTGTTTGTGAATTCCTTGATGTGTTTTCTGAAGAACTTCTAGGATTACCTCCGATTCGAGAAGTTGAGGTTGGCATTGAATTAGTGCCAGGGACTACTCCGATTTCGATAGCTCTGTATAGAATGGCTCCGACTGAGTTAAAAGAATTAAAGTCTCAATTGCAAGAGGTGATTGATAGAGGATTTGCAAGACCGAGTTTCTCACCTTGGGGTGCTCCTATTCTGTTTGTGAAAAAGCAAGATGGTACAATGAGAATATGCATTGATTATCGTCAGTTGAACAAAGTGATTATCAAGAATAAATATCCTCTGCCAAGAATTAACGATTTGTTTGATTAGTTGAAAGGAGCTACCATGTTTTCAAAGATAGATCTCAGATAGGGTTATTATCAATTGAGAGTAAAAGATTCAGACATTCCGAAAACTGCTTTTTGAACAAGGTACGGACACTATGAGTTTTTAGTTATGCCTTTCGAGTTAACGAATGCACTGCTATTTTTATGAATTTGATGAATAGAATTTTCAGACCGTATTTAGATCGATTTGTTGTAGTATTCATTGATGACATTTTGATATATTATCGTAATGAATCTGAGCATGCCGAACATCTGAGAATAGTGCTACAGACTTTGCATAATAAGCAGTTGTATGCGAAGTTTAGCAAATGTGAATTCTAGTTACGAGAACATAGTTCTCTGGGACACGTTGTGTTAGCATCTGGTATCCAAGTTGATCCAAGCAAAATTTTAGCTATCTTAGATTGGAAGCCTTCGAGAAATGTTTCTAAATTCCCCATATTTCGGGGAATTACTGGTTATTATAGACGATTTGTGAAAGGCTTTTCTATGATTGCTACTCCTTTGACGAAATTGCTTCAAAAAGATGTGAAATTTGAATGGTACAAAAAGTGTCAGAAAGGTTTCGATCAGTTGAAAGCCCTATTGACTAAAGCTCCAGTGATGGTACAACCAGAATCCGGTAAAGAATTTGTGATATATATAGATACATTATTGAATGGCCTAGGCTGCGTTTTGATGCAAGAAGGCAAAGTCATAGCTTATGCCTTGAGACAGTTAAACCAACACAAAAAGAATTATCCAACACAGGATCTAGAATTGGCAGCTATTGTGTTTGCTTTGAGGATTTCGTGCCACTATCTGTTTGGTGAGAAATGTCATGTTTATTCTGATCATAAAAGTTTGAAATATCTGATGACTCAAAAAGATTTGAACTTGCGACAGAAAAGATGGTTAGAAATGCTAAAAGATTATGATCTTGTTATCGATTATCATCCTGAAAAAGCAAATGTTGTAGCTGATGCTTTGAGTCAAAAATCATTGTTTACATTTCGTGCAATGAATACTCATTTAATTCTGTCCGATAATGGTTCAATTTTTACTGAATTGAAAGCAATACCATTGTTTTTACAGCAGATTATTGATCTCAGAAAGTTGATAATGAGATAATAGCAAAACGAGTTCAGTGTGATTTGGATTCTGGTTCTAAATATCAAATTGATAGTGACGATTTCTGAGGTCGAATTTGTGTTACGAGAAATTCAATCTTAATTTAGATGATTTTGAATGAAGCTCACAATAGTCGTTTATCTGTACATTCGGGTAGTACGAAAATGTATAATGATATGAAACATCATTACTGGTGGTCTGGAATGAAAAGAGATATCTCTAACTTTGTTTTGAAATGTTTGATCTGTCAGCAAGTTAAATCTGAACATCAGGTGCCATCTAGTTTGTTACAACTGATTATGACTCCAGAGTGGAAATGGGATAGAATAACGATGAATTTTGTTTCGGGTTTGCCCTTATCTCCGAGAAAGAAAAATGCAATTTGGGTTGTAGTTGACCGATTGACGAAATTAGCTCATTTTATTCTGGTATGATCTGATTACTCGCTTGATAGATTAGTTGTGTTATACATTTTCGATATTGTAAGACTGCACGGGGTGCCATTATCTATTGTGTCAGATAGAGATCCGAGATTCACTTCGCAATTTTAGAAGAAACTACAAGAGGCTTTAGGTACGAAAATTACATTTCAGTACTGCTTTTCACCTTTAGACGGATGGTCAATCTGAGTGGATTATTTAGATTCTCGAGGATATGTTGAGATGTTGCATTCTTGAGTTTGAAGGTACGTGGAAACAATATTTTCTATTGACTGAATTTGCTTATAATAATAGTTTTCAATCGAGCATTAAAATGGCACTATACGAAGCCTTATATGGTAGAAAATGTCATACACCATTGTATTGCTCAGAGCTCAGTGAGAATAAGATTCACGAGGTTGGTTTGATAAAAGAGACTGAACAGAAAATAAAAACAATCCGAGATAGCCTGAAAGCAGCTTCTGATCGTCAGAAATCATACGCGAACTTGAAACGAGAAGATATTGAATTTGAGATCAGCGACAAAGTATTTCTGAAAGTGTCTCCATGGAAGAAAGTACTTCGGTTTGGCCATAAAGGCAAATTGAATCCGAGGTTTATCAGGGCGTATGAGATCATAGAGCGTATTAGGCTGGTTGCATATAGATTGTTATTGCCACCTAAGTTAGAAAAGATTCATAATGTGTTATATGTATCGATGCTTCGATGATAAAGATCAAATCCCTCGCATGCGATTTCCCCATCTGAGATAGAAATTCTGTCCGATATGACTTATAAAGAGGAACCGATCCGTATCTTGGCTCACGAGGTTAAAAAATTGAGAAATAAGAAAATTTTGTTAGTAAAAGTAATGTGGCATCGACACAGTGTTGAAGACGTTACGTGAGAGCCCGAAGATGCTATGAAACTACAATATCCGAATCTGTTCAACGGTAAGATTTTTGCGGACGAAAATCCCTAAAGGGGAGAGTTGTAACAGCCCGGTTTAGACCCTAGTCGAAATAGTGGTTTTGAGACCACAAATTCGAGTCAAAAAACTATTTTAATATTATTTTCCGTGCTTTTAATATGTGAATTTATATCTGTCAAAATTTCGTGAATTTATTTTACCATTTGTGTGCTTAATTTGCAAAAAGAACCTAATCGCTAAAATGTAAAAGTTGTGTGCAATTTGATTAAGTGCCTAATTGATGTGTCTCTTTAAATGTGAGGTCCTTATGATGAAAGTAGACTATTGATAAGGTTAATGGACATTAATGACCATCCATTAGGTGGTTTTTATAGGGTTTAATTAAGGGCGAAATTGGTATTTGATTATTAAAGTTAATATTAATAAAACAAACATGAAAATAAAGCCATTATCAGCTTGTTTTGCCGAAAATACAAAGAAAAGAAAAGATAAAAGCTTGTTTAGGGTTCGGTTAAGAGAATTTGTGATTAAGGCATGTGTTTTGCTTGATTTTTTATGATTTTTACATTTTTGTGATCGTTGCTTTGTGTTTTATTAAGCCCATGCCTCAATTTTAGAATTTAATGATGATTTTGAGTTATGCCATTGTTGATTTTGTGATTTTTGTAATGTTAGTTGATGAAATATGGAACCTTGATGATAGATACATATGTTTTGTATTGGGATTTTTGATGAATTTGAGTAATTTGGGCTAAATTATGAAAATGAGATTTTGAGGGACTAAAATGTGAAATAAATGAAATATATGGGCTTATATGAACTACATGAATATTCGGCCTAACATGTGTATAAAGAAATTATGTGTATTTTGTGATTTTATGAAATATGGACTAAAATGTTAAAATGTGAAATGTGACGGCTAATTTGTAAAATGCCCTAAATATGTGTATATGGATTGATTTGAATAAATGTGAGATTGGATACGTCAAATTTGAATTTTTTAGATCAAGAACCAAAGAAAATGAAATTAGATCGGGGAAATTCGAAAGTAGTTAATTAGCCGTTCGTTTTCGTACGAGGTAAGTCGATATACAAATAAATGTGTTTGAATTGATTTATTCATGTTTATATGATATTGAATTGTGGTGAATGGTTATAGAAGCTGAATATGTGAAATTGAGAAAGTTTCAAATGTGACGACGTCCGAAAGCCCTGAATAAACAATAGGAATAGTTAGGATACATATGTCATGACATAGGATTTTCGATATGTGATTTCCTGTAAAACCTTGTCTGGGATAGTGGCATCGATTTTTGATTACATGTAAGACCATTTTTGGGATTTTGGTATTGTATGAGCTTTTCGATTTATCCGTGTATCCTATTTGATTCTGTACAGTTCAACTGGTATTCTGAGAAATGAATAACTATGTGAATGTGTACCGGCCCAGACGTAATGGCCGGATCCGACGTGTCATATTGAAGTTTTTAAGAAAACCCATGCCTCTTTCAACGTCATTCTTAGTGTTTTAAAAGATAGTCATTGCTAAGTTAATAAAGTGAATGGAAGCTATGCACCAGGTAGGTATCCAAAACAGAGAATGTGAGCCTAGAAGGCTACTTAAGTACCAAGCTCTTGATTGGATCCAATCCTAGACATGCTCACAACCATTGCCACACTTTGGTGCTAGGTTAGGTTTTGAGAAAAACAAGTTGGAATTCATTTAAGTAGATATTTTTGATGAACTGATTAATTGTATCGTTGCGTTATTTTGAAAACAATTATCATTTTGGAAACGCGCCCCAGGTCTAACTCATATTGTTATCAGAAAAATATAGGGTATAAGATAAAATAATCCTAGAAAAATAATTAAAATGGCCTTATTACAACCCAAAACCAAATAATAATATTAATAAGATAGAACTTATAAAGAAATAAATCGGCTACTTATTGCAATTAAAAGAAACAGAAACAGTAGTGTGGCCATCTCCGAGTCCCTCGCAGCTCCAAACCATCTAAGCTTAGGGATTACCTGCACACCTGATAGGAGACTGAAGTTAATTCACGCTCCGAGCACTCTTAGCCAACGCCCAACCCAAACGAGCATGCCATACAGCGAAAGGGATCAGCCAAGAAAAGGTACCTTTACTCTCATCATGGTTCCCTCTATTTAAAGCCAACTTTGCAACCACTCTTATGTTAGCTTCCCGATGTGGGATCCCTCAAACATCAGAGTTTAAATTCAACACCAACTCTTGCCGCCCCCTGTTATCAAAATAAATGCTCCTTGCTTGCCATGGGATTCGAACCCATGCCTTCCCTCAGATGCTCCACACGCTACTTGCCACTAAGCCACAAGGCTTTTTGTGTCATATTTTATCCCCAATTAATTATAAGGTCTAAAGGCCAAAGTCCAGGTTCCCTTAAAAAAACCAAAATAAATTGCAAGAGCCAAGGCTTGAACCCAGGCTCCCATACAATCTTAGTGACGCCACAACCACTAGACTACAAGCTTCCTTGTGTCATTTATTTAACACAATAATTTAAAAACCTTCATCCAAGAATCCAGGTTTTTTTTCACTTAATACCAAAATTTTTGCTAAAGCCCACGTTTGAACCCAAGATTTCTCTAACACTTCTCAGGGCCATTAACCACCAAAGCAGACATTTATTTGTGTTATTTCATTGCACAATTAAATACCTATATACAACCTCCATACGGACCCGCACTCAAGGCCCAATACTTCTAGGTCCAAATTCGGGGTGTTACAATTCTACCCCCTTAAAGAAATTTCATCCTCGAAATTTTCCACTCTCAGACTACACCACCACACTTCCGCTGCGCACTCTGATACTAATAATACTAACATACACCCAAAACATTTGTCCATCGGAGTGGAAACATTTCACATGCAACCAATTTCTACATTTCCAGAACACACAGCAAATAAATACTAAATCTAAATTCAGGCGTTACAGTTTACTCTAACTAGAAAGTTCCAGTATAGTGCTACTATCTATAGTGGTTTCTCAATATAGCATTTCAATCTATAACAGTAAACAGAGTTAGAGAACTTACAGATTTGGTGCCGGAGACTCGGTGTGCCACACTTCCAATAACATCTTTCCAGAAACAAGTCAAGTTTTGTTGATAAATTGCAAAACAAAATTTTTAGACAAACCCTTTTCAAACCCCAATTTTGAAAAAAGAAAAAAGAAACAATAATTTTCTACTACCCATACCCCAACCGAGTTTTGTAACCTAGCTCTGATACCACTAAATGTAACACCCCAAACCCAGCCCAGACGTTATGGCCGAATCCGATGTGTCATATTGAAGTTTTTAAGAAAACCCATCCTCTTTTAACGTCCTTCTTAGTGTTTTAAAAGATAGTCTTTGCTAAGTTAATAAAGTGAATGGAAGCTGTGCACCAGGTAGGTATCCAAAACAGAGAAGGTGAGCCTAGAAGGCTGCTTAAGTAGCAAGCTCTTGACTGGATCCAATCCTAGACATGCCCACAACCATTGCCGCACTTTGGTGCTAGGTTAGGTTTTGAGAAAAATGAGTTGGAATTCATTTAAGTAGATATTTTTGATAAATCGATTAATTGTATCGTTGCGTTATTTTGAAAACAATTATCATTTTGGAAACACGCCCTAGGTCTAACTCATATTATTATCAGAAAAATATAGGGTATAAGATAAAATAATCCCAGAAAAATAATTAAAATGGCCTTATTACAACCCAAAACCAAATAATAATATTAATAAGATAAAACTTATAAAGAAATAAATCGGCTACTTATTGCAATTAAAAGAAAAGAAAAGAGAGTGTGGCCATCTCGAGTCCCTCGCAGCTCCAAACCATCTAAGCTTAGGGATTACCTGCAGTTAGAAACGAGGGAGTTTACGAAAACTCAGTGTGTAATCCCAATAACAAACAAACAGTAAATAACAACGGTATCAGTACAATCTGGGACAAAGCCCTATTTAGTCTTGACATATACTGGGCCGAAGCCTTTCCATAAATCATATCACTGGGTCGAAGCCTTTTCATAAATCATATCACTGGGCCGAAGCCTTTTCATAAATCATATCATTGGGCCGAAGCCTTTACTGTAAACGGTATGGCCCTTAGGCCCATTTCAATATCAGATTTAATGTCAATGGATGTATGCAAGCCCATTTCAATATCACATGTAATGTCAATGAATGTATGCAAGCCCATTTGGGGAGACTACTCGACCCACCATCCGCTACTCTCCACCCGTACAAACCAAGCTCTCCATGTGGGGAATAACTCAACCCACCCAACCAAACTCTCCTTTGGCAGCATAGTCGCTTTATCATATAACCGGAGGCCTAGCCTCTTTTTAATAATCGGGCAAAGCCCTTTCGATAAAGCGGGGCAAAGCCCTTTTTGAAAGCGGGCGAGAGCCCTTTAGCACTTTCTCCATCAATATAACCCATATCCCATGCAATATGTCATGTATGCAGAATGTCAAGCCCATATTTGAATCAAACAATCACAGTCAAGTCATTCATATCACCAACATATATTCACAATCAAATCCGTCAACCACACAGTCCAAGTCAGTCACTTGCCCACAAAGGCAAAACAATCATTTTTCATATTATAAGGGTATTTTCCTAATTTTACCAAAAATCAGGGTTTTCCATGTTCATTACAATTGTCAATATTTTCGAGTGTTTAAACAATGATCTTTAACCTACTTATCAAATTCGGGCCTTTGGGCCCAAAACCCCTAATGGGCCCTACGAATGCTGATTTAGCCCACTAAGCCTGCTTAACCCAAATTTTACAACAATACTAACCGTGTTAACATGCAACTTTTCCAAATTCCATTTTCTATCAATTTTACCCAAATGGGCCAAAAGCCCATTTGGCCCAATTCCTGCCCATTGAGGCCCAACTTACAATCGTGCATAAAATTGAGTTCTTACCCGTTCCATCAATCCAAACACCGATCTTATCGTATTTATCGCATCTATACCCACACGCAACATTACAAGTTCCCGAAATACCAGTATTTTAGCATTTCAGCTTCTCACCAGATATTAATCTAAGCTACTTCGAGGGTTAGTACACACCTGTTATGGGTTGAAGTTGAAACGTTTCCATAATCAATCACCTCGATAACCACCACATCACTCAAACTTAACTAATCCAATATCAATATATGTAAATCCTAAGCACATCGGTCATACGGAACATAAGGGCATATTCGTCATTTTACCATACAAGGGTATTACGGTCACTTTACCCTCTGAGGGCTTTCTGGTCTTTTTACCTATTAGGGGTATTTTAGTCATTTCATCCTACAAGGGTGTTTTGGTAAATCTACAAACCAAGGGTATTTCAGTAATTTTGTAAACCAATGGTATTTCTATAATTTTTAGAAAGTCAAGGGTATTTTTGTAATTTTGTAAATCAGAGGTATTTTGGTAATTTTACAAATTGAGGGTATTTCAGTAATTTCACAAACCAGTGGTATTTTGGTAATTTTATAAACTAGGGGTATTTTGGTAATTTTACAAACTAGGGGTATTTTGGTAATTTTACAAACTAGAGGTATTTTGGTAATTCTATCCTACAGGGGTATTTCAATAATTTCACAATTGAGGGTAAAATGGTAATTTTGTAAATTGAGGGTAAAATGGTAATTTTGTAAATCGAGGGTAAAACGGTAATTCTGTAAACGAGGGTAAATTTGTAATTCTATAAATCGAGGGTAAAACGGTAATTTTGTAAATCGAGGGTGAAACGGTAATTCTATAAATCGAGGGTAAAATGGTAATTCTACAAATCGAGGATATTTCAGTAATTCGGTAGAATACAATTGCATCAATTATACCTTTATAATTCAATCCAAATCAAAATTCAAATACGAGTACATGATACGTTCCTGATCAATTTAATAATTTTAAGCATATCCAAGTGAAGTTATATCGCAAATTTTCATAGTCAGAAGCTTGCTACAGCTCGATCGGGATCAAGATTCATTACAATACCACAAACACATTTTAATAGTCAAAAATCATCACATTATCATTTTATCACTTTATGGCATGTATAAATAGACTCACGTGTGCTACGTTAGTCCTAGAATCGACTAAACCGTAGCTCTGATACCAATAAAATGTAACACCCCTACCCCGTAACCGTCGCCGGAATAGGTAAGGGGCATTACCGGACTTGTAACTCATGTCAGAACAGTAAAATTTTGAACTTTTCTTGAAATAAAGATCATTCATTTAAATAAGTACTAAGCACAACCGGGGTAAAATTTAAACTTCTAAGTAAACATTCAAAAGATGCCATTTTCGCATGGCTTATATACATTAACCAAAATATTCTTCCGCCACTAGTCTATTCTATACATGCCATAAGATAATCCAAAACATAGCGATACCAAGTAGTGGATAGTGATAGTGTGACAAGTTCTTTGACGATCCTTGAGCAAAAGGCCAAATTCAACAATCTATAAAAGCAGAGAAAGCAGAACAATAGAGTAAGCTTTTATAAGCTTAGTAAGTCTTAAGCAATTTAAAAGAAAAACTCTTGAACTCAAATATAACCAATTTGTTTATTTGATTCATATATATATCATTTCATTTTATATCTCTGATTACCCTCATCGGTCAAGTCAAATTGTATATATCCCAATATCCTATAATATTTCTCCATAGCTGTATACCCACATATTCATATGGCATTTTCATATTTGCTTTCCACTTTACAATCATGATTTAATTCAAATCAAACTTAAATATAAGCTCGAATACATACTGTCCAACTTAACGCATTGAGCGTATTTATTAACAATTGTTACCGTGAAGTCATATAGTCTTACGCTTTACTCGGATCTTGGTGAGACCTTTAGCTCGAATAATCCCCACACGTAGTTATCGGGTCTTACCGGACAAAATCTCCACACGTAGTCATCGGGTCTTACCGGACATAATCTCCACACGTAGTCATCGGGTCTTACCGGAATATATTTCAAGTTTCATGTACATTTAATCACATGTTACAACATTCACATCGATTGTCATATTTGTAATTCATTTGCCTCATCAAATATCTAATAATACACACCTTTCACATTTGGTCATTCGGCCACAATATACACACATCTCCTACATATTGGTCATTAGCCATTCGGCTTTACCAAATATACATCTCTCATACATATTTCACATTAGCCATTCGGATTTACCACATATATATATCTCATACATATTTCATATTAGCCATTCGGCTTTACCACATATACATATCTCACATATACATATCTCATACATATTTCATATTAGCTATTCGGCTTTACCACATATACATATCTCATACATATTTCAGATTAGGCTTTACCACATATATATATCTCATGCATATTTCACATTAGCCATTCGGCTTTACCACATATATATATCTCATGCATATTTCACATTAGCCATTCGCTTTACCACATATATATATCTCATGCATATTTCACATTAGCCATTCGGCTTTACCACATATACATGTCTCATACATATTTCACATTAGCCATTCGGCTTTACCACATATACATATATCTCATACATATTTCACATTAGCCATTCGGCTTTACCACATATACATGTCTCATACATATTTCACATTAGCCATTCGGCTTTACCACATATACATATCTCATACATATTTTATATTAGCCATTCGGCTTTACCACATATATATATATCTCATACATATTTCACATTAGCCATTCGGCTTTACCACATATATATATATCTCATACATATTTCACATTAGCCATTCGGCTTTACCACATATATATATCTCATACATATTTCACATTAGCCATTCGGCTTTACCACACATATATATATTTATCTTGTACATCAATTTCAGCATTGGCTTATAAGCAACTCAAATAGTTTCATCAATGGGGAGCAACCTAGCTAATTTTTTTGTTTCTCCTCCTACTAACCACTATTATTTTATTACCCATGTTCTTTATTCTATTATTCCTAACATAAAACACTAACATAAAATGTTTATAATACATTTTAACCCATAGCATGGCCGGCCACTACTTGTCATAGGTGGAAATTTGACATGCAAGCCCATTATTTTCATAACATGCACTAATAGGTCCTTATAGATTAACCTATCACCTTTTAAAAGTGCCACACATAAGTCCTATTAATTAAATTCACATGCAATCGACTAAATCGAAGCTTAAAACTTTCACACATTCATAGTCACATATTTTAGACAATAAATATCATATTCAAATACTTCGGTGACTCGGTTTAGCGGTCCCGAAACCACTTTCCGACTAGGGTCAATTTAGGGCTGTCACATTCCCTTAAAAAAAACAAAATAAATTGCAACAGCCAAGGCTTGAACCCAGGCTCCCATACAACCTTAGTGACGCCACAACCACTAGACTACAAGCTTCCTTGTGTCATTTATTTAACACAATAATTTAAAAACCCTCATCCAAGCATCCGAGTTTTTTTCACTTAATACCAAAATTTTTGCTAAAGCCCACGTTTGAACCCAAGATTTCTCTAACAGGTCTCAGGGCCATTAACCACCAAACAGGACATTTAATTGTTATTTCATTGCACAATTAAATACCTATATACAACCTCCATACGGACCCGCACTCAAGGCCCAATACTTCTAGGCCCAAATTCGGGGTGTTACACGCCCATGTGTCTAGGCCGTGTCAAAACTGTAGGGTATACTGACTTTAAATCGTAAGGAACCCCAGATGACACATGGCCGTGCAACAAAATCGTGTGTCACACACGGTTGAGAAACACGCCCGTGTCTCTGCCCGTGTAGACAAAAATAGGCTATTTGCAAAGCCAAATTTGCCACCCATTTTAGGTCAACCCTACAAGCACCAAAACAAACCATTTTATACCAAATTCTCAACCAATTCACAACCAAAACATATGCCATTCATGCCATACCATCACTAATGAATTTCATGCTTGTCATCCATACCAAATCATGTAAAATTATAATTTATAATCATGCCAAGAGATATTTTCCATAATCTCAGTACACTTCATTCATTCTCATAGCATTATTATATCATTACCTCAAATAAGCACATACCAAAGTCTTACCAAATTGACCATTACTATTGGCCATACATGAACACCTCATATTGACATAATTATTTCACATAGTTTACAATCCATACTTCATTCTTATACACAACCAAAACCAAGCCATATCACATGGCTAGATATTCACATCACAAAACATACCAAAATAACTGTAGCCTATACATGCCATATACCATATATATATATAACCCTCAAAATGGTACCAAAATAAATGTCCAGTGGTGTGAATGAGTTGCTGACAATCCCCGGATCTGAGCTAGCTTTATAACATTGTAAAACAGATAACATTTCACACAGTAAGCTTAAAATCTTAGTAAGTTCGTACCAAATATAATCAACAGTTTATATAATACGAAATATCATCTAAAAATCGCTTAGTAGTTCTCAAATCATCTTTCAATCTATTCCATCACACTTAACATGTTCATACAAGTTTATCAAGCTTCATACACATAGTATCATCTACCTCATAGGTATTGTACATACCTGATTTTTCCCGTATTTATTCATTTCATTCTCACCTCTCGTTCAAATACATTAATTTGTTCAGAAATCTTTCCATACTTTAAGAATTCACACACTTAGTGCATTAATGATTAGCCGAAGCCATAACAATCTCTCACACTTAGTGCCATCTCAATAAACCAAAGCTATTTCGGTATCACACACTTAGTGCCTTATATAGCCAAAGCTATTCCAGGGCTATTTATAACCGAAGCTATTTCAAATCGCACACTTAGTGCCGAACATAATCGATTTATCATCATGCTCAAACCATAGTCAAATATATATACAATTTATGCATTATCAAAGTATTAAAACATAATTGTAACATCATTTATCACGTACGAACTTACCTCGTACTCAGAATTGATAATTCGGATCGTTTACATAATAACCTTCGATTTCCCTCGATCTAAATCTGAATTCCTCTTTTCTTGATCTATATGTATTCAAAATTAACCCTTTTATTCAACAAATCATTCAATTCAATCCATATACACATATTTAGGCATTTTACAAATTAGCCCTCACATTTTCACATTTTAACACTTTAGTTCCTAATTCATAAAATCACAAAATACACAAAAATTTCGTATACACATGCTTAGCTGAATTTTCATAGAGTTCATATAAGCCCAGATATTTCATTTATTTCACATTTTAGTCCCTAAATTTCTCATTTTCACAATTTATCCCAAAATACTCAAATTCATCAAAAATTCAAAAATAAAACATATTTATCTATCACGTATCTTTCATTTTTCACCATTTAACAACACAAAGCTCACAATTTCATCAATGGCTTAACTCAAAATTATCAAAAAAATCAGAAATTGAGACATGGGCTTGATGGATTACTAAGCAACGATCACAAAAACGTAAAAATAAAAATAAAACGAAACAAAAGACGAACCTTCAATTTAGCTTTAGCATGGCCGAACCCTAAAGCTCCTATTTCTTATCTTTTCTTGTGACTTTCGGCTAAGACGAATGATAATGGCCAATTTTCATACTTTTGTTTTAATTAAACAAACATTAATAAGCCATTTACATATTTAACCTTATTATTTTCATTAAAATTCCACTATCTAATGACCAAATATGTCTATGCATTAATTCAATGGTATAATTGCATCATAAGGACTCCACATATATAAAGACATTGTAACTTGGTACTTTAGCAAATAGAACATATCTTTTACATTTTCTGCGATTAGGCCCTTTTACCAAATTGAGTACACAAATGATTAAATTTTCATACGAAACTTTAACACATGCTTAACCACATACTGTAAACAAAGAAAATAATATTTAAATATTTTTTACTCAGATTTGTGGTCTCGAAACCATTGCTCTGACTAGAGTCTAAACCGCGCTCTTACAGTATTTGTACAATTGTAAACATATGATATATGTAAGTGAATTATGGTCAAATGAGCTATATGAGATTTATGGATATGTGAATATACTTTTCCTTGAGTTACATGAATAAATTGGTTTAGAATTGTGTTATGTAATAAGTTTATTTGTAGATGGCTTACTAAGTTTTTGAAAGCTTACTTTGTGTGTGTTTCCAATTGTTTTTAGATATCGAAGCTACCGGGAGCTCTAGGATCATTGAGGATCATCACCACACTATCGAACTCTATTTTGGTACCTTTTGAAAATGTGAATATTGAAGTATGGCATGTATAGGCTAGAAGTATAGAGATATGTTTTTGATTTATGAATATTTAGCCATGTGATAAGGCTTGGTTTTGGTTGAAATTATGAATAACTTTTGAGTATAATCTATGTGATGTAATATTGCCAATATGATGTGTTCATGGATGGAAAAAGAGAATTAGTCATTTTGGTAAGATTATGGCATGTGATTGAATGAAGTAATTTGATTTATGAAACATATGTTTTGGTATGAATTTGGCTTATGATTTGGCATAAAAATGGTTGTTAACGATATGGCATAAATGGTGTATGTTTTGATTATGTATTGGTTGGAATTTGGTATGAAATGTTTTGGTTTTGATCTTGTAGGGAGGACAAAAATTAGGGTGGCAAGTTGACCTTGTAAATGGACTATTTTTTCCCATACGGGAAAAGACATGGGCGTGTGTCTCAACCGTGTTGTTCGAGGGTCATTTCGAAATGAGCCTAGGTAGACTACACGATCGCACACACGGGTGTGTGCCAAGCCATATGGCCAAGTCAGTTTTGACCACGGGCTAGACATACGGGCTTGTGACTGGCCGTGTAACTCAAGTCAGTAGCCTCCCTAATTTTCACAGGGCCTGGCACACGGGCGTGTCTTATGGCCGTGTGGACAAGTCGATATGTATGCTTTGTTTTGCCATGGCCTTGACACACGAGTGTGTCCAATGCCGTGTAAGGCACATGGCCTGTTCACACGGGCGTGTGGTTTTGAAAAATTTTGTATGTGTTCGGTTTAGTCCTGATCTCTTCCTATTGCATGTTTAGGGTCTCATTGACCTAAGTAAGGGACTCTGTGATGTTTTTTGACTACGATGCTCTGATGTTTGTGAATTGATCATAAAATATGCTGATATGTCTGGTAATGCCTCATAACCTTAGTCCGGTGACGAATATGGGATAGGGGTGTTACACAGTGTGAGTCGAATAATTATTTAAACAGACAAAAACATTAAATGCAGTGAAATATATTAGCATTAATAGAAGAAAGTAGAACCATGATAAGAATTTCATGTCATTACATAGCCATTATCAAAATGATGTCAAATGGTGTATGTGCATAGGTCATCATTCATTCGAGTAACAATCATTAATTTTGATACCATTTAATACAACAAAATATAATGCATAACATAAATCAATAACACTCAAATTTTTCGTGCACATGATGCAATGCAAAATGGTTCCTACCCATTCCATCCTCTACGCCCCACAAGTTCCCTAGAACCTATTTGTCAAACTCCCAAACATTATGAGCATAGCTCGATGTGGTAAACCAATTGAACAATCAATAATACAAAAAATCTGCCGGATATCAAGTAGTGCGATACAATCACCAAAAACATATAAAATGCGATGAAATCATCATTCTCCTAGGTACTACGGTGCAGTGCACTGACTACAAATAATGCTGACATAATATGCCAATGGTACTCCATGGAAATCCTTCGTCAACAATAAAATCCCAACCCAATGTATATGCAATATGTCACACAATCTCATACATAATCATATCTCAATACTTTTCACATTCATTTGACATGCTCAGTATGTTCTCAATAATCACATACTTTTAATAAATGGAAATTGTGTTCTGATCTTTCAAACTACCAGTGTGTTGGTATCAATCAATATCGTTCAATTTCACATACTTTACAGATTTTCATTGTGCATAAATAACACCCTTTTCAATACACAATATAACAAATATCTCGTGAATTTAAATCATACAAAACCTTAACATCTCAACACATTATATCATTCAGTCAAATATTCTCATATCTCATAACTCAAATATGCAATTACAAACTCAATAAAACATTCATATTATCAAACTAGCAATTTTGCCAACATGTTAACCTTTTAAGGCTCGAAACATACCTGGTCCGGCCACTCACAAAATCAATAATTTGGCTATTAAGCCAATCCATTCAGCAAGCTAATTTAACAAATATAACATGATATTTAATATTTTCAAACAATTTTATGAGTGTAGGATCCACACTTTATTTTTTGCTTCCCCGCAGCGCACTAGCAAATCTTCCAGTTTTCCTTAACAATTCCTTAAACGAACATTGTATCGATGCAAACTGTACGTACAATTGTTCTTCACTTTTCAGAATGATTCGAGGCATTTGGGTCAGCACATTTCACAATTGGTGGGATTCGAATGGCCAATCGATCAACAACGTTTTTCCCCAAGCTAGCCGAGAGAAACAACAATGAGACTTTCTTAGAAATGTTCGAGATCGATCTTGGAGTTCAAGATTTCAAATTTTGAGCTAATTTCATGTAATGCCTCAAATTTTGAACCTAGAAGTGTTAAGTCATGAGTGGGTGCAGTTAGGAGACTGCAAATAAATGTTTAGTCATGCAAGAAAGTGACACAAATGCATGTTTGTTTCAGTGGTTAAGTGCTCTGGGAAGAATCTGAGAAGTCTTGAGTTCAAGCCTTGGCTTTTGAAAAATTCTAATTTTACTTGATTAAAACCTTGTCTCTACTCAGTAGGCTTCTTAAATTAATGTTACTAAAACATGTCATAAAAAGCCTACTAGTCTAGTGGTAAGTGGCGTGTGGAGTGTGCAAGGGGTCTGAGGTTTGAATCCGTACTTGTGCAAATGAAGATTATTTTTGCTGGTGGCCATAGGAGGTTGTGTTTGACCAAAACACCAAAATTTTGAACATATTTGTTGTTAGTCGAATCTGAGGAGAGAATTATGGGGGATTTCAATTGTTTGAATTGGTGGGCAGGAGAGAATTAAGGAGAAAATCGAGCAAGTTCAAATTTGAAGGAGAGTTGTGCTGGGTTTGAACTCTGGCACTCAGTGTTTCAGTTGTGTAGGAATGTGGGGAGGTGTTTAGTGTGTAGAAGGCCGACCGAATGGGATGAGTTGATTTAGTCAAAATTTGGCTTTCGTAATTGGTGCCGAAAATGGTTCTAGTTTGGGTGCCGTTTGGTGGATTAGCTAACTGAGAGTCGACTTTGTTCTCAATACCTCGGGTTGGCAGCTTCCTTTATTTTGTTTTGTTTGCTTTAGCCGAATACTACTTTTCATTTCTCCTTCTTTCTTCTTCTCTTTTCTCCATTAAGTCAAACGCCGTGATCAACTGGCCGACCCTTTTCTTTTTCTTTCGGCTCTTCTCGATTCCTTCTCTCTTAGGCTATGTCCTGTGTTGGCCGAATACCCATACTCTCCCTCTCTCAAAATCCTTTTTTGTTCTTCTTGCTTTGGCTGAATCTCCTTGATTGACTCTGCCAAAATTCATTTGATTCATTGGTAAGTGTGTGTAACAATCGCCTTATTATTTCTTTTCCTAGCTGAATATCCCTTTCTGTTTTCTCTCGATTCTTTCGATTTTTATCAAGTTTTCCCTTCCATTGATTAAAGCAGAATATTTTCTTTTCTTCCCCTCTTCTGCTTTCGGTTTCTCTTAAAAGGGGGAAATCGACTTTGGTGTTCTCTATTTCTTTGGTCGAATATTTGGTGTTCCCATTCTTTCTCTCTCTCAATGATTTTCCTTCTCCTAAGCAGTGGGTTCTGTCTAGCGTCAGTTGCTGTCGGTTGGTAAGTATTTTGGGTAAGGGCAGAAATTTGTCTCAAGCATTTTAAGTATGTTGTTTTTAATCTGTTAAGGTGCTAATCCTTTGTATGTCAAATGTTATTGTGGCAGTGCCAAATCGCGTTGGACTTGGTTTACCTGTGGAGTTATAAGGCTTCATTGGTTGAAGCAGTGGAAGTAAATGTCTGTAAAAAGTTCGTTTGGTGACTGTTATGGTATTAAGCATGACTAACGCTAGTCATGAATTTGTCAATTGTTGTAGGTGTAATTCATCTCAAGTGGGGTTGCGTACCTAGAATCCTAACAGGTGTGTAATCACACTGCTATAAGCGTAGATTGGAAAAAGCCAGAAAAGTATGATTGTTGACTCTATACGAACGTACGCTCGCTCGTGTGGTAATCCAAACACGTAAAATGTGGGCATTGATTGTAAAAGCCACCATGAGCGATTTCATGGGCTTTGGTCATTTTGGGCCACGTTAGGCCAAAATGGGCTGTGGTGGGCCCCACACAAGTAAACCACACGAAAGTGTGCAAATTATTGGGCCAGGCCATGTAATTCACACGGCTAAGGCCATTTATTGGCTATGTGGGCTATACGAGCGTGTGGGCCCACATGGGCCCGTAATATGGGCTGTGGGCCCATTATCACCTATTAACTGTTAAGGTTACACTGGTCGCCCAAGATGACTATGGACCTACTATTGGGCCGGTAAGTATGACTCTCCCCCCTTTAGGGATTTTCGTCCCCGAAAATCTTACCAATAAAGAGGTTTGGGTACTATTTCCTCATGGCTTCCTCCGGTTCCCATGTAGCCTCTTCTACTCTGTGTCTATGCCACAATACTTTCACTAAGGCTATACTTTTATTTCTCAACTGTTTAACTTCCTGAGCCAAAATCTTTATTGGTTCCTCATCATAGGTCATTTTCAGTCGAAGCTCAATCTCTGTTAGAGGAATCACTTGTGAAGGATCAAAATGGTAATGTCGCAGCATCGACACATGAAGCACATTATGAATCTTTTCCAACTCGGTTGGCAAAGCTAACCGATATGCCACTAGTCCAATTCTTTCAATAACCTCATACGGCCAAATGAAACATGGACTCAACTTGCCTTTTTGGCCAAATCTTAGAACTTTCTTCCACAAAGATACTTTCAGAAACACTTTATCACCCACTTGGAACTCGATCTCTTTTCTTTTCAAATCCGCGTATGACTTTTGTCGATCTGAAGCAGCATTCAGACAATCACAAATTACTTTCACTTTCTCTTCGGTTTCTCTAATCAAATCAACTCCGTGAATCTGTTTTTCACTAAGCTCGGTCCAATACAAAGGAGTCTGACACTTGCAACCATACAATGCTTTGTACGGTGCCATCTGTATACTCGATTGAAAACTATTGTTATAGGCAAACTCGACCAAAGGTAGATATTTCTCCCAACTTCCCTCAAATTCTAAAACACAACATCGGAACATGTCTTTGAGTACCTGAATTACCCTTTTAGATTGACCGTCATTTTGTGGATGAAATGCGGTACTAAAATTCAATTTCATACCCAAAGCTTCTTGCAACTTTTTCCAAAACCTCGAAGTAAATCTTGGATCTCTATCCAAAATAATAGACATAGGTACTCCGTGTAATCTCACAATTTCAGAAATATATAATTTAGCCAACTTATCAAGTGAGTAATCGGTACATACTGGTATAAAGTGAGTCGATTTTGTTAATCCATCAACCACAACCCAGATGGCATTTTTCTTTTTCGGAGTCAAAGGCAAACCTGTCAAAAAATCCATCGTGATTCTATCCCATTTCCACTCAGGAACCATCACTGGTTGAAATAAAGCTAAAGGTACTTGGTGTTCAGCTTTCACTTGCTGACAAATTAAACATCTCGATACAAACTCAGAAATATCTCTTTTCATACCATTCCACCAAGATACTTTCTTCAAGTCATTGTACATTTTCGTACTACCAGGATGAACTGACAAACAACCACTATGTGATTCATGTAAAATCCTCTGAATCAATTCAGCATCTTTTGGTACACATACTCGTTCACGAAATATTAAGCAATCATCAGGTCTGATTCAAAATCTGATTTACAACCCGATTCACACTGAGCTCGCTTGGCTTGCAATTCACTATCATTCTTCTGAGCTTCACAAATTTGTTGAAGAAATAACGGCCTAGCCCTCAGCTCAGCCAAAATCGAACCATCATCAGACATAGCCAAATTTGTACCCATAGCTCTCAAAGCAACTAAGGATTTTCTACTCAAGGCATCTACGACTACATTCGCTTTCCTAGAATGATAGTCAATTATTAGTTCATAATCTTTCAATAGTTCAAGCCATCTCCGTTGTCGTAAATTCAAATCCTTTTGATTCATTAGATATTTCAAACTTTTATGATCAGTAAAGATTCGACATTTCTCACCATACAAATAATGACGCCAAATCTTTTGAGCAAAGACAATGGCAGCCAATTCCAAATCGTGCGTCGAGTAATTCTTCTCATGCGGTTTCAACTGTCTTGAGGCTTCAGCTACCACTTTACCTTCTTGCATCAACACACATCCAAGGCCAATTGATGACGCATCACTATAAATCAGAAACTCTTTTGTCGACTCGGGCTGCACTAACACTGGTGCTTCGGTCAACCGCGCTTTCAACTTCTCAAACCTTTGTTGACACTTTTCAATCGAATCGAACTTAACATACTTTTGTAGCAGCTTAGTCATAGGAGAGGCAATCATTGAAAATCCATCGACAAAGCGTCCATAATCTCCAGCTAAGCCCAAAAAGCTTCTAACCTTGGATATATCCTTTAGTCGTTTCCAATCAACAATCTTCGAAACTTTGCTCGGATCGACCCGAATACCATCACCAGAAACTATATGTCCCAAAATCTGACTTCATGAAGGCAAAATTCACTTTTACTGAATTTAGCAAACAATTTATTTTCTCTTAAAATCTGTAATACTGTTCTTAAGTGTTCAGCATGCTCAGATTCATCTCGAGAATAAATCAGAATATCATCTATGAACACAACCACAAACCTATCCAAGTATGGCTGAAAGATTCGGTTCATCAAATCCATAAAGATAGCCGGAGCATTAGTTAAATCGAAAGGCATCACAAGAAATTCATAGTGTCTATACCTCGTCCTGAAAGTGGTTTTTGGCACATCTGACTCTTTAACTCTTAACTGATAGTAACCGGATCTCAAATCGATCTTTGAAAACATTGTTGCACCTTTCAACTGGTCGAACAAATCATCAATTCTCGGCAACGGATACTTGTTCTTTATAGTCACCTTGTTGAGCTATCGATAGTCAATACAAAGCCTCATAGATCCGTCCTTTTTCTTTACAAACAACACGGGAACACCCCAATGAGAGAAACTCGGTCTCACAAAACCCTTATCTATTAACTCTTGCAACTAAGCCTTTAATTCTTTCATTTCATTTGGAGCCACTCTGTAAAGAGAAATTGAAATTGGTTTAGTTCCAGGTAACAAATCAATGGTAAACTCTACCTCTCTGATTGGAGGCAACCCAGACAATTCTTCTGGAAATACATCTGGGAATTCATAGACTACCGGCACTGATTTGAGCTTCGACTCAAACATCTTGGTATTCAATACATATGCAAGGTAAGCTTCACACCCCTTTCTTATATATCGCTGAGTAGACATGTGTGAAATCACCATAGGCAATTTATTTGATTCATTTATTTCAACTCAAAGAATTTCACCATTTTCACATTCCAACTCAAGGGTTTTCTATTTGTAATTTACTCTGGCATCATGTAATGTCAACCAGTCCATACCCAGAATAACATCAAACTCATCAAATGGTAACAACATCAGATTAGCCAGAAAATAGTGACCTTGAATCATCAAAAGATAATTTTTGCAAACCCTATCTACTAACACATATTTGCCTAAAAGGTTTGACACTTTAATCACAAATTCAGTAAATTCTACAGGCAAGCTCTAACTAGATACTCAATTCGGACAAACATAAGAATGAGGAGATCCAGGATCAACCAATGCAATAACAATAGTATCATAAAGAGAAAATGTATCGTTGATCACATCGGGAGATGATGCCTCTTTACGAGCACATATGGCATAAGCTCTAGCAGGTGCTCTAGCTTCTGGTCTCCCAGTTGAATCCTTTGTCACACTTCTACTGCTAGTTCCACTTCCAGTATTTCTCGGAGGTCTACCTCTATTAGCAGCACTAGTCTGTCTGGCACTCTGAAATTTTTCTTCTTCAACCCTTTTTCGGCAACTCTTAATATAATCTTCTCAAGAACCACACTTGAAACAAGTCCTGCTAATCACCCAACACTCACCAAAATGTTGCTTACCACAATGCTAACACTTGGGTCTATTAGATCTCACATTACCTACACTTGCCATTGAAGTAGCTTGAGCTTTAGAACCCTAATATGATCTCCTATGATCTCGGTGCGGATATCTAGCTGAAACAGTTAATCGATGATTCATTTCTTTAGACTTCTTTGACTGGGATTGGAATGACTTACTCATTGGCCTCTTCCTTGCATCTCTGGCTTCACTCACAGCTTTTCTCTTTTCATTGTTCAGTTCTTCGGCTTTACAAGCTCGATCGACCAATACTGCAAACTCTTTCAACTCTAAGATCCTAACTAACAGCCTGATGTCTTCATTTAACCCATCCTTGAACCTCTTACACATAATAGCTTCAGTAGACACACACTCATGGGCATACTTGCTGAGTCTAACAAATTCATGTTCATATTCTGCCACAAACATTTTACCTTGCTTTAGCTCGAGGAACTCTTTTTGTTTTTTATCAACGAACCGCTGGCTTATGTATTTCTTTCTAAGCTCCTCTTGGAAAAAATCCCATGTAACCCTTTTTTTCAGAACCACAGATACCAATGTCTTCCACCAATGATATGCTGAATCTCTCAGTAAAGATATAGCACATTTTTAACATTCTTCAGGAATTCAAGAGAGTTCATCAAATACCCTGATAGAATTCTCAAGCCAAAACTTTGCTTTCTCGGCATCATCATCTATATCAGCCCTGAATTCTTCAGCCCCTTGCTTTCGAATTTCATCAACTAGGGGCTTGCTCAATCATACCATTTCGGCACCTTGAGGAACTACGGGAACCGGTTGGCGAATAGGAGGGGGTGGAGGAGGCTGAACATTCAGATTTGCTCGAACAAATTTTGTATACCAATTACTCATCATACGGAGAAAGGCTTTCCGAGCCCCATCTCCCTGATCATGTGTCTCAGGCCTACTCTCAGCTGGCACAGTCCCTTATGCGGGAGCTGGCGCATTTCTTTCTACATCATCAACTATGGCTCGGTTGGGATCAATTTACTATATGAAAACACGATTTAAATTGTCAAGAGTCATCACACTATCACATTATATTTATGGCATGTATAGATAGACTTCCACACATAGTACATAGATCTGAGAACCGCCTAAACCTTGGCTCTGATACTAATAAAAATGTAACACCCTTACCTATGTTCTAAGCCGGAACAGGGTACGAGACATTATCAAAACATAATACATGCAAACATACGAAATCATGACATAGAATTTTTTTTTTAACATACATTTTCCTGTCCTATAATCTGAACAATATTAGTTAATATCAATGGGCATATACAAAATGAACTATTAAATTTTGAAGACCAACATTTTAGGCCAATTTAATTATGACATATAACAAAAATAACCAAGTCATCTATACATGTCATAACTCCAAAATAATGTTTACAAAATACCAAAAAGTATTAATAGTGCGGATGGATCTCCGATGATCTTCCGAATCTTGAGCTGGCCTAGTGACACTATAAGACAAGAGAAAGAAAAGAGAGTAAGCGTAAAGCTTGGTAAGTAAGTAAATACGTGATATACAATTCATCAACATATTTCTCAAAATAAAACAATCATAATAGTACATAATCTCATGTTCAGGTCAAGCTGTTTTCTTGAGTCACTATCACTAAATCATTTATATTTGGAGTTAGGGAACTCCAAATTTAAATCCGTTAATTTTTATAAAAACTAGACTCATATAAATTCTTACGATAAAAATTTCAGAATTTTTGGTTTATCCAATTAGTACAGTTTATTCATTAAATTTGATCCTATTTCACTGTTTGACAGTTCCGACCTCTTTGTACTAAAAATTAAATATCTCATAGTACAGAACACGGATAATGTTCCTGTTTGTTTCAATTAAAATTATACTAATCAAATATTCTAGGAATATAAATTATAACTCATAATTATTTTTATACAATTTTTAACAATTTTTCCAAGTCAGAATAGGGGATCTTAAATTCATTCTGACACTATCTCACACAAATTATAATATCACATAATATAGAACTCTTTTGCTCCCCCTATTTCTTTTATATGAAAATAGACTCATTAAGATTTAATTTCATATTTTATTTGAAATTTAATTCAGCTTACACAATTTTTAGTGAATTTTCAAAGTTACGAAATTGCTGCTATCCAACACTATTTTACTACTAAATTTCACTCTTACATAATTTCACTTAATCCATTTTGCCTTATCGAAGTTCACTCAAATATCAAGCATATTGCTCAATATTTTTTTAAACATATACCTGCACTTATTCATCATATAATCATGCTCACATGTATTTTTACTTAATCAATTTTCCCGTTGAACTCTTCGGAATAATAACTGATACTCAGTTGCCTGCACATATTTTCACACTTGTAGCCAAAGCTATCTGGTACGCATAGTAGCCTGAACTTAGTACTACACATGCGACCAATTATCCGGTACATGTAGTAGCCTGCACTTAGTACTACACACGTGACCTAACCATCTGATACACGTAGTAGCCTGCACTTAGTACTACACACATGATCGAAGTTATCGGGTACTCATAATAGCATGCACTTAGTACTACACATGTGACCAATAATCTGGTACACGTAGTAGCCTGCACTTAGTACTACACACGTGACCTCACAATAGATCATTCGTATCATTTCTATTATGAAGGCTCAACCGGGAAATTCCTCACTTTCCAATATGTTACAATTTATTCATAGTCCTTTTTCAATTTGCAATCTACAACAAATAATCATTCTATAGGCAGCCACATTTCATATGATAACAAAATATAATAAAATAAAAAGATTCAATAAATTATTTACGTACAAACTTACCTCGGTGCAAAATCTAGAAATTTGCAATTTAGTCCGAAATCTTTTCTTTTCCCCGATCAAGGTCGATTCCACGTCTTTCTTGATCTATAATAACACATTTGACTTCTTAATGTCTCACATTACTTAAATTACTCCAAAAACATCCTATAGCAAAAATTACAATTTTACCCCTAAAGATTCACAAAATTACAATTTTGTCCCTAGGCTCGGAAATTAAACTTCATCCTATTTTCTTACGTTTTATGACATGTTGATCATTTTTCCCTTCTATAGCAATTCAAATTCACACTCTAACATGTACTTATGAACATTAGGTATTTTTACCGATTATGTCGTTTTACTAGTTTTCACGTAAAATCGCTTAGCAAAAGTTGTTTAACACAATTTAAAGCATCATATTCTACCATAAAACATCAAAATAAACACATTTCACCTATGGGTATTTTTCCAAATATAAACCCTAGGTTAAATTATTGCTAGAATAAGCTTAATCAAGTAACCGGGACTCAAAAAACGTAAAGAACATTAAAAACAGGGCTTGGAATCACTTACTGCGGAGCTTGGAAGCTTGAAACAAACCCTAGCTATGGAGAACCCTTGAAATTTCGGCCTAATGAAGAAGATGAGCAAATTTTTGCTTGATTTTTCCCTTTTTAATTCATTTATTAACTAAATAACCAAAATGCCCTTTTTACTAAACTTTCAATTTTTATCTATGTAAGTCCATTTTTGTCCAAAATCATAGAAATTGGTCAAATTTATATTTAAGGACTTATAATTAATATTCTAAAGCAATTTCATGCTAAAATCTTCTAGAATGCAAGTTTTGCAACTTATTCAATTTAGTCCCTAATTTTGAATTGGACACTTTGGGCATAAAATTTCTTCACGAAATTTTCACACAATCATGCAACCACATCACAGACCTCAAAATAATTATAAAATAATTAGTTCTATCTCATATTTGTGGTTTTGAAATCACTATTCCATTTAGGCCCTAAATCGGGCTGTCACAAAGTGTACCCGGACCCTTATTTTTATAAATGACTGATATACCCCTATATGATGTGTAACTGTTTGAGCATGCCATTTTTACTGTATATACATTTATATTATGTTGCATTGCATGGGGTGGGATATATGATATTGGAGGAAGTGTACTGAAAAGCTATAAGCCTATTATTGGCAGCTCTGCTGCAAATACTATTATAGTGCCGCAACTGGTGCTACTTCGTGTGTAGGGATGGGTGGGTCGATTTTATCCTCACATGGTGTGTAGGGTTGGTACAGATATGGTGTGTAGGGGTTGGATTGGGTAGGATTTTCTGATTACATACTGTACTGATTCTGTAATGGGCTTA
The DNA here is from genome assembly GCF_025698485.1 of Gossypium arboreum. NCBI lineage: Eukaryota > Viridiplantae > Streptophyta > Magnoliopsida > Malvales > Malvaceae > Gossypium > Gossypium arboreum. The sequence goes on from NC_069081.1 coordinate 21,221,412, forward strand.
GGCCCCACTGACACTGTTATTGAAATGGGCTCAGGCCCACACTATTTCTGATTCTGAAATGAGCTAAGGCCCTAACTGAAACTGAAAGGGCTTAAGCCCAAATTGTGTTTGCTTTGATTGTTTGTTTATATGGAATTACACACTGAGTTTTTGTAAACTCACCCTTTTTGTTAATCTGTGCAGGTAACCCTTAGGCAGATCGGTGCTACGAGGGAGTCGAAGATGGCCACACAACAACTTACGCTTCTTTATTTATCTTTTAATTTATAAGTAGTTTAATTTTGGTATTTTTACGTAATAAGGCCTCTCTGGATTTTATTTTAATTTGGGGATTTATAGTTGTTTTACTTGAATACTTCTAGCAATAGGAAAAACATACAGGTTTTCAAAAAGATAAATGATTTTAAAAAAAATACCATGAATACATAAACGGTTTTAAGAGCTACCATAAGAAAGCAACGTATTACAAGTAAACACTAGTACGCAGCTGATTTAAAAAGCTTTTGCTACAAATGGAATTTTGAAATTAAGAACGTTTTGAAGTAAAAACTTTGATAACGACGCAAGTTTTAAAATCATCTTTTAGACCACACAAAAAGGCTTAATAAAGATTGGGTTTTTCAAACGATATTACGTTTTACTAAAACACTTCAAAGTGACATCGCCAGATTCGGCCATAACATCCAGGCTGGGTTTGGGGTGTTACATTTCAATGAGGAAAAATGACAGCAATATGGTGGAAAATATGTTAACAAATATTCTGGCAAAAAGAAAAAGAATAAAGAGATGGTAAAACTACATGTAGGCGATGACAACAATGGGAGAAAGAAAGAAAATTGAAGACAAAAGAGGAGAGGAAGAAGGTGAACGGCTTGGGTAGGTAAAAGTTGAATTAAAGGCTAAAAAATACAATAAAAAGTCATATTTATACCTAGGGTTCAAGGGTATGGATGGCATACACATTAAAAAAAAAGGGATTTTGCAAAATTTAATTATTTCGCAAGGGAAAAGATTCAAACTTGGGACCTCATTTAATTTCCATGCTTTCTCATATTTCTTTTAACCATTAGGCTTTTTCCTCCTTCTTGAAATAATTTTGTAATATTTATTTTAAAAACAAGGCATGTCACATACTAAGGTTTGAGGCAAAATTTGCAAAATGATAAAAATGGTGAGAGAGAAGGGATTTGAACTTGAGTTTCAAGAAACGTTTCACTAACACTTAACCAACAAACCAATATCTCATTTATTTCCTAAAAATGCATAGATAATCTTAAAAATTAAGGCATGACCACTCTCTCTCGATACCCAAACTTGATTCTAATAACCCCCGATTTTTTGAATGTTATAGTTGCAATTAGGGTTTTGCCTGGACTGGTAATCCTAATTGATCTCTTTTGAGCATACGTTACATAATAGATTAGCCTGGACTGGTAATCCTATAATACGATATGTGGCTCGAGAGTGTGGTCCTTAATTAAGTTCCCTTTGGGTACTCTTGAATAAGAATTGACGGGCTATTGAATCGTACACCTCGAGTGTATTACTTGAGTATCCATTAGAATTTCAATGATTCAATGGACAAAACTCTTGGCATGATAAGATAATTATGGGATGGAAAACATGATATTGTATGTTTAGATTTAATAAACTGGATTGGTAAGTTTAGTATTAATATATGAACTTATTAAGCATGTAATGCTTACATTGTTTTATTTTCCCCTATTTTATAGTGCTCAGAAGCTCGCGAAGGTTGGATATCATTGGATCATCATCACACTATCCACTATCTTATTTTGGGTATATATATAGTAAAATCATTTTGGTATAATGGCATGTATAGGCTAACTTGGCCATAGATGGCTTAAATTTGTGGTTTGTAATCTAGTCATTGGGATGGCTAGTAATGGTTGTTCTGATATACTTATAATGTCATACTATGGTAGTTACATACTTATTAAATGGTTGTTCAAATTATGCCTAGCATATGGAATATACCAAGGTAAGATTATAAACATGTATGATATAATGATATGGCATGTTGAATGATAGAGTTTGCTTAATTTGAATGCTTGAAATGGTTGGTATTTGTATGTGAAATGAAGCTAATAATGGCTTTATTTTTTCCATATGGGTAGACACACAGGTTTGTGTTTAGATCATGGTTACACATGGCCTAGTACATGGGCGTGTAGTTAGGCCAAGTGTCCCCGCACCTTAAATTTGAGAAACAGAATGCTCAGAATTAAGCAACACAGGCGTGTGTCTCAACCATGTGTGCTACACGGCCTAGAGCACAGGTGTGTGTCTTGGCCGTGTGAAACCTGCACCTAATTTCGAGGAAAATTAATTAACCAGACGGCCCTGCACTGTGGCATGCCCGTGTGCACATTTCAAAGAGTTACACGGGGTTGAACATGGCCCACAGCACGAGCGTGTCCCTTGGACCACATGGGCATGTGAGCCCTGTAACTTCGAAAATTTTTATAATTTTGCGAAAAATTCTTAGGTTTCTGATTAAGTCTCAACTTGATTCTAGTGCTCATTTTAAGCCTCGAGGGTCCATTTAAGGGACGATATGAATAATCTTGGTTAATGAATAGTAATTTATGTGAATTATCTAAAAAATGTTCTGAAAGTTCTGGTAATGCTCCGTAACCCTGTTCTGGCAACGAATACGGGTTTAGGGGTGTTTCACTTTCCCTTGATCCTTATTTACCTCAAATGCAATTAAAACATTATCCGTACTCAATCCTCCTGGCACACATATTGACTGCATAAGAGAGATCATGTTCAGAAAAACCATCATTGAACCTCAATGAGAACTAGTTTTGAGTAAACCAACTAATACAGTGAGAAAAAAACATCAGTACCAACAATAGGACAACATTGTTGGTAAAAATTCAGGTTCAACCCATTTGTCCCAGGAGACTTATCATGGTGCATTTCCATAACCGCTATCTTAAACTCACCCTCTGTAAAAGGAGCAAGCAAAAAAGCATTATCTGCAATTGTCACAAATGAAGGAGATCCTAAAAAGCTTTGAAAATCAACCTTTGTAGAAGCAGGGAACAGTTGAAGAAAATAATCCAAAGTAATTAATCATATAACTGAAGTATCAGTACAAGGATGGTCACATACGAGCACAAAGATCCATTTTTTCTAATTCTTCCTAATTGTAAGAATTATTATTACTGTTATATTTTGATTTGCATATTAGATTTTGACTATGCTCATGAAAGCATGTTTGTTTATCCCATTGGTATATAACGATATTTTCAATTATTGATTTGAGTTAAGTATTTCTTTAGGTTGCGTACGCAGTTGCATTTTCATTTGCATTAGTGTTTCACGTTTGTGGACAAGTAGGATTCAAGTTTGGGGAAATTGATAAGTGCGTACTTTCTCAATTCATTTGTGATATTTCTTCTCTAGAATTATTTTATTTATATTCTTAAATATGTTATTTATATTTTATTATTGAATAATGGGAAAAAAAGGAGCTTAATGTAACAATCTTGTTTTCGCTAGTATAGGTAAATTCAGTTTCAAGACCGAATTCCTTAAATCAAGCTAGTCTACAAAATTTAGATTGAGTCGTTATGAGATAAGTATGAAATAAGAAAATGGAATTTCTAAGTAAATTATTTGAGAAATTAATAATTAATGCATAAGGACTAAATTATAAAATAGCTCAATTAAAGGGATTGGAGGAGTGGTTAAATGAGGCCCCTAAAAATAATTTGACCATCATTTGAATTAAGTTAGTGGAGCACTTCTTTTATGATCCATAAACTTCTACTATTAATGCAAGATGAAAGCACGGCCACTAGATTTACTATAATTATGTATAATTAAGTAGTAATATTAATATAAAAAATACTATGGTCGTTATCTCTTCTTTTTCAAACAGTGCACAAAGGGAAAAGAAAAGAAAAATATTTAGATTTGGTCTTCTCCTCTAAGTAATGGTGAAACAAGGAAGAAGGTGAGATTTCTACCCATCAAACTGTAAGCCCTTATCCTTTAAACAAGAGTTAACAGCTTAAAGTAATGAAAAGATAGATAAATGGTGATTTTCAAAACTCATGCCTAGGTAACCAAATATTACTAAAGGAATGGCTTTAGTAAGACTTTGGCTCACTGGATTGGCATTTGAGAAAGGTGAGATGAATTAGATTTATGTTACAAAATTAGCTCACTCTTATAGTTGTAAAGTTATGCATTTTGTGTGAATGGGAAACTTGTATGTGTTGAAATTAAGATAGAATATTTAAGAAAAAAATTTATAGTTAAGGATTCGTAAATTATAAACTAGAATCAAATTCAAATGAAAGGATTACGAGTTATGTGAATTTTGGATATTAAGATTATAACGGACTAAAGTGAAAATGGTGTAAAATATGTTTTAAGTGTAAGTTATATGATTATTGATGAGAAATTGATATTGTTGTTATTTCGAAAAAGACGAACATAGTTAAAGACAAAGTTGAAACATTGAGGGACTAAGGCAATAACAGACGACAGATAGCAAAAATCAATTTGTGCTAATATAGTTTGCTTTCTTTACCTTTATTCGCTAAGTAGTTATAAAAAAAGAAATTGATAATAAAGATAGTTATGTTTTGATGAATTTGAACATGAATGTGTACCTATTCCTAGATTATGATATTTGATAAAATTAGTAAACAAGTAAATATAATTGTTTATATATATAAGATGAATTGGTAAATTAAGCATAAATCAATTTCATTATAACATAATGTATTGAATCATATTAGTATCATAAAATAAAAAAGTTGTAATATGCTAAATTTAGTTTACAATAAAAGTACTTTTTGTTAACACATAAAAGCATATATTCAAAATGTGATAGAGACTTTGAAAGTATAATAACAAGAATGGAATAATGATTGTGCTTGACATCATACAATGTGAGTTAAACCCGTGACTTGATAATTTGTTGAACTATTGAACATACATATATATATATATGTATGTTTATATTGTGAAATGATATGAATATGGAATTATAATGAAATGATTGAATGATATGTGAATTCATGTTTAATGATAGTATAGATTCCTTATTAAACAGTCTCAAATAGAGATACGAGTATAGTTGGCATCCCATAGGGTTCATTATACGGAGATACTTTGGTTTACACAAATGAGCGTTGGCCGTGTAATTTTGTGTGAATAGGGTAAAAAGGAGTAAATTATTGTATTAGAAAATCACATTAGATTTAATTCTTAGGAAAGATTGGAGGTGTAACACCCCAAACTCGACCCAGACGTTATGGCCAGGTCTGATGTGACACATGGACTTACGACTTAGTATGCATTTGTTGGTTTAAGTGATTGGGGTGGTCTTTGTAAAAACAGCGGTTGAATGAAAAGCCGGTTTATCAATCTTTTGGCTATCCATTTGTTGTGCTTGTTGAGTATTGAAAACGTTCATTAATTTTGAAAACCCGTGCAGCCTAACACTAGCAGTTTCGTCATAGTATAAATATAATCAGAAAATAAAACCATAGCGGAAAAACAAATTTAAATAGCGGCCTTATTACAACTTAAAACCCAAAATTAAATCGAATATAAAAATAATAAAATAAACTAACTTAGAAAAACCACTTTGCAGATGATGTGGCCCTCCGAATCCCTCACGGCTCCAAGCCCACTATGGTTGAGGATTTCTGCAGAGATGAAAATAAAGGTGAGTTCGGTAAACTCGATGTGTAACATAACCCAACCAAAGCCCAAAAGCAGATCAAACCTCGAGTCAGACTTATCGGGCCTTGGCCCGATGTAAATCGAATGAAACCCATAGGCCCATAGCGAGATCTGAACAAATATATCATGACTGCAGAAATCCCAACCCAGAGCCATCCATAACACCTCCGTACCAGCTTGACACCATGTGGGGAGACTACTCGACCCACCCAACCGCTACATACGACAGAAATTGCAGCGAGGCTGCCAGATATTGTGACGAAGTCACCAGATACAGATATTGTGGTTAGGCCACCAGAACAGATATATATATGTGGCGAAGCCACCAGATTGAAGTGAGGCTGCCAGATATTGTCACGAAGTCACCAGAACAGATATATGTGGCGAGGCCACCGGATTACAACGAGGCTGCCAGAACGCTTCCTCCATCAATATAAACCCAAGTCCCATGCAACAGAAATAATATGTCATGGCATGCGTATAACAGAAACAGAACATCATGCTTTTCAGGAAAAAAAATAACCCTAGAGGTAAAATCATAATTTTGCATGCATAAGGGTATTTCAGTAATTATTACCTATTGCTAAGGTTTCATACTCATTCTAAAGTTTACCAAGGAATAAGAAGTACTTACCTCATCTTTTTACCAAAGTGGGCCCGTTGGCCCATTGGCCGGTTTTTGGCCCATTAAGCCCAAAAATACCGTTGTGCACAAAAATGCACACTCTGCACTCTAATCATCCAAATGCACCATATTCATTAACAAGCGTCTCATTTAGCGCCAGACGTCATGAGTTCCTGAAATACCAATGTTTATGTATTTCAGCTTTTACCGATTCAGTCTAAGGGAGGGTGTCATTTACACACCTAGTTGATGACGATTGATGATGATATCTCCCACGCGATAATCCTACAATCGATCACTAACACATTAGACTTACGAATTAACGATAACTAACATAAATCCAAGTCAACTAACCCAATCTTCCCACAAGTTACTCATTTACGCACGAGGGGCAAAATAGTCATTTTACCCTCCAGGGGTAAATCGGTAGTCCTACCCTATAGGGGTATTTTAGTAATTCTACAACTTATCCACTTGGGCCTACGGACCCATTGGGACCACATGTCCCATTTCAGCCCATTGCGGCCCGAAATAGCCGTCCTACTACTAGAGTAATGAGAAATACACACCTATTAGGAGACTGCAGTTAATCCGCGCTCCAAACACTCTTAGCTGACGCCCAACCCAAACGAGCACGTCACAAAGCGAAAGGGATCAGCCAAGAAGGGTATGCCTACTCTCCTCATGGTTTGCTCTATTTAAAGCCAGCCCTCCATCTACTCTTACGTTAGCTTCCCGATGTGGGATACCTCCATGACCAGAGTTGAAAACCAACACCAACTCTTGCCGTCCCAACATAGCAAAATAATCAGCCTTTGCGTGCCAAGGAATTCGAAGCAAAGTCCTCTCACATGCCAACTCACGCCACCACCACTAGGCCATCAACTCATTTGTGTCAAAAATCCAACACATTAAACTTTAAAGCGCACCTACTTGCTTCCAGATTTATTGAAAAGAAAAACCAAAATATATTGCAAGAGCCAAGACTTGACCCTTGGACCCCTTGCTTCCTCTATGGCGTCACTTCCTTGTCCCCCTAAGTGGCGCCACCTTGCCAGTACACCACACTCCTTTTTGTGTCATCTTTTACCCCTTTACTCTTAAAAGCCCAAACGCCAATTGCATCACCTGTTCATAAAATTAAAATTTCGAAGACTACCACGGATTTAACTTAAGTTTGGGCCTTCCAAAGGCCCACTAACCTACTAAAATATATATTGTAACCAACCAGAACACACAAAAATTTATAAAATCACAGAAGCACAGAAAACCCGAAAATTGGGGCGTTATAACTCTACCCTCATTAAAGAAATTTCGTCCTCGAAATTTTACCTGAATCAAACAGATGAGGATATTGTTGACGCATCGCCACTTCTGCCTCCCAAGTAGCTTCCTATCTGCCATGATTACGCCACAGCACATTTACTAGCAGAATTGATTTCCTCCTCAAAATCTTAACATCTCCATCCAAACTCTGCACAGGCTCTTCCTCAAAAGTCAAGTCTGTTTGGACCTCGATCTCTGCAACCGACACAACATGAGTAAGGTCAGAACGATACCGCTCCAACTGATAAGCCACTGGACCCACTCGTTTAAGAATCTGAAAAAGCCCAATGAACCACGGACTTAACTTGCCTTTCCTCCCAAACCTTAATATTTTCTTCCAAGGCGAAACCCCTAAGAAGACCATATCACCCACAGAGCACTCAATTTCCTTGTGCTTCAAATCTGTGTATGACTTCTATCTATCAGATGCTTCCTTCAACCAGTCTCTAATCAACTTGACCTTATCCTCAGTACCTGCCACCAACTCAGGTCCAAGAACCTGTCGTTCACCCAACTCGGTCCAACAACTAGGTGTACGACATCTTCACCCATACAGTGCCTCATAAAGTGCCATTCGAATACTTGTCTGATAACTGTTGTTGTATGCAAACTCTGCCAACGGTAAGTAATCCTCCCAACAGCCTCGAAAGTCGATAACGTATCCCCTCAACATGTCTTCCAGAATCTGAATCACCCTTTCCGATTGACCATCAGTCTGAGGATGAAAGGCTGTACTAAAGTTCAACCACGTACCCAACGCCTCATGCAACTTTTCCCAAAACCAAGATGTGAATCTAAGATCTCGATCAGAAATAATCGACACTAGCACTCCGTGAAGTCGCACTATTTCCACCACATACAATTTGGCTAACTTCTGAGGTGAATAATCAGTACGGACAGGTATGAAATGAGCAGATTTGGTCAACCTATCCACAATTACCCAAATTGAGTCCGTCTTCGACGGTGTCAAGGGTAACCTACTCACAAAATCCATGGTCACCCTCTCCCACTTCCAAAGTGGTACTTTCACTGGCTGCAAAAGTCCAGAAGGTAATTGATGTTCAGCTTTCACTTGCTGACAAGTCAAACATTTTCCCACAACTTTCGTTACCTCTCACTTCAATCCAGGCCACCAACACAACTCCTTTAAGTCGCAATACATTTTACTCCCTCCAGGATGCATAGCACACAGACCTCCATGAGCTTCTTTCAGAATTGCTTGCCTCAAGTTGGAGTCCTTCGGAATAGAAACTCTACCTCGGTAACGCAGAACTCCCTCACTATTCAGTCCGAACTCAGAAGTATCCCCATTCTTAACCTGTTGGAATCGAGAAACCAGAACTCATCCTCATTGTTTTCCTTAATCTCATCCACAGGTCGGCCTAACTCGCAATTACGCTAACAGACTACCGTCGTCATACAGACTCAAACGAGCAAACATGGCTCTCAGATCAAATACAGTTGTACGACTTAGGGCATCAGCCACCACATTAGCTTTGCATGGGTGATACCCAATCACACAGTCATCATCCTTAAGTAACTCTATCCATCTCCGCTACCTAAGGCTCAACTCCTTCAAAGTCAGCAAGTACTTAAGACTCTTATTATCTATGTATATAATACACCTTTCTCTGTACAGGTAATGTCTCCAAATCTTAAGCGCAAAGATTACCGCTACCAACTCCAGATCATGAGTAGGATAGTTAAACTTCATGTGGTTTAAGCTGTTGCGATGCATAAACAACAACTTTACCCTCTTGCATCACCACACAGCCCAACCCTACATGTGATCCATCACTGCATACGATAAAATCTATTCCAGACTCCGGCTGAATCAGTACAGGTGCCTTGGTCAGAACTTTCCTCAGCTTCTCAAAAGATTCCTGTTGTTTCTCAGTCCAAACAAACGGTACTCCCTTCCTTATAAGCTTTGTCAAAAGCATTGCCATCATAGAAAATCCTTCCACAAACCTTCTATAGTACCCAGCTAAACCCAGAAAACTTCAAATTTTCGACACTGGCCTCGGTGGCTTCCATTCCAAAATCGCTTCAATCTTTCGAGGGTCCACCTTGATCCCTTCAACAGAGACAACATGCCCCAAGAAAGTTACCTCTCTCAACCAGAACTCACACTTACTGAATTTCACATAAAGCTCCTTCTCCCTCAGCACTTGCAGCACAATATGAAGATACTCATCATGCTTCTCCTCAGTTTCAGAATAAACTAGAATATCATCGATACAGACGACCACGAATCGATCCAAGTATGGCTGGAACACTCGATTCATCAGATCCATAAATGCTTCAGGTGCATTCGTCAACCCAAATGGCATAACCAAGAACTCACAGTGACCATACCGAGTTCTGAATGCCGTCTTGTGAATGTCCACCTCCTTAACCCTCAACTGATGATACCAAGATCGAAGGTCAATCTTGGAAAATACTGAAGCTCCTCTAAGTTGGTCGAATAAATCATCGATTCTCGGTAGTGGGTACTTGTTCTTAATCGTCAGTTTATTCAACAGCCGATAATCGATGCACATCCGCATTGACCCATCTTTCTTCTTTACGAACAACACTGGTGTTCCCCACGGAAACACACTTGGTCTAATGAAGCCTCTATCCAATAACTCTTTAATTTGGGATTTCAGCTCTACCAACTCCTTCGGTGCCATCCTATAAGGTGCAATGGACACCGGTGCCGTTCTAGGCAACAAGTCGATTCCAAACTCAACCTCTCGATTCGGGGGCAAACCCAGAAGATCCTTTGGAAAAACATCTTGAAAATCCTTGACGGTTCTAACTTTATCCACTGTCAGATCCTCAGTTTTCGATTGGCTTACAAATGTCAAATAAGCCTCACATCCCTTTCGAATCCACTTCTCAACTCTCAATACTGACACCACATTAGACAGATAATCCCTACACTCGCCTATCACCAAAACCTCCTCATCCTTTTTGGTCTTTAACATTATTCGCTTAGCAGCACAATCTAGAGTAGCCCTATGATTAACAAGCCAATCTATTCCCAAAATGAGATCGAATTCTCTAAAAGGTAGCTCTATCAAATCTCCAGAGAAAAATTTTCCTTGAGTTTCTATATACACATCTCTATACAGTTTATCTACCCTAACCGAGTGACCCAAAGGACTTAGTACAGATACACCACACACGGACTCCTCAGGGTGCACACCCAACGACCCAGATATAGCACATGCAACATATGAATGGGTAGATCCAACATCTATCAACGCAGTGTATGGAATATTGGAAATCAGAAACGTACCAGTTATGACAATAGGTGTGTCACCCTCCTCTCGGTGACGAGCTGTATACACCAACGCTGACTGACGAGACTTGAACCTTAGACCCCTTGCTTCCTCTATGGCGTCACTTCCTTGTCCCCCTAAGTGGCGCCACCTTGCCAGTACACCACACTCCTTTTTGTGTCATCTTTTACCCCTTTACTCTTAAAAGCCCAAACGTCAATTGCATCACCTGTTCATAAAATTAAAATTCTGAAGACTACCACGGATTTAACTTAAGTTTGGGCCTTCCAAAAGCCCACTAACCTACTAAAATATATATTGTAACCAACCAGAACACACAAAAATTTTAAAAATCACAGAAACACAGAAAGCCCGAAAATTGGGGCGTTACAACTCTACCCTCCTTAAAGAAATTTCGTCCCCGAAATTTTACCTGAATCAGAATGATGAGGATATTGTTGACGCATCGCCACTTCTGGCTCCCTAGTAGCTTCCTCTCTGCCATGATTACGCCACAGCACCATTACTAGCGGAATTGATTTACTCCTCAAAATCTTAACATCTCCATCCAAAATCTGCACAGGCTCTTCCTCAAAAGTCAAGTCTGTTTGGACCTCGATCTCTGCAACTGACACAACATGAGTAGGGTCAGAACGATACCGCCTTAACATGGAGATGTGAAAGACATCATGAATCCTATTCAACTCTGGAGGTAGCTCTAACTGATAAGCCACTGGACCCACTCGCTTAAGAATCCGATAAGGCCCAATGAACCACGGACTTAACTTGCCTTTCCTCCCAAACGTTAATATTTTCTTCCAAGGCGAAACCTCTAAGAAGACCATATCATCTACGGAGTACTCAATTTCCTTGCGCTTTAAATCTGCATATGACTTCTGTCTATCAGATGCTTCCTTCAACTGGTCTCTAATCAACTTGACCTTAACCTCAGTATCTTCCACCAACTCAGGTCCAAGAACCTGTCGTTCACCCATCTCGGTCCAACAACTAGGTTTACGACATCTTCGCCCATACAGTGCCTCATAAGGAGCCATTCGAATACTTACCTGATAACTGTTGTTGTATGCAAACTCTGCCAACGGTAAGTAATCCTCCCAACTGCCTCAAAAGTCGATAACGTATCCCCTCAACATGTCTTCCAGAATCTGAATAACCCTTTCCGACTGACCATCAGTCTGAGGATGAAAGGCTATACTAAAGTTCAACCGTGTACCAAACACCTCATGCAACTTTTTCCAAAACCAAGATGTGAATCTAAGATCTCGATCAGAAATTATCGACACTGGCACTCCGTGAAGTCGCACTATTTCTGCCACATACAATTTGGCTAACTTCTGAAGTGAATAAGCAGTACGGACAGGTATGAAATGAGCAGATTTGGTCAACCCATCCACAATTACCCAAATTGAGTCCTTCTTCGACGGTGTCAAGGGTAACCCACTCAGAAAATCTATGGTCACCCTCTCCCACTTCGAAAGTGGTACTTTCACTAGTTGCAAAAGTCCGGAAGGTAATTGATGTTCAGTTTTCACTTGCTGACAAGTCAAACATTTTCCCACAACTTCTGTTACCTCTCACCTCAATCCAAGCCACCAGTACAACTCCTTAAAGTCGGGATACATTTTACTCCCTCCAAGATGCATAGCACACAGACCTTCAATTCAGAATTGCTTGCCTTAAGTCAGAGTCCTTCGGAATACAAACTCTACCTCGGTAACACAGAACTCCCTCACTGTTCAGTTCGAACTCAGAAGCATCCCCATTCTTAACCTGCTGGAATCGAGAAACCAGGGACTCATCCTTCGACTGTTTTTCCTTAATCTCATTCACCTGGGTCAGCCTAACCTGCAGCTCTGCTAACAAACTACCGTCGTCATACAGACTCAAACGAGCAAACATGGCTCTCATATCAAATACAGTTCTACGACTTAGGGCATCAGCCACCACATTAGCTTTGCATCGGTGATACCCAATCACGCAGTCATAATCCTTAAGTAACTCTATCCATCTCCGCTGCCTAAGGCTAAACTCCTTCTGAGTCAGCAAGTACTTAAGACTCTTATGATCTATGTATTTAATACACCTTTCTCTGTACAAGTAATGTCTCCAAATCTTAAGCGCAAAGATTACCGCTACCAATTCCAGATCATGAGTAGGATAGTTAAACTTCATGTGGTTTAAGCTGTTGCGATGCATAAGCAACAACTTTACCCTCTTGCATCACCACACAGCCCAACCCTACATGTGATGCATCACTATACGATAAAATCTTTTCCAGACTCCGGCTGAATCAGTACAGGTGCCTCGGTCAGAACTTTCCTCAGCTTCTCAAAAGATTCCTGTTGTTTCTCAGTCCATACAAACGGTACTCCCATCCTTATAAGCTTTGTCAAAAGCACTGCCATCATAGAAAATCCTTCCACAAACCTTCTATAGTACCCAGCTAAACCCAAAAAACTTCAAATTTTCGACACTGGCCTCGGTGGCTTCCATTCCAAAATCGCTTCAATCTTTCAAGGGTCCACCTTGATCCCTTCAGTAGAGACAACATGCCCCAAGAAAGTTACCTCTCTCAACCAGAACTCACACTTACTGGATTTCACATAAAGCTCCTTCTCCCTCAGTACTTGCACCACAATACGAAGATGCTCATCATGCTTCTCCTCAGTTTCAGAATAAACCAAAATATCGTTGATATAGACGACCACGAATCGATCCAAGTATGGCTGGAACACTCGATTCATTAGATCCATAAATGCTTCAGGTGCATTCGTCAACCCAAATGGCATAACCAAGAACTCACAGTGACCATACTGAGTGCTGAATGCCGTCTTGTGAATATCCACCTCCTTAACCCTCAACTGATGATACTAAGATCGAAGGTCAATCTTGGAAAATACTGAAGCTCCTCTAAGTTGGTCGAATAAATCATCGATTCTCGGTAGTGGGTACTTGTTCTTAATCGTCAGTTTGTTCAACTGCCGATAATCGATGCACATTCGCATTGACCCATCTTTCTTCTTTACGAACAACACTGGCGTTCCCCACGGAGACACACTTGGTCTAATGAAGCCTATATCCAATAACTCTTTAATTTGGGATTTCAGCTCTACCAACTCCTTCGGTTCCATCCTATAAGGTGCAATGCACACCGGTGCCGTTCTAGGCAACAAGTTGATTCCAAACTCAACCTCTCGGTTCGGGGGCAAACCCAGAAAATCCTTTGGAAAAACATCTTGAAAATCCCTGACGATTCTAACTTTATCCATTGTCAGATCCTCAGTTTTCGATTGGCTTACAAATGCCAAATAAGCCTCACATCCCTTTCGAATCCACTACTCGGCTCTCAATACTGACACCACATTAGATAGATAATCCCTACACTCGTCTATCACCAAAAACTCTTTATCCTTTGTGGTCTTTAACATTATTCGCTTAGCAGCACAATCTAGAGTAGCCCTATGATTAACAAGCCAATCCATTCCCAAAATGAGATCGAATTCTCTGAAAGGTAGCTCCATCAAATCTCCAGAGAAAACTTTTCCTTGAATTTCTATAAGAACATCTCTATATAGTTTATCTACCCTAACCGAGTGACCCAAAGGACTTAGTACAGATACCCCACTCACGGTCTCCTCAGGGTGCACACCCAGCGACCCAGATATAGCACATGCAACATATGAATGGGTAGATCCAACATCTATCAACGCGGTGTATGGCATACTGGAAATCAGAATCGTACCAGTTATGACAATAGGTGCGTCACCCTCCTCTCGGCGACGAGCTGCATACACTAACGCCGACTGACGAGACTTGAACCTTGGACCCCTTGCTTCCTCTATGGCGTCACTTCCTTGTCCCCCTAAGTGGCGCCACCTTGCTAGTACACCACACTCCTTTTTGTGTCATCTTTTACCCCTTTACTCTAAAAAGCCCAAATGTCAATTGCATCACCTGTTCATAAAATTCAAGTTTTGAAGACTACCATGGATTTAACTTAAGTTTGGGCCTTCCAAAGGCCCACTAACCTACTAAAATATATATTGTAACCAACCAGAACACACAAAAATTTTAAAAATCACAGAAACACAGAAACCTCGAAAATTGGGGCGTTACAACTCTACCTTCCTTAAAGAAATTTCGTCCTCGAAATTTTACCTGAATCAAATTGATGAGGATATTGTTGATGCATCGCCACTTCTGGCTCCCCAGTAGCTTCCTCTCTGCCATGACTACGCCACAGCACCTTTACTAGCGGAACTAATTTCCTCCTCAAAATCTTAACATCTCCATCCAAAATCTACACAGGCTCTTCCTCAAAAGTCAAGTCTGTTTGGACCTCGATCTCTGCAACCGACACAACATGAGTAGGGTCAGAACGATACCGCCTTAACATGGAGATGTGAAAGACATCATGAATCCTATTCAACTCTGGAGGTAGCTCCAACTGATAAGCCACTGGACCCACTCGCTTAAGAATCCGATAAGGCCCAACGAACCACGGACTTAACTTGCCTTTCCTCCCAAACCTTAATATTTTATTCCAAGGCGAAACCTCTAAGAAGACCATATCATCCAAGGAGTACTCAATTTCCTTGCGCTTCAAATCTGCATATGACTTACATCATCGGATGCTTCCTTCAACTGGTCTCTAATCAACTTGACCTTAACCTCAAGATTCGCCACCAACTCGGGTCCAAGAACACCGCGTTCACCCAACTCGCCCAACAACTAGGTGTACGACATCTTCGCCCATCTGATTGCCTCATAAGGAGCCATTCGAATACTTACCTGATAACTGTTGTTGTATGCAAACTCTGCCAACGGTAAGTAATCCTCCCAACTGCCTCAAAAGTCGATAACGTATCCCCTCAACATGTCTTCCAGAATCTGAATAACCCTTTCTGACTGACCATCAGTCTGAGGATGAAAGGCTATACTAAAGTTCAACCACGTACCCAACGCCTCATGCAACTTTTGCCAAAACTGAGATGTGAATCTAAGATCTCGATTAGAAATAATCGACACTGGCACTCCGTGAAGTCGCACTATTTCCGCCACATACAATTTGGCTAACTTCTGAAGTGAATAAGCAGTACGGACAGGTATGAAATGAGCAGATTTGGTCAACCTATCCACAATTACCCAAATTGAGTCCTTCTTCGACGGTGTCAAGGGTAACCCACTCAGAAAATCTATGGTCACCCTCTCCCACTTCGAAAGTGGTACTTTCACTAGTTGCAAAAGTCCGGAAGGTAATTGATGTTCAGTTTTCACTTGCTGACAAGTCAAACATTTTCCCACAACTTCTGTTACCTCTCACCTCAATCCAAGCCACCAGTACAACTCCTTAAAGTCGGGATACATTTTACTCCCTCCAAGATGCATAGCACACAGACCTTCAATTCAGAATTACTTGCCTTAAGTCAAAGTCCTTCGGAATACAAACTCTACCTCGGTAACACAGAACTCCCTCCTTTATTCGGTCCAACTCAAGTATCCCCATTCTTAACTTTCTTGGAATCGAGAAACCAGGACTCATCCTTATTGTTTTTCCTTAATCTCATTCACAGGTCACCTAACTCGCAGCTCTGCTAACAAACTACCGTCGTCATACAGACTCAAACGAGCAAACATGGCTCTCATATCAAATACAGTTCTACGACTTAGGGCATCAGCCACCACATTAGCTTTGCATGGGTGATACCCAATCACGCAGTCATAATCCTTAAGTAACTCTATCCATCTCCGCTGCCTAAGGCTCAACTCCTTCTGAGTCAGCAAGTACTTAACACTCTTATGATCTATGTATATAATACACCTTTCTCTGTACAGGTAATGTCTCCAAATCTTAAGCGCAAAGATTACCGCTACCAACTCCAGATCATGAGTAGGATAGTTAAACTTCATGTGGTTTAAGCTGTTGCGATGCATAAGCAACAACTTTACCCTCTTGCATCACCACACAGCCCAACCCTACATGTGATGCATCACTGCATACGATAAATTCTTTTCCAGACTCTGGCTGAATCAGTACAGGTGCCTCGGTCAGAACCTTCCTCAGCTTCTCAAAAGATTCCTGCTGTTTCCTAGTCCAAAAAACGGTACTCCCTTCCTTATAAGCTTTGCAAAAGCACTGCCATCATAGAAAATCCTTCCACAAACCTTCTATAGTACCCAGCTAAACCCAGAAAACTTTAAATTTTCGACACTGGCCTCGGTGGCTTCCATTCCAAAATCGCTTCAATCCTTCGAGGGTCCACCTTGATCCCTTCAGCAGAGACAACATGCCCCAAGAAAGTTACCTCTATCAACCAGAACTCACACTTACTGAATTTCACATAAAGCTCCTTCTCCCTCAGTACTTCCAGCACAATACGAAGATGCTCATCATGCTTCTCCTCAGTTTCAGAATAAACCAGAATATCGTCGATACAGATGACCACGAATCGATCCAAGTATGGCTGGAACACTCGATTCATCAGATCCATAAATGCTTCAGGTGCATTCGTCAACCAACATGGCATAACCAAGAACTCATAGTGACCATACCGAGTTCTGAATGCCATCTTATGAATATCCACCTCCTTAACCCTCAACTGATGATACCAAGATCGAAGGTCAATCTTGGAAAATACTGAAGCTCCTCTAAGTTGGTCGAATAAATCATCGATTCTCGGTAGTGGGTACTTGTTCTTAATCGTCAGTTTGTTCAACTGCCGATAATCAATGCACATCCGCATTGACCCATCTTTCTTCTTTACGAACACCACTGGTGTTCTCCACGGAGACACACTTGGTCTAATGAAGCCTCTATCAAATAACTCTTTAATTTGGGATTTCAGCTCTACCAACTCCTTCGGTGCCATCCTATAAGGTGCAATGGGCACCGGTGCCGTTCTAGGCAACAAGTCAATTCCAAACTCAACCTCTCGGTTCGAGGGCAAACCCAGAAGATCCTTTGGAAAAACATCTTGAAAATCCTTGACGGTTCTAACTTTATCCACTGTCAGATCCTCAGTTTTCGATTGGCTTACAAATGCCAAATAAGCCTCACATCTCTTTCAAATCCACTTCCCGGCTCTCAATACTGACACCACATTAGACATATAATCCCTACGCTCGCCTATCACCAAAACCTCATCATCCTTTGTGGTCTTTAACATTATTCGCTTAGCAGCACAATCTAGGGTAGCCCTATGATTAACAAGCCAATCCATTCCCAAAATGAGATCGAATTCTCTGAAAGGTAGCTCCATCAAATCTCCAGAGAAAACTTTTCCTTGAGTTTCTATATGCACATCTCTATACAGTTTATCTACCCTAACCGAGTGACCCAAAGGACTTTGTACAGATACGCCACTCACGGTCTCCTCAGGGTGCACACCCAGCGACCCAGATATAGCACATGCAACATATGAATGGGTAGATCCAACATCTATCAACGCGGTGTATGGCATACTGGAAATCAGAAACGTACCAGTTATGACAATAGGTGCGACACCCTCCTCTCGGCGACGAGCTACATACACTAACGCCGACTGACGAGACTTGAACCTTGGACCCCTTGCTTCCTCTATGGCGTCACTTCCTTGTCCCCCTAAGTGGCGCCACCTTGCCAGTACACCACACTCCTTTTTGTGTCATCTTTTACCCCTTTACTCTTAAAAGCCCAAATGCCAATTGCATCACCTGTTCATAAAATTAAAATTCTGAAGACTACCACGGATTTAACTTAAGTTTGGGCCTTCCAAAGGCCCACTAACCTACTAAAATATATATTGTAACCAACCAGAACACACAAAAATTTTAAAAATCACAGAAATACAGAAAACCCAAAAATTAGGGCGTTACAACTCTACCCTCCTTAAAGAAATTTCGTCCTCGAAATTTTACCTGAATCAAATTGATGAGGATATTGTTGACGCATCGCCATTTCTGGCTCCCCAGTAGCTTCCTCTCTGCCATGATTACGCCACAGCACCATTACTAGCGGAACTGATTTCCTCCTCAAAATCTTAACATCTCCATCCAAAATCTGCACAGGCTCTTCCTCAAAAGTCAAGTCTGTTTGGACCTCGATCTCTGCAACCGACACAACATGAGTAGGGTCAGAACGATACCGCCTTAACATGGAGATGTGAAAGACATCATGAATCCTATTCAACTCTGGAGGTAGCTCCAACTGATAAGCCACTGGACCCACTCGCTTAAAAATCCGATAAGGCCCAATAAACCACGGACTTAACTTGCCTTTCCTCCCAAACCTTAATATTTACTTCCAAGGCGAAACCTCTAAGAAGACCATATCATCTACGGAGTACTCAATTTCCTTGCGCTTCAAATCTGCATATGACTTCTGTCTATCAGATGCTTCCTTCAACTAGTTTCTAATCAACTTGACCTTAACCTTAGTATCTACCACCAACTCAGGTCCAAGAACCTGTCGTTCACCCAACTCGGTCCAACAACTAGGTGTACGACATTTTCGCCATACAGTGCCTCATAAGGAGCCATTCGAATACTTACCTGATAACTGTTGTTGTATGCAAACTCTGCCAACGGTAAGTAATCCTCCCAACTGCCTCAAAAGTCGATAACGTATCCCCTCAACATGTCTTCCAGAATCTGAATAACCCTTTCCGACTGACCATCAGTCTGAGGATGAAAGGCTATACTAAAGTTCAACCGCGTACCCAACGCCTCATGCAACTTTTTCCAAAACCGAGATGTGAATCTAAGATCTCGATCAGAAATTATCGACACTGGCACTCCGTGAAGTCGCACTATTTCCGCCACATACAATTTGGCTAACTTCTGAAGTGAATAATCAGTACGGACAGGTATGAAATGAGTAGATTTGGTCAACCCATCCACAACTACCCAAATTGAGTCCTTCTTCGACGGTGTCAAGGGTAACCCACTCACAAAATCCACGGTCACCCTCTCCCACTTCGAAAGTGGTACTTTCACTGGCTGCAAAAGTCCAGAAGGTAATTGATGTTCAGTGTTCACTTGCTGACAAGTCAAACATTTTCCCACAACTTCTGTTACCTCTCACTTCAATCCAGGCGACCAGTACAACTCCTGAAAGTCAGGATACATTTTACTCCCTCCAAGATGCATAGCACACAGACCTTCAATTCAGAATTGCTTGCCTTAAGTCAGAGTCCTTCGGAATACAAACTCTACCTCGGTAACACAGAACTCCCTCACTGTTCAGTCCGAACTTAGAAGTATCCCCATTCTTAACCTGCCAGAATCGAGAAACCAGGGACTCATCCCTCGACTATTTTTCCTTAATCTCATCCACTTGGGTCGGCTTAACCTGCAATTCTGTTAACAAACTACCGTCGTCATACAGACTCAAACGAGCAAACATGGCTCTCAGATCAAATACAGTTCTACGACTTAGGGCATCAGCCACCACATTAGCTTTGCATGGGTGATACTCAATCACGCAGTCATAATCCTTAAGTAACTCTATCCATCTCCGCTGCCTAAGGTTCAACTCCTTCTGAGTCAGCAAGTACTTAAGACTCTTATGATCTATGTATATAATACACCTTTCTCCGTACAGGTAATGTCTCCAAATCTTAAGCGCAAAGATTACCTTTCTCCGTACAGGTAATGTCAGTTTGTTCAACTGCCGATAATCGATGCACATCCACATTGACCCATCTTTCTTCTTTACGAACAACACTGGTGTTCCCCACGGACACACACTTGGTCTAATGAAGCCTCTATCCAATAACACTTTAATTTGGGCTTTCAACTCCACCAACTCCTTCGGTGCCATCCTATAAGGTGCAATAGACACCGGTGCCACTCTAGGCAACAAGTCGATTCCAAACTCAACCTCTCGGTTCGGGGGAAAACTCAGAAGCTCCTTTAGAAAAACATCTTGAAAATCCTTGATGGCTCTCACTTTATCCACTGTCAGATCCTCAGTTTCCGATTGGCTTACAAATTCCAAATAAGCCTCACATCCCTTTCGAATCCACTTCTCGGCTCTCAATGCTGACACCACATTAGACAGATAATCCCTACGCTCGCCTATCACCAAAACCTCCTCATCCTTTGTGGTCTTTAACATTATTCGCTTAACAGCACAGTCCAGAGTAGCCCTATGCTTAACAAGCCAATCCATTCCCAAAATGAGATCGAATTCTCTGAAAGGTAGCTCTATCAGATCTCCAAAGAAATCTTTTCCTTGAGTTTCTATAGGCACATCTCTATACAGTTTATCTACCCTAACCGAGTGACCCAAAGGACTTAGTACAGATACCCCACTCACGGTCTCCTCGGAGCGCACACCCAGCGACCTAGATATAGCACATGCAACATATGAATGGGTAGATCCAACATCTATCAACGCAGTGTATGTCATACTGGAAATCAGAAATGTACCAGTTATGACATCAGGTGCATCACCCTCCTCTCAACGACAAGCTGTATACATCAACGTCGGCTGATGGGCCTCAGCAAATCCAGCACCACTGCCAGGTGCTCTTCTTCCCCGACCATTTCCCTTACCACCTCTGCCTTGCCCATGTCCTCTCGAAAACTGTAGTCTACCCCTCACTGGTTGAGTGACCCTCTGCTCTAAAACTTGAACCTGATCTGGTTCTTATGGACAATCTTTAACCCTATGCTCTATAGATCTGCATCGAAAACAAGCACCAGAACGTTTCTGACACTTGCCCATATGCATCTTCCCACAATTCCTACAACCCTGCAGTCTAACAGCATTCATCGGTACTGCTCGAACTGGCTCCATTACCCTTGCTCTCTTAACATTCTTGTTCATACCACCTGAAAGTCCTGAATCTCTCCTAAAACGGTTCCAATCTTTCTCACAATTCTGTCTTTTTGTATGCTTCACTTCCTCAGCTATCTTAGCTTTCTCCGCTAAAGCAGCGAAGTTACGCTCCCTCTGCAGCGCAATCAGCACCCTAAGTTCATCTCTCAGACCATCCTCAAAGCGTACGCTACGCTTATACTCTGTAGTGACAATCCCAGAAGCATACCGGCTTAGTCTCAGAAACTTAGACTCATACTCAGCCACTAACTTACTCCCTCAGACCAGGTTCAGAAATTATTTCCGGCGAGCGTCCACGTAACTAACCCCAACATACTTTCCTTTGAAGGCTGTCTTAAACAACTCCCAAGTCACACTATCAGCAGGAGTTCCATCTCTCACCGTGAGCCACCACTGATAAGCCTCATCCCTGAGTAACGATATGGCTTCCTTCAGCTTCTGCTCCACAGAGCAGTCCAGATCATCCATAATCCGCTCTGTGGCTTCTAACCAATACTCATCCACATTTGGAGCTACACTAGATACGCCTCTAAATATCTCTGCTCCATTGCCCCAGAGCCGCTCAGAAATAAACCCCCAAATTTCGTTTCTCGTACTTGCCCCAGCAACCCTTTCCAAAACTCGAAGCACTGCCTGGGACAGAGCATCATCCCCGGCACCTCGATCATGAGTCTCTACCTCTGTTGCCGGTGGTACCGGTGCATCTGCTGTCAGTACATGTCCTGAAGACGAAGATTCAACCTGAGCATTACCTCGGCCACTTCCACGTCCTCTTCCAAGAGCTGCTTGTGTACTCATTTCGTATTATCTGATTAAGATTTTTATGAATCAGTTAAATATTTCAGTGTTTATTACAGATATCTTATGAATAATAGTAATTCAGAGTTTGAGTTTGTTTCCTTTTGCGGTAGCCTAGCTACAGCCTCAGTCTACTTATCAGAGTTTCTATAGTTCCAGCGTTACTCTAACTAAAGTACCATGATAAGGTTTTGTACAAGTATATAACAATTATTTCAGAAACAATCAGAAAGGCTTAGAAAACTTATTGACTTGGGCCAGAGATTCGGTGTGCCACCTTTTAAAAAACCTAATTTTAGAAAATCGATTTTAATCTTTAAAATCATCTATTTGTAAAGAGAAAATATTGGAAACATTCTCGAAAACAATTTATAATCAAGTTCCAAAAAAATGATTTTTAAAAACCTTTATTCAGTGTTTCTTTACAAACTCTCGTTTTTAGACCCGTTCCATAGCCGAGTTGTTACAACTTGGCTCTGATACCACTAAATGCAACACCCCAAACTCGGCCCAGACGTTATAGCCAGGTCTGATGTGTCACATGGACTTACGACTTAGTATGCATTCGTTGGTTTAAGTGATTTTGGTGGTCTTTGTAAAAACAGCGGTTGAATGAAAAGGCGGTTTATCAATCTTTTGACTATCCATTTGTTGTGCTTGTTGAGTCTTGAAAACGTTTATTAATTTTGAAAACCCCCGCAGCCTAACACTAGCAGTTTCGGCATAGTATAAATATAATCAGAAAATAAAACCATAGCGGAAAAAGAAATTTAAATAGCGGCCTTATTACAACTTAAAACCCAAAATTAAATCAGAATATAAAAATAATAAAAATAAACTAACTTAGAAAAACCAACATTGCAGATGATGTGGCCACTCCGAATCCCTCACAGCTCCAAGCCTACTATGGTTGGGGATTTCCTGCAGAGATGAAAATAAAGGGTGAGTTCCGTAAACTCAGTGTGTAACATAACCAAACCATAGCCCAATATAGATCAAACCTCAAAGTCAGACTTATCTGGGCCTTGGCCTAGTATAGAAATCAGGATGAAACCCATAGGCCCATAGCAGATACAGAACAAATATATCATGAATGCAGAAATCCCAACCTAGAGCCATCCATAACACCCCCGTACCAGCCTTACACCATGTGGGGAGACTACTCGACCCACCCAATCGCTACACACTATAGAAATTGCAACGAGGCTGCCAGATATTGTGACGAAGTCACCAGATACAGATATTGTGGCTAGGCTGCCACATATTGTGACGAAGTCACCAGAACAGATATATGTGGCGAGGCCACCAGATTGTAGTGAGGCTTCCAGAATGCTTCCTCCATCAATATAAACCCATGTCCTATGCAACAGAAATAATATGTCATTGCATACGTATACAGAAACAGAACATCATGCTTTTCAGAAAAAAATAACCCCAGGGGCAAAATCGTAATTTTGCATGCATAAGGGTATTTCAGTAATTATTACCTATTGCTAAGGTTTCCTGCTCATTCTAACGTTTACCAAGGAATCAGAAGTACTTACCTCGCCTTTTTACCAAAGTGGGTCCGTTGGCCCATTGGCCCATTTTCGGCCCATTAAGCCCAAAAATACCGTTGTGCATGAAAATGCACACTCTGCACTCTAATCATCCAAATGCACCATATTCATTAAAAAATATCTCACGAGTGCTTGCTCGCTCGCGAGTTCACAAAATACCAACGTTTTGGTATTTCAGCTTTTATCGATTTAGTCTAAGGGAGGGTGTCGTTTACACACCTGTTGATGACGATTGATGACGATATCTCCCACGTGATAATCTTACAATCGATCACTAACACATTAGACTTACGAATTAACGATAACTAACATAAATCCATGTCAACTAACCCAATCTTCCCACAAGTTAGTCATTTACGCACGATGGGCAAAATAGTCATTTTACCCTCCAGGGGTAAATCTGTAGTCTTACCCTATAGGGGTATTTTAGTAATTCTACAACTTATCCACTTGGGCCTATGGACCCATTGGGACCACATGGTCCATTTCAGCCCATCGCGGCCCGAAATAGCCGGCCTAATGCTAGAGTAATGAGAAATACACACCTGTTAGGAGACTGCAGTTAATCCGCGCTCCAAACACTATTAGCTCTCCATCTACTCTTATGTTAACTTCGCGATGTGGGATCCCTCCATCACCAGAGTTTAAAACCAACACAACTCTTGACGTCCTAACATAGCAAAATAATCAACCTTTGCGTGCCAAGGGATTCGAACCAAAGTCCTCTCAGATGCCAACTCATGCCACTACCACTAGGCCATCAACTCATTTGTGTCATAAATCCAACACATTAAACTTTAAAGCGCACTTACTTTCTTCTAGATTTATTGAAAAGAAAAACCAAAATATATTGCAATAGCCAAGACTTGAACCTTGGACCCCTTGCTTCCTCTATGGCGTCACTTCCTTGTCCCCCTAAGTGGCGCCACATTGCCAGTACACCACACTCCTTTTTGTGTTATCTTTTAACCCTTTACTCTTAAAAGCCCAAACGCCAATTGCATCACCTGTTCATAAAATTAAAATTCCGAAGACTACCATGGATTTAACTTAAGTTTGGGCCTTTCAAAGGCCCACTAACCTACTAAAATATATATTTTAACCAACCAGAACACACAAAAATTTTATAAATCACAGAAACAGAGAAAACCCAAAAATTGGGGTGTTACAAGAGGGATCATAAATCGTCCTACTTAAAATTCAACCTCCCAAACAGAATATCCTTACAATTTAATTTAACAGCACAATATCTTACTAAAATTATACCCTAAAAAATATTGAAAGATAAATAAAATAATAAAGAACACCAAAAATTTAACGAGGTTCAGCAAATTATGCCTACGTCATCAGACACTACCAAACATATTTCATTGCAAAAGATACAAGTGAAAAATTATAAATATGAAAAGTAAAAAATTGCCTTATGCAGAAATTTTTTATATGAATCAAAGGTGGAGAAACAACTCCTATTTATAGTAGTACAAACTATCTATGACCTTGTATTTTTTAGATGTAGGGTTGTGCTATTTTAACAAATCTCCACCTTAGCAAATTTCCACCTCTCCTTGCTAAAACAACATTTGATAGTGTCTTCAAATTTCAACCTTCAAGTTTTAACATTGATCAAGTCCAAACATAGTTGGAACTTGACTGCAGTCACAACCTTAATCACCATATTGGCAAGATTTTTAGTAGTTGAATTTTTTCTAGATCTTTAGTCCACATTCTTCCAGAACCTCTCGTACAAAATGAGAACAGACATCAATGTGTTTCATCCTTGCATGATAAACTTGATTTTTTGCTAACTAAATAGCACTATGACTATCAAAATGTTCTCTGACATACTTCTACTTAATTTCTAGTGCATCAAGTAACCCTTGAAGCCAAATTGCCTCTTTTACAACCCCTATGATTTTCGTATACCCGCATCTATATAGCAACTATTGACTATAAAGTAGACTTCCAAATAACTAGTGTATTTGCAAGAGTAAACACATAACTAGTAGTTGATCATCGTTTGTCCACATCACAAGCATAATTTGAATCGCAATATCCAACCACAACCTGATTATCTTTGTAATATTCCGAATTAGGGCCTAATCGAAATAGTGGTTTCGTGACCACAAATCCAAGGTATAAAAATTTATTTTCTTATCATTTTAAGGTCTATGGCATGATTGTATGATTGTGTGAAAATTTCGTTTAGAAATTTTATCGATAGAGGGTCCAGTTTGATATTTAGGACTAAATTGCAAAAGTTGTAAAATGTGTGTTCAAGTTCACAAAGGTATTAAGTACTTGTGAGTAATGGGTTTTTAAAGTGGAGGTCCTTGGATAGTAATTAGACCATTACACTAGTTTGGACAAAAATACCTAAAGGAAGATAAAACACCATAGTTTTTAATTAATGGCATTTTGGTCATTTAGTTATTACAATGAATTAAAAACAAAATTAAAAGCCAATTTTTGTCCATCTTCTTCATTAGGCCGAAATTTCAAGGGTTCTCCATAGCTAGGGTTTGTTTCAAGCTTCCAAGCTCCATAGTAAGTGATTTCAAGCCTCGTTTTTAATGTTCTTTACGTTTTTGAAATCCCGGTAGCTCGATTTAGCTTATGCTAACAATAAGTCAACCTAGGATTCATATTTGAAAAAATACCCATAGGTGAAATTTGTGTATTTTGGTGTTTATGATAGAATATGAGGTTTTAAATTATGTTAGACAACTTGTGCTACTCGGTTTTAAGTGAAAACGAGTAAAAGGGCTTAATTAGTAAAAATACCTATTAGTCATAAGTACATGTTAGAGTGTGAATTTGATGTTCCCATAGAAGGGAAAAATGATCAGCATATCATAAAACAAAAGAAAATAGGATGAGGTTTAATTTACGAGCCTTGGGGAAAAAGTGCAAATATGTGAAAGTTTAGGGGCAAAATGGTCAGTTTGCCAGAGTTTGTACTAAGGGCTATTTTGATGAATGTATGTGTTAAATAAAATTAATTTGACATTATAGATCAAGAGAAATGAGATTCAAGTCGCGATCGAGGGAAAAACAAAGTTAGGAGGGATAGACTCGATTGCTAATATTTTGTATAGAGGTAAGTTCATGTGTAAATAAGGTAACATAATTTTTATTTTTTATGATTTAATGATATTTATATGATATGATACTTATTATCATGAAATATTATGTTTTGTGAATTATTATTTGGTAATATGCAAATTATGTAAACAACTTGATAAGTATGAGATGTTAGCAAGTATCGGTTTTTACATTTCGAAGAATGTGATCAAAATGTAAAATTGAGAAGAATCCCGTTTGAACCTTGGAAATAGATTCGGCTACAAGTGACATGTCACTAGGATGGTTGAGTTTCGAACTCGTTGAGTTGAGTTCGAGTTCGTGAGATGTAACTAGGCATCCGAGCTCATTGAGTTGAGTACGAGTTCACTTATGGATGCGAACGCCTGAGCTCGTTGAGTTGAGTCCGAGTTTGTTTATGGGCGGGTTACATGGTAGCTTGGCTACATAGATTCAAAAGCTATTGAGCTTATTTAGCTATTAGTATAGCACTTATGTGCACATTATCCATGTATCTGAAATCATATTCCGATGTGTTCAACGGGAGATCTCTAATAGAATAAGGAGAATACCTAATACGAAGGTGACATATTGGTAAGTGTGGTGAATAAAAAAATTTGACAGGTATGTGTTTAAACCCTCGGGTTGGGAATTTAGTATGATTAAATTGTAGTAAGATATTAAATGCAAATGTAACATGAATGTCTTGGTGTTGTTTATGCAAATAATGTTTATGTTGAATGGCATGATTATGTTACTTGTTATTTGCATGTGAACTTACTAAGCATTTATGCTTACTCCCTCCTTTTCCTTCATTGTAGTTTTGGCAAGCCGGCTTGAGAATCGGGATAGGTCGAAGGCTCGTTCACACTATCCGAAGACCTAAATTGGTAAAATGGCTTGTATATTTTGAGTGTGGCATGTATAGCAATATACTCACTTTCTATAAATGATCATATGATATGGTTATGGTTTGGCAAGAAAAGGGTTTGTAAATGATTAGCTATTGGAATGGCTAATCAAGTTTATATATGATAACATGTATGCTTTATGTCTTAATTAAACCATGAATATCCTTGGAATGGTAAAATTGGCCATAAAACAGAGTCATACAGTAGCAGTGATGTGAATTTAAAAAATCCCTAAAAATAGTAGAAATGGAATTAAATGATGAATAAGTTATGAAATCGAAGCTTGATGAGTCTATTTTCATATGGATGGAACAAAATAGGTAAATGAGTTATAATTTATGATATATTTAAGTTTTTAAGGAATAGGGTCATAGTGGTCTTTGAATCCCCTATTCCGAATTTGAAAATCTACCATAAATCGTAACCAAATAATTAGGAGTTTTACTTCATATTTACAGATTCCTTATTGAGTCTAGTTTTATGAGAAACAAACATCATAATCATTGAATCTCTGTACAAGGAGATATCTGATTAGTAATACACAGGGGTCAGAGTAGTCAAACTCTGAAATAGGGGAGACTATAACTAATAAACTGTACTAATTGGCTCAACAAAAAATTCTATAAAAAAATTAGTTGATATATATATATGAGTCTAGTTTTAGGAAATATTTACAGATCTTTATTTTGAGTTTCATAACCAGAGATATGAATTTTTAAGTGACTATGACTCAGTTATCCAGCTTGTCTGGAAATTTTAAAAATAAATTGTTTGAGTTGTTTAATTAATGAATTAAGTTTAGTAATACCTCAAGCTCGACTCTGGCGATGGTCTGGGGCATGAGGGCATTACATTTAGTGGTATCAGAGTAGGTTTAGTCAGTTCTCAGACAAACGTGTTGTATATAAGGCTTTTGCTATACATGCCATATATATATATTGCGAGAGTGTGACGACTTCTGACCTTTTAAATGATTTTTTTATAGTAAATGGATCCTGATCTAGCTGTGGCTGATGATGTAGAGAGTAATGCACCAGCTCCGGCTGAAGGGGCGGCGCCAACTGAAAATTCACCTCCTACTGTTGGTCAAGAAGGAGGAGAAGGGGCTCGGGAAGCCTTTCTCCAGATGATGAATGCCTCGTATATTGAGTTCGTTCGTACGAACCCGAATGCACAACCTCCCCCACCTCCCTTGATTCCTCAACCTGTACCCTCGATGCCTCAAGGTATAGATCTGATGAAATTTCAAACAACTCTAGTTAACAGAATCCGTAAACAAGGGGTCGAAGAATTCAGGGCAAATGTTGATGATGATGCTGAGAAAGCAGAGTTTTGGCTTGAGAACTCTATTCGAGTATTTGATGAATTGTCTTGTACTCCTCAGGAATGCTTGAAATATGCTATATCATTGTTGAGGGATTCAGCCTATCATTGGTGGAAGACATTGATATCAGTAGTACCGAAAGAGAAAGTAACTTGGGAGTTCTTTCAAGAAGAAATACGTCAGCAAAAGATTTGTTGATCAAAAGCGTAAAGAGTTTCTTGAATTGAAGCAGGGCAACATGACAGTTACTGAATACGAAAGGGAGTTCGTCAGGTTGAGTAAGTATGCTAGAGAATATGTTCCTACAGAGGCTACAATGTGTAGACGATTTAAAGACGGACTCAATGAAGACATCAAAGTATTTGTTGGGATTCTTGAATTAAAAGAAATGGTAGTACTTGTTGATTGGGCTTGCAAGGCTAAAGAACTACTCAAAGAGAAGAAAAAAGTTGAGGCTGAGACTAGAAATTGGAAGAAAAGATCGACGACCAGTTCATTCTCACAGCAATCTAAAAAATCTAGAAATACGAATCCTCGTTCTCAGGTTTCGGCTGGACAATCATATGGAAATTCTAAGAAGCAAAATGTGGGTCTTAAATCTCAGACTACTTCCATGGCTAGTGTGGGAAATTCGAGATTTGTTAAGCCACAGTGACAACAGTGTGATAGAAATCATTTTGGCCCATGTAGAGCGAATGAATGTTTTCGGTGTGGTTCTTCGGATCATTTTATTAGAGACTGCCCAGAGAGAGTTGAGAAACAAAAATTTCAGAGTGTAAAAGCTAGTGGTGCAGACTAGAGGGGAAGATATTCGAGAAAAGCTGGAAATGAAGCAAGCAGCAACAATGTAGCCAAAGATTCAACAGCTAAACCTGAAACAAGGGCTCCTGCTAAAACTTATGCCATAAAGGCACGTGAAGATGTTTCATCACCTGACCTGATTACTGGTATATTTTCTCTTTATGATGTTAATGTTAATGCTTTGATTGATCCCAGTTCTACTCATTCATATGTGTGCATAAAATTGGTGTATAGTATGAATATACCTGTTGAGTACACAGAACTTATGATCAGAGTGTCGAATCCATTACGAAAATGTGTGATAGTTGATAAAGTATGCAAGAAATGCCCTTTAATGATTCGGGGTCATTACTTTCCAGCCGACTTGGTGTTGTTGCCTTTTGATGAATTTGATGTTATTTTGGGTATGGATTGGTTGATATTGCATGATGCTATAGTAAATTGCAAAGAAAAGGTTATAGAATTAAAGTGTGAAAGTGGTAAAATTTTGCGGGTTGAATTAGAAAAATCAGAGGCGTTATCTAGTGTGATTTCTTTGATGTCGGCTCAGAGATATTTGAGGAAAGGTTATGAAACTTATTTGGCGTATGTAATTAATACAAAAGAAATTTAAAAGAAAGTTGAATCAGTGCCAATTGTGTGTGAATTTGCGAATGTATTTCCAGAAGAGTTGCTGGGTTTGCCTCCAGTCAAGGAAGTAGAATTTGGTATTGAGTTGATACCGGGAACAACTCCGATCTCGATTGCTCCGTATAGGATGGTTCTATGAGATTGTGTGTTGACTATCGGCAATTAAACAAGGTGACAAACAAGAACAAGTATCTATTGCCGAGAATTGATGATTTGTTTGATCAGCTGAAAGGAGCAACTGGTTTTCAAAGATTGACTTGTGATCTGGGTACTACTAGCTACGAGTAAAAGAGTCGGATGTACCTAAAACTGCTTTTAGAACAAGGTACGGTCATTATGAATATTTAGTCATGCCATTCGGGTTAACAAATGCTCCTACTGTGTTTATGGATTTGATGAATCGCATATTTTGGCCATACTTGGACAAATTTGTTGTGGTATTTATAGATGACATCTTAATTTATTCAAAAGATTAGACAGCGCATGCCGAGCACCTGAAAATAGTTTTGCAAACTTTGAGAAATAAGCAGTTATATGCCAAGTTTAGTAAAAGTGAATTTTGGCTTCAGGAAGTTGGATTTTTGGGTCACATTGTTTTAGGTGATGGTATATGGGTTGATCCTAGTAAAATTTTGGCCATTGTTGATTGGAAACCACCGAAAATGTAACCGAGGTTAGAAGTTTCTTGGGGCTAGCTGGGTATTATTGGCTGTTTGTAAATAGATTTTCTATAATTACTGCTCCTATGACTAGACTACTCCGAAAGGATGTTTTGAGTGGACAGAAGAATGTCAACAGAGTTTTGAAGAATTGAAAAAGTTATTAACTGAAGCACCAGTGTTGGTACAACCCGAATCAGGTAAAGAATTTGTGGTGTATAGTGATGCTTCTTGAAATGGCTTAGGATGTGTACTTATGCAAGAAGGAAAAGTGGTGGCTTATGCTTCGAGGCAATTAAAATCTCACAAAAAGAATTATCCTACTCATGATTTGGAATTGGCTGCTATAGTGTTTGCTTTGAAGATTTGGCGACATTATCTGTATGGTGAAAAGTGTCGAGTATATACCAACCACAAAAGTCTTAAGTACTTGATGTCACAAAAAGACTTGAATTTGAGACAGCGAAGATGGTTGGAGTTATTGAAAGATTACGAGCTTGTTATTGACTACCATCCGAGAAAGGCGGATGTGGTTACCGATGCTTTGAGCAGAAATGTGACAGCCCTAATATGACCCTAGTCGGGAAGTGGTTTAGGGACCACAAAACCGAGTCATAAAAATAATTAGCTGTCATGTTTGATGCTTACTATATGTATATATGCATGTGTGAAAATTTCATATTTGAATTTTGCTAATTGTAGGTGAAATTTAGTAAAAAGGACTTATGTGAGAAAATTTAGAAGTGTGCTAGGCAAATATAAAGTGGCCTGTTAATGCATGTTATAGAAGTGAGGGGTTTGCATGTCAAATTGCCCAAAAATTGAGCTAGTGGCGGCCATGCTATGGGTCATAGCATATTTTAAGCATGGTGTGCTAATGTTCATGTTGGAAAGAATAAAATAATGAGTTAGTAATAAAATAAGGGGGATGAAGGGTGAAGGAAAGCAAAAAAAAAGGCATCACATTGTTCTTCTTAGCCGTACAAGAAGAAGAAGAAAGAAGGAAAGGGGTGAAAGAAACAAGTCTTTATTCTTGTTTCTTCTTGGCCGATTCTAAGAGGGAGAGAGGGAGCAACCATTCAGTGATTCTAAGTCATGAATAAGGTGAGAAATTCATGTTAGCTTATGGATTTTTTTTACCATATTTTGAGTTAGATGTTAAGTTCATTACATAGCCCATGACAAAATTTTTTGTTTTATGGTGTCTTGAGCATTCGGCCATGGGGGAAAATGGTAGGGGATAGATTGATGTTTTAAGGTTTAATAGAGCTTAAGTTACTAATACTTAATTTTTGGTATTTATATGTGAAAGAGATGAACTTGAAATTTTTGAATTTACATGAATAAATCTTTTGGTTTGTCTTAGTATTAAATTGAAGGGAATGCCGTAGGTGCTTGAATGTACTAACTAGATATTGTTTTATATACATCTCTCAATAGGTTCGGCTTTGTGCATGAATTTAGGGGATTAAACCTTGAATGATGTTATGTATAGGTTTCGGCTATGAATCTTTGTGTTTAATTTCTTTATGTGTTGATGTTCGAATTGAAAAGGGGATGTTAGTTATGTTATAACATTTGCTTAATAATGAAAGGACATGAGCTTAAAGCTTGAGTAGCATTCAGTATTAGAGTAAGTTAAAATTTGTTAGAAAATAACTCCCAAGTTAGTGAATCACGAGTTGAGAAATGATTTCTAATGTCTAAAATAATATTCAGCCTAGGCTTGTAAACATGTCTAATCGGTGTTAAATGTTTTAATTAGGAAAGATTATAAATTGAGTTTAGTGTTCAAGGAATATTTGGTTGGACACCTAGTGCCAAACGTGTTCAAACCCAACTTACCAAGTACATAAATATGATAATGCTATAATGGTAGACTTAATTGGATTTCGGCATTTTGAGTGATGCGTTTGACTCTTGTGCCGATTTGGGACAATATGTGTACTATGTGAAACTAAATGATGTCTATGAAATCCTAATATGCAAGGTATTAAGCTAGTATTATGTTCGATGGGGCATGAGTAGAGCATATGTATAATGCTTGAATAACTAGTTAATAAAATCATTCGCACTTAATTGTATAATATACATGTATTTAATCGAATAGCTAATTTGATAAGTTATTAAAAAAGATCTATTTGTTTGAATCAAGCTCAAGAGCTAAGAGGGTCAAAATCAGATAAAGGAAAAGAAAAAGCAATCGAGTAGCCTATCCGCAACTATTCAAAATATCCGAGGTAAGTTTTAAGTGATTAAACGTTGAGTAAATTCAATCATAATAGAACATAATGAGTTGATTTAATAAGATATGATGTGGCCATGATATGTTTTAGACTCAAATGGTAAGTTCATAAGTGTTTGGACTTGGAAATTTAAGAGCAAATTGTAATAATTTGCTTAGGACAGCAGCAGTAACGTGAATTTAGAAAATCACCATAAATTGTTGGTGTGGAATTATAGGCTGAATAAAATATGTAATCAAAGCTTAATTAGTCTAGTTCCTTATAAAAGAGGCCGTGTGAGCAAAGAAATTTCCTATAAAGAGATATTTAAAGTTGTGTGAGACGGTGTCGAATGACTCGAAATCCCTGTTCTGTTTTTAGAAAATCGTTATAATTTGCACAAAATGGTTATAAGGTAAAATTTATATGATTAGACTCCTTAGTGAGTCTAGTTTCAAATGAAATTGAATATAACACATTTTGAATTCTGTACAATGAGAAATCTGATTCGTAGTGAGGAGTGGTCAGATTAGTCGAATAGTGAAACAGGGGAAAATTTTAAGAAAAATCTGGTATTGATTGGCCACACCTAAAATTCTGAAAATTTTATGGATGAAATATACATGAGTCTACATTCGGGGAAAATTAACGGCAATTGATTTTGAGTTTTGTACCTCCAGTTATAAACAATTTAGTGACTGTTGCTCAGGAAAACTGCTTGTAGTGAATATGTGATTTTGTTGTAAACTTTGATGAAACTATTTGAGTTGCTTATAAGCTATTACTGAAATTGATGTACAAGAAAAATATGAAATATGTATGAGATATATATATGTGATAAGGCCGAATGGCCAATGTGATGAATGTGAAAGTGCATATATGTGATAAGGCCTAATGGCCGATGTGATGAATGTGAAAGTGTATATATGTGATAAGGCCGAATGGCCGATGTGATGAATGTGAAAGTGTATATATGTGATAAGGCCGAATGGCCAATATGATGAATGTGAAAGTGCATATATGAGGTAAGGCCTAATGGCCGATGTGATGAATGCGAAAGTGTATATATATGTGATAAGGCCTAATGGCCGATGTGATGAATGTGAAAGTGTGTATATATGTGATAGGGCCGAGTGGCCAACGTGATGGATGTGGAAGTGTATAAATGTGATAAGTCCCGAAGGGCATTTGTGTTAGTACTATATCCGGGTTAAAACCCCGCAGGCTTTATGCGAGAATATTATCATCGATTAATGACCAGAGGCTTCGTGCTCGTACTATATCCGAGCTCTAATGACCCGATGACTACGTGTGGAGATTTTGTCCGGGTAAGCCCCGAACTAAAGGTTTTGCTGAAGATTCAAGTAAAGCGTAAGATTATGCGACTTCACAGTGACAATTAGTAATAAATACGTTCAATGCGTTAAGTTGGTCAGGTATGTATTTTGAGATTATATTTAAGTTTGATGTAGACTAAATCACAAGGTCGTTATGTGATGCACATGTAAGTAAAGCAATGAGACTGTTCTATGATTATTGTGCATTTGGTCAATGTGGAAAGTCAGGTAAAAAAATATGTAATGTACCTATGATCATAAGAGGTCACCATCAAGTGAGAATTTATCGCCTATTACATATGATGAGACGTGCATATTCGGAAAAGGGATGGTAT
This sequence comes from Gossypium arboreum, assembly GCF_025698485.1. Classification (NCBI taxonomy): domain Eukaryota; kingdom Viridiplantae; phylum Streptophyta; class Magnoliopsida; order Malvales; family Malvaceae; genus Gossypium; species Gossypium arboreum. The sequence goes on from NC_069081.1 coordinate 21,256,868, forward strand.
GCCGAAGGAAGAGTGAAATAAAAATACGAACAACTATGTTATAATTTGATTGTTATCCGTTGACACGACTTAAAACTTACTAAGCATTGTAATGCTTATTCGTGTACTTTGTTTCCTCTGTTTTATAGATCTCATTTGGAAGCTACATGCTCGGGGATCGTCAAGAACTAGTCACATTATCACCATCCTTTGTTTGGTACTGCTACTTTTTGGAATATCTTATGGCATGTATAGAATAGACTAGTAGTGAGAGGATATTTTGGTTAATGTATAGGACTACCCTTTTGTTGTAGGTCATGTACCTTTCGGTTTTGTGTAATTTGGATAGCCATGCGAAGATGGCTTAAGTACACTTTGATCATAGCATTATAATCGTTTTGTATGTCGTCCGTCGAGAGGTATGGAAATGTTGGTAACGGTTAGTCATGGGAATGGTTATTCATAATCACTTTTGGTATATGTATGACAAACTCTAGTTGATCCATGGAGGATCATGAAATAGGTAAAGTTTACCTTAAAAATAGATGCTGGCAGCAGCGGTGATGTGGATGTGAAAAATCTCTAAAAATAGTAGAAATGGAATTAAATAGCGAATAAATTATGTAATCAAACCTTGATGAATCTATTTTCATAGGAAAGTAACGAAATATTCATATGAATAGTATATTATGAGATATTAAAGTTTTCGTGAAATAGGGCCAGAACGGTTTCTGGATTCCCTGTTCTAACTTTGGAAATTCATTATAAATTAACCAGAGACATTTAGAAGTCATGCAATATATGTATAGATTCCTTTTTGAGTCTAGTTTCAATATAAATAAACGGAATCAGTATTGAAGCCCTTTACAGGGAGATATCCAAATCGAAATACATGAAGGTCAGTGTAGTCGCACCCTGTAACAGGGGAGGCTTTAACTAATAAACTGTACTAATTGGTCCAACCAAAAAATTCTAGAAAAAAATATGTAGATGGATATATGAGTTTAGTTTCGGGGAAAAATTACGAAACTGATTTTTGAGTTGTGGAACTCAAGTTATGATTTTTAAGGTGACAGTGACGCAGTTAGCCAGTCGTCTGGAAAATTTTTAAATGGACTGTGAGAGTAAATGAATTAAGTCGGTTAGCACCTCGTGTTCGACTCCGGCAACGGTCTCGGGTACGGGGTGTTACAAGAAAGTTGCTATTTGCTTTGAGAGCTGTGAATACTCAGTTAAAGGTATTAGATGATGGTTTGATTCTAGCGCAGTTAAGAGTAAGACCAATGTTTTTACAAAAGATTTGTGAAGCTCAGAAAAATGACCAAGATTTGTACGCCAGGAGAAAGCAGTGTGAAGCTGATACAGGATCAGATTTCAGAATCGGTTCTGATGGTTGCTTGATGTTTAAAAACCAGATTTGCGTACCGAAAAATGATGAATTGATTCAAAAGATTTTGCATGAAGCACATAATGGTTGTTTGGCAGTTCACCTGGGCAGTACGAAAATGTATAATGACTTGAAGAAAATGTATTGGTGGAGTGGAATGAAAAGAGATATCTCCGAGTTTGTATCAAAGTGCTTAATTTTTCAATAAGTGAAAGCTGAACACCAAGTACCTTCGGGACTATTCCAGCCTATCATGGTTCCTAAATGGAAATGGGATCGGATTATTATGGATTTTGTGTCAGGGTTGCCGTTAACTCCAGGGAAGAAAAATGCCATCTGGGTAATAGTTGACAGACTGACTAAATCGACTCATTTTATTCCAGTACGTACGGATTATTCTCTTAATAAGTTGGCTGAATTATATATCAGTGAGATTGTTAGACTTCACAGAATACCTTTGTCAATCCTTTTGGATAGAGATCCAAGATTTACTTCGCGGTTTTGGAAAAAGTTGCAAGAGGCATTAGGTACGAAGTTAAATTTCAGTACTACTTTTCATCCACAAACTGATGGACAGTTAGAGAGAGTGATTCAGATTCTTGAAGACATGCTCAGATGTTGTATATTGGAATTTCAAGGTAGTTGGGAAAGATACTTACCGTTGATAGAATTTGCTTATAATAATAGTTATCAGACGAGTTTGAAGATGGAACCTTATGAAGCATTGTATGGTCGTAAATGTCAGATGCCATTGTATTGGACTGAACTCAAGGAAAATTAGATTTATGGAGTTGATCTAATAAAAGAAACTGAAGAAAAAGTGAAAGTGATTCGAGATTGTTTGAAAGCTACATCGGATAGACAGAAATCTTATGCAGATTTGAAATGAAAGGAAATCGAATTTCAAGTTGGTGCTAAGGTGTTTTTAAAAGTCTCTCCATGGAAGAAAGTTCTTAGATTTGGATGGAAGGGCAAGTTGAGTCCGCGTTTTATTAGACCGTATGAAATAATTGAAAAAGTTGGACCAGTAGCTTATCAGCTAGCATTGCCATCTGAATTACAGAAGATGCATGATGTGCTCCACGTATCTATGCTACGTCGGTATCGTTCAAATCCTTCACATATAATTTTCACCGACAGAAATTGAGCTACGACCAGATATGACTTACGAAGAAGAACCGATTAAAATTTTAGCTCGAGAGGTCAAACAACTAAGAAATAAAAGTGTCGCTCTTGTGAAAGTATTGTGGCCAAAGCACGGGGTAGAAGAGACTACATGGGAACCTGAGCAAACCATGAGAAATCAATACCCACACCTGTTTACCAGTAAGATTTTCGAGGACGAAAATCCTTAAAGGAGGGGAGAGTTGTAATATTCTGAATTAGGGCCTAATCGGAATACTGGTTTCGTGACCATAAATTCAAGGTAGAAAATTTTATTTTATTATCATTTTAAGGTCTATGGCATGATTGCATGATTGTGTGAAAATTTCGTTTAGAAATTTTATCGATAGAGGGTCCAATTTGATATTTAGGACTAAATTGCAAAAGTTGTAAAATGTGTGCTCTAGTTCACAACGGTATTAAGTACTTGTGAGTAATGGGTTTTTAAAGTGGAGGTCCTTGGATAGTAATTAGACCATTATACTAGTTTGGACAAAAATACCTAAAAGAAGATAAAACACCATAGTTTTTAATTAAGGGCATTTTGGTCATTTAGTTATTAAAATGAATTAAAACAAAATTAAAAGCCAATTTTTGTCCATCTTCTTCATTAGGCCGAAATTTGAAGGGCTCTCTATAGCTAGGGTTTGTTTCAAGCTTCCAAGCTCCATAGTAAGTCATTCCAAGCCTCGTTTTTAATGTTCTTTATGTTTTTGGAATCCCGGTAGCTCGATTTAGCTTATGCTAACAATAAGTCAACCTAGGATTCATATTTGGAAAAATACCCATAGGTAAAATTTGTGTATTTTGGTGTTTTATGATAGAATATGAGGTTTTAATTTATGTTAGACAACTTGTGCTACTCGGTTTTAATTGAAAACGAGTAAAATGGCTTAATCGATAAAAATACCTAATAGTCATAAGTACATGTTAGAGTGTGAATTTGATGTTACCATAGAAGGGAAAAATCATCAGCATATCATAAAACATAAGAAAATAGGATGAGGTTTAATTTACGAGCCTTGGGGCACAAGTACAAATATGTGAAAGTTTAGGGGCAAAATGGTCATTTTTCCAAAGTTCGTACTAAGGGCTGTTTTGATGAATGTATGTATTAAATAAAATTAATTTGGCATTATAGATCAAGAGAAACGAGATTCAAGTCATGATCGAGGGAAAAACAAAGTTTACGAGGAATAGGCCCGATTGCTAATATTTTGTATAGAGGTAAGTTCATGTGTAAATAAGGTAACATAATTTTTATTTTTTATGATTTAATGATATTTATATGATATGATACTTATTATCATGAAATATTATGTTTTGTGAATTATTATTTGATAATAAGCAAATTATGTGAACAACTTGATAAGTATGAGATGTTAGCAAGTATCGGTTTTTACATTTCGAAGAAGGTGATCAAAAGGTAAAATTGAGAAGAACCCCGTTTGAACCTTGGGAATAGATTAGGGTACAAGTGACATGTCACTAGGATGGTTTAGTTCTGAGCTCTTTGAGTTGAGTCCGAGTTCGTGAGATGTAACTAGGCATCCGAGCTCATTGAGTTGAGTCCGAGTTCACTTATGAATGCGAACGCCCGAGCTCGTTGAGTTGAGTCCGAGTTTTTTTATGGGTGGGTTACATGGTAGCTTGGCTACATAGATTCAAAAGCTATTGAGCTTATTTAGCTATGAGTATAGCACTTATGTGCACATTATCCGTGTATCTGAAATCATATTCCGATTTGTTCAACAGGAGATCTCTAATAGAATAAGGAGAATACCTAATACGAAGGTGACATATTGGTAAGTGTGGTGAATAAGAAAATTTGACAGGTATGTGTTTAAACCCTCGGGTTGGGAATTTAGTATGATTAAATTGTAGTAAGATATTAAATGCAAATGTAACATGAATGTCTTGGTGTTGTTTATGCAAATAATGTTTATGTTGAATGGCATGATTATGTTACTTGTTATTTGCATGTGAACTTACTAAGCATTTATGCTTACTCCCTCATTTTCCTTCATTTTAGTTTTGACAAGTCAGCTTGAGAATCGGGATAGGTCGAAGGCTCATTCACACTATCCGGAGACCTAAATTGTTAAAATGGCTTGTATATTTTGAGTGTGGCATGTATAGCAATATACTCACTTTGTATAAATGATCATATGATATGGTTATGGTTTGGTAAGAAAAGGGTTTGTAAATGATTAGCTATTGGAATGGCTAATCAAGTTTATATATGATAACATGTATGCTTTATGTCTTAACTAAACCATGAAAATCCTTGGAATGGTAAAATTGGCCATAAAACAAAGTCATATAGTAGCAGTAATGTGAATTTAAAAAATCACTAAAAATAGTAGAAATGAAATTAAATGATCAATAAGTTATGAAATCGAAGCTTGATGAGTCTATTTTCATATAGATGGAATAAATCAGGTAAATGAGTTATAATTTATGAGATATTTTAATTTTTGTGAAATAGGGTCATAGTGGTCTCGAAATCCCCTGTTCCGAATTTCAAAATCTACCATAAATTGTACAAAAATAATTAGGAGTTTTACTTTATATGTACAGATTCCTTATTGAGTCTAGTTTTATGAGAAATAAACAGCATAATCATTGAAACTCTGTACAGGGAGATCACTGATTCATAATACATAGGGGTCAGAGTAGTTGAACCCTGAAATAATGGAGATTTTAACTAATAAACTGTACTAATTGGCCCGACCAAAAATTCTAGAAAACAATTTGTAGATAGATATATGAGTCTAGTTTTAGAAAAATTTTACAGATCTTAATTTTGAGTTTCGAAACTTGAGATATGAATTTTTAAGTGACTATGACATAGTTAGCCAGCTTGTCTGGAAATTTTAAAAATAAATTGTTTGAGCTGTTTAATTAATGAATTAAGTTTAGTAAGACCTCAAGCTCGACTCTAGCGACAGTCTTGGGCGTGAGGGCATTACAATCTTCTTACTCCAAAATCAATCTAATATCTATTGTATTCTGGATATATCGCAAAATCCATTTCACAGCTTGCCAATGCTCTTTTCCTAGATCATGCATATACCTACTTACAACCCCCACTGCTTCTGAAATGCCAGGTCTTTTACGTACCATACCATAACATATATTAATTTTCCAACAACATATCTTTTACATCTATTCTTGTTATACACCATTCTTTGGCAACAGGCATTACGCTTAAAATGAGGAGCAAGAGGAGTGCTAACAGGTTTTGACTTTTCATTCATGCGGAAACGCTTTTGTAACGTTCTCACATCTTGTTTATAAGTCAAACAAAGCCTCTAAAAACTTCTATCTCAACTTATCTCCATGCCAAGTATCTTCTTTTCTTCTCCTAGATCCTTCATCTTAAACTCTTTTTTCAATTATGTCTTTAGCTTCTCAATCTCTATTTGAATTTTGAAAGCTATCAACATATCATCAACATAAAGAAGAAGATATATGAAAGAATCATTTTGAAGCTTGCAAAAAAACACACAATGATCATATTTGCTTCTTGTGTACTTCTGTAACGACCTAAAAGTCAAATGTGTCGGGAAATATACTTCTGGGATCTCGTTTTTGTGAATCGGGTTTATAATTATTTTCAATAGATATTTAATGAATTTGTCTTAGGAAGGAATTGTATGATAGTTAGATAAATATAAGTATTAAGTGTTTAATTAAAGTATGAGGACTAAATCCAATAACTGATAAAAGTGGGAAATTAACTAAAATTATAAGGTGGATCTAAATTAAGGGACTTATTAAATTTATATAAGTGTGTGATGGTGGAAGGTTTAGTAAATATTATAAGTATTATATGTGTTATGTTAGTATATAAATTAAGTTAAAAAATTAATATAAAAGGTTATATTTTATTAATAATAAAAGGAGGAGAAATATAGTTAGTGGAGGGAAGAAAAACCAAGAAAGGGTATATTTATTTCTTTTTTCTTCTGTTTGAAACCATAAGAATACGGAGAAGTGGTTGTTTGGCAAAGAAGCTTTATCGTATGTTTAGATTGGTAAGTGAAATTTGATTATTTTTGTATGAAATTTATGTTTTTGATGTTTTAATGTTATGAGTTAGGTTGCTCATATTGAAATTTTTAGAGTGAATGATAATTGCGGAAATTGCCATGGATGAGAAATTCAAAGGTTTGGTGTTATTTTGTTTAATGTTAAATTTCTTGAAGTGATGATTAAAGTATAAGTCTTGTAGGTGGAGTTGGACAAATTGTGTAATGATTTTTGTTGATAATAATTTCTAGGGACTTAAATGTTGTAAATTCAAAATAACATGGTTTAAACTGTGATTTATAGTGATTAAAGGAATGTTGGAAAATAGTTTATATATATTGAATGCAGAGATATGAACTTTGTTTAAAGGGCTAAAAGTTTAAGTATAAATATTCTTGGGGTTGAATTATTAAATTAAAATAAATGGGTGATAAAGTTATTAGTATTAAATTTCAAAATGGGATTAGAATAACGGAATATTTAAATAAATAGTCCATTAATTTGATGAGTTTTGTTAGTATTAGCTTTCAAAGAGTTTAATGTTATAAATTAAATTAGCATGGTGTTAAGTTATAAAATTCAAGAATTTAGAGATTGTTAATAAATTATATGTATATTTGGTTTATCATGGAAATGGTAAATTCAAGGATTAAATTGTGAATTAATTGAAAGTATGATTTGTTTTGGACATTGTGGAATAATTGGTTGAAATGAGATTTTCTTGATTTTAATTAAATAACATGATTTATAATTGAGGATTTAATTGTATTGAGGGTAAATGTTGAGTGCAAATAAGTAAAAATGTAATTAAATGGTAGAATGGTTTGAATTTGAACTTGATATGGTGTTTCAATTAGTTAATAGATTAATTTAATATGTTTTGATCGTGAAACGAATAGATCGACCATAAATCGGGGAAAAGAAAAGGTTGCGAAATAATCATCTCTGGTTTTAAGTAAGCTCGTAGTCCCTGAACTCGAACTTTATAAATTATTTTAATTGACATAATCACAACTTGATGTCTTATTATATCTATAATGTATTTTTTAGTCCAATTGAATGGAGATTTATGGAATGTGGCATTATGGAATAAATTAATGTATGATTACTAGACAATTGGATTGGAAGTGTTATTAAATTATGAAATGTGATATATGAAATGTTAAATTTTGGACTTGAAAATAAGTAATTGACATCGTCGATTCGTACGACTAGTGCTAGGCGCAAATACCGCTGGTTTATCAAACTAGAGCAGGGGTCACTAATTATTTCGTTGATTTATCCGACTAGCGCTGGGCACAACTTTCGTCAATTTAGCTGACTAGTGCTGGGCACAGATTCATCAGTTTATCCGACTAGCGCTGGGCACACATTCGTCGGTTTATCTAACTAGCGTTGGACACAAATACTGTTGGTTTATCCAACTACAGCTGGGCTCACTAATTATTTTGTCAGTTTATCCGACTAGGACTAGGCGCAAACTCTTTCGCGGATTATTTGCTAGGCACTAGGTGTCATGTATTAACTAGACTATACATAAGGTTTTATAAATCATCTAAGAATGATGGTTATAGGAATTACTAAAGAAGATTATATTTACTCATGTATATACATTTATTCATTAGAAGATATGATATACTCTTGAGTTAGATTATTAAATTTGTGAAATAAATTCAAATGCTTTAGATATACTTATGGTTATTCAAATAAAAGAAGTTTGCTTAATGTGAATTGGTTTGTGCCATAATATAAGTAAATTTTTGATTGATCTATGAAAAGCTATTTATGTATCAAGTGATATGAATTGAGATTATGTTCAAACCAACTAAATGTGAATACTTGTGAAAATTAAGTATAGCATGAAATACTGTGATAAAATGCATGAAATTGAAATGGTGATATCTTGTAATTGTATGTTTAGATAGTAGTCCGATGATATAATTCAATTTGAGCATTCATGTATCATATCATGTCTTAAAATGTTCAGATTATAGAAATATCACTGAGTTTTACTCAGCGTGCAATTTTTTTTTACGTGCGCAGGTTAGGTACTCTCTTTTGATCGTCGACTCAGCGTCCAACAACAATCTCGATCTTAAGAGTGGTGATGTTTAATTTTGTAATGGCATGCACCTAGGATGTCTTTGCTTGTTAGTTGTTTTGTGAATGTGATGTAAATTGAGTTATAAGTATATGTTTATGTTTGAAGCTAAATGTTAGTATGTGTTTTGACCAAAGGCTTGATATGTGTATGAAAGTTAAAGCTTGATGTCTTAAGTAGCTTTATGTTATACTAAATTGAGTGATTTTGGCGTACTTTAAACTTTGATTTGGATTATGTATTGTTAATGTGTTTTGATGACATAAAATGTGGTACCAATGAGGGTACATTGGTTAGGCACTTAGGATGATTGTTTTGGCATGTTTTGAGTATATTTAATCGTATTTTGAATAGGTTAAATGATTGGTATATGAATTACTTAAGGCCCAAGTAAGCTTGAATTGTTAAACTTATTGTTTAATGTACATTTTAGGTTCACACGGCCAGAGACATGGGTGTGTGACTCAGCCGTGTAAGACACACGGCTTGTCGACACAGCCGTGTGTCACCTATTGAATGCTTAAGGTACAAATCAATGAGTTACATGGGTAAGGAAATGGGCTGGGACATGGTCGTATGTCCCTAGTTCGAAGGTTACATGGCCTAAGACACGGGCGTGTGTCTCAGCCATGTGAGATTTTCAGTTTTTGTATCATTTTCCTAAACTTTTCAAATTATTTCCAATTGGTCCTGATTTGCTTATAAGATATTTTTGTTGAGTCTCTAGAGCTTGACTTAGGGACAATATGCATGCGTATGAATTGTTTCTGATAATTAACCTACTAAACAATTTATGTTTCAAAGTTTCCAGTTTATTGGTAATACTCTACAACCCCAATCTGGCGACAGATACGGGTTAGGGGTGTTACAACTTATGCTCCGTCATAAACTTGTCAAATCACATGTACCACTACCTCATAGATTGCTTCAATTTGTACAACAATTTTTTATGTTTACCACTAAATTTTATTTTAAACAACCTTGAATCCTTCTATTTGACTCATATGGATTTCCTTTTCCAAGTCTCATTGTAAAAAAAAATAGTTTTTACATCCAACTGAACTAGTTCCAAATGCAACTGTGACACCAAAGCAAATAAGTTTCTAATGGAGGAATGCTACAGAACTAGAGAAAATACCTCATTTTAATCAATTCCCTCCTTCCGAGCATAGCCTTTTTCCACCAATCTTACTTTGTAGCAAACATTATCTTGGCCAAGAAATCTTTCTTTATTTGCAAACACCAATTTGTGTCCAATTGTATTCTTTCCCTTTGGTAGACTAACTAGTTTCCAAGTCTAATTTTTATTAAGGGACTGTGTTTTTCCATTCATGGAAATCCTCACTTTTCTTCTTTTGAACTCTAAATTTCTTCATTAAAAGTGATAGGAATGTCATCAACTACAACTGAGAATGTATAAGCCACCATATCAGAAAAGTGAGCAAACATTCTAATTATTCTCCTTGTTTATTAGTTGAAATTTTTTCAAGTTGATGTTAAAGTTCTTAGGTCTGAACCTCCTCTTCACTCGAGTCTCCTTCTTCCACTGGATCCTCCCTACTAAAGTCCCATTCTATCATAAGGGAATCATTAACATCTCCATTTGCAAGAATCTTCACTCTTTCGAACTCCACTTGCTTATGAGTATCATTTGACTGTTCTTTTTTTACATTTGAAAACATGGTAGATTCACCAAAGTTGTTATCCCTTCCAATATAAATTTCCTTTTTTCTAGACACCATAGGCAAAAACCCTTTATGACAGAAGTGATCCTTAAGAACATTACTTTCTTTTTTCTTGAATCCAAATTTAATTCCTTAACATGATAGTATGCAAAGGAACCAAACACATGTAAGGAATCATAATACGTAGCAAGCGTCCCACTCTATTTCTCTAATGATGTTTTTCCCTCAACTTCAATAGATAATAGGCGATTAATGAGATGGCATGCATATCTTATAGCCTCAGCCCAAAACTCTCTACCTAATTCAGCATTGGATAACATACATCAAACTTTCTCCAGCAACATTTATTCATACATTCTGCTACCTAGTTCTATTATGGTGTAGATTTCACAGTGAAGTGTCTGATGACACCTTCATCTTTAAAAATATTTGCAAGTGGATCACTTTTATACTCGCCACCATTGTCTATGTAAAGGTGTTTAATCCTTTTACTCATTTGAGTTTCCATCATCTTTTTGGGAATAATCATCAACGAAAGTTACATAATAATGTTTTCCTCCCAAAGAGCTTATTTTAGAGGGACCCCAAACATATGAGTGAACATAATCCAAGATGCCATTACTACCATGGAATGCAGTCTCAAACTTCACCCTTATTTGCTTCCCTTTTGAGCAATGCTTAAAAAAATATAATTTATAGGTTTAAAAAAATATAATTTATAGGTTCTTACTCCTTTCAATAATCATTGATTTATAAGTTCTGTAACACCCCTCACCCGTATCCAACACTGAGATAGGGCTCGAGGCATTATCGGAACTTTACACTTTCAGTATATTAACTCGGGTCACAAACTTTCACCTGAAATAAAAACTTTCCAATCATGGATATCTCGTCCTTTGTATAGGCCTTCGAGACCTATAACATACCTAAAGGCAATGCGGGACAAATTCGGGCACGTTCGATGAATCTTAGTGTCCTCAGAAAATTTTCCTTAACATAAAGGGTCACACGCCCGTGTAGATGGGCCGTACAGACTCACACGCCCGTGTGGCTTGGGGCACGGCCATGCCCTTCAACCATGGGCAACACTGACTTATTAACACGGCCAAGACACACACCCATGCTGCCTACCCGTGGACAACACTGTCATTTGAACACGGCCATAGCAGACACCCGTGTGGCTTACTCGCGTACAACTTTGAGCTAAAATTTTAAGTGCAGAGGACACACAGCCATAGCACACACCCATGGGAGTGAACCGTGTGTCACACACGGCCTAGACACACGCCCGTGTGGACAACCATGTGGACTCTAATAGGCTATTTTCCAAGCCTTTAGTCACCTCTTTCTACTGCTTGGGCTTAGTGGTTACCAAGTTTGAGAGAAAACATGATTTTACACTTGTATATAATCTTAATAAAGCTAGTTGTATGGAAACCTCATATCATTGGTTTCTCACATGAAAGGTTATTTTCCGTTTAATGTTATGGGTTCCCACGTCATTTTAATTCATCCAAAATTGGCTCGTTCATGTGACTCATTGCCAATTGGTAACAACCCATCACTTGTAATTAAAACCATGCGTAATTTTGTAGGTCATAGCCTACTTCAATGAAGCAAATTTTCATGGCCATATAGAAAGAGATAAACACATTTTTACATGCCTTCATTTGGAAAATCAAATGACACATATAACAAAATACTCAAAAATTCATACGTGCCATTGAACAAAATAAACTAAGTCTTTATACCAAAGCTTGTCTAGTTGATAGTGTGTTGACTCTCCAACCGTCTTCCAGTTCTTATGAGTCCTCGAGCTCTGCTAGACGGGGAAAAAGAGAGGGGTAAGCATTTTCATGCTTAATAAGCTCAAATAACCGGAAAGTAAACTTACCGAGTAATTAGCATACATCCATACTTAAATCATGAAATCATCAATTATGAAATGATTTCCTATCACATGCACTCAATCAATAAGTTAGTCACATAACAAAGCATCATGTAATTTATATAGATGAACTCATCATTCATCATCTTATTGACATACATCATATTACTCCTGCTGAGTTTCTAGGAAATCTCGATGGAATACCCATTATCCGTCATTTCATACAAATGATCATTTCACATACATGCACTCCCACGAACCTCACATCTCATGGCAGGATTACCAGTCCAGGGTAAATCCCCCATATCATAAACTCATAAGGTGATGTCAAGATTACCAGTCCAAGCTAAATCCCTTATAGCGACAAACACCCTTAATGTGCTCGGATCTGAATTACCAGTCTAGGTTAAATTTAGACCCTAATAGAATTACCTGCCCGGGCTAAATCCTCAATGCACATATATTATTCGGGAGGCTCGATCATTCAAGGAACACCCGTCTGGGCTAGATCCTTTCCATACTCAAGATCACGGATTACCCGTCCGGGATAAATCCTTACTGCAACACATGCAGGATCTCTTTACACATATCAATGAGGGTTTATCCATCGAATTCCCTTTGTCAACCTCATCCAAGACATTTTTCACATGTTACCATCAAATATGCATTTCTATGATATTTCATGCTAATAATAAATGCAGTCATCATGCATTCATAAATCATTTAATTATGCATATTAGGGGTTTACTTTAAGTTATCCAAACTTACTTGGTATTCTTTTCAGAATTGTGTTTCGGTTATTCCGAAACCATGCATTTACCTGGATCGACCTTCGGAATTTGTTCCTCGGGGTCTATAACAGCAAAATTAACTCATTAATACCCCACATTATACATTTCAATCTTAATATCTACCGCTAGTCCAAATAACCGTTTTGCCCTTAGCCTTTCACATTTTTTTCGATTTAGTCCCTAGGCTCATATAATGAAACACATGCACTTTTTATCTTACCCAAGCCTAGCCGAACACTTTTCCTTCTTATGGTAGCCCACATTTTCCATATTTTTCTCATTTCTACCACACATTTACATCTTTTTCAAAATAGTCCCTATAAGGGTTTCTCATGAAAGCCAACTAGAAAAAGATGTTTAATACACATTCATCTTCCATATTCCTCCATAATCCATCAAAATACAAGCAACTCATGCATGGGTAAAATTTTTAAACATGAACCCTAGCATGAAGTATGGGTAGAAATGGAGAGAGCAAGCTACCGGGATTCCAAAAATACAAAGAACATTTAAAACGGGGCTTGGGAGCACTTACTATTGAGTTTGGAAAGCTTGAAACCCTAGCTATGGAGAGCATGCAAATTTCGGCAGCTATGGAGAAGAAGATGAATGAATTTGCTTCCCTTTTCCCTTTTTATTTCATTTATTACCAAATGACCAAATGCCCTTCCTTAATAACCTTTCAAAATTTTCCATGCATGCCCATTTTTGTTCAAAAACTTAGAATTTGGGAAAATTGCTCTCCAAGACCTTCTAATTCATAATATAAAGCAATTTCATACAAATTTCTTCTAGAATCCAAGTTTTTCAATTTATTCAATTTAGTCCCTAATTTCCAATTGGACATCTTATACTTAGAATTTCTTCATGAAACTTTAACACGTGCATATATTCATATTCTAGGCCTCATAATATTCATAAAATAAATATTTTGATGTCGGATTTTTGGTCTCGAAACCACTATTCCGACTAGGTCCTATTTCGGGATGTTACATTTCAATTTTTTCACCTGCATGCCTCAAGCCCATATGTCATAGCTTAAGTGCTTTTAACTCCGAATTTTTAGTTGATGTTGTAGCTACTGTCCCATTAGTTGTACTACCTAGATAGTGATACAGGTTATTATTCATGCAAACCCCATTCATTACCACGTGTGCACTAGAAATAATCTTAATTACACCATTTTTAGCTCACTCTAAAACCTTTTAACTCCAAGGTTCCTGTAAACCCCTAACACATACCCGTCACCGGAATAGGGTTACAAGGTATTATTGATCAAAACATAACACATATATCATATATTTATCATCATAAAGCATTCATTACTATACATCATTCAATACAACCACATTTTACCTTATAAGGCTTTACGAGACCTTAAAACATGCTTGGACAAGGTTTGGGACTAAACAGATAGCATTTGTAAACTTTGAAAAAACTTAGAAAATTTTCATGCATATAGGGATCACACGCCAGTGTGAACAAGCCGTGTGAGGCCACGCTCGTGTCACAAGCTGTGTGGAAACAAGGCATACACACTCACTTGTATCACATGGCCAGAGACAAACCCGTGTGCCATGGTCGTGCGAAATCAGGAGGGTATACTAACTTGGGTCACACGGCTGGCCACACGCCCATGTGCTAGCCAGTGTACCACACACTGCCAGTAGACATGCCTATGTTTCTAAACTGTGTAACTTACTGACTTGTTTTAACTAAGTTACAGTAGACACATACTCGAGTCAAACGCCCGTGTACTCAACCGTGTGGGGCGAAATTAGGCTTGCTTTAAGCCACATTCTCACCATTTCTCAAGCATACCTAAACTACATCATTTTGTACCATTTCAATACATTTATAGGTAGCCAAAACATGCTATTTCATATACATTTCATACTATTTAAAATACATTCATTCAACAACCAATTCATAACCAAAAACTTACCAATTCATCATCTTAAAACCAAGCCACAACATGCCATACCAAACAAGCCAAAACACAAAGCAATTTATGCATCACATATCATTTACCAAACTCATAAATTAAGCCAACCTAATTGGCCAAATACACATCAAGATTTACATAATTTAAAAGCCAACTCTCATGGCTTATATCATAACTCAAAACATGTCATCATAATACTAGACTATACATGCCATACACCATATTTACAAAACATCAAAAGCACCAACAAGCTGATCGATAGTGTAATGATGTTTCCTGACGATCCTCGAGTCTGATCTAGCTTCCATTATCTATAAAATAGGGAAAGAACACACAAAGTAAGCTTAAAAAGCTTAGTAAGCCATAAACAAATAAATTATCTTATGAAACAATATCATTCCCATCACATAAAAAAATTATGAATAAGCACATATAAATTCACAAACCTTTCTCATTGTATATCTGTTCAAGAATCACATGTAAAATTCAACAAATACTTCTCTTTTAAATACTCATATGAATATTGTACGTACCTGTATCACTTAATTCAATCACACATTCTTTCTCATCTTGACATTGCCCGTTGAACCTTTAGGAATCATTAAGGATACTCGAAAAATCACATATAGCTTATACAATGCCATATCCCGAATATGGTCTTACATGTTATCACATATCGATGCCAATAGCCCAGCTATGGTCTTACACAAAATCAAATAACAATGCCAATGTCCTAGACATGGTCTTACACGTAATCACATAATGACAATCCTAATGTCATAACATTTGTATCCTAACTATTCCTGAGGTTCGTACTGGACTTTCAAATATTGTAACTCTATCGATTCTTGCTCGTATTTGATCATTCGATATTCAATGCAGTTCAATGAGAAATAAACATATATAATTCAATTTAAAGACATTTATTTGCATATGAACTTACCTCGTATTCGGGATAGACAGACCAGAATGACTATTCGATAACCTTTGATTTTCCTGATCTAAATTTGATTTCTTTCTTTCTTGATCTATATACTGATACGAACTCGCCTCGAGAGTGATTTGAGTCGAATTAGTTTCCCGATCATAAATTGGGTAAGTCTTTGGCTCGATTGAAAAGAAGGTGAAATCAAAGTATGGAGTAGGCTCAAAAGAGTCTCAGAAGAAGGATTTATTATAGTTGGACGACGGATGGGAATAAACGACTAAGGCCGGAGAATGAACCAACAATAGGGATTGTTAAGTCGAGTCTCAAATTGGCTTTAAGTGGATTTCGGTGTAGGAAAATAACGAAGAACCTTGACCCGCTATCAAGAGTGATAGGAACCAAGGGTATAATTTTGAACGCCATACCAACAAAGATGATAAGTTCAGGATAACAAGAAAAGATAGACGCCACGAGACGAATTCTCGATAAGTTAAATCAGTCGTCCTAAAGTGAATAAAGAGAATTGAATTCTCACTAGAACAATAAAGTTCATAAAAGTGACGAAGTCTAAAATTGAGTAACCTTTACAAAATGAAATTAACACATATTTAAATCTAAAAACTAAGGGATAGTCGAATAGGCACATAAGGATATAAAAGGTCAACTTTAATCAGCTCAAATGAGCTGGAAATTTCCATAAAGTTTCCTTAGAGCTTCTTTGAAGGTTCCAACAGCTAGAAATGAAATTTGAGCTGTATAGTTCTAAGAAATTCAGCCAAAAGAGTGCATGCTAATGAATTAGCTGCTTCGGTTAGCTGACAAGTCTTCGTGCCTTAATAATTTCAGCTTGGGCACACCGAAAGTCAAAGAAATCACGTAGCCGAATATGGTAAATAAGTGTGGCTAATGGTGTTCTCGATGAGTGGCTCTTAATGTTTCATGAAAGTCACATGGAGAAGATAAATAGCAGCAACTGTATTAATTCACTCAAGGATCGTTTGCGCTACACGAAAAAGGCACATGGAAAACTCCAATCAGCAGCTCCTTTCTTAAATGTCGTCCATGAACATGCAAGATGCATGCTTCCTCATTAAATGCTGTCCAATGGACCTTG
Source organism: Gossypium arboreum (assembly GCF_025698485.1). NCBI lineage: Eukaryota > Viridiplantae > Streptophyta > Magnoliopsida > Malvales > Malvaceae > Gossypium > Gossypium arboreum. The sequence continues at coordinate 21,273,885 of NC_069081.1, forward strand.
CTTGCTGGTCAGCTGAATTAAGCACCAATTAAATTTGGTCCAAGAAATATGAATGCCTGCACATCAAATTAAGTCAGCTCAAGACACATTAAAATTCGACAACCTTAAGACAACTTTAATTCGGCTAGACAGCTTAATTAACCATCAATGCCATGATCAGCTGGACAAAACAATTAAATATGTCCTATTCTTGACACATTAAATTTATGTACAAACTAAGACAAATTAACTTGCTGTAGCTTAGGACAATTTTAATCTATTAAATTTTGCTGACACATTCAAAACATGATAAAACTAAGAGAAAATAATAGCTGCACATTAATTCGACTAACACATATTAAAATCATGTATAACTATGTCACATTAAAATAATGCTCTCACTTAAACATATTTAAGCTAATTAAATTATCAGAATTTAAACACATTTAAATTCTATCTTATTCTAGCTGAACTAAAATACTAACCTAATAATTTTATTCCGACTACTAAAATATGCATGAAAATTTAAATATCTTGTCCTCAAGCTCAACGAACTATCATGAAGCTGAGTTGAGCTCAAGCGAGCTAGATCGAGCTACATTAATCTCAAGGAATGCGCAAACGAGCTCATTGAGCTGGAAATAAGCTTATTTGAGCTCATTGAACTGAAATCAAACTTCATTTTACACTTGGGCTCCTCGAGCTTAGGCCATTCTCGATGTGGTGAAGTTGGGTCGTCACATGATGAGACCGAGTTCACATCATATACATTCAAAATTAAGTCATTTATTCATCAATTCATTCAATTCAGTCCACAACACATATTTAGGCATTTTTACACTTTAGCCCCTAAAGTTCCACAATTAATCAGTTTAGTCCCTATTTCACAAATATACAAAATTCACACAATTCAACTTAACCCATGCTTAGCCGATTTATACATAAGTCCCTCGCAGCCCAAAACTTTCATTTATTTCACATTTCAACAACACAATTTGCATATTTCATAATTTAATCCCCTTTTTTGACATTTTTGTCAAAAATTACTTTACAAAACTAGTAAAACTATCATCAAGCTTTCATATTTTCACATTAAACATCAAATAACTCAAGATTCAACAATGGCAACTCTCAGAATCTTTAACAGTTTCAAAATCTAAGGTACGGGCTACCTAAATTAAGTTGCAACAACTACAAAAACATAGAAATTATCAAAAATCAAGCTCAAACTGTACCTTAATCAAGCTAAATGTGTGTTGAACCCTAAATGCTCTCACATGGCTTCTTTCTCTTCTAATTTCGGTTGAAGATTATGAGATTAAAGTTTATTTTACCTTTGCTTTATTTATTATATGTTTATTCCCATTTTTACTAAATTAACCTTAATTAATAAACTTTAAAAACACATAAGCCGTGTCCATCAATGTCCGTGATAAATGCCAAATTATACATATTTTTACCCCAAATACTTAGCATATTTATGGATGTTTATTACTAGATTTGTGGATTTTGGTGCTCTTAATCTAGTTATTTCATGTTTTGTACTCAGGAGAGCACCAAGAGTCAAAAGGAGCTAAAAATGAGAAAAAAATGACAAAACAGACCAAATAGAGAAGATGACACGGCCTAAGCCTTGCCACACGGGCAGCTTACACGCTCGTGTCTTTCGAGGGTGTCGACCAAGGCTTTCACGATTCACACGGCCTGGCCATTGACCCACACGGTCGTGTGCAATTTAACGGATTGAACATGGCCTGGTAATCACGTCACACGGCTGTGGCACACGGGCGTGTCCCTTTTTTAAGAAGCTATATTTTACAAGGAAAAGGATACTTAGGGAGGAAGAAATCCAATCCAAAGCCTATATAAACACCCTAAGTATGACTTAGAGATGGGGTCCCCCTCCAGAACTTTTCTGGAGATTAAAACCACACGCCGGGAATTACTTGAAGGAAGCAAAACGATCCATCCCAAAAGCCAGAGAACTCCAAGACTGAATATCTCTCTCAGAATTCCTTCAAGGGTTTTAGAGTTTTCTTTATGTTTTGTTATTTTCCTCCTTTTGAGATGTGCTCTTATTTTATTATGAACTAAACCCCTTAGATACCTAAGGTGTAACACCCCTATCCCATAACCGTCACAGAAATAGGACGAGGCGTTACCGAAAACTAGGAATCCGATCAGGGCCGTAAAATTTTGAACATTTTTTTTTGAATAAAGATCATTCATTTACTAAATTGCTAGACGCAAACAAAGTTCAAATTTAACACTTATACAAGTAAGTTCCATAAGATACCGTAATCACATGACTTCTACACGAAGGTCAAAGTATCATTCTACTTATTGTCTATCCTATACATGCCATAAGATAATCCAATCTTATAGTCTGCCGTAATGGTAGATAGTATGACGCAATCTTGACGATCCCCGAGTGGTAGTCGAATCCACAACCTACAGTCCAAAACATGAACGAACAGAGTAAGCTTTCGTAAGCTTAGTAAGTTTTAAGCAAAACAATAATTTTGTTGAATCAATGACGTTTTTCACATATACTTAGTCTAGGTAAAATATCATTTGACCCAGTATACCTAGCCAAAATTTCACATAATTTAATTCACCTTTCTTTAGCCTTGAGTTTTAAGTCACAAAGTGTTTTCATTCAATATCATTGGTCATTCATTTCAACTGTTCGATGAAATTAATCTAGAGCTTCATCTCGAACCATAATCACAATAAACGCATTACTTAGCTAACACATATATATACTTTCGAATAATAATGACCTACACGGTCGAATATTTCCAAAGCACATTCTTCGTTAACTGAAGTTCGATTCACATGGTAAGCACATTCTTCACCAATTTTACAACTTTCAATAATCCCATCCACTTGTTCATAATCACCTCCATATTTTCAAGTATTTCACATGATAAGTACTAAATTACCGTATTGGCACATAAAGAACCAAAAATATTCCTTATCTTGTATTGGCACATCTAGCTGAACACAACCCATACTCAAATCATAAGGCCTTTGGGCAGAATATACATTAATACATAAGAATATTTCATCACATACTTCATTATACAAGCATACTATTACCAATTAGATTATTCTCATATTTGGAGTTATAATATTAATCACATATGCATACCTCCTTGATACTAATAATTCACTTCGAAATCAATCCACCAATGAGTAAGTAATACGTACCTGAACATCTTAAATACATAATACTTATTTGATGGTAACTTACTGCGGATACTCAATATCAAAGTCTTACTTGAATCCCAGCATTTAACCTTCGGGTCCATAAAACCCGGATATAGTACGAACTCGAAGCCTACGGACATTAAATCAGGATAATATTCTCGTATAAAGCCTGCGGGATCTTAACCCGGATATAGTACTGGCACAAATGCCCTTCGGGACTTATCACATTTATACACTTTCACATTCATCACATTGGCCATTCGGCCTTATCACATAATTAATACTACACACTTTTCCCAATTGATCATTCGGCCACATTATACAAATAAAGATAGCACACATTTTCATAAAGGCCATTCAGATGACTTACACACCTTTGATGTTAGCCATTTTGGCCACACTACACATACATATCTTGTACATCAATTTCTTTATAACAAATTTGACTAGGTATACTAGTCATTTTCGGCTTATAGCTTCACTTTAATACGGATTTGGTACTTTGATTACCAATATTTAATCGATAGCTTATAAGCAACTCAAATAGTTTTATCAAGGTTTACAACATAATCTCAAATTCAGCACAAGCTGTTTTTCCTGAGCAATAGTCACTAAATTATTTATAACTAGAGCTACAAAACTCCAAATCAATTGCCGTTAATTTTCCCTGAATATAGACTCATATATCTTCCATCCATAAAATTTTCAGAATTTTTTGTTAGGCCAATAAATACCAGATTTTTTTCTTAAAGTTTCCCCTGTTTCACTGTTTGACTAATCTGACCACTCTTCACTACGAATCAAATTTCTCATTGTACAAAATTCAAAATGTGTTATATTTGATTTCATTTGAAACTAGACTCATTAAGGAGTCTAAGCATATAAATTTTATCTTATAACCATTTTTGTACAAATTATAATGATTTTCTAAAAAACAGAACAGGGGATTTCGGAGTCATTCTGACACCGTCTCACACAACTTTAAATATCTCTTTATAGGAAATTTCTTTGCTCACACGGTCTCTTTTATAAGAAACTAGACTAATTGAGCTTTGATTACATATTTTATTCAGCCTATAATTCCACACCAGCAATTTATGGTGATTTTCAAAAATCACGTTATTGCTGCTGTCCTAAGCAAATTATTACAATTTACTCTTAAATTTCCAAGTCCAAACACTTATGAACTTGCCATTTGAGTTTAAAACATATCATGGCCACATCATATCTTATTAAATCAACCCATTATGTCCTATTATGATTGAATTTACTCAACGTTTAATCACTTAAAACTTACCTCGGAAGTGGTCGACGACTAGATATCCACAGCTATTCGTTTACTTTCTCTTTATCCAAAATTGCCCCTCTATGCTCTTGAGCTTAATTAATAAAAATTTAAACTATTTTAATCACCTTGTTATATTATTAAAAACAACAAGGTAAATCTTCTCAATGAAACTCATACATAAGGCAACACCTCGATACATCTGCACACATTCGGTATTTCATTAAAACCATCCCAAATACATTTACCTAGGTATCACCATGTCGCCTTATATACATATACTAGTTATGTGGTCAATTTTACCGATGACCTATGCATATAACTAATTACACCTTTCATAATATTCACAAAGCCGATTATCCACATGACTACCTTAGCATATTATTAGTTAGCTTCTTATCCAAATTTGCCATAAAGGAAATTAACTCATATACCCTCAAGTGCATAAGCAATTGCATCCAAAGGACACTTTAAATGCATGTTATGAAAGTAACCGAATGCACATATATTTATACCAAGACATCATATACTTCAAGACCAACTATCAAGGCATAAAGCGAACCTTCAAAATCAATTATCAATACACGTTCGAACATGCCTTCCTACAAATATACAAGTTCTCCTTGGTTAAACTAAATCATGCTTTAAGGTTTAACACATTTGACCATTAGAGAGTTAATCAAATTAGCATTCAATTATTCTATACACCCACCATTAACCGAATCTCATTTAATCAAATTTATTTCTTGACAATTTCATCACATTCGGTCATAGGTAATTTTATCCTATGAAGAGTCAAATTTTACTTCAATTCACTAAGGTGAGGTTATTATAATTTAACCTCTATTTCCGAATGCCCCCTTCTCCATAAAACCATCAAATTTTCAAATTATAATAGGTTCAATAACTCATTTAACCACTAATTCCATGCCAAGCATAAAAAGGCCATTGGTTTTACACCTAACTTACAGGACCATAAAACATAAAGGTTTAATGTTCATCTTTAACACAATTACCACACTTCAAACTAAATTTTCAGCTTCATATATCCCACACCAGGTTTTTTTTTTTTTTCCATGCTCAATTTCCATGGCCGAATGATATCCTCAGCAATTAAGTCATATTAAACATAAATTTTTCCCTAATTAAGATTATAAGCTCATAATCACTTACAATTTCATCTTCCAAGTCTATCAAACACTCCTTATTCCAATTCCATCTTCAGCTATCAAAATTGACATTTCCTATCCAATACCGAACATGCCACATAACCAATTCAAGAGAATAAATCCATGGGTTTAAGGTAGCATCAAGCTAACAACTAAAAATATGCATGAATCTCATGGAACATCATCAAACATACCATAATCTAGATACAAGTATGGCCGAACCTCTTCAACCTTTTCCTCCCCTCTTTCCCTTGATTTTTCGGTCAAGAAGAACAAAATGAGAACCCTTTTTTTTTTTTCATTCTACTAACCATTATTATTTTATTGCCCATGCTCCTTATTTTATTTTTCCTAACATAGAACACTAACATAAAAGGTTTATAATACCTTTTAACCCATAGCATGGCCGGCCACTAGTCAAATTTTGGGTACTTTGACATGCAAACCCACAACTTTAATAGTTTAACATTTTAATCACTTGGACATTTGCCTACCATATTTTTAAAGTTTCTCAAATATGCCCTTTTTAGCTAAATTTCACATCCAAATGACAAAATTAAAGCATGAAATTTTCACACATACTTATTCACAAATAATAAGCATAGAATATAACAATTAATTATTTTTGTAACTCGGTTTTGTGGTCCCGAAACCACTTTCTGACTAGGTCAAATTAGGGGTGTCACAACTCTCCCCCCTTTAGGGATTTTCGTCCCCAAAAATTTCCACCGATGCACAGGTTAGGATAACGTCCTCTTATTGAATTATATTCACAAAGACATTAGCTCATTTATAGCAATTGTAATTCATTATTGATTTCGCATCGATCTATAAAATCATTTTTTTATCTTAAAACAAATACATAAACAGTTCTACAAGTATGCACATATATCTCATTTCCTTGATTTCATAAGCAATAATCACTTAATTTATTTCACAATTGCATTTCAAACACATATAAAGCACATATTAACATGTATAATTCATATCATCAACTCACACATTCGTAACCCACATTTTCATTCATGTATAAGCTATAACCTGACCGAAAATGCACATATACTCAAACATCCCAATAAATATCCTTTATAACTCCATCGTATCTCAATATTCAACTTAACTTATTTCCGACAGAAAATCAACTTCCACATACCTGAACATTTAATTCATTCAGCACATTCAATCACCGTTAACGCTACCCGCATACAGTCGATTAGGCATAAAGCCTCGTATAGTACACCGGCATGGGATTTATTTTAGCACATAACCCATATATCCAAAATTATCAGCATTCATCAAAAATTCTTACAGACTTCCAAATGTCGAACTTAATCGAAATAATTTCTTGAACATGATTAACAAAAAAAATAGGGGTCATTTGGCAATAGCACATATGACTTCATATACCAAGCATCCCATAGACTAAATCCGTAACACATTTATAACATGAATTCATTTCTAACAACATATCCACCATCTTTTTACGTATTCACTTATTTAGTATACATAACATAATATAATATGAACTTACAAATTTTTACTTTCATTTGATTTTCACATACCTTCCGTACATACCTGTATCACTTATTCTGATCTTACTTTATTTATCATCTTAAATATACTCGTTGAATCATTCGAAATCATTACGGATACTCATTAAGCACATATAGCTCTTACAATGCCATATCCTAGATATGGTCTTACATATTCTCACATATCGAGCCGATGCCATGTCCCAGACATGGTCTTACACACTATCTCAAATCAATGCCTTCGTCCCAGACGAGGTCTTACATGAATTCCATTTCACACACTTAGTGCTCTTATTCATTCGTTATTACACATTGAAATGACTTAATCAAGTCTATGAAACATCTCATATGTACACTTTAAACGTATACTTTCATTTAACTTTGAATTCATATAGTAATGAACACTTAAACTTTGCTCGAATCACCAGCGTTAAGCGTGCTAGGCACAAAGGCCCGAATACACATCACCGGCACGAATGCCCTTCGGGACTTAGCCCGGATATAACATCGGCACGAATACCCTTTGGGATTTAGCCCGGATATAACACCGGCACGAATGCCCTTCGGGATTTTGCCCGGATATAACACCGACACGAATGCCCTTCGGGATTTTGCCCGGATATAACACCGGCACGAATGCCCTTCGGGATTTTTCCCGAATATAACACCGGCACGAATGCCCTTCGGGATTTGGCCCGGATATAACACCGGCACGAATGCCCTTCGAGATTTTGCCCGGATCATCGTCGAGACCTTTAGCTCGGATGAAATCTCTATATGAAGCCAGTGGGTCTTAATCCGGACATAATCTCTACATATAGTCAGCGGGTCTTTAAACTCGGATTCACATCACTGAGTCTCATACATATTTATTCACATGTTATCATATTTCACATAGCACAAATCACATTTGCAATTCAATCAACTCATTCGCATACAAACATATAACATGTTTCCTGACTTTAAGTCGTAAATATCATTCAAATCTAATATATGTATACTTCTTTTACTAAACTTTCAGCTCAATAAGCAAACACACATAAGCATATATCCCCAATCTCTTTCTTGTTTATTTCTCTAATAGCCATTCAGCTACATAACATGTATAAGGTTTCTTTCTCAATAACTTTATTATAGTAAGGACAATAGGACATCATTTATCTATCATACATGTATATCTTGTCATTTTAATTTAAATACCAAATTCAACTACCCAAAACTTACTTATATTATACCTTTATCAATATTGACACATCATAAGCATGTCTCAGTCTTCTCAATACCATCTGCTACCACTCGATCGGGATCGGAATTCATTACAATATGAAAAACACATTTTAACTGTCAGAAATCATCACACTATCATTTTTTATCACTTTACGGCATGTATAACTAGACTCACAGGTGCTACATTAGTCCTAGAATCGACAAAACCATAGCTCTGATACCAATAAAATGTAACACCCCTATCCCATAACCGTCACAGAAATAGGACGAGGCGTTACTGAAAACTAGGAATCCGATCAGGGCCGTAAAATTTTAAACATTTTTTTTTGAATAAAGATCATTCATTTACTAAATTGCTAGACGCAAACAAAGTTTGAATTTAACACTTATACAAGTAAGTTCCATAAGATACCGTAATCACATGACTTCTACACGAAGGTCAAAGTATCATTCTACTTATTGTCTATCCTATACATGCCATAAGATAATCCAATCTTATAGTTGCCGTAATGGTAGATAGTATGACGAAGTACTGACGATCCCCGAGCTGGTAGTCAGAATCCACTGTGACAGCCCAAAATAGACCCTAGCCGGAATGTGGTTTCGGGACCACTAAACCGAGTCATAAAAATAATTAATTGTTATATTCTATGCTTACTATGTGTGTGCATGCATATGTGGAAATTTCATTCTCTAATTTTACCCATTTGTATGAGAAAGTATTAAATAGGGATCAAAGTGAAACATGGTGAAATATGATAGGCTAATTTTAAATGGCTTGTTAGTACATGTTAACAAAAGGTGGAGTTGCATGTCAAATAATCCCTTCCTAAGGAGGAGTGGCGGCCATGACAAGGTTATGGGCAAGGGAACATGTTTCCAACATGTTTTGCTAGTGGTGTATGTAGGAAGTCATAAAATAAAGACTAGCATTAAAAAAAAAAATTGTTCATCCATTCTAAACACTTTGGCGAATGTCCTAAAGAAAGAAAAGAAAAATTTGTTCATCCTTTCTCATCTTCTTGGCGAAAATACTAAGGGAAAAGGGGAGGATTTTTGCTTCATGCTTGGGTTGGAAGAGACCTAGAAGGAGATTTGGCTAAGTTTGCATCAAGATTAAGGTATGTATGAGGTTGTGTTGGGAGTTTCATGCATGGTTTGGTTGCTAATTTGATGTGCATGTTAGCCATGGCTCAAATCCTTGTTATGCCATGGAAATGGTATTTGGCCAAAGTTGTTATGGTGATAAAGCCATTGCATGCTAAGTGTGAAGCTTGATGATGATGCATGCAATGATGGATTATCTACTCTTGAGTAAGATTTTGAGTTTTCTTTTTGTGTTTAACCATGATTGAAGTTGAATGGAGCATGATTGTCATATTCGGCCATGATGCATTCATGAGCATGGTTCATGCTTCTTGCATGTTAGTTAAAATTTGTATTTTTGGATGGCTATGGACACCTTGAAATTCGGCCATGCTCATATTGTATATATATGTTTGCACATGATGTTTTGGCTATGAAGTAAGTGATGAATATATTGGTTTAAAGAAGAAGATGTGGAAGAATGCTTGTGAAATTGCAAGCACAATTGACCTAGCACACATATAAGTGCTTGATGCTATATTATAAGTTTTGGGCCACAATGTGCAAAGCATTAACTAGTAAAATGCATGCTGTTTTGTGAGGTATTAAGTGCAAAATTGGCCTCAACATGTACATGAATATTCGGCCTTGGGTAGCCTATTGAAGGCCTTAGCTTTTCCTTGATGCTCAAATAAATTGTATTGAATTGCTTGATGTAGTATAAAATGTGCATGACCATTGTGTATTCAAGCTACAGAGTGGCCATATGACCATTTAAACTCCTTGTCATATTCGCCATAAGCAAGCACAATGAGGTTTTAATAAATTGAATTTGTTTGAATTAGCTCAAGAGCTAAGAGGGCCACAATTGGACAAGGGGAAGGAAAAGGTGATCGAATAGCCGAAAAAGCCGTTCGACAACATCCGAGGTAAGTCCTCAAGAAGTGACCTTACTTGAATTATGTGAGATGAAGTATGGATGTGTATGATTATTGATTTATGTGTGTATGAGAAATTGAATGACACGGGCTAAGTCCCGGCGAATATGCTTGTGAATATATGTGCGTTTGAGCCTTAGTAACGAAAATGAAATATGTATGTCCAATGATTATTGATGTATGTGTACATGAGAAATTGAATGATATCCGGCTAAGCCCAAGACAATTATGCTGAAATTATATTCGGGTTAAGACCCAAGGCAATTGTGCTAGTGGCTATATCCGGGCTAAGACCAAGGCATTCGTATGAGTTATTCTATCCGGGCTAAGACCAAGGCATTTGTGCACGTGATTATATCCGGTTATATTCGAAGAATCTTGGGCTGGAGGTGAGTGTTGGTTGCTGTAATGAATTCAATTAGTACACTCGAAAAGCCCAAAGGATAAGGTATGTTATATGTGCATTGAAAGTCGACATGTTTGAGCAACATTCGCTCAATCGACTAATGAATTTCAATTATTGAATTGATTGATACTTTGTGAAAGTATATAATGATGAAGTGTGAAGTAAGAATGTGTATTAATGAAATGATGCATTTGGCTATGTGAATGTATTGCTGTAATTAGAGTTGATTATATTCCTTGAGACTTACTAAGCATAAAAAATGCTTACCCGTTACTTTGGCTCTCTGTTTTATAGATTTCGCTCGATAGCAATCGGATTCGGGATCAATAAAGTCGAAGTCATCCACACTATCCACGCCTCTATTTTGGTATAAATTTTGATTGAACTTTGAAATGGCATGTATAGGACTACCCCTTGTTGGTTGAATATATTGTGATGTATATATGTACGGCCATGCGAAAATGGCTCGTAAAAGTGAAGTATCGACTTAGTCTAATTGTGGGTTGTATGTATATATTTGGTGTCATGATGTGGCTATGGCTTGGAAATGGGAATGTTGGTCATATGATCAGCCATTGGCATGGTTAAAATGATCATATATGAACCTATGTATGGCAAGACTAGTTGGTTCATGGAGACTACCAAATAGGTAAGACCTACCTTAAAAACAGATGCTGCCAGCTGCAGTGACGTGAATGTGAAAAATCACCAAAATTCGTAGGAATGGAATTAAATAGTGAATAAGCTATGTAAATGAACCTTGATGAGTCTATTTTCATATGGAAGAAACGAAATGGTCATAGGAGTTACATGTTAAGAGATATTAAAGCTATTGTGAGACAGGGCCAGAACGGTTTCTGGGTTCCCTGTCGCAACTTTAAAAATTTAATATAAATTATCAAAAAATAATTAGGAGACATACCTTATATGTACAGATTCCATTTTGAGTCTAGTTTCATTAGAAACAAACGACACCAGCATTAAAGCCCTGTACAGAGAGATATTCAAGTTATACCGCACGAAGGTCAGAGCAATCGATCCCTGTAACATGGGTGACTTTAACTAATAAACTGTACCAATTGGCCCGACCAAAAATTCTAGAAATAAATCCATGGATGGATATATGAGTCTAAATTCAGGGAAAATTTACGAAACCAGTTTCTGAGTTTTGAAACTCGAGATATGATTTTTAAGACGACAGTGACGCAGTTTTCCAGCCTGACTGGAAATGTCAAATGGATGGGCAAAACAAGTGAAGTTGGCTTGTTAACCCCTCGTGTCCGACACCGGCGATGGTCTCGGGTTCATTCGGCCATATTATACAAACAAAGATAGCACACATTTTCATAAAGGCCATTCAGATGACTTACACACCTTTGATGTTAGCCATTTTGGCCTCACTACACATACATATCTTGTACATCAATTTCTTTATAACAAATTTGACTAGGTATACTAGTCATTTTCGGCTTATAGCTTCACTTTAATACGGATTTGGTACTTTGATTACCAATATTTGATCGATAGCTTATAAGCAACTCAAATAGTTTTATCAAGGTTTACAACATAATCTCAAATTCAGCACAAGCTGTTTTTCCTGAGCAATAGTCACTAAATTATTTATAACTGGAGCTACAAAACTCCAAATCAATTAACGTTAATTTTCCCTGAATATAGACTCATATATCTTCTATCCATAAAATTTTCAGAATTTTTGGTTTGGCCAATCAATACCAGAATGTTTTCTTAAAGTTTCCCCTGTTTCACTGTTTGACTAATCTGACCACTCTTCACTATGAATCAAATTTCTCATTGTACAGAATTCAAAATGTGTTATATTTGATTTCATTTGAAACTAGACTCATTAAGGAGTCTAAGCATATAAATTTTATCTTATAACCATTTTTGTACAAATTATAATGATTTTCTAAAAAACAGAACAGGGGATTTCGGAGTCATTCTGACACCGTCTCACACAACTTTAAATATCTCTTTATAGGAAATTTCTTTGCTCACACGGTCTCTATCATAAGAAACTAGACTAATTAAGCTTTGATTACATATTTTATTCAACCTTTAATTCCACACCAACAATTTATGGTGATTTTCAAAAATCACATTACTGCTGCTGTCCTAAGCAAATTATTACAATTTGCTCTTAAATTTCCAAGTCCAAACACTTATGAACTTTCCATTTGAGTTTAAAACATATCATGGCCACATCATATCTTATTAAATCAACCCATTATGTCCTATTATGATTGAATTTACTCAATGTTTAATCACTTAAAACTTACCTCGGAAGTAGTCGACGACTAGATATCCACGGCTATTCGTTTACTTTCTCTTTATCCAAAATTGCCCCTCTATGCTCTTGAGCTTAATTAACAAAATTTAAACTATTTTAATCACCTTGTTATATTATTAAAAACAACAAGGTAGATCTTCTCAATGAAACTCATACATCAGGCAACACCTCGATACATCTGCACACATTCGGTATTTCATTAAAACCATCCTAAATACATTTACCTAGGTATCACCATGTTGCCTTATATACATATACTAGTTATGTGGTCAATTTTACCGATGACCTATGCATATAACTAATTACACCTTTAATAATATTCACAAAGCCGATTATCCACATGACTACCTTAGCATATTATTAGTTAGCTTCTTTTCCAAATTTTCCACAAAGGAAATTAACTCATATACTCGCAAGTGCATAAGCAATTGCATCCAAAGGACACTTTAAATGCATGTTATGAAAGTAACCGAATGCACATATATTTATACCAAGACATCATATACTTCAAGACCAACTATCAAGGCATAAAGCCGAACCTTCAAAATCAATTATCAATACACGTTCGAACATGCCTTCCTACAAATATACAAGTTCTCCCTTGGTTAAACTAAATCATGCTTTAAGGTTTAACACATTTGACCATTAGAGAGTTAATCAAATTAGCATTCAATTATTCTATACACCCACCATTAACCGAATCTCATTTAATCAAATTTATTTCTTGACAATTTCATCACATTCGGTCATAGGTAATTTAATCCTATGAAGAGTCAAATTTTACTTCAATTCACTAAGGTGAGGTTATTATAATTTAACCTCTATTTCCGAATGCCCCCTTCTCCATAAAACCATCAAATTTTCAAATTATAATAGGTTCAATAACTCATTTAACCACTAATTCCATGCCAAGCATAAAAAGGCCATTGGTTTTACACCTAACTTACAATACCATAAAACATAAAGGTTAATGTTCATCTTTAACACAATTAGCACACTTCAAACTAAATTTTCAGCTTCATATATCCCACACCAGGTTTTTTTTTTTTTCCATGCTCAATTTCCATGGCCAAATGATATCCTCAGCAATTAAGTCATATTAAACTTAAATTTTTCCCTAATTAAGATTATAAGCTCATAATCACTTACAATTTCATCTTCCAAGTCTATCAAACACTCCTTATTCCAATTCCATCTTCAGCTATCAAATTGACATTTCCTATCCAATACCGAACATGCCACATAACCAATTCAAGAGAATAAATCCATGGGTTTAAGGTAGCATCAAGCTAACAACTAAAAATATGCATGAATCTCATGGAACATCATCAAACATACCTTAATCTAGATACAAGTATGGCCGAACCTCTTCAACCTTTTCCTCCCCTCTTTCCCTTGATTTTTCGGTCAAGAAGAACAAAATGAGAACCCTTTTTTTTTTCATCCTACTAACCATTATTATTTTATTGCCCATGCTCCTTATTTTATTTTTCCTAACATAAAACACTAACATAAAAGGTTTATAATACCTTTTAACCCATAGCATGGCCGGCCACTAGTCAAATTTTTTGGTACTTTGACATGCAAACCCACAACTTTAATAGTTTAACATTTTAATCACTTGGACATTTGCCTATCATATTTTTAAAGTTTCTCAAATATGCCCTTTTTAGCTAAATTTCACATCCAAATGACAAAATTAAAGCATGAAATTTTCACACATACTTATTCACAAATAATAAGCATAGAATATAACAATTAATTATTTTTGTAACTCGGTTTTGTGGTCCCGAAACCACTTTCCGACTAGGGTCAAATTAGGGGTGTCACATAAGGGGGTTGAAACCTGTGATGGATCTTGTTATTATTATCTGAATTGTATTATAAATACTTGATTTGTTCTTAATTATGTGTGCTTAATGCTTGAGTTTATATTTCGGGTATTGATTCATGATGTGATGTACTTATGCAGAGGAGCAAAAGTCCCTGTCTAAGAGTAGATTTGGCATAACTAAGCGGAGTTGATCGAACGCTTAGAAATAGGGTTACGAGATTTTACCGAATTAGGGTGAAACCTATTATGGGAGTCCATAGATCGATTTATTGCTTCCCTAGAGGTTTTAATTAAGAAAGAGATTTCAATTAATTTAACTAAGGGTTAGACGTTATTAGTCTCGAAAGAGATAATAATATAGGTTAGGGAGTCTCACGGATCAAGTCAAGTGAATAAATCGTCTGGTTCAGAGTCAGATAACAAGTGAAATCTAGGTGGATTCCTCCTTGGGTGTCGTCTTTATCAATTACTTTCCTTCAAGTCTTTTTCCAAATTTTCTCTTTGCTTTAGTTTAATTAGTTAATTAGTTTAGTTAATCAGTTTAATAAACAACCCCTCTTTATTTCCAGGTTAAATAATAAAAAGATAGTTATTACTAGTACTTTTGGTTCCCTTGGGTACGATATCCCGGTCTTGCCATTACTATACTATTGTTTGATAGGTGCGCTTGCGTTTTCGTCGTGATAATAGTTAGTCTAGGTTTGATCTTCATTATAAATATTTCTTACTTGTTACGAATCACGCGATCAAGTTTTTAGCGCCGTTGCCGGGGAACTAAAATATTAGGAAAATTCAATT
Source organism: Gossypium arboreum (assembly GCF_025698485.1). Lineage (NCBI taxonomy): Eukaryota > Viridiplantae > Streptophyta > Magnoliopsida > Malvales > Malvaceae > Gossypium > Gossypium arboreum. The sequence continues at coordinate 21,289,660 of NC_069081.1, forward strand.
TTTATTACTTTAGCCATTTATTTTTCTTGTAATTTAATTTAATTTTATTATTATTATTTATTAATTTACTTTTTCTTTCTCTTGGCAGGTTTTTATAGTTTATGACTAGAAGAAACCCGTCAGGACCATTACTTTTTCACGAAGAAATCAATCGTACAGTTCATAGAAACCAAAGAGAAATAAGGTGAAGCTTAAGATACACAGAGAACAAGCAAGAAGACGATACTTAACCCCCAACTGAAGAGATGGCTGAAAACCAAGGCAACCAGCTACCTCCTGCAATTGCGGCTAATCAAAATCCTGCTCCACGTACTATGTATGATTATGCTAAACCTTCTCTAACAGGAACTGAATCTAGCATAGTTAGACCGGCTATAGCTGCAAATACTTTTGAACTAAAACCTAACACAATTCAAATGATACAGTAGTTTGTTCAGTTTGATGGTTTGCAGGATGAAGATCCCAACGCTCACTTAGCAAACTGTCTGGAATTTTGCGATACATTTAAAATCAATGGTGTTCCTGATGATTCCATTCGTCTTTAGTTATTTCCTTTTTCATTAAGGAACAAAGCTAAACAGTGGTTGAACTTGTTACCACGAGGGTAAATTACTACTTGGGAACAAATGATCGAAACTTTCTACTAAAATATTTTTCGCTGGCTAAAACGGCTAAGTTACGTAATGATATTTCTTCTTTTGTGCAGATGGACTTAGAAACACTTTACGATGCATGGGAGAGGTACAAAGATCTATTGGGAAGGTGCCCTCACCATGGGTTACTACTTTGGCTTCAACTACAAACATTCCACAATGGTCTGAATCCCTCAACTCGGCAAATGGTTGACGCAGCTGCTGGCGGAACCATCAACAACAAAAGACCTGAAGAGGCTTGTGAATTCATTGAAAAAATGTCACTGAATAACTATCAATGGTAAGTCATGAGGCCTAAGCCAACAAAAACAGCCGGCATTTATAATGTCGACTCAGTTACTATGCTGTCAAATTAGGTAGAACTTCTCAATAAAAAGATTGATGGTTTACTTGGTTCTACGCAGGTACATCCAGTAATGAGGTGTGACTCAAGTAGAGAAGGTGTGCATACAGAATATCAATCCTTCAATCCTATAACCAAAGAGGAACAAGTTAACTATATGGGTAACAATAACTTTAGATCTCAAAATAACCCATACCGTAATACTTATAATGCAGGTTGGAGGAACCACCCAAATTTCTCCTGGGCTGGAGGAATCAAAAGCCACAAAATCCTCCGGGTTTTCAACAGCCACCTTATCAACAAGAGAAGAAACCGAACCTTGAGGAGATGCTCTCAAAATTCATATCAATGTCAAAAACCAAATTCCAAAATACCGAGACACAAGGTAGCTTACCAAGTAATACTGAACCTAACCCAAGGGAACACCTCAACGTAATTAGTACTCAAGATAAGAAAGGATTCATTGCACCTAAGCCAGAATTGATGCAAGAAACTGTGGTGAGCAAAGGTAAAAGTGAGGTAAGTCATAACAAAATGGTGAATGAAGAATATAAACCTCGTATCCCATATCCTAACGTGACAAGGAAAGACCGCTCAAACGAACAATTCGGTAAATTCCTTAAACTTTTGAAAAAATTACATATTAACTTCCGTTTATTGAAGCTTTGTCGCAGATGCGAATGTAATGAAATTTTTAAAAGAGCTTTTAGTCAATAAGCGGAAGTTGGACAAAGCATCGTATGTAGAGCTAAATGCAGTCTACTCAGCTATTCCACAGAATAAGCTACCCCACAATTTGAGAGATCCAGGGAGTTTTACAATTCCTTGCTTAATTGGTAGTTTAGATATAAGTCATGCATTAGCTGATTTAGGGGATACTATTAACGTCATACCGTACAAAATGTTTAAGCAACTAGGTCTTGGGAAACCTAAACAAACTAGGATGAGCATTCAATTGGCAGATAAAACTATAAGATTCCCTAGAGGTATTATTGAAGATGTACTTGTGAAAGTAGATAAGTTCATATTCCCCGTTGATTTCGTTGTTCTAGACATAGAGAAGGATAATAACACCCCTTTGATTTTAGGAGGCCCTTTTTAGCAACTGCTAAAAAATGATTGATGTTGACACAGGTGAGCTCACGCTTCGCGTAGGAGACGACACGATCACCATTCAAGCTCGTAATTCTGGCATCAAATTGAACAATGAAGGTAATAGTCCACACCAATCTACTAAAACTGACAATATTACTATGTAGAATTTGAGCTTCAAAGAAGTTCATGAGCCATGTTCCAGAAATGATAGAGGACACATTCATGAAGAACGAAGGTTACGGATAGAGGAGTTGGACGAATTGCGAGCACACAAATCGAGAACACATGATAAACCAAAACTACGCCAAAACAAGCCCGATACCTCTCCAAATCAACTTAAGGTTGGTGATAAAGTCTTACTAGATGTCGTAGATCCCCACATTGTCACTACCACACCGAATGAGGAAATCCCTCTTACGGTACTCAGTATTTTTCCATTTGGTACGGTGGAGGTGAGTCATCCCAAGTTCGGCACTTTTAAGGTAAACAACACCCGATTAAAACCTTATCTTGGTTAGATTGATAGCAGGAATGAGGAGTACGAACTCCTTGAACCACCCTGAGCATTCACTAGAGAGGTAAGTCAAGCTTAGACTATAAATAAACGCCTCTCGGGAGGCAACCCTAGCACTAACATATTTTGATTTCTTTATTTTTAATTTCTAATACTTTAAATCATTAACTTTATAATACTTTAAATCATTAACTTTATCTTTGAATTGCAAAGTTTTTCAGCATACATCGCCAGGCACACGGGCATGCCTAAAGCCGTGGCCAAACAGGGGAAGAGACACGGCCGTGCGATATGGCCGTGCGGAAGCAGGACATGATTTCCCCAAAACACAGGATGCGATAAATCCCCATGGCCGTGCGACATGGCCATGGGTGAACTTGATAGGTGAATACGGGCGCGGGAATAGAAAAACATGGGCGTGCCAAGGGCAAGGCTCAATTCTGTTTCTTCGACACGGGCGTGGTACCCTAACACATGGGCGTGGGAGAAGCGAACAAAGCTATGCACGACCATGCGACATGGCCGTGTGCCACACACGCCCAAAACACATGGGCATGGGATAGTAGTCGGGCACGACCTAAATCATAAAATTCGAAAAACACGGGCTCACCTCTATATAAGCAAACCACTGTTCATCTTTTTCCCCCTTTCAAAACCCTAGCTGAAATCTCCCCTTCTCCACTTCCTAACCCTTACTCCAGCCACCATTCCCCAGATTCTCATTTCCCTAACCCCCAAACCATCCTAAAATCCACTCCTCCTTCATTAATCCTCACTTTCCCATCTCTTTTCCCTCCATTTTCCCTCCACACGGCTGTACCCCCACATCACACGCCCATGCTCACCTCCAACACATCCATGCGCCACCCTACAGCAGCTTTTGGTTCACTTTCTCACCCTTCTTTTTCCAATATGTGTTGCTACATTGGTATTCTTTATACCTTACACAAATATTGTTACTCTTATCAATTTGTTCTGAATAATTTAGGAATTTTCTTTAGTATTTTCTATATTTGAACTGTTAAAGCTACTAAATAGCATATACTAGTTTTAAGATTCTTGCTTAACTGCTGATGCATCTTTGATTCCAGTAAATGTTTCTGAATAGTCATATAAATTTTTCACCTCTCGCTTGATATCGTTAAATGTTAACACATTTTGAAACTACTGTCATAAGATTATATCAATGCTCATACATTTTTAGATACATTATGTCATCATCAAGAGGCAAAAAGGCTATGGTCCCATCCTCAAAAAGACGTAGGGGACCGGGTTCTTCCTCGGTACATGCTACAGCCGAAGTTTGGCACCTGTTCATTGAGTTTCCGCAAGCTTCAAAGGAGGAACTATTTCAAATACTACGCGCACAACCCCTCACTACAGTTCGTTGCATCGATTGGCCTACTGTGGAGCAAGTCCAGCTAGCTGATGCCATCCGTGCCCTCCTGGCCACAGACCTATGGGAACGGTTCTTCTCTATTACCGAACCCACTTATCTAGAGCTAACTTTAAAATTATGCTCTAGTTTTCATCTACAGGTGGTGATGACGAACAATGACAACCCCGGTACCATTCAATTCCGATTAGGCGTTCTAGTTCGCGCGATGAGTGTCTCAGAGTTTGGAGTCGCTTTGGGACTTTACATTGATGAGTTTATGGAGGAGGAGGACATGAATGCACTACCACGCAATATCCACATTTCTCTCTCCTTGTGCTAGAAGGCTTCGGCACCACTCTCTTCCACCTACGACCCTAGCCGCTCGAAGGCCTCAGCTCTTGCCCCTTCCACACGCTATCTCCATGCCATATTGGCACACACCTTGATCGGAAGGAGAGAGAGCACCGACGTAGTCAACACCCACGACGCCTACTATTTATGGTGCATGACGAATGTACACTTGACTGACTTGGCATATATCATCACTTTCTCCATTTGCCATCATACCGAGCGGCATCAGAAGGGAGTAATCTCTATCAGTCCTTACATGACGCACCTCGCCAGACACTTTGGCCTCCTTAACACCGTGGCCCAGTCATCAGCGCTTACACTGATAGGTCAGATGTCCCCACAGGGCATAACGATTGTGTTACACATGAGAATGATCGAGCGCCAATGTGGGACCAATCGTCCTCAGTACCATCTCACTCATGTCATTGACGAGGAAGATCTTGAGGACGTTCCTGATGATGTCCTCCTACAGCACGAGGAGCCTTCTACCACGCCACCTAGGGAGCGACCAGTTCATGCGGCTACTTCATTGGCACACCTTTCCGACCGACTCGCTTACTTCGAGCAGTATTGTGATTGCATCATTCGAAACAAGTAATAAATATTTATAATGAAGATCAAAACTAGACTAACTATTATCACGACTAGAAGGCAAGCACCCCTATCGAACAATAGTATAGTAATGGCAAAACCGAGATATCGTACCCAAGGGAACCAAAAGTACTAGTAATAACTATATTTTTATTATCTAGCCTAAGAATAAAAGGGTTTGTTTTAATTAACTAATTATTTAAACTAAGAAAGCACAGAGAAAAGAATTGGGGAACTGCTTTTGAGAAAATCGATTGAGTTGAGGCAATACCTAAGGAAAAATCCACCTAGACTTTACTTGTTATTCTGGCTTCGAATTGGACGATTTATTCATTCAACTTGTTCCGTAGAGATCCTTAAGTTATGTTATTATCCCTATTCAAGACTAATAACCTCTAATCCCAAGATTGAATAACCGAGACTTTTCTCTAATTAACACTCTAGGGTTGCATTAACTCGATCTATAGATCCCCTTATTAGGTTTCACCCTAATACGGTAAAATCTTGTCACCCTATTTCTAGGCGCGCAATCAACTCTACTTAATTATGGTAAATGTACTCTTAGACAGGGTCTATTCCTCCTCTGAATAAGAGCGTATCTTGAATCAGTATCCTGGGATATCAAAACAAGAATTAAGAACACATAATTAAGAACAAGTTAAATATTTATCATACGATTCAGAAAATAATAACAAGATTTGTCTTAAGTTTCATTCCTCTTAGGTATTTAGAGGATTTAGTTCATAACCAAATAAGAAAACATCTCAGAAGAATAAAGAATACAAAACAAAAAGAAGACCCAAAACTCCTGAAGGGGAATTGAGGAGAGATCTTCAGTCTTGATGATGAATTCGGCTTCTGAGATGGATCAATCGGCTTCCTTGGGGTAATTCCTTATCCCTCTTCTCTGTATCCCCGTTTCTCCTCCTCTAGTTCATATTTATAGGCTTTGGAATGCCTAAAAACCCTCCAAAGTGGCCTTTTCCAAATTGGACTTAACTTGGGCTCAGCAGAGACAGGCCCGTGTGACACGGCCATGTGACGTGATTGCCAGGCCGTGTTCGATCCGTTAAATTGCACACGGCCATGTGGGTCAATGGCCAGGCCATGTGAATCATGAAAGACTTGGTCGACACCCTTCAAAGACACGGGCGTGTGAACTACCCGTGTGGCAAGGCTTAAGCCGTGTCATCTTCTCGATTTGGTCTGTTTTGTCCCTTTTTGGCTCATTTTTGGCTCCTTTTGAGTCTTAGTGCTCTCCTGAGTAAAAAAAATGAAATTAAAGCATTAGGCGCATCGAATTCACCAATTCTAAAGAAAAATCATCTATAAAATGCATTAAACATGGGGTAAAAATATGTATAATTTACGGTTTATCATATTGCACTACACAGTTCGAGATGATTCACGAGCGAGATCGGCGACGTGATAGACAGATGGACGACATGCAGGCCATGATGCAGCAGTTGTGCCAGCACTTTCACATCACCGCTCCAGCGCCACCACCTGAGGGTCCCACTGACGAGGATCATTGACTCCTCCTATCTTTTTATTTTTATTTTTATTTTTATTTTTATTTTCATTTTCATTTCAATTTTATTATTTTCTTTTGAAAGACATATCTATATTAGTAAATTTTACTTTCTACATTTTTCTGATATTTCTAACAAGTGATCCCACTACGCTCTCTTCCACACCCACTCTTAATAAATCTCTTCATGATTCTACAGACTTCCAAGCAAAAGCTCCTAGGAATATCTTACGGAATGAGGAAACAAATAGGGAACGATACCTCACGAGTGCCATGTTCAACGACCCAATTTCTTCATCTAGCAACGAACAATGGCATCTACCACTTTCCCCAAACATCCCAGCCTCAGAATCAAGCTCTGCATCCATATAATAGGGAGTTTCACCTCTTTCCCTCTTATGATTTTCTTTATTTTGAATATCCTCTCTTTATACATTGAGGGCAATGTACATCTTAAGTGTGGGGGGTGAACATGAACATGATGCGTAACTTTTTACATTATTCTCAAATCCCTGAATTTGGTCTTGTGCTTAAGTGATTTTCTCATAACATTGATCGAATGAATTTTGATTGATCTATAATTATTGTTGATATGTCATGAATTAGATCATGGGAATTATGTATGATTACTTGATTATAGGACATTAGAGAATCGAGCATGATAAATTGATATTTTGAGAACTAAAATTTTTAGATTATTTTCCTAAATTGAGGTATTATCTTGAAATCTTAAGTATACAGGAATGACATCACAAACCCAAATTTTTGGTGAGATTTTTGAGCCTTTTGAACATATAGCTTTCTTTCATGCTCACTTCTTTTGTAGTTTGAGTATGTCAACATTGAACTATTATTCTAGAACTTGCTTCGATTATACATGTAGAGATCACACATATGATTTGATATACTGAGATGATAAGGCACTTAGGATTTAACCCACTTACTCCATAAAAAGCCGTCCTACATAATTAAACCCTTAGTGAACCCCCTTAAGCCTACTAACCCTTTTTATTAAGTAACCCTCATCATTAACCCATTAACCCATTATTGTTGAATCCTCTTACTTAATTTACTTTTTTTTATCAAGATTAAATTTAATATTGTTACCTCATTATGTTCACCATTTTTTGTTACTGAATCATAAAGTATGATTTCTATATTGTATTAACTTGATTTGTTCATAAGAAAAAAAAGAAAAGAAAAAATAAACTCAGTATTATTATTGCAATCCTCAGCAAGCTAAAGTTGTCATGAAAAAAAAAAGAGCTCATGTAATATAGTTCTAGATATTTGTTTTTCATTCAGTAATTAAGTTTTTGATAGTGGGGTAATATATTGAAATTATCTCGATTCTAACCTTTTTCTTTTCAGCTTGTATCCATACCCATAACCTAAACCCCATTACAACCATGCAAAGACCTTTTGATTTGTGTATCATATCATTTACAAGTGGTGGAGATTTGATTTTCATGCAAGCCTATGGTAATAACTTCTCATGTTAGACAATCGAGTGCTTAATCTTGAACCTTAAACACTTTGAGTGATTTGAGTAAATCTTTAGTGAGGACGTCATCTCTTGTATATTTAGGACTAAAGTTAATTACTTAGAGGAAGGAGATTACCTATGATTTTATTATCAAAATATTCGATTTAGATTGTTTGAGGCTTTTAATACCCCTATAGTTTAATTCTCACCGTATGATTTTCGGTGGAATAAATCGTAATATTATCAGTAACGATTATGTGATTGAAAGGAATGAATTCTAGCAGTAAATGAGAGTTTTGCTTAAGGACAAGCAAATGCTTAAGTGTGGGGATATTTGATAAATGCCAAATTATACATATTTTTACCCCAAATACTTAGCATATTTATGGATGTTTATTACTAGATTTGTGGATTTTGGTTCCCTTAATCCGTTTATTTCATGTTTTGTACTCAGGAGAGCACCAAGAGTCAAAAGGAGCCAAAAACGAGCAAAAAGGGACAAAACGAACCAAATCGAGAAGATGACACGGCCTAAGCCTTGCTACACGGGCAACTTACATGCCCATGTCTTTTGAGGGTGTCGACCAAGGCTTTCACGATTCACACGGCCTGGGCATTGACCCACACAGCGGTGTGCAATTTAATGGATCGAACACAGCCTGGTAATCACGTCACACGACCGTGGCACATTGGTGTGTCCCTTTTTCAAAAAGCTATATTTTACACGAAACAGGATACTTAGGGAGGAAGAAAGCCAATCCAAAGCCTATATAAACACCCTAAGTATGACTTAGAGAGGGGGTCCCCCTCTAGAACTTTTCTGGAGTATAAAACCACACGCCAGGAATTACTTGAAGGAAGCCAAACGATCCATCCTAAAAGCCAGAGCTACTCCAAGACTGAAGATCTCTCTCAGAATTCCTTCAGAGGTTTTAGAGTTTTCTTTATGTTTTGTAATTTTCATACTTTTGAGATGTACTCTTATTTTATTATGAACTAAACCCATTAGATACCTAAGGGGGTTGAAACCTATGATGGATCTTGTTATTATTATCTGAATTGTATGATAAATGCTTGATTTGTTCTTAATTTTGTGTTCTTAATGCTTGAGTTAATATTCTGGGTATTGATTCATGATTTGATGTGCTTATGCAGAGGAGCAAAAGTCCCTGTCGAAGAGTAGATTTGGCATAATTAAGCAGAGTTGATCGAACTCCTAGAAATAGGGTTACGAGATTTTTCTAGATTAGGGTGAAACCTAATATAGGAGTCCATAGATCGATTTACTGCTTCCCTAGGGGTTTTAATTAAGAAAGAGATTTCAATTAATTCAACTGAGGGTTAGACGTTATTAGTCTAAAAAAAGATAATAATATAGGTTAGGAGTCTCACGGATCAAGTCAAGTGAATAAATAAATGCGTTCGAGTCGATAACAAGTGAAATCTAGGTGGATTCCTCCTTGGGTGTCGTCCTTATCAATTACTTTTCTTCAAGTCTTTTTCCAAATTTTCTCTTTGCTTTAGTCTAATAATTTAATTAGTTTAGTTAATCAGTTTAATAAACAACCCCTCTTTATTTCCAGGTTAAATAATAAAAAGATAGTTATTACTAGTACTTTTGGCTCCCTTGGGTGCGATATCCCGGTCTTGCCATTACTATACTATTGTTCGATAGGTGCGCTTGCCTTTTCGTTATGATAATAGTTAGTCTAGGTTTGATCTTCATTATAAATATTTATTACTTGTTACGAATCACACGATCAGTCCATTAACACATTTAATGGCCTAATCACCATTTAAGGCCATCATATTTAAAAGCCAAAGTCATTTGACACCTTTAACTAATAGAATGCAACTTTTGCATTTTACACGATTTAGTCTTTTTTCTCAATTTGAGCAATTAAACAATAAAATTAGCCCACGAAATTTTCACACATACATACAATCATACTGTTACATATAAAATAATATTAAAATAATTTTTCGACATCGAATTTTTGGTTCTGAAACTACTGTTTCGGTTTAGCTAAAACCAGGCTATTACAGTTCATATAGAAATGAGATTCATCATCTAATTAGGCAAATAACGAACATCATGTAAAGTTATGATTGATTGATCATGATTTCTCAATTAAATAGAACGAATCTTATATGTAGTAAGAAGAGTATTATTTGCTATATAGCCATCTCCACCCTTTAGTTCTTTAAAATCAAAGAACCACTCTAAATGATTACATATATAATATCTATAAGCTAAATCTAACATCCACACATGTTAATGGCTAGTTATCGATGTAACAAGTGAGAGATATGAATGTTCATCATCATACTTAGTTATATTTGATTCTACTACAGCTTTCCCTTTATCAAACTTGCCCTTATTTTTCAACTTTTGGAAATCTTTCTTCTAATGTCCTTTTTCTTAAGAAAAAGCACACTCATTTTTACTTAGTTTCCCCATTGACCTGGATTTCCTCTTTTGTACTCTACTCCAAATGTGTGAACGATCCCGAACTACCAAAGCTTCTGCGTCTCTAATTGAATTTCCCTATTTTTCCTTCTTTCTCAGTTCATAATTGTATAAAGATGCACACACTTCACTAAGAGATACATCAGTGTTCCTATGAAGTAGAGTAATTTCAAGGAGCTTAAACTCAATAGGAAATGACCCTAACAACATCAAAGCCAAATCTTCATCTTTGAAAGTCTCATCCATATTCACCAAATTAGTGACTAATTGATTAAAACTAGTGACGTGATCATTCATAGTGGTACCCAAAACATAAGTGAAGCGAAACAGTCTTTTCTTCATCTGAAGCTTATTCTGATTGTTTTTCTACAAAAAGAAATTCTTCTAATGCTAACCACAACTTTTTTGCAGAAGTGTCCTTTGAGAAAGCATACCTCTACTTTTGAGAAAGGCGCAATCGAATTGTACCACATGCCAAACAATTGATAATCCTCCAATCTTTCTCTTTCACATCATCTAATTTTTTTTCATCAATGGCAATGTCTAAACCTTGCTAAAAGAAAAATTTAGAACCTCACTTTTCCACATACCAAAATGACATGTGTCATTAAATATCTCCATACCAATCTCTTATTTGCAACTGTCGGTCTCACCCACAGGGACAATGTTGTAGATGTGGATCCTCTTGGATTATCTACCACTTCAGCCATAATCTTTCAGTATGCCTAAGGAAATCTCTTTTTATGTGAAAGATCAGTTTAAACTACAACCACAGAGCATACTTCAAATAACATTCGAATCTAATACCACTTGTTGTGTGAATATACTAAAAAAGAATAAATTATTGTACTAGAAAACCACACTAAATTTAATTCCTAAGTAATATTAGAAGAGTCATAAACGATCCTACTTAAAACCCAACCTCCTAGACAAAATCTCACTACGATGTAATTTAATAGCACAATATATCACTATAATTATACCCTAAAAAATATTGAAAGATAAATGAAAACATTAAAAAACCAAAAAATTAACGAGGTTCGACAAATTATGCCAATGTCTTCAGACGCTACCAAATATATTTCACTACAAAAGATAAAAGTGAAAAATTACAAATAAGAAGAGAAAATTTGCCTTATGAAGAAAATGACAAATTCTGGGATGGTTCAAAGGTGAAGAAACAAACCCCATTATAGTAGTACAAACTCTCCACAACCTTGTATTTTTTAGATGTGGGTGTAACACCCATCACCCGTATTCAATGCCAAAATAGGGTTACTAAGCATTATAGGACTTATAACACATTCAAACATACATTTCATATAAAAATATTCAAATCACATACATTTCATTCACAGCCAATCATTTTGTCCCTATTATGAGCCTACAAGGCCCTAAACATACATTAGGAATGATTTGGGACTAAATTGACAACTTTGGACACTTTCACGAAACCTTAAAAATTTTTCTCAAAATAGGGAACACACACCCGTGAGGTCTGCCCGTGTGTCTCACACGACCTCTAGACACGCCCGTGTCTGAACCTGTCTAACTCTCTGACTTGGGTCACACAGCCAACACACACGCCGTGTGACTAACCGTATGCCCTAAAATGGCCAAACACCACCGTGTACCAGGCCATGTGCTAGACCGTGCCAAAAATGTAGGGTATACTGACTTATGCCACACTGCCAAGTCACACGCCCGTGTGTGAGGCCGTCTGGAGCATAATGACTTGGTTTCTAAAACCACACTAGGGGACACATAGCCGTTCAATATAATCGTGTGTCACACATAACTGAGACACACGCTCTTGTCTCGGCCCTTGTGGACAAAAATTGGCTATTTACCAAGCCAATTTGCCACCCTAAAAAAGACATGTACCTACACCACAATTCAAAGGCACCAACACAAGGCATAATAGGCATTAAATCAATCTCATATCAAGCTTATTTCATACCATTCATTACCCATCAATAAAAATCACAATCTACCACAATATGCCATCTAATTTTATACCTAATTCACATATACAATTCAATTAACTATACAATCCCAAATATGCATCTTTTAGCCTAGTTTCACAAACAAAGCAATGCCCAAAAATTCATCCACAATCATCAACCAACTCATTACACAAGACATAAACATATATATACATGTTTCAACCATACCAAAATAACCCAAAAGAAGCCATTACTCAAGGCTATATATATACAAACTAATTCAATTGGCCAAAATCATTACCAAAACATAACCAACATAACATAAAGACCCTATACGTGCCATATACTTAAAATACCAAAGTTCATAGGTACCAAGAGATAGGTGGATAGTGTGAAGTAAACTCCGACAATCCCCGAATCCAAGCTAGTTTTGTAATCACTATGAAATATAGAAAAATAAATAAAGTAAGCTTTCTAGCTTAGTAAGCTCGTATGAAATAAACTCAATATAACCATAAAAACATAATTCAACAATTGATTATAAATACATGTATTCATATCAATATCCAAACCTTTCAATTACTCATTCACAAAATAACATATTTTCTTCACCATTTTCTCGATTCAAAGCTAATACAATTTATACACATACTTGCACCATCTCGTACCAATTTCATTCCTAAACTCATTATTCATTTACCCATTAAACCATTCGAAATAGAAGTCAGATACTCAGGAGTATCGCACACTAAGTACCGATACCATGGCCCGAAGCCAAATCAAGGTAACTTATATCCAAAGTACTGATATTGTGGCCCGAAGCCAAATCAGCAATATTCATGGCTCGAAGCCAAATCGGTATAACTCGCACCCAAAATGCTAATATCTTAGCCCGAAGCCAACTCAATGTCTCTCCTAATGACATGTCACTAGTATCCTAAACTATTCCTAAGGTTCAACTAGGATTTCGAATGTCGAATTACCATCGAGTCACTTTCGAACTTATCTGAAGTCTTATATTTACAACTTACACAATATCAAAGCATTTAAAATACACTTATAATGAAATTTATCACATACGAACTTATCTCGAATGTGAAAATGATGAAATAAGCCAATTAGTCGATAACATTAGTTTTCCCTCGATCTAAATCCAAATTCTACTTTTCTTGATCTAAATATATTCAAAATTAACTCATTTAATAATCTCTCTATTCAATTTAATCCAAAATACTCATTTAAGCATATTTACACATTTGTCCCTATTATTTCACCACTTTTACAATTTAGTCCTTATTCTATAAAATCAAAAATTAATGAAATTTCAAATAAACCCGTGCTAGTCGAATTACTATTATGCCCCTAGTAGCCAATATTTTTCATTTATTTCACATTTTAACCATAAAGTTTCAACATTTCTCAATTTAATCCTATTTTTCATTTTCACTAAAAATCACTTAACAAAACTTGTATATCTATCAACAAGCATTCGTAATCTATCAAGAAACTTCAAAACACATGCTATTTCATCAATGGAAACATCTAAAATTTTTAACAGTTTTGTAAAATAGTCCCTGGGCTAGCTAAACCTAGTTGCAACGATCTCAAAAACATAGAAATCATTAAAAACGGAACAAAATTCGTACCTTAATTAGCTATTAAAGCTTGGCCAAATGAAGGATATAAAAATGGTGTTCTTCGCCTTAAATTCAGTTGAAGCATGAAGAAATAAAAGATGATATCTTTGCTTCTTGTATTTTATTAACCTTAATTAATAAATTACATAAATAACCTTATTTTATAATCATATTAAACATCTATTTTAAGCCTATAAATGTCAAAACACAATTTAAATGGTAAATTTACCACTTAAGGACCTTAACTTTAAGTTTCTATAGCTATTAGACACTTTTAACTGATAAAACATCACTTTTGCACTTTACGTGATTTAGTCTTTTTTACCGAATTGAGCGTTAAAACGATAAGATTTCTAAACAAAACTTTCACACAATCATATATTCATGTTTTAGATCTTAAAATAATAATAAAATAAATATTTCAACCTCATATTTGTGGTCCCAAAACTACTATTCTGATTTGACTAAAAACGGCTGTTATAACTCTCCCCTTTAGGGAATTTAATCCCCGAAAATCCTACCAACAAAAAGGTTAGGGTACTGTTTTCTCATAGCTTCCTTGGGTTCCCACGTAGCTTTTCAACGCTGTGTCATTGCCAAAGTACTTTCACGAGAGCTATGCTTTTATTTCTCAACTATTTAATCTCACGTGCTAGAATTCTGATCAGTTCTTCATTGTACGTCATATCAGGTTGAATTTCAATCTATGCCGGAGAAATTATATGTGATGGATCCGAACAATATCGATGCAACATTGACACATGAAAAACATCATGCATCTTTTCTAATTCTGGCGGTAATGCTAGCCGATATGCCACTGGCCCTATTCTTTCAATGATTTCATGCGGCCCGATGAATCGCAGACTCAATTTACCTTTGCGACCAAATCTAAGTACTTTCTTCCACGGAGACACTTTTAGAAACACTTTATCATCGATTTGAAATTCAATATCTTTTTGTTTCAAATTCGCGTACGATTTCTATCGATCTGAAGCTGCTTTCAAACAGTCGTGACTTACTTTCACTTTTTCTTCAGTTTCTCTGTAACACCCCTAACTCGTGACCGACGCCGGTGTCGGACACGAGGGGTTAACGGCCAAATCCTCTCAAGATACCAACCAATTTGACATTACCAGTCAGGCTGGAAAACTGCGTCACTGTCGCCATAAAAATCATATCTCGAGTTTCAAAACTCGGAAACTGGTTTCGTAAATTTTCCCTGAATTTAGACTCATATACCCATCCATGGATTTATTTTTAGAATTTTTGGTTGGGCCAATTGGTACAGTTTATTAGTTAAAGCCACCCATGTTACAGGGATCGACTGCTCTGACCTTTTCGCGTTACAACTTGAATATCTCTCTGTACAGGGCTTTAATACTGGTGCCGTTTGTTTCTAATGAAACTAGACTCAAAATGGAATCTGTACATATAAGGCATGACTCCTAATTCTTTCTGGATAATTTATGGTAAATTTTCAAAGTTGCGACAGGGGACCCAGAAACCGTTCTGGCCCTGTCTCACGAGAACTTTAATATTTCTCAGTATACTGCTCATATGGTCGTTTCGTTTCATCCATATAAAAATAGATTCATCAAGGTTCAGTTCCATAATTTACTCACTATTTAATTCTACTTCTACTATTTTTAGTGATTTTTCAATCTCATCTCACTGCTGCTGTCCGCAACAGTTACTGCAGTAGACTATGCCAATTTCATGAATTTTTTCCTTGGCCTTAATCATCCATCATACATGACACAAATTATGGCCACCTTATCAAAATTTGAGTTTCTAAGACTCGTGGCTATAGGTTCTAGCATCCCACTCGACGACCACATAGGCCATTTTCACATGGCTTAAAGTTTACAACCCACAATTCGACAAAATATAATAGCCTATACATGCCAAATGTTCTTCAACAACAAAAACAATACCACAAGATTTCAGCGGTGTGATGACTTCAACGACGGTCCCGATCACGCAAACAATACGAGTCCGAGAGACCTAAAATGGGTGACAAGAAAAACACCGAGTGAGTTTACAACTCAGTAAGTCATAAGCATTCATCAATCCACTGATAAAGTTACTACTACATGTACAACAAATGAGGCTAGGTACTCGTCCATATCGAATCTATACCATAATACCTCGGACCTTTCGGTCCAATCTCGCACCAATTCATACATCCACATTTCATATTCTACACAACAAGATAATCAAGCATTTTACACATTAACTCATTTTCCAGCACAACCATACAATTTCAATCATCACATAGATTTAAGGCTTACCAAATTCAACCCCAAGCATGAACGTATTCTCTATTCGTCATGAGCTCGAGGTACTTACCGATCCGCTGTCCATACTCAATTCAATGGAGACACACCCTCCATATATATAGAGTACGCACACACAGTGCTTACTACTCGATTTCGCACACTTAGTGCCACGTAATTTAAGCCCGCACACACAGTGCCATACCCTCCGAGCTCGCACACCCAGTGCCGTATTTTTCCAGCTTGCACACTTAGTGCCATATATTTCCAGCACGCACACTTAGTGCCATATATTTCCAGCACGCACACTTAGTGCCGATCTCGTCACCGTACACACGTATTGCCAAGACACTTAGTGCCGAAAGCAAACTTTCTACACATTTCACTATTTCTTTTACATTCAACAAATGTCATCACTCCATACACATACATTTTCATTTATATATATATATCATCCCATTAAACACGATTGCATAAATTTTACAATCATTTAAGCAATATCAAATCGTGCTTAATGACTTACTTTGTATTGGGTAAAATGGTTCCAACTCGGCTACTCGATGTTCTTTCCTTTGCCTTTGCTTGATTCTCCACCTTTAGCTTCTTGAGCTTAATCAATAAATTAACTAGTTTAACCGTCTTGCTAAATATTTATAATTCAACTACACATGCATATGTATGCTTGTATATTCGGCAACCATCCTCACTAATTACCCATTTAGTCGATTATACACATAATTAAAGGTAACATCACGAACGGCATACTTATGTATATTTATACAATGTCAAATATAACATCTTTTAAACACCTAATTTCATTTCATGAACATTTAATCAAATTTTCCTAATCTAGCATATATTTTCACATCTATTCGTAACATCAATCTATCATTTCCATTTCATTTAACACTTAACATTTACCACATATCAATTAACCAACTCTTCATCTAATCATGCTCTCATATTCGGTCATCCATACCTATACTAACCCTAACAAAATAATTTCTAAGTTTAACACAAGCACCACATTTTAGCATCATGGCCGAACACTTCATGCCTCATCACCACGACATCAAAACACCAACCGAATCATTCCTATCACCGAGACTAAGGTTCGCACCTTAGCTTCCCACATTCTTCTCATAACATTTCATAGTTTATTCGCCACTCATCATTCAACCAACAAAATTTCCTAGCAAACCCCTATGGCCAAGCGCACCACACACTTACATCTCAACTCACAATACCCAAAAATCACATACTAACTAAACTATCTTAAGCAATCAAAGAGTTCCCCCCTTTTTCCATAGCCGAATGTTCCATTCCCCCATCATTATTCAACATTTTAGCATGGCTAAGCAAGAACCATGATCATTCACTTAAAACAAGTAAGCATCTCACAAGTTAACACAATGTACTAACCTCCTTAAGGCTTCAAGTGACCAAATTCTCCTCCTTCCTTCCTTCTAACCTGCCAAGTTCAACAAAGAGAGAACTCTCTTTTCCTCCCTTTTCTCTCCTCACTCACGGCAATGGCAAGGTAAAGGATGAACACTCCTTTTTTTTTTTTCTTATTTTATTCCCTTTCTTTTTAATTCCTTTCTTTATTTTAGTTTGTCTCCATAATCCAATTTCTTATTATAATATCTAAGGCAAACAAATATATTGCCCATCATCAATCTAACTTGGCGGCCACCATAAGGAAAATTTGGCAATTTGACATGCAAGTCCAAGCATTTTCTAATATGTATCAATAGGCCACTTTAACATTAGCCTAGCACATTTCTCAATTTCCTCACATAAGTCCTTTCTAATAAATTTCACCTACGAATGACGAAATTAAGGCACGAAATTTTCACATATGTACGCTCATGCACAATAAACATAGAAAATAATAATTAATTATTCTTGTGTCTCGGTTTTGTGGTCCCGAAACCACATCCCGACTATGGTCAATTTTGGGATGTCACAACTCTCCCCACTTAAGAAATTTTCATCCCCGAAAATCTTACGGTAAATAGGCTCGGTATCGCTCTTTCATAGAGTCCTCAAGTTCCCAAGTGGCTTCTTCAATTCCGTGTTTATGCCACAACAACTTCACTAACGGGATTTTCTTATTGCGCAACTCTTTTACTTCACGCATCATAATGCGAACCGGTTCCTCTTCATAGCTCAAATTAGGTGAATCTCAATCTCGGATGGAGCAATTACGTGCGATGGATCGACCTATATCGTCAAGCATCGAGACATGAAAAACATTGTGAATCTTTTCGAGCTCGGGGCAAAATCAAACGACACGCGATCGGACCGACTCGTTCGGATATCTCATATGGCCCGATGAACCTCGGGCTCAATTTGCCCTTACGGCCAAATCTAAGCACTTTCTTCCGTGGTGAGACTTTGAGAAATACCTTGTCTCCAACCCGATATTAAATATCTTTTCTTTTCAAATCCGCATACGACTTCCGCGATCCGGCGACTTTCAAACTTTCACGAATTACTCGAACTTTTGCTCGGCATCCTTAACCAAATCAACCTCAAGATTTTTCCTTCACTAAGTTCATCCAGAATAATGGGGTACGGCATTTACGATCGTATAAAGCCTCGTAAGGCGCCATCTTGATACTTGATTGAAAGCTATTATTGTGTTTAATTCAACCAAAGGTAAATACCGTTCCCATGCACCACTAAACTCAAGGATGCAACATCTCAACATATCCTCGAGTATTTGAATTATCCGTTCGGATTGACCATCGGTTTGGGGGTGAAAAGCAGTGCTAAAATGCAGTTCGGTACCCAAAGCCTCTTGCAATTTCTTCCAAAACCGCGACGTAAATCTTGGGTCTCTATCCGACACGATAGAAATAGGTACCCCATGCAATCGAACAATTTGGGAGACGTATAATTTTGCCAACTTATCGAGCGAAAAATCCGTGCGGACAGGCATAAAATGAGCAGACTTGGTCAGTCTATCAACAATGACCCAAACCGAGTCTTTCTTATTCTGAGTCAATCGTAGCCCAGACACAAAGTCCATTGTTACTCGATCCCATTTCCATTCGGGTATCATGATCGGCTGAAGTAATCCCGATGGCACTTGATGTTCCGCTTTCACTTGTTGACATATCAGACACCTTGAAACAAATTCAGAAATGTCTCGTTTCATACAAGGGCCACCAAAATTGGCGTTTGGTCATTGTACATTTAAGTACTACCGGGTGGATTGACATTCGACTACAATGGGCTTCATTTAGAATTATCGAAATAAGTTCAATTCTTTGGAACACACAGACGACTTCGAACCTCAAACAATCGTCATCATCAATTTGAAACTCGATTCCTTGTTCGAACACACTCACCCGTTTTGCAAGCAACTCCTCATCAACTTTCGAGCTTCACGAATTTGATGAGCCAACAATGGTTTGGCCTTTAATTGGCTACTAACACATTGTCGGGTAGAATAGACAAGTGTACATTCATCGTCAGTAAAGCAAGCAAAGTGATTTCCGACTTAAGGCATCCGCAACCACATTAGCCTTTCCGGGTGATAATTAATGACGAGTTCATAATCTTTTAACAACTCGAGCCATCGTCTTTGTCGCAGATTTAAGTCTCTACGAGTCATCAAATATTTGAGACTTTTGTGATCCGAATACATGGCACTTCTCACCAAATAAGTAATGTCGCCATATCTTTAAAGGCGAACACGATGGCGACCAATTCGAGATCATGGGTTGGATAATTTTTCTCATGTGGCTTTAATTGTCTCGACGCATAGGCCACAACTCGACCTTCTTGCATCAATACGCAACCTAACCCAAGTAGGGAGGCATCACTATAGATGACAAACTCTTTGCCGATTCGGGTCGTACTAGAACCGGAGCTTTCGTCAAATGGGTTTTCAATTGGTCGAAACTTTTCCGACACTTTTCCGTCCATTCAAATTTGACATCTTTCAAGCGGTTTTGTCATGGGTGTGGCTATCATCGAGAATCCTTTTACAAACCGTCGGTAGTAAAGCAAGCCCCAAAAAGCTCCTAACTTCGGTAACATTCCTTGGAGGTTTCCAATTGACTATGGTCGAAATTTTGTTCGGGTCCACTGACACCGTCATGCGGACACCACGTGCCCCAAAAGCTAACCTCTTTCAACCAAAATTCACATTTCTTGAACTTTTGCGTATAATCGCTTATCTCGTAAGATTTGCAACACTAGCCTTAGGTGTTCAGCATGTTCGGTTTCATCTCGAATAGACCAAAATGTCATCGATAAATACAATTACGAACCGATCCAAGTATGGCCTGAAAATTCTATTCATTAAATCCATAAACACCGTAGGGCATTAGTGAGCCCAAACGGCATCACCAAGAATTCGTAGTGACCGTACCTTGTTCTAAAAGCGGTTTTGGTATGTCCGATTCTCGGACCCTCAACCGATAGTATCCCGACCTCAAATCTATCTTTGAAAACACCGAGGCTCCTTTAATTGATCAAACAAATCGTCAATTCATGGCAACGGATATTTATTCTTTATCGTCACTTTATTGAGTTGACGGTAGTCGATGCACAACCTCATGCTTCCGTCCTTCTTTTCACAAACAATCTTGGTGCGCCCATGGAGAAAAACTCGGTCGGCGAAACCTCTATCCGTCAATTCTTGCAATTGAACCTTCAATTCCTTTAACTCCGTTAATGCCATACGACACGGAGCTATTGAGATCGGCGTAGTGCCGGTACAACCGATGCGAATTCCACTTCTCGAACCGGTGGCAATCCGGTAACTCCTCCGGAAAAACATCCGAATACTCACAAACCATCGATACCGATTCGAGTTTCTTTTCCGTCTCTTTACTTTCCAACACATACGCAAGGTATGTTTCACACCCTTTTCACATATCTCCGAGCGGTCATAGAAGATATTATCACGGCACTCCTTTTAAATCAATGAGACTCGACTCGGACTACCTCATTATTTGCACTCCTCAAAACAATGGTTTTCCTTTTGCGATCCACCAACGCATCATGTCTGATCGACCAATCCATACCAAGAATAACATCGAATTCATCAAATGGTAGAAGCATCGGATCGGGCGAAAAAAGATTCTCGAATTATTAGGGGCATCTCTTGCACACTTTATCAACGAGTACGTATTGACCCAAAGGGTTTGACACTCGAATTACGAACTCGAGAGACTCAACAGTAGAGTCTTCTTTGGATGCTAAAGTTTCACATACATATGAATGAGTAGAGCCGGGTCAATCAATGCAATCACACTAGTATCAAAGAGAGTAAAAGTACCGGTGATAACGTCGGGGAGGATGCCTCCTCTCGTATGCGGATGGCATATGCTCTAGCAGGAGCTCGGGTCTCGGATCGAACAGCCGTATCGGTGGCTCCCCTCGATTACCACCCCTACCTCCTGAAACCCTCGGGGTCTACCTCTAGTCGTCGCCCCACTAGATCTCGCACCTTGCCTCTTATTCTTCTCATCTAGCTCGTGCAATCCCTAATGAAGTGGTCCTTGAACCACATCCATAATGAGCTTGTTAGCAGACTTACCCCAACATTCACCTAGGTGTCGTCTTCCACATTGGGGACATTGGTCTCTCTTGACGATTATTGCCCACACTAGCTATCGATGTAGCTCGGAGTCCGTCAATGGTCGGGCTCTAATGGAAATTCCCGCTGATGCCTCGACTTACTAGTGTCCTCCACGAACCTCTTTACATCGAGAACGGAGCTTTACTCGTTGATCTTTTACGGTAATCTCTTGCTTCAAATTCAGCCTTCTTCTTCTCCTTCCCAAGTTCTTCCGCCTTGCGTGCTCATTCGACTAGTGTCACGAACTCCTTTATCTCCAAAATTCCCACTCGTAACTTTAACTCTTCATTCAATCCTTCTTCAAATCTTTTGCACATAGCAACCTCATCAGCCACACACTCCCGAGCATACCGACTAAGTCTTACGAACTCATGTTCAGATTCGAGATCTGATCATACTGACCTTGCTTGAGTTCCGGGAACTCCTTACGCTTCGATCGATGAACCGTTGGCTAATATATTTCTTCGAAATTCGTTTGAAAGAAATCCCAAGTAACTTGTTCCTTTGGGACTATGGAAATCAAGGTCCTCCACCAATAGTAGGTGAGTCTCGCAACAAAGATATCGCACACTTAAGACATTCATCGGTGTGCATGACAGTTCATCAAACACTCTAATGGTGTTATCAAGCGAACTTCGGCCCTTTCGGCATCGTCGGTAACTATGGCCTTAAACTCCTCGCCCCACGCTTCCTAATCAAGTCCACGGTGGTTTACTCAGCCTCACAGGATCGATGGCGATGGCATCACGGGCTCTTGGGGTGGATTATTTAAATTGGAATGGTTGGACACCGGATTGGTTCGGGCATATTGCGCGACCCACTCATTCATCATGGTGAAGAAGGCTTGTTTCGCCCTTCATTTTGATTATTCGCGGATGATCGAGGCTCAACAGCGGTGTCCCTTGCGCAGGAGCAGCCGCTACACTTCCAACGTCATTCGCCAAGGGTCTCTCTATCCCGGGTTCCATCGCTAATCAAAACAAAAATTTCAACCGTCAGAAGTCATCACATTATTAAGCACTAACAATTTGGCATGTATAGCTAGACTCACACGCTCTATGGTAGTCCTAGAACCGACTAAACCATAGCTCTGATACCAATAAAATTGTAACATTTCTAACTCGTGACCGACGCCGATTAGCCGGACACGAGGGTTAACGCCAAATCCTCTCAAGATACCAACCAATTTGACATTACCAGTCAGGCTGGAAAACTGCGTCACCGTCACCTTAAAAATCATATCTCGAGTTTCAAAACTCAGAAACTGGTTTCGTAAATTTTCCCTGAATTTAGACTCATATACCCATCCATGGATTTATTTTAAGAATTTTTGGTTGGGCCAATTGGTACAGTTTATTAGTTAAAGCCACCCATGTTACAGGGATCGACTGCTCTGACCTTCGCGCGTTACAACTTGAATATCTCTCTGTACAGGGCTTTAATACTGGTGCCGTTTGTTTCTAATGAAACTAGACTCAAAATCGAATCTGTACATATAAGGCATGACTCCTAATTCTTTCTGGATAATTTATGGTAAATTTTCAAATTCGCGACAGGGGACCCAGAAACCGTTCTGGCCCTGTCTCACGAGAACTTTAATATTTCTCAGTATACTGCTCATATGGTCATTTCGTTTTGTCCATATAAAAATAGATTCATCAAGGTTCAGTTCCATAATTTACTCACTATTTAATTCTACTTCTACTATTTTTAGTGATTTTTCAATCTCATCTCACTGCTGCTGTCCGCAACAGTTACTGCAGTCGACTATGCCAATTTCATGAATTTTTTTCCTTGGCCTTAATCATCCATCATACATGACACAAATTATGGCCACCTTATCAAAATTTGAGTTTCTAAGACTCGTGGCTATAGGTTCTAGCATCCCACTCGACGACCACATAGGCCATTTTCACATGGCTTAAAGTTTACAACCCACAATTCGACAAAATATAATAGCCTATACATGCCAAATGTTCTTCAACAACAAAAACAATACCACAAGATTTCAGCGGTGTGATGACTTCAACGACGGTCCCGATCACGCATAAACAATACGAGTCCGAGAGACCTAAAATGGGTGACAAGAAAAACACCGAGTGAGTTTACAACTCAGTAAGTCATAAGCATTCATCAATCCACTGATAAAGTTACTACTACATGTACAACAAATGAGGCTAGGTACTCGTCCATATCGAATCTATACCATAATACCTCGGACCTTTCGGTCCAATCTGCGTACCAATTCATACATCCACATTTCATATTCTACACAACAAGATAATCAAGCATTTTTACACATTAACTCATTTTCCAGCACAACCATACAATTTCAATCATCACATAGATTTAAGGCTTACCAAATTCAACCCCAAGCATGAACGTATTCTCTATTCGTCATGAGCTCGAGGTACTTACCCGATCCGCTGTCCATACTCAATTCAATGGAGACACACCCTCCATATATATAGAGTACGCACACACAGTGCTTACTACTCGATTTCGCACACTTAGTGCCACGTAATTTAAGCCCGCACACACAAATTGCCATACCCTCCGAGCTCGCACACCCAAGGTCAGTATTTTCCAGCTTGCACACTTAGTGCCATATATTTCCAGCACGTACACTTAGTGCCATATATTTCCAGCACGCACACTTAGTGCCGATCTCGTCACCGTACACACGTATTGCCCAAGACACTTAGTGCCGAAAGCAAACTTTCTACACATTTCACTATTTCTTTTACATTCAACAAATGTCATCACTCCATACACATACATTTTCATTTATATATATATATCATCCCATTAAACACAATTGCATAAATTTTACAATCATTTAAGCAATATCAAATACGTGCTTAATGACTTACTTTGTATTGGGTAAAATGGTTCCAACTCGACTACTCGATGTTCTTTCCTTTGCCTTTGCTTGATTCTCCACCTTTAGCTTCTTGAGCTTAATCAATAAATTAACTAGTTTAACCGTCTTGCTAAATATTTATAATTCAACTACACATGCATATGTATGCTTGTATATTCGGCAACCATCCTCACTAATTACCCATTTAGTCGATTATACACATAATTAAAGGTAACATCACGAACGGCATACTTATGTATATTTATACAATGTCAAATATAACATCTTTTAAACACCTAATTTCATTTCATGAACATTTAATCAAATTTTCCTAATCTAGCATATATTTTCACATCTATTCGTAACATCAATCTATCATTTCCATTTCATTTAACACTTAACATTTACCACATATCAATTAACCAACTCTTCATCTAATCATGCTCTCATATTCGGTCATCCATACCTATACTAACCCTAACAAAATAATTTCTAAGTTTAACACAAGCACCACATTTTAGCATCATGGCCGAACACTTCATGCCTCATCACCACGACATCAAAACACCAACCGAATCATTCCTATCACCGAGACTAAGGTTCGCACCTTAGCTTCCCACATTCTTCTCATAACATTTCATAGTTCATCGGCCACTCATCATTCAACCAACAAAATTTCCTAGCAAACCCCTATGGCCAAGCGCACCCACACACTTACATCTCAACTCACAATACCCAAAAATCACATACTAACTAAACTATCTTAAGCAATCAAAGAGTTCCCCCCCCTTTTTCCATAGCCGAATGTTCCATTCCCCCATCATTATTCAACATTTTAGCATGGCTAAGCAAGAACCATGATCATTCACTTAAAACAAGTAAGCATCTCACAAGTTAACACAATGTACTAACCTCCTTAAGGCTTCAAGTGACCGAAATTCTCCCCTCCTTCCTTCCTTCTAACCGCCAAGTTCAACAAAGAGAGAACTCTTTTCCTCCCTTTTCTCTCCCTCACTCACGGCAATGGCAAGGTAAAGGATGAACACTCCTTTTTTTTTTTTTCTTATTTTATTCCCTTTCTTTTTAATTCCTTTCTTTATTTTAGTTTGTCTCCATAATCCAATTTCTTATTATAATATCTAAGGCAAACAAATATATTGCCCATCATCAATCTAACTTGGCCGCCACCATAAGGAAAATTTGGCAATTTGACATGCAAGTCCAAGCATTTTCTAATATGTATCAATAGGCCACTTTAACATTAGCCTAGCACATTTCTCAATTTCCTCACATAAGTCCTTTCTAATAAATTTCACCTACGAATGACGAAATTAAGGCACGAAATTTTCACATATGTACGTTCATGCACAATAAACATAGAAAATAATAATTAATTATTCTTGTGTCTCGGTTTTGTGGTCCCGAAACCACATCCCGACTATGGTCAATTTTGGGATGTCACATTCTCTATTCAAATCAACCCCGTGAATCTTTTTCTCACTCAACTCTATCCATTACAACAGAGTTCAGCATTTGCAACCATACAAAGCTTCATACGGTGCCATTTTTATACTCGATTCAAAGCTATTGTTATACGCAAATCAACCAATGGAAAATATCTCTCCCAATTGCCTTCACACTCTAAAACACAACATCGAAGCATATCTTTGAGAACCTGAATTACTCTCTGAGACTGTCTATCAGTTTGCAGATGAAAGCTGTACTAAAATTTAATCCCATACCCAGAGCTTCTTGCAATTTCTTCCAAAATCGTGATGTAAACCTCGGATCTCTATCAGAAATAATTAAAACTGGCACCCCGTGCAATCTAACAATTTCATAAATGTACAATTCAGCTAATCTATCAAGCGAATAATCAATATGTACTGGAATGAAATGCGTCGATTATGTTAATCGATCAACGAAAACCAAAACAACATATTTCTTTTTTGAAGTCAAGGGTAATCCTGATACGAAATCTACCGTAACTCTATCCCATTTCCACTCAGGAACCATTATTGGCTGTAGTAGACCCGAAGGCACTTGATTTTCGGCTTTCACATGCTGAAAGATTAAACATCTCGAAACAAATCTAAAATATCTTGTTTCATGCCTGACCACCAGTACGATTGTTTCAAATCATTGTACATCTTAGAACTTCCAGGATGAACAGATAGACAACCACTATGTGCCTCATGTAAAAATTTTTGAATCAACTCTGGATTTTTAGATACGCAGATTCTATCTCAGAACATTAAACAATCATCAGATCCAATTTGATACCCTGAATCACTAGTCAACTCGCATTGCACTCTTTTAGCTTGAAATTCGCTATCACATTTTTTAGCTTCACAAATTTGCTAAAGAAATACTGGTTTAGCCTTTACCTCAGCTAAAATCGAATCATTATCAGATAATGTCAATTTTTTATTCATTGCTCTCAAAGTAAACAATTATTTTCTACTCAAAGCATCTGCGACTACATTAGCTTTTCCCGGGTGATAATTAATCAATAACTCGTAATCTTTCAATAGCTCGACCATCTCCGTTGTCATAAATTCAAATCTTTCTAAGTCATAATATACTTTAAGCTTTTATGATCAGTAAAGTTGTGGCATTTTTCACCGTACAACTGATGACGCCAAATTTTCAATGCAAAAACTATAGCAGCCAACTCTAAATCGTGTGTCGAATAGTTCTTTTCATGCGGCTTCAACTGTTTTGAGGCATAAGCTATAACTTTTCCTTCTTGTATCAAAATGCAACCCAAACCATCCAATGACACGTTGCTATAAACCACGAATTCTTTACCCAACTCAGGTTGAACCAAAACTGGTGCTTCAGTTAGCAATGCTTTCAACTGCTTGAAACTTTGTTAACATTTCTTGGACCACTCGAATCTCACATCTTTCTGTAATAATCTGGTCATTGTTGTAGCAATCATCGAGAACCCTTTTAACAAACTTTGATAATAACCAGCTAATCCCAGAAAACTTCTAACATCGGGTACATTCCTCGGTGGTTTCCAATCAAAAACTACTGAAATCTTGCTCGGATCATCTCGTATGCCTTCCGCTGAAGCAATATATCCCGAAAAATTGACTTCTCGGAGCCAAAATTCACATTTACTGAATTTAGCATATAGTTGCTTATCTCTCAAGGTTTGCAACACAATCTTCACATGCTTGGCATGCTCAGACTCATCTCGAGAATAGATCAGAATGTCATCAATGAACACAACAACAAATCCGTCTAAATACGGTCTAAATATCCGATTCATCAACTCCATAAAGACTGTAGGAGCATTAGTCAATTCGAAAGGTATAACAAGGAATTCATAATGTCTGTACCTCGTTCTGAATGCAATTTTCGATACGTCTAAATCTTTCACTCTCAACTGATAATAATTAGATCTCAAATCAATTTTCGAAAACATTGTTGCTCCTTCCAAATGATCAAACAAATAGTCTATTCTCGACAACGGATACTTGTTCTTTATCGTCACCCTATTGAGCTGTCGATAGTCAATACAAATTCTCATTGACCCGTCTTTCTTCTTTCCAAAAAATACTGGCGCACCCCATGTAACACTCCTAACCAGTACCCATGGCCAAAACAAGGTTTCGGAGCATTACCAGAACAGTTAGAACATTTTTCCACTAAACTACGTAAATTACTATTCATTTATCGAGATCATCCATAACGTCTCTTGAGCGGGCCCTCGAGGCCCAATACGGGCATTAGAATCGAATCGGGATTTAATTGGGACCTCTAAGAATTTTTCATGAAATTATAATATTTTTTCAAGGTGCAGGGCTTACACGCCCGTGTTGGAGGCAATGTTCAACCCCGTGTAACACTCTGACTTGTACACAGACATGCCACACGCCCTTGTGCTAGGTCGTGTGGTTAATTAACTCAATTCAAAGATAGGTACAGGTTTCATAAGGCCAAGACACACGCCTGTGCTCTAGGCCGTGTGGCACACATGACTAAGACACACTCCCGTGTCTTTGCCCGTGTGCCCAATTCTGAGCATTCTATTTCTCAAAATTAAGGAGCAGGGGACACACAACCTAACCACATGCCCGTGTTACCAGGCCGTGTGTCACACATGGTCTAGACACACGCTTGTGTGTCTGCCCGTATGGACAAAATGAAGCCATTTCTAGCTCCATTTCTCACCCAGAATTTTCACCTAAGACCTCCACTTGAAAAACACATTCAAAACCTACCAATTCAAGCATTCAAATTAGGCAATCCTCATCATTCAACAAGACATATCACTACATGCATATGTGTTTGTAAGCTCAACTTGGAATAACTTAGGCACTAGCATCATTTGATCATATATACATAACATATCACATATGAATATAACATCATAATCTACTTAATCATACTAAAATAAACCATTACTAGCCATTCCAATGGCTAGGTTACAAAACACCATTTTCAAGCCACTATTAGCCAAGTTGTCCTATACATGCCATTATACCAAAATGATTTCACTAAATATACCATAAATGCTAGTTGATAGTGTGACGATGCTCCAATGATCTTCCAACCTTCATGAGCTTTCGAGCACTATAAAATAAGGGAAAATATATGCTTAGTAAGTTTGTATAACAGAAACAAAACTTACCAATCTTGTTTATTAAAATCTAGGCATACAATGTTATGTTTCCATCCATTTGGCTAAATTGCCTAATCACATACATTTCATCAAACATGTTAGTCACCAAAATATTCATATCAATCAAGTAACATAGATGAGCTCATCAAGAAATGCTCTTTCAAGTCATTATCAATTCATCTCAAAGTACTTGTGCCATGTCAAGAGTTTTATGTCCGTTGAATCATTGAATTCTGATAGATGCTTAAGTAGTACACTGGAAGTGTACAATTCGATAATCCGTCAATTTCTTATTCAAAGGTACCTATTAGGGCACTTCACTAAGAAACATTCTCTCGAGCCACCCATTGTATAAGAGGATTACCAGTCCAGGCTAAATCCCTTATATAACGTAAGCTCAGAGGAGCTAGATTAAAATTACCAGTCCAGGCTAAATACTAATCATAACGTATGCTCGAGAGATATTATATCGAGATTACCCATCTGGGATAAATCCTTTATACAACAAGGTCATTGGGATTACTCGTCTGAGATAAATCCCATCTGCAATAAATGCAGGACCCTATTTGTTTCGGAAAAGCGCAACAATCATTGGAATTCAACATCCAATCGGGACTTAACCAATTTTTCACCATTTTCAAGCATGAATCAAATTTCTGTTGATAGTATTCAAGTAATGTACATCAATATAAATCACATTCAATACAACACAACATTCAATTAAATATATTAACATGCCGAATTAAGTTACACGAACTTATCTCGACACTTGTTCGCGTAAAAGTCTACTAATCCGAAATCTTTTCTTTTTCTCAATCTAACCTCGAATTAGTGTTGTTCAGATCTATAAATATGAATTTAACCATCAATTTCACACATTTCATATCTAAATGGACTCAATTTACGTCCTAGGCAAAATTACTATTTTGCCCCTAACTTATCCATAAATTATGATTTTGTCCCTCGGCACGGAAAATGAAACTTGTGCAGATTACTCCCTATTCCAAGCCTAAAAAAAGCCCCATTACAAATTTTTTAGCACATGTATTCATGGAATTTCATAATTTTTCATCAAATTTTACAACTTTTCATTTTAGTCCCTAAATCATGTTTTCATCAAAAATCACTTTGTAAAAGTTGTTTATCAATCAATAATATTTAAAATTTCTAATTTTCAGCATAATACATCCACGACCCATTTTCATACCTTGATAACTTTTCAAATTAATCCCTCAAGTAAAGAGATTAATCTATCTCGGTTTCAGAAATACCAAAATTAGTAAAAACTAGACAAGAGAACTTACCCAATTAGGCTTTGAAAGTTTCTCCTCTCTCTCCTAGGGTTTCCATAAAATTTTAGGTTAAATATGACAATAATAAGATGATATTTTCTTTTATAATATTTTAATTAATTAAGTATTTTGGTATTTCCAATTTAGTCCTTGCCATTTTTCCATAATTCCATGGATGAGTCACCAAGAAAAATCTACATACTTTTCTTAATGGTCTAATTACCATATAAGGACCATAAGTTTTAAATTCCATATCTATTTGATCCTTATAGCTACTAGAATTCAACTTTCAAATTTTATACGATTTAGTCTTTCTCGCAATTAAACACTTAATCGATAAAATTTTCATATCAAAATTTTCACACGACATGTCTACCATATTACGGGCCATATAATAAAATAAAAATAAATCATATTTTTGGTCGAATTTGTGGTCCCGAAACCACTGTTTCGATTTCACTGAAAATAGGTTGTTACAACTCTCCCCCTTTTAGGGATTTTTGCCCTCGAAAATCTTACCAGTAAAAAGATTCGGGTATAGCTTTCTCATTGTATCCTTCAGCTCCCAGGTAGCCTCTTCTATACCGTATCGTTGCCGAAAAACTTTCACTAAAGCTACATTTTTATTTCTTAACTCTTTTATTTCCCGAACTAAGATTTTAATTGGTTCTTCACCATATGTCATACCAAGCTTGTAACACCCCGTACCCGAGTCCGTTACCGGAATCGGACACAAGGTGCACACAGATTCACAGTCCATTTAGAAATTTCCAGACTAGCTGGTCACTACGTCACTGTCGCCTTAAAAATCATATCTTGAGTTTCAAAGCTCGAAAATTAGTTTCGTAATTTTTCCCTGAAACTAGACTCATATTTCCATCAACAGATTTTTTCTAGAATTTTTGGACGAGCCAATTAGTACAGTTTATTAGTTAAAGTCTCCCCTAATCCAGGGTTCGACTACACTGACCTTCGTGCGTTACGAATTAAATATCTCCTTGTACAGGGCTTTAATACTGATGTCGTTTGTTTCTATAGAAAATAGACTCAGAGAGGAATCTATACATATATGGTATGACTCCTAATTATCTCTGGTTAATTTACAATGAATTTCCAAAGTCGGAACAGGGGATCCAGAAACCGTTCTGGCCCTGTTTCACGAGAACTTTAATATCTCTTAACATATAACTCATATGACCGTTTCGTTTCTTCCATATGAAAGTAGATTCATCAAAGTTCATTTATATAATTTATTCACTATTTAATACCATTCCTACTATTTTTAGTGATTTTTCACATCCACATCACTGCTGCTGTCAGCATCGCCTTTAAGGTAGGCTTTACCTATTTCATGATTTCCATGATTCAATTGGCCCTTTTGCATACATAGCACAAAGTGTGATCATGATTAACCATTCCAATGGCTAATCGTTTCAAAACAATTCCATACCTCATAATGATCAACATACAAATGATTATGGTACTATGCTAAAAACGTATATAAGCCATTTTCGCATGGCTATCCAAGTTTACACAAAACCGGAAGGTACATGACCTTCAACAAAGGGTAGTCCTATACATGCCATTTCAAAGTTCAACCAAAATTGTACCAAAATGGGGGCTTTGATAGTGTGGGAGACTTCGACTTCCAAAAATCCCGAGTCCGATAGTGACGAGCCAAAATCTATAAACAAAGAAACAGAGAAAACGGAGTAAGCAATTTATGCTTAGTAAGTTTGAGCAAGAAATTCCAACACCACAAAAGCATAGCATTCATAAAGCTAACGGATAATTTCATATGCACAAATTCTCAATATCCTACTCATTTCACATTCCAACCCCTATGTTCATACATAAGGGATCATCTTAGCCAAATACCGGAAACTCATTACTCGACTGAGCGAATATTATTCGAAGGGAATCAACTAATTCAAGCACATACGAACATACCTCATTGCTGGAATTTTTCAAGCATATTAACTGAAAATTTTACAGCAAGATCGCTCATTCTCGAATCACGTACCTTCGGAATTTAACCGGATATAACGACTCGCTCAAATGCCTTCGGGACGAAGCCCGGTTATAGTGACTCGCACGAATACCTTCGGGACTTAACCCGGGTTTAGTAACTTGCACAAATGCCTTCGGGCTTAGCCCGGATTTATTAACTCGCACAAATGCCTTCGCATCCTAGTCCGAATATAGTCACTTAGCACAAAGCCTTCGGGACTTAGCCCGGACATCATTCGAATAACTGAGCACAATTATCAATAAATTATGACACCTTCGTATTTCATTTTCATTAGCAAAACTCAAACACAAGGCACTTTTCACACTTGCAATTTCTGCTGAATAGCCACACACAAAGAGCATGATTTTAATTTGCTTTAAACATGATCTAATCAATTCAGAATTTAAGCTCTATTACTCAAGAACTTACCTAGGATGTCGTCGAACGATTTCAATGGCTATTCGACCACTTTTTCCTTCCCTTTGTCGGATCTAGTTCCCCTTTGCCCTTGAGCTTAATTTAACAAATAAATCGATTTAATCATTTGAGCATCGAAAGAGGAATACAAGGTACTTAGCCAATATATATACTCATTAGGCATCAAAGTCGCATGTGTACGAAATCATGAATCGAACTCAACACATTAGTTAATATTCCTCTTAGCAATTTTCTAAGCCAAGAATAGGCATCAATATGCTTGCCTCTAACCGAATGCATGCACACCAATTTCCCTCATGTGGCGAATATGCATGTCCATGTTGAGGCCAATTATACACTTAATACCACACAAAAACAGCATACATTTTACTAACTAACGCATTACATATCGTAGCTCAATACACATCTCTCATTTACTTCATAACCGAAACATCATCACAAGCATATATACACCTTGAAATAGTATATATGTCATACCAATACATCATGT
This sequence comes from Gossypium arboreum, assembly GCF_025698485.1. Taxonomy (NCBI): domain Eukaryota; kingdom Viridiplantae; phylum Streptophyta; class Magnoliopsida; order Malvales; family Malvaceae; genus Gossypium; species Gossypium arboreum. The sequence goes on from NC_069081.1 coordinate 21,323,263, forward strand.
ACAATCATATATACATATATATATGCTAGAGTCGAATCTCAAGTTGATTGTAACTAAACATGAACATAATTTCAAAACACAAATCTTACTTTCCATGCAATGAGCATAAATCACACTTTTGGATGTACCATGGCCGAATACATCACAACACCATAATTTTGGTCATGATTAAACAAAGAACTTAATGTCTTACTCAAAAATACTAAAAAGAAAGTCCAAGAGCCATCAATCCACCACACATATATCATTAGCAAGCTTCATATTTAACATGAAATGGCATTAACACAAAATCCACCTTGGCCAAATACCATCCCCATGATATAACAAAGGTTTGAACCATGGGCTAACAAGAGCATCAAGCTATCAACTAAAAACATGCATGAATCTCATGGCACAACCTCAAACATACCTTAATCTTGATGCAAGTATATCCAAACCTCTTCCTAATCCTCTTCCAAACCAAGCATGAAGCAAAATTCCTCCCTTCCCCTCTAGTATTTTCGGTCAAGAGAGAATGAAAAATGGATGAACAAATTTTTTTCTTTTCTCTTCCTCAATACACGGCAATGGGGCATGCATGAGACCATTTTTTTCTTTTTCCATTTCTTTATTACCCATGCTCATTAATTTATTTTTTTCACCCATGATTCACCAACAAAACATGTCTATGACATGTTTTGCCCATATTTCTTTGTCATGGCCAGCCATCACTTGTAAAAAGAGGGGTATTTGACATGCAAGGCCATTGTTTTGCATGCATGCTTTAATTAGTCATCGCACATTCCCCCATCATACTTTCAAAGTTTTCTACTAGGTCCTTTCTAGTGAAATTCACATTTATAACTCTAAATTAAAGCATCAAAAATGTCACACATGAGTTAACACATATTATAGGCATCAAAATAAATATCAAATTATTTTTATGCCTCGGTTTTTATGGTCCCGAAACCACATTCCGACTAGGGTCGTTTTAAGGCTGTCACAAAGCTTATAACACCCCCTACCTATGTCCAACGCTGGGACAGGTTATGAGGCATTAACGGACTTAAACGCAAACAATCATATAAACCGAGCCATAAAATTTTGTTCATATCTTAAAGCATTCAATCACATGCACATAGTCCGTTATTTCGGTTTACGCAACCCCAAACATACTTTAGAAAGGGTTCGGGACTAAACCAAGAACTTTGGAAAGCTCTGGGAAAAACTTAGAAATTTTTCTCATGAAACAGGGTTACACGCCCGTGTGCCATCAACACGCCCGTGTCCTTAGGTCGTGTAACTCTCTGTTTATGATGTCAGCAAATAAATTGAACAACATGGTCAGGCCACACGCCCATGTCACCAGGCCGTGTCCCTCACAAGGTTGAGACACACAGCCGTGTCTCATCCTGTGTAGTTAACTCTTAGGCTATTTTCCAAGCCTTTTTGTTACCCTTACATGCACATACATATACATCGACCCAATGGCATTCAACATCCTCAATTATGATACAAACAAATCATTTACCTTTCAACATCCATGTGTTACACATTCTCGTATTAAGCCAAGACTAGCCATCCATAGTTATCTTTATGCCAATTTATTTCAACTTATCATCATATTTCATGTTCAAAGCATTATTATTTATCTCCACATTACACATTTAATTCATGGTCATAAAACATGCATTCAACACACATGACCATATACAATAGCTCAAAATATGCCAATACATTTAGCCAAATCATAATAACACATGTCATAGAACTCGGTCCCTATACATGCCACTCACTTGATAATTCTAACATATGTAACAATATTCCAAAGGTATTGGCTTGATAGTGTGATGTTGCCCCTGACGATCTCCAACCCCGAGCTGACCTGGCAACACTAAAAGAAATTGAAAGGAAGGAGTAAGCTTAAATCTTAGTAAGCTGACCTGGCAACACTTTTACTTATTTTCTGGTCATGCTATTTTCTCTAGTCGTAGTTACTAAATTATTTATATCTAGAGCTACGAAACTCTAAATTAAGATCCATAAATTTTCCATGAAACTATACTCATATATCTTTTTACCATAAAGTTTCCAGAACTTTTGGTCAAGCCAATAAGTACATTTTATTCTTTAAATTTACCTTTTTTCTGCTGCTTGACAGCTTCAACCTTTCTTTACTAAAAATTGATTATCTCATAGTACGGGTTTTGATTAATGTTCTCATCTATTTCTCTTGAAAAAAGACTCATTAAGAATTTTAAGCATATAAATCATAACCCATAATTATTTTTTTACAATTTTTAATGATATTTCCAAGTCAAAATAGGGGATTCTAAAATCATTCTGACCCTTTCTCACAAAAATTCAAATATATCATAATATGAAATTCTTTTGCTTACACCATTTCATTTATATGAAAATAGGCTAAAAAATATTTAATTTCATATCTTATTCAACATCTAATTCAATTTTTATGATTTTTGGTGATTTTTCAAAGTTACACAACTGTTGCTGTCCAAAACTATTTTATTACAAATTTTACTCTTACTTAATTTCACTTACTCCATTCCATCTTACCGAGAGTTCGCTCAACAATCAAGCACATTGCTCATAAATTTCCACAAACATGAACGAATGGTTTAATCAATACATTCGAACCAACACGGCTGTTCCACAACCTCCATTCCCGATTTAATGCAACCCCTCAGACCTACAATACCTCCGTGGATCGACCAAATAAGGTCAAGTAAGCCCCAAATCGATAGGATTCAAAACATGGGGCCACTTTGAATTTAAGGCTACGGATGATGATGATGCCGAGCGAGCTGAATTATGGTTAGATAACACTATCCGGTGCTTGATGAGCTATCCTGTACACCGATGAGTGCTTAAAGTGTACCATCTCCTTGCTACGCGAGTCCGCCTACTATTGGTGGAGTACTCGACTTGTGGTGCCTAGAGAGCAAGTGACTTGGGAATTCTTTCAAACCGAGTTCGAAAAAAGTATATCATCGAGATTCATCGACCAAAAGCGGAGGGAATTTCTTGATCTTAAGCAAGGTTCTATGTCCGTTATCGACTACGAACGAAAGTTTGTGAGGCTTAGCCAGATGCTGCGAGAATGCATTTCGTCCAAAGCTATTATGTAAACGCTTCGAGGATGGGCTGAATGATGATATAAGGATGTTTGTTGGCATTCTCGAGATACGAGAGTTCGTAGTACTTGTTGAGCGAGCTTGTAAAGCCGAAGAGCTTAGAAAGGAGAAACAAAAGTGATGTGGGGATTGGAGAATTCGAAGAGGTCCTCGGGAAAGTCTCTTCAACAAGCATCAAGAGATTTCGAGATGATGCGAGCCGGTCTAGAGGCATTTCGGGCTTTTCTAGACGAGGACGCGATCGACCCCTGTGACCACACGAGTCACTTCGATCGCTGATGGTGGAAATGATCGCCGAGAGAGGCGGAGTGTCCACATTGTGGCAAATGGCATTCGGGAGCTGTTGGTTTCGTGATCGCTCCTGCTATAAGTGTGGATCGGCCGACCACTTTATGAAGGATTGCCCGAGGATGCATGAGCAGAATGTAAGTCGAGTGCAAACCCGGTGCTACCATTGCTCGAGGTAGGCCACCTAGAAATATGGGCAATGTCGTTGGCGGTCAGAGAGGATCTAGAGATGCTACCATCAGATCTGAGGCTCGCGCTCCTGCTAGGACTTATGCCATACGCGCACGCGAGGATGCTGCCTCTCCAGATGTTATTACCGTTACTTTCACTCTTTTCAATACACATGTAATTGCTTTGATTGACCACGGTTCTACTCATTCATATATATGTGAAACCCTAGCATCCGAGAAGACTTTGCCCATTGAGTCTCTCGAGTTTGTAATTCGGTGTCAAACCCTTGGGTCATTACGTGCTTGTCAACAAAGTGTGCAAGAAAAGTCCCTAGTGTTCCAAGGTTCTTGTTTTCCCGGACTTGATGCTTTTGCCATTCGATGAGTTCGATGTTATTCTTGGTTTGGATTGGTTGACCATGCACGATGCGGTTGTAAATTGCAAGAGCAAGACCATCGATTTGAGGTGTGCGAATAATGAAATAATTCGGGTTGAGTCTACGGACTTAAAGGGTTGCCATTTGTAATATCACGATGTTGGCCCGTAAATATGTAAGAAAAGGGTGCGAAGCGTACCTTGCGTCGTGCTTTCGATGACAAGGAATCGAGAAGAAACCCGAATCATGCGTGGTTTGTGAATACCGGATGTTTTCCCAAGAATTGCGGGTTTACCACTGTTCGGGAAATAGAATTTGGCATCGAATTGGTACCGGTACCACTCCAATTTCGATAGCTCCGTATCGTATGGCACCAACGGAATTAAAGGAGTTGAAAGTTCATTGCAAGAATTGGTGGATAGAGGTTTTGCTCGCCGAGTTTTTCGCCTTAGGGTGCGCCGGTGTTGTTCGTGAAGAAGAAGGATGGAACCATGCGATTTGCAGATCGACTATCGTCGACAATAAAGCGACGATAAAGAACAAATATCCGTTGCCACGTATTGATGACTTGTTCGATCAACTCAAGGGAGCCTCGGTGTTCTCGAAAATAGATTTGAGATCGGGCTACTATCAATTGCGAATCCGAGATTGGACGTGCCCAAGACCGCCTTGAGCGAGATATGGTCACTATGAGTTCCTAGTGATGCCGTTTGGGCTCACTAATGCCCTGCGGTATTTATGGATTTAATGAATCGGATCTTTAGACCATATTTGGATCGATTCGTAGTCGTGTTCATTGATGACATCTTGGTCTATTCAAGAAATGAGACCGAACATGCTGAACACTGCGGTTAGTGCTGCAAATTTTACGGGACAAGCAATTATATGCTAAGTTCAACAAGTGTGAGTTCGGTTAAGAGAGGTTAGCTTCTTGGGTCATGTGGTATCGATCGGTATTCGAGTCGATTCGAATAAAATTTCAGCCATACTTAATTGGAAGCCTCAGAAATATTTCGAGGTTCGAGCTTTTTGGGGCTTGCTTAGGTTATTACCGACGATTTGTAAAAGGCTTCTCAACGATAGCCACGCCGATGACGGCTACTCCAAAAGGATGTAAAGTTCGAATGGACGGAGAAATGCCAAAAAGTTTCGATCAACTGAAAACTTATTTGGTGAAGCCCCAATTCTAGTGCAACCCGAGTCCGCAAGGAGTTTGTCATCTATAGCGACGCCTCTCTACTTGGGTTAGGTTGCGATTAATGCAAGAAGGTCGAGTTGTGGCCTATGCGTCGAGGCAATTAAAGCCACATGAGAAAAATTATCGACTCATGATCTCGAATTGGCCGCCATCGTATTCACCTTAAAGATTTGGCGACATTACTTATTTGGTGAAAGGTGCCATGTATACTCGGATCACAAAAGTCTCAAATATTTGATGACCCAAAGAGACTTAAATCTGCGACAAAGACGTTGGCTTGATCATTAAAGGATTATGAGTGATCATTGACTATCACCGGGAAAGGCGAATGTGGTTGCGGATGCCTTGAGTCGTAAATCGTTATTCACTTTACGAGCGATGAATGTGCACTTGTCCGTCCGATCCGACGGTGTGTTAGTGGCTGAATTGAAAGCCAAACCATTATTGACACACCAAATTCGAGAAGCTCGAGAAAGTCGACGACGAGTTGGTTGCAAAACGGCTGCGTGTGTTCGAACAAGGACTCGGAGTTTCAAATCGTCGATGATGATTGTTTGAGGTTCAAAAGTCGTCTGTGTCCCAAAGAATTGAACTCATTTCGATAATTCGAATGAAGCCCATTGTAGCCAAATGGCAATCCACCCGGGAGTACGAAGATGTACAATGATTTGAAACGTCGGTTTTGGTGGCATGGTATGAAGCGAGACATCTCCGACTTTGTTTGAGATGTTTAATATGTCAACACGTGAAAGCGGAACATCAGTGCCTTGAGATTACTTCACCAATCACGATACCCGAGTGGAAATGGGATCGAGTCACAATGGACTTTGTATCCGGACCGCCATTGTCGCAAGTAAGAAGGATGCGGTTTGGGTCGTGGTAGATCGATTGACTAAGTCGGCCCACTTTGTCCCCGTCGACGCACGGATTTTCAATGGACAAATTAGCGGAATTGTACGTTTCTCGATTGTGAAATTACACGGGTGCCTATTTCTATCGTGTCGGATAGAGATCCGAGATTTACCTCGCGATTTTGGAAAAAGTTGCAAGAAGCTTTGGGTACCAAGTTGCATTTCAAGACCGCCTTTCACCCCCAAACCGATGGTCAATCCGGCGGATAATTCAGATACTTGAGGATATGTTAAGATGTTGCGTCCTCGAGTTTAGTGGTTCATGGGAAGCGGTATTTGCCGTTGATTGAATTCGCTTACAACAACAGACTTTCAATCAAGTATTAAGATGGCACCTACGAGGCTTTGTACGGGCGTAAATGCCGTACACCATTGTTTTGGATGAGCTTGGTGAAAGCAAGATTTTCGGTGGATTTGATTAGGGATGCTGAGCGAAAGTGAAAGTAATCCGTGAAAGTCGAAGATAGCCTTCGATCGTCGGAAGTCGACGCGGATTTGAAGCGTAAGGATATCGAGTATCGTGGGTGATAAAGTGTTTCTCAAGGTATCGCCTTGGAAAAAGATACTCGTGTTCGTACCGTAAGGGCAAGTTGAGCCGAGGTTCATTGGGCCATATGAGATATCGAGCGAGTCGGTCCAATGGCATATCGTTTGATTTTGCCCCCTGAACTCAAAAAGGTTCACGATGTCTTCCACGTTTCGATGCTTCGACGTTATAGATCCGATCCATCGCACGTGATTAGTCTATCAGAAATTGAAATTCAAGCTAATATGAGTTATGAGGAAGAACCGATTCGTATCCTATCACGAGAAGTGAAAGAGTTGCGAAACAAGCGGGTTCCGCTAGTGAAAGTGTTATGGCTCAAGCACGGGATAGAAGAAGCTACTTGGGAGACCGAAAACTCTATGAGAGAGCGATATCCGAACCTATTTACCGGTAAGATTTTCGGGGACGAAAATTCCTTAAGAGGGGGGAGTTGTGACAGCCCAAAATAGACCCTAGCGGAATGTGGTTTCGGGACCACAAAACCGAGGCATAACAATAATTTAAAATTTATTTTGATGCCTATAATATGTGAGTATTCATGTATGACATTTTTTGATGATTGATTTAGTGTTATAAAGGTGAATTTCACTAGAAAGGACTTGTGTGAGAAAATTTAGAATTTGAGATAGGCAAATGTGGAAGTGGCCTATTGATGCACACTAGGAAATGTTGTCCTTGCATGTCAAATTCCCCAAATTTGACTATAGTGGCCGGCCATGGTGATGAATATGGGCAAAAGAAAACATGTCTTAAACATGTTTTGCTAGTGGTGCATGTTAGAAGTAATAAAATAAGAGTATGAAAAAAAAAAAGAAAAAAAATGTTCATTCTTCTCCATAGGCTTGGCCGAATGTACTAAGGAAAGAAAAGAAAAATTTGTTCATCCTTTCTCATCTTCTTGGCCGAAATTTCTAAGGGAAAAGGGGGAGGATTTTTGCTTCATGCTTGGGCTGGAAGAGACCTAGAAGGAGATTTGGCTAAGTTTACATCAAGATTAAGGTATGTATGAGGTTGTGTTGGGAGTTTCATGCATGGTTTGGTTGCTAATTTGATGTGCATGTTAGCCATGGCTCAAATCTTTGTTATGCCATGGAAATGGCATTTGGCCAAAGTTGTTATGGTGATAAAGCCATTGCATGCTAAGTGTGAAACTTGATGATGATGCATGCAATGATGGATTGTCTACTCATGAGTAAGATTTTGAGTTTTCTCTTTGTTTTATCATGATTGAAGTTGAAAAGGAGCATGATTGTCATATTCGGCCATGATGCATTCTTGAGCATGATTCATGCTTCTTGCATGTTAGTTAAAATTTGTGTTTTGGATGGCTATGGACACCTTGAAAATTCGGCCATGCTCATATATGCATATATATGATTGCACATTATGTTTTGGTTATGAACTAAGTTATGAATATATTGGTTTAAAGAAGAAGATGTGGAAGAATGCTTGTGAAATTGCAAGCACAATTCGGCCTAGCACACATGTAGGTGCTTGATGCTATATTATAAGTTTTGGGCCACAATGTGCAAAGCATTAATTAGTAAATTGCATGCTGTTTTTGTGAGGTATTAAGTGCAAAATTGACCTCAACATGTACATGAATATTCGCCTTGGGTAGCCTATTGAAGGCCTTAGCATTTCCTTGATGCTCAAATAAATTGTATTGAATTGCTTGATGTAGTATAAAATGTGCATGACCATTGTGTATTCAAGCTAAAGAGTGGCCATATGACCATTTAAAATCCTTGTCATATTCGCCATAAGCAAGCACAATGAGGTTTTAATAAATTGAATTTGTTTGAATTAGCTCAAGAGCTAAGAGGGCCACAATTGGACAAGGGAAGGAAAAGGTGATCGAATAGCGAAAAAGCCGTTCGACAACATCCGAGGTAAGTCCTCAAGAAGTGACCTTACTTGAATTATGTGAGATGAAATATGGATGTGTATGATTATTGATTATGTGTGTATGAGCATTTGAATTCCACCGGGCTAAGTCCCGGCGAATATGCTAATGATTATAATTGTGTTTGAGCCTTAGTATGTGAAAATGAAATATGTATGTCCAATGATTATTGATGTATGTGTGCATGAGAAATTGAATGATATCGGGCAAAGCCCAAGACAATTATGTGGAAATTATATCCGGTTAAGACCGAAGGCAAATGTGCTAGTGGCTATATCCGGCTAAGACCAAGGCATTCGTGCGAGTTATTCTATCCGGCTAAGACCAAGGCATTTGTGCACGTGATTATATCCGGTTATATTCGAAGAATCTTGGGCTGGAGGTGAGTGTTGGTTGCTGTAATGAATTCAATTAGTACACTCGAAAGCCCAAAGGATAAGGTACGTTATATGTGCATTGGAAAGTCGACATGTTTGAGCAACATTCGCTCAATCGACTAATGAATTTCAGTTATTGAATTGATTGATGCTTTGTGAACTTATATAATGATGAAGTATGAAGTAAGAATGTGTATTAATGAAATGATGCATTTGGCTATGTGAATGTATTGCTGTAATTAGAGTTGATTATATTCCTTGAGACTTACTAAGCATAAAATGCTTACCCGTTGCTTTGGCTCTCGGTTTTCTAGATTTCGCTCAAGCAATCGGATTTGGGATCGTTGAAGTCGAAGTCATCCACACTATCAAGCCTCCATTTTGGTATAAATTTTTGGTTGAGCTTGAGATGGCATGTATAGGACTACCCTTGTTTGTTAAATATGTTGTAATGTAAGTATGTACGGCCATGCGAAAATGGCTCGAAAGGGAAGCATGAACTTAGACTAATTGTGGGTTGTATGTATATATTTTGTGTCATGATGTGGCTATGGCTTGGAAATGGGAATGTTGGTCATATGATCAGCCATTGGCATGGTTAAAATGATCATATATGAACCTATGTATGGTAAGACTAGTTGAATCATGGAGACTACCAAATAGGTAAGTCCTATCTTAAAAACAGATGCTGCCAGCTGCAGTGGCATGAATGTGAAAAATCACCAAAATTCATAGGAATGGAATTAAATAGTGAATAAGCTGTGTAAATTAACCTTGATGAGTCTATTTTCATATGGAAGAAACGAAATGGTCATAGGAGTTACAGGTTAAGAGATATTAAAGCTATTGTGAGACAGGGCCAGAATGGTTTCTGGGTTCCCTGTCGCAACTTTAAAAATTCACTATAAATTATCCAAAAAGAATTAGGAGATATACCTTATATGTACAGATTCCATTTTGAGTCTAGTTTCATTAGAAACAAACGACACCAGCATTAAATCCCTGTACAGAGAGATATTCAAGTTATACCGCGCGAAGGTCAGAGCAGTCGATCCCTGTAACATGAGTAACTTTAACTAATAAACTGTACCAATTGGCCCAACCAAAAATCCTAGAAATAAATCCATGGATGGATATATGAGTCTAAATTCAGGGAAAATTTACGAAACCAGTTTCCGAGTTTTGAAACTCGAGATATGATTTTTAAGGCGACAGTGACGCAGTTTTCCAGCCTGACTGGAAATGTCAAATTGGTGGGCAAAAACATGTGAACTTGGCTTGTTAACCCCTCGGGTCCGACACCGGCGATGGTCTCGGGTTTGGGGTGTTACAACCTAACTATTTGGTACACGTAGTAGCCTGCACGTAGTACCACACACGTGACCTAACCATCTGATATACATAGTAGCTTGCACTTAGTACTACACACGTGATTGAAGTTGTCGGGTACGTATAGTAGCCTGCACTTAGTACTACACGTGCGACCTAACTATCTGGTACACGTAGTAGCCTGCACATAGTACTACACACGTGACCTAAAACCATCTTAAACACATAGTAGCCTGCACATAGTACTACACGTGTTCTCACAATGGATCATTCGTATCCTTTCTATTCCAAAGGTTCAATCGGGAAATTCCTCACTTTTCAACATTTAACAAACTCATTCATAATCTATTTTGATTCATACTTTACATCAAATGATCATTTTATAGGTAGCCACATCTCATATAATAACGAAATATAATAGCATAAAAAGAATCGATATATTATTTACATACAAAATTACCTAGAATGCGAGCACGGCTATTTATTCTGATTTAGTCCATAATCTTATTCATTCCAAATTTTTGCCCGAATCTCATTTTCCTTGATCTATAATATCACATTTAGCTTAATAATTAGTCACATTCTTCATATGGATCCAAATATCATACTTTTACAAATTTGCATTTTGACCCCCATACTTTCACATATTTGCACTTTTCCCCAAGGCTCGTAAAATGATTTTTATACAATTTCCTTGCATTTTAAGCCTAGCCAAATCATTTTCATAACTATAGCAGCCCCTAATTTCCACTAAATCACACTTTTATGACAAATTTTTTAACTTTTGCAAAATGGTCCTTTTTAACAATTTCACCAAAAATAACTTAGTAAAAGTCCTTTATTACACACCGAGCATTCATTTTCTACCATTAGACATCAAAACACATGCATGTCATCCAAGATTAAATTTTTAAACACAAACCCTAGCTCAAAATATGGGTAGAAATGAGTAGATCTTGTTACGAGGATTCCAAAAACATAAAAATCATTAAAAACGGGGCTAGAACGGACTTACAATCGAGCTTGGAAGCTTGAAAAACCCTAGCTATATCTTCCCAACGCAAGTTTCGGCCATGGGGTAGAAGATGGACAAAAATTGGCTTTTAATTTTGTTTTTAATTCATTTTAATTACTAGATTACCAAAATGCCCCTAACTTAAAAATATTCTATTTCACCCATTTCATATCCATTTTCATCCAAAAAATTATCTAATGGTCTAATTACCATTTAAGGGCCTCCAATTTAAAATTTCATAAAAATTAGACACCTCTAACATGTAGAACTCAACTTTTTCACTTTTTACAATTTAGTCCTTTGTACCAAATTGAGTGCCCAAACGTCAAAATTTTCAAACGAAATTTTCAAAAAATCATTCTATGAAATTGTAGACCATAAAATTATAATAAAAACAAATTTCACTGTGTCGAATTTGTGGTCCTGAAACCACTGTTTCGACTAGACCCTAATTCGGGATGTTTCACGGTTGGATTTTTACCTCTGTCAGAGAGATAACATGTGAAGGATCGGATCGATACCGCCGTAGCATAGACACATGAAAAACATTATGAATCTAATCAAGCTTTGGTGGTAACGCTAACCGATATGCAACTGGTCCAACTCTTTCTGTAATCTCATATGGTCCAATGAACCGTGGACTCAATTTTCCTTAGCATCCAAACTAGAGAACTTTCTTACTAGGCGACACTTTCAAGAATACTTTGTCATTGACTTGAAATTCTATTTCTTTTCGTTTCCAATCAGCGTAAGACTTTTGGCAGTCAGAGGCTGCTTCCAAACTATCCCGAATTACTCTCATTTTTTCCTCAATCTCTCGAACCAAGTCAACTCCATGTAACTCTTTCTCACTTAGTTCTATCCAATACAATGGAGTTCTACATTTGAGTCCATACAAGGCTTCATACGGTGCCATTTTAATACTAGACTGATAACTGTTATTATAAGTAAATTCAACCAAAGGAAAATACCTTTCCTAGTTACCTTCAAACTCAAGTACACAACACCGAAGCATACCTTCCAAGATCTGTATTATTAGTTGAGATTAATCATCTGTTAGGGATGAAATGCAGTACTAAAGTGTAACTGAGTACCCAAAGCTTCTTGCAATTTGCTCCAGAATCGAGATGTAAATTGATGACCTTTATCTAAAATAATAGAGACAGGCACTCCATGCAATCTGACAATCTCAGAAACATATAATTCAGCCAATCTATCCAAGGAATAATCCATACATACCGAAATAAACTGTGCTAACTTTGTCAATCAATCAACAATTACCAAAATGGCATCTTTCTTCCTTAGAGACTAGGGTAATCTCATTACAAAGTCGATGGTAATTCTTTCCCATTTCCATTATGGTATCGTAACTGGCTGTAATAGTCCAGAAGGCAATTGATGTTCAGCTTTTACTTGCTGACATATCAAACACTTAGATACGAATTCAGAAATATCTCATTTCATTCCCTGCCACTAGTACATCTTTTTCAACTCATTATACATTTTATTACTATCGGGATGTACAAACATATTCCCATTGTGAGCTTCATTCAAAATCTTCTGTACTGATTCTGAACCTTTCAGTACACATACTCTGCTTCTGAATAACAAACAAACATCAGTCCTGATCTGAAATTTTGAGTCAGGAGTCGATTCATTTTGTATCTGTTTTTCTTGCAGCATACTATCATTTTTCTGAGCTTCAAAAATCTATTGTAAAAACATTGGTCTAGCTTTTAACTTGGCTATGAGTGAACCATCATCAGACAACGATAATAGGGTATTCATAGCTCGCAGGGTATACAAGGATTTTCTGCTCAAAGCATCTGCCACTACGTTGTCCTTTCCCGAATGGTAGTCAATAACAAGATCATAATCTTTGAATAACTCAAGGCATCTGCACTGTCTCAAATTCAAATCTTTCTGTGACATCAAGTATTTCAGACTGTTTTGATCAGTGAATATGTGACATTTTTCACCAAATAAGTAATGCCGCTAGATTTTCTGTGCAAACACTATGGCTTCCAATTCAAGATCGTGTGTCGGGTAGTTATTTTCATGTGGCTTTAGCTATCGTAAAGCATAGGCTACTCCTGATATGTGATATTCGTGACAGGTTTTAAATATTTATAATGAATCGTTCTTGAAACTAACTATTATGATGATGAAGGCAAGTGTACCTATCAAACAGTAGTATAGCTTTAGCAAGGCCGGATTATCGAACCCAAAGGAACAAAAAGTACTAGTATCAACTTTCTTTTTATTATCTAGCCTAAAAAATAAAAGGGTTTTTTTATCTACCTAATTAATTAAACGAAGAAATCACAGAAAAGAAATTTAGAGAAAATACTTTTTGGAAAACTCGATTGATTAAGACAATACCTAAGGAAAAATCCACCTAGACTTCACTTGTTATTTGACTCTGAATCGGACGATTTATTCATTCAACTTGTTCCGTAGAGATCCCTAAGTTATATTATTATCTCTCTCGTGACTAACAACGTCTAACCCTAGATTGAATAATTGAAATCTCTTTCTAATTAACACCCTAGGTTTGCATTAAATCGATCTATGGATCCCCTTATTAGGTTTCACCCTAATTTGGTAAAATCTTGTTACCCTATCTCTAGGCATGCAACCAACTCCGCTTAATTATGACAAATTTACTCTTAGACAGGGTCTATTCCTCCTCAGAATAAGAGCTTAACTTGAATCAATATCCTGGACTATCAAAACAAGAATTAAGAACACATAATTAAGAACAAGTCAAATATTTATCATACAATTCAGATAATAATAACAAGATCCATCTTAGGTTTCATTCCCCTTAGGTATTTAGGGGTTTTAGTTCATACTAATGAAAGAACAAATCTTAAAAGAATAAAAATAACAAAACATAAGATAACCCAAAACTCCTGAGGGAATTTGAAGGGAGATCTTCAGGCTTGATGGTGAATTCGACTTCTGAGATGGATCGATCAGCTTTCCTTGAGCAATTCCTTGCTTCCTCCTGTGTGTACCTCCTCTTCTCCTCTTCGAGGGTGTATTTATAGGCTTTGGAATGCCTAAGAGCCCTCAAAAGTGGCCTTTTCAGAATAGGACTCTGCTTGGGCTTGACAGGGACACGCCCGTGTGACACGCCCGAGTGCGATTACTTCAAGCCGTGGTCAAGCCTATTAAATAGGCATAGGCGTGTGGTCTACCCGTGTGAGTCGTGCTTTGATTCTGCCAAATTGACACGGCCGTGTGGTCTGCCCGTGTAGGGAAGTCCAGGCCGTGTTGATTTCGTACGTTGGCCCATTTTCTCCGTCTTTGGCCCGTTTCTCTTTCCTTTCACTCTCCTATGCTCACCTAAGTATAAAACATGAAATTAAGGCTTTAAGAGCTTCGAATTCACCAAATCTAAGGAAAAATCATCCATAAAATGTGCTAAGCATGGGATAGAAATATGTATAAATTACGGTTTATCAACTACCTTACCATCTTACATCAAAACATAGCCTAAACCATTTAATGACGTATCACTGTAAACTATAAATTCCTTACCCGATTCAAGCTGGACTAACACATGTGCTTCTGTCAATAAAGCCTTTAATCTGTCAAAGCTCTGTTGGTATTTCTCAGTCCATTCAAATTTCACATATTTCTACAACAAACGAGTCATTGGAGAAGCTATCATTCAACAGCTTTTATAAATCTCCGATAATAACTAGCTAGTCCTAGGAAACTTTGGACTTCAAACAAATTCTTCGGTGGCTTCCAATTAAAAGTGGCTAAAATTTTATTCGAGCCTTCCCTGACACCTTCAGCAGACATAATATGCTTGAGGAAACTAACCTCCCGTAGCCAAAATTCACATTTACTAATTTTGGCGTACAATTGTTTCTCTCATAGAGTTTGCAACACTATTATCAAATGTTCAGGATGTTCATTTTCATCTCGAGAGTAAACAAAAATATCATCTATAAACACCACCACAAACTTGTCTGAATACGGGCTGAAAATTTTGTTTATCAAATCCATAAACATTGCAGGTGCATTTGTCAAGCCGAATGGCATAGCAAGAAACTCATAGTATCCATACCTGGTTCTAAAAGTTGTCCTTGGTACATCTGATTCTTTTACCTATAGCTGATACTAACCAGAATAGAGATTAACCTTCGAAAATATAGTAGCATACTTTAACTGGTTAAACAAGTCATCGATCCGAGGAAATGGATACTTTTTCTTTATTGTAACTTTGTTGAGCTGTCTGTAATCAATACACAGCCTCAACAATCCATCCTTCTTCTTTACAAATAGAACTAGCGCACCTCAAGGTGAGAAACTAGGTCGAACAAAACCTCTGTCGATTAATCCTTGCATCTATACTTTCAACTCTTTCAATTCAGTTGTAACCATCCTGTAAGGTGCTGTAGATATAATTGTTGTATCCGGAACAAGATCTATAGAGGATTCCACTTATCTATCCAGTGGTAAACCAGCTAATTCCTCTGGGAATACATCAGGAAATTCACATACAACGGGTACTGACTGAATCTTTGACTCAGATACTTTGGTATCCATCACATACGTAAGATAGGCATCATACCCCTTTCTAACATATTTCTGTGCTGATATTGCTGAAATCACATTAGGTAATCCATCTAGTTTATCAGCTTCAATATGAAGTAATTCACTATTCTCACATTTCAATACAATATATTTCTATTTATAGTTTACCACTGCATCATATCGAGTTAACTAATCCATTCCCAAGATCACATTAATTTCATCAAATGGCAATAACATCAAGTTAGCCAAAAAGCAATAACCTTTTACCATCAATGGACACTTCTTACAAACTCTATCCACCATAACAGACTGGCCCAAAGGGTTTGAAACTTTAACCACAAATTCAGTGAATTCAACAGCTAAATTTTTAACAGACAGTAAGTTCGTGCATATGTATGAATGTGTGGAACCAGGATCAATTAATGCAAGAATATCAGTGTCAAGTAGGGAAAATGTACCAATAATGACGTCTGGTGCAGAGGCATCTTCTCTTGCATGAATAGCATATGTTCTTGTAGGTTCTCGTGCCTCAGATCTAACTGTAGTATCCTTAGTAGTACCTCGACTACTACAACATAACCTGGATGGCGGGGTGGTATGCCTCTTAAGACAGGATTACTCGGCTTTACAGCTAGTTCTATCTCCTTTTCGACTCTTTCGGGACAATCACCCAGAAAATGGTCAAGTGAACCACATCTGAGATGAGCTCCACTTCTAGAACGACATTCCCCATGATGAAATTTGTTACAATGTTTACATTTTGGTTTTGCATTACCGACACTACCCACACTGGTCACAGATTGAGATGAATGCATCAGGTTAGCATGTTGAGAGCCTCTCTCTTCCAGAATATCCTGTAGAGGTGATCACACGATCATAATACTTGTAACACCCCAAACCCGAGACCATCGCCGGTGTCGGACCCGAGGGGTTAACAAACCAAGTTCACATGTTTTGCCCACCAATTTGACATTTCCAGTCAGGCTGGAAAACTGCGTCACTGTCGCCTTAAAAATCATATCTCGAGATTCAAAACTCGGAAACTGGTTTCGTAAATTTTTCCCTGAATTTAGACTCATATATCCATCCATGGATTTATTTCTAGGATTTTTGGTTGGGCCAATTGGTACAGTTTATTAGTTAAAGTTACCCATGTTACAGGGATCGACTGCCCTGACCTTCGCGCGGTATAACTTGAATATCTCTCTGTACAGGGCTTTAATGCTGGTGTCGTTTGTTTCTAATGAAACTAGACTCAAAATGGAATCTGTACATATAAAATATGTCTCCTAATTATTTTTAGATAATTTATAGTGAATTTTTAAAGTTGCGACAGGGAACCCAGAAACCATTCTGGCCCTGTCTCACAATAGCTTTAATATCTCTTAACCTGTAACTCCTATGACCATTTCGTTTCTTCCATATGAAAATAGACTCATCAAGGTTCATTTACATAGCTTATTCACTATTTAATTCCATTCCTATGAATTTTGGTGATTTTTCACATTCATGCCACTGCAGCTGGCAGCATCTGTTTTTAAGGTAGGACTTACCTATTTGGTAGTCTCCACGAATCAACTAGTCTTGCCATCCATAGGTTCATATATGATCATTTTAACCATGCAAATGGCTGATCATATGACCAACATTCCCATTTCCAAGCCATAGCCACATCATGACACCAAATATATACATACAACCCACAATTAGTCTAAGTTCATGCTTCCCTTTTCGAGCCATTTTCGCATGGCCGTACATACTTACATTACAACATATTTAATAAACAAGAGGTAGTCCTATACATGCCATCTCAAGTTCAATCAAAAATTTATACCAAAATGGAGGCTTGATAGTGTGAATGACTTGACTTCAACGATCCCAAATCCAATTGCTTGACGAAATCTAAAAAAAACTGAGAGCCAAAGCAACGGGGTAAGCATTTTTATGCTTAGTAAGTCTCAAGGAATATAATCAACTCTAATTACAGCAATACATTCACATAGCCAAATGCATCATTTCATTAATACACATTCTTACTTCACACTTCATCATTATATGATTTCACAAAATATCAATCAATTCAATAACTGAAATTCATTAGTCGATTGAGCGAATGTTGCTCATACATGTCGACTTTCCAATGCACATATAACGTACCTTATCCTTTGGGCTTTTCGAGTGTACTAATTGAATTCATTACAGCAACCAACACTCACCTCCAGCCCAAGATTCTTGAATATAACCGGATATAATCACGTGCACAAATGCCTTGGTCTTAGCCCGGATAGAATGTCTCGCATTTAACGCCTTGGTCTTAGCCCGGATGTAGCCACTAGCACAATTGCCTTCGGTCTTAACCGGATATAATTTCCAGCATAATTGTCTTGATTTAGCCCGGATATCATTCAATTTCCCATGAACACATACATCAATTATCATTGGACATACATAATTCATTTTCGTTACTAAGGCTCAACCGCAATTATAGTCGCAAGCATATTCGCCCGGACTTAGCCCGGGTAGAATTCAAATACTCATGCATACATAATCAATAATCAATACACATCCATACTTTATTTCACACAATTCAAGTAGGGTCACTTCTTGAGGACTTACCTCGGATGTTGTCGAACGGCTTTTTCGGCTATTCGATCACTTTCTCCTTCCCCTTGTCCAATTGTGGCCCTCTAAGCTCTTGAGCTAATTCAAACAAATTCAATTTATTAAAACCTCATTGTGCTAGCTTTTGGCCGAATATGACAAGGAGTTTAAATGGTCATATGGCCACCCTTTAGCTTGAATACACAATGGTCATGCACATTTTATACTACATCAAGCAATTCAATACAATTTATTCGAGCATCAAGGAAATGCTAAGGCCTTCAATAGGCTACCCAAGGCCGAATATTCATGTACATGTTGAGGTCAATTTTGCACTTAATACCTCACAAAACAGCATGCAATTTACTAATTAATGCTTTGCACATTGTGGCCCAAAACTTATAATATAGCATCAGCACCTACATGTGTGCTAGGCCGAATTGTGCTTGCAATTTCACAAGCATTCTTCCACATCTTCTTCTTTAAACCAATATATTCATCACTTAGTTCATAACCAAAACATAATGTGCAATCATATATATGCATATATGAGCATGGCCGAATTTTCAAGGTGTCCATAGCCATCCAAAACACAAATTTTAACTAACATGCAAGAAGCATGAATCATGCTCAAGAATGCATCATGGCGAATATGACAATCATGCTCCTTTTCAACTTCAATCATGATAAAACAAAGAGAAAACTCAAAATCTTACTCATGAGTAGAAAATCCATCATTGCATGCATCATCATCAAGCTTCACACTTAGCATGCAATGGCTTTATCACCATAACAACTTTGGCCAAATACCATTTCCATGGCATAACAAAGATTTGAGCCATGGCTAACATGCACATCAAGTTAGCAACCAAGACATGCATGAAACTCCTAACACAACCTCATACATACCTTAATCTTGATGCAAACTTAGCCAAATCTCCTTCTAGATCTCTTCCAAACCAAGCATGAAGCAAAAATCCTCCCCCTTTTTCCTTAGTATTTTCGGCCAAGAAGTGAAAATGGATGAGCAAAATTTTTCTTTTCTTTCCTTAGGACATTCGGCCAAGAAGTGGTGAAAGATGAACACTTTTTTTTTTCCTTTTTTTTTCCATACTCTTATTTTATTATTTCTAACATGCACCACTAGCAAAACATGTTTAAGACATGTTTTCTTTTGCCCATATTCATCACCATGGCCGGCCACTATAGTCAAATTTGGGGAATTTGACATGCAAGGACAACATTTCCTAGTGTGCATCAATAGGCCACTTCCACATTTGCCTATCTCAATTCTAAATTTTCTCACACAAGTCCTTTCTAGTGAAATTCACCTTTATAACACTAAATCAATCATCAAAAAATGTCATACATGAATACTCACATATTATAGGCATCGAAATAAATTTTAAATTATTGTTATGCCTCGGTTTTGTGGTCCCGAAACCACATTCCGGCTAGGGTCTATTTTGGGCTGTCACAATACTTCCTTAATTTCTTAGAAGCAAATGATTGTGACTTACCCATAGTTCTTTTTCCAAAAACCCGAGTCTCTCTTTTGGCTTGTTTCTTTTCTTTACCCAGTTCCTCAGCTTTGTGTGCTTGGTCGGCTAGCGCCGCAAATTCCTTTATTTCGAGAATCCCAATCAACAACTTGATATATTCATTTAGGCCCTCTTCAAAATGTTTACAAATTACAGCCTCGGTTAAAACCCATTCTCTGGCATACTTACTCAGTCTGTAACACCCCTAACCCATATCCTTCACCGAAGTAGGGTTATAAGGCATTACCTGACATAATACAACTCAAACAAACATTTATTTACTTATGAACTTACCTTGTACGAAGACAAACAGACCAGGTCAACTATTCAACAACTTTAGATTTCCCCCGATCCATATCCAATTTTCCTTTTTCTTGTCTAAATTAAAATAAATTAAACTTATTTAATCTAATACTCAATCAAAATCATCCAAAAACACATAAATGGGCTAATTACACTTTGGCCCCTAACATTTCACATTTTTCTCAATTTAATCCTTATTTCACAAAACACAAAATATTCAAAATTTAACTACACCCATATTAGGCCGAATTTACCCCTAGCCCATATCAACCCATATATTTCTTTTATTTCACATTTTGACCCCTCAATTTACAAAATTTATAATTTAATCTTAATTAGGCATTTTTACTAAAAATCACTTAATTAAACATATTAATCTAACAACATATATTTATATTACATCATCAAACATAAAAATCATCAAGACTTCAACAATGGCAAAACACAAAATCCATCATAAATTTAAAAAATTAAGGTATGGGCTAGCTTGAACATAAAGCAACGATCACAAAAAATGAAAAATCATTAAAAACCGACCAAAACTCATACCTAATTCAAGCTTCCAAGTGTGCCGAACCTAACAAGCTTAGTTTCTTTCTTTTCTCTTTTAACATTTGGTCAAGAAAGATGAACATAATGGCCATTTCATGTTTTCTTTTAATTATATTACATTATAATATGTTAATTACCAAATTAGCCTTTTTATTTTCATTTAAAATCCACCATCCATAATTTCAATGGTATATTATTAACATAAGGACCCTACATTAAAAGAACACATCAATTCAGCACTTTAACAATTAGTTAGCCATTTTTACATTTTACACGATTAAGTCCTTTTATTGAATCGGACACACAAACGATAAAATTTTCATACGAAATTTTCACACATAAAAATTAACATGCTAGAGACACCAAAAAAAATATTAAAAATATTTTTTGACTCAGATTTGTGGTCCTGAAGCCACTATTCTTTAGGGTCCAAACCGGGCTATTACACAGTCGAATAAATTGCTATTCATAATCAGATACGGTCATGTTTCGTTGTTTGAGCTCTAGAAATTCTTTCTTTTTCTGATCCATGAACCTCTGACTCACATACTTCTTTCTGAATTCAGCTTGGAAGAATTCTCATGTGACATTCTCCCCTGGTACTACTAAAGTTATGGTATTCCACCTATGATAAGTTGTATCTTTCAGTAGAGATACCGCACATTTCAAACATTCAACAGGTGTGGAGGATAGTTCGTCAAAAACCCGAATAGTATTTTCTAACCAAAACTCTGCCCTTTCCAGATCATCATCTGTGGAAGCTCTAAATTCTTCCACCCCATGCTTGTAGATTTTATCTATCAAAGGCTTACCAATTCTAACAGGTTTGGCACCCTGTGGTACCTCAAGAATCGATTGGGGAGTAGGCAGGGGAGGTCGTTGTATAGTAGGGTTTGCTCTCAGGTACAGGGTAAACCATTCATTCATCATTTAAAAGAAGGTTTGTTTTGCCTCCTCACTTCAGCCCTCAGACACAGGCCTTTCACTGCCAGACGTAGACGCAACTCTTTATATTAAAGTAGAAGCATTGCTCTCAGCTTTCTTGAATTCAACTCTAGCTTGGTTGGATGACATTACTATATGAAAAACACGTTTAAAATGATCAGGAGTCATCACGCTATCACAATTTATATAATGGCATGTATAGATAAACTCATGTTTGCTACGTCAAATCTAAGAATCGGCTAAACGTAACTCTGATACCACTAAATGTGACATCCTTAACCTGTGCCCATTGTCAAAATAGGGTTTCAAAGCATTACTAGAACATTCAGAATATTTTTTAATTAAACTACATAAAATACTATTCATTTATCGAGATCATCCATAACAACCCTTGATCGGGCCTTCGAGGCCCAATACAAGCATTAGAATCGAATTGGGACTTAATTGGGACCTTTAAGAATTTTTCGCAAAATTACAAAATTCTTCCAAGGTGCAAGGCTCACATGCCCGTATTGTCCAAGGGACACGCCCGTGTTGGAGGCCGTGTTCGACCCCGTGTAACTCTCTGACTTGCACACACGATTATGCCGCACGTGTAACAGCTCGTTTTTGGGTCAAATTGGAATAGTGGTTTCTGGACCACAAATCTAAAGTATAAATGTCAATTTTATTATTACTTTAAGGTCTACTATATGATTGAATGATTGTATGAAAATTTCGTTAAGAAATTTTATCGATAAAGTGTCCAATTTGACTAATAGATAGGTGCAAAATATGTGTTCTAGAAGCTAGAGCTGTCTAATTGCTATGAAATTTTAAATTCGATGTCCTTAATTGGTAATTAGACCATTATACTTTAAGTTGGACAAAAATGGTCATGGTTAGGTGAAATTTCAAAATTTGGCATTAAGGGCATTTCGGCCATTTCGTTAATAAAGACAAATTAACTAATAAAAAGATGTCATCTTCTCCAATTTAGTCCCTCATAGTCGAATTTCTCAAGCAACCATAGCAAGGGTTTTTAACCAAGCTTCCAAGCTCGATTGTAAGTCTGTCTTTGTCCCATTTTTAATGATTTTTACGTTTTTGTAAACGTTGTAACTTGATTTAACTATTCTAAGGACTAATTTGAAAGAAAATCAAAGCTTAAAATTTTAACCATGTTGAATATTTGTTTATTTTGATGTTTAATGATAGAAAATGCATGTTTGGTGTTAGATAAACAACATTTACCAAGTGATTTTTGTTGAAAATGTCAAATAGGAACCTATTTGTAAAAGTTGTTAAATGTGTGTAAAAATGTGAATAAGTGAAAAATGTGGGTTGTTATAAGCAAGAAATAGGTTCGACTAGGCTTGGGTGTGATGAAATTGAATGAAAATCATTTTACAAGCCTAGGGACTAAAATGTAAAAAGACGAAAAGTTAGGGGCAAAATGTAATTTTTTCCATAAGGTGTTTTTAGATTAAATTAAATAATGTGATGATTGAATGAGTTAAATGTGGTATTATAGATCAAGAAAGACGAGGTTCTGACCTAGACTGAGGAAAGAACAAGGTTGTGGACTAAATCGAACTATTAGCCATTTTGTACCAAGGTAAATTCGTATGTTAAAAATAAGCTTTAGAATAATTGTACTTAAATGCTTTAATATTGCATGAATTGCATGTTTGATTATATGAATGAGTATAATCCTACAAATGAGTTCGACGATGATTCAGCAAGTGAGAAGTCCCGTTGAACCTTAGGAATAGATTAGGATACGAGTAACATGTCACTAGGGTCATTATGTGTTATGTGATTATGTGATCTGGATGTTGGTCTTGCACGTCCTACCAGTGGCTGAGTATACCGGCATATGTTGTGGATACTTGACAGCTTGTGTGAGCAGGCCCGTCGATAGCTCGAGATGAGCGATTATGTGATATAAGATTAAGGTAGCATTGGCTACGTATATGGCACTTAGTGTGCAAACTTCCCGAGTATCCGACATTATTATTCCAAGTGGTTCATGGGTATGTCAAAGATGAGAATATGTATAAGTTCATTTCAAGATGATTCAGGTATGTATGTAAAGCTCATGTTTATTAAATGCTTGAAAAGATGAAAATCAGGTAAGTTTTGTGATGGAATGATTATGATGCTATGGTAAATTTACATTTAATTATGTCATATTATTTGAATGTTATATACATGGTAAGGTTACTTATTTCTTGCATACGAGCTTACGAAGCTATATAGCTTACTCCGTTTACTTTCCATGTTTTATAGTATCGCCAAGCTAGCTCGGATCGGAGATCGTTGGACATTCGAATCACACTATCAAACTCTCATTTTTAGGTATTGATGATCTTAGTATTTTGAAAGCATGGCATGTATAGGGACTTGGTCATTTTGTTATATGTGTCATTATGATTTTAGCCAATGTACTGGCTTGTAATTTGTCAAAGGCTTGTTTTGATATTTGGCCATGTAAATTGGCTTATTTTGGCTAACATGGTTGTAAGCCTAAGTATATTCATATATGTGCCAATGTCTTTGGTGATATGGTCATGGTATGCTTGGTGAATGATGGAACGTTATTCATAGCATGAATGTAAAATTTGCATGATTGATTTAGGACATAATAAATGTTGTGAGATGTTACTATTGTATTGGCATGTGCTGGTCATAATTGTGGGTGTTTTGGTTGCCTAAGTATATTATGTTTTGTTTCATTGAGCTAGTGTATGTGTATGTGTGAATAAGGGTGGCAAATGGCTTGGTAAATAGCCTTTATTTTGTCTACACGGGTAGACACAAGGGCATGTGTCTAGGCCGTGTATGACACACGGTGACACAGCCTCAGGCACGGGCGTGTGTCCTGGGCGTGTGATTTGGCCATGTGATCTTAAATTGTTCATGGGTAAAAGTTAGAGAGTTACACGAGGTTGGGACACGAGCGTGTGTGACCACAGGGCTTGATCACATGGGTGTGTCCCATATTCACACGGATGTATGACCCTGTTTAGTGGAAAAAATTTCTAAGTTTTGTAAAAATTTCTAAAGTTCTTGGTTTAGTCTCAACCATTTCTAGCTCCATTTCTAACCCAAATTTTTCACCCCAGACCTGCACTTGAAACACACATCCAAAACCAACCAATTCAAAAATATTCAAATTGGGCAATCCTGTAACAGCCCGATTTAGACCCTAATCAGAACGGTGGTTTCGGGACCACGAATTCAAGTCAGAAAAATATTTAAAAGAATTTTTTTGTGTTTATTTTGTATGAATTTATATCTGTGAAATTTTCGTAATTTAATTTTGTCGTTTAGGTGTCCGATTAAATAAAAGAACTTAATCGTGTAAAATAAAAATTTAGTGGTTAAATGTGAAAGCGCCTAATTGTTGTTGTCTTTATTAGTGGAGGTACTTATAATACAAATAAACCTTTGAAATTTTGCATGGACGCATTCGATCAAGAGTGGATGAATTATAAATAGTTTATATTAAGGTTAAATTAGTAACTTATGAAATAAAATGTTATAATATAAGATATATTAAAAATAATAAGACAAAACATAATGTGTTTACATTTCCTCATTGTCGAATATCAAAATAACCAAAGAAAAGAAAAGAAACCTAGGTTCGCCCATATTCAAGCTTAATCAAGGTATGTATCTAGCCCGATTTTTGATAATTTCTATGCTTTTGAGATCGTTGCTTAGTAACCTTCAAAACCCATGCTTTAATTTTTTATTTTGATGAATATTTTGAGTTGTGCCATTGTTGATAGCTTGTGATTTTTGTTGTTTGATGATGAAATATGAAAGATATGTTTTAGATTAACATATTTTGTATTGGAGTTTTTGATGATTTTGAGTAATTAGGACTTAATTGCAAAAATAATAATTTGAGGGACTAAAATGTGAAATAAATGAAATATATGGGCTTGAATGAACACTAGGAATATTCGGCCAAACATGGGTACCTTGAAATTTTGCATATTTTGTGTTTTGTGCAATAGGGATTAAATTGTAAAAATTGTAAATGTTAGGGGTAAAATGGTAATTTTCCCATTTATGTGTTTTTGGACTAAACTGAATGAAAATATAGTTGAATGAGCTTAATTTGAATATGTTTAGATCAAGAACCAAAGCAATCGGATTTAGACTGGGGAAAAATGAAAGTTGTCGACTAGCAACCCCGTCCCGTTTCACGACGTCCGAGGTAAGTTTATAAGCAAATAGACATGTTAAATTGTAGTTATATGTAAATATTTTATGTTGTTTTGTAATGTAAAAATATACATAAGCTATAGCCGAATATACTTAAGCTTGATTATCACATTTCCGAATTGGTTTTGACTGAGTTACGTCATCCGTAAGCCCCGAATGAACCTTAGGAATAGTTAGGATACGTATGTCATGACATAGGATTTTGATATGTGTGTGCGAGTAAGACCATGGCATCGATATGTGACTTCGA
Source organism: Gossypium arboreum (assembly GCF_025698485.1). NCBI lineage: Eukaryota > Viridiplantae > Streptophyta > Magnoliopsida > Malvales > Malvaceae > Gossypium > Gossypium arboreum. The sequence continues at coordinate 21,349,479 of NC_069081.1, forward strand.
TATGCGTTTACGAGTAAGACCCTGTCTGGGACAGTGGCATCGATTTGCGGCTACATGTAAGACCACATTTGGGACGTTGGCATTGTACGATTTATGTGATTATCTGAGTGTCCTATCCAATTCCGAATGGTTCATCGGGCAAAGATAAGTTGAGTTCGAATATGTGAACCGAACTAAATTGCTAGGTATGAGTTATTTTGATGTATGTTAAACTTAAGGTAAGTGTGTTTGGCCTATTGCACATTATTGAATGAGATTTAATTTTATGCAAATGTGTTTATGTGTATTCAGCCAAATGACTAATATATGTGTACATGAGACTATATTATAGCCTATTAGTTTATATATTTATGAGCATGTGAATTAGGTATTTAATGAATATTCGGTCTTGATTGTTGGATAATAATTTGTTAAGTTTTGGCTATAAAAGAACTCGGTTATAGTGATAATGAAATTGTATATACATGTATATGATTTATGTGTATGTAACATGAATTCATAGGTGCCTAAATTTAATGTGAATTGATTTAATAATCCAGTTTAATTTAGTTAAGTTGAATTAGCCATTGAGTTGTTTATTTGCTTATGACTTACTAAGCTTTGGTAGCTTACTTTTTGTGTAAACATTTTTATAGATTTTGAAGTTAAGCTACAAGCTCGAGAATCATCAATCAAGTTCATCACACTATTTACTGCTTTGGTACCATAAGCTAAACTTAAAATTATGGCATGTAATAGCTGGTTTTGGAGTTGGTTATTTTGGGAATGTATGTATATTCAAGCCATGCGAAAATGGCTAAATGGTTAAGTTGGTTTTGGAATGTCTCTTGGTTGTGATAATTTCTCCACTTGAATTCGGTTTTGTATGTGCAGGGTATGAGCTTAATAGGGCTTATATGTTGTGAATGAATGAACTTTAGTTAAGCTATTGTGTGATATGTGCGTTAAAATAGTTGATGGCTTAGGTAGTATCTATAGGTGATTCGGTCATGGTTTTGCATGAGTATAAAAATATATATATATGGAAATAGTTATTATGTTTTATTAAGTTGCTATTATATGTACTGGAAATGGGGATTGGGTTGATTTTGTTACATGTATTATAAGTTATGTTCGGCTATGATGGTATATTAAAGTATAATTAATTCATTTTGATAGTATTATATAAAGTGATAAATAATAATGAGTGGAAGTGTATTGGTTAAATAAATATGATTATTAAGTGACAAATGTCGTATGTGGTTTGTGATTAGTTTTAATGACTAAACAATGTGTTTGTATCATTAAGGTTAAGTATGTCTTTGGTATATGAGTAAGTGTATATCATGTATGCATATGTATTGATTTGGCTGAATATAAATGGTAAATTTTATATTAAGCTTATATTAAGGATGCAGATCATAATATACACATTTATCATGAATACATGTACATTCGGTCATATAGATTTTTTTATGTATGTTACTAAGTTAATATGAATTATGGTATTTACATTAAGACATATTATGGTATTTACATTAAGACATGCACACTTGACCTTTGTATTTGTTTAATTTTGTATTTTACTATGTGTCTTGAATGCGTGCAAGGTGTTTACACCTGTGAATGTTACTTACCCTTTTATGTGGCTAAATAAATATACTAACTAAGTGCAAGTTGAGAACGTGTATAATGATTTACATGTATTAACCGATAAAACTAAGAAATGAAGTGAGTTGGTTTATAACCTTGTAATTGTTTCAAATAGAAATAAATTGTAAATCATATGGGATAGGAACAAACTTCATGATGATGTCACAGATAGGAAATTGGTGGTGCAAGTTATATATTTTTTATACTATTACTTGTGAATGTTTACCTATTTATTTTTACATTTGATATAAAATGACTAAATTTAAAAGTTATATTTGTGACACCCCTAATTTGACCCTAGTCGAAAAGTGGTTTCGGGACCACAAAATCGAGTCATAAAAATAATTAGCCGTCATATTTTATGTTTATTATATGTGAATATGAATGTGTGAAAGTTTTAAGCTTCGATTTAGTAAATTGCATGTGAATTTAGTTAATAGGACTTATGTGTGACATTTTTGAAATGTGATAGGTTAATCTATAAGGGTCTATTAAAGCATGTATTGAAAATAATGGTTTTGCATGTCAAATACCCCTTTTTCTTAATAGTGGCCGGCCATGATGATGGCATATATTAAAATATGTATTAAATTTTAGTTAAATGGTTATTACTTTATATAAAAGAAAGAAAAAATTTTGGTTATGTTTTGTTCTTCTTGCCGTGAACTAAAGGAAGAAAAAAGGGGGGAAAAGAAGCTAGGCATTCGGTCTTCTACTTGCTTAATTAAGGTAAGTTTTAGGTAAATTCTTTGAGATTTTATGAAATTTTAGTTGATGGATAGGTCTTTGATTGAGCCCATGTGTGAATTTTGATCCTTGTGGTGATTTGGGCATTCGGTTAAGGTAGGAAACTTAGAAGATGATTTCTATTCCTTATGTTTTATGAGTTGGGAGCTTAAATTGAAGTTGAATAAGGGGAATATGTGTATTGAGGATTTTAGTAATATGGAAATTCGGTTATGAGAGTGTGTGTGTGGTCACTTGCCGAATGTGGGTGTTAAGGTTAGTAGGTTGGCTTAATTCTTGTATTAGAAATCTATTTGAGAAATTAGATAGGCTTTGAATGGTTGAAGTAACGAAATTAGAAACTCATGAATTTGATTTAAATACTTTAAATTTATGGTAGTTAAATGGAATAGAAAGGATCTATTCGGTCATGGAGGTTAAACACATTGTTAAATTGTTGAATATATGCTTTGGTTGTTAATGAATATTCGGTCTTGGTATGAATCTCATTAATAACATTTAGTTATTAGATTTGGTATAAAATACTTATTGAAATGGTGGAATTGGATGGCTTATTTATGGATTTTAGTTATGAGAGTCTTTTGTAAGTAGAGCCAGAGGGTTTAAAGGGTGGTGTTTAAAAATAAACATGTATATGGACCCTATGTATGTACCTTGTAATTTTATTGTAAACTTTTGGTTTAACTCGTATCATATTAATTGCTAAAATACTAGCTTGTGTGGAAAATTTTGTGTATGTTTTTAAGTGCCGAATGTGAGTTAAAGAAAATGGAGCTCACTATGTGTATCATGGTCAACCTTTGATAACTAATATGTCTTGATTCGTAAATTGAGTTAAAAGATTATATATGTTCGATCTAGCCTAAGCTAGGCTTGACTTGTAACATAGTAATGATTGACTGAACGTATATGTGTGAGACAGTGAGGATAATTGTATTTCTTGCTTTGATTAAGTGAAGTATATGAAGTTGATATACTTAATTTACTCAATTAAGCTTAAGAGCACATAGGGACAATTTCGGATAAGAGAAAAAGCTACCTAACCGAATAGTCGATCTGTAATCGTTCGACAAATTCCGAGGTAAGTTCTTAAGTATTTGAGTTTGATTCCTTTGTAAGTTTTAAGTTTTTAAAATATGAATTAAGTATATACGTTAAGGTCAATGACTTTTCCAAATGATGGCATATATGATATTATGTTTTAAATATGTGAATGAGAACTTTACAGAGTAAATTTGTATAAATCTGCTTGGGACAGCAGCAGTAGTGTGTTTTCGAAAAATTACCATAAATTGTGGGAATTGAGTTAAAGGCTGAATAGATTATGTAATTAAAGCTTGATGCATCTAGTTTTGTATAAAAGAAATCGAGTAAGTAAAGGGGTTGCCGATAATGAGATTTTTTAAAGTTGTGTGAGACAGAGTCAAAATGGCTCCGAAATCCCCTGTCCAGTATTTGGAAAATCATTATAAATCGTACAAAAATTATTATAAGATAAGATTTATATGCTTAGACTCCTTAATGAGTCTAGTTTCAAACAAAATAAACGAAAACATATTTTCAATTCTGTACAATGAGAAATTCAATTCTTAGTGAAGAGTAGTCAGAATAGTCAAGCAGTAAAATAGGGGAAACTTTAAGAAAAATCTGGTATTGATTAGCCAAACAAAAAATTATGAAAATTTTGTGGATAGAAGATATACGAGTCTATTTTCATGGAAAATTAACGGCACATCATTTGGAGTTTCGTAGCTCCAGTTACAAATAATTTAACGACTGTTGCTCAGGAAAACAGCTTGTAGAGAATATGTGATTATGTTGTAAACATTGATAAAAATTGTTTTAGTTGCTCATAAGCTATTGATTAAACCCATACATGAATTCTAATTTGTGACATTATAAAATGATATATGAGTGTTAGATGGATCTTTGATATTAAAATTGAGAAATTGTAAGTTTATAAATATTCGAATATGAAATGATAGTATGGCTTGAAATTGAATTATTCATTGGAAAATGATAGATGTAGATTTAGCCAAGACAAAGTGTATACATGAAAGTTTATGTGGTATATGAAGTATATTTGGATAATTGTGATGTGAATATATGAAAATTTATATTTTGATTCAGAATTTTAGGTGATGAATGTGAATGTGTATATATGAGATAAGGCCGAATGGCCAATGTGATGAACGTGAAAGTGTATATATATATTGTGGCCAAATGACAAACTGTGGAAGGTGTGTTTTATTAGATATTTGATGAGGCAAATGAATTACAAATATGATAGTCGATGTGAATGCTGTAACATGTGAATAAATATGCATGAAACTTTGTGATGTAAATCCGGGATTTAAGACCCGATGACTATATGTGGTGACTATGTCCGGTTAAGACCCACGACTTCGTCGGAGATTTCATCGAGCTAAAGGTCTCACCGATAATCCGAGTAGAGTTTAAAGCTATAAGACTTTGCAATAAGAATTGCTTATAAATATATTCAATGCGAAAGGTTAAACAGGTATGTACTCTAAGTTTATATGTGATCTTGATTTGAACTAAATCATAAGGTAGTTATGTGATGCATACGTGAGCAATCTATGAGACTATTCCTATGATTATGTGGCATCGAATTAGTGTGAAAGGTTATGTGAAATTATACAATATATCTATGTTACATGAGCTCACTTTTATGTGAAAGTTTATCTGCCTATTGTATATGATGAGATGTGCATATTCGGTAAAGGGATGATATACCCAAAGGAAGAGTGAAATAAAAATACGAACAACCGTGTTATAATTTGATTGTTATCTGTTGACACTGCTTAAAACTTACTAAGCATTGTAATGCTTACTCCGTTTACCTTGTTTCCTCTGTTTTATAGATCTCATTTGGAAGCTATGGACTGGGATCGTCAAGAACTTGTTACACTATCACTATCCACCGCTTGGTATCTGTTATGTTTTGGGTTATTTTATGGCATGTGTAGAATAGACCAAAGCGGAAGAATATTTTGGTTAATATATATAAGCCATGCGAAAATGGCATCTTTTAAATGTGTACTTATAGAAGTTTAAATTGTATCCCTGGCTGTCTTTAGTATTTATCTAAAGGAAAGTTCTTTATTTCAAAAAAAAAAATTCAAAATTTTTACTGTTCTGATATGAGTTTCAAGTCCGGTAATGCCCCTTTACCTATTCTGGCGACGGATACGGGATAGGGGTGTTACAATATTAATTTATGCAAATGATTAGAGTTAACTCTTATGACTTGACCGAATGAATAATTGTGACCGAATGAATAACTCTTATGACTTGACTCGACGAATACGAGTTAAGGGTGTTACAAATCCTCATCATTTAGCAAAGCATATCACTACATGCATATGTGTTTGTAAGCTTACCTTGGAATAACTAATGTAGTAGAATCCTTTGATCACATATAAATAACATATGACATATGAATATAACATCATAAGCTACTTAATCATACTAAAATAAACCATTACTAGCCATTCCAATGGCTAGGTTACAAAACATCATTTTCAAGCCACTATTAGCCAAGTTGTCCTATACATGCCATTATACCAAAATGATTTCACTAAATATACCCAAAATGCTAGTTGATAGTGTGACGATGCTCCAATGATCTTCCAACCTTCACGAGCTTTCGAGCACTATAAAATAAGGGAAAATAAAATAGAGTAAGCATTACATGCTTCGTAAGTTTGTATAACAGAAACTAAACTTATCAATCTTGTTTATTAAAATCTAGGCATACAATGTTATGTTTCCATCCATTTGCTAAATTGTCTAATCACATACATTCCATCAAACATGTTAGTCACCAAAATATTCATATCAATCAAGTACCATAGATGATCTCATCAAGCAATGTTTTTTCAAGTCATTATCAATTCATCTCAAGGTACTTGTGCCATGTCAAGAGTTTTATGTCCGCTGAATCATTGAATTCTGATGGATGCTTAAGTAGCACACTCGAAGTGTACGATTCGATAATCTATTAATTTCTTATTCAAGGGTACCCATTAGGGCACTTAACCAAGAAACGTTCTCTCGTGCCACCCATCGTATAATAGGATTACCAATCCAAACTAAATCCCTTATATAACATAAGCTCAGAGGAGCTCGATTAAGATTACCAGTCCAGGCTAAACCCTAATCATAACGTATGCTCGAGAGATATTATATCGAGATTACCCGTCCAGGATAAATCCTTTATATAACAAGGTCATGTAATAGCTCGATTTTAGGGCTAGTCAGAATAGTGGTCTCTGTAACACCCCGAATTTGGGCCTAGAAGTATTGGGCCTTGAGTGTGGGTCCGTAAAGAGGTTTTATATAGGTATTTAATTGTGCAATGAAATAACACAATTAAATGTTTGCTATTAGTGGCTAATGGCTTTGAGAAGTGTTGGAGAAATCTTGGGTTCAAACTTGGGCTTTAGCAAAAATTTTGGTATTAAGTGAAAAAAAAACTTGGATGCTTGGATGAGGGTTTTTAAATTATTGTGTTAAATAAATGACACAAGGAAGCTTGTAGTCTAGTGGTTGTGGTGTCATTAAGGTTGTATGGGAGCTTGGGTTCAAGCCTTGGCTCTTGCAATTTATTTTGTTTTTTTTAAAAGGAACCTGGACTTTGGCCTTTAGACCTTATAATTAATTGGGGATAAAATATGACACAAAAAGCCTTGTGGCTTAGTGGCAAGTAGCATGTGGAGCATTTAAGGGGAGGCATAGGTTCGAATCCCATGGCAAGCAAAGAGCATTTATTTTGCTAACAGGGGGCGGCAAGAGTTGGTGTTGAATTTAAACTCTAATGTTGGAGGATCCCACATCAAGAAGCTAATATAAGAGTGGTTGTGAAGTCGGCTTTAAATAGAGGAACCATGAAGAGAGTAAATGTACCTTTCTTGGTCGATCCCTTTCATTTGTATGGCGTGCTCGTTTGGGTTGGGCGTCGGCTAAGAGTGCTCGGAGCGTGGATTAACTCCAGTCTCCTATCAGGTGTGTATTTATCACTACTCTTGTTGTTGGATGGCTACTTCGGGCCGCGATGGGACGAAAGGAGCCATGTGGGCCCAATGGGCCTACGGGCCCAATTGGATAAGTTGTTTGATTGTGTAGTAAATATTGGACTAGGCTAGGTGAATCGCATATCTGTCGCTAGGTTTGGGCTAAAAGGGCCACACGAGCGTGTGGGCCCATTTGGTAGAGAATAGGCTTTAGGCCCATTCGTATTGTTATCCATGTTTAGAATACTTTAGTTTACCAATTCTTGAAATGCCCTCGACTTGTAAAATTACCAAAGTACTCCGATTTACGTAATTCACTGTTTTACCTCGGTTTATAGAATTATTGTTTTACCTCGATTTGTAAAATTACCGTTTTACCCTCGATTTCTGTAATTACCGTTTTACCCTCGGTTACTGTAATTACTATTTTACCTCGATTTACGTAATTCTGTTTTACCTCGGTTCTGTAATTATTGTTTTACCCTTGATTTACTAATCATTGTTTTACCCTCGATTTATAGAATTACCGTTTTACCCTCGATTTGTAAAATTACCGTTTTACCCTCGATTTACAGAATTACCGTTTTACCCTCAGTTTACAGAATTACTATTTTACCCTCGATTTATAGAATTACCATTTTACCCCTAATTTACATAATTACCATTTTACCCCCGATTTACATAATTATCGTTTTACCCTCGATTTACAGAATTACTATTTTACCCTTGATTTATAGAATTACTGTTTTACCCTCGATTTACAAAATTACTAAAATACCCTTGGTTTGTGAAATTGCCGCAATACCCTCAATTTGTAAAACTACCAAAATACCCCTGTATGGTAAAATGACGAATATGCCCTTATGTTCAGTATGGTGATGTGCTTAGGATTTACATATATTGATATTGGATTAGTTAAGTTTGAGTGATGGTGGTGGTTATCGAGGCGATTGATTTTGGAAACGTTTCAACTTCAACCCATAATGTGTGTACTAACCTCTAAATAGCTTAGTTTAATATTTCTTTGAAAAGTCAAAGCTTCATATTTTAGTAATTCGGAATTAATATTTAGATCTATTTTCACGACGTTTAAGTTGGATTCACAAAGGATATGGGGTAGGAAGGTATTTGGAACGTTCTTCAATGAGTAGATCTTTTGGTAAGTATTGAACCTTCTTTCCATTTGTATCTTGTGGTTTAAGAAAAGTGAAAACCCTCCGTCGACTAAGGCTAAAAGGGTTTTTGGTGTTATTTGGTTTGTTGGTACTAGTGAGGATTAAAGGCTACCGATCAAGGAGTGTGTGAAAAGCTTGGATCATCGGAGTGACTAAATCTAGTCATCAACTTCGCAAAGGTATGAACCCAAGGGCCATTGTGGATGGTGGCGAATGTGTAAGTGATGATAATAGGTAGTTTTCGATTTGGTTTCATATTAACATGGTCTAATCTATAAGTGGTTGATTATAGGAGAAATCGCATAGGAGATCTCGTCAAGGAATATCGCAAATCGTGTGTAACGAACCCTTTTTCATAGCTTAAAGTGATAAATCTTTGAAAAGTCGAAATGCCGAAATTCTGGCATTTCGAGGACTTGTGAGCAAGCGAATGCTCACTAGTTAGTTAGAATCGATGAGATGATGATCGAGAACAATGGAAACGGTAAGAATGTGATTTTTGGCGTTCTTGGTAAGTTGGGCCTCGAGAGGCCGAAGTGGGGCCCATTAGGCTTTCGGGCCCATTTGGGTAAAATTGGTAGAAAACGAAATCATTATATGGCATGATAAGACCGTTAAAACCGTTATGGAATATAGGCTAAATGGGCCTAGATGACGAAATTGGCTAAGTAGGGCCCATTAGGGTTTTAGGCCCCATAACTCGATTTCGCTAAAATGGGCCGTAATCACTGTTTGCACCCATGGATTGTTAGTAATCGTTAATGAACATGGAAACCCTAATTTTGGTAAAATTATGAGATTACCCTTATACCATAAAATGACCGTTTTGCCCTAGGTAAAATGACCATTATACCCTAGGGTTTATGTATGATTTTAATACATGGGATTTTGATAAATATGGTATGTATGAGATGCACATGACATGTATGATATGCACATGATATGTATGATATGCACATGATGTAATCATAACTGTATTGGGTTGGATTTTATATGGATGGAGGAAGTGAAAAGGGCTTATGCCCTGATTATCAAAAGGGCTTATGCCCTGCTTATCAAAAGGGCTTATGCCCGATTATCAAAAGGGCTTATGCCCAGCTTATAAAAGGGCTTACCTTGATTATTGAAAGGGCTTTTGCCCTGATTATTAAAAGAGGCTAGGCCTCCAGTTATATGATAAAGCAGCTATGCTGCCAGTGGAGAGTATGGCGGGGTGGGTCGAGTTAATCCCCACATGGTGTGTTGGTTGGTACGGGTGGAGAGTAGCGGATGGTGGGTTGAGTAGTCTCCCCAAATGGGTTGCATTCTTTCATTGAAATTATATGTGATATTGAAATGGGCCTAAGGGCCATACCGTTTACAGTAAAGGCTTCGGCCCAATAATATGAAATTTTGAAAAGGCTTCGGCCCAGTGTTATGAGATATGAAATATGAAAAGGCTATGGCCCAAGACATGTTTTGAGATTGGATTTGGGCTTAGACCCAACAGTTGCTATTGTTTTGGGCTCGAAAGGGCTTGTTGCATCTGAGTTTCCAAACTCACCCCTTTCCTTAACCTTGGTGAGCCTTGATGTGGGGACTTCAAGGAGGGATTCAGAGTGGCTGTGGTGATTGTCTTTGGACTTTTAAATAAGCGTCGGTTTTCTTTAAATTTCCTTTAAATATTATTTATTTTGGATTGTAATAAGGCCATTTTAACTTTCCTTTTATTTCTTTTCGGATTACTTTAATTTTAATAACTTTAAACCTGGTTGATAATTATTCAAATGGGCTAGACTTAGGACGTGTTTTCAAAATGATACTTGTTTTCAAAATATCTCAACACCACGATTAATCGATTTATCAAAGACGCCCACTTAAACAAATTTAAACTCGATATGACAAAGTGTGGCTATGGTTGTGGGCATGTCTAGGATTGGATCCAATTAAAGAGCTTGGTACTTAAGCGACCTTCATGGCTCACCTACTCTATCTCGGATACCTACGGTGCCCGACTTCCATACACTTTGTTAACTCAACAAAATATATGGTTTTAAAACACAAAAAACGGAACGTGGGTTTTCAACTCCAATGTGGCACATCAAATTCGGCCATAACGTCTGGGCCGGGTTTGGGGTGTTACAGTCTCAGGGCCACAAATTTGGAGTCGAGTAAATTATTTTATTATTATTTTGGAGTCATGGCATGTTTATTATAGTACATGAAAAATTTGGTGAGCTAATTTTAACGTTTGTGAGCACAACTATGAAAAAGGACTAAATAGCATAAAGTGCAAAAGTCTTGAATTGATAGCTAAGGTTGTTAAATAGCTAGAGAACCAAATTGGGGGTCTTTAAAGGGCAATTATCCCCTTAAAAGAAAGCATAGCTGGCCATGGGAGACAAATTGGAGAGAAGGTCAAAATTATATGAAGCTAAGGTCACCAATTTTGATTAGTTGTCTTTTTAATAAAACAAAAAGGAAAAGCTATTATTTTTCTCTCTTCTTAGCCGAAAATATCAGCCATTGTAGGGGTTTGAAAGCTTAAAAAATTTTAACAACTTTAGCCCTCTCAAGTAAGTGATTTTGATAGTTTCTGTTAATAATTTTTAAATTTTTGAGACCCTAGAAGCATAAGCTTTCAAATGAGGGTATATCTTGCAAAATGGTTGAAGATCTAGGGTTTTTCCATGAGAACATTTAGGTTGTTTTCTAAAATTTTATGGAAGAATATGAGTCTTAGTTATGTAATAGACAACTTTTGGGAAAGGTGTTGCCATGAAAACACCTAAAGGGACCATTTTGCACAAGTTGTAAAATGAATGATAAATGTGTGAAATAGAGAGAATTTTGGGGTTGCTATAAGAGTAAAAAGAGTTCATCTAAGCTTAAGGTGCGAAGAAATTCAATAAAAATCGATTTTTGAGCATAGGGGTAAAATGGTCATTTTGCCAAAGTTTAGGGGCAAAACAATCATTTTACCGAAGATGTGAATTTTTAATTGCTTAATTTTATTTAGTGATTAAATGAGTGCATTTTGCTATTTTAGATCAAGACTTGCCAAATCCAAACCTAGACCGGGGGAAAACCAAACAAGTCAACTAAACCGACTCATCGTATACGTTTTGTAATCCGAGGTAAGTTGTATGTAAATAGTACAACTACAATACTAATATATGTGTTGAATTGTATTTGAATTAATATAGCATGAATTGTTTGATTGTGGAATTGAGATAGCATGATGATAATAGAGATAGTAGAATTCCTATTTGAACGTGGGATATAAATCGGATATTCATGCCGTATTAGAATTCCTGTTTGAACGTGGAATATAAATCGGATATTCATGCCGTAACCTATGGGTTATTATTGGCTAGTGTAAGACATGTCTGGGACATGCATCGGCCACATTATGAGAGCCAGTGTAAGACCATGTTTGGGACATGGCATCGGCATTGAGACGAGAGCTAGTGTAAGACATGTCTGGGACATGCATCAGCCTCGAGTAGTAAGCCAGTGTAAGACATGTCTGGGACATGCATTGGCTACGATATGATAGTCAATGTAAGACCATGTTTGGGAGATGGCATTGATTTGAGATATGAGCCAGTGTAAGACCATGTCTGGGACATGGCATCGGCACCTTACCCACGTCTGAGGCTTAATGAATATCCAGTAGTGTTCCATATGGTTCAACAGTGAACGTTGTGGTCTAAGCCAATGAGGAAAGTATAACCGTGTTGTGAGTGGTACAGGTACCTAATTGGTACGTATGAGATATGAGCTCATTGAACAATATGTGACTAGTATGGATGGTAATGAGTAAGTTATGCCTATATCTACCTTGGTATCATGAGCATGTGGATCATTGATAAAATGTTGTTGTTCTGTACTTACTTATATGCTACTTGCTAATTTTTTATGCTTACTCTCTTTCCTTTCCATTTCCTTACAGTGCCGCCTATCTAGCTCAAGGATCACCAGAAGTCAGAGATATCGATCACACTATCAAACGAAGGATTTGGTATAGTTGGATTTATATTTTTTTTTATTATGGCATGTATAGGACTTAGGCCTTATTATTTTGTGTTTTTGAGATTTGGCCAAATGTGTTGGCTTGGGTTAGAAGCCCTTCAATTTGTATTATGCCTAGAATGAAGGCTAATATTCATTTTGAATTTATAAAAGATGCATTATCATTAGATATTTAATGTCTATTGTGGCTTATTTGATTTTAGAAATGGTGCTCGTTTTAGCATTGGTTAGAAGTTGTATGGAAATAGGCAAGTAAGGGTGGCAATAAGACTTGGTAAATAACCTTACATTGACCACACGGGTAGACACACGGGCTTGTCTCTAGGCCGTGTGTGACACGCGGTCTGCCCTATGGGCATGTAGCTTGGCCGTGTGTCCTCTGCACGTAAAAATTTCAAGTCAGTATGCATGGTAATAAACACACGAGCAGAGACACGGTCATGTGTCTCAACCGTGTGGAGGACACGGCCCAACACACGGGCATGTGCCTTGGCCGTGTGACATTATGAGCATGCTGACATCAAAAACAGAATGTCCATGTTTTTGCATATGAGCTAGGACACGGGTGTGTCGTGGCTGTGTGAGGGACACGGGCCATTAACACGAGCGTCTGTTTGGCCGTGTGAAAACCCTTGTAGGTGTGTGAACCACACAGGCCATCAGCACAACCTTGTCGAAATGGTCACGCGGTCGTGTTACTCTTCCACATGGGCGTGTGCCCTGTTTTAAAGGCCAATTTCTTAAGGTTGGTTTAAGGACCCAGAATGGCTTCAAATAGCTTTCAATGATCAATTTGGAGTTCGTAGGCCCATAATAAGAAGTTTAAGGTAGATATTGAAAAAGTTTTAAGTTTGAATCGAGTCTCGGTGATTTGAGATTGGTTGTGGGCATGAGATCAAGTTAGGTAATGCCTTGTACTCCTCCCCGGCGTGGGTTACGGGTATAGGGTGTTACATGTCACAGACGAAATCACAGCAGGTAATCCACTCAACTCATCTGATTCAATTCAAAGGATTTCACCATTCTGACATTTCAGTTAAATAATCTTTCGTCAACAATTTACAACGGCATCGTGCAGAGTCAACCAATCCATACCAAGAATCACATCGAACTCATCAAATGGTAAAAGCATCAAGTCAGCCGGAAAACAATAACCCCGAATCATTAAAGGATAGTTCTTAGAAACTTTATCAACTATAACATACTTGCCTAAGGGGTTGGATACTTTAATCACAAATTCAATAGACTCAACAAGACAACTCTTACTAAACACTAAATTCATACAGATATACCAATGAGTCGATCCAGGATCAATCAGTACAATCACATTAGTGTCGTAAAGAGAGAATGTACCGGTAATAACATAAGGGGACGACGCCTCTTTGCAAGCACGAATAGCATAGGCTGTAGCAATGCTTTGGCCTCGGATCTCAGAATTCAGTCCTTTGTTGCTCCTTTTCCACTAGACACATTTCCCACATTCCTCGGTGGTCTACCTATCGCAGTCATATTGCTCGACTTGCATTCTGAAATTTATCTTTCTCAGAAAACTCTGGGCAATCTCGAATAGAGTGATCTAGCGAACCACATTTGAAACAAGCTTTATAAATCTTATTCGAGCACTCTCTAGAATGTCGTCTCCTACATTGTTGACACTCAGGTTTATTGTTTCTCACACTGCCAATGTTTGAGACGGAAGTTGCTTGAGCTTTAGGACTCACATGTTGACTTCCACGATCTCTATTCTGGCATCCCACTGATACATTTGATTGACTATACAAATCACGAGATTTCTTTGATGAAGAATGATAAGGTTTATTCATCGATCTTTTTCTCGAATCTCTAGCTTCAAAATTAGCTTTTCTCTTTTCTCGGCTAAAGTCTTCGGCTTTGTAAGCCCGGTCAACTAACACAACAAATTCTTTCAAATCTAAAATTCTGAACAGAAGTTTAATATCCTCGTTCAACCCGTCAACAAACCGCTTACACATGATTTCTTCAGTAGAAACATACTCTCGAGCATACTTGCTCAATTGTACAAATTCTCTGTCGTACTCGGTTATAGTCATACGACCCTGTTTTAGTTCTAAAAACTCTTTATGCTTTTGATCTAAAAACCTTTGACTTATGTATTTCTTCTGGAACTCGGTCTGAAAGAACTCTCAGGTAACCCGTTCTTTCACAAATACTAGAGTATTCCACCACTGGTATGCAGTGTCCCTCAACAATGATACAACACATTTTAAACACTCAGCCAGCGTGCAAAAAAGCTTATAAAACACTCGAATCATATTTTCAAGCCAAAACTCAGCTCTCTCAAGATCATCGTCAACAGTAGCTTTGAACTCTTTAGCCCCGTACTTTCTAATTCTATCAACAGGTGGCTTATTCAATTGTAGAGGTTCCAAACCTTAAGGCACTACGGAAACCAATTGGGGAACAAGAGCGGATGGAGGTTGTTGAACAGTTGGGTTCATTCGGACATATTGTGTGAACCACTCATCCATCATTTGGAAAAAGGCTTCTTTAGCCTCTCCTCCGAGACTACTCAACATAGGTCTAGAATCTGACGGCGCTGTCCCTTGAGTGAGAGCTGGCGCATTACTTTCAACCTCATCAGCTATAGCTCGATTGGGATCCATTTAATATATGAAAACATATTTTAAAATGTTAGGAGTCATCACACTATCATAGTTTATATATGGCATATATAGCTATACTCTCACATACGCTACGTTAGTCCTAAAATCGACAAAACCATAGCTCTGATACTAATAAATGTAACACCCTCACCAGTATTCAACGCTAAAATAGGGTTACGGAGCATTATAGGACTTATAACACATTCAAACATACATTTCATATAAAAATATTCAAATCACATACATTTCATTCACAACATTTTGTCCCTATTACGAGCCTACAAGCCCTAAATATACATTGGGAGTGATTTGGGGCAAAATCGACAACTTTGGAAACATTCACGAAACCTTGAAAAGTTTTCTCAAAATAGGGGACACACGCCCGTATGGTCTGCCACTGTGTCTCACACAACCACTAGACATGCCTGTGTCACGAGCCGTGTGGACATTTGAAATGGGAGCACATGGCAATGTCCCAGCCCGTGTCTGATCCTGTGTAACTCTCTGACTTGCATCACACGGCCAACACACACTCTCGTGTGACTAACCCATGTGCCCTAAAATGGCCAAACACGCCTATGTACCAGGCCGTGTGCTAGGCCGTGCAAAAAATGTAGGGTATACTAACTTATGCCACACTGCCAACTCAAACGGCCGTGTGTGAGGCCGTGTGGAGCACACTAACTTGGTTTCTAAAACCACACCAGGGGTTACATAGCCATGCAATATAACCGTGTGTCACACAGTTGAGACACACGCCCGTGTCTCTGCCCGTGTGGACAAATATAGGCTATTTACCAAGCCAATTTTCCACCCAAAAAAAAACATGTACCTACACCACAATTCAAAGGCACCAACACAAGGCATAATAGGCATTAAATCAATCTCATATCAAGCATATTCCATACTATTTCATTACCTATCAATACAAATCACAATCTACCCCAATATGCCATCTAATTTTATACCTAATTCACATATATAATTCAATTAACTATACATTCCCAAATATTCATCTTTTAGCCTAGTTTCACAAACAAAGAAATGTCCAAAAAATCATCCACAACCATCAACCAACTCATTACACAAGACATAAACATATATATATTCTTATTTCAACCATACCAAAATAACCGCAAATAAGCCATTACTCAAGGCTATATATATACAAACCAATTCAATTGGCCAAAATCATTACCAAAGCATAACCAACATGACATAAAGACCCTATACATGCCATATACTTAAAATACCAAAGTTCATAGGTACCAAGAGATAGGTGGATAGTGTGAAGCGAACTCCGACGATCCCCGAATCTGTGCTAGTTTTGTAATCACTATAAAACATAGAAAAGTAAACAAAGTAAGCTTTATAGCTTAGTAAGCTTATATGAAATAAACTCAATATAACCATAAAAAAATAATTCAACAATTGATTATAAATACATGTATTCATATCAATTTCCAAACCATTCAATTACTCATTCACAAAACAACATATTATATTCACCATTACTCAATTCAAGGCTAATATGATTTAAACACATACTTGTACCATCTCGTACCAATTTCATTCCCAAACTCATTATTCATTTACCCACTGAACCATTCAGAATAGAAGTCAGATACTCAGGAGTATCGCACACTAAGTACCTATACCATGGCCTGAAGCCAAATCAAGGTAACTTATATCCAAAGTACTGATATCATGGCCGAAAGCCAAATCAGCCAATATTCATGGCCCAAAGCCAAATCGGTATAACTCACACCCGAAATGCTAATATTATGGCTCGAAGCAAACTCAATGTCTTTCCTAATGACATGTCACTAGTATCTTAAACTATTCCTAAGGTTCAATGGGATTTCGAATGCCGAATTACCATCGAGTCATTGTCAAACTTATCTGAATTCTCGTATTCACAACTTATACAATATCAAAGCATTTAAAATACACTTATAATGAAATTTATCACATACGAACTTAGCTCGGATTTGAAAATGATGGAACAAGTCGATCAGTCGATAACTTTAGTTTTCCCTCAATCTAGATCCGAATTCCGCTTTTCTTGATCTAAATATATTCAAAATTAACTCATTTAATAATCTCCCTATTCAATTTAATCCAAAATACTCATTTAAGCGCATTTACACATTAGTCCCTATTATTTCACCTTTTACAATTTAGTCCTTATTCCATAAAATCACAAATTAATGAAATTCAAAATAAACTCATGCTAGTTGAATTACTATTATGCCTTAGCAGCCCATATTTTTCATTTATTTCACATTTTTACAAAAAAGTTTTAAATTTCTCAATTTAATCCTTATTTTGCATTTTCACTAAAAATAAATGAACAAAACTTGTATATTTATCAACAAGCATGTAACAGCCCGATTTTTGGGCTAGTCAGAACAATGGTTTCGAGACCACAAATATGACATAGAAAAATTTAATTTTATTAGATTTTTATGGTCTAAGGTTTCACAGAATGATTTCGTGAAAATTTCGTTTGAAAATTTTGACGTTTGGGCACTCAATTTAGTAAAAAAGACTAAATTGTAAAAAGAGTAAAAGTTGAGTTCTACATGTTAAAGGTGTCCAATTGCTATGAGATTTTAAATTAGAGGTCCTTATATGATAATTAGACCGTTTGTTAGGTTAGTGGACAAAAATGGACATAGTGAAATAAAATTTTAAAGTTTTGCAGAAAGGGCATTTTGGTCATTTGGTAAACAAAAGAATAAAAAGGGGAAATAAAGCCAAACTTTTTCCATCTTTTCCAAACCTTGGCCAAAAATTTGGAGACACCATAGGTAGGGTTTTCTTCAACTTTCAAGATTGATTGTAAGCACATCCTAGCCCTGTTTTTAATGCTCGTTACGTTTTTGAAGTCGTATTCACCCAATATTTCCATTTCTACCATTATTTTGAAGTACGGTTCATTTTTAAAAAATAAACCCATGTGTGACATGCATGGGTTTTTATGTTTAATGGTAGAAAATGAAATTTTGATGTGTAATAAACAACTTTTACTAAGTGATTTTTCATGAAAATACCTAAAAAGGACCTATTTGTAAAAAGATGTAAAATGAGTAGTAAAAATCTGATTTGATGTAAAATGTGGGCTGATATGAGCATGTATATGGTTTGGCTAGGCTTCGGTAACAAATAAATTTCATACATTTCATTTTACGAGCCTAGGGACTAATTTGTAAAAGTGTGAAACTTTAGGGGCAAAAAGGTAATTTTTCCATAATGTGATGTTTGGACTGATTTGAGTAATTTGAATATTAAATAAATTAAATTTTCTATTATATACCAAGAAAAAAAAAGTTCGGACCTTGATCGGGGAAAGAATAAGGTGTTTGACGATTAGATCCTTTTCTACTATTTTTGTACTGAGGTAAGTTTGTGTGTAAATAATGCATTATTATTTATGCTTTAATTGTGTTATTATTTTATGAATTTTGATTTACTCTTTAAATGAGTTCGACAAAGTTTGACAAGCGACAAAATCCTGGTTGAACCTTAGGAATAGTTAGGATACAAATGTCATGACAATAGGGTTAGTTGAGATTACATGTAAGACCATACTTGGGTTATGGAATTGATATGATACTTCTTCTAAGACCATAGCTAGGCTATTGGCATCGATATGATAGACCATATCTGGGATATGGCATTGATATGGTACTATGTGTGTGAAATATCCCGAGTATCCTTTAGTATTCCAAGTGGTTCGACAGGAAACTTAATGGCAATGTTTAAGTTGTGAAAGACTATGGTATGTTGTGAAAGATTATGGTAAGTTGCAAGTTGGTACAAGTATGTACATAAAACCAATACTTAATGAGCTCGATATGTGATGAACCCTCAGTGTGGTATGATTGAGTAAGTTATGATGTTAAGGTTTTAATAACATCTATGTTAAGTTTGATTATGAAATTTTACAATGATATTTATGTTAATTTACTTCATGTTAAATTTATGCTAAAGTGTGTATGATGTCTATTATTTGCATAGGAACTTACTAAGCTTTAAAGCTTACTCTCATTTCTTTTTCCCTCATCTTATAGTGTCACCAAGCCAACTCGGGGATCGAAGCAGTCGCAGATCCATTCACACTATCAAATTATCATTTTGGGTACTTATGATTACAATATTTTGAGCTATGGAATGTATAGGGACTTGGTCACTTTTGTTATGTGTCATAGTTGATTTGGCCAAAAGTGTTGGCTTATATTATTTGATAATTCATTTTGTAAATGGCCATTGAAATTGCCTAATACTGGTTAAGTATATATATGCATAAGAAGATGTATTTCATGAATGTGAATTTTACATGGTTTATGATGATAAGTATGAGATGTTGTATGTGATAGGAAATAGCATGTAATTGGTGTGTGGATGACTTAGAATGGCTGAATTGGTTGTATGTATACACTTGGATTTGTGTTGCATGTTGTTTTGTAGGTTGGTGCAAGTAAGGGTGGCAAACTGGCTTGGTAAATAACCTTATTTTTGTCCACACGGGTAGAGACACGGGCGTGTGTCTAGGCCATGTGTGACACATGGCTTGTCCTATGGGTGTGTGATACGGTCTTCTGTCCCCTGCATTTTGAATTTTAGCTTTGAATTGGCCACACGAGCAGAGACACGGCCGTGTGTCTCAGCCGTGTGAAGGACACGGCCTAGGGACATGGGCATGTGCCTAGGGCGTGTGAAGTCTGTAGCTATTTTATGAAAAATTATGAAAATTAAAATGCCCACACGGCTTAAGCACACGGGCATGTGACTTAGCCATGTGACTTCAATTTGTTAATGATGTCATAAACAGAGAGTTACACGGGTTAGGGACACGATCGTGTGTGATCACATGGCCTACCCACACAAGTATGTCCCAAGCCACACGGCGTGTGACCTCTGTTTTGGTGAAAATTTTCTAAGTGTTGTAAAATTTTCTAAAGTTCTTGACTTAGTCCTGAATCACTTCAAAAGCATGTTTTGGGCCTCGAAGGCTCGTGTCAGGGACTTTATGCTCGATTTCAAAAAGTTTTAATTTGGACGAAAATTTATGATTCAAAAATGTATGTTTGCTTGTATTTAAGTCCGGTAATGCCTCGTGCCCTGTTTCGACGTCGAACACGGGTAAGGGGTGTTACAAAGCATTCTTAATCTATCAACAAACTTCAAAACACATGCTATTTCATCAATGGAAACATCTAAAACCTTTAACAGTTTTACAAAATAGTCCCTGGGCTAGCTAGACCTAGTTGCAACGATCTCATAAACATAGAAATCATTAAAAACAGAACAAAAATTGTACATTAATTAGCTATTAAATCTTGGCCAAATGAAGGAGATAAAATGGTGTTTTTTTCCCTAAATTTGGTTTAAGCATGAAGAATAAAAGATGATATCTTTGTTTCTTTTGTTTTATTAACCTTAATTACTAAATTACATAAATAACCTTATTTTATAATCATATTAAACATCCATTTAAGCTCATAAATGTCCACCCACAATTGAAATGGTCTATTTACCACTTAAGTGTCTTAACTTTAAGGTTTTATAGCTATTAGACACTTTTAACTAATAAAACAGCACTTCTACACTTTATGCGATTTAGTCCTTTTTACCAAATTGAGCATTCAAATGATAAAATTTCTAAACGAAACTTTTAAACAATCATATATTCATGCTGTAGACCTTAAAATCATAATAAAATAAATATTTTAACCTCAAATTTATGGTCCCAAAACCACTATTTCAATTTGACTAAAAACGGGCTGTTATAGTGGGATTGTGCTATTTCATTATGTATTACTTCGGACATACCAATGAGTGTTGTACATATATTTCTAATTTATAACGGTGAACGTTGGGCGCATATTCTTTGAACGTACCAATGAGCACTGGGTGCATTTTATATTGGTGTGTTGGTGGTTTAATCCGAGTATCCAATCTTAAGTCTATATCCGATTTATAGGGGCAATAGTATAACTATGATATGATATAAAATATAGAAAAGGAATATGAATAAACTATGAAAATGGAATACAATTTGTTTGATTTATGATATTGTTTATAAAGCTAGAATAGTATTTGAAAGGCCATGTAAGATTATAAGTTAAAAGCCCGAGGAAAATTGATATGTGACTATATGAGATACATTCGATAAGCATGTGAAAGACCGTGTATATTAAGAATGAAAGGCCCTAAGGGCTCTATGATATTGTAAATATGAATTAAATAATTTTATATGTGAAATTGAAATGAAAAGCCCACTCGGTGAATTAATAAGATAATTTATGAAACATGAACTATGATAATCTTGTGATTATTTAAGAAAATGAGACTATGGAATATTGATTTTTACTTTGCGAATTTCACATGGTAATATATTATAATTAATTAATGTAACACCCCTTACCCGTATTCGAGGCCGGGCTAAGGTACGAGGCGTTACCAGACAAACATACAAACATTAAACTAAAATACGAGCCATAAAATTTTATTCATATTTCAAAGCGTTCATTCTCTTACACATAGTCCCTTATTTGAGTCTACAGAGCCCAAAACATACTTTAGAAAGGGTTTGGGACTAAACCGAGAACTTACAAAAATCTTGGAAATTTCATGCTTTAAGGCTCCACACGCCCGCGTCCCAAAGTCGTGTTCCATACACGGCTGAGACACATGGTCGTGTCTCTGCCTGTGTGGAACATACCTAGGCTATTTTCCAAGCTTTGGTCAACCTTGATCTCTTACAAACTTATACAAAATCAAAAGCATATAACATGGTATTCATTTAATGATTAAACATCCTCAATTAAACCACAAACATAGCATTTGTATGTCATCATACATGTGTCTCTCATACTCATTTTACCTTGTTTATTATAGTACCACTTATACATTTATACCAAGATTATCATCTTACCAAATATCTTCAGCTTAATCATCAAGCATTCATATTTAAAGCTAGATCATATCTTTATAAAATACCATGATTCAGATGTGCAAAATAACATGTTTTCCTGAAACATTTCAATTCAATTCCATACCCAACAAGCATTACATTGAGACTAGTCATATATATATATATATATATATATACATGTCATGATACATAACATTCTCTTTTTGTTTTCTTATAAACACATATCATTTATTTCATTATATCAATATTTAATATACCATAGTTTCCATGTATTCCACATATACTTATTTTCCTCCTCCTCCTCTCCATTCCACATCCTTAATGTATATAGCATTCTTGTAAGTACGATTTCACAATTTACTAATAAATGTTCACATCAAACTGTCCACACGAATCATAGTCACTTAATTATTTATAATTCGAGCTACAGAGATCCAAATTCAGATCCGTAAATTTCCTCTGAAACTAGACTCACATATCTTTCCACCATAAAATTTTCATAATTTTTGGTTTAGCCAATTAGTACAGTTTATTCATTAAAATTTCCCCTGTTTCACTTTCTGACAGTTCTGACTTCTCTTCACTAAAAAATAATTATCTCACAGTAGAGAACTCAGATAATGTTCTTGTTGATTTATCTTGAAAATAGACTCATTATGGATTTTAAAAATATAATTTTGAGCCTCTAATTATTTTTCTCCAAATTTTTGTGATTTTCCAAAGTCAGAACAGGGGATCACGTAATCATTCTGAATCAGTCTCACAAAAACATAAATATCTCAAAATATAGAACTCCTTTACTTTCTATATTTCTTTTATATGAAAACAGACTCATTAAGATTTAATTTGATATCTCATTCAGTCTCTGATTCAATTTATAATATTTTTGGTGATTTTTCAAAATCACGTCACTGCTACTGTCCAAAACAGTTTTATTGCTAATTCACTCTTTCACACTTTCTTTGTATTAACCTCATTTTAACATACATATCACAAATCATTTCCACCACATTTCATATATCACAAGTATAGGCCCATGATCACAAGGTCACCATAAAATCATCCTCATGTATAACTTACTTGTTTATAACCTTACCACATCCTGGTCACTTAATGAACACATCATTCACATAACCAAGTTCCTGACTGATTCATCACAAAACTCACAAAGCAATACATAGAGAGTCTCCGTTGAACACTTGGATCAATCCTCAATACTTGGTGGTTTCAGCACATAGCTCCACCCATCATATAGTTCGGCTCTCTTGTACACATGGTGAACACTTAGTACCACCCATGTGACCTAGCCAGTTTATCTCGTAGCTCTCTTGTCTACATGGTGTCCTTCACTTGGAACCACGCATGCGACCTAGCTATATATATCCCGTAGCTCTCTTGTCTACATGGTGTATACATAGTATCACCATTGCGACCTAGCTACGTCATAATGTCTTGTAGCTCTCTTGTACACATGATGTGCACTCATCACTATACATGTGACCTAGCTACATACCATCTCAGATCATCCAATCTTCCAAGGTTCAACCGGATTTCTCTCTTTTCCAACAATTTCACCAATCAAGTAATTATCCATAAACATATTTCCAATATTTTTATAAAATATCATAATACAAGTAATAGTGATGTATTACTTACATATAAACTTACATCTCATTTAATATCAACGCAATAACATTAAATTACACATTGTCTTATTAAAAATCATATGAACTTACAATTTCCCATAATATCCATAATCATAGAAATCACATTTATGTATGATAATTCAATGCACTTCATGTACCATAGACATATTTTTAAATCAATTCATAAACTTGGCACCACAATCATTTAATTTAACATAATTCAATTAATTCACTAAATTTAACTTTCAAATATAAATTACAACATTATTGTTGTATTATTATCATACCAACTTACATACTTTCAACACCTCAGATATCATAGTAAATATATCAATTTTACATTGAAACATGCATAAATTAATGCTTATTATACATATGAACTTACCTTGATATTAAAACTACCATTTTACCAACTTTCCCAATTTTCGATTTTCTCTCATTCTAGGTTCAAATCTGCTTTTCGAGATCTAAAACATCATATTTTACTTATTTAATTAATGTACTATTCAAAACAGTCCTTAACTCAAACTTTGGAAAATTACAATTTTGCCCTAAACTTTTGCATATTTACACTTTTTCCCTAGGCTCGGAATTAAACATCATCCCTTATTCTTATGTTTTATGACATGATGATCACTTTTCCCTTCTATGGAAACATCAAATTCTCACTCTAACATATACTTATGACTATTAGGTATTTTTACCAATTAAGCCCTTTTGCTCGTTTTCACTTAAAACCGAGTAGCACAAGTTGTCTAACATAATTTAAAACCTCATATTGTATCATAAAACACCAGAATACACAAATTTTACCTATGGGTATTTTTCCAAATATGAACCCTAGGTTGAATTATTGCTAGCATAAGCTAAATCAAGTTACTAGGACTCCAAAAACGTAAAGAACTTGAAAAACGGGGTTAGAACGGACTTACAATTGAGCTTGGGAAGCTTGAAAACCCGAGCCATGGAGTCTCCCTTGGTATACACGTCCATGGTGAAGAAGATGAGCAAAATTGGCTTTTAATTTTGTATTTTAATTCATTTTACCCCTAAATGACCAAAATACCCTTACTACTAAACTTTCCAAAAATTCCATCCAAGTCCAATTTTTGTCCATAACTTAGAAATTGGTCAAATTCCTATTTAAGACCTCCTAATTAATATTTCAAATCAATTTCATACTAGAAACTTCTAGAATGCAAGTTTTGCAACTTATTCAATTTAGTCCCTAACTTCGAATTAAGCACTTTATGCATAGAATTTCTTCACGAAATTTTCACACAATCATGCAATCATATCATAGACCTCAAAATAATCATAAAATAATTATATATATATCTCAGATTTTGTGGTCCCGAAACCTCTGTTCCAACTAGACCCAATTTTGGGCTATTACAATTAATATCATACTTATGTATTAAATGTGCTTATGCAATGAAATCAAATTATGATTAGCACCAATGAGCTTCTTTGCTTAACATGTGGAATTATTTATTTTCCATGCATAGGTAGTTGTGGGTGTGATTTGATCATGAGTCAGAAAGCATCTGAAGATTTGGTCCTCAACTCAGTGTGTGGAATTATTTTGTTTTTTGTTTGTTTCAAACTTAGTTGTAAAAAGGCATGTACCTAAATTAGTAGGGTGAATTACAAGTCTTAGTTGATATTTTGGTATATGGTATGTTTTGGTCGTTTTGGACCTCTAAAGTATAACCTGATGAATTACAATGTTTGATTAATGAACTAGAGATACGAGTGTCAAGGCTCAATTTCAAACCCATAGATGTGATGGGCTTACACTACCTCAAAGCCTAGCAACAAAGTCAAAGCTCAAGCAAATCAAACCAATATTCGATCAAAGCTAGTATGTGAGTATGATTCTTTTTGAGGAAATGAGGAATGATACATGCACGGAATGGGGGAAATGTATTAAAGTCAATTCAACCAAGATGTCAACTTTCAAGTTGAAAAGATTAGTCAACTTTCAAGTCAACAATTTTTTGGATGGGATCTAAGAATTTCTGGATTAAGATGTATTCATAGCTTTCGAAGATCTATCTCTAAGATTCGAAACACGCTTTGAATCACTCGATTTTGAGTTTGGGAACTCAATCTATAAATGGTTTAGTAAAGATTGTCACATCTCGAAAACCAGGTTAGAAGAAATTGGGTTAGTGAAACCAAGAGTTGTCATGCTCTAAATTTTGAGTTAAGATTGTGAAAATTATGTAAAGTTAAGTATCTGTTTTAGTGGTTTAGTTCTTTGGTTGTGTGTCATAGGTTTAAATCTCACTTTTTTGAATTTTTTTGGTATTTTTGTCTTAACTTCTATTCCTGATCATCTGGCATACGTAATATTTTCACTCAACTTATGATAAGAATGAGTCTGGCGGTTTGGTGGTAAGGTGTTTGTTAGCTTACCCTAAGGACTTGTGTTCGAATCCTGGTGTGGAAAGTGGAGATGATTTTTGTTTTGAGTTCAGAAGAAAAAGTTGTTGTGGTTAATATGTGAAAGTTAGTGGGGTAGTTTACAAAGTTAGTGTTGAGGGATTTCCTCCCCATTTTCCTTACACGTCTCCCACTCTCTCTCATTCTCTCTCATTTTTCGTCTATTTGTTTCTTTTGTCCCATTTTCCCATTTATTTTTGTTTGTTTGTTTGTTTGTTTTTGCTTTGGTTTTTCTTATTGTGGCAACTATGAGTTTTTCTGCCACTTTTTTTCTCTGTTGTACGCTTTTCTTACTTGTTCTATTTCCTAATTCTTCTCTCAAATAGTCCATTTCCATTCTTTTTGAAGACGTCTTTTGTAAGGTACTACGGTTGTTTATTCCATCTGTTGTTGACTCTTCCTCTACTTTTTGTTCTTCTATTGGAGAAGTTTGTGGGGTATTCAGTGTTTTTTCGGTGAGTTCAAGGATTTTTGAAGCAGTTGTTCCATTTGGGTGAGTAATTGAGTGCCTTGAAGGAGGCTGAGTCGTGGTGTTAGGATCTCTTATTTGACGGTTTTGATCAAATTGATCAATTGATTGTTGGTGTTTAAAGCTAATTGGTTCATTTTAATTGCTATTTTAGGGTCTGGAGGTGTATCGCATCATCGTGTTTCATAATTAGTAAGGTGTGTAACGAAAACCCAAGAAAACAACGATCAAAAAAAGCTAAAAGTTAAGGTTGTTGCGCCACACGGGAATGTGTAGGCCGTGTGGGCCACACGGGCGAGCCAATTGGGTTGTGTGGACCACAAGGGCGTGTAGGCCCATTTTTTGAAAAATTTCATCTAGGCCCGTTTGACTTTGAAATCCATAATTAAACTTTCTGTAGGGCTCACATTGCTTAATTAAGGCTTGAAAACAAGGTATCTGTTAATCTGGTTCTATGTGTGATGTTTTTAAAATATGTGAAATATATGTGCATGATCTGATACTGTTAGTTCTGATGGTATGTTTTGATTCACTATGTTTGTATATGTGTGTATGATGTGCGATTGTGTTATTTAGTATTTTTTTAATTAGCTATATGACCATGTATTTAACATTCTGGTGATTCTGGTTATGGTGATTTGTATTTTTGATGCATCTGTCTACAAAGCATGAAATCACATGCTTAGTAGTTTCTGTTAAGAATATGAAAACATGTTCAACATGTTTATCATTCTGTTCAGTTTATGCATGCGATGTCACATTGCATTGGGTTGGGATATTATGGTACGAAGGAATTTCTGGCAGTTTAATGATTTGCATTATCTGGTGGTTTATCAACATTTTCTATTCTGACAGCTAGGCTGCAACATAGTGGCTTGACCACATATATGATCTGGCAGTTTTAATTGCAATTTCTAGTGGCATTGTCCACGATTATCTGTTGGTGTGATTTTGGATGGACGAGTTTTGGGGAACTCTATTTTGGTGTGTAGCAAAGTTGGGTAGGATTTTTTCTGGAAAATTTGCATTATGTTTTTTGAAAAATACCGCATTGGCATATTCATGCATCATTAGTTCTATTTAATTGATCGATATGAAATTCTTTATGATACTCTGGTTTATTTATTGTGATTGCGTGTTTCATATTCGAGTTTCGTTATACATTAGGCTCTATAGCTCACCCTTTTGTTTTATTTCTGAAATTCCAGGTCGTCAGAAAAATTTAGCATCGGACGGCGTGCAAGAGCTCGGATTGTTTTCAGTTTATTTATTTGAATGTTTACATTTTAATTATTTTGGTTTGGAAACTTGTTCAAACTTTTGTTTTTGGTTTTTGTTCTGTTTTTTGTCTTCGTGTGTTTTAACATGACACTGTGAAACCACATGGGTTAATAACTAAAAATTTGGTTTTCAAAATTAAAACTCTATAAATTTTCCGCTAAAAAATTAAGTGACCTTTTAAGTATTTTTCTGAAATTAATCAAATAGTTTTAACGTTTGTTTGCCTTCAAGCTAGAAAAGGTTTTTCCAAAAATAATTACTTTCAAAACCCAGCTTTGCATTCAAATTTTGGGTTTGAAACAAGTGATTTCATACTTAAGTATTTCTATACATTTGTAAGAGTATGTTGCCAAATTTTACATATTTCAAAATGCACCTTAAGTTTAACTGAGACAAAAGTTTTTAAACAAGTTGATGTAATTCCTCCAGATTTAGCCATAATGTTTAGGTCAGGTTTGGGGTGTTACAAAGACAACACGAGCAGAATCTCTGGACAAGATTATTATTGAAGTTGCGAGTTTTAGGCTTTTAATTTTAGTTTAAATCATATTAGGTTCAGGTTTTAGGCTTAATTTTTATATATATGAGTCCAATATTGTATTTATCAGCCCTTATTATTTTATTACTATTTTATTTCAAAATTTTGATAATTATTAAGTAATTTAAGTTATTTAGGAGTTTTATGTTAACAAGAAAGTTTAGTTTAAAATTACTTCTTGTTTAGGTTAATTAAAGTTCTAGTATACTAGAGAGTTTTGTTTAAATTTATTTAGCTAGCCTATATAAAGTCTTTGCATTGTACACAAAACAATCAATTCATTATTATTCAACAACTTCTCATTTGAGTTAATAAATTCTCTTTGAGTTTTTCTTTTCAAGACTTTTCTTGGGTTTTCTTTTAGAAGAGTTTCTAACAATTTTTGGTGATCATCTTCAAACTTTTTGTAACACCCCTTACCCGTATTCAACGCCATAACAGGGTTCAAGGTGTTACTGGACTTACCACACAAAAAATAATACAATTCCGAGCTATAAATTTGCGTCCAAATTAAAACCATTCACATTCAATCTAAAGTCCCCAATACGAGCCTACGAGGCCCAAAACATGCTTTGGGAGTGGTCCGAGACTAAATCGAGAACTTTAGAAATTTTTTTACAAACTTAGAAAATTTTTCCATTAAATAGGGGTCACACGCCCATGTGGATATGGGACATGCCCGTGTGGTCACACACGCCGGTGCCCAACCCCTTGTAACTCTCTGACTTGTAACTCATGAACAAATTGGGATCGCACAGCCAAGTCACACGCCCGTGTGTTAGGCCGTGTGGAAAATTAATTTTCATAGAATAGGTGCAGACTCCACACGGCCAGGGTATACACCCATGTTCGAGGCCGTGCCGTCCACACGGCTGAGACACACGCCGGTGTTTCTGCCCATTTGCTCAATTCTGAGCATTTTGTTTCTCAAAATTAAGGTGCAGGGGACACACGCCAAAATACATGCCCATGGGGCAGACTGTGTGTCACACACGGCCTAGACACACGCCTGTGTGTCTACCTGTGTGGACAAAATAAAGGCTATTTACTAAGCCATTTGCCACCCTTATTAGCATAAACCTTGCGACAACTTTGATGTCATGTAACATAGCATATTTGGACAACCAAACATCCACAATCAAGACTAATACATATCAATGCAATACCATCCACTATCATACTCACAACATTTATTATGTCCCAAAATCAATCATGCAAATTTCACATTCATTAGGCCTCAATTAACTACTTTCCTGACACCTATTTGTGCACAGTATAATCATCTCACCAATAAATCACATTTCCAACATGACACATTCATGCTATGAATCACATTCAATCATACACCAAACATACCATGACCATAACACCAAAGACATTGGCACATATATGAATATACTTAAGCTTACAACCATGTTAGTTAAAATGAGCCAATTAGCATGGCAAAGTACCAAATCAACCAATAGCTATTACAAGCCAATATATTTGGCCAATCATAATGACACATATAACAAAATGACCAAGTCCCTATACATGCCATACTTTCAAATTGCTAAGATCATCAAATACCCAAAATAACAGTTTTGATAATGTGAGGCGAATCTCTGACGATCTCCAATCCGAGCTAGCTTGGCGACACTATAAAACATGGAAAATAAACAGAGTAAGCTATATAGCTTAGTAAGTTCGTATGCATGAAATAAGCTAATCTTACCATATATATAACATTCAAATAATATAACATGAATAAATGTAACTTTTCCATAGTTTCATGATCATAACTTATTCCATCATGATACTTACCTCATATTCATCATTTCAAGCACTTAATAGATATGAGCTTCATGTACATACCTGTACCATCTCAAAATGAATTTACACGTAATCTCATCTTTGACAAACACGTGAACCACTTGGAATAACAATGTCAGATACTCGGGAAATTTGCACACTAAGTGCCACATATGTAGCCAAAGCTACCTCAATCTCATATCACATAGTTGCTCACTCTTGAGCTATCGACGGGCCTACTCACACAAGCTATCAATCAAGATGTAGCTATATGATGCTGCTCACACAAGCTGTCAAGTATCTGCAACATATGCCGGTATACTCAGCCATCGGTAGGACATAGAAGACCAGCACCCAGATCACATAATCACATAACACATAATGACCCTAGTGACATGTCACTTATATCCTACCCTATTCCTAAGGTTCAAACGGGATTTCTTGCTTGTCGATTCGTCGTTGAACTCGTTCGTAGTGTTATACCCATTCACATAATTAAATATACAATTCATGCAATATTAAAGCATTTAAATGCAATTATTCTAAAGCTTATTTTTAACGTACGAACTTACATCGATACAAAATAGCTAATAATTCGATTTAGTCCACAACTTTGTTCTTTTCCTGATCTAGGTCAAAACCTCATCTTTCTTGATCTATAATACCACATTTAACTCATTTAATCATCATATTATTCAATTTAATCCAAAAAACCTTATGGCAAAAATTACAATTATACCCCTAACTTTTTACATTTTAGTCTCTAGGCTCGTAAAATGATTTTCATTCAATTTCATCACACGTAAACCTAGTTGTACCTATTCCTTACTCGTAAAAGCCCACATTTTTCATTTATTCACATTTTTACACATATTTTACAACTTTTACAAATAGGTCCCTATTTGACATTTTCTTCAAAAATCACTTGGTAAATGTTGTTTATCTAACACAAACATACATTTTCTACCATTAAACATCAAAATACACAAATATTCAACATGGGTAAAATTTTATACTTTGATTTTCTTTTAAATTAGTCCTTGAAATAGCTAGATTCGGTTGAGACAACTTCAAAAACATAAAAATCATTAAAAACGGGACAAAGACGGACTTACAATCGAGCTTGGAAGCTTGGCCAAAAACCTAGCTATGGATACTCTTCAATTTTTTGCACAAGAAGGATGAAATTGAGAAGATGACATATTTTATTTGTTTTATTTTGTCTTTATTACCCAAATAACCAAAATGCCTTTAATGCCAAACTTGGAAATTTCATCTAGTCATGTCCATTTTTGTCTAACTTAAAGTATAATGGTCTAATTACCATTTAAGGACCTCCAATTTAAAATTTCATAGCAATTAGACACCTTTAGCTTCAAGAACACATATTTTTCACATATTGCAATTTACTCCTATTAGTCAAATTGAACACTCTATCGATAAAATTTCTTAACGAAATTTTCAGACAACCATTCAATCATACTGTAGACATTAAAAAAATAATAAAATTAACATTTCTACTTCAGATTTGTGGTCCTAAAATCACTGTTCTGATTTTACCCAAAAATAGGTTGTTACACTTTTTCTTATCAAGTTTTCTTTCTTAGAAGGGAAATTAGAGTCGTTCGAAGGAGGTTGTAGATTCTTCTTATTTCTAAGGCTCCTTAGGACTTCTACAGGCCACGTTCCATCTTTTCCATCTATCTTCTTTATTTTCTTCTTTATTGTTCTAATATTTGATTTATTGTTCTATTTTATTTATATTAGTTATTTATTTTAATAGTTTTCTTTAATTTTTATCTGAATTGGATTTGTTTGTGTTTAAGATTGTGTCAAAATCCAAGTTTCTTTCCGAACATCTAAAGCCCTAAGTCAAATTTGTGACTTGGACAAACTTGCAATCTTGTTACATACTCATCTGTATCAACTAGTATGTATGTTCATAGATATTAAATCAATTAATTAATCAAGTTAAGGTATAATACATTGAATGTTATATTATGGAATGTCATAGATATTTTCAATTATTCAATGTCTATAAGCTTAAATATTCCATAACTGGACTAATGTAGTTTAAGTTGCTCGACAACGTAATGTGCCATCACACATTTGGATCTGATGGTTGGGTGTGGGGGGTCACACTTAAAGTTTATTTTTAACAAGTTTTTACGGATTGGACTTTCAACACGGTGCAACTTCTGTAATATCCTAATTTTCAGGTTTTGTCGTGATTCTCGATATTTTGTTAAAGTTTTTAAAATTAGGTATTTGGTTGTGAAATTCATAATTGGAGGGTGTAAATGGGCTTATGGAAGGCCCATCTGTTGGCCAAAACCCGGTAGTATTTTTGAATTTTGGACTAAGAAGTTAGGAGATTTGGATAGGTGGTCTTATTAAAAATTATGGGTAAAATGCATCATAAAAGAGCCTCTGGTAAAGTGGCTAAGTGACGCCACTAGGGAGCTAAAAAGGTGGCGTGTAAGTGGTTGGGGAAAGACCTGGGTTCGATTCCCTGTGATGGCAAATGTGATGTTAATTTTTATGTTTTGAGCATGCAGGAGTTGTAGCCGAATGGAACTCTGTGGGAGAGAGTTTGAATCAGTCAAACGCATGGATTAAGGAGTGATAAGAAGAGAGATTTTAGGGATTTGAAAGAGGGATTAGATTTGGCCAAATAGGGGGGATTATGGAGGAGAAATTGGCTAGGGGGAATTTAAGGGTTGTATATTCGGCAATAGGCTAGAGTTGTGCCGATTTTCCTCTGTTTGAACACCGTAGAACCATTCTTTTCTTTTTATTTTCTTCGCAAACAGAAACTGCCACCCTTCCCATTCATCTTTCTCTCTTTTCTTTTTCAAAACTAGTCTATTATTCCCTTTCGCTTCATCTACTACTCCCTTTCTTATCTTCACCTTTGCCGAAAAGCCACAAAAGTTGAAACCTGTAAAGCTTGGTTGTGCTGATTCCATTGTTGACCAGCAACCTTCTTTTCTCTTCACTTTTTGGTGGCCAATTCCTTCTTCTGTCGAACTTAAGTGGTACAAAGGAAGATGGTGGTAAGTATTCGTACTCTAATCGATCCAGTAGTAACTGTTGACAAAAGCCGAAACCCCCTATAGTTTAGGGAGGTTGCCGATTTGAGATATAGGCCTTATTGGGATTTTTCATTTGATTCTTATGGTTTGTATAGCGGAGTAGATAACTTTGGAGGAGCAGCAAGGCTTGGGGTATCAATTTGGATAACTTGGATCGAGCGTCGGACTCGATGAAGGTAAGTGATCTATGGCCATTAGGGGTTCTTTGGTCGAATATGGTAGGGTGGATTTTGGGTTTGATAAGCATGATTTGTACATTAAGTATGGTAATGGTTAATTTTAGGTTGCCGTGGGAGACTTTGCTAGTGAACGTCACAAAACAGGTGTGTAACGAACCCTCTTTCGTAGCTTAACTCGATATTTTCCAAAAAGTCGAAATGCCAAAATTCTGGCATTTCGAGGACTCGTGAGCATGCGAACACTCATAGGTTAGCTAGATTCACTAAGTTCGATGGTCGGGATCGTTGGAACAGGTAAGAGCACGATTTGGCGCACGACGGTAAGTTGGGCCTCGAGGGGCTAAAATCGGGCCCAATGGGCTTTTAGGCCCATTTGGGTAAATTTTGTAAAAAATCGAATCCTATCAAATTGCGCGTTAATACGACTAAGACCATTATGGAAGATGCGCTAAATGGGCCTAGATGACTAATTCGGCTATGTAGGGTCCATTAGGGGTTTTTGGCCCAATAACTCGGTTTCGCTAAGAATGGGCTAGAATCGCTATCAAAACACATGAAATTGTTAGTAACTGATAATGAACACGGAGAACCCTAATATTTGGTAAAATTACGAAATTACCCTTATAATATGAAAATGACTGTTTTGCCCCTAGGTAAAAATGACCATTTTACCCTAGGGTTTAATTATGAGTTTGATGCATGAGATTTTGATATCTATATATATATATAATTTGATACGATATGCACATGATATGTATGATATGCACATGATGTATTCATTTATGCATGGGTTGGGTTTATATAGATGGAGGAAGTGCAAAAGGGCTTTGCCCCAATTTACCGAAAAGGGCTTTTGCCCCAGTTTATCAAAAAGGGCCTTTGCCCCAGTTATTAAAAGACGCTAGGCCTTCAGTTATATGATAAAGCAGCTATGCTGCCAGTGGAGAGTTTGGTTGGGTGGGTTGAGTTATTCCCCACATAGAGAGCTTGGTTGGTACGGGTGGAGAGTAGCGGTTGGTGGGTTAAGTAGTCTCCCCAAATGGGCTTGCATATGTTCATTGATGTTGCATGTATTATTGAAATGGGCCTATTGGCCATATTGTTACAGTAAAGGCTTTGGCACAGTGATATGAATAATGAAAAGGCTTTGGCCTAGTGATATGAATAATGTAATGGCTTCAACCCAGCATATGCTGAGATTGAATTTAGGCTTAGGCCCAGCAGGCTGATATTGTTTTGGGCTCTAAAAGGGGCTTGTTGCACACTGAGTTTCCAAACTCACCCCCCTTCCTTAACCTTGCAGATGAGCCTTGGTGTGGGGCCTTGGAGCCGGAGGGGATTCAGAGTGGCCACGGTGATTGGTTTTCTTTAGTTTACCTAATTTATTATTTATTTTTGGGATGTAATAAGGCCATTTTAACTTTATTTTCTTTTCTGGGATTATTTTATTTTTAATAACTTTAAACTGGTTGATAATAATTCAAATGGGCTAGACTTAGGACGCATTTTCAAAATGATACTTGTTTTCAAAATAACACAACATCACGATTATTCGATGTATCAAAGATATCTACTCAAAGAGATTTCAACCCGTTATAATCAAGTGTGGCAATGGTTGTCGGCATATCTAGGATTAGATCCAATCGAAGAGCTTGGTACTTAAGCAGCCTTCATGGCTCACCTCCTCTGTTACGGATTCCTACCTGGTGCCCAGCTTCCATTTACTTGGTTAAGCTTAACAAAAGTTGGTTTTAAAGTGCTAAAACGAAACGTGGATTTTTAACTTCAATGTGGCACGTCAGATTCAGCCGTAACATCTGGGCCAGGTTTGGGGTGTTACATTTAGTGGTATTAGAGCCCGGTTGCAACAACTCAGCTGTGGATCGGGTCCAAAAATCTTTTCAAAAACTTAGGCCTAAGAGGGGTATTTTTGTAACACCCCCTACCCGTATCCATTGCCAGAATAGGGTACGAGGCATTAACGGAGTTTACTGAACATTTTCCGATAATTCTGAATCATTTATTATTCAGATTTTGAAAATAATCATAACGTCTCTCTATTGGGCCCTCGAAGCCCCAAACATACACTAGAAACCAAATGGAATTAAATCGAGATTAAAAAAAAATTCGCAAAATCTTAAATTTTATTTTCATCTAAGTACTTACCATTTCAATGCTTCTTGTAATTAAACATATTACCATTCAATCAATAGCTTGTCCTTTGTCTAAGTGTCAAGCCACATCATTGTTAGTATACTTGCATATATTTCATATAAATTCAACATTGATATACTTATTTTCTCGACATGTCACATTTGAGTTTAATAATTGTCTTTACTTACATAATTTCCTTGTATCAACGTATCAAATAATCATATATGTACATGTCATGAAACATATTAATTCTATTACCGTTTCTTTATAAGTATATATCAATCGTTTCATTATATCAATATTTCATGTTTCATCATTTCCATATATTTTAAGTATATTTATTCCGTAAAGTTTATATCAAACTTAACATAAATTATATTCCATGTACTTATTCTTATTTTGTTTAACTATCTTTATAATTATTTCATACAACTATTTTGTACATATATTTCCATATGACCAGTTCTTGTAAACATTTCACACAACCATTTCATGTAACCATTCGTCATCTAATACGTATTACCTGAATATCAATTGTTCAATAGATATCATAGCGTCTCCCATCTACGGTCTTATTTATCTTTGACATGATGCCATAGTGTCTTTCAACTATGGTCTTACTCATTTTCTGTCATGTTGCCATGGTATCTTTCAACCATGGTCTTATTCTTTTCATGTCACGTTGCCATGGTATCTTTCAACCATGGTCTTATTCATTTCCGTCATGTTGCCATGGTATCTTTCAACCATGGTCTTACACATTTCATATCAGTTGCCATGGTATCTTTCAACCATGGTCTTACACATTTCATATCGAGAGCACACTCTGCGAACCTCATCCTTCTGATGGGATTATCGGTCCAAAGCTAAATTGAGACCCTAATTCGGATTACCCGTCCAAGCTAAATCTTTTACACATATTCATCGGAGGGCTATATCAGATAGGATCACCCGTCCGGCTAGATCCTTTTTACCGTCAATTCCTTTTCAGAGATCCATCGAATTTTCCTTTCATTCAACCGGGATTTCTTCCCATTTTATCAAATATATCAATGTTTCATTAATTTTCATATAATGAACATTCAAATCATATTCATATCAAAAACATGCATTTCAAGCATTTAAGAATATAATTCAAGTTACACGAACTTACCTCATTGCTTGTTTGTGTTTATAATTTCATTAATCCGATATCTTTTCTTTTCCACGATCAAGTCTCATATTTGAGTCGTTTGGATCTTTATAAATAAATTTGATCATCATTTTCATTCATTTCATATTCTAATGCATTTAATTAATGCTCTAGGAAAAGTTACCATTTTGCCCCTAAACTTTTAATTAATGACGATTTCATCCTTAGGGGCAAGAAAATAAAATTCTTGCAATTTAATCCTTATTTCCAGCTATTATTCTCATACATATTGATAACAATCCATGAATTCTATAAAATATCAGAATTTTTCCATAATTTCAACACTTTTCAATTTAATCCCTAAAACATGTTTTCCTCCTATCTTGAACTAAATTAATAATTTCATTCAATTTTGTAATTTAAATAACAAAATTAATCCATTTCATGCAACTTGGTCATTTCTTGACATTTTTACAAAATTACCCATAAAGTTTTACTTTTATTCAATTTAGTCCTTAAGCCTAAAACATGCAAATTAGTCATGCTTGCTGAATATTCATATATATTTTCCTCCTCCTCCTCTCCATTCCACATCCTTAAATTTATATAATATGCTTATAAGTAACATTATCAATAATTTCACTATTTACTTATATGTATATTCAAAGCTGTCCATTTGAGTCATAGTCACTAAATTATTTATTTCTTGAGTTACAGAAGTAAAATTAAGATCTGTAAATTTTATCTGAAACTAGACTCACATATATTCTTACCATAAAATTTTCAGAATTTTTGGTTTATCCAATTAGTACAGTTTATTCATTAAAGTCACCCCTGTTCTGCTGTCTGACAGTTCTGACCCTTTTTCACTAAAAATTAATTATCTCCTTGTACAAAATTCAAATGATATTCTAGTTTGTTTCTAATAAAACTAGACTCATTCAAGATTCTATAAATATAAATTTAAGCCCCTAATTATTTTTATTCATTTTTTTATGATTTTTCAAAGTCTGAACAGGGGAACTTAATTTATCCTGACCTTGTCTGACAAAATTCATTATATCTCATAATTTTCAAATCCATTTCTTACACTGTTTCTTCTATGAGAACATAGACTCAATAAGATTTAATTCTATATTTTTTTAATCTTCTAATTCAATTTCTACAATTTATGGTGATTTTTCAAAGTTAGAATACTGCTGCTGTCTAGAACTGTTTTAGTGCAAGATATTAATTACCATGTTAATAACACCCTTATTTTCTTTCTCTACACTATTTCTCTTCACTTTCTCTTATTTTCTCTTCATTAACATATCAAGAACATAGGACCATATGTAAGGAAACTCTATATTAACATCAATCCCAAGCTTTTTCAATAATATCAAACTTAAAAATATATTGAAATCATGATGTTCTTACCTTGTTCTATT
Organism: Gossypium arboreum; assembly: GCF_025698485.1. NCBI lineage: Eukaryota > Viridiplantae > Streptophyta > Magnoliopsida > Malvales > Malvaceae > Gossypium > Gossypium arboreum. The sequence goes on from NC_069081.1 coordinate 21,387,831, forward strand.
GATTCCAACCTTCATCTTGATTTTCTCTCTCCATCAGCCTCCATTTCTTGAATCCAACTTGATATTTTAACTTCCCATAGCCTCCTTAACATTTTTCTCTCTTGGTAGCTAAGGAAATTCTTTTGATTTTTAGGTGAAAATCGTGAATTTTTGATAGAAGGACCAAATTGTAAAGAAAAGAAAGTTCCTTTCTTCCTTTTCTCTTCATACGTTGGGTGCATGGGAAAAAGATGATGATTCTTCATCTTTCTTTCCTTATATATACTAAATAAAATAATAATGAAATAATAAAATATCATTTAAAAATTAAATTAAAATATTAATAAACTATTATTTATTTATTTAATCTAAAATATCTCCAACATCATCATTGCTTTCTAGATTTCTCTCTCTTCCAATTGACCATTTTGCCCTTTATTATCTTTTAAAATTCCATCCTTGAGTCATCATTTAATTTGGTAAAATTGCAATTTAGTCCCTCATAGTTCTTTACCTATTCAATTTGGTCCTAATTCATCCATTTTCCTTAGTTTCTAGATCATTCCACTCTTAAAATATTTACACTATTGGTCCTTCGACTTTTTCATATTTACACTTTAACCCCTCAAATTTTGAGTATTTACTCTTGTGCAACAAAACTTTTCTCACTTTTACAATTTAGTTCTTTCTTGAATTAATATATCATAATATACTTCTCAATTTTGACATAACTCAAAATTTCCCTTTTTGTCACTTTATTTCCTTATTTTACTATATCAAGGATAATATCTTATTGTAAAAGTTTTCGGGGTATTACATTTCTCTCCCCCTTAAAATAAATTTTGTCCTCGAAATTTTCTTGTTTTCTTTTGATCATGAATTTCATTATTTCTATAGTTCTATAGTTTCTTTCTATACATATTTACCCAGTTTATCATTTATATCCATTCTCTATCCTTTCATTTCAAAATTTATTTTCAATTCAATTTTTTTACATTTGCCTTTCAGAGCTTCTATCAATAGAAATAGAAAATAATATCATATGAATCTTATTATCAAGTGTTCTATCACATATATTGGCTTGGAAAACCAAAGAAAGAGTAGTACCTCTTGTGAATCAATCAGACTTGCGATAATTTCTGTCTATTAGCATATTTATCCAACCTTTTCATATATTGATTATAGCATCCAAACATTAACAATTGCATATGCCTCTGAAAATATCAGTACATAGATACCCATATAAAATCTCAAAAATTTACTATAATATACCCAATTATAACTGCTATATTCAAATATTTTTGCAATTTATTCACCAATCTATTGACTAGTATAGTCATCAATAATTTCACATCATTTACTTCACAAAAAAAAAAACTAATTCGGAAGAAATTTTCAGTTGACTATTATGTAAATACCATATTTGAATAAATCGATTTTCCATAAATAACTTCTTTCTTTAAAAAGTGATATTGTATATCTCAACTAGTTTAAGAAAAATCTGATATCTCTATTCAGAACCCATCTTTACTTATTAACTCATTCTCAGTTCCGACTGAACTTTTCATTTTCCATTTCTGAACTTAATCAATATAAATCTCATGAATTTCATTGCGTATAACTGTACTAGTAAAGGGTTATAGATAGTAAAACCTCATAATTTAATTTTCACGTATTTACTCATATAAAATTTATCATTCTCAAGTACTATAAAACATTTATCCGTACTTTTACGAGTTCTTGCTTCATCATAACTAACATTTTTACTCAAATCTTTTACCTCGTAATGAAAATTGTTTACTTTTTTTTACTTAACAGAGGCCCAGTAGACTAGATAGAACACTTCGGATATACGGAACTTATACAGAGGTGCATTATTATGCATTATTAAACAGAGAACACTGAAGTGCTATACAGAGAGTACGAATGTGCTGAATGTACTAATAATCAGAGAGCACTAACGTGCTAGTAATCAGAGAGCACGCTGAGGTCCCTTAATATCCTAGTAGTTCTAATCTTGTCTACTTGGACAAATTATTTCATCTTTATATCACTTTTACACCTTTTATATAATACTTTTACATGCTTTACAATTTAATCCTTGTACCAATAATTCATATACTTATATCTTCGTATCTTCAATACATGTAATATATTTCAAAATTCACTATTCATCCATAATTCTCTAATAATCTTTATCATGTACTTCATATATTACTTTTATATATTTTGTAATTTAGCCATTAGCACAATATTTTATGTAGTAATATAATTTGCTTTTAATAATACATATAACATAATATTCATCATCGACATGTATTATAAACCATTTATTCATACATTTTTTTTTTTTTTAGTACCGGTTCATCGTAATCAACTTTCTACTCTTATACTTGAGTATATCGGAAATAGCTTGGTTGAAAAGCATCTCTTTCTATAAGTAAAACAAATTTTATCAGAGTCGAGAGATATCACACTATCACATATTATATAATGACATCAGTTTTTAGACTTCACACAAACTATGTTTGGTCCGAGAACCGACTAAATCGTAGCTCTGATACCACTAAATGTAACACCCCCTACCCGTATCCATTGCCAGAATAGGGTACGAGGCATTACCGGAGTTTTTGAACATTTTCAGATAATTCTGAGTCATTTATTATTCAGATTTTGAAAATAATCATAACGTCTCTCTATTGGGCCCTCGAAGCCCCAAACATACACTAGAAACCAAATGGAATTAAATCGAGATTATAAAAAAAAATTCGCAAAATCTTAAATTTTATTTTCATCTAAGTACTTACCATTTCAATGCTTCTTGTAATTAAACATATTACCATTCAATCAATAGCTTGTCCTTTGTCTAAGTGTCAAGCCACATCATTGTTAGTATACTTGCATATATTTCATATAAATTCAACATTGATATACTTATTTTCTCGACATGTCACATTTGAGTTTAATAATTATCTTTACTTACATAATTTCCTTGTATCAACGTATCACATAATCATATATGTACATGTCATGAAACATATTAATTCTATTACCGTTTCTTTATAAGTATATATCAATCGTTTCATTATATCAATATTTCATGTTTCATCATTTCCATATATTTTAAGTATATTTATTCCGGTAAAGTTTATATCAAACTTAACATAAATTATATTCCATGTACTTATTCTTATTTTGTTTATCTATCTTCATAATTATTTCATATGACTATTTTGTACATATATTTCCATATGACCAGTTCTTGTAAACATTTCACACAACCATTTCATGTAACCATTCGTCATCTAATACGTATTACCTGAATATCAATTGTTCAATAGATATCATAGCGTCTCCCATCCACGGTCTTATTTATCTTTGACATGATGCCATAGTGTCTTTCAACTATGGTCTTACTCATTTTCTGTCATGTTGCCATGGTATCATTCAACCATGGTCTTATTCTTTTCATGTCACGTTGCCATGGTATCTTTCAACCATGGTCTTATTCATTTCCCGTCATGTTGCCATGGTATCTTTCAACCATGGTCTTACACATTTCATATCAGGTTGCCATGGTATCTTTCAACCATGGTCTTACACATTTCATATCAGAGAGCACACTCCCTTGAACCTCATCCTCTGAGAGGATTACCACCAAGCTAAATCCTCAGTAATATAAACTCATAGAGTATTGTCGGGATTACCGGTCCAAAGCTAAATCCCAGAACGACAATTACTCTCATCGAGCTTGGATCCAATTACCACCAAAGCTAAATTCAAACCCTAATTCAGATTACCCGTCCGGCTAAATCCATTTTACACATATTCTTGGAGGGCTATATCAGATAGGATCACCCGTCCGGCTATATCCTTTTACCGTCAATTCCTTTTCGAGAGATCCATCAAGTTTCCTTTCATTCAACCGGATTTCTTCCCATTTTATCAAATATATCAATGTTTCATTAATTTTCATATAATGAACATTCAAATCATATTCATATCAAAAACATGTATTTCAAGCATTTAAGAATATAATTCAAGTTACACGAACTTACCTCATTGCTTGTTTGTGTTTATAATTTCATTAATCCGATATCTTTTCTTTTCCACGATCAAGTCTCATATTTGAGTCGTCGGATCTTTATAAATAAATTTGATCATCATTTTCATTCATTTCATATTCTAATGCATTTAATTAATGCTCTAGGAAAAGTTACCATTTTGCCCCTAAACTTTTAATTAATGACGATTTCATCCTTAGGGCAAGAAAATAAAATTCTTGCAATTTAATCCTTATTTCCAGCTATTATTCTCATACATATTGATAACAATCCATGAATTCTATAAAATATCGAATTTTTCCATAATTTCAACACTTTTCAATTTAATCCCTAAAACATGTTTTCCTCCTATCTTGAACTAAATTAATAATTTCATTCAATTTTGTAATTTAAATAACAAAATTAATCCATTTCATGCAACTTGGTCATTTCTTGACATTTTTACAAAATTACCCATAAAGTTTTACTTTTATTCAATTTAGTCCTTAAGCCTAAAACATGCAAATTAGTCATGCTTGCTGAATATTCATATATATTTTCCTCCTCCTCCTCTCCATTCCACATCCTTAAATTTATATAATATGCTTATAAGTAACATTATCAATAATTTCACTATTTACTTATATGTATATTCAAAGCTGTCCATTTGAGTCATAGTCACTAAATTATTTATTTCTTGAGTTACAGAAGTAAAAATTAAGATCTGTAAATTTTATCTGAAACTAGACTCACATATATTCTTACCATAAAATTTTCAGAATTTTTGGTTTATCCAATTAGTACAGTTTATTCATTAAAGTCACCCCTGTTCTGCTGTCTGACAGTTCTGACCCTTTTTCACTAAAAATTAATTATCTCCTTGTACAAAATTCAAATGATATTCTAGTTTGTTTCTAATAAAACTAGACTCATTCAAGATTCTATAAATATAAATTTAAGCCCTAATTATTTTTATTCATTTTTTATGATTTTCAAAGTCTGAACAGGGAACTTAATTTATCCTGACCTTGTCTGACAAAATTCATTATATCTCATAATTTTCAAATCCATTTCTTACACTGTTTCTTCTATGAGAACATAGACTCAATAAGATTTAATTCTATATTTTTTTAATCTTCTAATTCAATTTCTACAATTTATGGTGATTTTTCAAAGTTAGAATACTGCTGCTGTCTAGAACTGTTTTAGTGCAAGATATTAATTACCATGTTAATAACACCCTTATTTTCTTTCTCTACACTATTTCTCTTCACTTTCTCGTATTTTCTCTTCATTAACATATCAAGAACATAGGACCATATGTAAGGAAACTCTACATTAACATCAATCCCAAGCTTTTTCAATAATATCAAACTTAAAAATATATTGAAATCATAATGTTCTTACCTTGTTCTATTGACCTTCATCTTGATTTTCTCTCTCCATCAGCCTCCATTTCTTGAATCCAACTTGATATTTTAACTTCCCATAGCCTCCTTAACATTTTTCTCTCTTGGTAGCTAAGGAAATTCTTTTGATTTTTAGGTGAAAATCGTGAATTTTTGATAGAAGGACTAAATTGTAAAGAAAAAAAAGTTTCTTTCTTCCTTTTCTCTTCATACGTTGGGTGCATGGGAAAAAGATGATGATTCTTCATCTTTCTTTCCTTATATATACTAAATAAAATAATAATAAAATAATAAAATATCATTTAAAAATTAAATTAAAATATTAATAAACTATTATTTATTTATTTAATCTAAAATATCTCCAACATCATCATTGCTTTCTAGATTTCTCTCTCTTCCAATTGACCATTTTGCCCTTTATTATCTTTTAATATTCCATCCTTAAGTCATCATTTAATTTGGTAAAATTGCAATTTAGTCCCTCATAGTTCTTCACCTATTCAATTTGGTCCTAATTCATCCATTTTCCTTAGTTTCTAGATCATTCCACTCTTAAAATATTTACACTATTGGTCCTTCGACTTTTTCATATTTACACTTTAACCCCCCAAATTTTGAGTATTTACTCTTGTGCAACAAAACTTTTCTCACTTTTACAATTTAGTTCTTTCTTGAATTAATATATCATAATATACTTCCAATTTTGACATAACTCAAAATTTCCCTTTTTGTCACTTTATTTCCTTATTTTACTATATCAAGGATAATATCTTATTGTAAAAGTTTTCGGGGTATTACAATTTTTGGAAATGGTTTTGGAAAGTTCCTTTCAAAGATGTTTTACAAAGTATACATGATAAAATGGTTCAAGTTTTTTTCTAGTTTTTTCAAAATGGGGCTAAAAGCAAGAGTTTCAAAATAGGGGTGTGTTAAGTCAAAATTAAAATTTCTACTTGTTGTGACCAAATTCATGTTTTTTTTTTATTTTTGGAGAAAGAAGTGGCACACTGAATCCCCGGCACCAAGTTTATAAGTATACTCTCTTTTACGTTATGTGATAATGATATGATGCTATGAATAGAACTGAGACCCTACTATGATACTTTAGATAGGGTAGAGCTGTAAAACGGTAGGAATGAGACTATAGCTAGGCTGCGACGCTGCGAAAACAATCCTTGAACTCCTATATTTCCATAAGACATCTCGTAATAAACAATTGAACATTATACTAATATCATAAAATTTGTAATTAGATAATTCGATATGAGTACAAGAGGAACTCGTGGATGAGGCCGCGGACGTGGTCGTGGAAGGGTGCAAGCGGAATCTTTATCCTCAGGGCATAGGCTAGCTGAGGAGGCATCCGTGCCACAGGCAACTGAGACTGGGTCTTGTGATCGGGCTGCGGGGGATGATGCTTTGTCCCAAGCAATGTTAAGGGTTTTGGAAAAGGTTGCTGGAGCTAGCGCCGGGACAGTAAATAGGGGATCCATCTCGGAGCGACTCCGGGCTAATGGAGTAGAAGTTTTTAGGGGCGTATCTGGAGTAGCCCCAAATGTGGCTGAATATTGGCTAGAGGCAACAGAGCGGATTATGGACGATTGAGATTGCTCTATGGAGCAAAAGCTGAAGGGGGCTGTGTCGTTGCTACGAGACAAGGCATACAGATGGTGGATCACCGTGAGGGAGAATACCCCGATTGAACGAGTAACCTGGGAATTGTTCAAGACTACTTTTAAGGGGAGGTATGTTGGAGCTAGTTATGTGGATGCCCGTCGAAAGGAATTTTTGAATCTGACTCGGGGTAATAAGACTGCTATGAGTATGAGGCGTAATTCTTGAGGTGAGTCGACACGCCAATGGATAGTTCTGTTGAATTTGAGCTGATGTTCGATTTGAGGATGGCCTCCGCGATGAGCTTAGGATACTAATAGCTCCACAGAGGGAGCGTGATTTCGCTGCGTTGGTAGAAAAGGCTAAGATAGCCGAGGAAGTAAAGAGAACTGAACGGTAGAATTGTGAGAAGGATCGACCCAGATTTAGGAGGGACTCTGGACCCTCGAGTGCTACAAATAGGTATGTTAAAAGAGCTAGAATGGAGAAACCGGTTCGAGCAGTTCCAGTGAATACTTTTAGACCGCAGGCTTGCAGGGACTGTGGTAGGGTGCATATAGGGGAGTGCTAGAAGTAAACTGGAGCACGTTTTCGATGTGGGTCAAAGGAGCATAAGTTTAGAGAATGTCCTCGGAGAGCAGCTAGGAACTAGCTGCGGAACAAAGGGATGTTCAACCACAACTAGGAGGACCACACCACAAAGAGGTCATGGGAAAGGTAGAGGTGGCAATGGAAGTGGACGAGGACGTAAGCCACCTGGCATGGGTGCTGGGCATGCTGAAGCTCGACAGCCGGCGTTGGTTTATGTTGCATGACATCATGAGGAGGGTGATGCTCCTGATGTTATAACCGGTACATTTTTCATTCATAGCACGCCTTACACTGCTTTGATTGATATGGGTTCCACTCACTCGTATGTTGCTTGTGATGTATCTGGGGCTTTGGGTGTGCTTCCCGAGGAGACGATGAGTGGGGTATCGGTGATAAGCCCTTTAGGACACTCGGTTTGTGACAGCCCAAAATTGACCCTAGTCGGAAGGTGGTCTCGGGACCACAAAACCGAGGCATAAAAATAATTAAAAATTTATTTTGATGCCTATAATATGTGTGTGCTCATGTATGACATTTTATGATGATTGATTTAGTGTTATAAGGGTGAATTCCACAAGAAAGGACTTAGTAATGAACATTGAAAGTATGATAGGAAATGTGTGATGACTAATTAAAGCATGCATGCAAAATAATGGACTTGCATGTCAAATTCCCCTTTATAGGTGGTGGCCGGCCATGACAAGGAGGATGGGCTAAACATGTCATGAAACATGTTTTGTTGGTGCATTAGGGTGAAATAATAAACAAAGGTGTATGGGTGATAAAAAATGAAAAAAAAATGTGTGTGAGTGTGGTAATCCCCCCATTGCCGTGAGTTGTAGAGAAGGAAAGAAAAAATTTTGTTCATCCTTTCTTTGAGCCAAAACTAAGGAAGAAGGAGGATTTTTGCTTCATGCTTGGTTTGGAAGAGATCTAGAAGGAGATTTGGCTAAGTTTGCATCAAGATTAAGGTATGTATGAGGTTGTGTTAGGAGTTTCATGCATGTTTTGGTTGCTAACTTGATGTGCATGTTAGCCATGGCTCAAATCTTTGTTAAGCCATGGAAATGGTATTTGGCCAAAGTTGTTATGGTGATAAAGCCATTGCATGCTAAGTGTGAAGCTTGATGATGATGCATGCAATGATGGATTGTCTACTCTTGAGTAAGATTTTGAGCTTTCTTTTGTTTTATCATGATTGAAGTTGAAAAGGAGCATGATTGTCATATTCGCCATGATGCATTCATGAGCATGGTTCATGCTTCTTGCATGTTAGTTAAAATTTGTGTTTTGGATGGCTATGGACACCTTGAAATTCGCCATGCTCATATATGTATATATATGTTTGCACATGATGTTTTGGTTATGAAGGAAGTGATGAATAAGTTTGTTTAAAGAAGAAGATGTTGAAGAATAATTGTGAAATTGTAAGCACATTGCCTAGCACACATATGAGTGCTTGATGCTATATTGTAAGTTTTGAGCTACAATATGCAAAGGATTAACTAGTAAAATGCATGCTGTTTTTGTGTGGTATTAAGTGCATAATTGGCCTCAACATGGACAAGTATATTCGGCCTTGGGTAGCCTATTGAAGGCCTTAGCTTTTCCTTGATGCTCGAATAAATTGTATTGAATTGCTTGATGTAGTATAAAATGTGCATGACCATTGTGTATTCAAGCTAAAGGGTGGCCATATGACCATTTAAATTCCTTGTCATATTCGGCCATAAGCTAGCACAATGAGGTTTTGATAAATTGAATTTGTTTGAATTAGCTCAAGAGCTAAGAGGGCCACAATTGGACAAGGGGAAGGAAAAAGTGATCGAAAAGCCGTTTGACAACATCCGAGGTAAGTCCTCAAGAAGTGACCTTACTTGAATTATGTGGAATGAAATATGGATGTATTGATTATTGATTTATGTGTGTATGAGTATTCGAATGATACCGGGCTAAGTCCCGAAGGCGATTATGTTAGTGATTATAATTGTGTTTGAGCCTTAGTAACAAAAATAAATATGTATGTCCAATGATTATTGATGTATGTGTGCATGAGAAATTGATTGATATCCGGGCTAAGCCCCGAAGACAATTATGCTGGAAATTATAACGGGTTAAGACCGAAGGCAATTGTGCTAGTGGCTACATCCGGGCTAAGACCAAGGCATTCGTATGCGAGTCATTCTATCCGGGCTAAGACCAAGGCATTTGTGCAAATCGTGATATCCGGGTTAAGTCCGTGAGGCCTTGGTGCGGGTTACCATAACGGGCTATGTCCCAAGGCGATTGATCGAGTAGCGACATCCGGTTAAACTCGAAGGTATGTGATTTGAAAATTATAAGCTTGCTGGAAAATTTCAGCTAATGCACTTGTGAAATTTCCCAATGACAAGGTAAGTGCGGTGTGTGCTTTGGCGCTAGGAGTAAGAGCGTGTGAATATCCGCTCCTATGATGGAACGAGTTATCGGCCTTAATGAAGCCGTTATTTGTGTATGAACATAAGAGTTGGGATGGTGAAGTAAGTATGATTATGTGAATGTGCATTAATGAAATGATGCATTTAACTATGTGAATGTATTGCTGTAATTAGACTTGATTATATTCCTTGAGACTTACTAAGCATAAAATGCTTACTCGCCGCTTTGGCTCTCGTTTTCTAGATTTCGCTCGATAGCAATCGGATTCGGGATCGTTGAAGTGAAGTCATCCACACTATCAAGCCCCCATTTTGGTATAAATTCTTGGTTGAACTTGAAATGGCATGTATAGGACTACCCTTGTTGGTTTAAATATGTTATGATGTATATGTGTACGGCCATGCGAAAATGGCTCGTAATAGTGAAGTATCAACTTAAACTATTTGCGGTTTGTATATATATATATGGTGTCATGATGTGACTATGAATTGGAAATGGGAATGTTGGTCACATGATCAGCCATTGGCATGGTTAAAATGATCATATGTGGACCTATGTAAGGCAAGACTAGTTGGTTCATGGAGACTACAAAATAGGTAAGACCTACCTTAAAACAGATGCTGCCAGCTGCAGTAACGTGAATGTGAAAAATCACCAAAATTTGTAGGAATGGTATTAAATAGTGAATCAGCTATGTAAATGAACATTGATGAGTCTATTTTCATATGGAAGAAACGAAATGGTCATAGGAGTTACATGTTAAGAGATATTAAAGCTATTGTGAGACAGGGCCAGAACGGTTTCTGGGTTCCCTGTCGCAACTTTAAAATTTACTATAAATTATCCAGAAAGAATTAGGAGACATACCTTATATGTACAGATTCCATTTTGAGTCTAGTTTCATTAGAAACAAACGGCACCAGCATTAAATCCCTGTACAGAGAGATATTCAAGTTATACGGCGCGAAGGTCAGAGCAGTCGATCCCTGTAACATGGGTGAATTTAACTAATAAACTGTACCAATTGGCCCGACCAAAAATTCTAGAAATAAATCCATGGATGGATATATGAGTCTAAATTCAGGGAAAATTTACGAAACCAGTTTCCGAGTTTTGAAACTCGAGATATGATTTTTAAGGCGACAGTGACGCAGTTTTTCCAGCCTGACTGGAAATGTCCAATGGATGGGCAAAACAAGTGAACTTGGCTTGCTAACCCCTCGTGTCCGACACCGGCGATGGTCTCGGGTTCGGGGTGTTACAATTTTATTGGTATCAGAGCCACGGTTTAGTCGATTCTAGGACTACCGTGAGGTGTTTGGGGTCTAGCTATACATGCCATTAAATGATGAATCGATAGTGTGGTGATTTCTGACAATTTGACTTTGAGTTTGTTATAGCAATGGATCCCGATCCCAACCGAGCAATAGCTGATGATGTGGAGAGTGTGGCGCCTGCTCCGCACAAGGGACAGCGCGGCGGACTCTCAACCTATGGCCAGCAATCCGAATGATGAGGCTAGGCAAGCCTTTTATAGTGTGATGAACGAATGGTTTAATCAATACATTCGAACTAACACGGCTGTCCCACAACCTCCATTCCCGACAAATGCAACCCCCGCACCTACAATACCTCCGTGAATCGACCAAATAAGGTCAAGTAAGCCCCGATCGATAGGATTCGAAAACATGGGGCCACTGAATTTAAAGCTACGGATGATGATGATGCGAACGAGCTGAATTTTGGTTGGACAACACTATCCGGTGCTCGATGAGCTATCTTGTACACCGATGAGTGCTTAAAGTGTACCATCTCCTTGCTACGTGATTCCACCTACTATTGGTGGAGTACTCTGACTTCTGTGGTACCTAGAGAGCAAGTGACTTGGGAATTCTTTCAAACCAAGTTCCGAAAAAAAAAAAAAAAAAAAAAAAAAGTATATCAGTCAGAGATTCATCGACCAAAAGCGAAGGGAATTTCTTGATCTTAAGCAAGGTTCCGTGTCGGTTACCGACTAGGAACAAAAATTTGTGAGGCTTAGCCGTCTGCGAGAATGCATTTCGTCCGAAGCTATTATGTAAACGCTCGAGGATGGGCTGAATGATGATATAAGGATGTTCGTTGGCATTCTCGAAATACGAGAGATCGTAGTACTTGTTGAGCGAGCTTGTAAAGTCGAAGAGCTTAGAAAGGAGAAACAAAAAGCTGATGTGGGAACTGGAGAATTCCGAAAGAGGTCCTCGGGACAGTCTCTTCAACAGTAATCAAGAGATTTCGAGATGATGTGAACCGGTCTAGAGGCGCTGGGCTTTTCTAGACGAGGACGCGATCGACCCCTGTGACCACACGAGTCACTTTGATCGCCGATGGTGGAAATGATCGCCGAGAGAGGCGGAGTGTCAACATTGTGGCAAATGGCATTCGGGAGCTGTTGGTTTCGTGATCGCTCTGCTATAAGTGTGGATCGGCCGACCACTTTAGGAAGGATTGCCCGAGGATGCTTGAGCAGAATGTGAGTCGAGTGGAAACTCGGGTGCTACCTTCGCCGAGGTAGGCCACCTAGAAATATGGGCAATGTCGGTGGCGGTCGAGAGGATCTAGAGATGCTACCATCGGATCTCGAGGCTCGTGCTCTGCGAGGACTTATGCCATCTGCGACGCCGAGGATGCCGCCTCTCCGGATGTCATTACGGTGCTTTCACTCTTTTCAATACTAATGTGATTGCTTTGATTGACCCTGGTTCTACTCAATCTTATATATGTGAAACCTTAGCATCCAAGAAGACTTTGCCTATTGAGTCTCTCGAGTTTGTAATTGGTGTCAAACCCTTGGGTCATTACGTGCTTGTCAACAAAGTGTGCAAGAAAAGTCCCCTAGTGTTCCGAGGTTCTTGTTTCGGCGGACTTGATGCTTTTGCCGTTCGATGAATTGACGTTATTCTTGGTTTGGATGGGTTGACCATGCACGATGCGGTCGTAAATTGCAAAAGCAAGACTATCGATTTGAGGTGCGCGAATAACGAGATAATTGAGTTAAGTCTACGGACTTAAAGGGTTGCCGGTATAATATCGCAATGTTGGCCCGAAAATATGTAAGAAAAGAGTGCGGCGTACCTTGCGTCGTGCTTTCGATGACAAGGAATCGAAAAGAAACCCGAATCTGTGCCGTGGTTTGTGAATACTCGGATGTTTTCCACGAAGAATTGCGGGTTTACCACTGCTCGGAAATAGAATTTGGCATCGAATTGGTACCTGGTACCACTCCAATTTCGATAGCTCCGTATCGTATGGCACCAACGGAATTAAAGGAGTTGGAAGCTCAGTTGCAAGAATTGGTGGATAGAGGTTTTGCTCGCCCGAGTTTTTCGCCTTGGGGTGCGCCAGTGTTGTTCGTGAAAAAGAAGGATGGAACCATGCGGCTGTGCATCGATTATCGTCAGCTTAATAAAGCGACAATAAAGAACAAATATCCGTTGCCACGTATCGATGACTTGTTCGATCAACTAAAGAGAGCCTCAGTGTTCTCGAAAATAGATTTGAGATCGGGCTATTATCAATTGCGAATCCGAGATTGGACGTACCCAAGAGTGCCTTCAGAATGAGATATGGTCACTATGAGTTCCTAGTGATGCCGTTTGGGCTCACTAATGCCCCTGCGGTATTTATGGATTTAATGAATCGGATCTTTAGACCATATTTGGATCGATTCGTAGTCGTGTTCATTGATGACATCTTGGTCTATTCAAGAAATGAGACCGAACATCTTTGAACACTGCGGTTAGTCTTTGCAAATTTTACGGGATAAGCAATTATATGCTAAGTTCAGCAAGTGTGAGTTACGGTTAAGAGAGGTTAGCTTCTTGGGTCATGTGGTATCTGCATCGGGTATTCGAGTCGACCGAATAAAATTTCAGCCATACTTAATTGGAAGCCTCAGAAATATTCTTGAGGTTCGAGACTTTTGGGGCTTCTTAGGTTATTACCGACGATTTGTAAAGGCTTCTCAACGATAGCCACGCCGATGACGGCTTACTCCAAAAGGATGTTAAGTTCGAATGGACGGAGAAATGCCAAAAAGTTTCGATCAACTGAAAACTTATTTGGTGAAGCCCCAATTCTAGTGCAACCCGAGTCCAAGCAAAGAGTTTGTCATCTATAGCGAGCCTCTCTACTTGGGTTAGGTTGCGTATTAATGCAAGAAGGTCGAGTTGTGGCCTATGCGTCGAGGCAATTAAAGCCACATGAGAAAAATTATCCGACTCATGATCTCGAATTGGCGCCATCGTATTCGCCTTAAAGATTTGGCGACATTACTTATTTGGTGAAAGGTGCCATGTATACTCGGATCACAAAAGTCTCAAATATTTGATGATCCAAAGAGACTTAAATCTGCGACAAAGACGTTGGCTCGAGCTGTTAAAGGATTACGAGCTGGTCATTGACTATCACCGGGAAGGCGAATGTGGTTGCGGATGCCTTGAGTCGTAAATCATTATTCGCTTACGGCGATGAACGTGCACTTGTCATTTGATCCGATAGTGTGTTAGTAGCTGAATTGAAAGCCAAACCACTATTGATACATCAAATTCGAGAAGCTCGAGAAAGTCGACGACGAGTTGGCGCAAAAGCGGTGAGTGTGTTCGAACAAGGATTGAGTTTCAAATCGATGATGACGATTGTTTGAGGTTCAAAAGTCGTCTGTGTGTTCCAAAGAATTCGGAACTCATTTCGATAATTCTGAATGAAGCCCATTGTAGCCGAATGGCAATCCACCCGGGGAGTACGAAGATGTACAATGATTTGAAACGTCGGTTTTAGTGGCATGGTATGAAGCGAGACATCTCCGACTTTGTTTCGAGATGTTTAATATGTCAACAAGTGAAAGCGGAAATGGGATCGAGTCACAATGGACTTTGTATCCGGACTGCCATTGTCAGCAAGTAAGAAGGATGCGGTTTGGGTCGTGGTAGATCGATTGACTAAGTCGGCCCACTTTGTCCCCATCGCACGGATTTTTCAATGGACAAATTAGCTGAATTATACGTTTCTCAGTTGTGAGATTACACGGGTGCCTATTTCCATCGTGTGGATAGAGATCCGAGATTTACCTCGCGATTTTGGAAAAAGTTGCAAGAAGCTTTGGGTACCAAGTTGCATTTCAAGACCGCCTTTCACCCCCAAACCGATGGTCAATCCGGCGGATAATTCGGATACTTGAGGATATGTTAAGATGTTGCGTCCTCGAGTTTAGTGGTTCATGGGAGCGGTATTTGCCGTTGATTGAATTCGCTTACAACAACGACTTTCAATCAAGTATTAAGATGGCACCCTATGAGGCCTTGTACGATTCGTAAATGTCGTACACCATTGTTTTGGACCGAGCTCGGTGAAAGCAAGATTTTCGGTGGATTTGATTAGGGATGCTGAGCAGAAAGTGAAAGTAATCCGTGAAAGTCGAAGATAGCCTCCGATCGTCGAAGTCGACGCGGACCTAAAGCGTAAGGATATCGAGTATCGTGGGTGATAAAGTGTTTCTCAAGGTATCGCCTTGGAAAAAGATACTCAGATTCTACCGTAAGGGCAAGTTGAGCCCGAGGTTCGTTGGGCCATATGAGATATCCGATCGAGTCGATCCGGTGGCATATCGTTTGATTTTGCCCCGAACTCGAAAAGGTTCACGATGTCTTTCACGTTCGATGCTTGACGCTATAGATCCGATCCATCGCACGTGATTAGTCCATCGAAATTGAAATTCAAGCTAATATGAGTTATGAGGAAGAACCGATTCGTATCCTATCACGAGAAGTGAAAGAGTTGTGAAACAAGCGGGTTCCGCTAGTAAAAGTGTTATGGCTCAAGCACGGGATAAAAGAAGCTACTTGGGAGACCGAGAACTCTATGAAAGAGCGATATCCAAACCTATTTACGGTAAGATTTTGGGGACGAAAATTTCTTAAGTGGGGAGAGTTGTGACACCCAAAATTGACCCTAGTCGGAAGGTGGTCTCGGGACCACAAAACCGAGGCATAAAAATAATTAAAATTTATTTTGATGCCTATAATATGTGTGTGCTCATGTATGACATTTTATGATGATTGATTTAGTGTTATAAGGGTGAATTCCACAAGAAAGGACTTAGTAATGAACATTGAAAGTATGATAGGAAATGTGTGATGACTAATTAAAGCATGCATGCAAAATAATGGACTTGCATGTCAAATTCCCCCTTTATAGGTGGTGGCCGGCCATGATAAGGAGGATGGGCTAAACATGTCATGAAACATGTTTTGTTGGTGCATTAGGGTGAAATAATAAACAAAGGTGTATGGGTGATAAAAAATGAAAAAAAAATGTGTGTGAGTGTGGTAATCCCCCCATTGCCGTGAGTTGTAGAGAAGGAAAGAAAAAATTTTGTTCATCCTTTCTTTGAGCCAAAACTAAGGAAGAAGGAGGATTTTTGCTTCATGCTTGGTTTGGAAGAGATCTAGAAGGAGATTTGGCTAAGTTTGCATCAAGATTAAGGTATGTATGAGGTTGTGTTAGGAGTTTCATGCATGTTTTGGTTGCTAACTTGATGTGCATGTTAGCCATGGCTCAAATCTTTGTTAAGCCATGGAAATGGTATTTGGCCAAAGTTGTTATGGTGATAAAGCCATTGCATGCTAAGTGTGAAGCTTGATGATGATGCATGCAATGATGGATTGTCTACTCTTGAGTAAGATTTTGAGCTTTCTTTTGTTTTATCATGATTGAAGTTGAAAAGGAGCATGATTGTCATATTCGCCATGATGCATTCATGAGCATGGTTCATGCTTCTTGCATGTTAGTTAAAATTTGTGTTTTGGATGGCTATGGACACCTTGAAATTGACCATGCTCATATATGTATATATATGTTTGCACATGATGTTTTGGTTATGAAGGAAGTGATGAATAAGTTTGTTTAAAGAAGAAGATGTTGAAGAATAATTGTGAAATTGTAAGCACATTCGCCTAGCACACATATGAGTGCTTGATGCTATATTGTAAGTTTTGAGCTACAATATGCAAAGGATTAACTAGTAAAATGCATGCTGTTTTGTGTGGTATTAAGTGCATAATTGGCCTCAACATGGACAAGTATATTGGCCTTGGGTAGCCTATTGAAGGCCTTAGCTTTTCCTTGATGCTCGAATAAATTGTATTGAATTGCTTGATGTAGTATAAAATGTGCATGACCATTGTGTATTCAAGCTAAAGGGTGGCCATATGACCATTTAAATTCCTTGTCATATTCGGCCATAAGCTAGCACAATGAGGTTTTGATAAATTGAATTTGTTTGAATTAGCTCAAGAGCTAAGAGGGCCACAATTGGACAAGGGGAAGGAAAAAGTGATCGAAAAGCCGTTTGACAACATCCGAGGTAAGTCCTCAAGAAGTGACCTTACTTGAATTATGTGGAATGAAATATGGATGTATTGATTATTGATTTATGTGTGTATGAGTATTGAATGATACCGGGCTAAGTCCGAAGGCGATTATGTTAGTGATTATAATTGTGTTTGAGCCTTAGTAACAAAAATAAATATGTATGTCCAATGATTATTGATGTATGTGTGCATGAGAAATTGATTGATATCGGGCTAAGCCCGAAGACAATTATGCTGGAAATTATAACCGGGTTAAGACCGAAGGCAATTGTGCTAGTGGCTACATCCGGGCTAAGACCGAAGGCATTCGTATGAGTCATTCTATCCGGCTAAGACCGAAGGCATTTGTGCAAATCGTGATATCCGGGTTAAGTCCGTGAGGCCTTGGTGCGGGTTACCATAACGGGCTATGTCCCGGCGATTGATCGAGTAGCGACATCCGGTTAAACTCGAAGGTATGTGATTTGAAAATTATAAGCTTGCTGGAAAATTTCAGCTAATGCACTTGTGAAATTTCCCAATGACAAGGTAAGTGCGGTGTGTGCTTTGGCGCTAGGAGTAGAGCGTGTGAATATCCGCTCCTATGATGGAACGAGTTATCGGCCTTAATGAAGCCGTTATTTGTGTATGAACATAAGAGTTGGGATGGTGAAGTAAGTATGATTATGTGAATGTGCATTAATGAAATGATGCATTTAACTATGTGAATGTATTGCTGTAATTAGACTTGATTATATTCCTTGAGACTTACTAAGCATAAAATGCTTACTCATTGCTTTGGCTCTCGGTTTTCTAGATTTCGCTCGATAGCAATCGGATTCGGGATCGTTGAAGTCGAAGTCATCCACACTATCAAGCCCCCATTTTGGTATAAATTCTTGGTTGAACTTGAAATGGCATGTATAGGACTACCCTTGTTGGTTTAAATATGTTATGATGTATATGTGTACGGCCATGCGAAAATGGCTCGTAATAGTGAAGTATCAACTTAAACTATTTGCGGTTTGTATATATATATATGGTGTCATGATGTGACTATGAATTGGAAATGGGAATGTTGGTCACATGATCAGCCATTGGCATGGTTAAAATGATCATATGTGGACCTATGTAAGGCAAGACTAGTTGGTTCATGGAGACTACAAAATAGGTAAGACCTACCTTAAAACAGATGCTGCCAGCTGCAGTAACGTGAATGTGAAAAATCACCAAAATTTGTAGGAATGGTATTAAATAGTGAATCAGCTATGTAAATGAACATTGATGAGTCTATTTTCATATGGAAGAAACGAAATGGTCATAGGAGTTACATGTTAAGAGATATTAAAGCTATTGTGAGACAGGGCCAGAACGGTTTCTGGGTTCCCTGTCGCAACTTTAAAATTTACTATAAATTATCCAGAAAGAATTAGGAGACATACCTTATATGTACAGATTCCATTTTGAGTCTAGTTTCATTAGAAACAAACGGCACCAGCATTAAATCCCTGTACAGAGAGATATTCAAGTTATACGGCGCGAAGGTCAGAGCAGTCGATCCCTGTAACATGGGTGAATTTAACTAATAAACTGTACCAATTGGCCCGACCAAAATTCTAGAAATAAATCCATGGATGGATATATGAGTCTAAATTCAGGAAAATTTACGAAACCAGTTTCCGAGTTTTGAAACTCGAGATATGATTTTTAAGGCGACAGTGACGCAGTTTTTCCAGCCTGACTGGAAATGTCCAATGGATGGGCAAAACAAGTGAACTTGGCTTGCTAACCCCTCGTGTCCGACACCGGCGATGGTCTCGGGTTCGGGGTGTTACACGGTTAAGGTAGATAAACTCTTTAGGGCGGTGCCTTTAGAGACACAAGATAAGATATTTGTAGGAGATTTGATGGAGCTGCCATTTGGGGATTTTGATCTTATCTTGGGAATGGACTGGCTAGCTAAGCATAGGGCGACGTTGGATTGTGCTGCTAAGAGAATGGTACTAAGAACTACCAAAGATGAGGGGATAATGGTCATAGGAGAACGAAAGAATTATTTGTCCAATGTTGTTTCGGCTTTAAGAGCCGAGAAGTTGATTCGGAAAGGTTGTGAGGCGTACTTGGCATTTGTAAGTCAAGTTGAACCTGAGGGGATAACTGTGGAGTCGGTTAGGACCATTAAAGAATTTCAAGATGTATTTTCGGAGGAGCTTCCTGGATTACCTCCGAACAAAGAAGTCGAGTTCGGAATCGACTTGTTACTTGGAACAGCTCCTGTGTCCATTGCGCCTTATAGGATGGCACCAAAGGAGTTGGTAGAATTGAAAGCACAGATTCAGGAACTGTTGGATAGAGGGTTTATAAGACCAAGTGTTTCCCCGTGAGGTGCACCAGTGTTGTTCGTAAAGAAGAAAGATGGGACCATACGAATGTGTATTGACTATCGACAGTTGAATAAACTGACGATCAAGAACAAGTATCCATTACCAAGAATCGACGATCTGTTCAACCAACTAAGAGAAGCCTCAGTATTTTCTAAGATCGACCTTCGATCAGGATATCATCAGTTGAGAGTCAAAGAAGTGGATATTTACAAGACAGTATTCAGAACTCGATATGGTCATTACGAGTTTCTGGTTATGCCCTTTGGTTTGACTAATGCACCGGCAGCCTTCATGGATTTAATGAATCGGGTGTTTCAGCCGTACTTGGATTAGTTTGTGGTCGTATTTATCGATGATATCTTGGTGTATTCAGAAATGGAAAAGAAGCATGATGAGCATCTTCGTGTTGTGCTGCAAGTGCTAAGGGAAAAGCAACTTTATGCAAAGTTTAGTAAGTGCGAGTTTTGGCTGAAGGAGGTCACTTTCTTGGGGCATGTTGTGTCTATTGAGGGAATCAAGGTGGACCCTCGAAAGATTGAGGCAATTCTGGAATGGAAGCCACCGAGGTCAGTAACAGAAATTCGAAGTTTTTTGGGGTTGGCAGGTTATTTTCAGAGATTTGTGGAAGGATTTTCTATGTTGGCAGCACCGTTAACGAAACTTATAAGGAAGGGAGCACCTTTTTTTTGGACGAATAAGCAGCAAGAGGCTTTTGAGAAGCTAAAGAAGGTTTTAATGAAGCGCCGAGATTGATTGACCGAGTCTGGTAAGGATTTCACTGTGTACAGCGATGCGTCACATGTAGGTTTGGGCTGCGTGTTGATGCAAGAGGGTAAAGTGGTCGCTTTTGCTTCATGACAGCTTAAGCCTCACGAGGTAAACTACCCTACGCATGACTTAGAGTTGGAAGCAATGATTTTTGTGCTTAAAATATGGAGGCACTACTTGTATGGGGAGAGATGCATTATTTATACGGATCACAAGAGTCTTAAGTACTTGTTAACTCAAAAGGAGCTAAATCTTAGACAATGAAGGTGGATAAAGTTGTTAAAGGACTATGACTGTTCGATTGAGTACCATCCAGGTAAGGAAAATGTCGTGGCTGATGCGTTAAGTCGAAGGACTGTGGCGGAATTGAAGGCAATGTTTGCTCGTTTAAGTTTGTATGACGATGGAAGCTTATTGGCAGAGTTACAAGTGAGGCCGACTTGGGTGGAGCAGATTAAGAAGCAACAGTTGGAGGATGAGTCGTTGGTTTCTCAATTTCAGCAAGTTGAGAAGGGGGAGAATCTAGATTTTGGGTTAAATAATAATGGGGTTCTTTGTTTTCAAGGAAGAATTTGTATGCTGAAGGACTCTGACTTGAGATTGATGATTTTAAAATAGGCACATAATAGACCTTATGCTATGTATCCAGGAGGGAGTAAGTTGTATCGAGACTTGCGAGAGCTATATTGGTGGCCTGGACTTAAGCGAGAAGTGACCGAATTTGTGGGGAAATGTTTGACGTGTCAACAAGTAAAGGTCGAGCATCAAGCGCCTTGAGATTATTCTGACCATAAAGATACCACTTTGGAAGTGGGAAAGGGTAACTATGGATTTTGTAAGTGGGTTGCCATTGACACCTTCCAAGAAGGATTCAGTTTGGGTAATTGTGGATAGGCTCATGAAATCTACCCATTTCATACCTGTCCGAACCGATTACTCACTTCAGAAGCTGGCCAAGTTGTATGTGGGACAGATAGTGCGGTTGCATAGGGTGCCAGTATCAATAATTTCTGACCGAGACCCAAGGTTTACATCTCGGTTTTGGCAGAAGTTGCATGGGACGTTGGGAACACGATTGGATTTCAGTACAAACTTTCACCCTCAGACGAATGGGCAGTCAGAGAGGGTCATTCAGATTTTAGAAGACATGTTGAGAGGCTGTGTTATTGAATTTAGAGGCAGTTGGGAGGACTATTTGCCATTGGCGGAGTTCACGTATAACAACAGTTACCAAGCAAGTATTCAGATGGCTCCTTATGAGGCGCTATATGGGCGAAGGTGTCGTTCGCCTACGTGTTGGGCAGAGTTGGGGGGAAGGCAAGTACTTGGTCCAGAGTTGGTAGCAGATACTAAAGACAAAATTAAGGTGATCAGGAATCGATTAAAGGAGGCAGCGGATCGAAAAAAGTCTTATGCCGATCTGAAGCGTAAGGATATTAAATATGCTGTGGGGGATATGGTCTTTTTGAAGGTATCGCCTTGGAAGAAGATATTGAAATTTGGTAAGAAGGGCAAGTTGAGTCCACGGTTTATTAGGCCTTATCGAATTATTAAGCGAATAGGGCCGGTGGCTTATCAGCTAGAGTTACCTCCAGAGCTAGATCGTATTCACGATGTTTTTCATATGTCTATGCTAAGGCAATATCGTTCTGACCCAACTCATATCGTGCCAGTTGCAGAAATTGAAGTACAGTTGGATTTGACCTTCGAAGAAGAACCTGTGCAAATACTTGATCACGACGTCAAGGTGCTGAGAAGGAAGTCAGTCCCATTAGTGAAGGTACTTTGGAGAAACCATGGCAAAGAAGAAGCTACTTGGGAGACCGAGGAAGTAATACGTCAGCAATACCCACAACTGTTTGGAGCAGGTAAAAATTTCGAGGCCGAAATTTCTTTAAGGAGGGTAGAGTTGTAATATCCTGATTTTCGGGTTTTGTCGTGATTCTCGATATTTTGTTAAAGTTTTTAAAATTAGGTATTTGGTTGTGAAATTCATAATTGGAGGGTATAAATGGGCTTATAGAAGGCCCATCTGTTGGCCAAAACCCGGTAGTATTTTTGAATTTTGGACTAAGAAGTTAAGAGATTTGGATAGGTGATCTTATTAAAAATTGTGGATAAAATGTATCACAAAAGAGCCTCTGGTAAAGTGGCTAAGTGACGCCACTAGGGAGCTAAAAAGGTGGCATCTAAGTGGTTGGGGAAAGACCTGGTTTCGATTCCCTATGATGGCAAATGTGATGTTAATTTTTATGCTTTGAGCATGCAGGAGTTGTAGCCGAAGGCAACTTTGTGGGAGAGAGTTTGAATCAGTCAAATGCATGGATTAAGGAGTGATAAGGGGAGAGATTTTAGGGATTTGAAAGAGGGATTAGATTTGGCCAAATAGGGGGGATTATGGAGGAGAAATCGGCTAGGGGGAATTTGAGGGTTGTATATTTGGCATTAGGCTAGAGTTGTGCCGATTTTCCTCTATTTGAACACTGTAGAACCATTCTTTTCTTTTTATTTTCTTCTCTAACCAAAACTGCCACCCTTCCCATTCATCTTTCTCTCTTTTCTTTTTCGAAACTAGTCTATTATTCCCTTTCGCTTCATCTACTACTCCCTTTCTTATCTTCACATTTTCCGAAAAGCCATAAAAGCCGAAACCTGTGAAGCTTGGTTGTGCCGATTCCATTGTTGACCAGCAACCTTCTTTTCTCTTCACTTTTTGGTGGCCAATTCCTTCTTCTGTCGAACTCTAAGTGGTACAAAGGAAGACGGTGGTAAGTATTCGTACTCTAATCGATCCAGTAGTAACTGTTGACAAAAGTCGAAACCCCTATAGTTTAGGGAGGTTGCCGATTTGAGATATAGGCCTTATTGGGCTTTTTCATTTGATTTTTATGGTTTGTATAGCGGAGTAGATAACTTTGGAGGAGCAGCAAGGCTCGAGGTATCAATTTGGATAACTTGGATCGAGCATCGGACTCGGTAAAGGTACGTGATCTATGGCCATTAGAGGGTTCTTTGGCTGAATATAGTAGGGTGGATTTTGGGTTTGATAAGCATGATTTGTACACTAAGTATGGTGATGGTTAATTGTAGGTTGGCGTGGGAGACTTTGCTAGTGAACGTCACAAAACAGGTGTGTAACGAACCCTCTTTCATAGCTTAACTCGATATTTGCCGAAATGTCGAAATGCCAAAATTCTGGCATTTCGAGGACTCGTGAGCATGCGAACGCTCATAGGTTAGTTAGATTCACTAAGTTCGATGGTCGGCATCATTGGAACAGGTAAGGGCACAATTTGGTGCACGACGGTAAGTTGGGCCTCGAGGGGCTAAAATCGGGCCCAATGGGCTTCTGGGCCCATTTGGGTAAATTTGGTAGAAAATAGAATCCTGTCAGATTGCGCGTTAATACGACTAAGACCGTTATGGAAGATTGGCTAAATGGGCCTAGATGACTAATTCGGCTATGTAGGGCCCATTAGGGGTTTTTGGCCCAATAACTCGGTTTCGCTAAGAATGGACTAGAATCGCTATCAAAACACATGAAATTGTTAGTAACTGATAATGAACACGGAGAACCCTAATATTTGGTAAAATTACGAAATTACCCTTATAATATGAAAATGACTGTTTTGCCCCTAGGTAAAAATGACCATTTTACCCCTAGGGTTTAATTATGAGTTTGATGCATGAGATTTTGTTATATATATAATTTGATACGATATGCACATGATATGTATGATATGCACATGATGTATTCATTTATGCATGGGTTGGGTTTATATGGATGGAGGAAGTGCAAAAGGGCTTTGCCCCAGTTTACCGAAAAGGGCTTTTGCCCCAGTTTATCAAAAAGGGCTTTTGCCCCAGTTATTAAAAAAGGCTAGGCCTCCAGTTATATGATAAAGCAGCTATGCTTCTAGTGGAGTGTTTGGTTGGGTGGGTTGAGTTATTCCCCACATGGAAAGCTTGGTTGGTACGGGTGAAGAGTAGCGGTTGGTGGGTTAAATAGTCTCCCCAAATGGGCTTGCATATGTTCATTGATGTTGCATGTATTATTGAAATAGGCCTATGGGCCATATTATTCTGATAAAGGCTTGACACGATGATATGAATAATGAAAAGGCTTGACCCGATGATATGAATAATGTAAAGGCTTGACCAAATATATCTTGAGATTGAATTTGGGCTTAGGCCCAAGAGTGATATTGTTTTGGGCTCGAAAGGGCTTGTTGCACTGAGTTTCCAAACTCACCCCCCTTCCTTAACCTTGCAGGTGAGCCTTGATGTGGGGGCTTGAAGCCGGAGGGGATTCAGAGTGGCCACGGTGATCGCTTTTGGGCTTTTGAAATAAGTGATTGGTTTTCTTTAGTTTACCTTATTTATTATTTATTTTTGGGATGTAATAAGGCTATTTTAACTTTATTTTCTTTTCTGGGATTATTTTATTTTTAATAACTTTAAACTGGTTGATAATAATTCAAATGGGCTAGACTTAGGACGTGTTTTCAAAACGATACTTGTTTTCAAAATAACACAACATCACGATTATTCGATTTATCAAAGATATCTACTCAAAGAGATTTCAACCCGTTATACTCAAGTGTGGCAATGGTTGTGGGCATGTCTAGGATTGGATCCAATCAAGAGCTTGGTACTTAGCGACCTTCATGGCTCACCTCCTACATTACAGATTCCTACGGTGCCCGACTTCCATTCACTTGGTTAAGCTTAACAAAAGTTGGTTTTAAAGCGCTAAAATGAAACATGGATTTTTAACTTCAATGTGGCACGTCGGATTCGGCCGTAACATCTGGGCCGGGTTTGGGGTGTTATGTACCACCCTGAATTTGGGCCTAGAAGTTTTGGGCCTTGAGCATTGGAGTGGTTGAAGGCAGCTTATAATATTTTGTTGTGCATGTAAATTTCGCTAATGAAGGCTTGTTTTAGTGGTTAAATATGTTGAGAAGTGTTGGAGAAGTCTTGGGTTTAAACACGGACTCTAGCAAAAAAATTTTGGTTTAAGGTGAATCAAACCACAGGTGTAGTAGGTAGGCCTTAAGAATATTGTTGGAGATATTGTGACACAAAAGCCTTGTGGTCTAGTGGCAAAGTAGCGCCACATAAGAGGGAGGAAGGTTGCGTTATAGAGGTGGCAAGGAGGTCGAGGTTGAAACTCATGGCAAGCGAAGAGCATTTATTTTGCTAACAAGGGGTGGCAAGAGTGGTGTTGAATTTAAACTCGATAATGGAGGGATCCCACATCGGTAAGCTAACATAGGAGTGGATCTGGTCGGCTTTAAATAGAGAGAACTATGAGGAGAGCAAAGGTACCTTTCTTGGTGATCCCTTTCGCGTTATGGCGAGCTCGTTTGGGTTGGGCATCGGCTAGAAGTGCTTGGAGCGCGGATTAACTCCAGATCTCCTATCGGTGTGTATTTATCACTACTCTTGTTGTTGGATTGCTACTTGGTGCGATGGGCGAAAGGGCCATATGGGCCCAATGGGCCAATGAGCCCAATTGGATAAGTTGTTTGATTGTGTAGTAAATATTGGATTAGGCTAGGTGAATCGCATATCGTGGCTAGGTTTGGGCTAAAAGGGCCACACGAGCGTGTGGGCCCATTTGGTAGAGAATGGGCTTTAGAGCCATTAGTATTGTTATCCATGTTTAGAATACTTTAGTTTACTAAAATTACCGAAATACCCCTAGTTTGTAAAAATCTTTGAAATACCTCGATTTGTAAAATTCTTGAAATACCTTCGACTTGTAAAATTACCAAAGTACCTCGATTTACTGAATTATCGTTTTACCCCGATTTACATAATTACCGTTTTACCCTCGATTTACAAAATTACCGTTTCTGGTCGATTCTGTAATTATTGTTTTACCTCGATTTATAAAATTACCGTTTTACCCTTGATTTACTGTAATTATTGTTTTACCTCGATTTATAAAATTACCGTTTTACCCTTGATTTACTGAATTCTTGTTTTACCTCGATTTACAAAATTATCGTTTCTGGTCGATTTATAGAATTACTATTTTTCTCTTGATTTACAGAATTACTATTTTACCCTCGATTTACAAAATTACAGAAATACCCTCAATTTGTAAAATTACCAAAATACCCCTAGTTTGTAAAATTACCAAAATACCCATGGTTTGAAAAATTACTAAAATACCCCTGTAGGGTAAAATTACTGAAATACCCTTGTGGGGTAAAATTACCATTTGCCCTAGGGTGTTAAATGACTATTTTGCCCTTGCGAATGCAAGTGTTGACTTGGTGTGTGATATAGACAACTTTGGAGGAGCAATGAGGCTTGGAGTATCGACTTGGATAAGCTTGAATCGTATTATTGGACCTGTGAAGGTAAGCAACTTATGGTCAATAAGGGTTCTTTGGTAGAATAAGGTAGGGTGGATTTTGAGTTTGTTAAGCATAACTTGTATGCTAAAATGGTGATGAATAATTGTAGGATATCGTAAGGGATCTCAAGCGATCGTCATGAAAGCAGTGTGTACTAGAACACCCTTCTTTAGTTCAATTCGGAAAAGCGAAAATCTCAAATTCGGCATTTCATGGTCATGTGAGTATCGAATGCTCTCAAGGCATAGAGTAATTGTTAGATCTGGCACCGCAAGGTGGTAAGCACGTTCAGCGTGACGTTTTGTCGTATTTGGAAAAAGGGGCTCGAGGGCCAAAAGCGGGCCCAATGGGCTTACGGACCAATATGGGTAAGAGATGGGCAAATTAGCTCATTAGGTAGATGGTGGAATCAAATTGCATAAATCTGTTAAAATTCTGAATTAGCTTGTGTAGTAGCGTAGATCACGAAATTACCCCTAAAGAGCAAAATTACCAAATTACCCTAAAGAGTAAAATTACCGATATACCCCTAGGGTTTAAATTGGTGAATTGCATGATTGATCAATGTTGTATTTTACATGATATGCTTTTATTAATATCATTGCATGGGGTTGGGGTATTAATGGAGGAAATCTTGAAAGTGGTTCATCCACGTCTTGGAGGCTTTGCCTCAATGGTGAAATTTGAGCGTTGCTACAAGCTGTGGTGTGTAGAAATTTGGGTGGGTTGAGATATTCCCCACATGGTGTGTAGGGTTGGTGCAGGCGGTGTAGCGGTTGGTGGGTTGAGTAGTCTCCCAGTTGGGCTTGCATTCATTCTTGATATTGTTACATATGTTCTTGAAGCGGGCCTATGGGCCATCTTGTTTTGTTAAAAGGGCTAAGGTCTTGCTCTTGTGATTCGAAAAGGGCTTGACCCTCTGTGTATCTTATTATCTGAATAGGGCTTAGGCCCAATGGGCTCGAGTGATTTGGGCTTTGGATGGGTTTCAGTATACTCGAGTTTTCCCAAACTCACCCCTTCCTCTTCCATCCTTGCGGTGAGCCCTAGAATTGGTGGACTTGGAGTGGCGGGATTCAGAGTGGCCATGAAGATTAATTGCCGATTTTAAAGAAGTTTAGCCTTTAATTGAATTATTTTATTTTTATTATGCTTAAAGTTGTAATAAGGCCGCTATTTTTAATTACTTTTATTTTAGGGATTATTAAACTGGTTAGCACTAGGGTTCGTTTATAAAATCTACTTGCTTTTAAAAGATCACGATGACGCACAAAGTTTCCATAAAGTAAATGTTTTCCCAAGAAAATAAATAATTTAAGCAAACGTTTTGCAACCTTAATCATTTTCTTAAGATGGTCATAATCAAACGGTTTTTTCAAAATTATACGAGATGTTAGAGTGTGGCAATGGCGGTGTGCATGTCTAGGATTGGATCCAAGAGAGCTTGGTACTTAAGCGATCGACGGACTCACCTCCTCTTCTTCTGGTTTCCTACAGTGCGCAGCTTCCATTCACTTTAACTTACTTTTAAAAGTGTCTTTTACAACACCAACTCAGCTTTTCCAAACTAAGTGTTTTAAACGCATCAATGTGGCGCATCAGATCCGGTCATAACATCCAGGCCGGGTTTGGGGTGTTACATGTTACAACTTCAGTATTTTGGCCATAACTTGATCTACATAACTTTTTTTGGCCACTAACAAATTGATTTGAAGAGAATTGAAAGATCTAGCCAGAGCTATTTCACAACTTGAGCCCAAAAAGCCTTAGGAAAGTGCTCAAAAATGGCTTGGAAGTTTGATGCGAAAATTACCAAAAAAAAAAACCTAAAATTTTTTTGTATTATTTAATTAAAGGCACTTTTATATTTTCTCAATTATTTTATTTTCTCTTATAAATAGACATTATTATATAAAGACCAAGGATATACCTAAATATCAACCTTAGTATATATTTTTTTGCATTTTATTTTCTCTATGAATTTCTAAACTCTCTTTTCAAGTCAAATGATTATCGAAGTTTGATTAAAAAATTTTCAAGACTTAATTTGTGCTTAATTATTCTTTGTTCTTTAGTATCCGAGAATCTTCTGGTTGAATTACAGTTCGTTAAATATGTAGTTAGTATTTGATAACTTAGAAAGATTAGCTTGTCAATTAGAATAATTAAATCTGTATTTCTTTAATTCATTTTAATATTAGTGACGAACTAAAAATTTGTTTTTGTCTTAGTTTATGATTATGTGGTATGGATGTGTTATCTAGTTTAAATAAACCCTATTGTAAGTTTGTTTGTTAGAATTCAGCCTTTCTTGTTCTTAATGTTATTGGTAAGTTAAAATCTTGTACGTTGAGTTACAAGGTTATTTATTGATTAGAGAAATAATTCCCAATGCACTGCCTCTTGGTTACCGAACAATTAAGGAAAGATTGGTTACCAGTATTGAGTTAACAACTATAAATAATTTATTAAAGGCGTTGAAGATATCCTTGCATCGATGATTGAACTTATGAATCAAATGGAGTTTTTACCTTTAACTAGAGTTTTTCCTATTGATTTTTCAAAACTTTTAATTGTTGCTTTCTTCATTAAGTTTTAATTTAAATTTAGTTTTTTATTTTCTAAAATTCCTCTTATATTTCACTTTATATTTCAATTGTTTTTATTTTAGAAATAGAATTATCACCAATCATTGTGGATATACCTCTACTTGTTGCTATTACTAGTTTATATTTTTAAGTAGATCTTTATATTTGTAAGTCGTGATAGCCTAACAAATTCTTGTTACATTGTTGTAAATTATTCATCAATGGTATTATTTTAAGATAAAAATTAAATATATAAACCTACTTAATCTATTTCTTAAAACAATTATTATAAAATAACTTTAACTTTTCTAATGGAACTTGTGAAATATTATACACATTAGTGAAGACATTTGTAATTGTTGTTAATGATATTCCATCATGAGAGAATTAATTTCTATGACGACTTTTTTTTAGTACAATTTTCTTTAGAGTTGAAAATATTGGCCTCAAAAGAAAAAGATATTGTGACCATTTAATTTTGGCATAAAAAACGATTGGTGTGACCATTTAATTTTGCCACTAATGTTTATTATTTTAGTATAAAAAAGTTTATCATAAAAAAATTGAATAATTGTGGAACCCAAAGTTTTGGCATATTGGTCTAATGTTCACTTTCCTCAAGAATAGACTAATTCAAATTTCCATCGTACCAATTTCTTTGAATAATTGTGACCATTTAATTTCGACACAAGTGCTTATGATTTTAGTGTCAATAATTTGGTCCCAAGAAAATTGAATAATTGTGACCATTTAATTTCATCCCTAATTATTTACAATTTTAGTGTCAATAATTTAGTCATAAAAAAATTAAATAATTGTGACCATCAAAATAATTGTATCTAACTTCCTCTTTTGACAAAGAAACACATCTAGCAAGAATTTTTCCCTTCTCTTTCAACTCTGTGGTTTAATTTTCCTTGAATTGGCTTGAAACTGTACTTCCCAAAGGCATAATGAAGAAATTCTCCAATCTCTATCTACTATCATCAAATGTCCACATATCTCCTATATGTTCCTTGTAACACCCATACCTGGCCTAGACGAAGACCAAGTCTGTAACAGCCCATTTTTCAATAAAATCGGAACAGTGGTTTTGGGACCACAAATCTAATTCGAAAATAAAATTTATTTTTATTTTATTACATGGCCCGTAATATGTTAGAAATGTCATGTGAAAATTTTGATAAGAAAATTTTACCGATTATGTGTTTAAATATGGAAAGGACCAAATCGCATAAAATGAAAAAGTTGAATTCTAGTAGCTAGAAGGATTAAATAGCTATGGAATTCAAAAATTGAGGTCCTTATATGGCAATTAGACCATTAATAAAAAGTTAGTAGATATTTTTGGATGATTCATCCATGGAAAATTAGAAAAAGGCTAAGTACTAAATTGGAAATCAAAATTATTAAAGATGATAAATTAATTAAATAGAAATAAAAATCATTTTTATCAACTTCTTTCCCAAAATATTCGATGGAAACCCTAGGAGAGAGAGAAGAAACTTTCTTGGCCAAATTGGATTCGGATAGACTAAATTCGGAGCTAGAACGAGGAAAAGAGGAAAATGTCGAATTAGTAGATTTTATGTACACGAACATTTATCGAGGTAAGTTCGTGTAACTAATTTGTGTATGTTTATATGCTTGAATTAAATGTTGCATTGTGAATTGTATAAATATTCATATATATATATATATATATATATGTGTGTGTGTGTGTGTGTGTGTGTGTGTGTGTGTGTGTGTGTATGTGTGTGTGTGTATGTGTGTGTGACATTGAAATTGCATCTGACAAAGCCCGATCAACGATAATGCTCGAAAATGAGAAATGATAAAAATTTTACTTTTATGCTTGAAATGAATGTGGAATGTGTTTATTTGAATTATATGAATGTTATAGATGTATAAAATAATCACATGCCTGATAATGCTTGAAAAATGTTAAATCTCGTTTGAATAAATGAAAATCGATGAATAAATGTGATTTCCCTTATGGATTTCGGTCCTGAATTTGTTGCTAATAGGATTTAGCTCAGACGAGTAATCATTTAACCTCATTTCTGATAGAATTTAGCTCGGATGGATAATCTTGTTATAAGTCCTCTCGAACATATGTTATGTGTTAAATATGACTCATATTTTTAGTCAAATTTGAAAAATAATCTTTAAGTTATTCTCTGTTTACTTATTTCAATCAAACACTGATTAATTTAGATTATTTTATTATTATTATTTGACCTATGAATTTAGCCTATAAATAGGCTTTTTTACAACCTTAGAAAAAAACACCCATTAGATATTAGAACTCATAACACATTTAGAGAATTTTGTGTTTACGTTTTGAAGGTTCTTTGTTTTCGGGTTTTCGGGGTTTAGTCTTTATTTCCATCTTTTGTACTCTTCGTTCTTTTTTCATTATAGTAAAATTATCTTTGGTCGTGGTTTTTTTTCCTCTTTGGAGGGGTTTTTCCACGTTAAATTTGTGTGTTCAATTTCTCAATTTATTCTGCTATTTTTTTCTTATTCGTTGCTTAATCGGATTGATCCTAACAAGTTGTATCAAAGCTAGTTCATTTTTCATGAATTAGCTCATTCAGAGATGGCAACAATAAGGTTTGAAATTGAGAAGTTCGATGGTGAGACAAATTTCAATCTGTGGCAAGTTCAGATGATGGCAATTCTAGTTCAATCCGGTTTGAAAAAGGTTATTATCGGGAAAAAGCTTAAGAATCTAAATAAAACAGAATGGGAAGAGCTTGATGAAAAGGCTTTGTCTACAATCTATTTATGCCTCGCGAATATAGTATTACGGGAGGTATTGATGGGAAGACCTCATCTGCCTTTTGCAAAAAGTTAGAAACTCTTTATGCAACTAAGTCTCTGGCTAACCGTTTAGTGTTGAAACAACTTCTATTTACGTTTCGCATGAATGAAGGTGAGCTTTTTAGAGATAACATCAGTCAATTCATTACTCTTTTAAATGATTTAAACAACGTTGAGATTCATATTGATGATAAAGATCAAGCTATGCTATTATTGTGCCCTTTACCTTCTTCATACAAGCCTTTCAGGGAGACCCTGATTTATGGCAGAGACAAACTCTCGTTCGAAGATGTGAAGGGTCATTTGTTGAGTAAAGACAAACTCGACAATGAGCTTCATTTAGATAGCAAGCAAGACAGATAGGCAAGCTTCCGTTTTGGTAGCATCAAAGAAACGAGACAAAAGGTGTCGCTATTGTAAAAAGTTAGGTCACGTCAAAGAAGATTGTTATAAATTGAGAAATAAAAGAGCTGCTGAGAGTAACAAGGAAGATGTAGCTGGTGCTAATTTGGCCGAAGAAAATGGTGATGATTTTTTATTAGTGTCAACGAGCGATAACTCCAAGCTCACGTCTAAGTGGATCCTAGATTCAGGATGTTCTTTCCACATGTGTCCCAATAGAGAATGGTTCTCCACATATAGTTTGGTTGAAGGTGGAGTTGTGTGCATGGGAAACGATTCATCTATTAAGGTAATTGGTATTGATACTGTTAAAATTAAGATGCATCATAGGACGATTAGGACACTCTCGGATGTCAGGTATGTACCTGATTTACAAAAAAATCTCATCTCCTTGAGTATTTTAGACTTGAAAGGATGCAGCATTAACATCGAGTCGAGCGGTATTAAAGTATCTCGTGGAGCTCTTGTTTTGTTAAAAGGTAAAAGAACCGGCAACCTTTATATTCTGGAAGGTTCTACAACGATCGGTGAAATCGAATGTCCCTCGTCTATTACAGAGTTGAAGTCAACTCTTTTGGAGCGGGGCAACTTGGTCATAGGAGGGAAAAAGGTATAACCGTTTCATTGAAGAAAGGTTCTCTTTTGGATGCAGGTTTTGAAAAGTTAAGGCATTGTGTTAGTAAAAATTAGACCCGAGTTAGTTTTGATTTGACAGTGTACAAGTCGAAAGCTAAAAGTCTTCCAGTTTCTAAGCATAAATTTGACTCAGTTAATTCCCTACATAGTTCAAGATAGGCTCGTGGCGGGCTTTGGCAAAGATGACGTTGTGGAAATATGAGTCAAGGTGGAGATTTGTTAAATATGACTCCTATTTTCAGTCAAATTTGAAAAATAATCTTTCAGTTAAACTCTGCTTACTTGTTTCAATCAAACACTAATTAGTTTAGATTATTTTATTGTTATTTGACCTATGAATTTAGCCTATAAATAGGCTCTTTTACAACCTTAGAAAAAGAAACCCATTAGATATTAGAACTCATAACACATTTAGAGAATTTTGTGTTTACGTTTTGAGGGTTCTTTATTTTGGGTTTTTGGGGTTTAGTCTTTTTCTCCATCTTTTGTACTTTTCGTTCTTTTGTCATTACAGTAAAATTATCTTTGTTCATGATTTTTTATCCTCTTTGGAGGGGTTTTTCCATGTTAAACTTGTGTGTTCAATTTCTCAATTTATTCCGCTATTTTTTTCTTGTTCGTTACTTAATTTAGTCGATCCTAACATTATGGACTGGATTTAGCCCGGACGGGTAATCCAGATCAAGCTCTTTAGAGCATATGTCATAAGAAGGATTTAGCCTGAACTGGTAACCCTGACTAAGCTCTATTGAGTATATATACATTGGAGACAAGATTTAGCCTAGACTGGTAATCATGTTGTATACATTTGTGGCTCGAGAGTGTACTCCCTGAAATAGTACCTTATGGGTACCATTGGACATGAATTGATGAATCCTGATTTGTACACCTCGAGTGTACTACCTGTGTATCCATCGATATTTCAGATAAATTCAATGGGTGACAATTCCAAACATGAGAAGATATGAATAACAAAATGAGTTATTACACGTATCCATCTAAAATACAATAAAATAATGATACATGACAAGTGATATATGAAAGTATGAGATGATGATATTTGTACATAGAAATTATTTGATGGGAATGTTCATCCTTGATTATAGACTTGTACACCTTAAGTGTACTGCTACTTGTGTGACCTTGATGTTTCAAGTGATATGAGTAAAGTTCTGACATGAAACAATCTGAACTCGAGATGAACCATTATGAAATTATACTTGTAATATAAAAAGATGATTTATACGTGTTAAATGAATACATGTTGTGGAAAACATATGTGCTTGGAAACTTGATTGTTGTTGAATCCATATATGTTTTGATGTTATTATGGAATATATGACTAACAAGGGCAATGAGGACATGTATAGGGCTTGAGGTCAAATTGATTGAATATGCCTTACATAGTTACCTCAAAATAGAATGAATGGTAAGTTGAGTACTATGTTATACG
The DNA here is from genome assembly GCF_025698485.1 of Gossypium arboreum. Classification (NCBI taxonomy): domain Eukaryota; kingdom Viridiplantae; phylum Streptophyta; class Magnoliopsida; order Malvales; family Malvaceae; genus Gossypium; species Gossypium arboreum. The sequence goes on from NC_069081.1 coordinate 21,422,701, forward strand.
AACTTACTAAGCATTTTATGCTTACTTAGTTTTATTTCCCTATTACTCACACTATCCATCGGCCTATGTTAGTAAAATATGGTAAAGCATTTATAGTTATATTGGCATGTAATGTAAATGATTATTGTAATCTAGCCATTGGAATAGCTAGTGATGATTATATTTTGGTACGTGTGTATATATATATGTATTTAAGTTTACTTTATGGGATAACATAAGTGTTTCTTATTGATTGATTGAGAAAGGTAAGATTTAAGCATGAATGAATGTAACAATATATCATGTTAGATGTTATAAATTGTTTGAATTCAATGCTTGGGCTGGTTGGTATTTAGATGTAAGTTTGGTGCAGGAATTTGGTATGATTTTAGGTGAGAAATGAAGCTAGAAATGGCTTTATTTTGTCCACATGGGCGTGTGTCTAGACTGTGTGTGACACACGGCCTGGTACATGGGCGTGTGGTTAGGCCATGTGTCCCCTGCACCTTAAATTTGAGAAAACAGAATGCTCAGAATTGAGCACACAAGTAGAGACACCGGCGTATGTCTCATCCGTGTGTGCTACACGGCCTGGAACACGGGCATGTGTCTTGGCCGTGTGAAACCTGCACCTAATTTCGAAATAATTTAATTAACCATACGACCTAGCACACGGACGTGTGGCATGACCGTGTGCACAAGTCAGAGAGTTACATAAGGTCGAACACAGCCTGTAGTATGAACATGTCCCAGGGTCACACAGGCGTGTCCCTTGGACCACACCGGCGTGTGAGCCCTACACTTTGGAAAAATTTTGAAATTTCGCGAAAAATTTTGAAATTTCGCGAAAAATTTTTAGAGTCTCCGATTAAGTCCCGACTCGATTCTAATGCTCATATTGGGCCTCGAGGGTCCATTTAAGGAACGTTATGAAAAATATCAGAAAAAGAATAGTGATTGACATGATTTATTTGTAAATGTTCTGAAAGTTTTGATAATGCTCCGTAACCCTATTCTGGCAACAGATACGAGTTAGGGGTGTTACAAAGTCTGGAGAGCTACATCAAATCATTTTAGAAAATTCCAACCTTTAACAATTTAAAGTTTAACCAAATGTGGAAATCCAAACTTATAAATTGTAATCCAATATGAAACACACAATAGTATAAGTCTAAATAAAACAGTAAAACAACTAGAAGAGAGCTAACCGAGCTCCTACCGTGCCGACTCGCCTAAGTCTGTGGATTACCTGTAATCCAAACAAACAGACTAAATGAGTTTACAACTCACTGTGTAACTTACATTATCAATTAACCAATAACTTAACAAATATGATTTCGATTTTCTATTAATCAGTAAATTCCTAGAAACAAATATAGCAACAGAAATAGAGGTTATCCGATACAGTTGTAGAACATTTCAGATACATATATAGATTCCTACCCCCAACCACTACACACCATCTTTTTCTATCCCTACACACCATACAAGGTATCAAGTACCCATTCATCCCTATACACCGCATAGTAACTGTGTGTCACGTTCCAAAATAATTGTAGTCTGGCTACCAAATCAAAATACGACAAATCGTCAAAGTCAGATATATGTTTATGGCTTAGCACCAAATCCAACAGATTATTAACTCATTTTCACAATTCCCAACCCAATGCAGATGTAGATTTAACAAATATCATATATGCGTATAAAGTAATACAAATTCAAATCACGCTCATGTAATGCCATCACACTTGCTTATCAGATTTCATATCAAAAATTTATATGGAAATAACTAATCATTCAGTAATAGATCGTCAGTTAACGGTTTTATTGTCTAATTTAGATCATACGGACCTTTCGGTAGGCCTACATTCAATTCGAACGACGATTACGGTCCTAGGGAAAAAACTTAATTTTTAGCCCACATACTTGTGTGGATTCACACAGCCTGGGTGGCTGGCCTGTGTGGTTCACACGGCCAAAAACACGTCTGTGTGGCCCACCTCAATGTCGTACACGGCCTAGTATACGGCCGTGTTGTTCAAAACAGTGAGTTACATGGTCTAGCACATGGCCTCACACACGACCGTATGACTCAAGATCCAAAATATATCTCACACGGCCTGAACACATGTATGTGTCTCTAATTCCAAAACAATATATTACACGATCTCAACGTACACCCTTGTCTTTAGCCTGTGTGCTTCTAATTCTAAAACAGTGAGTTACACGGTGGTGTGGCGTCGACAACCATGTTTTTTGGCCTCTATCATTTGCAAGTTTTCAGGTTTTCGTTACACACCTGGTACGGTTTGACATAGAAGCAACAAAGGTGATCCCAAAACCTAAAAATGACAACTAGTTGTCTAATTAAGCAATGATTTTCCCAAACGAAACACTCAACTTAGCACAAGAAACTGAGTTACATCGAAAAGCTTCAACACAAAAATCCCAAATTCAAAAATCACATTTACCTTAACATGATATAGCAAATTCACAGACCTAAAGCATTGAGGAATTGTTATCCTCACGATCTTTGCCTAAAAGAAGACAAATTTAACGATTAAGCAGAGAATTCGAGTAGAGATAAGCAGAACTGATTTCAATAAAAGAACGAATGATAGCAAACGTTAACAAAAATTCAACTACAAACTTACATAATTACTCTTTCAGTCAAAGGACAATGAATAACTCAACTTCCCGAAAAAACAGCAACAAGATTTAACGGAAAGATTACAAAAATTAAAAGACAGAGAAGAATGATAGGAGGCAAAAAGGAAAAGAACAAAAAGAAAAAGAAAGAAGAGGAAAAAAATACAGAAAGAAGGGAAAAAAAGTTTTAATTTAATTAACTAAAGAAAAAGAGAAATAAAAATATTTACAAAGTAGCATAAAAATATATTTCCTTATTGTATACGTAGAGACTCAAAAATATGACCAGAAGGTATACAAAAACTTAACCATTAAACCAGCAGGCTCGTTCTTAACATAGATTAACGTAGAAATAAACTTAAGCTGAGAATTCAATGATAGGGGTTAAACCAAAATAAACAGTAAAATTTATGAAGGAAAACTTGAACCCCCGATCTTAAACACATAAACAGAGCACTTATCCACAAATACATAGACTTAATTATAACAAAATTTAACAATTAAACATTCAAATTTTTGGGCCGTTACATTCCTTTTCTCAACAAGACTTTCTCATTGACCTTTTGGATTGAGCCTTTGTCCGCTGAAGGTCCTCGACTAACTCTTGATTAAATTTGATACGTTTGAGTCTCCTTTATTTGATATTTTAATTCTCTATTTTCTTATTTGATTTTGTCCCTTTGCTTTATTAAGTCCTATTTGGGGCTCGTTGAAATAGGAGACTTTTTTTTTCTTATTTCCTTTTCTTTTGTATTTTTTTTTGTTTTTATTGTGGTTGTAGTGATATTTGGTTGTTGATTTGAGATAATAGTGTGTGAATAGCTTGATTGTGGATTTTTTTGGGTTATGGTTTTGGTTGAAGGGGAAATAGTGAATGGGTTAAGAATGAAAGGTTGCTAAGTTGGTTGGGTTAGAGGTGAGACATAGGGTTAACAGTGTATTTGCTAGTTTGGCACTTGAGTTGTTATTGATACTGCTTGGATTATCGTGTTAGGGAATAATGGTGTAAAGATTGAGTGACCAAACTGTAAACTTTTAGCAACTCGTAACTTTTTAAAATTGAATGATCAATTTATAAACTTAAAATTAATATTAATTTTATTGGAAAAATAATATTAATTCTAAAAATTAAAATTAAAATTAAAGAAAAGAAATTAAAAGATAAAATGTTTTCTCTGTAAAATTTTAATTTATTTCCTATAAAAGCCCGTTTTCTTGTAAAACCAAAGTTGAGAGAAAAGAAATTAAAAGATAGTGATTTTTTAAAAAAAACTCAAATTTTTTTCCATAAAATGAGGTAATTCTTGTAAACCCTAATTTTTTCCTTTTAATTGAAAAATTAAAATTATTTCTTAAAAAATTAAAAGATAAAATGAATTATAAAATGGAAATTTATTAAAGTTAGGTTATTAAAATGAAAGGTTGAATTAATGGAAGGTGACCTAAATGAAAAATGAATAGTAATGCTTAAAATGCAATTTTTTATACCTAAAATAAAACTTACGATCACTGTGTAATTTACCCATCACCGTCACTAATAATAATAATAACAAAATGGTATGAAGAAATGGATGAACAAGTTTGATATATTATTGAGTGTTTAGTAAAATAAAAGATTGAAAGTGAAAAGGAAGAGAATAGAAGAAAGATTCGAAATTTCCAAGAAAATGTGGCGTTTATGGGCTATTTATTATTAATTCAAATTTCAAACCAAAATCTTCACGTGGGCTCACCATATCCTTTTGCCCTCGTTCATTAACTTTATTGTATTTTTATGCTGAATGCGATTGCTTTGTCCTTTTCTCTCTCTTTGTTTCATTTTAGTATTTGACTGATAGTGTAAAATGGATAATCTAAACAATGAGAACCATTTAACCTTAGTTACCCCACTCTTTTTTTTTTTAATGGACTCTAAAAGCTGATTCTTGTTGAAGATTAAATTATACATGGACTGATATGATAAACAAATAACATACAAAGAACATTTGTAGATGCAAAGCTGATGTCCAATTGATTGGTCTAAAATTATTGATGTTTTGAAGGCCTGAATTCCCACTTTTGCCGTTTTTTTTTTGAGAAGAAAAAAGTAGAAGCAATGGATGCCATTCTTTTCACCCATCTCATCTGATTGATGCCTTCTTGGTGAGAAAGAAAAAGTTACTTCAAACTACCAGGACAAAACGCCTAATCACAAGCAATTCAATACAATTTGTGCATCAAAAATGAAGATTCTGTCACTGCTTTAACTTTTTTTTTTTTCGTTATGTTTTGTTTACCTCAAACCATGATCCCGAGCAAAAGTAACCTAAACAGGGAGGCTAAATTTATTTTAACCTTCAGGATTTTACTTTTTTTATCCTCATTAATGAATTTGAATATCATTTAAATATATATTTTATTTTATAACTTATCTAAAAAAATAAACAGATTTTCCAAAATCACTTGGAAATTGAGCCAAATCAAGAGGCAAAACGTTCCACAAGACTCAAAATCGGCATTTTACATGGCATCAGTGGCTGCGAATTAGATCATATGATATCTGCAATTGAGAGCATAATGAGCATAAAGAATGCCTGAGTTTCTCACTAATCTTCCCACCGGAGATATCCCACAAAGGCATGACAACCAGGCAAATCAAACCTCAAATATCACATATATTATATAAAGTACATCAGTTGTAAATTAAAGAGGGTTAAGTCTAAACATAAATGAAAGAACTCTTAAAAATTGTCATTTTGGTTCCTACAAATCCATCATCAGGAATTAGACAAACTTTCATATTCAGGGAAGGAAGTTGAATCATGGAGACAAACTAAACCAGTCCATGATATCGGCATAATGTCTTAGAAATCCCTTGGTGCCTCAAACAGAATACTGATTTCAAATTCCTCTAGATGTTATACTAAATTATTCTCAGTAAGTCAATATGTTTTTCTCCCCACGTTTCTGCAAAATTCATGGGGAATAAGTGTTATCCGACTATACATCAACCTCTCCAGGCTTTTTAATCCCACTTCTCCAACTATGCCCATCGGAATTTTCATCTTCGGTGTCCATGCTGTCGCCCCCGGTACTCGACATATCTTTAGCTGAAGCACTACCAAGGAGGGGACCTTGTGGGGAACCAGACTGTGACATGCTTGCTTTCATCTTCCCATTGCACTGATTTTGAGCTGAACACAGCTCATTCCCTTGCCCGGAAGAAGAAGCTGGGAGTTTCCGGATATGAAGTCTGTATTTCTGTACATAAAACCCAAATTCACACACACACAAAATCAGTAAACCAGAAAGGAGAAACTAAAGATGATAAGATGAGCAGATTCCATATGCTAAAGACTAACCTGCAAATGGCTTTTCACTTCATCATTGGTAAGACCATCAACTTGCATCAGTTCTCTAATCTGCTTAGGAGTGGCCACTGTCGAACACAATAAACCAATCAGACATATTTAAAAACTATAGATTCCAAAAGAACTCAAATCAGAATATTTTCAGAAAAAAGATCTTGATTCATGTATTTTCTCAAAAAGAACCAGATTCCAATCCTTTGTTCATAAAAGACAACAAAAAGGGTTTTTCAATTCAACTTAAATACCACTACTACTTAAAAAAAAAAAAAGTAAATAAACACATCAAAAAGGTCTAACCTTGAGAGCCTCCAAGCTGTTGAAGTGCCTCAACAAATCGTCTATGGAGCTCAGGCGACCAGCACCGCCTTTGTTTCCTAGAATTCTGCTGCTGAGGTTGTTCTTCATGTCGGATTTGTGACTTCGTCTGAAACTTAATTTGATTTTGTTGTGCATATAAAGAAAAGCCTGAACCAATTCGGCAGCCGCCATTGTTCTTCAAGATACATGAAGCCAATTCAGAACTTGGGGTCATAAGGGAAAGCCCTGAAACTTTCTTATCAGCTTGTTCCTTAAATGGAACAAAAGCCCCTCCCTTTCTTTGCTTATTACAAATTTCAATTGGGTTCTCACTCTCAGACCCATCTTCTCCTTCTTCACTTGTCTGTCAAATTCCAAATCCGGAAACATTTAAACTATTTTCCCCTTAAAATAAGATTCAAAAAGAAGGAAAAAAGAAGAAGAAGAAGAAGAAGAAGAAGAAAACAGTTAGTTTGGACATTACCAGTTTCAGTTCTGGAACTGTGTTGGGTTTGTTGTGGGGATCAACGTTGTTAAAATTAGAGTTCCATAGCTGAACTGAACTCATCCAGTTTTTCTTATCACCGCCATCGTTATCCATAGTTTCCCTTCCGTTTTCCTCGGTCACTGATCCATCATTCATTTCCTTACACTGTCTTTCTTCCTCCTTTAATCTCTCAATCCCTAAAATCAAATCAAAAAAGAAAATCAAATTAAATCCCACAAAAAAGTGAAACTCAGAATTAAAACAATATATATTTTTTTAAAAATACCATCTTTGAGAAGAAGCATGCAAAGAGGAAGTTCACGTTTAAAGGCATCAATTTTCTTCATCTCATCTTCCAATCTTTGAAGATAATCCGTAATCTTGGATAGCCTTTGAAACCCATTTTTTATCTTCGAAACTTCTTTCAGAAACTCAGATATAGTTTTCGGTACATAAACCAAACTCAAATCCAAGCTGAACTCCATTATTTTCCTTTATTCTTCTATTTTCCTGTTTTCCTCTCTTTTTCTATCATTTCCAGGATAAACATGACAAGGAACAGCAAGTCATGTTTTTTTTATATAGAAATGTAAGAAAGATTCAAGATTCGCCCCCAAACGGGTCGTCGCGTATATTAAAGCTATAAACTCGGTGACTCGGTTGTTTCACTCGGCGGGTTGTTTTAGGTTCCGTACGAAGCACGCGGAGAATTGTTGAAAAAATTGAGCCCTTTTTTTTAATAATTGGAAATGAAATTACAGTGTGTTAAGATTCTTAGGTTAGGTGTGGACTGTGGATTGAATGTCTCAACCCTTTTTAAAAATAGAGCAGAAAATAAAACAGTTGACCCACGTCTTTGGGATGCTTTCCCCATTTGATTTTTACACGGTAATTCTGTCTTTTCCATCTCCTTCTAAATTAAGAGATCAAATCAACAGTACCCTCCACCTAGTCATTCATAACTTTTTAACTTTTAACCAAACATTCATTGAATACTACGTCGTATTCAAAGTTATGAGATAAGATGCTTGACTGGGAAATCATTGATTTTGTGAATCTTGTTACAAACGTTTTTGTCATTGATAGTTTCAATTTATAAAATTTCTTAAAATATTATTTTATATTTAAACATAAATTTTTCTAACCTAACACCAACGAAGTTGTCATTATAAAGCAAAATGAGATGATGGGTTTTCTAATACTAAACAACAGTTGCCAAGTAAGAAAAAAGTGGCTTCTTTTTTTGTCTAGTAAATTTTTTTCTTCTTTTTTTTAGTATTAAAAAAAAAAGGTGTGGCAGGCATGTGAAAGATTCTTTTGACAATGCAATTTAATTTGGTTTGTTATTAATTATATAAAATAGAATAAGAATCAGGAACGTTTAATGCGGGGTAAAGATTCTTTTGTTCATACCCGTCCGTTACAAAGGAATGGTGTCTTCCAGAAATTAAAGATAATTCATTGGTTTTCTTTTTTCTTTTTCTTTTTTTGCTTTTCCAGATTCCCTTCATTTCACGACCGACAAAACCCTTTGTTTCTCTTTTCTTTTTCTTTTTTTCTTTTCTTTTTAGTTTAATTTTTCCACATGTTATGGTTGTGTAAAACCGTTTCTGTTTTAGTTGGAATCAAATTTATATAAATGGAAAATCATTTTTATTACCGACTGATTCTTTTTATTATTTAAATATATTAAATAGTATTTATATATGCAAATTATGCCTCGAAAATAATATTTAAAACTTAAAATCAATAGGAAACAAATTTATATTCAATTTTGAGTTAAAATTTCTAGACAAATCATTTGATTCTTCTCGTTAATAAAGTTTTGATTTAAAAGTAGTATAGATTACATTTGAAATGGATATTGTTTGCTTTAAGGATCATTGTGACTTTATCTTGAACACAAGTTTAGAGAGTTGTTTGCTTGAGAATTTTATTTAGCTTGGATTCAAGGGTCTTCTAGACTTTGATCCTGAATTATTGAAATTCATTTTAAAAATCGTCAAAACTAAATCTTGAAAATGAGTGTGGAGATAGTTTGAATCCAAAAATCTTTGAAATTTTATCTTGGATGGTTAAGTCTGCTTTAATAGTATTCTAAACTTGATGTTCAAGAATCGATTTTATCTTCTTTATGTTGATACAATTTGATTGGTAAAGCTTCAAGGGTTTTCAAGCTACGATTTTTGAACTTTTGGAATTTCGAACTTGTAAAGTTCTGTTGAATTGCTTGGAGGTGGTCCTTTTTTATAGTGTCAATAAGTCAAGTAAAAGAATGTTCTTTATTTTTAGTGTTCTACAAGAATTAAAATATTTTATTTATTGTTTATCTCATATTAATTTAAATTAGAATCCCAAATTGTGTGTTATTGGTCGGGTGTTCACCTTCTCCAAGAATAACCTAGGTTCAAATTATAGTTGTACCAAAAAAATATTAATTTAAACAAATTAGAGATAAATAATTCCTAAAAAAATAAGTTTTTATATAAAAACTTCTAAAATGATTTAATTTCTTCATTTATTTCTTAATTAATTTAATTTATTTTAATTATATAAAACAATAATGACACGTGAAGAATTCTGATTGATTCAAAATTTCTCCTTCTACAAATACTCCCTCAAGACTTGGCCATATAAACAGCTTTTGTTGAGTGTAAAAAGTGGCTCAAAATGATTTGCTTCAAATGTTGAAATTCATCTTTGAAACTGCCTTGACAAGATTTGCAATCTTCAAATGATGCCATCAAGAATATATGTATATTTCATTTAGGTTAAACTTAGCAATGAAACCAAGTACCTATGCATTGTCGTATTTTGAATGATCAAGTCATGATGCATTTCAAAATGTTTTTGGATGTTTATATTAATCTTGTGCTTAGGAGCATCATATTTTGGATAATCAGTTTAAGCTCATGCCTAAGAGCGCCATATTTTGGTGAACAATTTAAGCTCATACGTAGAAGCATCATATTTTGGGTGAATGGTTAAAGCTCATTGATAGCAAGCTAATTTCATTTGTTTAATGTAATTACTTTTGGTAATTTTTTAATAGAATGCTACTAAACTTATGATTTCTTGTTTAAATTTTATCAGGGATGCAATTGGAGTGCCAAAGTTAAAAATCAAGCAAATTTGAGCTAAATTGGAACAAAAAGCAAGACAACGGGCTGAATTGAAAATTACAAGATTATTTTTGGGCTAATAAAAAAATTAGATTTTTTTCTTGGTTAAATCCTATATTTAAAAAAAAATTGATTTTGTGTTGGTTGTTAAACATGATTTTAGCATAAAAACATGCTAAATTGTTAGCATAAAAACATGCTAAATTAACTCTTTGAGAAGCCTATATAAAGGCTAGTAATTGTGACTTGAAAACATACTTGATTTTGCACTTGAATTAAGAAGCAACTAAGCATATTCTTGTTCAAAGTTTTCTGTAATTTCTTTCTTCTTTTTATATTTTGGTACAATTTACTTTCTACTCTTAAACCCCAATCGAGTATGATTAATTTCATCCTCAACTAATCCCTATTTAGTTTTAGGTCGGTTATCATTTCAGTAAAAAATTGTGAGATATGAACCCGTGTTAAAACCTTACAACACGGTATTCATTATCTCTTCGGAACATGGGATAGTCACAATCGTCCCTCAAAGTTAATTCTATTTCAACTCAAAAAATACACGTTAGGTCGGAGTAGTTTAGCGTACAATTGAGAAAATGAGACAGTTGTCTGCCGCGTTGAGTTACCATGAACAAATTGGCGTGTCCAGGCGGGTAAAGGCTAGTTGGACCTTTGTAAAGGGAGATAGTGATCAAATTTAAACGACTCACGCAGTTGAGACCGTTAATTCTAGTTGGACTCTTCTAGATTGCAAGGCTGCCAAGATCTTAAATTATGGACATGTGTTACGTGGTTAGATAGTCAATAAGGGTTGGTTTACAGGTCATATTGGAATCAACTACATAAGGAGGGGTTAGCGGTTGAAGCGTCCTTGGTCGTTATAACTAGCTTATCGTTTTGAAGGAAAAACCCACTTTCAATGATTGATTTGAGAATGGAATTATCGAGTCTGAAGCTAAGAATTTGCATATTTAATTTACCAATTTAATTTCAATTATTTAATTTTATTTTACAATTATCATTATGTTATTATTTCATTCTATTCATTTTATTATTTTAACCTTTATCAACTAAAATCTCCTTTTATTTATTTTTTAATCCAGCACGTGAGAAGTCGTGGACACGACAGCTACCATGACTTTTGAATCTGGTCACATAAAAACGATATTAGGAGTCCCAATCCCTGTATGATTGTTACCCATGACCTCTAACGAGCCACTATTAGTAGAAAAAGTTTCTTGCGCTGGAGGCGGTTAATTAATAACTCACTGTTATTAGGCTTGGAGGTACCCACCTTTTTCGTCAATTCCAACGCCAGATGTAAAGAATTGGAAGGGAGTGGCCCGTGAAGATGAGAAGGAGACAACGCAGAAACAATCAAACTCTGTCCAACAGACTTTCCAAATGCTAGCCCAAAACTCCCATCATTTGCCCCCTTATTCACGAATTGAGACATACGACCCATTTGAACCAAGCTAATTTGTTAATTTTGATTCACCAGACACCTCAACCACATTATCTTGTCTCGACCCATTTCTCTTGGCCTTTAACACCCTCAAATGGGCTATAATCCTCGAGTTAACGTATCAAATCTGGATCCTACCTGATTTTTAGTCATAATTATTGCCTTTTATCCACTAATATCCCTTTCATTTAGAGGTGCGCATGGGTCGGGCCGAGCCGGGTTCAGGTCGGGCCCAACTAAAAATTTAGGCCTATTTGCTAGGCCTAGGCTCGGTCTGGCCCTAAAAATGGGCCTAAAATTTTACCCAAGCCCAGCCCGAATAAAAATGTTAAAACCCGAGCTCAAACCGGCCCGCCCATATTAATTTTTATATAATTTTAAAATATATATATAAACCATCAAAAATACTAAAAACATCAAAATAAATATTTCTCAATAAATTAAAATAAATTTTAAAAATATGTATACTTAAATAACACTAAAATAGATGCAATTTAATAAGCAAATGCCTCTAAAATAATAACAAAATTAGCAAATGTCTTTAAAATAATAAAAAAATTAACAATAAAATAAGTTTTATATAATATCCAAACAATAACAACAAAATAGTAACAACATAATAGTAAAATAGCAGCAAAATAGGGAGAAAATAATAAGAAAATAATATTAAAAAATAGATTTTTTTTCATTTAGTGAATTTAGGGGCCCGGGCCAAAAATGTCTTACCCGAGGCCTGGCCTGTTTTTTAAACGGGCCTTATTTTTTTGCCCAAGCCCATTTTTCGGGCCTATATTTTTGCCCAAACCCTCTCACATTTCGAGCAGGCCCATGCACACCTCTACTTTCATTCAGCCTGGACCTCTATTCGGCAATCATCCAAGGGTCTTAAGGAGCCTCCACCACCATCAACGTTCTTCATTAAGGGGATGGTTTTGTCTTCCTTGCTAGCGAGGTTTAACTCAACCATCTCAAAATGGCCCGAACCCTTAACATGGCCATATCGGCCGTAGGCGAAACAAACCGCTAGTAAGGCTTCGAATTCTATTAACTGAAATTTTCCGTTGATGTAACACCCTCACGGCCTAAACTGTCACCAAATTCGAGTTTGAGGTGTTACTAAACTTAATTCATTGATTAAACAGCTCAAACAATTTATTTTAAAAATTTTCAAACAAGCTAACTAACTGCGTCACAGTCGCTTAAAAATTCATATCTCGAGTTCCGAAACTCAAAATTAGGATCCGTAAATTTTTCCTGAAACATGACTCATATATCTATCTACTAATTTTTTTCTAGAATTTTTGGTTGGGCCAATTAGTACAGTTTATTAGTTAAAGTCTCCCCTGTATCAGGGTTCGACTACTCTGACCCCTGTGTATTACGAATTAGATATATCCCTGTACAGAGCTTCAATGATTATACCATTTGTTTCTCTTAAAACTAGACTAAATAAGGAATCTGTACATATAAAGCATGACTTCTAATTATTTTTTTACAATTTATGGTGAATTTTTAAATTCAAAATAGGGGCTTTAGAGACCACTCTGACCCTGTTCCACCAAAACTTAAATATCTCATAAAATATAACTCATATACCTGTTTCGTTCCATCCATATGAAAACAGACTATTAAGCTTCGATTTCATAACTTATTTATCATTTAATTCCATTTCTACTATTTTTAGTGATTTTTCAAATTCACGTCACTGCTGCTATCTGATTCTGTTTTGTGGGCAATTTTATCTTTTCAAGGATTTTCATGGTTTAATTAAGACATAAAGCATACATGTTATCATATATAAACTTGATTAGCCATTCCAATAGCTAATCATTTACATACCCTTTTCTTACCAAACCATAATCATATCATAAGATCATTTATACAAAGTGAGTATATTGCTATACATGCCACATTCAAATATATACAAGCCATTTTACCAATTTAGGTCTTCGGATAGTGTGAACGAGCCTTCGACCTATCCCGATTCTCAAGCTGGCTTGTCAAAACTACAATGAATAAAAAGGAGGGAGTAAGCATAAATGCTTAGTAAGTTCACATGCAAATAATAAGGAACATGATTATGCAATCCAACATAAACATCATTAAAACACTCATAACATAAGAATACTTACTATCTTACCACAATTTTGTCTCACCAAGTTCTCAACCAAGGATTAAACTCATACCTGTCCATTTTCACTTCTTCAACACATTCATCATCGAATCACTTTCATTTTAAATATTCTCTATATTCTCTTAGGATTCTCCCGTTGAACACATCGGAATATAAATTCGGATATGCGGATAGTGTGCACGTAAGTGCTATACTCATAGCTAAACAAGCTCAATAGCTTTTGAAATCTATGTAGTCAAGCTACAATGTAACCCGCCCATAAACAAACTCGGACTCAACTCAACGAGCTCGGGCGTTCACATCTATAAGTGAACTCGGACTCAACTCAACGAGCTCGGATGCCTAGTTACATCTCACGAACTCGGACTCAAGTCAACGAGTTCGGAACTCAACCATCCTAGTGACATGTCACTTGTACCCTAATCTATTCCCAAGGTTCAAACGAGATTCTTCTCAATTTTACATTTTGATCACCTTCTTCAAAATGTAAAAACCGATACTTGCTAACATCTCATACTTATTAAATTATTCACATAATTTGCATATTACCAAATAATAATTCACAAAGCACAATATTTCGTGATAATAAATATCATATCATACAAATATCATTAAATCACTTAAAGTAAAAATTATGTTACCTTATTTACACATGAACTTACCTCGATACAAAATATTTGCAATCGAGCCTATTCCTCGTAAACTTTGTTTTTCCCTCGATCACGACTTGAATCTTGTTTCTCTTGATCTATAATACCAAATTAATTTATTTAATACATACATTCATCAAAACAGCCCCTAGTACGAACTTTGGCAAAATTACCATTTTGCCCCTAAACTTTCACATATTTGCGCTTTTGCCCCGAGGCTCGTAAATTAAAACTCATCCTATTTTCTTATTTTTTATGACATGCTGATCATTTTCCCCTTCTATGGCAACATCAAATTCACACTCTAATATGTACTTATGAATATTAGGTATTTTTACCGATTAAGCCCTTTTACTCGTTTTCACTTAAAACCGAGTAGCACAAGTTGTCTAACATAATTTAAAACCTCATATTCTATCATAAAACACCAAAATACACATATTTCACCTATGGGTATTTTTCCAAATATGAACCCTAGGTTGACTTATTGCTAGCATAAGCTAAATCAAGCTACCGTGTGACAGTCCTAAATTGACCCTAGTTGGAAAGTGGTTTCAGGACCACGAAATCGAGTCTTAAATAATTAAAGGTTATATTCTGTGTTTATGATGTGCGTAAATACTTGTGTGATAGTTCCATACTTTAATTTGGTCAGTGTATGTGAAATTTATTAGTAGGGACTTATGTGAGACAATTTAGAAATATGCTAGGCAAGTGTTCAAGTGGCCTATTAATATATGTGGGAACGTGCTTGTCCTTGCATGTCAAATTAGCCAAATTAAAGCATAGTGGCCGACCATGCTATAGGTGGAAACATGTCACAAACATGTTATGTTAGTGATGTATGTTAGGAAAAATAAAATAATGAGCATGGTAATTAAATAATGAAAGGGAGGAGTGATGAAAAAAAAAATGGTCTCATCCATGCCCCCCCCTTTTGCCGTGAATGGAAGAAAGAAAAAAAAAAGAAAAAAAGGCTTTATTCTTTGGTTATTCTTGGCCGAATAGAAGAAAGAGAAGAAGGGGGAAGAGCTTGAGAAAATCGGCTATGGTGGTTTGCTAGACTAAGGTATGTTTGATGTTGTCCATGAGATTCATGCATGTTTTTAGTTGTCAGTTTGAGTTCTAACTAGCCCATGGTTCAAATCTTTACTATGTCATGGAGATGATATTCGGCTAAAGTAGATGTGTGTTGATGTCATTTGCATGCTAAAAGTGAAGCTTTGTAATGATGCATGTGATGGTGGATTGATGACTCTTGAATCTTCTTTTTAGCATTTTTGAGTGAGACATTAAGTTCTTTGTTTAACCATGACCAAAATTGAAATGGTATGGTGTTGTGATGCATTAGGCCATGGTAGGAAGTAGAAGGGAAATATGGTTGTTGTTAGATGAAGTAGAGTCTAACAAATGAGCACATATGTGCATTAGCTGCTAGATGGAGAAGAATCGGCTAGCAAGTTGTGTGCCAAGGCCGAATATAATTTTGTATATTAATGAGTAATGCATGTGTTGAATTGATGGAAAGGGAGAGGATGCTTTAATAGTGTATATATGTGTATTAGCCAAGTTTTGAACTTGAAACGAAATGGTGTTTAGTCAATACAAGTGACCATACTTGTAGAATGTATTAAGTGTTGCAATCAGCCTTAGCATAGATGTGTATGTTCGACCACATGAATGAGTACACAAGTTGATGTGTATGTTCGGCCATAGGTAAGCATATTGATGGCTTTATCTTGACTTAGAAAATTCGGCTAAGGGGAATATTAGCTAATATGTTGAATTCGATTTGTGATTTCGTACATATGGGACTTTAATGTCTAATGCATATATGGGCTAAGTACCTTGAGCTTCTCTTTTGATGTTTGAATGAATTGTATTAAATTGCTTAAGGTGATTAAAAATGCGTATGACCATTGTGTATTTGAGCTAGAAGGTGGCTATATGACCTATTAAATTTCTTGTCATATTCGACCATAAGCTAGCATAATGAGACTTTAATAAGTTAAACTTGTGTGAACTAGCTCAAGAGCCTAGAGGAACAAAGTTGGATAAAAGGGAAGGAAAAAGTGATTGAATAGCCCTCGAAGCCGTTCGACAACATCCGAGGTAAGTTTTCAAGTAATGGAACTTAGATTATGATTTGATTAGATCATGTTTTAAGCAAATCAAAATCATGCTCTTTGTATGTCGCTATTGAGCCGAAATTGCAAGTGTGATAAGTGTCTTGTGTTTGAGCTTTGGTAATGAAAATGAAATACGGATGTGTCATGATTTATTGATAAATGTGCATGGTTATTCGAATGATGTCCGGGCTAAGTCCCGAAGGCTTCGTGCTAAGTGACTATATCCAGACTAAGATCCGAAGGCATTTGTGCGAGTTACTAATTCCGGGCTAAGCCCGAAGGCATTTGTGCGAGTTACTAATTCCGGGCTAAGCCCGAAGGCATTGGTGCGAGTTACTAAATCCGGGTTAAGTCCCGAAGGCATTTGTGTGAGTTACTATAACCGGGCTATGTCCCGAAGGCATTTGAACGAGTAGCTATATCCGGTTAAATTCCGAAGGTACGTGATTCGGGAATGAGCGATCTTGCTGTAAAAATTTCAGTTAATACGCTTGTAAAATCCCAACAATGAGGTATGTTTCGTATGTGCATTGGAATAGTTGATTCCCTTCGAATAATATTCGCTCAGTCGAGTAATGAGCTTCCGGTATTTGGCTAAGATGATCCCTTATGTATGAATATAGGGGTTGGAATGTGAAGTAAGAATGATTTGAGAATATGTATATATGGAATTATCCGTTTAGTTATATGAATGCTATACTTTAGTTGTGCTTAAATTCTTTGCTCAAAACTTACTAAGCATTTAATGCTTACTCCGTTTATTTAATTCTCTGTTTTATAGATTTTGGTTCTTCACTATCGGACTCGGATTTTTGAAGTCAAGTCGCCCACACTATCAAAGCTCCTTTTGGTATACTTTTGGTTGAACTTTGAAATGGCATGTATAGGACTACCCTTTTGTTGTTAGTCATGTACCCTTCGGTTTTGTGTAAATTTGGATAGCCATGCGAAAATGGCTTAAATATACTTTGATCATAGCATTATAATCGTTTTGTATGTTTTTCGTCGAGAGGTATGGAAATGTTGGTAACGGTTAGCCATGGGAATCGTTATTCATGATCACTTTTGGTATATGTATGACAAACTCTAGTTGATCCATGGAGGATCATGAAATAGGTAAAGTTTACCTTAAAAATAGATGCTGGCAGCAGCAGTGATGTGGATGTGAAAAATCACTAAAAATATTAGGAATGGAATTAAATAGTGAATAAATTATGTAATCGAACCTTGATGAATCTATTTTCATAGGAAAGTAACGAAACGTTCATATGAACAGTATATTATGAGATGTTAAAGTTTTCGTGAGATAGGGCCAGAACGGTTTCTGGATCCCCTGATCTGACTTTGGAAATTCATTATAAATTAAACAGAGACATTTAGAAGTCATGCCATATATTTATAGATTCCTTTTTGAGTCTAGTTTCTATAGAAACAAACGGCATCAGTATTGAAGCCCTGTACAGGGAGTTATCTAAGTCGCAATGCAAGAAGGTCAGTGTAGTCAAACCCTGTAACAGGGGAGACTTTAACTAATAAACTGTACTAATTGGCCTGACCAAAAATTCTATAAAAAAATCTGTAGATGGATATATGAGTCTAGTTTCAGGAAAAAATTATGAAACTGATTTTCGAGTTGTGGAACTCAAGTTATGATTTTTAAGGTGACAGTGATGCAGTTAGCCAATTGTTTGGAAAATTTTCAAATGGACTGTGAAAATGAGTGGATTAAGCCTGTTAACCCCTCGTGTCCGACTCCGGCAACGGTCTCGGGTATGGGGTGTTACATACCGGGATTTCAAAAACATAAAAATCATTAAAAACGGGACTTGAAATCACTTACTATAAAGCTTGGAAATTGAAGAAACCCTAGCTATGGAGAGAGGTAAGGTTCGGCCAAGACTTGATGAAGATGAACACATTTTGGCCTTAATTTCCCTTTTAATTAATTTTAATTACAAAATCACTAAAATACCCTTAATACATTTCTTTGAAAATTTTCATGTACAAGCCCATTTTTTTCCAAAATTTTAAAAATTGGTCAAATTTCTATTTAAGACCTCCTCATTAATATTCCAAAGCAATTTCATACTAAAAACTTCTAGAATACAAGTTTTGCAAATTATTCGATTTAGTCCCTAATCTCAACTTAAGCACTTTATGCATAGAATGTCGTCACGAATTTTCACACAATCATGCAATCATATCATAAACCTAAAAATAATTATAAAATAATTATTTCTATCTCAGATTTGTGGTCACGAAACCACTATTCTAATTAGGCCCTAATCCAGGATATTACAACTCTCCCCCCCTTTAAGGATTTTCGTCCTCGAAAATCTTACCAGTAAACAGATGTGGGTATTGATTTCTCATAGTTTCCTCAGGTTCCCATGTAGTCTCTTCTAGCTCGTTCTTTTGTCACAATACTTTCACGAGAGCGACACTTTTATTTCTTAGTTGCTTGACCTCTCGAGCTAAAATCTTAATCGGTTCTTCTTTGTAAGTCATATTCGGTCGTAACTCAATTTCTGTCGGTGAAATTATATGTGAAGGATCCGAACGATACCGACATAGCATAGATACATGGAACACATCATGCATCTTCTGTAATTCGATGGCAATGCTAGTCGATAAGCTACTGGTCCAACTTTTTCAATTATTTCATACGGTTCAATAAAACGCGGACTTAACTTGCCCTTTTGTCCAAATCTAAGAACTTTTTTCCATGGAAACACTTTTAAAAATACCTTATCACCAATTTGAAACTCGATTTCCTTTCGTTTCAAATCCGCATAAGATTTCTGTCTATCCGAAGCAGCTTTCAAACAATCTCGAATCACTTTCACTTTTTCTTCGATTTCTTTTATTAGATCAACTCCATAAATCTGATTTTCCTTGAGATCAGTCCAATACAATGGTGTCTGACATTTACGACCGTACAATGCTTCATAAGGTGCCATCTTCAAACTCGTCTGATAACTATTATTATAAGCAAATTCTACTAACAGTAAGTACCTTTCCCAACTACCTTGAAATTCCAATACACAACATCTGAGCATGTCTTCAAGAATCTGAATCACTCTCTCTGACTGTCCATCAGTTTGTGGATGAAAGACAGTACTGAAATTTAACTTTGTACCTAATGCCTCTCGCAACTTTTGCTGAAACCGCGAAGTAAATCTCGGATTTCTATCTGAAATGATTAACGAAGGTATTCTGTGAAGTCTAACAATCTCACTGATATACAATTCAGCCAACTTATTAAGAGAATAATCTATACGTACCGGAATAAATGAGCCAATTTAGTCAGTCTATCAACTATTACCCAGATGG
The DNA here is from genome assembly GCF_025698485.1 of Gossypium arboreum. Lineage (NCBI taxonomy): Eukaryota > Viridiplantae > Streptophyta > Magnoliopsida > Malvales > Malvaceae > Gossypium > Gossypium arboreum. Next base: position 21,442,296 of record NC_069081.1, read on the forward strand.
CATCTTTCTTCCCCAAAGTTAACGGCAACCCTGATACAAAATCCATAATAATCCAATCCCACTTCCATTCAGGAACCATGATAGGCTGGAGTAGTCCTGAAGTTACTTGGTGTTCAGCTTTCACTTGTTGACAAATTAAGCACTTTGATACAAACTCAGAGATATCTCTTTTCATTCCACTCTACCAATACATTTTCTTCAAGTCATTATACATTTTCGTACTGCCCGGGTGAACTGCCAAACAACCATTATGTGCTTCATGCAAAATCTTTTGAATCAACTCATCATTTTTCAGTACACAAATCCGGTTTTTAAACATCAAGCAACCATCAAAATCGATTCTGAAATCTGACCTTGTATCAACCTCACATTGTTTTCTTTTGGCTTGCAATTCTTCATCGCTTTTCTGAGCTTCACAAATCTCTTGTAAAAATATCGATCTTGCTCTTAACTCTGCTAAAATCGAACCATCATCTAATACCTTTAACTGAGTATTCATAGCTCTCAAAGCAAATAGCAACTTTCTGCTCAAAGCATCAGCAACCACATTCGCTTTTCCCGGATGGTAGTCAATAACATGCTCGTAATCTTTCAATAACTCCAACTTCGCTGTCTCAAATTCAAATCTTTTTGTGACATCAAGTACTTAAGACTTTTGTGGTCGGTATATACTCAGCACTTTTCACCATACAAATAATGCCGCCAAATCTTCAAAGCAAACACTATAGCAGCCAATTCCAAATCATGAGTCGGATAATTTCTTTCGTGAGATTTTAACTGCCTCAAAGCATAAGCCACCACTTTTCCTTCTTGCATAAGTACACATCCTAAGCCATTTCGAGAAGCATCACTATACACCACAAATTCTTTACCTGATTCGGGTTGTACCAACACTGGTGCTTCAGTTAATAACTTTTTCAATTCTTCAAAACTCTGTTGACATTCTTCTGTCCACTCAAATTTAACATCCTTTCGGAGTAGTCTAGTCATAGGAGCAGTAATTATAGAAAATCCATTTACAAACCGCCGATAATACCCAACTAGCCCCAAGAAACTTCTAACCTTGGTTACATATTTCGGTGGTCTCCAATCAACAATGGCCAAAATTTTACTAGGATCAACCCGTATGCCATCACCTAAAACAATGTGACCCAAAAATCCAACTTCCCGAAGCCAAAATTCACTTTTACTAAACTTGGCATATAACTGCTTATTTCTCAAAGTTTGCAAAACTATCTTCAAGTGTTCGGCATGCACTGTCTCATCTTTCGAATAAATTAAGATGTCATCTATAAATACCACAACAAATTTGTCCAAGTATGGCCGAAATATGCAATTCATCAAATCCATAAACACAGCAGGAGAATTTGTTAATTCATAATAACCGTACCTTGTTCTAAAAGCAGTTTTAGGCACATCCGACTCTTTTACTCGCAGCTGGTAATACCTAGATCTCAAGTCAATCTTTGAAAACCATGTTGCTCCTTTCAGCTGATCAAACAAATCATCAATTCTCGGCAACGGATACTTGTTTTTAATTGTCACCTTGTTTAATTGCCGATAGTCAAAACACAATCTCATAGAACCATCTTTCTTTTTCACAAATAACATGGGAGCACTCCAAGGTGAAAAACTCGGTCTCACAAAGCCTTTGTCAGTCAACTCCTGCAATTGCGACTTTAATTCTTTCAACTCTGCTGGTGCCATTCTATACGGAGCAATCGAGATGGAGCTGTTCCCGGTATCAACTCAATACCAAATTCTACTTCCCTGACTAGAGGCAAACCTGGCAACTCTTCTAGAAATATATCCACGAATTCACACACAATCGGCACTGATTCAGCTTTCTTTTCAATTTCTTTTGTATTAAGTACAAATGCCAAATAAGCTTCATAACCCTTCCTCAAATATCTCTGAGCCGACATCAAAGAAATCACACTAGATAATGCCTCTGATTTGCCTGGTTCAACCCGCAGAATTTTACCACTTTCACACTTTAATTTTATAACCTTTTCTTTGCAATATACTATAGCATCGTGCAATGTCAACCAATCCATACCCAAAATAACATCAAATTCATCAAACGGCAACAACATCAAGTCGGCTGGAAAGTAATGACCCTGAATCATTAAAGGGCATTTCTTGCATACTTTAGCAACTATCACACATTTGCCTAATGGATTTGACACTCTGATCATAAATTCTGTGTACTCAACAAGTATATTCATACTAGACACCAATTTCATGCACACATATGAATGAGTAGAACCGGGATCAATCAAAGCAATAACATTAACAGCATAAAGAGAAAATATACCAGTAATCACGTCGGGTGATGAAGCATATTCACGTGCCTTTATGACATAAGTTCTAGCTGGAGCCCTTGCTTCAGGTTTAGCTGCTGAATCTCTGACTACATTCTTGCTGCTTGCTTTATTTCCAGCTTTTCTTGAATATCTTCCCCTCGAGTCTGCACCACTAGCTTTTACACTCTGAAATTTTTCCTTCTCAACTCTCTCTGGGCAATCTTTAATAAAATGATCCAGAGAACCACACCGAAAACATTCATTCGCTCTACATGGGCCAAAATGATTTCTGCCACACCGCTGGCACTCGGGCTTAACAAATCTTAAATTCACCACACTAGCCACGAAAGTAGTCTAAGATTTAAGACCCACATTTTGCTTCTTAAAATTTCCATATGATTGTCCGACCGAAATATGAGAACGAGGATTCATATTTCTAGATTTTCTAGATTGCTGTAAGAATGAACTGCTCGTCGATCTTTTCTTCCAATTTCTAGTCTCAACCTCTACTTTTTTCTTCTCTTTAAGTAGTTCTTCAGCCTTGCAAGCCCGATCAACAAGTACTACCATTTCTTTTAATTCAAGAATCCCAACAAATACTTTGATGTCTTCATTGAGTCCGTCTTCAAATCGTCTACACATTTTAGCCTCTGTAGGAATATATTCTCTAGCATACTTACTCAACCTAACAAACTCCCTTTTGTATTCAGTAACTGTCATGTTCCCCTGCTTCAATTCAAGAAACTCTTTACGCTTTTGATCAACAAATCTTTCACTGATGTATTTTTTCCGAAATTCTTCTTGAAAGAACTCCCAAGTTACTTTCTGTTTCGTTACTACTGAAATCAATGTCTTCCACCAATGATAGGCTGAATCCCTCAACAATGATATAGCACATTTCAAGCATTCCTTAGGTGTACAAGACAATTCATCAAATACCCAAATAGAATTCTCAAGCCAAAACTCTGCTTTCTTGGCATCATCATCAACATTTACCCTGAATTTTTCGGCCCCTTGCTTACGGATTCTATCAACTGGAGTTCTGTGAAATTTCATCAGATCTACACCTTGAGGCATTGGGGGTACAGGTTGAGGAATCGGGGAGGTGGGGAGGTTGTGCATTCGGGTTCGTTTAACGAACTCAAGATACTGCATTCATCATCTAGAGAAAGGCTTCCCGAGCCCCTTCTCCTCCTCCTTGACCAGCAGTAGGAGGTGGATTTTTAGTTGACACTGCCCCTTCAGCCAGCGCTGGTGCATTACTCCCTACATCATCAGCCGCAGCTAGATCGGGATCCATTTACTATAAAAAAAATCATTTAAAAGGTCAGAAGTCGTCACACTATCACAATATATATATGGCATGTATAGCAAAACCCGTACATACAACACGTAGTCCGAGAACCGACTAAACCTGCTCTGATATCACTAAATGTAATGCCCTCACACCCGAAACCATTACCAGAGTCGAGTTTAAGGTGTTACTAAACTTAATTCATTGATTAAACAGCTCAAACAATTTATTTTAAAAATTCTCAAACAAGTTGACTAACTGCATCATAGTCTCTTAAAAATTCATATCTTGAGTTTCAAAACTCGAAATTAAGATCCGTAAATTTTTCCTGAAACTAGACTCATATATCTATCTACTAATATTTTTCTAGAATATTTGGTCGAGCCAATTAGCACAGTTTATTAGTTAAAATCTCCCCTATTTTAGGGTTCGACTGCTCTGATCCCTATGTATTACGAATCAGATATCTCCCTGTACAGAGTTTCAATGATTATGCCGTTTGTTTCTCTTAAAACTAGACTAAATAAGGAATCTGTAAATATAAAGAATTACTTCTAATTATTTTTGTACAATTTATGGTGAATTTTTAGATTTAGAACAGGGGATTTAGAGACCACTCTAACCTTGTTCCACCAAAACTTAAATATCTCATAAAATATAACTCATATACCTGTTTCGTTCCATCAATACGAAAATAGACTTATTAAACTTAGATTTCATAACTTATTTATCATTTAATTCCATTTTTACTATTTTTAGTGATTTTTCAAATTCACATCACTGCTGCTGTCTGATTCTATTTTGTGGGCAATTTTCCTTTTTCAAGGATTTTCATGGTTTAATTAAGACATAAAGCATACATGTTATCATATATAAACTTGATTAGCCATTCCAATAGCTAATCATTTACATACCCTTTTCTTATCAAACCATAACCATATCATAAGATCATTTATACAAAGTGAGTATATTGCTATACATGCCACATTCAAATATATACAAGCCATTTTACCAATTTAGGTCTTCGGATAGTATGAACGAGCCTTCGACCTATCCCGATTCTCAAGCCGGCTTGTCAAAACTACAATGAATGAAAAGGAGGGAGCAAGCATAAATGCGTAGTAAGTTCACATGCAAATAATAAGTAACTTGATTATGCAATCCAACATAAACATCATTAAAACACTCATAACATAAGAATACTTACTATCTTACCACAATTTTGTCTCACCAAGTTTTCAACCAAAGATTAAACTCATACCTGTCCATTTTCACTTCTTCAACACATTCATCATCGAATCACTTCCGTTTTAAATATTCTCCATATTCTCTTAGGATTCTCCCGTTAAACACATCGGAATATAATTTCGGATACGCGAATAGTGTGCACGTAAGTGCTATACTCATAGCTAAACAAGCTCAATAGCTTTTGAAATCTATGTAGTCAAGCTACCATGTAACCCGCCCATAAGCGAACTCGGACTCAACTCAACGAGCTCGGGCGTTCGTATCCATAAGTGAACTCGGACTCAACTCAACGAGCTCGGATGCCTAGTTACATATCACGAACTCGGACTCAACTTAACGAGTTCGGAACTCAACCATCCTAGTGACATGTCACTTGTATCCTAATCTATTCCCAAGGTTCAAATGGGATTCTTCTCAATTTTACATTTTGATCACCTTCTTCGAAATGTAAAAACCGATACTTGCTAACATCTCATACTTATTAAATTATTCACATAATTTGCATATTACCAAATAATAATTCACAAAGCACAATATTTCATGATAATAAATATCATATCATACAAATATCATTAAATCACTTAAAATAAAAATTATGTTACCTTATTTACACATGAACTTACCTCGATACAAAATATTAGCAATCGAGCCTATTCCTCGTAAACTTTGTTTTTCCCTCGATCACGACTTGAATCTTGTTTCTCTTGATCTATAATACCAAATTAATTTATTTAATACATACATTCATCAAAACAGCCCCTAGTACGAACTTTGGCAAAATTATCATTTTGCCCCTAAACTTTCACATATTTGCACTTTTGGCCCAAGGCTCGTAAATTAAACCTCATCCTATTTTCTTATGTTTTATGACATGCTGATCATTTTTCCCTTCTAAGGAAACACCAAATTCACACTCTAACATGTACTTATGAATATTAGGTATTTTTACCGATTAAGCCCTTTTACTCGTTTTCACTTAAAACCGAGTAGCACAAGTTGTCTAACATAATTTAAAACCTCATATTCTATCATAAAACACCAAAATACACAAATTTCACCTATGGGTATTTTTCCAAATATGAACCCTAGGTTGACTTATTGCTAGCATAAGCTAAATCAAGCTACCGGGATTTCAAAAACATAAAAATCATTAAAAACGGGGCTTGAAATCACTTACTATGAAGCTTGGAAATTGAAGAAACCCTAGCTATGGAGAGAGGTAAGGTTCATCCAAGGCTTGATAAAGATAAACACATTTTGGCCTTAATTTCCCTTTTAATTAATTTTAATTACAAAATGACTAAAATACCCTTAATACCTTTCTTTGAAAATTTTCATGTACAAGCCCATTTTTGTCCAAAATTTTAAAAATTGGTCAAATTAATATTTAATACCTCCTCATTAATATTCCAAAGCAATTTCATAATAAAAACTTCTAGAATACAAGTTTTACAAATTATTCGATTTAGTCCCTAATCTCAACTTAAGCACTTTATGCATAGAATTTCGTCACGAAATTTTCACACAATCATGAAATCATATCATAAACCTAAAAATAATTATAAAATAATTATTTCTATCTCGGATTTGTGGTCACAAAACTACTATTCCAATTAGGCCCTAGTTCGGGATATTACAGTTGACAAGACCTGTAAGATGAGTGGTTTATCTAGATCCATAAACACAACCATCCTTGTAAATCTACCACTAGTTCTATTGTCTGTTTTTAGATCTAACTGAGCCACCTTACCAACCTAACTTCCAATCAGTTCCAGAACCCTTCGCTTATACAAAAAGCCTGGCAAACCAGGGAATCGAATCCATGTCAACACCACACTTGGGAAGGCTTTTGACTAGTTGAAGTCCACAATCCATGACTGGACAATGAGGTAGTGCCCAAACACCACCCTTTCATAGTCCTTGAGTCAACACCATTTCAAGTCCCTCTTATTTTGGAATCTAACTAAAAAATACCCATTCTCCATGTCCATTAGATGAAACGGTTGAAAGGGTATCCAAAGATTAGAAATTCGATTGAGAAGTGTAGAATATCAAATATTTCTCCCTAATAATTTTACTAGCTACCATAGTGGTACGATATCCTTAACCAAAAGGTGTTGAATTCGCTCTAAGAAGTCAATGGCTGGGATACCATTAACATTAGATTGCACAACGTCTCCTTCTGTAAATTCAAAATCTTCTCCGTCCAAGATATCGGAGCCCAAAGAAAATATCATCGACCCGATGGATCCTTTTTTTAACAGCTTGTCTTTATTGGAAGATCCAGGCATCGAGGCCGAATCAACAGACATATTTCCATCAAGATCCTCTCCCATCTCTTTAAATCTGACCTTTTTTTTTGTATTACAATCATCATTAACAATGTCGCCACCGCCTCCCTCATCGGACAAAACCAAAGCGTTCATCGAAAAAATTATTAATTATGGACTTAAATTTCTTTTAACCTTAAAAACCTAATTTGGCTTACTGTAATAACGCGTGTTTGATTTGGTTATCTGATCATTAGATTTTTATTTTGACATGTAAGGGTGACTTATGACTTGTTAAGTTTTGATTGGTTTTTTCCTTACCATTAAAGATGATTTTTTTTTCTCTTCTTTATTATTGCATTATCAAAATCGTGTAGGATATTTCATAAAAAAATCCACGATGGAATTTTTGTATTATTGTGTGGTTTATCTTCAACTTGGAGTATGTATACAAAATAGTTCCCATCTTTATAGAGCAAAATAAAAACAAAACAAAAATTTAAGCCACCAATCTATTTATTCAATAAGTGAGCCAATTGGGGGGGGGGGGATTCACTATTTTAATAATATATATTTATAATTTTTAAAAGAATAAATTAAATTTTTATCATTTTTAAGAGTCAAAGTACAATCCATTATTAATTTAAAATTTTATAAATTATTAAGAGCCTAAATGGAACATTTTCCATTTTGAGGGGGCCGACTCCACCACTGGATTCAATGATAAGAATTTTATGGAACATGAAAATTTAACTTTAAATTCAAACCCAAAAAATCTCCTTAATTTGAAAATGTATTAAAGAATAAAGATGAAAGTATTGCGTAAGTCTCCTATTATAGACTAAATTAAATGAGTCTCTTTAGTGTCGAATGAATCAATTTAGTTCGTGTGATATTAAAAAAAAAGAACAAAATTCACATTTATTGTTAAAAAACTTATATGATTTTTTTTGCCCATTTGTGGTTCAACTTAAAAAAATTTATTTGTAAAATTATAAAAAACTTTTCAAATATAATTTTGTTAAATAATAAATTATATTTTTATAACGATTAATTCTATTAAAATTTAACATTATTTGTTTTCTTAATAGTATTTCAAGATTTTAATTTGGATTTGATTTTTTTCAGGATAAAATTCTAAAATTCAGGATAAGAATACTGATGTGGCATAAAACTATTGAAAATGGATATAGATGATATGGCGTTACTGTTTTATACAATCCTTTCCCTTATTCATGTATTTGTACAATGTCTATGAGTTCCTCTCAATAACACCCTTTAGTACGCCATCTTTGAAGCGATGGAGACCGAGAAGATGATTGTCCCCCTTTTGTACACTCACAATGCCTGGTGCATTATTTCCCTATATTTACCCTATTTTTTCTTCCAACCTTGATCATACTCTTGGGACGAAGAGTTAAAGCTATACCTCGAGCTTGTAGCATTGTCAACATCTTCAATTTCAGCACACTTTCCAGTCATGTCATACAACTGAAACAACTTCTCTCGCATGTTGACTGCTAAAGCATATTTTAAGAATTGGTGATAAAGGCCAGCAACGAATACCGATTTGGCCCAATCATCAATGAGGTCTTTTATCTCCAAGGTTACCTCTGACTAAACCTTCGAGTAAACTCCCTAAGAGGCTCTCCAGTTGATGCTTCACTGCCAACGGGCCCTACTTTGATTTCAACGCAGTTTTGTTGGCCAGGAGTAACCCATGTAGAGTTTAGAAAGCTCCTCAAAATTGGTAATTGACCCTAGTTACAAAGAGTTGTACCGATTCTTCGTGTTGTTTCAGAACGTTAACGAGAATACCTTGCATTTCAACTCTTCTAATGGCCTAAAATTTCCATGTAGCTTTTAAATTGTAAAAGGTGGATCCATTGGGTCTTTTCTCTCGTTGGACATTTCTTTTGGGAGCTTGAAATTGGTTGGATACAATTTATTAGTGATATGAGGCGCCAAAGGGGTGTTGCCATCAAGCATCTATTCAGTATAACCAAGCTACGCAGTTTATAGCTCTTATAACTCTTACCGAAGGATTTTTACTTCACTTTTCCATGCTGCCTCCCATGATGAAACGCGTTGATAAACATATTCTAGGACTCTTTTCTATGGTGCTCCCCTATTTTCTACAAGGTTTCTTGCTACGTCCCCATGTCGTAGGACTTCACAGTTCAAGTTGTAATCCTGCTCTTGGCGAATGGAGGAAGCTCTCTTCCTCATCAGTGTTGTCTTCTTTCCTAGTGCTAAGCATTCAACAGCTCTTTCATACTGTATTGTAGTAGCTCCTGCTGCCGTTGATAAGCCAGTTACTGTTGAGATTCCTGGGACTATCTAAACGACTCTTGTATATTTCATAATTGTTTTTGTAACTCAGAGAACTATTCGGAACTAAATTTTGGTTTTGAGTTGTGTAGGTTTGATTTGGATATTGGTAGTTGGGATAAGTTTCATAATATCTCTGTTGGTATGTGTATCGCGGAGTGTATTGATTGTAAAGGTCGTAGTAGTATGTTCCAAAGTTTTGGGTTGGCTAGGTCTAGTTGATATTTTGGGTTTGGTTAACTTGATTGGTAAGAATGGTGGTTTCTGGATTTGCAGTCAGAGAAGGTATCACGGCGAAAGTGAGTCCACACTCTCCGTATCAATTGTTGACGGTAATTAGGGTAAAGCGGAGAAGGTGGTAGAGATGCACAGTTCACCTTGTTTTGTACAAGGTGGAGAACCGTTGGGCATGGTGGCCAAAGATGAGAATAATGAGGAGAAGAAAGGGAGAAAGAGTTTGAGTGAGTGGTGAAGGAGAGATCCTTTTGCCATTTGGTCCCTTTTTTTGGACCTTATATACTCTTAGTTGGTTTTCCCTTGGTACTTACTGTCAAGTTATTATTAGTGGTCAGAGTCAAGTGGTAAAGTGATCTGATAATTTAAGTCTAGGTGTTGTTATGATCTGCCCTGTGCAACTTCAGATGGGACGTTGTGATAGGATCGTTTGAGGTGACAATTAATGAGTGGGATACGTTTGGCTATTGTCTCGAGAGGGGATCTTTGTGTGGGGTCCTTTTGAGGGATCTACTTGTATTGTTCGTAGGTCAACTACTCATTAAAGAGATTGAAATTAAATCATGAAGGAATTTATATAATTTCTAGAGAAAAACAAAAATAGAAAATTATTTTTTAATTTATTAAATTATACTTATTTTAAAAATTTTTGTTGTTATATTCCGTGATTTTATTTTTAAAATTTTTTATTTATTAATAATATAATAATGAAATATTATTAAATTGTTTAAAATTCAATAATATTGTTTTAGTATTTTAAAGTTTACAAATACAAATACAAATACAAATGCAATATAATATAATTATAAACGTATGATTAAAGAATCAAACCAATATAGAAACCCTAGTAGTCGATATCGTCCCGGTATTGCCCATATGGTCGAAACACTATGTTCTAGTAGTAAATCATAAAAATAAACTTTATGTTCTGTTCCGATGTAAATTCTAGTCGATATCCATTATAGTGGTGCGTACTGATTGGTTTCACCCATATTAGCCGAAATATGGTGTACTGGCCGATACCAAAATATATATATATATTTTAATTTTAATTTTAATTTTTATTATTTATTATTTATTTGAAAAATAATTTTAAAATATATTTAAAATTTAAGTTTTCATTTTATTATTTACTTGTAGTGCGAAAAAGGATAATTTAAAATTTTTATTTTGAATTTATTGAATTATGAATTGTTTTATACACAATGCGATGATGGATTGCATTAGTGAAGTTTATTAGAGAATATTTTATATAAGTAATGAGTCTTTTTAATCTTAAAATTTAAGTATGGTGAGATTTGAACCCATGGCAAATTTTTTAAAATATTTTCTTTACCACTTCAATTAAAAATTTATTTTTGACGAGTATTTTACGTTTGAAATTTATTTAACCTTATTATTTGATATTTGTAAATATTTTTATATACATATATTAAATATTTTTAAAATAAAGATAAACCTGAAATGATATATCAAAACAGATCAATCCTTACATATAAATAAAAAAACAGTACATCCACTAATATGGTATCATCTACCTTGACAAAAACACAAATGAAAAAAAAAAAAAAACATGTGGCAATTATGCATGGTGGGCCAGAAACTAGGTATTTAAGGGCCCGAAGGCCTAACTTTTGCTAACAATGTCAAGTCCTTATCGATACAACTTTTAGCATTTAAAGTTAAAATTTTTATACTATTATTTAAACTCTTAATTAAGTTGATGTTACAAATTAATCGAGCATAACTAAATTGAGAAATTACTGAATGATCAAAATTTTAAAACAAATAATGTATTAAAAGAATTATATATGTAATTTAACTTATTTAAAAAAATCATTCTCCTAAATATCTTAACTAGTTATATATGAGTTCTAAAATCTCTACCACAATCTAATTAATCAAAATTGTTTACATTTTTGTTAGGGTATCAATAATTATTATTTAAATATTTTTGTATTATTTTTATTTCTTTTACTCACATAAAATAGCACCATTTCTAAGTTAAACCCACAAATATACATAATTGTAAGCACCTAATTTTGTCTGAGCCCTTTGACCCAAATTATGTAATGAATTGGCTTTAGACAAGTTGAAATCAACACTAAGTTGAATTTTATTCTAATTTTAGATTTTAAAATGAATTTAAAGGACCAAATTGAATTTTTAGTTTAACTTTGGATAAAATTAAATTTTGATTTAAAGTTAAATTAAGTTTTCAATTAATTTTTAATTGGAAATATTATTCTGGTTTGATTTGAATTTATTTTATTCAGTCTAAATTCATTTTGGGTCCGATAAAATATTTAATCAATTATTATCTTAATGAGAATTTGACAGGAAGTGTGGATATTTTTAAATAAAAGAGATATTTAGAAATTGTTTTTAAATAAAATTGAATTTTTAAAACTAAATTCAATTTTGTTTTAAAATTAATTTTAATTATCATTATTTGACCCGGTGCAAAAACTGAATTTTAATATTTTCCATAAGGTCCAATGTGCCCAATTTAGATTTTTTTACAATAAGGTCCAATTTTGAAGCTCATTTTTAAAGCCTGATTTGAGGTCTGAAAATGGTCTAGTTTTGGCCCTTTTAGTCTGATAATGGACCATTTTGGCCTGTTTTCAAAGTTTGATGCAGACCTGGCCCGTCTCTAAGTCCAATCATAAGGCAAAATTAGGGTTTCTACCCTTTAACAATTTTAGTGTGCCGTCCCTTTATCAAGTTTATAAGGCTATAGTAACATTTCTTTTCAAAATTTAAATAAAAAATTAGGCAAATTTTAAATTTTAAAATGGTAAAAAGGTGTTGTGAATGATTTAAATTAAAAAAAAAAAACAAAGTACGAAATCTGAAAGAACCTCCCCAATTAAAAAAAAATTCTATAAAATTGACATGAAAAAAAAAAGAAAAACAGAAATTATTTCTTAGAAGAATACCGAAATCCTACAAAGAAATTTTGTTTACGTTTGGTTATTTTAATTAACTATCATTTGTTTAAGTCTTGACCCCCTTTTTTTTTTTTTTAATAAACAGGAAAACAACAAACATAAACTAATTAAACATAAGCAAATCAATAAAGGGGTCTAATACGATCCCGTTCAAGATTGTCTCTTAGTTTGTCTGGTAAATCTTCTAGCATCTAAATCGTGAACGAAGCCTCAAGTTATTTTTTTCTAAACTATCAGCCACATTGTCGACTTCACGCAATCCATGATGAAACCAAACTTGCCACGGCCACTAGAGGTGAGTATTCGATCGAATTGAATGAAAAAATTTCGAGTTAATCAAGTTAAAAAATCATATTTTATCATCTTAATTTAATTTGAAATTTTCTCGAATCGAGTCGAGTGAGATGGAATTCGAATCGAATTGAATCGAATATATTTGTTCGAGTTAAATTTTAAAAAATAATTTTGGGTCATTGTAACCACTGTCACCCATCGTAATAAAATTTATCCACCGTAATCAAATTTTTTTATTACCTTTCATCACCTCATAATTTATTTATTAATCTTTTATATACGGGTTAGCTTCTTTGCTTGTTTAGTTGTTTCAATTATCTTCATATTCTTGTCACTATATATTTTGGAATTAAAAATATATTAAATGTAAAATGTGATTTTTAATAAAATTATTTTAAAGATAAAATGTGAAATTGATACCGATATAAAATTTTAACATGAATATTTTATGGCATCATTAATAATTCAATTTTAATATAAATATTTAATATGACTAAACAATTCAATAATATAAATAATATAAAATATAAAATTTAATTTAATAATATAAATAGTAGATATAAATAAAATTATTACTATTTACGTTTAGGGATTTTTTTTGGATAATTTTGATTTTTTATTTGGGAGTAAAGAGTGAAAAGTAAATGTTTAGGGGGAAAATAAAAAGTTTTAGAAAGTAAAAGTTTGAGGGAAAATAAATAAGGGAGTAAAATTTTGGAGGAAAAATATTAAAAAAATGGGAGAATGGGTTTGGGTAGATAGGGGGTGGGATGGGAAAGAAGTAAAAGTTTTAGGGGGAAAGTGGGAGGAAGTAAAAATTTAGGGAGAAAATAAAAAGCTTTAAGGGTTTTGCGGAATAAAATTTTGAGGAAAAGTAAATGGGAGAGTAAAATTTTGGTGGGAAATGGATTTTGGGTAGATGAGGGGATTAAGATAGGAGGGGAGTAAAAGTTTTGGGAGAAAAGTGAGAAGGAATAAAAGTTTTGAGAGAAAGATAAAAAGGTTTGGGAGTTTGGAGTAAAAATGTAAAATATTATAGTTTGATATTTGAATTATTCAAATTATTCGAATTCAAAAACTCAACTTGATTCGAACTCTAAATTTGAAAAAAAATTCGAGTTGACTCGAATAACTCGATTCGTTTAACTCAAAATTTAAATTTTTTTCTATTTCTTCGAGTCGAATCAAATTTTACTCGCCTTTAACGACCACTCCCTTAATTCTACTTATAGCACGGTCCAACGTTAGGCTGCTTTCCTTTGGTTGTGTTGAATTAATGAGATTAATAACATCAGCACTATCTAATTCAACAAAAATCTGACGAAATCCCATAACCCATTGAACTCCAAGTCCATCAACGACTACCCATAACTCGGCTTGCAGAGTCGAAGAAAATCCAATGACTCTAAAGTACTCGGCAATCCACTCACCTTGAGCATTCTGAAATATTCCTCCTACTGCTCCCAACCCATTCGCAGCAGCTACAACCCTGTTTTTGTTTAGTTTAATCCATCCAATTGGTGGCTTTTCCCATCTGATTTCTCTAATCATCAGTTGGCTATTTAGACCACCCATCCTCTTATTTAACATCGCATATTTTGACAGCCCATTACTTCTCCGAATTATAGCTTCAATATTGAGAAATTCACCCCTAAAATATAGCTCCAATCCTACTTTTCCACACATATCGACAAGAGATTTGAAAAAAACAGATTCCAAGGAATATTATTAACAAGACAAACCTGATCATCTCCTAAGTTCAGAATGAGCCATGCAATTCTATCCAAATTAAAGAAGTATGGTGTTTATTGCTGGGCACAAACCTCCTTATTTCTACAATTGATGGGTAGTCACGTAAAATATGCAAGATTGATTCTATTGTGTTACCACAAATCGAACAAGTTGGGTCATTAGTCAACTCATGCCTACACCATTCAATTTTAGTGAGCAATTTTCATCTCATTGCAGTCAAATAAACTGAATAACCTGTTGCGATCCAGGAAGTTTCTATGCCAAACTCTATCTACTATCTTCGGCTGCCCAAGCATCCTGCATCAAGGCATTATAAGCCTTTTTAATAGAGAATGAGCTTCTCATCATTTTTCTACATGCAACGATCTACCCCATACTCCGAATTTGGAGCCATGATATTAACAACGTTTAATAGGATTTCACGCCTCAAGCACAACTTTTCTAGTTTAGTCCAAAGCCACCTATCGTTGGCGTTAACCATATCCTTAACCGGTATCTGTGGATTAGGAACATTCTCCAACGTAATAGTTGCGCAATGGCCCTAGTCGAGGAATCAAGCAATCTTCCCACAAGTGGACGGATGCACCATCACCTATTGACCATATCACATTTTGTCTGAGTTTACCCGAAACACTTGTGACACTACTCCAAAAGGTCAAACAATTCCATCGTTTAATGGATAATGGGCACCTCTCCATAACTTCATACTTTTGTCTTAACAATTTCACCTAAAGGAATTCAGTCTCGTTAACAAGAGTCATTCTAAGCTTAAGCAAGAACGCTTCATTTCCCCCCGTATTTTCTGTAACCGCAGGCCCACACTATTCGAAGGTTGACATATAGTCTCCAAATTCACCAATGGGATCTTTTTACTCGTCTCACCTTGACCCCCAAATAAATTTGCTAATAATTTTCTATATTTCAGAACATATGCTAACAGGAAGCGTGACAGTTTGCATGAAATATTGAGGAATCACTGAAAGCACCGTCTTGGCATGTAATACCCGTCCTGCCTTCGATAGAGTTTTCGAAAACCACCCAATCAGCTTATTATTCAACTTTTCAATTGTGAAATGGTTCATACTACTCAACTTTCGACCATGAATAATAGGCGTACCAAGATACTTCCCCAAATTTTCAACTCTTTGAAATCCAAGTCGTTGATAAATCATATCCACAAGACTAGCATCAATAATTGGTGAGGAGAAATTTGTGTTTTAGCTGCATTTACTCATGTCCTGAGCAATTACCAAATTTATTCAACACTCTAGCAACAACCTCCATTTGTAAGTGGGCAAAAAGAATAAGATCATCGACAAAGAACAAATCTAAAATTGAATTACCATTTTGAACTAATCGAAACAACTCCCATATACCCTTATCCACTTCCTCGTCTATGCTATGACCCAACCTCTCGATACATAAAAAAAATAGTACGGTGTGTTGGATCTTATGCCCTAAGTGCAATATATTTGTTTGACAACTTATAATTTTTTCGAATAGATTGATTAATAAAATTTTTATGAATTACATTAATATCCTTTTTATAATATACTCATGTGTTTTTTGCATGTAAAGCAAAATAAAAGTAAATATTAGCTCACTAGTTGTCTAATATTTAACTAATACTAAGCAATATTACGAGGTCTGATCGTAATATAGAAGGACAATTTTTATTAGTAGCAAACCTAAACATGTCCTTAGTTTAATTGGAGATGAGCAAGCCGATTGGAAGACTAATATGCCTTCTATCAAATCCAATTGGGGAGATGCTTAGTCATGGGCATCGGAGTGGACGACTCCCAAAAGATAGAGACATATATGTGACTAACTAGACTGACAGTACATCGAACAAGATCCAAGTAGAATAGATATTGAATCCGTTTATGGATTTACTCACTCATGACGTTCATAGTGTGACATACCTTAATCCTGAGTGGATGATAGATTATGTATGCATGACTCGTATACTTTGATGTACGTAAAAGTCTGAGTTCAAAAAGATAAGGAATTGAAAACTGGTGCATTGGACATATGACTTCTATAGTATGTAGCATCATTCACAATAGTGGAATTCATAACCTAAGGCATGGGTAAATGATATCCTTTCATTAGCATTACTTGATAGATGAAAAATAAACGTGATCACATGTTATTTGTCATTATGATAAATGACTTAATTACTATCGATAGTAGTTGAATTTTAATGAAGGAAGATGTAATGGTTACCATGAGAAAAAATAGGATGATATTGGAAGAACAAATTTATCTCAAAGAGATTAAGGATATCCTATGAGGATAAGACACTTAGAACAAGGTCATTGGACGAGCATTGGTCAAGAAGATTTCATAACGGTATGCCATTAGGGAGAGCTCAGTCACGATACTATAATGGAATGATTTCGTGACTAAATGACTTTATAATTAATAGGCTAAAAGCTTAAACATAATTATAAATCAATTGAGCCTTAATCACATATGTTCAATTGGTCCATCCGCTAGCTCGTTGAAACCATAAATGAATTGCATGTTGAATTAAATGAACATAAATGATAAAGTTAGAGAAGTGAGTAACATTTGGAAATGAATCTGGTGTTCTCACTAAGTATGGAAATGACTTGAGAATTAATTTATGGTTTTTCAAATTATTATTTAATTAAATAAATAATTAAAGTTCAAAAATAAAATAAAATAAATTAGTCATGGTGAATTTGTTGAATATAGAAAATTAAATATATTTTCTCATAGATTCTTTTACGGTAAAGTTACAATGATTTTAACAGAATCAAAATCAGGTTGAGAAAATTATTTAATTGGAAACTTAATTTATAATGTTTATTTTGAGAAACAGAAAAACATGTATTGGGTTAGATTGAATTATAAAGTGCCGAGTTAAAAGCTTAGGAAGCACTTATAATTGGACCTAATATAGGAGAGACCCAAAGATCCTCATATTGAATATAAGGGGATGACAAACCCTAGTATTTTTAACTAAAGTTGCCACTCCTCTCTCACTTAGTTCAATTAGGGGATTGTTTTTCTATTAAATAGGCATTAAATGCTTCTACTAATTCAACTAAGGTTTTACTTTCTCTCCCTATAAAAATATGGCACCGGTAGGGAAAAAAAGGAATAAGTTACATACAACTTTGAGATATTATTATTCTACTAGAAAGTAGTGAGAATTTATTTTCTAGATTAAATTCTACTTTCTAATAATAACGATTTTACCAGTTAATATTAAGAAAAAGATTTACTTTCCTACTTAAATTAAAGAAAAAATTCCATGGTTCTGTGTTTGATTCAAAAGTGTTCAAACCCACACTCGAAGCAATTCGTGGTTCAAGAGTAGCAGAGAAGGTCGTAGGTTGAAAGTTAGGAATGACAAAGATCCGTCTAGCCCAAAACACAGTTGTGATTTCGGGGAAAAGTTTATTACTATAAATATCACAAGCCCACTTGGTTTTCAAAATTTTATTTTTTCGTTGTGCAATAAAATCGTTTTCAAATCATAGTTTTTCCAACACGGTGATAGAGGGTTACCCTATCTTACTCCTCATAATACAAGCCATTCAACTGAATCTTTGTGGTCGAAACACAATGTATAATGGTCCGAATAATGTTTAGAGTGAATTGAACTTCAAATAAAGAATCGACTACGAAGTCCCAATCAATCCTGTCGTAAGCCTTTTCCAAAATCCACTTTGATAGCCATCCAACCCTTATTACTTTTACACTGTCGCATGGAATGAATCACCTCCTGAGTGATAAGAATGTTTTCAGTAATATTTCACTTTGTAAGAAAACTATTTTGATTATGCACGATCAGATAGGGCATAATCCATTTCAACCTTTGTACAATTACTTTGGCGATAAATTTATATAACACTGAGCACAAACTAATTGTTCTAAATTGAATAAAATTTTACGGCTTGGTGACTTTTGGAATGTAACATCTTGAAATCGGGCCTAGTTGGAATGGTGGTTTCGGGACCTCAAGTCTGACATCTAAATATTTACTTTATGATTATTATGAGGCCTAGAATATGAGTATATGCATGTGTTAAAGTTTCATGAAGAAATTCTTTGAGTAAGGTGCTCAATTGGAAATTAGGGACTAAATTGAATAAATTGAAAAACTTGAATTCTAGAAGTAACTTGCATGAAATTGATTTGGGTTATGAATTAGAAGGTCTTGGAGAGCAATTTTCCCAAATTCTAAGTTTTTGGACAAAAATGGGCTTGCATGGATGGAATTTTAAGGAAAGGGCTTAAGGGAATTTTGGTCATTTAGTATTTTAATGAAATAAAATGGGAAAAATGAACCAAAATCGGCCCATTATCTTCCTTGTCCAGCCAAAACTTTAAGGGTTTCCATAGCTAGGGTTTTCAAGCTTTCCAAGCTCAATAGTAAGTGCTCTCAAGCCCCGTTTTTCATGCTCTTTGTATTTTTGAAATCTCGGTAGCTTGCTCTCTCCATTTCTACCCATATTTCATGCTAGGGTTCATATTTAAAAATTTACCCATGCATGAGTTGCTTGTATTTTGATGGATTATGGAGGAATATGAAAGATGAATGTGTATTAAACATCTTTTCCTAGTTGATTTTCATGAAAAACCCTTATAGGGACTATTTTGCAAAAGATGTAAATGTGTGGTAGAAATGAGAAAATAATGAAAAATGTAGGATACCATAAGAAGGAAAAGTGTTTGGCTAGGCTTGGGTAAGATAGAAAGTGCATGTGTTTTATTATACGAGCCTAGAGACTAAATCGTAAAAATGTAAAAGGTTAGGGGCAAAACTGTCATTTAGACTGGGGGTAGATACTAAACTTGAAATGTATAATGTAGTGTATTAATGATTTAAATTTTGTTGTTATAGACCCCGAGGAATAAATTTCGAAGGTCGATCAAGGTAAACGCAAGGTTTCGGAAAAACCGAAACACAACTCCGAAAAGAATACCAGGTAAGTTCAGATAACTTAAAGTAAACCCCCAATATGCATAATTGAATGATTTATGAATGCATGATGATTTCATTTATTATTAGTATGAAATATCATAGAAATGCATATTTGATGGTAACATGTGAAAAATGTCTCGGATGAGGTTGACAAAAGGAATTCGATGGATAAACCCTCATTGATATGTGTAAAGAGATATTACAGTTGCAGTAAGGATTTACCCTGGACGGGTAATCCGTGATCTCAAGTATGAAAAGGATCTAACCTGGACAGATGTTCTTTGAATGATCAAGCTTCCTGAAGAATATATGTGCATTATGTATTTAGCCCAGACGGTAATCCGAATAGGGTCTGAATTTAGCCTGGACTGGTAATTCAGATTCGAGCTCATTAAGAGTGTTTGTTGTTATGAGGGATTTAGCCTGGACTGGTAATCCCGACATCACCTTATGAGTTCATGATATGAGGGATTTAGCCTGGACTGGTAATCCTGCCATGAGATGTGAGGTTTGCGAGAGTGCATATATGTGAAATGATCATTTGTAAGAGTTAACGGATAATGGGTATTCCATCGAGATTTCCTAGGAACTCAACGGGATTAATATGATGTATGTCAATAAGATGATGAATGATGAGCTCATCTACATAAATTACATGATGCTTTGTTACGTAACTAACTCATTGATTGAGTGCATGTGATAGGGAATCGTTTCATAATTGATGATTTCATGATTTAAATATAGATGTATGCTAATTACTCGGTAAGTTTACTTTTCGGTTATTCGAGCTTACTAAGCATGTAAATGCTTACCCCTCTCTTTTTCCCTGTCTCACAGAGCTCGAGGACTCGAAAGGATTGGAAGACGATTGGATAGTCAACACACTATCCACTAGACAAGCTTTGGTATAAAGACTTTGATTGTTTTGTTCAATGGCATGTATAGTATTTTTGAGTATTTTGTTATATATGTCATTTGATTTTCCAAATGAAGGCATGTAAGAATATGTTTATCTCTTTGTATATGGCCACGAAAATTGGCTTAATTGAAGTAGGCTATGACCTACGAATTTATGCATGGTTTTATTTATAAGTGATGGGTCGTTACCAATTGGCAATGAGTCACATGAACGAGCCAATTTCGGATGAATTAAAGTGACATGGGGACCCATAAGCACTAAATGGGAAATAACCTATCATGTGTGAAACCAATGATATGAGGTTTCCATATATCTAGTTTAATCAAGATTATTTACAAGTGTATAATTGTGTTTTACTTTGAATTTGGTAACCACTAAGCACAAGTAGTAGAAATGGGTGACTAAAAGCTTGGAAAATAGCCTATTATAGTCCACATGGTTAGACACATGGGCGTGTGTCTAGGTCGTATGTGACACACGGTTCTCTCCCATGGGCGTGTGCTATGGCCGTGTGTCCCCTACACTTAAAATTTTAGCTTAAAATTGTACAGGGGTAGGCCACACGGGTGTGCACCATGGTCGTGTTAAAAAGACAATGTCATCCATGGGCAGGCAACACAAGTGTGTGCCATGGCCGTGTTGATAAGTCAGTGTTGCCCATGACTGAAGGGCATAGGCGTGCCCCAAGTCACACAGCCATGTGAGTCCACACGGCTCACCTACACTGGCATGTTACACTTTATGATAAGGAAAAATTTCTTAAGGAGCCCAAGGTTTATCGAACGTTCCCGAATTTGTCCCGTACTACCTCTATGTATGTTATAGGCCTCGAAGGCCTATATAAGAGACGAGTTATTCTTGGATGAAAAGCTTAAAATTTGAGTAAAACTTGGTGACCCAATTTGGTATGTTTCAAAATGTAAAGTCCTGGTAATTCCTCAAACCCTATCCCAGCGTTGGGTACGGGTGAGGGGTGTTACATTTATTGGTAACAGAGCTACGATTTAGTCGGTTCTAGGACTACCGTAGAGCATTTTAAAGTTCGCTATACATGCCAATATTCGAATGTTGATAGTGTGACATCTCCTAATTGTTTAAACTGTTTTGAATATAGTGAATGTCTTCCAATCAAGCACAAGATGTCTGAGGGAGCCGAGAGCCATGCTCTAGCTTCCGTACAGCGAGCTGTATCCAGTAGTAGTAGAAGGCTGATGTCAGAAGGCCGACAAGAGGCCCGAGCTGCCTTTTTTGATATGATGGATTAATGGTTTGGGGATTATCTGAGAAATCACCCCAATATACCAAGACCTCCCCCGCCCCCAACCCAACCTAATGAGGATGTGCCACGAGGTATGGCACAGGTGAGAATCGGTAAAGCCCCTGTAGATAAGCTTAAAAAGTATGGGGCTGAGGAATTCAGAGCTAAAGTTGATGATGACGTTGAAAATACTACACGGGTGCTAGATGATTTGTCATGCACACCCGAGGAATGTTTGAAGTGTGCTGTGTCCCTTTTGAAGGACACTGCATACAATTGGTGGAAGACCGTATCCTCGGTAGTGTCGAATGAAAATATTACTTGGGATTTCTTCCAAGCAGAGTTTAGGAAGAAATATATTAGCCAACGGTTTTTGGACCCGAAGTGAAAGGAGTTCCTGGAACTCAAACAAGGGAACAAGACTGTAGCAGAATATGAGAGTTCATACAACTAAGTCTGTACGTAACTAAATGAGTCCAAATTGAATCAGAAATGTGTAAACGCTTCGAGGAAGGTCTGAATGAGGATATCAAGTTGTTGATTGGGATCTTGGAAATACGGGAGTTCGCCGCATTGATCGATCGAGCCAAGAAGGCCGAGAAACTTAATAATGAAAGAAAACAAGCTAAGAGAGAGGCTCGAGTTGCGAGCAAAAGGTCTAGCGTTAAAACACTCTCGTTCTCCACGAAGAAAGCTAGGAGCCTGCATGAACGCTCCACTCCGTTAGTGGGATATTCGGGTAGATCGAGAAGCTTTAAACGACGAGGTCAAAAGTCTTCCTCCCCGATGGTGACTAGTGTGGGGAGTGTAGATGATCAAAAATTGAAGTTTAAGAGCTGTAACAAACTTCACTACGGAGAGTGCCGAATGAAGAGCAGCGCGTGTTTCAGATGTGGTTCTTTTGATCACTTTCTCAGAGACTACCCGAAACGAGCTGAAAAAGAAGAGGAAATAGCTCTGAAGTTGAGTGCTCCCATTCTACGAGGTAGACCTCCGAGATACCCTGGGAGTGCTAGTGGCAGTCGAGTCATGACTAAAGACGCTGCAAAATCAAAGGTTCGAGCCCCGGCAAGAACGTATGTGATACGTGCTCGAGAGGAAGTCGCTGCTCCTGATGTTATTATGGGTACTTTCTCTCTTTTTAATATAAGTGTTGTTGCTTTAATTGACCCGGGGTCGACACATTCATATATCTGCATGAGATTGGCGTCTAGTATGAACATACTTGTTGAACACACGGAAGATATTATTAGAGTGTCAAATCCACTAGGCAGATCAGTTTTAGTTGATAAAGTCTGTAAGAATTGTCCGTTGACAATTCAAGGTCGTTGCTTCTCGACTAACCTTATGTTGTTACCATTTGATGAATTTGATGTAATACTTGGTATGGATTGGTTAGCCCTTCATGATGTAACAGTGAATTGTGGTAGTAACTATATTAAGTTAAAATGCCCGGATGGTAAGATTCTACGGGTCGAATCAAGAGAATTGGGTTCGTCGTTGGTTGTAATCACGGCAATGGTTGCCTAGAGATATATGAGGAAAGGATATGAAGCCTACCTTGCATTTGTACTGAACACTAAGGAAACAGAGTTGAAAATCGAGTTTGTGCCGATAGTATGTGAGTACCCAGATGTGATTCTGGAGAAATTACTCGGATTACCTCCTGAAAGGGAGATAGAGTTTGGTATTGAATTGGTGCCAGGGATGACTCCCATTTCTATTGCCCCGTACAGAATGGCACCTACCGAGCTGAAGGAGTTAAAAGCACAGTTGCAAGAGCTGACAGATAAAGGATTTGCTAGGCTAAGTTTTTCACCTTGGGGTGCCCCCGTGTTGTTCGTAAAGAAGAAATATGGTTCGATGAGGTTATGTATTGATTATTGGCAACTGATCAAGGTGACTATCAAGAATAAGTATCCTTTGCCAAGGATCGATGATTTGTTGGACCAGTTGAGAGGAGCCACTGTATTCTCCAAGATAGACTTGAGGTTTGGCTATTATCAACTGCGAGTTAAAGACTCAGATGTACCCAAGACAGCTTTTAGAACGAGGTATGGCCATTATGAATTTCTTGTCATGTCGTTTGGGCTGACGAATGCACCGGTTGTGTTTATGGATCTAATGAATAGGATCTTTTGACCATACTTGGATAAGTTTGTCATTGTGTTTATTGACGACATTTTGATCTACTCTAAAGATAAGACAGAGCATGCGAAGCACTTGAGAAATGTGTTGTATACCTTGCGGGAAAAGCAGCTGTATGCTAAGTTTAGCAAGAGTGAGTTTTGGCTCCAGGAAGTTGGATTTTTGGGTCATATAGCTTCGGGTGAAGGCATCTGAGTTGATCCAAGTAAGATTTCTGCAATTGTTGAATGGAAATAACCTAAGAATGTAACCGAGGTTAGAAGCTTTTTGGGCTTAGCTGGTTTCTATCGAAGGTTTGTAAAAGGATTTTCCATGATAGCGACTCCGATGACGAAGCTGCTACAGAAAGACATTAAGTTTGAATGGACAGAGAAGTGTCAATAAAGTTTTGAGAAGTTAAAGACATTGCTGACCGAAGCTCCTATTTTGGTGCTACTTGAACTGGGAAAAGAGCTTGTGGTCTACAGTGATGCATCCTTAACCGGATTGGGTTGTGTACTTATGCAAGCTGGCAAGGTGATAGCCTATGCTTTGAAGCCTCACGAGAAGAATTATCTAATCTACGACCTAGAGCTTGCCGCTATTGTTTTTGCCTTGAAAATTTGTAGGCATTATTTGTATAGCGAGATTTGCCGTATATTCACAGACCATAAAAGTTTGAAATACTTGATGACTCTAAAAGAATTAAATTTGAGACAGTGGAGATGGTTAGAATTAATTAAGAATTATGATCTGATTATCGACTATCACCTGGGAAAGGCGAATGTGGTCGCCGATGCATTAAGTAGAAAATCCCTGTATGCTTTGAGAGCCATGGATACTCGTTTGACATTGCTTGATGATGATTCAGTTCTGGCCGAGCTGGAGGCTAGGCCAACATTTCTGCAGGAAATTCGAGATGCTCAGCTTAATAATGATGACTTGCAAGCAAAAAGAGCTCAATATGAGTCTAGTGTTGAGTCAGATTTCTGACTTAGTCCTGATGGATGTTTAATGTTTAGAGATAAGGTTTGTGTACCCAAAGACAATGAACTTATTCGGAAGATTTTGCAAGAAGCACATAACAGTCGTCTATCTGTTCACTCGGGAAGTACCAAGATGTAAAACGATTTAAAGAAGATGTACTGGTGGAGCGGCATGAAAAGAGATGTTTCTGAATTTGTATCGAAATGCTTGGTATGTCAGCAAGTTAAAGCTGAGCATCAAGTGCCATCAGGCTTGTTACAGCCTGTAATGGTCCCCGAATGGAAGTGGGACAAAGTTACCATGGACTTCGTGACGGGATTGCCTTTAACTCTGAGAAAGAAAGATGCCATATGGGTTATAGTGGACAAATTGACAAAGTCAGCTCATTTCATCCCGGTAAGGATGGATTATTCTCTTGATAGATTGGCCGATTTGTACATTTCTGAGATAGTAAGATGGCACGGAGTACCACTGTCAATTATTTCGGATAGAGACTCGAGGTTCACTTTGAGATTCTGGAAGAAGTAATGTAACACCCCGGACCCGAGACCATTGCCGGTGTCGGACACGAGGGGTTAACAAGCCAAGTTCACATATTTTGCCCACCAATTTGACATTTCCAGTCAGGCTGGAAAACTGCGTCACCGTCGCCTTAAAAATCATATCTCGAGTTTCAAAACTCGGAAACTGGTTTCATAAATTTTCCATGAATTTAGACTCATATATCCATCCATGGATTTATTTCTAGAATTTTTGGTCGGGCCAATTGGTACAGTTTATTAGTTAAAGTCACCCATGTTACAGGGATCGACTGCTCTGACCTTCGCGCCTTATAACTTGAATATCTCTCTGTGCAGGGCTTTAATACTAGTGACGTTTGTTTCTAATGAAACTAGACTCAAAATGGAATCTGTACATATAAGGCATGACTCCTAATTCTTTCTGGATAATTTATAGTAAATTTTTAAAGTTGCGACAGGGGACCCAGAAACCTTTCTGGCCCTGTCTCACAATAGCTTTAATATCTCTTAACATGTAACTCCTATGACCATTTCGTTTCTTCCATATGAAAATAGACTCATCAAGGTTCATTTACATAGCTTATTCACTAATTAATACCATTCCTACAAATTTTGGTGATTTTTCACATTCACGTCACTGCAGCTGGCAGCATCTATTTTTAAGGTAGGTCTTACCTATTTTGTCGTCTCCATGAACCAACTAGTCTTGCCATACATAGGTTCATATATGATCATTTTAACCATACCAATGGCTGATCATGTGACCAACACTCCCATTTCCAATCCAATATCACATCATGACACCATATATATACATACAAACCACAAATAGTCTAAGTTCATGCTTCCTTTTACGAGCCATTTTCGTATGGCCGTATACATATACATCACCACATTTTAAACCAACAAGGGTAGTCCTATACATGCCATTTCAAAGTTCAACCAAAATTTATACCAAAATAGAGGCGTTGATAGTGTGGATGACTTCGACTTTATTGATCCCGAATCCGATTGCTATCAAGCGAAATCTATAAAACAGAGAGCCAAAGTAACGGGTAAGCATTTTTATGCTTAGTAAGTCTCAAGGAATATAATCAACTCTAATTACAGCAATACATTCACATAGCCAAATGCATCATTTCATTAATACACATTCTTACTTCACACTTCATCATTATATACTTTCACAAAGTATCAATCAATTCAATAACTGAAATTCATTAGTCGATTGAGCGAATGTTGCTCAAACATGTCGACTTTCCAATGCACATATAAACGTACCTTATTCTTTGGGCTTTTCGAGTGTACTAATTGAATTTATTACAGCAACCAACACTCACCTCCAGCCCAAGATTCTTCGGAATATAACCGGATATAACCATGTGCACAAATGCCTTCGGGTCTTAGCCCGGATAGAATGACTCGCACGAATGCCTTCGGGTCTTAGCCCGGATGTAGCCACTAGCACAATTGCCTTCGGGTCTTAACCCGGATATAATTTCCAGCATAATTGTCTTCGGGGCTTAGCCCGGATATCATTCAATTTCTCATGCACACATACATCAATAATCATTGGACATACATATTTCATTTTCGTTACTAAGGCTCAAACACAATTATAATCACTAGCATAATCGCCTTCGGGACTTAGCCCGGGTGTCATTCGAATACTCATACACACATAAATCAATAATCAATACATCCATATTTCATTGCACATAATTCAAGTAAGGTCACTTCTTGAGGACTTACCTCGGATGTTGTCGAACGGCTTTTACGGCTATTCGATCACTTTTTCCTTCCCCTTGTCCAATTGTGGCCCTCTTAGCTCTTGAGCTAATTCAAACAAATTCAATTTATTAAAACCTCATTGTGCTAGCTTATGGCCGAATATGACAAGGAGTTTAAATGGTCATATGGCCACTCTTTAGCTTGAATACACAATGGTCATGCACATTTTATACTACATCAAGCAATTCAATACAATTCATTCGAGCATCAAGGAAAAGCTAAGGCCATCAATAGGCTACCTAAGGCCGAATATACATGTCCATGTTGAGGCCAATTATGCACTTAATACCACACAAAAACAGCATGCATTTTACTAGTTAATGCTTTGCATATTGTAGCTCAAAACTTATAATATAGCATCAAGCACTCATATGTGTGCTAGGCCGAATGTGCTTACAATTTCACAATTATTCTTCAACATCTTCTTCTTTAAACAAACATATTCATCACTTACTTCATAACCAAAGCATCATGTGCAAACATATATATACATATATGAGCATGGCAATTTCAAGGTGTCCATAGCCATCCAAAACACAAATTTTAACTAACATGCAAGAAGCATGAACCATGCTCATGAATGCATCATGGCCGAATATGACAATCATGCCCCTTTTCAACTTCAATCATGGTTAAACAAAAGAAAACTCAAAATCTTACTCAAGAGTAGACAATCCATCATTGCATGCATCGTCATCAAGCTTCACACTTAGCATGCAATGACTTTATCACCATAACAACTTTGGCCAAATACCATTTCCATGGCATAACAAGGATTTGAGCCATGGCTAACATGCACATCAAGTTAGCAACCAAAACATGCATGAAGCTCCTAACACAACCTCATACATACCTTAATCTTGATGCAAATTTAGCCAAATCTCCTTCTAGATCTCTTCTAAACCAAGCATGAAGCAAAAATCCTCCCCCTTTTTCCTTAGTATTTTCGGCCAAGAAGTGAAAATAGATGAACAAATTTTTCTTTTCTTTCTTTAGGATATTCGCCAAGGGCTATGGAGAAAGATGAACACTTTTTTTGTTTCTCATCCTACTAACATTATATTTTTTTTTCCATACTCTTATTTTATTATTTCTAACATCCACCACTAGCAAAACATGTTTAAGACATGTTTTCTTTTGCCCATATTCATCACCATGGCCGGCCACTTCCCTCTCTTTGGGTAAATTGACATGCAAAACCATTCTTTTGCATGCATGTACTATTAGACCTTTGAAGATTGGCCTATCACCTTTCAACAATGTTTCATATAAGTCCATCTAAATAAATTCACATGGAAATGATCAAATTAATGCATGCAACTTTCACACATGGATTTGCTAACATCATAAACATAGAATATAACTTCTAATTACTTATAAGACTCAGTTTAACGGTCCCGACACAACTTCCCGACTAGGGTCAAATTAGGGACGTCACAACTCTCCCCCACTTAAGAAATTTTCGTCCCCGAAAATCTTACCGGTAAATAGGTTTGGATATCGCTCTTTCATAGAGTTCTCGGTCTCCCAAGTAGCTTCTTCTATCCCGTGCTTGAGCCACAACACTTTCACTAGCGGAACTCATTTGTTTCGCAATTCTTTCACTTCCCGTGATAGAATACGAATCGGTTCTTCCTCATAACTCATATTAGCTTGAATTTCAATTTCTGATGGACTAATCACGTGCGATGGATCGGATCTATAGCGTCGAAGCATCGAAACATGAAAGACATCGTGAACCCTTTCGAGTTCGGGGGCAAAATCAAACGATATGCCACCGGACCGACTCGCCGGATATCTCATATGGCCCAATGAACCTCGGGCTCAACTTGCCCTTACTACCGAACTCGAGTATCTTTTTCCAAGGCGATACCTTGAGAAACACTTTATCACCCACCGATACTCGATATCCTTACGCTTCAGATCCGCGTCGACTTCTCGACAATCGGAGGCTATCGGACTTTCACGGATTACTTTCACTTTCTTCAGCATCCCTAATCAAATCCACCCGAAAATCTTGCTTTCACCGAGCTCGGTCCAAAACAATGGTGTACGGCATTTACGATCGCACAAGGCCTCGTAGGGTGCCATCTTAATACTTGATTGAAAGTCGTTGTTGTAAGCGAATTCAATCAACGGCAAATACCGCTCCTATGAACCACTAAACTCGAGGACGCAACATCTTAACATATCCTCAAGTATCCGAGTTATCCGCCGGATTGACCATCGGTTTGGGGGTGAAAGGCGGTGCTGAAATGCAACTTGGTACCCAAAGCTTCTTGCAACTTTTTCCAAAATCGCGAGGTAAATCTCGGATCTCTATCCGACACGATGGAAATAGGCACCCGTGTAATCTCACAATCGAGAAACGTACAATTCCGCTAATTTGTCCATTGAAAAATCCCGACGACGGGGACAAAGTGGGCCGACTTAGTCAATCGATCTACCACGACCCAAACCGCATCCTTCTTACTTGTCGACAATGGCGGTCCGGATACAAAGTCCATTGTGACTCGATCCCATTTCCACTCGGGTATCGTGATTGGTCAAGTAATCCTCAAGGCACCGATGTTCCGCTTTCACTTGTTGACATATTAAACATCTCGAAACAAAGTCGGAGATGTCTCGCTTCATACCATGCCACCAAAACCGACGTTTCAAATCATTGTACATCTTCGTACTCCCCGGGTGGATTGCCATTCGGCTACAATGGGCTTCATTCAGAATTATCGAAATGAGTTCCGAATTCTTTGGAACACACAGACGACTTTTGAACCTCAAACAATCGTCATCATCGATTTGAAACTCCGAATCCTTGTTCGGAACACACTCAGCCCGTTTTGCAGCCAACTCGTCGTCGACTTTCCGAGCTTCTCGAATTTGATGTGTCAATAATGGTTTGGCTTTCAATTCAGCCACTAACACACTGTCGGATCGAACAGACAAGTGCACATTCATCGCTCGTAAAGTGAATAATGATTTACGACTCAAGGCATCCGCAACCACATTCGCCTTTCCCGGGTGATAGTCAATGACCAGCTTATAATCCTTTAACAGCTCGAGCCAACGTCTTTGTAGCAGATTTAAGTCTCTTTGGGTCATCAAATATTTGAGACTTTTGTGATCCGAGTACACATGGCACCTTTCACCAAATAAGTAATGTCGCCAAATCTTTAAGGCGAATACGATGGCGGCCAATTCGAGATCATGGGTCGGATAATTTTTCTCATGTGGCTTTAATTGCCTCGACGCATAGGCCACAACTCGACCTTCTTGCATCAATACACAACCTAACCCAAGTAGGGAGGCGTCGCTATAGATGACAAACTCTTTTCCGGACTCGGGTTGCACTAGAATTGGGGCTTCAGTCAAATAAGTTTTCAGTTGATCGAAACTTTTCTGACATTTCTCCGTCCATTCGAACTTAACATCCTTTTGGAGTAAGCCGTCATCGGTGTGGTTATCGTTGAGAAACCTTTTACAAATCGTCGGTAATAACCAAGCAAGCCCCAAAAGCTTGAACCTCAAGAATATTTCTGAGGCTTCCAATTAAGTATGGCTGAAATTTTATTCGGTCGACTCGAGTACCCGATGCGATACCACATGACCCAAGAAGCTAACCTCTCTTAACCGTAACTCACACTTGCTGAACTTAGCATATAATTGCTTATCCCGTAAAATTTGCAAAGACTAACCGCGGTGTTCAAAGATGTTCGGTCTCATTTCTTGAATAGACCAAGATGTCATCAATGAACACGACTACTTAATCGATCCAAATATGGTCGAAGATCCGATTCATTAAATCCATAAATCTGTAGGGCATTAGTGAGCCCAAACGGCATCACTAGGAACTCATAGTGACCATATCTCGCTCAAGGCGTCTTGGGTACGTCCAATCTCGGATTCGCAATTGATAATAGCCCGATCTCAAATCTATTTTCGAGAACACCGAGGCTCCTTCAGTTGATCGAACAAGTCATCGATACGTGGCAACGGATATTTGTTCTTTATCGTCTCTTTATTAAGTCGACGATAGTCGATGCACGTACCGCATGGTTCCATCCTTCTTTTCACGAACAACACCGGCGCACCCCAAGGCGAAAAACTCGGCGAGCAAAACCTCTATCCACCAATTCTTGCAACCGAGCTTTCAACTCCTTTAATTCCGTTGGTGCCATACGATATGGAGCTATCAAAATTGGAGTGGTACCGGTACCAATTCGATGCCAAATTCTATTTCCGAACAGTGGTAAACCCGCAATTCTTCAGGAAAACATCCGGTATTCACAAGCCACGGGCACAGATTCGGTTTCTTTTCGATTCCTTGTCATCGAGCACGACGCAAGGTACGCGCCGCACCCTTTTCTTACATATTTTCGGGCCAACATTGCCGATATTACGGTGGCAACCCTTTAAGTCCGTAGACTCAACCCGAATTATCTCATTATTCGCAAGACCTTAAATCGATAGTCTTGCTTTTGCAATTTACAACCGCATCGTGCATGGTCAACCAATCCAAACCAAGAATAACGTCGAATTCATCGAACGGCAAAAGCATCAAGTCCGCCGGAAAACAAGAACCTCGGAACACTAGGGGACTTTTCTTGCACACTTTGTTGACAAGCACGTAATGACCCAAGGGTTTGACACCGAATTACAAACTCAAGAGACTCAATAGGCAAAGTCTTCTTTGGATGCTAAGGTTTCACATATATATGAATGAGTACAACCGGGGTCAATCAAAGCAATCACATTTGTATTGAAAAGAGTGAAAGTACCGTAATGACATCCGGAGAGGCAAGATCCTCGCGGCGGCGTATGGCATAAGTCCTAGCAGAGCACGAGCCTCGGATCGAT
The DNA here is from genome assembly GCF_025698485.1 of Gossypium arboreum. Lineage (NCBI taxonomy): Eukaryota > Viridiplantae > Streptophyta > Magnoliopsida > Malvales > Malvaceae > Gossypium > Gossypium arboreum. The sequence continues at coordinate 21,474,402 of NC_069081.1, forward strand.
GGTAGCATCTCTAGATCCTCTCGACCGCCAATCGACATTGCCCATATTTCTAGGTGGCCTACCTCGAGCGATGGTAGCACCCGAGTTTCCACTCTGACTTACATTCTGTTCATGCATCCTCGGGCAATCCTTCATAAAGTGGTCGGCCGATCCACACTTATAGCAGGAGCGATCACGAAACCAACAGCTCCCCGAATGCCATTTGCCACAATGTAGACACTCTACCCTCTCTCGGCGATCATTTCCACCCTGGCGATCAAGTGACTCGTGTGGTCACAGGGGTCGATCGCGTCCTCGTCTAGAAAAGCCCAAACGCCTCTAGACCGGCTCACATCATCTCGAAATCTCTTCGATGCTTGTTGAAGAGACTTTCCGAGGACCTCTTCGAATTCTCCGGTTCCCACATCACTTTTTGTTTCTCCTTTCTAAGCTCTTGGCTTTACAAGCTCGCTCAACAAGTACTACGAACTCTCGTATCTCGAGAATGCCAACGAACATCCTTATATCATCATTCAGCCCATCCTCGAAGCGTTTACACATAATGGCTTCGGACGAAATGCATTCTTGCGCGTACCAGCTAAGCCTCACAAATTTTCGTTCGTAGTCGGTAACTGACATAGAACCTTGCTTAAGATCAAGGAATTCCCTTCGCTTTTGGTCGATGAATCTCTAACTAATATACTTTTTTCGGAACTCGGTTTGAAAGAATTCCTAAGTCACTTGCTCTCTAGGCACCACAGAAGTCAGAGTACTCCACCAATAGTAGGCGGACTCGCGTAGCAAGGAGATGGTACACTTTAAGCACTCATCGGTGTACAGGATAGCTCATCGAGCACCGGATAGTGTTATCCAACCAAAATTCAGCTCGCTCGGCATCATCATCATCCGTAGCCTTAAATTCAGTGGCCCCATGTTTTCGAATCCTATCGATCGGGGCTTACTTGACCTTATTTGGTCATCAACGGAGGTATTGTAGGTCGGGGTTGTATTTGTCGGGAATGGAGGTTGTGGAACAGTACCGTGTTAGTTCGATTGTATTGATTAAACCATTCGCTCATCACACTATAAAAGGCTTGCCTAGCCTCATCATTCGGATTGTTGGCCATAGGTTGAGAGTCCGCCATTGCCCCTTGCGCGAGCAGCGCCACACTCTCCACATCATCAGCTATCGCTCGGTTGGGATCGGGATCCATTGCTATAAACAAACACAAAGACAAATTGTCGAAATCACCACACTATCGATTCATCATTTAATGGCATGTATAGCTAGACCCCAAACACATCACGGTAGTCCTAGAATCGACTAAACCGTGGCTCGATACCAATAAAATTGTAACACCCGGACCCGAGACCATCGCCGTGTCGGACACGAGGGTTAACAAGCCAAGTTCACATATTTTGCCCACCAATTTGACATTTCCAGTCAGGCTGGAAAACTGCATCACCGTCGCCTTAAAAATCATATCTCGAGTTTCAAAACTCGGAAACTGGTTTCGTAAATTTTCCCTGAATTTAGACTCATATATCCATCCATGTATTTATTTATAGAATTTTTGGTCGGGCCAATTGGTACAGTTTATTAGTTAAAGTCACCCATGTTACAGGGATCGACTGCTCTGACCTTTGCGCGTTATAACTTTAATATCTCTCTGTGCAGGGCTTTAATACTAGTTCCGTTTGTTTCTAATGAAACTAGACTCAAAATGGAATCTTTACATATAAGCCATGACTCCTAATTCTTTCTGGATAATTTATAGTAAATTTTTAAAGTTGCGACAGGGGACCCAGAAACCGTTCTGGCCCTGTCTCACAATAGCTTTAATATCTCTTAACATGTAACTCCTATGACCATTCGTTTCTTCCATATGAAAATAGACTCATCAAGGTTCATTTACATAGCTTATTCACTAATTAATACCATTCCGACAAATTTTGGTGATTTTTCACATTCACGTCACTGCAGCTGGCAGCATCTGTTTTTAAGGTAGGTCTTACCTATTTTGTAGTCTCCATGAACCAACTAGTCTTGCCATACATAGGTTCATATATGATCATTTTAACCATACCAATGGCTGATCATGTGACCAACACTCCCATTTCCAATCCAATATCACATCATGACACCATATATATACATACAAACCACAAATAGTCTAAGTTCATGCTTCCTTTTACGAGCCATTTTCGCATGGCCGTATACATATACATCACCACATTTTTAAACCAACAAGGGGTAGTCCTATACATGCCATTTCAAAGTTCAACCAAAAATTTATACCAAAATAGAGGCGTTGATAGTGTGGATGACTTGACTTTATTGATCCCGAATCCGATTGCTATCAAGCGAAATCTATAAAACAGAGAGCCAAAGTAACGGGGTAAGCATTTTTATGCTTAGTAAGTCTCAAGGAATATAATCAACTCTAATTACAGCAATACATTCACATAGCCAAATGCATCATTTCATTAATACACATTCTTACTTCACACTTCATCATTATATACTTTCACAAAGTATCAATCAATTCAATAACTGAAATTCATTAGTCGATTGAGCGAATGTTGCTCAAACATGTCGACTTTCCAATGCACATATAAACGTACCTTATTCTTTGGGCTTTTCGAGTGTGCTAATTGAATTTATTACAGCAACCAACACTCACCTCCAGCCCAAGATTCTTCGGAATATAACCGGATATAACCATGTGCACAAATGCCTTGGTCTTAGCCGGATAGAATGACTCGCACGAATGCCTTTGGTCTTAGCCGGATGTAGCCACTAGCACAATTGCCTTCGGTCTTAACCCGGATATAATTTCCAGCATAATTGTCTTCGGGCTTAGCCGGATATCATTCAATTTCTCATGCACACATACATCAATAATCATTGGACATACATATTTCATTTTCGTTACTAAGGCTCAAACACAATTATAATCACTAGCATAATCGCCTTCGGGACTTAGCCCGGGTGTCATTCGAATACTCATACACACATAAATCAATAATCAATACATCCATATTTCATTGCACATAATTCAAGTAAGGTCACTTCTTGAGGACTTACCTCGGATGTTGTCGAACGGCTTTTACGGCTATTCGATCACTTTTTCCTTCCCCTTGTCCAATTGTGGCCCTCTTAGCTCTTGAGCTAATTCAAACAAATTCAATTTATTAAAACCTCATTGTGCTAGCTTATGGCGAATATGACAAGGAGTTTAAATGGTCATATGGCCACTCTTTAGCTTGAATACACAATGGTCATGCACATTTTATACTACATCAAGCAATTCAATACAATTCATTCGAGCATCAAGGAAAAGCTAAGGCCATCAATAGGCTACCTAAGGCCGAATATACATGTCCATGTTGAGGCCAATTATGCACTTAATACCACACAAAAACAGCATGCATTTTACTAGTTAATGCTTTGCATATTGTAGCTCAAAACTTATAATATAGCATCAAGCACTCATATGTGTGCTAGGCCGAATGTGCTTACAATTTCACAATTATTCTTCAACATCTTCTTCTTTAAACAAACATATTCATCACTTACTTCATAACCAAAGCATCATGTGCAAACATATATACATATATGAGCATGGCCGAATTTCAAGGTGTCCATAGCCATCCAAAACACAAATTTTAACTAACATGCAAGAAGCATGAACCATGCTCATGAATGCATCATGGCGAATATGACAATCATGCCCTTTTCAACTTCAATCATGGTTAAACAAAAGAAAACTCAAAATCTTACTCAAGAGTAGACAATCCATCATTGCATGCATCATCATCAAGCTTCACACTTAGCATGCAATGGCTTTATCACCATAACAACTTTGGCCAAATACCATTTCCATGGCATAACAAGGATTTGAGCCATGGCTAACATGCACATCAAGTTAGCAACCAAAACATGCATGAAGCTCCTAACACAACCTCATACATACCTTAATCTTGATGCAAATTTAGCCAAATCTCCTTCTAGATCTCTTCTAAACCAAGCATGAAGCAAAAATCCTCCCCTTTTCCTTAGTATTTTCGCCAAGAAGTGAAAATAGATGAACAAATTTTTCTTTTCTTTCTTTAGGATATTCGCCAAGGGCTATGGAGAAAGATGAACACTTTTTTTTGTTTCTCATCCTACTAACATTAATTTTTTTTCCATACTCTTATTTTATTATTTCTAACATCCACCACTAGCAAAACATGTTTAAGACATGTTTTCTTTTGCCCATATTCATCACCATGGCCACTTCCCTCTCTTTGGGTAAATTGACATGCAAAACCATTCTTTTGCATGCATGTACTATTAGACCTTTGAAGATTGGCCTATCACCTTTCAACAATGTTTCATATAAGTCCATCTAAATAAATTCACATGGAAATGATCAAATTAATGCATGCAACTTTCACACATGCATTTGCTAACATCATAAACATAGAATATAACTTCTAATTACTTATAAGACTCGGTTTAACGGTCCCGACACCACTTCCCGACTAGGGTCAAATTAGGGACGTCACAAGTAACAACAAGCCTTGGGTACAAAGTTGAGCTTTAGCACAGCTTTTCACCCTCAGACCGATGGCCAGTCTGAGCGGATGATTCAGATTCTCGAGGACATGTTGCGTTGTTGCATCCTCGAATTTCAGGGTAGCTGGGAAAAATACCTGCCATTGGTAGAATTTGCCTACAACAATAGTTTCCAAACAAGTTTGAAGATGGCGCCTTATAAGGCCTTGTATGGCAGGAAGTGCCGAACTCCATTGTACTGGACAGAACTCAAGGAAAATCAGATTCATGGAGTTGATCTGATTAAAGAAACTGAAGAAAAATTTAAAGTGATACGGGATTGTTTAAAAGCGGCAGCAGATAGGCAAAAGTCTTATGCTGATCTGAAAAGAAATGAAATTGAGTTTCAAGTTGGAGATAGAGTATTCTTGAAAGTATATCCGTGGAAAAAGGTATTGAGATTTGGTCAGAAAGGTAAACTGAGTCCATGATTTATCGGACCGTACGAGATTATTGAAAGAATTGGACCGTTAGCCTATCATTTGGCGTTGCCACCCGAACTGGAAAAGATTCATGACGTGTTCCATGTATCCATGTTAAGAAGATACCGATCAGACCCGTCTTATGTAATTTCACCGACTGAGATTGAAATTCAACTGGACATGACTTATGGAGAGGAACCGGTTAAGATATTGGCTCGTGAAGTTATACAGTTGAGAAATAAAAGTTTTATGGCATCGACATGATGTAGAAGAGGTTGCATGAGAGCCAGAAGAAACCATGAGAAGTCAATATTCGAATCTATTTTCTGGTAAGACTTTCTAGGACGAAAGTCCCTAAAGGGGGAGAAATGTAACATCCTAAAATAGGGCCTAGTCGGAATGGTGGTTTTGGGACCACAAATCCCACATCTAAATATTTACTTTATGATTATTATGAGACCTAGAATATGAGTATATGCATGTGTTAAAGTTTTATGAAGAAATTCTTTGAGTAAGGTGTTCAATTGGAAATTAGGGACTAAATTGAATAAATTGCAAAACTGGAATTCTAGAAGCAATTCGTATGAAATTGCTTTGGGTTATGAATTAGAAGGTCTTGGGGAGCAATTTTCCCAAATTCTAAGTTTTTGGACAAAAATGGGCTTGCATGGATGGAATTTTGAGGAAAGGGCTTAAGAGCATTGTGGTCATTTGGTATTTTAATGAAATAAAATGGGAACAATGAACCAAAATCAGCCCATTCTCTTTCTTGTCCAGCCGAAACTTCAAGGGTTTCCATGCTAGGATTTTCAAGCTTTCCAAGCTCAATAGTAAGTGCTCCTAAGCCCCGTTTTTCATGCTCTTTGTATTTTTGAAATCCCGGTAGCTTGCTCTCTCCATTTCTACCCATATTTCATGCTAGGGTTCATGTGTAAAAATTTATCCATGCATGAGTTGCTTGTATTTTGATGGATTATAGAGGAATATGAAAGATGAATGTGTATTGAACATCTTTTCCTAGTTGCTTTTCATGAAAAACCCTTATAGGGACTATTTTGCAAAAGATGTAAATGTGTGGTAGAAATGAGAAAATAATGGAAAATATGGGCTACCATAAGAAGGAAAAGTGTTTGGCTAGGCTTGGGTAAGATAAAAAGTGCATGTGTTTCATTATACGAGCTTAGGGACTAAATCGTAAAAATGTGAAAGGTTAGGGGCAAAACGGTTATTTGGACTGGGGGTAGATATTAAACTTGAAATGTATAATGTAGTGTATTAATGAGTTAAATTTTTTTATAGACCCCGAGGAACAAATTTCAGAGGTCGATCGAGGTAAACGCAAGGTTTCGGAAGAACCGAAACACAACTCCAAAAAGAATACCAGATAAGTTCGGATAACTTAAAGTAAACCCCTAATATGCATAATTGAATGATTTATGAATGCATGATAATTGCAGTCATTATTAGCATGAAATATCATAGAAATGCATATTTGATGGTAGCATGTGAAAAATGTCTCGGATGAGGTTGACAAAGGGAATTCGATGGATAAACCCTCATTGATATGTGTAAAGAGATCCTGCATGTGTTGCAGTAAGGATTTAGCCCGGACGGGTAATCCGTGATCTCAAGTATGGAAAGGATCTAACCCAGAAGGGTGTTTCTTGAATGATCAAGCCTCCCGAAGAATATATGTGCATTATGGATTTAGCCCGAACGGGTAATTCGAATAGGTCTGAATTTAGCCTGGACTGGTAATTCAGATCCGAGCTCATTAAGAGTGTTTGTCGTTATGAGGGATTTAGCTTGAACTGGTAATCCTGCCATGAGATGTGAGGTTCACGGAAGTGCATATATGTGAAATGATCATTCATAAGAATTAACGGATAATGGGTATTCCATCGAGATTTCCTAGAAACTCAATGGGATTAATATGATGTATGTCAATAAGATGATGAATCATGAGCTCATCTGCATAAATTACATGATGCTTTTTTACGTAACTAACTCATTAATTGAGTGCATGTGATAGGGAATCGTTTCATAATTGATGATTTCATGATTTAAATATGGATGTATGCTAATTACTCGGTAAGTTTACTTTCTGGTTATTCAAGCTTACTAAGCATGTAAATGCTTACCCCTTTCTTTTTCCCTGTCTTACAGAGCTCGAGGACTCGAAAGGATTGGAAGACGATTAGAGAGTCAACACACTATCCACTAGACAAGCTTTGGTATAAAGACTTTGTTTGTTTTGTTCAATGGCCTGTATAGTATTTTTGAGTATTTTGTTATATGTGTCATTTGATTTGCCAAATGAAGGCATGTAAGAATATGTCTATCTCTTTGTATATGGCCACGAAAATTGGCTTAATTGAGTAGGCTATGACTTATGAATTTATGCATGGTTTTATTTATAAGTGATGGGTCGTTACCAATTGGCAATGAGTCACATGAACGAGCCAAGTTCGGATGGATTAAAGTGACATGGGAACCCATAAGCACTAAATGGGAAATAACCTATCATGTGTGAAACCAATGATATGAGGTTTCCATACATCTAGTTTAATCAAGATTATTTACAAGTGTATAATTGTGTTTTACTTTGAATTTGGTAACCACTAAGCACAAGTAGTAGAAAGTGGTGACTAAATGCTTGGAAAATAGCCTATTAGAGTCCACATGTTAGACACACGGGCATGTGTCTAGGCTGTGTGTGACACACGGTTCCCTCCCATGGGCGTGTGCTATGGCTGTGTGTTCCCTGCACTTAAAATTTTAGCTCAAAGTTGTACAAGGGTAGGCCACACGGGCGTGCACCATGGCCGTTTTAAAAAGACAGTGTCCTCCATGGGCAGGCAGCATGGGTGTGTGCCATGGCCGTATTGATAAGTCAGTGTTGCCCACGACTGAAGGGCATAGGCGTACCCCAAGTCACACGAGCGTGTGAGTCCACACGGCCCACCTACACGGGCGTGTGACACTTTATGATAAGGAAAAAATTCCTAAGGAGCCTAAGGTTTATCGAACGTACCCAAATTTGTCCCGCACTGCCTCTAGGTATGTTATAGGCCTCGAAGGCCTATATAAGAGACGAGTTGTTCATGGATGAAAAGCTTAAAATTTGAGTAAAACTTGGTGACCCAATTTGGTATGTTTCAAAATGTAAAGTCCTGGTAATTCCTCGAACCCTATCCCGACGTCGGGTACGGGTGAGGGGTGTTTCAAGGAATCAATACTTGTAATGCTCTATTTACTTCTGGCTCAATGGCACCACCTATACAGACATCTCGTACCATTCAACAAATTGACTCTCCAACAATTCCCTATTTACTTTAAAAGGAATTGTACATGTGAACTATCCAAGCTAGTCGTTTTCAAAGGAGCCATGTCAAACATAAACTCTGTAATATCCTCATCAAAAGGAATTGAACCCAACGTTTATAAAACTTCACTTTACAACTCAAGAAATTTACCAACAATAGGAAATTTGTCAAAACTCCTATCCTCTTTCTTGTAAAGAGTACTGAAAAAACAAATTGCCTCTCTCAGTAGAACTTCATCGTCAAAACACCATTCCTCATTAGCTAGTCGAAGTGTAGATATTTGATTGTGTTTTAGCTCACTCTAGCTTTCTGATGAAAATATTTAGTATTTATATCCCCTTTCAATACTGAATCAACTCTCGACTTTTGTTCCAAATTAGTTCTTCATGATCCAATGTCTTTTGTAATTATATATAGAGTTCAACCTCCAAGTGATTTAAGAGTGTACTATCATATTTTTCCCTCACTTTTTGAATTCCTTCTAGCCTTGCCATCATCCCATTTTTCCTTCAACCAATGCTACCAAAAATTTTATCATTTCATTATTCAGCTGTAGAAGAGAAACATCAGACCATCTTTGTAATATTTGAACAAAACTTCCAATTACTTTTAACCATAGTTGAAAACTCCTCGTGATCTAGCCAACCTAAAAAATATCTAAATCTATGCTTTCTAGGAGCCATCACTTCACTACAAGTTTTAATTAGTAGTGGTCAATGATTAGATCTTATCTTTAACAAAAGATGAACTTTTGGACTATTACAAATTCCATGATCCAATCTAATAAAAGCTTTCCTATTGTTCAAATTAAATGTTGGTCCACTATATCCCATATCCATTAGCCCCCAATTAAACATAAAATCTTGAAAATCTCTACAAGGTCTCATAGAGCTTGAACATCCCCGTCTATCTTCAAAATGTAAAATGGCATTAAAATCACCTACCACAGTCTACAAACCAATTACAGAAACAACAATATTACTTAGATTATCACAAAGAGCTTGTCTCTTAGACTTATTCGGATTTCCATAAAAAAAAGTAACAAAAATAGGGCTAAATGAACTAGGAACATGGATCTTGCAATGAATACACTAAAAGTTACTAACTAAAACCTCAATTGACTTAAACTTCCGCCAACACACCTAAATTCCCCTTAGAGAAACCTCGAGCTTCAACTCAATATGAGAATGAAATGTCTAACTCTGCAATAACTTTATCAAGTTTATACCCACTAACTCTCATTTCAAAAAAAGGTTAAAACATTAGGCCTATGTTCACACACATACTCTTTAACCACTTTACTAAATTTTGGGTACCCGTAATCTTGAACGTTCCATACAAATAGGCTTAAATCCATAGAAAAATGCAAAAAATAAGCACTTACCTAAAATTTAAATTATTGATGCTCATTAAGTCCCTTTTTAATCGACTCTACTACTGCTGCTTTGTAACATCTTGAATCAGGGGCTAGTCAGAATAGTGGTTTTGAGACCAAAAATCCAAGATGGAAATAATTATTTTATGATTACTATGAGGTTCATGATAGGTATGCATGCTTGTGTGAAAAATTCATGAAGAAATTCTATGTATAAAATGTCCAATTGAACTTTAGGGACTAAATTGAATAAGATGAAAAAGTTGTGTTCTAGAAGCTTTTAGCATAAAACTGCTTTATATTTTATATTAGAAGGTCCTAATTAGCAATTTGACCAATTTTTATAATTTTGAACAAAAATGGACATGCATAGGAAAAATTTGAAAGAAAGACCTTAAGGGCATTTTAGTCACTTGGTAAATAAAAGAGTAAAAAGGGAAAATAAAAGCAAAAATGTGCTCATCTCCTTCATTTGGCTGCCAAAAATTCTTAGCATTCCATAGCTAGGGTTTTTGACATTTTCAAGCTCAATAGTAAGTGTTCCCTAGCCCATTTTTAATGTTCTTTACATTTTTGAAGTCCTCGTAGCTTGATTTACCTATTTTTATGTTAAAAAATTTACCCATGTATGACATGTATGTATTTTGATGTTTAATGGAGGAAGATGAAAGTTTGGTGTATGATAAACATCTTTCACAAAGTATTTTTCATGAAAACCACTAAAAAGGACTATTTTGTAAAAGGTGTTAAATAAGTGATAAAAATCTGATTTTGATGAAAAGTATGGGCTGCTATGAGTACAAGGAAAGTTCAACTAGGCTTGGGTAACAAAGAAAATGTATGCATTTCATTTTACGAGCCTAGGGACTAAATTGTAAATAAGTGAAAAGTTAGGGGTAAAAAAGGTAATTTTACTAAAGTATGAATTATGGATTTATTTGAGCAATGTGATTATTAAACAAGTTAAATATGACATTATAGATCAAGAAAAACATGATTCAGGTCTTGATCGAGGAAAGAATAAAGTTTACGACGAATAGGCTCGTTTCTCATCGTTTTGTACCGAGGTAAGTACATGTGTAAATAATGTGACAATATAGCATATTTTGATGTATTGATATTATGTGATAAATATTTTATTTTCATTATGGATATTATGCCTAATGATGGTTATGAAAATATGAATGATATTGTGTTCGTTATCCACTACATCACGAGCAAGTGTGGTTGATGATGTTATGTGCATGTGAGGAAGAATCCCGTTTGAACCTTAGGAATAGTTTAGGATACAAGTAACATGTCACTAGAAAATTATGTGATTTGAACTTATTGAGCTGGTCTGAGTTCATGATATTTGTGACATCTGAGCTCATTGAGTTGGTTTGAGTTCATGATGTTTATGACACATAATTTGTAACAGCTCGATTTTGGGGCTAGTTGGAATAGTGGTCTCGGGACCACAAATTCAGAGTTGAGTAAATTATTTATTATTAATTTGGAGTTATAGCATGTTTATTATAGTACATGAAAAATTTGGCAAGCTAATTTTAACGTTTATGAGCACAATTGTGAAAAATGACTAAATCACATGAAGTGCAAAAGTCTTGAATTGATAGCTAAGGGTGTTAAATAGCTAGAGAACCAAATTGGGGGTCTTTAAAGGGCAATTAGCCCCTTAAAAGAAAGCATAGCCGACCATGGGAGACAAATTGGAGAGAAGGTCAAAATTTGGTGAAGCTTAGGTCACCAATTTTGACTAGTTGTCTTTTTAATAAAACAAAAAGGAAAAGGTATCATTTTTCTCTCTTCTTAGTTGAAAATATCAGCCATTATAGGGGTTTGAAAGCTTCAAAAATTTCATCAACTTTGAGCCTTCTCAAGTAAGTGATTTTGATAGTTTCTCTTAATGATTTTTACATTTTTGAGATCCTAGAAGTATGAGCTTTTAAATGAGGGGTGTGACAGCCCAAAATTGACCCTAGTCGGAATGTGGTTTCGGGACCACAAAACCGAGGCATAAAAATAATTTAAAATTTATTTTGATGCCTATAATATGTGTGTGCTCATGTGTGACATTTCTTGATGATTGATTTAGTGTTATAAAGGTGAATTTCACTAGAAGGGACTTAGTAGTGAACTTTGAAAGTACGATAGGGAAATGTGTGATGACTAATTAAAGCATGCATGCAAAACAATGGACTTGCATGTCAAATTCCCCTTTTTATAGCTAGTGGCCGGCCATGACAAGGAATTATGGGCAAAAATCATGTCATGAAACATTTTTGGTAAGTGGGTTATGTTTGAATGAATAGAATAAGGAGTATGGAATAAAAAAAAATGTGTGTGAAGGCTCCTTTCCCCCATTGCCATGTAACTAAGAAAGAAAAACAAAAAATTGTTCATCTTTTCCTCCTTCTTTGGCCGAAAATTCTAAGAGGAAGAAGAGATTTTTGCTTCATTTTCTTTGTTTAGAAGAGATCTAGAAGGAGATTTGGCTAAACTTGCATCAAGATTAAGGTATGTATGAGGTTGTGTTATGAGTTTCATGCATGTTTTAGTTGCTAACTTGATGTTCATGTTAGCCATGGTTCAAATCCTTGTTATGCCATGGAAATGGTATTTGGCCAAAGTTGTTATTGTGTTAAAGCCATTGCATACTAAATGTGAAGCTTGCGAATGATGCATGCAATGATGGATTGTCTACTCTTGAAATTTCTTTGTAGCAATCTTGAGTAAGACATTGAGTTTTCTTTTTGTTTAACCATGACCGAAGTTGAAAGGGCATGATTGTGATGTATTCGCCATGAAGCATTCATGAGCATGGTTTATGCTTCTTGCATGTTAGTTAAAATTTGTGCTTTGGATGGTTATGGACACCTTGAAATTCGCCTTGCACCTATATGTGTATATATGTTTGCACATGATATTTTGGTGATGAAGAAAGTGATAAATATGTTTGTTTAAAGAAGAAATTTGTTGAAGAATGTTGTGAAATTTGCATGTACATTCGGCCTAGTACATGTATAGGGTGAAAAACCTTGAAATTATTTTTGATTTTGTGTATTTATGACCATGTATAATCGGCCACATGAGTAATTTGAGCACTTGATGTTATGTTAAAATTCTTGAGCTTAAATATATGGATGTATGTATATGTGGCCATATAATGGCATTTTGGTTCAAAGGTTGAATGATAAATTATAATAAAGTGAGATGATATGAGATGCCGAATGTGATTGACTAGTAAACATTATTGAGAAAAATATTGAATACTTCTACTTGTATTCGTTAAGCTCAAGAGCAAAGGGGAGCTAAATCCGATAAAGGGAAGGAAAAAGTGATCGAATAGCCGTTGAAGCCGTTCGACAACATCCGAGGTAAGTCCTCAAGAAATGACCCTACTCGAATTATGTGAAATGAAATATGGATGTGTAATGATTATTGACATATGTGTGTATGAGTATTTGAATGGTACCCGAGCTAAGTCCCGAAGGCAATTATGCTAGTGATATGTTTGTGTTTGAGCCTTAGTAACGAAAATGAAATATGGATGTGTAATGATTATTGATATATGTGTGTATGAGTATTTGAATGGTACCCGGGCTAAGTCCCGAAGGCAATTATGCTAGTGATATGTTTGTGTTTGAGCCTTAGTAACGAAAATGAAATATGGATGTGTAATGATTATTGATTTATGTGTGCATGAGCAATTGAATGATACCGGGCTAAGTCCCAAGACATTTATGCTAGTAATTATATCCGGTTAAGACCAAGGCAATTGTGCTAGTGACTATATCCGGCTAATACCAAGGCATTTGTGCAAGTTGTTATATCCGGGCTAATACCCGAAGGCATTTGTGCATGTTGTTATATCCGGGCTAATACCCGAAGGCATTTGTGCAAGTCGTTATATCCGGGCTAAGACCCGAGGGCATTCGTGCGTGTGGTTATATCCGGTTGTATTTCGAAGAAGCTTGGGTTGAAGGTGAGCGTTGGTTGCTGTAATAAATCCAATTAGTACGCTCGAAAAGCCCAAAGGATAAGGTATGTTTACATGTGCAATGGAAAAGTCGATACGTTTGAAATAATATTCGTTCAATCGACTAATGAATTTTCAGCTCTTGAAATGGGTTGATATCTTGTGAATGTATATATTGATGAAGTGTGAAGTAGGTACGATTATGTGAATGTGTATTAATAAAGTGATTCATTTGGCTATGTGAATGTAATGCTTTAGTCAAAGCCGATTTCATTACTTGAGACTTACTAAGCATAAAAATGCTTACTGTTGCTTTGGCTCTCTGTTTTATAGATTTTGCTCGTTAGCGATCGGATTCGGGATCATCGAAGTTGAAGTCAACCACACTATCAAAGCCCTTTTGGTACTCCTTTAGTTGAATTTTGGATATGGCATGTATAGGACTACCCTTGGTTGTTTTCAAGTATCTTTGTGATGTATATGTGTACGGCCATGCGAAAATGGCTCGTAAAGGTGGAGTATGGCATTAGACCATTCAATTTGTGGTTTGTAATTATATATGGTTTCATGATGTGATTATGGATTGGAATGGGGTGTTAGTCACATGATCAGCCATTGGAATGGCTAAATATGATCATAAGTGGACCTATGTATGACAAGACTATAGTTGGTCCATAGAGACTACAATTTAGGTAAGGCCTACCTTAAAAACAGATGCTGCCAGCTGCAGTGACGTGAATGTGAAAAATCACTAAAAATAGTAGGAATGGTATTAAATAGTGAATAAATTATGTAAACGAACCTTGATGGATCTATTTTCATATGAAAGTAACGAAACGATCATATGATCAGTTTACTAAGAGCTATTAAAGTTCTCGTGAGACAGGGCCAGAACGGTTTCTGGATCTCCTGTCTTGACTTTGAAAATTTACCAAAAATTATCCAGAAGGAATTAGAAGTCATGCCTTATATTTACAGATTCCTTTTTGAGTCTAGTTTCATTAGAAACAAACGGAATCAGAATTGAAGCCTTGTACAGGGAGATATTCCAGTTGTAACGCGCGAAGGTCAGTGTAGTCGACCCCTGTAACATGGGTGACTTTAACTAATAAACTGTACCAATTGGCCCAACCAAAAATTCTAGAAATAAATCCAGGGATGTATATATGAGTCTAAATTCAGGGAAAATTTACAGAATCAGTTTCCGAGTTTTGTAACTCGAGATATGCCTTTTAAGGCGACAGTGATGCAGTTTTCCAGCTTGCCTGGAAATGTCAAATTGGTCGGTGCTATAAGTGGGTTTGGCTTGTTAACCCCTCGTGTCCGACACCGGCAACGGGCTCGGGTTCGGGGTGTTACAAGGGGTATATCTTGAAAAATGGTTGAAGGTATAGGGTTTTTCCATGAGAGTATTTAGGGTTTTTTCTGAAATTTTATAGAAGAATATGAGTCTTAGTTATGTAATAGACAACTTTTGGGAAAGGTGCTACCATGAAAACACCTAAAGGGACCATTTTGCACAAGTTGTAAAATGAATGATAAATGTGTGAAATAGAGAGAATTTGAGGTTGCTATAAGAGTAAAAAGAGTTCAGCTAAGCTTAAGGTGCGAAGAAATTCGATAAAAATTGATTTTTTAGCATAGGGGTAAAATGGTCATTTTGCTAAAGTTTAGGGGCAAAATAGTCATTTTATCGAAGATGTGAATTTTTAATTGCTTAATTTTATTTAGTGATTAAATGAGTGCATTTTGCTATTTTAGATCAAGAATTTCCAAATCCAAACCTAGACCGGGGGAAAACCAAGAAGTCGACTAAACCGACTCGTCGTATACATTTTGTAATCCGAGGTAAGTTGTATGTAAATAGTACAACTACATTACTAATGTATGTGTTGAATTGTATTTGAATTAATATAACATGAATTGCTTGATTGTGGATGTAACACCCCTAACTCGTGACCGACGCCGGTGTCGGACACGAGGGGTTAACGGCCAAATCCTCTCAAGATACCAACCAATTTGACATTACCAGTCAGGCTGGAAAACTGCGTCACGGTCGCCTTAAAAATCATATCTCGAGTTTCAAAACTCGGAAACTGGTTTCGTAAATTTTCCCTGAATTTAGACTCATATACCCATCCATGGATTTATTTTTAGAATTTTTGGTTGGGCCAATTGGTACAGTTTATTAGTTAAAGTCACCCATGTTACAGGGATCGACTGCTCTGACCTTCGCGCGTTACAACTTGGATATCTCTCTGTACAGGGCTTTAATACTGGTGCTGTTTGTTTCTAATGAAACTAGACTCAAAATGGAATCTGTAAATATAAGGCATGACTCCTAATTCTTTCTGGATAATTTATGGTAAATTTTCAAAGTCGCGACAGGGGACCCAGAAACCGTTCTGGCCCTGTCTCACGAGAACTTTAATATTTCTCAGTATACTGCTCATATGGTCGTTTCGTTTCATCCATATAAAAATAGATTCATCAAGGTTCAGTTTCATAATTTACTCACTATTTAATTCTACTTCTACTATTTTTAGTGATTTTTCAATCTCATCTCACTGCTGCTGTCCGCAACAGTTACTGCAGTAGACTATGCCAATTTCATGAATTTTCCCTTGGCCTTAATCATCCATCATACATGACACAAATTATGGCCACCTTATCAAAATTAGAGTTTCTAAGGCTCGTGGCTATAGGTTCTAGCATCCCACTCGACGACCACATAGGCCATTTTCATATGGCTTAAAGTTTACAACCCACAATTCGACAAAATATAATAGCCTATACATGCCAAATGTTCTTCAACAACAAAAACAATACCACAAGATTTCAGCCGTTGTGATGACTTCAGCGACGGTCCCGATCACGCAAACATTACGAGTCCGAGAGACCTAAAATGGGTGACAAGAAAAACACCGAGTGAGTTTACAACTCAGTAAGTCATAAGCATTCATCAATCCACTGATAAAGTTACTACAACATGTACAACAAACGAGGCTAGGTACTCATCCATATCGAATCTATACCATAATACCTCGGACCTTTCGGTCCAATCTCGTACCAAATCATACATCCACATTTCATATTTTACACAACAAGATAATCGAAGCATTTTTACACATTAACTCATTTTCCAGCACAACCATACAATTTCAATCATCACATAGATTTAAGGCTTATCAAATTCAACCCCAAGCATGAACGTATTCTCTATTCGTCATGAGCTCGAGGTACTTACCCTATCCGCTGTCCATACTCAATTCAATGGAGACACACCTCCATATATATAAGTACGCACACACAGTGCTTACTACTCGATTTCGCACACTTAGTGCCACGTAATTTAAGCCCGCACACACAGTGCCATACCCTCCGAGCTCGCACACCCAGTGTCGTATTTTTCCAGCTTGCACACATAGTGTCATATTTTTCCAGCATGCACACTTAGTGCCTTATATTTCCAGCACGCACACTTAGTGCCATATATTTCCAGCACGCACACTTAGTGCCGATCTAAATCACCGTACACACGTATTGGCCGCACACTTAGTGCCGAAAGCAAACTTTCTACACATTTCACTATTTCTTTTACATTCAACAAATGTCATCACTCCATACACATACATTTTCATTTTATATATATATATATATCATCCCATTAAACACAATTGCATAAATTTTACAATCATTTAAGCAATATCAAATACGTGCTTAATGACTTACCTTGTTTGGGGTAGAACGGTTCCAAATCGGCTACTCGTTTGCTTTCTCCTTTCCTTTATCCAATCTAGTTCCCTTTGCTCTTGAGCTAAATCAAACAAATTTACTTCTCAATCTAACACATACATACGGCAACCATACACATTTAGAAACCAATTCATTCGTATCATTTGTCCATACATTAGCTTTTAACACATTCGCCACTAGGGCAACCTATTTAACTTTTAAGATTCATTTCTAATTTTAGTTAAACAATGCCGAATGCCATTAACTACTAATGCCACACACACATATGCATAAAATTAACCCATACATGACCTATAGCTCATTCGGTCATTCATCTTTCAAGCCTATCAAAGCTTCATATCACACTTCCTTGGCGAATACACATACAAGCACAATTTAGCATTTTTATTTATTTCATGATATATTCGGCCTTGGCATAATTTCATTAAAAGTCCCTATTAGCCACTTCACCCTTCAATTTTATCATCTACTTAACATTTCATACTTATCATGCTAGCCGAATATTGTTTAATCAAGTTCAACATCCTCATATCGGCATTAGCATCCAAACAACCTATTTGAACATTTAACTAATTCAAGCTTCACCCATCCACACTTATTCATTTAACATAAAGAAAATAAATCAACCCCTTCACTATCAACCATGGCCGAATGCTTCATGGGTTTAAGGTAGATTCAAGAAAGGAACTCATAATTATTAAGATGTAAGCAACTACCCTTGTTCATCTAGATTTAGTATGAAACAACAACTATCACCCTTATCAATCACCATAGCCGAAAACCTTACTCATTCCAATATCGAATTTCCACATGGGCTACAAAAATAGCTTGATATCTCACCCAAGATCAACTAAAATTTCAAGAACTAGTCTAGACTACTTACCTCATTATCACCCTAGGATGGCGAATACTCCCCCCTTCATCCACTCTTCATTTTCGGTCAAGAAGAAACAAAGGAATGAAGCCTTTTTTTCTTTTCTATTTCTTTTATTATTTCCTTTCTTTTACATAAAATAATGACCACTTCATGGAAATTTACCACATATTGTAATATATGCTCCATCATGGCCGCCACTATGCATAAGAAAAGGAGTATTTGACATGCAAAACCACTATTTTCACTACATGCTTTAATAGGTCCTCATAGATTAACCTATCACATTTCTACAATGTTTCATATAAGTCCATTTTAATAAATTCACATAGAAATGATCAAATTAATGCATGAAACTTTCATACATGCATTTATTAACATCATAAACATAGAATATAACAATTAATTATTTATAAGACTCGGTTTCGTGGTCCCGAAACCACTTTCCGACTAGGGTCAATTTAGGGCTGTCACAACTCTCCCCCACTTAAGAAATTTTCGTCCCGAAAATCTTACCGGTAAACAGGCTCGGGTATCGCTCTTTCATAGAGTCCTCAAGTTCCCAAGTGGCTTCTTCAATTCCGTGTTTATGCCACAACACCTTCACTAATGGGATTTTCTTATTGCGCAACTCTTTTACTTCACGCATCATAATGCGAACCGGTTCCTCTTCATAGCTCAAATTAGGTGAATCTCAATCTCGGATGGAGCAATTACGTGCGATGGATCGACTTATATCGTCGAAGCATCGAGACATGAAAACATTGTGAATCTTTTCGAGCTCGGGGCAAAATCAAATGATACGCGATGGACCGACTCGTTCGGATATCTCATATGGCCCGATGAACCTCGGGCTCAATTTGCCCTACGGCCAAATCTAAGCACTTTCTTCGGGGTGAGACTTTGAGAAATACCTTGTCTCCAACCCGATATTCAATATCTTTTCTTTTCAAATCCGCATCGACTTTTGGTGATCCGGCGACTTTCAAACTTTTACGAATTACTCGAACTTTTTGCTCGGCATCCTTAACCAAATCAACCCCGAAGATTTTTCCTTCACTAAGTTCAGTCCAGAATAATGGGGTACGGCATTTACGACCGTATAAAGCCTCGTAAGGTGCCATCTTGATACTTGATTGAAAGCTATTGTTGTAAGCGAATTCAACCAAAGGTAAATACCGTTCCCATGCACCACTAAACTCAAGGATGCAACATCTCAACATATCCTCGAGTATTTGAATTATCCGTTCGGATTGACCATCGGTTTGGGGTGGCAGTGCTAAAATGCGTTTGGTACCCAAAGCCTCTTGCAATTTCTTCCAAAACCGCGACGTAAATCTTGGGTCTCTATCCGACACGATAGAAATAGGTACCCCATGCAATAGAACAATTTGGGAGATGTATAATTTCGCCAACTTATCGAGCGAAAAATCCGTGCGAGCGAGGGGATAAAATGAGCGGACTTGGTCATCTATCAACAATGACCCAAACCGAGTCTTTCTTATTCGAGTCAATGGTAACCCGGACACAAAGTCCATTGTTACTCGATCCCATTTCCATTCGGGTATCATGATCGGTGAAGTAATCCCGATGGCACTTGATGTTCCGCTTTCACTTGTTGACATATCGACACCTTGAAACAAATTGAAATGTCTCGTTTCATAGGGCCACCAAAATTGGCGTTTGGTCATTGTACATTTTAGTACTACCGGGTGGATTGACATTCGACTACAATGGGCTTCATTTAGAATTATCGAAATAAGTTCAATTCTTTGGGACACAGACGACTTCGAACCTCAAACAATCGTCATCATCAATTTGAAACTCGATTCCTTGTTCGAACACACTCACCCGTTTTGCAAGCAACTCCTCATCAACTTTCGAGCTTCCCGAATTTGATGAGCCAACAATGGTTTGGCCTTTAATTGGCTACTAACACATTGTCGGGTAGAATAGACAAGTGTACATTCATCGTCAGTAAAGCAAGCAAAGTGATTTCCGACTTAAGGCATCCGCAACCACATTAACCTTTCGGGTGATAATCAATGACGAGTTCATAATCTTTTAACAACTCGAGCCATCGTCTTTGTCGCAGATTTAAGTCTCTCTGAGTCATCAAATATTTGAGACTTTTGTGATCCGAATACACATGGCACTTCTCACCAAATAAGTAATGTCGCCATATCTTCAAGGCGAACACGATGGCGACCAATTCGAGATCATGGGTTGGATAATTTTTCTCATGTGGCTTTAATTGTCTCGACGCATAGGCCACAACTCGACCTTCTTGCATCAATACGCAACCTAACCCAAGTAGGGAGGCATCACTATAGATGACAAACTCTTTGCCAGATTCGGGCTGTACTAGAACTGGAGCTTTCGTCAAATGGGTTTTCAATTGGTGAAACTTTTCGACACTTTTCCGTCCATTCAAATTTGACATCTTTACAAGCGGTTTTGTCATGGGTGTGGCTATCATCGAGAATCCTTTTACAAACCGTCGGTAGTAACCGCAAGCCCCAAAAGCTCCTAACCGGTAACATTCCTTGGAGGTTTCCAATTGACTATGGCGTAATTTTGTTCGGGTCCACCCTGACACCCGATGCGGACACCACGTGCCCCACAAAGCTAACCTCTTTCAACCAAAATTCACATTTACTGAACTTTGCGTATAACCGCTTATCTCGTAAGATTTGCAACACTAGCCTTAGGTGTTCAACATGTTCGGTTTCATCTCTCGAATAGACCAAAATGTCATCGATAAATACAATTACGAACCGATCCAAGTATGGCCTGAAAATTCTATTCATTAAATCCATAAACACCGAGGGCATTAGTGAGCCCAAACGGCATCACCAAGAATTCAGAGTGACCGTACCTTGCTCTAAAAGCGGTTTGGGTATGTCCGATTCTCGGACCCTCAACCGATAGTATCCCGACCTCAAATCTATCTTTGAAAACACCGAGGCTCCCTTTAATTGATCAAACAAATCGTCAATTCGTGGCAGCGGATATTTATTCTTTATCGTCACTTTATTGAGTTGGCGGTAGTCGATGCACAACCTCATGCTTCCGTCCTTCTTTTCACAAACAATCTTGGTGCGCCCCATGGAGAAAAACTTCGGTCGGCGAAACCTCTATCCGTCAATTCTTGCAATTGAACCTTCAATTCCTTTAACTCCGTTAATGCCATACGATCACGGAGCTATTGAGATCGGCGTAGTGCGGTACAACCGATGCGAATTCCACTTCTCGAACCGGTGGCAATCCGGTAACTCCTCCGAAAAACATCTGAATACTCACAAACCATCGATACCGATTCGAGTTTCTTTTCCGTCTCTTTACTTTCCAACACATACGCAAGGTATGTTTCACACCCTTTTCACATATCTCCGGCGGTCATAGAAGATATTATCATTGGCACTCCTTTTAAATCGATGAGACTCGACTCGGACTACCTCATTATTTGCACTCCTCAAAACAATGGTTTTCCTTTTGCGATCCACCTTGCATCATGTACGGTCACCAATCCATACCAAGAATAACATCGAATTCATCAAATGGTAGAAGCATCGGATCGGTAGGAAAAGCAGATTCTCGAATTATTAGGGGCATCTCTTGCACACTTTATCAACGCAATGCGTATTGACCCAAAGGGTTTGACACTCGAATTACGAACTCGAGAGACTCAACGGTAGAGTCTTCTTGGATGCTAAAGTTTCACATACATATGAATGAGTAGAGGGGTCAATCAATGCAATCACACTAGTATCAAAGAGAGTAAAAGTACCGGTGATAACGTCGGGGAGGATGCCTCCTCTCGTGCGCGGATGGCATATGCTCTAGCAGAGCTCGGGTCTTGGATCGAACAGCCGTGTCGGTGGCTCCCCTCGATTACCACCCCTACCTCCTGAAACCCTCGGGGTCTACCTTTAGCTGTCGCCCACTAGATCTCGCACCTTGCATCTTATTCTTCTCATCTAGCTCGTGCAATCCCTAATGAAGTGGTCCTTGAACCACATCCGTAATGAGCCGGTTAACAGACTTACCCCAACATTCACCTAGGTGTCGTCTTCCACATTGGGGACATTCAGTCTCTCTTGACGATTATTGCCCACACTAGCTATCGATGTAGCTCGAGTCCGTCAATGGTCGGGCTCTAATGGAAATTCCCGATCGCCCTCGACTTACTAGTGTCCTCCCGAACCTCTTTCTGATCGAGAACGGAGCTTTACTCGTTGATCTTTTACGGTAATCTCTTGCTTCAAGTTCAGCCTTCTTCTTCTCCTTCCCAAGTTCTTCCGCCTTGCAGCTCGTTCGACTAGTGTCACGAACTCCTTTACCTCCAAAATTCCCACTAGTAACTTTAACTCTTCATTCAATCCTTCTTCAAATCTTTTGCACATAGCAACCTCATCAGCCACACACTCGAGCATACCGACTAAGTCTTACGAACTCATGTTCAGATTCGAGATCTGATCATACGGCCTTGCTTGAGTTCCAGAACTCCTTACGCTTCGATCGATGAACCGTTGACTAATATATTTCTTCCGAAATTTGTTTGAAAGAAATCCCAAGTAACTTGTTCCTTTGGGACTATGGAAATCAAGGTCCTCCACCAATAGTAGGTGAGTCTCGCAACAAAGATATCGCACACTTAAGACATTCATCGGTGTGCATGACAAGACATCAAACACTCTAATGGTGTTATCAAGCGAACTTCGGCCCTTTCGGCATAAATCGGTAACTATGGCCTTAAACTCCTCGCCCCACGCTTCCTAATCAAGTCCACGGTGGTTTACTCAGCCTCACGGGATCGATGGCGATGGCATCACGGGCTCTTGGGGTGGATTATTTAAATTCGAGAATGGTTGGACACCGGATTGGTTCGGGCATATTGCGCGACCCACTCATTCATCATGGTGAAGAAGGCTTGTTTCGCCCCATCATTTTGATTATTCGCGGATGACCGAGGCTCAACAGCGGTGTCCCTTGCGCAGGAGCAGCCGCTACACTTTCAACGTCATCCGCCAAGGGTCTCTCTATCCGGGTTCCATCGCTAATCAAAACAAAAATTTCAACCGTCAGAAGTCATCACATTATTAAGCACTAACAATTTGGCATGTATAGCTAGACTCACACGCTCTATGGTAGTCCTAGAACCGACTAAACCATAGCTCTGATACCAATAAAATTGTAACACCCTAACCTCGTGACCGACGCCGGTGTCGGACACGAGGGGTTAACGGCCAAATCCTCTCAAGATACCAACCAATTTGACATTACCAGTCAGGCTGGAAAACTGCGTCACCGTCGCCTTAAAAATCATATCTCGAGTTTCAAAACTTGGAAACTGGTTTCGTAAATTTTCCCTGAATTTAGACTCATATACCCATCCATGGATTTATTTTTAGAATTTTTGGTTGGGCCAATTGGTACAGTTTATTAGTTAAATTCACCCATGTTACAGGGATCGACTGCTCTGACCTTCGCGTGTTACAACTTGGATATCTCTCTGTACAGGGCTTTAATACTGGTGCCGTTTGTTTCTAATGAAACTAGACTCAAAATGGAATCTGTAAATATAAGGCATGACTCCTAATTATTTCTGGATAATTTATGGTAAATTTTCAAAGTCGCGACAAGGGACCCAGAAACCGTTCTGGCCCTGTCTCACGAGAACTTTAATATTTCTCAGTATACTGCTCATATGGTCGTTTCGTTTCGTCCATATAAAAATAGATTCATCAAGGTTAAGTTCCATAATTTACTCACTATTTAATTCTACTTCTACTATTTTTAGTGATTTTTCAATCTCATCTCACTGCTGCTGTCCGCAACAGTTACTGCAGAGACTATGCCAATTTCATGAATTTTCCTTGGCCTTAATCATCCATCATACATGACACAAATTATGGCCACCTTATCAAAATTAGAGTTTCTAAGACTCGTGGCTATAGGTTCTAGCATCCCACTCGACGACCACATAGGCCATTTTCACATGGCTTAAAGTTTACAACCCACAATTCGACAAAATATAATAGCCTATACATGCCAAATGTTCTTCAACAACAAAAACAATACCACAAGATTTCAGCCGTTGTGATGACTTCAGCGACGGTCCCGATCATGCAAACAATACGAGTCCGAGAGACCTAAAATGGGTGACAAGAAAACACCGAGTGAGTTTACAACTCAAGAAGTCATAAGCATTCATCAATCCACCGATAAAGTTACTACAACATGTACAACAAACGAGGCTAGGTACTCATCCATATCGAATCTATACCATAATACCTCGGACCTTTTGGTCCAATCTCGTACCAAATCATACATCCACATTTCATATTTTACACAACAAGATAATCGAAGCATTTTTACACATTAACTCATTTTCCAGCACAACCATACAATTTCAATCATCACATAGATTTAAGGCTTATCAAATTCAACCCCAAGCATGAACGTATTCTCTATTCGTCATGAGCTCGAGGTACTTACCCTATCCGCTGTCCATACTCAATTCAATGGAGACACACCCTCCATATATATAGAGTACGCACACACAGTGCTTACTACTCGATTTCGCACACTTAGTGCCACGTAATTTAAGCCCGCACACACAGTGCCATACCCTCCGAGCTCGCACACCCAGTGCCGTATTTTTCCAGCTTGCACACTTAGTGCCTTATATTTCCAGCACGCACACTTAGTGCCATATATTTCCAGCACGCACACTTAGTGCCGATCTAAATCACCGCATACACGTATTGTTCAAGACACTTAGTGCCGAAAGCAAACTTTCTACACATTTCACTATTTCTTTTACATTCAACAAATGTCATCACTCCATACACATACATTTTCATTTTATATATATATATATATCATCCCATTAAGCACAATTGCATAAATTTTACAATCATTTAAGCAATATCAAATACGTGCTTAATGACTTACCTTGTTTGGGGTAGAACGGTTCCAAATCGGCTACTCGTTTGCTTTCTCCTTTCCTTTATCCAATCTAGTTCCCTTTGCTCTTGAGCTAAATCAAACAAATTTACTTCTCAATCTAACACATACATACGGCAACCATACACATTTCGAAACCAATTCATTCGTATCATTTGTCCATACATTAGCTTTTAACACATTCGCCACTAGGGCAACCTATTTAACTTTTAAGATTCATTTCTAATTTTAGTTAAACAATGGCGAATGCCATTAACTACTAATGCCACACACACATATGCATAAAATTAACCCATACATGACCTATAGCTCATTCGGTCATTCATCTTTCAAGCCTATCAAAGCTTCATATCACACTTCCTTGGCCGAATACACATACAAGCACAATTTAGCATTTTTTATTTATTTCATGATGCATTCGGCCTTGGCATAATTTCATTAAAAGTCCCTATTAGCCACTTCACCCTTCAATTTTATCATCTACTTAACATTTCATACTTATCATGCTAGCCGAATATTGTTTAATCAAGTTCAACATCCTCATATATGGCATTAGCATCCAAACAACCTATTTGAACATTTAACTAATTCAAGCTTCACCCATCCACACTTATTCATTTAACATAAAGAAAATAAATCAACCCCCTTCACTATCAACCATGGCCGAATGCTTCATGGGTTTAAGGTAGATTCAAGAAAGGAACTCATAATTATTAAGATGTAAGCAACTACCCTTGTTCATCTAGATTTAGTATGAAACAACAACTATCACCCTTATCAATCACCATAGCCGAAAACCTTACTCATTCCAATATCAAAATTTCCACATGGGCTACAAAAATAGCTTGATATCTCACCCAAGATCAACTAAAATTTCAAGAACTAGTCTAGACTACTTACCTCATTATCACCCTAGGATGGCGAATACTCCCCCTTCATCCACTCTTCATTTTCGGTCAAGAAGAAACAAAGGAATGAAGCCTTTTTTTTTTCTTTTCTATTTCTTTTATTATTTCCTTTCTTTTACATAAAATAATGACCACTTCATGGAAATTTACCACATATTGTAATATATGCTCCATCATGGCCGCCACTATGCATAAGAAAAGGAGTATTTGACATGCAAAACCACTATTTTCACTACATGCTTTAATAGGTCCTCATAGATTAACCTATCACATTTCTACAATGTTTCATATAAGTCCATTTTAATAAATTCACATAGAAATGATCAAATTAATGCATGAAACTTTCATACATGCATTTATTAACATCATAAACATAGAATATAACAATTAATTATTTATAAGACTCGGTTTCGTGGTCCCGAAACCACTTTCCGACTAGGGTCAATTTTCGGTTGTCACAGTGGAATTGAGATAGCATGATGATAATAGAGATAGTAGAATTCCTGTCTGAACCTAGGAAATAAATCATATATTCATGCCGTGACATATGGGTTATTGATGGCTAGTGTAAGACATGTCAGGGACATGCATCGGCCACATTATGAGAGCCAGTGTAAGACCATGTCTGGGACATGGCATCGGCATTGATACGAGAGCTAGTGTAAGACATGTCTGGGACATGCATCAGCCTCGGGTCGTAAGCCAGTGTAAGACATGTCTAGGACATGCATCGAGTATGAGATGATAGTTCGTGTAAGACCATGTCTGGGACATGGCATCGACACCTTACCCACGTCTGAGGCTTAATGAATATCCAGTAGTGTTCCATATGGTTCAACGGTGAACGTTGTGTTCTAAGCGAATGAGGAAAGTATAACTGTGTTGTAAGTGGTACAAGTACCTAATTGGTACGTATGAGATATGAGCTCATTGAACAATATGTGACTAGTATAGATGGTAATGAGTAAGTTATGCCTATGTCTACCTTGGTATCATGAGCATGTGGATCATTGATAAAATGTTGTTGTTCTGTACTTACTTATATGCAACTTACTAAGCTTTTATGCTTAATCTCTTTCCTTTCCATTTCCATACAGTGCCGCCTATCTAGCTCAAGGATCACCGGAAGTCAGAGATATCAATCACACTATCAATCGAAGCATTCGATATAGTTGGATTTATATTTTTGATTATGGCATGTATAGGACTTAGACCTTATTATTTTGTGTTTTTGAGATTTGGCCAAATGTGTTGGCTTGGGTTAGAAGCCCTTCAATTTGTTTTATGTCTTGAATGATGGCTAATATTCATTTTGAATTTATAAAAGATGCATTATCATGAGATAATGAATGTCTACTGTGGCTTATTTGATTTTAAAAATGGTGCTCATTTTAGCATTGGTTAGAAGTTGTATAGAAATAGGCAAGTAAGGGTGGCAATGAGGCTTGGTAAATAGCCTTACATTGTCTACACGGGTAGACAGACGGGTGTGTGTCTAGGCCTTGTGTGACACACGGTCAGCCCATGGGCGTGAAGTTCGGCCGTGTGTCCCCTGCACGTAAAAATTTCAAGTCAGTATGCATGGTAATAAACACACGGGCAGAGACACGGCTGTGTGTCTCAGCCGTGTGGAGGACACGACCCAGCAGACGGGTGTGTGCCTTGGCCGTGTGACATTATGAGCATGCTGACGTCAGAAATAGAATGTCCATGTTTTTGCACACGGGCTAGGACACGGGTGTGTCGTGGCAGTGTGAGGGACACGGGCGTGTGTTTGGCCATGTGGAAACCCTATAGGTGTGAATTAGAAATTAATTCCACACAAGTGTGGGACATGGGCATGCCCCAGGGTGCTTAGGCCGTGTGAGCCATACAGGCCATCAACACGACCATGTCGAAATGGTCACACGGTAATGTTACTCTTCCACATGTGTGTATGCCCTATTTTAAAGGCCAATTTCTTAAGGATGGTTTAAGGACCCGAAATGGCTCCAAATAGCTTTCAATGATCGATTTGGGGTTCGTAGGCCCATAATAAGAAGTTTAAGGTAGATATTGAAAAAGTTTTAAGTTTGAATCGAGTCTCGGTGATTTGAGATTGGTTGTAGGCATGAGATCAAGTTAGATAATGCCCTGTACTCCTCCCCGGCATGGGTTACGGGTATAGGGTGTTACATAATTTGGTTCTGGGAGCTAGTCTTTGGGTATCTTACCGGTGGCTAGGTGGTCCTGAGTGTGGTGGATACCTGACAGCTTGTGTGAGTAGCCCATGTAGTTATGCCTTGACCGACAGCTTGTGCGAGCAGGCCTGTAAGTAGCTTTATTACAATCGTTACATGTTTTGAGGTAGCTTTGGCTATGTATGTTTATGTGGCACTTAGGTGCTTGGTTTTCCGCGTATCCATTATTATTCCTAGTGGTCAATGGATAATACAGTGGATGATGTAATGAAAGTCCCAAGGAGGGCATATTAAAGAAGGTATGGTTGTATGCTATACTACAAAATGGTACAGGTATGTACGCTACACTCATGAGTAACACCTTGGTAAATCATGATTCGGGATAAGGAAATATATATACATATATAAAATAAATAAGTCCAAAAAGGTTTGAATGATGAACAATCTTTATGTTTATGTTATTATGATGTTGTATGACATCTGCTTGTTCTTATTGCATATTATTTGCATATGGACTTACTAAGTTTTAATGCTTACCCCTTTCCTTTCCATCCTTTGTAGTTCTGCCAAGCTAGCTCGGGGATTAGAAGCCGTCGGAGTATTCAATCACACTATCAAAAGAACATTTGGGTATAGTGAACTTGATATTTTGAATATGGCATGTATAGGGGATTTGGTTATTTTGTGATATGTGTCATGTTATTTTGGCCAAATTTTAAAGGTCTATAATGCTGATGATTCATTTTGTAATAGCCATGTGATATGGCTTATATTTGATTATCGGGTTGTGAAATCTAATTGTTCATGCATGCATGTGCTAATGCTTGGACGATGTGTTATGTGATTGTTTGATGGGTATATGGTGAGATGTGAATTTTGATGCTTGAAATTAAGGGATGACTTAATGACTTGAGATGATTATACTAAAGAGTTTGTAACTTGGAATTTAAAATGACAAATCTTATTTATGCATGAAATTGGTGTGGAATATTTTTAAAAGGTATAGCTAATTGAATGTGTAATAAGATGACATTAAGAAGACATGATAGTGTCGTGATATTGAACATTTGAGTGTTTAAATAGGCTATGTTGCATGCTATGAATCCATGTTTGAGTAAATGAGTGTTTGAGGGTGGCAATTGGCTTGGTAAATAGCCTCTAAATTGTCTACATGTGCATGTGTCTAGGCCGTGTATGACACATGGCCTGCCCTATGGGCGTGTTGTTTGGCCGTGTGTCCCTGTACCTTAGTTTTGCAAGTCAATATGCCCAGTAGTAAACACACGGGCTAAGACACGGGCATGTGTCTTAGTCGTGTGAGAGACACGGCCTACCCACATGGGCGTGTACTTTGGCCATGTGTAGTCTGCACCATTTTATAAAAAAATTCATTTATTTTTAATTCACCACACGGTCTGGACACACGGGCGTGAGATAGATTCGTGTGATCTTATTTTGGTGTTGATTTCATAATCAAAGAGTTACACGGCCTGAAGACACAGGCGTGTCAAGAGCACACGGGTGTGTGGCTTTGTATAAAAAAAAATTCCAAACTTTTCTAAAGTTTCTGGTTGGGTCCTGAACTAATCCCATTGCATGTTTTTGGATTTCGTAGGTCCATAAAAAGGACAATGTACATGTGTTTGATTCATTGTAAACTGAATGAAATTTTATAGCCCGATTTTCCATGAATGTATGTGTATATGTCCGGTAATGCCTCGTACCTTGTCCTGGCATCAGGTACAGGTAAGGGGTATTACATGCTTTTCCATTGGCACCCTTAAAACTGAAATTTCCATTAGTATTGAATAAACCAACAAAAGCTTTCATTGCATCGATTAACCGAACTTCTTAACCTGTATCTGTGACCGCGTCTATCTCTTCCTTTCGCATATGTTCATTGATATTGATTCTACCCCATCCATTTTTATTTGGGGGGGTTCAAATTCCCCAATCGTTTTCCCCCTTTTACTTATAAAGCCATTATGGGGATTGCTAACTAGAATAGTCGACGAGAGCCTTTTTCCTCATCAATTATTGATGGGCATCAAAACCACCAAATATAAATTTCTACGACAAAATAATACTCAATAGTAGTATAGAGTAGTAGGGTTGATGCCACAGGGATTAGGACTCCTAATTTTACTTTTTTTGTGACTAGATTTCTAAGTTTAGGCAGCTGTTTTGCCTTTGACTTGAATGTGCATATTTGTAAAATAAATAAACAAGGGGAAATTTAGTTGATAAAGAAAATAAAATAAACAAATAATAAAATACAAAAAAGAATTATGTTTGCAAAATAAAGTGAATTAAATTAAATAGGTAAATTAAATATATTTAAGCCTAGCCTCAACCTTGGTACACTCTGCACTTGAATTGATCCTTGAAAAATGGATTTCCCTTCCAAGCAATAAGTTGGTTATAGCGATCAAGAATGTCCTAACCACCAATTCTTCCTTTCGTGGTTGATTTTGATATTACTTGCAAACCAGCCCTTACCGATTGTCTAATTGTGAAGATGCATTTGCAATTCAAGACCCCGACAGCCTTCTATTTTGAAGAACCCAACTCGAATCAACAGAATCAACCACGTGGGTCATTTAAATCTGATCACTATCTCCCTTAACGAAATTCAATTGGCTTTTTCCACCGAACACGCCAATTTGTTTGCGGGAATTCGAATACAACATGGTCTATTCGACTTCCCAACTATACGCCAAACAACTCCAACCCAATGTGCGTTTTTTGAATTGAAGTTAAATTGACTTTAAAGGATGAATTTGTACTATCCCATATACCGGAGAGATATTAGATACTGTGTTGAAAAGTTTTAGTGTGAGTTCATATCTCATGATTGTATTTGTAACACCCCAAATCAGGTGTAGACGTTATGGCCGAATCTGGGAATGGTACGAAGAAGGTTTTGAAATCAATCTTATTTTGTCAAAATTTCTCGTATTAGTTGTTACTAAAAGAGTCCACATTTTTGAAAAAACTTATTATCACACTCTTTAATGAAACCATCATTTATTGCCTTGTTAAGTAGAATGTAAAATTTGTATTCGAACTTTTTAAGTCGTTATAGTTGAAAATTGAGCTTGTGTTTTCAAAAACATTTGTTTGCGTAAAACCGTTATTTGCAGAATGTTGTAGTTTAAAAGTCAAAATGCATCCAAAACCCCAAATTATAAACAAACAGTTCAGAGAGTCCATAAATTACAAAACTCTCAAAATAATCCAAAATTTAAATAAAACCGTAAATTAAACTAGTTCGTGAACTCGTGGTCACCGCTGAAACTCCATCACACCAACTCGCCTATGTCTGAGAATTACTTGGATAGAATAAACAAATATATGTGAGTTTTCATAAACTCAGTGTGTAACTAAACAGAGTCATACATACACATGAACTCAGATTTCTCAGTATATCAGAATAGAAGCGGACATAAGTCCTTAACAGAATCAGATCATATCATAATTGGATTATTAGAAACATACATATATACAAATTCCTACCCCCATCCTCTACACACCATCTTTTACCATCCTAACACACCATGTGGGGTATAAAACACCCACCCATCTCTACACACCACATAGTGTATATACGACACTTATCTGAATAGTTTACAGCCAAGCTGCCAGTATATAGGTGAAATGTCGCTTCACAAAATGCTTCCTCTGTAACACCCCTTACCCGTATCCGTCGCCGGAACAGGGTACGAGGTATTAAAAAATTATAGTATATACTATTAAACAAAACCCAACAAAAATATGGCATGCAATTTGATCATTAAAACATATGCCATTAACAATACAAACCAACTTCAAAGGCTTCGTACAAAATGATTAGTTTGATAATATAAGTAGTAATTTGAACCTAGAAAATTATGACACGTAACAAAATAACTAAGTCTACTATACATGCCATATTTCAAAATGTTGAGTTCGGATACCAAGAGTATTGATAGTGCGAGGCGGATCTTCTACGATCTCGACTCGTGCTAGTGGACGACACTATAAGACAAAGGAGAGAAAAGAAAGTAAGCTTATAGCTTAGTAAGTAAGTATATAAATAACAAATAAGAAATCTAATATGTTTACAACATAACTCAATTATATCATATTTTTAATTTTATTGTTTACTCCAATTTGATCAAGCTGTCCCTCCTGCGTCATGATCACTAAATAAATCAAAACTCAAGTTATGAAACTCAAAATTCAAATCTGTAAAATTTCCCTGAATCTAGACTCATAAAAATTCTTACTAATTTTTTTCTAGAATTTTTGGTTCAGCCAATTAGTACAGTTTATTAGTTAAAGTTTCCCCTGTTACACAGCTAAACTGATCTGACCTCTGTTCATTACAAATTGAATTTCTCTCAGTACACAATTCAAATAACCATGAAACCTATTTCATTTAAAACTAGATTCAATAAGGAATTTATTCATATAAAATATATTTCTTAATTTGTTTTGTACAATTTTAATGATTTTTAAAATTTGAAACAGGATTTCATAGTCATCCTGAGCAAGTCTCACACAATTGTAAATATCTAAAAATATAGAATTCCTTTGCTTGCTCTGTTTATTTTATATGAAAATAGACTCATTAATATTTAATTTCACATCTCATTAAACCTCTAATTAAATTCCTTATATTTTTGGTGAATTTTCAAAATCACGTTACTGCTACAGTCCAAAACAGTTTTAATGCTAATTTCATTCTTTCACACATTCTTTATACTAACCTCATTTTAACTTACATATATATATACTACAAATCATTTTCATCACATTTCATACATCACAAGTGTAGGTTTATGACTACAATGTCACCACAAAACCATCCCGTTGAACAATTCGGAATAATCCTCGATACTTGATAGTTTCAGCACACAACCCCACCATCATATCTCATTTAATTCGGCTCTCTTGTACACATGGTGAACACTTAGTACCACTCATGCGACCTAGACGATTTATCTCGTAGCTCTCTTGTCTACATGGTGTCCTTCACTTGGAATCACTCATGCGATCTAGCTACATTTATCTCTCACGTAGCTCTCTTGTCTACATGGGATACATCCCGTATCACACATGTGACCTAGCTACATTTATCTCTCACGTAGCTCTCTTGTTTACATGGGATACATCCCGTATCACACATGTGACCTAGCTACTATATAGTATCTCGTAGCCTTCTTGTACACATGATGTGCACTCAGCACCATACATGTGACCTAGCTATGCTCCCTCTATTTTATTCGATTTTTTCGAATGTTCAACCGGGATCTCTCTCTCTATTATTTATTTCCATTCTTTCAATAGTCGATTTATACTTCAACATCAGCTAATATATATACAATAGGCTGAAATATAAAAATGTAAATGAAATTAATGTATTATTTATATACAAACTTACTTCGGTGCAAAATATGGGAATTTTGCAATTTAGTCCAAAACTTTCTCCTTTCCTCGTTTGAGGTCGATTCCACACCTTTCTTGATCTATAACAACATATTTAGCTCATTTAACACTCAAACTATTTATTTTAATCCAAAAATCACATTATACAAAAATTACATTTTTCCCCCCTAACTTTTACAAAATTACGATTTTGCCCCAAGGCTCGGAAATTTAATGTAACACCCCGAACCCGAGACCGTCGCCGGAGTCGAACGCGAGGTGTTAACAGACTTCAACCCACTTATTGACAATTTTCAGACAAGCTGCCAATCTGAGTACTAGTCGCTCCAAAATTCATAACTTGAGTTTTACAACTCGAAAATCAGTTCCGTAAATTTTTCCTGAAACTAGACTCATATGTCCGTCTACATATTTTTTTCTAGAATTTTTGGTCGAGCCAATTAGTACAGTTTATTAGTTAAAGTCTCGCCTGTTGTAGGGATCGACTACACTGACCTTTGTGCGTTACGAATTGGATATCTCCCTGTACAGGGCTTCAATACTAATGCCGTTTGTTTCTATAGAAACTAGACTCAGAGAGGAATCTACACATATATGGAATGACTCCTAATTATCTCTGGTTAATTTACAATGATTTTCCAAAGTTGGAACAGGGGATCCAGAAACCGTTCTGGCCCTATTTCACAAGAACTTTAAAATCTGTTAACTTATAACTCATATAACCATTTCGTTTCTTCCATATGAAAGTAGATTCATCAAGGTACACTTACATAATTTATTTGCTATTTAATACCATTCCTACTATTTTTAGTGATTTTTCACATCCACGTCACTGCTGCTGTCAGCATCTGCCTTTAGTAGGCTTTACCTATTTCATACTTTCCATGATTCAATTGGCCCTTTTACATACATAGCACAAAGCGTGATCATGATTAACCATTCCAATGGCTAATCGTTTCAAAATAATTCCATACCTCATAAGGGTCAACATACAAACGATTATAGTTCTATGCTAAAACGTATATAAGCCATTTTCGCATGGCTATCCAAGTTTACACAAACCGGAAGGTACATGACCTTCAACAAAGGATGGTCCTATACATGCCATTTCAAAGTTCAACCAAAATTTGTACCAAAATGGGGCTTCGATAGTGTGGATGACTTCGACTTCTTTGATCCCGAATCCGATAGCTAACGAGCGAAGCCTATAAAACAGAGAGCCAAAGCAACGGGTAAGCATTTTAATGCTTAGTAAGTCTCAAGCAATGAAATCAGCTTTGACTAAGGTATTTTATTCACATGGCTAATTAAACCACTTTACTAATTCACATTCCCATACTCATACTTATTTCACATCACCGACCCTTATGTTCATACACAAAAGAACAACTTAGCCCAAGGCGGTAGCTCGTTTATCAACTTAGCGCATACTTACTTGTAAGAATTCAATTAGTACAAGTACATACAAACATACCTCATTGCTGGAATTTTCACAAGTGTATAAGCTGAAATTTTCACAGCAAGATTGCTCACTTCGAATCACATACTTTCGGATTTAACCGGATATAGCGACTCAGACGATTGCCTTCGGTCATAACCCGGATTTGGTGACTTGCACAAAGGCCTTCGGTCTTAGCCCGGATATATCAACTCTCATACGAATGCCTTGGTCTTAGCCCGGATATATCAACTTCATACGAATGCCTTCTTGGTCTTAGCCGGATATATCAACTCGCACGAATGCCTTGGTCTTAGCCGGATATATTTTCAATGTTCACTTACACATATATCAATATTCAAGACACGTCCATAGTTCATTTTCGTTACTAAAGCTCTAACACAAAATATTTATCAACCTTTACTATTTCGGCTCAATGGCCACACAAACAAGGAGCATAATTTTGATATAATTCAAGTAGGGTCATCACTCAAGACTTACCTTGGATGTTGTCGAGCGATTTCGACGGCTATTCAACTACTTTTTCCTTCCCTTTATCGGATTTAGCTCCCTTTGCTCTTGAGCTAATTCACACAAATTTAACTTATTAAAATCTCATCATGATAGCTTATGGCGAATATGACAAGGAGTGTAAATGGTCATATGGCCATCCTTTAGCTCAAATACACAATGGTCATGCACATTTTACATCACAACAAGCAATTCAATACATTCAAACATCAACGTGAAGTTCAAAGTACTTGGCCCTTATATACATTAGGCATCAAAGTTGCATATGTACGAAATCATAAATCGAACTCAACACATTAGTTAATATTCCTCTTAGCGAATTTTCTAAGCCAAGAATAGGCATCAATATGCTTGCCTCAAACCGAATGCATGCACACTAATTACCCCTCATGTGGCGAATATACACTCAATACCACACAAAAAAACAGCATACATTTTACTACTAACACATTACATATCGTAATTCATTGCACATCTCTTATTTACTTCATAATCAACACATCATCACAAGCAAATATACACTTTGAATTAGTATATATGTCATACCAATCCATCATGTGCAAACATATATTCATGTAGGTGCAAGGGCCAATTCTCAAATGGCTTATATCCAAATATATACACATTTCCAAAGCTTAAATCTTACTTACCATGCAACATGCATGAATTATACTTATGGATATATCATGGCGAATACCACAACACCACACCATTTCAATTTGGTCATGGTGAAACAAAGAACTTAGTATCTCATTCAAAAAATGCTAAAAGAAAATCTAAGAATCTTCAATCCTCCATCACATGTATCACTTTCAAGCTTGTCATTTAACATGCAATGGCATTAACACCACATTCACTTTGGCAATTTCATTCCCATGACATAACAAGGATTTGAACCATGGGCTAACAAGAACATTAAGCTAGCAACTAAAACATGCATGAACCTCAAACATACCTTAATCTTGATGCAAGTTTAGCCAACGTCTTCCTAATCCTCTTCCAAACCAAGTATGAAGCAAAACTCCTTCCTTAACCTTAGTATTTTCGGCCAACAAGAGAGTGAAAAGAGATGAACAAAATTTTTCTTTCTTCCTTTAGGACATTCGCCAAGCTATGGAGGAAGATGGACACTTTTTTTTGTTTCTCATCTACTAACATTAATTGTTTATTCCATACCCTTATTTTATTCTTTCCATCATAACCCATTTACTAAACATGTTTCATGACATGATTTTTGCCCATAAATCCTTGTCATGGCCGGCCACTAGCTATGGGGGAAATTTGACATGCAAGTCCATTGTTTTGCATGCATCCTTTAATTAGTCATCACACATTTCCCTCATACTTTCAAAGTTTATTACTAGGTCCTTTCTAGTGAAATTCACATCTATAATTCTAAATCAAAGCATAAAAATATCACACATGAGTTAACACACATTATAGGCAATAAAATAAATATTAAATTATTTTTATGCCTTGGTTTTGTGGTCCCGAAACCACATTTCGACTAGGGTCGTTTTAAGGTGTCACAACTCTCCCCACTTTAGAAATTTTCGTCCCGAAAATCTTACCGTAAATAGGTTTGGATATTGCTCTTTCATAGAGTTCTCGGGTTCCCAAGTAGCTTCTTCTATCCCGTGTTTGAGCCATAACACTTTCACTAGCGGAACCCTTTTGTTTCGCAACTCTTTCATTTCACGAGCTAGGATACGAATCGGTTCTTCTTCATAACTCATATCGGCTTGAATTTCAACCTCGATGGACTAATTACGTGCGACGGATCAGATCTATAGCGTCAAGCATTGAAACATGGAAGACGTTAGAATCTTTTCAAGTTCAGGGGCAAGATCAAACGATACGAATCGGGCCAACTCGTTCGGAGATTTCAGACGGCCCAATGAATCTCGGCTCAACTTGCCCTTACTACCGAATCTGAGTATCTTTTCCGGCGAAACTTTAAGAAACACTTTATCTCCCACCGATACTCAATGTCCTTTCGTTTCAAATCCGTGATACGATTTCGACGATCGGAGGCTATCTTTGATTTTCACGGATTACTTTTACTTTCTGTTCAAAGATCTTTAATCAAATCCACTCCAAAATTTTGTTCTCACCGAGCTCGGTCCAAAACAATGGTGTACGGCATTTACGCCGCATAAAGCCTCGTAAGGCGCCATCTTAATACTTGATTGAAAACTATTGTTGTAAGCGAATTCAATCAAAGGTAGGTACCGTTCCCACGAACCACCGAACTCGAGGATGCAACATCTCAACATATCCTCAAGTATCCGAATTATACGCCGGATTGACCATCGGTTTGGGGGTGAAAGGCGGTCTGAAATGCAACTTGGTGCCCAATGCTTCTTGTAATTTCTTCCAAAATCGCGAGGTGAACCTCGGATCTCTATCCGACACAATGTAAATCGGTACCCGTGTAATCTCACAACTGAGAAACGTACAATTCAGCTAGTTTATCCAATGAAAATCCATACGCACAGGATAAAGTGAGCCGACTTAGTTAGTCTATCAATAATAACCCAAATTGCATCCTTCTTACTTGTCGACAACGGCGGTCCGGACACAAAGTCCATTGTGACTCGATCCCATTTCCACTCGGGTATCGTGATCGGTCAAGTAACCTCAAGGCACTTGATGCTCCGCTTTCACTTGTTGACATATTAAACATCTTGCAACAAAGTCGGAGATGTCTCGTTTCATACCATGCCACCAAAACCGACGTTTCAACTCATTGTACATCTTCGTACTCCCGGGTGTATTGCCATTCGGCTACAATGAGCTTCGTTCGAATTATCGAAATAAGTTCAATTCTTTGGAACACACAAACGACTTCGAACCTCAAACAATCGTCATCATCAATTTGAAACTCCGATTCCTTGTTCGTAACACACTCGGCCCGTTTTGCACGCAACTCCTCATCAACTTTTCGAGCTTCACGAATTTGATGAGTCAACAATGGTTTGGCCTTTAATTCGCTACTAACACATTGTCGGGTAGGATAGACAAGTGTACATTCATCGTCAGAAGCAAACGGTGATTTCGGCTTAAGGCATCCGCAACCACATTAGCCTTTCCCGGGTGATAGTCAATGACCAGCTCATAATCCTTTAACAACTCGAGCCAACGTCTTTGTCGCAGATTTAAGTCTCTTTGAGTCATCAAATATTTGAGACTTTTGTGATCCGAATACACATGGCACTTCTCACCAAATAAGTAATGTCGCCATATCTTTAAGGCGAATACGATGGCGACCAATTCGAGATCATGGGTCGGATAATTTTCTCATGTGGCTTTAATTGTCTCGACGATAGGCCACAACTCGACCTTCTTGCATCAATACGCAACCTAACCCAAGTAGGGAGGCGTCACTATAGATGACAAACTCTTTGCCGATTCAATTTGTACTAGTCTTGGAGCTCCCGTCAAATGAGTTTTCAATTGGTCAAAACTTTTCCGACACTTTTCCGTCCATTCAAACTTGACATCTTTCTCAAGCGGTTTCGTCATGGGTGTGGCTATCATCGAGAATCCTTTTACAAACCGTCGGTAGTAACCGCAAGTCCCAAAAGCTCGAACCTCAAGTAATATTTCTTGGAGGTTTCCGATTAAGTATGGCTGAAATTTTGCTTGGGTCGACTCGAATACCCGATGCAGATACCACGTGACCCAAGAAGCTAACCTCTCTTAACCGTAACTCACACTTGCTAAACTTAGCATATAACCGCTATCCCGTAAAATTTGCAACACTAATCTCGTGTGCTCGCATGTTCGGTCTCATCTCTTGAATAGACCAAGATGTCGTCGATGAACACAACTACGAACCGATCCAAATATGATCTCAAGATCCGATTCATCAAATCCATAAATACCATAGGGCATTAGTGAGCCCAAACGGCATCACTAAGAACTCGTAGTGACCATATCTCGCTCAAGGCGGTTTTGGGTATGTCCGAATCTCGGATTCAAGAATCGATAATAGCCCGATCTCAAATCTATTTTTGAGAACACCGAGGCTTCTTCAGCTTGATCGAACAAATCATCGATACGTGGTAACGGATACTTGTTCTTTATTGTCACTTTATTAAGTCGACGATAGTCGATGCACAACCTCATGGTTCCGTCCTTCTTTTCACAAACAACACCGGTGCACCCCAAGGTGAAAAACTCAAGCAGCAAAACCTCTATCCATCAACTCTTGCAACCGAGCTTTCAACTCCTTTAATTCGTTGGTGCCATACGATATGGAGCTATCGAAATCGGTGTGGTCCTGTACAAGCTCAATGCCAAACTCTATCTCCGAACAGTGGCAAACCCGCAATTCTTGGGAAAACGTCCGGTATTCACAAACCACCAAGCATGCATTTGGGTTCTATTCCTAACTCCTTATCATCAAGTACATACGCAAGGTATGCTTCACACCCTTTTCTTACATATTTCGGGCCAACATTGATGATATTACGGTGGCAACCCTTCAAGTTCAGAGACTCAACTCGGATCATCTCGTTGTTTGCGATCTCAAATCAATAGTCTTGCTTTTGCAATTCACAACCGCATCATGCACGGTCAACCAATCCAACCCAAGAATAACATCAAATTCATCGAACGGCAAAAGCATCAAGTCCGCGGAAAACAAGTACCTCAATTACTAGGGGCATTTCTTACACACTTTGTCGACTAGCACATAACGACCCAAAGGATTTGACACCGAATTACGAACTCGAGAGACTCAATAGGCAAAGTCTTTTTGGATGCTAAGGTTTCGCATATATAAGAATGAGTAGAACCAGGGTCAATCAAAGCAATCACATTAGTATCAAAGAGAGTGAAAGTACCAGTAATAACATCCGGCGAGGAGGCATCCTCGCGCGCCAGATAGCATAAGTCCTAGCTGGAGCGCGAGCCTCGGATCTGGTCGCAAGATCTCTAGATCCTCTCGACCACCACTAGCCTTGCCCGTATTTCCAGATGGTCTACCTCGAGCGGTGGTAGTACCGGTTTCCCACTCCGATCTACATTCTGCTCGGACAACCTCGGGCAATCTTTAATGAAGTGGTCAACTGATCCACACTTGTAACAGAGCGGTCACGGAATCTCTGACTTCCAAAATGCCATTTGCCACAATCGGCACTCCGTCCTCTCTCGTCGATCATTCCCACTCATGGCGATCAAGTGATTCGTGTGGTCACAGGGGTCGATCGCGATCTCGTCTAGAAAAGCCCGAAGTGTCTCTAGATCGGCCTAAGCCATCTCTAAGTTTCTTTGATGATGTTGGAAGGGCTTCCCGAATACCTCTTACTGAAACTCCCTAGCTCCCGCTCGCTTTCCTTTTCTCCATACTAAACTCCTCGGCTTTGCATCGCTCGCTCGACGAGAGTCACAAACTCTGATTTCCAAAATGCCAACATACAGCTTTATCTCATCATTCAGTCCATCTTGAGCGTTTACACATCACACTTCAAGAAATGCATTCTCGCTGCATCTGGCTAAGCCTCACGAATTTTCGCTCATAGTCGGTAACCGACATGGAACCTTGTTTAAGTTCGAGAAATTCCTTTCGTTTTGGTCCATAAATCTCGATCGATATACTTTTTCCAAACTCGGTTTGGAAGAACTCCCAAGTTACTTGTTCGCGGGCACAACAAGTCGAGTACTCCACCAATAGTAGGCGAATCACGTAGCAAGGAGATGATACACTTTAGGCATTCATCGGTGTACAAGATAGCTCATCGAAAAGTACCGGATCGTGTTGTCCAACCAAAATTCGCTTGCTCGGCATCATCACTATCCGTAGCTTTAAATTCAGTAGCCCCATGTTTTGGATTCTATCAACTGGGGCTTATTCGACCTTATTTGGTCAATTAACGGAGGCATTGTAGGTGCGGGAAATTTGTGTTTGTTGGGAATGGAGGTTGTGGAACAGTAGTATTAGTTCGAATGTATTGGTTGAACCAATCATTCATCACGCTATAAAAGGCTTGTCTAGCCTCGTCATTCGGATTGTTAGCAACAGGTTGAGAGTCCACCGGCGCTGTCCCTTCAAAGGAGCAGCGCCACACTCTCCACATCATCGCCTATCGCTTCGGTTGGGATCGGATCCATTACTATAAATAAACACAAGTTCAAACGCCGAAATCACCACACTATCATATAATCACATAAAATGGCATGTATAGCTAGACCCAAACGCATTACGGTAGTCCTAGAATCGACTAAACCGTAGCTCGATACCAATAAAATTGTAACACCCGAACCCGAGACCGTCACGAGTCGAACGCGAGGTGTTAATGACTTCAACCCACTTATTGACAATTTTCAGACAAGCTGCCAATCTGAGTACTAGTCGCTCCAAAATTCATAACTTGAGTTTTACAACTCGAAAATCAGTTCCGTAAATTTTTCCTGAAACTAGACTCATATGTCCGTCTACATATTTTTTTCTAGAATTTTGGTCGAGCCAATTAGTACAGTTTATTAGTTAAAGTCTCGCCTGTTGTAGGGATCGACTACACTGACCTTTGTGCGTTACGAATTGGATATCTCCTGTACAGGGCTTCAATACTAATGCCGTTTGTTTCTATAGAAACTAGACTCAGAGAGGAATCTACACATATATGGAATGACTCCTAATTATCTCTGGTTAATTTACAATGATTTTCCAAAGTTGGAACAGGGATCCAGAAACCGTTCTGGCCCTATTTCACAAGAACTTTAAAATCTGTTAACTTATAACTCATATAACCATTTCGTTTCTTCCATATGAAAGTAGATTCATCAAGGTACACTTACATAATTTATTTGCTATTTAATACCATTCCTACTATTTTTAGTGATTTTTCACATCCACGTCACTGCTGCTGTCAGCATCTGCCTTTAGTAGGCTTTACCTATTTCATACTTTCCATGATTCAATTGGCCTTTTTACATACATAGCACAAAGCGTGATCATGATTAACCATTCCAATGGCTAATCGTTTCAAAATAATTCCATACCTCATAAGGGTCAACATACAAACGATTATAGTTCTATGCTAAAACGTATATAAGCCATTTTCGCATGGCTATCCAAGTTTACACAAACCGGAAGGTACATGACCTTCAACAAAGGATGGTCCTATACATGCCATTTCAAAGTTCAACCAAAATTTGTACCAAAATGGGGCTTCGATAGTGTGGATGACTTCGACTTCTTTGATCCCGAATCCGATAGCTAACGAGCGAAGCCTATAAAACAGAGAGCCAAAGCAACGGGGTAAGCATTTTAATGCTTAGTAAGTCTCAAGCAATGAAATCAGCTTTGACTAAGGTATTTTATTCACATGGCTAATTAAACCACTTTACTAATTCACATTCCCATACTCATACTTATTTCACATCACCGACCCTTATGTTCATACACAAAAGAACAACTTAGCCCAAGGCTGGTAGCTCGTTTATCAACTTAGCGCATACTTACTTGTAAGAATTCAATTAGTACAAGTACATACAAACATACCTCATTGCTGGAATTTTCACAAGTGTATAAGCTGAAATTTTCACAGCAAGATTGCTCACTTCGAATCACATACTTTCGGATTTAACCGGATATAGCGATCAAGACGATTGCCTTGGTCATAACCCGGATTTGGTGACTTGCACAAAGGCCTTGGTCTTAGCCGGATATATCAACTCGCATACGAATGCCTTTGGTCTTAGCCCGGATATATCAACTCGCACGAATGCCTTGGTCTTAGCCCGGATATATCAACTCGCATACGAATGCCTTGGTCTTAGCCCGGATATATTTTCAATGTTCACTTACACATATATCAATATTCAAGACACGTCCATAGTTCATTTTCGTTACTAAAGCTCTAACACAAAATATTTATCAACCTTTACTATTTCGCTCAATGGCCACACAAACAAGGAGCATAATTTTGATATAATTCAAGTAGGGTCATCACTCAAGACTTACCTTGGATGTTGTCGAGCGATTTCGACGGCTATTCAACTACTTTTTCCTTCCCTTTATCGGATTTAGCTCCCTTTGCTCTTGAGCTAATTCACACAAATTTAACTTATTAAAATCTCATCATGATAGCTTATGGCGAATATGACAAGGAGTGTAAATGGTCATATGGCCATCCTTTAGCTCAAATACACAATGGTCATGCACATTTTTACATCACAACAAGCAATTCAATACATTCAAACATCAACGTGAAGTTCAAAGTACTTGGCCCTTATATACATTAGGCATCAAAGTTGCATATGTACGAAATCATAAATCGAACTCAACACATTAGTTAATATTCCTCTTAGCCAATTTTCTAAGCCAAGAATAGGCATCAATATGCTTGCCTCAAACCGAATGCATGCACACTAATTACCCCTCATGTGGCGAATATACACTCAATACCACACAAAAAAACAGCATACATTTTACTACTAACACATTACATATCGTAATTCATTGCACATCTCTTATTTACTTCATAATCAACACATCATCACAAGCAAATATACACTTTGAATTAGTATATATGTCATACCAATCCATCATGTGCAAACATATATTCATGTAGGTGCAAGGGTCAATTCTCAAATGGCTTATATCCAAATATATACACATTTCCAAAGCTTAAATCTTACTTACCATGCAACATGCATGAATTATACTTATGGATATATCATGGCGAATACCACAACACCACACCATTTCAATTTGGTCATGGTGAAACAAAGAACTTAGTATCTCATTCAAAAAAATGCTAAAAGAAAATCTAAGAATCTTCAATCCTCCATCACATGTATCACTTTCAAGCTTGTCATTTAACATGCAATGGCATTAACACCACATTCACTTTGGCGAATTTCATTCCCATGACATAACAAGGATTTGAACCATGGGCTAACAAGAACATTAAGCTAGCAACTAAAAACATGCATGAACCTCAAACATACCTTA
Organism: Gossypium arboreum; assembly: GCF_025698485.1. NCBI lineage: Eukaryota > Viridiplantae > Streptophyta > Magnoliopsida > Malvales > Malvaceae > Gossypium > Gossypium arboreum. The sequence goes on from NC_069081.1 coordinate 21,519,140, forward strand.
ATCTTGATGCAAGTTTAGCCAACCTCTTCCTAATCCTCTTCCAAACCAAGTATGAAGCAAAACTCCTTCCTTAACCTTAGTATTTTCGGCCAACAAGAGAGTGAAAAGAGATGAACAAAATTTTTCTTTCTTCCTTTAGGACATTCGCCAAGCTATGGAGGAAGATGGACACTTTTTTTTGTTTCTCATCTACTAACATTAATTGTTTATTCCATACCCTTATTTTATTCTTTCCATCATAACCCATTTACCAAACATGTTTCATGACATGATTTTTGCCCATAAATCCTTGTCATGGCGGCCACTAGCTATGGGGAAATTTGACATGCAAGTCCATTGTTTTGCATGCATCCTTTAATTAGTCATCACACATTTCCCTCATACTTTCAAAGTTTATTACTAGGTCCTTTCTAGTGAAATTCACATCTATAATTCTAAATCAAAGCATAAAAATATCACACATGAGTTAACACACATTATAGGCAATAAAATAAATATTAAATTATTTTTATGCCTTGGTTTTGTGGTCCCGAAACCACATTTCGACTAGGGTCGTTTTAAGGCTGTCACATTTAATTTCAGCCCTTATTCTTATGTTTAATGACCTACTGATCATTTTCTCTTCTATGGCAACATCAAATTCTCACTCTAACACATAGTTATGAACAATAGGTATTTTTATCGATTATGCCGTTTTGCTCGTTTTGTTAAAAATCGCTTAGAAAAGATCGTTCCCTAACTTCAAACATTCATATTCTACCATCAAACAACAAAATACATGCCTATCATTCATGGGTAAATTTTAAACATAAACCCTAACTCGAACTAATGGTAGAAATAAGTAAACCGAGCTACGAGGATTTCAAAAATGTGAAGAACATTAAAAACGAGGCTTGAATTCACTTACTATGAAGCTTGAAAGTTGAAGAAACCCTAGCTATGGAGGAGAGAAATTTTCAGCAGCAACTAATGAAGATGATAACCAATTTTGTGTTATTTTTCCCATTTTATTTCATTTAATATACAAATGACCAAAATGCCCTTACTACTAAACTTTCAAAAAAATTCCCTCCATGTCCAACTTTTGTCCATAACTTAAGAATGGCTCAAATTACTATTTAAGACCTCCTAATTAATATCCCAAAGCAATTTCATACTAAAAACTTCTAAAACACGAGTTTTACAATTTATTCGATTTAGTCCCTATTCTAAACTTAAGCGCGAAATGCACAGAATTTTATCATGAAATTTTCATGAAATCATGAAATCATATCATAAACCCCAAAATAATTATAAAACGATTATTTCTATCTCGGATTTGTGGTCACGAAACCACTATTCCGATTAGGCCCTAATTCGGGTTGTCACATCCTCCACATATACAAATCCCACCCCATATACAGATACATAACATAGATATATAGATATAACAGAGTTAATATGTCTCACATGCTCATATACAGATAACATACATGTTATTATGAACCAGTCAAAACATACATATCAATTTCTAAATGCTCAAACCAGTCTATCAAAATAACATATATCATGCATTAGAGTTTGTTTTGCCCTTATCAACCCTAAGGAAGGCCCACAGTCAATCAGAACGACGTATGTGACCTTAAGGAAAATTTTAGAATTTTGGGCCCATATGCTCATGTGGGCCCACATGCCCTTGTGGCCCACATACCTGTGTGGCATGCCCGTGTGGGCCTACACACCCAAACCGGCCTAGCCCTGTGATCCACACGGCCACACACTTCCGTCACACAGTCGTGTGTGGCACAAGGCCGGGCACATGGCCATGTGGGATTGACAAGGCCACTTTTTAAACTTTTTTCGAACCTCATTTTCTCGTGTTTCCATTACACACCTGGTTCGATTTCTATAGAAACTTAAATGATGAAATTTCCAACACCCTCAAGACAGCGATCCACACAATCACTTCGCCAGAAAAGCACCTACTGACACAAGATTCTCTCCAAGTTATTCAATAAACACAAACCAAAGAAAATAGTTAACAAGAAAAGCCCTCCAACACCATCAAAACCCCCAATCAATCATCCATTCCATAATAAAACTTAAGCGAAATCACACACTTACCAAACGACAACAACCAAACTCAATGACAGAGATTCCCAAACAAAGCTTGAATTTTCATTTGAATTAGAAAGGAAATAGAAACAAAAGGCGAAAACTAAGAAAAAAAAAAGAAAGAGAGAAAAAATATGAAATGTGAAAAGTAGAAGCTAACTTTTAGGAAAGAAGAAAAAATAAAAATAAAAATAAATCAATAAAAATAAAAATCAAATCATATCCACGAAATAACAAACCACTCCATCCCACTCTCAAATTACTACCCAGAATTTAGGCTAAGTTTGTTTGCCAGTAAAATATTTTCCAGAAAATAATTTCTGGAAAATGATTTAATTTTCTAGAAATAATTTACTTTTCTGGTGTTTGGATGAACTTGTGTACAATATTTTCTGTTGTTTGGCAGATTTCCTGAAAATATTTTTTGGAAAAAGTTTTTTACTTATATTAATAAATTTATATATATTAATAAATTTATATTTTAAATTGTCTTTACATATATTGAAATGATTTATTTATAAATAAATAAATCAAATTAAATATATAATAATACTCAAGTATAAATAAATAAATCAAATTAAATATATCAATCAAATGGTTTAATTGTTCAAAATTGGCAATCATCCTGTAAGATTCATTCACATCACATGTAAATGGTAAAACTAATCAGCATATTTGTAGTTAAATAACCAAGTAGCAGCAATTGTCTAGTAACGTATTGAAGCCAAACAATATATAGATCATGCAGAAAAATATCTAATCTGAAATGAAAATGCACTTTCATCCACATAAAAGTGGATCATATCTGATTGTATCTAATGAAAAATCCCAATACAAAATGAAAGATAAGAATGATGTTTGCAGTTTTAACCGTATCCTCAAGCATTCCAGTGCCATTATAGTTCAGGTTATAGCTCCAACATAAACAACCATTATTAGTGTATAGCTCCAGCTCCCTCAATATTCCAACAGTAGTTTAGGTTATCATTAAAGAAACAAGAACCAAAAAGCTAAAGGGATTAATCAGACAGGAGTGCTTTTAAAGCTGGAAATTTTACATAAAAAAATAATAAATTTTTTTATATATAAAAAAACTCACAATTTTGTCAGAAGCGTTCGCATATGTTTTGTTCTTGGCATCAGTAACACAGGTTTCCTTTTCTATGTCTCATTGGGAATTAATTCCATTAGAATCTTTCTTCTGAGCTTCATCATCTAAAGGTTTAGTGTGATCTCCCCCATTGTATTGTTCCTGATCAATTGCTTGACACAGGTTTTCTTTTTCTTCAATGAAGACACCAGACTTGGTCTTACATTCAGATGGAGACTCCCGAGATTTGTTTCCAGTCCCACTCGCATCCAACATAACATCCAAGCAAGAAAATTCTTTGCTCAAATTGGATGTCATATCTATTTCCAGCTTTTTGCCACATTTTCTTTCTGATAAAGGAGACAATAGGTCACAGTGGCATTTCTTCAATATGGATGGTGTACCAGTGAAAGTTTTTACAGCACTGTTCAGCTTAGCATCAGGACTATCATCCCATAATGGAGAATCAGAAAACCTAAATGGAGAGATGCAGTTCATAGATGACATCATTAGTCGGCGAATACCAAAGGGACTATATTCTTGCTGCTTATCGCTGCCACTTGATATAAGATCACAGCTGAAAAATGGAATATCTAAGCTTGAAAAGTGAGGAGGTTCATAATATAGACCTCATTCATCTTGTTCAATAGGCAAGTTTGGTTTATCATCCACAATAGGACAAGTTTGCATTGCATTTGATTCAGAACCAAAAGTAGTCACTGGAACCAACTTCGGAGAATCTTTGTCAAGGTAGGATCGCTCTTGCATGTCTGTATCATATGCATGGTCACCACTAGTACAAATAAAGCCATCATGTACATTCATAGTAAGTTCTTGCTCCTGAGTTTCAAAAGGTCGACCAGCTAAATGACCAGGCTCTCTTTTAAATCAATCCAACACAATGAAAAATAAGAATGTATTCATGTAATTGCAATATATAGTGAATTTAAGAAACTCATAAATATGTGCTTATAATTGGATGAGCAAGGAGTTCTCCAAAGTTGTAGATGTTATCTCCCAAAAGAGCAGAAAGGGATAGATCAAATGCCAAATCCTATATCAAAAGAGTTCAAATAAAATTAAATGAAATGAAGCCAATCGATTCAATGCTAGAACAACATACAGTTGAATAGATTAGTAAAGCTAAAGAAAATTAGCAATGACACACCAAAAGCACCAAATCATAAAAAATAATGGATCTTTATCATAGAACTAAAGAAATTAAAACAACTCAATCCATTAAATATGTGAAGCAACCTTTGTGCAAACGCAACTCTCCTGGACTTTGCTTTTTGGTTGTAGATCCCCCATTTGCATTTTCAGCAAATTCTCTTTGCTTTTCCTTTACTTTAAACAGCAGAATCATAACTCTTACATATATATTAAAATTAATTAAAGTGAACCCATTCATTTCCATAGCCTTGATAACAAATTCCAGTTACCACAACAAAGCAATATCCATTCAAAATCTAAAGATTCAAAACCAAAGCATTAAAACAAAAAAACTTGTTCTTAACAAACCCTAACTGAAGAATCTAGCCTTTATTATCAAATTCGATTTCCATACTTTTGAGCTGTTGATGATCAAAAGCCATTTTCTTTTAATAAGGTCACTTATTTATCTGATCCGAAGCTATTTAACTAGACTAATTTAAAACTACTTTAAAAACAAAAGCAGCACCTATTTTTTTTCCCAATCTTTGCAATAGAATTTGAACAAAAAAAAGAGATTCAATATGAAATTAATTCTAACAGATCATAATTCAAGATACAACTAGTTGCAAAAATAGAAGTGATCGTTAAAGAAAAGAGAAAATGAATCTAACAGAAAACTTATGTAATCAACACTGATTAAAAGAGCAACTGAGGAAAAAAAAGAGAAAAGGTAGTGTGTTGGATTGATGAGATTGTAACAAACCTGTTGGAGGAAAAGCCGAAGAAAGAAAAGCTTTGACGAACGTCGGTGTTGGTTGACGGCAAGTAGAAGATCAGGTGTCAAGGATGGGAGAAGGGGAAGTGGAAGGGGAAGGGGAATGGGAAGGGAAGATCGGTGTTGGCTTCTAATTTTCCTAAAAATGTCTTACCGAATTACAAAGAGTAAGACATTTTCCAAAATTAAGGGGCTTCTTTTCCCATTTTTGTAATTGATTTTCCTTTAGGAAAATATTTTCAGCCAAACAAACACTGGAAAAGGCTGAAAATATTTTTCCGGAAAATGTTTTACATCCAAACAAACGGAGCCTTAATTTCAAAAAGAATTCCACCCCAACACACTTAATCCAAAACTTGCAAACATAAATCCCTTGCTGCACACGTCACAACTTGAACCCAAGACCTCAAACACACACCAATATCACTTAACAACTAAAGCATATACTTATTGATAACATAATTCACAGAAACAAAGTTAAATGGTTCAGGGCGTTACAGTATTATCTGAGCAATAACAGGGCCAAAGCTAAATTGGAATTAGTTAAGCATGAGATTAATCATGCTAGTTGGCGTATGAAAACGATTTTAAATGAAAATGGTGGAAAGTGGAAAGGGAATTAGGAAGCAATTTTGTCAAAATAGTAAAATGGGGAAAAAATGGTAGAATGCTGGTAACTTAGCACTGACGCGTGAAAGAAAAGAAAGGAATGAAATTTATTCAATTTCCAAGTGTGTTCTAGTGTTTTTTTCAAAGGCCATCACACACCCTATTTATATACATATCATATACTAAAATTAGCCTAACTCACCTAGCAACCAATTACATGAAATCACACTCATATCAGATTTCTTTTCTAAATATGGCTTTTACAAAGTTAAAAATCCGATCAGCCCTTAAATGTCTCCAAATTTTTTATTTGACCCCATCTTTTATTCATTGTGCTCCAATTTAGTCCTTTTCTACTTGTTTTTGAATTAAAGTATCTGGATTTCGTTCTTGATAGAGTTTAAACATAAAACCACCAATTTAGTAGGAAGTAATTCAAGAATTAATTGATTTGAACATGTAAAATATGCAAAATAAACATGCTATCAAATCCTCCATAGTTAGCCTATGCTTGTCCTCAAGCATATTGTGTGTTCCTATATTAGAACCTATCCAATAATTTATCAAAAATCAAGCCTCTCTTCTACAACCATGACCAATGCAAATAATTTAGGTGAAAATGAATAGGTGTTGAAATACTCAATTTAATCAACAATTGTCTATAAAATTCAAAAATGTAAATTCAATTATTTCACTAAATTAAAATTGAACCAAAATTTGCAAGGTAATTATTCTCAATTAATTATGCAGTAAAATTGGGACATAGTCAAACCTTTTTATGCGAAGTGAGATGACAACCCAAGCACCTTATCTCGATTAGTCAATTTGACACATCTCCAAATGGACTATTTTTCCCTACTCACGGTAGCTCGGTTAGCAGAGTGTTTACAAGTTCTCGACCCGTCACTCGAACTTTTTAACATGAAATGAGATGACAACCCAAACACCTCATCTCGGTTACTAAATTTGGTCACATTATCGAAATCTTCACTCATAACTTAAACCATCAGTGGAGTAGAATTAATTTTTCTTTTTCTTTTCTGTTTCTTTTTTTTAAATATATTTAAAATCAAACAACTAATAATGATATACTTACCAAGCAAATTTATAAAGAATCAATTTTCATGAAACAATCTAATTACAATTTTTCAACTTTATAACACACACATCGATTAAACTAGATAATGAACACTTTAATTCAAGAACCACCCAATTATCTAAATTAACTAAGCATTGGAATTAGAGGCTCAATGTCAAACAAATTAACGAATAAACCTAGCATAAGAATTAACAAATGTGAAAGAGAAACAATCATGCATACTTACTAATTCAACACGCCCTACTTAACCTACATTGCCCTCAATATGTAATAATAAAAGAATAAATAAGAAAGAGAATAGTCAAGTATACTCTCCTTGTCCTAGCATAAGAATTAACAAATGTGAAAGAGAAACAATCATGCATATTTACTAATCCAACACCCCCTACTTAACCCACGTTACCTTCAATGTGTAATAATAAAAGAATAAATAAGAAAGCGAAGGGTTAAAGAGAAGGGTTAAGTATACTCCCTGTATATGTTTAATTGATAGAGGATGGTTTGGGTAGATCGGTTTGGTTCTGGTCGGTTTGGTCCTGGATGTATGTTTCAACTAATGACAACACTGAAATTTCACAAGACGTGCCAATGCCACAAAAGAAATTCTTGGAAAACAACACATAGATCAAATACTAATATTATTATTTTTTATTTTTAATATAAATTAAACTGAAATTCAAAATTAAATAAATTAAAGTACATATGGGTTGCCTCTTAAAAAGTGCTTTTGTTTAACATCATGAGCTCGACGACCTGAAAGTTTATTTAATCGGCTCCTCGAAAAATAATTCCTCCACCACATGTACTTGAAAATTTTTGTAAAAGGGTTTAACCTTTTCCCATTGACTTTAAAACATTTTCCAGACTCCTCACTTTTAATTTCAACTAGACCATGAGGAAACAATTGATCTATAACAAAAGGACCAAGCCATTTGGTTCAAAGTTTACGTGAAAAATTCTTAGTGTAGGATCATAAAGTAACACTTTCTAATCAATTGAAAATTGTTTGTGGGATATTTCCTAGTCATGGAACACCTTGGATTTGTCTTTATAGAGTTAGGCATTTTCATATACATCACGTTAGATTTCATCGAGCTCTTGAATGTTTAATCTCCCCCTGCAGTGTCCAACTCCATGTTGAATTGCTTTACAGCCTAAAATACATTGTGTTCCAACTTTACTGGAAGTTGAAACGATGTACTGAATATGAGTCGGTAAGAGGACATGCTTATGGGTCCCTTGTAAGTAGCGCAATAGGCCCATGGTGCATCGTTTAATCATAGGTTCCTGTCCTTCTGATCTAGTTTCATGGTCTTCTCCAGAATTGACTTTATTTCACGGTTTGAGACTTCTGCTTGTCCATTTGTTTGTAGGTGATAAGTCGTGGCCACGCGTTGTGTTACCCCATACTTTTTTAATAGTGCACCGATTACCTTCTTGTAGAAATTTATTCCTCGATCGATGATCAATGCTCGCGGTGTGCCAAACCTGGAACTTTAGAAAATCAAATACAATTTTAGCATCAGCACGACGGGTAGCTTTAGCTTCTACCCACTTAGACACATAATCTACAGCAAGAATAATATAAATATTAACAAAAGTTGAAACAAACGGACCCATGAAGTTAATGCCCCATACATAAAAAATTTTGCATACATGTATAAGAGTTAGGGGCATTTCATTCATTCGACTTAAATTACCCACTTTTTGGCATCTCTCGCAAATCTTACAAAATAAGTAAGCATCACAAAAAATATGTGGCCAAAATAATCCACATTCAAGTACTTTGTAAGTAGTATGTTTAGGGCAAAAATGCCCTCCACAAGAGTAAGAATTACAAAAATTTAGGATAGATTGTACCTCAGTTTCAGCGACACATTGTTTAATTACCTGATCGGTACAGTGTTTCCATAGGTATGGATCATCCCAAATATTAAATCGCAAGTCTTGTTTGATTTTTTCCTTTTTAGAACGTGATAACTCGGAAGAAATAATACTTATAGCGGGGTAATTCACCATATCTACGTACCATGGGTAAATTGCTTGGGCTAATAGTAAATTTTCATCTGGGAAATCATCCTTAAGAGGAGTGGTGTATTTTGGTAAGGGTATTCGGCTCAAATGGTCAGGTACCAAGTTCTCACATCCTTTATTATCTTTAATCTCGAGATTAATTCTTGTAAGGGTAGAATCCATCAGATTAACCTTGGTTTTGCCTCTTTATTCCCGATCAAATATTTTAATGCTGCATGATCAGAAAAAACAATAATTTTAGTACCTATCAAATATGATCTAAATTTTTCCAAAGCAAAGAAAATAGCTAATAGTTCTTTTTCAATGGTTGAGTAGTTTCTTTGGGCGTCATCTAATGTTTTAAAGGCGTAAGATATGAGGTGGGATTCCTTCCTAATTCTTTGCCCATGGATGGCTCCCACACTGTGGTCACTAGCATTGCACATGAGCTCTAAGGGATAATCCCAATTCGGTGATTGTACTATAGGAGCTTAAACAAGCTTATGCTTGAGTGTGTCAAATACATCCTTACATATTTGATCGAATTCATACTCTTTGTCTTTTTGCAGGAGGTTGTAGAGGTTGCAAAATCTTCGAAAAATCTTTATAAAGTGATTGTAAAACCCTGCATGACCAAGAAAAGAACAAATTTCCCTCACAGTTGTGGGGCACAGAAGTGAGTTGATAACATTAGTTTTGACATTATCAACAGCGATCCCTTCAGCAGAGATAATATGTCTTAAAATTAATCCCTTATCTACCATAAAATGACATTTTTCGTAATTTAAAATGAGATTAAATTCTAGGCATCTTTCTAAAATTTTAGTGAGATTTGATAGAAATTTATTGAAAGAATTACCATATACCGTGAAATCGTCCATAAATGCCTCAATTATTTTCTTGACATAGTCAAACAATATACTTACCGTACACTTCTGAAATGTGGCTGGCGTATTGCAAAGTCCAAGTAGAATTCATCTATAGGTGAATGTGCCAAAGGGTCACATAAATGTCGTCTTTTCTTGGTCCTTCGGTGCCACTAGAATTCAGAGAAAACTTGAATATCCATCAAGACAGCAATAGTGAGATTTTCCAGCTAAACATTCTAACGTATGGTCAATAAAAGGAAGTGGAAAGTGGTCTTTTCGGGTTAAAGAATTCAACTTCCTATAATCTATGCAGACTCTCCACTTGTTTTGGACTCGAGTAGGAACTAATTCACCTGCTAAATTTTCTATTACGGTTGCACCGATTTTCTTGGGTACCACATGGACTGGGCTTACCAATTACTTTCAAAAATGGGATAGATCATCCCGGAATCTAGTAACTTGTGAATTTCTTTTTTCACGACCTCCATAATTAGTAGATTGAGGCGTCTTTGAGCTTTTCTTTTTGGGCTCACATTCTCTTCTATTGAAATTTTGTGCATACAAGTTGAAGGCCTTAAACCTTTAATATCGACAATCGTCCACCCAATTTCCCCTTTGTAGGCCCTCAAGACTTGAACTAAATTCTCCTCTTCTAGTCTCAAAGTTTACTGGATACTATCACTAGTAAAGAGTTCTCATCACCCAAGAAGGCATACTTTAAGTTTTTCAGTAACAGTTTGAGTTTCAATTCTGAAGCTTGCAATATAGAAGGCACGGGTTTAGTTTCAAAAAGAGACAGTTCAAAATATTTACCTTTGTAATAGCCCGATTTAGACCCTAGTCTGAACAGTGGTTTTGAGACCACGAATCCGAGTCAAAAAAATATTTAAAAATTCTTTTCTGTGTTTATTTTGTGTGAATTTATATTTTTGAAATTTTCATAATTTAATTTTATCGTTTGAGTGTCCGATTAAATAAAAGGACTTAATCCGTAGAATGAAAATTTGATTGTTAATTATAAAAGGGCCAAAATGAATGTGTCTTTATAAAAGGAAGTGTTTATGTTGCAATTATGCCATTTATTTTGTGGGTAGATGGCAATGGACATAAAATAAGTGATAATATAATGTTTAAACAAAGGTTAAATTTATAATTAAGTAAAATGATATTTTAAGTTATAATATAACATAAAATAAACTCATGTTCATTAATTTTCTCTTGGCCAAAAAAAAAAAAATAAGAGAAAGAAATAGAGAAAGCTTAGGGTTCAGCACTTTTGGAGCTTGATTCAAGGTTCGTTTTTACTCAATTTTTGATAATTTTTACATTTTTGAGATCATTGCTTCGAGTACTAGTAAACCCATGCTTGAATTTTTTATTTTGGTGAATATTTTGAGTTATGCCATTGTTGAAAACTTGTGATTTTTGTTGTTTGATGATGAAATATGAAAGATATGTTTTGGGTTAACATATTTTATATTGGAGTTTTTGATGATTTTGAATAATTATGACTAAATTGCAAAAAAAATAATTTGAGGGACTAAAATGTGAAATAAATGAAATATATGGACTCGTATGAACATGGGTAAGATTTGGCCTAACATGGGTGTGTTGAAATTTTGTATATTTTGTGTTTTGTGCAATAGGGACTAAATTGTAAAAAGTGTAAATGTCAGGGGTAAAATGGTAATTTTCCTATTTATGTGTTTTTGGACTAAATTGAATGGAAATATGTTTGAATGAGTTTAATTTAAATATGTTTAGATCAAGAACCAAATAAATCATATTTGGATCGAGGGAAAACGAAAGTTGTCGACTAGTCGTCCCGTTCCGTTTTTCATTGTCCGAGGTAAGTTTATAAGCAAATAGACGTACTTAATTTTAATTAAATGTGAATTATATATGCTGAATAGAAATATTTAAATTTATATATGCAATAGCCGAATGTGAATAAGCTTGGCTACTATATTTCTGAATTCGTTTCGATTGAGTTAAGACGTCTGAAAGCCCGTATAAACCTTAGGAATAGCTAGGATACATATGTCATGACATAGGATTTTGATATGTGATGTGCGAGTAAGACCATGGCATCGATATGTGACTTCGATATATGTGTGCGAGTAAAACCCTGTCTGGGACAGTGGCATCGATATGTGATTACATGTAAGACCACGTTTGGGACGTTGGCATTGTACGATATATGTGTGATTATCCGAGTGTCCTATTTAATTCTGAATGGTTCATCGGGCATCGATAAGTTGTGATCTAATGTGAAAAAATCAGCTAAAATGATCAGGTATGAATTGGTTTATTACCTATTTGAAATAAAGTGAGTAAGTTACTTTATATTTGTTGCAAAACATGCTTGAAGTAAAATAAGAATATATGTGAATGTGAAAGTTGTATTCGGCCTTGTGAATAAATAATAGGAATATGATTGAAATGATTTTTGAATATATGCAATTGGTGGTATATTTGGCCATTGATATAAATATATATATGATTGTTATACTTTGATTTACGAGTATATGCATATAAGTGTATGTGTATTTGGCATGATAAAGATGTTTTGGCTTAGCCATTGAATGATAGTTTGTTAAAGTATCTTTATATATGTAAGTGTTCATTCGGTCATTGCTATGCTTATGCATAAGAAGCTATATTTTAATTCATGAGTATATGTATATGTGTGTACATGTACGTGGTCACTTAATGATTGAGCTTTGAAAAAAAGATGCTTTGATATATATATATATATATATATATATATATATATATATCTGACCATAAATAAGTTATGTGTGAAAGTATAAGATAAATGTTAAATCATAAGATTGAAGTTTAATTTGATTATGATAGTATAATTTGGTATAGTTTAACTGTATAGATTATCTCCTTAAATAGTTTATTTGCTTATGACTTACTAAGCTATAAAAGCTTACTCTGTGCGTGTATGTTTGTTTTTGTTCTATAGATTTTGGATTTAAGTTATGAGCTCGGGAATCGTCAGAGAAGCTTATCATACTATCGACTGTCTTTAGTATTTTATAATCTGAATTTTCGAACCTATGGCATGTATAGGCTGTATTTTACTTTTGAAATGTTTCATTTTGGTTAATGTAACCATGAGCCATGCGAAAATGGCTTAATAATTTATTATTCTCGGATTTAATGCTTTGTTTTGATGATGGTTGTGTTCGGTTGTGATTTTGGTGGTTCGGCCTTATATATTTTCATGTGAACCAATGTTGGATATAATGGTCATAAAATGAATTAAGGTATTTCATATATTAGTTAGGTAAAAATCAAGATATGTACATGAGGTATATACGGTATTCTTTCATGGTTAATATTAGTAATATATATAATTCATGATTGGTTGTTATGGTTTAAGTTTATTTGGATATAATGTTATGTGTCAAGGATGGAAGGTATTTGTGATATGTGTTTCATAAATTGAATGTGGTGGACAACTTTGGATATGATTAGATTGAATTGGTCATGGTATATCTACAAGTATGTTTTAAGCTTGATATGATATTTGCGGTTGAATGGTTCGGATATAGTGCATGCATAGATTGACATGTATGTGATTTGTTACCTAAGAGTAATTGGCTATATTTTAATGTAAATAAAATTTATTTTGGTTCAGGTAATATATGATATGTTTATATTTGAGAATGGTTTACTAAATTTGGCTTTGTATTGAAGTGAAATGATTATGATATGTATATAGGTTTGAATGGGTACTAGTTATTTAATTTTAGTGGCCATAGTAATGAATAATCATATATACATATGTGCATAAGTCATAGTTATTATGATAATGAATTGGCCAAGTAGAGACAAGCTGGATATGCTATTTAGACTTAGTTATATACTACTTTATGGTTCGCAAATGTGATTAAAATAGGTCATAATATGCCACTTGTATGCTTGTGTTATAATTATGGTTAAGTAATATGTATTATAAGGATTGGTAATTTTGATAAATTAAGTGGACAATATGGTATATGTTATATATATGAAGCAAAATGATGTATGATTTTATTAATTAAAGTTGGTGCGTATAAATTTTAAGTTGATAGATTAATTAGTATGTAAACCATTCATATACTTTTAATGTTAAGTTTGCATATATGATTTGAGTAAGAAATGAATTATATTGGGATATAAGCTAAGCATTTAATTTCTATGATTATTTATTTATATTGTATTGGCAATAATTTGAATAATTAGATAAACGGTATGATCGAAACATGTAATTTTTTTTTAAAAAAACTTATTAGATGGTTTACTTTGTAATGAAAGTCTGTTCTGAATTGTCCTATGAACGGTAATGCTTGGTAACCTTATTTCGGCAATGGATTCGGGTTAGGGGTGTTACAACCTTGACGTCTAGAAACTTGTAGAGTCTCCATAATAATTATTATTTGACGAATTGGCTTTTCGAACATCATTAATTCCTCCAGTTTATCCATAATATTGAGGTCTAAACTCCTGCAAAGCGTAGTTTGTATCTCATCCTCTTTATGATATTCAAAATATAATTTTGTTAGTGGTTCAATGATATCAACACTAGAGACATTCGACGTTCTACTGGGTCGCCCATTGACTGATAAACATTAAATTTCATCACTTCACCATCGAATTCCATAGTAAGTGTTCCACTTTGAACATCAATTTTCGTACGTGTAGTGCTTAAAAATGGTCTCCCGAGTAGAATATCGAAAGAATTTTTTGAGTTGCCATCCTTCATATCGATGATGTAAAAATTTGCAGGAAAATTTAGTTCATTTACCTTGACGAGGACATCTTCCAACACTCTTTCCAGATATACTATAGACCTATCTTCAAGCTGAATGGCTACACCTATTTCTTTCAAAAGACCCGTGTTTAGTAGTTTATAATCGCACATGGATTTTTTAATTCCAATATTGCCTATTTTGCAAGATATAGAAAACATACATTGCTCCTTACACTTAGGCTGGATTTTCTTTTGTAAAACAGTGGAGACGTTTTCTCCGTGACTCACCTTTTCATTAACCAGGAGTTTTTTTTTTACTTGTGCATAATTCTTTTAAGAATTTTGCATATCGTGGAATTTGATTAATCGCATCAAGAAAAGAAATGTTTATTTCTACCTTTCAAAAAAGTGTCAAGGATCTCTTTTTGTTCTTGCTCCTTTTTATATCGGATGACCCTTGCAAGAAATAGGGGCAGTATCGTAAACAAATTTTGAGGAGTTGAATTTGTAGCGGATGCTGGATTGGGCTTCTATTTTTCTCGTTCTAGGTTACAGGTACGATTCGTGTTAGGAGCTGACTCCAAAATTGTTCTGCTTCTTAATGTCATAACACTTACATTATGTCGAGAATTAGGTTTAGTTTGAAATGACGACTTACCTTGGGACTCTAAGTAACTTGCCGTGAGTGCAAGTTTGGTCACTTGCTTCTTTAATTCCTGCAAATGCATGTCAATTTTTTGTTGAAACTTTTTATTACTATTGGCTAGCATTTCCACTATGGCTTCCAAAGATGATTTTGGAGGTTGTAATTGTTGATTCAGAAGCAGCCTTTGTTGGTATGGCTAATTGAATCGAGGATTTGACCCATAACATAGATTTGGGTGACATTTCCACTCCACCCTGGAAAGTTTCTGACAACATTCGCTTGTTTTGTCGAACCCTCATGTAAAATAGGACATGAGTCCGTCGGATGATCTGGCATAGCATAAATTCCACACAACCGTGCTATGCTTGTTTTATCTGTAAGCAAATTTTGAACAACATTAATAAGCTTATTAATTTTATCTTCTAAAGATAGAGAACTTAACCATGAGCCTGTCTCGTAGGTTCTGTAACCAATCAAAATTGTTGAGAATTTGCAGCCATTGTCAAAATCAACTCTCTTGCTTTCTGAGGTATCATATTTACAAGTGCCCATCCACTAGAAGCAACTATCATCTTCATTTCCATTGGGTGTAACCCCTCATAGAAATACTACAAAAGTGACTGTTCAGTCAGGTCATGTTTTGGGTAACTTGCACACAACTTTTTGTACCGCTCCCAATAATCGTACAGCGATTCAGTCTCTTTTTATC
Source organism: Gossypium arboreum (assembly GCF_025698485.1). Classification (NCBI taxonomy): domain Eukaryota; kingdom Viridiplantae; phylum Streptophyta; class Magnoliopsida; order Malvales; family Malvaceae; genus Gossypium; species Gossypium arboreum. The sequence goes on from NC_069081.1 coordinate 21,534,946, forward strand.
AAATCCCTACAACTTTTCGTCTTAATTCGGCTGCCCGAGCTTCTGGAAAAAATCTTTCAAAAAATAAACGAGACATATCAGACCATGTATTAACCGAATCAGGAGGTAAATAAAATAACTACTATCTAGTAGAGTCGGCTAATGAGAAAGGAAAAACACGAAGTTTAATTTGATCTTCACTCACTCCTTAAGGTTTCATGCTTTTGCAAACATGTGAAATTCTTCAAGATGGATATGCAAATTTCATTTCGCAATCAGTAGAAGGTGGGCAAGAGATGAATTAAGCTCGATTTAAACTCGTATGGCGTCCCTCCTGCCAGATAAGTTATACACAGTGGCTGTAGTTCATTTGGTGCTACTGCAAGTTGGCATATAGTTTGATCTGCTATAACACTCCTTACTCGTATTCGACGTTGGAGCAGGGTACAAGACATTACCGGACTTAAACATAAGCAAACATAGAAAATCGAGACGTAAATTTCCATCTAAATTGAAAAATTTTCATAAACATTCGTTTTGTCCCTAAAACGAACCTACGAGGCCTAAAACATGCATTGGTAGCAGTTTGGGACTAAACCGAGAACTTTAGAAAATTTCACAACACTTAGAATTTTTTTTCATGTTTTAAGAGTCACAAGCCTGTGTGGCTTGGGACACGCTCGTGTGGGCAGGCCGTGTGGTCACACATGCCTATGTCCCTAACCCATGTAACTCTCTGTTTGTCACCCATGAATAAATTGAACTCACACGGCCAAGACACACGCCTATGTGCTTAGGCCGTATGGGCGATTTAATTTTCATAATTTTTCATAAAATAGGTGCAGACTTCACACGCATAGGGCACATCATCCACACGCTGAGACACACGACTGTGTCTCTGCCTATGTGCTCAATACTGAGCATTCTGTTTTGCAATAATTAAGGTGCAGGGGGCACATGGCCAGAATACACGACCATGGGGCAAGCCGTGTGTCTACCCGTGTGGACAAAAAATAAGGCTAGTTCCCAAGCCATATTGTCACCCTTCCATGCATAAACCTACACAACAAAACATAACACCATTCCAAGTATATACATTCAACCAAATCAGCCACAATCAAGACATTCATACATCTTTCACATGCTACCATTTATCACATACAAACATCACCTACTTACCAACTTAAACCATGCGAACTACCACATCCATGAAAACCTCATCATATGCATAAATACTTAAACCAATATTAGCCAATTTTATATGGCCATTTAAAAAATGAATAATCAATCAATATAGGCTAACACATTAGGCCAAATTAATTACGACACATAACAAAATGACCAAGTCTCTATACATGTCATAACTCAAAATGCTAAATTAATGGTACCCAAAATAACAAGTTGGTAGTATGACTGGATCTCCGACACTCTCTGATCCTCAAGCTGGCTTGGTGACACTATAAGACAAGGGAAAAGAAAGGGAGTAAGCTTTAAATCTTAGTAAGTTCCCATGCAAATAATAAGCATTATAAACTCACATTTAACATATAATTAACTTGAAGTAAATTAACATAAATGTCATTATAAATCTCACAATCAACTTACTCAATCACAACTATACTGAGGGATTCATCACATATCAAGCTCATTAAGCATGAGTTTTATGTACATACCTGTACCAATTTACAACATACCATAGTCTTTCACAACTTTGACATCCGTGTTTCAATTCCCGTTGAACCACTTGGAATACTAAATGATACTTAGGTATCTTGCGCACTTAGTACCACACATTAGTAATTAAAGCATCTAAATTTATAATTCATAATTCATACATTAGTAGAGCATCTAAATTTATAATTAATGCAATGTATTATTTACATAAGAACTTACCTCGGTACAAAAATAGCGAAAATGGATCTAATCGTCAATAACCTTGTTTATCCCCCGATCAAGATCCAAACCTTGTCTTTCTTGATCTATAGTAGAAAATTTAACATATTTAATTATCAAATTGTTCAATTCAGTCCGAAAATCAAACTATGGAAAAATTATCATTTTTTCCTAACTTTTCACATTTTTACAAATTAGTCCTTAGGCTCGTAAATTGAAATGTATTCAATTTCTTTGTTACCCAAGCCTAGCCGAACCATATACATACTCATATTAACCGACATTTTTCATCAAATCACATCTTTACTGCACATTTTATAACTTTTTACAAATAGGTCCTTTTATGTATTTCCATAAAAAAATCACTTAGTAAAAGTTGTTTATTACACATCAAACTTTCATTTTCTAACATAAAACATCAAAACACATGCATGTCATACATGGGTAAAATTTTAAGCATGAACCCTACTTCAAAACAATGGTAGAAATAGAAAGATTGGGTGAATATGACTTCCAAAACATAAAGAGCATTAAAAATGGGGCTAGGATGTACTTACAATCAAGCTTGAAAGATTACAAAACCCTAGCTATGGTGTTCTTCCAAGTTTTGGCCAAGGTTGAAGAAAGATGAGCAAATATTGGCTTTATTTTCCCTTTTTATTCTTTTATTAACCAAATGACCAAAATGCTCTTTTCCTAAATCACTAAAATTTTCTTACCTCATGTCCAATTTTGTCCACTAACTTAAAAAATGGTCTAATTATCATATAAGGACCTCTAATTTAAAATGCCATAGAAATTGGACACCTTTAACATGTAGAACTCAACTTTTGCAATCTTTACAATTTAATCATTTTTGCTAAATTGCGTGCTCAAACGTCAAAATTTTCGAACTAAATTTTCACGAAATCGTTCCGTAAAATTGTAGACCATGAAAATATAATAAAAAAATTTTTCTAAGCTGGATTCGTGGTCTCGAAACCACTGTTCCGACTAGGCCCAAAATTAGGCTATTACATCTGCCATTTTGTCTAATTTGTCGAATGAGAAAATGTCCTCAGTATAAGATCCTGTTTTGAACTCAAGATGTGGTCATTAACCGCGTCAAAGATCTTCTCTTCACAATTTTCAGGCCAATTTCTCTATTTCTGGTTCAAAAGCTAGAGTCCCCGGTTTTGACCTGGTCATAAGGAAAACAACGAAAATTAGAACAAAATATTTCCAACCCTTGACAATGATGCCAATATTTGATGGGCGTCGTAACCACCAAATATAAATTCCTACAACAAAATAATACTAAATAGTAGTATAGAATAATGGGTTCTGTAACACCCCCTACCTGTATCCATTGCTAGAATAGGGTACGAGGCATTACCAGAGTTTACTGAACATTTTCAGATAATTCTGAGTCATTTATTATTCATATTTTGAAAATTATCATAACGTCTCTCTATTGGGCCCTCGAAGCCCCAAAATACATTAGAAACCAACCGGAATTAAATCAGGAACATAGAATTTTTTTTTTTAAATCTTAAATTAATTTTTCATCTAAGTACTTACCATTTCAATGCTCCTTATAATTAAACATGTTACCATTCAATCAATAGCTTGGCACTTGTCTAAGCGTCAAACAACATCAGTGTTAGTATACTTGCACATATTTCATATAAATTCAACATTGATATACTTATTTTCTCGACATGTCATACTTGAGTTTAATAATTGTATTTACTTACATAATTTCCTTGTATCAACATATCAGAGATAATCATATATGCACATGAAATATATCATTCTCTTACCGTTTCTTCATAAGTATATATCAATCATTTCATTATATCAATGTTTCATGCTCTATCATTTCCATATATTTTGAATATTTATTCCGGTAATAGTTTATATCAAACTTAACATAAATTATGTTCCATGTACTTATACTTATTTCGTTTATCTATCTTCATAATTATTTCATACAACTATTTTGTACATATACTTCCATATGACCAGTTCTTGTAAATATTTCACACAATCGTTTCATTTAACCATTCGTCGTTTGATACATATTACCTGAATATCAATTGTCCGATAGATGTTATAGCGTCTCCCATCCACGGTCTTATTTATCTTTAACATGATGCCATAATGTCTTTCAACTATGGTCTTACTCATTTTCTGCCATGTTGCTATGGTATCTTTCAACCATGGTCTTATTCATTTCATATCACATTGCCATGGTATCTTTCAACCATGGTCTTATTCATTTCATATTAGGTTGCCATGGTATCTTTCAATCATGGTCTTACACATTTCCTATCAGGTTGCCATGGTATCTTTCAACCATGGTCTTACACATTTCGTACCAGGTTGCCATGGTAACTTTCAACCATGGTCTTACACATTTCGTACCAGGTTGCCATGGTATCTTTCAACCATGGTCTTACACATTTCGTATCAGGTTGCCATGGTATCTTTCAACCATGGTCTTACACATTTCGTATCAGGTTGCCATGGTATCTTTCAACCATGGTCTTAAACATTTCGTATCAGGTTGCCATGGTATCTTTCAACCATGGTCTTACACATTTCGTATCAGGTTGCCATGGTATCTTTCAACCATGGTCTTACACATTTCATAACAGAGAGCACACTCTCGCGAACCTCATCCTTACAGCGAGATTACCAATCCAGGCTAAATCCCTTGTAATATAAACTCATAGAGTGTTGTCGGATTACCAGTCCAGGCTAAATCCCTTGCAACGACAATTACTCTAATGAGCTTGGATCTGAATTACTAGTCCAGGCTAAATTCAGACCCTAATTCAGATTACCCGTCCGGGCTAAATCCATTTTACACATATTCTTCGGGAGGGCTATATCAGGATAGGATCACCCGTCTGGGCTAGATCCTTTTTACCATCAATTCCTTTTCGTTCAATTGGGATTTCTTCCCCTTTTTATCAAATATATCAATGTTTCATCAATTTTCATACAAGGGATATTTAAAATCATATTCACATCAATAACATACATTTTAAGTATTTAAAAATATAATTCAAGTTATACGAACTTGGCGAAATTGAAGAAATATCAAGATTTAGGGGAATTTTGGTAATTTACCATTTTCCCAACTTTCACGCGATCTTAAATTGACAATTTCATTCATTTAGATAATAAAACAATTCATTCCCTTCAATTTGATTATTTTTGACATTTTTACTAAATTGCCCCCTGAAGTTTTACTTTTATTCAATTTAGTCCTTAAGCCTAAAACATGCAAATTAGCCATGCTAGCTGAATATTCATATATATTTTCCTCTTCCTCCTCTCCATTCCATATCCTTAATTTATATAACACACTTGTAAGTAACATTATCTATAATTTTTATTATTTACTTTTATGAATATTCAAGCTGTCCATCTGTGTCATAGTCACTAAACTATTTATATCTGGAGCTATAGAACTCCAAATTAAGATTCGCTAATTTTTGCTAAAACTATACTCATATACTTCTTACCGTAAAATTTTTAGATTTTTTGGTTCAGTCAATAAGTACAGTTTATTCTTTAAAGTTACCCCTATTCTGCTGTCTAACAGTTCTAATCCTTTTTCACTAAAAATTAATTATCTCCTCGTACAGAATTCAAATGATGTTCTTGTTTGTTTCTCTTTAAAATAGACTCATTCAGGATTCTAAACATATAAATTTATTCCCATAATTATTATTATCCAATTTTTATGAGTTTTCAAAGTCAGAACAGGGGAACCCGAAATCTTTCTGACATTGTCTCACAAAATTTATTGTATCTCATGATTTACAATTCCATTGCTTGCATAATTTCTTCTATAAGAATCTAGACTCAATAATATTTAATATCATATTTTATTCATCCTATAATTCGATTTCTACAATTTTTGGTGATTTTTCAAATTTAGACTACTGCTGCTGTCCAAAACTGTTTTAGTGTAAGATATTATTTACCATGTTTATAACACCCTTATTTTCTTTCTCTACACTATTTCTCATCACTTTCTCTTGTTTTCTCTTCACTAACATATCAAGAACATAGGACCATATGTAAGGAAACTCTACATTAACATTAATCCCATGCTTTTTCAATAATAACAAACTTAAAAATATATTGAAATCATGATGTTCTTACCTTACTCTATCGATTTCAATCTTCATCTTGATTTTCTCTCTCCTTCAGCTTCCATTTCTTGAATCCAACTTGATATTCTAACTTCCCATAGTCTCCTTAACATTTTTCTCTCTTGGTAGCTATGGAAATTCTTTTGATTTTTGGGTGAAAATATTGAATTTTTGGTGGAAAGACTAAATTGTAAAGAAAACTAAACTTTCTTTCCTTTCTTCTCTTCTAACGTTTGCATGCATGGAAAGATGGATGAGAATTCCTCATCTTTCTTTCTTTATATAATAATAAAATAATAAAATAATAAAAATAAAATATCTTATTAAAATATTAATAAAATAATATTTATGTAATTAAATAATTATAAAATATCAAAATATCTCTAGCATCATTATTACTTTCTAGATTTCTCTCTCTTCCAATTGACCATTTTTCCCTTTATTATCTTTTAAAATTCCATCCTTGAGTCATCATTTAATTTGGTAAAATTACAATTTAGTCTCTCATAGTTCTTCATCTATTCAATTTGGTCCTAATTCATCCATTTTCCTTAGTTTCTAGATCATTCCACCATTAAAATATTTACACTATTGGTCCTTCAACTTTTTCATATTTACACTTTAACCCCTCAAATTTTGAGTATTTACTCTTATGCAACAAAACTTTTCTCACTTTTACAATTTAGTCCTTTCTTGAATTAATATATCATAATATACTTCCCAATATTGACCTAACTCAAAATTCCCCTTTTTGTCACTTTATTTCCTTATTTTACTATATCACGGATAATAATTTACAGTAAAAATTTTTGGGGTATTACAGGTTCGATCCACAGGGATTGGGACTCCTAATTTTCCTATTTTTTTGGCCAGATTTCTAAGTTTATGTAACACCCCAAACCTGGCTTGGACGTTATGGTTGGATCGGGCAATGTCACATGGTAGTATGTTTAGAAAACCGTAACTTTGCTTAAAACAATTTCCATTTAGAAACTTTTGATTATTACTTATTAATCTTAAAATTGTATTATTTAATCAGTCGAATGTCTTCAAACGTTTATTTAATGCGGAAGCTTTTACAATGGTTTGCGTGTTTGTGAGTATTTTGTTAAAATATTTGTTTCTTTAGAAAACCTGAGTTTCCTAATACTAGCAGTTATAAACCATAACAAATGAGAATCCCAAAACTAAAATAAAAATCCATAGAGGCCATATTTACAATAAAATACCCAAATAAAATTTTAAAATCATAAATAAGTACGAAACAGTGTCAAGGGGGTTGTATGGCCACAATTGAGTCCTCCGCTACACCAATCCATAAATTCTGGGAATTACCTATGCATATTTAACTGAAGGGGTGAGTTTACGTTAACTCAGTGTATAATCCCTCATCTAACAAACAAACAGTATGCACAAGATCACAGTCTGGGCCTAAGCCCTTTTCAGTACAGAATCAGTCATGCAGCAGGGCTTTAGCCCATCACATTATTAGTACAGATATGCACAAAATCCTACCCAACTAGCCTTTACACACCATCTCCGTCCACTTCATGTGGGGATTAAATCAACCTACCCATCCCTACACTCCAGATAGTACCTAATGCGCCACAAATCAGTAATTTACAGCTGAGCTGCCAGTATATTAGGCTTATGAGCCTTTTAGTACACTACCTCTAATTATCATCATCCCAACCCGATGCAATGCAAACATACATTATGCCATGCTTTTATGCAACCACCAGTCAAACGTATACATATATAAACCAATAATCATGCATTATTGTTCATGCATCACATACATTCAGATCATACATTTAGGGGTCTAGATAATGCTTACTGACCCTACTGTAGGTTCACAGTCGACTTGCGTGACCTGTGCAACCTTAGAAGTCATTTCGGTAAAATGGAGTCACAAGCCCATGTGGCCTACCCGTCTGGCCCACACGGCCCTAAATTTGCCTTGGCCGTGTAGATCACACAACCAGGCCCAAAATCCCACATGCCTGTGTGGCCTACACAGCCTAAATAAGTCCAACCAGTGTATCGCACACGACTTGCCTGGCCATCACATGATCGTGTCTTGTGAGCACGACCTGGCCTCGTCGAAGACACGCCCGTGTTCAGTCACACCGCCTACCACATGGGCAACCACATACCCGTGTGGCATCGATAGAACGCTTTTTTAACTTTTCGCCGAGTTTCATTTTTTGCGTTTTGGGTACTTACCTGTGTTGTTTTTGATGTAACAACTATCTCTAGCCTTCAAGAACCTAAATATTGCCCAATACAACACTACGTCAGCCATTAAAACGACATAAACCAAAATCTAACGAATTCAGCAAAATTTGAAACTACTAGAATCCTTACTTTCAACTTACACGAAGATTCTGAGTAGCAAAAGTGCCGATTAGCAACCTCTAGCCCCTTGAACAACACCTAAACAAGAAAACAACACATTTACTATCCCGATAACAATTCTCAAAACTCCATATCCTTAAGAAAACTTACCTCAAAGTACGAAATCCAAGTCAAAAGTATCCAAATTAGTGGGAACAAGGGAAAAGAAGAAAGGGAAAACCAAAGAAAATTTTGGTAGGGTGATGGGAGGAAAAAAAAGGTCAGATGGAAAGGAATTTTCAAAAAGAAAAGAAAAAAATCTCCCTAGGATAAAACCCCAATCCCTTGATTTACTTTTCCACTTAGCCACTACATCCACTACTCAGAATCCCACTTTCCGAAGACTCCAAGAGAGAACCGAGTAAAAAAATTGGCATGTCGCTTATGTAAAGTTTCGAACACAGGACCTCCAGCAGTCCCACACTCAACTTAACCACCAGACCAGCAGGCCCATTCCGTCAATTACTTACCATCTTTTATTTAAAAGCCTATCAACCAAAGATTGACTTTATTCCTAAAATACCAAAATTTTCCCAAGTCATGACTTGAACTTAGGACTTCACACACACACACAGAACATTTAACCACTAAAATATATACACATTTGTGTCATTTTTTTACAGAACATAAATATGAGATCTTTGCGGTGTTACAACTCTACCCCTTAAAAGAAAATATTGGCCTTGAAATTTACCTGGTCAGAACAAATGAGGGTACTGCTGACGCATCGCATCTTCAGACCCCCATGTAGCCTCCTCAGTGCTATGATTACGCCATAGAATCTTAACCAGTGGAATGGATTTTCTTCTCAAAATCTTAACGTCACGATCCAATATCTGAACCAGCTCCTCCTCGAAGGTCAGATCTAGCCTAACCTCGATCTCCTCCATAGGAACAATATGCGTGGGATCAGAGTGGTAACGCCTTAACATCGAGACGTGGAACACATCGTGAATACGGTCTAACTTTGGAGGTAGCTCCAACTGGTAAGCAACTAGTCCCACTCATTTCAGTATGCGATAGGGTCTGATAAACTTGAGGCTCAACTTTCCCTTACGACCAAATCTCAATACTTTCTTCCATGGCGAGACTTTAAGAAAAAGAGTCTCCTGCAGAATACTCGATCTCACGTTGCTTCAAGTTTGCATAAGACTTTTGTCTATCAAATGCCGCTTTCAGTCAATCTCGTATCAATCTGACCTTACCCTCAGTATCAGAAACCAGTTCAAGACCCAGAACTCATCGCTCACCCAACTCAGTCCAGCATAAAGGAGTGCGACACTTAAAAGTATAAAGTACCTCATATGGTGCCATCTGTATACTAGACTGGTAACTATTATTGTAAGCGAATTCTGCCAATGAAAAATACTCCTCCCAACTACCTCGGAAGTCAATTACACAGCTCCTCAACATATCCTCCAGTATTTGAATCACCATCTCAGATTGACCATCGGTCTGAGGATGGAACGCAATATTGAAGTCTAACCTTGAAGCCAGTGCCTCATGTAGCTTTTTTCAAAACTGAGACATGAAGCGAGGATCTTATCAGAAATGATCGAAACCGGTACCCCATACAGTCTCACTATCTCAGACATATACAGTTTAGCCAGCTTCTACAGCAAGTAGTCTATACAAATCGGAATGAAATGGGTGGACTTGGTCAATCGATCCATGATGACCCATAAAGAATACTTCTTAGTGGGTGTAAGGGGTAACCCATTAAAGAAGTCCATAGTCACTCACTCCCACTTCCAAAGTGGAATATTAACTGGCTGCAACAACCCCGAAGGTAACTGATGCTCAGCCTTAACCTACTGGCAAGTTAGACATTTACCCACAAAATCGGTAACCTCTCGTTTAAGTCCTGGCCACCAATATAACTCATGCAGGTCTCGGTACATCTTATTTCCACCAGGATGCATAGCATAGGGGCTACTATGCGTCTCTCTCAGTATCAACTGCCTCAATTTAATGTCTTTCGGTACACAGATTCTCCTACGAAAATAGAGTACGCCTTTGCTATTCAGTCCAAAGTCCTCAGTATGCCCACTCTCAACCTGTCAGAAATGAAGACCCAAAGATTCGTCCTCCAACTGCTTACCCTTAATCTGCTCAATCCATGTAGGCTTAACCTGAAGTTCAGCTAGCAGACTTATATCATCAAATAAACTGAGGTGAGCAAACATCACCCTCAAATCAGTCATAACCTTATGACTCAGTGCGTCGGCCACCACATTGGACTTACTAGGGTGGTATTCAATCGTAGAGTCATAGTTCTTAAGCAGCTCAATCCATTTACGTTACCTAAGATTTAGCTCCTTTTGGGTAAGAAGATACTTAAGGCTCTTGTGATCTGTGTAGATGATACATTTTTCATCATATAGGTAATGCCTCCAAATTTTCAATGCGAACACCACTGGGGCCAACTCTAGGTCATGCGTTGGGTAATTTGCCTAATGAGTCTTAAGCTGATGAGACACATATGCTACCACCTTACCCTCTTGCATCAACGCACATCCCAAACCGACATGTGATGCATCACTGTAGATAGTAAACTCTTTTCTAGACTCTGGCTGAATCAAAACAGGGGCCTAAATCAGTACAATTGTAAGCTTTTCAAAGCTCTCTTGCTACAAATCAGTCCAGTTAAACGGTACACCCTTACGTAGCAACTTAGTCAAGAGTGCCGCAATCAGTGAAAACCCTTTCACAAAACATCGATAGTACCCTGCCAGTCCCAGAAAACTACATATCTCAGATACAGTCTTAGGCTACTTCTAATCCAAGACAACCTCAACCTTTCGAGGATCGACTCTAATCCCCTCAGTAGAAACCACATGTCCCAAAAATGCTACTTCACTTAACCAGAACTCGCATTTACTAAACTTATCATACAGTTATTATTCTCACAAGATCTGCAGAACCACTCTGAAGTGTTCGTCGTGCTCATCATCAGTCCTCGAGTACACCAGAATGTCGTCAATAAATACCACAATGAACCGATCCAGATAGGGCTGAAACACTCGGTTCATCAGATCCATGAAAGTTGCTAGTGCATTCTTCAGTCCAAATGGCATCACTAGGAACTCGTAATGACCATATCGGGTCCTAAATGCTGTCTTGTCTACATCAGTCTCCTTAACCCTCAACTGATGATATCCTGATTAGAGGTTAATCATAGAGAAAATCGAAGCCCCTCGAAACTGGTCAAATAGATCATCTATCCTCGATAAGGGATACTTATTCTTGATTGTCAACTTGTTCAATTGTCAGTAGTCAATACACATACGCATGGATCCATCCTTTTTTTTTCACGAATAGAACTGGTGCTCCCCATGGAGACACACTAGAGCGGATGAACCCACGATCCAATAACTCTTGAATCTGAGCCTTAAGCTCTACAAGCTCTTTCGGTGCCATTCTATAAGGAGCAATAGACACTGGTGCTGTTCCAAGAAGGAGCTCAATCCCGAACTCTACTTCACGATTCGGAGGTAACTGATCGCGTGATTCGTAACAGGTAATAAACACTTATAATGAAGATCAAACCTAGACTAACTATTATCACAACGAAAAGGCAAGCGCACCTATCGAACAATAGTATAGTAATGGCAAGACCAGGATATCATACCCAAGGGAACCAAAAGTACTAGTAATAACTATCTTTTTGTTATCTAGCCTAAGAATAAAAGGGTTTATTTTAATTAACTAATTATTTAAACTAATTAACTAATTTAATTAAAGCAAAGAGAAAACTTGGAAAAAGACTTGAAGAAAAGCAATTGATAAAGACGACACCCAAGGAGGAATCCACTTAGATTTCACTTGTTATCTGACTCTGAGCCAGACGATTTATTCACTTGACTTGATCTGTGAGACTCCCTAACCTATGTTATTATCCCTTTCGAGACTAATAACATCTAACCTTCAGTTGAATTAACCGAAATTTCTTTCTTAATTAAAACCCCTAGGGAAGCAGTAAATCACTCTATGGACTCCCATATTAGGTTTCACCCTAATCCGGCAAAATCTCGTAACCCTATTTCTAGGCGTTTGATCAACTCAGCTTAATTATGTCAAATTTACTCTTAGGCAGGGTCTATTCCTCTTCTGCATAAGCACATCAAATCATGAATTAATACCCAGAATATTAACTCAAGCATTAAGAACACATAATTAAGAACAAATCAAGTATTTATCATACGGTTCAGATAATAATAACAAGATCCATCGTAGGTTTTATCCCCCTTAGGTATCTAAGGAGTTTAGTTCATAATAAAATAAGAGTACATCTCAAAAGTATGAAAATAACAAAACATAAAGAAAACTCTAAAACCCCTGAAGGAATTCTGAGAGAGATCTTCAGTCTTGGAATAGCTCCGGCTTTTGAGATGGATCGTCTGGCTTCCTTCAAGTAATTCCTGGCGTGTGGTTCTGTATTCCAGAAAAGTTATGGAGAGGCGGCCTCTTTCTAGGTCACACTTAGGGTGTTTATATAGGCTTTGGATTGGCTTTCTTCCTCCCTAAGTACCCTTTTCCGTGTAAAATACAACTCTTTGAAAAAGGGACACGCTCGTGTGCCACGACCGTGTGACATGATTACCAAGCCGTGTTCGATCCGTTGAATCGCACACAGCCATGTGGACTCAATGGCCAGGCCGTGTGAATCGTGAAAACCTTGGTCAACACCCCCAAAGGCCATGGGCGTGTGAGATGCGTGTGTGGCAAGGCTTAGGCTGTGTCATCTTCTCGATTTGGTCCGTTTTGTCCCTTTTTAGCTCGTTTTTGGCTCCTTTTGACTCTTGGTGCTCTCTTGAGTACAAAACATGAAATAACCAGATTAAAAGCACCAAAATCCACAAATCTAGTAATAAACATCCATAAATATGCTAAGTATTTGGGGTATAGATATGTATAATTTGGCGTTTATCGGTAACCCAGGTAGCCCTTCAAGAAAAATGTCTGGAAAGTCTTTGCATGGTTGTAACGAGGTTTAGGTTACAGGTATGGATACAAGCTGAAGAGAAAAGTGTTAGAATCGAGATAATTTTAATATATTACTCCACTATCAAAAACTTAATTTCTGAACCACAAACAAATATCTAGAACTATTTTACATGAGTTCATGACAACTTTAGCTTGCTGAGAATTACAATAATAACACTGGGATTTTTTTAAGAACAAATCAAATCAATACAGTATAGAAATCATACTTCATGATTCAGTAACAAAAATGGTGAGCATAGTGAGGTAACAATATTAAATTCAATCTCAATAAAAATGGTCAAATAAGTAGGAGGATTTCAACAATAATGGGTTAATGGGTTAATGATGAGGGTTAATCAATGAAAAAGGGTTAGTAGGCTCAAGGGGTTTCACTAAGGGTTTAATTATGTGGGAAGGTTTTTTATGGAGTAAATGGGTTAAATCCTAAGTGCCTTTATCATCTCAGTATATCAAATCATACGTGTGATCTCGATATGTATAATCGAAGCAAGTTCTAGAATAACAGTTCAATGTTGACACACTCAAACCACAAAAGAAATGAGCAAGAAAGAAAGCTATATGCTCAAAAGGCTCAAAAATCTCACCAGAAGTTTGGGTTTTTGATGTCATTCCTGTATACTTAAGATTTCAAGATAATACTTCAATTTAGGAAAATAATCTAAAAAAGATTTTAGTTCTCAAAATATCAACTTATCATGCTCGATTCTCTAATGTCCTATATTCAAATAATCATGCATAATTCCCATGGTCTAATTCATGACATATCAGTAATAATTATAGATCAATCAGAATTCATTCGATCAAGATTATGAGAAAATCACTTAAGCACAAGACCAAATTCAGGGATTTGAGAATGATGCAAAAAGTTAGGTTTCATGTTCACCTCCCACGCTTAATATGTACATTGCCCTCAATGTACAAAGATAGATTATTCAGAATAAATAAAATCATAAGAGGAAAAGAGGTGAAACTCCCTGTTATATGGATGTGGAGCTTGATTCTAAGGATGGAGTGTTCGGGGAAAGTGGTGGCTGCCATTGTTCTTGGCTAGATGAAGAAATTGGGTAGTTGAACATGGCACTCGTGAGGTATTGTTTCTCGTTTGTTTCCTCATTCTGTAAAATATTCCTAGCAGCTTTACTTGGAAGTCTGTAGAATCATGAAGAGCTTATTAAGAGTTGGTGTGGAAGAGAGCGTAGTGGAATTACATGTTAGAAATACCAGAAAATGGAAAAAGTAAAATTTACTAACATAGATATGTCTTTCAAAATAAAATAATAAAATTGAAATGAAAATAAAAATCAAAAGAAAATAAAAATAAAATAAAATAAAAATAAGAATAAATAATAAAAAAAATAAGAGGATTCAATGATCCTAATCGGTGGGGCCCTCAGGTGGTGGTGCTGGAGTGGCGATGTGGAAGTGTTGGCATAGCTGCTGCATATCGTCCATCTGTCAGTCCCGTCACCGATCTCGCTCGTGGATCATCTCGAACTGTGTAGTGCAATATTGCTCGAAATGGGCGAGTCGGTCAGAAAGGTGTGCCAATGAAGCAGCCGCATGAGCTAGTCGTTCCCTAGGTGGCGCAGTAGAAGGCTCTTCATGCTGTGGGGGAACATCATCAGGGATGTCCTCAAGATTCTCCTCGTCAATGGCATGTGAGAAACGGTACTGAGGAGGATCGGTCCTACGTCGACGCTCAATCATCCTCATATGTAACATAGTCATGATGCCCTGTGGGGACATCTGACTTATCAGGGTAAGCGCTGATGACTGGGCCGTGGTGTTGAGGAGGTTGAAGTGTCTGGCAAGGCGCGTCACGTAGGGGTCGATAGAGATCACTCCCTTCCTATGCCACTCGGTCTGATGGCGAATGGCGAAAGCAATGAAGTAGGCCAAGTCAGTCATGTGCGCATTCACCATGCACCATAAATAGTAGGCGTCATGGGTGTTGACGACGCCGGTGCTCTCTCTCCTCCCGGTTAAGGTGTGTGCCAATATGGCATGGAGATATCGTAGGGAAGGGGGGAGAGCTGAGGCCTTCGAGCGACTGGGGTCCTAGGTGGAAGAGAGTGGTGCCAAAGCCTTCCAGCACAAGGAGGGGGAGATATGGATATTGCGTGGTAGTGCATTCATGTCCTCCTCCTCCATAAACTCATCAGTGTAAAGTCCCAGAGCAACTCCAAACTCTGGGACACTCATCGCATGAACTAGACCGCCTAATCGGAAGTGAATGGGCCTGGGTCGTCATTGTTCGTCATCACCACCTGTAAATGAAAAGTAGAGCATAATTCTAAGGTTAGCTCTAAATAAGTGGCCTTGGTAATAGCAAAGAACCGTTCCCATGGGTCTGTGGACAGGAGTGCGCGGATGGCGTCAACGAGCTGGACTTGCTCTCTACAATGATTTCAATCGATGCAACACAATGTAAAAGCGTAGTATCTGAAATAGTTCCTCTTGTGAAGCTTGTGGAAATTCAAGGAATGGGTGCTAAACTTCGACTGTAGGACGCACTGAGGAAGAACCTGGTCCCCTACGTCTCTTTGAGGATGGGACCGCGACCTTCTTTCCTCTCGATGACGACATAATATACCAAAGGCTGTTGTAAGGCGGTGCACGGGCGTGTTGATGTCGAGCATGGGCGTGTGACGCAGAGAGAAAGCTATGTGGTGGGAAAAATAGAGGGTATAGAGAGGGGAAAGTGGGGATTAATGCAAGGGGAGTGGATTTCAAGGTGGTTTGAGGGTTGGGGAAGTGAGAATCTTGGGAATGGTGGCCGGAATAAGGATTAGGGAGTGGGGAGGAGGAGTTTTCGGCTAGGGTTTTAAAAGGGGGAAGAAGATGAACAGTGGTTTGTTTATATAAGAGAGGGTCACACAGCCTAGGGCCATGCCGTGTACTTTGAGGGTGAGCTCGTGTTTTTCGAATTTTACGAGTTAGGTCGTACCCGACTACTATCACACGCCCATGTGTCTTGAGCGTGTGTCAAACACGACCATGTCGCACAGTCGTGCTTAGCTTTGTTCACTTCTCCCACGCTCGTTTTTTATGGTAGCACGCCCATGTATTGTTGTACACGGCTGAATGGAACAGGCGTGTCACATGCCCGTGTCGAAGAAATAGAATCGAGCCTTGTCCCTGGTACGCCCGTGGTTTTCCATTCCCACGCCCGTGGTCTCCTATCAAGTTCATCCACGACCATGTCGCACGGCTGTGGGGATTTATTGCACCCCGTGTTTTGAGGAAATCATGTCCTACTTCAACACGACCGTATCGCATGGCCGTGGCTTTTTCCCCTGTTTGGCCACAGCTTTAGGCACGCCTGTGTGCCTGAAAAACTTTGCAATTCAAAGATTAAGTTAAGGATCCAAAGTGTTAGAAAATAAAAATAAAGAAATCAAAATATGTTAGTGCTCGGGTTGCCTCCCAAGAAGCGCTTATTTATAGTCTAAGCTCAACTTACATCTCCGTTGATTTATCATGGTGGTTTGAGGAGTTCATACTCCTCATTCCTGTTGTCAATGTTGAAATAAGGTTTTAAACGGGTGTTGTTTACCTTAAAAGTGCCGAACTTGGGATGACTCACCTCCACTATACCGAATGGAAAAATACTAAGTACCGTAAGAGGGATTTCCTCATTCTGTGTGGTAGTGACAATGTGAGGATCAACAACATCTAGTAAGACTTTATCGCCAACCTTAAGTTGATTAGGAGAGGTATTGGGTTTGTTTTGGCGTAGTTTCGGTTTATCATGTATTCTCGGTTTGTGTTCTCGCCATTCGTCTAGCTCCTCTATTTGTAATCTTCGTTCTTCATGGACATCTTTGTTCTCTTCATGATAGCAGCGTACTGTCTCTGTTGTCTTGGTTCGAGGAAGTTCTTGCAAGGACAATTGAATATTAGTTTTATCATCGATAGGTTTTATAGCATTAGCTTAAGTCTTAGAGGTTTTGACTGAGTCGAGTGCTTGGAGTGTTACTGCGTCGTCACCTGCACGAAGTGTTAGCTCTCCTGTGCCTACATTAATAATGGTTCTGGCAGTTGCTAAAAATGGTCGTCCTAAAATTAAAGGTACCTCGTTATCCTCATCCATATCTAAGACAACGAAATCTACTGGGTAAATAAATTTATCAATTTTAACGAGTATGTTTTCAATAATACCCTTAGGAAATCTAACTATTTTGTCAGCCAATTTTATGCTCATCCTAGTCTGTTTGGGTTTACCGAGACCTAGTCGTTTAAACATTTTATACGGCATAACATTTATACTTGCCCCTAGATCAACTAAACCATTATTCACAGATAGACTACCAATTAAACAAGGAATTGTAAAACTCCCTGGATCTTTCAATTTGTTAGGTAGCTCATTCTTTAGAATAGCTGAGCAGACTGCATTGAGTTCCACATGCGATGTAACATCTAATTTCCTTTTATTGCTCAGAAGTTCCTCTAAGAATTTTACTGAGTTGGGCATCTGCGAAAGAACTTCAATAAAGGGTAAGTTAATATGTAATTTCTTTAAGAGTTTGACAAACTTACCGAATTGTTCTTCTGTTCTGTCTTTCATCATCACTTTAGGATATGGCACACGAGATTCATGATTCGTACTTACCTGTTTGGGATCATTATTGTTTACCTCTTCTCGTCCTTTGTTCATCGTGTTGTCTTGCTATAATTCTAGTTCAGGTGCAATGAATCCTTCCTTATCTTGAGTGCTAATTGCATTGAGGTGTTCCCTCGGATTAGGTTCAGTATTACTTGGTAGACTACCTTTTGGTTGTTCAGAGATTAGTTTGGACAGCTGGCCTATCTGAGTTTCTAGTCCTTGGATCGATGCTTTTTGATTCTTAAGTGCTGTCTCGGTATTTTGGAAATGGGTTTCTGACACCGAGATGAATTTAGAAAGCATCTCTTCAAGGTTCAGTTTCTTCTCTTGTTGATAAGGTGGCTGTTGAAAACCTTGAGGATTTTATGGCTTTTGATTCTCTTGACCAGCCTAGGAGAAATTTGGGTGGTTCCTCCAACCTGCATTATAAGTATTACTATATGGGTTATTTTGAGATCTAAAGTTATATTACCCATATAGTTGACTTGTTCTTCTTCAGTTGTAGGATTGAAGGATTGGTATTCTGTATGCACACCTACTCCGCTTGAGTCACACCACATTACTGGATGTACCTATGTAGAGCCAAGTAAACATTAATCTTTTTATTGAGAAGTTCTACCTGATTAGAGAGCATGGTGATTGAATCGATGTTATAAACGCCGGCTGTTTTCATTGGCTTTGTCCTCATAACTTTCCACTGATAGTTATTCAGTGACATCTCCTCTATAAATTCATGGGCATCTTCTGGTGTTTTGTTATTGATGGTTCTGCCAGCAGTTGCGTCAACTATTTGCCGAGTTGAGGGATTCACACCATTGTAGAACGTTTGAACTTGCAGCCAAAGCAGTAACCCATGGTGAGGGCATCTTCTCAGTAAGTCTTTGTATCTCTCCCATGCATCGTAAAGTGTGTCTAAATCTATCTGCACAAAAGAAGAGATATCATTACATAATTTAGCCGTTTTAGCTGGCAGAAAATATTTTAGTAAAAATTTCTCGGTCATTTGTTCCCAAGTAGTGATAGACCCTCGTGGTAACGAGTTCAACAACTGTTTAGCTTTGTTTCTCAGTGAAAAAGGAAATAACTGAAGACGAATGGCATCATCAGAAATGCCATTGATTTTGAATGTATCGCAAAATTCAAGAAAATTTGCCAAGTCCGTGTTGGGATCCTCATCCCGCAAACCATCAAACTGAACAAACTGCTGTATCAACTAAATTGTGTTAGGTTTTAGTTCGAAATTATTCACAGTAATAGCAGGTCTAACTATACTAGACTCAGGTCCTGTTAAAGAAGGTTTAGCATAATCATACATAGTACGAGGAGCAGGATTTGGATTAGCAGCAATTGTAAGAGGCAGCTGCTCGCCTAGGTTTTCAGCCATCTCGTCAGTTGGGGTTTGAGTATCGTCTTCTTGCTCGTTCTTCGTGTATCGTAAACTACGCCTTATTTCTCTTTGATTTTTTCAAATTGTACAATCGATTTCTTCGTGTATCTAGTCATAAACTATAAAAACCTGCCAAGACAGAGAAAAAGTAAATTAATAAATAATAAAATAAAATAAAATTGCAAGAAAAATAAATGGCTAAAGTAATAAAAATTTAGTGTTCCTAATATTTCAGTTCCCCGACAGCGGCGCCAAAAACTTGATCGCGTGATTCGTAACAAGTAATAAATATTTATAATGAAGATCAAACCTAGACTAACTATTATCACGACGAAAAGGCAAGTACACCTATCGAACAATAGTATAGTAATGGCAAGACCAGGATATCGTACCCAAGGGAACCAAAAGTACTAGTAATAACTATCTTTTTATTATCTAGCCTAAGAATAAAAGGTTTTGTTTTAATTAACTAATTATTTAAACTAATTAACTAATTTAATTAAAGCAAAGAGAAATCTTAGAAAAAGACTTGAAGAAAAGCAATTGATAAAGACGACACCCAAGGAAGAATCCACCTAGATTTCACTTATAATCTGACTCTGAGCCGGACGATTTATTCACTTGACTTGATCTGTGAGACTCCCTAACCTATGTTATTATCCCTTTCGAGACTAATAACATCTAACCTTCAGTTGAATTAACCGAAATTTCTTTCTTAATTAAAACCCCTAGGGAAACAGTAAATCACTCTATGGACTCCCATATTAGGTTTCACCCTAATCCAGCAAAATCTCGTAACCTTATTTCTAGGCGTTTGATCAACCCCGCTTAATTATGTCAAATCTACTCTTAGGCAGGGTCTATTCCTCTTCTGCATAAGCATATCAAATCATGAATTAATACCCGAAATATTAACTCAAGCATTAAGAACACATAATTAAGAACAAATCAAGTATTTATCATACGGTTCAGATAATAATAACAAGATCCATCGTAGGTTTTATCCCCCTTAGGTATCTAAGGAGTTTAGTTCATAATAAAATAAGAGTACATCTCAAAAGTATGAAAATAACAAAACATAAAGAAAATTCTAAAACCCTTGAAGGAATTCTGATAGAGATCTTTAGTCTTGGAGTAGCTCCGACTTTTGAGATGGATTGTCTGGCTTCCTTCAAGTAATTCCTAGCGTGTGGTTTTGTATTCCAGAAAAGTTCTGGAGAGGCGGCCTCCTTCTAGGTCACACTTAGGGTGTTTATATAGGCTTTGGATTGGCTTTTTCCCCCCTAAGTACCCTTTTCCGTGTAAAATACAACTCTTTGAAAAAGGGACACGCCCGTGTGCCACGACTGTGTGATGTGATTACCAGGCCGTGTTCGATCTGTTGAATTGTACACAGCAGTGTGGGCTCAATGGCCAGGCTGTGTGAATCGTGAAAACCTTGGTCGACACTCCCGAAGGCCAGGGGCGTGTGAGATGCCCGTGTGGCAAGGCTTAGGCCATGTCATCTTCTTGATTTGGTTCGTTTTATCCTTTTTTAGCTCGTTTTTGGCTCCTTTCGACTCTTGGTGCTCTCCTGAGTACAAAACATGAAATAACCGGATTAAGAGCACCAAAATTCACAAATCTAGTAATAAACATCCATAAATATGCTAAGTATTTGGGGTATAGATATGTATAATTTGGAATTTATTAGTAACTCAGGTAGCTCTTCAAGAAAAATGTCCGGAAAGTCCTTAATCGTCCTGATATCCTTAACCGAAAAATCTCCAGGACCTGAAACACTGATGTAGGCCAGATACGCCTCACATCTCCTATGAACCAACTTTTCCGCCCTAAATTCAGAAATCACATTCGATAAGTAGTTCCAACATTCCCCAACCTGGCTATCATCCTTTGTGTAACACCTCTAACCCATATCCGTCACCAAACTAGGGTTAAGAGGCATTATCGGACATATCAGAATATTTAGAAATCAAAAGTCATACATCATCATTTCATAATCAAAATCAACATAAAGTCCCTTTCTTAGGTCAATGAGACCTTAAACATGCATTAGCAAGAGGTCGGGACTAAACAGAACACATACAAATTTTTTTGAAAACTTAACAATTTTCTAAGTCACAAAGATCACACGCCTGTGTGAACAAGCCGTGTGCTTCACACGACATTAGACACGCCCGTGTGTCTAGACCGTGGAAAAATAGGGCATACATACTAACTTATCCACATAGCCACAAGACACGCCCGTATGTCTAGCCTGTGGTCAAAACTGACTTAGCCACACGGCCTAGCACACGTCCTTGTGTGTGCGATCGTGTGGTCTGCCCAGGCTCATTTCGAAATGGCCCTCGAGCAACACAGCAGAGACACATGCCCGTATCCCTACCCGTGTGGGCATAAAATAGACCATTTACAAGGCCAAAATGCCACTCAATATGAGTCCTTTTTGCAAGTATCATTCAATCATAAATATAGCACATTTTAAGCCAATTAATAGGCGGCCATTCATACACTTCCCAAAGTAATATTCAAACATTATTTACAATGAATCATGACTATCTAATACTTAACTTATAACTGAGCAAATATCATACATATATTTCATAAGTTGATTACGAATTTATTACTTCAATTCATGCACATATCAAATAGAATAATCCATATTACATTACTTTTGGTCCTTTACCATATTTGGCAAAACTAACTTCACAAAATAGTTAAGTACAGATTTTAAACAACATAGTCATATGTGCATTTAATATTAAGTCAAAATCAAAACATAACATATGGCTTAACAAGCATCCATACATGAACCATAAGCCAACCTTACCAAATGGACAAATATGCTTTTAATACCATCTATATATAAGTGCATAGTTACCATGTTATCAATAGCGATTTTCCAGCCTAATTGTCGAGCCAATATACAGAATTTATGTGCTAAATAACATGTCAATATTACCTATACATATCCAATTCAATTCGGTTAGCTAAGTTAATGTCACTACAAATTATAAAATAATCTTACGACTGCAAAGCATGCTTATTATTTACCACTTCCAAACCAATTCACAAGACAAATTATATAACCAAAACAAATCAATAATAAACCACAACCTAAGCACATCCATTAGCGATATTTACTTCACTTGAACCACATTATATTAATCCACAAATGCAAGACATACTATAAATCAAGTTTACCATAATAAGCTAATTATAATCCTTACATATCATTACTCAAAATCGATTTCATGTAACCAACATCACCACATATTTACCATGAATCATACCTCTCAAATTAAGCTTGTAATATGTTTGAATATAAATACGAACATTCGTATCATGATCAAAACATTTTCGTATAGCTATATACATATACAAATTTCAAAATCAACTATATCAAAACTAGCCTATACATGCCACATAACTAAAATTCAGAACTTTAATTTACCGAAACGATAACCAGATAGTGTGATGAGATCTCCTTCGACTTCCAACCTGAGCAAGTCTCCGAAACTCTATAAACATAGGAAAAATACAGACAGAGTAAGCTTTAAAGCTTAGTAAGCTCGTATCTTAATAAACTTAACATAACAAATAATTTCATTACAAAGTCATATGCATGATATGCTATCTTATACAGCTTTTCCAAGTTATAAAACATGTTCTCATATTGAATTATCATCGTTTAATATTATACTTGCTTACTTCAATAACTTTAGCTTTCACAAGCTTATTCAACTCAATTCTCCTATATCATTCAATTCACACTTTCATATAGCAAAATGAGCACATTATGGAAATAACACATCTAATCATATATATATGCATAAATCTCATATCATCATTTATACTTAATTTCACCTTTCATACATATAACATCTGACAATCTCACGTATGCCACTTTATAAACCATATCTTATTCATTTTTTCATGTTTCATTTACACGTATTCTCATTTCATTTTTGTAGACATCACATAACATTCTTTGCACATATATACTTACCTTTCATTTTCAAATATTGTATACATTTCAATGTACCTGAATCGAAATGTCTTTCACTTAATCATTTATTTCTCGGAATACCCGTTGAACCATTCAGAATCAATAAGGATACTTGGATAACTCATAAGCTCATACAATGCCAACGTCCTAGATGTGGTCTTACATGTAATCAAATATCGATGCCACTGTCCCAGATAGGATCTTACACAAAATCATATGCGATGCCAATGTCCCAGACATGGTCTTACACGTAAATCACAAATTGGTGCCAACGTCCCAGACGTGGTCTTACATGATAACACATATCGAAATCCTATGTCATGACATATAAATCCTAACTATTCCTACGGTTCGTATGGGGCTTTTCGGACATCATCACATTATCGAAACTTTCTCATATTCATATATTCTGCTTCTCGAACAATTCAATATCATAATAACATATATATAACTCAATATATATATATATATATATATATTTGTATCATCATTCAGCATTAAATTCAATCACACAATTAGTATGCATTTATAATATGATTCCGTAATGTTTATTAAAATACAAACTTACCTCGTTTGCAGTAACGACAAATTAAGTTGACTAATCTGATACTTTGATTTTCCCTCGATCTAGATCCGAATTCCGCTTTTGCCAATCTAATTAATATCAAAATTAACTTACTTATTCAACATTTAATTAAATTTTATCCAAGAACACATAATTTTGGTATTTTGCATTTTAGCCCCTAACATTTCACATTTTCACAATTTAATCTCTATTTCAAAATAACACAAAATACACAAAATCTCATCAAACTCATATTACGCCAAATTTACCTTGGGTCTCTAGCAACCCATTTCTTTCATTTATTTCCATTTTGACCCCTCAATTTACAAATTTCTCAATTTAGTCCTTAATACACATTTTTATCAAAAAACATTTAATTAAACATGAAAATCTATTAACACATATTTATTTTTCATCATCAAACACAAAAATCATCAAGCTTTAAACAATGGCAAAACACAAAATCATCATCAAATTCAAAAATTCAAGCATGGTCTTACTAGTACTAAAAAAAAAAATCTCAAAAACGTAAAAATTATCAAAAACCGAGCAAAAACGAACCTTGAATCAAGCTTGGACCATGGCTGAATGTTTGAAAACTTTAAACCTTTTTTTTTCTTAAGTTTCGATCAAAATATGAGCATTTTCATGTGTTTTTATTTTCTTTTTATGTTATGATTTACTATAATAACATTTTTAACTAATTACAAAACTAACCTTAATGATTTTAATGATAAAACTTATAATATAAGCCCATTACCGTCCATGCATATTTTCAATGGTCAAATTAAAACATATGGCCCACATAATAAAAGCCATAGCAATATAGCACTTTAATAACAGAAGGCCACTTTTACATTTTACGCGATTAAGCCCTTTTTCACAAATCGATACTAATGATAAAATTTTCATACAAAAATTTCACACATATCAATACACATACTTTAAGCACAGAAAATAATATTAAAAAAATTTTCTAACTCAAATTTGTGGTCCCGAAACCATTGTTCTGATTAGGGTCTGAACCGAGCTGTTACACTCAGTTCTCAGTACAACCCTTTTTGTGGTACAATCTAAGCTCACTTGATGTTTAACCAACCAGTCAATTCCCAATATCAGATCAAACTCCCCAAAAGGAAATTCCATCAGATCAGCCAGAAAAATAGCCCCTTGAACCTCTAAAGGAACATCTCTAAACAACTTATTTACCCTTACTAATTATCCTAGCGGACTCAGTACAGTCACCTTACTTGCAGTGCTCTCAACCAAGATATCCAAGTTCTCAGACACAATACAAGCAATATAGGAATGAGTGGATCCTATACCTATCGGTATAGTATAAGGTACATTATAAATAAAAAACATACCCGTGATAACGTCTGGAGCATTTCCATCCTCTCAGCGACGTGCAGCATAAACTAGAGCTAGCTGCCTCGCCTCAGTATGACCAGCAACTCTGCCTGGTGCTTTTTAACCACGATTCAACCCATTACCACCTCTGACCTGCCTATGGCCTCTCAGTGGCTGCTGTACTACTCTCGGTGATGGTGTAGTACCAATATCCAGAGCTTGCATCTGATTGGACCTCCGCGGACACTCTCTAATACGGTGCTCTAATGAACCAGACCTCAAACCAACCCCAGTTCTTTTCTGACACTCGCCCTGATGGCGTCTACCATAATTAGTACACGACGGCTGTCCAGTAGCAGTAATAAGAGCCTCAAATCTGATCAGTCCATCAACTCTGGCCTTTTTCCTAGGCCTCTGACCCGGAACTCAAGGGCTCCAAATCCCTCTTGCTCGCTCAACGCTTCACTCCTCGGCGATCTTCGCCTTATCAACTAGTGCAACAAAGTCTCGCTCCCTCTGTGGAGCTATCAGAACCCTCAAATTATCCCTCAGGCCATCCTCGAAGCGAACACATCGCTCATACTTAGTTGCCACCATACCTCACGCATAGCAGCCCAGTCTAAAAAAATTGGCCCCATACTCGGCCACCGATCTATCTCCTTGAGTCAGATTTAGGAACTCTCTCCTATGGTAATCCACATAACTGGCCCCTACATACTTCTCCTGGAAAGTAGTCTTAAAGAACTCCTAGGTTAGTCGATCGGGCTGATTGCCTTTCTTAACAGTAAGCCACCACTGATATGCCTCATCACGTAGCAGCGATACAACACCCTTTAATTTCTACTCGGGGGTACAGTTCAGGTCGTCCATAATCCTCTCTGTGGCCTCTATCCAATACTCAGCCACATTAGGGGTAAATCTAGCGATACCCCTGAAAAGCTCAGCTCCGTTAGACCGGAGTCATTCCGTAACCGACCCGTGGCCTTCAACTCCAATATTGGGCCCAGCGACCTTCTCTAAAATCCTTAGCATGGCCTGGGACAGTGCGTTGTCCCTAGTCGCTTGATCATGAGATAAGTTGGTGTCTCACTAGTATCCAAATTAGGCAGATTGGCAGATGATGAAGACCCAGCTCGAGCACCTCTACGGCCTCTACCATGGCCTCTTGTACCCTGTTCGCGAGTACCTCTGATGCTCATTGTGTAATTACGTTTTATCTATATTAACAGTTTTATGCATTAGTTTACTGTTCCAGTGTTTATTACTAAATATTTTATGAAAACAGTATCAGAAGTGTAAAGTTTGTTTCGTACATCGTAGTGTCAATCAATGTCTATCAATTTTACTACAGTTTCGATATACCTTATTTTGGGTGTTTTCAGCACAGTTTATCTATAGTAGTCTCAATATATACTACCTATAGCAGTTTCAGGATATACTATCAAAAATAATTTCAGAACAATTCACAATTTCAGAAAGCTTACTGGATCAACGCTGGAGATTCGGTGTACCACAGTTTCAGTAAAAACATTTAGAAATCAATTCTCGAAAAATCACATATTAAAAACCCACATCCACAGTCGAGTTTTGCAACCTGGCCCTGATATCACTAAATGTAACACCCCAAACCCAGCCTAGACGCTATGGTCGGATCGGGCGATGTCATATGGTAGTGTGTTTAGAAAATAGTAACTTTGCTTAAAATAATTTCCATTTAGAAACTTTTTATTATTACTTATTAATTTTAAAATCGTATTATTTAATCAGTCGAATGTCTTCAAACATTTATTTAATGCAGAAGCTTTTACAACGGTTTACGTGTTTGTGAGTATTTTGTTAAAATATTTGTTTCTTTTGAAAATCCGAGTTTCCTAATACTAGCAGTTATAAACCATAACCAATAAGAATCCCAAACTAAAATAAAAATCCATAGAGGCCATATTTACAATAAAATACCCAAATAAAATTTTAAAATCATAAATAAGTACGAAACAGTGTCAAAGGGGTCGTGTGGTCACCATCGAGTCCTCCGCTGCATCGATCCGTCAAGTCTAGAAATTACCTATACAGATTTAACCGAATGGGTGAGTTTACGTAAACTCAGTGTGTAATCCCTATATAATAAATAGACAGTATGCACAAGATCACAGTCTGGACCTAAGCCCTTTTCAGTACAGAATCAGTCATGCAGTTGGGCTTTAGCCCATCACAGTATCAGTATAGATATGCACAAAATCCTACCCATCTAGCCTCTACACACCATCTCCGTCAAACCCTACACTCCATGTGGGGATTAAATCAACCCACCCATCCCTACACTCCAGATAGTACCGAATGCGGAACAAATCAGTAATTTGCAACTGAGTTGCTAGTATATTAGGCTTATGAGTCTTTCAGTACACTTCCTCCAATTATCATCATCGCAACCCTATGCAATGCAAACATAAATTATGCCATACTTTTATACAACCATCGGTCAAACGTATACATATATATACCAGTAATCATGCATTATTGTTCATGCATCACATACATTCAAATCATACATTTAGGGGTCTAGATAATGCTTACTGACCCTACAGTAGGTTCACAATCGATTTGGGTGACCCGTGCAACCTTAGAAGTCATTTCGGTAAAATGGGCTCATATGCCCATGTGGCCTGCCCATGTGGCCGACACGGCCCCAAATTTTCCTTGGTTGTGTAGATCACACAGCCTGGCAAAAAATCCCACATGCCCATGTGGCCCACACGGCCCAAATCTGTCCGGCCTATGTATCACACACGGTCTGCCTGGCCATCACACGGTAGTGTCTTGTGCGCACGGCTACCTGGCCAAAAATCCCACATGCCCGTGTGGCCCACACGGCCAAAATCTATCCGGCCCATGTATCACACACGGTCTGCCTGGCCATCACATGGCCGTGTCTTGTGCGTATGGCCTGGCCTCATCAAACGAACGCTCGTGTTCTGTCACACGGCCTACCACACGGGCAACCACACATCCGTGTGGTATAGACAGAATGCTTTTTTGGCTTTCTACCGAATCCTATTTTTTGCATTTCGGGTACACACCTGGATCGTTTTTTATGTAACAACTATCCCGAGCCTTCCAGAACCTAAATATTGCCTAATACAACATTACGTTAGCCACTAAAAGTACATAAAACGAACTCCAACAAATTTTGCAAAATTCAAAACTACCAGAATCTTTACTTTCAACTTACACGAAGATTCCAAACAATAAAAGTGCTGATTAGCAACCTTCAGCCCTTCGAACAGCACCTAAACAAGAAAACAACACATTTAGTAACCCTATAACGATTCTCAAAACTCCAGATCCTCAAGAAAACATACCTTAAATTATGAAATCCAAGTCGAAAGTATCCAAATTAGTGAGAACAAAGGAAAAGAAGAAACCAAAGAAAATTTCGGCAGGGTGATGGGAGGAAAAAAGGTCAGATGGAAAGGAATTTTTGAAAAAAAAAGAAAAGAAAATATCTCCCTAGGATAAAAACCCAATCCCTTGATTTACTCCTCCACTTAACTACTACATCCACTACTCAGAATCCCACTATCTCAAGACTTTAAGAGAGAACCGAGCAAAAAGATTGGCATGTCGCTTATGCAGAATTTCGAACACAAGACCTCCAGCAATCCCACACTCAACTTAAACTACCAGTTCAGCAGGCCCATTCTGTCAATTACTTACCATCTTTTATTTAAAAGCCTATCAAAAAAAGATTGGCTTTCTTCCTAAAATACCAAAATTGGCCCAAGTCGTGACTTGAGCTTAAGACTTCTCACACACACCCAGAACAGTTAACTATTGAAGCAGATACACATTTCTGTCATTTTTTAATATAACATAAATATGACATTTTTGGGGCATTATAGTTTAGGCAGCTATCGTGCCCTCAACTTGAATGTACGGATTTATAAAACAAATAAACAAGGGGGAAATTTAATTTATAAAGAAAACAAAATAAACAAATATATAATATAATAAAATAAAAGTAGAATTATGTTTGGAAAATAAATTGAATTAAATTAAATTAATAAATTAAATATATTTAAGCTTAGCCTTATCCTCAGTACACACTGAACTTGAATCGATCCTTGAAAAATGGATTTTCCCTTCCAAGCGATAAGTTGCTTATAGCAATCAAGAACATCCCAACCGCCAATTCTTCCTTTTGTGGTGGATTTTGGTACTACCTAAAAACCAAACCTTATTGATTATCTAACTACAAAACACGCGTTCGCAATTCAAGACCCTTGCAGCCTTGCATTCCAAAGAACCTAACTCAAACCAATGGCCTCAACCATGTGGGTCATTTTAATCCGATCACTATCTCCCTTGACAAAATTCAATTGGATTTTTCCACATGAACACCTCAATTTGTTCATGGGAATTTGAATACATCACGGCCAACTCGACTTCCCAACTATACACAAAAAAACATCCAACCCAACGCGCGTTTTTTAAATTGAAGTTGAATTGACTTTAAGGGATGAATTTGTACTATCCTATATACCGGAGAGATAGCGAATACTGTGTTGAAAAGTTTTTAGTGCGAGTTCATATCTCACGGTTGTATTATCGGAGTGATAACTGGGTCAAAGCTAAAATGGAATTAGTTAAGCATGAGATTAATCATGCTAGTTGGCATATGAAAATGATTTTAAATGAAAATGTTGGAAAGTGGAAAGGAATTAGGAAGCAGTTTTGCCAAAATAGTAAAATGGGGAAAGAATGGTGGAATGCCGGCAACTTAGCACTGATGCGTGAAAGAAAAGAAAGGAAAATTCAATTTCCAAGTTTGTTCAAGTGTGTTTTTCAAAG
Source organism: Gossypium arboreum (assembly GCF_025698485.1). Taxonomy (NCBI): domain Eukaryota; kingdom Viridiplantae; phylum Streptophyta; class Magnoliopsida; order Malvales; family Malvaceae; genus Gossypium; species Gossypium arboreum. The sequence continues at coordinate 21,565,135 of NC_069081.1, forward strand.
GCCACCACATACCCTATTTATATATATATCATATACTAAAATTAGCCTAACTCACCTAACAACCAAACATGAAATCACATTCATATTAGATTTTTTTTTCTAAATATAGCTTTTACAAAGCCAAAAATCTGATCATCCCTTAAATGTCTCCAAATTTTTATTTGACCTTCTCTTGTATTCCCTGTGCTCCAATTTAGTCTTTTTCTTCTTGTTTTCTAATTAAAGCATCCAAATTTTTTTTCTGACAGAATTTAAACATAAAATCACCAATTTAGCAGGAATTAATTCAAGAATTAATTGATTTGAACACGTAAAAAACATGCTATCAATTACAACCACTAAGTGTTTTGACCAGTTAAGAATTTTTGTGGGCCAAAAAAATCTTTTATTAAAATGAGTCATTTTACTATCATGCCTTACAAGCAATAATTTAGAATGATGGACCACTGTACCGCCCATTTTCTCATTAACTTTGGTCCATACATGAGCCTTAGGCAAGCCTGCAATAGATTTCCCTTTTGAGTGGCTAGAACTATCGACCTTAAACTCAAGCCCAAAATTTGATATATACTTGAAAGCTTGAGAGACAGTTTGTTGAACTATCGTAATTTGATATGAAAAATTAGCCTTTCCTGGTATACTTAAGGAGCTTATTCTCAAGCAAAGTGACATTTTTTCGTAATTTTTTTTATTTTAAGTTAATAAGTGTAAATGTCTCATTTTTACTCATTTCGAGACCCAATTTGAACAATAGTGTCATTTGGAGCTCTAACGTGTGGTTAAGTAGTGTAGGGATGTGTTGGAGATTAAAAAACAAGCGAAAACGACACCAAAGGAAAGGGTATCATAGTATCCAAACCTTGGAATCATGATACCTCTAACAGACTTGAAGATTGGAGACCACCCTTCAATGGTATCACGATATCCACCCTCCAAAAAGACCCTCACGTTCGAAACTGACAGGGATATCACAATATCCTCTTATTGGATATTGCGATACTGATATCGTAGGGGGGACAAAATCGGACAAAAAGGATAGTCTTTTTCCATAGATGCACTAATCACATAAGGTTCATGTAGGGGTAATTTTAGTAACAAAATTTCATCATCCATCAGCCTAAAATAACCAATTTTGGCTGAAGAGAGAGGAGACACATATTAGTTTAGTTTTTAGCTTTAGTTTTTTTAGGTTTTCTCTTAATTTTTTTGTAACTTTTTTAGGGTTTATATTTTCTCTTATCCTTTTTTAGTTTTAGAGTTTGTTTTAGAACATTTTCTTCTTGTTCTTAGTGCTCTTGTAGTTATTAAGTTAGTTATCACTGTAGTTTAGGGTTATTTGCATCTTTAGTCCCTGTACCTTGGTTGTAAGACATTTTCAAATTTAGTTTAATGTATTTCAGTTTCTTTTACTTTGTAGCTGTTAAAGTTTACTCCTTTTATGCTTATTGTTTTAGATTTTCTTGTGGAATGCTTTTCTTTAGATATATTTTAGATTTTCTTGCATAAAAACCTCAACTTTTATATTTTTCTTAAGCTTTACTTTAATGGCTCCTTTACTTTTCATTTCTATGGTTGTTAGTTGTATTTTTAGCATGAGCAGCTAAATCGTTAAGGGGGTTGGTTGATGGAAATGTGGTGAGTTGATTTTTGGATGAAGGACTAAATCTTAATAAATTGGATTAATTTGAATGAACCTAAAATCTTAGGGTTGATGTCCCTAAGGGAATCCATGGTTTTTAGTTGTATTTTCAGCATGAGTAGCTAAACCTTTAAGGGGGTTGATTGATGAAAATGTGGTGAGTCAATTTTTGGATGAAGGACTAAATCTTAATAAATTGGATTAATTTGAATGAACCTAAAAACCTAGGATTGATGTCCCTAAGGGAACATCTAGACAAGTGAGACCGAAAGGTAATCTTATTGTGCACCAATTTTTTAGTCTTGGATTAACTGGTGAGATAGAGAGATAAACCGAACTAATTTTTGTAAATTGGTAAATTTAAGATTGAGAGATAAAATTTAGTCACTTTAATCATTTAAACAATTTAAGTTCCTCCTTCGAAAATTTGCAAACCACATCGAAGTCATCGACCATCGTTAGTCATCGAAAATTTAGTCACTTTTTACAATTTGGTCTGTATAGTAGCCTATTTAATTTCCTTGCAACATTTTCTTGTTATGATTTTGCGTACTATAAAATCGTACTAGTAGCCGCTTAGACTCTAAACTACACGTTATTTATTTCTCAATTGCCATCTCATTTGGGTTCAACACATTGGAATATTTCGTGTTCCATCGAAACTATAAATATTACAACTGACACTGTCTCATTGCAGTTAAAGCCCGCGTTTCAAAATAGTTTTCTAAAATCATTTGTTTTAATCCGCACGAGCGTGGGTGGTCAAAGTTGTTGGCACCGTTGCCGGGAAGACGATGCAAGATTAAACAATTTTTTTGTTGTGTGCTTTTATGTAGAGATAAGTAGCAAAAGTAGGATTTATAGATACGACTTTGTTTTTATTTACCTTTATTTCATTTGTAATTTTTAGTTAATTTATTTAACTCTCTTGTGCTTGTAGGAGGCGTTGTATGACTTGGAATGGTAATGATGTCTTACCGTTTGAGCCGAACTATAGCGTACCATCACACATGCGAAGAGGGTGCAACATTCGAGAGATGCCTAACCTCCACAAAGAGATTAGCTTATTGAAGATCTACGAGTAAAGATTCAACCACCACGACACCCAACCATGGAGCAATGTACTTTGTGAGGCTACACAATGCCCAATCTTGATGTTTTTTGAGGTAGCATTGATCACTTAGTGATCAATGCTAATAACTTTGAAATCAAATGACAATGATCCAAATGACACAAGCAAACCTTCAACTTCAAGAGTCAATGAATGAGGATCTGAACCAACATCTTAAGAGATTTCTAACCATTTGTGGTACCTTCAAATATAATGGTGTATCTGATGATGCTATCTGTCTTCAGTTATTCCCTTTCTGTCTTACTAATGATGTATTTATATGGTTAGATTCACAACCAATAGATTCCATCAAGACTTAGGACGAGCTAGAGAGCAAATTCTTGGTGAAATACTTTCCCCCGAGTAAGATAATGAAGTTTTGTATGTATAGTACGAATTTTTATAAATTGGATAGGGAATCACTATACGAGGCATGAGAGCACTTTCAACTCATGTTATGTAAGTGTCCATATCATGGCTTGCAAGATTGGCTGCAACTTCAAGTTTTTTATTGTAATACCCTACACCCGTAACCTATTTCGGGGAGGAGCACAAGGCATTACCTAACTTGATCTCATGTATACAACCAATCTCAAGTCACCGAGACTTGATCCAAACTTAAAACTTTATCAATTTCTACTTTAAACTTCTTATTATGGGCCTACGAACCTCAAATCGACCGTTGAAAACCATTCGGGACTATACCAGGTCCTTAAACGAACTATGAAAATTTTGTCCTTAAAACAGGGCATGCACCCGTGCGGAAGGGCAACACGCCCGTGTGACCAACTTGACATGGTCGTGCTGATGGCCCGTGTAGCTTACACGACCTAAGTACCCTGGGAGATGCCCATGTCCTACACCCGTGTAGAATTAATTTCAAATTCACGCCTAAAGGGGTTTTCACACGGCCAGACACATGCCCGTTTCACTGGCCCTATGTCCCTTACACGACCACGACACGCCCATGTCCTAGCCCGTGTGCAAAACCTTGGGTATTTTGTTTCTGACGTCAGCATGCTCATAATGTCACACGGCCAAGGCACACGACCGTGTGCTGGGATGTGTCCTCTACATGGCTGAGGCACACGGCCATGTCTCTGCCCGTGTGTTTATTACTATGCATATTGACTTGAAATTTTTATGTGTAGGGGACACATGGCTGAACCACACGCCCATGGGGCAGACTGTGTGTCACACATGGCCTAGACATACGCCTATGTGCCTACTCGTGTGGACAGTATAACGATATTTACCAAGCCTCATTGCCACCCTTACATATATAGTTTCATATAAATACCAACAAATATCGAAACAAGTATAACTCCTATAACTAAATCAGCCATAATGGACATTCATTCAACCATGAGAATGCATCTTTCATAAATTCAAAATGAATATTACCGTCATTCAAAGCTTAATACATATTAAAGGGTTTCCAACCCAAGCCAACACATTCAACCAATTCTCAAAGACGCAGAATAATAAAGTCTAAGTCCTATACATGCCATATTAAAAAATATAAATCCAACTATATCGAATGCTTCTGTTGATAGTGTGATCGATATCTCTGACTTATGGAATCCTTGAGCTAGTTAGGTGGCACTGTAAGGAAATAGAAAGGAAAGGGAGTAAGCATAAAAGCTTAGTAAGTTGCATATAAGTAAGTACACAACAACAACATTTTATCAATGATCCACATGATCATAATACCAAGGTAGGCATAGGCATAACTTACTCATTACCATCCATACTAGTCACATATTGTTCAATGAGCTCATATCTCATACGTACCAATTGGGTACCTATACCACTCACAACACGATTATAATTTCCTCATTAGCTTAAGAACATAACGTTCACCGTTGAACCATTTGGAACACTACCGGATATTCATTAAACCTCAAATGTGGGTAAGGTGCCGATGCCATGTCCTAGACATGGTCTTACACTAGCTCATATCTCAAGTCGATACGATGTCCCAAACATGGTCTTACATTGACTATCATCTTGCAGCTGATGCATGTCCCAAACATGTCTTACACTGGCTTATGTCTCGAGGCCGATGCATGTCCCAGACATGTCTTACACTAGCTATCATCTCAATACCAATGCCATGTCCCAGACATGGTCTTACACTGGCTCTATAATGTGGCCGATGCATGTCCCAGACATGTCTTACACTAGCTCACAAAACAAATGACCTAAACGTCATGGCATGAATATCCGATTTACTTCCTAAGGTTACAATAGAATTTCCGCTACCTCAGTTATCCTTATACATTCTCAATTTCACAACCAAACAATTCATGCTATATTAACTCAATACGATTCAATACATACAATAACAATGTAGTTGTATTATTTACATACAACTTACCTCAGATTACAAAATGGGGCAACTAGTCAATTTAGTCAATTTGCTTGTCTTTTCCTCGATCTAGGTTCGAATTTGGAAATTCTTGATCTAAAATAACAAAATTCACTCATTTAATCACTAAATAAAGTTAAGCAATTAAAATTCACATCTTAGGTCAAATGACCGTTTTTCCCCTAAAGTTTGGCAAAATGACCATTTTACCCCTATGCTCAAAAATTGATTTTTATCGAATTTCATCGCATCTTAAGCAAAACCAAACTCTTTTTACTCTTATAGCAACCCCAAATTATCTCTATTTCACACATTTATCATTCATTTTACAACTTGTGCAAAATGGTCCCTTTAAGTGTTTTCAAGGTAACACTTTTCACAAAAGTTGTCTATTACACAACTAAGACTCATATTCTTCTATAAAATTTCAGAAAACACCCTAAATGCTCTCATGACAAAACCCTAGACCTTCAACCATTTTGTAGGATATATACGCCTCATTTGAAAGCTCATGCTTCAAAGGTCTCAAAAATGCAAAATCATCAACAAAGGGTATAGAAATCACTTACTTGTGAGTCAACTAAGTAGCTGAAAATTTTGAGCTTTCAAACCCCCTTCAATGGCTGATTTTCAGTGGTGTATGGGAGAAGAAAAGAAAAGATGACAACTTTTCTTTATTTTACTCAATTTACTAATGTCATCAAAACCTAACACTTTGACTAATTGATTTCCTTGTCACATGGGCAGCTATGCTTTTATTTAAGGGTCTAATTGCCCTTTAAAGACCCCCAATTTTGGTTCTCTAGCTATTTAACACCCTTAGCTATCAATTCAAGACTTTTGCACTTGATGCGATTTAGTCTTTTTTCACAATTATGCTTACAAACGTTAAAATTAACCACCAAAATTTTCATGCACTCCTATAATCATACTATAAATCTAAAATAATAATAAAATAATTTACTAGACTCCAAATTTTTGGTCTCGAGACCATTATTCTGACTAGCCCCAAAATCAGGCTGTTACATTTCTCCCCCCTTAGGGATTTTCGTCCTCGAAAATCTTACTAGTGAATAAGTTCGGGTACTGATCTCTCATAGTCTCTACAGGTTCCCATGTGGCTTCCTCGATTCCATGTCTATGCCACAAAACTTTCACAAGTGCTATACTCTTATTTCTCAACTGTTCGACTTCCCGAGCTAAAATCTTAACCGACTCTTCACCATAAGTCATGTCTGGACGAATCTCAACCTCTAACAGCGAAATCACATGAGAAGGGTCTGATCTATATCGACGTAGCATGGACACATGAAACACGCCATGAATCTTTTCTAACTTGGGTGGTAAAGCCAATCGATAGGCAAACGGTCCTACTCTCTCGATAACCTCATAATGCCCTATAAAATGAGGACTCAATTTACCTCTTCTATAAAATCTGAGAACTTTCCTCCACGGGGACACTTTCAAAAATACCGTATCACCGACTTGAAATTCAATTTCCTTTCATTTCAAATCCACATAGGATTTTTGTCTATCTGAGGCGGCCTTCAAGCAGTCATGAATCACTCTAACTTTCTCTTCAGTTTCCTTGACTAAATCGACCTCGTGAATCTGACCCTCTCTAAGCTCGGTCCAATATAAGGGCATTCGACACTTTCGTCCATACAAAGCCTCATAAGGCGCCATTTTCAGACTTGTCTGATGACTGTTATTATAGGTGAACTCAACCAACGGTAGATGCTTTTATCAACTATTTTGGAACTCAAGGACGCAACACCACAACATGTTCTCAAATATCTAAATTACTCTCTCTGACTGACTGTCGGTTTGCGGATGGAAGCTGTGCTAAAACTCAACTTTGTTCCCAATGCCTCTTATAACTTTTTCCAAAACCTCGAGTAAATCTCGGGTCTCTGTCTAAAATAATCAATATAGGCACCCCATGCAGTCTCACGATCTCGAAAATGTACAAGTCGGCTAATCTCTCAAGGGAGTAATCGGTACGCACAGGTATGAAGTGTGTCGACTTTGTTAGCCTATCCACAACAAACCAAACAACATCCTTTTTCTTTGAGGTTACTGGCGAACTCTTCACAAAATCCATAGTGATCTGATCCCACTTCCATTCAGGGACCATGATAGCTGAAGTAGACCCGGAGGTACTTGGTGTTCAGCTTTCACTTGCTGACACACTAGGCACTTAGACACAAACCCTGAAATGTCTCTTTTCATACCTGACCACCAATACATTTTCTTGAGGTTGTTGTACATTTTCATACTACCCGGGTGGACAGACAAACAACCACTATGTGCCTCTCTCAGAATCTTCTGAATAAGCTCATTGTCCATGGGTACACAAACTATGTCTTTGAACATTATACATCCATAGGTACCAATATGAAATTCTGATTCAATTCCCGACTCACACTAAGTTTTCTTGGCTTGCAATTTCTCATCACTTTTTTGAGCTTCTTGGATTTCTTGAAGAAACGTCGATCTAGTTCCCAACTCTGCTAGAACCGAACCATCATCAGACAAAGCCATACTGAGATTCATTGCTCTCAGCACAAATAATGATTTTCTACTCAATGCATTGGGAACGACATTTACTTTTCCCGGGTGGTAGTCGATAATCAATTCGTAATCCTTTATTAGCTCTAACCATCATCGTTGCCTTAGGTTCAAATCTTTTTGAGTCATTAAGTACTTAAGGCTCTTGTGATCCGTGAACAGTCAACACTTCTCGCCGTATAAATGGTGTCTCTAAAATTTCAACACGAATACGATGGTAGCCAACTCTAAGTCATGCGTCGGGTAATTCTTCTCAAGTGGCTTCAGTTGCCTTGAAGCGTACGCTATGACCTTACCTTCTTGAATAAACACACCCCAAACCATTCAAGGGGGCGTTGCTATATACCACAAACTCCTTGCCCGACTCTGGTTGCACTAACACTGGGGCTTCGATCAACAAAGCCTTTAATTTCTCAAAACTCTGTTGGCACTTTTTTGTCAATTCAAACTTGACATCCTTGTGTAGCAGCCTTGTCATCAACGTAGCTATCATAGAGAATCCGTTTACAGATAGTTTATAATATCTAGCTAAACCCAAAAAGCTTCGAACCTCAGTTACATTCCTAGGTGATTTCCACTTAACAATAGCTGAGATCTTGCTTGGGTCAACTATAATCCCGTCACCCGGCACAACGTGTAACACCCCTCACCTTTATCCAACTCTGGGACAGGGTTCGAGGCGTTATCGGACTTAAACATTCACAAACATATAAAACTAGATTACTAAATTTTGCCCAAAATTTAAACTTTTCAATCACATGCATATTGTCCCTTATACAGGCCTTATAAGCCTATAACAAACATTGGGGTGGTTCGGGACTAAACCGAGAACTTTCGAAAGTCTTTGGGCAACTTAACAATTTTCTAGCTTTGGAGAGTCACACGCCCGTGTAGGTTGGGCTGTGTGGTCGCACACGTCCATGTGGCTTGGGACACGCCCGTGTCCTCAGCCTGTGTAACTCTCTGTTTATGATGTTAGCAACCGTTTAAGGGCACACGGCCAAGGCACACACCCATGGCCAGAGGCCGTGTCCTCCATACGGCTGAAACACATAGCAATGTCTCTACCTATGTGGTCAAGACTTGGGCTAATTTCCAAGCCTTTTTGTCATCTTTACATACACACACATACACGATTTCAATGGCATTCATCATGTACATATGCCATATACTTCTCATACACAGTGACAAGCACAATCACATAACCACATCACAAGACATTAACACATATCATGGATAAATAGGCTTACAAGACAAAATCATTATAAGCCATATCTCATGGCTATAAACAACAAATCAATATAAACCAATACCTTTGGCTAATCACAAAAATAGTCATCATAGAAAAACTAAGTCCCTATACATGCCACTAATTCGAAAACATTTAACATACACATATCAATACTCCATGGATAATGGCTCGATAATATGATGCTGCCTCCGACGATCTCCAACCCCGAGCTGACCTGACAAAACTAAAAGAAATGGAAAGGAGGGAGTCAGCTTTACGCTTAGTAAGCTCGCATGAAAATAATAAGCAATGTGATAACATGCTATTTTCATTTTTTTTCTATTTATTGAAATTCCAGCTAAGCTATTTTCCCGAGTCACAGTCATTAAATTATTTATATCTAGAGCTACAGAACTCCAAATTAAGATCCGTTAATTTTACCAGAAACTAGACTCATATATCTTCTTATCGTAAAATTTTCAGAATTTGGTCTAGCCAATAAGTATAGTTTATTATTCAAAGTCTCCCCTATTTTGCTATTTGATAGATTTGACCTTTCTTTACTAAAATTTATTTATCTCATAGTAAGAGACTCGGATAATGTTCCTGTCTCTTTCCCCTGAAAGTAGACTCATAAATATTTCAGTAATATAAATTTTAACTCATAATTATTTTTGTACAATTTCTAGTGATTTTCCAAATTTCGAGATAGGGGAGTGTGGAATCACTCCAACTCTATCTCACAAGAATTCAAATATCTCATGATACAGAACTCTTTTCCTTCCATCGTTTCCTTTATGTGAAACTAGACTCATTAAGATTTAATTTAATATTTTATTAAGCTTCTAACTCAATTTACACTATTTTTAGTGGATTTTTAAATTTGGACCAATGTTGCTTTCCAAATCTATTTTGGTACAATATAATGATCACTATCATAAGATCATTTCCAACTATCATGAACTTACCATTTCATGCATCCCTTACTCATTTTTTCACAATGGAGCTCAATATAAAAGTTATTCTTTCTCACGAGCACACTTAGTCATACATTCCAAGTATAGGATAATTCCCTATCACATGCACTCAATCATCAAATTAGTCTCATGACAATGCACCATGTAAATTTGTCTTAGAAAAGCTCATCATTTATCATTTCATTGATATACATCATAGCAATCCCGTTGAGTTTCTAGGAAATTCTGATGGATTATCCACTTACCGTTAATTCATAAGAATGATCATTTCATGTATGCACTCCCGTGAACCTCACATCTTACGGCGGGATTACCAGTCCAGGCTAAATCTCTCGTATCGTAAACTCATAAGGTGTTGTCGGGATTACCAGTCCAGGCTAAATCCCTTATTGCGACAAACACCCTTACTGAGTTCGGATCTGAATTGCCAGTCCAGGCTAAATTTAGACCCTAATTGGATTACCCGTCCGGGCTAAATCAAATGCACATATATTCTTTGGGAGGCTTGATCATCCAAAGGAACATCCGTCTGGGCTAGATCCTTTTCATAAATGAGATCAACGGATTACCCGTCCGGGCTAAATCCTTTCTGCAACACATGCAAGATCTTAATTCACTTGTAAATCATGGTTTATCCATTGAATTCCCTTTTTAACCTCAACCGAGACATTTTTCGACAAATTATTTTTAAAGATGCATTTCATGTAATTTCATACCATCAATAAATGCACTTATCATGCACTCATAAATCATACAATTAGGCATGTTAGGAGTTTACTTTAAGTTATCCGAACTTACTTGTCGAAATCTCGTCAAGTACAACCGTGTAGCAATTCATACAACCCAGGTAATAGTAATTTAACACTCCACTCATGTAACAATAATTTGCCATTCAATTTCACATGACACAACAAGCATTACATTTTTCCATATCATACACACCATCCATCAACTTTTCTTAAACATATGAAATCATACAATTTATGCCATATCAATAGAGAATTACAATTCATGCATGGTATTGCATTATTATTAACACACAAACTTACCTCAATCAAGAAACGATAATTTACCATTTTAGTCCATAACCTTGTATTTTCTCGATTTAAGCCCGAATCTCGATTTCCTTAATCTATAATATCATATTTAGCCTATTAATTAGTCACATTATTCATACGGGTCCAAAAATCATATTTTTACAAATTTGCATTTTGACCTCTAAACTTTTGCATATTTGCACTTTTTCTCCAAGGCTCGAAAATTAAACTTCATCTCATTTTATTATGTTTTATGACATTCTGATCATTTTCTCTTCTATGGAAACATCAAGTTCTCACTCTAACATATACTTATGAACATTAGGTATTTTTACCGATTATGTCATTTTACTTGTTTTCACCTAAAATCGCTTAGTAAAAGTTGTTTAAAACAATTTCAAGCTTCATATTTTACCACTAAACATCAAAATACATGCATGTCATTCATGGGTAAATTTTTAAACGCAAACCCTATCTCAAATAAATGGTAGAAATAGCTAGAACATGTTACCGAGACTTCAAAAATGTAAAGAACATTAAAAACGGGGCTCAGGATCACTTACAAATGAGCTTGGAAAGCTTGAAAACCCTAGCCATGGTGTTTTTCATGAGACATTTGGCCATGAGGAAGAAGATGAGCAAATTTGGCTTATTTTGCCATTTTTAATTCATTTAATTACCAATTTACTAAAACGCCCTTAATGAAAAACTTTTAAAAACCTATCATACCATGTCCATTTTTGTCCACAAACTTCAAAATAGTCTAATTACCATTTAAGGACCTTTAATATAAAAACTCATAACAATTAGACACTTCTAATATGTAGAACTCAACTTTTGAACTTTTTACAATTTAGTCCTTTTGACCAAATTGAGTACCCAAACGTCGAAATCTTCGAACGAAATTTTCACGAAATCATTCCGTGAAATCATAGACCATAAAAATATAATAAAAATGAAATTTTTCTCACCAGATTTGTGGTCCTGAAACCACTATTCTGATTAGGTCCAAAATTAGGATGTTTCATTTCTCCCCCTTTTAGGGATTTTCGTCCTCGAAAATCTTACCATTAAAGTGGTTTTGTTTTTCACTTGGATTCCTCAATCCTACAATCGATATCAAAGAAATTTCACTCAAGCTGAGCTTTTACTGCCTATCTCTTTAAATTCCATATACAAAAATCATAAGTGGTTTTCATTTTACAATACTTTTACCGAAACTTAATCTGTACCAGAAAGCTCATGTACTCAAAAGTATGATCCATACCATCATGTTACATATACATTCGCACCTGAATCTTTTCGGATTCAAATAACGAAACTAGTCAGTTCATCTCGGCCTCGTACTCTTTATAATTCCACACAATCCAATTCAACTCTTAGTTACCTTTCATTTCAAAGCCTCCTCTGGCTTTCCCAAGAAATCATGCTATGAATCCTGGATTTCAATCCGATTAGTGGATATTAAAATTCCATGATATCCAACATTCATAAAGACACGAAATCCTATGAATCTGGTGAGTAGACATTTGGGTATACTAGCATAATTTACATATCTCATAACATTTAACAACATTACATATTACTTTGCTTTTTCAAGGACAGGAACGATCCAGACAAGAAAATCCATATTGACCTTTTCTCTTTCCATTCTAATTCCCAAACGGGAAAAATAATTCTGATGATTCTTGCTATACGTCTTTAAACTTTCAACATTTCAAGAATTTGTACTCAAAGATAAACAATGATCGTTTCAGCATTTTTAAATACCAATATTATCTTCACATTATCAATATCAAACCTTCTTATCGCATGAGATTCTTCTAGGAAACATACACTTCTTAATTAGACTATTCATCTTTTTAACCGTGAAAAAGTAAAATCTTATTCTCAAGCATAAACATTTCATTAGATTTTAAACATATATTCCATACAAATTGAACAATCAAGTCGACCTTATTCATCCGTAATTGATATTTCAAGAAATTCTCTCTTCTAGTCAACAGAACGATTCCACATGCATCATTCTGAATTCACTCATCATGCCAATTGAAGACCATAACATATGCATTAGCATAAGTAATACTGATACCTCAACTGAGTACATTAACTCTGATTAACTTACTTGAGAAAGGAAATCCACCATACACATTGGGACTTGAAATTTCACCACATTATCAGGATCAATTCAGAGGTATAGTCATATTTGTTCTTTATATCATCAATCACAAGCTGAGGTCATGCTCTAAATGCAAGCCATGATGAACAAGTTGCAAGATAAAATATCTAGAAAACCCAAGATAGAGAAATCTGGAACAGAGAAGCCCAGAATAAAGAAATCCAAGATAAAGAAATCCATGATAAGGAAATCCAATTTACAGCACTGTATCAGAAGATCAAGAACCAGACTCATAAAAATATGAAAGACCCCAATGGTTTTTCAAAGAAAAGAAATCCAGAATAACATCATTCCAAACCACTACCAACAAATACGACCGGAAATATATGCTTCTCATATATATATAAAATCAATCAGAGCAATGATCGGTAGAAATAGAATCCTGGCACCATATACAATTTCTCATCGATTCCCAACAGGCGAAATATAACAAAACACCAGAGAAAAACAGAACCATGCAAATTATAATCCAATCAGACTAACAACACATTCATCTAACGTTAAGATCAGGGAACATTTTCATATTTCGAACATTATTCCTTTAACTATTTTTCCCGTCCCAAATTCCATAATATTCCCTTCACTAAGAAAACCAGTTCATAGGGGAATTTCAATCAATAAGTTTCTCGACATCATACCAGGATAGATTGTTTTACCAAAATTAACCTTTTTTTGCTAACTACGATGTTGCGAAAGTTAAACAATCTTTCGGTCAATCCGATATCTTTCTAGCTCACGGCTGTACTTATCATCCCATTCTCAATATCTAATTATGCTTATAACCATTCCATCATTGAACTCTTTGGTTTCTCACCTGGAAACTCATTCAACATAAATCTCAGGAATTTCCATTATAAAATACCACTTTGGTAAGGGGGAGGGGTTGTAGGGCCTCTGACTCAACTCTCATATACATATACATGTAACACAGTTTTCATCATAGCAATCATATCTCAATCATGTCAGTCATTTCGAGTAACTAACATTCATATTGATTTAATGCCCACTTTCCAGTTATCTCATTTAGTCAAGTATAATTATGCATGCATTCTATGTTTTCTGGATAACTTTACTTATCTATTCATTTAATCATATAAGCCATGCACATGATATCATACATGGGCCAACAAACATAGATAAGTTTATCACAATCCATACTTTTACCTCGTACACTATCATTTAGACATATTGTTACAATCATATGAATCAGTCCAAGCAATTTAACACATTTGCTTAAGCTATATGAGCTTATCAACCATGATTTTTTTTCATATAAGCATACGTGAATGTTCATTCCATCTATATCTTTGGTAAGTTATCTAAACACATGCATTCACTCAATCAAATCGGCCATTTACATCATAGAATTATCTGTTAATCATAGATAAGCTTCTTTCACCATGTACACATTTCATGAATCCTTATTTGTACCTTTCCAAGTTTCAGTTCCTCATGACTATACTTTACTCAAATATTTTAGCATCACATTCAACATGGTTGGTGTAGCTCGGTTGGAGAGTACCTTTGTCTAAATAAAGTGGCTCTCGTAAACGTCGAGAGACATCAGACTATCACAGATCATGGCATGTATAGCTGGACTCTGATACATATACTAGGTTAGTCCGAGAACCGACTAAACCATAGCTCTGATACGACTAAATGTAACACCCCTCACCCGTATCCAACTCCGTGACAGGGTTCGAGGCGTTACCGGACTTAAACATTCACAAACATACAAAACTGGGTTGCCAAATTTTGCCCAAAATTTAAACTTTTCAAACACATGCATATTGTCCTTTATACAGGCCTTCGAAGCCTATAACATATATCGGGGTGGTTTGGGACTAAACCGAGAAATTTCGAAAGACTTTGGGCAACTTAACAATTTTCTAGCTTTAGAGAGTCACACGCCCGTGTGGGTTGGGCCTTGTGGTCGCACACGTCCATGTGGTTTGGGACACGCCCGTGTCCTCAGCCTCTGTAACTCTCTATTTATGACGTCAGAAACCGTTTAAGGGCACACGGCCAAGGCACACACCCGTGGCCAGAGGCCGTGTCCTCCACACGGCTGAGACACACGGCCATGTCTCTACCTGTGTGGTCAAGACTTAGGCTAATTTCCAAGTCTTTTTGTCATCTTTACATACACACACATACACGATTTCAATGGCATTCATCATGTACATATGCCATATACTTCTCATACATAGTGAACAAGCACAATCACATAACCACATCACAAGACATTAACACATATCATGGATAAATAGGCTTACAAGCCAAAATCATTATAAGCCATATCTCATGGCTATAAACAACAAATCAATATAAACCAATACCTTTGGCTAATCACAACAATAGTCATCATAGAAAAACTAAGTGCCTATACATGCCACTCATTTGAAAACATTTAACATACACATATCAATACTCCACGGATAATGGCTCTATAGTGTGATGCTACCTCCGACGATCTCCAACCCCAAGCTGACCTAAAAAAACTAAAAGAAATGGAAAGGAGGGATTAAGCTTTACTCTTAGTAAGCTCGTATGAAAATAATAAGCAATGCGATAACATGTTATTTTCATTTTTTTTCTATTTATTCAAATTCCAGCTAAGCTGTTTTACCGAGTCACAGTCATTAAATTATTTATATTTGGAGCTATGGAACTCAAAATTAAGATCCATTAATTTTACCAGAAACTAGACTCATATATCTTCTTATCATAAAATTTTAAGAAATCACTCTGACTCTGTCTCACAAGAATTCAAATATCTCATGATATAGAATTCTTTTGCTTTCACCGTTTCCTTTATGTGAAACTAGACTTATTAAGATTTAATTTCATATTTTATTAAGCTTCTAACTCAATTTCCACTATTTTTAGTGGATTTTCAAAGTCACACCAATGCTGCTGCCCAAATCTGTTTTGTTACAATATAATGATCACTATCATAAGATCATTTCCAACTATCATGAACTTATCATTTCATGGATCCCTTACTCATTTTTTCACAACAGAGCTCAATATAAAAGTTATTGTTTCTCATGGGCACACTTAGTCATACATTCCAAGTATAGGATAATTCCCTATCACATGCACTCAATCATCAAATTAGTCTCATGACAATGCACCATGTAAATTTGTCTTAGAAGAGCTCATCATTTATCATTTCATTGATATACATCATATTAATCCCGTTGAGTTTCTAGGAAATTCCGATGGATTATCCATTTACCGTCAATTCATAAGAATGATCATTTCATGTATGCACTCCCGCAAACCTCACATCTTATGGCGGGATTACCAGTCCAGGCTAAATCCCCCGTATCGTAAACTTATAAGGTGATGTCAGGATTACCAGTCCAGGCTAAATCCCTTATTACGACAAACACCTTTGCTGAGTTCGGATCTGAATTGCCAGTCCAGGCTAAATTCAGACCCTAATCGGATTACCTGTCTGGGATAAATCAAATGCACATATATTCTTCGGGAGGCTCGATCATCCAAAGGAACACCCGTCTGGGCTAAATCCTTTTCATAATTGAGATCAACAGATTACCCGTCCGGGCTAAATCCTTAAGCAAGATCTCAATTCTCTTGTAAATCATGGTTTATCCATCGAATTCCCTTGTTAACCTCAACCGAGACATTTTTCAACAAATCATTTTCAAAGATGCATTTCATGTAATTTCATGCGATCAATAAATGCACCTATCATGCACTCATAAATCATACAATTAGGCATGTTAGGAGTTTACTTTAAGTTATCCGAACTTACTTGTCAAAATATCATCAAGTACAACCATGTAGCAATAACTTGTAACAATAACTTGTCATTCAATTTCACATGACACAACAAGCATTGCATTTTTCCATATCATACACACCATCCATCAACTTCTCTTAAACATATTAAATCATACATTTTATGCCATATCAATAGAGAATTGCAATTCATGCATGGTATTGCATTATTATTAACACACAAACTTACCTCGATCTAGAAACGATAATTTACCATTTTAGTCCATAACCTTGTATTTTCCCGATTTAAGCCCGAATCTCAATTTCCTTTATCTATAATATCACATTTAGCCTAATAATTAGTCACATTATTCATACGGGTCCAAAAATCATATTTTTACAAATTTTCATTTTGACCCCTAAACTTTTGCATATTTGCACTTTTTCCCTAAGGCTCAGAAATTAAACTTCATCCCATTTTCTTATGTTTTATGACATTCTGATCATTTTTCTCTTCTATGGCAACATCAAATTCTCACTCTAACGTGTACTTATGAACATTAGGTATTTTTACCAATTATGTCATTTTACTCATTTTCACGTAAAATCGCTTAGCAAAAGTTGTTTAACAAAATTTCAAGCTTCATATTCTACCATTAAACATCAAAATACATGCATGTAATTCATGGGTAAATTTTTAAGCACAAACCCTAGCTCAAATAAATGGTAGAAATAGCTAGAACATGTTATCAGGACTTCAAAAATGTAAAAAACATTAAAAACGGGGCTCGGAATCACTTTCAAATGAGCTTGGAAAGCTTGAAAACCCTAGCCATGGTGTTTTTCATGAGACATTCAGCCATGAGGAAGAAGATGAGAAAATTTGGCCTATTTGGGCATTTTTAATTCATTTAATTACCAACTTACTAAAATGCCCTTAATGAAAAACTTTTAAAAACCTATCATACCATGTCCATTTTTGTCCACAATCTTCAAAATGGTCTAATTACCATTTAAGGACCTTTAATTTAAAAACTCATAACAATTAGACACTTCCAATATGTAGAACTCAACTTTTGCACTTTTACAATTTAGTCCTTTTGACCAAATTGAGTGCCCAAACGTCAAAATTTTCGAACGAAATTTTCATGAAATCATTCTGTGAAACCGTAGACCATAAAAATATAATAAAAATAAAATTTTTCTCATCGAATTTGTGGTCCTGAAACCACTGTTCCGACTAGGCCCAAAATCAGGATGTTACACAATGTGTCCTAGAAACCCGACCTCATTAAGCTAAATTTCACTCGTACTGAACTTAGCATACAATTTCTTGTCTCTCAAGGTTTGCAACACAACTCTAAGATGCTCCATGTGCTCACTCTCATCACGCGAATAAACCAATATGTCATCGATAAAGACGACGACAGACTTATCTAGATACGGTCAAAAAATACAGTTAATCAAATCCATAAACACCGTCGGTCATTAGTCAAACTAAAGGGCATGATGAGGAACTCATAATGCCCGTATCTTGTCCAAAAAGCAGTCTTCAATACATCTTGCTCTTTGACTCTCAACTGATAATAACCAGACCTCAAGTCTATCTTGGGGAACACCATGGCTCCCTTCAACTGATCGAATAAATCATCTATCATTGGCAAAAGGATACTTGTTCTTCACAGTTACCTTATTGAGTTGTCTATAGTCGATACATAACCTTATCAACCTGTCTTTCTTTTTCACAAACAACACTGGTGCGCCCCACGATGAATAGCTAGGTCTCGTAAAACCTTTATCTGTTAACTCTTGCAGCTGTACTTTCAACTCTTTCAACTCTGTCGGGGCCATTCTATACGGAGCAACAGAAATGGGTGTCGTATTGGGGACTAACTCAATTCCGAATTCTATCTCCCTCACCGAAGGAAACCAGGGTAATTCTTCCAAAAACATGTTTGTAAACTCACAAACCACTGGTACCAATTCAATCTTCAACTCGGTTACTTGAGTATTCAACATAAAAGCTAGATAAACCTCACATCCTTTCCTCAAATATTTCTCGGTAGTCAAAGACGATATTAATATAGGTAGATTATCTGACTCATTTGGTCCAATTCTAAGAACATTCCCGTCTTCACATTTCAACTCAATTATCTTTTTCTCGTAGTCTACTACAACACTATGAGCAATCAACCAATCCATTCCAAGGGTTACATCAAACTTATTAAACGGTAGTAACATCAAGTTAGCTAGAAAACAATGACCTCTAATTATCAAAGGGCAATTTCTACATACTTGGTCCACTAGTACATGTCTGCCTAAAGGATTGGACACTTTTATTACAAACTCAGTGGACTCTACTAGCATACTCATACGAGGTATCAAGTCCATACAAATATAAGAGTGAGTAGATCCCGTGTCAATTAAAGCAACAATAGATATTTCATGGATAGAAAAGGTACCCGTGATCACGTCGGGAGACTTTGCCTCTTTCCGAGCTCGAATAGCATAAGTCCTTGCAGGCGCTCTGCCTTCAGACCTCACCGCAACATCTCTTAGCGTGCCTCTAATGTTATCCCCACTTCCGGGGTTCTTTTGCGATCTACCCTTCAAAGGAGCAATACTTGCTTTCATATCTTATTTTCTCTCTCTCTCATCCAACTCGGGACAATCACGGATGAAGTGTTCCAATGACCCGCACTTGAAACAACCCTTTTTATTCCCTCGGCACTCGTCAAAATGACACCTTTCACATTGTGAGCAGTCTGGCCTATTTGGCCGAGTGCTACCAACACTTGCGATCGAAGTGGTCTGGGCTTTCAAAGTTGTGTTCTGCCGGTTCTTGTTCATATTCAAATACGCCACCGAAGCATTCGTTCAGGTAGTAAACCCTCTCGCTCTTTTGGATGAGGACTGATGTGATTTCCCTATCTGTCTCTTCTTTGAATCCCACGACTCAAAAGTCACTTTCCTCATTTCTTTAATCAACTCTTCGGCCTTACAGGCTCTTTCAACAAGTGCTACAAATTCCCACAGCTCTAAAATGCCAACAAACACCCAGATATCTTCATTGAGGCCGTCCTTAAACCTCTTACACATGGTGGCTTTCGTAGATACGCAGTCCCGTGCATACTTGCTAAGCCTGACAAACTCAAGTTCATATTCCATCACTGACATTCGGCCTTGCTTTAGCTCTAGAAATTCTTTCCTCTTTTGGTCTATGAATCTTTGGCTAATATACTTTTTCCGAAATTTCTCCTAGAATAATTCCCATGTGATCCTCTCTCTTAATACGACAGACAGGAGAGTGTTCCACCATTGATAAGCCGAATCTCGTAGAAGCGACACCATGTATTTCACGCACTCTTCAGGTGTGTATGATAGTTCATCAAATACCCTAATGGTATTTTCTAGCCAAAACTCTGCTCTCTTCAAGTCATCATTTATGCTAGCTCAAAATTCCTCAGCCCTCTATTTTCAGATCTTGTCTACTAGAGGTTTCTCTCTTCTAAACATGTCCACGCCTTGCAGAGCTACCAGGGCATACTGAGAAATCGGAGGAGGTGGGGGAGGTAGAGTGTTTGGATTCACACGAACAAACTCTATGTACCAAGCATCCATCATTTAGAGGTAGGTTTCGCTAGCCCCTCCACCTTGGCCCATAGTTACGAGCTAACTCTCTACTGGTGCGGACCCTTCAGCGGGAGCCAGTGCATTACTTTCTAGATCATCCGCCGTGGCTCTATCAGGATCCATTTACTATACAAAAACATAATTTATAATCGTTAGAAATCGTCACACTATCAATATATAGTTATGGCATGTACAGCTAGACTCGTACTCTCACTAGGTTAGTCCTAGAATCGACTAAACCATAGCTCTGATACCACTAAATGTAACACCCTATACCTGTAACCCACGTCGGAGAGGAGCACAAGGCATTACCTAACTTAATCTCATGCACTCAACCAATCTCAAGTCACCGAGACTCGATCCAAACTTAAAACTTTATCAATTTCTACTTTAAACTTCTTATTATGGGCCTACGAGCCTCAAATCGACCATTGAAAACCATTTGGGACTATACTGGGTCCTTAAACCAACTATGAAAATTTTATCCTTAAAACAGGGCACATGACCGTGTAGAAGGGCAACACAACCGTGTAGAATTAATTTCAAATTTACACCTACAGGGGTTTTCACAACGCCAGACATACGCCCGTGTCATTGGCCCATGTCCCTCACATGGCCACGACACGCCTGTGTCCTAGCCCGTGTGCAAAAACCTGGGTATTTTGTTTCTGATGTCAGCATGCTCATAATGTCACATGGCCAAGGCACACGCCCGTGTAGTGGGCGATGTCCTCCACACGGTTGAGACACACGGCCGTGTCTCTGTCCGTGTGTTTATTACCATGCATACTGATTTGAAATTTTTACGTGCAGGGGACACACAACCTCACCACACGCTCATGGGGCAGACCGTGTGTCACACACGGCCGAGACACATACCCGTGTGCCTACCCATGTGGACAGTATAAGGCTATTTACCAAGCCTCATTGCCACCCTTACATATATAGTTTCATACAAATACCAACCAATATCGAAACAAGTATAACTCTTATAACTAAATCAGCCATAATGGACACTCATTCAACCGTGAGAATACATCTTTTATAAATTCAAAATGAATATTACCATCATTTAAAGCTTAATACAAATTAAAGGGTTTCCAACCCAAGCCAACATATTTGGCCAATTCTCAAAGACACAGAGTAATAAATTCTAAGTCCTGTACATACCATATTCAAAAATATAAATCCATCCATACCGAATGTTTTAGTTGATATTGTGATCAATATCTCTGACTTCTAGAATCCTTGAGCTAGTTAGGTGGCACTGTAAGGAAATAGAAAGGAAAGGGAGTAAGCATAAAAGCTTAGTAAGTTGCATATAAGTAAGTACACAACAACAACATTTTATCAATGACCCACATGCTCATGATACCAAGGTAGGCATAGGCATAACTTACTCATTACCATTCATGCTAGTCACATATTGTTCAATGAGCTTATATCTCATACGTACCGATTAGGTACCTGTACCACTCAAAACACAATTATACTTTCCTCATTACCTTAAGAGCATAACGTTTACCGTTGAACCATTTGGAACACTACCGGATATTCATTAAGCCTCAGACGTGGGTAAGGTGCTGATGCCATGTCCTAGACATGGTCTTACACTAGCTCATATCTCAAGTCGATGCCATGTCCCAAACATGGTTTTACACTGACTATCATCTCATAGCCGATGCATGTCCCAGACATGTCTTACACTGGCTTACGTCTCGAGGCCGATGTATGTCCTAGACATGTCGTACACTGGCTCTCGTCTCAATACTGATGCCATGTCCCAGACATGGTCTTACACTGGCTCTCATAATGTGGCCGATGCATGTCCCAGACATGTCTTACACTAGCTCACAAAACAAATGACCTAAACGTTATGGCATGAATATCCGATTTACTTCCTAAGGTTACAATAGAATTTCCACTACCTCAATTATCCTTATACATTCTCAATTTCACAACCAAACAATTCATGCTATATTAACTCAATACAATTCAATACATACAATAACAATGTAGTTGTATTATTTACATACAACTTATCTCAGATTACAAAATGTGGCAACTAGTCAATTTAGTTAATTTGCTTGGCTTTTCCTCGATCTAGGTTCAGATTTGGCAATTCTTGATCTAAAATAGAAAATGCACTCATTTAATCACTAAATAAAATTAAGCAATTAAAATTCAAATCTTTGGTCAAATGACCATTTTGCCCTTAAACTTTGACAAAATGACCATTTTACCCCTATGCTCAAAAATTGATTTTTATTGAATTTCTTCACATCTTAAGCTTAGCCGAACTATTTTTACTCTTATAGAAACTCCAAATTCTCTCCATTTCACACATTTATCATTCATTTTACAACTTGTGCGAAATGGTCTCTTTAGGTGTTTTCATTGTAACACCTTTCACAAAAGTTGTCTATTACAAAACTAAAACTCATATTCTTCCATTAAATTTCAGAAAACACCTTAAATGCTCTCATGGAAAAACCCTATACCTTCAACCATTTTGTAAGATATACCCCTAATTTGAAAGCTCATGCTTCAAAGGTCTCAAAAATGCAAAAATTATCAACAAAGGGTATGGAAATCACTTACTTGTGAGTCAACTAAATAGCTGAAAATTTTAAGCTTTCAAACCCCTTAAATGGTTGATTTTTTGGTGGTGTATGGGAGAAGAAAAGAAAAGATGACAACTTTTCTTTATTTTACTTAATTTGCTAATGTCATCAAAACCTAACACTTTGACTAATTGATTTCCTTGTCTCATGGCTGGCTATGCTTTTATTTAAGGGTCTAATTGCCATTTAAGGAGACCCAATTTTGGTTCTCTAGCTATTTAACACCCTTAGCTATCAATTCAAGACTTTTTCACTTTATGCGATTTAGTCCTTTTTCACAATTGTGCTCACAAACATTAAAATTAACTCACCAAATTTGTCATGCACTTCTATAATCATACTATAAATCTAAAATAATAATAAAATAATTTACTCGACTCTGAATTTGTGGTACCGAGGCCACTATTTTGACTAGCCCCAAAATTGGGCTGTTACATTTATAATGGGCTTGATGGAAATTTCCGTTCTAGTCTTTACAGAGCGTCCACGAGGGCATTCATGTTGAAAACATATGTCGAAGCTTACGAACTCATTAAGGACATGAAAATAAATTCGTACATGTGGTCAGTTGAGAGGTTCACATATAGAGCCAAACAATCGACCATGAACGTGGTTAGTAGTGAGGACAAGTAGCAACAAGTTCTTGAATGGCTCCATCAATTGGAGATGAGTTCGACCAAGGTGCAAGTCCAAAATCTACCAATTCTAACCCATTCTAATGCATGACATGATGGTGAAGGTACTGTGTGGGGAATGCTAATGCGAGCAGCCAAATAGAGGTTAAGTATGCGGTGAATAAAGGATATAACCCATACTCTAACACCTATAATCCTAGGTGGCATGACAATCTTAATCTTAGGTGGAGAGGAAACCGAGGAGGTCCTTCCAATCTAGGAGTCCAAAGTGTTAATCCTCTTAGACCCAATGCAGCTTATCAACCTCTATTACCATTTAGGGCACCCCAAGATCCAAAAAGAAAACCAACCTTTAATAGTGACCCTCTGGTGTCGATTAGGGTAAGTGTAACACCCCTAACCCATATTCGTCCCCAGAACGGGGTTACAGGATGTTACCGAAGTTTACAGAATAATTACATATAATTCCACTATTTGCTCATATTCCAGTCAAGTTGTCTTCTCGAGTCATAGTTACTAAATTATTTATATCTGGAGCTACGTAACTCCAAATTAAGATCCACTAATTTTCCCTAAAACTAGACTCACATATATCCTTACCATAAAATTTCAGAATTTTTGGATTATCCAATAAATACATTTGATTCTTCAAAGTTACCCCTATTCTGCTGTTTGACAGCTTCGATCTTTCTTTGCTAAAAATTATTTTTCTCCTTATACAAAATTTAGATGATGTTTCTGTTTTTTTCTTTTGAAAATTGACTCATTAAGGATTTCAAGAATATAAATTATAACCCATAATTATTTTTTTACAATTTTTAATGATTTTCCCAAATAATTACAAGGGATTTTGAAATCATTCTGACTCTATCTCACAAAAGTTCAAATATCTCATAAAATAAGATTCTTTTGCCTACACCGTTTCTTCTATTAAAACTATACTCAATAGCATTTAATTTCATATTTTATTCAACCTCTAAGGCGATTTCCAAAATTTTTGGTGAATTTTCAAAGTTGGACTACTGATGCTGTCCAAAACTGTTTTAGTGAAAAATGTTGATAACTAAGTTTATAACACCTTCACTTACTTTCAATTAAACCCTATACATGCCATATAAACCTTAAAATGCACAATAAAATTTACCGAAGCAATCTGGATAGTGTGCCCTGATGTGTTGATCTGATCCACCAATTTCACGTCAATCTACAAATAATATTTAACACATAGGAGTAAATTTATGAAAGCTTAGTAAGTTCATGGGTGTAACACCCCTTACCCGTACTTGACACCGGGGACAAGTACGAGGCAATACTGAACATATATGCGAGCATAAATGGAAAATACGAGTTATAAAATTTCATTTCAACTCAAAAAAAATACACTAACATTGTAGTGTCCCAATTTTGGGCCTACGAGGCCCTAAACAAACATTGAGAAAGGTTCAGGACCAAAATAAAGATCTGAGGAAAACTTATAGTTTAATACCTCATACGCCCGTGTTGAGATCATACGCACGCCCGTGTGCATTGGGACACGTCCGTGTGGTCACCTCGTGTCCAAAACTTGAGCATTCTGTTAGATTCACATGGCCAAGACACACGCTTGTGTGTCTAGCCCGTGTTCGACACTGATTTAAAATTTTAGGTGCAGGGGACACACGGTCATACCAAACGCCCAAGGGCGATCCTTGTGTCATACACGGCCTGGACACACGCTCGTGTGTCTACCCGTGTGGACCCTATTAGGCTACTTTTCAAGCCTTTGGCCACCCTCAATTGCCCACTCTCATCTATAGTTTCTACTGATATCTAACATGCCCTAATTGCACTCAAGTTCTATCATAATTGTCAATTGCATGTAAACCTCATATCATTGGTTTTGCACATGCTAGGTTACCCTTTTAGCATTAAATATTATAGTCTCATTAATCATATTATCGGATTTGACTCGTCTTTTAACTCATTGCTAACTGTGATCCTCCTAATTTCAAACGAATTGGTCACATTTATCAAATTCATTCATAATACACCATGAAATCATTTCAACAAGTAAAAATTCCATGATTAGTAGGATAACAACCCACACCAATACAGGCCATATATCAAGGCCATACACAAAATAAATAGACATAACATTCAAGCCTTTACATTGCTAGCCAAAAGACACATATGACAAAATGACCCAAAAATATCTATACATGCCATTGAACAAAATAAAGTATCTATATACCAAAGCTGGACTAGTTGATAGTGTGTTGACTCTCCAATCGTCTTCCAACCTTTACGAGTCCTCGAGCTCTGAAAGACAGGGAAAAGAGAAAGGTAAATGTAATGGCCTAAATTCAAAGTTATCGGAACAGTGGTTTCGTAACCACAAATCCGATTTAAAGAGAAATTTATTTCAATATTTTTGCATGAAAATTGATATGATAGGAAAATCGTATGAAAATATTGATAGAAAAATTTTACCGATTTAGTAGTTACTTAGAAAAAGAAATTATTGAAGAAATTGGATAAAATAAGGTATCGGGACCTCTATCTCAAAAAACCGAGTCGAAAATAACTTTATAAATATTTATGAAATGTTAGTAATGTGGTATTAAACTTTCGTTAGGAAATTTTAATGTTTGGGTAGTTAATTAAATAAAAAGGACTAAATTGTAATAAGTGTAAAAGTTGCTAGAATGATTAAATAGCTTAAGAGTCTAATGAGAAAGGATTTAAAAGACAATTAGACCCAAAATTTATTTGGGCTGGACGGCAAGGGCATGAAATCAGCAGGAAAATTGATAAATTAAGGGCAAAATTGGAATATTGCAAAATTAACTAAATAAAGCTAGGACTAAATAGGAAATATCTAGATTTCTCTTCATTTCTTTTCAATTCCAGCAGCTAAAAATGACATAGGAGGGTTCTCTAAGCTGGTATTTCCTAATATTTGCACCAAGTGAGTTAATCCTTGCCTTTTTCTTGTAATTTTTGTGTTTCTAAGACTTTTACAACTAGGTCCTACTATTAAATTCATTAGTTTTTGATTTCATGGATGAAATTGAAAGTCACCATGGTTGAGTGCTATAATTTTATGATGAAATAGAATGAAATTAAATCCTTAATTTGTATATGAGATGATTTTATTAGGCAATTTCAATAGAAAATGATTTTTAGGACCTAATTGTGAAAATACTTGGAATTAAAGTCTATTGCTGAAATTCTGATTCCTAAAGGTTGTAAACTAGTTTAAGGTGACAGAATAAAATGTTAATTGAGAAAAATCAGCTCAATAGAGAGGCTAATTGAGTAGGGATGAAATTATCATTTATTAAAAGCTTAGGGGAAAATGGTAATAAACAGCTTGCACAAAAACAGTTTGGGCAGCAGTAGTAGACTAACTTTGAAAATCACCATAAATTGTAGGAATTGAATTAGAAGATGAACAAAATGTGCAATTAAAGATTATTGATTCTAGTTTCTCATAGAATAAATAGTGTAAGCAATGGATTTGTAAATTTTGAGATATAATGAATTTTGTCAGACAAGGTCAGAATGAATTTGAGTTCCCCTGTTCTGACTTTGAAAATCATAAAAAATTGAATAAAAATAATTAGGGGCTTAAATTTATATGTATAGAATCTTGAATGAGTCTATTTTTAATAGAAACAAACAAGAACATCATTTGAATCCTGTATGAAAAGATAATTAATATTTAGTGAAGAGAGGTCAGAACTGTTGGACAGCAGAATAGGGGTGACTTAAAGAATAAACTGTACTTATTGGCTAAACAAAAAATTCTGAAATATGAGTCTAGTTTCAGCAAAAATTTATGGATCTTAATTTGGAGTTCTGCAGCTCGAGTTATAAATAATTTAGTTACTATGACTCAAATAGATAGCTTTGAATAAACTATAAATAATAATAATGAAATTATAGAAATTGTTGCATATGAACATGAAATGTATTAAATTGATAATTAAATTTATTTATTTAGATCCAAAAGATTCAAATACGAAGCTAGATCGAGGAAAGGGAAAAGTTCAGGATTAGTAGATTTTTGTACACGAACAAGTATCAACGTAAGTACGTGTAACTTGAATTATATTCTTAAATGCTTGAAATGCATGTTTTTTATATGAATATGATTTGAATGTTCATTATATGAAATTTTATGAAACATTGACATATTTGATAAAAGAGAAAGAAATCCCGGTTGAATGAAAGGAAAATTTGATGGATCTCTGAAAAGGAATTGACGGTAAAAAGGATCTAGCTCGGACGGGTGATCCTATCTTGATATAGCCCTCCCGAAGAATATGTGTAAAATTGATTTAGCCCGGACGGGTAATCCGAATTAGGGTATAAATTTAGCTTTGGACTGGTAATTCAGATCCAAGCTCATTAGAGTAATTGTCGTTCTGAGGATTTAGCTCGGGTGGTAATCCATTGCAAGGTTGAGGTTTCTTGAGTGTGCTCTCTGAAATGGAAATGTGCGCACATGAATATGAATTGAGGGACCCAAAATTGTACACTAAAAGTGTACCTCTAAAAATCCATCAAAATTTTGATAAATTCAATGGGATAAATATGGAAAAATAACAAGGAAATGGAAATTATGATATTGATGAGCTCATCAATCATGGTATATATTATTGATACATGAAAATTATTGTACTAACTTGAATGTTGAGTTTGTGCATATTAGGGTAATAATGCTTTGAATGGATATATGAATGTTTATTGTATTGTATTGAAAATATTAGGTAAGTATAATTCTTGTTACATGAGCTTACTAAGTACAAAGTGCTTAACCTGTTTCCTTTTCCCCTGTTTTGTAGTGATAAGAGCTTAGAGGTCGGATTTAGTCGAGACACATCACACTATCAACCTCAGGATTTTGGTATATAAAGAAACTTTATTTTGGAAATCAATGGCATGTATAAGCTAATAAAGTAAATGAATCTGTGAAATGAATGTAGAGTTAGCTGTTGGTATGGTTAACAAACCTAGTTTTGGGTATGTGATGACGTTATTTTATAAATATGCATGAATTTATCTTGAAAATATGTTGAATTGGGTTGGTTGATGTGGATTGTTTTTGGTTTAAAATTTCAGGGAAGGTTAAATATCTATAAAGGGGTTATATTGAGTTAAAAAAAATTTAATTCGTAAACTCCGGTAATACTTCGTACTCTATTTCAGCAATGAATACGGGTAGGGGTATTCCATTTATTAGTATCAGAGCTACGGTTTAGCCGGTTCTTGGACCGACATAGTAAATACGGGATTAGCTATACATGTCATTTAAATTATTATTGATAGTGTGATATCTCCTGACCAATTAAAATTTATTTTTCTTATAGTAATGTCATCCGACCGAGCTTAATCTGAGGAAGCTGGGAGTCATGCTGCAGCTTCAGTTCAAAGAGAAGAAACTAGCAGTAGAAGGCCCGAGATAGAGGGTCGAGGGGAGGAGGCAAAAACAGCCTTCTTTCAAATAATGAATGAATGGTTTAATCAGTACTTAAAAACTAACCCTATAGTGTAGCAAGTTCAAGCTCCCCCTCCTACTCCTCCATCGATTCCTGATATCCTATAGGGTACAGGTACTGAATCTGTCAGAAAAGGGAAAGCTCCTGTAAATAAAATTTGAAAATATGGGGCCGAAGAATTTCGAGTAGCAGTTGATGATGATTCCGAACGGGTTGAATTCTGGTTAGAAAACACTACTCGGGTTTTGGAGGAATTATCTTGTACACCAGAAGAATGTCTGAAATGTGTCGTTTCACTGCTAAAAGACACAGCTTATCATTGGTCGAATACTAAAGCTTCAGTTGTTCCGAAAGAAGAAATTATATGGGAGTTCTTTCAGAATGAATTTAAAAAGAAATATATCAGCCAGAAGTTGCTTGACTAGAAAAGAGAAGAATTTCTTGAGCTGAAACAAGGCAATAGATCGGTATCTGAGTATGAAAGAGAATTTTTTCGATTAAGTAAATATGCTCGAGAATGGGTACAGTCAGAAGCTGAAATGTGCAAACAATTCGAAGAAGGGTTGAATGAAGACATTAAGCTATTGATCGAAATTCTTGAAATTCGAGAGTTTGCTACATTAACAGAGAGAGCTTATAAAGTAGAATAATTGAGCAAAGAAAAGAAATAGGCTGAGAGGGAAGCTCGAATTTTTAGTAAAAGACCGATGGGAAAATCCAAGTTTTCTACTTCAAAGAAATTGAAGAAGTATCAGGATCGTTCTACCTCAGCCACTAGGTATTCGGGTAGAGAGCGAGGTTCTCAATGCACTAATCCAAGACCTTCTATTCCATCAGTGACCAGTGTTGGCAGTGTTGACACTCCTAAGCCAAGATGCCAGTACTGTAATAAAGCTCATTTTGGTGAATGTCGATTAAAGAGCGGGGCTTGTTACCGATGTGGTTCTTTTGACCATTTCTTCAGAGATTGTCCAGAAATGGGTGAAAAAGAAGCTGAACAGATATCGAAGTCGAGTAATCCAGTTTCGAGAGGTAGACCACCTCGACCATCTGGTAATGTCAGTGGTAGCTGAGGAGCTACGAAAGATATTGTAGGTAGGTCTGAAGCACGAGCACCTGCTAGGACATATGCCATCTGTGCCAGAGAAGATGCCACAGCACCTGATATTATTACTGGTACATTTTTTTACTTGATACCGATATTACTGCATTGATTGATCCTGGTTCTACGCATTCATATATATGTGTTAAACTTGCAATTGTTAAAAATTTATCTGTTGAACCTACTGAATTTGTGGTTAAAATCTTGAACCCCCTGGGCCAGTCTGTGTTGGTGGATAAATTTTGTAACAATTTTCTACTGATGGTAAGAGGTTATTGTTTCCCGGTTGATTTGATGTTACTGCCATTTGATGAATTTGACGTGATATTGGGCATGGATTGGTTAACCCAGCATGATGCGGTAGTAAATTGTAGACAAAAATATATTGTGCTAAAATGTCAGAATGGTGAGTTGCTCTGGGTTAAATCTGATCAGACAGAGGGGTTATTTGATGTGATTTCAGTAATGGCAGCACAGAGGTATGTCAAAAGGGGGCATGATGCTTGCTTGGCTTATGTACTCGACACCAAAGTACCTGAGTCAAAAATACAGGTAGTTCTAGTGGTATGTGAATTTTCTGATGTGTTTCCAGAGGAATTACCAGGATTGCCACCAGAAAGAGAAGTGGAATTTTCCATAGATTTGATTCCGAGAACTACTCCAATTTCCATAGCTCCGTACCGGATGGCTCCTACAGAATTAAAGGAGTTAAAGACACATTTGCAAGAGCTTGTTGATAGGGGTTTTGTCCGACCGAGTCATTCAACTTGGGGTGCTCTGGTTTTGTTTGTGAAAAAAGAAAGACGGGTCTTTGAGATTGTGTATCGACTACCGTCAGCTTAATAAAGTAACCATAAAGAATAAGTACTCGTTACCCCGGATTGATGATTTATTTGATCAGCTGAAAGGTGCTACTGTGTTTTCAAAGATTGATCTTCGATCTGGTTATTATCAGCTACGGGTAAAGGAGTCAGATGTGCCAAAAACAGCTTTCAGAACCAGGTACGGGCCTTATGAGTTTCTGGTTATGTCGTTTGGGCTAACTAATGCACCTGCAGTATTCATGGATTTGATGAACCGGATATTCAGACCGTACTTAGATAGATTTGTAGTAGTATTCATTGATGATATTTTGGTTTATTCTCAGGATGAAGAAGAACATGCAGAACATTTGAGAATTGTGTTGCAAATTCTGCGAGAGAAGCAGTTATATGCTAAATTCAGTAAATGTAAATTTTGGCTCCGAGAAGTGGGTTTTCTTGGACACATTGTATCTGCCGAAGGCATCAGGGTAGATCCAAGTAAAATCTCAGCTATTGTCAATTGGAATCCACCAAAGAATGTATCTGAAGTTAGAAGGTTCTTGGGTTTAGCTAGTTATTATCGAAGATTTGTGCAGGGATTCTCTATGATAGCTTCCCGATGACTCGATTATTACAGAAAGATGTAAAGTTCGAGTGGACTGATGAATGTCAGCAGAGTTTCAACTGATTGAAAGATCTACTAACAAAAGCACCTGTATTAGTGCAGCCTGAACCGGGTAAGGAATTTGTTATTTATAGTGATGTCTCATTAAATGGTTTAGGTTGTGTCTTAATGCAAGAAGGTAAAGTAATAGCCTATGCTTCAAGACAACTTAAACCACATGAAAGAAATTACCCAATACATGATCTTGAATTAGCTGCTATTGTATTTGCGCTGAAGATATGGCGGCATTACTTGTACGGTGAGAAATGTCAGATTTATACTGATCATAAAAGCTTGAAATATTTGATGACACAGAAAGATTTGAATTTGAGACAGCACAAGTGGCTTGAACTGATAAAAGACTATGATTTGATTATTGATTACCATCCGGGCAAGGCTAATGTTGTAGCTGATGCTTTGAGCTGAAAATCTCTGTTTGCTTTACGAGCTATGAATACCCGGTTGTCACTGACTGATGATGGTTCAATCATAGTTGAATTGAGAGCTAAACCGACATTTTTACAGCAAATATGTGAAGCTCAGAAGAATGATGAGAAGTTACAGGTTAAACGGGCACAATGTGAGTCAGGTAATGATTCTGAATTTCAGATTAGTTCTGATGGTTGTTTATTATTCAGAGGTAGGGTATGTGTACCTCAGAATTCAGAGCTCATACAGAAGATTTTACGTGAGGCTCACAGCAGTACTATGTCTGTACATCCGGGGAGTAATAAAATGTATAATGATCTGAAAAAGATGTACTGGTGGTCGGGAATGAAACGTGATATCTTTGAGTTTGTATCAAGGTGTTTAATATGTCAGCAAGTCAAAGCTGAACATCAGGTACCTTCGGGGTTACTTTATCCAATTACTATACCGAAATGGAAATAGGAAAGAATCACTATGGATTTTGTATCGGGGTTACCTTTGTCTCCGAGGAAAAAAGATGCTATTTGGGTGATTGTAGACCAATGGACAAAGTCAGCTCACTTTATTCTGGTACGTATGGATTACTCTTTAGATAAACTAGCTGAACTGTACATATCTGTGATTGTCAGGCTACATGGAGTGCCTGTCTCCATTATATCAGATAGAGATCCCCGATTTACGTCTCGTTTCTGGGACAAATTGCAAGAAGCCTTGGGTACTCAGTTGTATTTCAGCACTGCATTTCATCCTTAGACAGATGGTCAATCTGAGCGTGTAATTCAAGTATTGGAAGATATGCTCCGATGTTGTATACTAGAGTTTGAACGTAATTGGGAGAGGTATCTACCTTTGATTGAATTTGCTTACAATAATAGTTATCAGTCGAGTATTAAAACGGCTCCGTATGAAGCTTTGTATGGTAGAAAATGTAGAACACCGTTATATTAGACAGAACTCAGTGAAAGGAAGATACATGGGGTTGATTTGATCCGGGAACCAGAAGAAAAAGGAAAGGTTATTCGAGATAGTCTAAAAGCAGCTTCCGATCGTCAAAAATCATATGCCGACCTTAAACGAAAAGAGATTGAATTTCAAGTCGGTTACAAGGTATTCCTGAAAGTGTCTCCTTAGAAGAAAGTCCTTCGATTCGGTCGAAAGGGTAAACAGAGTCCAAGATTTATCGAGCCATATGAAATCATAGAAAGAATTGGACCGGTCGCTTATCGATTGGCATTACCACCGGAACTTGATAGAATCTATAATGTTTTTCATGTATCTATGTTACGACGATATCGATTAGATCCTTCACATGTTATTTCTCTGACAGAAGTAGAGATTCAACTGGATATGACTTACAGTGAAGAACCGGTCAAGATATTGGCACGGGAGACAAAAGAGCTTAGAAATAAAAAGATAAATTTGGTGAAAATATTGTGGCAAAAGCACGGGATTGAGGAAGCGACATGGGAACCGGAGGAGGCAATGAGGAAACAATACCCAAACCTCTTTACTAGTAAGATTTTCGAGGACGAAAATCCTAAAAGGGGGGGAGAGTTGTAATGCCTAAATTCAAAGTTATCGTAACAGTGGTTTCGTAACCACAAATCCGATTTAAAGAGAAATTTATTTCAATATTTTTGCATGAAAATTGATATGATAGGAAAATCATATGAAAATATTGATAGAAAAATTTTACCGATTTAGTGGTTGGTTAGAAAAAGAAATTATTGAAGAAATTGGGTAAAATAAGGTATCGGGACCTGTATCTCGTAAAACCGAGTCGAAAATAATTTTATAAATATTTATGAAATGTTAGTAATGTGGTATTAAAATTTCGTTAGGAAATTTTAATGTTTGGGTAGTTAATTAAATAAAAAGGACTAAACTGTAATAGGTGTAAAAGTTGCTAGAATGATTGAATAGCTTAAGAGTCTAATGAGAAAGGATTTAAAAGGCAATTAGACCCAAAATTTATTTGGGCCGGACGGCAAGGGCATGAAATCAGCAGGAAAATTGATAAATTAAGGGCAAAATTGGAGTATTGCAAAATTAACTAAATAAAGCTAGGACTAAATAAGAAATATCTAGATTTCTCTTCATTTCTCTTCAATTCCAGCAGCTAAAAATGCCATAGGGGGGGTTCTCTAAGCTGTTATTTCATAATTTTTTCACCAAGTGAGTTAATCCTTGCCTTTTTCTTGTAATTTTTGTGTTTCTAAGACTTTTACAACTAGGTCCTACTATTAAATTCATTAGTTTTTGATTTCATGGATGAAATTGAAAGTCACCATGGTTGAGTGCTGTAATTTTATGATGAAATATAATGAAATTAAAGCTTTAATTTGTTTATGAGATGATTTTATTAGGTAATTTCAATAGAAAATGATTTTTAGGACCTAATTGCGAAAATACTTGGAATTAAAGTCTATTGCTGAAATTCTGATTCCTAAAGGTTGTAAACTAGTTTCAGGTGACAGAATAAAATGTTAATTGAGAAAAATCAGTTCAATAGAGAAGCTAATTGATTAGGGATGAAATTATCATTTATTAAAAGCTTAGCGGAAAAATGGTAATAAACAGCTTGCACAAAAATAGTTTGGACAGCAGCAGTAGACTAACTTTGAAAAATCACCATAAATTGTAGGAATTGAATTAGAAGATGAACAAAATGTGGAATTAAATATTATTGATTCTAGTTTCTCATAGAATAAATATTTTAAGCAATAGATTTGTAAATTTTGAGATATAGTGAATTTTGTGAGACAAGGTCAGAATGAATTCGAGTTCCCCTGTTCTGACTTTGAAAACTCATAACAAATTGAATAAAAATAATTAGGGGCTTAAATTTATATTTATAGAATGTTGAATGAGTATATTTGTAATAGAAATAGACAAGAACATCATTAGAATCCTGTATGAAGAGATAATTAATTTTTAGTGAAGAGAGGTCAGAACTGTTGGACAGTAGAATAGGGGTGAATTTAAAGAATAAACTGTACTTATTGGATAAACCAAAAATTCTTAAAGTTTTTTGGTAACAATATATATGAGTCTAGTTTCAGAAAAAATTTACGGATTGTAATTTGGAGTTCTATAGCTCGAGTTATAAATAATTTAGTGACTATGACTCAAATAGACAGCTTTGAATAAACTATAAATAATAATAATGAAATTATAGAAATTGTTGCATATGAACATGAAATGTATTAAATTGATAATTAAATTTATTTATTTAGATCTAGAAGATTCAAATATGAAGCTAGATCGAGGAAAGGAAAAAGTTCAGGATTAGTAGATTTTTGTACACGAACAAGTATCAAGGTAAGTTCGTGTAACTTGAATTATATTCTTAAATGCTTGAAATGCATGTTTTTGATATGAATATGATTTAAATGTTCATTATATGAAATTTTATGAAACATTGACATATTTGATCAAAGAGAAAGAAATCTCGGTTGAATGAAAGGAAAATTTGAT
Organism: Gossypium arboreum; assembly: GCF_025698485.1. Classification (NCBI taxonomy): domain Eukaryota; kingdom Viridiplantae; phylum Streptophyta; class Magnoliopsida; order Malvales; family Malvaceae; genus Gossypium; species Gossypium arboreum. Next base: position 21,600,851 of record NC_069081.1, read on the forward strand.
GGATCTCTGAAAAGGAATTGACGGTAAAAAGGATTTAGCCCGGACGGGTGATCCTATCTTGATATAGCCCTCCCGAAGAATATGTGTAAAATTAATTTAGGCCGAACGGGTAATCCGAATTAAGGTCTGAATTTAGCCTGGACTGGTAATTCAGATCCAAGCTTATTAGAGTAATTGTCGTTGTAGGGGATTTAGCTTGGACTGGTAATCCTGACAATACTCTATGAGTTTATATTGCAGGGGATTTAGCCTGGACTAGTAATCCCGCTGCAAGGTTGAGGTTCGCGGGAGTGTGCTCTCTGAAATGGAAATGTGTGCACATGAATATGAATTGAGGGACCCGAAATTGTACACTAAAAGTGTACCTCTGAAAATCCATCGAAATTCCGATAAATTCAACGGGATAAACATGGAAAAATAACAAGGAAATGGAAATTATGATATTGATGAGCTCATAAATCATGGTATATATTATTGATACATGGAAATTATTATACTAACTTGAATGTTGAGTTTGTGCATATTAGGGTAATAATGCATTGAATGGATATATGAATGTTTATTGTATTGTATTGAAAATATTAGGTAAGTATAATTCTTGTTACATGAGCTTACTAAGCACAAAGTGCTTACCCTGTTTCCTTTTCCCCTGTTTTGTAGTGATAAGAGCTTGGAGGTCGGATTTAGTCGGAGACACATCACACTATCAACCTTAGGATTTCGGTATATAAAGAAACTTTATTTTGGAAATCAATGGCATGTATAAGCTAATAAAGTAAATGATTCTGTGAATTGAATGTAGAGTTAGCCATTGGTATGGTTAACAAACCTGGTTTTGGGTATATGATGACGTTATTTTATAAATATGCATGAATTTATCTTGAAAATATGTTGAATTAGATTGGTTGATGTAGATTGTTTTTGGTTTAAAATTTCAGGGAAGGTTAGATATCTATAAAGGAGTTATATTGAGTTAAAAAAAATTAATTCGTAAGCTTTGGTAATACTTCGTACCCTATTTTGGCAATGAATACGGGTAGGGGCATTACAGTAAGCATTTTCATGCTTAGTAAGCTCGAATAACTGGAAAGTAAACTTACCAAGTAATTAGCATACATCCATAATAGATAAGGAAACCAACAAGTATGAAATGGTTCCCTATCCCATACACTCAACCAATGAGTTAGTCACATAACAAAACAGCATATAATTTATCTTAGATGAGCTCATCATTCAACATTTCATTTTGTACACGTATTTCATGTTAATCTCGTTGAGTGTCTAGGAAATCTCGATGGAATATCCATTAACCGTTAATTCATTAGGATGATCATTTCAGGTGTGCACTCCCGCGAACCTCACATTTTATGGCAGGATTACCAATCCAGGCTAAATCCCCCATATCATAAATTCATAAGGTGATGTCGGGATTACCAGTCCAAACTAAGTCCCTTATTACGACAAACACCTTTAATGAGCTCAGATCTGAATTACCAGTCCAAGCTAAATTCAGACCCTGATCGGATTACCCATTCGGGCTAAATCCATAATGCACATGTATTCTTCGGGAGGCTCAATCATCCAAAGGAACACCCATCCGGGCTAGATCCTTTTCATAATTGAGATCAATGGATTACCCGTCCGGGCTAAATCCTTTCGGCAACACATGCAGGATCTCATTACACATGTAAAACATGGTTTATCCATCGAATTCCCTTTTTAATCTCAACCGAGACAATTTTTCAACACATCATTATTAGGAATGCATTTCATGAAATCTTATGCTATCAATAAATGCAATCATCATTCATTCACAAATCATATAATTAGGCATATTAGGAGTTTACTTTAAGTTATCCGAACTTACTTGGTATTGTTTCAGTGCTGTGTTTCGGTTATTTCGAAACCTTTGGTTTTCCTTGATCGACCTCCAGAATTTTTTCCTTGGGTCTATTACAACAAAATTAAATCATTAACACTCCACATTATACATTTCAAGTCTAAATTCCACCCCCGATCTAAATGATCGTTTTGCCCCTAACCTTTCACATTTTTACGATTTAGTCCCTAGGCTCGTATAATGAAACACATGCAATTTCTATCTGACACAAGCCTAGACGAATGTTTTTTCCTCTTATGGTAACCCACATTTTCCATTATTTCTCATTTCCACCACATATTTTACACCTTTTGCAAAAAGGTCCTTTTAGGGGTTTTTCATGAAAACCACCTAGAAAAATATGTTTAACACTCATCCAACTTTCATATTCCTCCATAATCCATCAAAATACAAGTAACTCATGCATGGGTACATTTTTAAACATGAAATCTAGCATGAAAAATGGGTAGAAATGGAGAGAGCAAGCTACCGAAATTTCAAAAATACAAAGAACATTAAAAACGGGGTTTGGGAGCACTTACTATTGAGCTTGAAAAGCTTGAAAACCCTAGATATGGAGGGCTTGAGAGTTTTGACTGGTAAAAAGGAGAAAATGGCTGATTTTTGTTTCATTTTTCCCATTTTATTTCATTAAAATGCCAAATAACCAAAATGCCTTTAAGCCCTTTCTTTAAAATTTCATCCATGCAAGCCCATTTTTGTCCAAAAACTTAGATATTAGGCAAAATGCTCTCCAAGACCTTCTAATTTATAATCTAAAGCAATTTCATACAAATTTCTTATAGAATCCAAGTTTTACAATTTATTCAATTTAGTCCCTAATTTCCAATTAGATACCTTACTCAAAGAATTTCTTCATGAAACTTTAACACATGCATTGTATCATATTCTAGGCCTCATAATAATCATAAAATAAATATTTTGATATCAAATTTGTGGTCCCAAAATCACTATTCCGACTAGGCCCTATTTCGGGATGCTACAATGGGTAGAGAAAATAATTCTTACCGAAAATCTTATAACAATTATACAATATCTAAATTCAGTAACTACTCCTGTCAATCACAAAATTAGTGATAAGTTCACTTTCTTGAATTCAATGTCACTTATTAACCAACTTTTAATCTCTTAGGCCCCTTTATCATTTACCTTTCTTAATCAAATTAGGGAACAATTACGGAATTGAGTACTTCGTTATCACAATGCCATAATAAAACTATGGTCTTGCACATAGTCACATATCACACACCGAAGCCATAGCCCAGCCATGGTCTTACACAGATCACATATCACACTGATGCCATATCCCAGATATGGTCTTACACAGAAGCACATATCATACCGATGCCATATCCAAAATATTGTCTTATACGGAAGCTCATACAACACCGATGCCATAGCCCAGCTATGGTCTTATACGGAAATCACATATCACATGTTGCCTTGGTCCAACCATGGTCTTTTCTGTCAATTCGTCTTAGCCACTGAACGAAAGTACTCAAATCCATCGTTCTAACTAATTTGTACTTTTACTTAATCATTATTTTACAATTATCAAAATTTTATAACATTCATATACAATAATTTACTATAATATTTATGAAATTTTCATAACAAAACATTGAATTTAGCCATATGAACTTACCTGGGCAAATTCGCAAAAGTCATACAAGTTCAGAGACTAATCGGCTATTTCCTCTTTTCCATGATTCACTTCGGGTTCTTGATCTATAATTGTAAAATCATTAATTTATTAGCATTCATTTCAATTTTACTCTACTTTACAGTTTATACCCTTTAATTCCTGAAATTACACTTTTGCCCAAATTTTATAGTTTTTACAATATAGTACCTGCTCAATTAACCAATAATTGAGCTATTTTTTTCTCAATTAACACTTTATTTATTCATTCCAAGCTACTACACAACCTTTGAAAATCATAATTTCATTACCAAACCTTAATTCACAACTTTTTCACAATTAGGTCTTAAAATCAATTTCTATCAAAATCACTTAATAAAATCATCATATAATAAAATAAGAACTTCAATTCCATAATACTTCACCATAATCATACAGCACTTGTTCATGGTAACTTTTAAAGTCACCCATAAAAACAAAAACTAATGAATTAGATAGTTGGACCTAATTGCAAAAGTCTTAAAAATACAAAAATTATAAGAAAAGGGCAAGAAATAAACTCACATGTAGTAAAATTGTGTAAAACCAGCTTAAAAGCTCTCTCTTCCATGGCTGTCTGGCCGAAATTATGAGAAGAATGGCCTAGAAATCTCTTTAAATTTCTATTTATTTGTTTAATTTTGTAAAATTTACCATTTTACCCTTAGTTCACCTAATTTCAGATTTTTTTCTTGCTTATGCCACCTCATCCATTCCATTTAGGCTAATTTGCCTTTTAAGTCCTCCCTCATTTAACTTTTGAGCTATTTAATCATTTTAGCAAGTTTTGCACCTTTTTCAATTTAGTCATTTTTAATTAATTGACTATCCAAACGTTAAAATTTTCTAACAAAACTTTAATACTAACTCAATGACACTCCATAAATATTTATAAAAATATTTATGGCTCGGGTTATGAATTTGAGTCTCGATACCTCGTTTTAGATCCAATTTACTTATTAAATTCTTCTCTTTTTTTCTTTAAATCATAAAATTTACTAATTCAAAAATTCTTCTAAAATCACACTTGACCCATAATTATTAATTTATTAAATTTTCAAACTTACTTGTTGGATTTAGTGATCCCCAAATCACTATTTTCGACACCTCTAAAAATTGGACTATTACAATAAGCAAAAAAGAAGAAGGATTGCATGTGGTGCAAGCCGATGTGCGTCAAATTTGTGGTCAATTCGACCAAATCATGTAATTATTGCAAAACCATGCACCGTCTAACATTCCTAGTAATACTGAGCCAAACCCAAAGAAGGAAAGAAAAGAACATGCCAAGGTAATTACCCTTAGATCCGGGGTTGTGGTTAAGGAACCTATCTAACTGATTAGTGGGGAGAAGGATATGATTGAGAAGGATGAGAGCACCTAAACTCCTATTGTTGGAGATAGGGTGGGAGAGAAGGAAGTACCCGAGAGTGAGCCCACACGAACTGAATCAGAGGATAGAATTATTCCAATACAATAACCAAACCCAAACCCCATACCTTTTCCAAGTAAACTAGAAGAAAAGAAGAAGCGAGACAATAGGGAGTTTTTAAGCTTCCTTAAGATGTTTAAGGCTCTGAATGTCAGCCTCCCAATTTTTTAAATTCTTAGGAAAAGTACTGAAATATGCCAAGTTCCTTAGAGAAGTGATGTCTAGGAGAAAGAATATTGGGAGATGAGAGTTTTTCGATTTTAATACTAAATACAACGTTGTAGTATCTAGAAGAGTTCCCCCAAGCTTAAGGACTTTGTGGCTTCACCATCCCAATAGAGATAGGAGGAGTGAGTTTCAGGAAAGCCTTGTGCGATTTACGAGCAAGCATTAACCTCATGCCATTATCAATTTATAAGAAGTTAGGTTTAGAGGATCTTAAGGAAACTACAATAACTTTGGAATTAACTGACCAATATTTGGTATGTCTCAAGGGAGTCCTTAAGGACGTGTTAGTGAGGGTTAGGAAATTTATTTTTCCCATTGACTTTATTATGCTAGATTTTGAGAAGGATCTCAAAATTCCTATCCTTTTAGGGAGATATCTTGGCCACATCCAGAGTTACTATAAACGTAGGAAAGGGATAGTTGACCAAGGAAATCAAGGGAGAGACATAAATTGTCAAATATGTAGAACTCGAGCCTAAGTCTAAGGAAGGGTTTTCATAACAAGGGTATGAGTGCCAGGTGGTTGAGACAAAACCTTGTCTTGCTAAAGAATATGTAATTTTTATAAAATGGTGTAATTTTTCAAATGTCTGTTCGACATGCAAGAGGATCTGGAAGTGAACAATAATGAATCAGCCATTATGATTCTCAGGAGGCCTTAATCAAACATTGAACAAAAGGCGAATCCAAGTGTCGAGGACATGAAGCATCATTTTTAGTGCATAACTGGTTGCACCGAGTTGTATTTTTAATTTGCAACATATGGCAATTGAACCAAAAAGAAATTGTAAATATTTGGATTATTGAGCATGGACTCCACATATTTTCTGCATTTAGATTAGGATTTTAATTCATATTGGTATGTTTGTAAGTGTTTTAGGGTCTTGTTCAGGGAAATCGTGATATCAACAGAGGGTATCACCATTTCTTGAACAATTTTGATTGGGAGCTAAAAACATTTCAGGGTATCATGATATCGGACCCCTTGGTATCGTGATACCTTGGAATTTCAAAAGTAAAATTTTGGTTTTATATAATGGTATCATGATACCTCGAACATAATGAGAATTGGAAGGGCCACAAAATAGGGGAAATCACAATACCAACCCTTTGGTATCGTGATACCCATGTTGGGTCAGGCGATACCTGGTTTTAAGCATCCGGATCCATGCAGTTTGGAGGAACACCCTAAAACCTTCCATTCCCTTTATTTTCCCCTAAATTTTAAAACCTAAATCCCTATAAACACTTCCCTCTCTTTAATTTCTCTCAATCTCCCTTTCAATCTTCTCCATTTTCTTTGCAATATATTTTCTTATTGCTCTACTTTGGTTCTTTTTCTTCTTTTGCAAGTTTTATTATCTTATTGCTTGGGAAACACGGAGCTTCGTGGTATCGACCAACTTGGCCATTGCTATAACAGCCCGTTTTCACTAAAATCAAAACAGTGGTTTCGGGACCAACAATTCGAGTTAGAAAGAAGATTTATTTTAATTGTATTGCATGTTCTACATTATGATAAGAAACACGTATGAAAATTTCGATAAGAAAATTTTACCGATTACATGTTTAATTACAGAAAGGACCAAATTGCATAAAATTCAAAAGTTAAGTTCTAGTAGCTATAAGTATCAAATAGCTATGGAATTCAAAACTTGATGTCCTTTGGTAATTAGACCATTAAGAAAAGTTAGTAGATATTTTTGATGATTTATCCATAGAAAATTTGAAAAAGGAAAATGACTAAATTGGGATTTGGAATAAATAAAGATGATAATAGCCTAATATCATCTTATTTCATCATCTTCCCCAAATTTTTCTATAGAAACCCTACGAAAGAGAAAGAAAATCAAGCAAGCTTATTTAGGTAAGTAATCATGTCCCATTTTTAGTAATTTTTATATTTTTGAGATCGGAATAACCTAATCTATCTATTTTGGGGATCAATTTGTAATGTTATCAAAGTATTAAAATTTTTCCATGGATGAATATGCTAAAATTTTGAAATTTATGGTAGAAAACGAAAGGTTGTTGATAGATAAACAACTTTTGTAAAGTAAATTTTCATGAAATTGTGATTTAGGGACTAAATTGTAAAGACGTAAAATTCATGGAAAATTTCTAATTTTTATTTGGAATAAAGATTAAATTGCACGAATTTCATTTTCCAAGCCTAGGGATGAAATAGTCATTTATGGAAAGTATAGGGGTAAAATGGTAATTTTGCCTAAGGTGTGAATTGAATTAATTTGAGTATGAAATGGACTAAATTGATATTAAATTCATTTATATAGATCCAGATAGACCAAGTACGGAGTCAGATAGAGGAAAAAAAAAGTATCAGATTAGTAGATCCTTGTATACGAACGCTTATTGAGGTAAGTTTGTGTAACTAGATCTTGTATATTAATATGTTTGGAATTGAATGTTGAATATGTGTGAATTGTATAAATTTTTAATGTCTAAAATTAATTACATGCCTGATATTGTTCGATAAGTATAAGTCCCATTTGAATAGATGGAAATTCTATGGATACAATATTTCTCGTATTGGTTGTGGTCCTGCATAAGTTGCAGACACAGCATAGCTCCTACGAGCATCCTATTATGAGCCTTCTCGAGCTTCCTGTTATATGGTTCTTATGAGCATCCTGATCGGTAGTAATCCTGCATGTGTTGCGGGCTACCGCAGCTCTTTGTGAGTGTCCTGCTGTATGATCAGTTGTGATCCTGTATATACTGCCAACACAAGCGTAGCTCTTTATAAGCATCCTAATATAGGATCTTTTTGAGCTTTCTAATATGGCTTGCTTGAACTTCCTGTTATATTGCTATCCGAAGCTCCCTAATAATAGTTCTTTGGAGTTACCTGTTAAGCTCAATGAGCTTTCTGTTATAAACTTTTATAAGTTTCTTGTTATAGCCTTGATGAGCTTCCTGTTACATGACTCACATGAGCATTGTAACACCCCTAACCCGTATCTGTCGCCAGACTAGGGTTAAAGGCATTACCAGATGAATCAGAACATTTAACTTTCATTTCATAATCATCAAAGCATTAGAGATCAACATCAATTTAGAGTCCCTTATATAGGTCATCATGATCTTAAACATGTATTAGAAAGGGGTCGGGACTAAATCGAACACATACAAAATTTCTCCAAAATTTAAACATTTTTCAAATAAGTACAGGTTACACACCCGTGTGAACAGGCTGTGTACCTCACACGGCTTTAGAAACACCCGTGTCTCTAGGCCGTGTCAAAACAGGGCATACATACTGACTTGTTCACACGGCCACAAGACACACCCGTGTGCTTTGACCGTGGTCGAATCTGACTTGGGCCACAATGCTAGCCACACACCTGTGTGCCTTAGTTGTGCTCGAGCCTAACTTACAATTGTAGGGTACCCTAGGGAACACATGGCTGTGCAACATAGCCGTGTGTCGCACACAGCTGAGACACATGCCTGTGTCTTTGCCCGTGTGGACAAAAATAGGCCATTTGAATACCCAACTTGCCACCCCAATTGGGTCAAATCTACAAACACCAGACCAAGCATATTTGCACAACATTATATGACCAATTCACAACCAAAACATAAGCCATTCATGACATATCATCAAATCCATACTCATAAGCCTTACCAATCTATATCAAACATAAATCAAAAGCTTGTCGAAATATTTCTTTCTATACATCATTCAATCCATGACTTGTCAAAACTTACCATCATTTACCATTTATTTTATCCAACTCAAGCATATCAAATATAACATATTGCATCACATATCTTTTACTAAAACCATGACATATCCACAGCCATACCAAACCATATCACATGGCTAAATATAAACATTACAAACCCTATCCAAAGTACTTCTAGCCTATACATGCCATACTTTACTATAAACATTTTCAAAAGGTACCAAAATGAGATTCAATAGTGTGGTGACGATCCTTGACGATCCCTAGCTCACAGTAGCTTTGATATCTATAAAACAATGCAAACACACACAAAGTAAGCTTCCAAAAGCTTAGTAAGCTTGTACCAAAAATCACCAACAGTATATAAAATATAAAACATCAACACGTAAGTACTTATAACCTCTCAATTCATCTATCAATTTTAAGCCAACACCATCCATATGTTCTTATCAAATTCAATGAGCTTTATAAGAATAATACCATCTACCACATAGGCATCATACGTACCTGAACCTTCCCAATTCATTCATTTTCATTCTCACCTCTTGTTCAGATATTTTAAGACTTTCCGAAGATTACCAATGCTTAAAACATCCGCACACTTAGTGCTTTAAAGATTATCCGAAGCTACAATAATTTCGCACACTTAGTGCCACCTCAATTAACCGAAGTTATCTCGGTATTGCAGAATTAGTGCCTCATGTAGCCGAAGCTAGTTTAAATCACACACTTAGTGCCAATTACCATTGATTTCTCATAATATTCATCCAAATCAAATATATATACAATATATGTATAATCAAATATCAAAACATGCTTTCAATATCAAGTTTTACGTACGAACTTACCTCGTACTCGGAATTGTCGATTCAGACAGTTTACTCTATAATCTTCAACTTCCCTCGGTCTAAGTCTGAATTCCTCTTTTCTTGATCTATATGTATTCAAAATTAACCCTTTTATTCACTAAATCATTCAAAACAATCCATATACACACAATTAGGGCATTTTGCAAACTAGCCCTCAGATTTTCACATTTCGACACTTTAGTCCTTAATTCACAAAATCACAAAATACACAAAATTTGCTTGTACACAAGCTTAGCAAAATTTTCATAGCCTTTATAAAAGCCCATGCATTTCATTTATTTCACATTTTATTCCCTCAAAATAACATTTTTACAATTAAATCCCTAATATGCATTTTTACTCAAAATCACTTTACAAAACTTGTATATCAAGCACTAAGCTTTCTTAATTAATAATTTAACTTCACAAAACTCATGAATTTATCAATAGAATCTCATCAAATCTTCAACGGTTTCATGAATTAAGCATGGGCTAGCTAGAACACTTAACAACGATCACAAAAACGTAGAAATCATCAAAAATCGAGTAAAACTCATACCTTAATCAAGTTCTTCAATGGACGAATGCTAAAACAAAAAACTTAGCTTTTGTTTCTTCAATTTCGGCATGAACAAGATGATCATGGCCATTTTCATGCTTTTGTTTTAATTAAACAAACATTAATTTACCATTTACAATTTTAACCTTTTTATTTTCATTAGAATTCGACTAACTCATGACCAAATATGTCCATGCTTTAATTCATTGGTCTAATTACATCATAAGGACCCCTCATTTATAAAGCCAAATCAAATAGACACTTTTAACATCTAGCATACAACTTTTACATTTTACGCGATTAGGCCCTTTTATCAAATTGAGTACACATACGATTAAATTTTCATACGCAACTTACACACATACTAATTCTCACATCATAAGAACATAAAATAATATTTAACTATTTTTTTTATTCAAATATGTGGTCCCGAAACCACTATTCCGACTAGGGTCTAAATCGGACAGTTACAAGCATCCTGTTATATGGCTTAAGAGTGCTTCCTAATTATGTGCCCTAATTGGGTACCACTGAATATGAGTTGACGGTTTACAGTGTTGTACACTTCAAGTGTATTACATGCATATTCATCGATATTTCAAATAAATTCAATGGGTAAAGTTTTGTATATATATTATACAGAAATATGATAAGAAAAATATATGTGTATGAAAGTTATTACATGATGAGCTCATCTTTATTACTTGAAAAGTATTTAGAATTTCATGACAAACTTTCTTGATTGAGTGTCTGAGATTAAGCAATTGGTCAATTTGTTGGGATGCATGTTATTTACATGATTACTTAAATTGAATATAATCGGTAAGTTAATTTCCTATTATGTGAACTTACTAAGCATTAAATGCTTACTTGAACACGGGCTGGGACACAACCGTATGCCTCACATCGAATGCCCACATAGCCTAAGACATAGGCGTGTCAGTTGGTCGTGTGAGCCACACGGCCTGACCACACGAGAGTGTGTCCCTTGCACCTAAGAAAAATTTTGAAATTTCGCGAAATTTTTTTTGAGTTTTCGATTTGGTCCCGATTTAATTTTGACATGTATTTTGGGTCTTGAGGAGCCAATTAAGGCACGATATGATTGATTTCAATTATGAATAGTAAATGACATAAATTTTCTGTAATTGATTTGTAAACACCGGTAATAGTTCGTGACCCTGTTCCGACGACGGATAGGAGTTAGGGGTGTTACAATTGCATTAACTTCGGTTTAAGTTTTCTTTTCATTTATCTTTGTGCACTTGTTTTTATTGTTTTCACTTTATTTATTTTTATTGTTGTTAGCATTTTTATTTTGATTGTTGTTTCTATTTTTGCTTTTGTTAGTTTTAGTTTAGTTTATTGGTTGATTGCTTATGCCTAATTGGTTAGTTTAATATTATTTGTTTAAAATTTGAAAATTATGAAAATGCCCCTGATACAACAAAACAGTATCAATCCTAACTGCCTCGAGTTCATCATTGGACTTTGATGGCGTTAAATTTTCCCAAAAATAGATCATAAATTTCTATCAGACGATTCAAGGTCAGACGTTTATCCCTAAATGTGGTTTTGGTTCAGCCTCTTCATTTAACAATGAAATTTGGGATGATATTTGTTTTTCCCTTGAGGCCATTTGCAAATATTATGGTGTCCCATGTTACGAGGAGGACGACTTGTCATCTTTCGATTTAGCTCATTTTGCTAACGTAGACACAACTGCGATTTTGAACTACCTTACGAAAGGTAGACGCGAGTGGATGTGTAAAGTTTTATTAGGGTCACCTCTTTCATTTAAATAAACAATAATATTCCCAGTAGCAAAAATTTGGATGCAATTTGTATGTACTGATCTTTGCCCACCATTCAACATTAACAACGTTAATGTTTTTAGAGCAGCCTTATTGTACTCTATTTTGCAACACAAAAGAATTTGTGTAAGTACATGGATAAATAAACAATTGAAGTGTTGCATTATGGGCGACAAAGTGGGTATTTGTTTCCCACATTTGGTCACTGATCTCTACCATAGGGTTGGAGTAGACATTGCGTCCATTGAGTGGACTCACTGTTCCACTCATAACAACATTGGCGATTCCTTACTCCACCAATTACAAGAGCTTCATAGGAAGCAAATTCAGGAGTGGAATCAATGATGCAAAAACAAAATAGACGTGCATCAAGAAGCAAAGAAACTAAGAGACAAAAAGAAGACTGATGGTGAGCCTACAAAGTGGCAACGTAGGCTAGGCTGAGATGTGCAATACAACACTCATATGCTAAAGGCAATGAAGCCATTTGTGGATACATTTATGGCGAGGCAAGAAGCAGAGGCCATAAAAAGACATGACATGTCAAGTGATTCATCCTAAGATGATAAAGACGAGGAAGAGGAAACCAATGTGAAGGGGAGTGACTAAAGCAAAATAGCTGATGACGAGGCGACATAGGTTGATGATGTGACACCGTATACTGATAACACTAAAGACATATTCACCCCTGCATGTCTAATGATCGAGGGTGTTGTTATTAGAGAGCATAGCATGCCAATCTGCCGAGTGTGCACCAAGAGAACCGCTCCCAAGAGAAGAAATAGGTAGATAATTGAGGAAACCAACTCAGAGGAATACACAATGAATGCTTAGTTACATGTTTTCAGATTTCATTTTATTTTTATTTGTGCGACACGTAAGCTATTTAACGACACTATCTTTTGGATTTATTTTTTTTATTTAGAATTTGAATTTTGGTTGTTTTGTTTTTTATTTTCATGTTTTTGTTCTATGTGTAGTAAATTACCCTAAAAACTATACTACATTCATGAACTTCAATGAGGAGATGGATCCTTGAGCTAGTCTAATGCTTCTTCTAGGGAAGTCCGGTAATCTCTTATCTTTTTTGGGAACACTTTGGGGACAATGTGTAGTCTAAATGTGGGTGTGCAAATTGTTTAATATGTTTTATTTTCCTTGCTTTTAAGTTATTTTTGTGCGTTTATTTTTAATTTTTCGCCTTTTTCAAAAAAAAATAAAAAATTACAAAAAAGATTTGTCGTTTTATTTTTTATAATTGCATGGTGCTTGGACTATAATTAAGTAAAAAGTCATTAGTTGTATATATTGAATAACTACATATAACTGTCAAACTTGTAAATTTTGAATGTTACTAGATAATTTTGTAACAGCCCGTTTTTAGTCAAATCAAAACAGTGGTTTCGGGACCACAAATCTAAGGTCAAAACAATTATTTTATTATTTTAATGTTTACAGCATGATAGTATAATTATGTGAAAATTTTGTTAAGAAATTTTATCGTTTGAATGCTTAATTTGATAAAAAGGACTAAATCGCGCCAAGTGTAAAAGTTGAGTTCTATTAGTTAAAGGTGTCTAATAGCTATGGAACCTTAAAGTAGAGGTCCTTATGTTGTAATTAGACCATCTTTAATGTTAGTGGTCAAAGATGGACATCATTTAAGTGAATTATAATGTTTTAGTTAAAGGTTTAGGGTTTTTTCATTGATGAATGTATATGTATTTTGATGTTAGATGATAAAAATTGCATGCTTGTGGTTAGGTAAACAACATTTGTAAAGTGATTTTGAACAAAACTTTCATTTAGGGATTCAATTGAGAAATGTTAAAATTTTATGGTTAAATTATGAAATAAATGAAAAATATGGGCTGCTTTGGTAATAATAGAAATTCGGCTAGCATGGGTAGGGAAAAAATTGCATGAATTTGTATTTTTATGAGATAAGTACTAAATTGTAAAATGTTGAAATATTAGGGGAAAAAGTGTAAAGTTTCCTTAATGTGTATTTTGGACTAAATTGAATAGAATGATAATTAAATAAGTTAATTTTGATTACATTTAGATCAAGAAAAGTGAAATTCAGATTTAGATCGGGGGAAAACAAGGTTTTGGACTAGTTGATTCGTTCCGTCGTTTTAGCGGTCGAGGTAAGTTCGTATGTTAATAAGCATTACTATAATTGTGTTTTAAATGCTTTAATATTGAATAAATTGTGCATACGACCTTACGGAAATGTTCAACTACGATTCGACAAATAAGAAATCCCGTTGAACCTTAGGAATAGATTAGGATATGAATGACATGTCATTAGGGGTTATATGATTTGGGTGCTGATCTGTATGTCCTACCGGTGGCTGAGTTATTCTGCATGTCATGCAGATTCTCATCAGCTTGTGTGAGCAACACCATGTAGTTTCATCATGACCACAAGCTTGTGTGAGCAGACCTGTTGATAGCTCGAGAGTGAGCATTACATGTGATATGAGATTGAGATAGCTTCGGCTATGTATTGGCACTTAGGGTGTGAGATTCCCGAGTATCTGATAGTATTCTCAATGGTTCAATGGGTTATCAAATATATGAAATGGTGAGAAATAGATATGTATCAATACAGGTATGTAGGGGAATTATATAAGCATTGAATTTATGGAAGTTGTGAATTCATGGTTAATTGTGTGATTGAATATAGGTTATCATTGTGATTAAATGTTTTGTAGTATGTTATGTTCATATTATTGAATGGTAATTGAATGGTAAGCTTTGCTTATTATTTCGTACGAGCTTACTAAGCTTTATAGCTTACATTATTTATTTTTCCATGTTTTATAGTGAAATCAAAGCTAGCTTGAATTTGGGAATCTTCGGAGACCTCATCACACTATCAAGCGATCACTTTGGTACTTTTGGATCTATGTATTTTGATTATATGGCATGTATAGGAGCTTTGGTCATTTGAGTTGGCTTGTAAATGTTAACTGGTTGGCTATGTATATATAGCCAAGTGATTTGGCTTATTTTGTTTGATTTAGTTGTATATATATGTGCATATGGCTTTTGTTATGTGTTTGACAATTGATATGTGATGCTTGTTGAGAAATTGGTATTATAGATACTAAATAGTTGATAATTGAGGATTAGCTTGCTTGTGATTTAGGTAAATTGATGCATAATGGAAAGTGTCCATTTAGGTGATGTGAAAATGTAGAATTTGGCATGAATGGAATAGCCTATTTTAATACTTGTGTGTATTGTGAATGATGGTATAGAATTAGCATGATTTAGGCTTGATTGAGATTGTTTTGAATGCTTAATTATGCCTTGTTATGTGCCAATTGGTTTGGTGTAAGTGTTTGTAATTTGGGTGGCAAGATGGCTTGGTAAATAGCTTATTTTTGTCCACACGGGCATGTGTCTCAGCCATGTGCAACACATGGTTAGGTGACACAACCATGTGTCCCCTAGTTTTTAATTAGAAATCAAGTTAGTATGTTCCACACGACCCAGCAAATAGGCATGTAACTTGGCCGTGTGGCATAAGTCAGTATATCCTACAGGTTTGGCACGACCTAGCACACGGGCATGTGAGGCCATTTTGTAGGGCAGACGGGCTAGTCACGTAGGCGTGGGGCTGGCTGTATGGCCCAAGTCAGGGTGTTACATAGGGAAAGACACGGGCTGGAACACGACCATGTGATCCCAATTCGAATGTCCATACGGCCTGTGACACGAGCATGTCTTTGGCTGTGTGAGACACATGGTCGGGTCACATAGGCGTGTGTCCTCTATATTTTAGAAAATTTTCTAAGTGTTCTAAAAATTTTCTAAGTTATCGGTTTAGTCCCGAATCACTCTTAATGCATGTTTTGGCATTGTAGGCTCGTATTAGGGACAATGTGAAAGATGTTGAATGATGGTTACATGAAATTTGAAAATGTATGTGAAATGTATGTTTAATTGTATAATAAGTCTGGTAATGCTCTGTAACCCTATTCCGGCGTTGAATACGAGTGAGGGGTGTTACAAATTTACTATTATTAATTGTAGACTAATTAATTCAATTATTTAATATGTATAATAGACTAGAAGCAATAACCTAAATGAAAATGTATACAGTGTACCATAGGATGAATAAAGTATACAGATCCTTGTAGATAAATAATTTGAATTGTTAGTTGTTCATTTAAATATATGTATGCTTGAAAGAATTGGTGTTGGATGATTAATTTGGGAAATACCTTAGGCATTGTTTGAAATAGCTTAGAGTTGAAAAGCTTACCTGTTGCTATGTACCTCTAGTTCCCATATCTTTGAGCCTCAATTACCCTTTCCTTGTAGCCTTAATATCAAAGCCTTAAGCTTAAACGAGTCTAGCACTTAATCCTTCTCGGTCTCATTCTTTAAAATGCACTATGTAATAGACGTCGGGCCATAAACATTGAGGGCTAGTAGAGACATCATGGTCGCTTTGTGTGAGGAAAAAAAAATGAAGATATTACTAAATTAGTACATCTTTTTAAAAGAATAGGTGAAAGAAAGATCGCAAAATAAAGAAAAAAAGGAGTTAAATCAAAATTAAGCTTGAAAATTAAAATATTTCGATTCACATTTACAAAATTTTGTATATACTAATCTCGTGCAATACCTTCTAACATTTTGGAGAAATAAAGTAGGCGAGGGAAGGAGAAATAAGTAGGTGAGCTCGTGAATAAATTGAGGGTGAGTAGAGAACAATGTCATGTGCTTAACCTTTTCTAGTGCTTGAACCCATTTTGAGTAACCTTTGTTTGAATTTCAGACCATCCTAAGCCTCAGAACGTTACAAGCCTAAAAGACCTTTGGTACCCGAATAAGTCACCAACACAATAATTCATAAATAGCTTGCATTTGTTTGAATGAATATGACTGTTCTTTTTAATTATCTATCACCGAACTGCATAATTTATTTTGATGGATAACACTTGTACATATGTTCATTCCATTTCCTCTACATCTATTGACAATTTAACTTAGTGAACTAACTATGTTTGCATTAGGAATAAACAAATAACTAGATATCGCTCTTAAGTTGCATATAAGGCAGTACTCGTACGAGTTCAATGTTTTACCGCTATGTGACTTAATTGTCTGATTTAGTCCAAGAGTCATATTTTGTTTTGCATGTTTGGTGTGTTTGCTTAAGGACAAGCAAAGAGTTAAGTGCAGGGGGGAGTTTGATTTGTCGTAATTTGCAATGGAAAATTAGGCTTTCTCGATATACTTAAGGAGCTTATTCTCCAGCAAATTAGCATCTTTTTCGTAGTTTTTCATAACTTTTTTAAGGTTTATATTTTTTCTTGTCATTTCTTAGTTTTAGAGTTTATTTTACTGTATTTTCTTCTTATTTTTAGTATTCATGTAGTTATTTAAGTTAGTTATCATTGTAGCTTAGGGTTATTTGCATCTTTAGTCCTTGTAACTTGGTTGTAAGACATTTTGAAATTTAGTGTAATGTATTTTAGTTTCTTTTACTTTGTAGTTATTAAAGTTTACTCCTTTTATGCTTATTGTTTTAGATTTTCTTGTTAAATGTTTTTTTTTTTTTACATGTCTTTTACATTTTCTTATATAGAAACATCAACGTTTATATATTTCTTAATCTTTACTTTAATGACTTCTTTGCTTTTCATTTCCATGGTTGTTAGTTGTATTTTCAGCATGAATAGCTAAAGTTTTAAGGGGGTCGGTTGATGAAGATGTGGTGAGCTAATTTTTGGATGAAGGACTAAATCGTAATAAATTGGATTAATTTAAATGAACCAAAAAACTTAGGATTGATTCCCCTAAGGGAACATTTAGACAAGTGAGACAGAGAGGTAATCTTGTTGTGCATCTATTCGTTAGTCTCAGAATACTTGGTGAGATCGAGAGATAAACAGGGCTAATTTTTTCTAATTTGGTAAAATTGAGATTAGGAGATAAAATTGAGTCATTTTAGTCATTTAAGTGATTTAAGTCCCTCCTTCGAAAATCGGCAAACCACATTGAATTCAACGACCACCATTAGTAATTTATTGATTAATTTTATAATTTTGCACTCTTTACAATTTGGTCCCTAAAGTAGTGTATTTAATTTCCTTACAACATTTTCTTGTTATGATTTACCATACTATAAAATCGTACCAATAGCCGCTTAGACTCTAAAGTGCACGTTATTTATTACTCAATCACCATCTCTTTTAGGTTCGACCCCTTGAAATATTTCGTGTTCCATCAAAACTATAAATATTACAACTGACACTGTCTGTTTGCAGTTAAAGCCCGCATTTCAAAATAGTTTTCCAAAATCGTTCATTTTAATCAACACGTGCGCGGGTGGTAAGTTGTTTATCTGCCTTATCTTCATTATTAACAACATCTCCATCATTCAAAAATATCTACAAGAGAAACGAACTTCTAGAATTTTCTTTTTTAAAAAAGATAATTTTATAGTTGTTCGATCACACCTAAACAAATATCAATGCAACTCCCTAGTTTTTAAATAAAACCTCGTGCCCTTTTGAAAACAGAAGATTTCTTATTTTTCAAGATACTATCAAGCTAATTTTTAATTACAATTTAAAATTAGTTATGATATAAACAACCCACAAATGAAAACAAAATTAGAGCACGAAAACAAATAAATGAGAGATAAATACTAATATCTTTAGATTATAGATTGGAGAAAGTTTGTAAATTTTTAAATGAAATCCAAGCTATTATTGAAACTGATGAATTAAAAACAAAAGAGAATACAAAAAATGTAAGATCAAAGAAAATAATAAAACAAAATTTGAAAAAAAAATTAAATTCATACATGATTTTAGCAAAAAAAAAGAAAACCTAAAAAATATTTCCATGGAGAAAGTGAGAAAGGAAGAAATCACGGTGAGGGATTGAAAATAAGTGAATGGCAGGTTATGTAATTTCTTTTAATTTATGAAGGATAAAATTGGAAAGATAATGTTTAAAATGTTGCACAAACTCCTGTAAAAAAACTACCTTTGTTTATTTGGGAAAAAATTTTCCCTCACTTTTGATTAGTAGGTCACGTGACCGTAAAAAAACTTTAATAAGGAAAAGTTGCTAATTATGCAACCAGCTATTTTTATTGGTGTAATAACATATATTGGAAAAATAATGCTCCAATCAAACTTGATATGACAGAGTTGAAAAAGTTCCTCAAGTTGTTACAGATTTACATTAGTATTACAGCCTATTTTGGTTCAATCTTTATATATAATAACATTATATGTTAGAATTGTGATATTGTTGATATCTAATTCGAAAACATAATTGAAAGCAATCATATATTATATTTCCTAATAAATGTCATTGATGTGTAGAAAGAATCCAAATATATGTGAGATTACATATATTTGCATAAGTTATTAAAATATATATTTCACTATGAGACTAAAAAGGTTTTTTGCTTACTGATCATGAGTAATTTCATACATTCACATAGTAAATGTAATTATTGAATATATATATTTTTGGTATGCTTGACTAGCAATTCTTAATTTCTTTTTTAAATTACATTTCAATCATTAAATTTTAAATTTTAAAAATTGTTGCTAAAGTTGTCACGTTGTTACAAAATAGTCACGCAACCGTTAAGTGTTATTAATGGGGTAATGTTCATATGATATGGTATGTTAAATATGCCTTACATTTTCCTTTTCTTTTTTTCACATGAAGCCTTCTTTTTTTTTTCTTTTTTTTCCTTTCTTCCTTCCCTTTCTCAAATCCTAAGGAACCTTAGCTACTATTATTGTTGTTGTCACTAACCTTCCAGTGACCTTCTCCATCCAATAATACCATCAAGCAACCTTTTTCTTGCAACCCTTTTTATATCTCCAATTGGAATTTTGCAAAAAAAAAAAAGGTCCTTCAAAATCATAAAATCTCAAATTTCTTTTACAATCCTAGGGAGATTGTTAGAATGAGTAGGAAGCTAAGGTTGTTAGCTTGTTAGTAGGAGTAAAAAGCTGACTTTGTTAGCTTGAGTAATGTATATAAGAATTATTTAGTTAACGATTTTTTATCATCTGTTTCTATTTATAGTTTTTGTGCCTTCAACTAACTCCCCGTTGAAATAACATTCGCATCGAGAGCCCTTTTTTCTTGAGGAACTTGTGAGAGAAGCACAGTAAGAATTCTGAGAGAAAAACTAAGAGGTACACTTGTGAGGAATTGATAAAAATAGAATCAGGATCAAGCAACCTGTCTGTCTTAACCCACCTGTGTTTGATGGAGAGAATTATCAAGCATGGGTTGTGAGAATGCAAGCATACATAGAGGGTTGTTATTATTGGGAAGCTTTCGAGGGAGACTATGAGGTGGCTCCACTTCCCGATAATCCAGCTACAAACCATATCAAATTAAAGAAGGAGAGAACCATCAGGAAGGCAAAGGCAAAGGTCTGCCTTTATGTTGTAGCTTTACCAACCATATTCAATAAAATTATGGCTTTTGGATCAGAAAAGGAGATATGAGACTACCTTAAGGTTGAGTATCAAGGAGATGAGAGGATCAAGAGCATGAAGGTGTTGGACTTGATTAAGGAATTCGAGAAGTTACAAATGAAATAGTCTAAGTCAATCAAAGAATACTCAAAAAAGCTGATAGATATTGCTAACAAGGTAAGGGTTCTTGAGATTGGTCTCTTTGATGGTAGACTGGTGCAAAAAAAATACTAGTTTTTTTTTGGTTTTTGTTTTTTTTGAATTATGAAGCAACAATTGCTTCTTTAGAGAGCACCAAGGACTTGGCTCAGTTGAAAGTAGTAGACCTGATCAATGCTTTACAAGCATAGGAGCAGAGGAGGCTAACGAGGCAGGAAGGAAAAGTAAAAAAAAAAAAAGCATTGAAGGTTAAGATACAGTAGGGTGAATGAAGAAATGACAAGAAATGGAAAGGGAAGAATAGTGGTGGCAGTAGTGGTTCAGAAGTTGATGCAAAAGGAAGTGGTGTTGGAAATTCTAACAAGTACTCTTCATGTAAGTATTGCAGAAAGCATAACCATCTTCATTTCAAGTGTTGGAGAAGGTCAAATGTGAAGTGTAGAAGGTGCAACTTGATGTGGCACATTGAGAGTTCTACAAGGAAACAAAAAATCAACAGTAAGGTGGATCAGATGCTATAGTTAAAGAAGAAGAGGACCAGCTATTTGTTGGCTCTTGCTTCTCATCAAGCACTCCATGTCACGATTGGTTAGTTGATAGTGGTTACACTAATTACATGGTTTTTGATGAGAAACTATTTAAAAACTTTGACGAGTCATTGAAGTCAAGAGGCAGGATAGGAAATAGAGACTACTTAGAAGTGAAGAAAAAAGGCATAGTGGCAATAAAGAGCTATGCTGGAACTAAGTTGATATCAAATGTTTTGTTTGTACCTAAGATTGATCAAAACTAACTATGTATGGGCCAATTGGTAAAGAAAGGGTTCAAGGTGATGCTTAAAGAGGGAAGGTTTTTGATCATTGACTCTAGTGGCAATGAATTGTTTACGATCATGATGTAGAAAAAGAGTTTCTCATTAAATCCACTCGAGAGACAAGTGACATTCAAGTGTCAAGTTAGTGACTAAATTATGGCATAAGTGGTTAGGGCACTCTCATCACAAAGGTCTACAATTCATGTAGAAGAATGAGATGGAAATTACGCCACCAATTTTGGAGTTGAACTCGAGGTACAAAGCTTGCTTGATTGGCAAAAAAAAAAAGGTTGCCTTTCAAAAACTCAACTTTGAAAGCCAAAAAGAAGTTGCAGCTGATCCACACTAATTTTGTGGTCCACAAGCAACTCCTTCATTAAATGGTAGCTAGTATTTCATTATATCTAGTAATGATTTTACCAGAATGTACTGGATTTACTTCATGAAGAAAAAATCTAAGGTTGCTAAAGTGTTTTTGAAGTATAAGAGAAAGGTTGAAATTTAAAGTGGCTATAAGATTTAGGTTGTTAGATTTGATAACAAGAATAAATATACCTCACTAAGGTTCAATGTTTTTTGTGAAGAGGCTAGGATAGAGCATCAATTCACTACTCCTTACTCTTCACAACATACTGGAGTTACTATGAGGAAAAATAGGACCATTATGGAGCTGACTAGGTGTATGCTGCATGAGAAGTCCTTACCTAAGGAGTTTTGGGCTGATGTAGCTAACACAATTGTATTTTCATTGAATAGATTGCCTACAAGGGTATTGGAGATGAAAACATCTTATGAAGCTTGGTTTGAGATGAAGCCAACTCTGAAAAGGTGTTTGGTTGTTTATGTTTCTGTCATGTTCCATGGGTTAAGAGGGATAAGTTAAGAGAAAAATCTGAGTATGGAATTTTTTTTATAGCTTGGTGCTAAAAGCCTATAGAATCTATCAACCTCAAGAAGGGAAGATGATTGTAAGTAGAGATGTTCAATTCTTAAAAGATGAGTAGTGGGATAGGACAAGTGATGCAGAAGAAAAGAAGCAAGATTTTTCTCTCAATCTTGATGAAGTTGTGGATGATACACTAGTTAGAGGCATAATATTATTGAGTGAAGTTTATTAGAGGTGTTGTGTGGATGTTCTTGAATCTGCAGGGTATGAGGAAGCCAAAGATGATCAGGAGTGGACGAAGGCAATGAAGGAAGAGTTAGGTATGATAGAGAAAAACCAGACATGTGAGCTAGTTGAAAGGCCTAGAAACAGAAAGGTGATTGGGGTGAAGTAGGTTTTCAGGACCAAACTTAATCCTATTAGCTTAGTGAACAATACAAGGCCAAGTTGGTGGTGAAAGGGCATGCATAGGTACAGGGAGTCGATTTTTCTAAAATTTTGCTCTTATGGCAAGGATGGACACAACCAGAATTCTTCTGGATGTGTCAGCTCAACAAGATTGGAGGGTGTATCAGTTGGATATGAAATCAACATTCTTGAGTGGGGTATTGGAGGAAGAAATCTTTGTTGAGCAACTAGAGGCTTTCATCATACCAGGTTAAGAGGAGAAGGTTTATCTAATAAGGAATGCTCTCTATGTGTTGAAACAAGCTCCCAAAGCAGGGAACAACAAGATGGGTGAGCATTTGCTTAACTTAGGCTTTATGAAGAACCTAAGTAAATCCACTCTCTATATGAAGAATTCAAGAGTAGATCTACTCATTGTATCTCTCTCTGTAGATGACATGTTGGTAATAGGAAGTGATGCAACTCAAATTAAAACATTCAAGAAGGATATGATGGAGGTATTTGAGATGGCTAATCTTTGTGGGATGCATTACTTTCTGGGAATGAAGATAAAGCAGGGTTAGAATAATGTGTTTCTCTGCTAAAAGAGGTTTATGAAGGAGATTCTGAAGAGGTTCAATGTAGAGAAGCGCAAGAGTGTGAGCACTTGAATAAATTAGAAAGAAAAACTTTAGAAGATGGATGGGGAAAATCCTACAAATGAGAAGGTGTATAGGATTCTTGGCTGGTTCCTCATGTACCTTACATCCACTAGGTCAAACATCATGTACATTGTAAGTATTTTGTCCAAAATTCTCTATTGTGCAAGTGAAATTCATATGATTGCTACAGAGAGGGTATTAACATACTTGATGGAGACATTTGAATATGGAATTAGTTTTAGAAAAGCTGAGAAGTTCAAGCTGCAGGGCTATTCTTATAGTGATTGGATTGGACCACTAAATCATATGAGATGCACTTTAGGTTATTGCTTCAAATTTAGGTCAGTGACCACACGTGAGTCTTCGACTCCCAAGTACCATGGTTGGGCATAAAATTAACACTGAAACAAATATAACTATTGCGGCTTTACTGCAAGTATTACATGCTAGTTGTAATATTTATAATGTTCAATGGAACACTAGAGTATTTCAAGGATCGAGCCCACAAGAGTCAGCGATTAAGCAAATTCCTAGGCTAAAAGAATGCAATTTGAGGAGTCTAATTAACTACTTGCTAAATACCATTGTACAACAAGCCATTCAAAGGTTTGGTTATAGTAATTAATTACTCAATTTAACAAAGGCCTAAATTTTAAAGAAAGCAAACTACGCAGCTCTCAAATACGAATAAATACGATAACAAAAAGTGGTTGGTTGACTTTCAAATTATGGATCTAAATTGTTATTACTCCTTAATTGGATATAATTTACCTCTTGACCTGAACTTTACCAATTTTGACAAATTAATTTGGTTTATCTCTCGACCTCACCAAGCTAACCAAAGACTTATCAAATTGATGCCCTGTAAGTTCTCCTCTTAGTCTCACTTATCTTGATTTTACCTTAGGGTCGTCAATCTTAAGTTTTTAAATCTATCGATTTATTCCAATTTCACAATTTAGTCCCTGAACCCAAAAATCAATTACCCGACATTTCCATCAACCAAGCCCTAAATATTTAGTCACTCATACTTGTATTAAAACCCATTAATAGCAAGAATTCAAAAGAAAAAACAATATTAACTTCAACCCTAAGTAAATTAATAAAAACCCAAGTTTTCTTGCAAAAGCTTAGCTAGCATAAAAATGGGGGCAAGAACAATAAACAAAAACACTAAAGAAATGATTTTTAACAAAGAAAATTGATTAAAATTAACATGGGATTAAAATGTAAATACAAAAAGGTTGAAGATTTAACTAAGCAAATGAAACCTAACTACAGTGATAACTAACTTAACTACCAACTATGGAACTAAAAAAAGCAAAAAAAAAAAATGTGAAGAAAAAATAAAACCTAAGCTATAGAGAAGAGAAGAGAAAACTAAAACCCTAAAAGATGAAGAGAAACCTAAGAAAACTAAACTAAACTAAGGTTTGTACTTTTCTTTCAGCCAAATTTGTCTTCTTTTAGCAGTATTCTGACACAACTTCTTATGCCCAAAATTCCCCTCAACGTGTGTTTTTTATTGGTGTTGGAGTTGGACAAGGTCTGTCTAATACCCTTACTCAATCTAATTGTCGAATCTGGGGATAGAGTGTTACAAAGGGACCCAATTTGTACTAAAAACCCAACTATAACTCAACAAAATTAAGTCGAAACTTAATTTAATTATATGTCCTTTACAATAGAATCCTTAATTTCAAAAGATAGTTTACTATCCTAGAATTTTGGACTTCTTAGTAACAATCGAGATACAATAATTTGGCTTCAAGGAGAAGCCTCCCATAGTACCCCCTTCCTATATACATGACACTGCATCGTCGTCAAATTCATGAATTTATTTAGCTTGGCTTGGTCCCTTCTCGAGTTCCTTATTATGCAAATCCTACAACCACAAAACAGACCCTATCTTGTAGGAGTTTAAAATAACACTAAATATGATTAATGCTTTGTTCATCTTAGAAAAACCTTTCTCCACCTGAAATGGTGGGTTTTGATTTATTTCCAAACTTATCCATTAGCGAATAGATCATCAAGCAATCTTTCCCTTGAAAGTCCTATCAACCACTGATAGGTCTTCATGATTCATCAAATGTCTCGCTATATCTTTGAACTCTGGCCTTTCTTTACTTGTATTCATTGACCCAACGTTCTCTATTGTGGCACCTTCCATCCATCATGTCCTAATTTAGTGGCCTTTCGGCCTATCCTATCGAAGGCCCTTGGGTAATTACCCCTTGGCTATCATTCCAAATTTGTTCAGTCTATAGTAGATTCATTCCTTCATCTTAATCCCGTAAAACTTACTCAAATTCCAACCTTTAGTGTGACCAATGAGATCCCTCATCACTTCGGCGAACCAAATCTTACTTGGTTTAAATAGTGGTCGAACTACTTCTTAGTAACCTGTTTTAATCGTATTATCTTACTTTTAAACATAACACCCTCTTTTCTATGGACCACTATGGTCTATAGTACTCAGCCCACTATCATTGGATGGTCGTCTGAGTTCACGATTTCTTTTCATACTACATACCCACGTAACTAGCCATTTGACTGATACTTCCTCAATAGTTTCCTCCTTAAAAAAGAATAATCTAGATAGACATATCTGTCATTCGATGTTTCCCTTTTTGTGACGTTCTCTTTCTTTTTCGATGGGGTTTAACAATCTCTTCTTTCGTTTGATACCATATCAGGCACCCCTAGTGTGTCTTTTCCATAACTAATTCCTATTGGGTTACTATCCATATGCCTTTCCAGCTTATCTGGTGTAACACCCCGAACCCGAGACCATCGCCGGTGTCGGACACGAGGGGTTAACAAGCCAAGTTCACTTGTTTTGCCCATCCATTTGACATTTTCAGTCAGGCTGGAAAACTGCGTCACCGTCGCCTTAAAAATCATATCTCGAGTTTCAAAACTCGAAAACTGGTTTCGTAAATTTTCCCTGAATTTAGACTCATATATCCATCCATGGATTTATTTCTAGAATTTTTGGTTGGGCCAATTGGTACAGTTTATTAGTTAAAGTCACCCATGTTACAGGGATCGACTGCTCTGACCTTCGCGTGGTATAACTTTAATATCTCTCTGTACAGCGCTTTAATGCTGGTGCCGTTTATTTCTAATGAAACTAGACTCAAAATGGAATCTGTACATATAAGGTATGTCTCCTAATTCTTTTGGATAATTTATAGTGAATTTTAAAGTTGCGACAGGGAACCCAGAAACCATTCTGGCCCTGTCTCACAATAGCTTTAATATCTCTTAACATGTAACTCCTATGACCATTTCGTTTCTTCCATATGAAAATAGACTCATCAAGGTTCATTTACATAGCTTATTAACTATTTAATTCCATTCCTACGAATTTTGGTGATTTTTCACATTCACGTCACTGCAGCTGGCAGCATCTGTTTTTAAGGTAGGTCTTACCTATTTGGTAGTCTCCATGAACCAACTAGTCCGCCATACATAGGTTCATATATGATCATTTTAACCATGCCAATGGCTGATCATATGACCAACATTCCCATTTCAAGCCATAGCCACATCATGACACCAAATATAAACATACAACCACAATTATTCTAAGTTCATGTTTCCTTTTCGAGCCATTTTCGCATGGCCGTACATACTTACATCACAACATATTTAACAAACAAGGGTAGTCCTATACATGCCATCTCAAGTTCAACCAAAATTTATACCAAAATGGAGGCTTGATAGTGTGGATGACTTCGACTTCAACGATCCCAAATCCGATTGCTTGAGCGAAATCTAGAAAAGCGAGAGCCAAAGCAACGGGTAAGCATTTTTTTATGCTTAGTAAGTCTCAAGGAATATAATCAACTCTAATTACAGCAATACATTCACATAGCCAAATGCATCATTTCATTAATACACATTCTTACTTCACACTTCATCATTATATAATTTCACAAAATATCAATCAATTCAATAACTGAAATTCATTAGTCGATTGAGCGAATGTTGCTCAAACATGTCGACTTTCAATGCACATATAACGTACCTTATCCTTTGGGCTTTTCGAGTGTACTAATTGAATTCATTACAGCAACCAACACTCACCTCCAGCCCAAGATTCTTCGAATATAACCGGATATAATCACGTGCACAAATGCCTTGGTCTTAGCCGGATAGAATATCTCGCACGAATGCCTTGGTCTTAGCCGGATGTAGCCACTAGCACAATTGCCTTGGTCTTAACCGGATATAATTTCCAGCATAATTGTCTTGATTTAGCCGGATATCATTCAATTTCCCATGAACACATACATCAATTATCATTGGACATACATAATTCATTTTCGTTACTAAGGCTCAAACGCAATTATAGTCACAAGCATATTCGCCGGGACTTAGCCGGGTAGAATTCAAATACTCATGCATACATAATCAATAATCAATACACATCCATACTTTATTTCACACAATTCAAGTAGGGTCACTTCTTGAGGACTTACCTCGGATGTTGTCGAACGGCTTTTTCGGCTATTCGATCACCTTTTCCTTCCCTTGTCCAATTGTGGCCCTCTTAGCTCTTGAGCTAATTCAAACAAATTCAATTTATTAAAACCTCATTGTGCTAGCTTATGGCGAATATGACAAGGAGTTTAAATGGTCATATGGCCACCCTTTAGCTTGAATACACAATGGTCATGCACATTTTATACTACATCAAGCAATTCAATACAATTTATTCGAGCATCAAGGAAATGCTAAGGCCTTCAATAGGCTACCCAAGGCGAATATTCATGTACATGTTGAGGTCAATTTTGCACTTAATACCTCACAAAAACAGCATGCAATTTACTAATTAATGCTTTGCACATTGTGGCCCAAAACTTATAATATAGCATCAAGCACTTATATGTGTGCTAGGCAATTGTGCTTGCAATTTCTCAAGCATTCTTCACATCTTCTTCTTTAAACCAATATATTCATCACTTAGTTCATAACCAAAACATAATGTGCAATCATATATATGCATATATGAGCATGGCGGAATTTCAAGGTGTCCATAGCCATCCAAAACACAAATTTTAACTAACATGCAAGAAGCATGAATCATGCTCAAGAATGCATCATGGCCGAATATGACAATCATGCTCCTTTTCAACTTCAATCATGATAAAACAAAAATGCTCAAAATCTTACTCATGAGTAGAAAATCCATCATTGCATGCATCATCATCAAGCTTCACACTTAGCATGCAATGGCTTTATCACCATAACAACTTTGGCCAAATGCCATTTCCATGGCATAACAAAGATTTGAGCCATGGCTAACATGCACATCAAATTAGCAACCAAAACATGCATGAAACTCCCAACACAACCTCATACATACCTTACTCTTGATGCAAATTTAGCCAAATCACCTTCTAGATCTCTTCTAAACAAAGGAAATGAAGCAAAATCCTTCTTCCTCTTAGTATTTTTGGCCAAAAAGGAGAGAGCAAGCATGAACAAATTTTTTTTGTTTTGTTTTTTTTCTTCTTGGTTGCACGGCAATGGGGTATGCTACTCTCTCACACACATTTTTTTTTCATTCTTTTCTTACCCATGCCTATTTGTTTACTATTTCTCCCTAATGCCCAACAAAACATGTTTCATGACATGTTTAACCCATATCTCTTTGTCATGGCCGGCCATCACTTGTAAAAAGGGGGAATTTGACATGCAAGTCCATTATTTTGCATGCATGCTTTAATTAGTCATCACCCTTTCCTATCGTATTTTCAAAGTTCACTACTAAGTCCTTTCTAGTGGAATTCACCTTTATAACACTAAATCAATCATCAAAAATGTCATACATGAATACTCACATATTATAGGCATCGAAATAAATTTTAAATTATTGTTATGCCTCGGTTTTGTGGTCTCAAACCACATTTCGGCTAGGGTCTATTTTGGGCATGTCACAACTCCCCCTCTTAAGGAATTTTCGCCTCAAAATCTTACCAGTAAATAGGTTTGGATATCGTTCTTTCATAGAGTTCTCGGTCTCCCAAGTAGCTTCTTCTATCCCGTGCTTGAGCCATAACACTTTCACTAGCGGAACCCGCTTGTTTCGCAACTCTTTCACTTCTCGTGATAGGATACGAATCGGTTCTTCCTCATAACTCATATTAGCTTGAATTTCAATTTCGATGGACTAATCACGTGCGATGGATCGGATCTATAGCGTCGAAGCATCGAAGCGTGAAAGACATCGTGAACCTTTTGAGTTCAGGGGCAAAATCAAGCGATATGCCACCGGGGTGACTCGCTCGATATCTCATATGGTCCAATGAACCTCGGGCTCAACTTGCCCTTACTACGAACTTGAGTATCTTTTTCCAAGGCGATACCTTGAGAAACACTTTATCACCCACGATACTCGATATCCTTACGCTTCAGATCCGCGTCACGACTTCGACGATCGGAGGCTATCTTGAGACTTTCACGGATTACTTTCACTTTCATTCAGCATCCCTAATCAAATCCACCCCGAAAATCTTGCTTTCACCGAGCTCAGTCCAAAACAATGGCGTACGGCATTTACGACCGTACAAGGCCTCGTAGGGTGCCATCTTAATACTTGATTGAAAGCTGTTGTTGTAAGCGAATTCAATCAACGGCAAATACCGTTCCCATGAACCACTAAACTCGAGGACGCAACATCTTAACATATCCTCAAGTATCTGAATTATCCGCTCGGATTGACCATCGGTTTAGGGGTGAAAGGCGGTGCTGAAATGCAACTTGGTACCCAAAGCTTCTTGCAACTTTTTCCAAAATCGCGA
Organism: Gossypium arboreum; assembly: GCF_025698485.1. Lineage (NCBI taxonomy): Eukaryota > Viridiplantae > Streptophyta > Magnoliopsida > Malvales > Malvaceae > Gossypium > Gossypium arboreum. The sequence goes on from NC_069081.1 coordinate 21,631,232, forward strand.
GGTAAATCTCGGATCTCTATCCGACACGATAGAAATAGGCACCCCGTGTAATCTCACAATCTGAGAAACGTACAATTCCGCTAATTTGTCCATTGAAAAATCCGTACGTACGGGGACAAAGTGGGCCGACTTAGTCAATCGATCTACCACGACCCAAACCGCATCCTTCTTACTTGCTGACAATGGCGGTCGGATACAAAGTCCATTGTGACTCGATCCCATTTCCACTCGGGTATCGTGATTGGTGAAGTAATCTGAAGGCACGATGTTCCGCTTTCATTTGTTGACATATTAGACATCTCAAACAAAGTCGGAGATGTCTCGCTTCATACCATGCCACCAAAACCGACGTTTCAATTCATTGTACATTTTCGTACTCCCGGGTGGATTGCCATTCGGCTACAATGGGCTTCATTGAATTATCGAAATGAGTTCAATTCTTTGGGACACACAGACGACCTTTGAACCTCAAACAATCGTCATCGTCGATTTGAAACTCCGAGTCCTTGTTCGAACACACGCAGCCCGTTTTGCAACCAACTCGTCATCGACTTTCGAGCTTCTCGAATTTGGTGTGTCAATAATGGTTTGGCTTTCAATTCAGCCACTAACACACCGTCGGATCGGACGGACAAGTGCACATTCATCGTCGTAAAGTGAATAACGATTTACGACTCAAGGCATCCGCAACCACATTCGCCTTTCCGGGTGATAGTCAATGATCACTCATAATCCTTTAATGACTCAAGCCAACGTCTTTGTCGCAGATTTAAGTCTCTTTGGGTCATCAAATATTTGAGACTTTTGTGATCCGAGTATACATGGCACCTTTCACCAAATAAGTAATGTCGCCAAATCTTTAAGGCGAATACGATGGCGGCCAATTCGAGATCATGAGTCGGATAATTTTTCTCATGTGGCTTTAATTGCCTCGATGCATAAGCCACAACTCGACCTTCTTGCATTAATACGCAACCTAACCCAAGTAGAGAGGCGTCGCTATAGATGACAAACTCCTTGCCGGACTCGGGTTGCACTAGAATTGGGGCTTCAGTCAAATAAGTTTTCAGTTGATCGAAACTTTTTTGGCATTTCTCCGTCCATTCGAACTTAACATCCTTTTGGAGTAGCTTCGTCATCGGCGTGGCTATCGTTGAGAAGCCTTTTACAAATCGTCGGTAATAACAGCAAGCCCAAAAAGCTCGAACCTCGTAATATTTCTGAGGCTTCCAATTAAGTATGGCTGAAATTTTATTCGGGTCGACTCGAATACCCGATGCAGATACCACATGACCCAAGAAGCTAACCTCTCTTAACCAGAACTCACACTTGCTGAACTTAGCATATAATTGCTTATCCCGTAAAATTTGCAGCACTAACCGCAGGTGTTCAGCATGTTCGGTCTCATTTCTTGAATAGACCAAGATGTCATCAATGAACACGACTACGAATCGATCCAAATATGGTCTAAAGATCCGATTCATTAAATCCATAAATCTTGCAGGCATTAGTGAGCCCAAACGGCATCACTAGGAACTCATAGTGACCATATCTCGCTCGAAGGCGGTCTTGGGTGCGTCCGAATCTCGGATTCGCAATTGATAATAGCCCGATCTCAAATCTATTTTCGAGAACACCGAGGCTCCCTTGATTGATCGAACAAGTCATCAATACATGGCAACGGATATTTGTTCTTTATCGTCGCTTTATTAAGCTGACGATAGTCGATGCACAGTCGCATGGTTCCATCCTTCTTCTTCACGAACAACACCGGCGCACCCCAAGGCGAAAAACTCGAGCGAGCAAAACCTCTATCCACCAATTCTTGCAACTGAGCTTTCAACTCCTTTAATTCCGTTGGTGCCATACGATACGGAGCTATCGAAATTGGAGTGGTACCGGTACCAATTCGATGCCAAATTCTATTTCCCAAGCAGTGGTAAACCCGGCAATTCTTGGAAAACATCCGGTATTCACAAACCACGACGCAGATTCGGGTTTCTTTTACGATTCCTTGTCATCGAGCACGACGCAAGGTACGCTTCACCCTTTTCTTACATATTTACGGGCCAACATCGGCGATATTACGGTGGCAACCCCTTTAAGTCCGTAGACTCAACCCGAATTATTTCATTATTCACGCACCTCAAATCGATAGTCTTGCTCTTGCAATTTACAACCGCATCGTGCATGGTCAACCAATCCAAACCAAGAATAACGTCGAACTCATCGAGCGGCAAAAGCATCAAGTCCGCGGAAAACAAGAACCTCGGAACACTAGGGGACTTTTCTTGCACACTTTGTTGACAAGCACGTAATGACCCAAGGGTTTGACACCGAATTACAAACTCAAGAGACTCAATGGGCAAAGTCTTCTTGGATGCTAAGGTTTCACATATATATGAATGAGTAGAACCGGGGTCAATCAAAGCAATCACATTTGTATTGAAAAGAGTGAAAGTACGGTAATAACATCCGGAGAGGCAGCATCCTCGCGTGCGCGTATGGCATAAGTCCTAGCAGAGCACGAGCCTCGGATCGATGGTAGCATCTCTAGATCCTCTCGACCGCCACCGACATTGCCCATATTTCTAGGTGGCCTACCTCGGCGATGGTAGCACCGGGTTTGCACTCGACTTACATTACATTCATGCATCCTCGGGCAATCCTTCATAAAGTGGTCGGCCGATCCACACTTATAGCGGAGCGATCACGAAACCAACAGCTCCCGAATGCCATTTGCCACAATGTGGACACTCCGCCTCTCTCGCGATCATTTCCACCATGGCGATCGAAGTGACTCGTGTGGTCACAGGGTCGATCGCGTCCTCGTCTAGAAAAGCCCAAACGCCTCTAGACGGCTCGCATCATCTCGAAATCTCTTGATGCTTGTTGAAGAGACTTTCCGAGGACCTCTTCGAAATTCTCCGGTTCCCACATCAGCTTTTTGTTTCTCCTTTCTAAGCTCTTGGCTTTACAAGCTCGCTCAACAAGTACTACGAACTCTCGTATCTCGAGAATGCCAACAGACATCCTTATATCATCATTCAGCCCATCCTCAAGCGTTTACACATAATAGCGGACGAAATGCATTCTTGTGCATCTGGCTAAGCCTCACAAACTTTCGTTCAGTAGTCGATAGCGGACATAGAACCTTGCTTAAGATCAAGAAATTCCTCCGCTTTTGGTCGATGAATCTCGGTGATATACTTTTTTGAACTCGGTTTGAAAGAATTCCCAAGTCACTTGCTCTCTAGGCACCACAAGTCGAGTACTCCACCAATAGTAGGCGGACTCGCGTAGCAAGGAGATGGTACACTTTAAGCACTCATCGTGTGTACAGGATAGCTCATCAAGCACCGGATAGTGTTATCTAACCAAAATTCAGCTCGCTCGGCATCATCATCATCCGTAGCCTTAAATTCAGTGGCCCCATGTTTTCGAATCCTATCGACCGGGGCTTACTTGACCTTATTTGGTCGATCCACGGAGGTATTGTAGTCTTGGGGTTGCATTTGTCGGGAATGGAGGTTGTGGAACAGCCGTGTTGGTTCGAATGTATTGATTAAACCATTCGTTCATCACACTATAAAAGGCTTGCCTAGCCTCGTCATTAGGATTGCTGGCCATAGGTTGAGAGTCCATGGCGCTGTCCCTTGCTTGGAGCAGCGCCACACTCTCCACATCATCAGCTATCGCTCGGTTGGGATCGGGATCCATTGCTATAAACAAACACAAAGTCAAATTGTCGAAATCATCACACTATCGATTCATCATTTAATGGCATGTATAGCTAGACCCCAAACACATCACGGTAGTCCTAGAATCGACTAAACCGTGGCTCGATACCAATAAAATTGTAACACCCGAACCCGAGACCATCATGGATTGTCGGACACGAGGGGTTAACAAGCCAAGTTCACTTGTTTTGCCCATCCATTTGACATTTTCAGTCAGGCTGGAAAACTGCGTCACCATCGCCTTAAAAATCATATCTCGAGTTTCAAAACTCGAAAACTGGTTTCGTAAATTTTCCCTGAATTTAGACTCATATATCCATCCATGGATTTATTTCTAGAATTTTTGGTTGGGCCAATTGGTACAGTTTATTAGTTAAAGTCACCCATGTTACAGGGATCGACTGCTCTGACCTTCGCGTTGTATAACTTTAATATCTCTCTTTACAGGGCTTTAATGCTGGTGCCGTTTATTTCTAATGAAACTAGACTCAAAATGGAATCTGTACATATAAGGTATGTCTCATAATTCTTTTTTTATAATTTATAGTGAATTTTTAAAGTTGCGACAGGGAACCCAGAAACCATTCTGGCCCTGTCTCACAATAGCTTTAATATCTCTTAACATGTAACTCCTATGACCATTTCGTTTCTTCCATATGAAAATAGACTCATCAAGGTTCATTTACATAGCTTATTCACTATTTAATTCCATTCCTACGAATTTTGGTGATTTTTCACATTCACGTCACTGCAGCTGGCAGCATCTGTTTTTAAGGTAGGTCTTACCTATTTGGTAGTCTCCATGAACCAACTAGTCTTGCCATACATAGGTTCATATATGATCATTTTAACCATGCCAATGGCTGATCATATGACCAACATTCCCATTTCAAGCCATAGCCACATCATGACACCAAATATAAACATACAACCACAATTATTCTAAGTTCATGTTTCCTTTTTGAGCCATTTTAGCATGGCCGTACATACTTACATCACAACATATTTAACAAACAAGGGTAGTCCTATACATGCCATCTCAAGTTCAACCAAAATTTATACCAAAATGGAGGCTTGATAGTGTGGATGACTTGACTTCAACGATCCCAAATCCGATTGCTTGAGCGAAATCTAGAAAACCGAGAGCCAAAGCAACGGGTAAGCATTTTTTTATGCTTAGTAAGTCTCAAGGAATATAATCAACTCTAATTACAGCAATACATTCACATAGCCAAATGCATCATTTCATTAATACACATTCATCATTTCATTAATACACATTCTTACTTCACACTTCATCATTATATAATTTCACAAAATATCAATCAATTCAATAACTGAAATTCATTAGTCGATTGAGCGAATGTTGCTCAAACATGTCGACTTTCAATGCACATATAACGTACCTTATCCTTTGGGCTTTTCGAGTGTACTAATTGAATTCATTACAGCAACCAACACTCACCTCCAGCCCAAGATTCTTGAATATAACCGGATATAATCACGTGCACAAATGCCTTGGTCTTAGCCCGAATAGAATATCTCATACGAATGCCTTGGTCTTAGCCGGATGTAGCCACTAGCACAATTGCCTTCGGTCTTAACCGGATATAATTTCAGCATAATTGTCTTCGGATTTAGCCCGGATATCATTCAATTTCCCATGAACACATACATCAATTATCATTGGACATACATAATTCATTTTAGTTACTAAGGCTCAAACGCAATTATAGTCACAAGCATATTCGCCTTGGGACTTAGCCGGGTAGAATTCAAATACTCATGCATACATAATCAATAATCAATACACATCCATACTTTATTTCACACAATTCAAGTAGGGTCACTTCTTGAGGACTTACCTCGGATGTTGTCGAGCGGCTTTTTGGCTATTCGATCACCTTTTCCTTCCCTTGTCCAATTGTGGCCCTCTTAGCTCTTGAGCTAATTCAAACAAATTCAATTTATTAAAACCTCATTGTGCTAGCTTATGGCGAATATGACAAGGAGTTTAAATGGTCATATGGCCACCCTTTAGCTTGAATACACAATGGTCATGCACATTTTATACTACATCAAGCAATTCAATACAATTTATTCGAGCATCAAGGAAATGCTAAGGCCTTCAATAGGCTACCCAAGGCGAATATTCATGTACATGTTGAGGTCAATTTTGCACTTAATACCTCACAAAAACAGCATGCAATTTACTAATTAATGCTTTGCACATTGTGGCCCAAAACTTATAATATAGCATCAAGCACTTATATGTGTGCTAGGCCGAATTGTGCTTGCAATTTCTCAAGCATTCTTCACATCTTCTTCTTTAAACCAATATATTCATCACTTAGTTCATAACCAAAACATAATGTGCAATCATATATATGCATATATGAGCATGGCGGAATTTCAAGGTGTCCATAGCCATCCAAAACACAAATTTTAACTAACATGCAAGAAGCATGAATCATGCTCAAGAATGCATCATGGCCGAATATGACAATCATGCTCCTTTTCAACTTCAATCATGATAAAACAAAAAATGCTCAAAATCTTACTCATGAGTAGAAAATCCATCATTGCATGCATCATCATCAAGCTTCACACTTAGCATGCAATGGCTTTATCACCATAACAACTTTGGCCAAATGCCATTTCCATGGCATAACAAAGATTTGAGCCATGGCTAACATGCACATCAAATTAGCAACCAAAACATGCATGAAACTCCCAACACAACCTCATACATACCTTACTCTTGATGCAAATTTAGCCAAATCACCTTCTAGATCTCTTCTAAACAAAGGAAATGAAGCAAAAAAATCCCTTCTTCCTCTTAGTATTTTTGGCCAAAAAGGGAGAGAGCAAGCATGAACAAATTTTTTTTTGTTTTTGTTTTTTTTTCTTCTTGGTTGCACGGCAATGGGGTATGCTACTCTCTCACACACATTTTTTTTTTCATTCTTTTCTTACCCATGCCTATTTGTTTACTATTTCTCCCTAATGCCCAACAAAACATGTTTCATGACATGTTTAACCCATATCTCTTTGTCATGGCCGGCCATCACTTGTAAAAAGGGGGAATTTGACATGCAAGTCCATTATTTTGCATGCATGCTTTAATTAGTCATCACCCCTTTCCCTATCGTATTTTCAAAGTTCACTACTAAGTCCTTTCTAGTGGAATTCACCTTTATAACACTAAATCAATCATCAAAAAATGTCATACATGAATACTCACATATTATAGGCATCGAAATAAATTTTAAATTATTGTTATGCCTCGGTTTTGTGGTCCCGAAACCACATTCCGGCTAGGGTCTATTTTGGGCTGTCACATCTGGTACCTGTTTCGACAGACTGCTTCCTTTTCTATTCCATGTACCACCTCTAGTGGATTCCTTGTAACATCCTGATTTTCGGATTTATTCGCGGTTTTCAATATTTTGTAAAGATTTTAAAATTTTGTATTTGGATGTGAAATTAATATTTTGAGTAGGTAAATGGGCTTATAGAAGGCCCATGTGCTGGCCAAAACCCGGTTGAATTTTTAAATTTTTGGACTTAGGAGTTAAGGGTTCTGGCTAGATGGCCCTTGTATAGAGTTATGGGTAAATTGCATCACAAAAAGAGCCTTAGTAAAGTGGCAAGGGTGATTCCACTAGGCTCCTAAAAAGGTGGCGTGTAGAGCATTGGGGAAGGCATGGGATCGATTCCCTGTGTTGACAATTAGAGGCATTTATTTTTAAGTCTTTGGAGGGTAAGTGTTGGAGTCGGTGGATTACGCTGAGGAGAGTTTGAATCAGTCTAAACGCTTGGATTAAGGAGGGATAAGGGAGAGATTCAAGGGATTAGGAGAGAGGTTAGGAGTTGGCGAATTTTGGGAATTGAAGGGAAAATCGCGAGAGGGTTATGAGGTTAGTATTTCGGCACCTAGGGTATTGAGTGGTGCCGCTTGCATTCGCTTTCGGACATCACAAGGTTTTCTTTTCTCTCTTCTTCCTCTCTAGCTGAAACTACCACTTCCCTATTCTTCTTTTTCTATTTTCTTCTTCAAAACCATTCATCAATTCATTGTTCATCGATACTTTCGCGAATCCATAAAAGCGAAATCTTGAACACACATTACAGTCTGGATTTCTTCAAAGCCAAACCCTTTAACATTGTGTTTCCATTAATCAACGATTATTCTTTCTAAACTCTAGAGACACATCGGCAATTCTACATCCAGTTATAGTTTCATATTGTCATCTCCTTCATCACCCAAAAGCGAAAAACCATAGATTTTGGGGCTTATAGCGAAACTTCAAAACTCCGAGAGTCGAGTTCTACCATCGTTTGAAAGATAAATCGCACTGATTGCGTGGAGATCAAAAAGGAGTAAGGGGTAAGTGTTCATCATCTCGGATCTGGTCATATTTTACAAAGTTAGGAAAAGTCAAGTCCCAAAATCTAGGGAGGTCGTCGATTTGGGCATGTGGCTCTAAGGGTTTTAATCGACATTTTCATCAATAATTATTGTCTTCTTAAGTGTTGGATTGAAGGCGTGGGTTGTTGGAGCAACCGGATTCGGAGCTAGCTATCGATTTTGGCAAAAAGGTAAGGTTTCAAAGGCTTTTAGGGACATGGTTCGACCATGGATAAGTAGGTTGTGGGTTTAGTGATTATGGTTTGTAAATAAGAACTGTGCTAATCAATTGTAGGACATCGAAAGAGATCTCAATAGCGATCGTCATGAATCGGTGTGTCTAGAACACCCTTTCTTAGTTCAATTTGGCAAAAGCCGAAATGCCGAAATTCCTGCATTTCATGGGCTTGTGAGTATGCAAATGCTCTCATGACGTGGAGTAATTGTTAGATCTAGCACCGCAAGGTGGTAAGTAAGTTTGTGTGACGTCTTAACGTACTTCGGGAAAAGAGGGCCTCGATGGGCCAAAACTGGGCCCAATGGGCTTGCGGACCAATATGGGTAAGAGATGGGCAAAGTAGCTTGTTAGTTAGATGGTGGAACCAAATTGTAGAAAACTACTACAAATTTACTGAAGTAGCTTGTGTAGTTGCGTAAGTTACGAAATTACCCCTAAAGAGCATAATTACTGAAATACCCCTAGGGTTTAAATTGGCTAAACTGCATGATTGATTACTACTGTATTTTACATGATATGCTTTTATTAATATCTGTTGCATGGGATTGGGGTATTGATGGAGGAAGTATTGAAAGTGGTTCATCCACGTCTTGGAGGCTTTGCCTCAACTTATCGATATTTGAGCGACCTTTTTTGCAACTGTGGAGTGTGAAAGGGTGGGTGGGTTGAGATATTCCCACATGGAGTGTAGAAATTTGATGCAGGCGGTGTAGCGGTTGGTGGGTTGAGTAGTCTCCCAGTTGGGCTTGCATTCATTACTACTATTGTTACTTATGTTACTGAACTGGGCCTATGGGCCACACTGTGATGTAAAAAGGGGCTAAGACCTTGCTACTGTATTCTGAAAAGGGCTTCGGTCCATTGTGTACTGTGATCTGAATGGGGCTTAGGCCCAATGGGCTCGAGCTGATTTGGGCTTTGGATGGGTTTCTGTATACACTGAGTTTTCCCAAACTCACCCCTTCTTCCTTCCATCCTTGCAGGTGAGCCCTAGTTGGTGGACTTGGGCTGGGCGGGATTCGGAGTGGCCACACGTTTTCTGCAAATTCGTTTTCTTCTGGTGAACTAGATTTTCAATACTTTTCGTTTATGGTTTTGGGTTTTTGTAATAAGGCCGCTAATTATTTTTATGGTTTGGGTTGTTACATTTAGTATTTAATTCTATTATGATAAAACTGATCTATGATACCCAACGAAGTAGATTAGCTCTAAGACGCGTTTTCAAAAACATTAAGTAATTTCAAAATAACACGAATACAAGTAAGACTTCCGCTAAGCAAACGTTTTCAACCTTAATCATTTTCTTAAGATGGACATAACCAAACGGTTTTCTCAAAATTATACGAGATGTTAGAGTGTGGCAATGGCGGTGTGCATGTCTAGGATTGGATCCGAAGGAGCTTGGTATAGCGATCAAGCGGACTCACCTCCTCTCTTTCTTGGTTTCCTACCTGGTGCACAGCTTCCATTCACTTTAAGCTACTTTTAAAAGTGTCTTTTACAACACCAACTAAGTTTCCAAACTAAGTAATACGAAATGTTTTGAACGCTTCGATGTGGCACATCAGATCCGGTCATAACGTCTAGGCCAAGTTTGGGGTGTTACATTTAGTGGTATCAGAGCCTGGTTGCAACAACTCGGCTTTGGATCGGGTCCCAAAAAAAAAGTTTTTATATAAGTTTTCGAAGATGTTCAAAGTTTTTCTATTGTTAAACGGGGTTAAATCAATAGTTTTGTTTTCAAATCAAATCTTTTTATTTTCGGTAAACGAAAACATGGGTATTTTAAAAAAATTTTAATGGACTGATAAGGAAGTGACACACTGAATCCTCGGCACCAAGTCTGTAAATGTTCTTTTTCTGCTTTAAATATTTATATGGAACTGGACTGGAAATAATACTGTAGATAGTACTGAGCCTTAGAGATAGTGCTATTGATAATGTAGTATTAGGGCTACAAAACTAGGACCGTAGCTAAATTGTGATTGCGCGAAAATAACTCTGAAACTCTATCTGTTCATAAGACATTCTGTAATAAACAGTGAAACCAGTAAACTAATGTCATAAAATTCGTAATCAGATAAATCGTTATGAGTACAAGGGTTACTCGGGGAAGAGGCAGTGGACGAGGCCGAGGTAGCACTCAAGCTGGATCTGTATCATCTGAACACATACCAGCTGGAAAGGTACGTCCACACTGGTTAATGAAAATGGGCCGTATGACCGGGCCGCAGGGGATGACGCTCTGTCTCAGGCCATGTTGAGGGTTTTGGAAAAGGTGGCTGGAGCTAACATCGGGCCCATGAATAGGGGTCTATTTTCAACGCCTTCGCCAACTGATTTGAGATTTTAGGGCGATCTGGAGTGGTCCCAAATGTGGTGAAATCTTGGTTGGAAGCCACAGAGCGGATCATGGATGACTGGACTCGATGAAACGAAGTTGAAAGGCGGTGTCGTTCTTTGCGGGATGAAGCGTATCGGTGGTGGATTCTTGTGAGAGAGGGTACCCCAGCTGAGAGGGTAACATGGGAGCTGTTCAAATAGACCTTTAAGGCAAAATATGTTGGAGCTAGCTATGTGGATGCACGCAGAAAGGAGTTCTTGAATCTGACTCAGGGAAATAAGACCATTACTGAATATGAGGCGAGGTTCTACGATTGAGCCGGTATGCTAATGGCATCATTTCCACCGAATACGAGCGCAACGTTCGTTTTGAGGATGGCCTCAGAGATGAGTTAAGGGTGCTTATAGCTCCGCAGAGAGAGCGAGATTTCGCTGCACTGGTAGAGAAGGCTAAGATAGCCGAGGAGGTGAACTAAACCGAACAGAGGAATCGTGATAAGGATCAGAATCGGTTCAGGAGGGATGTTGGACCAGCGGGTGCTGCAAATCAAAATGTTAAGAGAGCTAGGATGGAGGAACCGGTTCGAGCAGTTTCGATGAACACAGGTAGACCGCATGCTTGTGGGGATTGTGGCAGAATGCATCAAGGAGAGTGCTGGAAGCGTTCTAGGGCTTGTCTTCGTTGTGGGTCTAAGGAGCATAGGATTAAGGATTGTCTTAGGAGGGCCACTCAGGTTCAGGGGGCCGAACAAGGGGCTGTGCGACCGACTCAACCTGTGAGGGATGGACCGCCGCTGCCAAGAGGTCGTGGACAAGGTCGCGGTGGTAATGGCCGTGGATATGGGGCACCCGGCAGGGGTATTGGTAACGCGGATGCTCGTCAGCCAGCATTGGTGTATGCTGCTCATCGCTGCGAGGAGGGTGGCCTTTTGATGTCATAAGCTGATGCGTTTTTATATATGGTGTACCTTATCTCGCTCTCGATTGATCTGAGATCAACCCATTCATATGTGGCATATAACATTTCGGGGCTTTGGGTGTGCACTTCGAGGAGACTATATGTGGGGTGTCTGTGATAAGTCCTTTAGGTCATTCGGTTAAGGTAGAGAAACTCTTCAAGGAGGTGCCTCTGGAGATTCAAGGAAGGGTTTTCTATGGGGATTTGATGGAGTTACCGTTTGAAGAATTCGATTTGATACTAGGGATGGATTGGTTGACCAAGCATAAGGCAACTTTAGATTGTGCAGCTAAGAGGATGGTGTTAAGGACTGTCAATGATGAAGAAGTAATGATTATTGGAGAACGAAGGGATTACTTATCCAATGTAGTATCGGCGTTGAGGGCTGAGAAACTGATGCGCAAGGGATGCGAAGCATATCTGGCTTTGGTAAGCCAAATCAAATCGAGGATCATTGTGGAGACCATCGAGCTGTTAGGGAATTCAGGATGTTTTTAGGAAGAGCTTCTGGATTACCTCCGAATCGGGAAGTTGAGTTTGGAATCGATTTGTTGCCGAGAACGACTCCGGTATCTATTGCACCCTATAGGATGGCAGAAGGAGTTAGTGGGCGAAGGCTCAAATTCAAGAGTTGTTAGATAGAGGCTTCATTAGGCCTAGTGTGTCTCCTTGGGGAGCATCGGTCCTGCTTGTGAAGAAAAAGGGCGGAATGATGCGCATGTGACCGATTATCGCCATTGAACAAAGCGGCGATTAAGAATAAGTATCCACTACCAAGGATTGACGATCATTCGATCAACTTAGGGAGCTTCGGTATTCTCCAAAATCGATCTTCGTTCGGATACCATCGGCTAAGGGTAAAGAAGGGATATTCATAAGACAAACATTTGAACTCGATATGGACATTATGAGTTTGTGGTCATGCCGTTTAATGACGAACGCACCTGCAGACTTTTATGGATCGATGAATCGAATATTCCAACCTTACTTGGATTGGTTTGTAGTCGTCTTTATCGGCGATATCTGGTATACTCAAACGGAGGCGAAGCATGATGAGCATCTCCGTATTGTCTTTGCAAGTGTTAAGGGAAAAGGAGCTCTCTGAAATTCAGCAAGTGTGAATTCTGGGTGAGGGAGGTAACCTTCTTAGGGCATGTGGTCTCTGCCGAGTGGATTAAGGTGGATCCTCATAAAATTGAAGCAATTCTAGAATGGAAGCCACCTAGGTCAGTATCAGAAATTCAGAGTTTCCTAGGGTTGGCAGGTTATTTCAGAAGGTTTGTGGAGGGTTTCTCGGTGATGGCGGCACCCTTGAAAAAACTCATAAAGAGAGGAGTACCATTTGTCTGGACCGAGAAACAGCAAAAAGCTTTTGATCGGTTGAAAAAGGTATTGACCGAAGCGCCAGCGTTGATTCAACCAGTATCTGGGAAGGACTTTACTGTATACAGCCATGCGTCGCATGTGGGGTTAGGTTGCGTATTGATGCAAGAGGGCAAGGTGGTCGCTTATGCATCGCGACAGCTTAAGGCTCATGAGGTGAATTACCCTACGCATGATTTGGAGCTAGCAGCGGTGATTTTTGCGTTAAAAATTTGGAGACACTACTTATATGGGGAAAAGTGCATCATATACACAGATCATAAGAGCCTAAAGTATTTGTTGACTCAGAAAGAGTTGAACCTTAAGTAACGAAGATGGGTGGAGTTGCTTAAAGATTATGACTGTTCGATAGAGTACCACCCAGGAAAAGCTAATGTGGTGGCGGATGCGTTGAGTCGAAGGGTTGTTACTGATTTGAGAGCCTTGTTCGCACGATTAAGTTTGTACGACGATGGAAGCTTGTTGGCAGAACTGCAAGTAAGGCCTACTTGGACTGAGCAGATTAAGGAAAAATAGTTGAAGGATGATTCATTAGCTCTTCGGTTCCAGCAAGTTAAGAATGGTGAGAACGAGGATTTTGGCTTGAACACTGAAGGAGTTCTGAGCTTTCGTGGAAGGGTTTGTATTCCAAAGGACCCTGAATTGAGGCAGTTAATTCTGAAAGAGGCTCATGGTGGACTCTGTGCCATGCATCCTGGAGGGAATAAGTTATATCAAGACTTGTGAGAGGTGTCTTGGTGGCGGATTAAAACGAGAGGTGGTGAATTTGTTGGGAAATGTCTGACGTACCAGCAGGTTAAGGCTGAGCACCAATTGCCTTCGGGATTATTGCAACCTGTGAAAATTCCGCTATGGAAGTGGGAAAGAGTAACAATGGACTTTGTGAGTGGGTTACCTTGATGCCCACCAAGAAAGATTCGGTGTGGGTAGTTGTGGATAGGTTAACAAAGTCTACTCATTTCATACCTGTTCGTACCGACTACTCATTGCAAAAGTTGGCCAAGTTATATGTGGCGGAGGTAGTGCGACTGCATGGGGTGCCAGTGTCGATAATTTCTGATAGAGACCCTAGGTTTACATCTCGGTTTTGGCGGAAGTTGCAGGATGCGTTGGGTACACGATTGGATTTTAGCACCGCTTTTCACCCATAGACAGATGGACAGTCAGAAAGGGTTATTCAGGTTCTGGAAGATATGTTGAGAGGTTGTATCATTGATTTTCGTGGAAGTTGGGAGGACTACTTACCATTGGCGGAGTTTGCTTATAATAACAGCTATCAAGCAAGTATTCAGATGGCACCATATGAAGCGCTTTATGGGCGAAGATGTCGACTGTTGACGTGTTGGATGAGTTGGGTGAGCAGCGAGTACTTGGACCGAATTGGTGGCGGAACCGAAAGCAAGGTTAGGTGATAAGGGATCGATTAAAGGAGGCATCCAATAGGCGAAGTCATATGCGGATCTGAAGCACAAGGAGATTGAGTTATTGTTGGGGATATGGTTTTCTTGAAGGTTTCCCTTGGAAGAAAATTTTGAGATTTGGTAAGAAAGGTAAGTTGAGCCCACGGTTTATTGGGCCTTACCCAATTGTTAGCGAGTTGGACCGGTGGCTTATCAGCTAGAGTTACCACGAAGCGCATCGTATCCACGACGTTTTCATGTATCCATCTTTGGCGGTATCGATCGACCCAACTCATATCATACCGATTCGTAAATCGAGGTACGGTCGATTTAACTTTCAAGAGGAACTGTGCAAATACTTGATCGTGACGTTAAGGTGTTGAGAAGGATATCAGTTCCACTAGTGAAAGTACTTTGGAGAAGCCATAGCAAAGAAGAAGCTACTTGGGAGACTAAGGAGGCTATGCGTCAATAGTACCCTCAACTGTTCTAATAAGGTAAAATTTCGAGGTCGAAATTTCTTTAAGGAGGGTAGAGTTGTAACATCCTGATTTTCGGATTTATTCGCGATTTTCAATATTTTGTAAAGATTTTAAAATTTTGTATTTGGATGTGAAATTAATATTTTGAGTAGGTAAATGGGCTTATAGAAGGCCCATGTGTTGGCCAAAACCCAGTTGAATTTTTGAATTTTTGGACTTAGGAGTTAGGGGTTCTGGCTAGATGGCCCTTGTATAGAGTTATAGGTAAATTGCATCACAAAAAGAGCCTTAGTAAAGTGGCAAGGGTGACGCCACTAGGCTCCTAAAAAGGTGGCGTGTGGAGCATTGAGGAAGGCATGGGATCGATTCCCTGTGTTGACAAATAGAGGCATTTATTTTTAAGTCTTTGGAGGGGTAAGTGTTGGAGTCTAGTGGATTCGCGCTAGAGGAGAGTTTGAATCGATCTAAACGCTTGGATTAAGAAGGGATAAGGGAGAGATTCAAGGGATTAGGAGAGAGGTTAGGAGTTGGCGAATTTTGGGAATTGAAGGGGAAAAATCGTGAGGGTTATGAGGTTAGTATTTGGCACCTAGGGTATTGAGTGGTGCCGTTCTTTTTCTCTTCGGACATCACAAGGTTTTTCTTTCTCTCTTCTTCCTTTCTAGCGAAACTACCACTTCCCTATTCTTGTTTTTCTATTTTTCTTCTTCAAAACCATTCATCAATTCTCATTGTTCATCGATACTTTTGCGAATCCATAAAAGCCAAATCTTGAACACACATTACGGTATCGATTTCTTCAAAGCCAAACCCTTTAACATTGTGTTTCCATTAATCAATGATTATTCTTTTAAACTCTAGAGACACATCGGCAATTCTACATCCAGGTTATAGTTTCATATTGTCATCTCCTTCATCACCCAAAAGCCGAAAAACCATAGATTTTGGGGCTTATAGCCGAAACTTCAAAACTTCGGGAGTCGAGTTCTACCGTCGTTTGAAAGATAAATCTGCACCAGATTGTGTGGAGATCAAAAAGGAGTAAGGGGTAAGTGTTCATCATCTCAGATTTGGTCATATTTTACAAAGTTAGGAAAAGTCGAAGTCCCTAAAATCTAGGGAGGCTATCGATTTGGGCATGTGGCTCTAAGGGTTTTTAACTGACGTTTTCTGTCAATAATTAGTGTCTTCTTAAGTGTTGGATTGAAGGCGTGGGTTGTTGGAGCAACCGGATTCGGAGCTAGCTATCGATTTTGGCAAAAAGGTAAGGTTTCAAAGGCTTTTAGGGACATGGTTCGACCATGGATAAGTAGGTTGTGGGTTTAGTGATTATGGTTTGTAAATAAGAACTGTGCTAATCAATTGTAGGACATCGAAAGAGATCTCATGAGCGAGCCGTCATGAATCGGTGTGTCAGAACACCCTTTCTTAGTTCAATTTCAAAAGCGAAATGCCGAAATTCCGGCATTTCATGGGTTTGTGAGTATGCGAATGCTCTCAAGACGTGGAGTAATTGTTAGATCTAGCACCGCAAGGTGGTAAGTAAGTTTGTGTAACGTCTTAACGTACTTCGGGAAAGAGGGCCTCGATGGGCCAAAACTGGGCCCAATGGGCTTACGGACCAATATGGGTAAGAGATGGGCAAAGTAGCCTGTTAGTTAGATGGTGGAACCAAATTGCATAAAACTACTACAAATTTACTGAAGTAGCTTGTGTAGTTGCGTAAGTTACGAAATTACCCCTAAAGAGCATAATTACCGAAATACCCCTAGGGTTTAAATATGCTAAACTGCATGATTGATTAATACTGTATTTTACATGATATGCTTTTATTAATATCTGTTGCATGGGATTGGGGTATTGATGGAGGAAGTATTGAAAGTGGTTCATCCACGTACTGGAGGCTTTGCCTCAACTTACTGATATTTGAGCAGCCTTGCTGCAACTGTGGACTGTAGGGTTGGGTGGGTTGAGATATTCCCCACATGGAGTGTAGGGCTGGTACGGGGCAATGTAGCGGTTGGTGGGTTGAGTAGTCTCCCCAGTTGGGCTTGCATTCATTACTACTATTGTTACTTATGTTACTGAACTGGGCCTGTGGGCCACACTGTGATGTAAAAAGGGGCTAAGGCCTTGCTACTGTATTCTGAAAAGGGCTTCGGTCCATTGTGTACTGTGATCTGAATGGGGCTTAGGGCCAATGGGCTCGAGCTGATTTGGGCTTTGGATGGGTTTCTGTATACACTGAGTTTTCCCAAACTCACCCCTTCTTCCTTCCATCCTTGCAGGTGAGCCCTAGTTGGTGGACTTGGAGCTGGGCGGGATTCGGAGTGGCCACACGTTTTCTGCAAATTCGTTTTCTTCTGGTGAACTAGATTTTCCATATTTTTCGTTTATGGTTTTGGGTTTTTGTAATAAGGCCGCTAATTATTTTTATGGTTTGGGTTGTTACATTTAGTATTTAATTCTATTATGATAAAACTGATCTATGATACCCAACGAAGTAGATTAGCTCTAAGACGCGTTTTCAAAAACGTTAAGTAATTTCAAAATAACACGAATACAAGTAAGACTTCCGCTAAGCAAACATTTTCAACCTTAATCATTTTCTTAAGATGGACATAACCAAACGGTTTTCTCAAAATTATACGAGATGTTAGAGTGTGGCAATGGCGGTGTGCATGTCTAGGATTGGATCTAAAGGGAGCTTGGTACTTAAGCAGTCCGACGGACTCACCTCCTCTCTTTCCTGGTTTCCTACCTGGTGCACAGCTTCCATTCACTTTAACCTACTTTTAAAAGTGTCTTTTACAACACCAACTAAGTTTTCCAAACTAAGTAATACGGAATGTTTTGAACGCTTCGATGTGGCGCATCAGATCCGGTCATAACGTCTAGGCCAAGTTTGGGGTGTTACATTCCTTCCTAATGTTTCGGGTAGTATCATCTTACTAACACTTACACTCCCCTTTTTCTTTCGTTTGTAAGGGTTTCCCAGTTATCGTCTTGGCGAAATACACATAATTTATCCCCCTTTTCCAATTCCTATTTTCATCTAACACATTATTTATCCCATTTCTTAATTTCATATGCTATACACATGTTTTTTTGAATAAAGCATCTAGGGATCATGCATACTGAACTAAAATAGTGGATACTCATATACCCATGCAACCTTACTACGTACATAGCATTTCAGGGTTTGAGTGTAGAAACTCACTTGATGTTTCTTCACCTTCTTCGCTTAGCTTTTTCAAATGTTGGAGCTTCCATTCTCCAAGTAGCTAAGCAAGAAAACAAATTCATGGGTTAAGATCAATAATCCTAGTTTTAAACTTAGTTTTCCAAAAACACGCAAAATCCTTAAAATGGTTTCTAGAAGCCCTTAACTTTGGTTCCTAAATATTCCGTATACTAAAAGATTCAGAACCTTATCAGCTTACTAGATTCTTTATTTTTGCTACTGAAATCTCATGAGCATTGTCCCATATAAAATTTCCATAGTTATCTCTTCTTCAGAGCAGCCAATGAAGGAGATGATAATGAAACAGATTGAAGAAGAAGTGTCTCCCGGGTAGTCAGTCCCCAACTATTTATAGCCCTCCCCACACTATCTTCAACCATGTAAAATCCATTAGTTTTCAATCATTTTGTCCCCCACTAAAGGATCGGTTGGTTTTAATCCAACCAAACTAGAATTGGATTTCAACCTTATCCAATATCGTTTCTAACTTTTTCTATTTTTTTCAATAGAGACCGCCAGGTTACGATGCCTTTCAATTTAACCCATAAATTGTTCATAATTTTTGGGTTTAAAGGAATCCAGGTGCGATAGTTTGCCCTTACAATCAGTTTTTGTCCCCTCACGATAGTGGTATAGTGATACCTATGGTATAGTATCGCAATACCCTCGTCTGTGGGGTTGTCTTGGATGTTGGGCATCACAATACCCATGGATAATATCATGATACCAATGTAGGTGGTCTCAGTTCTTCTCGTTTTAACGTTGTTAAGGATATCATGACTTTCATGCTTCAATATTGCAATGCCCCCTTCTAAATGATATTTTCTTTCACTTTCGGGTCACCATTGACTCTCTACAACATTCAATCAACCGTTAGGGTCCCTATGGTGCATTTGGCCATTTCAAGTCTCAAAAGTATTAAAAACACACTAATTCACTTATTAAAGATAAAGACAAAAATTAAGTAAAAACATCATGAAGACATATAAATTGCTCAAAAACAAGCTCTTTAAGCGTACTAGGGAGTCCAATTTGACATATCAAGTTATGACATGTAACACCCCTTACCGTGCTTGAGACCGAGACCAGGTACGAGGCGTTACCAAACACATACTCTGACGTTTTTAGAAAATACGGGTTATAAAATTTTGTTCCAAATTAAAACTAATCAAACAGCATCTTAGTGTCCCTATTATAGGCCTACGAGGCCCAAAGCATACATTGAGGATGGTCCGGGACTAAACTGAAAACCTAAGGAAATTTTTTAGGTTAAGACTCACACGCCCATGTGGAGTCAATGCACAGGCCTGTGTGCTTTGGGACATGCTCGTGTCCCTAACCCGTGTGGAATTAATTGAATTTATTTTCTATTTCGAACCTACAAGGGTTTTCACACGGCCATGCACACACCCGTGTCCCTAGCTCGTGTCTTCCACACGGCCAAGATACGCCTGTGTGATTGCCCGTGTCCAAAAACCTGGACATTCTGTTTATGACGTCAACATGTATTTAGGGGCACACGGCCAAGACACACTCCCATGTGTTAGGCCGTGCCCTCCACACAGTTGGCACACACGGCCGTGTCTCTTCCCATGTGTTTATTACCATGTAATCTGACTAAAAATTTTTTTAGATGCAGGGGACACACGGCCGTACCACATGCCTATGGGGCTAACCATGTGTCATACACGGCTTAGACACACGCCTGTGTGTCTACCCGTGTGGACCCTTTTTAGGCTACAATTTTAGGCCAATGGTCACCCTCATCATTTCCTCACATATTAGAACCCCAATTGCATTTAACATGACCTAAATATACTCAGGGACTATCATCAATGAATCCATTGTACGTCAACCTCATCTCATCGGTTAAATACATACTCAAATATTCCCCTTTTTGTAATTAAGGATTCCACCCCATTGAAACATATTTAGGCTTGGCTCATTATTACAATTCATTACCAATTATGGCCTAATCATTTCCAAATGTCTTGGCCCCATTACAAATGCCTATTTATAATATACCACATTTAATCATCACAAAAAGAACATTTTTAACATAAACATGTATAGGTTGTAGGTCATAACCTACAACGAAATGAGCCATGTCTTACAACCATATACAAAAAGAATAAGTTTAACATTTAAGCCTTTACATTGGCCAACCAATGACATATAATACCAAGTAACCAAAAACCTATACATGCCATTGTAACAAAATAGAAGTATCTATATACCAAAACAAGACAAGTGGATAGTGTTGACAATACTCCAATCGTCTTCCAATCTCTACGAGTCCTCAAGCTCTGAAAGACAGGGAAAAGAGAGGGGTAAGCATTTACATGCTTAGTAAGCCCGAATAACTGGAAAGTAAACTTACTGATTAATTAGCATACAACTATGTTAGCAACCAATCCAATAAATATAGGATAGCTCCCTATTACATGCACTCAAGCATCAAGTTAGTTCCATAATAATTCATCAGGTAATTTGTCTTAGATGAGCTCATTATCTAACATTTTCATTTCTTTATCTCATGTTAATCCCGTTGAGTACCTCAAAAATCTTGATGGATTATCCATTTACCGTCAAGTATAAGAATGATCTTCTCAAGTACGCACTCCCGTGAACCTCACATCTTATGGCAGGATTACCAGTCCAGGCTAAATCCCCCGTAATATAAATTCATGGAGTGTTGTTGGGATTGCCAATCCAGGCTAAATCCCTTACAGTGACAAACACCCTTAATGAGCTCGGGTCTGAATTACCAGTCCAGGCTAAATTCAGACCCTAATTAGATTACCCGTCTGGGCTAAATCCTTAATGCACACATATTCTTCAGAAGGCTCGATCACCCAAGGAACACCCATCCGGGATAGATCCCTTCTATATTTGAGATCAACGGATTACCTATCAGGGCTAAATCCTTTTCTGCAACACATGCAGGATCTCAAGTCACGTAAGCCATGGTTTATCCGTTGAATTTCCCTTTTAACTTCTATTGGGACATTTATCATCTTATCATTATTATTAACACATTTCATGGATTTTCATGCCATCATTATATAAAACTAACACACATTCATAAAACATGCATTTAGGCATATTATGGGTTTACCTTAAGTTATTCGAACTTACCTGGAATTTGTGTCGGTTTCGTGTTTCGATTATTTCGAAATCTTTCACTTTCCTCGATCGACCTCCAAAATTTGTTCCTCAGGGTCTATAGCAATAAAAATGAATTATCAATATCTCACATTATTCTTTTCGAACCTAAATTTCACCGCCAAACAAAATGACCATTTTGCCCCTAACCTTTCACATTATTAACGATTTAATCCCTAGGCTTGTAAAATGATATACATGAAATTCCTTAGTTACCTAAGCCTAGCCGAATGCATTATAAACTCATACTAGCCCACATTTTCCTCTATTTCACATTTCTACCACATATTTTGTAACTTTTGCAAAAAGGTCCTTTTAGGGGCTTTTCATGAAAATCACTTAGGAAAAGATGTTTAACACACATCCAACTTTCATATCCCTCTATAAAACATCAAAGAACAATCATGTCACACATGGGTCACTTTGCGTACATGAACCCTACCTTAAAATATAGGTAGAAATGGAGAGAATATGTTACAAGGATCTCAAAAATACAAAGAATATTAAAAATGGGGCTAGGAGTCACTTACTATTGAGCTTGAAAATGTTGAAAACCCTAGCTATGGAAGGCTTGAGAATTTCGGCTGGAACAAGGGAGAAGATGGCTGATTTTTGCCTTCATTTTCCCTTTTTATTGATTTTATTACCAAATGACCAAAATGCCCCTCCTTACTAAACTTCCAAAATTTTCCATGCATGCCCATTTTTGTCCAAAAACTTAGAAATTGGGAAAATTTCTCTTTAAGACCTTCTAATTAATAATCTAAAACAATTTCATGCAAATTGCTTCTAGAATCCAAGTTTTGTAATTTATTCAATTCGGTCTTTATTTCCCAATTAGACACATTACTCATAGAATTTCTTCATGAAACTTCAACACATGCATGTTTCCATATTCTAGGCCTCATAATAATCATTAAAAAAATATTTCAATGTTAGATTTGTGGTCCTAAAACCACTATTCTGATTAGGCCCTATTTCGGGATGTTACATGACAGATTAGTTAGGTTGCTTCTCTTGGTGTTCAAGAAATAAGAGATAGTGGCTTACTCAATTGTATAAGCTTTACAGCTACAACTATTGTGAATCAAGCCTTATGGTTGAAGAAGCTAATGGATGATATGCATTTGAAGTAAGAAGAAAGTATGGAGGTGTTTATGGATAATCAAGTTATTCTAGCTATTTCACTTAATCCTATATTTCATGGAAGAACAAAGAATTTTAAATTCACGTATTATGTGCTGAGGGAAGTGTATAAAACAAGTGAAGAGAAGTTAGTTTATCGTAGATCAAAAGACCAGATGACAAATATTTTTACTAAGTTTTTCCATTATAGTTGGTTTGAGTTTCTTAAGAACAAACTTGGTCACTTGAGTTAGGAGGATACTATTAGTGTCTCAATGCAAAGTCTTTGTTGTCATTAATATAGTCTTAGTCAAAGTCCTAATTTCCAGGAGATTGTTAGCTGGTTAGTAGTAGGAAGCTAAGTTTGTTAGCTTGTTAGTAGTAGGAAGTTGAGTTTGTTAGAGTTTGTTAGCTTGAGTCATGTATTTAAGCATTGCTTGGTTAATGAATATTTATCATCCTTCTCCATTTTTAGTTTTCGTGCCTTCAACTAGCTCTTTGTTGAAACAACTTCTTTTTCTTATTTTTGATGCACTTTTTTCTTTTACATTTTCAAGTGCATTAAATATCTCTAAAATTTTTGTTTTTTATAATTGTTTACTTGGTTTTGAGGTTGGAAAAGGATAACAATAGAGGGTTCAAGTGAAAAGGTGATTAGTTTTGGGTTAGTTGGGAAAAAGGGAGCTGAGAAGGTGGTGTTGGGCTCAGTCATGAGGTGATGGTGTGATGTTGGTGGTGCTTTCGATTTTGGATGGGTGAAAGAGGGATCAATGAGAGTTCTAGAAGCTATGGTGTTTGATTGTTGGGAATGATATTAGTGATAGTGGTGAAGATGAGAAAATGAGTGATCTGCCATAATTTGGTGTAGTAGATTAAACTAGTTTTTGCACTTTAGGAGTTCGAACAATAGCATTTTGGTTTCATTTTAATTACGTTTTCGTAGTTTTAGTTACATCCAATAAAGTGTGTTATTGACCTTAGGGGCTGAATGAGGCCTAAGAGTGAGCTAATATACTTTGTGAGCGTGCAGAAGATAATTAAAAGGCGTACTAACTCGATACCAATCACTGTGGTGTAAAATAGAGCACTGAATGTCGCAACATAGGGAGCAGAATAGAATAATTTTAAGACTGCCTTCGGTGTTGTGACACACCCCTGAAGGCACCTTGAAGAGAGAGCATACAACCCTCGATGTTGCAACACAGGACCTAGTGTGTCACGACATCACCTCTGTAGGGGAAATAATTACGAGCCAGGGACGTTTTGGTCCGTACAATCAAACGTTAAGCATGAGGATGGTAGATTACCTAGTGTTAAAGATGATGTCCACTCTAAAGTCTATAAATAGGCTCATTTAACACATGTTATGGACAACTTTGATATTGTATAATTTTTTTCTTAGATTTAGTCTTTAGTTTTCCTTTTTTCTTAGGCTTTAGGTTTATTTCAAATTTTTTTATTTGCTTTTGTGGAAGAAACCAGATTTGTGAAACATAATCAAACTTTGTGAGGATTTTACATTCAATTCTAATACAAATCAAGCTTCTTCGAAACTTTATACTCTTGAATTATTATTCATGTCTACTCTTTTTATCAAGTTTATATTGTTTATGAGATCTATTAGTAACTAGTCCTCTTGTAGAGGGTTAGCAAGTGGAGTTATGATTAATTAACTATTTTGTATGGTTTTCCTAGTAGATAAGCTGTTTAGGAAAGGAAGAACCTAAACCCTAGGCTTAACAACCTTAGGAAGTCATTAAGGTGGGAATTAACCCAAATTTGGTATGGCCTATTTGTGAACACCTTAACCCTGAATTAGTCTGGACTGTGAGGTTGAGAGATAAGTAGTTCTTACCGACTCATTATTTTAGTGGAAGATCAAAAAATCCTGTTGGGATATCAACTAGTTGATTGAACAAGAAAACCCGAAGCAACAGTTGGTTATGATTATTGAAGCAAGCTAATCACCCATATTCAAATTTAATACATTCTATTATTTGATTTCTCATGATTTATTTATTTCTTTTCTTTCTCTTATTATTATTAGTATAGATCGCAAAAACCTTTCTTTTTATTTTATTGTAATAGAATTCATTTAAAGTACTAATTAGATCTATTTATGCTTAGGTTAGAATTAATTTAATGCTCGCCTCCCTTTGGTACGATCCTCAGAGTGCTCATCTACTTCGTTATAACTATATCACAACTTGACCTGTATACTTATGGATACTGTTTCATAAATTTTGTGCAGGATTTCTACTCTGGACATTGGTACGTCCGGAGGCGGTCAGAGAGCTGGTAAGATGGGTTGAGGGGTTCAATATGGCGGAAAGCTTTCGGAGTGAAAGAATTTAAAAATTTAAGGAGGTTGGAATAGTGGTGAACAAAAAATTATTTTTAATGTAAAATAATATGATAATGTGAATTAGTTAGGTAAAAGAACATGGCATATTTAATGTGCCACATTAGATAAACATTACCCCATTAACAACACTTAACAATTGGTTGACGATTTTGTATTAATATAGTACTTTTTGTGAAAATTTTATAAGATTTGAAAGTTAGGTGTTACCGAAACATAATTTTAAACAAAATTTAAAGGCAATTGGTGCAGTTTAACCATATCATGATGTCTTAATGTAGAATATCTCTGTTCTGAAATGACATCTCCTTTAAAAAATATCGTTGAACTTAACATTGGTGAGATACTCAATGAGCAAAACATTGAATTTGAAGTATGAAAATCTAGTATGTTTTAGAAGAAAAATAAGAAGAAAAGTTCTTGAAGTTTTAAATAATATTTTTAAGAGAGATGGATTTCTTTTAAGGAAAATTTTTTTGAAATATCTGCCATCAAACTCAGGCAATTCATGAACAAGTTTGATAATTATAAGAAATAACCAAATTATAACATGAAGCATCATGTAAGGAAAATGTCAAATATGATGAATTGAAAGATGCAAGTCATAATATCTTTGATAGACAATAAGTTTAAGAACTTATTCGATATTTGCCTCACAGTTGGGAGCATATGAAAATGCACCTTAATCACAATGAAAGATTAAAAATCTAAATTATGCTTCTAGTCATTTATAATTAGAAGATCATATTGAGGCAATTAACCTAATATTGATTTGTATATGGTAGGAACAAGTTCAAATGAAGCTTGGAGCTTCTAACATAAACCAACTAATGGGTTTAAAAGCAAAGCTTTTAAGAAACGAAAGATTAGCTCTCAAGGTAAAGAAAGTCTCCTAATGCATTTTGTGAGAAGAAGAACAAATCTAAAGTTAAATGCTTTAATTGTGGAAACAATAGTCACTTTGCTCGTGAATGCACTGAGCTAAAGAAAGTACAAACCCTTAAAGCATTTTTTTAAATGTGATGAATGTAATAAAAAGTACTAATTTGTTTCTATTGTTGTATTACTGATCAATTATGGTAATTTGCATCTCGATATTGGAATGTGTTTGAGGAATTTTGTTAGACTTAGGTGCCACAAGCCATGTATTTATGACCGGATGTGTTTGAGGATTTGTGTTAAATTCCATTAAAAACCAAAAGGAATTATGCAAGAAACATAAGTGTTAAAGTCAATGGTATTGGCACCTGCATGTTGAGATTACATGGTGAAAGACCCCTGATCCTACGTGATGTGCTATTTGTTCCCTAGATATGACATAATTTGGTCTCAATATTAGCTCTTTTTAATTTTGACTTCAATTTTAACTTCTCCAATACCAGTGTGGATTTATTTATGCAAGATATGGATATTTGTTGAATGGTTTATTTTGTTAGATTTTGACTACACATCGTGTGGTAATATTAATAAGACATATTGATAAGTTTAGCCGCTAATGATTACTTCTTTTGTCACTTTAACCCTTTTTTATTATCATTTTAGCCTTCAATCCTCAAATTTTAGTCAAAGTGTTTCTCTTTGAACAGAAAAATGTATCAAACTATTAAAATTTTAGTGACCCTAACATGGCAGCCTACATGAAAGTCCATGTGTACTACATTGCTGACATGGATAATTTTTTAAAAAAGAACTCATGAACTTTTATGAATTTTTCATTAGTTTCTAGGGGGTTTTCTTATTTTATAATGAAAACACGACTACCATATGGGCTACCATGTCACCTCCGTTAAAAAAAATTAACATTCTAATTTGTTTGAAGGTTAATATCTAAAGTGATCAAATAAAAACCAATTAGGGTCAAAATGACGAAAGATGTAAATGTTAGGGGCTAAATTTATCATTATACCCATTCCTAATTCTACTTTTTCTCTAGTTATTTTCTAATTATACAAAGGTTAATATGAACATTTGCATATGCTAGGCTTTGTCACATTAGACAATACAAGATGTAAAGGTTAGCTAAAGATGGGTTACTAAGACCTATTAGAAAAGTTAATTTAGCTATGTACTAAAATTGTCTAGCTAAAGAATGTCAAGAAAACCATTTGGCGAAGGAACAAGAACTAACTTTCCATTGCAATTAATATATTCTAGTACAATCAACCCTCTCTATAACAACTATTGTCTATAACAACATTTCATTATAACAACCAAGTTTGATGTAGAATTAATTTTTATACTTTATTTTTATCCTCTATAACAATTCTTTATCTATAACAACAATAGCCATAAAACTATGAAGTACACCCTTTACTAAATTAGTTCTCTATAACAACCTATTCTCTCAAATTTTATTAAAACTAGTTCTAGTCTAAATAAAATAAAAATCATAAATTTTAGTTTAGATATTATTTGAATAAATATTTAAATTTTGCATGAAAATCTATACATCATATTTTTAAAAATAAAATAATCTTTAATAAATAAAATTACATTTGTAAATTTTATATAAGATATGGTTTAAATCTCACTAATTAAGAATATTATTAACATATTATAGTTTTTAATTTGAAGATTACAAAATTAAAAAATCCAAATTTCATATGATGTCATAAGTAAAAAAAATGTTCTTATAGATGTATAACAACCACCTTTCTATAATATCCAAAATTTTAACATACACATGGGGTTATTATAGAGAGGTTTGACTATATTTTATGACCCAATGAATGTTAGCACATTAATTGGGTGAATATATGCATCACCTTTATAGATGATTTTACGCACTTCGGTTTAGTCTAATTTGATTTCTTTTACACACTTTAGTTTTATTTATTTGATTTCCCAAAAGTCTTACGCATTGTAATGCTTTAGAAAATATGCAACTTTAGTAGAAAATCAATTAGATAAAAATGTTAAGGCACTAAGGATCGATGTTTTTATAATTTGGATCGGTTAGATCACCTGTTCAAGGTTCGACTGGTTTATTCGGTTCGATCAACTAGTCTAGCTTGATTAAATAAATTATTAAAAAATTAAAAAAATTAAAAAATCAAAAAATTCAATCCAATTGTCGATTCAACCTGTTTGTACCATAGATTAGTTGATTCAACCTATGCACAATTCAATTCCTAATCCAACCGGTCCTGTAACACCCTACACTCGGTCTGATCGTCGAACTCAAGTTTCAGGATGATACTATAGTTATCAAAACATTCACATGCAAATCACAACATTGGATTCAATTAAACTTATCAAATTAATCCAAATTCATGCATAATAGAGGTTATTAGTAGAGAAGGGACTAAATCAAGCATACAAACATAGTTTAACAGATTCGAGCATTATTAGGGACTAATCTGAAAATTTTGAAAACTTTGGAACTAGGTATTGATACCAAAGTAACAAATATCGATAATTTTATGGTAGGTATCGATATTATAATCGGTATCGATACTGTTTTGACATTCTACCATTTTCAAAACACAGTTCATTTGGTCAAGTATCAATTCCTTTGTCCCTAGTATCAGTACTTTTACCTAGATGGTTAAAATCACAAATTTAGAAGTTCATTTCATGCTCAAATATATATCTTAGCTCATAGATACATATAGGTACACAAATAACATGCAAATAACCCATTCAATCCATTACAAACATACAACAAATATGCCACAATTGGCACCTCAATCCAACAAATAAAATTCAAACATAATACCACTATTTAAAACAATTCAATATGCCCCTCAAGACACCTCAAAACAATTAACATAGCATACCTCATTTAACTATTTATAACACATTATAATAATACTTCAATATCAATCATTCAAGCATTCACAATAACTTACCAAATTCATTCAAACCAATTATATACATACCATTCATTTACTAAGCATATTTCAAACATGTTACCTTATCACCACACAAGCATTATAACATACATACCTAAACAATCAAAAAAGATTACCAATTACCAAATACGAAGATCATTATTGAACTTATTGTAACAGCCTGATTATAGTGGTGTCGAAAATAGTGGTTTCGAAACCACAAATCTGACGAGTAAATCTTTAATAAGTAGTATTTAAATTATGAGTTATTTATAATTTTAATTGGATTTTTTTATTTGAATAATTTTAAATAGTTTAATATATAGTTAAGTATAAGTGGTTGTCCCGAAAGTCAAGTGGTTTCGAAAAATTAGGTATTGGGACCTCTTTTCTGTAAATCGACTTCATAAATATTGTTGTTAAATATTTGTGGAGGTACTAATTAGGTATGTGAAGGCTTGTTTGGAAATATGATTATTTGGATAGTTTATTAATTAAAAAGGACTGAATTGTAATAGATGTAAAAACTGAATAGTCATTGAATTACTTGATTAAATTGATTATTTAATAAAGGTGGAAGGTTTTGTAATGTAATTATACCATGTGAGAAGTTAGTGGACAATAATAGGGTTGTGTTTTGGTATAATTGAAAGTTTTATTAAAGGACAAAATGGTAATTTAATATTTAAAATTAATTAAAATAAGACAAAAATAACATCATCTTCCTAATTGTGGTTCTTGACCGAGATTGAGGGAGGAAGAACACCATTGTTTTAAGCTTGATATTCGGCCAAGCATAAATCATTGCATGTAAGTGGTTTTTTCAATTATTTCTTGTAATTTTTAAGTTTTTGATATCGTTACAACTAGGCCCAGTTAACTCGTACCTCTGTTTTTTAAACTGTTAAAGATTTTATATTTTTTGATCAATGAATCTTTTTCATTCTTGATGTTAAAAGATGAATTTGAAGTTTTAGTTGTTGATTAAGACATTTTGTAAAGTAATTTTTGATAATTTTAGTTAAATGACTAATTTGATGAAATGTTAAAATTGACATGAAGTTTTTGTGAACTTTTAATAAATATGGACTATTCTAGTATAGTAATATCTTCGGCTAGCATGGGTGTTTGAAAATTTTTGTTTAATTTGGATTTTTGAGTTGAGGGACTAAATTGTAAGAAATGTAAAAGTTTAAGGAAAATGTGTAAATAATACAAATTAAAGGGTCATATGCATAAAAGTGAGTTGGTATATGTATTTAAATATGATAAAAATTGAATTTAATTATTATAGAACAAGATTTTATTAAATGCGGAGGACAATTTGAGAAGAAAGGAAAAATTGCGGAATAGTCCCTACATGTCGACCGTTGGTATACATTAGGTAAGTTCATAGAATTATTGAATAAAGTTATATTTTTATAAATTATGTTTTGTTTTATTTGTTTAAATTGAGTTGTGGTTGAATATTTAGTAATGAAATTTAACATAAATTGTTTATAATTAAGTATAAAGTAAAAGGGTACTATTCGGATGTTGAGAAATGATTATAAATTATGAGTGATATTATCTCGGAAAGGATAAAACAAGTATATTATAATTGTACAGATATTGTAGAAGTGCTTTTGATTTTTTTAATGTGATGAATTCAGTTTAAATGTTCATTTGAATGTAGTAAACAATTAGGATACGATTTGCAAGCCAATAGGGTTAGAGCGCACGCTTGTATGGGATTGCACTTCGATGCCTCTGATTGCACATTTGTGCCTCTATCTACAATTTGAAGCCTTTTTTATGCATTTTTGATGCCTTTGGAGTGGTGTAGTTACCCGAATATTCGAATCAAGTTACTATAGTTCATCGGGCTATGCATTAATTGACTTAAAACTTATTTACTTGCTCAATTGTATGGAAGATTTAAAATTGCTACTATGTGATAAATAGCACTATGAAATAATTATGTATAAATGTTGATAAGTACATTGAGATATGATGATTGATAAAATTTGGTTAGTTCTTTTGAAAGGTATCATTTATGTTATATATGTTTATGTACTAATACGGTGTGATCTTGAATTCATGAATGATTTTGAGATTATATGTTTATCTATTTTGTTTAAGGTAACTTGGTTTTGAATTCATGAATGATTTTGAGATTATATGTTTAGATGAATATGAGATGTTAAGTGATGAAATTGAATAATCATGATTATGTGTTTAAAAGTTGTTTGTAACAATATTGAAACAAAAGGAAAATTTATAGTTATATGTATGAAATGCATATTTTGTAAATGCGATATTGGTGACAGATTTATGAATTTAAATATCAAAGAATGATTTGTTTTTATTTGAACTATTGTGGTTTATGAATCATTTAATTGAAGATTTTGGTACTGACAGCATGTGATTTTGGAAACGATTGTCAGGTTTAGAAATTTAATGCTCTTTTAGTATTCATTTATGGAATGAGGTAGGTTGATTCAAATATTTTTAGCTATGGACTTACTAAGCTCCTTAAGCTTACCTATTTTTATTTTTGTTTCTGTAGTTAATGTTTTGCGGAACGGTTCGAATGGGTTAGTTTCAATGCTCACATTATCCAGGCTCTATTCAGTAGCTTTTGTCTTCGAGTCGTTTTTGTTGTGGCATGTATATAGGACTTGATGTGGTTATGGTTAATTTATTAGTTGAATTGTAACTAAGCTCTTATGGTTGTGATTTGGTAAGTTAAGTCTCAAGTTGATAATATTTTGGTATAGAAATGTTTGTGCTTTTGGTAAAGCATTGTTTTGATTTGGTTACTTTAATGATGTTGAAATAAAGTATGGCTATTTTTTATAGGTAGTTTATGATGTTGGTCATGTTGAATTTTTTTTATGGTATGTGTTTGGTATTAGGTAATGGTAATCTTTTAAGTGTTGTGCTTATTGTATTTGTGTATCATTTATGGTGTCAATGAGGATACATTGGTTAGAAACATAGAATGTGAGATTTGGTACATTTGGTATGTGTTTGAATGTGTTTTTAACCATGTGAAACAAGTTAGGCAAGGTATATCTTGGTGTACAAGAATTGGTGTTTGTTTTAGCTAGCTTTAGGGGTTAAAAATGGAGTACACGGCCTAGGACACGGGCTGTCACACGACCGCATGCCACACACGATCACACCACATGGTCATGTGTTAATTTGATTTTAGCTACAAGTTTTACATAGTCTGACACACGGCCTTATGTCCATATTTTGAATATACAAAGGTTTGGCACATGGCCTGCAACACAGTCGTATGACCCTATTTCGAATATCCACACGGGTTGGGACACGACCATGTGTTCAGACTTTGAATGTCCACATAGTCTGAGCTATGTCACATGTAACACCCTAAACCCGGCATAGACATTCTGGTCGAATCTGGCAATGTCACATGATAACGTTTGAACCTAAGTTGTTACGATAAAATAACTTTACTTGTTGACCCCAAAATCGTTACTTTCTAGTCAATCGTTTTTACACATTTCGTTGCGGAAGCTTTTAAAAGACGTCTTGAGTAAATCGCGTGTTTAGAGAAAACATTTCCTTTTTAAAAATTGAGTTTTTTTAAACGTCTTAGCAATTATAAATCTATAAAATAAATAATAACCCAAATTAAGTAAAACTCCCAGAAAGTCCGCAATCTACATAAAAAATTAACCTTGAAAATAATTAAGAATTAAATACCCAAAGTTGAAGTCAAAATAGTTTAAATACGTGTGGCCACCGTTAAGTCCTCCGCTACACCGATCCGTCAAGTCTGAGGATTTCCTGTACAGATTAAGCAGAAGAGGTGAGTTTACGTACACTCAGTGTGTAGTCCTCATACAAACAAATAGACAATAAACAAATAATCACAGTCTGGGCCTAAACCCTTTTCAGTATCAGTATCAGTAACAGTTTGGCTTTAGCCCATCTCAGTAACATATATGTAGTTACAAAATCCTACCCAACCAGGCTCTACACTCCATGTAGGGATATAATCAACCCACCCATCCCTACACTCCAAATAGTACCGAATGCGGCACTAGACAGTGATTTGTAGCAGAGCTGCCAGTAAGTTTGGCTCGAAGCCTTTCAGTACACTTCCTCCGATCAATATTAAACCCCAACCCGATGCAATGCAACATACAATTATGTCATGCTATCTCATA
Organism: Gossypium arboreum; assembly: GCF_025698485.1. Classification (NCBI taxonomy): domain Eukaryota; kingdom Viridiplantae; phylum Streptophyta; class Magnoliopsida; order Malvales; family Malvaceae; genus Gossypium; species Gossypium arboreum. Next base: position 21,664,097 of record NC_069081.1, read on the forward strand.
GTAATAGTTCATACAATATCAGTTTAGTGAACTATTATCATGCTCGAACACTTATATACGTATAATAGTCATTCGGTCATTTCATACCATTAGGGGTCTAGGTAAACTTAATGACCCTATAGTAGGTTCACAGTAGGCTCGGGAGACCTGTGCAACCTTAGCAACAAATCAGTGAAAATGGGCTCACATGCCCATGTTGTCTGCCCGTGTGGGCCCACACGCCCGTGTGCCCACATGGCCCAAATTGGCATTGTCGTGTGAATCACCTGGCCTGGCCCAGAATCCCACACGCCCGTGTGGTTTACCCATGTGGGCCCACAAGCCCATGTGGTTTATCGTGTGGGCCCACACTCCGTGTGTCACACAGCCTCGGTCAGCCATCACATGGCCGTGTTATCAACATAGGACCTGGCTCATCGATCATACGACCGTGTACCGTCACACTGCCTACCACACGGACGACCACATGCTTTACCACACCGTCCACCACACTTTCGTGTAGCACGACAGTAAGCTTTTTTGGCTTTTTGCTGAACCCCGTTTTCTGCATTTTAGGTACACACCTGGTATCAGTTCGATGCGAAACCACTCCCAAGACCAACAATTCTTATAGTAGCCAACAATTGATCATATTAGTCACTTAAAGCGTGCGGTTAAACTGAGCCATAACAAGAACACGCAACCCCTAAATGCCCCAAAATCCTTACCTTAGGGTGAGCAACAACAATTTGCACGATTAAAGCATCGATTGGAAAACCCCAGCACCTCGAATCTCCCCTAAAAAAGAAACGCATCCATTAACCTCTAACTCAAAAACCACAATAACAATAGCATCCACTAAACTTACCTGTAATGCACAAAAAGTACCAAAATAACGAAATCCAAGCTATGGCAGCAAAAGAAAACAGAGGGGATGGCGGAAAGTAGGAACAAAAGAAAAGAAATGGTAAAAGAAAATAGTGAAGAAAGAAGAGGAGAAAAGTTTTGATGTTAGAATACTTTGGGATTTTAGGAGGAGAGAGAATAGACAACCACGACCCAAAAATTAAGCTCCCAAATCCCTAAATTTAGTCATCCCACTACTCATATTTTTAGTTAAACCGAAACTCTATCCACTAACAGAACTAAAAATATAACACCATTTGCTGAAGCAGAGATTCAAACATCTAACTAGCAGGCCCATTCTGATATGAGAATACAAGTAATTGAATATAAGCCTGCTGAACTAATATCAGGCTTGATTTAGGAAAAAGCCAAAATTTTCCCAAGACAAGGCTTGAACTTGGGACCTCTCACACACACCCAAAACACTTAACCATTGAAGCAGATACACACTTGTGTCATATTTTAACAGAACATAAATATGCATTTTTGGGGCATTACAACTCTACCCCCTAAAAGAAAATTTCGGCCTTGAAATTTACCTAATCAAAACAGATGAGGATACTGCTGACGCATCACATCCTCTGGCTCCCACGTAGCCTCCTCAATGCTATGATTCTGCAACAACACCTTCACTAAAGGAATCAATTTCCTACTAAGGACATTTACATCGTGATCTAGAATCTGAACCGACTCCCCCTCAAAAGTTAGATCTGGCCTAACCTCGATCTCCTCCACTGGAACAATATGTGTTGGATCAAAGTGGTAACATTGTGACATGGAAAACATCATGTATCCGTTCCAACTCTGGAGGTAGCTCCAATCGGTAGGCAACTAGTCCCACTCGTTTTAGTATGAGGTACGGCCTAATAAATCTAGGGCTCAACTTGCCCTTCCGACCAAACCTCAGTACCTTCTTCCACGGCTAGACTTTAAGGAAAACAAAGTCTCCTACAGAATACTTGATCTCACGTCACTTCAAGTTCGCATATGACTTCTATCTATTGGATTTCGTTTTCAATCAGTCTCGAATCAACCTAACTTTATGCTCGATATCAGAAATCAGTTTAGGACCCATAAATCGTCATTCACCCAACTCAGTCCAGCATAAAGGAGTGCTACACTTACGACCATAAAGTGCCTGGTAAGGTGTCATCTATATACTAGACTGGTAACTATTATTATAAGTGAACTCTACCAACGGAAAACACTCCTCCAAACTTCCTTGAAAGTCAATCACACAGCTCCTCAACATATCCTCTAGTATTTGAATCACCCTGTCAGATTGACCATTTGTCTGATGATGGAAAGCAGTACTGAAGTCTAACCTTGAACCTAGAGCCTCAGGTAGCTTCTTCTAGAACTGAGACGTAAAGTGAGGATCCCTATCAAAGATGATCAAAACTGGTACCCCATGCAGTCTCACTATCTCAGACACATATAGTTTAGCCAGCTTCTGCAGTGAGTAGTCAGTACAAATCGATATGAAATGGGTAGACTTGGTCAATCGATCCACAATGACACATATAGAATCCTTCTTAGTGGGTGTGAGGGGTAACCCACTAACAAAGTCCATAGTCACTCGCTTCCACTTCGAAAGTGGAATCTTAACTGGCTGCAACAAACCCGAAGGTAACTAATGCTCAGCCTTAACCTGTTGGCAAGTTAGACATTTACCCACAAATTCAGTAACATCTCATTTAATACTTGGCCTCCAATATAACTCACGAAGGTCACAGTACATCTTATTTTTGCCAGGATGCATAGCAAAAGGGCTACTATGCGCCTCTCACAGTATCAACTGCCTCAATTCAGTGTCTTTCAGTACACAAAAATGAAGACCCAAAGACTCATCCTCTATTGGTTTACCCTTAATCTGCTCTATCCACGTCGGTTTAACCTGAAGCTTAGCTAGCAGACTTCCATCATCAAATAAACTGAGGCAAGCAAACATCACCCTTAGATCAATCATAGCCCTACGACTCAGTGCATCGGCCACCACATTGGCCTTACCAGGGTCTATTCAATTGTACAGTCATAGTCCTTAAGCAGCTCTATCCATCTACACTGCCTAAGATTTAGCTCCTTTTGAGTGAGAAGATAATTGAGGCTCTTGTGATCCGTGTAAATGATACACTTTTCATCATATAGGTAAAGCCTCCAGATTTTCAGTGCGAATACCACTGCGGCCAACTCTAGGTCATGCGTTGAATAATTCGCCTCATGAGTCTTAAGCTGACGAGACGCATACGCTACCACCTTAGCCTCTTGCATCAATACACATCCCAAACCGACATATGATGCATCGATGTAGACAATAAACTCTTTTCTAGACTCTAGCTATATCAAAACAGGGGCCTCAGTTAGTACAGCTTTGAGCTTCTCAAAGCTCTCTTGCTGAGCATTAGTCTAGTTGAACAGCATACCCTTATGTAGTAGCTTAGTCAAGGGTGCGCAATCAGTGAAAAGCCCTCTGCAAATCGTTGATAATACCCTGCCAGCCCCAAAAAACTGTGAATCTCAAATACAATCTTAGGTTGTTTCCAATCTAACACCGCCTCAATCTTTCGAAGATCGACCCTAATTCCCTAAGCAGAAACCACATGTCCTAGAAACGCTACTTCACGTAACCAGAACTCACATTTACTAAACTTGACAGATAGTTGTTTCTCTCGTAGAACCTATAAAACCACTTTGAGGTGTTCATTGTGCTGATCCTCCGTCTTTGAATATACCAGTATATCACCAATAAATACCACTACGAAACAATCCAGATAGGGCTAGAAGACTCGGTTCATCAGATCCATGAAAGCTGTTGGTGCATTTTTCAGTCCAAATGGCATCACCAGGAACTCGTAATGACTGTATTGAGTCCTAAATGTTGTCTTGTGTACATCAGCCTCTTTAACTCTCAAATGGTGATACCCTGATCAGAGGTCAATCTTAGAGAAAACTGAAGCACCCCAAAACTACTCAAACAAATCGTCTATCCTCGGTAGGGGGCACTTATTCTTGATGGTCAACTTATTCAGTTGTCTGTAGTCAATACACATACACATGGATCCATCCTTCTTTTTCACAAACAGTACTGGTGCTCCCCACTGAGACACACTAGGACGAATGAATCTACGATCCAGTAACTCTTGAATCTAAGCTTTAAGCTTCACAATCTCTTTTGGAGCGATTCTATAGGGAGCGATGGACACCGAAGCTGTACCAGAAAAGAGCTCAATCTCAAACTCCACTTCTCTATTCAGATGTAACCCCAGTAGCTCTTCAGGAAAAACGTCTGGAAAGTCCTTAGCCGTCTTGGTATCCTTAATAGAGGAATCCCCAGAATCTGAAACACTAATGTAGGCCAGATACGCTTCACACCCTTTACGAACCAATTTTTTAGCCATTAATGCAGAAATCACATTCGATAAGTAATTTCGATGCTTTCCAATTATGACTACCTCACTGTCCTCCGCAGTTCTTAGTACAACCCTTTTTGTGGCACAATCTAAGCTCACTCGATGCTTAACCAACCAATCCATCCCCAATATCATATCATACGCTCCGAAAGGAAGCTCCATCAAACCCGCCAAAAGGATAGCCTATTGAATCTCTAAAGGGACGTCTCTAAACACTTATTTACCTTTACTGATTGCCCCAACGGACTCAATACAGTGACATCACTCGTAGTGCCCTCAACCAGTATACCCAAGTTTTCAAACAAGGTACAAGCTATATAGGAGTGAGTGGATTCTATATCTATTAGTGTAGTATAAGGTACATTATAAATAAAGAATGTACCTGTGTTAACATCCAGAGTATCTCCATCCTCTCGGTGATGTACAACATAAACTAGAACCAGCTGCCTCGCCTCAGTATGACCAGCACATCTATCCGGTGCTCTCTGACCACGGACCAACCCATTACCACCTCTGGCCTGACCATCACCTCTTGTTGGCTACTGAACTGCTCTCAGAGGTGGTGCAGTACCAGTACCAGGAGCTTGTATCTGATCAAACCTCTGCGGACACTCTCTAATACAGTGCTCTAATGAACTGCACCTCAAACAGGCCCGAGTTCTTTTCCAACACTTACCCTGATGGTGTCTACCGCAGTCAGTACATGGTGGCTGTCCAGTAACAGTAATAGGAGCCCCAACTATGATCGGTCTATCAACTCTGGCCTTTTTTTTAGGCCTCTAGACAAAACTCGAGGGCTCCGAATCCTTCTTGCTCCTACCTCTCTCTCGGTTATGGCATTTGGCGTTGTTCACTTCCTCGACGATCTTTGCATTATCAACCAAAGTAGCAAAGTCTCGCTCCCTCTATGGAGCTATCAGAACCCTCAGATTATCCCTAAGACCATCCTCGAAATGAATACATCGCTCATACTTAGTGGCCATCATACCTCACGCATAGCAGCTCAGTCACAGAAATTTGGCCTCATACTCGGCCACTGATCTATACCTCTGAGTCAAATTCAAGAACTCTCTCCTATAGGTATCTACATAACTGGCACCCACATACTTTCCCTAGAATACAGTCTTGAAGAACTCCCAGGACAGTCGATCGGGCTAAGTGCCCTCATTAACTGTAAACCACATTGACATGCCTCATCACGTAGCAACGATACAACACCCTTTAATTTCTGCTCGGGGGTGAAATCTAAATCATCCATAATTCTCTCTATGGCCTCTATCCAGTACTCAGCCACATTAGGGGAACTCTAGAAATACCCCTAAAAAGCTCAGCTCCATTACACCGAAGTCGTTCCGTAACCGACCTACGGCCTCTAGCTCTAGTATTAGGCCCAACGACCCTTTCTAAAATCCTCAAAATGGCCTAGGACAGTGCGTCGTCCCCAGCCACTCGATCATGAAACCCAGTCTCAGTCTAGGTGAAGCCGGTGTCTCACTAGTATCCAAATTAGGCAGATTGCCAGATGACGAAGACCCAGCTCGAGCACCTCTACGACTTTTACCACGACCTGATGTACCCCGTTCGCGAGTACCTCTAGTGCCCATTTTCTAATTGCATTTTATCTGTATTAACAATTTTATACATCAGTTTACAGTTCCAATTTTTATTAATAGATATTTTATGAGAAAAGTATCAGAAGTGTAAAGTTTGTTTCGTGCATCACAGTGTCAATCAATGTCTATAAGTTTTACTACAGTCTCGATATACCCTATTTTGGGTGTTTTCAGTACAGTCTATCTATCATAGTCCCAGTATATACTACCTATAGCAGTTTCAGTCAAAAACATATAACAGTTATCAAGAACTTACAAAATTAGTGCCGGAGACTCGATGTACCACACGTTCAGTAAGAATATTCTAGTATTCAAAAATCAGTTAAAAACAAGTTTTTCTTTAAAACCCAAATCCACAGTCGAGTTTTGCAACCTGGCTCTTATATCACTAGATGTAACACCCCAAACCCAGCCTAGACGTTATGACCGAATCTGGCGATGTCACATGATAAGGTTTGAACATAAGTTGTTACGATAAAATAATTTTCATTTGTTTAAACTTGTTGACCCCAAAATTGTTACTTTCTAGTCAATCCTTTTTACACATTTCGTTGGGGAAGCTTTTAAAAGACGTTTGAGTAAATCGCGTGTTTAGAAAAAAACTCTACTTTTTTAAAAAACGAGTTTTTTTAATTGTCTTAGCAGTTATAAATCTATAAAATAAATAATAACCCAAATTAAGTAAAAGTCCCAGAAAGTCTGCAATCTATATAAAAAATTAACCCTGAAAATAATTAAGAATTACATAACCAAAGTTGAAGTCAAAATAGTTAAATACGTGTGGCCACCGTCAAGTCCTCCACTATGCTGATCTGTCAAGTTTGGGGATTTCCTGTACAGATTAAGCAGAAGGGGTGAGTTTATGTAAACTCAGTGTGTAGTTCCCATACAAACAAACAGACAGTAAATAAATAATTACAGTCTGGGGCTAAGCCCTTTTCAATATCAGTATCAATAACAGTTTGGCCTTAGCCCATCTCAGTAATAGTAAGCATTACGGCCTTAGCCCATCTTAGTAACATATATGCAGTTACAAAAACCTATCCAACCAGCCTCTACACTCCATCTCTGTCCAACCCTACACTCCATGTGGGGATATAATCAACCCACCCATCCCTACACTCCAAATAGTACCGAATGCAGCACTAGACAATGATTTGCAGCTCAGCTGCCAATAAGTTTGGCTCGAAGCCTTTTAGTACACTTCCTCCGATCAATATTAAACCCCAACCCGATGCAATGAAACCTACAAATATGTCATGCTATCTCATAGTAACAATTCATACAATATCAGTTCAGTGAAATATTATCATGCTCAAACACTTATATACGTATAACAGTCATTCAGTTGTTTCATACCATTAGGGGTCTAGGTAAACTTAGCGACCCTACAGTAGGTTCATAGTCAACTTGGGCGACCTGTGCAACCTTAGAACCAAATCAGTGAAAATGGACTCACACGCCTATGTTGTCTGCCCGTGTGGGCCCACACGTCCGTGTGGCCTACATGGCCCAAATTAGCTTTGGTCGTGTGAATCAGATGTCGTGGCCCAAAATCCTACATTCCCGTGTAGCCCATACGACCCAAATTGTTCGAGCCTGTGTGTCGCACATGGCCTCGCTCAGCCATCACACGGTCGTGTCATGTGCGCACGACCTGCCTCGTCGATTACACCCTCATATACTATCACGCGGCCTACCACACGGGCGACCATACGCACTACCACACGGGCCACCACACGCCCGTGTAGTGTTGACAGTAAGCTTTTTTGACTTTTCGTCGAACCCTGTTTTCTGCGTTTCGGGTACACACCTAGTATTAGTTCAATGCGAAACCACTCCCATGACCAAAAATTCCTATATTAGCCAACAATTGATCATATTAGTCGCTTAAAGCGTAAGGTTAAACCGAACCATAACAAGAATATGCAACCCCTAAACGCCCAAAAATCCTTACCTTAGGGTGAGCAACGACAATTTGCGTGATTACAGCGTCAATTAGAAAACCTCAGCGCCTCGAACCTCCCCTAACAAAGAAACGCATCCATTAACCTCTAACTCAGAAACCATAATAACAATTGCATCTACAAAACTTACCGGTAATGCACAAAAAGTACTGAAATAACAAAATCCAAGCTATGGCAGCAAAAGAAAATAGAGGGGACGGTGGCAAGAAGGAACAAAAGAATAGAAATGGTAAAAGAAAAGAGTGAAGGAAGAAGAGGAGAAATGTTTTAACGTTAGAATGCTTTGGGATTTTAGGAGAGAGAATAGACAACCACAACCTAAAATTAAGCTCCCAAATCCCTAAATTTACTCATCCCACTACTCAAATTTTCTATTAAACCGAAACTCTATCCACTAACAGAACTAAAAATATAATACTATTTGCTGAAGCAGAGATTTGAACATCTAACCAACGGCAAACTTACACTCCACCTAACCACCAAACCAACAGGCCCATTCTGATATGAGAATACAAGTAATTGAATATAAGCCTACTGAACTAGTATCAAGCTTGATTCAGGAAAAAGCCAAAATTTTCCCAAGACAATGCTTGAACTTGGGACCTCTCACACACACCTAGAACACTTAACCACTAAAGTAGATACACATTTGTGTCATATTTTAACAGAACATAAATATGCATTTTTGGGGCGTTACATCACACGACCGTGTGACCCCTAATTCTAAAATTTTCAAGTTTTTTCCCAAATTTTCTATTTTGTTTCAAATTGATCCTAGAATGTTCCTAAACTATTTTTAGGGCCCCGTAAGATCAGTTTAAGGCCCATAAATGATTGATACACTTATAGTTATATATATTCACATAATATTTAAAATGCTGAATTCATTTAATGCATAATATATACAACCACATAACTCTCTTAGGTACATGCCAAATATCATATACCTCTCTTTCAAGCCAACTAATCTATATCATGACATCATATTGCCTATATAATTGCATATCCAAAATGTCATCTCAAATACCAAATACATAATTCAAACCATTTACTAATGCATATGTTTTCAAAAAAAAGCATATTCTTTTCCACAACCACACCAACAAGGATTTCAAGCTATACCACTATATAAGTAAAGCAAAACAACTCCTAAGTACATGCCACACATAACTAAGCCTTAATATGGCCAAAAGACTACATAATCAATACCGGGATAGTGTGAGCTTGTATGATCCGCTTGACATGTTCCACAAGTTGACAATCTACAGGGAAAGGGAAAACAAATAGGATAATCATATACAATGCTTAGTAAGTTCACAGGTATAAAACCAAAAAACTTACATCAGGTTATAATTATACACTACATGCTACTTAGCTTGGTAAAGTTTGCCTATCATGGCAAATCAAATATCAAAAAGGTGAGTTCAACATTTATCATACCATATAATAACTCAGTCATATCGCATTTCAATTTAATTAATTAAACATTTCATTATCATTCACAAAATAAATAACATTTAATCAATTCATTATCTTAATCATATTATGCAATCTATTAACCCTCAATACATTCCATTTCAAATTAATGTGAAACATTATTTAATTTCATAATTTGAATTATCAATCAAATTCATATTAAATCACATAAACTTCATTCTCATATTCCATTAATTCATCTTTATATCAAATATACATCAATTGCCAATTTTAATGTCAATTACTACTTCATTTCATAATACGAATTTCGATTCACATTTATCGGTTTGTCACGTTTCCATATTGGTCCCCTAGGATTATATAACTAATTCTCAATATATATATATATGCATCAGCAGATCATTGTATCAAATCAATCTAAAAATCATTTATTCCAATTACATTATACATGTCCCTATTAACCTAATTCGGACTTGAACGGATACATAGATCCAACCAACACACCAATTTGGCAACTAATGCCTGATGGATAAATCCGTAATAATGAATTGCGCCTAAGCTGGCCGGTAAAATCGAAAAATAAATGTGTGATTCACATTTATTGATTTGTCATGTTTCCATATTGGTCCCCTGGGCTTATATAACTGATTTTCAATATGTATATGCATTAGTCGATCATTGTATCAAATTAATATGAAAATCATGTATTCCAATTACATTACACATGTCTCTACTAAACTTACTCGAACTCGAACAGATACATGGATCCAACCAACTCACCAATTTAGCATTCAATGCTTGACAGATAAATCCGTAATAATGAATCGCACCCTACACTGGCTAGTAAAACTGAAAAAATAAATGTGCCCATCACTGGTCAATATAATCGAAAAATAGGGTGCCCGACACTCCTCGACACGTAAGTGTATAACCTTGAACTCTTCCTATCAAATGGCATGCCAACTATATCTGACTCTGCTTGAATAGTTAATAGGGTAACAACTTCTGAGTTTTATTACATAATTTCATCAATCAAACAATCAATTCTTAAATATAATAGGACATCATATAACCATACTGATTCAACTTCACGTTTATAACATTATATCATATTTTCACATATATTTAATTTAGTCATTATCACTATCAACCAGTCTAAATCAAACCAAATCAACTAATTTCATCAAATCAACACTTCATCACATATAACATATCTTGTTTTCATTCAATTTAAAGTCAATTCCATCATTATTTCTATTAAATCCTCCATCACACTTTTTATACCGAATTGTAAACAATCAAAATTCAATTAAACATAATTACAACTATAATTCTAAATGCATAACAATTTAACACAAACATATTGTTTGAACTTACCACGTCAAGACAGTAAAGAAATAACTCTCTAAGGACTAATCAACAATTTTTTATCATTTCCCCAACTATCTTCAATTTGGTCCAATTTTCGATCATCCAAGGTGTCGAATGTTAAAGGTTTCAACAATGGCTTCCAAAGTTTCTTTCCTATTTTTTGGTTTCGGTTAACTAAAGAAGATGATGACCACCTACTTTTGTTTTCCTTTAATGTTTTAATGTTTAATTTAATATCAATAATAAAAGTTTTAACACATTTTTGACTAAAAAAATGCATCAACCATCCACAACATTTTAAAAGTGGATAATTTCGATTTAACTAATAAAAATCAATAGTGATTAACTTTTACATTTTTTACAATTTAGTCTTTTTTCCTTAATCAACTATCAAATCATCAAAATTTTCAGACCAAACTTCAATTCACTTATACAACAACTAACGAGTGTAATTTATGAAAATGAGGCCTCGATACCACATTTTCCAAAACCACTTGACTTTCGATATGCACCACTTGTACCTTAACTAACTAATCAATTAATAAAATCTATTAAATCAAAATTCACTATTATACTATATTTAACTCATAAATATTAATCAAATATATCTATGAACTCAATTGTCGGAATTGTGGTCCAGAAACCACTATTTCTGACACCACTAAAAAATGGTTTGTTACAGGTCCGGTTTGGATCTAACAACCTTGCGAAGGATCGATAAAGGACCAAATACTTGTGAATCAATGTCATAACATGTCAAATAAAATTCAAAATGCTAAACACAAATTTACCTAACTTGGAGTATCCACTAACAATTTTGGGCTAGGTGTGATTAATCACCTATTGAGTCTTTTCAAATTATCATTAACCTAGTTAAAAATTATAGGAAACCCTAAAGTGAACAACATGATGTTTTACCATATTTGGGCTTCAAAGTACAATTACGTAAAAAGAATGATTAACACACCTAAATTGCCTATCCTAAAAACAATACTGATATGTGCTCCAAATCGTGAATTCGATTACAAAACGTTGAGTTGCCCAATCGTCTAATACTGTATTGTTTGGTGAAAATGGGATTAATGGTTATTGATTTAATGGAAAGGATGGAAATGGTGTTGGATGGATAACTTACATGAAATGGACACTTAGAAATGAACCAACTATATGAAAAATCATGACCCAATTTTTATAAAGTGAAATAACAAAAAAGTCTTTGAAGAAGAAGAAGTAAACTGTGACCCGTTATTTAGCAAAAAAGGAACCAGCAATATGTTAGAACGCCACACTTCATAACAAAGAAAGGAAAGAAGTGATAAGTTTAAAAGAAAAAGGTTTGACGCCACAAGGAGAACCTTGACAAGTCCAAGTAATTTCTTTCAAGAACAATGAGATAGAATTCTCGTAATAACTCAAAAAATATTCATTCATCATAGTCTAATGATAAACCGTAAATTATACATATTTTTACCCCATGTTTAATGTATTTTATAGATGATTTCTCATTAGAATTGGTGAATTTGATGCTCCTAATGCTTTAATTTCATGTTTTGTACTCAGGAGAGCACCAAGAGTCAAAATGAGCCAAAAAACGAGCCAAAAAGAGACCAAACGGACCAAATTGAGAAGATGACATGGCCTAAGCCTTGCCACATGGGCAGCTCACACGCCGGGTCTTTCGAGGGTATTGACCAAGGCTTTCACGATCCACACGGCCTAGCCATTGACCCACACGACCGTGTGCAATTTAACAGATTGAACACGGCTTGGCAATCACGTCACACGGCCGTGACACACGGGCGTGTCCCTGCTAAGCCCAAGTTAAGTCCAATTCAGAAAAGCCCACTTTGGAGGGTTTCTAGGCATTCCAAAGCCTATAAATACGCACTAGAGGAGGAGAAAAGGGGAGACAGAGAAGAGGGGTAAGGAATTATCCCAAGGAAGCCGATTGATCCATCTCAGAAGCTGGATTCATCATCAAGACTGAAGATCTCTCCTCAATTCCCCTTCAGGAGTTTTGGGTATTCTTTATGTTTTGTTATTTTTATACTTTTGAGATGTATTCTTATTTAGTTATGAACTAAACCCCTAAATACCTAAGGGGAATGAAACCTAAGACGAATCTTGTTATTATTTTCTGAATCGTATGATAAATATTTAACTTGTTCTTAATTATGTGTTCTTAATTCTTGTTTTGATATCCCAGGATACTGATTCAAGACATACTCTTATTCAGAGGAGGAATAGACCTTGTCTAAGAGTACATTTTCCATAATTAAGCGGAGTTGATTGCGCGCCTAGAAATAGGGTGACAAGATTTTGCGGATTAGGGTGAAACCTAATAAGGGGATCCATAGCTCAAGTTAATGCAACCCTAGAGTGTTAATTAGAGAAAAGTCTCGGTTATTCAATCTAGGGATTAGACGTTATTAGTCTTGAATAGGGATAATAACATAACTTAGGGATCTCTACGGAACAAGTTGAATGAATAAATCGTCCGATTCGGAGCCAGAATAACAAGTAAAGTCTAGTTGGATTTTTCCTTCGATATTGTCTCAAGTCAATCGATTTTCCCAAAAGCAATTCCCCAATTCTTTTCTCTGTGCGTTCTTAGTTTAAATAATTAGTTAATTAAAACAAACCTTTTATTCTTAGGCTAGTTAATAAAAAGATAGTTATTACTAGTACTTTTGGTTCCCTTGGGTATGATATCCCGATCTTGCCATTACTATACTATTGTTCGATAGGTGTGCTTGCCTTTTCATCGTGATAATAGTTAGTCTAGGTTTGATCTTCATTATAAATATTTATTACTTGTTACGAATCACGCGATCAATTTTTTCGCGCCGTTGTCGGGGAACTAAAATATTAGGAATGCTAAATTTTTATTACTTTAGCCATTTATTTTTCTTGAAATTTTATTTTATTTTATTATTTATTATTTTACTTTTTCTCTCTCTTGGCAGGTTTTTATAATTTATGACTAGAAGCAACATGTCGGGACCATTAGTTTTTGACGAAGAAATCAATCGTACAATTTGCAAAAATCAAAGAGAAATAAGGTGTAGCTTACGATACACGGAGAACGAGCGAGAGGAAGATACTCAAACCCCAACCGATGAGATGGCTGAAAACCAAGGCAATCAGCTACCTCCTGCAATTGCTGCTAATCAAAATCCTGCTCCACGTACTATGTATAATTATGCTAAACCTTCTTTAACAGGAACTGAATCTAGCATAGTTAGACCTCCTGTAGCTGCAAATACTTTTGAATTAAAACCTAACACTATTCAGATGATACAGCAGTTTGTTCAGTTTGATGGTTTGTAGGATGAAGATCCCAACGCTCACTTAGCAAATTTCCTGGAATTTTGCGATACATTCAAAATTAATGGCGTTTCTAATAATGCCATTCGTCTTTGGGTATTTCCCTTTTCACTGAGAAACAAAGCTAAACAGTGGTTGAACTTATTACCATGAGGGTCTATCACTACTTGGGAACAAATGACCGAGAAATTTTTATTAAAATATTTTCTACCGACTAAAACGGCTAAATTACGTAATGATATCTCTTCTTTTGTACAGATGATTTAGAAACACTTTACGATGCATGGGAGAGATACAAGGGCTTACTAAGAAGGTGCCCTCACCATGGGTTACCACTTTGGCTTCAAGTACAAACATTCCACAATGGCCTGAATCCTTCGACTCTGCAAATGGTTGACGTAGCTACTGGCGGAACCATCAACAATAAAACACCAAAAGATGCCTATGAATTTATAGAGGAGATGTCACTGAATAACTATCAGTGGCAAGTTATGAGGACTAAGCCAACAAAAACAGCTGGCGTTTATAACATCGATTCAGTCACCATGCTCTCTAATCAGGTAGAACTTCTCAATAAAAAGATTAATGGTTTACTTGGCTCTACATAGGTACATCCAGTAATGTGGTGTGACTCAAGCGGAGTAGGTGTGCATACAGAATACCAATCTTTCAATCCTACAACTGAAGAAGAACAAGTCAACTATATGGGTAATAATAAATTTAGATCTCAAAATAACCCATACAGTAATACTTATAATGCAGGTTGGAGGAACCACCCAAATTTCTCCTGGGCTGGTCAAGGGAATCAAAAGCCATAAAATTCTCAAGGTTTTCAACAGCCACCTTATCAACAAGAGAAGAAACCGAACCTTGAAGAGATGCTTTCTAAATTCATCTCGGTGTCAGAAACTCATTTCCAAAATACCGAGACAGCACTTAAGAATCAAAAAGCATCAATCCAAGGACTAGAAACTCAGATAGGCTAGCTGTCCAAACTAATCTCTGAACGACCACAAGGTAGCCTACCAAGTAATAATAAACCTAATCTGAGGGAACACCTCAATGCAATTAGCACTCAAGATAAGGAAGGATCCATTGCACCTGAACTGGGATTCATTGACGGCTTACTTGGTTCTACGCAGGTACATCCAGTAATGAGGTGTGACTCAAGTGGCGGAGGGGTGCATACAGAATACCAATCCTTCAATCCTCCAACTGAAGAAGAACAAGTCAACTATATGGGTAACAATAACTTCCGATCTCAAAATAACCCATATAGTAATACCTATAATGCAGGTTAGAGGAACCACCCAAATTTCTCCTAGGGTGGTCAAGGGAATCAAAAGCCATAAAATCCTCAGGGTTTTCAACAACCACCTTATCAACAAGAGAAGAAACCAAACCTTGAAGAGATGCTTTCTAAATTCATCTCGGTGTCAGAAACCCTTTTCAAAATACCGAGACAGCACTTAAGAATCAACAAGCATCAATCCAAGAACTCGAAACTCAGATAGGCTAGCTATCCAAACTAATCTCTGAACGACCATAAGGTAACTTACCAAGTAATACTGAACCTAATCTAAGGGAACACCTCAATGTAATTAGCACTCAAAATAAGGACGGACTCATTGCACCCGAGCCAGAAATACAGCAAGACAACGGGATGAACAAAGGACGAGAAGAGGCAAACAATAATGATCCCAAACAGGTAAGTACGAATCATGAAACTCATGTGCCAAACCCTAAAGCGATGAGGAAAGACAGAATTGAAGAACAATTCAGTAAGTTTGTCAAACTCTTAAAAAAATTACATATTAACTTACCCTTTATTGAAGTTCTTTCGCAGATGCCCAACTCAGCAAAATTCTTAAGGGAACTTCTAACCAATAAAAGAAAATTAGATGCTACATCGTATGTGGAACTCAATGCTGTCTGCTCAGCTATTCTAAAGAATAAGCTACTTAACAAATTGAAAGATCCAGGGAGTTTTACAATTCCTTGCTTAATTGGTAGTTTATCTGTGAATAATGCTTTAGCTGATCTAGGGGCAAGTATAAATGTTATGCCATATAAAATGTTTAAACGACTAGGTCTCGGTAAACCCAAACAAACTAGGATGAGCATATAATTGGCTGACAAAACAGTTAGATTTCCTAAGGGTATTATTGAAGATGTTCTCGTTAAAATTAATAAATTTATTTAGCCAGTAGACTTTGTCGTCTTAGACATGGACGAGGATAACGAGGTACTTAGGACGACACTTTTTAGTAACTGTCAGAACCATCATTAATATAGGCACAAGAGAGCTAACACTTCGTGCAGGTGACGACACAGTAACACTCCAAGCACGCGACTCAGTCAAAACCTCTAAAACTCAAAATAATGCTATAAAACCTGTCGATGATAACACTAATATTCAATCGTCCTTGCAGGAACTTCCTCGAACCAAGACAACAGAGACCGTGCACTACTATCATGAAGAGAACAAAGACGTCCATGAAGAACGAAGACTACAGATAGAGGAGCTAGACGAATGGAAAGAACACAAATCGAGAACACATGATAAACTGAAACTATGCCAAAACAAGTCTGATACCCCTCCTAATCGACTTAAGGTTAGCGATAAGGTCTTACTAGATGCCGTTGATCCTCACATTGTCACTACCACACCGAATGAGGAAATCCCTCTTACAGTACTTAGTATTTTTCCATTCGGTACGGTGGAGGTGAGTCATCCCAAGTTCGGCGCTTTTAAGGTAAACAACACCTGTTTAAAACCTGATTTTAAGATTGACAACAGGAATGAGAAGTATGAACTCCTTGAACCACCATGATCATTCAACAGAGAGGAAATTTGAGCTTAGACTATAAATAAGCGCTTCTCGGGAGGCAACCTGAGCACTAACATATTTTGATTTCTTTATTTTTAATTTTTATTTCTAACACTTTGAATCATTAACTTAATCTTTGAATTGCAAAGTTTTTCAACACACACGGCCTGGTAACACGGTCGTGCTTAAGGTCATGTGCCCAACACGGAGGGAAACACGACCGTGCGTTACAGCTGTGCGAAAATAGGGTAAATGATTTCTTCAAAACACGGGATTCGATAAATCCTTATGGCCCTGCGACATGGCTGTGGGTTAACTTGATATGTACACGGGCGTGGGAATGGAAACCCACGGGCGTGCCAGCGACAAGGCCCGATTCTTTTTCTTCAACACGGGCGTGTCTCACGCCCGTGCCATTAAGCCGTGGATAACAATACACGGGCGTACTACCTTAACATGGGCGGGAGAGAAGCGAACAATGTGGCCTTGGGTTAACTTGATATGTACACGGGCGTGGGAATGGAAACCCACGAGCGTGCCAGCGACAAGGCCTGATTCTGTTTCTTCGACACGGGCGTGAGACACGCCCGTGCCATTAAGCCGTGGATAACAATATACGGGCGTACTACCTTAACATGGGCAGGAGAGAAGCAAACAACGCTAGGCACGGCCGTGCGATATGGCCTGTACCACACACGCCCAAGACACACGGGTGTGGGAGAATAGCCAAGCACGACCTAAAATTGCAAAATTTGAAACACAAGGGCTCACCCTTATAAGCACACGGGCGTGACCCTAGGCCCTGTGGCCCTCTCCTATATAAGCAAGTCACTGTTCATTTTCTTCTTCCCTTCAAAAGCCCTAGCCAAAATCTCCCCTTCTCCACTCCTTGATCCCTATTCTCAGCCACTACCCTCTTGTCCAGTTCATGTGGCAGCTTCATATGCTAACATCTCTGAGCACCTCACTCTATTCGAGCTTCAAAGTTTTCAACAATTTGACAACATTGATGCTACTCTACAGCAGAGTTGTCAGCACCTTCCCATTTCATCGCCAGTCTCGCCTCGCGAACCATCCAGCGATGAAGATGTTTACAATATTTATTTATTATTTTCTGTTTTTACTTATTATTGAAACTATTTCTATTATTTTTATTAGATTTTCGAATTTTATTTTTATTCTTTATTTCGGTTATTTCTTTTCGAATCCTTATACTTCCTAATATCTCCTAAAAAGTTCCTGATTTTATCACAGTTATATAGAACTCCTAAGCTCATCATCACATAGGAACTACAACTCCACCGGGGAAGGTTCTCCACGACTGTCATGTCGTGCTCGACCACGACCATAGCTACCACTAGATATAATATTCTTTTGGCGTAGGACTTATGGCCTAATGAACCTCTACGACTGCCAGAGTATTCTCCTCCACTCTCAAACCGATCACTCTCTAAAAACTCTAAGTTCAAGGAATTCATCATACAGGAAGTTTCACTTCTCTCCCTATCTTATTTTTATTCTCTAACATCTATCATTGTACATTGAGGGCAATGTACATCTTAAGTGTGGGGGTATTAATTCCACTATCAGAAAAAGATCCCTGAATAATCACCTTATTCTCATGAAAAACTCGCATATCATATTTAGGATAAAATTTAATTGATTTATTATTTTGATTGATATATCTTGAATTAAAACATAGGAATTTATGCATTGATTATTTAAACTTTATGACATTAGAGAATCAAACATGATAAGTTGATTTTTAAGAAATTAAATTATAGGTTGTTTCCCCAATTCTAGGTATTACTTTGAATTAGAATTCACGAGTCTAAACATCAAAAAGCCATAATTTTTTGTGAGATTTTTGAGCCTTTTGAGCATCTACTCATCGTTTCATGCTCACTTTTATTATTGCTTTGAGTGCGTCAGTATTGAACTGTTATTCTAGAACTTACTTGATTATGCATGTCGAGACCACACCATTTGATTTTGATATATCAAAATGATTAAGGCACTTAGGATTAACCCACTCATGCCATGAAAAGCCTACCTCCATGATTAACCCCTAGTAAACCCCCATGAGCCCAACAAACCAATTCTTGTATTACCCTTAATATTAACCTTTAACCCATTATTGTTGAAATCCCCTAAATTAATCCCTATTTTTATCGAGATTTGAGTTGAATGGATTGCCTAGCTATGTTTTGTTCTTGATATTTAGTCTATATTTGTGACATCCCAAAATTGGCCCTAGTCGGGAAGTGGTTTCGAGACCGCTAAACCGAGTCACCGACATGCTCGAACGTAATATTTATTGTCTAGAATATGGGAAAATGCATGTGTGAATTTTGAATTCTTTGATTTAGTTAATTTGATTGTGAATTGAAAGAAAAAGGACTCATGTGAAAGGATTTAAAAATATGTAGCTAATTTTAAGAGGTTAATAAAGGAATGAAGCAAAATAAATGGAGTTGCATGTCAAATACTCCATTTATTTTGGATGAGTGGCCGACCATGTCTAGATGATGGGCAAGGGACATGTTTCCAACATGTTTAGTTAGTGCATTATGTAGAAAGAATTAAGAAATGAAAAAAAAAAGAAAAAATGAGCATGGATGCCCCCATGGTGCCATAGCTAGAGAGAAAGAAAGAAAAAAAGTTGTCATTCATCCTTTCTTTGAGCAAAGACTAAGAAAGAAAAACAAAAAAAATTGTTCATCTTTTCCCTCCTTCCTTTGGCGAAATTCCTAAGAGGAAGAAGAGATTTTGCTTCATTTTCTTTGTTTAGAAGAGATCTAGAAGGAGATTTGGCTAAACTTGCATCAAGATTAAGGTATGTATGAGGTTGTGTCATCGATTCATGCTTGTTTTGGTCGCTAACTTGATGTGCATGTTAGCCATGGTTCAAATCCTTGCTATGCCATGAAAAATGGTATTTGGCCAAGGTTGATATTGTGTTAAAGCCATTGCATGCTAAATGTGAAGCTTGCTAATGATGCATGCAATGATGGATTGACTACTCTTGAAATTTCTTTGTAGCAATCTTGAGTAAGACATTGAGTTCTTTGTTTAACCATGACCAAAGTTCAATGGGGTATGATTGTGATGTATTCGCCATGATGCATTCATGAGCATGATTTATGCTTGTTACTTGATTGGTAAAATTTGTGTTTTAGAGGGTTATGAACACCTTGAGATTCGCCATGCACCTATATGTGTATATATGTTTGCACATGATATTTTGATTATGAAGAAAGTGATAAATATGTTTGTTTAAAGAAGAAATTTGTTGAAGAATGTTGTGAAATTTGCATGTACATTCGGCCTAGTACATGTATAGTGTGAAAAACCTTGAAATTATTTTTGATTTTGTGTATTTATGACCATGTGTAATCGGCCACATGAGTAATTTGAGCACTTGATGTTATGCTAAAATTCTTGAGCTTAAATATATGGATGTATGTATATGTGGCCATATAATGGCGTTTTGGTTCAAAGGTTGAATGATAAATTATAATAAAGTGAGATGATATGAGATGCCGAATGTGATTTACTAGTAAACATTATTGATAGAAATATTGAATACTTCTACTTGTATTCGTTAAGCTCAAGAGCAAAAGGAGCTAAATCCGATAAAGGGAAGGAAAAAGTGATCGAATAGCCGTTGAAGCCGTTCGACAACATCCGAGGTAAGTCCTCAAGAAATGACCCTACTCGAATTATGTGAAATGAAATATGGATGTATAATGATTATTGATTTATGTGTGTATGAGTATTTGAATGATATCCGGCTAAGGGTCAAGGCGATTATGCTAGTGATATGTTTGTGTTTGAGCCTTAGTGTGAAAATGAAACATGGATGTGTAATGATTATTGATGTATGTGTGTGCATGAGCAATTGAATGATATCCGGGCTAAGTCCCAAGACATTTATGCTAGTAATTATATCCGGTTAAGACCTGAAGGTAATTGTGCTAGTGACTACATCCGGCTAAGACCAAGGCATTCGTGCAAGTTGTTAAATCGGGCTAATACCGAAGGCATTTGTGCAAGTCGTTCTATCCGGGCTAAGACCAAGGCATTCGTGCATGTGGTTATATCCGGTTGTATTCAAGAAGCTTGGGCTGAAGGTGGCGTTGGTTGCTGTAATAAATTTAATTAGTACGCTCGAAAAGCCCAAAGGATAAGGTATGTTTATATGTGCATTGGAAAAGTCGATATGTTTGAGTAACATTCGTTCAATCGACTAACGAATTTTCAGCTATTGAATTGGTTGATATCTTGTGAAAGTATACAATGATGAAGTGTGAAGTAAGTATGATTATGTGAATGTGTATTAATGAAATGATTCATTTGGCTATGTGAATGTAATGCTTTAGTTAAAGCTGATTTTATTGCTTGAGACTTACTAAGCATAAAAATGCTTACCCGTTACTTTGGCTCTCTCGCTTTATAGATTTTGTTAGTTAGCGATCGGATACGGGATCATTGAAGTCGAAGTCATCCACACTATCAAAGCCTCCATTTTGGTATAATTTTGGTTGAACTTTGAAATGGCATGTATAGGACTACCCTTGTTGGTTCAAATGTGTTGTGATGTACATGTGTACGGCCATGCGAAAATGGCTCGTAGAAGTAAAGTACTGAACTTAGACCATTTGTGATTTGTATATATATATGGTTTCATGATGTGATTATGGATTGGAAATGGGAGTGTTGGTCACATGATCAGCCATTGAATGGCTAAAATGATCATAGGTGAACCTATGTATGGCAAGACTAGTTGGTTCATGGAGACTACAAAATAGGTAAGACCTACCTTAAAACAGGTGCTGCCAGCTGCAGTGACGGGAATGTGAAAAATCACCAAAATTGTAGGGATGGTATTAAATAGTGAAAGAATTATGTAAATGAACCTTGATGAGTCTACTTTCATATGGAAGAAACGAAATGGTCATAGGAGTTACGTGTTAAGAGATATTAAAGTTATCGTGAGACAGGGCCAGAACAGTTTCTGGGTCCCCTGTCGCGACTTTGAAAATTTACCATAAATTATACAGAATGAATTAGAAGTCATGCCTAATATGTGAAGATTCCTTTTTGAGTCTAGTTTCATTAGAAACAAACGGCATCAGTATTGAAACCCTGTACAGGGAGATATTCAAGTTGTAATGCGCGAAGGTCAGTGTAGTCGACCCCTGTAACATGGGTGACTTTAACTAATAAACTGTACCAATTGGCCCGACCAAAAATTCTAGAAATAAATCCATGGATGTATATATGAGTCTAAATTCAGGGAAAATTTACGGAATCAGTTTCTGAGTTGTGAAACTCGAGATATGCTTTTTAAGGCGACAGCAACGCAGTTTTCCAGCTTGCCTGGAATGTCAAATTGGTCGGTGCCATAAGTGGTTTTGGCTTGTTAACCCCTCGTGTCCGACACCGGCAACGGTCTCGGGTTCGGGGTGTTACATTATTATTTAACTTGTTAAAAAAAACACACACACAACTATGTATGCATATCTGTAATTTCATATTCTGTGAAAAGCTCTGCTGTACGCAAGTGAAGATTAACTCTTTTTCTGGTTAGGCAACTTTTCAATTCAATCTCGATTCTAACCCTTTCTTTCAGCTTGTGACCACACCCCCTAACCAAGCCTCATTACAACCCTCTAAAGACCTTTTGATTGATGTATCATCTTAAAATTAAAGTGGTGGAGATTTGATTTTCATGCAAGCCTATGGTAATGACTTTCCATTATTGACTATTGAGTGCTTCCTTTATTGTCCTTAAAACACCTCGAGTGATTTGAGTGAATCTTTAGTAAGGATGTAAAACTCTGTGATATTCTGAATTAAAGGTAATTACTTAGATGAGGGAAGACACCTATATTTTCAGGATAAAATGCTCAACTTGGAATGATTGAAACTTTTATGTTCTTTTAGTTAAATTATCAATGTATGATTACCTATGGATTAATTTGAGGTATTATTGATAGAAATTATAAGTTGAGAAGGATTTATTTTGATTATGAGTTGAGAATTTTGCTTGAGGACAAGCAAATGCTTAAGTGTGGGGGTATTTGATAAACCATAAATTATACATATTTTTACCCCATGTTTAATGCATTTTTTATAGATGATTTCTCATTAGAATTGGTGAATTCGATGCTCCTAATGCTTTAATTTCATGTTTTGTACTCAGGAGAGCACCAAGAGTCAAAAGGAGCCAAAAAACGAGACAAAAGGGGACAAAATAGACCAAATCAGGACGATGACATGGCCCAAGCCTTGCCACATGGGCAACTCACACGCCTGTGTCTTTCGAGGGTGTCAACCAAGGCTTTCACGATTCACACGGCCAGGCTATTGACCCACACGACCGTGTGCAATTTAACAGATCGAACACGGCCTGGCAATCACATCACACAGCCGTGTCACACGAGCGTGTCCCTGCTAAGCCCAAGTTAAGTCCAATTCAGAAAAGCCCACTTTGGAGGGTTTCTAGGCATTCCAAAGCCTATAAATACGCACTAGAGGAGGAGAAAAGGGGAGACAGAGAAGAGGGGTAAGGAATTATCCCAAGGAAGCCGATTGATCCATCTCAGAAATTGGATTCATCATCAAGACTGAAGATCTCTCCTCAATTCCCCTTCAAGAGTTTTGGCTTTTCTTTATGTTTTGTTATTTTTATACTTTTGAGATGTATTCTTATTTGGCCATGAACTAAACCCCTAAATACCTAAGCGGAATGAAACCTAAGACGAATCTTGTTATTATTTTCTGAATTGTATGATAAATATTTAACTTGTTCTTAATTATGTGTTCTTAATTCTTATTTTGATATCCCAGGATACTGATTCAAGACACGCTCTTATTTAGAGGAGGAATAGACCCTATCTAAGAGTACATTTTCCATAATTAAGCGAAGTTGATTGCGCACCTAGAAATAGGGTGACAAGATTTTGCCGGATTAGGGTGAAACCTAATCCATAGGTCGAGTTAATGCAACCCTAGAGTGTTAATTTGAGAAAAGTCTCAGTTATTCAATCTAGGGATTAGACATTATTAGTCTTGAATAGGGATAATAACATAACTTAGGGATCTCTACAGAACAAGTTGAATGAATAAATCGTCTGATTCGGAGCCAGCATAACAAGTAAAGTCTAAGTGGATTTTTCCTTAGGTATTGTCTTAAGTCAATCGATTTTCCCAAAAGTAATTCCCCAATTCTTTTCTCTGTATGTTCTTAGTTTAAACAATTAGTTAATTAAAACAAACCTTTTTATTCTTAGGCTAGATAATAAAAAGATAGTTATTACTAGTACTTTTGGTTCCCTTGGGTATGATATCCCGGTCTTGCCATTACTATACTATTGTTCGATAGGTGCACTTGCCTTTTCGTCGTGATAATAGTTAGTCTAGGTTTGATTTTCATTATAAATATTTATTACTAATTACAAATCACGCAATCATCTAACCAAAACAAGGTCCTCTTACAAAATTATTTATAAGCAATATTATGACTATTCCAATGCCTATGTGAGACATTTCATCTTTAGCAATTAAGTAAGATTATTACAAGCATTAATTTTATTTTAAACTCATATGGGAAAGCCAATAGTCATGTCTCTTCACTTGATTTTGGTGTAGATGAAAAGGCATGTCTCTTCACTTTATTGATGACTTATTGAACCCTTAATGTGTTGTTTGTTGTCTCTTCATCTCTCTTAAATTGATTGACAAAAGACTTGTGCATTCATCTCTTTAATTAGTTCCTTAACTAGCTTTGAGTGCTTTAAAACTGAACAGATTTGAAGACCCACTCTTGGATTCAAACAAGAATTATGATGCTTGATTTCTCTCAATAATGATTCAGAATAAATAACAAGCTCTGGGTTTAAACACACGATTTTGATCACTCATTCCAAAATGTAGTAAAAGTTTCTTTCTTACCAATAATTTACACACGCTAAACAAATAGGATTTAAGCATACACAAATTCAAACAATCAAACCTCTAAAATTTCATCTGAAGAAGCATACACTTATGTCACGGGTCAGAGTTCGAAGCCCGTGATCATTGCACCAAATGCATCCAATGGAGTTCTATTACTTAGATGGGGATCATTTGGCCCACGAGAGCTGGCCCGATTCAAGGAACTGTTGGAGAAGCCTATAAGATTGAAGCCTAGTTGGCCTGAAAGCAAAGATATGGCAACTTAGGCAACTATGGTAACTAATCTTAAAAGATAGAGGGAATCATATCTTATAAGATTAGATAGGATTTGATATGGCAATATCTTGTAAATCCCTTAAATCATGGGATATGGTTAATCTCGTCTGTCACTGTAAATGCATCTCGATCGTCAATTTTTGGGGAGCTCAAGTATAAATAGAGAGCCTCCCCCTCATTTTTACTCACTCTATTTATTGTTTCATTATTCTTTGTGAATAAGAGAATAGAGAGCATTTACTCAAACACTTTGCGAGCATCCCTTTCTGTTGTTCTTTGGTTGCTTCTTTTGGCATAAGTTTGCTTCTGCTATATGATTTGGTGCCTTGGAGGAGTTCTTAAGGAATCCTCATTCGAGTAAAGGCTGACTTAGGCGAGTTTGGATGAGCGAATCGCCTAAGGCTGCATGGATTACGAGATGAAAGGTTTAGCCCCATGACAAGTGGCATCTGAGCTATTGGTTCGAAGGCACTTTTGGGATGTTGAAAGAAGAGTTCTAACAAAGGTGGGTAAGAAAAGGTTTGAGGGAGATGCTGTCAGCACTAGAAGAACGTGTGGTAAACTTGAGGGATCCATGGAGGACAAAAAAGAGGCACTTGATGGGGTCGAAGGTCACATAGACAACTGGAAGGAACAGTCCAGAGACTATGTAAAGATGTCTCTTAATTCGACCATGGATAAGGTAAACGAGTTGTTTGATTCACATAAAGATAAACTGTAGGACAGGAACGATGCTATTAAGGCCATGTTGATGGCTTTGAAGAAGGAAACAATGGCCACGATGTTAGCTTTGAGCACAAGAATAGAGGAGCTCAAGGGAGAGCTGGCCTTATGTCGAGTAGTGGTGAGGGAAGGAGTGTCAAGTGCAGCACTCAGTAATGAGTATATCCCAAAGCCAAAAGAGTTTGTAGGGACAAGGTCTACATGCGAGTGGACAATTTCTTGTGAAGGATGGAAAACTACTTCCGTACAAAAGTCATCGTGGATGATGCGGGTAAGGTAAATACTGTTTCATTGTTTCTTACTGATATTGCGCTTTTATAGAGGCAAGGAAAGACCACAGATAAAAGGCAAGGTAAGATTGGAACGTAGTAATAGTTCCAATGTGAGTTGAAAGAACAATTTTACCCAGAGTTTGTCGAGAAAGAAGCTCGGGCAAAGTTACAAGAGATAACGCAACGGGGCACAGTGGGGGAGTTGTTCGAGAGTTCAAGGAACTCATGCTCCAAGTTTCAGATGTGACCGAGAAAGAAGCATTGCTTGCTTTTCAAGAGGGATTGAAGCCGTGAGTCAGATAGGAGGTGGAACAAAGAGGTGTCCAAAAGCTGTCGGAAGCCATGACGGTAGCGGAATCCATGGTTAAGCTTGGTCTAAGGAAAGACAAGCTTGGGTCTTCCAAGTCCGAGGAAAGGGGCGTATATGAAGGGAATCACAAGGAAGACAAGGATGATGGCAATGGCAACGGTGACAATATTGGTAATGGGAAACCACGAGTTGGGAAGAAGAAACCAATGAGGAAAAGGCCAAAGCTAAAATTCTTTCTCTGCGATGATCCACACATGTTAAAGAAATGTCAGATGAAATCCGCACTTAAGAAGAAGCCGGTGGATAAGGCCTTGGGACTTGGTTCGAGCGCAAGGGGTGTCGAAGCCAATAAGCCCAAAAGCGAGAAAAAGCCAGTAGAGTGCTTCTTTTGTCATGGTCCGTGTAGGTTGCGGAAGTGTCCGAGGAAGTCTGTCATTGGTGGAAACTATAGAGTAGACATGGAGCCCAAAAAGCTTGGTTCGAGTAAGGGAAAAGCTGAAGCCAAGAGGGCAAATAGGACCAAGTCTGTCATCGAAGGGAACGATGGAGCGAACAAGGAGCCCAAGAAGCTTGGTT
Organism: Gossypium arboreum; assembly: GCF_025698485.1. Classification (NCBI taxonomy): domain Eukaryota; kingdom Viridiplantae; phylum Streptophyta; class Magnoliopsida; order Malvales; family Malvaceae; genus Gossypium; species Gossypium arboreum. Next base: position 21,691,057 of record NC_069081.1, read on the forward strand.
TGATCAAGGGAAAAGTCGAAGCTAAGAGGGCTAAAAGGAGTAAAAAGAAGCGAGTAAAGTGCTTCTTATCTCATGGTCTACAAGAGTTGCAGAACTGTCCAAAGCAAGCCATAGTTAAAGGAAAGGCAACGTCTGAGCATGGTGAGTCATCAAAGGGGCTTCCACCTAAGAAAGAGGTGAGTTTGTCATCGAACTTAGAGGAAGAAGTTGCGATGAAACAGTGAAGCTGGGACCAATGAGGCTCGAGTTGAGTGAAGCATTGGACTTGGCCGAGTCATCGACAAGGCTTCCACCTATGGGAGAGGTGGGTGGTGCATCGGACTTCAAGGAAAAGGAAGTGATGCATGTGGGATAGTTGACCCGAGTAAATGCAAAGGTACATTCCGAACACTCTGATAGTGTGTTGCATTCTAACTTTTTGACTTGGCAAGAACATAGGGGCCCTTTCGAAGTTCTTGAGTAAGGAGGCCGAGAGACTGTGGGCAAAGCGAAGCCAAGTGTTGTGAATCACAAGGATTTTATTCAAGGGAAGTTAGAATGTGGGAAAGGGAGTGACATAACTCCTTGTCATCAAGATGTACAAACGAGTAGGACGACTCGAGTTAAGAAGCGACGGAAGCCCAGGCATAAGTCCTGAAGAAAGGGAAGAGCCAAGGCAACAAGTGGGATCCGAGATGAATCAAGTCAGTGCCATTCGGGAGTCACAGCGAGGACGTTGCGAGAATGGATGGGGGAGAATGTCACGTGTCAGAGTTCGAAGCTCGTGACCATCGCACCAAATGCATTCGATAGAGGTCTATTACTTAGATAGGGATCATTTGGCCCACGAGAGCTAGCCCGATTCAAGGAACTGTTGGAGAAGCCTATCAGATTGAAGCCTAGTTGGCCCGAAAGTGAAGATATGGCAACTTAGGCAACTATGGTAACTAATCTTAAAAGATAGAGGGAATCATATCTTGTAAGATTAGATAGGATTTGATATGGCAATATCTTGCAAATCCCTTAAATCATAGAATATGGTTAATCTCATTTGTCGATGTAAATATATCTTGACCGTCGGTTTTGGGGTGGCTCAAGTATAAATAGAGAGCCTCCCCCTCATTTGTACATACTCATTCATTATTTCATTATTCTTTGTGAATAAGAGAATAGAGGCGTCCCTTTCTGTTGTTCTTTGGTTGCTTCTTTTGCAATAAGTTTGCTTCCGCTATAGAGTTGGTGCCTTGGAGGAGTTCTTAAGGAATCCTCATTCGAGTAAAGGCTGACTTAGGCGAGTTTAGACGAGCAAATCACGTAAGGCCGAATGGATTGCGAGACGAAAGGTCTAGCCCTGTGACACTTACATGAAGATTTCGCACAAAGATTTAAAGAATTCAAATAACCATCACAATAAAACAAATTAAGCTTTTTAAGTGAAAATTCTTTATCACACATGATCACATTTTGTATACATCGATTTAATCCAACGACATCAACAGACTTACCAACACAATACACATCACGAGAAAAACATTTTAAAGCACTATTCGAGACAAAATCAAAAAATTCATTCAATGAATAACAACAAAATAGGTTATTGTAAAGAGTTCTTTTAAGATAAAAAAAATTGGCAGATTTGTCAATGAAATTTAAAGAATACTAATTTGATTGAATCTCAAGAGGTTCCTTACCTTGCTTACCTTTCGACACTTGATCTTGTAGATTAATTTCATTTTCAATCTTACCTTTCTTGATTAATTGAAATTGTCTCTCATCGAGAAGGTATTGAAGTTGGAACTTGTTAAATGAATCTTTAGAGACCTGAAAAGAAGAAAAATCACAAGGCAAACTCATATGTGGGTTAGTTAGGACATTCCTCACTTTTGTTTGATCACTTTCTTCTTTTCAATTCTACTTTCTTTCTTTTTTCTCTTTTGCACTATTTTCCAATTTTCTTTTCAAGCTCACATTCTCTTTTTATCTCTTCTTCTTTTTCATTCTCTTTTCTCACAACTTCTTTTCTCATACACTCTCTTTTTATTTCCTTTTCTTTTTCTCTCATTTTTTTTCTTCTCTCAATCTCTTTTACTTTTCTTTCTTTTTCTTTCATAAAAAATTCTTCTCTCTTTTCTCAATTTATTTTTTTCTCAACTTTCTTCTTCAATTTCTTTTAGTTTTCTCTCATTTTGTCTCATTATCAACACTTGTTTTTCTTTTCTCACAATTTCCTTTCGTCTCATACTTTCTTTACAAGATGAGGTTGAAATAAAAGAATCAAAATGAGTAGACTTTCTTTGGTCACAAGTGGAATGTTTTACACATGTAACACATTCTCCTCTTCGTGTTTGAAACTCCATGGATGAATACTTTGGTGCGCTTGAAGAGATACTCGTACCTTTGTATTTGTTACCTCGGAAAGCTTTAATCTCACAATTCTCATTATTTCGACTTGAATTCCTTGGAGAATATGAATCAAGACATGACTCTCACCTAAATGAATCTTTTCACTCTTTTTGCGCAAAGGACTCCTTCAATGATCTTCCTTCCACACGATCAACTCTTTTATGCAAATGTTCAAATTCAGATTGCATGATTCTATGCATTTCTTTCATCAAATCTTGAAGTTCTGAGTTTGAAAGCTCTTTTTGAAACATGATTTATTGAAAAGATTGGAAAACAAAAGAATTTAAAATAGAAAATGAATACCTTACCAATAAAAACCTTACGAACTTCTTTCACAAAGAAAAATTATTTTTGTTCATTCTACTCATGTTTGCACTCAATTTGGCTTTTTCCTGCTCTTTTAATCTCACCACTCATGCCTTTTTCCTCTCAAGTTCTTCTCAATATTCTGGATCGAACTAGTTAGGACTTGAATAAGGACCATTTGCAACAGTCTGTCAGCAACAAACGATTGATATGTGGTGGGATAAGTTCAAAAAAGAAAGGAAAAGGTAACAAATTTTTTTAATCGAAAGATTTTAGTAATGTAACAACTTGTCAAAAAACGTGATTTTTTTCAACTTAAAAAAAATTCACGAAATTTCACTTCAGATTTTTTTAAAATTTTTTAATATTTCAAATTTCTTTCTTTTATTCACTATTTTGAAACTTCTAATACAATACCTGGATTAGATTTTCGTAACTCTAATACCAAATGATGCGTGCTCGTAATCGTGAATTCGATTACAAGACATTGAGTTGCCTGATCATCTAATATTGTATTGTTTCGAAATAGAATTTAAGGTGAAAATGAGATTAATGGTTATTGATTCAATAGAAAGGATGGAAATTGTGTTGGATGGATAACTTGCATGAAATGGACACTTAGAAATGAACCAACGATATGAAGGACTGTGACCCGATTTCTATAAAGTGAAATAACAAACAAGGCTCTGAAGAAAGAGAAGTAAACAGTGACCCACTATTTAGCAAAATAGGCACCATTAGTAAGTTAGAACGCCACACTTCAGAACAAAGAAAAAAAGAAAGTGATAAGTTCAAAAGAAAAATGTTTGACGCCACGAGTACCTTGATAAGTCCAAAACAAGAACAATGAGACAATTCTTGCAATAACTCAAAAAAAATCATTCATCACAGTCTAACCAAAATAATGTCCTTTTATAAACTATTTATAGGAAGTATTGTGACTATTCCAATGCCTATGTGAGACCTTTCATCTTCAGCAATTAAGATTATTACAAGCATTAATTTTGTTTTAAACTCTTATAGGGAAGCCAATAGTCATGGCTCTTCACTTGATTTTGGTATAGATGAAAAGGCATGTCTTTTCACTTTATTGATGACTTAATGAAATCTTAATGTGTTGTTTGGTGTCCCTTAATCTCCTTTAAATCAAATTTCAAAAGACTTGTGCATTCATATCTTTAATTGGCTCCTTAACTAGCTTTGAGTGCTTTAAAACTAAATAAGTTTGAAAAGCCACTCTTGGACCATTTGAACAGCCACTATGATGATCTTTGAAGGCTTGAAAAAGGTCCAAACTTGAATAGTCCATATGAATAGTCACTCATAATGATCTTTGAAGGCTTGAAAAACGTCCAAACTTGAAAAGTCAATTAGCCATATGAATAGTTATCTACAAGATAGATAATTAAGCATTAAAGACACTTATAAAAATTAGCACACTATAAACACTCATACACAAATTTATTAATGAACATGCAAACCAAACTCATACTTTATTAACACCTTATTTATAATGACAATTATCATATTATGCATTAAAAGTAACAGCCAAATTAAACACACTTCACACACTTACTAACTCGTACTTTAAACTAAATGAACAAACAAGATGCTTAAAGACTTAATTAACATGTAAACTAAATGAACAAATGAGTTACTTAATGCATGACTTATTTTAATGATGCAAACTTTAACTAACATGAGGATTACATAAAGCATGTCATAATTTATGATGCAAACTTAACTAACATGAGAGTTACATAATGAATAAATTTATTTAATGCAAAACACATAATGCTTTTAATAATTAAAAGATGCAAACACTTAATGATCAATACATAATTAAAAATTGTAGAATTAATTAAACTAAACAAATAACCACATGTAAAACTTTGTATTGGACATCTCATGTTTGGACCAAACTTTCTGAATCAAGCCCATCATCTCTTCTTTAAGCTTCTTGGATCTAGTACACGTGATAAGCCCGATGGGAATTTCAATTGGATCTTCTCTTGAAACAGGCAGCTTAGAGTTTGGTCCACTTGATGAGCTCGAGTGCACTTTAATCATTCCTGTGCATGTATCAAATACCATTTTAGTCCTATGAAGCTTAAATTTGGTTTCAAGTTAATCATTTACTATTATAAAATTAATCTAACATGTGATTATTATTTACAAATTATTAGTCAAATTACCTAAGTCTAAGGTGTGCCATTTTTTTAAATGCAATGTTAAATCTCTAGAATTTTAGACTAAATTATTTAACATCAATCCAATTAATCAAATTAACAAGTCAATCAACTCATCTATTTTCATAGTGTTCATATCCTACTTCGTTTATGGTAGAAACCTTGATAGCAATCTTTTTGACAATGATCTTAACACCTTTTGTATCAATTTCACCTTAGCATATTATTTACCAAGAGTAAAAACTCATTAGTGATTTAAGAAATTCTAGCATGAAAAATCAAACATGGTAAGGTTTTCAAACCTGGTTGCGAGCAGTTGTAGTTTTGATAATTTCACTCTAAATGTACAGTCATGAGTTGTTTCGAAAATGTCCCATGCTTTTTTGTAGAAACACATTTAGAAATGCACTTGAACTTTTTTTCATCTACACCATTAAATATAGTATTAAAGGCTTTAGAATTGTTACAAGCAACCCTTTCTTCCTTAGTAGTTCAAGTTACTTTTGTTTTACTCCTCAAGTTCCATCACATTTCTAATGTAAGGTGGCTCTCAAATTGTCAAAATAGGTCTTCATGTCATTTATTAGATTGATCAATGTTTTCATTTGACGTTTTCAACATATATAATTTGATTCATCAAGTAGTAGTTTTTGTACTTTTGAACTTCCTTCTTTCATTAAGTCAATGGTTATCAACTAGACACTAGGGTCGCGCAAAGTACAATAGGTAGTAAGCTTTGATACCAATTTAAAAATCCAAAATCATGTAGTGAGGTGTGAGAAGTGAAATGGGCACACCTTTTTTCATATAGTTTGACACATGCACAAATATAAAATAAGAGAACAAAAAATAGTGTTTTGTTAACACAATTCAAACTTATCCTATATTAACAAGACTTACCCAAAGAATAATTACACTATAAAAAATCACGTTACAAGAAACAGTTTAATATAGATTTTTGTTAACAAAATATGTTCACTCCCTAACTTTGATACCTCAAACCCTACCAAATAAGCTACCTATAAATAGCCTACACAGTCTCAATAAATTTGTAATACCCTATACACGACCTGATCATCGAATCTGAGCTACAAGGTGCTACACTCCATTTCTTGATTTTAACTAATACATTCCACCTAACAGATTATTAATGCCAATATCAATTAAAACACAGTTAAATAATTAACTTCGCCAATTATATGAATTTAATACAATTATATTTAAAATATATTATTTTACAAAAGTAGCATTAATATGCAAATAATTTTATTTAGTCATAGAAATGCATCTTATTGGAACGAAGGAAATGTACAAGTGTAATAAAGTGATAAGTATCGAGTATCATCTCCACAGGGACTATTAAACGATTCTTTGTGAAAAATTAGAATTTAAGCAAATTGGTGATGGACAAATAATATGGGTTGAAAATATGATGCAAGAAAGTGAATTAACTAACTAATCTAATAAACTAAAAATTATCTAAAAAATGAACATAGAAAATTAGGCGAGTTTTAGTAGTTTACCACAATGGCATATAAGTGTTAGAACAATCATCCATCATAGCTTAGAATTATTCAATTTATTAAAAGATGTTACAGAAACTACGTGGCTAAATCGATCATTTATTAACCCAAGTACACTTATTAAAATATTTAACTTAATTAAGTAATAAACCTATCTCACATGTTTCTATGTTTAATAGATTTAAAATTTCATAAGCAAAATAATTTACAAGGTTATGTAAGGTAATAATAGTTTTGGTATTATTATAAATTCAATCCCTACATGATTAATTATTACACCATACAAGTAGTTTGTCAATTAATTAAAACTTTGCTCAGATTAATTATTAATTCATACATTCCTTCACATTAATCATGCAACATAAACTTAATTGTGATTTTACTTGTATGAATAAATAGATCAAAAACACAAAACATCTCTGAATAGAATTAAATAAAAAAAATAAGGAAATCAAATCATTCCAACACAAATAAATTTAAGTAATCATGATATTATTAAAAATAAAATGCTTAATTGAAATCATGTTTATGAACTGAACAAAATGAAAGATTTAAAAGGGAAGAGAAAACTCTAGCCAATTTTGGAAATTCCGAGGCATAAACTGTTTGCTTCTTCCTTTATTCTTTTGGATTGCAGTCACAACTAAGCAAACTACTCCCAACAAAGCAGACAGGCTACTCCCAAGGCTATGCAAAGGCTCTTTTTCAAGAGGAGGAAATAGGAAATGGAGAGAAAAGGTGCAAGCAAGTGGAAATAAGAGAGAATAAAAAGTGAATGAGATGATGAGTGATTATGAAAGGAAATTGAGGGCTTTATTTATACTAGTAGGTGAAGGCTAAAAATAGCAATTAGGAGCCTTAAATATTTCCCTCAAGTGACCGACCATGATAAGGGGAAAAGTGGTTGGGATGGCTTTGCTATTTTTGGCTTGTGGCTAAAAATTGATAGTATGAAAAGGGGAAAGGTTGGAACGGCATTGAGAGAAAGGTTAGGGACTATTTTACAATTAAAATCAGCTTAAAATAGCTAATTTGGGCAAAAAATTAGATCAGCTTGGGCTACTCTCTCTCTCTTATGGATCAGTCCATTTCAATTTAATTATTCTGGGTCTTTTTCTCTACATCAAACTAAAAATTAATTCAAACCAATTTTAATTGGATCAAATAAAATTTTTAATGAGTCCAAGAAGGTTTATTTGGGGCATCCATAGCTGTTAAATAATCAGTCATCCTTGTAACATTCTGATTTTGTGCCTAGTTAGAACAGTGGTTTTGGGACCACAAATCTAAGGCCATAAAATTTATTTTAATATTCTTTTGAGGTCTACAGAAATTTTACCAATTGAATGCTTAATTTGTGAAAAGGGACAAAATCGCGTAAATTGCAAAAGTTGTGTTCCATTAGCTAAAGGTGTTAAATAGCTATAGAACTTAAAAGTTGAGTCCTTAAAGAGTGATTAGGTCATTATATATGTGTATAGTTGCACATGAAGTGTAATAAATGAAAAGTCAAAAAGTCAAAAAAATAAGCATGGGTTGCTATTTAATGACACAAGCAAAAACTAATAAAATAAAACAAGTGGCCATCTTCTTCTTCCTCCATTCTCAGCCAAAAATTTGAAGGAGAAAACCCCATGGAAGCTTGAAATTTTTAGCAAAATAAACCCTCTACATGTAAGTTATTTTAGTGTTAGTTTTTGATGTTTTTGAGATCATTGAATCATGATACAACTATTTCTACCATTATTTTGAGCTAGGGTTTATGTTCAAAAATTTACCCATGTGTGTCATGCATGTATTTTGATGATTAATGGAGGAATATAGAAGTTTGGTGTTAGATGAACATCTTTTTCTAAATGAATTGTTCATGAAAACACCTAAAAGGACCTGTTTGTAAAACATGTAAAAATATGTGTTAAAAATGTGATTTGATGAAAAATGTGGGTTTTTATAAGAGGGGATATGAATCGGCTATGCTTGGGTAACAAAGAAATTGGCTGCATTTTATTTTACAAGCCTAGGGGCTAAATTATAATTTTGTGAAAATTTAAGGGTAAAACTATAATTTTACCAAAATATGATTTATGGGCTGTTTTAAATAATGTGGTAATTAAATAAGTGAAATTTACTATTATAAATCAAGAAAAACGGATTCCGGGCCTAGACCATTAGATTGGACTGAACTTAGAGAGGAAATGGTGGAATTTGCCCTTGGTGGAATTTACATATAATAACAGCTTTCAGTCAAGCTTGAAAATGGTGCCTTCTGAGGCATTGTATGGGCGTAAGTGCTGCACACCATTATATTGGACTGAACTCAGAGAGAATCAGATTCATGGGGTCGACTTAGTCAAAGAAATCGAAAAGAAAGTAAAGGTGATTTGAGATTACTTGAAAGTCGCTTCAGATAGACAGAAATCCTATGCGGGTTTAAAACGAAGAGAAGTTGAGTTTCAAGTCAGTGATAAGGTATTTCTAAGAGTGTCCCAGTGGAAGAAAGTTCTCAGATTTGGTCGAAAGGGCAAGTTGAGTTTGCATTTTATTGGCTCGTACGAGATTACCGAAAGCATAGGGTTGGTAGCATATCAGTTGGCTTTACCATGTGAATTAGAAAAGATCCATGATGTGTTCCATGTATCTATGTTGCGCCAATATCAATCAGACCCTTCACATGTGATTACACCAACAGAGGTTGAGATATGACCGGATATGACTTATGGTGAGGAACCGGTTAAGATTTTAGCTCAGGAAGTCAAGCAATTGAGAAATAAAAGTATGCTCTTGTGAAATTCTTGTGGCAAAGGCATGGGGTTGAAGAGGCTACATGGGAACCTAAGGAAACCATGAGAGTAGAATACCCAAACCTCTTTACTGGTAAGATTTTTGGGGACGAAAATCCTTAAGGGGGGAGAGTTGTAACATTCTGATTTTTTGGGCCTAGTCAGAATAGTGGTTTTGGGACCACAAATTCGAGGCCATAAAATTTATTTTAATATTCTTTTGAGGTTTACAATATGATAATATGATTGTGTAAAAGGTTTGTTAAGAAATTTTACCGTTTGAATGCTTAATTTATAGAAAAAGGACCAAATGGCATAAAGTGTGAAAGTTGTGTTCCATTAGCTAAAGGTGTTAAATAGCTATAGAACATAAAAGTTGAGGTCTTTTTAATGAGTGATTAGGCCATTATATATGTGTATAGCTGCACATGAAGTGTAATAAATGAAAAGTCAAAAGAATGGGCATGGGTTGGTATTTGAAGACACAAGCAAAAACTAATAAAATAAAAAAAGTGACCATCTTCTTCTTCCTCCATTCTCAGCCGAAAATTTGAAAGAGAAAACCCCATGGAAGCTTGAAATTTTTAGCAAAATAAACCCTCTACATGTAAGTTATTTTGGTGTTAGTTTTGATGTTTTTGATGTTTTTGAGATTATTAAAGCATGATACAACTATTTCTACCATTATTTTGAGCTAGGTTTTATGTTCAAAAATTTACCCATGTGTGTCATGCATGTATTTTGATGATTAATGGAGAAATATGAAAGTTTGGTGTTAGATGAACATCATTTTCTAAATGAATTTTTCATGAAAACACCTAAAAGGACTTGTTTGTAAAACATGTAAAAATAGGTGTTAAAAATGTGATTTGATGAAAAATGTGGGTTATTATAAGAGGGAATATGAATTGGCTATGCTTGGGTAACAAAGAAATTGGCCGCATTTCATTTTACGAGCCTAGGGGCTAATTATGTGAAAGTTTAAGGGTAAAACTATAATTTTACCAAAATATGATTTTTGGGTTGTTTTGAATAATGTGGTAGTTAAATAAGTGAAATTTACTATTATAGATCAAGAAAAACGGAGTCCAGGCCTAGACCAGGGAAAGAGTGAGATCTTGGACTAAATCAATAAATTGTCCATATTTTTGTGCCGAAGTAAGTTTGTGTGTGATTGATATGACTTTTATTATGCATTTAGCATTTAATGTTATATGAATTGTATAATTGTCTTGTGAATATTATTGATATTGTTCGATAAAGATTTGGGGTGATAAAAGTCGGTTGAACCTTAGGAATACTTAGGGTACAAATATTATGACATTGGGTTCATGAGATCTCATATAAGACGATATATCGGATATGGCATTGATATGAGATTTCGTATAAGACCATATCTAGGATATGGCATCGATGTGAGATCCCATGTAAGACCACGTCTAGGAGATGGCGTTGGCATCTTATTGTGTGTATGATAATCCCGAGTATCCTTAGTATTCCAAATGGTTCAACGGGTAGTCCAAGGATTTGTCAGAGAAATGTCGAGGTATGATCATGTTGAAAGGGTATAGGTATGTATGCCAACCTCGTAGTTATTGAGATTACGAAATGAAGAAACTTCGGTAAGATGAGAATAAAGAAATTATGATCTCGATTTTTATTGAACATTATGTAAATTGAATGAGGTAGGATATAACTACAATGATTACTGAAAAGGAGATGAGTCAGGTTATGTTATGTGTGTGTACGATAATGCATATTATTATTGCTTATTAATTACATGCAAGCTTACTAAGCTTTATGCTCACTCCCTCTCTCTTCCATTTCCTTGTAGTATCGCCAAGCTAGCTCGGGGATTAAAGGACGTCGGAGGCTCGTTCACACTATCAATTGGATCTTTTGGGTATAGTTAGTCTCAACATTTTGAGTATGGCATGTATAGGGACTTGGTCTTTTGTTATATGTCATATTGGTCTAGCCAAATGTGTTGGCTTATAATGATAGTTGATTCATTTTGTGTATGGCCATGAGATATGGCTCATAATGATTATTGGGCTGTAAACCTATTCATCCATGTATGTATGTGCCAATTCTATTATGATATGGCATATGGTTGTTGATGATTGAATGTTGATGAATGTCGTGTGTGTGTGTGTATAAGATGGTATGAAAATGCATGCATACAAGACTAAGAAATATTGCTTATTCATATATGCATGTTGGTAAGATTTGATTTGTTATATTAGGGAATCTTAAACAAGTATAATGTGTTGGGAAGTTGTCTTGCATAAGCTAGGTTACGAGTGTTAAGGTATCATTGGAGCCATCTATGTGTTTGTACAAATAATAGTGGTAATTGGCTTCGAAAATAGCCTTAAAGTCGCCCACACGGGTAGACACACAGGCGTGTATCTAGACCGTGTGTGACACACGGCTCACCCCATGGGTGTGTGATCCGGTCGTGTGTCCCTTGCACCCTAATTAATGTAAAACAGAATGCCTAGTAGTAAACACGCGGGCAGAGACATGACCGTGTGTCTCAATCGTGTGAGAGACACGGCTTCAGAACATGGGCGTGTGCATAGGGCGTGTGAAGTCTGCACCTGATTTTGGAATTTAATTCGCCACACGGCCTAAAGAAATGGCTATGTGCATTGCCGTGTGACCTTATTTGGTTAATGACATCATATTCAGAGAGTTACACGGGCTGAGGACACGGGCGTGTCCCAAGCCACATAGGCGTGTGTGACCACACGGCCTTCCCACACAGGCGTGTAACTCTTCAAAACATGAAAATTTTTCTAAGCATTGTAAAGGTTCTAGAATTCTCGATTTAGTCCCAAATCTTCTCGATGCATGGTCTGGGGCTCATAGGCCCGTATAAGGGATGTATTATATGTTTGAATGACCTTAATTGGAACAAAATTTTATGGTCTGATTTTTGTGTGTGTTTTTGCATTCTAGTACAGTAATGCCTCGTACCCTATTCCGACGTTGAGTACAGGTAAGGGGTGTTACAATCCTCATATGATAACTGCTCTAAAAGATGCTTTAGCAATCTGATCTTCTCAAGGTGCCTTTAAGACTAGTTTTTCTTCTATTGCGTAAAACTGTTGAAAATTGGCAAAATTTTGTAAGTTTAGCATAAAAATACTTAAAAATATAAATTTTGCTTCTAGTTTTTCCAATTTATATATTTTGTAATAAAATAAGAAAAATATGCTTAAAAGAGTTTGGAATTGGAAAAATTGTTAGTCAGCAAATGCTAAAAATGTCCATAATTTTTTGAGTTTCCACCTACAACCTTATACAATTAGAACTCATGTCTAACCTTGAGACTCTGCCTCTGGGTAACCCGCTGTATGCGTATTACTATAAGAACCAAAAATGCCCGAGCACGATGGATTCTAGCATGGTTTTTCCTCAAAATCTCGAATTTCCCTTATTACCTGCAAAACAATATAACACTTATGTAAATTCTACTGAACTTAGTAAGTTTCCATACCTTATCACATATCACTAGCATACTTGTCTTTTGTGGCTCATAATTCACATTTGACTTGTCTATATTAGGATGGTTCACCAATTTTGTTAGGATAGTATTCACGTCGCATGACATGGCTCCTTGTACTTGGCACATTATCTTCAATGATATCATTGCTTATTTTCTTGCGCATCTTGAAGAACAATTTAACTTTCTTGACTATATCTGATCCACTATTGGCAACTTGATAATCGAAGATTTCATGTCCGGCTAAACAAAGCTTAGCACATATAAACCCTTCTAGTAATGATATTTCATAGATGTAATATCAGTATATAGTTTTAATAATGTTTGACCTCTTGGCAGATTATCCCTATGGATTCTATCTTCACTAGTTGCCTTTCCGGACCCTTATGCCTTTAATTCCTTGAGAAGAAATTCTTGCGACTTCTTACTTGTGAACTTATGAAAGAAAACCTATAAATGATTCCTGTAGTGCGTATTGCACCAATAAATACAGATAATCAAATAATACAAATATTGGTAAATAGTTCCTGTTGTGGACTATTTTTAGTATCTTGTCTTAATGAACTCAAATACATAGTATAATCCTTGTGGATTCATCTTCAGACCCAAGTATGCGGATTCATACTTTGCGAAACATATCAGCGGATTCATAAGGGAAAACCTCCACTATGAATTAATAAAGAAATTTACTCATCTCGATCAAGTAGAAAAATCTGGCAGACTGTCTTATTGTAACACCCTTAACCCGTATTCGTCACCGGAATAGGATTACAGAACATTACTGAAATTTTTAAAACATTTTTAGATAATTCAAACATTTACTATTCATTCCTCGAGATTTATTCATAACGTCCCTTAAATGGACCCTTGAGGCTGAAAACGAGTATTAGACTCGAGTCGAGACTTCATCAAAAACTTTAAAAAAAATTTGTGAAATTTCAAAATCTTTCCAAGAACCAGGGCTCACACACCCGTGTGGTCCAAGGGACACACCCGTATTGTCCAAAGGACACACCCGTGTGACCATAGGACACACCGGTGCTGCAGGCCATGTTTGACCCTGTGTAACTCTCTGACTCGGGCACACGGCCATGCCACACGCCCGTGTGCTAGGTAGTGTAGCACACACGGCTGTGACTGTAACAGCCCGATTTTAGGCCTAGTTGGAACAGTGGCTTTGGGACCACAAATTTGAATTAGAAAAGCTTATTTTTATTACATTTTCATGGTTTAGAGTTTTACAGAATGATTTTTTGAATATCTCGTTCAAAAATTTTGACGTTTCAGCACTCAATTTAGCAAAAATGATTAAATTGTAAATAGTGCAAAAGTTGAATTCTACATGCTAGAGGCGTCAAATTGTTATGAAATTTTAAATTGAAGGTCCTTAGATGGTAATTAGACCATTTTACTTTAAGTTGGACAAAAATAGATATGAGGGAAGAGAATTTTAGTGTTTTGAGAAAAAAAGGCATTTTGGTCATTTGTTAATTAAATGAATTAAAAACCAAAAATCAAGCCAAAATCTAGTTCATCTTCTTCATGCTTGGTTGAAATTTGCAAGGAGGACATAGCTAGGGTTTTGCCAATTTTCAAGCTCGATTGTAAGTCCGTTGTTGCCCCATTTTTAATGCTCTTTACATTTTTAAAGTCATCATCACTCAATCTATCTATTTCTACCATTAATTTGAGAGATGATTGAGGTCAAGGGTTTAAACCATGTTAGATATTTGTGTATTTTGATGTGTAATGGTAGATTATGCAAGTTTAATGTTAGATAAACAACTTTTGCTAAGTGATTTTTGATGAAAATGTCAAAAGGACCTATTTGTAAAAAGATTTCAAAATGTTTATAAAAGTGTGGTTAAATGGAAAATGTGAGCTGTTATTAGCATGAAAGAGGTTCGGCTAGGCTTGGGTCTTGATGAAATTGAATAGATTTTATTTTATGAGCCTAGGGACTAAAATATAAATATGTCAATATTTATGGCAAAAATGTAATTTTTCCATAATGTAAGTTTTGGACTAAATTGAGTAATGTGAATAATAAATAAGTTAAATTTTCTATTATAGATCAAAAGAAAAGAGGTTCGGACCTAGATCGAGGGAAAAATAAAGTATTTGATGATTAGGTCTATTTTCTACTATTTTTGTACCGAGGTAAGTTCTTATGTAAATAATGCACTATTTTAATTATGTTTTAAATGCGTTATTATTGTATGAATTTTGATTGACTCATGGACGTAATTGAAAAATTTATGACAAGCGTGAAATCTCGGTTGAATCGTAGGAATGATAGGATACAAATGTCATGACATTAGGGTCACTGAGGCTATGTGTAAGACAATATCTGGGATATGGCATCATTATGAGGCTTCGTGTAAGACCATATCTGGGATATGGCATTGATATGAGATTTCGTGTAAGACCATAGTTGGTCTACTGGCATCTATACGAGATCCCATGTAAAACCATATCTGGGATATGGCATTGGTGTAGTACTATACGTGCGAGATACTCGAGTATCCTTCAGTATTCCAAGTAGTGCCTTATGTTGAATGATAATTCATTTTGTAAATGGCCATTGAATGTAGCCAATATTGGTTTGAGTATATATATATATATATGCATATGATGATGTTTTTATGGATGTGGAAAATTGCTTGATTTGAGTCAAGATATATGTGATGTTTATGTATGATCAATGGTAGCATGTGAATGAGGTACTGATGCCATGGTTGTGGCTGGTTTGGTTGAATGTATATACTTGGAATGTTGCTATGTTTTATTGTGTAGGTTTGTGCATGGAAGGGTCACAATATGGCTTGGTAAATAGCCTTGTTTTTATCCACACGGGCATGTGTCTAGGCCGTGTGTGACACACGGCTTGCCCTATTGGCATGTGTACCGGCCGTGTGTCCCCTGCCCCTTAATTGTTGCAAAACAGAATGCTTAGTATTGAGCACACGGGCAGAGACACAGGCGTGTGTCTCAGCCTATGGATGACACGGCCTCAGGCACGGGCGTATGCCCTAAGCTTGTGAAGTCTGCACCTATTTTATGAAAAATCATAATTTTTAAATTGAACAAAGGTCCTAGCACCCGGGCATCTAACTTGGCCATGTGACTTCAATTTGTTCTTAAGTGACAAACAGAAAGTTACACAGGTTAGGGACATGGGCATGTGTACCACACAGCTTGCCTACACTGACGTGTCCTATAACATCCTGAAATAGGGCCTAGTCCGTACGGTGGTTTCAGGGCCACAAATCTGACGTTGAAATATTTATTTTATGATTATTATGAGGTCGATAATATGATAATATGCATGTGTTAAAGTTTCATGAAGAAATTCTATGAGTAAGGTGTCCAATTGGAAAATAAGGACCAAATTGAATAAAATTCAAAACTTGGATTCTAGGAGCAATTTGTATGAAATTGCTTTAGATTATTAATTAGAAGTCCTTAAAGAGCAATTTGCCCAATTTTTAAGTTTTTGGACAAAAATGGGTGTGTATGGATAAAATTTAAAAAAAAAGGCTTAAGGGCATTTTGGTCATTTGGCTAATTAATGAAATAAAATGGGAAAATAAGCCAAAAATCAGCTCATCTTCTCTACCTTGTTGCTGAAATTTGAGAGCCACCATAGCTAGGGTTTTTTCACTTTTCAAGCTCAATAGTAAGTGCTCACAAGCCCCGTTTTTAATGTTATTCGTATTTTTAAAATCCCGGTAACTTACTCTCTCCATTTCTACCCTTATTTTGAGTTAGGGTTCATGTATGTAAAGTGACCCATGTGTGACATGTTTATTCTTTGAAGATTTATGGAGGAATATGAAAGTTGGATGTGTGTTAAACATCTTTTTCTAGGTGATTTTCATGAAAAACCCCTAAAATGACCTTTTTGCAAAAAGTGTAAAATATGTGGTAGAAATGTGAAATAATGGAAAAATATGGGCTATCATAAGAGGAAAGAACATTTGGCTAGGCTTGGGTAATGTAGAAATTTCATGCATTTCATCCTACGAGCCTAGGGACAAAATCGTAAATAATGTGAAAGGTAAGGGGCAAAACAGTCATTTTGTCTGGGGGTGAAATTTAGACTCGAAAAGAATAATGTGAGGTATTAATGATTCATTTTTATTGTTATAAACCATGAGGAACAAATTTCAGAAGACGATCGAAGAAAATGAAAGGTTTCGGAATAATCGAGACGCAAAACCGAAACGGATACCAGGTAAGTTCGAATAACTTTAAGTAAACTATTAATATGCCTAATTACATGTGTTATGAATGTATGATAATTGATTATAATGATGGCATGAAAATCCATGAAATGTGTTAATAATAATGAAATGATAATAAATGTCTCGGTTGAAGTCAAAAAGGGAAATTCAATGGATAAACCATGGTTTACATGACTTGAGATCCTGCATGTGTTACAGAAAAAGATTTAGCCCAGACGGGTAATCCGTTGATCTTAAATATAGGAAGGATCTAGCCCAGACGGGTGCTCCTTGAGTGATCGAGCCTCCCAAAGAATATGTGTGCATTGTGGATTTAGCCTGGATGGGTAATCCGACTAGGGTCTAAATTTAGCCTGGACTGGTAATACAAATCCGAGCTCATTATAGGTGTTTGTCGCTACAAGGGATTTAGCCTGGGCTGGTAATCCCGACATCACCCTATGAGTTTACATTGCGGGGGATTTAGCCTAGACTAGTAATCCCACCGTAAGATGTGAGGTTCGTGGGAGTGCGTAGCTCTTATGACTTGACAGTAAATGGATAATCCATCGAGACTTCCGAGAAACTCAATGGGATTAGCATGAGATATG
Source organism: Gossypium arboreum (assembly GCF_025698485.1). Taxonomy (NCBI): domain Eukaryota; kingdom Viridiplantae; phylum Streptophyta; class Magnoliopsida; order Malvales; family Malvaceae; genus Gossypium; species Gossypium arboreum. Next base: position 21,708,585 of record NC_069081.1, read on the forward strand.
AAAACGAAAATGTTGGATGATGAGTTCATCTAAGAAAAATTACATGGTGTATCCTTATGGAACTAACTTGTCGGTTTGAGTGCATGTGATAGGAAAACTATTTCATGCTTGTTGGTTTTATTGCCTAATATGGATCCATGCTAATTAATCGGTAAGTTTACTTTCCAGTTTTCAGGCTTACTAAGCATGTAAATGCTTACCCCTCTCTTTTCCCTGTCTTACAGAGCTCGTGGACTCGCGAAGATTGGGAGATGGTTGGAAAGTCAATACACTATCAACTTGTATAGCTTTGGTATATAGATACTCTTATTTTGTTCAATGGCATGTATAGGGCTTTTGTTATTTTTTTATACGTGTCATTTGATTAGCCAATATGAAGGCTTATAAAACTATACATATTCACTTGTATATGGCCATGGAAATTGGCTCATTTTGGTTAGGTTATGACCTACCAAATTGTGCATGTTATGTTCCAATGTTCTTGTGATGATTAAATATGGTGTGATACAATTAGTCATATATAATATGACCAAATCACATGGGTTGGTTAGGCCATAATTTGGCAATGAGTTAAGATAACGAGCCAAGCTTAATTGAGTTATAAGTGATTAAAATCCTTAATATAAAGGGGATAACTTAGCATGTATAAAAACTGATGAGATGAGGTTTACATGCAATCAAGCATATTAAGGCAATTTAAGAGTATAATTAGACCATGCCAAGTGTTATTGAAAACTATAAGTGGATATGCATATTAGAGGGTGACCAAAGGCTTAGAAAATAGCCTAACAAGGTCCATACGGGTGGACACACAGGCGTGTGTTTAGGCTGCGTGTGACACACGGACCGCCCCTTGGGCATGTGAAATGGCCGTGTGTCTCCTGCACCTAGAAATATTAAGCTAGAATGCATGGTAGTAAACACACGGGTAGAGACACAGCCGTATGTCTCAACCGTGTAAAGGGTACGGCCTAGGGCGTGTGCCCCTAAATGCATGCTGACATCATAAACAGAATGTAACACCCTTATCCCGTAACCGTCGCCGGAATAGGACGAGAGGTTACCAGAAATTAGGAATCGGATCAGAACGGTAAAATTTTGAACCCTTTCTTAAATAAAAGATCATTTATTTATATAACTAATAGACACAAACAAAGATCGAATTTAAAACTTATAAAAGTAAACTTCCATAAGATGCCATATTCGCATGGCTTATATACAATAGTCAAAATATCATTCTACTTATAGTCTATCCTATACATGCCATAAGCTAAGTCCAAATCACATGATTACTACAATAGTAGATAGTGTGACGAAGTGCTGACGATCCCCAAGCTAATAGTAAGAGTCAACGATCTACAAAAATAAACAGAGAAACATAACATTCAAAGTAAGCTTTCATAAGCTTAGTAAGTCTTAAGCAATTTAAACAGATGAACTTAAAAACAAACCAAATGTTCGAAATCACATAACACTTTCTGAGTACAATACTATTTGGCCAATTATGCACAAACCCATATCATTTTACTCCGTTTATACTCAAACTCATATAAACATAGTATTTACAAGCTTCCGGATAAACTTTAATTCTTTCAAATTTCACTAGTGTATCATTTCTTACCCACACTTACTTTCAACATTCATAGTTAAATGGCATATCGAAAACTATCTTGTAACTTTACATAATAATTGAATGCACACATATACAAATATACATATGAATTTACAACATCTTTTCATATGCTTCTCACCCGTCAGATCAATCTCACATATAATATATATATGTATCACATACCAGAATCACTTAATGTGTAATACGAGTTCAATTTATCATCTTAGCATAGGATCTCGTAGTCATATACTTTATCAAATTCACTAACACTTGGCTGCGAGGTATAAAACCGAACATAACACCAAAGACGAAGCCTACGGGACTTTAAACTTAGATATAATACCAGCACTAGGCCTGCGGGATTTAACCCGAATATAATACCAGCACGAAGCCTGTGGGATTTAAAAACTATCATTTACATTTTGATTCACACCAATCATCAAATTCATTTAATTCACATTTACTTAATTAGGTTGTTCGTACCTGAATAATTTACTTTACGGAACGAATCCACATATCGTATTAGCCCATAGTCTTATAGCACCATACTCTTAACAGTTTACCTCATCGAAGTTCACATTTAATCACTTTAGTGCCAAGCCATATTCGGCTACCACAAAGGACTAATAATAATAATTTTATACACATCATGGTTTCCTTTAGATATTTAATAATCACAAATCGTGATATCTCTACCAGCACATATACGGCATAGTTTATTCATTGTAACACTCATTTAGTGCATCAAATTTCCAAATCCAATTTAACTTAAGCATAATAGTCATAATCGGCTTATAGCCTTAAATCATTACATATTTGGCACATTAACCAAATAAAATTTACATTCTCCTTGCCATATTAATTTAACTCTTAGGCATATAAAAGGGAATCAAGCTTAAACACTTAAGAACTTACCTTGAAGGTTGTCGAACAATTACAACGGCTATTCGATTACTTTCTCTTTTCCCTTATCCGAATTTGCCCCTCTATGCTCTTGAGCTTAAATTCAAAGATTTTAAACTAGTCATTATTCAAATATTCAAGCATCACTTTCAAAATATAATATATATATATACATTCGACTTTCACACCTACTGATCGTAGTAAGCTTATAAGAAATCAATAAGCAACTCATTAACAATTTTTTTTTTGTCAATGTTTACCACATAATCATAATTCCACTGCAAGTTGTCTTCCTGAGCAACAGTCACTAAATCATTTATAATTGCAGCTACGAAACTCCAAATCAAGTGCTATTAATTTTATCTGAAAATAGACTCATATATATTTTATCCATAACATTTTGAGAATTTTTAGTTTGGCCAATCAATACCAGATTTTTCTTCAAGTTTCTCTTGTTTCACTATTTGACTAATCTGACCACTCTTCACTATGAATCAAATTTCTCATTGTAAAAAATTAAAAATATGTTATCGTTTATTTCATTTGAAACTAGACTCATTAAGGAGTCTAAGAATATAAATTTCATCTTAGGACAATTTTTCTACAATTTATAATGATTTTATAAAAACAGAACAGAGGATCTAGAAGTCATTCTGACCCTGTACCACATCACTTCAAATATCTCATTATCAGAAATTCTTTTGTTTACACGGTTTCTTTTATAAGAAACTAGACTCATTAAGCTTTAATTACATAATTTATTATGCTTCTAACTCATCTCTCACAATTTATGGTGATTTTCCAAAATCACGTTACTACTGCTGTCCCAAGCAGATTTATTACCAAATCACTCTTTCACACATACCTTGCATGCATGTTATTTAAACATGCATATCACAAATCCATCATCACATACCTATAATTTCACTTAAGCATAAACTCCATTTCATCATTTTAAAGCACAAACATTACTCAATATTATCCAAGTTCACACACAACATGTTAGCCGATTTTCCCCCTTAGCATCTGAAGCACATGCATGCTCATTTGCTTGGCTCAACTTCACCTATCTTCCATTATTCATCAAAAGAACATGAAACAACAACCATTTCCCTCATTTCAATTCATGACCGAATGCTCACAACACAACCAAAATCAAAAATATGTTTCATGAGTTAAGGTATAATCAAGAAGAACCCATGAACGTCAAAATAGAAGCAAAGTACCAAGAACTTACCTTCAATTTTCCTCCTCCTAGTGACCGAATATTCAAGGGTTTCCTCCCCTATTTGCTCTTTCAATTTTCGGCTATGAAGAACCAAGAATGAACAAAAACCTTTCTTTACTTCCCTTTTGTTATTCTTATTATTCTTTATTCCTAAACATTTTATGACACAAAATGGCATATATTAATTTGTGCCATACCTATGCCATAACTTCAATAAAAAAATTTTCACATGTTGTTCATCATGACCATCATCCATTATAACTATTATAATGCTAAAATACATATATTATCTAATACCCATCACCTTGGCCGGCCACTACACATAAAATGGGAGGTTTGACATGCAAATCCTCCTATTTTGCACTACTATTTATTTGGCCACTACAAATTAGCCTATAGCATTTTCAGAAATTTTCACATAAGTCCTATTTCATAATTTCACTCACAAATGACAAAATCAAAGCATGGAATTTTCACACATGCACTTTCACATGTAATAATCACAGAATATAACATTTAATTATTTTTGTGACTCAATTTTGTGGTCCCGAAACCACTTCCCGACTAGGGTCAAATTAGGGCTTCACACAGAATGCTCGAGTTTTTGGACATGGGCGACCACACGGGCGTGTCTAGGCCATGTGAAGGACACGAGCTAGGGACACGGGCGTGTGCTTGGCCGTGTGAAAACCCCTGTAGGTTTGAAATAGAAAATAAATTCAATTAATTCTGCACGGGTAGGGGACACGGGCGTGTGCATTGCCTCTACACTGGCGTGTGAGGCTTAACTTAGAAAATTTTTCAAGAACTTTCTTAGGTCCTCGGTTTAGTCTCGGACCTCTCTCAATGTATGTTTTGGGCACCGTAGGCCCATAATAGGGACACTAAAGTGTTGTTTGATTGGGTTCAAATTCGAACGTATTTCCCGAAAATGTTCAAGTACATGTCTAGTAACGCCTCGTACTTGGTCCCGATCTTGGGTATGAGTAAAGGGTGTAGTGGTATCAAAGCTACAGTTTAGTCGATTCTAGGACTACCATAGAGTGTATTGAGTTTAGCTATACATGCCATTATACGACAATTGATAGTGTGATATCTCCTAACTGTTTAATTGTCTTTGAATATAGTAAATGTATTCCAATCAAGCGTAAGATGAGTCTGAGGGAGCCGAGAGCCATGCTCCAGCTTCCATACAATGAGCTGTTTCTAGTAGTAATAAAAGGCTTATGTCTAAAGGCTGAGAAGAGGCCAGATCCATCTTCTTTGACATGATGGATGAATGGTTTAGGGATTATTTGAGGAATGGCCCCAATATACCACGACCTCCCCCACCCCCTAACCAACCTGATGAGGAAGTGCCACGAGGTATGGCACCTATAAGAGTTGGTAAAGCCCCGGTGGACAAGCTTAGAAAGTATGGGACTGAAGAGTTTAAAGCTAACATTGATGATGATGCTAAACGAGCCGAGTTCTGGCTCGAGAATACTACACGAGTGTTGGATGAATTATCATGCACACTTGAAGAGTGTTTAAAGTGTGTTGTATCTCTCCTAAAGGATGCTGTATACCACTGGTGGAAGACCGTATCTTCAGTGGTACCAAAGGAAAACATTACTTGAGAATTTTTCCAAGCAGAGTTTAAGAAGAAATACATCAGTCAAAGGTTCTTAAACTCGAAGCGAAAGGAGTTCCTAGAACTTAAACAAGGAAATAAGATTATAGCAGAATACGAAAGGGAGTTTGTAAGGCTAAGTCAGTATGCGACTGAATGGGTTCAAACAGAGTCAGAAATATGTAAACGCTTCAAGAAAGGTCTGAATGAGGAAATCAAGCTATTGATTGGGATTCTTGAGATACGAGAGTTTGCTGTATTAGCTGATCGGGCCAAGAAGGCCGAGGAACTCAATAATGCAATAAAGCAACCTAAGAGAGAAGCTTGAGTTGCGAACAAGAGATCCAGCGGTAAGACGCTTTCATTTCCCACAAAGAAATCAATGAGCCAACATGAACGCTCCAATTCATCGGTAGGATATTCGGGTAGAGCGAGAGGCTCCAAATGACGTAATCAGAAGTCTTCCTCCCGACGGTGACTAGTGTGGGGAGTGTAGATGACCAAAAGCCGAAGTGTAAAATCTGCAATAAATTTCACTTCGAAGAGTGCCGAATGAAGAGCGGTGTGTGCTATAGATGTGGTTCTCTTGACCATTTCCTCAGAGACTACCCAGAGTGAACCGATAAAAAGGTGGAAATAGCCCCAAAATCGAGTGTTCCTATATCACGAGGTAGACCTCCGAGATATCCTGGAAGTGCTAGTGGCAGTCGAGTTGTGGCCAAAGACACTACAAAATCAGAGGCTCGAGCCCTGGCAAGAACGTATACAATACGCGCTCGAGAGGAACCCTCTTCTCCTGATGTCATCACGAGTACTTTTTCTCTTTTAAATACTTGTGTTGTTGCCTTAATTGATCCGGGGTCGACGCATTTATATATTTGCATGAGATTGGTGTCTAGTATGAATATATCCATTGAACCTAGGGAATTTATAATCAGAGTGTCGAACCAATTAGGCAAGTTAGTCCTGGTTGATAAAGTCTGTAAGAATTGTCCTTTGACGATTGAGGGTCATTGCTTTCCAGCTAACCTTATGTTATTGCCATTTAATGAGTTTGATGTAATACTTGGTATGGATTGGTTAGCCCTACATGATGTAATTGTAAACTGTGGTAGTAAGTATATTGAACTGAAGTGCCCAGATGGTGAGATTCTACAGGTTGATTCAAGAGAGTTGGATACTCTGCCGATTGTAATTACATCAATAACTGCTCAAAGACATATAAGAAAGGGGCACGAAGCCTACCTTGCTTTTGTATTGAACACTAAGGAAACGGAATTGAAGATTGAGTCTATACCAATAGTATGTGAATATCCAAACGTTTTCCCGGAAGAATTACCCGGACTACCTCCTGATAGAGAGATAGAGTTTGGTATTGAACTAGTGTTAGGAACAGTTCCTATTTCTATTACTCCATACAGGATGACACCAACCGAGTTGAAAGAGTTAAAAGCACAGTTGCAAGAACTGACGGATAAAGGTTTTGCAAGGTCGAGCTTTTCACCTTGGGGTGCTCCCATATTGTTTGTAAAGAAGAAGGATGGTTCGATGAGGCTATGCATAGATTATCGGCAACTGAACAAGATGACTATTAAGAATAAGTATCCTTTGCCAAGAATCGATGATTTGTTCAACCAGTTGAGAGGAGTCACTGTGTTCTCTAAGATAGACCTGAGATCTGGCTACTATCAGTTGCAAGTTAAGGAATTGAATGTGCCTAAAATAGCTTTCAGAATGGGGTATGGTCACTATGAATTCCTTGTCATGCCATTTGGGTTAACAAATGCACCAGTCGTATTTATAGACCTAATGAATAGGATATTTCGGCCATACCTGGACAAGTTCGTTATCGTGTTCATTGATGACATTTTGATTTATTCCAAGGATGAGACAAAGCATGCGAAGCATCGGAGAACTGTGTTACAGACTTTACGGGAAAAACAATTGTATGCTAAGTTTATCAAAAGTGATTTTTGGCTCCAAGAAGTAGGGTTATTGGGTCATATTGTTTCAGGTGATGGCATCCGAGTTGATCCAAGTAAGATCTCTGCCATCATTGAATGGAAACCACCTAAAAATGTAACCAAAGTTAGAAGCTTTTTGGGCTTAGCTAGTTACTACCGAAGATTTGTGAAAGGATTCTCCATGATAGTGACTCCAATGACGAGGTTACTACAGAAAGACGTGAAGTTTGAATGGACAGAAAAGTGTCAGCAGAGTTTTGAGAAGTTAAAGACATTGCTGACTGAAGCTCCTATTCTAGTATTGCCCGAGTCAGGAAAAGAGTTTATGGTTTATAGCGATGCGTCCTTAAATGGACTGGGTTGTGTACTTATGCAAGATGGCAAGGTGACAGCCTATGCTTCGCGACAGTTGAAGCCACACGAGAAGAATTATCCGACACATGACTTAGAGCTTGTCGCCATTGTTTTTGCCTTGAAAATCTGGAGGCATTACTTATATGGTGAGACTTGCCGTATAGTCATAGACCACAAGAGTTTGAAGTATTTGAAGACTCAAAAAGAATAGAATCTGAGACAGTAGAGATGGTTAGAACTAATTAAAGATTACAAGCTGATCATCGATTATCACCTAGGAAAGGCGAATGTGGTCGCCTATGCGTTAAGTAGAAAATATTTGTTTGCACTGAGGGCCATGGATGCTCAATTGGTGTTGTTTAATGATGGTTTAGTTTTGGCAGAGCTAAGGTCTAGGTCGACATTTCTTCAGGAAATTTATGATGCTCAGATTAATGATAGTATCCTGTAAGCTAAAAGAGCTCAATGTAACCCAGGCAATGAATCAGATTTTCAGATTAGTTCTGATGGATGCTTGATGTTCAGAGACAGAGTTTGCGTACCAAGGGACGATGAAATTATTCAAAAAATCTTGAAAGAGGCACATGATAGCCTTTGTCTATTCATCCAGGAAGTATCAAGATGTATAATAATTTTTAGAAAAGGTACTAGTGGAACGACATGAAAAGAGACATCTCTGAATTTGTATCGAAAGCTTGATATGTCAACAAGTCAAAGCTGAACATTAAGTATCTTTTGGTTCACTACAGCCTGTACTGGTCCCCGAATGGAAGTGGGACAGAATCACTATGGACTTTGTGACAGGATTATCATTGACCCCGAAAAATAAAGATGCTATATGGGTTGTGGTTGATAAGTTAACAAAGTCAGCTCATTTTATTCCAGTAAGGACAGATTATTCACTTGAAAAGTTGGCCGATTTGTATATATCTGAGATTGTGAGATTACACGGGGTACCATTATCGATTATTTCAAACAGAGACCCGAGATTCACTTCGAGATTTTGGAAGAAGTTACAAGAAGCATAGGGTACTAGGTTGAGTTTTAGTACAGCTTTTCACCCACAGACTGATGGTCAGGCTATTGTATCCATGAATTTCAAGGCAGCTGAGAAAAATACCTGCCATTGGTAGAGTTCACCTACAATAATAGTTTTCAAATGAGTTTGAAGATGGCACCTTATGATGCCTTGTATGGTAGAAAGTGTCGAACTCCATTGTACTAGACAGAACTCAAGGAGAGTCAGATTCACGGAGTTGATCTAATAAAGGAAACTGAAGAAAAAGTTAAAGTGATACGTGATTGCTTAAAAGCGGCATCAGATAGACAAAAGTCATATGCTGATCTAAAAAGAAAAGAGGTTGAGTTCCAAGTTAGAGATAAAGTATTCTTGAAAGTATCTCTATGGAAAAAGGTATTGAGATTTGGACGGAAAGGCAAACTGAGTCCGCGATTTATCGGACCATACAAAATCACTGAAAGAGTTGGACCATTAGCCTATCACTTGCCATTGCCACCAGAACAGGAAAAGATTCATGATGTATTCCATGTATCTATGTTAAGGCGATATCGATCAGACCACTCTCATGTGATTTCATCGACAGAGATCGAAATTAGACCGGACATGACCTATGGTGAAGAACCGGTCAAGATTCTGGCTCGTGAAGTTAAACAGCTGAGAAATAAAGATGTGACTTTGGTAAAAGTCTTATGGCATCGACATGGTAAGGAAGAGGCTACATAGGAGCCAGAAGAAACCATGAAAAGCCAATAGCTGAACCTGTTTACTGGTAAGACTTTCGAGGACGAAAGTCCCTAAAGGGGGAGAAATGTAACATCCTGAAATAGGGCCTAGTCAGAATAGTGGTTTCAGACCACAAATCTGATGTTGAAATATTTATTTTATGATTATTATGAGGTCTAGAATATGAGAATATGCATGTGTTAAAGTTTCATGAAGAAATTCTATGAGTAAGGTGCCCAATTGGAAAATAAGGACCAAATTGAATAAAGTGCAAAACTTGGATTCTAGAAGCAATTTGTATGAAATTGCTTTAGATTATTAATTAGAAGTCCTTAAAGAGCAATTTTCCCAATTTCTAAGTTTTGGACAAAAATGGGCGTGTATGGATAAAATTTGAAAGAAAGGGCTTAAGGGCATTTTGGTCATTTGGCTAATTAATGAAATAAAATGGGAAAATAAGCCAAAAATCAGCTCATCTTCTCCACCTTGCTGCCGAAATTTTAGAGCCACCATAGCTAAGGTTCTTTCACTTTTCAAGCTCAATAGTAAGTGCTCACAAGCCCCGTTTTTAATGTTCTTCGTAATTTTAAAATCTCGGTAACTTACTCTCTCCATTTCTACTCATATTTTGAGTTAGGGTTCATGTATGTAAAGTGACCCATGTGTGACATGTTTATTCTTTAATGATTTATGGAGGAATATGAAAGTTGGATATGTGTTAAACATCTTTTTCTAGGTGATTTTCATGAAAAACCCTTAAAATGACCTTTTTGCAAAAGGTGTAAAATATGTGGTAGAAATGTGAAATAATGGAAAAATATGGGCTGTCATAAGAGGAAAGAACATTCGGCTAGGCTTGGGTAATGTAGAAATTTCATGCATTTCATCATACGAGCCTAGGGACTCAATCGTAAATAATGTGAAAGGTAAGGGGCAAAATAGTCATTTTGTCTGGGGGTGAAATTTAGACTCAAAAAGAATAATGTGAGGTATTAATGATTCATTTTCATTGTTATAGACCCCGATGAACAAATTTCAGAAGTCGATCGAGGAAAATGAAAGGTTTCAGAATAATCGACACACAAAACCGAAACGGATACCAGGTAAGTTCGAATAACTTTAAATAAACTATTAATATACCTAATTACATGTGTTATGAATGTATGATAATTGATTATAATGATGGCATGAAAATCCATGAAATGTGTTAATAATAATGAAATGATAATAAATGTCCCGGTTGAAGTTAAAAAGGGAAATTCGATGGATAAACCATGGCTTACATGACTAGAGATCCTGCATGTGTTGCAGAAAAGGATTTAGCCCGGATGGGTAATCCGTTGATCTCAAATATAGGAAGGATCTAGCCCAGACGGGTGTTCCTTGAGTGATCGAGCCTCTTGAAGAATATGTGTGCATTGTGGATTTAGCCAGGACGGGTAATCCGACTAGGATCTGAATTTAGCCTGGACTGGTAATTCAGATCTGAGCTCATTATGGGTGTTTGTTGCTACAAGGGATTTAGCCTGGATTGGTCCCGACATCACCCTATGAGTTTACATTACGGGGAATTTAGCCTGGACTAGTAATCCTGCCGTAAGATATGAGGTTCGCGAGAGTGCGTACTTGAGTTTATCACTCTTATGACTTGACGGTAAATGGATAATCCATCGAGACTTCTGAGAAACTCAACGGGATTAATATGAGATATGAAAATGAAAATGTTGGATGATGAGGTCATCTAAGACAAATTACATGGTGTATCGTTATAGAACTAACTTGTCAGTTTGAGTGCATGTGATAGGGAAACTATTTCATGCTTGTTGGTTTTATTGCCTAATATGGATGCATGCTAATTAATCGGTAAGTTTTCTTTCTAGTTATTCAAGCTTACTAAGCATGTAAATACTTACCCCTCTCTTTTCCCTGTCTTACAGAGTTTGTGGACTCGCGAAGATTAGGAGGCGGTTGGAGAGTCAACACACTATCATCTTGTCTAGCTTTGGTATATAGATACTCTTATTTTGTTCAATGGCATGTATAGGGCTTTTGTTATTTTGTTATATGTGTCATTTGATTGGCCAATATGAAGGCTTATAAAAGTATGCATATTCACTTGTATATGGCCATGGAAATTGGCTCATTTTGGTGTAGGTTATGACCTACCAAATTGTGCATGTTATGTTCCAATGTTCTTGTGATGATTAAATATAATGTGATACAATTAGTCATATATAATATGACCAAATCACATGGGGTGGTTAGGCCATAATTTGGAAATGAGTTAAGATAACGAGCCAAGCTTAATTGAGTTACAAGTCATGGAAATCCTTAATATAAAAGGGATAACCTAGCATGTATAAAAACCGATGAGATGAGGTTTACATGCAATCAAGCATATTAAGGCAATTTAAGAGTATAATTAGACCATGTCAACTGTTATTGAAAACTATAAATGGATATGCATATTAGAGGGTGACCAAATGCTTGGAAAATAGCCTAACAAGGTCCACACGGGTGGACACATGGGTGTGTGTTTAAGCCATGTGTGACACACGGACCTCCTCATGGGCATGTGAAATGGCCGTGTGTCCCCTGCACCTAAAAATATTAAGTCAGAATGCATGGTAGTAAACACACGGGTAGAGACACGGTCGTGTGTCTCAACCGTGTGGAGGGCACGGCCTAGCACATGGGCATGTGTCTTGGCTGTGTGCCCCTAAATGCATGTTGACGTCATAAACAAAATGCTCAAGTTTTTGGACATGGGCGACCACACGGGCGTGTCTAGGCCATGTGAAGGACACAAGCCAGGGACATGGGCGTGTGTTTGGCCGTGTGAAAACCCCTGTAGGTTCGAAATAGAAAATAAATTCAATCAATTTCACATGGGTAGGGGACACGGGCGTGTGAGGCTTAACTTAGAAAATTTTTCAAAAACTTTTTTAGTTCCTCGGTTTAGTCTCGGACCTCTCTCAATGTATGTTTTGGGCCCCGTAGGCACATAATTGGGACACTAAGATGTTGTTTGACTGGGTTTAAATTGGAACTAAATTTTATAACTCGTATTTCCCGAAAATGTTAGAGTACATGTCTGGTAACACCTCATACTTGGTCCCGATCTCGGGTACGGGTAAGGGGCGTTACATGTCCCAAGCCATACAGGCGTGTGGTTCTTAAATCATGAAAATTTTTATAAGTGTTGTGAAATTTTCCAAAGTTTTCGATTTAGTCGCGAACCACTCCCAATGCATGTTTTTGGCCTTATAGGCTCATTTTAGGGACGTTATGTATGCATATGAAAAGTTTTAAATTTGGATGGAAATTTATGTATTGTTTTGTATTTTTTTATGTTTAAGTCCAATAATGTCTCGTGCCCTATTCTGAGGTCGAATACGGGTAATGGGTGTTACTTTAGTGGTATCAGAGCTACAGTTTAGTCGATTCTCGGATTAACATAGCGTGTGTAAGAGTCTAGCTATACATGCCATAAATAACTATGATAGTGTTATGACTCTTGACAATTTTAAAGTGTGTTTTCATATAATCAATGGATCCCAATCGAGCTGAGGCTGATGACGTTGAAAGTAATGCGCCAGCACCCACTCAAGGGGCAATACCGTGTGATAGTAGACCCCTAACGATTAGTTAGGGAGAAAGGGGTAGGGAAGCCTTTCTCTATTGGTGAATGAGTGGTATACGGAGTTTGTTCGAAACAAATTCAAATGCCCAACCTCATCTTCCCCCACCTATTCCATGACCTGTTCCTGTAGCTCTACAAGGTATGGAATTTGTAAGAATGAACAAGCCTCTGGTTGATAAGATTCGAAAGTATGGGGCTGAAGATTTTAGAGCTAATGTGGATGATGATCCCGAGAGAGCTGAGTTTTGGCTCAAAAACTCTATCAGGGTATTTGATGAGTTGTCCTGCATATTGGATGAGTGTTTGAAGTGTGCCTTCCCACTTTTGAGAGATTCTGCATATCACTGGTAGAATACACTGGTATCGGTGGTACCAAGAGAGAGGGTTACATGGGAATTCTTTCAAGAGGAGTTCCGAAAGAAATATATTAGTCAGCGATTCATCAATCAGAAATGTAAGGAATTTCTTGAGTTGAAACAGGGTCGAATGTCAATAACAGAATATGAGCGAGAATTTGTCACACTTAGCAAATATGCTCGATAGTGTGTTTCCATCGAGGCTATCATGTGCAAGAGATTTGAGGATGGATTGAATGAGGATATTCGTATGTTAGTTGAGATTTTAGAGCTGAAAGAATTTGTAGTATTGATTGAACAGGCTTGTAAGGCCGAAGAATTGAACAAAGAAAAGAGGAAAGCTGAATGTGAAGCTGAAAATTTGAGGAAAAGTCCGATGAGTAAATCATTTCCATCTCATTCAAAGAAATCTAAAGAAACGTATTCCCGTTAGAATGCATCAACTGGGTATTCCTACAGAGACCGCAGGAAGCAACACTCAAGTTTTAAATCTCAAGCCACTTCAATGGCAAGTGTGGGTAATATAAGGCCTAACATACCTGAATGTCAACATTGTGGCGGACGTCATCCCAGTGAGTGTAGAATGAATGTCTGGGCTTGTTTCAAGTGTGGCTTCCAAGAGCATTTTATCCGAGATTTTCCTAAAATGGCTGAAAAAGAAAAATTTTAGAGTGCAAGGCCGAGTAATACTACTAATAGGGGTAGGCCACCGAGGAATACCAGAAATGGAGCTAGTAGTAAAGCTATGACAAAAGATATTGCTGTGAGATCCAAAGCTCGAGCGCCTATTAGAGCCTCTACCATCTGTGCTCGCGAAGAAGTGACATCTCCCGATGTTATCACTGGTACTTTTTCTCTATATAATACTAATGTAGTTGCATTGATTGATCCTGGATCGACCCATTCTTATGTTTGAGTGAAATTGTTAACTAGTAAGAGCTTGCCTGTTGAGTTTACTAAATTTGTGGTTAGAGTGTCAAACCCTTTAGGCAAACATGTGTTAGTTGATAGAGTTTGCAAGAATTGTCCCTTGATGATTCGAGGTCACTGTTTTTTGACTGATTTAATGTTGTTGCCATTCGATGAATTCGATGTTATTTTGGGTAAGGATTGGTTGGCACTGCATGATACCGTAGTGAACTATAAAAGAAAGATTATTGAATTAAAATGTAAAAATGGTAAAATTCTTCGAATTGATTCAAATGAGTTGGGTGAGTTACCAGTTCTGATTTCTTCGATGTCTGCCCAAAGATATGTAAGAAAAGGGTGTGAAATGTACCTTGCTTATGTGTTGAATACAAAAGTGTCTGAATTGAAAATTGAATCAGTGTCGATAGTTTGTGAATATTTGGATGTGTTCCCAAAAGATTTGCCTGGGTTACCATCGATTAGAGAAGTTGAGTTTGGCATTGATTTAGTACCAAGGACTTTGCCGATATCTATTGCTCTGTATAGAATGGCTCCAACTGAATTGAAAGAATTAAAAGCTCAGTTGTAAGAGCTAATGGATAAGGGTTTTGCGAGACAAAGTTTCTCTCTGGGGTGCTCCCGTATTATTTTTAAAAAAGAAAGACGGATACATGAGGCTTTGTATCGACTACCATCAACACAACAAGGTGACTATAAAGAACAAGTATCCTTTACCGAAGATAGATGACTTGTTCGATCAGTTGAAAGGAGCAATGGTATTCTCGAAGATTGATTTAAGATCTGGCTACTACCAGTTGAGAGTTAAAGAGTTGGATGTACCAAAAACCGCTTTCAGAACAAGGTATGGACACTATGAATTCCTTATTACACCTTTTAGATTAACAAATGCACCTGCTGTCTTTATGAACTTGATGAATAGAATTTTTTGACCATATTTGACAAGTTTGTGGTTGTGTTTATTGATGAAATTCTAATTTATTCTCAAGACGAGTCCGATCATGCCAAGCACTTAAGAACTGTATTGTAGGCTTTGAGAGATAAGTAGTTTTTTGCTAAATTTAGTAAAAGTGAGTTTTGGCTCTGAGAAGTTGGATTTTTGGGATATATCATTTCAGGTGATGGTATTCGGGTTGATCCAAGTAAGATCTCAGCAATTGTTGATTGGAAACCGCTAAGGAATGTATCCGAAGTTAAAGGCCTTTTGGGCTTAGCCAGTTATTACCGACGATTTGTCAAAGGATTTTCGATGATTGCTACTCCTATGACCAAGTTGTTGCAAAAAGATTTAAATTTGAATGGTCCGAAAAATGTTAGCAAAACTTCGAGAAGTTGAAAGCATTATTAACTAAGACATCTGTTTTAGTACAACTTGAGCCGAGGAAAGAGTTTGTGATTTATAGTGAAGCGTCACTGAATGGATTAGGATGTGTGTTGATGCAAGAGGGCAAAGTGATAGCTTATGCCTCAATACAGTTGAAACCACATGAGAAAAATTATCCAACGCATGATTTGGAATTAGCCACCATTGTGTTTACTTTAAAAATTTGGAGACACTATTTGTATGGTGAAAAATGTCATGTCTTTTCTAATCATAAGAGTTTAAAATACTTGATGACTTAGAAATATTTGAACTTGCGGCAACAGAGATGGCTTGAGTTATTGAAGGATTATGAGCTAGTAATTGATTACCACCTGGATAAGGCAAATGTGGTCGCCGATGTGTTAAGTAGAAAGACTTTGTTTGCTTTGAAAGCGATGAATACACTATTGAATTTGTCCGATAACGGTTCGATCCTAGCTGAGTTGAGAGCTAGACCATTGTTTCTTCAACAAATTTGTGAAGCTCAGAAATGTGACAGTAATTTACAAGCCAAAAGAGTTCATTGTAAATCGAGTAGTGATTCAAATTTTCATATCAGATTTGATCATTGTTTGATGTTCCAAGATAGAATTTGTGTACTGAAAAATGATGAAGTTATTTAGAAAATTCTTCATGAAGCACATAATAGTTGTTTATCTATCCATCCAATTAGTACGAAAATGTATAATGATTTCAAGAAATTGTATTGGTGGTCTGGTATGAAATGAGACATTTCAGAGTTTGTTTCGAGAAATTTGATTTGTCAACAAGTGAAAGGTGAACACCAAGTGTCTTCGGGCTTACTTCATCTAGTGATGGTGTTCGAGTGGAAATAGGATAGAATTACGATGGACTTCGTAGTGGGTTTGCCTTTAACTCTGAAAAAGAAAGATGCTATTTGGGTCGTTATTGATAGATTGACGAAATTGGCTTATTTTATACCGGTACATACTGATTATTCACTTGATACGTTAGCCAAATTGTACATTTCTGAGATTGTGAGATTGCACAGAGTGCCTATGTCTATTATCTCGGATAGAGACCCGAGGTTCACTTCGAGATTTTGGAAGAAGTTACAAGAGGCTTTAGGTACAAAGTTGAACTTTAGTACTGCATTTCACTTACAAACCAATGGTCATTCTGAAAGAAAAATTCAGATTCTCAAAGATATACTCCGATGTTGTGTTTTAGAATTCGAGGGTAGTTGGTAAAAATATCTATTGTTGGTTGAATTTGCCTATAATAACAGTTTTCAATCGAGTATAAAGATGGCGCTTAATAAGGAATTGTATGGCCGCAAGTGCCGAACACCTTTGTATTGTACCAAGCTTAGTGAGAAACAGGTTCACAAGGTTGACTTGGTTAGGGAAACTGAAGAAAAAGTAAGGGTAATCTGTGATTACTTGAAAGCAGCTTTAGATCGACAGAAGTCGTATGTGGATTTGAAAAGAAAAGAGATTGAGTTTTAGGTTGGTGATAAATTATTTTTGAAAGTATCACCATGGAAGAAGATTTAGAGAATTGGCCGTAAAGGCAAGTTGAGTCCATGTTTCATTAGGTCGTATGAGGTTATTGAAAGAATAGGGCTAGTAGCATATCAGTTAGCTTTACCGATATTGGAAAGGATTCATAATGTGTTTCATGTGTTGATGTTGCGACGATATCGTTTTGATCCTTCACATGTAATTTCTCTATCAAAGATTGAGATTCGACCGGATATGACATATGGTGAAGAATCGATCAAGATCTTAGCTCGGGAAGTTAAACAGTTGAGAAGTAAAAGTATAGCCCTAGTGAAAGTTTTATGGAATGCAATAGGGTCGAAGAGGTTACGTGGGAACCCGATGAGGCCATTAGAAAATAGTACTCGAACTTATTTTTTGGTAAGATTGTTGGGGACGAAAATCCCTAAAAGGGGAGAGTTGTAACAGCTGATTTTGGGCCTAGTTGAAAAATTAGTTTTGGGACCATGAATCCAACGTAGAAAAACTTATTTTTATTAAATTTTCATTGTTTATAGTTTTTGGAATGATTTCGTGAAAATCTCTTTCGAAAATTTTGACGTTTGAGCACTCAATTTAGCAAAAAGGACTAAATTATAAAGAGTGCAAAAGTTGAGTTCTACATGCTAGAGGTGTCAAATTGTTATGAAATTTTAATTTGAAGGTCCTTAGATAGTAATTAGAACATTTTACTTTAAGTTGGAAAAAAATAGACATGAGGTAAGAGAATTTTAGTGTTTTGAGAAAAGGGCATTTTTTTCATTTGGTAATTAAATGAATTAAAAACCAAAAATCAAGCCAAAATTTAGTCCATCTTCTTCATGCTTGGCTGAAATTTGCAAGGAGGACATAGCTAGGGTTTTGCCACTTTTTAAGCTTGATTGTAAGTCCGTTCTTACCCCGTTTTTAATACTCTTTACATTTTTAAAGTCGTCATCACTCGATCTATCTATTTCTACCATTAATTTGAGAGATGATTGAGGTCTAGGATTTGACCCATGTTAGATATTGGTCAATTTTGATGTCTAGTGGTAGATTATGCAAGTTTGAATGTTAGATAAACAACTTTTGCTAGGTGATTTTTGATGAAAATGTCAAAAGGACCTATTTGTAAAAAGATTTCAAAATATGTATAAAAGTGTAATTAAATGGAAAATATGAGCTATTATAAGCATGAAAGAGTTACAGCTAGACTCTAGTCTTCATGAAATTGAATAGATTTCATTTTATGAGCCTAGGGACTAAAATGTAAATATGTTAAAGTTTAGGGCTAAAAATATAATTTTTCCATAATGTAAGTTTTGGACTGAATTGAGTAATGTGATTAATAAATGAGTTAAATTTGGTATTATAGATCAAGAGAAACGAGGTTCGAACCTAGATCAGGGGAAAAACAAAGTATTTGACGATTAGGTCAATTTCTTACTATTTTTGTACCGAGGTAAGTTCTTATGTAAATAATGCACTATTTTAATTATGTTTTAAATGTGTTATTATTTTATGATTGTGATTGACTCATGGAGGTAATCGACAAAGTTACAATAAGCGTGAAATCCTGGTTGAACCTTAGGAATTGATAGGATACAAATGTCATGACATTAGGGTTACTAAAGCTATGTGTAAAACAATATCTAGGATATGGCATCATTAGGAGACTTCGTGTAAAACCATATCTAAGATATGGCATCGAAATAACATTTTGAGTAAGACCATAACTGGGCTATTGGCATCGATACGAGATCTCATGTAAGACCATATCTGGGATATGGCATTGGTGTAGTACTATGCGTGTGAGATACCCGAGTATCCTTTAGTATTCCAAGTGGTTCAACGGGAAATGCAATGAGAATATCAAAGTTGTGAAAGATTATGGTATGTTGTAAATCGGTATAGGTATGTACTTAAAACTCATGCTTAATGAGCTCGATATGTGATGAATCCTTCGGTAAGGTTGTGGTTGATTAAGTTTGATTATGAGATTTACAATGACATTCATGTAAATTTACTTCAAGTTAATTGTATGTTAAATGTGAGTTTTTAATGTTTATTATTTGCATGGGAACTTACTAAGCTTTAAAGCTTACTCTATTTTTCTTTTCCCTTGTCTTACAGTGTCACCAAGTCAGCTCAGGGATCGGAGATTTTCGGAGATCCAGTCACACTATCAACTTATTATTTTGGGTACCAATGATTTTAACATTTTGAGTTATGATAAACGCCAAATTATACATATCTATACCCCAAATACTTAGCATATTTATGGATGTTTATTAGTAGATTTGTGGATTTTGGTGCTCTTAATCCAGTTATTTCATGTCTTGTACTCAAGAGAGCACCAAGAGTCGAAAGGAGCCAAAAACGAGCTAAAAAGAGAAAAGAAGTATAAAATCGAGAAGATGACATGGCCTAAGCCTTACCACACGAGCATATCACATGCCCGTGTCCTTCGAGGGTATCGACCAAGGTTTTCACGATTCACACGGCTTGGCCATTGAACCCATATGGCCGTGTGCAATTCAACGGAACGAACACGGCCTGGTAATCACGTCAAACGGCCCTGGCACACGGGCGTGTCCCTTTTTCAAAGAGTTTTATTTTACACGAAAAAGGGTACTTAAGGAGGAAGAAAGCCAATTCAAAGCCTATATAAACACCCTAAGTGTGACCTAGAAGGGGGCCACTCTTTCCAGAACTTTTCTGGAATACAGAACCACACGCCAGGAATTACTTGAAGAAAGCCAGATGATCCATATCAAAAGCATGAGCTACTCTAAGACTGAAGATCTCTCTCAGAATTCCTTCAAGGGTTTTAGAGTTTTCTTTATGTTTTGTTATTTTCATACTTTTGAGATGTACTCCTATTTTATTATGAACTAAACCCCTTAGATACCTAAGAGGGATAAAACCTATGATGGATCTTGTTATTATTATCTGAACTGCATGATAAATACTTGATTTCTTCTTAATTATGTGTTCTTAATGCTTGAGTTAATATTCCGGGTATTAATTCATGATTTGATGTGCTTATGCAGAGGAGGAATAGACCCTGCCTAAGAGTAGATTTGGCATAATTAAGCAGAGTTGATCGAACGCCTAGAAATAGGGTTACGAGATTTTGCCGGATTAGGGTGAAACCTAATGTGGGAGTCCATAGAGTGATTTACTGCTTCCCTAGGGGTTTTAATTAAGAAAGAAATTTCGATTAATTCAACTGAGGGTTAGACGTTATTAGTCTCAAAAGGGATAATAACATAGGTTAGGGAGTCTCACGGATCAAGTCAAGTGAACAAATCGTCCGGTTCAGAGTCAGATAACAAGTGAAATCTAGGTGGATTCCTCATTGGGTGTCGTCTTTATCAATTTCTTTTCTTCAAGTCTTTTTCAAAATTTTCTCTTTGCTTTAATTAAATTAGTTAATTAGTTTAAACAATTAGTTAATTAAAACAAACCCTTTTATTCCTAGGCTAGATAATAAAAAGATAGTTATTTCTAGTATTTTTGGTTCCCTTGGGTACGATATCCCGGTCTTGCCGTTACTATACTATTGTTCGATAGGTGCGCTTACCTTTTCGTCGTGATAATAGTTAGTCTAGGTTTGATCTTCATTATAAATATTTATTACTTGTTACGAATCACGCGATCAAATTATGGCATGTATAGGGACTTGGTCATTTTGTTAAGTGTCATAATTTATTTGGCCAAATGTGTTAGCTTATGTTGAATGATAATTCATTTTGTAAATGGCCATTGAATGTGGCCAATATTGGTTTGAGTATATATATATATATATGCATATGATGATGTTTTCATGGATGTGGAAATTTGCTTGATTGGAGTTGAGATATATGTGATGTTTGTGTATGATCAATGATAGCATGTGAATAAGGTATTGATGCCTTGGTTGTGGCTGATTTGGTTGAATGTATATACTTGAAATAGTGCTATGTTTTGTTATGTAGGTTTGTGTATGGAAAGGTGACAATATGGCTTGGAAAATAGCCTTGTTTTTGTCCACACGGGCGTGTGTCTAGACCGTGCGTGACACACGGCTTACCCTATAGGCGTGTGTACCAGTCGTGTGTCCCCTGCACCTTAATTGTTGCAAAACAAAATGCTCAGTAGTAAGTACACGGGCAGAGACACGAGCATGTGTCTCAGCCGTCTGGATGACACGACCTCAGGCATGGGCATGTGCCTTAGGCGTGTGAAGTTTGCACCTATTTTATGAAAAATCATAATTTTTAAATTGACCACACGGCCTAGCACACGGGCATGTGACTTGGACGTGTGACTTCAATTTGTTCTTGGGTGACAAACGGAGAGTTACACGGGTTAGGGACACGGGCGTGTGTGACCACACGGCCTGCCCACACGAACATGTCCCAAGCCACACGGGCATGTGGCTCTGAAATCATGAAAATTTTTCTAAGTGTTGTGAAATTTTCCAAAGTTCTCGGTTTAGTCCTAAACCACTCCCAATCCATGTTTTGGGCCTCATAGGCTCATTTTAGGGATGATATGTCTGTATATGAAAAGTTTTAAATTTGGATGGAAATTTATGTCTCGTTTTGTATATTTGTTTATTTTTAAGTCTGGTAATGCCTCGTACCATGTTCCAGCGTTGAATAAGGGTAAGGGGTGTTATAGAGACACACGCTCATGTCTTTGCTCGTGTGCTCAATTTTGAGCATTATGTTTTTTCGAATTTAAGGTGCAGGGGACACACGGCCTAACCACACGCCCATGTACAAGGCCGTTTGGACAAAATAAAGCCATTCCTAGCTTCATTTCTCACCCAAAATCATACTAAATTCCTGCACTAAACTTACATCCAAATATCTACCAATCCAAGTGTAACACCCCTAACCCGTATCCGTCACCGGAATTGGGTCATAAGGGCATTACAGAATAAAACACAATTTCGAACAATTGAATAAACATTTAAATAATCACAAGAATATGTTTCGAAAAATTCATTAAGATTTAAAACGTAAGCTAACGGAACTTTTAATTTGAACATTTCATATTATTGATAAAAATTAGGCATAATGTTTACAGGTAACTATATTAAATTATAATGCATCAACAATTCTGTAAATACGGCATTAACATGGAAATTTTTATGAACGACATATATTTTACATATTAATATTGTTAATAGCAAGCATTTGATAATAAGTCAACTTACTTCATCCCTTGGTTTGACTGGCTATCATATATATATATATATATATATATATACACGCATTCATTATTTACACTTATTTAACAAGTTTATATAACCATTAGCATATAAGTATTAGACATAGATAATTAGTAATACTTCTCCGGTACCAAGCTCATGAAAACTTAATTAACATGTAAGGCCAAATGCATGTACGCATGTATTAACTTATTGTATAAATGAGCATTAAAATTGTGACTTGCATATGCTTTTCTTTTTACCTAATATTTTATAATTTATATTAATCCAATGTCATTCATAATAGGCTACATGACCGAATGTACATATAATCAAGACAAGTCTATTATATATTATAATTACGTCCTGTATATAGATTCAATTCAAAACTTAGCATACATGTATTTATGTAACATAATCATCTTATGCTCATGCAAGGTAGGCATATACCCAAAAAGCCAAAGCCACACTTGATATTAAAGTATCCAAAATATATCAAATGGTTGACAGCTTAAATCATGAACCACATGCAGTATTTATCATTATTAATTAAGCTAATAAAATTAGAATATAAACACCTAACATTAAAACAATGTCACATCTTATATTTTCCATCACATGATAATGAACATACCATACATACGTTTTATCTATACTCATTCAAGGCCGAACCTTACTGTCTAAAAATCATATATGCACCCAAACTTCCATCATAAATTATCAATAGATAGACTCATTAAACATTTGACTAAGAATTTTTAGCATAATCTGCAAGCCATTATCAAAACATATAGTGCTCATCACAAACATTATGCATTCAAGGCACACCACTTAGTAACCAAGATTAATATAAGTCTTACCTATCATAACGATCATTAATATAATAATAATTTAGCCATTTTTGCATGGTTTTTATACAAAACCAAAATTCATCAAGTTAAGCACACTTTAGCCTATACATGCTATAATTTGCATTTAATTTATAAAGGTACCCAAAATAGTAGATAGTGTGATGAGCCTCGCTGACGATCCCCGAGCTGATAACTTGATTTCCAAAATCTAAAAAAAAATAGAAACAAATATACACACGGTAAGCTATTATAGCTTAGCAAGTCATAAGCAAATAATTGACCTAACAAAGTGTTCCACTCAATTAGGCTAATACATTGTAAATAAAAACTATATACCATTTAATCTCGACCTACAACCTATATATAAATCTCCATGTATACATTCGCACCTGGACATTAACTAGGTCGAATGGTCAAAAGGCCAAATTGTCTTATTATCTTACAACTTTCGAAAAAAAACTAATTATATTATAATCAAACCTGCATATACTTTTACATAAGCTAGTAAATTACAATATAATATCGCATAAATATTTATACATATAAGTATATCACCAACAAGGCCATTTATATATATATATATATAGTCACACACTTGCATCTAATTATGAATTATTTCTTGATGGCCAACTTTTAAAATCACAAAGCCGAATTCACATACCAATAGCACTTAAATTTATTAATATCAACTTCACATGAACAAACAATTTATTAAGTATAAACTTATATTATCATTAAAAACCAACAAACTAATTCATACCTGGCCGTTTAACTCGTAATACACACTCGTATCCAACTTACCTTTGCCCAATGAACCATTCAGAATTGGATAGGACACTCGGATAATCACACAAGTCATACAATGCCAACGTCCCAGACTTGGTCTTACATGTAGTCACATATCGATGCCATTGTCCCGAACAGGGTCTTACTCGTAAACTCATATTGGAATCATATAACGATGCCATGGTCTTACTCGCACACATATATCGGAATCCTATGTCATGACACATGTATCCTAACTATTCCTAAGGTTCATACGGGACTTTCGGATGTTGTAACTCAGTCGAATCGAACTCGGAAGTGTAGTAGTCAAATTTAATCATTTTCGGCCATAACATATTAAAAATTCTACATTTCATAACAGCATATAAAATTGACATTTAATTACTAAATACACACGTCTATTTGCTTATAAACTTACCTCGGACGATAATCGGGCGGCTAGTAGACAACTTTTGTTTTTCCCCGATCCAAATCCGATTTCTTTAGTTCTTGATCTTGTATGGGCTTGAATATTGACCGAACCCTAGCTTGCTTTCTTTTATTTTTATTTTGTTTAGTTTCGGCTACCAAGAACATATGAACACTCAAATATGGCTTTGTTTATTTTATGTTTTATATTATAATATAACATTTATAATATAATATTTAATTTACTTATATATCTTTACTAATATAATAGAAAAACCATGTAACTTATATCTTATGCCATCCCACTTACTTATTAATGGGGTATTTACAACATAAATGTCCCAACTTAGAAAGCCACTAACAATTTGGCCCTCATGCTTTAAACTATCAAGTTTTTAATTTATGCGATTAAGTCCTTTTATTTAATCAGACACCTAAACGACAAAATTAAATCACGAAAATTTCACAGATATAAATTCACATAAAATAAACACAAAAATAATTTAAAAATTATTTTCTGACTCGGATTCGTGGTCCCGAAACCACCGTTCCAATTAAGGTCTAAATCGGGCTGTTACACCAAGCATTGAATTCAAGCAATTTATAACATCTAATCATGATATATTGTTACATGCATTCATACTTAAATCTCACATTTTATAAACATACTCATTTAACCTTTCTCAATCAATCAATAATAAACACTTATGTTATCTCCATAAAATAAACTTAAATACATATATATACATGTACCAAAACATAACCATCACTAGCCATTCCAATGGCTAGATTACAATAATCATTTACATTCACATGCCAATATGACCAATATAACCTATACATGTCATTGTAACTATAATTTCTTTACCATATTGTACCGACATGGGCCGATGGATAGTGTGAGTGATCTTCGCTAAGCTTCCAATCCAGTGAGCTTCCGATTTACTCTAAAATAGGGAAATAAAACTAAGTAAGCATAAAATGCTTAGTAAGTTCGTATAACATGGCACTTAACTTACCATTCATTCTATTTTGAGGTAACTATGTAAGGCATATTCAATCAATTTGACCTCAAGGCCTACACACATCCTCATTGCCCTTGTTAGTCATATATTCCATAATAACATCAAAACATATATGGGCTCAACAATAATCAAGTTTCCATGCACATGTGCTTTCCACAACATGTATTCATTTAACATGTATAAATCATCTCTTTATATTACAAGTATAATTTCATAATAGTTCATCTCGAGTTCAGATTATTTCATGTCAGAACTTTACTCATGTCATTCGAAACATTAAGGTCACACTAGTAGTAGTACACTCAAGGTGTACAAGTCTATAATCAAGGATGAATCATCCAAAAATATCTACTAACTTTTTATTAATGGTCTAATTACCATATAAGGACCATAAGTTTTGAATTCCATAGTTATTTGATTGTTCTAGCTACTAGAATTCAACTTTTGAATTTTATGCTATTTAGTCCTTCCCGTAATTAAACACATAATCGATAACATTTTCTTATCAAAATTTTCACATGACATTTCTATCATATTATGGACCATAAAATAAAATTAAAATAAATTTTATTTTCAGCTCGAATTTGTGGTCCTGAAACCACCATTCCGATTTCACCTAAATTGGGTTCTAACACTTATCCTGCCTCTGTCTCGCAATAACAGCTACCGCATTCATAGTGATCTTCTCTCAAAAATAGATAACATCTAGGCAAATTCTTAAGAGCTAATCCCTTATTTGAGGAATCATATATAAAATAGTCTTGAAGGACTGTCATATCTTTTATATACGAACTTACATAGACAGATAGCTCGTACTTTTGGTTTCACACATAGTAATAGATTACAAGAGAATGAACCCAATCTTGGTGGACTTATTAAGCGGATCCCCATATTTGCAAAAACGTAGATGTGAACATATATATATATAGACATATTCACATAATTGATTCTATCTCGTGAGCCTTTACTGAATTTTGCCATTTAGGCAAGTCTTGGCGGATCCATGAACACAATCTATTTTCCGAACCTCCCTGTATCTTTCCATGGCCATGGTTTTGTATTCATTCATACGGTGTAAAGCCTCTGACTCTGTAGAGTCCTTTGCCACCCATAAGAGCTCTAATACGTCTCATAAAGAGCTCTCATACGTCCTATAAAGGGTTCTCATATGTCTCATAAAAAAGGCTCTCATACATCCCATTAAGGGCTCTCATACATCTCATAAAAGGGCTTTCATATACTGGTGTGTGCCTTTCTCCGTACAGTTTGTCCAAACCTCCGCAAAGCCAAAAATAATTAATATTCATTTTATGTATAGTCCACCTGAACCTCCATAAATCCTACTTGTTAATTTCAACACATAAGTGTTCCCCCACAAGGCCGAGGTCATTCGCCAATCTCAGTTTGCATTTACATACCACACCAGAGGCAAATCACATATCATATTCCCTTCTTCATCTTCCATTTTCCATCTCAATCACACTTCGAAAACCCTCTACAATTCTGCATAATTCATAAACATGCATTCAACAAATACTATTCATGCATGACACATATTACGTCAAATATTTCAATAATTCAACATGGATAAACTTACGGCCAATTATGCATTTTCATATCTACACAACATGCATCACGATATAACATCATTCAGCCGTAGAACAGGTCATCATTTATAGCATTCAGTCAAACCTACTTAGCACATGATACTGAAGGTAAACGAACAACCATTTAAGTTCTAAGTTCTAGAACTCACCTGGAAGTTGACACCAAAACCATCTACTTAGCTTTTTCTTTACTACCCGAGCCTCCATATTACAAAACATAACAACCATTTCAAAATTTCCAACAAAGATAATTCATCATAATAAGAACCATAACTTGTTTGCATGTAGAGGTCATTTAAAAGATGATATGTAACCTTTACCTATAACATAACAAAATCGATGGATAACTGAAATCCTTAACTTTCTTTCCTTTTTTTTAAATCCATGAACACAAAAAAGTTAGGAAGCTTATTAGCTTGATAAATTATCAGTTTCTTATGCACAAACTTTAACTTCTTTCCCCCATGCAGACCGCTCCTTAATCTTTCCTTTTTCTAGAACAGACTAGAGAAAAAGATGAAGGAGGATAAAAAAGAAATGAAGGAATAGCTAGTAGAGCAACATATCTTCCTTATATAATACTTTTGCACTTCCTTCACCGATCTCAAATTCAACAGTCAAGGGTACACGTCCATAGTCATCATGTTTTCCGCTAATAAACTTTCTAGTTCAAATGTAACCAAACTATGGTTGAAATATATCCTTTCCACAACCAATTCGCCAATTCCTCTTATTCCCACTAAAATCCGCTCAATTTGTAAGCTTTTCAATTTAATACCCAAATCACCATTCCAACTTAAACTTAACATTTTAGGGTGTGACAAAATTGATCACCATATGCGTAACAAATAACTAGGAAATGCTTCAAATTATCTCTTTCCTTGTTGATATTCCAACTTTTTCGTTACCAACAAAGTAAGCTAATATATTTTCTTCAAATAATTTAGTTGAAATAGCCATACTTTATCAGCCAAAGAAGTCTTGTTGGAATAAGACTCTTAGTGACGAGTTCCATTGCCTTGATCGATTATAAGTTTCTAATATATAACTTTCTTTTATATTTGTTTAAGGATAATTATCTTCTAAAGACGATAGATAAATTTTCATAATTTTATCGCTTAAAAAGGTAATATTAAAACACCATACCAAAACTAGCAACTTTTCATAATAGTGCACATGTTACCTTCAAGATAAGGAAAGAGATGTGCCAACACTTGAAACCACATTGCAAGGCACATCCCCAGTTGTGCATCAACATACTATATTTAAAATAAAAACATAACAGTACTATTATTTTACTATACATTAAGATATATATATATATATATATATATATTATCTCTACTAGGTACCGTTATCATTTAATTATGATTCAATATTTCCTCATTAAAGAATTATTATTTTAATATTTTATTATTTTAAAAATATGTCTAACTTACTAATGTTAACAAGCTCCATTTTACATTAATATAAATAATTATTAATTGATAAGCAATAATATTTCAAAAAATGAAAAATATTCACAACTGTTATTAAATATCAAATAATAATTTTAGGCAAAAAGAAAATCAAATAAAAATAGAAGTGGGATATATCAACTAATAATAATGGAAACTTGTGCGAACCTATAAAATATAAATTTTTTTATACTAGATTGAGTGCTAAATCTTAATTTTAATTGATAAACAGTTGTAAATTTAGGTATATAATTGTAAAATTAATTAATTAAATAATTTTAGTTGATAAGCATAATATTTCAAGAAAAGTGAAAATATTCACAATTGTGCAAAGTAAGTGGTTTTAACTATCAAATAATAAAAATAGAAGGTTTTTTTTTCTTTTGTGTGAACTTGTTCATTATTACTAGAATTATTTTGATACCAATGTATCTAGTTGAAGTGTTAAATCTCAATTTTAATTAATATACAATTATAAAATTAATTAAATAATAATTAATATAAAATAATAGGTATACAATTGTAAAGTTAATTAAGTAATAATTAATATGAAATAATAAGTATAAATTAATATGAATACAAAGTCTATTTTATTTTACAGTTTAAATTAAATCGTGTTCAAGCGGAAGAAATATTTAAAAAATCCTTTAAAGAATATTGACTCTAAAATTTAAATTTAATTCAAATATATGAGGAATAAATCTACTTTCATAAAATATTTTTAATTTTAATTGGGAATTTAATAATATAATGGAGAGTTTGATAAATTATAGATTATAAATGTGTTTGACATAGTTATTCATTGTGCTCATGGAATCTATTCTTATCATATGCCAGTTTTCTTTACTTGGAAAAATACTGCTTGGAAGTCTGAAACTTTCCTTTGTTCCCAAGGCCGTTTTGCCCACGAATGGGGACAATCTATTCCACCTGATTTTACCAAAACATCCTTTTCAGGGAATTATCCTTTGCGTGCTCTGCACGCTAACTCTCATGCTCTCACATGCTTTTCAATTTCATCAATTAAAAACGCAATCTAATTTCAATATTATTATAGATGGTATTTTTTTTAAAAAATTAAAATCTATTTTAAACAAAAAAGAGGGAGAGAGAGAGAGCAGTTTCTAGAAAAACAGAAGGCAAAAAGATAATCATAAAAAATGAGATGGTTGCGTGTTAATTTGGACAATAATAAAGCCAAAACCGTCCGATCAGTTTTTACAGATAAAAGACAGCATAATACCGAATAAAAATTGTCTTAGCATTTTGCAAAATCACGTGACTCACTCTGCTTTAAAATATTATCCAAATAAAGGACATTTAAGTCATTCTATTTTCTTATTCGACAATTTCTGAATATATAAGAAAACAATAATAAAAACTAATCCACAAATAATAAGACAACCATAAAAAGAAGCCAATTCTATTGGTTACCCACTACGCAACAACCTCCAAACGACGCCGTACTCCTCTTATCCTCCTCTGCTTCTACCAGATATTTCCTTGGCATTATCCCCTCTTCCTCTTCCCCAAAAGCTCCGCTCCTCCATGAACCACTCTTATCAATCTCCAATCAACTAATAGCCTTTCCTTCCCTTCTTCTTCTTGTTGTTGTTATTATTAACGGACTCGTTTAACTCAGTGATTCGTCCAAGAAGCCACTGAGTCCGGTGATGTGGTCCTGAGTTCTTCTTTCTTTGAAGGGGGTAGAATCGGAAACTGAAAAAAAGAGAGACAAAAATGGATCGAGCAGACTTGACGGTCGGACCGGCTATGGATATGCCGATTATGCACGACAGTGACCGTTACGATTTCGTTAGAGATATCGGATCGGGTAATTTCGGAGTTGCCCGACTTATGAGAGATAAGGTTACCAAGGAGCTCGTCGCTGTCAAGTACATCGAAAGAGGCCGTAAGGTTTAGCTTCTTATTTCAAAAAACAATGATCTCTTTCCTTTTCCTTTTTCCCTGTGCTTTTGGTCTATTTATGGAAATATGCTCATTTCGATTATTACGATATTTATTGAAGATAATGTTTTCTCTCTTCTTCTTTTTTGTTCCTAACTTGTTGCAATTTATTGTCGGGAGTTATATTAATTTTGTTAATTTCGGAAATGTTTTATTTGGTAGTATAATAATTAATTATCAATCCAAAAAATAAAAGAAGATACCGACTTTTCTGTTTTCTCAAAGCTCAACTACTTCACTAACTTCTTCTTCTTCTTTTTTTTTCCTTTTAATTTGTAATTTTGGCATTAATTTTGTGCTACCTTGTCGTTTTACAGATAGATGAAAATGTTCAAAGAGAAATTATTAATCATAGATCATTGAGGCATCCGAATATTGTTAGATTTAAAGAGGTAACGTTAGTTCTTGATTCAGTTTACTGTTATTTATAATATTTTTTTTGTAAAAATTAAGGTAGTGTTTGATGAACTAACTATAAGACATTGATACTTTAGGTTATTTTAACACCTACTCATCTTGCCATTGTAATGGAGTATGCCTCCGGAGGAGAGCTTTTCGAGCGGATTTGTGCTGCGGGTCGGTTCAATGAGGACGAGGTTTATTTTATTATATTTTGCATTCAATTTTATGTCCCCCTTTTGTTTTGTCTTTAACTTGTATATTTCCGTTATTTTGGTGCAGGCTCGGTTCTTCTTCCAACAGCTTATATCCGGCGTTAGTTATTGCCATGCGATGGTAGTTAGAATTTATCCATTTGTCTATGCCTTGAATTGTATTACGTGTAACCTGATAGGTTATTTTGTTTTTGGTTTGTTTTACTTGGTGAAGCAAGTATGCCACCGTGATTTAAAGTTGGAAAACACTTTGCTAGATGGAAGTCCAGCTCCTCGGCTTAAGATATGTGATTTTGGGTACTCGAAGGTATAGTCCTTTGTTGTTATCTTATCATTCGATGAGGTTACGCTTATACTTTGTATAATATGGTACTTTATGAACTATCTTTGGTGATGTGGTATTTATTCTATATTGTGTCATGGATTCATTGTTTTAAAAAAAATGTTGAGCTCATTTGATTCTGTCCTGGAAATGGTACTACTTATTATATTTGATGGAATAGCTTGTTATTTGTTAAGAATTATTTCCTTTTTTTTCTTTTTTTTTTTCTGATTATCTTTATGGTTATTGAAGATCATTTTCATGTTTATGTGTTTGATTTTTGTTCTTCTTCTCAGTCTTCAGTTCTTCATTCGCAACCAAAATCCACGGTTGGAACTCCTGCATACATTGCTCCTGAAGTACTCCTAAGGAAAGAATATGATGGCAAGGTATATTTATGAGATGTTCAGATTGGTTTAGAATGTCAGTTTACCATTCACTGGCAATTCCTGGTTAAGACTTAAGTAGTAGATTTTCAATGGGCTGGTCATGGCGTTCTAGTTGTGTGTTTGGGTGAAAATGACATCAAATTGATGGTTTTTCACCTGTTAGTTGATCTAAACTTTAGTTTACCATTCATAGCATGTGTAAGATGGTAGTTGCTAGAAATGCTGCCTATGAATGATCCCCTCCTGCCAAGGCAGTCCTTAACTAAGATGCTTGGAATGCTAAATCATTGGTCAGCTTATGCATAATATGGGGATTTGTTGCTAGAACTGGTTGAGTCTTGTCGAATGAATGGTTTTAAACCTTATTGGTTAAGTGCTGATGGTTAGGCGTGGGTTACTTGAACCTTTTTGACTAGTTAGGGATGGCACGAGCATGTGAATATAATATGGCCAGCTGTGACTGGAGAGTTAAGCCCGTGTATGAATTTATATCTTGATGAATAGGAACAGGCATTTCGGATGCACTTTTCTTTATAAATGTCTTAATGATTCATATGTCTTATCGGACATCTTAATACAAGGCAGATATTTGCAACTTTTGACACAAGATCTTGAAGAATAGATAAATTACTGGTACTTGAGGACGCATAAAAATCACCAGAGATAACCAACTCTCTGTTATTAGTCTTTTTGCCAAGTAAATTGTACTTTTCTGCACGTTGATGTTAGGAAGTGAGCTTTGTAAAATTGAGTTGATGACTCTGTTGTGTGACATCAGATTGCAGATGTTTGGTCATGCGGGGTTACCTTGTATGTCATGCTGGTTGGAGCATACCCTTTTGAGGATCCAGATGAGCCAAGAGACTTTCGGAAAACAATACAAGTACATCATTGGATCTTGTTATTTCATTAGTCTTATTTTTTCCCCAAATAAACGTGTTAGCTGATGTATTTTATTGGTTCATGCAGAGAATTCTTAGTGTCCAGTATGCCATTCCTGATGTCATCCAAATATCACCTGAGTGTCAACATCTGATTTCAAGGATATTTGTTGCTGATCCTTCAGCTGTGAGTAATTTCTGCTTGCTTCAACTTTGAAATTTTGTTCCTTGATTTTTGAAAGCTAACTTCTGATTTTGGTACATGAACATCCAAGAAAGGGAAGGAGGAGTGGCCTTCTTTTTGCATTTTGTGGTAACTTTTGAAAACTACCATGATTCTGAAGTGATTAAGCCATTCTGATGATGGACTATTTTATGTAACAGAGAATTACAATTCCTGAAATTAGAAACCACGAGTGGTTCTTGAAGAATCTCCCTGCTGACCTGATGGACGAAAACACAATGGGTAGCCACTTCGAGGAGCCTGATCAACCTATGCAGAGCACAGATACAATCATGCAGATAATAGCTGAGGCCACCATTCCAGCTGCTGGAGCCCCTGGCTTAAACCATTACATAGTCGACAACCTTGATGATGAAGACATGGATGACCTTGATTCTGAATCGGAGCTTGATGTTGATAGTAGTGGGGAGATAGTCTATGCAATGTGATATGAAGGAAGAGAGCTTCTCTGCAATGGTGCAGTTGTTCCAGGCAATCAAAAGTGTGAAGACATATAGCTGCAAAGAATTTATGGTAGAGTTGCGCAATACTGGTCTGAAATTGTCATGGTCCATTGAGTCCATTATGTTCATAGCATGAAGCTTTTATACAAATCTGTGGAAGAAATTGATATTTAATACTACTTTACAAGGGATGATCCACAGGGATAAAAGGTTCAATGTCGGATGATCATCTCCCAAACTTCCACATCCCGGTAACCATCGTTGAACCCGGTTCATTTGTATTTTGGCATTGCTCGTGTACTTTTTGCTTGGTTCTGTTTTATGCAGTTGAATATATATAATATATGGCTACTTAATATTATATGTTAACTTTTTAAGTTTTTACACGGATTTAGCACTATTTTAGATCTATTAAAAGACAGATTTACAATGGGATCATCTGCTTCCACCGACAATTATACGATTCTCATCAAAGTTGCAGGCGGAGCTCCCGTGGTCTTTCGCTTAGAAATTGATTTTGTTAGAACACTAATGGGTCGATCAAAAAAAGAAGACTATAACGGAGATTTGAGACCAGTTTTCTTTTGGGCCGGTGGGGGGGGGGGTGTTTAAGAATCTATGGATTGTCCCCTCAAATGGGTGATAATATAGCTTAACGGGTTGCCCCTAAGAAAGCCACGAAGAAGATTTGTGTTTCTTAGGGTGAATACGATAATGGTGTTTACAAGGGGTGGATCGAGTATGAGCGACCGAGAAACTAAAGCATAGAATGTTTGATAGCTTAAGGATTGCCCCTAAGAAATAGGTGGTGATAGCTGGTTTTGTTTAAGGGTCTGGTCTAAAATTTTTTAAGGAATATGATTCTTAGAAAATGTGTTGCTTTTCTGAAAAAATTGATATTTTTAGAGTTTAGATGATTATGTATAAATTATTTTTATTGTTTAGTAATTTTTCTAAAGTCATTTTCAATAAAACAAATACAATATTAATAATTTTTTCATAATTGATGTAGAGAATGAAATTGATTAGTAGTTAAGTAAATTAATAAACAACATGAAAGTTAATTGAGCCTTGACTTGATTAGCATCGACATTGTTGAACCTATAATGAAATTAATGTTAAAAAATAAACAACATGAAAAAGATATGGAGATTTGAATGTAAAATGTTATTTTGGTGAACTACCTGAATTTAGCTTCTTGGTGAAACATAGGAGGTAAACATGAAAAAAGAAATTGGCATGGGAAAATGAAAAAAAAAAAAAAAAAGTAACCTTATTTGCTTAGTGACATGAAGCAGGGAGAAGACTTTGAGAAAAAGAAAAAAAAACTTCTTTGTTTCTTTGTTTTGTCTAAAAAACCCGGGTGAAAGGGTTTTGTAAAATGTTTTACCCTTTATTAAGAAATACGATAATCTTAAGTTTAATATTTTACATTGTAAAGTTATTTTTCAAAAATTAACAAAAAAAAAATATTTTCCGTAAAACAAAATTTGATTGCTTCTAATATATGAGTTTCACTGCACGTAAAAATCTTTACTAATTCTAGTTAGAATTAGAATTAAAATTCAGACCTTTGTGCCTTTTACCCTACTTCAATTTATTTGATACACCAAAAAGAAATATTAACAACGAAAAGCTAAAATGGTGAGCTAATGTCTTCATCTCGACTTAATTTTTTATTTTTTTTTTATTTTTTATGAAGGCAAACATAAAGAATTAAACTAAATTAACTTGACCACAATTGCCTTCTAATTTATCAAAATTTAAGATTTCTATTATCTCTCTAGGTGGATTATCAAACGCCTGTAAAGTTTTGTTTCTGACAAAAGACATTTTTGTTATGCAATCAGCAACTTGATTTTTTTCTCTAGAAACATGCATTAAAGGGGCAACGATTTTTATGTTGCAAAATCTGTTGAATCTGCCTAATCAGAGATGAATTTGAGTCTATTGATGAACTGTCTTGGATAGCTTTGACCACGTGCAAACTGTCAGATTGAATCACTACCTTTTTATAGCATTGTTTTTAAAGGAGCACCAGACCATCCAAAATACCCGTAATTCAACATCAAATACCGAACACTGCCCTAAATCAATGTAGCTCTTTTTAACTGTCCAAAAAATGAAATATTAATTGATATATTATAATGGAGTTTTTGGACAATACAAACTGGGTTAAAATGTATATATCCCTTAAGTTGTAATAAAAAAATTATATTTTAAAAAATTTGATATTATTTTAGGAAATTATTTGGTCCATTGCTAGTGGAGTTCAAAAATTCCACAAGTTGTGGTGAAATGCTGAAGAGAATATTAAAAAAAAAAATTAAAACAGACACATGTTATGTACTAAATCCTGTTTATGGAGTTAAAAAAACTCCATTGGCAGTGAACGAAATACTAACCCATCATTTTAATGGAAATTTATCTTATACACGCTTGTGGAGGTTTTTAGACTCTCTAAATGAGTTTAGAATGTGATAAGTGTCTTATAGGGTGTAATAAAAAATTAAATATATAAATAAGTGTGACACCAATTACACCTTCAACCCACTTGTGGAGTCCAAAAAACTCCCTAGGTGGTCTATTAAATAATTACCCTATTTTAATTCCACTAACCTTTCTCGTGGGCTTAAAATATTTCATTGCTAAGAATGTATTTGAAAAGCCATCTAATAATTAGATTTGTGTGTAACTGTTTATCATTGTAACATCCTGAATTAGGGCTTAGTTGGAATAGTGGTTTCAGAACCACAAATCTAATGTTAAAATAATTATTTTATAATCATTATGAGATCTAGGGTATGAAAATAAGCATGTGTTAAAGTTTCATGAAGAAATTCTATGTGTAAGGTGTCTAATTGGAAATTAGGGACCAAATTGAATAAATTGCAAAACTTGGATTCTAGAAGCAATTTGCATGAAATTTCTTTATATTATTAATTAGAAGGTTTTAAAGAGTAATTTTCCCAATTTCTAAATTTTTGAACAAAAATGGACATGCATGGAAAATTTTGGAAGTTTAGTAAGAAAGAGTATTTTGGTCATTTGGTAATAAAATCAAAAAAAGGAAAAAATAAACCATTCTTCTCCCTCTTGCTGCCGAAATTCCAAGGGACATATAGCTAGGGTTTTTTCACTTTTCAAGTTCAATAGTAAGTGACTTCTAGCCCCGTTTTTAATGTTCTTTGTATTTTTGAGATCCTCGTAACATGCTCTCTCTATTTCTACCCATATTTCAAGCTAGGGTTCATGTTCAAAAATTTACCCAAGCATGAGATGTTTGTGTTTTGATGATTTATGGAGGAATATGTGTAACACCCCTCACCCGTACCCAACGCCGGGATAGGGTTCGAGGCATTACCAAGACTTTACATTTTGAAACGTACCAAATTGGGTCACGAAGTTTTACTTAAATTTTAAGCTTTTCATACATGAAAAACTCGTCCCTTATATAGGCCTTCGAGGCCTATAACATACCGAGAGGCAGTGCGGGAAAAATTTGGGTACGTTCGATAAACCTTGGACTCCTTAGGAAATTTTTTTTTCTTATCATAAAGTGTCACACGCCCGTGTAGGTGGTCTGTGTAGACTTACACGCCCGTGCGACTTGGGCCACGCCCATGCCCTTCAGCCATGGGCAACACTGACTTATCAACACGGCCATGGCACACACCCGTGCTGCCTGCCCGTGGACGACACTGTCTTTTTAACACGGCCATGGTGCATGCCCGTATGACCTACCCGTGTACAACTTTGAGCTAAAATTTTAAGTGCAGGGGACACACGGCCATAGCACACGCCCAGGGGAGGGAACCGTGTGTCACACAAGGCCTAGACACATGCCCGTGTGTCTAACCATGTGGACTTTAATAAGCTATTTTCCAAGCCTTTAGTCACCCATTTCTACTACTTGTGCTTAGTGGTTACCAAATTCAAAGTAAAACACAATTATACACTTGTAAATAATCTTGATTAAACTAGATGTATGGAAACCTCATATCATTGGTTTCATACATGATAGGTTATTTCCCACTTAGTGTTTATGGGTTCCCATGTCACTTTAATTCATCCGAAATTGGCTCGTTCATGTGACTCACTGCCAATTGGTAACGACCCATCATTTGTAAATAAAACCATACATAAATTCGTAGGTCATGGCCTACTTCAATTAAGCCAATTTTCGTGGCCATATACAAAGAGATAAACATATTCTTACATGCCTTCATTTGGAAAATCAAATAGCACATATAACAAAATACTCAAAAATACTATACATGCCATTGAACAAAACAAACAAAGTCTTTATACCAAAGCTTCTCTAGTTGATAGTGTGTTGACTCTCCAATTGTCTTCCAATCCTTTCGAATCCTCGAGCTCTGTGAGACAGGGAAAAAGAGAGGGGTAAGCATTTACATGCTTAGTAAGCTCGAATAACCGGAAAGTAAACTTACCGAGTAATTAGCATACATCAATATTTAAATCATGAAATCATCACTTATGAAATGATTCCCTATCACATACACTCAATCAATGAATTAGTTACGTAACAAAGCATCATGTAATTTATGTAGATGAGCTCATCATTCATCATCTTATTGACATAGATCATATTAATCCCGTTAAGTTTCTAGGAAATCTCGATGGGATACCCATTATCTGTCAATTCTTACGAATGATCATTTCACATATATGCACTCCTGCGAACCTCACATCTCATGGCAGGATTACGAGTCTAGGCTAAATGCCCCATATCATGAATTCATAAAGTGATATCGGGATTACCAGTCCAGGCTAAATCCCTTATAACGACAACCACCCGTAATAAGATCGGATCTGAATTACCAGTCCAGGCTAAATTCAAACCCTAATTGGATTACTTGTCTGAGTTAGATCCATAATGCACACATATTTTTCGGGAGGCTTGATCATTCAAGGAACACCCGTTCGGGTTAGATCCTTTTCATACTTGAGATCACAGATTAGCTGTCCGGGTTAAATCTTTACTACAACACATGCAGGATCTCTTTACACATATCAATGAGGGTTTATCCATCGAATTCCCTTTGTCAAACTCATCCAAGACATTTTTCACATGTTACCATCAAATATGCATTTCTATGATATTTCATGCTAATAATAAATGCAATCATTATGCATTCATAAATCATTCAATTATGCATATTAGGGGTTTACTTTAAGTTATTCGAACTTACCTAGTATTCTTTTCAAAGTTTTGTTTCGGTTATTCCGAAACCTTGCGTTTACCTCGATCGACCTCCGAAATTTGTTCATTGGGGTCTATAACAACAAAATTTAACTCATTAATACACTGTATTATACATTTCAAGTTTAATATCTACCCCCGGTCCAAATGACCGTTTTGCCCCTGACCTTTCACATTTTTACGATTTAGTCCCTAGGCGCTTATAATGAAACATATGCAATTTCTATCTTACCCAAGCCTAGCCAAACACTTTTCCTTCTTATGGTAGCCCACATTTTCCATTATTTTCTCATTTCTATCACACATTTACATCTTTTGCAAAATAGTCCCTATAAGGGTTTTTCATGAAAATCAACTAGGAAAAGATGTTTAATACACATTCATCTTTCATATTCCTCCACAATCCATCAAAAGACAAGCAAATCATGCATGGGTAAATTTTTAAACATGAACCCTAGCATGAAATATGGGTAGAAATGGAGAGAGCAAGCTACTGGGATTTCAAAAATACAAAAAGCATGAAAAACGGAGCTTGGGAGCACTTACTATTGAGCTTTGGAAAACTTGAAAACCCTAGCTATGGAAACCCTTGAAGTTTCAGCTGGACAAGGAAGAGAATGGGCTGATTTTGGTTCATTTTTCCCATTTTATTTCATTAAAATACCAAATGACTAAAATGCCCTTAAGCCCTTAAAATTTCATGCATGCAAGCCCATTTTTGTCCAAAAACTTAGAATTTGAGCAAATTGCTCTCCAAGACCTTCTAATTCATAACCCAAAGCAATTTCATACAAATTGCTTCTAGAATTCAAGTTTTTCAATTTATTCAATTTAGTCCCTAATTTCTAATTGAACACCTTATTCAAAGAATTTCTTCATGAAACTTTAACACATGTATATACTTATATTCTAGGCCTCATAATAATCATAAAGTAAATATTTTGATGTCAGATTTGTGGTCCCGAAACCACCATTTCGACTAGGCCCTATTTCAGGATGTTACATTTCTCTCCTCTTAGGGACTTTCGTCCTCGAAAGTCTTACCAGAAAATAGATTCGAATATTGAATTCTCATGGTTTCTTCGGGCTCCCATGTAGCCTCTTCTACACCATGTCGATGCCATAAAACTTTTACTAGAGCCACATCTTTGTTTCTCAATTGTTTAACTTCACAAGCCAATATCTTAACCGGTTTCTCTCCATAAGTCATGTCTAGTCGAATTTCAATCTCAGTTGGTGAAATTACATGAGAGGGGTCTGATCGGTATCTCTTTAACATGGATACATGGAACACATCATGAATCTTTTCCAGTTCAGGTGGCAACGCCAAACGATAGGCTAACGGTCCAACTCTTTCGGTGATCTTGTATGGTTCGATAAATCGTGGACTCAGTTTACCTTTCCGACCAAATCTCAATACATTTTTCCATGGAGATACTTTCAAGGATACTCTATCTCCAACTTGAAACTCAATTTCCTTTCTTTTCAAATCAGCATAAGACTTTTGCCTATCTGATGTCGCTTTTAAACAATCCCGTATCACTTTAACTTTTTCTTCCAGTTTCTTTAATCAGATCAACTCCATGAATCCGATTTTCCTTGAGTTTTGTCCAGTACAATGGAATTCGGCACTTCCTGCCATACAAGGCCTGATAAGGCGCCATCTTCAAACTTGTTTGGAAACTATTGTTGTAGGCAAATTCTACCAATGACAGGTATTTTTCCCAACTACCCTGAAATTCGAGGATGCAACAACGCAACATGTCCTCGAGAATCTGAATCATCCGCTCAGACTGGCCATCAGTCTAAGGGTGAAAAGCTGTGTTAAAGCTCAACTTTGTACGTAAGGCTTCTTGTAACTTCTTCCAGAATCTCGAAGTGAACCTCGGGTCTCTGTCCGAAATAATCGATAGTGGTGCTCTATGTAATCTTACTATCTCAGAAATGTACAAATCGGCCAATCTATCAAGAGAATAATATGTCCTTACCGGGATGAAATGAGCCGACTTTGTCAATTTGTCCATTATAACCCATATGGCATCTTTCTTTTTAGGAGTTAAAGGTAATCCTATCACGAAGTCCATGGTAACTTTGTCCCACTTCCATTCGGGGACCATTACAGGCTGTAACAAACCTGAAGGCACTTGATGTTCAGGTTTAACTTGCTGACATACCAAGCATTTCGATACAAATTCAGAAACATCTCTTTTAATGCCGTTCCACCAGTATATCTTTTTTAAATCGTTGTACATCCTGGTACTTCCTGGGTGAACAGATAGACGACTGTTATGTGCTTTTTGCAAAATCTTCCAAATAAGTTCATTGTCTTTGGGTACACAAACCCTATCTCTAAACATTAAACATCCATCAGGACTAATTCGAAAATCTGACTCAACACCAGACTCATTAAGCTGAGCATCATGAATTTCCTGCAGAAATGTTGGCCTAGCCTCTAGCTCGGCCAGAACTGAATCATTATCAAGCAATGTCAAACGAGTATCCATGGCTCTCAAAGCATACAGGGATTTTCTACTCAATGCATCAGCGACCACATTCACCTTTCCTGGATGATAGTCGATAATTAGATCATAATCCTTAATTAATTCTAACCATCTCCACTGTCTCAAATTTAATTCTTTCTAAGTCATCAAGTACTTCAAACTATTGTGGTCCGTGTATATATGACAAGTCCCGCCATACAAATAATGCCTCCAAATTTTCAAGGTAAAAATAATAGCGGCAAGCTCTAGGTCGTGGGTTGGATAATTCTTCTCGTGAGGCTTCAATTACCGTGAAGCATAGGCTATCACCTTGCCATCTTGCATAAGTACACAACCCAATCCATTTAAGGATGCACCACTATAGACCACAAGCTCTTTTCCCAGTTCAGGTAGCACTAAAACAAGAGCTTCGGTCAGCAATGTCTTTAACTTCTTAAAACTTTGTTGACACTTCTCTGTCCATTCAAACTTAACGTCTTTCTTTAGCAGCTTCATCATCGGAGTCGCTATCATGGAAAATCCTTTTACAAACCTTCGATAGTAACCAGCTATGCCCAAAAAGCTTCTAACCTCGGTTACATTCTTAGGCGATTTCCATTCAACAATTGTAGAAGTCTTACTTGGATCAACTCAGATGCCTTCACCTGAAACTATATGACCCAAAAATCCAACTTCCTGGAGCCAAAACTCACTCTTGGTAAACTTAGCATATAGTTGCTTTTCCCGCAAGGTCTGCAACACAATTCTCAGGTGCTTCGCATGCTCTGTCTCATCTTTAGAGTAGATCAAAATGTCGTCAATAAACACAACGACAAACTTATCCAAATATGGCTGAAAGATCCTATTCATTAGATCCATAAACACAGTCGGTGCATTCGTCAGCCCAAACGACATGACAAGAAATTCATAATGGCCATACCTCGTTCTAAAGGCTGTCTTGGGTACATCCGAGTCTTTAACTGGCAGCTGATAATAGCCAGACCTCAAGTCTATCTTGGAGAATACAGTGGCTCCTCTCAACTGGTCAAACAAATCATAGATCCTTGGCAAGGGATACTTATTCTTGATAATCACCTTGTTCAGTTGCCGATAATCGATATATAACCTCATCGAACCATCTTTCTTCTTTACGAACAACACGGGGGCACCTCAAGGTGAAAAACTTGGCCTAGCAAATCCTTTATCTGTCAGCTCTTGCAATTATGCTTTTAACTCCTTCAGCTCGGTAGGTGCCATTCTGTACGGGGCAATAGAAATGGGAATCGTCCCTGGCACCTATTCAATACCAAACTCTATCTCCCTTTCAAGAGGTAATCTGGGTAATTCCTCCGGAAACACATCTGGGTACTCACATACTATCAGCACGGACTCGATTTTCAGCTCTGTTTCCTTAGTGTTCAGTACAAATGCAAGGTAAATTTCATATCCTTTCCTCATATATCTCTGGGCAACCATTTCCTTTATTACGACCAGTGACGAACCCAATTATCTTGATTCAACCCGTAGAATCTTACCATCCTGGCATTTTAACTTAATATACTTACTACCACAATTCACTGTTACATCATGAAGGGCTAGCCATTCCATACCAAGTATTACATCAAATTCATCAAATGGTAACAACATAAGGTTACCCGGGAAACAACAACCTTGAATCGTTAAAGGACAATTCTTACAGACTTTATCAACTAGAACTGATTTGCCTAGTGGGTTCGACACTCTAATAATATCTTCCGTATGTTCAACAGGTATGTTCATACTAGACGCCAATCTCATGCAGATATATGAATGAGTCGTCCCCGAGTCAATTAAAGCAACAACACTTATATTAAAAAGAGAGAAAGTACCGTAATAACATCAGGAGTAAGGGATTCATCTCGAGCATGTATCGTAACATTCTTGCCGGGGCTTGAACCTATGATTTTGCAGCGTCTTTAGTCACGACTCGACTGCCATTAGCACTCCCAGGGTATCTCGGAGGTCTACCTCGTAGAATGAGAGCTTTCGACCTCAGAGCTATTTTCACTTCTTTTTCGGCTCATTCCAGGCAGTCTCTGAGAAAGTGATCAAGAGAACGACATCTAAAACATGCGTCTCTCTTCATTCGGCACTTTCCGAAGTGGAATTTGTTACTGTAATATCCCGAATTAGGGCCTAATCAGAATAGTGGTTTCGTGACCATAAATCCAAGATAGAAATAATTATTTTATAATTATTTTGATTTTTATGATATGATTACATGATTGTGTGAAAATTTCGTGATGAAATCCAATGGCTAAAGTGCTTAAATTGAAATTAGGGACTAAATCGAATAATTTGCAAAACTTGTATTCTAGGAGTTTTTAGTATGAAATTGTTTTCGAATATTAATGAGGAGGTCTTAAATAGCAATTTGACAAATTTCTAAGTCTATGGACAAAAATTGGACATGGATGGAATTTTTGGAAAGTTTAGTAGTAAGGGCATTTTGGTCATTTAGTTATTAAAATGAATTAAAAACAAAATTAAAAGCCAATTTTTGTCCATCTTCTTCATTAGGCCCAAATTTCAAGGGTTCTCCATGGTTAGGGTTTGTTTCAACCTTTCAAGCTCCATAGTAAGTGATTCCAAGCCCCGTTTTAATGTTCTTTACGTTTTTAGAATCCCGGTAGCTCGATTAAGC
Organism: Gossypium arboreum; assembly: GCF_025698485.1. NCBI lineage: Eukaryota > Viridiplantae > Streptophyta > Magnoliopsida > Malvales > Malvaceae > Gossypium > Gossypium arboreum. The sequence goes on from NC_069081.1 coordinate 21,752,360, forward strand.
TCATGCTAGCAATAATTCAACCTAGGGTTCATATTTGGAAAAATACCCATAGGTGAAATTTGTGTATTTTGGTGTTTTATGATAGAATATGAAGTTTTAAATTATGTTAGACAACTTGTACTACTCGGTTTTAAGCGAAAACGAGTAAAAGGGCTTAATCGGTAAAAATACCTAATAGTCATAAGTACATGTTAGAGTGTGAATTTGATGTTTCCATAGAAGGGAAAATTTATCAACATGTCATAAAACATAAGAATAAGGGATGAAGTTTAATTCCCAAGCCTAGGGGCAAAAGTGTAATTATGCAAAAGTTTAGGGGCAAAAATGTAATTTTTTCCAAAGTTCATATTAAATGCTGTTTTGATGAATGTATGTATTAAATAAGATTAATTTGGCATTATAGATCAAGAGAAACGAGATTCAAGTCGCGATCGAGGGAAAAACAAAGTTTACGAAGAATAGGCTCGATTACCAATAATTTTATACCGAGGTAAGTTCATGTGTAAATGTAGTAACATAATTGTCATTTTAAGCAATTTAATGTTGTGTATATGATATGATGCTGATTATTATCATGAAATATTATGCTTTGTGGTTATTGTTGAATAATATGTAATTATGTGAATTACTTGATGAGTATGAACTATCACCGAAGTATCGATTTTGATATTCCGTGGAAGACGGCAAAGATGTGTGATCGAGGAAAACGCCCATTTGAACCTTAGGAATAGATTAGAATACAAGTGACATGTCACTAGGATACTTGAGTTCCGAACTCATTGAGTTGAGTCTGAGTTCGTGAGATGTAACTAGGCATCCGAGCTCGTTGAGTTGAGTCTGAGTTCACTTATGGATGCGAACGCCCGAGCTCATTGAGTTGAGTCCGACTTCACTTATGGGCGGGTTACATAGTAGCTTGGCTACATAAGTTCCGCAGGCTATTGAGTTTGTCTAGCTGCGGGTATGACACTTACGTTCATGAAATCCGTGTATTCAAATTATATTCCGATGTGTTCAACGAGTGAATCTTAAGTGAATAAGAAGAAGGCCTAAAATGAAGGTGACATGTCGGTAAGTGTGGTAAATGAAAAAAATTGACAGGTATGTGCTTAAACCCTCGGGTTGAAAACTTGGTATGATGAAATCGTAGGAAGATATTAAATGTAAATGAAACATGAATGTCTTGGTGTTGTTTATGCAAATGATGTTTTATGTGAGATTGTGTGATTATGTTACTTGCTATTTGCATGTGAACTTACTAAGCATTTGTGCTTACTCCCTCCTTTTCTTTCATTGTAGTTTTGACAAGCTGGCTTGAGAATCGGGATAGGTCGAAGACTCGTTCACACTATCCAAAGGCTTAAATTAGTAAAATCGCTTGTGTATTTTGAATGTGGCATGTATGGCAAAACACTCACTTTGTGTAATTGATCTTATGATATGGCTATGGTTTGGTAAGAAAAGGGTTTGTAAATGATTAGCCATTGGAATGGCCAATCTAAGTCATATTTGATGTTATGTATGTTTAAAATGCTATTTAGTCCATGAAAATCCTTAGTAAAGTGAAATTTGCCATAAAATGAATCGACAGTGAAGAGTGATGTAAATTTGAAAAATCACTAAAAATATTAGAAATGGAATTAAATGATGAGTAAGTTATTAAATTGAAGCTTAATGAGTCTATTTTCATATGTATTGAACAAAACAGGTATATAAATTATATTTTATGAGATATTTGAATTTTTGTGAAACAGGTCCAGAGTGATTTCTGGATCCCCTATTTTGACTTTAACAATTCATCATAAATTGTAAAAAAATAATTAGAAGTCATTATTTACATTTAAAGATTCCTTATTGAGTCTAGTTTTAATAGAAACAAACTTCATAGTCATTGAAATTCTATACAGAGAGATATCTGATTCGTAATATACAGAGGTCAGAGAAGTCAAACCCTGAAATAGGGAATACTTTAACTAATAAACTGTACTAATTAGCTTGACCAAAATTCTAGAAAAGTTAGTAAATATATATATGAGTCTAGTTTCAGGAAAATTTACGAATTGGATTTGAGTTTGAACTCAAGATATGAATTTTAAGCAAGCGTGACGCAGATTGCTAGCTTGATGGAAATTTTAAAATAAATTGTTTGAAATTTGTTTAAGTAATGAATTAAGTCTGTTAACACCTCGTGTTCGACTCGTGACGGTATCGGGAATGCAGGCGTTCTGATTACAACTCTTACACTTCAGTTTTTGATCATCTACACTCCCCACACTAGTCACCATCGGGGGGAAGACTTTTGACCTCGTCGTTTAAAGCTTCTCAATCTACCCGAATATCCCACTAACGAAGTGGAGCGTTCATGCAGGCTTCTGGCTTTCTTCGTGGAGAACGAGAGTGTTTTACCGCTAGACCTCTTGCTCGCAACTCGAGCATCTCTCTTAGCTTGTTTTCTTTCATTATTAAGTTCCTCGACCTTCTTAGCTCGATCGTCTAATGCGTCAAACTCCCGTATTTCTAAGATCCCAATCAACATATTGATATCCTCATTCAGACCTTCCTCGAAGCGTTTACACATTTCCGATTCAGTTTGGACCCATTCAGTTGCGTACTGACTTAGTTATACGAACTCTCTCTCATATTCTGCTACAGTCTTGTTCTCTTGTTTGAGTTCCAGGAACTCCTTTCGCTTCGAGTCCAATTGGCTAATATATTTCTTTCTAAACTCTGCTTGGAAGAAATCCCAAGTAATATTTTCTTTCAGCACTACCGAGGATACGGTCTTCCACCAATTGTATGCAGTGTCCTTCAAAAGGGACACAGCACACTTCAAACATTCCTTGGGTGTGCATGACAAATCATCTAGCACTCGTGTAGTATTTCCAAGCCAGAACTCGGCTCTTTCAGTGTCATCATCAACTTTAGCTCTAAATTCCTCAGCCCTGTACTTTCTAAGCTTATCTACAAGGGCTTTACCAATTCTCACCGGTGCCATACCTTGTGGCACATCCTCATCAGGTTGGTGAGGGGGCAGGGGAGGTCTTGGTATATTGGGGCGATTTCTTAGATAATCCCCAAACCATTCATCTATCATATCAAAGAAAGCAACTCGGGTCTTTTCTCGGCCTTCTAACATCAGCCTTCTACTACTACTAGATATAACTCACTGTACAGAAGCTGGAGCATGGCTCTCGGCTCCTTCGGACTCATTTTGTGCTTGGTTGGAAGACATTCACTATATTCAAAACAGTTTAAACAATTAGGAGATGTCACACTATCAACATTCGAATAATGACATGTATAGCGAACTTTAAAATCCTCTACGGTAGTTCTAGAACCTACTAAACCGTATCTCTGATACCAATAAATGTAACACCCCTCACCCGTACCTGACGCCGGGATAGGGTTCAAGGCATTACCAGGACTTTACATTTTGAAACGTACCAAATTGGGTCACCAAGTTTTACTCAAATTTTAAGCTTTTCATCCATGAACAACTCGTCCCTTATATAGGCCTTCGAGGCCTATAACATACCGAGAGGCAGTGCGGGACAAATTCGGGTACATTCGATAAACCTTGGGCTCCTTAGGAATTTTTCATTTTCTTATCATAAAGTGTCACACGCCCGTGTAGGTGGGCCGTGTGGATTCACACGCCTGTGTGACTTGGGGCACGCCCATGCCCTTCAGCCGTCGGCAACACTGACTTATCAACACGGCCATGGCACACACCCGTGCTGCCTGCCGGTGGACGACACTGTCTTTTTAACACAGCCATGGTGCACACTCGTGTACAACTTTGAGGTAAAACTTTAAGTGCGTGGGACATACGACCATAGCACATGCCCATTGGAGGGAACCGTGTGTCACACACGGCCTAAACACATGCCCGTGTGTCTAACCATGTGGACTCTAATAGGCTATTTTCCAAGCCTTTAGTCACCCCTTTCTACTACTTGTGCGTAGTGGTTACCAAATTCGAAGTAAAACACAATTATACACTTGTAAATAATCTTGATTAAACTAGATGTATGGAAACCTCATATCATTGGTTTCATATATGATAGGTTATTTCCCACTTAGTATTTATGGGTTCCCATGTCACTTTAATTCATCCGAAATTGGCTCGTTCATGTGACTTATTGCCAATTGGTAATGACCCATCACTTGTAAATAAAACTATGCATAAATTCATAGGTCATGGCCTACTTCAATTAAGCCAATTTTCGTGGCCATATACAAAGAGATAAACATATTCTTACATGCCTTCATTTGGCAAATCAAATAGCACATATAACAAAATACTCAAAAATACTATACATGCCATTGAACAAAACAAACAAAGTCTTTATACCAAAGCTTGTCTAGTTGATAGTGTGTTGACTCTCCAATCATCTTCCAATCCTTTTGAATCCTCGAGCTCTGTGAGACAGGGAAAAAGAGAGGGGTAAGCATTTACATGCTTAGTAAGCTCGAATAATCGGAAAGTAAACTTACTGAGTAATTAGTATACATCCATATTTGAATCATGAAATCATCAATTATGAAACGATTCCCTATCACATGCACTCAATCAATGAGTTAGTTACGTAACAAAGCATCATGTAATTTATGTAGATGAGATCATCATTCATCATCTTATTGACATAGATTATATTAATCTCGTTGAGTTTCTAGGAAATCTCGATGGGATACCCATTATCCATCAATTCTTACGAATGATCATTTTACATATATGCACTCCCGCAAACCTCACATCTCATGGCAGGATTACTAGTCTAGGCTAAATTCCCCATATCATGAACTCATAAGGTGATGTCAGGATTACCAGTCCAGGATAAATCCCTTACAACGACAACCAACCTTAATAAGCTCAGATCTGAATTACCAGTCCAGACTAAATTCAGACCCTAATCGGATTACCCGTCCGGGTTAGATCGATAATGCACACATATTCTTCGGGAGGCTTGATCATTCAAGGAACACCCGTCCGGGTTAGATACTTTTCATAGTTGAGATCATGGATTACTCGTCCGTTCTAAATCCATACTGCAACACTTGCAGGATCTCTTTACACATATCAATGAGGGTTTATCCATCAAATTCCCTTTGTCAACCTCATCCGAGACATTTTTCACATATTACCTCAAATATGCATTTCTATGATATTTCATGCTAATAATAAATGCAATCATCATGCATCCATAAATCATTCAATTATGCATATTAGGGGTTTACTTTAAGTTATCCGAACTTACCTGGTATTCTTTTTAGAGTTGTGTTTCAGTTATTCCGAAACCTTGCGTTTACTAGGATCGACCTCCAGAATTTGTTCCTTGGGGTCTATAACAATAAAATTTAACTCATTAATACACTATATTATACATTTCAAGTTTAATATCTACCCTAGGTCCAAATGACCATTTTGCCCTTGACCTTTCACATTTTTATGATTTAGTCCCTAGGCTCGTATAATGAAACACATGCACTTTCTATTTTACCCAAGCCTAGACGAACACTTTTCCTACTTATGGTAGCCCGCATTTTCCATTATTTTCTCATTTTTACCACACATTTACATCTTTTGCAAAATAGTCCCTATAAGGGTTTTTAATGAAAATCAACTAGGAAAAGATGTTTAATACATATTCATCTTTCATATTCCTCCATAATCCATCAAAATACAAGCAAATCATGCATGGGTAAATTTTTAAACATGAACCCTAGCATGAAATATGGGTAGAAATGGAGAGAGCAAGCTACTGCGATTTCAAAAATACAAAGAGCATGAAAAATGGGGCTTGGGAGCACTTACTATTGAGCTTGGAAAGGTTGAAAACCCTAGCTATGGAAACCCTTGAAGTTTCGACTGGACAGGGAAGAGAATGGGCTGATTTTGGTTCATTTTTCCCATTTTATTTCATTAAAATACCAAATGACCAAAATGCCCTTAAGCCCTTTCCTTAAAATTCCATCCATGCAAGCCCATTTTTGTTCAAAAACTTAGAATTTGGGAAAATTTCTCTGCAATACCTTCTAATTCATAACCCAAAGCAATTTCATACAAATTGCTTCTAGAATTCAAGTTTTACAATTTATTCAATTTAGTCTCTAATTTCTAATTGAACACCTTATTCAAAGAATTTCTTCATGAAACTTTAACAAATGCATATAATCATATTCTAGGCCTCATAATAATCATAAAGTAAATATTTTGATGTCAGATTTGTGGTCCTGAAACCACCATTCCGACTAGGCCCTATTTTAGGATGTTATAATATGATAGTTTAAAGGATAGTAAACAACTTATACTAAGTAGTTTTTCATGGAAATAGCTTAATGGACCATTTTGTAAAAGTTGTGAAAATGGGTAGAAAAATGTGAAATGAATGAAAATGTGGGCTGCTTTAGCCAGGAAAAATATTGGACTAGGCTTGGGTAACTTAGAAATTACACGCATTTCATTATACGAGCCTTAGAACTAAATTGTAAATATTGTGAAAGGTTAGGGGTAAAATGGTCATTTTGCTCGAGGGTGAGTTTTAGGCCTAAAACAAATAATGTAATGTATTAATAATCTAATTCTATTGATATAAACCCCGAGGAACCAATTCCAGAGGTTGACCGTGGAAAACAAAAGGTTTCGGAATTACCGAGACACGAAACCAAAGCAATTACCAGGTAAGTTCGTATTACCCGAAGTAAACTTCTAATATACTTTAACATGCATGTTCTTGAATGTATAAAAATTCAGATATACATTGCATGATAATTCATGAAATGTACTTGTGTAAAAGAAAGATGATAAATGTCCCAGTTGAATGGAAAAAGGAAATCCTATGGATAAATTATGGCTTACATGACATGAGATCTTGCATGTGTTGCAGAAAAGGATTTAGCCCAGACAGGTAATCTGATGATCTCAAAATGAAAAGGATCTAGCCCGGATAGGTGTACCTTGAGTGATTGAGTCTCCCGAAGAATATGGTGCATTAAGGATTTAGCCCGGATGGGTAATCCGATTGAGGACTAAATTTAGTCTGGACTGGCAATTAAGATCCGAGCTTATGAGAGCATTGTCGTTAAAAAGGGATTTAGCCTGGACTGGTAATCCTGACAATGCTCTATGAGTTAATACTACGAGGGATTTAGCCTGACTGGTAATCTCGCCGTAAGATATAAGGTTCACGGGAGTGCGTACTCTAGATGATCACTTGTATGACTTGACAGTAAATGACTATCCATCGAGATTTTCCAAGAAATTCAACAGGATTAACATGCTTAAATAAAGAATGGGAACATTGAATTGATAAGCTCATCTAAGACTAATGTCATGATGTATTGTTATGAGACTAACTTGATGATTGAATGCATGTGATAGGGAAACTATTTCATGCTTGTTGGAATTGTTTTCTAAATATGGTTGTATGCTAATTAACCGGTAAGTTTACTTTCTAGTTATACAGACTTATTAAGCATATAAATGTTTACCCCTTTCTCTTTTCCCTATTTTACAGAGCTCGTGGACTCGTGAAGATTGGAAGACGGTTGGAGAATCAACACACTATCAACTTGTTCTGCTTTGGTATATAAATACTTTTATTTTGTTTAATATCATGTATAGGATTTTTGGTTATTTTGTTATAGATCTCATTTGGCTAGCCAATGTAAGGGCCTAAATGGTATACTTATTCTTTTGTATAAGGCCATGAGATATGGTTCATATTGATGTAGGTAGTAAACCTAATAATGATGCATATTTATGTTTAAATGTTTCATGAGATATGATGATGAAGTTTATCATGAATGGATGCTTGAAAATGGGACTTAATAATTTAAGAGTGGACATAGCATACAATGGTATATGGTTAAAACATGGCCTAAGTATAAAATGTGCTATGTTAACCCCTAATGTGAAAAGGATAATTTAGCATGCACTAAACCGATGAGATGAGGTTAGCATGGAATGAGTTAGGTCAAGGTTGTCTAAGAGTATAATTAGGCCATGTTACATATCATTGTAATCTCTAAGTGTGTGTATGAATGATAGAGGGTGACCAAAGGCTAGGAAAATAGCCCTAAAATGGTCCACACGGGTTGTGACAGCCTTAAAACGACCCTAGTCGAAATGTGGTTTCGGGACCACAAAACCAAGGCATAAAAATAATTTAATATTTATTTTATTGCCTATAATGTGTGTTAACTCATGTGTGATATTTTTTATGCTTTGATTTAGAATTATAGATGTGAATTTCACTAGAAAGGACCTAGTAATAAACTTTGAAAGTATGAGGGGAAATGTGTGATGACTAATTAAAGGATGCATGCAAAACAATGGACTTGCATGTCAAATTTCCCCATAGCTAGTGGCCGGCCATGACAAGGATTTATGGGCAAAAATCATGTCATGAAACATGTTTGGTAAATGGGTTATGATGGAAAGAATAAAATAAGGGGTATGGAATAAACAATTAATGTTAGTAGATGAGAAACAAAAAAAAAAGTGTCCATCTTCCTCCATAGCTTGGCGAATGTCCTAAAGGAAGAAAGAAAAATTTTGTTCATCTCTTTTCACTCTCTTGTTGGCCGAAAATACTAAGGTTAAGGAAGGAGTTTTGCTTCATACTTGGTTTGGAAGAGGATTAGGAAGAGGTTGGCTAAACTTGCATCAAGATTAAGGTATGTTTGAGGTTCATGCATGTTTTAGTTGCTAGCTTAATGTTCTTGTTAGCCCATGGTTCAAATCCTTGTTATGTCATGGGAATGAAATTCGCCAAAGTGAATGTGGTGTTAATGCCATTGCATGTTAAATGACAAGCTTGAAAGTGATACATGTGATGGAGGATTGAAGATTCTTAGATTTTCTTTTAGCATTTTTTTGAATGAGATACTAAGTTCTTTGTTTCACCATGACCAAATTGAAATGGTGTGGTGTTGTGGTATTCGCCATGATATATCCATAAGTATAATTCATGCATGTTGCATGGTAAGTAAGATTTAAGCTTTGGAAATGTGTATATATTTGGATATAAGCCATTTGAGAATTGGCCCTTGCACCTACATGAATATATGTTTGCACATGATGGATTGGTATGACATATATACTAATTCAAAGTGTATATTTGCTTGTGATGATGTGTTGATTATGAAGTAAATAAGAGATGTGCAATGAATTACGATATGTAATGTGTTAGTAGTAAAATGTATGCTGTTTTTTTTGTGTGGTATTAAGTGTATATTCGCCACATGAGGGTAATTAGTGTGCATGCATTCGGTTTGAGGCAAGCATATTGATGCCTATTCTTGGCTTAGAAAATTCGCTAAGAGGAATATTAACTAATGTGTTGAGTTCGATTTATGATTTCGTACATAGGCAACTTTGATGCCTAATGTATATAAGGGCCAAGTACTTTGAACTTCACGTTGATGTTTGAATGTATTGAATTGCTTGTTGTGATGTAAAATGTGCATGACCATTGTGTATTTGAGCTAAAGGATGGCCATATGACCATTTACACTCCTTGTCATATTCGCCATAAGCTATCATGATGAGATTTTAATAAGTTAAATTTGTGTGAATTAGCTCAAGAGCAAAGGGAGCTAAATCCGATAAAGGGAAGGAAAAAGTAGTTGAATAGCCGTCGAAATCGCTCGACAACATCCAAGGTAAGTCTTGAGTGATGACCCTACTTGAATTATATCAAAATTATGCTCCTTGTTTGTGTGGCCATTGAGCCGAAATAGTAAAGGTTGATAAATATTTTGTGTTAGAGCTTTAGTAACGAAAATGAACTATGGACGTGTCTTGAATATTGATATATGTGTAAGTGAACATTGAAAATATATCCGGCTAAGACCGAAGGCATTCGTGCGAGTTGATATATCCGGGCTAAGACCAAGGCATTCGTATGCGAGTTGATATATCCGGGCTAAGACCGAAGGCCTTTGTGCAAGTCACCAAATCCGGGTTATGACCAAGGCAATCGTCTGAAGTCGCTATATCCGGTTAAATCCGAAAGTATGTGATTCGAAGTGAGCAATCTTGCTGTGAAAATTTCAGCTTATACACTTGTGAAAATTCCAGCAATGAGGTATGTTTGTATGTACTTGTACTAATTGAATTCTTACAAGTAAGTATCGCTAAGTTGATAAACGAGCTACCGGCCTTGGGCTAAGTTGTTCTTTTGTGTATGAACATAAGGGTCGGTGATGTGAAATAAGTATGAGTATGGGAATGTGAATTAGTAAAGTGGTTTAATTAGCCATGTGAATAAAATACCTTAGTCAAAGCTGATTTCATTGCTTGAGACTTACTAAGCATTAAAATGCTTACCCGTTGCTTTGGCTCTCTGTTTTATAGGTTTATTTCGTTAGCTATCGGATTCGGGATCAAAGAAGTCGAAGTCATCCACACTATCGAAGCCCCATTTTGGTACAAATTTTGGTTGAACTTTGAAATGGCATGTATAGGACCATCCTTTGTTGAAGGTCATGTACCTTCCGGTTTGTGTAAACTTGGATAGCCATGCGAAAATGGCTTATATCGTTTTAGCATAGAACTATAATCGTTTGTATGTTGACCCTTATGAGGTATGGAATTATTTTGAAACGATTAGCCATTGGAATGGTTAATCATGATCACGCTTTGTGCTATGTATGTAAAAAGGGCCAATTGAATCATGGAAAGTATGAAATAGGTAAAGCCTACTAAAGGCAGATGCTGACAGCAGCAGTGACGTGGATGTGAAAAATCACTAAAAATAGTAGGAATGGTATTAAATAGCAAATAAATTATGTAAGTGTACCTTGATGAATCTACTTTCATATGGAAGAAACGAAATGGTCATATGAGTTATAAGTTAACAGATTTTAAAGTTCTTGTGAAATAGGGCCAGAACGGTTTCTGGATCCCCTGTTCCAACTTTGGAAAATCATTGTAAATTAACCAGAGATAATTAGGAGTCATTCCATATATGTGTAGATTCCTCTCTGAGTCTAGTTTCTATAGAAACAAACGGCATTAGTATTGAAGCCCTGTACAGGGAGATATCCAATTCGTAACGCACAAAGGTCAGTGTAGTCGATCCCTACAACAGGCGAGACTTTAACTAATAAACTGTACTAATTGGCTCGACCAAAATTCTAGAAAAAATATGTAGATGGACATATGAGTCTAGTTTCAGGAAAAATTTACGGAACTGATTTTCGAGTTGTAAAACTCAAGTTATGAATTTTGGAGCGACTAGTACTCAGATTGGCAGCTTGTCTGAAAATTGTCAATAAGTGGGTTGAAGTTCATTAACACCTCGCGTTCGACTCGTGACGGTCTCGGGTTCGGGTGTTACAATTTTATTGGTATCGAGCTACGGTTTAGTCGATTCTAGGACTACCGTAATGCGTTTGGGTCTAGCTATACATGCCATTTTATGTGATTATATGATAGTGTGGTGATTTCGACGTTTGAACTTGTGTTTATTTATAGTAATGGATCCCGATCCCAACCGAAGCGATAGCGATGATGTGGAGAGTGTGGCGCTGCTCCCTTTGACAAGGGACAGCGCCGGCGGACTCTCAACCTGTTGCTAGCAATCCGAATGACGAGGCTAGACAAGCCTTTTATAGCGTGATGAATGATTGGTTCAACCAATACATTCGAACTAATACTACTGTTCCACAACCTCCATTCCCAACAAACACACCCCAAGACCTACAATGCCTCCGGTAATTGACCAAATAAGGTCGAATAAGCCCCAGTTGATAGAATCCGAAAACATGGGGCTCTGAATTTAAAGCTACGGATAGTGATGATGCCGAGCAAGTCGAATTTTGGTTGGACAACACGATCCGGGTACTCGATGAGCTATCTTGTACACCGATGAATGCCTAAAGTGTACCATCTCCTTGCTACGTGATTACGCCTACTATTGGTGGAGTACTCGACTTCATTGTGCCCATGAACAAGTAACTTGGGAGTTCTTCCAAACCGAGTTTGGAAAAAGTATATCATCGAGATTTATGGACCAAAAACGAAAGGAATTTCTCGAACTTAAACAAGGTTCCATGTCGGTTACGACTATGAGCGAAAATTCGTGAGGCTTAGCCAGACGCTGCGAGAATGCATTTCTTTGAAGGCGTGATGTGTAAACGCTGAAGATGGGTGAATGATGAGATAAAGTCGTATGTTGGCATTTTGGAAATCGAGAGTTTGTGACTCTCGTCGAGCGGCGTGCAAAGCCGAGGAGTTTAGTATGGAGAAAAGGAAAGCGGAGCGGGAGCAAGGGAGTTTCAGTAAGAGGTATTCGGGAAGCCCTTCCAACAGATCATCAAAGAAACTTAGAGATGGCTTAGGCCGATCTAGAGACACCGGGCTTTTCTAGACGAGATCGCGATCGACCCCTGTGACACACGAATCACTTGATCGCCGAGAGTGGGAATGATCGACGAGAGAGGACTGAGTGCCGATGATTGTGGCAAATGGCATTTTGGAAGTGTAGATTCCGTGACCGCTCTGTTACAAGTGTGGATCAGTTGACCACTTCATTAAAGATTGCCCGAGGTTGTCGAGCAGAATGTAGATCGGAGTGGGAAACCGGTACTACCACCGCTCGAGGTAGACCATCCGGAAATACGGGCAAGGCTAGTGGTGGTCGAGAGGATCTAGAGATCTGCGACCAGATCCGAGGCTCGCGCTCAGCTAGGACTTATGCTATCTGTGCGACGCGAGGATGCCTCCTCGCCGGATGTTATTCTGGTACTTTCACTCTCTTTGATACTAATGTGATTGCTTTGATTGACCCTGGTTCTACTCATTCTTATATATGCGAAACCTTAGCATCAAGAAGACTTTGCCTATTGAGTCTCTTGAGTTCGTAATTCGGTGTCAAATCCTTTGGGTCGTTATGTCTTTGGTCGACAAAGTGTGTAAGAAATGCCCCTAGTAATTCGAGGTACTGCTTTTCGGCGGACTTGATGCTTTTGCCGTTCGATGAATTTGATGTTATTCTTGGGTTGGATTGGTTGACCGTGCATGATGCGGTTGTGAATTGCAAAAGCAAGACTATTGATTTGAGATGCGCAAACAACGAGATGATCCGAGTTGAGTCTCTGAACTTGAAGGGTTGCCACCGTAATATCATCAATGTTGGCCCGAAATATGTAAGAAAAGGGTGTGAAGCATACCTTGCGTATGTACTTGATGATAAGGAGTTAGAATAGAACCCAAATCATGCGGTGGTTTGTGAATACCGGACGTTTTTCGAAGAATTGCGGGTTTGCCACTGTTCGGGAGATAGAGTTTGGCATTGAGCTTGTACACAGGACCACACCGATTTCGATAGCTCCATATCGTATGGCACCAACGGAATTAAAGGAGTTGAAAGCTCGGTTGCAAGAGTTGATGGATAGAGGTTTTGCTGCCTGAGTTTTTCACCTTGGGGTGCACCGGTGTTGTTTGTGAAAAGAAGGACGGAACCATGAGGTTGTGCATCGACTATCGTCGACAATAAAGTGACAATAAAGAACAAGTATCCGTTACCACGTATCGATGATTTGTTCGATCAACTGAAGGAGCCTCGGTGTTCTCAAAAATAGATTTGAGATCGGGCTATTATCGATTCATGAATCCGAGATTCGGACATACCCAAAACCGCCTTGAGCGAGATATGGTCACTACGAGTTCTTAGTGATGCCGTTTGGGCTCACTAATGCCCTGCGGTATTTATGGATTTGATGAATCGGATCTTCAGATCATATTTGGATCGGTTCGTAGTTGTGTTCATCGACGACATCTTGGTCTATTCAAGAGATGAGACCGAACATGCGGAGCACCTGAGATTAGTGTTGCAAATTTTACGGGATAAGCAGTTATATGCTAAGTTTAGCAAGTGTGAGTTCTGGTTAAGAGAGGTTAGCTTCTTGGGTCACGTGGTATCTCGTGATCGGTATTCGAGTCGACCCAAGCAAAATTTCAGCCATACTTAACTGGAAACCTCCAAGAAATATTACTGAGGTTCGGAGCTTTTTGGGACTTGCCGGTTACTACCGACGGTTTGTAAAAGGATTCTCGATGATAGCCACACCCATGACGAAACTGCTTCAGAAAGATGTCAAGTTTGAATGGACGGAAAAGTGTCAGAAAAGTTTTGACCAATTGAAAACTCATTTGACGGAAGCTCGAGACTAGTACGGCCGAATCGGCAAAGAGTTTGTCATCTATAGTGACGCCTCCCTACTTGGGTTAGGTTGCGTATTGATGCAAGAAGGTCGAGTTGTGGCCTATGCGTCGAGACAATTAAAGCCACATGAGAAAAATTATCCGACCCATGATCTCGAATTGGTCGCCATCGTATTCGCCTTAAAGATATGGCGACATTACTTATTTGGTGAGAAGTGCCATGTGTATTCGGATCACAAAAGTCTCAAATATTTGATGACTCAAAGAGACTTAAATCTGCGACAAAGACGTTGGCTCGAGTGTTAAAGGATTATGAGTGGTCATTGACTATCACCCGGAAAGGCTAATGTGGTTGCGGATGCCTTAAGCCGAAATCACTTGTTTGCTTTCTGACGATGAATGTACACTTGTCTATCCTACCCGACAATGTGTTAGTAGCGAATTAAAGGCCAAACCATTGTTGACTCATCAAATTCGTGAAGCTCGAGAAAGTTGATGAGGAGTTGCGTGCAAAAGCAATTTGAGTGTGTTCGAACAAGGAATCGGAGTTTCAAATTGATGATGACGATTGTTTGAGGTTCGAAGTCGTTTGTGTGTTCCAAAGAATTGAACTTATTTCGATAATTCGACGAAGCTCATTGTAGCCGAATGGCAATACACCGGGAGTACGAAGATGTACAATGAGTTGAAACGTCGGTTTTGGTGGCATGGTATGAAGCGAGACATCTCCGACTTTGTTGCAAGATGTTTAATATGTCAACAAGTGAAAGCGGAGCATCAAGTGCCTTGAGGTTACTTCACCGATCACGATACCCGAGTGGAAATGGGATCGAGTCACAATGGACTTTGTGTCGGACCGCCGTTGTCGACAAGTAAGAAGGATGCAATTTGGGTTATTATTGATAGACTAACTAAGTCGGCTCACTTTATCCCCGTGCGTATGGATTTTCATTGGATAAACTAGCTGAATTGTACGTTTCTCAGTTGTGAGATTACACGGGTACCGATTTACATTGTGTCGGATAGAGATCCGAGGTTCACCTCGCGATTTTGGAAGAAATTACAAGAAGCATTGGGCACCAAGTTGCATTTCAGCACCGCCTTTCACCCCCAAACCGATGGTCAATCCGGCGTATAATTCGGATACTTGAGGATATGTTGAGATGTTGCATCCTCGAGTTCGGTGGTTCGTGGGAGCGGTACCTACCTTTGATTGAATTAAACACAACAATAGTTTTCAATCAAGTATTAAGATGGCGCCTTACGAGGCTTTGTGCGGCGTAAATGCCGTACACCATTGTTTTGGACCGAGCTCGGTGAGAACAAAATTTTTGGAGTGGATTTGATTAAAGATCTTTGAGCAGAAAGTAAAAGTAATCCGTGAAAATCAAGATAGCCTCCGATCGTCGAAATCGTATGCGGATTTGAAACGAAAGGACATTGAGTATCGGTGGGAGATAAAGTGTTTCTTAAAGTTTCGCCGTGGAAAAAGATACTCAGATTCGGCCGTAAGGGCAAGTTGAGCCGAGATTCATTGGGCCGTCTGAAATCTCCGAACGAGTTGGCCCGATTGCGTATCGTTTGATCTTGCCCCTGAACTTGAAAAGATTCACAACGTCTTCCATGTTTCAATGCTTGACGCTATAGATCTGATCCGTCGCACGTAATTAGTCCATCGAGGTTGAAATTCAAGCCGATATGAGTTATGAAGAAGAACCGATTCGTATCCTAGCTCGTGAAATGAAAGAGTTGCGAAACAAAAGGGTTCCGCTAGTGAAAGTGTTATGGCTCAAACACGGATAGAAGAAGCTACTTGGGAACCCGAGAACTCTATGAAAGAGCAATATCCAAACCTATTTACGGTAAGATTTTCGGGACGAAAATTTCTAAAGTGGGGAGAGTTGTGACACCTTAAACGACCCTAATCGAAATGTGGTTTCGGGACCACAAAACCAAGGCATAAAAATAATTTAATATTTATTTTATTGCCTATAATGTGTGTTAACTCATGTGTGATATTTTTATGCTTTGATTTAGAATTATAGATGTGAATTTCACTAGAAAGGACCTAGTAATAAACTTTGAAAGTATGAGGGAAATGTGTGATGACTAATTAAAGGATGCATGCAAAACAATGGACTTGCATGTCAAATTTCCCCATAGCTAGTGGTAGGCCATGACAAGGATTTATGGGCAAAAATCATGTCATGAAACATGTTTGGTAAATGGGTTATGATGGAAAGAATAAAATAAGGGTATGGAATAAACAATTAATGTTAGTAGATGAGAAACAAAAAAAAAAGTGTCCATCTTCCTCCATAGCTTGGCGAATGTCCTAAAGGAAGAAAGAAAAATTTTGTTCATCTCTTTTCACTCTCTTGTTGGCGAAAATACTAAGGTTAAGGAAGGAGTTTTGCTTCATACTTGGTTTGGAAGAGGATTAGGAAGAGGTTGGCTAAACTTGCATCAAGATTAAGGTATGTTTGAGGTTCATGCATGTTTTAGTTGCTAGCTTAATGTTCTTGTTAGCCCATGGTTCAAATCCTTGTTATGTCATGGGAATGAAATTCGCCAAAGTGAATGTGGTGTTAATGCCATTGCATGTTAAATGACAAGCTTGAAAGTGATACATGTGATGGAGGATTGAAGATTCTTAGATTTTCTTTTAGCATTTTTTTGAATGAGATACTAAGTTCTTTGTTTCACCATGACCAAATTGAAATGGTGTGGTGTTGTGGTATTCGCCATGATATATCCATAAGTATAATTCATGCATGTTGCATGGTAAGTAAGATTTAAGCTTTGGAAATGTGTATATATTTGGATATAAGCCATTTGAGAATTGGCCCTTGCACCTACATGAATATATGTTTGCACATGATGGATTGGTATGACATATATACTAATTCAAAGTGTATATTTGCTTGTGATGATGTGTTGATTATGAAGTAAATAAGAGATGTGCAATGAATTACGATATGTAATGTGTTAGTAGTAAAATGTATGCTGTTTTTTTTGTGTGGTATTAAGTGTATATTCGCCACATGAGGGGTAATTAGTGTGCATGCATTCGGTTTGAGGCAAGCATATTGATGCCTATTCTTGGCTTAGAAAATTGCTAAGAGGAATATTAACTAATGTGTTGAGTTCGATTTATGATTTCGTACATAGGCAACTTTGATGCCTAATGTATATAAGGGCCAAGTACTTTGAACTTCACGTTGATGTTTGAATGTATTGAATTGCTTGTTGTGATGTAAAAATGTGCATGACCATTGTGTATTTGAGCTAAAGGATGGCCATATGACCATTTACACTCCTTGTCATATTCGCCATAAGCTATCATGATGAGATTTTAATAAGTTAAATTTGTGTGAATTAGCTCAAGAGCAAAGGGAGCTAAATCCGATAAAGGGAAGGAAAAAGTAGTTGAATAGCCGTCGAAATCGCTCGACAACATCCAAGGTAAGTCTTGAGTGATGACCCTACTTGAATTATATCAAAATTATGCTCCTTGTTTGTGTGGCCATTGAGCGAAATAGTAAAGGTTGATAAATATTTTGTGTTAGAGCTTTAGTAACGAAAATGAACTATGGACGTGTCTTGAATATTGATATATGTAAGTGAACATTGAAAATATATCCGGGCTAAGACCCGAAGGCATTCGTGCGAGTTGATATATCCGGGCTAAGACCCGAAGGCATTCGTGCGAGTTGATATATCCGGGCTAAGACCCGAAGGCCTTTGTGCAAGTCACCAAATCCGGGTTATGACCCGAAGGCAATCGTGCGAGTCGCTATATCCGGTTAAATCCGAAAGTATGTGATTCGAAGTGAGCAATCTTGCTGTGAAAATTTCAGCTTATACACTTGTGAAAATTCCAGCAATGAGGTATGTTTGTATGTACTTGTACTAATTGAATTCTTACAAGTAAGTATGCGCTAAGTTGATAAACGAGCTACCGGCCTTGGGCTAAGTTGTTCTTTTGTGTATGAACATAAGGGTCGGTGATGTGAAATAAGTATGAGTATGGGAATGTGAATTAGTAAAGTGGTTTAATTAGCCATGTGAATAAAATACCTTAGTCAAAGCTGATTTCATTGCTTGAGACTTACTAAGCATTAAAATGCTTACCCGTTGCTTTGGCTCTCTGTTTTATAGGTTTCGCTCGTTAGCTATCGGATTCGGGATCAAAGAAGTGAAGTCATCCACACTATCGAAGCCCCATTTTGGTACAAATTTTGGTTGAACTTTGAAATGGCATGTATAGGACCATCCTTTGTTGAAGGTCATGTACCTTCGGTTTGTGTAAACTTGGATAGCCATGCGAAAATGGCTTATATCGTTTTAGCATAGAACTATAATCGTTTGTATGTTGACCCTTATGAGGTATGGAATTATTTTGAAACGATTAGCCATTGGAATGGTTAATCATGATCACGCTTTGTGCTATGTATGTAAAAAGGGCCAATTGAATCATGGAAAGTATGAAATAGGTAAAGCCTACTAAAGGCAGATGCTGACAGCAGCAGTGACGTGGATGTGAAAAATCACTAAAAATAGTAGGAATGGTATTAAATAGCAAATAAATTATGTAAGTGTACCTTGATGAATCTACTTTCATATGGAAGAAACGAAATGGTCATATGAGTTATAAGTTAACAGATTTTAAAGTTCTTGTGAAATAGGGCCAGAACGGTTTCTGGATCCCCTGTTCCAACTTTGGAAAATCATTGTAAATTAACCAGAGATAATTAGGAGTCATTCCATATATGTGTAGATTCCTCTCTGAGTCTAGTTTCTATAGAAACAAACGGCATTAGTATTGAAGCCCTGTACAGGAGATATCCAATTCGTAACGCACAAAGGTCAGTGTAGTCGATCCCTACAACAGGCGAGACTTTAACTAATAAACTGTACTAATTGGCTCGACCAAAAATTCTAGAAAAAAATATGTAGATGGACATATGAGTCTAGTTTCAGGAAAAATTTACGGAACTGATTTTCGAGTTGTAAAACTCAAGTTATGAATTTTGGAGCGACTAGTACTCAGATTGGCAGCTTGTCTGAAAATTGTCAATAAGTGGGTTGAAGTCTGTTAACACCTCGCGTTCGACTCCGGCGACGGTCTCGGGTTCGGGGTGTTACACGGGTAGACACACGGGCATATGTCTAGGCCGTGTGTGACACACAGTTAGCCCCCATGGGCGTGTTGCTTGACCGTGTGTCCCCTGCACCTAAAATTTTAGGTCAGTTTGCATGGTAGTAAACTCATGGGCAGAGACACGGTCGTGTGTCTCAACTGTGTGGAGGCCACGGCCAACGGACGTCATAAATAGAATGTCTGAGTTTTTGGACACGGGCGAGGGCACGGGCGTGTCTAGGCCGTGTGAGGGACACGGGCATGTCTAGGTAGTGTGAGGGACACGGGCTAGGGACACGAGCGTGTGCTTGGCAGTGTGAAAATCCCAGTAGGTTCGAGATGAAAAATAATTCCAAATAATTCAGCATGGGTGGGACATACGGGCGTGTCCCTAAGTACACAGGCGTGTGCTTTGCCTCCACACGGGCGTGTAAGGCATAACTCTAGTAATTTTTCTAAAATTTTCTATAGCTCTCGGTTTAATCTCGAATCACTTTTAATGTATGTTTTGAGTCTCATAGGCCTATAATAGGGACACTATGATGTTGTTTGATTGGTTATAAATTAGAATGAAATTTTATAACCTGTATTTTTTGGAAATGTCCGAGTATATGTCTGGTAACGCCTCGTACCTTGTCTCGATCTTGGGTACGGGTAAAGGGTGTTACAATCATTACACATGTGGCAAGTTTGATTAATCATTGTAATTAGTGGGCTTCGCTTAATTGAGAGTAATTAAAGTACCCTAATTGCACTTTTCAATTCTTAGGGGAGGATGAAAATTAGAGTAATTACACTCAAATTCAATTATCTTATGACTTTTCAGAAATGTCCATATATAGTTTAAGTTTAAGAAATTTTTTATACAATAATAATATTTTAACTTTTAGACATTTTATTTTTAAATATAATTATATGTTATTTTTGTTGAAAATAATTATATGTTATTTATTAATCTAGTTTAAATAATTTAAAATTTTATTAATAAGAGATAATTTATCATACATTTTGACTTACTATATATATAACTAAATTAAATAGTATTTAGTATAAAATATTTATACAAATTTTAAGTAAATTAAGTTATATTTATTACTAAGTAAACTATATTGTTAATCAACTGTAAAATAATGTCTTTCTATTTTAATCACTTTAAATTTTTATTAATTTAATCAGTGTAATTAAAAAATTATTTAAAATAATCACTCAACCGTTATCGCAATAACGAAAACCTGACTCTGCATGCTACCTAAGCAAATTTTTTTATTTATTTTCCCTTTTTCTTCTCCTCCTCCTCTTTCTCCTCTTTAGCTTGCAATTCCTTCTACGCTGCTGAATCCAAGTATCGAACCTCCTTCAAGCCCCTCTACTAAGAATGCTTCCTTGCAATCCTTTGCCTCTACATCAACATTACCCATCTGGATCTCACTCATTGTTCACGTGTCTCTGATACCTCTCTCTCCCTTGTACCTATGCATGGGCCTCCATACTTTGCTCCATTGATTTATCCATAACTCATCTCTTTTAGATTTCTGAGTTGTTGGGTTTGGCTCTGAATTGTAAGAACCTAGTTGAGATTGATTTTTTCTACACCACAGAGTTGAAATATTTGGTTATGGAAGTCATTTCCCAAGCTAAGAACTTGGAAAAGTTGTGGCTTGCGAGGTGCAAGTCAATTACAAATATAGGGGTGGGATGTGTTGTAGTTGGATGCAAAAAATTGAGGTTCCATGATGTGTGCCTCGCATTTATTGGATGTTTTGTAGGCACTTATCAAAGATAGATGCGTGACGAGAAAATATGTAGCATTGCGACGATCCGATAAGCAAGGGACGACGTCACAACGAGGGTTTTCAGGACATCAGGACGAGGTGACGATCTCTTGAGGTAGGAGTAGGGGCGACAATATCTCACTTAATATAGCCACGTTTTAGACTCTAAGCAAGACTTTTTCTCCCAATTGGACCTTGATTACTTTATGGTTATTTTAGTATGATTAGACATCTAATCTTAGCCTATTTAAAGGGTCTCTGTAACCCTAATTTAGATATGCCAATCATTAAGGATTTTTCTTAAGAGCGACAAAATTTACTCGCATATGAGTTTTGGTGAGAGTTTTGTAACATCCTCAAAACCCCCTTTATAATAAATAATATGAGATAAAATCTTAGCGGAAAAAGGTATAAGATCAAAGAAAATGAAAGTTGCAAGATATCAAAATAAATTTAAATCAAGAAGCAAGACATAATATATTAAATAAAGGAATGGACTCAATTGTAAATATGTGAAAAGTTTTGTGGCATAAGCATAAATATGGAAAAGATGAAGTGAAAGGCCAATAGTGCAAATATCTCAAAGGTAGAAGGATCTAGAAATTAAGGAAAATGGATGAATAAGGATCAAATTGAATAAGAGGAAAAGTATAAGGGACTAAATTACAATTCTACCAAATTAAGTGATGATTCAAGGATGGAATTTTAAAATATCATAAAGGGAAAAATGGTCAATTAGAAAGAGAGAGAACTCTAGAAGGCAATGATGATGTTGGAGATATTTTGATGATATTTTATAATTATTTAATTAGATAAATATTACTTTATTAATATTTTAATGAGATATTTTACTAACATTTTATTATAAATAGCTAGTATAAAAGGAGAGAAAGATGAAGAAAAAAAAGAAGGATCCTCCCATCTTTCCAACGTGAGTGAGGGGGAGAGAAGAAGAAAAATTTGCTTTCTTTACAATTTGGTTCTTCCACAAAAAATCCACCATTTTCACTTAGAATTTTAAAGGATTTTCATAACCACCAAGAGAGAAAAGTGATAAGAAGACTATGAATAACAATAAAATCACATTGGATTCAAGAAAATGGAAGTTGGAAGAGAGAGAAAATCAAGTTAAATTTTGAAATCGATAGGACAAGGTAAGAATGTGACAGCCCTAGTGTGACCCTAGTCAGAAAGTGGTTTCGGGACCACAAAACCAAGTCATAAAAATAATTAATTGCTATATTCTATGCTTATTATGTGTGTACATGAGTATGTGGAAGTTTCATTCTCTAATTTTTCCAATTGCATGAGAAATTATTAAATAGGGATCAATATGAGACATAGTGAAATATGATAGGCTAATTTTAAATGGCTTATTAGTGCATGTTAACACAAAGGTGGACTTGCATGTCAAGTTGCCCAATTTCTTTATAGTGGCCGCCAAGATGGAATGTTGATGGGCAATACATATGTTTAATTAGATATTATAATAAGAAATTGGGTTATTGGAAATAAAATAATGTTAGTAAAAGAAGGAAAAAGAAAAAAAAATGCTCATCTCTCTTCTCCATTGCCGTGACTTGAGAAGAAGAAAGAGTGTTCATGTTTTCTTTCTTTTGCAATTGCCGTAACTAGAGGAAGGGGAAGAAGGAAGATTCGGCCAAGGTGGTCCTCTAGATTAAGGTATGTTCAAGGGTATCTTGGAAGTATATACAACCTTTGGGTGATGAGTCTAAATTCTATCTATCTCATGGTTGGATTTGGGGTTGATGGAGAGTTAGAATTTGGCTAAGGAGCCTAAAATTTTGGTTGATACCTTGATGCTATTAGCATGCTAGTTATATGGATGTGTTAAGTTGCTTGGGATGTTAGCATGAAAGTTGGAATTGTTAAGCTAATTTGTTGGAAGTGCGAATTTAGGACTAAGAAGAGAATGAGTATTCGGCTAACATAGTGAAAAGGTAGGTGTTGCCGATTGTTAGATTTAGACCATGGGAGTGGCTATAATGGGCATTAAGATGTAGAACTTAAGAAATGTAGTTATATGTGAATTTACATGATGTTACAAATAGATGTGAAAATATAGGCTAGATTAGGAAAATTTGATTAAGAGTTCATGAGATGAAATTAGGTGTTTAAAAGATGTTATAGTTGACATTGTATATATATACATACATTCGGCCATCTAATTGAGTATGAAGGTGGTGTTAAATCTAATTGTGATGCCCATTTGGAAGTGTATATATATATATAAATATACATAAGTATGCCCGTTCGTGATGTTACCTTTAATTATGTGTATAATCGACTAAATGGGTAATTAGGGAGGATGGTTGCCGAATATACAAACATACATATGCATGTGTAATTGAATTATGAATGTTTAGCAAGATGGTTAAACTAGTTGATTTATTGATTAAGCTTAAGGAGTTAAAGGAGGAGAATCAAGCAAGGGAAAGACGAAGGTCATCGAGTAGCCGACTTGGAACTATTTTACCCAACACAAGGTAAGTCACTAAGCATATATTTTGTATTGATTTAAATAGACATAATGTCTATGTAATTATGCCGAAAGGAATGATAAATTTATATACATGTATGTATGTGGTGATGAAAGTATTGAATGAAAAGAAAAGAGGTGAGATGTATTGAGTTGTTGATTTGGCACTAAGTGTGCGGGTATAAACATTTATGATCATGAGATTGGCACTAAGTGTGTGGGTTTAAAATTTGTACAGCACTAAGTGTGCGAGTTTGATTATATAGCACTAAGTGTGCGAGTTGATTATATAGCACTAAGTGTGCGGACTCACTATATGCTTTTGAATCACTATTGACACTGAGTGTGCGACATTATTGAGTTGATCACGGACAGCGGATCGGGTAAGTACCTTGAGTTCATGGCTAATAGGCGCTATGTTTATATTGGGAGTTGAGCTTGGTAAGTTTTGAACCTATGTGACAATTTTAATTGAAGTCATGTACATAAGAATTATCGTGGAATAAGTGAAAGTTCATTTAGTTGTATGATTGTAACGAAAACAAAATGATGTATAAAAATGCCTCAAATATCCTATTGATTAGTATATGGAATGTGAATGTGTAACTTGGTATGAGATTGAATTGAAAGGTCTAAGGAACTATTGTATAGTTCGGTTTGGATGGAGTAATTAGCCTCGTTCCATTTTGTTTCCTCTTGTGATAATGTTATTAATGGATGGTAGTGCATTGCTTATGACTTACTGAGTTATATACTCATTCGGTGTTTGCTTGTCACCTATTTTAGGTTCCTTGGACTCGTCTTTTTGCGTGCTCGGACCGTCATCTAAGTCATCACACGGATTGCAACTTTTGGGGTATCTTCTTCTTAGTTGGTCTAGGAGAACATTTCGGCATGTATAGGCTATTATGTTTTGTTGAACTTTGGTATGTAAACTTTAGGCATGCGAAAATGGCATAAATATTAAGTTGAATTTTGGTCCTATGATACTTCGTCATAAGTCTTGGTAAAAATTGGTTTGATAATGTTGTCATGGCTGATTATTCTCGGTGTTAAATTCATGATATGTATGATGAATTATTAGTTAGATTAAGGAAAAATCACAAAATAGGCATAGTTTGCTTTAGTAACAGATGCTGGTAGCAGCAGTGATGTGAGATTGAAAAATCACTAAAAATAGTAGGAATGGAATTAAATAAGGAATAAATTATGTAATCGAAGCTTGATGAGTCTATTTTCATATGGAAGAAACGAAACGACCATATGAGCTGTAAGTTAGGAGATAATTAAACTCTTGTGAAACAGGGCCAGAGCGAATTCTGGATCCCCTGTTCCGACTTTAGAAATTCACCATAAATTAATCAGAGACAATTAGAAGTCATGCCTTATATGTATAGATTCCTTTTGAGTCTAGTTTCATTAGAAACAATCGGCATAAGCATTGAAGCTCTGTAAAGGGAAATATCTAAGTCATAATGCTTGAAGGTCAGAATAGTCGAACCCTGAAACAGGGGTGACTTTAACTAATAAACTGTACCAATTGGCCCAACCAAAAATTCTACAAAAATTCTACCATATAGATATAGGAGTCTAGTTTCGGGAAAAGTTTACGGAACTGGATTTCGAGTTTCAGAACTCAAGATATGATTTTTTAAGTGACTAGTACGCATATTGGCAGCTTGTCTGGGAAATTTTTAATAAGTGGTTTGAAGTGCTTAACACCTCGTGTTCGACTCGTGACGGTCTCGGGTTCGGGGTGTTACAATTTAATTGGTATCAAAGCTATGGTTTAGTCGGTTCTAGGACTACCATAGCGCGTATGAGTCTAGCTATACATGCCTTAATGTTAATGTTTAAATGTGTGATGACTTCTGACGGTTAAAATTTTTGTTTGATTAGTAAATGGATCCGGTGTAGAGAGAACCTTGGCGGATGACGTTGAAAGTGTAGCGGCTGCTCTGCACAAGGGACGCCGCTGTTGAACCTCGGTCATCTGCGAATAATCAAGGTGAGGGCTAAACAAGCCTTCTTTACCATGATGAATGAGTGGGCCACATAATATGCCCGAACCAATCCGGCTGTCCAACAATTCCGAATTTGAATAATCCACCCCAAGAGCCCGTAATGCCATCGGTTCTTGATCTGTGAGGCTGAGTAATCCACCTGTAGACTTGATTAGGAAGCGCGGGGCCGAGGAGTTCAGGGCCATAGTTACTGATGATGCCGAAAGGGCCGAGTTCTGGCTTGAAAACACCATTCGGGTGTTTGATAAACTGTCATGCACACCCGATGAATGTCTAAAGTGTGCTATATCCTTGTTGCGGGACTCAGCCTACTATTGGTGGAGGACCTTGATTTCCATAGTCCCAAACAAACGAGTTACTTGGGATTTCTTTCAAACGGAATTTCGAAAGAAATATATTAGTCAACGGTTCATCGATAAAAAACGTAAGGAATTCTTGGAACTCAAGCAAGGCCGTATGACAGTATCTGAATACGAACATGAGTTCGTAAGACTCAATCGGTATGCCCGGGAGTGTGTGGCTGATGAGGTTGCTATGTGCAAAAGATTCGAAGAAGGATTGAATGAAGATTTAAAGCTACTAGTGGGTATTTTGGAGATAAAAGAATTCGTAACACTAGTTGAACGAGCCTGCAAGGCGGAAGAACTTGGAAAGGAAAAGAAGAAGGCTGAATTTGAAGCTAGAGACTATCGTAAAAGATCGACGGGTAAAGCTCCATTCTCAGCTGTAAAGAAGTTCAGGGAGGACACTAATAAATCGAGGATGACGGCGGGAATTTCCATTAGAGCACGACCATCGACAGACTCCCGAGCTACTTCGTTAGCTAGTGTGGGCAATAATCGTCAAGAGAAACCTGAATGTCCCCAATGCGGAAGACGACACCTAGGTGAATGTTGGGGTAAGTCTACTAACAGGGCCTGTTATGGATGCGGTTCGAAGGACCACTTCATTAGAGATTGCACGGAGCTTGATGAGAAGAATAAGATGCAAGGTGCAAGACCTAGTGGAATGACAGCTAGAGGTAGATCACCGAGAATTTCAGGGGGTAGGGGTGGTGGTTAGAGAGGGGCCTCTGATACGGCTGTTCGAGCCGAGACTCGTACTCCTGCTAGAGCATATGCCATTCGCGCACGAGAGGAGGCATCCTCCCCTGATGTCATCACTGGTACTTTCACTCTCTTTGATACTAATGTGATTGCATTGATTGACCCTGGCTCTACTCATTCATATGTATGTGAAACCTTAGCATCCAGTAAGACTCTACCTATTGAGTCTACTGAGTTCGTAATTCGAGTGTCAAACCCTTTGGGTCAATACGTACTTGTTGATAAAGTGTGTAAGAGATGCCCTTTATGTGACAGCCTTAAAACGACCCTAGTCGGAATGTGGTTTCGGGACCACAAAACCGAGGCATAAAAATAATTTGATATTTATTTTGATGCCTATAATATGTGTTAACTCATGTGTGACATTTTTGATGCTTTAATTTAGAGTTATAAATGTGAATTTCACTAGAAAGGACCTAGTAGTAAACTTTAAAAGTATGAGGGGGAAATGTGTAATGACTAGTTGATCATGCATGCAAAAATGAGGGGTTTGCATGTCAACTTCCCATTTATTAGCTAATGGCCGCCATGACAAGGGTGTATGGGCTAAACATGTCATGAAACATGTTTTGTTGGTGCATTAGGGAGAAACAATAAACAAATAAGTATGGGTGATAAAGAAAAAAAAATGTGTGTGAAGGCTTCTCCCCCATTGCCGTGAGTAGAGGAAAAGAGGAGAAAAAATTTTTGTTCATCTTTTTTCACTTTCTTTGAGCTGAAATTCTAAGGAAGAAGGAAGGGTCTTGCTTCATGCTTGGTTTGGAGGGGATTAGGAGGAGGTTTGGCCATACTTGTGTTGAGATTAAGGTAAGTTTGATGTTTTGCCATGAGATTCATGTATATTTTAGTAGTTAGCTTGAGTTCTAACTAGCCATGGTTCAAATCCTCACTATGTCATGGAGATGATATTCGGCTAAGGTGAGATTGTGTTGACATCATTTGCATGCTAAAAGTGAAACTTTGTAATGGTGCATGTGATGGTGGATTGATGATTTTGAATATTCTTTTAACACTTTTGAGTGAGAGTTTGATAGATACTATGAGATTAAACTTCATGACATTGTAAGCTTGTAAGTTGGATGATGAAATCCATGCTTTGTGATGGTAAATGGTGTGGAAGGAACATTCGCCATGATGAAAATATATGGGATAGTTATAATCAATTTGAGATTCGGCCCTTGCACCTACATGCATATATGTTGCACATGATGTATTGGTATGACATATATACTATCTCAAGGTGTATATTTGCTTGTGATGTTGTTTGGTTATGAAATAAATGAGAGATATGTATAGAGCTACAATATGTAATGCGTTAATTAGGAAAATGTATGCTGTTTTTTTGTGTAGTATTAAGTGTAAAATTGGCCTCAACATAGACATGCATATTCGTGAAAGGAAGTAGATTGGTGTGCATGTATTCGGTTAGAGGCAACCATATTGAAGCCTTATCTTGGCTTAGATTGTTGACCAAATGGGTAATAAGTGAGGATGGTTGCGAATATACAAACATACATATGCATGTGTAATTGAATTATGAATGTTTAGCAAGAGGGTTAAACTAGTTGATTTATAGATTAAGCTCAAGGAGTTAAAGAAGGAGAATCAAGCAAGGGAAAGACGAAGGTCATCGAGTAGCCGACTTGGACTATTTTACCCAACACAAGGTAAGTCATTAAGCATATATTTGATATTGCTTAAATGATTGTAATATCTATGCAATTGTGTTTAATGAGATGAAATATATACAAATGTATGTGTATGAAAAGATGATATTGTTGAGCGTAAAAGAGATAGTGAAATGTGTAGGAAGTTTGCTTGGCACTAAGTGTGCGAGAAATAGATGTGTCTGAGGGACGAGATTGGCCTTGAGTGTGCGAGCTTGTAATGTATGGCACTAAGTGTGCGAGTTTGGACTATATGGCACTATGTGTGCGGGCTTGAATCACATGGCACTAAGTGTGCGTGATTGAGTATTAAGCACTATGTGTGCGAACTCTACACATATCTCCGATTGAACATTTATATGGAGGCGTGGCTTTATCAAGATGAGTATGGACAGCGGAAAGAGTAAGTACCTTGAGTTCATGGCTAATAGATGCTATGTTCATGCTCGGGTGGAGTTGGTAAGATTTAAATCTATGTGATGATTTCAATTGCATTCCGTAAATAAGGTATCGTGGAATAGATGAAAGTTCATTTGATTGCATGATTGTTGCGGAAATGAAATGATGTATGGAAATTGCTTCAAATATCCTATTGAACAGTATATGAAATGTAAATGTATGACTTGGTATGAGATTGATCCGAAGATCTAAGGAACTATGGTATAGTTCGGTATGGTTTGGAACACTTGGCCTTGTTTCATTATTTCATTTTATGATAATTGTATTAATGGATGGTTGTGGAATGCTTATGACTTCTTGAGTTATAAACTCACTCGGTGTTTTCTTGTCACCCATTTTAGGTTTCTTGGACTCGTCCCCTTTTGGGTGTTCGTGAATCACAACGAAGTCATCACACCGTGAGCAATTTTGGTATTGTCTTCTTAGTCAACTTAGGAGAACATTTGGCATGTATGGGTTATTTTGTTTTGTTAAATTTTGGGTTGTAAACTTTAAGCCATGTGAAAATGGCCTATGTGGTCGTTTGAGTGGGATGCTAGAATCTATAGCCACGAGTCTTAGAAACCTTAATTTTGATAAGGTGGCCATAATTTGTGTCACGTATGATGGATGATTAGTAAGGCTAAGGAAGGATTCATGAAATTGGCATAGTCTACTGCAGTAACTGTTGCGGACGGCAGCAGTGATATGAGATCGAAAAATCACTAAAAATAGTAGAAGTGGAATTAATAGCTAAAAAATTTACGTACTCGAAGCTTGATGGGTCTATTTTCATATAGATGAAACGAAACGACCATATGAGCTGTATTTTAAGAGATATCCAAGATTTCGTTAGACAGGGCCAGAACAGTTTCTGGATTCCCTGTTCCGACTTTGAAAATTCATTATAAATTAACCAGAGATAATTAGGAGTCATACCACATATGTATAAATTCCTCTTTGAGTCTAGTTTCTATAGAAACAAATGGCATCAGTATTGAATCCCTACACAGGGAGTTATTCCAGTTGTAACGCACGAAGGTCAGTGTAGTCGACCCCTGTAACATGGGAGACTTTAACTAATAAACTGTACTAATTGGCTTGACCAAAAATTCTAGAAAAAAATCTGTAGATGGACATATGAGTCTAGTTTCAGGGAAAAATTACGAAACTGATTTTAGAGTTGTAAAACTCAAGTTATGATTTTTGAAGCGACTAGTACACAGATTGGCAGCTTGTCTGGAAAATTCTCAATAAGTGGTTTGAAGTCTGTTAACACCTTGTGTTCGACTCCGGCGACGGTCTCGGGTTCGGGGTGTTACACTCTAATAATCCGAGAATCCTGTTTTCCGGCCGATTTGATGCTTTTACCGTTTGACGAATTTAATGTTATTCTTGGTATGGATTGGTTGACCGTACATGATGCAGTGGTGAACTGCAAAAGAAAAACCATCAATTTGAGGGGTGCAAATGATGAGGTAGTCCGAGTTGAGTCTACCGAGTTGAAAGGGGTGCCAGCGATAATATCTTCAATGACCGTTCGAGATATGTGAAAAGGGTGTGAAACATACCTTGCGTATGTATTTGATAGCAAAGAGACGGAAAGGAAACTTGAATCGATACCGGTGGTTTGTGAGTATTCAGATGTTTTTCCGAGGAGTTACGGGGTTGCCACCGGTTCGAGAGGTGGAATTCGCATCGAGATTGTACCGGTACCACGCCAATCTCAATAGCCCGTATCGTATGGCATTAACGGAATTAAAGGAATTGATAGTTCAATTGCAAGAATTGATGGATAGAGGTTTCGCTCGACCGAGTTTCTCTCCATGGGCGCACCGTATTGTTTGTGAAAAGAAGGATGGAACCATGAGATTGTGCATCGACTATCGTCGGTTGAATAAAGTGACCATAAAGAATAAATACCGTTGCCACGTATTGATGATTTGTTTGATCAATTAAAGGGAGCCTCAATATTTTCCAAGATAGATTTGAGATCTGGTTATTATCGGTTGAGGTTCGAGACTGGACATACCCAAAACCGCTTTTAGAGCGAGGTACGGTCACTACGAATTCTTAGTGATGCCGTTTGGGCTCACAAATGCCCTGCGGTATTTATGGATTTAATGAATCGAGTATTCAGGCCATACTTGGATCGATTTGTGGTTGTGTTTAATGATATTTTAGTTTATTCACAAGGTGAAGCCGAACACGCCGAGCATTTGAGGTTAGTATTACTGATTTTTGAGACAAGAAGTTATATCATAAAATTCAAGAAATGTGAATTTTGGTTGAAAGAGGTTAGCTTTTTGGGGCACGTGGTGTTCCCATCGGTGTTAGAGTGGATCCGAACAAAATTTGGCCATACTCGGTTGGAAACCTCCGAGGAATATTCTTGAAGTTAGGAGCTTTTGGGACTTGCGGATACTACCGACGGTATGTAAGGGGTTTCTCGATGATAGCTGCACCATTAACGAAACTACTCCAAAAGATGTTGAGTTTGAATGGATGAAAACTGTCGGAAGAGTTTCGATCGACTAAAGACTGCTTAACCAAGCTCCGATGCTAGTACAACCGAGTCCAAGCAAAGAGTTTGTCATTTATAGTGATGCATCCTTACTTGGGCTAGGTTGTGTGTTGATGCAAGAAGGTCGAGTTGTGGCTTACGCGTCGAGACAATTAAAGCCGCATGAGAGAAACTATCCGACCCACGATCTTGAATTAGCAGCCATAGTGTTCGCCTTGAAAATATGGCGACATTACTTGTTTGGAGAAAGGTGTCATATTTATTCGGACCACAAGAGTCTAAAATATCTGATGACTCAAAGAGATCTAAATCTACGACAAAGACGTTGGCTTGAGTTGTTGAAGGACTATGAACTTGTTATTGATTATCACTCGGGAAAGGCTAACGTGGTTGCCGATGCTTTAAGTCGGAAAGCACTGTTTGCTTTGAGAGCGGTGAATGCTCACTTATCCGTCTCACCCGATGGGGTGCTAGTAGCTGAATTAGAGGCCAAACCATTATTGATTCGTCAAATACTTGAATCTCAGAAAGTCGACGCTGAATTGGTCACTAAACGAGCTGAATGTGCTTCGAATGAGGAATCAGAGTTTCGGATTGACGACAATGATTGCTTGACGTTCAGAGGTTGATTATGTGTTCCAAGAAATTCGGAACTTATTTCGACAATTTTGGACGAGGCTCATAGTAGTCGAATGTCAGTCCACCCGGGTAGTACTAAAATGTACAATGACCTGAAACGCCAATTTTGGTGGCCCGGTATGAAACGAGACATTTCTGAATTTGTCTCAAGGTGTTTGATATGTCAACAAGTGAAAGCGGAACATCAAGTGCCATCGGGATTGCTTCAGCCAATCATGATACCCGAATGGAAATGGGATCGAATAACAATGGACTTTGTATCTGGGTTACCGTTGACTCAGAGTAAGAAAGACTCGGTCTGGGTCATTGTCGATAGGTTGACCAAGTCTGCTCATTTTATCCCTGTTCGTACGGATTTTTCGCTCGAGAAATTGGCAGAATTATATGTCTCCCAAATAGTTCGATTGCATGGGGTACCCATTTCCATTGTGTCGGATAGAGACCCAAGATTTACCTCGCGATTTTGGAAGAAATTACAAGAAGCATTGGGTACTAAGATGCATTTTAGCACCGCATTTCACCCCCAGACTGATGGCCAATCTGAACGAACAATTCAGATACTCGAGGATATGTTGAGATGTTGCGTCTTAGAGTTTTGTGGTTCATGGGAAAGATATTTGCCTTTGATTGAATTCGATTACAACAATAGCTTTCAATCAAGCATTAAGATGGCACCTTACGAGGCTTTATACGGTCGTAAATGCCAAACCCCATTGTTTTGGATGGAACTTAGTGAAAGTAAAATCTTTGGGGTTGATTTGATTAAGGATGCTGAGCAGAAAGTTCGAGTAATTCGTGAATGTTTGAAAGCCGCTTCGGATCGTCAAAAGTCGTACGCGGATTCAAAGAGAAAAGACATTGAATATCGGGTTGGGGACAAGGTATTTCTCAAAGTTTCACCCTGGAAGAAGGTGTTTAGATTTGGCCGCAAGGGCAAATTGAGTCCGAGATTCATCGGCCCGTATGAAGTATCCAAACGAGTTGGACCAGTCGCATACCGATTAATTTTGCCCCGAGCTTGAGAAGATTCAACGTTTTCATGTCTCGATGCTTGACGATATAGGTCCGATCCATCGCACGTAATCACTCCATCGAGATCGAGATTCGGCCTAATTTGAGTTATGAAGAAGAGCCGATTTGCATTTTGATGCGTGAAGTGAAAGAATTGCGAAATAAGAAGATCCCATTAGTGAAGGTGTTGTGGCATAAACACGGAATCGAAGAAGCCACTTGGGAACTTGAGGACTCTATGAAGGATCGATATCCTAAATTGTTCACTGGTAAGATTTTCGGGGATGAAAATTTCTTATGTGGGGGAGAGTTGTGACAGCCCTAGTGTGACCCTAGTCGGAAAGTGGTTTCGGGACCACAAAACCGAGTCATAAAAATAATTAATTGCTATATTCTATGCTTATTATGTGTGTACATGAGTATGTGGAAGTTTCATTCTCTAATTTTGCCAATTGCATGAGAAATATAACGCCCCCACACCCGAGACCGTCGCCGGAGTCGAGTATGAGGTGTTACTAAGCTTAGTTTAACATTTTTAGAACTTTGGATTATTTGTTTCTACATTCATAGCTTTTAAGCTACTTGCGTCACAGTCACAAGAAAAATCATATCTAAAGTTACGAAACTCGAAATTAAGATCTGTAAATTTTCCCTGAATCTAGACTCATATAACTATCTACTAATTTTTTTTCTAGAATTTTTGGTTGGGCCAATTAGTACAGTTTATTAGTTAAAGTTACCCCTGTTTCAGGACTCGACTGGTCTGACCTCTGTTTACTACGAACCACATTTCTCTCTGTAAAAAATTCATATGACTATGAGGTTTGTTTATACTAAAACTAGACTCAATAAGGATTCTTAGGATATAAAATACACCACCTAATTATATCTTTACAATTTATGGTGAATTTCTAAACTAGGAACAGGGGATTCAGAAACTGCTATGACTCTGTTTCACTAAAATTAAAATATCTTCTAACATATACTTCCTTTACTTGTTTCATTTGTTTCATGTGAAACTAGACATAATAAGCTTAAATTTTATATGTATTTCACCACCAAATTCAATTTCTATGATTTTTAGTAAATTTTCAAACTCGCGTTAGTGTTGCTGCGGTATTCTTTTATGGTAAATTTCATCCTTTTATGAGTTTTTATGCACTAAGTATCTTAATAGTTTTCCTTAACATCAAACATAATCTAAACTAACCATTTTCATAATTTATCATTATCAAGCATTTCCTCAACCATTTCACAACCATACCATAAGATCATTTACACAAAATGGGTATATTGCTATACATGCCATACTTAAATTTACAAGCCATTTACCAAAAGTCTTCGGATAGTGTGGTGAGCCTTGACCTATCCCGACTCTGAGCTGGCTTGTCCAAAACTACAATGAGTAAGAAGGAGGAGTAAGCATAAATGCTTGGTAAGTTCATATGCAAATAATAAGTAACATAACAAACAATTATACCGATCAACATTAGCATACATCACTAAAACACATATCACATTTTAATCATTCTTCATCATCTTATTACCTTATCGTGGTTGTATCAATACTCAACCCGAGGGTTAAATACATACCTGTCCAAAATATCCATTTCATATCACTTACCAATACGTCTCTTTACATCTCGAAATTTTCCTCCATTTGAGTAGAACTTTACCCGTTGAACACATCGAATATAATTGGATACATGGATAACTTGCACATAAGTGCCATATATACAATCAAGCAATCATGTAACCGCCCATAGCGAACTCGGACTCAACTCAATGAGCTCGGCGTTCGCATCCATAAGTGAACTCGAGACTCAACTCAACGAGTTCGGATGCCTAGTTACATCTCACGAACTCGGACTCAACTCAACGAGTTCGGACATTCGCATCCATAAGTGAACTCGGACTCAACTCAACGAGTTCGGATGCTCAACAATCCTAGTGATATGTCACTTGTATCCTAATCCATTCCTAAGGTTCAACGGGACCTTTTTCCCAATCATGTGTCTCAACCATCTTCTACGGAATGCCGTTACCGATACTCGGTAGTATTTCACATTTTCCAAGTTTATCACATAATTTGACATATTAACAAACAATTATCACAGTATAATATTTCATAATAATTATCATATCATTTAAATAACATTAAAACATTTAAAATAATAACTATGTCACCAACATTTACATATGAACTTACCTTGGTACCAAAATACAAAGATTTTGCAATTTAGTCCACAATCTTTTCTTTTCCTCGATTGAGGTCGATTCCACGTCTTTCTTGATCTAAAATAACACATTTAGCTTATTTAATACTCACATTATCAAATTAATCCTTAACTCAAATTTTGGCAAAATTACAATTTTACCCTAAACTTTTACATATTTACATTTTTGCCCCTAGGCAAGGATTAAACTTTATTCCTTATTCTTATGTTTTACAACATGCTGATCACTTTTCTCTTCTATGGAAACATCAAATTATCACTCTAACATGTACTTGTGACTATTAGGTATTTTTACCGATTAAGCCCTTTTACTCGTTTTTGCTTAAAATCGAGTAGTACAAGTTGTCTAACATAATTTAAAACTTCATATTCTATCATAAAACATCAAAATACACAAATTTCACCTATGGGTATTTTTCCAAATATAAACCCTAGGTTAAATTATTGCTAACATAAGCTTTATCGAGTTAGGGATCTCAAAACGTAAAATCATTAAAAGCGGGCTTGGAATCACTTACTATGGAGCTTGGAAGCTTGAAACAAACCCTAGCTATGGAGAACCCTTGAAATTTCGGCCTAATGAAGAAGATGGACAAAATTGGCTTTTAATTTTGTTTTTAATTCATTTTAATAACTAAATGACCAAAATACCCTTACTACTAAACTTTTCAAAAATTCCTTCCATGTCCTAATTTTGTCCATGAACTTAAAATTGGTCAAATTGCTATTTAAGACCTCCTCATTAATATTCCAAAACAATTTCATACTAAAAACTTCTAGAATACAAGTTTTGCAACTTATTCGATTTAGTCCCTACTTTCAATTTAAGCACTTTAGGCATAGAATTTCATCACGAAATTTTCACACAATCATGCAATCATATCATAAACATCAAAATCATTGTAAAATAATTATTTCTATCTCGGATTTGTGGTCACGAAACCACTATTCCGATTAAGCCCTAATTCAGGATATTACAAGAAATTATTAAATAGGGATCAATATGAGACATAGTGAAATATGATAGGCTAATTTTAAATGGCTTATTAGTGCATGTTATCACAAAGGTGGACTTGCATGTCAAGTTGCCCAATTTCTTTATAGTGGCTGGCCAAGATGGAATGTTGATGGGCAATACATATGTTTAATTAGATATTATAATAAGAAATTGGGTTATTGGAAATAATGTTAGTAAAAGAAGGAAAAAGAAAAAAAAATGCTCATCTCTCTTCTCCATTGCCGTGACTTGAGAAGAAGAAAGAGTGTTCATGTTTTCTTTCTTTTGCAATTGCCATAACTAGAGGAAGGGGAAGAAGGAAGATTCGGCCAAGGTGGTCCTCTAGATTAAGGTATGTTCAAGGGTATCTTGGAAGTATATACAACCTTTGGGTGATGAGTCTAAATTCTATCTATCTCATGGTTGGATTTGGGGTTGATGGAGAGTTAGAATTTGGCTAAGGAGCCTAAAAATTTTGGTTGATACCTTGATGCTATTAGCATGCTAGTTATATGGATGTGTTAAGTTGCTTGGGATGTTAGCATGAAAGTTGGAATTGTTAAGCTAATTTGTTGGAAGTGTCGAATATAGGACTAAGAAGAGAATGAGTATTCGGCTAACACAGTGAAAAGGTAGGTGTTGTCGATTGTTAGATTTAGACCATGGGAGTGGCTATAATGGGCATTAAGATGTAGAACTTAAGAAATGTAGTTATATGTGAATTTACATGATGTTACAAATAGATGTGAAAATATAGGCTAGATTAGGAAAATTTGATTAAGTGTTCATGAGATGAAATTAGATGTTTAAAAGATGTTATAGTTGACATTGTATATATATACATACATTCGGCCATCTAATTGAGTATGAAGGTGGTGTTAAATCTAATTGTGATGCCCATTTGGAAGTGTATATATATATAAATATACATAAGTATGCCCGTTTGTGATGTTACCTTTAATTATGTGTATAATCGACTAAATGGGTAATTAGTGAGGATGGTTGCCGAATATACAAACATACATATGCATGTGTAATTGAATTATGAATGTTTAGCAAGATGGTTAAACTAGTTGATTTATTGATTAAGCTCAAGGAGTTAAAGGAGGAGAATCAAGCAAGGGAAAGACGAAGGTCATCGAGTAGCCGACTTGGAACTATTTTACCCAACACAAGGTAAGTCACTAAGCATATATTTTGTATTGATTTAAATAGACATAATGTCTATGTAATTATGCGAAAGGAATGATAAATTTATATACATGTATGTATGTGGTGATGAAAGTATTGAATGAAAAGAAAAGAGGTGAGATGTATTGAGTTGTTGATTTGGCACTAAGTGTGCGGGTATAAACATTTATGATCATGAGATTGGCACTAAGTGTGCGGGTTTAAAATTTGTACAGCACTAAGTGTGCGAGTTTGATTATATAGCACTAAGTGTGCGAGTTGATTATATAGCACTAAGTGTGCGGACTCACTATATGCTTTTGAATCACTATTGACCGAGTGTGCGACATTATTGAGTTGATCACGGACAGCGGATCGGGTAAGTACCTTGAGTTCATGGCTAATAGGCGCTATGTTTATATTGGGAGTTGAGCTTGGTAAGTTTTGAACCTATGTGACAATTTTAATTGAAGTCACGTACATAAGAATTATCGTGGAATAAGTGAAAGGTCATTTAGTTGTATGATTGTAACGAAAACAAAATGATGTATAAAAATGCCTCAAATATCCTATTGATTAGTATATGGAATGTGAATGTGTAACTTGGTATGAGACTGAATCGAAAGGTCTAAGGAACTATGGTATAGTTCGGTTTGGATGGAGTAATTAGCCTCGTTCCATTTTGTTTCCTCTTGTGATAATGTTATTAATGGATGGTAGTGCATTGCTTATGACTTACTGAGTTATATACTCATTCGGTGTTTGCTTGTCACCTATTTTAGGTTCCTTGGACTCATCTTTTTGCGTGCTCGGACCGTCATCTAAGTCATCACACCTGATTTCAACTTTTTGGGGTATCTTCTTCTTAGTTGGTCTAGGAGAACATTTCGGCATGTATAGGCTATTATGTTTTGTTGAACTTTGGTATGTAAACTTTAGCCATGCGAAAAATGGCATAAATATTAAGTTGAATTTTGGTGCTATGATACTTCGTCATAAGTCTTAGTAAAAATTGGTTTGATAATGTTGTCATGGCTGATTATTCTCGGTGTTAAATTCATGATATGTATGATGAATTATTAGTTAGATTAAGGAAAAATCACAAAATAGGCATAGTTTGCTTTAGTAACAGATGCTGGTAGCAGCAGTGATGTGAGATTGAAAAATCACTAAAAATATTAGGAATGGAATTAAATAAGGAATAAATTATGTAATCGAAGCTTGATGAGTCTATTTTCTTATGGAAGAAACGAAACGACCATATGAGCTGTATGTTAGGAGATAATTAAACTCTTGTGAAACAGGGCCAGAGCAAATTCTGGATCCCCTGTTCCGACTTTAGAAATTCACCATAAATTAATCAGAGACAATTAGAAGTCATGCCTTATATGTATAGATTCCCTTTTGAGTCTAGTTTCATTAGAAACAATCGGCATAAGCATTGAAGCTCTGTAAAGGGAAATATCTAAGTCGTAATGCATGAAGGTCAGAATAGTTGAACCCTGAAACAGGGGTGACTTTTACTAATAAACTGTACCAATTGGCCCAACCAAAAATTCTACAAAAATTCTACCATATAGATATAGGAGTCTAGTTCTGGGGAAAGTTTACGGAACTGGATTTCGAGTTTCAGAACTCAAGATATGATTTTTGAAGCGACTAGTACGCAGATTGGCAGCTTGTCTGGGAAATTTTTAATAAGTGGTTTGAAGTCTGTTAACACCTCGTGTTCGACTCCGGCGACGGTCTCGGGTTCGGGGTGTTACAAAGAACATCAAGATTTCAATATATTTTTAAGTTTGATATTATTGAAAAAGCATGAATATAATGTTAAAGTAGAGTTTTCTTATATAAGGTTTTATGTTCTTAATATATTAGTGAAGGGAAATAAGAGGAAGTGATGGGAAATATTGTAGAGAAAGGAAAGGAGGGTGTTATAAACTTGGTTACCAACATTTTGCACTAAAACAGTTTTGGACAGCAGCAGTAGTCTGACTTTGAAATTTCACCAAAAATTATATAAATTTAATTAAAGGTTAATTTAAGTATCAAATTAAATCTTAATGAGTCTAGTTTTACATATAATAAACGGTGTAAGCAAAAGAATTTCATATTATGAGATATATGAATTTTTGTGAGAAAAGGTCAAATTGATTTTAGGTTCCCTTGTTTTGACTTTGAAAATAATTATAAATGTCAAAAAAAAATTTAGGTTATGAAGTTTACATGAATAAAAACTAAATGAGCCTATTTTCATGGGAAATAAACGGTAACATAATATGAAATTTGTACTAAAAGCAATTTAATTTTTAATGAAGAAGGGTCAGAGTTGTCTAGCAACAAAATATAAAAAAACTTAAAGAATTTATTGTATTAATTGAAATAAGTAAAATTTATGACATTTTATGGTAAAAATTTCATCAAGTCTAGTTTCAAGAATAAAAAGTAGATCCTATATTTGAATCCTGTAGGCCTAGATATAAATAATTTAATGACTAACACTCAAATGGACAACCTTGATAAGAGTGTTGTGTAATTAGAAAAAAAAAACCTTAATTCATGTCACACATAGGCATGATATGTTAAGAGGAAAAGATTTATGTATATAAAAAAGTACATTAAGGATATGGAATGGAGAGGAGGAGGACACAAAATAAAAGAAGAGTAATAATACTAAGGAATTGTTGCAAATAATGGATTGAAAATACATAAAATAAATTCAAATGCTTTGTTGAGGTACTAAGTGATTCTCATTAAATGATTTGATGAAGTCCTAATTAATAAATTAATAGGTATATATATATTGACATTAGTAATGGTATGTAGAAAAAAATAAATTGTATTTGTAGGTGTGAATCCTCTAATGGACTTATTTGTAAAACTTTGATAATTGTGCCAATTTTATAAGCCTTGCTATTTCGGATTGAATATCATGTTATATTATGTGGATTTGAAACTATAAATACTTAAATCTACATGATTTACTACGTGAAATGAGTCGAATTGATTGAATTTTGCGCTTTGAAAAGGGACTTGGATGTTAAAAACTTAAAATATGGTAAAACACGGGAATTAGAATTCTTGACATGATGACGAAGGAACCACATCGCGATGACATAAGTCAGTTTGTGAAGTCTTAACGAGGAACCCCCCAACGCCACAATGTTGCCTTTAAATTTTGAAAGCCTTTCACTCTAGTCCTTGTTCCTCTTTAGACTATTTTAAAGGCTGCAATAAACTCAAATAAGACTCGAAAATGATACTAAGACATATCAAAAGCTTAAATTGATCAAGGTGATTAAATAAGTATTCAAAATGAAACGATGACTATCATTGCTAGGATAAAAAATGTAGCATTCCAATATCTTGACTTGGTGACTAGGTCGGGTATAAGAGTGTTACAAGTTTCGTGGTAACTATGGAGAGAATTTTGTTTTCGAGTTAGGACTTCGTTTTCAGGGTTTGAGTTTGTATGTTTAGTACATTTAAGTTTATTTTTTTCCATATTGTACTCTTGTTTGTTTACTCATTTAGTGAAAAGTCGAAGCCTCCTTTGCCCATGGTTTTTATCCTCTTCGAAGGAGTTTTCAAAAGTAATTTTTTTTCCTTTTTTTCGTTCTTATTTTATTGTTTATACGGGTTGATTCCTAGTAAATTGATATTAGAGCCTGGTTTAGCTTTAGCGAATCGACTCATTTGGTGACATAATAACAAATTTGGATATTAAGAAGTTCAATAGGACTACAAATTTCAATTTCTAGCAGTTTCGGATAATTACAGAGGTAGTTGATATGGCCGATAATAAGGCTGATGATTCGTTGTTCTCTACATATAATCTGATTGAAGGAGGAGTTGTGTCAGATATCAAACATGTGCCTGGTTTAGAGAAGAATCTCATCCCTTTTTTGGTCTTTAAAACTCAAATGGTTCGCAGAGTGTTTGAGGCAAGGTTGATCGCAGAGGGTTACAGTCAAGTGGGGAGAGTTGGTGCTGTCTCTCTTATTCGGGTATTACTAGCCCTTGTTACATTTACAACTTTGAGTTGAAGATTAGGAGTCATTCAGTTTCCAAGTTTGAGCACATTTTATACTTGTTAACATTTGCAAAATTCGGGTTAGGCTCGTGACAAGGTATGAAAAATGAGGCATAATAAATATGAGTCAAGGTAGAGATTTGTGGGGTGTGACATGCATTTATTAGACCTAAAAAAGGCAAAAACAGGCCCAACGTAGGGACGACGTGACGATTTTTGGAAAAGGACGTGGCGACGACATTGTGACGAGAAGAGTTGGCACGCCATGATGTCACGATGATTCCTGATGTTATGCAGCCACATTTTGTATAACTCAACAGGACTTCTTCTCTCAGTTGGACTTTGATTACTTCAGGGTTATTTTAATCATTTTAGCCCCTAGTATTGAGTCTATTTAAAGGGCCTTTGTAACCCTGATTTAGAGATGCCAATCAGCAAGGGCTCTTCTTAAGGGCAACAAGATGTTGTCATATATGAGTTTTGGTGAAAGTTTCGTGGTAACTATGAAGAGAATTTTATTCCTGATTTAAGGTTTTTTTTGGGGGGGTATGGTATTTATGTTTAGTACTTTTAGGTTTATTTCTCTATATTTTACTCTTGTTTATTTACTCATTTAGTGAAAAGTCAAAATCCTTTACTCGTGGTTTTATCCTCTTTGGAGGAGTTTTCCACATAAAATATTTGTTTTCGACTTTATCTATTTTATTGTTCGTTGTTTATAAAGGCCGATCCTCAAAAAATATATATCAGAGCCTAGTTCAACTTCTGCAGATCAACTTGTTCGATGACTCAACGTGTAACAACTCGTTTTTGGTCAAATCAAAACAGTGGTTTTGGAACCACAAATTTGAGATTGAAAAATTATTTGAATATTATTTTAAGTATTTACAGCATGTTAGCATGTATGTGTGAAATTTTCGTGAAGTAATTTTATCGTTTGAATACTTAATTAGGTAAAAAGGACTAAATCACGTAAAGTGCAAAAGTGATGTTCTATTAGCTAAAGGTGTCTAATAGCTATAGAACCTTAAAGTAAAGGTCCCTAAGTGGTAATTTATCCATTTTAGAGTTAATGGATGATAGTGGCATGGCAATTGGTGTAATTATTAAATGTTTTAAAGGTTAAATAAGTAAATTAGTTAACAAAGGTTAATTAAAACAAAAAAAATTCACAATTTTTGTCCATCTTCATGCTAATAGCCGAATTTAAAAAAAGAGAAAGCCATTCTTAGGGCTTGAAGTATTCGACCAACTCCTAGCTTAATTGTAAGTCCGTTTTTGCTCGATTTTTAACGATTTCTATGTTTTTAATATCATTGCTTCGTTTTCTAACTAGCATGTACCCTGGATTTCGAATTTGTTAAAGATTTATCATGTTGCCATTGTTAAATGTTGAGTAATTTGATGATTTATGATAGCTTTGGAAGGTTTAATTCTAGATTAATAGCTTTTGTAAAGTGATTTTTGACAAAAATGTCAAAAAGGGATTAAATTGAGAAAATATGAAATATGGTGGTGAAAAGTGTGAATAAATTGAAAATATGGGCTACTAGTAACATGTATGAAATTCAGCTAAGCATGGGTTCATGTATGAAATTCGACTAAGCATGGGTTTGTACCAAATTGCATGAATTTGCAATTTTATGTGATAAGGATTAAATTGTGAAAATGTGAAACATTAAGGGCAAATGTGTAAATTTGCCAAATTATAAATTATAGGCTAAATTGAATAGACCAATTGTTGAATGTACTAAATCTAATAATATATAGATCAAAATAAGTTGAGATCGAGATTAGATCGGGGAAAAGAAAAACAAGACGAATAGTTGATAATTTCCATCCGAGCAACTCGAGGTAACTTCGTATAGTTAGAATAGAATTTTTAAATACTTGTAAATTATTTGGAATGAAAGTATAATTGAGAAAATGGTATTGTTGAGTTTGAATGCCTAATTGATGAGAATTATTGAATATCGAGTTTCGTTTGAACCGTAGAAAGTCATAGGATATGAGTGACATATCACTAGGGTTACTATTTTGGCCAAGCTCCTGCATGTGTCGCGGACTCACCACAGCTCGTGTGAGCTTATCAAAATATCATCTCATAACAGCTTACTGTTTCTAGCTCGTTAGAGTTTACTGTTTCAGCTCAATAGAGCTTACTGTCCATTAGCTCAGGAGGAGCTTACTGATCATATCTTGAAAAAGCGAAAATGATAATGGATGATTACATGCACTTATGTGACTAACTTTTTGATGAATACTTTTATTTTGGCATTTGGTAATTGAATTGAGTATATCTTATTTATTTTCTTAATTATGTATAAATGGTAAGTTTAAATCTGAATTATGCGGGCTTACTAAGCTATAAAGCTTACTCTATTTCTTTTCCATGTTTTATAGAGGTTCGATAGCTTGCTCGTTTCGGATAAAGTCGGAGATACACATCACACTATCCATTTGTCGATTGGTACCTTTGAACTCATGGATATATATGTAAATATGACATGTATAGGCTAGTTATAAAGATGATAGTTATGGTTACTTGAGCTAGTGATTTTGGTACATGTTGTGGTATAAGATAAAACTTTGTGATTTGGCTTAACTTGGTATAATGCTTTGGTTGTGTATAAGTATTCACTATGTTTTGGCAAGTAGTAAATGGAATGGAAATATGAAAATGTTGTCTTGATATGTGATAGGCATATGAATGGAAAATGCTTGATTATAATTTAGGTATTTGAATACCATGTTCGGTTGGTTATATTATTTTAATATTGAATTTAAAAGTGATTGTAGTTGAATTGGTATAATATGTGTATGAGATGTTATGGATTAGCTACCTATTGAGTTATAAATTGTTGCAAATTATGCCTATGCAGGTATTTAAAAATAGGGTGGCAAATTGGCTTAGTAAATAGCCTATTTTTGTCTACACGGGCAGAGACACGGGTGTGTGTTTCAATCGTGTGTGACACACAGTTATGTTACACGGTCATGTGTCCCCTAGTGTTGAAATTAAAATCAAGTCAGTATGCTCCACACGGCCTCACACACGGGCATGTGACTTGGTCAAGTGGTATAAGTTAGTATACCCTACAAGTTTGACACGGCCTATTACATGGTCTAGCACACGGGCGTGTATGACCATTTTTAGGGCACACGGGATGTGTGTTAGCCATGTGACCCAAGTCAGAGAGTTACATAGGGTTAGACACGGGCTGGGACACGACCATGTGCTCCCATTTTGAATGTCCACACAGCCTATGCCATGGGCGTGTCTGGTGGCCGTGTGAGACACACGGCCTAACCACACGAGTGTGTGTCCCCTATTTTAAGAAAAATTTTCAAAGTTTTGTGAAAGTTTCTTGAGTTACCGGTTTAGTCCCGAATCACTCCTAAAGCATGTTTAGGGCCTCGTAGCCTTGTATAAGGGACAAATTGATTGAGATTGAATGATTAATGCTTGAATTGAGAAAATATTTGCTAAATGGATGTTTAATT
The DNA here is from genome assembly GCF_025698485.1 of Gossypium arboreum. NCBI lineage: Eukaryota > Viridiplantae > Streptophyta > Magnoliopsida > Malvales > Malvaceae > Gossypium > Gossypium arboreum. Next base: position 21,797,298 of record NC_069081.1, read on the forward strand.
ATTTTCTAAGTTCGGTAATACTCTGTAACCCTATTCTGGCAATAAATATGGGTGAGGGGTGTTACATTTATTAGTATCAGAGCTACGATTTAGTCAATTCTAGGACTAATATAGCATGTGTGGGAGTCTAACGATACATGTCATATATATAACCTATGATAGTGTAATGAATCTTGACATTATAAACTATGTTTTCATATAGTAATGGATCCCGAACGAGCTGTAGCAGATGATGTTGAGAGTAATGTGCTAGCTCTCACTCAAGGGGTAGCGCCTTCTGAATCTAGACCCGCGTCGAGTAGTCACGGATGTGAGGCTAAAGAAGCTTTCTTTCAAATGATGAACGAGTGGTTCACTCAATACATTCGTATGAACCTGGCTGCTCAACAACCTTCACCCCACCTATTCCTCAACTAATCCCTGTAGTTCCTCAAGGTATGGATTCTTTGCGATTGAATAAACCACCTGTTGATAAGATACAGAAACACGAGGATGAGGAATTCAAAGCCACTATTAACGATGATCCTGAGAGAGCAGAGTTTTGGCTTGAGAACACGATTCGGGAATTTGATGAACTTTCTTATACACCTGAAGAATGTTTAAAATGTGTTGTATCACTGTTGAAAGACACTGCATATCAGTGGTAGAATACCTTGATATCCATAGTTTCGCGAGAAAGAGTTACTTGGAAATTCTTTCAAATTGAATTCAGAAAGAAATACATTAGCCAACGGTTTATTGATCAAAAATGAAAATAATTTCTTAAATTGAAACAGGGCCGTATGTCGGTAATATAATACAAAAGAAAGTTTGTAGGACTCAGCAAATATGCTCGTGAATGTGTTTCTTCCAAGGCTATGGTGTGTAAAAGATTTGAAGATGGATTAAATGAAGAAATCAAACTGTTCGTTGGGATTCTTGAGCTGAAAGAGTTTTTCTTTCTAGTTGACAGAGCTTGAAAAGTCGAAGAGCTTAGCAAAGAGAAAATAAAAGCTAATTCTGAGGCTAGAGACTTTAAAAAGAGATTTGCGGGAAAATCACATTAGTCAGCATCAAAGAAATCTAGAGAATATCATCCTCGTTCTACTGCTTCTGTAGGGATTTCGATCAAAGATAGAGATGCGATACATTTTAGCTCTAAACCTCAGACGACATCTGTTGCTAGTGTGGGTAGTGTTAGAAATGTTGGACTTGAATGTAAGCACTGCAATAAAAGACATTACGGTGAATGTAGAATAATAAGTGGAGCTTGTTTTAGATGTGGATCTCTTGATCATTATCTCTAGGACTGTCCAGAAAAGTCTATGGCTGAAAGAGATCAACTGGCAAAAGCAAGTAATACGACTACTTGTAACACCCTTTACCTGTATTCGATGCTAGAACAGGGTACGAGGCATTACCAGACTTAAACTTAAACAAACATTCAAAACCGAGAATTGAATTTCCACTCAAATTTAAAGCCTTTCACATGCATTCATATTGTCCCTTAAACGAGCCTATGAAGCTCAAAACATACATTGAGAGTGGTCGGGACTAAACAGAGAAATTTTGGAATTTTTACAACACTTAGAAAATTTTCTTATTTTAGAGGGTCACACGCCTGTGTGGCTTAGGACACGCCCATGTCCTTAGCCCGTGTAACTCTTTATTTATGACGTCATCAACATAATAAGGTCACACGGCCAAGTCACACGCCCGTGTGCTAAGTCATCTAGCGAATTTAATTTTCATGAATTTTCATAAATAAAGTGCAAACTTCACACAGCCAGAGCGCACACCCAAGTCCCAAGGTCGTGCCTCTCACACGGCCGTGTCTCTACCCGTGTGTTTACTACTGGGCATTTTGTTTTACCTAATCAGGGTGCAGGGAACACACGGCTGGATCACATGCCCATGGGGCAGACCGTGTGTCACACAAAGCCTAGACACATGCCCGTGTGTCTACCCGTGTGAACAACTTTGAGGCTATTCTCCAAGCCAATTGCCACCATTATTTGCACAAACACATACAAGACTTCAAAGGCAATTAAAATGGCATAATTAAGTACTTAATCATCCTCAAATAAGTCATGATTATGGCAATATCATATTATCCTATATATGCACAAGACAGCATACCTTGTCAAGCCCAACTTACCAATTCTCATTCAAGCCATGGTTATCATCATACTAAACAAATCCCAATTTAATCATCAAGCATTCATAACCACAGCATAACTCATCACATCCACACAACCACCAACCACATCACAATTGCATAGGCACGTGCATGCGTGAATAAATAGGTTTGCAACCCAATAATCGATATAAGCCATATCTCATGGCCATATACAAAATGAATTATAATACTATCATAAGCCAACACTTTTGACAAACCAATATAACACATAACAAAATGACCAAGTCCCCTATGCATGTCATTCTCAAAATACTTAAATTCACTATACCCAAAAGATTAGTTTGATAGTGTGAATCAAGCTCTAACATCCTTCAATACCCAAGCTAGCTTGGCGATACAATAAGAAAAATGGAAAAGAAGGGGAGTAAGCATAAAGCTTAGTAAGTTAGCATGTAAATAATTAACAACATTAGTCATGCATTATTTTACACATAACATAATATAATTTATCACAATGTCATCAAGTATCATAAATACATATTAAATCATGTCATTTATATTGTGTACAATAAAACTGATGATCATGATTCATTCATTTAGTTTTTGCTGAGGTCTCATCGATTCATAATCTCGATACTTATGAGCTTTGTGTACACACCTGTACCCTTTTGACATGATCATACCTTGTCATTTCTTTGACATAATCTTTTAATTACCTGTTGAACCACTTGGAATACTAAAAGATACCCGGGAAATCTCATACACATAGTAAGATCCCAATGCCATATCCCAGATATGGTTTTACATGGGATCACATATCGATTCAATAGCCCAGCTATGGTCTTACACGATGTCTCATATCGATGCCATGTCCCAGACATGGTCTTACACGAAATCACATATTGATGCCAATGTAGTATCCCAAATATGATCTTACATGGGATCACATATTGAGACCATATCCCAAATATGGTCTTACACGAAACCAACATAACCCTAAAGTCATGACATTTGTATCCTATCTATTCCTAAGATTCAACCGGGATTTCGTAGTACCAAATCTTCGTCGAATCGTCATCGAGTTATCAATAACCAAATCCATAGAGACAAATATACATTTCATGCAATAACAAAGCATTAGATGCATAATAACATAATGTTGAATTATTTACACATGAACTTACCTCGTTACCAAAATATGGTTAATTATTTGATTTAGTCCACAACTTTGTTCTTTCCTCGGTTTAGGTCCGGACTCTGTTTTTCTTGATCTATAATAGGAAATTTCACTTATTTAATTATCACATTGTTAAAAACAACCCATAAATCATACTTTTGCAAAATTATAGTTTTACCCCTAAACTTTCACAAATTTATAAATTAGTCCCTAGGCTTGTAAAATGAAATGTACTCATTTTCGTTGTTACCCAAGCCTAGCCGAACCTATATCATGCTTATACTAGCCCATATTTTTCATGAAATCACATTTCTACTACTCATTTTTATAACTTTTACAAATAAGTCCTTTTAGGTGTTTTCATGAAAAACCACTTAGTAAAATATGTTTATCACACACCAAACTTTTATATTCCTTCATTAAACATCAAAATACATGCATGTCACACATTGGTAAGTTTTCGAACATGAACCCTAGCTTAAAATAATGGTAGAAATAGCTAGATCGGTTGATGACAACTTCAAAAATGCAAAGAACATTAAAAATGGGGCTAGAATGCACTTACTTTAAGCTTGAAAGTTGGAGAAACCCTATCTATTGTGAGCATGGAAATTTCGGTACACATGAAGAAGATGGACATCAATTTTGACTTGTTTTTCCCTTTTTATTCTTTTATTAACCAAATGACCAAAATTCCCTTTTTACTAAACTTTCAAATTTTTTCCATGCATGCCCATTTTTGTCCATAAAATTAAAAATTGGGAAAATTGCTATTTAAGGACCTCTGATTAATAATCCATGGGAATTTCATGCTTAAAGCTTCTAGAACTCACATTTTGTAACTTTTGCAATTCAGTCCTAAATGTCAAATTGGGCACTTTATCAATAAAATCCCTTCATGAAACTTTCACACAATCATGCAAACATGTCATGGACCTCAAAACAATCATAAAACAAATATTTCTACTTCGAATTTGTGGGCTCAAAACCATTATTCTGACTAGGCCCAAAATCAGGATGTTACAACTCTCCCTCTTAGAGATTTTCGTCCTCGAAAATCTTACCGGTAAAAAGGTTTGGGTATTGTTTTCTCATGGCCTCCTCGGGCTCCCATGTAGCCTCTTGTAATACCTCTATCCCGTAACCGTTGTCGGAATAGGAAAGGGGTATTACCAGACTTGTAACTCATGTCAGAACAGTAAAATTTTAAACTTTTCTTGAAATAAAGATCATTCATTTAGATAAATTCTAAATACAGCCATGGATAAAATTAAACTTCTATAAGTACACATTCAAAGGATGCCATTTTCGCATGGCTTATATACATTAACCAGAGTATTATTCCGCTACTAGTCTATTCTATACATGTCATAAAATAATCCAAAACATAGTAGTACCATACAGTGGATAATGATGGTGTGACGAGTTATTGACGATCCCCGAGCAAAGGCCAAATTTGATAATCTATAAAACAGAGAAAGCGTAACAATAGAGTAAGCTTTCAAGGCTTAGTAAGTCTTAAGTAAAACAATTAACTTTGCTGGATTAAATACATTTATAACTTCCACAAAATCCAAGTGAAGTCTCGATGGGCTTAATAAGCCTACACAAGTACATAATACATACAGCCAACTTAATGTCTGAACATCCGTAATTGTTGATTTATTACTAAGTCGCTAAGATTAGACCTTACACAAATCACGTTTTGAAATGTCAAGATATATCACCATTCGGTCAAATAGATTAAACCCTATGTATGCACATGTAATTCATCTATTTCATCCAAATTTAAGAGTATATACCCTTAGCATTTAAAAAAACACATCAATGCTATTTTTAGTTTAATCAGTCGAACTAACACATAACACTATAATCACATTCGGTTTCCATATTTGGAAACACATATTCATGTTTTCATATTACATAAACAATTTGATAGAGTCAATACTCGTTGAATATAACTTATAACCATCTCATAAGTGATTCCCAAAGTACATTTGTAATACAAACGAAATCGAGTTCACATAGCAAGTAAGTATCACTTACCATATACTTAACCTTTGTACACTTACCGTTTCCATAGTTACCAATTACCAATTCAATCTTTCAATACCTCTAACCACTTAATCTATGCACTCATTTCGTGCACATACATAAATGTATATATGTATTTAGGAGCTTAGTTCTTTAGTTCATATTCACATTAATATTTCAAATAATCAAATCATGACAAGTATTAAAGTTTCGTATACGTATATAAGGGACTAAACATATTCCTTATCACATATACATAAATGACCAAATGCAATCCATACCTTGTATTTGCACATCCTGCCGAATACAACTCAAATTAATAAATGTTTATGAAACTAATTAAAACCTTATCTTAAAGATATACAAATGGTCTTCGGTTTGAAATAATTCAAGACACTTAGCCATAGCCTACTAGGTTTTAAAAAAAATCCGAATCCAGTTACCAGTACCAAGCCTGCGGAACTTTAAGCCCGGATATGTCATCATAGTTAATTCACAAAGTTGTATACACGTCAATTCACATAGCTTCGATTTTTCCAACACGGAAACACATTAATAAGGTATCACTTCATTCGAACTTATTCGTATCTCAATATAGCTAGTCTCATTTTGTAACACCCCGTACCCAAGACCGTTGTCGGAGTCGAACACGAGGTGCTAACCGACTTAATTAATTTACTTTCACAGTCCATAAAAATTTTTCCAGGCAAGCTGGTTACTGCATCACTGTCGCCTTAAAAATCATATCTTGAGTTTCAAAGCTCGAAAATCAGTTTCGTAATTTTTCCCTGAAACTAGACTCATATATCCATCTACACATTTTTTTCTAGAATTTTTGGTCTGGCCAATTAGTACAGTTTATTAGTTAAAGTCTCCCCTAATCCAGGGTTCAACTACACTGACCTTCACGAATTACGAATTGGATATCTCCCTATACAGGGATTCAATACTGATGACGTTTGTTTTTATAGAAACTAGACTCAAGGAGGAATCTATACATATATGGCATGACTCCTAATTATCTCTGGTTAATTTATAGTGAATTTCCAAAGTCGGAACAGGGATTCCAGAAACCGTTCTGGCCCTGTTTCACGAGAACCTAAACATCTTTTAATATACAACTCATATGACCGTTTCGTTTCTTCCATATGAAAGTAGATTCATCATGGTTCATTTACATAATTTATTCACTATTTAATTCCATTCCTACAATTTTTAGTGATTTTTCAAATCCACACCACTGCTGCTGACAGCATCTGCCTTTGAGGTAGACTTTACCTATTTCATAATTTTCATGATTCAATTAGCCCTTTTTGCAAACATGGCACAAAGAATGATCATGATTAGCCATTCCAATGGCTAATTGTTTCCAAACATTTCCATACCTCTCGACGGACGACATACAAAACGATTATAATGCTATGATCAAGTATACTTAAGCCATTTTCGCATGGCTATCCAAATTTATACAAAATCCAAGGGTCTATGACCAACAAAGCGAAAGAGTAGTCCTATACATTGACCAAAATATCCTCTCACTACTAGTATATTCTATACATGCCATAAGATATTCCAAAAGCGTAGCAGTACCAAATAGTGGGTAGTGATAGTGTGACTAGTTCTTGACGATCCCGAGCACTGTAGCTTCCAAATGAGATCTATAAAGCGGAGGAAACAAAGTACGGAGTAAGCATTAAAATGCTTAGTAAGTTTCAAGCGGTGTCAACAGATAACAATCAACTTATAACATAATTGTTCGTATTTTTACTTCACTCTTCCTTCGGGCATACCAACCCTTTTCCGAATATGCACGTCTCATCATATGTAATAGGAGATAAATTCTCACTTGACGGTGACCTCTTATGATCATAGGTGCATTACCTATTTTTACGACTTTCCACATTGACCAAATGCACAATAATCATAGAACAGTCTTATTGCTTTACTCACATGTGCATCACATGACGACCTTGTGATTTAGTCTAAGTCAAACTTAAATATAATCTCAAATACATACGACCAACTTAACGTATTGAGCGTATTTATTACTAATTGTCACTTGTGAAGTCGCATAATCTTACGCTTTACTTGAATCTTCAGCAAAACCTTTAGTTCGGGGCTTACCCAGACAAAATCTCCACACGTAGTCATCGGGTCATTAGAGCTCGGATGTAGTACGAGCACAAAGCCTACGGTCATTAATCAGTGATAATATTCTCGCATAAAGCCTGCGGGGTTTTAACCCGGATATAGTACTGACACAAATGCCCTTCGGGACTTATCACATTTATACACTTCCACATCCATCACTTTGGCCACTCGACCCTATCACATACATACACTTTCACATTCATCACATTGGCCATTAGGCCTTATCACATATATATACACCTTCTCATTCATCACATCGGCCATTAGGCCTTATCACATATATATACACTTTCACATTCATCACATCGGCCATTAGGCCTTATCACATATATACACACTTTCACATTCATTACATCGGCCATTAGGCCTTATCACATATATACACACTTTCACATTCATCACATCGGCCATTAGGCCTTATCACATATATATATCTCATACATATTTCATATTTTTCTTGTACATCAATTTCAGCAATAGCTTATAAGCAACTCAAATAGTTTCATCAAAGTTTACAACAAAATCACATATTCACTACAAGCAGTTTTCCTGAGCAACAGTCACTAAATTGTTTATAACTGGAGCTAAAAACTCAAAATCAATTGCCGTTAATTTTCCCGAATGTAGACTCATGTATCTTTCATCCATAAAATTTTCAGAATTTTAGGTGTGGCCAATCAATACCAGATTTTTCTTAAAGTTTCCCCTGTTTCACTGTTTGACTAACCTGACCAGTCTTCACTACAAATCAAAATTCTCATTGTACAGAATTCAAAGTATGTTCTACTTGATTTCATTTGAAACTAGACTCATTAAGGAGTCTAAGCATATAAATTTTATCTTGTAACCATTTTTGTACAAATTATAGTGATTTTCTTAAAACCAAACAGGGGATTTCGGAGTCATTCTGACACCGTCTCACACAACTTTAAATATCTCTTTATAGGAAATTTCCTTACTTACGGTCTCTTTTATAAGAAACTAGACTAATTAAGCTTTGATTTCATATTTTATTCAGCCTATAATTCCACACCAAACATTTATAGTGATTTTCTAAAATCACGTTACTGCTGCTGTCTTGAGCAAATTATTACAATTTGCTCTTAAATTTCCAAGTCCAAACACTTAGGAACTTACCATTTGAGTTTAAGACATATCATGGCCACATCATATCTTATTAAATCAACTCATTATATCCTATTATAGTTGAATTTACTCAACATTTAATCACTTAAAACTTACCTCGGAAGTTGCCGAGCGATTCTGACGGCTATTCGATCACCTCTTTCTTTCCCTTATCCAACTTTGATCCTCTAGGCTCTTGAGCTAGATCAAACAATTTACTTCCCAAATTAAACATAGTCATCGACATCCATATACATTTTATACTAGCGAAATGTACCATCAAGATATACTTTACTCAAATAATTTACATTGGCGATCATGTATAATGTTTTGTAACTTAATAAACTTATCATACATTATGTATTCATAATATTTGTGCAGCCAATTATCCATGGTCATACACACACAATCAAAAATAAATACCAAATTTTCATATCCTTTAGGCCCTAAGCCGAATACACTTGTCACGTTCACCTACATTTTTTCAAGTACAACATTCTCATATTCGGCATTAGTATCAAGCATAATAGCTAATTCTTCCCACCATTTCATCAATGCAATCATACCATCACAAATCAACTTAAAATAACCATATCTAATAATCAAATACCTATAGCATTGCATATTTCTCACATAGCAAGTACAACTAAATTCATTATTAATATATATATATCTAAACACTTAACTACAAGATTTAATCACCATTATCAAATCATAAAATAGCTTATAACCATCATCTATATTTACTTCACATAAACCGAAATAACCATTACATCATCTTTAAAACACTTAGCATTTTACCCATTTAATCAAGCCAACTCTCAAGACCATTCCATCACACAAATTATACCATAAATCATACTTACAATTTCAGTTAATGCATGACCGAAACTCACCATCATCAACATCATTATCAAACCAAAACCAAAACACGTCTATCATCCGTATACCAAGCTTACCAAAACAAACTACTATGAGTTTCAAGAATCATTCAATACATACCTCATTCTAGCTATCTTCTAAGCCAGAAATCAAGGCAACCAAACTTTCTTCTTTCTTTCCTTTTTCGGTCAAGAGGAACAAAGAGGATGAAGCCTCTTTTTTTTTCTTCTAGGTACGGCAAGATGGGGGAAAAGAAGGATGACACACCTTGTTTCTATCACTCTCCCATTCTTTTAATTATTCTTAATACTATAAAGCCATTAACTATTGTCATGCTAAAATAAAATGCATATAATATCTATCAACCATCATTATGGCCGGCCACTAAATTAAAAGTGGTCCATTTGACATGCAAGTCCCTCATGTCAATAACTCATGCATTATTTGGCCACTTTAAATTTCACCTATCACATTTTCAAGTCCTATCACATGGGTCCTTTCTTATAAATTAGCACCTAATTGATAAAATTAAGGCACGAAATATTCACACATACAAATTCCACATACAATAAGCACAGAATATAACATCTAATTATTTTTGTGACTCGGTTTTGTGGTCCCGAAACCACTTTCCGACTAGGGTCACATTAGGGGTGTCACACATTTCACCAGAGCCATTAGGCCACATTACGTAGTCAGCGAGTCTTAACCGGATACTTTCCAAATTCCATGTATATTTAATCACATGTTACCACATTTCACACAACTATCACCATTGTAATTCATTAACCTCATTCGAATATAAGCATATAGCATGTACCTTAACTTCATGTCTTAATATCATTCGACTTTAATACATATATATATATATATATGTATATCCCTTTCAATAAACTTCCAAATAAATAAGAAAATGCACACATGACTTACATTCTTCTCATGACAACCATTCGGCTAAACAACATATAAGTCACTACACCTTCAATTTATAAAACTATCAACACATATTTTATATACATTGCTTACGTTTATAAAATAGCCATTCGGATAACTTACACAAATTTAAATTTTAGCCATTTTGGCCTCACCACCTATATATTTATCTTGTACATCAATTCAGCAATAGCTTGTAAGCAACTCAATTAGTTTCATCAATGTTTACAACAAAATCACAGATTCACTATAAGCTGTTTTCTTGAGCAACAATCATTAAATTATTTGTAACTGGAGCTACGGAACTCCAAATGAAGTGCTGTAAATTTTCCCCGAAAATAGACTCATATATATTCTATCCATAAAATTTTCAGGATTTTTTGTTTGTCCAATCAAAACCAGAATTTTCTTAAATTTTCCCCTATTTCACTGATCGACTATACTGACCACTCTTCACGACGAATCAAATTTCTCATTGTACAGATTTCAAGATATGTTCTTGTTTATTTCATTTGAAACTAGACTCATTAAGGAGTTCAACAATATAAATTTTATCTTATAAAAATTTTTGTACTATTTATAATGATTTTCTAAATACAGAGCAGGGATTTGATTCATTCGACCTTGTCACACACAACTTTAAATATCTCTCTATAGGAAATTCCTTTGCTTGCACTGTTTATTTTATAAGAAACTAGACTCATTGAGCTTTGATTACATATTTTATTCAGTCTCTAATTTCACTCTAAAAATTTATGGTGATTTTCAAAAATCATGCTACTGCTGCTGTCCTAAGCAGATTATTACAATTTGCTCTTAAATTTCCAAGTCCAAACACTTAAGAATTTACCATTTGAGTTCAAAACATATCATCACATATAAGTACTTCTTATTATCACATACATATCATAATTTAAATATCACTTTTCTAATAACCAATCGGCTAAGGCTCATAGAAGTAACTTATTCCTTATCATTTTACTATAGGTAATTACACCAATTCATAGTCCCATCTTTACCCGTATTCCATATCATTCTTCATTATAACTAAACTTATATGCTAGAAACTTACCTCGGATGTTGTCGAACAGTTACGGGTAGGCTACTCGATTGCTTTCTCCTTCCCCTTATCTGTGACAGCCCAAAATTGACCCTAGTCGGGATGTGGTTTCGGGACCACAAAATCGAGGCATAAAAATAATTTAAAATTTATTTTGATGCCTATGATATGTGTTAATTTGTGTGTGGCATTTTTGATGATTCGATTTAGTGTTATAAAGGTGAATTTCACTAGAAAGGACCTAGTAGTAAACTTTGAAAGTATGATGGGGAAATGTGTGATGGCTAGTTAATCATGCATGCAAAAATAAGGGATTTGCATGTCAAATTTCCCCAAAAGGAAGCTTAGTGGCCGGCCATGACAAGGGTTATGGGCAAAGAAAACATGTTGAAACATGTTTTGTTAATGGATGATGAGGGAAATGATTTAATAATTAAGTTGTGGGAAGAGAGAGAAAAAAAATGTGTGTGAGTGTGGCATTTCCCCCCATTGCCGTGTATGTGAAAGAAAAACAAGAAAAAATTTGTTCATCCTTGTTCTTTCCTTCTTGGCCGAAAATACTAAGGGAGAAGATAGGAGTTTTGCTTCATGCTTGGCTTGGAAGAGAACTAGAAGGAGATTTGGTCATACTTGCATCAAGATTAAGGTATGTTTGAGGTTGTGTCATGAGATTCATGCTTGTTTTGGTTGCTAACTTGATGTGCATGTTAGCCATGGTTCAAATCCTTGTTATGCCATGAAAATGGTGTTTGGCCAAGGTTGATATTGTGTTAAAGCCATTGCATGCTAAATGTGAAGCTTGTTGATGATGCATGTAATGAAGGATTGACTACTCTTGAAATTTCTTTTAGTATTCTTGAGTAGGACATTGAGTTCTTTGTTTAACCATGACCGAAGTTGAAAGGGGTATGAATGTGATGTATTGGCCATGATGCATTCATGAGCATGATTTATGCTTGTTACTTGATTGGTAAAATTTGTGTTTTAGATGGTTGTGAACACCTTGAGAATTGACCTTGCACCTATATGTGTGTATATGTTTGCACATGATGTTTTGGTTATGAAGTAAGTGGTAAATATGTTTGTTTAAAGAAGAAAATGTTGAAGAATGGTTGTGAAATTGCAAGTACATTCGGCCTAGTACTCATATGATGTGAAAATCTTGGAATTTATTGTTGATTGGTGCAAGTATGACTAAGTATAATCGGCCATATGAGTGCTTGATGCTATATTATAAGTATTGAGCTACAATATGTAAAGCATTAGCTAGTAAAATGTGTGCCATTCATGTGTGGTGTTAAACATGTAATTGGCCTCAACATCAACATGCATAATCGGCCATGAATGAGTGCCTAAGAGGTTGTGTTGTTCGGCCATGAGTAAGCATGTTGAAGGCTTTGTGTGTTGAGTCGATTCATGAATTCGTACTTATGTGACTTTAATGTCTAGTGAATATATGTGGGCTAAGTGCCTTGAGTTCTTCTTTTCGATACTCAAATGATTGAATCAAATTATTTGTTAAATTAAGCTCAAGAGCAAAGGGGGACCAAATCCGATAAAGGGAAGGAAAAAGTAGTCGAATAGCCATCGAATCGTTCGACAACATCCGAGGTAAGTTTTGAGTATCGAAACTTAGATTTTGATTCGATTGAATGAAGTAATAAGCAATCGAAATTGTGCCCTTGTATATGGCCATTGAGCCGAAATGATATTTTGATTAAGTAAAATGTGCATAAAAGTTTGTTATGAAATTGAAACAAAGATGTGAATGAATGTGCGAATTGTGATATCCGGGCTAAGCGAAGGCAATTGTGCGATTGTGATATTCGGGCTAAGCAGAAGGCAATTGTGCAAGCTATGATATCGGGCTAAGCCGAAGGCAATTGTGCGAGTTGTGATATCCGGGTTAAGTCCAGAAGGCATTTGTGCGGGTTACCATAACCGGCTATGTCCCGAAGGTGTTTTGAGCAGTAGCTATATCCGGATAAACTCGAAGGTATGTGATTTGAAATTTATAAGCTGCTGGAAAATTTTCAGTTAATGCACTTGTGAAATTCCCAACAACAAGGTATGTTTTTGTGTGCTTTGCACACTATGAGTAAGTCGTATGAATATTCGCTCTAATGATAAATGAGCTATCGGCATTAACTAGGCCGTTATTTGTGTATGAATATAAGAGTTGGGATTGTGAAGTAAGCATGTCTTTGAGAAATTGTGCATATGAATTATTGTTTAGCTACTTGAATGCTATAATTTGGTTGTGTGTATATTATGGCTCGAAACTTACTAAGCATAAATTGCTTACTCCGTTTCTTTGTTTCTCTGTTTATAGATTTTGCTCGTTAGCGATCGGATTCGGGATCATAGAAGTTGAAGTCAACCACACTATCAAAGCCCTTTTGGTACTCCTTTAGTTGAGTTTTGGATATGGCATGTATAGGACTACCCTCGGTTGTTTTAAGTACTTGTGATGTATATGTGTGCGGCCATGCGAAAATGGTTCGTAATAGTGGAGTATGGAATTAGACCATTTGTGGTTTGTAATTATATTTGGTTTCATGATGTGATTATGGTTTGGAATGAGAGAGTTGGTCACATGATCAGCCATTGGAATGGCTAAATATGATCATATGTGGACCTAAGTATGACTAGACTATAGTTGGTTCATGGGAACTACAATATAGGTAAAGCCTACCTTAAAAACAGATGCTGCCAGCTGCAGTGACGTGGATGTGGAAAATCACCAAAATTTGTAGGAACGGTGTTAAATATTGAATAAATTATGTGATCGAACGTTGACGAGTCTATTTTCATATGAAAGTAACGAAACGATCATATGAACAGTATACCGAGAGATATTAAAGTTCTCGTGAGACAGGGCCAGAACGGTTTCTGGGTCCCCTGTCGCGACTTTGAAAATTTACCATAAATTATACAGAATGAATTAGAAGTCATGCCTTATATGTGCAGATTCCTTTTTGAGTCTAGTTTCATTAGAAACAAACGGAATCAGTATTGAAACCCTGTACAGAGAGATATTCAAGTTGTAATGTGCGAAGATCAGTGTAGTCGACCCCTGTAACATGGGTGACTTTAACTAATAAACTTACCAATTGGCCCGACCAAAAATTCTAGAAATAAATCCATGGATGGATATATGAGTCTAAATTCAGGGAAAATTTACGGAATCAGTTTCCGAGTTGTGAAACTCGAGATATGCTTTTTAAGACGACAGCGATGCAGTTTTCCAGCTTACCTGGGAATGTCAAATTGGTCAGTGCCATAAGTGGTTTTGGCTTGTTAACCCCTCGTGTCCGACACCGGCAACGGTCTCGGGTTCGGGGTGTTACATTATCTGATTTAGTTCCTCTTTGCTCTTGAGCTTTAAAATTAAACAATTGAATTTGTTTAATTACCTACTCAACTTTAATTCTTTAATAATCACATTTGATAATCATATAACCTCCATACATGTTAAGTTTTATAAAATGTACTATGACTCGATATCATGCCTATTATTTACACGAATTTATCTATATATAATATATATATGTATAGCTGAATGTCTCTATGTCACATGGTACTTACCTAAGGCATATATTTATATACCTATGTGTGACTAACACAATTTAATCAATTACTCATTTTTATGCACAACCACGTACACACATATATATATAATCATAACATGCCTTAATATCTCATATACCACATTCGGCCCTAACCACTCAAATTTAGTTTTCATATACAAATTTCATTTCATGATCAAATGTAGCAATTTGCACATTGGTTCCATCTATGCTAAACAATGACTGAATATACATTTCGAAGAAATAACTTACTTAATAAATAACTCACATTACCAAGTACATATAACCTTAATGACGAATGTATATCACTCCAATTCCTATGATCTAGCCATTTACCCCTTTTTAGCCGAATATCCATAAAACATCTAGTTCACATACACAAACACAATCTCTTAAGGCTTATTATATTTTCAAGTACAAATCAAATTTATATAACCGAATATACTTATATATTTAACTCATCAACCGATGTTTAATCATATTTTTCCCTAATACAAATGTATTCGGCAATGACCACAACCATTTAACCAACTTTAAAACAAACCATAACATTTTAAATTTACTTTTTTTTTATTCCTCCCCCTTTTTGATTGAATGTACACACCAAATAAAACTCAACTAAACAACAACATTTTTTTCTTTCCAAAATACACATACACACATACGGCAATTTCAATTCATACTTTTCAACCATGAATTCTACTTATTTAGCCATCATTCAAGCTATTTAACATCTAACTAACATCTTCCCAAAAACTTATCAAAAATAATATCAATTTAGCACTTGCCGAATGGACACTTGTTCATTAATTCATGAATTTAAATCATGGGTCATCTATGTTATGTATTCATCCATCTAATTTCATAATCAATTACAAATAAAAAAATTGCATTACATACCTTTAAATGGAGACAACCATGGCGAATGCCTTGGCTTATTCTTCACCATTTTTTCTTTCCCAAATTCGCAATCAAGAAAGAAAATGAACATCTATCCTTTTTTATCATCTTTTATTGTTTTACTAATTAATTTTATTTCAAAAATAAAGCTATTACCTATTATAATACTTAAATAAAACATATATTATACATCAACCATCATTTATGGCCGGCCACTAAACAAAATTGGTCCATTTGACATGCAAATCCCTCATGTTAACATTTCATGCATTATTTGACACTTTACAAATTTACCTATCACACTTTCAAGTTTTATCACATGAGTCCTATCTTATAAATTTTACATACAAATGACGAAATCAAAGCATGAAACTTTCACACATGCATTTACACATATAATAAACATAGAATTTAACAGTTAATTATTTTTATGACTCGGTTTTATGGTCCCGAAACCACTTTCTGACTAGGGTCAAATTAGGGATGTCACACCTCTTCAACCCCATGTCTTTGCCATAAAACTTTCAAAAGGGAAATACTTTTGTTTCTCAATTGTTTGACTTCCCGAGCCAAAATCTGAACCGACTTTTTACCATAAGTCATATCCAGTCGAATCTCAACTTTTGTCGGTGAAATCACATGTGAAGGGTCTGATCGGTATCAGTGCAACATAGACACATGGAACACATCGTGAATCCTTTCTAGTTCAGATAGCAAGGCCAACCGATATGCTATCAGCCCTATCCTTTCAGTAATCTCATACAGTCCAATAAAACGTGGACTCAACTTGCCTTTCCGGCAAATCTGAGAACTTTCGACGGAGACACTTTCAGGAATACCTTATCATCGACCTGAAACTCAATCTCTTTCCATTTCAAATCTGCATAGGATTTCTAACTATCCGAAGCGGCTTTCAAACAATCACGAATTTCCTTTACGTTTTCTTCAGTTTCTTTGTCTAAATCAACCCCGTGAATTTGATTTTCTCTAAGTTCAGTCCAATACAAAGGTGTTCGACACTTAGGCCCATACAATACCTCATAAGGCACCATTTTCAAACTCGAATGAAAACTATTGTTGTAGGCAAACTCTACCAACGATAAATAATTTTCCCAACTACCTTGGAACTCAAGAACACAACACCGCAACATATCTTCAAGAATTTGAATTACTCACTCAGACTGAATGTCAGTTTATGGATGAAAAGCGATACTAAAATTCAACTTTGTACCTAAAGCTTCTTGCAACTTTCTCTAAAATCGCGAAGTAAACCTCGGATCTCTATTCGATATAATCGACAAAGGTACTCCATGTAATCTAACAATTTCACCAATGTACAAATCAGCCAACTTATCAAGTGAGTAATCACTACGTACTGGGATAAAATGAGTCAATTTTGTAAGCCTATCAACCACAACCCAAAGACATCTTTCTTTCTCGGAGTCAAAGGCAACCCTGTCACAAAATCCATAGTAATACAGTCCTATTTCCACTTGGGAACCATCACAGGCTGAAGTAAATCGGAAGGTACTTGGTGTTTAGATTTTACTTGCTGACAAATCAAGCATCTTGATACAAACTCAGAAATATCTCTTTTCATTCTCAGCCACTAATACAATTTCTTCAAGTCATTGTACCCGGATGAATAGACAAACGACCACTATGTGCCTCATACAAAATCTTCTGAATCAACTCAGTATTTTTAGGAACACAAATCCTATCTCGGAACATCAAGCAACCATTAGAATCAATTTGAAAATCTGATTCAATACCTGACTTACACTGAACTCTCCTGTCTTGCAAATCACTGTCACTCTTCTAAGCTTCATAAATCTCTTGGAGAAACATCGATCTAGCTCTTAACTCAGCTAGGATGGAACCATCATCTAATAAAGCCAAACGTGTATTCATAGCCCTCAATGCAACCAAGGATTTCCTACTCAAGGCATTGGTGACCACGTTTGCCTTTCCTGGTAATCTTTTATCAACTCAAGCCATCTCCGTTGCCGTAGGTTCAAATCCTTTTGAGTCATCAAATATTTTAAACTTTTATGATTAGTGAATACCGGCATTTCTGAATACTGACATTTCTCGCCATACAAATGGTGTTTCCAAAGCTTCAACGCAAACACCATGGCGGCTAGCTCCAAATCATATGTCGGAAATTCAAATCATGCGGTTTCAGCTATCTCGAGGCATAAGCTATTACGTTGTCTTCTTACATAAGTACACAACCCAATCCATTCAAGGATGCATCACTATAAATCACAAATTATTTTTCAGATTCAGGCTGTACTAAAAATAGAGCCTCATTCAACAATGCCTTTAGTTTCTCAAAACTTTGTTGGCATTTTTCTGTCCATTCGAACTTGACATCTTTCTATAATAACCTCGTCATTGGAGTAGCAATCATGGAAAATCCTTTAACAAATCATTTGTAATAACCAAATAAGCCTAGAAAGCTTCTAACCTCTGACACATTCCTTAGCAGTTTCTATTCAACAATAGCCAAAATCTTACTTGGGTCAACTCTAATACCATTACCCGAAACAATGTGGCCCAAAAAATCCAACTTCCCTAAGCTAAAACTCACTTTTACTAAACTTAGCATACAACTGCTTGTCTCTCAAAGTTTGCTCGGCATGCTCAGTTTCATTACGAGAATAAATCAATATATCAAAAATAAAATAAAAAACAAATTTATCCAAATACGGTCAGAAAATACTATTCATTAAATCCATAAATACAGTAGGAGCATTCGTTAAGCCAAAAGGCATGACAAGAAATTCATAATGACCATACCTCGTCCGAAATGCAATTTTCGGCACATCTGGCTCATTCAATCTCAACTGGTAGTAACCAGACCTCAAGTCTATCTTTTAAAACTCTATGGCTCCCTTCAATTGGTCAAACAAATCATCGATCCTTGGAAATGGATACTTGTCTCACAAAACACTATACACAATCTCATTGAATCATCTTTCTTTTTCACAAATAGTATCGGTGCACCCCATGGAGAATAACTAGGTCTTGCAAAACCTTTATCCGTTAACTCTTGCAACTAACTTTCAACTCTTTTAATTCCATCAGAGCCATCCTATACGGAGCAATCGAAATAGGTGCAGTACCAGGAATTAAATCAATACCAAATTCAACTTCTCTAATAGGAGGCAATCCGGGCAACTTTTTCTGAAACACATCCGGATACTCACATTATATCGGCACTGATTCAATTTTCAACTCAGACTCTTTTGTATTCAGTACAAAGGCAAGATAAGCTTCATAAACCTTTCTTATACATTTCTAAGCAGACATTGAAGAAATCACTCCAGGCAAGTTATCCAATTCATCTGGTTCCATCTGAAGAATATCGCCACTTTCACGTTCCAACTCGATAATTTTTCTTCCATAATTTACTACACACCATGAACGGTCAACCAATTCATACCAAGAATTATATCAAATTCATCAAATGGTAAAAGGATAAGATTAGCCAGAAAACAGTAACCTCTAATCATCAAAGGACAATTCTTACATACTTTATTGACTAACACATACTTGCCTAGGGGGTTTGACACTTTTATCACAAATTCTATAGACTCAACAGGCATATTTATACTAGATACCAATTTCATACAAACATACGAATGGGTTGATCCCGGATCTGTGACAGCCTTAAAACGACCCTAGTCGAAATGTGGTTTCGGGACCACAAAACCAAGGCATAAAAATAATTTAATATTTATTTTATTGCCTATAATGTGTGTTAACTCATGTGTGATATTTTTATGCTTTGATTTAGAATTATAGATGTGAATTTCACTAGAAAGGACCTAGTAATAAACTTTGAAAGTATGAGGGAAATGTGTGATGACTAATTAAAGGATGCATGCAAAACAATGGACTTGCATGTCAAATTTCCCCATAGCTAGTGGCCGGCCATGACAAGGATTTATGGGCAAAAATCATGTCATGAAACATGTTTGGTAAATGGGTTATGATGGAAAGAATAAAATAAGGGTATGGAATAAACAATTAATGTTAGTAGATGAGAAACAAAAAAAAAGTGTCCATCTTCCTCCATAGCTTGGCGAATGTCCTAAAGGAAGAAAGAAAAATTTTGTTCATCTCTTTTCACTCTCTTGTTGGCGAAAATACTAAGGTTAAGGAAGGAGTTTTGCTTCATACTTGGTTTGGAAGAGGATTAGGAAGAGGTTGGCTAAACTTGCATCAAGATTAAGGTATGTTTGAGGTTCATGCATGTTTTTAGTTGCTAGCTTAATGTTCTTGTTAGCCCATGGTTCAAATCCTTGTTATGTCATGGGAATGAAATTCGCCAAAGTGAATGTGGTGTTAATGCCATTGCATGTTAAATGACAAGCTTGAAAGTGATACATGTGATGGAGGATTGAAGATTCTTAGATTTTCTTTTAGCATTTTTTTGAATGAGATACTAAGTTCTTTGTTTCACCATGACCAAATTGAAATGGTGTGGTGTTGTGGTATTCGCCATGATATATCCATAAGTATAATTCATGCATGTTGCATGGTAAGTAAGATTTAAGCTTTGGAAATGTGTATATATTTGGATATAAGCCATTTGAGAATTGGCCCTTGCACCTACATGAATATATGTTTGCACATGATGGATTGGTATGACATATATACTAATTCAAAGTGTATATTTGCTTGTGATGATGTGTTGATTATGAAGTAAATAAGAGATGTGCAATGAATTACGATATGTAATGTGTTAGTAGTAAAATGTATGCTGTTTTTTTTGTGTGGTATTAAGTGTATATTCGCCACATGAGGGGTAATTAGTGTGCATGCATTCGGTTTGAGGCAAGCATATTGATGCCTATTCTTGGCTTAGAAAATTGGCTAAGAGGAATATTAACTAATGTGTTGAGTTCGATTTATGATTACGTACATATGCAACTTTGATGCCTAATGTATATAAGGGCCAAGTACTTTGAACTTCACGTTGATGTTTGAATGTATTGAATTGCTTGTTGTGATGTAAAATGTGCATGACCATTGTGTATTTGAGCTAAAGGATGGCCATATGACCATTTACACTCCTTGTCATATTCGCCATAAGCTATCATGATGAGATTTTAATAAGTTAAATTTGTGTGAATTAGCTCAAGAGCAAAGGGGAGCTAAATCCGATAAAGGGAAGGAAAAAGTAGTTGAATAGCCGTCGAAATCGCTCGACAACATCCAAGGTAAGTCTTCGAGTGATGACCCTACTTGAATTATATCAAAATTATGCTCCTTGTTTGTGTGGCCATTGAGCCGAAATAGTAAAGGTTGATAAATATTTTGTGTTAGAGCTTTAGTAACGAAAATGAACTATGGACGTGTCTTGAATATTGATATATGTGTAAGTGAACATTGAAAATATATCCGGGCTAAGACCCGAAGGCATTCGTGCGAGTTGATATATCCGGGCTAAGACCCGAAGGCATTCGTGCGAGTTGATATATCCGGGCTAAGACCCGAAGGCATTCGTGCGAGTTGATATATCCGGGCTAAGACCCGAAGGCCTTTGTGCAAGTCACCAAATCCGGGTTATGACCCGAAGGCAATCGTGCGAGTCGCTATATCCGGTTAAATCCCGAAAGTATGTGATTCGGAAGTGAGCAATCTTGCTGTGAAAATTTCAGCTTATACACTTGTGAAAATTCCAGCAATGAGGTATGTTTGTATGTACTTGTACTAATTGAATTCTTACAAGTAAGTATGCGCTAAGTTGATAAACGAGCTACCGGCCTTGGGCTAAGTTGTTCTTTTGTGTATGAACATAAGGGTCGGTGATGTGAAATAAGTATGAGTATGGGAATGTGAATTAGTAAAGTGGTTTAATTAGCCATGTGAATAAAATACCTTAGTCAAAGCTGATTTCATTGCTTGAGACTTACTAAGCATTAAAATGCTTACCCGTTGCTTTGGCTCTCTGTTTTATAGGTTTCGCTCGTTAGCTATCGGATTCGGGATCAAAGAAGTCGAAGTCATCCACACTATCGAAGCCCCATTTTGGTACAAATTTTGGTTGAACTTTGAAATGGCATGTATAGGACCATCCTTTGTTGAAGGTCATGTACCTTCCGGTTTGTGTAAACTTGGATAGCCATGCGAAAATGGCTTATATCGTTTTAGCATAGAACTATAATCGTTTGTATGTTGACCCTTATGAGGTATGGAATTATTTTGAAACGATTAGCCATTGGAATGGTTAATCATGATCACGCTTTGTGCTATGTATGTAAAAGGGCCAATTGAATCATGGAAAGTATGAAATAGGTAAAGCCTACTAAAGGCAGATGCTGACAGCAGCAGTGACGTGGATGTGAAAAATCACTAAAAATAGTAGGAATGGTATTAAATAGCAAATAAATTATGTAAGTGTACCTTGATGAATCTACCTTCATATGGAAGAAACGAAATGGTCATATGAGTTATAAGTTAACAGATTTTAAAGTTCTTGTGAAATAGGGCCAGAACGGTTTCTGGATCCCCTGTTCCAACTTTGGAAAATCATTGTAAATTAACCAGAGATAATTAGGAGTCATTCCATATATGTGTAGATTCCTCTCTGAGTCTAGTTTCTATAGAAACAAACGGCATTAGTATTGAAGCCCTGTACAGGAGATATCCAATTCGTAACGCACAAAGGTCAGTGTAGTCGATCCCTACAACAGGCGAGACTTTAACTAATAAACTGTACTAATTGGCTCGACCAAAATTCTAGAAAAAATATGTAGATGGACATATGAGTCTAGTTTCAGGAAAAATTTACGGAACTGATTTTCGAGTTGTAAAACTCAAGTTATGAATTTTGGAGCGACTAGTACTCAGATTGGCAGCTTGTCTGAAAATTGTCAATAAGTGGGTTGAAGTCTGTTAACACCTCGCGTTCGACTCGTGACGGTCTCGGGTTCGGGTGTTACAATTTTATTGGTATCAGAGCTACGGTTTAGTCGATTCTAGGACTACCGTAATGCGTTTGGGTCTAGCTATACATGCCATTTTATGTGATTATATGATAGTGTGGTGATTTCGACGTTTGAACTTGTGTTTATTTATAGTAATGGATCCGATCCCAACCGAAGCGATAGTGATGATGTGGAGAGTGTGGCGCTGCTCCCGCACAAGGGACAGGCCGCGGACTCTCAACCTGTTGCTAGCAATCCGAATGACGAGGCTAGACAAGCCTTTTATAGCGTGATGAATGATTGGTTCAACCAATACATTCGAACTAATACTACTGTTCCACAACCTCCATTCCCAACAAACACACCCCGCACCTACAATGCCTCCTAGTAATTGACCAAATAAGGTCGAATAAGCCCCAGTTGATAGAATCCAAAACATGGGGCTCTGAATTTAAAGCTACGGATAGTGATGATGCCGAGCAAGCGAATTTTGGTTGGACAACACGATCCGGTACTCGATGAGCTATCTTGTACACCCGATGAATGCCTAAAGTGTACCCTCTCCTTGCTACGTGATTACGCCTACTATTGGTGGAGTACTCGACTTACTGTTGTGCCCATGAACAAGTAACTTGGGAGTTCTTCCAAACCGAGTTTGGAAAAAGTATATCATCGAGATTTATGGACCAAAAGCGAAAGGAATTTCTCGAACTTAAACAAGGTTCCATGTCGGTTACCGACTATGAACGAAAATTCGTGAGGCTTAGCCGATGCAGCGAGAATGCATTTCTTGAAGTCGTGATGTGTAAACGCGAAGATGGTGAATGATGAGATAAAGCGTATGTTGGCATTTTGGAAATCGAGAGTTTGTGACTCTCGTCGGCGGCGATGCAAAGCCGAGGAGTTTAGTATGGAGAAAAGGAAAGCGGAAGCGGGAGCAAGGGAGTTTAAGTAAGAGGTATTCGGGAAGCCCTTCCAACAATCATCAAAGAAACTTAGAGATGGCTTAGGCCGATCTAGAGACACTTCGGGCTTTTCTAGACGAGATCGCGATCGACCCCTGTGACCACACGAATCACTTCGATCGCCGATGAGTGGGAATGATCGACGAGAGAGGATGAGTGCCGATATTGTGGCAAATGGCATTTTGGAAGTCTGTAGATTCCGTGACCGCTCTGTTACAAGTGTGGATCAGTTGACCACTTCATTAAAGATTGCCCGAGGTTGTGCGAGCAGAATGTAGATCGGAGTGGGAAACCGGTACTACCACCGCTCGAGGTAGACCATCCGGAAATACGGGCAAGGCTAGTGGTGGTCGAGAGGATCTAGAGATGTTGCGACCAGATCCGAGGCTCGCGCTCCAGCTAGGACTTATGCTATCTGCAGACGCGAGGATGCCTCCTCGCCGGATGTTATTCTGGTACTTTCACTCTCTTTGATACTAATGTGATTGCTTTGATTGACCACGGTTCTACTCATTCTTATATATGCGAAACCTTAGCATCCAATAAGACTTTGCCTATTGAGTCTCTTGAGTTCGTAATTCGGTGTCAAATCCTTTGGGTCGTTATGTCTGGTCGACAAAGTGTGTAAGAAATGCCCCTAGTAATTCGAGGTACTGTTTTCCGCGGACTTGATGCTTTTGCCGTTCGATGAATTTGATGTTATTCTTGGGTTGGATTGGTTGACCGTGCATGATGCGGTTGTGAATTGCAAAAGCAAGACTATTGATTTGAGATGCGCAAACAACGAGATGATCCGAGTTGAGTCTACGAACTTGAAGGGTTGCCGGTGTAATATCATCAATGTTGGCCCGAAATATGTAAGAAAAGGGTGTGAAGCATACCTTGCGTATGTACTTGATGATAAGGAGTTAGGAATAGAACCCAAATGTCTTGCGGTGGTTTGTGAATACCGGACGTTTTCGAAGAATTGCGGGTTTGCCACTGTTCGGGAGATAGAGTTTGGCATTGAGCTTGTACAGGACCACACCGATTTCGATAGCTCCATATCGTATGGCACCAACGGAATTAAAGGAGTTGAAAGCTCGGTTGCAAGAGTTGATGGATAGAGGTTTTGCTCGCCCGAGTTTTTCACCTTGGGGTGCACCGGTGTTGTTTGTGAAAAGAAGGGCGGAACCATGAGGTTGTGCATCGACTATCGTCGACTTAATAAAGTGACAATAAAGAACAAGTATCCGTTACCACGTATCGATGATTTGTTCGATCAACTGAAGGAGCCTCGGTGTTCTCAAAAATAGATTTGAGATCGGGCTATTATCGATTCTTGAATCCGAGATTCGGACATACCCAAAACCGCCTTCAGAACGAGATATGGTCACTACGAGTTCTTAGTGATGCCGTTTGGGCTCACTAATGCCCCTGCGGTATTTATGGATTTGATGAATCGGATCTTCAGATCATATTTGGATCGGTTCGTAGTTGTGTTCATCGACGACATCTTGGTCTATTCAAGAGATGAGACCGAACATGCGAGCACCGAGATTAGTGTTGCAAATTTTACGGGATAGCGGTTATATGCTAAGTTTAGCAAGTGTGAGTTACGGTTAGAGAGGTTAGCTTCTTGGGTCACGTGGTATCTGCATCGGGTATTCGAGTCGACCCAAGCAAAATTTCAGCCATACTTAACTGGAAACCTCCAAGAAATATTACTGAGGTTCGGAGCTTTTTGGGACTTGCCGGTTACTACCGACGGTTTGTAAAAGGATTCTCGATGATAGCCACACCCATGACGAAAACTGCTTCAGAAAGATGTCAAGTTTGAATGGACGGAAAAGTGTCGAAAAGTTTTGACCAATTGAAAACTCATTTGACGGAAGCTCCAGTACTAGTACGGCCGAATCGGCAAAGAGTTTGTCATCTATAGTGGCGCCTCCCTACTTGGGTTAGGTTGCGTATTGATGCAAGAAGGTCGAGTTGTGGCCTATCGTCGAGACAATTAAAGCCACATGAGAAAAATTACCCGACCCATGATCTCGAATTGGTCGCCATCGTATTCGCCTTAAAGATATGGCGACATTACTTATTTGGTGAGAAGTGCCATGTGTATTCGGATCACAAAAGTCTCAAATATTTGATGACTCAAAGAGACTTAAATCTGCGACAAAGGCGTTGGCTCGAGTGTTAAAGGATTATGAGCTGGTCATTGACTATCACCCGGAAAGGCTAATGTGGTTGCGGATGCCTTAAGCGAAATCCTTTGTTTGCTTCTGACGATGAATGTACACTTGTCTATCCTACCCGACAATGTGTTAGTAGCGAATTAAAGGCCAAACCATTGTTGACTCATCAAATTCGTGAAGCTCGGAAAGTTGATGAGGAGTTGCGTGCAAAAGCGGGGTGAGTGTGTTCGAACAAGGAATCGGAGTTTCAAATTGATGATGACGATTGTTTGAGGTTCGAAGTCGTTTGTGTGTTCCAAAGAATTGAACTTATTTCGATAATTCGAGCGAAGCTCATTGTAGCCGAATGGCAATCCACCGGGAGTACGAAGATGTACAATGAGTTGAAACGTCGGTTTTGGTGGCATGGTATGAAACGAGACATCTCCGACTTTGTTGCAAGATGTTTAATATGTCAACAAGTGAAAGCGGAGCATCAAGTGCCTTGAGGTTACTTCATAGATCACGATACCCGAGTGGAAATGGGATCGAGTCACAATGGACTTTGTGTCCGGACCGCCGTTGTCGACAAGTAAGAAGGATGCAATTTGGGTTATTATTGATAGACTAACTAAGTCGGCTCACTTTATCCCCTGTGCGTATGGATTTTCATTGGATAAACTATTGAATTATACGTTTCTCAGTTGTGAGATTACACGGGTACCGATTTACATTGTGTCGGATAGAGATCCGAGGTTCACCTCGCGATTTTGGAAGAAATTACAAGAAGCATTGGGCACCAAGTTGCATTTCAGCACCGCCTTTCACCCCCAAACCGATGGTCAATCCGGCGTATAATTCGAGATACTTGAGGATATGTTGAGATGTTGCATCCTCGAGTTCGATGGTTCGTGGGAGCGGTACCTACCTTTGATTGAATTCGCTTACAACAATAGTTTTCAATCAAGTATTAAGATGGCGCCTTACGAGGCTTTGTACGGCGTAAATGCCGTACACCATTGTTTTGGACCGAGCTCGGTGAGAACAAAATTTTGGAGTGGATTTGATTAAAGATCTTTGAGCAGAAAGTAAAAGTAATCCGTGAAAATCGAAGATAGCCTCCGATCGTCGAAATCGTATGCGGATTTGAAACGAAAGGACATTGAGTATCGGTGGGAGATAAAGTGTTTCTTAAAGTTTCGCCGTGGAAAAAGATACTCAGATTCTACCGTAAGGGCAAGTTGAGCCCAGATTCATTGGGCGTCTGAAATCTCCGAACGAGTTGGCCCGATTCGTATCGTTTGATCTTGCCCCGAACTTGAAAAGATTCACAACGTCTTCCATGTTTCAATGCTTCGACGCTATAGATCTGATCCGTCGCATGCGTAATTAGTCCATCGAGGTTGAAATTCAAGCCGATATGAGTTATGAAGAAGAACCGATTCGTATCCTAGCTCGTGAAATGAAAGAGTTTGAAACAAAAGGGTTCCGCTAGTGAAAGTGTTATGGCTCAAACACGGGATAGAAGAAGCTACTTGGGAACCCGAGAACTCTATGAAAGAGCAATATCCAAACCTATTTACGGTAAGATTTTCGGGGACGAAAATTTCTAAAGTGGGGAGAGTTGTGTGACCTTAAAACGACCCTAGTCGAAATGTGGTTTCGGGACCACAAAACCAAGGCATAAAAATAATTTAATATTTATTTTATTGCCTATAATGTGTGTTAACTCATGTGTGATATTTTTATGCTTTGATTTAGAATTATAGATGTGAATTTCACTAGAAAGGACCTAGTAATAAACTTTGAAAGTATGAGGGAAATGTGTGATGACTAATTAAAGGATGCATGCAAAACAATGGACTTGCATGTCAAATTTCCCCATAGCTAGTGGCCGCCATGACAAGGATTTATGGGCAAAAATCATGTCATGAAACATGTTTGGTAAATGGGTTATGATGGAAAGAATAAAATAAGGGTATGGAATAAACAATTAATGTTAGTAGATGAGAAACAAAAAAAAAGTGTCCATCTTCCTCCATAGCTTGGCCGAATGTCCTAAAGGAAGAAAGAAAAATTTTGTTCATCTCTTTTCACTCTCTTGTTGGCCGAAAATACTAAGGTTAAGGAAGGAGTTTTGCTTCATACTTGGTTTGGAAGAGGATTAGGAAGAGGTTGGCTAAACTTGCATCAAGATTAAGGTATGTTTGAGGTTCATGCATGTTTTTAGTTGCTAGCTTAATGTTCTTGTTAGCCCATGGTTCAAATCCTTGTTATGTCATGGGAATGAAATTCGGCCAAAGTGAATGTGGTGTTAATGCCATTGCATGTTAAATGACAAGCTTGAAAGTGATACATGTGATGGAGGATTGAAGATTCTTAGATTTTCTTTTAGCATTTTTTTGAATGAGATACTAAGTTCTTTGTTTCACCATGACCAAATTGAAATGGTGTGGTGTTGTGGTATTCGCCATGATATATCCATAAGTATAATTCATGCATGTTGCATGGTAAGTAAGATTTAAGCTTTGGAAATGTGTATATATTTGGATATAAGCCATTTGAGAATTGGCCCTTGCACCTACATGAATATATGTTTGCACATGATGGATTGGTATGACATATATACTAATTCAAAGTGTATATTTGCTTGTGATGATGTGTTGATTATGAAGTAAATAAGAGATGTGCAATGAATTACGATATGTAATGTGTTAGTAGTAAAATGTATGCTGTTTTTTTTGTGTGGTATTAAGTGTATATTCGCCACATGAGGGGTAATTAGTGTGCATGCATTCGGTTTGAGGCAAGCATATTGATGCCTATTCTTGGCTTAGAAAATTGGCTAAGAGGAATATTAACTAATGTGTTGAGTTCGATTTATGATTACGTACATATGCAACTTTGATGCCTAATGTATATAAGGGCCAAGTACTTTGAACTTCACGTTGATGTTTGAATGTATTGAATTGCTTGTTGTGATGTAAAATGTGCATGACCATTGTGTATTTGAGCTAAAGGATGGCCATATGACCATTTACACTCCTTGTCATATTCGCCATAAGCTATCATGATGAGATTTTAATAAGTTAAATTTGTGTGAATTAGCTCAAGAGCAAAGGGGAGCTAAATCCGATAAAGGGAAGGAAAAAGTAGTTGAATAGCCGTCGAAATCGCTCGACAACATCCAAGGTAAGTCTTCGAGTGATGACCCTACTTGAATTATATCAAAATTATGCTCCTTGTTTGTGTGGCCATTGAGCCGAAATAGTAAAGGTTGATAAATATTTTGTGTTAGAGCTTTAGTAACGAAAATGAACTATGGACGTGTCTTGAATATTGATATATGTGTAAGTGAACATTGAAAATATATCCGGGCTAAGACCCGAAGGCATTCGTGCGAGTTGATATATCCGGGCTAAGACCCGAAGGCATTCGTGCGAGTTGATATATCCGGGCTAAGACCCGAAGGCATTCGTGCGAGTTGATATATCCGGGCTAAGACCCGAAGGCCTTTGTGCAAGTCACCAAATCCGGGTTATGACCCGAAGGCAATCGTGCGAGTCGCTATATCCGGTTAAATCCCGAAAGTATGCGATTCGGAGTGAGCAATCTTGCTGTGAAAATTTCAGCTTATACACTTGTGAAAATTCCAGCAATGAGGTATGTTTGTATGTACTTGTACTAATTGAATTCTTACAAGTAAGTATGCGCTAAGTTGATAAACGAGCTACCGGCCTTGGGCTAAGTTGTTCTTTTGTGTATGAACATAAGGGTCGGTGATGTGAAATAAGTATGAGTATGGGAATGTGAATTAGTAAAGTGGTTTAATTAGCCATGTGAATAAAATACCTTAGTCAAAGCTGATTTCATTGCTTGAGACTTACTAAGCATTAAAATGCTTACCCGTTGCTTTGGCTCTCTGTTTTATAGGTTTCGCTCGTTAGCTATCGGATTCGGGATCAAAGAAGTCGAAGTCATCCACACTATCGAAGCCCCATTTTGGTACAAATTTTGGTTGAACTTTGAAATGGCATGTATAGGACCATCCTTTGTTGAAGGTCATGTACCTTCCGGTTTGTGTAAACTTGGATAGCCATGCGAAAATGGCTTATATCGTTTTAGCATAGAACTATAATCGTTTGTATGTTGACCCTTATGAGGTATGGAATTATTTTGAAACGATTAGCCATTGGAATGGTTAATCATGATCACGCTTTGTGCTATGTATGTAAAAAGGGCCAATTGAATCATGGAAAGTATGAAATAGGTAAAGCCTACTAAAGGCAGATGCTGACAGCAGCAGTGACGTGGATGTGAAAAATCACTAAAAATAGTAGGAATGGTATTAAATAGCAAATAAATTATGTAAGTGTACCTTGATGAATCTACCTTCATATGGAAGAAACGAAATGGTCATATGAGTTATAAGTTAACAGATTTTAAAGTTCTTGTGAAATAGGGCCAGAACGGTTTCTGGATCCCCTGTTCCAACTTTGGAAAATCATTGTAAATTAACCAGAGATAATTAGGAGTCATTCCATATATGTGTAGATTCCTCTCTGAGTCTAGTTTCTATAGAAACAAACGGCATTAGTATTGAAGCCCTGTACAGGGAGATATCCAATTCGTAACGCACAAAGGTCAGTGTAGTCGATCCCTACAACAGGCGAGACTTTAACTAATAAACTGTACTAATTGGCTCGACCAAAATTCTAGAAAAAATATGTAGATGGACATATGAGTCTAGTTTCAGGAAAAATTTACGGAACTGATTTTCGAGTTGTAAAACTCAAGTTATGAATTTTGGAGCGACTAGTACTCAGATTGGCAGCTTGTCTGAAAATTGTCAATAAGTGGGTTGAAGTCTGTTAACACCTCGCGTTCGACTCCGGCGACGGTCTCGGGTTCGGGGTGTTACAGGATCAATCAAAGTAACAACATGAGTATCATAGAGAGAAAAGGTACCAATATTCACATCAGGAGATGAAGCCTCTTCGTGAGCGCGAATGGCATAAGTCCTTGCAGGTTCTCTACCCTCGGATCTCACAGCTGGATCTCTAGGTACACTCTTGCTACTCGCTCCATTCCTCGGGTTTCTTTGTGGTCTCCCTCTAGAAATAGCATTGCCCGATCTTGCACTCTAAAATTTCTCTTTTTCAACCATCTCGGGGCAATCTCTAATGAAATGGTCTTGGGAACCACACTTAAAACAAGTTTGATCATACACTCGGCACTCACCGGGGTGACGTCTACCGCAATGTGGACACTCAGGTTGACCAGGTCGAGCACTACCCACACTCGATCGAAGTGGTCTGAGCCTTATGACCCTAATACTGTTTCCTATGGTTTCTGTTAGAAAACCCAACTGAAGCACTCAATCGGGTATTAAACTCTCTCAATTTCTTAGATGAAGACTGAAATGACTTACCATCTGTTTCTTCTTCGAGTCTCGAGACTCAAACTCGGCTTTTCTTTTCTCTTTAGCCAATTCCTCAGCCTTGCAAGCTCTCTCTACGAGCATAAAATATTCTTTCAGTTCAATGATGCCAACCAACAATCGGATGCCTTTGTTTAACCCATCTTCAAATCTTTTACACATGATGGCCTCAGTGAAAACACATTCTTGAGCATATTTGCTCAGTTTCACAAACTCACGCTCATATTCTGTTACTGTCATTCGACCCTGTTTTAACTCAAGAAATTCTTTTCGTTTCTGATCAATAAACCTCTGGCTAATGTACTTCTTATGAAACTCTTCTTGGAATAATTCTCAATTAACTCTCTCCCTTGGTGTAACCGAAACAAGGGTGTTCCACCACTGATAAGCCAAGCCTCTCAAGAGTGATACAACACATTTCATACATCCATCTCAAGAGTGATACAACACATTTCATACATTCATCTGGTGTGCATGATAATTTATCAAATACCTTAATAGTATTCTCAAGTCAGAACTCTGCCCTTTCGAGATCATCATCTATACCCACTCGAAACTCTTTAGCTCCTTGTTTTCAAATCTTATCAACTATAGATCTATTCAATCTCATGAAGTCCATACATTGGGGTGCTACGGGGTTAGGCTGAGGAATAGGTGGGGGTGGAGGGGGTTGAGCGTTTGGGTTCGTTCGAACGAACTCTGTATACCATGCATTCATCATATAGAGAAAGGCTTCCCTAACTAACTGTAAGGGGTCTACTATTAGATGATGTAACACCCTTTACCCGTATTTAACGCTGGAACAGGGTACAAAGCATTATCTGACATAAGCTCACACAATCATACAAAACCGAGACTTGAATTTTTGTTCAAATTTAAAACTTTTCGTTCACATGCATATCATCCCTTATATGGGCCTTTAAGGCCCAAAACATACATTGGGTGTGGTTCGGGACTAAACCGAGAACTCTCGAAACTTATACAATACTTAAAAAATTTTCCTATTTTGGGGGTCACACACCCGTGTGGGTAGGCCATGTGGTCTCACACGCCCGTATGGCTTGGGACACACCCGTGTCCTCAGCCTGTGTAACTCTCTGTTTATGATGTCATCAACTAAATTAAGGTCACACGGCTAAGTCACACACCCGTGTGCTTAGGCCGTGGTCTTCACACGGCTGAGACACACAATCGTGTCTCTGTCTGTGTGTTTACTACTGAGCATTCTGTTTTACCAAATTAGGGTACAAGGGGGACACAGCCGAATCACACGCCCATAGGGGCAGACCTTGTGTCATACACGGTCTAGACACAAGCCCGTCTGCCTACCTGTGTGGACAGCTTTGAGGCTATTTTCCAAGCCAGTTGCCACCCTTATTTGCACTTACACATACATGACTTCAAAGGCATTTAGCATGGCATAAGTGAGCACTTAAACATACACAAAAAAGACATGACTGTGATCATTTCATCTTTACTTATACTGCATAAGACTTCATACTTTGTTAAGCCCAACTTACCAATTCTCATTTAAGCCATGTTTATCATCATACTAAACAAATCCCAATTAAATCATCAAGCATTCATAACCATAACACATCTCATCACATTCACACCATCACCAACCACATCACCATTGCATGGGCACATGTATACTTAAATAAATAGGCTTACAACCCAATAATTAATATAAGCCACATCTCATTGCTTTATACAAAATGAATAAAATATCAATATAAGCCAATATAAGCCAATTTACATGGCTTCACATTACATTAAACCCTTAACCATTACAAGCCAATACCTTTGGCTAAATCATAATGACAAATTCACAATTGACTAAGTCCCTATACATGCCATAAACTTAAGAGGTTTGTATTCATTTTTACCACAATGATAGCTTGATAGTGTAATGCCATCTCTGGCAGTCTCCAACTCGAGCTAGCTAAATTAACCTATAAGACATGGGAAAGGAAAGGGGTAAGCTATATAATATAGCTTAGTAAGTTCATTTGAAAATAATAAACAACTATTAACATTCTTTTACTTTATCCATCCATAAGAGTACTATAATTTAAATTGGAATTAGATTTTAAGATTCCTGCTTATTCATTCATAGTGCTTACTCCTTTAACTTATAAACACCATTTACATGCTTTGGAATTAGCCTAGCCACTATAGTCTTCCCATTATAACATATCACATTAACTAACAAGTTATTTTCATCCTCTTAATCACATGCACATTATTTGTGAGTAATCATAATTTCAACATATAGTTCAACCACCTTTTACTTGTCTAAGCTCGTATCTTACTATATTCTCATAATGTTTTTATTCGAAAATTATGCCTTTCTTTCTTTTCCTCCTATCCAATGAAACACAATTTAAATAAATGAACCGTAAAATATTACAAATTAATTAGGCCCCTAAGCCTATCACATGATCATTATCAAATCTTATCATTTATCCATTCATCATAAATATAGATCATTTGTCACAAGGTTATCAATGTTTCATAAGTATAACTTGTTCATGTATATTCTCACCAAGAATTCTTCATATACCAAACTCACTTCACATGAGTTCTGTGTATATACCTGTACCACTCGAAATATAGTCACATACTTTCTCATTCTTAACATACCCGTTGAAATAAAATTCAAGCACATAAACATATTAGATCACATCTCAATTCGGCCCAACAGCCTAACACGTCATCATCATTTATATTTATCATATATCTAACATCACAAGTATGTGCACTATCAATCATAATGGGTAATAAACAATTATTTCCACAATAATCATGAATTTACAATTATAGGTTTACGTACATGCCTATTTACTCGTAGTAATTTCATTCTCATACTCATCTTTGATTTACCTAATGAACCACACTGGAATACTAAGGATACTCGGGGATCTCATACCCATAGTACCGTATCAAGTCATATCCCAGATATGGTCTTACATGAAATATCATATCGACGCCATGTCTCTGACATGGTCTTATACGAAATCACATACTGATGTCATATCCCAGATATGGTCTTATACGGAATCTCGGTAGCCCTAATATCATGACATTTGTATTCTACCCTTGAGGTTAAATCAGGATTTCCCATTTCTCGAAACTTCGTCAAAATCGTCATTAATCAATTTCATAAAAAAAAGTGTATACAATTCATGCAATATCAAAATATTAAATAAATAACATAAGGTTGCATTATTTACGTATGAACTTACCTTGACACCAAATGGCAAAAGGGATCTGACCGTCAATTTCTCATTTTCCCCCATTCTAGGTTCAAACCTCATTTTCTTTGATCTATAATATCACATTTAGTCTATTTATTAGTCACATTAGTCAATGAGATCTAAAAATCATACTATGGAAAATTTATGTTTTTGCCCCTAAACTTTATCATATTTACACTTTTGCCCCTAGGCTTGTAAAATGATTTTTATTTAATTTCTTTGCACTTTAAGCCTAGCCCAATCATTTTTATAACTATAAAAGCCCAAAATTTCCACTAAATCACACTTTTATGACAAATTTTATAACTTCGACAAATTAGTCGTCTTCACCCAAAACTACTTAGTAAAAGTTGTTTGACAAATAAAAAACATTCATATTCCTCCCTTAAACAAAAAAATACACACATGTAACACATGGGTAAATTTTTAAACATCAACCCTAGCTCAAATAAATGGTAGAAATAGATAGATCTTGTTACAGGGATTGCAAAAACGTAAAAATTATTAAAAACGGGGCTAGAATGGACTTAATATTGAGCTTGGAATCTTGAAAAACCCTAGCCATGGTTTCTCCATGAAATTTTCAGCCAATGGGTTGAAGATGGACAAAAATTGGCTTTTAATTTTGTTTTTAATCCATTTTAATAACTAAATAACCAAATTGCCTTTAATGAAAAACTTTGGAAACATGCCTAACCATGTCCATTTTTGTCCACCAACTTAACCAATGGCCTAATAACTATATAAGAACCTCCAATTTAAAATTTCATAACAATTGGACGGCTCTAGAATGTAGAACTCAACTTTTTCACTTTTTACGATTTAGTCCTTTTGACTAAATTGAGTGCCCAAACGTCAAAATTTTCAAACAAAATTTTCATGAAAACATTTCGTGAAATTGTAGACCACAAAAATATAATAAAAATAAATTTTTTTATGTCAGATTTGTGGTCTCGAAACCACTATTTTGACTAGACCCTAAATCAGGATGTTACAGATGGCGCTGCCTCTTGAGTGGGAGCCAGCGCATTACTTTCGACTTCATCCACCATAGCTCAACTTGGATCAATTACTATATGAAAACACAATTTAAAAGGTTAGGAGTCCTCACACTATCATAACTTATTCATGGCATGTATAGCTAGACTCATACACAAGCTACGTTAGTCTGAGAATTGACTAAATCGTAGCTCTGATACCATTAAATATAACACCATTTACCTATATTTGACGCTAGAACAGGGCACGTGGAATTACCGGACTTAAACTCAAACAAACATTCAAAATTGAGACATGAATTTGCACTCAAATTTAAAACCTTCCACGTGTATTCATATCGTCCCTTAAACGAACCTGCGTAGCTCAAAACATACACTGGGAGTGGTTTGGGACTAAACCGAGAAATTTTGGAACTTTTACAACACTTAAAAAATTTTCTTATTTTGGAGGGTCACACGCCCGTGTGGGTAGGCCGTGTGGTCTCACACGCCCGTGTGGCTTGGGACACATCCGTGTCCTCAGCTCGTGTAGCTCTCTATTTATGACGTAATCAACATAATAGGGTCACACAGCCAAGTCACACGCCCGCGAATTAAATTTTCATGAATTTTCATAAATAAGGTACAGACTTCAAACGTCCAGGGCGCACGCCCATGTCCCAAGGTCGTGCCTCTCACACGGCCGAGACACATGGCCGTGTCTCTGCCCGTATGTTTACTACTAGGCATTCTATTTTACCTAACCAATGTGCAGGGAACACATGGCTGGATCACACACCCATGGGGCAGACCGTGTGTCACACACGGCCTAGACACATGCCCGCGTATCTACCCGTGTGAACAACTTTGAGGCTATTCTCCAAGCCAATTGCCAAACTTATTTGCACAAACACATACAACACTTCAAAAGCACTTAACATGGCATAATTAAGTACTTAATCATCCTTAAACAAGTTATGACTATGGCAATATCATATTATCTTATATATGCACAAGACACCATACTTTGTCCAGCCCAACTTACCAATTCTCATTCAAGCCATGGTTATCATCATACTAAACAAATCTCAATTTAATCATCAAGCATTCATAGCCGCAACATAACTCATCACATCCACGCAACCACCAACCACATCAAAATTGCATAGGCACATGCGTGCGTGAATAAATAGGTTTACAACCCAATAATCAATATAAGCCATATCTCATGGCCATATACAAAATGAATTATAATACTATCATAAGCCAACACTTTTGGCTAACTAATGTGACACATAACAAAATGACCAAGTCCTCTATACATGCCATACTCAAAATACTTAAAATTCACTATACCCAAAAGATTAGTTTGATAGTGTGAATCGAGCTCTGACGTCCTTCGATACCCGAGCTAGCTTGGCACCATAAGAAAA
The DNA here is from genome assembly GCF_025698485.1 of Gossypium arboreum. Taxonomy (NCBI): domain Eukaryota; kingdom Viridiplantae; phylum Streptophyta; class Magnoliopsida; order Malvales; family Malvaceae; genus Gossypium; species Gossypium arboreum. Next base: position 21,834,441 of record NC_069081.1, read on the forward strand.
ATGGAAAAGAAGGGGGGTAAGCATAAAGCTTAGTAAGTTAGCATGTAAATAATTAACAATATTAGCCATGCATTATTATACACATAACATAATATAATTTATCACAATGTCATCAAGTATCATAGATACATCTTAAATCATGTCATTTACATAGTGTACAATAAAACTCATGATCATGATTCATTCATTCACTTCTTACCGAGGTCTCATCAACTCATAATCTCAATATTTATGAGCTTTGTGTACATACATGTACCCTTCCGAACATGATCATACCTTGTCATTTCTTTGACATAATCTGTGAATTACCCGTTGAACCACTTGGAATACTAAAGGATACCGGGGAAATCTCATACACATAGTAAGATGCCAATGCCATATCCTAGATATGGTCTTACATGGGATCACATATCGATGCCAATAGCCTAGCTATGGTCTTACACGATGTCTCATATCGATGCCATGTCCCAAACATGGTCTTACACGAAATCACATATTGATGCCAATGCAATATCCCAAATATGATCTTACATGGGATCACATATTGAGACCATATCCCAAATATGGTCTTACACGAAACCACACATAACCTTAAAGTCATGACATTTGTATCCTATCTATTCCTAAGATTCAACTAGGATTTCGTAGTACCAAATCTTCGTCGGATCGTTATCGAGTCATCAATAACCAAATCCATAGAAACAAATATACATTTCATGCAATAACAAAGCATTAGATGCATAATAACATAATGTTGAATTATTTACACATAAACTTACCTCGTTACCAAAATATGGTTAATTATTTGATTTAGTCCACAACTTTGTTCTTTCCCCGGTTTAGGTCCGGACTCTGTTTTTCTTGATCTATAATAGGAAATTTCACTTATTTAATTATCACATTGTTAAAAACAACCCATAAATCATACTTTGGCAAAATTATAGTTTTTCCCCTAAACTTTCACATATTTACAAATTAGTCCCTAGACTCGTAAAATGAAATGTACTCATTTTTGTTGTTACCCAAGCCTAGCCGAACCTATATCATGCTTATACTAGCCTACATTTTTCATCAAATCATATTCTTACTACTCATTTTTACAACTTTTACAAATAAGTCCTTTTAAGTGTTTTCATAAAAAGCCACTTAGTCAAATATGTTTATCACACACTAAACTTTCATATTCCTCCATTAAACATCAAAATACATGTATGTCACACATGGGTAAGTATTTGAACATGAACCCTAGCTCAAAATAATGGTAGAAATAGCTAGATCGGTCGATGTCAACTTCAAAAATGCAAGAACATTAAAAACGAGGCTAGGATGCACTTACTATTGAGCTTGAAAGTTGGAGAAACCCTAGCTACATCAAGAAGATGGACATCAATTTTGACTTATTTTTCCCTTTTTATTCTTTTATTAACCAAATGACCAAAATGCTATTTTTACTAAACTTTCAAATTTTATCCATGCATGCCCATTTTTGTCCATAAAATTAGAAATTAGGAAAATTTATATTTAAGGACCTCTAATTAATAATCCACGGCAATTTCATGCTTAAAGCTTCTAGAACTCACATTTTTCAACTTTTGCAATTTCGTCTTAAATGTCAAATTGGACATTTTATCAATAAAATCCCTTCATGAAACTTTCACACAATCATGCAAACATGTCATAAACCTCAAAAAATCATAAAACAAATATTTCTACTTTGAATTTGTGGTCTCGAAACCACTATTCTGACTAGGCCTAAAATTAGGATGATACACTACTAGAGGGAGACCACCTTGAAACACCAAAAATATGAGTGGTAACCGAGGTGGTACGTGAGATTCTACTGTGAGATTTGAGGCACGAACACCTGCCTAAGCTTATGTTATCTGTGCACAGGAGGAGGCATCATCGCCAGATGTTATTACTAGTACTTTTTATCTTTTCGATACTGATATAGTTGCGTTGATAGATCCTGGATCAACCCATTCATATATTTGTATGGATTTAGTATTTAAAAAGGGTTTACATGTCGAGTCTATAGAGTTTGTAATTAAATTATCGAACCCCATAGACAAGTCTATTTTAGTTGACAAAATTTGTAAGAATTGTCCTTTGATAACTCAGGGTTACTGTTTTCTAGCTGACGTGATGCTTCTACCATTTGATAAGTTTGATGTGATTCTGGATATGGACTGGTTGACTATGCATGATGTAGTTTTAAATTCTAGACGAAACATTATCAAATTGAAATGTCAGAACGGTGAAATTCTTCAGATTGAGTCTGATGATTCGAGTGAATTACTGTAACGCTCCTAACCCGTATCCATCACCAGAGTAGGGTTACAAGGTATTACCGATCAATACACAACGTATATCATACATTTATAAACCATAAAGCATTCATTCTCATAAATCATTCAACACAATCACATGGCCCATTATAAGGGCTTACAAGGCCTTAAACATGCTTTAGAAGTGGTTCGGGACTTAACCGATATCATACAAAAATTTTAGAAACTTAGTAAAATTTCAACCATACAGGGGTCACACGCTTGTGTCAACAGGCCATGTACCTCACACGGCTCCAGACACGCCCGTGTTTGAGACCATGTGGAAAGAGGGCATACATACTGACTTGTATCACATGGCTGAAGACACTTCTGTGTGCCAGACTGTGTGGAAACTGAAGTGTCTACTGACTTATGCAACACGGCCATGTCACACGCCTGTGTGCTAGGTCGTGTGCCAATTAGGGGGTATACTGCCTTGTACCACACATCCAGTCACACGCCTATGTGTGAGACCATATGGGGCATACTGACTTCATTTTAATAACACTAGGGGACATACGGCTGTGTAACATGACCGTGTGTCGAACACGGCCAAGACACACGTCCGTGTTGACAAAAATAGGCCATTTGCAAGGCCAATTTGTCACCCCAACTTATGGTCACCTAAACCACCAAAATGGTACCATTTTATCATACAATTAGGAAACCAAAAACATAAACCAAATGCACAATTCATACAATATCCATTTCAACCAATTTCAATACTCAATTCAATGCCATTTACCTAATCAAATACTTATCAACTCAACTTCTAAAATCATACTTCATCAAAGCATTTCTCAAGCATTTATACTCCACAAAACAATTAACCATATTCATACTAAACATGCCAAAGTAAGCCATTTCTATTAGCCAAACATACATCAATATTAACATCATTTACAAGCCAACTTTCATGGCTATAATTACAACAAAAATACCACATTTAGCCTATACATGCCATATACCTTATATACACAACTCAAAAGTAACAAATAGATGTTTGATAGTGCAATGATATTCCCGACAACTTCCGGATCCGAGCTAGCCTTGATTCACTATAAAACATAGAAAAATAACATGAAGTAAGATTCATAGCTTAGTAAGCTTGTTTGTAAATAACTTAATTCATCGAATAAATGTAAATCAACCAATTTCACATTAACTACAAGCCTTTCTCATGTCTTAAAACATGATTAAATACCATTTCATTGAACTTTCTCTATTTAATACTCAAATAGGTTCTTTACATACCTGTATCACCTCGTACTAACATCTTTCTCAACCACATCATTCATTTACCCGTTGAACCATTCAGAATAGATATTGGATACTTAATAATCTCATATGATAAGTACCTATACCATTCCTCGTAGCCAAATCAAGGTAACTTATCCAAAGAACAATTATCATGGCCCAAAGCCAAATCATCCGATATGCATGGCTCGAAGCCAAATCGGTATAACTCGCACCCGAAGTGCTAATATCATGGCCCGAAGCCAACTCAACTTATCATCTAATAACATGACACTATTATCCAAATCTATTCCTAAAATTCAACCGAGCTTTCATATTTTTTTGTTTCTATTATTAAATGCATTCGTAGAGTCGTTTTCATAATTCGAACATTATCCATAATCTCATAATCACAGTTTATGCAATATCAAAGCTTTTAACATACTTCTATAGTGAAATTACCACATACGAACTTACCTCATATTTGAAATTGACAGATCGGATCAACTAATTAAATCAACTATTCATTCAATTTAGTCCAAGACATACATTTAGGCCTATTTGTGCATTAGCCCCTAAACTTTCACATTTAATCAATTTAGTCCTTAATTCACAAATACACAAAATTCATATAATTTCAATAAACCTAAGCTTGGCTGAATTATTTATAGGTCCCTAGCAGCCCAAAATTTTTATTTATTTCACATTTTCACCACTCAATTTGCACATTTCACAATTTAATCCCTAATATGCATTTTCATCAAAAATCACTTTACAAAACATAAAAATCTAATATCAAAATTTCATATTTCAACATTAAACATCAAAGAACACATAGGTTCAACAATGAAAACTCTCAAAATCTTTAAAATTTTCAAAATTTAAGGTACGAGGTAGCTAGATTGAGCTGCAACGATTACAAAAAATATAGAAATCATCAAAAACCAAGCAAAAATTACTCATCAGTTAGACGATTCAATAGTCGAACCTTAGAAAGCTTCAATGGCTTCTCCAAACATGAATTTTCAATGGCGAAAGATGATAATATGAACATAATTTCATTTTGTTTTATTAACTTAATTTTAATTATCAAATACCAAAATTAACCTTAATTATAAACATAGAAAAACATATAATGGATGGCCATAATTGTCCACTTATACTAATCATGGACTAATAATATTATAAGGACCTTTGATTTATTAAATCATAGCAATTAAACACCTTTAACAAGTAGAATGCCACTTTTGCATTTTACACGATTTAATCCTTTTCATCAAATTGACAATTCAAACGATAAAATTAACTCATGAAATTTTCACACATATCAAATAACATGCTGTAAATATCAAAAATAATATTAAAATAATTTTTCAACATCGGATTTTTTATTCTAAAACCACTGTTTTGATTTAGCTAAAATCGGGCTATTACAATTACCTACTGTGATATTGTCTATATTAGCTCAAAAATGCATGAAAAAGGGCTATGATGCATATCTTGCATACATACTGGATACAAAGGTGTCTAAATCAAAGATTGAATCTATACCTATTGTTTGTGAATTTTCGGATGTATTTCCAGAAGAATTATCGGGTTTGTCACCAATCAGAGAAGTTGAATTTGGTATTGAATTAGTACTGGGAACAACATCAATATTGATAGCTCCGTACAGAATGGCTCCAACAAAATTAAAAGAGTTGAAAGCTTAGTTACAAGAATTAACAAACAAAGGTTTTGCACAACTGAGTTATTCGCCCTGGGGTGCACCTGTATTGTTCGTAAAGAAGAAAGACGGCACGATGAGAATGTGTATCAATTACAAATAGCTGAATAAAGTGACTATAAAGAACAAATACCCTTTACCGTTGATTGATGATTTATTTGATCAGTTGAAATGGGCTATAGTATTTTCAAAGATTGATTTGAGATCGGATTATTATCAGTTGCGAGTTAAAGAGTCGGATGTGCAGAAAATCGCGTTCAAAATGAGGTACGGACATTATTAATTTCTTGTTATACCTTTCGGATTAACTAATGCTCCTGCAATTTTTATGGACTTGATGAACTGGATACTCAGACCTTATTTAGATAGATTCATTGTTGTATTCATTGACGATATTTTTATCTATTCGCATGATGAATTTGAACATACCGAGCACTTGAGAATTGTGTTACAAACTTTACGTGATAATTAATTATTTGCAAAGTTCAGCAAATGTAAGTTTTGGCTATGAGATGTTGGGTTTGGGGGACATATTGTTTCAGTTGAAGGTATTAGAGTTGACCCAGTAAGATTTCTGCTAGTTGATTGGAAACCTCCGAGAAATGTGTCTGAAGTTCATAGTTTTCTAGGATTAGTGGGCTATTACAGAAGATTCGTGAAAGGATTTTCGATGATTGTGACACCGGCGGCATAAAGGATTTTCGATGATTGTGACACCGGTGGCATGATTGCTTCATAAAGATATGAAATTCGAATGGTCAAAAAAATGTCAACAAAGTTTCAAACAGTTGAAAGTACTGTTAACTGAAGCACTAGTTCTGGTTCAACCTGAATCAGGGAAAGATTTTGTGATTTATAGTGACGTGTCATTAAACTGTCTGGGATGTATTCTGATGTAAGAAGGAAAAGTTATAGCTTATACTTCTCGTCAATTGAAACCGCATGAAAAAAATTATCCGACTCATGACTTAGAGTTGGCTGCAATTGTGTTCGCATTAAAAATTTGGCAACACTATTTATATGGTGAAAAATGCCACATATATACGGATCACAAAAGTTTAAAATATTTGATGTCACAGAAAGATTTGAATCTGCAACAATAAAGATGGCTCGAGTTATTGAAAGATTATGAATTTGTACTAAATTATCACCCAGGAAAAGCTAATGTTGTTCCTAATTCCTTGAGCCAAAAATCTTTATTTGCATTACGAGTAATGAATACCCAATTGATGATTTGTGATGATGGGTCTATTTTAGCTTAATTAAAAGCTAAACCGGTATTTCTTCAACAAATCTGTGAAGCTGAGAAAGATGACTGTGAATTGTAAGTTAAACGAATTCAATGCCAAACTATACCTAATTCAGAATTTCAGATTGGAATCGATGATTGTTTAAGGTTTCGGAATAGAATTTTCATACCGAGAAATTCAGAACTCATTTAGCAGATTTTGCACGAAGCACACTATATTTGCTTATCTGTTCATCCGGGGAGTACCAAAATGTACAATGATTTGAAACAGTTTTATTGGTGGCAAGGCATGAAACGAGATATCTCAGAGTTTGTTTCTAAATGTTTAATTTGTCAGCAAGTCAAACCTGAACATCAAGTACCATCAGGTTTACTGCAGCCTGTGATGATTCCCGAGTGGAAATGGTATAGAATTACAATGGATTTTGTGTCGGGATTGCCCCTAACTCCGAAAAAGAAAGATGTTATCTAGGTTGTCATTGATCGACTAACAAAATCTACTCATTTCATACCGGTATGTAAAGATTACTCACTTGATAAACTAGCTGAATTGTACATTTCTGATATTGTTCGATTGCATGGGGTGCCACTATCTATTATTTCTAATAGAGATCCAAGATTTATATTGCGATTCTAAAAGAAACTACAAGAAGCTCTGGGAACACAGTTGAATTTCAGTATTGCTTTTCATCCTCAGACTGACGGTCAGACCGAGAGAGTTATTTAGATTCTCGAAGACATGTTGAGATGTTGTATTTTAGAGTTTGAGGGCAGTTGGGAAAAATACTTACTGTTGATTGAGTGCGTGTATAATAAAGATGGCACTGTATGAAGCTTTATATGGTCTTAAATGTCGAACTTTGCTATACTGGACTGAACTAAGTGAGAAAAAGATTCACAGGGTTGAATTGATCAGAGAAATTGAAGAAAAAGTGAAAATGATTCACGACAGTATAAAAGAAGCTTCAGATCGATAGAAATCATACCCGAATTTGAAACGTAAAGAAATTAAGTTTCAAGTCAGGGATTAAGTTTTCTAAAGGTGTCACTGTGGAAAAAAGTTCATCGATTCGGCTGTAAAGGAAAACTGAGTCTGTGATTATCAGACCATATGAGAATGTCGAAAGAATAAGGCTTGTAGCGTATCAACTAGCTTTACCATCATCACTTGAAAAGATTCATAATGTCTTTCACATTTCTATGCTACACCGATACAGATCCGATCTGTCACATGTGATTTCTCCGGTAGATGTTGAGATACAAACTGATTTGACGTATAGCAAAAAATTGATTAAGATTTTAACTCATGAAATCAAAGAATTGAGACATAAACGCATAGCGCTGGTGAAGGTTCTTTGGCATAAACATGGGATCGAGAAAGCTACGTGGGAATCTAAGGAAGTTGTATGAAAACAGTACCCTAACCTATTTACCGGTAAGATTTTCGGAGACAAAAATCCCTAAGCAGGAAGAGTTGTAACAACTCATTTTTGGTCAAATCGGAATAGTGATTTCAGAACTAAAAATTTGAGATCAAAAAATTATTTAAATATTATTTTATGTATTTACAGCATGTTAACATGTATGTGTGAAAGTTTCGTGAAGTAATTTTATCGTTTGAATGCTTAATTAGGTAAAAAAGGACTAAATCGCGTAAAGTGCAAAAGTGATGTTCTATTAGCTAAAGGTGTCTAATAGCTATAGAATCTTAAATTAAAGGTCCTTAAGTTGCAACTTACCCATTTGAGAGTTAATGGATGATAGTGGCATGGCAATTGGTGTAATTATTAAATGTTTTAAAGGTTAAATAAGTAAATTAGTTAATAAAGGTTAATTAAAACAAAACAAAATTCATAATTTTTGTCCATCTCCATGCTAATAGCCAAATTTAACAAATGAGAAAGTCATTCTTAGGGCTTGAAGTATTCGGCCAACTTCTAACTTAATTGTAAGTTAGTTTTTGCTCGATTTTTAATGATTTCTATGTTTTTGAGATCATTGCTTTGTATTCTAGCTAGCCCATACCTTAGATTTCAAAATTGTTAAAGATTTATCATGTTGCCATTGTTGAATGCTTGAGTAATTTGATGATTTATGATAGATTTGGAAGGTTTAATGTTAGATTAATAGCTTTTGTAAAGTGATTTTTGACAAAATATCAAAAAGGGATTAAATTGAGAAAATATGAAATGTGGTGGTCAAAAGTGTGAATAAATTGAAATTTTGGGCTGCTAGTACCATGTATTAGATTTGAATAAGCATGGGTTTGTACTAAATTGCATGAATTTGCAATTTTATGTGATAAGAATTAAATTGTGAAAATGTGAAACATTAAGGGCAAATGTGTAAATTTTCCAAATTGTAAATTATAGGCTAAATTGAATAGACCGAATGTTGAATGTACTAAATCTGATAATATATAGATCAAAATAAGCCGAGATCGGGATTAGATTAGAAAAAAGAAAAACTGGACGAATAGTTGATAATTTCCATCCGAGCAACTCGAGGTAAGTTTGTATAATTAGAATAGAATTTTTAAATACTTTTAAATTATTTGGAATGAAAGTATAATTGAGCAAATGGTATTACTAAGTTCGAATGCCTAATTGATGAGAATTATTGAATACCAAGTTCCGTTTGAACCATAGAAAGTTGTAGGATATGAGTGACATATCAATAGGGTTACTATTTTGGTTGAGATCCTGCATGTCTTGCGGACTCACCACAACTCATATGAGCTTATCGATATATCAGCTCATAAGAGCTTACTGTTTTCAGCTCGTCAGAGCTTACCATTTTAGCTCAATAGAGCTTACTGTCCATCAGCTCAAGAGGAGCTTACTGATCATATGTCAAAAAAGCGGAAATGATAATGGATGATTACATGCACTTATGTGACTAACTTGTTAATGAATGCTTTTGTTTAGGCATTTTGTAATTGAATTGTGTATACCTTATTTATTGTCTTGATTATGTATAAATGGTTAACTGAATTATACGGGCTTACTAAGCTATAAAGCTTACTCTGTTTCTTTTCCGTGTTTTATAGAGATTCGATAGCTCACTTGATTCGGATAAAGTCAGAGATACGTATCACACTATCCAATTGCTAATTGGTACCTTTGAACTCATGGATATATGTAAATATGACATGTATAGGCTAGTTATAAAGATGATAGTTATGGTTACATGAGCTAGTGATTTTGGTACATGCTGTGGTATAAGATAAAGCCATGTGATTTGGCTTAACTTGGTATAATGCTTTGGTTGTGTATAAGTATTCAATATGATATGTTTTGGCAAGTAGTAAATGTAATGGAAATATGCAAATGTTGTCTTGATATGTGATAGGCATATAAATGGAAAATGCTTGATTATAATTTAGGTATTTGACTACCATGTTCGGTTGGTTATATTGTTTGAATATTGAATTTTAAAATGATTGTATTTGAATTGGTATAATATGTGTATGAGATGTTATGGATTAGCTACCTATTAAGTTATAAATTGTTGCAAATTATGCTTGTGCAGGTAATTAAAAACAATGTGACAAATTGGCTTAGTAAATAGTCTATTTTTGTCCACACGGACAGAGACACGAACATGTGTCTCAGTCGTCTGTAACATATGATTATATTACACGATCGTGTGTCTCCTGGTGTTGAAATTAAAATCAAGTCAGTATGCTCCACACGGCCTTACACACGGGCTTGTGACTTGGCCGTGTGGCATAAGTTAGTATACCCTACAGGTTTGATACGGCCTATTACACGGTCCGGCACACGGGCGTGTATGGCCATTTTTAGGGCACACGGGCTAGTCGCACGGGCATGTGTGTTGGCTACGTGACCATAGTCAGAGAGTTACACGGGGTCAGACACAAGCTGGGACACGGCCATGTACTCTCATTTCGAATGTCCACACGGCCTGTGACACAGGCATGTCAGTGGCCGTGTGAGACACACGATCCAACTACACGGGCTTTGTAACCTTATTTCGGCAATGAATGCGGCTGAGGGGTGTTACACAACAATGAAATTTCTATATCAAGAAGTTCAATGGGATCACAATTTTCTATTCTGGCAGTTTTAGATAATTATAAGGGTAGTTGATATAGCTAAGCACAAGGGTGATGATTCATTAGTCTCTACATATAATCCAATTGAAGGTCAAGTCGTGTCAGATATCAGGCATGCGCCTGATTTAGAGAGGAATCTCATCCCCTTTTGATCTTTAGAACTCGAATGGTTTGCAAAATGTTTGAGACAAGGTTGCTCATAGAGGGTTACAGTCAAGTGGAGATAGTTTATGTTTTCTCTCCTATTCGGGTATTATTGGCCCTTGTTGCAATATACAACTTTGATTCGAAGACAAGAAGTCTTTCAATTTCCAAATTTGAGCACAATTTAAACTTGGTTAACATTCTGCAAAATTTGAGTTAGGCTCATGACGAGGCATGGGAAATGAGGCGTGATAAATACAAGTCAATGTAGAGATTTGTGGAGTGTGTCTCACATTTATCGGATGTTTTGTAGGCACTTATTAGAGATAGACGTGCGATGAGGAAATATGTGACATTGCGACATCATGATGTCAGGACGGGGCGACGATCTCTTAAGGTAGGAGTAGGGGTGACGTCACAACGAGGAGAGTCGCGACAATATCTCACCTAACATAATCGAGTTTTAGACTCCTAGCAGGACTTCTTCTCCTAGTTGGACTCTGATTACTTCAAGGTCATTTTAGTATGATTAGACTTTTAATCTTAACCTATTTAAAGGGCATTTGTAACTTTGATTTAGATATGCCAACCAGCAAGGGTTTTTTTTAGTGCGACAAGAGTTAGTCGCATATAAGTTTTGGTGAGAGTTTCGTGGTAACCATGGAAAGAATTTTGTTCCCAAGTTAGGACTTTGTTTTCAGGGTTTGGGTTTGTATGTTTAGTGCATTTAGGTTTATTTTCTCCATATTGTATTCTCGTTTGTTTACTCATTTAGTGAAAAGCTGAAGCCTTCTTTACCCATAGTTTTTATCCTTTTTGGAGGAGTTTTCCACATAAATTAATTGTGCACCCAATTTTCTTCCATTTTTCGTTCTTATTTTATTTTTTATACAGGTCGATCCCCAATAGGTTCATTTACTTAAAGTGGTGCCCAAGGGTTGGCCTGTAGTTGGATTGGTGCCTTAAGTGTAGTATTTTTGTCTAAGAGCACTTGTAATTTTTTGAACAGATTGTTTAATAAAATTATTTACAAGTTACATTAATTCTTTGTATTATTGTCCTCCAATGGTTTTTGCATGCAAAACAAAATGGAAGCAATTGTTGCCACTAGTTGTCTAATGCTTAACTAATACTAAGTGGTATTACATGGTTGGATCGTACTACAAAAAGACAGCTTGTATAAGTAGACCAACCTAAATATGTCCTTAGTCTAATTGGAAATGAGAAAACCAATTGAAAGATTAATATGTTGTCTATCAAGTCCAACTGGGGAGATGCTTTGTCTTAGGCATCAGAACTGATGACTCCTAGAAGATAGAGACATTGATGTGACTGACAGTATATCGGACAAGACCCAAGCAGAATAGATCATGGATCCGTTTATGAGTTTATTTACTTGTGACATTCATAGTATGGCATATCTAAATCTTGAATGGATGACTGACTATGTATATGTGACTCGTATACTTTAATGTAAGTAAAAGCTTGAGTTCAAATAGATAAGGAATGAAAATAGGTGTGTGAGGTGTATGACTTCTATAGTATGCAGCGTCATTCACAATAGTGAAATTCATAGCCCGAGACATGGTAAATGGTATCCTCCCATTGGCATTACATGGTTAATGAAAAGTAAACGTGGTCACGATCATTCATCTTTGTGATGAATGACTTGATTACTATTTAATAGTAATTGACTTTTTTATGAAGAAATATATAATACTTACCATGAGATAAAATAGGATCATATTGGAAGAGCAGATATTATCCCAAAGAGATCAAGGATATCCTATAAGGGTAACACACTTATGACTAGGTCATTGGACGAGCACTGAGTAGTTGCTTTCTAATGGTACATCGTTAAGGAGAGCTCAATTGTGATACTATAGTGGAATGATTTTATGACTAAATGAGTTTATAATTAATAGGAAAAAAGCTGGAACTTGATTATAAATCATTTGAGCCTTAATTACATATGTCTAATTGGTCACTCCACTAGTTTGTTGAAACTAGAAATGAATTGTGAGTTTGAATAGAAATGAACAAAATGAATAGGAAAAGAGAAATGGAAAACATTCAGGAATAATTATGATTTTTTCCGAAATGAAAAATTTGAATCATTTGAAAATGAATGTAGGTTTCCAAAAATTGAAATGGAAATGGAAATGATCCGTTTACAATTTTATATAGATTACTTAAAAATAATCGAAAGAATTAGTTAATAGTTTTGAATTTTTTTGAAGTCCAAAAATAAAAATAAACCATTAATCACAGTGATCATGTTGAGTTATGAAATATTAAACATATTTTCTCAAAATCTTACTATGAGTAAAATCGTCAAAATTTTACTAAGGGTAAAATAGGGATAAAAAATTATTTAATATAAATATTAAATTTTATTTTAGGAAATAGAAAAACCGAATCGAGTTGGATCATATTAGAAAGTACTAGGTCAAGAGGCCCAAGAAGTACTCATAATTGGACCCGATGTGAGAGAGGACCGAATCCCCATCATAATACATATGAGGGGAAGCACACCTTATTAGCTCTTCTCTTTTTTCAAGTTAGACTAGGAAGTTGTTTTTCTATTTGAAATAAACATCTACAATTCAACAAGGATTCTACATTTTTTTCTTATAAATTAGATGGCACCAATAGGGCATAACATACAACTTTGAGAAATTGTTATTCTGTGAAAAATAGAGAGAATTTATTCTCAACTATTAGATATATTTTTCAGAATAACAATTCTATCGGTTTCAATTAAAGAAAAGATAATTTTCGTTTCACCCTAAATAAAATAGAGAAAACTTCTTCTAATTTTGTGTTTCATTTCAATTGATTCGATCCCATACTCGAAGCTGTTCGTAGTACGAGAATAATGAAGAAGATCATTTGGTTGAAAGCTGGAAAACATTGAGGATTCGCTTATATAAAAACACAGGTACAGTTTGGGTCTAAAGATTATTGCTATAAATATCATAAACTGGGTCGGTTTTCAAAATTTTAATTTTTTACTGTGTAAAAAAACAGTTTTCAAACCGAATTTTTTTCCAACAGATTGCTTGCTACTAAGTGCACCCATATTTTCTACTTGGATCTCTCTTGCTTGTAAGCATTCCCCAAAAATCAAACGAAGAAGGCTAAGAGCAATGAGAAGAAGAGCGAGACCTAAAGGAACCAACAAACCAAATTCACAAAATTGTTAACAGAAAACCTAATAAAAACAAACAAGTGAAGACGAAGAAGAAGAAGAGAGTGAAGACAAAGAATGCAGCACCCTCAATTCGATGGACCGACCGACAAACTGTGGCATTACCGAAAGGACAACCAAACTTGAGAAAAATAGTATTTTAAGATTTCTTTTCAGAGGTTTTGCTAAAAGAAGGGGTAATAATCAAAGAACTAAAAGAATGTTAGTGGAGCAACAAATTCAAATTATAACCAAAGGAAATAAAAAAAAAGTTTGTAATGACTTTTCAAGAATGAAGCTTGAGGTTTTTGGCATTTTTGAGATCAAAAGAAAGAATAACGAACAGTTTAACGATATTGGCGAATACAAGTGTTATACTTCTCTGTCATTTGGCGTAATAAAAAGATAACACAAGGATTATTCACAATATAGTTTGAAATATGGCATAACACCAAATCATATTCATCTTCATAATATTTGAATAAAGGTGCTAATCAAATGAATTCAGTTAAACCAACATATGCATGAAATAAACAAATATGATAACTGCCTAATATATACATGTTATAGAAGGAACAAAGGAAAGCTCATAAAAACCATGACAATTTGGCTGAGTCCCTTTATGAACACAAATGACCTTAAACCTAAAAAGAACAGAGGAAACAAAGTAAGTTCAAATGAACTTAGTGAGTTCCAAAACAATAGAAACCTTTCAACCTAAGGTTTCCCAGAACACAATAGTACAGGTTATCAAAGAAGATAAGTACAAATATAAGCCTACAGTTAGGCCTGTTGAACATAAACAAACAAGCCTGCACTTACACTACACATTGGTGGATATTGAATACATATTCGTACATGCAACAATCGGTCGATAACTGATACTTATCCACAATAGCAGAACTGAAGATCATAATCTACGCCAGAGCATTTCATGTGTTCCTTCAGTTTGCATAGTCTCACTAATTTTCAATTCGCCTTGTAAATGGCTCGGTCCACGCCCCAATTCACTTGAAGTGAAAACTCACATTCTGATGCAAGTCACAATAGAAGATGTTCCACAGTGGATTCATTTTGTTTCAACAAAACATTTTGCAGACAGATACTATCTCATCTGAGAATAGTTCGTCTGCTACCATCCTACCAAAAACTATCTCTTATGACTACCATACATAGTCTCTAACACTTCCTTTTCTACTCCCATCATGTAGCTCATAGCGAAGGTTCACAGACAAGCACAAATTGTACAAATGTTAATAATACAATATGCCCATGCATTAAAAATATAACCCACAGACAATTATAGCCATGCCTAATTACATTCACATTCAGATACATGCCGCCATAAAACATAACCTTTTTTGCGGATACTAACTACAATCTAAATACCATTCAATAAAATAAATCACTGAAAAACGTTTACACAATTGAGACAGTTACATGCAAACCTCTTATAGACATTTGGACATCCTTCCTCGAGTTAGCTTCTGATCCATAATACGCTCTGAAGAGCCACGGTTTCATATTCCCGATAATGCTCTATTGAGCCAGTATTTCATATCCAACTGAATCTTCTCAAATCCTCTTTGTTAATTCGAACACTTACATGTTTCCTCGGAAAGCTGGGGCATTCAGTAGTCACAGTTTTACTTGGACATGCAACAACTTTAAAATAGTTCTTTATCTCATCAAGCAAGAGGGGAAAGGAACTCACCTGGTGAGTCGTCTTAGAGAGCTCCAGTCTACACATGGTTTTTTCCACAACCACAGATGTTAACACCTTTATCCTCAGACAGATAGAACAAGGAAAAATGGAGAAAGGAGAACTGAGCTCCTCATCCCTTTCCTCCACGATATATAGGAAATATAACACAAACAAAACAACACTTTTGGCCACCTACCAATCAGAAAACGAACACACAAAAATTCATTAATCATACACGATTCCACTAATCAAACACCATTAACGAGGTTCTACAAGTTTCATGCACCATGACACGTTCCAGTCTAAAACTTGACACGTATCCAATATGTGTCCACCACCGAGAAGGGTTCCCTTAAGAACGAATAGTCTGCCACAAAAGGCTTACCACAAACGTGTCCACTAACGGAAGAGTTTGCCAAAACAGAATGAAAGTCCGCAAGACGGCAAAACACCTCGAAACAATTTGCCCAAGGTGAAGCGACAAAACAAAATCATTCCAACGCACAAATTAATCTTAGCTCATGGGCAAATCCTTACCGATCTGACTTGAACAGTCTTTCAAAATACGGGTCCGCCAAACCAATATGTGACAAAGAAGAAGGGGAAAATTGTTGATGCTCAATCAACTTTTCATTATGGAGATAACCATTTTGAACTTTTTTAATAATAATGATTAAACCGATAAAAGTATGTTCAAAATTACAAAAATAAAAACGATATCATTTTAGACTGATTAATAGCTTACCTTTCTTTATTGATTATTTATACTTATTTAAGAACTAACCAATAATAACAAGGAATATTTGTAAAATATTATAGAAGGAATAACACAAAAATATGACAAAAAATATGACATGCTAGGTATTAGATAAAATTGTATAAAATATTTATTTTTCTTGTTAATTTTATTAGTAATCATGTTATGGATACTTTATGAGACTAATATATTACATACGATAATTTAATTTTAAATATGTTACTTGTTTAGAAAAGTTTTTCTCAAATAAATTTTAATTTTATTAATATTATTTTTAAATTTAAGATTATATATTTTAAAGTTACAATTTATACTACCAACTCTAATATAAGAAATTTAAGATATAATTATACTTTGTCGTCTAAATACATTTAAAAATTATAACCATCATTTGGATTGGGTTTTCTTGGTCAGGCTTGTTAAACCTGCTTTGGCCCAATTATTATTATTATTATTTTTTTTTTTTTTTTGTTTAACTGCTTTGGATGAAATTCAGTCATGTTGACATGATAGCTTTCATCTACATATAAAATTATTGATTTTCAGATTTCATCACCAAATACTAAAGTCACATTATACAACCCTATCTTCTGCAACTATGAGATCAATAATTTCCAGAATTTCCCATTGTTCATCTTTGTTTCACCAAAACAGAGTAATGATTTCTTATTCCTTTTCTTCTCAAACCCAGACTCATATACCTGCCCCTCGAAGAACGTCTATCAAACTAAACACCACAGACAATCTCATAACTCAATTACACAATTTATGTGACCAAAAACACTTAAAAGAAGCCATTCAAATCCTCAATCAAATTGAAAGACCTCCAGCTTCTGTGTACTCAACTCTCATTCAGCTTTGCTGCCAAAACAGGGCTCTTAACGAGGGCAAAACTGTGCACAAACGCATGAGATACTTTGGATTTTTACCCGGCATAGTTATAAGTAATCGTCTTTTGGATATGTATGCAAAATGCGGGAGTTTGTCTGATGCTCAGAAGGTTTTCGATGAAATGAGTGAAAAGGACTTGTGTTCTTGGAACACTTTGATATCAGGTTATACTAAATTGGGGATGGTTAAGGAAGCAAAGAAGCTGTTTGATGAAATGCCTGAAAGAGATAATTTCTCATGGACTGCGATGATTTCGGGTTATGTTCGTTTTGATAAGCCTAAAGAAGCTTTAGAGCTTTACAGGATGCAGGAAATGAGCTTGCTGTCAAAGTTGAACAATTTTACTGTGTCCAGCGTGTTAGCTGCTTCTGCCGCTATGGGGTGCTTAATTATAGGTAAAGAGATTCATGGTCGTATAACGCGAGCTGGGTTAGATTTTGATGACGTTGTTTGGAGTGCTTTAATGGATATGTATGGGAAATGTGGGAGCATAGATGAAGCAAGGTCAGTTTTCGACAAATTGGTGGATAGAGATATTGTTGCCTGGACTGCGATGATTGATAGGTATTTTAGGGACGGTAGGCGGGAAGAAGGGTTTGAATTGTTTCGGCAGTTAATGAAATCGGGGATATGGCCTAACGAGTTTACCTTTGCTGGTGTTCTGAATGCGTGTGCTGCTGCTGCTGCTGAGGAGATAGGCAAGCAGGTTCATGGATACATGACAAGGGTTTATTTCAATCCTTTGTCTTTCGCTGCTAGTGCTCTTGTTCATATGTACTCCAAGTGTGGAAATGTTGAGAATGCAAAAAGGGTGTTTAATGGGATGCCTCAACCTGATTTAGTTTCATGGACTTCTTTGATCACTGGATATGCTCAGAATGGCCAGCCTGACGAGGCTTTGGAGTACTTCGAGTTGTTACTGAAATCAAATACGAAACCCGATCACATTACCTTTGTCGGGGTTCTTTCTGCTTGTACACATGCTGGATTGGTTGATAAAGGGCTAGAATATTTCCACTCAATAAAGGACATGCATGGATTAACTCATACTGCTGATCATTATGCTTGTATAATTGACTTATTAGCTCGATCTGGCCGATTTCAGGAAGCTGAGAATATCATTAGTAAGATGCCCATGAAACCTGATAAGTTTCTGTGGGCTTCCTTACTTGGCGGTTGTAGAATTCATGGTAACTTTGAATTAGCCGAAAAAGCTGCTAAAGCATTGTTTGAGATAGAGCCAGAAAATCCAGCGACCTATGTTACTATGGCCAACATATATGCCACTGCTGGTAGGTGGGATGAAGTCGCCAAAATTAGAAGGTCAATGGATGACAAGGGAGTGGTAAAGAAACCAGGTTTGAGCTGGATTGAGGTGAAGAGAGAGATACATGTTTTCTTAGTGGGAGATACTTCTCACCCAAAATCCAAGGAAATACATGAGTTCTTAGTGAAGCTTTCTAAGCGAATGAGGGAAGAAGGGTATGTCCCTGACACCAATTTTGTGCTGCATGATGTGGAGGAGGAGCAGAAGGAGCAAAACCTCTCATACCACAGTGAGAAGTTAACTGTTGCATTTGGAATTATTTCTACTCCTCCAGGAACACCACTCAAGGTTTTCAAGAATTTGAGAACATGTGTAGATTGCCATAATGCCATTAAATATATCTCGAAGATTGTTAACAGAAAAATAACAGTAAGGGATTCAAGCCGGTTCCATTGCTTTGAAGATGGAAACTGTTCTTGTAGAGATTATTGGTGATTTTGAAAACTTAATCTAACTTTTTACCAGGCTAAAAATGCTGCTCCACTTAAAATGCAATTATTCACTGTGGAAAGTCCGTTGCATGTACAACAGAATAGAGAATATAAAGTTTTGGCATACTGAAGCTGGTCAAGTATTCCAGCTTCAAGAAGACAAAATATGTTTGCTAAATTCCTAGTTTCGTCAAGTGGATATATGGTCCAGCGATAAAGCTTGTGGTGATTCAATAATGCTCGTATTTGACTGACAGAACTCAATCAAATGGTTTGCTTTTATCTTTTCTTGGTACTCTGAACTGTTACAATCCGTTTTCTATACTTAACTGTCTTGTTAACAGACCTATTATTGGGTTGAGCAGTTGAATTGGCTCTTCTAAATGTTCAAGTTCAATCTAACTTTAGTTCTTGAGAGGACATTGATCTTTGTACGCTTTTCTTGCATCCCAAACTCTGAAGGATCAACATCAGCCATTACGCTGAAAGGGATTTTGAGGTACCTACTGTCACCACCCTTTACATTTCTTGATTAGTTTATGGAACCAAAGTTGTTCATACTACCAAATCTTATGATGGCACTGTAGTTTCCATCATTTGCTTGATGACAAATAGATATTTACCTGAGAGATCCCTTGAATTCATATGCTTTATACCTCTTCCATAGTTCTTACTAAGGGACCTCAGCAAAGTAATGAACTTGCTATGTTGCATCGTTCAGCTAGGTTTGATAAAAGATTTAACAGAAGAATATAAAATAAGTTGCAGAAGTAGAAAGGAAATTAATTAAAAAAGAAAAAAGAGATTTCTTTTAGGGCGCTAGTGGTGGTTTTCACTCTTCAGCAATTTCGGGCTATTACAATTTTTTCCAATAATAATTTACTATAGCCTACATTTCTTAAAATAATATAAAATAAAGCTAAAAAATCTCTCCCGTGCTTCCTAATTTCGAAATTGAAAAAATTAGTCCCAAAAACTAAAGTAATTTAATCCTGTTAATTTTAAAATGAACAATTAATGACAATTAATTATGACGTTAATGTTTTCTATCAATTATATATGTTTTATTGATATAATAATAAATTTCATATTCAAAGTTTACCTATTCAGTTAATTTGGTCTTAATTTAATAGATTTATCCGCAACATTTATATAAATGTTGAGACCGAATTTGTTAAGCTTTTTAAAATTAAGGCTAAAATGATAAAATATGTAAACATCAAAAGTTAAATTTGTTATTATACCAATTAAAATTATATATAATTGACAAAAGACATTAATGTCGCGATTAATTGTTCTTAATTCTTTACTTTTGAAATTGATAGAAATTAAATTACTTTCATTTTTTTGAGAGAGACCGATTTTGTTCAATTTTAAAATTAAGAAGAACTGAAGAGATTTTTTACTTAAAATAAAATACAAGATGATATGAAAGTTTTATATAAGTACATAATATTTTAAGCTCTATGATTTTGTTATCTCTTTTCATTTGTATTTTGTACCAAATATAAACACTAGTTTTATTCCCGTACAATGCATGAATTTATTATATTTTATAATTAAATTATGTTATATTAATTTTAAAATTTTTAAAAGGTTTAGAGAATAATGTAAGTAAAATTTTGAAAATAATAAGTGAAAAATAGTATATTATAAAAACCAAGTGGAAAGTAATATATTCAAAAATAATAATAAGTGAAAAGTAATATATCCAAAATAACAATTAAAGTAATTAAAAATAACATGTTAATAAATTAGTTATTGTAAGAAATATGTTGTTTATTTTTATTTTAAAAATAGAGTTTAAAAGGAATTTCAAATATTAAAGAATTAAAAGAAAATAACTTTCTACAATTCCTATGTGGTATATCTAAAATTTTGTTTACATAATGTGTAATTATTAATTATATTAAAAATTTAATTCAAGAATTTTGAATTTTATTATATAGTTGTCAAATATCATTAATTTACTATGCATACCAAAATATTATTGCACAAAATAACTAAGCATTAATTATCACAAGAAAAAAAAATCTTTTATAATGCTATAAAATTACTATAATATCTTTTTATTTATAATATTAGTTTGTGAATTCTATCTAAAATACTAACCTTAATATTTGGAATAAAAAAATAATGCTAATACTTAAAGATAACGTAGTTTTAACTTACAATAAATATAATTTGAATGCAACTAATTGCATTTATAACCTAGAAAATGAATACAAATCTTATAGCAATATTCAAATAAGATTTTTATATTTTTAAATATATTATTTTAATCGATTCAGTTTTAATTTGATTGGCATGAATATTGTTGTCAATATAAAAGGACGTGGGTTTAAGTGCAATCAAGCTTATTATCTTCTTATTTATGAGTTAGGAGGGCTTTGGATAATTTTAAGTATTGTGTCAAAAATATTATTTTATATTTGTTATATATTGTTAGCTATAAAAATATTTTATGTGATCAATTAATGATATTTAACTACTATATTTTATATAAATGGAGCATCGTTATATAATAGTATTTAAATATATTATACCAATATATTTTAAAAGTAAATTAATGATATAATATGTTTATATAAAATAAAAAAATATTTTACTTCAATATTTATGCCCACAATAGTATTTAAAAATCTTTAAATACAACATTATAGTAAAGTTTTCTTGCCATTTTGACCATGATGAATAATCTATCAGAGTAATTACGGTAACAATTAATTTTTTTTAAAAATTACAATCTTTCGTTATATAAAAAATTAATCTTTTGTCGATTGAGTTTTAGTTCGATTGGCATGAGTATTGTTGTTAATATAAGAGGACGTGGGTTCGAATGTGCTAAAACGCATTATCTCCCTATTTATGAGTTAAGGAAGGGTTATAGATAATTCTAAATATTATATAAAAAGAAAATAAATATGATCAAAACCTATCAAAATAATTATGGAAACAATAATTAATAATTATTAAAAACTACAATATAGTAACTAAGTTTACGTGAAAAGTAAAAATTACGTGGATTCCTTTTTATAGTTGTATTTATATATGTAAAAAGTTATCACTATTTCTTTCTATATATACATTGTTTTATATATTATATGAATTACAATAATAAAAAATTAACATTAAAAAGTTCAAAACATATTGATTTTTAAATATTTTAATTCTTAATTATAAATAAATATAAATGTATAATATAATAGGTCAGTTTTGGCCTGGGCCAAAGATAAAATAAACTCAAACAAATAAACAAAAGTCTAAATATTTTTTTAACAGTTCATTTACATTAAATGACCCAACCCAAATCTAAACTAAACCTAGCTAATTACGGCCTAATACCCAGTTACAAGCCCAAACCAGAATTAACCCTAACCCAACAACATTTTCAGAAAAATGGAACCCTAGTCTTGTTGCAGCCGCATGCTAGGCATGCCTCTGCCACCACTGTCCACCGCTGCACGTCAGCCACCTCCACACTGACACTTGCAAAACAAGGCCAACACACAAGCAGAGAAGCACAAGCAAGACAATAGAAATAAATAGGAAAAAGACAAAAACATTAGAAGCAAAATGTTTATAACTCGGCTATAAAAGTCAAAATATTTTCTTTGTAAGTTTTTTTTACGAACAGAGATTAATTGAAAAAAACCTCAAAGTAAAAAATAAAGGTGATCTTCGTTTATTTTCTATTTATCTTGCTCTTAAGTTTTTTTAATTTATTTTTTTACTTACGAAAACAAAAAAGTTAGGAAGGAGAGGCTCACCGGAGTTCTCCGCGGTCACGACATCGGAGGGCCCTTCTCTGTCGTCGAAATCAGCCCCAAAAGGGGGTCGAAGCGATCTCCTTTAAATTCTTCAGATTTTGATGGCTTGGCCTTCAAGGGCGCTTCAAAGCGGGGCTAAAAAGCCCATTTTCCGCAACGTCGGCCACTGGCCACAACGGCGGTAAGGCAGACTGCCGAAGGAGCCTGATTGTCGGAGAGGGGGTGATAGGATATTTGGGGATTTTGAGTTTTTTTTTAAAAGGATTGGCAGAATGAGTTTTTATTTTTTTTTTAAAAATTGCTTTTATAGAACAAGTGAAACGGCGTCATTTAGGGCCTGTTTCAGTGGCCTCAAACCGGCGCCGTATAAGGCCTCTGACTTGAGCAACTCGACCTGCTCCAGGGGGATCCGCGCGTTTTTTGACTTATGGTCTATTTGCACGTTGGGTCCCTCCGCCTTTGTAGCGCGTCTCAATGAGGTCCTACGTTCTTTTTTTTATTTTTGATTTCTACCACAAGATTTTGCCTCTATTTCAGTTTGGTCCTCAAACCATTTGAAGAGACAGACACTTGAAACGCTACGCATAAGGGCTGAATATTTCCCAATCAGTCCCTCATTGTTTAAGCGCGTTTCATTTCGGTCCTTGATAGCTTATTTTTATTATTTACAATTTGTACCCTAAAATTCAGTTCAATTTCGGTCTAATCCTTAGTCTGTTTAATTTATTATCTTAAAAAAAAACGGTTTTATTATTATTATTTATTTTAATTTTTTTCTTATATTATTTATTTTAAATTGTTTTATTATTATTTATTTTAAGTTTTTCACGTATTTTAAACTATTATCCATTTTAAACATTTTAAAGGTTATTTATTTTAAACTTTTATATATATTATTTATTTTGAATTATTTTTATATATATCTTTTATTTTTAAACTATTTTGTACATTATTTATTTTAGATTTCTTTTTACATATTATTTATCTTAAACTCTTTTATATGTTATTTAAAGTGTGTTATATATTATCTATTTTAAATTTCTTTGTATATTATCTATTTTAATTTGTTTATATATTATTTATTTTAAAATGTTTTATGCTATTTACTTTAAATTGTTTTATATATATTATTTTGTTTCGTTTTCTTTGATTGCTAATATTGGTATTAAAATGGTGTATTATGTGAATATTGCCATTATATGCTCTAGGAATTATTTATTAATTTTTCATATTGTTGACATTCATTAACATAGCCTTTAATTCATATATTATTCTTCTATGCTCTATATTGCATTTTTCTTTTATTTCATTTAAATCACATCGCGTATTAAGTCCCAACGTATTTATCCAATATAGGTCGTCATATTTTACATCAACTAAATAGCACGTATCGTTCCGGTTTTGTAATCGCTATCATTTAAAAAATTTAAAGGTGAGGCAATTGTGAAACCTAAATTTTGCCCGGGCCGAATAAACAAAAAACAACAATACAGCCAAACCCAAAATTAAAAAACCCTAGCCCAAAAATAAAGAGGCCCAAAACTTTAAAATTTTCAAAAAAAAAAACCCTAGCCCTAGGTCTGCCGCCGCTCCTAGCCTGCTACCACCGCCATGCCAACTGCTCTGCCACCAACTGTACCTGCAAAAGAGAAGAAGAAACATGCAAACGTCAAGTACAAGAACAATAGAAAAAAGTAATAAAAATAATATGTAATGTAATGGCTATAAAAGCCATAAAAAAGATTGTAATAGGCATTATTTCTTTTTGAAATAAAAATTCGGAGAGAAATATAAAACAAAAAAACAACAAAACAGAGAAGAAGAAAATCTTCAAAGGTGGTTCTATCTTTATTATTATTTTTCTTTTTCCTTTTTTTCTTTTTGAATTGTTTTTGTATATACGTATATATAACCAAAAAAAAAGAGAAAACTTATCTTTTTCCGATCGTCGAAAAAAAAGAAAATTTTTGACTTTTAGGCCGCCGTAGATGGCGGCATAGTCACCAACAACAGACGGTCGGCGCAGCAGCGCTTGGCCGGAGCCATGGCCGGAGAGGAGAGGGATTTGAGAGAATTGGAGAGGGGGTTTTCAGTTTTTTTTTTTGGTGAAATGGGAAAGAATGAAATTATTTTAAAAGAATTGACTTATATAGGCCCCAAAACAACGTCGTTTTGGAACTGGCCTCAAGAGCCCAAAATGGCGTCGTTTTGGCCCTTACCCGAATTCGACCTGACCCGCTAGGGAGGATCTGCGTGTTTTTTATTAATGGGCTTGTAATAGGCCCATTTCGCCCGGGCCCATAAATTATCCAAAAAATAATAAATAGAATAAAATAAATAAAAAACCAATACATAAAGTCCAATTTTTAACAGTCTAGTAAGTCCATTAATTACAAGACCCAAATAAATACAAAGCTCGATTGGCCTAATTTTTTTTACAGACCCAAATACAAAGTCCCAAATGCAAAAAAAATAATAGCCCCAACCTAATGGCCCAATGGCCCAATCCTAAAATGAGCCCAAATGGCCCAAATTTTGGTTTCAGAAACTGAAACCCTAGGACCAGTGCCACAGCTTCCTCAATAAGGGTCCCCAGTGCATCATTGCCACGTCTGCAGCCCTCTCCGTATGGTGGTTTTACCTGCAAAAAGAAACAAAGTAACAACAAAGAGGGGAGCAACGATGTACAACAATTGACAGCAAATGTTTAACAGAAAGATCTAAAAAGAAAAAAGATTTCTTTTATTTTCTTTTTTTATTTTTCTATAAAAAAGGCTGAAATCAACCATTGAATTTTTTATGATACAAAAGAAATATACTCAGAAAGATTAAAGGTGATTCATTCATTGATTCTTTGTTCTTATTTTTCTCTTGTATTTCTTACTTTATTTTGAATCTATCTGACAAATACAAAAAAAAAAAGGTTTTCTTAGCTGTTGTTCGGTGTCGACCTAGTTGTCG
Organism: Gossypium arboreum; assembly: GCF_025698485.1. Taxonomy (NCBI): domain Eukaryota; kingdom Viridiplantae; phylum Streptophyta; class Magnoliopsida; order Malvales; family Malvaceae; genus Gossypium; species Gossypium arboreum. The sequence continues at coordinate 21,860,233 of NC_069081.1, forward strand.
GTCGCTTCTCCAGTCCAAAGGCAGACGGATCCCTGGGGATCCAGTTAAAGCCACGACGGAGATGGAGGCGCATTAGGCGCCGATGAAGCCCACAGGTCGACTGAGAGGGGAGGGGAGGTTAAGAGAGTTTTGAGAAAAAGGTTTTGAAGTTTTGTGGAGAGAATAATTGGCCAAATGAGTTTTTAGGGCAAATTTTTAGTTTATATATATGTTTAAAACGGTGTCGTTTTAAGCCGTAAGTGTTGGCGTTGAAACGACGTCGTTTCATGGCACAACCCGATGACCCGACCTAGATTCCCTTAGGATCCGTGCGTCTCATATGGAGGGGATAATTGCGCGCGCGGTCCTTCTGCATTTATGTTATGTTTTAATACAATTTTTCTTTGCTTTTGATTTCTCCCCTTAATTTCAACTTTGTTTCGATTTAGTCCCCAAAGGAACAACGCCGTTTAGGGGCGAGGAATAATTTTCTATTTAGCCCTCATAGTTTTGCGCGTGTTTCATTCTAGCCCTGCATTCTTTTTTTATTGTTTAAATTGCGCCCTTTAATTTCAATTTATTTTCAACTCGATCCAAGATCCATTTAATTTCAAATTCATTTTCTTTACAAACTGTTTTATATATTTTACTTATTTATTTCTTATATATGTATATTATATTTTAAACAGCTTTTATATATATTATTTATCTTAGATTTTTCTACATATTAGTTCTTTTAAACTATTTTGTATATTGTTTATTCAAATTTTCCTTATAGTATTCGTTTCAAATTGTTTATATGATGTTTAAAAATATATCATATACCATTCATTTTAAATTATTTTTATATATTATTTATTTTAACTTGTTTTAATGTAATGTTTATTAAAGTTTGTTTGACTATTTATTTAAAATAATCTCATATACATTATTTATTCTAAACTTTTACGTTTATTTTCCATTATTTGCTATTTATATTGTTTAATTCATCTTGAAATTTTGTTAGTGTGAATATTGGAATAATGTATGTTGAGTGATTATTTGCCTTGTGTGTCGCAATTTAAATTCATTGTTTTTATATTTTTCATTTGTATCATACTCGATTTTTTATGCTTTCTAACACTATGATTCGTTAATGCTTTTGTAATGTGTTTTGGCAAAATAACATGTCATCATTCTTATGTTGTAATTTTTTGTTTTTAACTATGAATGGCCATTTGAATGTTTTAGTCCAATCAATTATCTTTTAATTAAATCATCAACGCTTTTTATTTTAAAAAGCGATGAAAGGAAGCTTTCGAGAACAAGGCAATATTTCGTGTTTGGAAATTCGAGAAATCGTGCCCTAACGTGCTAGGTTTTGATTTTTCGTTTGACCAAATGACCAAATACCCTTTTTTAAATTTCATCCGTGTTTTCTTTAATTAAAAAACAAGGCAATATTTCGTGTTTGGAAATTTGAGAAATCGTGCCCTAACGTGCTGGGTTTCGATTTACCATTTTACCAAATAACTAAATATCCTTTAAAATATCAATGCATGAGTTTTGGAAGTCATGAGATGATCTTGGTATTGAGGGTTTGAAATGTCATATCCTAACGTGTTGGATATGATATTTTATTTCTTCGGAACAAGAGAATATCAATATCCACTTCGAGTTATCCAAACATTTTTTTAAAGGAGTTGTATTTTAAGATTTTTTCAAATTTTCAACATTAGGACATTAATTAATCAAAAGGTACCAATTTTGGGCGCTACAAGGGTGCTAATCCTTCCTCGTACGTAACCGACTTCCGAACTCATTTTTTAGAATTTCATGGACCAAAATCATTGTTTTAATAAATCAAAATGTTTTATTAAAATGATCGATCACAAGGTGACCCGATCACACCTAAACAAAAAGGATTGGTGACGTCTCCATTTTTTGTTTTTTAAAGTCAATCCTCATTTTTTTCAAAATAAAAAAAAATGGTTTCGACAGCTTGGCGACTCCACTGGGGACGAATAAGAGTGTCAAGCCGTAAAATTGATTATTTTCTGTCCTTTTGCCAGAAATTAAAATTTTGATTTGAAAATTCATGATTCTTTTGTTGCATTTGTTTGTGATCCTTATGATTGCTGTGGTTTGAGTTTCTTAGAATACTCTTGCATTGCATTGCATGACCGTTGTGGTTACACCTTTTAAGTGGGAGTGAAAAATGATGCTTTCGTGAGGTTTTCACCTCTGCATTGGCTAGTGGACTGCTTTTGGGATACATCCGTACCTATGTCTTCGTGAGATTTTCATCTCCGCATGGCCATAGGGAAATGTATGCCCCTGAACTGAACTCGATTCCTTATGAGCCTATAATAGGTAAGGATTAAGAAATCGGCTGGTTCAGGTACCCTCTCTTTAGAACTGAACGCATATAGTGAACCCTAAGAGCCCATCCTAGGTAGAGCTATGCTGAACCTTAGCGGTTACCCAGATAGGTGTTAGACTATTTTTTTGTTTGCTTTAAATTTTATCATTTGTATATGACACTGACTTGTTGTGTTTTGTTTTGGCTGTAATTGCATGACATTGCATATTTAAAGATGTATCGATTCGTGTTCGGTTACTAAGTTAGAAAGCTTGCCATGGAGAATGAATTTCTTGATAAAGTGGAGGATAATGCGGCTATCCGTATATGGTCAGAGAAATTGCAACTAGAAAAAAGGGATAGTCTAGTTGAGGGGTATACATCAGAGTTGTGGGACTTCACCCATATCAGTGTGACATAAAATGAGCTTCAAGATTTGAGAGATATATGGGCCCATTGGGATGATGAGACTAAGCAGTTGTTCTACCATTATTATGGCGATCTACCTTATCTACTCGTTATCAAGGTGGATAAGCATTTTTTTTAGGCTATGGCTCAGTTTTGGAACCCTGCCTATAGTTGTTTCACTTTCGGGAAGGTGGACTTGGTGCCCACTGTGGAAGAATATACCACCTTACTTCACTGTCCAAAGATCCAAGTCGGCAAAGCTTACTCTAGGGCCGCTAATGTCCCAACTTTTGTGAAGAAGTTAATGAATATTACCAGGATGAGTGAACATTGGGTTACGGCCTGAATTCAGCAAAAAGGGGATGGTAAATGTATTGCTTGGGTGAGTTTGAGGGACCTGATCCTAGCACATCCAGATGTAAATGAGAAAGTTAATGTCTTCTCCTTGAGTATTTATGGTTTGGTAATCTTTCCTAAAGCTTTAAGGCATATAGATGAAGTAGTCGCCGATTTATTTGATTGACTTGATAAAAAGGTCACACCTGTACCTGCAATTCTAGCCGAGACATTCAGATCTTTGAACATGTGCCGGTGGGCAGGTGAAGGCAGATTTATTGGGTGTGCGCAACTATTATTGGTATAGTTTCATGGTCATTTCTGGAAGGTGGAAAAAGTCTCTTACTGAGTCTTCTCTGAGAATTATTCCACATTAAAGGAGGAAACAGCTACGCAAAGGAGAGACAACATATCAGAGGAAAAGTGGATGGCAATTCTTCAACATTTCAAAGAGGAGGATGTTGAATGGAGAGCCCTTTGGATGGTCCCTGACGAGATCCTTTATCGGTGTGGAAGTTTTGATTGGGTACCTCTGCTTGGAATTTGTGGAGCTATTAGATATACCCCTTTGCTCGTATTAAGGCAGTACAAATCAAGGCATTTTATACCGGCAACGTACAGGCTAGCTCAACGTGAGTTCTCGTATAAGGGGGACAATTATAAGAAAAAGGTTCAAGAGATTTCTGATGTTTGGAAATAGACCCGCTGGATGAAAAGATTGGCTGTTGGTTCACTGATGACTCCTGAATACAACGGATGGTTTAGTAAAAGGATTAATGATAATATCCCTGGGCCGAGTTTAGAGGGCGCTCGACCAATGGAGGAATACTTGTAAGTGGTCCCATCAGGGCTAGAGATCATAAGGCAAGACTTCAAAAAGAAGAATTCATAGCTCGGTAAGAAGATAGAACAACTAGAAGAGGAAAATATGCATTTGAGACTAGATGTCGATTTTCAGAAATTAGAGACTGAGAAACTAAGAAAAGGAAAGAATAAGGCTGAGGAGGATCTGGATAGTTTGAAGACAGATTATAAGAAGCTACATCTATCGATGAGAGCTGCCGGGTTGGGAAAAAATTCAGAGTAGTGGAGTCAAAAGATTCGAGAGGAAAAGATCAAAGCTGATCAGTGGGAAAGGAAATTTCAAGAGGCTCAAATGCAAAGCAAGTCCTTAGAGAAGAGTCTGTCGGAAGCCTAAAATGAGAAGATCGAGTTGAAGGCTAGAATAGCCAAACTAGAAAAATCGCTTTATCAGCATCGTAGCCACAACTCTATAATGGAGCTGAAGGCGAGCTTGGATAAGATTGAAGAACTGAAAAGGAAGGTCCAAGAACTCGAGATTGTGCTACAAAATAGTGAGCTCCGGATTGAGCTCCTTGAAGCAAGTAATGAGTAGTGCAAGGAGCAATTCCAGGTTAAATTAGAGATAGAGACTACATTATGGGTGAGGTTGTGGCCTAGATTCGAGAGGTGGTCGATCATCTATAGACTTTAGCAGTTCAAACAGATGTATTGAGTGTGAAATACGAGCTAGAATTAGACGGGGGCTGAGAATTGGCTTGGTTGCTTAGGAAAGTGAAATCTTTGAGCCTTAGGGCTAGGCCGTATCTATAATCCATTTCTATGTAAAGAACTTTGTTTTCTAGTAAAGTTTTGTAAATGGGATTGAATCAGGATCGACGCCTTTTTGCATTCATTTCATGCATTTGCATTACATTACATCATATGCATTAAAGTCCACCAAGAGATCCTAATTAATTAAAAAAATTATTTCAGTAATCTGAAAATTGGCAAAAATCTACCAAGTACGCATCCTTACGGTACACGAAGAAAAACCAAAGTAATGGATAAAAGACCAGAAAGGTTGGAAAAAATGCAAAAGAAGATGCAAGAACAGATGCAAGCACAAATGCAAGAGCAATTAGCTAAGATCCAGCAGGATATGAGGGACCAAATGCTAGAATCACAAAGGAACATGATGAACCAGCTAACACAACTACTAACTGGTAGACAGGTGAAAAGAAAAAGCCCTATGGTCAACACTGGAGATGAAAATGAAGATCCTCTCTACCCTTCTGGTTTTACCCCGAAAAATGCACAAACACAAGCCAAGATGTGCACACGAAGGCCATCCATTACAATCAGGCCCAACAATTTCAGGCCAGTGTTTCAATGCCCATTAACTATCAAGCCAGCTCAGGCTCTAATCCAAGGGATAACCCAACTAATCTTGTAGTAAGTCGAAAGAGTAAGAGTGGAGCTCTCGAAAGAATTGAAAGACTGATGCAGGTGGTTAGAGGATAAGTTCAAAGTGATGGAAAGTGCTGACTATCACTGTGGGATCAACGCTAAAGATTTGAGCTTGATTCTGGACCTTGTGCTTCCCCCTAAGTTCAAAACTCCAGAGTTCGAGCAGTATAACGGGACTAGCTGCCCCGAGGCTCATACTACCATGTTTTGTAGGCAAATGACTGGGTACACCAACAATGATCGGCTATTGATTCATTGCTTCCAGGACAGTCTGGTTGGGGCAGCATCTAAATGGTACAACCAATTGAGTTGTACTAGGATCAACTCATGGAAGGACATGGCTCAAGCTTTCAGGAAGTAGTATAGTCACGTGACAAATATTACTCCGGATAGGATCACCTTGCAAAACATGGAAAAGAAATTGAATGAGAGCTTTTGAAAATACGCCCAAAGGTGGAGAGAGGTTGTTATACAGGTCCAGCCACCTCTCCTAGAAAAAGAGACTAACATGCTATTCATCAATACCTTAAAGGCTCCATTCATTACTCATATATTAGGGAGTGCCACCAAAAGCTTCTCAGATATAGTGATGACTGGCGAAATGATTGAGAATGCGGTAAGTAGTGACAAAATAGATGTAGGGGAAAGTACCAAGAGGCCGACCCCAAGAAAAAAGAAGAATGAGGTGAACAATACGAGCACGTACAACAAAGGTCATTCCAAGTCACTCACTGTAAACCAACCGAAGACGGTAACCACCAACCATCCGGGTACCCCAAGACAAGAATCTAATACGAGGACGAACATAGAAAGACTATAGTTCACGCCTATACCCATGACATATAGGGAGCTATATCAAAACTTATTTGATGCAAATGTGGTGGCCCCTTTTTACTTAAAGCCATTATAGCCCCCATACCCTAAATGGTACGATACAAACGCTCAATATGAGTATCATGCAGGGATCACATGGCGTTCAATAGAAAATTGCACTACCTTTAAGAAGTTAGTGGAAAGATTTATTCAAATGGGCATTGTGAAGTTTGATGATGCACCTAGTATAGAAAACCCGTTACCCAATCATACCAATAATGGGGTAAACGCGATAAGTAAAAATATGAGGAGAACGATCAAGGCAGATATTACAAAAGTAAAAACTCTTTTGAGGTGGGTTTGGAAGGAGATGGCAAAGAGGGGGTTAGTTATTTCGAATCTAGAAGGGAGTTGCGAAGAGATAAGGAACTACTATGAGTTCCATCATGAAGAGGGGCACGAAGTCCAAGAATGCGTAGAATTCAGAGCTTTGGTGCAAGGTCTAATGGACAACAAAGAGATAGAGTTCTGTGAGAAAGTTAAAGAAGAAGGAAGCATATGCATGTCAGAATCAACAATGAAGGTCCCAAAAGTCAACTACCCAGTGGTCATTATTTCACGACCCTAGAATAATGAAGTGGGAATATGAATGCCACCAAAAGTCATAATCTAAAAGCCTACGATTTTTTCTTATAAAGATAGTAAAAGGGTCTCATGGAATTACGACTGTAATGTGACGATCCCAAAAAAGGAGAACCTGGCCGATGCTTCAAGGCAAGGTCAAGACGTGGGATCTTATACGCGTAGTAGAAGGCGCTACGATTCAGTGGACGCAAAAGTGGAACCCGCAAAAGGAAAAGCTACAGTGGTTGAACAGAAGAAAGAAAGAATTGCCAGACCTGAATCTCCAGTTAATGAGCCGGTCAATGAAGAGGAGGCTAAAGAATTTCTAAAGTTTCTAAAGCATAGCGAGTACAGTGTTGTAAAGCAGCTACGTTCGGAAGTCCATCGTAGTGCACTGATGAAAGTCTTAAATGAAACCTATGTCACTAACGATATTTTTGTCAGTAAGCTAGATTGCCTGGTTAGCAATATAAGGCTGATAATTTCATCTTCTTCAATGATGATAAAATACCACCAGATGGCGTGGGATCAGCTAAGGCTCTACACATCACCACCTGCTGCAAGGGGTATACGCTACCAAGGGTGTTAATCGATAACGGGTCAGCCTTGAATGTCCTTCCATTATCCACACTGAATAGATTGCCCGTGGATAGCTCTCACATGAAAACCTGCCAAAATATAGTAAGGGCGTTCAATGGAACAGAAAGAAGGGTAATGGGCAGAATTGAAATATCTCTTCTGATCGGCCCGAACACATATGAGGTGGATTTTCTGGTGATGGATATTAAGCCTTTATACAACTGCTTATTGGGAAGACCTTGGATACATTCAGCAGGGGCAGTGCCTTCATCACTACATTAGAAATTAAAACTAGTATCAGAGGGTCGACAGGTGATAATAAATACCGAGGAAGATATTATCGCAGCCGTAACCAGTGATGTGCCGTATTCGAAAACAAGTGATGAGGCAATTGAATGTTTATTTCGATCTTTAGAGTTTTTCAATGTGACATTCATCACTGAAGGGTATAAGATTCCAGTGCCAAAAATGTCCAAAACTTCATGGATGGGGCTACAATTGACGGTAGGAAAATGAGCTTTACTAGGAAAAGGACTTGGAAGGCACCTCTAGGGAAGATTTGACGTTCCAATGTTGAAGGAAAAACATGACCGCTTTGGTTTAGGGTTCAAGCCAGATGCGAGACAAAGAAAGAAGGAGTTGGAAAAAAGGCAGGAAAGAAGAAGGACACGTTTGAGTGGTGAAGAAATCAAGTGGGAACCCATGATAATTCCTCACATATCCAAGATTTTTGTATAGGGGGGATTATTCATCCTGAGCAAAAGACGCCAGGAAAAGAAAACATTGAAGTAATGTTGGGAAATGTTCACATCAATGCCATATTTGAAGAAGCAACTGAAGAAGGGACCTTGTCAAATATTCGTCCTTATGAACCTGGGAGTGTTCTGGACAACTGGACTGTAGAAGAAATTCTTGTAGTATTTAGAGCTTACTCAGAGTAATGTTCAAAGCACACTTGTTGCTTGAAGCCTAGAAGCAAAAAGAATTCTTTTTTGAAATAGGCTCATCATTATTTCAATGAAGTACATCTTTGCTATCGTTTTGAGCAAAATATTCTTTCATTCTTTCCATACAAATAATTATTTTATTCTTTCCATACGAGGAATTATCTTGGTCCTTTTGGAATTTTTTCCAAATCATTCTTTCATTTAATTCATAATCATACCATACAGATAATAATTCTTAAAGTCATTCATTCTTTGTATATTTTTGTACCTCCAATAGGTTCCTAGATGTCAATGACATAAGCGAGACTGTTACTGACTGAGAATCGCCTTTTGAGCAAGACATGTATTTAGAGGGATTCTAGGATTTTGAAGATGACAAAGATTGTGACTTATCTCCAGACTTGAAAAGGATGGTAGAATAAGAGGAAAAACAAATTCTATCTTATAAGGAGACAGTAGAGACTGTGACTTTAGAAGAAGGAAATAAGTAAAAATGGGAACATACATAACCGAAGAAACGAAGCAAGACCTTATTGAGTTACTTAAAGAATTCAAAGACGTCTTCGCATGGTCATATCAAGATATGCCTGGGTTAAGCACTGATATTATAGTACATCGCCTTCCCATAAAAGAATATTGCAAGCCAATTTAGCATAAACTTCGAAGGATGAGGCAGACATTGTGTTAAAAATAAAGGAGGAAGTCAAAAAGCAATTTGATGCCGGATTCCTGCTACTCAGAATGGGTAAACAACATTGTGTCGGTTCCTAAGAAAGATGGAAAGGTACAAATGTGTGTGGATTATAGAGACTTATATAAAGCTAGCCTAAAGGACAACTTCCCCTTGCCTCACATTGATACTCTAGTGGATAATACGGCATGCTACTCGTTGTTTTCCTTTATGGATGGCTTCTCGAGATATAATCAAATAAAAATGCATCCTAAAGACATGGGAAAGACTACCTTCATAACTTTGTGGGGTACATTCTATTATAAGGTGATGCCGTTTGGGTTGAAGAATGCAGGAGCGACGTATCAAAGGGCCATAGTGACCTTATTCTATGATATAATGCACAGAGAGATCAAAGTTTATGTTGATGATATGATTGCCAAATCCCGAATTGAAGAGGAACACATCCAAGTTCTGAGAAAGTTGTTCTTAAGATTGAGAAAATTTCAACTAAAGCTCAATCCAACAAAATGTACTTTTGGAGCTAGGTCAGGAAAACTGCTGGGCTTCATAGTCAGTGAGAGAGGAATTGAGATTGATTCAGACAAAGTTTAGGCTATACAAGAATTGCCTCTACTACGTACTCAAAAAGAAGTTCAGGGCTTCTTTAGAAGGCTAAATTACATTGCTCGGTTCATTTCACAATTAACTGAGAAATGTTACCCCATATTTCGTCTTCTTAAAAAACACAACCCAGGTGTATGGGATGATGAATGCCAGAAAGCTTTTGATAAAGTAAAGAAATACTTGTCAAGTCCCCTAATGCTGTCACCTCCAAGCCCAGATAGGCGTTAATATTGTATTTAACAGTGTTTAATAACTCTATGGGATGTGTGCTTGGCCAACATGATGAGTCGGGAAGAAAAGAAAAGGCGATATATCACCTCAGTAAGAAATTCACTGAGTGTGAATTGAGATATTCGACGATTGAGAAATTGTGTTACGCTTTAATTTGGACAACTCGGAGGTTGAGGCAATACATGCTGTACCATATAACCTGGCTAATCTCGAGGTTGAACCCTCTAAAATATATGATGGAGTCAAATGCTTTGAATGGGAGGATGGTTAGATGGAAAATTCTGCTTTCTGAATTTGACATAGTCTATGTGAGCCAAAAAGCCGTGAAAGGGAGTGCAATAGCAGATTTTCTAGCCAGTAGAGCTCTAGAAGATTTTGAGCCCTTGAATTTTAATTTCCCCAATGAAAAGCTAATGTATGTGGCAGCTACTAAAGAGGATGCTACAAAAGATCATCTTTGGAAATTGAACTTTGACGGAGCCTCAAATGCTATGGGTAATGGAATTAGGGTAGTCCTGGTATCCCCAAATGGAGATCATTATCTATTCACATGTAAATTGGATTTTGATTGCACAAATAATATGGTAGAATATGAGGCATGTATCATGGGACTTTGTGCAGCCATAGAATGTAAGATCAAAGAACTAGAGGTATATGGAGATTCCGCGCTAGTGATTTACCAACTTAAAGGTGAATGGGAGATGAGAGAATCCAAATTGATCAATTATCGAAGATTAGTATTGGGGTTAATTGAGGATTTTGATGATATTACCTTCAATTATCTTCCACTAGATGAAAACCAGATGATAGATGCTTTGGCTACTTTAGCTTCCATGATTAAAGTGAGCAAACAAGAGAATATAAAACCCATTCAATAAGTGTTTACGAAGCCCCATCTCATTGTTACAACATGGAGAAAGAAGAGAGAGATGACCACCCTTGGTATCAAGTTATATTACGAAATGTGAGAAATCGTGAGTATCCTGACCAAGCAACGGAGAATGATAAAAGGACGTTGAGAAGACTAGCGTGTGATTATGTCTTAGATGGGGATATCCTGTACAAAATAAGAAAGGATCAAGTACTATTGAGATGTGTGGACACTGTTGAAGCTAAAAAAATCTTGGAAGAAGTTCAAGAGGGTGTTTGTGGAAGGCATGCTAATGGTTTCACAATGGCAAGAAAAATTATAAGATTTGGATATTAGTGGTCTACCATGGAGGGAGACTACATCAATTATGCTAAGAGGTGTCACAAATGTCAAATTTATGGTGACAAAAATGTACCTTCTTCGCCGTTGCATGTTATGACTTCCCCATGGCCTTTCTCCATGTGGGGCATGGATGTCATAGGGCCAATCTCACTGAAAGATTCGAATGGGCATCGATATATTTGTGGCCATCGACTATTTCACAAAGTGGGTAGAGGCTGCTTCATATGCCAATGTGACAAAGTGGCAGTCAGCAAATTTTTAAAGAAGGAAATTATGTGTCGATATGGAATGCCTGAGAGGACCATATCTGACAATGCATTAAATTTGAACAATAGCATTATAGTAGAGGTCTGTAGTCAGTTCAAGATCAGACACCATAACTCATCACCATATCACCCAAAAATGAATGATACAGTAGAAGCAGCTAATAAAAATATTAAGAAGATTGTGGGGAAAATGACTGAAACTTATAGAGATTGGCACGAGAAGTTAGCATATGCTCTCTATGCTTATCGAACATCTGTCAGAACTTCTATTGGGGTAACGCCTTTCTCATTGGTCTATGGAATGGAGGTAGTTTTACCCATTGAATTAGAGATACCTTGCTTTCGAGTTTTGTCAGAGCTAAAGTTAGATGAAGTAGAATGGATTCAATCTCGTTATGATCAGTTAAATTTGATTGAGGAAAAGAGACTAATGGCTATCCATCATGGTCAGATGTACCAAAAATGAATGATGAGAGCTTATGACAAGAAGGTTCGCCCAAGAGAGTTTCATGAGGGGAATCTTGTATTGAAAAAGATCATTCCCATACAAAAGGATTCAGAGGGAAATGGATGCCAAACTGGGAATGACCTTATGTGGTAAAGAAGGCTTTCTCTAGAGGAGCATTAATTTTGATCGAAATGGATAAGAAAAACTTGCCCAATCTTGTGAATTCAGATTCAGTCAAGAAGTACTATACTTAAAGAGGGGAATAGGCCAAATTGAAAACCCGTAAAGGGCGCTTTGAGACCTTCAAAATAAAAAGAAAAAGAAAAGAAGAAAAAGGGCCAAGGTGAAAACCCACAAAGGGCACTTTGAGACTCTATATATAAAAAATATAAAAAAATAAAAAGATAAAAAGGAGAGGCCAAAGTGAAAACCCACAAAGGGCGCCTTGAAACCAAAGGGGATTTGAGTTGAAAACCCGAAAAAGACGGCTCAAATTTTGATCAAATATGGGGAAGGCAGTGATCTTGCTGTACCTGAATTAACAAGGAAATGGTATGCTACATCTTGAGGTATTGATGAGGTACTTCTGATCTCCTAAACACATGTCAAGCTCAAATTGGTCTTCGAGGAGTTCGTACAAAGAAACTCAGGTTGCGATATTAGGGGTAACTAGTCTTCATCTTATTCATATTGAATTCGCTATCTTTAAAATATTTTTCCTTTCCAAGATATGCATTCCTAATCAATTTCCATTTTTATTTTTCTATCTTTGATAATTTATTCACTTCGAGATATGCTCCAATTCACTTCCATTCTTATCCACTGTTAAGTTTTGTTGCAAGCATGTTGCATTGAAAAAATGATTAATGAACTAATAATATTTTCACAACAGAAGTTTCGCATATTACTCTAGAAGCTTCTAAATAATACAAGAACCTGAAACAGGACTATTGTTTAGAACTCACCAAGCTTAAAGAAATATCTGAGGAGGAAGGGTTTAAATTGAGACCATCTCTTCGGGTTTTTGTCCAAAATAGTGATTGAACAAAAGGACAAGATATTGCGTCGGTGATACAATTTCAATGAAGAATAATCAGTGTCAACCTAAAAGTATAAAATGGGGTCATTCTCGAGAAAGGAAAAATGATTTTTTGCATTCATGCAAATATCAGGTATACACGTCTGGTCATGACACCCGGGGAATGGTGTAATAGACCGAATTGATGGGAAAAAATTTAGATCCTACACCCCTAAGTTACAATTGGAGGGTTTGAGGATGGTACAAACCTTAGGTCCTAGAGGTACGGTGAAAGAGACCCTGAAGTTACAGTGGAGCAAACTAGTTGAGCAAAATGTGATTATTTCTTCGAAGTTTTCTGTCAGAAAATACCAGCCGAACAAGATGGCAGCGTAACACGTCAGTGATAATGCCTTGATGAACAACGAGGGATGATACCTTAAGCACTTAACAAAGGATCATTCTCATTTCTGCATTCATATATCATTCATAACACATCTAGTTAGGAGCATTTGATTCATTTCGATCATAGCATCCTAATCATTTGGCATAAACATAGGCATATAAAACCGAGTCTATAGGACATGTCCAAGAGGACGGTGTAGTAACATTGGTGAATTAAAATTTTTTCTCCCTGAAATAGCAGTGGACCAGATCAAAGACGGCGAATCTTATCTTTTCGAGGTAGCACGAGAGCAGATTTTAGCTACCAGCCTTATCTCTCTGAGGTAGCAAGGGAACAGGCCGAAGATTGTAGTCTTATATTCCTGAGGTAGCAAAGGAGCAGACTGATGATTCAAATTTTGTCTCCTCGAGATAGCAGTGAGGTAGATCGAAAGTGGCGAATCTTATCTTCTCAATGCAGCAAGGGAGTAGATTTTAGCCACCAGTCTTATCTCCTTGAAGTTACAATGGAGTAGGTTGAAAGCATCAGCTTTTATTTCCTTGAAGTTCTATTGGAGTAGATCGAAATTAAAATCTCTTCTCCTTGGAACTACATGGGAGTGGTTCGAAGCCACAATTCTCATCTCCTGGAAATTCTAGCGGAGTAGATCAAAGATAGAAATCTCTTCTCCCTGAAATTGCAATGGAGCAGGTAGAAGCACAAATTCCTATACCCCTGAAGATATAACAGATTAGGAATGAGGTTATTTGAGGAAGATGAACACCAAGAAGTCAGGATTCGGTAAGACCGGGCAAAATCAGCCCTTTTAAAGTCTTTGTTTCATTCCCGTTACACGACAATGAGCAAAGAGGGGCAGCTGTAATAGGCCCATTTTGCCCGGGCCCATAAGTTATACAAAAAATAATAAATAGAATAAAATAAATAAAAAAATAATAAATAAATTCCAATTTGTAACAGTCCAGTAAGTCCATTAATTACAAAACCCAAATAAATACAAAGCCCGATTGGCCTAATTTTTTTTACAGACCCGAATACAAAAGGCCCAAATGCAAAAAAAATAATAGCCCCAACCTAATGGCCCAATGGCCCAATCCTAAAACGAGCCCAAATGGCCCAAATTTTGGTTTCAGAAACTGAAACCCTAGGGCCAGCGCCACAGCTTCCTCAGCAAAGGTCCCCAGTGCATCATTGCCATGTCCGCAGCCCTTTCCGTACAGTGGTTTCACCTACAAAAAAGAAACAAAATAACAGCAAAGAGAGGAGCAACAATGTAGATCAATTGACAGCAAATGTTTAACAGAAAGATCTAAAAAGAAAAAAGATTTATTTTATTTTATTTTATTTTATTTTTCTATAAAAGGGCTGAAATCAACTATTGTATCGAAAGAAATATACTCAGAAAGATTAAAGGTGATTCATTCATTGATTCTTTGTTATTATTTTTCTCTTTTATTTCTTACTTTATTTTGAATCTATCTGACAAATACACACAGAAAAAAAAGAAAGTTTTCTTACCTGTTGTTCTGTGTCGACCTAGTCGTCAGTCGCTTCTCCGGTCCAAAGGCAGATTGATCCCTGGGGATTCGGTTAAAGCCACGATGAGATGGAGGCGCATTAGGCGCCAATGAAGCCCACAGGTTGACTGAGAGGAGAAGGGGGGTTAAGAGAGTTTTGAGAAAAAGGTTTTGAAGTTTTTTGGAGAGAGTAATAGACCAAATGGGTTTTTAGGGCAAATTTTTAGTTTATATATATATGTTTAAAATGGCGTCGTTTTAAGCCATGAGTGTTAGCATTGAAACGGCGTCGTTTCATGGCACAACCCGATGACCCAACCTAGATTCTCTTAGGATTCGCGCGTCTCATAGGGAGGGGATAATTGCGCGCGCGGTCCTTTCGCATTTCTGTTATGTTTTAATACAATTTTTCTTTGCTTTTAATTTCTCCTATTAATTTCAACTTTGTTTCGATTTAGTCCCCAAAAGAATGACGCCGTTTAGGGGCGAGGAATAATTTCCTATTCAGCCCTCATAGTTTTGCGCGCGTTTCATTCTAGACCTACATTCTTTTTTGTTGTTTAAATTGTGCCCTTTAATTTCAATTTATTTTCAACTCGGTCCAGGATCTATTTAATTTCAAATTCATTTTCTTTACAAACTGTTTTATATATTTTACTTATTTATTTCTTATATATGTATATTATATTTTAAACAGTTTTATATATATTATTTATCTTAGATTTTTCTACATATTAGTTCTTTTAAACTATTTTGTATATTGTTTATTCAATATTATCTTATTGTATTCGTTTCAATTGTTTATATGATGTTTAAAAATATATCATATACCATTCATTTTAAATTATTTTTATATATTATTTATTTTAACTTGTTTTAATGTAATGTTTATTAAAGTTTGTTTGACTATTTATTTAAAATAATTTCATATACATTATTTATTCTAAACTTTTACATTTATTTTCCATTATTTGTTATATATATATTGTTTAATTCATCTTGAAATTTTGTTAGTGTGAATATTGGAATAATGTATGTTGAGTGATTATTTGCCTTGTGTGTCACAATTTAAATTCATTGCTTTTATATTTTCATTTGTATCATACTCGATTATTTATGCTTTCCAACACTATGATTCGTTAATGCTTTTGTAATGTGTTTTGGAAAAATAATATGTTATCATTCTTATGTTGTAATTTTTTTTTTAACTATGAATGGCCATTTGAATGTTTTAGTCCAATCAATTATCTTTTAATTAAATCATCAACTCTTTTTATTTTAAAAAGTAATGAAAGGAAGCTTTCGAGAACAAGGCAATATTTCGTGTTTGGAAATTCGAGAAATTGTGCCCTAACATGCTGGGTTTTGATTTTTCGTTTGACCAAATGACCAAATACCCTTTTTAAATTCTGTCTGTGTTTTCTTCAATTAAAAAACAAGGTAATATTTCATGTTTAGAAATTCAAGAAATCGTGCGCTAATGTGTTGGGTTTCGATTTACCGTTTGACTAGATAACCAAATATCCTTTAAAATTTCAATGCATGAGTTTTGGAAATCATGAGATGATCTTGGTATCGAGGGTTTGAAATGTCGTATCCTAACGTGCTGGATATGATATTTTATTTCTTTGGAACAAGAGAATCTCAATATCCACTTTGAGTTATCCAAACATTTTTTAAAAGGAGTTGTATTTTAAATTTTTTTTCAAATTTTCAATATTAGGACATTAATTAATCAATAAGGTACCAATTTTGGGCGCTACGAGGGTGCTAATACTTCCTTGTACGAAACCGACTCTCGAACTCATTTTCTAGAATTTCGTAGACTAAAATCATTGTTTTAATAAATCAAAATGTTTTATTAAAATGATCGATCACAAGGTGACCCGATCGAACCTAAGCAAAAAGGATTGGTGGCGACTCCATTTTTTATTTTTTAAAGTCGATCCCCGTTTTTTTCAAAATAAAAAAAATGGTTTCGACAAGGCTAATTTCACTTTTAGCCCTTCCACTTTTTTATGGTTTTGCAATTAAGTTTATTTTATTTTTTAATTTTACCCTATAATCTATTTTGACTTTCAATTTGGTCCCTCTTGATGATGTGTGTTTTGGAGGGGAAGGGAAAATTGTCCTTTTGATCCCTCCTTATCATTCAGGCGTTTCAATTCGGTCCTTCACCTTATTTTTATTCTAGATTTACCCCAAATTTCTATTTTAAGTTCAACTTTAGTCCTTTTTGGTTATTTTGGCTACTTTATTATTAAATTTATTATTATTATTATTAGTAGTAGTAGTAGTAGTAGTGGTATTATCATTCTTATTATTATTGTCTTTACTATTATTATTATTATTATTATTATTATTATTATTATTATTATTATTATTCTTTATCTATTATTATTGTATTATTATTATTATTATTATTGTTATTATTATTATTATCATTATTATATTGTTAAACTAATTAATTTAATAATATTATTATTACATCATTTTTTCTTCTCTTTGTGCTTACTTATTATTATTCTTATTTCTTTTTAGACATTTTATTATCATCTTATTATTTATTTACTCATATCCTTTCAAGCTTTATATTACTTATCATTTATGTTAATAATATTATTATTATTTTAAACTATTTTACATAGTATTTATTTATTTATTGGTTTACTTTTAGGTTCTATTATTCTTTTATATATATATATATATATATGTTTTACCTATTATTTTTCTTTTTATAGCTTGTTTGTTTTATTTTTTTATTTCATTTTATTTTTGCCCTTGTTATTACCGTTCACATTAACGCATTAATAATTATTCTGTTATGCATCTTAGCTCCGTAATTCATCTTTTTCATTTTACTATCAAATCGTATTACATTAACCTTCACTCGATACATAAAATTTTGTTTTAAAATAAGCAATACTCCGTGCTTTTAAAATTCGAAAGGTCGTTCCCTAACTTACGGGGTTTCGATCTTCTTGATAAATCCGCACAAACGAACGTTTTAAAATTTTTAAATAATCTCGTGAATCAAGAAAAGATCGTGTTCTAACTTACGAAATATGATTTTTTTTCTTTTTCTTTTTCCTTTCTAAAACCGAGATAATCAAATATGATTAACGTGAAATACGCCCTTTTCTCAAAAAGTTCTCAATTAAACGATATTTTAACAAAAGATCGTATTTTAAATCTCTTCAAAGTTTTCAATTCTTGACACTAAGACACTAATGAAGTAACTAGGTACCAATTTTGGGCGTATCGAGGGTGCTAGTCCTTCCTCATATGTAACCGACTCTCGAACTTATTTTCTGAATTTCGTGGACCAAAAGCGTTGTTTTAATAAATCAAACTGTTTATTAAAAACAACCATCTTACGAGTGACTCGGTCATACCTCACCAAAAAGGACTGGTGGCGACTCCTACGTTCGTTTTCATTTTCAAAATAAAAGTCGATCCGTTTTACCAAAAATAGTTTCGACAGCATGGCGACTTCGGTGGGGACTTAACAAAAGAGAGTCAAGCCAAGAGTTGATTAATTTTTATCTTTTTGTCAAAAATTGAAAACTTTGTTTAAATGTACGATCCTTTCGTTGCATTTCATTCATCTTTGTTGTGTTCTTCATCATTGTGGTTTATAATTGCTGTGTTGGTTTGAGTTTTGGTATCCTTCTGCACATTACATCGCATGATTGATCGATCTTACCCTGGGAGTGAGAAACTATTCCTTCGTGAGGCTTTCACCTTCGCATAGTATAGTGGATCACTTTCGGGATACATCCGTACCTATGTCTTCGTGAGATTTTCATCTCCATACAGCCATAGGGAAATGTATTCCCTTGAACTGAATTTGGTCCATATGAGCCTATAACGGGTGAGGATCGAGGAATCTACCTATTCCGATACCTTTACATTAGAACCAAACCACATATAGCGAGCTTTAAGAGCCCACCTTAGGTAGAACCACTCCAAACCCTAGTGGTCACCCAAATAGGTGCTTTATTTTTTTTCCTTGCTTGTTTTTGCTTTGTACTAATCTGTTTCATTTTTTATTATGATTGCATTACACTTTCATCATGAAAAAGAGGTGTTGATTCACGTTCAATTACTAAATAGAGAGCTTGTCATGGAAAATAGATTTCTTGATAAAGTGAAAGACAATGTGGTCGTCCGAATATGGTCCGAGAAAACTCAATGAGAGCAGGTTGGTAATCTGATGGTAAATACACATCTTTGCTTCGTTGCCCGAAGATTCAAACTGACAGACATATTCTAGAGCTGGCAATGTCTTTTAGTAGAAAGTCAAAACGAGAATGAGGTATTGAAGTCTCAGGTGTCAGAGTTAGAAAGATCCCTTTATTAGTATCGTAGTCGTAACTCTGTAATCGAGTTGAAGGCTAGCCTTAGCAAAATTGAAGAGCTAAAAGGGAAGATAGAAGAACTTGAAACCGTGCTGCAAAACTGTAAACTTCAGGTTGAACTCTTTGAGACAAATAATGAGCAGCGGAAATAGCAGCTTCATCAACCACAAGATCAGGTCAGGGATGGGGATTACGTCAAGGGTGCAGCCTTGGCTCAAGTGCGAGAGGTGTAAAAGCCCGATTTTGGGCCTAGTCGAAACAATGGTTTTGAGACTGCTAATCTGAGGTCTGAGAAAGTATTTTATTATTATTTTAAGATTATAACATGTTTATATTAGTGCATGAAAATTTTGGTGAAGTAATTTTAGCATTTATGAGCTTAATTATGAAAAAGGACTAAATCCTATAAAGTGCAAAAGTCCTATTTTGATAGCTAAGGGTGTCAAATAGCTAGAGAAACTTAATTGGATGTCTTTAAAGGGAAATTAGACCCTTTATAATAGCATGACCGGCCATAGGGACAAGGAAATAGAAAAGTTAAAGAAATTAGGTGGGTTGGTGACTGAAGTGAATAGATTGAATAAAATAAAAATTTACCTTCATCTTCTTTACTCTTTCTTTATTCCCATCGAAATATCAACCATTAGAGGGGCTTGGAAAGCTTGAGAGTTTCAGAAACTTATCCCTCTCTCAAGTAAGTGATTTTGATAGTTTTCTTAATGATTTTTACATTTTTGGACCCCTTGAAGCATGAGCTCTCAAATGAGGGGACCATTTTGCAAAATGGTTGAAAGTATAGGGTTTTACCATGAGAGTGTTCATGTAGTTTTCTGAAATTTTATGAAAGAATATGAGTATTAGATGTGTAATAAACAACTTTTGTGAAGAAGTTTTCATGGAAACCCTAAAGACCATTTTGCATAAGTTGTAAAATAAGTAATAAATGTGTGAAATAGTGAAAATTTTGTATTGTTATAAGAGTAAAAAGGGTTCGTCTAGGGTTATGATAAGAAGAAATTAGATAAAAATCGATTAAAATCGATTTTCGAGCATAGAGGTAAAATGGTCATTTTGTGAAAGTCTAGAGGTAAAATGGTCATTTTGCCTCCAATATTAAATTTTCGAGTGTCTAGATTAAGGTGCTGAAAAAACGAGTCAATTTTATTATTATAGATCAAGAAATTCAAAATTCAAACCTAAATCGGGGGAAGGCCAAGCGAGTAGATTAGACCGACCAATCGCCATATTTTGTAATCCGAGGTAAGTTGTATGTAAATAATACAACTACATTATTATTATATGTTTTTGGATTGCTATAGCATGAATTGATTGATTGTGAAATTGAGAATGTATGATGATAATTGAGACAGTAGAATCTCCCGTTTGAACCATAGGAAATAAATCGAATATTCATGCCATGACGTACGGGTTATTATGAGCTAGTGTAAGACCATGTCTAAGACATGGCATCGGCATTGAGATGAGAGCTAGTGTAAGACATGTTTGGGATATGAATCGACCTCGAGATGTAAGCCAATGTAAGATATGTCTGGGACATGCATCGGCTACCAGATGTGTCAGTGTAAGACCATGTCTAGGATATGGCATCGACACAGATATGCGAGAGATAGTGTAAGACCATGTCTAGGACATGGCGTCGACCTCGATGACGATAGTCAGTGTAAGACAATGTCTGGGACATGGCATCGACTTGAGATATGATCCGGTGTAAGACCATGTTTGGGACATGGCATCAGCATTCTACCTCATGTTTAAGGCTTATTGATTATCCAGTAGTGTTCCAAATGGTTCAATGGTGAGGGTTATGGTTTAAATTAATGAGAGAAGTATAACCTTGTTGTGAGTGGTACAGGTATCGATTTAGTATGTATGAGATGTGAGCTCAAAATATGCTATATGATTTGTAATGGATAGTGATGAGTAAGTTGTGCTTATGCCTCCTCTTGTATTATAAGCATGTTGATGAATGGTAGAATTGTTACTATATTTATTTGCATGCAACTTACTAAGCTTTGTGCTTACTTCCTCTCCTTTCCATTTTCTTATAGTCCGCCTAAAGAGCTTAAGGACCAACGGACTTCGGAGCCAACGATCACACTATCAGCCGAAGCACTCGGTATGGTTAGATTACTTGTTTTGAGTATGGCATGTATAGGGCTTAGGCTTTAATGTTTTGTGTCATTAGGAATTGGCCAAATGTGTTGGCTTGGGTTAAAACCCTTTATTTTGTATAAAGCCTTGAATGAGGGCTAATATTCATTTTGTTATACATAAAAGATGTTATTTTCATGGATGAGCATATTGCATATGTAAAATGTTGTCTATTGTGGCTGTTTTAGTTATGTGGAGCATTCTTGTATTGGTGTTGATTGATTTTGTGTAGGTTATGTGTGTAAGGGTGATAAAGAGGCTTGGTAGATAGCCTTATTTTTTCCCACTCGGGTAGACACACGAACGTGTTTCTAGGCCATGTGTGACACACGGTATGCCTCACGGGCGTGCGATCAGCCCGTGTGTCCCCTGTAAATATAATTTGCAAGTCAGTATGCATGGTAGTAAACACACGAGTAGAGACACGGCTGTGTGTCTTAGCCATGTGAAGGACACGGCCTAGTACAGGGGTGTGTGCCTTAGTCATTTGACCCTTAAAAATTACTAACGTTAGAAACAGAATGTCTAAGTTTTTGCACATGGGCTAAGACACGGGCGTGTCATAGCCGTGTGAGGGACACGGAAGTGTGTCAGGCCGTGTAAAAACCCCTATAGGTTCAAAATTGAAATTAATTCCACACGGGTAAGGGACACGGGCGTGTCCCTGTATGCTTAGGAAGTGTTAGCCACACGGGCCAATAGCACGACCATGTTGAATTGGTAACACGGGCGTGTTGCCCCTCCCACAAGGATGTGTGCCCCTGCGTTTAGTGTTATTTTTCAGAGTTCGTTGAAGGACCCGAATTTGTTCCGATTGGTTTTTAAATGAACGTTTTGAGTCTCGTAGGCCATATTGAAGAAGTTTAGACAAAATTTTAAATTTGACCAGATCTTGGTGATTCAGAAACTTAGGAATGCATATGTTCAAGTTAGGTAACACCTCGTATTCCATCCCAACGAAGGGTATGGGTGTGGGGTGTTACATTTAGTGGTATTAGAGCATGGTTTAATCAGTTTTAAGACTAACCTAGCGTAAGTACGAGTCTAGCTATACATGCCATAACTGTATGTTGATAGTGTGATAACTCCTAACGAGATAAATTGTGTTTTATTCATATAGTAAATGGATCCTAACATAGCTATGGAGGATGATGTGGAGAGCAATCACCGGCTCCCGCTGAAAGGATTGTGCCAATAGATAGTGAGCCCGTGAGGATGAGTTAAGGCGGAGGAGCTAGAGAAGCTTACCTCCACATGATGGATGCCTAGTACTCATAGTTTATTTGGGTGAATCCGAATACTCCACCTCCCCCACCTCTTCCGATTCCTTAGTATGCCCCTGTAACTCCGCAAGGGGTGGATGTGGTTAGGAGAGTGAGACCCCCAGTAGATAAACTACGAAAGTAAGGGGCCGAAGAATTTCGAGCCAAGATTGATGATGACCTGAAGAGAGTAGAATTTTGGTTAGAAAATACCATTAGGGTATTTGATGAGTTGTCTTGCACGCCTGAGGATTGCGTGAAGTGTGCAGTGTCCCTCCTACGAGACTCGGCCTACCAATGGTGGAACACTCTACTGTCTGTTGTACCAAGAGAGAGGATAACATAAGAATTCTTCTAGGAAGAGTTTTCAAAGAAGTATATTAGTCAAAGGTTTATAGATCAGAAGAGAAAGGAATTTCTAGAATTGAAACAGGGCTGAAAGACCATAACAGAGTACGAACGTGAATTCGTGAGGCTCAGCAAATACGCTAGGGAATGCGTGTCTATCGAAACTATCATGTGCAAGAAATTTAAAGACAGATTGAATGAAGACATCTGATCGTTAGTTGGCATTTTAGAACTGAGGGAATTCGGGGTGCTAGTGGAGAGAGCATGTAAGGCTGAGGAGTTGGACAAAGAGAAGAGAAAAGCTGACATTGAGTCCCGAGACTCAAGAAAAAGACAGATGGGGAAATCACAACAGACCTCATCTAAAAGATCGAGAGAGTTTCCTACCTGATCGAACGCATCAATGGGATTCTCGAATAAGAGCAAGAATAAGCAGCATACGGTGTTTAAAGCCCAAACCACTTCTGTTCTAGTGTTGGTAGTGCTCGGTCAAACAAGACGAAGTGTTCACAATATGGTAGGCATCATTTTGGAAAATGCCGAGCAAATGAAAGAGGTTGCTTCAAATGTGGATCTTTGGACCACTTCGTCCGAGACTGCCCTAAACTAGATGAGAAAGAGAAAATGCAAGATATGTGGGTGAGTAGTGCTCCTTCAAGGGGTGGACCACAGAAGAACCCGGGCAGTGGGGCTAACAGTAGAGGTAACCCTAGAGATCCAGTTGTGAGGTCTGAGGGCCGAGCGCCTACAAGAACTTATGCCATTCGCGCTCGCGAAGAGGCATCTTCACCAGATGTTATCACAGGTACTTTTTCTCTTTATGGTATTTTTGTTATTATTTTGATTGATCCAGGGTCTACTCATTCCTATGTGTGCATGAAATTAGTACCCAGAATGACTATGTCTGTCGAGTCTACAGAATTTGTGATAAAAATGTCAAACCCGCTTGGCAAACATGTTTTAGTTGACCAAATATGTAGAAATTATCTTTTGACAATTAAGGGTCATAGTTTTTTGGCTAATCTCATGTTGTTGCCATTTGATGAGTTCGATGTAATCCTTGGAATGGATTGGTTAACTTCTCATAGTGTGGTAGTGGACTGTAGGAGGAAATCCATTGAGTTGAAATATAAAGATGGGTATGTTCTTCGAGTTGAACCAGAGGAACCGGACGACTCACCTGTAGTAATATCGTCTTTGACTGCTAAGAAATATTTGAGGAAATGATATGAGGCTTATCTCGCTTTTGTGCTGAATACTCAAGTGTCTGAGTTGAAAATTGAATTGGTACCGATGGTTTATGAGTTTAGAGATATGTTTCCGGAATAGGTGCTCGGATTACCTCCAACCAGAGAAGTCGAGTTTGGTATCGAGTTAATACCTAGCACGACCCCTATATTGATTGCTCCATATAGAACGGCACCAATGAAATTAACGGAGTTGGAAGTACAGCTTCAAGATTTAATAGATAAGGGTTTCGCGAGACCGAGTTTTTCCTCGAAGGGTGCTCCTTTTTGTAAAAAAGAAAGATGGGTTGATGAGGTTATGTATCGACTATAGACAGCTCAACAAAGTGACTTTGAAAAACAAGTATCCTTTACCAAGGATCGATGACTTGTTTGATCAGTTGAAAGGAGCCATTTTATTTTCCAAGATTGACCTGAGGTCAGGATAT
Source organism: Gossypium arboreum (assembly GCF_025698485.1). Taxonomy (NCBI): domain Eukaryota; kingdom Viridiplantae; phylum Streptophyta; class Magnoliopsida; order Malvales; family Malvaceae; genus Gossypium; species Gossypium arboreum. Next base: position 21,884,721 of record NC_069081.1, read on the forward strand.
TACCAGTTAAGGGTTAAGGAGCAAGATGTACCGAAAATTGCATTTCAAATGAAGTACGAGCATTATGAGTTCCTCGTCATGCTTTTTGGCTTAACAAATGCCCTAGTGGTTTTTATGGACCTGATGAATCGCATTTTCTGACCATATATGGATAAGTTCGTCGTTGTTTTTATCGATGACATATTGATTTATTCGTGTGATGAGAGTGAGCACGCGGAGCATTTGAGAATAGTTTTACAAACCTTGAGAGACAACCAGTTGTAAACCAAGTTCAGTAAAAATGAATTCTGGCTTAAGGAGGTTAGATTTCTAGGACACATTATGTCGGGTGATGGGATCAGAGTTGACCCAAGCAAGATCTCGACTATTTTCTAGTGGAAAATGTCGAGAAATGTGACAGAGGTTTGAAGATTTTTGGGTTTGGCTGGATACTATAGAAGATTTGTGAATGGATTCTCTATGATAGCAATTCTGATGACAAGATTGTTGTAAAAAGAAGTTAAGTTCGAATGGACAGAAAAGTGCCAATAGAGTTTTGAGAAGTTAAAGGTTTTGTTGACCGAAGCCTCAGTGTTAGTACAACAGGAATTGGGAAAAGAGTTTGTGATATGTAGCGACGCCTCCTTGAATGGATTGGGGTGTGTACTCATGCAAGAAGGTAAGGTTATAGCTTACGCTTAGAGACAACTAAAACCACATGAGACAAACTACCCGACGCACGATTGAGAGTTGGCCACCATCGTGTTCGCGTTGAAAATTTGGAGATACCATTTGTATGGTGAGAAATGTCAACTGTTCACTGACCATAAAAGTCTCAAGTATTTGATGACTCAGAAAGAGTTGAGTGTACGGTAACGAAGGTGGCTAGAGTTGATAAAAGATTATGAGTTGGTGATGGATTATCACCGTGGCAAGGCGAACGTAGTCACCAGTGCCTTGAGTAGAAAATCATTATTTACGTTGAAAGTAATGGACGCCTAATTAGCCTTGTTCAATGATGGTTCGGTTCTAGCAGAGTTGAGAGTTAGGTCGGTGTTTCTAGAATAGATCTATGAAGCTCAGAAAGGTGATAAGGATTTGCAAGATAAGATGACTCAGTGTGAGTCAGGGGTTGAATCAAACTTCCGGATTGGCAGCGATGGGTGTATAATGTTCAAAGATAGAGTTTGTGTACCCAAGGACAATGAACTTATTCAAAAGATTCTATGAGAGGCACATAGTGGTTGCTTGTCTATCCACCCGGGTAGTGTGCAAATGTACAATGACCTGAAGAAGGTGTATTAGTGGTCGAGAATGAAAAGAGACATTTCAGAGTTTGTCTCTAAGTTCCTAGTATGTCAGCAAGTGAAGGATGAACATCAAGTACCTTCGGGTCTACTTCAGCCTATCACGATCCCCGAGTAGAAGTGGGACCAGCTTACTATGGATTTTGTAACGGGTTTTCTGGTAACCCTGAAGAAAAAAGATGTTGTTTGGGATGTTCTGGATAGGTTAACAAAGTCGGCACATTTTATTCCAGTGCGTACCGACTACTCCCTTAAGAAATTGGCTGACTTGTACGTTTTCGAGATTGTGAGGTTTCATGGAGTGCCTATATTGATTATTTTAGATAAAGACCTGAGATTTACCTCGAGGTTTTAGAAGAAGTTACAAGAGGCATTGAGAACTAAACTGAATTTTAGCACGGCATTTCACCTACAAAGCAACGGTCAGTCAGAAAGAGTAATTCAGATTTTAGAAGACATGTTACGTTATTGTGTTCTCGAGTTTCAAGGTAGTTGGGAAAGGTACTTACCATTGTTTGAATTCACTTATAACAATAATTATCAGTCAAGTGTGAAGTGGCACCTTATGAAGATTTATATGGGTAAAATTTTCGAACATCTTTATATTGGACTGAGCTTAGAGAGAGTCGGATTCACGGGGTCGATTTAGTCAAAGAGACTGAAGAGAAAGTTAAAGTGATTCATGACTGTTTGAAGGAAGCTTCGGATAGACAGAAATCCTACACGAATTTGAAATGGAAAAAGATCGAATTTCAAGTCGGTGATCGAGTGTTCTTGAAAGTATCCCCGTGGAGGAAAGTCCTCAGATTTGGTAGAAGAGGCAAGTTGAGTCCTCGTTTGATAGGACCTTATGAGGTTACTGAGAGAGTAGGGCCTGTGGCCTATCGATTGGCTTTTCCATTAGAGTAACAAAAGATTCACGACATGTTTCATGTGTCCATGTTACGTCGATATAGATCGAACCCTTCGCATGTGATTACGCCAACCGAGGTAGAAATTCATCCGGACATAACTTATGGCGAAGAGCCGGTCAAGGTTTTATCTCGGGAAGTCAAATAGTTGAGGAAGAAAAGTATCGTACTCTTGAAAGTTTTTGGCATAGACATGGAGTCGAGGAAGCCACATGGGAACCCAAGGAGACCATGAGAGATCAATACCCGAACTTGCTCGTTGTAAGATTTTCGAGGACAAAAATCCCTAAGGGGGGAGAATTGTAACAGCCCGATTTTGGGCCTAGTTAGAACAGTGGTTTCGAGACCGCTAATCTGAGGTCAGAGAAAGTATTTTATTATTATTTTAAGATTACAACATGTTTATATTAGTGTATGAAAATTTTGGTGAAGTAATTTTAGCGTTTATGAGCATAATTACAAAAAAAGGACTAAATTGCATAAAGTGCAAAAGTCCTATTTTGATAGCTAAGGGTCTCAAATAGCTAAAGAACCTTAATTGGATGTCTTTAAAGGGCAATTAGACCCTTTATAATAGCATGACCAGCCATAGGGATAAGGAAATAGAAAAGTTAAAGAAATTATGTGGGTTGGTAACTTAAGTGAATAGATTGAATAAAATAAAAATTTACCTTCATCTTCTTTACAGTTTCTTTATTCCCATCAAAATATTAGCCATTAGAAGAACTTGGAAAGCTTGAAAGTTTCAGCAACTTATCCCTCTCTCAAGTAAGTGATTTTGATAGTTTTCTTAATGATTTTTACATTTTTTGACCCATTGAAGCATGAGCTCTCAAATGAGGGGACCATTTTGCAAAATGGTTGAAAGTATAGGGTTTTACCATGAGAGTGTTCATGTAGTTTTATAAAATTTTATGAAATAATATGAGTATTAGATGTGTAATAAACAACTTTTGTGAAGAAGTTTTCATGGAAACCCTAACTAAGGACCATTTTTCATAAGTTGTAAAATAAGTAATAAATGTGTGAAATAGTGAAAATTTTGGATTGTTATAAGAGTAAAAAGGGTTCGGCTAGGCTTATGATAAGAAAAAATTCGATAAAAATTGATTTTCGAGCATAGGGGTAAAATTGTCATTTTGTGAAAGTCTAGGGACAAAATGGTCATTTTGCCCTAATATTGAATTTTCGAGTGTCTACATTAAGGTGCTTACAAAATGAGTGAATTTATTATCATAGATCAAGAAATTCAAAATTCGAACCTAGACCGGGGGAAGGCCAAGCAAGTAGATTAGATCGACTAATCGCCATATTTTGTAATCCGAGGTAAGTTGTATGTAAATAATACAACTACATTGTTATTATATGTTTTTGGATTGCTATAGCATGAATTGCTTGATTGTGAAATTGAGAATGTATGATGATAATTGAGACAGTAGAATCTCCCATTTGAACCATAGGAAATAAATCGGATATTCATGCCATGACGTATGGGTTATTATGAGCTAGTGTAAGACCATGTCTGGGACATGGCATCGGCATTAAGACGAGAGCTAGTGTAAGACATGTCTAGGACATGCATCGGCCTCAAGACGTAAGCCAGTGTAAGACATGTTTGGGACATGTATCGACTACGAGATGTGTCAGTGTAAGACCATGTCTGGGACATGGCGCCGGCCTCGATGACGATAGTTAGTGTAAGACCATGTCTGGGACATGGCATCAACTTGAGATATGAGCCAGTGTAAGACCATGTTTGGGATATGGCATCGGCATTCTACCCAATGTTAAAAGCTTATTGATTATCCAGTAGCGTTCCAAATGGTTCAACAGTGAGAGTTATGGTTTAAGTTAATAAGAGAAGTATAACGTTGTTGTGAGTGGTACAGGTACCGATTTAGTATGTATGAGATGTGAGCTCAAAATATGCTATATGATTTGTAATGGATAGTGATGAGTAAGTTGTGCTTATTCCTTCTCTTGTATTATAAACATGTTGATGAATGATAGAATTGTTGTTATATTTATTTGCATGCAACTTACTAAGCTTTGTTCTTACTTCCTTTCCTTTCTATTTTCTTATAGTGCTACCTAAATAGCTTTAGGACCAATAGACGTCGGAGCCAACGATCACACTATCAGCCGAAGCACTCAGTATAGTTAGATTACTTGTTTTGAGTATGGCATGTATAAGGCTTAGGCTTTAATGTTTTGTGTCATTGGGAATTGGCGAAATGTGTTGGCTTGGGCTAAAACCCTTTATTTTGTATAAAGCCTTGAATGAAGGCTAATATTCATTTTGTTATATATACATAAAAGATGATATTTTCATGGATGAGTATATTGCATATTTGAAATGTTGTCTATTGTGGCTATTTTAGTTATGGGGATCATTCTTGTATTGGTGTTGATTAATTTTGTGTAGGTTATGTATGCAAGGGTGACAAAGAGGCTTGGTAGATAGCCTTATTTGTACCCACACGGTTAGACACACGGGCGTGTGTCTAGGCCGTGTGTGACACACAGTATGCCCCACGGGCCTGCGATCTAGCTGTGTGTCCCCTGCACGTAAAATTAGCAAGTCTATATGCATGGTAGTAAACACACGGGCAGAGACACGACCGCGTGTCTCATCTGTGTAAAGGACACGGCCTAGCACACGGGCATGTGCCTTGGCCGTGTGACCCTTAAGGATTATTGACATTAGAAACAGAATGTCTAGGTTTTTACACATGGGCTAAGACACGGGCGTGTCATAGCCGTGTGAGGGACACGGGCATGTGTCAGGCCATTTGAAAACCCTTATAGGTTCAAAATTGAAATTAATTTCACACGGGTAAGGGACATGAGCGTGTCACTGTATGCTTAGGCCGTGTGAGCCACACGGGCCAATAGCACGACCATGTCGAATTGGTTACACGGGCATGTTGCCCCTCCCACACGAGCACGTGCCCTTGTGTGTAGTGTTATTTTTTAGAGTTCGTTGAAGGACCCAAATTGGTTTTGATTGGTTTTTAAATGAACGTTTGGAGTCTTGTAGGCCATATTGAAGAAGTTTAGACAAAGTTTTAAATTTGACCAGATCTTGATGATTCAGAAACTTAGGAATGTATATGTTCAAGTTAGGTAATGCCTCATATTCCATCCCGGCGAAGGGTACGGGTGTGGGGTGTTAAAAGAGGTGGCTGATCATTTACAACCCCTAGCAGTCTAGGCCAATGTACTAAGCTTAAAATACGAGTCAGAATTAGATCGAGGTCGAGAGCTAGCTTGGCTTCCTAAGCTAGTTAAGGCCTTAAGTATTAGGGCGAGGCCATATATGTAATCCGTTTTATGTAAATAAATTTTTTTTCTAGAAAAGTTACTCTAATGAAACTGAATCAGAATCAACGCCTCTTTTTGCATTCATGCATTTGCATTACATTGCATCACATGCATCACATTAATCAAAAGAGCTGGAATTCTTTGATGAGGTCAAAGGCACAAAAGGAATGTTTGGAAATTGGAGCATCAATGCTATATCCGAAGAAGAAATTGGAAGAGAAAATTTATCGAGCATTTGCCCTTATGAGCCTAGAAGTGTTTTGAACAATTAGACAGCGTAAGAGATTTTTGTAGTTTTTAGAGCTGATTTAGAGTAATGTTCAAAACACGCTTGTTGCTTTAAGCCTAGAAGCAATAAGAATCCTTTTGTGAAATAGGCTCATGTCCAACATCTCTATTTCAATGAAAAATGCATTTTTATGTCTCACTTTGAGCAAATATTCTTTTATTCCTTCATTTCATTCGCATTCATACCACATAAATAACTTTTCTTAGATTCATTTATTCTTTGGATATTCCTTCGTGCTTATAATAAGTCTCCAGATATCAACAACATAAGTGACACTGCTACTAACCTTGAATCTCCTTTTGAGTGAGACATGTGTCTAGAGGGATTTCAGGACTTTGAAGATGACAGAGATTGTAACTTATCTCTAGATTTGTTAATGATGGTAGAATGATAAGAGAAACAGATTCTACCTTACAAAGAGACAGTAGAAATTGTGATTTTGGAAGAAGGAAAAGAAGTGAAAGTTGGAGCTTGCATTGCCACAGAGACAAAGCGAGATCTCATTGAGTTACTTCAATTCAAAGATGTCTTCGCATGGTCGTATAAAGATATGTCCAGTCTAAGTATTGACATCGTGGTACACTGCCTACCTATAAAAGAAGAGTGTAAGCCAGTTCAACAGAAGCTCTGAAGGATGAGGCCCAATGTTTTGCTGAAAATAAGAGAAGAGGTCAAAAAGCAATTCGATGCTGGTTTCTTACAAGTGGTTAAATACTCAGAGTGGGTAGCCAATATAGTCCCTCTCCTTAAGAAAGATGGGAAAGTACGAATATGTGTAGACTACAGGGACCTAAACAAGGCTAGCCTAAAAGACAATTTCCCATTACCTCAGATCGACACCCTAGTAGACAACACTGCAGGTTACTCATAGATGGTTTCTCTGGATACAATCAGATAAATATGCATCCTGAAGATATGGATAAGACCACATTCGTAACCATGTGGGTAACATTCTGCTATAAGGTGATGCCATTTGGACTGAAAAATGCGGGAGCAACGTATCAAAAAGCTATGGTAACCTTGTTTCATGACATGATGCACAAGGAAATCGAGGTTTACATCGACGATATGATTGTAAAATCCCGAACAGAGAAAGAACATGTGCAAGTCTTAAGAAAATTGTTTTTAAGGTTGAGAAAGTTTCAACTAAAGCTCAATCCAGTAGAATGTACCTTTGGGGCTAGATCGGGGAAACTGCTGGGATTTGTAGTCAGTGAAAAGGGGATTGAGATTGACTCAGAAAAAGTTAAGGCTATACAAGAATTGCCTCCGCTAAGCACTCAAAAAGAAGTTCAAGGTTTCCTAGGAAGACTAAATTACATTACCCGGTTCATTTCACAACCAACTAAGAAATGTGAACCCATATTCCGTCTTCTTAAGAAACACAATCAAGGTGTATGTGAAAATGAATACCAGAAAACCTTTAACAAGGTAAAACAATACCTATCCAATGCCTTAGTGCTGACGCCACCTAGTCCGAATAAGCCATTGATTCTGTATTTGACAGTATTTGATAATTCTATGGGATGTGTGCTTGGCCAACACAATGAGTCAAGAAAGAAAGGAAGGGCGATATACTACCTCAGTAAGAAATTCACTGAGTGTGAAATGAGATACTCGCCAATTGAAAAGTTATGTTGCGCCTTAATCTGGACAACCCGAAGATTGAGACAATGCATGTTGTACTACACAAATTGGCTAATTTCTAAATTGGACCCTCTAAAGTACTTGATGGATCTACTGCCTTGAATAGAAGGATGACCCAATGGCAAATTCTACTTTCTGAATTTGACATAGTTTATGTGAATCAGAAAGCTATGAACGGGAGTGCAATAGCAGATTTTCTGACCAGTAGAGCTCTAGAGGATTATGATCCTTTGAACTTCAATTTCCCTAATGAAGATCTAATTTATGTGGCAACCATTGAAGAAGACGCTCCAGAAGATTGTCTTTAGAAACTAAACTTCGACGAAGCATCAAACGCGATTGGCAACGGAATTGGGGCAGTCTTGGTATCCCCAAACGGAGATCATTATCCATTTACTTGCAAATTGGATTTTGATTGCACAAATAATATGGCAGAATACGAAGCATACATCATGGGTATTCGTGTAGCAATAGAACATAAAATCAAGGTACTAGAGGTGTATAGGGATTCTGTGCTAGTGATCTATCAACTCAAGGGTGAGTGGGAGACCAAAGATCCCTAGTTAATTAAAAAATACTGGTCCTAGAGTTGATCAAGGAATTATAATATCACTTTTTGTTACCTTCCGCGAGATGAAAATCAGATGGCTAATGCCCTGGCAACTTTGGCTTTTATGGTCAAAGTAAACGAATAGGAGGATGTAAAGCCTCTTCAGATGAGTATTTACGAGGCTCCAACTCATTTCCACAACACTGAAGAAGAGGAAGAAAAAGATGATCATCCTTGGTATCACGATATACTGTGATTTGTGAAGAATCGTGAATACCTTGACCAAGCAATTGAGAATGACAAAAGAACATTGAGAAGGTTGGCCAATGACTATGTCTTAAACGGGGAGATCCTATACAAAAGAAGAAAAGAACAAGTGCTACTAAGATGTATAAGAGCTATCGAGGTTAAGAAAATCTTGGAAGAAGTCCATGAGGGTGTCTGCGGAACACATGCTTATGGTTTCACAATGGCCAGGAAAATCATGAGACTCGGGTATTACTGGCCCACCATGGAAAGAGATTGATTCAGTTACTCCAAGAAATTCCATAAATGCCAAATTTATAGGGACAAGATTCATGTGCCTCCTTCACCTCTTCATGTTATGACTTCTCCATGACCTTTCTCTATGTGGGGCATGGATGTCATTGGACCAATTTTGCCAAAAGCTTTCAATGGGCATTGGTTTATGTTTGTGGTCATCAACTATTTCACTAAGTAGGTAGAAACTACATCATATACCAATGTCACAAAGTCGGCATTTAGCAAGTTCTTAAAGAAGGAGATCATATGCTGGTATGGAATGCCAGAAAGGATCATATCGAATAATGCAATGAACTTGAACAACAGCATGATAGCAGAGGTTTGCAATTAGTTCAAAATTAAACACCACAACTCGTCACCATATTGCCCAAAAATGAATGGTGCAATTGAGGTGGCTAATAAGAATATCAAGAGGATTGTGGGAAAAATGAATGAGACTTATAGAGATTGGCATGAGAAGTTACCATTTGCTCTCTTTGCTTATCGGGCATCGGTTAGGACCTCTACCGAGGTAACTCCTTTCTCATTGGTCTATGGAATGGAGGCAGTTTTACCCATCGAACTTGAGATTCCTTCCCTTCGTATCTTGTCAGAGCTGAAGTTGGATGAAGCAGAATGGACCCAAGCCCGATATGATCAATTAAATTTGATTGAAGAGAAGAGGTTGAAAGCTATCCGTCATGGTCAAATGTACTAGAAACGAATGATGTGAGCTTACAAAAAAAAAGGTTCGCCCCAGAGAATTCCATGAGAGGGACTTGGTATTGAAGAAGATCCTTCCCATACAAAAAGGACTTTAAAGGAAAATGAATGCCAAACTGGGAAGGACCTTATGTGGTAAAGAAGGCCATTTTCTAGAGCAACATTGATATTAACTGAAATGAATGGCAAGACTTTGCCTAATCCAATGAATTCAGAATCAGTCAAAAAATACTTCACTTGAATAAAAAAACACAAAAAAAAGTGAAAAAGAAAAGAAAAAGGAGAGGCTAAGGTGAAAACTCGCAAATGGCGCCTTAAAACTAAAAGGGTTTTGAATTGAAAACCCAAGAAAAGGGAAATTCTAATTTTGATCAAAGTTGGGGCATGCTTTAGTCTTGCTGTGCCTGAATTAACAAGGAGGAAGTATGCTACATCTTGGTGCATCAATAAAGTACTCTAGATCTCCTAAACACATTTTGAGCTCAAAATGGTCCTCAAGAAGTTCGTAAAGAGAAGCTCATGCTACGGTATTTGGGGCACCTATTTTCCTTTTACTCATTTTGTATTTCAACAATGTTTGTTTTCTTTGATTAATCTATTCTTTTCAAATTTTGTTCCTGATAAATTTCAATTGTCCATCATTATGATCTTTTTCAAGCATTTTGCATTGAAATAATGATTAATGGACTAATAATTCTCTTATAGAAGGAGTTCTGCATATTACTCTGAAAGCTTCTAAATAGTACAGGAACCTGAAACAGGACTATTATTTAGAACTAACCAAACCTAAGAGTTGGAAACATTTGAGAAAGAATAGTCTAAATTATGGCTATTTCTTCGGGTTTTCTATCAAAGATACCAGCTGAGCAAGAAGGCAGGATAATGCGTCAGTGATAGAACCTTAATGAACAACGAGCAATGGCAACCTAAGCATTAAAAAGGGATCATTCTCGCAAAATGACATTTTGCATTCATGCAAATATCATTCATGCACATCTAGTTAGGAGCATTTGATTTATCCTAATCATGACATCCTAATCACTAGGCATAAATAGGCCCATAAAATCGATTCTATAGGTCGTGCCCCAGAAGATGGTGTAGCAAGATCGGTGAATCCACAAATCTTATACCCCTGAAATGGCAATGTGATGGATTGAAGTATTATAGCAAATACTATTTCCCTAAAATTGTGATGAAACAGATTAAAGCTACAAATCTTATCTCTCTGAAGTTGTAGTGGAGCAGATTTAAGTTACAGATCTTATCTCCCTGAAGTTGCAGTGGAGTAGATCGAAGATAGCAAACCTTATCCCCCTGAAGTTGCAGTGGGGCAGGTTAAAGTTACAAGTCTTATCTTCCTGAAGTTGCAGTAGAGCAGACTGAAGATACCAATCTTATCTCCCTGAAGTTGCAGCGGCACAGATTGAAGCTATTAATCTTATCTCCCTGAAGTTGCAGTGGAGCAGATTACAATCACTAACCTTATCTCTCTGAAGTTGCAGTAGAGCAGGCTAAAATTACAAGTCTTATCTCCCTAAAGTTGTAGTGGAGAAGACTAAAGATACCAATCTTATCTCCCTAAAGTTGCAGCGGAGCAGCTTGAAGCTACTAATACTATCTCCCTAAAGTAGCAGTAGAGCAGATTGAAGCTACTAATGCTATCTCCCTGAAGTAGCAATAGAGAAAATTGAAGTTGTAGATCTTATCTCCTTGAAGTTGCAGTGGAATAGATCGAAGATGGCAGATCTTATCTTCCTAAAGTTGCAGTGGAGCAGATTAAAGCCACTAGGCTTATCTCCTTGAAGTTGCAGCGAAGCAGACTAAAGATAATGAATCTAATTTCCCTAAACTTTTAGTGGAGTAGGTTGAAGCTACAAATCACGAATCTTATCTCCCCGAAGTTGCAGTAGGAGCAGACTAAAAATAGCAAATCTTATTTCCCTAAAGTTGCAGTGGAGCAAATTGAAGCTACAAGTTACGGATCTTATCTCTCTAAAGTAGCAGTAGAGCAGGTCAAAGCTATAAATTTTATCTCTTTAAAGTTGTAGCGGAGTAGATTGAAACCACAAATCTCACCTCTTTGAAGTTGTAGAAAAGTGGATCGAAGCAACAAGATGCAGTGGACTGTAATGAGGCTACCTGAAGACGAGGAGCACTAAAGAAGTCAAGACTCAGCAAGACAGGGCAAAATTTGTCTTTCTTAAAAGTCTTTGCTCTATTCTCGTTACACGAAAACGAGCAAAGAGGGGCAGCTGTGAAACTCAAATTTTATCTAGGCCGAATGAACAAAAAACAAAAATACAACAAAACCGAAAATTTAAAAACCCTAGCCCAAAAATAAAAAGGCCCAAAACTTTAAAATTTTTAGAAAAAAACCCTAGCCCCTAGGTTTGCCGCTGCTCCTAGCCTGCTGCCACCGCCATGCCAACTACTCTGCCATCAACTGTACGTACAAAAGAGAAGAAGAAACACGCAAACATCAAGTACAAGAACAGTAGAAAAAAGTAATAAAAATAGGCATCATTTCTTTTTGAAATAAAAATACGGAGAGAAATATAAAAAAAAATTAGCAAAACAGAGAAGAAGAATATCTTGAAAGGTGGTTTTATCTGTATTATTAATTTTCTTTTTCCTTTTTTTTTTCTTTTCGAATCTGTTTTTGTATATATGTATATATAACAAAATAAAAAAAAAAGAAGAGAAAACTTATCTTTTTTCGATTGCCGAAAAAAAGAAAATTTTTGATTTTCTAGCCTTCGTAGATGGCGTGTGCCGTCATAGGTGACCAATGACGGTGGCTGCTCTGGCGAGAGAGGAGAGGGATTTGAGAGAATTTGAGAGGGGGTTTTCAGTTTTTTTTATTTTTTTGGTGAAATGGGAAAGAATGAAAGTTTTTTTTAAAAAATTGACTTATATAGGCGCCCAAAACGACGTTGTTTTGGGATTGCCTTAAGCGCCCAAAACAACGTCGTTTTGGCCCTTACCCGAATTCGACCCGACCCATTAGGGAGGATCCGCATGTTTTTGATTAATGGGCTAATTTCAATTTTAGCCCTTCCGTTTTTTATGGTTTTGCAATTAAGTTTATTTTATTTTTAAATTTTTCCCTATAATCTATTTTGACTTTTAATGTGGTCCCTCTTGATGCTTTGCGCTTTTGAGGGGAAGGGAAAATTGTCCTTTTGATCCTTCCTTGTCATTCGCGTGTTTCAATTCGGTCCTTCGCCTTATTTTTATTCCAAATTTACCCCAAATTTTTATTTTAAGTTCAACTTTAGTCCTTTTTGGTTATTTTGACTACTTTATTATTAAATTTATTATTATTATTATTATTGTTACTATTATTACTTCTATTATTATTAGAAGTAGTATTATTATTATCATTCTTATTATTATTGTCTTTACTATTATTATTATTATTAATGTATTATTATTATTCTTTATCTATTATTATTATTATTATTATTATTATTATTATTATTATATTGTTAAAGTAATTAATTTAATAATATTATTATTACATCTTCTTCTTTTTTCTCTTTGTGCTTACTTATTATTATTCTTATTTCTTTTTAGACATTTTTATTATCATCTTATTATTTCTTTACTCACATCTTTTCAAGCTTATATTACTTATTATTTATGTTAATATTATTATCATTATTCTTATTATTATTTTAAACTATTTTACATAGTATTTATTTATTTATTGGTTTCTTTGTTAAGTTCTATTATTCTTTTATATATATAGTTTAGTTTTACCTATTATTTTTCTTTTTATAGCTTGTTTGTTTTATTTCTTCATTTCATTTTATTTTTGTCCTTGTTATTACCGCTCACATTAACGCATTAATAATTATTCTATTATGCATCTTAGCTCCATAATTCATCTTTTCATTTTACTATCAAATCGTATTATATTAACCTTCACTTTATACATAAAATTTTGTTTTAAAATAAGCAATACTCAGTGTTTTTAAAAATTTAAATTTTTAAATAATCTCGTGAATTAAGAAAAGATCGTGTTCTAACTTACGGAATATAATTTTTTTCTTTTTCTTTTTTTTTTTCTAAAACCGAGATAATCAAATATCTTTCAAAATAAATTTTTCAGCGTCTATTCTCGTTTCGGGATTTAAGATATTGTGTCCTAACTTACGGGACATAATTCTATTTTTCTCGATTAACGTGTAATATGCCCTTTTCTCAAAAATTTCTCAAATAAGCGATATTTTAACAAAAGATCATATTTTAAATCTCTTCAAAGTTTTCAATTCTCGACACTAAGACACTAATGAAGCAACTAGGTACCAATTTTGGGCGTATCGAGGGTGCTAATCCTTCCTCATATGTAACCGACTCCCGAACCTGTTTTCTGAATTTCGTGGACCAAAAGCGTTGTTTTAATAAATCAAACCGTTTATTAAAAACAATCATCTTACGACGTGACCCGATCACACCTCACCAAAAAGGATTGGTGATGACTCCCATGTTCGTTTTCGTTTTCAAAATAAAAGTCGACCCGTTTTACAAAAAATGGTTTCGACAACAATGTTTCGTTTTTTAGAAATTCGAGAAGTAGTATCCTATCTTACGGGGTTTCGATTTTCTCGTCAAATCTAAATGATCGAACATCCTTCTAAATTTAAAATGCCTAAGTTTTAAATAAAAATTAAAGGCAAGCTTATTCTCGAGAGCTCAAAATGTCATATCCTAACTTACGAGATGTGACATTTTGTTATCTCGAGACGAGGGAGTCTTTAACATTTGTTTCGATTTATTCAAGCACTTTTAAAATTAACGTTAATAAAGAGAGAAATCGTATTTTTAATTCTTTTCGAGTTTTCAATTTTTGACATTAAGATAGTAATTAATCAATTAGGTATCAGTTTTGGGCGTTACGAAGGTGCTAATCCTTCCTAGAACGTAACTGACTCCCGAACCCGTTTTCTCGAATTTCGTAGACCAAAATCGTTGTTTTAGTAAATCAAAACATTTTATTAAAACGATCAAATTACGAGGTGGTCCGATCACACCTCATAAAAAAGGATTGGTGGCGACTCCCATTTTCGTTTTTAAATAAAAGTTGATCCCTTTTTAAAAAAATGATTTCAACATATAATATTGATTTTCTAGTTATTAAAATTCATTTTTAATAACATTATTCAAATAGTAAATAAAAACATAATAATTCCAATAATTAAGGATGTTAAATCATATAAATTAATTGTGAATAAATATATTAAAAATTCATATTGAAAATTTTATATTCTTTTAATCAAATCCTTTAGCATTTATTTTATTCACTATTATAAATACATGGGTGAAGCTCAATGGTTTTCATTATAAGTTGTCGGTTTTTAGCTTTAGCATTGTTTTTTTTTTTAAATTTCATTTCTTTAAAAATTGTACTTCCTACCAAAAAAATATTTTATTCTTATATTTGTGAGTATTTGATTCACCTATCAGTTCAATTGGTTCATACTATTTCTTAATCTAATCGGTTCAAAGTCACTCTTTGAACTAGTATCTTAACCAATTTTCGATTTATCGATTAGTTCAATTTGACTCAAACAACACTAGAATAAAGCATAAACATAAAACAACAATAAAGCTAAAACAAGATAATAGACAAAAGATAGAGGTTGATAATACTCATTTTTCACTCAAAGCTTTTGTTGAAAACAAAAACTCTACTTAAATTATCTTCATTTTATACTTGTAGACGATCTTAAAATTTTGATATGTGTTTAATAATTACTACAATCTATTTATTTAATTTATATTTAACTTAAAAATAATTTAAAATTTAAAATTATTTATTATTTATCTTAAGCATATAAATCATATATATTATTAGAAGGAAAAATAAAATAAATATATATGATTTGAAGGCATTGAATATTTTATCAACATAATTTTATTTCCTTATAAAAAACCATAATTTTAGTTCCCAATTTGAAAATGGTTTTGAATATTTATTGATGTAAATAAAAGTACAAATAGTAAAGAATTTAAACACGAAGTAAAAGGATAATTAATTATAGAAAATTTAATTATTTAAAATTTCTAAATTTAAATTCTTATACCTTTTGAAATTTTATCATTTTGGGTCAAAAAGTACAATTTTACCATTATTAATAAAATTTTATAAATTATTAAGGGGCCAAAACAAAAAAAATATATTTTAGGGAGGACCGGGGCCTCTGCTAGCCCCCTAGCTCTGTCATTGACTATATTATAAGTGAATATAAAAATTTGTCATTATACTTTATTGAGATAAATATCAAAACTATACATGAACTTTGATCTAATCTAAAGTGTCATACATGAATTTTGAAGTAAAAATTGAAATATAGGGGAGTCATGTTTCGGGACATTACCCTAAATTTTTCCATTTTAACCCAAGATTCGTAACCTAGCCCCCTTTTTACGATATTTGACCTTGATTTATGGTATAAGGGTCCGTTTGAGTTTGATTCACTTGCATTGCATGTTTTAATTGCCAGGCTTGTGTATTTTAGCTTTCATTGTTATTTGATTTAATAGACACTTAATTATACACTGACTATTAATTTTCACTTTGAATTCAATGACTTAATTTATTCATCTAATTAAATAATAATCCATATAAATTGAATTAATTCTAATTCACCTCTTACTTTACCAAGAAAATAAAATTAGCACAGATAAAAATTATTGAAATCTATTTATGTTTCTTAATTTATCCTTTAGTTCTAAGTTCTTACATGCAATCAATTCAATGTTGCAATGAGCTAGTGTAGACACTGACTGGACATATATAATTACGACTAAAATAACTTGTAATCGAGTTTTGACTCTTCATCTGTTAATTACAATGTTATTAACCATAAAGTCAAACCACTATAAATACCATGACTAAACTCCTCATTATATACAATTATGAAAGCTACTTATATTATTAAGCTTTAGTCTAATAACCTCGTCATATGTGTGCTACCGTTATAAGAACTTTGTGATTCCCTAAGGTTAAATTCATTCACCTAATTTGATCAATTTTATATCATGGTCATTTTTATATTTGTTATGATGAAAATGATCATTACTTATACCAATAATGATTATATCATTTGTAGCAAAAAAATGTCCCATGAACATGTTCCATTTTCATAAAACATACAATTCCATTGAATAATACCATTTACTATATATCAAGTTATGATTCCACTATTGTAAATGAAACCATTTACAATGCCATGAACATGCTACCCATTTGGACTTATAAATGACATAATGGTTGATAATACTAAAAAATGACGTGTTTTTATATATTAATCATGTGTTTATTTTGAGCTTGAGCCTACTAATTTGAGCTATTTATGTCTTTTTATCTTTTAGGGACTAAATTGGAGGTGAAAAGTAAATTCAAGGGAAAAAGCGTCAATTTGGAGATTAAATGGGCCAATATGCAACGTGGGACAAATATCTTGCCAAAAGTGCGAACATGGAAGGCACAAGGACTTAAAAGCAAATAGAAGAGATTTTATTTTGGAAGACTCTATTTTATTTTATTCTATTAGGATAATTAATATTAAGATAATTATTAGGATTATTCAAATTTAGGATTTTATTTTAATTATCTTTGTTTATCTTTAATTAAATGTATTTATCTTTTAGAATTTAAGTTTAATTAGACTATCTCCTAGCACTATAAATAGGGGTGAAGTGACTCTATTTGGGGCATCTTTTTCGTAAACACTCTCCCCAAAAGTCTTTTGTTCTTTCATATTTCTTTTCAATAAAATTTCTTTTTCCGTATTTTTATTTATTTGCTTTCCCTCCATTATCATGAGCCACTAAAAAACCCTTTTAGCCAAAAGTTGTCAATATTTCCCCAAAAAGGGTTCTTGAGGCCTAGAACCCGTACTTAGCCTTCTCGCCAAGTATTCATCATTTTCAAGACTACGGCCGACGCAAATCCATGGCCCTTAAGAAGTAAGCTTTTCAGCATATGCAAAGGCGGCCGCTTTGTATGTTTTGGAAGGACTGTATAGTCAGTTCGTTAACTTACTACGTCAGAGGTTGGCAAGCCAAAGAGACAAAATGGCGTGGGATTCGCCATTGAGAAGCATTGATCTAGTATAGATTACTGGCTAGAGTCAGGTTCCCTAAAAATTGTAAATCTAATCTTTGGAGCTCGTGGTCGTAGGCGTCCTCTTCCACTATAACTGGCTTACTTGAGTCAAGAAGAATCATCCAAAAGCCAAGGATTGAGCCCAAGGCAGAATGAAACAACCGGAGGCTGGAACTTTCCCATAAGAATTTCTTTTCTCTTAAAACTCTCTTTATTATTTTTATTATTTTCGTAATCATAATTTCAGTAAACTTTAAATTCTGTTTTTATTTTATTTTCGCTTCCAAAATCAATTCTTAAATTCTGTTTTTTATTTTTTTCCAGGAACGTAGGTTTTCTTTGGTACTATTCTACCCAGGATTTCGAGAAACAAGCATTCGTATAATCCGGTCCCTGAGGATTCGACCCTACTTCCCCTTTACTATTTCTTTTTCATTATTTCGGCAACATACTAATCTTATTTTTCTTTGTTTTCTATGACCAGATCTGCTCCAGGTACTCTTGCGTTCGACTCAAAAATCTAAAAGACTGCGAAAGCTAATCGAAAGGAAACAAAACTAAGGAAAAAGCAGTCAGCGGTGGTTGGAACTCAAAGCAATCCACCGCCAGAAATTAAAATCGGCGACGAAGTAGAGTCTGGGGTTAACGAAAACCCTACTCAAATTTTAGAAAGTAAAGAAGAAGAAGTCGATTCCTCTGAAGAAGTGCTGAACACTAGGGTTGACGAAAACCCTAATTGAACACCTCAATTTATGGCTCAGACAATTTGACAACTGGCCGAAGCGTTGACAGAACAACCGCCACTATGCATCGCGTATCCTACTATGGATACTGATTTTGAATTAAAGTCAGGCTTGATTCAGCTACTGCCAACTTTCCGTGGGTTACAAAAGGAAAACCCCCACAAGCATTTAAAAGAATTACATATGGTTTGTTTGAGTATGAAACCTCAGGGGGTAACTGAGGATCAAATTAAATTGCGCGTTTTCCCTTTTTCCCTAGCAGATTCAGCCAAGGAATGGTTATTTTATTTACCTTCTGGATCCATTACAACTTGGGCTGATCTATCTCGTTTATTCCTTAATAGGTTTTTCCCTGTATCACGAGCTGCTGAGTTAAGAAGAGAAATCGTGGGCATAAGGCAAAAAGACGTAGAGACTCTATACGACTATTGGGAGCGATTTAAGAAGTTGTGTGCAAGTTGCCCACAACACGGTATAATGGAACAATCTTTGCTCCAGTACTTTTATGAAGGCTTGAAACCCATGGAGATGAATATGGTAGATGCCGCGAGTGGAGGAGCATTAGTCAACATGACTCCACAACAAGCAAGAGACTTAATCTCCACAATGGCTGCGAATTCCCAATAATTTCGAGCCAATCCTGAACCCCCTAGAAGGGTTCACCAGCTAAGTAATTCTACCATTGAAGATATACTTGATAGACTTACTAATATTATGAATTCCTTGTTACGGAAAAATCGAAACCATTTTAGTATGTGGAATATGTACTACACCGAACATACGATCGATGCGTGTAGTAATCGTGTGACGATTTTATGGCCCATTTAGATGCTGTGGGAAATTTTCCTGGGCCACCACAAAGACGATACAACCCTTACTCCAATACCTACAACCCAGAATGGAGGGACCACCCTAATTTTAGTTATGGGGCTAATCCACAATATAACCAGCCATACCAAAATCGGGCCCCACAACAGTCACAAGATTCAGGTAATTCTTTAAAAACTTTGGTTAATAAATTAGCAACTAATGTCCTTGATTTTCAACAGTAAACTCTCAATTTCCAAAGAGAAATGAAGGGTTTTCAGCAGAAAACTGAAGCATCCATAAGGGAGTTAACCACATCAATTGAGAAATTAAACTCTCAAGGGAAACTACCATCACAAACAGAACCAAACTCGAGGCAAAATGTGAATGCAGTAACGTTGCGAAGTGGAAAGGTGCTGGAACCAATTCCTGGCAAGAATCTTGGTCAAGAAATCGCCCAGGAAACTCCAGAAAATGACGAACAGATCCGAGCGAAACCCCCACTGCCGAAAATCCAACCTCCATTCCCAGGACGATTAAATCAGTGTCGAAAAAGTAAAGAAGACAAGGAGATCCTCGAAACATTCAGGAATGTTGAGATCAACTTACCACTGTTAGATGCCATTAGACAGATTCCGCGGTATGCCAAGTTCCTCAAAGAACTTTGCACCAACAAACGAAAACTAACAGGTAATGAAAAGGTAAGTGTTGGTGAGAATGTTTCCGTAGTTCTACAGCGGAAAATGCCGGTTAAATGCAAAGATAGGGGTATGTTCACTATTCCATGCAAAATTGGCCATTTGGGAATTAAGAAGGCTATGTGTGATCTAGGGGCCTCCATAAATGTAATGCCTTAATCTATTTATGAATCACTTAATGTGGGTTTTTTGACAAAGACATGTGTTACCATTCAGTTGGCAGACAGGTCTATTGTGCATCCCGAAGGGGTCCTCGAGGACGTATTAGTCAAAGTCAATGGGCTTATCTTCCCTGCAGATTTTTATGTGATAAAAATGGAGGAGGATAAAACTCCTGGGTCTTCAGACATCTTGTTGGGCGACCTTTCCTTAATCTGCGAATAGTAAGATTGATGTCTGGCGGAACCCTCATGATGGAGTTTGACGGGGAGATTGTGAAGTTTAACGTTTATGGCACTATTAGTCACCCAAGTGAAGTCTTGGACATAAACCGTGTCAACATAATTGACTCATCAGTAGAAAAAACTTTTGAGTCATCTTATGGAGATAAACGAAAAATGATGTTTGATGATTTTGAATCTATTAATAAATTATTGGCTCCCATGAATACTAAACTTCTACCTCTGTTGTGCGGGCACCGGATCTGAAATTAAATCCACTTCTGAACATCTCAAATGCACAATTTTGGAGAATGATGAGACCATTGCCGACTTAAAGGGATCAGCCCTTGGAGGAAAATCTGGAACCAAAGAAAGAGGCGCAAGGACAATTAAACCCAAATATGGTGGACGTGTTAAAAATGAGAATTTCCAAGCTCATAAGAACAAAAGAATTCATTTGGAACGCCCAATACTAGTTGAGGCGTCAAGCTAGCGACGTTAAACAAGCGCTTGTTGGGAGGCAACCCAATCTTTATTTTTATTTTTATTTTTATTTATTATTTTCCTTTATTTTATTTTATTTTTTATTATTTATTATTTTATTTAAATATTAATAAATTTCTCTTCTTCCATCTAGGTGAAATGGAGCGAAAATAAGAAAAAAAAAGACAGAAAGTGTGCACCAAAACAACCCTATCCATGGTACCAAAGCAGTTCTATTCCATTAAAATGCCATATCCCTCACCGCCAAAGCAGTTCTATTCCAGCCGAATGTCATATCTCTCTCTGACCAAACAGTCCTATTTCACCTTAGAATCCCCAAAACCCGCAGCCAACACCCCTTTTCAAAGAAATAAAACCCCAAACCTTACATTTTTTCCCCAAATTTCTCCATAACCACGACTCCTTTCTCCTCCACCACCCACCACCGATTTCTTATCCACCATGGTGAGAACCTGGTTGAATCTGCCGTTGCCACGCCACCCACCCGTCTCCACCTCTTGCCGTTTCGCCATCTTTTTCTCCACCGTGCGCCCTCTTGACAGTAACTACATGGGGAGTTTTCTAAACTTTTTTTCTCCACCTATTTGTTTTCCTTTTACTTTCACATCGAGGACTATGTGTTTTAAGTGGGGGGAGACATTCTTCGTTGTTATTATCTGCTATTTTTGCTGTCATATTGTTGTTGCTGTTGTTTTGTGCTCGTTTCTGCCCATTTATTTTAAGAATATCCTGCCGCTTTTCATGCCCAAGATTTTACCAAGAATTTCCTACTGTTTGACCTACAAGCATGATTCTTACCTTCTAAGGAAGTTATGATTTTTCCCATAATTGATGCCATCTCCATTGTTTTATTTTTATTAGGCTAAAAATAATTGTGATTAATAGGGTTAATTCTATCTTGATTTTTGTAAAATTGATCAAGTTTAATATAAAGTGAACACTTAAAATGATTGCATGCTTAATTAATGTTCATGGCTATTAGGTGATTATTGAAACTTATTTTGACACTTAAATTTTTTCTTTCCGAGTTCTCAAGAATTTTAAATATCGTTTAATTTTTAATAAATGTCTTCCATGGTTATGAGTCTGACTTAGATCGTGGTGGTGATCGAGTAAGGGGTAGGGTGCTTGGGTTGTCATTCTACTTAGCGTCAAAAGGTTGTGTGACGTGACAAGTAAAACTCCGCTAGCCGAGGTTATGAGTATGGCTCAAATCGTGATTGATGAAAGTAAGGGTAGGGTGCTAGGTTGTCATTCTACTTTGCGTCAAAAGGTTGTGTGACGTGTTGGGTAAAACTCCGCTAAGGAAATAAATAATTTTAGGAGTATGTTGAAATTTGAATAACAGGGTGGGGTGCTTGGGTTGTCATCTCTTGGCGTCAAAAGGTTTAATATATTCCTAAGTAAATAAATAATAATAAAATTTTAAAAATAAAAAAATCAAAAAGGAAAAAAAAAGAAAAAATAAGTACTAATAAAGTTGCACTTCGGGGACTAAAGGAGGAAATAATTAAGGTGTCTTAGTAGGTTTGGTAATTTACCTAAATGGTATAACTCAAGTTGATCTTAATTTTTGTGTGAAATAATTGGAATACTTTTTCTATTTTACTTAAAGCAAGCTTAGAGGTCTCTTTATTTTTCATATGCGTTTTTAACTAATTTTTATGAAACTTTGGAGTGGTATTTCTTTTATGGCAGAATCTAGCTTTCACAGTCGATAGGAACCATACTTGAGGGCAAGCACGGGCTAAGTAGGGGGAAATTTGATAATACTCTAAAATGACGTGTTTTTATATATTAATCATGTGTTTATTTTGAGCTTGAGCCTACTAATTTGAGCTATTTATGTCTTTTTATCTTTTAGGGACTAAATTGGAGGCAAAATGTAAATTCAAGGGAAAAAGCGTCAATTTGGAGATTAAATGGGCCAATATGCAATGTGGGACAAATATGGTGCCAAAAGTGCGAACATGGAAGGCACAAGGACTTAAAAGCAAATGAAGAGATTTTATTTTGGAAGACTCTATTTTATTTTATTCTATTAGGATAATTAATATTAAGATAATTATTAGGATTATTCAAATTTAGGATTTTATTTTAATTATCTTTGTTTATCTTTAATTAAATGTATTTATCTTTTTAGAATTTAAGTTTAATTAGACTATCTCCCTAGCACTATAAATAGGGGGTGAAGTGACTTTATTTGGGGGCATCTTTTTCTGTAAACACTCTCCCCCAAAAGTCTTTTGTTCTTTTATATTTCTTTTCAATAAAATTTCTTTTTCCATATTTTTATTTATTTGCTTTCCCTCCATTATCATGAGCCACTAAAAAACCCTTCTAGCCAAAAGTTGTCAATATTTCCCCAAAAAGGGTTCTTGAGGCTTAGAATCCGTACTTAGCCTTCTCGCCAAGTATTCATCATTTCTCCGCACTACGGGCTGACGCTTTAATCCATGGCCCTTAAGAAGTAAGCTTTTCAGCATATGCAAAGGCCGCCGCTTTGTATGTTTTGGAAGGACTGCATAGTCGGTTCGTTAACTTACTGCGTCAGAGGTTGGCAAACCAAAGAGACAAAATGGCGTGGGATTCGCCATTGAGAAGCGTTGATCTAGCATAGATTACTGGCTAGAGTCAGGTTCCCTAAAAATCGTAAATCTAATCTTTGGAGCTGGTGGTCGTAGGCGTCCTCTTCCACTATAACTGGTTTACTTGAGTCGAGAAGAATCATCCAAAAGCCAAGGATTGAGCCCAAGGCGGAATGAAACAACCGGAGGCTGGAACTTTCCCATAAGAATTTATTTTCTCTTAAAACTCTCTTTATTATTTTTATTATTTTCGTAATCATAATTTGATAAACTTTAAATTCTGTTTTTATTTTATTTTCACTTCCAAAATCAATTCTTAAATTTGCTTTTTTTATTTTTTTTCGAGAACGCAGGTTTTCTTGGGCACGATTTCGCTTGAGATTTGAGAGACAAGCATTCGTATAATCTGGTCCCCGAGGATTCGACCCTACTTCCCCTTTACTATTTCTTTTCATTATTTCTGAGGAATAGAATATTTTTGGTGCTCTCAACGACCGCATCAATGGTTCTAACATCAACCATTTTCTCTCTATGACCTCATGGACTATGGACCATATAGATTATCTACTATCATAAATTGTCTTATACATCATATACAATCCTTGTAATGCAACTTAATATTATTTAAATTCTAGTTAACCAATCATCCAATATTCATAAATGATTCATATTTCATATTCCCATGCCCTCAACTTGTTTATAAAAACTCCTAGCTACCAAAGTCTTGGTAAACAAATCCACAAGGTTTGTCTTCAAATGCTACTTTGACTACATTTGCTATTCTATCAACTATTGTCTTACTTATACTATGATATTTGCGATCAAAGTGTTGTTTTCCTTTTATGATGCTTTTTTCCTTAGTATCAGCTATGATAACATTGTTTATTGCAACACAATGTAATAGCTTTTTCCATACTAAGAACTACTCTGAGATCAATTAAGAACTTTCAAAGCCAAGTAACTTTCTTGGATGCTTTTAAAGTAGCCATATATTCATCTTCCACAGTGGAGTGAACAATACAAGTCTACTTGGCACTTCTCCGAACTAAAGACTCGTTGCCTAGGACAAACAAATAGCCTAGTGTCAATTTCCTTGAATCGCTACAAGTTTGGGAGTTAGAATCCGCATATGCAATGGCAATAACAACCATTTGGGGTTGGGAATTGAAACACTAAATTTTGTTCTCGACAAGGTGGGAGATCGCATTTTGGGCTAGAATAGAAATCTATTGTCACAAGCTAGTAGGGAGGTGCTAATAAAAGCTGTCATTTTAGCCATCACTACACACGTAATGTAATACTTTCTATTGCCAAAAACTTTTTGTGACAAGTTAAACTCACAAATTGCTAAATTTTGGTGGAAGGGAACGAATAAGAAAAAGGGAGGTATTCATTGGTTGAGTTGGGAGGAATTGGTGTTATCGAAATAAGGGGGGTCTCAGATTTAGAAGTTTCCATGCGTTCAACAAAGCTTTAGTGGCAAAAAAATTTGAATTCGATTAAGGTTGTTCTGGTAAAAAAAGATCCCAATTAGACCTGTTAATGTTAAGGACTCTTTGGTTTGGATTTAAAATAGAGATGAGAATTACTCGGTTTGATCGAGATATAATTAAATAAAAGAGAGAACTATTGTCTAAAGAAGTCTCCTTAAATAATGACTCGAGAATATTGAGGAACTGGTGGAATGAAATATGAAAAGTGAGTGCTCCTCCTCACAATAAAAATTTCATGTGGAAAGCTTGTCATAATTCAAACCCGACTTCGTAAAATCTAGCTAAAAGACATTGTGTGACAAATATGTCTTGTCCGAGGTGTGGTGAGAAAGTCCAATCAATCGAACACATTCTACTCTTCTGCCCTTTCGCTAACGTTGTTTGGAGATTATCTTTTGGCTACCACCCAAGAAAAGAAGGATTCAAAAGTTTCACAATTTGGTGATTTGAGGTTACAAATTGGCTTCAAAATGTTGGAGTGGTGAACCAAATTGGATTTTTGGCTATTGTCTACCATTGCATTTGGGTTGCTCGTAATCAATTCATCTTTGAGAACTTGAATGTGAATCCTATTTCAACATGGAAGAAATGCCATGAGATATGTGATTACGAAGTCGGGTTTAAATTATGGCAAGCTTTGCATATGAAATTTTTATTGTGTGAAGGAGCACTCAGTTTTCATATTTCATTCCACCAGTTCCTTGATATTCTCGGGTCATTGTTTAAGGAGACTTCCTCAGAAAATAATTCTCTCCCTTTTATTTGATGATATCTCAATCAACCAAGTTGTTGGAGTTTAAAAAACAAAGCAACTTAGCTGAACCTAAGTCTTGAGCGACAAGGCTCGCGGTCTGTGGAAGAAACAAGTAGAAATTTGCTTTAAAACAAGAACTAAATCAAAAAACAAGAAAAATGATGGAGCATATATGAAATTTCATTAAAAATGAACTTTGGTATAAAACCATTACATATACCAGACAATGGCTGGTCAAAATCAACAAATACATCACCTAAACATTACCTAACTCCACTTAATACATTGGAACTAGGTGAAATTAACTTGCACACTTAAGCAAGTAATCAGCTTTTTACCATCAATTTACATCAAATACAAACTAAACTAAGTTCAAAATGAACTAGAACACATTACATTAACTAAAATTACAGGATGAACAAAACAAAACAGCTACAACACTTGGCTCGACAGCTTTTTGCTTGGTATGAGCTGTTCGATCTGCTTGCTGGTGCATGTGCTGCATGAAGGGCCATTCTTTAACACGAGTAATTCCCATCTCTATCAATTAAAATGGAAAAAACTCGAGCATCGAATAGTCAAAACCAATTGAGATGCTTCTTGGTTGAGAGAATCTAGATGGGCAGGCATTGCGATAGTTTCTAAAGATTGCACAAGAAAGGTGATTAACAAATGTAATGCAACGATGCGCACTTAAGAAATGCTGATAATCAGCTTTTTACCATCAAGTTAGATCAAATACAAACTAAACTAAGTACAAAATGAACTAGAACACATTACATTAACTAACGTTACAAAATGAACAAAACAAAACAGTTGCAACACTTGGCTCGACAGCTTTTTGTTTGGCATGAGCTGCTCGATATGCTTACTGGTGCATGTGTTGCATGGAGGGCCATTCTCTAACACTCCTCCCTCGTCTCCATACTGCCAACTCCTAACTATTTCCTTAGTTTAATGAACCTTGACACATTAAGGGCCTTTGTGAAGATGTCAGCAATTTGTTCTTTAAAATTGCAATGAATCAGCTCCACCTCTCGAGCTTGCTCCATTTCCCTTACCACATGTAGCTTGATGCTAAAGTTTTTAGTTCTACCATGGAAAACAGGATTCTTTGCTATTGCAATAGCAGATTTGTTGTCACAAAAGATCTCTGTTGCTTCCCTTTGGTGTAGGTTCAAGTCAGTTAAGATTTTTCTGAGCCATATGGCTTGATTAACAGCATCTGCAGTTGCAACATACTCAGATTCTACTATTGACTGAGCCACCATTGATTGATTCTTTGAAATCCAACAAAACATTGCTAAACCAAGTGTAAATGCATAACCAGAAGTGCTCTTCATATCATCATGTGAACCAGCCCAATCACTATCAGCATAGCCTACCAATTTCAAGTTTTCAGCTTTGCTAAACTGTAATCGATGGCTCAAGGTTCCTTTGATGTACCTGAGCACTCTTTTTTCTACTTGAAGATGTATATTATAGCAGTGCATGAATATTGAAAGCATACTAACAGCATGCATAATGTCCGGTCTTGTTGAAGTTAAATATAACATGCAAACTACTAAGCTTCTGTAGGTAGATTCACTGACCTATTCATAATCTCCTTGGCTTGACAGTTTTATTCCAACAGCCACAGGTGTGCTAGTTGGCTTGCAATTCTCCATAGAGAACTTGTTCAAGATCTTCACAGCAAATGTTTTCTGTCTCAAGAAGATTCCACTTTGAGTTTACGGCACTTCTATTCCTAGGAAATATGTCATCTGCCCTAAATCAAATATCTCGAACATGCTTTCATTTTGGCCTTGAAATTTGCCAACATAATCTGGTCTCCTCCTGTCACCAAGAGATCATCTACATAAAGGGACACAATGAGCTATGTTTCAGCCTGTTCCTTCTTGACATATAGTGTTGGCTCACTAACACTTCTCTTGAATCCCAAAATAACTAAGTAGCTGTCAATTCTGGCATACCAGGTGCTAGGAGCCTGTTTCAAACCATATAAGGCCTTTTTGAGCCTATACACCATGTGTTCCTTACCAGACACAACAAAACCTTGAGGCTAGTCAATGTAAATTTCTTCTTCAAGCAAGCCATTTAGAAATGCAGATTTCACATCAAGTTTATGTATAATCTATTGCTTTTGTGTAGCCAAGGCAACTAGCAATCTGATTGTATCAAGCCTGGCTACTGATGCAAAAGTCTCCATGTAGTCCAGGCCATATCTTTGACTAAACCCTTTGACAACAAGCCTAGCTTTCAGCTTGTTTAAACTGCCATCAACATTTTGTTTGGCTCGATAGACCCATTTCACACCAATGGTCTTTTTGTTTGCACGCCTTTCTACCAGCTCCCATGTTTGATTCTTCTGAATCATCTTGATTTCATCAACCATGGCTTGCTTCCACCCTTTATGAGCTCTAGCTTCTTCAAAACTACTCGATTTCACTATGGCTACTTAAGCTCTGTCATAAATCTCAATCAAGGATCTGGTCCCCCTGACTGGTGCATCATCAAAGTCTATTTCTGAACTAATTTGTTCTGGTTCAACATGATCAGCCATCAGTTCTTCAGAAATAGCTTCTGGTTCATTTCTTTCCCAATTTTAACATGCTTTTTCATCAAACACAATATCCCTACTCACTTGGATGTTTTTTGTTGAAGGATCCAAGATCCTATAACCTTTCTTGACTGAGTTGTAGCCTACTAAAATACCAAGCAGAGCCTTCTTGGATAGCTTGTCCCTCTTCACAGCTGGTATATGGTTGTAACATAGGCAACCAAAGACCTTCAAATGAGCCAATGATGGCTTGAACCCAAAACAAGCTTCAAATGGTATTTTGTGGGCCAGTACCTTTGTTGGAAGCCTATTCTGAATGTACACTATAGTGTTAACTGCTTCAGCCCACATGGTCTTTGGCATATTCTTTTCAAATAGTAGGCATCTGACCATATCCATCAAACTCCTATTTTTTTCTTTCACATACCCCATTCTGCTGAGGTGTATAGACATTGGTGAACTGGTGTTTGATGCATCCATCATCACAGTAAGCTTGAAATTGAGTTGAGGTATACTCAGCTCCATTGTCTGACTTGATGGTTTTGAGCTTACAGCTTGCTTCAGTTTCAACAGCTGCTCTAAACTTCAAAAACACTTGAGCTACCTCAGACTTGTGCTTCAAAAAGAAAATCTAGCAATATCTGGTATGATCATCAATAAAAAGAATGAAGTACTTACTTCCATTCACTGATTTAGTTTTCATAGGACCACGCACATCAATGTGTACAAGCTGCAACTTGTCTGATGCTCTCCAGGTTGATTTTGTAGGAAATGGTTGTCTAGCTTGTTTTCCTATCTGGCAAACCTCACAAACATCCTCATTTTCAACAGAGTTGGTGAAATTTTCAACCAATTCTTCACTGATCATTTGAGCCATCGATCTGAAGTTGGCATGACCAAGCCTTTGATGCCAAAGCTTGGATTCTTCAATTGAGGTAACACAGGCTGTGATAGCCCTAAAGTGACCCTAGTCGGAAAGCGGTTTCGGGACCGCTAAACAGAGTCACCAAATTATTTGAATGTGATATTTATTGTCAAAAATATGTGAATATGAATGTGCGAAAATTTTTAAGCTTCGATTTAGTTAAATTGCATGTGAAATTAGTCAATAGGACTTATGTGTGACACTTTTAAAAAATGTGATAGGTTAATCTAAAAGGATCTAATAGTGCATGTATTCAAAGAGGAGGACTTGCATGTCAATTTTCCCCCCCTAATTAGTAGTGGCCGGCCATGAGCATGGGAGGACAAAATGTTATGGCTAAAAACATGTCATAAACATGTTGCGTTAATGCATTATGTAAGGAATAATAAAATAAAGAGCATGGGCAATGTGTGTGATTGTTCCCCCCCTCCATTGCCGTGAGTTGAAGGAAAGAAAAAAAAAAGTGTTCATTCTTGAACATCTTTGGCCGAATAGAGGAAAGAAAGGAAGGGGAAGAGCTTGAGAAAATCGGCTATGGTGGTTTGCTAGACTAAGGTATGTTTGATGTTGTCCATGAGATTCATGCATGCTTTTAGTTGTTAGTTTGAGTTCTAACTAGGCCATGGTTCAAACCTTTACTATGTCATGGGGATGACATTCGGCTAAGGTGGATTGTGTTGATGTCATTTGCATGCTAAAAGTGAAGCTTTGTAATGGTGCATGTGATGGTGGATTGATGACTCTTGAATCTTCTTTTAGCATTTTGAGTGAGACATTAAGTTCTTTGTTTAACCATGACCAAAATTGAAATGGTATGGTGTTGTGATGCATTCGGCCATGGTAGGAAGTAGAAGGGAAATATGGTTGTTGTTAGATGAAGTAGAGTCTAACAAATGAGCACATATGTGCATTAGTTGCTAGATGGAGAAGAATCGGCTAGCAAGTTGTGTGCCAAAGCCGAATATAATTTTGTATATTAATGAGTAATGCATGTGTTGAATTGATGGAAAAGGAGAGGATGCTTTAATAGTGTATATATGTGTATTAGCCAAGTTTTGAACTTGAAACAAAATGGTGTTTAGTCAATACAAGTGACCATACTTGTAGAATGTATTAAATGTTGCAATCGGCCTCAACCTAGACATGTATATTCTACCACATGAAATAGATTTGTGTTGTATGTGTTCGGTTAGAGGCAAGCATATTGATGCTTTTATCTTGGCTTAGATAATCGGCTAAAAGAGAGTGTGGGCTAAAATGTTGAGTTTGATTAATGATTCCATATATATGTGACTCTAATGCCTAATGTATATATGGGCTAAGTACCTTGAGGTCCTCTTTTGATGTTCAAATGAATTGTGTTAAATTGCTTAATGTTATTAAAATGCGCATGACCATTGTGTATTTGAGCTAAAGGGTGGCCATATGACCTATTAAACTCCTTGTCATATTCGCCATAAGCTAGCATAATGAGACTTTAATAAGTTAAATTTGTTTGAATTAGCTCAAGAGCTTAGAGGACCACAGTTGGATAAGGAAAGGAAAAAGTTATCGAATAGCCGAAATCGTTCGACCACATCCGAGGTAAGTTTTTGAGTAATGGAACTTAGATTATGATTTGATTAGATCATGTTTTAAGCAAATCAAAATCATGCTCTTTGTATGTGGCTATTAAGCCGAAATTGCAAGTGTGATAAGTGTCTTGTGTTTGAGCTTTGGTAATGAAAATGAAATACGGATGTGTCATGATTTATTGATAAATGTGCATGGTTATTCGAATGATGTCCGGGCTAAGTCCCGAAGGCTTTGTGCTAAGTGACTATATCCGGACTAAGATCCGAAGGCATTTGTGCGAGTTACTAAATCCGGACTAAGATCCGAAGGCATTTGTGCGAGTTACTAAATCCGGACTAAGATCCGAAGGCATTTGTGCGAGTTACTATAACCGGGCTATGTCCCGAAGGCATTTGAATGAGTAGCTATATCCGGTTAAATTCCGAAGGTACTTGATTCGGGAATGAGCGATCTTGCTGTAAAAATTTCAGTTAATACGCTTGTAAAATCCCAACAATGAGGTATGTTTCAGTATGTGCATTGGAATAGTTGATTCCTTGAATAATATTCGCTCGATCGAGTAATGAGCTTCCGGTATTTGGCTAAGATGATCCCTTATGTATGAATATAGGGGTTGGAATGTGAAGTAGGAATGATTTGAGAATATGTATATATGGAATTATCCGTTTAGTTATATGAATGCTATACTTGGATGTGCTTAAATTCTTTGCTCAAAACTTACTAAGCATTTAATGCTTACTCAGTTTATTTAATTCTCTTTTATAGATTTTGGTTCTTCAGCTATCGGACTCGGGATTTTGAAGTCGAAGTCGCCCACACTATCAAAGCTCCTTTTGGTATACTTTTGGTTGAACTTTGAAATGGCATGTATAGGACTACCCTTTTGTTGTTGGTCATGTACCCTTGGTTTCGTGTAAATTTGGATAGCCATGCTAAAATGGCTTAAATATACTTTGATCATAGCATTATAATCGTTTTGTATGTTGTCCGTCGAGAGGTATGGAAATGTTGGTAATGGTTAGCCATGGGAATGGTTATTCATGATCACTTTTGGAATATGTATGACAAACTCTAGTTGATCCATGGAGGATCATGAAATAGGTAAAGTTTACCTTAAAAACAGATGCTGGCAGCAGCAGTGATGTGGATGTGAAAAATCACTAAAAATAGTAGGAATGGAATTAAATAGTTAATAAATTATGTAATCGAACCTTGATGAATCTATTTTCATATGAAAGTAACGAAACGTTCATATGAACAGTATATTATGAGATGTTAAAGTTTTCGTGAGACAGGGCTAGAACGGTTTCTGGATCCCCTGATCTGACTTTGGAAATTCATTATAAATTAACCAGAGATATTTAGAAGTCATGCCATATATGTATAGATTCCTTTTTGAGTCTAGTTTCTATAGAAACAAACGACATCAGTATTGAAGCCCTGTACAGGGACATATCCAAATCGTAATGCATGAAGGTCAGTGTAGTCGCACCCTATAACAGGGGAGACTTTAACTAATAAACTGTACTAATTGGCCTGAGCAAAAATTCTAGAAAAAAATATGTAGATGGACATATGAGTATAGTTTCAGGAAAAAATTACGAAACTGATTTTCGAGTTTTGGAACTAAAGTTATGATTTTTAAGGTGACAGTGATGCAGTAACCAGCTTGTCTGGAAAAATTTTCAAATGGACTGTGAAAATAAGTGGATTAAGCCCGTTAACCCCTCGTGTCCGACTCCGGTAACGGTCTCGGATATGGGGTGTTACAATTTTATTGGTATCAGAGCTACGGTTTAGTCGATTCTAGGACTACCGTAATACGTTTGGGTCTAGCTATACATGCCATTATGTGATTATTTGATAGTGTGGTGATTTTTGACGTTTGCAAATGTGTTTACTTATAGTAATGGATCCCGATCCCGACCGAGCGATAGCTGATGATCTTGAGAGTGTAGCGCCTGCTCCCGCACAAGGGACAGCACCGGCGGACTCTCAACCTAATGCTAGTAATCCGAATGATGAAGCTAGACAAGCTTTCTATAGTGTGATGAATGATTGGTTCAACCAATACATTTGAACTAATACGGCTGTTCCACAACCTCCATTCCCGACAAATACCACCCCCGCACCTACCATACCTCCGGTATCTGACCAAATAAGGTCAAATAAGCCCCAATTGATGAATCCGAAAACACGGGCTCTTGAATTTAAAGCTACGGACAGCGATGATGCCGAGCAAGCGGAATTTTGGTTGGACAACACTATCCGGGTACTCGATGAGATATCTTGCACACCCGATGAGTGCCTAAAGTGTACCATCTCCTTGCTACGTGATTCTGCCTACTATTGGTGGAACACGTTGACTTCTGTCGTGCCCAGAGAGTAAGTAACTTGGGAGTTCTTCCAAACCGAGTTTCGAAAGAAGTATATTAGTTAGAGATTCATTGACCAAAAACGGAAGGAATTTCTCGAACTCAAACAAGGTTCCATGTCGGTTACCGACTATGAACGAAAATTTGTAAGGCTTAGCCGGTACGCGCGAGAATGCATTTCTTCAGAAGCCGTGATGTGTAAACGCTTCGAGGATGGGCTGAATGATGATATAAAGCTGTATGTTGGCATTTTGGAAATCCGAGAATTTGTGGCACTTGTCGAGCGAGCTTGCAAAGTCGAAGATCTCAGTATGGAGAAAAGAAAAGCTAAGGTGGGAGCAAGGGAGTTTCGTAAGAGGTCTTCGGGGAAGCCCTTCCCACAGTCATCGAAGAAATTTAGAGATGGCTTAGGCGGTCTAGAGACACTTGGGCTTTTCTAGACGAGATCGCAATCGAACCCTGTGAGCACACGAGTCACTTGATCGCCGATGTGGGAAATGATCGTCGAGATAGAACGAGTGTTAGTATTGCGTAAATGGCACTTTGGGAGTCAGAGATTCCATGACCGCTCTGTTACAAGTCTTGGTCACCGACCACTTTATCAAAGATTGCCCGAGATTGTCTGAACAGAATGTAAATCAGAGTGGGAAATCGGGTGCTACCACTGCTCGGGGTAGACCATCTAGAAATACGGGCAATGCTAGTGGTGGTCAGAGAGGATCTAGAGATGCTACAACCAGATCTGAGGCTCGTGCTCCTGCTAGGGCTTATGCTATACGTGCACGCGAGGATGATTCCTCGCCAGATGTTATTACCGGTACTTTTACTCTCTTTGATACTAATGTGATTGCTTTGATTGACCCTGGTTCTACTCAT
Source organism: Gossypium arboreum (assembly GCF_025698485.1). Taxonomy (NCBI): domain Eukaryota; kingdom Viridiplantae; phylum Streptophyta; class Magnoliopsida; order Malvales; family Malvaceae; genus Gossypium; species Gossypium arboreum. Next base: position 21,918,367 of record NC_069081.1, read on the forward strand.
TCTTATATATGCGAAACCTTAGCATCCAGTAAGACTTTACCTATTAAGTCTACTGAGTTTGTAATTCGGGTGTCAAATCCTTTGGGTCGTTACGTGCTTGTTGAAAAAGTGTGTAAGAAATGCCACCTAGTAATTCGAGGTTCCTGTTTTCCGGCGGACTTGATGCTTTTGCCGTTTGATGAATTTGATGTTTGTGACAGCCCAAAATTGACCCTAGTCGGAATGTGGTTTCGGGACCACAAAACCGAGGCATAAAAATAATTTAAAATTTATTTTGATGCCTATAATATGTGTGTGCTCATGTGTGACATTTTTGATGATTGATTTAGTGTTATAAAGGTGAATTCCACTAGAAAGGACTTAGTAGTGAACTTTGAAAGTACGATAAGGAAATGTGTGATGACTAATTAAAGCATGCATGCAAAACAATGGACTTGCATGTCAAATTCCCCCTTTATAGGTGGTGGCGGCCATGACATGGTTTATGGGCAAAGAAAACATGTTGAAACATGTTTTGTTAATGGAGCATGAAAGAAATGATTAATAATTAGATGTGGGAAGAGAAACAAAAAAAATGTGTGTGAGAGTGTAGCATCCCCCATTGCCGCAGTAACTAAGAAAGAAAACAAAAAATTTTGTTCATCCTTGTTCTCTCCTTTTGGCCGAAAATTCTAAGAGGAAGAAGAGATTTTTGCTTCATTTTCTTTGTTTAGAAGAGATCTAGAAGGAGATTTGGCTAAACTTGCATCAAGAGTAAGGTATGTATGAGGTTGTGTTATGAGTTTCATGCATGTTTTAGTTGCTAACTTGATGTTCATGTTAGCCATGGTTCAAATCCTTGTTATGCCATGGGAATGGTATTTGGCCAAAGTTGTTATTGTGTTAAAGCCATTGCATGCTAAATGTGAAACTTGCTAATAATGCATGCAATGATGGATTGTCTACTCTTGAAATTTCTTTGTAGCCATCTTGAGTAAGACATTGAGTTTTCTTTTGTTTAACCATGATTGAAGTTGAAAGGGCATGATTGTGATGTATTCGGCCATGATGCATTCATGAGCATGGTTCATGCTTCTTGCATGTTAGTTAAAGTTTGTGTTTTGGATGGCTATGGACACCTTGAAATTCGGCCTTGCACCTATATGTGTATATATGATTGCACATGATATTTTGATTATGAAGAAAGTGATAAATATGTTGTTTAAAGAAGAAATTTGTTGAAGAATGTTGTGAAATTTGCATGTACATTCGGCCTAGTACACATATGATGTGAAAATCTTGCAATTTATTGTTGATTTTGTGCAAGTATGACTAAGTATAATCGGCCACATGAGGGGAATTATTGTGCATGCATTCGGTTAGAGGCAAGCTTAATGATGCCTATTCTTGAATTAGGTAATCGGCTACCTTGTTGTGAGCTAAGGCCGAATGTGTGCGTAATTAAAGAAAATTGACTAAAGTGCTTAGTTATGTGATGTTGAGTCAATGATATGTGTATTCGCCAAGGCTAGCGAGGCTTTAATGAATTGAATTTGTTTGAATTAGCTCAAGAGCTTAGAGGGCCACAATTGGATAAGGGGAAGGAAAAAGTGATCGATTAGCCGTCGAAGCCGTTCGACAACATCCGAGGTAAGTCCTCAAGAAATGACCCTACTCGAATTATGTGAAATGAAATATGGATGTGTAATGATTATTGATTTATGTGTGTATGAGTATTTGAATGATACCGGGCTAAGTCCCGGCGATTATGCAAGTGATATGTTTGTGTTTGAGCCTTAGTAACGAAAATGAAACATGGATGTGTAATGATTATTGATGTATGTGTGTGCATGAGCAATTGAATGATATCCGGCTAAGTCCCAAGACATTTATGCTAGTAATTATATCCGGGTTAAGACCCGAAGGCCATTGTGCTAGTGACCACATCCGGGCTAATACCCGAAGGCATTCGTGCAAGTTGTTAAATTCGGGCTAATACCCGAAGGCATTTTTGCAAGTCGTTCTATCCGGGCTAAGACCCGAAGGCATTCGTGCACGTGGTTATATCCGGTTGTATTCCGAAGAAGCTTGGGCCGAAGGTGAGCGTTGGTTGCTGTAATAAATTTAATTAGTACGCTCGAAAAGCCCAAAGGATAAGGTATGTTTATATGTGCATTGGAAAAAGTCGATATGTTTGAGTAACATTTGTTCAATCGACTAACGAATTTTCAGCTATTGAATTGGTTGATATCTTGTGAAAGTATACAATGATGAAGTATGAAGTAAGTATGATTATGTGAATGTGTATTAATGAAATGATTCATTTGGCTATGTGAATGTAATGCTTTAGTTAAAGCTGATTTTATTGCTTGAGACTTACTAGGCATAAAAATGCTTACCCCGTTGCTTTGGCTCTCTGTTTTATAGATTTTGCTCGTTAGCGATCGGATTCGGGATCATTAAAGTCGAAGTCAACTACACTATCAAAGCCTCCATTTTGGGTATAATTTTGGTTGAACTTTGAAATGGCATGTATAGGACTACCCTATTGTAGAAGGTCATGTACCTTTCGGTTTTATGTAAGCTTGGATAGCCATGCGAAAATGGCTTATATCGTTGTTAGTATGATTCTATAATCGTTTGTATGATGATCATTATGGGGTATGGAATGGTTTTGAAAAGATTAGCCATTGGAATGGTTAATCATGATCACACTTGTGCTATGTATGCAAAAGGGCCAATTGAATCGTGGAAATCATGAAATAGGTAAAGGTTACCTTGAAAACAGATGCTGGCAGCAGCAGTGGTGTGGTTTTGAAAATCACCAAAATTTGTAGGAATGGTATTAAATAGTGAATAAGTTATGTAAATGAACCTTGATGAGTCTACTTTCATATGGAAGAAACGAAACGGTCATAGGAGTTACTTGTTAAGAGATATTAAAGTTATTGTGAGACAGGGCCAGAACGGTTTCTGGGTCCCCTGTCGCGACTTTAAAAATTTTATATAAATTATCCAGAAAGAATTAGAAGTCATGTCTTATATGTGCAGATTCTATTTTGAGTTTAGTTTCATTAGAAACAAACGGCACCAGTATTAAAGCCCTGTACAGAGAGATATTCAAGTTGTAACGCGCAAAGGTCAGCGTAGTCGACCCCTGTAACATGGGTGACTTTAACTAATAAACTGTACCAATTGGCCAGACCAAAAATTCTAGAAATAAATCCATGGATGGATATATGAGTCTAAATTCAGGGAAAATTTACGGAATCAGTTTCTGAGTTTTGAAACTCAAGATATGATTTTTAAGGCAACGGTGACGCAGTTTTCCAGCCTGTCTGGAAATGCCGAATTGGTCGGTACTTTAAGAGGATTTAGCTCGTTAACCCCTCGCGTCCGACACCGGCGATGGTCTCGGGTTCGGGGTGTTACAATTTTATTGGTATTAGAGCTACGGTTTAGTCAATTCTAGGACTACCGTGATATGTTTGGGGTCTAGCTATACATGCCATTAAATGATGAATTGATAGTGTGGAGATTTCTGGCAATTTGACTTTGTGTTTGTTTATAGCAATGGATCCCGATCCCAACCGAGCAATAGCTGATGATGTGGAGAGTGTGGCGCTGCTCCGCGCAAGGGACAGACCGCGGACTCTCAACCTATGGCCAACAATCCGAATGATGAGGCTAGGCAAGCCTTTTATAGTGTGATGAATGATTGGTTTAACCAATACATTCGAACTAACACTACTGTTCCACAACCTCCATTCCGACAAATGCAACCCCAAGACCTACAATACCTCCCATGAATCGACCAAATAAGGTCAAGTAAGCCCCGATCGATAGGATTGAAAACATGGGGCCACTGAATTTAAAGCTACGGATGATGACGATGCCGAGCAAGCTGAATTTTGGTTGGACAACACTATCCGGGTGCTCGATGAGCTATCTTGTACACCCGATGAGTGCTTAAAGTGTACCATCTCCTTGTTACGCGATTCCGCCTACTATTGGTGGAGTACTCTGACTTCTGTGGTGCCTAGAGAGCAAGTGACTTGGGAGTTCTTTCAAACCGAGTTCCGAAAAAGGTATATCAGTCAGAGATTCATTGACCAAAAGCGAAGGGAATTTCTTGATCTTAAGCAAGGCTCTATGTTAGTTACCGACTACGAACGAAAATTTGTGAGGCTTAGCCGGTACGCGCGAGAATGCATTTCGTCCGAAGCTATTATGTGTAAACGCTTCGAGGATGGGCTGAATGATGATATAAGGATGTTCGTTGGCATTCTCGAAATCGAGAGTTCAGTAGTACTTGTTGAGCGAGCTTGTAAAGTCGAAGAGCTTAGAAAGGAGAAACAAAAAGTTGATGTGGGAACTGGAGAATTCCGAAAAAGGTCCTCGGGAAAGTCTCTTCAACAGGCATCGAAGAGATTTCGAGATGATGTGAGCCGGTCTAGAGGCGCTTCGGGCTTTTCTAGACGAGATCGCGATCGACCCTCGTGACCACACGAGTCACTTCGATCGCCGATGGTGGAAATGATTGCCGAGAGAGAGCGAGTGTGCGCATTGTGGCAAATGGCATTCGGGAGCTGAGGTTCCGTGATCGCTCTGCTATAAGTGTGGATCGGTGACCACTTTATCAAGGACCGCCGAGGTTACTTGAACAAAATGTAAGTCAAAGTGGAAACCCGGTGCTACCTTTGCCGAGGTAGGCCATTCGAAATGCGGGCAATGCTAGTGGCGGTCGAGAGGGTCGAGAGATGCTACAACAAGACACGAGGCTCGTACTCTGCTAGGACTTATGCCATACGCGACGCGAGGATGCCGCCTCACCGGATGTTATTACCGGTACTTTCACTCTTTTCGATACTAATGTGATTGCTTTGATTGACCCCGGTTCTACTCATTCTTATATATGTGAAACCTTAGCATCCAAGAAGACTTTGCCTATTGAGTCTCTTGAGTTTGTAATTCGGTGTCAAACCCTTGGGTCATTACGTGCTTGTCAACAAAGTGTGCAAGAAAAGTCCCTAGTATTCCGAGGTTCTTGTTTTCCGGCGGACTTGATACTTTTGCCGTTCGATGAATTCGACGTTATTCTTGGTTTGGATTGGTTGACCATGCACGATGCGGTTGTAAATTGCAAAAGCAAGACTATCGATCTGAGGTGCGCGAATAACGAAATAAATTCGGGTTGAGTCTACGGACTTAAAGGGGTTGCCAGCTGTAATATCAGCAATGTTGGCCCGGAAATATGTAAGAAAAGGGTGCGAAGCGTACCTTGCGTATGTGCTCGATGACAAGGAGTCAGAAAAGAAACCCGAATCTGTGCGTGGTTTGTGAATACCGGATGTTTTCACGAAGAATTGCGGGTTTACCACTGTTCGGAAATAGAGTTTGGCATCGAATTGGTACCGGTACCACTCCAATTTCGATAGCTCCGTATCGTATGGCAATCGACGGAATTAAAGGAGTTGAAAGCTCGATTGCAAGAATTGGTGGATAGAGGTTTTGCTCGCCTTGAGTTTTTCGCCTTTGGGTGCGCCGGTGTTGTTTGTGAAAAGAAGGATGGGACCATGAGGTTGTGCATCGACTATCGTCGACAATAAAGCGACGATAAAGAACAAATATCCGTTACCGCGTATTGATGACTTGTTCGATCAACTGAAGGGAGCCTCAGTGTTCTCGAAAATAGATTTGAGATCGGGCTATTATCAGTTGCGAATTCGAGATTCGGACGTACCCAAGACTGCCTTCCGAACGAGATATGGTCACTACGAGTTCCTAGTGATGCCGTTTGGACTTACTAATGCCCCTGCAGTATTTATGGATTTAATGAATCGGACCTTCAGACCATATTTTGATCGGTTCGTAGTCGTGTTCATTGATGACGTCTTGGTCTATTCAAGAAATGAGACCGAACATGCTGAACACCTGAGGTTAGTGCTGCAAATTCTACGGGATAAGCAATTATATGCTAAGTTCAGCAAGTGTGAGTTCTGGTTAAGAGAGGTTAGCTTCTTCGGGCATGTGATATCTCAGATCGGGCATTCGAGTCGACTCGAACAAAATTTCAACCATACTTAGCTGGAAGCCTCCAGAAATATTACCGAGGTTCGAGCTTTTTGGGGCTTGCTTAGGTTATTACCGACGATTTGTAAAAGGTTTCTCAACGATAGCCACGCCAAATGAAGCTACTCCAAAAGGATGTTAAGTTCGAATGGACGGAGAAATGTCAGAAGAGTTTCGATCAACTAAAAACTTATTTGACTGAAGCCCCAATTCTAGTGCAACCCGAATCTGGCAAAGAGTTTGTCATCTATAGTGACGCCTCCCTACTTGGGTTAGGTTGTGTATTGATGCAAGAAGGTCGAGTTGTGGCCTATCGTCGAGGCAATTAAAGCCACATGAGAAAAATTATCCGACCCATGATCTCGAATTGGTTGCCATCGTATTCGCCTTTAAAGATTTGGCGACATTACTTATTTGGTGAGAGGTGCCATGTGTACTCGGATCACAAAAGTCTCAAATATTTGATGACCCAAAGAGACTTAAATCTCGACAAAGACGTTGGCTCGAGTGTTAAAGGATTATGAGTGGTCATTGACTATCACCGGGAAGGGCGAATGTGGTTGCGGATGCCTTGAGTCATAAATCATTATTCGCTTCTGAGCGATGAATGTGCACTTGTCCGATTCGATCCGACAACGTGTTAGTAGCTGAATTGAAAGCCAAACCATTATTGATACATCAAATTTGTAAAGCTCGGAAGGTCGACGATGAGTTGGTTGCAAAAGGGCCGAGTGTGTTCGAACAAGGAATCGGAGTTTCGGATCGATGATGACGATTGTTTGAGGTTCGAAGTCGTCGGTGTGTTCCAAAGAATTGAACTTATTTCGATAATTCGAACGAAGCCCATTGTAGCCGAATGGCAATCCACCCGGGAGTACGAAGATGTACAACGATTTGAAACGTCGGTTTTGGTGGCATGGTATGAAACGAGACATCTCGACTTTGTTTGAGATGTTTAATATGTCAACAAGTGAAAGCGAACATCAAGTGCCTTGAGGATTACTTCACCGATCACGATACCCGAGTGGAAATGGGATCGAGTCACAATGGACTTTGTATCCGGACTGCCAATGTCAGCAAGTAAGAAGGATGCGATTTGGGTCGTGGAAGATAGACTGACTAAGTCGGCTCACTTTGTCCCCGTACGTACGGATTTTTCAATGGACAAATTAGCCGAATTGTACGTTTCTCAAATTGTGAGATTACACGGGGTGCCTATTTCTATCGTGTCGGATAGAGATCCGAGATTTACCTCGCGATTTTGGAAGAAGTTGCAAGAAGCTTTGGGTACCAAGTTGCATTTCAGACCGCCTTTCACCCCAAACCGATGGTCAATCCGGCGGATAATTCGAGATACTTGAGGAGATGTTGAGATGTTGCATCCTCGAGTTCGATGGTTCATGGGAATGGTATTTGCCTTTGATTGAATTCGCTTATAACAATAGTTTTCAATCAAGTATTAGGATGGCACCTTACGAGGCTTTGTACGGTCGTAAATGCCGTACACCATTGTTTTGGACTGAGCTCGGTGAAAGCAAAGTTTTCGGGGTGGATTTGATTAGAGATGCTGAACAGAAAGTGAAAGTAATCCGTGAAAGTCTGAAGATAGCCTCCGATCGTCAGAAGTCGTACGCGGATCTGAAGCGTAAGGACATCGAGTATTAGGTGGGAGATAAAGTGTTTCTCAAGGTTTCGCCTTGGAAAAAGATACTCGATTCGGTAGTAAGGGCAAGTTGAGCCCGAGGTTCATTGGGCCATATGAGATATCGGCGAGTCGGTCGATGGCATATCGTTTGATTTTGCCCCGAACTCGAAAAGATTCACGATGTCTTTCATGTTTCGATGCTTCGACGCTATAGATCTGATCCATCGCACGTGATTAGTCCATCAGAAGTTGAAATTCAAGCCAATATGAGTTATGAGGAAGAACCGATTCGTATCCTATCACGTGAAGTGAAAGAGTTGCGAAACAAGCGGGTTCCGCTAGTGAAAGTGTTATGGCTCAAACACGGGATAGAAGAAGCTACTTGGGAAACCGAGAACTCTATGAAAGAGCGATACCCAACCCTACTTACCGGAAAGATTTTCGGGACGAAAATTTCTTAAGTGGGGGAGAGTTGTGACAGCCAAAAATTGACCCTAGTCGGAATGTGGTTTCGGGACCACAAAACCGAGGCATAAAAATAATTTAAAATTTATTTTGATGCCTATAATATGTGTGTGCTCATGTGTGACATTTTGATGATTGATTTAGTGTTATAAAGGTGAATTCCACTAGAAAGGACTTAGTAGTGAACTTTGAAAGTACGATAGGAAATGTGTGATGACTAATTAAAGCATACATGCAAAACAATGGACTTGCATGTCAAATTCCCCTTTTATAGGTGGTGGCGGCCATGACATGGTTTATGGGCAAAGAAAACATGTTGAAACATGTTTTGTTAATGGAGCATGAAAGAAATGATTAATAATTAGATGTGGGAAGAGAAACAAAAAAAAATGTGTGTGAGAGTGTAGCATCCCCCATTGCCGTGCAACTAAGAAAGAAAACAAAAAATTTTGTTCATCCTTGTTCTCTCCTTTTGGCCGAAAATTCTAAGAGGAAGAAGAGATTTTTGCTTCATTTTCTTTGTTTAGAAGAGATCTAGAAGGAGATTTGGCTAAACTTGCATCAAGAGTAAGGTATGTATGAGGTTGTGTTATGAGTTTCATGCATGTTTTAGTTGCTAACTTGATGTTCATGTTAGCCATGGTTCAAATCCTTGTTATGCCATGGGAATGGTATTTGGCCAAAGTTGTTATTGTGTTAAAGCCATTGCATGCTAAATGTGAAACTTGCTAATGATGCATGCAATGATGGATTGTCTACTCTTGAAATTTCTTTGTAGCCATCTTGAGTAAGACATTGAGTTTTCTTTTTGTTTAACCATGATTGAAGTTGAAAGGGGCATGATTGTGATGTATTCGGCCATGATGCATTCATGAGCATGGTTCATGCTTCTTGCATGTTAGTTAAAATTTGTGTTTTGGATGGCTATGGACACCTTGAAATTCGGCCTTGCACCTATATGTGTATATATGATTGCACATGATATTTTGATTATGAAGAAAGTGATAAATATGTTGTTTAAAGAAGAAATTTGTTGAAGAATGTTGTGAAATTTGCATGTACATTCGGCCTAGTACACATATGATGTGAAAATCTTGCAATTTATTGTTGATTTTGTGCAAGTATGACTAAGTATAATCGGCCACATGAGGGGAATTATTGTGCATGCATTCGGTTAGAGGCAAGCTTAATGATGCCTATTCTTGACTTAGGTAATCGGCTACCTTGTTGTGAGCTAAGGCCGAATGTGTGCGTAATTAAAGAAAATTGACTAAAGTGCTTAGTTATGTGATGTTGAGTCAATGATATGTGTATTCGGCCAAGGCTAGCAAGCGAGACTTTAATGAATTGAATTTGTTTGAATTAGCTCAAGAGCTTAGAGGGCCACAATTGGATAAGGGGAAGGAAAAAGTGATCGATTAGCCGTCGAAGCCGTTCGACAACATCCGAGGTAAGTCCTCAAGAAATGACCCTACTCAATTATGTGAAATGAAATATGGATGTGTAATGATTATTGATTTATGTGTGTATGAGTATTTGAATGATACCGGGCTAAGTCCCGGCGATTATGCAAGTGATATGTTTGTGTTTGAGCCTTAGTAACGAAAATGAAACATGGATGTGTAATGATTATTGATGTATGTGTGTGCATGAGCAATTGAATGATATCGGGCTAAGTCCCAAGACATTTATGCTAGTAATTATATCCGGTTAAGACCGAAGGCCATTGTGCTAGTGACCACATCCGGCTAATACAGAAGGCATTCGTGCAAGTTGTTAAATTCGGGCTAATACCGAAGGCATTTGTGCAAGTCGTTCTATCTGGGCTAAGACCCGAAGGCATTCGTGCACGTGGTTATATCCGGTTGTATTCCGAAGAAGCTTGGGCCGAAGGTGAGTGTTGGTTGCTGTAATAAATTTAATTAGTACGCTCGAAAAGCCCAAAGGATAAGGTATGTTTATATGTGCATTGGAAAAAGTCGATATGTTTGAGTAACATTCGTTCAATCGACTAACGAATTTTCAGCTATTGAATTGGTTGATATCTTGTGAAAGTATACAATGATGAAGTGTGAAGTAAGTATGATTATGTGAATGTGTATTAATGAAATGATTCATTTGGCTATGTGAATGTAATGCTTTAGTTAAAGCTGATTTTATTGCTTGAGACTTACTAGGCATAAAAATGCTTACCCCGTTGCTTTGGCTCTCTGTTTTATAGATTTTGCTCGTTAGCGATCGGATTCGGGATCATTAAAGTCGAAGTCATCTACACTATCAAAGCCTCCATTTTGGGTATAATTTTGGTTGAACTTTGAAATGGCATGTATAGGACTACCCTATTGTAGAAGGTCATGTACCTTTCGGTTTTATGTAAGCTTGGATAGCCATGCGAAAATGGCTTATCTACGTTGTTAGTATGATTCTATAATCGTTTGTATGATGATCATTATGGGGTATGGAATGGTTTTGAAAAGATTAGCCATTGGAATGGTTAATCATGATCACACTTGTGCTATGTATGCAAAAAGGGCCAATTGAATCGTGGAAATCATGAAATAGGTAAAGGTTACCTTGAAAACAGATGCTGGCAGCAACAGTGGTGTGGTTTTGAAAAATCACCAAAATTTGTAGGAATGGTATTAAATAGTGAATAAGTTATGTAAATGAACCTTGATGAGTCTACTTTCATATGGAAGAAACGAAACGGTCATAGGAGTTACTTGTTAAGAGATATTAAAGTTATTGTGAGACAGGGCCAGAACGGTTTCTGGGTCCCCTGTCGCGACTTTAAAAATTTTATATAAATTATCCAGAAAGAATTAGAAGTCATGTCTTATATTTTCAGATTCTATTTTGAGTCTAGTTTCATTAGAAACAAACGGCACCAGTATTAAAGCCCTGTACAGAGAGATATTCAAGTTGTAACGCGCAAAGGTCAGCATAGTCGACCCCTGTAACATGGGTGACTTTAACTAATAAACTGTACCAATTGGCCAGACCAAAAATTCTAGAAATAAATCCATGGATGGATATATGAGTCTAAATTCAGGGAAAATTTACGGAATCAGTTTCCGAGTTTTGAAACTCAAGATATGATTTTTAAGGCAACGGTGACGCAGTTTTCCAGCCTGTCTGGAAATGCCGAATTGGTCGGTACTTTAAGAGGATTTAGCTCGTTAACCCCTCGCGTCCGACACCGGCGATGGTCTCGGGTTTGGGGTGTTACAATGTTATTCTTGGTTTGGATTGGTTGACCGTGCATGATGCGGTTGTGAATTGCAAAAGCAAGACTATTGATTTGAGGTACGCAAATAACAAGATAATTCGAGTTGAGTCTACGGACTTAAAGGGGTTGCCAGCTGTAATATCAGCAATGTTGGCCTAGAAATATGTAAGGAAGGGGTCCGAAGCATACCTTAAGTATGTACTTGATGACAAAGAGTTAGAAAAGAAACCCGAATCTGTGCTGGTGGTTTGTGAATACCCGGATGTTTTTCCTGAAGAATTACCGGGTTTACCACTTGTTCGGGAGGTAGAGTTTGGTATTGAGCTTGTACCTGGGACTACGCCAATTTTGATAGCTCCGTATCATATGGCACCAACCGAGTTAAAAGAATTGAAAGCTTAGTTGCAAGAGTTGACAGATAGAGGTTTCGCTCGACCAAGTTTCTCACCTTGGGGTGCACCAGTATTGTTTGTGAAAAAGAAGGACGGAACCATGAGGTTGTGCATTGACTATCGTCAGCTGAATAAAGTGACGATAAAGAATAAATATCCGTTACCGCGTATTGATGATTTGTTTGATCAACTAAAGGAGCCTCGGTGTTTTCAAAGATAGATTTGAGATCGGGTTATTACGATTCATGAATTCAAGATTCGGATATACCCAAAAGCGCTTTCGAGAATGAGATCGGCCACTACGAGTTCTTAGTGATGCCGTTTGGGCTCACTAATGCCCTGCGGTATTTATGGATTTGATGAATCGGATTTGAGACGATATTTGGACCGGTTAGTAGTTGTGTTCATTGACGACATCTTGGTCTATTCAAAGATGAGACCGAACATCTTTGAGCACCGAGATTAGTGTTGCAAATTTTACGGGATAAGCGGTTATATGCTAAGTTCATGAAGTGTGAGTTACGGTTAAGAGAGGTTAGCTTCTTGGGCCATGTGGTATCCGCATCGGGTATTCGAGTTGACCGAGCAAAATTTCAGCCATACTTAGCTGGAAGCCTCAGAAATATTCTTGAGGTTCGAGCTTTTTGGGACTTAGGTTACTACCGACGGTTTGTAAAGGTTTCTCGATGATAGCCACACCCATGACGAAGCTACTTCAAAAGATGTTAAGTTGAATGGACGGAAAAATGTCGAAAAGTTTTGATCAATCGAAAACTTATTTGGTGAAGCTCAATTTTAGTGCAGCCGAATCACCAAAGAGTTTGTCATCTATAGTGACGCCTCCCTACTTGGGTTAGGTTGCGTATTGATGCAAGAAGGTCGAGTTGTGGCCTATCGTCGAGACAATGAAAGCCACATGAGAAAAATTATCCGACCCATGATCTCGAATTAGGCGCCATCGTATTCGCCTTGAAAGTATGGCGACATTACTTATTTGGTGAGAAGTGCCATGTATTTTTGGATCACAAAAGTCTCAAATATTTGATGACTCAAAGAGACTTGAATCTGCGACAAAGGCGTTGGCTTGAGTTGTTGAAAGATTATGAGCTTGTCATTGATTATCACGGGAAAGGCTAATGTGGTTGCGGACGCCTTAAGCGGAAATCACCGCTTGTTGCTACGAGCAATGAATGTACATTTATGCATTCTACCCGACAATGTGTTAGTAGCTGAATTAAGGGCCAAACCATTATTGATTCATCAAATTCGTGAAGCTCAGAAATTCGACGATGAATTGGTTGCAAAACGGGCTGAATGTGTTCCGAATATGGAATCCGAATTTCAAATTGATGATGACGATTGTTTGAGGTTCAGAAGTCGGTTGTGTGTTCTAAGAAATTTGGAACTCATTTCGATGATTCTGAACGAAGCTCATTGTAGCCGAATGTCAATTCACCCGGGGAGTACGAAAATGTACAATGATCTGAGACGCCAGTTTTGGTGGCATGGTATGAAACGAGACATTTCCGATTTTGTTTCGAAGTGTTTAGTATGTCAGCAAGTAAAGGCGGAACATCAAGTGCCTACGGGTTTGCTTCAGACGATCATGATACCTGAATGGAAACGGGAACGAGTCACGATGGATTTTGTATATGGGTTGCCAATGTCGGCAAGTAAGAAAGATGCGATTTGGGTCATTATTGATAGACTGACTAAGTCGGCTCACTTTATCCCCGTACGTACGGATTTTTCATTGGATAAACTAGCTGAATTGTATGTTTCTCAGATTGTGAGATTACACGGGGTACCGATTTCTATTGTGTCGGATAGAGATCCGAGATTCACCTCGCGATTTTGGAAGAAATTGCAAGAAGCTTTGGGTACCAAGCTGCATTTTAGCACCGCTTTTCATCCACAAACCGATAGTCAATCCGAGCGGATAATTCAGATACTTGAGGATATGTTGAGATGTTGCATCCTCGAGTTTAGTGGTTCATGGGAACGGTATTTACCTTTGATTGAATTCGTTTACAACAATAGTTTTCAATCAAGTATTAAGATGGCACCTTACGAGGCCTTGTACGGGCGTAAATGCCGTACACCATTGTTTTGGACCGAGCTCGGTGAGAGTAAAATTTTCGGAGTGGATTTGATTAAAGATGCTGAACAAAAAGTAAAAATAATTCGTGAAAGTCTGAAGGCAGCATCAGATCGTCAGAAGTCGTATGCGGATTTAAAACGAAGAGATATTGAGTATCAGGTGGGAGACAAAGTGTTTCTTAAGGTCTCACCTTGGAAAAAGATACTCAGATTTGGCCGTAAGGGCAAACTGAGTCCGAGGTTCATAGGGCCATATGAAGTATCCGAATGAGTTGGTCCAGTTACGTATAGATTGATTTTGCCCCCTGAACTTGAAAAGATTCACGACGTCTTCCATGTTTCAATGCTTCGACGTTATAGATCTGACCCGTCACAAGTAATTGATCCATCAGAGGTTGAAATTCAATCCGACATGAGTTATGAAGAAGAGCCGATTCGTATCCTAGCTCGTGAAGTGAAAGAGTTACGAAACAAAAAGGTTCCTTTAGTAAAAGTGTTATGGCTCAAACACGGGATAGAAGAAGCTACTTGGGAACCCGAGAACTCTATGAAAGAGCAATACCCAAACCTATTTACCGGTAAGATTTTCGGGGACGAAAATTTCTTAAGTGGGGGAGAGTTGTGATAGCCCTAAAGTGACCCTAGTCGGAAAGCGGTTTCGGGACCGCTAAAACGAGTCACCAAATTATTTGAATGTGATATTTATTGTCAAAAATATGTGAATATGAATGTGCGAAAATTTTTAAGCTTCGATTTAGTTAAATTGCATGTGAAATTAGTCAATAGGACTTATGTGTGACACTTTTAAAAAATGTGATAGGTTAATCTAAAAGGATCTAATAGTGCATGTATTCAAAGGGGAGGACTTGCATGTCAATTTTCCCCCTAATTAGTAGTGGTAGGCCATGAGCATGGGTGGACAAAATGTTATGGCTAAAAACATGTCATAAACATGTTGCGTTAATGCATTATGTAAGGAATAATAAAATAAAGAGCATGGGCAATGTGTGTGATTGTTCCCCCCCATTGCCGTGAGTTGAAGGAAAGAAAAAAAAAAGTGTTCATTCTTGAGCATCTTTGGCCGAATAGAGGAAAGAAAGGAAGGGGAAGAGCTTGAGAAAATCGGCTATGGTGGTTTGCTAGACTAAGGTATGTTTGATGTTGTCCATGAGATTCGTGCATGCTTTTAGTTGTTAGTTTGAGTTCTAACTAGGCCATGGTTCAAACCTTTACTATGTCATGGAGATGACATTCGGCTAAGGTGGATTGTGTTATGTCATTTGCATGCTAAAAGTGAAGCTTTGTAATGGTGCATGTGATGGTGGATTGATGACTCTTGAATCTTCTTTTTAGCATTTTTGAGTGAGACATTAAGTTCTTTGTTTAACCATGACCAAAATTGAAATGGTATGGTGTTGTGATGCATTCGGCCATGGTAGGAAGTAGAAGGGAAATATGGTTGTTGTTAGATGAAGTAGAGTCTAACAAATGAGCACATATGTGCATTAGTTGCTAGATGGAGAAGAATCGGCTAGCAAGTTGTGTGCCAAAGCCGAATATACTTTTGTATATTAATGAGTAATGCATGTGTTGAATTGATGGAAAGGGAGAGGATGCTTTAATAGTGTATATATGTGTATTAGCCAAGTTTTGAACTTGAAACAAAATGGTGTTTAGTCAATACAAGTGACCATACTTGTAGAATGTATTAAGTGTTGCAATCGGCCTCAACCTAGACATGTATATTCGGCCACATGAAATAGATTTGTGTTGTATGTGTTCGATTAGAGGCAAGCATATTGATGCTTTTATCTTGGCTTAGATAATCGGCTAAAAGAGAGTGTGGGCTAAAATGTTGAGTTTGATTAATGATTCCATATATATGTAACTCTAATGCCTAATGTATATATGGGCTAAGTACCTTGAGGTCCTCTTTTGATGTTCAAATGAATTGTGTTAAATTGCTTAATGTGATTAAAATGCATGACCATTGTGTATTTGAGCTAAAGGGTGGCCATATGACCTATTAAACTCCTTGTCATATTCGCCATAAGCTAGCATAATGAGACTTTAATAAGTTAAATTTGTTTGAATTAGCTCAAGAGCTTAGAGGACCACAGTTGGATAAGGAAAGGAAAAGTTATCGAATAGTCTGCTGAAATCGTTCGACCACATCCGAGGTAAGTTTTCGAGTAATGGAACTTAGATTATGATTTGATTAGATCATGTTTTAAGCAAATCAAAATCATGCTCTTTGTATGTGGCTATTAAGCCGAAATTGCAAGTGTGATAAGTGTCTTGTGTTTGAGCTTTGGTAATGAAAATGAAATACGGATGTGTCATGATTTATTGATAAATGTGCATGGTTATTCGAATGATGTCCGGGCTAAGTCCCGAAGGATTTGTGCTAAGTGACTATATCCGGACTAAGATCCGAAGGCATTTGTGCGAGTTACTAAATCCGGACTAAGATCCGAAGGCATTTGTGCGAGTTACTAAATCCGGACTAAGATCCAAAGGCATTTGTGTGAGTTACTATAACCGGGCTATGTCCCGAAGGCATTTGAACGAGTAGCTATATCCGGTTAAATTTCGAAGGTACGTGATTCGGGAATGAGCAATCTTGCTGTAAAAATTTCAGTTAATACGCTTGTAAAATCCCAACAATGAGGTATGTTTCGTATGTGCATTGGAATAGTTGATTCCCTTTGAATAATATTCGCTCAGTCGAGTAATGAGCTTTCGGTATTTGGCTAAGATGATCCCTTATGTATGAATATAGGGGTTGGAATGTGAAGTAGGAATGATTTGAGAATATGTATATATGGAATTATCCGTTTAGTTATATGAATGCTATACTTCAGATGTGCTTAAATTCTTTGCTCAAAACTTACTAAGCATTTAATTCTTACTCCGTTTATTTAATTCTCTGTTTTATAGATTTTCGTTCTTCAGCTATCGGACTCGGGATTTTGAAGTCGAAGTCGCCCACACTATCAAAGCTCCTTTTGGTATACTTTTGGTTGAACTTTGAAATGGCATGTATAGGACTACCCTTTTGTTGTTGGTCATGTACCCTTCGGTTTCGTGTAAATTTGGATAGCCATGCGAAAATGGCTTAAATATACTTTGATCATAGCATTATAATCGTTTTGTATGTTGTCTGTCGAGAGGTATGGAAATGTTGGTAATGGTTAGCCATGGGAATGGTTATTCATGATCACTTTTGGAATATGTATGACAAACTCTAGTTGATCCATGGAGGATCATGAAATAGGTAAAGTTTACCTTAAAAATAGAAGCTGGTAGCAGCAGTGATGTGGATGTGAAAAATCACTAAAAATAGTAGGAATGGAATTAAATAGTTAATAAATTATGTAATCGAACCTTGATGAATCTATTTTCATAGGAAAGTAACGAAACATTCACATGAACAGTATATTATGAGATGTTAAAGTTTTAGTGAGACAGGGCCAGAACGGTTTCGGATCCCTAATCGACTTTGGAAATTCATTATAAATTAACCAGAGACATTTAGAAGTCATGCCATATATGTATAGATTCCTTTTTGAGTCTAGTTTCTATAGAAACAAACGGAATCAGTATTGAAGCTCTGTACAGACAGATAAATATAAATCGTAATGCATGAAGGTCAGTGTAGTCGCACCCTGTAACAGGGGAGACTTTAACTAATAAACTGTACTAATTGGCCCAACCAAAAATTCTAGAAAAAAATCTGTATATGGACATATGAGTCTAGTTTCAGGGAAAAATTACGAGACTGATTTTCGAGTTTTGGAACTAAAGTTATGATTTTTAAGGCGACAGTGACGCAGTAACTAGCTTGTCTGGAAAAATTTTCAAATGGACTGTGAAAATAAGTGGATTATGCCCGTTAACCCCTCGTGTCCGACTCCGACAACGGTCTCGGGTACGGGGTGTTACACAGGCTGTGTGTGAGTCACTTGGCCAATTGACTTAAAGCATTTATCAATCATAGTGACTGACATGAGGCTTGATCCATTTGGATCAGCAATTTGGCACTCTTTGCCCTTGAACACAATTGAATAGCTTTTCTCAAGCAATTGAGCAATGCTGAGAAGGTTCCTATCAATTTCATGCACTAACAACACATTTAAAATGATCTTATTGCCAGTAGGAGTGCATATCAGCACATCTCCTTTACCTTCAGCCTTAATAGACTGACCATTGCCAACCTTTACTTTAGTCTTGAAACTCCTTTCCAATGTCCTAAAGATGCTTGCATCAGGTGTCAAGTGATTGGTGCAGCCACTATCAAGGAGCTATCCATTTGAAGCCTTCTTGTGCCCTGCTGAACATGACACAAAAAAGACCTGCTCCTCATGGTCACTATTGTCTTCAACCGCTCGAGCTTCAACATTTTTCTGTTGTGCTTGATTCTGCCTAGGTCTGCCTTTGTTTTTGCAAACCCTTTCAACATGCCCCATTTTCTTGTAATGTTTCCATTGTGCATATAGTCTAAACCAGCATCTTTCTTCGGATGACCAGGCCTTTTACAGTGCCTGCAGGGTTGGTCCCCTCTTCTTGCAGCATCAAGCTTAGGTCTATTTTTCCAAGTCTTTTTGCCTTTGTAGGTGATCGCGTGTTTTCGTGATAGGTTTTAAATATTTATAATTAATCGTTCTTGAATCTAACTATTATCGCGATGTAGGAAAGTGTACCTATCGAACAGTAGTATAGTTTTAGGAAGACAGGATTGTCGAACCCAAGGGAACTAAAAGTACTAGTAATGACTGTCTTTTTATTATCTAGCCTAAGAATAAAGAGGTCTTTGTTTTAACTAACTAATTATCTAAACTAAGAATTCACAGAGAATGGAATTGGGGAATTGCTTTTGGGAAAATCAATTGAATTAAGACAATACCTAAGGAAAAATCCACCTAGACTGTACTTGTTATTCTGGCTCCAAATTGGATGATTTATTCATTTAACTTGTTCCGTAGAGATCTCTAAGTTATGTTATTATCCCTATTCAAGACTAATAACGTCTAATCCCTAGATTGAATAATTGAGACTTTTCTCTAATTAACACCCTAGGGTTGTATTAACTCGATCTATGGACCCCCTTATTAGGTTTCACCCTAATCCGGCAAAATCTTGTCACCCTATGTCTAGGCGCGCAATCAACTCCGCTTAATTATGACAAATGTACTCTTAGGCGGTCTATTCCTCCTCGAATAAGAGCTTATCTTGAATCGGTATCACGGGATATCAAAACAAGAATTAAGAACACATAATTAAGAACAAGTTAAATATTTATCATACAATTCAGAAAATAATAACAAGATTCGTCTTAGGTTTCATTCCCCTTAGGTATTTAGTGGATTTAGTTCAAAACTAGAAAAGAAAACATCTCAAAAGAATAATGAATACAAAACATAAAGAAAAGCCAAAACTCCTAAAGGGAAATTGAGGAAAGATCTTCAGTCTTGATGGTGAATCCGGCTTCTGAGATGGATCAATCGGCTTTCTTGGAGTAATTCCTTACTCCCTATTCTGTGCCCCGCTTTTCTTCCTACTCTAGGGTGTATTTATAGGCTTTGGAATGCCTAAGAGCCCTCAAGATTAGCCTTTTCCAAATTGGACTCAACTTGGGCTCAGTAGGGACACGCCCGTGTGCGATTACTTTAGGCCGTGGTCGAACCTGCCAAATTGACACGGCCGTGTGGTCCACCTGTGTGAGGAGGTCCAGGTCGTGTTGATTTCGTATTTGGCCCATTTTCTTTGATTTTGGCCCGTATCTCATTCATTTCGCTTTCAAATGCTCTCCTAAATATAAAACATGAAATAAAGCATTAGGAGCATCGAAGTCACCAATTCTAATGGGAAATCATCCATAAAATGCGTTTAACATGGGGTAAAAATATGTATAAATTACGGTTTATCAAATACCCCCACACTTAAGCATTTGCTTGTCCTCAAGCAAAATTCTCAACTCATAATCAGAATAAATTCTTCTCAATTTATAATTTCTATCGATAATATCTCAAAATAATCCATAGGTAATCATACATTGAGAATTCAACTAAATGAACATAAAAGTTTCAAACATTCCAAGTTGAGTATTTAATCATGCAAACATAGGTGTCTCCCCTCATCTAAGTAATTTCCTTTAATTCAAATATCACAGAGTTTCACATCCTCACTACAGATTCACTCAAATCACTCGAGGTGTTTAAGGACAATAAATGAAATACTCAATAGTCAATAATGAAAAGTCATTACCATAGGCTTGCATGAAAACCAAATCTCCACCACTGATAAATTGAGATGAAACATCAATCAAAAGATCTTTAGAGGGTTGTAATGAGGCTTGGTTAGGGGGTGTGGTCACAAGCTAAAAGAAAGGGTTAGAATCGAGATTGAATTGAAAAATTGCCTAACTAGAAAAAGAGTTAATCATCACTTGCATACAGCAGAGCTGCTTCTCAGAATATGGAATCACTAATGTTTATACATAGTTTTTTTTTCTTTTTTTTTTTAAGAACAAGTCAAATAACATAGACTAAATTATTACAAACAAGACATAGCTAAGCAATTTACTCAACTTAAATCTCGACAAAAATAGGGATCAAATTAATTTAAGGGATTTCAACAATAATAGGTTAAGGGTTAATATTAAGGGTAATACAAGAAATGGTTTTTTAGGCTCAAGGGGGTTTACTAGGGGTTAATCGTGGAGTTAGGCTTTTCATGGCATGAGTGGGTTAATCAAATGGTGTGGTCTCGACATGCATAATGAAGCAAGATCTAGAATAACAGTTCAATACTGACACACTCAAAGCAATAATAAAAGTGAGCATTAAAGAATTAATAGATGCTCAAAAGGCTCAAAAATCTCACAAAAATTATGGCTTTTTGATGTTTAAAACTTGTGAATTCCAACTCAAAGTAATACCTAAACTTTGAGGAAACAACCTAAGATTTTAAATTCTTAAAAATCAACTTATCATGCTTGATTCTCTATTGTCTTGAGGTTTAAACAATCAATGCATAAATACCTATGTTTTAATTCAAGATATATGAACAAAAATCATAAATCAATCAAAATTTATCCTAAATATGATATGAGAGCTTTTCAAGAGAACAAGGTAGTCATTCAGGGATTTTTCTGATAATGAAATAAATACTCCCCCCCCGGCACTTAAGATGTACATTGCCCTTAATGTACAAAGATAGATATTAGAGTATAAAAATAAGATAGGGAGAGAAGTGAAACTTCCTGTATGATGAATTCCTCAAACTGGAGTTTTGGAGAGTAATCGGTTCGAGAGTGGAGGAGGATACTCCGGCGGTCGTAGAGGTTCATTAGTCCATAAGTCCTGTGCCAAAAGAATATTATACCTAGTGGTAGCTATGGTCGTGGTTGATCAGGACATGGCAGTCGTGAAGAACCTTTCCCGGTAGAGTTGTTAGTTCCTATGCGATGATGAGCTTAAGAGCTCTATATAACTGTGATAAAATCAGGAACTTTTTAGGGGATATTAGGAAGAATAATTACTCATAAAGGAATAACTAAAATTAATAATTAAAAACAAAATTTTAAAATCTAATAATAAAAATAAAAAGTAGTTTTAATAAAAATTAAAAACATAAAATAATAAATGAATGTTTTTAAACATCTTCATCGCTGGATGGTTCGTGAGGTGGGTCTGGCGATGAGATGTAAAGGTGCTGACAAATCTGCTGTAGAGTAGCATCAATGTTGTCAAATCGTTGAAAACAATGCTGCTCGAATCTAGTGAGGTGCTCAAAGATGTCAGCATATGAAGTCGTCGCATGAACTGGATGAGAGGGTGGTAGTGGCTGAATCAGTGGCTCCTCGTGCTGTGGAGGGACATCATCAGAAATGCCCTCGTGGGCCTCCTCCTCGGTAGATTGGGCGAGACAATATTGGGGAGGGTAAGTTCCTCGGCGCCTCTTGATTATCCTCATCCTAAGCATGCTCGAGATGCCTTGTGGAGACATCTGGTCGATGAGGGTAAGGGATGACTCTTGGGCCGCGGTGCTGAGGAGCTTGAAGTGTCGAGCCAACCGAGTAATATAGTGGCCAATGGAGATGACCCTCTTCCTATGCTGCTCCGTCTGTTGCTAAATCGCGAGGGCGATGAAATAGGCAAGGTTGATGACTTGCCCATGCGACATACACCATAAGAAGTAGGCATCATGAGTGTTGACGACGCCAGTGCTCTCTCGCCTCCCTATAATCGTGTGAGCCAAAATGACGTGTAGGTAGCTCAGGGATGGTGGGAGAACTGATGCCTTGGAGTGGCTAGGATTGTAGGAGGCTACGTCAGGGGCCAAAATGTGCCAGCACTTCGAGGGAGAGAAATGTATGTGGCGAGTGAGAGCATGTTGTTCATTCTCCTCCTTGAACTCCTCCGTATATAAGCTCAGTACAACACTGAACTCTGGGACGCTTAGCTGGCGGACTAACCCGCTTAGGCGAAACTGGATCGTGCCGGGATCATCGTAATTTGTCATTACGGTCTGAAGATGGAACATTGAGCATAGTTCTACCGTAAGCTCGAGGTATGTTGGTTCGATGATCCCAAAGAACAGCTCCCAAGGGTCGATGGTTAGGAGGGCCCGAATCGCATCAGCCAACTGAACTTGTTCTACGGTAGCCCAGTCGATACAGATGCCCGCAATTAAAGGTCGAGCCCAAAGTATTTGGAAAAGATCTTCTTGAGGCCCTTGGGGGAACTGCAAGAGAGGGTGACGAATTTCCGTGGTTGGACCCGCGGAAGATGACGCTCCCTTCCTCTTCTTCGAAGCAGGTACAATGGTTTTCTTTCCTCGTGAAGACGACATGGTACTTGCGATCAAAAACCATTAATTCATTTTGAGGAATGATCAAAGTAAAATAAAGATAATTTGTAGATAATAATCATAATTTCAGCAACTACTAAGACCAACAAGTTAATCAAAGCAATCAGTTGTATGGAATAAAAAATGGCAACAAATTTCATGGAATGCAATATGTGTGACAGATGAAAAATGTTAACACTAAAGGCATGAGTATATATATTGTTCTAATCATGAATATTTACTTCTAACTAATCAAATAAAGTATAGAAATCATATAATGAGTAAGAATATTAACATGAGAAAGATAATAACTATTCTAGATATAACATTTGTATGATAAAAATAAGAAAGGAACATGAAAAATTTTATATTATTATGATAAATAGCCCTAGAAATTAGCAAGAATAAACGAGAAAAGAGTGAACAAACGCTAGAAAGAGGAGAATAGGCGTCAAAAATAGAGTTGGAGACAGTGCAAGGGCGTGGCAAGGAGGCCGTGTGGAATTGTAGCGGCTGGAGTTAGGGTTTTTGAGTGGGGAAGACAATGAATAGTGCAGGGTATTTATAGATTTTTGGGCACACGGCCAGGTAACACGCCCGTGTTCCCCAATTTCAGCTCGTGTGATTCGCGAATTTTGAATTTGGGCACGTCTGACATTTAGAACAGCCCGTGTTCCTTGGGCGTGTGGGTGCACACAGCCATGTCGCACGGCTGTGCCTAACATTGTTCGCTTCTCCCATGCCCGTGTCAATCTAACAGGTTTGAACACGGGTGCTAGACATGAGCGTGCCGTACGCCCGTGCTGTTTTAACAGGTTCACCCACGGTTCTTCCACATAGGCATGTCTTACCCCTGTGTTGTTTTGGCAGGTTCGACCACAGCCATGTCGCATGGCCATGACATTTTATCGTAGCCCGTGTTTGGGAAAAATTGTTGTCCTATTTTCACACGGCCGTGTCCCTGTGGAAAACCTATATTCAAGCGTTCCATTAGTAAGTTAGGTGTTGAAGACTAAATTTTAAAGAAGTTAATATAGTTAGTGCTCAGGTTGCCTCCCGAGAAGCCCTTATTTATAGTCTAAGCTCGACTTACCTCTCCATTGAATGATCATGGTGGTTTGAGGAGTTTATGCTCCTTATTCCTTCTATCAATCTCATCAAAATAAGGTTTTAAACGGGTGTTGTTTACTTTAAAAGTGCTGAACTTGGGATGACTCACCTCGACCGTATCGAATGGGAAAATGCTGAGTACCGTAAGAGGGATTTCTTCATTCGATGTGGTAGCGACAATGTGGGGATCTATGGCATCTAATAAGACTCTATATCCAACCTTAAGTTGATTTGGAAAGGGATTGAGCTTGTTCTGTCGTAGATTCGGTTTGTCAGATGTTCTCGGTTTATGCATCCGCCATTCATCTAGCTTCTCGACTTGTAGCTTTCAATCTTCATGAATGGGTCCTCTACTATTGCTTGAGAATGACTCATGTGCTTCCTTCAGACTCATTTCCTGCAAAGTAGGTTGCACCATATTGTTAGTTTTAGTAGAATGGTTTAGACGATCACCTTCAATTTCCATTGTGTTGCTAGAATTGCGAGCTTGAAGGGTGATTGTTTCGTCTCCCACACGGAGTGTGAGCTCATCTGTGCCAACATCAATAATTGTTTTAGCAGTTGCTAAAAAGGGCCTTCCTATAATTAA
This sequence comes from Gossypium arboreum, assembly GCF_025698485.1. Classification (NCBI taxonomy): domain Eukaryota; kingdom Viridiplantae; phylum Streptophyta; class Magnoliopsida; order Malvales; family Malvaceae; genus Gossypium; species Gossypium arboreum. Next base: position 21,942,801 of record NC_069081.1, read on the forward strand.
AGGAGTGTTGCTATCCTCCTCTATGTCTAGAACAATAAAGTCAACGGGAAATATAAATTTATCGATTTTAACTAGCACATCTTCAATAATACCCCTAGGAAATCTTATAGTTTTATCTGCTAAGTGAATGCTCGTCCTAGTCTGTTTGGGTTTCCCAAGACCTAATTGATTGAACATTTTGTAAGGCATGACATTAATACTAGCCCCCAGATCAGCTAATGCATTATTAACATCTAAACTACCAATTAAGCAAGGAATTGTAAAACTCCCTGGATCTTTAAGTTTGTTGGGTAGTTTATTCTGGAGAATAGTTGAGCAAACTACGTTTAGCTCCACATGCAATGCTTCCTCCATCTTCCGCTTATTTGCTAAAAGCTCCTTTAAAAATTTCATTGTGTTTGACATCTGTGATAGAGCTTCAATAAACGGTAAGTTAATATGTAATTTTTTTAAGAGTTTAAGGAATTTACCAAATTGTTCATCTTCCTTATCGCATTGAGGTATGGCACATGAGGTTTATATTCGACATTCACTGATTTGTTTTTATTGTGATGTACCTCACCTTGACCTTTGCTTACCACAGTTTCTTGTCTCGGTTCTAGCTCAGGCTCAACAAATCCTTCTTCATCTTGAACGTTAATCGCGTTGAGCTATTCCCTTGGGTTAGGTTCAATATTGCTTGGCAAGCTCCCTTGTGGTCGTTCGAAGATTAGTTTGGAAAGCTGGCCTATCTGAGTTTCAAGCCCTTAGATATACGCTTGTTGATTTTTAAGTGCTGTCTCGGTGTACTGGAAATGGGTTTCTGACACCGAGATAAACTTTGTGCACATCTCTTCAAGGTTCGGCTTCTTTTCCTGTTGGTAGGGTGGTTGTTGGTAGCCTGGAGGTGGTTGTGGTATTTGATTTCCTTGACTGCCCCACAAGAAATTGGGGTGGTTCCTCCAACCTGCATTATAAGTGTTACTATATGGATTGTTTTGAGGTCAAGGATTATTACCCATGTAATTTAATTGCTCGTTATTCATGTTGTGGCCATAAGGTTGGTATTCCGAATGGTTTGTTCCACCTCCACTTGCTTTGCACTGCGTTACTAGGTGAACCTGTGAAGAACTAAGAAAACCATCAATTTTCTTATTCAAGAGTTCTACCTGATTAGAGAGCATGGTGACCTAATCGACATTATAAACACCAGCTGCTTTCATTGTCTTTGTCCTCATGACTTACCACTGATAGTTATTCAATGACATCTCCTCTATGAACTCATAAGCATCTTCAGGTGTTTTATTAATGATGGTTCTGCCAGCACCTGCGTCAACCATTTTCCGAGTCGAAGGATTCAGGCCATTATGGAATGTTTGAACCTGAAGCCAAAGCGGTAACCCATGGTGAGGCAACCTTTTCAAAAGGTCCTTGTATCTCTCCCATGCATCGTAGAGTGTTTCTAAATACATCTGTACAAAAGAAGAGATATCATTACATAATTTAGCCGTTTTAGCAGGCGGAAAATATTTTAGGAAAAATTTTTCGGTCATTTGTTCCCAAGTAGTAATTGACCCTCATGGTAACGAGTTCAACCACTGTTTAGCTTTGTTCCTCAATGAGAAAGGGAATAACCGAAGACGAATGACATCGTCAAAAATGCCATTAATTTTAAATGTATCGTATAGTTCCAAAAAGTTTGCTAAGTGAGCGTTGGGATCTTCATCCTGCAAACCATCAAACTGAACAAACTGTTGTATCATTTGAATTGTATTAGGTTTCAGTTCAAAAGTATTTGCAACTACAGCAGGTGTAACTATGCTTGATACAGTTCCTGTTAAAGAAGGTTTAGCAGAATCATACATAGTGCGTGGAGTAGGATTTTGATTAACCGTAATTTCAAGAGGTAGCTGATTGTCTTGGTTTTTAGCCATCTCTTCAGTTGGGGGTTGAGTATCGTCTTCTGGCTCATTCTCTGTGTATCTTAGGCTTCGCCTTATTTCTCTTTGGTTTTTGTAGACTGTGCGATCGATTTCTTCGTCAGAAAGTAGTGGTCTTGACAGGTTTCTTCTAGTCATAAACTATAAAAACCTGTCAGAAGAAAGAAAAAAGAAAATTAGTAAATTAGAATAAAATTAAAAATAAAATTAGTTTTCAAGAAAAATAAATGGCTAAAGTAATAAAAATTGAATGTTCCTAATATTTTAGTTCCCCGGCAACGGCGCCAAAAACTTGATCGCGTGTTTTCGTGATAGGTTTTAAATATTTATAATTAATCGTTCTTCAAACTAACTATTATCGCGATGTAGGCAAGTGTACCTATCGAACAGTAGTATAGTTTTAGGAAGACCGGATTGTTGAACCCAAGGGAACTAAAAGTACTAGTAATGACTGTCTTTTTATTATCTAGCCTAAGAATAAAGAGGTCTTTGTTTTAACTAACTAATTATCTAAACTAAGAATTCACAAAGAATGGAATTGGGGAATTTCTTTCGGGAAAATTGATTGAATTAAGACAATACCTAAGGAAAAATCCACCTAGACTGTACTTGTTATCTTGGCTCCAAATCGGATAATTTATTCATTTAACTTGTTCCGTAGAGATCCCTAAGTTATGTTATTATCCCTATTCAAGACTAATAACGTCTAATCCCTAGATTGAATAATTGAGACTTTTCTCAAATTAACACCCTAGGGTTGTATTAACTCGATCTATGGATCCCTTTATTAGGTATCACCCTAATTCGGCAAAATCTTGTCACCCTATGTCTAGGCGCGCAATCAACTCCGCTTAATTATGACAAATGTACTCTTAGACAGGGTCTATTACTCCTCTGAATAAGAGCTTATCTTGAATCAGTATCCTGGGATATCAAAACAAGAATTAAGAACACATAATTAAGAACAAGTTAAATATTTATCATACAATTCAGAAAATAATAACAAGATTCGTTTTAGGTTTCATTCCTCTCAGGTATTTAAGGGATTTAGTTCAAAACTAGAAAAGAAAACATCTTAGAAGAATAACGAATACAAAACATAAAGAAAACCCAAAACTCCTGAAGGGAAATTGAGGAAAGATATTCAGTCTTGATGGTGAACCGGCTTCTGAGATAGATCAATCGGATTCCTTGGAGTAATTCCTTACTCCCTATTCTGTGCCCCACTTTTCTTCCTACTCTAGGGTGTATTTATAGGCTTTGGAATGCCTAAGAGCCCTCAAGATTAGCCTTTTCCGAATTGGACTCAACTTGGGCTCAGTAGGGACACGCCTTTGTAACACGCCCGTGTGCGATTACTTCAGGCCGTGCTCAAACCTGCCAAATTGACACGGCCGTGTGGTCCACCAGTGTGAGGAGGTCCAAGCCGTGTTGATTTCGTACTTTTGCCTTGTGAGGAGGTCCAAGCCGTGTTGATTTTGTACTTTTGCCTATTTTCTCCGGTTTTAGCCTGTTTCTCGTTCCTTTCGCTCTCATATGCTCTCATAAGTATAAACATGAAATTAAAGCATTAGGAGCATCGAATTCACCAATTCTAATGGGAAATCATCCATAAAATACGTTTAACATGGGGTAAAAACATGTATAAATTACAGTTTATCAGTAGGCAGTGGTGCTTGAGGCAGCTTTGGCCTTGGCTTGAAAAGCACCTTCTTGGTGCTCCTCCATCCTGCTAGCTCTTCTTTGCTCCTGAGCATAGAGGGCATTAATAAGCTCAGTTAAAGAGATGCTTGTTAGGTCTCTTGAATCCTCAAGGGATGAAATTTTTGCCTCATATCTTTCAAGCAATGTTGAGAGTACCTTCTCTACGATCCTTGCCTCACTAAACTATTCTCCTAGCAACCTTATGCTGTTCACCACAGCCATAATCCTATCTGAGTACTGCTTCACTGTTTCTTCCTCCTTCATCTTCAAATTCTCAAAATCTCACATCAGATCTAACAGCTGCTACTGCCTTCTCCTTTCAGTGCCTTGAAACTCCTCCTTAAGCTTGTCCTAGGCTTGCTTTGGTGTCTCACAAGCTATGATTCTGGTGAAAATGACTTCTGACACACAATTCTGGATGCAGGACATGGCTTTGTGCCTCTTGGTCCTCTCATCTACGTGCTGCCTGATTTGAGCCACTGTGGGATTGGCTTTGAGTGGAGCTGGCTCAGCATCCATGTTTACAACTTCCCATAGATCCAATGCTTGCAGGTAAGTCCTCATCTTGACCACCCATATATGGAACCTTTAACTATTGAAGATTGGTGGTGCTACTAGAGAGAATCCTGAAGAAGCCATTCAATTTAAGGTTTAAATGCAACAGGTCCACTAAGACAATGGCTCTAGATACCAACTGTTAGAGTTTAAGAAACAAAGCAACTTAGCTGAACCTAAGTCTTGAGCAACAAGGCTCGCGGCTTGTGGAAGAAACAATTAGAAATCTGCTTAGAAACAATATGAATGAAATCTGATAAATTTCATTAAAAATGATGGAGCATATATGAATGAAATCTGATAAACTTCATTAAAAATGAACTTTGGTATAAAGCCATTACATATACTAGACAATGGCTGGTCAAAATCAACAAATACATCACTTAAAATTACCTAACTCCACTTAATACATTGGAACTAGGTGAAATTAACTTGCACACTTAAGCAAAGCTGGTAATCAGCTTTTTACCATCAAGTTACATCAAATACAAACTAAACTAAGTTCAAAATAAACTAGAACACATTACATTAACTAAAGTTACAGGATGAACAAAACAAAATGGCTGCAACACTTGGCTCTACAACTTTTTGCTTGGCATGAGCTGCTCGATCTGCTTGCTGGTGCATGTGTTGTATGAAGGGCCATTCTCTAACATGAGTAATTCCCATCTCTAGCAATTAAAATGGAAAAAACTCAAGCATCGAACAATCAAAACCAATTGAGATGCTTCTTAGTCGAGAGAATCTGGATGGGCAGGCATTGCAATAGTTTTTAAATACTGCACAGGAAAGGCGATTAACAAATATAATGCAACGATGCACACTTGTTCTGCTAGAGCGCAGAAGCGATGAAGGTTCTATTGGGGACGGAATTGAGCACGAAATGGAACTGGGATAAAATTAAAATTGAAATGAATTGTCGCGACCTAGCTTGTCATGTCTCTTAGGAATTAATCTTACAACGACTGGAAATAAAAAGCTTTGGAACTTGACTTTCACGAGGTTGTGTGAAACTCAGCAATTGTTTTTCTTTGTGTTCATCGTGCTTGTAATGATGTTGCTAATTGGATTGTCAAGAGCTCTTGAGTAGGGTCGTTACTTGTTGGCTATGTTACGAATCCTCTCGAAGCATTAAAAAATCTTGTTGTTTCTAACAATGTTGATTAATAAAAATGTCATGTTTTAAGTCCAAAAAAAAAATGTGTTGGTGCATACACCCAACATATCCTTACCAGCAGGCTCAACTTATCATCTAAAATTCTCATATCAATCACATTCTTACTAAAACTTGGCCTTGTGACCTTACCTTGTTCTTTCCACTTGAATGCTAATCCTCTACTAATTGTTTCTAGATTCATTTAAAAACCTCCCACCATCTTAAACTCATTCCTAACTTTTTTTCGATTTTTCTTCCTTAGTTTTAGTCTCTATTAAAAATAACATTTAAAGGTTATGATTTCTCCTTAAGATTTTAAACTATTAAGTATGAACTTATCCCTTGACAGATGTAGGCTAAAAGCTTTATATCTCCTTAGTTTTTGTTATAAAACAACCACTTAAACCTCCATAGCTTTCATAAAAAACTTCTAACTTAGGAACCTTCGGCAACACTACCCTAGAGTTTTCTAGTAGAAGTTACTCATCTCTATTACCACACAACTTACATCTAGCCCCTTTCTTTTTACCTTCATCTTATTGATCCTCTCATTTTTCCTTTACTAATTGTACATCCTCCATTACCCTTCCTCTTACAATTAGATTATTTGCAACTCCCTTCCCAGCCACTTTTTTCACCATTATATCTATTCTCATGTTAGGAGGAATATTGTAATTCTAGCATTCTATTCTCATACATTCCATAAGTTTCTTATCCCTCTTCATCTTATTACTCTTTATAACCTCCAAAATATTATCCTCTCTTCTACTACAACCTTTCCCATTACTCTATAGCCCCTCCCCTAAATACTCCCCCTTCTCTCTCCTTCTATAGCCTACATTATCACTCCTTTCTTATTCCTAACCCTATCATTCCCATTATCCTCAACAAGAACTTTACCCTTTTCTCTAATTTATTTTCAATCATACCTCCACATACCTTCCCAACTCCCCTAATCACATCCATGTTCATCCACATCTCATAACTCCTAGTTTTTGAAATTCTCTAATAATTTCCTCCGTCAAAATTCCAATTCCTTTGTATTTGTCAAAACCCACCACACATAAAACAAATATCAAAATCTTTTTATACCTCAACATTGCCCAACTCTCTCATTCCCTTCCACAGGTACCCAAACCCCCGCAATGATGTCTTACTCATCTCCACATTAAATCCAATCCTTGAGAAGTTTCAACTATCCCATTTCCCAACACATGTGTCAACGGTAATCAAATAAAAAGTTATGTAACGTATTCTTCTAGCATTCTCAATTATCATCATATTCAATAGTAGATTATTTTTCTACATATAGAGATGAACAAGACTCGATTCGATTTAAAAAAATAAAAAAATTTTAAATTTTGAGTTAATCGAATAGAGTTATTCGAGTTATTCAAATTATACAAGTCAACTCGAATACTTCGAGTTTGGAGTTCAAGTTGAGTTGAATTTTACAATTTGAATAATTCGAATAACATATTGGTGTAAATACCCTTTTGGTCCCTTTTAATTTTGAAAAGAGCAAATTGGTCTCTCTCAACAAAAATTTCAAAATAATTTTAAAAAATCAATATAATTTTAAAATTCCAAATATTTATAAAAATTCCAAATTTTATATTTTTAAAAAATTATAAAATTTTTAAAAATTCTAAAAAATATAAAGAAATTTAAAATTTAAAATTTTCTAAAACAATAATTTTGAGACCTAAATAAGTTTATTAATGATTCAAGTTTATCATACTAAAATATTTTATTTTTTTATTATTTTTCTTTGAAAAAGTTTTAAAATATATATGGTTTCGATTTATGTATTTTAACATGGAATTAGCTATACTATAACAAAATTTTAATTTGACATGTTTAATTTTTTAATTTAACTCGAATAATTTCACTTTTTCAGCTCTAGTCGAGTTTCATTTCAATCAACTTGATTCAACAAAAAACATTTGAATTGAGTTAGAATGATAAAATACGAATTGTCAACTCGATTAACTCGAAATTTTTTCACTCAATTCGATTGAACGCTCACATCTACCTACATTCATATGTTCATTTCCCAAAACTTATATCGTTTAGCATCTTATTTATCTCCTATCTCTGTAGGTTAAGGAAATATCCCATTACCATGCAAGGCCCATGTTCTAAGATTGCTCCATACTTTCCTTATAGGAGAAAGAAATTGCATATTGGTTGTTTCCCATGTCCCGATCCTCTCACCTCCCTCACAATTCATGTACTTTTGAGAACTCCTTAAACACCTTTGTGATTAAGGACCTTTTCTGCGCGAATCTTTCACAAAAACGAGAATTGAGTTGATCTCCCAATTTTTCTCTTATCAAGTCCAAACACATCTATGAATATCCCTCATTCCAATCATATCTCTAGAGACATAAAGATCTCAAATCTAAATAGGTCAGGGATTTCAAAGTGTCTCCTTTATGCTTTCCAATAAATGTAGACTCCAAATCATAATTGACCAAATAAAGGAATATTCAATGCAAATATTCATTATTTTTTAAGTAAAGAAGAAATGAAAAATAAACAACCCTAATTAACTTAAGCAAAAAACCTCTTAAATCCTACTTGGAAGGAATACAAAGTAACAAAATGTAACATTTCAAACTGTTGTGTCACTAATTTAAAATCATTATCTTTAAAGCTACTTTTGGCGCAAACTAATTAAATTATAGTGTAAGTTGTCATGAAATATAAACCAACTGTCGTACAGGACTACATAAAATAGTACATTTTAAAAAGAAAACATAAATACTTCATTGTAATTTCATTAGAATCATACTTTCATGTGTTGGATTAAAATCCACAATTACGGGTACATATGTATAATCTATAATGCTGTTATAAAGTGTGATACAAAATTAAGTGACCAATTATGTTATAAGTACCATAGGCATTAAAGTATTATGGAAATTATGTGTAGATACCATAAGTTGTATTTATAATTTGATGAGGGCCCAAATTATAAATTCTCAAAATTAATTTAATAATCAGTTATTTAAAGAGGTAATGGTCTCCAAGTAATAGGGTTATCTCGTATATCTTTTCCATCACCATCAAAAAGTTATACAAGAGAGAAAAACTATTTTCTTGGAAGATAAAAAAAAACGTAAGATCTGAATAAGATCCGAATTTCAAGAATCAATGGATTTAGGTACTCTTCTGCATTTAGTTTTATTCTTGATGATTTTATATGAAAGATCCTAATTTAATAAAGTTTTATATTAGATATTGTTTTATGGTTCTAACAAGTGATATCCAAGTCTTGTCATTTCGAATAATTGAGAATATATTGATGACTTTGATATTTTGATTTGGGATTTTAGTTAAAGTATAGGTTTAATTTTTTAGGTTTATTTTTAGGTTTTTGGGTTTTGATATTTATGAATTTGAAAACCGATGGTGCAGTAGATTCAACTTCTTCTACTCTTTTTTTTTTTTTTTGTTTTCCTTCCATTTGCTGTTAATCTAGTTTCAATTTAGGGTTTCATATGTTTTTTAATGTTACAAATCTAACCTTTGTTCCCAGGTAGAGAAACAAGGACAGGTGAACAAAAGGAAGAGAAACAAGGATAGGTGAACAAAAGGGAGATGTGTTGATAACTGGTATTCTCTTGTTTTCTTCTAAACAAAAAAGTCGATTTTTTTATCCTAGTTGAAATTTCAGCTTTCTAATGCATTGACGAACTAAATTTTCATTGATTCTCAGTGTTAATGTAAATGTTTGTTGCTTAATTGGTCTTTTTAGTCTGTAATTGCTAATTGCTTGCGTAATATATGGAAATTAGCATAATTGGGTTTTACATTCATGATTGAATTTTCACTAAAGTCCTTTTTTGGCATGGGTGATCATTGGTAATCATGGATTTAAAAGCTAGAGAGAATATTGAAAAACTACTTGTTGTCTCTTTTGCCAGTACCGTGGGAATAGAAGAAGCTTTGATATTTATTAAATTTTGGCTATTTGAATGCTGAATGAGTCTCTTGTCCGTTCTATACTGAATGACTTTCGATTATATATATATATATATATATATATATATATATATATAATATGCATGTTTTGATTGATTCAATATTTAAATTACGTTTCTGTATTAAACTCTATTGATTGAGTGTATGATTTATGAATTTTGATAATTAGGATATGATGCTCGTTATTTTGAAAAATTATATAAATATAAATACGATTATCTTTTAATTTGATTGAAAGATGAGATTAAGAGAAATATTTTGAAACAAATAAATTCAGATTTTGGTTTTAATTAAGGATGTCTAACATTTTAACTAGATTAGTTGAAATAAAAAGTTGTCAAAGTGACCTTTTATGTAGATTAATTTATTTAAAATATAAACATAATTATATGTTTTTGTGATTCATGTATTTATTAATTGACCCAAAGGTAAGTTCATATTTGACAAAATTTCAACGACATCCATGGTGATAAATGTGTGACAATTATAAGGTATTTTATCTAAGCAATAAGTTAGTCCAAAGATTGATTAATTGTTTGACATAATTTATTGTTAATGTTTGATTGCTACAACAAGAATATCGTTTACTGTTAATACTATTGTCCAATGACTTGATATTAATGTTGTATTTGGTATCATGAGATGGAATTAGACATTATCTAGAATTTATTGTTTACTTATGAATATTGATGTGAGTTTATTTTATTTTTTTTTTCCATATTTAGCTAGTTCATCTTTTGTTGCCACAATATATGCTAATATAAATTCTATACCCATACTTAATGGGACTAAGTTTAAGGAATGGAAAAGACACTTGCTTATAGTACTTGGTTTTATGGACATAGACCTTGCATTAAGGGAAGAACAACTCGCACCTCTCATTGTGGAAAGCATCCCTGATGTTGAAAGAGATTTTTAGAGGTGGGATCGTTCAAATTGCATTAGTCTAATGATCATGAAACACAACATTCCAGAAGCCTTTAGGGGCATAGAATCTAAAGAGATTACTCAGGCTAAGGGTTTCCCTTGACAAAATTGATAAATGTTTTGCTAAAAATGATAAGGTTGAGATGACATCACTTCTAACTTCTTTGATGTCTATGAAGTACAAGGGTCTATGAAGTATAAGGGTCAAGAAATGTGATGGAGTACATTATGGATATGTTTCATGTTGCTTCAAGACTTAAGGCACTTAAGATCTAGGTTTTTGAGGAATTGCTTTTCTTATGGTTTTGGTATCGCTTCTTACACAGTTTAATCAATTTAAAATTAGTTAAAACTGTCAAAAGGAGAAATAGACTCTAAATGAGCTCATTTCTCATTGTGTGCAAGAGGAAGAAAGGTTGAAGCGTGATAAGTCTAAAAGTACTCATTTGGCCAATGCCCTTAAAGACAAGGGCAAGAAAAAATATATCAGAATGAAGCTACTAAGGGTCCAACTCAAAAGACACAACAGCAAGCTACAGAGAGTTGTTTATTTTCTAACAAGTTTGGACACATGAAGAAAAAATGTGCCAAATATCATGTTTGTCGTGCAAAGAAAGGTATAATTCTTAATTTGGTCTGTTTTGAGGTTAATTTAGCTTCAATACCTAGAAACACTTGATGGATAGATTCCGGTGCTACTGCTTATACAAGTGTTTCTATGCAAGATTGCCTGAGTTACCGAAAACTAAGTGATGGTGAAAGACTCATCTTTGTGGGTGATGTGAAATCGGTAGAAGTGGAAGCAATTGGGCATTTTAGGTTATTATTAGGAACTGATTTTTATTTGAATTTAAAAGACACTTTTATTATACCATCGTTTAGACAAAATTTAGTTTTTGTTTCTTCGTTGGACAAATAAGGATATTATTGTTCATTTGGAAACAATCAATTTATTTTGTTGTTAAATTCGAATGTTGTTGCAACTGGTTATTTAAATACTTATGAAAACCTTTATTTGTTAGAAACAGTTGCATCCTATAATGAAACCTTACATGTGAAATCATGCGGTATTAAATGAAAATTAAATAAGGAAAATTCAGCATCATTATGGCATAAGCATTTAAGTCATATCTTAAAAGGTAGAGTTGAACGTTTTTTGCCTGATGGTATTTTAGAGTCCTATGACTTCATAGACTTTGATGTTTGTGTCGATTGCATTAAGGGAAAACATACCAAAACCAATAGATTGGGTGGCAACAGATCTTCAGACGTCTTAGAATTAATTCATATTGATATTATTGGGTCATTTTGTACGACATCCTAGAATGGTCAACAATATTTCATAAAATTCATAGACGATTAATCACGTTAGGGGTACCCATATCCCATCCATGAGAAATCTCAGTTTTTGGACGTGTTCAAAACTTGTAAAGCTAAAGTTGAGAATCAACTCAACAAAAGGATTAAGAACATCAGATCTGATCATGGTGGTGAGTACTATGGTAGATATGATGGCTCAGGTGAACAATGTACAAAAGTATTTGCAAAATTCCTCGATGAATACGGTATTGTCCCACAGTACACCATACTAGGACCACTCAGTATAAATGGTGTAGCTGAAAGATGAAAGAAGATTCTTAAGGATATGGTGAGGAGTATGATTGCCCATTCTACCTTACCTAAGTCCTTTTGTGGAGAAGCAGTAAAGACAACAACTTACATTCTGAATAGAGTACCCACTAAAGTAGTTGCAAAAACACCTTATGAGCTTTGGATAGGTCAAAAGTCTAATCTAAAGCACTTTTACATTTGGGGATGTCCAGCTGAGGCAAACCCTTATAGGCCACATAAAAATAAATTAAACTCCAAAAGAGTTAGAAGTTCCTTTTTTGGTTATTCTAAGGGATCTAGGGGCTATAAGTTTTATGATCCCACAATTAGGAATATTTTTAAGAAGGGAACTGCAACATTTTTGGAGGATGTTGAGTTTGGAGGGAGAAATAATGTTAGAGACATTATTTTTTAGGAGTAATTAGATTCTAACTCAATTCCTACTATCACTTTTGATGATGTTCAGGTTCTCATACCTATCGTTAATCAAGAAGCGAATCCAGAACCTTAACAAGATAATGTTGAATAACTCTTTATTCAAGATGAGGTAATTTTTTCGAAAGAACAAACTCAACAACCTTAATAACAAGTGCCATTAAAGAGGTCAACAAGAGAAAGGAGAAATGCTATTCCAAATGATTATGTTGTATTTCTCCAAGAACATGAGGATGATAATGGAATAATTGAATATGGTCCAGTTAACTTTCGTTAGGCCATGAAAGGTTCTAATTCTCAAAAGTGGATTGATGCCATGAAAGATGAGTATAAGTCTATGCAAGACAATAAAGTTTAAGAACTTGTCCCATTACCTAAAGGTGCAAAACTAATTGGCTGTAAATAGATATTTAAAACCAAGAGGGATACAAATGGTAATGTTGAGAGGTATAACGCGTGTCTTATAACTAAAGGATATAATCAGAAAGAAGACATTGATTTTATAGAGATTTTCTCTCCAGTTTCATCGAAAGACTCTTTCAGAAACCCTAGGCACCGCAAGCACCAGACGAAGGCCCCTAAACTAGCACCGCAATCGGCGCGCCAATCCCACCACCAACAGATTCGTGCTATCAACCCCCCATCGTCGCCACAATCAGCGCGCCAGTGAATTGTCATTAGCGCCCGATCATCGTCGATTTTCTTGTTGTCACCTACAAAAAAGGGAAAGAAATACACAGCAAATATGGCAAGGAATCGAACAAAAAAAACACACCAAATTTGTACTTAGAAAACAGGGGCTATAAAAGCCGAATATTTTCACTGTAATGGGAACAATTTTTACAGAGATACAAAAATAGATACACGCATATATACAAGAAAGAAATACAACCAGTTTCTTTTTTGAAAAAGGTGATTTAGTTACATATTTCGTTCCTTATTGTTTATTTCTTCTTGTTCAACATATATGAATCATTTTTTACAAAAAAACTGTCGGTATTTAGAAAAGAAAAGAAATTACCTGCGATTCACCAAGATAAATGAAGGTTTTAACCTTCCAACCGTCGTGTACGGCGGCGCGTGTGACGCGTAGGCGCGTGCAGCTCAATGATCGGAGCTTGGCCTGACGGAGGCCGGAGGCCAAAGCCTGGAGAGCTTTTCTCTTTCAAAGGATTTTAAGTTTTTTTTAAAACTAGCTTTAAAAAATAAATTTTTGGGCCAAAATCTGATTTATATAGTATTATAAAAACAGTGTCGTTTTGCTTAGTTTAATAAGCACCGAAACGACACCGTTTAAGTGAAGGATCCGCGCGTTGACCCGTGACCGGGGGAGGATCCGTGCATTTTTGGTGGATGGAAAAATTGCCATTTGAGCCCTTCCGCATTTTTATATTTATAATTTCATTTTATTTTTATTTTAATTCGGCCCCAACCTTTTATTTTTTTCAATTTAGTCCTAATGGCTGTTATAAAATTTATTTTGGGAACGACGTCGTTTTTGGGATTAGGGCTAATTGCCCAGTGAGTCCCTCGGATTTTCGCACGTGTTTCAATTAAGTCCAATTTTTTTTTATTTTAAAATTATCCCTAAAGTTTTATTTTTATTTAATTTTAATCCTTTTAATTTTTTTATAATTTATATATTATTTATTTTTACTATAAACATTATTTATATATGTAAAAATTATTATATATATTATTTTTATTTATGTATTATTTATCATATTATTTATATTTTATTATATATTTTATTTATATATTTATTATATATTATATCATTTTGCTATGTATATTATTCATTATATTATTTTTGTTCTATTATATATTATATTATTTTGTTTTTATTATTTATTATGTATAATTTTAAAATTTTAAATTATTATTAAATAATATATATATCATTATTAAATGTTTAGTATTTAGTATGTAATATTCTAAAATTTACTATAAAATTTTGTTCCTATTTAACATATTAATATTTTTATAAATATATATTAAGTTGTTATATCATATAGTATATTTTTATATATTAACCATTTTTTAAAAATTCTCCTTTATTATTTATATATTGTTTTAAATATTTTATCTTTTTACCTCATTTATTTTTTATTGTATTTAGTTTTTGTATTTATTTTTTTTATATTTTATATGTTCATAATTTTTTATTTATTTTTGCATCTTTTTGTATTTATTTAGTATTGTTTTAGTATGTTAATTTTATCTCATAAATTATTTTTATTTTTATGTTATTTATTGTTTTCATATATTTGCATGGAAATTGATTATTTATGTTGTTATTTTAAGTTATATTTGCATGAAATATTATTGTATATATTATGTAATTTATATTGTTATATTCATTGTTTTCTATGTTGTATTTTGCATGAAATGTAATGTATGTATATTTATGTTATTTATGACTATATCTGCATGAAATGTATATTATGTAATTTATGTCGTTATTTATCATTTTCTATATTATATTTGTATAAAATGTTAAAGTATGTATCATATAGTTTATATTATTTAGTAATATGTTAAATGCATCATTGTTTTTAAAATCAGTATTTCATTTAATCCAAAAGAATTTTAAAAATGAGGCAATGTTTTTTGTATTTAGGAATTCGGGAAGTAGTGCCCTAACATGCTGGGTTGCAATTTCCCGTTTGTCTAAATATCTAAAATATCCTTCTAAATAGATTTTGTAAATCACGAGATGATTTCAGTTACTAAAGTCTAAGAATATCGTGTCCAATCATGCTGGATGTGATGTTTGTATTCTTTTGGAGCGAAGGAATCTTGATACGATCACGGCTTCCCATAAGCCAAGTCCAAGCCGAGATCCGATGGTGCTACCTCAAGGGCCGATCACAAGGGCTCGTGCAAAACAATTTAAAGAAGCTGTTATAGCTTTAGTTCACATGTGTGGGATGATGTCAATGCTAGACCTATCGAACCGCTTAGTGGCCATTTTGGAAATCCATGCGAACTTTTCTACAAGTTCATTTCAGCTCACCAAGCTCACCTTCAGTTCAAGTTAGCTCCCATGTAGCTCCACACCAGCTCATTAGCTCGAGACCAGCTCATTATCAGCTCACGAGTTTAGGCCCAGCTCGGGTTTAACTCATGAGTTAACCATTAGCTCATGGAGTTCACTTTGAATTCATTTGACTACTATTGACTTTTTAATTAATAAGTTCAATAATTAGTTAATTAATATCCTACATATTAAATTTATTTCACATTAGCTATATTAAGTATGTCTTAAAAGTGTTTATTGATGATAATTAAATTTGTCATAACCGAATTTAATGTTGAGATTTGTGTTCACATTGTTTGAATTAATTATGTTCACATTTCTTGTAGGAACGCAATGGACATATGGAGATTAAAAGCAAGCATGAATTTTGAAGGTGCATGGATGGTTGGGGGCTTGAATCTCTTAGGTGCATGTTCGGCCAAGTGCATGTATGACCATATTCAATGTCTTTAAGGTTCATGAATGTTTCCATTCATGTATGGTGTGCTATCTCTTCATTCTCCAAGGTGACCATTCGCCAAAGGGCACTCACACATGCATGAAGATAGCTTGGCCAATTAGCTTCCCCATGACTCTCCTTAATTGTTCACACCTATGTTCACATGGCAAGACCATTCGGTTCACCTTGTTCACACTAAAAGACTCTTCAACATTCGGTTTCACACACATGATGGCCCTTGGAGTGTCCACAATTAATTCATACTTTTGGCCAAACATTGCTTCATTTAACAAGGTTGGCGAATCTACAAGTGACCATTGGATATCATACATTCACTTTGAGTTTTCTTAAGCATGAAGATGCATTCATCCACCATTCCCAAAACTGAATCTGGTCATGCATATTAAGAGTTATTTTTCTAGAATTTTCTTTTAATTAATGTGTAAGTATGAAAGGCCATTCGGCTACCTACACTTAGGCTTATAAATACTTGTTCAATTTCCATGTAAAGGACTTTTGAAACTTTTGTTAATGTGATGCTGCCGAAATTGTGAGGCATACTTTTCTTATATTTCGTTCAAAGATTCGTTTGGCGTTCCTAACGTTCTAGTTGTGTCAACCGTGTTCTTTGTCGTACCCGAACTTATATCTATTCGTAGTGTGGTGTTCAACATACCGAGGTTCCTATCTTGTTAGATAGTGGGTCGAGGTTTCCCTTACCAAACCTATAACCAAACTCAAAAGGCTAAATCAACAGGTCGATACCATTTCAGTATTTGGTTCTTGAAAGTACCTTTAGTAGTTCAAACCCGTTCTTTCTTCTTTACCTAATCGAACCTAAACCGCCCAATTTGTTCATACCATTTTGTTCCTACCCTTTCGTTCCTACCATTCCATTCGTACCCCTCTTTCTACTCTGACTATACCTTCAACTCAACTAATCCTAACGTAACTTCTCGTAGACGATCGGGCAATCTACATACGACTCGACTCTTCTCGAGGCGGTTCGTATCAAATCTCGATTTTCAACTCAAATTATTCCAGTTTCAAAAGGGATCCTACTTTTAAATTCTTTCAAACTTTTGACATTAAGACAGAAAATTATTTACTTTGGTACTAATTTTGGGCGTTGCGAGGGTGCTAATCCTTTCTCATACGTAACCGACTCTCTAACCTGTTTTCTCACATTTTCGTAGACCAAAATGTTTTATAAGGTGATCCAATCACACCTAAAAAGGTTGGTGGCGACTCCCGTTTTCAAAATCTCCCTTTAAAAATGGTTTCAACAGCTTGGCGACTCCGCTAGGGACGTCATAAGAGAGTCAAGCCAAGAAATTGATTATTTTTTTTCTTAATGTCAAAAGTTTGGAAAAATTTTAAAAATATCGATATTTTTACTTGTGTTTGCTGCATATGTTTGTTATTTTATTTTCGCACACATTGCATTTGCATGACCGCTGTGGTTGCACCCTTAAGTGGGAGTGAGAAGCTATGCTTTCGTAAGGTTTTCACCTCCGCATGGGCTAGTGGATTACTTCCGGGATACATCAGTACCTATGTCTTCGTGAGATTTTCATCTCCGCATGGCCATAGGGAAATGTGTCCCCCTGAACCGAACTTGGTCCATATGAGCCTATAATGGGTTAGGATTGAGGAATCTATTGGTTCAGGTACCTTCGCTTTAGAACTGAAACATATAGTGAACTTTAAGTGCTTACCCTAGGGAGTACAGTGATAGCCTTTAGTAAGCTACCCTTATAAGTGCTTGTTTATTATACCTTTTTATATGATATTGACCTATTTTATTTTGCTATCATTGCATGTCACTCAACATTTAAAGGTGTCAATTCACGGTTTGATTTCTAGATTAGAAAGTTTTGTAATGAGGAACGAATATCTTGATAAAGTGGAGGACAACGCTTCTGTCTGTGCGTGGTCAGATAAAACCTAGTTAGAGAAAGGAGATAGTGTCACCGAAGGGTATACGTCAGAGTTGTGGGACTTCACTCGTATCAGTTAGACACAAAATGAGTCTCAAGAGTTGACAGACATTTGGGCCCAATAGGATGACGAGGCTATGCAGCTGTTCTACTAGAATTATAAAGATCTTCCCTATTTGCTAGACATTAAGGTGGATAAGCATCTGTTTTGAGCTATGGTACAGTTTTGGAACCCTTCTTATAGTTGTTTTACATTTGGAGAGATAGACTTAGTACCTACTTTGGAGGAGTATACGACCTTGCTTCACTGTCCAAAAATTCAAGGTAGTAAAGCTTATGTTAGGGCTGCTAATCTCCCAACTTTCGTGAAGAAATTAATGATGATCACAGGGATGAGTGAACAGTGGGCCGCAGCTCGAATCCAACAAAAGGGTGATGGTAAATGCATTCTATGGGCAAGTTTGAGGGATCTGATGTTAGCGCACCCAGATGTGAAGAAGAGGGTTGATGTCTTGGCCTTAAGTATTTATGGTTTGGTGATTTTCCACAAAGCTATGGGGCACATAGATGAGGCAGTTGCGGATTTATTCAATCGACTTGGTAAACAGAACACACCTGTGCCTGCAATCCTAGCTGAGACGTTTAGATCCTCGAGTACATGTCGGAGATCTGGTGAAGGTAGATTCATTGGATGTGCACAGTTGTTGTTAGTATGGTTCCACAGTCACTTTTGGAAGGTTGATAAGGTTCCTTACCGAGTGTTCTTTGAGGATTATTCTCCCTTAAAGGAAGCAGTAGCTACGCTGAGGAGGGACGATATTATAGAGGAAAGGTGGATGGAAATACTTCAGAATCTCCAAGAGGAAGATGTTATGTGGAAAGCCCCTTGGATGGCTCCTAATGAAGTCTTTTATCGTTGCGAAAGTTTTGATTGGGTACCTCTTCCTGGAATTTGGGGAGTTGTTGGTTATGCACCATTACTCGTCCTAAGGCAATACAAAGCGGGGCAATTTATACCGGCAACACAAGGGTTAGCTCAGAGTGATTTCTCATATAATGGGGATCATTATAAGAAGAAGATGTGAGAGATTTCGAAGGCTTGGAAGAAGATTTGCTGTGTGAAGATTCTAACTGAAGGCCCGACGACAACCCTTGAGTACAAAGGGTGGTTTAGCAAGAGGATCAATGATAACATCCCTAGGCCGAGTTTGGAGGCTACTCGATCAATAGAGGAAAATTTACGAGTGGTTCCATCAGAGTTAGAAGTCATAAAGTAAGAGTTTGAAAGGAAGAGTTGGGAGCTTGGGAAAAAGATAGAGAAGCTAGAGGAAGAGAAGATATACCTAAGCTTAGACGTCGATGTTCAGAAAATTGAGGTCGAAAAAGTGAGGAAAGAAAAGAGGAAGATTGAGGAAGACCGAGATGACTTGAAGATACAATATAAGAGGATACAGCTATCAATGAAGATAGTTGGATTGGGGAAGTCTTCAGAGCAGTGGCAACAAGAGGTTCAAGAAGAAAGAGCTAAAGCCGAGAATTGGGAGAAGAAGTTCAAAGAGATGCAGACGCAGAATTAGGCCCTAGAAAAGGAGAATCAAGGATTAAAAGCTAAGGTGACTGAGCTTGGACGATCTCTTCATCATCACCAAAGTCGTAACTTTGCGGTCGAGTTAAAGGCAAGTCTGAACAAGATCGAGGAAATGAAGCACAATATTAGAGGGTTGGAAACAGCATTGCGAAACTATGAACTTCAGATTGAGTAGCTGGAGGCAAGATAAGGACATTGGAAGGGAGAGCTTCACCATTTTCAAGATCAAGTCAGAGATAGGGACTACCTCATGGGAGAAGCCATAGTCCAGATTCTAGAGGTTGCTAATCATTTGCAAGACCTGGCAGCGCAAGCTAATGCATTAAGTGCAAAGTATGAGTCAGTTTCAAATAGAGGTCGAGAGTTAGCTTTGTTATTGGATAAGGTTAAAATTATGAGCCTGAGGGCGAAAGCGTATTTGTAATCCTTTTTGTATAAATATTTTTGTTTCTTAAATAACGTTTTCTAAAAGAAACTGAATCAGAATCAATATCTTTTTACATTCATGTATTTGCATCTCATTGCATCATATGCATTCAAATTTATAGAAAGACCCTAATTAGTTAAAATTACAGAGAGAGAGTGTGTGTGAGAGAAAGAGAAAACCTGGAAGCAACACATCCTTACGGTACACACACTAAGACAAAGAATATGGATCAAAGACTTGAACAGATCTAGAGAGAAATGCAAGAGCAATTGCAGGAACAATTGGCAAAAATCCAACAGGAGATGAAGGATCAAATGTTGGAGGCCCAAAGGAATATGATGGCTGAAATGGCTCAGCTGTTGAAGGGGGCAACGGATAAAGAAAAGGCCCCTATGACTATCACTGAAGAGGATAATGAGGATCATCCTCCGGGTTTTACCCCACCCCATGTGCAAACTCAACCTGAGGCATATCCCCAAAGGCCGTCTGTCACAATAAGGCCTCAACATGGGCAAGTCGATGCTGGAACACCCATGAACTTTCAAACTGGCTCGGGATCCAACCCGGGAGATAACCTTACCAATCCAATCATCCCTAATTTAGATGTAACTGAGAGGGAAGAGATGAGGCTCGAATCATCAAGGCAATTAAAGGAACATTGCAGATGGTTAGAGGAGAAATCGCAGGCATTGGAAAATGCTGATATTCATCAGGGAATTAATGCCAAAGACTTGAGTTTGGTCCCAGATTTAGTGCTTCCACATAAGTTCAAGATGCCAGAATTTGAGAAACACAATGGGACTACTTGCCTTGAGACCCATATCACCATGTTCTGTAGGCGGATGATTGGCTATGTAAACAATGATCAACTATTGATTCATTATTTCCAGGATAGTCTGGTTGGGGCAACAGCTAGGTGGTACAATCAATTGAGCCGCGCTAGGATCAATTCTTGGAGAGACTTAGTGCAAGCCTTCATGCAACAAAATAGTTATGTGACTGATATGACTCCTGATAGAATCACTCTGCAGAACATGGAAAAGAAGCCTAATAAGAGCTTTAGGCAATATGCACAGAGGTGGAGGGAGGTTGCCATACAAGTTCAACCACCACTCTTGGAGAAAGAAACTACCATGCTGTTCATTAACACCTTGAAAGCCCCATTCATTACTCATATGATTGGAAGTACCACCAAGAGCTTTGCTGATATAGTTATGGCAAGAGAAATGATCGAGAACGCCATAAGGGGTGGTAAGATAGAGGGGGAAACTACTAAAAATCAGCCCCAAGAAGGAATGATAATGAGGTAAACAATACGAGTAGTTATAACTCGAAAGCGATTTTGGTTAGTCAGCCCAAAGCCACTACAGTTGGGCAACAGGGTTCCCAAAAGCAGGGATCTGACACGAGACAAAACTCTGAAAATGTCTCATTCACACCTATCCCGGTGACGTATCGAAAGCTTTATCAAAGTTTATTTAATGTGCACGTAATAGCTCCTTTTCATTTGAAACCATTACAATCCCTATATCCCAAATGGTACGATGCAAACGCCAAATGTGAATACCACACAGGGATATCGGGGCATTCAATCGAAAATTGCACTGGCTTTAAAAAAGAAATGGAAAGACTTATCAAGATGGGGGTTGTAAAATTTGACGACACCCCTAGTACAGAGAACCTGTTTCCAAACCATGGTGATCAAGGGGTAAACGCAATTGGGGAAACTGGTATGAGAAGGATTAAAGAGGACGTGGCCGAAGTAAAAATTTCGATGAAAGTAATCTGGGAAGAAATGATGAAAGAAGAGATAATAATTTCTGAAGAAGGAGCAAGGGACTACTGCGAGTTCCATCCAAAAGAGGGACACGAGATCCAAGAGCCTTATGGATAATAAGGAGCTGGAATTTTATGAAGCTGGCTCAGATGAGGGACACATATGCGTATTGGAAGGTGAACCAAAGAATCAAAGAATCAACAGGCCAAGGATCATTATTTCTCTACCAAGGAATAATCAAGTTGAGACACAAACAGCGCCGAAACTAATTATTCACAAACCCGCTTCCTTTTCTTATAAGGATAACAAAAAGGTACCCTGGAATTATGACTGCAATGTGACAATAAGAGAAGATATAGCTAGTACTTCTAAGGAGGTTCAAGTTGAAGGTTCCTACACACGTAGTGGGAAGCGTTATGATGCAAAAGGCGTTAGAGTTGAGCCCACGAAAGTAAAAGCTTTTGACATCGAGAAGGAGAAGGGGGTTGAGGTACTTGTTAATAAGCCAGTGAAGGAAGAAGAGGCTAGAGAGTTTCTAAAATTCCTGAAACACAGTGAGTACAGCGTGGTTGAACAATTGTGCAAACAACCAGCTCGCATATCAGTGTTGGCTTTGCTTCTGAGTTTAAAGGTACATCGTGAGGCATTAATGAAGGTGCTCAACGAGACTTACGTTACTAATGATATATCTGTCAACAAGTTGGATCGATTGGTTAGTAACATAAGCGCTGACAACTTCACTTATTTCAATGATGATGAAATCTTACCTGGTGGCATGGGATCAGCTAAAGCTTTACACATCACTACACGTTGCAAAGGATATACATTGCCGAGTGTGCTTATTGATAATGGGTCAGCCTTAAATGTCCTGCCTTTGTCCACATTGAATAGATTGCCCTAAGACAGTTCTCACATGAAAACATGCCATAATGTAGTGAGAGCATTCGATGGCACAGAGAGAAAGGTCATGGGAAGAATTGATATCCCTTTGATGATTGGGCCAAACACGTATGAGGTAAACTTTCTAGTGATGGACATCAAGCCCTCTTATAATTTCTTGTTGGGGACGCCTTGGATACATTCGGCAGGAGCGGTGCCCTCATCTTTGCACTAGAAATTGAAGCTAGTAACAGACGGACGTTTGGTTACCATAAATACGGAGGAAGACATCATAGCAGTAGTTACCAGTGATGCACCCTATGTAGAGGCGAACGAGGAGGCCGTTGAGTGTTCTTTTCGCTCCTTAGAATTCGTTAATGCAACATTTATTTCAGAGGGGAATGAGGTGCCGGTGCCTAAAATATCCAGAACCATAAGAATCGGTTTGTAGATGACAGTGGGAAAAGGAGCCTTGCCAGGAAAGGATTGGGAAGATATCTCCAAGGAGGGATTCAAGTTCCAGAACTAAAAGAGAAGAGAGACCATTTTGGCTTGGGTTTCAGGCCAGATCACAGGCAAAGGAGGAAAGAAATAGAGAAGCATCAAGAAAGAAGAAGGGCGTGTTTAAGTGGAAAAGAAGTAGAGTGGGAATCGATGATGTTCCCTCATATATCCCAGACCTTTATATCAGGAGGGATAATTCACCCTAAGAGAGGGTTGCTCGAAAAAGGAAGTCATCTCATCAATGCTGTACATAATGAAGAGTTTGAATGAAGAAACCTCGAGGGCATTTGCCCTTACAAACCGAGAAGCTCTTTAAGCAATTGGACTGCAAAAGAACTTCCTGTAGTTTTTAAAGATTTTTCAGAGTAATTTTCAGAATGCTCTGGTTGCTCTAGAGCCTAGGAGTAATAATATTTCATTTGTAAAATAGGCTCATGTTCGGATATTTGTGTTTCAATAAAACACAACTTTTGTTATAAATTTGAGTGAGTATTCTTTTATACCGATCAATATTCTTTTGACCGTCTTAAAATTCTTTCAAATTTTTTCATTTCATTCATAACACATAAATAAACATTCTTAAAATTTATTCATTCTTTGTACATTCTTTCATACCCCGCAGGTCCCTAGATATCAATGACATGAGCACTAATACTACAGATCCTGAATTCTCTTTTGGGCAAGACATGTGTTTAGAGGAACCTCAGGATTTTGAAGATGATAGGGATTGTGATGTGTCTCCAGATCTGTTGAGAATGATGAAACAAGAGGACATGAGAAAGAGGCAATAGAGAATGTAGCCTTGGAGGAAGGAAAATAGGTGAAAATTGGGATACACATTGCTAAGGAAATGAGACAAGGTCTTGTTGAGCTGCTACATGAATTCAAAGATATCTTTGCATGGTCATATCAGGATATGTCGGGGTTGAATACTAACATTGTGGTACATCGTCTCCCCATAAGACATGATTGCAAGCCAATCCAACAAAAACTGCAAAGGATGACGCTTGATATTATGCTGAAAATAAAAGATGAAGTCAAGAAGCAGTTTGATGCTGGATTCCTACAAGAGGTTAAGTACTCAGAATGGGTGGCTAACATTGTGCCTGTCCCTAAGTAGGATGGGAAGGTACGAATGTGTGTTGATTATAGAGATTTGAAAAAGCTAGCCCAAAAGACAACTTTCCTTTACCGCACATCGACACTTTGGTGGATAATACAGCGGAATATTCATTGTTTTCCTTTATGGATGGCTTTTCAGGGTACAATCAGATAAAGATGCATCCCGAGGACATGGATAAAACCACCTTCATAACATTGTGGGGCACCTTTTGTTACAAGGTAATGCCCTTTGGACTGAAGAATACAGGGGCAACATACCAAAAGGCTATGGTGACCTTATTCCATGATATGATGCACAAGGAGATTGAGGTGTATGTTGATGAAATGATTACCAAATCTCGAACAGAGATGGAGCATATTGAAGTTTTGAAGAAGTTGTTCCTGAGATTGAGGAAGTTTCAGTTGAAGCTTAATCCGAAAAAGTGCATCTTCGGAGCTAGGTCGGGGAAGTTATTAGGCTTTGTGATCACCGAAAAGGGAATAGAAGTTGACTCAGACAAGGTTAGAGCCATACGTGAATTGCCTGCACCACGTACTCAGAAGGAAGTTCGGGGTTTTCTTAGAAGGTTGAATTATATCACTCAGTTTATTTCATAATTAACCGAGAAATGTGATCCTATATTTCACCTCCTTAGAAAACACAACCAAGGTACTTGGGATGAGGAATGCCAGAATGCTTTTGATAAAGTCAAGCAATACTTATTAAACGCTCCAGTGTTATCTCTGCCCAGTCCAGATAGACCACTAATTCTGTACTTATCAGTATTTAGTAATTCTATGGGATGTGTGCTTGGTCAACATGACGAATCAGGAAGAAAAGAGAAGGTGATATATTACCTCAGTGAGAAATTCACAGAGTGTGAGATGAGATATTCGCCAATTGAGAAGTTGTGTTATGCTTTAATCTGGATGACTCGAAGGTTGAGGCAATATATGCTATATCATACGACTTGGATAATTTCGAAACTTGATCCATTAAAGTACATGATGGAGCCAACAGCCTTAAATGGAAGAATGGCAAGGTGGAAAGTACTGCTTTCAGAGTTTGATATAGTCTATGTGAGTCAAAAGGCTATAAAAGGAAGCGCGATAGCAGAATTTCTGGCTAGCAGAGCAATAGAAGATTATGAGCCATTGAGCTTTGATTTCCCTAATGAGGAGTTGATGTATGTGGCAACTACTGAAGAATATCCATGGAAGCTAAACTTTGACGGCGCATCCAACGCGGTAGGAAATAGAATTGGGGCAGTCTTGGTATCCCCAAATGGTGATCATTATCCATTTACATGTAAATTGGATTTTGACTGTACGAACAATATGGCTGAGTATAAAGCATGCATCATGGGGATTCGAGCGGCCAAAGAGCGAAAAATTAGAACCCTGGAAGTATATGGAGACTCTGCGTTGGTAATTTACCAGCTTAAGGGTGAATGGAAGATAAGGGACCCCAAATTGATTAATTATCGAAAGGTAGTTTTGGAGTTACTTGAGGAGTTTGATAACATCACTTTCAATTATCTCCCATGGGACGAAAATCAGATGGCAAATGCTTTAGCAACACTGGCTTCCATGATTAAAGCAAATAAAAAAGAGGATGTGAGACCAATTCAGATGAGTATTTCTGAGGTCCCAGCTCATTGTTGTAACATCGAAGAAGAGGAAAAGGCGGACTATCCTTGGTATCAAGATATATTACGGTATGTGAGAAATCGTGAATATCCTGAGCAGGCAACTGAGAATGACAAAAGAACCTTGAAGAGGTTAGCCTACGAATATGTACTAGATGGGGACATCCTTTATAAAAGAAGGAAAGATCAGGTGCTTTTGAGATGTGTCGACACTGTGGAAGCCAGACAAATCTTGGAAGAAGTACATGAAGGTGTTTGCAGGACACATGCTGATGGCTTTACAATGGCAAGGCAAATCATGAGGTTTGGATACTATTGGTCTACTATGGAAGGAGATTGTATTAGCTATGCCAAGAAGTGTCAGAAATGCCAGATATATGGGGACAAGATTCATGTACCACCTTCACCTTTGCATATTATGACTTCTCCATGGCCCTTTTCCATGTGGGGCATGGATGTCATTGGGCCAATATCACCAAAAGCTTTGAATGGGTATCGTTTCATTTTCGTGGTCATTGACTACTTTACAAAATGGGTAGAGGCAGCTTCATATGCTAGTGTTACCAAGTCGGCAGTAAGTCGATTCTTGAAAAAGGAGATTATTTGTCGGTATGGAATGCCTGAGAGGATCATATCGGACAACGCATTGAACTTGAATAACAGCATGATTGCAGAAGTCTGCAGCCAATTCAAGATCAAACATCATAATTCATCTCCATATCGCCCAAAAATGAATGGGGCAGTGAAAGCTACCAACAAAAATATCAAGAAGATAGTAGGGAAAATGACTGAGACCTACAGAGATTGGCATGAGAAATTATCATTTGCACTCTTTGCCTATCGAACATCCGTCAGAACCTCTACTAGGGAAACTCCTTTCTCGTTGGTTTATGGGATGAAGGCAGTGTTACCCATTGAAGTCGAAATACCTTCTCTTCGAATTTTGTCAGAGATAAAGCTGGATAAAGCAGAATAGATTCAATCGCGGTATGATCAATTGAACTTGATTGAGGAAAAGACGCTAAGGGCTGTTTGTTATGGTCAGATGTATCAGAAGAGAATGATGCGAGCTTATGACAAGAAAGTTCGTCCAAGAGAATTTCACGAAAGAGACCTTGTACTGGAAAAGATTCTTCCCATACAGAAGGACTTTAGAGGAAAATGGATGCCGAATTGGGAAGGGTCGTATGTTTTAAAGAAGGCTTTCTCTGGTGGTGCACTGATTTTGACAGAAATGGATGGAAAGAGTTTACCCAATCCAGTGAATTCAGACTCAGTCAAGAGGTACTTTGCCTAAAGAGAAGGGAAGCCAAGGTGAAAACCTACAAAGGGCGCTTTGAAACTTCTAAAAAAAAAGAAAGAAAGAATGGAGAGGCCAAGGTGAAAACCCGCAAAGGGCACCTTGAGACCAAAGGGGTTTTGAGTTGAAAACCCGAAAGGGCAGCTCAAATTTTGAAAAGCATGTAGTGACCTTGCTATACTGGATTTGACAAGAAGTGGAGTGTGTTACATACCGGGGCATCAACAAAGTACTTTGGATCTTCTAAACACATGTTAAACTCAAAACAGTCTTCATAGAGTTTGTATACAGAAGCCCAAGCTGTGATATGTAGGGCATCTGATTTTTATCCTGTTTTCTATCTTTGGATTCTTTTTCTTCTCAAAGATATGTTTTTATATTAATTTCCTTTTGTACTTTTGATGATTTATCTAACTATTCTCAAGATCAAATTATTCGTCTTCCATTATTCATAAAGTGTGTTTCATTGAAATAATGATTGATGAACTAAATATTTTTACAAACGAAGTTTTGCATATTACTCTGGAAATCTCTAGATAATACGAGAAACTAAGACAAAACAATTGATGAAGAATTCCCATGAGTGAGGGTCGGAGGTACTCGAGAAAATTTCTTCTTCAGTCTAAAGGATGATTGGACAATTCAATCCTAGGAGAGGATCATCTCCGGCAGGTCGTAACATTTGAAGAATGGTATAATAGGACCAATTTGATTCAAAGCATACGAGCAGAGTATGATTGACACTTCGAGTAAAATAAAGATGAAACTTTGATGGATAAATGAGTAAAGATGTCTGAAATAGGAGTCATTCTCATAACATTTTGCATCATAATATGTCTAATTAGGAGCATTTGACTCATTTACGATTATGGCATCCTAATATTAGGCATGAGCACATACGCATTCTACAGGTTATGTCCTTTAGGGGACAATGTAGATCACTGATAGCAGATTTGGCATCTCTATATTGACGGGGAACAAATCGAGGAAGCAGATTTGGTGTTTCTGTATTAGACGGGGAGCAGATTGAAGATAGTAGATCTGACATTCATGTGTTTACATCGAAGCAGATTGAAGATGACAGATTTGGCGTCTCTGTATTAGACGGGGAGCAGATCGGAGATAGTAGATCTGACATTCGTGTGTTTACATCGAAGCAGATTGAAGATTACAAATTTGGCATCTCTGTATTAGACGGGGAGTAGATCGAAGATAGTAGATCTGACATTCGTGTGTTTACATCGAAGCAGATCGAAGCTGACAGATTTGGTGTCTCTATATTAGACGGGGAGCAGATCGAAGATAGTAGATCTGACATTCGTGTGTTTACATCAAAGCAGATCGAAGATAGCAGATTTGGCGTCTATGTATTAGACGGGGAGCAGATCGAAGATAGTAGATCTGACATTCGTGTGTTTACATCGAAGCAGATCGAAGATGACAGATTTAGTGTCTCTGTATTAGACGGGGAGCAGATCGAAGATAGCAGATTTGGCGTCTCTGTATTTGATAAGGAGCAGATCAAGGATATTAACATGGCGTCTTTGAGTTTGCAAAAGAGCAAATTGAAGACCATGAAGTCAGGATCTGATAGGACCCGGCAAACTTGGTCCTTTTATAATCTTTGCTCTATTCCTGTTACACAGTAATAAGTAAAGAGAGGCAGCTGTAATAGGCCCAATTTACCCAGGCTATTAAAAGTCTAAAAAACAGAATAAACCAAATAAAAGAAAATAAAGTTTTTTAAACAGTCCATTTTACAAGGCCCACAGATACTTAAACCCAATGCCCCAATTACACCCAAGCCTATACCGTAGCCCAAATACCCAAATGCTGCCCAAAATTCATTAGATCCAAAATGCACGGGGCCCAAATGGCCCAAATAGTTAACAGAAGACAGAAGGCTTAGGGTTTCTAAAACCCTAGGCGCCACAAGCACCAGACGAAGGCCCCTAAACTCGCGCCGTAATCGGCGTGCCAATCCCACCACCGACAGATTCGTGCTATCAGCCCCCCATCGTCGCCACAATCAGCGCGCTAGTGATTCGTCATCAAGGCCCGATCATCACCGGTTTTCTTGTCGTCACCTGCAAAAAAGGGAAAGAAATACACAGCAAATATGGCAAGGAATCGAACAGAAAAAACACACCAAATTTGTACTTAGAAAACAGGGGCTATAAAAGCCGAATATTTTCACTCTAATGGGAACGATTTTTACAGAGATAAAAAACAGATACACGCATATATACAAGAAACAAATACAAGCAGTTTCGTTCCTTATTGTTTATTTCTTCTTGTTCAACACATATGAATCATTTTTTACAAAAAAACTATCGGTATTTAGAAAAGAAAAGAAATTACCTGTGATTCGCCAAGACAAATGAAGGTTTTAACCTTCCAATCGCCGTGTATGGCGGCGCGTATGATGCGTGGGCACGTGCAGCTCGATGATCGGAGCTTGGCCTGACGGAGGCTGGAGCCTGGAGAGCTTTTCTCTTTTAGAGGATTTTAACTTTTTTTTAAAACTAGCTTTAAAAAATGAATTTTTGGGCCAAAATCTTATTTATATAGTATTATAAAAATGATGTCGTTTTGCTTAGTTTAATAAGCACGAAAACGACACCATTTAAGTTAAGGATCCGCGTGTTGACCCGTGACCCGGAGATGATCCGCACATTTTTGGTGTAACGCCCTAATTTTTGGGAATCCCACTACGTAAAAAATGCCCTAATACGACACTTTTTTTGACCTAAGACGATGCAAAAAAGGTTGGCATAGGCTTCGCAACGCTTCTCCCAACGCTTCCAAAAAGGTTGTATAAAGTGCAGTTGGTATAGGCTTCACGACACTTTTGAAAAAGCGTCGGTATAAGTCAACATAAGCCAACGCTTATTGAAGAGTTGCGAAAGGCTTAGTCAATGCCGACCTTTAAAAAGGGTTGGGATAGACCTAGTTAAGACCAACCTTTGAAAAAGGTTGTGATAAATCTGTCTAAGACAACCTTAAAAAGGTCGATATAGTTCTTGTTTAAGGAAACTTTTAAAAACGGTTGGGATAGAGCCGTCTAATGCAACCTTAAAAAGGTTGGGATCGACATTGTCTAAAACAACCTATAATAAAATGTTGGGATAGACCTGTCTAAGGCAATCTTAAACAGGTTAGGATAGACCATGTCTAAGGCAACCTTTAAAAAAGGTCGGAATAGACTCGTCTAAGGCAACCTTAAAAAGGTTGGGATAGACCACGTCTAAGGTAACTTTTAAAAAAGGTTGGGATAGACCTGTTTAAAGCAACCTTAAAAAGGTTGGATAGATATTATTTAAAGCAACCTATAAAAAAGATTGGGATAGACATGTATAATATAATTTTTTTCTATTTTTATTATTTCAATATTAATATATTTTTATAAATATTTATAGTGAATAATGATAGGAATTGTGCTTTAAATGCAACTAAAAAATTTAAAATTTAAAATACAAAATTAAAATTAAAATTAAAATAAAGATTGAATATTCAATACAAAAATCGATCCAACAATCAAAATACACTAACATTTAGTTGAAATGTATATTTACCACCAACATCAATGTACAAAAGTAAACAAATAAAGAAGTACCTAAGATGATGGACATTGATATTGATGTTGTAATACATAAAAGCTAATACAGTTTGAAACTGCAACTTCAATTCCAAGAAACTCTGTTGATCTCTTATTTCTATAAAGGTAGCACCAAGAAACTTCAATTCCTTTCGTTAAGTTTTCATTCTCATAATCTTGTCCTGCAGCCTGCATTAAAGTAATAATAAGTTCGATATTGTAAGCCTGCAAGAAAGCTTGGTATGAAGATAAATGGACATAATTATATGAAGATAAATGAACGAACCTTGGCAAAATCATTTGTAGACCATTTGTAGATATCAAAAAACATTCAATAATGTTAACCAAGACCTACAAATAAGAATGCAATAGCAAGTCATTCAGAACTTGGCTAACCATTATAAAGTAAATAGAGCAGCATAGTAAGGTTCAAGGTGGTAATGGTTACTTTTCTAATCCTACAAGGAGTAATAATTAGAACAAACATGACAAGATCTATATTTTGTAGCTTGTATGTAATTTTTTTTAAAAATGTTACTCTATGCAGGTTTTCTCAGCCAGATTGACGAATTGTTAAATGACTACAAAACATTATCATGGAGAATATAAACACAAAAGAGAACTAAATGGCAATTTTGTAACAAACTGCACAAATAAAGTAAGTAAGTGACATTATTAGTTAAATGATGATAAGTATTGATAGAGTTAGAATCGATGGTAACCCACAAGTGGTTCGAAACAACCAAAAGGCACCATGGATATCAAAGCACAAAGCGGTATAATGACATCTGAATATTCTATACATTCAACTAAACTAAGACTAACTATTTAAACATCTATTTCTAGTATAGGATACATAGTCTTTTGCTTTCTTTCTCACATCAAATCTGAAGCATACCAAGAAGGCAAAGATGCAAGTACCATCAAGGTTTGAAATAATCAAAACATCCACTAGATGATGGGTACTTACCTTCCAATTTTGGGACTAACATATTCCTATCAACCTGATGGACAACGATAATAGCCTATATAACAATAAACGGTTTCTATGTTAATGAAGGAGAAACAAATCTATTACCTTAGAGAAAGTAACTTTCTTCTTGTACCATATAAACTCTGCAAGGACAATAGATGGCGTGATGACAATCTTAGCCATCCGATAAAATCCCACACTAGAAAATAAATTAAAAAAGTCAAATCAAAAGGTCCTCTAGGAGACATTGGTCGATATCATTTAAACAGATTTAACAATCTAACCTGTTGTATTTCAAGCTAACATTAGCAAGACTAGTAGATAAAGATATAACAACACCAAGAGTAAACAAAGCCAAAAGGGTTGATTTTGAGGGTGGAGATGCAAGAAAAATAGCAAAAGAATTCAAAATGGCCATCAATGCTCAGCTTACAGCATAGTGAATAAAAGTCAGAAACAAAGGAAAATGGAATCCTACATTTTTAAGAACTTAAAAACACAAAGAGTATACCATCTCACAACACAATATATAAGATTACAACAAATAGTTTCTTTATATATCAAACTGCCAATAATCAATGCACATCTGCATTGACCCATTTTTTTTCTTTACGAACAACACTGGTGCTCCCTACGGAGACACACTTGGTCTAATGAAGCCTTTATCCAAAAAATCTTGAATTTGGGCTTTCAGCTCCACCAACTCCTTCGGTGCCATCCTATAAGCTGTAATGGACACCGGTGCCATTCCAGGCAACAAGTTGATTCCAAACTCAACCTCTCGGTTCAGGGGCAAACTCGGAAGCTCCTCTAGAAAAACATCTTGAAAATCCTTGACGGTTCTAACTTTATCCACTGTCAGATCCTCAATTTTTTATTAGCTTACAAATGCCAAATAAGCCTTACATCCCTTTCGAATCCACTTCTTGGCTCTCAATGCCAACACCACATTAGACAGATAATCCCTACGCTCGCCTATCACCAAAACCTCCTTATCCTTTATGGTCTTTAACATTATTCGTTTAGCAGCACAATCCAGAGTAGCCCTATTCTTAACAAGCCAATCCATTCCCAAAATGAGATCGAATTTTTTGAAAGGTAGCTCCATCAAATCTCCAGAGAAAACTTTTCCTTGAGTTTCTATAGGCACATCTCTATACAGTTTATCTACCCTAACAGAGTGACCCAAAGGACTTAGTACAGATACCCCACTCATGGTCTCCTCAGAGCGCACACCCAGCGACCCAGATATAGCACATGCAACATATGAATGGGTAGATCCAACATCTATCAACGCAGTGTATGGCATACTGGAAATCAGAAACACACCAGTTATGACGTCAGGTGCATCACCCTCCTCTCAGCGACAAGCTGCATACACCAACACTGGCTGACGAGCCTCAGCAAATCCAACACCCATGCCAGGCGCTCCTCTTCCTCGACCGTTTCTATTACCACCACTACCTTACCCACGTTCTCTCAAAAACTGTGGTCCACCCCTTACTGGTTGAGTGACCCTCTGCTCTAAAACTTGAACCTGATCTGGTTCTTGGGGACAATCCTTAACCCTATGCTCCATAGATCTGTATCGGAAACAAGCACCAGAACGTTTCCGACACTCACCCATATGCATCTTCCCACAATTCTTACAACCCTGTGGTCTAAAAGTATTCATAGATACTGCTTGAACTGGCTCCATTACCCTTGCTCTCTTAACATTCCTGTTCATACCACCTGAAAGTCCTGAATCTCTCCTAAAATGGTTCCGATCTTTCTCACGATTCTGTCTTTCTGTAAGCTTCACTTCTTCAGCTATCTTATCTTTCTCCACTAAAGCAGCGAGGTTACGCTCCCTCTGCGGAGCAATCAACACCCTAAGTTCATCTCTCGAGACCATCCTCGGCGTGCACGCTACGCTCATAGTCTGTAGCAACAATCCCGAAGCATACCGCTCGATCTCGTAAACTCAGACTCATACTCGACCACCGACTTACTCCCTTGGACCAGTTGAGAAATTCTTTCCATGGCGTCCACGTAACTAGCCCCAACATACTTTCCTTTGAAAGTCGTCTTAAATGACTCCCAAGTCACTGTTGTCGCCAGGAGTTCCATCTCTCACCGTGAGCCACCATCGATAAACCTCATCCCCGAGTAACGATATGGCTCCTTCAGCTTCTACTCTACAGAGCAGTCCAGATCATCCATAATCCGCTCTGTGGCTTCTAACCAATGCTCAGCCACATTCGGAGCTACACCAGATCGCCCTAAATATTTACGCTCTATTGGCCCAAGTCGCCGAAATAGACCCTCGAATTTCGTTTCCCGTACTTGCCTTAGTAACCCTTTCCAAAACTCAGAGCATTGCCTGGGACAGAGCATCGCCCCCGGCACCTTGATCATGAGACTCTACCTCCGTTGCCGGTGGTACCGGTGCATCTGCTGCCGGTACATGTCCTGAAGATGAAGATTCAGCCTGAGCATTACCTCGGCCACGTCCACGGCCTCTTCCACGAGCTGCTCGTATACTCATTTTGCATTATCTGATTAAGAATTTTATGTATCAGTTTAATATTTCAGTGTTTATTACAGATGTCTTATAAATAACAGTAATTCAGAGTTTAAGTTTGTTTCCTTTTGCGGTACCCTAGCTACAGTCTCAGTCTACTTATTAGAGTTTCTACAGTTCCAGTGTTACACTAATTAAAGTACCATGATAAGGTTTTGTACAAGCATATAACAGATATTTCAGAAACAATCAGAAAGGCTCAAAAAACTTACAGACTTGGGCCGGAGATTCAGTTTGCCACCTTCTAAAAAAAACCTAATTTTAGAAAATCGATTTTAATCTTTAAAATAATCTATTTGTAAAGAGAAAATATTGAAAACATTCTCGAAAACAATTTATAATCAAGTTCAAAAAAAAATAATTTTTGAAAACCTTTATTCAGTGTTTCTTTACAAACTCCCATTTTTAGACCCGTTCCACAGTCGAGTTGTTGCAACTTGGCTCTGATACCACTAAATGTAACACCCCAAACCCGGTCCAGACATTATGGCTAGATCTGACGTGTCACATGGACTTACGACTTAGTATGTATTCGTTGGTTTAAGTGATTGGGGTGGTCTTTGTAAAAACAGCGATTGAATGAAAAGCCGGTTTATCAATCTTTAGGCTATCCATTTGTTGTGCTTGTTGAGTTTTGAAAAACGTTCATTAATTTTGAAAACCCACACAGCCTAACACTAGCAGTTTCATCATAGTATAAATATAATCAGAAAATAAAACCATAACAGAAAAACAAATTTAAATAGCGGCCTTATTACAATTTAAAACCCAAAATTAAATCAGAATATAAAATAATAAAAATAAACTAACCTAGAAAAACCAACTTTGCAGATATGTGGCCACTCTGAATCCCTCACAGCTCCAAGCCCACTATGGTTGCAGATTTCCTGCAGAAATGAAAATAAAGGGTGAGTTTGGTAAACTCAGTATGTAACATAACCCAACCATAGCCCAAAACAGATCAAACCTCAAAGTCAGACTTATCCGGCCTTGGCCCAAGATGTAAATCGAATGAAACCCATAGGCCCATAGCGAGATCTGAACAAATATATCATGAATGCGAAATCCCAACCCAGAGCCATCCATAACACCGTGCATCAGCCTTACACCATGTGGGGAGACTACTCGACCCACCCAACCGCTACACACCACAAAGAATTGCAAATGAGGTCGCGGATATTGTGACAAAGTCACCAGATCTGATATTGTGGCTAGGCCACCAGAATAGATATATATATATATATATATATATATATGTGGCGAAGCCACCAGATTACAACGAGGCTTCCAGATATTGTGAAGAAGTCACCAGAACAGATATATGTGGCAAGGCCACCAGATTGTAGCGAGGCTGCCAGAACACTTCCTCCATCAATATAAACCCATGTCCCATGCAACAAAAATAATATGTCATGGCATACATATACAGAAACAGAACATCATGTTTTTCAGAAAAAAATAACCCTAGGGGTAATATCGTAATTTTGCATGCATAAGGGTATTTCAGTAATTATTACCTATTGCTAAGGTTTCATGCTCATTCTAACGTTTACCAAGTAATCAAAAGTACTTACCTCGTCTTTTTACCAGAGTGGGCCCGTTGGCCCATTGGCCTATTTTCGACCCATTAAACCCAAAAATACCGTTGTGCACGAAAATGCACACTCTGCACTCTAATCATCCAAATGAACCATATTCATTAACAATTGTCTCATGAGCGCTCGTACACTCGCGAGTTCACAAAATACCAACGTTTCGGTATTTCGGCTTTTACCGATTCAGTCTAAGGGAGGGTGTTATTTACACACCTGATTGATGACGATTGATGACGATATCTCCCACGCGATAATCCTACAATCGATCACTAACACATTAGACTTATGAATTAATGATAAATAACATAAATCCACGTCAACTAACCCAATCATCACACAAGTTAGTCATTACGCACGAGGGGCAAAATAGTCATTTAACACCCTAGGGGCAAAATGGTAATTTTACCCCACAAGGGTATCTTGGTAATTCTACCCTATAGGGGTATTTTAGTAATTCTACAACTTATCCACTTGGGTCTATGGACCCATTGGGACCGCATGGCCTATTTCAGCCCATCGCGGCCCGAAATAGCCGTCCTACTGCTAGAGTAATGAGAAATACACACCTGTTAGGAGACTGTAGTTAATCCGCGCTCCAAACACTCTTATCTGACACCCAACCCAAACGAACACGTCACAAAGCGAAAGGGATCAGCCAAGAAAGGTATACCTACTCTCCTCATGGTTTGCTCTATTTAAAGCCAGCTCTCCATCTACTCTTATGTTAGCTTCCCGATGTGGGATCCCTCTATCACCAGAGTTTAAAACCAACACCAACTCTTGCCATCCTAACATAGCAAAATAATCAACCCTTGCGTGCCAAGGGATTCGAACCAAAGTCTTCTCACTTGCCAACTCATGCCATCACCACTAGGCCATCAACTCATTTGTGTCATAAATCCAACACATTAAACTTTAAAGCACACCTACTTGCTTCCAGCTTTATTGAAAAGAAAAACCAAAATATATTGCAAGAGCCAAGACATGAACCTTGGACCCCTTGTTTCCTCTATGGCATCACTTCCTTGCCCCCTAATTGGCGCCACCTTGCCACTACACCACACTCCTTTTTGTGTCATCTTTTACCTCTTTACTCTTAAAAGCCCAAACGCCCATTGCATCACCTGTTCATAAAATTAAAATTCCGGAGACTACCACGGATTTAACTTAAGTTTGGGCCTTCCAAAGGCGCACTAACCTACTAAAATATATATATTAACCAACCAGAACACACACAAATTTTAAAAATCACAGAAACACAGAAAACCCAAAAATTGGGGCGTTACACATTGATCAAAAACGCAAAGAGTTTCTTAGGCTTAAACAAGGCCGTATGTTTATTACTGAATACGAATGTGAATTTGTGAGATTGAGCCAGTATACCCGTGAATGTGTATCAAATGAAGCAATAATGTGCAAAAGGTTTGAAGATGGACTAAACGAAGATATCCGTCTGTTAGTTGGAATTCTGAAAATTAAAGAAATGGTTGTGCTCATTGAGCGAGCTTGTAAAGCTGAAGATTAAGTAAAGAGAAAAGAAAAGCTGATTCTGAAGCCAGAGATGTTAGAAAGATATTTTTGAGTAGATCATTTCAGTCTATGCCAAAGAAATTCTGAGATGATCAAAGCTGTTCAAATGCTATTGTAGGACATTCAAACCGAGATCAAGCTAGATCGCATTTAAAATTCAGAGTCCCTACTACTTTTGTTGCAAGTGTCGGGAATGTCTGATCTGAGAGAACTGAATGTAAACACTATGGTAAAAGACATCCAGGAAATTGTAGATTGAATGACAGAGCCTGTTTCCGATGTGGATCTCTGGACTATTTTATAAGAGATTGTTCTGAACCTGCTGAGCAAGAGAATGTACAGAATCTGAAACTGAGCAACACCTCAGCTAGAGGTAGATTTTCCAGAAATGCAAGAAATGCAAGTAGTGGTCAAAGAGTTACTGGAGATACTGTTGTTAGATCTGAGGCCAAAGCACCTACCAAAGCCTATGCTATCCGAGCTCGTGAGGAAGCCTCGTCTCCAGACGTGATTACTAGTATTTTTACTCTCTATGATACTTTTGTGATTGCATTGATAGATCCTGGATCAATGCATTCTTATATTTGTATGAATTTAGTACACAGTAAGACTTTTCCTGTAGAGTCTACTAAATTCGTAATTAGAGTATCGAACCCCTTAGGCAAAAGTGTCTTGGTTGATAAAGTCTGGAAGAATTGCCTATTAATGATTCAAGATGTTTATTTTTCTGCTGATCTGATGCTTTTGCCTTTTGATGAATTTGATATAATTCTGGGAATGGATTGGTTAACTCTACATGATGCTATTGTCAATTTCAAACGAAAAGTTATTGATTTAAGGTGTAAAAATGATGAAATAATCCGAATTGAGTCTAGTGATCTGAATGGACTATCAGCTGTAGTATCTGTAATGAAAATACGGAAATATGTGAAGAAAGGTTGTGAAGCTTACTTAGCTTATGTGTTAGATTTGAAAGTGAATGATAAGAAAGTTGAATCAGTGCCTGTTGTTTGTGACTTCTCTGATGTGTTTCTTGAAGAACTACTTGGTTTGCCTCCGATTCGATAAGTCGAGTTTGGCATTGAATTAGTACCTAGTACTACTCAGATTTCAATAGCTCCGTATAGAATAGCTCTGACCGAGTTAAAAGAATTAAAATCTCAGTTACAAGAATTGACTGATCGAGGGTTTGCTAAACCGAGTTTTTCACCATGGGGTGCTCCTGTTCTGTTTGTAAAAAAGAAAGATGGCACAATGAGAATGTGTATTGATTACCGTCAACTTAATAAAGTGACTGTAAAGAATAAATACCCTCTGCCAAGAATTTATGACTTATTCGATCAGTTAAAAGGTGCTACTGTGTTTTCTAAGATAGATCTGAGATCAGGTTACTACCAGTTGTGAGTAAAGGATTCTGATATTCCGAAAACTGGTTTCAGAACGAGGTATGGGTATTATGAATTTTTAGTTATGCCTTTTGGTTTAATGAATACACCTGCTGTATTTATGGATTTAATGAATAGAATTTTCAGACCGTATCTAGATCAATTTGTTGTTGTATTCATTGATGATATTTTCATTTATTCATGTGATGAATTTGAGCATACTGAACATTTGAAAATAGTGCTACAGACTCTATGAGATAAACAGTTGTATACAAAGCTTAGTAAATGTGAATTTTGGTTGCGAGAAGTTGGTTTTCTGGGTCATATTGTATCAGCTTTCAGTATCCTATTTGATCTGAGTAAGATTTCAGCTATTCTAGATTGGAAGCCTCCGAGGAATGTATCTGAAGTCCGCAGTTTTTTGGGAATTGCCGGTTACTACAGATAATTTGTAAAAGATTTCTCTGTGATAGCAACTCCAGTGACAAAATTACTTTAGAAAGATGTGAAGTTTGAATGATCTGAGAAATGTTAGAAAAGTTTTGATCGGTTAAAAGCACTATTAACTGAAGCTCCAGTACTAGTACAACCTGAGTCAGGTAAAGAATTCGTTGTTTACAGCGATGCTTCGTTGAATGGACTCATTTTTTTTTTAATGCAAGAAGGAAAAGTTGTTGCTTATACTTCGAGACAATTAAAGCCGTATGAGAAGAACTATCCAACATACGACCTTGAGTTAGCTGCCATTGTATTTGCTTTGAAGATCTAGCGTCACTATCTATTTAGTGAGAAATGTCATGTGTTTTCTGATCATAAAAGTCTGAAGTTGTTAATGATACGAGAAGATTTGAATCTGTGACTGAGAAGATGGTTAGAACTATTAAAAGACTACGAACTCGTGATTGATTATCATCCGGGCAAAGCTAATGTTGTTGCTCATGCTCTGAGTAAGAAATCGTTGTCTGTGTTGCGTGCTATGAACGCTCATTTAGCACTTTCTGATGATATCTTGGTTTGTGCTGAACTGAAAGCAAAACCTTTGTTTATACAATAGATCTGCGAGGCTTAGAAATATGACAATGAATTGATAGCAAAATGAACTCTGTGTGATTCTGAATTCAGGGTTGATGTTGATGGTTATTTGAGATTCAGAAATAGACTTTGTATTCCGAGAAATCTAGAGTTGATTCAAATGATTTTGAGTAAAGCTCACAATAGTAGATTTTCTGTAGAAGTACGAAAATGTATAATGATTTGAAACAACTATATTGGTGGCTGGGAATGAAAAGAGATATTTCTGACTTTGTTTTGAGATGTTTAATCTGTCAGCAAGTTAAAGCTGAGCATCAAGTGCCATCTGGGTTATTACAACCAATTATGATTTTGGACTGGAAATGGGATCGAGTGACCATGGATTTTGTTTCGAGTTTACCTCTGTCTTCGAGAAAGAAAGATACAATGTGGGTTGTAGTTGACAGATTGACAAAGTCAGCTCATTTTATTCCAGTATGATCTGATTTCTCACTTGATAAGTTAGCTAAGCTTTATATTTCTGATATTGTGAGATTGCATGGTGTACCATTGTCGATTGTGTCAGATAGAGACCCAAGATTCACATCGCGATTGTGGAAGAAATTGCAAGATGCTTTGGGTACTAAATTACAGTTTAGCACTGCTTTTCATCCGCAAACAGATGGTCAATCTGAACAGATTATTGAGATTCTCAAGGATATGTTGAGATGTTGTATTCTTGATTTTGAAGGTACGTAGGAACAATATCTACCCTTGATTGAATTTGCTTATAATAACAGTTTTTAGTAGAGCATCAAAATGGCACCGTACGAAGCTTTATACGGTAGAAAGTGTAGAACTCCGTTATATTGGTCTGAGCTCTATGAGAATAAGATTTACGGTATTGATCTGATAAAAGAAACAGAACACAAAGTGAAAGTAATCCGAGATAGTCTGAAAGCTACTTCTGATCATCAGAAATCATATGCAGATTTGAAAAGAAAAGATATCGAATTTAAGGTCGGTGATAAAGTGTTTCTGAAAGTATCTCCGTGGAAGAAACTGTTCCGATTTGGCAAAAAGGGCAAGTTGAGTCCGAGGTTCATTGGACCGTATGAAATCATTGAGCGAGTTGGACCGGTTGCTTATAGATTGAGGCTACCATCTAGGTTAGAAAAGATTCATAATGTGTTTCACGTATCGATGCTTAGACGATACAGATCTGATCCCTCACATGTAATTTCACCGTCAGAGATTGAAATTCAGTCCGACATGACTTACGAAGAAAAACCGATCCATATTTTAGCTCGTGAGGTTAAAGAGTTACGAAACAAGAGAATTTCGTTAGTCAAAGTGCTATGGCATAGACACAGAGTAGAACAGGATACATGGGAGCCTGAAGATTCAATGAAACAACAATATCCGAATCTATTTAACGATAAGATTTTCGAGGACGAAAATTCCTAAGGGGGGAGAATTGTAACAGTCTGGTTTTGACCCTAGTTGGAATAATGGTTTCGGGACCACAAATATGAGTCTAAATATATATATTTTAATATTATTTTCTATGTCTGTGATATGTGAATTTACATCTGCGAAATTTCTGTGATTAAATTTGTCTGTTTCTGTGCTTAATTATGAAAAAGGATAAATCGCGTAAAGTGTAAAAGTTGAGTGCTAAATGTTAAAGCACCTAATTGGCTTGGCTTTTAAAAAATGGGTCCTTGCATGTCAAATTTACCATTTATGTTAATGGTAGACAATTATGGACTTGTTAGGTAAGCTTTCATGAATTATAACTAAAGGGTATTTTGGTCAATTGTAAATTAAACATATGTTAAATAATTATAACATAAAATGGTATTCATTTTTACCATGAAAAAGAATCAAATTGGGGGTTCGATATTCGGCTAGCTTAATCCTTGATTAAGGTATGAATTTTAAATCCTTTTTATAATTTCTACGTTTCGTGATCGTTGCTTCGTGTTCTTCAAAGCCCATGTCCGAATTTACATTTCATTAAAGATTTCATGAAATTCCATTGTTGATATCATGAGTGTTGTGATGTTTTTGAATGAATTATGAAGGCTTGGTAGATGGTTCATAAGTTTTGTCTTTGAGCTTCTGATGAAATTGAGCTATTTGGGTTAAATTTTGAAAATGAGGTTTTGAAGGACTAAACTGTGAATTGAACATGTTGTAGGGGCTTATATAGAAGCCATGAAAATTCGGCTAGCCCTTGTTGTAAAGAAATTTTGCATATTGGTGATTTTGTGAAAAATGGACTAAATTGTCAAAGTGTGAAAATGTAAGGGCTAAAATGTAAAGTGCCCTAAATATGTGTATATGGATTAAATTGAATGAAATGAATGATTGAATGGTTGAATTTGTATTGTATTAGATCAAGAACAAAGAAAATCAGACTTAGATCGGGGGAAGTCCAAAATAGTTGAATAGAAGACTCGTTTTATTCGAAATCCATCCGAGGTAAGTTAAATTACAATTACGTGTTAATTGAAATAAATTCTGCACATATAAACTGTAATCTTTATTGGATGGCCTTAAGTGCCGGATAAATATATTTGGAGTAAAGAATGATAATATGTAAGTATCTGAAAAGCTCTGTATGTTTCTAAGAAAAGTTGACATCTGTCTAAGACATCGTGTAAGACCGTGTCTGGGACACATGCCTCGATTGAGATTTACGTATCAGACCATGTCTGGGACATCGGCATCGTATCTGATTTCATGTAAGACCCTGTCTGGGACAGAAGCACTGATATTGAATTACATGTAAGACCACGTCCAAGACATCGGCATTGTACTTGTTTATGAGCATCTGTATCGTTTCTGACCCACCTAATGATAGCATACGAAATCTAAGATTGAGTATATGAAATGTATAACCTATGCAGGTACGTTTGTATCATACTAAATTTCTGAATATGAAAAACTGTCTCTGTGAAATATGTGTGGAAATGAGGCATGGCATATATGCAAACAAAGGAGCATGGTTAAGTTTATGAATTATTCTGTGAAATGGTTATGAATATTTATGGTTGAATTGTACTTATATGCTTTATTAGTTAGACCAATTGTATTTGGCTTACTAAGCTCTTTGTAGCTTACTCTGTGTGTTTACTATCTGTTTTACAGTTATCGTAGCTACTGAAGGCTCGGGGATAGGCGAAGATCGTTACCACACTATCGATCTCATTTTGGTACTTTTGAAAGTGTACATATTTTAAAGTATGGCATGTATAGGCTAGAAGGTCTATGTATATAAGTTTTGATGTATATACTAACAATGCTGAGTTGTGTATAGTTTTGGTGTATGCTTGTAATGTGCTAAGTTCTAATGTGTTTTGGTCATTCTTAAGCATGGATTTGGTTGGAAATTTTGGTATGAATGTTGTATATTATTGCTTGTAGGATTGGACCCAAAAAGGGGTGGCAAATTGGCTTTAACCAAGCCTGCTTGGTGCCACACGGTCAGGGTACACGGGTGTGCCTTGTGGCCGTGTAAGAAAAGCAGTATTCTTCTAAGAATCATACAGTCTCGACACACGAGCGTGTTATATGACCGTGGGCTAAAGTCAGTAGCTAGCTAAGTATCACACGGCCATAGTACACGGGCGTCCTGTTGGCCATGTGAAAAGTTAGTATAGGACCTATTTTTAGCACAGCTGGTTCACATGGGTGTGTCTAGTGCCCGTGTGTACCACACGGCCTAGTCACACGGGCGTGTTACTTTAATATTTTGAAAGAATTGGTTAAGTTCTGAAAATTCTGAATAAGTTCGGTTTAGTTCCGACCTTTCTTTAAATGTATATTTTAGGCCTCATAGACCATAATTAGCGATGATTGTTTATGAAATGATGTTGAATAGTATCTGTGATTCTAAATTGGTCTAAAATGCTCTGTCTGTCTGGTAATGCCTCGTAACCCTAATCCGATGTCGGTTACGAGTTAGGGGTGTTACACTGACACACGATTTAGAGTTAGATGCTATCGTGTTCACGTTGAAGATTTGGCGCCACTATCTGTTCAGTGAGAAATGTCATGTTTATTCTGATCACAAAAGCTTAAAATATTTGATGACTCAGAAAGATCTAAATTTAAGACAGTGAAGATGGTTAGAATTGTTAAAAGATTATGAGCTAGTGATTGACTACCATCTAGGGAAAGCCAATGTTGTTGCTAATGCTTTGAGCCAGAAATCTTTGTTCGCCCTACGTGCAATGAATACTCAGTTGGCTCTATCTAATGACTGCTCGATTGTAGTTGAGTTGAAAGTGAAACCGTTATTTATACAGTAGATTTGCGAAGCTCAGAAATTTGATAATGAATTGTCAGCAAAATAGGCTCAATGTGATTTAAACCTTGATTCAGAATTTTAGATTGATGCTGATGATTGTTTAAGATTCAGAGGCCGAATATGTGTTTGAGAAACTCAGAATTGCTTCAGATGATTTTGAAGGAAGCTTATAATAATCGGTTATCTGTACATCTGGGAAGTACGAAAATGTATAATGATCTGAAACAGCTTTACTGATAGCCTAGTATTAAGCATGATATCTCAGAATTTGTTTCGAAATGTTTAATCTGTCAACAAGTCCAAGCTAGGCATCAGGTACCGTTTGGATTAC
The DNA here is from genome assembly GCF_025698485.1 of Gossypium arboreum. NCBI lineage: Eukaryota > Viridiplantae > Streptophyta > Magnoliopsida > Malvales > Malvaceae > Gossypium > Gossypium arboreum. Next base: position 21,987,049 of record NC_069081.1, read on the forward strand.
TACAGACGATTATGATTTCCGAGTGGAAATTGGAAAGAATCACGATGGATTTTGTATAGGGATTACCTTTTTCACCGAGTAAAAAAGATGCGATATGGGTGATTGTTGATAGAATGACTAAATCGGCTAATTTCATTCTGGTACATACAGATTATTCACTTGATAAGCTTGCTAAGTTGTACATTTCTCAAGTTGTGAAATTGCACAGAGTACCTATTTCTATTGTATCAAATAGAGATCCTAGGTTCACATCATAGTTTTGGAAGAAACTACAAGGTGCATTAGGTACGAAGCTACACTTCAGTACTGCTTTTCACCCACAGACGGATGGTCAATTCGAACGGGTTATTTAGATACTCGAGGATATGTTGAGATGTTGCATTCTTGAGTTTGAAGGTATGTGGGAACAATATTTGCCTTTGATTGAATTTGCGTATAATAATAGCTTTCAATCGAGTATAAAAATGGCAGCTTATGAAGCTTTGTATGGTCGCAAATATTGAACACCTTTGTATTGGACTGAGCTCAGTGAGAATAAGATACACGTGGTCGATTTGATTAAAGAGACTGAACAGAAAGTAAAAATGATTCGTGAATGTCTGAAAGCAGCATCAGATCGTCAGAAATCGTATGCAGACTTGAAACGAAAAGATATTGAGTTTCAGATCGGGGATAAAGTGTTTTCGAAAGTATCTCCATGGAAGAAAATACTCCGATTCAGTCATAAAGGAAAATTAAGTTCGAGATTCATTGGGTCGTATGAGATTATTAAGCGTATCGGGCCAATTGCTTACAGATTGTTGTTGCCACCTGAGTTAGAAAAGATTCATAACGTATTTCACAAATCAATGCTTCGACTACACCGATCTAATTCCTCGCATGTGATTTCTCCGTCTGAGATTGAAATTAAGCCTGATATGACATACGAAGAATAATCGATCCGGATTTTAGATCACGAGGTTAAAGAATTGAGAAATAAGAACAATTCTTTAGTGAAAGTCTTATGGCATCGACATGGGGTTGACGAAGCTACGTGGGAGCCCGAGGATGCTATGAGAGAGAAATACCCAAATGTAACACCCCAAACCCGACCCAAACATTATGGCCGAATCTGGCGTGTCACTTCAAAGCGTCATTCAAAAATTGAGTTGTCATTAAAAGTTCATTTCTATAATTAAAACCTTTTGCTCTAGGTTAGCAAATCATCTCGTCAAAAACGTTTACTTAATGCCTGGCATTGATACTTTAAGTTATTTCAAATCGCGGAAGCTACTAAAGTTTGAAATATAAAAACGTCTATTTTTAAGTGTTTTTGAAAATAGTTATTAATTTTTGAAAATTCGTGTTAGCAGTTTTAAATAAGGAAATCAAAAGGCCAATTAACAATTTAATACCTCAAAGGCCTTATTACAGAATTAAAACCCCAAAATATAAAATTTAAATAAAAGTCTACAACAAAGCATCAGCGGTCGTGTGGCCACCTCTGAGCCTCTCGCGGCTCCAAATTGCCTAAGGCTGGGGATTACCTGTACAGTTAGACAGAAGGGTGAGTTTGCGAAAACTCAGTCTGTAATCCCTTATAATACGAACAATCAGACATACAATATGCAGAAACAGACCGGGCCTGAGCCCATCACAGAAATAGTATCAGGTGGCCTTAGTCCATTAACAGAATCAGGTGGGCCTAAGCCCAATACAGAATCAGTATTAGATGCAGATATGTAGAAAAATATCCAGCCCAGTCCAACCAATACACCACCCGTACCAACCAACACACCATATGGGGATAAAATCGTTCCACGTAGCCAAAACACCAAGCTTAGCAATGGTTGCACCACTAAGTCAACAGAACGGCTCAACGTCGTAGACAAAACGGCTACAAGCCATAAATATCGCAGCAACGCTGCTAGTTAACAGAATAGCTATAAGCCATAAGTATCGCAGAAAGACCGAAAGCCTTGTACAGAACGGCTACGAGCAGTACACTTCCTCCGTCAATATTAACCCAACCCTATGCAGGATGACATGCAACAATAACATACGTGAATGCAGAATGTCAAGCTCGGTATCAATCATATAACTATCATACAGACATCAGTCAACCTACCATTAGGGGTGTAACGGACATCTCGTCAGTTAGGGGTAAAATGGTGATTTTACCCCCAGGGTATTTTGGTCATTTTACCAAAATTGGGGTCTCGATACTTATTACAACCTCCTAGAAAGTCTATCGTTACTTCGAGCAACTCAGATAACCTATATGGCTAGAACAGTGTATATGGGCCCAAAACCCACTATTGTGCCCAAGTGGGCCCACCCACTCGTGTGGCCCATTTAGTCCAGATTCACAAACGGCATAGCGAGCCTCATAAACCAACTTATAAATGATCACTTATCGAGGATTTTACCCGTGTAGGCCCACAAGCCCATTGGGCCCATGCGGCCCATTTTGGCCCATAACGGCCCCAGTCCACGAAAACACACGTGGTGGCCTCTGCAGTCTGCTACCTATGATTTAGGGCTCGGTTCTCCTCAGATGCGTTCGCACGCTCGTGAGGCCCCGAATGCCGAGGTTCCGGCATTTCAGCTTTTCGACTTTTGTCGATTTCCAACAAAGAAGGGCATGAATACACACCTTCTCGACCCTTCAAAAGTAAAGGATTTCGATGTACAGTTACACACCTTTTTCGAAAAAAAACAGAAACCCTCGAATGTCAAACCTATTATAATAGTAACTTAACAGACGAATTGATAGAATCTTAATCAAGACTTGATCGAATGATTACCTACCCGAGCCTTGCTTGATCGGATGCCCCTAGCCCTCTTAGACTACTAATAGAATCGATCACCCGATTAATTGTGTGTCTGCCTGATCACGGATTCTATTAAAAGATTGAAAACATCAAAAGATTTAGAAACCCAACACCAGAATAATCGGCTAACATCCTACAATATTAGCCCAAATGATTACCTTAGTTTGCGAGATAAGAAAAGCATTGACTACCACTGCGATCCTTGACAAACCCCTTCACCCCTTGCAATGATCTAAAAACTGAAAGTGCCATCACCGTCATCGGGGAGGAAAAAGGGATTCAACCATGCGTGAACAACCAAAAGAAACATTTATTAAAGAAAGAGAAAACGCTTAGCATCCAACAACACAAGAAAGAACAAGAGCTTACTGAAAGTCTACGTGACCTCGAAACTGCGACTGACCATAGTGAAAGAAGAACGAGATTGTTATCTAGTTCAAGGCTATGAGCCGAAGGGAAACAAAAACAGAAATAGAGATTCGGCTTAGTATCAAAAGAATATGGTATTGCGAGAGAGAAGTTCAGTGGTGAAGAAAAACCAAAAGAAATAGTAAGAAGAAGAACTATTCGACCCTAGAGAAACTGAGAAGAAAAACATCAACATAAGATTGGAGAGGGTTTGAATTGGGTCGAGAGAGAATAGAAGTAGAGATATGTTAAGTTCGACCAAAGAAGAATGAGAGAAAAAGACTTTAAAAAGAAATAATTAGAATTAGGCACTTGATGTCTTGTGTTTCCAACAGAGTGACCAAAAGCCAAACGAGTAATAATGTTGAAAGAAAGGAGGACCCGAGTGGTAAAAAATGTGCAAAAATAAGAAAACAAAACCCGAAAATACCAGAAGAAGTCGGCACCTACTCACTCTCACATTGCCGAAGTGCACCAAATGGGTTCCCCTAGCCGAATTTGCACATAGAAGTTGCACAATTCGGCTACAACACTTCTCTCCTCCAAAACGCTTGAAAATCTCCTCAAATCTCTCCCCTTATCTGTAACACCCCTAACCCATATCTGTCGCCAGAACAAGGTTTCAGAGCATTACTCAGATTTACATATCATTTAGCAAAAATTTTCATTCAATACTTACCGATTCGATGCATCATATAGATAAATATATTATCATTCAATCAATAGCTTGGCACTTGTCTTAGCATCAATCAACATTGTTAGTATACTTACGCATATTTTATATAAATTCAACATTGATATACTTATTTTCTCAACACGTCACACTTGAGTTTAATAATTGTCTCCTCCTACATAATTTCCTTGTATCAATAAATCAAAGATAATCATATATGTGCATGTCATGAAATATATCATTCTCTTACCATTTAAAATCATTTATTTCATTATATTAAAATTTCATATACCATAATTTCCATATATTTCACGATATTTATTCCAATAATAATTCATATCAAACTTAACATAAATCAAATTCGTATGCACATACTTTCCCCACCATGTGTCCATATAACATGTTCAAATCATTATATATATACTTTAAGCATATATGGTAACAATTCATTTCAGTATTCATATTGTTTCATATTATACGAATGTACTAATATTTCACATTCAATCCAATATAACATACAATTTAACATATTTTCATGCTCAATTATGATACACAAATTTACCTGACAAAATTGCAAAAATACCCAGATTTAGGGGCATTTTGGTAATTTTTCATTTTCCCCGATTTTCATCCGATCTTGATCTAAATTGATAATTCCATTCAATTTATTAATTTATACAATAAGTCAATTCATTTCCTTCAAATTGGTCATTTTTGATATCCTTACAAAATTGCCCCTAAAATTTTACTTTTATTCAATTTACTCTCTGAGCCTAAAACATACAAATTAGCCATGCTAGCTGAATATTCATACATATTCTCCTCTTCCTTCTCTCCATTCCTCATCCTTAATTGTTATAACATGCTACAAGTAACATTATCAATACTTCCACTATTCACTTATATGTATATTCAAAACTATCCATTTGCGTCATAGTCACTAAATTATTTATATCTTGAGCTACAGACCACAAAATTAAGATTGGATAATTTTTCCTAAAACTAGACTTACATATCTTCTTACCATAAAATTTTCAGAATTTTTGGCTTAGCCAATAAGTACAATTTATTCTTTAAATTCACTTCTACTCTGCTGTCTAACAGTTCTAACCCTTCTTTACTAAAAATTAATTACCTCCTCATACAGGATTAAAATGATGTTCTAGTTTATTTGTATTGAAAATAGACTCATTTCAGATTCTAAACATATAAATTTAAGCCTCTAATTATTTTTATCCAATTTTTTATGATTTTCTAAAGTCATAATAGGGGAACCCAAAATCATTCTGATCTTGTCTCACAAAATTTATTATATTTCATGATTTACAATTCCATTTCTTACACCGTTTCTTTTATAAGAAACTAGACTCAATAATATTTAATTTCATGTTTTATTCAACCTCTAATTCAACTTCCACAATTTTTGGTGAGTTTTCAAATTTAGCCTACTGTTACTGTCCAAAACTGTTTTAGTGCAAGATATTATTTACCATGTTTATAACACCCTTCTTCCCTTTCTCTACAATATTTTTCATCACTTTCTCCTATTTCCCTTCACTAACTCATCAATATCATAGTACCTTATATAAGAAGACTCTACTATAACATTATTTCCATGTTTTCTCAATAATAACAAACTTAAAAATATATTGAAATATTGATGTACTTACCTTGTTCTATTGATTCCAATCTTTAATTAGATTTTCTCTCTCCTCCAGATTTTATTCCTTGAATCCAATTTGATATTCTAACTCCCCATAGTCTCCTTAACATTTTTCTCCCTTGGTTGGTATGGAAATTCTTTTGATTTCTAGGTGAAAATGGTGAATTTTTGGTAGAAGGACTAAATTGTAAAGAATGAAAAATTTCTTTCTTCTCTTCTCTTATTCCTAACGTGAATGCATGGAAAATGGATGAGATTTTCCTCATCTTTCTTTCTTTATATATACTAATAAAATAATAATAAAATAATAAAATATCATAAAAAAATTAAATTAAAATATTAATAACTAATATTTAATTAATTAATTAATCTAAAATATCTCCAACATCGTCATTACTTTCTAGATTTCTCTCTCTTCCAATTGACCATTTTGCCCTTTGTGATATTTTAAAATTTCATTATTGAGTCATCCCTTAATTTTGGTAAAATTGCAATTTAGTCCCTCATAATTCTTCACCTATTCAATTTGGTCCTAATTCATCAATTTTTCCTTGGTTTCTAGATCCTTCCACCCTTAAAATATTTGCACTATTAGACTTTAAACTTTTTCATATTTACACTTTAATCCTTCAAATTTTGAGTATTTACTCTTGGGCCACAAAACTTTTCTCACTTCTACAATTTAGTCCTTTCTTGAATCAATATGTCATAATATACTTCCCAGTGACATAACTCAATTTTCCTTTTCTTGTCACTTTACTGTATAAATTTTCGGGGTGTTACATTATCCCTCCTTGATATCCTCCTTAACAACCTCCAAGACCCATTCAAACTCTCACCCAACAGATTTCAAAACCACCTCAACCTCTTACCGCCTCATGCTAGCAAATATCCTTTTTGCTTCCAATGGGATTCGAACCCAAGCCCCCCATCAATAGCTCAGCACACCACTTGCCTCCTTACCACAAACTCTTTTGTGTCATACTTTATCCTCATTTAATTTAAGGTATATAGGCCAAAGTCCAGGTTCATTTAAAAGAAAAACCAAAATAAATTGCAAGAGCCAAGACTTGAACCTAGGCTCCCTTGCAATCTTAATGACGCCATAACCACTAGACCACATACTTTGTTGTGTCATTTACTTAACAAAATAATTTAAAAGGTCTTCATCCAAGCATCTTGGGTTTTATTCACTTAAAACCAAAATTTTTGCTAATGCACAGGTTTGAACCGAAGACAACCCAAGACTTCTCCAATACTCCCAGACACTCCCAAATCACTTAACCATCAGAGTAGACAATTATTTTATGCCATCTTCTTGGACCTTTATGTACAATTTCCTAACTGTTCCCTAACTCATGGCCCAGTACTTCTAGGCCCAAATTCTGGGGCGTTACACCAAACCTATTCGACGGTAAGATTTTCGGGGATGAAAATCCCTAAAGAGGAGAGTTGTAACAGCCCGGTTTTAGCTAAATCGGAACAATGGTTTCAGAACCACAAATTCAAAGTCGTAAAATTATTTTAGTATTATTTTAATAGTATTTTTGGTGTTTACAGTATGTTATTTAATATGTGTGAAAGTTTCGTATGAAAATTTTATTATTTGTGTGCTCGATTTGATAAAAGGACTTAATCGCGTAAAATGCAAAAATGACTTGCTAGTGTTAAAGTGCTAAATTGCTATGTTCTTTTTAATGTGGAGGCCTTGAAATGAAATTAGGCCATTAAATAATAGCATGGACGGTAGTGGACAACCATTATAAAGCTTTTATATTATTTCATTAAGGTTAATAAGGTAATTAAGTTAATAAATGATAATATAATAAAACAAAAAATTAAAATGGCCATTCATGTTGTTCATCTTTTGATCGAAATTACAAAAGAAAAATAAAGAAAAAAAGCAAGCTAGGTTCGGCCTTGGTTTTCTTTAATTAAGGTATGGATTTTGTTTGGGTTTTGATAATTTTTACGTTTTTGAGATCGTTGCTTCAAATACTAGCTAACTCATGCTTCAATTTTTGAATTGGTTGTGAATTTTGTGATTTGCCATTGTTGATAGCTTGAGGTTTTTGTAGTTTGATGACGAAAAATAATTTTTTGTTGATAGATTATTATGTTTAACTATGTGATTTTTGATAAAATGTGTATTAAGGATTAAATTGTGAAATTTGTAAATTGAGGGTTCAAAATGTGAAATAAATGAAAGATAGGTATGAAATAATGGAATATTCGGCCAAGCATGTGCATAAGGAAATTATGCATATTTTGTGTTTTGTGAAATAAGGACTAAAATGTTAAAGTGTGAAATTATAAGGGCCAAAGTGTAAAAAGGCCTAATTATGTATTTTTGGATTGAATGGATTAAATGTGTGATTAAATTAGTGAAATTTGTATTAATTTAGATCAAGAAAAGAGGAAATCAGATTTAGATCGGGAGAAATCAAAAGTTGTCGAACAGTCGTTCCGGTTCGTTCATGTCTGTATGAAGTAATTTCATAAGTAAATAAAAGTTGTTAAATTTGAATGTATATGTTTTAAATGTTACCGAATTGGTATGTATATATTTGACATATTTTCAAATTGATATAAGCATAGTAAGACTTGTATCGAGCTCGAATTAATTGAATTACGACTTTCGAAAGCCCTACGAACCATAGGAATAGTATAGGACATGTATGTCATGGCATTAGGACTTTCGATGTGTGATTCGTGTAAGACCATGTCTTGGACATTAGCATCGAAGTGAGAAAACATGTATGACCATGTCTGGGACACTGGCATCATATATGATTAGTTTAAGACCCTATCTGGGATAGTGGCATCAATATGTGATCGCATGTAAGACCATATATGGGATATGACAATGTACGAGCATATAATGATTTCCATGTATCCTTAACAATTTCGAATGGTTAAATGGGTAAAGACATGGCAAGACCGGATGTGAGTTCGATTTAAACGATTCAGGTATGTCTTAAGTTTACATGAAATTTGAAAGAAAAGGTAAGTGTTGATGATTAAAGTGATTATGTGAACTTTATGAGAATTGGAATTATATATGTATATGGAATTTATTAGTTTGGTTGTTTCGAAATGAATTATGAATATTCTTGTGTTAATTTATTTGCTTATGGCTTACTAAGCTTTCAAAGCTTACTTTTTATATTCTTTCTCTGTTTTATAGATATTTAAAGCTAGCTCAAGGTCGGGATCGTCAAGGAACGTCATTACACTATCGATATCTATTTTGGTACCTTGAAAGAAAACTTGTCTTTAAGACATATGGCATGTATAGTCTAGCTGGTTTTCAATTGTATATATATAGTTATGAAAAAAATGGCTTGATCATGATACTAATGTGGTGAATATCTAGTCATGGTATAAACTCATTTTGGTAAGTGTGTTTAATGGCATGTAAGTATAGTGGTTTGTTTACATGGCTTGATTGAGTAATGATATGAATAGCTTATGATTAGCTCATTTTTGTAAGCTTGATGCATGGTATGTTTTGTCTTTTTGAATTGTTTTATGATTCAACTTAGTAATAGGGTAAAATGATGATTATTTATTCGATTGTGTATTGGTTATTTTGATTCGGTTTGTAATGGCAATGTATGTACATATATTATGCTTGAATGGCTGGGTAATTAGGTATGGTTGGTGAAGGTAAATAATGATTATGTTATATGATTGTTTTGGTTGATATGCTTTGTTTGAGGTTCGATAATGAAAGATCAAAATGTTAGGTTTAATATTTAGTTGAAAATGTACCAAATTTGTGGTTAAATAATTTGGTGTATGATAGAGAAGTACTTTGGTATGATTTGCTTCGGTACTAGTGTTTAAAATTGGTAATAATCATAATTGTAAATGGAGATGCTTGTTTATGTGTATTTTATACACATGCCTATTATGCCCTGTGGATGTTTAAATCTAGACAAATATGTATAATATGTGAATTGGTATAGTCATGACTTAATTAATGGAATAGGTTAATATAGAATCGATAAATATACATAGAAATGAGCAGTTGCATTTAGGGTAAAATGCGTATAATGTTATGACATCAAAGTTATATACGACCATATTGTAATGTTGCTAATGTCGCATATGTGATTGGACATTAAGCTGCATTTATATTGGTTGATTGGTTTCATTATGTACATATATAGAAGTGACGAAATGAAAGGTTTGAAATTTAGCTAATGAAATTATGTACTAACATATGTTTTGTATATGAAAAGTGAGGATATAGGCTTGAATATGATTTAATTATGAAAATGTCATTAATGTGATGGATATAGGGAATTGAATATTGAAAGTATTAAATATGTGAACATGGCTTTGATGTATACAAGTTTGGTTCAAATTTGGTAATTACGGAACATGTTCAATTGGGTTTTGATGTATGTTTGAATTGAATTAGTTGAAATTTTGAAATGTGCTTATTTGCGATACATGGTTAGTAAGGTATGATTATTTTTGAATTGGAACTATGATTCATGTATTCAAATTTATAATAAGTGAATTGTAGATATTCGAGTTTGATAATGTTATAAATGTATCGTTAATCTTTAGTGCATGAAAGGTGATAAATGACTGTGCTGAACTATGTTTTGTATGGTAATGCCTCCTAACCCTAATTCGGTGATGGATATGGGTTAGGGGTGTTACATTTGGTTTGGCATTTGCGTGAATATGCATTATTTTTAATGGTAAATTAGTAATAAGACAAATAAAGGTTAATAAAGTGAATATGCATTATTTTTAATGGTAAATTAGTAATAAGGCAAATAAAGGTTAATAAAATTAAAAAAAAACAAATGAAATTTTGTTCATCTTTCTCACTTGGATAGCCGAATATTAAGAGAAAAAAAGCCAAAGCTTTAGGTTTTCATTTGGCTAGGTTAATTCAAGTAATTAAGGTATGGTTTTTGATCTGTTTCTTATGATTTTTATGTTTTTGAGATCATTGCTTTGAATTTTAGCTAGCCCGTACCTTAGATTTTGATATTGTTAAAGGTTTAATATATTGCCATTGTTGAATGCTTGAGTAATTTAATGATCGATGATAGAGGTTAATTGATAGATTAATAGTTTTTGTAAATTGATTTTTGACAAAAAATTCAAATAGGGGTTAAATTAAAAAATATACAAATTGAGTGGTTGAAATGTGAAATAAATGAAAGTTTTGGGCTGCTAGGGACTTATATGCAATTCGGCCAAGTATGGGTTGAGTGAAGTTATGTGAATTTTGTGTATTTATGAAATAGGGACTACATTGTAAAAATATGAAAGTTTAGAGGCTAATATGCAAATTTGCTTAAATCCGTGTTATCGACTAAATTGAAAGTATATGTGATTGAATAAGTTAAGTTTGAATATATTTAGATCAAGAAAAAAGGAATCCGGAATTAGATCGGGGGAAAGGAAAGATTACCGAGTAATTGACTCATTTCACCGTTTTCATACATAAGATAAGTTCGTATGTAACGAGCTTTATTATAATTGTATTTAAATGCTTTGATATTGCATAAATTGTAAATTTTAGACTATGAACTTGTTGGACCATGATTTGAAAATGATTCTACAATGATTTGAAATGATTCGACTATGATTTGGTATTGGAAATTCCCGGTTGAACCTTTGGAATAGTCTAGGATATTAATGACATGTCATTAGGATATTAAGTTGGCTTCAGGCCATGATATCAGCACCTCGGGTGCGAGTTATACCTTGATTTGTCTACGGGCCATGGTATAGGTATTTTGGAGAGGAGTTACCTTAATTTGGCTAGGGGCCATGGTATAGGTACTCCGAGATAAATTACCTTGATTTGGTTATGGGCCATGGTATAGGTACTTATCGACTGAGATCCTTAAATATCCGACTTCTATTTCAGATGGTTCAACAGGAAATTGAAAGATATGGATTAGACTGAGACTGGTAAAAGTTAGTACAGGTACGTACGTAAAGTTTATAAACATTGAATCCATGAAATGGATGAATTCTTGGTAAGCTATTAAATGAATGATTGAATGGTTTAAGATTTAATGTATTTGTATTATCTTGCATTTATATTGATTGAATTGTGAATGAATGGTGAAGTTACTCATTAAGTTAATACGAACTTACAAAGCTGTAAAGCTTACTTTGATTATTTTCCTATGTTCAATACATGGATTCCATCATTAAGCTTAGATGGAGATATTTTATAATGGCTAAATGCGCATACGAGGATGGTAATTGAGGCTTCAGCCAATGGTACTTTGTTGGATAAATCTTATAATGAAGCATATAAGATTTTGGAAAAGATTGCCAACAATGATTATCAATATCCTACCACAAAAGTTGGGACAAGCAAAAGAGTTGTTGGTACTATGGAGTTGGATGCAATCACTTCATTGATTGCCCAGGTATCTTTCTTGGCTAATATAATTAAAATAATGAAAAAGCATATTGTAGTCCAGGAATTAAAATCAGCCAAACTATCGTGTGTTTATTGTGGTGAAGACCACGTGTTTGATGAATGCCCATCAAATCTAGCATATGTGTGCTACATGAATAATTTCAACTGGAGCAATAACCCCTATTCCATCATGTATAATCCTAGGTGGAAGCAACATCTGATCTTTAGTTGGAATAATCAAGGTGCGGGGAATTTTATCAATTTGGCAAGACAGAACGCCATTAATGCACCACCTGGTTATACTCAACATATGTTTAGGGACAATGTCCAACAAGTTCAGACATTGGTTTAATCATTATCATCATTTATTGAAGCTTTTCTGAAGAAATATATGGCCAAGCATGATGTTGTAATTTAAAATCAGGCTACATCTCCCTAACCTATTAAGACTCAGGTGGGGAAAATAGCGAACGCTTTGAATTCAAGACCACAAGGGGCACTGCCTAGTGATATTGAGAATTCAATATCACAAAGGAAAGAGTAGTGCAAGGCCATCACTCTCAGAAATGGAGCTCAATTGAATGATGTTATTCAAGATTCCATGGTAGGAGAGGATAACTCGAATAACAGCCATGTAAGTATCTCGGAGTCATCTGAAGAATATAATAAATCTAAATGCTATGGAAGACCTAGATCATGTTGCCAACAAGAACGCCACAGCAAAACAATATCAACAACTTGAAGAAAGACCACTTCTACCTTTTCCTCAACGATTCCATAATTTTAAACAGGATTGTAACATCTCAATTTTGGGCCTAGTCGGAATAGTGGTTTTGAGACCACAAATTTGAAGTAGAAATATTTTTTTTTATGATTATTTTGAGGTCCATGGCATGATTTCATGATTATGTGAAAGTTTCATTAAGAAATTTTGTGAGTAAGTGTCCAATTTGAGTTTTAGGACTAAATTGTAAAAGTTGTAAAATTAGAGATTCTAGAAGGTTTAAGTATGAAATGGCTTTAGATTATTAATTAGAGGTCCTTAAATAGAAATTTTCCTAATTTCTATTTTTATGGACTAAAATGGGCATGCATGGGTAAAATTTTAAAGAAAAGCATTAAGGGCATTTTTGTCATTTGGTAAATAAAAGAATTAAAAGGGAAAATGAAGTGAAAATCTTGTCCATCTTCTTCAAGGGTGTGCCAAAATTTCTAAGGGCCATAGCTAGGGTTTTTCTTCAACTTTTCAAGCTTGAAATTAAGTACATCCTAGCCCCATTTTTTATGTTCTTTATGTTTTTGAGATCCTTGAAGCATGATCTAGCTATTTCTACCATTATTTTGAGCTAGGGTTCATGTTCAAAAACTTATCCATGTGTTTCATACATGTATTTTGGTTTTTAATAGAGGAATATGAAAGTTTGATGCATGATAAACATCTTTTACTAAGTGATTTTTCATGAAAACCCCTAAAAGGACCTTTTTGTAAAAGTTGTAAAAATGAGTAGTAAAAAGCTGGATTGAAGGAAAATGTGGGTTGTTATGAGCATGGGTTAGGTTTGGTTAGGCTTGGGTAACAAAGAAAATGAGTACATTTCATTTTACGAGTCTAGGGACTAATTTGTAAATATGTGAAAGTTTAGGGGCAAAATGGTAATTTTTGAAAAATATGATTTATGGGCTGTTTTGAATAATGTGATAATTAAATAAGTGAAATTTTCTATTATAGATCAAGAAAAATAGAGTCCGAGCCTAGACCGGGGAAAGAGCAAGATCTTGGACTAAATCGAATTAATTGTCCATACTTTGTACCGAGGTAAGTTTGTGTGTAATTGATACAACATTTTATTATGTATTTAACATTTAAGGTTGCATGAATTGTTTATTTTTATTGGTGAATATTATTGATGTTCGACAAGGATTTAAGGTGGCGAAAGCCTGTTGATTCTTAGGAACACTTAAGGTACAAATATCTTGACATTTGGGTTAATGAGATCCCGTATAAGACCATATCTGGGATATGGCATCGGTATCGGTATCGGTATGTGTTATCATGTAAGACCATATCTGAGATATGGCACTGATATGAGATTTCGTGTAAGACCACGTCAAGGACATGTCATCGAAATGAGATTTCGTATAAGACCATATCTTAGATATGGCATCGATGTGAGATCCCATGTAAGACCACGTCTGGGACATGGAATTGGTATCTTATTGTGTGTATGAAAATCCCGAGTATCCATAGTATTCCAAGTGGTTCAACGAGTAGTGTAAGGATTAGTCAAAGAAAGGACAAGGTATGATCATGTTGAAAAGGGTACAGGTATGTATGCCAAGCTCGTAGTTATTGAGATTATGAAATGATAAAACTTCGGTAAGAAGTGAATGAATGAATTATGATCATGAGTTTATTGTTCACTATGTAAATGACATGAGTTAATGTATATCTATGATACTTGATGACATTGTGATAACTTATATTATGTGAATAATGATGCATGGTTAATTTTGTTAATATTTACATGCAAACTTACTAAGCTTTAAGCTTACACCCTTTTTTTTCCATTTTTCTTATAGTATCGCCAAGCTAGCTCAGGGATTGAAGGGCGTCGGAGCTCGATTCACACTATCAAACTAATCTTTTGGGTATAGTGAATTTAAGTATTTTGAGTATGGCATGTATTGAGACTTGGTCTTTTTGTTATACGTCATATTAATTTAGCCAAATGTGTTGGCTTAGGATGATATTTTATTCATTTTGTATAAGGCCATGTGGTGTGGCTCATAATGAATGTTGGGTTGTAAACCAATTCATTTATGCATGTATGTTCCAATGCCATTATGATATGGCTCATGTTATCGATGGTTGAATGATTATGGTAGTTTGGGGTGGGAACAAGTTCATATGATAATGCATGCATGCAATCTAGGAGATATTGTTTATGTAACATCCCGATTTAGACCCTAATCGGAACGGTAGTTTTAGGACCACAAATTTGAGTAAAAAAATATTTAAAAATTATTTTCTATGTTTATTTTGTGTGAATTTATATCTGTGAAATTTTCTTGCTTTAATTTTATCGTTTGAGTGTCCGATTGAATAAATGACCTAATCGCGTAAAATGAAAATTAGGTGGTTATTTCTAAAAGGGGCCGAATTGCATTCGACTTTATAAATGGAAGCCTTTATGTTGCAATTAGCCCATTGAATTAATAAGTGGATGGTAATGGCCAAGGAAATAATGATTTTATATTATATTATAAAGGTTAAAAAGGTAATTTGGTAAATAAACAAAAAATAACTAAAATTAAGTTAACATATTCATATTATTTCCTTTGTTCTTGCACCGAAACTAAACAAAAAGAAAAAGAAATATTAGGAGCTAGGGTTCGGCCATCTTTAAAGCTCAATCAAGGTCAAGAACCAAAGAAATAGGATTTGGATCAGGGGAAAACGAAAGTTGTCGACTAGCTGTCCTGTTCCGTTTTACATCGTCCGAGGTAAGTTTATAAGCAAATAAACGTAATTAATTTTAATTAAATGCTAAATATATATGTTGAAATGAAATATATGAATTTATATATGTTGAAATGCTAAACTTGACTACTATGTTTCCGAATTCGTTTCGACCAAGTTACAATGTCCGAAAGCCCCGTATGAACCTTAGGAATAGTTAAGATACATATTTCATGACATAGGATTCCGATATATGTGTGCGAGTAAGACCATGGCATCGATATGTGATTCTGATATATGTGTACGAGTAAGACCCTGTCTGGGATAGTGGCATCGATATGTGATTACATGTAAGACCACGACTGGGACGTTGGCATTGTACGATATGTGTGATTATCTAAGTGTCCTATTCAATTCTGAATGGTTCATCGGGCAAAGATAAGTTGTGTTCGAGTGTGTAAAATGAGCTAAATGGCCAGGTATGAATCAGCTTGTTATTTACTTAAAATAAGGTAAGTGAATAACTTGATACTTATTACAAGTCATGTGTAATGCAAATAAGGATTATATGTGAACTAGGTAAGTGTATTTGGCCTTGTGAATATTATTGAATGAGTCTTAATTATATGCATGTGTGATTATCAGTATTTGGCGACATAACTAATATATGTACATGAAATTATATTGTGACACACGAGCTTATGTATTTGTGTGTATGTGATGTGAACTAGGTTTATAATGACTATTTGGCTTTGGAAGTTAAATGATAATATGTTAATTTGGCTATATGAACATTCGGTCAAGGTGACATTAATAAATGAATATATATATATATAATATGAATTTTATATGTTTGGATATAAATGTGTTTTGATAATATAATTTGGTTTAGTTTAATTAAGTTGATAATATCATTGGGTTGTTCATTTGCTTATGACTTACTAAGCTATGACAGCTTACTCTAAGTGTTCATGTTTACTTTGTTTTATAGATTTTTGGATCAAGTTACGAGCTCGAGGATCATCAGTAAAGTTCATCACACTATCTACTGCTTTGGTATTTAAATAGTTGAACTCGAATTATGGCATGTATAGGCTAGAATGTGTTTTGAAATTTTGAATTTTGGTTATGTATAACTAAAGCCATGCGAAAATGGCTTTACCTCTGAGTTTGGTTTTGACTATGTTTGGTTATGGTTTTAACTGTTTTGGTGATGATGCTATATGTTGTGAATGAATGGCATTAGTAATAGATGATATATGTTTTGGAAATGGTTGGGTAGTGACATGAGTTTGGGCATTAAAGTTGGTTAATGACTTTGGAAGTGGGATGAATGAATTGGCTACAAACATGTTTGTTTGGTTTGGATGTGTTTTATACTAAGATATGGTATATATGTGAACTTGCTTGTTATGCTCAGTTTTGATTTAATATGTTCTTAGTATTAATGTTTAATGAGTTTAGTTTTGATAATTCGGTGATGGGAATTTTGGTTGTCTATGTGATTTAAAGTAATATGTTTCAGCTAAGCAAGTTAATAAGTAATGAAAAATGTTCCATGTTTGTTTTGGTCAATCGTTTTAGAATGTATTCAAATGTTAAGTGTGGCCTTGGTTTTAGGGTAAATGCGCACCATGCATACATGCATTAATAGCATGATCGGCCATATTAAATTGTACTAAAGCTGCATATGTGTTTGCTTATTAAAAATTGTAATATGTGTTTAAGCTTGGTGGAACCTCATGCATCTTTTATACGTTGGTTGTTTTATTCAAACCATAAATATGACTTACAATTAAGATTATTTCAAATATATATAATTAGTTGCCTTTGTTTATTTATTTATTTATATATATACATGTATTTGAATGGATGTATTAAATTTATATTTAATTTATGAGATATAAAGTTTACATTGATTTACATAGTAATGTTGTATAATTGAATTGACAAGTTGGTATTGAATTTATTCCATTCGTAGTACAACATGTATGTGAGCAAGACTTCTACAAAATTAGGTTGATATTCCATTTATGAAATTATTGATGTGTTACATATTCTGTATATGTATAAATTGTTTTAACATATTTTAGATTATATTTAATTTATATCATGCTGTGAATGACATATCTTCTTAAGTTTTGATAAGCGATTTAATTATAATCATTGATGTGATTAAAGTTTTGAACTGTAATATGTGATGCATATCTGTATGAATTGTATTATGTTTGGTAATGCCTCATAACCCTAATCCGGTGACGGATATGGGCTAGGGTGTTATAGTTTATTTGTATACGTGAGTATGTGTTGCTAAAATTGGTTTTTCCATGATATGGAGTCTTAATTAAGTACATGAAATTATGCCATGTGAGATGCCATTGAAGTCATGTTTATGTATATGAAATTAAGAGTGGTAATTGGCTTGGAAAATAGCCTCAAAAATTGTACACATGGGTGAACACACTGGCATGTATCTAGGCCATGTGTGACACACGGTTTTCCCCATTGGCATGTGGTCCAACTGTGTGTCCCCTGCACCCTAATTAATGAAAAACAGAATGTCTAGTAGTAAACACACGGGCAGAGACATGGCCGTGTGTCTCAGCCGTGTAGAGGACATGGTGTTGGGACATGGGCATGTTCCATGGCCGTGTGAAGTCTGTACTTAATTTCGAGAATTTTATTCGCCACACAGCCTAAGCGGACGGGCTTGTACTGTGGCTGTGTGACCTTATTTTACTGATGACATCATAAACAGAGAGTTACACGGGCATGTGTGATTACACGGCCTACCCACACGGGCGTGTGACTCTCCAAAACATGAAAATTTTCTAAGTGTTGTAAAAGTTCCGAAGGTTCTCGGTTTAGTCCCAAATTATTTCTGATGTATGTTTGGGGCCTTGTAGGCCCACTTTTAAATTTAGACAGAAATTCAAGTCTCGGTTTTGTATGATTGGTTATGTTTCAGTCCGGTAATGCCTCGTACTCTGTCTCGACGTTGGACACGTGAAAGGGGTGTTACAAGGATTGTAACAGTTCGGTTTAGACCCTAGTTAGAATAGTAGTTTCGAGACCACAAATCCAAGTTAGAAAAATATTTTAATATTATTTTTCGTGCTTATTATATGTGAATTGACATGTGTGAAAGTTTCGTATGAAAATTTCATCATTTGTCTGCTTAGTTTTCAAAAAGGACCTAATTGCGTTAAATGTAAAATATGTGTTTTATTTGCTAAAGTGCCTATTTGCTATGTCTTTATAATTGAGAGGTCCTTATGTTTTTATTTGACCATTGAACCTATGTGTAACGCCCCCTTACCCGAGACTGTCGCCGGAGTCGAGCATGAGACATTACTAAACTTATTTTAGCATTTAAACAAGTTCAAACAATTCTCGTAGTAAACTATCCATTTGCGTCACAGTCGCTAAAAAAATCATATATTGAGTTACAAAACTCGAAATAAAATTCTGTAAATTTTACCTGAAACTAGACTCATATATCTACTTACTAATGTTTTTCTAGAATATTTTGTAGGGCCAATTAGTACAGTTTATTAGTTAAATTCTCCCCTGTTTTAGGGTTTGGCTACTCTGACCCCTGTGCACTACAAATCAAATTTCTTCTTGTATAGAGATCCAATGGTCATTTCGTTTGTTTCTATTAAAAATAGACTCAATAATGAATCCTAATTAGTTTTACACAATTTATGATGAATTTCTAAAGTCAGAACAGGAAATCCAGAAATCGCTCTAACCCTGTTTTACTAAAACGTAAATATCTCATAAAATAAAACTCTTTTAGCTATTTTGTTTCTTTCACATGAAAATAGATTCATTAATATTAAATTTAATATTTTATTAATCATCTAATTCTATCTGTACTATTTTTAGTGATTTTTCAAACTCACGTCACTGCTGCTATGTGATTCTATTTTATAGCCAATTTCACCATTTTATGGATTTCCATAGATTAGTTAGCACATAAAGCATATGTGTTATCAAATATAATCTTGATTAGCCACTCCAATAGCTAACCATTCTCAAACATTTCCATGCCATCCATGAGCCATATCATAAGATTATATACACAAAATGGTTATAATGCTATACATGCCTTATTCCCAAAATATACATGTCATTATACCGAAATAGTTTGTTGATAGTGTGAGCGCGCCTCCGACCGTTCCCGATCTCCTAGCCGGATTTGACAAAACTACAAAGAATAGAGAGGAGGGAGTAAGGATAATTGCTTAGTAAGTTCACATGTAAATAGCAAGTAACATAACCATGCAATAATACGAAATCCACATTTGCATAATATCACCAAAGCATTCATACCATATTTCTCATTCATGATCCTACCATATTATTGTTATATTGAAGTCTCAACCCGAGAGTTAAGTACATACCTATACAAATTTTCTCATTCACCACACTTACCAACATGTCACCTTCGTTTTAGGTACATACCTTATCCACTTAAGATTTACCGGTTGAACACATCGGAATATGATTTGAATACACGGATTTCAAGCACATAAGTGCCATACCCGCAGCTAGACAAACTCAATAGCCTGTGGAAATTATGTAGCCAAGCTACCATGTAACCCGCCCATAAGTGAACTCGGACTCAACTCAACGAGCTCGAAACTCAAATATCTTAGTGACATGTCACTTGTATTCTAATCTATTCCCAAGGTTCAAACGGGCTTTTTCCTCGATCACACATCTTTGCCGTCTTCCATAGAATATCGAAACCGATACTCGGTAGCACTTCATATTTAACAATTAGCAGATATAATTTGCATATTACTCAATAATAACCACAAAGCATAATATTTCATGATATTAATCATCATATCATATAAATAACATTAAATTACTTAAAATGACAATTATGTTAGTACATTTACACCTGAACTTACCTCGGTACAAAATAAAGAAATTTTGCAATTTAGTCCACAATCTTTTCCTTTGCCCGATCAAGGTCGATTCCATGTCTTTCTTAGTCTAAAATAACACATTTAGCTGTTTCAATACTCACATTTATCAAAATAGTCCTTAACTCTAACTTTGGAAAAATTACAATTTTGCCTTTAAACTTTTACATATTTACACTTTTGCCCCAAAGCTCAAAAATTAAAAATTTTTTCCAAAATTATTATGTTTTATGACCTGCTGATCATTT
This sequence comes from Gossypium arboreum, assembly GCF_025698485.1. Classification (NCBI taxonomy): domain Eukaryota; kingdom Viridiplantae; phylum Streptophyta; class Magnoliopsida; order Malvales; family Malvaceae; genus Gossypium; species Gossypium arboreum. The sequence continues at coordinate 22,007,666 of NC_069081.1, forward strand.
TTCCCTCTTATAGAAACATCAAATTCTCACTCTAACATGTAGTTATAAACATTAGGTATTTTTACCGATTATGTCATTTTACTCGTTTTCACGTAAAATCGTTTAGCAAAAGTTGTTTCACACAATTTAAAGCTTCATATTCTACCATAAAACATCAAAATAAACACATTTCACTTATGGGTATTTTTCCAAATATAAACCCTAGGTTAAATTATTGCTAGAATAAGCTAAATCAAGTTACCGGGACTCCCAAAACATAAAGAAAATTAAAAACGGGGCATGGAATTACTTACTATGGAGCTTGGAAGCTTGAAACAAACCCTAGCTATGGAGAACCCTTGAAATTTCGTCCTAATGAAGAAGATGGACATATTTTGCCATCTTTTTCCTTTTTTTAATCTTTTAATTACCAAATGACTAAAATACCCTTCATTAAAAACTTTGGTTATTTCTACCTATGTATGTCCACTTTTGTCCATGAAAACCTAATGGTATAATTACCATTTAAGGACCTCTACTTCAATTTTGCTCTTCAATTAAATCTTTTAACATCTAAAACTCATATTTATCAACTTTTGCAATTAAGTCCTAATAGGTAAATTAGACATGCAATTCATGAAATTTTCTATTGATATTCTAACACATACATCTAATCACTCAATAAATTATAAAAATTAATCGAAATAAAATTTTCTACTTCAAAATTATGGTTTCGAAACCACTATTCCGTTTAGGCCCTAATTCAGAATATCACACTATGAGTGGACATTAATGGCCTTAATGTAATGGTTTATTAATGTTTAATTACTAAGGGTAAAATGGTAAAAGGTTTATTAATTGGTGTTATAATTAAATAAAACATGAAATTAGATGATTAATTCATCCATGTTGCCAAAATCATCAAAAAAAAAAAGAAAGAAACTCAAGCTTAGGGTTTCGGCTATTGTTTCCTTTGATTTAGTTATGGTTTTTGATTCGTTTTCAATAATTTCTATGTTTTTGCTATCGTTACTTTGTGTTTTACTAAGCCCATGCCTCAATTCCTAATTTTATTGATGATTTTGTGTTGAGTCAATGATGAAACTATGAGTTTTATAAAGTTTGATGTTAGTAAATGAAAGATATGTGTTGGGTTAACATGTTTTGTCTTTGAATTTTTGATGAATTTGAGTAATTTGGGCTTAATTGTAAAAATGAGATTTTGAGGGACTAAAATGTGAAATAAATGAAATATGGGGACTTGTATGAATACTATGAATATTCGACCAAGTATAAGTATAAAGAAATTTTGTGTATTTTGTGATTTTGTGAAACAGGGACTAAAGTGTTAAAATGTAAAAATGTGAGGGCTAATTTGTAAAATGCCCTAAATATGTGTTTTTGGATTGAGTTGAATGAATGTGAGTTTGAATAAGTTAAATTTGAATTGATTCAGATCAAGAACCAAAGAAAATGAAATTAGATCGGGGGGAAACGAAAGTCATTGAATAGTCACTCGTTTCCGTTCATTTCTGTATGAGTTATGTCGATATACAAATAAATGTGTTTTGAATTGAATTATTAATGTTTATATGTCCTGAACAATGATAAATGATTATATAAGTTGAGCGTGAGATATCCGAGAAAGTATCGACAAAGTTTTGACGTCTGAAAGGCCCCATACGAACCTTAGGAATAGTTAGGATACATATGTCATGACATAGGATCCGATGTGTTCTCGTGTAAGACCACATCTGGGACATTGGCATCGACTTATGATTTACGTGTAAGACCATGTCTAGGACATCGACATTGTATTTGATTTCATTTAAGACCCTGTCTGGGACAGTGGCATCGATATTTGATTACGTGTAAGACCATGTCTGGGATGTTGGCATTGTACGAGCTTTCTAAGTTATCTGTGTATCCTTATGATTCTGAATGGTTCAACGAGCATTCTGAGAAAATGAATGACTATGTCAATGTGTATCTGGTTCAAGTACGTTTGAATTGTATACTATGTTTGAGACTAAAAGGTAAGTACATATACATTTGTGAACATATGATATAAGTATGAGAAAATATGCTATATGTACAAATGAAATTGGGAAATGTGTAGTGTATATGAACCATGTGGTTGATGATAGTATTTGGCTATGGAATATATGTAATTTGATAATGTATATATGCTTACAAAGTTAAGTTTATTTGTATATGGCTTACTAAGCTTTGGAAAGCTTACTTTGTGTGTTTATCATTTGTTTTATAGATACCGAAGCAACCAAAAGCTCGGGGATCGTCGAGGATCATCACCACATTATCGAACTCCTTTTTGGTACCTTTTGAAAATGTGAATATTAAAGTATGGCATGTATAGGCTAGAAGTACTTTGATTATGTTTTGTGATGTATATATTTAGCCATGTGATATGGCTTGGTTTTGGTTGTGATTATTGTTTGATTTTGATAATACAATATGATCAATCTAATGTGTTTATGAATGGCCAAGAGATTTGGTAAGTTTGGTAAGTTTTCGATATGTACTTAATTATGGATTTGGTAAGAATGTGGTATGGGAATAAATGAGGTAAATTGAAGTTACAAAACAAATGTTTTGGTTTGATTATGACTCATGATATAGTATGTTTTGGTATGGATGTTAAGTATAGAATTTTTTGATAATGAAAGGGCATGAAAGATGTATGTTTTGGTTGTGAAATGGTTGAGAATTTGGTATAAAATGATGTGGTTTTGATGCTTGTAGGGAGGACACTTAATTGGTGGCAAATTGGCCTTGTAAATGGCCTATTTTTGCCCACACAGGCAGAAACACGAGCATGTGTCTCAACCGTGTTACTTGAAGGCCATTTTGGAATGAGCCTGGGCAGACCACATGGCCGCACACACGGGCGTGTGCTAGGCCGTGTGGCCAACTCAGTTTTAACCACGGGCTAGACACATGGGCGTGTGGTCAGCCGTGTGGCCAAGTCAGTAGCCTCCCTAGTTTTCACACGGCCTGGCACACGGGAGCGTCTTGTGGCCGTGTGGACAACTCAGTATGTATGTCTTATTTTGGCACGGCCTAGACACACGGGCATGTGACCTGTACAACTTTGGAAAATGTTTAAGTATTAAAAATTTTTTTATGAGCTCGGTTTAGTCCGGACCCCTTTCTAATGCATGTTTAAGGTCTCGATGACCTATATAAGGGACTCTATGGTAATGTTTTAATATGATTATGGATGATGTATATGAATTGTTTGTACAATGTTCTGATTTGTCCGGTAACTCCTTTAACCCTAGCCTGGTAACAGATACGGGTTAGGGGTGTTACATTTGGTTGGTATCAGAGCTATGGTTTAGTCAATTCTAGGACTAACGTAGCGTATGTGAGTCTAGCTATGCATGCTATATTTATGAACTGTGATAGTGTGATGAATCCTGACAATAAAAATGTGTTTTTATATAGCAAATAGATCCCAAATGAGCCGTAGCTGACGATGTTGAGAGTAATGCGCCTGCTCCTGCACAAGGGACAGCAGCATCTGACTCTAGACCAGTTACGAGTAGCCATGATGGAGAGGCGAGACAAGCTTTCTATTAGATGATGAACAATTGGTCTACCCAATATATCCAAACTAATCCGGCTGTTCAACAACCCCCAACCACGACTAATCCTCCGTAAATTCCTGTCATGCCACAAGTGAATCCGATTCAGTTAAGCAAGCCACTGGTTGATAAGATTAGAAAATATGGGGCTGAAGAGTTCTGTGCTACTATGAATGATGATGCTGAGAGAGCCGAGTTTTGGCTAGAGAATACGATAAGAGTATTCGATGAATTATTATTAACTCCAGATGAATGTCTCAAGTGTCCTATTTCGCTTCTGAGAGATACAGCGTATCATTGGTGGAAGACTTTGATATTAGTGGTTACGAGAGAGCGAGTCACCTAGGATTTCTTCCAAGCTGAATTTCGGAAGAAATGCATCAGTTAGAGATTTATCGACCAGAAAAGTAAAGAGTTTCTTGAATTGAAACAAGGCTGTATGTCTGTTACAGAATACGAGCGAGAATTTGTAACATTGAGCCAGTATGCACAAGAATGTGTCTCGACCCAAGCAATAATGTGTAAAAGATTAGAAGAAGGTTTGAATGAAGATATTCGTTTGCTAGTCGGGATTTTAGAGATAAAAGAGTTTGTTGTGCTTATTGAGCAGGTATGTAAAGTTGAAGAACTCGGGAAAGAGAGAAAAAAAGTCAATTCTGAAGCTAGAGATATGAAAAAGAGATCTACAAGTAAACCATTTCGGTTTGCATCAAATAAATTCTAAAATGATTATATTCGTTCAAAGACTAATGTGGGACATCCGTGCAGAGATCGTGTTAGATAGCAATCGAGCTTCAGAGCTCCAGCTACTTTTGTTGCTAGTGTTGGAAATGCTACATCTGATCAACACGAGTGTGGACAATATGGTAAAATACATCCTGGTAATTGTAGACTGTATGATCAGGCTTGTTTCAAATATGGATCACTAGTTCACTTTATCCGTGATTGCCCCGAGTCTGTCGAGCAAGAAATTATGCAAAATCTGAGACAGAGTAACACCTCAGCTTGAGGTAGACCTCTCAGAAACACGGAAAATGTGAGTGGTAGTCACACAGGAACTAAAGACACTGCTATACGATTTGAGCCTAGAGCACCTGCCAAAGCCTACGCCATTCGAGCACGTTAAGAAGCTTCGTCTCCTGATGTGATAATTGGTACTTTTACACTTTACGATACTTCTGTGATTGCATTAATAGATCCTGGATCAATGCATTCTTATATATGCATAAATTTAGTATCCAGTAAGACTTTGCCTGTAGAGTCTACTGAATTCATGATTAAAGTATCGAACCCCCTAGGTAAAAGTGTCTTAGTTGACAAAGTGTGCAAGAACTGTCCGTTAATGTTTCAAGACATTTGTTTTCCAGCCGATCTGATGTTATTACCTTTTAATGAGTTTGATATAATTCTAGGTTTGGATTGGCTAACTTTGCACGATGCTATTGTGAATTGTAAACGGAAAACTATTGATTTGAGATAAAAGAATGATGAAACAGTCTGAATTGAATCTAGTGATTTGAATATGTTACTGATTGTGATCTCTTCAATGAAAGCTCTGAGTATTGTGAAAAAGGGTTGTGAAGCCTACTTTGCCTATGTGATTGATTCGAAAGTAATAGAAAAGAAAGTTAAATTAGTGCCTGTTGTCTGTGAATTCCCTGATGTGTTTCCTGAAGAACTTTCGGGATTACCTCCGATTCGAGAAGTTGAATTTGGCATTGAATTAGTGCATGGGACTACTCCGATTTCAATAGCTCTGTATAGAGTGGCTTCGACCAAACTAAAAGAATTAAAGTCTCAGTTGCAAGAGATGACCAATAGAGGGTTTCCTAAACCTAGTTTCTCACTTTGGGGTGCTTCAGTTCTGTTTGTGAAAAAGAAAGACGGTACGATGAGAATGTGCATTAAATATCGTCAGTTGAACAAAGTGACTATTAAGAATAAATACCCTCTGCCTTGAATTGATGATTTGTTTGATTAGTTGAAAGGAGCTATCGTGTTTTCGAAGATAGATTTGAGATTAGGCTATTATTAGTTGCAAGTAAAAGACTTAGACACTCTGAAAATTGCATTCAAAACGAGGTATGGCCACTATGAGTTATTAGCTATGCCTTTTGGATTAAGCAATGCACCTGCTCTCTTTATGGATTTGATGAACAGAATTTTCAGATCATATTTAGATTGATTTGTTGTCGTATTCATTGATGACATGTTGATTTATTCGCGTGATGAATCTGAACATGCCAAGCATCTAAGAATAGTGCTATAGACTTTGTGAGATAAGCAACTATATGTGAAGCATAGCATATGTGAATTCTGGTTACGAGAAGTCGGTTTTCTGGGCCATATAGTGTCAGCATCTGGTATCCGAATTGATCTGAGTAAAATTGCAGCTATTTTAGATTGGAAGCCTCCGAGAAATGTACCTAAAGTCTACAGTTTTCTGGGACTTTCTGGTTATTACCGACGGTTTGTAAAAGGCTTTTGGATGATTGCAACTCCGTTAACAAAACTGTTTCAAAAAGATGTGAAATTAGAATGCTCTGAAAAGTGTCAGAAAAGCTTTGATCAGTTGAAAGCCCTATTGACTGAAGCTCCAGTGTTAGTACAACCCGAATCAGGTAAAGAATTTGTGATCTATAGTGATGCTTCGTTGAACGGTCTGGGATGTGTTTTGATGCAGGAAAACAAAGTCATTGCTTATGCTTCGAGATAGTTAAAGCCTTATGAAAAGAACTATCCGAAGCACGATCTGGAATTAGTTGCGATTGTGTTTGCTTTAAAAATTTGGCGCCACTATCTGTTCGGTAAGAAATGTCATGTTTATTCCGATCACAAAAGTTTGAAATATATGATGACTCAAAAAGATTTGAACCTGAGATAGAGAAGGTGGTTAGAACTATTAAAAGACTATGAACTTGTGATTAACTATCATCCAGGAAAAGCAAATGTTGTTTGATAAACCGTAAATTATACATATTTTTAACCCATGTTTAATACATTTTACAGATGATTTATCATTAGAATTGGTGAATTCGATGCTCCTAATGCTTTAATTTCATATTTTGTACTCAGGAGAGCACCAAGAGTCAAAAGGACCCAAAAACGAGCCAAAAAGGGATAAAAAAGACCAAATTGAGAAGATAACACGGCCTAAGCCTTGCCACATGGGCAGCTCACACGCTCGTGTCTTTCGAGGGTGTTGACCAAGGCTTTCACGATTCACACGGCCTGGCCATTGACCCACACAGTCGTGTGCAATTTAACGGATCGAACACGGCCTGGCAATCACGTCACACGGGCGTGTCCTGCTGAGCCCAAGTTAAGTCCAATTCAGAAATTGCCACTTTAGAGGGTTTCTAGGCATTCCAAAGCCTATAAATAAGCACTAGAGGAGGAGAAAAGAAGAGACGAAGAAGAGGGGTAAGTAATTACCCCAAAAAAGCCGATTGATCCATCTCAGAAGCCGGATTCATCACCAAGGCTGAAGATCTCTCCTCAATTCCCCTTTAGGAGTTTTGGGTTTTCTTTATGTTTTGTATTCTTTATTCTTCTGGGATGTTTTCTTATTTAGTTATGAACTAAACCCCTAAATACCTAAGGGGAATGAAATCTAAGACGAATCTTGTTATTATTTTCTGAATCGTATGATAAATATTTAACTTGTTCTTAATTATGTGTTCTTAATTCTTGTTTTGATATTCCAGGATACTAATTCAAGACACGCTCTTATTCTGAGGAGGAATAGACCCTGTCTAAGAGTACATTTTCCATAATTAAGTGGAATTGATAGCGTGCCTAGAAATAGGGTGACAAGATTTTTTCGGATTAGGGTGAAAACTAATAAGGGGATCCATAGATCGAGTTAATGCAACCATAGAGTGTTAATTAGAGAAAAGTCTCGGTTATTCAATCTAGGGATTAGATGTTATTAGTCTTGAATAAGGATAATAACATAACTTAGGGATCTCTACGGAACAAATTGAATGAATAAATCGTCCGATTCGGAGCCAAATTAACAAGTAAAGTGTAACACCCTGAATTTGGGCCTAGAAGTTTTGGGCCTTGAGCATGGGAGCGGTTGAAGGCAGCTTATAATATTCTGTTGTGCGTGAAAATTTCGTTAATGAAGGCTTGTTTTAGTGGTTAAGTGTGTTGAGAAGTGTTGGAGAAGTCCTGGATTCAAACCTGGACTCTAGCAAAAATTTTGGTTTAAGGTGAATCAACCCTGGGTGTAGTAGGTAGGCCTTAAGAATATTGTTGGAGAAATTGTGACACAAAAAGCCTTGTGGTTCAGTGGCAAGTAGTGTGTGGAGCATTTAAGGGGTGGTATGGGTTCAAATCCCATGGCAAGCAAAGAGCATTTATTTTGCTAACAGGGGGCGGCAAGAGTTGGTGTTGAATTTAAACTCTGATGTTGGAGGGATCCCACATCGGGAAGCTAACATAAGAGTGGTTGCGAAGCTGGCTTTAAATAGAGGGAACCATGAGGAGAGTAAAGGTACATTTTTTTGGCTGATCCCTTTCGCTGTATGGCGTGCTCGTTTGGGTCGAGCGTCGGCTAAGAGTGCTCAGAGCGTGGATTAACTCCAGTCTCCTATTAGGTGTGTATTTCTCACTACTCTAGTTGTAGGATGGCTACTTCGGGCCGCGATGGGCCGAAAGGGGCCATGTGGGCCCAATGGGCCTACGAACCCTATTGGATAAGTTGTTTGATTGTATAGTAAATATTGGACTAGGCTAGGTGAATCTCATATCTGTGGCTAGATTTGGGCTAAAAGGGCCACACGAATGTGTGGGCCCATTTGGGCCGAGAATAGGCTTTAGGGCCATTCGTATTGTTATCCCTGTTTAGAATACTTTAGTTTACCAAATTACCAAAATACCCCTAGTTTATAAAATTACTAAAATACCCTTGGTTTATAAAATCACCAAAATACCCCTGGTTTGTAAAATTACCAAAATACCCTTGGTTTATAAAATTACCAAAATACCCCTAGTTTGTAAAATTACTAAAATACCCTTTGTTTATAAAATTACCAAAATACCTCTGGTTTGTAAAATTACCAAAATACCCCGGGTTTGTAAAATTATCAAAATACCCCTAGTTTGTAAAATTACCAAAATACCCCTGATTTGTGAAATTACTAAAATACCCTCGACCTGTAAAATTATTGAAATACTCTCGACTTGTAAAATTACCAAAGTACCGTTGATTTATAGAATTACAGTTTTACCCTCGATTTACAAAATTACCGAAATACCCCTGTAAGGTAAAATTACCAGAATACCCCTGTAGGGTAGAATTACCGAAATACCCCTGTAGGGTAGAATTACCGAAATACCCCTGTAGGGTAGAATTATCGCAATACCCCTGTAGGGTAGAATTACCGAAATACCCCTATAGGGTAGAATTACTAAAATACCCCTGTAGGGTGGAATTACCGAGATACCTTGTGGGGTAAAATTACCATTTTGCCCCTAAGGTGTTAAATGACTGTTTTGCCCTTGTGGCCAAATGACTAACTTGGACTGTGTGGTTGACGAATTTGATTATGAATATATGTTGGTATATGAATGACTTGACTGTGATTGTTTGATTCAAATATGGGCATGACATTCTGCATACATGACACGTTGCATGGGTTAGGATTTTGTACGGAGGAAGATCTGATCTGCTAGGATCGCATGGTTGCTTGACGACTGTGGATCCACCGAAGGCTGAAGAGCCATATATTCATACTGATTTGATAAGGTCGCACGGGTCGCCCAAGACGACTGTGGACCGATTAATGGCTGAGTGCCGATCATATTTACCCGAGGCTGTGTGCCGACTATATTACCGTCGCTGATGGCTATGTGACAACATGATACAGCTACCGATGGCTTAAAGCCTTTTGATTATGGCTTTCTATCAACCTACATATGGCTCTGTGCCAACCTGATTATGGCTGTGTGCTAAACGTATTTGCCTAAGGCTATGTGCCAATATATGGTTATTGACGACTCTATGTCGATCATATTTACCTAGGGCTATGTGACGGTTATGTTACTCTAATTGATGGCTATGTGCCTAACATAATGCAGTTATCGATGGCTTTGTGCCACATATTCTGTTAAGCGGCTTTGCCACATTATCTATTTCTGCTGGCTATGCCACAAATATCTGTTCTAGTGGCTCTGCCACAATATCTGTATCTGGTGACTCTGTCACAATATCGATAACCGAGCGACAATCTTTGCAAGCTGTGGAGTGTAAATTTGGGTGGGTTGAGCTATTCCCCACATGGAGTGTAGGGCTGGTACGGTGGAGTGTAGCGGTTGGTTATAGGATGGATTGGGTTGGGATTGCATTCACATTCTAATTTTTGATTACATTACGACATCTTGATTCGATTTTGATTCTTTTACGATCTCGATTCGATTACGATTACGTCACCTAATTCGATTCGATTCGATTCTAGTTCGATAATGTTTCTTATTCGTAATGGGTTAAAGCCCATCTGTCTTGTCTGTTAAAATGGGCTAAGGCCCAATTGATCTGAAACCGTAAGTAGGGTGAGGCCAACTTTTAATTCTTTTATATGGTATTGTTCCTTTTATATAGTAGGGATTTCTGCTGAGTTTTCGTAAACTCACCCGTTTATTAACCTTCGGTAATTTCCAGCCTTAGACAGATCGGTGCGAGGGGCTCGGAGGAAGCCACACACTTGTTTATGTTATAGTTTTGATTATTACTTTTAAATGTTTTTATGTGGGTTGTAGTAAAGCCGTTGTAATTTTCTGGATTTCAAATTTGGAATTTTATTTATTGTTCTTATAATTGCTAGTATTAGAACACGATTTTCCAAAGCAACTACTGTTGTTCAAAACATCACGTAACCGCAATTGTTTTTAAATTAAGCTTCCAGAATCGCCGTGATTTTTACAAAGTTGTTAAGAATGTTATTCAGCTGAGGTTTTCTAACAAGGTTTAAAAAGGGTACAAGTTTTTAATTATTAAGAAGGGTTTTTAATGGAAACATGGTTTCTAAAAAACACTTCAATGTGACACGCCAGATTCGAGCCAAACTTCCAGGCTCGGTTTGGGGTGTTACATAAAGTTTAGGTGGATTTTTCCTTAGGTATTTTCTCAAGTCAATCGATTTTCTCAAAAGTAATTCCCCAATTCTTTTCTCTATGCGTTCTTAGTTTAAATAATTAGTTAATTAAAACAAACCCTTTTATTCTTAGGCTAGATAATAAAAAGATAGTTATTACTAGTACTTTTGGTTCCCTTAGGTATGATATCCCAGTCTTGCCATTACTATACTATTGTTCGATAGGTGCGCTTGCCTTTTCGTCATGATAATAGTTAGTCTAGGTTTGATCTTCATTACAAATATTTATTACTTGTTACGAATCACGCGATCAAGTTTTTAGCGCCGTTGCTGGGGAACTGAAATATTAGGAACACTAAATTTTTATTACTTTAGCAATTTATTTTTCTTGCAATTTTTTTTATTTTTTTATTTATTAATTTACTTTTTTCTCTCTCTTGGCATGTTTTTATAGTTTATGACTAGAAGAAACCCATCAGGACCATTACTCTTTAACGAAGAAATTGATCGTACAATTTGCAAAAATCAAAGAGAAATAAGGTGTGGTTTACACTACACGGAGAATGAACGAGAAGACGATACTCAAACCCCAACTGACGAGATCGCTGAAAAGCCAGGCGATCAGCTGCCTCCTACAATTGCAGCTAATCAAAATCCTGCTCCACGTACTATGTATGATTATGCTAAACCTTCTTTAATAGGAACTGAGTCTAGTATAGTTAGACCTGCTATTGCTGTGAATAATTTCGAACTAAAACCTAACACAATTCGGATGATACAGCAGTTTGTTCAGTTTGATGGTTTGCAGGATGAGGATCCCAACACGCACTCGACAAATTTTCTTGAATTTTGCGATACATTCAAAATCAATGGCATTTCTAATGATGCCATTCGTCTTTGGTTATTTCCCTTTTCACTGAGAAACAAAGCTAAACAATGGTTGAACTCGTTACCACGAGGGTCTATCACTACTTGGGAACAAATGACCGAGAAATTTTTACTAAAATATTTTTTGCCGGCTAAAACGGCTAAATTGCGTAATGATATCTCTTCTTTTGTGCAGATGGATTTAGAAACACTTTACGATACATGGGAGAGATACAAGGACTTACTGGGAAGGTGCCCTCACCATGGGTTACCGCTTTGGCTGCAAGTTCAAACGTTCTACAATGGTGTGAATCCCTTGACAAGGCAAATGATTGACGCAGCTACTAGCTGAACCATCAACAATAAAACAATAGAAGATGCCTATGAATTCATAGAGGAAATCTCACTGAATAAAAATCAGTGGCAAGTTATGAGGACTAAGCCAATAAAAACAGCCAGCGTTTATAACGTCGACTTAGTTACTAAGCTGTCAAATCAGGTAGAACTTCTCAATAAAAAGATTGATAGTTTTCTTGGTTCTAAGCAGGTATATCCAGTAATGAGGCGTGACTCAAGCGGAGGAGGTGTGCATACAGAATATCAATCCTTCAATCCCACAACCGAAGAGGAACAAGTCAACTATATGGGTAATAATAACTTTAGATCTCAAAATAACCTATACAGTAATACTTATAATGCAGGTTGGAGGAACCACCCAAATTTCTCCTAGGGTGGTCAAGGAAATCAAAAGCCACAAAATCCTCAGGGTTTTCAACAGCCATCTTATCAACAAGAGAAGAAACCAAACCTTGAGAAGATACTCTCAAAATTCATATCAATGTCAGAAACGTGTTTCCAAAATACCGATACAGCACTTAAAAATCAACAAGCATCGATCCAAGGACTCGAAACTCAGATAGGCTAGCTTTCCAAACTGATCTCTGAACGACCACAAGTTATTTTGCCAAGTAATACTGAACTTAACCCAAGGGAACAACTTAATGCAATTAATACTCAAGATGACAAATGAGTCGTTGAGCCTAAACTAGAACCGAGGCAAGAAACTGTGGTAAGCAAATGGAGAGATGAGGTAGGTCAAAATACAAACAAACCAGTGACTGTCGAATATAAACCTAGTGTGTCATACCCTAGTGCGACAAGGAAAGACCGCTCAGACGAACAATTTGGTAAATTCCTTAAACTTTTGAAAAAATTACATATTAACTTACCGTTTATTGATGTTTTGTCACAGATGCCAAATGCAATGAAATTTTTAAAAGAGATTTTAGTAAATTAGCAGAAGTTGGATGAAGCATCGCATGTGGAGCTAAATGTAGTCTGCTCAGCTATTCTACAGAATAAGCTACCCCACAAATTGAAAGATTCAAGGAGTTTTACAATTCCTTACTTAATTGGTAGTTTAGATATACGTCATGCATTAGCTGATTTAGGGGCTAGTATTAACGTAATGCCTTACAAAATGTTTAAGCAACTAGGTCTTGGGAAACCTAAACAAACTAGGATGAGCATTCAATTGGCAGATAAAACTATAAGATTTCCAAGGGGTATTATTGAAGATGTACTCGTGAAAGTAGATAAGTTCATATTCTCCGTTGATTTCGTTGTTCTAGACATAGAGGAGGATAATAACACCCCTTTAATTTTAGGGAGGTCCTTTTTAGGAACTGCTAAAACAATTATTGATGTAGGCACAGGTGAGCTTACACTTCATGTGGGAGACGAAACGATCACCCTTCAAGCTCGTAATTCTGGCATCACATCAAACATTGAAGGTAATAGTCCACACCAATCTACTAAAACTGACAATATGACTTTGCAAAAATTAAGCTTCAAAAAAGTTCACGAGCCATGTTCCAAAAATGATGAAGGACACATTCATGAAGAACAAAAGCTACGGATAGAGGAGCTAGACGAATGGCGAGTACACAAATCGAGAACACATGATAAATCGAAACTACATCAAAACAAGGCTGATACCTTTCCTAATGAACTTAAGCTTGGCGATAAAGTCTTACTAGATGCCGCAGATCCCCACATTTTCACTACCACACCGAATGAGGAAATCCCTCTTACGGTACTCAGTATTTTTTCCATTCGGTACGGTAGAGGTGAGTCACCCCAAGTTCGGCACTTTTAAGGTAAACAACACCCAATTAAAACCTTATTTTGATGAGATTGATAGTAGGAATGAGGAGTACAAACTCTTCAAACCACCCTGACCATTCACCAGAGATGTGAGTCGAGCTTAGACTATAAGTAAGCACTTCTCGGAGGCAACCTGAGCACAAACATATTCTGATTTTTTTATTTTCAATTTCTAACACTTTAAATCATTAACTTTATCTTTGAATTGCAAAGTTTCTCAGTACACACGGCCAGACACACGGGTGTGCCTAAGGCCGTGGCCAAGTAGGGAAAGAAACACGACCGTGTGATATGGCCGTGTGGAAGCAGGACATCATCTCTCCAAAACACGGGATGCGATAAATCCCTACGGCCGTGCAACATAGCCATGGGTGAACTTGATAGGAGAACACGGGTGTGGTACCCTCACACACGGGCGTGAGGGAAGTGAACAAAGCTAGGCACGATTGTGCGATATGGCCGTGTGCCACACACGCCCCAAACATAGGGGCGTGGGACAGTAGCCGGGCACGACCTAAATTGCAAAATTTGAAAAACACGGGCTCACTTTCAGAGTACACGGGCATGGCTTTAGGGTGTGTGCACCTCCCCTATATAAGCAAATCACTGTTCATTTTCTTCTTCCTTTCAAAACCTTAGCCGAAATCTTCCCTTCCCCACTCCCTGATCCTTATTCTCTGCCACCACTACCCTCTCGTCCAGTTCATGTGGTAGCTTCATATGCTAACATCTCTGAGCACCTCACCCGATTCGAGCTTTAGTGTTTTCAACAATTTGACAACATTGATGCTACTCTACAGTAGAGTTGTCAGCACCTTCCCATCTCATCGCCGATCCTACCATGAACCATCCAGCGATGAAGATGTTTAGAAATATTTATTTCTTATTTTCTAGTTTTACTTATTATTGAAACTATTTCTATTATTTTTATTAGATTTTAGAATTTTTTTATTCTTTATTTCAATTATTTCTTTTTGAATCCTTATACTTCCTAATATCTCCTAAAAAGTTCCTAATTTTATCACAGTTATATAGAACTCCTAAGCTCATCATCACATAGGAACTACAACTCCACCGGGAAAGGTTTTCCACGACTGCCATGTCCTGATCGACCACGACCATAGCTACCACTAGATATAATATTCTTTTGGTGCAGGACTTATGGCCTAATGAACCTCTACGACTGCTGGAGTATCCTCCTCCACTCTCAAACCGATCACTCTCTAAAACTCTAAGTTCGAGGAATTCATCATACAGGAAGTTTCACTTCTCTCCCTATCTTATTTTTATTCTCTAACATCTATCATTGTACATTGAGGGCAATGTACATCTTAAGTCTGGGGGGTATTTATTTCACTATCAGAAAAAGATCCCTGAATAATCATCTTGTTCTCATGAAAAACTCGCATATCATATTTAGGATAAATTTTAATTGATTTATGATTTTGATTGATATATCTTGAATTAAAACATAGGGATTTATGCATTGATTATTTAAAATTTAAGACATTAGAGAATCAAGCATGATAAGTTGATTTTTTTTAAGAAATTAAATTATAGGTTGTTTCCCCAAGCCTAGGCATTACTTTGAATTAAAATTCACGAGTCTAAACATAAAAAAACCATAATTTTTTGTGAGATTTTTGAGCCTTTTGAGCATCTATTCATCCTTTCATGCTCATTTTTATTATTGCTTTGAGTGCATCAGTATTGAACTGTTATTCTAGAACTTGCTTGATTATGCATGTCGATACCACACCATTTGATTTGATATATCAAAATGATTAAGGCACTTAGGATTAACCCACTCATGCCATGAAAAGCCTACCTCCACGATTAACCCCTAGTAAACCCCCTTGTGCCCAACAAACCAATTCTTGTATTACCCTTATTATTAACCTTTAACCCATTATTGTTGAAATCCCCTAAATTAATCCCTATTTTTGTCGAGATTTGAGTTGAATGGATTGCCTAGCTATGTTTTGTTCTTGATATTTAGTCTATATTATTTAACTTGTTCTTAAAAAAAAAAACACATACACATACACAACTATGTATGCATATCTGTAATTTCATATTCTGAGAGAAGTTCTGTTGTACGCAAGTGAAGATTAACACTTTTTCTAGTTAGGCAACTTTTCAATTCAATCTCAATTCTAACCCTTTCTTTCAGCTTGTGACCACGCCCCCTAACCAAGCCTCATTACAACCCTCTAAAGACTTTTTGATTGATGTATCATCTTAAAATTAAAGTGGTGGAGATTTGATTTTCATGCAAGCCTATGGTAATGACTTTCCATTATTGACTATTGAGTGCTTCCTTTATTGTCCTTAAAACACCTCGAGTGATTTGAGTGAATCTTTAGTGAGGATGTAAAACTCTATGCTATTTTGAATTAAAGGTAATTACTTAAATGAGGAAGACACTTATATTTTTGGGATAAAATGTGCAACTTGGAATGATTGAAACTTTTATGTTCTTTTAGTTAAATTCTCAATGTATGATTACCTATAGATTAATTTGAGATATTATTGATAGAAATTATAAGTTGAGAATGATTTATTTTGATTATGAGTTGAGAATTTTGCTTGAGGGCAAGCAAATGCTTAAGTGTGGGGGTATTTGATAAACCATAAATTATACATATTTTTATCCCATGTTTAATGCATTTTATAGATGATTTCTCATTAGAATTGGTGAATTCGATGCTCCTAATGCTTTAATTTCATGTTTTGTACTCAAGAGAGCACCAAGAGTTAAAAGGAGCCAAAAACGAGCCAAAAAAGGACAAAACGGACCAAATCGAGAAGATGACATGGCATAAGCCTTGCCACACTGGCAGCTCACACGCCAGTGTCTTTCGAGGGTGTCGACCAAGGCTTTCACGATTCACACGACCTGGCCATTGACCCATACGGCCGTGTGCAATTTAACAGATTGAACACGGCCTGGCAATCACGTCACATGGCAGTGTCACACGGGCGTGTCCCTACTAAGCCCAAGTTAAGTCCAATTCGGAAAAGGCCACTTTAGAGGGTTTCTAGGCATTCCAAAGCCTATAAATACGCACTAGAGGAGGAGAAATGAAGAGACAAAGAAGAGGGGTAAGGAATTACCCCAAGGAAGCCGATTGATCCATCTCAGAAGCCGGATTCATCATTAAAACTGAAGATCTCTCCTCAATTCCCCTTTAAGAGTTTTGGGTTTTCTTATGTTTTGTATTCTTTATTCTTCTGGGATGTTTTCTTATTTAGATATAAAATAAACCCCTAAATACCTGAGGGGAATGAAACCTAAGATAAATCTTGTTATTATTTTCTGAATCGTATGATAAATATTTAACTTGTTCTTAATTATGTGTTCTTAATTCTTGTTTTGATATCCTAGGATACTGATTCAAGACACGCTCTTATTTAGAGGAGGAATAGACCCTGACTAAGAGTACATTTTCCATAATTAAGCAGAGTTGATTGGGCGCCTAGGAATAGCGTGACAAGATTTTGCCGGATTAGGGTGAAACCTAATAAAGGGATTCATAGATCGAGTTAATGCAACCCTAGAGTGTTAATTAAAGAAAAGTCTCGGTTATTCAATCTAGGGATTAGATGTTATTAGTCTTGAATAGGGATAATAACATAACTTAGGGATCTCTACGGAGCAAGTTGAATGAATAAATCATCCGATTCGGAGCCAAAATAACAAGTAAAGTCTAAGTGGATTTTTCCTTAGGTATTGTCTCAAGTCAATCGTTTTTCCCAAAAGCAATTCCCTAATTCTTTTCACTATGCGTTCTTAGTTTAAATAATTAGTTAATTAAAACAAACCCTTTCATTCTTAGGCTAGATAATAAAAAGATAGTTATTACTAGTACTTTTGGTTCCCTTGGGTACGATATCCCGGTCTTGCCATTACTATACTATTGCTCGATAGGTGCACTTACCTTTTCGTTGTGATAATAGTTAGTCTAGGTTTGATCTTCATTATAAATATTTATTACTTGTTACGGATCACGCGATCATTGTTGCTGATGCTTTGAGTCAAAAAACAATGTTTGCATTGCGTGAGATGAATGCTCATTTGGTTCAGTCTGATGATGGTTCGGTGTTAGACGAATTAAAAGCAAGACCGTTGTTCTTACAACAGATTATTGATGCTCAAAAAGTTGATGATGAGATAATAGCAAAACGAGCTCAATGTGATTTAGATTTTGATTCAGAATTCAGAGTTGATAAAGGTGATAGTCTGAGATTCCAAGATCAGATTTGTGTTCTGAGAAATCCAGAGTTGATTTAGATTAGTTTGAACTAAGCTGACAACCGTCGTTTATTTGTTCATTCGGGTAGTACGAAAATGTATAATGATTTGAAACAGCATTACTGGTGGTCTGGAATGAAAAGAGATATCTCCGACTTTGTTTCGAAATGTTTGATCTGTCAGCAAGTTAAAGCTGAACATTATGTGTGATCTGGTTTGTTACAACCAATTATGATTCCGGAATGGAAATGGGATAGAGTGACAATGGATTTTGTTTCGGGTTTGCCTTATCTCTGAGAAAGAAAGATGCAATCTGGGTTGTGATTGATAGATTGACGAAATTAGCCCATTTTATTCCGGTACAATTCGATTACTCGCTTGATAGGTTAGCTGAGTTATACATTTCCAATATTGTGAGATTGCACGGTGTGCCATTATCTATTGTGTCAGAAAGAGATCTGAGATTCACATCGCGATTTTGGAAGAAATCGCAAGATGCTTTGGGTACGAAATTGCACATCAGTACTGCTTTTCACCCGCAAACAGATGGTCAATCCCAGCGAATTATTTAGATTCTTGAGGATATGTTGAGATGTTGCATTCTTGAGTTTGAAGGTACGTGGGAATATTTTTTTCCTTTGATTGAATTCGCTTATAATAACAGTTTTCAATCGAGCATTTAAATGGCACCATACGAAGCCTTATATGGTCGCAAATGTCGTACACCTTTGTATTGGACTGAGCTCAATGAGAATAAGATACATGAGGTCGATTTGATAAAAGAGACTGAACAGAAAGTAAAAGTAATTCGAGATAGTTTGAAAGCAGCTTTTGATCGTTAGAAATCTTACGCAGATTTGAAATGAAAAGATATTGAATTTGAGATCAGCGACAAAGTGTTTTTGAAAGTATCCTCATGGAAAAAAGTACTCCGATTTGGCAGAAAAGACAAATTAAGTCTGAGGTTCATCGGGGCGTATGAGATTATTGAGCGTATCGAGCTGGTTGCTTATAAACTATTGTTGCCACCTGAGCTAGAAAAGATTCACAATGTGTTTCATGTATCGATGCTTTGATGATATAGATCTGATCCCTCGCATGTGATTCCTCCGTCTGAAATTGAGATTTAGTCCGATATGACTTATGAAGAAAAACTAATCTGTATTTTGGCTACGGGGTTAAAGAACAGCGAAACAAGAAAATTTCGTTAGTGAAAGTAATATGGCATCGACATGGTGTTGAAGAGGCTACATGTGAGCCAGAAGATGTTATGAGACGGCAATATCTGAATTTGTTCAATGGTAATATTTTTGGGGACAAAAATCCCTAAGGGGGGGAGTTGTAACAGTCCGATTTAGACCCTAGTCGGAATAATGGTTTTGAGACCACAAATCTGAGTTAAAAAATATTTTAATATTATTTTCCATGCTTATTATATGTGAATTGACATGTGTGAAAGTTTCATATGAAAAATTGATCATTTGTGTGCTTAATTTTCAAAAAGGACCTAATTACATAAAATGTAAAAGATCTGTTCTATTTGCTAAAGTGCCTATTTGTTATGTCTTTATAATTGAGAGGTCCTTATGTTGTTATTTGACCATTGAACCTATGAGTGGACATTAATGGCCTTAATGTAATGGTTTATTAATGTTTAATTACAAAGGGTAAAATGGTAGAAGGTTTTTTAATTGGTGTTATAATTAAATAAAATACGAAATTAGATAATTAATTCATCCATGTTGCCAAAATCATCAAAATAAAAAGAAATAAATTCAAGCTTAAGGTTTCAACTATTGTTTCCTTTGATTTAGGTATGGTTTTTGATCCCTTTTCAAAAATTTCTACGTTTTTGTGATCATTGCTTTGTGTTTTACTAAGCCCATGCCTCAATTTCTGATTTTATTGATGATTTTGTGTTGAGTCATTGATGAAACTATGAGTTTTATGAAGTTTGATGTTAGTAAATGAAAGATATGTATTGGGTTAACATGTTTTGTCTTTGAATTTTTGATGAATTTGAGTAATGTAACAGCTCGGTTTAGACCTTAGTCGAAACAGTGATTTTGGGACCACAAATTCGAGTCAAAAAAATATTTAAATATTATTTTCTGTGTTTACAGCATGATATGTGATATGTGTGAAAATTTTGTGTTAAATTTTTATCGTTTATGTGCTCGATTTTGTAAAAGGACTTAATCACGTAAAATGTAAAAATGGCTAGCTATTTGTTAAAGTGCTACATTGTTATGGCTTTTATAATGTGGGGTCCTTATGATGTAATTTAACCATTATAAATATGCATGGACAAATATGGACAACCATTAAATAGTTTTCTAATTAAATACTTAAGGTTAAAATAGTAAAAAGTAAAATAACATGTAATTAAATAAAATAAACATGAAATGGGCATGCATTTTAGCTCATCTTTGGCTGAAACTTCAAAAGAAAAAGAAAGAAAAAGAACAAGCTAGGTTCGGCCATGTGCAAGCTTGATTAAGGTATGTGTTTAGCTCGGTTTTTTGATAATTTTTACTTTTTTGAGATCGTTGCTTTGAATACTAGCTAGCTTATGTTTGAATTTTTGAATTTGTTGATGTATTCATGATTTGGCATTGATGATAGCTTGTGGTTTTTGTTGTTTGATGATGAAAAATAAATATATGTTGATAGATTATCATGTTTAAATAAGTAATTTTTGGTAAAAATGTATATTAAGGATTAAATTGTGAAATTTGAAAATTTAGGGGTTAAAATGTGAAATAAATTAAAGAATTGTGCTGCTAGGGACCTAAGTAAAATTCGTCTATGCTTGGGTGTGGTGAAATTTTGAATATTTTGTGTTTTGTGAAATAGGGACTAAATTGTGAAAAATGTGAAATGTTAGGGGCTAAAGTGCAATTTTCCCATTTATGTGTTTTTGGATGAATTTGAATAAATATATGATTAAACAAGTCAAATTTGTATTAATTTAGATCAAGAAAAGAGGAAATCAGATTTGGATCGGGGGAAATAAAAAATTGTCGAATAGTTATCCCAGTCTGTTCGTCTCCGGACGAGGTAAGTTCGTTAGTGAATAAATGATGTTAAATTGAATGTATTTATTTTGTACATAGCTGAATTGAGTTGTATATATGTATAACTACATTGTTGAATTGAATTTAGCATGGAATAATTTGTTACGAGCATGAATCGATCAAATTATGGTGCTCGAAACCTCCATACGAACCATAGGAATAGTTAGGATACATATGTCATGACATAGGATTCCAGTATGTGATTTCATGTAAGACCACATCTGGGACGTTGGCATTGATTTGAGATTTATGTGTAAGACCATGTCTAGGACATTGGCATCGTATATGATTTTGTGTAAGACCTTGTCTGGGACAGTGGCATCGATATTCAATTACATATAAGACCTCGTCTGGGACTTTGGCATTGTACGAGCTTTTCGAGCTATCTGAGTATCCTTATTGATTCCAAATGGTTCAACAAGCAATGTTGAATTGATATCGAATGTGAAATTGAGCTAAATGATCCAAGTACGTGTGAAGTTTATATGTTCATGAAAGATTAAGGTAAGTATAGTACTTGATGTGGTAATATGAATTTTACATGATAAAAGGTGATTATATATGTATGTGATATTGGTTATATTCGGCCAACTAGAATTAACATGTAAATGTTCTTTTGATGATTTATTTTCTTATGGCTTATTAAGCCTTTCAAGCTTATTTTTGTGTTTACTTGATGTTTTATAGATTTTGGAAGCTAGCTACGAGCTCGAGAATCATCTTAGAACATCGTCACACTATCGATAGCTATTTCGGTACTTTGAAAGCTTGTACTTTTGACATATGGCATGTATAGGCTTGTTTGGATATGGTTGGTTTTGAAATTTTATATATATATATATAACCATGCGAAAATGGCTTGATAATGATGTTAATGTTTGTGTATATTTGGTCATGTTATAAGCTTATTTTGGAAGTATTTTTCATGGTATATATGTATGATGTATTGGTTATACAATTCGGTTATGTAATGGTAATGTGGTGATGGATATGTTTTTTATTATGATAAGTTTATATTAGCTAAGTTATGAAAATATTATTGATTGTATACTGGTTGTTTAGGTACAGTTTTTAAATGGAAAATGATGAATATGTTTTAGGTATGTTTGTTTGTCTTTTGGGAAGTTAATAAGTAATATGTTTATTTTGTTATTTGATTATGAGGTGATATATTAGCTTGGAATTGAGTTGTGAAATTGATTTGATTTTTTGTGGCTAATTTGATAGCCGAATAGATGATAAATTAATTGGTATGATATTAGCATATGGAATAGGTTTGTTTTAATTTGGCATTCGTGTTCTAAAGAAAATGGTTATGAGTGCTATATTGAAATGCGCATAATTTGGTAATAATGATATTTAGTAATGTTTGTTTTTGAATTATATATGTATGTTTAATAAGCCGTGTGGGATAGCTTACTTAGATTAATGTACAATTGTGCATGATATATGTGAGTTGATATGTTTATTAAATAGTTAATGGAATGGGATAGCTACGGTTTGATATATATATGAGTTGGTATGTTCAGGCATGCTGTAATGTTACTAATGTCGCATATGTGAATGGATATTAAACAGTGTAATATGGTTTAATTTGTTTTAATATGCACATGTGCAGAAGTTATGAAATGATATATTTCATATACATCTAATGAAATAGATGTATTGACGTATATTCGATATATGAAATGTAATGATATATGCTTGAATATATTAAGTTTTCGAGTGTCATTAATGTTAAAGTCATATGGTTTGAATATTATATTTATTAAATATGAATAACATGACTTTGATGCATGTTAGTTGATTTGAATATGTGATTAAATAGATGATATTAATATGTTTGAACTTTGGAGCTTAGTTTGTATATGTAATCTGATGAATATAGATGCTCTATTTTAATTGACTATATATCAAAAATGTGTGAACTTGGCTTGATGTATGCAAATTTGGTTCAAATATATGTAAAGAAATTTATATGTCTTTGAACATGAAATGAATTATATGAGCAAGCTGAATTGTGTTTTAGTCAGGTAATGCCCCATAACCCTAACCTGGCGAGGGATACGGTTTAGGGGTGTTACAAGTAATTTGGGCTAAATTGAAAAAATAAGATTTTGAGGGACTAAAATGTGAAATAAATGAAATGTGGGGACTTGTATGAATACTAATGAATATTCGGCCAAGTATAAGTATAAAGACATTTTGTCTATTTTGTGATTTTGTGAAATAGGGACTAAAGTGTTAAAATGTGAAAATGTGAGGGGTAATTTGAAAATACCCTAAATATGTGTTTTTGGAATGATTTGAATGAATGTGAGTTTGAATGAGTTAAATTTGAATTGATTTAGATCAAGAACCAAAGAAAACGTAATTAGATCGGGGGAAAATGAAAGTCGTTGAATAGTTACTTGTTTCTGATCATTTCTGTACGAGTAAGTCGATATACAAATAAATATGTTTTGAATTTAATTATTAATGTTTATATGCTCCTGAACAATGATAAATGATTATATAAGTTGAGCATGAGATATCCGAGAAAGTATCGATAAAGTTTCGACATCCGAAAAGCCCCGTACAAACTTTAGGAATAGTTAGGATACATATGTCATGACATATGATCTGATATGTGTTCTCGAGTAAGACCATATCTGGGACGTTGGCATCGACTTATGATTTCTGTGTAAGACCATGCTTGGGACATCAGCATCATATTTGATTTCGTGTAAGACCCTATCTGGGATAGTGGCATCGATATTTGATTACATGTAAGACCATGTCTGGGACGTTGGCATGGTACAAGCTTTCTGAGTTATCTGCGTATCCTTATGATTCTGAATGGTTTGACGGGCATTCCGAGAAAGTGAATGACTATGTCAATGTGTATCCGATGCAGGTACGTTTGAATTGTATACTATGTTTGAGAATGAAAGGTAAGTACATGTACCTTTGTGAAAATATGATCTAAGTATGATAAAATATGCTATATGTACAAATGAATTGGGAAATGTGTAGTGTATATGAACCATGTGGTTGATGATAGTATTTGGCTATGGAATATATGTAATTTGATAATGTTTATATGCTTATAAAGTTAACTTTATTTGTATATGGCTTACTAAGCTTTGGAAAGCTTACTTTGTGTGTTTATCATTTGTTTTATAGATACCGAAGCTACCGAAAGCTCGGGGATCGTCGAGGATCATCACCACACTATCGAACTCCTTTTTGGTACCTTTTGAAAGTGTGAATATTAAAGTATGGCATGTATAGGCTAGAAGTACTTTGATTATGTTTTGTGATGTAAATATTTAGCCATATGATATGGCTTGGTTTTGGTTGTGATTATTGTTTGATTTTGGTAATGCAATATGATTAATATGATGTGTTTATGAATGGCCAAGAGATTTGGTAAGTTTGGTAAGTTTTTTATATGTACTTATGTAACACCCCTCGTCCGCATCCGACGCCTGGACGGGGTTCGAGGTGCTACCTGACTTTTACTAACACTTCCATACTAAACAGGGCCATGAAATCTCAAATAATTAAAAACTTTTCTTTTCACATGCAATTTGTCCCTTATGCGAGCTTACGAGGCCCAATACATGCATTCGGGGCGGTTCGGGACCCAATTGAGAACTCATGAAAAACTTAGAAAAATCTCTTGCGTTAAGGCTTCACACGCCCATGTGCTCAGTCGTGTGGCCGAAATAGTCTAATTATCAAGCCTTTTGTCACTCTCACACCACATGCATAGATACATACTTATCCAATAACACACAACGTGGCATAAATGAGCTCTTAAACATCTACAAACATGATATGCTCAAGTTATTTTCTTATGTAATAAATATTATAGAATTTGCCCATATCATTACCACATACTAGACATAACTATCATTACATCACAAACCATTCATGAAGCATTATTAACTATTTACCAATCACTTAATCTCGCATTAGTTACTAGCTCATCAATGAATCTCAATTCAATCTCTAGGCATACATGTTGTAAGCCACATCGCAAGAAATAATAACATAAATGCATAAGAATAATCATATGGGCCCATAACGTCATTAGCCGACATAGGCCAATTTACATGACTAATACTACCTTAATAACAAGCCAATGCCTTTGGCTAAATCATAATATTACATACTCACATTAAAACCCTATACATGCCATAGACTCGAATCACTTGAGTTTACTTACTCGATAACGTTAACTCGATAGGGTGATAATATCTCGACGGCCTCCAACCCGAGCTAACCTGGAACTCTAGAAAACATGGGAAAGAAAGGGGTAAGCTTTCGCTTAGTAAGTTCATATGAAAACAATAAGCAACTCATTAACTTGTTTTATCAATGTTTACAACATATTTTCAAGTTCACTACAAGCTGTCTTTCTGAGCAATGGTCACTAAATTATTTATATCTGGAGCTACGAAACTACGAATTAAGTTCCGTTAATTTTCCCTGAAACTAGACTTATTTTCTTTTTTTCCATAAAATTTTCAGAATTTTTGGTTAAGCAAAATAGTACAGTTTATTAGTTAAAGTCTCCCCTGTTTCAGGGTATGACCACTCTGACCCCTGTACACTACAAACCGAATTTCTCCCTGTACAAAATTCCAACAACCATTCCGTTTATTCCCCATAAAAATAGACTCAATAAGGAATCCATTCATGTAAGGTATAACTCTTAATAATTTTTGTACAATTTTTGGTGAATTTCTAAAGTTAGAACAGGGGATCTCGAATTCATTCAGACCCTGTTTCACAAGAATTCAAATATCAAACAATATGGAATTCTTTTTCTTCCTCTGTTTCTTTCATGTGAAAATAGACTCATTAAGCTTTAATCCCATATTTTATTCTGCCTCTAACTCATTTTCCACTATTTTTAGTGTATTTTCAAAGTTACACTACTGCAGTAACTCAAATCTGTCAAGGCTAAATTACTCATTCATGATCATTGTTCATAATATTAATACAACACCATTTTATCCATCATGGTAAGAATACATATTATGCATCATAGATCATCACATATCAAGGCATTCTCATAGGATTAGTATACATACTTGCACAACTCGTAACATAACTCGAGTGCATACTCACCAATGACTTACCTCATTGAGACCATCATTAACTCTTTCCTTGGATTGCCCGTTGAACACTTGGAATACTAATTAGATACTCGGAAAAGCCTTTGCACATAAGTGCTTCAATTGTAGCTAAAGCTACCTCATATCTCATGACATTTCAATGCTCACTCTCGAGCTAGTCATCTAGACTCATAATTCCTAGTGACATGTCACTCGTATCCTATTCTATTCCTAAGGTTCAAACGGGATTTTTCCTCGTCTATTAAGGCTTTGTCTTATCATATTTCTATTAATTACATACACATTAATATCTGTACAATTCATGTAATGATAACATTTAAATACATGTATAGCATGGTATTGTTTACATACGAACTTACCTCGATACCACAAATGTGAAAAGGACATACTCGTCCATAAATCGATTTCTTTCCGTTCTAGGTCCAAGTCTCAATTTTCATCATCTATAACATCACATTTAGCCTACCAATCAGTCACAATATTCATATGGGTCTAAAAATCATATTTTTACAAATTTTCATTTTGACCCCTAAACTTTTGCATATTTGCACTTTTGCCCCAATGCTCAGTAAATTAATTTTTATTCAATTTCTATAAGGTTTAAGACATGCTGAACATTTTCTCTTCTATGGCAACTCCAAATTTTCACTAATTCACACACTTATGACCAATTTGTAACTTTCACAATTTAACCCTTTTGACATTTTTACCAAATTCATTGAATAAAACTCATATTTAACACATCAAACATTCATTATCCACTATAAATCATCAAAGCACAACCATATCATGAATGGGTAAATTTTAAACTCTAATTTCTCTTCATCAATTGGTAGAAATAGAAAATTTAAGCTTGGGATCTCAAAAATACGAAAATCATTAAAAGCGGGACAAAAACCATACCTATATAAGCCATAAAAGCTTGGCGAATGGAGCTCATCCATGGCTGCTATTTTCTGTTCTTTCCCACGGTTGAAGAAGAAAGAATGAAAAAAATGATAGCTTTTATCATTTGTCTTATTAGGTTATTTTAATTAATTTACAAAATTACCCTTTTATTTCAACCAAATTTCAAAAATACCAAACAAATATCCATTCACTAACTTATTAAAGGAATAATTGTCACATAAGGACTTTCAATTTAAAACTCATAACAATTAGGCACCTCATATATAAAGAACTCAACTTTTGCACTTTTTACAATTTAGTCCTTTTGACTAAATTGAGTGCTCAAACGTCAAAATTTTCGAATAAAATTTTTATGAAATATTTTCATAAATTTATAGACTATAAAAATATAATAAAAATAAAATTTTTTTTTTTCGTCGGGTTTGTGGTCCCGAAACCACTGTTCCGACTAGACCCAAAATCGGGCTATTACAACTTAATTGTGGATTTGGTAAGAATGTGGTATGGGAATAAATGAGGTAAATTGAAGTTACAAAACAAATGTTTTGGTTTGATTATGACTCATGATATAATATGTTTTGGTATAGATGTTTAGTATGGAATTTGTTGATAATGAAATGGCCTGAAAGATGTATATTTTGGTTGTGAAATGGTTGAGAATTTGGTATAAAATGATGTGGTTTTGATATTTGTTGGAAGGACCCTTAATGGGTGGCAAATTAGCCTCGTAAATGGCCTATTTTTGCCCACACGGGCAGAGACACGGGCGTGTGTCTCAGCCGTATTGTTTGAGGGCCATTTCGAAATGAGCCTGGGCAGACCACACGGTCGCACACACGGGCATGTGGTCAGCCGTGTGGCCAAGTCAATAGCCTCCCTAATTTTCACACAGCCTGGCACACAGGCGTGTCTTGTGGCGTGTGGACAAGTCAGTTTGTATGCCCTATTTTGACACGTCCTAGACACACGACGTACCTAAAGCCGTGTGAGACACACAGCCTGTTCACACAGGCGTGTGACCTGTACAACTTTAAAAAATGTTTAAGTTTTGAAAAATTTTGTATGAGCTTGGTTTAGTCCCGATCCCTTTCTAATGCATGCTTAAGGTCTCGATGACCTATATAAGGGACTCTATGGTAATGTTTGAATATAATTGTGGATGATGTATATGAATTGTTTGTAAAATGTTCTGATTTATCCAGTAATGCCTTTAACCCTAGTCCAGCGATGGATACGGGTTAGGGGTGTTACAAGGATGTTCAATTCAAAAGATTTTTGGAGGTCTTGAAGCAACTTCATATCAACATACCATTGGTTGAATCGTTGGAGCAAATGCCCAATTATGTGACATTTATGAAAGATATATTGTTGAAGAAGCGCAGATTGGGAGAATTTGAGACTGTTGCTCTCACAAAAGGATGCACATTGCTGTTGATTGTTGCGTGTAAATAACTAATGCAATTGTGCAAGTGTACACATTATTCAAGTAATAAAGTAATAAGTATCGTCTCCACAAGGATTAGAAATTGGTGAGAAATTGAATAAGTTATTATAATCATATTAACTATACTAAATAGTAGGAAATGCTCTCAAGTTGAATAGGATGTTTGTATAATGAATTAATGAAATCAAATGCTAAAAATAAGGAATTGATATGGCAAATAAAATGTAATGGAAAATTACAGAGAAAAGCAAGAGTAATTCTGTTGTTGAATGAATAGGGCTGGAATTATTCACGTGAAATGCTCATATCAAAATAATGTCATGGAAAAATATTGTCTAATCAACTGCTTAGAGAGCCACTATTGTAACCTACCTCTTTCGATAGCTAGATCTTAAGCTAATAACTATAAGTTACTATATGTCTACAGAACTCTAGATTAATAATTGCAACGAATGTTCTTCTCTACACAACTCGCAACATTTATGCCTAGAGTGCAACGAATATTCTGTCGAGTATTCATTTGCACCAAACAATTCAAGATCCAGTATATTTAACCTTTTTAGAATTAAAAATAAATCTAAGAACACTGCACACAATCAACTATGTCTAGAGCTTGCATGCATGTATACAAAATAAACATAAATCAAATGAAACAATGATATAGACAATCTCAAATCACGGGCATTAAAGATGATAAAACATTCACCCCAATAACTCCAACCTAGAAAAGATTTAGTTCATGGGTGGAAAATTTAACACCAAATTAAAATCATTCATCAACATTAAAACAAGTTTGAATTGCAGAAATCAGGAAAACAAAGGCAGAAAATGTAGGATTTCTCGCCACACTCTAGCTTCTCTTTTATCTTTCAATTGTACGTGAATCAAGGATAGATGTTTCTTCTCTTTCTTCGCATCTATATTCTACTCTATGTAATTGCTACCTTTTCTTTCTCTGGAATTCTCCAATAGAGTTTTTTTCTGTGCAGAGAAAGGATTGTTGTCACCAGTCTCTTTCTCACGCTAATTCTCCTCCTCTTTTTCTTCATCTCTCTTATTCTTTTATTGGGTAGATCTCTCCCACCTCAACACACATTTTTCATTCCTCTTTTCAGGTTGGTTTTTCTGGTACATGCACAGCTGGCTAAGCCATCTTCCCGGAGTTGCCATGGCAATTCTATTGGCAATCAATCTCAACATTTGCCACAGTAATATTTCACTTCCATTATTTTCCCTCTATATCTTCTTCCTCTTCCTACACTTGTGTTCACATAAAACTACACATTTCCTCCCCAAGTGATAAAGTAACAAATAATGATCATTATATCATAATCTAAGCTTTCTTATGCAATGCTCTAAAAATATCCTAAAAATGCAAACGTATTCACTTAATTACAACAAATTAATTCCATTTAGAAGCCTTAAATATAACTCTTTTCAAGATTTATCACACCCCCAAACCTGAATTATTGCTTGTCCTCAAGCAAAAGATGTTTGAATATGCATGAATGCATGGAATTGTCAAAATAATCAATCACCAATTGTACTGCCAAATTATAATAAGCATACTTTGTACCTCTATTCTCAGCAATATTCTATTGAAACAAAGAAAAATTGCTTATAGTTGTTGTAAAAATGTTTAACAAACGCAGTGCAGAAAATGGTTCGTAAAGGTAAATTTCTAAATATTTCAGCAATTAAAACTATAGTAGATTTATCTAAATATACTTAGGTTATCTCTCTCTTAAACTTAGTAAAGCCATGCCACCACCTCCTCTATTGCGCATACTCCCTCGACAGCACCTCTAGTTTCTCGTAGCTCTCTTGATAGAAAATATTACACTCATTGAAGCAATTAGAGCAGAGGATGTCCCTTTTTGAAATCCAACAGTTTCACCTGACTAAGGAGATGGCGCAGGCCCAGCAATAGCAAGCTAAATATTGGGCTTATGTGAGGAAGAGGGATTTGGCTCTAAGAAAATCCCTGTAAAGGAAGCTAATGCCAGAATTTCCTCTTTTCCCAGCCACCTTGCTCCTATTTGATGGTGCTTCCAAGGAGCCCACTCAAGTTGCTACTAAAGCACCTACTCAAACTGCTACTGAAAAGCCTGAAAAGACAGCATCCCTAAAAGTTGAGTATGAGGAAGAAGGAGAAAATGATGATACTTTCACCACCAAAGGAAAGACCCTGTTCCACTTTCACCACCAGCTCCTGTATTTTCATAGGACCACAACATTGATCGTCTAATCAATGAGTTAACGAAGACTGACAAAGAAGGGGAAGAAATGACCCCTAAAAAAAAGGAAATAGCGACACAAGGTCAGTGCTCAAAAATCCACTCATCGGGCAGAATGAGGTATCTACATGCTAGTTCAAACCAGCTAAGTTTTTTTTCTCACTTTCATGCATTTTGCATATACATTTCTCTTTTTAGTTAATCTGTTATGTAACATCCCGAATTAGGGCCTAGTCAGAACAATGGTTTTGAGACCATAAATTTGAGATAAAAATAATTATTATATGATTCTTATGAGGTCTATGATATGAATGCATGCTTATGTGAAAGTTTCATGAAGAAATTCTATGCATAAAATGTCTAATTGAACTTTAGGGACCAAATTGAATAAGATACAAAACTTTCATTCTAGAAGCTTTAAGCATGAAATTGCTTTAGATTATGAATTAGAGGGTCCTACTTAGCAATTTGACCAATTTCTATAATTTTGGACAAAAATAGGCATGCAAAGGAAAAATTTGAAAGAAAAACCCTAAAGGCATTTTGGTCATTTGGT
Organism: Gossypium arboreum; assembly: GCF_025698485.1. Classification (NCBI taxonomy): domain Eukaryota; kingdom Viridiplantae; phylum Streptophyta; class Magnoliopsida; order Malvales; family Malvaceae; genus Gossypium; species Gossypium arboreum. The sequence continues at coordinate 22,038,993 of NC_069081.1, forward strand.
AATTAAAAGAATAAAAAAGGAAAATCAAAGCAAAAATGTGTCCATATTCTCCAAGTGCTAGCTGAATTTCTCAATAGCCATAGCTAGGGATTTGTTCAACATTTCCAAACTTGATTGTAAGTGCTCCCTAGACCCGTTTTTAATGTTCTTTGTATTTTTGAAGTCCTTGAAGCATGATCTACCCATTTCTAGCTATATTTTGAGCTAGGTTTCATGTATAAAATTTGACCCATGTGTAACATGCATGTATTTTGTTGATTAATGGAGAAATATGAATGTTTGATGCATGATAAACATCTTTTACTAGGTGATTTTTAGTGAAAACACCTAAAAAGGGGACTTGTTTGTAAAAGTGTAAAAGTTAGTAGTAATAATGTGAAATAAGAAAATATGGGCTGATATGAGTATAGTAAAGGTTCGGCTAGGCTTGGGTAACCAAGAAAATGTATGTATTTTATTTTACGAGCCTAGAGACTAAATCGTAAATAAAAGAAAGATAAGGGTAAAAAGGTAATTTTGTCAAAGCATGAATTATGGATCGATTTGCATAATGTGATTAATAAACATCTTAAATTTGGCATTATAGATCAAGAAAAATGTGAACCGAGTCTTAATCAAGGGAAGAATAAAGAATATGACGAATAGGCTCGATTACCATCATTTTTGTACCAAGGTAAGTACATGTGTAAATAATGTGTCAATATGGTATGTTATGTTGTGTTAACATTATGTGATTATTATTTTATTGCTTATTATGTATGCTACGTCTAATGGTACTATTGTAAGCATGAATGATATTATGGTCGTTATCCACTATGTCCTGAGCAAGTGCAATATAGGCGCAATGTGCAAGTGAGAAAAACCCCGTTTGAACCTTAGGAATAGTTTAGGATACAAGTGACATGTCACTAGGAATTAAGAAGTTTGAACTCGTTGAGTGGTCCGGGTTCGTGATATATGTGGCATCCGAGCTCGTTGAGTGGTCCAAGTTCATAATGGATGCGATACATGTGGTTGAGTTCCGAGCAATGGTCTTGTGTGTCCTACTGGTGGCTGGGTAATCCTTCAGTAGTCGAATACCTGACAGCTTTTGTGAGCAACCCGTGTAGTTACACCTTGATCGAGAGCTTATACGAGCAAGCCCGTGAGTTGCTCCATTGCGAGCGTTGCATGATATGAGGTAGCTTCGGCTACGTATGTTATGTGGCACTTATGTGCAAGTTTTCGTGTATCCAATAGTATTCCAAGTGTTCAATGGGTATTATAATGAATGATGCAATGAAAGTCCTGAGATGGGGATTGTAATGAAGGTAAAGTTATTTGATATGTTACGGATATGTACAGGTATGTACATTATACTCATGAGTGATGCCTTGTTAAAGGATGAGATGTGATGAAAAAGTATATTCATATATATATATATATGAATACTTGACAAATGAGCTAGAATGCTTGAATGATGAATAATCTTGGTGGTTATGCTATTATGTCTTGCATGATTATGGTTTACTAGTATTGCATATTATTTGCATGTGGACTTACTAAGCTTAAATGCTTACTCCCCTCTCTTTTCCATCCTTTGTAGTTTCGCCAAGCTAACTCGAGGATCGGAAGTTGTCGGAGCATTCAATCACACTATCAAAAGAACATTGGGTATAGTGAATTTGTTATTTTGAGTATAGCATGCATAGGGGACTTGGTCATTTTGTAGTATGTGTCATGCTATTTGGCCAAATTGTGAAGGCCTATGATGTTGATGATTAATTTTGTAATAGCCATGTGATATGGCTCATGATTGATTTTTGGGTTGTAATATCTAATTGTTCATGCATGCATGTGTTGATGCCTTGATGATGTTCTATGTGGTTGTGTGATGGATATATGATGAGATATTGTCTTGATGATGTGGAATATGATTGCTTGGTGGGTGTATAAAGATGTATGGATTAAATACTAGGAGATAAAGAATGGTTTAATAACCTAAGATGACAATAATTATAAATGTGCAACTTGAAATTTTGATAATTAAGTTAATTTGCATGAAGTTTTTATAAAATGCTCCCAAATGGTGTGATTAAGGGAATATGCAATAGGATGATATTATAAAGATGTGAAAGTGCTATGGTGTTGAATATTGAGTGTCTAAGTATGTCATGTTGCATGCTATGAAATATGCTTAAGTGCATGAGTGATTAAGTGTGGCAATTGGCTTGGAAAATAGCCTTTAAATTTTCCACACGGGTAGACACACGGGCATGTGTTTAGGCCATGTGTGACACACGGTCTGTCCCACGGGCGTGTGGAATGGTCATGTGTCCCTTGCACCCTATTTTTGAAAGTCAGTATGCTCAGTAGTAAACACACGGGCTAAGACATGGGCATGTGTCTTGGCCATGTGAGGGACACGGCCTACCCACATGGGCGTGTTCTCTGGCTGTGTGAAGTCTGCACCTTTTTATGAAAAATTCATTTAATTTTAATTGACCAAATGGTCTAGCCACACGAGCGTGTGATGTAGTTGTGTGACCCTAAATTGTTGTTGACATCATAGTTAGAGAGTTACACGGCTAGAGGAAACGGGCGTGTCGAGAGCACAACGTTATGTCCCTTGTCTCATATGGGCGTGTGGCTCTGTATTAGGGAAAATTTCCCAAACTTTTCCAAAAGTTCCTGATTTAGTCCCAATCTATAACATTCTGGTTTTGACCCTAGTCAGAATAGTGGTTTCGGGACCATAACTCTGAGTCAGAAAAATATTTTAATGTTATTTCCGCGCTTATGATATGTGAATTTATATGTGTGAAATTTTGGTGTGATAATTTTATTATTTAAGTGGTTAAATTGAGAAAAGGATCAAATTGCGTAAGTTACAAAAGTTAACTTCTATAAGTTAAAAGTGTTATATTGATATGGTTTAGCAAAGTGAGAGTCCTTGCATGTCAATTGTACCATTAATGTTAATGGTGAATAATTATGGACATGTAGTTGGTGAATTTTAATGATTATAATAAGGGTAATATGGTAAAATGCATATTAAAGTAAATTATATGAAAACAAATTAGAAGGTGATGCCATATTATGTATTCATCCACCGAATATTGAAGAAGAAAGAAAAGAAAAGGAGTTTTAGGGTTTCGACACATTAGAAGTTTAATTTGAGTATGTTTTGCTTCGGTTTTTTATGATTTCTATATTTTTGTGATCGTTGCTAAGTATATTCTCAAGCCCATGTCTCAATTTCTGATTTTATTGATGATTTTGAAAAGTTCCATGAATGGATTCATGAGTTTTGTGATGTTATATGATGAATTAAGAAAGCTTGATGTTGGGTTTCAATGTTTTGTTTTTGGATTTTCGATGAATTTGAGCAATTTGGGCTAAATTGTAAAAAAGTTATTTTGAGGGACTAAAATATGAAATAAATGAAATGTGTGGACTAGTATGAGTACTAGGAGAATTAGGCTAAGCTTGTGTATATGCAAATTATGTGTATTTTGTGAATTTGTGAAATAGAGACTAAAGTGTCGAAATGTGAAAATGTGAGGGCTAGTTTGTAAAATACCCAAAATATGTGTTTATGGATTGAATTGAATTATTTGGTGAATAAAAGGTTAATTTTGAAAACATATAGATCAAGAAAGGAGGAATTCGAATTTAGATCGAGGAAAGTCGAAGGTTATCGAGTAGACAATTCAAATCGACAATTCCGAGTGTGAGGTAAGTTCGTACGTGATAAATGATGTTAAAGTTATGTTTTAATGTGATGGTAATGAATAAATTGTATAGATATTTGATTTCGATTTGAGCATAATGATATTCGACTATGCTTGGCACTAAGTGTGTGGTTTAATATAGCTTCGGCTATATAAGGCACTAAGTGTGCGATACCAACTTAGCTTCGGCTAACTGAAATGGTACTAAGTGTGCAGAATAATTTTAGCTTCAGCTAATCCTTACAGCACTAAGTGTGTGGATGTTAAAGTACGAATAATTTACGGAAAGTCTTGAATCACTCAAGCAAGAGGTGAGAATGAAAGTGAATAAGTATTGGAAGATCCAGGTATGTATAATACCTTTGTGGTAGATGATATTATCTAGGTGAAGTTCATTGAATTGTTGTGAACTTATGGATCGGATTGGTATAGATTTGATAGATGATTTGAGAATTTATATATATTTTGTATTGATGTTTTATATTTATATATTTTTTATAATTTTTGTAATATCCCGAATTAGGGCCTAATCGGAATAATGGTTTCTTGACCACAAATCCAAGATAGAAATAATTATTTTATAATTATTTTGAGGTTTATGATATGATTGCATGATTGTGTAAAAATTTTGTGACAAAATTCTATGCATAAAGTGCTTAAGTTGAAATTAGGGACTAAATCGAATAATTTGTAAAACTTGCATTCTAGAAGTTTTTAGTATGAAATTGCTTTGGAATATTAATGAGGAGGTCTTAAATAGCAATTTGACCAATTTCTAAGTTTATGGACAAAAATTGGACATGGATGGAACTTTTGAAAGTTTAGTAAGGAAGGGCATTTTGGTCATTTGGATATTAAATGAAATAAAATGGGAAAAATAACACAAAAATGATCATCTTCTCCATAAGTTGCTGCCAAATTTTGCTCTCCACCATAGCTAGGGTTTCAACACTTCTAAGCCTTGATTGTAAGTGATTTCTATGCCCGTTTTTAATGATTTTTATGTTTTTGAAATCCCGGTAGCTCAATTTAGCTTATGCTAGCAATAATTCAACCTAGGGTTCATATTTGGAAAAATACACATAGGTGAAATTTGTGTATTTTGGTGTTTTATGATAGAATATGAGGTTTTAAATTATGTTAGACAACTTGTGCTACTCGGTTTTAAGTGAAAACGAGTAAAAGGGCTTAATCGATAAAAATACCTAATAGTCATAAGTACATGTTAGAGTGTGAATTTGATGTTGCTATAGAAGGAAAATATGATCAGCATGTCATAAAACATAAGAATAAGGGATGAAGTTTAATTCCCGAGCCTAGGGGAAAAAGTGTAAATATGAAAAAATTTAGGGGCAAAATGATAATTTTGCCAAAGTTCGTACTAGGGGCTGTTTTGATGAATGTATGTATTAAATAAATTAATTTGGTATTATAGATCAAGAGAAACAAGATCCAAGTCGTGATTGAGGGAAAAACAAAGTTTACGAGGGAAAAACAAAGTTTACGAGGAATAGGCTCGATTGCTAATATTTTGTATCGAGGTAAGTTCATGTGTAAATAAGGTAACATAATATTTATTTTAAATGATTTAATGATATTTATATGATATGATACTTATTATCATGAAATATTATGTTTTGTGAATTATTATTTGGTAATATGCAAATTATGTGAACAACTTGATAAGTATGAGATGCTAGCAAGTATCGGTTTCTATATTTCGAAGAAGACGATAAAAATGTGTAATTGAGAAGAATCCCGTTTGAACCTTGGGAATAGATTAAGGTACAAGTGACATGTCACTAGGATGGTTGAGTTCCGAACTCGTTGAGTTGAGTCCGAGTTCGTGAGATGTAACTAGGCATTCGAGCTCGTTGAGTTGAGTCCGAGTTCATTAATGAATGCGAACACCCGAGCTCGTTGAGTTGAGTCCGAGTTCATTTATGGGCGGGTTACATGGTAGCTTGGCTACATAGATTTCAAAAGCTATTGAGCTTGTTCAGTTATGAGTATAGCACTTACTGCACACTATCCGCGTATCCGAAATTATATTCCGATGTGTTCAATAGAGAATCCTAAGAGAATATGGAGAATACTTAAAACGAAAGTGATTCGATGATGAATGTGTTGAAGAAGTGAAAATGGACAGGTATGAGTTTAATCCTTGGTTGAAAACTTGGTAAGACAAAATTGTGGTTCGATCATGTTACTTGTTATTTGCATGTGAACTTACTAAGAATTTATGCTTACTCCCTTTTTTTCATTCATTGTAGGTTTGACAAGCCGGATTGAGAATCGAGATAGGTCGAAGGCTCGTTCACACTATCCAAAGACCTAAATTGGTAAAATGGCTTGTATATTTTGAATGTGACGAGCCGGCTTGAGAATCGGGATAGGTCGAAGGCTCGTTCACACTATCCAAAGACCTAAATTGGTAAAATGGCTTGTATATTTTGAATGTGGCATGTATAGCAGTATACTCACTTTGTGTAAATGATCATATGATATGGTTATGGTTTGGTAAGAAAAGGGTTTGTAAATGATTAGCTATTGGAATGGCTAATCAAGTTTATATATGATAACATGTATGCTTTATGTCTTAACTAAACCATGAAAATCTTTGGAAAGGTAAAATTTGCCACAAAACAGAATCAGACAGCAGCAGTGACATGAATTTGAAAAATCACTAAAAATAGTAATAAATGGAATTAAATGATGAATAAATTATGAAATTTAAGCTTTATGAGTCTATTTTCATATGGATGGAATAAAATAGGTAAATGAGTTATATTTTATGCGATATTTAAGTTTTGGTGGAACAGGGTCATAGTGGTCTCTGAATCTCTTGTTCTAAATTTAAAAATTCACCAAATATTATGAAAAAATAATTATAAGTTTTACTTTATATGTACAGATTCCTTATTTAGTCTAGTTTTATGAAAACAAGCGGCATAATCATTTAAGCTCTATATAGGGAGATATCTGATTCGTAATACACAGGGGTCAGAGTAGTCAAACCCTAAAACAGGGGAGACTTTAACTAATAAATTGTACTAATTGGATCGACCAAAAATTCTAGAAAAAAATTAATATATATATATATGAGTCTAGTTTCAAATAAAATTTACGGATATTAATTTCTAGTTTCGGAACTGGAGATATGAATTTTTAAGCCACTGTGACGCAGTTAGCCAGCTTGTCTGGAAATTTTTAAAAATAAATTGTTTGAGTTGTTTAATTAATGAATTAAGTTTAGTAACACCTCAAGCTCGACTCTGGCGAGGGTCTTGAGCGTGGGGACGTTACAATTTTTGTACGAGCTTACTAAGCTTTTGAAAGCTTACTTTGTGTGTGTATTTGAATTGTTTTTTAGATATCGAAGCTACCACAAGCTTGGGGACCGTCAAGGATCATCACCATACTATCGAACTCATTTTGGTACTTTTGAAAATGTAAATATTTTTAAGTATGGCATGTATAGGCTAGAATGTCTATGTATTTAAGCTTTGATATGTATATTTGTTATGCCATGAGAGCTGGCTAGCAAATGGTATGTTAAGTGCTTAGTTTTGGTAAATGGTTTGTGATGCCAAATTGTGTATGCTTGTAATGGTTATATAGCATTGTATGAGGTGGTCATTTTGAAATATACCAAGTTGAGGAAATGGTAAGTTTAATCATGAGTTAGAAAGTGCTATAAGTGAGCTATGAAATGAGCATTTTGGCATGTTGTTGTAATAAAAATTTTAATATGTTTTGGTATGGATTTGAATAGGTTATTGAATGGTGATGATTTAGTTATAATGAAGCATGTGTGGAACATGGAATTGGCTGAAAATTTTAGTATAAATGTTGTTTAATATTCCTTGTAGGAATGACCCAAAAAGAGGTGGCAAGTTGGCTTAAACCAAGCCTGCATTGTGTCACACGATCAGGGAAAACGGGCGTGCCTTGTGGCCATGTACGTAAAGTAGTAATCTCTTAAGATCACATGGTTAAGACACATGGGCGTGTCATATGGCCGTGGGCTCAAGTCAGTATCTAGCTAAGTATCACATGGCCATAGCACACGGGCGTGTCATTGGCCATGGTTGAAAGTCAGTATGTATGCCTTGTTTTGGCACGGCTGGTTCACATGGGCGTGTGACAGCCTTAAAATGACCCTAGTCGGAATGTGGTTTCGGGACCACAAAATCGAGGCATAAAAATAATTTAATATTCATTTTGATGCCTATGATATGTGTTAATTCGTGTGTGACATTTTTGATGATTTGATTTAGGGTTATAAATGTGAATTTCACTAAAAAGGACCTAGTAGTAAACTTTGAAAGTAGGATAGGGAAATGTGTGATGACTAATTAAAGCATGCATGCAAAACAATGGTCTTGCATGTCAAATACCCTCTTTTATAAGTGGTGGCGGCCATGACAAGGGAGGATGGGCAAAACATGTCATAGACATGTTTTGTTGGTGCAATATGGGAGGAAAAATTAAACTAAGGTGAGGAATAAAGAAATGAAAAAAAAAGAGAGAAGGTGATTGTTTCTCCCATTGCCGTGAGTTGAGGGGAAAGAAGAAAAAAAAAGTGTTCATCAATTGTCACTTCTTTTGGCTGAAAACTCTAAGGAAGAAAGGAAACAAGTGTGACCTTTAGTTCATCCTTGGCCGAATAGAGGAAAGAAAGGAAGGGGAGGAGCTTGAAACAATCGGCTATGGTGATTTGTTAGACTAAGGTATGTTTGATGTTGTCCATGAGATGCATGCATGTTTTAGTTGGTAGCTTGAGTTCTACCTAGCCCATGGTCGAAATCTTGTTAGGTGATGGAAATGACACTCGGCCATGGATGCATCATTCTTGCTTGGTGTTGATGTCATTTACATGCTAAAAATGAAGCTTTGTAATGATGCATGTGAAGGTGGATTGATGACTCTTAAATTTTCTTTTTAGCATTTTTTCTTTCGAGTGAGGCATTAAGTTCCTTGTTCAACCGTGACCAAAATCAAAGCGGTATGGTGTTGTGGTGTATTCGCCATGGTATATCCATAAGTATGATTTATGCATATTGCATGGTAGGTAAGATTTGAGCTTTGGATACATGTTTATATTTGGATATAAGCAACTTTGAGATTCGCCCTAGCATATATATATATATAGATATACATGTTTGCACATGATGTATTGGTATGACATATATACCATCTCAAGGTATATATTTGCATATGATGATGTTTGGTTATGAAATAAATGATTGATGCGTATTGAGTTACAATATGGAATCGTTAGTTAGTAAAATGTATGCTGTTTTTGTGTGGTATTAAGTGTATAATTGGCCTCAACATGGACATGCATATTCGGCCACATGAGGGGAATTGGTGTGCATGCTTTCGGTTAGAGGCAAGCATATTGATGCCTATTCTTGGCTTAGAAAATTCGGCTAAGGAGAGTACTAACTAATGTGTTGAGTTGATTCATGATTTCCGTACATATATGACTTTAATGTCTAATGAAAATATGTGGGCTAAGTACCTTGAATTCCTCTTTCGATGCTCAAATGATTAAATCAATTTATTTGTTAAATTAAGCTCAAGAGCAAAGGGGAGCTAAATCCGATAAAGGGAAGGAAAAAGTAGTTGAATAGCCGTCGAAATCGTTCGACCACGTCCGAGGTAAGTCTTCGAGTAATGACCCTACTTGAATTATATTGAAATGATTTGTCATATTATGGCGGACAGCCAAATGTGTGTAGGGACTAAGTTATAAAGTCAATTGAAATCATGCTCTTTGTGTGTGGCTATTGAGCCGAAATTGAAAAGGTTTGATAAATGTTTTGTGTTTGAGCCTTAGTAACGAGAATGAAATATGGATGTGTCGTGATTATTGATATATGTGTACATGAGCATTTGAATGATATCCGGGCTAAGTCCCGAAGGCATTTATGCTAGTGATGATATCCGGGCTAAGTCCCGAAGGCATTTATGCTAGTGATTATATCCGGCTAAGACCAAGGCATTCGATGCGAAGTTGTTATATCCGGCTAAGACCAAGGCATTTGTGCAAGTCACCAAATCCGGGTTAAGACCAAGGCAATTGTGCTTGTGGTTATATCCGCTAAATTCAAGAAGCTCGGTTGAAGGTGAGCATTTTGGTGCTGTAATAAATTCAATTAATACGCTCGAAAAACCCATACGATAAGGTATGTTTACATGTGCATCGGAAAAGTCGATTCGTTTGAAATAGTATTCGTTCGATCGACTAACGAACTTTCGGCTCTTAGATAGGTTGATACCTTGTGTGTGTATATGTTGATGAAGTGTGAAGTAAGTATGATTATGAGAATGTGTATTACTAAAGTGATTCATTTAGCTATGTGAATGTAATACTTTAGTCAAAGCTGATTTCATTACTTGAGACTTACTAAGCATTAAAATGCTTACCCGTTGCTTTGGCTCTCTGTTTTATAGATTTTGCTCGTTAGCTATCGGATTCGGGATCATCAAGTCAAGTCATCCACACTATCAAAGCCCTTTTGGTACTCTTTTAGTTGAACTCTGGATATGGCATGTATAGGACTACCCTTTGCTGTTTTTCAAGTACGTTTTGTGATGTATGTGTGTATGACCATGCGAAAATGGCTCGTAGAAGTGGAGTATGGCATTAGACCATTTGTGTTTATGTATGTATATATGGTTTCATAATGTGACTATGGACTGGAATGGAAGTGTTGGGCAATGATCAGCCCTTGGAATGGCTAAACATGATCATAGGTGGACCTATGTATGACAAAACTCTAGTTCGTCCATGGAAACCACGAAATAGGTAAAGTTTACCTGAAAACAGATGCTGACAGCAGCAGTGGTGTGGATGTGAAAAATCACTAAAAATATCAGGAATGGAATTAAATAGTGAATAAATTATGTAAATGAACCTTGACGAATCTACTTTCATATGGAAGAAACAAAACGGTCATATGAGTTGTATGTTAAGAGATATTTAGGTTTTCGTGAAACAGGGCCAGAACGGTTTCTGGATTCCCTGTTCCGACTTTGGAAATTCATTGTAAATTAACCAGATATAATTAGGAGTCATGCCATATATGTATAGATTCCTCCTTGAGTCTAGTTTCTATAGAAACAAACGGCATCAGTATTGAAGCCCTGTACAGAGAGATATCAAATTCGTAATGCGTGAAGGTCAGTGTAGTCGAACCCTAGATTAGGGGAGACTTTAACTAATGAACTGTACTAATTGGCCCGACCAAAAATTCTAGAAAAAAATATGTTGATGAACATATGAGTCTAGTTTCAGTGAAAAATTGCGAAACTGATTTTCGAGCTCTAAAACTCAAGATATGATTTTTAAGGCGACAGTGATGCAGTAACCAGCTAGTTTGGAAATTTTTTTTTATGGACTGTGGAAACAATTAAGTTAAGTCTGTGTGCACCTTGTGTTCGACTCCGGTAACGGACTCGGGTACGGGGTGTTACAGGGCGTGTCTGGTGCCCATGTGAGGCACACGGCTTGGTAACATGGGCATGTGACCTCAACAGAATTGAAAATTTTTTGACTTTTGAAATTGATGAATGTGTTTTGTTTATTCCCGACTGTCCTTAAAAGTATGTTTTAGGTTTCGTAGACCATCATAAGGGATGAATTGTTGATGATTGCCTATGTTACATTTTATTGATATTCATGATTCTAAATTGGTCTGAAATGTTCTATTTGTCTGGCAATGCCTCGTAACCCTAATTTGATGATGGTTACGAGTTAGGGGTGTTACATTTTATTGGTATCAGAGCTATGATTTAGTCAATTCTAAGACTACCATAGCGTATGTGAGTCTAGCTATACATGCAATATATCTAAAATTGCGATAGTGTGATGAATCCTGACATTGAAATGTGCTTTTATATAGCAATGGATCCCGATAGAGCTGTAGCTGACGATGTTGAATGCAATACGCCTGCTCCCGTGATGGTAAGGCTAAACAAGCCTTCTATCAGATGATGAATGATTGGTTCACCCAATACATAAGAACCAACCCGGCTATACAACAACCTCCTCCCTCGGTTAATCCTCCTCAAACTTTTGTTATGCCACGAGTGAATCTGGTACAATTGAGTAAACCACCAGTTGATAAGATTAGAAACTATGGAGCTGAAGAATTCTGAACTACAACAAGTGATGATGCAGAAACAGTTGAGTTCTGGTTAGAGAACACAATAAAAGTGTTTGATGAGTTATCTTTGAGTCTAGAAGAATGTATAAAATGTGTTGTTTCACTTCTAAGAGACACGGCGTATCATTGGTGGAAAACTTTGACATCTGTGGTTCTGAGTGAACGAGTTACATGGGATTTCTTTAAATATGAATTTTAGAAGAAATTATCAGTCAAAGATTCATGATCAAAAATGCAAAGAGTTTCTAGAGCTTAAACAAGGCCGTATGTCTGTCACAGAATACGAGCGATAATTTGTAAGGTTTAGTCAGTATGCCCGTGAATGTGTATCTTCGGAAGAAATAATGTGCAAGAGATTTGAAGACGGTTTGAACGAAGATATTCAATTGCTTGTTGGAATTCTAGAAATCAAAGAACTTGTGGTGCTTGTTGAACGAGCATGTAAAGCTAAAGATCTTGGGAAAGAGAAAAGAAAGGCTGATTTTGAAGCTAAAGAGGTACGAAACAGATCATCCAAAAAATCATTTCAATCTGGATCCAACAAGTCTAGAGATGATAGCAGTCGTTCAAAGGCTATTACGGGACATTCGAACAGAGATCGTGCTAGATCGCAATCGAAATTCTAATATTCAGCCACGTCTGCTGCTAGTGTTGATAATGCAAAGAATGAGAGGCCTAAATGTGATCAATGTGAAAGACGACACATTGGTGAATGCTGGGAAAAAAGTAATAACCGAGCTTGTTATAGTTGTGGTTCAAGAAATCATTTTATAAAAGATTGCCCAGATTTAGTAGAAAAAGATAATATTTAGAATCCGAGGCAGAGTGGTAATGTTTCTCTTGGTAAACCTCCCAGAAAATTGGGAAATGTAAGCGGTAGTCAAAGAGAAACGAAAGACACAGCCATTAGATCTGAAGCTCATGCACCTGGTAGAGTGTATACTATCCGAGCTCGCGAGGAAGCTTCATCGCCAGATGTGATTACGGGTACATTTACTCTCTATGATATTTCTGTAATTGCTTTGATAGATCCTGGATCACATTCGTATATATGCATGAACATAGTGAACAGTAAGACTTTGCCTATAGAGTCTACTGAATTAGTAATTCGAGGTTCGAACCCCCTAGGCAGATGTGTTCTAGTTGATAAAATCTACAAGAATTGTCTGCTTAGGTTTCGAGACAATTGTTTTTCGGCTGATCTGATGGTATTGCCTTTTGATGAGTTTGATATAATTCTGGGTATGGATTGGTTAACTTTGCATGATGCTGTGGTGAACTGCAAACGGAAAAATATTGATTTGAGATGCAAGAATGATGAAATAGTCAGAATTGAATCTAGTGATTTGAATGGATTGCATGCTGTAATTTCTTCTATGAAAGCATTAAGTATTGTGAGAAAGGGTTCTGAAGCACATTTTGCATATGTGATTGATTCAAATGTGTCAGAAAAGAAAGTTGAATCTGTACCTGTTGTTTGTGAGTTCCCTGATGTGTTTCCCGAAGAACTTTCAGGATTATCTCAAGTTAGAGAAGTAGAATTTGGCATGGAATTGGTACCTGGTACTACTCTAATTTTGATAGCTCCATAAAGAATGGCTTCGACCGAACTAAAAGAACTAAAGTCTCAGTTACAAGAGTTCACCGATCGAGGGTTTACTAGACCGAGTTTCTCACCTTGGGGTGCTCCGGTTCTATTTGTGACGGTACGATGCAAATGTGTATAGATTATCGTCAGTTGAACAAGGTGACCATCAAGAATAAGTATCCTCTGCCCCGAATTGATGATTTGTTTGATCAGGTGAAAGGAGCTGCTATGTTTTCAAAAATAGATTTGAGATCAAGCTATTATCAGCAGCTAGTTAAAGACTCAGATATTTCAAAGATTACTTTCAGAATGAGGTACGGCCACTATGAATTTTTAGTCATGCCTTTCGGATTGACTAATGCACCTGCTATCTTTATGGATTTGATGAATAGAATTTTTAGACCGTATTTAGATCAATTTGTTGTGGTATTCATTGATGATATATTGATTTATTCACGTGATGAATCTAAGCATGTCGAACATTTGAGAATAGTGCTACAGACTCTACGAGATAAACAATTGTATGCAAAATTCAGTAAATGTGAATTCTAGTTACAAGAAGTTGGTTTCTTGGGTCATATTGTATCAGCCTCCGGTATCCGAGTTGATCCGAGCAAAATTTCAGCTATTTTGGATTGGAAACCTCCGAGGAATGTATCTGAAGTCCGCAGTTTTCTGGGACTTGCTGGTTACTATAGAAGATTCGTAAAAGATTTCTCGATGATTGTAACTCTGTTGACAAAACTGCTCTAGAAAGATGTGAAGTTTGAGTGGTCTGAAAAGTGTCAGAACAGCTTTGATCAGTTGAAAGCTTTATTGACTGAAGCTCTGGTTTTAGTACAACCTGAATCGGGTAAAGAATTTGTGATTTATAGTGATACTTCATTGATTAGTTTGGGATGTGTTCTAATGCAAGAAGGAAAAGTTGTTGCTTATGCTTCGAGACAGTTGAAGCCGTATGAAAAGAACTATCCGACTCACGACCTTGTGTTAGCTGCTATTGTGTTTGCCTTGAAGATCTAGCGTCACTATCTGTTTGCTGAGAAATGTCACGTGTTTTCTGATCATAAAAGTCTGAAGTATTTAATGACGTAAAAAGATTTGAATCTGCGACAGAGAAGATGGTTAGAACTGCTAAAAGACTACAAACTTGTGATTGATTATCACTCGGGAAAAAGCAAATGTTGTTGTTGATGCTTTGAGTCGAAAATCGTTATTTGCTTTGCATGCAATGAATGCTCATTTAGTTCTATCTAATGATGGTTCATTTTTAGCTGAATTAAAAGCGAGACCTTTGTTCTTACAATAGATTATTGAAGCTCAGAAGGTTGATAATGAATTAATAGCAAAACAAACTCAGCGTAATTCTAATTCTGATTCTGAATTCCGAATAGATGTTGATGACTGTCTGAGATTTAGAAATAGACTTTGTGTTCCAAGAAATCTAGAGTTAATTCAGACGATTTTGAGTGAAGATCACAGTAGTAGATTTTATGTACATCCGGTAAGTACAAAAATGTATAACAATTTGAAACAACTATACTGGTGGCCGGGAATGAAAAAAGATATTTTTTACTTTGTTTTGAGATGTTTAATCTGTTAGCAAGTTAAAGCTGAGCATCAAGTGCCATCTGGTTTGTTACAACCGATTATGATTCTTGAGTGGAAATGGGATCGAGTAACCATGGATTTTGTTTCAGGTTTGCCCCTGTCTCCGAGAAAGAAAGATGCAATTTGGGTTGTATTGATCGTTTGACGAAATTAGCTCATTTTATTCTGATTCGATCTGATTACTCTCTCGATAAATTAGCTGAGTTATATATTTCTAATATTGTGAGATTGCATGGTGTGCCTATATCTATTATGTCTGATAAAGATCCGCGATTCACTTCGTGTTTCTGAAAGAAATTGCAAGAGGCTTTGGGCACAAAATTGCACTTCAGCACTATTTTCACATGTAGACAGATGGTCAATTTGAGCGGATTATTCAGATACTCGAGGACATGTTAAGATGTTGTATTCTTGAGTTTGAAGGTACGTAAGAACAATATCTACCTTTGATTGAATTCGCTTATAATAACAGTTTTCAATCGAGCAATAAAATGGCACCATACGAAGCCTTATATGGTCGTAAATGTCATACACCTTTGTATTGGACCGAGCTAAGCAAAAATAAGATTCACGGAGTTGATTTGATAAAAGAAATAGAACAGAAAGTGAAAGTAATCTGAGATAGTCTGAAAGCTGCCTCTGATCGTCAGAAATCTTATGCGGATTTAAAACGAAAAGACATTGAATTTGAGATCAGCGACAAAGTATTTTTGAAAGTATCTCCCTAGAAAAAAGTGCTCCGATTTGGTAGAAAAGGCAAATTGAGTTCGAGGTTCATTGGACCGTATGAAATTATCGAGTGTATTGGGTCGGTTGTATATAGATTGTTGTTGCCACCAGAGCTAGAAAAGATTCATAATATATTTCACATATCGATGCTTCGACAATACAGATCTGATCCTTCGTATGTAATTTCACCGTCTGAGATTGAAATCCAATTTGATATGACTTATGAAGAAAAGTCAATTTGTATTTTAGCTCGCGAGGTTAAAGAGTTGCAAAATAAGAAAATTACATTAGTTAAGGTGATGTGGCATCGACACGATGTTGAAGAGGCCATGTGGAAGTCTGAAGATGCTATGAGACAACAATATCCGAATCTGTTTAACGATAAGATTTTCGGGGATGAAAACCCTAAGGGGGAGAATTGTAACAGTCTGGTTTCGACCCTAGTCGGAATAGTGGTTTCGGGACCACAACTTCAAGTCAGAAAAATATTTTACTGTATTTTCCGTGCCTATGATATGTGAATTTATATGTGTGAAATTTTGGTGTGATAATTTTATTATTTAAGTGGTTAAATTGAGAAAAGGATCAAATCGCTTAAGTTGCAAAAGTTACCTTCTATAAGTTAAAAGTGTTATATTGATATGGTTTAGCAAAGTGAGAGTCCTTGCATGTCAATTGTACCATTAATGTTAATGGTGGACAATTATGGACATGTAGCTGGTGAATTTTAATGATTAGGGTAATATGGTAAAATGCATATTAATGTAAATTATATGAAAACAAATTAGAAAATGATGCCATATTATGTGTTCATCCACTGAATATTGAAGAATAAAAGAAAAGAAAAAGAGTTTTAGGGTTTCAGCACATTAGAAGTTTAATTCGGGTATGTTTTGCTTCGGCTTTTGATGATTTCTATATTTTTGTGATCGTTGCTTAGTATATTATCAAGCCCATGTCTCAATTTCTGATTTTATTGATGATTCTGAAAAGTGCTGTGAATGGATTCATGAGTTTTGTGATGTTATATGATGAATTAAGAAAGCTTGATGTTTGGTTTGAATGTTTTGTTTTTGGATTTTCGATGAATTTGAGCAATTTGGGCTAAATTGTAAAAATGTTATTTTGAGGGACTAAAATGTGAAATAAATGAAATATGTGGACTAGTATGAGTACTAGGAGAATTCGGCTAAGCTTTTTTATATGCAAATTATGTGTATTTTGTGAATTTGTGAAATAGGGACTAAAGTGTCGAAATGTGAAAATGTGAGGGCTAGTTTGTAAAATGCCCTAAATATGTGTTTATGGATTGAATTGAATTATTTGGTGAATAAAAGGGTTAATTTTGAAAACATATAGATCAAGAAAGGAGGAATTCGGATTTAGATCGAGGAAAGTCAAAGGTTATCAAGTAGACGATTCAAATCAACAATTCCGAGTGCGAGGTAAGTTCGTACGTGATAAATGATGTTAAAGTTATGTTTTAATGCGATGGTAATGCATAAACTCTATAGATATTTGATTTCTATTTGAGCATAATGATATTAGACTATGCTTGGCACTAAGTGTGCGGTTTAATATAGCTTCGGCTATATAAGGCACTAAGTGTGCGATACCAACTTAGCTTCGGCTAACTGAAATGGCATTAAGTGTGCGGAATCATTTTAGCTTTGGCTAACCCTTACAACACCAAGTGTACCGATGTTAAAGTATGAATAATTTACGGAAAGTCTTGAATCACTCAAGCAAGAGGTGAGAATGAAAGTGAATAAGTATGGGAAGATCCAGGTATGTATGATACCTTTGGGGTAGATGATATTATCTAGGTGAAGTTCATTGTGTAATAGCCCAAATTTAACCAGGCCTTAAAACCAAATGAAAGTAGATAAATAAATAAATATTTATTTAGTCCAAGTCCAGGTTACAAAGCCCAAACACTACAGGCCCAAAACTTAAAGCACTACCCGTATGACCCAAATTACACCCTCAAACCCGACCTAACCCACAATAGCCAACCCAACTCAAACATTACCCAGTAAGCCCCTTTTACCCTTGATCCTTATACATCAGCGACCCAAAAAGCCCAAATAACTTAACAGGAACAAGAAACCCTAGGGTTTCCTGAACACTATTGCGCCGCAACTGCTTCTGGAATATTCGGGGAGCGTCTGTCCAGTCCCCGAAATCAAGGCCACCATCAAGGCACTGTCCCGAGGCCCTTCGACGCACCAGCTCGGCCAGTGATCACGCCTCCACCAGTGGGCCATGACTTTAGCATTGTGTTGTGCCCAGCACAGTCACCATCGAGATCCTCGCAAGTTACCTGCAAGAAAAGGAAAGAAATCAAAGCAAAAAGGCAGCAGATATACTAGAATAGGAAATGGAAAGAAATCTTCCGATTTCTTTCCGAAATAGGCAATAGTTTAAGGCTATAAAGCCTTTCGCAAATCTGTAAAGAAAAAACATAGAGTGATAGAAAAAATACACCACAAAAGATATTGTACATCTAGTTTTTTTGAATAATATGCCAGAAGGATTTCGAGAGAAACGAAGGTGACTCATTACTCTTTTTTCTGTTTTTACTTCATTTTTTTGCAAACAATCGATATATAATATGTTAAATAGACAAAGGAAGAAAATACCTTGAGAATCGCCCTGAAAAGCGAAGCTTTTCAGGTTCCAACCATCGTATGTGGCGGAGTCAATGACGGTGCGTGGATCTGAACGCGGAGGTCCAATGAACAGAGCAGATCGGCCTAGGGTCGGAGCTCAGAGGATCGGGGAACCATTTCAGAGGATTTCTTTGATTTTTTTTTAGAACCTGGTTTCTAAATGATTTTAAAATTAAGAAGTTGGCTTATATAGCCTTGATAAAATGACGACATTTTAAACCCCCCAAGACCCGCGCGTTGACCCGATTGCCCGGGGAGGATCGGCGCATTTTCAGAGTTGGGTTAATTTCCTAATTGATCCTTCTACCCCTTTTTGTGTTTACAATTAAGTTTTATTTTATTAACCCTAATATCTTGTCTCAGTTGCGATTTAATCCCTGAAGTAGCTGCTTTAAGTCTAAGTTTAAAACGTAGTCGTTTTGGGAATAACGAAAATTTTCCCAGTGAGTCCCTTTTGTTTTGTGTGCGTTTTAATTAAGGCCTTAATTCAGTTTATTTCTTTTAAATTCACCCCATAATTTTGCTAAACTTTAAATTTAGCCTTATATTTATTTATTTATATATATATATATTGTTTTTTTTTTGTTTTTTTTACCTTACTTTTATATTATACATTATAAGATTATTTTATTATATATATTATTATTATTTATTATATCTTATTTTTCACAAATTATTATTATTATTTTACATTATTATTTTTATATTATTATTATATCTTACTTGTATTATATATTTATTAATTATTTATATATATTGTTCTTACATATATATTTTCGTTATTTTATATTATATATTTCTTATTTCCTACATATTTAAATTATATTTATTGTATTTTTATTTTTATTCTATATTACTTTTTTGTCATATATATATCCTATATTATCTATTATATTATTTATGTTTATATTATTCATTATATTATTTAAAATTTTAAAATTTGTAAATAAAATTATATTTTCAACTCATATTATACACATATTAAATTATTAATTATTTATTTATTATGTATTACTTTAAAATGATATTTTTATGTTATGCGTTATTTTATAAATTCTTTTACAAACTTTTATTTTATGTTTTTTAAACCCAATATATTTTATATATAATTATTATTCTTTTATAGATATTTTGTTATTATGTTTTATATATTGTATAGCAAACACTATTTTAAGATTATTATTAAATATTATGTCTTTATTTATATTATACGTATATTTTGTTAATAATAACTCATTTCATTTTTATATATATATATTGCATATATCATGTGTTATATATTATTTTATATATTTATTTTATGAACATGTACATTGATATTGTATTATTTTTTTTTGTATATCATGCATTATTTAATTACTACTTTGTATGTTTGTACGTGTTGTTTATTCATTTCTCGATACATGCTATATATATATATATATATTTTTTTTTTTTGTATGCATATGGTTAATATTTGCTATGTATATATTATTTTTATGTATCTAATGCGCGATCTTTATATTATTGCCATCATTTTGTTTAAATGCATGTATTATTTACCTACTACAATAATATGTTACTATGTATGATTTATAATACAATACAATTCCCCACGCATCATTTTAAGGCCCCAAAGTTTTCAAAAAAATATAAAGGCAATGCTTGGTGTTTGGAAATTTCGAGAAAGTAGTGCCCTAACTTATTAGGTTGCAACTTTTCTCGTTAAGTTCGAATAATCAACTACCCTTCTTAGTTTTTAAATGTTTACAAAACGTGAGCAACTGTCTTGGAATCACAAAGCAACATGTCCTAACTTATTGGATGTAGTGTTTTGTTGTTTCGAGATAGGGATTTCTGAAAAGCTAACTTAGTGTCAATACTTTGATACGAGTGAACTCTAATTTACAAAAAAAAATCAAAATATTCTAAAAGGGATTGCATTCTTAAAGTTTTTGAATCTCCTACATTAAAGATACTTGATAATCAATTACGTACCAATTTTTGGGCGTTACGAGGGTGCTAACCCTTCCTCGTACGTAACCGGCTCCCGAACCCGTTTTCTAATTTTGTAGACCAAAACTAATGATTTTAAGACAAAATGTTTTAAAGGTGATCCAATCGCACCTAAAAAGATTGGTGGCGACTCCCGTTTTCGTTTTTCTTAAAGTTGATTCTCATTTTCCAAAACTCGATTTAAAAATGGTCTCGACAGCTTGGCGACTCCGCTGGGGAATAATAAGAGAGTCAAGCCGTGTAATTGATTATCTTTTGTCTTAATGTCGGAAATTAAAAATTTTAAAATTTAATCCTCTTTGCATTACATGTGTTTGTATTATTGCATGTGTTGCTATATTCTGATACGCATTGCATTTGCATGACCGTTGTGGTCACACCCTTAAGTGGGAGTGAGAAGCTATGCCTTCGTGAGGTTTTTGCCTCCATGCAGGATAGTGGATCACTTACGGGATACATCCGTACCTATGGTTTCGTAAGATTTTCATCTCCGTGTAGCCATAGGGAAATGTATTCCCCTGAACTGAATTCGATTCAAATGAGCCTATAATGGGTGAGAATCAAGGAATCTGCTAGTTCAGGTACCTCAAACTTTAGAACCAACCTCATATAGAAAAACCGTAAGAGCCCAACTTGGTTAGAGTTAAACTTTAGATATTACCCTTATAAGTTATCGTTGAAATTTCTTCATATCATGTGATACTGACTATCTCTTTTCTTTTGTTTGCATGTCATTTTGCATTTATAAAAGATATTGGTTCACGATCAATTTCTAAGTTAGGAAGTTTTATTATGGAGAACGGACTTCTTGATAGAGTGGAAGGCAATGCCAACGTCCATAGATGGTCTGAGCAAACTCAACTAGAAAAGGGAGATAGTATAGCTGAGGGATACATGTCGGAGTTGTTAGATTACACTCGTATTAGTGTCACGTAGAATAATCTCCAGGAGCTTAAGGAAATTTAGGATCAGTGGGGCAAAGAGACCAAGCAGTTATTCTACGGTAATTACGGAGACTTACCGTACTTGCTTGATGTTCAGATAGACGAGCACTTATTCCAAGCCCTTGCTCAATTTTGGAATCTAGCGTACAGTTGCTTCACTTTTGGGGAAGTAGATATGGTACCTACTGTGGAGGAGTACACTGCCTTGCTTCGTTGTCCCAGGTTTCAGAACGATAGGATCTATTCTCGAGCTGCTTGTGTCCCTACTTTTTGGAAGAAATTGATGATTATTATGGGGATGAGCGAGCAGTGGGCCATGGCTTGAATTAAAAAAAAGGGTGAGTGCAAGTGTATTTTGTGGGACGCTTTGAAAGATTTGATTCTGACACACCCTGATGAGACGAAGAAGGTGGATGTTTTTGCCTTAAGTTTGTATAGATTGATGGTTTTCCCTAGGGTTTTGGGATACGTGGATGAGGCAGCCACGGATCTTTTTCATCGACTTAGTAAAAAGGTCACTTCTGTTCCTGCAATTTTAGCGGAAACATTCGTGTCTTTAGGTGCATGTAGGAGGGTGGTCTTTGGCGGTGTTTATAGGGTGTGCTCAGTTACTTTTGGCTTGGTTCTACAGTCATTTTCGATTGATAGATAGGGTGGTTTGTTGGGTCTTCTTCGAGGATTATTCACCATTGAAAGACATAGTAGCTTCAACTAGGAGAGTTGATATTCCAGAAGAGAATTGGATTGCGCTACTTCAGAACCTTCAGTCGAAAGATGTCGAGTGGAGGGCTCCGTGGATGATTCCTGGTGATGTTCTTTACCGATGCGGCAGTTTTGATTGGGTCCCCTTGTTGGGAATTTGGGGTGCCATTGGTTATGCCCCTTTGCTCGTGCTGAGGCAGCATGGATTGAGACAGTTCGTACCAGCGATTCAAGGGTTGGCTCAAAGTGAGTTTGTATATAGAGGATCCGATTACAAGAGGAAGGTTAGTGAAGTTTCTAGTGCTTGGAAAAAGACTTGTCGGTTGAAAGGAGTAGCTACTAGTCTTGCAACCACGCCGGAATACATTGAATGGAGAGGCAGAAGGGTTAACGATAATATCCCTAAGCCAAGTTTGGAAGGAGCTCGACCGATGGAAGAATATTTGCAAGTAAGGCCCTCAGAGTCAGAAATTATGAAGCAGGAGTTCGAGAGAAAGAACTTGGAGTTCGAGAAGAGGATAGCAAAGCTCGAAGAGAAAAAGATGTACTTGAGTTTGGATGTTGATGTTCAAAAGATGGAGCTCGAGAAAGAGAGAAAAGAAAAGAGGAAGATTGAGGAAGATCGAGATGATCTAAAGGAGCATTACAAAAGGGCACAAGTATCTTTGAGGAGAGCGAGAGTAGGAGGATCTTCAGATTAGTTGCAGAAAGAGGTCCAAGAGGAAAAGGCTAGAGCCGAGTATTGGGAGAGGAAGTTCCAAGAGATGCAGGTGCAAAATTTGGCATTAGAGGAAGAGAATAGAGGATTGAAGACTAAGGTAACTGAGCTTGGAAGATCTCTACGTTGCCACCAAAACCATAATTCTGCGGTCGAGTTAAAGGAGCTAAAAAGCAAGGTCGAGGATTTAGAAGCGGCATTGCATGATGGTGAACTTCGAGTTGAACAGCTCGAGGTGTAAGAAGATTATCTGAAGGGAGAGCTTCATCAGGCTAGAGGATAGGTCAGAGAAAGAGATCATGTCATTGGTGAAGCCATAGCCCAGATTTGAGAGGTTGCTAAATATGTGGAAGACTTGGCAATTCAAGCTGATGTATTGAGTCTGATGTATTCATCATCGTCGGATATAGGACGAGAGTTAGCCCTTTTATTAGATAGAGTTAAAGCTTTGGGCCTTAGGGCAAAAGCGTATTTGTAATCCTTTTATTTGTAAAGATATTCTTTTTCAAAATAAAATTTTCAAAATGAAGTTGAACCAGAATCGATATTCTTTTTGCATTCATGTATTTGCATCTCATAGCATTTCATCACATCATTTGCATTCAAAGTTATAGAAAGACCCTAATTAGTTAAAGTTTACTTCCGAAGGTAGAAAAGAAAATCTGGAAATCACGCATCCTTACGGCACTCGTACTAAGACTAAGAGTATGGATCAAAGGTTCGAGCAATTAGAAAAAGATATACAAGATCAAATGCAGGAGCAATTGGCCAAAATGCAGAATGAAATGAGGGAACAGATGCCAGAGGCTCAGAGAAACATGATGGTTGAAATGGCTCAGCTGCTGAGAGCCACTGATAAAGGAAAAGCTCCCATGACAATCACTAAAGAAGAGAATGAAGGTCCTCCTCCGGGTTTTACTCCACCTCATGTGCCACTGCAAACCGAGGCACCTCCTAGAAGACCATCTGTCACCATAAGGCCTCAACATGGGCTAGTTGATACTGGAATCCCCATAAATTTCCCATCTAGATTGGGAAATAATTTGGGTGATAGCTCAGTCAACCCTATAACTACTGATCTGGACTTGATGGAGAAGGAAAGAATGGCAACTGAATCCGCGAAACAATTGGAAGATCGTTGCAGATGGTCAGAAGAGAAGTTTAGGGTTTTGGAAGGCGCAAGCAACCATCATGGGATTGATGCCAAAGACTTAAGTTTGGTTCCAGATTTGGTGCTTCCTCATAAATTTAAGATGCCAGAATTTGAAAAGTACAACGGGACTACTTGTCCAGAGGCACATATAACAATGTTTTGTAGGAGGATGACTGGATATGTGAATAATGATCAAATATTGATCCATTGTTTTCAGGACAGCCTAGTGGGAGCAGGGCTAGGTGGTACAATTAGTTGAGCCGTGCAAGAATCGGTTCATAGAGAGATCTTGCACAGGCTTTCATGCAACAGTATAACCATGTGACTGATATGACGCCAGATAGGATCACACTTCAAAACATGGAGAAAAAGCCTAATGAAAATTTTAGGCAATATGCACAACGATGGAGGGAGGTGGCAATGCAAGTACAACCACCATTGTTGGAAAAGGAGACCACCATGTTATTTATTAATACTTTGAAGGCGCCATTCATCACACGTATGATTGGAAGTACCACGAAAAGTTTCGCGGATATAGTTATGGCGGGTGAGATGATTGAAAATGCCGTGAGGGGCGGTAAAATTGAGGGGGAAGTGGCTAAAAGATCGACCCCAAGGAGAAAAGACAATGAGGTGAATAACATGAACATTTTCAACTCCAGGGCAATCACAGTTAGACAACCTAAAGCAGCTACGGGTGAGCGACAAAGTACTCAAAGATAGGAATCGGGTACAAGACAGAATTCGGAGAGGATGCAATTCACTCCTATCCCTGTGACATATCGTGAGCTTTATCAAAGCTTATATGATGCACATGCCATTGCTCTGTTTCACTTAAAACCACTGCAGCCACCGTACCCCAAATGGTATGATGCAAATGCTAAATGCGAATATCACGCGGGAATATTGGGGCATTCAATTGAAAACTGCACTGGGTTCAAGAAGGTCGTGGAGAGGCTCATCAAAATGGGGGTGGTGAAATTCGATAGTACCCCTAATACTGAAAATCCGTTACCAGATCATGGCAATCAAGGAGTGAATGCCATCGATGAAATAAAGAAAGGAAATGTCAAGGAAGATATTGCTGAGGTGAAGACACCTATGAAAGTAATATGGGAGGAGATGGTGAAAAGAGGTATGCTGACCTCTAGAAGAGGAAGAGAAGGAATGGAAAACTATTTTGAATTCCATTGAAAGATGGGTCATATGATCCAAAATTGCGAAGAGTTCAAGGCCATGGTACAAGGCCTTATGGTTAACAAAGAACTACAAGTTTTTGAGGGTAGTTCTTGTGAAGGACAAATATGTGTGCTGGAGAATGAACGACAAGAAACCCACCGATCTAGAATTATTATTTCTTTTCCAGGGAATAATGAGAAGATGTCACAAACTGGACCCAAAATAGTCATTCATAAACCCAATCCTTTCCCTTACAAGGATGATAGGAGGGTGTCATGGAGTTATGACTGCAATATAACAATACCTGAGGCGGAGAGTATAGCTAGCACGGCCAGGGGCACACAAAATAAAGGTTCCCATACACGAAGTGGGAAACGTTATGATGGGGGGAATATCAGAGTAGAGCCCGCAAAGACGAAAGATGCCGAGGTTGAAAGGAAGAAAGAGATCGAAGTACCCATCAATGAGCCGGTAAAGGAGGAAGAAGCTGAGTTTCTAAAGTTCTTGAAACATAGTGAGTACAGCGTGGTCGAGCAGTTGCGTAAGGAGTCGGCTTGTATATCAGTGTTAGCCCTACTCCTAAGTTCTGAGGTGCATCAGGATGCGTTGTTAAAGGTGCTTAACGAAACATATGTCACCCATGACATATATGTTAACAAGCTGGACCGGTTAGTAAACAACATCAGTGTTGACAATTTCATTTACTTCAATGATGATGAAATTCCACCTGGGGGCATAGGGTCAACCAAGGCCTTGCATATCACTACTCAGTGCAAGGGATACGCACTTCCAAGTGTACTTGTTGATAATGGGTCTGCTTTGAACGTCCTTCTATTATGAATATTAAACAGATTACCCATTGACAGTTCGCATATGAAGACATGTCACAATGTGGTGAAAGCCTTTGATGGAACTGAAAGAAAAGTGATGGGACGAATTGACATCCCTCTAGAGATTGGACCGAATACATATGAAGTTGATTTTTTGGTGATGGATATCAAGCCCTCCTATAATTGTTTATTGGGGAGACCATGGATACACTCACCAAGAGCAGTGCCTTCTTCATTGAACTAAAAATTGAAGTTAGTGACAGATGGATACTTAATAACCATCAATATGGAGGAGGATATCATAGCAGCAGTCACTAGCAAGGCCCCTTATGTTGAGGCCAATGAAGAGGCTATTGAGTGTTCTTTCCACTCTTTAGAAATCATTAATGCCACCTTCATTTCGGAAAGAAGTGAGATGCCGGCACCCAAAATGTCTAGAGCCACGGGGATGACCCTACAAATGATGATAGGGAGGGGAGCATTGCCAGGAAAAGGGCTAGGAAGACAGTTGCAAGGAGGGGTTCAAATCCCAAAACTGATTTGAGAAGAAGGACCGCTTTGGCTTGGGCTTCAAGCAAGACCACAAGCACAAGAGGTAGGAAATAGAGAAGCGCCAAGCGAGAAGAAAGGCGCGTTTGAATGGAAGAGAAGTGGAATGGGAACCAATGATATTCCCACCTATATCCAAATCCTTTAAGTCAGGAGGATTGCTGATAGAGGAAAGTCATCAAGTTAATACTGTACATAATGAGGGATCAGAGCAAGGAAACCTCGAGGACATTCGCCCTTACGAATCGGGGAGCTCTCTGAATAATTGGACCGCGGAGGACCTTCCTGTAGTCTTTATAAATTTTTTAGAGTAATTCTTGAAACATGTTTGTTACTCTAAGGCCTAGGAGTAGTAAGATTATGTTTGTGAAAAGAGGTCCATGTTCATCTATAATTATTTAAATAAAACATAACTTTTATCAATTTAAATGAGTATTGTTTCATTTTTATCGACCAATATTCCTTTAAATTCTGGCAATTATTATTCTTTTATTCATAGCACATAAACAATCATTCTTAGATTCATTCATTCTTTGTATATTCTTTCATACCCCCACAGGTCCCTAGATATCAATGATATGAGCGCTGATACTGCAGCTCCTAATTTCTCTGGCGAGCAAAACATGTGTTTAAAGGAACCTCAGGATTTTGAAGATGTTCAAGATTGTGACATTTCTCTCAATCTGTTAAGAATGGTAAAGCAAGAGGAGAAACAAATCATGCCACATGAGAAAGAGGCAATAGAGAATATAACCCTAGAGGAGGGGAAAGAGTTGAAAATTGAAACCCTAATTAGCGAGGACACAAGACATGGTCTGGTTGAGTTGCTTCGAGAGTTCAAGGATATCTTCGCCTGGTCATATCAGGATATGCCCGGATTGAGTATCGACATTGTGGTACATCGACTTCCGATAAGACAGGATTGTAAGCCAGTCCAACAGAAGTTGAGAAGAATGAGGGCAGATATCGTTTTGAAAATAAAGGGTGAAGTCAAGAAGCAGTTCGATGCAGGATTCTTGCAAGAAGTGAAGTACCCCGAATGGGTAGCTAACATTGTGCCTGTTCCTAAGAAGGATGGGAAGGTACGAATGTGTGTTGATTACAGAGATCTGAACAAAGCAAGCCCAAAGGATAATTTTTCTTTACCACACATTGACACTTTAGTAGACAACACAGCGGGATATTCGTTGTTCTCCTTTATGGATGGTTTCTCAGGATACAATCAGATAAGGATGCATCCGGAGGACATGGATAAAACCACATTCATAACCTTGTGGGGCACCTTTTGCTACAAAGTAATTCCATTTGGACTAAAAAACGCAGGGGCAACATACCAACGGGCCATGGTGAACTTGTTCCACGACATGATGCTTAAGGATATTGAGGTATATGTTGATGATATGATTGCCAAGTCGCACACAGAAAAAGAGCACATTGAGGTCTTAAGAAGATTGTTCTTGAGGTTGAGAAAATTTCAGTTGAAGCCCAATCCAGCAAAGTGTACTTTTGGAGCCAAATCAGGAAAGTTATTAGGCTTCGTAGTCAGTGAAAAAGGAATTGAAGTCGACTCAGACAAGGTCAGAGCCATACGAGAGTTACCTCCGCCACGTACTCAGAAGGAAGTTTGAGGATTCCTAGGAAGATTAAATTACATTGCTCGGTTCATTTCACAACTAACCGAGAAATGTGATCCTATCTTTCGCCTTCTTAGAAAGCACAATCAAGGTACTTGGGATGAGGAATGCCAGAATGCTTTTGAAAAGGTCAAGCGGTATTTGTTGAATGCTCCGGTATTGTCTCCACCTTCCCCAGATAAACCATTAATACTGTACTTGTCAGTGTTTAGTAATTCTATGGGATGTGTGCTTGGCCAGCATGACGAGTCAGGGAAAAAGGAGAAGGCAATTTATTATCTCAGTAAGAAGTTCACTGACTGTGAGATGAGATATTCACCAAATGAAAAGTTATGTTGTGCGCTGATTTGGACAACTCGGAGATTAAGACAGTATATGCTATACGATACCACTTGGCTTATCTCAAAACTTGATCTGTTGAAATACATGATGGAGTCAACGGCTCTAAATGGGAGAATGGCAAGATGGCAAATTTTGCTTTCGGAGTTTGATATAGTCTACATAAGTCAGAAAGCTATAAAAGGAAGTGCGGTAGCAGACTTCTTCGCTAGTAGGGCTCTAGAGGATTATGAGCCATTGAACTTCGATTTTCCAAATGAGGAGTTGATGTGTATAGCAATGACTGAAAATTCTTCTTGGAAACTCAATTTTGATGGGGCTTCTAATGCAGTCGGAAAGGGAATTGGGGCAGTCTTGGTATCTCTGAATGGTGATCATTATCCTTTTACGTGCAAGTTAGACTTTGATTGTACGAACAATATGGCTGAATATGAAGCATGCATCATGGGGCTTCAAGCAGCTATAGAGCGAGGTATAAAAACCCTAGAAGTATATAGAGATTCGGCGTTGGTTGTTTATCAGCTGAGAGGTGAATGGGAGACAAGGGACCCTAAATTGATTAGTTATCGAAAGTTAGTTTTGGGGTTACTTGAGGAATTTGATAGCATCACCTTCAATTATCTCCCACGAGACGAAAATCAGATAGCAGATGCTTTAGCAACCTTAGCCTCAATGATCAAGGCGAATAAAGAAGAAGAAATGAAGCCAATTCAAATGAGCGTTTACGAGGCTCCAGCTCATTGTTGTAACATTGAGAAGGAAGGAAATGACAATAACCCCTGGTATCAAGATATATTGCGATATGTGAGAGATCGTAAATACCCTGAACAGGCCAGTGAAAATGATAAATGAACTTTGAGGAGGTTAGCTTGCGACTATGTTTTAGATGGAGATATCCTATACAAGAGACGAAAAGATCAAGTACTTTTGAGATGTGTCGATGTTGTGGAAGCTAAGCTAATTTTAGAAGAAGTTCATGAAGGTGCATGCGGGACGCATGCAAATGGGTTCACGATGGCAAGGCAAATCATGAGGTTTGGCTATTATTGGGCCACCATGGAAGGGGACTGTATCAACTATACCAAGAAATGCCATAAGTGTCAAATTTATGGAGACAAAATTCATGTACCACCTTCACCTTTACATGTTATGACTTCTCCATGGCCCTTCTCCATGTGGGGCATGGATGTTATCGGACCAATATCACCGAAAGCTTCGAATGGATATCGGTTTATCTTCGTGGTAATTGACTACTTTACAAAATGGGTAGAGGCCGCCTCTTATGCTAATGTTACTAAGTCAGTAGTGAGTTGATTTTTGAAGAAAGAGATCATTTGTCGGTATGGAATGCCTGAGAAGATCATATCCGACAATGCATTGAATTTGAACAACAAAATGATAGCGGAGGTTTGCGACCAGTTCAAAATCAAGCATCATAATTCTTCCCCTTATCGTCCAAAAATGAATGGGGCAGTGGAGGCTGCTAACAAGAACATTAAGAAAATAATGGGGAAGATGGCTGAGACCTATAGAGATTGGCATGAGAAGTTACCGTTTGCACTCCTGGCTTATCGAACATCTGTTAGAACCTCTACTGGGGCAACCCCATTCTCCTTAGTTTATGGGATGGAAGCAGTGTTACCTATTGAAGTAGAAATACCTTCTCTTCAAGTATTGACAGAGATAAGGTTAGATGAGGCTGAGTGGGTTCAATCCCGGTATGACCAGTTGAACTTGATTGAGGAAAAGAGGCTAAAAGCCATTCGACATGGTCAGACGTATCAGAAGCGAATGATGCGAGCTTATGACAAGAAAGTTTGACCAAGAGAATTCCATGAGAGAGACCTTGTACTGAAAAAGATCCTTCCTATTCAAAAGGATTTTAGAGGAAAATGGATGCCAAATTGGGAAGGGCCGTATGTTGTGAAGAAAGCTTTCTCCGGTGGTGCATTGATCTTAGTGGAAATGGATGGGAAAAGTTTAACCAATCCAGTGAACTCGGACTCAGTTAAAAAATACTTTGTCTAAAGAAGAAGAGAATCTAAGGTGAACACTCGCAAAGGGCGCCTTGAGATTTTAAAAAAAAAATGGAGAGGCCAAGGTGAAAACCTGCACAGGGCACCTTGTGACCAAAGGAGTTTTGAGTTGAAAACCCGAAAAGGCAGCTCAAATTTTGAAGAGTACACAATAATCTTGCTACAAAGAGCGAAGAATGCTGTAAACTGGGGCATCAACAGAGTACTTGGGATCTTTTAAACATATGTTGAACTCAAGAAAGACTTCATGGAGCTGGTGTATAGGCACTCAAGTGGTGATATCTAGAGGATCTAACTTCTATCTTGTTTGCTATCTTTAGATTCTATTTCTTCTAAAAGATAGATTAGCAGATTAATTCCCTTTTGAATCTTTTTGATAATTTATTCAAATATAATTATTCTTAAAAATTTATTCGTCTTTCACTATTCTTTAAGTATGTTGCATTAAAATAATGATAGATGAACTAAATATGTTCACAAATGAAGTTTTGCACATTACTCTAAAATTTCATGATAACACAAGAAACTAAAACAGGACAATTGTTCGAGAAATTCACGTAAGTAAGGGATGAAAGAACTCGAGGAATTCCTTTGTTCCAGTCCAAAAGGAAAATAGACAAAGCCAATAATTCAGTTCTTACAGACATCCTCAGTGGATCGTAGCATTGGAGGTCGGCTTACAGGCTGAGCATGAATGAAACTTTGAGAAAAGAAAAGACAAATGAAGGAATGAATGATGACGTCTAGGATAGGGGTCATATTCATGACATTTTGCATCATTAGGAAAATTCGACTCACCTCGAGCATGGCATCCTAAATTATCAAGCATAATCATTTTACAGGTTATCAGAGACAGCGCGCTTTAAAACCCAAAACAGTAGGGTAACAAGACGCAGCATAACAGATCTGACCTTCATCAGGGCAGATCCAAGATGACAGATCTTATCTCTCTATATTCGGCGGGGAGCAAATCGAAGATATAGCTGATTTGGCTTTCACGTGTTTACGTGAAGCAAATCTAAGATGATTTGTCATCTCTGTATTGTCAGAGAACAAATCGAAGTCTGGCATCTCCACTTCAATAGAGAATAGATACATAGCAGATCTCACCTTCAGATATTTACGTTGAAGCAGATCCAAGAGGACAGATCTTATCTCTCTGTATTCGGCAGGGAGCAGATCGAAAACATAGCTGATTTGGCTTTCACGTGTTTACGATGAAGCAAATCTAAGATGATTTGTCATCTCTGTATTGTCAGAGAACGAATCGAAGTCTGGCATCTCTACTTCAATGGAGAGCAGATACACAGCAGATCTGACCTTCAGACGATTAGACTGAGGCAAGATCCAAGATGATTTGACATCCTTGTGCTTACAAGGAACAAATCGAAGACATAACTGATTTGGCTTTCACGTGCTTACGATGAAGAAAATCTAAGATAATTTGGCATCTCTGTATTATCAGAGAACAAATCAAAGAAGCAGATTTGGCGTCCCTGTGATCAAAGATATCGACATGACAGTCAAGAAGATTGAAGACTATGATTTGATAGGACCGGTCAAATTTGGTCTTTCTATGAGTCTTTGCTCGATTCCTGTTACACAGCAATGAGCAAAGAGGGGCAGCTGTAATAGCCCAAATTTAACCGGGCCTTAAAACCAAATGAAAGTATATAAATAAATAAATATTTATTTAGTCCAAGTCCAGGTTACAAAGCCCAAACACTACCAGCCCAAAACTTAAAGCACTACCTGTATGACCCAAATTACACCCTCAAACCCGACCTAACCCACAATAGCCAACCCAACTCAAACATTACCCAGTAAGCCCCTTTTACCCTTGATCCTTATACATCAGCGGCCCAAAAAGCCCAAATAACTTAACAGGAACAAGAAACCCTAGGGTTTCCTGAACACTATTGCGCCGCAACTGCTTCTGGAATATTCGGGGAGCGTCTGTCCAGTCCCCGAAATCAAGGTCACCATCAAGGCACTATCTCGAGGCCCTTCGACGCACCAGCTCGGCCACCGATCATGCCTCCACCAGTGGGCCGTGACTTTAGCATTGTGTTGTGCCCAGCACAGTCACCATCGAGATCCTCGCAAGTTACCTGCAAGAAAAGGAAAGAAATCAAAGCAAAAAGGCAGCAGATATACTAGAACAGGAAATGGAAAGAAATCTTCCGATAACTTTCCGAAATAGGCAATAGTTTAAGGCTATAAAGCCTTTCGCAAATCTATAAAGAAAAAACACAGAGTGATAGAAAAAATACACCACAAAAGATATTGTACATCTAGTTTTTTTTTTAATAATATACCAGAAGGATTTCGAGAGAAACGAAGGTGACTCATTACTCTTTTTTCTGTTTTTACTTCATTTTTTTTGCAAACAATCGATATATAATATGTTAAATAGACAGAGGAAGAAAATACCTTGAGAATCGCCCTGAAAAGCGAAGCTTTTCAGGTTCCGACCGTCGTAGTTGGCGGAGTCGATGACGACGCGTGGATCTGAATGCGGAGGTCCGATGAACAGAGCAGATCAGCCTAGGGCCGGAGCTTAGAGGACCAAGGAACCATTTCAGAGGATTTCTTTGATTTTTTTTTAGAACCAGGTTTCTAAATGATTTTAAAATTAAGAAGTTGGCTTATATAGCCTTGATAAAACAACGACGTTTTAAAACCCCCAGGATCCGCGCATTGACTCGATTACCCGGGGAGGATCTGCGCATTTTCAAAGTTGGGTTAATTTCCCAATTGATCCTTCTACCCTTTTTTTTGTTTACAATTAAGTTTTATTTTATTTATGATTTAACCCTAATATCTTGTCTCAGTTGCGATTTAATCCCTGAAGTAGCTGCTTTAAGTCTAAGTTTAAAACGCAGTTGTTTTGGGAATAAGGAAATTTTCCCAGTGAGTCCCTTTTGTTTTGTGTGCATTTTAATTAAGGCCTTAATTCAGTTTATTTCTTTTAAATTCACCCCATAATTTTGCTGAACTTTAAATTTAGCCTTATATTTATTTATTTATTTATATATATATTGTTTTTTTTTGTTTTTTACCTTACTTTTATATTATACATTATAAGATTATTTTATTATATATATTATTATTATTTATTATATCTTATTTTTCACAAATTATTATTATTAGTATTATTTTACATTATTATTTTTATATTATTATTATATCTTACTTGTATTATATATTTATTAATTATTTATATATATTGTTCTTACATATATATTTTCGTTATTTTATATTATATATTTTATTTCCTACATATTTAAATTATATTTATTGTATTTTTATTTTTATTCTATATTACTTTTTTTTGTCATATATATATCATATATTATCTATTATATTATTTATGTTTATATTATTCATTATATTATTTAAAATTTTAAAATTTGTAAATAAAATTATATTTTCAACTCATATTATACACATATTAAATTATTAATTATTTATTTATTATGTATTACTTTAAAATGATATTTTTATGTTATCGTTATTTTATAAATTCTTTTACATACTTTTATTTTATGTTTTTTAAACCCAATATATTTTATATATAATTATTATTCTTTTATAGATATTTTGTTATTATGTTTTATATATTGTATAGCAAACACTATTTTAAGATTATTATTAAATATTATGTCTTTATTTATATTATCGTATATTTTGTTAATAATAACTCATTTCATTTTTTATATATATATTGCATATATCATGTGTTATATATTATTTTATATATTTATTTTATGAACATGTACATTGATATTGTATTATTTTTTTTTGTATATCATGCATTATTTAATTATTACTTTTTATGTTTGCGTGTTGTTTATTCATTTCTCGATACATGCTATATATATATATCTTTGTATGCATATGGTTAATATTTGCTATGTATATATTATTTTTATGTATCTAATCTGCGATCTTTATATTATTGCCATCATTTTGTTTAAATGCATGTATTATTTACCTACTACAATAATATGTTACTATGTATGATTTATAATACAATACAATTCCCCACGCATCATTTTAAGGCCCCAAAGTTTTCAAAAAAATATAAAGGCAATGCTTGGTGTTTGGAAATTTCGAGAAAGTAGTGCCTTAACTTATTGGGTTGCAACTTTTCTCGTTAAGTTCGAATAATCAAGTACCCTTCTTAGTTTTTACATGTTTGCAAAACGTGAGCAACTGTCTTGGAATCGCAAGGCAACATGTCCTAACTTATTGGATGTAGCGTTTTGTTGTTTCGAGATAGGGATTTCTGAAAAGCTAACTTAGTGTCAATACTTTGATACGAGTAAACTCTAATTTACAAAAAAAAAATCAAAATATTCTAAAAGGGATTGCATTCTTAAAGTTTTTGAATCTCCAACATTAAAGAGACTTGATAATCAATTAGGTACCAATTTTTGGGCGTTACGAGGGTGCTAACCCTTCCTCGTACGTAACCAGCTCCCGAACCCGTTTTCTGATTTCGTAGACCAAAACTAATGATTTTAAAACAAAATGTATTAAAGGTGATCCAATCGCACCTAAAAAGATTGGTGGCGACTCCCATTTTCGTTTTTCTTAAAGTCGATTCTCATTTTCCAAAACTCGATTTAAAAATGGTCTCGACACATTGAATTGTTGTGAACTTATGGATCAGATTGGTATAGATTTGATAGATGATTTGAGAATTTATATATATTTATGTATTGATGTTTTATGTTTATATATTGTTGATAGTTTTAGTACGAGCTTACTAAGATTTTGAAAGCATACTTTGTGTGTGTGTTTGAATTGTTTTTTAG
Source organism: Gossypium arboreum (assembly GCF_025698485.1). Classification (NCBI taxonomy): domain Eukaryota; kingdom Viridiplantae; phylum Streptophyta; class Magnoliopsida; order Malvales; family Malvaceae; genus Gossypium; species Gossypium arboreum. Next base: position 22,074,385 of record NC_069081.1, read on the forward strand.
ATATCGAAGCTACCACAAGCTCGGGGGCCATCAAGGATCATCACCATACTATCGAACTCATTTTGGTACTTTTGGAAATGTAAATATTTTTAAGTATGGCATGTATAGGCTAGAATGTCTAGGTATTTAAGCTTTGATATGTATATATGTTATGCCATGAGAGTTGGCTAGCAAATGGTATGTTTTGTGCTTAGTTTTGGTAAATAGTTTGTGATGCCAAATTATGTATGCTTGTAATGGTTATATAGCCTTACATGTGGTGGTCATTTTGAAATATACCAAGTTGAGGAAATGGTAAGTTTAAGCATGAGTTAGAAAGTGTTATAAGTGAGCTATGAAATGAGCATTTTGACATGTTGTAATAAGAATTTTAGTGTGTTTTGGTATGGATTTGAATAGGTTATTTAATGGTGATGATTTAGTTATAAAGAGGCATGTGTTGAACATGGAATTGGCTGAAAATTTTAGTATAAATGTTGTTTAATATTGCTTGTAGGAATGACCCAAAAAGGGTTAGCAAGTTGGCTTAAACCAAGCCTGCATTGTGCCACACGGTCAGGGAAAACGGGTGTGCCTTGTGGCCTTGTATGCAAAGCAGTAATCTCTTAAGATCACATGGTTAAGACATATGGGCGTGTCATATGGCTGTGGGCTCAAGTCAGTAGCTAGCTAAGTATCACTGATAAACCGTAATTTATACATATTTTTACCGCATGTTAAATGCATTTTATGGATGATTTCCTATTAGAATTGGTGAATTTGATGCTCCTAATGCTTTAATTTCATGTTTTATACTTAGGAGAGCGAAAGGAACGAGAAATGGGCCAAAAATAAAGAAAATGGGCCAAAGTTCGAAATCAACACGACCTGGACTTCCTCACACGGGCAGCGCTCATGGCCGTGTCAATTTGGCAGAATCGAAGCACAACTCACACAGGTAGAACACACGCCCGTGCCATTCTAACATGCTCGAACATGGCCTAAAATAATCACTCACGAGCGTGTCACACGGGTGTGTCCCGTCCGTGCCCAAGTTGAGTCCAATTCGGAAAAGGCCACTTTTGAGGGCTTTTAGGCATCCTAAAGCCTATAAATACACCCTAGACGAGGAAGAAAGAGGACACACAGAATAGGGAGTAAGGAATTACTCCAAAGGAGCCGATTGATCCATTTCAGAAGCCGAATTCATCATCAAGACTGAAGATCTCTCCTCTATTTCCCCTTCAGGAGTTTTGGGTTTCCTTTATGTTTTGTATTCTTTATTATTCTGAGATGTTTTCTTATTTATTTATGAACTAAATCCCCTAAATACCTAAGGGGAATGAAACGTAAGACGAATCTTGTTATTATTTTCTGAATTGTATGATAAATATTTAACTTGTTCTTAATTATGTGTTCTTAATTCTTGTTTTGATATCCCAAGATACTGATTCAAGATAAGCCCTTATTCAGAGGAGGAATAGACTCTGTCTAAGAGTACATTTGTCATAATTAAGCGGAGTTGTTTGCGCGCCTGGACATAGGGTGACAGGATTTTGCTAGATTAGGGTGAAACCTAATAAGGGGATCTATAGATCGAGTTAATGCAACCCTAGGGTGTTAATTAGAGAAAGGTCTCAATTATTCAATCAAGGGATTAGACATTATTAGTCTTGAATAGGGATAATAACATAACTTAGGGATCTCAACAGAACAAGTTAAATGAATAAATAGTCCGATTCGGAGCTAGAATAACAAGTGCAGTCTAGGTGGATTTTTCCTTAGGTATTGTCTTAATTCAATCAATTTTCCAAAAAGCAATTCCCCAATTCTATTCTCTGTGAGTTATTAGTTTAGATAATTAGTTAGTTAAAACAAAACCTCTTTATTCCTAGGCTAGATAATAAAAAGACAGTCATTACTAGTACTTTTAGTTCCTTTGGGTTCGACAATCCGGTCTTGCTAAAACTTTACTACTGTTCGATAGGTACACTTGCCTACATCACGATAATAATTAGTTTCAAGAACGATTAATTATAAATATTTAAAATCTATCACGAAATAATGCGATCAATCACACAGCCATAGCACATGGGCGTGTTGATTGGCCATGGGTGAACGTCAGTATGTATGTCTTGTTTTGGCACGGCTGGTTCACATGGGCATGTCTGGTGCCCGTGTGCGGCACACGGCTTGGTCACACGGGCGTGTGACCTCAACAGAATTTAAAATTTTCTGACTTCTGAAATTTATGAATGTGTTTTGTTTAGTCCCGACTGTCTTTAAAAGTATGTTTTAGGTTTCGTAGACCATCATAAGGGATGAATTATTGATGATTACCTATGTTACATTTTATTGATGTCCGTGATTCTGAATTGGTTTGAAATGTTCTGTCTATCTCGTAATGCCTTTTAACCCTAATTCGATGACAGTTACATGTTAGGGGTGTTACACGATCCTTTTTTGATGGTTGTTTTGGGCCTCGTAGGCCCATATTAGGGACAAATTGTGTGTGTATGAATGAAGTTGTTTTAAAGAAAAATTTTATAGCCTGACTTTTTGCATGAATGTATGAGTACAAGTTTGGTAATGCCTCGTACCCTATCCCAGCGTCGGATACGGGTAAGGGGTGTTACATGTTATATATTTGGTCATGCATTAAGGGCAATGCATCCCTTAGGTTTAGGGGTGTGTTGTGCATTTAGGATGCATTTTATATTTAGTATGTATGATCACTTTAGTATAATCATTTTAGTTCAGTTGAATCTTTTTTGTTAGGACAATGTAACTATATGTATTGTTTGTCCATGAGGAGTACAATATGTACTTATGATGTTCGATGATTAGCTTAGATTCTTTAATACACCTAGAATAGGTGATAGTGAATTTAACTTAAGATTGGTTGCTTGGAAAGTTATTTCCTAAAAATGAGATGTTCTATACTCAGTTTTTTTGAGTTGTAGTAGTTTTTTCGAGTTGTAGTTAGTATCTTCTAGTTAACTTAGGAACTTTTGAAGCCAAATTCAGAACTTTTGCCTTGGAATTATTAACTAAAGTATAGTAGGCATCCAATGCTTAGAATTGCCAAGTAGGTCAACACCATTTTGTTTGCTCCATCATGTTGTTGATTAGAAAGGTGAGTTTAAGTAAGTGTGTGAAATAGAAAATAAATATATAAAGGGCACTTCGCTGTAGTGATGGGCTGAGTAGCTAAGGAGGTAGTTGTTTGCTCCACCCATCTTTTAAGTCAAAAACCTTAACTTCAAGAGTGATTTTTATTTAAATTGTGCCATGATTGAGTACTAGGTAATTCGATGTATGCTCCATTATCATTTTCAAGTCAAAGAATTTTGTGACATGCTAAATCCTTCAATATACATATATTTTAGTTAAAAAACAGTAAATCTTGTTATGATTAGAACTGAGTAGGGTAACAAATGAACTGAGTAAGCTAGGAGATATTTGCTATGATTAGAACATATATGAAACTTAGAAAATCTTATTTTTAAGGAGCAATTTTATTCACTACCATTTTCAAATCAAACCTTTGAAACTCGAATAGGTTTTTAACGAGAGAAGATGGCAGAGAATTGATGTATACATTGGTCTTCAAATAGATTGGCAGTACAACATGGGTACATGCACTGGTAATACTACTACATACACACATTCATGCATATTTTGCTTGAAGATAAGCAATAACTCAGGTTTGGGGGTGTGATAACTCTTGAAAAGAATTATATTTCATGCCTTTAGACCTATTTAAATGTTTGTACTTAGGTACACTTAGTTTTTAGGACATTTCATTAGTATTTTTGTGACAGCCTTAAAACGACCCTAGTCGGAATGTGGTTTCGGGACCACAAAACCGAGGCATAAAAATAATTTGATATTTATTTTGATGCCTATAATATGTGTTAACTCATGTGTGACATTTTTGATGCTTTAATTTAGAGTTATAAATGTGAATTTCACTAGAAAGGACCTAGTAGTAAACTTTAAAAGTATGAGGGGGAAATGTGTAATGACTAGTTAATCATGCATGCAAAAATGAGGGGTTTGCATGTCAACTTCCCCATTTATTAGCTAATGGCCGACCATGACAAGGGTGTATGGGCTAAACATGTCATGAAACATGTTTTGTTGGTGCATTAGGGAGAAACAATAAACAAATAAGTATGGGTGATAAAGAAAGAAAAAAAAATGTGTGTGTGTGAGTGAAACCCCTTGCAGTGTATTGAGGAAAGAGAAGAAAAAAATTTGTTCATCCATTTTTCTCCTTGACCGAAAATACTAGAGGAAGGAAGGAATTTTGCTTCATGTTTGGTTTGGAAGAGGATTAGGAAGAGGTTGGCTATACTTGCATCAAGATTAAGGTATGTTTGAGGTTGTGCCATGAGATTCATGCATGTTTTAGTTGCTAGCTTGATGTTCTTGTTAGCCCATGGTTCAAATCTTTGCTATGTCACGGAATGAAATTCGCCAAAGTGAATATGGTGTTAATGCCATTGCATGCTAAATATCAAGCTTGATAATGAAACATGTGATGGGGATTGAGGACTCTTAGATTTTCTTTTAGCATTTTGAAGGAGATACTAAGTTCTTTGTTTAGTCATGACCAAAATTATGGTGTTGTGGTATTCGCCATGGTATATCCATAAGTATGATTCATGCATGTTGCATGGTAAGTAAGATTTAAGCTTTGGATATGTGTGTATATTTGGATATAAGCCACTTGAGAATTGGCCCTTGCACCTACATGAATATATGTTTGCACATGATGTATTGGTATGACATATATACTATTTCAAGTGTATATTTGCTTGTGATGATGTTTTGGTTATGAAGTAAATGAGAGAGGTGTATTGAGCTACGATATGTAATGCGTCAAGAGTAAAATGTATGCTGTTTTGTGTAGTATTAAGTGTATAATTGGCCTCAACATGGACATGTATATTCGGCCACATGAGGGAAATTGGTGTGCATGCATTCGGTTAGAGGCAAGCATATTGATGCCTATTCTTGGCTTAGAAAATTCGCTAAGAGGAATATTAACTAATGTGTTGAGTTCGATTCATGATTTCGTACATATGCGACTTTGATGCCTAATGAGTATATATATTGACTAAGTACCTTGAATTCCTCTTCGATGCTCAAATGATTAAATCGATTTATTTGTCAAATTAAGCTCAAGAGCAAAGGGAGCTAAATCCGATAAAGGAAAGGAAAAAGTAGTCGAGTAGCCGTTTAAATCGCTTCGACAACATCCAAGGTAAGTCTTGAGTAATGACCCTACTTGAATTATATTGAAATCATGCTCCTTGTGTGTGTGGCTATTGAGCGAAATTGTAAAGGTTTGATAAATATTTTGTGTTAGAGCCTTAGTAACGAAAATGAATTATGGATGTGTCTTGATTATTGATATATGTGTAAATGAACATTGGAATGATATCCGGCTAAGTCCGAAGGCAATTATGCTAGTAATTATATCCGGCTAAGACCAAGGCATTCGTATGAAGTTGTTATATCCGGGCTAAGACCAAGGCATTTGTGCAAGTTACCAAATCCGGGTTAAGACCGAAGGCAATCGTGCGAATCACTATAACCGGCTAGGTCCCAAGACAATCGGCGAGTCGCTATATCCGGTTAAATCGAAGGTGCGTGATTCGAAGTGAGCAATCTTGCTGTAAAAATTTCAGTTTATACACTTGTGAAAATTCCAGCAATGAGGTATGTTTGTATGTGCTTGAATTAGTTGAGTCCTTACAAGTAAGTATGCGCTTTCAGTTGATAAACGAGCTACGGCCTTTAGCTAAGTTGTTCTTTTGTGTATGAACATAAGGGTCGGTAATGTGAAATAAGTATGATTATGGGAATGTGTATTAATAAAGTGATTCATTTAGCCATGTGAATGTAATACGTTAGTCAAAGCTGATTCCATTGCTTGAGACTTACTAAGCATTAAAATGCTTACCCCGTTGCTTTGGCTCTCTGTTTTATAGGTTTCGCTCGTTAGCTATCGGATTCGGGATCAACGAAGTCGAAGTCATCCACACTATCAAAGCCCCCTTTTGGTACAATTTTGGTTGAGCTTTGAAATGGCATGTATAGGACTACCCTTTTGTTGCGTTTTAAGTACTTTTGTGATGTATGTGTGTACGACCATGCGAAAATGGCTCGTAAAAGTGGAGTATGGCATTAGACCATTTGTGCTTATGTATATATGTATGGTTTTATGATGTTACTACGGACTGAATGGAAGTGTGAGCAAATGATCAGCCATTGGAATGGCTAAAAATGATTATATGTGGACCTATGTATGACAAAACTCTAGTTGGTCCATAGAAACCACGAAATAGGTAAGGTTTACCTGAAAAACAGATGCTGACAGCAGTAGTGGTGTGGATTTGAAAAATTACTAAAAATTGTAGGAATGGAATTAAATAGTGAATAAATTATGTAAATGAACCTTGATGAATCTACTTTCATATGGAAGAAACGAAACGATCATATGAATTATATGTTAAGAGATATTAAAGTTCTCGTGAAATAGGGCCAGAACGGTTTCTGGATTCCCTATTCCGACTTTAGAAATTCATTTTAAATTAACCAGAGATAATTAGGAGTCATTCCATATATGTATAGATTCCTCTCTGAGTCTAGTTTCTATAGAAACAAACAGCATCAGTATTGAAGCCCTGTACAGGGAGATATCCAATTCGTAACGCACGAAGGTCAGTGTAGTCGATCCCTGAAACAGGGGAGACTTTAACTAATAAACTGTACTAATTGGCTCAACCAAAAATTCTAGAAAAAAATATGTAGATGGAAATATGAGTCTAGTTTTAGGGAAAAATTACGAATTAAATTTTCAAACTTTGAAACTCAAGATATGATTTTTAAGGCAACACTGATGCAGTAACCAGCTTGTCTGGAAATTTCTAAATGGACTGTGAAGATAGTTAAACTAAGTTTGTGTGCACCTTGTGTTCGATTCCGGTAACGGACTCGGGTACGGGGTGTTACAATTTTTATCATTGCATTAAGAGCTTGGACCGTGTTTACATGTTAAATACTTTTAATTGCGTGTGGAAGGGTTGTGTTTGGTGGTTTGACAGGTGTAAACTGAGGAGAAAGAAATAAATGAGTAAAGGTTTGCTGGGGAAAAAGGTTGGATAGTTTGCCACTTTGAATTTCATGGCAATTCAGGAGGATGATCGAGTCAACATTCAACATATACTAGTCTCAGCCTAACTCTACTTGCATCAGAAATATCTACCTAAAAAGGAGGAGATGATATTGTGGGTTGTTGGAGTTACCCTCGGACGAAATGCTTATAAAAAGCCAAAGGAGGAAACCCTGAAGAAGGGGAGAGAGGGTCGAAGTCAACAACAGTGGGTAGTGGCTGAGTAGAGACTAGAAAAATGAACTTGAAGACACTCCCTCTCAGCCACCACAGGACACTGTGCTGCTGGATTGCAAATTGATTTGGTGATAGCCATCTTCCTAAGTTCTTACTTTATTTCTTAATTTTTTCTTTTGTGAACTAATTTAATCAAAATGATGTTGGATGTTATTTCAAACTTGAATTTTAATCGGCAATCCATGAGCTAAATCTCATAGGGTTAGGATTACATGGTGAGAACTTTTATTTTCTCTAATGGTTGAAGCATATATTTTATTTAATCTATTGTTTCATTCAATTGTTTTTATTTTCTAAATGTATGTGTATATTCTTTAGACATAGATGAATGTGCAGCACGCCCATCAACTGAATCAAATTTTGAAAAGGTTGGATTAGTTGGACCAAAATTGAATGATACAAGCATTCAATCGAATACTCACAGTAGACTCTAGACATAGAGTAGCGTTTGTATAGAATCAAGACAAAACAGTGCAAAGTGCCATGATAAGGCTTATCAGGTAACTTGAGACCTTGCTCTCGAAAGAAGTAGGTCACTTTAGGTCTCTTTTGAGCAGTAGATTAAGTGCAATTATTTTGAGGCATTACTGAAAGTAAGGGTAGATTCTTAGTAGTCCCAACCTTCCAAATCAACATAGTAGACCTTCAATCCGTTGCCACTGCATCTTTGCCATAGCATTCTTTATTATTTATTTGTTCGCTCAATTATTCTCGTAATTGATATTGCATTTTTATTCTTGCTTTGCCTTAGCATTTTCTAATATTAGCCAGTATACATTTCACACTCATACTTATTATTTTAATTTCTCACTGCGTACTTAACTCGATTTTGCCATAACAGTAATCGTTACAATAACTTGACCATTTCTATACCTAATTTGATCTCTGTAAAGACAATCTCACTTATCACTTTGTTACTTGATTCAACATGTATACTTGCACATTTCGTGTAACAGCCCAATTTAGACCCTAGTTGGAACGGTGGTTTCGGAACCACGAATTCGAGTTACAAAAATATTTAAATATTATTTTTCGTGTTTATTATATGTGAGTTTGCATGTGTGAAAGTTTCGTATGAAAATTTGATTGTTTATGTGCTTAATTTAATAAAAGGACTTAATCACATAAAATGAAAACTTGATAGTTAAAAGCATAAGGGCCAAATTGTTGATGGCTTTGTAAGTTGAAGTATTTAAGTGGTAATTTGACCATGTTTAATTAGATGGATGGTAGTGGCCTTGTAATATAATGGTTTTATATTAGTTAATAAAGGTTAAATTTTTAATTGAATTAAAAAGTTAATATATTACAAAACATAAAAAAATAAAGCCATGCTGTTCATACTTTCTCTTTGACCGAATAATAAAAAGAAAGAAAAGAAACTAAATCTTGGTATATTTGGCTATTTCTCAAGCTTGATTCAAGGTTAGTTTGATTTCGGTTTTTGATAATTTTTACGTTTTTGAGATCGTTCTTTTGAGTACTATTCGACCCATGCTTAAATTTTTTATTTTGATGCATATTTTGAGTTATGCCATTGATGAATATTTGTGTTTTGTGATGTTTGATGATGAAATATCAAAAATATGTTTTAGATTAACATGTTTTGTATTGGAGTTTTTGAAGATTTTGAGTAATTAGGACTAAATTGAAAAATAATAAATTGAGGGACTAAAATGTGAAATAGATGAAATATATGGACTAGTATGAGTATATGGAAAATTCGGCTCAACTACATTGTTGTGAGATTTTGTGTATTTTGTGTTTTATGCAATTAGGACTAATTTGTAAAAGTATGAAATATTAGGGGTAAAATGGTAATTTTCCCATTTATGTGTTGTTGGATTAAATTGAATGAAATTTTGTTTAAATGAGGTTAATTTGAAATTATATAGATCAAGAACAAAGGAAATCAGACTTGGATCGAGGAAAAGCAAAAATAGTCGAATAGCCGATTTATAACGTTCATCGATATCCGAGGTAAGTCTCTAAGCAATTAGACATAATTTATCTTGATTGTAACTTAGTTTAATATGTTGTTTTGGAATCTATAGATTCATAAAAGAGCTAGCCGAATGTGTTTGAGCATAGAAATACTGTATTTGAGTTTAATTGGACAGAGTTATATCATTTAAAAGCACGTAGGATCCATATGGAATATATGGAGTTTTTGTTATATGAATTGTGTACGAGACAGCATTATAATAGTGATATTCAGGCTTTGAGCCTAGCAAGCTTTATGCTGGTGAATGTAATCGGGCTTTATGCCTAGCAGGCTTATTGTCGGTGAATAGTATCAGACCTTGAGTCTAGCAGGCCTTGTGCCGGTATGTGATTCAGGCTTATGCCTAGCAGGTTTTATACCGGTGATTTATTTTAAAGCTTATACTTATAAGATTTCAAGTTGATGTGGAAATTGAGCAAGTAAAATTTAGCTAAATGACCTTGTATATATTCAGCCACATAGGTATGTACATATGTGATGTTATATTGGATTTTGAATATTTGGCCATGAAGGTATGCACAAATGTGATATTATATTTGATTTTGTATATTCGGCCATATAAGTAAGTATATATTTGATGTTAAATTTGATCTTGCATATTCGGCCATATATGTATGCACATATGTGATATTATATTCGATTTTCTCTAATTGACCAAATGAGTGATGTTGGTTTATAAAGTTGAGTTTGATTCATGAGTATGTATATTTGAATGTAAGCATACTTGAGATAACGTTATTTTGGGAATGAAAAGTTGAATGATATTATTCTAAATGTTAAATATTAGCATTCAGCCAAGGTAATTTGATGCGTGATATTCGTAACAGGTTTTAAAAAATTTATAAATGAATCGTTCTTGAGACTAACTTATTTTCACGATTAAGGCAAGTGTACCTATCAAACAGTAGTATAGTTCAGCAAGACCAAATTGTCGAACCCAAAGGAACTACGAGTACTAGTATTTACTTCCTTTTTATTATCTAGCCTAAAAATTAAGAGGTTTGGTTATCTAAACTAATTACTAACTAAGAATGCACTGAAAGAAAATTTGGGAAAATACTTTTGGGAAAATTTGATTGATTAAGATAATACCTAAGGAAAAATCCACCTAGACTTCACTTGTTGTTTGACTCTAAATCATACGATTTATTCATTTGACTTGATCCGTAGAAATCCCTAAGTTATATTATTATTTCTCTCGAGACGAATAACGCCTAACCTTAGGTTGAATAATTGAAATCTCTTTCTAATTAACACCCTAGAATTGCATTAACTCGATCTATGGATTCCCTTATTAGGTTTCACCCTAATTCGGCAAAATCTTATCACCCCATCTCTAGGCATTCAATCAACTCTGATTAATTATGACAAATTTACTCTTAGACAGGGTCTATTCCTCCTCTGAATAAGAGCTTAACTTGAATCAGTATCTTGGAATATCAAAACAAGAATTAAGAACACATAACTAAGAACAAGTCAAATATTTATCATACAATTCAAATAATAATAACAAGATCCGTCTTAGGTTTCATTCCCATTAGGTATTTAGGAGGTTTAGTTCATAATTATGAAAGAAAACATCTCAAAAGCATAAAGATAACAAAACATAAGAAAACCCAAAACTCTTGAAGGAACTTGAAGGGAGATCTTCAGTCTTAATGATGAATCTGGCTTCTGAGATGGATCAATCAGCTTTCCTTGAGTAATTCCTTGCTTCCTACCCTGCATCCCCCTCTTAAGTGCCTCCTTAGGTGTTTAAATAGGCTTTTGGATGCCTAAGAGCCATAAAAATTGGCCTTTTCTGAATAGGACTATACATGGGCTCGGCAGGGACACGCCCGTGTGCGATTGCTCCAGCCCGTGGTCAAGGCTATTGAATAGGCATGGGCATGTAGTCTATCCGTGTAAGTTGTGCTTCAATCCTGCCAAATGGACACGGCCATGTGGCACACTCGTGTGAGGAAGTCCAGGCTTTGTTGATTTCCCACGTGGGTCTATTTTCTCCGTTTTCAGCCTGTTTCTCGCTTTTTTTACTCTCCTATGCTCTCCTAAGTATAAAACATGAAATTAAAGGATTAGGAGCATTAAATTCACCAAATATAAGGAGAAACCATTCATAAATGGGCTAAGCATGGGATAAAAATATGTATAAATTACGGTTTATCAAATACCCCCCACACTTAAGCATTTGCTTGTCCTCAAGCAAAAATCTTCAACTCATAATCAAAATAAATTCTTCTCAATATATATTCCCTATCAATAATATCTCAAAATAATCCATAAGTACTCATACATTGAAAATTTCAACTAAAAGTTCATCAAAGTTTCAAACATTCCAAGTTGAGCATTTTATCACGAAAACATAGGTGTCTCCCCTCATCTAAGTGATTACCTTTGATCAAAATATCACAGAGTTTAACATCCTCACTAAAATTTCACTCAAATCACTCAAGGTGTTTAAGGACATCAATAAAAGCACTTATTAGTCAATATGAAAAGTTATTACCATAGGCTTGCTTGAAAATGAAATCTCCACCACTATAAATTGAGCTGATACATCAATCAAAAAGGTCTTTTTAAAGGGTTGTAACGTGGCTTTGGTTGGGGGTGTGGTCACAAGCTAAAAGAAGATGTTAGAATCGAGATTGAATTGAAAAATTACCTAGCTAGAAAAATAACTAGTCATCAGTCGAATACAAGTAAGCTTCTTCTTAGAATATGGAATTAACACTCAAGCTCAAAAATGACAAATTACTACTAATATGTATGTAAGTATTTTTTTTTCTTTTTTCTTTTTTTTAAAGAAAAAGTCAAATATTTAGAAGCACAAAACATAACTAAGCAGTTTGTTCAAATCAAATCTCGACAAAAATAGGGATCAAATTAGGGATTTCAACAATAATAGGTTATGGGTTAATATTGAGGGTAAATCAATTAATGACTTGTTAGGCTTAAAAGGGGTTCACTAAGGGTTAATAATGGAGGTAGGCTTTTGTGGGGTGAGTGGGTTAAACCTAAGTGCCTTTATCATCTTGACATAACAAATCAAATGGTGTGGTCTTGACATGCATAATCAAGCAAGTTCTAGAATAACAAATCAAAACTGATGCACTCATAATGAAAGTGAGCATGAAAGGAATAAAATATGCTCTAAAGTCTCAAGATCTCACAAAAATTATGGCTTTTTGATATTCAAACTAGTGAATTTCAACTCAAGATAATACCTAAACTTAGGGAAACAGCCTAAAAGTTTTTAATTCTTCAAAAATCAACTTATCATGCTTGATTCCCTAATGTTTTAATGTTTAAACAATCAATGCATAAATACCTATGTTTTAATTCAAGACATATCAATAAAAATCATAAATTAATCAAAATTCATTCTAATAGTGATATGAGTGATTCACGTGAGAATAAGACAAAATTCAGGGATTTCTAATGATGATATAAAAGACCCCCCACACTTAAGATGTACATTGCCCTCAATGTACAAAGAAAGATATATTGACAAAGATAGATTTATAATCATAAGAGACGGAGAGAGGTGAAACTTCCTAAAAGATGAATGGACTCCTTGAATTGGAGTTATGGAGAATAATCGTCCAAGGAAATGATGAGAGTGAAGGAGGATACTCCGGTGGTGGTAGAGGTTCATTTGTCCATAAGTCCTGCACCGTTGGAGTTTTTTAATTCCTGTTTGATGATGAGCTTTGGTGCTCTTTATGACTGTGATAAAATCAGGAACTCTTTAGGGAATATAATGAAACATATTTACTCGTAATGAAATAGCCGAAAATAAAAATTGTAAAAACTCAAGATAAAATAGTATTAACAAGAAATAAAAAGTAATTTCAAAATATAAAGACAAAGCTAAAATAGATAATAGGTGTTTATAGAGAAATTGGGGCACACGGCCGTGGGGCACGCCCGTGTGCCTTCGTTTCAGCCCGTGCGTTTCGTGGTTTTTGAAATTGGGTGCATTGGTGTACACGAGCATGTTGCACGGCCGTGTCAATCTTCGTTCGCTTCTCCACACCTGTGTATGCAGGCACACGCCCGTGTTATTGTGACAGTGTCGACCACGGGGGCTAGGCACGGGCGTGTCGAATGCCCGTGCTAAATTAACAGGTTTTCCCATGATTTCAGAACACGGGTGTATCCCATGCCCATGTTATTTTGGAAATTTCACCCACGGCTATGTCGCACGGCCGTTGTAACTTATCGCATCCCGTGTTGGGAAAAAAATTTTGCCATGTTTTCACAAGGCTGCAGTGCACAGCTGTGTTGCATCCCGTGGTATGTGCACGGCCTACGGTACGCCCGTGTGCCTGGCCATGTGGTTTTGAAAATCCTGTGTTCAGTGGCTCAGTTAGTGAATTAAATGTTAAAGACTAAAATTTAAAGAAGTTAGCACGTTAGTACTCGGGGTGCCTCCCTAGGAGCGCTTGTTTATAGTGTAAGCTTGACTCTACATTATAGGTGTATTCAGGTAACTTCATGGAGCCGTAGCTCCTCTTTATCACCTTTGAAATTCTCACTGTTATACATCTTGGGATGATGTCCATTTACTTTAAAAGTGCCTTGTGATGGATGACTTACCTTTACTGTACGATATGGAAATATAGTTTGAACTACGAAAGGACCTGACCATCGTGATTTAAGCTTTCCAGGAAATAATTTGAGCCTCGAGTTATATAACAGAACAAGATCTCCAACTTTAAATTGCCTTCGTTTCTTCAAATGGGCGTCGTGGCAGTGCTTCATCACTTCCTCATATAGGCGCGAATTTTCATATGCATTGGCTCGCCACTCATCTAACTCGTTCAACTGCATCAACCTATTTTCACCTACAAGTTTGGGGTCAAGGTTTAGAAATTTTATAGCCCAGAATGCCTTGTGTTCCAACTCAAATGATAGGTGACAACTTTTCCCATAAACAAGTCTGTAAGGTGATGTTCCTATGGGAGTCTTAAAAGCAGTTTTATAAGCCCATAAAGCATCATCTACTTTCATTGCCCAATCATTCCTGTTTAATTCTACTGTGTTTTCTAAGATACGTTTAAGCTCTCGGTTTGCTACTTCGACTTGGCCACTAGTTTGAAGGTGATAAGGGGTAGCTGTTCTGTGATGAACTCTATATTTCTTGAGGGTCTTGTCAAATTGGGCGTTAAAAAAATGAGTACCCCTATCACTGATAATTGCTCTAGGTGTACCAAAGCGAGAGAAAAGTTCCTTAAGGAATTGTACTACTACTCTAGCATCATTAGTAGGTAAAGCTGGGGCTTCTACCCATTTGAACATATAATCAATAGCTAGTAAGATGTATTTATTCCCGAATGAACTAGGGAATGGACCATGAAGTCGATACCCTAAACGTCAAATATTTCACATGAGAGCATATATGCCTGAGGCATTTCATCACATTTGGATATATTACCTGTCCTTTGACATTTGTCGCAAGAAGTAACATACCTGTTGGCGTCTTTGGATAGAGTGGGTCAATAAAAACCTGATTCGATGACTTTATGTGTGGTCTTATTTCTGCCGTAATGTCCTCCAGCCGGTCCTGAGTGGCAATGTTCCAAGATTTTCAATGCTTCTGTCCTTGTAACGCATCTCCTAATGATTTGATCTGCACATTTACGGAAAAGAAAAGGGTCTTCCCAGAAGTAGTTTTTCACATTAGTGAAGAATCGCTTCATTTGCTGATGTGTCAACCCTTTTGGGATAATGTTAGTGGCTAAAAAATTTTCAATATCTGTAAACTAAGGTACCTCAGAATCAGATATAGCAAAAAATTGTTCTTTAGGGAATGAATCATTTATTTCAATGTCATCTGGTTCTTTGGTACTTGAGTTTTCAAGCCTAGAGAGATGGTCAGCCACAAGATTTTCAGCTCTTTTCTTATCCTTGATCTCCAAGTCAAATTCTTGCAATAATAAGATCCATCGAATGAGTCGAGGTTTTGCATCAGTTTTAGTCAAAAGGTGGCGAAAAGCAGAATGGTCAGTATAAACGACAACTTTAGACAATATTAAATATGGCCTAAATTTATCGAATATAAAATCCACAGCTAGCAGCTCTTTCTCCGTGGTGGTGTAGTTTTCTTATGCGGCTGTCAAAGTCCTGCTAGCATAATAGATAGGTTGAAAATGTTTATCTCTTCGCTGTCCCAAAACTACACATACTGTAAAATCACTAGCGTCGCACATTAGTTCAAAAGGTGAATTCCAATCAGGTGCAATTATAATTGGAGCTTTAGTCAATTTATCCATTAAAGTATTAAATGCTTCTAAACACTCCTGATCGAAATTAAAAGGCACATCTTTTTCTAGTAATTTAGTCAAAGGCTTAGCTATTCTGGAAAAGTCTTTAATAAATCTTCTACAAAACCCAGCATGTCCTAAGAAGCTCCTTATAGCCTTAACCGAATTAGGGGGTATTTTTTCAATGGTTTCAATTTTAGATTTATCAACCTCAATCCCTCTGCTAGAAATTTTATGTCCTAACACAATACCTTCTTGAACCATAAAGTGACATTTTTCCAAGTTAAGCACAAGGTTTGTTTCCTCACATCTTATTAACACTCGTTTTAAATTTTTTAGGCAAAGATGGAAAGAGTTACCGAAAATCGAAAAATCATCCATAAATACCTCCATGATGTCTTCTACGAGTTCATCAAAAATGGCCATCATGCAGCGCTGAAAAGTAGCAGGAGCATTACATAATCCAAAAGGAATTCTACGATAAGTAAACGTACCATATGGACATCTAAACGTCGTCTTTTCTTTATCTTCAGGAGCTATTGGGATTTGGAAATAGCCAGAGAGTCTGTCTAAAAAACAGTAGTACATGTGTCCTGACAATCTTTCCAACATTTGGTTAATGAATGGAAGGGGAAAGTGGTCTTTTCTCGTGCATCATTTAGCTTCCTATAATTAATGCACACTCTCCAACCTGTGACTGTCCTTGTTGGGATTAATTCATTCTTCTCATTCGCTACAACAGTCATGCCTCCTTTCTTAGGAACAACATGCACTGGACTCACCTAAGAACTGTCAGAAATAGGATAAATATTTCCAGCATCTAGGGGTTTAATTACCTCAGCTTTAACAACTTCCTTCATGTTGGGGTTCAGTCATATTTGGGCTTGCATGCATGGTTTATATTCATCTTCCATGAAAATTTTATGGGTGCAAAAAGAAGGGCTGATCCCTTTAATGTCAGAAATTTTCCAAGCTATGGCCCTTTTATGCTCGCTCAAAACTTTGAGTAATTCCTCTTTCTCCTTGGGTTGCAAGTTGGATGCAATAATTACTGGTAATGTGGAATTATGTCCAAGGAATGCATATTCCAAGTGATTCGGCAATTGTTTAAGTTCCAGTTTGGGAGGCTTAAGTTCATCTTTTACCTTAATTCCCTCATATTTTGATAGTTTTGGGGAGGTTTCATTGGAGTTTAGTTTGGTTCCTATTTCAGAATCATCATCCATCCCCTCTCCTTGGGCGAGACACAGTTCCATCGTGTCCTTGTATACGATTTCCTAAAATGAATCTTGAGTAGCATGATCAATAGAGTCGATAAAATAACATGAGTCATCCTGTTCTCTAGAAAATCTCGTGACATCATAAATTTTAAAAATAATCTCTTCATCAACTACTCTAAGTACCAATTTACCATCACCCACATCAATTACAACTCTAGCAGTGGCTAAAAATGACCGACCTAAAATTAAAGGCACCTCAACATCTTCATCCATGTCAAGCACAACGAAATCAACAGGGAATATAAATTTATCTACTTTTACAAGTACGTCCTCTATAATTCCCCTAGGATATTTAACATATCTATCAGCTAATTGAATACTCATCCTAGTGGGTTTAGGTTCCCCAAGACCAAGTTGTTTAAACATTTTATATGGCATCAAATTAATGATGGCGCCTAAATTAGCTAGTGCTTTATCAAAATCAAACTACCAATTAAACAGGGAATAGTAAAACTTCATGGGTCTTTCAATTTGATTGGCAGTTTCTTTTGGAGTATGGCTGAGCACTCTTCATTAAGATCCGCTGTAGATAAGTCTTCAAACTTCCTTTTGATTGTTAGAAGCTCTTTTAAGAATTTTGCATATGTAGACATTTGCGATATAGCTTCAACAAAAGGTAAGTTAATATGCAGTTGTTTAAAAAGTTCAAGAAATTTACCGAATTGTGCATCCATGCAGTCTTTCTTCAACTTTGCTGGGTATGGGATTGGTGGTTTATATTCTTTTGGCATTAAGTTGTCATTGTTTTCAGGTTCGACCTCCTTTCTGTCAGCTTCTTGCAGTGGCTTCTTTTCAAATTCAGCTAACACTTTCCCACTCCTTAATGTAACTGCTTTCACGTGCTCTTGGATCGACGCTTGTTAATTTTTAAGTGTTGTTTCGGTATTCTGAAAACGAGTTTTTGACACTGAGATGAATTTTGTTAGCATCTCCTCAAGGTTCGGCTTTTTCTCTTGTTGGTAGGGTGGTTGTTGGAAGCCTGGAGGTGGTGGTGTCTGATTCCCTTGGCCTCCCCATGAGAAATTTGGGTGGTTCCTTCAACCTACATTGTAAGTATTACTATAAGGATTATTTTGAGATCGAGGATTATTACCCATGTAAATTAACTGCTCGTTCTCCATGTTGTGGCCATAGGGTGGGTATTCTGAATTGCTTGATCCACCTCCACTTGCTTTGCACTACATTACTGGGTGAACCTGTGAAGAACTAAGAAAACCATCAATTTTCTTATTCAAGAGTTCTATCTAATTAAAGAGCATGGTGACCAAATCGCATTATAAACGCCGGCTGTTTTAATTGTCTTTGTCCTCATGACTTACCAATGATAGTTATTCAATGACATCTCCTCTATAAATTCATAGGCATCTTCAGGTGTCTTATTATTAATGGTTCTGCCAGCAGCTGCATCAACCATTTACCGAGTTGAAGGGTTCAAGCCATTGTGAAACGTTTGGACCTGTAGCCAGAGTGGTAACCCATGGTGAGGGCATCTTCACAAAAGGTCCTTGTATCTCCCTCATGCATCGTAGAGTGTTTTTAAATCCCTCTGTACAAAAGAGGAGATATCATTACGTAATTTGGCTATTTTATCCGGCGGAAAATATTTTAATAAAAAATTTTCGGTCATCTGTTCCCAAGTAGTGATTGATCCTTGTGGCAACGAGTTCAACCACTGTTTAGCCTTATTCCTCAACAAAAAGGGAAACAACCGAAGGCGAATGGCGTCATCAGAAACGCCATTAATTTTAAAAGTGTCACAAAACTCTTAAGAAATTTGCCAAGTGAGCGTTGGAATCCTCGTCTTGCAAACCATCAAACTAAACAAACTGTTGGATCATTTGAATGGTGTTAGGTTTCAGTTCAAAATTATATGCAGCAACAGCAGGCCTAACTATGCTCGATTCAGTTCCTATTAAATTAGGTTTAGCATAATCATACATAGTGCGTGGAGTTGGATTCTGATTTACTGGATTAGCAGCAATCGCAGGAGGTAGCAGATTTTCTTGGTTTTCAGCCATCTCCTTGGTTGTGGTTGAAGTATCGTCCTCTTGACCGTCCTCTATGTATCTTAGGCTTCACCTTCTTTCTCGTCGATTTTTGCGATCTGTGCAGTCGATCTCACCGTCAAAAAGTAGTGGTCCTGATAGGTTTCTTCTGGTCATAAACTAGAAAAACCTATCAGAAGAAAATAAATGAAAAATTAGAAAAGAAAATAAAAATTTAAGTTGCAATAAAAGTATTATGGCTAAAGTAATAAAAATATAGTGTTCCTAATATCCTAGTTCCCCAGCAACGGCGCCAAAAACTTGATGTGTGATATTCGTAACAGGTTTTAAAAAATTTATAAATGAATCGATCTTGAGACTAACTTATTATCACGATTAAGGCAAGTGTACCTATCGAACAGTAGTATAGTCCAGCAAGACCGGATTATAGAACCCAAAGGAACTACAAGTACTAATATTTAATTCCTTTTTATTATATAGCCTAAAAATTAAGAGGTTTGGTTATCTAAACTAATTACTAACTAAGAATGCACAGAAAAGAATTTGGGAAAATAATTTTGGGAAAATTCGATTGATTAAGACAATACCTAAGAAAAAATCCACCTAGACTTCACTTGTTGTTTAACTCTGAATCAGACGATTTATTCAATTGACTTGATCTGTAGAAATCCTTAAGTTATATTATTATTTCTCTCGAGACTAATAACGTCTAACTCTAGGTTGAATAATTGAAATCTCTTTCTAATTAACACCCTAGAATTGCATTAACTCGATCTATGGATTCCCTTATTAGGTTTCACCCTAATTCGGCGAAATCTTATCACCCTATCTCCAGGCGTGCAATCAACTCCGCTTAATTATGACAAATTTACTCTTAGACAGGGTCTATTCCTCCTCTGAATAAGAGCTTAACTTGAATCAATATCCTAGAATATAAAAACAAGAATTAAGAACACATAATTAAGAACAAGTCAAATATTTATCATACAATTCAAATAGTAATAACAAGATCCGTCTTAGGTTTCATTCCCATTAGGTATTTAGGGGGTTTAGTTCATACTTATGAAAGAAAACATCTCAAAAGCATAAAGATAACAAAACATAAGAAAACCCAAAACTCCTAAAGGAACTTGAAGGGAGATCTTCAGTCTTGATGATGAATCCGGCTTCTAAGATGGATAAATCAGCTTTCCTTGAGTAATTCCTTGCTTCCCTGTGACAGCCCTAATGTGACCCTAGTCGGAAAGTGGTTTCGGGACCACAAAACCGAGTCATAAAAATAATTAACCGACATATTTGATGCTTATTATATGTATATATGCATGTGTGAAAATTTCGTGTTTGAATTTTGTTAATTGTAAGTGAATTTTATTAAATAGGACTTGTGTGAGAAAATTTAGAAATGTGCTAGGCAAATGTTAAAGTGGCCTATTGATGCATGATAGAAAATGCTTGTACTTGCATGTCAAATTGGCCAAATTCTAGATGGTGGCCGCCATGTTATGGACTAAAGCATATTATAATTATTTTGTGCTAATAATTTTATGTTACACAATAAAATAATGAATTAAGAATAATAGAACATGAGGTGAGTGGGAGGAAAAAACAAAATTGTCTCCTCCTTGTTCCTCCTTTGCCATGACTTGAGGGTGGGAGAAGAAAAGAATTCCCTTGTTTCATGTTCAGCTTGGTTGATGTTTAGGAAGAGGTAAGTACTTTGAAATCCTTGAAAATTTATGTATAAATAAGGTATGTAATTCATGGTAGCTTTTGAAATTGTTGAGTGTATTAAGCTAGTTACTAAGTCCCTTAGTTAGCCCATGTCCAAATTTTGAATCTTGTTGGTAACATGAGTAATCGGTTAAGAGAAAATGTTCAAGAAATGGTGTTGTTCATGTTATTTGGATGAAAAAAATGGTAGTTAGGTGAAGTAGAGTCTAACAAATGAGCACATATGTGCATTAGTTGCTAAATGGAGAAAAATCGGCTAACAAGTTGTGTACTAAGGCCGAAGATGATTTTGGATATTATTGGGCAATGTATGTGTTTTGAATTGATGGAATGGAGAGGATGCTTTAATTGTGTTATGAACAATTATATGTTAAATTAAGGTTTGCTAAGCTAGCTATTGAGGTGAAATGCAAATGTTAGTATTTGATTTGGTAATAATCTGCTTGGGGACAGCAGCAGTAAGGTGAATTTAGAAAATCGTCATAATTTGTAGGAGTTGAGTTAGAAGCTGAATAAATTATGTCATTAAAGCTTGAAGAGTCTAGTTTCTTAAAAAAGAAACTATAAAAACAAAAGAGTTACCGATCTTGAGATATTTGAAGTATTGTGGGGCTGAGTCAAAATGACTACTAGATTCCCTGTTTTGTCTTTATAAAATCAGTATAAATTGTAAAAAAATGGCCCTAAGATAAAATTTATATGCTTAGACTCCTTAATGAGTCTAGTTTCAAATGAAATAAACGAGAACATATTTTGAATTCTGTACAATGATAAATTTGATTCGTAGTGAAGAGTAGTCAGTTTAGTCAAACAGTGAAATAAGGTGAACTTTAAGAAAAATCTGGTATTGTTGGGCTAAACTAAAAATTTTGAAAATTTTATGGATAATAGATAAATGAGTATTATGTCAAGAAAAATTAACGGCAATTGATTTGGAGTTTCGTAGCTCCAGTTATAAAAACTTTAGTGACTGTTGCTCAGGAAGTCAGCTTATAGGGAAATTGTAATTATATTGTAAACATTAATGAAAATTTGCTAATGAATTATTTATTGATTTTTATAAAGCTTACTATAATCTATATGTGTGAAAGTCGAATCCATATGTATTATATTCTGAAAGTAATACTTGAATAGTCGATTAATGACTAGTTTAAAATTTGTTGAACTTAAGCTCAAGAGCAAAGGGGGACTAAATCCGATAAAGGAAGGAAAAAGTAATTGAATAGCCGTTGAAGTCGTTCGACAACATCTGAGGTAAGTCTTCGAGTAATGAAACTTAGTTTATGATTTGATTAAGTCATGACATATAAGCATAACGAATAAACGGAGATATAATGACTTTACTTGAATGATATATTGAGGTGATTAGTTTATACCTATGACGGGTATCCGATAATGTGTATAGAGATCATGTTATAAAGCCACTCGAAATCATGCTCTTTGTATATGGCTATTGAGCCGAAATTGGTAAGGTTTGATAAGTGTCTTGTGTTTGAGCTTTAGTAATGAAGATGAAATATGGATGTGTCATGATTTATCGATATATGTGCATGATTATTCGGATGACATCCGGGCTAAGTCCCGAAGGCATGGTGCTAGTGACTATATCTGGGCTAAGTCCCGAAGGCAGTTGTGCTAGTGACTATATTCGGGCTAAGTCCCGAAGGCATTTGTGCTAGTGACTATATCCGGGCTAAGTCCCGAAGGCATTTGTGCGAGTTGCTATATCCGGCTAAATCCCGAAGGCACTTGGGTTTGGAAGTGAGCAATCTTGCTGTAATAATTTCAATTAATACGCACATAAAATCCAAACGATAAGGTATGTTTCGTATATGCATCGGAAAGGTTGATTCCTTTTAAATAGTATTCGCTCAATTGATTAACGAACTTTCGACCTCTAGTTAGGTTTGATTCCCTGTGTATGAATATAATGGTTGAAGCATGAAGTAAGTATGATTTGAGAACATGCATATATGCAATTATTCATGTAGTCATATGAACGTTATACCATAGTCGTGAATAATTTCATTACTTGAACTTACTAAGCATTAAAATGCTTACTCAGTTACTTTGATTCTCTGTTTTATAGATTTTGTTCGTCACTATCGGACTCGGGAGTGTCAAAGTCAAGTCATCCACACTATCTAAGCCACTTTTGGTACTCTTTTAGTTCAATTTTGAAAATGGCATGTATAGGGCTTACCCTTGTTGTTAATTAAGTACCCTTTGGTAATGTGTATTCGTATAGCCATGCGAAAATGGCTCGTATATTTCGAAGTATAACATTATGGTCTTCTGATATGGTTATTAAGTGGTGTGGAAATGTTTGGTAATGACTAGCCATTGGAATGGCCAATCATGGTCCTATTGGTGCTACATACATCATGGCTAATCGAGATTACCCTTGATAATAATGTATGTCAATTTACTATTTGATTCATGGAAAATTATGTAATAGGTATGGTCTACCCTAAAGGCAGATGCTGACAGCAGCAGTGGTGTGAATTTGAAAAATCACTAAAAATAGTAGGAATGGATTTAAATAGTGAATAAATTATGTAATCGAACCTTGATGAATCTACTTTCATATGGAAGAAACGAAACGGTCATATGAGTCGGATTTTAAGAGATATTTAAGTTTTCGTGGAACAGGTCCAGAGCGATTTTCTGGATCCCCTGATCTGACTTTGGAAATTCATTAGAAATTAACCAGAGATAATTAGAAGTCATTCCATATACGTATAGATTATTTTTTTAGTCTAGTTTCATTAGAAACAAATGGCATAAGTATTGAAGCCCTGTACAGGGAAATATATAAGTCGTAATGCATGAAGGTCAGAGCAGTCGAACCCTGAAACAGGAGAGACTTTAACTAATAAACTGTACTAATTGACCCAATCAAAAATTATAGAAAAAAATTTGTAGATGGATATATGAGTCTAGTTTCAGGAAAAATTTACGGAACTGGTATTTGAGTTTTGAAACTCGAGATATGATTTTTAAGGTGACAGTGACGCAGTTAGCCAGCTCGTCTGGAAATTTAAAATGGATTGTGCAAATAAGTGAATTAAGTCTGTTAACCCTCGTGTCCGACTCAAAACGGTCTCAGTGCACGGGTGTTACAATTTATTGGTATCGAGCTACGGTTTAGTCGATTCTAGGACTACCGTAATACGTTTGGGTCTAGCTATACATGCCATTATGTGATTATTTGATAGTGTGGTGATTTCGACAATTGAAAATGTGTTTATTTATAGTAATGGATCCCGATCCCGATCGAGTGGTAGTGATGATCTTGAGAGTGTAGCGTCTGCTCCGCACAAGGGACAAAGACCGCGGACTCTCAACCTATTGCTAGTAATCCGAATGATGAGGCTAGACAAGCTTTTTATAGCGTGATGAATGATTGGTTCAACCAATACATTCGAACTAATACTACTGTTCCACAACCTCCATTCCCGACAAATACAACCCAAGACCTACAATACCTCCGTGAATCGACCAAATAAGGTCAAATAAGCCCCATTGATGAATCCAAAACACGGGCTATGAATTTAAAGCTACGGACAATGATGATGCCGAACAAGCGGAATTTTGGTTGGACAACACTATTCAGGTACTCGATGAGCTATCTTGCACACCCGATGAGTGCCTAAAGTGTACTATCTCTTTGCTACGTGATTCTGCCTACTATTGGTGGAATACGTTGACTTCTGTTGTGCCCAGAGAGCAAGTAACTTGGGAGCTTTTCCAAACTGAGTTTCGAAAGAAGTATATCAGTCAGAGATTCATTGACCAAAAACGGAAGGAATTTCTTGAACTTAAACAAGGTTTCATGTCGGTTACCGACTATGAACGAAAATTTGTGAGGCTTAGCCGGTACACACGAGAATGTATTTCTTCAGAAGCTGTGATGTGTAAACGTTTCGAAGATGGACTGAATGATGATATAAATCTGTATGTTGGCATTTTAGAAATCCGAGAATTTGTGGTACTTGTCGAGCGAGCTTGCAAAGCCGAGGAGCTCAGTAAGGAGAAAAGGAAAGCTGATATGGGAGCAAAGGAGTTTCGTAAGAGATCTTCGGGAAAGCCCTTCCAACTATCATCGAAGAAATTTAGAGATGATCTAGGCCGATCTAGAGACACTTTGGGCTTTTCTAGACGAGATCGCGATCAACCCCCTGTGAGTGCACGAGTCACTTCGGTCGCCAGTGTTGGAAATGATCGTCGAGATAGAATGGAGTGCCAGTATTGTGGTAAATGGCATTCGGGGAGTTGTAGATTCCATGACCACTCCTGTTACAAGTGCGGATCAGTTGACCACTTTATTAAAGATTGCCCGAGGTTGTCTGAACAGAATGTAAATCAGAGTGGGAAACTGGGTGCTACCATTGCTCGAGGTAGACCATCTAGAAACACGGGAAATCTTAGTGGTGGTTAGAGAGGATCTAGAGATGCTACAACCAGATCTGAGGCTCGCACTCCTGCTAGAGCTTACGCTATATGCGCACGCGAGGATGCTTCCTCGCCAGATGTTATTACCGGTACTTTTACTCTCTTTGATACTAATGTGATTGCTTTGATTGACCCTAGTTCTACTCATTCTTATATATGTGAAACCTTAGCATCCAGTAAGACTCTACCTGTTGAGTCTACTGAGTTTGTAATTCGGGTGTCAAATCCTTTGGGTCGTTACGTGCTTGTCGACAAAGTGTGTAAGAAATGTCCCCTAGTAATTCGAGGTTCCTGTTTTCCGGTGGACTTGATGCTTTTGCCGTTTGATGAATTTGATGTTATTCTTGGTTTGGATTGGTTGACCGTGCATGATGCGGTTATGAATTGCAAAAGCAAGACTATTGATTTGAGGTGCGCAAATAATGAGATAATCCGAGTTGAGTCTACTGTCTTGAGTGGATTGCCAACAATAATATCCTCGATGTTAGCTCAAAGATATGTGAGAAAGGGGTGTGAAGCGTATCTTGCATACGTACTTGATAATAAAGAGCCAGAAAGGAAACTTGAATATGTGCCGGTGGTTTGTGAATACTCGGATGTTTTTCCTGAAGAATTACCGGGTTTACCACCTGTTCGGGAGGTAGAGTTTGGTATTGAGCTTGTACCTGGGACTACACCGATTTCGATAGCTCCGTATCGTATGGCACCAACTGAGTTAAAAGAGTTGAAAGCTTAGTTGCAAGAGTTGACGGATAGAGGTTTCGCTCGACCAAGTTTCTCACCTTGGGGTGCACCAATATTGTTTGTGAAAAAGAAGGACGGAACCATGAGGTTGTGCATCGACTATCGTCAACTGAATAAGGTGACAATAAATAATAAATATCTGATACCGCGCATTGATGATTTGTTTGATCAACTAAAGGGAGCCTCGGTGTTTTCAAAGATAGATTTGAGATCGGGTTATTATCAGTTGCGAATTCGAGATTCGGATATACCCAAAACTGCTTTCAGAACGAGATACGGTCACTAAGAGTTCTTAGTGATGCCATTTGGGCTCACTAATGCCCCTGCGGTATTTATGGATTTGATGAATCGGATCTTTAGACTGTATTTGGATCGGTTTGTAGTTGTGTTTATTGATGACATCTTGGTTTACTCAAGAGATGAAACCGAGCATCTTTGAACACCGAGATTAGTGTTGCAGATCTTACGAGATAAGCGGTTATATGCTAAGTTCATGAAGTGTGAGTTCGGTTAGAGAGGTTAGCTTCCGGGTCACGTGGTATCTCGTGATCGGGCATTCGAGTCGATCCGAGCAAAATTTCAGCCATACTTAACTGGAAGCCTCAGAAATATTATGAAGTTCAAGCTTTTGGGACTTGTCGGTTACTACCGATGGTTTGTAAAGGTTTCTCGATGATAGCCACACCAATAACGGCTACTTCAAAAGATGTTAAGTTTGAATGGACGGAAAGGTGTCGAAAAGTTTCGATCAATTGAAAACCCATTTGACGGAAGCTCAGGTTCTAGTGCGCACCGAATCAGGCAAAGAGTTTGTCATTTATAGTGATGCCTCCCTACTTGGGTTGGGTTGCGTATTGATGCAAGAAGGTCGAGTTGTGGCCTCTGCGTCGAGACAATTGAAGCCACACGAGAAAAATTATCCGACCCATGATCTCGAACTAGCTGCCATCGTGTTCGCCTTGAAAATATGGCGACATTATTTATTTGGTGAGAAGTGCCATGTATATTCGGATCACAAAAGTCTCAAATATTTGATGACTCAATGAGACTTGAATCTGCGACAAAGGCGTTGGCTTGAGTTGTTGAAAGATTATGAGCTTGTCATTGATTATCACCCGGGAAAGGCTAATGTGGTTGCGGATGCCTTAAGTCGTAAATCACCGTTTGCCTTTCGAGCGATGAATGTACACTTGTCTGTTCTATCCGACAATGTGTTAGTGGCGGAATTAAAGGCCAAACCATTGTTGATTCATCAAATTCATGAAGCTCAGAAAGTCGATGATGAATTGGTTGTAAAACGGGCTGAATGTGTTCCGAATATGGAATCAGAGTTTCAAATTGATGATGACGATTGTTTGAGGTTCAGAAGTCGGTTGTGTGTTCCAAGAAATTCAGAACTCATTTCGATGATTCTGAACGAAGCTCATTGTAGCCGAATGTCAATTCACCCGGGGAGTACGAAAATGTACAACGATCTGAGACGTCAGTTTTGGTGGCATGGTATGAAACGAGACATTTTCGATTTTGTTTCGAAGTGTTTAATATGTCAGCAAGTGAAGGCGGAACATCAAGTGCCTACGGGTTTACTCCAGCCGATCATGGTACCTGAATGGAAATGGGATCGAGTCACGATGGATTTTGTGTCTGGGTTGCCATTGTCGACAAGTAAGAAAGATGCGATTTGGGTTGTTGTTGATAGACTGACTAAGTCGGCTCATTTTATCCCCGTATGTATGGATTTTTCATTGGATAAACTTGCTGAATTGTATGTTTCTCAGATTGTGAGATTACACGGGGTACCTATTTCTATTGTATCGGATAGAGATCCGAGATTCACCTCGCGATTTTGGAAGAAATTGCAAGAAGCCTTGGGCACCAAGTTGCATTTTAGCACCGCTTTTCATCCCCAAACCGATGGTCAATTCGAGCGGATAATTCAGATACTCGAGGATATGTTGAGATGCTGCATCCTTGAGTTTAGTGGTTCATGGGAACGGTATCTACCTTTGATTGAGTTCGCCACAACAATAGTTTTCAGTCAAGCATTAAGATGGCGCCTTACGAGACTTTGTACAATCGAAAATGCGAACACCATTGTTTTGGACCGAGCTCGGTGAAAGTAAAATTTTCGAGTTGATTTAATCAAAGATGCTGAATGAAAGTAAAGATAATTCGTGAAAGTCTAAAGGCGACATCGGATCGTCGAGGAAGTCGACGCGGATTTAAAACGAAGAGATATTGAGTATCGTGGAGACAAAGTATTTCTTAAGGTGTCACCTTGGAAAAAGATACTCGATTTGGTCTAAGGAAAAGCGAGTCCAAGGTTCATAGGGCCATATGAAGTATCCGAACGAATTGGTCCGATTCGTATAGATTGATTTTGCCCCCTGAACTTGAAAAGATTCACGACGTCTTTCATGTTTCGATGCTTCGACGTTATAGATCTGATCCATCACACGTAATTAATCCATCAGAGGTTGAAATTCAATCCGACATGAGTTATGAAGAAGAACCGATTCGTATCCTAGCTCGTGAACTGAAAGAGTTGCGAAACAAAAGGGTTCCGTTAGTAAAAGTGTTATGGCTCAAACACGGAATCGAAGAAGCTACTTGGGAAACCGAGAACTCTATGAAAGAACGTTACCCAAACCTATTTACCGGTAAGATTTTCGGGGACGAAAATTTCTTAAGTGTGGGAGAGTTGTGACAGCCCTAATGTGACCCTAGTCGGAAAGTGGTTTCGGGACCACAAAACCGAGTCATAAAAATAATTAACCGACATATTTGATGCTTATTATATGTATATATGCATGTGTGAAAATTTCGTGTTTGAATTTTGTTAATTGTAAGTGAATTTTATTAAATAGGACTTGTGTGAGAAAATTTAGAAATGTGCTAGGCAAATGTTAAAGTGGCCTATTGATGCATGATAGAAAATGCTTGTACTTGCATGTCAAATTGGCCAAATTCTAGATGGTGGCCGGCCATGTTATGGACTAAAGCATATTAAAATTATTTTGTGCTAATAATTTTATGTTACACAATAAAATAATGAATTAAGAATAATAGAACATGAGGTGAGTGGGAGGAAAAAAACAAAAGTTGTCTCCTCCTTGTTCCTCCTTTGCCGTGACTTGAGGGTGGGAGAAGAAAAGAATTCCCTTGTTTCATGTTCATCTTGGTTGATGTTTAGGAAGAGGTAAGTACTTTGAAATCCTTGAAAATTTATGTATAAATAAGGTATGCAATTCATGGTAGCTTTTGAAATTGTTGAGTGTATTAAGCTACTTACTAAGTCCCTTAGTTAGCCCATGTCCAAATTTTGAATCTTGTTGGTAACATGAGTAATCGGTTAAGAGAAAATGTTCAAGAAATGGTGTTGTTCATGTTATTTGGATGAAAAAAAAATGGTAGTTAGGTGAAGTAGAGTCTAACAAATGAGCACATATGTGCATTAGTTGCTAAATGGAGAAAAATCAGCTAACAAGTTGTATACTAAGGCCGAATATGATTTTGGATATTATTGGGCAATGTATGTGTTTTGAATTGATGGAATGTAGAGGATGCTTTAATTGTGTTATGAACAATTATATGTTAAATTAAGGTTTGCTAAGCTAGCTATTGAGGTGAAATGCAAATGTTAGTATTTGATTTGGTAATAATCTGCTTGGGGACAGCAGCAGTAAGGTGATTTTAGAAAATCGTCATAATTTGTAGGAGTTGAGTTAGAAGCTGAATAAATTATGTCATTAAAGCTTGAAGAGTCTAGTTTCTTACAAAAGAAACTATAAAAACAAAAGAGTTACCATCTTGAGATATTTGAAGTATTGTGGGGCTGAGTCAAAATGACTACTAGATTCCCTGTTCTGTCTTTATAAAACCAGTATAAATTGTACAAAAATGGCCCTAAGATAAAATTTATATTATTAGACTCCTTAATGAGTCTAGTTTCAAATGAAATAAACGAGAACATATTTTGAATTCTGTACAATGAGAAATTTGATTCGTAGTGATGAGTAGTCAGTTTAGTCAAACAGTGAAACAAGGTGAACTTTAAGAAAAATCTGGTATTGTTGGGCTAAACTAAAAATTTTGAAAATTTTATGGATAATATATAAATGAGTCTTCTATCAAGAAAAATTAACAGAAATTGATTTGGAGTTTCGTAGCTCCAGTTATAAAAACTTTAGTGACTGTTGCTCAGGAAGTCAGCTTATAGGGAAATTGTAATTATATTGTAAACATTAATGAAAATTTGCTAATGAATTATTTATTGATTTTTATAAAGCTTACTATAATCTATATGTGTGAAAGTCGAATCTATATGTATTATATTCTGAAAGTAATACTTGAATAGTCGATTAATGACTAGTTTAAAATTTGTTGAACTTAAGCTCAAGACCAAAGGGGGACTAAATCCGATAAAGGGAAGGAAAAAGTAATTGAATAGCCGTTGAAGTCGTTCGACAACATCCGAGGTAAGTCTTCCAGTAATGAAACTTAGTTTATGATTTGATTAAGTCATGACATATAAGCATAACGAATAAACGGAGATATAATGACTTTACGTGAATGATATATTGAGGTGATTAGTTTATTCCTATGACGAGTATCCGATAATGTGTATAGAGATCATGTTATAAAGCCACTCGAAATCATGCTCTTTGTATATGGCTATTGAGCCGAAATTGGTAAGGTTTGATAAGTGTCTTGTGTTTGAGCTTTAGTAATGAAGATGAAATATGGATGTGTCATGATTTATCGATATATGTGCATGATTATTCGGATGACATCCGGGCTAAGTCCCGAAGGCATGGTGCTAGTGACTATATCCGGACCAAGTCCCGAAGGCATTTGTGCGAGTTGCTATATCCGGCTAAATCCCGAAGGCACTTGGGTTTGGAAGTGAGCGATCTTGCTGTAATAATTTCAATTAATACGCACATAAAATCCAAACGTTAAGGTATGTTTCGTATATGCATCGGAAAGGTTGATTCCTTTTAAATAGTATTCGCTCAATTGATTAACGAACTTCCGACCTCTAGTTAGGTTTGATTCCCTGTGTATGAATATAATGGTTGAAGCATGAAGTAAGTATGATTTGAGAACATGCATATATGCAATTATTCATGTAGTCATATGAACGTTATACCTTAGTGGTGAATAATTTCATTACTTGAACTTACTAAGCATTAAAATGCTTACTCGATTACTTTGATTCTCTGCTTTATAGATTTTGTTCGTCACCATCGGACTCGGGAGTGTCAAAGTCGAAGTCATCCACACTATCTAAGCCACTTTTGGTACTCTTTTAGTTCAATTTTGAAAATGGCATGTATAGGGCTGACCCTTGTTGTTAATTAAGTACCCTTTGGTAATGTGTATTCGTATAGCCATGCGAAAATGGCTCGTATATTTCGAAGTATAACATTATGGTCTTGTGATATGGTTATTAAGTGATGTGGAAATGTTTGGTAATGACTAGCCATTGGAATGGCCAATCATGGTCCTATTGGTGCTACGTACGTCATGGCTAATCGGGATTACCCTTGATAATAATGTATGTCAATTTACTATTTGATTCATGGAAAATTATGTAATAGGTAAGGTCTACCCTAAAGGCAGATGCTGACAGCAGCAGTGGTGTGAATTTGAAAAATCACTAAAAATAGTAGGAATGGAGTTAAATAGTAAATAAATTATGTAATCGAACATTGATGAATATACTTTCATATGGAAGAAACGAAACGGTCATATGAGTCGGATTTTAAGAGATATTTAAGTTTTCGTGGAACAGGGCCCGAGCGATTTCTGGATCCCCTGATCTGACTTTGGAAATTCATTAGAAATTAACCAGAGATAATTAGAAGTCATTCCATATACGTATAGATTATTTTTTTAGTCTAGTTTCATTAGAAACAAACGGCATAAGTATTGAAGCCCTGTACAGGGAAATATATAAGTCGTAATGCATGAAGGTCAGAGCAGTCGAACCCTGAAACAGGAGAGACTTTAACTAATAAACTGTACTAATTGACCTCATCAAAAATTCTAGAAAAAAATTCATAGGTGGATATATGAGTCTAGTTTCAGGAAAAATTTACGGAACTGGTATTTGAGTTTTGTAACTCGAGATATGATTTTTAAGGTGACAGTGACGCAGTTAGCCAGCTCGTCTGGAAATTTAAAATGGACTGTGCAAATAAGTGAATTAAGTCTGTTAACCCCTCGTGTCCGACTCCGGAAACGGTCTCGGGTATGGGGTGTTACATTCCCACTCTGCGTCCCCCTCTTAAGTGCCTCCTCAGGTGCTTAAATAGGCTTTTGGATGCCTAAGAGCCCTAAAAATTGGCTGTTTTTGAATAGGACTATACTTGGGCTTGGCAGGGACACGCCCGTGTGACACGCCTGTGTGCGATTGCTCTAGCCCGTGGTCAAGGCTGTTGAATAGGCACGGGTGTGTAGTCTACCCGTTTAAGTCGTGCGTCAATCCTGGCAAATGGACACGACCGTGTGACACGGCCTTGTGAGGAAGTCCAGGCCGTGTTGATTTCCCACGTGGGTCTATTTTCTCTGTTTTTGACTCGTTTCTTGCTCTTTTTACTCTCCTATGCTCTCCTAATATAAAACATGAAATTAAAGGATTAGGAGCATCGAATTCACCAAATCTAAGGAGAAACCATTCATAAATGGCCTAAGCATGGGATAAAAATATGTATAAATTATGGTTTATCATAACCCTTTTGTGTAAAAGTATAAGTTATAAATAAATAAATGAGATGATATAATCGAGATAATGTATTACATTAATGTTATAATTTGGTTTGTTTAAAACGTTTTGATTATTATTTTGAATGGTTAAAGTTGCTTATGACTTACTAAGCTAAATTAGCTTACTCTGTGTGTGTCTTTGTTACTCTGTTTTATAGATTTTGTTGTAAGTTACGAGCTCGGGGATCGTCAGAGAAGTCATCCACACTATCGTCAACCTTCGATACTTTTAAAAGTCTATTTTCGAGCTTATGGCATGTATAGGCTAATATGTATTTTGTTCGACCTTGGATATGTATAATTTGAGCCATGCGAATATGGCTTAACTTTAAAGTTTGAATTTGGTTACATTTGGTAATGGTTTAATCTGTTTTGTTTATAATGTTATATGAAATGAATGAATGGTATATGTGATTAGTGCTATACATTTTGGAAATAGCTTGAAAATGATTGGTGGACTTGATTGCGATTGATGAGTCAGTCATAGTGTGTATAAATTATCATGAGTATGTTTAGATGATTCGGTTTTGGTTGGGTATAGACAAAGTATATATATATGAGATTGGTTTTTATGTTTGATATAGGTGTTAATATGTAAATAAGCTTTTGATGATATAAATATATATATATTAAGTTCGAATATATAGTAAAAGATTATTATGATATTTTAGGTTTTATAAGTTGGCTTAACAAAGGAGCAAGATGTTGATTGCATACATATATATGCATATATGTATTTGTACGTAATCGAATGATGTTTGTCATTATGATTCGGTTTTTAATGGAAGTGAATATGCATATGTGATGCTTATGTGATTAGCATAATAGGTATAATTGATGAAGTTAAATATTGAGTAGGTAGTAGACAATGCCATATATGATAAGAGATAATATGTCTTGTGATACTATTTATTTGGTTAAATATGCGCACGTTTAGAATTAAGAAAATAAAGTTTGATTTTTATTTTTTTTATTCGCTTATCAATAAAATGATGAATCTATAATTCGTATGTACAATATGTTTTATAATGTATGTTTAATATTTAATTAATTATATGCTTACATGTAAATATGAATATGACCTGTGTTAGCATGAGAATGTTCAGAACTGTATTTTTGTTCAGTAA
The DNA here is from genome assembly GCF_025698485.1 of Gossypium arboreum. Lineage (NCBI taxonomy): Eukaryota > Viridiplantae > Streptophyta > Magnoliopsida > Malvales > Malvaceae > Gossypium > Gossypium arboreum. The sequence continues at coordinate 22,108,172 of NC_069081.1, forward strand.
TGTCTCGTGACCTTAGTCCAGCGACGGATACGGGTTAGGGGTGTTACATTTTATTGGTATCAGAGCTACGGTTTAGTCGGTTCTAGGACTAACGTAGCCTGTGTGAGTTTCGCTATACATGTCATATTATATACTGAAATAATGTGATGACTCTGACAATTGAAAATGTGTTTACGTATAGTAAATGGATCCCGACTGTGACAACCCGAATTAGGGCCTAATCGGAATAGTGGTTTCGTGACCACAAATCCGAGATAGAAATAATTGTTTTATAATTATTTTGGGGTTTATGATATGATTGCATGATTGTGTGAAAATTCCGTGATGAAATTCTATGCCTAAAGTGCTTAAATTGAAAGTAGGAACTAAATCGAATAAGTTGCAAAATTTGCATCCCGGAAGTTTTTAGTATGAAATTGTTTTGGAATATAAATTAGGAGGTCTTAAATAGCAATTTGACCAATTTTAAGTTCATGGACAAAATTAGGACATGGAAGGAATTTTTGAAAGTTTAGTAAGGAGGGGCATTTTGGTCATTTGGATATTAAATGAAATAAAATGGGAAAAATAACACAAAATTGATCATCATCCTCCTTAGTTGCTGCGAATTCTCCCTCTCTCCATAGCTAGGGTTTCTTCAGTTTTCAAGCTCCATAGTAAGTGATTCCAAGCCCGCTTTTAATGTTCTTTACGTTTTTGGAATCCCTAAGCTCGATTAAGCTTATGCTAGTAATAATTTAACCTAGGGTTCATATTTGGAAAAATTCCATAGGTGAAATTTGTGTATTTTGATGTTTTATGATAGAATATGAGGTTTTAAATTATGTTAAATAACTTGTGCTACTCGGTTTTAAGTGAAAACGAGTAAAAGCAAGATAATCAGTAAAAATACCTATTGTTCATAACTATATGATAGAGTGAGAATTTGATGTTGTTGTAGAAGAGAAAATGTTCAGCATATCATAAAATATAAGAATAAGGGCTGAAATTAAATTCCCGAGCCTAAGGGCAAAATTGTAATTTTGTAAAAGTTAGGGGCAAAATGTAATTTTTCCATGATGTGATTTTGGATTGAAATAAATAGTATGAGTATTAAATGAGCTAAATGTGTTATTATAGATCAAGAAAGACGCGAATTGATCTCGAGCAGGGAAGGAAAAAGTTTTGGACTAAATTGCAAAATTTCCACATTTTGCACCAAGGTAAGTTTGTATGTAAATATTACAATAATTTCATGTACATTCTTATATTTCAGCCTATTATATAAATATACTAGCTGATGTTAAAATATAAATCGACTATTGGAAGAATGGAAATAAATATAGAGAGAGATCCGGTTGAACATTGGAGAGATCGAATGAAATAGAGGAGCGTAGCTAGGTCACATGTATGATCTTTGAGTGCACATCATGTGTACAAGAAAGCTACGAGACACCTCAGAGTAGCTAGGTCACATGTGTGATACGAGATGTATCCCATGTAGACAAGAGAGCTACGTGAAAGATAAATGTAGCTAGGTCGCATGCGTGATTCCAAGTGAAGGACACCATGTAGACAAGAGAGCTACTGAGACAAATCGGTTAGGTCGCATGAGTGGTACTAAGTGTTCACCATGTGTACAAGAGAGCCGAACTAAACGAAGTATGATGGTGGGGCTGTGTCTTTGAAACCATTAAATATCGAGGATTGATCCGAATTGTTCAACGGGATGGTTTTGTGGTGATATTGTGGTTTGGACCTACACTTATGGTGAATGAAATGTGGTGAAAATGATTTGTGGTATATACATATATAAGATAAAATGAGGTTAGCATAAAGAATGTGTGAAAGAGTGAAATTAGCATTAAAACTGTTTTTAGATGGTAGCAGTGACGTGATTTTGAAAAATCACCAAAAATAGGAGGAATATAATTAGAGGTTGAATGAGATGTGAAATTAAAGTTTAATGAGTCTACTTTCATATAAAAGAAACAGAGCAAGCAAAGGAATTCTATATTTTGAGATATTTATAATTGTATGTGACTTGCTCAGGATGAATACGTGATCCCCTGTTCCAACTTTGAAAAATCATTAAAAATTGTACAAAGCAAATTAAGAAATATAGTTTACATGCCTAAATTCCTTATTGAGACTAGTTTTAAATGAAACAGACATCAGGGTTGTTTGAATTTTGTACTGATAGAAATTCAATTCGTAGTGAACAGAGATCAGATCAGTCGAGCTGTGTAATAGGGAAACTTTAACTAATAAACTGTACTAATCGGCTGAACCAAAATTATAGAAAAAATTAGCAAAAAGCTTTATGAGTCTAGATTCAGGAAATTTTACGGATTTGAATTTCGAGTTTTTAACTCGAGTTATGATTTATTTAGTGAATATGACGCAGCAGAGACACTTAATTAAAGTGGAATGAATAGTGAAGTTAAAGTAGATATACTTGAATTGTTGTGTAAACATGTTAGATTCTTTAATTAGTATTTACATACTTACTTACTAAGCTATAAGCTTACTTTGTTTCTCTCTTTTGTCTTATAGTGTCCTTGACTTGCTCGGGAGTTAAGGATCATGAAGATCTACCCGCACTATCATACTTTAGGGTATTTGAACTAAACGTTTTGAATTATGGCATGTATAGTAGGCTTAATTATTTTGTTACGTGTCATATTTGTCTAGGTTTAAAATATTAGTTACAAGATACTCGACCAGCTACTTTGTACAAGCCATTAAAGTTGGCTAATATTGTTCAAGACATATGTTATACAATGCACTATCAAATTGGATGACATATTTATATCTCTGTTATGTTTAATGGTATGTGTTATGTTCGGTAATACCTTGTATCCTGCTCGCGACAGTAACAGGTAAGGGTGTTACATTTAGTGGTATCAGAGCTATGGTTTAGTCGGTTCTCGGACTAATAAAGTGTGTGTAAAAGTCTAGCTATACATGCCATAAAAATATTGTGATAGTGTGGTGACTCCTAATTATTCTAAATTGTGTTTTATTTTAATATAGTAATGGATCCTGGGAAGGAGCTGCGGTGATGATGATGCTAGTAATGCGCGGCTCCGTACAAGGGACCGCTACTGTGGAAAAGTAGACTGAGACATTGAGACAAGGAGATGAGGCTCGGGATGCGTTTCTCCAAATGATGAACAATTGGTATCTTGAATTTATTCGAGCAAATCCAAATGCTCAACCTCCTCCACCCCTCCTATACCTCGGACGATTCTCTGAGTGCTCAAGGTATAGATTTGGTAAGAATGAACAAGCCTCCGGTTGACAAGATTCAAAAACAAGGGGAAGAGTTTAGAGCAAAGGTCGATGATGATCCCGAGAAAGCGGAATTCGGCTTGAAAATTCTACCGTGTATTTGATGAGCTCTCATGTACACCGAGGAATGCTTAAAGTGTGTTGTATCACTTTTGAGAGATTGACTTACCACTGGTGGAAGACTTTGGTTGCAGTGGTGCCAAAAGAAAAAGTTACTTGGGATTTCTTCCGGGAAGAATTTAGAAAGAAATACATAAGTCGATTTATTGATCAAAACGGAAGGAGTTTCTTGAATTGAAGCAGGGAAAATGTCTCAGTAAGGAGTATGAACGCGAATTTGTAAGACTCAACAAGTATGCCCGAGAATGTGTGTCCACCGAGGCCATTATGTGTAGAAGATTTGAAGATGGGCTGAATGAGGACATTAAAGTGCTTGTAGGAATTTTGGAGTTGAAAGAATTTGTAGTATTGGTTGATCGAGCTCTTAAAGTCGAAGAATTGAACAAAGAAAGAAGAAAAGTCGCTATTGAGGCCCGAGATGTCGAAAAAGACAGATAAGCAAGCCATTTCAATCTCAACCAAAGAGGTCCAAAGAGACAAACCCTCGAATGATAGTTTCAATTGGGGATTCACACAGAGATCGTGGTAGAGCATATTCGGGTCTAAAGCTCAAGCTACTTGATGGCAAGTGTGGGTAATGTGCGACCTAGAAAGCCCGAGTGTCGACAATGTGGCGAGCAACATTATGGTGAGTGTTGGGGATCGAGCGAGCTTGTTTGGTGCGGTTCTCATGAGCATTTTATTAGAGATTGTCCGGAGAAAGTTAAAGAAGAAAGATTTGAGTGCTAGATGAATACCACCACTAGTAGAGGTAGACCACCGAGAAATCTTGGAGGTGGGACTAGTAGTAAAAGCGTGATGAAAGATTTAACGGCAAGATCGAAGCTAGAGCACTGCTAGAGCTTATGCTATACGTGTTCGAGAAGATGCATCATCTCCGATGTCATTCTTGGTACATTTCTCTCTATGATACTATTGTTATTGCATTGATTGATCCGGGTCCACTCATTCCTATATTTGCATGAATTTAGTATCCAATAAAAAGTTGCCTATTGAATTTCTTGAGTTTACGATTAAAGTGTCGAACCCTTAGGCCAATATGTGCTAGTTGACAAGGTTTGCAAGAATTGCCCATTAATGATTCAAGGTCACTTTGTTTTTCCGCCAACTTGATGTTGTTACCATTTGGTGAGTTTGACGTTATCTTGGGAATGGACTGGTTAACATTGTACGATGCTAAGGTAGATTGTAAACAAAAGACACTAGAGTTGAAATGTGAAAATGGAGAAATTCGTGGGTTGAAACAGATGAATCAAATAAATTGCCTATGGTGATTTCGCACATGTCCGCACGAAATACATGAGAAAAGGGTGTGAAGCTTATCCGCTTATGTAATGAATATTGAGTTGCCTCAACTGAAATTTGAATCGATCATCGATAGTATGTGAGTTTCGGATGTATTTCGGAGGAATTGCCGGGTTGCCTCCGAACAGAGAGATAGATTTTGCCATTGATTTGTTGCTGGTCTCGCACCGATCTCGATTGCTCCATATAGAATGGCTCATTGAATTAAAAGAATTGAAGGCTCGGTTGTAGGAGTTAACGGACAAGGGACTTGTGAGACCGAGTTTCTCTCCCTAGGGTGCTCTGTATTATTCAGAAGAAGAAGGATGGTTCAATGAGACTTTGCATTGATTACCGTCGACAATAAGGTGACTATAAAGAACAAGTACCCATTGCCGAGGATTGATGATTTATTCGATCGGTTAAAGGGGCCACAGTGTTTTCAAAGATTGATTTGAGGTCCGGTTACTACCAATTGAGAGTTAAGGAGTCGATGTGCGAAAACCGCCTTTAGGACAAGGTATGGACATTATGAGTTTCTTGTGATGCCTTTCGCTTAACAAATGCTCCAGCTATATTTATGGACTTAATGAATCGGATCTTAGGCCATATTTGGATAAATTTGTAGTAGTGTTTATAGATGACATTTTAATTTATTCTCGAGATGAGTCTGAACATGCGAACACTTGAGAACTATATTGCAGATCTTGAGAGAAAAGAAACTGTTTGCCAAGTTTAGTAAAAGTGAGTTCGGCTTCGTGAAGTCGGATTTTTGGGGCATATAGTCTCGGTGATGGTATTCGGTGGATCCAAGCAAGATTTCTGCGATCGTTGATTGGAAACCGCCAAGAATGTATCCGAGGTTAGAAGGTTTTAGGCTTAGCCGGTATTATAGACGTTTTGTTGAAGGATTTTCGATGATTGCCTCTCCTATGACTAAGTTGTTGCAAAAGAATGTTAAGTTTGAATGGACTGATAAATGTCAACAAAGTTTTGAAAAGTTGAAAGCACGATTGATGAAGCACCAATTTTAGTACTGACCCGAGTCGGAAAGGAGTTCAGTAATTTATAGTGATGCATCATTGATGTGCCTTGGATGTGTGTTGATGCAAGAGGGTAAAGTGGTAGCTTATGCTTGAGACAGTTAAAACCACATGAGAAGAACTATCCTACACATGATTTGGGCGCCGCTGTTGTTTTTGCCTTGAAGATTTGGCGACATTATTTGTACGGTGAAAAATGCCGAATTTTTACGGATCACAAAAGTTTGAAGTACTTGATGAATCAAAAGGATCTGAATCTGCTGCAATGAAGATGGCTTGAATTATTAAAGGATTATGATCTAGTGATTGATTATCATCCGGAAAAGCAAATGTAGTTCGACGCCTTGAGCGAAAATTTCTTTTTACTTTGAGAGCCATGAACACGGGGTTAGTATTGTCTCGATGATGGGTCAATCTTAGCAGAGATGAGAGCTAAACCGTTATTTCTCCATTGATTTGTGATGCTCAAAAAATGATAGTGAGTTGCGGATCAAGAGAACTCAATGCGAATCGAGTTACGACTCGATTTTCGAGTTGGACCGGATGACTATTTGATGTTTCGAGACGGGATATGTGTGCCGAAAAATGATAAATTGATTCGTAAAATATTACCGAGGCGCACAATGGCTGTTTATCGTTCATCCTGGTAGCACAAAATGTATAATGATTTAAAGAAGTCTGTATTGGTGGTCGGTATGAAAAGGACATTTCGAATTTGTAACCAAGTGTTTGATCATCAACAAGTAAAAGTTGAACATCAAGTGCCTTCGGATTACTTCAACCGGTAATGGTGCCCGAGTGGAAATGGGACAAGATTACCATGGATTTTGTAACCGGTTTGCCTTTAACTCCTAAAAGAAGGATGTTGTTTGGGTAGTAGTTGATAGATTAACAAAGTCACCCACTTTATACCAAGACGCGTCCGATTACTCACTTGATAAATTAGCGAATTATATATTTTGAAATTGTGAAGTTGCACGAGTACCTATGTCTATAATATCGATAGAGATCCAAGATTTACCTTGAGATTTTGGAAAAAGTTACAAGAAGCTTTGGGTACAAAATTGAACTTTAGTACCGCATTTCATCCACAAACAGATGGTCAAAGCGGAAAGAGTAATCCGGTACTCAAGATATGCTTAGATCTTGTGTTTTAGAATTTGGAGATAGTTGGGAGAAATATCTATCTTTGATCGAGTTTGCCTACAATAACAGCTTATCAATCAAGTATACAAATGGCACCGTCTGAAGCCTTGTATGGTCGTAAGTGTCGGACTCCTTTATATTGGACCGAGCTTAGTGAGAAGCAGATTCATGGAGTTGATCTAGTTAAAGAAACCAAGAGAAAATAAAAGTAATTCGGGATTGCTTGAAAGTCGCTTCAGATCGACAAAAGTCATATCTGATTTAAAAAGAAAAGAGATTGAATTTCGGTGGGTGATAAAGTGTTCTTGAAGGTGTCACCATGGAAAAGATTTTGAGATTTAGTCGAAAAGGCAAGTTGAGTCCGCGTTTTATTGGGCATGTCGAGATTCTTGAGAGAATTGGACCATGGCATATCGGTTGGCCTTACCGGCAGAGTTAGAAAGAATTCATAACGTGTTTCATGTATCAATGTTGCGACGTTATCGTTCGATCCTTCACATGTGATTTCCCAACGAAATTGAGATTCGATCGGATATGACCTATGAGGAGGAACCAATAAAGATTTTGGCTCGAGAGGTTAAACAGTTAAGAAATAAAAGTATAGCTTTAGTGAAAGTATTGTGGCACAGACATGGGATAGAAGAGGCTACGTGGGAACCGAGGAAGCTATGAGGAAACAAGACCCAAACCTCTTTCTGGGTAAGATTTTCGGGACGAAAATCTCAAAAGGGGAGAATTATGACAACCCGAATTAGGGCCTAATCGAAATAGTGGTTTCGTGACCACAAATCCGAGATAGAAATAATTGTTTTATAATTATTTTGGGGTTTATGATATGATTGCATGATTGTGTGAAAATTTCGTGATGAAATTCTATGCCTAAAGTGCTTAAATTGAAAGTAGGGACTAAATCGAATAAGTTGCAAAATTTGCATCCCGGAAGTTTTTAGTATGAAATTGTTTTGGAATATTAATTAGGAGGTCTTAAATAGCAATTTGACGAATTTTAAGTTCATGGACAAAATTAGGACATGGAAGGAATTTTTGAAAGTTTAGTAAGGAGGGCATTTTGGTCATTTGGATATTAAATGAAATAAAATGGGAAAAATAACACAAAATTGATCATCATCCTCCTTAGTTGCTGCCGAATTCTCCTCTCTCCATAGCTAGGGTTGCTTCAATTTTCAAGCTCCATAGTAAGTGATTCCAAGCCCGCTTTTAATGTTCTTTACGTTTTGGAATCCGGAAGCTCGATTAAGCTTATGCTAGTAATAATTTAACCTAGGGTTCATATTTGGAAAAATTCCATAGGTGAAATTTGTGTATTTTGATGTTTTATGATAGAATATGAGGTTTTAAATTATGTTAAATAACTTGTGCTACTCGGTTTTAAGTGAAAACGAGTAAAAGCAAGATAATCGGTAAAAATACCTATTGTTCATAACTATATGATAGAGTGAGAATTTGATGTTGTTGTAGAAGAGAAAATGTTCAGCATATCATAAAATATAAGAATAAGGGCTGAAATTAAATTCCGAGCCTAAGGGCAAAATTGTAATTTTGTAAAGTTAGGGGCAAAATGTAATTTTTCCATGATGTGATTTTTGGATTGAAATAAATAGTATGAGTATTAAATGAGCTAAATGTGTTATTATAGATCAAGAAAGACGGAATTGATCTCGAGCAGGGGAAGGAAAAAGTTTTGGACTAAATTGCAAAATTTCCACATTTTGCACCAAGGTAAGTTTGTATGTAAATATTACAATAATTTCATGTACATTCTTATATTTCAGCCTATTATATAAATATACTAGCTGATGTTAAAATATAAATCGACTATTGGAAGAATAGAAATAAATATAGAGAGAGAGATCCGGTTGAACATTGGAGAGATCGAATGAAATAGAGGAGCGTAGCTAGGTCACATGTATGATCTTGAGTGCACATCATGTGTACAAGAAAGCTACGAGACACCTCAGTAGTAGCTAGGTCACATGTGTGATACGAGATGTATCCCATGTAGACAAGAGAGCTACGTGAAAGATAAATGTAGCTAGGTCGCATGCGTGATTCCAAGTGAAGGACACCATGTAGACAAGAGAGCTACGAGACAAATCGGTTAGGTCGCATGAGTGGTACTAAGTGTTCACCATGTGTACAAGAGAGCCGAACTAAACGAAGTATGATGGTGAAATGTGTCTTGAAACCATTAAATATCGAGGATTGATCCGAATTGTTCAACGGGATGGTTTTGTGGTGATATTGTGGTTTGGACCTACACTTATGGTGAATGAAATGTGGTGAAAATGATTTGTGGTATATACATATATAAGATAAAATGAGGTTAGCATAAAGAATGTGTGAAAGAGTGAAATTAGCATTAAAACTGTTTTTAGATGGTAGCAGTGACGTGATTTTGAAAAATCACCAAAAATAGGAGGAATATAATTAGAGGTTGAATGAGATGTGAAATTAAAGTTTAATGAGTCTACTTTCATATAAAAGAAACAGAGCAAGCAAAGGAATTCTATATTTTGAGATATTTATAATTGTATGTGACTTGCTCAGGATGAATACGTGATCCCCTATTCCAACTTTGAAAAATCATTAAAAATTGTACAAAGCAAATTAAGAAATATAGTTTACATTCCTAAATTCCTTATTGAGACTAGTTTTAAATGAGACCGACATCAGGGTTTTTTGAATTGTGTACTGAGAGAAATTCAATTCGTAGTGAACAGAGGTCAGATCAGTCGAGCTGTGTAACAGGGGAAACTTTAACTAATAAACTGTACTAATCGGCTGAACCAAAAATTATAGAAAAAAATTAGCAAAAATCTTTATGAGTCTAGATTCAGGGAAATTTTACAGATTTGAATTTTGAGTTTTGTAACTTGAGTTATGATTTATTTAGTGAATATGACGCAGCAGAGACAGCTTAATTAAAGTGGAATGAATAGTGAAGTTAAAGTAGATATACTTGAATTGTTGTGTAAACATGTTAGATTCTTTAATTAGTATTTACATACTTACTTACTAAGCTATAAGCTTACTTTGTTTCTCTCTTTTGTCTTATAGTGTCCTTGGCTTGCTCGGGAGTTAAGGATCGTGAAGATCTACCGCACTATCATACTTTAGGGTATTTGAACTAAACGTTTTGAATTATGGCATGTATAGTAGGCTCAATTATTTTGTTACGTGTCATATTTGTCTAGGTTTAAAATATTAGTTACGATACTCGACCAGCTACTTTGTACAAGCCATTAAAGTTGGCTAATATTGTTCAAGACATATGTTATACGATGCACTATCAAATTGGATGACATATTTATATCTCGGTTATGTTTAATGGTATGTGTTATGTTCTGGTAATACCTTGTATCCTGTTCCGGCGACGGTAACGGGTAAGGAGTGTTACACCGACAGAGCTGTAGCTGGTGATGTCGAGAGTGTAGCACCTGCTCCCGCGCATGGGACAGTGCCGTCGATCTCGACTAGTCATGAGGGGGAGGCTAAGCAAGCCTTGTATCAAATGATGAATGAGTGGTATACTCAATATATCTGAACTAACCCGGCTATACAACAACCTCCACCCCCGAATAATCCATCTCCGATACCTGTGGTACCTCCGATGATTGATCCGATGAGATTTAACAGGCCTCTTGTAGATAAAATCAGAAAACACGGGGCTGAAGAGTTTAAAGCTAATGATGATAATGATGCTGAGCGGGCTGAGTTGTGGCTTGATAATATTATCCGTGTGTTTGACGAGCTATCTTGTACTCCGGATGAATGTTTAAAGTGTGCCATATCTTTATTACGAGACACTGCTTATCACTGGTGGATTAGACTAGTATCGGTGGTCCCAAACAAGTAAGACTTTTCACTCGGCATCAAAGAAATTTAGAGATGATTCTAGTCGATTTAAAGCTACTTTGGACTTTTCTAGAAGAGATCGAGACCGACCTCCTGTGAGTTCACGAGTCACTTCGATTGCTAGTGTTGGCAATGATCGGCAGAATAGACTTGAGCGTAAGCATTGTGGTAAATGGTATTCTAGAAATTGTAGATTGCATGATCAGTCTTTTTTTAAATGTGGATCGATGGATCATTTTATCCGAGATTATCCGATGTTAGCCGAGCAAAACACTGTTCAGAATGCGAGATCGAGTAACATGTCAGTGCGAGGCAGACCACCCAGACATTCGAGTAATGTAGGTGGTAGTTAGAGAAGGACGAAAGATACAGCGATTCAATCTGAGGCTCGTGCACCTGCCAGAGCATATGCTATACGCGCTCGTGAGGATGCTTCTTCCCCAGATGTTATTACTGGTACTTTCACTCTTATGATACTAGTGTTATTGCATTGATTGATCCTTGTTCGACTCATTGGTATGTGTGTGAAACATTAGTATCCAGTAAGACTTTGCCTATTGAGTCTATTGAGTTTCTGATTCGAGTATCAAACCCTTTGGGACGGTGTGTTCTGGTTGATAAAGTATGTAAAAATTGCCCGTTGATGATTTGAGATTCATGCTTTCCAGTTGATTTGATGTTGTTACCTTTCAACGAGTTCGATATGATTTTGGGTATGGATTGGTTGACTTTGCACGATGCTGTTGTTAATTGCAAAGGAAAGACCATTGGTTTGAGATGTCATAACAACGAGATTATTCAGATTGAATCTGATGATCTGAATGGTTTACCAGCAGTAATATCTTCGATGTTAGCTCAGAAGTATGTGAGAAAAGGTTGTGAAGCTTACCTTGCTTATGTGCTTGATAGTAAAGTAACTAAAAAGAAGATTGAATCTGTAACAGTTGTGTGCGAGTATCCGGATGTGTTTCCTGAAGAATTGTCGGGTTTGCCACCTATCCGAGAGGTAGAGTTTGGTATTGAGTTAGTATCGGGGACGACTCCAATTTCAATAGCTTTGTATCAGATGGCACTGCTGAATTAAAAGAGTTGAAAGCACAGTTGCAAAAGTTATCAGATAGAGGTTTTGCACGACTTAGTTTCTCTCCTTGTGGTGTGCCAGTACTATTTGTGAAAAAGAAAGATGGAACTATGAGAATGTGTATTGATTATCGCCAGCTAAATAAGGTGACTATAAAGAATAAATATCCATTTCCACAGATTGACGATCTGTTCGATTAGTTGAAAAGGGCTTTAGTGTTTTCGAAGATAGATTTGAGATTTAGTTATTATCAGTTGCGAGTCAGAGACTCTGATGTGCCAAAAACTGCTTTTCGAACGAGGTACAGACATTATGATTTTCTAGTTATGCCGTTCGAACTTACTAATACACCTGTTGTTTTTATGGATTTGATAAATCGGATCTTCAGGCAGTATTTAGATCGGTTTGTGGTCATGTTCATTGATGATATACTACTCTACTCCCGTAACGAAACCGAACATACCGAGCATTTGAGGCTTGTGTTATAGACTTATGAGCAAAACAATTGTAAGCGAAGTTTAGTAAATGTGAGTTTTGGTTACGCGAAGTCAGCTTTCTGGGACATGTTATTTCAGCATCAGGTATTCGGGTTGATCCGAGCAAAACTTCAGCAATTCTTGACTGGAAACCTCCAAGAAACGTTTCTAAAGTCTAAAGTTTTCTGGGACTTGCTGGTTACTATAGACGATTTGTGAAAGGGTTCTCAATGATTGCAACCCCGATGACCAAGCTTTTGCAAAAAGACGTTAAGTTTGAGTGGTCAAAAAAGTGCCAGAAAAGTTTTGATCAGTTTAAAGCCCTTTTAACTGAAGCTCCAATGTTAGTTCAGCCAGAACCGGGTAAAGAATTTGTTATATATAGTGAAGCATCTTTAAATGGTTTGGGTTGTGTTTTGATGTAGGAAGGCAAAGTTATAGCTTATGCCTCGAGACAGTTAAAGCCACATGAAAAGAACTATCCGACACATGATCTAGAATTGGCAGCTATTGTATTCGCATTAAAGATATGGTGTTATTATCTGTTCGGGGAGAAATGTCATGTTTATTCTGAGCACAAAAGCCTGAAATATTTGATTACTCAAAAAGATCTGAATTTGAGACAACACCAATGGTTAGAATTGTTAAAAGATTATGAACTTGTGATTGACTATCACCCAGGAAAGGCTAATGTTGTTGCTGATGCTTTAAGTCGAAAATCTCTGTTTTCTTTGCGTGCAATGAATGCACATATGGTTATGTCAGATGATGGTGTGATAATAGCCAAATTAAAAGCAAGACCATTATTTATTCAGCAGATTTGTGAAGCTTAGAAGGTTACTAATGATTTGATAACAAACGAGCTCAATATGATTCGAACATTGATTCAGAATTTCAAGTGGATGCTGAGGGATGTTTGTGGTTCAGAAACCGAATATGTTTTCTGAGAAATAAAGAATTGATTCGAATGATTTTGAACGACGCTCATAACAGTAGACTATCTGTTCATCCGGGTAGGACGAAGATGTATAATTATCTAAAATAGCATTATTGGTGCCAAGGTATGAAACGAGACATTTCTATCTTTGTATCGAAATGTTTAGTCTATCAACAAGTAAAAGCCGAACATCAGGTACCTTCTAGATTGCTTCAGCTGATCATGATACCTGAATGGAAATGGGACAGAGTTACGATAGATTTTATATCTGGTTTACCGATGTCACCAAGCAAGAAAGATGCAATTTGGGTTATTGTGGATAGATTGATTAAATTGGGTCACTTTGTTCCAGTTCATACAGATTATCCGCTCGATAAACTTGCTGAGTTATATGTTTCTCAGATTGTAGGACTACACGGGGTACCTATTTCTATTGTGTCAAATAAAGATTTGAGGTTTACATCGCGGTTTTGGAAGAAACTGCAAGATGCATTAGGTACTAAACTGCATTTTAGCACTACTTTTTATCCCCAGACAGATGGTCAGTTTGAGCGAATCATTCAGATACTTGAGGATATGTTGAGATGTTGCATTCTCGAGCTTGAAGGTACGTGGGAACGATACCTACCTCTGATTGAATTTGCGTATAATAACAGTTTTCAGTCGAATATCAAAATGGCACCTTATAAGGCTTTGTACGGTCATAAATGTCATACACCATTGTACTGGACTGAGCTCAGTGAAAATAAGATACACGGGGCTGATTTGATCAAAGAAACTGAACAGAAGGTGAAAGTGATCCGTAAAAGTCTAAAAATAGCATCAGATCGTCAGAAATCGTATGCAGATTTGAAACGTAAAGACATAGAGTTTTAGATCGGTGATAGAGTGTTTTTGAAAGTCTCACCGTGGAAGAAAATGCTCAGATTTGGTCGTAAAGGCAAATTGAGTCAGAGATTTATTGGACCGTACGAGATTATAGAGAGGATTGGGTCAGTTGCGTATAGACTGTTGTTGCCACCTGAGGTAGAAAAGATCCATAATGTATTCCATGTTTCGATGCTTCGTAGATATCGATTTGATCCTTTACACGTGATTAGTTAGACCAAAATTGAGATTAAGCCCGATATGTTGTACGAGGAAGAACTGATTCGTATATTAACTCGTGAGATTAAAGACTTACGAAATAAGAAAATTTCGTTGGTTAAAGTACTGTGGCATAAACACGGAGTTGAGGAAGCAATGTGGGAGCCAGAAGATACAATGAAAGAATGTTATCCGAACCTATTTATTGGTAAGATTTTCGGGGACGAAAATCCCTAAGGGGCGAGAGTTGTAACAGCTCGATTTAGACCCTAATCGGAACGGTGGTTTTGGGACCACGAATTCGAGTCAAAAAATATTTAAATATTATTTTTTGTGTTTATTATATGTGAATTTGCATGTGTGAAAGTTTCGTATGAAAATTTGATTGTTTATGTGCTTAATTTATTAAAAGGACTTAATCGCGTAAAATGAAAACTTGATAGTTAAAAGCATAAGGGCCAAATTGTTGATGGCTTTGTAAGTTGAGACATTTAAGTGGTAATTTGACCATGTTTAATTAGATGGACGGTAGTGGCCATGTAATATAATGGCTTTATATTAGTTAATAAAGGTTAAATTTGTAATTAAATTAAAAAGTTAATATATTACAAAACATAAAAAAATAAAGCCATGGTGTTCATACTTTCTCTTTAACCGACTAATAAAAAGAAAGAAAAGAAACTAAATATTGGTATATTCGGCTATTTTTCAAGCTTGATTCAAGGTTAGTTTGATTTTAATTTTTGATAATTTTTACGTTTTTGAGATCGTTGCTTCGAGTACTATTTGACCCATGCTTAAATTTCAGGTTTTCATGCATATTTTGATTTATGCCATTGATGAATATTTGTGTTTTGTGATGTTTGATGATGAAATAGCAAAAATATGTTTTAGATTAACATGTTTTGTATTGGAGTTTTTGAAGATTTTGAGTAATTAGGACTAAATTACAAAAATAATAAATTAAGGGACTAAAATGTGAAATAGATGAAATATATGGACTAGTATGAGTATATGGAAAATTCAGCTCAGCTACATTATTGTGAGATTTTGTGTATTTTGTGTTTTATGCAATTAGGACTAATTTGTAAAAGTTTGAAATATTAGGGGTAAAATGGTAATTTTCCATTTATGTGTTGTTGGATTAAATTGAATGAAGTTTTGTTTAAATGAGGTTAATTTGAAATTATATAGATCAAGAACAAAGGAAATCGGACTTGGATCGGGGAAAAGCAAAAATAGTCGAATAGCCGATTTATAACGTTCGTCGATATCCGAGGTAAGTCTTTTAGCAATTAGACATCATTTATCTTCATTGTAACTTAGTTTAATATGTTGTTTTGGAATCTATAGATTCATAAAAGAGCTAACCGACTGTGTTTGAGCATAGAAATACTGTATTTGAGTTTAATTCGACAGAGTTATATCATTTAAAAGTTCGTAGGATCTATATGGAATATATGGAGTTTTTGTTATATGAATTGTGTACGAGACAGCATTATAATAGTGATATTTGGGCTTTGAGCCTAGCAAGCTTTATGCTGGTGAATGTAATCGAGCTTTATGCCTAGCAGGCTTATTATCGGTGAATAGTATCAGACCTTGAGTCTAGCAGGCCTTGTGCCGGTGTGTGATTCAGGCTTATCCCTAGCAGGTTTTATACCGGTGATTTATTTTAAATCTTATGCTTATAAGGTGTCAAGTTGATGTGGAAATTGAGCAAGTAAAATTTAGCTAAATGACCTTGTATATATTCGGCCACATAGGTATGTACATATGTGATGTTATATTGGATTTTGAATATTCGGCCATGAAGGTATGCATAAATGTGATATTATATTTGAATTTGAATATTCGGCCATATAAGTAAGTACATATTTGATGTTAAATTTGATCTTGCATATTTGACCATATAGGTATGCACATATGTGATATTATATTCGATTTTCTATCGACCAAATGAGTGATGTTGGTTTATAAAGTTGAGTTTGATTCATGAGTATATATATTTGAATGTAAGCATACTTGAGATAATGTTATTTTGGGAATGAAAAGTTGAATGATATTATGCTAAATGTTAAATATTAGCATTCGACCAAGGTAACCCTTTTGTGTATAAGTATAAGTCATAAATAAATAAATGAGATGATATGATCGAGATAATGTATTACATTAATGTTATAATTTGGTTTGTTTAAAATGTTTTGGTTATTATTTTGGATGGTTAAATTTTCTTATGACATACTAAACTAAATTAGCTTACTCTGTGTGTGTCTTTGTTACTCTGTTTTATAAATTTTATTGTAAGTTACGAGCTCAGGGATCGTCAGAGAAGTCATCCACACCATCGTCAACCTTTAAAAGTCTATTTTCAAACTTATGGCATGTATAGGCTAATATGTACTTTGCTCGACCTTGGATATGTATAATTTGAGCCATCGAATATGGCTTAACTTCAAAGTTTGAATTTGGTTATGTTTGGTAATGGTTTAATCCGTTTTGTTTATAATGTTATATGAAATGAATGAATGGTATACGTGATTGATGCTATACGTTTTGGAAATAGCTTGAAAATGATTGGTGGACTTGATTGTGGTTGATGAGTCGATCATAGTGTGTATAAATTATCATGAGTATGTTTAGATGATTCGGTTTTGGTTGGGTATAGACAAAGTATATATATATGAGATTGGTTTTATGTTTGATATAGGTGTTAATATGTAAATGAGCATTTGATATACATATATATATATTAAGTTTGAATATATAGTAAGAGATTATTATGATATTTTAGGTTTTATAAAGGATTTGTAAGTTGGCTTAACAAAAGAGCAAGATGTTGATTGTATATATATATATATATATATATGCATATATGTATTTGTGCATAATCGAATGATGTTTGTCATTATGATTTGGTTTTTAATGGAAGTGGATATGCATATGTGATGCTTATGTGATTGGCATAATAGGTATAATTGATGAAGTTAAATATTGAGTAGGTAGTAGATAATGCCATATATGTTAAGAGATAAAATGTCTTGTGATACTATTTATTTGGTTAAATATGCGCACGTTTAGAATTAAGAAAATAAAGTTTGATTTTTATTTTTGGTATTCGCTTATCAATAAAGTGATGAATCTATAATTTGTATGTACAATATATTTTATAATGTATGCTTAATATTTAATTAATTATGTGCTTTACATGTAAATATGAATATGACTTGTGTTAGCATGAGAGTGTTCGAAACTGTATTTACGTTCAGTAATGCCTCGTAACCCTAGTCCAGCGACGGATACGGGTTAGGGGTGTTACATTTTGCATATATATTCACACGCGACAGTGGGCTATTACAGTTCCACTTTAATTTTGGTCCCTTGGAGAATTTCTATCAAGAATTCTCACTTTTTGAGAGTAAGGCTAACTTAGGTAGGTTTGAACCCAAGAAATCACATAGGTCGCAAAGCTTACGAGATGAAAGTTCTACCCCATGATAGTTGGAATTTAAGATAAGTTTTTAAAGGTGTCGATTAAGATAACGAAAGGATTAAACAATCAGATTGAGCCAATGGTAACCCATAGAAGGGCTAGGAATGCTAGGCCATTAAGGGAAATGTTGTCAACTTTGGAAAGTTGAGTGGACAATCTTGAGGAGTCCATTGGGGATATGAGGAAGACACTCAAGGTAATTGAGGGATGCACCTACGCGCTAGACTCATTGAAGGAGTAACCTAGGGAATATGTGTTGGGGTCTCTCAATTCCAATATTGAAGTGATGCAATGGGTGTTAAATTCCATTGCGGAGAAGCTGATAGTGAGGGATGATGCTCTCAAGGCTATGGTGATGACCTTGATGGAACAATTTGAGAATTTCAAGGGGGTCTCATTATATGCAAATCCACTTTAGGTATTGGAATGTTGGTTATGACACCCACGCATAAGGTGGATGTCTGTGACAGCCCTAAAGTGACCCTAGTCGGAAAGCTGTTTCGGGACCGCTAAACCTAGTCACCAAATTATTTGGATGTGATATTTATGGTCTAAAATATGTGAATATGAATGTGTGAAAATTTCAAGCTTCGATTTAGTCGATTGCATGTGAATTCAGTTATTAGGACTTGTGTGACACTTTTGAAATGTGATAGGCTAATCTATAAGGACCTAATAGTGCATGTAATCAAAAGGGGGGACTTGCATGTCAAATTTCCCCCCCTAATAGCTAGTGGCCGGCCATGACAAAGAATTATGGGCAAAAAAAATGTCATAAAACATGTTGGGTGAATGCTTGATGTTAGAAATAATAAAATAAAGAGCATGGACAAAGAAAGAAAAAAAAATGGTCTCATCCATGCCCCCCCTTGCCGTGAGTTGAAGAAAAGGAAAGAGAAAAATTTGTTCATCCTTTCCTTTCTCTCTTGACCGAAAATCCTAAGGAAGAAGAGGGAATTTTTGCTTCATGTTTGGTTTGGAAGAGGATTAGGAAGGGGTTTGGCTATACTTGCATCAAGATTAAGGTATGTTTGAGGTTGTGCCATGAGATTTATGCATGTTTTTGGTTGCTAACTTGATGCTCTTATTAGCCCATGGTTCAAATCTTTGTTATATCATGGGGATGGTATTTGGCCAAGGTAGATTTTGTGTTAATGCCATTGCATGTTAAATATGAAGCTTGCTAATGATATATGTGATGGTGGATTGATGGCTCTTGGACTTTCTTTTTAGTATTTTTGAGTAAGACATCAAGTTCTTTGTTTAATCATGACAAAAAAATTTTGGTGTTGTGATGTATTCGGCCATGGTACATCCATAAGTATGAGTTATGCTCATTGCATGGAAAGTAAGATTTGTGTTTTGGATTTATGTTCATGTGTAGTTACCATCAACTTGAGATTCGGCTCTAACATACATATATGAATATATGTTTGCACATGATGTATTGGTATGACATATATACTATTTCAAGGTGTATATTTGCTTGTGATGATGTTTGGTTATGAAGTGAATGAGAGATGTGTATTGAGCTACAATATGTAATGCGTTAGTTAGTAAAATGTATGCTGTTTTTGTGTGGTATTAAGTGTATAATTGGCCTCAACATGGACATGCATATTCGCCACATGAGGGGAGTTGGTGTGCATGCATTCGGTTAGAGGCAAGCATATTGATGCCTATTCTTGGCTTGGAAAATTTGGCTAAGGAGAGTACTAACTAATGTGTTGAATTCGATTCGTGATTTCGTGCACATGTGACTCTAATGTCTAATGTATATGTGGGCTAAGTACCTTGAATTCCCCTTTCGATGCTCAAATGATTAAACCAATTTATTTGTTAAATTAAGCTCAAGAGCAAAGAGGATCAAAGTCGGATAAGGGAAAAGAGAAAGTAAATGAATAGCCGTGGGTATCTAGTCATCAACCACTTCCGAGGTAAGTTTTAAGCGATTAATCATTGAGTAAATTCAATCATAATAGGACATAATGAGTTGATTTAATAAGATATGATGCGGCCATGATATGTCTTAACCCAAATGGTAAGTTCATAAGTGTTTGGACTTGGAAATTTAAGAGCAAATTGTGATAATTTGCTTGGACAGCAGCAGTAATGTGATTTTAGAAAATCACTATAAATTTTTAGTGTGGAATTATAGGCTGAATAAAATATGTAATCAAAGCTTAGTTGGTCTAGTTTCTTATAAAAGAGACCGTGGAAGCAAAGAAATTTCCTATAAAGAGATATTTAAAGTTGTGTGGGACGGTGTCAGAATGACTCCGAAATCCCCTGTTCTGTTTTTGGAAAATCATTATAATTTGTACAAAAATGGTTATAAGATAAGATTTATATGCTTAGACTCCTTAATGAGTCTAGTTTTAAATGAAATCAAATAGAACACATTTTGAATTCTGTACAATGAGAAATTTGATTTGTAGTGAAGAGTGGTCAGATTAGTCAAACAGTGAAACAGGGGAAACTTTAAGAAAAATCTGGTATTGATTGGCCACACCTAAAATTCTGAAAATTTTATGGATGAAAGATACGTGAGTCTACATTCAGGGAAAATTAACGGCAATTGATTTTGAGTTTTTTAGCTCCATTTATAAACAATTTAGTGACTGTTGCTCAAGAAAACTGCATGTAGTGAATATGTGATTTTGTTGTAAACTTTGATGAAACTATTTGAGTTGCTTATAAGCTATTGCTGAAATTGATGTACAAGAAAAATATGAAATATGTATGAGATATATATATGTGATAAGGCCTAAT
Organism: Gossypium arboreum; assembly: GCF_025698485.1. Classification (NCBI taxonomy): domain Eukaryota; kingdom Viridiplantae; phylum Streptophyta; class Magnoliopsida; order Malvales; family Malvaceae; genus Gossypium; species Gossypium arboreum. The sequence continues at coordinate 22,128,759 of NC_069081.1, forward strand.
GGCCAATGTGATGAATGTGAAAGTGTGTATATATGTGATAAGGCCTAATGGCCGATGTGATGAATAAGAAAGTGTGTATATATGTGATAAGGCCTAATGGCCGATGTGATGAATGTGAAAGTGTGTATATATGTGATAAGGCCTAATGGCCGATGTGATGAATGTGAAAGTGTATATATATGTGATAAGGCCTAATGGCCAATGTGATGAATGTGAAAGTGTATATATGTGATAAGGCCTAATGGCGATGTGATGAATGTGAAATATATGTGTGATATGTATATGTGGTAAAGCCGAATGGCTAATGTGAATGTTGTAACATGTGATTAAATGTACATGAAACTTGAAATATGTTCCGGTGAGACCCGATGACTATGTGTGGAGATTATGTCCGGTAAGACCCGATGACTACGTGTGGAGATTATGTCCGGTAAGACCCGATGACTACGTGTGGAGATTATGTCCGGTAAGACTTCATAATAAGAATTGCTTATAAATATACGCAATGCGAAAGGTTAAACAGTATGTACTCCAAGTTTATATATGATGCACACGAGAGCAATCTATGGGACTATTCCTATGATTATGTGACATCGGTTTAGTGTGAGAGGTTATGTGAAATCATATGATATATCTATGTCACATGAGCTCACTTTTATGTGAGAGTTTATCGCCTATTGTATATGATGAGATGTGCATATTAGGAAAAGGGATAGTATGCCCGAAAGAAGAGTGAAATAAAAATACGAACAACTATGTTATAATTTGGTTGTTATCTGTTGACACTGCTTAAAACTTACTAAGCATTGTAATGCTTACTCCATTTACTTTGTTTCCTCTGTTTTATAGATCTCATTGGAAGCTACAGGCTCGGGGATCGTCAGCAACTAGTCACACTATCACTACCCTTTGTTTGGTACCGCTACGTTTTGGAATATCTTATGGCATGTATAGAATAGACTAGTAGCGGGAGGATATTTTGTTAATGTATATAAGCCATGCGAAAATGGCTTTAAGTATACTTTGATCATAGCATTGTAATCATTTTGTATGTCGTCCATCGAGAGGTATGGAAATGTTGGTAACGGTTAGTCATGGGAATGGTTATTCATGATCACTTTTGGTATATGTATGACAAACTCTAGTTGATCCATGGAGGATCATGAAATAGGTAAAGTTTACCTTAAAAATAAATGCTGGCAGCAGCAGTGATGTGGATGTGAAAAATCTCTAAAAATAGTAGGAATGGAATTAAATAGCGAATAAATTATGTAATGTAACCTTGATGAATCTATTTTCATAGGAAAGTAACGAAACGTTCATATGAACATTAAATTATGAGATGTTGAAGTTTTCGTGAGATAGGGCCAGAACGGTTTCTGGATCCCCTGATCTGACTTTGGAAATTCATTATAAATTAACCAGAGACATTTAGAAGTCATGCCATATATGTATAGATTCCTTTTTGAGTCTAGCTTCTATAGAAACAACGGCATCAGTATTGAATCCCTGTGCAGGGAGATATCTGATTCGTAATGCATGAAGGTCAGTGTAGTCAAACCCGGAATAGGGAGACTTTAACTAATAAACTGTACTAATTGGCCCGACCAAAATTCTAAGAAAAAAATATGTAGATGGACATATGAGTCTAGTTTCGGGGAAAAATTACGAATCTGATTTTCGAGTTGTGGAACTCAAGTTATGATTTTTAAGGTGACAGTGATGAAGTTAGCCAGTCGTCTGGAAAATTTTTAATTGGACTGTGAGAGTAAATGAATTAGTCGGTTAGCACCTCGTGTTCGACTCCGGTAACGGTCTCGGGTACGGGGTGTTACAATGTCCCTAAGCTAAAAGAGTTTACAGGGGCAAGATCTGCAACAGATGTTGAAAACTTCTTGTGGGGAATGGAGCAATACTTATATGCCAAAGGCATCATAGATGATGCTACTAAGGTAAATACTTTTAAGATTTATTTCAGTGATGTCGCTCTTTTATGATGGCGTTGTAGGTCTACATTTGAGAAATGTGGTGGAACTGCAATTGGGACTGTGATGAGTTCCAAAAGGAATTCAAGGGGCAATTTTACCTGAAATATGTTAAGGATGAGGATCGAGTTAAGCTGCACAGGCTTACGAGACAAGGCAAGTTAGGAAACATGTGCAGGAGTTCAGTGAACTCATGCTCCAAATTTCTGATATGTGTAAGAAATAGGCATTTTTCTCATTTATGGATAGGCTGAAACCATGGGCGAAGAAAGATTTGCAACGTTGAGGAGTCAAGGAACTTACAAAAACCATGATCGTAGTGGAGTCATTAATTGAGCTTGTTTCAAGGAAAGACAAGTATAAGTCTTCCAAACCCAATAAGAAGGGCAATGGTGGGGGAGATTGTAACACCCATAGTCGCTACCTGTTGTCAGAAGAGAGTTATGGAGCATTACTAAAGTTTTCAATTCAATTTCTATCAATTCATGTCATTTACTATTTATTTCCAAAAATCAATCACAATGAATCATAATGTCCCTCATATGGGTCCTCAAGGCCCAAAAAACATATTAGAATCGAGTCAGGACTAAACCAGATTCACAGTAAATTTTTCACAAAATCTCAAAATTTTTCTTAAGTACAGGGGACACACGCCAGTGTGGCCAGTCCATGTGGCTCACACGGCCGATGAAACGCCCATGTCCCAGGCCGTGTGGGCATTTGATGTGAGGCACATGGCCGTGTTCTAGCCCGTGTCCTTCCCCATGTAACTCTCTGACTTGGGTCACACGGCCTACCACACGCCCATGTGCTAGACCTTGTGAACAATTTAATTTTAAAAAATTAGGTGCAGGGGTTACACGACCAGGACACACGCCCATGTGCTAGACAATGTGTCTCACACAGCTGAGACACACACTCGTGTGGACAAAATAAGGTCATTTTCCAATCCTTATTTCTCACCCTTTTTACCTTGCACCTACATCAACACTTCAATTTATTCAACAACCAATTCAAGGCTTATAAATCAAACTAATATTCAAGTTTTATACATGACATTTTACTCACACTTTCAAGTATTCATCTTACCCTTTTTCTAATCATATACTTACCCAAGTGTGATTATATCTAGTTACTAATCCAAGCATACTCACATACCAAACATGATATAACTTCATGCATAAATATATTAAATATGTTATCACTAGCCATTCTGATGGCTAATTACAACCAAAACATTTACATACCCTTATTTGTCACCATTAGCCTATACATGCCATTATCCCAAAATAAGTTTCCTATTTATACCAAAACAAGCTAGAGGATAGTGTGATGATGCTCCTACCGATCTCTAACCTTTACGAGCTTTCAAGTACTATAAAACAGAGGAAAAAAAAATAGAGTAAGCATTTAATGCTTAGTAAGTTCGTATAACAGGAATTTAACTTACCCTGAATTTACATTTAAGATTATCATACAAAATATGCATCCAATCATTTTGGCCAATTGCCTAATCACATATACTCATCAAAATAGTTAGTCATGTAAATTCACATGAATTTCAAGAAAACAAAGATGAGCTCATCAAACATAGATTTACAAGTATTTCAGGAATTTTCATGATATAATCCATTTAGTTCTTATATTTTTCTCACATCAAAAATTTTTGCCCGTTGAATTATTGAAATGTTGATGGATACCCAGCTAGTATACTCGAGGTATACAAATCAATGATATGTCAACTCATGTTCGGGGGTACCCATAAGGGCACATAATCAAGAAGCACACTCTCAAGCCATATATCAGGATGCTTATGTGAGCCATGTAACTGGAGGCTCAATGAGCTTAACTGGTAACTCCGTAGAGTTATTAACAAAGAGCTCCGGATAGCAAAACAAGGAGTCCAAGTAAGCCATGTCAAAAATCTCATAAGAGCCTATATCAGGACATTCAGGAAGAGTTTTGTTTGTGCCCGTAATAAGTGTTGGATCACAACTGATCAAATCATGTAACAGGATACTCATAAAGAGTTGCGTAGTGTGCAGCACATGCAAGATCACTACTGATCAAGATGCTCGCAGGAACTATATATAACAGGAATGCTCGAGAAGGCTTTTCACAGGATGCTCGTCTGAGCTATAATGTCCGCAACAAATCAATACAGGAAAATATTGTATCCATCGTATTTCATTATTCAAACGGGACTTATCATTTATCAAGTAATATCAACCATGTGACTGGTTTCATACATTAAACATTTATACAATTCATACAAATACAACATCTAATTCAAACAGATCAATATACATAATTTAGTTGCACGAACTTACCTTATTACTTATTCGTATATAGAAATCGACTAATTCGACACTTTTTCTTTTCCTCTATCTAACTTTCTATTTGAGTTTTCTGGATCTATATAAATAAATTTAACATCAATTTAATCCATTTCATACTTAATTCAATCCAATTCACATCTTAGGCAAAAGTATCATTTTGCCCCTATACTTTTTATTAATTCCAATTGCATCCCTAGGCTCGAAAAATGAAATCCATGCAATTTAATCCTTCTTTTAAGCCTAACCAAAATTTACATGTTACAATAACAACCCATGAATTTCAAAAAAATTAGAATTTTTCCATGGGTTTTACCATTTTTCAATTTAGTCCCTAAATCATAATTTCATCAAAATTCTCTTTGTCAAAGTTGTTTGTCTATCAACAACCTTTCATTTTCTACCATAAATTTCAAAATTCAACATATTCATCCATGGAAAAATTTTCATACTTTGATATCTTTACAAATTAATCTCCAAAATAGATAGATTAAGTTATTTCGAACTTGAAAATATAAAAATTACTAAAAACAGGACAAGAATACTTGCCTAATTAAGCCAAGAAAGCTTGCTTGAATGTTTTTCTCTTTCTTAGGGTTTCCATGTATTTTAATTTGGGGATGAAGATGAAAATAAGATGATATTAAATTATTATCATCTTTATTTATTCTAAATTCCAATTTAGTCCTTTTCTTTTTCCAATTTTCCATAGATGATTCACCAAAAATATCTATTAACTTTTCTTTAATGGTCTAATTACCATATAAGGATCTCAAATTTTGAATTTCATAGCTATTTGATACTTATAGCTACTAGAATTTAACATTTGCATTTTATGCAATTTGATCCTTTCCACAATTAAACATGAAATGGATAAAATTTTCTTATCAAATTTTTCATACGTCTTTCCTATCATAATACTAATCATGCAATAATATTAAAATAAATTTCTTTATGACTCAGATTTGTGGTCCCAAAACCACTATCCGATTTCACTGAAATTGGACTATTATAGAGATGAAGGACTGGTTAAAAACAGCAATTGTGGCAATGATGGCAATGGGAATCCATCTAACAGGAAGTGGAGACTGAACAACCATTTTGAGGGACAAGGAGAGTGAAAAGAAACCAATACAATACTTCTTATATAGTGGGTCACATAGAGTGCGAGACTGCCCACAACGATCTATGCTATATGCAATCGTTAAAGAAGATGAAGCGAAGCTTGATGAGGAAAAGGTGTTGAGGCTTGGATCAATGATACTCAAATATGCTAAAACGAACAGGAACTACAAGCAGAAATGGTTGTATTTTTGGACATCAACATTGCAAGCCAGAGAAGGAGTGCTATTATGGATACAAGGGCATCTAACTTGTTTATATCAGAGAAAGTCATGGGTAAATTTGTTCTCTCGATTAGAAATTTGACTAAGAGGATCAAGACATTTAATTCCAAAGAGGTCCTAACTATGGGCATAACATAAGGAGTTGAACTACAAATCAACAAGTGGAAAAGCAAGGAAGATTTTGAGGTAATTCATTTAGATGATTATGGCTTCATGTTTGACTTGAATTTCCTTAACTGGATTAATACTCATTTGGTTCCTTTTTCTGATTGCATATGTATCATTGATACTCATCAACAATAATGCGCAGTGTCAATGAGTTATGATGAAAAAGGTGGGACCAAGGTACTGTCGACAATCTAACTAGCCAAGGATGTTCATTGTGGTAAGAACATCGATTTGGTAGACCAAAGTGTTAAGGAGACCCTCTTGGAAATGCTAGAGGTATGACAAACTGATTTGAAGTCTGTTGAGCTATCGATGGGGCTGCCACCTATCAGAGAGGTGGGTTGTGCATCAAACTTTGGGAGAAAAGTAGTGATGCAAACTGGGCAGTTGGAATGAGTAATGCAATGAATGAGGTACATCTCAAACACTTTCCTAGTGTTTTTCATTTTGACTTACCATTGGCTTGGAAAGGGAACAAGGGCCTTTTTAAAGTTTTGAAGAGGGTAAGTCGAGGGGCTTACAAATCGGAGTTGGAGAGAATACTCAAGGTTAACCCAGTGTTTAATGTGGGCACGCTGAAGCCTATTTGTGAGGATCAAGGGGATCCTAATCAAAATAAATCACAATATGGGCAAGTAAGAGCGGTGGGCTCTTGCAAACGAGATACACGAAAGGGCGAAACAGTTTGTGTTAGGCAACAATAGAAGCCAGGGAAAATGTTTTGAAAAGCAGAACTACCCAACAGAGAGACTAGTTGGGAAACGACTGAGGCATCGAGAAATTTCTAAGGCAAATCAAACCAGTGTCATTCCAAGGATGCAACGAGGTTACGACAATGGGTGGGAGAAATGTCACAAGATACGGATCAAATCCTATGACGAATGTGCAAAGAGCATCCTATGGAGGTCAATTGATTAAATAGGGTTTGTTTGACCCACTTGAACTGGCCCGATTCATGGAACATGTGGATAAGCCCATCTACTTGAAGCCTTGGTGGCCTATTGAATCACTTTAGGAAAATTAGGGTTGCCATGGTAGATATAGAAATTTATCTTAGAAGATTTGGTTTTGTGATCTTAAAAGATTGTGTAAATTCCTTAAAAATCTCAATTGTAGATATGCTTTAATCTTGACTGTTGATGTAACTCAATTTGTACTGCTAGATTTGGGGGAGCTCAACTATATATAAATGTCTTCCTCCTCATTAGTAATCACTCAATTGTAATCGTTCAAAGTAATAAAGATACTTTAAGAGAATTTACTCAAACACCTTCTGTGTGTTTCTTTCTTGTGCCATTTTTTTGTTCTTTTGTTGCTCTTTCATTTTTAGTTGCTTCCGTTTTAATTTCGATGCCTTGAAGAATTTTTATCGAGAATTCTCACTTTGCTAGAGTAAGACTGACTTAGCCAAATTTTAATCCAAGAAATTGCCTAAGGCCATATGGATTGTGAGAGGAAAGTTCTAGCCTTGTGACAATTGCACATAGCTTTTAACTCTTAGAGTTTAACTTACCATTTCCATACATGAATCGGGGACAAGGAGATTCTTTTTCTTTTTAGACCAATATTCATGGTCTGTACTCTTCTTCAACCTTTGACTATTTGCTCAATTTTTTGTTTTGTTCGAGGATAAATAACAAAAAAGAGGAAACTTTTTAAGGACGTGGTTGATTCTTCTACATGAAAAGCATAAAAAATCTTGTAAACAATAAGTTGTTTAAAATGTTTAACTATAACCGATTTCAATAAGGGTCATTCTAGGTTTAGCTAGACATAAAGTCAGGCATAACATACCCTCTCACTTATAAGAGTGTGTTTGTCAACTCGAAGGAGTGGGCCTATGCTATTGCCATTTTCTAATATATTTTTCCATCAAATTATTCTTTAGGGAATTCAAGTAGCCTGAACGAAACAACAATTGAGGATAAAGAAGCCTTTGAAGATCTAAAATTTTGTTCCCAGCGTTTAATAATGAATCAAGGGTGATTTTTTATGAAATTAAAGTAAACTTCTCATGTAACCTAATAATGAAGTTTGATCCCAAATAAAAATAGTTAACGCACTTTGAAGTTTCCATAAAGCTTGAAGCTTGTTGGAAATATTTGTAACCCATAGTTTTGTTGTGAACTTTAACAATACAAGTTCTTGCACCTTTTTCCTGATACAAAGCCTTTTATTCCTCATTAAGGCAGATTGCAATGGCATCATGATTCATTTTCAAAGTTCCTAGAGTCCATGGAGCAAACTCATCATCATTATTAGGAGGAACATCCTACATGTGAAGCTCGAAAGATGAAGAGATAATTTTTAAAGAGACTTTGTAAGAAATGCATGAGTTGATGTAGGTTTGTTGAGTCGATTATCATTTATTCTCTTGGTGCTCCTTTCCAGAGAAACTACTTAAGAAAGTCTCCATCGCTCCTTTATTATATAGATATAGAAACTAAATTGGGTAACTGTTAATTTTTAATCTAACTTGACTAATCAATTTAATCCAATTTTTCTCATTTCTTGGTGTGATTTGGTACAATAACAATAGATATGATTATTTGGTGCTACCTTTGTGTACATTCATCTTTAAAAGAGACCTTACACAAAAAAGCATAAGGACTATTTTGTGAACTATTTTCATGGTAAATTCTACATCAATTTGTCAATAGTGAACAATTTAGTGCAACTGTCTACTCATGTATTTTTTTTTCTTAAGTCACAATTTGATTTTTGAATTATATCCATTTTCTAACTTTTGTATTTAAACATTTTTTAGGGTCTTACATAAACTATAATTTTTTTTCATTTTACCTCTAAAAATTACTCGCATCCAATAAAATGTACCATGTGTCATGCTTTTATTGGAAATTTTTATTTTGAGGATAAATTGGAATGAAAATGTTAATTTAGGAGATAAATTAATGTTAGAATATTTTCAATATATAATGTTCCAATAGTTTCCAATGACAAATTAAACGTATCCAAAAGTTAATAACACTTGGTTATTAATCAAGAATTGTAGCAATTCAAATGTAATAATTATGTCTCTTTGTGACAGCCCAAAATTGACCCTAGTCGGAATGTGGTTTCGGGACCACAAAACCGAGGCATAAAAATAATTAAAAATTTATTTTGATGCCTATGATATGTGTTAAATTGTGTATGACATTTTGATGTTTCAATTTAGAATTATAAATGTGAATTTCACTAGAAAGGACCTAGTAGTAAACTTTGAAAGTATGATGGGGAAATGTGTGATGACTAGTTGAGCATGCATGCAAAAATAAGGGATTTGCATGTCAAATTTCCCCAAGGATGGTATAGTGGCCGGCCATGACAAGGGAATATGGGCAAGGAAGACATGTTATGACATGTTTTGTTAATGCATGATGTGATAAATGATAAAAAAAATTAAGCATGTAGGAAGAGAAACAAAAAAATCAAAAATTTGCTTATCCTTCCCCCCCCCTTTTGCCGTGAGTGAAAGAGAAGCAAAGAAAAAAAATTTTGTTCACCTATTTTTCTCTTCTTTGGTCGAAAATACTAAGGAAGAAGGAAGGATTTTTGCTTCATTTTCTTTGTTTAGAAGAGATCTAGAAGGAAATTTGGCTAAACTTGCAACAAGAGTAAGGTATGTATGAGGTTGTGTTGGGAGTTTCATGCATGTTTTGGTTGCTAATTTGATGTGTATGTTAGCTATGGCTCAAATCTTTGTTATGCCATGGAAATGGCATTTGGCCAAAGTTGTTATGGTGATAAAGCCATTGCATGCTAAGTGTGAAGCTTGATGATGATGCATGCAATGATGGATTGTCTACTCTTGAGTAAGATTTTGAGCTTTCTTTTTGTTTTATCATGATTGAAGTTGAAAAGGAGCATGATTGTCATATTCGCCATGATGCATTCTTGAGCATGATTCATGCTTCTTGCATGTTAGTTAAAATTTGTGTTTTGGATGGCTATGGACACCTTGAAATTCGCCATGCTCATAGATGCATATATATGATTGCACATTATGTTTTGGTTATGAACTAAGTGATGAATATATTGGTTTAAAGAAGAAGATGTGGAAGAATGCTTGTGAAATTGCAAGCACAATTGCCTAGCACACATGTAGGTGCTTGATGCTATATTATAAGTTTTAATACAATGTGCAAAGCATTAATTAGTAAATTGCATGCTGTTTTTGTGAGGTATTAAGTGCAAAATTGACCTCAACATGTACATGAATATTCGCCTTGGGTAGCCTATTGAAGGCCTTAGCATTTCCTTGATGCTCGAATAAATTGTATTGAATTGCTTGATGTAGTATAAAATGTGCATGACCATTGTGTATTCAAGCTAAAGGGTGGCCATATGACCATTTAAACTCCTTGTCATATTCGCCAAAAGCTAGCACAATGAGGTTTTAATAAATTGAATTTGTTTGAATTAGCTCAAGAGCTTAGAGGGCCACAATTGGACAAGGGAAGGAGAAAGTGATCGAATAGCCGAAAAAGCCGTTCGACAACATCCGAGGTAAGTCCTCAAGAAGTGACCCTACTTGAATTATGTGAAATAAAGTATGGATGTGTATTGATTATTGATTATGTATGCATGAGTATTTGAATTCTACGGGCTAAGTCCCGAAGGCGAATATGCTTGTGACTATAATTGCGTTTGAGCCTTAGTAACAAAAATGAATTATGTATGTCCAATGATAATTGATGTATGTGTTCATGGGAAATTGAATGATATCCGGCTAAATCCAAGACAATTATGCTGGAAATTTTATCCGGTTAAGACCAAGGCAATTGTGCTAGTGGCTACATCCGGCTAAGACCAAGGCATTCGTGCGAGACATTCTATCCGGCTAAGACCAAGGCATTTGTGCACATGGTTATATCCGGTTATGTTCAAGAATCTTGGGCTGGAGGTGAGTGTTGGCTGCTGTAATAAATTCAATGAATACACTCAAAAGCCCAAAGAATGAGGTACGTTTATATGTGCATTGGAAAGTCGACATGTTTGAGCAACATTCGCTCAATCGACTAATGAATTTCAGTTATTGAATTGATTGATACTTTGTGAAATTATATAATGATGAAGTGTGAAGTAAGAATGTGTATTAATGAAATGATGCATTTGGTTATGTGAATGTATTGCTGTAATTAGAGTTGATTATATTCCTTGAGACTTACTAAGCATAAAATGCTTACCCGTTGCTTTGGCTCTCGTTTTCTAGATTTCGCTCAAGCAATCGGATTTGGGATCGTTGAAGTCGAAGTCATCCACACTATCAAGCCTCGATTTTGGTATAAATTTTGGTTGAACTTGAGATGGCATGTATAGGACTACCCTTGTTTGTTAAATATGTTGTAATGTAAGTATGTACGGCCATGCGAAAATGGCTCGAAAAGGGAAGCATGAACTTAGACTAATTGTGGTTTGTATGTATATAGTTGGTGTCATGATGTGGCTATGGCTTGAAATGGGAATGTTGGTCATATGATCAGCCATTGGCATGGTTAAAATGATCATATATGAACCTATGTATGGCAAGACTAGTTGATTCATAGAGACTACCAAATAGGTAAGACCTACCTTAAAAACAGATGCTGCCAGCTGCAGTGGCGTGAATGTGAAAAATCACCAAAATTCATAGGAATGGAATTAAATAGTGAATAAGCTATGTAAATGAACCTTGATGAGTCTATTTTCATATGGAAGAAACGAAATGGTCATAGGAGTTACAGGTTAAGAGATATTAAAGCTATTGGGAGACAGGGCCAGAATGGTTTCTGGGTTCCCTGTCGCAACTTTAAAAATTCACTATAAATTATCCAAAAAGAATTAGGAGACATACCTTATATGTACAGATTCCATTTTGAGTCTAGTTTCATTAGAAACAAACGAAACCAGCATTAAATCCCTGTACAGAGAGATATTCAAGTTGTACCGCGCGAAGGTCAGAGCAGTCGATCCCTGTAACATGGGTGACTTTAACTAATAAACTGTACCAATTGGCCCGACCAAAAATCATAGAAATAAATCCATGGATGGATATATGAGTCTAAATTCAGGGAAAATTTACGAAACCAGTTTCCGAGTTTTGAAACTCAAGATATGATTTTTAAGGCGACAGTGACGCAGTTTTCCAGACTGACTGGAAATGTCAAATTGGTGGGCAAAACATGTGAACTTGGCTTGTTAACCCCTCGGGTCCGACACCGGCGATGGTCTCGGGTTTGGGGTGTTACAATTTTATTGGTATTAGAGCCACGGTTTAGTCTATTCTAGGACTACCGTGATGTGTTTGGGGTCTAGCTATACATGCCATTAAATGATGAATCGATAGTGTGATGATTCTGACAATTCGACTTTGTGTTTGTTTGTAGCAATGGATCCCGATCCCAACCGAGCGATAGCTGATGATGTGGAGAGTGTGGCGCCTGCTCCCGCGCAAGGGACAGCGCCGACGGACTCTCAACCTATGGCCAGCAATCCTAATGACGAGGCTAGGCAAGCCTTTTATAGTGTGATGAACGAATGGTTTAATCAATACATTCGAACCAACACTACTGTTCCACAACCTCCATTCCGACAAATGCAACCCCGCACCTACAATACCTCCGTGACTGACCAAATAAGGTCAAGTAAGCCCCAATCGATAGGATTCGAAAACATGGGGCCACTGAATTTAAGGCTACGGATGATGATGATGCCGAAGCGAGCTGAATTTTGGTTAGATAACACTATCCGGTGCTTGATGAGCTATCCTGTACACCCGATGAGTGCTTAAAGTGTACCATCTCCTTGCTACTGCTGAGTCCGCCTACTATTGGTGAAGTACTCGACTTACGTGGTGCCTAGAGAGCAAGTGACTTGGGAATTCTTTCAAACCGAGTTCAAAAAAGTATATCGATCGAGATTCATCGACCAAAAGCGGAGGGAATTTCTTGATCATAAGCAAGGTTCTATGTCCGCTTCGACTACGAACGAAAGTTTGTGAGGCTTAGCCGAGACTGCGAGAATGCATTTCGTCCAAGCTTTTATGTAAACGCCGAGGATGGGCTGAATGATGATATAAGGATGTTTGTTGGCATTCTCGAGATACGAGAGTTCGTAGTACTTGTTGAGCGAGCTTGTAAAGTCGAAGAGCTTAGAAAGGAGAAACAAAAAGCTGATGTGGGAACCGGAGAATTCGAAGAGGTCCTCGGAAAGTCTCTTCAACAAGCATCGAAGAGATTTCGAGATGATGCGAGCCGGTCTAGAGGCGTTTGGGCTTTTCTAGACGAGGACGCGATCAACCCCTGTGACCACACGAGTCACTTCGATCGCTGATGGTGGAAATGATCGCCAAGAGAGGCGAAGTGTCCACATTGTGGCAAATGGCATTCGGGAGCTGTTGGTTTCGTGATCGCTCCTGCTATAAGTGTGGATCGGCCGACCACTTTATGAAGGATTGCCCGAGGATGCTTGAGCAGAATGTGAGTCGAGTGGAAACCCGGTGCTACCACCGCCGAGGTAGGCCACCTAGAAATATGGGCAATGTCGGTGGCGGTCGAGAGGATCTAGAGATGCTACCATCGGATCCGAGGCTCGTGCTCTGCAAGGACTTATGCCATACGCGCACGTGAGGATCCGCCTCTCCGGATGTCATTACGGTACTTTCACTCTTTTCAATACAAATGTGATTGCTTTGATTGACCACGGTTCTACTCATTCATATATATGTGAAACCTTAGCATCCAGAAGACTTTGCCTATTGAGTCTCTCGAGTTTGTAATTCGGTGTCAAACCCTTGGGTCATTACGTGCTTGTCAACAAAGTGTGCAAGAAAAGTCCCCTAGTGTTCCGAGATTCTTGTTTTCCGGTGGACTTAATGCTTTTGCCGTTCGATGAGTTCGATGTTATTCTTGGTTTGGATTGGTTGACCATGCACGATGCGGTTGTAAATTGCAAGAGCAAGACTATCGATTTGAGGTGCGAATAATGAAATAATTCGGGTTGAGTCCACGGACTTAAAGGGGTTGCCATTTGTAATATCGCCGATGTTGGCCCGAAATATGTAAGAAAAGGTGCGGCGTACCTTGCGACGCTTTCGATGACAAGGAATCGAGAAGAAACCCGAATCTGTGCCGTGGTTTGTGAATACCGGATGTTTTCCCGAAGAATTGCCGGGTTTACCACCTGTTCGGGAAATAGAATTTGGCATCGAATTGGTACCTGGTACCACTCCAATTTCGATAGCTCCGTATCGTATGGCACCAACGGAATTAAAGGAGTTGAAAGCTTAGTTGCAAGAATTGGTGGATAGAGGTTTTGCTCGCCCGAGTTTTTCGCCTTGGGGTGCGCCGGTGTTGTTCGTGAAGAAGAAGGATGGAACCATGCGTTTGTGCATCGACTATCGTCGACAATAAAGCGACGATAAAGAACAAATATCCGTTGCCACGTATTGATGACTTGTTCGATCAACTGAAGGGAGCCTCGGTGTTCTCGAAAATAGATTTGAGATCGGGCTACTATCAATTGCGAATTCAAGATTCGGACATGCCCAAGACTGCCTTCAGAACGAGATATGGTCACTATGAGTTCCTAGTGATGCCGTTTGGGCTCACTAATGCCCCTGCGGTATTTATGGATTTAATGAACCGGATCTTTAGACCATATTTGGATCGATTCGTAGTCGTGTTCATTGATGACATCTTGGTCTATTCAAGAAATGAGACCGAACATCTTTGAACACTGCGGTTAGTCTTGCAAATTTTCTGGGACAAGCAATTATATGCTAAGTTCAACAAGTGTGAGTTCGGTTAAGAGAGGTTAGCTTCTTGGGTCATGTGGTATCGATCGGTATTCGAGTTTAATTCGAATAAAATTTCAGCCATACTTAATTGGAAGCCTCAGAAATATTATCGAGGTTCGAGCTTTTTGGGCTTCTTAGGTTATTACCGACGATTTGTAAAAGGCTTCTCAACGATAACCACGCCGATGACGGCTACTCCAAAAGGACGTTAAGTTCGAATGGACGGAGAAATGCCAAAAAGTTTCGATCAATGAAAACTTATTTGATTGAAGCCCCAATTCTAGTGCAACCCGAGTCCAAGCAAAGAGTTTGTCATCTATAGCGACGCCTCTCTACTTGGGTTAGGTTGCGTATTAATGCAAGAAGGTCGAGTTGTGGCCTATGCGTCGAGGCAATTAAAGCCACATGAGAAAAATTATCCGACTCATGATCTCGAATTGGCCGCCATCGTATTCGCCTTAAAGATTTGGCGACATTACTTATTTGGTGAAAGGTGCCATGTATACTCGGATCACAAAAGTCTCAAATATTTGATGACCCAAAGAGACTTAAATCTGCGACAAAGACGTTGGCTCGAGCTGTTAAAGGATTATGAGCTGATCATTGACTATCACCCGAGAAAGGCGAATGTGGTTGCGGATGCCTTGTGTCGTAAATTGTTATTCACTTTACGAGCGATGAATGTGCACTTGTCTGTCCGATCCGACAGTGTGTTAGTGGCTGAATTGAAAGCCAAACCATTATTGACACACCAAATTCGAGAAGCTCAGAAAGTCGACGACGAGTTGGTTGCAAAACGGGCTGCATGTGTTCCGAACAAGGACTCGGAGTTTCAAATCGACGATGACGATTGTTTGAGGTTCAAAAGTCGTCTGTGTGTCCCAAAGAATTCAGAACTCATTTCGATAATTCGAATGAAGCCCATTGTAGCCGAATGGCAATCCACCCGGAGTACGAAGATGTACAATGAATTGAAACGTCGGTTTTGGTGGCGTGGTATGAAGCGAGACATCTCGACTTTGTTTCGAGATGTCTAATATGTCAACAAGTGAAAGCGGAACATCGGTGCCTTGAGATTACTTCACCAATCACGATACCGAGTGGAAATGGGATCGAGTCACAATGGACTTTGTATCCGGACCGCCATTGTCGCAAGTAAGAAGGATGCGGTTTGGGTCGTGGTAGATCGATTGACTAAGTCGGCCCACTTTGTCCCCGACGTATGGATTTTTCAATGGACAAATTAGCGGAATTGTACGTTTCTCGTTGTGAGATTACACGGGTGCCTATTTCTATCGTGTCGGATAGAGATCCGAGATTTACCTCGCGATTTTGGAAAAAGTTGCAAGAAGCTTTGGGTACCAAGTTGCATTTCAGACCGCCTTTCACCCCCAAACCGATGGTCAATCCGGCGGATAATTCAGATACTTGAGGATATGTTAAGATGTTGCGTCCTCGAGTTTAGTGGTTCATGGGAAGCGGTATTTGCCGTTGATTGAATTCGCTTACAACAACGACTTTCAATCAAGTATTAAGATGGCACCCTACGAGGCCTTATACGGTCGTAAATGCCCGACGCCATTGTTTTGGACCGAGCTCGGTGAAAGCAAGATTTTCGGTGGATTTGATTAGGGATGCTGAACAGAAAGTGAAAGTAATCCGTGAAAGTCTGAAGATAGCCTCCGATCGTCGAAGTCGACGCGGATCTGAAGCGTAAGGATATCGAGTATCGTGGGTGATAAAGTGTTTCTCAAGGTATCGCCTTGGAAAAAGATACTCGAGTTGGTACCGTAAGGGCAACTTGAGCCCGAGGTTCATTGGACCATATGAGATATCGAGCGAGTCGGTCCGGTGGCATATCGCTTGATTTTGCCCTTGAACTCAAAAGGTTCACGATGTCTTTCACGTTTCGATGCTTGACGCTATAGATCCGATCCATCGCACGTGATTAGTCCATCGAAATTGAAATTCAAGCTAATATGAGTTATGAGGAAGAACCGATTAGTATCCTATCACGAGAAGTGAAAGAGTTGCGAAACAAGCGGGTTCCGCTAGTGAAAGTGTTATGGCTCAAGCACGGGATAGAAGAAGCTACTTGGGAGACCGAGAACTCTATGAAAGAACGATATCCAAACCTATTTACGGTAAGATTTTTGGGACGAAAATTTCTTAAGTGGGGAGAGTTGTGACAGCCCAAAATTGACCCTAGTCGGAATGTGGTTTCGGGACCACAAAACCGAGGCATAAAAATAATTAAAAATTTATTTTGATGCCTATGATATGTGTTAAATTGTGTATGACATTTTGATGTTTCAATTTAGAATTATAAATGTGAATTTCACTAGAAAGGACCTAGTAGTAAACTTTGAAAGTATGATGGGGAAATGTGTGATGACTAGTTGAGCATGCATGCAAAAATAAGGGATTTGCATGTCAAATTTCCCCAAGGATGGTATAGTGGCCGGCCATGACAAGGGAATATGGGCAAGGAAGACATGTTATGACATGTTTTGTTAATGCATGATGTGATAAATGATAAAAAAATTAAGCATGTAGGAAGAGAAACAAAAAAATCAAAAATTTGCTCATCCTTCCCCCCTTTGCCGTGAGTGAAAGAGAAGCAAAGAAAAAAATTTTGTTCACCTATTTTTCTCTTCTTTGGCCGAAAATACTAAGGAAGAAGGAAGGATTTTTGCTTCATTTTCTTTGTTTAGAAGAGATCTAGAAGGAAATTTGGCTAAACTTGCAACAAGAGTAAGGTATGTATGAGGTTGTGTTGGGAGTTTCATGCATGTTTTGGTTGCTAATTTGATGTGTATGTTAGCTATGGCTCAAATCTTTGTTATGCCATGGAAATGGCATTTGGCCAAAGTTGTTATGGTGATAAAGCCATTGCATGCTAAGTGTGAAGCTTGATGATGATGCATGCAATGATGGATTGTCTACTCTTGAGTAAGATTTTGAGCTTTCTTTTTTGTTTTATCATGATTGAAGTTGAAAAGGAGCATGATTGTCATATTCGCCATGATGCACTCTTGAGCATGATTCATGCTTCTTGCATGTTAGTTAAAATTTGTGTTTTGGATGGCTATGGACACCTTGAAATTGCCATGCTCATATATGCATATATATGATTGCACATTATGTTTTGGTTATGAACTAAGTGATGAATATATTGGTTTAAAGAAGAAGATGTGGAAGAATGCTTGTGAAATTGCAAGCACAATTGACCTAGCACACATGTAGGTGCTTGATGCTATATTATAAGTTTTGGGCCACAATGTGCAAAGCATTAATTAGTAAATTGCATGCTGTTTTGTGAGGTATTAAGTGCAAAATTGACCTCAACATGTACATGAATATTCGGCCTTGGGTAGCCTATTGAAGGCCTTAGCATTTCCTTGATGCTCGAATAAATTGTATTGAATTGCTTGATGTAGTATAAAATGTGCATGACCATTGTGTATTCAAGCTAAAGGGTGGCCATATGACCATTTAAACTCCTTGTCATATTCGCCAAAAGCTAGCACAATGAGGTTTTAATAAATTGAATTTGTTTGAATTAGCTCAAGAGCTTAGAGGGCCACAATTGGACAAGGGAAGGAGAAAGTGATCGAATAGCCGAAAAAGCCGTTCGACAACATCCGAGGTAAGTCCTCAAGAAGTGACCCTACTTGAATTATGTGAAATAAAGTATGGATGTGTATTGATTATTGATTATGTATGCATGAGTATTTGAATTCTACCCGGGCTAAGTCCCGAAGGCGAATATGCTTGTGACTATAATTGCGTTTGAGCCTTAGTAACAAAAATGAATTATGTATGTCCAATGATAATTGATGTATGTGTTCATGGGAAATTGAATGATATCCGGGCTAAATCCCGAAGACAATTATGCTGGAAATTTTATCCGGGTTAAGACCCGAAGGCAATTGTGCTAGTGGCTACATCCGGCTAAGACCCAAGGCATTCGTGCGAGACATTCTATCCGGGCTAAGACCCGAAGGCATTTGTGCACATGGTTATATCCGGTTATGTTCCGAAGAATCTTGGGCTGGAGGTGAGTGTTGGCTGCTGTAATAAATTCAATGAATACACTCAAAAAGCCCAAAGAATGAGGTACGTTTATATGTGCATTGGAAAGTCGACATGTTTGAGCAACATTCGCTCAATCGACTAATGAATTTCAGTTATTGAATTGATTGATACTTTGTGAAATTATATAATGATGAAGTGTGAAGTAAGAATGTGTATTAATGAAATGATGCATTTGGTTATGTGAATGTATTGCTGTAATTAGAGTTGATTATATTCCTTGAGACTTACTAAGCATAAAATGCTTACCCGTTGCTTTGGCTCTCGTTTTCTAGATTTCGCTCAAGCAATCGGATTTGGGATCGTTGAAGTCGAAGTCATCCACACTATCAAGCCTCCATTTTGGTATAAATTTTGGTTGAACTTGAGATGGCATGTATAGGACTACCCTTGTTTGTTAAATATGTTGTAATGTAAGTATGTACGGCCATGCGAAAATGGCTCGAAAAGGAAGCATGAACTTAGACTAATTGTGGTTTGTATGTATATATTTGGTGTCATGATGTGGCTATGGCTTGGAAATGGGAATGTTGGTCATATGATCAGCCATTGGCATGGTTAAAATGATCATATATGAACCTATGTATGGCAAGACTAGTTGATTCATAGAGACTACCAAATAGGTAAGACCTACCTTAAAAACAGATGCTGCCAGCTGCAGTGGCGTGAATGTGAAAAATCACCAAAATTCATAGGAATGGAATTAAATAGTGAATAAGATATGTAAATGAACCTTGATGAGTCTATTTTCATATGGAAGAAACGAAATGGTCATAGGAGTTACAGGTTAAGAGATATTAAAGCTATTGGGAGACAGGGCCAGAATGGTTTCTGGGTTCCCTGTCGCAACTTTAAAAATTCACTATAAATTATCAAAAAAGAATTAGGAGACATACCTTATATGTAAAGATTCCATTTTGAGTCTAGTTTCATTAGAAACAAACGAAACCAGCATTAAAGCCCTGTACAGAGAGATATTCAAGTTGTACCGCGCGAAGGTCAGAGCAGTCGATCCCTGTAACATGGGTGACTTTAACTAATAAACTGTACCAATTGGCCCGACCAAAAATCCTAGAAATAAATCCATGGATGGATATATGAGTCTAAATTCAGGGAAAATTTACGAAACCAGTTTCCGAGTTTTGAAACTCATGATATGATTTTTAAGGCGACAGTGACGCAGTTTTCCAGACTGACTGGAAATGTCAAATTGGTGGGCAAAACATGTGAACTTGGCTTGTTAACCCCTCGGGTCCGACACCGGCGATGGTCTCGGGTTTGGGGTGTTACACTCTTGTTACTAAAAGTTGTGTTACTTGATTATTAACAAAACATTATGATTATTCAAGTAATATCTAATAAATAGTTGTGTTCATTTTTTAATAGATGTGACTATCCAAATAGACATTTATTGGATAGTTATATCTCTATGAAGAGACTGGAGAATTCCTATAAATAGAAGTGGAGTTTCATTTGCATGACACACCAAAATCTCAACAAAAAAAAGTTTCTTCATTCTCCTCCATCTTCTAATATTCAAAGATTATTCTACAAAGAATTGTCGCAAAAGTTCTATATAGAATTTGATAATATTTTTGTTAGAGTTGTGTGACCAAAATTCCTATTAAAGAAATAAAATACAGTGACAAAATAGGGGGATCTATGGGGGCGAAGGTCATAGTCGCCACAGATCCCTATTAAGCATAAAACTGGACTGGGGTTGTGAACTGGGGTGTAGGGGTCGTAAACCCCCGCGGTACGGACTAGGCTACACAAGTAGAATTCATATAGAACTACTATTCTATTTGATATTGATTGCACAAGCGGAATTCGTGTAGAACTCCACTCCTTCTATTTGACACTGATTAGAATAAGGTTTTTCAACCTATAAATAGATGTAGTTGAAACTCCTCTTGTATCACTCGAATTTCAACATTAGTGATTTTTTTCTCCTCTACCCGTGGTTTTTTCTCGAAAGGGTTTCCATATAAAAAATATGTGTTCTTATTTTTCTTTCTTTATTGCAATTATTGACGTTCAACTTTTACATATTTCTATGCTTCGCTCAATGCTTAGTGGACTATTTTTGTTAGTGCAAAATGCAAAGAGTCATTGGGCTTCATTGTTGCTTGAGGTGAGGGCAAACAAAACCTTAAAGAAAGTGGCATGGTTACACTCCTAGAAGCCTTCGGTTAATTTCTCATAAGTTTATTTTTATCTCCACACACAAACAATTTTTAAGGTTCTAATCTCACAAATTTATGAGAAATTAAAGAAGGTACATCATTCACTACACATTCACATGATACTATGAGAAAGGTTATCGACAACGAAACTACATTGAAGTAAATGATCTTATTAAATTTTGATTTTTAAAAAATCTTTTTAAAAAAAGTACACCAAATTTTTATTTTATTATTGTTGCATAAATTAGATTTTAATTGTTATATTGTTATTGAGGTATTATATGCAAAATATATGAATGTGTCGTACATCAATTCTTGATAAAAACCAAATGTTAATTTATTAAATGCATGATGTTTTACATGCATAATTTTGGTTGGTATAAAATAATATAGTATATATGATATGCATATATATAGATGACAATAATGAAATAAAGCAAGAAAGAATATGGATAAAATACTTGGATGAAATGCAAATGCTCGATTGGGAATGGTTCTATTAGTGGACCGAAATAATACTTCTTATTTTGAATAGTTATGACATTATTCAAACATTGGATGAACAAACCTCTGTCCAACCGAAGCATATAACCATTTGGGAGAGCATTCTCAATCCAAAAAGTTGTGCCATTAAGTTCAACAACTACTTTCAAAAGGTGATATTGGAATGGTTTCTTGAAACCAAAATGGATCAAGTTGAAAAGGTCACTTATGCACTTATTAGTGCACTATAAAAGACAACAATTTTGAATAATTAAAACCCAATTCATTTTATCCAATTTGTGAGTGGAGATTTTCATACCAAAAGTATTTTTCTTTCTTATGAATATAAGATATGGAATGATTTTTTATTCAAATCATGCTATTAATAACTAACATTTAGATCTTATTTATGAGACATTAATTAAGCATATTCATTGACAAAATGATACACTAAAAGAAAGTTAATTATATAGATGAAACATATAATGTGAGTCATCTTGGTTGATATAAAATAACCATAAGCTAAATTACTTTTATATATAATTGCACATTTTTTAGTCTATGTTTTAAGGTTTGGACTAGAATTGATTATGACTAGAAATGAAAAAGTCATATGCAACTTGCATGACTAATTTTTCTTGACAAAGTAAAATAGTAGAAATCATTGACTTATATAATAAGATAACTATTTTAATATGAAATCTTTTAATGAGAATATGAATTTGATAACCATATATTTGAAATCTAGATCATATTATGCATGTTATTGTACTGCACTTGGTTTTTAACATACAACTTGCCATACGATCTATAATCTCATAGTTCTATAAAGTTTTGAAGTATAGTAAATTTGAAATATATTTTGGAAGTTGTGAATAAAAGATCTTATGAGCATGAAACTTGCAATTTAAAGCTATTTGACTCATTTAGGTGATGAGCATAGTTTTATTGATAGTCACAAAATGACTGATAATGTCTATTATAAATGGTATATAAATGTGATGTTATAGCGAAATGGTTAGACAATTTATGGTCCTCTAATATAACTATATACTAAAATATTATATGAAACACCATTGTATGTATATGGTTTGTAGAGAGAAAATTATGTTATATTGACTATGAAATGAAAATATGAAAAATAGCAAATACGTTTTTTTGTTTCACCAAGGGGTTTGAGGCATTTTTACATAACAGAATATACTTGGTTCAAATAGACATACGATGCATGCCTTCATATATATGGTATTTGTGAAATTAATTTCTTGGACATGAACAAATAAATAAAATAGACAAGTATGAAACCATCATTATAGGAAAAGATAAAGTGATGACTATGAATTGATAATTTTACAAAGAATATCATAGGGTAGCATTCTTTTTGCGAAAATTAAATGAATAATTAAATATGGTGAGGATGTTAGTCTTATGAATTTTTAAGACACATAAATATAAAGTTTCATCATGTAGTATAGAAAATTAACATAGCTATATTCAAATTTAGAAATTTTAAGATGAGGTACAAACCCATAATATTTAAGTCACCCATTATGAAAACTCGAGCCAACTCTTGGTAAAATGTCAAGTCTTGAGTTGAATGAGATAAAGTATATCATTAGTATGTGATTGCTAACACCATAAAAATAAAATATAATATATCATCTTAAGGTAATTGCTAAGTATTCAAAATGATAATGAGAAGGATGAGTATTATACTCTTAATAGACACATAACATAAATATGTTAAAGTGTTAAAATAATAGGAACACTCTTGATGGATTGTACCTATGTGAGTGTGAAGTGTGGTTGCTTTTAAGAACTCAATGGCTTGGCTCTAATAACGCTCAAAAAAAGAGGTTACAGACATATGATCATAATAACAATGTCTTTGGATCTTGTGCATTGACTGATATTTAAATCATTATGTGATATGTGTTCGATTAATTAAATGGAATAATTGGTTCAAAATATAGTTTACCATACCATTTCAATTAACTTTAACATGTTTTCACTAAGTGAAGGTTCAATCGTAAGAAACTTTTATTTATACAATTAATTTTCAAGATTCTCAAAATCTACAATATTTTGAAAATGAGAGAGACCGTTGGAACATTCTTAATATATATAATGTTGTAATAGTTACAAATAAAAATCATAAGTAACCAAAAATTATAATACCTAGAAAAGTGATGAGTTATAACTTTTTATTATTATTATTATTATTATTATTATTATTATTATTATTATTATTATAGCATCTATTTGTATAAGATTAAAATTCAAAAAAATCTAATCTTATATACCCTATTCGATAACATAGCTAACTATAGGACTTGAACCATAAAGAAAAAACAAGTATTAACAAGAGTAATGTTTTATAATCCGTTACTATAGCATCTATTTCTAAAAGGAAAAAATCAAAGGCTAAACTACCACAAGTTCTGATGATACATATTAGTAATGCAGATATTAGCAAAAAGTTATTATTCAAATAATTGTGTTCATTGTTAATAAATATAATTCAAATAGATATCTATTAGATAGTTCTGTAACACCCCTAACCCGTATCCGTCACCGGACTAGGGTTACGAGGCATTACTGAACAAAAATAAAAATTCCAAACATTCACATATTCATACAAGTCATACTCATAAATATATTAAGCACATGGCTAATTAAATATTAAACATACTTTATTCACTAATAATTTATAACACATCAACTAAAAGTAAGCTCAAACCATATCCAAGTATGAACAAATCTATCATGGAAATTAAGCCATTTTCGCATGGCTAAAGTTATACATATTCAAGGTCGAACAAAATACGTTTGAAAATAAACTTTTAAAAGTACCGAAAGTTGACGATAGTGTGGATGACTTTGATAACTATCCCCGAGCTCGTAACTTACAACCAAAATCTATAAAACAAAGTAACAAAAACACATAGAGTAAGCTAACTTAGCTTAGTAAGCCTTAAGAAAATTAAACAACTCAATAAATAATCAAAACATTTAAACTAAACAAATTGTATCAATAATATTATACTTTTACACAATAAGATACCTTGGCTGAATGTTCAATATCAAATACATATCACCACATAATTATTTCCTATATAACCGATTATACAACATCAAATATATTATCACATAGATACTTACATGTATGGCCAAATATAGAAGTTAAATAAAACATCACATGTAACCTATAATGCAACTTCAATAGAACATCACAATGGCCGAATACACACATTCAAAATAACTTCACATATAACCGAATATATAAGTTTAATATAAGCTTACATATACTTACCTATGTGGCCGAACATGTGACAGCCCTAAATTCACCCTAGTCGGGAAGTGGTTTCGGGACCGCTAAACCGAGTCAGCGAAGTATTTGAATGTGATAATTATTGTCTAGAATATGTGAATATGAATGTGTGAAAGTTTTAAGCTTCGATTTAGTCGATTGCATGTGAATTTAGTTAATAGGACTTATGTGTGACACTTTTGAAATGTGATAGGTTAATCTATAAGGACCTATTAAAGCATGTAGTGAAAATAATGGTTTTGCATGTCAAATACTCCTTTTTTTATACATAGTAGCCGGCCATGATGGAGCATATATTAGAATATGTGGTAAATTTCCATGAAGTGGTCATTATTTTATGTAAAAGAAAGGAAATAATAAAAGAAAAAAAAAGAATGAAAATGTGATGAAAACAAAAGAAGAAATCGGTTCTTCTTGGCCGAATGAAGAGATGAAGAAATAAGGGGAACTTGCAAAAAGAAATTCGGCATTCTTCTTTAGCTAGTAAGAGGTAAGTTTTGAATTGTTGATTTAGTTTTATGATAGGTTAAGTTAGTAATTGGATGCACTCTTAGTAATGTTAAGAAAGTTGGAGCTTTTATGGTGGTTTGGGCATCATGCCGTGAATCTAAGTGTTAACATTGGAGGTCATTTTCATGTTGTATGGGATAAAGGGGATGATAGTATGGAATGAAGATTTTTGAATAAGTAGGTTAGTAGCACTTGGTACATTCGGTTACATTGAGTCTAATTAGAATGTTAATTTCTTTCTCTATGATTATTTTCCTTATATGTTAAAGGGGTCCTTTGATGCGGCCGAATGAATTATGAAAGTCATAATAAAAAAAAATGTATGAAGTTAAGGTGCGAATTTTAGTTTGGGTGATAGGGATAATTCGGTTGAAATGTTGAGTATGGGAGTTGTCATTTTAGGTTAAGATCAAAAGAATGGTTAATAGGCATTAAAAGGTTAAATGTATGAAATTTGATGTATAATAACTTATAGGTAATTACATAAGTAAGGTTAAATTTAATTTGGAATATTCGGCCATATAGGTGTATATGTTTGTGATAATATTTTTTGTTAACTCTCGATAATCGATTGTAGGAGTAGTATTGGCTTATAAGGTTGAGTTGATTCATGATGTTGTATATTAGAATTAAAAATACTTGAGACTAGGTTACCTTAATAGTGATAATACATTCGGCCTTGAAGCATTAATCGAATATTGGTTAAGGTTTTGATATTTTGAACAAGGATAGTTGTGAAATGGAGTGAAAACCATTAAATTATACACATAAGTATCCAGCAAGAAAATTAAACTACTAAATGTGTTTATTCTAGATCAAGACATCAAAGGGGGAGAATCAAACAAAGGCAAAGCAAAGATAATCGAGTAGTCGATTGGGAATCATTTCATCCAATATAAGGTAAGTCCTTAAGCACTCTGTGAGGTTGATTAGCTTGTATATAAATAATATTAGTGAATCATAAAAGGATTCCTTTCGTTAGGAGTTCTCTTGGAATAATTTTCCTATTTATTAATATGACCATATGTGCTATTTAAATTAAGTAAATTTCCTTATCAAAATGAGTTAACATGTGGCACTATGTGTGCGGAATTAAGTAGCACTATGTGTGCCGATTTGGGTGTTGAAGTATAAGAGAAAATCCAATGCACTGAGTGTGCAGTGTGCTATGGCACTATGTGTGCGAGTGTGACGAGCACTATGTGTGCAAATTCGATTAATAATATAAAATGAGCGTGAAAGAACGAAGTGGTAGAACTAGTAACTAAAGTATCGAACTTGAGGCATGTCTTGAGTAGGTAAAATTTATCTAGTGCATCAAAATTCCATGCTTTGAGGATCGGGTCTAAATCAATTGGGTTGTTTTGGTGTTTGATTTGATTGTAGGAATTGGCATGAGATTGAATCGAAATTCTAAGAAATGATAGCGTAGCTTCGGTATAGTTAGAGTAACTGATTTTTTTGCATTATTTGCTTCTCTTATGATCTCTTATAATTATACGGTATGTAATGCTTATGACTTCTGAGTTATATACTCATTGGTGTGTTTATTTGTCACTTATTTAGGTTCCTTTGATCCATTTTTGTGTGCTCGGGATCACCGTCGAAGTCATCGCACCAGCTTGCAACTTTTGGTATCTTCTTCTTAGTTGGTCTAAGAGAACATTTCGGCATGTATAGGCTATTATGTTTTGTTTGGACTTTGGTATGTATACTTTTAGCCATGCAAAAATGGCGTAAATGTTAAGTTGAATTGGGTCTTATGATACTTAGTTATAAGTAACGGTTAAAGTCTATTTAATTATTATGCCGTTTGTCATGGCTAATCATTTCCGGTGTTACACTCATGATATGGTTATTGAGTAGTAAGGAAATGCTTGGTAATGATTAGCCTTGGGTATGGCTAGTCATGATTATACTTGGTGATATGCATGCTAAATTACTCTAATAGAAAAAAAAATTTTACTCTAATAATAGAGGCAGACAGCAGTAGTGTTGTGAAATTGAAAAATCACTAAAACTAGTATAAATGGAATTAAATAATGGATAAATTATGGAATCAAAGCTCGATGAGTCTATTTTTACATGGAAGAAGTAAAACAAGTATATGAGCTATACTGTATGAGATATTTAAAATCTTGTGAAACAGGACCAGAACGATTTCTGGATCCCCGGTCCTGAATTTAGAAATTCACCATAAATTCTACAAAGATAATTAGAAGTCATACTTTATATGTACAGATTTCATATTGAGTATACTTTTATTAGGGACAAACGGCATAGTCATTGAATCTCTGTACGGAGAAATATCATGTTCGTAATACACCGAGGTCAGAGTAGTGGAACCCTGAAATAGGGGAGACTTTAACTAATAAACTGTACTAATTGGCTCAACCAAAAATTCTAGAAAAAAATTTGTAGATGGACACATGAGTCTAGTTTCAGGAAAAATTTACAGAACTGGTTTTTGAGTTTTGTAACTCGAGATATGATTTTTAAGGAGGCAGTGACGTAGTTGGCCAGCTTGTCTGGAAATGGTAAAATGAACTGTATAAATAAATGAGTTAAGTTCGTTCACACTTCGTGTCCGACTCCGGAAACGGTCTCGGGTACGGGGTGTTACAGAACATATACAATATCATTTAGCTCAATTACACTTGCTTAATATCCACAATAAATTGAACTCTTATAATCATGGACTTGAAAGCAAATCACCGGTATAAAACCCGCTAGGTATAAACCTGAATTTCACACCGGCACAAGGCCTGCTAGACTCAAAGTCTGATATTTATTCACCGGCACTAAGCCTGCTAGGCAAAAAGCCCGATCAAAGTCACCAGCACAAGGCTTGCTAGGCTCAAGGCCTGAATATCACAAACATAAAATCATTCCACAACATTTCATATATCGAATCATATAATATTCCATGTAACACATACACACTTTCAGAAATTTTGATATCATTCAAATACAATTCAATCACATTAATTCATTAAAAATTCTCATTCGGCTAACATACTAATACATTATAAAATTTGAATCATCATAGTAAATCATTCTATGCTCAAAATAAACCATGTTTAATTACTTAAAAACTTACCTCGAATATCGACGGACGTTATGAATCGGCTATTCGACTATTTTTGTTTTTCCCCGATCCAAGTCTGATTTCCTTTGTTCTTGATCTATATAATTTCAAATTAACCTTATTTAAATATAATCTCATTCAATTTAATCCAACAACACATAAATGGGAAAATTACCATTTTACCCCCGATATTTCATACTTTTACAATTTAGTCTTAATTGCACAAAACACAAAATACACCAAATCTCACAACAACATCGTTGGGCTGAATTTTATACATACTCATACTAGTCCATTATTTCATTTATTTTTCATTTTATCCCTTCAATTTATTATTTTTTCAATTTAGTCCTATTAACTCAAAATCATCAAAAACTCCAATACAAAACATTTTAATCTAAAACATATTTTTCATATTTCATCATCAAACAACAAAAATCACAAGCTCTCATCAATGGCATAACTCAAAATATTCATCAAAATAAAAAAATTAAGCATGGGTCGGATAGTACTCGAAGCAACGATCTCAAAAACGTAAAAATTATCAAAAATCGAAACCAAACTAACCTTGAATTTGGATCAACAATGGCCGAATATCATGTGCTTTCTCTTTTTCTTTTCTTTTACTAGTTTCGGTCAAATAAAAATAAATACATGCATGTTTTCTTTTTATGTTTTATTATATTATAACATAATATTCCATTTACAATTTTTAACCTTTTAATTTTAATATAAAATCATTATAATCTAAAGCCATTACCGTCCATTACTCATAAATTTGGTCTAATGGCATTATAAATGCCTCCATTTATAAAGACAACAACAATTAAGCACTTTCACATTTAACCACCAACTTTTCCTTTTACACGATTAAGTCCTTTTATTTAATCGGACACTCAAACAATAAAATTAAATCACGAAAATTTTACAGATATTAATTCACACATAATGAACACAGAAAATAATTTTTAAATATTTTTTTGACTCAAATTCGTGGTTCTGAAACCACCATTCCGATTAAGGTCTAAATTGGGCTATTACAACTCTCCCCCCTTAAGGATTTTCGTCCCCGAAAATCTTACCGATGAATAGGTTCAGATAGCATTCTCTCTTTGCATCTTCTGACTCCCATGTTGCTTCTTCAACCCTATGTTTACACCATAGTACTTTAACTAATGGAATCTTCTTATTTCGTAACTCTTTAATCTCGTGAGCCAGAATATGAATCGGTTCTTCCTCATACGTCATGTCGGGCTTAATCTCAATATCAGACGGACTAATTACGTGTGAAGGATCGATCGATATCTACGAAGCATTGAGACATGGAATACATTGTGAATCATTTATAGCTCAGGTGGTAACAGCAGTCTATACGCAACCGGCCCTATCCGCTCAATAATCTCAAACGGCCCAATAAATCTTGGACTCAATTGCCTTTACGACCGAATCTGAGTATTTTCTTCCACAGTGAAACTTTTAAAAACACTCTATCCCCGATCTGAAACTCTATGTCTTTACGTTTCAAATCTGTATACGACTTCTGACGATCTGATGCTGCTTTCAAACTTTCACGAATTACTTTTACTTTCTGTTTGGTTTCTTTGATCAAATTGACCTCGTGTATCTTATTTTCACTGAGTTCAGTCCAATACAATGGTGTACGACATTTATGGCCGTATAAATCCTCGTAAGGTGTCATTTTGATACTCGATTGAAAACTATTATTGTATGCAAATTCAATCAGAGGTAGATATCGTTCCCACGTACCTTCGAACTCGAGAATGCAATATCTCAACATATCCTCAAGCATCTGAATAATTTGCTCAGACTGACCGTCTGTCTGAGGATGAAAACAGTACTAAAATGTAGTTTATTACCTAATGCATCTTGCAGTTTTTTCCAAAACCGCGACGTAAACCTTGGATCTCTATCTGAATCAATAGATATAGCCACACCATGTAACCTCACGATCTGAGAAACATACAATTCAGCCAGTTTATCAAGTGAGTAATCTATACGAACCGAAACAAAGTGAGAAGATTTAGTCAACCTATCAACAATAACCCAAATTGCATCTTTCTTGCTCGGTGTTAACGGTAAACCAGATACAACATCCATCGTGACTCTATCCCACTTCCACTCAGGTATCATATAGGCTGAAGCAATCCTGAAGGCACCTGATGTTCAGCTTTTACTTGTTGACAGACTAAACATCTCGTAACAAAGTTAGAAATGTCTCGTTTCATACCATGTCACCAATAAAGCTATTTCAGATCCTTATACATCTTTGTACTACCCGGATGAATAGATAACCGACTGCTATGGGCTTCATTCAAAATCATTTGAATCAACTCTAAATTCCTCGGAACGCATATTCGGTTTCTAAATCTCAAACAAGCATCAGCATCAACTCTGAACTCTGAATCAGCATCCGTGTCACACTGAGCTCGTTTTGTAATCAATTCATTATCAACTTTCTGAGCATCACATATTTGTTGAACAAATAACGGTCTAGCTTTCAATTCAGCTACTATCGAACCATCATTAGACATGGTCATATGTGTATTCATTGCTCGCAAAGCAAACAGTGATTTTTGGCTTAAAGCATCAGTAACAACATTAGCTTTTCCCAGGTGATAGTCAATCACAAGCTCGTAATCTTTTTGCAATTCTAACCATCGGCGTTGTCTCAAGTTCAGATCTTTCTAACTAATCAAATATTTCAGGCTTTTATGATCAGAATAAACATGACATTTCTCACCAAATAGATAGTGTCGCCAAACTTTCAACGCAAACACAATGGCTGCCAGTTTCAAGTTGTGTGTCGGAATGTGTCGGATAATTCCTTTCATGTGTCTTCAACTGTCTCGAGGCATAGGCTATAACTTTGCCTTCCTGCATCAGAACACAGCCCAAACCATTCAAAGATGCATCACTATAAATAAAAAATTCTATACCCGATTCTGGCTGAACTAACACTGGAGCTTCGGTCAAAAGGACTTTCAACTGATCAAAGCTTTTCTGGCACTTCTCTGACCACTCAAACTTAACATCTCATTAGAGCTGCAATCATAAAGGAACCTTTCACGAACCATCTATAATAACCAGCAAGTCCCAGAAAGCTTCGAACTTCAGAAACATTCTTTGGAGGTTTCCAATCAAGTATAGCTGAAATTTTACTCGGATCAACCAGAATACCTGATGCTGATACCACGTGACCCTGAAAACTGACTTCACTTAACCAGAACTCACATTTACTGAATTTCGCATACAACTGCTTATCTCACAATGTCTGCAACACAAGTCTCAAATGCTCGGCATGTTCGGTTTCATTACGAGAGTAAATCAATATATCATCAATAAACACAACTACAAACCGATCTAAACACTGCCTGAAGATCCGATTCATCAAATCCATAAAAACTACAGGTGCATTAGTAAGTCCAAACAACATAAATAGAAACTCATAATGTTCGTACCTCATTCGAAAAGTAGTTTTTGGCACATCGGAGTCTCTGACTCGCAATTGATAATAACCCGATCTCAAATCTATCTTCGGAAACACTGAAGCCCCTTTTAACTGATCGAACAAGTTGTCAATATGTGGCAACGGGTATTTATTCTTTATAGTCACTTTATTTAGCTAGCGATAATCAATAGACATTCTCATAGTTCCTTCTTTCATTTTCACAAATAGAACTGGCGCACCCTAGGGAGAGAAACTCGGTCGTGCAAAACCTCTATCTGTTAACTCTTGCAGCTGTGCTTTCAATTCTTTTAATTCAGAAGGTGGTGCAGTCGTTGAGAGCACCAAAAATATCCTATTCCCTGTAAAATAACGAAAGTGAAATAGTAAAGGAGAAGTAGGGTCGAATCTTCAGGG
The DNA here is from genome assembly GCF_025698485.1 of Gossypium arboreum. Classification (NCBI taxonomy): domain Eukaryota; kingdom Viridiplantae; phylum Streptophyta; class Magnoliopsida; order Malvales; family Malvaceae; genus Gossypium; species Gossypium arboreum. The sequence goes on from NC_069081.1 coordinate 22,160,949, forward strand.
ACCGAATTATACGAATGCTTGTTTCTCGAAATCCTAGGCAGAATCGTGCCCAAGAAAACCTGCGTTCCTAGAAAAAATAAAAAAAAAACAGAATTTAAGAATTGATTTTGAAAGCAAAAAATAAAATAAAAACAGAATTTAAAATTTACTGAAATTATAATTACGAAAATAATAAAAATAATAAAGAGAGTTTTAAGAGAAAAGAAATTCTTATGGGAAAGTTCCAGCCTTCGGTTGTCTCATTCCGCCTTGGGCTCAATCCTTGGCTTTTGGATGATCCTTCTTGACTCAAGTAAGCCAGTTATAGCGGAAGAGGACGCCTACGACCACCAGCTCCAAAGATTAGACTTACGATTTTTAGGGAACCTGACTCTAGCCAGTAATCTATGCTAGATCAACGCTTCTCAATGGCGTATCCTAGGCCATTTTGTCTCTTTGGCTCGCCAACCTTTGACGCAGTATGTTAACGAACCGACTATGCAATCCTTCCAAAACATACAAAGCGGCCGTCTTTGCATATGCTGAAAAGTTTACTTCTTAAGGGCCATGGACGGAAGCGTTAGCCTAGAGCGCGGAGAAACGATGAATACTTGGTGAGAAGGCTAAGTACGGATTCTAGGCCTCAAGAACCCTTTTTGGGGAAATATTGACAACTTTTGGCTAGAAGGGTTTTAGTGGCTCATGATAATGGTGGAAAAGAAAATAAATATAAAAATGGAAAAGGGAATTTTATTGAAAGAAGATATGAAGAAACAAAAGCCTAGACTTTCAGGGGGAGAGTGTTTACAGAAAAAGATCCTCCCAAATAGAGTCACTTCACCCCCTATTTATAGTGCTAGGGAGATGGTCTAATTGAACTTAAATTCTAAAAAGATAAATACATTTAATTAAAGATAAACAAAGATAATTAAAATAAAATCCTAAATTTGAATAATCCTAATAATTATCTTAATATTAATTATCCTAATAAAATAAAATAAAATAGAGTCTTCCAAAATAAAATCTCTTCTATTTGCTTTTAAGTCCTTGTGCCTTCCATGTTCGCACTTTTGGCACCATATTTGTCCCACGTTGCATATTGGCCCATTTGATCTTCAAATTGACTCTTTTTCCCTTGAATTTACTTTTCGCCTCCAATTTAGTCCCTAAAAGATAAAAAAGACATAAATAGCTCAAATTAGTAGGCTCAAGCTCAAAATAAACACATGATTAATATATAAAAACACGTCATTTTAGAGTATTATCAGTAGGTGTCATACGATACGGAGCTATCGAAATTAGAGTCATTCCCGGAACTAACTCAATACCAAACTCTACTTCTCAGATAGGTGGTAAACCAGGCAATTCCTCAGGAAACACATCCGAATACTCGCACACAACTGGTACAGATTCAATGTTCTTTTCAGTTACTTTACTATCAAGCACATAAGCAAAGTAAGCTTCACAACCTTTTCTCACATACTTCCGAGCTAAGATCGAAGATATTACTGCTGGTAAACCACTCAAATCATTAGATTCAATCTGAATAATCTCATTGTTCTGACATCTCAAATCAATAATCTTTCTTTTGCAATTAACAACGGCATCATGCAAAGTCAGCCAATCCATACCCAAAATTATATCAAACTCGTCAAATGGTAACAACATCAAATCGGGTGGAAAGCATGAATCTTGAATCATCAACGGACAATTCTTACAGACTTTGTCAACCAGAACACACCGGCCCAGGGGGTTTGATACTCGAATCACAAACTCAGTAGACTCAACAGGCAAAGTCTTACTGGATACTAATGTCTCACACACATAAGAATGAGTAGAACTAGGATTAATCAATGCAATTACACTAGTATCATAGAGAGTGAATGTACCGGTAATAACATCTGGGGAAGAAGCCTCCTTGCAAGCTCGTATAGCATATGCTCTGGCAGGTGCACGAGCCTCAGATCAAACCGCTGTATCTTTCATCCCTCTCTAACTACCACTCACATTACCCAAATGTCTGGGTGGTCTGCCTCATACTAACATGTTACTCGGTCTCGTATTCTGAATAGTGTTTTGCTCGGCTAACATCGGACTATCTCAAATGAAATGGTCCATCGATCCACATTTAGAACAAGACTGATCATGCAATCTACAACTTCCAAAATGCCATTTACCACAATGCTTACACTCGGATCTATTCTGTCGATCATTGCCAACACTAGCAATCAAAGTAGCTCGTGAACTCACAGGAGGTCGGCCTCGATCTCGTCTAGAAAAGTCTGAAGTAGCTTTAAATCGACTAGAATCATCTCTGAACTTCTTCGATGCTGAGGGAAAAGTCTTACTCGATGATCTTTTACGGGAATCTTTGGCTTCAAAATCAGCTTTTCTTTTCTCTTTCCCGAGCTCTTCGACTTTTCATGCTCGCTCAACAAATACCACGAACTCTTTAATTTCAAGTATACCAACCAGCAATTTATTGTCTTCATTTAAACCGTCTTCGAATCTTTTACACATGATAGCTTTGGTTGAAACACATTCACGAGCATATCGACTATGTCTCACAAATTTTCGCTCATACTCGGTTACGGTCATACAACCCTGTTCCAATTCCAAAAATTCTTTGGGTTTCTAGTCGATAAATCTTTGGCTGATGTATTTCTTACGGAACTCCGCTTGAAAGAATTCCTAAGTCACTATCTCTTTCAGGACCACTGATACTAGTGTATTCCACCAGTGATATGCAATGTCTCGTGATAAAGATATGGCACACTTTAAACATTCATCTGGAGAATATGATAACTCGTCGAACACATAGATAGTATTATCGAGCCACAACTCGGCCTGTTCAGCATCATCATCATCATTAGCCTTAAACTCTTCGGCCCCATGTTTTCTGATTTGATCTACAGGAAGCCTATTAAGCCTCATCGAATCAATCATCGGAGGTATCACAGGTATCAGAGATGGATTATTCGGGGGTGGAGGTTGTTGTACAGCCGGATTAGTCCAGATATACTGAGTAAACCAATCGTTCATCATTTGATAGAAGGCTTGCTTAGCCTCCCCCTCATGGCTACTCGAGACAGGTCGAGATTCAACTGGCACTGTCCCATGAGCAGGAGTAGGCACTACACTCTCGACATCATCAGCTACAGCTTTATCGGGATCCATTTATTATATGAAAGCACATTTTCAAATGTCAAAAGTCATCACACTATCGTAGTATAAATTTTGGCATGTATAGCTAAAGTCACACACGCTACGTTAGTCCTAGAATCGATTAAACCATAGCTCTGATACCAATAAAATGTAACACCCCTAACCCGTATCCGTCGCCGGACTAGGGTTACGAGGCATTACTAAACAAAAACAAAAATTCTAAACATTCACATATTCATACAAGTCATACTTATAAATATATTAAGCACATGGCTAATTAAATATTAAACATACTTTATTCACTTATAATTTATAACACATCAACTAAAAGTAAGCTTAAACCATATCCAAGTATGAACGAATCTATCATGGAAATTAAGCCATTTTCGCATGGCTAAAGTTATACATATTCAAGGTCGAACAAAATACGTATTAGCCTATACATGCCAAAAGTTTGAAAATAAACTTTTAAAAGTACCGAAAGTTGACGATAGTGTGGATGACTTTGATAACGATCCCCGAGATCGTAACTTACAACCAAAATCTATAAAACAGAGTAACAAAAACACATAGAGTAAGCTAACTTAGCTTAGTAAGCCTTAAGCAAATTAAACAACTCAATGAATAATCAAAACATTTAAACTAAACAAATTGTATCAATAATATTATACTTTTACACAATAAGATACCTTGGCTGAATGTTCAATATCAAATACATATCACCACATAATTATTTCCTATATAACTGATTATACAACATCAAATATATTATCACATAGATACTCACATGTATGACCGAATATAGAAGTTAAATAAAATATCACATGTAACCTATAATTCAACTTTAATAGAACATCACAATGGACGAATATACACATTCAAAATAACTTCACATAAAACTGAATATATAAGTTCAATATAATTTACATGTAATCGAATAATCAAGTTCAATATAAGCTTACATATACGTACCTATGTGGCCGAACATATACAATGTCATTTAGCTCAATTACACTTGCTCAATATCCACAATAAATTGAACTCTTATAATCATGGACTTGAAAGAAAATCACCGGTATAAAACTTGCTAGGTATAAACCTTAATTTCACACCGGCACAAGGCCTGCTAGACTCAAAGTCTTGATATTTATTCACCGGCACTAAGCCTGCTAGGCACAAAGTCCGATCAAAGTCACTAGCACAAGGCTGGCTAGGCTCAAGGCCTGAATATCACAAACATAAAATCATTCCACAACATTTCATATATCGAATCATATAATATTTCATGTAACACATACACACTTTCAGAAATTTTGATATCATTCAAATACAACTCAATCACATTAATTCATTGAAAATTCTCATTCGGCTAACATACTAATACATTATAAAATTTGAATCATCATAGTAAATCATTCTATGTTCAAAATAAATCATGTTTAATTACTTAAAAACTTACCTCGGATATCGACGGACATTACGAATCGGCTATTCGACTATTTTTGTTTTTTCCTGATCCAAGTCCGATTTCCTTTGTTCTTGATCTATATAATTTTAAATTAACCTCATTTAAATATAATCTCACTCAATTTAATCTAACAGCACATAAATGGGAAAATTACCATTTTACCCCTGATATTTCATAATTTTACAATTAAGTCTTAATTGCACAAAACACAAAATACGCCAAATCTCACAACAACATAGTTAGGCTGAATTTTCAACATGCTCATACTAGTCCATATATTTCATTTATTTTTCATTTTAGCCCTTCAATTTATTATTTTTTCAATTTAGTCCTATTAACTCAAAATCATCAAAAACTCCAATACAAAACATGTTAATCTAAAACATATTTTTCATATTTCATCATCAAACAAAAAAAATCACAAGCTCTCATCAATGGCATAACTCAAAATATTCATCAAAATAAAAAAATTAAGCATGGGTCGGATAGTACTCGAAGCAACGATCTCAAAAACGTAAAAATTATCAAAAATCGAAACCAAACTAACCTTGAATTATTATAAAATCATTATAATCTAAAGCCATTACCGTCCATTACTCATAACTTTGGTCTACTTGCATTATAAATGCCTCCACTTATAAAGACAACAACAATTAAGCACTTTCACATTTAACCACCAACTTTTCCTTTTACGCGATTAAGTCTTTTTATTTAATCGGACACTCAAACAATAAAATTAAATCACGAAAATTTCACAGATATTAATTCACACATAATGAACACAGAAAATAATTTTTAAATATTTTTTTGACTCGGATTTGTGGTTCCGAAACCACAGTTCCGATTAGGGTCTAAATTGGGTTGTTACAAGTTTTGTATTTACAACTGTATAAAATAAAATGTCGGTAATGACAATATATTGCAAAGAAAAGAGAAATAAAAAATAAATAACATAGATTTTTAAGTGGAAAACCTTTCAAGAAAAAAAACCACGGGTAGAGAAGAAGAAAATTCATTATGTCGAATTCGAATAATTACGAGCACAATAGACTATGTCTATTTATAGGCTTGTAAAGTCATATTTTAATAGGAGTGTAGTAAGATTGAAACACCTTATTTTAATCAATATCAAATAGATGAAGTTTAATAAGGTTTAAAAAACTTATTCTAAATAAAATAAAACAAGTGTAGTTCTATAGGGATTTTACTTTTTTTTAACCACAGCATTTTATTTAAATAAGGATTTGGGTCACTTAATTCTAACAATCTCCACCTTGACACGAATTATCAATGAACAAGTTCTTCATCGCGAACTCTCAACGAACAAGTTCTCCACCTTTTCCATAAAAGCCCTTAAGGGTTTAACTTCAACAATGAACACCAACCAAGTCTAAGCAACTCTCAAACTTGGTTATAGGAAGTGACTTAGTCATCATATCTGCAGGATTTCATGAGTATTAATTTTGCTCACAACAATATCACCAATAATATCGCGAACAAAATGATACCCAACATCAATGTGTTTTGTTCTCTCATGAAACATTTGATCTTTTGCAAGGAAGATGCTACTCTAACTATAACAAAATATTGTATTGATTTGAAGGTCTTCATTGATTTCACTAAAGAGTCCCTTTAACCAAATAGCTTTTTTACAAGCCTCAATAATCACCATGTACTCAGCTTCAGTGGTAAACAAAGCGACTGTAGTTTGCAAAATGGCTTTCCAACTAATTGTACAACCTCTAATTGTAAAGACATAACCTGTAAGAGATCTTCTTCTATCAAGGTCTCCAGCAAAATCAACATCAACATACCCAATGACTCTATCTTTAGTTCTTCCAAACTGTAAGCAAACATCAGTAGTACCTCATAAGTATCTTAAAATCCACTGAACTACTTTCCAATATTCTTTACCGGGATTCGCCATGTATCTACTAACTACACTGTCTGCATATGATAAATTTGGACGTGAACAAACCATAGCATACATGAGAGATCCCACTGCACTAGAGTACGAAACATGTGACATGTACTCAATCTCATCATCTGATTGTGGAGACAAAACCGATGAAAGTTTGAACTGGGCTGCTAAAGGAGTACTAACAGGCTTAGCATTCTACATATTGAACCTGTAAAGAACTTTCTCAATGTACCTTTTCTGACTTAAGTACAATTTACTTGCTTTTCTATCTTTGAGAATCTTCATACCAAGTATCTTCTTTGCTTGTCCTAAATCTTTCATCTCAAATTCTTTACTTAGTTGGGCTTTAACCTTTCTTATCTTTCCTTTATCTTTCGCTGCTATCAACATGTCATCAACATAAAGGAGTAGATACATAAAAGAACCATCATATTTTTTCTTAAAGTAAACATAACTATCAAAGTTACTTCTTTTGAAATTATGAGAAGTCATAACGGAATCAAACCTCTTGTACCACTATCTTGGCGACTATTTCAAATCGTAAAGCGACTTTACCATCAAGCAAACATAGTCCTCTTTTTCTAAGACTGTAAAACCCTCTGGTTGTTGCGTGTAAATATCCTCCTCAAGTTCTCCATGCAAAAATACAATTTTTACATCTAACTGCTCAAGTTCCAAATCATGCATGGCTACAATACCAAGCAAAGCTCGAATTGAACTATGCTTCACAACTGGGGAGAACATATCTGTGAATTCCACTCTTGGAATTTGACTGTAACTCTTTGCAACAAGCCTTATTTTATATTTGGGTTCTTCAACTCCTAGAGTCCCTTCTTTTTTTTTAAACACCCATTTACAACGAGCAACCTTTTTACCTTTAGGAAGTTTCACAAGATCCCATGTTGTGTTTTTGTGGAGTGATCCCATCTCCTCTTACATAGCAAGCATCCATTTTCTGAGTCTTCACAGCTAACTACCTTAGAATAATTAGATGACTGTTGGTTTGCATCTATATCTTCAGCCACATTTAAAGCATAAGCAACTAGATCAGCCTCGGCATACTTCTTTGGAGGTTTAATTTCTCTTCTAGTTCTGTTTTTGACGATAAAGTATTGTGGTGAAAAAGTAACTCTATTCTGAATTTTTGTACTAGCTTGAAGAGTTGACTCTATTGTAGATTCTGGATTAATCTGATGCTCCACCAGCTTTTGATTTTCTTTATTGGAAGAGTCTTTAAGAGATAAGTTAGGTAGCATAACAATTTCATCAAAAACATCTCTGCTAATCAGAACACCATAACTTATACTCTTTTACACTAGCTTTATAACCAAGAAAAACATATTTAATGGATCTCGGTTCTAATTTTCCATTATCAACATGAGCATACGCAGGATACCCAAATATTTTTAATCAGAATAGTCAGCAGGATTACCAGACCATACCTCTTATGGAGTCTTTTTCTCAATGGCAACGGATGGAGATCGGTTGATAAAAAAACATGCAGTAGAGGCTGCTTCGGCCCAAAACGACATTGGTAAGTTGGCATTTGAAAACATAAATCGAACCTTCTCCATGATTGTTCTGTTCATTCGTTCTACAATGCTGTTTTGTTGTAGAGTATGATGAACTGTCAAGTGTCTCACGATCCCTTCTGACTTGCACAGTTTATTAAACTCATCAGAACAAAACTCTAAGTCATTGTCTGTACGAAGGTATTTTATTTGTTTTCCTGTCTGTTTCTCAATCATAGTTTTTTAAGACTTAAATGCAAAAAATACATCGCTTTTCTGCTTCAGGAAGAATGCCCAAACTTTTCTGGAAAAATCATCAATAAAAGCTAGCATATAATTATCTCCACCTCTTGAAGGTACTCTAGATGGCCCCCATAGATCAGAATGAATATACTCCAACGTTCCCTTCGTGTTATGGATTCCTCTAGTGAATCGAACTCTCTTTTGCTTCCCAAAAATGCAGTGCTCACAGAACTTTAGTTTGCAAATTCCTTGCCCATTAAGAAGTCCTTTTTTGCTCAATTCTGCCATGTCATTCTCACTCATATGCCCTAGGCGCATATGTCAAAGTTTAGTAATATCATCATCTGACAAAGAACAGGAAGCAACAATCGCATCACCGAATGATGAGAACCACCGCAAAACATATAACTTGGCAGTCTTTCTCTACCCTTTCAGCACAATGAGGGAACCTTTGGAAATCTTCAAAACCCCACTTTCAGCTGTGTATTTGTACCCTTTTGAATCAAAAGTACTCAACTAAATTAAATTTCTCTTTAATTTTGGAACATGTCGTATGTCACTAAGTGTTCTAACAACTCCATCAAACATCTTAACTTTAATTGTTCCAACACCTTCGGTTTTACACGAAGCATTATTTCCAATCAAAATAACACCTTCAGACACTGTTTCATAAGTTGTAAACCAATCCCGATTGGGACTCATGTGGAAGGTGCAGCCCGAATCAAGGAGTCACTCCTCGCTCACTTTATAATTGTTGACAAAAGCGATTAGAAGTTCACTATCACTGTAGTCTTCTACAACATCAACTTCACCGGAATTTTCTGGTTGTTTTCCCTTTTGATTTGCAACCTCCCTTTTGATATTATTTTTTAACTTATAGCACTCAGATTTAATGTTCCCTTTCTTTTTGCAGAAGTTACAAGTTTTACCTCTGTTTGAATACTTCGATTTACCCTTAGATTTACCACGAGGATTTCGTTCCTATGTCATTTCACGATCATCATTACATTCCGATCTTGTCTCTCATGAACAATGAGACCCTCTCCCTGAGCGTTAGTTTTAACCACAAGATGAATCATCTTATCATATGATGTCAAAGTACTATAAATCTCATCAACTGTGAGAGACTCGTAGCTATATAAAATTGTGTCTCTAAAGGTTGAATAAGACGGGGGCAACAAACAAAGTAGAATCAACCCTAAATCTTCCTTATCATACTGAACCACCGAGGCCTCCAAGTTTGAGAGAATTTCTTTAAACACTGTTAAGTGTTCGTACATAGACGCACCTTCCTCCAAACGATGAGCATAAAGACACTGTTTCATATGTAGCTTGCTGGTTAGAGTTTTCGACATACATATTTGTTCCAACCTCTTCCATAATCCAGCGGCGGTCTTCTCCTTCATTACATCTTACAAAATTTCGTTAGACAAATGCAGATGTAACTGTGTTAATGCCTTTCGATCCTTGCGCTTTTTCTCTTCCTTCGTTAATGTCGAAGGCATCTTATCTACCCCTAGCAGGGCTTCCTCTAAGTTCATCTGTGCAAAAACTGTCTGCATATTTATTTGCCACAATGCAAATCTGGTGTTGCAATCCAACAGTGAAATTTCATACTTCAAAGATGCCATTACCATGATTGAGATGAACAACCCATAAGCTCTAATACCAGTTTATATAAAATAGAACGTCGGTAATGACAATATATCGCAAAGAAAAGAGAAATAAAAAATAAAAAACACACAGATTTTTACATGGAAACCCTTTCGGGAAAAAAAAAATCACGGGCAGAGGAGAAGAAAATTCACTAATCGAATTCAAATAATTACTAGAAGAATAGACTTTGTCTATTTATAGGCTTGTAAAACCATATTCTAATAGGAGTGTAGTAAGATTGAAACACTTTATTCTAATCAATATCAAATAGATGAAGTTTAATAAGGTTTAAAAACCTTATTCTAAAATAAAATAAAAGAAGTGTAGTTTTTAGGATTTTATTTTTATTTTATTTTACTACAATATTTTATTTAAATAAGGATTCGGGTCACTTAATTCTAACAATAACGATTTATGAAAACTTTTATAAATAGAAGTAAAATTTCATTTGTATGACACATCAAAATTCAAAACAAGTTTCATTATTCTCCTCCATCTTCTAATATTAAAAATTATTACATGAAGAAATGTTGCAATTCTTTATATAATTTGAGAATCTTGTTATGCTCACTCAATACTCAATAGACTACTTTCGTCAATGCAAAACACAAAAAATCATTAAACTTTGTTGTATTCTTGAAATTAATTTGCTTCTAATTCTTTTACATACCTAAATATAATTTTAAAATAAAAACATAATTACAAGTCTTAAAACCTTCCGTTAATTTCTCACAAGTTTATTTTAATCCACACACTAGCATTTTAAGTAAGAAAATAGAAAAAGAAAATTTAAGTACCAAATTAAAAAATATATATGACTACTGTTTATATAGCCAAACCGTGACAAACTTTTTTTTCCTCACAGCCAACATCCTCTGAAAATCAATTGATAGAGTAAAAGAACCAAAGGCACAAAAAATGCAACATAAATAATCTGAAAAATTAATTTCAATGAACCAATCACCACAGCCCAAAGTCAATGTTTGCCAAGTAATAAAACCAGTTATTCATCTTCCTTCATTTTTCTTTTTACTTTACAGATGCTACATTACATATGTACTCCTAACTGTGTCTAGTTTTAATATTAGTAGTTCAGTATAAATATCTCACCAACCCCAAAACCCTGAACTCTTTCCTGATAAAAGCATCGATTGCGAAATATAGTTCTCAACGCTGTTTCCTGATAAAAGCATCGATTGCGAAATATAGTTCTCAACGCTGTAAAAGCAGTCTGAAACTGAAATCGTAAGGCATTACTTGCACAAGTTGTGAAAGAGTCTCTTTCCCTTTTCTCTCTAAGCATTTCACTGCTTCATTTCTCACATCATTTGGTAGCTGAAGGCAAACCCAATCCAGCAATGATTCCAAATCCTTTGCAAAGTCAAGCAGATACCAATCCAATAGCTTTGGTATTGTTAACTTGTTTGTTCTTGAAATCCCCACCGCTGCCTGCAGGTAGTCTCTCTTAGCTGTTTCCAACTCTTCTTCGACATGAGCCGCCGTGTATACTCTCACCTTCATTACCAAATCCCACATTTCAGCACTTGAAGAAAGAACGTGATTAATGTTTGAGCATTGTTAACTATGAATGTTTCTGACTATCTACGGAAGGAGATTGATTTTGAAGCGAACTTACAGCAGGAGATGACCAGCTTCCACATGCAAGAGCAAATGTAACCAAAGGTTCGGACCACTCGAGACCAAATATATTGCGTGCTTTCACCTCATTATTTTTTGCAGCTTTAGGACAGGTCTTTAATAGAAAGAGAGAAAAAGGGGTAATAATCCAGTTAGCAATATCAAAATTTAAAAGCACAATGAATTCTATCCTCTCCCCTACAGAAGTATATATAAAAGAAAGATGAACAGTTTTTTTTTACTTACAAATTTCAAATGGAAAGGCAGCCTTAATATGAAATGCTCAATTGTTATTGCATTTAGTAAGTGGCCTCCCACAACTATTGTAGCCTGAAGCAGCCATAAAAATTGACAAATTTTAAGTCAAATTGTCCAAAAGCAGATGTCAACAATACTTCAAATATAGCTGTAGCAACCATTGTCTAATATGGTGAGGGCTATATAATGCACAGTAAGTGTTTTTAGCAGCTTATTATGGGCATAGAACAAAAATGGCATCGATAATAGCATCCCTGACAAATCTAGTAACAGCAAATATGGATGACACATACCTTTTGCATTAGTGCTACAACTGTTTCAGGCAACTCAGGAACCCCATGCTCCAAAATTGCCTAACAGAACCATTATGTAAGTGTTATGCTCTTGCTTTTCGCATATTAAGTTTGCTTTTTGCATATTAGGTTCAGCAAACTTCTCTTCATTCTGGAATGTATTAAAATGTTCAACAAAAAAACGAATTTCTTACTTTCATCATACAGGAATTATAAGTGTTGATCCAGAATGCAAGCTTCTGCTGATGGCTGAGACCCTCTAAATTGACAGACGCGAGCTTCCCAAGAAGAAACCTGAAATCATCATCATGGAAACAGGCTGAATAGAAATGTCACAATTAACATATTATGGAAGGGAAACCAAACCAATAACTTACTTTAGTTTATGGATCAGAAACAAAGCATTCCTACTCCGGTTTAGGTTAATTGTATTCACTTCAATTGCACAAAGATGTTGATAGGGTCCAATATCTCTAGTTTTCAAATCTGAACAGATACCATAAGGGTCTCGGACCTCACTTTCTCCAGGTAAAGTCCCGGATTCCGCAGCTTTATCTTTCAAGGTGCTCAACCTTGCGAAAATTCTAAACAAGCACCTTACAATGTCTTCAGATATTTTGTTTGGTGTACTATCAACTGCTGATACCTTATCATCTGTAGAACTAGAAGGGCTTGCTTGTGCATTTTCTTGCTTTACTAATCTACCATCTAGCTGGACGGTAAAAAAACCTCAATTTATAAAACCATAATGAAGTGGAAAACTACTGTTCTTTTAACCAGAAATTAGTACACACCTGCACCTTCAGAGGATCCAGATATTTGTCTGCTGAGTCAAGCTTGATTGGAAGTCTCTTTACTGGGGTCACAATGTTGGATACTTTCTTGTCTGGAGATTGTTTATCCTTTACAGCATTTGCAAATGATTGGTTTTCTTTTCCTCTTATGTCTCCGGAAGCAGAACTGAATTTTGTGGAAGCTTGTTTACCATTTGTTGGCCTGATAAAGCACTGTCCAGCTCGATCGTAAATAGTATCTGGAGGCAACATCTTTCTGCTTGAAACACTTCTGGAAAGAGATGGCTGAGACCTGGCAATGGTTGGTACCAAACTCATCTCGTTTACAGACAAAGACTTCAATCGCTGGTGTTTTGAACTTCGAACCGTAGACTGCTCAACAGTGGATTCATTCAAATTCTCTACATTCCTCTTGGAAGATGCATAGACAGCCTCTTGATAAAGACCTTGCCTAAAACTCACTACTTGCTCTTCAAGCCTAACAACTTCCTCTTCCAAAACAGCTACTTCAGCAAGTAGCTCTAATGTCTACAATCCCCAGAAAAGATAAACCAATTCACTCTCAAAAAACAAATTTTACATAAAAAATGTAAAAGTTTCCATTTTTCAAGTATTAGAAAAAATTTTCCAAGAATTTCTTCCTCAAATGTAGTATGCAGTTAAGTTAGACTTACATATGGAGGTAAGTAAGGAGGAAGCCGAGGAAGTGCCCCTAAAGGCCTAGTAAAAGCTCTCTCCAAAGCTCTATGCACATTCTCTTCATGTCTAAGCTTCCTTTTTAGCTTATCAACCTGCAAATTATACCAATACCACCACAAAATTTGTTGAAAAACTGCAAATAGAAACCAAGAGAAAATCAATTGAATAGACCAAAAGTGTGTATAAATTTTGGTTACATCTTGTAATAAGGCTATTTTCTTTTCCCTGATTGATCTTCTCCTATTTGTTACAGCTTTGCTGGTACCAAGTGTTCTACTTCCCTGACACTTCTCCATCTCCTTCTTTGAGAAATCCAAAGAAAAAAAAAAGGATAAACTCAAGTATATAAAAAATATTTATACAAAGAAATAATTGAAAGCAAGAAACTTAAAGAAGACACTGTTCCTTCCTTGAGACGAGTGTGAGGACAGACCTCAGATTTTAGGATCAAAAGTGCTTCCCTACTTCTCTTTTTATGACACTAGCAATAATATAGCAAAATTCCAAAATTTTCAAAAACCCAAATTTTCTTCAAAGTTTAAACTTTTAATCCCCAAATAATCAGTCTTTGGACACTCAAACTAACCATTAACAAAAACCCAAATCTTCAAATCTTGTAAAAACCAATAAAAGGTCAAAATAAAAAAGAAAAAGCAAAAAAAGAGGGAAAAGAGAAGAGAGAAGTTACTTTATTGTGGTGTCTGTCATGATTTAAAGGAGCTTTCATGGACTGAAGAGTGGTACGGACTCTTGTATTCATCTTTTTTTTTTCTTGGATTTAAAGAATCAAAATCCCAAAACAAAACAAACCAACAATGCAACAATATCTACACTTCTGCTACTACTAATATTTCCATGACCTGAAAGAAACAATGCAAACAGACAAAAAAAAAAAGGAAGAGATAAGAAAACAAAGCAATAGCCATTGAAAATTACTCTCAAACAAAATCAAAGATGTGGAAAGATAAAGAAGCAAAAAAAAAAAAAAATTCTTTGAATACCCTTTGTTTATTCCAAGTTACAGAGCGGGAAACTTGAAAGTAAAGCGAACAAGACACAAATGCCTGCATGTATACATGGGGTTTTACATTGCAAGCTTTTTGTTTATTTATATAGTAAAAAAAGATCATTTTATACTACAAAATGTTAATTTAAAAGTGTTGAAAAGAGTGAAGAAGCAAAGAAAACGACGAGAGTGGAGCTTAAAATCGCTATTCAATCCAGGAATAGCGTAACAGTTGGACAGACCATACCCAAAACAAACTGCGTATATATAAATGATTTATTAATAATTCTTAATGAAATTATTTTTCATTTATAAGAACAAAAATTCTGTTGGAGTGAAGTCAAGTGTCGTTCACTGGCTTACTGCACTTTCTTCTTCTTCTACATGTTCAGTTTGATCAGCTTCTTGAGATCTTGAGAGAAGGTTTTTATTTTTCGTCACCTTCTCTATCATTATATAGTACTCCACATTATTTCATATGAGAAATGTTAATCAGCATCTAATGACGCAATTAAAGTAATATATAAATAAAATTAAAGTTAACTATAAGAATAGGATGTTGGTTCGTCAATTCACTCGATCCGTCAAGTTTGAATAAATAAATTATTAAAAAATTATAAAAATAAAAAGATTCAAAATCAATTTCAATTGCTCGATTCAATCAGCTTTTTGCCCGATTGAATCAACATGTACCGATTTTTGGGTCAATCGATTCAATATCCTCTTCTGAACTAATATTTTGACTTGCCCTTAGTCCAACCGACCGATTCAACCTACTGATTTTTGGGTCAATCAATTCAATATCCTCTTCTGAACTAATATCTCGACTTGCCCTTAGTCTAACCGACCGATTCAACCTAACTCAAATAACATTGTATTAAATATTTATAATCTCTCTTCAACCTTAAGAGGAAAATGTATTTAAATAAAACAAACACATGTTAGAATAACAAGGGACACCAACTAACTTAAAACTTAATCAATAAAAATATTATTATATTTTTTAGTATTCTTATATCCTGTTTATACGTCTATATTCGAGATTTATAATTATTTTTTTAATAATGTCATCTCTAATATTTAAATATATATTCTTTTATTGAAAGCGTAATATCCATTAACATTATATCTAACCCTTGCAAATAAAAATAACGTTTTAAATTTGCTTTATTCATTTATATTACTTTTTATTTTGGGTACATGATTCATCTATCTTACTTAAAATGCCTTAAACAAAGGCTTAAAGCAAATTTCCTTTTTTAACTAAGCAACTCAACGTGCTAATTAATTATGAGGGGAACCTGTTTCACGTAGTAGGTCCTTTGCTTTGGGTTATTTTGACGTTGATAAATAAACCTTTTAATAATTTATTTGTTGTTTGGTTGTTTTCTTAAGTTTGTCATCAATTTATTGTGTATATATGTCGTGTACATAACCTTATCATTAGCAATTTGTTATTTATATTAGAAAACCAAGATTTAGACATTACTTATAAATGGTCTAAAGAAGTTAATGACAAATTGTTGATATGTGATATCAATGGAACTAGAAAATGAGGAAAGGGGTGGCGTCAAAGAAGGTTGGTTCACCTACTCTAAGGCTGAAAGTCGGAAAGGTAGAAGGACTCAGGTAAAGAAGACTCAAAACTTAATGTGCTAGGATTTTATGGGTGGAAAGGAGTCCCCCTACTATGTTGTTCCTTGGGGTATTTATAGGTAATTAGGGGTTCTTACCTAATTATGCCACTCAATGAACCCTAAATGGTCCAATGGAGGGTCCAATCGGGTTCAAATTGAGATAAGGATGTAACAAAAATAATTAAAGCTACTCTCTTATTCAAATGAATTGATTTTTGAAGAAATGAATAGAGATAATAATGAATTTAAATTGATATTTTTAAAATATTGTTTTAGATTTATTTTTAAATAGGGATAACATGTGTATCATTAAACCTACCTAAAATCCCTCTTAAGAGACATTCCTAAATAAACTTTTCTTTGCGCAATATTTTGTCAAAGGAACTCACTAGAAATGGACTCATTTAACCTTAAAGAAATACTCAAGAAGACCAATGTTCGTCACTTTATACCTTTCTAATAAAGACTAAACAACTCTTAACATTATAAGGTAAATTGCCTCCATTCCACACAAATACCTCCATCAATAATCCTTGTATTAACAATGAAATTGTTTATGGGGAAAAGAGAAAAAAAACATGTAATTGCCCATTAAGAGTCACTCCCTCTAGAACTTAGAACACCCCTAATTGCAACATCAAGTATCCCTCTCCTACTAATAGAGCCTCATGAACTGGAACTACCAAGGTAACTCATTTGTCATATTTAGTACACATGTTTGCTACTCCTTTCCATACATTTTAGCATGTTTTCAAGTAAAACGGAGATGTTTTACTTTCATTTAGTGTTTTAAGTGTCTAGGTAGTACAAGTGTGTGTTGAGTCATTTTTACATATTTTTTAGGTCATTTTATGGGTTTCAGTGATTTTTTGTAACTAGAGAAAGTTATGTGGTTATGTAGGATGAATTGAGAATTGAAAATTTCCCTTTAAGGTGGAATTGTAACCTAGGTCGCGAAAACAAGTCGTGGAAGTCGCAACATTGAAGACAGATGCATGGAGAACCCAAATAGACAGTTTTGTCGCGATGTGGAAACACTGAACACTACAATGTCGCAACCTCACAGTGTGACAAGAACCAACAGACGTTGCGATGTCATGATGATTCCAAGGGCACTGGCTTAAGTTTTCACGGGCATTTAGCAATCATTCTTTAATTTAAGCCTAGGAATTATAATAACATTAAGCACATTTTATTCTTTCAATTATTTTCTATATAAACCAACTTTTAATCTCATTTTTAGGAGAGGAGTGTAAGTGATAGATGATAATTTTAGGGATAGATTAGTGTATAGTTTTCTTTCTAGGTTTCTTAGTAGATTAGATCTTTATTTTATTTTTTTGTGTGTAATTTTTCTATTTCAATGTCAAAACTTTATGATCTAAGAATACTCAATATTCTTGCACTGTAACGCCCTTAACCCAATCCGATTCGCTGGATTTGGATCTCAACTGTTACACCTCTACTACAAACTTACATAAAACTATACATACAAAAGTTGGGCTTTTACATCTTGTTTAAGATTACTATTCCAAATAATCTACAACTAGGCGTACTATAAATAATTACAACCATTATACAAGACTTTCAAATAGAGAAGACTTACAAGTGACTAACATAACTTAACTACATTATTTTATATGTTATAAGCATATTAGTTCTTAGCAATAATATTGTCTACAAATGTGCTGCCAATATGTCCTATATGCATAATATCCGTTTTAGTCGTCTCTGGTGTAACCTTGGCATATTCCCTCCTGGCGTAGACCCAATTTGCTTACTTGTAATATACAACACTGAGGTAAGTTCATAAGAACTTAGTGATTTTAAACCTCATTTACCTATTTTGCACTTATGCAATGCATCTGATAACTTTATTTATCCTCTCATTGTTCTTTGTTCGGTGACTTGTCTTTAACGAGTACAAATTCTATGTAATACCCTGAAAATCTTTACAGTAATACATTATCCTTGATATAATAAAATAAGGAAATAAAGTGATAAAAAGGGAAGTTTTGAGTTATGGCAACATTGGGAAGTAAATTATGATATCTTGATTTAGGAAAGGACTAAATTGTAAAAGTTAGAAAAGTTTTGTTGCCTAAGAGTAAATACTCAAGACTTAAAGGGTTAAAGTATAAATATGAAAAGTTGAAGGACCAATAGTGTAAATATTTTAAGGGTAGAATGATCTAGAAACTAAGGAAAATGGATGAATTAGGACCAAATTGAATAAGTGAAGAACTATGAGGGACTAAATTGCAATTTTACCAAATTAAATGATGACTCAAGGATGGAATTCTAAAAGATCATGAAGGGCAAAATGGTCAATTAGTAAGAGAGAGAATTCTAGAATGTAATGATTATGTTAATGATATTTTAAATTAATTAATTAGATAAATATTATTTTATTAATATTTTATGAGATATTTAATATTATTTTATTATTATTTATTTAGTATATAAGGAAAGAAAGATGAAGAATTTTCATCATCTTTCCTTTCCATGCAAACTAACGTGAGAGAAAGAGAGGAAGAAAGAAAGTTTTACTTTCTTTACAATTTGGTCCTTTTACCAAAAATTCACCATTTTCACCCAAAAATCAAATGAATTTCCATAGCTACCAAGAGAGAAAAATGTTAAGGAGAACATGGGGAGTTAGAATATCAAGTTGGATTCAAGAAATAGAAGCTGGAGGAGAGAGAAAATCAAGTTAAAGATTGGTATCAAGAGAATAAGGTAAGTACATCAAGATTTCAATATGTTTTAAGTTTGTTATTGTTGATAAATCATGGAAATAATGTTATAGTAGAGTTTTATTACATAAGGTCCTATGTTCTTGATATGTTAGTGAAGAGAAAATAAGAGAAAGTGATGAGAAATGGTGTAGAAAAAGAAAATAAGGGTGTTATAACATGGTAATTAATATCTTGCACTAAAATAGTTATGGACAGCAGCAGTAGTCTAAATTTGAAAAATCACCATAAATTTTATAAATTGAATTAGAAGATGAAAAAAATATGGAATTAAATCTTAATGAGTCTAGTTTCTCATAGAAGAAACAGTGTAAGCAATGAATTTGTAAATTTTGATATATAATGAATTTTGTGAGACAAGGTCAGAATGAATTCGGGTTCCCTGTTCAGACTTTGAAAATAATAAAAAATGAAGAAAAATAATTAGAGGCTTAAATTTATATTTATAGAATCCTGAATGAGTCTAGTTTTATTAGAAACAAACTAGAACATCATTTGAATTCTGTAAAAGGAGATAACTAATTTTTAGTGAAGAAGGGTCAGAACTGTCAGACAGCAGAACAGGGTGACTTTAATGAATAAACTGTACTAATTGGCTAAACCAAAATTCTGAAAATTTTATGATAAGAATAAATGTGAGTCTAGTTTCAGGAAAAATTAACGGATCTTAATTTCGAGTTCTGTAGCTTAATATATAAATAATTCAGTGACTATGATGCAAATGGACAGTTTTGAATGTACATATAAGTAAATAGTGAAATTATTGATAATGTTACTTGTTGTATGTTTATAAATTAAGGATGTGGAATGGAGAGGAGGAGGAGGAAAATATGTATGAATATTCATCTAGCATGGCTAATTTGCATGTTTTAGGCTCGGGGACTAAATTGAATAAAAGTAAAATTTTATGGGCAATTTTGTAAAAATGTCGAAATGACTAAATTGCATGAAATAGATTATTTTATTATTTAAATTACAAAATTTAACGAAATTATCAATTTAGTTCAAGATCGGGGAAAACATGTTTTAGGGATTAAATTGAAAAGTGTTGAAATTATGGAAAATTTTGATATTTTATAGAATTCATGGACTGTTATCAATATATATGAGAATAATAGTTGGAAATAAGGATTAATTGCAAGAATTTTACTTTCCGTCCCTAAGGATGAAATCGTCATTAATTAAAAGTTTAGGGCAAAATGGTAATTATGCCTAGAGCATTAATTAAATGTATTAGAATATGAAATGAATGAAAATGATGATCAAATTTATTTATAAAGATCCGGACGACACAAATACGAGACTTGATCATGGAAAAGAAAATATATCAGAATAATGAAATAATAAACACGAGCAATCAATGAGGTAAGTTCGTGTAACTTGAATTATATTCGAAATGCTTGAGATTGTATGTTATTGATGTGAATATGATTTGAATGTTCATTGTATGAAAATTTATAAAACATTGATATATTTGATAAAATGGGAAGAAATCCGGTTGAATGAAAGGAAAATTCGATGGATCTCTAAAAAGGAATTGACGGTAAAAGGATCTAGCTGGACGGGTGACCCTATCTGATATAGCCCTCCGAAGAATATGTGTAAAATGGATTTAGCCGGACGAGTAATCTGAATTAGGGTCTGAATTTAGCTCGGACTGGTAATTCAGATCCAAGCTCATTAGAGTAATTGTCGTTCTTAGGATTTAGCTTGGACCGATAATCCCGACAATACTCTATGAGTTTATATTGCGAGGATTTAGCTCGACTGGTAATCCATTGCAAGGATGAGGTTCATGGAGTGTGCTCTCGATATGAAATGTGTAAGACCATGGTTGAAAGATACCATGGCAACCTGAGTGTAAGACCATGGTTGAAAGATACCATGGCAACCTGATATGAAATGTGTAAGACCATGGTTGAAAGATACCATGGCAACGTGATATGAAATGAACAAGACCATGGTTGAAAGATACCATGGCAACATGACAGAAAATGAGTAAGACCATAGTTGAAAGACACTATGGCATCATGTCAAAGATAAATAAGACCGTGGATGGGAGACGCCTAGCATCTGTTGAACAATTGATATTCGTGTAATATGTATCGATGACGAATGGTTATATGAAATAATTATGAAGATAGATAAACGAAATAAGTATAAGTACATGAAATATAATTTATGTTAAGTTTGATATAAGCTATTACCGGAATAAATATACATAAAATATATGGAAATGATGGAGCATGAAATATTGATATAATGAAATGAATGATATATGCTTATGAAGAAACGGTAAGAGCATGATATGTTTCATGACATGTACATATATGATTATCTTTGATATGTTGATACAAGGAAATTATGTAATTGAGACTATTATTAAACTCAAGTGCGATATGTCGAGAAAATAGATATATCAGTGTTGAATTTATATGAGATATGTGCAAGTATACTAACAATGTTGCTGTTTGATGCTTATACAATTGTCAAACTGTTGATTGAATGGTAATATATTTATTTATATGATGCATTGAATCGGTAAGTATTTAAATTTTTTTTAGTGATCTGTAAATGGTAGTAATGCTCCGAAACCCTGTTCTGGCAGCGGATACGGGTTAGGGGTGTTACATTCTAGAATTCTATCATTCATTTTGTAGACATCATACCTTACCTTTAAGTCACGCTTTACCCTTTGTCCATTGATACATTACTTTCATTCTTTACTTACCCCTTTTTAGGGTCCCTTAGTCATTCCCATTCTAAGTTCCTTACAGATTAAATATTGTTAATCGACTTGATCTTCAAGTCCATTTGACTAATACCTTGAATCTGCCACTCATTCTAGCCCGCTCCAACTTCATTGTTCATGTCTTAAGTTTATGCTAACCACCCTAAAATATCTCAACATAACCATTCCTTAAGCCACAAAAGCTATACCTTGCCCTGAGATAATCACTTATCTCTAACATATCCATTATCTCATTCACGTACTCCTTTGCCCTTACCTAGTTCTTTAATCATTCCTATTTCAGAGGACCATACAAACAAAATACTCTTGATTCATTGCGTAATCTGGCATATTCCAGCTTCACTGTCCATACCTTATTACTATGCAGGATTCACCTTAACATTCCATATAGGGCCTTACTTTCAAAGTTTTCCATACATATTATTCCTTCAGGATACCGTATACGACGTTCTTTCAGAAATCACCTAAAATTCCTTTCCTTTGCTCAGGGTCCGCCATAGAGGTATTCCCTTTAGATGGTTGCCACAAGGGTCATTCTTTTAGACTACTCCACGAAAATGTTCCTTTTCAGAGATAGTCATAAAGGCTTCATTTAACAGAGATCGCCACAAAGGCATCCTTTATAGAGATTGTCACAAAGACTCCCCTTTTAGATATTGTCACAAAGGCTTCCTTTACAGATATTACCACAAAGGTGTTTCTTCCTCTGTCATATTTACAGTATGGATTTGCCTAAACTCGCATTACGTGAAGTTTTCCCCTCATCGTTTGGGTTACACAAAAACCCCATTAGATAACAACCTTCCTTTAGTTCTTCTCATATAACGCCATATCCTAGCTATGGTCTTACTCGATATGGTTATTTCATTAAAAATGTCATGGCCATGAATTTTTCCTTTCATAGATTCGTATTTAAAGTCTTGACAGACCCCTTTAGACAACTCTGGAGATAGATACGAACTCACCATGCATAGATCCATCATTTAATGACTTGCTTATGACAGACATAATCATGCTTTCAGAATCATATACACACCATAATCATTCAAATTCATGCCCTATACTTAGACCATCAACTTCATACTTTACGAGTTTCAATTTCACGATTTGGTCACTTAGCATATAAGTTTCTAAAATGCATAATGCACATGCAAGAGTTAGTCTAAGGGCTCACCTAATTTTCACCCCTTTTTTTCAGCTCAAAACTCCATATTCAAACTTTCATCGAACGATCAACAATAGTTACTTGGCATGAAGCACTCATCGGTGGGGATCCATACCTAAAACTTAGCTTCCATGAACAAAGGAATTGATCTAGGTTTCTTTAGATCTAGACAAAGAAATATTTCTTGAAGAAGGAAGAGGAAAAACTCCATTTTCACAATCCTGATTGTCTGACTATACAACCTTTGTCCTTATGGAAACTTAACACTCGTCAAAATGTTATTCTATTTATCATATAGTTGGTTTATAGTTGTAAGGAAACATATACAACAATCCACAATTATATGTATTACATAAATATTTTAGGGTCAAGTCTATCGTTCGTTCCTAACCATCTTATTAGAATATAACTAGCACCTTAATTAGCCAAACTTGGCATAAAACGTCTTTCGGCGATATCCCAATTACTCAAAACTCATCAACATTGTACTAAGTTCCAATCCTATAGATGTCTCACTTTCTAAGACATTTTCACTTAGTATCCCAATCTTAACAGTTCTCCCAATCTATCTACCAAAGTATCATTTGGGCGAATAGAAACACGCTACTACTTTCCTCTAACTTGTTCACCTAACTAAGACTTCGCCCAAGGGCGTACCCATAGACTTCAACTTCTTAGTTAAATCCAACACCTTACTTACTCAAAACCTATTCTGAAATTCTTACTTCTAAAATAACATCCCCATACTAGGGCTTAGTTGGGCAAGATGTTACATGCACTTAACCTGATTTATCAATGAGCATTTCTTTCCTTTCTCATTTTTATATTTTGTTCATCAAGTTTTTGATAGAAAGTTTTTATGAGAATTGGAATGAAACATGTGTTGTTATGATTATCTTGCATGGATTAATTTTTTATTTGATTAAGTTTTTATCGATATTTGATTGTGTGTTTATTAAATTTTGCCAAACTTCTTAAAATACTAGAATTGACAACTCTAGTAAAGCTTTTAGACAAATAAGACCGAGAGGAGAATTTGTCGCATAATGATTTGGTATAAATGTGCCGAGCAGTGAGACTGAGAGAAGAGCCTAGGTGGTAACAATTAATTAAGAGGAGACCGAAAGGGTAATCTTAATTAGAAGTAGTAAACAACTCGATTGAAATAGTGTTTTAGATTAATTAACAATTAGTAAATTGAATGATCTTAGGTTAATTAGTTCACATTATTTAAACAGGAAATAGAATGTTCTTTGATTTTTATTAGATGTTAATTTTAGAATTAGTTTTACCTTAATTCTCTCTTTGGTTGCACTACTAATTTGAGAATTGATTCGATTGATAATTGCTTTGGAATAATTAATTTGATAACACCATTTACCAATTTTGACAATCCACTGTATTTGATCCTCGAAAAATTTTATGTTCTGTTGTAACATATAAATATTACAATTGACCTATGATACTTATAGTTAAAGCCACATTTCCATTATTATATCTTTTGTGTAAATTTATCTTCTTGGTGTTCGTACACCATAGCATGGTCAAATTGTTGGCACTATTGTTGGGGATTGTAACGATGTAAAAGAATTATTAAGTTAATTGTTTTTAGGAAAGCAATATTAGTTGAAAGATAAGCGAGTTAGAAAGTGCTTTAATTTTATTGTATAGTTATTTTATTTTACTATATTTGCTTTTATTTTTATTTTCCTTGTTGAAAATATAACTCTATCATGTACAATAATGGATATAGGTGGTAACTGTGTGATCAACATGATTTCGTTGAGTAGTCAAGTTTGATTAAGGGAACTTTGACAACAAACTGAAGCTATGATGGGTATTATAGGGGTTAGTAACCTTAGCTATGATAAACCATATGTTGAGATAAGTTTTAGGATTAGTGGCCACTGGATTTGGCACTGCACATGTTTTATAGCTTACCTTATTTGTTGGCATGTTTAACCAAAATATATTGATTATTTGCTTGAATCTTTTTGAGGATTTTGTGTAGACAATCTTGTTTTTATTTTTGGAGAAGAGATTGAATCAAGCAATATTGCTTTTCAAGGATTCTTATGTGATCTACTTTATAAATTGATATATTCAATCCAAGATTATATAGGCTAATTTTATGAAGATTTATCTCAATCCTTCATGTTCTTATATAAAGGGTAATTGATTTGATGAAATTTGGGCAGATCATGGTGAATTGAAGTTTTCTCAGTGAAATTAGGTTCGTGCTCTAAATATGGATGACTTTTTTAACCTTGATATATATTTTATTATTGAGGC
Organism: Gossypium arboreum; assembly: GCF_025698485.1. Lineage (NCBI taxonomy): Eukaryota > Viridiplantae > Streptophyta > Magnoliopsida > Malvales > Malvaceae > Gossypium > Gossypium arboreum. Next base: position 22,186,182 of record NC_069081.1, read on the forward strand.
ATGTATGTGAGCAATGGCTCACGCAGTGCCAGCGGTAGTGGACACTACAGTTACCACTATGATTGTCTTATTTGGAGTTGATCATGTTTTTAATAAAAACAGCTGGGCAATGAATTAGACGATTTATTGGACATTTGATTGCCTATCTTTGAAGACTAATTCTTTTAAAGCAACATATCTTGAAGATTGGATTGGATTGGATCAAGCAATTGAATCCACTTACATAAAGAGATTGGATTGAGACTTCTTGAAGACTTATCTCTAATATCTCTACATTATTTTAGATTTTATTATTATATTGTATATGTTATTTTAGCTACAATTTTATAAGAGAATTGATTGTATTGATCAAGCATCTTACTAAGTCTCAAACTCTTATAAATTTGGAAAGACTTGTATAGGTTTTTGTAAACGAGTGAATTAACATTTATTTGATCACTAAGAAACTTGTAATTGAGAGTGTAAAAAAGTTTATTTCTTGGTTTACAACCTAAGTTTTCACGGAAAACTTAAAGTTGGGTGATCTAGATCTTTAGGTACAAAAATGAGGTTGCTATAATAGGGTGTGATAGGACCTAAATCACTTGTTGTATTAGGATTAAAGATAGTGGATTTACTCATTAGTTAGACTCCCTAAATGTAGGAAACTGAAATGCATAAACTACTTGTGTTTTTGTTTTCTATATTATTTTTATAGTGCCACCTTTAGTGGCCACTAAAGCTAGCACTTCGATTATCACTAATTTCTTTCTTTTCAAGTTTAAATTATAGGTCCCAACAATCAGTATTAGAGCTTCCAACTTAAAATAGCTAATGGTGTTTACTAGTGTGGATACTTGTATAAGATGGAAGGTTTTTCATTTTTACGACCCCTATGTTGGATAAAGCAAACTATGCTTCTTGGAAAACGAGAATGAAAGCTTTCATAATGTTATAGATGAGAAGGATTAAATATCAATTCTCAATGGCTATAAGCATCAAATTACTAATGTTTTAGGTTTCAAAACTCCAAAAGCTGAGACTACTTGGGCCATCGAAGAAGAGTGGTATGCAAATGCGAATTGAAAGCCCTTTTAAGCAATCTTTTGTAGTGTTGATGGTCAGGAGTTTAAAAAGATTTCTAAATGCATTACTACATGTAAATCTTGGCTAATCACTGAAACTTACCATGAAGGAACCAACAAGGTGGAGTAATCAAATATGCAAATGCTAAGCACTAAGTTAAAAACCTTAAGGATGTTAGACAATGAAACTATTGGTGACTTCTATGCAAACCTATGTAACTTGTCCTGTAACACCCCTAACCCGTATCCATCGCCATAATAGGGTTACGGAGCATTACAGGAGTTACAAAATAATTTCATATAATCCATGACATTTACAATTCATATGTGGAACTAATCATATTGTCCCTTGAATGGACCCTCGAGCCCCAATTTAAATATTAGAATCATGTCGGGACTAAATCGGGATCTCAAGGAATTTTTTTATGAAATTTCAAATTTTTTCCTATTTATAGGGGTCACACGCCCGTGTAATTAGGCCCTGTGTCTCACATGGTCAAGTGACATGCGCATGTCTCAGGTCGTGTAGGCATTCGATGTGAGGTACACAGTCGTGTCCTAGCCTATGTCCTTGCCCGTGTAACTCTCTGACTTGTACCACATAGCCTGCCAAATGCCCGTGTGCTAGGTCGTGTGGTTATTTTTAATTTTTACAAATTAGGTGTAGGTTTCACACGGCCAAGACACACGCCCGTGTTCTAGGTCGTGCATCACACACGATTAAGACACACGCCCGTGTCTCTACCCGTGTGCCAAATTCTGAGCATTTTGTTTCTCAAATTTAAGATGCAGGGGACACACGACCAAACCATATGCCCATTTGCCAGACTATGTGTCACACACGGTCAAGACACACGTTGTGTGTCTACCCGTGGACAAATAAAGCCATTTTCTAGCTTTATTTCTCACCCAAATTTGCCATGAACCTTCAACCACACTTGTACATATATAACAACCCATTCATTACATATTATCCAGGCCAATTTCAAGAATTATATGTGATATATTATCACTTATATTCATGTGTTCCCAAACTTACCTCAATTCCAATTAAATTTAATTTACAAGTTATATCAATGATTCCAACTTAACTTCATTTGCCATTTGTTTTATATTTCATCTACTATTTAATCATTACAGAACTCATTAAACATATTATGGCCTTTTAAATACATACCAAAATATACCACTTTAGCCATTCCAATGGCTAGATTTACAAACATCCATTATATGTCCTTTTTGCCACCAATAGCTTATACATGCCATTATACTAAAGTAAGTTTTCCATTTATACCAAAACAAGCTGGAGGATAGTGTGATGATGCTTCGACCGATCTCTAACCTTTACGAGCTTCCGAGCATTATAAAACAGAGAAAATAAAAACTAGTAAGCATTTAATGCTTAGTAAGTTTGTATAATAGGAATTAAACTTACCAATTATATTTAATTAAATAAGCATAACAATAACATGCTTCCCAACAAATTGGCAATTTGCCTAATAACATACACTCAAATAATCAAGTTAGTCATATAATTCACATGTACATCAAGTAAACATAAATGAGCTCATCATGTTACAAACTTTTAAGTATTTCAAAAGCATTCGAGACATAATTCTCTTAGTCTCACAATTTCTCATGTCAGGAATTTATTCTGTTGAATTTTTGTAATATCGATGGATATTTAGGTAGTACATTCAAGGTGTGCAAAATTGTAAACCATCAACTCATATTCAGGGGTATCCTTTAGGGCACTTAATTAGGGAGCACACTCTCGAGCCACATATTAGGATGCTCAGTTGAGCCATGTAACAGGACACTTATTCGAGCTAAACAGAAAACTCATAAGAGTCTTAATCAGGGAGCTCATTGAGCTAAACATATAACTCCAAAGAGTTAATATCAGGGAGCACCGGATAAGGTAATAGGGAGTTCAAGTGAGCCATTTCAGGAAGCTCATAAGAGCCTATATCAGGATGCTCAGGAAGAGCTGCGTTTGTGTCCGTATTATATGCTAGATCACAACCGATCGAACCATATAACAGGATGCTCACAAAGAGCTACAGTAGTGTGCAACACATGCAGAATCACTACCGATCAGGATGCTCGCAGGAAATATATCACAGGATGCTTGAGAAGGCTTTTAACAGGATGCTTGTCCGAGCTATAATGTTAGCAATATATGCAGGACTATAATCAGTATGAGAAAATACTGAATCCATCGCATTTCATTATTCAAACGGAACTCATTATTTATTGAATAATTTCAGGAATGTGATTATTTTCATACATTAATCATTTATATAATTCTCACATATACAACATTCAATTGAAAAATATAAATATACATGATTAAGTTACACAAACTTACCTCGACTCTTGTTTGTGTATGAATATCTACTAATCTGAAACTTTTTCTTTTCCTCGATCTAGCTCCGAATTTGAGTTGTCAGGATCTATATAAATGAATTTAATCATCAATTTATCACATTTCATACTCAATTGGATTCAATTTACATCCTGGGCAGAATTATCATTTTACCCCTAAACTTTTCATAAATGACAATTTCGTCCCTAAGCTCGGAAAATGAAATTCATGAAATTTAATCCTTATTCCTAGATTAACCGTAAATTTCATATAACATTTACAAAACATGTATTTTACAAAAAAATTAGAATTTTCCACAACTTTACATCTTTTCAATTTAATCCCTAAATCTTAATTTCATCAAAATTCTCTTTGTAAATTTGTTTATCTATCAACAACCTTTCATTTTCTACAATACATTTCAAAATTTCAGCATATTCATCCATGGAAAATTTCTATACTTTGATATCTTTACAAATTAATCCCCAAAATAGATAGATTAGACTATCCCGGTCTCAAAAATATAAAAATTACTAAAAACAAGAAAATAATACTTACCCAATTAAGCCAAGAAAGCTTTTTTTCTCTTTTCTAGGGTTTCCATATATATTTTGGGGATAAAGATGATATAAAATGATAATATTTCTATTTAATTATTTATCATCCATTAATTTTTTCACTTTCCAATTTAGTCATTTCCTTTTTCTAATTTTTCATGGATGATTCATCAAAAATATCTACTAGCTTTTCTTTAATGGTCTAATTACCATATAAGGACCTCAATTTTTTAATTTCATAGCTATTTGATACTTATAGGTACTAGGATTCAACTTTTGCATTTTATGCAATTTGGTTCTTTCCATAATTAAGCACTTGATCAAGCATTCCTATCATAATACGAACCATGCAATAATATTAAAATAAATTTTCTTTTTAGCTCAGATTTGTGGTCCCGAAACCACTGTTCCGATTTCATTGAAAATGGGCTGTTACTTGTCCAATCAACCATTTGCACTTGGTAATGAATATTCTAACTCAAAATTGGTTAGAAAAGTTTGAGGTCTCTACCTAAAAGGTTTACAATTAAAAGTCATATCCATTGAGGAAGCAAAGGATATAGACAATAGGATGATCGATGAACTAATTGGGTCCTTACAAACTTTTGAGATAATCCTTAATGAAACTAGAAGGAGAAAATCCAAATAAACGAGTATTGCTTTCTGATTGACAAGTGCAATGACCACTGAGATTAAAGATCTCTAGTAACAAATAGATTTGTTTGCTCAAAACTTCAACAAGCCATTCAAGAAGATGAGTAATTAGAACAAAAGAATTGAATGAGGTCAAAGATTCAATAAGGAAAAAGGGAAATGTGCTGCCATTGATGAAAACTCTAGATCAAAGAAGAAAGTCATTCAATGCTACTAGTGTGAAGGGTATGATCATGTACAAGTTGAGTGTGCAAACTTGAGAAAGAAGTATTTCAATGTAACTTGGAATGATGAGGATTCCTCAAGCACCTTAAATTCAAATGAGAAGCACTTGAGCAATTATATTGCCTTTACTACAAATGTCAGTACCTTTGTTTCAACTGACTCCAACATAGATGATGATTTAGAAAAAGTTTAGTGTTGAGTTTCTACGAACCTACAAGACTATGCTATAAAAATGAAAGGAAGTATATTATGTGAATACAAAGTTAGTAAATGAGAAATTTAGACTCCAAGAAGAAAACCAAAAGTTAGTCAAATAGATAGAGGTAAATAATTCTCTACGTGATGATAAAACTACCCAATTGGAAACTACATAAGAGGATTTTCAACTCATCAATCCATGCTAGAAAGAGGTAAACTTAATGAAATTCTTGTTGCTAGAAATAAGATTTCAGGAAAAGGTGGCATTGGCCATCTTGAAAAGAAAAGAAGAGTTGTTATTAAAATTAATCTTAAAAAGAAAGGAAAAGTTGTTATTAAAATTCCAACGGTGTTTTTCAAAGCTACCAGTAATGATGATCAAGGTGAATGCTCTATGAAGCATGTTTTGATTCATGCTAAAAAGAAGGTAATCTCTAATAATCAAGTTATTTGTTATTATTTTAGATTTCTTATTCTTATCAGACCTAGATACTTCAAAATATTGAAAGATCAAAAGTGGAAGCAAGTAGTGACAAAAATAGTACCCATTGCCCAAAACATTGAATGAGATTAAAAAAATAAATTTGTATAGAGGAAAAATGAGAGGTTGTCTCATAGAATAGAGGAGCATAAGAATAAAAGGATTATCTGTCATTATTGTAGTATGGTTGGTTATATCAAACTGCATTATTATAAGATGTTGAATGACGTAAGATAGGGAACTGTTAGAAAACAAGTTGTATGTAACACCCCTAACCCGTAATCGACGCCGGAACAGGGTTACGAAGTATTACCAGACTTATAAATCAAACAATCACACATATCATAAACATTTAACATTGATGTCAAAAACCATTCAAATACATTTAGACAGAGGTAATCCTGATACGAAATCCATCGTAATTCTATCTCATTCCACTCCGGTATCATCACTGGTTGCAGTAGTCCTGAAGGTACTTGATGTTCGACTTTGACTTGTTGACAAATCAAGCATTTTGATACAAACTTAGAAATGTCATGTTTCATACCTAGCCACTAGTACATCTGTTTCAAATCACTATACACCTTATTACTCCCCGGATGAACAGACAAGCTACCACTGTGTGCTTCGTGTAAAATTCTCTGTATGAGCTCAGGATTCTTCGACACGCAAACTCTACCTCGAAACAATAAACAATCGCCGAATCCAATTTCAAACTCTGAATCAGAAATTGACTTGCACTGTGATCTTTTAGCTTGCAAATCTTTATCACATTTCTAAGCCTCACAAATTTACTGTAAAAACATCGGTTTAGCTCTTAACTCAGCTAAGATCGAACCATCATTAGATAAAGTCAACTGTGTGTTCATCCCTTGTAAAGCGAATAATGATTTTCTACTCAAAGCATCCGCGACTACATTTGCTTTTCCCGGATGGTTTTCAATCACTAGCTCATAATCCTTCAATAATTGAAGCCATCTTCGCTGTCGCAAATTCAAATCTTTCTAAGACTTCAAATATTTCAAGCTTTTGTGATTTGTAAATATGTGGCACTTCTTAATGAACAAGTGGGGTTGCCAAATTTTTAACGTAAACATGATTGCAGCCAACTCCAAATCGTGAGTCGAATAATTCTTCTCATACGTCTTTAATTTTCTAGAAGCATACGCTATCACTTTGCTTTCTTGTATTAAAATACATCCTAAACTGTTCAATGACACATCACTGAAAATTACAAACTCTTGTCCAGACTCAGGTTGAATTAAAACTGGTGCTTCGATTAATAGTGTTTCAACTGATTGAAACTTTGTTGACATTCCTCAGACCACTCAAACTTTACATCTTTTTGTAATAACCGAGTCATCAATGTAGCTATCATTGAGAAATCCTTAACAAATCTCCGATAATAGCGCAATAATCCCAAGAAACTTCTAACCTCGAAAATATTTCTTGGTGGCTTCAGTAAAAAACTATTGAAATCTTGCTCGGATCAACTCGGATGCCATCTGCCGACACAATGTGTCCCTAAAATCCAACTTCTCAGAGCCAAAACTCGCACTTGGTAAATTTAGCAAACAATTGTTTATCTCATAAAGTCTGTAATACAATTCTCAAATACTCGGCATGTTCAGATTCATCCCAAGAATATATCAATATATCATCAATGAACACAGCCACAAATTGGTCTAAAATGGTCTAAAGATACGCTTCATCAAATCCATAAACACCACAGGAGCGTTAGTTAATCCAAATGGCATAACAATGAATTCATAATGCACGTACCTAGTCCTGAATGCAGTTTTCAGTACATCTGAATCTTTAAACCGCAATTGATAATAACCGAATGACAAGTCAATCTTTGAAAATATTGTTGCTCCTTTCAACTAGTCGAACAAATCAACAATCATTTGTAAAGGATACTTATTCTTAATCATAACCTTGTTAAGCTGCCGATAGTCGATACATAATCTCATTGATCCATCTTTCTTTTTTAAAAATAGAACCGACGCACCTCAAGGCGAGAAACTTAGTCGTACAAAACCTCTGTCCAATAACTCTTGCAACTGAGCTTTCAACTCTTTCAACTCTATCGGAGCCATTTTCTATGGAGCTATCGATATTGGTGATGTTCCCTGTACTAACTTAATAGAAAATTTGACTTCTCTAATTGGTGATAACCAGGTAATTCTTCTGGAAACACATTCAAATATTCACAGACCACTGGCATTGATTCAATCTTTGATTCTGACACTTTAGTATCCAGTACATACGAAAGATAAGCCTCGCAACTTTTTTGAACATACTTTTGTGCTAACATCATCGATATCACAACAGGTAAACCACTTAAATCAAAAAATTCAATATAGAGAATCTCACCATTCTGACATTTCAACTCGATAATCTTTCGTCTACAGTTCACAATAGCGTCATGCAGTGTCAACCAATCCATACCCAAAATTACATCGAACTCATCAAACGGTAAAAATATTAAATCAACCTTAAAGAAGTAACCCCGACTCATCAAAAGACAATTCTTGCAAACCTTATCAACTAGGACATACTGACCTAAGGAGTTCGATACTTTAACCACAAATTTAGTGGACTTTATAGGTAAACTCTTACTAGACACTAATTTTGTACATACGTAAGAATGGGTTGACCCCGGATCAATCAAAATAGTTACATTAGTATTATAAAGAGAAAAAGTACCGGTGATAACATCTGGCGCTGATGCATCTTCGCAAGCGCAAATGGCATAAGCTCTGGCGGACGCTCATGCCTTCGATCTCACTGCGGTATCTCTCATAGTACCTCGACTACCACTTATATTTCTTGTGTTTTGAGGTGGTCTCCCTCTAGAAACTGTATTGCTCGGCCTTACGATTTGAGATTTTTCTTTCTCAGACTTCTCAGGGCAATCTCTAAGGTAGTGGTCGAAGGAACCACACCTAAAACAGGGCCCGCTCTTTACTCGAAACTCGCCATAATGTAGCCTGTTACAATGTTTGCACTCAGGTTTAGCATTTCTAACACTACCCATGCTAGCTACAGATGTAGCCTAGGGTTTAGAATTAGAGTATCTCGCATCTCTATCTTGACTAAAATGCCTCCTAGAAACAATAGGTCAATAGTGATGTTCTTTAGATTTCTTTGATGTCGATTAATGAGACTTCCTTGTAAATCTCTTCATTGAATCTTTAGCTTCAAATTCAGCCTTTCTCTTTTCTTTGCTAAGCTCCTCGGCTTAGCAAGCTCTTTCAACTAAAACTATAAATTATTTCAACTCAAGTATCCCGAATAAAAGTTTGATGTCTTCGTTCAACCCATCTTCAAACTGTTTGCACATAATTGCTTCCATGGAGACGTACTCTCGAGCATACTTACTTAATCAAACGAACTCTCTTTCATACTCGGTTATGGTCATACGACCCTGTTTTAACTCTAGAAATTTCTTGTGTTTTTGCTTAAGAAATCGCTGGCTTATATATTTCTTTTTGAACCCAGTCTGAAGGAATTCCCATCTGACTCTATCTCTCGGCACCATGGATATTAAGTTATTCCACCACTGATAAACTGAATCTCTTAAAAGGGATACAACATATTTAACACATTCGGTTGGCGTGCACGACAACTCATAAAAAACCCTGATTGTATTCCCTAGCCAAAACTCAACTCTCTTAGGGTCATCATAAATTGTAACCCTAAATTCTTCAGCCCCATACTTTTGAATTTTATCAACTGGTGGTTTGTTCGAATGTACCGGCTCTATAACTTGAGGAGCTACGGGAATCGGTTAGGGGTAAGATGGGGGTAGAGGTTGCTGAGCAGCCGGATTCATCCAGACATACTTAGTGAACCATTCGTTCATCATTTTGAAGAAGGCTTCCTTAGCCTCTCCTCCACGACTATCTGACACGAGTCTAGACCCAGATGACGCTGCCTCTCAAACTGAGGCCGACATGTTACTTTCAACATCATCAGAATCTGCTCGATTGGGATCCATTACTATATAAAAAACATAATTTAAACCGTCAAGAGATGTCACACTATCACTAGTTAATAAATGGCATGTATAGCTAGATTCACACCTACTACGTTAATCCTAGAACTGACTAAACCATATCTCTGATACCAATAAATGTAACACCCCTAACTTGTAATCGATGCTGAAACAGGGTTACGGAGTATTATCAAACTTATAAACCAAACAATCACACATATCATAAACATTTAACATTCATATAAAAAACCTTTCAAATACATTTATACAGTATCTAATACGAGCCTTCGAGGCCCCAAATAGACATTAGAAGTGGTTCGGGACTAAATTGAGTTCCCTACAAATTTTTAAGAAAACATGAAAAAATTTCAAAGTGTAGGGGTCACACACCTGTGTGAACAGAGGAAACGCCTGTGTGCTAGGCCGTGTGTTAGGCCGTGTGAAAACTGGAGGGTATACTAACTTGTGCCACACAGCCAAGCCACAAGCCCATGTGCTAGACCGTGTAAAGCTACTGATTTGGTTTTAAAAGAAACATTAGGGGACACACCGCCGTGCTACCTAGCCGTGTGTCACACATAGTTGAGACACACACCCGTGTCTCTACCTGTGTGGACAAAAATATACTATTTTCCAAGCCATATTCCTCACCCACATTAGTATTAACCTAGACACATCAATTGGCATACAACCATGGTATAAATAAATATCATAATATTCAAAGGCACATTTATTTGACTACTTACATACATATTAACATATCTCTAAAGCCTACCTAAATGGTCAGTCTCAAGGATGAAACAATGTGCCTAGTTTCAACGGTATAACACATATCAATTCCCATTACTTGATAACCAAAATACTAATTTAACACAAGGCATCCATATAGCAACAAAATGCCTCATAACATAAAGTCATATATACACTTTCACACATCCAGCTATACAAAAGAAATAAGCCAAACTCATGTGGCTATATACATGACCAAAACACAATAAGACAAATAGGTTACATTCGCCAAAACACCTATATATGCCATGTAATAGCCTATTTTTGGGTCAAATCGGAATAGTAGTTTCGGGACCACAAATCCGAAGTAGAAATATTTATTTTATTATTTCTTTAAGGTCTAAGGCCCAAACTACGTCAATAGCGAGTGTTGGTAATGCTAGGTTTGATAGACCTGAATGTCAACACTGTGGTAGATGACATCCTGATGAATGTACATGAATAATCGGGCTTGTTTTAAATGTGGCTCCCCGGATCACTTCATTTGAGATTGCCCTGAAATGACTGAGAAAGATAGTTTTCAAAATGCAAGGCCAAGTAACATTGCCACTAGAGGAAGCCCACCAAGAAATACTGGGAGTTGGAACAGTAGCAGAGGTGTGACGAAAGAGCTAACTGCGAGATCAAAGGTTAGAGCACCTACTAGAACTTACGCTATTCGCGCTCGCGAAGATGCGTCATCCTCTGATGTTATCACTGGTACATTTTCTCTCTATGATACGAATGTAGTTGCATTGATTGATCCTGGATTGACTCATTCTTATATTTGCATGAATTTGGTATCTAGTAAGAACTTCCTGCTGAGTCTACAAAATATGTGATTAAAGTGTCGAACCCCTTAGGCAAATATGTGCTAGTTAATAAAGTATGCAAGAATTATCCTTTAATGAATTGGGGTCACTGTTTTCCGGCTGACTTAATGCTTTTACCATTTTATGACTTCGATGTAATTCTTATAATGGATTGGTTGACTCTACATGATGTCGTAGTGAATTGTAGAAAAAAGATTATTGAATGGAAATGTCAAAATAATGAAATTTTTCGAGTTGAACCGGATGAGTCGGGTGAGTTGCCTATTGTAATTTCGTCGATGTCGGCTCAAAGGTATGTAAGAAAAGGTTGTGAAGCTTGTCTTGCGTATGCATTGAATATGAAAGTGTTTAAATTGAAGATTGAATCTGTGCCGGTAGTTTGTAAATATCCGGATGTGTTCCTAGAGGAGTTGCTTGGATTACCACTAATCAGAGAGATTGAGTTTACTATTGATTTAGTATCGGGGACTTCACTGATATCGATAGCTCTGTATAAAATGGCTCTAACTGAATTTAAAGAATTGAAAACTCAGTTGCAAAAGTTGACAAATAAGGGTTTTACGAGACTGAGTTTTTCTCCCTAGGGTGCACCAGTGTTATTCGTCAAGAAGAAAGACGGATCCATGAGATTTTGTATCGACTATCGTCAACTTAATAAGGTTACAATAAAGAACAAGTACCATTTACCAAGAACTGATGATTTGTTCGACCAGTTGAAAGGGGCCACAGTGTTCTCAAAGATATACTTGAGATCAGGCTATTATCAGTTGAGAGTTAAAGAGCCAGATGTGCCAAAGACCGCATTTAGAACAAGGTATGGGCATTATGAATTTCTTGTTATGCCTTTTGAATTAAATAATGCTCCTGTTGTTTTTATGGATTTGATGAATCAGATCTTTAGACCATATTTGGACAAGTTTGTAGTTATGTTCATTGATGACATTTTAATTTATTCTCGAGATGAGGTTGAGCATGTCGAACATTTACGAATTGTATTGTAGACTTTGAGAGATAAGAAATTGTTTGCTAAGTTCAACAAAAGTGAGTTTTGGCTCCAAGAAGTTGAATTTTTGGGACACATTGTTTCAGCGGAATGTATATGGGTTGATTCGAGTAAGATTTTGGCAGATGTCGATTGGAAACCTCCGAGAAATGTATCTGAAATTAGAAGCTTTTTGGGCTTAGCCGGGTATTATCGATGTTTTGTTAAAGGATTTTCAATGATTGCTACGCCTATGATCGGATTGTTACGAAAAGATGTAAAATTTGAGTGGTTTGAGAAATGTCAAAAGAGTTTTGAAAAGTTGAAATTATTATTCACTGAGCCACCAATATTAGTGCAACCTGAGTCGGGAAAAGTGTTTGTGATTTACAGCGACGCGTCACTGAACGATCTTGGCTGTGTGTTAATACAAAAGGGTAAAGTGATAGCTTATGCCTCGAGACAGTTGAAACTGCATGAGAAGAACTATCCGACACATGACTTGGAATTGGCTGCCATTGTGTTTGCTTTAAAAATTTGGCGACACCATTTATTCGATGAGAAGATCTTTACTGATCACAAGAGTTTAAAGTATTTGATGACTCAGAAAGATTTGAATTTACGACAACGGAGATGGCTCAAGTTGTTGAAAGACTATGATTTGGTAATCGATTATCATTCTGGAAAGGCGAATGTAGTCGCTGATGCTTTGAGAAGGAAATCTTTGTTTACTTTAAGAGCAATGAATACGCGACTAAGTCTGTCTGATGTTGGATCGATTCTAGCCGAGTTAAAGGCTAGACCGGTATTTCTTCAGTAAATTTGCAAAGCTCAGAAATGTGACAGTGAATTGCAAGTTAAGAGAGTTCAGTATGAACTGAATAATGATTCAGACTTTCAGATTAGGGCCGATGATTGTTTGATGTACCAAGGTAGGATTTGTGTACCAAAACATACTGAGTTGATTCAGAAAATTCTTTATGAGGCACCCAGTGGTTGTTTGTTTGTTCATCCAAGAAGTATGAAAATGTATAATTATTTGAAGAAATTGTACTGGTGGTCGGGTACAAAACGAGATATTTCTGAATTCGTATCGAGATGTTTGATTTGTCAACAAGTAAAGGCCAAACATCAAGTAACTTCGGGTTTACTTTAGCTAGTGATGATTCCCGAGTGGAAATGAGACAAAATTACAATGGATTTCGTAACTGGATTACCTCTGACTCCAAAGAAGAAAGATGTTGTTTTGGTCATTGTTGATAGATTGATGAAATCGGCTTATTTTATTCCGGTACGTACTGATTATTCACTTGATAAGCTAGCTAAATTGTACATTACTGAAATTGTTAGATTGCACGAGGTGCCTACTTTAATTATTTTGAATAGAGATCTGAGGTTTATGTCGTGATTTTGGAAGAAATTGCAATAAGCGTTGGGTACGAAGTTTAATTTTAGTACTGTATGTCATCGGCAAACCGACTGTCAATCTAAAAGAAAAATTCAGATTCTCAAAGATATGCTTCACTGTTTTGTTTTAGAGTTCGAAGATAGTTGGGAGAAATACCTACCGTTGGTCGAATTTACTTATAACAACAGTTATCAGTCGATTATAAGGATGGCACCGTATGAAGCATTGTACGGCAGCAAATGCCGAACACCATTGTACTGGACCGAGCTTAATGAGAAACAGACTCACGGGGTTGATTTGGTTAGAGAAACCGAGGAAAAGGTGAAAGTAATTCGTGATTATTTGCAAGTAGCTTCGGATCGACAGAAGTCGTACGTGGATTTGAAACGAAAGGATATTGAATTTCAGGTTGGTGATAAAGTGTTTCTGAAAGTATCACCGTGGAATAAATTTCTTAGATTTGGTCGCAAAGGCAAATTGAGTCCACGGTTCATTAGGCTATATAAGATTATTGAAAGAATATGGCCAGTGGCATATCGATTAGCTTTGCCATCGGAATTGGAAAGGATTCACAATGTGTTTTATGTATCGATGTTATGGTGTTATTGATCAGATCCTTCGCATGTGATTTCACCGACAGAGATTGAAATTTGACTTGATCTAGCTTATGATGAAGAACAGATCAAGATTTTAGCTCGAAAAGTGAAACAGTTGAGAAATAAAAGCATATCCCTAATGAAAGTTTTGTGGAAACAACATGCGGTTGAAGAGGCTAAGTGGGAACCCAAGGAATCTATGAGAAAATAGTACCCTAACCTATTTTATGGTAAGATTTTCGAGGACGAAATTCCCTAAAGGGGGAGAGTTGTAACAGCCTGTTTTTGGGTCAAATTAGAACAGTGGTTTCAAGACCAAAAATTCGAAATAAAAATATTTATTTTATTATTTCTTTAAGGTCTACAGTATGATTGAATGATTGTGTGAAAATTTTGTTAAGAAATTTTATCGATTGAGTGTCCAATTTGACTAGAAGGACTAAATTGCGATAGGTGCAAAACTTGAGTTCTCTATGTTAAAAGTGTCTAATTGGTATGAATTCTTAAATTAGGGGTCCTTAAATGCTAATTAGTCCATTTTATTTCAGTATAGACAAAAATGGACTTGGTTAGATTAAATTTCAAAGTTTTAAGTGAAAGGTATTTTAGTCATTTGGTAAATAAAGATAAAATTAACTAATAAAAAGATGTCCGTCTTTCGAATTTCATCCTCCTATAGCCGAATTTCACAAGGAGTCCATAACTAGGGTTTTGACCACTTCGAAGTTCGATTGTAAGTCCGTTCTTGCCCCATTTTTCATGATTTTTATGTTTTTAAAGTTGTCTCAACCTAATCTAGCCTTTCCAAGGACTAATTTGAAGAATGATTAAAGTCTAAAATTTTACCCATATTGAATATGTGTGTATTTTGATATTTAATGGTAGAATATGCATGTTTATTGTGTGTTAAACGACTTTTAAAAAGTGATTTTAGATAAAAACAATAAATAGGGGCTTGTTTGTAAAAGTCTATAAAATATGCAGAAAAGTATGAATAAATGAAAAATGTGGACTGTTATGAGTACTAGTAAGGTTCAGCTAGGCTTGGGTTGTCATGAAATTGAATGAAATTCATTTTACGAGCCTAGGGACTAAAATGCAAAATGTTGAAAAGTTAGGGGCAAAAATATAAATTTTTCCATAGTCTATTTTTGGGCTGAATTGAACAATGTGATAATTAAGTAAGTTAAATTTGGTATTATAGATCAAGAAAAACGAAGTCTGGGCCAAGATCAGGGGAAAAACAAAGTAATTGACGAATAGCTCCCTTTTGGTTGTTTTTGTAACCGAGGTAAGTTCGTATGTTAAATAAGCTTTAATATAATTGTATTTAAATGCTTTAATATTGCATGAACTGTATGATTGATTGTGTGGACGAGTTTAACTCTACGGATGAGTTCGACAATAGTTCGATAAGCAAGAAATCCCGTTTGAACCTTAAGAATAGATTAGGATACAAGTGACATGTCATTAGGGTTATCATGTGTTATGTGATTATGTGATCTGGATGCTGGTCTTGTACATCTTATCGATGGCTAAGTATACCGGCATATGTTGTGGTTACTTGACAGCTTGTGTGAGCAGCACTGAGTAGCTACGTCTTGACTGATAGCTTGTGTGAACAGGCCCGTTGATTAGCTCAAGAACGATCAATTATGTGATATGATATTGAGGTAGCATTGGCTACATATGTGGCACTTAGTGTGCAAGATTCCCAAGTATCTAACATTATTATTCTGAGTGGTTCACGGGTATGTCAAAGATGAGAATAAGTGTAAATTCGTTACGAGATGGTACAGGTATGTACTCAGAGCTTATGATTATTAATCCGTGAAATGACGATTTCAAGGTAAGTTGTGATGGAAGTGAATTATGATCTTGAGATTAGTGGTAAATTATGTCATCTTATGTTATATTACTTGCATGTATGGTAAGGTTGCTTATTTCTTCATACGAGCTTACTAAGCTATATAGCTTACTCCGTTTTATTTTCAATATTTTATAAGGTTACCAAGCTAGCTTGGGATTGGAGATCGTTGGAAGTCGCATCACACTATCAAACTGTCTTTTGAGTACCGATGATTTTAAAACATTTTGAGAGTATGGCATGTATAGGGACTTGGTCTTTTTGTTATATATGTCATTTGATTTGGCCAAATGTATTAGCTTATATTTGTTTAAGGTGATTTGGTATTTAGCCATGAAATTGGCTTTTTTTTGGCTAAAATGGTTGTAAGCCCATTTATATAAGTATATGTGTTAATGCCTTCTTGTTTTTGTGTTTTGTAATGGGTTTTTATGTGTTTATTATGGTTAAATGACTTGTTGTGAAATGGATGAGATGGGTCCTTTGGTATGCTAGGAAATCTAAGTAGAATTATGCATGATGAAAGTGTTCATGTTGATACTTGTAAATGTGAGTTTGGTATGAATTGAATTGGTAAATTATACTATAGTAAATTTGTGAAGTATTGGTAATGAATGATATGATTTAGCCTTGATTATGGATGTTTTGGTTACTTAAACATGCCATGGATTATGCCATTGAACTTGTGTATGTGTAGGTGTAAAAGATCGTGACAAATGGCTTGGTAAATAGCCTTTATTTTGTCCAAACGGATAGACACACGGGTGTGTGTCTAAGCCGTGTGTGACACACGGTGTGCCCCATGGATATATGTTCTGGCTGTGTATCCCCTGCACCTTAATTTTGAGGAATAAAATGCCCAGAATTGAGCACACGGGCAGAGACATAGGCGTGTGTCTCAGCCATGTGAGGGACACGGCTTCAAGCACGGGCGTATGTCCTAACCGTGTGAAGTCTGCATCTATTTTATAAAAATATAATTTACCACACGGCCTGGCACACGGGCGTGTCACTTGGCCGTCTGACATCAATTTGTTCATGCATTACTAAATAGAGAGTTACACGGGTTGGGGACATGGGCGTGCGTGACCACACGGCCTGCCCAACGGGCGTATCCCAAGCCACACGGGTGTGTGGCCCCTATTTATAGCAAAAATTTTCTAAGTTTTATAAAAATTTCTTGAGTGCTCGGTTTAGTCCCGAACCACTTCTAAAGTATGTTTTGGGCTTCGTAGGCTCGTATTAGGGACTTTATGATTGAATGCGAATGTTTTATTTGGATGAAAATTTATGACCTGGAATTGTATGTTTGTTTGGTTGTAAGTACGGTAATGCCTTGTATCTCATTCCGGTGTTGAATACAGGTAAGGAGTGTTACATGCCCTTTAACCCAAAATGTAAAGTCTAAGTACCAAAATAGAGTTTGATAGTATGACACGATTTCTTACAACTTCCAAAATTAAGCGAGCTTTTGAACCACTAAAAACATAGGAAAATAAACAGAGTAAGCGTAATTTCGTATAATGCGAATTAAACTTACCATTTGAACAACATTTAGGTAAGTAAACCGAAAGCATGATATAATTCAATTTGGCCAAAGCCTATAATACAATCCATAATCCCATTAGTTATATATATTCACATAAAACAAGAATCATAGAGGAGCTCATTAATTGATTGAATTCCATATAAACATGTATCAAATATCAACCATTTCCATATAATTACTTGTACTTATTCATATCAATCTCAAATAATCTCATTAAATAACTATACCCGTTGAACCAATTAGAATCTCGTTAGATTACACGAGTGGTACACCCAAGGTATACTGAACGGTAATCCGTCAATTCTTATACATGTATGCTCCTAAGAGCGATAATAGGTAAGCTTCTCTGAGCTGAGTATCAGTAAGCTCTAACGAGTTGCAAATCAGTAAGCTCATACGAGCTGTGGTGAGTCCACAACAAATGCAAGATCTCAACCAAAACGGTAACCCTAATGACATGTCATTTATATCTTACGAATTTCTAAAGTTCAAACAGGACTCCGTATTTCTCGTATGTCGATAGTTATGCATTTGATAATTATACATAATAATTAAATCCATTCACATAGGTATAATTCAATTAAAGCATATAAATACTCAATTTAATTACCTGAACTTACCTCGAACTCGTATGACGGAAAAAGATCGTTTAATCTGTAACTTTGTCCTTTCCCCGATCTAATTTCGTACGTTGCTTTTCTTGACCTATATAATCAAAGTTAACCAATTTAATAATTATTCTATTCAATTCAGTCTAATTTCATAATATGAAAAAATTACTATTTTGCCCCCAACATTTGACTTCTTTACAAGCTAGTCCCTAGGCTCGTAAAATGAAATTCATGAAATTTCAGTACACCCAAGCCTAGATGAAACTTATATGTGGTTATAACAGCCCATAAATCCCATAATTTCACAGATTTATCACAACTTTTCATTTTTCCCAACTTAACCCTTAATTGACAATTTCATTAAAAATCATTTAACAAAAGTTGTTTATTTAACAACCAAGATTCATTTTCTTCCATTAAACTTCAAAAACAACTAAAATGCTCTCATGGAAAAACCTTAGACTTTCCATTATCTTGCAAATTAGTCCCCTAATTAGCTAGTTAAAGCTCAGTAAAGCTGAAAAATTTTTAGGGAAATAGGATGAAATTTTAATTTTTTATAGTTTATATTTTTATAATTTGTAAAAGATTAAATTGAAATTTTATAATTTTAGGGGGGTCAAAGTGCAATTTTACCTTTACTAATTTAAAATATTTAAAAAATTTTAAGGGCCTAAAATACAATTTTCCATTTTGGAGGGGGCTGGGGCCCATGCCAGCCGCCTTGGCTATGCCCCTGCTAAAGCTACAAGGGTTCTAAAACATAAAAATCAACAAAAACAACCACCAAAATAACTTACATGCAAGAGAATAGCTTGGCTGAAATTTTCAAGCTTCCATGGCTATTTTTTGTTGATAGAAACGGTTGGTGAAGAAAAAGATGAAAAAGATGATAGCTAGCCTTTGCTTTATTTTTATTTTATCAATTAAATCACCTAATATCACCTAACCTTACAATTTTTTTTATAATTTCTCTCAATGTACATCCACTAACTCAACTAGTGGTCTAATTACTCAATAACGACCTGTACTTTAAAGTTCTATAGCTATTTGACACCTTTAGCTAATAGAACACAACTTTCGCACTTTATGCGGTTTAGTCCTATTTTCAAATTGAGTATACAAACAGTAAAATTTCTTAACAAAACTTTTATTCCATGATTCTAACATGCTATGGATATTAAAAAATATATTAAAATAAATTTTATGACATCAGATTTGTGGTCCCGACATCACTGCTTCGATTTCACTGAAAACGGTCGTCACATTGTAACTCAACCAAGATACTACCAAAAACAAATATGGTTGAGAAAAGATCAATGGTTCATTAATTCATAAGTGAAATGTGAAGTGGCAACTAATGCAACAACTTTTGAAACTTGGCATGAAGATATTTCTACTCCCTCAAGATCTTATGGTAAAGAACCTTGTTGTTTCACGAGTTACAACTCCCACCTATAGAGTATTGGATGAGTTAGCATCCATTACATCCCTACTAAAACACCTTATTGATGGGGGTGTATTTATGCTACTACTGAGGGTGAGTGGGTTGATGCTACAACTAATAGGGAGTTTTATTTTATATCATGCTTGTTGTTATTTTTTTAGTTTATTTATGACATTTTCTACATGTTATTAATTTGTGTTGTTGATCAAACTTCAGCAAATGAAGATGTTTCTCCAGTTATAATTGTCCAAAGTTGCTTTGCATTTTTGTCCAAAATAGAGAGGAGAGTAATTTGACCTTGAAGGGAAGCTAGAACTTGATTTTACTAATGTTAGTGTTACCTTTATTGCATGAGAGAATGACTGCATGGTTTTTGGTAAAAGATGCCAAAGGGAGAGATTGTTTAGACAAGTTTTAGGAGTAGTGACCATTGCATAGGTTTTATAACTTGCCTTATTTGTTGGCATGTTTGACCAAAATATATTAGTTATTTGCTTGAATATTTTTTAGGATTTTGTACAAAAAAAATCTTATGTTTATTATTGGAAAAGAGATGGAATCAAGAAATGTTATTTTTCAAGGAATGTTATTTTTCAAGGATTCTTATGTGATCTACTTACCTCATATACTGAGATATGCAGTCTAAGATCATATGGGCTGACTTTATAAAGATTTATCTCAATCCTTTGTGTTTTGATATAAAAGGGTAATTAATTTGATGAGATTTGGGTAGATCATTATGGATTGAAGTTTACTTAGTAAAGCCAGATTTTTGATTTAAATATTGAAGGCTTGTTCAACATTGATAAATGTTTTATTGTTGAGGCAAGTATGTGAGTAGTAACTCACGTAATACCAATAGTAGTGACCGCTATGGTTAACACTATGACAATCAACATAACTTGACTTATTTGGATTTGTAAATATTTTCAACTAAACTAGCTGATGTTGACTTAGATGATTTCTTCAATGTTTGATGGCTTATCTTTGAAGACCAATTCATTTGTAGCAACATATCTTGAGGATTGGATTGAACTAGATCAAGCAATCAAATCCCTTTAAATAAGGAGATTTGGTTGGGACTTCCTAAAGACTTATCTTTAATATCTTTACATTATCTTGGACTTTATTATATTGTATCTGCTATTTTAGCTACAATTTCATAGGAGAATTAATTATATTTGGTCTAACATCATAGCAAGTCTCGAACTCTTATATATTTGGAGGGACTTGTGTAGGTTTTGTAATCAAGTGAACTAAAACTTATTTGTTCATTGAGAAACTTGTAATTGAGATTGTAAACAAGTTTATTGCTTGGTTTGCAAATTATCTTTTTAGGGGAAAATTTAAAGGTGAGTGATCTAGATATTTAGATACAAAAGCAAGGTTGCTATACCAGGGTACGATATGACTTCAAAACACTTGTTGTATTGAGATTAAAGATATTGGATTTACTCACTAAGCTAGGCTCCATAAATGTGGGGAAATAAAACTACATAAATAACTTGTGTTTTTGTTTTCTTTGTTCATATCACAATATCACCTTTAGTGGCAATTACAACTAGCACTTCAACTATTTTTCACTAGTTTTTTTCTTTTAAGGTTTCAAATGTAGGTTCCTACACTATAAAATCCACAGTTTCTTCAACTCACACATTAGATTCATAAATGTATTCTTTTGTAAGTCTTGGTTGTCGACCAAAGGCAACAATTGGAGGTTTACCACTAAAATCTATAAGTAGAAACCCTTTTATGCCACTAGTTCAACAATAGTGGGAATTACGGGCCCATGATGAGTTTTCCATGCCTGATTGCATGAATATATGTGTCTTTAGCACAAATAGTATTAGCCCCAAGTTGTCCCCTTTAGACAGTCAAAAGTTGAATGGGAAGAAAAATTGAAGAACCTTGAAAAGTGAAATTCCCTCTTATACCAAATTTAGTCTTTTATGGCCTAAGAAAGTCTAAATTCAAAAGGGTAGAAATATTAGTAGTTCCTTTATCGACGGGAAAAGGAAATTTTAAGAACTCAACATTAAGACTACCAATATAGAGGCCCAAAATGGAGGCCTTACCTTGTTTTATAGCTATACTTAACATTTTGTTGGAATCTATCTTGCAAAGGTTAAAAAATAAGGAATTCTTGAATCTACCCTACCAAAACGATCAAACCCTCGAAGAAGTAATCTTCGGTGAAATGCTAGTTTCACTTGGACATGCAATGAAAAATTGCCTTCACCTAAAAAGTGTTATCAAAGTGGCTATAAAAAAAAAGGAAAATTGGAGAAATTTGTGAAGCAACACACCTGCTAGCAGGAAGGTGACAATAAGAAAACCCCAAAGTAAAACTAAAAAAGAGGTGAAGTCTTAGATTAGTGATCTAAGAATCAAAGAAGTCCTAGATTACCAGTGTATGACAAAAAATCTCTAAAAAAACCTTTGATTATCATAAATTAAAGTTGAATTTTTCTTTGATGAAAACATACAATATTCCCATAGAGGTCAACCTAAAAAATAGCAAGCTAATCCTTTCCTCCACTTCATTAAGGTTAAGGGCTTTAAGCTTTTCCTCATCAATTAGCATGCAATCATCACCCATGTATAAAAAGAGGAGCCTCATGAAAGACAAGCTACTAAAGATAACAACAAATGATAACCTTTCTTGTAACACCTCTTACCCGTACCCGAGATCGAGACAAAGTATGAGGCATTACCGAACACATACTCAGACATTTCAAAAAATACAGGTTATAAAATTTCATTCTAATTTAAAACCAATCAAACAACATCATAGTGTCCCTATTATGGACCTACAAAGTCCAAAACATACATTAAAATTGATCCGGGACTAAACCAAGAACTATTGAAAATTTTAGTAAAATTCCTAGGGTTATGCCTCGCACGCCCGTGTGGAGGCAAAGCACACGCCCGTGTCCCTCGCCCGTGTTGAATTATTTGAATTTATTTTTTGTTTTGAACCTATAGGGGTTTTCACACAGCCAAGAACACGCCCGTGTCCCTCACAGGGCCTAGACACGCATGTGTCATCGCCCATGTCTAAAAACCCAGACATTCTGTTTATGACGTCATCATTCATTTTGAAGCACACGGCCGTCTCTGTCCATGTGTTTACTACCATGCAAACTAACCTAAAATTTTAGGTGCAGGGGACACACAGCCAGGCAACACACCCATAGGGGTTAACCGTGTGTCACACACGGCTTAGACACATGCCCTGTGTCTACCCGTGTGGACCTTTTTAGGGCTATTTTTCAAGCCTTTGGTCACCCTCTATATCCATACACACTTATAGACTTCAATGGTATTTAACATGGCCTAATTATATTCTTAAAAAACCTTGGTATAATTCATTGCATGTTAACTTCATCTCACTGGTTTAGTACATGCTAAATTATCCTTTTCATATTAGGGATTAACATAGCACATTTTACATTTTACCCTTAGACCATATTATAACCATATACCATTATATGCTATGTCTACTCTCAAATTATTAGGTCTCATTTCAATCACCCATCCATGATAAACCTCATCATCATATCCCATGAAGCATTTAAACATAAACATGCATCATTAGTAAGTTAACAACCTACATCAATATAAGCCATATCTCATGGCCATATACAAATGAATAAGTATACCATTTAAGCCTTTACATTGGCTAGCCAAATGACACATATAACAAAATAACCAAAGGCCCGATACATGCCATTAAACAAAATAAAAGTATCTATATACCAAAGTGGAACAAGTTGATAGTGTGTTGATTCTCCAACCGCCTTCCAATCTTCACGAGTCCACGAGCTCTGAAAGACAGGGAAAAGAGAAGGGGGTAAGCATTTATATGCTTAGAAAGTTCGGATAACTGGAAAGTAAACTTACCAGTTAATTAGCATACAACTATATTTAGGCAATAATTCCAACATGCATGAAATAGTTTCCCTATCACATGCACTCAATCATCAAGTTAGTCTCATAACAATACATCATGTCATTAGTCTAAGATGAGCTCATCAATTCAATATTTTCATCTTTATTTCTTAGGTTAATCCCATTGAATTTCTCGGAAATCTTGATGGATCAAGTCATGCAAGTGATCATTACAATTATGCACTCCTGCGAACCTTACATATTACGGTGGGATTACCAGTCCAGGCTAAATCCCTTCTAACGACAATTGCTCTCATAAGCTCAGATCTGAACTGTCAGTCCAGGCTAAATTCAGTCCTCAATCAGATTACTCGTCCGGGCTAAATCCTTAATGCACCCATATTCTTCGGGAGGTTCGATCACTCAAGGAACACCTATCTGGGCTAGATACTTTCTATTTTGAGATCATCGAATTACCCGTCTGGGCTAAATCCTTTTCTGCAACACATGCAGGATCTCATGTCATTTAAGCCATAATTTATCCATCGGATTTCCCTTTCTATTTCAACCGAGACATTTATCGTCTTTCATTTACACTAGCACATTTCATGGATTATCATGCAATGAATATCTAAATTTTCATACATTCAAGAACGTGCATATTTAAGTATATTAAGAGTTTACTAAAGGTTATGCGAACTTACCTGGTAGTCGTTTCAGATTCGTGTCTTGGTTATTCCGAAACCTTTCGTTTTCCACGGTCGACCTCCAGGATTGGTTTTTCAGGGTCTATGTCAATAAAAATAAATTATTAATACCTCCCATTGTTTGTTTTCGAGTTAAGACTTACCCCTGGGCAAAATGACCAATTTGCCCCTAACCTTTCACACTTTTACAATTTAGTCCTAAGGCTCGTATAATGAAATGCATGAAATTTCTAAGTTACCCATGCCTAGCCGAATATTTTTCTTGCCTATAGCAGTCTACATTTTCTTTCATTTCACATTTTTCTACTCATTTTCACAACTTTTACAAAATGGTCCCTTAAGTCATTTCCATGAAAAACTACTTAGTAAAAGTTGTTTACTATCCTTTAAATTCTCATATTCCTCCATAAATCAACAAAACACAAAAATCTCATACATGGGTAAATTTTTTAACATGAACCCTAGCTTGAAATATGGGTAGAAATAAAGAGAGCATGTTACGAGGATCTTAAAAATACAAAGAACGTTAAAAACGGGGCTAGGGAGCACTTACTATTGAGCTTGAAAATGTTGAAAAAGAATATGTGACAGCCCAAAATTGACCCTAGACGGGATGTGGTTTCGGGACCACAAAACCGAGGCATAAAAATAATTTAAAATTTATTGTGATGCCTATGATATGTGTTAAATTGTGTGTGACATTTTTGATGATTTGATTTAGTGTTATAAAGGTGAATTTCACTAGAAAGGACTTGTGTGAGAAAACTTAGAAATGAGATAGGCAAATGTTGAAGTGGCCTATTGATGCATACTAGGAAATGTTGTCCTTGCATGTCAAATTTCCCAAATTTGACTATAGTGGCCGGCCAAGGTAGGTGTTGATGGGCAAAGGAAACATGCTCCCAACATGTTTGGTTAGTGAGTGATGTATGAAGCAATAAAATAATGTGCTAGCATTAAAGAAAATGTTGACAAAAAAAAGTGTGTGGATGCCCCATTGTTGTGACTAACCAAAGAAAGAAAAAAAAAGGGAATTTGGTTATGCTTTGTTCTTCTTGCCGTGAACCAAAGGAAAGAATTGGAGAGCTTTTCATTAAGCAAATTCGGCAACCCTTCTTCTAGTTGGAGGTAAGCTTTGAGATGTTGGCTTTAACTTCTTGAGTTTGTTGAGCTAATTGTCATAATGCATTTTGGTAATGTCATGAAAATCAAACTTTCATGGGGTTTGAACATCAAGCCGTGTATCAAGAGGTTAGGAGAAGGGATTGTTTCATGTTGTATTGAACAAGTTGAGATCGATATGAGGTTAAAATTTGTGAAAGTTTAGTTAGGAAATGTTTGGTACATTCGGCCATGAGGATGAGGTCTTCGCTATGGTGATTAATAATGGTGATAGTTGTTGTTCATACTAAATCTAGATGAACAAGGGTAGTTGCTTACATCTTAATAATTATGAGGTTCTTTCTTGAATCTACCTTAAACCCATGAAGCATTCGGCCATGGTTGATAGTGAAGAGGTTGATATATTTTCTTTATGTTAAATGAATGAGTGTGGATGGGTGAAGCTTGAATTAGTTAAATGTTCATATAGGTTGTTTGGATGCTAATGCCGTATATGAGGATGTTGAACTTGATTAAACAATATTCGCTAGCATGATAGGTATGAAATATTAAGTAAATGAAAATGCTAAATTGTGCTTATATATGTATTCGCCAAGGAAGTGTGGTATGAAGCTTGGTAAGTTTGAGAGATGAATGACCAAATGAGCTATGGGTCATGTATGATTAAATTTTATGCATATGTGTGTGTGGCATTAGTAGCTAATAGCATTCGGCATTGTTTAACTAAAATTTGAAATAAATGCTTAAAAGTTAAATGGGTCGCCTAAGTGACCGAATGTGTTAAAAACAATATATGGTTGCCGTATGTGTGTGTTTGATTGGGAAGTAAATTTGTTTGATTTAGCTCAAGAGCTCAAAGGATCGAAGTTGGACAAGGAAAAGAAAAAGTAATTGAATAGCCGTTGAAGACGTGCGACAACGCCGAGGTAAGTCATTAAGCATATATTTGGTATTGATTTAAATGATCATAATATATATGCAATTGTGTTTAATGAATTGATGTGTAAATGGAAATGTATGTGTATGGAATGATGCCATCGTTGAATGTATAAAGGTGGTAAATTGCATAAAGTATTGGTCTCGGCGCTAAGTGTGCGGGTATAAATGGACACGGTGACAAGATTGGCACTAAGTGTGCGGGTTTAAAATTGTACAGCACTAAGTGTGCGAGTTTGATTATCAACACTAAGTGTGCGAGCTGAAAATATATAGCACTAAGTGTGCGAGCTGAAAATTATATAGCACTAAGTGTGCGAGCTGAAAATATATAGCACTAAGTGTGCGGATTCACTATATGCTCTTGCATTACAATTGGCACTGAGTGTGCGACATTATCGAGTTAATCCCGGACAGCGGACAGGTAAGTACCTTGAGCTCATGACGAATAGGCAATATGTTCATGCTCGGGGTTGAGCTTGGTACGCTTTAAATCTATGTGATGATTGCATTTGTATGATTGTGGTGAAAATGAGTTGGTGTGTGAAAATGCCTCAAATATCTTATTGTATAGAATATGAAATGTGGATGTATGGCTTGGTATGAGATTGAACCGAAAGGTCCGAGGAATTATGGCATAGTTTCGATATGGATGGAGTACCTAGCCTCGTTTATCGTTTCATGTTGTGATAATTTTATTAATGGTTGGTTGATGAATGCTTATGACTTACTGAGTTATAAACTCACTCGGTGTTTTCTTGTCACCCATTTTAGGTCTCTTGGACTCGTATTGTCGCGTGCTCGGAACCGTCGTTGAAGTCATCACACCGGCTGAAAACCTTTTGGTATTGTCTTCGTAGTTGAACTAGGAGAACAATTGGCATGTATAGGCTATTATATTTTGTTGAATTGTGGGTTGTAAACTTTAAGCCATGTGAAAATGGCCTATGTGGTCGTCGAGTGGGATGCTAGAACCTATAGCCATGAGTCTTAGAAACTTTAATTTTGATAAGGTGGCCATAAATTGTGTCATGTATGATGGATGATTAGTAAGGCCAAGGAAAGATTCATGAAATTGGCATAGTCTACTGCAGTAACTGTTGCTGACAGCAGCAGTGAGATGAGATTGAAAAATCACTAAAAATAGTAGAAGTAGAATTAAATAGTGAATAAATTATGAAATTGAACCTTGATGAATCTATTTTTATATGGACGAAACGAAACGACCATATGAGTAGTATACTGAGAGATATTAGAGTTCTTGTGAGACAGGGCCAGAACGGTTTCTGGGTCCCCTGTCGCAACTTTTAAAATTTACTATAAATTATCCAGAAAGAATTAGAAGTCATGCCTTATATGTGCAGATTCCATTTTGAGTCTAGTTTCTTTAGAAACAAACGGAACCAGTATTAAATCCCTGTACAGAGAGATATTCAAGTTGTAACGCGTGAAGGTCAGTGTAGTCGACCCCTGTAACATGGGTGACTTTAACTAATAAACTGTACCAATTGGCCAGACCAAAAATTTTAGAAATAAATACAGGGATGGATATATGAGTCTAGTTTCAGGGAAAATTTACGGAACTGATTTTCGAGTTCTGGAACTCGAGATATGATTTTTAAGGTGACAGTGACGCAGTTAGCTAGCCTGCCCGAAACTGAAATCAATTATTGTCAAGAGAGAAAAAAAGGGAAGTAAGCCCGGTAACACCACGTGTTCAAATCCGGTGACGGTCACGGGTTTGGGGTGTTACATTTTATTGGTATCAGAGCTATGGTTTAGTCGGTTCTAGGACTACCATAGAGCGTGTGAGTCTAGCTATACATGCCAATTTGTTAGTGCTTAATAATGTGATGACTTCTGACGGTTGAAATTTTTGTTTTGATTAGCAATGGAGCCGAATAGAGACCCTTGGCGGATGACATTGAAAGTGTAGCGGCTGCTCCGCGCAAGGGACACCGCCTATTGAGCCTCATCATCCATGAATAATCAAAATGAAGGGCGAAACAAGCCTTCTTCACCATGATGAATGAGTGGGTCGCATAATATGCCCGAACCAACCCGGCTGTCCAACCATTCCCGAATTTAAATACTCCGCCCCAAGAGTCCGCAATGCCTCCGATTCATCGATCCCGTGAGGCTAAGCAAACCACCTGTAGACTTGATTAGGAAGCGGGCCGAGGAGTTCAAGGCCATAGTCATCGATGATCTTTGAAAGAGCCAAATTCGCTCGATAACACCATTCGAGTGTTAGATGAATTGTCATGCACACCGATGAATGTCTTAAGTGTGCTATATCCTTGTGCGAGACTCACTTACTATTGGTGGAGGACTTTAATTTCCATAGTCCCAAATGAACGAGTTACTTGGGATTTCTTTCAATCCAATTTGAAAGAAATACATTAGTCAACGGTTCATAGATCGAAGCGTAAGGAATTCTTGGAACTCAAGCAAGGCCGTATGACCAGATCTCGAATACGAGCATGAGTTCGTAAGACTTAGTCGGTATGCTCGGGAGTGTGTGGCTGATGAGGTTGCGATGTGCAAAAGATTTGAAGAAGGATTGAATGAAGAGTTAAAGTTACTAGTGGGAATTTTGGAGTTAAAGGAGTTCGTGACACTAGTCGAACGAGCTCGCAAGGCGGAAGAACTTGGGAAGGAGAAGAAGAAGGCTGAATTGAAGCAAGAGATTACCGTAAAAGATCGACGAGTAAAGCTCCGTTCTCGGCTGTAAAGAGGTTCGTGGAGGACACCAAGAAGTCGAGGACGCATGCGGGAATTTCCATTAGAGCCCAACCATTGACGGACTCCGAGCTACTTGGTAGCTAGTGTGGGCAATAATCGTCAAGAGAGACTGAATGCCCCAATGTGGAAGACGACACCTAGGTGAATGTTGGGGTAAGTCATTAATAGGGCTCTGTTATGGATGCGGTTCAAGGACCACCTCATTAGAGATTGCATGGAGCTAGATGAGAGGAATAAGACGCAAGGTGCAAGACCTAGTGGAACGACGGTGGAGGTAGGCCCCGAGAATCTCTGGAGGTAGGAGTGGTAATCGAGAGGAGCCTCTAATCTCGCTGTCCGATCCGAGACCCGTGCTCTGCTAAAGATATGCCATCCGCGCACGAGAGGAGGCATCCTCCCCGACGTCATCATCGGTACTTTTACTCTCTTTGATACTAGTGTGATTGCATTGATTGACCCCGCTCTACTCATTCATATGTATGTGAAACCTTAGCATCCAAGAAGACTCTACCTGTTGAGTCTCATCAATTAATAATTCGAGTGTCAAACCCTTTGGGTCAATACGTACTAGTTGATAAAGTGAAAGAGATGCCCCTAATAATTCGAGAATCTGTTTTCCTACCGATCGATGCTTCTACCATTTGATGAATTCGATGTAATTCTTGGTATGGATTGGTGATCAGTACATGATGCGGTGGTGGACGCAAAAGGAAAACCATTGATTTGAGGAGTGCAAATAACGAGGTAGTCCGAGTCGAGTCTCATGATTTAAAAGGAGTGCCGATAGTATCTTCTATGACCGCTTCGGAGATATGTGAAAAAGGGGTGTGAAACATACCTTGCGTATGTGTTTGAAAGTAAAGAGATGGAAAAGAAACTCGAATCGGTACCAGTGGTTTGTGAGTATTCAGATGTTTTTCCTGAGGAGTTACCGGGATTGCCACCGGTTCGAGAAGTGGAATTCGGCATCAAAGTTGTACCGGGTACTACGCCGAACTCAATAGCCCCGTATCGTATGGCATTAACGGAATTAAAGGAATTGAAGGTTCAATTGCAAGAATTGACGGATAGAGGTTTCGCTCGACCGAGTTTTTCTCCATGGGGCGCACCAGTATTGTTTGTGAAGAAGAAGGATGGAACTATAGGATTGTGCATCGACTATCGTCAGTTGAATAAAGTGACGATAAAGAACAAATATCCGTTGCCACGAATTGACGATTTGTTTGATCAATTAAAGGGAGCCTCAGTGTTTTTAAAGATAGATTTGAGGTCGGGGTACTATTAGTTGAGGGTCCGAGAATCGGACATACCCAAGACTGCTTTTAGGACGAGGTACGGTCACAACGAATTCTTGGTGATGCCATTTGGGCTCACTAATGCCCCTGCGGTGTTTATGGATTTAATGAATAGAATTTTCAGGCCATACTTGGATCGGTTCGTAGTTGTATTTATCGATGACATTTTGGTCTATTCGAGAGATGAAACTGAACACCTGAGGCTAGTGTTGCAAATCTTACGAGATAAGCGATTATACGCAAAGTTCAAGAATGTGAATTTTGGTTGAAAGAGGTTAGCTTTTTGGGGCACGTAGTGTCGTGATCGGTGTCGTGGTGGACCCGAACAAAATTTCGACCATAGTCGATTGAAACCTCCAAGGAATGTTACCGAGGTTAGGAGCTTTTGGGGCTTGCCGGATACTATCGACGATTTGTGAAAGGTTTTTCGATGATAGCTGCACCGATGACAAAACTACTTCAAAAGATGTTAAGTTCGAGTGGTCGAACGCTGTCAAGAAAGTTTCGATCGACTAAAACCTGCTTAACCGAGGGCCCGGTACTAGTACAACCGAGAGTCCGGTAAAGAGTTTGTCATATCTGATGACGCATCCTTGCTTGGGTTAGGTTGTGTGTTGATGCAAGAAGGTCGAGTTGTGGCTTACGCGTCGAGACAACTAAAGCCGCATGAGAGAAACTATCCGACCCATGACCTTGAACTAGCAGACCATAGTGTTCGCCTTGAAGATATGGCGGCATTACTTGTTTGGGGAAAGGTGTCACATTTATTCGGACCACAAGAGTCTAAAATATTTGATGACTCGAGAGATTTAAACTGCGACAAAGACGTTGGCTTGAGTTGTTGAAAGACTATGAACTCATCATTGATTATCACCCGGGAAAGGCCAACGTGGTGGCCGATGCCTTAAGTCGCAAGGCACTGTTTGCTTTGAGAGCGATGGATGCTCATCTACCCGTTTCACCCGATGAGGTGCTAGTAGTCGAATTAGAGACCAAACCGTTATTGATTCATCAAGTACTCGAATCTCAGAAGGTCGACGCCGAATTGGTCGCTAAGCGGCCGAATGTGTTTCGAATGAGGAATCGGAATTTCAGATTGACGACCATGATTGCTTGACGTTCAAGGGTCGATTATGTATTCCAAGGAATTCGGAACTTGTTTCGATGATTTTGAACGAGGCTCACAAGAGTCGAATGTCAATCCACCCGGTAGTACTAAAATGTACAATGACCAAACGTCGGTTTTGGTGGCATGGTATGAAACGAGACATCTCGACTTTGTTTGAGATGTTTAATATGTCAACAAGTGAAAGCGGAACATCAAGTGCCATCGGATTACTTCACCGATCACGATACCCGAGTGGAAATGGGATCGAGTCACCATGGACTTTGTATCCGGACCGCCTTTGTCGCAAGTAAGAAGGATGCGATCGGGTCATTGTTGATAGATCGACCAAGTCTGCTCATTTTATTCCTGTTCACACGGATTTTTCGCTGATAAATTGGCGAATTATACGTCTCCCAAATTATTCGATTGCATGGGGTGCCTATTTCTATCGTGTCGGATAGAGACCCAAGATTTACATCGCGATTTTGGAAGAAATTGCAAGAGGCTTTGGGTACCAAGCGCATTTTAGCACTGCTTTCACCCCAAACCGATGGTCAATCCGAACGGTTAATTCAAATACTCGAGGATATGTTGAGATGTTGCATCCTTGAGTTTAGTGGTGCATGGGAACGGTATTTACCTTTGGTTGAATTCGCCACAACAATAGCTTTCAATCAAGTATCAAGATGGCGCCTTACGAGGCTTTATACGATCGTAAATGCCGTACCCATTATTCGGATGAACTTAGTGAAGGAAAAATCTTGAGGTTGATTTGGGTAAGGATGCCGAGCAAAAGTTCGAGTAATTCGTGAAAGTTTGAAAGTCGCCGGATCGCCAAAAGTCGTATGCGGATTTGAAAAGAAAAGATATTGAATATCGGGTTGGAGACAAGGTATTTCTCAAAGTCTCACCCGAAGAAAGTGCTTAGATTTGGCCGTAAAGGCAAATTAAGTCCGAGGTTCATCGGTCCGTATGAAGTATCTGAACGAGTTGGGCCAGTAGCGTACCGATTAATTTTACCCCCTGAGCTTGAAAAGATTCACAACGTTTTCCATGTTTCGATGCTTTGACGATATAGGTCTGATCCATCGCACGTAATCGCCTGGTCTCGAGATTGAGATTCACCTAATTTGAGCTATGAAGAGGAACGGTTCGCATTATGATGCGTGAAGTAAAAGAGTTGCGCAATAAGAAAATCCCGTTAGTGAAGGTGTTGTGGCATAAACACGAATTGAAGAAGCCACTTGGGAACTTGAGGACTCTATGAAAGAGCGATACCGAGCCTATTTACGGTAAGATTTTCGGGACGAAAATTTCTTAAGTGGGGAGAGTTGTGACAGCCAAAATTGACCCTAGACGGGATGTGGTTTCGGGACCACAAAACCGAGGCATAAAAATAATTTAAAATTTATTGTGATGCCTATGATATGTGTTAAATTGTGTGTGACATTTTTGATGATTTGATTTAGTGTTATAAAGGTGAATTTCACTAGAAAGGACTTGTGTGAGAAAACTTAGAAATGAGATAGGCAAATGTTGAAGTGGCCTATTGATGCATACTAGGAAATGTTGTCCTTGCATGTCAAATTTCCCAAATTTGACTATAGTGGCCGGCCAAGGTGGGTGTTGATGGGCAAAGGAAACATGCTCCCAACATGTTTGGTTAGTGAGTGATGTATGAAGCAATAAAATAATGTGCTAGCATTAAAGAAAATGTTGACAAAAAAAAAAGTGTGTGGATGCCCCATTGCCGTGACTAACCAAAGAAAGAAAAAAAAAAGGGGAATTTGGTTATGCTTTGTTCTTCTTGCCGTGAACCAAAGGAAAGAATTGGAGAGCTTTTCATTAAGCAAATTCGGCAACCCTTCTTCTAGTTGGAGGTAAGCTTTGAGATGTTGGCTTTAACTTCTTGAGTTTGTTGAGCTAATTGTCATAATGCATTTTGGTAATGTCATGAAAATCAAACTTTCATGGGGGTTTGAACATCAAGCCGTGTATCAAGAGGTTAGGAGAAGGGATTGTTTCATGTTGTATTGAACAAGTTGAGATCGATATGAGGTTAAAATTTGTGAAAGTTTAGTTAGGAAATGTTTGGTACATTCGCCATGAGGATGAGGTCTTGGCTATGGTGATTAATAATGGTGATAGTTGTTGTTCATACTAAATCTAGATGAACAAGGGTAGTTGCTTACATCTTAATAATTATGAGGTTCTTTCTTGAATCTACCTTAAACCCATGAAGCATTCGCCATGGTTGATAGTGAAGAGGTTGATATATTTTCTTTATGTTAAATGAATGAGTGTGGATGGGTGAAGCTTGAATTAGTTAAATGTTCATATAGGTTGTTTGGATGCTAATGCCGATATGAGGATGTTGAACTTGATTAAACAATATTCGCTAGCATGATAGGTATGAAATATTAAGTAAATGAAAATGCTAAATTGTGCTTATATATGTATTCGCCAAGGAAGTGTGGTATGAAGCTTGGTAAGTTTGAGAGATGAATGACCAAATGAGCTATGGGTCATGTATGATTAAATTTTATGCATATGTGTGTGTGGCATTAGTAGCTAATAGCATTCGGCATTGTTTAACTAAAATTTGAAATGAATGCTTAAAAGTTAAATGGGTCGCCCAAGTGACCGAATGTGTTAAAAACAATATATGGTTGCCGTATGTGTGTGTTTGATTGGGAAGTAAATTTGTTTGATTTAGCTCAAGAGCTCAAAGGATCAAGTTGGACAAGGAAAAGAAAAAGTAATTGAATAGCCGTTGAAGACGATGCGACAACGCCCGAGGTAAGTCATTAAGCATATATTTGGTATTGATTTAAATGATCTTAATATATATGCAATTGTGTTTAATGAATTGATGTGTAAATGGAAATGTATGTGTATGGAATGATGCCATCGTTGAATGTATAAAGGTGGTAAATTGCATAAAGTATTGGTCTCGGCGCTAAGTAAAGGCTATAAATGGACACGGTGACAAGATTGGCACTAAGTGTGCGGGTTTAAAATTGTACAGCACTAAGTGTGCGAGTTTGATTATACAGCACTAAGTGTGCGAGCTGAAAATATATAGCACTAAGCGTGCGAGCTGAAAATTATATAGCACTAAGTGTGCGAGCTGAAAATATATAGCACTAAGTGTGCGGATTCACTATATGCTCTTGCATTACAATTGGCACTGAGTGTGCGACATTATCGAGTTAATCCCGGACAGCGGACAGGTAAGTACCTTGAGCTCATGACGAATAGGCAATATGTTCATGCTCGGGGTTGAGCTTGGTACGCTTTAAATCTATGTGATGATTGCATTTGTATGATTGTGGTGAAAATGAGTTGGTGTGTGAAAATGCCTCAAATATCTTATTGTATAGAATATGAAATGTGGATGTATGGCTTGGTATGAGATTGAACCGAAAGGTCCGAGGAATTATGGCATAGTTTCGATATGGATGGAGTACCTAGCCTCGTTTATCGTTTCATGTTGTGATAATTTTATTAATGGTTGGTTGATGAATGCTTATGACTTACTGAGTTATAAACTCACTCGGTGTTTTCTTGTCACCCATTTTAGGTCTCTTGGACTCGTATTGTCGTGTGCTCGGAACCGTCGTTGAAGTCATCACACCGGCTGAAAACCTTTTGGTATTGTCTTCGTAGTTGAACTAGGAGAACAATTGGCATGTATAGGCTATTATATTTTGTTGAATTGTGGGTTGTAAACTTTAAGCCATGTGAAAATGGCCTATGTGGTCGTCGAGTGGGATGCTAGAACCTATAGCCACGAGTCTTAGAAACTTTAATTTTGATAAGGTGGCCATAAATTGTGTCATGTATGATGGATGATTAGTAAGGCCAAGGAAAGATTCATGAAATTGGCATAGTCTACTGCAGTAACTGTTGCTGACAGCAGCAGTGAGATGAGATTGAAAAATCACTAAAAATAGTAGAAGTAGAATTAAATAGTGAATAAATTATGAAATTGAACCTTGATGAATCTATTTTTATATGGATGAAACGAAACGACCATATGAGCAGTATACTGAGAGATATTAGAGTTCTTGTGAGACAGGGCCAGAACGGTTTCTGGGTCCCCTGTCGCGACTTTTAAAATTTACTATAAATTATCCAGAAAGAATTAGAAGTCATGCCTTATATTTACAGATTCCATTTTGAGTCTAGTTTCTTTAGAAACAAACAGAACCAGTATTAAAGCCCTGTACAGAGAGATATTCAAGTTGTAACGCGTGAAGGTCAGTGTAGTCGACCCCTGTAACATGGGTGACTTTAACTAATAAACTGTACCAATTGGCCAGACCAAAAATTTTAGAAATAAATCCAGGGATGGATATATGAGTCTAGTTTCAGGAAAAATTTACGGAACTGATTTTCGAGTTCTGGAACTCGAGATATGATTTTTAAGGTGACAGTGACGCAGTTAGCTAGCCTGCCCGGAACTGAAATCAATTATTGTCAAGAGAGAAAAAAAGGGAAGTAAGCCCGGTAACACCACGTGTTCAAATCCGGTGACGGTCACGGGTTTGGGGTGTTACAGAATAGCTATGGAGACCCTTTAATTTTTAGTAGCCATGGAGAAGAAATGGCTGAATTTTGCTTATTTTTTCCCTTTTTATTAATTTTATTACCAAATGACCAAAATACCCATCCTTACTAAACTTTGAAAATTTTCCATGCATGCCCATTTTTATCCAAAAACTTAGAAATTAGAAAAATTACTCTTTAAGGACCTATAATTAACATTCCAAAACAATTTCATACAAATTGCTTCTAGAACCCAAGTTTTGTAATTTATTCAATTTGGTCCTTAATTTCTAATTGGATACCTTACACATAGAATTTCTTCATGAAACTTTAACACATGCTTATTTTCATATCCTATACCTCATAATAACCATGAAATAATTATTTTAATGCCAGATTTGTGGTCTCAAAACCACTATTCCGACTAGGCCCTATTTCGAGATGTTACATTTCTAGAATCGCTCATTCTCTTTAGCTTCTCCCTATTGATATTCCCTCACCTTTTTACCATAAAAAAGAGCTTGCATGGGAAAACTATGTCGTTGAGTTAAAAGTAAACTACTAAAATAACCTCTATTTAATTCTCTTTCATTGGAAAAATATTGATATTTAGTTCTCCCTACTGGACATCAAAACATGGGTGCCCCAATTGTCAAAGAATGGCAAGAACCCAAAGTAGAAACAAGGGACTATAAAATGTAAAAAAGCAAGAGCAAGAAAAAACAAAGGATGAAAAATTATACTTTTCTCACATAGTCTTCAATTCATCTTACAACAACTGGTCCACCAAAGGGTGTACAAAGCAAATGGTGTCTTCTTAGATTTTTTTTACCTTCATATAGCTTGTCTTTGTAATAGAATTATTAATTACTTCAGCCACAATAAAAAAGAAATTTTAGATCACGTGCATAGAGAAGAGGAAGATCTTAAAGTGGTATTTAATTAACTAAGATAGGATTTAGTAAGACTAAGCATAAACACTTTAAAAAAGTCGGGCCAAATTGTCGACAAGCCTTACCAAATGTTTGTATAGCAAGAATCAATGAGCATTAGAAACCCTAATTTAAATGATAAGGAAAAAGGCAACCTCGACGTTCAAGATGCTTTAAAAATAAGGGAAACATCCTTCAAGGGATTGGTTTACAAAAATGATAGAAGAAAGAAAAGAAACTAGAGAGCTTAAATGATTAAACCCTTAAACATTAAGACCAACTATGCAAAAGCATATTCCAACAAACGATAAAGTTTGTGGCATATCTTAGAGTGCCTATAAGCCAATAAACATCTAGTTGATAAGGACAAGGTTTAACTCTAGGAAAAAAAGTGAAGGCATGAATAGGCTATCTCAAGGATCTGTTTGACCCAATATGCAAAAAGTGTTAAAAGACATCTCGTTGTCTCTTTAGATCATCACCATCGTAGTTGCAATTACGAGAATAGTACATTTTACTGTAGTTGGTCCACTAAGGCTGAAGCATCAATACAAAAAAAATTAACATGCATGATGGGAAAAGTGATGAAAATAAAGTCGCGTGGGTTCAACAAAAGCGTAATCTTTTGTTTAGTAATTCTACACAACATGAACTCCCATCAGTCATCTTTATCAAGATCCGACCTTGTTCACATGAAAGGCATGGTTAAAAATGCACCCCTAACAACATAGGATGGTTTGTAGTAAAACACAAGGAGGTGTGAACGAGAAGGATCAGTCGAAAAACAAATAGTTGGCTAACAAAGCAATCCTATAGATTCAAAGAAATCAAGTTGTTAGCTGAATATATCAACTATAGACTAAACATGATGCAGAACACAAGCTAAAGCACAAGAAAAAACTTACCAATAATATTGTAAGACATCAAACACACTATCAAAATCACACTTAAAATGCCACCACCAGTAAGGGAGTCCATCACCGCATTATCTCTACTTTATGAAACCCTCACCCATTTTGCTAAAATAATGATCTACATTTCGTTCATTCTCTCATAAACTTGCCATCATGAGGCAACTTGTGAGGACATCTCATTTGATCTATTTAGATTCAAAGTTTAATAAGCATCGAAATCTTCAATCAACAACTTCACCAAACTTCAATTTTTAAAGAGAATAATAGACCCACCTTACATGGGTACAAGATTATCCCATGGGTAAGGGCCATGTCCCTTCTTAAAGCTAAGGAGAGCAATATGCGAACCACTTTGATGCTTTAAAAAAAAGATAAAGAGGTAAAAAAAAAACCTCAAAGCTAGGGATAATGATACATAAACCCCCCATTTGATGCCCTAAAAAAAAGATGTTAAGGTAAAAAAAAAAAAAAAACCTTGAAGCTAAGGAGAAGGGTATTGAACTTCTGAAGCATGAAGCAAGAACTTCACCAATCTCCAAGGTCGCAAGAATAAAACCCTACAAAACTCCAAGTTTGAAATTTCATGCCTTTTCAAAAAGCTAGTTTTCACTTGATAAAGCTAACCAATTGTACAGCCGACTTTATAGGAAAAGTAAACAAAAACATTGTTATAATTTTCATTCAAAGTACACTACAAACTATTTTTAATTTACCTTTTTCAGGATCACAAATTAGTAAAGTACAAGCATAGCAAAATAACAATAATTAACTATTAAAAAAATATTATCATATGTAGTGCTCAAGAAAAATATACATAATAATAACATATTAGTTACAATAATCTTTCACATAAGAATAAAGGTGTGAAGTACATTGTAACAGTAAAAGTACATAGATAAAAACAACCATGAACAAACTTATAAATCAAGATAATCCTTAAGAATACCTTAAGATAGCCTAGACTATGCATCTTGTCTCTTCAAGCTTCCCACTAAAAGCTTGAAGGATTGCAAAGGTTGAATGACTTTAAAATATATGAAGATCAACAAACCTACATCCACCAAATTAAGAGGCTCCCTAGCAAGTTACTGGCAAAAGTAAAATCTTGAACCAAACAAACATCGCATGTGAAGCTAGCATCTACATCTTCCCTTACTTTTGGCAAGAACTTCTTAATGCTGTTGATCCGTAATGGCAAACTTTGCCTCTAACTTTTGAAATCTTGAGGCATTATTATCAAGCCTTACATGCATTTCCTACATGATGTAGTTATGTTTCACTTTTAGAACTTGAATATCACAATGCATTTCTTTAACACATTTTTCACCACAAATTCCAACTTTAAAATTTTCTAACGAAGTTGGTCCTTATATCAATGAGTTTTAGCCACTACGTTTTGTAATGATTGTTATGGGTGATAAACTTAGTCATTTAAACCTTTATAATGAACAACTCATATTTTCTCTTTCTCGATATTACTCTCCAATTTGGAGATAATTTTCCCTATCATTTGATAAACAATAGTGAGCTTGTCATATTGAAGTATGATGATATTATTATTTAAATCAACATTGCTTAGATGTTGATCCCTAACCATAAGAGTGAATTCTTCCTTAATAAAAATGTTTGCACAAACTTTGACAAACATGAAAGCGAACTCTTCAAGAACAAATGATAGACATCATCGCCACTTAGATAAAGAAGATAATTAAATGTTGTAATTGTACTTACATTGTTAATTTGCAAGAGAACTTCAAAATCCTTAATGATGCCACCATATCCCTAATCTATAACATATTTCCTTTTCTCTATAAAAAAACTAAGTTTAAAAGGGGAGATAGTATGTTAGCCCAACCATCCTAGAAAGGTTGTACCTTATGGAGTTGGCGAAGCTGATGATTCTACAAGAGAAGCGAAGGGAGACCTTTCCCTTAACCATTGCTAGAGGAATGCCTTCTCCTCTTCCTAATCCCATATTATAGTCTTTCAACATGAGTAATTAAATCATGCTTAAGAATCGCATTCTTTGGAGCAACTAAAGCATCTTTAGAGACTGCATCTTTTAAAATAACACTTGGTTCACAATTACCTTGCATAAAAGAAGCACTCCCTAAAAACAAGGCAACACTTTCAGTAAGTAAGAATAATAAATTCAAGTAAAAGAAAAATAAATAACATCAACATCCACACCACCTTCTTCGGAGACCTCCCTAACAACATCATTGATTGGGCAAATTGTCACAAGCATACTAGGGCATTCCTTTCACACCTTTTGGGAACCACACTATTCATTAAAAATTGAATGATTGATGGGTTGTGCCAAGCTTATATGACACTCTATATAATTCTAGATGAGGTCAACATGTTTGGGGACTTTATAGAGCATCCTTTTCCCATCCTTACCACCTATTCGCCATTCATTTCTATGATTAAGCCACAATGACAAGTTAGAACATGCCTAAAGTAAGGTTGGTCATCTAGTATCACACTATTCAAAATCTTCCCTTCAATGTAGAACTTTTAAAAATGAACTAGTGTTAGTAGCTTGTCAATCCACAAAGCTCAATATCACCTATTTCACTCAGATTGTTTGACAACACTATTAACATACATAATAAGATTATAAGCACAACACTTGGAAGAAGGGAATTCCTATGATATGGGAGACGACAACCTATCTCTTGGCTTGTTCTTTTTATGTATGCATTTATATTTATCTACATGCAAACCCACTCAACTCGAGTCCAAGGGTAAAGTTACTCCACCTCACATAATAAGCAACATGATCCCTAACTCTATTCATTGTTAAATAACTAAAGGATAAACAAGTTCTTAAACCTGCAAAAACAAAATGAATCACGGATACTCTTGCAATTATAAAAGAAAGCCACAAAAAGGCACAAAACACGCCCCGATAACTAACCAAGAATAATCCTATAATCCAATATACAATTGCAAGCTAATGATTCAAAGGTAGATGAAAACCTAACTTTAAACAAATAAATGGGAAAGGAAAAACCTCTCCTATTCACAGGAACACCACTCATTTCGTGAGACCTTGAGGGAACAATGAAGAGATACTATAATGAGGCAATTAGATTCCTCTCAGTGTCAAAATAACCATCTCCTTTTCTATCATGGTGGAATCCTAGTCACCACTTTCTATAAAAGAAGCTAACTCCTCATATATGGGTATTCTTTGAGGAAAATCAACATTAATTGAATAATTGACTTTGCCTTTCCTCTTTTCTTGTTGTATCATATTCAACACAACAAAATAACTAGCATAAATAAATCCTCGATTTAAAGAAAATTGCCGACAAAAAGGACAACAAAAATATACAGAGGAAACAAAATGAAACAATAGAAGAAAATTAAAAGAGAAGAACTTGTATGACTTAAAACCCTATTTATAGTTATGTGAGCGAGAAATTCAAATAAAAAGGATTAATTTGCCAATCAACAAAGCAAGCATATGGTGAGTGTAACACCCCTTACCCGTTACCGTCGCCGGAACAGGATACAAGGTATTACCAGAACATAATACATACCATTAAACATAATCGA
Source organism: Gossypium arboreum (assembly GCF_025698485.1). Taxonomy (NCBI): domain Eukaryota; kingdom Viridiplantae; phylum Streptophyta; class Magnoliopsida; order Malvales; family Malvaceae; genus Gossypium; species Gossypium arboreum. The sequence continues at coordinate 22,227,558 of NC_069081.1, forward strand.
AATATAAATATGTCTTGAATAATATTAGCCAACTTTAATGGCTTGTACAAATTAGCTGGTCGAGTACTGTAACTAATATTTTAAATCTAGACAAATATGACACGTAACAAAATAATTAAGCCTACTATACATGCCATAATTCAAAACGTTTAGTTCAAATACCCTAAAGTATGATAGTGCGGATAGATCTTCACGATCCTTAACTCCTGAGCAAGCCGAAGAACACTATAAGACAAAAGAGAGAAACAAAGTAAGCTTATAGCTTAGTAAGTAAGTATGTAAATACTAATTAAAAAAAAATCTAACATGTTTACACAACAATTCAAGTACATCTACTTTAACTTCACTATTCATTCCACTTTGATTAAGCTGTCTCTGCTGCGTCATATTCACTAAATAAATCATAACTCGAGTTACCAAACTCGAAATTCAAATCCGTAAAATTTCCCTGAATCTAGACTCATAAAGATTTTTGCTAATTTTTTCTATAATTTTTGGTTCAGCCGATTAGTACAGTTTATTAGTTAAAGTTTCCCCTGTTACACAGCTCGACTGATCTGACCTCTGTTCACTACAAATTTAATTTCTCTCAGTACACAATTCAAACAACCCTGAAGTCTGTTTCATTTAAAAATAGGCTCAATAAGGAATTTAGGCATGTAAACTATATTTCTTAATTTGCTTTGTACAATTTTTAATGATTTTTCAAAGTTGGAACAGGGGATCACGTATTCATCCTGAGCAAGTCACATACAATTGTAAATATCTCAAAATATAGAATTCCTTTGCTTGCTCTGTTTCTTTTATATGAAAGTAGACTCATTAAGCTTTAATTTTACATCTCATTCAACCTCTAATTATATTCCTCCTATTTTTGGTGATTTTTCAAAATCACGTCACTGCTACCATCTAAAAACAGTTTTAATGCTAATTTCACTTTTTCACAAATTCTTTATGCTAACCTCATTTTATCTTATATTTGTATATACCACAAATCATTTTCACCACATTTCATTCACCATAAGTGTAGGTCCAAACCACAATATCACCACAAAACCATCCCGTTGAACAATTCGGATCAATCCTCGATATTTAATGGTTTCAAGACACACCCCACCATCATACTTCGTTTAGTTCGGCTCTCTTGTACACATGGTGAACACTTAGTACCACTCATGCGACCTAGCCGATTTGTCTCGTAGCTCTCTTGTCTACATGGTGTCCGTCACTTGGAATCACGCATGCGACCCAGCTACATTTATCTTTCACGTAGCTCTCTTGTCTACATGGTGTCCTTCACTTGGAATCACGCATGCGACCTAGCTACATTTATCTTTCACGTAGCTCTCTTGTCTACATGGGATACATCTCGTATCACACATGTGACCTAGCTACTACAGGGTGTCTCGTAGCTTTCTTGTACACATGATGTGCACTCGGCATCATACATGTGACCTAGCTACGCTCCATCTATTTTATTCAATTTTTCCGAATGTTCAACCGGATCTCTCTCTATTATTTATTTCCATTCTTCCAATAGTCGATTTATACTTCAACATCAGCTAGTATATACATATAATAGGCTGAAATATAAGAATGTACATGAAATTATTGTAATATTTACATACAAACTTACCTTGGTGCAAAATGTGGAAATTTTGCAATTTAGTCCAAAACTTTTTCCTTCCCCTGCTCGAGATCAATTCGCGTCTTTCTTGATTATGGAGCTTGAAAATTGAAGAAACCCTAGCTATGGAGAGAGGAGAATTCGGCAGCAACTAAGGAGGATGATGACCAATTTTGTGTTATTTTTCCCATTTTATTTCATTTAATATCCAAATGACCAAAATGCCCTCCTTACTAAACTTTCAAAATTCCTTCCATGTCCTAATTTTGTCCATGAACTTAAAATTGGTCAAATTGCTATTTAAGACCTCCTAATTAATATTCCAAAACAATTTCATACTAAAACTTCGGGATGCAAATTTTGCAACTTATTCGATTTAGTCCCTACTTTCAATTTAAGCACTTTAGGCATAGAATTTCATCACGAAATTTTCACACAATCATGCAATCATATCATAAACCCCAAAATAATTATAAAACAATTATTTCTATCTCGGATTTGTGGTCACGAAACCACTATTCCGATTAGGCCCTAATTCGGGTTGTCACAATTCTCCCCCTTTTGAGATTTTCGTCCCGAAAATCTTACCGATAAAGAGGTTTGGGTCTTGTTTCCTCATAGCTTCCTCGGGTTCCCACGTAGCCTCTTCTATCCCATGTCGTGCCACAATACTTTCACTAAAGCTATACTTTTATTTCTTAACTGTTTAACCTCTCGAGCCAAAATCTTTATTGGTTCCTCCTCATAGGTCATATCCGATCGAATCTCAATTTCGTTGGAGAAATCACATGTGAAGGATCGAATGATAACGTCGCAACATTGATACATGAAACACATTATGAATTCTTTCTAACTCTGCGGTAAGGCCAACCGATATGCCATGGTCCAATTCTCTCAAGAATCTCATGACGGCCCAATAAAACGCGGACTCAACTTGCCTTTTCGACTAAATCTCGAATCTTTTCCATGGTGACACCTTCAAGAACACTTTATCACCCACGAAATTCAATCTCTTTTCTTTTAAATCTGCATATGACTTTTGTCGATCTGAAGCGACTTTCAAGCAATCTGAATTACTTTTATTTTCTCTTGGTTTCTTTAACTAGATCAACTCCATGAATCTGTTTCTCACTAAGCTCGGTCCAATATAAAGGAGTCCGACACTTACGACCATACAAGGCTTCATGACGGTGCCATTTGTATACTTGATTGATAAGCTGTTATTGTACGCATAAACTCAATCAAAGATAGATATTTCTCCCAACTACCTCCAAATTCTAAAACACAACATCTAAGCATATCTTGAGTACCGGATTACTCTTTCTGTTTGACCATCTGTTTGTGGATGAAATACGGTACTAAAGTTCAATTTTGTACCCAAAGCTTCTTGTAACTTTTTCCAAAATCTCGAGGTAAATCTTGGATCTCTATCGATATTATAGACATAGGTACTTCGTGCAACTTCACAATTTCAACAACATATAATTTGGCTAATTTATCAAGTGAGTAATCGAGTGCGTCTTGGTATAAAGTGGGTGACTTTGTTAATCTATCAACCACTACCCAAACAAAGATCCTTCTTTTTAGGAGTTAAAGGCAAACCGGTTACAAAATCCATGGTAATCTTGTCCCATTTCCACTCGAGCACCATTCTTGGTTGAAGTAATCTCAAGGCACTTGATGTTCAACTTTTACTTGTTGATGATCAAACACTTGGTTACAAATTCGAAATGTCCCTTTTCATACCGCCACCAATCTGACTTCTTTAAATCATTATACATTTTGTGCTACCAGATGAAGCGATAAATGACCATTGTGCGCCTCATGTAATATTTTACGAATCAATTTATCGTTTTTGGCACACATATCCTGTCTCGAAACATCAAACAATCATCCGGTCCAACTCGAAAATCGAGTCGTAACTCGATTCGCATTGAGTTCTCTTGATCCGCAACTCACTATCATTCTTTTGAGCATCACAAATTAATCGGAGAAATAACGGTTTAGCTCTCATTTCGCTAAGATTGACCCATCATCGACAATGCTAACCCGTGTTCATGGCTCTCAAAGTAAAAAGAAATTTTCGCTCAAGGCGTCAAGAACTTACATTTGCTTTTCCCGGATGATAATCAATCACTAGATCATAATCCTTTAATAATTCAAGCCATCTTCATTGTCGCAGATTCAGATCCTTTTGATTCATCAAGTACTTCAAACTTTTGTGATCGGTAAAAATTGACATTTTTCACCGTACAAATAATGTCGCCAAATCTTCAAGGCAAAAACAACAATGCCGGTTCCAAATCATGTGTAGGATAGTTCTTCTCATGCGGTTTTAAGCTGTCTCAAGCATAAGCTACCACTTTACCCTCTTGCATCAACACACATCCAAGGCACATCAATGATGCATCACTATAAATTACGAACTCCTTTCCGACTCGAAATTTGTACTAAAATTGGTGCTTCATCAATCGTGTTTTCAATTTTTCAAAACTTTGTTGACATTTATCAGTCCATTCAAACTTAACATTCTTTTGCAACAACTTAGTCATAGGAGAGGCAATCATCGAAAATCCTTCAACAAAACGTCTATAATACGGCTAAGCCTAAAAGCTTCTAACCTCGGATACATTCTTGGGCGGTTTCCAATCAACGATCGCAGAAATCTTACTTGGATCCACCCGAATACCATCACCTGAGACTATATGCCCCAAAAATCCGACTTCACGAAGCCAGAACTCACTTTTACTAAACTTGGCAAACAGTTTCTTTTCTCTCAAGATTTGCAATATAGTTCTCAAGTGTTCGGCATGTTCAGACTCATCTCGAGAATAAATTAAAATGTCATCTATAAACACTACTACAAACTTATCCAAATATGGCGGAAGATCCGATTCATTAAGTCCATAAATATATTTGGAGCATTTGTTAAGCGAAAGGCATCACAAGAAACTCATAATGTCCATACCTTGTCCTAAAGGCGGTTTAAGACATCGACTCCTTAACTCTCGGTGGTAGTAACCGGACCTCAAATCAATCTTTGAAAACACTGTGGCCCCTTTAACCGATCGAATAAATCATCAATCCTCGGCAATGGGTACTTGTTCTTTATAGTCACCTTATTAAGTCGACGGTAATCAATGCAAAGTCTCATTGAACCATCCTTCTTCTTACGAATAATACAGAGCACCCAGGAGAGAAACTCGGTCTCACAAATCCCTTTGTCTGTTAACTCCCGCAATCGAGCCTTCAATTCTTTTAATTCAATGAGCCATTCTATATGGAGCAATCGAGATCGGTGCGATTGCTTAAGCAACAAATCAATAGCAAAATCTATCTCTATTCGGAGGCAACCAGGCAATTCTTCCGAAATACATCCGAAACTCACGGACTATAAGATCGATTCAAATTTCAGTTGGGGCAACTCAATATTCATTACATAAGCGGATAAGCTTCACACCCTTTTCTCATGTATTTACGTGCGGACATGTGCGAAATCACCATAGGCAATTTATTTGATTCATCTGTTTCAACCCACGAATTTCTCCATTTTCACATTTCAACTCTAGTGTCTTTTGTTTACAATCTACCTTAGCATCATACAATGTTAACCGGTCCATTCCCAAGATAACGTCAAACTCACCAAATGGTAACAACATCAAGTTGGCGGAAAAGCAGTGACCTTGAATCATTAATGGGCAATTCTTGCAAACCTTGTCAACTAGCACATATTGGCCTAAGGGTTTGACACTTTAATCGTAAACTCAATAAATTCAACAGGCAACTTTTTATTGGATACTAAATTCATGCAAATATAGGAATGAGTGGACCCGGGATCAATCAATGCAATAACAATAGTATCATAGAGAGAAAATGTACCAGTAATAACATCGAGAGATGATGCATCTTCTCGGGCACGTATAGCATAAGCTCTAGCAGGTGCTCTAGCTTCTGATCTTGCCATTAAATCTTTCATCACGGTTTACTACTAGTCCCACCTCCGGTATTTCTCGGTGGTCTACCTCTACTAGCGGTGGTATTCATCTAGCACTCTGAAATCTTTCTTCTTTAACTTTCTCGGGACAATCTCTAATAAAATGCTCGCGAGAACCGCTTTGAAACAAGCTCGCTCGGTCCCCAACACTCACCATAATGTTGCTCGCCACATTGTCGACACTCGGGCTTTCGGTCGCACATTACCCACACTTGCCATGAAGTAGCTTGAGCTTTAGACCCGAATATGCTCTACCACGATCTCTGTGAATCCCCAATTGAAACTGTCATTCGAGGGTTTGTCTCTTTGGACCTCTTTGGTTGAGATTGAAATGGCTTACTTATCTGTCTTTTTCGACATCTCGGGCCTCAATAGCGACTTTTCTTCTTTCTTTGTTCAATTCTTGACTTTAAGAGCTCGATCAACCAATACTACAAATTCTTTCAACTCCAAAATTCCTACAAGCACTTTAATGTCCTCATTCAGCCCATCTTCAAATCTTCTACACATAATGGCCTCGGTGGACACACATTCTCAGGCATACTTGCTGAGTCTTACAAATTCGCGTTCATACTCGCTACTGGACATTTTCCCTCGCTTCAATTCAAGGAACTCCTTCCGTTTTTGATCAATAAATCGCTGACTTATGTATTTCTTTCTAAATTCTTCTGGAAGAAATCCCAAGTAACTTTTTCTTTTGGCACCACTGCAACCAAAGTCTTCCACCGGTGGTAAGTCGAATCTCTCAAAAGTGATCTGACACTTTAAGCATTCCTTGGGTGTACATGAGAGCTCATCAAATACAGGTAGAATTTTCAAGCCGAATTCCGCTTTCTTAGGATCATCATCGACCTTTGCTCTAAACTCTTCAGCCCTTGTTTTTGAATCTTGTCAACCGGAGGCTTGTTCATTCTTACCAAATCTATACCTTGAGCAGCCTCAGGAGAATCGCCCGAGGTATAGGAGGGGTGGAGGAGGTTGAGCATTTGGATTTGCTCGAATAAATTCAGATACCAATTGTTCATCATTTGGAGAAAGGCATCCCGAGCCTCATCTCCTTGTCTCAATGTCTCGGTCTACTTTCCATAGGCGCGGTCCCTTGTGCGGAGCCGGCGCATTACTAGCAAACATCATCACCGCAGTTCCTTGGGATCCATTACTATATTAAAGCAAAACACAGTTTAGAATAATCAGAGTCACCACACTATCACAATATTTTTATGGCATGTATAGCTAGACTTTTACACACACTTTATTAGTCCGAGAACCGACTAAACCATAGCTCGATACCACTAAATGTAACACCCTTACCCATTACTGTCGTCAGGAACAGATACAAGGTATTACCGAACATAATACATACCATTAAACATAATCGAAATATAAATATGTCTTGAATAATATTAGCCAACTTTAATGGCTTGTACAAATTAGCTGGTCGAAATCTTGTAACTAATATTTTAAATCTAGACAAATATGACACGTAACAAAATAATTAAGCCTACTATACATGCCATAATTCAAAACGTTTAGTTCAAATACCCTAAAGTATGATATCTGCGGATAGATCTTCACGATCCTTAACTCCGAGCAAGCCGAAGAACACTATAAGACAAAAGAGAGAAACAAAGTAAGCTTATAGCTTAGTAAGTAAGTATGTAAATACTAATTAAAAAAATCTAACATGTTTACACAACAATTCAAGTACATCTACTTTAACTTCACTATTCATTCCACTTTGATTAATTTGTCTCTGCTGCGTCATATTCACTAAATAAATCATAACTCGAGTTACCAAACTCGAAATTCAAATCCGTAAAATTTCCTGAATCTAGACTCATAAAGATTTTTGCTAATTTTTCTATAATTTTGGTTCAGCCGATTAGTACAGTTTATTAGTTAAAGTTTCCCTGTTACACATTTCGATTGATCGACCTCTGTTCACTACAAATTTAATTTCTCTCAGTACACAATTCAAACAACCCTGAAGTCTGTTTCATTTAAAAATAGGCTCAATAAGGAATTTAGGCATGTAAACTATATTTCTTAATTTGCTTTGTACAATTTTTAATGATTTTTCAAAGTTGGAACAGGGATCACGTATTCATCTGAGCAAGTCACATACAATTGTAAATATCTCAAAATATAGAATTCCTTTGCTTGCTCTGTTTCTTTTATATGAAAGTAGACTCATTAAGCTTTAATTTTACATCTCATTCAACCTCTAATTATATTCCTCCTATTTTGGTGATTTTTCAAAATCACGTCACTGCTACCATCTAAAACAGTTTTAATGCTAATTTCACTTTTTCACAAATTCTTTATGCTAACCTCATTTTATCTTATATTTGTATATACCACAAATCATTTTCACCACATTTCATTCACCATAAGTGTAGGTCCAAACCACAATATCACCACAAAACCATCCCGTTGAACAATTCGGATCAATCCTCGATATTTAATGGTTTCAAAGACACACCCCACCATCATACTTCGTTTAGTTCGGCTCTCTTGTACACATGGTGAACACTTAGTACCACTCATGCGACCTAGCCGATTTGTCTCGTAGCTCTCTTGTCTACATGGTGTCCGTCACTTGGAATCACGCATGCGACCCAGCTACATTTATCTTTCACGTAGCTCTCTTGTCTACATGGTGTCCTTCACTTGGAATCACGCATGCGACCTAGCTACATTTATCTTTCACGTAGCTCTCTTGTCTACATGGGATACATCTCGTATCACACATGTGACCTAGCTACTCTGAGGTGTCTCGTAGCTTTCTTGTACACATGATGTGCACTCGGCATCATACATGTGACCTAGCTACGCTCCATCTATTTTATTCAATTTTTCGAATGTTCAACCGGGATCTCTCTCTATTATTTATTTCCATTCTTCCAATAGTCGATTTATACTTCAACATCAGCTAGTATATACATATAATAGGCTGAAATATAAGAATGTACATGAAATTATTGTAATATTTACATACAAACTTACCTTGGTGCAAAATGTGGAAATTTTGCAATTTAGTCCAAAACTTTTTCCTTCCCGTTCGAGATCAATTCGCGTCTTTCTTGATTATGGAGCTTGAAAATTGAAGAAACCCTAGCTATGGAGAGAGGAGAATTCGGCAGCAACTAAGGAGGATGATGACCAATTTTGTGTTATTTTTCCCATTTTATTTCATTTAATATCCAAATGACCAAAATGCCCTCCTTACTAAACTTTCAAAAATTCCTTCCATGTCCTAATTTTGTCCATGAACTTAAAATTGGTCAAATTGCTATTTAAGACCTCCTAATTAATATTCCAAAACAATTTCATACTAAAAACTTCTGGGATGCAAATTTTGCAACTTATTCGATTTAGTCCCTACTTTCAATTTAAGCACTTTAGGCATAGAATTTCATCACGAAATTTTCACACAATCATGCAATCATATCATAAACCCCAAATAATTATAAAACAATTATTTCTATCTCGGATTTGTGGTCACGAAACCACTATTCCGATTAGGCCCTAATTCGGGTTGTCACAGTGAGCAATCGTAATAAATACACCACAAGAACAACATCAAATGATGACACGTAGAATGTAAGCAAAGGTAATAATACTACAAGAGCAGGAAATGAGATAACTACCATAAAGATATTCAAATATAAACTCATGTGTTAATGTAGTTTACTCTTCGCCATGAACACATCACCGAAACAACCTCTCCTTCATTAGTCTCGGGACATACACTTTATAACATTCCCCTCGACTAGGGGACAATTGTTATGCCTACATAAAATCTCTCCTAAGAAACCTCACCAAATTGGCCTCTCTTCACACAATCACTCCACTGAGGGAACTCAGTGAACCTTAAAAAAAAAAAAATATTCTTGAAAAGATTAATGCTTATTATTCCATTACTTCTTAATATAACTTTCTACACCAAGCTATCTACCAATATCAAACGTTGCTAGATATGCGTAATAAAGACTTAGCGGCTTTCAACACTACAGTGTAAACCACTTACATTCCACCCAAATACCCTTATTGCTAAGCTTTGTACCAACATGTGTGTATATATGTGTATATGTACATAAATTTTGTGTGAGAAAAACATTTCTATTGTTTAAGTATTTTATCAAAAATCAGTATTGGTATGTATATTTATTATCGGTATGCTCAAATTATTTTTACACTTCAAATTCATTTAATATAATTGAGCCGTATTTAATATTATTAAATGGCTATCAAGCTTATCTGTATGTGATTAATAATCAAACAGTACATGCATTATTTAAAGGAAAAAGATAAGCAGCTTTAAAGTAAAGTTTGAGAGAGACATTCCCAAGGCATTATATGATATATAAATATAAAAATAGGAAATAAAAGAAATAAAAATGATTAGTCATTAGTTTGCATGGATTGAATTGAATGATATATAAGCTTTTAGCAGCAGAACCACGTGAGTGTTCATGTGCTCTCAAGCAGAGCCGTTCACCCAATAGAAAATCTAATCATTTCAGATAAAATATAAAAATGTGATACGAAATATAATAATGCGTGAAAAATAATATATAAATACAATTTATATATATGAACATATCAACTTTATAGAAAAATATGTTTTGCTTAAGTTAATTATATATATTATATGTACGTAGGAGTTTAAAAAATATACCTTATTTTTCATCGTATTACTAAATTCACATTAAAATAAAAATTATAATTTATTAGAAGTTGTAATAATTACTTGTTTAAAAATAACTATAACTTAATATATAATTATTAGTTAAAAATATTGTGCTAATTTTATTTTAAAAAGTTATACTAATTTTATTGATGTAAAATAGAGTTATCACTTGAATAGAATTTTAAGCATATTAATTATCACTTAATTAATATTATAATTAATTATGTTAATTAATTATTATTTTCAAAAATATTATTTTGTATTAATTAGATAAAGTAAAATTATAATATATGTTGAATATGTTAAAAATGCTTTAATTATGATTTGAAAATTTTTCATTATAATAATCGAATTGTTAAATTAATATATTTTAGTTAAATATAATAATTAAAATATTATTTTATGTTAATTATTGCAATTAAAAAATAATATTTAAAAATTGTGTAAATATGAAACCTTACATATGATAGTAGAAACTAAGAAAATTAAAAATGATGATTTTCTCATTATAAGTTTTGATTGTATTTTTTTTTTTTTTACATAATGTCTAAAACTACTCGTAATCCCTCCCCAACTTATAAATAGGAGGATAATGCGCTTCAATACACTCGAACTCACGTTCTCCTACATTGACAACAATACCCATACCAATCAAGATAAGCCTCAATCGACAGAGTGAAGAGATTTAAAAAAAAAACTAAATAAATTATATTCGAATTTAACTATTATAAATAAAATGAAATGTTATTTTCTTAACACATAAATATGTCTAGATTGAATTAAAAAAAAAAAAGAGAGTCTAGATTCGTCTCCAATAATTTAAGTGCCCATATTAAGAGATTGGTTTAATCCAACTTCTATTAAAAATGAAAAGGAGAAAAGATAAATTGAGAATTGAATGAAAATTATATACACGGAAAGAGTATTTTAATTAAGAAAAAAAAGTTCCCTTACCTTATGTGAACCGTTCGGAAATCATGAGCACTAAAGAATCATAATTTCCAAGCCTAGATATGCAGCATTAGAAAGAAAGGGGGATCCAAGTAAATTTTTGCAAAAAAGGGAAACAATAAAACCTCCATTAAGTTGAGAGTTCACACACAACAAAACAACAATCAGATCTTCTGAGATTTCAATAGACTATTAGTTTCAAGACGTCACACACACATAAAAGAACAAAAATTAATTGGAACAAAATGTAAGGTGTAAAATAGGATTAAACACCCAAAGCAAAGATTCATAACAAAAAAAAAAAAAAAGAAAAGAAAAAGAAAACAACTAAAATCTAAAACTAATAAAGTTAAGTCTTGAGTTTTATAAAAGTTTAAAATATTCAAAGAGATGGTCCCAAATTCTCAAGCTGCCACTTCATTTAATATACTTTCTTTCGTTTAGGGTGGTCCCAAAGAAGGTGAGCCTCTTTGGAATTTTGGGTGACAGTAGAAAAGTGGAAGCAAATGCTTAAGTTTGATGCAGCCTATGCAAACAAAGGGCGATATAGCAGATCCATATGCAAAAAGATAAGGTTCTATCGCCCAATTCTCTGCCGAGGACCAACCACTGGGGCAGCACAATCAGGCTTTTTCAAGCGGCAATTTGTGTTTCTGAATTGCGTGTGTTTAACATGTGTTGTACAAATTTTAATATTTTCGTAAATTTTTTGGTTTGGTTCTTAATTATCTCTCAACACTTTCAATTTGCTATTTCCTTGATATGGGGAACAACAACCAATATGGAGGCTTTAAATTATCATGCAAACTCTAATTTTTATGAAGTATTAGAAGTAAGATTTTCCAGATCACATGACATTTGAAAAGGTGACCGACCAGTTGGAAATAATATCATTATTTTATATTTATGTCAATTACCTAGGATTAAATTCTTAAAATAATATTAGAATCCAATTTTACTGTGTTATTTTTGTCTATTGGCAGGAGATCATGGATCTACGTGGCCAATGACGGAAAATATGGGGCTATACTAATAACACGAACACAATGAGATATAAAAATATATATATAAATACACAAATGTTTTAAAGTACACATAATACAAATGGTTAACCTATTAATATTTATAAAATATCTTATAACACAGATCATAAAATGATGCCAACAGCAGTGGACATCCATCCCCCTACCATGACCTAGGCAGAAATCAATTTACGAGGGACATGGCCTCCGATAGATTTTCAAGCTTTAAAAAAAGGGTATAAACTATAAATTGAGAACTGATACTGCTAAAGTTTTTACTGACTACTAAATACAAACACTACTCTTACAGCAACCAGATCAGTTTGTATATTTGTATGCAATATCAGCAGAGAGGTCCCCAAATGGAAATGCCCGACGGATCACTGTCCCAATTGGCTGTAGCCGTGGTCCAAATAACCAAACGAGCACCTACAAAACTGGACCACCTTGGATAGGTGCCCATGCACCAAGATAGAACCTGCTTACAGACTGGAATGAACAACTAGCATTTACCTAGAAGAGAGTTCATCTGCTTGCACCATTTAGTAAGCAAAATCCAGACACAGAATTTCACAGGTTATGTATACGAGACAACCACCAAAGAAAATGAAATGATTGGGAGCTTAGATTTTGTTGACAGAAGATGGTCCCCAGAAATTCCCATATAAATACAGTTTGGTTCACAATCATCTTGTCTTAGTGTTGGCTCCGTTTCTGGTTCAAAACAAAAGCCTATCCTGAGTTGTCGACATCAGTGTCTCAACATGTGAAAATGCCCCTTATCTCAATTCATTCAACGCTCAGAATCATTATAAAGAGAAAGCTAAAATATTCAGATAGCTTTTATATCGAATCCCTACCTTGCCTCGATAAGGTTCTGAACTTGTGTGTGCCTGTACGGCATGCATTGAGGGCTGACTAGAATGCTTTGGGTAGTGATGTACGTACAATGAAGTTTGCTAGCCTCTTAAGTGTGACCCAGTTGACAAATTCTGTTGAAGGGAACTCTAACATCCCTAACCCTTATTCAACACTAGAATAGGGTTACAGAACATATTATACAATTACACATACATTTCATATACATTTTCAAATTCAATTAATCATCAATCAAAATCATTCACACCGTCCCTAATACGAGCTTACGGGCTCAAAATATGCATTTGAGAAGGTTCGGGACTAAACCGATAACTTTAGAAACTTTTGAAACTCATAGAAAATTTTCCAAAAACAGAGGACACACACCCATGTGGCTCAGCCGTGTGTCTCACACGGACACACGGCCAAAGACATGCTCGTGTCACAGGCCGTGTGGACATTCGAAATGGGAGCACAAGGCCGTGTCCCAGCTCGTGCTCGACCCCATGTAACTCTCTAACTTGGGCCACATGGCCAACTCACACGTCCGTGTGCCCTAAAAACGGCTACACTCGCCCATGTACCAGGCTGTGTGCTAGGCCGTGCCAAACCTGTAGGGTATACTGACTTATGCCACACGGCCAGGTCACACGCCCGTGTGTAAGACCGTGTGGGGCATACTGACTTGGTTTCTATTTCAACACCAGATGACACACGGCCGTGTAACCTAACCGTGTATCACACATGGCTGAGACACACGCCTGTGTGGACAAAAATAGGTTATTTACCAAGCCATTTTGTCACCCAAACTTGCACACACCTACATCAATCCAAATGACACCAAAACATAGTATATATAGGCATTCATACCAACAAAATCAAGCCTAATTCATGCTAACTCAATATCATTATCCACAATACAATCAAGTCACAAAATAGACCATTACATTATACCAAATTCACACATATAATTCAACTAAGTAAACATTTCCAAACATGCATCATTATGCTCAATTTACAAGCATATATCTTCTCTAATATCAACCATTTGACAACCATAATACCTACTATCAATAAACATCACAAAGCCAACCTCAATCATATAACATAAGTCATATGTACACATGTATATATACACAACCAAACTAACCAAATTAAGCCAACTTTCATGGCTATATATACAAACCAAACCATAAACATTTACAAGCCATTTCAAATGATCAAAATCATTATCAACTCATATACCAAAATGACTAAAGTTCCTATACATGCCCTGTATTCCAAAAACATAGATTCAAAAGTACCAAAACGATAGCTTGATAGTGTGATGAAGTCTCCGACGATCCCCAAAGCTGAGCTAGCTTTGAAGTCACTATAAAACACGGTAAAATAAACAGAGTAAGTTTTATAGCTTAGTAAGTTCAGAGAATTAACAAGTGTACTTCCCAATTCATTCACGATTTAAAGAACACGAGTAAACATAAGTAATACATTAAATCCAACAATTTGCACATTTTCATAATTCTATGAATCATATATAAATTCATCAACTTTCACTTACTTGCCAAACTTATCACGAGTACCTGAACTGATTCGTATCATTACTTACATCCTTGTACCATCATCTTTTCCTATTGAACCATTCAGAATAATATCGAATACTCGGGAATCTCGCACCGAAGTGCCACTTATATAGCCAATGTTATCTCAATCTCATATCACAAATATCTCACTCTCGAGATATCAACGGGCCTGCTCACATAAGCTATCAGTCAAGACGTAGCTACACGGTGCTGCTCTTACAAGCTATCAAGTAACCGCAACACATGCTGGATACTCAACCACCGGTAGGACGTACAAGACCAACACCCGGATCACATAATCACAATAACTCTTAATGACATGTCACTAGTATCCTATCTATTCCTAAGGTTCATCCAAGATTCTTACTGTGTTAATGCTTTGTCGATAGATCCCGCAATGTCATAATATCACAATTATAATATTTAATCATATAAACACATATAATATTAAGCTTATTAATCATACAAACTTACCTCGGTTCAAAAAAACGATGAAATAGGTTGATTAGTCGAGTACTTTGTTTTTCCCCCGATTTAGATTCGAATTTTGCTTTTTTTTTTTATCTATATGTAATCAAATTTAGCTTATTTAATTATCATTCTATTCAATTTGATCCAAAAACACTCATTTAAGCATATTTACACTTTTTCCCTAAGTATTTCACAACTTTTACAATTTAGTCCTTATTACATAAAAATTCAAATTCATGCAATTTAATATCAACCCATGCTAGCCAAATTTTCCTAGTTCACATATCAGCCCATAAATTTTCATTTATTTCACAATTTACCTGCAAACTTTTCATATTTCTCAATTAAATCTTTATTTAACATTTTTCTCAAAAATCACTTTACATAACTTGTATAACTATCATTAAACATTCATAATCTATCATTAAACATTCATAATCTATCATCAAACATTAAAATACATGCTTATTCATCAATGGAAACTTCCTAATCTTTAACAATTTTACAAAATTGTCACTGGGCTAGCTAGACTAAGCTACAACGATCTAAAAAATACAGAAATCATTAAAAACGGAACAAAATTCACTCACTTAATATGCTAGAAAGCTTAGCTGAATATTCATGCATCCATGGAGTTTCTTTCTTCTTCAATTTTCGGTAGAGAGGGCTTAACAAAGATGATAACCTTGTTGTTTGATAATTTTACTTATTAATTCACTAAATTACCTTTTTAACCCTAAATAAAAACATCATATATCATCAAATTTATGTCCATCTATGTCCACTTATAAATATAATGGAATAATTGCAACATAAATCCATCAACTATTTAATTTCATAGCTAATAAATACCTTAAACTATTAGAAAATACATTTTACATTTTACGCGATTTAGTTCTTTTTATCAAATTAATCATTCAAATGATAAAATTTCTTAACGAAAATTTTACACAAACATACTATCATGTTGTAGACCTTAAAATAATAATAAAATAATTATTTTAACTTCAGATTTGTGGTTTCGAAATTACTGTTCTGATTTGACCAAAAACGGGCTGTTACAAGAACAAACTAGACAGCAGCAAATGCAATAACAAGTTTATGCAATTAACTTTGAATCAATACTTACCTTCTCATATAGCAATATTTATGCCTTCCAACTTAGAGGACACATGTGATGCGATCTGCCAAATGCAAGAATATTCATGCTTAAAAAGATATAATGATGAAATCCTATTTTAGCCCTGGGCTGATCCGTAATAGGAAAAGTTCATCAGCAATATTATCAACTAATCTATGTGGGTTTGAAAATATAATCTGGTCAGGTGAGGTCGGATAGGGGAGTTACCGATGAGGAACTTCACCTTGAATACAAGGATGCTCCATTTACATGAGAATAAATTGCAGGCCATCTTCATTGCTATGACAGTTTTTGCAGCAGTCTGTATCACATAATTAAGCATGGTTTCAGCCTACAGGTAAATATTGTCCAGTGCAAAACACTTGTTCAACTTCTACACCAAGTAAATATCTTAATGATTTGGCAGTCAACGAGTAAATACTCTATTCTTTTTAGGTTAGAATCCGCAAGAGTTTCATTAGATCGACCGCTATAAGTAGCATCCACAAGCAGGCAACAGAACAACAACAATCTGGAACAAAATCTTAAATTTACCGTATAAATGTATTAACTCATCAGACCTAATCAGTAAATCTTTACTTTTATCCTTTGGTAGGCTTTTCAAGGTCCATTAAGCACTTAGATAAGTTTAGGTTTCTAAAAGAAACTAATATAGGAAGTATATGGGCTTCCAGTCCAACGTCTCCATTAAATTCAGTAGACAACAAAAAATTAGTTCCGTTATTACTTTCTACTTTCTAGATCATGCACACACATTTATCGCTGCATAGAGACACGATAGATGATTGTTTGAGTTGGTGAATTAAATGAAGATTGAGAGACGATAGATGAAATTTTGATTAGCTTATTTGAAACTTTTCATTTTTTGGTGGTTGTTATTAAAAAGCTTAGGATCTGTGAACCATTATTGTTAAAGGGTTGAAGGTTAACTAAAATCTTATAAGAAAAGATTGTTATTGCTCACAAAATTTTATTTAGAGCTTTGTTGTTTTATTTTCATTTTCCTTGCTTTTTTAAGCTGATCAAAATAATATATATATATATATATGTTTTATTTATAATTGAAAATAACATTTTTAGAGAAAAAATGATATGCTTGGAAAAGAAAAAAACACTTTGTATTATAAATTTAAAATATCTAAAATTTTAAAACTATCTAGTAGTAACTGAGATTACGAGAAAGAAAAAGAAATTTAGAAAAGAAATTTCAAAAATTAAAATTTATCAAACAACTCAGACAATACAATACAATATTTTAGTCTTTTTGTTGCCTTCTTCTTTCTTAATTTTTCTCATTTTTTTCCCCATAAATGATAAAAAAAGTCATGTAGATAGATCATTAATGGTAGAAGTTTTTACGATTCTAAAGAATGAAAATAATGTTGCAAACTTAGATTTTGCTTCTTAAAAACCTAAGCACTAACAATTGGTCTAATAGTAGAATTTGAATCTTGCATTGATATGTTTTTTCTAAAGCTTTTAGGGCTTCAAGAAAAAATAAAACAATATAAAATTTGCAAAGCAATTTCTCAGTAAAATAACATAAAGTTATCAATGTGATTGAAGGTGTTTATCAATGGTGAAAAACAAATGAATTTAGTTTGAAAATTTTAAGATTTTCTTTATATAATAAAATTTTCAAGAAATGTTATTTAATTTTTTTAGATTTATACATATTTAAATATTTTTATACTAAAAAATTATGATTTTTAATTGTTTTATAAATTTTCTAATAATTTTTAGTGTAAGATTTTTTCAATTATTGTTTAGAAAATTTTAAAAATCAAAATGAATTTTTAACCATAACTTAGGGATCAAATCAACTATTAAGCCTTTGAAATAAGGTACAACATTATTTTTTAACGAAAGTTAAAATCTAGCAAAGGATTGCAGCTAAAAGGTTTTCTGATTTTTTCTTATATTTATTTATATATTTTAAATTAAATATAATTTTGAAATTTTAAATTTATATAATTTATTTTTAAAATTTTAGGTCACGAGTGACACAATATTAGTGCAATATAATATGTCTTAGTATCATTAAAAGAATGATTAAAATGTGTGACAAAAGTTAAATTTAAACAATAATTTAGACCAAATTCAACATCAAGTAAAAAAATTACTAAAAATAATTCAATATTACTTTTATCCCTATAATAAATGTAGTTTTGCCCAGCCAATTGCATTCAGGCATACGTGGGAAAGTATCTTCTAACTGTGGGGTAGCCCCATTTAGGTAAGTCTATCGCTTTATATGCTTAAACAATAAAGCTAATTTAGGGTTTGGCCTATTCGTTTAGTTGACAAGTGAAGTAGATAACTTTTTAAAATCTATTACAGAGGTTAGGATCAATTTTAGGAAAAAAACAATTAATGCTCAATATTTTGTTGACAGTCGACAAAAATTGAAACATTTGTAAAGAGATACAAGCACGAAAGCCCAGGCCCATGATTTACAAAGTGGATAAAGCAACAATACAAGGTTTAGTGCTAAAAATCATGACCTCGACCAAAAAAGGAAGTTCATTCACAAATTGATCCTTCATATACGAATCAAAGAAGTTAGCAAAGAGTTCAAGCAGGGAATCATTGAGAAACAAATTCGAAAGACTTGAGCAATAGGAAAATTCTTAACCAAATGAACAACGTTCAACCACTTGTAAGAATCAAAGCAAGCAACACCTTTTACTAGACAAGGACAAGATTGCAAACCTTTATAGCACACCAAGGTGGATGGCCAAAACTCGAAAAAGCAACAAAAATAATAGAATAAAAACATGGTCAATGGAATCAAGCATACATTGGAGCCCCAAGCTTTCGTTTAACATAGGCCAAACCTCTTACGGTCGGGGCAAGAGTCTCCTAGAATTAGAAAAAACATGGAACCACGAAAAATCCACCATTTAAAGGGGGCACTATAAAAAGTTAGTAAGGAAGGGAGCCCAAGTGGTAGCGGCCAAACCTCTACCACAAAGTTATCCGATCATGGATCAATCTTACCTTGTCATATGAGACCTAGCAAAAATGAACAATGATGCCCTTAGTAGAAATTGTAGGGAGAGATGAGAAGACTTATTTTTCTATTGGAGGGAAAAGAGAGCAGGAGGAGAAAGGTCAATTGAGAAAGGGTGAGTGATGGTTGATATGGCAACTAGATTGTCATCGATGAAATCTTTGAATGATGAGGATTTGGATAAGATGTTTGAGAAACACTAGTTGATGGAGCGTAATGAAAACAATAATTATGTAATAACCAGAAATTCAGTGGTGTCAAAAATTACGGTTTTGAAACCTCATTTTTGTAAACCGAGTCTATAAATATTAAATAGGGATATTTACGGAGTTAGTATATAGACGAATTGAAATTCGGTTAACTAATTTGGGTTTTTAAGACGAGAAATAGTAAACTAATTAGGTATCTATTTTCTAAGCGGTATTGATAGCACTTGAGAGAATTATCGATACCGCTTTACCAGTATCGACACCTACATAATAGTTTTGGGGTATTTTGCTAAATGGTCCTAATGCATGTTAGCATGTGAATGTCATAATAGTAAAGGAAACAAAATGAAACAACCCGTTTTTAGTGAAATCGAAATAGTAGTTTCGAGACCACAAATCTGAGTTCGAAAGAAAAATTATGTTAATATTATTTTATGGTCTATAGTATGATAGAAATATCGTATGAAAATTTCGTTAAGTAATTTTATCGTTTACATGTCTAATTTGATGAAAAGGACCAAATTGCATAAAGTACAAAAGTTGAATTCTAGTAGCTAAAGGTACCAAATAGCTATGAAATTTAAAATTGGAGGTCCTTATATGACAAATAGACCATTTAGTGTAGTTGCTAAATACGAATGATTATTCATCTTTGGAATTTAGTAAATTAGTAAGGTTAATTTTGGAAAGTAAATGATAAAATATGATAAATGAATTAAATAATTAAATAATTATCATTTTCATCATCTTTCCTAAAATAAAAACATGGAAACCCTAGTCATGGAAGCTTGAAGATAGACAAGCTTATTTTGCTTAATTAAGTGAGTATTCTTGTCTCGTTTTTAATGATTTTTATGTTTCCGAGATCGTAATAACTTAATCTAGCTATCTCGGGGATTAATTGGTAAAACTACTAAAGTGTTAGGGTTTTTCCATGGATTAGTATAATTGAAGTATGATGTTTTATGGTAGAAAATGAAAGGTTGTTGACAGATAAATAACTTTTGTAAGGAGAATTTTGATAAAATTATGATTTAAGGACTAAATTGAAAAGATAAAAAATTTATAGAAAAATTTTGAATTTTGTGAAATACATGGGCTGCTATGGATATGTATGAAAATAGGTTAGGCTTGAAATAAGGATTAAATTGCATGAATTTCATTTTTCGAGCCTAGGGACAGAATCGTAATTAATTAAAAGTATAGGGGCAAAATAGTAATTTTTCCAAAGATGTGTATTAGACTGAATTGAATATGAATTATATTCAATTGATTTAAATTTATTCGTATAGATCCGAATAGACCTAATAGGAGTTAGATTGAGGAAAAGAGAAAGTATCAGATTAGTAACCTACGAATTTACATACACTTGTCGAGGTAAGTTCGTGTAACTAAATTGTATATTTATATGTTTTAAATTGAATATTATTGTGTGTGATTTTTATAAAATGCCATGTATAATATCGACCACATATCCGACAAGTACCAAGTCTCGTTTGAACCTTAAAAATTTGAAGGATACAAATGACATGTCATTAGGGTTCCCGAATTGGTTGTGATCCTGCATGTGTTGCGGACACAACACAGCTCTTATGAGCATCCCGATATTAGGCTCTCACGAGCTTCCTGATACTTGGTTCTCACGAGCTTCCCGTTATTTAGCTCTCATGAGCTTCCCAATATTTGGCTCGTAAGAGCTTCTCGTTATACAACTCACATGAGCTTCCTGTTATATGGCTCGGAAGAGCTTCACGTTTACATGTTTGTATAAACATACATGTACATGAATTGACGGATTACAGTTTTGTACACTTTGTGTATACTACCCATGTATCCAACGATATTTTAAATGGTTCAACGGGCTAAGTTTTGATATGAGATAATATAAGTTCAAAACAAACTATTACCCGTATATACATGAAGTACATGGAAATGATATTACTTGATATACTGCAGCATGAAATGATTGTTACATGTATATGGAACTTGTTTGATGATTTTTTTCATCCATGATGATGGGTTATTATATGTGCTTACATGGCTAACGTGTTGAAGATATGTGTTTAGGCTTTTGGCCAAGTCGATTGGAATATGTTTTGTATGCTTACCTTATATGTGAAATAATGGTAAGTTAAATTCCATGTTATACAAACTTACTAAGTTTAAATGCTTACTCCGTTTTATTTTCCCTGTTTTATAGTAATTCAGAAGCTCGATTTGGTTGGAAGCTAGTCGGAATTACTTCACACTATCCATCGGCCCATTTCGGTATATATAGTAAATCAACTTTGGTTATAATGGCATATATAGGTTAATTTGGCCAAATGTTGGCATGTAAATGTTTTGTTGTGATTAGCTATTTGAATGGCTTGTGTTTGATATATTTTGATATATATATATATATATATCATATCATGTTTGATGTGTGTTTGATATGTTTTAGTGATGGTGAACTTATAAGTATATTAATGATTGGTTTGAATTGAAAATTTTGACATAATTATGCATATATGAGGTTGGACCAATAGGTGATTGTGGATGTTGATTGACATGTTATAAGATTTTATTTGAGGTTCCTAAAGGCATATTGATTGTATGTTGTGGTAACACATGTTTAGGACATGATTCTAGCTTGATTTAAATGTCTTGTTATGGCTTGGTGATATGCAAATTAATGTGTATAAGTTCATGTCAATTTGGGTGAGAAATTTGACTTGAAAAATGACCTATTTTTGTCCATACGGGCAGAGGCACTGGCGTATGTCTCAGCCGTGTGTCACACACGGCCAGATGACACAGGCATGTGTCCTCTACACCTTTGAAAAAATTTTAATGTTTTTCGAAAAAAATTTTGAGTACCCGATTTAGTCTCGACTTATTTCTAATGTGTATTTTGGGTCTCGATGGCTCACATAAGGGACATTATGCTTTATTATGATTGGTTTCTAATATGAATGCTATATGATATGAAATATCTGTTTATTTGTTCTGTAAATTCTAGTAATACTCTATAACACTGTTTCGGTAACGGATACAGGTTAGGGGTGTTACATTTATTGGTAGCAGAGCTACGATTTAGTCGATTCTCAGACTAACATAATGTATACGAGTCTAGCTATACATGCCATTATATAACTTGTGATAGTGTGATATCTCCTGACCATTTTAAAACATGTTTTCATATAGCAATGTCATCTAACCGAGCTGATTCCAAAGAAGCTGAAAGTAATGCTCAAGCCTCCATGCAAAGAGCAACTTCAAGTAGTACGAGGCCCATATCTGAGGGCTAAGGAGGAGAGGCTAAAGAAGCCTTCTTCCAAATAATGAATAAATGGTTTACTAAATTTGTACGAACAAATCCAACTATGCAACAACCTCCACCCCCTCATGTTCCTCAACCGGTTCCTGATATACCTCAAAGCACAAAACTTATTAAAATTGGTAAGCCTCATGTTGATAAACTCCGTAAGTACGGTGTAGAAGAATTCCGAGCTACAGCTGAAGATGATCCTGAAAGAGTTGAGTTCTGGTTAGAAAATACCATCAAGGTTCTTGATGAATTATCTTGTACATCAGCTGAATGTATTAAATGTACAGTATCTCTTTTAAAAGATTCAGCTTACCAGTAGTGGAACACATTAATTTCTATTGTGCCGAAAGAAATATTCAGAGGTTTCTTGACCAGAAACATAAAGAATTGTAACATCTTGATTTTTTTGCCTAGTCAGAACAGTGGTTTTGGGACCACAAATATGACATAAGAAAATTTATTTTTATTGTATTTTTATGGTCTAGGATTTCACAGAATGAAATCGTGAAATTTTCGTTTAAAAATTTTGACGTTTGGGCACTTAATTTGGTCAAAAGGACTAAATTGTAAAAAGTGCAAAATGTGAGTTCTAGATGTTAAAGGTGCCAAATTGCTATCGACTTTAAATTAGAGGTCTTTATATAGTAATTGGACCATTAGACATTTGTTGGACAAAAATGGGCATGAGATAGGTGAAATGAACAATTTTTAAGTTAGGGGCATTTGGGTAATCTAGTAAATAAATGAATTAAAAGCCCAAAATAGCCAAAATTGGGCTCCATGTTCTTGCTCCAGCTTAAACCCCCATGGAATCCATGGCTAAGGTTTTTTTCAACTTCCAAGCTCAATAGTAAGTGATCCCTAGCCCCGTTTTCAAAGTTCTTTACATTTTTAAAGTTCCCATAACTCGATTTACCTATTTCTACCATTATTTTAAGTTAGGAATCATGTATAAAAATTTACTCATGAATGGCATGCATGTGTTTTGATGTCCAATGGTAGAAAATGAATGTTGGGTGTTAGATAAACATCTTTTTTTAAGTAATTTTCAGTGAAAACGTCCAGAAGGACCGTTTTGAGAAAGTTATAAAATGTGTAGTAAGAGTGTGTTTTAATGAAAATTTTGAGATGCTATAGTTATGAAAATTGTTCGACTAGGCTTGGGTAGCAAAGAAATTGAGTGCATTTTATTTTACGAGCCTAGGGGCAAAAGTGTAATTATGATAAAGTTTAGGGGAAAAAACATAATTTTGCTAAAATATGATATTTGGACCACATTGAATAATGTGACTAATAATTAGACTAAATATGACATTATAGATCGAGGAAATTGAGGTTCGGACCTAGAACGGGGGGAAAAACGAAGAATCGATGGTTAGGTCCCTTTTTGATAACCTTGGTGTAGAAATAATATCATGTGTAAATGATACTACCTTATGTTATGTATTTTATATTTTGATATTGCATGAATTGTACATTTTTGTCCATGAAATTTATCAATGATGATTATGACGAAGTTCCAATGAATGAGAAATCTCGAATGAATCTTAGAGATGAATAGGGTACAAATGTCAAAACAATAAGGTTATTAAGATTCCGTATAAGACCATATCTGGGATAAGGCCTCGGTATGTGATTTCATATAAGACCATGTCAAGGACATTGCGTCGATATGATATTTCATGTAAGACCATATCGGGGATATGGCATTGAAATGATACTATATGTATGAGATTTCCAAGTAACCCCTGGTATTCTGAATGATCCAACGGGTATGTTCAAAACGAGAAGGTATGTGACCGTATTATGAGTGGTATAGGTACCTACATATAACTCATGTGAAGTGAATTCGGTTTATGATGCATTATTGGTAAGGATACGAATGAGTAAGATATGTATTTATACCATGATGGTTGGAAAAATTGGTAAAAGTGTTATTGACTTAGTTATCATTATTTTATACTAAAATAGTTTTGGACAGTAGCAGTAGTCCGACTTTGAAAATGCACCAAAAATAATAGAAAGTGAGTTAGAGGTTGAATAAAATATGGAATTAAATCTTATTGATCCTAGTTTCACATAGAAGAAACGGTATAAGAAAAAGAATATCAGATTATGCGATATTTGAGTTTTCGTGAGACAGAGTCAGAATGTTTTTGGCATCCCCTATTCTGATTTGGGAAAATCACCAAAAATCCCCTATTCAGAATGAGTCTATTTTCAAAAGAAACAAACGGGAACATCATTCGAATCTCGTATGAGAAGATAATTAATTTTTAGTGAAGAGGGGTCAGAACTGACGAACAACGAATAATTTTGAAGAATAAACTGTACTAATTGGCTAAACCAAAAATTCTGAAAATTTTTTGGTAGGAAGATATGTGAGTCTAGTTTCAGGGAAAATTAACAGATCTTAAATTGGAGCTCCATATCTCTAGATATAAATAATTTAATGTCTATGACTCGAGTAGACAGCTTCCCTAGAATTTGATCAAATAGTGGATTAATATGCAATTATAATTGTGATACCTTGAGAGCATGTCGTAAGAATTTGGTAAAAGCATATTAATAAAATTTATTATTATTTTCATATGAACTTACTAAGCTTTATAGCTTACTGCCATCCATTTCCCATCTCTTATAGGTTATTTTTTGCTAGCTCGGGTTAGAGATTGCTGGAGATGTCATCACACTATCTAGTTATCACGTTGGGTAAAAACGGATGCAACCCTCTTAAGTTTATCGCATGTATAGGGACTAAGTCACTTTATGAATATGTCTTTATAAGTTAGCCAAACGTATTGGCTTGTAATAGTTAATAAATTGATGTTGTGGGTAGCCATGCAAATTTTCTTATATGGATTAAATGGTCGTAAATCAAATTTTGTATACATGTATGTGCCAATGCTTTGAAGACGTGGATTTTTTTTTATAAAGCATGAATGTATGAAGATTTAAATTATATTTGTTGGCATGTTGATAGCCATGATATAAATTGTGACAGCCCAAAATTGACCCTAGTCGGGGTGTGGTTTCGGGACCACAAAACCGAGGCATAAAAATAATTTATAATTTATTTTGATGCCTATAATATGTGTTAATTCATGTGTGACATTTTTGATGTTTCAATTTAGAGTTATAAATGTGAATTTCACTAGAAAGGACCTAGTAGTAAACTTTGAAAGTATGATGGGGAAATGTGTGATGACTAGTTGATAATGCATGCAAAAATAAAGGATTTGCATGTCAAATTCCCCTAACATGAAGTGGCGGCCATGACAAGAGGGTATGGGCTAAACATGTCATGAAACATGTTTTGTTGGTGCATTAGGGTGAAATAATAAACAAAGGTGTATGGGTGATAAAAGAATGAAAAAAATGTGTGTGAGTGTGGTATTCCCCCCTTGCTTGTGAGTTGAGAAAGAAGGAAGAAAAAAATTGTTGTGTTCATCCTTTCTCATCTTTTGGCCGAAAATCATAAGGAGGAAGAAAGGATTTTGCTCCATTTTTGGTTTAAGAAGAGAACTAGAAGGAGATTTGGCCATACTTGTACCAAGATTAAGGTATGTATGAGGTTGTGTCATGAGTTTCATGCATGTTTTAGTTGCTAACTTGATGTTCATGTTAGCCCATGGTTCAAATCCTTGTTGTGCCATGGAAATGGTATTTGGCCAAGGTTGATATTGTGTTAAAGCCATTGCATGCTAAATGTGAAGCTTGTTGATGATGCATGTAATGAAGGATTGACTACTCTTGAAATTTCTTTTTAGTATTCTTGAGTAGGACATTGAATTCTTTGTTTAACCATGACCAAAGTTAAAAGGGTATGGTTGTGATGTATTCGCCATGGTGCATTCATGAGCATGATTTATGCTTGTTACTTGATTGGTAAAATTTGTGTTTGGATGGGTATGAACCCCTTGAGATTGACCTTGCACCTATATGTGTGTATATGTTTGCACATGATGTTTTGATTATGAAGTAAGTGATAAATATGTTTGTTTAAAGAAGAAAATGTTGAAGAATGGTTGTGAAATTGCAAGTACATTTGGCCTAGTACACATATGATGTGAAAATCTTGGAATTTATTGTTGATTTGGTGCAAGAATGACTAAGTATAATCGGCCATATGAGTGCTTGATGCTATATTATAAGTATTGAGCTACAATATGTAAAGCATTAGCTAGTAAAATGTGTGCCATTCATGTGTGGTGTTAAACATGTAATTGGCCTCAACATCAACATGCATAATCGGCCATGAATGAGTACCTAAGAGGTTGTGTTGTTCGCCATGAGTAAGCATGTTGAAGGCTTTGTGTGTTGAGTCGATTCATGAATTCCGTACTTATGTGACTTTAATGTCTAGTGAATATATGTGGGCTAAGTGCCTTGAGTTCTTCTTTTCGATACTCAAATGATTGAATCAAATTATTTGTTAAATTAAGCTCAAGAGCAAAGGGGGACCAAATCCGATAAAGGGAAGGAAAAAGTAGTCGAATAGCCATCGGAATCGTTCGACAACATCCGAGGTAAGTTTTCGAGTATCGAAACTTAGATTTTGATTCGATTGAATGAAGTAATAAGCAATCGAAATTGTGCCCTTGTATATGGCCATTGAGCCGAAATGATATTTTTGATTAAGTAAAATGTGCATTAAAGTTTGTTATGAAATTGAAACAAAGATGTGAATGAATGTGCGATTGTGATATCGGGCTAAGCCCGAAGGCAATTGTGCGAATTGTGATATCCGGGCTAAGCCCGAAGGCAATTGTGCGAGCTATGATATCCGGGCTAAGCCCGAAGGCAATTGTGCGAGTTGTGATATCCGGGTTAAGTCCCGAAGGCATTTGTGCGGGTTACCATAATCGGGCTATGTCCCGAAGGTGTTTTGAACGAGTAGCTATATCCGGATAAACTCCGAAGCTATGTGATTTGAAATTTATAAGCTGCTGGAAAATTTTCAGTTAATGCACTTGTGAAATTCCCAACAACAATGTATGTTTTGTGTGTGCTTTGCACACTATGAGTAAGTGCGTATGAATATTCGCTCTAATGATAAATGAGCTATCGGCATTAACTAGGCCGTTATTTGTGTATGAATATAAGAGTTGGGATTGTGAAGTAAGCATGTCTTTGAGAAATTGTGCATATGAATTATTGTTTAGCTACTTGAATGCTATGCTTTGGTTGTGTGTATATTATGGCTCGAAACTTACTAAGCATAAATTGCTTACTCCGTTTCTTTGTTTCTCTGTTTATAAATTTTGCTCGTTAGCGATCGGATTCGGGATCATAGAAGTTGAAGTCAACCATACTATCAAAGCCCCTTTTTGGTACTCCTTTAGTTGAGTTCGGATATGGCATGTATAGGACTACCCTCGGTTGTTTTAAGTACTTGTGATGTATATGTATGCGGCCATGCGAAAATGGTTCGTAATAGTGGAGTATGGAATTAGACCATTTGTGGTTTGTAATTATATTTGGTTTCATGATGTGATTATGGTTTGGAATGAGAGAGTTGGTCACATGATCGGCCATTGGAATGGCTAAATATGATCATATGTGGACCTAAGTATGACTAGACTATAGTTGGTTCATGGGAACTACAATATAGGTAAAGCCTACCTTAAAAACAGATGCTGCCAGCTGCAGTGACGTGGATGTGGAAAATCACCAAAATTTGTAGGAACGGTTTTAAATAGTGAATAAATTATGTGATCGAACCTTGACGAGTCTATTTTCATATGAAAGTAACGAAATGATCATATGAACAGTATACCGAGAGATATTAAAGTTCTCGTGAGACAGGGCCAGAACGGTTTCTGGGTCCCCTGTCGCGACTTTGAAAATTTACCATAAATTATCCAGAATGAATTAGAAGTCATGCCTTATATGTGCAGATTCCTTTTTGAGTATAGTTTCATTAGAAACAAACGGAATCAGTATTGAAACCCTGTACAGAGAGATATTCAAGTTGTAACGCGCAAAGGTCAGTGTAGTCGACCCCTGTAACATGGGTGACTTTAACTAATAAACTGTACCAATTGGCCCAACCAAAAATTCTAGAAATAAATCCATGGATGGATATATGAGTCTAAATTCAGGGAAAATTTACAGAATCAGTTTCCGAGTTGTGAAACTCGAGATATGCTTTTTAAGGCGACAGCGATGCAGTTTTCCAGCTTGCCTGGGAATGTCAAATTGGTCGGTGCCATAAGTGGTTTTGGCTTGTTAGCCCCTCGTGTCCGACACCGGCAACGGTCTCGGGTTTGGGGTGTTACAATTTTATTGGTACCAGAGCCAGGTTTAGTCGATCCTAGGACTACCGTGATATGTTTGGGGTCTAGCTATACATGCCATTAAGTGATAAATTGATAGTGTGGTGATTTCTGACAATTTGAGTTTGTGTTTGTTTATAGCAATGGATCCCGATCCCAACCGAGCAATAGCTGATGATGTGGAGAGTGTGGCGCCTGCTCCCGCGCAAGGGACAGCGCCGGCGGACTCTCAATCTATTGCCAGCAATCCGAATGATGAGGCTAAGCAAGCCTTTTATAGTGTGATGAATGATTGGTTTAACCAATATATTCGAACTAACACGGCTGTTCCACAACCTCCATTCCCGACTAATGCAACCCAAGACCTACAATACCTCCCAGAATCGACCAAATAAGGTCAAGTAAGCCCCAGTTGATGAATTCGTAAACATAGGGCCACTGAATTCAAAGCTACGGATAGCGACGATGCCGAGCAAGCTGAATTTTGGTTGGACAACACTATCCGGTGCTCGATGAGCTATCTTGTACACCGATGAGTGCTTAAAGTGTACCATCTCCTTGCTACGCGATTCCGCCTACTATGGGTGGAGTACTCGACTTGTTGTGCCTAGAGAGCAAGTAACTTGGGAGTTCTTTCTAACCGAGTTCAAAGAAGTATATCATCGAGATTTATGGATCGAAACGAAAGGAATTCCTTGATCTTAAGCAAGGTTCCATGTGATTACCGATCACGAACGAAAATTTGTGAGGCTTAGCCAGACGCTGCTGAAGTGCATTTCTTGAAGTCGTGATGTGTAAACGCTCAAGATGGACTGAACGATGATATAAGTTGTATGTTGGCATTTTGGAAATCCGAGAGTTTGTGGCTCTTGTCGAGCGAGCGTGCAAAGCCGAGGAGCTCAAGATGGAGAAAAGAAAAGTGAAGTGGGAGCAAGGAGTTTCAGAAGAGGTCTTGGGAAGCCCTTCCCACATCATCAAAGAAATTTAGAGATGGCTTAGGCGGTCTAGAGACATTTCGGCCTTTTCTAGACGAGACCGCGATCGACCCCCTATGGGCACGCGAGTCACTTGATCGCCAGTGTTGGCAATGATCGTCGAGATGTAAGCTGAGTGCCAATATTGTGGCAAGTGGCATTCTAGGAGTTGTAGATTCCCGACCGCTCTGTTACAAGTGCGGATCATCGATCATTTCATTAAGGATTGCCCGAGTTTATCTGAACAAAACGTAAATCAAAGTGGGAACCCGGTGCTACCACAACTCGAGGTGGGCCACCTAGAAATATGGGCAATGCTAGTGGCGGTCGAGAGGATCTAGAGATGCTACCATCGATCCGAGGCTCGTGCTCTGCTAAGACTTGTGCCATACGTGCACGTGAGGATGCTTCCTCGCCGGATGTTATTACCAGTACTCTTACTCTCCTTTACACTAATGTGATTGCTTTGATTGACCTGGTCCTACTCATTCTTATATATACGAAACCTTAGCATCCAAGAAGACTTTGCCCATTGAGTCTCATCGAGTTTGTAATTCGGTGTCAAACCCTTGGGTCATTACGTGCTTGTCAACAAAGTGTGTAAGAAAAGTCCCTTAGTATTTCGAGGTTCTTGTTTTCGGCGGACTTGATGCTTTTGCCATTCGGACTAATTCGACGTTATTCTTGGTTTGGATTGGTTGACCATGCACGATGTGGTTGTAAATTGAAAAAGCAAGACCATTGATCTGAGGTGTATGAATAACGAGATAATTCGGGTTGAGTCTATGGACTTAAAAGGGTTGCCAACTGTAATATCAGCAATGTTGGCCTAGAAATACGTAAGAAAGGGGTGCGAAGCATACCTTGCGTATGTTCTAGATGACAAGGAGTTAGAAAAGAAACCCGAATCTGTGTCAGTGGTTTGTGAATACCCGGATGTTTTCCCTGAAGAATTGCCGGGTTTACCATCTGTTCGGGAAATAGAGTTTGGCATTGAATTGGTACCTGGTACCACTCCAATTTCGATAGCTCCGTATCGTATGGCACCAACGAAATTAAAGGAGTTGAAAGCTCAGTTGCAAGAATTGGTGAATAGAGGTTTTGCTCGCCCGAGTTTTTCACCTTGGGGTGCACTAGTGTTGTTTGTGAAAAAGAAGGGTAGAACCATAAGGCTGTGCATCGACTATCGTCAGCTTAATAAAGCGACGATAAAGAACAAATATCCGTTATCACAGAAGCGATGATTTGTTCGATCAACTGAAGGAGCCTCGGTGTTCTCGAAAATGGATTTGATGAATCGGATCTTGGACCATATTTGGATCGGTTCGTAGTCGTGTTCATTGATGACATCTTGGTCTATTCAAGAAATGAGGCCGAACATCTTTGAACACCGAGGTTAGTCTTCGCGAATCTTATGGGATAAGCAATTATATGCTAAGTTCACAAGTGTGAGTTCGGTTAAGAGAGGTTAGCTTCTTGGGACATGTGGTATTCAGACGGTATTCGAGTCGACTCGAACAAAATTTCAGCCATACTTAATAGGAAGCCTCAGAAATATTACGAGGTTCGAGCTTTTGGGGCTTTCCGGTTATTCTTGACGATTTGTAAAAGGTTTCTCAACGATAGCCACGCCAATGACGGCTACTCCAAAAGGATGTTAAGTTCGAATGGACGGAGAAATGTCGAAAAGTTTCGATCAATGAAAACTTATTTGATGAAGCCCCAATTCTAGTGCAACCCGAATCGGCAAAGAGTTTGTCATCTATAGTGACGCCTCCCTACTTGGGTTAGGTTGCGTATTGATGCAAGAAGGTCGAGTTGTGGCCTATGCGTCGAGGCAATTAAAGCCACATGAGAAAAATTATCCGACCCATGGTCTCGAATTGGTCGCCATCGTATTCGCCTTTAAAGATATGGCGATATTACTTATTTGGTGAGAAGTGCCATGTGTATTCGGATCATAAAAGTCTCAAATATTTGATGACTCAAAGAGACTTAAATCTGCGATAAAGACGTTGGCTCGAGTGTTAAAGGATTATGAGTGGTCTTTGACTATCACCCGGAACGGCGAATGTGGTTGCGGATGCCTTGAGTCGTAAATCATTTTTAGCTTTACGAGCGATGAACGTGCACT
The DNA here is from genome assembly GCF_025698485.1 of Gossypium arboreum. Lineage (NCBI taxonomy): Eukaryota > Viridiplantae > Streptophyta > Magnoliopsida > Malvales > Malvaceae > Gossypium > Gossypium arboreum. Next base: position 22,259,816 of record NC_069081.1, read on the forward strand.
TGTCCGTTCGATCTGACAATGTGTTAGTAGCTGAATTGAAAGCCAAACCATTATTGATACGTCAAATTCGTGATGCTCAGAAAGTCGACGATGAGCTGGTTGCAAAACGGGCTGAGTGTGTTCCGAACAAGGAATCGGAGTTTCAAATCGATGATGACGATTGTTTGAGGTTGAGAAATCGTCTGTGTGTTCCAAAGAATTCGGAACATATTTCGATAATTCTGAAAGAAGCCCATTGTAGCCGAATGGCGATCCACCCGGGGAGTACGAAAATGTACAATGATTTGAAACGTCGGTTTTGGTGGCATGGTATGAAACGAGACATCTCCGACGTCGTTTCGAGGTGTTTAATATGTCAACAAGTGAAAGCTGAACATCAAGTGCCTTCAGGATTACTTCAGCCGATCACGATACCCGAGTGGAAATGGGATCGAGTCACAATGGACTTTGTATCCGAACTGCCATTGTCAGCGAGTAAGAAAGATGCGATTTGGGTCGTTGTAGATAGATTGACTAAGTCGGCTCACTTTGTCCCCGTAACGAACGGATTTTTCAATGGACAAACTAGCCGAATTGTACGTTTCTCGGATTGTGAGATTACACGGGTGCCTATTTCCATCGTGTCGGATAGAGATCCGAGATTTACCTCGCGATTTTGGAAGAAGTTGCGAGAGGCTCTGGGTACGAAGTTGCATTTCAAAGACCGCCTTTCACCCCCAAACCGATGGTCAATCCGGCGGATGATTCGGATACTTGAGGATATGTTAAGATGTTGCATCCTCGAGTTCAGTGGTTCATGCGAATGATATTTGCCTTTGATTGAATTCGTTTACAACAATAGTTTTCAATCAAGTATTAAGATGGCACCTTACGAGGCCTTGTACGGGCGTAAATGCCGTACACCATTGTATTGGACGGAGCTCGGTGAAAGCAAAATTTTTGGGGTGGACTTGATTAAAGATGCTGAACAGAAAGTGATAGTGATCCGTGAAAATCTGAAGATAGCCTCCGATCGTCAGAAGTCATACGCGGATCTGAAGCGTAAAGACATCGAGCATCAGGTGGGAGATAAAGTGTTTCTCAAGGTTTCGCCTTGGAAAAAGATACTCAGATTCGGCCGTAAGGGCAAGTTGAGCCCGAGGTTCATTGGGCCATATGAGATATCCGAGCGAGTCGGTCCAGTTGCATATCGTTTGATTTTTGCCCCCTGAACTTGAAAAGATTCACGATGTCTTTCATGTTTCGATGCTTCGACGCTATAGATCTGATCCGTCGCACGTAATTAGTCCATCAGAGGTTGAAATTCAATCCGATGTGAGTTATGAAGAAGAACCGATTCGTATCCTAGCTCGTGAAGTGAAGGAGTTTTGAAACAAAAGGGTTCCATTAGTAAAAGTGTTATGGCTCAAACACGGATGGAAAAAGCTACTTGGGAACCCAAGAGCCCTATGAAAGAGCGTTACCCAAACCTATTTACGGTAAGATTTTCGGGACGAAAATTTCAAGTGGGGAGAGTTATGACACCCAAAATTGACCCTAGTCGGGTGTGGTTTCGGGACCACAAAACCGAGGCATAAAAATAATTTATAATTTATTTTGATGCCTATAATATGTGTTAATTCATGTGTGACATTTTGATGTTTCGATTTAGAGTTATAAATGTGAATTTCACTAGAAAGGACCTAGTAGTAAACTTTGAAAGTATGATGGGGAAATGTGTGATGACTAGTTGATAATGCATGCAAAAATAAGGATTTGCATGTCAAATTCCCCTAACATGAAGTGGCCGCCATGACAAGAGGGTATGGGCTAAACATGTCATGAAACATGTTTTGTTGGTGCATTAGGGTGAAATAATAAACAAAGGTGTATGGGTGATAAAAGAATGAAAAAAAATGTGTGTGAGTGTGGTATTCCCCCCCCTTGCCGTGAGTTGAGAAAGAAGGAAGAAAAAAAATTGTTGTGTTCATCCTTTCTCATCTTTTTGGCCGAAAATCATAAGGAGGAAGAAAGGGAATTTTGCTCCATTTTTGGTTTAAGAAGAGAACTAGAAGGAGATTTGGCCATACTTGTACCAAGATTAAGGTATGTATGAGGTTGTGTCATGAGTTTCATGCATGTTTTAGTTGCTAACTTGATGTTCATGTTAGCCCATGGTTCAAATCCTTGTTGTGCCATGGAAATGGTATTTGGCCAAGGTTGATATTGTGTTAAAGCCATTGCATGCTAAATGTGAAGCTTGTTGATGATGCATGTAATGAAGGATTGACTACTCTTGAAATTTCTTTTTAGTATTCTTGAGTAGGACATTGAATTCTTTGTTTAACCATGACCAAAGTTAAAAGGGTATGGTTGTGATGTATTCGCCATGGTGCATTCATGAGCATGATTTATGCTTGTTACTTGATTGGTAAAATTTGTGTTTGGATGGGTATGAACCCCTTGAGATTGACCTTGCACCTATATGTGTGTATATGTTTGCACATGATGTTTTGATTATGAAGTAAGTGATAAATATGTTTGTTTAAAGAAGAAAATGTTGAAGAATGGTTGTGAAATTGCAAGTACATTCGCCTAGTACACATATGATGTGAAAATCTTGGAATTTATTGTTGATTTGGTGCAAGAATGACTAAGTATAATCGGCCATATGAGTGCTTGATGCTATATTATAAGTATTGAGCTACAATATGTAAAGCATTAGCTAGTAAAATGTGTGCCATTCATGTGTGGTGTTAAACATGTAATTGGCCTCAACATCAACATGCATAATCGGCCATGAATGAGTACCTAAGAGGTTGTGTTGTTCGCCATGAGTAAGCATGTTGAAGGCTTTGTGTGTTGAGTCGATTCATGAATTCCGTACTTATGTGACTTTAATGTCTAGTGAATATATGTGGGCTAAGTGCCTTGAGTTCTTCTTTTCGATACTCAAATGATTGAATCAAATTATTTGTTAAATTAAGCTCAAGAGCAAAGGGGACCAAATCCGATAAAGGGAAGGAAAAAGTAGTCGAATAGCCATCGAATCGTTCGAAAACATCCGAGGTAAGTTTTCGAGTATCGAAACTTAGATTTTGATTCGATTGAATGAAGTAATAAGCAATCGAAATTGTGCCCTTGTATATGGCCATTGAGCCGAAATGATATTTTTGATTAAGTAAAATGTGCATTAAAGTTTGTTATGAAATTGAAACAAAGATGTGAATGAATGTGCGAATTGTGATATCCGGGCTAAGCCCGAAGGCAATTGTGCGAATTGTGATATCCGGGCTAAGCCCGAAGGCAATTGTGCGAGCTATGATATCCGGGCTAAGCCCGAAGGCAATTGTGCGAGTTGTGATATCCGGGTTAAGTCCCGAAGGCATTTGTGCGGGTTACCATAATCGAGCTATGTCCGAAGGTGTTTTGAACGAGTAGCTATATCCGGATAAACTCGAAGGTATGTGATTTGAAATTTATAAGCTGCTGGAAAATTTTCAGTTAATGCACTTGTGAAATTCCCAACAACAAGGTATGTTTTGTGTGTGCTTTGCACACTATGAGTAAGTGCGTATGAATATTCGCTCTAATGATAAATGAGCTATCGGCATTAACTAGGCCGTTATTTGTGTATGAATATAAGAGTTGGGATTGTGAAGTAAGCATGTCTTTGAGAAATTGTGCATATGAATTATTGTTTAGCTACTTGAATGCTATGCTTTGGTTGTGTGTATATTATGGCTCAAACTTACTAAGCATAAATTGCTTACTCCGTTTCTTTGTTTCTCTGTTTATAAATTTTGCTCGTTAGCGATCGGATTCGGGATCATAGAAGTTGAAGTCAACCACACTATCAAAGCCCTTTTGGTACTCCTTTAGTTGAGTTCGGATATGGCATGTATAGGACTACCCTCGGTTGTTTTAAGTACTTGTGATGTATATGTGTACGGCCATGCGAAAATGGTTCGTAATAGTGGAGTATGGAATTAGACCATTTGTGGTTTGTAATTATATTTGGTTTCATAATGTGATTATGGTTTGGAATGAGAGAGTTGGTCACATGATCAGCCATTGGAATGGCTAAATATGATCATATGTGGACCTAAGTATGACTAGACTATAGTTGGTTCATGGGAACTACAATATAGGTAAAGCCTACCTTAAAAACAGATGCTGCCAGCTGCAGTGACGTGGATGTGGAAAATCACCAAAATTTGTAGGAATGGTGTTAAATAGTGAATAAATTATGTGATCGAACCTTGACGAGTCTATTTTCATATGAAAGTAACGAAACAATCATATGAACAGTATACCGAGAGATATTAAAGTTCTCGTGAGACAGGGCCAGAACGGTTTCTCGGTTCCCTGTCGCGGCTTTGAAAATTTACCATAAATTATCCAGAATGAATTATAAGTCATTCCTTATATGTGCAGATTCCTTTTTGAGTCTAGTTTCATTAGAAACAAATGGCATCAGTATTGAAACCCTGTACAGAGAGATATTCAAGTTGTAACGCGCGAAGGTCAGTGTAGTCGACCCCTGTAACATGGGTGACTTTAACTAATAAACTGTACCAATTAACCCAACAAAAAATTTTAGAAATAAATCCATGGATGGATATATGAGTCTAAATTCAGGGAAAATTTACGGAATCAGTTTCCGAGTTGTGAAACTCGAGATATGCTTTTTAAGGCGACAGCGATGCAGTTTTCCAGCTTGCCTGGGAATGTCAAATTGGTCGGTGCCATAAGTGGTTTTGGCTTGTTAGCCCCTCGTGTCCGACACTGGCAACGGTCTCGGGTTCGGGGTGTTACATAAATGGATAAATTAGAAGTAAACCAATTATATATATTATATGTGTTTTGGTAAGTTTGGACTTGAATAAGAGAAATGTTATGTGCATGCATGTATTGTTGTGAGGATGTCATGCTTGAGCCTTGATTGTGGATATATAATTGCTCAATTAAGTATGTTAATTGTTATAGAGATGTATAAGTGTATGTGTACAACTATGGGTGGGAAATGGCTTGGAAAATAGGTCCACACGGGTAGACACACGGGCGTGTGTCTAAGCTGTGTGTGACACACGGCCTGCCTCCATGGGCGTGTAGTCCGGCCGTGTGTCCCCTGCATCTTGTACTTTAACTTTGAATTGGTCACACGGGCTAAGACACGGTCGTGTTTCTCAGCTGTGTAAGGAACATGGCCTTGGGACATGGGCGTGTGCTTTGGTCATGTACCCCTAATTTGGAGATGACGTCATAAACAGAGAGTTATACAGGCTGAGGACACGGACGTGTCCCAAGCCACACGGGTGTGTGTGACCATAGGCCTACCCGCATGGGCGTGTGACCCTGTTTCATGATGAAATTTTCTAAGTTTTCCCAGAAGTTTTTAAAGTTTTTGGTTTAGTCCCGAATCATCTTTGATGTATGTATAGGGCCTCGTAAGCCCGTTTAAGGGACGTTATACATATCTATGAATGATTTTAATTTGGAAAAAATTTTATGGTTGATTTTATGTGATTATGTATGTTTAAGTCTGGTAATGCCTCATATCCTGTCCCAGCCTCGGACACGGGTAAGGGGTGTTACAAGAATTCTTGGAGATTAAATAGAGTCATATGACAGTATCTAAATATGAACAGGAATTTTTCCGATTGAGCAAATATACTAGAGAATGTATTCCGACTGAAACTGCAATGTGTAAGCGGTTTGAAAATGGCTTAAATGAATACATAAAATTATTGGTCGGGATTCTTGAGTTGAAAGAGTTTGTTGTATTGGTTGATTGAGCTTATAAAGCTGAGGAGCTAAGCAAAGAGAAAAAAACAAGCTAATATTGAAGCCAGAACTTTAAGTAAAAGATTTATAGGAAAGTCATACCATTCGGCATCGAAGAATTCAAAAAAATATCATGACCATTCTACTACTTCTGCAGGGTACTCTGGGAGAGATAGAGGTACTCAACGTTCCAGTCCTAGATTTCAGGCTGCATTTGTAGCAAGTGCGGGTAGTGTTAGAAACTCCAAACCCAAGTGCAAGTACTGTAATAAGTTACATTTTGGTGAGTGTAGAATGAAGAGTGGAGCTTGTTTTAGATGTGGTTCCTTTGACCATTATCTTAGAGATTGCCTAGAGAAACCCGAAAAAGATATTATTGAAACTTCAAGGCCAAGCAACACAGCTACGAGAGGTAGACCACCCCGTAATCCTGGAAATGTGAGTGGTAGTCGTGGTACGATGAAAGATTTCACTGTAAGATCTGAAGCACGAGCACCAGCTACGACATATACTATTCATGCACATAAAGATGCTTCTACGCCAGATGTTATTACTGGTACTTTTTCTCTTATTGATACTGATGTAACTATTTTAATTGATCCTGGTTCGACTTATTCATATATTTGGATGAATTTAATGTCTAGTAAATATTTTCCTGTTGAGTCCATTAAATTTGTGGTTAAATATCAGACCCTCTAGATGGTTGATAAAATTTGCAAGAATTTTTTGTAAACGATATGGGGTTATTGTTTCCTAGCTGATTTGACGCTATTACCGTTTGATGAATTTGATGTGATATTGGGTATGGATTGGTTAACTTTGCATGATGTCGTGGTAAATTGTAAACAAAAGCATATTATATTGAAATGTTAGAATGGTAAAATTCTTCATATTAAATTAGATAAATTAAATAAGCTGCCTAATGTGATATTAGCTATGTCAGCACAAAAATATGTTGAAAAGGTTGTAATGCTTACGTTGCTTATGTATTGGATACTAAAGTGTCCGAGTCTAAGATTAAATCAGTGCCAGTGGTTTGTAAGTATCCTAATGTGTTTCCAGAGGAGTTACCTGGATAACTGCTGATCAGAGAGGTCGAATTTGCTATAAATCTTATACCAGGAACAACACCGATATCGATAGCACCATACAGAATAACTCCTATAGAGTTAAAAGAATTGAAAGCACAGTTGCAAGAATTGACTGATAAGGATTTTGCTCAACCTAGTTTTTCACATTGAGGTGCACTAGTTCCTTTTGTTAAGAAAAAGGACAGATCATTGAGATTATGCATTGATAACTAACAACTCAACAAAGTTACAATCAAGAATAAATATCCACTACCTCGTATTGATGATTTTTTTGATCAATTAAAGGGTGTCACAGTGTTTTCAAAGATTAATCTTCGTTCTGGTTATTATCAGTTAGCAATTAAAGATTCTGATGTGTCAGAAAAAGCATTTAGAACCAGGTACGAACATTATGAATTCCTTGTGATGCCGTTTGGTTTAACTAATGTACCTACAATATTTATGTATTTGATGAATAGAATTTTTAAACCATATTTGGATAGATTTATTGTGGCATTTATTGATGATATTCTGGTATATTCCCCAGATGAGACTGAACATGCTGAACATCTGGGAACTGTTCTGCATACATTGCGAGAAAAACAACTGTATGCTAAATTTAGCTAATGTGAATTTCGGCTTCGGGAAGTTGGTTTTTGAGACACATAGTATCGGCAGAAGGCATCAGAGTTGATTCGAATAAAATTTCAGCAATTGTTATCTGGAAACCACCAAAAAACCATATCTGAAGTTAGAAGTTTTCTGGGATTAGCTGGTTATTATCGGAGATTTGTAAAAGGGTTTTTGATGATAGCTACAGTAATGACACGGTTATTACTGAAGGATGTGAAATTTGAATGGTCTAATAAATGTCAGCAAAGTTTTGACCAGTTGAAAGTCCTATTGATCGAAGCATCAGTTCTAGTTCAGCCTGAACTAGGTTAAGAATTTGTGATTTTCAATGATGCGTCTTTGAATGGTTTAAACTGTGTTTTGATGCAGGAAGGTAAAGTAATAGCTTATGCTTCTAGACAGTTAAAGTCACATGAAAAGAACTATCCAATACATGACTTAGAGTTAGCAACCATTGTCTTTGTTTAAAAATTTGGCGAAACTATCTGTTTGGTGAAAAGTGTCAAATATTTACTGATCATAAGAGCTTAAAGTATCTGATGTCGCAGAAAGATTTGAATCTGAGACAGCGTAGATGACTCAACTTGTTGAAAGATTATGACATAGTTATTGATTACCATCTGGGAAAAGCAAATGTAGTTGCAGATGCTCTGAGTAGAAAGAATTTGTTTACTTTATGAGCGATGAATACCTGATTGTCATTGTCTGATGATGGCTCAATTTTAGCAGAGTTAAAAGCTAAACTGATGTTTCTACAGCAAATCTGCGAAGCCTAGAAATATGATAATAAGTTGCAAGCTAAATGGGTACAGTGTGAGTCGATTTCTGATTCAAAAATCAGATAGGACCTGATGATTGTCTATAATTCAGAGATAGAATTTGTGTACCGAAGAATTCAAATCTTATATAGAAAATTTTGCATGAAGCTCATAGTGGTAGTATGCCTGTTCATCCAGGAAGTAATAAAATGTACAATGATTTGAAATAGATGTACTGGTGGCCAAGAATGAAATGTGATAATTTTGATTTTGTATCTAGATGTTTGATATGTCAGCAAGTTAAAGCTGAACATCAAGTATCTTCGAGACTATTACAGCTAGTGACGATACCAGAATGAAAATTGGATAGAGTTACTATGGATTTTGTATCGGGGTTACCCCTATCTCTAAAAAAGAAAGATGTCATTTGGGTTATCATCGATCGTTTGACAAAGTCTGTAAATTTTATTCTGGTACGTACGGATTTCTCACTTGATAGATTGGCTGAGTTATTTGTTTAAGAGATTATCAGACTTCATGGAGTGCCAATCTCCATTATTTCAGATAAAGATCCGCGATTCACATCACGATTCTGGAAAAAGTTACAAGAAGCTCTGGGTACACAATTACATTCTAGTACCGTATTTCACCCTCAAACTGATGGTCAGTCTGAGCGTGTAATCCAGATTCTTGAAGATATGCTATGGTATTGTGTTTTAGAATTTGAAGGCAATTGGGAAAAATATTTGTCATTAGTTGAATTCTCATATAATAATAGTTATCAGTTAAGCATAAAGATGGCACCGTATGAGGCTTTGTATGGTCGCAGATGCCAAACTCCGCTGTATTGGACTGAGCTTGGTGTGCAAAAGATATGGAGTTGATTTTATTCGTGAAACTAAAGAAAAAGTAAAAGTGATTCGAAATAGTTTGAAACCAACTTCAAATCGTCAGAAATCTTATGCGGATCTTAAATGTAAAGAGATAAAATTTCAAGTTGGTGACAAGGTATTTTTGAAAGTTTCACCTTGGAAGAAAGTTCTTCGGTTTGGTTGTAAAGGAAAGCTAAGTCCACGATTTATCGGACCATATGAAATTACAAAAAGAATCAGACCTGTTGTGTATCGATTAGCTTTACCGTCAAAACTAGAAAAGATTCATAATGTTTTTCACGTGTCTATGTTACGACGATATCGATCTGACCCTTCACATGTTATTTCTTCGACGGATGTTGAAATTCAACCTGACATGACATACAATGAAGAACTGATCAGAATTCTTGCATGATACGTGAATGAATTGAGAAATAAAAATGTAGCTTTAGTAAAAGTCCTCTGGCAACGGCATGGAATAAAAGAAGCTACATGGGAACCCGAGGAAACTATGAGAAAACAATATTTGAACCTCTTTACTGGTAAGAATTTCAAGGACGAAAATTCGTTTAAGAGGAAAAGTTGTAACAACCCATTTTCAATGAAATCGAAACAATGGTTCCGAGGCCACAAATCCGAGGTCGGAAGAAAATTTATTTTAATATTATTTTATGGTCCATAGTATGATAGAAATATCGTAGGAAAATTTCGTCAAGAAATTTTATCGTTTACATGTCTAATTTGATGAAAAGAATCAAATTGCACAAAATGCAAAAGCTTAATTCTAGTAGCTAAAGGTACCAAATAGATATGGAATTTAAAATTGGAGGTCTCAGAACTGAAAAATATATAGGATTTTTCCTATATATATTTTTTACTTAAATTAGTTGTTAAAACTAAGTAATTGTTTAATAAATTAATAAAATATGTGAAAATATGAAATTAAGACATATAAATTATTAAATTGTGATTTTATGCTTTATTATATAGTTTTCATGCTTAAAATGGCTTATCTTATATTTATTGGAACATTTATATTTTTAAGACATAAAATGGACCATGCATGATTAAATTAAATAATAAAATATAAAATTATATTTAATAATTCATTTTAAAATATTTCATTAATAATTTGGGTCTTAATTAATTAATTATTTTATTCTTTGGTCTTTTAATTTGTTGATTTATTTTGGACAGGTCTGATAGCCTTGTTGGATTACAAAAACCGTCCAAGTTGAAGACCAAGTCAACCCAATTTCAGCTACACATGGCTTTCCACATCTTTTTAGTTTAATTCCACAAGGTCCTTGCAATGTTGAAAAAATTAGAGATTTGCCCAAAGATTTACATTTGACCGAGTCTTAGTCCTGAGTTGTTATGGCATTTAAATTACTTAAAAATCAAGAAAAATTTAACTCAAAATCCACTAATCATGGCCAGCCACTCATTGAAGAAGCTTGAAGAGACTAAACCTTTCTATTTTTAGCAAGCTACTCTCCTCCTTTCACCTATAAATAAGACTTCATTTCACCATTCCTAATCATCCTTCATCCCTCATCATTCTCTCTTTTCTCTCAATTCTCTTTATAGAGAATTTTTCATTCCCCACGCCTAGCATCACCTCTTCATAGAGATTTTAGCACTTAATACTTTTAAAGAGCCCTTGGTCGGCTACCTTAGAGAGCCATTAGCAAAGGAGCAAAGCGAAGGAGCCTCGTCGGTTAGAGTCTTGGGTGACAGCCACTTTGATTTGGGCTTAATCTTTCTTTTCTTTAATTTAATATGAAAATGTTTGCTATGTGTTCTTTGTTCTTATTACACCAATTTTAGCTTAATTTTATTTAAGCTAGGATGATTTCTTTGATTAAATAATATATTCATGTTTATAATGTTTATACCTCAATTGATCATGTTTTCAATTAAAATTAAGTTTGTATTTCGTTCATACGTGATTGAAATGCACCTGAATTAGCTGAGCGATCCTAACTAGATGACGGCTAGTGGACACATAATTGAAATGTGCTTGCTTAATTTAGATCCTAACCCGATTAAATTGCAGGTTGCATAACAACTCTAACCAAGCTCTGTTATCTGCATAGTTGTTAGATTTGTATGATTAAACTATTTCAAACCTAACACGTCCCTGTTACCTCACATGAATGCTAAGAACCTTTGTAAATAAGGATCAGTAAAATGCATATTTACTAAGTAAAGGATTCCGAGGGGACCTAATGTAGTTTCCAAACTCATGAAAGATCGAGTTGCCATGGAATGTTTTTCTGAATGTTATTAAGCATGTTGATAATAAATTGAGTTTAATTAAAGTAATTTTCCTAGTTTATTTATGTTATAATTGTTGCAAATTGTGTTTAATTTTGCTAAAATCTATTTCATTCATATAGTTTGCATATGTAGGATAATTTGCATTGGGGATCGTTGCATTTAGTTTAATATATTTAATTTTAATCATCACTTCTCAATCATATAGTGTTTTTATTTATCAAGTTGTTAATATGATTTTACAATTAAGTGATTTAACACAAATACAATCTCTGTGGAGACGATAACCCGATACTTACTTATTACTTGATAATGACTGTGTACACTTGCACAAACCTACGCGTTACAAGTTTTTGGCACTATTGTCGAGGATTGTTAACTGTTGCCATAGTCATTTTTTTGTGAAATTATTTACTTCCAATTTGGTTTATTCTGACATTATTAACTTATTCTTTTTAATTTTGTGATTTTCTTTTCAGGTGTTTATGAGCATAGATCGAATTATCTATTTGCACCTTGTAGACCCTAAAATTGAGCTAACTTTTAGACAAAGAAGACATGAATGAACAACTCAAAGACAAGTCGAGATAGACCTTGGAAATTAAATCCCATCCTCATTGCCGATGATAGGGATCGATGCATCAGACAATATGTTGTGCCACTTTTCAGTGAGTTAAATCCAGGAATTAGAAGGCCAGATATTGAGATTTGAATTGAAGCCAGTAATGTTTCAAATGCTCCAAAAGTGGTATGCCCATGGAAGATCCACATATCCACCTTCGATTGTTTATAGAGGTGAGTGATTCATTCAAGATAGCCGTTATGACTGAAGACCCATTGAGGTTGAAGTTGTTTTCGTACTTGTTGTGAGATTGACCACGAGCATGGCTTAATTCATTGCCACCAAGTTGCATATCTACATGGCAAGAATTAGTAGAGAGATTTTTGGTTAAGTATTTCCTGCCTAGCAAAAATGCTAAGTTGAGGAACGAGATCACAACTTTCCAGCAATTGGATGACGAGTCTTTCTATGAGGCTTGGGAATGATTCAAGGAGTTACTTCGTAAGTATTCTCATCATGGGATTCCTCATTGTATCCAGTTGGAGGCATTCTATAATGGTCTCAATGCATATACAAGATTGATGGTAGATGCTTCTGCGAATGGTGCAATTTTGTCTAAATCTTATAATGAGGCTTATGAAATCATTGAGAGAATCACAAGTAATAACTATCAATGGCCAACAAATCGAACAGCTTCAGGAAGACATGTAGCTAGAGTTAATGAAGTTGACGCCCTCACTTCGTTATCAGCTCAGGTATCATCTATTTCCTCTATGTTAAAATAGTTTACCGCTAATAGTGCTAATAATTTTTCAGCTCAGCCACCAAATCTGTTTGAAGTAGTTTCCTGTGTGTACTGTAAGGAAGGTCATTCTTTTGAGAATTGTCTGTCAAATCCCGAGTTAGCGTACAATGTGGGGAACGAACATCAAAATAGGAGTGGAAAAGGACCCCAGTCCAACTTCTACAATCCTTCATGGCATAATCATCCTAATTTTTCTTGGAGCAACCAAGGAAATGCACCGAACAACAACTTATTGCAGCATAGACCCAACCAATCTCAAGGGTTTAATCAGCAAGCCTCAAAACCACCTTAAGCTGGGGCATCAAATAGTTTGGAGAACTTGCTGAAAGCGTACATTGCAAAGAATGACGCTTTGATCCAAAGCCAAGCAGTAACATTGAAAAATTTGGAAAACCAAATGGGTCAGTTAGCTACAAAGCTTCGTAATAGACTGCAAGGAACTTTGTCGAGCAATACTGAGAATCTAAGAAATTTGGGTAAAGAACATATCAAGGCAGTGGCATTGCAAAATGGTAAAATTATGGAACCCCGATTGATTGATGTTGAAGATAAGCCCGTTGAGAAAAATCAACTAGCTGTTGAAATTCCTACACCAAAAGAGTCAGAATCTGCAAAGACTTCCAAAGAAAATCCTAACTTAGTGAATTCAGATACTTTAATATCTTCTTTGGATGCAGATTTACCTACTCAGAAGAGTTATCCGATTCAACCAAAAGTTCCATCACCTCTATATCCGCAAAGATTGCAGAAACATAAACAGAAACAGGATGTGCAATTTAAGAAGTTTTTGGATGTTCTGAAGCAGTTACACATCAATATTATGTTGGTGGAGGCTTTAGAACAAATGCCAAACTATGTGAAGTTTATGAAGGATATAATGTCTATGAAGAAACGACTGAGTGAGTATGAGACTGTTGTCTTGAAAAAGGAGTGCAGTGCATTATTGCAGAATAAACTGCCACCGAAATTGAAAGACCCAGGAAGCTTTACTATATCCTGTAATATTGGTGAATTTTACTATGGTAAAACTTTGTATGATTTAGGAGCGAGTATCAACTTGATTCCTAAGTCTATTTTTAAAATGTTAGGGATAGGTGAAGTAAAACCTACAAATGTGACGCTTCAGCTAGCGGATCGATCTTTAGCATATCCCAAGGGAAAGATCGATAATGTTTTGGTAAGAGTCGATAAATTTATTTTTCTTACTGATTTTATTATCTTAGATTTTGAAGCAGATAAAAGAAGTGACGATCATCCTTGGGAGACCTTTCTTAGCGACGGGAAGAACGGTAATTGATGTGCAGAAAGGTGAACTCACCATTCGAGTTCAAGACGATCAGGTAACCTTTAACATTCTTAAAGCGATGAAATTTCTCAATCCGACAGAAGAGTGTTCAATTATGGAAGAGATAGAAACCTTAGTTTCTATGGAAAGCAATTTTGAAGAGGATCTATTAAAGAAAGCCTTAGGTCTTGACCCTTTGAAGATGAAGAAGGTGAAGAAAACATGGCTTTGATGGAAGCCAATCCGAGAAATTTTATTCAATACACACAGTTTGAACCGTTGGAGTTAGAAGTTAGAGAATTTCTGCAACCCAAGTTGTAAATTGAAGAACCACCTAAACTCGAACTAAAGGTACTTCCTTCCCATTTGAAATACGCTTATTTAGGTGATTATTCCACTTTACCTGTGATTATTTCAGTAGAACTGACGAAAAATCAAGAAGAGTAACTAATTACTATTCTAAAGAAATTTAAGAAAGCAATTGGTTAGACCATAGCTGATATTCGAGGTATAAGTCCTTTTTCCACGCATAAAACTATTTTAGAAGAAGGTGAAAGAGCTCGAATTGATGGGTAAAGGAGGTTCAATCCTATTAAGAAAGAAGTTGTGAGAAAGGAAGTGATCAAATGGTTAGATGCATGGATCATCTATCCTATTTCAGATAGTTCGTGGGTAAGTCTGGTGTAGTGTGTGCTAAAGAAAGGTGGAATCATGATTGCTGAAAATAAGTGTAACGAGTTGATTCCAACGAGAACTGTTACTGGTTGGAGAATTTGTATTGATTACAAGAAGTTGAATAAAGCCACTCGGAAGGACTATTTTCCGTTGCCTTTTATGGATCAGATGTTAGCTTGACTGGCAGGTAATAAATTCTATTATTTTTTATATGGCTATTTACGATATAACCAAATAGTTGTAGCTCCGGTGGACCAACATAAAACAACATTTACTTATCCATACAATACATTTGCTTATAGGTGAATGCCTTTTGGTTTATTCAATGTACCTGCAACATTTCAACAATGCATGTTGGTAATATTCACTATTATGGTAGAAAATTTTGTTGAGGTTTTCATGGATGATTTTTTGATTTTTGGTAACACTTATGATATTTGTTTGAATAATTCGGCTAAGGTATTAAAGAGATGCGAAGAGACGAATATTCTCATTAACTGGGAAAAATGCCATTTTATGGTTAAGGAAGGGATTGTCTTAGGGCATAAAATTTCAAAGAGAGGGTTTGAAGTCGAAAAAGAAAAGGTGGATGTAATTGATAGATTACCGGCCCTAATTAATGTGAAAGGAGTCAGAAGTTTCTTAGGCCATGTCTATTTTTACCGAAGGTTTATCAAAGATTTCTCGAAAATTTTTAAACCATTGTGTTTATTGTTAGAGAAAGATATAGTGTTTGATTTCAACAAAGCATGTTTGGAAGCTTTTGAATATCTAAAAAAAGGTTAATCTCAGCCCCAATAATTGTTACACCTGATTGGAGCTCACTTTTTAAGTTGATGTGCGATGCAAATGATTATGTCGTTTGAGCTATGATGGGTCAAAAAAGAAACAAAGTGTTTCACCCTATTTACTATGCAAGTAGAACTTTGATGGAAGCCCAACTCAATTATACGATAACTAAAAAGGAACTCTTTTCTATAGTTTTTGCTTTTAAAAAATTCCGCTCATATCTTAAATGTACCAAAGTTACAGTATTTGCTGACCATGCGGCCATTAAATACTTGCTCATGAAGAAAAATACAAAACTGAGGCTAATTCGTTGGTTACTTTTACTCCAATAATTTGACCTTGAGATCCAAGATAGAAAAGGTGTCTAAAATTAAATAGTTGATCATCTGTCGAGGTTGGAGCAAGATGAGGTAACTCGATCATGTGTACCTATCAATGAGAATTTCCCAGATGAACACTTATTTGAGGTAAGTCGAATTCATGAAACACCTTGGTTTGTTGATTTTGCCAATTATCTTGCATGTGGAATAATTACTCGAGAAATAACATACCAACAAAGGAAAAAATTCCTTCATGATAGTCAGTATTTTTTTTAAGAGGATTCGTTTTTATTTAAACAATGTGTAGATAATATAATCCGAAAGTGTGTAGCTAAAAGTGAGATTGCTGAGATCATCTCCAAGAGGGTGACACTTTGGTGGTTCACGTACTGTAACAAAGATTTTGCAAGCAGGTTTCTTTTGGCCGACACTATTTAAAGATGCTTATGCTTATGTGAAGAACTGTGATAAACACCAAAGGATCGAAAATATATCAAGGAGGAATGAGATGCCCTTAACAAACATTTTGGAGGTTGAATTATTCGACGTATGGGGCATTGACTTCTTAGGCCTGTTTCCTTCTTCGTATGGGAACAAATACATCTTAGTTGTTGTGGACTATGTATCCAAGTGGGTTGAAGCTGAAACATACCCTACAAATGATGCTAAGGTAGTCATGCGATTCCTACATAAGCATGTGTTTACACGATTTGGGACACCAAGAGCTATTATTAGTGATAAAGGTTCTCACTTTGTAAACAAATGACTTAAGTGGTTGCTTGAAAAATATGATGTGAAGCACAAGATTGCTACTGCCTATCACCCCCAGTCTACTGGGCAAGTTGAAAGAATGAACCGTGAAATCAACAGTATCCTTGAAAGGGTAGTACGCTCTAGCAAAAAAGATTGGTCTTAAAGGCTCGATGATACATCATGGGCCTATCGAACAGCATTTAAGGCACCGTTAGGAATGACTCCTTATCTGTTAGTCTTTGGAAAGGCATGTCATTTGCCATTAGAGTTGGAGAATAGAGTTCACTGGGCTTTGAAGCAGTTGAACTTTGATCTTAAGCAAGCCGGTGAGAGCAGGATGTTACAACTTGATGAGTTGGAAGAGTAGAGACTGTTTTCCTATAAGAATGCCAAAATGTGTAAAGAAAGATCAAAGAGATGACATGATAGTCATATACAACCTCGCGAGTTTAAAGAAAGTCAAAAGGTTTTGTTCTTTAATTCAAGGTTGAAGTTATTTCCTAGAAAGCTTAAATCCCGATAGAAAAGACCTTATACCATCTACCAAGTTTATCCTTATGGAGCTATTAAATTATACGACAATTACGAAGGTACGTTTAAAGTTAATGGTCAACGTCTCAAACACCACTGGGATGGTGAAGTTGAGCGAGTTGAATCCTCATTCAAATTAACAGACCCTTGATTTTTCATGAATGCATTTTGTAAATAAATAAATAATTAGAACTTATTTTCTTAACTTATTACATTTAATTAATTTTGTCTAAGGAGATTGGAACTTAAACGGGACTGCTGTAACCCCTCCAACCTTTATGGGAATAGATTTAATGTAATTTGTTAAGAAGAAATTTTCTAATTAAGATTTAAAATTTGTGAGTTTCATTTGTTTTGTTTGAATTATAAATTTTTATGTTAATAAAAAGGGTCAAATTTGGTCCAAGTACTAATTAGTTTTTTTTTTTGTTAGTAAGTTTGTAAATACAGTCTGAGTTTGAGGCCTAAGACAATAAAAAGGACGAAAAAAATCCATAATTTGCTGCCACTCCCATTACTTACCGCCCAAGTAACCCTAATATAACTAAAATTTCACTACATGTTGCCCTAATTCTTCCCTATATAAACTCATCTTCGTTATACTATTTTTATGTCCCTCAAAGCAATTTGCTTAACCCTAAAAATCCCTAAATCTCCCTCTTGTGCCACTAGCCTCAAAACCCGAAAGAAACCCTAATTTTTCTTTTTTTTTGTCAAAATCACCTATTGCCACCACAAGAAGATTTTTAAAGCACCAACGTTGCTACCGTACATCTCTATTGTCACCGTTACGCACCGCTATTGCTATCGCGCGCTGTCGTTACCATCGTACCATACTTGTCGTCACAAGATTTTCGTCGTAGCAAGTCCTTATCCACCTTGCTGATTTCTCTTTTTCCCCTTGTGCAGAAACTTTGCCAAATTCTCAAGAAATGATACCATGTCTCGCAAAAGAACTACATCTTCAAAGACTACTCCTGGAAACCTAATTTTGATCTATGAAAAGTGAAAGAGAGATTTGATTCAATCTTCAAGCATCAACCTATGATCCTAGAAAAAGGTTTTAACTTGAAGAGTTATGATTTGATGGTTGTTCCTATACCGATTAGAAAGAAAATCAATGCTCTCAAGTGGGAACGATTTTGTGATGCTCGTTCACTTCCCAATGATGAACTAATTCGAGAATTCTATGGTAGTTTGACTATGCAAGATGCTACTGAGGTCATCGTTCGAAAGAAAAAGATACCTCTTACTTCTAAGTCCATTAATGATTTCTTTAACTTACCTGATGTTGAAAAGATGAGTACTCCCTATGATGAACAATATCAATTGGGATTTTCTTCAACAAGTGCTTGATGTTGTGACAAATCTGAGAACCCAATGGATTATAAGAAAAGTTTGGAGACATACTTGCTGAAGGGAATACCTAAAACTAGTAGCAAAAGTATGGTTTTATTTCGTTCGCTACAGTTTGATGCCTATCTCACATAGTTCCACCATCTCGATAGAACGGATGCTCTTGTTATATGCAATTTTGACAGAAATATCCATTAACGTTGGCAAAATTATTCTCAAGGAGATTCATGATTGTGCTAAAAAGAAGACAGAAAGTGCTTATTTCCCATCATTAATCACTTCACTTTGCTTAAACGCCCATGTTAAAACATAAGGTTAGTAGAGAAGGTGCATGAGCTGAATCAAGGCAAGCAAGAAGAGCCAAGTGAGATGAAACTGGAACTGAAGCTAATTCTGTAACAGCCCGATTTAGACTCTAATCAGAATGGTAGTTTCGGGACCAAAAATCTAAGTCAGAAAAATATTTAAAAATTATATTATGTGTTTATTTTGTATGAATTTATGTCTGTGAAATTTTCACGATTTAATTTTGTCGTTTAGGTGTCCGATTAAATAAAAGGACTTAATCGCGTAAATTGAAAATTTGGTAGTTTAAAGTATAAGGGCCAAATAGTTAGTGGCTTTCTAAGTTGGGGAATTTATGTTGTAAATATCCTGTAAATATATTAGTGGGACGGTTTAAGACTTATATGTGGTTTTTATATTAAACCATTAACGATAAAAAAGTAATTTAAATATTAAACTTAATATATGTTTTAATAACATAAAATAAACTATGTTTTTATCATTCTCTCTTGACCAAAACTAGACAAAAAGAAAAAAGAAATAACAAAGGTTAGGGTTCGGCCATCTTTAAAGCTTAATCAAGGTAAGAGTTCAGCTTGGTTTTTGATAATTTCTACGTTTTTGAGATCGTTGCTTCGAGTACTACAAAACCCATGCTTGAATTTTTGATTTTGAGGAATATTTTGAGTTGTGCCATTGTTGATAGCTTGTGGTTTTTGTTGTTTGACGATGAAAAATGGAAGGTATGTTTTATATTAACATGTTTTGTATTGGAATTTTTGATGATTTTGAGTAATTAGGACTTAATTGCAAAAATAATAATTTTAGGGACTAAAATGTGAAATAAATTGAATATATGGACTTTTTTGAGAGTGGGTAAAATTTGGCCCAACATAAGTATAGGGAAATTTTGTGTATCTTGTGTTTTGTGCAATAGGGACTAAATCATAAAAATTATAAATGTCAAGGGTAAAATGGTAGTTTTCCCATTTATGTGTTTTTGGACTAAATTGAATGAAAATATGTTTGAATGAGCTTAATTTGAATAGATGTGTTTATTGGTAATTTAATGTTATATTTATATGCTGTTATGAAATGTTGGAATTTAAATATACTATGGCCAAATATGATTAAATGTGGCTACTACATTTCGGAGTTCGATTCAACCGAGAATGTGTAATCGGTATGTGTATTCGGCTTGTGAATGAATAATTTGTGTAGTATTGAAATGTTACTTAATATATGTGTATATATAATTTGTGTATTCGGCTACTTAGGTATTAATTAAACATGGGATGTCATTTGATGATTCTTAAGTTGTATAAAAGAGTAAATGGATGTGTAGTTTATTATGTCTATTTGGTTGGAAGTTGATTTATAAGGTGTTGAATGATTACATGTGTATTCAGCTTAGGTGGATAATAGTCTATGAGAAATGTATTGTATATAGAATTTATAAGTTTTAGGTCAAGCATGAAAATGTTAATGCATTTCGTTTAGTTAATATGAGTCAATTATGATATTGAGTTGATTATTTGCTTATAACTTACTAAGCTTTGATAGCTTACTTTATGTGCTATGTTTACTTTGTTTTATAGATTTTGAGGTCAAGCTACAAGCTCGGGGATTGTTAGCCAAGTTCATCACATTGTCTACTGCTTTGGTACCTTTAAGCTAAACTTAAATTATGACATGTATCGGCTGGTTTTGGGGTTAGTTATTTTGGAAATGAATGTATATTGGCCATGCGAAAATGGTTTAACTACCTTACTTGAAATCGGTTATGCTTAATTATGGTTTGTGTTCATTTTAATTATAATACTAGGTGTTATGGTTGAATGTTATTAGTGATATATATTTTTGTGCATTGAAATTGATTTGTGGGCTGGCGGTAGTTTGAATGATTCGGCCATGGCACATTGGTAAGTATAAAAATATATTTGATATGTTACCTTTGGTTGAAATGCTACAATTATGACTTGTAATGATAGTAATAACCTCTTTTGGTTGGCACGTATATTTGGCTAAATGATAACAAGAGGTATTAAGTATAAATGATTATTAGATCGGCACATATACATGTAGTTTACATTGATAATGGATGTGTTGTTATTTGGTATTGGATTAAACTCATGTTAAGATTATATTCACTTTATAAAATGTTTATTAAGTTGTTATATATCTCGGCTATATAATATATGATGGTTGTTAATTGTGGCAAGTATATCACCTACTAGTTAGATGGCAAGTAAGATATTGCAAAAGGTTTATTCGGTGATCCCATATGGTTTGGAATAATGATATGTACAAATTATAATTTCTTTATCATGGCAAAAGATAAATGTTAATTTAATTAGATATGCTTTGTTAGTTGAACTTATATATGTATATGTATAGATGCACTTATACCATGGTTGATATATGAGTAAAGTAGAATAATATTTGTTATTATATTTTGGTTTGTCTTGGGGGTGCATATGCATTTGTCATGCATATATGATCTGTAAAATAGATACAATTGATTAAATTGAATATTGAATACGTGTTGAGTATGTATTTATAGTAAAGTGGTTTTTAATAAATAATATATATAATATTTGTATGAGATGTGCATTTGATTAATTTTGTATCTTAAATTAAATGATGGAATTGTTATTACTTAAATGTTTAATGAAATATTTTTGAATATTTTGAAATTGACTATGTCGTGTATGCTAAAGGACATAATGCCCTGTAATATGACTTAGTTGGTTAAACCTGCACCTGTATAGAATTAAGAAATAAAATCTTTAATTTTTATTATAGCATTCGATTATCATTAAAGTGATTAACCTGTGATTTGTAAATGTAATATATTTACATTTAATTAGTCATATGTTTTTCTTGTATATAGGAATACGACCTGTGATAATATAAGAATGTTCAGAACTGTGTTTATGTTCAATAATGTCTTGTGGCCCTAGTCTGGCGATGGACATGGGTTACGGGTGTTACATTCTATTAGTATCAGAGCTATGGTTTAGTCAGTTCTAGGACTAACGTAGTGCGTGTGAGTCTAGCTATACATGCCATAATATTATTCTGTGATAGTGTGATGACCTCTGACATTTGAAATGTATTTTCATATAGTAAATGGATCCCGACAGAGCTGTAGCTGATGATGTCGAGAGTGTAGCGCCTGCTCCTGGGCAAGGGTCAGCGTAGGCTGATTCTCGACCGACTTCGAGTAATCAAGAAAGTGAGGCTAAACAAGCCTTCTATCAAATGATGAATGATTGGTTCACTCAATATATCCGGACTAACCCAGCTGCACAACAACCTCTGCCCTCGATTAATCCATCTTCCATGCCTGTTGTACCTCAAGTAAATGATCTGTTGCGATTGAATAGACCACATGTTGATAAAATCAGAAAACATGGAGCTGAAGAGTTTAAAGCCATTGATGATAATGACGCTGAGCAGGCTGAGTTCTGGCTTAATAATACCATCCGTGTGTTTGATGAGCTGTCCTGTACTCCAGATGAATGTTTGAAATGTGCTATATCCTTGCTTCGAGACATAGCATATCACTGGTGGAATACCACAGTATCGATGAGTCCCAAGAGAGCGGTGACACAGGAATTCTTTTGATCGAGTTAGTAAGAAATATATCAGTCAGAGATTTATCGATCAAAAGTGTAAAGAATTTCTGAAGCTGAAATAGGGTCAGATGACAATGACAGAGTATGAGCGGAAATTTGTGAGACTCAGCCAGTATGCCCGAGAGTGTGTTTTTACCGAAGCCATAATGTGTAAAAAATTTGAAGATGGGCTAAATGAAGACATTAAACTGTTAGTTGGCATACTTGAGATAAAAGAGTTCGTGGTACTGGTTGAGCGAGCTTGCAAAGCTGAAGAGCTCGGGAAAGAGAAAAGAAAAGTTTATTTTGAAGCTAAAGACTCGCATAAGAGATCATTCAGTAGGTCAGTCCAATCGGCACTAAAGAAGTTCTGAGATGATTTCAGTCATTCAAAAGCCACTACGAGTTATTCTCGACGAGACTAAAGTAGACCACTGGTGAGTTCGAGAGCTACCTCAGTAGCTAGTGTGGGTAATGTCAGATCAAATCAGCCCGAGTGTAAACACTGTGGTAAACGACATCTCGACAATTGCAGATTGCATTATCGGGCCTTTTTTAAATGTGGATCGACAGACCATTATATTCGAGATTGCCCAGGGTTAGCTGAAGAGAATCCAATGCAGAACACGAGATCGGGTAATACTACAGCTCGGGGTAGACCACCGAGAAATGTGGGTAATGTAAGCGGAAATCAGAGAGGAAATAAAGATACAGCAGTCAGATCTGAGGCTCGTGCACCTGCCAGAGCCTATGCCATTCGTGCGCAAGAGGAGGCTTCATCCCCGGATGTTATTACTAGTACGTTCACTCTTTATGATACTAATGTAATTACATTGATCGATCCTGGTTCTACTCATTCTTATGTATGTTAGACATTAGTACTTAGCAAGACTCTACCTGTTCAGTCTACTGAATTTGTGATTAGAGTGTCAAACCCCTTGGGTCGGTGTGTTATGGTTGACAAAGTGTGTAAGAATTGTCCCTTGAGGGTTTGAGATCTGTGCTTTCCGGCTGATTGATGCTGCTGCCATTTGATGAGTTCGATATAATTCTGGGTATGGACTAGTTGATAGTACATGATGCTGTTGTGAACTGTAAGAGAAAGACCATTGATCTACAGATTCAGAATGATGAGATTGTTCAGATTGGATCTAGTGGTTTGGAGGGGTTACCAGCAGTGATTTCTTCGATGTTAGCTTAGAAATATGTGAGAAAAGGCTGCGAGGCTTACTTTGCATATATACTTGGCAGTAAAGTGGCCAAAACGAACATTGAATTAGTACCTGTTGTATGTGAGTATCCAAATGTGTTTTCTGAAGAATTACGATGTTTGCCACATATTCGAGAGGTAGAGTTTGGTATTGAGTTAATGCCTCAGACGACTCTGATATCCATAGCTCTGTACAGAATGGCACCTACTGAATTAAAAGAATTGAAAGCTCAGCTGCAAGAGTTGATAGATAAAGGTTTCGCACGACCGAGTTTCTCTCCGTAGGGTGCACCTGTGTTGTTTGTGAAAAAGATAGACGGAACTATGAGAATGTGCATCGATTATAGACAACTTAACAAGGTGGCTATAAAGAATAAATATCCATTGCCTCAGATTGATGATCTGTTTGATCAATTGAAAGGGGCTACAGTGTTTTCAAAAATAGATTTGAGATCAGGCTGCTATCAGTTAGGAGTTAAAGACTCCGATGTGCTAAATACTGCTTTCAGAACGAGGTATGGACACTATGAGTTTCTGGTTATGCCATTCGGACTCACCAATGCACTTGCTATTTTCATGGACTTGATGAATCGGATCTTCAGACCGTATCTAGACCGGTTTGTGGTTGTGTTTATAGATGACATTTTGATCTACTCTCATGATGAAGCTGAACATGCTGAGCATTTAAGATTTGTGTTACAGACTTTGCAAGATAAGCAGCTATATGCGAAATTTAGTAAATGTGAGTTCTGGTTAAGTGAAGTAAGTTTTCTGGGCCATGTAGTATCAGCATCAGGTATTCGGGTTGATCCGAGCAAAATTTCAGCTATATTTGATTAGAAACCTCCGAAGAATGTTTTTGAAGTCCAAAGTTTCTTAAGACTTGCTGGATATTATAGACGGTTCGTGAAAGGTTTCTCTATGATTGCAGCCCTGATGACAAAGCTATTGGAGAAAGATGTTAAATTCGAGTGGTCAAAAAAGTGCCAGAAAAGCTTTGATCAGTTGAAAACCCTTTTGACTGAAGCTCCAGTGCTAGTTCATCTAGAATCGGGTAAAGAATTTGTTATTTATAGTGATGCATCTTTAAATGGTTTGGGCTGTGTTTTGATGTAGAAAGATAAATTTATAGCTTATATGTCAAGATAGTTGAAGCCACATGAAAAGAACTATTCGACTTACGACCTATAATTGGCAGCCATTGTGTTCGTATTAAAAATTTGGTGTCATTATCTGTACGGTGAGAAATGTCATGTTTATTCTGATCATAAAAGCCTGAAGTACTTGATGACTTAGAAAGATCTGAACTTGAGACAACGCTGATGGTTAGAATTACTAAAAGACTACGAGCTTGTGATTGATTACCACCCAAGAAAGGCTAATGTTGTTGCTGATGCTTTGAGCCGAAAATCACTATTTGCTTTGCGAGCAATGAATACGCATATGACCATGTCTGATGATATTTTGATAGTAGCTAAATTAAAAGCAAGACCGTTATTAATTCAAGAAATTTGTGATGCCCAGAAGGTTGATAATGAGTTAATCGCAAAACGAGTTCAGTGTGAGATAGATGCTGATTTAGAATTCAGAGTTAACGCTAATGACTGTTTGATATTCAAAAACCGAATATGCGTTCTGAGGAATTCAGAGTTGATTCAGATGATTTTGAATGAAGCTCATAGCAGTCAGTTATCTATTCATCCAGGTAGTAGAAAGATGTATAATGACCTGAAACAGCTTTACTGGTGGCATGGTATGAAATGAGACATTTTTTACTTTGTTGCAAGATGTTTAGTTTGTCAACAAGTAAAAGCTGAACATCAGGTGCCTTCAAGATTGCTTCAGCCTATCATGATACCTGAGTGGAAGTGGGATAGAATCACGATGGATTTTGTATCTGCTTTACCATTGACACCGAGCAAGAAAGATGCAATATGGGTTGTTGTTGATAGATTGACTAAATCGGCTCATTTTGTTCTGATACATATAGACTACTCACTTGATAAACTGGTTGAATTGTATGTCTCTCAGATTGTAAGATTACATGGTGTGCCTATATCTATTGTTTCGGATAGAGATACGAGGTTTACATTACGGTTTTGGAAGAAACTGCAAGATGCACTACGTACAAAATTACATTTCAGTACTGCTTTTCATCCGCAAATAGATGGCCAGTCTGAGCGAATTATTCAGATACTTGAGGATATGTTGAGATGTTGCATTCTCATGTTTGAAGGTACGTGGACTATACCTACCTCTGATTGAATTTGCGTATAATAACAGCTACCAATCAAGTATCAAAATGGAACCTTATGAAGATTTGTACGATCGTAAATGTCGTACACTATTGTACTGGACTGAGCTCAGTGAAAATAAGATACACGGGGTTGACTTGATCAGGGAAACTGAACAGAAAGTAAAAGTGATTTTTGAAAGTCTAAAAGTGGCATCAGATCGCTAGAAATCATATACGGACTTGAAACGTAAAGATATAGAGTTTCAGATCGAAGATAAAGTCTTCTTGAAAGTCTCACTATGGAAGAAAATACTCAGATTTGGTCGCAAAGGCAAATTGAGTCCGAGGTTCATTGAGTCGTCTGAGGTAATAGAGTGTATTGGGCTAGTTGCTTACCGACTATCATTGCCATCTGAATTAGAAAAGATCCACAATGTATTCCATGTTTCGATGCTTCGTAGATATCGATCTGATCCTTCACATGTAATTAGTCCGTCCGAGATTGAAATTAAGCCTGATATGACCTACGAAGAAGAACCGATTTGCATTTTAACTCGTTAGACTAAAGAGTTGCAGAATAAGAAGATTTCGTTAGTTAAAGTATGATAAACCGTAATTTATACATATTTTTATCCCATGCTTAACACATTTATGGATAGTTTCTCCTTAGATTTGGTGACTTAAATGCTCCTAATTCTTTAATTTCATGTTTTATACTTAGGTGAGCATAGGAGAGTAAAAAGAGCAAGAAACGGGCCAAAAACGAAGAAAATGGACCTACATGAGAAATCAACACGGCCTAGACTTCCTCACATGGGCATGTCCCACGGCCGTGTCCCTTTGGCAGGATCGAAGCACGACTTACACGGGTAGACTACACGCCCGTGCCTATTCAACAGCCTTGACCACGGGCTGGAGTAATCGCACACGAGCTTGTCCCTGCCGAGCCCAAGTGTAACCCTATTCAGAAAAGGCTAATTTTGAGGGCTCTTAGGTATTCTAAAGCCTATTTAAACACCTGAGGAGGCACTTAGAAGGGAGATGCAGAGTAGGAGGTAAGGATTACTCAAGGGAAGCCGATTGGTCCATCTCAGAAGCCAGATTCATCATTAAGACTAAAGATCTCTCTTCAATTTCCATTTAGGGGTTTTGGGTTTTCTTTATGTTTTGTATTCATTATTTTTATGAGATGTTTTCTTCTATAATTATGAACTAAACCCCCTAAATACCTAAGGAGAATGAAACCTAAGACGGATCTTGTTATTATTATCTGAATTGTATGATAAATATTTGACTTGTTCTTAATTCTGTGTTCTTAATTCTTATTTTAATATTCCAGGATATTAATTCGAGTTAATTCTTGCATTCAGAGGAGGAATAGACCCTGTCTAAGAGTAAATTTGTCATAATTAAGCAGAGTTGATTGCACGCCTAGAGATAGGGTGATAAGATTTTGCCAAATTAGGGTGAAACCTAATAATGGGATTGATCATGAGGTTTCATGATAGGTTTTAAATATTTATAATTAATCGTTCTTGAAACTAACTATTATCGCGATTTAGGCAAGTGTAC
This sequence comes from Gossypium arboreum, assembly GCF_025698485.1. Taxonomy (NCBI): domain Eukaryota; kingdom Viridiplantae; phylum Streptophyta; class Magnoliopsida; order Malvales; family Malvaceae; genus Gossypium; species Gossypium arboreum. The sequence goes on from NC_069081.1 coordinate 22,287,194, forward strand.
CTATCGAACAGTAGTATAGTTTTAGCAAGACCGGATTGTCGAACCCAGAGGAACTAAAAGTACTAGTAATGACTGTCTTTTTATTATCTAGCCTAAGAATAATGGGGTTTGGTTTTAATTAACTACTTATCTAAACTAAGAACGCACAAAGAATAGAATTGGGGAATTGCTTTTGGGAAAATTGATTGAATGAAAACAATACCTAAGGAAAAATCCACCTAGACTTTACTTGTTCCGTAGAGATCCCTAAGTTATGTTATTATCCCTATTCAAGACTAATAACGTCTAATCCCTAGATTGAATAACTGAGACTTTTCTCTAATTAACACTCTAGGGTTGCATTAACTCGATCTATGGATCCCCTTATTAGGTTTCACCCTAATCCGGTAAAATCTTGTCACCCTATTTCTAGGCGCACAATAAAATCCGCTTAATTATGACAAATGTACTATTAGACAGGGTCTATTCCTTCTCTGAATAAGAGCATGTCTTGAATCAATATCCTAGGATATCAAAACAAGAATTAAGAACACATAATTAAGAACAAGTTAAATATTTATCATACGATTCAGAAAATAATAACAAGATTCGTCTTAGGTTTCATTCCCCTTAGGTATTTAGGGGATTTAGTTCATAACTAAATAAGAAAACATCTCAGAAAAATAAAGAATAAAAAACATAAAGAAAACCCAAAACTCTTGAAGGGGAATTGAGGAAAGATCTTCAGTCTTGATGAATACGGCTCTAAGATGGATCAATCAGCTTCCTTGGAGAATTCCTTACCCCCTATTCTCCGCCTCCTTTTTTCTCCTCTTCTCAAGTGTATTTATAGGCTTTGGAATGCCTAAAAACCCTCAAAATTGTCCTTTTCTGAATTGGACTCAACTTGGGCTCGGCAGGGACACGCTCGTTGCACACGCCCGTGTTCGATTACTTCAGGTCGTGTTCGAGCTTGCCAAATTGACACGACCGTGTGGTCTGCCCGTGTGAGGAGGTCCAAGCTGTGTTGATTTCGTACTTTGGCCTATTTTCTCTATTTTTGTCCCGTTTCTCATTCCTTTCGCTCTCCTATGCTCTCCTAAGTATAAAACATGAAATTAAAGCATTTGGAGCATCGAATTCACCAATTCTAATGAGAAATAATCCATAAAATGCATTAAACATGGGGTAAAAATATGTATAATTTACGGTTTATCAAATACCCCCACACTTAAGCATTTGCTTGTCCTCAAGCAAAATTCTCAACTCATAATCAAAATAAATTCTTCTCAATTTATAATTTCTATCGATAATATCTCAGAATAATCCATAAGTAATCATATATTGAGAATTCAACTAAAAGAACATAAAATTTTCAAACATCCCAAGTTGAGTATTTAATCATGCAAACATAGGTATCTCTCCGCATCTAAGTAATTACCTTTGATTTAGAATATCACAGAGTTTCACATCCTCCCTAAAGATTCACTCAAATCACCCGAGGTGTTTAAGGACAATAAATGAAGCACTCAATAGTCAATAATGAAAAGTCATTACCATAGGCTTGCATAAAAATCAAATCTCCACCACTATAATTTAAGATGATACATCAATCAAAAGGTCTTTAGAGGGTTGTAGTGAGGCTTGGTTAGGGGGGTACGGTCACAAGCTGAAAGAAAGGGTTAGAATCGAGATTGAATTGAAAAATTTGCCTAACTAGAAAAAGAGTTAATCTTCACTTGCGTACAACAGAGCTCCTCTTAGAATATGAAATTACAGATATGTATACATAGTTTTTTTCTTCTTTTTTTTTTAAAGAACAAGTTAAATAATATAGACCAACTATTAAGAACAAAACATAGCTAAGCAATCCATTCAACTCAAATCTTGACAAAAATAGGGATTAATTTAGGGGATTTCAACAATAATGGGTTAAAGGTTAATATTAAGGGTAATACAAGAAATGGCTTGTTAGGCTCAAGGGGGTTTACTAGGGGTTAATCGTGAAGGTAGGCTTTTCATGACATGAGTGGGTTAATCTTAAGTGCCTTAATCATTTTGACATATCAAATCAAATGGTGTGGTCTCGACATGTATAATCAAGCAAGTTCTAGAATAACAGTTCAATACTGATGCACTCAGAGCAATAATAAAAGTGAGCATGAAAGAATTAATAGATTCTCAAAAGGCTCAAAAATCTAACAAAAATTATGGCTTTTTGATGTTTAGACTCGTGAATTCCAATCCAAATAATACCTAGACTTGGGGAAACAACCTATAATTTTAAATTCTTAAAAATCAACTCAGTATGTTTGATTCTCTAATGTCTTAAAGTTTAAACAACCAATGCATAAATGCCTATGTTTTAATTCAAGATATATCGATCAAAATCATAAATCAATTAAAATTTATCCTAAATATGATATGAGAGCTTTTCCAGAGAATAAGGTAATTATTCAGGGATTTTTCTAGTAATGAAATGAATTCCTCCCCCCACACTTAAGATGTACATTGCCCTCAATGTAAAAAGATAGGTATTATAAAATATAAATAAGATAGGGAGAGAAGTGAAACTTCCTGTTTGATGAATTCCTCGAACTAGAGTTTTGGAGAGTAATCGGTTCGAGAGTGGAGGAGGATACTCCGGCAGTCGTAGAGGTTCATTAGTCCATAAGTCCTGCACCAATAGAATATTATATCTAGTGGTAGCTATGGTCATGGTCGAGTAGGACATGACAGTCGTAGAGAACCTTTCCTGGTGGAGTGTTAGTCCCTATGTAATGATGAGCTTAAAAGCTCTATATAACTGTGATAAAATCAGGAACTTTTTAGGGGATATGAGGAAGAATAATTACTCGAAAAGAAATAATCGAAATTAATAATTAAAAATAAAATTCTAAAATCTAACAAAAATAAAAAGTAGTTTCAATAAAAATTAAAAACATAAAACAATAAATAAATATTTCTAAACATCTTCATCACTGGATGGTTCGCGAGGTGGTATTGGCGATGAGATGTAGAGGTGCTGACAAATCTGCTGTAGAGTAGCATCAATGTTGTCAAATCATTGAAAACACTGCTGCTCGAATCGGGTGAGGTGCTCAGAGATGTCAACATATAAAGCCGCCGCATGAACTGGACGAAAGGATGGTGGTGGCTGAGTCGATGGGTCCTCGTGCTGTGGGGGGACATCATCAGGAATGTCCTCGTAGGCCTCCTCCTCGGTAGATTGGGAGAGACGATACTGGGGAGGGTAGGTTCCTCGGCGCCTGTCAATCATCCTCATGCTAAGCATGCTCGAGATGCCTTGTGGAGACATCTGGCCGATGAGGGTGAGGGATGACTCTTGGGCCAGGGTGTTGAGGAGCCCGAAGTGTCACTCCAGTCGAGTCACGTAGGGACCAATGGAGATGACCCCCTTCTGATGCCGCTCTGTCTGGTGCTGAATCGCAAGGGTGATGAAATAGGCAAGGTCGATGACATGCCCTTGCGACATGAACCATAAGAAGTAGACATCGTGGGTATTAATGACACCAGTGCTCTCTCGCCTCCCTGTAATCGTGTGAGCTAAAATAATGTGTAAGTACCTCAGGGATGGTGGGAGAACTGATGCCTTAGAGTGGCTAGGATTGTACGAGGCCGTGCTAGGGGCCAAAGTGTGCTAGCACTTCGAGGGAGAGAAATGTATGTGGCAACTGAGAGCATGTAGTTCATTCTCCCCTAAATTCCTCCATATATAAGCCTAGTGCAGCACCAAACTCTAGAACACTTAGCTGGTGGATTAATCCGCCTAGGTGAAATTGAACCATGCCGGGATCATCGTACCTTGTCATTACGGTCTGAAGATGGAACGTTGAGCATAGTTCCATCGTCAGCTCGAGGTATGTCTGCTCTATAATCTCGAAGAACAGCTCCCAAGGGTCGGTGGTAAGAAGAGCCCGGATCGCGTCAGCCAACTAGACTTGTTCGACAGGAGCACAGTCGATGCAACGGCCTACTGCTAAAGGTCAAGCCCGTAGTATTTAAACAGTTCTTCTTTGGGCCTGTTGGGGAATTGAAGGAAAGGGTGACGAATTTTCGCGGTAGAACCTGAGGAAGATGACGCTCTCTTCCTTTTCTTTGAAGCGGGGACAGCAGATTTCTTTCCTCGTGAAGACGACATCGTATACCTATAACTTATAAAGAAGAATAATAGTAAATACATGAATTTGGAGAGCCATGAATTTAAACAACTAATTTTAGCCAAAATATGAACCAAAATCAATGAACAAAATTCTTTTTGATAGCATAATTTCGTGACATTGTAAGGGCATGAGGATGAGCATAATAATGGCATGTGAATGACAAACAGCCTACATTAACATAAAATGCATGATAAATAATCTAATAATGCAGGAAATAATGAACAAAATGAACATAGTATGATAAAAATAACAATTATTTTAAGAATAAGCATTAAAAGTAAGTAGAATAGAGGTGAAAAGAGTGAACAAACGCTAAAGGAGAGAGATTGGGCGTCAAAAATGGAGTGAGAAGCGACGCACGGGCGTGGCAAGGAGGCCGTGTAGACTTACAGCGGCTAAGGTTAGGGTTTTTGAGTGGGGAAGATAATGAATAGTGTAGCCTATTTATAGATTTTGAGGCACACGGCCATGGGACACGCCCGTGTGCCCCAATTTCAGCCCGTGTGTTTCGTGTTTTTCCTATTTTGGCCCGTCTGAAATTTGACACACGCCAGATTCATACGACCGTGTCTAGCTTCGTTCGCTTCTCTCACGCCCGTGTATACAAGCCCCACGCCCGTGCTAGTTTCTCAGTTTCAACCACGGGTCTTCTACACGGGCGTGTCGCACGCCCATGTTGTTTTGGCAGGCTTGACCATGGCCATATTGCACGACCGTGGCGTTTAATCATAGCCCGTGTTGGGGAAACTTTTTGCCCTGTTTTCACACGGCCTTATGCACGTCGGTGTGCTTGGTCGTGTCTTTGCGAAAACACCTGTATTTAAGATTTTTATTAGTAAGTTAGGAGTTAAATACCAAAATTGAAAGAAATTATTATTTTTAGTGCTCAGGTTGCCTCCCGAGAAGCACTTATTTATAGTCTAAGTTCGACTTACCTCTCCGTTGAATAATCATGGTGGTTTGAGGAGTTTATACTCCTCATTCTTACTATCGGATTTTAATCGGGTGTTGTTTACCTTAGAAGTGTCAAACTTGAGATGACTCACCTCAACCATACCGAATGGAAAAATACTGAGTACCGTAAGAGGGATTTCCTCATTTAGTGTGGTAGTAACAATGTGGGGATCCGCGGCATCTAATAAGACCATATCACCAACCTTAAGTTGATTTGGAGAGGTATCGGGCTTGTTTTGGCATAGTTTCTGTTTGTCGGGTGTTCTTGGTTTGTGTGTTCACCATTCATTGAGTTCCTCGATTTGTAGTCTTCGATCTTCATGAACAGGTCCTCTACTATTGCTTGAGAACGACTCCTGTGCTTCCTTCAGACTCATTTTCTGCAAAGTAGGTTGCACCATATTGTTAGTTTTAGTAGGATGGTTTAAATAATTACCTTCAATCCCTTATGTGTTGCCACAATTGCGAGCTTGAAGGGTGATTGTTTCGTCTCCCATCCGGAGTGTGAGTTCACCTGTGCCAACATCAATGATAGTTTTAGCAGTTGCCAAAAAGGGCCTTCCTAGGATTAAGGGAGTGTTGCTATCCTCTTCTATGACTAGAATAATAAAGTCAACGGGAAATATAAATTTATCGATTTTAACTAGCACATCTTCAATAATACCTTTAGGGAATCTTATAGTTTTATCTGCCAATTGAATACTCATCTTAGTCTGTTTGGGTTTCCCGAGACCTAGTTGCTTAAACATTTTGTAAGGCATGACGTTGATACTAGCCCCTAGATCAGCCAATGCATAATTAATATCTAAACTACCAATTAAGTAAGGAATAGTAAAGCTTCCTGGATCTTTTAGTTTGTTGGGTAGTTTATTTTGGAGAAAGGCCGAGCAAACTGCGTTTAGCTCCACATGCGACGCCTTGTCCAACTTTCGCTTATTTCCTAAAAGCTCCTTGAAAAATTTCATTGCGTTCAGCATCTGCGACAGAGCTTCAATAAACGGTAAGTTAATATGTAATTTTTTCAAAAGTTTAAGGAATTTATTGAATTTTTCGTCTGAGCGGTCTTTCCTTGTCGCGTTAGGGTATGGGACACGAGGTTTATATTCTTCATTCACCATTTTGTTATGACTTACCTTACTTTTACCTTTGCTCACCACCATTTCTTGCATCAATTTTAGCTCAGGCGCAATGAATCATTCCTTATCTTGAGTACTAATTGCGTTGAGGTGTTCCCTTGGCTTAGGTTCAGTATTACTTGGTAAGCTACCTTGTGGTTGTTCGGAGATTAGTTTGGATAGCTGGCCTATCTAAGTTTCGAGTCCTTGGATCGATGTTTGTTGATTTTTAACTGTTGTCTCGATATTTTGGAAACAAGTTTCTGACACCGAGATAAATTTAGAGAGCATATCCTCAAGGTTCAGTTTCTTCTCTTGTTGATAAGGTGGCTATTGAAAACCCTAAGGATTTTGTGGCTTTTGATTCCCTTGACCACCCCAGGAGAAATTGGGTGGTTCCTCCAACCTGCATTATAAGTATTACTGTATGGGTTATTTTGAGATCTAAAGTTATTGTTACCCATATAGTTGACTTGTTCCTCTTCGATTGTAGGATTGAAGGATTGATATTCTGTATGCACACCTCCTCCACTTGAGTCACACCTCATTACTGGATGTACCTGCGTAGAACCAAGTAAATCATCAATCTTTTTATTGAGAAGTTCTACGATTTGTGACATAATGGCGAGTCGACGTTATAAACACCTACTGTTTTTGTTGGCTTAGTCCTCATGACTTGCCACTGATAGTTATTCAGTGACATTTCTTCAATAAATTCATAAGCTTCTTCAGGTGTTTTGTTTTTGATGGTTCTTCCAGTAGCTGCATCAATCATCTGTCTTGTCGAGGGATTCACACCATTGTAGAACGTTTGAACTTGCAGCCATAGAGGTAACCCATGGTAAGGCCACCTTCGCAATAGATCCTTGTATCTTTCCCATGCATCATAAAGTGTTTCTAAGTCCATCTGCACAAAAGAAGAGATATCATTACGTAACTTAGCCGTTTTAGCCGGCGGAAAATATTTTAGTAAAAATTTTTCGGTCATTTGTTCCCAAGTAGTGATAGACCCTCGTGGTAACGAGTTCAACCACTGTTTAGCTTTGTTTCTCAGTGAAAAAGGGAATAACCGAAGGCGAATGGCATCATCAGAAATGCCATTAATTTTGAAAGTGTCGTAAAACTCCAGAAAATTCGTCAAATGAATGTTGGGATCCTCATCCTGCAAACCATCAAACTGAACAAACTGTTGTATCATCTGAATTGTGTTAGGTTTCAGTTCAAAATTATTCGCAGCAATAGTAGGTCTAACTATACTTGACTCAGTTCCTGTTAAAGAAGGTTTAGCATAATCATACATAGTACGAGGAGCAGGATTTTGATTAACCGCAATTGTAGGAGGTAGCTAATTGCCTTGGTTTTCAGCCATCTCTTCGGTTGGAGGTTGAGTATCATCTTCTTGCTCGTTCTCCATGTATCTTAAGCTGCGCCTTATTTCTCTTTGGTTTCTATGAACTGTACAATCGATTTCTTCGTCAAAAAGTAATGGTCCTGATGGGTTTCTTCTAGTCATAAACTATAAAAACCTGCCAAGAGAAGGAAACAAAATTAATAAATAATAATAATAAAATTAAATTAAATTGCAAAAAATAAATGGCTAAAGTAATAAAAATTGAGTGTTTCTAATATATCAGTTCCCCGGCAACGGCGCCAATAAACTTGATCGCGATGTTTCATGATAAGTTTTAAATATTTATAATTAATCATTCTTGAAACTAACTATTATTGCGATTTAGGCAAGTGTACCTATCGAACAGTAGTATAGTTTTAGCAAGACCGGATTGTCAAACCCAAAGGAACTAAAAGTACTAGTAATGACTGTCTTTTTATTATCTAATGGGGTTTTGTTTTAATTAACTACTTATCTAAACTAAGAACACACAAAGAATAGAATTGGGGAATTGCTTTTGGGAAAATCGATTGAATGAAGACAATACCTAAGGAAAAATCCACCTAGACTTTACTTGTTATTCTGGCTCCGAATCGGACGATTTATTCATTCAACTTGTTCCGTAGAGATACCTAAGTTATGTTATTATCCCTATTCAAGACTAATAACGTCTAATCCCTAGATTGAATAACCGATACTTTTCTCTAATTAACACTCTAGGGTTACATTAACTCAATCTATGGATCCCCTTATTAGGTTTCACCCTAATCCGGCAAAATCTTGTCACCCTATTTCTAGGCGTGTAATCAACTCTGCTTAATTATGACAAACTCTTAGACAGGGTCTATTCCTCCTCTGAATAAGAGCATGTCTTGAATCAGTATCCTGGGATATCAAAATAAGAATTAAGAACAAGTTAAATATTTATTATACGATTCAGAAAATAATAACAAGATTCGTCTTAGGTTTCCTTCCCCTTAGGTATTTAGGGGATTTAGTTCATAACTAAATAAGAAAACATAAAGAAAACCCAAAACTCCTAAAGGGGAATTGAGGAAAGATCTTCGGTCTTGATGATGAATCTGGCTTCTAAGATGGATCAATCGGCTTTCTTGGAGTAATTCCTTACCCCCTATTCTCCGCCTCATTTTTTCTCCTCCTCTCGGGTGTATTTATAGGCTTTGGAATGCCTAAAAACCCTCAAAATTGGCCTTTTCTGAATTGGACTCAACCTGGGCTCGGTAGGGACACGCCCATGGCACACACCTGTGTTCGATTACTTCAGGCCGTGTTCGAGCCTGCAAAATTGACACAGCCGTGTGGTCTGCCCTTGTGAGGAGGTCCAGGTCATTTTGATTTCGTACTTTGGTCCATTTTCTCCGTTTTTGGCCCGTTGCTCGTTCCTTTCGCTCTCTCATTCTCTCTTAAGTATAAAACATGAAATTAAAGCATTAGGAGCATCAAATTCACCAATTCTAATGAGAAATCATCCATAAAATGCATTAAAAATAGGGTAAAAATATGTATAATTTATGGTTTATCACGGATCCATAGATCGAGTTAATGCAACACTAGGTGTTAATTAGAAAGAGATTTCAATTAATCAACTTAGGGTTAGATGTTATTAGTCTCGAGAGAGATAATAATATAACTTAGGGATTTCTACGGATCAAGTCAAATGAATAAATCGTCTGATTCAGAGTCAAATGACAAGTGAAGTCTAGGTGGATTTTTCCTTGGGTATTGTCTTAGTCAATCGAGTTTTCCCAAAAGCTTTTTCCCAACCTTCTCTCTCTGCACTCTTAGTTTAGTAATTAGTTTAGATAACCAAATCCCTTAATTTGTAGGCTAGATAATAAAAAAAAGGTAATTACTAGTACTCTTCGTTCCTTTGGGTTCGACAATCCGGTCTTCCTAAAGTTATACTACTGTTCGATAGGTACACTTGCCTTCATCGTGATAATAGCTAGTTTCAAGAACGATTAATTATAAATATTTAAAACTTGTCACGAATATAACGTATCAAGTTTTTGGCACCGTTGCTAGGGAACTAGGATAATAGGAACACTCAATTTTTATTACTTTAGCCATTTTACTTTTATTGCAATTTAAATTTTTATTTTTTCTCTAATTCTTCATTTATTTTCTTCTAACAGGTTTTTCTAGTTTATGACCAGAAGAAACTCGTCAGGACTATTACTGTTCGATAGTGAGATTGATCGTACAGCAGAAATCGAAGAGAAATACGGCAAAGCTTACAATACATAGAGGAAGAGCAAGAGGACGATACTTCAACCACAACCGAGAAGATGGCTGAAAACCAAGAAAATCTGCTACCTTCTGCGATTGCTGCTAATCAGAATCCTGCTCCACGCACTATGTATAATTATGCTAAACCTTTTTTAACAGGAACTGAATCGAGCATAGTTAGACCTGTTGTAGCTGCAAATACTTTTCAACTGAAACCTAACACAATTCAAATGATACAATAATTTGTTCAGTTTCATGGTTTGCAGGACGAAGATCCCAACGCTCACTTGGAAAATTTCTTAGAATTTTGTGACACTTTTAAAATCAACGGCGTTTCGCCATTCGCCTTTGGTTGTTTCTCTTTTCGTTGAGGAATAAAGCTAAACAATGGTTGAATACGTTACCACGAGGGTCAATCACTACTTGGGAACAAATGACCGAAAAGTTTTTACTAAAATATTTTTCGCCAGCTAAAACAGCTAAATTACATAATGGTATCTCTTCTTTTGTGCAGATGGATTTAGAAACACTCTACGATGCATGGGAGAGATACAAGGGCATCTTTCCTCACCATGTGCTACCACTCTGACTATAGGTTCAAACGTTTCATAATGGCCTGCATCCTTCGACTCGACAGATGATCGACGCAGCTGCGGGCAGAACCATCAATAATAAAACATCTGAAGATGCTTATGAATTTATAGAAAAGATGTCACTAAATAATTATCAGTGGTAAGTTATGAGGACAAAGCCAATAAAAGCAGCCGACATTTATAACATCGATTCAGTCACCATGCTCTCTAATCAGGTAGAACTCTTGAATAAGAAAATTGATGGTTTTCTTAGTTCTTCACAGGTTCACCCAGTATTGCAGTACGAAGCAAGTGGAGGTGGATCAAGCAATTCAGAATACCCACCCTATGGCTACAACATGGAGAATGAGAAGTTAAATTACATGGGTAATAATCCTCGACCTCAAAATAATCCTTATAGTAATACTTACAATGCAGGTTGGAGGAACCAACCAAATTTCTCATGGGGAGGCCAAGGGAATCAGAGACCACCACCTCTAGGCTTCCAACAACCACCCTACCAACAAGAGAAAAAGCCGAACCTTGAGAAGATGCTAACAAAATTCATCTCGGTGTCAGAAACTTGTTTCCAGAATACCGAGATAGCACTTAAAAATCAACAAGCGTCGATCCAAGGGCTCAAAACTCAGATAGGTCAGCTCGCTAAATTGATATTCGAATGACCACAAGGTAGCCTACCGAGTAACACGGAATCTAACCCAAGGGAACAACTTAATGCAATTACCACTCAAGACAAGGAAGGGTTAGTTGAGCCTGCATCAGAACTGAGGCAAGGCATTGTGGTAAGTCAAGATAAAGGTGAGGTAGTCTACAGTGAGCAAAGACCAATAAGTAAAGAGTACAATCCCCGTGTGCCATGCCCAAACGCGACAAGGAAAGACCGCACAGAAGAGCAATTCGGTAAATTCCTTAAATTATTAAAAAAGTTACATATTAACTTACCATTTATTGAAGCTCTTTCGTAGATGCCAAACGCAATCAAATTTTTAAAGGAGCTTTTAACAAATAAACGAAAGTTGGATGAGGCATTGCATGTGGAGTTGAATGCATTTTTCTCAGCCATATTACAGAATAAGCTACCCAACAAATTGAAAGATCCAGGGAGTTTTACGATTCCTTATTTAATTGGTAGTTTAGATATTCATAATGCATTGGCTGACTTAGGGGCAAGCATTAATGTTATGCCTTATAAAATGTTTAAACAGCTAGGTATTGGGAAACCCAAACAAACTAGGATGAGCATTTAATTGGATGATAAAACCATTAGATTTCCTAGAGGTATCATTGAAGATGTTCTTGTTAAGATCGATAAATTTATATTCCCAATAGACTTTGTTGTTTTAGACATGGAAGAAGATAGTAACGCACTTTGATTTTAGGATGACCCTTTTTAGTGACTTCTAGAACCATTATTGATGTTGGCACAGGGGAACTCACACTTCTTGTGGGAGATGAAACAATCACCCTTCAAGCTCGTAATTTGAATAACACATCAAATATTGAAGGTGGTTGTATAAATCATTCTACTAAAATTGACCATGTGGTGAAACCTACTTTGCAGGAAATAAGTTCGGAGAACCTACATGAGCCATGTTCAGGCAACAACAAAAGACCTATCTATGAAGAACACGGCTACAAATCGAGGAACTAGATGAATGGCGGACACAGAAACCGAAAACACTTGATAAACTAAAACTGACCCAGGACGAGCTCAATACATCACCAAATCAACTTAAGGTTGGAGACAAAGTACTACTAGATGCAGCAGATCCTCGCATTATGACTTTTGAACCTAATGAAGTAATCCCTCTTACGGTACTCAATATTTTCCCATATGGCACAGTCGAGGTAATTCATCCCAAATTCGGCACTTTTAAGGTAAACAATACTCATCTTAAACTTTATATTGATAAAGTTGATAGCAGGGATGAAGAGTGTAAACTCCTTGAGCTACCATAACCATGCACCAGAAAGGTAAGTCCAGCTTAAGACTATAAATAAACGATTCTCGAGAGGCAACCCGAGCACTAACAGTAATGATTTATTTAAGTTCTAGTTTTTCACAACTAACCTACTGAGTCTTGAAACACAGGGTTTTCCCATCCACACGGCCAGGCACATGGGCATGCCGTAGGCCGCGCTCATACCATAAGAGGAGACACGGCAGTACGATACGGTCGTGTGAAAACAGGGAAAAAATTTTCCCTAACACGGGTTGTGATAAGTCACCACGGCCATGGGATAAGGCCGTGGGTGAAACTGCCAAAACAACACGGGCGTGAGACAAGCGAACGAAGCAAGAAACGGTTGTGTGACACGGCTGTGTGCACCTACACGGCCGAGGAACACGGGCGTGTGTAACAGCCCGTTTTTAGGATTAACTGGAACAGTGGTTTCGGGGTCACCAAACCCGACGAGTAGGTTTGTAAATATTATATTTAATATTTACGAGTTAATTGTGATTTTTAAAAATATTTTTGATATTGTGATATTTGTTTTATAAGTGATTTATTAAGTTCAAGTGGTATGACCCTAAGGTCAAGTGGGTTTAGGAAATGAGGTATCGGGACCTCATTTCTATAAATTGAGTCGTAAATATTTTTATAAATATTTACAAAGTGGCAAAAGATGGTATTAAAGTTTCGTTTAAAAATTTTAGTGTTTGGAGGTCGATTGATAAAAAATGGTTTAATCGCGTAAAATGGAAAATTTAAGGGTTAATGTATAAGGGCCAATTTATGATTGTTTTTATATTATGGAATATTAAGGTTGCAATTTGGCCATAAATAGGAATTGGTGGCCGACCAATATGCATGGATTAATGACTTGAATTTTTGTTATATTTTATGGCATTATGGTATACTTTAATATATGTTAATATATTATATTTAATAAAAGATGAAAGTGTTCATCTTTCATTTATTTTATTTGGCGAAACTAAGAGAAAGAAAAGAAAGTTTCAGCTTTGATATTTTCGGTCCTTGCATGTTCAATTAGGTAAGTGATTTGAGTTTGGTTTTGTTAATTTTTACACTTTTGAGATAGTTGCTTTGAATACTATAAAGCCCATGCTTGAAATTTTGAAATTGATGATATATTCATGAAGTGTCATTGTTAATAGTTTGATAAAATTTCGTTTGATGTGAGAAAATAAAATAAATGTGTTAGATTAACATTTTGGTATTGGGATTTTTGGTAATTTTGAGCATTTAGGGTTAAATTGAAAAAATACTAAATTGAAGGACTAGATTGTGAAATTAGTGAAATGGGAGGATTTATATAAGCTTAGTGAACATTCGCCCTAGCATTGTATATACAAATTCTTCATATTTTGTGTTTTGAGAAAATTGGATTAAATTGTAAAAGTGCATAATATTAGGGGTAAATTGGTAAATTGCTCAATTATGTGTATTCGCCAGGAAGTTTGACATGAAACTTTGATAGGTTTGAGAGATGAATGACTGAATGAGCTATAGGTTATGTATGGATGAATTTTATGCACATGTGTGTGTGTGGCATTGGTAGTTAATGGCATTCGGCATTGTTTAATTAAAATTAGAAATGAATGCTTGAAAGTTAAATAGGTCGCTCTAATGATCAAATATGCTAAAAGCTAATATATGGACAAATGATCTGAATGAATTGGTTTTTGAAATGTATATGGTTGCCGTATGTATGTGTTTGATTGAGAAGTAAATTTGTTTGATTTAGCTCAAGAGCCTAGAGGATCAAAGTTGGATAAGGGAAGGAAAAAGTGATCGAATAGCCGCCAAAATCGTTCGACCACATCCGAGGTAAGTTTTAAGCGATTAATCATTGAGTAAATTCAATCATAACAGGACATAATGAGTTGATTTAATAAGATATGATGTGGCCAGGATATGTCTTGAACTCAAATGGTAAGTTCATAAGTGTTTGGACTTGGAAATTTAAGAGCAAATTGTAATAAATTGCTTGGACAGCAGCAGTAATGTGATTTTAGAAAATCACTATAAATTGTTGGTGTGGAATTATAGGCTGAATAAAATATGTAATCAAAGCTCAGTTGGTCTAGTTTCTTATAAAAGAGACCGTGGAAGCAAAGATATTTCCTATAAAGAGATATTTAAAGTTGTGTGGGACAGTGTCGGAATGACTCCGAAATCCCCTGTTCTGTTTTCGGAAAATCATTATAATTTGTACAAAAATGGTTATGAGATAAGATTTATATGCTTAGACTCCCTAATGAGTCTAGTTTCAAATGGAATCAAATAGAACACATTATGAATTCTGTACAATGAAAAATTTGATTCGTAGTGAAGAGTGGTCAGATTAGTCAAACAGTGAAACAGGGGAAACTTTAAGAAAAATCTGGTATTGATTGGCCACACCTAAAATTCTGGAAATTTTATGGATGAAATATACATGAGTCTACATTCAGGGAAATTTAACGGCAATTGATTTGAAGTTTTGTAGCTCCAGTTATAAATAATTTATTGACTACTGCTCAGGAAAAACAGCTTGTGCTGAATTTGAGATTATGTTGCAAACCTTGATAAAACTTGTTTTAGTTGCTCATAAGCTCTTGATTAAACCCATACGTGAATTCGAAATTGTGAAATTGTAAGTTTATAAGTATTCAAATATGAAAATGATAGATGTAGATTCAGCCAAGACAAAGTGTATACGTGAAAGTATATGTGGTATGTGAAGTATATTTGGATAATTGTGATGTGAATACATGAAAATTTATATTTTGATTTAGGATTTTATGTGATGAATGTGAACATGCATATGTGTGATAAGGCCGAATGGCCAATGTGATGAATGTGAACATGCGTATGTGTGATAAGGCGAATGGCCAATGTGATGAATGTGAACATGTATATATGTGGTAAGGCCGAATGGCTAATCGAACTGTGTATGAGATAGATATGTGGTAAAGCCAAATGGCTAATGTGAGATATGTATGAGATGTATATATATATATTGTGGCCAAATGACAAGCGGCGGAAGGTGTGTTTTATTAGATATTTGATGAGATAAATAAATTACAAATATGATAGTCGATGTGAATGCTGTAGCGTGTGAATAAATATGCATGTAACTCGTGATGTAAATCCGGATTTAAGGCCGATGACTATATGTGGTGACTATATCCGGGTTAAAACCCTTGAGGCTTTATGCGAGAATATTATCTGATTAATGTCCGTAGGCTTCGTTGCTCGTACTATATCCGAGCTTTAAAGACCCGACGGCTAAATGCTAGGATTCAAGTAAGACTTTGATATTGAGTATCGCATTAAGTTACCATCAAATAAGTATTATGTATTTAAGATGTTCAGTGCGTATCACTTACTCATCGGTGGAGTGATTTGAGGTGAATTATCGGTATCAAAGAGGTAGGTAAATGTGATTAATATTATAACTCCAAATATGAGAATGATCTAATTGGTAAGGATTATGATTTGTAAGCTTAAGTATGGATGTGATTATGAACAAGTGGAAAGGATTATTGAAAGCTGATAATCGATGAAGAATGTGCTTTGGAAATATTTGACCATCTAGGTCATTATTATTCGAAAGTATATATGTGGCAGCCAAGTGTTGCGTTTAATGACATTATAGATTGAGATGAAGCTCTAGATTAACTTCATCGAACAGTTGAAATAAATGACCAATGATAGTGATTGAGAACACTTTGTTTTGCTTAAAACTTACTAAGCATAAATTGCTTACTCCGTTTCTTTGTTCTCTGTTTTATAGATTTTGGCTCGTCAGCTATCGGACTCGGGATTTTAGGAAGTCGAAGTCTCCCACACTATCAAAGCCCCCTTTTTTGGTACAATTTTGGTTGAACTTTGAAATGGCATGTATAGGACTACCCTTTTGTTGTAGGTCATGTACCTTTCGGTTTTGTGTAAACTTGGATAGCCATGCGAAAATGGCTTATATACGTTTTTAGTATAGTACTATAATCGTTTGTATGTTGATCATTATGAGGTACGGAATTGTTTTGAAACGATTAGCCATTGGAATGGTTAATCATGATCACACTTTGTGCTATGTATGCAAAAAGGGCCAATTGAATCATGGAAATCATGAAATAGGTAAAGCCTACCTTAAAGGCAGATGCTGACAGCAGCAGTGATGTGGATGTTAAAAATCACTAAAAATAGTAGGAACTGTATTAAATAGTGAATAAATTATGTAAATGAACCTTGATGAATCTACTTTCATATGGAAGAAACGAAATGGTCATATGAGTTATATGTTAAGAGATATTAAAGTTCTCGTGAAACAGGACCAGAACGGTTTTTGGATCCCCTGTTCCGACTTTGGAAATTCATTGTAAATTAACCAGAGATAATTAGGAGTCATGCCATATATGTATAGATTCCTCTCTGAGTCTGGTTTCTATGGAAAAAACGGCATCAGTATTGAAGCCCTGTACAGGGAGATATCCAATTCGTAATGCGTGAAGGTCAGTGTAGTCGAACCCTGGATTAGGGGAGACTTTAACTAATAAACTGTACTAATTGGCTTGACCAAAAATTCTAGAAAAAAATATGTTGATGGACTTATGAATATAGTTTCAGGGAAAATTTACGAAACTCATTTTCGAGCTTTAAAACTCAAGATATGATTTTTAAGGAGACAGTGACGCAGTAACCAGCTAGTCTGGAAAATTTTTATGGACTGTGAAAATAAATGTATTATGTCTGTTAGCACCTCGTGTTCGACTCCGGCAACGGTCTCGGGTACGGGGTGTTACAGCGTGGGCCGAATGTCAAATGCACCCAAATTTAAAAATCGTGAAACACACGGGCAAAAATTTGGGCACACGGGCGTGCCCTACGGCCGTGTGCCCCAAAATCTATATAAACCCCTCACTATTCATCATCTACCTCCCCAAAAATCCCTAACCCTAGCCGTTGCAACTCCCCACGCCCTACCTACCACGCCCGTGTGCCGTCTACAACACTGTTTCCGATGAATGAAGCTTCTCCCTTTTGCGTTTGTTTACTCTTTTCTCTCTATTTTCTTTAAATATCTTGCCTATTTCATGATTTCTCTGATCTATTTGACTATCTTAAAGTGAATATTAATAGTAGAATAATAGAAATACTCATGATTGTCATTGCCATTTTTCATACTACATTCATTCATTTTTCTTGTTTCCATGGATTTTATGTTTACCCACATACATTCATGCATTAGATTTTCCCGCCTTATTATTCTCATAGTCCTATTTTAAATGACTTGATATAATTTCTTTAGTTGTTTTAGTTTTGTTCTCTTCATTTAGTACGCGAGTCTCATGAAATATTTCTAATTAGTTTTGTTTTTCTATGCTATTTTTGGGATGTATTGGTTGAACTTCGACTTTTCAATGTAGGCACAATGTCATCCTCACGTGGTAAGAAGACCGCTATTCCCGCCTCGAAGAAAAGGAAAGGAGCAGCATCATCCTCGGGTCCTACCATGGAGATTAGGCACCTGTTCCTCCAGGTTCCCTTGGGACCCCAGGAGGAATTATATCAGATATTATGGGCCCGACCCCTAAGTGTGGGTCGCTGTATTGACTGGGTCACACTAGAACAGATTCATTTAGCAGACGCGGTCCGAGCCTTCCTGACGACTGACCCATGGGAGCTCTTCTTTGAGATCGTCGAGCCGACGTATCTCGAGTTCACATTGGAACTCTACTCGATGTTCCATCTTTAGACCGTCATGACCAACTTTGAAGATCCTGGAATGGTCCAGTTCCACCTTGGTGGCCTAGTACGCCAGTTGAGCGTACCCGAGTTCGGGATTGCAATAGGGCTATACACGGAGGAGTTCATGGACAATAATGAACTCAACACCTTCCACCGCCACATCCACTACTCCCCCTCAAAATGCTGGAAGGACCTCGTCCTTGCCTCGGCCACCTACGATCCTAGCCACTCCAAGGCATCGGCTCTCCCTCCATCCTTGAGGTATCTACACGCCATCTTGGCTCACACTCTGACAGGGAGACGAGAGAGCACCAGCGTCGTCACCACCCACGTCGCCTATTTCTTATGGAGCATGGAGAACGGGCATGTTCTCGACCTTGCTTACTTCATCGCCCTCGCTATCCTCCATCAAACGGAGCAACATAGGAGAGGGGTCATCTCTATCAAGCCTTATGTGACTCAACTGGCTCGGCACTTCGGGCTCCTCAACACAGCAGCACAATCATCCTCCCTTCATTGGCCAGATGTCCCCACAGGGCATCTCGAGCATGCTAAGTATGAGGATGATCGAGAAACGATGTGGCACCTACCCTCCTCAGTACCACCTCATCCAGCCCACCGAGGAGGAAGACCTAAAGGACATTACTGATGATGTCCCTCCACGTCATGAGGACCCACCGTCTCAGCCACCACCCATCCGTCGTCCAATTCATGCGGTGGCTTCATATTCTGACATTTCTGAATGCCTTACATAATTTGAGCAGCAATGTTTTTAGCGCTTTGATCACATTGATGCGACTCTACATCAGATTTGTCAGCACTTCCACATCTTATCGCCACCACCACCTCGCAAACCATCCAACGATGACGACGTTTAAAAACTTTTTATTTTTTATTTTTTTATTTTCATTTTTATCTTTATTTATCTTAATTAAGTACTCTTTATTTCATTTTACTTTAATATTATTTTAATTTTAGTTTTAAATTTTTATTGAATAATTTATAGTTTTCGCTATTTCATTACGAGTAATTATGCTTCATTATATTCCCTAAAAAGTTCCTGATTCTATCACAGTTTTAAAGAGAACCAAAGCTCATCATAGCATAATAAATAAAAACTCCACTGGGAAAGGTTCTCCACAACTGCCATGTCCTGCTCGACCACGACCATAGCTACCACCAGATATAATATTCTTTTGGTGCAGGACTTATGGACTAATGAACCTCACCACCACCGGAGTATCCTCCTTCACTCTCATCATTTGCCTTAGTCGATTATTCTCCATAACTCCAAATCAAGGAGTTCATTCATCATTCAGGAAGTTTCACTTCTCTCCCTATCTTATGATTATTTATCTATATTTTTCAATATATCTATCTTTGTACATTGAGGGCAATGTACATCTTAAGTGTTGGGGGTCTTTCATATCACATTAGAAATCCCTAAATTTTGTCTTATTCTCACGTGAATCACTCATATCACTATTAGAATGAATTTTAATTAATTTATGATTTTTATTGATATGTCTTGAATTAATACATAGGCAATTATGCATTGATTGTTTAAACTTTAAGACATTAGGGAATCAAGCATGATAAGTTCATTTTTGAAGAATTAAAAACTTTTAGGTTGTTTCCCTAAGGTTAGATATTATCTTGAGTTGAAATTCACAAGTTCAAACATCAAAAAGCCATAACCTTTGTAAGATCTTGAGCCTTTAGAGCTTATTTTATTTCTTTCATGCTCACTTTTATTATGAGTGCGTCAGTATTGATTTGTTATTCTAGATCTTGCTTGATTATGCATGTCAAGACCATACCATTTGATTTGATATGATATGTCAAGATGATAAAGGCACTTAGGTTTAACCCACTCACTCCACAGAGGCCTACCTTCATAATTAACCCATAGTGAACCCCTTTGAGCCTAACAAACCATTAATTGATTTACCCTCAATATTAACCCATAACCCATTATTATTGAAATCCCCTAATTTTATCCCTATTTTTGTCGAGATTTGATTTGAACTAATTGCTTAACTATGTTTTGTTCTTCTATATATTTGACTTGTTCTTAAAAAAAATTTACTTCAATACATATTAGTAGTAATTCACCGTTTTTGAGCTTGAGTGTTAATTCCATATTCTGAGAAGAAGCTCACTTGTATTCAACTGATGACTAGTTATTTTTCTAGCTAGGTAATTTTTCAATTCAATCTCGATTCTAACCTTTTCCTTCAGCTTGTGACCACACCCCTTAACCATAGCCATGTTACAACCCTCTAAAGACCTTTTTGATTGATGTATCAGCTCAATATATAGTGGTGGAGATTTGATTTTCAAGCAAGCCTGTAACACCCCGAACCCGAAACCATCGCCAGTGTCGGACACGAGGGGTTAACAAGCCAAATCCACATATTGCACCCACCAATTTGACATTTCCAGATAGGCTGGAAATCTGCGTCACTGTCGCCTTAAAAATCATATCTCGAGTTTCAAAACTCGGAAACTGATTCCGTAAATTTTCCCTGAATTTAGACTCATATATCCATCCATGGATTTATTTTTAGAATTTTTGGTCGGGCCAATTGGTACAGTTTATTAGTAAAAGTCACCCATGTTACAGGGATCGACTGCTCTGACCTTCGCGCGTTACAACTTGAATATCTCCCTGTACAGGGCTTTAATACTGGTTCCGTTTGTTTCTAATGAAACTAGACTCAAAATGGAAGCTGCAAATATAAGGCATGACTTCTAATTCTTTCTGGATAATTTATAGTAAATTTTTAAATTCGCGAAAGTGGACCCAGAAACCGTTCTGGCCCTGTCTCACAATAGCTTTAATATCTCTTAACATGTAACTCCTATGACCGTTTCGTTTCTTCCATATGAAAGTAGACTCATCAAGGTTCATTTACATAACTTATTCACTATTTAATACCATTCCTACAAATTTTGGTGATTTTTCAAAACCACACCACTGCTGCCAGCATCTGTTTTCAGGGTAACCATTACCTATTTCATGATTTCCACGATTCAATTGGCCCTTTTTGCATACATAGCACAAAGTGTGATCACGATTAACCATTCCAATGGCTAATCTTTTCAAACAATTCCATACCCCATAATGATCATCATACAAACGATTATAGAATCATACTAAAAACGTATATAAGCCATTTTCGCATGGCTATCCAAGCTTACACAAAACCGAAAGGTACATGACCTTCAACAATAGGGTAGTCCTATACATGCCATTTCAAAGTTCAACCAAAATTATACCAAAATGGAGGCTTTGATAATGTAGATGACTTCGACTTTAATGATTCTGAATCCGATCGCTAACGAGCAAAATCTATAAAACAGAGAGCCAAAGCAACGGGGTAAGCATTTTTTTATGCTTAGTAAGTCTCAAGCAATAAAATCAGCTTTAACTAAAGCATTACATTCACATAGCCAAATGAATCATTTCATTAATACACATTCACATAATCATACTTACTTCACACTTCATCATTATACACTTTCACAAGATATCAACCAATTCAATAGCTGAAAACTTCGTTAGTCGATTGAGCGAATGTTACTCAAACATATCGACTTTTCCAATGCACATATAAACATACCTTATTCTTTGGGCTTTTCGAGCGTACTAATTAAATTTATTACAGCAACCAACGCTCACCTCCAGCCCAAGCTTCTTGAATACAACCGGATATAACCACATGCACGAATGCCTTGGTCTTAGCCGGATAGAATGACTTGCACAAATGCCTTCGGTATTAGCCGGATTTAACAACTTGCACGAATGCCTTGGTCTTAGCCGGATGTAGTCACTAGCACAATTGCCTTGGTCTTAACCGGATATAATTACTAGCATAAATGTCTTGGGACTTAGCCGGATATCATTCAATTGCTCATGCACACATATACATCAATAATCATTACACATCCATATTTCATTTTCGTTACTAAGGCTCAAACACAAACATATCACTAGCATAATCGCCTTCGAGACTTAGCTCGAGTATCATTCAAATACTCATACACACATAAATCAATAATCATTACACATCCATATTTCATTTCACATAATTCGAGTAGGGTCATTTCTTGAGGACTTACCTCGGATGTCGTCGGACGGCTTCAATGGCTATTCGACCACTTTTTCCTTCCCTTTATCGGATTTAGCTCCCCTTTGCTCTTGAGCTTAACGAATACAAGTAGAAGTATTCAATATTTTTATCAATAATGTTTACTTGTCAATCACATTCGGCATCTCATATCATCTTGCTTTATTATAATTTATCATTCAACCTTTAAACCAAAGCGCCATTATATGACCACATATACATACATCCATATATTTAAGCTCAAGAATTTTAATATAACATCAAGTGCTCAAATTACTCATGTGGCCGATTATACATGGTCATAATACACAAAATCAAAAATAAATTCCAAGACTTTCACATCATATATGTACTAAGCCGAATCGTTGGCCAAGTTCACATACATTCTTCAACAATTCCTTCTTTAAACAAACACATCTAAGCCTTCCTTTCATATTATCAACTCCAACCATATACATTATTCAAGTATAACATTTTCATATTCGGCAATAGTATTACACATAATAGCCGATTCTTCTTACTTTGTATTTATGCATCTACTTGATCATTCGTTTAGTTCAAGCACCCATACACCAAGATTCATCAAGTTTAGCATGAAACATAACCTTAATCCTCAATAACCATTATGGCGAAAGTTCTAGTCACCCCAAAATCACAATTTCTAACATGGGTCACCTAAAAAAATACTTGGTAACTAGCTCAATTTCATCTAAAATTTCAAGGATTCATATGAATTTCTCACCTTATTTATGGCTTAGAAACCAAATGGTTGCTCTCTTTTCTCCCTTAGAATCGGCCAAGAAGAATCAAGAACAAAGACTTGTTTCTTTCACCCATTTCTAATTATTCCTTAAATCATAAAGGCAACAACCATTTCCCTAAACATCTTCCATGGCGAACACTTGTATTACTACCACCTTCAAAATTTTTGACATGGGCAAGTAAAGGACTTAGTAACTAGCTTCATATATGCAAAGATTTCAAAGACTAACATGGATTCCATACCTTAGTTCAAGCTCAAGTGACCGAATGCTAACTCTTCCCTTTTCTTCTTGAAGGATCGGCTAAGTTAGGAGGAAGATGAACCAAACTTTTTTTTTCTTTGCTCAATACACGGCAATGGGGAGGGGCAACCACACATACCCATTTTTTTCTTTTCTTCCTACTAACACCAATATAATAACCATTCTAACATCAACCATTAGCAAAACATGTTGGAAACATGTTCCCTTGCCCATAATTTGTCATGGTAGGCCACTAACCTTAGGAAATGGGATAATTGACATGCAACTCCATTTATTTCACTTCATGCATTATTAGGCCACTTAAAATTCACCTATCACATTTTCAAGTCCTAACACATGGGTCCTTTCTTATAAATTAGCACCTAATTAATAAAAAATCAAGACACGAAATATTTACGCATACAAATTCCACATACAATAAGCACAGAATATAACACCTAATTATTCTTGTGACTCGGTTTTGTGGTCCCGAAACCACTCTCCGACTAGGGTCACATTAGGGGTGTCACAACTCTCCCCTACTTAAGAGATTTTCGTCCCCCAAAATCTTACCGGTAAATAGGTTTGGGTATCGTTCTTCATAGAGTTTTCGGGTTCCCAAGTAGCTTCTTCTATCCCGTGTTTGAGCCATAACACTTTTACTAACGGAACCCTTTTGTTTCGCAACTCCTTCACTTCACGAGCTAGGATCTGAACCGGTTCTTCTTCATAACTCATATCGGCTTGAATTTCAACCTCGATGGACTAATCACGTGCGATGGATCGATCTATAGTGTCGAAGCATCGAAACATGAAAGACATCGTGAATCTTTTCGAGTTCGGGGGCAAAATCGACGATATGCCTCTGACCGACTCGCTCGGATATCTCATATGGCCCAATGAACCTCGGGCTCAACTTGCCCTTACGGTAGAATCGAGTATCTTTTTCCAAGGTGAAACCTTGAGAAACACTTTATCTCTCACGATGCTCGATGTCTTTACGCTTCAGATCCGTCACGACTTCGACGATCGGAGGCTATCTTGAGACTTTCACGGATTACTTTCACTTTACATTCAGCATCTCTAATCAAATCCACCGAAAATTTTGCTTTCACCGAGCTCGGTCCAAAATAATGGTGTACGGCATTTACGACCGTACAAAGCCTCGTAGGGTGCCATCTTAATACTTGATTGAAAGTGTTGTTGTAAGCAAATTCAATCAACGGCAAATACCGTTCCCATGAACCCTTGAACTCGAGGATGCAACATCTCAACATATCCTCAAGTATCCGAATTATCCGCTCGGATTGACCATAGGTTTGGGGTGAAAGCGGTCTTGAAATGCAACTTGGTACCCAGAGCTTCTTGCAACTTTTTCCAAAATCGCGAGGTAAATCTCGGATCTCTATCCGACACGATGGAAATAGGCACCCGTGCAATCTCACAATCGAGAAAGCGTCTGATTCGGCTAGTTTGTCCATTGAAAAGTCCGTACGTACGGGGACAAAGTGAGCCGACTTAGTCAATCTATCTACAACGACCCAAATCGCATCCTTCTTACTCACCAACAATGGCGGTCCGGATACGAAGTCCATTGTGACTCGATCCCATTTCCACTCGGGTATCGTGATCGGCTGAAGTAATCCTGAAGGCACTTGATGTTCCGCTTTCACTTGTTGACATATTAAACACCTCGAAACAAAGTCAGAGATGTCTCGTTTCATACCATGCCACCAAAACCGACGTTTCAAATCGTTGTACATCTTCGTACTCCCCGGGTGGATCACCATTCGGCTACAATGGGCTTCGTTCAGTATTATCGAAATAAGTTCTGAATTCTTTGGAACACACAGACGACTCCTGAACCTCAAACAATCGTCATCATCGATCTGAAACTCCGATTCCTTGTTCGGAACACACTCGGCCCGTTTTGCAACCAACTCATCGTCGACCTTCTGAGCTTCACAAATTTGATGCATCAATAATGGTTTGGCTTTCAATTCAGCTACTAACACGTTGTCGGATCGAACGGACATGTGCACATTCATCGCTCGTAAAGCGAATAATGATTCTGACTCAAGGCATCCGCAACCACATTCGCCTTTCCGGGTGATAGTCAATGACTAGCTCATAATCCTTTAACAACTCGAGCCAACGTCTTTGTCGCAGATTTAAGTATCTTTGGGTCATCAAATATTTGAGACTTTTGTGATCCGAATACACATGGCACTTCTCACCAAATAAGCAATGTCGCCATATCTTTAAAGCGAATCGATGGCGACCAATTCGAGATCATGGGTCGGATAATTTTTCTCATGTGGCTTTAATTGTCTCGACGCATAGGCCACAACTCGCCCTTCTTGCATCAATCGCAACCCAACCCAAGTAGGGAGGCGTCACTATAAATGACAAACTCTTTGCCCGATTCGGGTTGCACTAGAACGGGGCTTGATCAAATAAGTTTTAGTTGATCGAAACCTTTCGACATTTCTCCGTCCATTCGAACTTAACATCCTTTTGGAGTAAGCCGTCATTGGCGTGGCTATCGTTGAGAAACCTTTTACAAATCGTCGGTAATAACAAGCAAGCCCCAAAAACTCGAACCTCGATAATATTTCTCGAGGCTTCCAATTAAGTATGGCTGAAATTTTGTTGGTCGACTCGAATACCCGTCTGAGATACCACATGCCCCAAGAAGCTAACCTCTCTTATCCGAACTCACACTATTGAACTTAGCATATAAGCGCTTATCCGTAAAATTTGCAGCACTAACCTCGGTGTTCAAGCATGTTCGGTCTCATTTCTTGAATAGACCAAGATGTCATCAATGAATACGACTACGAACCGATCCAAATATGGTCTGAAGATCCGATTCATCAAATCCATAAATACCACAGGGGCATTAGTAAGCCCAAACGGCATCACTAGGAACTCGTAGTGACCATATCTCGTTCTGAAGGCAGTCTTGGGTACGTCCGAATCTTGAATTCGCAATTGATAATAGCCCGATCTCAAATCTATTTTCGAGAACACTGAGGCTCCCTTCAGTTGATCGAACAAATCGTCGATACGCGGTAACGGATATTTGTTCTTTATCGTTGCTTTATTAAGTCGACGATAGTCGATGCACAACCTCATGGTTCCATCCTTCTTTTCACAAACAACACTTTGGCGCACCCAAGGCGAAAAACTTCGGGCGAGCAAAACCTCATCCACCAATTCTTGCAAGCGAGCTTTCAACTCCTTTAATTCCGTTGGTGCCATACGATCACGGAGCTATCGAAATTGGAGTGGTACGGTACCAATTTGATGCCAAACTCTATTTCCGAATAGGTGGTAAACCCGCAATTCTTGAGGAAAACATCCGGTATTCACAAACCACGGCAGCGATTCGGGTTTCTTTTTCGACTCCTTGTCATCGAGCACATACGCAAGGTACGCTTTGCACCCTTTTCTTACATATTTCGGGCCAACATTGCGATATTACGGTGGCAACCCTTTAAGTCCGTAGACTCAACCCGAATTATCTCGTTATTCGCGCACCTCAAATCGATAGTCTTGCTTTTGCAATTTACAACCGCATCGTGCATGGTCAACCAATCCAAACCAAGAATAACGTCGAATTCATCGAGCGGCAAAAGCATCAAGTCCGTCGGAAAACAAGAACCTCGGAATACTAGGGGACTTTTCTTGCACACTTTGTTGACAAGCACGTAATGACCCAAGGGTTTGACACCGAATTACAAACTCGATGAGACTCAATAGGCAAAGTCTTCTTTGGATGCTAAGGTTTCACATATATAAGAATGAGTAGAACCAGGGTCAATCAAAGCAATCACATTAGTATCGAAAAGAGTGAAAGTACCGGTAATAACATCTGATGAGGCAGCATCCTCGCGTGCGCGTATGGCATAAGTCCTAGCAGGAGCACGAGCCTCAGATCTAATGGTAGCATCTCTAGATCCTCTTTGACCGCCACTAACATTGCCCATATTTCTAGGTGGCCTACTTCGAGCAGTGGTAGCACCCGGGTTTCCACTTTGACTTACATTTTGTTCAAGCAACCTCGGGCAATCCTTGATAAAGTGGTCGGCCGATCCACACTTATAGCAGAGGCGATCACGGAACCTCTGACTCCCGAATGCCATTTTCCACAATGCGAGACACTCCGCTCTCTCTCGGCGATCATTTCCACCATTTGGCGATCGAAGTGACTCGTGTGGTCACGGGGTCGATCGCGATCTCGTCTAGAAAAGCCCGGCGCCTCTAGACCGGCTCACATCATCTCGAAATCTTTTCGATGCTGTTGAAGAGACTTTCGAGGACCTTTTTGAATTCTCCGGTTCCCACATCAACTTTTGTTTCTCCTTTCTAAGCTCTTGACTTTACAAGCTCGCTCAACAAGTACTACGAACTCTCGTATTTCGAGAATGCCAGCGAACATCCTTATATCATCATTCAGCCCATCCTCGAAGCGTTTACACATAATAGCCGGACGAAATGCATTCTCGCGTCTGGCTAAGCCTCACAAATTTTCGTTTGTAGTCGATGGCGACATAGAGCCTTGCTTAAGATCAAGAAATTCCCTTCGCTTTTGGTCGATGAATCTCGGTGATATACTTTTTTGAACTCGGTTTGAAAGAATTCCCAAGTCACTTGCTCTCTAGGCACCACGAAGTCGAGTACTCCACCAATAGTAGGCGGAATCGCGTAGCAAGGAGATGGTACACTTTAAGCACTCATCGGTGTACAAGATAGCTCATCGAGCACCGGATAGTGTTGTCCAACCAAAATTCAGCTTGCTCGGCATCGTCGCTATCCGTAGCCTTGAATTGGTGGCCCCATGTTTACGAATTTGTCGACTAGGGCTTACTTGACCTTATTTGGTCGATTCACGGAGGTATTGTAGGTCTTGGGGTTACATTAGTCGAGAATGGAGGTTGTGGAGCAGTCGTGTTAGTTCGAATGTATTGGTTGAACCAATCATTCATCACACTATAAAAGGCTTGCCTAGCCTCATCATTCGGATTGCTGGCCATAGGTTGAGAGTCCGCCGGCGCTGTCCCTTGCGTGGGGAGCAGCGCCACACTCTCCACATCATCAGCTATTGCTCGGTTGGGATCGGGATCCATTGCTATAAACAAACACAAATTGATTGTGTAAATCACCACACTATCAATTTATCACTATATGGCATGTATAGCTAGACCCCAAACATATCACGGTAGTCCTAGAATCGACTAAACCGTAGCTCGATACCAATAAAATTGTAACACCCGAACCGAGACCATCGCCGATTGTCGGACACGAGGGTTAACAAGCCAAATCCACATATTGCACCCACCAATTTGACATTTCCAGACAGGCTGGAAATCTGCGTCACTGTCGCCTTAAAATCATATCTCGAGTTTCAAAACTCGGAAACTGATTCCGTAAATTTTCCCTGAATTTAGACTCATATATCCATCCATGGATTTATTTTTAGAATTTTTGGTCGGGCCAATTGGTACAGTTTATTAGTAAAAGTCACCCATGTTACAGGGATAGACTGCTCTGACCTTCGCGCGTTACAACTTGAATATCACCCTTTACAGGGCTTTAATACTGGTGCCGTTTGTTTCTAATGAAACTAGACTCAAAATGGAAGCTTCACATATAAGTTATGACTTCTAATTATTTCTGGATAATTTATAGTAAATTTTTAAAGTCGCGACAGGGGACCCAGAAACCGTTCTGGCCCTGTCTCACAATAGCTTTAATATCTCTTAACATGTAACTCCTATGACCGTTTCATTTCTTCCATATGAAAGTAGACTCATCAAGGTTCATTTACATAACTTATTCACTATTTAATACCATTCCTACAAATTTTGGTGATTTTTCAAAACCACACCACTGCTGCTGCCAGCATCTGTTTTCAGGGTAACCATTACCTATTTCATGATTTCCACGATTCAATTGGCCCTTTTTGCATACATAGCACAAAGTGTGATCACGATTAACCATTCCAATGGCTAATCTTTTCAAACAATTCCATACCCCGTAATGATCATCATACAGACGATTATAGAATCATACTAAGCGTATATAAGCCATTTTCGCATGGCTATCCAAGCTTACACAAAACCGAAAGGTACATGACCTTCAACAATAGGGTAGTCCTATACATGCCATTTCAAAGTTCAACCAAAATTATACCAAAATGGAGGCTTTGATAGTGTAGATGACTTCGACTTTAATGATCCTGAATCCGATCGCTAACGAGCAAAATCTATAAAGCAGAGAGCCAAAGCAGCGGGTAAGCATTTTTTATGCTTAGTAAGTCTCAAGCAATAAAATCAGCTTTAACTAAAGCATTACATTCACATAGCCAAATGAATCATTTCATTAATACACATTCACATAATCATACTTACTTCACACTTCATCATTATACACTTTCACAAGATATCAACCAATTCAATAGCTGAAAACTTCGTTAGTCGATTGAGCGAATGTTACTCAAACATATCGACTTTTCCAATGCACATATAAACATACCTTATTCTTTGGGCTTTTCGAGCGTACTCATTAAATTTATTACAGCAACCAACGCTCACCTCCAGCCCAAGCTTCTTGAATACAACCGGATATAACCACATGCACGAATGCCTTGGTCTTAGCCCGAATAGAACGACTTGCACAAATGCCTTGGTATTAGCCGGATTTAACAACTTGCACGAATGCCTTGGTCTTAGCCGGATGTAGTCACTAGCACAATTGCCTTGGTCTTAACCGGATATAATTACTAGCATAAATGTCTTGGGACTTAGCCGGATATCATTCAATTGCTCATGCACACATATACATCAATAATCATTACACATCCATATTTCATTTTCGTTACTAAGGCTCAAACACAAACATATCACTAGCATAATCGCCTTCGGGACTTAGCCGGGTATCATTCAAATACTCATACACACATAAATCAATAATCATTACACATCCATATTTCATTTCACATAATTCGAGTAGGGTCATTTCTTGAGGACTTACCTCGGATGTCGTCGGACGGCTTCAACGGCTATTCGACCACTTTTCCTTCCCTTTATCGGATTTAGCTCCCTTTGCTCTTGAGCTTAACGAATACAAGTAGAAGTATTCAATATTTTTATCAATAATGTTTACTTGTCAATCACATTCGGCATCTCATACCATCTCGCTTTATTATAATTTATCATTCAACCTTTAAACCAAAACGCCATTATATGACCACATATACATACATCCATATATTTAAGCTCAAGAATTTTAATATAACATCAAGTGCTCAAATTACTCATGTGGCCGATTATACATGGTCATAATACACAAAATCAAAAATAAATTCCAAGACTTTCACATCATATATGTACTAAGCGAATCGTTGGCCAAGTTCACATACATTCTTCAACAATTCCTTCTTTAAACAAACACATCTAAGCCTTCCTTTCATATTATCAACTCCAACCATATACATTATTCAAGTATAACATTTTCATATTCGGCAATAGTATTACACATAATAGCCGATTCTTCTTACTTTGTATTTATGCATCTACTTGATCATTCGTTTAGTTCAAGCACCCATACACCAAGATTCATCAAGTTTAGCATGAAACATAACCTTAATCCTCAATAACCATTATGGCGAAAGTTCTAGTCACCCCAAAATCACAATTTCTAACATGGGTCACCTAAAAAAATACTTGGTAACTAGCTCAATTTCATCTAAAATTTCAAGGATTCATATGAATTTCTCACCTTATTTATGGCTTAGAAACCAAATGGTTGCTCTCTTTTCTCCCTTAGAATCGGCCAAGAAGAATCAAGAACAAAGACTTGTTTCTTTCACCCATTTCTAATTATTCCTTAAATCATAAAGGCAACAACCATTTCCCTAAACATCTTCCATGGCGAACACTTGTATTACTACCACCTTCAAAATTTTTGACATGGGCAAGTAAAGGACTTAGTAACTAGCTTCATATATGCAAAGATTTCAAAGACTAACATGGATTCCATACCTTAGTTCAAGCTCAAGTGACCGAATGCTAACTCTTCCCTTTTCTTCTTGAAGGATCGGCTAAGCTAGGAGGAAGATGAACCAAACTTTTTTTTCTTTGTTCAATACACGGCAATGGGGAGGGGCAACCACACATACCCATTTTTTTCTTTTCTTCCTACTAACACCAATATAATAACCATTCTAACATCAACCATTAGCAAAACATGTTGGAAACATGTTCCTTTGCCCATAATTTGTCATGGTAGGCCACTAACCTTAGGAAATGGGATAATTGACATGCAACTCCATTTATTTCACTTCATGCATTATTAGGCCACTTAAAAATTCACCTATCACATTTTCAAGTCCTAACACATGGGTCCTTTCTTATAAATTAGCACCTAATTAATAAAAATCAAGACACGAAATATTTACGCATACAAATTCCACATACAATAAGCACAGAATATAACACCTAATTATTCTTGTGACTCGGTTTTGTGGTCCTGAAACCACTCTCCGACTAGGGTCACATTAGGGGTGTCACAAAGCCTATGGTAATAACTTTTCAATTGACTAATGAGTGCTTTAATTGATGTCCTTAAACACCTAAAGTGATTTGAGTGAATCTTTAGTAAGGATGTTAAACTCTATGATATTTTGATCAAAGGTAATCACTTAGATAAGGGGAGACACCTATGTTTTCATGATAAAATACTCAACTTGGTATGTTTGAAACGTTGATGTACTTTTAGTTGAATCTTCAATGTATGAATATATATGGATTGTTTTGAGACATTATTGATAGGGATTATAAATTGAGAAGAATTTATCTCGATTGTTGGTTGAGGATTTTGCTTGAAGACAAGCAAACGCTTAAGTGTGGGAGTATTTGATAAACCGTAATTTATACATATTTTTATCCCATGCTTAACACATTTATGGATGATTTCTCCTTAGATTTGGTGAATTTGATGCTCCTAATTCTTTAATTTCATGTTTTATACTTAGGTGAGCATAGGAGAGTAAAAAGAGCGAGAAACGAGCCAAAAACAGAGAAAATGGACCCACATGGGAAATCAACACGGCCTGGACTTCCTCACACGGGTGTGTCCCACGGTCGTGTCCCTTTGGCAGGATCGAAGCACGACTTACACAGGTAGACTACACGCCCATGCCTATTCAACAGCCTTGACCACGGACTGGAGTATTCGCACACGAGCGTGTCCTTGCTGAGCCCAAGTATAACCCTATTCGAAAAAGGCTAATTTTGAGGGCTCTTAGCATTCTAAAGCCTATTTAAACACCTGATGAGGCACTTAGAAGGGAGACGCAGAGTAGGAGGCAAGAAATTACTCAAGGGAAGTCGATTGGTCCATTTCATAAGCCGAATTCATCATCAAAACTGAAGTTCTCCCTTCAATTTCCATTCAGGGGTTTTGGGTTTTCTTTATGTTTTGTATTCACTATTCTTCTGAGATGTTTTCTTCTATAATTATGAACTAAACCCTCTAAATACCTAAGGGGAATGAAACCTAAGATGAATCTTGTTATTATTATCTAAATTGTATGATAAATATTTGACTTGTTCTTAATTATGTGTTCTTAATTCTTATTTTAATATTCCACGATATTGATTCGAGTTAATGTTCTTATTCAGCGGAGGAATAGACCCTGTCTAAGAGTAAATTTGTCATAATTAAGCGGAGTTGATTGCACGCCTAGAGATAGGGTGATAAGATTTTGCCGGATTAGGGTGAAACCTAATAAAGGGATCCATAGATCTAGTTAATGCAACACTCGGTGTTAATTAGAAAGAGATTTCAATTAATCAACCTAGGGTTAGACGTTATTAGTCTTGAGAGAGATAATAATATAACTTAGGGATTTCTACGGATCAAGTCAAATGGATAAATTGCCTGATTCAGAGTCAAATAAATAGTGAAGTCTAGGTGGATTTTTCTTTGGGTATTGTCTTAATCAATCGAGTTTTCCCAAAAGCTTTTTCCCAATCTTCTCTTTGTGCACTCTTAGTTTAGTAATTAGTTTAGATAACCAAATCCCTTAATTTTTAGGCTAGATAAAAAAAAGAAGGTAATTACTAGTACTATTGGTTCCTTTGGGTTTGACAATCAGGTCTTGCTAAAGCTATACTACTGTTCGATAGGTACACTCACCTTCATCGTGATAGTAGTTAGTTTCAAGAACGATTAATTATAAATATTTAAGACCTGTCACGAATATCACGTATCAAAGTATGCGGCATAAGCATAGAGTTGAGGAAGCAACATGAGAGCCAGAGGATACAATAAAGGAATGTTATCTAAACCTATTCACCAGCAAGATTTTCGGGGACGAAAATCACTAAGGGGGGAGAGTTGTAATAGCCCGATTTAGACTCTAATCGGAATGGTGGTTTTAAGACCACGAATCCGAGTCAAAAAAATATTTAAAAATTATCTTCTGTGTTTATTTTGTGTGAATTTATGTCTGTGAAATTTTCGTGATTTAATTTTGTCGTTTAGATGTCCGATTAAATAAAAGGACTTAATCGCATAAATTGAAAATTTCATAGTTTAAAGTATAAGGGCCAAATAGTTAGTGGTTTTCTAAGTTGGGGCATTTATGTTGTAAATATCCCATAAATATATTAGTGGGACGGTTTAAGACTTATATTATGTGGTTTTTATAGTAAACCATTAAGGATAAAAAGTAATTTAAATATTAAACTTAATATATGTTATAATAACATAAAATAAACTATGTTTTTATCATTCTCTCTTAACTGAAACTAGACAAAAAGAAAAAAGAAATAACAAAGGTTAGGGTTCGACCATCTTTAAAGCTTAATCAAGGTAAGAGTTCAGCTCGGTTTTTGATAATTTCTACGTTTTTGAGATCGTTGCTTCGAGTACTACAAAACCCATGCTTGAATTTTTGATTTTGATGAATATTTTAAGTTGTGCCATTGTTGATAGCTTGTGGTTTTTGTTGTTTGATGATGAAAAATAGAAGATACGTCTTAGATTAAAATGTTTTGTATTGGAATTTTTTTTGATGATTTTGAGTAATTAGGACTTAATTGCAAAAATAATAATTTTTGGGACTAAAATGTGAAATAAATTGAATATATGGACTTGTTTGAGAGTGGGAAAAATTCGGTCCAACATAAGTATAGGGAAATTTTGTGTATCTTGTGTCTTGTGCAACAGGGACTAAATTGTAAAAATTATAAATGTCAGGAGTAAAATGGTAGTTTTCCCATTTATGTGTTTTTGGACTAAATTGAATGAAAATATGTTTGAATGAACTTAATTTGAATATGTTTAGATCAAGAACCAAAGAAATCAGATTTGGATCGGGGAAAAATGAAAGTTGTCGACTAGCTGCCCGATTCCGTTTTGTATCGTCCGAGGTAAGTTTATAAGCAAATAGATGTGTTTATTGGTAATTTAATGTTATATTTATATGCTGTTATGAAATGTTGGAATTTAAATATACTATGGCCGAATATGATTAAATGTGGCTACTACACTTCCGAGTTCGATTCAACCGAGATACGATGTCCGAAAGCCCCATATGAACCTTAGGAATAGCTAGCATACATATGTCATGACATAGGATTCCGATATATGTTTACGAGTAAGACCCTGTCTGGGACAGTGGCATCGATATGTGGTTACATGTTAGACCACGTCTGGGACATTGGCATTGTACGACTTATGTGATTATCTGAGTGTCCTATCCAATTCCGACTGGTTCATCGGGCAAAGGTAAATTGTGTACGGATTGTTTAATACGAGCTAAATGGTCAGGTATGAGTTAACACGATATCTACTTAAGATAAGGTAAGGAAGTACTATAGTTATGTGCTATAAATCATGTACAATGCAAATAAAGAATCCATGTGTATTTGGCATGTGTATTCGGCTTGTAAATGAATAATTTGTGTAGTATTGAAATGTTACTTAATATGTGTATATATAATTTGTGTATAAGACTACTTAGGTATTAATTAAACATGGGATGTCATTTGATGATTCTTAAGTTGTATAAAAGAGTAAATGGATGTGTGGTTTATTATGTTTATTTGGTTGGAAGTTGATTTATAAAGTGTTGAATGATTACATGTGTATTCGGCTTAGGTGGATAATAGTCTATGAGAAATGTATTGTATATAGAATTTAAAAGTTTTAGGTCAAGCATGAAAATGTTAATGCATTTCGTTTAGTTAATATGAGTCAATTATGATATTGAGTTGTTTATTTGCTCATAACTTACTAAGCTTTGATAGCTTACTCTGTGTGCTATGTTTACTTTGTTTTATAGATTTTTAGGTCAAGCTACAAGCTCGGGGATTGTCAGCCAAGTTCATGACACTGTCTACTGCTTTGGTACCTTTAAGCTAAACTTAAATTATGGCATGTATAGGCTAGTTTTGGGGTTAGTTATTTTGGAAATGAATGTATATTGGCCATGCGAAAATGGCTTAGCTACCTTGCTTGAAATCGGTTATGCTTAATTATGGTTTGTGTTCATTTTAATTATAATACTAGGTGCTATGGTTGAATGTTATTAGTGATATATATTTTTGTGCGTTGAAATTGATTTGTGGGCTGGTGGTAGTTTGAATGATTCGGCCATGACACATTGGTAAGTATAAAAATATATTTGATATGTTACCTTTGGTTGAAATGCTACGATTATGACTTGTAATGATAGTAATAACCTCTTTTGGTTGGCATGTATATTTGGCTAAATGATAGCAAGAGGTATTAAGTATAAATGATTATTAGATCGGCACATATACATATATTTTTTTATGTGAGTTGTGGCAGTTTATATTGATAATGGATGTGTTGTTATTTGGTCTTAGATTAAACTCATGTTAAGATTATATTCACTTTATAAAATGTTTATTAAGTTTTTATATATCTCGGCTATATAATATATGATGGTTGTTAATTGTACCAAGTATATCACTTACTAGTTAGATGGCAAGTAAGATACATGCAAAAGGTTTATTCGGTAATCCCATATGGTTTGGAATAATGGTATATACAAATTATAATTTCTTTATCATGGCAAAAGATAAATGTTAATTTAATTAGGCATGCTTTGTTAGTTGAACTTATATATGTATTTGTATAGATGCACTTATACCATGGTTGATATATGAGTAAAGTAGAATAATATTTGTTATTATGTTTCAGTTTGTCTTGGGGGTGCATATGCATTTGTCATGCATATATGATCTATAAAATAGATACAATTGATTAAATTAAATATTTAATATGTGTTGAGTATGTATTGATAGTAAAGTGGTTATTTAATAAGTAATATATATAATATTTGTATGAGATGTGCATTTGGTTAGTTTTGTAACTTAAATTAAATGATGGAATTGTTATTACTTAAATGTTTAATGAAATATTATTGAATATTTATGAAATTGACTATCTTGTGTATGCTAAAGGACATAATGCCCTGTAATATGACTTAGTTGGTTAAACATGCACTTGTATAGAATTAAGAAATAAAATCTTTAATTTTTATTATAGCATTCGATTATCATTAAAGTGATTAACCTGTGATTTGTAAATGTAATATATTTACATTTAATTAGTTATATGCTTTTCTTGTATATAGGAATACGACCTGTGATACTATGAGAATGTTCGGAACTGTGTTTATGTTCAATAATGCCTTGTGACCCTAGTTCGACAACGGACACGGGTTAAGGGTGTTAAAAATTCAGTTATAGACACCAAAGAAGAATCTGATAAGGAACTAAACAGTCCTAAACTAGTTGAAGGATCTACAAACCCTGAACCAAAGGTTGAGCCAGAAGAAGAAATAGTCAAGCTAAGTGTTGAACTTGAGTCTACAACTCCAATGCTGACTTCTGCAAGTACTTCAAAGAAATTGGAATTGTCAATTATGATGGATATGTGCAAGTTCATGCACAATCAACACCAAACTGGAAATATGCAAAAATTAGAGATAACTCAATTCGAAATACTTTTAAGAATATCTCTAATACTTTTGTTCCTGAATTCCCAGATGCTATCTTTGAGACATGGATGGAGACACTGACTATGCAAGCGGAGATGGAGCTGAAGAAGATAAGGGGAATAAGTTAGAAAAATAAAAGAGGGAATTCTTGTCTTGTTATTTATTTAATTATTTCTAGGTCTTTAGGAATTTATTTCTTTCATAATTATGATTTAATTTCTACTGAATAAAATATAACAAGCATGAATAAACTTAACACTTCTTTAAAAAGAAAAAGACTAAGTAATGTGGTAATGGGAATGAACATGTCTAGGATTGGTTTATTAGGAAAGACTTGGTATTTAAGCAATTTTAATGACTCACCTCTTTTTCTTTGCAACCCTACCTAGTGTTCAGTTTTCATTTATTACTTTATTCTTGTAATAAAACATTTCTAAAAAGAGGTAAGGCAAATAAATTGCTCAAATTTTTAAAAATTTTCAAGTATGTTTCAATCATTTCTTTCATAAGTATGTTTTAATAAATGAATGTTTAGAGACATTTTTTTTTTTTTGTTAATGAGATACTTTGTATGCAAGTATGAATTATGATTCTATCTAAGTGAACGTCTATCATCATGAAGAATGGAATGCTTGTATGATCTTAGGCTTAGTAATGTTTGCTATGAAAACTTAGTTTCTCTTGAGATTGACATGCATAAAGGTTTATATCTTTAGAATTGACTTAGTAACTTTCTTGAGGCGAAATCCTAGGAGACATAAAAATCTAAAATGATATAGGCACTATTTCTTTGGATCGTTTAAGCCTTTTCGAGCCAACCTTATGATATTAGACCCTTGAAACTGTAATTTTGAGCTTAAAGGCCTATTTATTGCAATGAATCTACATTATAAGCCACATCACCATCTTTTTAAGTTATCCTAATTTTGTGCACCCATCTTAACTCAAGTTGTATTGGTATTCAACATTTGAGGAAATTTTCAAAAAGATGTATGTGCTCATGTTTAAAAAAAAAGACGAAGAAAGAGCAAAAAAAAAGTTTGCTCAGTCTCCAAAAAGAAAAATGTATGAGCATGAGTTCAAAATAAGTTTGGGGGTGTTCCAAAAGTTCACTTAAAGAAAAAGGTTGTATTTCGAGAAATCCAAGACAGAGTTAAAGGTTAAGATTTTGAAATCAAAATGTCTCATTTCTTTAAATCCCTACCTTTAACCAAGCCCCATTACAATTTTATAAAAGACCTATTGATTTGAAGATTATGACACCTACATTAATGGAGAGGAAGTACTAAGTTCAACATATGAAGATCATAAATAAGCCTTATGATTTTTTGCTTGATTGGTAAGAAATTATGTTGAATAAAGAATGTTATCTGTGGCTGTGACATACATACAAACTATGATTCATATTGGCATATTTTGAAACTTAGTATAAATTTCTAAAAATGTTTGCATATGAATTACTTGTTAATAAAGGAGATCTATGAACATGAATTTATTAATGCATGATTATGGGACAAAGATTGATGCTGCTTACACAGTTAGCAAAGACCTTTTGTTGTGCATAAACATTACTAGGGACGAGCAATGATTTAAGTTTGGGGGTGTGTAAACTAAAAAATATATAAGATTTTTCCTATGCAATTTATCACCTTTTACTTAAATTTGTTGTTAAAACAAAGTAATTGTTAAATTAATGAAATATGTGAAAATCTGAAATTAGGACATAAAATTATTAAAATGTGATTTTATGCTTTATTATATAGTTTTCATGCATAAAATGGCTTATTTTATATTTATTTGAACATATTATATTTTTAAGACATAAAATGGACCATGCATGATTAAATTAAATAATAAAATATAAAATTATATTTAATAATTCATTTTAAAATATTTCATTAATAATTTGGGTCTTAATTATTTATTTATTTTATTCTTTGGTCATTTAATTTATTGATTTATTTTGGACAGGTCTGATAGCTTTGTTGGATTACAAAAACCATCCAAATTGAAGACCAAGTTAACCCAATTCCAGCTACACATGGCTGTCCACATAAACCACTGTTTGGTTTAATTACACAAGGTCCTTGCAATGTTAAAGAAATTAGAAATTTGCCCGAAGATTTACATTTAACCGAGTCTCAGTCCTGAGTTGTTATGGCATTTAAATTATTTAAAAATCAAGAAAAATTCAACTCAAAATCCACTAATCATGGCCGGCCACTCATTGAAGAAGCTTGAAGAGACTAAACCTTTCTATTTTTAGCAAACTACTCTCCTCTCTTCACCTATAAATAAGACTTCATTTCATCATTCCTAATCATCCTTCATCCCTCATCATTCTCTCTTTTCTCTCAATTCTCTTTAGCATTTTCCATTCCCCACACCTAGCATCATCTCTTCATAAAGATTTTAGCAATTAAGCCTCTTAAAAAGCCCTTGGTCCGCCACCTTGAAGAGCCATCAGCAAAGGAGCAAAGCAAAGGAGCTAAATAGCCTCGTCGACCAGAGTCTTGGGTGGCAACCACTTTGATTTGGGTTTAATCTTTATTTTCTTTGATTTAATCTGAAAATGTTTGCTATGTGTTTTTTGTTCTTATTACAACAATGTTAGCTTAATTTTATTTAATCTAGAATGATTTCTTTGATTGAATAATATTTATTTGATTCATGCTTAGAATGTTTGTGCCTCAATCGATCATGTTTTCAATTAAAATCAAGTTTGTATTTTGTTCATACGTGATTGAAATGTTCCTGAATTAGCTGAGTGATCCTAACCAAACGACAGCTAATGGCCACGTAATTGAAATGTGCATGCTCAATTTAGATCCTAACCCGATTAAATTGCAGGTTACATAACAACTCTAACCAAGCTTTGTTATCTGCATAGTTGTTAGATATGTATAATTAAACTGTTTCAAACCCAACACGTCCCTGTTGCCTCGCACAAATGCTAAGAAACCCTTAGTAAATAAGGATCAGTAAAATGCATATTTACTAAGTAAAGGATTCCGAGAGGACCTAATGTGGTTTCCAAACTCATGAAAGATCGAGTTGTCATGGAATGTTTTTCTGAATGTTATTAAGCATGTTAATAAAAAATTGAGTTTAATTAAAGTAATGTCCTAGTTTATTTATGTTATAATTTTTGCAAATTGTGTTTAATTTTGCTAAAATCTATTTCATTCATATAGTTTGCATATTTAGGATAATTTGCATTGGGGATCATTGCATTTAGTTTAATATGTTTAATTTTAATCATCACTTCTCAATCATACAGTGTTTTTATTTACCAAGTTGTTAATATAATTTTACAATTAAGTGATTTAACACAAATACAATCCCTGTGGAGACGATAACTTGATACTTACTTATTACTAGATAATGCCTGTGTACACTTGCATAACCTATACGTTACAGGTCCTTATATGGAAAATAGACCATTTAGTGTAGTTAGTAGATAAGAATGATTATTCATCATTGGAATTTAGTAAATTAGTAAGTTAATTTTGGAAAGTAAATGATAAAATGATGATAAATGAATTAAATAATTAAATTATTATCATTTTCATCATCTTTCCTAAAATAAAAAACATGTAAACCCTAGCCATGGAAGCTTAAAGATAGACAAGCTTATTTTGTTTAATTAGATGAGTATTCTTGTCCCGTTTTTAATGATTTTTATGTTTTTGAAACCGTAATATCTTAATCTAGCTATCTCAAGGATTAATTTGTAAAACTATTAAAGAGTTAGGGTTTTTCCATGGATGAGTATAGTTTAAGTATAAAGTTTTATGGTAGAAAATGAAAGGTTGTTGATAGATAAACAACTTTTGTAAGGAGAATTTTAATAAAATTATAATTTAAGGACTAAATTGAAAAGATGAAAAATTTATGGAAAAATTTTGAATTTTGTGAAATATATGGGCTACTATGGATATGCATGAAAATCAGTTAGGCTTGAAATAAGGATTAAATTGTATGAATTTTATTTTCCGAGCCTAGGGACAGAATCATAATTAATTAAAAGTATAGGGGCAAAATAGTAATTTTGCCGAAGATGTCTATTGGACTGAATTGAATATGAATTATATTAAATTGAGTTAAATTTATTTCTATAGATCCAGATAGACCTAATACGAAGTTAGATCAAGGAAAAGAGAAAGTATTGGATTAGTAGCCTAAGAATTTACGTACACTTGTCGAGGTAAGTTTGTGTAATTAAATTGTATATTTATATGTTTTAAATTGAATATTATTGTGTGTGATTTGTATAAAATGCCATGTATAATATCGACCACATATCCGACAAGTACCAAGTCCCGTTTGAACCTTAAAAATTTGAAGGATACAAATGACATGTCATTAGGGTTCCCGAATTGGTTGTGATCCTGCATGTGTTGCGGACACACCACAGCTCTTATGAGCGTCCCGATATTTGGCTCTCACGAGCTTCCCGATACTTGGCTCTCACGAGCTTCTCGTTATTTAGCTCTTATGAGCTTCCCGATTAATGGCTCTCTTAGCTTCTTGATATTTGGCTCGCAAGAGCTTCCCGTTATACAACTTACATGAGCTTCT
This sequence comes from Gossypium arboreum, assembly GCF_025698485.1. Taxonomy (NCBI): domain Eukaryota; kingdom Viridiplantae; phylum Streptophyta; class Magnoliopsida; order Malvales; family Malvaceae; genus Gossypium; species Gossypium arboreum. The sequence goes on from NC_069081.1 coordinate 22,329,121, forward strand.
CATTATATGGCTCGGAAAAGCTTCCCGTTTACATATTTTTATAAACATACATGTGCATGAATTGACGGATTACAACTCTTGTATCCAATGATATTTTAAATGGTTCAACGGGCTAAGTTCTGATATGATATAATACAAGTTCGAAACGAACTATTGCCCGTATATACATGAAGTACATGTAAATGATATTACTTGATATTTTGAAGCATGAAATGATTTTTACATGTATGTAGAACTTGTTTAATGACTTTATTCATCCATGATGATGGGCTATTATATGTGCTTACATGGCTAACATGTTGAAGATATGTGTTTAGGCTTTTGGCCAAGTTGATTGGAATATGTTTTGTATGCTTACCTTATATGTGAAATAATGGTAAGTTAAATTCCATGTTATATGAACTTACTAAGTTTAAATGCTTACTTTATTTTATTTTCCCAGTTTTATAGTAATTAGGAAGCTCGATTTGGTTGAAAGCTGGTTAGAGTTACTTCACACTATCCATCGGCCCATTTCAGTATATATAGTAAATCAATTTTGGTTGTAAAGGCATGTATAGGTTCAGTTGGCCAAATGTTGACATGTAAATGTTTTGTTGTGATTAGTCATTTCAATGGCTTGTGTTTGATATATTTTGATATATATATATATATATATATATATATATATATATATGGCTTATCATGTTTGATGTGTGTTTGATATGTTTGAGTGATGGTGAACTTATAAGTATATTGATGATTGGTTTAAATTGGTATATTTGGCATAATTATGCATATATGTGGTTGGACCAATAGGTGATTGTGGATGTTGATTGACATGTTATAAGATGTTATTTGAGGTGCCTAAAGGCATATTGGTTGTATGTTGTGGTAACACATGTTTAGACATGATTCTAGCTTGATTTAAATGTCTTGTTATGGCTTGGTGATGTGCAAATTAATGTGTATAGGTTGATGTCAATTTGGGTGAGAAATGTGGCTTGGAAAATTACCTATTTTCTTCCATATGGGCAGAGATACGGGCGTGTATCTCAGCTATGTGTCACACAAGCGTGTCTCCTGCACCTTTGAAAAAATTTTAATATTTTTCAAAAAAAATTTTGAGTACTCAATTTAGTCCAAGGTGAGTTCCAACTGCCATTGCATCTATGACATGCTTTTTCATATTTGTTTTATGGTTCATGTTCAGTGTTTGTGGCTGTCCTTCTTAAAAATGTTGTCTCGAAGGTTCGAACTCGCATTCTCTTCTTAGGAGTGCAATGGGCCTTACCACTACGCACAACACTTGTTGATTGGATTAGTTCATGTTTAATTTGCAAAAAGAAATTGTTACATTCAATACTCACATATATATATATATATATATATATAGTTAGTATTTAGTACACATACTTTTTTATTCCACCAACCTTAAAAAATTATGTATCAATTATTTTAAATATTTATTTTCTTAATATTTTATTATACCCTTATAATATAATTGTTAATCCTTTGACTCTACTCATGAAGCTAAAACTCCACTAACAATAAGGTATCAAATAATTTTCATATATATACCCAATATTATTTACTAATTTCAAGCTTGTTTGTCTTACCTGCTATTATTGCTTATAGTTTGGTTTTTATTTTTCTTTTTTTTAGACGAGCATGCTCAAAATTAATCAAGAGTGAAGGGCACCAACCAAAGGAGAGGGTACTCCACCAACGTTGAATGCACTAAAGAAATATTTGGCAATTTTGTCCTGATCGATCAAGTCAAATGAAGCAAATGACGAGCCCCAGTTCGCCGTCCCTCAACCTCTCCACTTAGAGTTGAATAAATTTGATAATTAAAATCTCCCAAAAGGACTTTTTTCTTTTTTAATGGTTCCTGCATCTAAGGAAGTCCTCAGCCTCTGCAACTGATTGGCATACAGAGAAGGAAGGCAGCTAAAGACTTTTTTTTCTTCTTTTTTACCTTTTTGGCTTTTGCAATGAACAAAACCATTTGATTCTGTGTTGTGCTAGGCTGTAAAATGCAACTGTACAGTCAGAGAGAGTGACAAACACGTGATCTTTTGATTCATTCCTATTCTTAACTGGTCCTGTTACTCCAATACTTCAAATATCTCAATTCTATAGTTTGTGTTGCACTGCCTCACATGGTTTGTGTCTCTTTGAGCTTACTCAATTCTTTTCACATATTTGAAGCATTATACGTTGTATATAATACATATATGCTCTGAGGGTTTCTCCATTCTTTCAACTTCCTTTTCTTATAGACGATATACGAAAGAAATGTCCATATTTTTGTAATATTACAGTAATTAGTGAATATCAATCAAACCTCAAATCCGCCATTTGAACTTCAGATTTCATAAAACGGCATTCAACTTAAAGGAGTTTGACATCTTAAGTAGAATAAATAAACTTCTTACACTACATTTGATATTAGTATTATTTTTACGCATTTGTTACGAAAGACTATATTTATCCTTAACCAAAACGACCCCATTCGTCCATCAAGAAGTTATGATGGGCCATCTTCAATTCTATAACCAAGTTGGTAATCTTGTTAATTACGCCTTTTTTTTCCCTAGCATATACCTCAGTTGCTTGGGCTCCTTTGGATACCCAAGCAATTCCAGTACGGAGTTTAAAGGATTTTTTTGGTGCAATCACACCATTCTTTCTGTTTGGATAATTTTACCCCAGTTTAGTAGACGACCTGGATATTAGTGGGACTAAAATGTTTCACTGATGGAAAAATGATAGGTTTATTTATTTAAAAAATAAAAACAATTTTAGAATTTAATAAATCATTAATTAATTATTTTGATTAAATTATTTATTAGCTCTTCAAATATATTTTATACCACTTTAATTAATAGGCAAAGAAGGAGTTATAAAATGTAAAAATCCAAGAATTTCATTTGCTCACTGACTTCACTAAATATATTTTACAAACACTCAAACCTAAGGTACCTGAAACTGAAATTTAAACTAAGATAAGACAACACAAATAGAAACCGAACCACTTAAGCTGAAATCTTTTCTAGGATAGGAATCTGTGTGGCACTATAATACCATCTGTCTGTCTTCAAAGTAAGGATGTTTGGACCTAGTTTTGAATGGAATGGCCAATGCCAGGATTGTGTCCAGGAGATGTGCGCCTGAAATCTTGGTCGTTTTTCGGCGGCGAGGCTCCAATTACCACAGTTGGTGGTGAAGGTGGAGACTTGGTTTTGTTAACACCATTAATTTTGGGATCAACAATATTCCTACTTTCCTTTGCTAGGATTCTATTAAATGTTCTCACCTTCTGATTCTGCTCCAAAATCAAATGCCTTCCTAAAATTCCCTCAATTTCCAGGAAGAGAACAAGCGAAAGGAGAACAAGAATAGAGAGAAGATTGTTTTGGGCCATATATAAAATAGGTAAAGCTTAAAATGTGGAATTAAAACAAGTGAAGAAGGAGATACTTAGCAACTTTGCTTACAGACTTCTTCGTTCCCTATGGTGCTAGCTCTATTTATAGACGAAGATCGATCGAGAAAAGAGGTGTCAAAAGACTGATAAATATATATATATATATATATATATATTAAAAGGTGTAAATAAATTACATAATCTTTCTCCACATGCGGCCATAGAGCTTAGGTTATGGTCACTTAAACTCCAACAACATTTTGCATGGGCCATGCAACTGTTCTTTATTCATTTATTCTCCTTCTCTTCTTAACCTAATGTGATTTCTACTATATATTATTCTCTTATAAGAGTTATGAGTTGTCTACTAATATCAATTAAAGACTTTCAGTCTATCAATATATCCTTTTGTATATGTGATCTATTTTATTGAAAACATAGAGTAGTGTACTTAATTAACTTAGCCCCCACCTGCTCACCATTAAGAGTTTATAAAAACATATTTCTGTCAAGAATCTTTTAATATATTGTCTTGTTGTGTACCATGTACAATATATTCAGCTTTCCAACTCAAATTCCCAGCTGTTATAAACCCCCCATTCTCTCTCTCGTTTCTTTGTAGCTTCTAAAAGTGAAGTGACTCGTAGGTTTTAGAAGCTATGAAAAGCATTTGCAATTGAAGCTGATTTTGCTTTCTGCAACTTCTTACTGTTGACCTAACAATTTAATGCTTACTATTTGTTATTTGCAAGGAATTTCCGAAGGAAAGACTAAACAAGGCTTTATATTTTCTGTATACCCGACCTAAAAGAGGCTTAGATAATCAGCCTACACCCACAGTGAGATTGAACTAAAAGAGGCCTTTTAATTCCTTAGATTGGGCTGGAATGGGATGATGACTCCATGCATTCTTTTTTTTCTTTACAATAACTTTGGAGGGAAATTTTTAAAATTCTTAAGTAATTTAGCAATAAGATATTATGAGATAGTAGTATTTGTGTTTTTTTAGGTAAAATGCTTTTAAAAGAAATTAAGTTCTTGAAATTTCGAGAGATAGAAGTTAATTATAAAAGAAGAGCAATGGTTTTCGAAATAAAATAATACATATTAGTATAAAATGTATATGCAATATAGGTGCATCAAATTTTCTACAAATATATAAATATTATGGGTGAAAATTTAGTACATAGTCTATTTTTTATTTCATAAATAATCTTAATTTTTATTTCATAAATAATCTTAAAAATTAATATGTGGATTTTTTTAGGTAGATTTATATTTTAATAATTTATTATATCTATATAGGATACTTGTTAACTCCTAATCTGTTTGTGGAGTTTAAAACTTTACTAACAATGCATCAAATATTTTCCTAAATATTATTTTAATAATATAAAGTAATTATTTGATACACTTGTGAAGTCTAAAAATTTTCACCGACAATGGGATAATTTTCCTATAAATTACATAATATACGTTATTTATATTTTTTAATAGTAAGATTATGTGAATTAAGGGTATATATGAACACTATAAATTTATTGTATGGGAGTGTAATTATGAGGATAGCAATTAATTACATTTTTTTATTACAAACAATTCTTATTCTTAAGATGTATTTGACTAGGAGAGTGCAATTATATTTTAATTTGAACTTAAAAAAAAGGATAAAAATAAAGTTTTAAAGTCACTATGATTAATTAACCATGCGCTTCTCTTCATTCTCACACCCCTCCCAAGAATTGAATAGTGTAATTAGGCGTGAATAAATTTCGATTCAATTAAAAAAAATTAATTTTTTTTTGAATTTCGAACTAATCGAATTAGGTTATTCATTTTTTTTTCAAATCAACTCTAACAAGTTATTTGATTTTTTGAATTTGAGTCAAATTGAATTTTACAACTCAAATAATAAATTGATGTAAATATTCAGTGGGTCCCTAATAGTTTTAAAAGATGCAAATTGGTCCTCTAAAAATTACAAAAATTCAAAATATTTATAAAATAATTCTTTCCAATTTTTATAAATAATATATAATTAAAAATATTAAAAATTATACAATAATTCTAAATTTTACTTTTTAAAATTCCAAAATAATAATTTTGAGGTCTTAAATAAATAAATTATCAATTCAAGTTTATCATTCCAATTATTTTATCTTCTTTTCTTTTATTTTTGTTTTGAAGAGAATTTTAAAATATATATAATATTTTTAATTTAGAATTTAATCATATTATCATAAAATTTGAATATGATGGATTTATATTCATCTACCTTCCAATATGCCTATAACAGTGGCCACGTTAGCAGACCTAAAATTTTATAAGTGAAGAATTTATATTAAAAATATTTGGTAAATTATTATTAAATATAAGTATTTAATATAATTAAGTTATTTGATAAAAATAAATATTAATTTTTAAACAACTATTTTTTAATTTTTATCTTATTAATATAATATTTTATATTATTTTAGATAGTTTTAGATGAAAGATAAATATGGTAATTTGAATATTTATTTTTTAAAAAATATAATTTATTTTAATTTTTAATAAAATAAAATCTACTTAACATTTTCTACATTAGACCCTGTTTGATAAAGTGTTGAAAAAATTCAATCAACTTAAAATTAATATTTTCATCAACTTAATTTATTAAACATGTTTGATAACCCACGGTGAAAACTATTAGATAGAATTTTTGTACAAAAGGTGTAGAAAATGATAAGTAGATAGAGACCTACTTATCACTTAATAGAGGATAAGTTTAATGGTTTTTATTTTATTTAAGATAATATTATATCTTATCAAACAATCTAATTATATTCCGTATTTAATTTTAAATAAAATATCAAACATATTTTATAACTTAAATTCAACACTTAATTTTTCAATATTTAATTTTTGTACTTAATATTTTGGTTTATCAAACATAACCAACCTATTATTTATCTTATTCAACACCCTTTTTTTTAATTTTGTATTAAATAAAAATTAAAATAATTATAAGACAAATTTAAAATATTAAAGGAATAAAATTTTTAATGATTTATTAAACACAACTTTAATATTTTGTGTCTTCCACTTTAATTACAAAATTTATTTACTCAATAAAATATAATAATTTTTTAATTTCATTTTCATAATGATGACGAGTAAATCGAACCCATAAGAAGAGAAGTGATTGTATGAAGCTGTGATTTCATGTCATCCTTATCCCTTTTCAATGGGAGAATGACAAATTAGATTTTTCCTCCTAATTTTTAACTTTTCTTCTCCTGAAAAAATTCAAATCTAACTAAAAATGCTAGAAATTATGATTCATACAATCCTTTCTCCCCATAAAAATAGTAAAATTTATTTACTCAATAAATATCTCTGTTTTTTAATTTTGTTTTCACGTGATCAAAGATATTATACATATAATTATAATAAAATTATGATTTTTTTAGTTTCATTTCCACAACTAAAAATGTCACTGCTAATCTTATATTATCATCTATACTATTTATAAAGCCTTTTATTGAGTTTGTGTCACACATCCATTGAGTCTCAGTTCCTTTAGAAAATTTAATTTAATATTCATTTGCATTTAAAATAAATTATATTTTCTTCAAAAAATAAATTATATTATTTGAGGATAATTTAATCTTTTATTTTAGAAAAACTAATAAAAATATATATATGATTAGATTTGAACCCATACTAATTGAATTAGAAATTTTTTATTTTACCACTTAACTAAAGTTTTATTTTAATAATTTTTACATTTAAATTTTATTACCTACTTCAGTTGTATATATTATATTTATAATGTTGTTAATTGAGATGGTATCACAAATCAACTCCATAACAACTTAGGATTTTTACACCAACTTAGAATTGATGAAAACACCGTGATAAGTAATTGTATTCATTTAGTAATCTTTTTATTTAACAGATAAATTCATTAATTCATTCAATGAATAGAACCATATAATTCAGAGAAAAAAATAGCAAACACTTGTCGTAGATGGTAAATGATAAGCTCCATAAACACAACAAAGGCTTTAACCTCAATATCGATAGAACATTATGACATGTTGACAATTGGCTTTGTCACAACTCAAGCACGACCTATCTGGAGTGATTGCAAGCACTTAGCATGATAAGGAAATCAATCCCGGATGGTCCAAAGTGGTGAGCAAAAATCAATAAAAGAATCGAGCACTCACTAAACTAGAGAGGACGACAACAAAATCATCCTTAAAATCACTTATAAAATTAAAATTACATGCATAAGCAAGGCTAAAAAAACGTACTATAAGAGCAAACAATAACTTCTAAAACTGAAAACTTATTAAACAATGAGAAAACAAACAAAAAATATATAAAACTTAAGACAACACAAATCCAAATCAACATGTGAAATTATTTATTATTCTAAAATACTCTCAAAATAGAAACAAATTAAGAAGTTGATAAAGAGCCACCCACTTTCCAAGAAAAACTACTGATGGATGGTGGAGTTTTAGCGAATGACAAGCACCGTCATCTGTCTATCACAACTTGTGAAAACAACAAAGATACCCACAAAATAAATCTGCAAATTGAAATGAGAGAAGACATGTGTAGTGAATGAAAAAAAGAAAAAAATAAAAGGTTAATGGGAAAGGAAAAAGGCGGGCCAGCTTGGAGGCTGGCACCACCGCTAAATAAAACAAAAAATAAGAAACAAATGGCTTTCATTTAGTAATCTTATATGATATATTCATGTGTTTTAATATCATGCATATTTCATATATTATTATTTAGTTCAAATCGTGCATTTTATTATTTATTATATATAATTTTTAAACACAAATTTATTTTCTAAATATGTTATTTTACGCTCATACATGTGTCTTCTAGTATTTTTTTTTTGTAAATTTTGTTTTTTTTTCTCTCTCTCCTTTGCTTTGTGTTCTGTATTATTCATAGCTTAAAAGAAAAACCAAAAACAATTGATAGTAACTAAATATTACAAATCAAGGCTTTCTTTTTTAGAAAAAAAGTATTATGATTTGCACCGGTGTGAAAATAGTTTTTATGAACAATATGAAAATAGTTGAAAGATAGATAATTAAATTTTGGTTAAATTGTATTAGAAGTTTTGGTACCTTTCATAAATTTAAATTTTACTATCTATATTTTTTAGATTTTAAATTTTAAATTAAAATCATTTTATTAAATTCAAGTTCATGAATATTAAATTTTAATTACATTGTTATGAAATAAGTTTTTTATTCTAAAATATCAGGTCAATAAATTTAATAAAAATAATATTAATAACTAAAACTAAATTTTAAAATATAAAAATTAATTAATTAAAAATTTGAAATTGATGTTTTGTGGATTTTGAATTGCGTTGGGTGCTGAATTCAAGGAAAATAAATTTGTATGAAACTTTGCAAACGTGCAAAACAAATGTAGTTATGGGTTGGATTGATAGTGAATTTTTAATTATGGAAATGAAATTAAAAATTATCATATTTTTATTATAATTATAATATTGCCTAAATTGCGGTAGAGTCCTGTCGGTTTCTTCTGCTCTGTCTTCACAACAAAGTTTGGAATCCAATGCTCTTCCTGGCCCCACTTTCCTTCCTTTATTATTTTAGAAATTTACTGACACCTCTGTTCTTTAAAATATAGAAGTGTGTTAAAAATAAAATATAATAAATACTAAAGTATATAGTTTAATGAATTAATAATAATAGTACATAAAATATGTATAATATTAAAATAAAAATAAAAATTAAATTTTGAGTAAAAATTTAAATACATCAAATTAAAATTATTAAATAAATATAATTATTTATTATTGTATTGTCATTAATTACGAGTTGGTGTTAGGTTAATTTATAATACTAATTCAATCAATAATATTATTAATATATACAATTTATGGAGGTAATAACGTTAGCATAATAAAATTAAAATGTATAAAAAATATAAAAATATAACTTTGGTTGAATGATATTTGAGATTTAGATCCTATTTGAGGTTTTAAAATTTTCAAATTAAAACTATAATATATTACTATTATTATTTATTGGTGATATTTAAATTGTATCTATAATAATATTTAAAATGTAATTTCATTTATTAAAATTATTCTTAATAAAATATAACTAATATTATTCTTATATAAAATTTAAACATTTTATTTATATAATTTCTTAACTAAAATTTACTATTTTATTTCTCTTAATAATAAAACTACTTTTACTATAAATTATAATTCAAAAAATATTAAAATTTAACATAAGAAGTTGTTATAGAAAATTAATTTAGTGAAGAGTGTGCTTCATACTTTTATGGTTGTTACTATTATAGATGAAAAGATGTTATAAAGAGTAAAACTAAAATTTATATATATATATATATAAAATAAAAGATTCTATAACAAACTTGACTGTTATAATAAAATGTTGTTATAAAGTTGTGAACCTCATTCATGAAGGTGTTTGCGGTGGTTCCAATTCTGCCTTAGTTAGGAGAATTGTTTTGCTTTTGAAGTCTTTGAGTCATTGGAATCTTCAGCATAATCCCAGAGAAGAGAATAGTATTGCAGACAGAATTGTCAAGCTTCGAAGAGACAGGGAAACAGGAGTACAATTGATTGATAAGAATTATGTAATGAGCTTTCCTATTGTTTGATTATTGAGTTGTATTTTCTTTTTTTACCAAAAAAAATGTTGTTATAAAAAGAGTTTATTGTAGTTTTGAAGTAAGAGAAGAAAATAAGTGTAAAAGAAAATGACAAATTAGATTTAGTCTTAACCGAATTAGTGGACACACTAATTCTAGGTTGAATCAATTTGTTCAGTTCAATTGAATAAATTAAGAAATAAAAAATAGTGAAAACCGATTCAACCAACCCAACCAATTTGTGTCAATTAATTCAGTCCCTTATTGGATCGGTACTTGTTAGGATATTATTATGGGATATTATCTTTTAGCAATTTGATTCCTAATAGAATATTATAGGATATTATTATGGGATGCAGGATGGCGTGATGCTATGCAAAAGGAGATTTGTGCTGTGGAGGATAATGACACTTGATCTATGGAAACACTTCCTCCTAAAAAGAAAACACTGGGTAGTAAATAGGTGTACAAGACTAAATATAACTCCAATGAAAGTATTGAGAGACTTAAAGCTCATATTGTTGTTTTTGGTAATCATCAGGTAGAATGTATTGACTATAATGAAACTTTCGCACATGTGGCGAAAATGGTGACTGTTTGAGCTTTCTTAACTATTGTAGCTTCGAAAAATTGGGAGTTACATCAGATAGATGTCCATAATGCCTTCCTACATGGTGATCTTGATGAAGAGGTTTATATGAAGCTTCCTCTAGGTTTTTCTTCTGATAAGCCTGGAATGGTTTGTCGTTTGTGCAAGTCTTTAAAAGGGTTAAAACAGACTCCCCGGTGTTGGTTTGCAAAGCTTGTTACCGCACTAAAAGGGTATGGATTTCTTCAATCATATTTTGATTATTCTCTCTTTACATACACTAAGAAATCTGTACGAATTAATGTGTTGGTTTATGTTGATGATTTGCTTCTTTTTGGGAATGATTTCACTACTTTGAAAACTTTTAAGGGGTATATTAGTTCTTGCTTCCATAGAAGGATCTTGGTGTTTTGAAATATTTTTTGGGGATAGAGGTAGCTCGTAGATCTTTGGGGTTATTTATTTGTCAAAGAAAATATGCACTTGATATTATTTCGAAGGCGGATCTTTTGGGAGCAAAGCCTGCAAGATCACCAATAAAGCAAAATCATAAATTAGCGCATGCTACAAGGACAGTTTTATCTGATCCAAATTCGTACAAATGGTTAACGGGTCATTTGATTTATTTGGTAGTAACCATACCTAATTTGGCATACTTAGTTCATGTCTTATCCCAATTTATGCATAAGCCAAGACAGGAGCATTGGGTTGTAGCTTTCGTGTTATCTGGTACTTGAAAGGCTCTTATGGCCAAGGGATCCTTTTGAGATTTGATAGTGATTTGTTCTTGAAAGGGTGATGTGATTTGAATTGGGCTGCTTGTCTGTTAACTTGGCATTCACTTACTAGCTGGCTTCTCTTTTTGAGACAATTTCCTATTTATTGGAAAACTAAGAAACAACATGCTGTTTCTCATTCTTCTGTTAAGGCTGAGTATGGGTCTATGGCTTCTATCACTTGCGAGCTTAAATGGCTGAAGGCCTTATTATTAAGCTTAGGTGTTCATCATCCTAAAGCAATTCCTTTATTTTGTGATAGTCAATTTGCACTACATATTGAACAGAATCCTGTATTTCACGAGCGTACTAAACATATTGAAGTGGATTGTCACTTTGTTAGAGATGCAATCCAGGATGGTTTGATCGCACCTTTTTATGTTTCGACCTCCATTCAATTGGCTGACATTTTTACACAGGCACTTGGTAAATCACAATTTGAATATCTTCTCATCAAGTTGGACATTTATGATATATATGCTCTAACTTGAGGGGGGTGTTAGGATATTATTGTGGGATATTATCTTTTAGCAATTTTAATCATAATAGGATATTATAGGATATTATTATTGTAATAGGCCAATTTTGGCCTGGGCCCGAAAAATAACAACCGAAGCCAAAGGATGCAATCGGTCAAAAACAAGCCAAAAATGGACAAATTGAAAGACAATCATTAAATTGTGACCAAATAAAAAGGATGGAGAAAGCCAAGGGATTATCAAATTTTGTTGACTTGGTAAAAGACTAAAAATAGGAAGATATTATTTTTATTTTATTTTATTATTAAATTAGTTAGGCTATTTTTAATAAACCCAATGTATATAAATAGGGGTATTTTGTTCTTTGAGGGGAGGATTTGGATGAATTACTTTGGGATTCCTACTTCAATTCGGAATTAGATTATTCACTCTTTTCCTATTTCTATTGGAATTGAATTATTTTCTTTTCTCTTTCAATTACGTGAGAATTTTGTCCATTTCATTTCAATTTCTTTGTTTTTTCTAAATTCGTCCAATTGCTTTTAGCCCTTCCATTTTTTTAATTGTTTTGCAATTAAGTTTTCATTTTCTTTTTTGGCCCTAAAATTTGTTTTGACTGCATTTTGGGTCCTCCTTGAAGCTGTGCGTTTTGGAGGGTGGGATTATTTCCCTTTTGGTCCCTCTTGTTATTCGCACGTTCAAATTGGTCCATTTCCTTTTATTTATTTTTGGTTCGCCCCAAAATTTTATTTTAAAGTTCGATTTAATCTTTTTTATTTTCGCTATTTTACTATCAAATTAACTATTTAATATATTATTGCTATTATTATTATGTTTCTATTTATATTTATTTTGTCATTCTAATACTATTATTATTTATCTAATTATATTTCTACTATTATTATATTTCTATTTATTGTATTTCTATTCCTATTTATATGCTAATATTATTTTCATTATTATTTTTCTTATATATGTTTTTTACTCTTGTTATTAACATTTTATTTATTTATTTATATCGTGTTGTTATTTGTTTATTTATGTCCTCTTATGTGATTTTAAAACTTTTATTATTATTATTATTATTATTATTATTATTATTATTATTATATTTCTATGTATTATTTTGTACTTTACAATATTTATTTTAAAATTAATTTGTATATTACTATTTAATATATTATTTATTTTTATCGTTTTACCTATTTTAAACTTTTATATCTATTACTTGTTTTAAAATTTTATATTGTTTGTATAGTGATGTTTTCAAATTTTCTTTCTTTCATATTTTCATTTTATTTTATTTTAAAACTAGTTATATTTCATTGGTGTAATTTGCTTGGAATTTCTTTTGAAATTGGCTTTTAATTCATTAGCCTTCGATTATTAATATTAGTATTTGTATAGTGTATGATGTGTTGCCATTGCATGTACCCTAACTCATTCCTTTGTGTTTCTCATTATTTATTCGTGTAATATTATTGCCCCGATTTTTTTTCCATGCTCAATACTAAGCTTGTATGCTTGTTATTTGTATCATGATTTTTAAATTCCAACTTTTCGCCCAACATCAATTGATTTTTACCCAAACCCATAAAAAAGATTTTTTTAAATGAAGATAATATTTCGTATTTGGAAATTCGATAAATCGTACCCAATTGTGCTGGATTTCGATTTGCCGTTTGACCAAATAGCCAAATATCCTTTTAAAAAAATTTCAAATGCATGAGTTTTGGAAATCATGAGATGATCTTGTATCAAGGGTTCGAAATGTTGTATCCTACCGTGCTGGATATGACATTTTATCCCTTCTGAACGAGAGAATCTCAACATCCAAGTCTAGTTATCCAAACATTTTTAAAGGAATTGTATTCTAAAATCTTTTTCAAATTCTCAACATTAGGATGTTAATTGATTAATACGGTACCAATTTTGGGCGTTGCAAGGGTGCTAATCCTTCTTTACGTGTAACCGACTCCCGAATCCGTTTTTTAGTTTTTCTTAGACAAAAAATGTTGTTTTAATAAACCAAAATGCTTTATTAAAATGATCGATCATGAGGTGACCCGATCACACCTAAACAAAAAGGATTGGTGGCGATTCCATAATTCGTTTTTAAAGTCGATCCACGTTTTTCCAAACTTAAAAATGGTTTCGATAGCTTGGTGACTTTACTAGGGCCAATAAGAGAGTCAAGCTATAAAATTGATTATTTTCTGTCCTTTTGTTGAAGATTGAAAATTTGATTTGAAAATCATGATTCTTTGTTGCATTTGTTTGTATGATTGTATGGTTTGAGTCTTGTAGACTATTGCATTGCATTGCATGACCGTTGTGGTCACACCTTTTAAATAGGAGTGAGAAACTACGCCTTCGTGAGGTTTTCACCTCCGCATGGGCTAGTGGATTACTTCCAGGATACATCCGTACCTATGTCTTCGTGATATTTTCACCTCCACATGGCCTTAGGGAAATGTATTCCCCTGAATTGAACTCGGTCCACATGAGCCTATAATGGGTGAGGATCGAGGAATCTATTGGTTTGGGTACCTCTACTTTAGAACCAAACTGAATATAGCGAGCCTTAAGAGCCCAACCCTAGGTAAAGCCACTCAAAACCCTAGCGGTTACCCAATTAGGTGTGCTATATTGTTTTTTTTCCTCTTGTGCTAACGTGTTTTGTTTTGTTTATCACTGCATTGCATTACCTCATCATAGAAAGGAGGTGTTGATTCATATTTGAGTGTTAAATAAAATAGTTTGTCATAAGAAAATGAATTTCTTGATAAAGTGGATTATAATATGGTTGTCTGAATATGGTCCAAGTAAACACAACCGAAGAAGGCTAATAGATTGCGGAGGAAAACAAGACTTTACCTGAGGATTCAAGTCAATAAAATTTATTCGAGAGTAGTCACGTACCGACTTTTTTAAAGGAGCTAACAAGATTCGCGAGGATAAGTGAGTAATAAGTCGCGGCCCGGATTAAGCAAAAAAGAGCTAGTGGAGGTATCTATTAGAAGTTTGCGTGGTTTGACTTTTACAGAAAAGGGATCGCCTGGAATATGAGGGCAAAGCCGCATATGTAATCCATTTTATGTAAAGGAATTTGTTTTCTAGAAAAGTTGTTCTAATATAATTGAATTCAAAATCAACGCCTTACTTTCTTTTGCATTCATTCCATATATTTGCATTGCGTTGCATCATGTGCATTAAACTTCACAAAAGAACCCTAATTAATTAGAAATCGTGTTATAGTTACCTTAGAACATCACTACTACACATGGAGAAAAACTAGAGTTATGGATCAAAAGCTGGAAAAACTGGAACAAATGCAGAAAGAAATGCAGGATCGGCTGCAATTACAGATGTAAGAACAGTTGGCCAAGATTCAGCAGGATATGAAGGATCATATGCTGGAATCTCAAAAGAATACGATGAACCAATTGTCTCAGCTACTAATGGGAAGGCCAGGAAAAGGGAAGAGTCCCATGGTTAATACTGAGGATGACAGTGAGATACTTGCTTACCCTCTAGGTTTCACTCCAAAAAATACCCCAGTACTACCACAAGGAGTGTCTATTAATATCAAACCCCAACATCAGACTGGTACTTCGGCACCGATAAATTTCTCGACGGGCTCGTGTTCTAACCCCGAAGACAATCAGACAAATCCTACATTCCCTGACTTCGATAAGGTTGCAGAGGCAGAAAAGGCAAGAGAAGAATTTCCAAAGCAATTGGAAGACCGATATAAATGGTTAGAGGAGATATTCAAGGCGTTGGAAAGCGTTGATTATTATTACGGAATGAATGCTAAGGAGTTGAGCCTAGTCCCGGATTTGGTACTCCCTCCGAAGTTTAAAATGCTAGAATTTGAAAAATAAAACGGAACCAGTTTCCCTAAGGCTCACATTATTATGTTTTGTCGAAGGATGATTGGTCATGACAACAATGATCAGTTATTGATTCACTATTTTCAGGATAGTTTAGCTGGGGCTGCGGCCAAATGGTACAATCAGCTGAGTTGTACCCAAGTTAAATCATGGAAAGATTTAGCATAGGCCTTCATGAAGCAATATGGCCATGTGACCGAAAAAGCGCCTAATAGGATCACGTTACAAAACATGGAGAAGAAGTCGAATGAAAGTTTCAGAAAGTATGCCCAGAGGTGGAGGGAAGTCGCTACGCAAGTTCAACCGTCGATGTTGGAAAAAGAGACAACCATGCTTTTTATTAATACTTTGAAGGCACCTTTTATTAATCACATGCTGGGAAGCGCAACTAAGAGTTTTGGATACATAGTAATGTCTGGTGAGATGATAGAGAATGCGATAAGAAGCGGAAAGATAGAGGCTAGGGAAAGTACCAAGAGGTCGGCCCTGAAGAAGAGAGAAAATGAATTCAGCAATGTGAGCATGGGTTATGCAAAACCACTCACAGTAAACCAAACGAAAGCTGTGGCCGTGAGTCAGCAAGCTTCACCAAGACAGGAGCCCAATACAAAACAAAGCACGGAGAAGCTCTGGTTTACTCCTATTCCAATAACATACCGGGAGCTGTAAAAATATCTATTTGATGAGCACTTTGTATCCCCTGTCTTCTCAAAACCGTTGCAACCCCATATCCCAAATGGTACGACGTAAGCACTCAATATGAATACCATGCGGGAATAGTGGGCACTCGATAGAGAATTGCCTCTCGTTTAAAAAGCTAGTCGAAAGGCTCATCAACACGGCATTGTGAAGTTCGACGATGCACCAGGAGTAGGAAATCCGTTACCCAATCATACTGATAATGGGGTGAACGCGATAGCTGAGAACATGAGGAGGAGAATCAAGGTGAATGTTGTAGAAATAAAAACCCCGTTAAGAGAGGTTTAGAGGAAAATGGTAGAAAGAGGTCTAATTTTGCAAAACTTGGGGAGCAAACCCCGAGAAGCGAAGAACTATTGTTAGTTCCATGGAGAGGAGGATCATGAGATTCAGAGATACAGTGAATTCAAGGCCCTGGTGTAGGGTCTAATGGACAATAAGGAGTTAGAATTCTTTGAGTTCGCTGAAAGAGAGGACGTGTGCACCGCAAGAGGAGACTCAGTAGAGAAGGTCGCTGAGGTCAATCGACTGGTGGTGATCATCTCAAGACCGAGAATCAATGAAGCTGGAGTAAAAACGGCATCGAGAGTTGTAATTCAGAAACCCACAGCTTTTCCTTATAAGGATAGCAAAAGGGTGCCCTGGAATTACAATTGTAATGTGACATATTTGGGAAAGGAAAGTCTGGTCAGCATGCCAGATACTGAAGTTGAGCTTGAAAAAAAAAGTCCTTGATGATGGAACAGGGAGGCGAAAGAGTTGCAATGCCTTGAACAAGTCAAAAACCTGGAAGGAATATTAGGGAATCTGAATGACATACTCGAAGAGAGAATCGGGGAATAAAAGTTTCCAAATCCTTGCATACTTGGGAGTGTTTTGAACAATGGGACTGTGGAAGAGATCTCTATATTTTTAAAGCTAATCTAGAGTAATATTCAAAACACGCTTGTTGCTTTAAGCCTAGAGGCAGTAAGAATCCTTTTGTGACATAGACTTGTGTCCAGAATTTTTATTTCAATAAAATGTATCTTGTCGAGCAAATATTCTTTCATTTTTTCCATTTCATAGTATACATTCTTTTGTTCTTTGGACTGTCTTTTAAATATTCTGTCATTCTTCATTCATGATCATATCGTACAAATAATCATCCTTAGAATAATTCATTCTTTGGAAATATGCCTTTGTACCTACAATAGGTCCCCAGATATCAATGACATGAGCAACGCTGTAACTAACTCCCTTTTAGGGTGAGACATGTGCTTAAGCGAATCTCAAGACTTTGAAGACAACAGAGATTATAGCCAATGTCCTGATTTTGTTAAGGATGGTAGAGCATGATAAAAAACAGATCCTACTCTACAAAGGGTCAGTGGACATTGTGAGCAAGAGGTAAAGATCGAAGCCTACATTGCCACGAAGGCAAAGCGAATCATCATTGAGTTTCTCCAAGAGATGTTTTCGCATAATCATGTCAGGATATGCTTAGGATATTAAGACCTATGGGCGCTAATGTCTATACGGTGTTAGAAGGATACATGTTAATAGTTTCACGGTAGCCATAATAATCATGAGGTTTGGGTACTATTGATCCACCATAGAGGGGGATTGTATCAGTTAGGCAGTATTTAGGGAGACAAGATCCATGTGCCTTATTTATTTCTTCACAGACTTTCTCTACTGGGGGGCATGGATGTTATCAGGCCATTCTCGTCTAATCTATTCATCTTGGTAGGCATCGATAGCTTTACAAAGAGGGTAAAGGTCACTTCATATGCCAATATTACAAGGTTGATAGTCATCAAATTTTTAAAAAAAAAGGGGGAAAGATCAGGCGTCGACAAGTAATATCAGAAAAGATCATGTCTAATACAACTGCATAATGTCAAAAGCTTGCAGTCTGTTCAAAGATCAGACACCATATCACAGTGCAGCAAAGGCAAGCAAAAAGAAAGAAATAAAGAAGATTGTAGAAGGTGACCGAAACTTGTAAAGATTGACATAAAGAAGTTACCGTTTACTCTCTATACTTATCAAATATCGGCTAAGACCTTCATCGGGGTAATGCTTTTCTCATTAGTTTGTGGAATGAAAGTGTTTTGTCCATTATTTCTTTTCTCTGAGTCTTGCTAGAACTAAAGGTTGGATGAGATAGAATGAATCCAATCCAGATATGATCAGTTGAATTTGAAAGATATCCGTCACGGTCAGATGATGCAAGCTTGCGACAAAAGGGGGATTCATCCTAGATAATTGAGGACCTGGCATTGAAGAAGATCATTTCTATACAAAAGGACTTTAGAGGAAAGTGGATGCGAAACTAGGAAGGACCTTATGTAGTAAAGAAGGCCTGTTCTGGAGGAGCACTGATATTATCCGAGATGGATGGCAAGGACTTCCCAATTCGGTGAACTCAGATTCAGTCACAGTTAACAGTTTAAAAAAAAACACAAAAGAAAAGAAAAAAAAACAGGAGAGGCCAAGGCGAAAACCCGCAAAGGGCAACTTGAGACCAAATGGGATTTTAGTTGAAAACCCAAAAAGGACGACTCAAATTTGGATCAAAGTGGGGCATACAATAGTCTTGCTATGTCTGAATTAACAATGAAGAAGTATGCTACATCTTGGGGCATCGACGAAGTACTCCAGATTCCCTAAACACAAATTAAGCTCAAAATGGTCCTCAAGAAGTTGGTACAAAGAAGCTTAAGTTGCGATATCTAGGGCATCTAGTTTTCCATTTTGCCCATTTTAAATTTGCTATCTTTGATACGTCTCAATAAATTTCCTTTTTATTACGTTTGCTATCTTTTGAGCTATGCTCCTAGTTATTTTCTCTCTTATCCATTATTATGATCTTTTTCAAGCATTTTGCATTGAAATAATGATTAATGGACTAATAATACCTTCACAAAAGAGGTTCTGCGTATTACTCTGGAAATTTCTAAATGGTACAGGAACCTACAACATGATTATTGTTTAGAGCTTACCAAGCCTAAGGGTTGGGAATGTTTGAGAAAAAAGAGTCTAAATTATGACTATCTCTTCAGTTTTTTGATCAAAGATACCAGTTGAACAAAGAGACAAGATATTGCGTCGGTGATATAACCTCAACAAATAATGATCAACCCAAGCATAAAAGGGGATCATTCTCGAGAAAAGAAATGATATTCCTCATTCATGCAAATATCAGGTGTACACATTTGATCATGAAACCTAGGGGATGGTGTAATAGACCAAATTAATGGAAAGATTCAGATCCTATACTCCTGGGTTGTAGGGGAGGGTTTGAAGATGGTACAAACCTTGGGTCCCAAAAGTACAATGAAATGGACCCTGAGGTTATAATGGGGCAAGCTAGTTGAGCAAAATGGGTTGTTTCTACAGGTTTTCTGTTGGAAAATGATAGCTGAGTAAGTAGGCAGCATAATGCAACAGTGATAAAACTCTGATGAATAACTAGTGATGATACTTTAAGTTTTTAAAAAATGTATCATTCTCATAACATTTTTACATTCATATCATTCATAGCGCATTTGATTAGGGGCATCTGATTCATTTTGATCATAGCATCTTAATCATTTGGCATAAACATAGGCATATGAAGCCGAGTCTACAGGGCATGTTTCCTAGAAGATAGTGTAGCGACATCTGTGAATTCACAAGTCTTATCTTCTTGAGGTAGTAAGGAAGCAAACTAAAAATTACAGATCTTATCTCCATTTATCGGCTATGGAGCATATCGAAAATGGCGGGTCTTATCTCCATGTATCGGCTATGGAGCAGATTTTAGCCACCAGCCTTATCTCTTTGAGGTAGCAAGAGAGCAGGTTGAAGATACAAGTCTTATCTTCCTGAGGTAGAAAGGAAGCAGACTGAAAATTATAGATCTTATCTCTATGTATTGGCTATGGAGTAGATTTTAGCCACCGGTATTATCTCTCTAAAGTAGCAAGAGAGCAGGTTGAAGATAAAAGTCTTCTTTTCTTGAGGTAGCAAAGAAGTAGACTGAAAATTACAGATCTTATCTCCTTGTATCAACTATGGAACAGATTGAAAATGGCGAGTCTTATCTCCATGTATCGACTATGGAGCAGATTTTAGCCACCGGCCTTATCTTTCTGAGGTAGCAAGAGAGCAGGTCGAAAATACAAGCCTTATCTTCTTGAGATAGCAATGAAGCAGACTGAAAATTACAGATTTTATCTCCCTAAACAGTAGTGGAGCAGATTGAAGGCGGTGAGCCTTAACCCCCTAAGTAGTAGGGTAATAGGCTGAAAATTACAGATCTTATCTCCCTAAGCAGTAGTGGAGTAAATCGAAGACGGTGAGCCTTAACCCCCTAAGCAGTAGGGTAACAGGCTGAAAATTACAGATATTATCTCCTTAAGCAGTAGTGGACCAGATCGAAGACGGTGAGCCTTAACCCCCTAAGCAGTAGGGTAACAGGTGGGGAATTACAGATCTTATCTCCCTAAACAGTAGTGGAGCAGATCGAAGACAGAGAGCCTTAACCCCCTAAGCAGTAAGGTAACAGGCTAAAAATTACAGATCTTATCCCCCTAAGTAGTAGAGAAACTGACGGAGGATTACCAAATTTTATCCACTTTAAGTTCTAAGGGAGTATATCAAAGCTACAAGTCTCTTCCCCTTGAAACTTTAGTCGAAGATATAAGTCTCACCTTCCTGAAGTTGCAATAGAAGCTACCTGAAGAAAGGAAGCATCAAGAAGTCGAGACTCAGCAGGTCCAGTCAAAATTGGCCTTTTTATAGTCTTTGCTCCATTCTAGTTACAAGACAATGAGCAAAGAGGGGCAGCTGTAATAGGCCAATTTTGGCCTGAGCCCGAAAAAATAATAACCGAAGCCAAAGGATGCAATCGGTCAAAAACAAGCCAAAAAGGGCCAAATTGAAAGACAATCATTAAATTGTGGCCAAATCAAAATAATGGAGAAAGCTAAGGGGTTATCAAATTTTGTTGACTTGGTAAAAGGCTAAAAATAGGAAGATATTATTTTTTTATTTTATTATTAAATTAGTTAGGCTATTTTTAGTAAACCCCATATATATAAATAGGGGTATTTTGTTCTTTGAGGGGAGGACTTGGATGAATTACTTTGGGATTCCTACTTCAATTCGGAATTGGATTATTCTCTCTTTTTCTATTTCCATGGGAATTGAATTATTTTCTTTTCTCTTTCAATTACGTGGGAATTTTGTCAATTTCATTTCAATTTCTTTGTTTTTTCTAAATTCGTCCAATTGCTTTTAGCCCTTCCGTTTTTTTTATTGTTTTGTAATTAAGTTTTCATTTTTCTTTTTTAGCTCTAAAATTTGTTTTGACTGCATTTTGGGTCCTCCTTGAAGCTGTGCGTTTTGGAGGGTGGGACTATTTCCCTTTTGGTCCCTCCTTGTTATTCGCACGTTCAAATTGGTCTATTTCCTTTTATTTATTTTTGGTTCGCCCCAAAATTTTATTTTAAGGTTCGATTTAATCTTTTTTATTTTTGCTATTTTATTATCAAATTAACTATTTAATATATTATTGCTATTATTATTATGTTTCTATTTATATTTATTTTGTCATTCTAATACTATTATTATTTATCTAATTTTATTTATCTATTTATATTTCTACTATTATTATATTTCTATTTATTGTATTTCTATTTCTATTCCTATTTATATACTAATATTATTTTCATTATTATTTTTCTTATATATGTTTTTTACTCTTGTTATTAACATTTTATTTATTTATTTATATCGTGTTGTTATTTATTTATTTATGTCCTCTTATGTGATTTTAAAACTTTTATTATTATTATTATTATTATTATTATTATTATTATTATTATTATATTTCTATGTATTATTTTGTACTTTATAATATTTATTTTAAAATTTATTTGTTTATTACTATTTAATATATTATTTATTTTTATCGTTTTACCTATTTTAAACTTTTATATCTATTACTTGTTTTAAAATTTTTATATTGTTTGTATAGTGATGTTTTCAAATTTTCTTTCTTTCATATTATTCATTTTATTTATTTTAAAACTTGTTATATTTCATTGGTGTAATTTTCTTGGAATTTCTTTTGAAATTGGCTTTTAATTCATTAGCCTTCGATTATTAATATTAGTTTTTGTATCGTGTATGATGTGTTGCCATTGCATGCAAGGATTTAAATTGCGGTCGTGGCCGCGTTTTCGGTCGCGTTGCGCTTATCGCGGTTGCGGACATAACGAATGCTATTGCGGTCACTGCGGGTATCGCGGTCGTGAATTTTTTTTAAATTCGCACAACCTATTGTAAAACATAATAATTATAATTATAATTATGAAAAGTCACGTTTAATGATTTTTAGAGTGTTTTCTAACACTTATGAACTTTTATTAATATGATATGATAACACAACTTTTATAATCATTAATTATTCTTATATTTATTTATGAATTTTCTAAGAATGTTATATTAACTAATAACAAAGTAAAAAGAAGAAGGAAATTATAAACATTTATCATATTTAATAAGCTTGAAAGTTTTTATAGATAAAATAATTGAAAATTCATACACGAGAGATGTCTTTAATATTTCTTATGACTTTGAATATGGTGAAGATATAAACATTCTATATTGCAAAAAGAAAAAAGAATAGATAAATGTATAGATTCTCATTAATTATTCCTATTTCCTATCACTTATTCTCACTCTCATTCTACTTTCATATATAGTTTAACATGCTTGATTCTTAATTATCTTTTCATAAAATATACTCCATTCATTTATCTAAAGATATATTTTAAATGTTTTAATATCATCAAAATTAAGAACATTAACAAAAGTTTTCTTTAAAAAAAACATACCTTACAAATAATGGTAGTGGTACGATTTAGTTTTCACCAATTAGTGGAATGACGAGGAAGATCAGATCTTTCACCTTCACTTTGAGAGCGTTCTTGACTTGATTCTCTTGACCTTTGTCCAAAAATATATATAAAAAAAGTGACATTTTCACCTTGGTTTTCATATAATTGATATGAAGGATATATTTGAGGAGGAGGATACATGAGAGGTGGATGTGGGTGATACATTGGTGGTGGAGGATGCATTTGAGGCTGGTATGGCACACCATAATTAGGAAATGGTGGATAATAACCATATGGTTGTGGATAACCATGTGAAGGTTGAAAATATGAAGGTTGTTCTGGTGGATAAAAACCTTGAGTGCTAGTAGATGAATCATTGTACCCAAGGTTACTAGAACTCGATCTCCTACCAGATGAAAAGCCTATAGAAGTATGCTTCTTGCCTTATCCTTTTGATGGAGCTCTAGGTTCACTTCTATCTCTCCTAGGTTCAGGAAACATATTTCCATCAAACTCTGATCTATCACAGAAATGTCCACTAGTAGTACCAACTCCGTATTCTCTTCCATACCGACTAGAAGACCTAATTTCACCTCTATCACCACTATATCCATCATCCTCATCAATTGGACTTAAACCATTACCATCGGGTCCATCGCCACTCTGACTTGGCGTTGAACTAGAACTTGAATGAGACAAATTTTGTTGTTGAGATTGATCAACATCCATTTCATTATCAGAGGTATCCACAGGCAACACACCGGTATTTTCACCATCTAGTAACGGATTCTCTTTCTCATGAAGCCATTCTGATAGTGGATCAACATCTTCAAAGATATGATCAAGGCTGATAGGATTAAAACTAGCGTTTATATCATCAGTGCTCATTCTTTTTTGATGCCTTCTCTGAAGCCTCATATTATAATAGGTAAACACTAGTTTCTCAAGTTTTTTATACTTTAACCTATTTCTTGCCTTGGTGTGAATATAACTAAATGTGCTCCAATTTCGTTCGTAATTTGATGCTGAAGTTGTTTGACTAAGCACTTTAATTGCTAATTTTTGTAATTCGGGAACATTTGTGCCGTATATTATCCACCACTCAGCTGCATAATATTATTTAAATTTCAAAATAACTTCAAAATGTACAATATAATTAAATAATATAAATTAAATTAAATAATTTAATTAACTGTTTACCCGGATTCATTTGCTTCCAAGCTCTTTGTGCTTGTGGAGTACCAAATGTCTCATGTTTATCTCTAAATAGTAACAACTGCATAAATAAAAGATAGAGTAAAAAAAAAAATAATTCTATTTCAAATTATGTAACTAAGTAACAAATAATAGTACTTGAATCTAACCTGATTAACCATTCTAAGTTGAGTATTAAGGGAAGGTTCTAATCTTTCAATTATTGATCGTGTACCTTCTAATATTTCTATTAGTACATTCTCAGAATGCTCCACCCCAAATTGAAATTGAGGATTGAGAAAATAATCTAAGTATAATTTATAAGAATATCATCAAATAATAATAATCTAAAACTTAAAATAATAAAATATAAAAATAGTTCTTAATTATATAAAACATTTTATCATACCAGCTAAATGCAAGTCGGAATGAATAAAATTCCATCTATTGTCAATAATCTTTTCATACTCGATGAAATATCGACAATCTTGTTGAATTGCTCGTTTAGCTCTATCAACAGCCTCATAAATAAAGCTCATTGTTGGTTTTTCATCGCTATCCACAAGTCTCAATACTTTTACTAGGGGCTCATAAACTTTTATGAGGTCGTTGGCTTTTTTCCAAAAATCTTTTCCCAAAACAATTTTTTTGGCTTCATAAGCAGGCCCTAACTTTTGCTGCCCCCATTTTGATTCTTTAAATTCCTATATATTCATAAGAAAAATTTTAAAATAATATAATTTAAATTATTTGGAACTAATAAATCATTAAAAGTTGTTATATTTTAGTAATTATATTAACTAATTATAAAATACTAACCTTTGAATTAAACATTTCTCTCAGACCTTGCTTTTGTCTTGTTATCTCTTCAAGTTGAATGAAATGAGTTGCAAATCGAGTAAGAGCGGGTCGAAGTATTTGTTTCCCTTGTGTATACTTCTTCATCAAATCAACAGTCCAAATGTGATTGTATATAAAGCAAGTCACTTTCTTTGCCTCATCTAACACTTTTGCTACACTGGGCTTCTTCCCAATATCTTCAAGGCATAAATCTAAACAGTGAGCTGCACATGAGGTCTGTTAGGATTTCGACCCGATTAAGCAACGAACAAGAAAATAGCGAAATAAATTGAGAAATTGAACACACAAATTTAACGTGGAAAAACCCCTCCAAAGAGGATAAAAAACCACGAGCAAAGAAAATTTTACTATAATGGCAAAAAAACAAAGAGTACAAAAGATGGAGATAAAAACTAAACCCCAAAAACCCGAAAACAAAGAACTCACAAAACGTAAACACAAAATTCTCTAAATGTGTTATGAGTTCTAATATCTAATGGGTATATATTTTTCTAAGGTTGTAAAAGAGCCTATTTATAGGCTAAATTCAAAGGTCAAATAATAATAAAATAATCTAAACTAATCAATGTTTGATTGAAACAAGTAAACAGAGTTTAACTAAAAGATTATTTCTCAAATTTAACTGAAAATAGGAGTCATATTTAACAAATCTCCACCTTGACTCATATTTTCACAATGCCATCTTTGCCAAAGCCCACCACGAGCCTATCTTGAACTATGCAGGGAATTAACTGAGTTGAATTTGTGCTTAGAAACTGGAAGACTTCTAGCCTTCGACTTGTACACTGCCAAATCAAAACTAACCCGAGTCTGATTTTCACGAACTGTAACACCCCTAACTTGTGACCGACGCCGGTGTCGGACACGAGGGGTTAACGAGACAAATCCTCTTAAAGTACCGACCAATTTGGCATTTCTGGACAGGCTGGAAAACTGTGTCACCTTCGCCTTAAAAATCATATCTCGAGTTCCAAAACTCGGAAACTGGTTTCGTAAATTTTCCCTGAATTTAGACTCATATACCCATCCATGGATTTATTTTTAGAATTTTTGGTTGGGCCAATTGGTACAGTTTATTAGTTAAAGTCACCCATGTTACAGGGATCGACTGCTCTGACCTCCGCACGTTACAACTTGAATATCTTTCTGTACAGGGCTTTAATACTGGTGCCGTTTGTTTCTAATGAAACTAGACTGAAAATGGAATCTGTACATATAAGGCATGACTCCTAATTCTTTCTGGATAATTTATGGTAAATTTTCAAAGTCGCGACAGGGGACCCAGAAACCGTTCTGGCCCTGTCTCACGAGAACTTTAATATTTCCCAGTATACTGCTCATATGGTCGTTTCGTTTCGTCCATATAAAATAGATTCATCAAGGTTCAGTTCCATAATTTACTCACTATTTAATTCTACTTCTACTATTTTTAGTGATTTTTCAATCTCATCTCACTGCTGCTGTCCGCAACAGTTACTGCAGTAGACTATGCCAATTTCATGAATTTTTCCTTGGCCTTAATCATCCATCATACATGACACAAATTATGGCCACCTTAACAAAATTTGAGTTTCTAAGACTCGTGGCTATAGGTTCTAGCATCCCACTCGACGACCACATAGGCCATTTTCACATGGCTTAAAGTTTACAACCCACAATTCGACAAAATATAATAGCCTATACATGCCAAATGTTCTTCAACAACAAAAAAACAATACCACAAGATTTCAGCCGGTGTGATGACTTCAACGACGGTTCCGAGCACACAACAATACGAGTCCAAGAGACCTAAAATGGGTGACAAGAAAACACCGAGTGAGTTTACAACTCAGTAAGTCATAAGCATTCGTCAATCCACTGATAAAGTTACTACTACATGTACAACAAATGAGGCTAGGTACTCGTCCATATCGAATCTATACCATAATACCTCGGACCTTTCGGTCCAATCTCGCACCAATTCATACATCCACATTTCATATTCTACACAACAAGATAATCGAAGCATTTTACACATTAACTCATTTTCCAGCACAACCATACAATTTCAATCATCACATAGATTTAAGGCTTACCAAATTCAACCCCGAGCATGAACATATTTTCTATTCGTCATGAGCTCGAGGTACTTACCCGATCCGCTGTCCGGGATTAGCTCGATAAATGTCGCACACTCAGTGCCAATTGTAATGCAAGAGCATATAGTGAATCCGCACACTTAGTGCTATATGTATTCAACTCGCACACTTAGTGCTATATAATCAAACTCGCACACTTAGTGCTGTACAATTTTAAACCCGCACACTTAGTGTCAATCTTGTCACCGTGTCCATTTATACCCGCACACTTAGTGCCGAGACCAATACCTTATGTATTTTGCTGCCTTTATACATTCAACAATGGCATCATTCCATACACATACATTTCCATTTACACACCAACTCATTTAAACACATTTGCATATATATATATTGATCATTTAAATCAACACCAAATATACGCTTAATGACTTACCTTGTGTTGGGTAAAAGCAGTCCAAGTCGGCTACTCGATGACCTTCGTCTTTCCCTTGCTTGATTCTCCTTCTTTAACTCTTTGAGCTTAATCAATAAATCAACTAGTTTAACCCTCTTGCTAAACATTCATAATTCAATTACACATGCATATGTATGTTTGTATATTCGCAACCATCCTCACTTATTACCCATTTGGTCAACAATCTAAGCCAAGATAAGGCTTCAATATGGTTGCCTCTAACTGAATACATGCACACCAATCTACTTCCTTTGGCCGAATATGCATGTCTATGTGGAGGCCAATTTTACACTTAATACTACACAAAAAAACAGCATACATTTTCCTAATTAACGATTACATATTGTAGTTCTATACACATCTCTCATTTATTTCATAACCGAAACAACATCACAAGCAAATAGACACCTTAAAATAGTATACATGTCATACCAATTCATCATGTGCAAACATATATTCATGTAGGTGCAATGGCCGAATTCTCAAGTGGCTTATATCCAAATATACACACATATCCAAAGCTTAAATCTTACTTACCATGCAACATGCATGAATCATACTTATGGATATAACATGGCCGACTACCACAACACCATACCGTTTCAATTTGGTCATGGTTAAACAAAGAGCTTAGTATCTCATTCAAAAATGCTAAAAGAAAATCTAAGAATCCTCAATCCACCATCACATGAATCATTATCAAGCTTGATATTTAGCATGCAATGGCATTAACACCATATTCACTTTGGCCGAATTTCATTCCCATGACATAACAAAGATTTGAACCATGGGCTAACAAGAACATCAAGCTAGCAACTAAAATATACATGAATCTCATGGCAAAACATCAAACTTACCTTAATCTAGGTACAAGTATGGCCAAACCTCCTCCTAAACCTCTTCCAAACCAACATGAAACAAGAATTCCTTCCTTCTTCCTTAGAATTTTCAGCCCAAAGGAAATGAAAATGATGAACAAAAATTCTTCTTTCTTTCTCCACACTCACGGCAATGGGCATGCATGAGACCATTTTTTCTTTTTTTTTTTTGTTCCTTTCATTATTAAATTCCCATGCTCACTATTTTATTTTTTCTTACATACACCATTGTCCCAACATGTTTTATGACATGTTTTTACCCATAATCTCTTGTCATGGCGGCCACTAACTATTAGGGGGAAATTTGACATGCAAGTCCTCCCTTTGACTACATGCACTATTAGGTCCTTATAGATTAGCCTATCACTTTTCAAAAGTGTCACACAAGTCCTACTAACTGAATTCACATGCTATCGGCTAAATCAAGCTTGAAATTTTCACACATTCATAATTACATATTCTAGACAATAAATATTACGTTCAAACATTTGGTGACTCGGTTTAGCGGTCCCGAAACCACTTCCGACTAGGGTCAATTTTGGGTGTCATAACTCTCCCCACTTAAGAAATTTTCGTCCCGAAAATCTTACCGTAAATAGGTTTGGGTAACGCTCTTTCATAGAGTTCTCGGGTTCCCAAGTAGCTTCTTCCATCCGTGTTTGAGCCATAACACTTTTACTAATGGAACTCTTTTGTTTCGCAACTCCTTCACTTCACGAGCTAGGATACGAATCGGTTCTTCTTCATAACTCATATCGGCTTGAATTTCAACCTCGATGGACTAATTACGTGTGACGGGTCGATCTATAACGTCAAGCATCGAAACATGGAAGACATTGTGAATCCTTTCAAGTTCGGGGCAAAATCAAACGATACGCGATGGACCGACTCGTTCAGATATTTCATATGGCCCGATGAACCTCGGGCTCAATTTTCCTTACGGCCAAATCTAAGCACCTTCTTCCAAGGTGAAACTTTGAGAAAGACCTTGTCTCCAACCCGATATTCAATATCTTTTCTTTTCAAATCCGCATACGACTTTTGGCGATCCGGCGACTTTCAAACTTTCACGAATTACTCGAACTCTTTGCTCGGCATCCTTAACCAAATCAACTCGAAGAATTTACCTTCACTAAGTTCACCCGAATAATGGGGTACGTCATTTACGATCGTATAAAGCCTCGTAAGGCGCCATCTTAATACTTGATTGAAAGCTATTGTTGTAGCGAATTCAATCAAAGGCGAATCTGTTCCCATGAACCACTAAACTCAAGGATACAACATCTCAACATATCTTGAGTATTTGAATTATCCGTTCGGATTGACCATCGGTTTGGGGGTGAAAGCGGTCTTGAAATGCAACTTGGTACCCAAAGCTTCTTGAAATTTCTTCCAAAATCGCGAGGTAAATCTCGGATCTCTATCCGACACAATAGAAATCGGTACCCGTGTAATCTCACAATCGAGAAACGTACAATTCGGCTAGTTTATCCAATGAAAATCCGACGCACGGGATAAAGTGAGCCGACTTAGTCGATCTATCAACAACAACCCAAATCGCATCCTTCTTACTAGTCGACAATGGCGGCCGGACACAAAGTCCATTGTGACTCGATCCCATTTCCACTCGGGTATCGTGATCTGAAGCAATCTGAAGGCACTTGATGTTCCGCTTTCACTTGTTGACATATTAAACATCTCAAACAAAGTCGAAGATGTCCCGTTTCATACCATGCCACCAAAACCGACGTTTCAAATCGTTGTACATCTTCGTACTCCGGGTGGATTGCCATTCGGCTACAATGGGCTTCGTTCAAAATTATTGGAATAAGTTCAATTCTTTGGGACACACAGACGACTTCGAACCTCAAACAATCGTCATCATCGATTTGAAATTCGAGTCCTTGTTCGAACACACTCATCCCGTTTTGCAACCAACTCATCGTCGACTTTCGAGCTTCACGAATTTGACGTATCAATAATGGTTTGGCTTTCAATTCAGCTACTAACACATTGTCGGGTAGGATAGACAAGTGTACATTCATCGTCATAAGGCAAATAGTGATTTCCGCTTAAGGCATCCGCAGAACCACATTAGCCCTTCCCGGTGATAATCAATGACGAGCTCATAATCTTTTAACAACTCGAGCCATCGCCTTTGTCGCAGATTTAAGTCTCTTTGGGTCATCAAATATTTGAGACTTTTGTGATCCGAATACACATGGCACTTCTCACCAAATAAGTAATGTCGCCATATCTTTAAAGGCGAATACGATGGCGACCAATTCGAGATCATGGGTTGGATAATTTTTCTCATGTGGCTTTAATTGCCTCGACGCATAGGCCACAACTCGCCCTTCTTGCATCAATACGCAACCCAACCCAAGTAGGGATGCGTCACTATAAATGACAAACTCTTTGCCCGATTCGGGTTGCACTAGAATTGGGGCTTCGATCAAATAAGCTTTCAGTTGATCGAAACTTTTCGACATTTCTCCGTCCATTCGAACTTAACATCCTTTTGGAGTAAGCCGTCATTGGCGTGGCTATCGTCGAGAAACCTTTTACAAATCGTCGGTAATAACAAGCAAGCCCTAAAAGCTCCTAACCGGTAACATTCCTTGGTGGTTTTCAATCGACTATGGCGAATTTTGTTCGGGTCCACCACGACACCGACGCGGACACCACGTGCCCCAAAAAGCTAACCTCTTTCAACCAAAATTCACATTTCTTGAACTTTATGATAATCGCTTATCTCGTAAGATTTGCAACACTAGCCTCGGTGTTCAAAGATGCTCGGTTTCATCTCTCGAATAGACCAAAATGTCATCGATAAATACAACTACGAACCGATCCAAGTATGGCCTGAAAATTCTATTCATTAAATCCATAAACACCGCGAGGGCATTAGTGAGCCCAAAGCGGCATCACCAAGAATTCGTAGTGACCGTACCTCGTTCTAAAAGCGGTTTTGGGTATGTCCGATTCTCGGACCCTCAACCGATAGTACCCGACCTCAAATCTATCTTTGAAAACACCGAGGCTCCTTTAATTGATCAAACAAATCGTCAATTCGTGGCAATGGATATTTATTCTTTATCGTCACTTTATTGAGTTGACGATAGTCGATGCACAACCTCATGGTTCCGTCCTTCTTCTTCACAAACAATACAGTGCGCTCCATGGAGAAAAACTCGGTCGAGCGAAACCTCTATCCGTCAATTCTTGCAATTGAACCTTCAATTCCTTTAATTCCGTTAATGCCATATGATACGGGGCTATTGAAATCGGCGTAGTACCGGTACAACCGATGTCGAATTCCACTTCTCGAACCGGTGGCAATCCGGTAACTCCTCGGGAAAACATCGAATACTCACAAACCACGGTACCGATTCGAGTTTCCTTTCCGTCTCTTTACTTCCAAACACATACGTAAGGTATGTTTCACACCTCTTTTCACATACCTCCGGCGGTCATAGAAGATATTATCATTGGCGCTCCTTTTAAATCGATGAGACTCGACTCGGACTACCTCATTATTTGCACTCCTCAAATCAATGGTTTTCCTTTGCGATCCACCATTGCATCATGTACTGATCACCAATCCATACCAAGAATAACATCGAATTCATTAAATGGTAGAAGCATCGGATCGGTAGGAAAAGCAGATTCTCGAATTATTAGGGGCATCTCTTGCACACTTTATCAACGAGCACGTATTGACCCAAAGGGTTTGACACTCGAATTACGAACTCAAGAGACTCAACGGTAGAGTCTTCTTGGATGCTAAGGTTTCACATACATATGAGTGAGTAGAGCGGGGTCAATCAATGCAATCACAATAGTATCAAAGAGAGTAAAAGTACCGGTGATAACGTCGGGGAGGATGCCTCCTCTCGTGCGCGGATGGCATATGCTCTAGCAGGAGTACGGGTCTCGGATCGGACAGCCGTATTAGAGGCTCCTCTCTGATTACCACCCCTACCTCCAGAGATTCTCGGGGGCCTACCTCCAGCCGTCGTTCCACTAGGTCTTGCACCTTGCGTCTTATTCCTCTCATCTAGCTCCGTGTAATCTCTAATGAAGTGGTCCTTCAAACCGCATCCATAATGAGCCCTATTAATGAGACTTACCCCAACATTCACCTAGGTGTCGTCTTCCACATTGGGGGCATTCGGGTCTCTCTTGACGATTATTGCCCACACTAGCTATGAAGTAGCTCGGAGTCCGTCAATGGTCGGGCTCTAATGGAAATTCCCTTGATCATCCTCGACTTACTGGTGTCCTCCCTGAACCTCTTTACAGCCGAGAACGGAGCTTTACTCGTCGATCTTTTACGGTAATCTCTTGCTTCAAATTCAGCCTTCTTCTTCTCCTTCCCAAGTTCTTCCGCCTTGCAGGCTCGTTCGACTAGTGTCACGAACTCCTTTATCTCCAAAATTCCCACTAGTAACTTTAACTCTTCATTCAATCCTTCTTCAAATCTTTTGCACATCGCAACCTCATCAGCCACACACTCCGAGCATACCGACTAAGTCTTACGAACTCATGTTCAGATTCGAATCTGATCATCCGACCTTGCTTGAGTTCCAAGAATTCCTTACGCTTCTGATCGATGAACCGTTGACTAATGTATTTCTTTCGAAATTCGGATTGGAAGAAATCCCAAGTAACTCGTTCATTTGGGACTATGGAAATTAAAGTCCTCCACCAATAGTAAGTGAGTCTCTTAACAAGGATATAGCACACTTAAGACATTCGTCGGTGTGCATGACAATCATCTAACACTCTAATGGTGTTATCGAGCGAACTCGGCCTTTTCAAGCATCATCAAGTAACTATGGCCTTGAACTCCTCGCCCCACGCTTCCTAATCAAGTCCATAGGTGGTTTACTCACCTCACAGGATCGAAGAATCGGAGGCATTGCGGGCTCTTGGGGTGGAGTATTTAAATTCGGGAATGGTTGGACAGCCGGGTTGGTTCGGGCATATTCGCGACCCACTCATTCATCATGGTGAAGAAGGCTTGTTTCGCCCCTTCATTTTGATTATTCGCGGATGATCGAGGCTCAACAGGCGGTGTCCCTTGCGCAGGAGCAGCCGCTACACTTTCAACGTCATCCGCCAAGGGTCTCTCTACCGGGTTCCATTGCTAATCAAAACAAAAATTCCAACCGTCAGAAGTCATCACATTATTAAGCGCTAACAATTTGGCATGTATAGCTAGACTCACACGCGCTATGGTAGTCCTAGAACCGACTAAACCTGGCTCTGATACCAATAAAATTGTAACACCCCTAACTTGTGACCGACGTCGGTGTCGGACACGAGGGGTTAACGAGACAAATCCTCTTAAAGTACCGACCAATTTGGCATTTCTGGACAGGCTGGAAAACTGCGTCACCGTTGCCTTAAAAATCATATCTCGAGTTCCAAAACTCGGAAACTGGTTTCGTAAATTTTCCCTGAATTTAGACTCATATACCCATCCATGGATTTATTTTTAGAATTTTTGGTTGGGCCAATTGGTACAGTTTATTAGTTAAAGTCACCCATGTTACAGGGATCGACTGCTCTGACCTCCGCGCGTTACAACTTGAATATCTTTCTGTACAGGGCTTTAATACTGGTGCCGTTTGTTTCTAATGAAACTAGACTCAAAATGGAATCTGTACATATAAGGCATGACTCCTAATTCTTTCTGTATAATTTATGGTAAATTTTCAAAGTCGCGAAAGGGGACCCAGAAACCGTTCTGGCCCTGTCTCACGAGAACTTTAATATTTCCCAGTATACTGCTCATATGGTCGTTTCGTTTTGTCCATATAAAATAGATTCATCAAGGTTCAGTTCCATAATTTACTCACTATTTAATTCTACTTCTACTATTTTTAGTGATTTTCAATCTCATCTCACTGCTGCTGTCCGCAACAGTTACTGCAGTAGACTATGCCAATTTCATGAATTTTTCCTTGGCCTTAATCATCCATCATACATGACACAAATTATGGCCACCTTAACAAAATTTGAGTTTCTAAGACTCGTGGCTATAGGTTCTAGCATCCCACTCGACGACCACATAGGCCATTTTCACATGGCTTAAAGTTTACAACCCACAATTCGACAAAATATAATAGCCTATACATGCCAAATGTTCTTCAACAACAAAAAACAATACC
The DNA here is from genome assembly GCF_025698485.1 of Gossypium arboreum. Classification (NCBI taxonomy): domain Eukaryota; kingdom Viridiplantae; phylum Streptophyta; class Magnoliopsida; order Malvales; family Malvaceae; genus Gossypium; species Gossypium arboreum. Next base: position 22,364,163 of record NC_069081.1, read on the forward strand.
ACAAGATTTCAGCCGGTGTGATGACTTCAACGACGGTTCCGAGCACGCAACAATACGAGTCCAAGAGACCTAAAATGGGTGACAAGAAAACACCGAGTGAGTTTACAACTCAGTAAGTCATAAGCATTCGTCAATCCATCGATAAAGTTACTACTACATGTACAACAAATGAGGCTAGGTACTCGTCCATATCGAATCTATACCATAATACCTCGGACCTTTCGGTCCAATCTCGTACCAATTCATACATCCACATTTCATATTCTACACAACAAGATAATCAAGCATTTTACACATTAACTCATTTTCCAGCACAACCATACAATTTCAATCATCACATAGATTTAAGGCTTACCAAATTCAACCCCGAGCATGAACATATTTTCTATTCGTCATGAGCTCGAGGTACTTACCCGATCCGCTGTCCGGGATTAGCTCGATAAATGTCGCACACTCAGTGCCAATTGTAATGCAAGAGCATATAGTGAATCCGCACACTTAGTGCTATATGTATTCAACTCGCACACTTAGTGCTATATAATCAAACTCGCACACTTAGTGCTGTACAATTTTAAACCCGCACACTTAGTGCCAATCTTGTCACCGTGTCCATTTATACCCGCACACTTAGTGCCGAGACCAATACCTTATGTATTTTGCTGCCTTTATACATTCAACAATGGCATCATTCCATACACATACATTTCCATTTACACACAAACTCATTTAAACACATTTGCATATATATATATTGATCATTTAAATCAACACCAAATATACGCTTAATGACTTACCTTGTGTTGGGTAAAACAGTCCAAGTCGGCTACTCGATGACCTTCGTCTTTCCCTTGCTTGATTCTCCTTCTTTAACTCCTTGAGCTTAATCAATAAATCAACTAGTTTAACCCTCTTGCTAAACATTCATAATTCAATTACACATGCATATGTATGTTTGTATATTCGGCAACCATCCTCACTTATTACCCATTTGGTCAACAATCTAAGCCAAGATAAGGCTTCAATATGGTTGCCTCTAACTGAATACATGCACACCAATCTACTTCCTTTGGCCGAATATGCATGTCTATGTGGAGGCCAATTTTACACTTAATACTACACAAAAAAAACAGCATACATTTTCCTAATTAACGCATTACATATTGTAGTTCTATACACATCTCTCATTTATTTCATAACCGAAACAACATCACAAGCAAATAGACACCTTAAAATAGTATGCATGTCATACCAATTCATCATGTGCAAACATATATTCATGTAGGTGCAATGGCCGAATTCTCAAGTGGCTTATATCCAAATATACACACATATCCAAAGCTTAAATCTTACTTACCATGCAACATGCATGAATCATTCTTATGGATATAACATGGCCGAATACCACAACACCATACCGTTTCAATTTGGTCATGGTTAAACAAAGAGCTTAGTATCTCATTCAAAAATGCTAAAAGAAAATCTAAGAATCCTCAATCCACCATCACATGAATTATTATCAAGCTTGATATTTAGCATGCAATGGCATTAACACCATATTCACTTTGGCCGAATTTCATTCCCATGACATAACAAAGATTTGAACCATGGGCTAACAAGAACATCAAGCTAGCAACTAAAATATACATGAATCTCATGGCAAAACATCAAACTTACCTTAATCTAGGTACAAGTATGGCCAAACCTCCTCCTAAACCTCTTCCAAACCAACATGAAACAAGAATTCCTTCCTTCTTCCTTAGAATTTTCAGCCCAAAGGAAATGAAAATGATGAACAAAAATTCTTCTTTCTTTCTCCACACTCACGGCAATGGGCATGCATGAGACCATTTTTTCTTTTTTTTTTTGTTCCTTTCATTATTAAATTCCCATGCTCACTATTTTATTTTTTCTTACATACACCATTGTCCCAACATGTTTTATGACATGTTTTTACCCATAATCTCTTGTCATGGCCGGCCACTAACTATTAGGGGGAATTTTGACATGCAAGTCCTCCCTTTGACTACATGCACTATTAGGTCCTTATAGATTAGCCTATCACTTTTCAAAAGTGTCACACAAGTCCTACTAACTGAATTCACATGCTATCGGCTAAATCGAAGCTTGAAATTTTCACACATTCATAATTACATATTCTAGACAATAAATATTATGTTCAAACATTTCGGTGACTCGGTTTAGTGGTCCCGAAACCACTTCCCGACTAGGGTCAATTTTGGGCTGTCACACGAACACAGTGCCCTAACTTTTCAAAACCTACATCCAAAAGAGAACCTCTCTTCAACAAAATGGTCATACATTTTTCCCTCCTATGACCAAGTTGCCTCCACTCCAAACAAGTGGACTTTAACTCTGTAACAGACGAGGGACGTCTGATTTCACCGGTCACTGTAGAACCTTCCAGAATATAAAGACTGCCAGTTCTTTTACCTTTTAACAAAATGAGATCTCCACGAGATACTTTAATGCCGCTCGACTCGATGTTGATTCTGCATCCTTTCAAGTCTAAAATACTCAAGGAGATGGGATTCTTTTGTAAATCAGGTACATACCTGACATCTGAGAGTGTTCTAATCATCCCATCGTGTATCTTAATTTTAACAGTACCAATACCAATTACTTACTAGATGAATCGTTTCCCATGTGCACAAATCCACCTTCAATTGAACTGTATGTGGAGAACCATTCTCTATTGGGACACATGTGGAAAGAACATCCTAAATCTAGGATCCACTCAGATGTAAGCTTAGAGTTATCGCTAGTTGACACTAACAAGAAATCATCACCGCTTTCATCGACCAAATTAGCACCAGCTACATCTTCCTCGTTACTCTTAGTAGTTCTTTTATTTCGTAGTTTCTAACAATTTACTTTGATGTGATCTAACTTTTTACAATAGCGACACATTTTGTCTCGTTTCTTTGATGCTACCAAAAAGGAAGCTTGCCTATCTGTCTTGCTATCCAAATGAAGCTCATTTTCGAGTTTGTCTCTACTTAACAAATGACCCTTCACATCTTCAAACGAGCGTTTGTCTCTGCCATAAATCAGGGTCTCCCTAAAAGACTTGTATGAAGGAGGTAAAGAGCACAATAATAGCATAGCTTGATCTTCATCGTCAATATAAAACTCAATATTCTTTAAATCATTTAAAAGAGTAATAAATTGACTGATGTGAACTCTAAGGAGCTCACATTCGTTCATACGAAACGTAAATAGACGTTGTTTCAACACTAAACGATTAGCTAGAAACTTAGTCGCATAAAGAGTTTCTAACCTTTTCCACAAGGCGGATGAGGTCTTCTCCATCAATACCTCCTGCAATACCGTATTCACGAGGCACAACTGGATTGCAGACAAAGCCTTTTCATCAAGCTCTTCCCATTTTGTTTTATTTAGATTCTCAGGCTTTTTCCCAGTAACAACCTTTTTCAAACCGGATTGAACTAGAATTGCTATCATCCGAACTTGCCACAGATTGAAGTTTGTTTCACCATCGAACTCCTCAATTTCAAATCTTGTTGCTACCATCTCTGAACGGACTGATCTATGAAAATTGAACTAGCTCTGATACCACTTGTTAGGATTTCGACTCAATTAAGTAACGAACAAGAAAATAGCGGAATAAATTGAGAAATTGAATACAAAAATTTAACGTGGAAAAACCCTTTCAAAGAGGATAAAAAACCACAGGCAAAGATAATTTTACTATAATGAAAAAAGAACGAAGAGTACAAAAGATGGAGATAAAAACTAAAACCCGAAAACAAAGAACCCACAAAACGTAAACACAAAATTCTCTAAATGTGTTATGAGTTCTAATCTCTAATAGGTATATATTTTTCTAAGGTTGTAAAATAGCCTATTTATAGGCTAAATTCATAGGTCAAATAATAATAAAATAATCTAAACTAATCAGTGTTTGATTGAAACAAGTAAACAGAGTTTAACTGAAAGATTATTTCTCAAATTTGACTGAAAATAGGAGTCATATTTAACAAGGTCCAATATAGATGTTTTCTTTTCAACATTAATTTTTTTCCAGCAGCTTTCATTGCTTCCTCATTATCAGTCACTATTTGGACAATTTAAATTTCTCCAATTTCTTCTACAACTGAATCTAGCAACCTGTAGTAGAATTCAACATCTCTACTACGAACACTTGAGGCATCTACCAATTTCCAAAAAAATGGTTCATTTACTACAATAAACAAGGAAATTAATGATGTGTATTTGATTCAAACTGTTGGTCCAACCATCACACATTAGAGTTACACCCAATTCTTTCCAATGAGTCTTTAGTCCATTTACCCAATCACGAACTCGTTGATACTCAGACTCTAAATACACATCTGAAATCTCATAAGGTGTTGGGAGCTTTACACCTTGTCCAACTTCTGTTGACACTTGAATTAAGTTATACAACCATGGAGAGCTTGCTAATTGAAAAGGAAGTCTTTCATATATTAATAATTTAGATACTGCTTCACCTATCTTCTTTCGAAAAGTCTTTAAAATAGAGTCACTGACCTTTGGTTGCTTTGAACTTTTGCTTCTAGCCAATTCAGGTATAACTCCCCTTAAGGTAAACTCAGACTCACTTAGGATGGATTTACTTATTCTTTCTCTATGATATTCTCTATGATATTCCAACCACCAGTACTTCGTCTGAATTCTTCCCTTCTATGCCACTCGTGTTGTGATTGGATACTTTCTCGAGTTGCTTGCCTTATAGCAAAAACCTCATCAATGAATTTTTCATGTTTGTCCTCATCTTCTCTTAATTGAGATAAGAATTCATCTTTTCTCCTCTTTTTGTCTATTTTCTTTGTCTTGCTTTCTTTCAATATATTCATCATACTTTCTCTAATGACACCTGTTAATAAAATAAAAATAATTCACACTTTATATTATTATCAATTATATATAATCTGTATAGAAAATTTACAATAACATTTAAAAATAATAATAAAGTATTACATACCAGTAACATTAGGGCATGGTGCAACATTGCCAGTTTTATGAGCAATGTGCTTTTTAAATCGCGTTATTCCTCCTTTCATAACTTTACCACAAAGTTTACATACGATATTTCCTTTTGTATTTGGCACTGGAGTTCCAAAGTGCCAACCTATATCATTACTTGGTGCACCCTCCAATCCTTTAGTCGGGAACTCTTCACATGGTGGCATGGTTTATTTTATTTATATATAAGAAACATAAAATTATATTTAGAAATATAAGCAACTCATTACTTATATTATCAACAATATAATACAAAAAAAAAAGTAAACATCATTAACATGGAAAATTTAAATTTATTGCATAATCCATACATAATAATAATAAATAATAAATTATGAAAGTTATGAAATTTTAAAATAATAATAATAAATAATAAATAATTATCATTATAAATTATAATTACAATATTAATTAAAAATAACATATAAAGTAAAATTATAAACCTAATAAGATTGAAGCTTTCATATTAAAAAATATAATAATATGATTGTTATCAAAGTAATTTCAATTTTCTGTAAAATCTCTCCAAACTCTAATAAATCAACCCAAATATACTTTGCTTCAACAAGTTAAAAGAGGATGGGAGTGAGAGGTGGGATTCACTCTTTTCCACTTTAAATACTTACTAGTTTATAGGAATAGCATGTGAAAACATTTACGTAATATATTTAAAAAAATTGCTATGAAAATTAAGGGCATGAAATGATAAAGTTAAGATGATTTTAATGTTAGGTTTCAAATGTCATTATTTACATTTATATGCATGTATTTTTTTTCTAAATTTATCAAATATAAAAATATAAAAATACCTCGAAATAATATTTGTTGTTTTATAAAATGAATGGATAATAATTTTCTAATTGAGTTTGGTCTCGATTATTAGGTTACATCAACTCAATCAACTCCTTAATTTATAGTATAGATGATTTTTATGGTTGCATTAGCATAGTATATAATTACATAAGAAAATTATTAAAACTCCATATGTGTATGTAAAATTTAATTTCATAAATTATTAATGTAAAAATTTAATTTCATAAATTATTAATATGTTAAAATTTATATCAATAAAAATTAAACAAATAGAATATAAATATTTATATTATACTTAATTGTCAATAAGTTAATATCAAGAGTCAACTAAACACTAACTTGATTGGAAATTAATTAAAAAACATAACCTTGTAAAAAGTAGCAAATATTACAATATAAAAGTGTTTTTAGATTTTATACAAAATACATAAAAATCAATTTAAATCCAAAATACATATAGAAAAATACAAACAATAATCAAATTTAAAACTTTCAAATCCTCATTTTATCATTCAAATTAAATTTCGTTTTTATATTAATTTTAATAAATATAGTGAGGATATCATTCTCATTAAATAATATATAGTGGTTTTATTTTAAAAATAATTATACATACATATATATATATATATATATGTTTAACAGTTATAATGAATTCCATTTATTAGCTTTAATTTCAAGTCTTACAACATATTAACTTTAAGTCAAAGTGTCAAATATTACTCCCATTAAAGAGTGACCTGTCAAGAAAACATTGGTAGCCTAAACGGTGCCTTGGTTTTGGCTAGGAGTAAAGGAAAATAAAAATGAAAAAATAAACAAAAAAGGAAATCAAACGGCAGAAAAATTAGAAAGAAAAACTGAAGAGGCCCTAAAGTTCCAGCTTCCAAGATCTCGCTTCTCTTGCTCGTTTTCATCTCCGTTGCTGGATTGATTTCATTTTTCTCGATCTTACAACGATTAGTAAGGAATTGATTCACTTTGTGATTTAAACTCTATCATCCTCTCAAAACTCATATTATCCTCTCAAAACTCTATCAAATTCTTGGAATATGCTACAAAAACAAGCAAGAATCAACAAGACAAAGTTTTAGGTACTTACTTGAAGATTATCAGTCTCTGAATGTGCAAGTGATCGGTTTGCTTTGTTTTCCGTTTGGGTTTCAGTTTAAGGACCGAAATATGAGAAAGGAGTTTTGAATTTTGATTGCTTTTTTGCTGTTTATTTGGTCGTCTTTCTTTTTACTTTTTTTTATTGAAAACATTGATTTTACAGGGGAATATATTCCTTTTTGTTTTATTGTGTTTCACTGTTTCTGCTGATTTTTATTTAGAGGAGGGAGATGGATTTTTTTTTAATTTACTATAACGGGATATAACTGGAATAGCAGCCCGTTATTGCCACGGCCGGCCGTTACCCGTTAAATTACGGCCGCGACCCACCGCTATCGGTGTGACTCCGCTTCACACCGTTATTTTCAGCTGTAGCGATTTCAAACGGCGCCGCTACCTCTATATAACGGCCGCTATAGCGGTTTCAGACCGCTATTTAAATCCATGATTGCATGTACCCTAACTCATTCCTTTGTGTTTCTCATTATTTATTCGTGTCGTATTATTGCCCCGATTTTTTTTCCATGCTCAATACTAAGCTTGTATGCTCGTTATTTGTATCATGATTTTTAAATTCCAACTTTTTGCCAAACATCAATTGATTTTTACCCAAACCCATAAAAAGGATTTTTTTAAACGAAGGTAATATTTCGTATTTAGAAATTCGATAAATCGTGTCCAATCGTGCTGGGTCTCAATTTGCCGTTTGACCAAATAGTCAAATATCCTTTTAAAAAAAATTCAAATGCATGAGTTTTGGAAATCATGAGATGATCTTGTATCGAGGGTTCGAAATGTTGTATCCTACCATGCTGGATATGACATTTTATCCCTTCTGAAAAAGAGAATCTCAACACCCAAGTCTAGTTATCTAAACGTTTTTAAAGGAATTGTGTTATAAAATCTTTTTTAAATTCTCAACATTAGGACGTTAATTGATTAATACGGTACCAATTTTGGGCGTTGCGAGGGTGCTAATCCTTCTTCGCGCGTAACCGACTCCTGAATCCGTTTTCTAGTTTTTCGTAGACCAAAAACATTTTTTAATAAACCAAAATGCTTTATCAAAATGATTGATCACGAGGTGACCCGATCACACCTAAACAAAAAGGATTGGTGGCGACTTCATAATTCGTTTTTAAAGTCGATCCCCATTTTTTCAAACTTAAAAATGGTTTCGACAATTATGGGATATTATCTCTTAACATTTTGATTTCTAATGGGATATTATAGGATATTATTATGAGATGTTATCTTTTAGCAATTTAATTCCAATATAACTACGACTTTATAAATATATATACCATTGAGGCCTATCAATAAAATTTAAGAGATTTCTTTATTCTTATCAATACCTTATTCAATTCTCAATCCGATCAATCGGTCTAATTCAGTTTTTACAAACAATGATAAGTAATAGATGAGTAAAAATGAGTGGCTTAAAATACCATAATTGCAAGACTAATTAAACTCACATTAGAACAATATACGTCATAATTCACTCCAACTTGTAATTTTCAAAAGTCTAGAATAAACAATTAATTAAATCAAACATTGTTTGCGTACCCTAACATTACTTATTAGTTGTTACCCAATGTTGAGATGGTTGGGATAGTGTTATCGAGGTGGGTTGAATTTATGGACAGTGATTTGCTCCAAAGAAGCCATTAATCGGGTTGTCAATTAATTTTTCTGATCCAACCCATATAAATATGGATTACTTCAACGTCAGGGAATTTTCGCCGCCTCAAAGATATTATTTTTCCAGTTATGCCATAACTAGTGCTACCTACTTTTATTCCAAAATTTTCCGTAATTTAAAAGAGGTCAACCTAAGCTTCGAAGATATACCAAGTCAAGTGTCAAATTCTTAGGAGTTTATTAAAATAGCTTCAATTCTTTTATATAATTCTAGTTATATTTTAATTACTTATTAAATGATTATCACAAGTTTAACATTTATTTTTAAAATAATTATAATGGACCAATTTTTCTTTTACTAATTAAAAATCCATTTTTTAGAAAAACCATGCATCCTTTTATAAAATCAAACCATAAATCCATAAAAATAAAATTTAACTCCATTTTTTTCATTATTCAATCTGAGAGTTAAAAGACAATTGAAAATATAAAAATATTAACTATAAAATAGTTTAAAATATGTTTATTTTATTTTCCTATAGAAATTAAAAATATTTCACTATTAGATCTTGAAAATTTTTATATTTCCTAAAATTTTCAAAAATAAAATAAAGATAATTATATTAGGCATGAATTATTTTAAGTTAAATTATGGTTACGATTTCTTTAATATGTTTAAAATATTTTACACTTTATTTTGATATGATTTAATCCTCTATTTTCAAAGTATCATTAATTAGTTCAAATTGTTGGTGCCATTAACTGTTAAAATTGAAATGTTGAGACAAATTCTTTTTAAGAATTACACATTCTAACTTATCATGTTGAGATAAATTGTGTGTGGAAGGTATTTTAAGAAAAAAATATTATAATTTTTAAATCTAAATAGTTGAGGATAATAATTATTTAAATTAAATAATATTATTATAAAATAGATGATGAAATTAAATTAAATTAATATATAAAAATTAAATTTCAAATGTGATCACTGTATCTTATAAGTACAAAAAGAAGAAGAAAAGAGTAGTGGACACTATTCATGTAGGAAGCCTTGGGGATGATTTTAATTACTTTTTAGATGTTTAATAAAATTTTAATATAATTTATAAAGAATCAAAGTATTTGTTTTTAATTACAAAATTAATTAAAATCATCAACCCTTTTATTAAATAAAACGATAAATCCATAAAATAAAAATTTAACTCATTTTTTAATTAACAAGAGTTTACTTTCTTTAGCTGTGAAAATTTATGTTGACAAGTTGATTTGGTCAATACCTCCTTTTTACTTGAAAGGTAAAATATAATTATAAAATATAAAAATAGCTGAAAATAAGTTTATATTTTTTCCATAGAATTAAAAATCAAATAGATAGTTGAAAATATTTAATTTTACTAAAAGTTTTCAAAAACAAAATAAAGGTGATTTCAAAAACAAATATAGGTGATTATGTTTAAATTTAAGATTTAGTAGATTTGACATAATTTGATCCATCTATTTTATAGTATCTTTTGTTAGTTCAAATAGTGGCACACTTAATTGTTCCAATATTAGAATTATTTCTTAAGAAAATACTCATTCTAACTTATCATATTGAAATAGATTTTTTGGCGTGAATATTAAAAATTATATAAATATTTTAACCAAAACAATTGAGAACTCTTGTAAAAGTAGAGAGGAATAAATGAAGTGAAATTAATATACAAAAATAAAATCTAAATTTGATTATAGTATTATTCAATGAACAAAAGAATTTATGGATGCTTATTCAGTTTGGTTAAATTACTTATTGGTTTCTGTATTATAGGTTTAGAAGTAAATTAGTTGTATTATTATAAAAGTGAGTTTTAAATATTTAATTCAGGTAAAACTGTAAATGGAAATAAGGTTGAATGTGAAAATGCTGATTTCTCATGTTTTAAACTATGCAATTAAAATCCTTATCATGTTTTAAAGCATGTTGCAACTTTTCGTTCTATATGACTTCTAAACACAACAAGTTAGCATTTTTAATATTCAAGACTACTGCCTGTAAAATTATTCCATTTCATCCCATTGTATAGGGACCTGTCTAGTAATTTAACCGTTGAGCTCGTATCATGAGTTAGAGATTAACATATCTTTGACCCAGTTATATTAGCAACCATGAGAGTTTGGGTTCCATATTAAATAATCCCATTTGTATATATATATATATATAAAATTTTTGCCAAAAACCAGCAATATCATTGCTTCTAATTGAATTAACTACTACGTATCTTTATTATATTTTAATTAAAAGATTTAAACTGTGTTTTACATAACAATTTTAATATGCATCACGCTTTCGTTTCATTTTATAGGTTTTTCATATCATTTTATAATTTATAAAGACTAATCTTTCAGAGCCCCTCCAACTCTATCGAATTTTAGTTAAACTAATAAGATTTACCCGTCACCATTTAATCACCGGCTAATAGCAACAAACCAAATATATCCGTCTAAAACTACAAGCAAATGCCACCAACATCAGTCAGGTAATAGGCCCACCTCTATCCATTACTTATGTTATCGCCAAATCATTTCTCCCGGCAACCTAATTACCTTTTTTCTACCCTTATTTTGGGCCAACAAGGACCTAGCTGTTTTATCCCCCATGCATTTAGGATTTGATAAATTTGTTAAGCATTGTGTAACGATCCAAAATTTCCATTTCGATTTTTGTGAAAATGTGACACAACTGTGTATCTAGTTTAGTGGTTAAGTGTTTTGGGTGTGTGTGAGATGTCTTAAGTTCAAGCCTTGCATTTGGAAAATTTTGGCATTTTAATGAATAAAGCTTTACTTTTGTTCAGTAGGCTTAAGTTTGATTGTTAGTAAGTTTACATCAAAATGAGCTTGTTGGTCTAGTGGTTAAGTGTAGTATAAATGCTATTGGTGGTCTGGAGTTCGAATCCTTGCGCAAGCAAAGGATTTATTTTTGCTGCTAGTGCCGTGTAAGAGTTTGAGTTTTAGTAAAATGCTGAGTGGTGGAGTACTGGAGAGAATCAGGTGTTTTTTGGTTAGTTTTTCAGTTTTCCAAAAAAACTAGCATTCTCTTCCACTAGCATTGTTTCTGTTTTCCCTTTTCAAAATTTCGGTTTCCCATACTTTTGCTTCTTCTTGCTGCCAAAAACTCCATTGAATATCCTTCCCTTTATGTTTTTCTTTTCTCTTTCAATAGTCGCTGCTGTTCATCTTTTGGTCGCGCACTTGGTAAATTTTTCTTTTGGGAAAGCCTTAATGTTTTCGGATTAAGTGATTAAGTTGGATTTTTTTGATTGGTCGTTTTGGCAGCATCTTTGGGAGAGGATTACGGTTTTCCTCTCGTGGGGGGTAATCAATCGATTGGTGTGTTAGGGTAAGTGCTAAACGCTCATTCTGTGGGTTATGGTAAGTTTCGGGTTTCGTTAATTGAACTTTAAGTCGGTTTCTGAGCGTAAATTTGTTCAATTATAGGTTCAGGATTTCTTAGGAGTGCAAGGGCATCAAAAACAATCCAAGTGTGTACCCGAAAATGCAAAAAACAAGGTTTCAACGAAAGTCAAAAACCATACTGTCGACGCCATACGACTGTGTAGTAGGCCGTGTGGTAGGCCGTATGCTATAATACGGGCGTGTGATCGACGGGGCCAGGCCGTGTGCATGAAACACGGCCGTATAATGGTCAGGTGGGTCATGTGTGACACATGGGTATGTGACATTTTGGCCAGGCCATGTGATCCATACAGCTAAGGCCAATTTGGGCCGTGTGGGACCACACGAACAGACAACATGGACGTGTGAGCCCATTTTCATTATTTGATTGCTAAGGTTGCACGGGTCACCTGAGTCGACTATGGACCTACTGTAGGGTCGGTAAGCTTACCTAGACCCCTAATTGAATGACTGTAATAACCATATATGATATGTATAACTGTGTACTAAGCATGTTGTTAATTCCATACTGCATGATACGGTGATTTGGCATGACATGACTGTATGATGCATTGCATGGGGATGGGTTGGTATTGATCAGAGAAAGTGTACTAAAAGGCTTCAAGCCTAAATTACTAGCAGCACAGCTGCAAATCACTGTCTAGTGCCACATTCGGTGCTACTTGGAGTGTAGGGATGGGTGGGTCGATTATATCCCCACATAGAGTGAAGGGTTGGAAGGAGATGGTGTGTAGAGGCTGGATGAGTAGGATTTACGGATCGCATATCTCATATCGCTATCGATATTGTGATGGGTGAAGCCCTCATCAGTATACTTGTTTTTGTACTGAGATGGGTTAAGGCCCAAACTTCACTGATACTGATACTGAAAAGGGCTTAAACCCAGACTATGAATCTCTGGTTGCTGACTTTTCTTTTGTATGGGGATTACACACTAAGTTTATGTAAACTCAATCTTTTTGTTTAATTTGTATAGGTAATCCTCATATATAGGCGGGTCGGTGCAGTGAAGGACTTAGTGGTGGCCACACGACTTCTTTTACACTGTTTACTACCTATTCATGATTTTACTTTTATTTGGGAGTATTTTACTATAATTATGGCCTTTACGGATTTTGGTTTAAATTAGGATTTATACGATTTTATGATTTAAATCTGCTAGCGTTAGGTAAAACTCGGGTTTTCAAATGAAATTGATGTTTTATAAAAAATACCACGAATACGCAAACTGTTTAGAAGCTTCCGTAACGAAAAAAATTTTGGAAATTGAATATCAATTTGCAAATGATTAATGTTTTGAAAACAAACGACATGATTTAAAATTAACATAAGATAATGAAAAAAGGTTAAATAGAAAAGGGGATTTAGCAGCGACATATTTTTTGAAAAGCACTACCATGTGACATCGCCAGATTCGGCAATAACGTCTAGGCTGGGTTTGGGGGTGTTACATTTAGTGGTATCAAATCCAGGTTGCAAAACTCGACTATGGATGTGGGTTTTTAAGACGTGATTTTCTGATAACTAATTTCTAAATGTTGTTACTGGAAGCGTAGCACACCAACTCTCAATCGCCGATCCAGTAAGTCTTCTGAAACTATTTTTGATAATATATCCTGAGACTACTATAGATAGAATTTATTGAAAACACTTAAAATAGTGTATACTGAGACTGTAGTAAAATTGACAAACATTGATTGATACTACGATGTATGAAACAAACTTTACATTTCTGATATTGTTTTCATAAAATATCTGTTAATAAATACTGGAACTGTAAACTGATTCATAAAATTGTTAATCCAAATAAAATGCAATTAGTCAATGAGCACTAGAGGTACTCACGGACGGGGTACAAGAGGCCGTAGAGGTGTTCGAGCTGGGTTTTCATCGTCTGGCAATCTGTCTAATTTGGATACTAGTTAGACATTGGCTTCACCTATGATTGAGACTGGGTCTCATGATCGAATGGCTGGGGACGAAGCACTGTCCCAGGCTATGTTACAAATTTTAGAGATGGTTGCTGGGCCCAATACTGGAGCTGGATGCTGCGGGTCGGTTACGGAACGACTTTGGTCTAATGGAGTCGAGATTTTCAGAGATGTCACTGGGGTTGCCCCTAATACGGCTGAATATTGGATTGAGGCCACGAAGAAGATTATGGATGATCTGGACTGCACCCCCGAGCAAAAATTAAAGGGTGCTATATCGCTGCTACGTGATAAGGCATATCAGTGGTGGCTTAATGTTAATGAGGGCACTCAGTCTGATCGACTGACCTGGTAGTTCTTTAAGACCGTTTTTCAGGGGATGTATGTGGGCTCCAGTTACGTGGATGGTTGTAGGAGGGAGTTTCTAAATCTAATTCAATGTGATAGATCAGTGGCCGAGTATGAGGCCGAATTTCTGCGACTGAGTCGCTATGTGCGAGGTATGGTGGCAACTGAGTACGAGTGATGTGTTCACTTCGAGGATGACCTCAAGGATAATCTGAGGGTTCTGATAGGTCCACAGAGGGAGTGAGACTTTGCTGTACTGGTTGATAAGGTGAAGATCGCTGAGGAAGTGAAGTGCACTGAGTGCTAGAACAGAGAGAGAGGTAGGAGCAAGAGGGATTCGGAGCCCTCGAGTTCCATTCAGAGGCCTAAAAAAAAAGGCCAGAGTTGATGGGCCGATCAGAGTTGGGAGTCCTATTGCTATTACTGGACAGTCGCCGTGTACTGACTGTGGTAGATGCCATCAGGGCAAGTGATGGAAAAGAACTGGGGCTTGTTTAAGGTGCGGTTTATAAGAGCACCGTATTAGAAAGTGTTCGCGGAGCTCTGACCAAATGCAATCTTCTGGCATGGGTACTACACCACCACCGAGGGTAGTTCAGTAGCCACCGATAGGTCGTGGTTAGGTTAGAGGTGGTAATAGGTTGGGCCGTAGTTAGAGGACACTGGGCAGAGGTGCAGGTTATACTGAGGCGAGGCAGCCGGCTCTAGTTTATACTGCAGGTCGCCGAGAAGATGGAGATGCTCTGGACGTTATCACAGGTATGTTCTTTATTTATAATGTACCTTATACTGCGCTGATAAATATAGGATCCACTCGCTCTTATATAGCCTGTACTGTGTCCGAGAACTTGGGTATCTTGGTTGAGAGCACTACAAGTGAGGTGACTGTACTGAGTCCGCTAGAACAATCAATAAGGGTAAATAAGTTGTTTAGAGATGTTCCTTTAGATGTCCAATGGGCTATCTTTCTAGCTGGTCTGATGGAACTACCTTTTGGAGAGTTAATCTGATACTGGGAATTGACTGCTTAGTCCAGCACTGAGTGAGCTTAGATTGTGCTACAAAAAGAGTTGTACTGAAAACTGAGAAGGATAGCGAGGAATTCATAATTGGGGAATGTCGGAATTACTTGTCGAATGTGATTTCTGCATTGAGGGTAGAAAAGTTGGTTTGTAAGGGATGTGAGGCGTATCTGGCCTACATCAGTGTTTCTGATTCTAGGGATTCTTCAGTTAAGGATATTAGAACGGTTAAGGACTTTCCGAATGTTTTTCCTGAAGAGTTACCTGCCAAATCGTGAAGTAGAGTTTGGGATTGAGCTTCTTCCTAGTACAGCTCCGGTGTCTATCGCTCCCTATAGAATGGTATCAAAAGAGCTTGTGGAGCTTAAGGCTCAAATTCAAGAGCTACTGGATCGTGGGTTCATCCGCCCTAGTGTGTCTCCGTGGGGAGCACCAATTCTGTTCATGAAAAAGAAGGATGGATCCATGTGTAAGTGTATTGACTACCGACAATTGAACAAGTTGACGATTAAGAATAAGTATCCCTTACCGAGGATAGATGATCTGTTTGACCAGTTTTGAGGAGCTTCAATTTTCTTTGATATTGATCTTCGATCAGGATATCATCAATTGAAAGTTAATGAGGGTGATGTGCATAAGACGGTGTTTAGGACTCGTTATAGACACTACGAGTTACTAGTAATGTCATTTGGACTGACGAATGCACCAGCAACTTTTATGGATCTAATGAATCCAGTGTTCCAGCCCTATTTGGATCGATTCATAGTGGTATTCATTGACGACATACTGATGTATTTGAATACCAAGGATGAACATGATGAACACCTCAAGGTGGTTCTGCAGACTTTACGAGAGAAACAACTGTACACCAAGTTTGTAACAACTTGATTTTGGGCCTAGTCGGGACAGTGGTTTTAAAATCACTATTATGAGGTTGGAGAAATTATTTTTAATATTATTTTATGTGTCTAGCATGATTATACAAGTGCATGCAAATTTTGGTTAATTAATTTTAGCGATTGTGAGCTTAATTACGAAAAAGGATTAAATCGCATAAGGGTCAAAAGTTTTGTTTTGCTAGCCAAATATGTTAAATAGCTAGAGAAAGATAATTGGGGGTCTTTAAAGTGCAAATAAACCTTTAAATTAGTGGTGGTTGGCCATAAGGGACAAGAACTAACAAAATAGTCAAAGTTGGTAATGGTTTGGTATTTGATAACAAAAGCAAATACTAATAAAATAAAACAAGTGGTCATTTCTCTTTTCCATTTCCTTTCTCTGTTGAAATATTGAAAGAGAAACCTCTATGGAAGCTTGAAATTTTCATCCACTTGCAACACTTACTAGTAAGTCATTTTGATGGTCATTTTTGTTGATTTTTTGCATTTTTGGGGCCCTTATAGCATAAGTTAGCTAATAGGGGGATTATTTTGCAAAATGATTGAAAGTCTAGGGTTTTTCCATGTGAATCTTTATGTTGTTTGCTGAATTTTTATGGAATAAAATGAGTCATGGTTGTGTAATAAATAACTTTTGTGAAAGGATTTTCAGGAAAACACCTAAAATGGACCATTTTGTAAAGATGGCAAAATGAGTGATAAGTATAATAATGAGAATTGTGGGATGCTCCTAGTATAAAAAGAATTTGGCTAGGCTTGGGTAGTGAGGAAATTCGATAAGAATCAATTTATGAGCCTAGGGGTAAAATCATAAATTTGTGAAAGTCTAGGGGCAAAATGGTCATTTTGCTAAAGTATAAATTATGAAATGTATTGTTTAATATGATGATTAAAATAGTGTATTTTATCATTATAGATCATCAAGATTCGAGCTTAAATCAGAAAGCACGAGGTTATGGACTAAAATGGAATAATTGGCTGAAATTTTCATTCAAGGTAAGTTCATGTGATGATAATAATGCAATCTTATAATTGAATATTAAATGCTTTATTGTTATTATTATATAAATTGTATGATTGATTATACGGATATTCTTGATGAATATTCGACAAGTAAGTACATAAGCACATAATGTGATGTTGTAGTATATTTTAATGCTTTGATAATATGTACATTTAAATGTTTTATTACTATCATGAAAGTATGAAATGTATGCTGGAAGAATAAATGACATTATGAGCAAGTGCGACAACATTGAGTTAGACAAGAAACCCCGTTTGAACCTCAAGAATAGTATAGGATACACGGGATATGTCATGAGAAATAATGTGGTCTGAACTCATTAGTTGTGTTTGAGTTCATGAGATAAGTGATATATGTAATGTGGGTCCAGGTGCTGACTATGTGATGAGGCCCGTGAGTAACTCACTGAGCCTGCATATCATGTTAATGCTTTAAGGTCTGGGTGCTGACTTTGTGTATAGACCTGTGAGTAGCTCAAATGCGAGCATTACATAATATGTGGTACCTTTAGCTACATATGTTACGTGCTATGAGTTGGTTCTAGTTGCGTATATGGCACTATGTGCAAGTTTTCGTGTATCCATTAGTGTTCCTAGTGTTCAACGGGAAATTAAGGAAGTATTTGATGATGGTCCCAATGAGGTATGTCATTGGTGAGAACAAACTTGAGTTATGTTACGAATGAGTACAGGTATGTACAAAAACTCAATTGAATATGAAATCCACGAATGACAAGTCCATGAGTATTGTGAAATGATGTTGTGTTAATTTGGTGGACTAAGATATATGTTTATAAATGCATAGATTTCTAATTTAAAAGAAATGAAGGTGTGATGAACTTAGTCATCATCATTTTTGTACTAAAACTGTTTTGGACAGTAGTTGTAGTCCAACTTTGAAAATTTACCAAAAATTGTGGAAATTTGAATTTGTGGCTGAATAAAATATGAAATTAAAGCTTATTGAGTCTAGTTTCTCATAGAAGAAATATGTAAGAAAATGAATATCAGATTATAAGATATTTAAATTATTGTGAGAAAGAGTTAGAATGATTTCGAAATCCCTTATTATGATTTGAGAAAATCATTGAAAATTGTACAAAAATAGTTATGGGTTATAATTTATATGCTTAAAATACTTAATAAGTCTATTTTCAAGAGAAATATACAGAAATGTCATCTCTGTCTCGTATTATGAGATAATTAATTTTTAGTGAAGAGGGGTTGGAACTATCAGATAGCTAAAAAGGAGTGAATTTAAAGAATAAAATGTACTTATTGGCTAGACTAAAAATTCTGAAAATTTTATGGTAAGAAGACATATGAGTCTAGTTTTAGGGAAAATTAGCAAATCTTAATTTAGAGCTTCGCAGCTCTAGATATAAATACATTGTAACTATGACTCGAGAAAAATAGCATGACTAGAAAATAAGTAAAAGTGTAATTATAGTCGTATTATCTTGAGAAGCATGTTGGCATATTGCTTATTATTTTCATATGGACTTACTAAGCGTAAAGCTTACTCCCTCCTTTTCATTTCTTTAGTGTTGTTAGGTCGGCTCGGGATTGGAGATCGTCGGAGGCAGCATTACACTATCAAGCTATTACCATTGGGGTATTGATAAACCTTAGGTGTATTTGACTGAGTGGCATGTATAGGGACTTAGTTATTATGATGTGTATTCTTCTGATTTGGTCAAGATGTTGGCTTAAATTGATTCGTTGTGTTTAGCCATGAGACGTGGCTTAGATGGGTGATGGCGTGGCTTAGATGGGTGATGGCTTGTAAGTCTATTTATCCAAGCTATGTATTGATGCCTTGCGATGTAGTCATGTGATTATATTTTTTTGATATGAATGGTTAGTGTTATGGTATGTATGCTTGATGAATGTCTTATGACCAAACGAAGTGGTTATAATCAGAGAATAAAAGTGTGATATGGCAATAAGTCAATAATGCTGGAAAACGAAATTGGTGTGGAATGACTTAGGCAAGCATGTCATTTGTGAATGTGAAATAATGTCAAGCACGGTATAAATGTATAAGTGATAATCAAAATGACATGTTCAATTTATTGTAAATTGGTATGTTTAGACTTGGTATAACATAAGTAGGCAAAACATATGTATGACGACATATGAATATTACAATTGAGTCTCAATGAAGGATGTTTAATTATCTACTTGATGCTACAATATATGTGTCTATAATGTATTTAAGTATGTGAGGTATTAATGGTAACAGAAGGCTTGGAAAATAGCCTAAGTGTTGGCCATACGGGCAAAGACACGGCCATGTGTTTCAGTCGTGTGCAGGATGTAGCCTAGCACACGGGCGTGTGGCCTGGCCTTGTGGTTCAAATTATTTGCTGACGTCACAAATAGAGAGTTACACGGGCTGAGGACATGAGCATGTCCCAAGCCATATGAGCGTGTGTGACCACACAGCCCAACCCACACGGGCGTGTGTGACCACACAGCCCAACCCACATGGGCGTGTGACTCTCCAAAGCAAGAAAATTTGTTAAGTTGTCCAAAGTTTATCGAAAGTTCCCGGTTTAGTCCCGAACCACCCCTATGTATGTTTTAGGCCTCAAAGGCCCGTATAAGGGACGTTATGCATGTGTTTAAAAAGTTTTAATTTGGGAAAAATTTTGTGGCTCGATTTTGCATGTTTGTGAATGTTTAAGTCCGGTAACCCTTCGAACCCTATCCCAGCATTGGATACGGGTAAGTGGTGTTACACAGTTGGAGGACGAGTCTTTGAGTCTTCGCTTCCGATAGGTTGAGAGTGGGAATACTGTGGATTTTTGATTGAATAGCGAAAGGGTACTTTGCTTCTATAGGAGAATTTGTATACCGAAGGATACTAAATTAAGGCAGTCAATACTGAGAGAGGTGCATAGTATCTCTTATGCTATGCATCCTAGCGAAAATAAGATGTACCGCGACCTTCGTGAGTTATACTGGTGGTCAGGACTTAAACGAGAAGTTGCTGATTTTGTGGCTAAGTGTTTGACATGCCAACAGGTTAAGGCTGAGCATCAGTTACCTTCAGGCTTGTTACAACCAGTCAAGATTCCGCTTTGGAAGTGGGAGCGAGTAACTATGGACTTCGTTAGTGGGTTACCCCTCACACCCATAAAGAAGGATTCTGTATAGGTCATCGTGGATCGAATGACCAAGTCCACCAATTTCAAACCGGTTCGTACTGACTACTCTCTGCAGAAGCTGCCTAAATTGTATGTATCTGAGATAGTGAGATTGTATGGGGTACCAATTTCGATCATTTCTGATAAGGATACTCAGTTCATGTCTCGATTCTAGAAGAAGCTACATGAGGCGCTGGGTATAAGTTCAGACTTCAGTACTACGTTCCATCCTCAAACTGATGGTTAATCTCAGAGGGTGATTCAGATACTAGAAGACATGTTGAGGAGTTGCGTGATTGATTTCCAAGGCAGTTAGGAGGATTACCTACCACTAGCGGTGTTTACTTATAACAACAGCTATCAGTCTAGTATTCAGATGGCACCTTACGAGGCATTATATGGTCGTAGGTTTCGCACACCTTCATGTCGGACTGAGTTGGGTGAGCGACGTGTTCTGGGCCCTGAACTAGTCTCTGATACCTAGCATAAAGTTAGACTGATTCAGGACCTACTGAAAGCCGCATTTGATAGAAAAAAGTCGTATGCAGATCTGACGCGTCGAGAGATAGAGTATTCTATGAGGGACTTCATTTTTCTCAAGGTTTCACCATAGAAGAAAGTACTGAGAGTTGGTCGTAAGGGCAAGTTGAGCCCTAGGCTTATTGGACCCTATCGCATACTAAAATGAGAGGGACCGGTTGCCTACCAGTTAGAGATACCTCCGGAGTTGCACCGGATTCACGATGTCTTCCACGTATCGATGTTGAGGCTGTAACAACCCGATTTAGACCCTAATCGAAACGGTGGTTTTTGGGACCACGAATCCGAGTCAGAAAAATATTTTAAAATTATTTTCTGTGTTTATTATGTGTGAATTCGTATCTGTGAAATTTTTGTGATTTAATTTTATCGTTTGGGTGTCCGATTAAATAAAAGGACTTAATCACGTAAAAAGAAAATTTGATAGTTTATAGTATAAGGGCCAAATTGTTAGTGGCTTTTTAAATTGAAGTATTTAAGTTGTAATTAGCCATTTGATTACTAGTGGGACGGTGGTAAGTATATACCATATGGTTTTATAATATTTTATTAAAGATAGATATATGTGTAAATTAAATATTATTTTATATTAAGGTATAATATATATTATAAGGCATAAACGTGAAAGTCATATCATGTGCATTAGCTTATTCTTTGGATGGTAAACGATATATATTATATGATTTTATTATTATTTCATGAGGGCATATGTGAAAACTAAAAATATAAGCTTTATAATATAAAATATATTATAAAGTAAAATATGAGTGCGCATATGTTTTATTTCACCTATGCCGAAACAAAAGAAAAGAAAAAGAAATAAGGGAAGCTTAGGTTCGGCGACCTCACAAGCTCAAATCCAAGGTTGGTTCTTTGTCGGTTTTTGATAATTTTTACGTTTTTGAGATCCTTACTTCGAGTACTCCAAAACCCATGCTTAAATTTTGAATTTTGATGAATATTTTGAGTTATGTCATTGATGGAAGCTTGTGATTTTTATGGTTTGATGGTGAAATATGAAAGATAGGTGTTGGGTTAACATATTTTGTATTGGAATTTTTGATGGTTTTGAGTAATTAGGACTTAATAGCAAAAATAAAAATTTGAGGGACTAAAATATTAAATTGATGAAATATATGGACTAGTATGGGTATGGGTAAAATTCGGCCCAACATGGGTATATTGAAATTTTGTATATTTTGTGTTTTGTGTAATAAGGACTAAATTGTAAAAAGTGTAAATGTCAGGGGTAAAATGGTAATTTGCCTATTTATGTGTTTTTAGACTAAATTGAATAAAAATATGTTTAAATAAGCTTAATTTGAATATGTTTAGATCACGAATCAAAGAAATCAGATTTAGATCGGGGGAAAACGAAAGTTATCGACTAGCTGTTCTGTTCCGTTTTACATTGTCTGAGGTAAGTTTATAAGCAAATAGACGTTGCATATTTTAATTATATATGAATTATATATGTTGAAATGGAATAAGTATATATATGTATAAAATAGTCGAATGCGTACAAGCTTGACAGCTATGTTTATGAATTCGTCTCGACCGAATTACAATGTTCAAAAGTCCCTATGAACCTTAGGAATAGTTAGGGTACATATGTCATGACATAGGATTCCGATATATGTGTGCGAGTAAGACCATGGCATCGATATGTGACACCAATATATGTGTGCGAGTAAGACCCTATTTGGGACAGTGGCATCGATTTGTGGTTACATGTACGACTACGTCTGGGACGTTGGCATTGCACGATATATGTGATTATCCGAGTGTCCTATTCAATTCCGAATGGTTCATCGGGCAAAGATAAGTTATGATCGAACTTGTAAGACGAGCTTAATGAACAGGTATGAGCTAGTTGATTTCCTATTTGAAAATAAGGTAAATTGGTCATTGGATATGTGAGACAAATTATATAAGTTGCTAATGTGAATATATGTACATTGGTAAAGTAATTTTGACCATATGTGATGTGTATGCATGTGATATTATATTTTGACTCATGATTATACGTATATGAGCGAAAATATATGTATTATGTTAAATGTGGATTTGATGTATAGTATGTGCTTGATAAATGTATTTTACAATTGTGGAAATGTACATGAAAATTGACAACATGATTTGATTTTGTTGTAACGAATTGAATTAGTTGGTTGTCTACTTAAAACAAGGTAAGTATGTGACTTGAAACTTGTTTAAACTATGTGTGATACAAATAAGGATTTCATGTGAACTTGGTAAGAACATTCGGCCTTTGATATTTAGATATATGTAAATATGATTATGCATATTCTGTTCAGATAAATAAAAAGTATATGTACTTCATGTTTTATTATGATTCTCAAGCTTATTTATGTGAACATATGTATAAATGGTTATATATTGACTTATTAGCTTTGAAAGTTGAATGACATTGGTTAATTTGTTCATGTGGGTATTCGGCCTTGTGAATGTTATGGAATAAGTTTCAATTATGTACATATGTGATTATTGAATAATCGGCCATTTATCTAATATATGTACATAAAATTATTTTGTGATATGTGAGCTTATGTAATTGTGCGTATGTGAACTAAATTTATAAGGACTATTTGACTTTGAAAGTTAAATGATAATAGGTTAATTTGGCTATATGAGTATTCAGCCAAGGTGACGTTAATAAATGAATATGTATACCTATATGAATATGTATTTAAAATATGAGCTTATAAGTGTTAGGATCTAAATGCGTTATGATAATACAGTTTGATTTAGTTTAATTAAGCTAATAATTTTATTGAGTTGTTTATTTGCTTATGACTTACTAAGCTATGGTAGCTTACTCCGTGTTTCCATATTTACTCGATTTTATAGATTTTGAATTCAAGTTACGAATCCGGGAATCGTCAGAGGAGCTTATCATGCTATCGACTGTCTTCGGTATTTTATAAATTGCGTTTTGGAACTATAGTATGTATAGGCTAGCGTATGTTTTGGATAGGTTGGAAGTTATGTAAATGAGCCATGCGAAAATGGCTTAAATTTCCTTACTTAAATATGTCTTTATTTGGTTGTGGCTTAAGTCCATTTTGATTATTATGTTATGAATTTGAGATAGATAGTTTTTGTGATATCTATATTGTCCGTTGAAGTAGTTGATCATTGGGTTGTGCATATAGTTGATTTGGTTATAGATTATGTATAGATAAAAAATACGTATATGTGAGAAAACGGGGTTCCTATAATTGCTTGGTGTTATTATATGAATGGAATTGATAAAATACTCGGCTATGCTTCGGGGTGGTTAAGGTCGATGTTAGTACATATGCTATAAGCTACGTTTAGTACTTGGGAAATGTTATACTAATTTTGGCTCAGTACCGAAGTGAAACAATTAAGTTAAATACACATGTATTTGAATGAATTTTAAATGCTTAATTTTGGTAAGGATAGCTATATAATGTTTTGACCAAATAGTTACAAGTTGGATATGTTCTTTGGATTTATTAGTTTAGGTTACTTTGTGGTTCGACAATTGCAAATAAAATAGGATATAAAATATTTTTTAAAATGTATTCGATTATGCTTATAAAAATTTAACTTGACATTTAGCTATTGCTATAGCAATGTATGGATTCAGTAAAGGTACTTAGATACGGTCATTATTAGTCAAACTAAAAGTGCATAATTTGGAGTAGTCCCTTAAGACACTTTGTGAACCAAAATATAACATAGGCATATGTCTTGTGCATATATGATGTATGCTTGAATGACTCTTATTTAATAAAAAAAAAAACAAATGCAATTACTTGTGAACTTGTTTGTTCAAATTATATTATAGTCACAAAGCTTAGTAACTTTAAATTGCTGGCCTAAAACGTGCATAAACAATATACGACATTTGGTATTTTGTTTTATTTCTGTAAGTGTTCGAATCCTATTTAATTTTTGAGTACATGATTTGATTAATGTATTGATTAAATAATTATGACTTGAGTCTCAAGACATGTCCATTGACTTGTAAGTGTGACGTATGTTTAATATGGATTTAGTCGAATTTCAACTTATGACTCGTGTAATTAAAGTGACTTATATTTTATGTTAAGTTTTAAATAATCGTATGTTGCACATATGTATACAAGCACTCGAATGTAACTTAAGAGAATGTGTAAATTTATGAAAGATGTGTCTTTTTCGGTAATGCTTCGTAACCCCAAATTCGACAAAGGATGCAGGTTAGGTGTTAAAGAGGCACTACCACTCTGATCCCATGCATATTGTTCCTGTGGAAGAGATTGAGGTTAGGCCAGATCTAACCTTCGAGGAGAAGCCAGTTCAGATATTGGATCGTGACATAAAATTTCTGAGGAGGAAGTCTATTCCACTGGTTAAAGTTCTATGGCGTAATCATAGCACGGGGAAGCTACGTAGGAGCCTGACGATGCGATGTGTCAATAGTATCCTTTCCTATTCTGATCAGATAAATTTTGAGGACGAAATTTTCTTTTAGGGGCGTAGAGTTGTAGCGTCCCAAAATTTCTATTTCAGTTTTTGTGAAAATGTGACACAACTGTGTATCTGGTTCAGTGGTTAAGTGTTCTGGGTGTGTATGAGAGGTCCCAAGAGCCTAGTCGAAATAGTTGTCTCGAAACCACTAATCCAAGGTTAGAGAAATTATTTTTAATATTATTTTGTGTTATAGCATGATTATATGAGTGCATGAAAATTTTGGTGAAATAATTTTAGCGATTACTTAATTTCGAAAAAGGACTAAATCGCATAAGGGACAAAAGTTTTAGTTCATTAGCTAAAGGTGTCAATTAGCTATGGAACATTAAATTAGAGGCCTTTATTGAGTAAATAGACCATAAATTTGTTAGTGGTTGAACATAGGGATAAAGGAATTGTAAAGTCAAAATTAGGTGAAATTTAGAGACTAATTTGACTAGAATATAATAAAATAAGGAAAAACTATCATCTTTTTTTCATTTCTTCTCTTCTCCATTGATTTTCTTTAGGAAAGAAGGCCATGCGAGCTTGAAATTTTCAGCAACTTTAGACTCTTGCAAGTAAGTGATTTTGATGGCCTTTCTTGATGATTTTTGTACTTTTGGGTCCCTTGTAGCTTAAGCTAACTAATGGGAGGGTTATTTTGCAAAGTGGTTGAGTGTCTAGGGTTTTTCCATGATAGTAATCATGTTGATTTCTGAAATTTAATGGAAGAAAATGAATCATGGTTGTTAAATAAACAACTTTCGTGAAAAAATTTTCATGAAAACACCTAAAATAAACTATTTTGTAAAGATGAAAAAATGAGTGATAAGTATGAGTAATAATTGGAATTTTGGGCTGCTTCTAGTATAAAAAGAATTTGACTAGGCTTGGTTAGTGAGAAAATTTGATAAAAATTGATTTATGATCCTAGGGGTAAATAATAATTTTGTGAAAGTCTAGGGGCAAATGGTCATTTTGCCAAAATATGAATTATGAAATTTTATTGATTAATGTGATGATTAAACTAGTAAATTTTATCATTATAGATCAAGAAATACGAAATTCGGACCCAGATCGGGGGAAAACCAAGCTAGTGGATTAAAAATCGACTAGTCAGTCGCCTTCTGGATAATGAGGTAAGTTGTACGTAAGTAATGCAAATTTATCATTTATTATGTGTTGAATGATTGATTTTGAACAATATGGTTGAATATGCTTATGAATAATGCATGATGAAATTAAAGTGGTAAATTCCGAGTTGAACCTAGGAATAGATTAGATATCCATGCCATTACATTTGGGTGATATGTGTGTTAGTGTAAGACCATGTCTGGGACATAACATTGGCCACATTATGAAAGCCAGTGTAAGACCATCTTTGGAACATGGCATCGACAATATTATGAGAGCCAGTGTAAGACCATGTCTGGGACATGGCATCGACCACATTATGAGAGCCAGTGTAAGACCATGTTTGGAACATGGCATCAGCAATGTAATGAGAGCCAGTGTAAGACTATGTCTGGGACATGACATCGACCACATTATGAGAGCCAGTGTATGACCATGTTTGGAACATGGCATCGGCAATGTTACGAGAGCCAGAGTAAAACCATGTTTGGGACATGGCATCAACATTGAGACGAGAGCTAGTATAAGACCATGTCAGAGACATGACATTGGCCTCGACATGTAAGCCAGTGTAAGACCATGCCTGAGACATGTCATCGGCAATTTACCCTCTTGTGTGAGGCTTATCGTATATCCTTTAGTATTCCAAATGGTTTCACGAGTTATTTTAAAGCTTATGATAAAGATATGAAATGATATAATCATGTTGTAAGTGGTACAGGTTCTTATTCGAAACTCATGAGATGAGTCTAGTTAGGATGCCTTAATGGTAAGAATAACAGGAGTAAGTTCTAGCTATGAAAATGATTTTGGGACGATTTTGTAATCTTTGGCTTATACTTGTGATATATAAGCATGTAGAGATATTTACCTTTATTCACTCAAGAATGTTGTGTTGATTTATAATATGCTATGTGTTTAAAAATGCATGGTTAATGTTATTACTTATTTATATGCAACTTACTAAGCTTTATGCTTACTCCCTCTCTTTTCCATTTTCATATAGTGTCGGACGTCGGAGGCATCAATCACACTATCACTTGAAGCTTTTAGTATAGCTAGTTTAAATGTTTTGAGTGTGGCATGTATAGGGACTTGGTCTTTTTGTTTAGTGTCATGTTAGATTAGCCACAAGTGTTGGCTCATATGGATGTGATATTCATTTTGTATAGGCAATTAGTGTTAGCTAATATTGATTATTATTAAATACATTTGATGAAAATTCTTATGGTTGTGGTTTTTTTGATTATGTGTGTTTATGCCTGGATTGGTTATGTTTGATGTTGTGTAAGTTGGTGCAGGTGAGGGTGGAAAAAAGGCTTGGCAGATATCCTTGTTTTTGTCCACACGGACAGACACACGGGCGTGTTTCTAGACTGTGTATGACACATGGTATGCCCCATGGGCCTGTAGTCAGGCCGTGTGTCCCCTGCACCTAAATTTGGCAAAATAGTATGCCCGGTAGCAACCCCAAGGGCGGAGACACAGCCGTGTGTCTCAATCGTGTGGAGGACACGGCCTAGTACACGGGCGTGTACTATGGCCGTATACACTTAAAGGGTTGCTGACATCAGAAACAAAATGTCAAGGTTTTTTTACACGGGCTGAGACACAGGCATGTCATGGCCGTATTAGGGACACAGCTCATGGACACGGGTGTATGCCAAGCAGTGTTAAAACTCCTATAGGTTTGAATCGCGAAATAAATTCGCACGGGCTAGGGACACGGGAGCGTCACGATATGTTCAGGCCTTGTGAGCCACATGGGCCTTTAACATGGCCATGTTAAGAAGACACATAGGCGTGTCGCCCTTTCACACCAGCATGTGCCCTTAATTGCTTTGAAATTTTACAAAGTTTTCTAAAGTGTTTAGTTTATTTCTTGAACCATTTCTAAAGCGTGTTTTGGACCACGTAGGTCTATATTTAGGTTGTTAAGAGGAAGTTTGAAAGTTTCAAAAATCGAGCAAAATTTATGACCCAAAAATGATTGTGTGTATGTGTTTAAGCCCAGTAACATCTCGTATCCTGTTCTGGCATCTGACTTAGGTAAGTGGTGTTACATTTAGTGGTATCAGAACTATGGTTTAGCCGATTATCGAACTAACCTAGCATGAGTACGAGTCTAACTATACATTCCATAAATACATTATGATAGTGTAATGACTCTTGACAAATCTAAATTGTGTTTTTATATAGTAAATGGATACCGATGGAGAAATGGCAAATGATGTAGATAGTAATGCGCTAGCTCTCGCTAAAGGAACCGTGCCAGTAGAGAGTGGGCCCTTGAGAATGAGTTAGGACGGAAGGGCTAGAGAAGCCTATCTCCATATGATGGATGCCTGGTATTCGGAGTTTGTTCGTGCAAATCTGAACACTCCACCTCCCCCACCCTCTTCAATCCCTCAACTTAACCCCATAGCGCCCTAAGGGGTAGAGATGTTAAGAAGGGACAAACCTCTGGTTGACAGAATTAGGAAGCAAGGGGCTGAGGAATTTAGAGCGAATATAGATGATGACCTAGAGAGGGTGGAGTTCTAGCTAGAAAATACCATTAGGGTATTCGATTAGTTGTCTTACACACCTAAAGAGTGCATGAAGTGTGTTGTGTCACTCCTGCAACACTCGACCTACCAATGGTGGAACACCCTTGTGTCAGTTGTACAAAGGGAAAGGATTACATGAGAGTTTTTTCAAGAGGAATTCTGAAAGAAGTATATTAGTTAGAGGTTTATAGATCAGAAGAGGAAGGAATTTATAGAATTGAAGAAAGGCCGAATGATAGTAAGCGTGAGTTCGTAAGGCTCAACAAATACGCTAGGGAGTGCGTATCTACTGAAGCCATCATGTGCAAGAAATTTGAGGACGGATTGAATGAAGATATCTGATTATTAGTAGGCATCTTAGAGTTAAGAGAGTTTGTGTTGCTTGTTGAGAGAGCTTGCAAGGCAGAAGAATTGGTCAAGGAGAAGAGAAAAGCTAATAACGAGTCTCGTTACTCAACGAAAAGACAAATGGGAAAATCATTTTAGACCTCGTCCAAGAGATCGAGAGAGTCCACTACTCGATTGAATGCTTCAATGGGATTCTTGAGTAGAAATAATAATAAGCAGTACACGACGTCTAAGGCTTAAACCACTTCTATCGCGAGTGTTGGTAGTGGTTGACTGAACAGACTAGAATGTTCATAGTGCGGTAGACACTATTTCATTTCATAAGGGACACTTCTATTGCGAGTGTTGGTGAGTGCCGAGAAAATGAAAGAGGTAGTTTCAAATGTGGGTCGTTTGACCATTTCATTTGAAATTGTCCTGAAATGGATGAGAAAGGCGAAAAGTAAGATGCGAGAGCGAGTAATGCTCCTTCAAGAGGTAGACCATAGAAGAACATGGGAAGTGGGGCTAATAGTAGAGGTGCGTCTAGATATTCCGACGTGAGGTCCGAGGGTAGAGTGCTTGCAAGGACTTATGCCATTCGCGCTCGCAAAGAGGCATCGTCACCGGATGTGATTACGGGTACTTTTTCTCTTCACGATATTTCTGTTGTAGCTTTGATTGATCCGGGGTCTACCCATTCTTATGCTTATGTAAAATTTATGTCTAGCATGAATATGCTTGTTGAGTCTACAAAATTTGTGGTAAAATTTTCAAACCCGTTAGGCAAGTATGTGTTAGTTGATAAAGTGTGTGGAAACTGTTCTTTGATGATTAGAGCTCATTGCTTTCCGGCTAACCTCATGCTACTACTATTTGATGAATTTGACCTAATTCTTGGCATGGATTAGTTGACTATTTATAACGTGTTATAAAACTGTGGTAGTAAGTTTATTGAGCTGAAATGTGAAAATGGAGATATTATTCGGGTTGAATCAGGTGAACCGAATAGCTTACCTGTACTGATTTCTTCTATGACTGCTGTAAAATACATGAGAAAAGGGTATGAGCCTTATCTCGCATTTGTGTTGAATACCTAAGTGTCGGAGGTAAAGATTGAGTCAGTGCCAGCGGTATGTGAGTTTTCAGATGTATTTCCAGAAGAGTTGCCTGGACTACCCCATCTAGGGACGTCGAGTTTGGTATCGAGTTAGTTCCTGGTACTGCGCCTATATCGATTGCCCCGTATAGGATGGTACCGTTGGAGTTAAAAAGAGTTGAAGGCTCAGCTACAAGAGTTAACAGATAAAGGTTTTTTGAGACTGAGCTATTCTCTGTAAGGTGCTCCGGTACTTTTTGTGAAAAAGAAAGACGGCTCGATAAGGTTTTGTATAGACTACAGATAGCTCAACAAGGTGATTGTGAAGAACAAGTATCCTTTGCCAAGGATCGATGATTTGTTTGACTAATTGAAAGGAACCATAGTGTTTTCTAAGACAGGATTAAGATCCGGTTATTACCAGCTAAGAGATAAGGAGCAAGATGTGCCGAAAATGGTATTTTGAACGAGGTATGGTCATTATGAGTTCCTTGTCATGCCCTATGGCTTAACAAATGCTTCTGCCGTGTTTATGGACTTAATGAACCGTATTTTCTGACTGTACTTGGATAAATTTGTTGTGGTTTTTATTGATGATATATTAATTTATTCTCGTGATGAGAGTGAACATGCGGAGCATTTGAGAACTATTTTGCAAACTTTAAGAGATAAGTAGTTGTATGCCAAGTTTAGTAAAAGTGAGTTTTGGCTCCGAGAGGTCAGATTCTTAGGACACATCGTGTTGGGTGATGGAATTAGAGTTGACCTGAGTAAGATTTTGGCTATTCTTGAGTGGAAACCATTGAGGAATGTATCGGAGATTAGAAGCTTTCTAGGCTTAGTAGGTTACTGTAGACGATTCGTTAAAGGATTCTCCATGATTGCTACTTCAATGACGAGGTTGCTACAGAAAGATGTCAAGTTTAATTGGACAGAAAAATGCCAATGGAGTTTCGAGAAACTTAAGGCGTTGTTACTGAAGCCCCAATTTTAGAACAATCGGAACCAGGAAAAGAATTTGTAGTGTATAGTGATGCATCTTTGAATGGATTAGGATGCGTGCTCATGCAAGAAGGCAAGGTGATAGCATATGCCTTGAGATAGCTGAAGCCTCATGAGAAGAATTATCCGACACACGACTTAGAGTTAGCAGCCATAGTGTTCAGACTGAAGATTTGGAGACACCACTTGTATGGCGAGAGATATCAAGTATTCACCGACCATAAGAGTCTTAAATACTTAATGACTCAAAAAGATTTAAATTTGCAGCAACAGAGATGGCTAGAGCTTATAAAAGATTACGAACTGGTGATCGACTATCACCCGAGGAAGGCGAACGTGATACGCTGAAGCTTTGAGTAGGAAATCATTGTTTGCCTTGAGGGCTATGAACACTCAATTGTTAGTAACCGACGGTGGTTCAATTTTAGCCGAGTTGAAATCGTAACCAATGTTTTTGTAAGAGATCTACAAAGCTCAAAAAAGTGATAAAGAATTGTAAGTTAAGATAACTCAGTGCGAGACGGGTATAGAATCAGACTTTTGGATTGGTTCAGATGGTTGTTTAATGTTTCGAGACAAAATTTGTGTACCCAAAGACGATAAGCTTATTTGGAGAATTTTGCATGAGGCACATAGCAGTTGTATGTCTATCCATCCAGGTAGTGTGAAAATGTACAATGACTTGAAGAAAATGTATTAGTGGGCGGGAATGAAGAGAGACGTTTTAGAGTTTGTCTTTAAGTGCCTAATTTGTGAGCAAGTGAGCGCCGAACACCAAGTACCTTCGGGTTTACTTCAGCCTGTGATGGTTCCCTAATGGAAATATGACCGTATTACTATAGATTTCATGTCTAAGTTTCCTTGGACGTCAAGGAAGAAAGATGCCGTATGGGTTGTGGTTGATCGGCTAACAAAGTCAGCTCATTTTATACCGGTGCGTACGGATTATCCACTTGAAAGATTGGCCTATTTGTATGTTTCCGAAATTGTGAGGCTCCATGGAGTGTCATTGTCGATTATTTCAGATAGAGATCTGAGGTTTACTTCGCGGTTTCGGAAAAATTTACAACAAGTTTTAGGGGAAAAAATTGAATTTTAGCACGGGTTTTCATCCGCGAATCGACCGTCAGTCGAAAAGAGTAATTCAGATTCTTGAGGAGAGTTGCGGTGTTGTGTCCTTGGATTCCAAGGCAATTGGGAAAAGTATTTACCGCTGGTAGAATTTACCTACAACAATAGCCATCAGTCGAGTTTGAAAATGGCGCCTTATGAGGCTTTGTATGGGCGTTAGTGCCGAACACCCTTGTATTGGACCGAACTCAGAGAAAGTCAGATTCATGGGGTTGACTTAGTCAAAGAGACAGAAGAGAAAGTAAAGATAATTCGTGACTGTTTGAAGGCTACTTCAGATAGACCAAAATCCTATGCGAATTTGAAAGAAAAGGAAATTGAGTTTCCAGTCGGTGATAAGGTG
Organism: Gossypium arboreum; assembly: GCF_025698485.1. Lineage (NCBI taxonomy): Eukaryota > Viridiplantae > Streptophyta > Magnoliopsida > Malvales > Malvaceae > Gossypium > Gossypium arboreum. Next base: position 22,397,220 of record NC_069081.1, read on the forward strand.
TTTTTAAAAGTATCCCCGTGGAAGAAAGTTCTCAGATTCGGTAAGAAAGGAAAATTAAGTCCACGTTTTATTGGACCTTATGAGGTGACTAAGAGAATTGGACCAGTAGATTATCGACTAGCTTTACCATCCGAGTTAGAGAAGATCCACAATTGTTTCCATGTGACGATGTTGCACCGTTATCTTTCTGACCCTTCACATATTCTTTCGCCAACAGAGATTTCGATTCGGTCATATATGACTTATGGCGAATAACCCGTTAAGATTTTGGCTCGGGAGGTTAAACAATTGAGGAATAAGAGTATATCACTTGTAAAGGTATTATGGCATAGACATGGGATAGAAGAGGCCACATGAGATCCCGAGGAGACCATGAGACACCAATACCCAAACCTTTTTAATGGTAAGATTTTTAGGGACGAAATTCCCTAAGGGGGAGAATTGTAACAGCCCGATTTTGGGCCTAGATAGAACAGTGGTTTCGAAACCACTATTCTGAATCCGAAGAAATTATTTTTAATATAACTCTATGTGTTATAGCATGATTATATGAGTGCATGAAAATTTTGGTGAAATAATTTTAGCGATTGCTTACTTAATTTTGAAAAAGGACTAAATCGCATAAGGGACAAAAGTTTTATTTCATTAGCCAAAGGTGTCAATTAGCTATGTAACATTAAATTAGAGGTCTTTATTGAGTAAATAGACCATAAAGTTGTTAGTGGCTAAACATAGGGATAAAGGAATTGTAAAGTCAAAATTAGGTGAAATTTGGTGACTAATTTGACTAAAATAAATAAAATAAGGAAAAGTTATCATCTTTTTTTTTTTATTTCTTCTCTTCTCTACTGATTTTATTCAAGAAAGAAGGTGATGGGAGCTTGAAATTTTCAGCAACTTTAGACTCTTGCAAGTAAGTGATTTTGATAGTCTTTCGTGATGATTTTTGTACTTTTGGGGCCCTTGTAACTTAAGCTAACTAATGGGAGGGCTATTTTGAAAAATGGTTGAGAGTCTAGGGTTTTTCCATTATAGTAATCATGTTGATTTCTGAAATTTTATGGAAGAAAATGAATCATGGTTGTTAAACAAACAACTTTTGTGAAAAGATTTTCATGAAAACAGCTAAAATAGACCATTTTGTAAAGATGACAAAATGAGTGATAAGTATGAGTAATAATTGGAATTTTGGACTGCTTCTAGTATAAAAAGGATTCGTCTAGGCTTGGTTAGTGAGAAAATTTGATAAAAATTAATTTACAAGCCTAAGGGGTAAAATAGTAATTTTGTAAAAGTCTATGGCAAAATGGTCATTTTGCCAAAATATGAATTATGAAATTTAATTGATTAATGTGATGATTAAACTAGTAAATTTTATCATTATAGATCAAGAAATACAAAATTTGGACCCAGACCGGGGGAAAACCAAGCTAGTGGATTAAAAATCGACTAGTCAGTCGCCTTTTTTATACTGAGGTAAGTTGTACGTAAGTAATGCAACTTTATCATTATTATGTGTTGAATGATTGATTTTGCATAATATGGTTGAATATGCTTATGAATAATGCATGATGGAATTAAAGTGGTAAATTCCTAGTTGAACCTAGGAATAGATTAGATATCCATGCCATTACATTTGGGTGATATGTGTGTTAGTGTAAGACCATGTCTGGGACATGGCATTGGTCACATTATGAGAGCCAATGTAAGACCATCTTTGGAACATGGCATCGACAATGTTATGAGAGCCAGTGTAAGACCATGTCTGGGACATTACATCGGCCACATTATAAGAGCCAGTGTAAGACCATGTTTGGAACATGGCATCAGCAATGTTTTGAGAGCGAAAGTAAGACCTTGTCTGGGACATGGCATCGGCATTGAGACGAGAGCTAGCGTAAGACTATGTATGGGACATGGCAACTCAACATGTGAGCCAGTTTAAGACCATGTTTGAGACATGGCATCGACAATTTACCCTCTTGTGTAAGGCTTATCGGATATCCTTTAGTATTCCAAATGGTTTCATGGGTTATTTTAAAGCTTATGATAAAGATATGGAATGATATAATCATGTTGTGAGTGGTACAGGTTCTTATTCGAAACTCATGAGATATAAGTCTTGTTAGGACGCCTTAATGGTAAGAATGACATGAGTAAGTTCTAGCTATGAAAATGATTTTGGGACGATTTTGTAGTCTTTGGCTTATACTTGTGATATATAAGCATGTAGGGATATTTACCTTTGTTCACTCAAGAATGTTGTGTTGATTTATAATATGCTATGTGTTTAAATATGCATGGTTGATGTTGTTACTTATTTATATGCAACTTACTAAGCTTTATGCTTAGTCCCTCTCTTTTCCATTTTCATATAGTGCCGCCAAGCTAGTATCGGGAATCAAGGGACATCAGAGGCATCGGTCATACTATCACTTGAAGCTTTTGGTATAGCTAGTTTAAATGTTTTGAGTGTGGCATGTATAGGGACTTGGTCTTTTTGTTTAGTATCATGTTAGTTTAGCCACAAGTGTTGGCTCATATGGATGTGATATTCATTTTGTATAGGCCATTAGTGTTGGCTAATATTGATTATTATTAAATGCATTTGATGAAAATTCTTATGGTTGTGGCTGTTTTGATTATGTGTGTTTATGCTTAGATTGGCTATGTTTGATATTGTGTAAGTTGGTGCAAGTGAGGGTGGCAAAAAGGCTTGGTAGATAGCCTTGTTTTTGTCCACATGATTTGCCCCATAGGCATGTAGTCAGGGCGTGTGTCCCCTACACCTAAATTTGGCAAAATAGTATGCCTAGTAACAACCACACAGGCAGAGACACGGGCGTGTGTCTCAATCGTATGGAGGACACGGCCTAGTACACGGGCATGTATCATGGTCGTGTGCCCTTATATGGTTGCTGATGTTAGAAACAAAATGTCAAGGTTTTACTACACGGGCGTGTCATGGCCATGTGGGGGACACGGGTCATGGACACGGGCATGTGCCAAGCCATGTGAAATCCCTATAGGTTCGAATCGAGAAATAAATTCACATGGTCTAGGGACACGGGCGTTTCCCGATCTGTTCAGGCCGTGTTAAGAAAACACACGGACGTGTGCCCTTAGTTGCTTTGAAATTTTACAAAGTTTTCTAAAGTGTTTAGTTTATTTCTCAATCCATTTCTAAAGCGTGTTTTGGACCTTGTAGGTCTATAACAGGGTCGTTAAGAGGAACTTTGAAAGTTTCAAAAATTGAGCGAAATTTATGACCCAAAAATGATTATGTGTATGTGTTTAAGCCTGGTAACAACTCGTACCCTATTCCGGCATCGAACTCGGGTAAGTGGTGTTATAGTTCAAGCCTTGCATTTGGAAAATTTTTGCATTTTAATCAATAAAGAATTACTCTTGTTAGTAGGCTTAAGTTTGATTGTTAGTAAGTTTACATCAGAATAGGCCTACTAGTCTAGTGGTTAAGTGGAGTATAAAGGCTATTGGTGGTCTGGAGTTCGAATCCCTTCACAAGCAAGGGATTTATTTTTGCTGCTAGTGTCATGTAGGAGTTTGAGTTTTAGTAAAATACTGAGTGGTGGAGTAGTAGAGAGAATCAAGGGTTATCTGGTTAGTTTTTCAATTTTCCAAAAAAACTAGCATTCTCTTCCACTGGCGTTGTTTCTGTTTTCTCTTTTCAAAATTTCGGTTTCCCATACTTTTGCTTCTTCTTGCTGCCGAAAACTCCATTGAATATCCCTCCCTTTACGTTTTTCTTTTCTCTTTCAATAGTCGTTGCTGTTCTTCATTTGGTCGCACGCTTGGTAAGTTTTTTTGTTGGGAAAGCCGTAATGTTTTCAGATTAAGTGATTAAGTTGGATTTTTTTGATTGGTCATTTCGGTAGTATCTTTGCAAGAGGATTGCTGTTCTCCTCTCGTGGAGGCATAATCAATCGATTGGTGTGTTGGGGTAAGTGCTAAACACTCATTCTAGGTTATGATAAGTTTTGGGTTTCGATATAATCGAACTTTAAGTCAGTTTCTAAGCGTAAATGTGTTCAATTATATGTTCGAGATTGCTTAGGAGTGCAAGGGCACCAAAAATGATCCAGGTGTGTACCTAAAAATACAGAAAATGAGGTTTTAGCAAAAGCCAAAAACTATACTGTCGACTCCACACGACTGTGTGGTAGGCCGTGTGGTAGGCCGCGTGCCATAACACGGGCGTGTGATCGACGGGACCAGGCCGTGCGTACCAGACACAGACGTGTAATGGTCAGGTGGGCCAGTGTGACTAACGGACTCGATCGATTTAGGTCATATGGGCTACATGAGCGTGTGGGATTTTGGGCCAGGCGGTGTGATCCACACAACCAAGGCCAATTTGAGCCATGTGGGCCCACACGGGCAGACAACATGGACGTGTGAGCCCATTTTCACTGTTTAACTGCTAAGGTTGCACAGGTCGCCTGAGTCGACTGTGGAGCTATTGTAGGATCGCTAAGCTTACCTAGACCTCTAACTTATTGAAATAACTGAATGACTGTATTATCCATATATGATATGTAAGATTGTGTACTGAGCATATTGTTAATTTCGTACTGAATATATGCTTGATACTGTGATTTGGCATGACATGACTGTATGATGCATTGCATGGGGATGGGTTGGTATAGACCAGAGGAAGTGTACTAAAAGGCTTCGAGCTTAAATTACTGGCAGTACAGCTGCAAATCACTGTCTAGTGCCACATTCGATGCTACTTGGAGTGTAGGGTTGGACGAAAATGGTGTTTAGAGGCTGGATGGGTAGGATTTTTGTGACTGCATATCTGTTACTGCTACTGATACTGTGATGGGTTGAAGCCCTACTGCATGGCTATTTTTGTACTAAGATGGGCTAAGACCCAAACTGGACTAATACTGATACTGAAAAGGGCTTAAGCTCAGACTGTGAATATCTGGTTGCTGATTGTTCTTTTGTATGGAGATTACACACTGAGTTTACGTAAACTCACCCCTTTTTGTGTAATCTGTACAGGTAATCCCCAAATATAGGCGGGTCGGTACAACGGAGGACTCAGTGGTGGCCACACGACTTCTTTTACACTGTTTACTACCTATTCATGATTTTACTTTTATTGGGGAGAATTTTACTGTAATTATGGCCTTTACAGATTTTGGTTTAAATTTGTATTTATACGGTTTTATGATTTAAATCTGCTAGCGTTAGGTAAAACTTTGGTTTTCAAATGAAATTGATGTTTTATAAAAAATACCACGAATAAGCAAACTGTTTAGAAGCTTTCGCAATGAAAAAAGTTTTGGAAATTGAATATCGATTTGCAAATGATTAATGTTTTGAAAACGAACGACATGATTTGAAATTAACATAAGATAATGAAAAAGGGTTAAATAGAAAAACGGATTTAGGAGCGACATATTTTTCAAAAAGCACTACCTTGTGACATCGTCATATTCGGCCATAACATCTAGCCCGAGTTTTGAGGGTGTTACAGATTCATTTGTAAGGAGGTTTAATGCCTAATTTGGTATTTAAGTTTGATATTTTTTGTTAATATAGTATTTTTTTTCCAATGTGGTATATCTATTGGATAAATGTTATATATTTTGGCACTTAAAGAAATAATGTTAATTTTTTTATGCTACGCTTGGTTAGAATATTATTTTCACCACATGTTTTAGTCATTAGTTAGCTTTAAACTAATAACAAATGATAATTTTAACCACTCACATTATTTATTTGTTGAAAAAAAATTTGCTTAATTTGAAGAGGTTTTATTGTTTACAAGAGTTTTTACTCATATTTCTAATTACATGTTTCAATATATATGAATTATTCTTTATTTTATATCTAACTATTGTATAGCATATGTGTTAAGTAAGTTTTTTTCTTGATGTTATTACACTAGTAACCAAACATAGAATTATTGTTTAATTTAGGTATTAGAGTTGATTTGATGAAAATTCATAATTAGCTAATAATATTAGCAATCAACTTTCATCTAATCCACCCAAAATTCTGAATTAGATCACATCCATTAGATTGTATTTGACAAATTAAATGAAAAACTAAACAAATTCACAATTAATACTAAATTTAATCTCTCAACAAAATCATAAAAACATAAAATATAACAATATTAGTAATTAACTTTTATTAAATCAACATTAAAACCTTAATTAAACACTAAAAAGCTAACACCGTTACTTTTGGCTACCAAAGTATATAACTTTTGCAAATACATATACTGGATAGGATTAGAAAATAACACATGTACCACATTAGAAAAGAAGTGTCAAATTTGGATACCAAATAATGCCCTAAGCCTTGTAAGAATACATCATATTTTCTATTAGTATATTTATATAATATTTAAAATATTTTATATTTATAACAACAAGTGTTGGGTGCAAAAGTGAGGCATATTACACTCCTAAGTAGACTTTCACATGGGTCGGGCTACCTGCCCAAGACCGAAAGCCCGCCTGAAATTTGCGAGGGGTTGGCTAAAAATATTAGGCCTGAAAAATAGGCCTAGGCAAAATAAATTAGGTTCGTTTAAAATATGTATAGCGACGTAGAAATTTAGTTTCGCTTGGTCGCTAATTGTGGCGATTTATTAAACATTTGAAAACCAACTTTCGATTTTATTAACAAAGGGAGTCGCCACCGATCCTTTTTATAGGTGTGATCAGACACCTAATAAATTTATGTTTAAAACAAAAAGAAGGCCAAGTTTAGGTCTACGTGAAAGTCCAGAGAAAAATTAGGGTTCGGGAGTCGGTTACGTGCGAGGAAGGTATTAGCACCCTCGCGACGCCCAAAATTGGTATCCTATAAACAAGTGTTGTCTTAATTTTCAAAATTGCAAGTCCAAAGTAACATTGAATCGTGATCCGATCAAAACACGAGAAATTTCAAGTTTCGTTTTCTTTTGAGAAGGATATACCGTTTTAATTCGATTGATATTCACCCAACATAGCGATGAAATCGATGATATAGTGTTTAAATCGGTACGTTGCCTTGCTTATTGAAATAAATAAAAACACGAATAAATATTTTAAAATAATGAACAACAGGGTAATATATAAAAATGGGCGGGAAACGAAAGATAATAGTTGGAAATACATCAAGGCACATAATACATACAGCAATAATATTAAAAACAATGACAATGCACGCGATATTAAATGTGACAATAGTATCAAATACGAGAACACAATGAGAACACGATGAATATACATATAAAGATAATTAAGAGTATATATGTATATATATATATATATATATATAAATAGTAATAGTGTTAGAAATATACTATATATAGTGTTTGAAACATATACATAAGATAGTAAAAAGGTATATGTAACTTGTATTATTAAAATATGTACATGATTTATACATTTATATGTATAAAATGAATATTGAAAAATTGCGTGCACATGACATATGTGAAAAATGTATATACATGATATAATATGAAAAATATAATAGAGTATTCTAAATACATACATGAGATATAAAATACAATATTAAAAACATATACACGTAGAAAATGCATATATAATATAACACTTAAATATTTACATAATATATACATATAAAATAGTAATAATATATATATAACTAATAAAAAAGAAAAAGAAAATTAAGAAACATGTATGATATATACATAAACCTATATGATATATATATATATATATTTATATTAGAAATGATAAAAAGAGATTATTCATACACTATATAGATACATACATACATAATGATGTTATAATATATGATGGTATTAGAAATATGCATACAATATTACAAAATATATGTAACTAACAATATTAAAATATATACATAACAACAAAAGTTGATATTAATAGCATATATATATAATAATATAAAAGGGTATGTATATGATATAGTATTAAAATAAATACGTAATATATACCTAATATAAAAATATAAAACTTATTAACAATATTGCATAAATATATTATAATATTTAAAAATATGTACGTCATACATATATATATTAGAAATAATAATATTAGCTATAATAATACATTGATGATAAATAATAATAGGAATAATAAACAATAATAATATAAAAATAACAAAAATGATATGAAAATGAATTTAAATATAAAAAGGACTAAATTTGAAACCAAAACGAAGTCTTGGGGCGAATTTGAAAATAAAAGGAAAGGAGAGGACTTATTTGAACACGCGAGAAACGTAAAAGGACCAAAAGCCCAATATTCCCAGTCATTTAAAACGCTGCGTATGCACTAGGACCAAATTGAAAACCGTGAGAAATTTTGGGGCTAGATTATAAAATACAATAAACCTGATTATAAAACCATAAGAAAGCGGAGGGGCTGAAAACACAATTAGCCCCTCCAATTAAAAACACGCGGATCCCAGCAGGTAGGGTCGGGTCGACCTGATTCACGGAGAAACGGCACCGTTTCAACCCTAAATTTTAATGCCCAAAACGACACCGTTTTTTAGGGCTCTAAATAGCCTTTAAATCTGAAAAAAAAATCATTTGGAGCCAAAGCCAGAAAAAAAAGAGGAGAGAGGGGGGAGCCGAGCGATTTCCGGCCAGGGGGCACCGGTCCGTCACCGGACCAACGCCGGCGCCGGCCACCGTGCATGGTGGACGGAGGAGGTAGAATTTTAGAATTTTTTTTTTGTTTTTATATATTTTATAATATTGTATATATATATGTTTGAGTGTATTAGAGTATAGAAAAAAAGAAAAGCCAATGAGAAGAAGAAAAAAAACGATTCGGTAATAGGAAAGAAAATAGGTTTTTCACCTTTTTCCTTGATCTGGGTTTTGATTTGAACAATATCCAATACTGATCTGTTGTTGTTCCTAAAAACTAATGTGTGTATTCTCTGTTTCTTTGTTTTTAGACTGCCGAAAATAAGAAGAAAAAAAAAGGAGCCTTTTACATTTGATTTCATGGCTCTTATAGCCTTACAATTTTATTTTCTATTACTTTCTGTCCTTTCTCCTTACTGTGTGCAGGGATGGTGCCCGACATGGTGGCATGGAGGGCTGGGGCGCCAGGGTATGGTGCTGCAGAGGCGTGCGTGGCAGAGTATGGAGCTAAGGTTTCTTATTTTTATTGTTTTGTTTTTTTATGTTGGGTTACATTAGTTTAATCGGGTATTGGGCTGGTGATATTTGGGTTTGACGGGCTTTGGGTATTTGGATTTTAGTGTAAACGGGTCATGTTGGGTTTGTGGGTTTAGGGATTGGGCTATAAATGAGTAGTTAGGTTTAATTGTAATGTATTTGGGCCTGAGTAGTTTATAAATGGCCCAAAATTGGCTTATAACAATATGGTCCAGGCTTGGGCTTGCACATTTAAGGACAAGCTTGACCCGACCCATTTTTAAGTTTATAATACTTTATATTATATTATTTTTAAAATTATATAATTTAGAACACATTAAAAAATAAATATATACTAAATATATAATACTACTCTAATGTAAACAGTAAAATAATGTTAAGATGACTATATAAAAAAATTTAATAAATAAAAAATGTATAAAATTATTAAATATTAAAATAAATTAAATAAAAATTAAAAATAATATGAGTGGGCCTAAAATGAGCTTGGGTTAGCTTTTACAAATATTGGCAGGTTTGGACAAAACTTTAGGCCTATATTTTAGGTCGGGCTAGGCTTCGGCAAACATAAAGTATGTTAGTGTCATACTTAAACCCAGCCCGAACCTGGCTTGGCCCATCCCATGAGCACCTCTACTCCTAAAAAGAGATGAATGTTCAAATATTGGAGACAATATTGTTGGGAGGGACAATCGTGAATCTCAAACATGTTGCATAAAATAAATACGGAGAATACAACAAAAAATTATATTTATATAGATTACCGAATTATTTTTTTTCTTATTAAATAGTATTTTTTTATATTTTAAAGCATTATATGATGTAGACAATGTCCTCTCCCAATGAGCAAACAAAACAATGTATATTTTTCTTGAAGGAATTATTATGATGACCTGAAAAATAAGTTATTTCATCCAAGTTTGCCAGCGGCTAAGATGTTAACTTATAAGGCCCCATAATAATTAGGATACATTACTCACACAAATAAAAAACTATTAGAAAAACAAATATAAAGTCCACACCATGTGAGGCAACTTAACATTATGATTTTAATATCATGGTATCTTAATTTCAATGAAATTTGGAGTGTTTTTTAAAAGGGGAAAATAAGATAAATTATACTTATATTTACATACCCTTCATTTTCATGAAAATATAGATCAAATTGGATTTTTTAAGAGTTTTTCGCTCTTTTATATATATATATATATATATATATATATTAGTTTTAAAGTTGAATTCTTCGTTGAAATGAAATGAATGACAAAATGCTTTGGACATAAGAGAAAGAGACATCCCTGCATTGAGAAACAATGTATTTGATGTCATGAATCATTTCCCATGGACAACTTCTTTTCCTTGCATATCTTTAATCACCACTTTGTTATATGATTTTAGGATCATCTTGCTCTACCCATTTTTAGTGAATAGTATAGAACCAAGCCTTAATGAGAAGTTTCAACCATGAGTGTTGTAAGAGCAAGCACTCATGTGTTGGTTTTAATAATATTGTTTCTTTGATTGTTGTGGGGGATGGTAGCAATTCCCACTTCGTCATTCCAACTTGTGGAAAATGTGTCACAATTCACTTTAATTGTAGATGATGGAGTGTAAACTAGTTGTTACTTTGGTTCACTAACCTCTTGGAAACAATAGAGGGCTTCATTCCATATAAGAAAAGGAATTGCCTGGCGGATCTCACCCTTATCCCCATGAAATTCTTTAGCACCACACTTACGGATCTCTCTCACAGGATTTCCTTTAAACTAGTTGACTGTTGGTGCCGGACATGTTGGAGGTACTGGCTATACCACTTCAAGCTGAGGTTGCTGTGGTTGGGGTGCTTTGGTTGTCCTCATGAACTGGTCAAATATCTGACTCATTATTATGGCAAAAGCAATATGGAAAGCATGTTCGACTGTGCTCGAATCAGTTGTAGGACCCTGTCCTTGAGCTGGAGGTACATGGTTCACAATCTCGTCACCCATCGCTTCTCTTAAACTTTCAGACGTATTTCTAAGCTATAAAAAACTTATGTAAATCAAAACTACAGGGGATAAGCTAGAGATATATCATGCATGACGGGGCGTGTAACACCCCTAATCCGTATTCGTCGTTGGAATAGGGTTATAGAGTATTACCATAAAAAAACGTAACTTATAATAATTTATTTCTAAACATTTCATAAATCATATCATAGTCCATTCAAACATATGCATATCGTCCCTTATTTGAGCCCTCGAGTCCCTAGAAACACTTTAAAAATAATTCAGGACTAAATTAGAAACATTTAGAACTTTATGAAAAAAGATAGAAATTTTCACACTGCAAGGGTCACACAGCCATGTGTCTAGGCTGTGTGCCTCACACAGCTAAGACACACATTCGTGTCTCAGGTCGTGTAACAATCGAAATAGGGTCACAAAGCCGTGTCTCAGCCCGTGCCCGTGCCCATGTAACTCACTAACTTCGGTCACACGGCCAAGCTTCATGCCCTTGTGCCAGGCTGTGCAACTTTTGGAAAGCAACCTTTAAAACCTACAGGGGACACACGGCTGAGACACATGCCAGTGTCTTAGGCTGTGTGGACAAGAAAATGGCCAAAATCAAGCCATTTCTCTCACCCTTTGAAACATGAACCAACAAGCCACTTGCACATATAATCTTTTAAAACATACCTAAATCATGCATAAAATGACCAAATCTTTATACCAAATGTCCATACAACCAATATGCCAAAAGGCACCTCAATCACAATACATCAAACCTATCAAAACATGTGCATATCTATCCATTCATCAACTAATCACACCTAACTTATTTCCATACCAAACTTACCATATTTGAATACATTTATATCATCACCAATAGTTCATAATTACCTCAAAGCATAATCCATCTCGGCCACATTATAAACATACCAAATATGGTCATTCTAAATATGCATCAATATAACCATATTAATAACCACCAACAAAGCATCAAAATACCATAAGTACCACAAATCCAAAGCAACATTACATGCCATAAACATCAACTAAACATTAGACATAAGTCCACCTATACATGCATTATAACCATGACCAAAACATCAAAATCTACTGATATAATCGCTGGATAGTGTGATAGATCTCCGACTAGCTTCCAACCCAATCGAGCTTTTGATAATCTGAAAAGTAAAGGAAAGTAAATTATGTAAGTAATGAATGCTTAGTTAGCTTGTAAAAAGGAAATTAACTGTTGATATATTAGAATAAACATCTAAGCATAATTTTTATTAAACTTTAAGCTAACTTTCATTTTCTATTCAATACACCTCTCATGGATAATTGATGTAGCCTTGCCTATACATGTATATATTTTTCCTTATAAGCATTTCATATAACCACTTTACTTAAACGTTTATTATTACCATAACACTTTCACATTTAACTAATAACCATTTTGTAATTCATCATTCATTTCAAACTTTCTTATAAACATATCATTCTGGAATCACTTCCTTTCACTAAACAAGATTAAAGCTAAACGAATAAATTAATCATACATTTAAGAAGAACTTATAGCTTAGTATTGAAAAAGTTTCATCGTATGTTTCCTGTACTATAATAATAATTCAATTTGAACTCATTCATATAAGTATATAAACATGTATCTTTAACCGAATAATCATCAATATAACAACACTCAAACATGATCAAGTAATTCAATGAACATTTAACACTTAACATTTACTAACATCTTGACTATACATTAGCCTTTAACATTAAGATAATTTTGTAAATTCTAGTCGCATTTAGTGTAACACCCCTAACCCGAATCCGTCGCCGAAATGGGGTTGCGAGGCATTACCAATCATAGGACATTTCAACACAGACTTTCATTACAAAGTAAACAATCTAATAATTTTTTTAAAACCAAATTAACATGTCTCAATCATAACATTTATCTAATTATTCAAATTGCTGCTAATACAGTAAAAATAAATAATCATAGAAACTAAATGTTTAACTTGTAACCCAATATAATTCATTTCATACTCAAATCATATATGAAAATTTAATATTAAAATATATGAATGGTTTACATATAAATTAATCTATTAACTTATAATTAATACGCACCAACTTTAATTAATATTATTATACATCATTTCGCTTCATATGAATAACATATATCACAATGTCCATTTCATTTATCAAATATTATCAAACCTTATAATACATATTACTTAACCGTAATTATAACACGAGCATACAAATGGCAATTGTGACCTATTTTAATCACATTTTCCGAACCACAAAGTAGTATATAAATAAGTCTAAATAACATATCCAACTTGTCACTGCTTGGTCAATTCATTATATTAATAACCATGACTTATGCACATATGTATATATGCTTATTCATTAATATAGCCATTGAATTTAAATAACTAATACCATTTAAAAATATATACATATCGTAATTATTTCACTTCAATACTAAGCCAATCATTCTTAAATATAAACATATCATATATTACCTAAGCCTAAATAAATCCTGTTCACATTAGAGTATAGTCGATTACTCTTAGATACCAATTCACATACATGTCTATCTATGCATGCACTATAACCTAATCATTCAATCACAAATATCATAGCAAGCGTAAAACAAATTTGTAAATATACTATGGCTAAATCAATCTCATCATACCCTAAGTCATCAACCATATTCAATTTATGAAACACATATCACAAATACCTTCTATTTTTGACACGTAACATTATAACCAAATAAACTTAGACCATACCAACCAATCGTGAATTATACATATCACTATAATTGTTAATGAAAGAACACCGTATATAAATATCCTTGTACATATCTTGATTTTTATCTAACTAATATATGATATATCATAGTTCATTTTATAACCATTATATGTCATACGGCCGAGACACATAAACAAGCTCCTCAAACATCACATACCTTGGACACACTCCCAATATAAGCTCAAACCAAGGCCAAATATCCACACAACCATTAACATTATATGCGACTATGATTCACATGACAATATAAAAGGTCGAACCACTAAAATCATGACCAAACACAACCATCACCAAAACGAAGCATTAAATTTGAGCATAACAAATTATTAAGCCATTGTCGCATGGCTCATGGTTACATTAACCAAAATCTAACATTTCAAAAGTAAAACCCAGCCTATACATGCCATAAATTCGAAAGTTCACTTCAGAGATACTGAAGACTGTCGATAGTGTGATAAGCTCCTCTGACGATTTCTGAGCTTGTAACTTGAATCCAAAATCTATAAAACAAAAACAAACATACATATACAGAGTAAGCTTTTATAGCTTAGTAAGTCATAAACAAATAAACTATTCAAAGACATAATTCAAGTCATAAACAAATAAAACATAATTCATACATTTAAACTATACCAAATTATACTATCATAGTAAAATTAAACTTCAATCTTACGATTTAACATTTATCTTATACTTTCACATATACTTATTTATGGCCGTATACATATATATATTACCAAAGCATTTTTTCGGTTTCCAAGCACAATCATTTAGTGACCACGTACATATATACCCATATACCTATACTCATGAATTAAAATATAACTTCATATGTATAAGCAGAGCAATGACCGAATGAACACTTATATATATAAAGATACATTAACAAACTATCATTCAATGGCTAAGCCAAAACATCTTTATCATACCAAATACACATACACTTATATGCTTATACTAGTAACTCAAAGTATATCAATTATATACATATTTATATCTATAGCCGAATATACCACCAATTAACCATATTCAAAAACCATCTCACTAATATTCATACTAATTATTCACAAGGCTGAATACATTCTTTACATTCATATACATTCTTACTTTACTTCAAGCATGTTTTGCAACAAATATAAAGTAACTTACTCACCTTATTTCAATTTTATAATAAACCAATTCGTAGCTAATCATTTTAGCTCATTTTAGCACATTCGTTCACAACTTATCGATGTCCGATGAACCATTTGATATTGGATAGGACACTCGAAATAATCACACATATCGTACAATGCCAATGTCCCAGACGTGGTCTTACATGTAATCACATATCGATGCACTGTCCCAGACAGGGTCTTACTCGCACACATATATCGGAATCACATATCGATGCCATGGTTTTACTCACACGTCACATATATCGAAATCACATATCGATGCCAACGTATTAAACGTGGTCTTACTCGCACACATATATCAAAATCACATATCGATGCCATGGTCTTACTCACACATCACATGTCAGAATCACATATTGATGCCTCATACACATCCTTGTATCAACTTTAAATTGGTCAGAATATACATATATTCATTAACAAAATCAACATTTACTACCAAGGTCACAATATCATCATATAATTGAATATACTTATATATATATCCATGACTCACACTTTAGCATTTCATACATAAACATATATTGTATAGCCGAATATAAACTTGCAATTTATATTCAAATAATCAACATTTTAACGTGTATAGCTTATGTCACCACTTTCAATACTAAAACTCATTCCTTACTTTATCATCAAACATAAATTATTTCCTTTACTCAATGTCAATCCATTATTTACTTTATACTATTACAACTATTTATTAATCACATAAATATTAAAATTTAACCACATCTATTTTCTTATAAACTTACCTCGGATAATGTAAAATGGAGTGGGGCATCTAGTCGACAACTTTCGTTTTCCCCGATCCAAATCCGATTTATTTGGTTCTTGAGCTAAACATTTTCAAATTAAGCTCATTCAAACATATTTTCATTCAATTTAGTCCAAAAACACATAAATAGAAAAATTACCATTTTAGCCCTAACATTTACACTTTTTACAATTTAGTCCCTATTGCACAAAACACAAAATACACAAAATTTTAGCATACCCATGTTGATCCGAATTTTACCCACTCTGAAACAAATCCATATATTTTATTTATTTTATATTTTAGTACCTAAAATTATTTTTTCTGCAATTTAGTCCTAATTACTCGAAATCATCAAAAACTCCAATACAAAACATGTTAATCTAAAACATATCTTTCGTATTTCATCATCAAACAACAAAAATCACAAGCTCTCATCAATGGCATAACTCAAAATACTCATCAAATTCAAAAATTCAAGCATGGGTTAGTACTCGAAGCAACGATCTCAAAAACGTAAAAATTATCAAAAACCGAGTAAAAACGAACATTAAATCATGCTTGGGAGGTGGCCGAACCTTGAAACCTTGTTCTTTTCTTCTTATTTTGATATTCGGCCATGGAAGAAAATATAAGCTATGGCTTTTAAATTTTATGTTTTATATTAATATGATTTATTAACCAAATTACATATATAACATTTATATTAAAATATAAAACCATTATAATTCATTGTTTCTACCGTCCATCACTTATACAATGGCATAATTCCAACATAAATGCTCCAAATTATAAAGACACATTTAATTTGGTCATCACACTTTAAACTATCAAATTTTTATTTTACGCGATTAAGCCATTTTATTAAATCGGACACTCAAACAACAAAATTAAATCATGAAAATTTCACAGATATAAATTCACACAAAATAAACATAGAAAATAATTTTTAAATATTTTTCTGACTCGGATTCGTAGTCTCGAAACCACTGTTCCGACTAGGGTCTATATCGGGTTGTTACATTTAGCCCAATGAACTAGTAACTTGACTCGGATACCTGGGTAACTACATCACATCAGAGGCATCATATATGCATAACAAGGGAACCATAGTGCGAATAGAGACACAGAAGTGTATACAGGGCACCAAAGTGTACACAGGGGTACCGAAGTGCAAACAGGAGCATCGAAGTAAAAATCCCGTACAAGCGCGCATTCTAAACCTATTGGCATGCTAATCATATCCTAGTGATTATTACGTGCAACCAGGCATTTCATGTAATCCATTACCTTTATACATATTTCTCAATCGAGGGCACTTCATAGTTCTCGTATACATAATATAATATCAATACATATATTCATACAATAAATGTACCATCAGAAAGATTGTCATCATCCATTAATCACTTTCATATTTCTCAATATACACACTGTAACAATTCATTATCATTCCAAAATCACATATATCATATTTCATAAATATTCAGTAGTTTTCTAATAAATCATTTCTCACATTATATTCAGTTATAATATTTCAAATTTCAATTCACAGCAATAACATATATATATATATATATATATATATATATGTATGTACAATTTTATACCTACGAGCTTACACGGCTAAATGGCGTAAATGATTAGGTATAAGAGCTATTTGGTAATTTTCCATTCTTCTCAATTTTCACTCGATCTTGATCTAAATTAATAATTTCATTCAATTTATTAATTTAGATAGTAAAAAAATTTATTTTATGTAATTTAGTCATTTTTAAATTTTTTACAAAATTACCCCTAACATTTTACTTTTATTCAATATAGCCCTTGAACCTAAAACATGCAAATTAACCATTTTTATTGCAAACCCATGCCGACTGAATATTAATAGCATCCATTTCAGCCCATTTTTGCAACAATTTCACATCAAGTTCTTGAACTATTACTATTTCAACAATTTAGTCCCTAATCGGCAAATTCATCAGAAATTACTTAATAAAATACTTATAAATAACAACTAACACTTCAAATTCATCAACTAACATCTAAAATCACAAATATTCATCAATAGAAACATTCAAAATCTTTAACATTTTCAAAAACGAAGGTACAAACTAGTTGGACCTAGTTGCAATAATCTCAAAAACATAAAATTTATTAGAAATAAACTCAAATTTAGCTTACATGCAAAAGAGGTCTTTGATTGAATGCTTAAGCTATCATGCAAGGCTTCCTTCTTTCTCCCACTTCGGCAAACACTAAGGAAAAAGATGATAGCCTAATTGTTTTGTTTTATTTTTAATTTAATTTAATTTATCAAATTACCATTTTAACATTGGGTAATAATTAAATAAAATGCCAAATTGATTGTAGTAGAAAGAACATATATGTTCTCCCTTTTATTGTTTAAATTGTTCTCATTTAGTTACCCTTAGCATACATTTTAGCATGTTCAGTTCAGTAAATTGCATTTTATAACTCAGTGAATCCTAGCCTATTTTATCTTTAATTTTTGCTATCTTTCTGCACTAACGTCGCTACATGTGTAACACCCCTTACTCGTATCCGACGCCAAAAGAAAGTACGAGGCGCTACCTATCTCAACACATGCAACAAACATTTCCCAGTTATGAAATTTCGCACCAAATTAAAACTTTTCACAATACCTTAATGTCCCTACTATGGGCCTACGACGCCCCAAACACACTTTTGAATTTAATTCGGGACTAATCTGTGCACTCTAGAAAATTTTGTAAAATTTCAAGTAGACAAAGGCACACGTCTGTGAGAAAGGGCGAGATGTACGTGTGTCTTCTTAACATGGCCATGTTGCAGGTCCGTGAGGCTCACATGGCTTGAACATATCGGGATACGCCCTTGTCCCTAGCCCGTGCAAATTTATTTCTCAATTCTAACCTACAAGGGTTTTCACACAGCTTGGAACACGCACGTGTCCCCCACTTGGCCATGACATGCCTGTGTTTCAACCCGTGTACAAAAACTTTGACATTCTATTTCTGACGTCAGTAGCCCTTTAAGGGCACACGGCCATGGTACACGCCCATGTACTAGGCCGTGTCCTCCATACAATTTAGATACACGACCGTGTCTCTACCCGTGTGGTTTCTACTGGGCATTCTTTTTGCAAACTTTAGGTGTAGGGGACACACGGCCTTACCACACGCCCATGGGGCAAGCTGTGTGTCACACACGATCTATACACATGCCCGTGTGGACAAAAACAAGGCTATCTACCAAGCCTTTTTGCCACCCTTACTTGCACTAACCTACACAACATCAAACATAACCAATCCAAGCATAAGCACACATAACAAAAACAGCCACAACTATGAGAATTTTCATCAAATGCATTTAATAATAATCAATATTAGCCAACATTAAGGGCCTATACAAAATGAATATCACATCTATATGAGCCAACACTTGTGGCTAAACTAACATGACACTAAACAAAAGATCAAGTCCCTATACATGCCACACTCAAAACATTTAAACTAGCTATACCAAAAGCTTCAGGTGATACTGTGATCGATGCCTCCGATGCCTCTTAATTCTCGATGCTAACTTGGCGGACCTATACGAAAATGGAAAAGAGAGGGAGAAAGCATATCGCTTAAATACAACATATTTAAACACATAGCATACTATAAATCAACACAACATTCTTGAGTGAACAAAGGTAGATATCACTATATACTTTTATATCACAAGTATAAGTCAAAGATTACAAAATTGTCCCAAATTCATTTCCATAGATAGAACTTACTCATGTTATTCTTACCAATTAGGCAACATAACTAGACTCATATCTCATGAGTTTTGAATAAGAACCTGTAGCACTCACAACATGATTATATCATTCCATATCTTTATCATAAGCTTTAGAA
This sequence comes from Gossypium arboreum, assembly GCF_025698485.1. Taxonomy (NCBI): domain Eukaryota; kingdom Viridiplantae; phylum Streptophyta; class Magnoliopsida; order Malvales; family Malvaceae; genus Gossypium; species Gossypium arboreum. The sequence continues at coordinate 22,417,031 of NC_069081.1, forward strand.
TAACCCGTGAAACCATTTGGAATACTAAAGGATATTCGACAAGCGTTACACCAGAGGGTAAATTGCCAATTCCATGTCCCAGACATGGTCTTACACTAGCTCTCGTTTCAATGCCGATGCCATGTCCTAGACATGGTCTTAAACTAGCTCTCATAATGTGGCCGTTGCCGTGTCCCAGACATGGTCTTACACTAGCATACATATCAACGCCGATGCCATCTCCCAGACATGGTTTTACACTAGCGCACCTATCAACGCCGATGCCATGTCCCGAACATGGTCTTACACTAGCGCACATATTGACACCGATGCCATGTCCCAGACATGGTCTTACACTAGCACACCTATCAACACCAATGTTGTTTCCCAGACATGGTCTTACACTGGCTCTCATAACATTGCCGATACCATGTTCCAAACATGGTCTTACACTGGCATACATATCACCCAATGTCATGGCATGGATATTCAATCTATTCTTAGGTTCAACTGGGACTTTACTACATTAAAGTTCATCATGCATTATTCATAAGCATATTCAACCATATTACGCAAAATCAATCATTCAACACATAATAACGATAAAGTTTCCTTCCTTATGTACAACTTACCTCAGTATATAAAAAGTGGACGACTAGTTAGATTTAGTCTACTAGCTTGGCCTTTCCTCGGTCTAGGTTCGAATTTCAAATTTCTTGATCTAAAATGAAAAAAATTCACTAATTTAATCATCATATTATCAATGCATTTCATAATTCATATTTTGGAAAAATGACCATTTTGCCCCTAGACTTTCAAAAAATTACGATATTACCCCTAAGATCGTAAATCGATTTTTATCAAATTTTTGCATTAACCAAGCCTAGCCGAAACTACTTTAAGCCTATAGCATCTCACAATTTTAATTATTTCACACATTTACCACATAATTTATAACTTATGCAAAATGGTCCTTAGTTAGGTTTTTCATGAAAACTACTTCACAAAAGTTGTTTATTTAACAACCATAACTCATTTTCTTCTATAAAATTTTAGCAACCAACATGATTACTCTCATGGAAAAACCCTAAACTCTCAACCATTTTGCAAAATAGTCCCCCCATTAGTTAGCTTATGCTACAAGGTTCCCAAAAGTACAAAAATTATTAAGAAAAGTCATCAAAATCACTTACTTATGATATAACTAAATGGCTGAAAGTTTCAAGCTTCAAAGACCCTTTTCTTGCTAAAAATTTCAGTGGTGAAGAGAAGAAAATGAAAAAGATGATAGCTAGACTTTAGGTTTATTATTTATTTATCAATTAAGTCACCTACCCTTTGACCATTCCATGAATTAAGGCTCCATGTCTAGCCACTAACATTTTATTGGTCTATTTACTCAATAAGGACTTCTATTTTAATGTTCCATAGTTATTTGACACCTTTAGCTAGTAGAATAAAACTTTCATACTTTTTTGATTTAGTCCTTTTTCGCAATTAAGTATGCAATCGCTAAAACTATTACACCAAAATTTTTATGCACTCATTTAATCATGCTATAACACATAAAATAATATTAAAAATAATTTCTCTGGCCTTGGATTAGTGGTCCTGAAACCACTATTCTGACTAGGCCCAAAATCGGGTTGTTACAATTCTCCCCCTTAGGGATTTCATCCCTGAAAATATTACCGTTAAAAAGGTCTGGGTATTGGTCTCTCATGGTCTTCTCGGGCTCCCATGTGGCCTTTTCTATCCCATGTCTATGCCATTATACCTTCACAAGTGCTATACTCTTATCCTTTAATTATTTAATCTCCCGAGCTAAAATCTTAACCGATTTTTCTCCATAAGTCATATCTGACCGAATCTCAATCTCTGTTGGTGAAAGAACATACGAAGGGTTAGAACGGTAATGACACAACCTCGATACATGGAAAACATTTTTGAACTTCTCTAACTCAGATGGCAAGGCTAGTCGATAAGCTACCAGTCCAATTCTCTCAGTCACCTCGTAAGGTCCAATAAAGCGTAGACTTAATTTTCCTTTCTTACTGAATCTGAGAACTTTCTTCCATGGGAAAACTTTCAAAAACACCTTATCACCCACTTGAAACTCAATTTCTTTTCATTTCAAATCCATGTAGGATTTCTGTCTATTCGAAGCGACCCTCAAACAATCACGAATTCCCTTAACTTTCTCTTTGGTCTTTTTGACTAAGTCGACCCCGTGAATCTGAGTTACTCTAAGTTCGGTCCAAAACAAAGGTGTTCGGCACTTACGCCCGTATAACACCTCATAAGGCACCATTTTCAAACTCGACTGATAGCTATTGTTGTAGGCAAACTCTACCAGCGATAAATACTTTTCTCAACTGCCTTGGAATTTAAAGACACAACACCACAACATGTCTTCAAGAATCTGAATTACTCTTTCCAACTGGCCGTCAGTTTGCAGATGGAAAGCCGTGCTAAAATTCAACTTTGTCCCCAAAGCTTCTTGTAACTTTTTCCAAAACTGTGAAGTAAACCTCGGATCTCTATCCGAAATAATCGATAAGGGCACTCCTTGAAGTCTCACAATTTTAGAAACATAAAACTCGACTAGCTTATCAAGTGAGTAGTCGATACGTACCAGAATAAAGTGAGCTGATTTCATTAATCAATCAATTATGACCCAAACAACATCTTTCTTTCTTGGTGACAACGGCAATCCCGTCACAAAATCCATGGTAATTCGATCTCACTTCCACTCGGGAACCATCACAGGCTGAAGTAAACCGAATGTACTTGGTGCTCGACTTTCACTTGCTGACAAATTAAACATTTCGACACAAACTCTGAGATGTCTCTTTTCATACCCGGCCACCAATACAATCTCTTCAAGTCATTATAGATCTTGGTACTACCCTGATGGATTGACATACAACTACTATGTGCCTTGTGGAGAATTTTCCCAATAAGCTCATCATTTCTAGGTACACAGACCCTATCTCAGAACATCTAACAATCGTCGGTACTAAACCGAAAATCTGATTCGTTAACTGTCTCACACTGAGTCATCTTGGCTTGCAAATCTTTATCACTTTTCTTAGCTTCACAAATCTCTTAAAGAAACATAGGTCTAGCTCTCAACTCTGCTAGAATCAAACCATCCTCGATTATAGACAACTGAGTATTCATAGCTTTCAAGGGAAACAATGACTTTCTACTTAATGTGTCTGCGACCACGTTCGTCTTTCCCGGGTGATAGTCAATTACTATTACTACCTCGTAATCCTTAATTAACTCCATCCACCTTCATTGCCGTAGATTCAAATCTTTTTGAGTCATCAAGTATTTTAGGCTTTTATGGTTGGTGAATACTTGACATCTCTCGCCATATAAGGGGTTTCTCCAAATCTTCAGCGCGAACACTATGGCTGCTAATTCTAAGTCGTGACTCGGATAATTTTTCTCATACGGCTTCAGTTGTCTCAAGGCATATGCTATCACCTTGCCTTCTTGCATGAGCACACATCCTAATCCATTCAAGGATGCATCACTATAAACTATTAATTTTTTTCCCGGTTCCTGTTGCACTAAAATTGGGGCTTCAGTCAACAACGCCTTAAGTTTCTTGAAACTCTGTTGGCATTTTTCCGTCCAATCGAACTTGACAACTTTCTGTAGCAACTTCGTCATCGTAGTAGCAATCATGGAGAATCCTTTAACGGTTCGTCTATACTAACCCACTAAGCCTAGAAAGCTTCTAATCTCTGATACATTCCTCGATGGTTTCCACTTAACAATAGCTGAGATCTTACTCGGGTCAACTCTAATTCCATCACCCGGCACGATGTGTCCTAAGAATCTGACCTCTCAGAGCCAAAACTCACTTTTACTAAACTTGGCATACAACTGTTTATCTCTTAAAGTCTACAACACAGTTCTCAAGTGTTCCGCATGACCACTCTCATCACGAGAATAAATTAATATATCATCAATAAAAAACACAATAAACTTATCAAAGTATGGCTGAAAAATACGGTTCATTAAATCCATAAACACTACAGGAGCATTTGTTAAGCCAAAGGGCATGACAAGGAACTCATAATGCCCATAACTCGTTCGAAATGCGATTTTCAACACCTCCTGTTCCTTAACTCTCAACTGGTAATAACTGGACCTCAAGTCTATCTTAGAAAACAATGTGGCTCCCTTTAATTGATCAAACAAATCGTCGATCCTTGGTAAGGGATACTTGTTCTTCATTGTCACCTTATTGAGCTGTTTGTAGTCTATACATAAGCTTATCGACCCGTCTTTCTTTTTCACAAAAAGTGTTAGAGCACCCCACGGAGAATAGCTCGATCTCACAAAACCCTTATCTGTTAACTCTTGCAGCTGAGCTTTCAACTCTTTTAACTCTAACGGTGCCATCCTATATGGGGCAACTGATATAAGCACCGTAACAGGGACTAACTCGATACCAAACTCGACTTCCCTAGATGGAGGCAGTCCGGGCAATTCTTCTGGAAACACATCCAAAAACTCACATACCACTAGCACTGCCTCAATCCTTACCTCCAACACTTGGGTATTCAACACAAATGCGAGATAAGACTCATACCCTTTTCTCATGTATTTCACAGCAGTCATAGAAGAAATCAATATAGGTAAGCTATCCGGTTCACCTGATTCAAGCCAAATAATATCTCCATTTCACATTTTAGCTCAATAAACTTACTACCACAATTTACTAACACGTTATGAATAGTCAACCAATCCATGCTAAGAATTAGGTCAAATTCATCAAACGGCAATAACATGAAGTTAGCTAGAAAATAATGACCTCTAATCATCAAAAGGACATTTTTTACACACTTTGTCAACTAACACATGCTTGCCTAACGGGTTTGACACTTTTACCACAAATTCTATAGACTTGACAGGCATATTCATGCTAGACACCAGTTTCACACAAAGCATACGAACGGGTAGACCCGGATCAATCAAAGCAACAACAGAAATATTGTGAAGAGAGAAAGTACCAGTTATCACATCCGGTGATGATGCCTCTACGCAAGCGTGAATGGCATAAGTCCTTGCAGACGTTCGGCCCTCGGACCTTACGGTAGAATCTCTAGGCACACCTCTGCTGCTAGCCCCTCTTCTCGGGTTCTTCTGTAGTCTACCTCTCGAAGGAGTATTACTCGCTCTCACGTCTTGCTTTTCGTCTTTCTCACCCATTTCAAAATAGTCTCGGATGAAATGGTCTAACAACCCACATTTGGAATAGCCTCTTTCATTCCCTCAACACTCACCAAAATGACACCTACCACACTATAAACATTCTGGTCTATTTGGTCGAGCACTACCAACACTCGCGATAGAAGTGGTTTGAGCTTTAGACGCCATGTACTTCTTATTCTTATTTCTACTCGAGAATCCCACTAAAGCATTTGATCGAGTAGTGAACTCTCTCCATCTTTTAGATGAGGGCTGATTTGATTTCCCCATTTATCTTTTCCTTGAGTCATGAGACTCAATATCAGCCTTTCTCTTTTCTTTGGTCAATTCTTCTGCCTTGCAAGCTCTTTCAACCAGTATCACAAACTCCCTTAACTCAAAGATGCCAGCTAATAATCGATATATTCGTTCAATCTATCCTAAAATCTCTTGCACATGATGGCTTCGGTAGATACGCACTCTCTAGCGTATCTACTGAGCCTTACGAACTCACGCTCATATTCTGTTACTGTCATTTGGCCTTGTTTCAATTCTAGAAATTTGTTCCTCTTTTGATCTATAAAACTCTGACTAATATACTTCTTTCGAATTCCTCTTGGAAGAACTCCCATGTAATCCTTTCCCTTGGTACAACCGATACAAGGGTGTTCCACCACTAGTAGGTCGAGTCTCGCAAGAGTGACACAATACACTTCATGCACTCCTCAAGTGTGTAAGACAACTTATCGAATACCCTAATGGTATTTTCTAGCCAGAACTCTGCCCTTTCGGAGTCATCATCTATATTCGCTCTAAATTCCTTGACCCCTTGCTTCCTAATTCTGTCAACTGGAGGTTTGTCCCATCTTAACATCTCTACCCTTTGGGGCGCTATGGGGTTAGGTTGAGGGATTGGTGGGGGCAGGGGACGTGGAGTATTCGGATTTATATGAACAAACTCTGAATACCAGGCATCCATCATATGGAGGTAGGCTTCTCTATCCCCTCCACCCTAACTCAGTCTCACGGGCCCACTTTCGGCTGTCGAGGTCCCCTCAGCGGGATCTGACGCATTACTCTCCACATCATATGCCACTGCTCCGTCGGGATTCATTTACTATATGGAAACACAATTTAAAGGTCAAGAGTAGTTACACTATCACAAGGTATTTATGGCATGTATAGCTAGACTTATACACTCGCTACATTAGTCCGAGAATCGACTTAGCCATAGCTCTGATACCATTAAATGTAACACCCTTACTCGTATCTGATGCCAGAATAGAGTACGAGGCGCTACTTATCTCAACACATGCAACAAACATTTTCTAGTTATGAAATTTTGCTCCAAATTAAAAATTTTCACAAATACCTTAATGTCCCTACTATGGGTCTACGAGGCCTCGAACACACTTTGGAATTGATTCGGGATTAATCTGTGCACTCTAGAAAATTTTGTAAAATTTCAAACAGACAGGGGCACACACCCATGTAGAAAGGCGACACATCTGTGTGTCTTCTTAACATGGCCATGTTGAAGGCCCGTGTGGCTCACATGGTCAGAACATATCGGGACACGCCTGTGTCCCTAGCCCATGTGAATTTATTTCTGGATTCTAACCTACAGGGTTTCACACGGCTTGGCACATGCCCGTGTCCATGACCCGTGTCCCCCACACAGCCATGACACTCCGTGTTTTAGCCCGTGTACAAAAACCTTGACATTCTATTTCTGACGTCACTAGCCTTTTAAAGGCACACTGCCATGGTACATGCCCGTGTACTAGGTCGTGTCCTCCACAGGTTGAGACACACAGTCGTGTCTCTGCCCGTGTGGTTGCTACTAGGCATTCTTTTTTGCCAACTTTAGGTGCAAGGGACACACGGCCTTACCACACGCACATGGGGCAAGTTGTGTCTCACACACAGTCTAGACATATGCCCGTGTGGACAAAAATAGGGCTATCTACCAAGCCTTTTTGCCACCCTTACTTGCACTAACCTACACAATATCAAACATAATCAATCCAAGCATAAGCACACATAACCAAAACAGTCACAACCATGAGAATTTTCATCAAATGCATTTAATAATAATCAATATTAGCCAACATTAATGGCCTATACAAAATGAATACCACATCCATATGAGCCAACACTTATGGCTAAACTAACATGACACTAAACAAAAGATCAAGTCCCTATATATGCCACACTAAAAACATTTAAACTAGCTATAACAAAAGCTTCAGGTGATAATGTGATCGATGCCTCCGACGCCCCTTGATTCTCGATGCTAACCTGGCGGTACTATACGAAAATGGAAAAGAGAGGGAGTAAGCATATCGCTTAGTAAGTTGTGTGTAAATAAGTAATAACATCAACCATGCATATTTAAACACATAGCATATTATAAATCAACACAACATTCTTGAGTGAACAAATGTAGATATCACTACATACTTATATCTCACATATATAAGTCAAAGATTACAAAATCGTCCCAAATTCATTTTCATAGATAGAACTTACTCATGTTATTCTTACCATTAAGGCAACATAACTATACTCATATCTCATGAGTTTTGAATAAGAACCTGTACCACTCACAACATGATTATATCATTCCATATCTTTATCATAAGCTTTAGAATAACCCGTGAAACTATTTGGAATACTAAAAGATATTCGACAAGCCTTACACAAGAGGGTAAATTGCTGATGCCATGTCCCAGACATGGTCTTACACTAGCACTCGTCTCAATGTCGATGCCATGTCTCAGAAATGGTCTTACATTGGCTCTCATAATGTGGCCTTTACCGTGTCCCAGACATAGTCCTGCACTAGCGCACATATCGACGCCGATACCATGTCCCAGACATGATCTTACACTAGCGCACTTATCAATGTCGATGCCATGTCCCGGACATGGTCTTACAATGGCTCTCATAACATTGCCGATGCCATGTTCCAAACATGGTCTTACACTGGCACACATATCACCCAATGTCATGGCATGGATATCCAATCTATTCCAAGGTTCAACCGAGACTTTACGACATTAAAGTTCATCATGGATTATTCATAAGCATATTCAACCATACTACGTAAAATCAATTATTCAACACATAATAACGATAAATTTACCTTGCTTACATACAACTTGCCTCGGTATACAAATAGTGGACGACTAGATGGATTTAGTCTACTAGCTTGGCCTTTCCCCGGTCTAGGTCCAGATTTCGTATTTCTTGATCTAAAATGATGAAAGTTCACTAATTTAATCATCATATTAATCAATGCATTTCATAATTCATATTTTGGAAAAATGACCATTTTGCCCCTACACATTCATAAAATTATGATTTTACCCCTAGGCTCGTAAATTAATTTTTATCGAATTTTCACATTAACCAAGCCTACCCGAAACTACTTTAAGCCTATAGCATCTCACAATTTTAATTATTTCACACATTTACCACATAATTTATAACTTATGCAAAATAGTATTTAGTTAGGATTTTCATGAAAACTACTTCACAAAAGTTGTTTATTTAACAACCATAACTCATTTTCTTCTATAAAATTTCAGCAACCAACATGAGTACTTTCATGGCAAAACCCTAAGCTCTCAACCATTTTGCAAAATAGTCCTCTCATTAGTTAGCTTATGCTACAAGGGTCCCAAAAGTACAAATTATCAAGAAAAGTCATCAAAATCACTTACTTATGTGATAACTAAATGGCTGAAAGTTTCAAGCTTCAAAGACCCCTTTCTTGCTAAGAATTTCAATGGTGAAGAGAAGAAAATGAAAAAGATGATAGCTAGCCTTTAGGTTTTTTATTTATTTATCAATTAAATCACCTACCTTTGACCATTCCAAGAATTAAGGCTCCATGTCCAGCCACTAACATTTTATTGGTCTATTTACTCAATAAGGACCTCTACTTTAATGTTTCTTAGTTATTTGACACCTTTAGCTTGTAGAACAAAACTTTCACCCTTTATGCGATAGTCCTTTTTCGCAATTAAGTATACAATCGCTAAAATTATTACACCAAAATTTTCATGCACTCATATAATCATGCTATAACACATAAAACAATATTAAAAAATAACTTATCCAGCCTCGGATTAGTGGTCCCGAAACCACTGTTCCGATTAGGCCCAAAATCGGGCTGTTACAACATGAGTTAATTCTAGATTGAGTCCAGAATTGTCGTCGTAGTTGACAGATATCCACAATGTCACTACATGAGTTAATTCTAGATGGCGTTTAGAATTGTCACTGCATTTGATAGCTATCTGATAAGAGCCAACCACAAGTGAGTTGTTCAGTACGATGTAACTACCCTATATGAACAAGAACAGAAGAATCCTGAGAGAAGGACACCTGTACTATTGAGGAAAACATAAAAGGATAATGTGAGAAGAATGAAGGGAGAAGAATTTTTGGTGGACCACGATTCTCTTACCTTATTTTGAAGCTTGTGGCTATGGTAGCTTGAGCTTCCCTTGGATGAGCCAACGTGAAAACGGATGCAGATTCACTCCTAACGAGGAGACCTAAGTGCAGAATAAGGGGAAATGGATAGACTCAATTGAGTATCCTAGGAATAGTATTCTCCATTCGATTCTTTCTCGTTTCTTGAAAACACTAGTGATTACTCTATGTTTTCTACTGTTAGAAATAGAATGAATGCTTTGTTAAATGTTATCTTATTAAATCTTATTTTTGTTGTTTAATCTTGGGGGTTTAAGTATTCTAAACACGGAAGTGTTATTGTAGTCACTAGAAGGTGCAGTGACGGTTTGAGATAATAAGCTTTTCAACGGAAGTTGAGTAAAAACTAAAGGAGTTTAGTCCACTTGTTCTTAATAGTGCCCTATTGCCATATCGGAAGGTGAGGTTAATGTGCATGGTTAAGTCTCAAATTAAACCAAAGAGTGGCATTTGATAAGATATAGATTAATTTTATTGCGCCGACAATCACCTATCTTTTATATATGTGAGTACTTAGTATACTGCTAAAGATTCATGTTGGGGATCCCAATTTTTTATCTTATTGTTTTCAAGTTATTGCTTGAACAGCTATGCTCACAATTTACCTCGTTTCTATTTAGTTATTGCACTGACATTAATAATAATAAAAAAGACAACCATCCCTGTAGGATTGATATCCGACAAACTCACATCTGTCTATTATAATTGCATCGACAGTGTATGCTTGCACATTATTGCTGTGACGTTTATAACCGATCAAGTTTTTGGCACCATTGCCAGGGATGGCATTTGTTTGATGTTTATTTTTGTTCTTATGTGTCTTTGTTCTTTGTTTTTCTTATATAAATTTTAGTATTCACTAACTTGTTTTCTCTTTGTTGCTATTTTTGAATTTCATCTTAAGTGTTTTATGACATGAAGCAATTCAAATTTTCTTGTCAACTTTGATCCAAGAACTATTCAGAGAAGACTTTAAGAATAAGAAAATATGGATTTACTAGAAGACAATGAGTCATACCCCCGACACAACAGCCGATACAGTAGCAAAATGTTCATGACACATTGTTACCACAAAATGCACACATCCACAATAGAACCATACAAGATTGTGTAGTACCTATTCTGGATGATCTACAACTAAGAGTTGTTATACTAACAATTCAAGCTGGGAACTTTGAACTCAAGCCAGTGATGTTTCAAATGCTGAACCCCAATGGATAATATACTGGATTGCCACATGAAGATGCGAGAGAACATCTTAAATCCTTTCTATTGACTTGTGCTTCTTTTAGTCAACAAATAAAGATTTTTTTTTCACATTTTCACATATATCATGTAGTCCGGTACTAGACTCATACACAATATGGGTATTACTGCGACCATGGCCATGTTCACATACACAACATTGACTTGTTACACATATGTTAATACACACCATGTCGAAACATTGTTAGTAGAGACAACTTATCTTATACAACTCCATATCATAGAATTTCAAATCCAAAGGAAGCAAAAAGGAACTCACCGGAACTTTCAGTATAGAATCTACTCTATTGGTTCTTTGCCTCGATTGCTAGGATATTCGCTAGCTTCTTGAGCTAAATAAGAAACAATCATAATTATTAGACAATTTATCTACTAAGAATTGATCATGCATGCACTAATGCAAAGTCGTAAATCCCCTCGACATTAACCTAAGGTTTTCCAGAAACTACTAGTCAGGTGGCACTTTTCAATAGCGTCTCAATAAGTTCTTAGAAACCTTTGTCATTTCCTCTAGAGAAGATAACTTAAAAAGAAATTTCTTAAGGACGTAGGAGAGACCATAGAGAGAGAAGAAAAAGTGAAACATGTTGGTTATAAACACCCTTTTATAGCATAGACAGTGGAAATAAGCTGAGTGGAAAGGTCAGAGACCCTACTATCGCCTCTGAATTCAAAGATTAAGCTTGCCTAATAGGATTTAAAATCTATTATTTTACCAAACGCAACGATTACCACTATTTTTTACTAAAAGCAACTGTGAAAAATAAAATAGAATAAAATAAATAAAAATAAAGAACACATAAATTTTACGTGGAAACCCTTTCGGGAAAAAAAACCACGGGCAGAGGAGAAGAAAATTCACTATGTCGAAAACTTTTTACTCAAATACAAGAGGAATAGACTATGTCTATTTATAGGCTTGCAAAGCCATATTCTAGTAGGATTGAAACACCTTATCCTAATCAATATAAAATAGATGGAGTTTAATAAGGTTTAAAACCTTATTCTAAAATAAAATAAAAGAAGTCTAGTTCTATATGGATTTTACTTTTATTTTATTTTCCATCGTATTTTATTTAAATAAAATTTGGGTCACTTAATTCTAACAATCTCCACCTTGACACAAATTCTCAATGAACAAGTTCTTCATCGCGAACTTTCAATAAACAAGTTTTCACCTCTTCCAAAAAACCTCTTAAGGGTTTAACTTCAACAATGAACACCAACCAAGTCTAAGCAATGCTCAAACTTGGTTATAGGAAGTGACTTAGTCATCATATCTGCAGGATTTTCATGAGTGCTAATTTTGCTCACAACAATATCACCACGAGCAATAATATCACGAACAAAATGATACCGAATATCAATGTGTTTTGTTCTCTCATGAAACATTTGATCTTTTGTAAGAAAGATGGCACTGATCGTCACAAAATCTTGTCTGATTTGAAGGTCTTCATTGAGTTCACTAAATAGTCCTTCAACCAAATAGCTTCTTTACAAGCCTCATGAATCGCCATGTACTCGGACGATTGGTAGACAAAGCGATCGTAGTTTGCAAAGTGGCTTTCCAACTAATTGCACAACCTCCGATTGTAAAGACGTAACTGTGAGAGATCTTCTTCTATCAAGGTCTCCAGCAAAATCAGCATCAACATACCCTATAACTCCATCTTTAGTTCTTCCAAGCGTAAGCAAACATTAGTAGTGCCTCGTAAGTATCTTAAAATCCATTGAAGCGCTTTCCGGTGTTCTTTACGAGGATTCGCCATGTATCGCTAAGCTGCCTTGTTGCATATGATAAATCGGGCGTGAACAAACCATAGCATACATGAGAGATCCTCTTGCACTAGAGTATGGAACATGTGACATGTACTCAATCTCATTATCGATTGAGGAGATAAGGCCGATGAAAGTCGAAATGGGTCGCTAAAGGAGTACTAACGAGCTTAGCACTCTGCATATTGAACTGCAAAGAACTTTCTCAATGTACCCTTCCGACTTAGGTACAATTTACTTGCTTTTCTATCTCGAGAATCTCCATACCAAGTATCTTCTTTTTTGGTCCTAAATCTTTCATCTCAAATTCTTCACTTAGTTGGGCTTTAACCTTTCTTATCTCTCTTTTATCTTTTCTTTGCTATCAACATGTCATCAACATAAAGAAGTAGATACACAAAAGAACCATCATTATTTTTCTTAAAGTAGACACAACTGTCAAAACTACTTCTTTTGAAATCATGAGAAGTCATAAAGGAATCAAACCTCTTGTACCCTTGTCTTGGTATTGTTTCAAACCGTAAAGGGACTTTTTGACAAGCAAACATAGTCCTCTTTTTACGAGACTATAAAACCCTCACGGTTGTTGCATGTAAATATCTTCCTCAAGTTCTCCATGCAAAATGCGGTTTTACATCTAACCGCTCAAGCTCCAAATCATGCATGGTAACAATACCAAGCAAAGCTCGAATCGAACTATGCTTAACAACCTGGAGAGAACACATCTGTGAAGTCCACTCACGGAATTTGATGTAACCCTTTGCAACAAGCCTTGCTTTATATCCGGGTTCTTCAACTCTGGAGTCCCTTCTTTCTTTTAAACACCCATTTACAACGAACGACCTTTTTACCTTTAGGAAGTTTTACAAGATCCCATGTTACATTTTTGTGGAGTGATTCCATCTCCTCTTGCATAGCAAACATCCACTTTTTCGAGTCTTCACACTAATCGCCTCGAATAATTAAATGGCTCTTGATTAGCATCTATATCTTCACCACATTTAAAGCATAAGCAACTAGATCAACTTGGCATACTTCTTTGGAGGTTTAATTTCTCTTCTTGTCTGTTTTTGGCGATAGAGTATTGCGGTGAAGAAGCAACTCTATTCTCAATTTTGTCTTGGCTTGAGGAGTTGATTTCGTATTATGTCGATGCTCCACCGCTTTTGGTTTTCTTTATTGGAAGAGTCTTTAAGAGATAAGTTAGGTAGCATAGCGGTTTCATCAAAAACAACATCTCGCTAATCACAACTTTTCTATTTTCGGGACACCATAACTTATAGCCTTTTACACCACTCTATAACCAAGAAAAACGCATTTAATGGATCTCGGTTCCAATTTTCCATTATCAACATGAGCATCGCAGGACACCCAAAAATCTTTAAATCGAATAATTAGCGGGATTACGGACCATACCTCTTGTGGAGTCTTTTCTCAATGGCAACCGATGGAGATCGGTTGATCAAAACATGCAAGATGAAGGTCATACGCCCAAAATGACTTGGTAAGTTGGCATTTGACAACATACATCGAACCTTCTCCATGCTCGTTCGTTCATTCGTTACGCAGCGCCGTTTTCTTTGTGGAGTATGACGAATCGTCAAGTGTCTCATGATCCCTTCGACTTGCACAATCTATTAAACTCATCGAGCAGAACTCTAAGCCATTATGCATGCGGAGGTATTTTATCATTTTCCGTCTGTTTTTCAATCATAATTTTCCAAGACTTAAATGTGGAAAACACATCGCTTTTACGCTTCGGGAAGAACGCCCAAACTTTTACGGAAAAATCATCAATAAAGGTTAGCATATAATTAGCTCCACCTCTCGAAGGCACTCGGACGGCCCCCACAGATCGAATGGATATACTCCAACGTTTCCTTCGTGTTATGGATTCCTCTAGTGAATCAAACTCTCTTTGCTTCCCAAAACACAGTGCTCACAGAAATTGGTTTGCAAATTCCTTGCCCATTAAGAAGTCCTCTTTTGCTTAATTCTGCCATGCCATTCTCACTCATATGCCCTAGGCGCATATGCCAAAGTTTAGTAATATCATCATCTGACAAGGAAGAGGAAGCGACAGCTGCATCACCAGTAACAATAGAACCCTGTAAAACATATAACTTGGCAATCTTTCTTTGCCCTTTCATCACAACAAAGGACCCTTTGGAAATCTTTAAAACCCCACTTTCAGCTGTGTATCTGTACCCTTTTGAATCAAGAGTAGTCAATGAAATTAAATTTCTTTTCAATTCTGGAACATGCCGCACGTCACTAAGTGTTCGACAACTCCATCAAACATCTTAACTTTAATTGTTCCAACACTGCGATTTTACATGAAGCATTATTTCCCACCAAAACAACACCTTGAGATCTTCGTTTCATAAGTTGTAAACCAATCCCGATTGGGACTCATGTGGAAGGTGCGACTGAATCAAGTATCCACTCTCGCTTACTTTAGAATCATTGTGAAGCAACTAGAAGTTCACCATCATTGTGTAGTCTTCTACAACATCACTTCACCGAATTTTAAATTTGTTTTCCTTTTGATTCGCACCTCCCTTTTAATCTTATTTTGTAGCTTATAGCACTTTCAGATTTAATGTGCCCTTTCTTCTTGCGAAGTTGCAAGTTTTACCTCTGTTTGAAGATTTCGATCTACCCTTAGATTTACCACGAGGATTCCGTTCTCGTGTTCTACCACGATCATCATCAACATTCGGTCTTGTCTCCCACGAACAATGAGACCCTCTCCACGAGAGTTGGGTTTAACCACAAGATGCTTCATCTTATCATACGAGGTTAAAGAATCATAAACCTCATCAAGCGTGAGAGACTCGCGGCTATATAAAATCGTGTCTCTAAAGGTTGAATAAGGCGGGCAACGAACAAAGTAGAATCAACCCTAGATCTTCCTTATCATCTTGAACCTCCATGGCCTCCAAGTTTGAGAGAATTTCTTTAAACACTTTGTAAGTGTTCGTGTCTGACGCACCTTCCTCCAAACGATGAGCATAAAGACGCCGCTTCATATGCAACTTGCTTGTTAGAGTTTTCGACATACATATTTGTTCTAGCCTCTTCCATAATGCGTGGCGGTTTTCTCTTTCATCACATCCCGCAAAATTTCGTTGGACAAATGCGAGATGTAATTGTGTTAATGCCTTTCGATCCTTACGCTTCTTCTCTTCATCTGTTAATGTCGAAGGCATCTTATCTATCCTAGCAGGGCATCCTCTAGATCCATCGTGCAAGAAGCGCTTGCATCTTAATTTGCCACAACGCAAATCGGTGTTGCGATCCAACAATGAATTTCATACTTCAAAGACGCCATTACCGTGATCGAGATGAATAACCCTAAGCTCGATACCAATTTGTGAAAAATAAAATAGAATAAAATAAATAAAAATAAAGAACACATAAATTTTACGTGGAAACCCTTTGGAAAAAAACCACAGGCGGAGGAGAAGAAAATTCACTATGTCGAAAAATTTTTACTCAAATACAAGAGGAATAGACTATGTCTATTTATAGGCTTGCAAAGCCATATTCTAGTAGGATTGAAACACCTTATCCTAATCAATATAAAATAGATGGAGTTTAATAAGGTTTAAAACCTTATTCTAAAATAAAATAAAAGAAGTCTAGTTCTATATGGATTTTACTTTTATTTTATTTTCCATCGTATTTTATTTAAATAAGAATTTGGGTCACTTAATTCTAACAGCAACTACTATCACTACTCTGATGTACTATTAGTCCAGTCAGTCATATCTATGTCTCTATCTTCTTGGTGTCATCAGCTCCGATACCCAAAACAAAACATCTTCTAAATTGAACTTGATAGATAGCATATTAGTCTTTCAATCAATTTACTCATTTCTGATTAGACTAAGGAAATGTTTAGGTTCGTCTACTAATATAAGTTGTCTTCCTATATTATGATCCACCACGTAATACCACTTAGTATTAGTTTAAATGTTAGAAAACCAGTGAGCAACATTGTTTCTATTTTGCATGAAAAAATCATACGAAGACAATTATACAAAGTATATTAAAATAATTCATGATTTTTTTTATTAACCAATCTATTCGAAAAAATTATTAGTGCAAATACACGAAAATACTACACTTAGGACACCAGATCTAACAACTAGCCATTCATGTCAAATTCACAAATGTTCTAATTTTGTACAAACATATATAAATGAAATCAAATACAAAATCAAACATAACATAAAATAAAATAGTCAGTTCCATATGAACTTACATGATCAAAACGTGAACAGAGTGGTCACTTTCTAGACTAATCCGAATTTTTTGTTTTTCCCCTATAAGCTCCACTTTGGCCCAAATGTTGATTTATACAATTATTTAATATCACCAATTAATGACACCATTCTCATACAATTTTATAATATGCATGAACATATATGAACTCATTTTTTATATCCTAAAATTTTATATTTTATTCAATTTAGTCCCTAAACTCAAGATAGTCATAACTTTCAATTCCTAGCCCCGATTAAAATCTGATTTCATATATTCTCATTAGGGACCTTATATTTATACTTATAGCATAATTTCATGATAAGTTTTACATTTATTCAATATGGTTCCTAATGTAACAAGGTTAACTAACAAGCTAAATAACTTTACAATCTAGTCCTTTTCATAATCTAAGCTTAAAATCTATAAATTTCAAGCCTAATTATTCAAGAAATCAACAATGAAAACTTTATAAAACTTTAACAATTTCACAAATTGGTACATGGGCTAGCTAAATCAAGCTCTCGTGACCTCAAATCTATAAAAATGACAAGAAATGACTTGAATTACCTATCTAATTAGCCGAATTTTTTTTCAAAGGTTGAAAGGTCTTTTCTTTGGCTTTAACAATGGTAGACAGTTGAAGGACGAAGAAAGATGGTGAATGCTCCACTATCTTTAACTTTTATACTTTAATTAACTTAGATTAATTAGTTTAATCATGTTTTCATTAGTTTAATTATCATTTAATCCCATATAATGAAATATGCCATCATCATCCACCAACACTTATTTGGAAATGGTCTTGTTGCCATTTTGACATTTGACTAATTGCTATTTGGATACCTTAACCTTTGGCCAATTAAAAACTTATAGTGATTGGACTTTTACAATTTAGTCCTTAAGCCTAAATTAACTATTAATTCAGAAAAATTA
Source organism: Gossypium arboreum (assembly GCF_025698485.1). Lineage (NCBI taxonomy): Eukaryota > Viridiplantae > Streptophyta > Magnoliopsida > Malvales > Malvaceae > Gossypium > Gossypium arboreum. The sequence continues at coordinate 22,434,974 of NC_069081.1, forward strand.
CTAGATCAATCTTTAATATATTTTTATAATAATTTCGTAAATATTCATATTTAATATTTATGAACTTAGTTTATAGAAATGGGGTCACGAAATCGTATTTTCTGGTAGAACTAAAAATCAGGTCATTACAAAAATAAAGATTGGAGCTACTAAAATTCTTAACGTTATAATATCTTTCAAACTTGAAGCTCTCTTTGCCTATACCTGTAGTTATGTGTAGCATGCTAGTTCTTATTGTTTTATTACTCTATTTTACAATATCTACAAGTGAAATGTAGATGAAGCAGGAAATACATATGAGCGACAAGAAAAGAAAAAAAGTATTAGATTTCTTTTTAGGATTTTTTTTCTTTTCATGGAATACAACCATTTTTAACTTTTTAATAAAATTTATTAGATTTTGGTTTGATTTTGGAAAGGACCATTATGAAATCGAAAAAAGAGAAGCGAATTTGATGTTGATTGAAGACATTGTTGGTTGAAAATATGCTAAAGGCGATGGTTCACATCGGCGGTTAGTTTTTTTGGGAAAGAAAGAATTTTAGAGAAAATAAGGTTTTTTTTTTTAAAGAAAGAAAAATGAGAGCGAAAAGTGAAAACAAAAAAAATGAGTCAAAGCCAATAAAGGCTCTGTTAGAATTAAGTGACCCAAATTTTATTTAAATAAAATACGATGGAAAATAAAATAAAAGTAAAATCCATATAGAACTAGACTTCTTTTATTTTATTTTAGAATAAGGTTTTAAACCTTATTAAACTCCATCTATTTTATATTGATTAGGATAAGGTGTTTCAATCCTACTAGAATATGGCTTTGCAAGCCTATAAATAGACATAGTCTATTCCTCTTGTATTTGAGTAAAAATTTTCGACATAGTGAATTTTCTTCTCCTCGCGTGGTTTTTTTCGAAAGGGTTTCACGTAAAATTTATGTGTTCTTTATTTTTATTTATTTTATTCTATTTTATTTTTCACAAATTGGTATCGAGCTTAGGGTTATTCATCTCGATCACGGTAATGGCGTCTTTGAAGTATGAAATTCATTGTTGGATCGCAACACCGATTTGCGTTGTGGCAAATTAAGATGCAAGCGTTCTTGCACGATGGATCTAGAGGATGCCCCGCTAGGATAGATAAGATGCCTTCGACATTAACAGATGAAGAGAAGAAGCGTAAGGATCGAAAGGCATTAACACAATTACATCTCGCATTTGTCCAACGAAATTTTGCAGGATGTGATGAAAGAGAAAAGCGCCATTGCATTATGGAAGAGGCTAGAACAAATATGTATGTCGAAAACTCTAACAAGCAAGTTGCATATGAAGCGGCGTCTTTATGCTCATCGCTTGGAGGAAGGTGCGTCGTACACGAACACTTAATGGTGTTTAAAGAAATTCTCTCAAACTTGGAGGCCATGGAGGTTCAAGATGATAAGGAAGATCTAGGGTTGATTCTACTTTGTTCGTTGTCTCGCCTTATTCAACCTTTAGAGACACGATTTTATATAGCGCGAGTCTCTCACAGTTGATGAGGTTTTGATTCTTTAACCTCGTATGATAAGATGAAGCATCTTGTGGTTAAACCCAACTCTCGTGGAGAGGGTCTCATTGTTCGTGGGAGACAAGACCGGAATGTTGATGATGATCGTGGTAGAACACAGAACGGAATCCTCGTGGTAAATCTAAGGGTAGATCGAAATCTTCAAACAGAGGTAAAACTTGCAACTTCGCAAGAAGAAAGGGCACATTAAATCTGAAAGTGCTATAAGCTACAAAATAAGATTAAAAGGAGGTGCGAATCAAAAGGAAAACAACGTAAAATTCGGTGAAGTGATGTTGTAGAAGACTACAGCGATGGTGAACTTCTAGTTGCTTCATCAATGATTCTAAAGTAAGCGAGTGGATACTTGATTCAGTCTGCACCTTCCACATGAGTCCCAATCGGGATTGGTTTACAACTTATGAAACAAGATCTCAAGGTGTTGTTTTGATGGGAAATAATGCTTCATGTAAAATCGCAGTGTTGGAACAATTAAAGTTAAGATGTTTGATGGAGTTGTCGTAACACTTAGTGACGTGCGGCATGTTCCGAATTGAAAAGAAATTTAATTTCGTTGAGTACTCTTGATTCAAAAGGTGCAGATACACGGTGAAAGTGGGGTTTTAAAGATTTCCAAAGGGTCCCTTGTTGTGATGAAAGGGCAAAGAAAGATTGCCAAGTTATATGTTTCTGTGGTTCTATCATATCTTGGTGATGCAATTGCCGCTTCCTCTTCCTTGTCAGATGATGATATTACTAAACTTTGGCATATGCGCCTAGGGCATATGAGTGAGAATGGCATGGCAGAATTAAGCAAAAGAGGACTTCTTAATGGGCAAGGAATTTGCAAACTGAATTTCTATGAGCACTGTGTTTTTGGGAAGCAAAAGAGAGTTCGATTCACTAGAGGAATCCATAACACGAAGGAAACGTTGGAGTATATCCATTACGATGCGTGGGGGCCGCCCAGAGTGCCTTCGAGAGGTGGAGCTAATTATATGCTAACCTTTATTGATGATTTTTCCGAAAAGTTTGGGCGTTCTTCCCGAAGCGTAAAAGCGATGTGTTTTCCACATTTAAGTCTTGGAAAATTATGATTGAAAAAGCAGACGGAAAGCAGATAAAATACCTCCGCATGCACAATGGCTTAGAGTTCTGCTCGATGAGTTTAATAGATTGTGCAAGTCGAAGGATCATGAGACACTTGACGTTCGTCATACTCCACAAAGAAGCGGCGTTGCGAACGAATGAACGAACGATCATGGAGAAGGTTCGATGTATGTTGTCAAATGCCAACTTACCGAAGTCATTTTGGGCGTAAGCGACCTCATTGATGTTTTTGATCAACCGATCTCCATCGGTTGCCATTGAGAAAAAGACTCCACAAGAGGTATGGTCCGTAATCCCGCTAATTATTTCGATTTAAAGATTTTTGGGTGTCTGCGATGCTCATGTTGATAATGGAAAATTGGAACCGAGATCCATTAAATCGTTTTCTTGGTTATAAAGTGGTGTAAAAGGCTATAAGTTATGGTGTCCTGAAAATAGAAAAGTTGTGATTAGCGAGATGTTGTTTTTGATGAAACCGCTATGCTACCTAACTTATCTCTTAAAGACTCTTCCAATAAAGAAAACCAAAAGCGGTGGAGCATCGATTAATACTGTAATCAACTCCTCAAGCCAAGACAAAAATTGAGAATAGAGTTGCTTCTTCACCGCAATACTCTATCGCCAAAACAGGACAAGAAGAGAAATTAAACCTCCAAAGAAGTATGCCGAGGTTGATTTAGTTGCTTATGCTTTAAATGTGGTGAAGATATAGATGCTAATCAAGAGCCATTTAATTATTCGAGGCGATTAGCTGTGAAGACTCGAGAAAAGTGGATGTTTGCTATGCAAGAGGAGATGGAATCACTCCACAAAAACAGTAACATGGGATCTTGTAAAACTTCCTAAAGGTAAAAAGGTCATTCGTTGTAAATGGGTGTTTAAAAGAAAGAAGGGACTCAGGAGTTGAAGAACCCGGATATAAAGCAAGGCTTGTTGCAAAGGGTTACAATCAAATTCGTGAGTGGACTTCACAGATGTGTTCTCTCCGGTTGTTAAGCATAGTTCGATTCGAGCTTTGCTTGGTATTGTTGCCATGCATGATTTGGAGCTTGAGCAGTTAGATGTAAAACCGCATTTTGCATGGAGAACTTGAGGAAGATATTTACATGCAACAACCAGAGGGTTTTATAGTCTCGTAAAAAGAGGACTATGTTTGCTTGCTGAAAAAGTCCCTTTACGGTTTGAAACAATCACCAAGACAAAGGGTACAAGAGGTTTGATTCCTTTATGACTTCTCATGATTTCAAAAGAAGTAGTTTTGACAGTTGTGTCTACTTTAAGAAAAAAGATGATGGTTCTTTTGTGTATCTACTTCTTTATGTTGATGACATGTTGATAGCAAAGAAAAGATAAAAGAGAGATAAGAAAGGTAAAAGCCCAACTAAGTGAAGAATTTGAGATGAAAGATTTAGGACCAGCAAAGAAGATACTTGGTATGGAGATTCTCGAGATAGAAAAGCAAGTAAATTGTACCTAAGTCGGAAGGGTACATTGAGAAAGTTCTTTGTGTTCAATATGCAGAGTGGCTCTGTTAGTACTCCTTTAGCGACCATTTCAGACTTTCATCGGCCTTATCTCCTCAATCGATAATGAGATTGAGTACATGTCACATGTTCCATACTCTAGTGCAAGAGGATCTCTCATGTATGCTATGGTTTGTTCACGCCCGATTTATCATATGCGTCGGTGCAGTTAGCGATACATGGCGAATCTCGTAAAGAACACCGGAAAGCGATTCGATGGATTTTAAGATACTTACGAGGCACTACTAATGTTTGCTTACGCTTGGAAGAACTAAAGATAGAGTTATAGGGTATGTTGATGCTGATTTTGCTGGAGACCTTGATAGAAGAAGATCTCTCACGAGTTACGTCTTTACAATCGGAGGTTGTGCAATTAGTTGGAAAGCCACTTTGCAAACTACGTCGCTTTGTCTACCAATCGAAGTCGAGTACATGGCGATTACGGAGGCTTGTAAAGAAGCTATTTGGTTGAAGGGACTATTTAGTGAACTCAATGAAGACCTTCAAATCAGACAAGATTTTGTGACGGTCAGAGTGCCATCTTTCTTACAAAAGATCAAATGTTTCATGAGAGAACAAAACACATTGATATTCGGTATCATTTTGTTCGTGATATTATTGCTCGTGGTGATATTGTTGTGAGCAAAATTAGCACTCATGAAAATCCTGCAGATATGATGACTAAGTCACTTCCTATAACCAAGTTTGAGCATTGCTTAGACTTGGTTGGTGTTCATTGTTGAAGTTAAACCCTTAAGGGTTTTTGGAAGAGGTGAAGAACTTGTTTATTGAAAGTTCGCGATGAAGAACTTGTTCATTGAGAATTTGTGTCAAGGTGGAGATTGTTAGAATTAAGTGACCCAAATTCTTATTTAAATAAAATACGATGGAAAATAAAATAAAAGTAAAATCCATATAGAACTAGACTTCTTTTATTTTATTTTAGAATAAGGTTTTAAACCTTATTAAACTCCATCTATTTTATATTGATTAGGATAAGGTGTTTCAATCCTACTAGAATATGGCTTTGCAAGCCTATAAATAGACATAGTCTATTCCTCTTGTATTTGAGTAAAAATTTTTCGACATAGTGAATTTTCTTCTCCTCCGCTCGTGGTTTTTTTCCTAAAGGGTTTCACGTAAAATTTATGTGTTCTTTATTTTTATTTATTTTATTTTATTTTATTTTTCACAGGCTCGATTAATGATGAAACTTCACGTAAGAGTAGATATCAAATCTAAATTTTTAGTTAATTTTATTTTAGGTCTGATTATACATTTAACTAATTTTGTCTTGATATCTTATTTACATCATTATATTTAAGTCATTTTCTATGATTTTTATATTTTATTTTAAATTTAAAGATAACTTTAGTTTTAAATTTAGTTTTTATTGTAAAGCTATTTCAATTTTTAATTTAATAATTACTCAATTTATTGTATAATTTAGCTAATATGATTTGCATGACATATAATATTTTATATTTTGTTGTGTATTTTAAATTATGTTGCTACTAAATATTATAAAATATTATATAAAATCAAACGAATACCGAATCAAAAGTTATTATAAAATAAAAGCACAACGCTAATAAACAAAATATAAATATTGATGAACATAACTTGGAAATTGTAGTTGATTAGATGGAAAGAAAATTTTAAAACATATTTTTATTCAATTCCATTTCTTAAAATGCATTTCACAATTACATTAGTGACTATTAGCTGGATTTTAATTTATGATGTTTTTATAGCATATAATATATGTTATAACTTTTTCAACCTATTTATTTAAAAAAATAACAATTTAACAATACATACTTAACCTATGCATAGCACGGAACATAAACTAGTTTTGAACTAATATATAGATCTCTCTCATTTTCTCTCCTCTCATCATTTCAATTTAGAATAATTGATTTTTATGCATTAGGATGAAAATGATCATCTCTCTTTTTTTTCTATCATCTCACTTTTCTTCCTAACCAAACACATTAGAAATTTATTATTTTTGTCACGCTCCAAAATATAAGGGGTTACTTGAAATAAATAATCAAAAAAATGATTAGATTAGATGGTTAAGTAGTTTAGTGCACTTCTTAGAGATCTTAAGTTCAAGCTATTTTTTTTACATTTCTTTTCTCTTATTGTCATCAAACTAAGATGAAAATCACACTAAAACTGTAACAGCCCAAATTCGGTGAAATCGAAACAGTGGTCTCGGGACCACAAATCCGAGCCGAAAAATAAAATTTATTTTTATTTTATTATATGGTCCGTATTATGATAGACATGTTTTGTGAAAATTTTGATAAGAAAATATTATCGATTAAGTGTTTAATTACGAGAAGGACCAAATCGCATAAAATGCAAAAGTTGGATTCTAGTAGCTAGAAGGATCAAATAGCTATGGAATTCAAAAATTAAGGTCCTTATATAGTAATTATACCATTAATAAAAAGTACATAGATATTTTGTTGACTCATCCATGTAAATTTAGAAAAAGGTTAAGGACTAAATTGAAAAGTGAAAATATTTTAATTAATTAAAAGAAGATAAAAAAAGAAATATCATTTTATTTTATCATCTTCTTCCCCAAAAATACATGGAAACCCTAGGAAAGAGAGAAGAAACTTTCATGGTCAAATTGGGTAAGTTTCCTTGGCCCGTTTTTAGTAATTTTGATATTTTTGAAACCGAGATAGTCTAATCTATCTATTTGGGGGATTAATTTGAAAAGTTATCAAGGTATGAAATTTGGGTTATGGATGAATATGCTGAAAATTAGAAAATTATGGTAGAAAATGAAAGGTTGTTGATAGATAAATTTTACAGAGTGATTTTTAATAAAAACATGATTTAGGGACTAAAATGTAAAGTTCTAAAATTAAAGAAAAATGCTAAATTTTTATGAATACATGTGCTGTAAATTTTGTAATGGGATTTTGGCTAGGCTTGGAATAGGGAGTAAATTGCACAAATTTTATTTTTCGAGCCTAAGGACGAAATGAGAATTTATGGAAAAGTTACGGGCAAAATAGTAATTTTGCCTAGGATAAAAATTGAGTCCACTTGAATATAAAATATGATAAATTAATGTTAAATTTACTCATATAGATCCAGATAAACCAATTTCAGAGCTAGAACAAGGAAAAGAGAAAAATGTCGGATTAGTAGATTTATGTACACGAACATTTGTCGAGGTAAGTTCATATAACTAAATTGTATATGTTTTTATGCTTGAATTTAATGTTGTGTTTGTGAATTGTATAAATAAGATAAATATGTGAAATGATCACATATTTGTTATACCCCGATAAATGAAAGTGCCCGATCAATAATAATGTTCGATAAATGGTAAATGATAAAAATGTTACTTATACTTATATGCTTGAAATGAATGTGGAATGTGTCTATTTGATTTATATGAAATAATCACATGCTTTTTAATGCTTGAAAAATGTTAAATCCAGTTAGAATAAAGGAAGAATCGATGGATAAATGTAATTTCCCGAAATGAATAAGGTCCTGCATTTGTTGCTGACGGGATTTAACTCGGACAAGTAATCCTATTGACCTCATTTCTAAAAACATTTAGCCCAGACGGGTAATCCTGATATAAGTCCTCTCGAGCATACGTTATGTATTGGATTTAGCCCACAGGTAATCTAGATTAAGCTCTTTAGAGCATATGTCATAAAAAAGATTTAGCCCGGACTAGTACTCCTATTGTTTATATATATATATATGGCTCGAGAGTGTACTCTCTGAAATAGTACCCTATGGGTACCATTGAATATGAATTGATAGATCCTGATTTGTACACCACGAGTGTACCACATGTGTATCCATCGATATTTCAAATAAATTCAACGAGTAAAGGTTCTTGACATGAGAATATATGAATAAGAAATGAGTTATTACACATATCGGCTTGAAATACATGAAAATGATGATACGTGATTATTGATATATGGAAATATGAAATGATGATATTGTACATGAAATTTATTTGACGAGTATGTTCATCTTTGATTATAGACTTGTACACCTAGAGTGTACTAATCGTGACCTTGAAATTTCGAGTAATATGAGTAAAGTTCTAACATGAAATAATCTGAATGAACTATTATGAAATTTTACTTGTAATATAAAGAGATGATTTATACATGTTAAATGAATACATGTTGTGAAAAGCATATGTGCATGAAAACTTAATTGTCGTTGAACCCATATATGTTTGATGATATTATGGAATATGTAACTAACAAGGGCAATGAGGATATGTGTAGGGCTTGAGGTCAAATTGATTGAGTATGCCTTACATTGTTACCTAAAAATAGAATGAATGGTAAGTCAAGTCTAAGCATTTTATGCTTACTTAGTTTTATTTCCCTGTTTTATAGTGAATCAGAAGCTCATTGAATTGGAAGCTTGGCGAAGATCACTCACACTATCCATCGGCCCATGTCTGTACAATATGGTAAATCAATTATGGTTGTAATGGCATGTATAGGCTATATTGGTCATATTGGCATGTAAATGTAAATGATGCTTGTAACCTAGCCATTGGATGTTTTAATATACTTGGAATGTCAAACTATAGTAGCTATATATATGTTAAGTAGTTGATCAAATTATGTCTAACTTGAGGACTTAACTAAGGTAAGATTATAGACATGTATGCATGAAACGATATGCCATGTTGAATGATGGAAATTACTTGATTTGAATGCTTGGAATGGTTGGATTGTACTTGGTATGTTTTGTTGCAGGAAAATGGTGAATTTGGGTGACAAATGAGGCTAGGAATTTACTTTATTTTGTCCACACGATTGAGTACATGGGTGTGTAGTTAGGCCGTGTGTCCCTTGCACCTTAGTTTTGAGAAACAGAATGCTTAGAATTGAGCACACGGGCAGAGAAACGGGCGTGTGTCTTAGCTGTATGTGCTACATGGCCTAGAACACGGGTGTGTGTCTTGGCCATGTGAAACCTGCACCTAATTTCAAAATGAATTAATTGACCACACGGCCTAGCACACGGACGTGTGACATAGTCGTGTGCATAAGTTAGAGAGTTACATGGGGTCGAACACGGCCTATAGCACGGGCATGTCCTAGGGTCACATGGGCGTGTCCCTTGGACCACACGGGCGTGTGAACCCTGCACTTTGGAAAAATTTTAAAATTTCGCGAAAAATTCTTAGAGTTTCTAATTAAGTCCTGACTCAATTCTAATGCTCGTTTTGGGCCACGAGGGTCCATTTAAAAGACGTTATGAGTAATATCAGAAAAATAACAATGATTGATATGATTTATTTGTAAAATGTTATGAAAGTCTCGGTAATGCTCTGAAACTCTATTTCGATAATGGATACGGGTTAGGGGTGTTACAAAAACAAATAATATTTGGAGTAAAAATTTATTAAGAAATGGGTAGTAGCCTAGTAGTTAAGCCTTTACACTTCTCCTTTACATGCCCAAGATTAAGCCACACCATTCCTCTTCAACCTTTTTATTTTCGGCAACAGGAGTAAATTGTCATCCATCCCTCACAAAGTTTGAAAATTTCCTAATTACAATTGAACTATAGCTTTCTTTTCCAAATTAAATTGAATTTTTGCTCTCTTTTTCCCTATTTCTTCTCTCTTTTCTTTCACATATTCTTCTTTGAAAAATATTTTCTCTCCACTGCTAAAATTATTTTTGCATTTCAAATCCAAAATTAATTTACGTTCGACTCATTTTTCCTCCTGATTTTCGATTAAATCATTGTTAGTACTCGTTTCTTTTCATCCAAGATTAGTAAGTATGCCTCGTTTAATTATCAAAATCCGTAATTCTCGTAATAGTAATGAACGACGTAAATCTTTGCTCGATCAAATAATCTTTTTCAGATTCTTGCCTGAATCTTGGGTAAATCTTGTCAATCTTGAAATCCATCATTAACTGGTATATAAATGTTGTTTGAAGGACTCGTTTTAGGTGCATCAACCCAAATTTGAGTGAGAGGAACATCGATCGAGATTCCAGTGATAGTTGTGTGTTTTTTTACAAGTGAATCGAGAAAAATCGTGCTTAAGATAGGGCTACACAGTCTGCCATACAAGCATGTGGACCACACGACCCCTCACATTACCATGTCCCCCTAAAACACTAGGATAGTTCAAATCTCACACGACTAAAAACCCACCACACAGTCGTGTATCTCTTGTAACTTGATTTTGCAATTTCCACACAGCCACAGTCTGTTACAGAACCTGGCCACAATCTGCTATAGGGCCTGACCACACCGTCGTATAACCCTTCCACACGGTCTATAGCATCCCACACAACTGTCTACCCCTATATTTTACATTTTACAGTTTTGTCTATAATTTAATGTTTTGTTTTGTTTAGTTCCTGAATAATTCTCGAACTATTTTAGTGTTTTTTTTTCAATTAAGTCTTTAATAATATGAATCTTGTTAGAATCCATGATCTGATTGACTGAATTAATATTGTATATATTTGCATGAATTGTGAATAGTACATATGACTATTGTATCTATATTTGTGATCGTACGCACAACATGCATTATGTTACCGTTTAATCGAATAGATAAAAAGCATGACTTTTGCTGTAACACCCCAAACCCGGCCCAGACGTTATGACTGGATCCGACATGCGTTCAAAACATTTTATATTATTGGTCCAGAAAAACTTACTTAGTGTTTTAAAAGATAATTTCATTATAGGTTAAAGTGAATGGAAGTCATGCACCGGTAGGAAACCGGAAAAGAGGTGGTGAGTCCATCTGATCGCTAAGTACCAAGCTCCTTTGGATCCAATCCTAGACATGCATACCGCCATTGCCACACCTTAACATCATGGATATTTCTAGGAAACCGATTTGATTAAGTCATTTTAGGAAAAGTGATTAATTTTGGAAAATACTTTCATTATGGAAGCTTTATTTGTTGTCGTGTTATTTTGAAATCAATTGTTGTTTTTGAAAACGCGCCTAAAGCTATCCAATTTCAACAGTTAAAATAAGTAATACATATCTTAGTAATACATATTAAAACCATCAAAAATAATTAAGCGGCCTTATTACATTTAAAACCCAAAACTTCAAACGTAAATAAAAGGATGTCCAGTTCACCGTAAGAAAATCAAACTTTCGAGGCGGTGGCCACTCCAAATCCCTCACACCCAAGCCCACTATGGTTGGGGATTTCTGCGTGGATGAAAATAAAAGGGTGAGTTTGGGGAAACTCGGTGTGTAAGGAAAACCCATTCAAAGCCCAAGTCACTTAATCCTATTGGGCCTAAGCCCATTCAGTAATGATGGTCTTGGGCGAGCCCTTTTCAGACATAATAACCGGGCCTTAGCCCTTATTCAGATAATAAAGATGGCCCATAGGCCCATTTCAAAATACATGCAACATCAATAACATATGCAAGCCCATTTGGGAGACTACTCAACCCACCAACCACTACACTCCACCCGTATCAGCCCTACACTCCATGTGGGGAATAGCTCAACCCACCCAAATTTAACACTCCACATTTGCACCTTTGTCGTCAGCTATCAAAGAATTGAGGCAAAGCCTCCAAGACGTGGACAAGCCACTTTCAAGACTTCCTCTGTCAATATCCCAATCCCATGCATCGAGAATAAAAACATGGCATGCATAAATAACAACAATCAAACATGCATTTAGGTCAATTTAACCCTAGGGGTATTTTGGTAATTTATCTACTAGGGGTAAAACTGTAAATTTTTCACTTTTAAAGGTATTTCAGTAATTTATCTATTTTAGGGTTTTTCATGCATATTCCTACCTTTCACGTACTACGTAATCACGCATCGAGGGTTCTTACCGAATTGGGCAGTTGGCCCATCATTCCAATTTTGGCCCATTAAGCCCGAAAATATCGAGGCACGTAAATCATGCACTTTGCGTCCAAACATTGCAGCTTACCAAAAACATTAATCGATTTACCTCACGAGCATTCAGACACTCGCAAATCTACAAAATACCGATTTTCGACATTTGATTTTCGACTTTTGCCGATCTAGACTAAGAAAGAGGGTGTTAGTTACACACATTTATGACGATATGTTGACGAGATCCACACACGAACCGCCTACAATTGGATTACTAACACGTTAATCTAACTATTCAAATACAAACTACGATTAACCCCTTACAATATTCGCCAACCACACCTACAGATCATAGTAAGCTTATAAGAAATCAATAAGCAACTCATTAACAAATTTTTGTCAATGTTTACCACATAATCATAATTTCACTGCAAGCTGTCTTCCTGAGCAACAGTCACTAAATCATTTATAACTGGAGCTACGAAACTCCAAATCAAGTTCTGTTAATTTTCCCTAAAAATAGACTCATATATATTATATCCATAAAATTTTCAGAATTTTTGGTTTGCCCAATCAATACCAGATTTTTCTCAAAGTTTCGCATGTTTCACTGTTTGACTAATCTAACCACTCTTCATTACGAATCAAATTTCTCATTGTATAGAATTCAAAATATGTTCTCGTTTATTCCATTTGAAACTAGACTTATTAAGCTTTAATTACATAATTTATGCAGCTTCTAACTCATCTCCCACAATTTATGGTGATTTTCCAAAGTCACGTTACTGCTGCTGTCCCAAGCAGATTTATTACCAAATCACTCTTTCACACCTAACTTGCATGCTTGTTATTTAAACATGTATATCACCAATCAATCATCACATATCTATGATTTTACTTAAGAATAATCTTCATTTCATCATTTTAAAGCACAACATGTTAGCCGATTTTTCCCTTTAGCATCTAAGGCACATGCATGCTCATTTGTTTGGCTCAACTTCACCTATCTTCCATTTTTCATCAAAAGAACATGAAACAACAACCATTTCCTTCATTTTAATTCATGACTAAATGCTCACAACACAACTAAAAACCAAAATATGCTTCAAGAGTTAAGGAAGAATCAAGAAGAACTCATGAACATCAAGATAGAAGCAAACTACCATGAACTTACCTTCAATTTTCTTCCCCAAGTGATCGAACATTCAAGAGCTTTCTCCTCTCCTTTCTCTTCTCTAACTTTAGGCTATGATGAACAAAGATGGACAAAACTTTGTTCTTTTCACCCCTTTTTCTTTTAATAAAATTTCATATTTCATCCATTTAATTCTTTAATACAAAAGACATGAAATTCCAATCATGGAACATTTACCTAACCCATTATCATGGAACATTTACCAAACCCATTATCAATTTGTATCAATTTGTACCATAAATTATGGATATCAAGTGCACATTTTGTCTACAACAACATGATGGCTGGCCACTTCATGTAAAATGGGAGGTTTGTCATGCAAATCCTCCTATTTTGCACTCCTATTTATTTGGCCACTTCAATTTAGCCTATAGCATTTTCAAACAATTTCACATAGGTTCTATTTCATAATTTCACCCCTTTTTTCTTATGAAACAAAAATTAACTAAAATTGACGGGTTCTATCTTAAGCTTGGGCCTTCTAGAGGCCTACTAACATAATTAAACCTATGCCAACATTCACAGAATTCCCGAAAATTGGGGCGTTACATTTGCTACCAAATTGTTATGTTATAAGTATATTAATTGCTACCATCTTTATTTTTATTAAGTATGCCACATTGTATTGCATTGGGTGGAACGATGTGAATGGAGGAAGTTTGACAGTTTATCTGCAAAAATTTATTCTGTATCCATTGCCAGAGGCAGATTCCATCTGCGAGACTTTCACTGTGTACCCCATAGTTAGAGGCAGATTTCATCTGCGGAGATTTTTTTTGTGTGTTTACAGTCATTTGGCAGTTTATCTACAAACCAATATTTGTTAAACCACAAACTTGTGTGCTGGTGGTTGGAGTTCAGGGGAACTCCCATTGTGGTGTGTAGCGGTGGGGTAGGATCTATGCTATTAAAATCGAAACTATATGGCATCCATAAAAACATATACATTCAAATCTGGGATTTCTAATATGACATGTATATGTATATTGTGAGTGATCTGAAACATGGGTATTCTGAAAGTGTCATTGAAAATTATTTCTAAGTGACATATTAATATGTTTAATCATTTGCATTGGTTTTCTTGTGATTAAACTCACACTGAGCATCATAGCTCACTCCCCCTTTAATTTTCATCCTTACAAATAACCCACTAGGTTAGGACGCGGACACGACATTCGGAGGGTCTCTGCTCGGCTTTATTTATTAAAATATTTATATTTATTATTTGATATTTTATTATTCAGAGATTGTATTATTTAATTTTGAATTGTTTTGTGGGACTTAGGATTTGTTTTCTTTTAGCATACATGACTTTTAATTTGATTTTAGGTTACTGAAATATAAATATTAATTAGTTATGCATGAACTTTAGTTTTTATGAAAAATATAAACTATTATTACTTTTCCACTGCTAAGTTATAACTAAATTTTGAGTAATAAATAAGTCGATAATTAACTAACTTCTCTTCTAAAATAATCAAATTTTTTAAAATGATTGTTTCCAAAACTCCAATAACTTATTGGGTCATTTCGGTGGCTAATGTAATCTTCCGAATTCAGGTCTAACAATTAAGCGGGGGGTTAGAGAGGTTACAATTTTCCACTTTTCCACTCCATGCTCCTATACTTCCACTTTTCTACCCAACTAAGTAGTCGAAGAATTTTTCATGAATAGGAGATTTGTAAAAGAGTGTTTCAAGAAGTAATATATATACCTTTGTTAAAAGAGAAGCTAATGGCGCTGCAGACAGGGTTGCTAGTCAGGCTAAAAACAGGATGAGTCTAGAAGACTGAATGAATTCACCGACATCTTCTTTGGTACATATACTGAGCAGAGATGGCTTGCCAACTTGGCACTAGGTGTTTTCTGTCTGTATTGACATGTTATCAATAATGTTTGTTTTAAATGGAAAACGAAATCAGTTAATTTATATATCGTATCCAAAGCATTAAAATTTCAAAATTTAATATCTACAATCACACTTCCCTACATAGACTCGATACATATGTAAGAAACTATTGACAACATATTTTTACAATGTGAACTGATCTGTACTGAGTTAAATTCTAGAAAGAAATGTACATTTTTGGTTTTTGAAAAGAATAAAGAATGCCCAACTTCTTCCATATATAAGGTGGTCCAAGAATTTAGGAAACTATCAAAATTTAACCAATAAAAAAGTACACGTGAAACGTTAGTGGGCAAGCACTGCACATTGGCAGCAACCGATGGTTCTATATTGTTTGAGGCAGATCAGAATTGCCAACACTCTGTAGAGTTCTCGAGGTTAATTGAGCAACACGACAAATTCCATTAGCCCCATTAGACCACCCCCTTTTAAAGTGCCAGTTTCATATTTCATTACAGTTTTCGTCAATTTTCTTCCTATTATTAATTAATAATGGACCACTTTTAACGATGACTTAAATTATGAAACACCGTACTTCAATTCACTTCCATTGATTGGAGGTTTATGAAAAAGAATAGTTTAATTAAATTTTTTTGTCTATATTATTTACCTTTTGGTATAAATGATTTCTCTTGTATACTGTGGATAAGGTTTTTCAAGATGGGTGATAACTGATAAAAGTAAAAAATCTTCAAAGCTATCAAAGTATCAAAAATGGCTTTCCTTGAATCAAGCAGGAGCTTTGTGTTAGTGGATAAATAATAATAATAACAAAGGGAAAAAAGTTTAGATTTGAAGAATATTATAAGTATAGACAGATAATTTACGAATCATTTAAAGAATTCATCTTTACTTTTTTCTTAAAAACATAATAATCATTTGATCTGCCCATATTGATGGGTTAGAATTCATTCATCATCCTTTTGGGATAATCCCCATATATTAAAATACAAGAAAAAGAACTCCTAAAATTAACCATATTTTTGGATGAATATTAAAATTATTTTTATTCAATGTGTAAAGTTTATATGAATTTTGATTTACATTCAATTTTAAAAATTACTAACTAGATAAGTTAATTTGGATTACGGATTTGGATATATGTAAATATTCAATATGAAATTTGCGAATTCAGATACCAAAATTACTATCCGCTAGAGATGCAAATAGACCCCTTGGATATCTATTAGCCGAGTCTGCATTTGTTATTCGAATCTCAAATATCTACAGATATTCGACTCTTCGTAACTTTTTCAAAAATATTTAAAATTTTGATTCCAACAAGATTCAAACACATGACTTTTGACAATTAAAATTATGCTTTAACCATTAAAACTAATCTTCAATTTTAGTTAGTTTACATAAATTATTAAAAAATATAAATATCAATAAAATATTTTCTAAAATTAAATATTTTAATTAATAATAAAATTAAATATAATAATAAATAATAAGTTTAATAAATTTAAATATGTTAAAAATTATCGACGAATATATCTTATTTAAACATTTTTCTTTCAAATCTCATATAGCTTCTCTTAATTTTTATTTTTATTTTTTTTGTATTTGTAATGAACAATGAGATGAAATCATTAGAATTTCTAAATTTGCGATTGTCCTTTTAGTATTTGATCAACTCAGTTAGTTAAATTATTTTAAACAAAAAGTTAACTAATATTTATATAATATTAAAATAATTATTATAATACTAATTTATTTTGTAATGTGACATAAGTATCTTTAATACATATTATTATAAAATAGTATACATTCACTTTTAAGGACATAATATATCAATTGTTATATAATTAAATTGTGAATGTATAATAATTATTATAACATTATGATATTACAATGTACATTCTTCTATTAATGATGTGCAACCTAGACCTTAAACATGTAACAAATTTTATGGTATACTATAATATATACAATTAGTATTATATAATAAAGGTATGTTAGTTATGTATATTATAATAACATAATTGTATATAGGATTAAACATCTAATTCCATTTGGCATGTGGACTGGAAATAACATCGTCATATGACAAATTCTACCAGATTAGCCAAAAAGCTTTCTCGAGGATCCCCTTTACTAATAAATAAGGTAAGAAAAGAGAAATAACCGAGGAAGAGTGATTTATTTGAAATTAGAATTGGTCAGTAAAAGGAAATATTTTCAGTTGGAGTGAGTCTAGTTGATGTAATAGAGGAGCCTAGCCTATATACAATTCGTTACATATTTAATGTTTAAGTTTCATATCATTAATAAAAGAATGCACATTATAATACCATAATATTATAATTATTATTTTACATTCATAATTTAATTATATAACAATAAATATATTATATGTCCTTAAATATGTATGTCTACTATTTTATATAATATAATATGTGCTAAATATAATTATGTCACATTTCAAAACAAATTCATATATAATAATATTTATTTGAATTATATAAATCTAAATTAATTTTTTTAAAATTAACTAATTGAATTGATCAAATAATAAAAGGGATAATCACAAATTTAGAAATTCGTGACTCATCTTATTATTCAATTAGGTTTATGAATATAAAAGAATAAGATTTAAGAGAAATTATATGATATTTAAGAGAATAAGAAAAATTAGATATATTTTCTAATAAAAATTTGAACATATTTAAATTTATTATTAATTATTCTATTTAATTATAAAAAAATTATTAATATTTATAAGTTATTTATTAGTTTGTAAATTTTAACTAAAGTTGAGTGTTAGCTTTTATGGTTAAAGCATAACTTTAGTCAGCAAAGTTCATATATTTGAATTTTGTAAGAAGCAAAATTCTATATATTTTGTAACCAATGTGGAGCAAAATTGACTTTTAGCGACGTTTTTTAAGGTCAAGCGCCGCTAAAACTATTTGCGGCGTTTTTACAAGCGCCGCAAAAAACGTCCCTATAGATAACGCCGCTAAAGGTCATAAAATTTAAAAAAATAAAATATTATAAAATATTATAAAGGTCATGAAAAATATAAAATTTTAAAATTCATTATCAAAATATTGAGAAGAATAATATTCATGATATAAATATAAAAATTTCCTATTAAAATTCATTATCAAATTAAATTTTCTATTAAAATTTTAACTTTAAAACTAAATACAAAAATTAATGAATTTAAATTTAAAATTTAAAATAATAAATTAATAACACAATTAAAATCCAAAAGTTAAAACTCAAGTTATCTTAAATATTAAAATAAATATAAAAATTTAGAATCAAAACTAAAATAAATAATAAAAATTAGATTAAATATAAAGATATCAATAAAATAAGATATTATAATGAAGTTACTTAAATGAAATAAGGACTTAAATCATAATCATGTAAAATATAAGATTTGAATATCCATTCCCATGTGAAATATCAACATTGATTATTTAAATTGATTAAGTCGCTAATGAATATTCTATTTTCTAAGTCAAAATTACAATTGCGTTTTTTCTTCTTTCAATTCAAATAAAAATAAAAGGTTGAAAACAAAACAATTAAATAAAAATAGAATAATTAGTTGACACGAGATTATTATTAAATATATGCAAATATGCAAGTAAACTATTACAAAACTAGGTGTAGTTTTTGATCGCCTAATTAGTTGATCCTCTGCGCAGTTCTATCTATAATCGCTTAACTAACATACAAACATAAGGCACTCTAATACTTTTTTGTACATAAAATATTTGAAACTCACACCAATTCAATTGAGCACATACGGTGTCAATCGCATGTTGATCAATATCATTCTTATTCACGCCGCAATGCCTCCCACATGCATTCGTAGAGGTAGGAGCCACCATTATGTGCCTTTCGCAAATTGTTCTTGGACCGCAATCTAGTGTAGTTGGTTTTTCCTGTTCCATTTGCCACCAGTCAAAACATAAAAGAGCTATATTATGGTAACTCCATCAGCTTACACAAGAAATTATAGCTCGCATGTTTCAAAGGTATGATTCAATCGGTGGGGATTCGGTAAAATAACAATGTTGAGAAGGCAAATTGATGATAAATTAGATAGGAGCAGAGAATATATACTATATTTTATCTGAACAAATGTTCCTTTCTTCAAATATATTGGAATGAATAATGATTAATTTGCATCATCAACGCTAGTGAAAATCCATAAACAAAAAAAAATGATAGTTAGAATGTAGCATAAAATTAGCTTAATTCTGCTGGGAAAAATTAGACAACTACATCCCAAACACCATCACTAGAGATAATCATCCTACCACCAGCAGTAGACAACTACAGAAAATAGGCTAGTTGGTAAAAGAAAACAATTAATAACAATCAAGAAAATGTCTTCTAATTTTAGATAAAACACTAACTCGTTCAAGCAGACCCTTTTAAAGAAAACTAATTAAGAAAGAAAATTCCAAATGCAAAAGCACTTCAACGTGCAAGTATAGGACACATGAGGATACGGATATGAAATTAATGGCTTTACTACGGAGTTAATGATCACAAATTCAGAAATGTTACTAGTTTGGAAGTTCGAGGAACTCCATTACAGCCAAGTACATATCCAATCTCTTAAAACAGTGGCATAAGGGAAAAAAATTAACATATAAAACTTATGCCAACATGAACAAGAGTTGTTGAGTATTTCAATTAAAAATCTGTAGAAGACCAAAAGCAACAGCTGATAAAAGCAAATCGCATTTTAACGAGGCAAAGATGAAGCATAAGCAGTACCTCTCTTTCCTTGATTTCTTCCTTGAGAATAAGCTGCACTTGTATTTTGAAATAGGTAGCAATGAAATAAGTTCTTGGGTGAGACCCAGACTTTGTGTTCCAACACTCTCCCCTAACTCAAGTAATTCCTAAAGAGATAAATGTAATCATGAATGATTAATAAAAAAATAAAGAAACAATTCACAAATGCTAAATTATTGTGTTTTAACCTAATAAAATTAAGCAACGATTTCAGCTAAGTCTAAGGATGAGTATGGACTGGTTTGGATTGGTTTTAAGGAATAATCACATCAAACCAAAATATTTTGGTTTCAGAAATTTTGAATTCAAATCAATCTAAATTATAACAAAAATCAAACAAGCTAATCAAAATATTTAAATGAGATTGTAAGGAACCTATAATGAATAAAGAGGATGACCATGGAACAGGAACAGTATATAAAATAAAGCATATATAAATAATGTTTATATACAATGAAAATTAGACTTGAACCAAAAAGTCATAAATTAAAGAAAGTTTATATACTCAATTACTCATGAACAAGCATGAATCAATGGTGAAGCTTGGAGAGTACTGGTTTGAAAAAATGTCAAAAGAGCTTTGAGTGTCAGCATATAGGAAAAAATGTCAATTGTTGTTAATCTATTCATGAATCCATTGATCTTTATTTACAAATAAAAGATTAGTAAGCTTGCAACATATATAAAACTCATAACCATACAACGGTAAGAAAAGAAAAATTTGACTTCCTAGTTTCTCACAATAACTTCTCTTATATATTTCAATCTTTTAAATGTCTTTGTGATTGTTTTCAATGTTCTTGCTTAATCATTTAATTTACCACTTACCAACAGCCTTTACAAAGCCAATTTTTTTGTTAAAAAGCTTTTTTTCAAATATATATACATATATTCTTGCCTTCATATGAATATCTTAAAAGTTCTATTTTTTTTTCTCAAAATTCATATGTTCTTTTTGATGTCTCTGTTTAGTGCTAGATAAATTAGCTTATCTTAACCGCTTATAAAAAAATTTTCTTTTTACAAAACTTAAAACTAGATACTTTTGCTTATTGAGATTTTATAATGAAGAATCAATTGATAATGATTTGAAATTTATGAATAGCTAAAACTAATACATTTCACGAGATTCTTATTTTTAATTGATATATTGTTTGCATATATCTTTTATAAATACAATTTTGTAGAAATACCGTAAACAAAAATAGAAAATATATAATTTTAGTTGGCCATTTCAAATAAAATATCGATATCCAATGCTATTAAGTGCACAAGTTAAATCAAGATATTAGAACAGGCAAACTAAAATATATAAATTACATTATGCAAGTAGATTATGAAAGAGTAAGACAAACCTTTACTTGCTTTACGTATGGAACAGGAACATTGAACTCCCCAACATCCATAGCACCAATGGATCGTGAAAGTTTTATATGGGATGACTTCAGGTGGAATGGAGTATAATGGAAGTAATGAAGTGTAGTTTTGAGGGTCAAGGTAAGAAGCAGGAAAAGTATAAGGCAACTCAAATGCATTGCAGTAGCATTCAAGACCATCTACAACAGCAAGCTGAGTCTCACTCTCAGCTTCAACTATTTTTCTTTCATTCATTGGCACATCAGTTTACCATTCGAAATATCAACTCAAAACCATGGTACGTAGCTGTTGAAAATGCTGCAAAAAAAGAAAAAAAAAAGAAAGAAATTTATATTACAGGAGACCCAAAGTAGCAAAAGATTACAGAAAATAAAAAAAAAAAGGTAAAAGAGAAGCTTAACATACCTGAAATAGAAGAAGAAAACCGAGAAAAATCAGTTTTAGTGCTCATACCAAATTCAAAGTAACAAAAATGGAAGAAAATTCATAATTATGTATATATAATACCAATGTAAAAACAGACTAAAACCTTGGTGTAAGCAAATAAAAAAGCTTTCACATTTTGCTTATTGCAAAAGTGAAATTCTTAAAAACCTCTACCAAACAACCACAAGATCAACAAAACAGAACTTCCCTGATGCTTATAGAAATTAATCATGCAACTCATCCCCTCGCATAGAAACAACTAGATAAGATGAAAAGGATATTCTTCGTAATGATGGAGTCAGACATTGTTTGGAACCTTTGTTGCTGTAATATGTAATGGAATGGTGGTATTAGCTAAATCTGTTTAAAATTTATTGTTCTGAAATTCCTTATAGAATGCCAAGACAGTTCAAAATAAGAACTCACTATCTGTTGAAGTAGAGTCTGGACCTGCATGACAATGTAATTAAAATCAGTAAAATCAGGATCAAAATCGGTTAAATCATTGCAATATCTATATAACTAAACATAAGAAAATCCTCATGCTTTTTTGATATCTCAGAATATTATACAATGGTCCAAAGCAAACAAATCAATTTGAGTGCAAAACTCAAAATACACCCTAAAAAAGAATAATATTTGCCTACTCTAAACAACCATGAAGAGAAGGAAATACTCTTAAAGTTTATTTGTGATACATATAAGTGTCGAGGAACTTGAAAAGTAACTTACAAAAGCTGCCATTGTTTCATTCTCCAGTTTCAATCTATAGAATCATCCCCATTCTGCAAAAAATAAGATAAAATAAAAACTATACAACACAGAATGCTATCAAAGGTATCAATGTCTGCTACCATATAAAATGACAGTTGATGAAGGAAGCAAATTTTTTCTTTGAAGAATGTAAAATTCAAGCCTAAAATCAGTGAAATCAACATTCTGCAGAGTATAAGATAAAATAAAAACTATACACCACAGAATGCTATCAAAGGTATCAATGTCTGCTACCATATAAAATGACAGTTGATGAAGGAAGCAAACTTTTTCTTTGAAAAACGTAAAATTCAAGCCTAAAATCAGTGAAATCAATCTATCTTACTCAGACTTAGGTGAGAGCATAGAATATGGTTATGCGTTTGACATGAAATGTATTTGAAGAGTCCTTGAAGGGTCGTAAACCCATGGCTATGTCAGACACAAGAGACAGACATGAGAAGGAGAAAGAAACCTTCCAAGTACAAAGTTGTCTGTTTCACAACTTGAACATTTAGCTTGCCGAGTTCCTTCAGGATATGAAAGCAATTGACAACAAGAGTCACAAACCATTTGAGCCATTTGAACCATCTCTGCATCCAAAATATCAAAAAGCAAACAAAGTAAGAAAGCCAATGAATCAAGACAACACTATGAGAAACATAATTATAGGCATAAGTATAGGCTTCGTTACTCGGGCTTGGAGCAATTTGGGATGCAGTACTTGTGTCGACACGATCCGACACACAGATACTGGTCGATCCCAAAAAACCGGGGAGGCAAGTGGGTGAGAACCGAGATGAGAAGAGAATGAAAAACCTAATTTGTAAATACGAGAGAGAAGAGGGATGGTAAGCCGTTACCTTGACTCGGCAATTTGGGGTGCAAGATACTGTGTCAACACGATCCGACACGAATCTGTGTCGATCCGAAAAAAATCAGCGGAGACGGCGGTGGGCTAGAACCGAGATGAGAAGAAAAAGTGATTTGCGTAAACGAGGAGAGAAGAGGGCAAATTTGGGGCAAATTTTGAGTAAAAGGAAAAAGAATAAGTACAAACTTTTATTTGGGGATTTAGGTATGACAGAGATGAGAAGAAGAGGGAGTAATGAGCGGGTAACCAAAATTATTGGTCTTTTATGCGTTTTCACCAAAAACGCCACCATATCTAAACTTTTTATGGCATTTTTTATCAAAAACGCCACTATTGTTTAATTTTAATTTTTTTTCATTTTAACATTTTTAAAATTTTTTCTTTCAAAATTTTTGTCTTTGAGTTTATTATTTTCGTAATTTTTTAAATTTTGAATATTAAACTTTTAATTGAAATATGAACTAAAATATTAAATATTAAATTTTTAAGTTTTTAATTTTAATTTTTAATTTTTAATTTTTTTAAGATTTTTATAATTTTAAATTAACATATAAAATAAAGCTTAAAACGGCAACATTTTGCAATCATTTTGCCATTTCACTTTTTTTTTCCTTTTTTTTGTGTTTTGTTTTTTTCTCTTACATTAAATCATTATATATATACTTAATATCCATATGAAATTTATTTTTAGATTTTAGGGTTTATGATTTATGGGTTATAGTTTAGGGTTTAGGATTTATGATCTACAGTTTATGGGTTTAAAAGTTAGTTTTAAGGCTTGGGGTTTAAGGATTGGGGTTTGGGTGTTGGGGTTTAAGGGTTGGAGTTTTAAAGGTTTATGATTTGAGATTTAGGGTTTAGGGTGTTGGGATTAAGGTTTATCGTTTATAGTTTTAAGGGTTTATGATTTGAGATTTAGGGTCTAGTGTTTAAAGAGTTATTAATTAGTGTTTATAGTTTTAAGGGTTTATGATTAGAGATTTAGGATCTGGGGGTTAAAGGGTTATTGATTTAAGAGGGTAGGGGTTAGTGTTTAAAGAAATCCATAACAATGATTTTAACAGCTTCATAACTTAATTAAATGAAAACTTCTAATTAAATAGTTTAGTTATCAAAGTGTAACTTTTCATGATTAAGTAACTAAAATGAAATTAACTTTCCCATAGCTAAGTGAATAGTGTAGTTAATTTATATTGTTTATAAAGTCGGTTTTAGATATGATCAAAATAAAATCGAATTCAAAATAAAAATAAGACCTTATTTAATTTGTTATAATTTGGTCCTATCCAAAATAGATAATTACCTATCCATATCAATCATATTTTTTATTTATTTTTCAATAAATAATTTGTTATAATTTTAAAATATTAAAATTAATATTATCTCTTTTATAATTATATAAGAGATTATTTAATATATAAATTAAAAAATACTAATTAATCTAAAACCTAAACCCATTAACTATAGTCTCCAAACCCTAAATCATAAAACATAGACCATCAACCTTAAATCCCAACCCTTAAATTCATAATCCATAAACCTTAAAATAGTTTAGATCTATAGTGGCGTTTTTAAAAAAGCGTCGCTAATGCTCGATCTTTAGCGGCGCTTTCTTAAAAACGCTGCTAATGCTCAGATCTTTAGCTACGCTTTCTTAAAAACGCCGCTAATGCTTAGATCTTTAGCGGCGCTTTCTTAAAAACGCCGCTAATGCTCAATCTTTAGCGGCCTTTTTTTAAAAGCGCCACTAATACTCAATCTATTCGATTTTTAGTGGTGTTTTCTATTCAAACGCCGCTAAAAATCTGTTTTGCAGTGTCTAAATCTGTTATCTGAATAATGAATGATATTAGCAAAATTCTATATATTTTGTGAATCCTTAGGTAAATTTGTGGATTTTCTTATCATTAACAATATTATCGAATTAGCAACATTTTATGTTGGATATTATATACACAAGCAATTATATTAATTCAATACGAAAATAAATGTATTTATTTATTTAAATGTGTACAATTAAATCAAAATCGAAATTTTATCCATGCTTTGAACAACAATACAAGTTTCATGTGTATAATTACACCATATACAAATTCAAATATCAAATTATACATTGAAATAATGTATATATATAAATTCGATATTTATCCCAATATTTTTCATATATGTCATATGATTTTTTTACTATACCATAAATATAACATCATTTTTTAATTTGTTTTCATATAGAGTTTAAAATGATTTGATATGATTAACAAATGTTAGATATAATGATAAGATTTTGCATTCTCAAGAAAAAACGTAAATTTAAATCTTGAAGATAACATTATTAAAAAGGGCAACTACAAACCCTATTGAACATGAAATAATATCAAATTATTTATCTTTATAAAATCATTGAAAGAAAGTTTACTTCAATTTGTTAATAATTTTCTTTAATCTTTGGGGGCATTGTCCTTTGTTTTTTCCCGCTTCAAGTAGTCTCCACTATCATTTTAACAAGACAAAAGAGAAAAAAAATTGTGTAACTTTGATGATGATACAATTTCCAAATTATTACAAGTACATGAAGAAAAGCCGGTAAATTTCATTTCACCGTTTAAATTTAATGTTTGGAATTTATATAGGGTACATTGCTCTCTCTCTCTCTCTCTCTCTCTCTCTTTTCTTTGGAAGACAAATGGATGACCTGTTATCTATCCCAATTGCCATTTCCCTTTGTTTTGTCTAAATCGATGAAGCCAAATCCTTCCCTTGACCATTAGCACCCACTATTCTTCCACAATTCACCAACCAAAATTGTGGACATTATCCCTACCCCCATTTCATGAAATAAATGTGCCCATCTTCTGAAGATAACCCAAAATAAAAAATTAAAAGAACTATAATATTTATTCCATGATCTAAATTAAATTTTAATCATTTTTCCAATTATACTAATTATTCTTTCTTTTCTTTTCTTTTCTTTTTGAATTAAGTATTTTAACTGGATGTTCAAAAACAAGCATTTCTTAAGCTTATAAGCACTAATTAATGAAATCTAATTTCAAAACTACGTAGGCTCTTGTCCCACTCATTATTCACGAAGTGTATTCTTTTTTTTTTTCTTTCTTCTAAAGGACTTTAAAAAGAAGTGGAAAGAAGTCTCACTTTTAAAAGAAAAGATGAAGGGACTAGAGGTGATTATTGGCCGGGCCGGGCCGAGTTTGGGCCGGGCCGGGCCGAGTTTGGGCCGGGCCAAGATCAAATTTTAGGCCCGTCTATTAGGTCCGGGCTCAGCCCGGCCCGAAATATAGGCCTAAAATTATGTCCAAGCCCGGCCCGAAATAAAATTACTAAGCCTGAGCCCTACCAGCCTACTTATATTAATTTTTTCTTATTTTATTAAATAAAAATTTAAAATATAATAAATCAAATATATTTAAAAACATAAAATAAATATTAAAACAAATAAAATAATACTAAAACAATTCTTAAAACAATACACAAATTAAAAATATAATAAAAATAGTTATATTAAAATTTTAAAATAATTTAAAAAATAAAATATATATATTAATATATAATTGGTTGGGCCGGGCCAAAAAACTCTTATCGGAGGCCCAATTGCGTTTTCTAAACGGCCTCGCTTTTTTGCCCAAGCCCATTTTTTAGCCTATATTTTTACCTAAACCCTCTCATTTTCTAGGACCTTTCTTAGGTAAGGCATTGCCCAAGACATGATCAGCTCTAGAAGGGACCATGGGTCCTGAAATTTGTCTCATAACAAAGTTGAAAAGCCTGACTTTAGAAAGAAAATAAATAGCTTTTAGAAATTGAGAGGACCCAAATATATATGAATTATTATTTAATATATAGGTGGCGGAGATTTTTAATCATTATTGTAACTTCCTCAATCTGACCTAGACATTAAACTCGAATTTGAAATATTACATCAACCACTAAAATGGTCTAGTATGATCGGAGTTCATAAAACGATCAATTTAAAACATTTATTTTAAAAGAAAATTTAGCCTACTTTCAAAAAAAAACCCACGAGTAAACAAAAACTAATTAACTTTTTTTTTCTTGTAGCGGTGACTATTTTTGAAAACTTAATTATTTTTCGATTTATTTACTACTCAATATTTATTTACAAATTATCAACAGAAAAGTGATTCTTAACTTAGTTTTAATAAAACTATATTTCATGCTTAATTAATTAAAAAGCGGTATTTTATCATTTTAAAATCAAATTTGAAATAAATAACCTAAATGTCATGCATGCTACGTAAAACTGAAACCTAAAGTCCCATGCCACAGTTCTGCATAAAATAATATAGTCTCTGAATAATTAGCTATCAAATAATAAATCTAAAATATTTTTAATGAATAAAACCGAGCTAAGCCAAGCCAAGCCCCTTCAAAATGTCGAGTCCGCGTCTTAACCTTGTGGGTTATCTGTAGAGATGGAAATAAAAAGGGAGGGAGCTATGAAGCTCAGTATGAGTTCCATCACAAGAAAACCAGTGCAAACAGTAGACAAAACATACAGAATAACAATACATAGAATAAATAACAATTAGTTAGCAATATGGAATATCAGTAAATTAGATCGATTCATTAACATAGTATCTCAGTGTTCAAAGCCATGTATGTCATATGAATGCAATGAAATTTCAATTAACCAAAACAGATCCTACCCAACTCCGCTACACTCCATAGTAGGAGTTCCCCAAAGCTCCTCTACCTTTACACCACAGTGTGGATGAACCATTAACGTTGCAGATGAATTGCTAGTATGGTGTGGATAAACCACTAATAATAAAAAGGGTAGATGATCCACCGAGGTTCTTTTTGATAAAATAGTTTTTGCAGGCAAGCTGTTAGTAGGTTGTGGATGCACAACACATTTGCATATTAAAGTAGTTGATATGGTGTGGATAAACCACTAATCGGTGCAGATAAAAGCTACTAATATGGTGTGGATGAACCATTAAATGGTGCAAACAAGCTGCTAACACTTCATTCGTACATATAGTCACACACCATGCAATGCAATATGGCAAACTCAAATAGATCAATACTGTAGCATTTAATTATGTTTTTGGCAAAACAATAAGGTAGCAATCAATATGCTTATCATAGTTCAATACAGTTGCAAATAATATGCTTATAACATATCAACTCAATAGCAAAATTCATGCATATTAAGTGTTCGGTTTAACAGTAACATAAGGCATGCTTAGAAAAAATTAAAATGGAAACTAATAACATTCTTATAACAGATCAAATATGGAAGTGTTCTTAACTAATCGATACAGGAACCAAAACATATGTTTTTAAAGGACTCAATTTAGAGGCATCATAAAACATTTTATATGAACAATCACAAATATTGGTATATTAAACATATTAATTCATGCATATTTATACAAATATAATATTATTTCAGTTATTCAGATCATGAATTCTGGTATTTATACATAATAGTAGGGGCTTAATTAAATAAATTAAACACTAAAACTAGTTCAAGAATGAATCAATGACTAATGTAACAACTCGTTTTCAATGAAATCGGAATAGTGGTTTCGGGACCACAAATCCTAAGTCAGAAAATTTAGTTTAATATTATTATGGTCTACAGTATGATAGAAATATCGTATAAAAATTTCGTTAAGAAATTTTACGTTTACATGCCTAATTTTATAAAAAGGACTAAATTGCATTAAGTGCAAAGGTTATGTTCTAATAGCTAAAGGTATTAAATAGCTATAGAATTTTAAATTGGAGGTCCTTATATAGTAAGAGACCATTAAAATGCTTAGTGGATAAGTATGAATAGTCATCATTGGTAATTGAATGAAATATTAAGGTTAATTTTAGAAATTAGTGATTAAAGTTATAATAAATAAAATAATCTATCCTCATCATCATCCACCAAAAAAAAGAAAGAAAGAAAGAAACCTAGCCATGGAAGCTTGAATTTGGACAAGCTTATTTTGCTCAATTAGGTATGTATTTTTGTCCCTTTTTATGATTTCTATATTTTTGATATCGTAGTAGCTTAATCTAGCTAGTTTAGGGATAAATTTGCAAAATTGTTAAAGTATTAGTGTTTTTCCATTGATGAATATGCTTGAATTTTGAATTTTGATGATAGAAAATGAATGGTTGTTGTTAGCTAAACAACTTTTGTAAAGAGAATTTTGATGAAATTATCAATTAGGGATTAAATTGAAAAAGATGATAAATTTATGGTAAAATTTGTGAATTTTGTGAAATATATGGGCTACTATTAATACGTATAAAATTTTCTAGGCTTGAGTAAGGATTAAATTGTATGAATTTATTTTTCAAGCCTAGGGACTAAATTACAGAGGAATTAAAAGTGTAGGGAAAAATGATAATTTTGCCAAAATTCCATGTTGGATTAAATTGAATGAGAATTGTATTGAAATTAGTTAAATTCATTTGTATAGATCCTTTCAGACCTCGTTCAGAGTTAGATCAAGGCAAAGAGAAAATATTTGATTACTCGCCTTCGTATTTACGTACACTTGTAGAGGTAAGTTCGTGTAATTAAATTGTACATTTATATGTTTTAAATTGAATTATTTGTTTGTGAATTATATAATTGCCATGAATAAATACCGGTTGTATATTCAAAAATTACCGAGCCCCATTTGAACCTTAGGAATCCGTAAGATACATACATGTCATTAGGGTCACTGATTTTAGCTCTTATAAGCTTCCCGATACTCAACTTGCATGAGCTTCCATTATTCAGCTCGCATGAGCTTTCCGATATTCAGCTCGTATTAACATACATGTACATGAATTGACGGATTACAGTTCAGTACACTTCGTGTGTACTACCCGTGTATCCAACGATATTCTAAATGGTTCAACGGGCACAGTTCTGTTACGAG
The DNA here is from genome assembly GCF_025698485.1 of Gossypium arboreum. Taxonomy (NCBI): domain Eukaryota; kingdom Viridiplantae; phylum Streptophyta; class Magnoliopsida; order Malvales; family Malvaceae; genus Gossypium; species Gossypium arboreum. The sequence goes on from NC_069081.1 coordinate 22,465,235, forward strand.
ATTATATGAGTTCAATATGAACTATTACTGGTATTTACATGAAATACATGAATATGAACTATTACTGGTATTTACATGATATACATGAAATATGATTATTTGATGAATTCAACCATGTGTGTTGGATCTTATATGTGATTTTCATAGCTAATATGTCGGTGATCATGTGTTTAGGCTTTTGGCCAAATTGGTTGAGATATGCTTTGTTTACTTACCTATTTTATGGATATATGGTAAGTTAAATTTTGTATTATACGAACTTACTAAGCTTAAATGCTTACTCTGTGTTATTTTCCATGTTTTATAGTAATTCGAAAGCTCGTATGGGTGGGAAGCTAGTAGGAGCTATTTCACACTATCCATCAGTCCTTTTGGTACTTTTAATAAATTAATTCCTATTATAATAGCATGTATAGGTTAATTTGGCCAATGTTGGCATATAAGTGTTTTTTTGAGATTAATCACTTATTTGGCTTGTGTTTGGTATATTTTGATGTAGGTATATATGTGGCTTTATCATATTTAATGTGTGTTTGATATGGTTGAATGATGGAAAACTTATAAGTATATTGATGATTGGTTTGAAATAGTATATTTGGTACAATTATACATATATGTATTTGGTTATCTAGGTAAATTTGGATATTTGGTTGACATGTTTTTAAGTTGTCATTTGAAGTGCCTAAGACCATATTGGTTGTATGTTGTGATAATACATGTTTAAGACTTGATTTTAGCTTGATTTGAATGCCTTATTATGTCTTGTTGATGTGCAAATTATTGTGTTTAGGTTGGTACCAAATTGGGTGAGAAATGTGGCTTAGAAAATGACCTATTTTCGTCTACATGGGCAAAGACACGGGCATGGTGTCTCAGCCATGTGTGACACACACCCAGGTGGCACGGCCTTGTGTCCCCTATATCTTTTAAATTGCACAAGACAATATGCTCACACTGCCTAGCATATGGGCGTGTGGCTTGGCTATGTAGCCTAAGTTAGGGAGTTACACAGGCACGGACACAGGTTGGGACACGGCCGTGTGTCCCTATTTCGAATGTCCACACTGTCTAAGACACGGACGTGTCTATTGGTCGTGTGAATCACACCCTGTCCACATAGCCATGTGACCCCTGCAGCTTTGAAAATTTTCAATGATTTCTAAAAAATTCTTTGAGTATTTGATTTAGTCTCGACTTGTTTCTAATACATATTTTAGGCCTCGAGGGCTCATATAAGGGACAATATGTTTGATTTCGATTGATTTCTAACATGAATGTTATATGATATGAAATGTCTTTTTATTTGATCTGTAAACTCTGGTAATGCCTCGTAACCCTGTTCTGATGATGGATAGGGGTTCAGGGTGTTACAACTAATCTGAACAAAACATAAAACTCTAGGTAAAACTAAAAATTCTGAGAAGTAGGAGACACACAGCCGTATGATTGGACCGTGTGGGAAGCCTTAGACTATGTGTAAAGGGTACATGTCCATATGGCTAGGTTGTGTAATAAATTGTGGCCGTGTGGGGGTTTAAGTCGTGTAAGAATTGAATATCCTAGGGTTTCAGGGGGACATGGTCGTATGGTCCACACAGGTGGCCTACATGCTCGTGTGGCCTTACTCTAGGCTCGATTTTGCCCCAATTTACTCGTAAAAAAAACACATATCTTACACCGGAAGCCTAAACAACGTCTCTTGCGCTCAAATCTGATCTGACACACCTAAAATAAGTTCTTCAAATGGTATTTATACACGGGTTAACGTTTGATTTTGGGATTCATCGAGCTTAATCAAGAGTATTGAAATATTCGGTTTAAAACCGAGAAAAAGATTTATTAGCTTGAATGAAAAAAATAGTTTCAAATAGAAGTACTATGATATTTAAGGATTTAATCATATGGGGTCGAGATGAACTTACAAATTTTTGGCAACAATTAAGGATAAATTGGCGACGATTCGCTAAACCAATAAAAACATGACAAAATAGGGATGATTTGATTCGGGAAATAGAATAATCATCAACAATTGAGAAAGTTATTATGGAAAATAAAGGGAAGAAAAGAAAATAGGAGTAAATATAAAGATTACGGGGAAACAATTCTCTTTATGTTGGAAAAGGAAACAAAATTCTAATATGACTAGGAAAAGGGATTAAATAGCTAGTTTTAACAAATTTTAAAGGGGTTGTATGTTAAATTGCCCATATTGCCAAAATTAAAAGGAAAATAAGGAGGGTAGTGTGACTTGAACCTGAGAAAGCTAAAGGAAAGTACAAAGGCTTAACCATTTATGTAACAACCCAATTTCAGTGAAATCAAAACAGTGATTTCGGGACCACAAATCTGAGCCGAAAATAAAATTTGTTTTAATTTTATTACATGGTCCGTATTATGTTAGAAATTTCATGTGAAAATTCTGATAAGAAAATTTTATTGATTATGTGTTTAATTACAAGAATGACCAAATTGCATAAAATGCAAAAGTTAAATTCTAGTAGCTAGAATCATTAAATAGCAATGGAATTCAAAACTTGAGGTCCTTATATGGTAATAAGACTATTAAAGAAAAGTATGTAGATATTTTTGGTGACTCATCCATGGAAATTTAGAAAAAGGGTAAGGACTAAATTGGAAATTGAATTAATTTAATTAATTAAAAGATGATAAAAGAAATATCATCTTATTTTATGTCATCTTCATCCCCAAAATACATGGAAAGCCTAGAAGAGAGAGAAGAAACTTTCTTGGCTTAATTGGGTGAGTTTTCTTATTCCATTTTTAGTAATTTTGATATTTTTGAAACCGGGATAGCTAAATCTATCTATTTGAGGGATTAATTTAAAAAGTTATCAAAGTATGGAAATTATTTCATGGATGAATATGCTGGAAATTTTAAATTTATGGTAGAAAATGAAAGGTTGTTGATAGATAAACAACTTTTACAAAGTGATTTTTGATGAAAACATGATTTAGGGACTAAAATGTAAAGTTGTGAAAATTGAAGAAAAATTCTGAATTTTATAGAATGTATGTGCTGTAAATTTTATAGTGAAATTTTTGTTAGACTTGGGATAGGGAGTAAATTGCATAAATTTCATTTTCCGAGCCTAGGGACGAAATTGGAATTTATGGAAAAGTTAGGGGCAAAATAGTAATTTTACTTAGGATGTAAATTGAGTCCACTTGAATGTGAAATGTAATAAATTTATGAATAAATTAATTTATATAGATCCGGATAACACAAATTCGAAGCTAGATCGAGGAAAAGAGAAAGTTTCAGACTAGTAGATTTATATACGCGAACAAGTGCCGAGGTAAATTCGTGTAACTTAATTGAGCTTGAAAATATGATAAATTGAATGTTGTGTTGTATGAAATGTGTTTATTATTCATGTGAGTTAATTTGAATGTTATAACATAAGAAATGTCAATGAGGAGAGGAGGCCATTGGATGCTTCACGACCTTTTCTAAGGTATCTGTTTAAAGGTTTTTAGCAGCCCCGATTTTTCCCTTTTTGTTCAACCATGTTTCTTTCTCCGTTTTTGGTATTCGAGTGACTATCTTTAACCGACCACCTACTACTTGTCTCTGTTCACCGCTTCAACCGCCCATTCCAACATTTTATCGTTTAGATAAGTGTTCTTTTCTCTTTATAACCCTCTTTTGCTAGGATATGGGCCACTTCATTTTCAGATCTCGATGTGTGACCAAATTTACAGTATAAAAAATTTAGACTCTTTATTTTTAGATCAATGATATACGCATTTATAACTAACTCCTCCTATTTTTCTGTTTGCCGTTTTTTAACCACTGTCAGTATGTTTCCTTTAATAATCACATTTCCCAACCCTAGATCCATTATCATGTTAACTACTTGAAGAATGCAAGGGCCTCTGCTGTAAAAACTGAGGGTACATATTTGTTAATAAGCATTTAGGCTCCAAGTACACTACCATTTAGATCTCTCACTACCATGCCCGAACATGATTTCAGTAAATTGGCCTGGAAGGTTGCATCGTAATTTATTTTCACAAATGGCTGCTCGAGAGGCTTCTATTGTTCTCCTTCGTCCTCTCAGCAGGTAACTTCTCTTTTGTTGCATCTATTTCTAAAATATAGGCTTTTATACCTTTTTTTATTTATTTCTTGGGCTATTTGCACCACTCTGTTGTGTATAATTTTATTTCTTGTTGTCCAAAACATCCATATAGCACATGCAACTATTCTACGTCCCTGATTTGACATACTTGCAAAAAGTTCTGCTACACAATCTTGATAACTTAGAACTGAACTCTCTTGTGACCATTGTATATTTAATTCCTGCCATACTTGACCTGCAGTTGTACAATCCCTGAACACATGCTTAAGATTTTTTGCATCATTTAAACATCTGAGACACTCCGTCGTGTTAGTCAGGTGCCTCTAGTAGAGATTATGGAAGTTTTGGATGTGGTTTTTGAAAATCCTCTAGTTTGTAATCCTTATTTTGCTTAGTAAATCCATTTATCATAGCTTTTTTTTTTTTTTTGTAAAATGATATGTAATTGTTCAGATTTTCATTAGGATTAATAATATTTATACCTTGTATTAAGAATTTGTAACCACTTCTAACCAAGTACTAACCAGAAAGCTTCCCCCTCCAAGCTGACATGTCATCTTGAGGTGTCTGAGCAAGAGGAATACATAGTATTTTAGTGGCTTCATCAATTGTGAATTTATTGGTAATAAGCTACATTTTCTATTTTTCGTTTTTTTGATCAATTAAATCAGAAACAATATTTATTTGTAAGCTACTAACATTCGAAGTTATTCTGTAATCTGTCAAACATTGATATCACTCCCCGTTCCTGCCCCCCAGCACAAACCTCCTAGGAGGAGTCCCTTCCCTGCCCATATGCTCTTCTAGGTATATAAAGGGTGAGTACCCAAACTTAAATTTAAAAAATCTAAGTTCGGATAATATTTTGCTTTAAGGGACCTTTCCAATAACGAATCTGGACTATGTAATAACCTCCACCCTTGTTTAGCAAGTAATATGATATTGAACTTTGCAAAACTCCTAAAACCCATACCCTCATTCTCTTTTAGATCGCATAATTTAGCCATTTGCACCAATGGATACCTCATTTCTCCCCTACTTTTGCCACCAAAACCTGCTGATAATATGCACTAAATTCAAATAAAGAGATAATAGTAGTAGAAAACAGGACATCGAGTAGGTTGGAATTGCCTGCAATATACTCTTAATGAAAATCTCCTTTCCTCCTTAAGAGAGTGGCTTAATACTCCAACTATTAATATGACTAACCATTTGATCCTTATGTAACTGAAATGATTCTCTTTTGTTTCGACTGACTAATTTGAGGAGACCCAAATACCTTTTTGGGTTTGAAGAATATCATACCCCCAAAGCTTGAGAAATTTGATCCCTATTTTGAATCTTCACATTCAAACTAAAGAAAATCAGTGATTTATCAAAATTTATATACTAACTAGAACAACTTTCATATTCTTCCAAATTTTGCTTCAATATCTTGGCTCCTTCTCCTGCTGATTTCCCAAATAGCATACATCATCAGCAAAAAGCAAATGTGATATCTTCAGGTCTCGTCGACAAGTCTTTGCACTTTTTATCAATCCATCCCCAATTGCTAATCTCATCAAAGATGATAGCTCTTTATTGGATATCAAAAATAAATAGGGGCTAAGTGGGTCACCATGATTCAAATTGAAATCTATGATTAGTATTTCGTTTTTCTTCTTGGGTCGTGGATATGAGTAACGGACAGTGACCTAAAAAATAGTGCACCAAATGTCGAAAGTGAAATTCAAGAAACCTCATCCACCAACTTGAATTTGCCACTCCCTTATCTAACCTCTCTTTAATATTGTTTTTAGCAAAATCGCCTCTCTCCTACGTGAACAATGGTCCTTCATATCCTATATCCTCTAGTTGATAGACTGTCAGTGCATATCGGAATTCCTCTATTCATCTTTCTTCTCTGGGCAATCCTCTTTTTTTCATGAAAGAATACAAAATATCATTGAGGTCACCACATACCATCTAAGGAAAACTCTAGTCCTATCTCATTACTTGTGTAACACCCAAACCCAGTCTAGACGTTATGGCTGAATCTGACGATGTCACATGGAATGGAATTTGTAATATAATTCATCGACTGAAAACCCTTCCAATTTATTAGTCTTTAATTAACTCAAAAAAATGCATGTTCATTGTTATGGTTCAAAACGTGACTTTTTAACGGAAGCTTGTGAACTTTTTGTTTGAGAAAACCATTTGTGCTTTGGAAAACTTTAATTTCAAGAAAATGTTGTGTTTTTGTAGTGATAAAACTGAAAAGCAAAGTATAATCCCAAATTCAAACAGTCAGTCCCAAAAGTCCCAATTACAAAAATAAATACTCAAATTATTAACGAGAAATTAATTAACTTAAAAACGAATTAAAACAGTACGAAATAGTGGTGGTCACCGTCGAGTCCTCCGCTGCTCCGATCCGTCTAATGCTGGGAATTACCTAAACAAATCAAACAAAAAAGGGTGAGTTTTCGCAAACTCAGTGTGTAATCCCCACAGAATACATGCACACAGTATAATATTAGAAATCAATCATGTATATACCGTTTGGGCCTGAGCCCATTACAGAATCAGTGTAGGCCTTAGCCCACTCAGATACAGAATCAGATATAAATTAGGGCCTTATCCCATTTCAGATATAATATACAGATCAAAACAGAATATCAGAATCCTACCCACCAGCCTCTAAACACCATCTCCGTCCAACCCTACACACCATGTGGGGATTAAATCAACCCACCCATCCTTACACATCATATTGTACCAAAATGGGCACATAAACAGATATTTGTACCGAAATGCGACACAAAGTCAGCATATCGCAGCAAAGCTGCCAGATAACAGGCTTAAGAGCCTTTCAGACACTTCCTCTAATAAATCATCAACCCACCCTGATGTAATGCAACATAAATAAAATGTCATGCTATAATGCAATTACAGTTCATACATTCTTATTTTAGAATTCATGCTCAATACAGAAATCAAACAGGCAGATCACTCATATAGGGGTCTAAGTAATACTTACCGACCCTACAGTAGGTCCACAGTCGACTCGGGCGACCCGTGTAACCCTATAGAACTTTTCAAAAAATGGGCTCACACGTCTATGTGGCATGCCCGTGTAGGCCGTACGGGCCAAATTGGCCTTGGTCGTGTGGATCACATGGCTTGGCCCAAAAATCCCACACGCCCATGTAGACTACCCGTGTGGGCCCATAGATCCGTGTGGCCCACATGGCCCAATTTAGTCCGGCTCGTGTGTCGCACATGGCTTGTCTTGTTGACCACATGCCCATGTTATGTCACTCGGCCAATCACACAGGCGACCACACACCCGTGTGGTGTCGATAGCACCGTTTTTTGACTTTTCACCGATTCTCGTTTTCTGCAATATGGGTACGCACCTGTATCTTTTCCGACGCGTAAGCACTCCTAAGCGTACCAAAGTCTAAAAATCATTGTACACAACCTCGATTTAGCCATTTAAAGATTTAAAACTAACGAATTCATCGTTAAGGAATTACCCAAAACTCGACTTACTGCCGACAGAGGGCCTTTGTAACCCTTTCTCAATCCAATAACGAATTTACTGCTCCAAGACCTTCGCCTAAACCATCAATTCCAAAAAAAAATTTAGATTCCTACTCGAACGACACACAAATACTAGAAAAGGGAAAGAATTACCTACCGAAACCCACCAACGCAATTCTTGACGCAAGAAGGGAACGATAATAAAAATAAAACAGAAAAAGAAAAGGGAGGATTCAAGGAGAATTTCGATAAGAGTGAAAGAAAAACAAAAACAAAAAATAAAGAAAGAGAACAGAGAATTTCATCAATGTGCAAAGATGAAACTGAAAAACGTCAGAATTTAGAATTAAGGAGAGAGAAAACAAATTTTCAAAAAGAGAGTAAAAATCTTAACAAAATCAGATAACCCCTCAATCCCTCAATTTGCTCCCACACTCCTCCACTACAAATCAAACACCCCAAAATCGTCCACCACTCTCTCTCCTATCCAAAATCTCTCAATTTTCTCTCCATACTTCCCATTACACCTCTACCATTTTGGCATTTCAATTCTGCTCAAACTCTCACAAGAAAAAATAATACCCTTGCCGTCCCAAAGAATCAAACCCAAGACCTCCCTCACACCAACATTCCACTTAGCCACCAAACCAACAGACCCATTTTGATAATTATTTACAAACTTTTAATTATAAGCCTATTGATCAGAGATATGACTTAATTCATAAAAATATCAAATTTTACCTAAGGTAAGGTTTGAACTTGGGACCTCTCACATATACTCAGAACACTTAACCACTGAAGTAGATACACAATTGTGTCACTTTTTCACAAAAACAAAATATAATGTTTAGGGCATTACAACTTTACCCCCCTAAAAGAAAATTTTGGCCTCGAAATTTACCTGGTCAGATTAGATAAGGATACTGCTGACATATCGCATACTCAGGCTCCCACGTAGCCTCCTCAGTGCTATGATTACACCATAGAACCTTAACCAGAAGGATAGATTTCCTCCTCAGAACTCTTAGGTCACGATTCAGAATTTGGACCGGCTTCTCCTCAAAGGTCCGATCTGGTTTAACCTCAATTTCTTCAACAGGGACGATGTGCATGGGATCAGAGCGATACTGCCTCAACATTGAGACGTGAAACACATTGTGGATACGGTCTAACTCTGGAGGTAACTCCAACTGACATGCAACAGGCCCTACTCGCTTCAGAATTTGGTACGACCTAATAAACCTAAGGTCAACTTACCCTTGTAACCGAACCTCAGAATCTTCTTCCATGGCTAGACCTTAAGAAACACAAAGTCTCCCACAGAATACTCAATCTCATGTCTCTTCAGATCAGCATAAGACTTCTGCCTATCAGAAGCTGCCTACAGTCGATCCTTAATCAGTCGAACATTATCTTTAGTCTCAGAAACCAACTCCAAACCCAGAACACGTCGCTCACCCAACTCAGTCTAACATAAAGGGATACGACACCTATGACCATACAGTGCCTCGTAAGGTGCCATCTAGATGCTAGACTGGAAGCTATTATTATAGGTGAACTCGGCTAACGGTAGATAGTCCTCTCAACTGCCTCGAAAATCAATCACGCAGCTCCTTAACATATCCTCCAGTATCTGAATTACCCTCTCAATTGACCATCAGTCTGAGGATGGAACGCAATATTGAAATCCAATCTTGAACCCAAAGCCTCATGCAACTTCCCCCAAAATCGATACCTGAAACGAGGATCCCTATCAGAGATGATGGAAACTGGTACCCCATGCAGTTTAACTATCCCAGAAATATATAGCTTCGTCAGCTTCTACAAAGAATAATCAGTACGAACCGATATACAGTGCGCTAACTTGGTCAATCAATCCACAATGACCCAACTAAAATCCTTCTTAGTGGGTGTTAAGGGTAACCTACTAACGAAGTCCATCGTTATATGTTCCTACTTCCAAAAGGGAATCTTAATCTGCTGTAGCAAACCCAAATGCGGCTAGTGCTCAGCCTTAACCTGCTGGCATGTCAAGCATATAGCCATAAAATCAGTAACTTCCCGTTTTAGACCTGGCCACCAATACAACTCACGAAGATCTCTATACATCTTGTTTCCACCAGGATGCATAGCATAAGGGCTACCATGTGCCTCTTTCAGTTTAGATTGTCTTAGATCCTCAACATTCGATACACAAATCTGATCGCGGAAACAAAGTACCCCATCACTGTTTACCCTAAAATTAGTAGTGCCACCATTCTCAACTTGACGAAACCGCAACTCAAGAGACTTATCCCCCAAATGTTTACCTCAAATTTGTTCAATCCATGTTGACTTAACCTGAAGCTCAGCAAACAAATCACCATCATCAAATAAACTGAGGCGAACAAACATCTCCCTCAAATCAGTCATAACCCTACGGCTCAGTGCATCAGCCACCACATTAGCCTTGCCGGGATGGTATTCAATGGTGCTGTCGTAATCCTTAAGCAGCTCAATCCATCTATGCTGCCTAAGATTTAGCTCCTTCTGAGTAAGGAGGTATTTGAGGCTCTTGTGATCAGTGTAGATGATACACTTCTCACCGTACAGGTAGTGCCTCTAGATTTTTAGTGTAAAAACTACAGCGGCTAACTCCAAATCATTTGTTGGGTAATTTGCCTCATGAGTCTTAAGCTGACGAGACGCATATGCAACTTCCTTACCATCTTGCATCAACATACAACCCAAACCAATGTGTGATGCATCACTATAAACGGTGAACTCTTTTCTAGATTCTGGCTGAATCAGAACAGAAGCCCCAGTCAATACTGCCTTAAGCTTCTCAAATCTCTCTTGTTGCGCATCAGTCCATACAAAAGGAACTCCCTTACGCATAAGCTTAGTCAATGAAGCTACAATCAAGGAGAACCCTTCTACAAAACGCCAATAGTAATCTGCCAACCCCAAAAAATTACAGTTCTCAGACACATTCTTCAGCCGTTTCCAATCCAACACCACCTCAATCTTATGAGGATCGACTTGTATCCCCTCAGCAGACACTACATGTCCCAAAAATGTTACTTCTCAGAGCCAGAACTTACACTTGCTGATCTTTGCATACAGTTATTTCTCACGAAGAATTTGTAGAACAACTTTGAGATGCTCATCGTCCTCGTCTTCAATCTTAAAATAGAAAAGGATATCATCGATGAATACCACCATAAATTGGTCCAGATAAGGCTGAAACGCTCTGTTCATTAGGTCCATGAATGCTGCTAGTGCATTAGTTAACCCAAAAGGCATAACCAAGAACTCGTAATGTCCATAACGAGTCCTAAATGCCTTCTTATGCACATCAACCTCCTTAACTCTCAACTGATGATATCTCGAATGCAGATCGATCTTGGAGAACATAGAAGCCCCTTTGAATTGGTCAAATAAGTTATCAATCCTCGGAAGTGGTTACTTATTCTTAATCGTTAGCTTGTTCAATTGACGATAATCGATACACATCCTCATTGTCTCATCTTTCTTTTTTACAAACAACATCGGTGCTCCTCACGGAGACACACTAGGATGAATGAATCCACGATCCAATAATTCCTGAATCTGAGCTTTAGGCTTTGTAAGCTCATTCAGTGTCATTCGGTAGAGAGCGATAGACACCGAAACTGTACCCGGAAGGAGCTTAATCCCGAATTCCACTTCTCAACTTAAAAGTAAACCTAGTAGCTCTTCAGAGAATACATCTGAAAAATCTCTGACAATTCTGGTGTCCTTTACAGAAGAATCCCCAGAATCAGAGACACTTACAGAGGCCAGATATGCATCATAACCTTTCCAAACCAACTTTTCCGCCACCAACGTAAAAATCACATTAGTAAGAAAATCCCAACGTTCTCCAATCACAACTACCTCGCCATCCTCTTCGGTTTTCAAAACGACCTTTTTAGTCGCACAATTCTGACTTAGTTGGTGTTTGACCTACTAGTTCATTCCTCGAATCAAGTCGAATTCCCCAAACGGAAGCTCTATCAGATCAGCCAGAAATACTTCCCTTGAACCTCTAACGAGACGTCTCTATACAATATACTAACCCGGACAGATTGTCCTAATAGACTTAATACTGTTACCTCACTATCAGTACTCTCAACTGGAGTTCCTAAAGTTTCAGACACAGTGCTATCAATGTAGGAGTGTGTAGAGCCTATGTCTATCAGTGCAAGATAAGGTACATTATAAATTAAAAAAGTACCCGTAATGACATCTGGAGCATCTCAATCCTCTCAGCGACGAGCAGCATAGACGAGAGCAGGCTGCCTCGCCTCTGTATGTCTAGCACCTCTGCTCAGTGTTCTCTGACCACGACTCATACTGTTACCACCTCGAGCCTGACCACGACCCCTAGGTGGCTGCTGAAATACCCTCGTTGTTTATGCAGTACCAGAACCCAGAGCTTGCATCTAATCGACCCTCAGCGAACACTCTTGGATGCGGTGCTCATTAGACCCACATTTCAAACATGCCCTAGTCGTCCTCCAACATTCGCCTGGATGACGTCTACCACAATGCCCACAAGACAAGATCCCCGTGGAGCAGTAGGAGGCCTAACTATAATTGGCCCATCAGATCTGGCCTTTTTCTTAGGCCTCATCACAAAACTCAAGGGTTTTAAAACCCTATTATCCTTACCTCTCTCGCGATCCCTGTTCTAGCGCTCTGCGTGCTAACATCATCAACAATCTTGCCCTTCTCGACTAGAACAAAAAACTCACGCTCCCTCTGTGGGGTTATCAATACCCTTAGGTTATCCTTAAGGCCATCCTCAAAACAGACACACCTATCATATTCAGACGCCACCATGCCTTGCGCATAACGGCTCAGCCTCAGAAATTCGGACTCATACTTGGCCACTGATCGGTCACCCTGGGTGAGGTTTAGAAACTCTCGTCTCCTAGTGTCAATATAGCTTGCCCACACATATTTACCCTGGAAATTTGACTTATAGAAATCCCAGGTCAATCGATCCGGCTATGTCCCTTCCTTAACGGTTAACCACCATTGGTATGCTTCATCGCGAAGCAAAGAAATAGTACCTTTTAGTTTTTGTTCAGTGGTAAAATCCAGGTCGTTCATTATTCTTTCCGTGGCCTCCATCCAATACTCAGGCACACTAGGGGTGACTCCAGTGACGCCCCGAAATAGCTCAGCCCTATTAGACTGGAGTCGTTTCGTAACTGATCCTTGGCCCTTAGATCTAGTGTTTGGCCCAGTGACCCTCTCTAAAATCCTTAACATAGCCTAGGACAATGCGTCATCCCCGGCCATATGGTCATTAGATCCAGTCTCCGTAGTAGGTGAAACCGGCTTCTCGCTTGTATCCAAATTAGGCAGGTTACTAGATGATGAGGACCTAGCTCGAGCCCCTCTACAGCCTTTACCACGGCCTCTAATACCCGGTCCACAGATACTTCGTATGCTCATATCTAATCGAATTATCTATATTAAAAATTTTATGAATCAATTACAATTCAATAATTATTAGCAGATGTTTTATGTAAGCAGTTCAATAGTTCAAAGTGATTTTCAGAATCGTAGTCTCAAGATACATCGACTACGATGTTTTCGAAGATGATGTACTTCCTATAATAGTCTCAGAATATACTAATCATAATTAAAACCTATTAGAGTTTTCAAAACACTTATAGGATCAACGCCGGAGACTCAGGATACCACATACTCAGTCAAAAATATTTCAAACCATTTAAAAATCATTTCCTTAAAACTAAGTTTTAAAACCCAATCCACAGTCGAGTTTCACAACCTGGCTCTAATACCACTAAACGTAACATCCCAAATCAGGTCTAGACGTTATAGCCGAATCTGGCGATGTTACATGGAATGGAATTTTTAGTCTAATTCATTGACTGAAAACCTTCTAGTTTATTAGTCTTTAATTAACTCAGGAAAACGCATGTTAATTGTTATGGTTCAAAATGTGACATTTTAATGGAAGCTTGTAAACTTTTTGTTTGAGAAAACCGTTCATTTTTAGGAAAACTTTAATTTCAAGAAAACGCCATGTTTTTGTAGTGATAAAACTGAAAAGCAAAGTACAATCCCAAATTTAAACAGTCAGTACCAAAACTCTCAATTACAAAAATAAATACCCAAATTATTAATGAGAAATTAATTAACTTAAAAAAACTAAATTAAAACAGTACAAAATAGTTGTGGTCACCGCCGAGTCCTCTGCTACTCCGATCCGTCTAATGCTGGGGATTACTTGAACAAATCAAACAGAAAAGGGTGAGTTTTTGCAAACTCAGTGTGTAATCCCCACAAAATACATGTACACAGCATAATATTAGAAATCAATCATGTATATACAGTTTAGGCCTGAGCCCATTACAGAATTAGTGTGGGCCTCGGCCCACTCAGATATAGAATCAAATATAAATTAAGGTCTTATCTCATCTCAGATATGATATGCAGATCAGAACAAAATATCATAATCCTACCCACCAGCCTCTAAACACCATCTCCGTCCCACCTTACACACCATGTGGGGATTAAATCAACCCACTCATCCCTACACACCATGTTGTATCGAAATGCGGCGCATAAACAAATATTTGCACCGAAATGCGGCACAAAGTCAGAATATCGCAGCAAAGCTACCAGATAAAAGGCTTAAGAGCCTTTCAGACACTTCCTTCAATAAATCATCAACCCACCCCGATGCAATGCAACATACATAAAATGCCATGCTATTATGTAATTAGAGTTCATACATTCTTATTTCAGAATTTATGCTCAGTACAAAAATTAGACAGGCAGATCACTTATATAGAGGTCTAAATAAAACTTACCGACCTTACAGTAGGGCCACAGTCGACTGGGGTGACCCGTTTTACCCTATAAAACTTTTCAGAAAAATGAGCTCATACGCCCATGTGGCATGCCCGTGTGGGACCACATGCTCGTGTGGCCCACACGGCCCAAATTAGCGTTGGTCGTATAGATCACACGGTCTGGCCCAAAAATCTCGCACGCCCATGTGGACTACCCGTATGGGCACACACGCCCGTATGGCCTACACGGCCTAATTCAGTCTAGCCCGTGTGTGACACATGGCCTGCTTTGTCGACCACTCACCCTGTTACGTCACACGGCCTATCACACTAGCGACCATACGCCTGTGTGGTGTCGCCAGCACTGTTTTTTGACTTTTCATTGATTCTTGTTTTCTGCTATATAGGTACACACCTATATCATTTCTGACGCGTAAGGACTTCCAAGCACACCAAAGCCTAAAAATTATTGTACACAACCTCGATTTAGCCATTTAAAGATTTAAAACTAATGAATTCGTCGTTAAGAAATTACCCAAAACTTGACTTACCACCGACAGAGGACCTTTATAACCACTTCTCAATCTAAGAACGAATTTACTACTCCAAGACCTTCGCCTAAACCATCAATTCTAGAAAAAGATTTAGATTCCCACTCAAACGACACATAAATACGAGAAAAAAGAAAGAATTACCTACAGAAATTGCACCAATGCAATTCTTTATGCAAGAAGAGAACGATAATAAAAATAAAACGGAAAAAGAAAAAGAAAATGGAGGATTCAAGGAGAATTTCGACAAGAGTGAAAGAAAAACAAAAACAAAAAACAAAGAGGAAGAACAGAGAATTTTAGTAATGTGTAAAGATAAAACTGAAAAACGTCAGAATTTGGAATTGGGGAGAGAGAAAACAAATTTTCAAAAAGAGAGTAAAAATCTTAACTAAATCAGATAACCCCTCAATCCCTCAATTTGCTCCCACACTCCCCCTTTACAACTCAAACACCCTAAAATCGTCCACCACACTTTCTCCCTATCCAAAATCCTTTAATTTTCTCTCAACACTTCCCACTACACCTCTACCACTTAGACATTTTAGTTCTGCTCAAACTCTTCACGGCACCACTAGCAAAAATAAAACCCTTGTCGTCCCAGAGAATCGAACCCAAGACTAGCAGGCCCATTCTGACAATTATTTACAAACTTTTAATTATAAGCCTACTGATTAGAGATAGGGCTTAATTCATAAAAATACTAAAATTTACCCAAGGTAAGGCTTGAACTTGGGACCTCTTACACATACTCAGAACACTTAACCACTGAAGTAGATGCACAATTATGCCACTTTTTCACAAAACAAAAATATAAAGTTTGGGGCATTACAACTTTTAGAATGTTTCAAGCCTCAGCTAGGGCTCTTGTGTCAAAAGCTCCGTAGAATCCAATTATCCTCCATTGTTCACTCCCCTTTTCCTCCTGAATCTTAACATCAATATGATGTTTTAAAAAGCTCCTATGTGTTGTTGAAACTTCCATACCCCATCCCAAATTAAGCCTACCCCAAGTGCCATCCGCCAATACATCAATGCCATTATAAAAACCAAACCTCCTATGAATTTTTTTCATGTTTGTCGCATTTAATTTTGTCTCTATAAAGAAGAAAATTTAGGGATGATATACTTTTAACATATGTTGAAGCCTTTAGATAGCCTGCAGACTCCCCAATCTACGGACATTCCAACTCATAATTTTTATTACGTCCAATCGGCCTGTCCCTTGATAGCCACTGACATTAATGTGTTATTAGTTTAAGTACACTCCTCACTACCCCCAGACATTTTGCCTATTTTATCCCATTGATGGGTATCATGGTTTACCTTGGCCTCTTCTTCCATTCTATGCCTTCAATGGGGTGTCCTTTGAATCATGTTCTATTAGATCTTGTTCCACATCATCTAAAACTCATTGCCTCATGATCTTTTTCAAATTCAACCCCAAAACTAGATTATTTTTATCCCTCTTACGTAATTAGTTATTATCCCACAATTTCTTCCATGCAAATCGCTCATCAAAATTATTAGTCGAAAAAGTCATCTCTCCTTCCTCACGTAGCTAGGCACTCCTAACTGTTGTCGCACTTCTTGTCGGCACTCGTAACATGATGTCCCAATCCATCTCTGTCTCTTGAAAATCTATTTTTAATCAAATTGGACAAAAGTTGTCTCCATAGCCAGGTAACCACATAAAAAACAAAACAAATTAAGTTTCTCATATTGGAACTTTGCGTATGTATGGCTCGAAAGGGAAATTTAAATTTTTTTAGTGTTTCAGCGGGGATCTCACATCGATTTTTACCCTAATTTTTAGAAAATTCTTATACCCTTTACTAATCTACTTCGCATTATATTCTTCGAAAGGGCCTATAAATTTCCCAAACTATTTAGCAATATTTTTCAAGAAAAATCCCGATGAAAGATCATGAAGTTGAACCAAAAAGAAAGAATAGATTAATGACACTTGCATTGGGTCTTCATTAACATCAAGCCGATGAAAAACCAAAAGATGGTTGTTAAACGTCTATGGTACCCCTCTTACCACTCTGTTGATATCCAACTGGTGAAAAAAACCTAAATAGAAACCTTTTTTCTTCCATATTTGAGATTTGAACACTCCTAAGTGGGTGTCACAGAGTTGCCAAAGTATTCTACATTATCGAGAGGTGGACGACGCTCGCCATGAGAAAGCATCCAACCAAACACATATAAAAATCATCTTCTGTGTCTCAAATCCCCCATATAACTACCATGCCTTATTTTCACAATTCGTAATACTCAATCCCGCCAATTTATCTTCCGCGATGAAATCTATGCAGCAGTCTCTGCGCAAATCAATAAGACTAGATGAAACACAAAGGAGCAAAAATGAATCTTATAAGGAAAACAATGGCGTACTATTAGAGCAAACTAGAGAAAATAAACATTCCAAACCGATAGACCTTAGCGATGCTAAATACTCCTGAAACATATATTTATATATAAATATGGATGTATATTTGGTAAAATGATAGTGTACTTTTTTTTATTCCACAATCAGCCTTAAAAAGATGTCATGCGTATCTTTTTTAAATATTTATTCTTTTAATATTTTACAATACCCCTATAGAGCACTTGTCAACCTTGTGACCCGATTTGTAGAGTCTAAAAACTCCACTAGCAATGTACAAAATATTTTCCCTATAAATATATGAAAAATTATTTGATACACCGTCAGTGAAGTTTTTAGATTCCACAAGTGGGTTAAGGGTTTGACAAGTGTATTATAGGGTTTAGTAAAAATAAAAAGTTGATTATATAAATAAATGCGACACTTGTTACACCCTCCCGCTTGTAGAGTCTAAAAAGCTCCACTAGTGATTATCAAATAATTAGCCTCTAAATATGTTTATATGGATGTAATTGAGATATATTCGCATGTATATAATATTTGGTTTTTTTTACCAAAATAATGCATAATTTATTAAGAAACTAAAAATTAGACTATAAAGATATAGGAAAAATATTTGGTACATTGTCAGTGGGATTTTAGACTACATAAGCTGGGCTAAAATGTCCTATAGGGATATAGTAAAATATTTTTTTTAAAAAGAGACACATGCCAATTTTTTTAAGGTTGCTTGTGGAATAAAAATAAAAGTACATTGCCAATGCATATATATATATATATATATATATATAAGATATTTAAATGTACATATAATTTATCCAGAAACTAAAAATATATTTACGAAAAGTATTTAAAAACATTGATAAACCTGAAAGTGTACACTAAAACATGTTGGTATCGGTATGTACCAGTACCAAGACAAAAAGGGTGCGCCCACTGTACTAATTACCTTGTTTTTAAACCACAAGTAAGGTTAAAAATTTGTCATATATCTTATTTATTTTAAAAATTTTAAATACAATTTAAGGACCAGCATCAATTTCACATTTCACAATCTTGCTTACGAAGTTAAAAATATCTACTGTCAATGTATTAAACATCTATTGGTACATTGGTAGTGTAGTTTTTAACTTGACAAGCAAAATAAAAATTGCCACTGTCTTATTTTTTATATATTTATTTTTAATATTTTATTATATTCTATAGGACAGGACTCATCATATAACTTTATTTATGAAATTTAAAAACTCTAATGATAAAGTGTCATATATTTTCTAATATATAAATTAAAATTCAAAAATAGGACATAAAATAAAATGAAAGGAAAGGAAAGGAATCATAAGGCACATTTTCACGTTTATTTTGAAAAGCTCAAATGAAAAGGATTTTGGTTTTTTATATCATTTACATTGCTTGCTTCCATTTTACTCCTATATAGAAATTCTTCATTTTGCTTTTCCACTTCCTTTCTTCCTTTTTTTTTTTTTTCATTTTGAATTTCCTCCTCCCTTTTTCTCTTCTCTATCCCTCTTTCTTTTAAGTTTCTTTTAGCAAATCATGCACCAAGTTTTTTTTTTAAATTTCATTAAAAACAAAGCATTAAATATTAATTTATTAACAAATCTAATAATAAAAAGCCTAAATACCTAAAATTAAACAAATAAAGAAAATTCCAAAATTATACATATATATATATATATATATATATATATATATATATATAAAACATTGAATACCAGTTTTCTCTTGTATTTATTCGCATTGCATTTAATAGTTTTGACATGCTGGGGACTTTTGCTTGTAGGAGAGTGGGTCTTTTATTGCGATATAAATTTGGAGTACATGGCTTTCCGAGCATTCTCAATCATTATGATTGGCATCAACTGCGAGTTTTGATGCCATCAAATATTCCCACAACACCTTCACATATCTTACAACTTTCAACTTTATATCTCTACAATTCTTTTTTCTTTCTTCTTTTCTTTTTATAAATCATAATTTTCTTAATATATTTTACGGTTTGAATATAATATTGTTTAAGTCGGGAATGATATTTAAATAAAGCTCTCTCAACAATATTAACTTCAAAACTTAAATTTGATTCAAATGCCCAAAAAAAAAATCTATTTCAGATTCTTCCAACTACTTATTGATTTTTTTAATTGTACTTGTTGTGCACAAAATATTCATATTTTCGTATTCAGATAAAATGTAGATTTTCCATGTAAATTTCTCACATTTGAATTATATTTAATGCAATAGCTTTAATAAATATAATGTTTTTATATTTATTTTAAAAAATTCATCACAAAATATCAATATGTAAATCACAATCAAAATATAAATTTAAAGAAATTATTTGATACACTCTCGGTGAAGTTTTAAACTACACAAACAGGATCGAAAGTTGACAAATATTTTATAAGAGTATAATAAAATATTAAAAAATACATATTAAAATTTCAAAATTGTTTATGAATAAAAAATACACTACCAAAACATCAAATTTTAACCCATAAATTCATACACTAATAATATATAAATTAAAAAAGATTATTTTATATAAAAGAAAAGGTTTGAAAACTAAAATCTAAAAGGCAAAAGGCAAGTTGAGATTAAAGTAGACAGTGTGAGGCAATATAGAGTGTAGGTGGAGACACCCTTTGAGTGACTGCCGCCTATGAGTGGCCAAAATCTGTCCTAGTTTTCCGTGCCCACCCTCACTGAAGGGTCCCGTCTGCCCTTTCCTTGAATTGCCTTATTCCAAACCAATCTAACTTCAAACATATCTCATTTTAATTGTCATTATGAATGGCCTCTGTTCAAATAATGAGATTGATATTCTGGGAATGTAGCATTTGATTTGAAAATATCGAAAAAAAGAAGGGGATTCCGAAAATTGTTTCTTTTAATAAAAGACTTAATGTTTTAATTAATTTTATAGTAAATTCGTAAATTAAATTTTTGATGCATGTATTAATTTCTATTATCTCCAATCACATTTAGTTTGTCAAAGAAGAGAAATCATTAGGTTCAAATGTAGTACTAGTTGGAGGGTTTTCCTTCAAAATCAATCTCTGCTATTAGTCAATAATTATCTCATTAGAATTTTTTTTTATTAAAAATTCTTTTCTTTGCTAAAGTCGGACCTCAATCTACTACCATGATATCCCATAGATTTGAAGTTCAAATCCAGATTTTTATTATTATATGTGACATGAATCAATGGCTAGTTTGCAACAATTGACTTAATCTTATATAGAAATATATTAAATTTATTTAAGTATACGTTAATATAGGAAGTGGATTCTAAGACATATAAATTTATATTAGGGATATGATCACGCTTTGTGTGGTTGGACTTTTTTATATTAAAATTCAATAAATTAATTTTAATTATATAAAAATTTAAATAAATCTTTTATCGTATAATAGATATTCACATTTAGCTTTTTTAGATTTGATTTTTAAAGATTCACTTTATAACACCTAACAAAATAAGTCCGTGATATATATATATATATATATTATAACACGCACACAGGTATTTATAAGTACAATTACCTGGTTGTTCCTAAGTAGGACTTGGCTACAATGTGGCTTAGATTACTGATTTTGCTTGGAGATTAGTCTCTTTGGCCGAGGTAGGTGTGTTCATCCCATTCTGTTGAAGGAATGGTTATATTTCTTCCCAATGATATTGATTATGTAGTGATGTTTCAAGATATGTTGATTTGTTTTTATTCTCCAAAGTTGTCCTTATATTTTGCAGGAGAAGTCCTTCTATCCTTGCCTTTTATTCTCGTGAAGAAGTCCTTGGTTTTTTTTTTAATAAATAAAATGCTTATTTGACGTATATACAATTTCAATGAACAAAACGTAGCTTAATAATGCAATCATTTTGTCAATTTAGTCTTAGTTTAATTAGTATCGATATTGTTGCCAGTATAAGAGAATGTTAATTTGAGTGCACTGAAACACATTATCCTCTTGTTTAAAGGTTGAGGAAGTACTACAGGCAATTTTAGGCATTATATAAAAAAAAAAGACTAAAAATCATTATACCGCACTCATATAACATCCTATTTGATATATAGGCACAACAAAGTCATGCAACCTAACACAAAAAAAATCAACCAAGTTATAAGGCAAGGATGGAATAAATAATCAAAATTAAAATAATAAAATCAAACTAAAAAGTAAAAGTTAAACATTTATTAATATAGGATTTACAAAGCAGAAGGTATAAAAATTTTGGATAAAATAAGCAACGAAAAAAAAAAGATCAAAGGTAAACTCATGTGTAACGAAATTATAATATTAAACATTAACATTTAATTCTAATATTAAATACTAAATTTAATCCTCAAAATTATAATATCAAAGTTAGGGAAAAATAGCTTAATAAGACGATGAAATTAATTGTAGACATTAAATTGTAACGTTTGTGAGAGGAGAATGTTGGGAGTTACTATTTTATTAGAAGCTTAGAGTTACTCTTTTAATCATTCATTATTATTTACACATTAATTCTATTTAGAGAGAAATCATTTTATAAACCTTTTTACTATATTATTTATGGTCTCTATTAATTAAAATAAATATTTACCTTTTTCTCACATTATATATACAGTTGGACTAATAAAAATAATGTATTTATTTTTATTCGAGAGTTGAAAATATTATATAATGTTGGGGAAAAAAAATATATATATATATATATAGTAGGGTTTTGAAGAGAAAATGGAAAAGAAAAAAAAGTTAAAAAGATTCAAAATTTAAGTAGAAAATGAAGAGTAGAAAGGTGTTATTTTAAATATCTATTATATCTCTATTTATTTTATAAAAGAAAATTTGAATATAATATTTAGAATTATTTATAGTCATTTTTAACCCTTTAAATAGGAGGATAATGTACTTTAGCACATTTAAACTCATGTCCTCCTGTATTGGCAATAATGCCGATGCTAATCGAACTCAAATTCAAACTCAAACTCAATCACTTTTTATAAAACTTTAGAAATATATTATATAATAATATGTTAGGATTTCGACCCGATTAAGCAACGAACAAGAAAATAGTGGAATAAATTGAGAAATTGAACACACAAATTTAACATGGAAAAACCACTCCAAAGAGGATAAAAAACCATGGGTAAAGATAATTTTACTATAATGGCAAAAGAACGAAGAGTACAAAAGATGAAGATAAAAACTAAACCCCAAAAACCCGAAAACAAAGAACCCATAAAACGTAAACACAAAATTCTCTAAATGTGTTATGAGTTCTAATCTCTAATGGGTATATTTTCTAATGTTGTAAAAGAGCCTATTTATAAGCTAAATTCATAGATCAAATAATAATAAAATAATCTAAACTAATCAGTGTTTGATTGAAACAAGTAAACAGAGTTTAACTGAAAGATTATTTTTCAAATTTGACTGAAAATAGGAGTCATATTTAACATAATATAATATAATTTGACTGAAAGATTATTTTTCAATTTTGATCGACTTTTTGGAAAGCGAAAATGGAGTCGCCACCAATCTTTTCTTGTTTAGGTGTGATCGGATCACCTAGAAATTTGGGTTGTTTTAATAAAACATTTTGGTTTACTAAAACAATGATTTGGTCTACGAAAATATGAGAAAATAGGCTCGGGAGTCAGTTACGTATGAGGAAGGATTAGCACCCTCATTATGCCCAAAATTGGTACCAAATCGATTAAATACTGTCCTTTTGTCTAAAATTAAAAATGTTTTTGAAATGTGGTTCTTGTTAATAACATTTGAATAACCCGAGTCCTTTACCAAAAATCTTCTTGTTTCGACGTTCGAAAATTTATAATTCGAAAATAACAAAAGGATGTCCAACTATTTGGTCCAACGAAAAATCGATACCCAGCTCAGTAGGGCACGATTCCTCGAATTTCCAAATATTGACCATTGCTTCACCTTAGAAGATATGAGTGAAATTCTGAAGAGACATTCGATTATTTTGAACAAACGGGAGATTGCAACCCAACACGATAAGGCACTATTCCCCGAATTGTCAAACATCGAACATTTCTTTCATTTTAAAGAGTTTTTAGAAAACGTGAGTGAAATTCCAAAGGGATCTTTGATTGTTTTGAACAAATGAAAAAGCGCAACCCAGCACGATAGGACACAACATTTCAAATCCTCGATACAAGATCATTTTATAATTTCCAAAACTCATGCTTTTGAAATTTCAAAAGGATATTTAGTTATTTAGGTTAAACAAGAAAAATTGAAACCTAGTAAGTTAGGGTACTATTTTCTTGAATTTCCTAAACTCGAAATATTGCCTTATTTTTAATTTGAAAAAAATCGGGATTTAAATCTCGAGAGAATATTTATTTGGTCAAAGCAGAAAATCGAAACCCAACACGTTAGGGCACAATTTCTAATTACCAAACACGAAATATTACCTCGCTTTGAAATTTTATTTTTTATTTTTTTAAAAGGGATGATTATGGAAACAAACTTGCAACATATTTATTCGATTCATTTGAAGCAAAGAAAATGAAATGAATAATTTCAGCAAATAGGTTGATTTCAAGCAAATAGGTTGGCAATCTCAATCATAATATAATACATGGGGATGCAAAACAAAGTAACAAATATGGAAAACATATATCAATAATATATTATACAATTTCTTGAAAAGTACAAACACGAAAATTGAAACATGCCCAATGATAATAATCTTACCACATACACTATTTAACGTTTCTAACTAATGGTTAAATAAAAATCTATTTTAAGAAAAATATTTTAAAAGGTAATAAAAATGTTAAAACAAATAAACTTGGAATGAACAATTTAAAAGTAGCTAAATTATATATATATATATATATATATATATATATATATACATAAAAAGATAATACATGCAAAAAATTTACAATAGATCGTAAAATAAATAAAAATAAAATAAATAATACATAAAGTATATAAAGTTTAACAAATAAATGAGCTTCAAAATAAGTATTATAAGAGGAAATTTAAAGTTAGTGTTATGCAAAATAATTTAAAAACCAAGATTCAAAAATGTATATATGTATATAATATATATTATGTGCATAGCAATAGTAATGTGTACCTATATAAAATTTTAAAACGAATAATATACATATTAACAAGTTGTAACATAGATGAATTATATAAATGCAACCATGTAAGAATATACAAAAGAATATAAGAATGACATACTATATAATATAAATCAATAATTATACAAAATAATTTAAAATAAGATTTACTTACCAACAATTAACATGATACATAAAGCATAAAACTTAATATAAACATTGTATATAAAAAAATAGTAATATAGGCAAGTGTTTGAAATAAACAAAGTATAATTTAAAATTGGGGAATAAATGGTATATATAAATAGATAAAAATATAAACATGTTTGCAAGAGAATTCAAATAAGTAATTCAATTAAATTATGTATATATATATAAAATAAATAAAATAAAATAAATGAAAAATGAACAAAGGGAATACAAGAAATTAAAATCAACCTTTTTTTGCTTTAGATTTTTGATCTCTATGTGAAAATACAATGTTTTTTTTTTATCCCTCCTCCTTTACATTTGGTTTTATGATGGCTTTGTTAGCCTTATTGCAACATTTTTTTTATTATTTACTATCTTTTCTTTTTATAAGTGTTAGACAAAAGAGGACTAGGGCGGCGCTTAGGGCGGCACATAGGGTGAAGAGGTTAGGTTTTTTTCTTTAAATGGCCTCTTGACGGCTTCAATCTGTTTCACTGCAACTCAGGAAGGCGATATCTGCTATCTTTGATCTGCTCACCGTTTAATACAGAGACGCCAAATCCGTTATCTTCGATCTACTCTCCGCCGCTATAGAGACGCCAAATCTTTTATCTTTGATCTGCTCTCCGTCGCTACAGAGATGCCAAATCTGTTATCTTCGATCTGCTCTCCGCCGCTACAAAAACGCCAAATCTGTTATCTTCGATCTGCTCTCCGCCGCTACGGAGACGCCAAATTTGTTATCCTCGATCTGCTCTCCGCCGCTACAAAGACGCCAAATCTGTTATCTTCGATCTACTCTCTGCCGCTACAGAGATGCCAAATCATCTTCGATCTGCTCTTCGCCGCTACAGAGACGCCAAATCTATTATCTTCGATCTACTCTCGTCGCCACAGACGCCAAATCATATCTTTGATCCGCTCTCCGCCACTTCGAGACGCCAAATCTGTTATCTTCGATCCGCTCTCCGCCTTCTGAGATGCCAAATCATCTTCAATCGCTCTCCGCCACTACTGAGACGCCAAATCGTTATCTTCGACCGCTCTCCTCCGCCACAGAGACGCCAAATCATATCTTCGATCTGCTCTCTGCCGCTACAGAGACGCCAAATCTGTTATCTTCGATCTGCTCTCCGCCGCTACAGAGACGCCAAATTTGCTATCTTCGATCTGCTCTCCGCCGCTATAGAGACGCCAAATCTGTTATCTTCGATCTGCTCTCCGCCGCTACAGAGATGCCAAATCTGTTATCTTCAATCTGCTCTCTGCCGCTATAGAGACGCCAAATCTGTTATCTTCGATCTGCTCTCCACCGCTACAGAGATGCCAAATCATCTTCGATCTGCTCTCTGCCGCTACAGAAATGCCAAATCATCTTTGATCTGCTCTCCGCCGCTACAGAGACGCCAAATCTGTTATCTTCGATCTGCTCTCTGCCGCTACAGAGACGCCAAATCTGTTATCTTCGATCTACTCTCCGCCGCTACAGAGACACCAAATCTGTTATCTTCGATCTGCTCTCCGCCGCTACAGAGACGCCAAATTTGCTATCTTCGATCTGCTCTCTGCCGCTACCGAGACGCCAAATCTGTTATCTTCGATCTGCTTTCCGCCGCTACAGAGACACTAAATCTGTTATCTTCGATCTGCTCTCCGCCGCTACAGAGATGCCAAATCTGTTATCTTCGATCTACTCTCTGCCGCTATAGAGACTCCATATCTGTTATTTTCGATCTGCTCTCCGCCGCTACAGAGATGCCAAATCTGTTATCTTCGATCTGTTCTCCGCCGCTACAGAGATGCCAAATCATCTTCGATCTGCTCTCCGCCGCTATAGAAATGCCAAATTATCTTCGATCTGCTCTTCACCGCTACAGAGATGCCAAATCTGTTATCTTCGATCTGTGTTATCTTCGACCTGCTCTCCGCCGCTATAGAGACGCCAAATCTGTTATCTTCGATATGCTCTCCGCCGCTACAGAGATGCCAAATCTGTTATCTTTGATTTACTCTCCGCCGCTACAGAGATGCCAAATCATCTTCAATCTGATTTCTGCCGCTACAGATATGCTAAATCTGTTATCTTTGATCTGCTCTCTGCCGCTACAGAGACGCCAAATCTATTATCTTTGACCTACTCTCCGCCGCTACAGAGACGCCAAATCCGTTATCTTCGATCTGCTCTCCGCCGCTACAGAGATGCCAAATCTGTTATCGAAACACCAAATCTGTTATCTTCGATCTGCTCTCTGCCGCTACAGAGATGCCAAATCTGTTATCTTCGATCTGCTCTCCGCCGCTACAGAGATGCCAAATCATCTTTGATCTGCTCTCCGCCACTACAGAGATGCCAAATCTGTTATCTTCGATCTCCTCTATGCCGCTACAGAGATGCCAAATCTGTTATCTTCGACCTACTCTCCGCCACTACAGAGATGCCAAATTTGTTATCTTCAATCTGCTCTCCGCCGCTACAGAGACGTCAAATTTGTTATCTTCGATCTGCTCTCCGCCGCTATAGAGACGCCAAATCTGTTATCTTCGATCTGCTCTCTGCCGCTACAGAGACGCCAAATCATCTTGGATTTGCTTCAACGTAAACACATGAAAGCCAAAGCAGCTATGTCTTCGATCTGCTCCCCGCCTGATACAGAAATGCCAAATCATCTTGGATATCTTCAGCTTGTTGCCCCACTGCTTAGGGGGTTAAGACTTGTGAATTCACCGATTCTACTGCACTGTCATCTGAGGAACATGATCTGTAAAATCAGTTTCATGTATCCATGCTTATGCCAAATAATTAGGATGCTATGATTGAAATGAATCAAATGCTCCTAACTAAATGTGATGCTTTATGTCAAATAATTAGGATGTTATGAAATGAATCAAATGTTCCTAACTAAATGAATGGTTATGAATGTAGAAATATTATGAGAGTGATTCCTTTTTAAACGCTTAAAGTATCATTGCTCATAGTTCATGCGGGTTCCCTCATTGATGTACTATCGCGTCTTCTTGCTTAGTTGTTATCTCTGACAGAAAATTTGAAGAAATAGTCATAACTTGGACTACTCTTTTCCCAATATTTTCCACTTTTGAGTCTGGTTAGTTCTGACTAGTGGCCCTGTTTCAGGTCCTTGTACTATTTAGAGACTTTCCAGAGTAATATGCGTAACTTCTTTTGTGTGAATATGATAAGTCCAAAAATCATGATTTCAACAAAAATGCTCGAAAGAGATTATCATAATGGACAAATGGAATTTTATTAAGTAAAATTTAATGTGAATATATAGGATAACAAATCTGATAAGGTGCAAAAAAGGTGCCCTAGATATCGCAGCACGAGCTTCACTATTCTAATTTTTCGAAGACTCTTTCGAGCTAAATGTGTGTTCAAGAGATTCCCCATATTTTGTTGATGCCCCAAGATGTACTGTTCTTCCTCTTTGAGGACAAGACTACCACATGCCCCACATTTAAAATTTTAGCTGCCCGATTTTGGGTTTTCAACTCAAAAACCCCTTTGGTCTCAAAGTGCCCTTTTGCAGGTTTTCACCTTGGCCTTTCCATCTTTTTTTTTTTGGGTCTCAAAGCGCCCTTTGCGGGTTTTCACATCAGCTTTTCCTTTTTTAGGTAAAATACTTCTTGACGGCATCTGAATTTACGGGATGGGGCAGGTTTTTACCATCCATCTCGGCTAAAATTAATGCTCCTCCGGAGAAAGCTTTCCTCACCACGTAAAGCCCCTCCTAATTAGGCATCCATTTTCCTCGAAAATCTTTCTGTATGGGAAGAATCTTTTTCAAAACCAGGTCTCTCTCGTGGAATTCTCTAGGGAGAACCTTTTTGTCATAAGACCGCATCATTCGTTTTTGGTACATCTGACCATGACGGATAACTCTTAGCCTCTTTTCCTCAATCAAGTTCAATTGATCGTATCGAGACTGGATCCATTCTGTTTCGTCCAACTTTAACTCCAACAGCACTCGAAGGGATGGGATCTCGACTTCGATTGGCAAAACTACTTCCATTCCGTAAACTAAAGAGAAAGGTGTTTGATATTGAATTAACTGCAGACTTCCACTATCATACTATTGTTCAAGTTTAAGGCATTGTCAGATATAATCCTCTTCGGCATTCCGTATCGACATATGATCTCCTTTTTCAAAAATTTGCTCACTGCCGACTTTGTCACATTGGCATATGAAGCGGCTTCTACCCATTTGGTGAAGTAGTCAATAACCACAAAGATGAACCGATGCCTATTGGAAGCCTTAGGTGATATTGGTCCAATCACGTCCATACCCCACATAGAGAAAAGCCATAGGGAGACCATGACATGCAGCGGTGAAGGAGGCACATGAATTTTGTCTCCATAGATTTGACATTTATGACATCTCTTGGCGTAATTGATACAGTCTCCTTCCATAGTGGACCAATAATACCCGAATCTCATAATTTGCCTGACCATTGTAAAGCCATTAGTGTGTGTCCCGCAAATGCCTTCATGGACTTTTTCCAAGATTCTCTTAGCCTCTACAGCATCTACGTATCTTAATAGCACTTGATCCTTTCTTCTTTTGTATAGGATCTCTCCATCTAAGACGTAGTCGATGGCCAATCTTCTCAGCATCCTTTTGTCATTCTCGCCTGCCTGGTCCTGGTACTCACGATTCTTCACGTATTGTAATATATTGTGATACCAAGGGTGATCATCTTTTTCCTCATCCTCCTCAATACTGTAACAGTGGGCCGAAGTTTCATAAATGCTTATCCGGATGGGTTTGACATCTTCTTGTTTGTTCACCTTGATCATGAAAGCTAAGGTGGCCAAAGCATCGGCCATCTAATTTTCATCTCGTAGCAGGTAACAGAAGGTAATGTCATCAAACTCTTTGACCAATTCAAGGACCAGTTTCTGATAGTCGATCAACTTGGGGTCTCTGGTCTCCCATTCTCCCTTGAGTTGATAAATCACTAGCACAGAATCCCCATACACCTCTAGCACTTTAATCTTGCGTTCTATGACTGCACGGATACCCATGATACACGCTTCGTATTCCGCCATGCTATTCGTACAATCAAAATCCAATTTACTAGTGAATGGATAATGATTTCCTCTTGGGGATACCAAGACTACCCCGATTCCATTACCCACAACATTTGATGCCCCATCAAAGTTTAGTTTCCAAGGAAGCTCTTCCGGGTCATCTTCTTCAGTGGTAGCAACACACATTAAGTCTTTATTCGGGAAGTCAAAGTTTAAAGGCTCGTAGTCTTCCAAGGCTATACTGGCTAGAAAATCTGCTATTGCACTTCTTTTTACTGCTTTCTGGTTCATATAGACTATGTCAAACTCAGAAAGTAGAATCTGCTATCGGGCCATCCTTCCATTCAAAGCTGTTGACTCCATCATATACTTCAAGGGGTCCAATTTTGAGATAAGCCAAGAGGTGTGATATAACATATACTGCCTCAGTCTTTGGGTTGTCCAAATTAGGGCACAACACAACTTCTCTATCGGTGGGTACATTGCCTCACATTCCATGAACTTTTTACTGAGATAGTAAATAGCTTTTTCTTTTCTCCCCGACTCGTCATGCTGACCCAATACGCATCCCATGGAGTTCTCGAATACTGCCAAATATAGTATCAACGGCTTATCGGGGTTAGGTGGCATCAGTACCGGGGCGTTGGATAAATACTATTTGACCTTGTCGAAAGCCCTTTGGCATTCTTCATCCCATTCACCTGGGTTATGTTTATTGAGGAGGCGAAAGACAGGGTCACATTTCTCGGTCAGTTGTGAAATGAACCGAGCAATGTAATTTAATCTTCCTAGAAAGCCTCGAACTTCTTTCTGAGTGCGCGGCGGGGATAGCTCTTGTATGGCTTTAACTTTGTCTGGATCAATCTCGATCCCTTTCTCACTAACCACGAATCCAAGCAACTTTCTAGAGTTGGCTCCAAAGGTACATTTGGCGGGGTTGAGTTTTAGCTGAAACTTCCTCAACCGCAAGAA
Organism: Gossypium arboreum; assembly: GCF_025698485.1. NCBI lineage: Eukaryota > Viridiplantae > Streptophyta > Magnoliopsida > Malvales > Malvaceae > Gossypium > Gossypium arboreum. The sequence continues at coordinate 22,495,974 of NC_069081.1, forward strand.
TAATTTTCCCAGGACTTGTATGTGCTCCTTCTCTGTTCGAGACTTAGCTATCATGTCATCCACATAGATCTCGATTTCTTTATGCATCATGTCATGAAAAAGGGTTACCATGGCTCTTTGATAAGTTGCCCCCGCATTCTTCAGTCCAAACGGCATCACCTTGTAACAGAACGTACCCCACATGGTTACAAATGTGGTTTTCTCCATATCTTCAGGATGCATCTTGATCTGGTTATATCCCGAAAAATCGTCCATGAATGAAAACAGTGAGTGTCCCGCCGTGTTGTCCACTAGGGTGTCAATATGAGGTAGTGGGAAATTGTCTTTTGGGCTGGCTTTATTCAAATCTCTGTAGTCTACACACATTCGCACTTTTCTATCTTCCTTAGGGATAGGGACGATGTTGGCTACCCAATCTGAGTATTTTACCACCTTCAGGAATCCAGCGTCAAACTGCTTTCGAACTTCTTCCTTTATTTTTAGCAAGACGTCGGGCCTCATTCTTCAGAGTTTTTGCTGAACAAGCTTACACTCTTCTTTTATGGGGAGTCGGTGCACCACGATGTCAGTTTCCAACCCGGGCATATCTTGGTATGACCATGCGAAGACATCTTTGAATTCTTGAAGTAATTCAATAAGGTCTCGCTTCATCTCCGCAGTAATACATGTTCCGATCTTTACCTCTTGTCCTTCTCCTAAGCTCACAATTTCGACTGATTCTTTGTGAGGTAGGATTTGTTTTTCATCTTGTTCTACCATCCTCAACAAATCAGGAGATAGGTTACAGCCTTGGTCATCTTCAAAATCCTGATAATCATCCATACACACATCTTGCTCGAAAGGAAATTCTAAGTCGCTAGCAGTGTCACTCGTATTATTAATATCTGGGGACCTGTTATGAGGACGAACGCAGATACAAAGAATCAAAAGAATTCGAAACATTTATTTGCGTGATATGATTATGAATGACGAATGAAAGAATATTTAGAAGAATATTTCAAGAATAAAAGAATTCGAAAGTAATCATTTGTATGCTTATGAATGGAATTGAAAGGACGAGATAACATTTGCTCAAAAATGATAATAACCGTGCATTTTCTTGAAATGTCATTTTTAAACATCGGCCTATTTCATAAAAGATTCTTATTACTCCTAGGCTTAGAGCAATAAGTGTGTTTTGGACATTACTCTGAATCCATTCTAAAAGCTACAGGAATCTCTTCCGCAGTCAGTTGTCCAGAACACATCCAGGCGTGCAGAGGCAAATGCCCGACAAATTCTCTCCTCCAGTCTCCTCTTCGCATATGACGTTGATGTTCAAGCTTTCCAGCCTTTCTTCTATAGCTCTCATCATTGGTATGTCTCTCTCGGGATGAATGATTCCCCCGGATACAAATGTTTTTGATATATGGGGGAATGTCATTGGTTCCCACTTGATTTCCTCCTCCGTTAATCAAGTTCTTCTTCTTTCTTGCTTCTTTCCCAGCTCCCTTCTCCTTTGTTTCGCATCCGACTTAAATCCTAAACTGAAGCGGTCTCTCTTGTCTTTCGGTATTGGCGTTTCAACCCTTCCTTGCAGATGTCTCCCAAGTCCTCTTCCGGGTAGGGCTCATTTTCCAATCGTTAACTGGAGGCTCATATTCGTGGTTTTGGACAATTTTGGCACCAGAATTTTGCTTCCCTCGGCGATGAAGGTTACATTAACAAATTTTAAAGATCGAAATGAACATTCGATTGCTTCGTCATCTGTCTCTAAATAGGACGCATTATTGCTCACAGTTGCAATGATATCCTCTTCAGCATTGATCGTTATCAACCTCCCCTCTGATACCAGCTTCAACTTTTGATGTAACGAAGAAGGCACTGCCCCAACTGAATGTATCCAAGGCCTCCCCAATAAGCAATTATATGAGGGCTTGATATCCATTACAAAGAAATCCACCTCATATATGTTTGGCCCAATCTGAAGAGGTACCTCGATTCTGCCCATCACATTTCTCTCCGTGCCGTCAAATGCCTTCACTATGTTCTGACACTCCTTCATGTGAGAGCTGCCTACAGGTAATCTGTTTAGTGTGGTCAATGGCAGGATGTTCAAAGCCGATCCGTTGTCAATCAGTACGTCTGGCAGCGTATACCCTTTATAGCGCGTGGTAATGTGCAATGCTTTAGTCGACCCCATGCCATCGGGTGGTATCTCATCTTCATTGAAGAAGATATAATTGTCGGCACTTATGTTACTAACCAATCGGTCCAGTTTGTTAACGAAGATATCATTGGCAACATACGTTTCATTTAAGACCTTTATTAGCGCGCTGCGATAAACTTCCGAGCTTAGAAGTAAGGCCAGCACTGAGATACGAGCTGGTTGTTTACGTAGCTGTTCCACCATGCTGTATTCACTATGCTTTAGGAATTTTAAAAACTCCTTAGCCTCTTCTTCGTTAACTAGCTCATTGGCAGGAAGTTCAGATTTGGTCGCTTTTTCCTTCAGCCCTTCGACCACTAGGGCTTTTCCTTTTACGGGCTGTGCCTTCTCACTCGTTGTATTGTAACGTCTCCCACTACGTGTATAGGAGCCCCTATCTTGGTCCTCTTTTAAAGTGTCGACCAGGCTTTGCTTCCCCGGAATTGTCACATTACAATTATAATTCCATTGGACCCTTTTGCTATCTTTGTAAGGAAAGACTGTAGGTATTTGGATTATGACCCTTGGTGGTAGTTGAACTCTAGCTTCATTATTTTTGGGTCTCGATATGATAACCACGGGGTAGTTAACTGTTTGATTTTGTACCGTCGACTCTCCCTCCGACGCACATATGTCTCCCTCTACGGGGTTTTTAGTCTCTTCATAGAATTCTATTTCCTTATTGTTCATCATGTTCTGCACTAGGGCCCTGAACTCCACACACTTTTGGATTTCATGCCCCACCTCATTGTGGAACTCGCAGTAGTTCATCTCTTCTTTGGATTCTCTTCCCAAATCCAACGCTATCAAACCTCTCATGACCATCTCCCTCCGCACTTGTCTCAACGGAGTCTTGACTTTCGCAACCTTACACTTAATCTTCTTATTTTTTCCTTCGCTTATCCCGTTCACTCCTTGATCGGTGTGATTGGGGAGTGGGTTTCCTGCTACATTGGGCATGGCTAAGTCATCAAATCTCACGATTCCCACCTTAATGAGTCTTTCGACCACTTTCTTGAATGCAGTGTAATTTTCGATTGAATGCCCGGTAATTCCCGCATGGTATTCATATTGGGCGTTTGTGTCATACCATTTGGGATACGGGGGCTGCAGTGGCTCCAGGTAGTTAAGGGATACCACATGAGTGTTGAACAGGTTCTGGTACAACTCCCTATACGTCATAGGTATAGGGGTGAATTGTGGCCTTTCTGTGTTCTTCCTTGCATTGGATTCAGGGCTTTGTTGATTGGTGGTTACCATTTTGGGTTGATTTACGGTAAATGATTTGGACTGCCCCTTGTTGAATGTGCTCGTGTTGTTCACTTCATTATCCCTTTTCCTCGGGACTGACTTCTTAGCACTCTCTCCCAATTCTATCTTGCCGCTCCTTACAGCATTTTCGATCATTTCTCCCGTCATCACTATGTCAGAGAAGCTCTTGGTGGCGCTTCCCAACATATGAGTGATAAAAGGGGCTTTCAAGGTGTTAATAAAGAGTATTGTTGTCTCTTTTTCTAGAAGTGGTGGCTGAACTTGGATGGCCACCTCTCTCCACCTTTGTGCATACTGTCTGAGACTTTCATTTGACTTTTTTTCTATATTCTGGAGAGTGATCTTGTCGGGGGTCATGTCCGTCACATGATTGTATTGCTTCATAAAGGCCTGAGCCAGGTTCTTCCATGAGTTAATCTTGGCTCGACTCAGTTGGTTGTACCACTTAGACGCTGCTCCAACCAGACTATCTTGAAAGCAGTGGATTAGTAGCTGGTCATTGTTAACATATCCCGTCATTCGCCTGCAAAACATGGTGATGTGGACTTCAAGGCAACTTGTTCCATTGTATTTCTCGAATTCAGGCATTTTGAATTTAGGGGGGAAGACTAAATCTGGGATCAGGCTCAGATCCTTGGCATCAATCCCTTGATGATGATCCGCGCTCTCCATGACTTTAAATTTCTCTTCAAGCCATCTACACCGTTCTTCTAATTGTTTTTGCGAATCCATCCTTACCTTTTCCTCTTCAGCCACTTCATCCAAGTCGGGAATAGGCGGATAGTTCGACTTGTTGACAAAGTTAGAGCCTGAGCCGGTTTAGAAGTTCATCGAAATTGAAGCTCCAACCTGAACTTGCTGGGCCATGATTGTGATCGATGGTTTTTGTAGGTTAATCTCGGGCTTCATCGGTATATGCATTAGAGTAAAGCCAGAGGGGTATTGGAGATCTTCATTATTTGCTCTCAACAGTAATTTGGATAACTGGGACGTCATCTCTCTCTGAGACTCCATTATTTGCTCCTTCATCCCTCGTTGAATTTTGGCTAGCTGCTCTTCCATCTGAGACTGCATTTGTTCTTGCATGTCCTTTTGCATTTGCTCTAATTTCTCGAGTTTCTTATCCATTGATTTTTTTCTTGTACCGTAGGGTACGTGGTTGGTTGGTTTTCGTTGGTTTCCAGGTTACTGAAATAATTTTTAATTAATTAGAAAACTCTTATGGCCTTTAATGCATGATGATATGATGTAATGCAAATGCATGAATGCAAAGGAGGCATCAATTTTGATTCAATTGCCCTTAGAAAATTTCACTTTGAAAATAAAATCTTTTACATAAGGTCGAATTACAGATAACATCTCGCTCTAACACTCAAAGTCCTAATTTTTCTAAGCAACAAGGCCAGCTCTTGTCCGCAGTCTGACTCCAACTCATACTTCACGCTCAGTGTGTCCGCTTGAACCGCTAAAGTTTGCAAGTAGTCTGCTACTTCTCGAATCTGGGTTATAGCTTCCCCCATAAGGTAATCTCTGTTTCTGACTTGGTCTTGCGCATGGTGAAGCTGCTCTTTCCAACGATCCTCGTTTGCCTCGAAAAACTGGATCTGCATCTCGCAGTTCTGCAGTGACGCTTCTAACTCTTCTATCCTTCCTTTTATTTCTTCTATCTTGCTCAAGCTTGCCCTCAACTCTATTGCAGTGTTGCGGTTTCGGTACTGATGCAGAGACTTCTCGAGTTCTACCACTCTAGCACTTAATTCCCCTCACTCATTTCTACTTACCGACAGGCTTTTCTCCAAATCTTCATTTCGTGATTGAGCTTCTGGAAAAATTTTTTCCCACCGATCGGTATTGGCTTTTTCTTTTCAAATTTCGTGGCGCCATTGTTCGAAAGTCTTACCTAAACCCGCAGTCCTCATAGATAGGCGCAGCTTCTTATAGTCCGTCTTCAAGCTGTTTAGGTCTTCTTCGGCCTTAGTTTTCCCTTTTCTCCATTTCTCAGCCTCTGACCTCTGAACATCAGCGTCTAACCTTAGATGCATCTTCTCTTCTTCTAACTGTTCGATCTTCTTCCCGAGCTCCAAATTGTTCTTATCAAAATCTTGCCTTATAATTTCCAATTCTGATGGGGTGACATGTAATTATTCCCTAATAGGTCGAGCATTCTCCAAGCTTGGCCTAGGAATATTATCATTAATCCTCTTCTTAAACCACTCGCTATACTCGGGCGTTACCATGGAACCGATGGCTAACCTTTTCATCCAACAAGTTTGCTTCCAAGCATCCGATAACTCCTGAACTCTCTTCTTATAATGAGCACCTTTAAATGATAATTCACTCTGAGCAAGCCCATAGGTCGTGGGTACAAACTGGCTCGACTTATATTGCCTCAAGGCTAACAGTGGAGTATACTCGGTAGCTCCCCAAATTCCTAACAATGGCACCCAATCGAAGTTACCACATCGGTACATGATCTCGTCAGGAACCATCCAATAAGCTCTCCACTCGATATCTGACTCCTTGAGGTTTTGAAGAATGTCTATCCACTTCTCCTCTGAGATATCCTCTCTCTTCTGTATACCTGCTTCTTCTTTTAACGGGAAATAACCCTCGGAGAAGACTCGATAGGAAACTTTGTCTACCTTCCAAAAGTACCCGTGGAACCATGCCATCAATAATTGTGCACATCCAATGAATTGCCCATTGCCTGTCTTCCGACATGAGCTCAAAGATCTGAACGTTTCTGCCAATATTGCCAGTACTGGTGTGATTCCCTTTTCAAGGCGATCAAACAAGTCAATGACTGCCTCGTCTACGTGCCTCAAAGCCTTAGGAAAGATCACTAATCCGTAGATGCTTAAGGCAAATATATCAACCCTCTTTCTTTCATCTGGATGTGTCAAGATCAAATCTCGCAAATTCTCCTAAGGGATACATTTGCTATCTCCTTTTTGCTGAATCCGAGTAGTGACCCAAGGCTCGCTCATCCCAGGAATGCTCATCAGTTTCTTCACGAAAGTCTGACTACTAAAAACCCGAGCATAAGTCTTCCGGACCTGAATTTTGGGACACCTGAGCAAAGTAGTGTATTCCTCCATGGTAGGTACCAAATTCGTTTCTCCAAAAGTGAAACACTTGTACGCAGAATTCCAAAACTGTACCAAGGCTCGGGACAAATTCTTATCCACTCTAATGTCTAGTAGGTAGGATACGTCACCATAATTTTGGTAAAACAATTGCTTGATTCCTTCATTCCAACTAGCCCAAATGTCTCTCAACTCTTGCAGCTCGTTCTGTACTACATTGACGCGAGTGAAATCTTGCAGCTCCGATACATACCCTTCTGCCAAGCTATCCCCTCTCTCCGATTGCAGCCTCTTCGACCATGCACGAACGGCCGCATTATCCTCGACTTTACTAAGAAATTCATTCTACATGTCAAATTTTCTAACTTAGTAATTAAATACGGATTAACGCCTCCTTTAGTATGCAATGTTATGCAAAAAAAGACAAAACAAAACAAAACACCGGTTAGTTTTAATAATAGCTATTATGGCGCATATACGGGTAAGTACTAAGGCTCGGTGCGGCTTTACCCAAGGATGGTTCCTAAGGTTCACTATATGCGGTTTAGTTCTAGAGCTAAGGTGCCCGAACCAGCAGATTCCTCAATCCTTACCCATTATAGGCTTATATAGATCGAGTTCGGCTTAGGGGGATACATTTCCCTATGACCATGCGGAAATGAAAATCTCACGAAATCATAGGTACGGATATACCCCGGAAGCAATCCACTAGCCCATGCGGAGGTGAAAACCTCACGAAAGCATAGTTTCTTACTCCCAACTTAGAAGGTGTGACCACAGTGGTCATGCAATGCTATGCAATATTATTCTATGGGACTTGAACCAAACGAATGAAGTAAAAGGATCATCTATTAAAAACCATATTTTAAATTTTCAACAAAAGGACAGAAAATAATCAATTTTGCAGCTTGACTCTCTTATTGTCCCCAGTAGAGTCGCCAAGCTGTCGAAACCATTTTTTTCGTTTTTTTTGGATTTAAAAATGATGGATCGACTTTTTGGAAAGCGAAAATGGAGTCGCCACCAATCTTTTCTTGTTTAAGTGTGATCGGATCACCTAGAAATTTGGGTTGTTTTAATAAAACATTTTGGTTTACTAAAACAATGATTTTGGTCTACGAAAATATGAGAAAATAGGCTCGGGAGTCGGTTATGTATGAGGAAGGATTGGCACCCTCATTACGCCCAAATTTGGTACCAAATCGATTAAATACTGTCCTTTTGTCTAAAATTAAAAATGTTTTTGAAATTTGGTTCTTGTTAATAACATTTGAATAACCCGAGTCCTTTGCCAAAAATCTTCTTGTTTCGATGTTCGAAAATTAATAATTCGAAAATAACAAAAGGATGCCCAACTATTTGGTCCAACGAAAAATCGATACCCAGCTCAGTAGGGCACGATTCCTCGAATTTCCAAATATTGACCATTGCCTCACCTTAGAAGATATGAGTGAAATTTCGAAGAGACATTCGATTATTTTGAACAAACGGAGATTGCAACCCAACACGATAGGGCACTATTCCCCGAATTGCCAAACATCGAACATTTATTTCATTTTAAAGAGTTTTAGAAAACGTGAGTGAAATTCCAAAGGGATCTTTGAGTGTTTTGAACAAATGAAAAGCGCAACCCAAAGACGATAGGACACAACATTTCAAATCCTCGATACAAGATCATTTTATAATTTCCAAAACTCATGCTTTTGAAATTTCAAAAGGATATTTAGTTATTTAGGTTAAACAAGAAAAATTGAAACCTAGTAAGTTAGGGTACTATTTTTTGAATTTCCTAAATTCAAATATTGCCTTATTTTTAATTTGAAAAAACATGGATTTAAATCTCGAGAGAATATTTATTTGGTCAAGCAGAAAATCGAAACCCAACACGTTAGGGCACAATTTCTCGAATTACCAAACACAAAATATTACCTCGCTTTGAAATTTTATTTTTTATTTTTTAAAAGGGAGTGATTATGAAACAAACTTGCAACGTATTTATTCGATTCATTTGAAGCAAAGAAAATGAAATGAATAATTTGAGCAAATAGGTTGGCAATCTCAATCATAATATAATACATAGGGATGCAAAACAAAGTAACAAATATAGAAAACATATATAAATAATATATTATACAATTTTTGAAAAGTACAAACACAAAATTGAAACATGCCCAATGATAATAATCTTACCACATACACTATTTAACGTTTCTAACTAATGGTTAAATAAAAATCTATTTTAAGAAAAATATTTTAAAAGGTAATAAAAATGTTAAAACAAATAAACTTGGAATGAACAATTTAAAAGTAGCTAAATTATATATATATATATATATATATATATATATAAACAGATAATACATGCACAAAATTTACAATAGATCGTAAAATAAATAAAAATAAAAATAAATAATACATAAAGTATATAAAGTTTAACATATAAATGAGCTTCAAAATAAGTATTATAAGAGGAAATTTAAAGTTAGTGTTATGCAAAATAATTTAAAAACCAAGATTCAAAAATGTATATATGTATATAATATATATTATGTGCATAGTAATAGTAATGTGTACCTATATAAAATTTTAAAACGAATAATATACATATTAGCAAGTTGTAACATAGATGAATTATATAAATGCAACCATGTAAGAATATACAAAAGAATATAAGAATGACATACTATATAATATAAATCAATAATTATACAAAATAATTTAAAATAAGATTTACTTACCAACAATTAACATGATACATAAAGCATAAAACTTAATATAAACATTGTATATAAAAAAATAGTAATATAGGCAAGTGTTTGAAATAAACAAAGTATAATTTAAAATTGGGGAATAAATGGTATATATAAATAGATAAAAATATAAACATGTTTGCAAGAGAATTCAAATAAGTAATTCAATTAAATTATGTATATATATATAAAATAAATAAAATAAAATAAATGAAAAATGAACAAAGGGAATACAAGAAATTAAAATCAACCTTTTTTTGCTTTGGATTTTTGATCTTTATGTGAAAATACAATGTTTTTTTTATCCCTCCTCCTTTACATTTGGTTTTATGATGGCTTTTATAGCCTTGTTACAATATTTTTTTTTATTTACTATTTTTTCTTTTTACAAGTGGTAGACAAAAGAGGACTAGGGCGGCGCTTAGGACGGCACATAGGGTGAAGAGGTTAGGTTTTTTTCTTTTTCTTCATTTTTTTATTTTTTTTATTTTGGGTTGTATCTGGGCTTGGGGTATCTTGAGTTTTAATTGAGTTTTGGTATTTGGGCTGTGATTTTATTGGGCCACAGGCAAAATTTGGGTCTTACAATAATCATATTTACTTAAATAAAACAAAATTAACTCTATTCCTATTTTACTATTAAATTGAAGTTGGCATATTAAATTTACCCTATTTATTCTATAAGGCTTCCTATGAAGCTGGTTTATATATTATATAGATTTGGTACATTATCCATATATAAATTTAGATTTTCTTTTAAACGTGTGTAAGGAGGTAGTAATAAACCAGCTCACCAACTTATTGAATTTGCCTTTGGTAGATAGAGATAATGTTTCTTGTTAAGGGTGAGTATTTGATTGAATCGAGTCGAATCAAATAAAAAAAATTCGAGTTAGTTGAGTTGATGCATTATATTTTAGCAACCGAACTCAATTTGATTTTTTTTCGAATAGAATAGAATCGAATCGATTGAAAAAAATTTCGAGTTAAGTCGAGTCGAGTTAACGTATCATATTATTTATACTCAGTGTTGCAGTTACATGAACCGATTATTTAACTAGTATACGAAGTACAAGATTATTTAACTACATAAATAATATAATTATTTTACCTTTTAACTTAATGAGTAAATATTTATCAAAATAATATAATTTTGCCTTTTTAACTTAATAGTTTTGACTTAACTTTAGAAAAGGTAAATATTTATCAAAATGACATAGTTTTGTCTTTTCTTATTCGGATTTTCAGATAACTCGAATTATGTAATTCATATTCGAGTTAAACCAAAAAACTTAATTTTTTATTTGAGTTGATCCGAATAACTTGATTAACTCAAATAACTCAAAATATTTAATTCAAAATTTGAATTTTTATCGAGTTTTTCGAATCGAATCGAATCGGATTTTGCTCACCCCTGTTTCTTGTTGGTGGCATGATCCATTAGGGTGTTTTGGTCATTTCATCTGTAATGAGTTGTTATTAACGACATATTTCTTTTTTTATTTATTAAAAAATATATAAATTTATACATTAAAGGTGGGTGAAGTCGAAGGAGCTAACAACTTGCATGACGGTTTATGTGCATATCATGTTAACATAACACTATTTATTTTATATATCATGTCAATAAATAATTAAGAATTATAAGAAATAAAAAATCAAAATTCAATTTTAAAAAGAATTAATATGGAGTACAAATAGATTGTCATACAAGTTGTTATATTTAAAAATTAAACATTTTAATTAGTATTCTCATTAAAACTATTTCTACTCTTTTTAAAAAGGCTAATGATTAAATGGATTATCGAAAAAAATAAGACATGTATTTGGATATTTCCTTTCAACTATAACAATATTCTAGTATTTATTTGATATGACATGAATAGTTGAAGGGAATTCCCCGAAGATAAAATGGATTATGGGAGTGTGTGACTTGAACTATTGATTGGGCCGTGCAGAAATATGCCTTTATCTGGTACATTGGAATTCACAACCAAATTTGACTTTTTAAAAAAAATTAAAAATTAAATTTAACTAAAAAATAAGAATCAAATTAACCAAAAATATATATACATTACAGACTAAATTTAACGTTATGCAAAAACTAATAATAATAATAATCATTCGTATCTATTTTTAGCATTTTAACCATAAGTGGCTGTAAAGTTCACTGTATAAATTTATATAATGGTAATGTGTCAAATACTTTATATATTGCAAAATCTCCATTGGCATCATCAAGATTCAAGATTATCGTCTCCCACGTTTCAGCATTAATTCATTCCTATATACCCAACTATTGCGCCGTTATGGCTCTTTATTAAATGAGCATGCCCATGCATGTCATGTCTTCTTGTGTCTACGCCTATCACTCCAACCATCTTTACATTTCTAGTTTCTAATAATAGCGGGTTGAGTTGGAAAAAATTTAATAGGAATAACTCATAAAATTATACATTATTTTTTATTTAATGTATAATTTTATATAATTTTATATATAAAATTTTGATATAATTCAATTCTCACAAATTATTAATATGATTATTGATATAGTATCATTTTATATTTATATATTTTATACATAAATAATTATATTTATTAAATATAAATGTAATTTGATGTATTTATTTCTTTAAATGTGTATAATTAAATCAAAATGAAAGTTTCATATATATATATATATATATATATAAATTATAATAAAAGTTTCATATGTATGATTGTACTAAATTAAAATTTATGTATCAAATTGTATATTAATTAAAATTTATGTATAATTTTAAGAATCATTTTAAATAAATTTTCTTAAGTTTAAGTTTTGTAAATAGAGATAATAACTTTGTGAGAGCTTTATTTGATTCTAGATTATTAAAATTTAATATGATTATTAAATACGAGAAGATTTTTAAAACAAACTGATTTGTTAATTAGGCAGCTAGTTTAGAGATTTTGAGACCATGCGGATGGAGGCAAGCAGTTGTGGATCCAGTGGTGGGAAACCGTAGCTGCCGTAACCATGCTGTACCTCTACGTAGGCCAAGTAGAGTTGGGCAAGGCGTCGCAACATTCGCTGCAAATTCCTTCTAAATTATTACCCTAAACACTGCACTCTAATTAGGATGTGCGTGTACTTATTTAAAATCTGGAAATTACTGTCACCATAGAATTTACTGTTTTTATCCATTTAAACAAATGATATTAAAAGCGAATTGAGTTTTTTTTTTTTAAATTTATTAAACGTGTATTATCTTTTGTTATATGGGTAAGAAGAGTTTACGAATGATTTAGAAATTATATAAAAAGAAAAAAACGATATTAAAATATTTTTGCATTATTTTGAGTAATATAATATATAATTTTTTTTGGTGAAAAAGAAATAAACTAACTCCATAAACTAGACCACTCCCCTACGGGGAAACCTCAAACAAGCGTAGATCATCTCTTTTATCACTAACTAGTTTGACCAAGCTATCAACATCCTGATTATCTTTTCTAGATATGTGCTAAATACTTCAATGCATTATCTGTGACAAAAGCTAATGAATTCTCCTGATCAAAGCAGAATTGGAACTATTTGAAAAGCTCTCCTGGATAGCCTAAGCTGCCTTAAGATTATCAATTTAAATCAACACATTATCATAACCCCGGTCTATTAAAAGAATCAACCCATCCAAGGTGCTCCAGAATTCAGCATCGAATATGGAACAATTCCCCAAGTATCTGTTGAAGCCAAGAATCCAACCTCTATTTCAGCCTTGCACTATTCTTCTTGCTGCAACAAAACTGAATGCATTTTTTTATAAACCCATCAGTATTTAAACAGACCCAATTACTTGTCAAGAATGAAAGTGGAATCTGTCCCCGCGACTCAATTGTTGAACCTCAATTAGGAGAGGCATACTACTCTGCCCAACTATAAGACACCTTAATAGTTTTACTAACACCAAGACACACCCTGAAAAATAAATAGATTTTGATTCTTCCAAATACACCAAGCTAGAATTCTAAAGAGACATTGCCACTCCACATCTCCCAAGTGCCAACCATGCTGATGCTGCAAATTTGACATAAGCCATTCTTGCAAATTTCCCAAGAAAAACCTAACATGTCGCTCTACTAGAATTAGCTGATCCTAAATATTCCTTGTTGCAGTACAGTCTTTAATAACATCCAACACCTCTTCGGAAACATGCCCATATGCTCCATAGGCCATATCATGCCTAAAACCCCGATGTACTCTTTTAGCATTGATAAACAGACGCTGCTTGAAAGCGAGCCAAATAAAAAACCTAATCGGTTAGGGTCATTGAAACTTCCAAGAGGTCTGCCATACTGCCTCTTTCAGGTTCCACGTACTTTCCTGAAGTTTCTCATATGCACTTTTAAAGAAAAAAGAACTTGTCGAGGTACCACCCCAAATGATCCTATCAACCCCTGCTACCGGAAGAGGTGGAGGAACCCCAATAATCCTCCAAATCACTTACTCAGGTAACCAAACTCGAAAGAGATCAAGATTTTAAATGACATCACCTGTAACCATATCACTCAAAAGATAGTCTATATCAAGATGGAATGGCCTGGAATCAGGCTAGCGAGAGGCCCCACATTCGGAACCTAAGGGTCATACTAACATCTTATACTATTTCCATCCCTATTGACCAAGTTAAATTCTTACGAATAAGTGGTCAGGCCTTTGTGAAGGCTCTCCATAAGAAAGAACCTTTTCCACGCGATAACGTTTTAGGCAATCCATTTGAAATCTCATACGTAGCCTGTAAGACCTGGACCCAAAGAGCATTAGAGTCAGTCACAATACTGAAACTCAGCCTCATCATAAAGGAAGTATTGCAATCTTGCAGCTTTCGAAAACCAAGTCCACCATGATCCTGAGGTTAACAAACAGTGTCCCAACTGACCAAAACTAACTTTTTCCACCATTTCAAGATCATCAAATAAATAGCCTAACCATTTGCTCAATTTCCTCATAAGGCTTTTTAGGAATCATTATTGATTGCATGAAATAACTGGGGATTGACAACACGACAAACTAAGCCAGGGTGTCATTTTTTGCTAATGGCAAGTTCTTGATATCCCATCATTGCAATTTACTACGAACCTTGTCAACTACAAAATGCAAAGTGTTATTAGTTACTCTATCATGAAAGAGAGGCACCCCCAAATAGGTTCTAAGATTTTGTACTCTATAAAAGCCGATGATATTGCAAATGCGCCTCCCAATATCATCATATACTCCTTTTGAAAACTAGTTATTAGTCTTGTGTGCATTGATCTTATGTCCACAATAATCACAGAAAGTGTTCAATACTTCTTTAAGTATCCTGGTTTGACTTTCCTCAGCTTGGCAAAAAAGAATTAGATCATCTGAAAAAAAAAAAAAGACTAATGTGGTGGCTTGAACGGGACAACGGAATAGGAACCCAACGTCTAGAGTTGATAACTGAATGACTGCTATGTTCGAGCCATTCCATGCACAAGACAAAAAGTTAATGAGACAAAGAACATCCTTAACGAACACCTCTTGCCGATCAAAATTTTTGAGTTGGGGTTCTATTTTACAAAATCTGCATAGTGGAATTTGTAATGGCTGACATAATAACATTACGGTGTTCAGAATACCTACAGCCTGAAGGAATGCACCAATGAAGTCCTAATGCACTCGATCATAAGCTTTCTCTAGGTCGATCTTGACAACCAACCATTTCTTACTCTTCTGCTTGTTTTTTATGGAGTGAATCACTTCTTGTGCAATAATAATGTTACCTGTAGTGTTATTTTCTATAATAAACCCAATCTGCTCTTGGCTAATAATCCCTTGGAAAACCACTTTAAACTAATTAGAAATGACCTTCATAACTATTTTATAGAGATTCGAACAAAAGCATATAGGCCAAAACTGCAAAAAGTTTTCAAGATCCAGAACCTTAGGAATAAGGACTGTAACAGCCCGTTTTTGAGTCAAATCGGAACAGTAGTTTTGGAACCAAAAATAGAGGTTAAAATATTATTTTATTCTTTTAATAAGGTTTACAGTATGATATAATTATTATGTGAAATTTTCGTGAAGAAATTTTACTGTTTGAATGCTTAATTCGATAAAAAGGACTAGATCGCGTAAAGCAAAAAACTTGTGTTCTATTAGTTAAAAGTACTTGATAGCTATAGAACTTTAAAGTTTAAGTCCTTATGTGGTTATTAGTCCATTATTAAGTTAGTGGAGTTGTTGGCTTTGTAATTTTGTAAATAGAATTATTTTTAAGGGTTAAAATCGTAAATAGGTTATGAAGTTATATTAAATGAAACCAAAATCACATTTTATATTTTCTCGTCTTTTCCAAGCCGAAAAATTGAGAATAAAATCAGCCATTTTTAGTGCTTGAGGTTTCGGCACTTAGAAGCTTGATTTAGGTACGGTTTTAGCTCAATTTTTAATAATTTCTATGTTTTTGAGCTCGTTGCAGCTTAATCTAGCTAGCCCGTCCCTTCGTTTTTGAAACTGTTACAGATTTTGAGTTATTCCATTGTTGAATACTTAGGTATTTTGAAATTTCTTGTTAGATTATTGATGGTTGTTAATAGTTATACAAGTTTTATAAAGTAAATTTTGACAAAAATGAGCATATGGGATTCAATTGAAAAAGATAGAAATATTATGGTTAGAAATGTGAAATAAGTGAAAATATGGGCTAGTATAATACCATATAGAATTCGACTAAGGTGGATTGTGGTTAAAAATGTGTAATTTACCATTTTATGTATAAATGACTAAATTGCAAAAAGTTAAAATTATGGGGGAAAATATGTAAATTTCCATATATGTGAATTAGGGACTAAATTGAAATGAATAATTACTGAAAATATTGAATTTGATAAATTTAGATCAAGACAAACAAATGTCGAAACTTGATCGGGGGAAACAAAAAGTAGATGGGTAGACAAAAGTTAATCGAGCAAATACGAGGTAAGTTCGTATAATTAGAATCAAACTTTTCTATATTTTAAATTGTAATGTATTGAAATACTTGAAATATGAATGCCTAGATGATATATTGTATTCGTTACTGAGCCCCGTTTGAACTATGTGAATTCATTGGATACGAGGGACATGTTACTGGGATTACCGTATTGGTCGAGCTCCTGCATTTGTTGCGAACTCACCACAGCTCGTATGAGCTTACTGATTCAGCTCGTAAGAGCTTACTGTTTCAGCTCATTGGAGCTTACCTTTTAGCTCAATAGATCTTATCGTTTCAACTTAATAGAGCTCATTATTCAGCTTGAAGGAGCTTACTGACCATGACTCGAAAGAGCATGTATGATGATGAATTGACGGATTACTGATATTGTTCACTCGGTTATCCTTTGAAGTTCTAATAGTTTCAACGGGCTTAAATAGTGGTTATCCGGATATGTTACAAGTTATAAGTGCTAAATATTTGATATGTGACTTTAGAATTGATGCAAGTAAAGTACTAATAGATGGCTTTATGTATTTGTTAAATGACTAACATGTGATGGATACTTGTGATTAGGTGATGGTTAAATTGAATTGTTGGCATTTTTATTTATTGCTTGTTAGTTTATAAATGGTAAGTTTAAATTCTAAATTATACGGGCTTACTAAGCTATAAGCTTACTCTGTTACGTTTTCTATGTCTTACAGGGTTCATTAGCTCGCTCGTTTCAGATAAGTCGGAGTTGCATGTCACACTATCCAATTTCCGATTGGTATTTTGAACTTGTGAATTTTTGTAAATATGACATGTATAGGCTAGTTGGATAGTAATTGTTATGTTTTGGTATCATGATGGGAGAATGAATTTGTATATGAGTTAGACCATGTGATTTTGCTTATTTTGGTATCATATTTTGATTTCAAATATGTGCTTAATGGTGTATGTTTTGGTAGGGTAATATTGGAATGATTTATACAAATGAAGTCTTAATATATAAATGTTAGAAGAATGAATTGTATATGTGATTAAATGTGTATTTGGATTGCAAATGGTAAGCTTGGTTATGGCTTATAATGTATATTGAATTGGTTATTTTTGGTTGCCAACTGAGTTGCATAATTGTGGTTTAATATGAATGTAAGTACCTATGTTTTAGGGTGGCAAATTTGGCTTTTCAAATGACCTATTTTTGTCCACACGGGCAGAGACACGGGCGTGTGTCTCAACCGTGTGTGACACACGGTTATTATACATGGCCGTGTGTTCTCTGAGGTACCCTATGAATTAAAGTCAGTATACCCTATAGTTTTGACACGGCCTAGACACACGGGCGTGTCTATCGGTCGTGTGTGGCACACAGGCTGGTACACGAGCTTGTGTTCGGCCGTGTGACCCAAGTCAATTTCGACTACGGCCAAGGCACACGGTATGTCTCTGGCTATGTGGTGCAAGTCAGTATGTTTACCCCGTTTTGCCACGGCTTAGACACACGGGCGTGTCTAATGCCGTGTGAAGCACACGGCCTGTTCACATGGGCGTGTGGTTTTTGAAATGTTGAAAATTTTATAAGTTTCTAAAATTTTTATATGTTATCAATTTAGTCCCAATTGCATAATTAAGACTTTGTATGTATGATATAAATATATTTTGAATGTGAATGATTGATGGTTACTGAAATGTGATGAAATTTGTTAAATGAATATTCTGAATTGAGTTACATGTAACACCCCGTACCCGAGACCGTTTCCGGAGTCGAACACGAGGTGTTAACGGACTTAATTCATTAATTAAACAGCTCATACAATTCATTTTAAAATTTCCAGACAAGCTAGCTAACTGCATCACAGTCGCTTTAAAAATCATATCTGGAGTTACGAAACTCGAAATCCAATTCCGTAAATTTTTCCTGAAACTAGACTCATATATATATCTACTAATTTTTTTCTAGAATTTTTGGTTGGGCCAATTAGTACAGTTTATTAGTTAAAGTCTCCCCTGTTTCAGGGTTCAACTACTCTGACCTCTGTGTATTACAAATCAGATATCTCCCTATACAGACCTTCAATGACTATGCTGTTTGTCTCTAATAAAACTAGACTCAATAAGGAATCTGTACATATAAAGCGTGACTTCTAATTATCTTTGTAAAATTTATGGTGAATTTCCAATGTCAGAACAGGGGATCCAGAAATCGCTCTGGCCCTATTTCACAAAAATTTAAACATTTCATAAAATATAGCTCATATACCTGTTTCGCTTATTCCATATGAAAATAGACTCATCAAGCTTCGATTCCATAACTTATTCATTATTTAATTCCATTTCTACTATTTTTAGTGATTTTCAAACTCACGTCACTGCTGCTGTCTGAATCTATTTTATGGTAAATTTTACCTATTTCATGGTTTCCATGGATTAGCTAGCAATTTGACATACGTAATACCAAATATGATCATGATTAGCCATTCCAATGGCTAATCATTATAAGCATTTCTATTTCCATACCACTCAATAACCATATCATAAGACCATACATATAAAATGATTATAATGCTATACATGCCATACTCAAAATATACAAGCCATTATGCCAAGATGGTATACGGATAGTGTGGCGTGCCTCCGACCGTTTCCGATTTCCGAGCTGGCTTGTCAACACTACAAGGAATGAAAAGGAGGAGTAAGCATAAATGCTTAGTAAGCTCACATGCAAATAGCAAGTAACATAACCATATAAGCAAACATAAAACATCATTTGCATAATCATCACCAAGACATTCATATCACCTTTTCATTTATCATCTTACCATATTGTTGTTATATCGAGTTTTCAACCCGAGGGTTAAGTACATACCTGTTCAAAGTATCCATTTCACAACACTTACCAACACGCCCCTTTCATCTTGAGTATTCCTCCATTTGAGTAGAACTTTACCCGTTAAACACATCGGAATATAATTCGGATACATGGAAAGTTTGCACATAAGTGCCACATATGTAGCCAAGCTACCATGTAACCCGCCCATAAGTGAACTCGGACTCAACTCAATGAGCTCAGGCGTCAGCATCCATAAGTGAACTCGGACTCAACTCAACGAGTTCGGATGCCTAGTTACATCTCACGAACTCGGACTCAACTCAACGAGTTCGGACGCTCGCATCCATAAGTGAACTCGGACTCAACTCAACGAGTTCGGATGCTCAACCATCCTAGTGACATCTCACTTGTATCCTAATCTATTCCTAAGGTTCAAACGGGCCTTTTTCCTCGATCTCACATCTTTTCCGTCTTCCACGGAATATCGAAATCGATACTTCGGTGATAGTTCATACTCATCAAGTAATTCACATAATTACATATTATCAAACAATTATCACAAGTATAATATTTCATAATAATTATCATATCATTTAAAAACATTAAAACATTTAAAATAATAACTATGTGACCAACATTTACATATGAACTTACCTCGTATGCGAAAATGGCTATTTCTACCATTTCGTCCACAACTTGGTATTTTCCCCATTTTAGCCCAAATTTTAGTTTTCCTTGCTCTATCATTTAAAATATAGTCTAATTAGGACTCACATTATTCAAATTGACCCAAAATCATATTTTGGAAAAATTACAATTTTGCCCCTAAACTTTTGCATATTTACACTTTTTCCCCAAAGCTCGTAAATTAAAATTCAGCCTATTTTCTTATGTTTTATGACATGCTGATCATTTTTCCCTTCTATGGCAACATCAAATTCTCACTCTAACATGTACTTATGACTATTAGGTATTTTTACCGATTAAGCCCTTTTGCTCGTTTTCACTTAAAACCGAGTAGCACAAGTTGTCTAACATAATTTAAAACCTCACATTCTATCATAAAACACCAAAATACACAAATTTCACCTATGGGTATTTTTCCAACTATAAACCCTAGGTTAAATTATTGCTAGCATAAGCTAAATCGAGCTAGGGACTCCAAAACGTAAAAATCATTAAAAGCGAGGCTAGAACGGACTTACAATCGAGCTTGGAAGCTTGAAAACCCTAGCCATGGTTTCTCCTTGCTATATTCGGCCATGGGGTTGAAGATGAGCAAAATTGGCTTTAATTTTGTATTTTAATTCATTTTACCCTAAATGACCAAAATGCCCTTACTACTAAACTTTCCAAAAATTCCTTCCATGTCCTAATTTTTGTCCATAGACTTAGAAATTGGTAAAATTACTCTTTAAGGACCTCTAATTAATAATCTAATTCAATTTTATGCAAAATACTTCTAGAACACAAGTTTTACAATTTATTCAATTTAGTCCCAAATTTCAAATTAAGCACTTTATGCATAAAATTTCTTCACGAAATTTTCACACAATCATGCAATCATATCATAGACCTTAAAATAATCATAAAATAATTATTTCTATCTCGGATTTTGTGGTCACGAAACCACTATTCCGACTAGGCCCAAAATCGGATATTACAACTCTCCCCCTTCGAGGATTTTCGTCCCCGAAAATCTTACCGAAAAAGTGGTCTTCACTTTTAATCTCATATTTGGTGTCAAGAACTTGCACTTAGACTATACCTCCAATACATCTCTTCAATTTCTCATATGATCTAAAAGCTTACGTCTCAACTCTCAACTGTTCTTAAATTTTCAACCCTTCTTAATTTCCCATGATATCATGACATAAAACCGGATCTCAACTTGATTTAATGGAGACCGAATTCTAAGAAATCCAACAATCAAAGAGACCTGAAATTCCATGAATCGATGAGTAGGAATTCATTCATCTGAGATGTGATTTATAGATCTCGCCAAACATTTAACAATAGGATACATCACATTTTCCTCTTTCCGCCATAGAAATAATTACGATATGGCCTCAAGAATAATCCTTCTCATTTTCATCCCAATATCAACATTGACAAGGATAATTTTGATAGATCCCAATGCTCGTCTTTAACCCTTTAACAACTCCGATTTTATGTAACATCGGATGCTCTAAACTATCACATTACCTCACCGTCTTGAAACACATCACAATTCATACAACAATACATTCTTGAAAGTCGAAGTCTTTGCTCAATGTAGACTAGTCTAGTTCAGACGCTTGGTTACCAATATTCTCATCTATCCGAACACATCAACATGTAATAAACTTTTAGCTTTCACAAGATGGAAACCTCATCATTCGTAGTGACTTAAACTAATATTCAACTTTTTCTAATAAATATACACTTCTCGTTCAAACTATTTACTCTTTTATACGTACAAAATGAAATTCTATTATCGACTTGGGAAAATAATCCCGACATAATTGTCACATGAAATCTTTCAAATAAATAATTTACCATACCGACTAAAACTCGCGCTTTTATCACCTATGCCTTTCTTGATTTCAAATCCTTACATAGAAATTAGAAAAATCCCAATACTAAAATCACCACATTACCAAGATCAAATTAGAAGTATAGTCATATTTGACATGATTATCACGAGTGAAGAACGACTTGAACATGAGTCATAATTGACAAATTATGGAACAAAGATAACAAGAAAACCGAATAAAGAAATCCAAGATAGAGAAACCCGAATAAAGAGATCCGAATAAAGAGATCCGGATAAAGTAACCCAAGATACGATACTATGCCGAGAATCGAAAACCAAATTCATAGAGAAAATACAAAATACCACGATAATTCTTCAAAGAAAGAAAGTCCAAAAGAAAACATCATTTAATCCCACTGAAATCAAATATAACAAGATCAATATATCTTCCCATACATATATATCGGATGAAGCATCAAGTAGAAGAAGCAGAATCATAATATCATATGAATTCTCTCATCAATTCTTATCGACGAAATGAAATAGAATACCCAATGAAATAGAGGAATATAAATTATAAACCAATCGGACTACCAATGCTTTCATCCAACACCAAAATTAGAAGACATTCCCATATAACAAGAATTTCTTCGAAGATCAATAGCCATAGAAATATTTCTGAGAACGGGTGAACACATAGAACATCTCAAAAGAGACTGCTAAATCTGTCCGGTCATAACTGTCACACTCGGATAATTCACATTTGAAATATCATTTCCCCAACTAGTTCTGCCGTCACAAATTTTATATTAAACCATTCACTAAAAAGGCCAATTCGAATAAATTTCGATTTACACTTTTCTCGACCTTGCACTTGAGTAATTCGATTTACCAAGGAGAATTCCTTTTCTAACTAGGGCAGTGCATAACTCCAATAATTTTTACGTCAATCCGATACTTTCTGGCTTTGACTTTACTTATCAGCTCATTTTCAATCTCGGATCATACTTATAATTATTCTATCACTGAACTCTTTGGGTTCTCAATCGAAAACTTATTCAATACAAATCTCATGAAATTCCATTATAAGTACCACTTTGGTAAGGGGAGGGTTGTAGGACCTCGACTCGACTTTCTTATACATACACATATGACACAACTTCCATCATCATAGTAACATCATCATAATCATGTCATTCATTCATGTTGGCTTACACCAATTTTCCTATTGTCCCATTTAGACAATATACTTATGCATACATTCTATGTTTTCTAGACAGCTTTACTTATCCATTCAATTAATTAAATTAATTCATGCTCATGACATTATATAAGGCCAAACAAACATAGATATTTGCATCACAATCACAACTTTCATTTCGTGCATCATCATGTACATATCATTACAATCATATAATTCAGTCCAACAATTTAACATAGATAAGTTCATTTCATTATAATCCTTTACCTCATAAAAATTATATACCGTTAACATTCATCAACATTCGACATCCAATCAAGACAAGGACATTTTCATTCGTATCATAATATTATGACCTTTATTCATACCTCTACTACTTTCTATTTATTCCGTTCATCTTATCAAGTAAGCCACATACACTACATCGTATGAGCATTAAGCAAATATGAATATTTATCACAACATGAACTTTCATCTCACATATTATCACATATGTATCATAAACCTTTATTCATACTTTTCTGAACCAAGACTTATCATAATCATAATTTTACTCAAATACCTTTACTTAACATTGAACATGGTTGGCGCAGCTCGGTTGGAGAGTACCCTATCTAAATAAGACGGTACTTATACGCGTCAGAAGACATCACACTATCACAGATCAGTGGCATGTATAGCTAAACTTTTACACATGCTAGATTAGTACGAGAACCGACTAAACCTGCTCTGATACCACTAAATGTAACACCCCGTACCCGAGACCGTTTCCGGAGTCGAACACGAGGTGTTAACGGACTTAATTCATTAATTAAAGAGCTCATACAATTCATTTTAAAATTTCCAGACAAGCTAGCTAACTGCATCATAGTCGCTTTAAAAATCATATCTGGAGTTACGAAACTCGAAATCCAATTCCGTAAATTTTTCCTGAAACTAGACTCATATATATATCTACTAATTTTTTTCTAGAATTTTTGGTTGGGCCAATTAGTACAGTTTATTAGTTAAAGTCTCCCCTGTTTTAGGGTTCAACTACTCTGACCTCTGTGTATTACGAATCAGATATCTCCCTATACAGACCTTCAATGACTATGCCGTTTGTCTCTAATAAAACTAGACTCAATAAGGAATCTGTAAATATAAAGTGTGACTTCTAATTATCTTTGTAAAATTTATGGTGAATTTCCAATGTCAGAACAGGGGATCCAGAAATAGCTCTGGCCCTATTTCACAAAAATTTAAACATTTCATAAAATATAGCTCATATACCTGTTTCGCTTATTCCATATGAAAATAGACTCATCAAGCTTCGATTCCATAACTTATTCATTATTTAATTCCATTTCTACTATTTTTAGTGATTTTTCAAACTCACGTCACTGCTGCTGTCTGAATCTATTTTATGGTAAATTTTACCTATTTCATGGTTTCCATGGATTAGCTAGCAATTTGACATACGTAATACCAAATATGATCATGATTAGCCATTCCAATGGCTAATCATTACCAAGCATTTCTATTTCCATACCACTCAATAACCATATCATAAGACCATACATATAAAATGATTATAATGCTATACATGCCATACTCAAAATATACAAGCCATTATGCCAAGATGGTATACGGATAGTGTGGCGTGCCTCCGACCGTTTCCGATTTCGAGCTGGCTTGTCAACACTACAAGGAATGAAAAGGAGGAGTAAGCATAAATGCTTAGTAAGCTCACATGCAAATAGCAAGTAACATAACCATATAAGCAAACATAAAACATCATTTGCATAATCATCACCAAGACATTCATATCACCTTTTCATTTATCATCTTACCATATTGTTGTTATATCGAGTTTTCAACCCGAGGGTTAAGTACATACCTGTTCAAAGTATCCATTTCACAACACTTACCAATACGTCCCTTTCATCTTGAGTATTCCTCCATTTGAGTAGAACTTTGCCCGTTAAACACATCGGAATATAATTCGGATACATGGAAAGTTTGCACATAAGTGCCACATATGTAGCCAAGCTACCATGTAACCCGCCCATAAGTGAACTCGGACTCAACTCAACGAGCTCGGGCGTTCGCATCCATAAGTGAACTCAGACTCAACTCAACGAGTTCGGATGCCTAGTTACATCTCACGAACTCGGACTCAACTCAACGAGTTCGGACGCTCGCATCCATAAGTGAACTCGGACTCAACTCAACGAGTTCGGATGCTCAACCATCCTAGTGACATGTCACTTGTATCCTAATCTATTCCTAAGGTTCAAACGGGCCTTTTTCCTCGATCTCACATCTTTTCCGTCTTCCACGGAATATCGAAATCGATACTTGGTGATAGTTCATACTCATCAAGTAATTCACATAATTACATATTATCAAACAATTATCACAAGTATAATATTTCATAATAATTATCATATCATTTAAAAACATTAAAACATTTAAAATAATAACTATGTGACCAACATTTACATATGAACTTACCTCGTATGCGAAAATGGCTATTTTACCATTTCGTCCACAACTTGGTATTTTCCCCATTTTAGCCCAATTTCAGTTTTCCTTGCTCTATCATTTAAAATATAGTCTAATTAGGACTCACATTATTCAAATTGACCCAAAATCATATTTTGGAAAAATTACAATTTTGCCCCTAAACTTTTGCATATTTACACTTTTGCCCCAAAGCTCGTAAATTAAAATTCAGCCTATTTTCTTATGTTTTATGACATGCTGATCATTTTTCCTTCTATGGAAACATCAAATTCTCACTCTAACATGTACTTATGACTATTAGGTATTTTTACCGATTAAGCCCTTTTGCTCGTTTTCACTTAAAACCGAGTAGCACAAGTTGTCTAACATAATTTAAAACCTCACATTCTATCATAAAACACCAAAATACACAAATTTCACCTATGGGTATTTTTCCAAATATAAACCCTAGGTTAAATTATTGCTAGCATAAGCTAAATCGAGCTAAGGGACTCCAAAACGTAAAAATCATTAAAAACGAGGCTAGAACGGACTTACAATCGAGCTTGGAAGCTTGAAAACCCTAGCCATGGTTTCTCCTTGCTATATTCGGCCATGGGGTTGAAGATGAGCAAAATTGGCTTTTAATTTTGTATTTTAATTCATTTTACCCCTAAATGACCAAAATGCCCTTACTACTAAACTTTCCAAAATTCCTTCCATGTCCTAATTTTTGTCCATAGACTTAGAAATTGGTAAAATTACTCTTTAAGGACCTCTAATTAATAATCTAATTCAATTTTATGCAAAATACTTCTAGAACACAAGTTTTACAATTTATTCAATTTAGTCCCAAATTTCAAATTAAGCACTTTATGCATAAAATTTCTTCACGAAATTTTCACACAATCATGCAATCATATCATAGACCTTAAAATAATCATAAAATAATTATTTCTATCTCGGATTTTGTGGTCACGAAACCACTATTCCGACTAGGCCCAAAATCAGGATATTACATTACAGGTTTGGTAATGCCTCTTAACTTATTCCGACGACGGTTACGGGCTAGGGGTGTTACAATGACAATTAAGGTGTTGTTCAGTTCCAAGTCAATACACTCCCCTACAAAAATCTTCTTAATCTAAACACAAACAGAAGCACCAACTCGGTCCCACTGACTCTGAAAGAAAAGGGCAAGAAACCCATCGCTGCTCAGAGCCTTTAATGGGCTCATATCAAACATTGTTGTCTTAATTTCTTCATCGGAAACCAATTTGCTCAGGAACTAAGTCTCCCCATCTTCAAATTGCGAAAATGAACTAAAAGGTAACCCCCTTATTGGACCCAGTTTCTCACCTTATTGGCGAAGGGTTGAAAAGGATTAAAGTCTGGAGTCCACGACTGGATCGTGAGGTATTCCCAAAAATAATCTACGACCCTTGGGTAAGCACCTTCTCATAATCTTCCCTAGTCTGAAACTTGACTAGAAAGTATCCATTCTCAACATATATAAGATGAAATAGAAGTGAGAGTTTCCAAAGACTATAGATCCTATTATGCAGAGTGGTATATGCTAAATTTTGTCCCAACAATTTCACCACCACTGTGATCTCCATATCCCTTAATAGAATATGTTGTATCCTTTCGGAGAAGTTTATCGTAGGTATCCCATTAACAGTGGACCTTGTGATATCTCCCTCCATGAAACTAAAATCCTCTTCATAGATAGAATCAAAAGAACCCCTTTCCAACACGTTATCCTTTCAGGACATCGCCGGCACTGAAGACAAATCCATGGCCATGTCTTTGCTCATATCCTCTTCCAAACCCTTAAACCGAACTTTTTTGGTGTTGTGATTCTCATTCAAGGTATTGTTGTTGCCACTCTCTGCTTTTTTTTTTTCATTTTGATATTTCTAATATTTTTATATAAATTATATTTTATTACTTCATTCACAAAATTTCATTCTAAATTTTAATTATTTGTTTATACAATATTAGTGTAATAGAGTATAGCACAATTTAATCATCGTTTTATACAAATCATTCCAAATTTTAATTATTAAACCATATATTAAGAGTACAATATTCTTTCCATGTAATAAAGATATCTTATTGATTTAGTATTTTACGAGCTTTTAAGTACGAGCACTTCTCAATCCAAATGTTAATGGATTTAGATATGGTTGTCTTTGGATGGAAATTTCTGAAAATAAAATTATTTCTCGAGAGAATTTATAATATAAAGATGAGTTTTATCATTCTATCCACAAGTAAAATAATATTTTATTTAATATTAATATTATAGATACTATCTAAATCTAATTAATTAATATTATAGTTTTTAATTTGATTTTTTTAAAAATCAAATCTTATCTAAGTCTAAAATATTATTATAAGTGTATAATAATTACATATCTATAACATTCAAAATTTTAGCAGTGAGAGAGTTGATTGTATAAATGATTATACAAATAATTAAATTTATATTTAATATTCTTAAAAATTATCTATCTATATTTATATTAAATTTCTCAATTAAATTAGTATCACAAATCAACTAAGCATCAAGTAAATTAAGAAATCATTAAAATATCCTTTTATACACAAAATTATATCATTATCATAATGTTTTTGTATTTTTATATAAAATTAATAAAAAACCAATCATAATAAAATTTGTACCAGTTACACAATAAATTTTAAACATTTAAAATTACAATTTCAACTAACCAATTATTTTTATTTCAATTTTTATATACATATTTATTCTATAATTTTTTCACTAATAGTCTAAGCGAGCCATAATTTCTTAATTAATAATAATTATAAGCGAAACTTGATCCGACTTTTTCAAACATTACTCTTCTGTTAATCAATCCGTACCGGAGCATCTTTCGAGGCATAATGAAACTACGTGTTATGTAATTAGTTTAAAGTTCGGTGTATTCCGTCACAGTTCCCGTTACGACGCCGTCAAAGTCCCCCATTACAGATTCCCCGTCGCTGTTAAATGGACCACCATCCACCCACAATCCACACCCCCTTTAAAACCGCAAAAGAAATCCTCACCGTTCAATGTACCCTCCCCTCTCTCACCATCACCATCATCATCAAAAGCTAACAAAAACCGGAAAACAAACGCTCGAAACCAACAAAAACAAATTCTCTCTCTCTCTCTCTCTCTCTCTCTCTCTCAAAGAAAGGGGAAAAAAAAAAAAGAGAGATCAAGAGTTTCTATTTTCCTATTTTAATTATGAGGAGAAAGTGTAGAACAATTGGAGAAATTGCAGTTATGGAACTAGCTGACGTCAGAGATCAAACGCGAGCCGTGGCAACAACCGGAAGTGTTCAGAAGAAACGCAGAAGATTAAACGACGGCAACGAAGAAGAGGAATGTAGAAAAGTAACTTCTTCTACGACCTCAACTACATCTTATATCCAGTTAAGAAGTCGGACAATTCTGGCGGATCGCCATCGTCGTGACAGCAATCGGTGTTTGAGCCTTAACTCGGATCATGATGATGACGTGTCGTGTTGTTCAAGCAATATTGAATCGAGTGATAAAAGGATTATGGAATTGCCAGATCTGGAGGTGAATTTCGAAACTTCCTTTTTTTTAAAAAAAAAAATTTACTAGGCTTTGTCTTTACAGATTATTTCGTTTTGTTCCTGCTTTAATTGCAGCTGTTAAATTCGAGAATTTTTTTAAATTTTCGCAGGATGAGAGTATTGAAGTTGAAACGTCCACGCATTTCAGCAGCAGCGAAAGGTAGCGCTTACAATAATTATATGTAGTAAAGTTTAATTTAATTTTTTATTTTAATATATAAGTTACTGTTACTTACTTTGTCACATCTCTTGAATTCGAATTTCAAAAGCAGTCGTTCATTTTCTCTTTTTCGTTTTAAATTCTCTTTTCTTTTTTCTTTATATACACCTCCGCTCAAACTCTTTTGCTCTTCTTTCTCTCTTCGGTTAATTCTAATTTTAGAGAAACGACACCGTTGAATGAGCTCCGAGCTGAACCAGAAGACCTGGATTCAACGTCGAGGCCATCAGAGACGAATTCTCGCCATAGGTCAACGGTGGAGAAAATGCCAACCGAAGCTGAACTCGAAGAATTCTTTGCTCCTGCCGAGGAAAAACTTCAGAAACAGTTTGCAGATAAGTATGTTCATGCACATGCACTTTTAAAAGGGCTTTAGATTTTCTTTTCTATTGTTAAATTTTCTTAGCAACCAAACGGCAATTTCGAAACTAAAATAATTCTTTTCTTTTTTTGTTCACTGTTTTTAGGTATAACTTCGATATTGTCAAAGATGAACCGTTGGAAGGACGTTACGAGTGGATTCGATTAAAGCCATGAATAAAATGTCAACCAATTACTAATTTATTTAGACGAGGCGATTTGTCTTAGGTACTGTTACTAATTTAAAATTTTAGGTTCTTTTTACATTTCTAGGGTTTTCTTCTTATTACAGAATGACGAAGAAGAAGAAAATGAAGCTTCTTTCCGATAAAAGAAAATTGTAGGAAATCCCCTAAAATTCGTGTCTGTTTCTTCTGCTAAATTCTGCTGTTTCTCTCTTCATTCTTTCTCTGGTACGGCGCCACTGCTTTCGTCAGTTGTAGAAATTCTTATGTTTTGTAGTTATTTTTATGCATTAATTTAATTTAATAAAATTTATAACAATGACGGAAAAATCTTATTATTTGTTTTGTTTATAGCTTTTTTTTTTTTTAAATTGTAAGTAATTCTTCTTTGGATATTTTGGAAATTTCATCAAATAAATGATCTAGATTGTTAAATATGTTAATTAAGATGAGATGGAGCAAAGGGGAATAATGGTGCTGAATGCTGATGTAGAGCACAGGAGAGGCAACTTTACACGCGCCAGGCTGAGTACGTTAGGAACACGTGTTTTGTATTGGAGTCATGATAGTTATGCAAATCTTATCTCAAATTCCCCATATACGACCGCAATTCCTTCCCCTATTTTTTCCAAGTAAACATAACATTTCTTTAGAAGTTGTAGGTCAATGTGGCTTGATGGATGCATGAAATATAATCCTCAATCCAATGCATGTCATTCTGTTCGTTTTATTTTATTTTATTAGTATTAATAATGTTTTCAAACATTTTATATCATAATATATTTTGTCTACTAAATTATTGATGATAAAAGAGGTTTTTGATTCAAATAGAATGAAAAATAATTATTAAAATATTTATTGTTGAGAAGGTTTATTTTTTTAGAGAAATTTTGGAGGTGTCATTTATCGAGTAATCGGTTGAATAGTTAACAATGATAAATATTGTTCCTGTGTTCGGATTTTGTCTTCTTCCTTCGTCGAGAGTCTTAAAGGGTTCAAGGAGGAGGAACGCATCAATTAGTGCAGATATAACTTGCAAGGTTTACGAGAGAGGTGGTAGAATAGTCTGTAACATTAATTATGTAAATCACTCATGTGTGAGGAGACTTGAACCACAAGTGATTTACATCATATATGTTATACACTACATTGGCACCTCTCCCATAAGTTGTATAGGTTGTTGTATTTCCACCAATTAAGACACTCCTCTTTTATGAACCCTTTAGGGCTCTAGGCAAAGGAGGGAGATAAAACCTTAACTCAAGGACAATACCAACCATTGTTGAGGCTTGGTTGCCTACATGACAAATGACACTTCAAAGAATTCTCTTGAAGGAGGTGTCCCCTAAAAAATAAAAGGAGCTTAAGTGGTACCATATTTTTGGGGGAGGGGTCGAACGGTTGCTTGGGGGACGACTAGGATTGTAAATGAACAGAGCGTTCAATGAACTACTTGTGAATCATTCGTATAATGTTCGTTTACAAAGAGAAACAAACAAATAATTTATGCTCATTTATTAAATGGACGAGTTTAAATAGAGATGTGTTTGATTCGTTTATATTCATGAACAAGCTCATTTATTAACTGTTTATAAGACTTATTTATTTAAACATAATATTTTCTATGAAAAATATTTAATAATATTTTCTCTCTATTTTTACATTTAAATTTAGTTGGTTTATTTATTTAATTCTTCATTGTTTGTTTGATTTATTGTTTGTGAACATTGTTCGTTTAACGTTCGTGAACATGTTAATTTAATTTTCACCATGTTCAAACTGAGTTTAGATATTATATTGAAAATTGACACATCTACGAACGACATTTTAAAAACTTCTCCTAAAAGAATTAACTTTATGTTTAAAAGTTATTTCTTATAATACAGTTTTGTAGGTGTATCAAGAAATTAATGAGTGTTGAGTTGGATTATGAGAAATGCAACTCTCATTTTTTTAGAACGCATCTAATATAGATTCAAGGGGTTAACACCCATGAATATCAAGTTACATAAAATTATCTTTATTTAATTTTAACCCTAATGAATGTAACACCTTAACACCCTTAGATGTCAAGTCCCCTTTAATTAAAATTTTGACCATCTAAAAGAACTAATGCTAATAAATGCATTCAATGGAAGACATCCTATATAATTATTCTTTTGTTGAGCTTACAAATACCATTATCTCTTTATTTCTTTTTCTTAATACAACAAAAAATTACCTCTCATCGCAAAAATCTTCCCAATCTTTTATTTATTTATTTTAAATTTAAAATTTTAAACTTTATTGTACTTTATCAAGGGAAGAGAATCATACTGCTTTAGAAGCTGTGGATATAGTGAATTTTTGACTTATTACTTAAGCTAGCATTTATTTATTGTTAATTTAATTTTAGTATTAAAACTTTAAGGCATTAGGTATAAAAGGCTCATAAGAAAATAAGAAAAAAATTAATTAAGTCCCTTTTAACGATTTTTTTGACCTTTTAATTAACAAGCTAAACAGTTGGTGACACATGATAATTTCGATTTAGTCTTATAATTTTATCATAAAATTAATAAAATTATTAAAATTTAAAAAACATTTAGAAAACATTAAAATTGGTATAATTTTATAAAATTGTAAGACTTGTAAAAATTCATAAAACTTATAAATATGATAAACAATTATAATATTTTAAATAAATTATAAGATTAATAAAACATATAAAACATACTTAAAATATTTAAAACTTTTATAAAAACTTATAAAATTCATAAAAACTTATAAATAATATAAAATTTTCATAAAAATCTAATAAATTATAAAAATTTATAGAATAATAAACTAAATATTATGAAAATAAAGTATTTAAACTCTTAAAATCATAATGAGCACATGATATCAAATCAACTATTGGATAATGAAAATACTCATCAAATTGTTAGGGTCATTTTGTGTTGAATAAAATGTTCTTAATCTTCCAAAAATAAAACAAAAATTGTGAGACCCTTTATTTGTTATTGATAAATTATTATTACTTTTAAAATTTTTATCTTGAATTTTAAGTACAACCCAGTAGTTTGGATCTTAAATAGTTGAAATTTGTTTTCTAAGTATTGTATGATATAAAATATTTTTAATACGATTAGATATTTTTAAATCAAAATTTTATCATCCGACAATTGCAAATATTAACATATGTTAGCATGAAATATTTCGACGATTATTCCCATTATCCAATGGTTAGTCTAATGTCATGTGTTCATTTTGAATTTAGAGGTTTAATTTCTAAAATGATGAACCTATAAATGGATTTATATATATATTTTTAATATTTTATGATTTTATATTTTTTATAATTATTAGAAATTTTTATTTTTAATAAGTTTTTATGCTGTTTTTATAAGTTTTATAATTATTAATAATTTTTAGAATTTTTATAATATTTATCCATTTTTTATAATATTTATAAAATTAAAGAAATTTTTAATTATTTTATTATCTTTATCTTTTATAATTATTTTTATAGTTTGTTATAATTTTATAAGTATTTATAATATTTATAAGTTATTATTTTTTCAATTTTTTATAATTTTTAAGTTTATATAAAATTTTAATATTTTAATAATTTTAATAATGTTTTTATTTTTGTTTACCATTTTCATGTGAAAAATATAAGATTAAATCATAAGTCGCCATCATTCGCCATTTGATTGGTCGATCAATTGATTTTAATGGTTAATGTGGTCTAAGATGGAAATTACTAACCAAAGGGCTTAATTGATTTTTTTGATTAACAATAATGGCTCAATTAGGTGCCAATTTAGTCTAGGGCTCAAATGATATTTTTCATTTTTTCTTAAATGCCTTTTGCATGTACCTATAAGCCAATTTTAAATATTGTTGAACATAATTATTAATTATTTTTTTGTTTACTTACTACGTTGAGGATCAAACACTTTGAATTGGACAAGACACATTTTTCGATATTGACTGAGGAGTAATGTTGATTGAAATCGCATTTAGAGGTTATGGGTTTTTTTAAGGTAGATAAAGTATCGGTTGAGGATTGATTCATATAAACAACGAACAAGAAGAAATAGAGAATGTAACACCCCTTACCCGTACTCGAGGTCGGGACAAGGTACGAGGCGTTACCGGATAAACATACAAACATTAAACTAAAATACGGGCCATAAAATTTCATTCATATTTCAAAATGTTCATTCACTTACACATAGTCCCTTATTTGAGTCTACAAAGCCCAAAACATACTTTAGAAAGGGTTCGAAACTAAACCGAGAACTTATGAAAATCTTGGAAATTTCATGCTTTAAAGCTCCACACACCTATGTCCCAAAGTCGTGTTCCATACACGGCTGAGACACATGGTCATGTCTCTGCCTGTGTGGAATATACCTAGGCTATTTTCCAAGCTTTGGTCAACCTTAATCTCTTACAAACTTATACAAAATCAAAAGCATATAACATGGTATTCATTTAATGATTAAATATTCTCAATTAAACCACAAACATAGCATTTGTATGTCATCATACATGTGTCTCCCATACTCATTTTACCTTGTTTATTATAGTACCACTTATACATTTATACCAAGATTATCATCTTACAAAATATCTTCAGTTTAATCATCAAGCATTCATATTTAAAACTAGATCATATCTTTATAAAATACCACAATTCAGATACGTAAAATAACATGTTTGCCTGAAACATTTCAATTCAACTCCATACCCAACAAACATTACATTGAGACTAGTCATATATATATATATACATGTCATGATACATATCATTCTCTTTCTATTTTCTTATAAACACATATCATTTATTTCATTACATCAATATTTCATATTCCATCCACATATATTTATTTTCCTCCTCCTCCTCTCCATTCCACATCCTTAATGTATATAGCATTCTTGTAAGTACGATTTCACAATTTACTAATAAATGCTCACATCAAATTGTCTACACGAGTCATAGTCACTTACTTATTTATAATTCGAGCTACAGAGCTCCAAATTAAGATTCGTAAATTTCTCCTAAAACTAGACTCACATATCTTTCCACCATAAAATTTTCATAATTTTTGGTTTAGGCAATTAGTACAATTTATTCATTAAAATTT
This sequence comes from Gossypium arboreum, assembly GCF_025698485.1. Lineage (NCBI taxonomy): Eukaryota > Viridiplantae > Streptophyta > Magnoliopsida > Malvales > Malvaceae > Gossypium > Gossypium arboreum. The sequence goes on from NC_069081.1 coordinate 22,530,780, forward strand.
CCCCTATACTTTCTGACAGTTCTGACCTCTCTTCACTAAAAATTAATTATCTCATAGTACAGAACTTGGATAATATTCTTGTTGATTTATCTTGAAAATAGACTCATTAGGGATTTTAAAAATATAAGTTTAACCCTCTAATTATTTTTATCCAAAATTTTGTGATTTTCCAAATTCAAAACAGGGGATCACGTAATCATTCTGAACCAGTCTCACAAAAACATAAATATCTCAAAATATAGAATTCCATTTCTTTCTCTGTTTCTTTATATGAAAATAGACTCATTAAGATTTAATTTGATATCTCATTCAATCTCTGATTCAATTTATACTATTTTTGGTGATTTTTCAAAATCAAGTCACTGCTACTGTCCAAAACAGTTTTATTGCTAATTCACTCTTTCACACTTTCTTTGTATTAACCTCGTTTTAACATACATATCACAAATCATTTTCACCACATTTCATACATCACAAGTATAGGCCCATGATCACAAGGTCACCATAAAATCATCCTCATGTATAACTTACTTGTTTATAACCTCACCACATCCTGGTCACTTAATGAACACATCATTCACATAATCAAGTTCTGCACTTATTCATCACAAAACTCACAAAGCAATACATAGAGAGTCTCCGTTGAACACTTGGATCAATCCTCGATACTTGGTGGTTTCAGCACATAGCTCCACCCATCATATAGTTCGGTCTCTTGTACACATGGTGAACACTCAAGAGCACCCATGTGACCTAGCCAATTTATCTTGTAGCTCTCTTGTCTACATGGTGTCCTTCACCTGGAACCACGCATGCGACCTAGCTACATATATCCCGTAGCTCTCTTGTCTACATGGTGTACACATAGTATCACCCATGCGACCTAGCTACATCATAATGTCTTGTAGCTCTCTTGTACACATGATGTGCACTCAAGACCATACATGTGACCCAACTACATACTATCTCAGATCATCCAATCTTTCAGAAGGTTCAACCAGATTTCTCTCTCTTTCCAACAATTTCACCAATCAAGTAATTATCCACAAACATATTTCTAATATTATTATAAAATATCATAATACAAGTAATATTGATGTATTACTTACATATAAACTTACATCTCATTTAATATCAAGGCAATAACATTAAATTACACATTGCCTTATTAAAAATCATATGAACTTACAATTTCCCATAATATCCATAATCATAGAAATCACATTTATGTATGATAATTCAATGCACTTCATGTACCATAGACATATTTTAAATCAATTCATAAACTTGGCACCATAATCATTTAATTTAATATAATTCAATTAATTCACTAAATTTAACTTTCAAATATAAATTGCAAGATTATTGTTTGTATTATTATCATACCAACTTACATACTTTCAACACCTCGGGAATCATAATGAATATATCAATTTTACATTGAAACATGCATAAATTAATGCTTATTATACATATGAACTTACCTTGATACTAAAACGGCCATTTTACCAACTTTCCCAATTTTTTATTTTTCTCTCATTCTAGGTTCAAATCTCATTTTCCGGGATCTAAAACATCATATTTTACTTATTTAATTAATGTACTATTCAAAACAGTCCTTAACTCAAACTTTGGAAAAATTACAATTTTGCCCTAAACTTTTGCATATTTACACTTTTGCCCCTAGGCTCGAGAATTAAACTTCATCCCTTATTCTTATGTTTTATGACATGCTGATCACTTTTCCCTTCTATGGCAACATCAAATTCTCACTCTAACATATACTTATGACTATTAGGTATTTTTACCGATTAAGCCCTTTTACTCGTTTTCACTCAAAACCGAGTAGCACAAGTTGTCTAACATAATTTAAAACCTCTTATTCTATTATAAAACAACAAAATAAACACATTTCACCTATGGGTATTTTTCCAAATATGAACCCTAGCTTAAATTATTGCTAGAATAAGCTTAATCAAATTACCGGGATTCTAAAAACGTAAAGAACTTGAAAAACGGGGTTATAACAGACTTACTATTGAGCTTGGCAAGCTTGAAAACCCTAGCCATGGCTTCCACCATGCTAATTTCGGCCTCCATGAGAAAGTTGAGTCAATTTTGGCTTTATTTTCCTTTTTTATTTCTTTTAATTACCAAATGACCAAAATACCCTTCCTTACTAAACTTTCAAAAATTCCATCTATGTCCAATTTTTGTCCATCACTTAGAAATTGGTCAAATTTCTATTTAAGACCTCCTAATTAATATTTCAAAGCAATTTTATACTAGAAACTTCTAGAATGCAAGTTTTGCAACTTATTCAATTTAGTCCCTAACTTCAAATTGAGCACTTTATGCATAGAATTTCTTCACGAAATTTTCACACAATCATGAAATCATATCATAGACCTCAAAATAATCATAAAATAATTATTTCTATCTCGAATTTTGTGGTCCCGAAACCTCTGTTCCAACTAGACCCAATTTTGGGCTATTACAGAGAAGATCAAACACACAAAATTTACATGGAAAAATTCCTCTCCAATGAAGAGGATAAAAAACCACAGGAAAAAGAAGACTTCATTAATGAGAAAATAATCAAAGAGTACAAGATAGAGATAACAAAAAACAAACCTTAATCCTGAAAACAAAGAACTCTAGCTAAAACACGAAAATCCTTTAAAGCTCTCTCAAAACTCTCTCTTGATCTTCTCTCCAAATTTAATGTGATGAAGATATAAAGAATGATAAATTCTCCCCTTTTATATGTTTAAATTCGTGGGCTAAAATGACTAAAATATCCTTAGACTAATTAGAGTTCGACTAGGAAAAGAGTAGAGTTTAACTAGGAGAAGAAACTCAGTGTTTGTGGGAAACACAACATCATCCGTTGTCACAACGTCGGAAAGCTTCTCATCATGACGTTGCCAGCTAACTTTGGTGTTGCGATACTAAAATTCTTATACTGTGATATGGGCAGCAATAAGGGCCTAAAAGTGTCCAAAAATGAGAGGTACACTCCAAATACCTCATATTCCTATGCGTTTACTGTTTCTTTTAGCTATGGTGGAAAGGTGGAGACTGAAGATTCTTTCATTTTTCTTTTCCTATTGTGAAAAAACAACCACCTTAGAAAATGTAACCCTAATCAGGGGCATTTCAATTGAAGGAGTTCTTATAATTGGAATTGCTCAATTTTATCTTAATCTAGAAATGATGAGGTTAATCGAGCATAATCTAGTCAATAAAGATGATATCAACAATGACTAAGCGAGGTTCACTTGGATGAACACATTGGTTGAGCATTTATAGAAAAACTATGAAGTTCGATGGTTGAGAGGAATACAAGAGCATATCATTTAGATGACTAATATTACAGCAAGGCTAAAGACCTTGGGGATGATGGTGGATGACTCTTTTTTAACGTAGTTCATTTTGAACTTATAGTCTCTGAATTATGGATCATTTTAAATAAACTATAATAATATTAAAGATAAGTGGGATGTTAATGATTAGGTTAGTGTAAACTCGAAATTATATAGGGTTTTTCTATATATTTTTATCACCTTTCTACTTAATAAATATGTTCATCTTGAGTAATTGTTATTAAAATAAGTGAATTTTACTTAATTAGTAATATTGGGAATGAATTTATAACATATGTGAAATTTTGCTTAATTACATGATTTTTGTACATATTTTATATTATTTCATGTTAATTTATTAATAAATGAATTTTCACTATGTAGGAAGACCATTGAAGATGTGATTAATGTGAATGAAACATGGACATGCACAAATAAATTTATGTAGACGGCAAGACCATGTAACTTGGGTCATGAGGTTGATAATTTGACCCAGTAAAAGATGTGCTAAAAGATGGATATGTCTGCTAAATTATTGGACTGAGAAATTGTCCAACAAGGGAGAATTAAGGCCTAGTTTCGATACAAGTAGATGGCTGCCCAAAAGCAAGCTTTGGGGTATTTAATTGAAGGTCCTTATAGTTGGAAAATAATCAGAAATCAGCCAAACAACTTTGCTATTGAAATTGTCCACCCTATAGCTATTAATAGCCTTGGTTTGAATTCAAAATGAGGAGACTAAGTTATCCCCTTTTCCATGAATTGTCGCCAGCTATATGTGAGAGAAAAGGAAGGAATTTAAATTCTATTTTTACCAAACTCTACCCCTTACCTTCACTTATAAATACCATGCACCTATCACTTCTCAAATCATCCCTAATCTTTCATAACTCATTTATCTTCTCTCATTAGCATTTTCTCTATATTCTGTTTCCCTTTTCCTTCCCCTTGCATAGTCGTCCATTTCCGTTTCCATCCTTTAACTAACATAAGCTTTGTCAAAAGCATTCTTTGGTCGACCACATTAGGAACTCCTTAGCCAAAGAAGCATTAAGTTGAACGAAGGAGCGCATTAGTCAGAATAGATCTGAAAGGCTGCTAAACTAAAATCGAGTTTACTCTTTCCTTTTATTATTTAATTTACTTATGTTTACTATGGTTGATTGTTTTTGACATCAATGATGATGTTTTAAATCATATTTTCTAGGATGATTATGTTAATTCAATAAGATTTATTTGATTCATGTTTAACGTGTTTGTGCCTCAATCGATCATGTTTTCAATTAAAATCATGATGCATTTCATTCATACATGATTAGGTGCACTTAGATTAGCTGAGCGATCCTAACCAGACAACGACTAATAGACACATAATTGAAAAGTTCAATGCTCAATTTAGATCATTAAATCCGACTAAGTTGAGGTTCATAATAACTTTAGTTAGCTCTGTCCTGCATAGTTTTTAGGTTTATGTGATTAAACTGTTGCAAATGTAAATGTCCCTGTAACCTCACATAAATACTAAGACTCTGAAAGGACTTAATTTGGTTTCCAAACTCATGAAAGGTCAATTTGCCATGGAAGTATTTTCGAACATTATTAAACATGATAAAGTAAATTGAATTGATTAATATAATTATCCTAGCCCATTTAATGTTCATTATTTTTGTTGCTAAAGCCATTCATTCATACATTTAGGTAAATCGCATCTAGATTAAAATTGCATTAGGGATCACTCTTTGTATTTATTTAATTTAATCATCACTATCCAAAATTATTGAGTTTTTACATCAAATTGTTATTTATAATTTTGCAATTAATCAATTAAGCTTATATAGTCCCTGCGAAGACTATAACTCATTTTACTTATTACTTGAACGACTGTGTACACTTGCGTATATTCCTCGTTACGATTAGTAAGCTCGTTTAAGTGGAAATAAGATTAAAGAGTCAAGGAAGTCATTCCTTGAACCTTATGGGTTGAGGAACTTGCAAAGGGCTTAAGGTGAAAATTAACAAGTGTAAGAGGAAGAAAAACATGTCTGTTAATGTATCTAAAGGAGAGAAAAAAATGAATGGAAAATAAGTTTCATTTTGATAAGAAATAATGACACAATTAAATAAGTTGCCAAAACGCAAAGCTTGGTTCAAAAAGAAAAGTATTTATTATGTTTCTATATGTTTTGAATTAAACTTTATTAAAGTTCCTAATAATAATTGGTAGTTTGATTCTAGTGCCACTACTTATGCATTCAGCATGATGTAGGGATTCCTTTTAATCCAAACCACAATCCCAAATGAGGATTTCATATATATACATATATAAGAATCATATGTAGGTTTTGATTGAAGGTATGAGGACTTATTATTTGTTCATGGATATTGGCTATCACTTAGATGAATTTTAGACTCTTTAAGTATCTTCAGTTTCTAGGGACTTTATTGCTACTTCAAAACTTAATAGTTTAGATATGGTTGTTTCGTTTCATTTAAGAATAACACTATTATTAGATTTGGAAACATTATTGATGACTTATATAAAATGAAACTTAATGATGTTTTTATTGAATCCTTATTTATTGATTGTATTAATGTTAGAACCAAAAATAATATGCTAAATGAAAATTCTATTTACTTGTGACATAAATGTTTGGATCATGTATCAAAAAAAAAAAAACTATAAAGATTAGTAAAGAATGAGATTATATTGAATATAGATTTTACTAATCTTGGTCTATATGTGAACTACATTAAGGGTAAACTAGCCAAACATATTAAGAATGGTTCCATACGAAGCACTCAAGTTCTTGAGACAATACACATTTATATATGTGGACATTTTGATGTTCATCTTTTGATGGTAAATATTATGGGAAATACATTGAATCGAGATAATTTTTAGGTCCATTTACACAATTCCTAAAAATTTATGGCATATGTGCATTATACTATGCTACGAAAACACCTCAATAAAATGATGTGACAAAAAGACATAATCAAACTTTAAGGGATATGGTTAGGAGTATGATGAGAAACTCCTTTTTACCTATGTCATTGTTCATACATGTACTCGAAACTATTGTAAATACATAAAATAGGGTTCTTAGTAAGGAATTGCCAAAATCTCCTTTCAAGTTATGGATTGGAAGAATACTAAGTCTAACGCACCTATGTGCTTGTGATACGTGATATTCGCGACAGGTTTTAAATATTTATAATTAATCGTTCTTGAAACTAACTATTATCACGATGAAAGCAAGTGTACCTATTGAACAGTAGTATAGATTTAGCAAGACCGGATTGTCAAACCGAAAGGAACCAAGAGTACTAGTAATTACTTGCTTTTTATTATCTAGCCTAAAAATTAAGGGATTTGTTTATCTAAATTAATTAACTAAACTATGAGTGCACAGAGAGAAATTAGGGAAAATCTTTTTAGAAAATTCGATTGATTAAAGACAATACTAAGGAAAAATCCACCTAGACTTCACTTGTTATTTGACTCTGAATCAGACGATTTATTCATTTGACTTGATCCATAGAAATCCATAAGTTATATTATTATCTCTCTCGAGACTAATAACGTCTAACCCTAGGTTGATTAATTGAAATCTCTTTCTAATTAACACCTAGTGTTGCATTACCTCGATCTATGGATCCCCTTATTAGGTTTCACCCTAATCTGGCAAAATCTTATCACTCTATCTCTAGGTGTGCAATCAACTTCGCTTAATTATGACAAATTTACTCTTAGACAGGGTCTATTCCTTTATCTAAGTTTCAAACATTCCAAGTTGAGTATTTTATCTCGAAAACATAGGTGTCTCCCTTTATCTAAGTGATTACCTTTGATCAAAATATCACAGAGTTTGATTCAATCAAATCACTCAAGGTGTTTAAGGACATCAATTAAAGCACTCATTAGTCAATATGAAAAGCTATTACCATAGGATTTCTTGAAAATCAGATTTCCACCACTATAAATTGAGCTGATACATCAATCAAAAAGGTCTTTTAGAAGGTTGTAATGTGGCTTTGGTTAGGGGGTGTGGTCACAAGCTGAAAGAAAAGGTTAGAATCGAGATTGAATTGAAAAATTACCTAGCTAGAAAAATAACTAGTCATCAGTTGAATACAAGTGAGCTTCTTCTCAAAATATGGAATTAACACTCAAAGCTCAAAAATGACGAATTACTACTAATATGTATGTAAGTATTGTTTTTTTTTTGTTTTAGAACAAGTCAAATACATAGAAGAGCAAAACATAGCTAAGCAATTAGTTCAAATCCAATCTCGACAAAAATAGGGATTAAATTAGGGGATTTCAACAATAATGGGTTATGGGTTAATATTGAGGGTAAATCAATTAATGGTTTGTTAGGATCAAAGGGGTTCACTAAGGGTTAATTATGAAGGTAGGCTTTTGTGGAGTAAGTGGGTTAAACCTAAGTGCCTTTACCATCTTGACATATCAAATCAAATGGTGTCGTCTTGACAAGCATAATCAAGTAAGTTCTATAATAACAATTCAATACTGACACATTGAAAGCAACAATAAAAGTGAGCATGAAAGAAATAATAGATGCTCTAAAGGCTCAAGATCTCACAAAAATTATGGCTTTTTGATGTTTAAACTTGTGAATTTCAACTCACGATAATACTTAAACTGAAGGAAACAACTTAAAATTTTATAATTCTTCAAAAATCAACTTATCATGCTTGATTCCCTAATGTCTTAAAGTTTAAACAATCAATGCATAAATGCCTATGTTTTAATTCAAGATATATCAATCAAGATCATAAATTAATTAAAATTTATTATAATAGTGATATGAGTGATTTAAGTGAGAATAAGACAAAATTCAGGGATTTTTAATGATGATATGAAAGACCCCCCACACTTAAGATGTACATTGCCCTCAATGTACAAAGATAGATATATTGAAAAAGATAAATATATAATCATAAGATAGGGAGAGAAGTGAAACTTCCTGAATGATGAATGAACTCCTTGAATTAGAGTTATGGAGAATAATCGGCCAAGGCAATGATGAGAGTGGAGGAGGATACTCCGGTGGTGGTAGAGGTTCATTAGTCCATAAGTCCTATGCCAAAAGAATATTATATCTGGTGGTAGCTATGGTCGTGGTCGAGCAGGACATGGCAGTTGTGGAGAGCCTTTCCTAGTGGAGGTTTTGGTTCCTATGCGATGATGAGCTTTGGAGCTCTTTATAACTATGATAGAATCAGAAACTTTTTAGGGAATATAATAAAGCATAATTACTCGTAATGAAATAGCCAATACTATAAATTATTCAATAAAAATTATAAAAGCTAAAATTAAAATAATATTAAAGGAAAATGAAATAAAAAGTACTTAATTAAGATAAATAAAGATAAAAGTGAAAATAAAAATAAAAAAATAAAAATTTTTTAAACATCGTCATTGCCAGATGGTTCGAGAGGTAGTGGTGGCAATGAGATGTGGAACTGCTGAAAAATTTGATGTAGAGTCGCATCAATGTGATCAAAGCACTGAAAACATTACTACTCAAATCGTGTAAGGTGCTCAGAAATGTCAGAGTATGAAGCTGCCGGATGAACTAGACAATGGATGGGTGGTGGCTGAGACGGTGGGTCCTCATGACGTGGAGGGACATCATCAGTAATGTCTTCTGGGTCCTCTTCCTCGGTGGACTAGATGAGGTGGTACTGAGAAGGGTAGGTGGCACGTCGTTTCTCGATCATCCTCATACTTAGCATGCTCGAGATGCCCTGTGGGGACATCTGGCCGATGAGAGTGAGGGAGGATGATTGTGCTGCTGTGTTGAGGAGCCCAAAGTACCGAGCCAGTCGAGTCACATAGGGCCCAATAGAGATGACCCCCCTCCAATGTCGCTCCGTCTGATGGTAGATGGCGAGGGCTATGAAGTAGGCGAGGTCGAGGATGTGCCTGTTTGCCATGCTCTATAAGAAGTAAGCATCGTGGGTGGTGACAATGACGGTGCTCTCTCTCGTCCCGTCAAAGTGTGAGCCAAGATGACGTGTAGGTATCGTAGGGATGGGGCAAGGGCCGATGCCTTAGAGCGGCTAGGATCATAGGTGCCCGAGGCAGGGACGAGGTCCCTCCAGCATTTTGAGGGGGAGTAGTAGATATGGCGGTGTAGGGCGTGGAGTTCATTGTCATCCATGAACTCCTTCATCTACAGCCCTAGTGCAATCCCGAACTCGGGTACGCCCAACTGGCGTACTAGACCACCAAGGCGGAACTGGATCATTCCAGGATCGTCAAAGTTTGTCATGACGGTCTAAAGATGGAATGTCGAGTAGAGTTCCAATGTGAACTCGAGATACGTTGGCTCGACGATCTCAAAGAAGAGCCCCTACGGGTCAGTCGTCAAGAGGGCTTGTACAGCGTCAGCCAATTGAATCTGTTCAAGTGTGGCCTAGTCAATGTAGCGGCCCACACCTAGGGGTCGGACCCGTAATATCTGATATAATTCCTCTTGGGGTCCCAAGGGAACCTGGAGGAATGAGTGCCTAATCTCCGCGGTAAGACCCGGGGATGACGCTACTCCTTTCCTCTTCTTTGAGGTGGGAACATCGATTTTCTTACCACGTGAGGATGACATTGTACCTGTATTAAAAAGTCGAAGCTCAACCAATACGTCCCAAAGATAGCATGGAAAAAAAAAACTACTTAGGAATATTTCATAAGACTCGCGTACTAAATGAAGATAACAAAACTAAAATAACTAAAGCAATTATATCAAGTTATTAAAATAGGACTATGAGAATAATACGACCGGAAAATCTAATGCATGAATGGATGTGGGTAAACATAAAATCCATGGAAACAAGAAAAATAGATGAATATAGTATGAAAAATGGCAATATTCTTTAATGACAAGTGATCGCGTGATTCGTAATAAGTAATAAATATTTATAATGAAGATCAAACCTAGACTAACTATTATCACGACGAAAAGGCAAGCACACCTATCGAACAATAGTATAGTAATGGTAAGACCAGGATATCGTACCCAAGGGAACCAAAAGTACTAGTAATGACTGTCTTTTTATTATCTAGCCTAAGAATAATGGGGTTTTGTTCTAATTTAACTAATTATCTAAACTAAGAACGCATAGAGAAAAGAGTTGAAGAATTGCTTTTGGGAAAATCGATTGACTTGAGACAATACCTAAGGAAAAATCCACCTAGACTTTACTTGTTATTCTGGCTCCGAATCGGATGATTTATTCATTCAACTTGTTCCATAGAGATCCCTAAGTTATGTTATTATCCCTATTCAAGACTAATAATGTCTAATCCCTAGATTGAATAACCAAGACTTTTCTCTAATTAACACTCTAGGGTTGCATTAACTCGATCTATGGATCCCCTTATTAGGTTTCACCCTAATCTGGCAAAATCTTGTCACCTTATTTCTAAGCACGCAATCAACTCTGCTTAATTATGACAAAAGTACTCTTAGATAGGGTCTATTTCTCTTAATAAGAGCATGTCTTGAATCAGTATCCTGGGATATCAAAACAAGAATTAAGAACACATAATTAAGAACAAGTTAAATATTTATCATACGATTCAGAAAATAATAACAAGATTCATCTTAGGTTTCATTCCCCTTAGGTATTTAGGGGATTTAGTTCATAACTAAATAAGAAAACATCTCCGAAGAATAAAGAATACAAAACATAAAGAAAAGCCAAAACTCCTGAAGGGAAATTGAGGAGAGATCTTCAGTCTTGATGATGAGTCCAGCTTCTAAGATAGATCAATCGGCTTCCTTGGGGTAATTCCTTACCCCCTTCTCCGTCCTCATTTTTCTCCTCTTCTAGGGTGTATTTATAGGTTTTGGAATGCCTAGAAGCCCTCAAAAGTGGCCTTTTCTGAATTGGACTTAACTTGGGCTCGGCAGAGACACGCCCGTGTGCCACGACCGTGTGACGTGATTTCCAGGCCGTGTTTGATCCGTTAAATTGCACACAACCGTGTGGGTCAATGACCAGGCCATGTGAATCGTGAAAGCCTTGGTCGACACCCTCGAAAGACACGGGCATGTGAGCTACCCGTGTGGCAAGGCTTAGGCCGTGTCATCTTCTCGATTTAGTCCGTTTTGTCTTTTTGGCTCGTTTTTGGCTCCTTTCACTCTTCTATGCTCTCCTAAGTATAAAACATGAAATTAAAGCATTAGGAGCATTGAATTCACCAATTTTAATGAGAATTCATCCATAAAATGCATTAAACATGGGGTAAAAATATGTATAATTTATGATTTATCAACAAGCATGAGTATTTCCATTATTCTACTATTAATATTCACTTAAAATAGTCAAATGGACCAGAGAAAACATGAAATAGGAAAAATATTTAAAGATAATTGAGA